>NC_090935.1:1140863650-1145863650 GCF_040938575.1 Ambystoma mexicanum | reverse complement strand
GAAAACTAATTTATGCCTTGCATTACATATTTTGACGACAACTGGACACTCTTCACTTTGGATGTCCAGAGTTTATAAACCTCCAATACTTCATGGTGAAGGTCTAGAAGCAGTTGAATGGTTATTACAAGAAGAATACTTTCAATCGAACAAAATCTTTGCAATTGAACTCACAAAGATGATCCTTTATAACAACATTTTCTGATATAATTAGCAATTCTACCTTCTGATCTCTGGAACCTCAATGGGCTCGGATATGGTGCCAGCCTATGACAACATCTTTATGTTCTCTTTTAAATCCAAACAAATACTTACACATCTGAATTGGTCAAACAAATTGACATTATGAAAAGGTAGATCGACGATATCTTTGGAATATGGAAAGGACCCAAGGAAGAACTAACAACCTTTTTGCAATACCTCAATAGTTGTAATCATAGGATTCAATTCACATTAGAACACTTTCTAGATGTTAACATTACACCAACGATTAATGGACTGATCATGACCATCTATCATAAAACGACAGACGTTAACAACAGTCTGCATTATACGAGCTATCATCCACAACATCTTAAAAACAACCTCCCATTCAGTCTATTACTTAGACTAAGAAAAATTATCTTTGAGGAGACACAATACAACGTAGCAGCGACAGATCAATTACAAAGATTTTAAAACAGAGGTTTTCCAGACAACGTAATGAACAAGGCCATAATTAAGAGCAATGCTCAAGACCGACTCAGCTTTTTGAAGATCTACAATAAAAACACGAAGAC
Source organism: Ambystoma mexicanum (assembly GCF_040938575.1). Taxonomy (NCBI): domain Eukaryota; kingdom Metazoa; phylum Chordata; class Amphibia; order Caudata; family Ambystomatidae; genus Ambystoma; species Ambystoma mexicanum. The sequence continues at coordinate 1,145,862,871 of NC_090935.1, read as the reverse complement.
TCGCCACTCATTTACTTGACCATATTTTCAAAACAGAGTTCTCAGATCAAATGCATATTGAAAAAGAACTGGAAAATAACTAGACTCGACCGTCAGCTGTGTAGATTATTTCACAAACCTCCCCTATCAGCGTAGACAAGAGGACGTAACTTTAAAGACTGCCTTGTGAAAGCAGAAAGAGTTCAAAATTGTTAACTGTTCATGAATAAGCCAAAATATGGCACTTTCCATGCCTTCATTGCTGCCATTGTGTAACGCTCACCTGATTCCCGCAGAGGCGCCGGTCTTGACTGGGTGAATGCCGTATCTTCAAGGGTGATGTGTAACACACGGTTGGCTCTTTGGGCTGGACCTCTGTGCACTGTATGTCGGACTCGAAGAGTAAGATGTCTTAGGTAAGTGAACGCCGAGCTCTCCATCTGCCTCGGGGCAGGGTGCCGTAACCAGTTTCTTCACTGGATAAGGGTGCAGGCCTCTTGACCTCAGAGGACTGCTGTCCGTCGTTAACTGCACGAACGGTAAGTTCTGGGCACTTCAAATGTCTTAAGTCTTTTGTAATGATATCTCTTGTTTTGCAGGGTTCCGGCGATGGCGGATGGCGGGCTGATGAGAGTTGAGGATCGAACCCGCGTGAGGAATAGAAGCGCCTGGAAGCACGTAAGTAAGCGCTTGTAGCCTGCTTCACGATGCGCACTAACTGTCCCTTTTATCTTGCAGGTACAAGTTCGGAGCTTTAGAGAGGCTGAAGGGTGCTGGAATACCCACTGGATTCGGCGTGGGAAGGATCAATGGCACGTGAGTAATAAAGTTGCCCAATGTCTTTAAACGCACCTTCTTTTGTCTTTCAGATGCGGGATGCAGCGCCGAAGGCCTCCGGAGCGTGCGAAGAGCTGGTAAGCCTTTGTCTTTCAGATGCCGGAATGCAGCGCGAGGCGTTGGTGACAGCCGATGGACCAGGTAAGAGATGCGCTGCCACTGAAGACCGTAGAGCTAACCTGTTCTTTCTTTGTCTTTACAGGTGCTGCTGAAGACTGGATTCCAGGATGGTAAGCCTTTGTTCCCTTAGGCCCAGGATCAGAAGCAGAAGACACAATGAGCGTTCTGCTGCAGAGAATGCAGAATAACGCAAAGCAAGATTCATCCATCGGGTGTGGTTTAAATAGCCTCCTGTAGTGCTTAGGTGTCTCCTTCCACAGCCACGCCGAGGTAAGAAAATAGTTCCTGCTTTCCAGAAGAGTTCCAGTGTTCTGAACCTAGGGAGTGGCTCCTGCCCCACCCAACAGGAAAAGTAGTCCCAAACAGAAGAGGATCAGGGGTTCAACTGGCAGGTAAGTAAGCAGCATGGTCTGCTGCAGGTAAGTCCACCCAAGCATTATGAGCCCGGCGCTTCCAGCGCTGGGACTGGGCATCTTTATGAGCCTGGTGCCACTGGCGCCAGGACATGGTCCAAAAGGTCCCAATTGGGACTGGCTGGCACTCGGAACCGGAGTTATGGGTCTGCTTCCAAGGGAGTCGGGCAAGTCCTGATCTTTTGGAAGCAGAGATCATGACACATTGCAGCAATGTACAAAAAGGTGATGTTATTAGACATCCCTGCACAGGAAAGCAAAAAAACGTACACAATATGCCACATGTGACTGCAAATTTGTCATATGGTCTCATTTGTCCATGCGGCCAGTACTATGTAGGGCAGACAACGAGATAACTAAAAGAGAAACTAACCGAACACAAATCAAATATCAGAACTAAAAACACAAAGTCACCATCGTATAGACATTTTGAACTTAAAAAACATACCAAAGCCCAGCTCAAATTTGTACTCTTGGAGACCATTACTAAACCAGCACGATTGGGCAATTTAACAGATAACATGTAGAGAAATGTTTTAGATCCACAAACCTGACTGTCCACAACCTTGGCGAATGAATTAGGAATTTTTCCCTTCCACCTTTTTTCTGAATGACCATTTATCTTTCATGAATGACAACCCGCTTGATGAATGACAACTTGCATTTATATCTATTGTTACTTTTTAAAATTGTTCAGTATACAGATGTATGCAAACAAAATTGGGATCTCATGTTATATTAGTACAATGATGTATATTTGACACTATTCAAAATTGTCAACATGAACATAAGCATGGTATTTTTGTTGATCCGTATTCTGGTATATTGATTAATGTACGTCACTAAATATGAATGTATGTGTCTATCAATGGCAGTACTTGTGACATCTCTAACTTACTGGTAGCAGGATATGAAATTTGGCAATTGCCTTCATTTATTAGCAAAACATTCAATGTATTATTAATATGACAAGTTATTAATGTGACTCACATACAATTATGCCCTTACATCATATACCATTGTGTACTGAACCGAACTAACATTTAACGAGATTTCACGCTATAGTCATCTCTAATTGCTGAGTAGACCTTGAAACTGGTCTACATGATCAGATACACAAGGCCATCTTAGTTTTAGTTTTATCACTGCATATTTTATGATTGCGACCCTTATTGTGAATCATTCCATACTGAGACGAAATACTATCACGCAATTCCCCTAAATCATGTTGAGGCTGATTAACGCACAACTGCATTTTACAACTGAATTGTCCACTATAACTGAATTGTCTTATATAACTGCATTACACTAGGCAACTTCTACCTGTTAATCCAAGTTAATAAGGTATACATCTTTGCTAGGCGCAGATACCTTCGGTTACATTTTTTTATATTAACATAAGTGCGAGATTTCGAGAACTACATATTCCATCGCACTGGGATGTAATCGGCATCGTGTACATCAGGACACACAACACTGCCTAGCAACAGCTTCACCACTATATCTGAGAAACGAGTGACGCTGGCGCCCGAATGCTGGTTACTGTCAGAGCTGTCCCAGAGACCGCCAAACGCAATAATCACATATTGTAAGTTCTGATAGGTTTTTACTCCTTCTGTAACTCGAGAAATCGTTAGATATATTCTTAGTGATTCCATCATCCCCCAACAGTAATGTAAACTGTGCCACGACGCAGGCCAAGTCACTGCCACGTTCAGGCTTAAACTCAACATACAACTAATGCCTTTATGCCACACAAATCTGTAAGTACTGGGAATGCTACTTTTCAGATATTTTAACATTAAATATGCATACACTGAACAAGCCCTATCCTTTACTTAGGTTGATGCATAAAAGAGGTTCTACCACCCCAGGATCTCATAAAAAGAATATACCTATCACCGCAACGCCGACATCAGCTACTCGTAGCTCGAGAAATACTCACAGGTAAATATTTCAATTTTTACAGAAATGGCAGATCAGAAAACTAAAGAATGATCTATACTTAGCGTAACTTATTAACATGTCGTCTACAGGGCACCTACTGCAACACTATACCGCTGCTGCACAGGTAGTTTTGCACAGCTAGAACCCCAGTTTGTCAACATTATTAGTTGAAGTATCAAAACGCCCATGACAATGGATATATATAATTCACACCATTATAAGACTGAGGTTTCTGACATTTTCCTCCAAAATGGTCTAATTCTGATTTATAGAAAAACACGGTAGAACTCTGAAGAAGACTGAACTCCTAGCTCCTGATGAGAATATCTCGAAACGCATAGAACCCAGTTTTTATTATTTTTTCTAATGGATTGTTAATTCTGAAATGTATTTTGTTCACAATGTTTCATGCTAAACTTGTATGCACTAATATATGCACCGATGTATGTAAAACTTGACTGTTTAAATAGCAGTATTAGTAAATTAAACATTGAATTCCCTTATAGAGCTTTCTTTAAACTATAATCTATGAATGCAATTACAATTTTCACTGAACCTTCTTCAGTTTAACAGGTGTGCATCGGACGGCAGTGTTCATAAGTTTTGGACACATATACTATTTGTTACTATTGTGCGACTTGTTATGCCAGTGCCACTTATTTCTCCCCTGCACCCTTCATTCATTTAAACCTCCTTAGTGTGGAAACCACTTTACCTATCTCATTAAACTAACTGAAATTAAGGTCTGCTTACCATATGTCAATTCAGCACCAGGAGAGACCTGCCAGTTGGTAATTTCCTTGGAAAACTTGAAGGTCTCTGCTGGCGCTACTCCTAAAAAAATTATTCAAAGTGAGTATAAAAATGTAATTAGAAGTGTCCCCTTGAACTATTGCCTTGCTCGGTCCCTAGAGTGGTAGGGAATTGGATCGTGGCCACCAAAGAGCGTTAATTGTAAACAGAACATCTTGAGGTTTTGTGTGAAATGCAACATTGCCTTTTCACTGTATTTAAAGCCAAGTGGGTTTTGACTGTTTGTAGAAAACATCATTTACTGAGCACAGAGGCTAATACATTGTATTGGTAGAATAATGATAAAACAGTGTAGTTTGCTGGTGTGAATTACATCAGACTTTCATTGTACTTAAAACTGAGGTGATTACACTCAAATAAATACAAAACTGTTTGCTCTGTAAAACGGGAAACATTTCCTGTGTTGACAGTGTAGGTTTTTTTAAAATGAAAGGTAAATGATACCCAAAGTGTTTTCACAGATAGTCAATGTTGCACCATGGTTCAAAGACAGCGCTGATTGGAGCCTTATGAAGAACGGCTTGATAATGTGACCTGTGAAAGCCATAGATATTTAAAAATTATTTGCAATGTGAGATAGTAAGTTATGTCACACTCTACAAAATTACACTAATGTAAATTTCATTCACCCCTCACTCTTGGCCTTACCTAGTGTGACTCGCTTCAAAATGTGATGTGGGAGGGGTGCCCATCATGTATCGGAGAATTACAAAACCATTCAAGATCTGGCACGTTTTAAATTGATAACACTGTTTTTCTAAACCCAAAATTCCAGATTTAGATGAAATCCATTATGGTCTACATTTAAACTGAATATACATGCTAGAAACCCACACTCGCACAAGTGGGGCAAGTTAATGTAGACGTGTACATTATTTGTTCTATGCATGGATGAGCTGGCCATAGGATGGGGTGGGGGGTCTTGCTTTATGCCACAGTGCACTGTTTGTTTTGTTTGCATAACATGAGAAAAGAATGCAAAGCCCAAATCTATATCCTCTTGATGGTGCATTATACAGTCTTGTTAGTCTGCTTGGCCCATGGTCCCCGATAAAATTACCCTCTAATCCATGTAAATTTGTACACTGCCCTTTTTAACACAGTATGTAAAGCCTTTCCAAATTATTGATAGAACTAGGGAGAGTATTTTAGAAGCTCAATGAATGCTCAATCCTATATGATCAATGTCTTTCGGGCTATGATTTCCACCAGACTAGTCATCCACTGTTGTTCTCCAGGTGGCAACGGGTCTGGCTGCACCACTTTATCAGTCCACTTATCTTTAGTAATGGCCTCCAGCTCGAAGAAGCGAGCTGGTTCTAAGCGCTGGTACATTGGAGAAGCTGCCAGATGAGGTTCTGATCCTGTATACTTGGCCACCTTGTTGTGGGTAGAAGACATTAAGGGTTCATAATTGAAAGTATTTGCAAGGGAGTGTGCTTTGAAACATGTGGCACCCTTGTGGCTGAGGAACTGATATTGTTCTAGAGAAAATACTACAAAACACAAAAAAGGTAATTCAGAAGAAAAATTGTCAACCCTTGAAAAACACATTTAGACAGAGTAGCATTACCATTTTTTGGCAGTTTAAATGCATTTAACTGTGGACCTCCACTGTTATCCATGTCTTTTGTGTTAAAATCTCTGCCTCCATGCCACTGCTTTAGATTTCTGAAGTGTCTGTACTACAGCAGTGTCCACAATGAAACTCTTAACTTGGTTTGACTCTGTCTGTGCTCTATTAATGGGTTCACTTGACCATCAACGTTTCTTAAACCAGTTTTGTTAGTGCTTACCTGTTTAGTTTCCTTCACTTGGTTAAAACTCTCACACTTGACTGACCTGTGTAGACCAGCATTCTTACACTGCATCTGCTTGGGTTTCTTTGCATTTGTACTCTTTAGTCACTTTGATTCAATAGACTGCGCTCACTTGGGTGACTGAATCATAAATCTCGTAAAGCAGTTGTGCACCGATTCACGCCTCTTGATCAGCACCTCTGCCCATTTGTCAATTCTTCCTTGGTTCCCATGGTTTTAGTGCCACTGTGCTCCTTGCAGTTGTGAAACGCAACTCCCATGAAGCAGTTTTCCACTGGCTCATTTCTAGAAGAGCCTCTGCACGTATATCAAATTTTGCTTGGTTCATTTTGTTTGTCATGACCACCGCGCACCTTGGAGTGGTGGAGCCACAGCTCTCAACAAATGTCATCGTTGCACTCTCCATCTTTGCACTCAAGCTCATCTTTACTCTCACCCAGCTGGAACTTTCAGGCCTTCACTGCTGCTCCCTTCCCCGTTACGGGAGCTCTTTGGTAACAGATTGTTTTCGCGGTCTTCAGATGCTACACTTTTTATTCCCTCAGCGAGCCTGTGCTCTTCTCTCTGCTGTTCTGGTACTCCCTGGCTTCTACTAGCTGCTCAGCAGACATGGCGTATCATACAGACTGGTGTCAATTGGTCTCTCGGCAGTCTCAACACCATCTGTGTGCCTGCACTGCTGTTGCGTAGCTGATTGCTGTGTTCTTTCTGGTAGCTGTCTGCTTTGTTCATTCTGGCACAGGAAACACCTTCTCAACCTCCCTTTCTCTCATCTCCTCTTCTGCCTTCTTACTCTCCAACCTCCCCCTGCTTCTGTGACGTCTTATTACAGCCTTGCGGCCTATAGAAGTAAGGAAGCACACCTAGGCAGAAGATATACGTCCATCTTTATTAACACATAACAGGATACTGACCCCCTTCCTCTTTGAGCCTTCTCCCTCCTTCCACATCATGGACCACGTGACCCTGTCTCTGTCTTAAAGAGACATAGGCATGCTAACATCCCGGAGAAATGTCCTTGCTTCCTTTCAACTTTCTTTGACAAGGCAAAGTGGCTTCCTGATGGTTTGTTGCGGATGGGCAACGGGGTCACCACTTAGACCTGCCTCAGGACTGGCGGTCAGCTCTGCCAAGTGGCGCTGCGATGGTCCAGGAGGAATCCACAGATCGTCTGTGGATTCACGAGGTTTTGGGTCCTGATCAGGGGGTGGAGGCCTTTCGTTTCTCTCTTAACATATTTAAACAACAAACAGTTCTGTGTTCTCTCTTTCTCTGCGTTCACGGCAGTCACCATCGTCCCTTTGACAGAGGTGACCTGTAAGGGGGTTCGGGGCAAAGCAAGAGTCCGTCTTTCTAGCTGTGGCTTGCTGAACCAACACCTCATCCCCTATATGGAACTCTTTCTGTCGTGCTCCTCTTCTCTCATCTGTCTCTATCTGAGCTCTTTCCTTCTTCTTTGTGTCTCTTCTGATGACCTCTTGATCAGCTTCTGGCTGGCTCAGCGGGTGTCTCACGATGCAGGTGCAAACTTGATACTTCATCATCAGCTCTGCAGGGGTCTTATTGGTGGACTTGTGAGGCGTGTTGCGGTAGTTCCGCAGCAGTCGACAGTGCTTTGTGGGGGTCGGCGTCCTCAATGCGGGCCCTTTGTAGGGTTTTCTTGATTGAGGCCATGAACCTCTCAGCTATCCCATTGGCTTGTGGCCAGCGGGGTGTAATCTTCTGGTGGGCGAAGCCCATGTGTTTTGCAAAAGTCGCTGAATAGCGGGCCATTATCAGACTTGATGGTGTTCGGAATTCCTTGCTTATGACCTCATCAAAGGTTGCTGCCACCTGAGCAAAGGCTGTGGATGTTGACTTCTTCACTATTTGAAATCTCGAGTGCTCATCTTTGGAAAGTACAGATACTCTCCCGATTCAAAGGGACCTTAGAAGTCCATGCCCACCTTTTCCCAGGGGCGTTCAGGGATCTGTGTTGGTTGGAGTGAGATCGGGGCCTCAGCCATGGCTGTGCATTGGCACGCTGTGCAGTTTTTCACCCACCGGTCAACCATATCACCCAGAAACGGGAATCCCACATGGCAGATGAGCTGCCTCTTTGTGTTGTCCACGCCTCGGTGTCCCTCGTGGGCTGTCTCGATAACTTCAGACCGGAGGGTCACTGGGATGACAAGTCTGCACACTCTCTGGAGTATCGTTTTGTCCTTTACGGCTACCTCCGTGTGCACCTTGACCAACCTTTCCAGTTCGTCTCTGCACACCCCCGGATGGTTCATTACGGCACAGCGGTAGTCTCTCCACCTTTTGTTCTCTATACGGCTGATCGCCATGGCCATGGAGGGGTCTGCAGCTGAGGCTGAAGCGATGGCCTCGAGCGAGACAGCCGGTGGGAGTGCGTTCCAGGTCACATAGTTGATGTACTGTGTCGCCGGGTCTAGGCATGGGCTTGCCCGCTGGATGTCTTGATTGATAGTCTGTTGGGTTATTCTCACCCCCGGGCCTGTGGATGATTTCGAAGTCCTATTCTTGGAGCCTAATGCCCCACCGCTCAATCCTGTGGGGCATCTTGGTCCTGTGGTTCCCGAATAGTGACAGCAGGGCTTGGTGGTCCATGATGAGTGAATCTCTTCCCTATCACGAAGTTGTGGAAGTGCTTGCATGCCCACACGGCTGCTAGGTTCTCGTTCTCGGCCTGCGAGTAGGCAGACTCGGGCGGGGCCAATGCCCTGCTGGCATAGGCCACCATGTGTTTGGGGTGAGCGTCTAGCCCATTTGTCTGAGCTAGTATAGCTCCTAGTCCCACTGGGCTTGCATCTACTATGATTTTGGTGTGCCAGTTCGGGTCAAAGTAAGCAAGTCTCCGGGCTTCCGCTAGAGCCTGTTTGATGGTGTCAAACGCCACTTGGCATTCTGCTGACCATGCAAACGAGACGGCCTTCTGTAGCAATCGCCGTAGTGGCTCAGTGATGGTGACAGTGTGAGATATACCAGGCACAGTAGCCTGCCATCCCTAGAAACGACCTCACATTGGCTACCTGGCATGGCTCTTGAAGGTTGAAGATGGTGGAGACCTTGTCGGGGTCGGGCGCCATGCCATCTGTGGAGAACATATGCCCAAAGAACTTCTTCAACCTGGTTTTGCTGAATTGGCACTTGTCGATATTGAGTGTCAGACCCGCTCCTTGGACAGCGGCATGGATTGCACGCAGGGCGGTGTTATGCTCCTCACATGACTTTCCGAACACAAGGATATCGTCACTGTAGTTTAGTGCCCCCCGCACCGGCCTGATGACCTGTCTGATGGCCTCTTGGAAGATCTCTGCCACCGAGGAGATGCCAAAGTTTAAGCCATCGTGGGTTGCAAAAGTGGTGATGCCCCTCGATTCAGGATGAAGCTCCATCTGATGATACCCTTGGTTGAGGTCAAGCTTGGAGAAAAGAACAGCCTTGTTTAACTGGACGGTCATGTCCTCTATGCGCGAGTCTCAGGCGTCCTCCTTCCTTTGGCACGATCACCAGAGGTGAGACCCATGGGGTCGGGCCTGTGGCCGGCTCGATGATGCGGTCCTCCAATAGCTGATTGAGCTTGTTCGACACAGCAGCTTGTAGGTGAAACCCAACTCTCCTCTGGTGTTTGGGGGACAGATCGGATTGATGCGTCTATGTGTAGTTTGACGAGGGGGGACCTTTCATCTTGCCTAGTCCTTAACACAGGAGCGGGAATTCTTTCAGGATTATGTCCTTCGGGATGGGGCATCCAGGCGGATGACCATTGCAGATAGTGCAGACTTGGTCCTTTGCGTCACTGGTGGGAGCAGTTGAATGGATGGTGTTGCCTTCCTGGACGTGAATGTCAATGATCCCCAGGCAGGACGCTGTGCGGTAACTAAGTAGACCTCTTCCTTTGGTCGGGCTTCGGATCACGTGAATGATTGTGGTGGTGGATCGTTCTGTGGATGAGCCGGCGCCTGAAGTATCTGAGTGTAGAGGGAGGTCGGCTCCCCATTGGAAAATCTTGGACACTGTTTGGGCCAGTGTCGGCTTGTCGGGGATCTGATGAAATTGTTTATCCCCCATGATGTTTACGGTGGCTCCTGAGTCGACCAGGAAACATAATTGTCTGCTGCATATCTCCACTGGTATTCGGGGTGCCTCTCTTGCCTCTCTGTCCTCCATTATGCGGTTTACGTATTCGCCTTGGGCGTATTGGTCGTACTGGTCACTCTCGTACTCCAGCCCTTGGGGTGCTGTCACATAAGGGTTTTGGCGTGGTGGTGGCAGTCCGTCATATTCCTCTCGAATCCATGGGTTCTGTTCATAAGTCTCGATCTCTTGGGGGGAGTCATAAGGGTAGTGGTTCTCCACCACCATCAACTACCGTCTCGGCCCTTGCTGGTATGGACGCATCTGGTATGCCTGGTTCTGCAGGGTCCGATTGTACATCCGGTACTGTGGCGGTGGCATGCGCGGTGTGGGAAGGGCCTGCCCTCCCTACAGACCTATTGGAAGTGGCCTTTTCTGCCACAGTTTCCACACCTCTGGTGAGCGCGGGGCATGCCCCTGAGGGGGGGAACGCCATCTTGCAGCGGTAACATTGCCTCTGTATTCTAGGGGCTGTCTGGTATCCCCTTCCTGTATTCCTGTCTCTGGGTCTTGGATTGCTTGGTTGGATCACTGCAATAAGCTCGCCCTTATCTTGCTTGAACGTGGTGTTTCCTGACATATGGGTTGCTTGTATGTCTACTCTCGAAGATTCTGGCCATTTCACTGACTTTATCGATGGAGAGTGGTTTCTTGAGCAGTTGTTGTTTTTTGAGTATCTGCGATATGCACCCTTCAATCACCCTTAGGCGAATGGCTTCGTCCAATGAGAAGGCATGGAACTGGTAGTGTACCCCTTTTAATTCTCAGCCGAGTGATGAATTCGTCTACCGTCTCTTCAACTCTCTGGGTACACTGGTCAAACATGTCCCTTTCATAGTCTTTTGGGCTCAATTACAAGTCTTTTGTTGAGGGCTGTGACCAGTGCCGCAAAATCAGGCTGGGGATGGTCTTCAAGAGTGTCTTGATTTTGTTTCCAGCTATATTGAGGAACATACTGCATAGTTTTGGAGAGTTTTGCTCACCCGCTGCCACAATAAAGTTACTGAAGTCACCCAGCCATTCCACCCACCCCGTGGGCCTTTGTCTACTTGGGGGTGAGGGGTGTTGTGGGGCAGAGGTCATGGAAAATGGGGGCGGCATGTGCCATGCGGTGGCTGGGGATCTCATAGGAGGGCCTTGTACGGCTTGGGGTTGCAGTTCAGGACCAGGTTGTGAGCTCGTGATGGCAATCGGTAAATCAGGTGGCTGTATCACTTATATTGTGATCCTTTGTGGGTTGTGGAAAGCAGCACTACGCCCCTAGTGGCAGCTGGCAGGTTGATCAGGTGGCTGTACTACTTATTTGGTGATCCTTTGTGGGCTGTGGAAAGCAGCATTGCGCCCCTAGTGGCAGCTGGCAGGTTGCTGGTGTTCAAGCTTGTGGTGGAGGGTGCCTATTCAGGGTTGCTGGTGGAGCAGCTTCCAGTTCGGAGGCTTTGGGAGGAGGGGTTGGCTAGGCCCAGCACAGAGGGACTGGCTGTGCATGAGCGGCGTGAGTCCCAGGAGCCGTCTTAAGGATTACAAGCGTTGCAGGATGATGCAAATGAAGGGGCCACCCACCTGGAGTTTCTCGTGCTCCGGTACAGGGGAGTGCCCTAGCCGCTGGCAGACTACCACGCAGCACGGAGACAGTGCTGTTCTTTCTGCGCCGCCCGGATGGGAGAGCATATGCTGTCTGCAAGAGGAGGACGAGGGCCGGAATCGGGTCCCGCCGTGTCGCGGGAACACTGCAACAGCGTCGGAATGACGGCTGTGGACGCGGCCCGTTGTCGGCTGCTGGAGCAGGTGCAGCACAGCGGGATCCCTTGCGTGCCTTAGGAGGAGGGTCCTGGTGTGCAAGAGTAGTTGACCTTGTCGCCAGTTGTTACGGCCTTGCGGCCTATAGAAGTAAGAACGCACACCAAGGAGGAGGATATACATCCGTCTTTATTAATACAAAACAGGATACTGACACCCTTCCTCATTGAGCCTCCTCCCTCCTCCCATGTCATGGCCCACGTGACCCTGTCTCTGTCTTAAAGAGACGTAGGCATGCTAACATACCTTTTGCACTAGCCCATGGCTCTGCTTGCGGCATCAATTGTTCACTGCCACAAAATAAATCGAACCTTCTTCGTGGGTCGAACTGGGGCACTTCATTACAAAAGATATTAAATGTTTGTATGCGGTGGAATATTCTACCTACTCTGGATACTAAACTGAGGTGGAAACAGATTACAGCGGCTAACAGTCTTTGTAGATTCTGCTACTTAGTCCCTGAAACGGCTAAACACCTCATTTTGTTTTGTACTCATCTCAACGTCCAGAGAGACTCTTGTTTGAATGCCTTGAAATTACAATTTCTAGGTCTCCCGATTGACCTAGTATGGCAACGCTGTCTGAGTATTGGAACAAGTAGGGAGGGTCTGGCCTTATCCAATTTTATTCGTAACCTCCATCTTGAATAGATATGCCTGTTGTTACCATGCTGTCTCAAGATATAGGTAAAAGATATAGGTTAATTTGCTGCTATTTCGTTTGTTCTTACTATTTTATGATGATTCTTGATTCCTCCGCTGTTAAATAATGTCAAAGCTTTCGCAATATTCTAAATATGTAATTGTGTATTTATTCTATGTGTTAGTGCTTTTTGTAAAGGTTTAATAAAACCATACACAAATAAAAATAAAAAAATAATAAAAAAAATGTTTGTAAGAAGTGTTGAAAACAAAAATTCTATATAACTGTCAAAATATATTCTTCCTCTTTTCTTTTCTCTCGCCCCCACCCTTTGTGTGTCTCGCATTCTCTCTTCCTCTTGCTTCCTACCCCCTGCCTCTCCTGCGCCCTCCAACTCCTTCCCACACTATAAATGTGTGCTTATAAAATTTGTGGGCATTGCCAATATTGTCTTGGTTGTACTTTCATTCAGTACACGCATGAGAATAGCATGACCCTGCATTTCAACAAAGTTGCACCAGCTGCACAATGGCTATGTTTTCGCAGTGTTCGGATGGGAACAAAATGCTAAAAAATAAATAAATAAATAAAATACTCCAAGCACCCATGTTCTGAACTTTGGGAAGTTTTCTGAAGATTGCTAGGTCTGTTAATGGTAGCAATAAAATACAGACTACTCCTTTCACCCAAAAGAAGCGCACTTAGAGTTTCTTAAAACCTAACCGTTCTTTAAAAATATTTAAGCAGGGTGGAAAAGTTAGATTTATAGCATCCGAGAATTCATAACTCTGAAAATGTAATTCGCTGATTGTCATAGTGCTTGATTTACCCCATAACTTGGGCCTGGGAATGGAGAAGTGTTGAAGAATGCCTGTTTCTTAGTGTAAATCTTTGGCAAGTCTCTGTCAATCATGTGTGCAGTTCCAGGGTTTAATTGCTTTCTAGCTTTATAATCGTAAAACCTTGAAAGTCGCTCTGCATCCATACGGTTCTTTTTACCTGGAAACAGCGACTGTAAACGTGAAAATGTAATAAAGCCTTAATCATTTTGTCTGCTGTCAGGGTATTGTCAATGCTATTTTTCATCCGCTGTGTCCCACCTCTATTTTGATTGTGCTTTGGAACCGGTACTGAATTTGCTTTCCCTCTTGTTCAATGTGTGCCTTTTCTTCAGTTTTTAGCCCCCGGGAAGAAGGGCCTCTAACACGATCAGTTCTTTAACCAACCTCTCACTTTTTCGTCCTGTTACCCCAGGTCCAACAAATTGAAAATGGCACGGATATACGGTGCAATTTGTCCTGGAGTCGTCCTTCGTCTGTTTCTCCAGCAGTTTAGTGCTAAGAGAACCCTGTTTTTCCTTTCAGATTTCTTTGTCTTATCTGTTTTCACATAATGTCCCTGCATACTCCTTTTAGTCTTATTTGTAGCATTGCTTCACACATGTACACTCGCCACGAAAAAGCTCTTTGATGCAAAAAAATATAATTGAAGTCTGCTCAAAGTTTTATTTGAGTAGTAATCCTATGATTCAGTTGGCCCTTTCTGATAACACGTGTTTCAGCAAATACATTGCCTTTTTCAAATCGGGGCAATATCTAAACAAACAGAACATTAAACCAATCCAAAATAAAATAAGTGTTTTCAATACATCATTTGATCAGTTTTGGTGAGATCAATGTGATTATGAATGTATACACCAAACCATATAACATACCATCAACAGTTATCCAACAAATTGTTCCATTTTTAAAAACATTTAGCCACCCGTCCCCCCCTGACTTCAGATGTCACGAAAAAGTAAAGCAACAGCTGCAAATGCAGTTGCTTAACTATCCTTCTGCCCCCCCACCCCTGGCCTAGTTAGTGGCATCAGCATGGCGGGGTGAGCTGACGTTCTGAATAAGATGTGAGGGGTTCTGAGCAGCAGTGGAAGGCGCTTCTGGCCTTGGAGGAGGGGGTCATAAGAGGTGAAGGAGAGAATAAGTGCATTTACCAGGGCTCCACCCCTCACACATGCTAATGCTAGAACATATCACATTCTCAGCACAGAAATATTCTTCAACGGAGGAGACATTCAGGGTATTGGGCACCAGAGGGCTGAAGACACTAACCAGTGTGGTGAATGCCTGCTATTAGGAAACAAAGAAAAGTAATTTCCTGTACACCTTGCCTGCACCCCACTAAATAACCGGAGGAGCAAAGCTTGATGAACCGTGTAGTTTGTGGGCATTGGGCAGAGGGGGTGCATTGTTACTCTATTTTCTTGTCCACATAAGTGCAGTTGTCAAGCTTTCTTATCCCATATGTCACAGTCCCACATCTCAGCTGGATCCTCTCAATGGAAGTTCTTCTCTTACCTGAAACTCTCCGAACACATTATGCTATTCTGTACTGTGTGGCAAGCCAGAAGGAGGACTCTGACCATAAAACAGCGGTTTCCACATAACTTAATTTAAATAAAAAGAAAACTCCTTCATGGCCCTATTCTAACAGGGAGGTCCCTTCCTAAAAACTAAACTAGGGTGCTTGTCGATAGTCCAAAATAAAGTAGTCCTCGGTCCAAACCTATTCACTGAACTGGTACTAAGACTTAGAAAAATGTAAAAGAAAAAGCTCTTCCGTACTGGACACTAGCGGTTTTCTAGTTCCACTTGTTTTGCTGTTCTCTCGCTGGTTGGCTCTGTGAGAGCAATCATTCCTAGATTCAATGGCTGTTTGCAGGCTCCTGGCCCACCACGTCCTGTATGTGGTTGCACCTCCAGGTATGGTCCTCTTTATGTGGCCTTTGCCTCTCAGGCCCTGCGTACTGCTCTGCTGGGTGGACGGCATCTCTCTCTGGCATCCGTTTGCTCCTGCGCCAAAGCCAGCTCTGTTGTTGTTCTCTGCCCTACGCCGTCATTCTCACACTAGAGGCTCACCTCAACATAGAGTTTCTCCTCCTCCATTTAACGGTTGCTGGCCCTTCAGTCTCGCTCCAAGGTGGAAAAGGGGCAGACTGTTCAATACCGGCTGTCAAGCCTGTAGGAAATTCAGCACTATCTTGAGCCAAACACCGTTGAAGTTCCTGTTGTGGAAAACAGCGTTTCTTGTGGCCATCACCTCTGCACGACGAGTGGGAGAGATCCAGGCCCTCTCCTGCAAGCCCCCATACTGGACTTTCCAGGAGACGAGGGTGGTGCTGAGGACACACTCCTCCTTCATGCCCAAGGTGCCGTTGGACTTCCATCTCAATGAGCTCTTGGTGTTACCCGTTTTCTTCCCGTCGCCTTCGTCGCCGGCCGAGAAGACTTTGCACTCGCTGGATGTAGCTAGAGCGCTGAAGTTCTACGTGGACAGCACGAAGAATTTTTGGAAGACATCACAGCTGTTTGTGAACTTTGGACCTGTGAACCAAGGGAAGGCCCTCTCGAAGGCTTCCATTTCCAGATGGCTCTCCGGCTGCATCATGCGCGATCACCGGTTGGCAAACCGACCGTTGCCCGGCCGTCCGAGAGCCCATTCGACCAGAGCGATCGCTGCTACCACTGCGTTCCTATTTGGTGTGCCCCTGCTGGACATCTGCAGGGCTGCTACGTGGAGGTCGACGCACACCTTCACGAGATTCTACTGCGTCGACCGGGATTCCAGGGAGGAGTCCAGAGTCGGCCAGGCAGTGCTGCGCAACCTGTTCGCCTGAATGTGGGCCTGGTGAGGAGGTGAGATGCTTAATGTTGAGCCTTGCCACCTCCCGTGGTTGTGCATGTGTGTACTGCTATGTATTCTTGTATTCATGAACATGTGAATATGTGCCAGACCCCATGCTGGAGAAGGAACAAGTTACTTACCTGTAACTGTTGTTCTCCAGCATGGGTCTGGCATGGATTCACATGCGAACCCCTACCCCTCTGCAGCTCTTCACTTGGTCCTACTGCCACTTTACGTGCTACCAAATCCGAACATGGCTGCCAGAGGAGGGGCTTAGGTAGAGGGCAGTCATTGGCTGGGGGCAGTATGATCCAAAGACCAGTGATTGGTTATTAGGAGAAAGACAGTTCAGAAACAAAACTGAAACTGATTTTTTTTATTTTTTTATCGAGGATTCCCAGCCTGATGACGGGGAATATTCATGAGCATGTGAATCTATGCCAGACCCATGCTGGAGAACAGTTACAGGTAAGTAACTTGTTCCATCTGTTCCATTGACGTATCTTTGAAGGTACTTTTTTTTTAGGTTCATGCAACAATATACTTTAACTTACTAAATCATGATTATGTTTTGCACATTAGTACCCGGCGAGGGGGAATCAGAATGAAAGAACCATTCTGATTGGCCCTCGCCGGGGCATTACCCGGCAGGGAATCCCTCAGATGCCACGTCTATTGTCCCTGGCAGGGGCGTGGGCGTGGCAGCCCCTCAGCCAATGAGGAGGCTCAAAGTGGGGCCATCCCCACTCCGAGCCTCCACATGGTTGGATGCCGCCTTCGTCCCTCGCCGGGGATTCAGCTATGTTTTTTTAAAATAAATGTTTTCCTCCCCGCCCTCTCAACCCCACTTACCTTCGGCCTGCTTTGTCCCCGGTGGGGGACAATGGCAGCCTCCAACCGTGTGGAGACTCGGAGCGGGGCCATCCCCGCTCCGAGCCTCCACACGGCTGAAGGCTTCCATCGTCCCCCACCGGGAACCCAGGTACGTTTTTATTTATTTATTCCTCCTTTCCAGTGCCCTCCCAACCGCACTTACCTTCTTCCCTTGGGAACCCAGGTACGTCTTAATTATTTATTCATTCCTCCTTTCCAGTGCCCTCCCAACCGCACTTACCTTCTTCCCTTTGTTTTTTCGGGAGCAGATGCGCTGGGAACACGTGTTGCAGCGCGTCTGCTCTCGATGGCCCCCATGGAAAGGGAAAACTGAATCCGTTTTCCCTTCCCTGGTGGCCATTTTCTGAGGCATTTTTTTTTTCTGTTCTGAAACGCTGCAGCCTTTCAGGACAGAAAAACTACTTTTAATACCCTGGTCTCGCAGACCCTGCCGGCCGGAGTACTAATAGCAATATGCCCCTTGTGGCGGGGGCATTACCGAGACATAGAGATAGCTATGGGCCCCGGGACATGACCTGACTAGCTAATGCCCCCGCCGCTCGGGGCATATTGCCTAATTATCGAGAGCAAATCCAGTATTGATATCTGATAATTGTTTCTGTTTGTGACTTTATTTCTTAACACACAAGGTTCAAAGGAGATTTATTGACACTAAGGTCATTATACTGTACATAAGATTTATAATTTTGTGTGGACTCAATGCAAATTCTCTAAAACAACCAGGCATTTGCATGGGGCAAAATACAAGTTTGCTTTTGAAGGCCATCATTGAATATCCAAATTTGTACCTGAAAATGATAATTAAACGTTTAGGCTCATGATGGTGGAGATTACTAGTTCAATTGACGTTTGATGGTGGTCGCTGTATATTTAAATTGAATTAGAGTTGTCTGATGAGCAATCTGTGTTGACATTACAGAGTTGAATGTTCATTGTTTTGATGATGAGTTTCAATCATGATCGCTACATATAGAAACAAGATCCAGATACTGACACCGCTGAGTCATGGCCATAGCTATTATTTTAACACATCGCTCTGTCATTTTCTTATTCATGAATGAACTGTTATGGTCTACAACAAATAGAGGTAAAAGGGATGCTTTAACAAAAAGCAACCCAAATGAGCAGCTCCTCTTTCAGTTACTAACCTTAGCAAAAAAAAACAATGCTCATGGGTCTGGGGCCTTTCAGGGGACTATGGGTTTCTTATTCCAAAAGGGTACTTTTCATTAGGTCCTAGAGAATTATCACTTCAAACAATATTTCAGTTTATTGAATCATTGTATTACTTTTTATTATGTTAAACAGTAAAACTTTTAGGAAACATCCATGATAATATAACACGTCTATGGTTGATAAAGTGCTTCGTGCTATACAGTACACTTACACACGCTACTCTTTCACTCTATAAATTCAATTTCACACTATTTATACTTAAAAACACCCAACATGTTTCATTCCTTTCCTGTCTTAACACATCAACATTATAGGAATTTCATCAGGGGCTTGCTGTCTCCTTTTTCCGTTGACAACAATGGGAGGTACTTATTTTCTTAATGTTGAAAAAGACCCAATTCTCTTCATCATAATACATTTAGGTGTCATTGATTTTGCAGGACCCAAATTACTCTCATCGGTTCAGCTGGCTGTATAAGTGTTCTTATTTTACACTTATGGAGGGAATCTCAAAGGCAGCGAGTAAGGTAGAAGGCAACAGGGTTCCAGTGCCTCGTGTGGTGATTAGAAATTCACCATATAAATGTTTTCAAACGTCAAGTCCGCTTCGCGAGATGGTTTTGTTATGTGTGTCCCAATCCGACGTTGTGTGTTGCAATTGGTCACTGAGATTTCCTTTTAAAACAATCCAAGGTATGTCTTCCTGCCAACCAGGGCTCTTTTTTGTGTTGTTAACCACACCCCTTTGGGTACAGCAACACCGCCGGTCCTGTTATTTCAGCGGGAGTCTTTAAACTGGAGTATTGTTATGGGACATTAACAGCTGAAAACCAATAAAAATCGTTAGTTGCCTAATAATACGTATGTGCTTTCTTCTGAGATGATGAAAGTGATTAACAACATGGTTCCATTCTTTTAAAGCTGAATTTGTAGCCAGGATGTTTGCTAATTTGACACACAAGAGTTTGCTTTGATGTGGATATTTGTGTTCTCCTAACAATTGCTATAGGCAGGTGACCTTATTATCTAATTCCTTTCATTCTGTCTCTTATAAGTGGTGAAATTAGAATGGTGTCAGATGGAGGCAATTCCTTTGGCTTCCATCACTTTACGTTTTGGGATTTGTACGTCCATTCAGGATGTGAAAAATAAAGCAGCGAAGTTACTCTTTGGCTTAATAAAACATGTTCCTGTAAGGATGTATATATTTATGGATTGTTGTGTTGATTTACTATGTAATTTTTATACTTTGCAGTTAAACTTTAGGAGACTGGTTTATTTCAGTACTTCAAATCCAAAACTTAATTATTTGTACCAATGAGTGCTCAGAAAGTGTGTTGTCAATTCCCAAATTTAGAGAGTTCAATTGCGTAACCAAAGTGTATAGTGTTTAAGGAGAGTTTGAAGGGTTGTATTGGTGTGTCTGTAGAGTATTCGTGTTGTATAAAAGTTACTTTATGCTAGATCATGTTTTAGGCTAAGTCATGCCATGGTCGGTTATACCATGGCAGGGCGAAAATTCAAGTGCCCACAATTTGTAGTCAATTACCCAGGTCCTCCCTTCTGACAGCCCACTGAGAATTCAGACACGCTGTGGTGTCGGTTAGGCTTAAAGGGGGTGTATGGTGCAATTCAGCTGCATATGTACCATAAACTGGCAAAGCCTATCAAAAACTACACAACATCATAACCACGCAAATATTAAAATGTGCAATGATCTTCAAATCCTATTACGATTTTTGTAATGTCACAGGCCCAATGTGATATATATTGCACCTTTTTTTTTTGTACTCCTTTCACACTGACACCCTCGCTCCAGCCTTTACCGATTTCTGAAATCTTTTGCCACAGGATCCTCCCCCCCCCTCTCCTCAAGCACTCCCTTGTGCAATCCCTCCTTAAAAAGCCTTGTGACGACCCTACCTGTCCGGCAAACTATTGCCGATCTCCATCACTCCTTTCCTGGGCAGACTCCTGGAAAAGCTGGCCATCTCACAGTTTACGCTCCACACTGAATCTGCTGGTTGTCTTCATGACCATCAGTCTGGCTTCAGAGCAGCCAGAGGCACAGAAACTGCTTTCCTGAACACTCATGAAGATCTGCTCTCTAATCTTGATTCCAGCCTTCCTTCTGTCGTCATCCTCTTAGACCTTTCCTCTGCTTTTGATAGTCAATCACGCCATCGTGATCAATTGACTCCGTGAGACCCCAGGCATCACGAATCTGGCCCTAAAGTGGTTGACCTCCTTCCTCCTGGACCGACCCTCCCAGGTCCAACTTCGGTGCTTTCTCTCCACCACCACCTCTCTCCACATCTGGTGTTCCCCAGGGCTATATCCTCTCACCCTGGCTCTTCAATTTCTACCTGGCCCCTTTGGCCCACCTGATATCTACCTTCTCCTCTGTCAGTGTTATGCGGATGACACTCTGCTCTCTTTCAGGCTCCCCTCAGCCGCCTCTCCTCTCTCGCTCATTCCTGACGTTCTATTTGCGATTCAGGTTTGGTGCGCCTCCAACGAGCTCTGCCTTAATGCCAGTAAGATATAGATCCTTCTCATTGAGACCCCTGCTCCGGCTTTTCCTCCCTCCCTCCCTCCCTCTGGCCGCTCTCCTTGGGCCCTCTTCCTTTGCCGTCCTGTAAGGCAAAAAACCTGGGTGTTACCTTTGTTCCACTCTCTCCTTGTCTCTTCACATCACAGACCTTGTCAAGAAGGCCCACTACCAGCTGCACCTCCTCAGAGGTGGTATTCCTTTTTTACTTTCCCTCAGAAGGCTCACTGTCTCCAGAGCCCTGGTTCTCCCTAGGCTGGACTATTACAACAGCCTGTTTCTCAACCTGCCTTCCTCTCCGCCCTCTGCAACTAATCCCGAACAGGACTGCGAGACCTATCCTTGTCCTTGGCCTCAAGCCCAGGGACCGTGTATCTCCAGGCCTGAAATCTCTCCACTTGCTCCCGGTGGCTGCAAGGATCAAGTTCAAGACGCTCTGTATCGTCCACAAGATTTCTGGGGCCAGACCTGCACTACATCCAACTCTCTCTTCCTAAATACCTTCCTTCTCGAGCTTTTCTCTCCACTACCTCCAACTCTGAGGGTCAGACGTGTCTCGAGGCAGAGAGTGGGGGAGGAGGGGGGTGTAAGATCTCTCTCCTCTGTTGGTACCATCCTCTGGCAAGGCCTCACTGCCTCTCTCAAACTTGAGCCGGACCACCTGATGTTTCCGGAAGCTGCTCAAGACCTTCCATTTCTCCTCTGCATTCTCCCTCGCTCTCCCCTGCTACCTTCCTGCTGCACCAACTGGTTGCTTGGCTTCCCCCAGAGTCTCACTGAGTACCAGCCTCTGGGACTAACGTGCATATAGGGGCTGTAACTAACCTCTACAGCCTCCTGCCTCCTTGCCATTGCCCAGAGCTGCACTGCACTCACTCAGAGCATTGCTGCCCTGATTACACTTCCCTTTCACTCTCCCTAGCACTTCGGCCTCACCCTTCCCCCTGCACTTTTGCGCTGTGGCACTTGCACAATCTGAATGACCCATGGCCTAGTGAGATTGTTTGTCTTGCCCTCCCTCTGTCTCCCCCGCCCCCTTGTCACGCCAAGAAACACTCGTGTACACGCTCGTTACAAATGACATGTATCCGCGCTCACAAACAGTAATTGAGAATAGGAAGGGGTTTACTTGTGTCGCCCATACGCCCTCCCCGTGTGCCAAGTAAGTTTGCCCCACTCACGCAGTTGCTGGAGGTAGTTCTCGCGCACAATTTTAAGCCTTCACTTTCTGTCGTTCTGCTAATGACTTGAGGGTAAACTGCATGACTGTAAACCGTGTGACTGGCGATTGAGACGTTGGAACACGTTCCCCTGCATAATGCAGGCAGATGTCGTGAGCTACTTACTCGTACTGCCGCGGGCAAGTGTTTTAAAAGGCTAATAGGACCAGCTCACGGAACAGTTGTCAAGGAGATATTTGTGCTACACAAATAAAAGGCCCTTTATCACGTGGTGCTTTCTCCAAGTGCTGCGTGCTTGGAGGAGTCGCATGGGTGATCGAGTGTCACCTTGTGCGTTCTTGGGGACAAAGAGTCGAAGCTAATCTTTCCCGAACTGTAGACTCAAGGTCATGGCTGGAGCCAAGAGTTACCAAACAATCAGGCCTTCCAGATTACTTTTCTTCCTCCGTGGCTTCTGTGTAAAAATAAATTATACTCTGCGCAGACCTTTATAACCTCTTGGATGAGTTCAACAAGTTCTACGTGTTTCTTTACATATCTGTTTCTTGCTGACACACATTGAGTCAGTGGCATTCCACATCTACGTTCAGACAAACCCACCCTCACATTAATGATGCAGTTACACCCCAGAACAGAGTGCACGATTTCACGCAGTTTTGTTTTCACTTAAATAGTTGTGTTCCCCCTAGTAACCAGATTATTTATAGTCTGTGGAAGAAGAAAGGAGAACAAGTCAAAATGGCAGTGCTTGGGGAGGAGCACTAATAGATGTTCCTACAGAACTAAGGAATTGGGTAATACGCTACTGGCATTGAGTTAGATGGCCTATGACTTTATAAATAGGAGCAAATATGCAATGGAAGTCATGGATCGGACGGAATGCGGACCTAGAAAGGGGAGAAACTAGGAAGCTCATGGTAACGAGCATTTTCCAGTGATGGTGGATTCTAGTGTCATGGAAGAACTACTAGAATTAGTTGAAGCTTGTTTGTGCAATGACCTCAAGATGTGCTCTGGAAGCTCTTGAAGTATGCAATTAAAAGTCGGCAGGTAGCATTTATTGCTAGTTGCAAACCCCAAGTATTTGGAAATGCCAAGCCAACTGTCAGAGGTGATGGAAGCAAAGATTGGCTGTGCAAAAAGATGAATGCAGGCGAGTGGGTATGGTGCTTTCAAGGATCTTGTTAATAAATGAAAGGTGTGTGATGGGGTTCAGGTCAACAAGGTTCAATGATTTTTTAAAATGTTTTTGTTAGGAGTATTAGTACTTGTCCGGTTTTGTGGGTAGTAGGAAGTGATCCTTGGGTGAGGCAGGCATTGATAATGGCCAGGAATGCAGTGTTTCTGTGAGGAGTGTCTTAAGGACGGAGGCTGGCAAAAAAGTCACATGCCAATAGTCCCCTTACTTGACGGCCTTTCTTTTTTATTTGCATTATTATAGTTTCACTTAGTTTAAAACATTTGAACACTGTTTAACGCAAAGTAACAAACCGTACACTGCATATAAATCATTAAACTGCACAATTTTAACCTATCTTCGTTCCTGTTGACAAATGGGATCCCAATAATGTAAAATTGCCAATAAACGGCAATATCCACCACAGGGATTCAAAAAACAAGTATTTTCATTTTTATGACCCACCCTCAAGCCACCTGTAATCCCCCACCCCCGGCCCAATTCTTACCTAATGTCCCAAATAGTTTCTCAAATCATGTAATAAAGGGTAGTTGATCGCAAAAAGCGTTAATTTCCACATTATTACAGTGACAAAATCTACAGAACCAAAGCTTCCATGCTATACAGATTCTGGCACTGATTACTTCATTAGTTTCCAGTTGGTTATACCTAAACTGCAGAAATAACCATAATTTAAGACGACTTGGAATTTGTTGGAAAAAAGTCAAACAGTTAAATTCCACGAAGATATAAGAAAACAGCATTATATTGTTTATAGAAGGTGGATGGATATTCCTGTAGTAGTTTATGCTTTGAATTGCTGAATTAGATCGTATTGTTGTCTCTACCAAGAGCTAAGTGTGCTAGTGAGCTCATCTGATTGGAGAGCATAGTGCATATCTGCAAGAGAATAATTGATCTGTGCCCTGGGTGAAAGAGTTCAGAGACCACCTTGGCTAATCTTCACAATTCTATCAAGGTGTGCCGCATGGCTCTTCACAAATTTATCTAAAGGTGACACATGCCTAATCTTCACAATTCTATGTAAATGTGACGCACAGCTAATCTTCACAATTCTACCTAAATGTGACATATGGCTAATCTTCACAATTATATCCAAATGAAAAGCATTGCTAATCTTCCTATTATGTCGGTTGTAACCCATTTCCTGCCCCCAAAAATACATTTGGGTGCACACATTTAATGCACTGCAAAATACATCTAAGTCTTGCATGACGTCTGCCCTCAGTATACATTTAGGTGCAACACATTTCTTTCCACAATTCAGTACAATGGTCAACTATGAGGTGTATCACAGAGGCTGAAAATGGAGGATAGCAAAATTCAACTCTGAGGCCAACTATGTCAGCACCGTTTGCGGAGTAGTAATAGTGTAAGAGTGGCTGGATTTCTGGAGCAGAGTAATGGTTGTGCTTCCTGCCAGTATCGCCTTACGATGTCTAGTTACAGGGCGTGACAACGTTCAACACAAATTAGCTATGTGCCGAACATAATGACTAACTATATGGGGCAAAGCACAGTTATATCTCAGAGCATAGCAGAGGCATATGACAAAGCTATACCAACATTTCAGGCATGAAGTATGGCTAACGTCCGTAATTTAGGCTCCATCTAGAGTATAGTTATTTTACACACTTAGACTGAGTGCCAAAATGGCTACCTTAAATAATTGGGCTTGGTAACAGATAATAGGAGTAGTGAGTGGTTTCTGGAGTAGATTAATGGGTGTACTCCTCACCCAAATCACACTTACCTCACCTGTCGCTGTAGGTTGTCTGCGCCAGGCGTCCCAGGCGAAAAGGGGCAAATACGGAGTGGAGCTGCTCCCCTCAACATGGGAGGGGAGACGAAAAAGGAACAAACAAAGGACTACACCCCCCAAGGCAGACCTCTCAACCAGCAGAAATAACAATAAAAACGATTTGTAAAATCCACTTAAAACATGGATAAAACCATTAAAAAAGAACCCAAACAGGCTGAAAACTCATTAGTGCTTGCTGTGGCGGATGCATATGGATTATTAACTGCAAGCCAGGGAAACTATTGACAATAGACAGGCACACCAGCAGAAAAAAAACCTTTGTAATTTACACTGAAAACACAGATAAAACCAAACATCCCCAAAGACCCCAAACTGGATGGAAACATCTTCCCAGGTGCTTGTTATATAGGATGCCTATGGATTACTAACTGCAACAGGGGAAACTACAAACAATGGACAGACACTCCTGACTCCCTCAGCCAATTGCTATCAACATGGGAGGGGAGAGGAAAAAGGAACAAACAAAGGACTACACTTCCAAGACGGACCTGTCCAGAAGTTGAGCCAATAGTAAAAACAATTTGCAAAATCCCCTTAAAACACAGATACAACCTTTCAAAAAGAACCCAAACAGGCTGGAAACGTATAATCAGGTACTTGCTGTTTAGGATGCTTATGGAAACGAAGAGGTGGATAATGTGCACTAGCCATCTACTATAGTTATAATTGTTCTTTTATAATGGGCTTAATACCAGAGAGTGGTTTCTAAGCGCGATTGGGTTTGAAACTGTTGTGCTGTGTTGTCTTGCTTAAAAAGAAAACGCATTTCACCCGAGCTATCCTTCCTCACCAATACCAGACTCTTGGTGAGTAAGAAATTGTACGCTGTATGTATAGAATTGAGGTAGAGTGACTTTTATGGCTGGCCATTTCCTTCTTTACAAGATATTTCTGTCAACAGGATACCCTGTTCTTGAACATACCATTTTTCCTGCAACTGAATAATCAATTTTGGGGCTTCAAACTATTAATGCAAGTGAAGTACCTTTTTAAACACGTAATGTTCACCAAATGAGCAGGTTAAGTATTGCAATGCTTCGACTGCAGCTATTTGTCCAGAGGCACGATGGTCACTTTTATATACGGTTCACTCCGCCTCTTGGTGTCTCCACCTCCACGTTGGTCCCACGGTTTCAGCCAAAATGACCGAATAAAAAAATACTGAATGCGTGATTTGGCCGAATTCCGGCCATTCGAAAAATCCGATGGCCGAAATGTTCGACCAAATCACGCATTCGGTGCTCGGGGGTGTCCCCCACACCCTTGCTCACTATATTGTGAGTGGGGGTCGCGGGGGTTTCCCCCGCAGCCACTCCACAAAAAAAAGCTGCGGGGGTGTGCCCCGCACCCTTGCTCACTGTGTTGTGAGCGGGAGTTGCAAGGGACACCCCTGCAGCTGCCCCAAAAAATAAAAAAATAAAAACGAAAGGAATGTGCAGCGCTGGTTCCTGATCACGGAAGCGAAAGGGAAACGGGCGTTGCAGGGACGCAGCGAGACAGAATTTAAAGTAAGTAGGGGCTTGGGGGTGGAGGTGGCGGTGCATTTCTGATTAGGTCTTTCAACCCCAAACCTGGCCCGACACCAAACTTGGCCCATGCCAGCTTCCATATACTTCAAGCTATGGCAGATTGCAATGCACCCTTAACCTTGAATGTTAATCAAACGTGCAGTGCAACGATTACCATATGTAATTGGCATTTAAAAATACTGCAGAGTACAGAACTGTTGCCAGTTGCTTTCAGGGATGGATATTTTCTTTTCCACATTGCTTGCCCCACCACTTAGGGTAGCATCCCCATATTAGCTGGTTTATGTCACATGAGTAAGTCACAAACGTTCTATCCCCAGCAACCAGTGTCGGAAAAATAGGCAAAAACACCAAACGAATGAAGCTACTAAATACAATGTGACAGTATTAGCCATCTCTGCCAAATCACTGGAATTCAACAGTCAATGTATGACATAAAACATTGTCCTGCAATTTACCATTTCAGCATCTATATTTAGGCTAGTCTGACAACTTGAAGTGCTTACTATGGCAGTAAAGACATTACACAATTGTCACATACATCTGTTTGATCTTGTGAATCTGGCATAAAGTAGGACCAAAGTTTTTCACAAAAAAGTCATGTACACAAACTAGACACAGGGGCAAACAGGCAAGTGAAATTACGACCTTTAGTCCATCCATCCATTATATTTAGTGGCAAACACGGCCAGGATCTGGAGAGTGCTGCATTCTGTCATCAACGGTCAAATCCATGCAGAAAACGGAAGCACTTTAAATACCTAGATAAACCTACTACTTACGTGGCCTTTAAAAATAAAAAGTGCATATTCACTCACTGAAAAAAAATAAACCTTCTAGTGTAGTTAAGTTGGACCAGATTTAACAACGAAACTGTTAAAATTCAGATGTGGGAAGTCATGACCAGCTGAACTCTGCGCATTCCCACTGCAAAGCCCATGAGCACATAAAAGTAAGAGAAAGGATTCACAAAGACATACAAAATGGCATTATGGGATGACCTCAACGGTAACGCGTACCGCTGCGCTAAATCTGGTTAACTTTTTTTTTTGTAAATGTTCAAATCAAAAGAATGCCTAGGTAATTACATTTGGTAACCCTGTAAATGCAAGCCTTGTTCAGGCACCATTCCAAATTGTGTTTTGGTATGCCTAGAAGCAAATTGCATAATTTTTTACTTTGATTTCAAGCACATTTTATTTTAGTACGTAGCAATAAGATTTCCACTTAAAATTGAATCCATTAGGATTACATCTGTGTATGCTAGACATTGAATCTCTTCACTCCCCCAGTTTAGTTGAAAAATTCGGAAGATCTGCTAGTAAGTTAAATAGTAACTAAAGGTGTGAGCACATCCTTGCTTTAGACGCCAAACCATTTCAGATTCTCTTGACAGTTTTCCCTGAACATCAAGGTGCATCTCAACAGCTGTATTGTGATGGAACGCCTTAGTTATGTGAAGCATAGCTAGTTATAATCTGCTGTTGCAGTTTTTTTCCAGAGTCCTGATTGACATACTATACCAAGAGTAGCAGTGAAGCCAACAAATTCTGTAAATAAAGGTGCCAGATGTTGGTGCTAAAGCCTTTTTTGCAAGGAGGGTTGATGCCATTGAGTTGAATCTGGTTTATTTATTTAACTTTGACTGCGAAAGCCGTCTGACCGTTGCAGAGAAGTTGGGATTTTTTGATCCTTCATTTGAAGGCTGACAACAAAATGTTTGCAATAATCTATCCTGAGACGTGCAACAGGGCTATCAACCTGTGATTGGCAGGATCACTCTGAGCTACTCTTTTATAATGTGGCACCTAGATACGTTTTGTCCAGGAAAGCCGAGGTTGACCAGAAAAACATGCACATTAAAATACCAAGTATGAGTATTTCGATTTCGCCCAAAATCATGGATGTACCGGTGCAAAACATATTACATAATTTGTGAGGTCCTGCCTCTCCAGATTGTTTGAGCCTTAACATTAATTCACTTGTTGATTAACATTGAAGTTGAAATACCAAAATGTATATTCTTCATCCAGATAGATTCAGATATTCAACATTCCCTGTCGAAGCAAGTGGCTTTTTATAGGAATTGGATCCATTTATTAGAAACCGATTGTGTTGTGACTGAGATTGTCTTTATCTATGCCATTAATTAATTACCAAAACGTCCTATGATCATTACTCTTTTTCACAGTTAACATGGTGCGACAGATCCTGATGGTCTCAGTGCTAAACTTCAAATGGATCCAGTTACGATGACCGTTTTCAAGTTTTTAACTCTTCTTAGGCAATCGGTCAAGGGCTATGACTGATCCTTACATACTTTTCTTAGTTGGGCATGATGTTCCTTAAGTTTAAATACTTAACCCGGATTATACTTCTTTCCTTTCGGTTTTGTGACAATTTCGAAGAGGTTTCAAGTGTTAAGACTACAGATTTTATCAAATTATGGTGCTAGATCTTAAATTTAGTTCCGAATACATACTTTGTTTTCCAAGTTCTCCAAAACATAAAGTACTTCAATCATATCAATTACCCACAAGGCCCTATACAACATTTTCAACATTTGTTAAATTCCATCTCCCCCACTTTGGCAGGAGCCACTCGTTTCCCCCCCCCCTTTATCTTCTAGGACAGGTGATCTTTGCATGGTCACTAAATGTCCAACAGTAAGTAGCGAATCTCTTGATGCGTTGTGTCCCAATACAAAAATGTAATCAAGATTCATAGCCGATTTGTCTGTAAAATGTGGGAAATGACCTAGAGTATCCCCCGAAACACACACATTTAATACTTGCAGCTGGACGGACTGTGCCTTGCTCATCCTGTCATCGTATCGTAGCCTTTTTGGTTTGTTGTCTCAAATGGAAAAATTGCCTCCTAATTGCCACAATTGATTCTGTACTAGTCAGTCCTCAAATTCCAAATAGAGGTTAGACAGACAGCGTGCGTTGATCACCCATTATCAGTATTTAATGATATGGACTTTCAATATGCCAAGCCCAGATTAACTCCTTTAACTGTTTCAACAAGTTTGAGTAAGTCACCTCCCAGGATTGTAAACGTTAAGCAACAGAATTCTGTATTGCTTAGTAGGAAGATTCAGCTCAATTAGCCCTCCCAAAATATTTGAAAATTGAGATTTGGTGCAATTATGACTTTTCATTGGATGTTTGACCCATATCAAAACTCCCCCTGCTCCTTATTAGGTCTGCCATGTTAGGCTTTTCTGTGTAAATGAGTTAGCAGAGAAGGCTAGTCTATCAGGGATCCACAGCTTAACATAGGTTAATTGCATACAGGCCATACAAGTATCATGCAAGTATTTGAATTGAGGATGACCCTTTGTATTTTAGGAAGGAATTTTCAGGTCTGATGACTTAGGTGCTATGGCCTCAACAGTTAATTTGACTGCAATGCTGCAGGCAAACAGAACCAAGATAAATGATCGTGATCCGGGCCTTGGATCTAAACTGTGCGATTATAGCCTCTCATTGTTATCGTAAGGTGCTTCAGTCTTTTTCTTTTTGTATACTTGCCGTTTTGCAAACTCTCATATGTACTCATGTTACAGTTTGCATTCCAAATGTCTACACCCATTATACGTAGACAATCGCAATGTTGAAATCTTACAATATTCCCCCGTGGATGTAACTTGTGTTTTGTTTGTCCTAAGACCCCAAGTTATAAAATGGATTGCACATGCAATACGTTTTATAGCTTGGTTTGTGGGACTTTGCGCTCTTATGTGTAAATAACTGTTTTCCAATTTTGTGGCTTACTATTTTTTTATACAATTATGATCTATATCTGTCCTAATCCCAACCTCCATTGACTTTTGCATATCATCTACTGGATCCCTACATTTTGTTTCTCCTTATTTTTCCTTTTTCACTCCTAGTGCTCTTTTTCTTAATTGACTATCCCTGTGAGTCGATTTTGTCATTTTGTCCCCATGTTTCTAAATGTCCTTTTCCTTATTCAATTTAACAGGAAAAGAAGGGACAGGGTTGACCTTGGAAGCTAGGTTCTCATTTACATCCTGTGGATCTTCCTCTGAATGGGGCTCGAGTGAAAGATAGCCATGAATCTGAGGTAACAAAACTGGAAGCATCAATCAATGACTCCTGGTTCCTTTCAATTCCATTCCTCTCCCATGATCCAGATACAGGGAGTAAGACCCCCTCTGAGCCATTAAATGTGAAACCAGGTTTGAAGAGACTTTCCATTCTCTAGTCCAGGGGCCTGCAACCTGTGGCTCTGAAGTTATGGGCTCCCAATCCCATGGTCCCACGCATTGTCTGCTGGCTAAGGCTGATGGGAGCTGTAGTCCAAAACATCTGCAGACACAAATGCTGCAGACCCTCACTGTAGTCCTTTATTATATTTAACAGATCACCCATTAAATCAGTCTTTTGTTGTCTAATTCAGAACATTAATGCATAATTTAGCAATGGATGTTAAGAGAAACTGAAGGGTCACGACATTAGAGAATTTAAGATTTTCAATCAGGCGACACACACCTTGGTCCCGGCCTAGTATGTAGCGCACAACGGAGATGCTTTTCTCCTTATTTTATGCAAATTCAATTTGAGATGGTACACAACTCGTATAACACCCTCTTTTCAAATACTCCGGGTCACAATGGACCATTAACCAGGCTTGTTGGTAAAATGCAATATTTATTTATTTTAAAATTCGAGAAAAAAAATCATACAATTTTTAATATGGGGCAGCAATCACCAATGGGGTGATAATTACAATGAGAATGTA
The DNA here is from genome assembly GCF_040938575.1 of Ambystoma mexicanum. NCBI lineage: Eukaryota > Metazoa > Chordata > Amphibia > Caudata > Ambystomatidae > Ambystoma > Ambystoma mexicanum. Next base: position 1,145,831,555 of record NC_090935.1, on the reverse strand, counting down.
AGCAATACACTTGGTTTAACCTACTAGTGGAACATATAAGACACCAGGCAGGGAATAGGAGCACTTTTTGATGGATAGAAAGACACAGCAGGTAATCAGGAATAAGATGCAGAAAACGGAATCCAAATCCGACCTTCCCTCACCAAAGAGTGGAAAACGGATTTTAAACCCCTTGCAATGTTATGAAATGACACTCCGAAATGGACAGATAATTAATGTGCGGTTAAAACTTTAAGGTAAATACAATTTCTCACTAAAGCAACAATGCATATACACTAACAATCCCCATCAATGGATTACCAAGAGCACACAATTGAAAACTAAGTGGAAAGTTTCAAATGGATTGCAGCAAAATAACACGTGTAAAAGTTGCATTTCCTTTCAGTTGCCATGTAAATTCACCCAAACAATTTCTACTAAAAACTGTGAAATACTCTGATTTGGAGTGCGATGTTTGGGCAGGGGATAGATATATATCACGGGTACAACATAGAGGTGAAAATAGGTCTCTAGCTGGTGAATTGAGAGAGATTTGGAAGGTAGAGAGCTTCGTTTTTAGGAAAATATAACAGTGATAAAGAGAAATCTGTTTTTTAAAAGTGAAAGGCAAATTTAAGAGGAACTCCACCCTTCACACAGTGTACCCCTTTTCTTTAGGGAAAATGTATTAATTTAATCAAAATATCGCTAATGACTTTATGTTCTATGCAAGACAGGAATGAAGAGAAAAGTGGCACTAACACTTGGAGATCAAGGTCAATAACGCAGAGAATTCAGGCAGTTTTAACAAATTACCAGGATACGGATAGGATGGCTTGGAGAGTGGACTAAGGACCAATGCAAGACAAGATAGACTATGGATTTCTATGGGGTAGGTATTATACTTACAGTCCACTTTTAGGTTTGGGATTTTTGGACCATCAATGGTTCTGGTCACTACACAGCAGCACACCTGGCCAAGGGCTGCTGGGCAAAAGCCAGCTGGGCAGGTCTGGTCACTGGATGGCACAGGTATCGCTGGATGCAGTTAGTGGGCAAGCAGTTAGTGGGCAGCAATCCAGGCTGGTTCAGGATTTTTCCCAAATAATACCACAGCTTTCCCCTTTTTAGTGGGAGATTAGTGGGTTGATTCTGGATCAAGGCCTTGCTGGGAATAGGATCAGCACTGCTTTGGCCTTGTAGTTGGAATCTGGACTCAGCAGGATGAATAAAACAGTAACGCCGGCACAGGAAAATCAGGAAGAGTCTGTGTCTGGTCAGGCACTCTTATTTATAATGCACAGCGACATCATCCAAGTATATGGCTTGCCTTCCCCCTCCCTCTCTGCTCCTTCTACACCTCTGCAGGGCGCACCTCTGATCTGTAACCCTCCCCAGAAGTCCTTCAAGGATGTCAACCTTCTCCGCATTGCCACTCTTAACTCTTGCTCTGTTGTCAAACGTTCCTCTGATATCTGCCGCCTCCTTAAAGATCTTGACCTCAATGTCCTCGGTCTCACTGAGACATGGTTCACGGCCAGCTCTGTCACCAGCTTTGACACACTCCTACCTGATGGCTACAAGATCCTCTCCGCTCCCAGGCCCATCCGCTCTGGTGGGGGTGTAGCCCTTATCTTCCCCGAGTGGATTCCTGCCTCTGTCATTCCTACACAGACCCACTCCTCTTTTGAATGCCTTGTCTGCAGGCTCTCTCTCTCCCCTAGCCATTCCCTTACTGTGGATACTATCTATCGCCCACCTGGTCAGATTTCTTCCTTCCTCTCTGAGTGGGTGGACCTCTCCTCCTCACTCCTGGCCTTAACCACTCAACTCCTCCTTCTTGGAGACTTCAACATCCACCTGGATGCCTCCTGTCCCCCCCTCTGCGCTCTTTTGCGACTTTCACCATTCTCCCCTCAGGCCCGACTCATTCTGCAGGGCACACTCGCGAGGTTCTGATCTTCTCAGACCTTCCCCTCTCTGTCCCTCTCTCCACTCCTCTCTCCTGGAGTGATCACTTTCTCTTATCCTCCCACCTCACCCTCCCTACCCCTTAGGCCAAGCCAACTCCATCACTGCCACCCACTTTCTTGGTCATCCGGCCCATGAAGCGCGTGTCAGTTCAGGCTTTTCTCTCTCCCCCTCCTCCCCCTGTTACGCTCACCTGATATCCACAGGGACGCCACCCAGCTGGGTTACTCGCTAGAATGCTTCTCAGTTTTGCCCTGATGTGGTCTGCGGGGAAGGTTCTGCCTGAAAATACAGGAGGACTGTGTTCAAGACTGACCGACTGGGGTAAGTATCCTCCCTCCACGCCCGTATGATTTAAGTCCCTCTGGAGCCCTCTCCTCACCTTATGGTAGAATTAGGGGTGCTCTCCGTCCTGTCTTCTTTGCAGGGGCGCGTTGTCTTTCATGGACGAGTGCGGTCCAGTTACTTCACTGACGCCGGCCCGTTTGATATTGTTCAGGTAGGTCTTATTGCTGTTATTTAGTTTTGTTGCTATCCTGCATGCCTTTCTTTCTTTAAAATGTTCCTTTTTTCCCCCTTAGGTATGCAGAGCTTCAGCGTGGCAAACTGGCTTGGTTGAACCCCGCTGGTAAATGATGGAGCATTAAGCACGCTATGATGTGGTAAGTAAGCGCTATGCGCAGCGCCTCGAAGTCTTGCCTTTGCTAACCTGTGTTTTCCTTCCTTGTAGGTCGCGGTGTTCTTCAGCGCGAGTGGAATGTCCGGAGTGGTGCCAGCCGAGAGGCGACCAGCCAGGTAAGCCTGTTGAGCAGTTCGTAATTTGTAAATGTCTCTACTGCTTTCTTTAATGTTGCCTCTATCTTCCTCTTTCAGGTCGTTCTGTCCGGGAGGCGTGCAGATTCGAGGAAGCTGTTTTCAGTAGCTGTGAGTGTTTAAAGATGAAGACTGCAGGTAGGATGCTGCTGCTAATGATGATCCTTTTGTCTCCTTGCAGGTTCTGCTTCTCGGAGGTTCGAGGGAATAGCTGGACATGGTGAGCGTCACGTTGCAAGCTGCAAAGTAACGCAAAGCGTGTTGTTTTGCTCGGGCGTGGTTTAAATAGCCCCAACAAAATAGTCCAGGTAAAGTAGTCCCTAGGCTACCACACCCAAAACACTAGACGGCATAGCTTGGTTCTTATGAACCAAGTTATGTGGATGCCTCCATTTTGGCTGACAATACAATAAAGTAGTTCCCAAGCACATTGTTTTTCATGGTAAATGGCACCAGGACTGGCCCCATGAGGGCTTTTGAAGAGGATGCCAGGCGCTAGAGGCCCGAGTCCTGACTCCACCTGGCCAATGGGTTTGCCAGAGGGGGTTTTGGGCGAGGGTCGTGACAGCCCCTTTGGCTGACTCTCACCCTGACACAGCCCTCTCCACGCTCCACTCTTCTATATCTGATACTCTTGATACCCTTGCCCCTGTCATGAGAATCTGCCTGAAGCCCAAAGCCAAATGTAACTCCTGGTATGACTCCGACCTTGTCACCCTAAAACACACGTGCAGGGTGGCCGAGAGGAAATGGTGTTCTTCATGTTCATCCTCTGACAAACTGGCCTGCCACCTGCTACAAAGGCAATACCGGTGCTCTGTCCTCACCAAGAAGAGAGCTCATATCCAAGCCTGCATCTCTGCGGCATCAAACAACTCAGCTGAACTCTTTAAAATCTGCAAGGAACTGGCCAATCCCGCCACAGTCTCTACCTCTCCTGTCCCCTCCCAGGTCCTCTCTCTCCTCCTATCGCCTCCCACTCTCTATTCCCTGCTCTTCCTCTGGCTCTTCTGCAGCCACCCCCCCTCCCTCCTTCTCTGCCTTTCCCCTTTTCTCTGTAGACGAGGTTTCTAGACAAGTCTGATCTATGAAAGTTTCGTCGAAACAGGTTCACCCCTGTTCCTCCAAAACCATCAAGGACCATTTCGACTCCCTGACACCTGCCCTGGCTGATTTCTGCAATCACTCCTTCGCCACTGGAGTCTTCTCATCCCCCTTGAAGCACTTCCTTGTGCACCCTCTTAAGAGCCCTCTGCCGACCCCTCCTGCCCGGCCAACTATTGCCCAATCTCCATCACTCCCTTCCTGGGCAAGCTCCTGGAGAAACTAGCTATCTCCCAGCTTAATCTCCACACTGAATCTGTTGGTTGTCTCCATGACCATCAGTCTGGCTTCAAAGCCGCCAGAAGCATGTAAACTGCTCTCCTGAACATCCGTGAAGACCTGCTCTCCAACCTAGACTCTAACACCCCGTGTGTCCTCATCTTGCTTGATCTCTCGTCTGCCTTTGACACTGTCAACCATGCCATCCTGCTCAACCGCTTCCGTGATAACCTGGGTATCACTGGTCGGGCTCTGGCGTGGCTGACTGACATCCTCTCCGACCGACCCTCCCAGGTCCAACTTGGGTCCTTCCTCTCCGATATATTTTCTCTACCTGTGGTGTCCCCCAGGGATCTAACATCTCTCTCTCTGGCTGTTCAACCAATACCTGGCACTTCTTGCCCACCGCATCGCCGTTCTCTGCCCCAATTTTCAGTGCTATGCGGATGATGCCCAGCTCATTTTCAGGCTACCCTCGGCCTCCTCCTCTCCTTCCCTCATCTGTGACTGTCTGCTATCCAGGAGTGGTGTGCTGCCAATGACCTCTGCCTTAATGACAGTAAGATTGAGATTCTACTCATCGGCAGACCCACTCCCTCCTTCCCTGCAGCTCTCTGGCCTGCCTCTCTTGGCCCTCTCCCTGCTCCCACCGGCAAGGCAAAAAACCTTGGTCATCTTCGACTCCACACTCCTTCTCTCCTCACATCTCTGATGTCTCTAAGAAGTCTCACTACCATCTGCACCTCCTCAGAGGTATTCTTCCTTTCCTCTCCTTCCCCCAGAAGCTCAATGTCTCCAGAGCTCTGGTTCTCTCAAGGCTGGACTATTGTAACAGCCTCTATCTAAATCTGCCTGGCTCTACTCTCTGCCCTCTGCAACTTATCCAGAACAGGACTGCGAGACTTGCCCTTGGCCTCAAGCCCAGGGATCGTATCTCTCCAGGACTGAAATCTCTGCACTGGCTACCAGTGGCTGCGAGGATTAAGTTCAAAACCCTCTGCATTGTCCACAAGGCCTTCTGGGGGCTGGGGCCGCAATACCTTCAACTCTCTCTTCCTAAATATCTTCCTTCCCGAGCTCTTCGCTCATCCGCCTCCAACTCCCTCAGGGTCAGTCGCTTCTGCAAGCAACGAGTTGGTGGTAGATCTCTCTCTTCAGCAGGGGCCTCCCTCTGGAACAGCCTTCGTGCCTCCCTGAAACTTGAGGAGAACCATCTCCGGTTCCGGAAGCACCTCAAAACCCTCCTCTTTGCTTCTGCTTTCTCACCTCCTCCTCTCCCCTGCTGATTTCCTGGCTGAAACTGTACTGGTTACATTGCCACCCTTTCTGCTCTCGGGCCCAGGCCCTGCCAGTTGCTCACCTGCACTGCCTCCCTGGGACCCCCGCACCTGGAGAGACTGTTTCTATATCCCTACAATCCCCCTGCCTGCACTTACCTTGCACTTGCCACCAGCTGGACGATTTATTTGTTTATTCTTTTATTCTACTATCCCATGTACTGCACTTCCCCTCTCCCTTCGCCCTCGCACTTTTCCCTTTCCCCCTTCCCATCTTCCCATGCACTTGCGCAATCTGAAGGACACCTGGCCTAGTAGGATCATTATCTGTATTCCCCTGTTCCCCCCCCTCCCTTGCCTCATCGCGCCTTGAAACACTTGTGTATAGGCGCGTTATAAATGCCATATCATATCATATATCATGGCTGGGCAGGCTTAGCTAAGCACACCTCTAACTGATGGGATTGGTCAGGGGTGCTAGTCTCTGCCTCACTCTCAATTGGTTGGATTTCAAAGGAGGAGGCAGATTCATGGTGTGAATTTTACAATGTTCAAAAACCTCCCACATTTATTTTAGCCAAAATGCGATTTTGCTCAAACGGTACATTTGTACAGTTGAAATCTCTTAGCAAATTATATACACAGGTTAAATATTTTGTGTAGAGCATAGCACTCCAACTCTGCAATCCGTGAGACATTTTGTCGCCCTTCTAAGACTTTTTTTTAATTTTGAGTATGAACGCTTTGGCCTAAAATTTCAAAACTTTATACACATGTGTGGATTAACATAAGGGATGTAAGTATAAGCATTGGTATCATGGATACTTTCCTTGTAATCCCCGATTCTTTTCCATTTCCGTTCCCAAAGAGTCAGTGAATTCTACCATTTCTTAAATGAAAGCCCAAAAAAATCACTTTTAAACTGCAAAATGTAACATTTTTACCAGATCTTGCTGCAGGGATAAATCTTTACATTTTTATTCATAAATAGTCTTTGGAAGCAAATGGCAGTCCTTTGTCTGTCACTGGGCCATTTTTTTCTTTCTTCAGCTACCACCAACTGTCATTTCTTCCAGAATAAGGTGGGGGTTTCCCATCTGGATTGAAGATTTATTGGCCCCCCCACTTCGCACTTCCTAGTCCTGGAAATCCCATTGTCAGTGGGTTCAGCCTAGACTAGATTCTGTCCAACCTAATTATTATTACTGGGATGTTAGTATCTGCCGAGAGAGGCCCTCCTGTTTGGTAGCATCCCCCCAAACAGAAACCTATTTTTCTTTGCAAAACTTGCAAAATCCAGCCAATATAGGTTAACAGTTTTACTTTCTTATATTTTGGTCCTGAGTTAAACAAGCCAGTTAAATAAAATAACCCATGTGTGTATTTCCCCAGCAACAAACCCCTTCACGTTGCTAGATAATGGCAGTCCTTTATTCAACAGTTTACTTTTAAAACAGGCCTTTCTCTCTGAGTTTGCAAAGCCCATTTTACATGTGTGGTGAAAAGCTGGCATTTCTGTTTAAATTCGGTTTTGCATCTTCCTCTGGATTCCCACACTGTCCTGCAGCTATAGTTGTTTCCTTGTATGCAGGAGTTTTGTTTGAAGCATAGATGTATTGAAATTGACATGGCTGAGATAGCTGGAGTTTCTTTGAACTACTGAGCTTTAATACATTGTACAGAAATTGAATGTGTTTTCCCATGCGGGAAAAGTGAAGCTCTTTGTTGATTTTCCTCAGAGTTGATTTGACAGGGCCTGTCATTCAGAAATCATGCCTGGTTTTGCTGAAACACAATGAAATATACCGGACATGGCATTGCCTTATTAATCACAGTGGTTTAAGGAAAAACAGATGGAAATGGCGTCAGAGCAGCATTTTTTAAAGGTGAAAAAGATTCCTTTTCAATGGGGATTCTGGGCTTTCAGCAAAGCAGTGCTGCCTTTTTCACTTTATTCCATCTGTATTTGTCAGAACACACTGGCATGCTCCCTCAATGTGTCCCCTTGTTCCATACTGCCCATTGGATGCTTGGCAAGACGGTACATGCATCTTTTTGTTGCTGCAAAACCCAGTTTTAAGGCCATGGTGCTCACAGGAGCCAGCACAACCATTTTGCTGTTTCTGCGCAAATGCAGCTTGGTTTTGGCGAAATTCTGTTCAGTGTGTCAATGTAGTCCACAGATTCAAGTTCCCCAGACTTTTGGTCCCTAGGTCTTACCCTAATGTCATGTATAGGCTCATATCCTTTAGATATGGTACCTTTCGGCCACCAAAACTCTCCACATCATCCATCAAAACTGATTGATCTGTTAGAAAAATTGGTGATCCAGGTTCAATTTTTTTTTTCCATAATGGGTGCTCTATTTGTCTTCTGTTGTATTGACGTTATAAATAATGTTACATCCAAGCTTCTGTCACCACCATTTCTCAGTACAGGGGGCTTATATTGATCAAGTACTTAGCCAGTGATCCTTCTTTGTGGCCGTGTTGGCCATTAGACCGAATGTGGGGTCCCTCTTCTTCCAGCAACTGAAGAAATGAAAGTGGTGAGAGGGCCTCAAACCAACAGGTTGAATTTGGTTCAGTTGGTAAACATCTACTGCTCATTTTCATATGTGCTCAGTCAAGCATTCTTCCCAAGTGGCTGAAGGTAATTCATTTAGTAACAGCTTCCTCCATTTTTTCTCGTAACATTTCAAGGATATTCTGGGAGGGGGTGACATACAAGTTATGGGAGAGAAATAGTCAGTGATCCTTCCGTTGTGAATAACTTCATTTAAGGAAACAAAACATGTCTGGGTGCTCCATTGAGGGTCATATGAACAACTTAGGGTGTGCTGTTGTTGTCTCATCCTTGTTAAAAGGCTTTTGGTGTTTCTTAAATTGTAAAGTGCCGTAGCCACAGTAATCAAGAGAAGAAAACAAAAATTGAGCCAGTTGATGCAGCAAACATATCTTTACAGCAACTATGCTCTTGGGTTAAAGGGGCCTGCCCGACTAGCTCACCATATAGTTAGTCTGTCTCCTGGCCCCCTCCATCCACCTAATTTTTTTTGTTAGAGGAATATTGGCTATTAAATCAATGCACCGGAGCTTGTGGTCAAAGCCACACGCCTGACTGGCTCACTGGGCAGCCTTAGTTGATTTCCAATCATTGTTTCAGTTTCTGATAAGGCCGGAAGTCACTCGAAGGTTGAAATCCTTAATATTCTGTTTTCCCAATAAGTTAAGTCAGACTTAGGAGATGTTAAAGATGACCTGTTTCAATGACTTCAAGTTTATTAAAGGAAAGAATTGCCTATCCTGTCCCTACTTTTAGTGATGGTGAAACAGAACAGAAACTGTGCTAGTCGGGATGTTTTTTAAACCTACCATTCGTTCTCTGTCGCAAACCTATTCTATCCTATTGCCTGCCCTAGCACTAGCAACAGATGTAACTCTAAGTAGCCTATGGAAGCACCCTACTACCCTCTTGGCATGGGGTGGCTGGCGCTTGACCCCCACCCACTTGTAGTTTCAGTTCTTTCCTCTTTTTGGTTCAGGCTTCAGTCTGCAGATACAGTTAAAAAACCAGTCCTGTAAGAGGGGACTTTTGACCCCTCACAGCAAGTTCTGGTAAACTCGCAAAGCTCGGTCTCTAATTGCAAAATGAGTTCCTGTAATTCAGTTACTTGGTGGTCTCCCTTTGGGATCTGTTGCTTCTCTACCTCTGTCTTGTCTCTCTTTTAGCCCTGTGTGGGCTATATTGCCTAAGCGGTCGCAGGGATAGTACAATGTCCTCACCTCCTCCAGGGGTCCTGGCTCTCTGTCCCTCGTGGAGTATTCGGCCTCATTGGCTGTTTACAGTTTATAATGCTTTCACTCCCTATGGGGGGGTCATGGTTTCCTCAGACCCTTGTGGGCTACTAAGCCTCGTCAGCCGTGCATTTGCTGTCTTCTTGCCCCCTCCAGGGGTTCTGGATCTCTCAGCCTCGCTTGGGATATTCGGCCTCGGGGGGGCCATGTGTTTGATGCAATGTTCTCACCCCCCTTCAGGGGTCCTGTTTATCTCATCCTCTGATGGGCTATCTGGCCTCTTTGACCATATGTTTAATGCAGTGTTCTTGCTCCCCCCAGGGAGTTATATGTCCATCAGCCCTGCATTGGATACTCGGCCTCATTAGCTCTGTGTTCTCAACCCTAGTAGCGCGCTTTGTAGTTTCACCACCCTCCTCCCCTTTCTCCGTACCGGCCACGCACCTGAGAATTGGTACTGCTTGTTGAATGAGGCAGTGGCTCCCGTGGCTGCAGAGTGCGCTTTCAAAGTCGGCTTTCTTGCAGCAAGTCCTCTTCTCAGCGCTTTGCCTAGGAGCACGGGTGCATTGCATCTCTGATAGTTCAGTCTCCTGCTCATGGGGACCTCGGGCCGTCAGGCGCTCTGCCCTACTGGATTCAGTAACATTCCATGGGCTCCGGGATTCCTTCTTCTACCACGCATCTGATGGGTTCCTGCCTCCAGGATCGTCCCACCCAGTGTAACAGCGCAGGCTTTCACTGTCTGCTGGCTGGCTCAGGCTTACTCCTCCCCCTTAGGGATGATGGTGCATCCTTTTACGTTCTCCTGTGAAACAAGAGATTAAATGAGATTGCTTCTGCGTCCCCTGAACAGAGGTTACAGTATAACATGGTTCATCTTGCATATAATCCATAAGCAATGGGGATTCTGTCTCATGAGAAGGTGTAGTAATACCTTGACTTGATGCTTCCTTGTCCCTTAAGTGGAGGCGGGGGTCAGACCCAGTGAGATACCCCCTGCCCTGCTCCCTAGTCCCAAAGGGTGTGGCTCCCCCTTGAGGAGAATGGACTGTGGGGTGAAATAGCCCTAATTGCCATAACTAAAGGCTGGAGTCAGTATGAGGACTCCCCAAAACAAAAAGGCTGCTTTGAATTAACATGGGGATAAGGCCCTGCAATTTCAAAGCGAAAAAGGAGCGAAATTAGGCATCAAAACTTGGAGATGCCTGAAAATGTTCATTGCCGCACGGAAGGGAAAGACATGAGACTATATTTGCAAAAAGATTTAAATGGCGGAAGTCCTATTCTGAGAAACGGCAGTCTCCAGCATGTTAAATGAAAATGTCCAGATCATGTGCAAGTCTGCACAGCAGAGTGGGGCTTTTTATTGTGACGAGATTAATTGCATGCAAAATGCTTTTTATCCTTTCAGTTAAAGATATGCTGCTCAAAAATATAAAAAAAGGAAACTGGAATTCTGGTCATAAGGAGCCCATCACAGAGAAAACCATAAATTCACGGAATCTGCAAGGAGATGTGAATTGCATCTGAATGAAAGGTTTCACGGATTACAAACTTCACCTGTTGACATTGCAATTGTTCCTTTAAAATTAACACTTTAAGCATCCAGTTGGACAGCTAAAGTCTGTAAAAATACATTCATGTTGCCCTTCCGGGATCACTGTTTGCAGGAAATTACTGTTGCAAGGGGTTTACATGTTCACCTTGTGTGCATTTGCTAAAGTTGATTTTAAATGTAAAATTGCCGGAATCCTGGTTTCATTTCTTTGCTGTGAGTTCCCCAAAGTGAAACTAGCTTTCAAAGCTCTGTCGTCAGGGGGACGAGACGAGGAATTCTCCTGCTCCCCAGGTTTTATGACTAAAACTACTTAGGCCATCATTAAGCTGGCCGTCATCCCTTGAAGCTGTGGGCTAATCTAAACAAAAGATCCCTTCCAAGGGTGGGGGAGAGTTGAGAAGTTTCACACCCATTGCACAGAATAGGAGATATGCTGTTTATGGGATAGCTTAGGAAATATTAATCGTACACGATTAATGTTTGGATTTCTGAAAAGCTGTCAACGAGCCGCTTCTGGTGAGCCAAACACAATTTTGGTGGGGCCTATCCAACCCAATTTATTCAGGAGAATATCATGGGGCATTCCTGGTATGACTGGGAAATATGAAAAATTGAGGAAACATTCAAAAGGTGATCAATATTCCAGCCACCGAGTGTTACGCTCACCTGGCTCCCACAGGGGCGTCGGTTGGACCCGGACTGCTGCGGCCTCCACCCACGTGATGCGTAGTGCAGCGATGACCGACTGGATCTGCCCTCCTAATCTTGTCTGCTTGACCCGTAGAAATATTCTCCTTATATTTTTGAAGGATGAGCCCTCCATCCTGCGAAGCTCGCAGGGGCGCGTTGATGACCAGTTACTTCACTGGCCTGAAGATATCGGAAGAGTTGTAGACGAATCCTGACTCCAAAAGGTCCTGGCGAAGAGCCGTAAGTATATAGTTCGTAAGAGTTCAAAATGTCTGGAATTCACTCCTGTCCAATTCCTCTTTTTATCTTGCAGATTTGACCCAATAAGAAGATTGCTAGCTGAAAGAGCTTCGGTGAAAGTCTGTGTTTCCCAACACTGTCCGGTAAATTATGCCAAGGGTTAAACTTGCTGCTTTCTCCTTGTCTTACAGGTGCGGCATAAGAAGATGTGGCGTGCTGATGAATAATACCTCCGGCGGTAAAATCAGGTAAGCATATGGCGGCTAAAGAGATTGTCTCTGTCTGTTCTCTCTGCTCACCTTGTTGTTTCTTGTCCCCCTTAGTTGCTGGGATTCGGCGATGTAAAGATGAAGACAGCGCCGGATCGAAGAGATGCTGCGTGGAACGGTGAGTATGGCACGGCGCTGCTGCTGGCATGTTTTGAAGATGCGATGAATCCGGAATCAGGTAAGAAATCAGGTAATTCTCTTGTTCTAATCTTTGCTTATTTCCTTCTTTCTATGTGCTCCAGGTTTGAGGCGGGCGTGGCAGAAGGCTGGATGCTGCTGCTGGCACGGTGAACGTTGCGCTGCTGGATGCAGAATAACGCGAAGCGTGTGCTGCTCTTCGGGCGTGGTTTAAATAGCCTTCAAAGTAGTCCCAGGTAGGTATTCCTCCCCGACCACACCCGAGTAACAAAATAGTCCCTAAGGTAAAGTAGTCCCTTCCAGGCCTCACATGGGCTTGGATCTTCTTGCAGCAAGGTCTGCATCAGGTAACTGTGCACCTATGAGTATGGCGCCAGGACTGATTTCCCATATGAGCCTGGCGCCATAGGCGCCAGGACTGAACCCAGACAGCCCCTAGCAGGGGTTGCTGGGTTTTCTCAAGGCAACATGATGCCTGCTCCTGGGGCTGATGGGACGTGGTCTGGATGCCTGGGGGTATGCTTCATGACACTGAGCGCTAGATTTTTCATGAATATAGTTTGAGAGCAAATGAGGGAAAACCGTAGCTCTGCTATGGAATAACCTACAAACTTCTAAGTAGGGTTAATCGATGCACAATTACATGTATAAAAATATGCTGCGCATCATATTATGATGAGAAAGGGCCTTTGTCATACAGTGAGTTTTCAGTGTGGAAATACCAGACCCAGACCCTTGTCTAAGTTAGATTATGGATGGGGTAACCTCCCTTGGGAGGAGGGAACCCTTAACCACTGCCCTATCAATTCTACGATAATGAGGACAAATCAGTGATGTCACTTGCCTTATAAAAGGGCACTCTGCCCCAAATCAGCAGTGTGCAGCTGACCAAATCTGGAACCATACTTGAAGAGTTGGGCCTAAATCTTGGAGTGAAGCCAGAAGCTGGAGTCAGACCTTTTTGGAGGACAGTGAGGCCTTGACTGATCCCTTGTTTGTCCCTGCAGTGAAGCCCTGGTGCTCCCTTGATGTCCATCAAGCCCTCTCTTCTAAGTATATACATCCCCAGCAATAGATTAAATAAGCCCCATTTTCTTTAGCATTGCCATAGAGATTCCCCCATGGAAAAAAACTCTATCTTCTTTGTGTAATTCAGTCATTTTCCCATTGAAAGATATTTAACTTGTCTGTGCATTGTAGTAATTGTTGCCATTGAGAATCCTTTGTATTTGCCTGTGCATTTCAGTCATTTCCCACTGAGGAATCCCCAGCTGCTTGTGTAGATCCCTAGTATATATTTTTTCTGTAAATCAATTAATTTCAACATTATTTCATGGGATCGAGATAGTTGGAATTCGAAAAAAACTATCTTTTCCCAGTGTCTTGTGAGTTATTCTAAAAGTGTTCCCCAAAGAATACATTTCATTGAGAACAAAAATGTAATTTGTCCGTGTGTTTAAATGGGGTTTCAGAAAACAAATTTCTATTTGCATATGTCATTTTAAACCCAAACCGATTTCCCATTGTGAGTAATCTCTTGGCCCAGAGCCTACCTGTTATGTACCTCTGTCATTTTAACTGAAAACCCATTTTTCGATTGTGATTTCCCCACTGCTTAAAGCGTACCTGTTATTTGCAGCCTTAGTAAAAACGAGTGTCATTTGCATTTTGGTTTTCCTAGAAATTTCACTTAACCTTTTCAAAACCGTTTTTCCTAGTCTATCCCTCTTCCCCTACCATATTTTGATAGCGAATTTCCTATTGGAGTCCCTTTTTATTTACCCATGTGTTGCATGTACTAAAATCGATTGTCCTATTGTGTGCTGGCTAGTCTGTTATGAAGCCCTATTTGTTTTGTAGTCTAAGCAGCACAAAGTACCCATTTGTGCTGTCCCATAACAGTTGTCGTAACAAAGTAAAAAACACATTTTACCTGGTGCAGAAAAACAAATTGTCTCATTCATTGCTGGCTCCCATATTATTTCTGAAAACCCCACTCAAAATCCGATTTTTACCTGGTGTTCCCATTGCTTGCCACTGCCTTCCATTCAAAGCTGACAAGCCTAGTGGAGGTCTAGGGGGAGGGGGTGAGGGTTGCTAGGACTCAAGAATCCTTTGTGTGCGCATGCACTTTCTTGTGGGCTGCATTCATTGTCATGGTGTTTTGAACTGTTGATAGATATGATAGGTTAAATTTATAACACACTTAATACCCAGAGGTTTCTAAGCGCGGACCCGGGATCGAACCTGTGTTGCTCCGTGTCGTCTTGCTTCCAAGGCAAGCATGTTGCCGATGAGCTATCCTCCCGAACATAGTAGTGATGAAATCAGTCAAGTAAATCTGTGTGCCATCCATGTTTGAGTTGTCTTAGGGTGTCACTTGACTAAAATAACTCTGTAGTTTTGTTGCCACACCTTGGTGGCTATTGTAACTGTTTATGCAAGTTTCCCATTAAATCACAAATTAATAAAATATTCATTGATCACACACCGGCCTGGTTCCTACTGTGGCGCCGGGTGCTGGTGGAGGTTGGGTGCGAAACAGGTTGGAGGTCTCCCTTTTATTGTGCGCCACATTCATTACAAGGGAAAGAGATCCCGGACTTGCTTGTGCTGCATAATATATTGTGACAAATTTAGGGGCTCGTCTGGGATTAGGGAAGAGTTTTCACCCGTGACAGTGTAGCACAGCAGACTAGCCCATTGAAGGTATTGCTACATTTGGTGGATAGTAAGCTCTGTTACATTGTGAAGGCGCCAGACAAACTTGTACCCTGGGTGTTAGGGCGGTGTATCTAAAATATAATATTGTGAGTATAAACTAGGCAGGAGCAGGGTGGAGATTTGGCCCTTGCATAAATAACCCATAAGGTGCAGAACACTATTCACAATGAGCACCATGGAAATTAACATGGCTAGGAAGCATCTTCTATCCAAATTGTTAATTAAAGTGGAATGGGTCAAACAGGGACATGAAGCCTGGCAATCAAGTATGATGCAACAGTTGACCTCTGTAAATATGGATGTTTGGCAAGACAGTGACCTGTTACATCAATCTCAGACAGATTTTTACATGACGCAGAGATCCAAAGATGAGCAAACTAAAATGGTCCAGCTCACTGCCTATATGTACTTCCACATGATGATCATGGAGGAAAGGTACCAGGAGAGCGTAGCCTCTGTGCAAAATCAATCTGAGTTATTAGACAGCACAGAGAGATATAAGGAAAGTAGAGGAGAAAGTGCTACAGTGCCAACATTCTGAGTTAGAATTATATTCAGCAGCTAAAGGATGAGGTGTCTGGGGATGCTTGTTGTCTTATGCAGAAGAGATATGACCAAGCAATTTGGGCTGGACTGCCCCTTCTGGGGTAGGGCCAAGACTGATTTGTCTATGGTTTTGCCCTTCTGTAATGCTTGGCAGCCCAAAAACGATTATTCAAAACCTTCCAGCCATCACCTTTTCGTTTTGCTAAAGTCACCACAAGTGGGATGAGTATGCCCAGACGTGCGTCCTGAGTCTGTCAGGCCTAGAAACCCAAGCTACTCCTCACTGATGACTCCCAACAAGGATGAAACATGTTTGGGGATGCTTGTGGTCTCATGCAGAAGGGATGTGACCTAGCAGTTTAGGGCTGGACTGCCCTTTCTGGGGTAGGACCAAGCCTGATTTGCATATGGTTTTTCCCCTTCTGTAATAGTTTGGCAAGCTGAAAAACAATGGTCTGGAGGGTTGCCCAGAGCTGTTGCCGTGGTTATGATTTATTAAAAAATTCCAGCCATCACCTTTTTGTTTTGCTAAAGGATGAGTTGGCAGCACAGCAACAAATTCATTCAGAGCGAGAGTCCCAGTTCTCTGCACTGAAAGAGGAGTTCCAAGAAGGGGTTCAGAACCTGAAAGAGTCAATTAAAATTGAGTCAACAAGTGATGTATAATAGAGCCTGCTTAGAGGACATGTGTGCTTTTCAAAATCAGATCAAGACATTAGAAGAGGAGAATAACCAGTTGATTATTAAAGAGGTCCATTCCCAAGCAGATTTTGACCAGGAGCGCCAGAAGTTGAGAGCTATGAAACAGCAGAGAGATCACCTCAGTGAACAGAATAGCATGCTGTGTCAGGAAAAAAATGCCTTGTGTCAGGAAGTGTGCCAGTTTTAGGCAGACCTGGAGAAAGACGAGTCATTTTTTTCAGGCACTGGCTGACATAAAAGTAGAGAATTAAACATTAATAGGATATATGAGATGAATAGAATTTGACCTACAGCAAACACAGATCAAAAATGTAGATCAAAAGGAAATTAGTCTCCTGCAAAAGAAGAGGTCTGAGTATTCCCAGACAATACAAGATTCCCAGAAAGAAAATGAGCCCCTTTATGAGAAGAGCAGGGGACTCCAGGGCCAAGTAGTAGCACAAGGTAAGGTCATGGAAGCCAGTCAAGCCCTGGTAGCAGATTTCAAAGCTCACTCCTCTGCATATTACCAAGGAATAGGGACTGAGAAAGATCAATTGGAGAGATTAGAAAAAAAACGAGCTAGATTTAATCAGGCCTTGAGGAACCCCGAACAGTTAGGGAATAGAAAAGCAAACCCCTGATTATGGTGTGATGTCCTCTTTACCAGGGGCCTCAAGCCAACTTACCACTGTGTATGCACAAGGCGCTGCTAACTTCATGCCTGTGAGTTCACAAGAACCAGGGAATATAAGGCAGCTGGACTCAATAAGGCCTAGCATGACTGAGCCGGAAGGCCAGCCCCCATCAGATATTGATGGACGTGCATCATTGCTTAGGTTCAAAAATATTTTGGCAAACACATCTGACCAGGAGGACTCCTGTGAAGAGAAGATCAGTGAGTTAAACTGGCAGAGACATAGGTTACAAAGGGACCATCTGGCCCACTTTGCAGATAAAGAAGAGTCACAAGTTTAGGCCCCAAAATAGCATCCTCAAAACCTCCACCCATTCAGGGAGGTGGGCGGAGCTTTTGACCAACACCGGAAGAAGGGAGGAGTCAGATGAGTACTTCCCTGTGCGAAAAAGGGAGCCCAAGGGAAGTGACCCAGAGAGCCCACAATACAGCAGGGGAGAAGAGACTATGCCCCGTCATTCTAGGAGAGACGGTGACAGAACTGCCCCTATAGAGCGTGACTTCTGCCCCCTTCCGTCCACCCCCAAATAGGACTGTGTGAAGTGGGCAGGGAATCAAGCGTCGTAGTCTATGGCAAGGGATGCCCCTAGGAATTTAGTCTAGCGCTAGGACTGTTTCCTTGAGTGTTTGCACCTTTTGACAAACTTGACCTAATACAGCCAGGAAAACATTTTGTGTAGTTCGTTTTCACTCAGCGAGACCTCATTATCAAGCATTACTCAGAAATATGACGCTGACACTTGAAGGTAGCAAGTCAATATATTTAATATTACTTCTGTTCTCTACCAGCTGTAATTTTCATTACACCTGCTATGGAAGCAGCAATTACAACGTAACATATTGCCAAACATATGAAGAGCGTAATTGCATAAGCTAAAAGCATGATTTAAATTTAAGTACAATTAATCATTTTAAGATACCAGCTTGAGCAACATGGAGTTTATGTTGGTCTACACTAAGCTATGGTATGATCAAGAGTGGTGTAACATAATAAAACACGCCTTCAGTCTCAGAATATGCATACAGTTTGACTTCCACATTCAAACTCACGCTCTCAGGCCTCTCTGGACTGCATGCGAATTGACCACAGCTTACTATCAATCAGGCTTGCTCACGTCTTCGTTCGTGCCTTCTGCTCAGGGACCTGCAATGGATGTCTCTTCCCAACCCCCCACGTTTTCTTCAGCAGCGCTGTATGTCCTCCCAGTTACCCTGTTGCGCTTTTTATATTAAAGCGGGATTTGGTCTGCCTAAAATGTGTGCTTCATTTCCTCGGCCTGGAAAGTTAGTCTAGAGCTTCAACCTGCTCCTGCGGCTTTGCGTTGCACACATGATGTACGTATGTATAGAATCGAGAGACGGGTGCTGTCTTTGACTTTTGGCCATTTCCCTTGGAGTGAATGTGCTTCTACTAGGGGCAGGTGCAAAGCATGTCATTTGTTCCTAGACCACTTTAAACCCCATTACATTAAAGGAGTTTCTGAAGAGATGAAGAGGGACACTTGTCTGTGCACGTTCAACCTTCCGTATATATTTTGGTATTGTGCTTCCTGTCCTTTGCTTCTTATCTGATCTGAATATTAGCTGTGTAAGACAAAGAGATGCTATTCTGTGACTAGAAAGAGGAAGTTACCATGTCCTGTTCTTCACCTCTCACTTACAACCCAGCAGCAGATTATGCGTTTGTTCGTCACTGACTACATGTTCGGTTGCATCCAATGGAGCCTATATTATCTATAGCATGTGTCTACACTTGTCCTTTGAGAGCAGCTCCTGTATTCTGTGTGAATGTGTGCTTTCTGCTCAACAAACGTTTGTGGCCTCTTACTGTGGAGTTTCTAACCCATGTGCCTTATTCCTTCAAGATCTGATCTGAGGCTAACTTTCTTAGCTGTTTCGTAACAGGACCAGAAACAATAGCACCTCTGAGTCTGAGGGTGAATGGACTCTGGTGCAGTGGAAAAAGAAGGCTGCCAAACGAAAGAACTCTGGTAAAAGACCCCATCCGACAAATAAAAGCCATCAGAAGTTTCATGACTCTGTACCACAAAAATGCCAAGTACTCCGTTTGCGTGCATCTGGAGCTGTATGTCCAGATGATGTCATTTGATATAAAAAATTATCATAATTCCATAGAGTTTGTCAAGTGGACGTTCTCCCCAGAATACTCCAGCTTCTTTGGAACTCCCAAAAGATCAGACCATTCCCACATTGAAGTTGATTGATAAGTGGGAAGTGGGCCTGGAAACTCCCAATTCCAAACATCTCCTGCCTAGCAAGTGCATGCTAAAAATGTCCATTGGTGATAAAAGCATAGATCATAATTGTTGGGTTGTGCGAGATGTCCCCTCTGTCTTCTACTTAGGCAGTGGCATTCTCAATCGATTTGCGATTAATTTGGACTTGATTACGAAGTCTGGTCCCGACTAGGAGGTAATCCCAGGGGCTTTGACAATCCTAAAAAAGCATTTCAGTCAGCTCAATTGCTGCCGTATGCAGTTGAACTTCAAACTGGAGAAGGGGTCACCTCCCAGGACTGGTCCGAAAATTCACCATCCCTCTAAACACTAAGCAAGAACAGAACCTCCAAAACACGGACGCTTATGTAAATTTAAATTATCACCTCAACAGCAGGGGTTGTATTTGAACACGACACCACTAGTTGACCTAGAACACAACACCATTTGAATATTGGTGGATAACAGCGACCCCAGAAATATCCCTTCATTGGAATGGCGGTTGATGCCCAACATTTCTCCATTGACTTAGGGAATTAAATCATGGGACCGATCCCCAATGACTGATACGAGTGTGATAATTGTGACGATGACTTACCTCCAGAAAAGATTTTCACCTGGCATGGGAGGAATTTCTTGCTGTACTCTTCCTGCCCGCTGACCTGCGACATCAGGAAGGTGGTATTTCAGGTCAACAGCGACTGCCTCTCCTATTTGAAACCTCCTGTCCAGGCCAACACCATAACAAGAGATCTCTCCACGCAAATGGATGATACCACGGAAATTGCAAAACCCAAAGTATTTCCAGGCTTCATGCAGATGGTTGAGGAACAAATCCACCTCACCGATGCCTGTGAGACAGAGGAGCAAAAGCTGAAACAGGTGTTTGAAGATATCTTTGCTGTGGACTCGTACGACTGTGGTCGCACCGAGATACATTCTACATCCATACCCACGGACCCTGGGATGGCTCCCGTATTCGAGAAGCAAAATAGGTGCATCTATGGAGTCGCTCACGGAGATCATAAAGAAGTGGAGTCCCCTGGGATGATTCGTCCAGTCCAGAGTACCTTTAATAATCCGGTACTGGGGATACTAAAACCCAATGCCAAACTTTGGATATATAAACCTCCGGCAACAAATGTAACATTTTTCTGCACAAGGCCATGCCTGACTTGGGTGAAAGGGGAAACATGGCCTATGTAGATGATGATCTAATTAAAAACTCAACCATGGAGGATCATATAGTGGAAATCCGCTATGGTCTGACACAGTTGAAGTGAGCCAGAGCAAAACTGGCCTTCCAGAAGGTGCAGTGGTATTAGACCCATGTGAACTTCCTAGGCCATGAAATAACCCCTGAGGATCTCAATCTCCAGGTGAAAAAGGTGAAAGCCTTATTAAAATTGAAAGACCCCATGACTCTGCGTGAACTAAGAACCCTTTTCGGACGGACTAATTATAGGAGAAAGTTCATAGACTACGCAGAGGTCACGAGACCCCTGGTCCTTTTACTAAACACCAGGGTCAGGTGGGAGTGGGGTCCAGAGCAAGCTGAGGCAGTGAAACAACTGAAGAGAAGCCTTTCACAAGGGCCTTCTTTAGCTGACCCCGTCAAAACCAAGGAGTTCTTCTTGGAGACGGGGTTCTCAAATACTTGGCAACCGCAGTATTATATCAAAACCACGACACGGTCAACAAAGTCATTAAGACTTCCTCCTCTGAGGAGGACAAATTCAACGATTGTGAGAAGGTACTCCTGGCAACAGTGTGGCATTGAAAAATTACTGCCCGTTCATCCAGGGGGAGCACATCATTGTCGAGACTCCTCACCAGCCATTGCATTATCTTCAAAGTGACAGAATCGGTTCTATGTAATTTCATCGCCTGCAATTACATCCGCTGGCATTTTAACATGCACATTCTAACAAACGCTTGTTTCTTTTTATTTTTTGGGGGGGTTACCCCCACAAGCCCCTCTATCCAACTTATTTTTAGTAGCTATTCCCTACGCCTTAAACCCTTATCTGCCCTTTCCCACCCCCCTAAACAATTTGATGAGCATATTCATTGTAGTATACATGTTAAAATGCCAGGGGATGAAATTGCAGGCGATGAAAGGACGTCGTACGACAGAATCTGGGCGGGGAACGTGAGCAATTCCAGAATTACTTCCTGGATTCTGTCCATGCAAGGCTTTCCTGTGGAGGTCAGATATGGCCAAAACAAGAAGAGTCCCCTCCCGCAAGGTTTGGTTGACTTGCATGATTGTGCTCGAGAAAACTCGAGGACGAAAGTCTAAAAGCCCAAGACAACATGGAGGCATACCCGACTTCCCCGCACAAAGTCTGAGGAAGACACGTGCCAGGGGATGCCCACAGTTTATGTGGATGGGTGCTTCTCCCATGTTGATAATGGGGAAAAGGAACTTGTGGCTGGGGTTGGGAATGCCTGGGTGAATAATGCCCTGGAAGCCCTCCGCTGGGTACAAGATCGGTCCCTGAAGTAGTCAGGTGGTGGAGTTGATGGCGGTTCATCAGGTCATTCTCGCTGCCATGCAACACTAACTCCACAAACTCGTCATAATCACTGATTCAAATTATGTCAGGAATGGGTTCTTGAAGCACCTGATAAATTAGAAAAACTGAGGCATGCTGTGTGTAAACCACAAACCACTCAAGCATGACAAACTAGTACAATCCATTGACGATCTGGTCACCTCTAATGAGATGACCATCTACTGGAAGAAGATCAAGGGCCATTCCAGAATAGAGTGACCAGACAAAACCGGAAATTACCTGGCTGACCAGTTGGCCATAGAGATCGAGTCCCTGTTGGGGGAAGTCCAGGTCAGTAGTGCTGTCACCAGGTCCCAAAAACTGTCCCAAAATAAACTCTCAGCTGCCCAGTGGAGTAAGGAGACCCCAGATGCTGATTTGATTATGGCACAAAAAGGGGATCCGATTATTGGGAAATGTTATCAACACATTGAAGACCATGTGAATTTTCCTCTGACTGAAACCGATTACATTGGGAAAGAGGATCTCCGGGTGTTGAAGTTTCCCAAAATGTTTGAAATCCAAGGTGGTTTGTTGGTACGGAGATCCATCTCTGGATGTGACCAGTGGGCGGTACCTACCTCATTTCGAAGCCTGATGTTAAGTCACGCCCATGACGTGGCCACGGCCGGTCATCGGGCGTTTTCGTACAACTTTGGAAATCTTGCAAGAGGTTGCATACTGGCCACACATGGGTCAGGACATCGACCAAATACTTGAAGGGGTGTCTTGTGTGCGTGCAATTTCAGCCAAGCTCCCTCACACACCAAGCTCCCCTACAGAAAAGGGGGATGACACTGCCTTGGTCAGATTTACAAATAGATTTCATCAGGCCCAAATGGGTGGAATGTCTCCCGGCCCCAAATTGCAAGGCAGAAACAGCAGCTGCCCTGATGATCAACCACATCTTCTTGCGTTTCGCCCTTCCGCAAAGAATTGAGTCAGACAGAGGAAGTCACTTTACCAGCGAGGTAATGACAAAAATGTGGGAGATACTTGGGGTAAAGAGAAAACTACATAATGCCTACCACCTAGCCTCTCGTGGGGGAGTTGAGAGGTACAATAAAACGATTGTGGGCACCCTAAAAAGGTTTGTGGCAGACTCTGGGCCCAGTTGGAAAAAATTTGTCCTGATGGCCATCAGGTGTACACCATCTTCTGTGACAAAAATGTTGAGCTAATGACCGGATGAAAAATGGTGTTACCTCAGCATCTGTTCTACAAAACACAAGAGCAGACCCTGATTAACGCGTCCACGACACATGACTATATTGAGAATTTGAGGAAACCCCTTCAGCATGCTTTTGCATACGCTCAACGAAATCTGGAAAAGTCGGCAAAGGGTATGAAAACCTACTACGATTTAAAGACCGCTAAAAAATATCAAGTAAGAGGGTCTACTTGTACAATTCTTCAAAGGAACCAGACCAAGGAGCGGAAATTCCTTCCCTCCTAGCGCAGCCCCTTTGAACTTGTTGATAAAATCTGACCTGTCGCCTATAAGATCTGCATCCCTAAAGGAGAACAAACGGAAGAGAAATGGGTGCACATCAATCACTGGAAGAGCTGTTATCTAAGGCAGAACTTGCGACTGATTTAAGGAACTCAGCGAGGGTAGAGACTAGGAATCCTCCAAAGTGTAAAGGTAAGGAATTGGAGCCCGGATAACAAAACAAAATCATACACTTATAGGGAGTAGAACAATAATTCTTATTTTGAAAAGATAAAGAAGTAGTAAAATGTAAGGAAATATTTGTATTTTAAATATGTATATGTAAGAAAAATGTGTACCTTGTATGTTTCTCTCCTGCTGTGTTTAGTCTATTTTCACATCTCTACCAGGGAAAATGGTATTGTATAACATATTTAATCTCTCCTTTCTTTTGCCAGATGCATTAACCCGTTGCCTCTACAGGCCGGAGGGGGGCCGCGGGATGGGGATAGGCCCAGGACCCACCACTTAACGGAAAATAAAATTCATACTAGAGTGGGGGCAAAGCAGTGCAACACTCCATCAGTACCAGGAATAGAGCAGATACGCTCTGAAGGAGAGTCCTTGAATGAACCTAGGAGCAGGCATGCTCTAAAGGAGATCCCTGGGACAAAACCAGGCCATCGCAAAATGAACACCCCACTCTGTCCTAGCTTTTCTCTCTGAATAAAGTTACCAAAGAGCTGCCCTAAATTCCATAACTAAAGGCTGGAGTTAGTATGAGGGCTCCCCAAAACACAAAGCCTGCTTTGAGTTAAGATGGAAATAAGGCCCTGGAATTTGAAAGCGAAATTAGGCATCAAAACTTGGAGATGCCTAAAAATATTAATTGCCGCACGGAAGGGAAAGACATGAGACTATATTTGCAAAAAAGTCTTAAATGGCGGAAGTCCTAGTGTCAGAAATGGCAGTCTCCAGCATGTTCAATGAAAATGCCCAGATCATGTGCAAGCCTGCACAGGAGAGTGGGGCTTTTTACTGTGACCAGATTAATTGCATGCAAAATCTGTTTTTCCCTTTCAGTTAAAGATATGCTCCTCAAAATGCGTGCAAAAATATAATAAAGGAACTGGAATTCTGGTCATAAGGAGACCATCACAGAGGAAACCATACATTCATGTAATCTGCAAGGAGATGTGAATTGTATCAGAATGAAGGATTTCACGGATAAAAACTTCACCCATTGACCTTGCAATTGTGCCTTTAAAATGATCACTTTAAGCGTTCAGTTGGACAGCTAAAGTCTGTAAATATACATTCATGTTGCCCTTCTGTAATCACTGTTTGCAGAAAAATACTGTTGCAAGGGTTTACATGTTCAGATTGTCTGCATTTGCTGAAGTTGATTTAAATGTAAAATGTTCAGCAGAGGCAGGGCAGAATCCTGGTTTCATTTCGTTGCTGTGAGTTCCCCAGAAGTGAAACTAGTTTTCAAAGCTCTGTTGTTAGGGGGACGAGATGAGGAATTCTGCTCCCCAGGTTTTATGATAAAACCACTTAGGCCATCAGAAAGCTGGCCATCAGCCCTTGAAGCTTTGGGCTAATCTAAACCAAAGCCTCCCTCTTGATGTCCGAACCAAAGCCAGATCCCTTCCAAAGGTGTTGGGAGAGTTGAGGAATAGTTTCACACCCATTGCACAGAATAGGAGATATGCTATGTATGGGATAACTTGGGAAATATTAATCGTACACGATTCATGTTCGTATTTCTGAACAGCTGTCAGCGAGCCGCTTCTGGTGAGCAAGAAACTATTTTGTTGGGGCCTACACAACCCAAGTTATTCAGGAAAATATCATGGGGCATTCCAGGTGAGATTTGAGGCAACATGCAGAAGGTGATCAATATTCCACCCACCGACCACTAGATTTTTCATGAATATAGTTTGTGAGTAAAGTAGTGAAAACTGTAGCTCTGCTATGGAATAACCTACAAGCCTCTTAAGTCTGGTTATTTGATTTGCAATAAAATGTAGCATTCAAAAATGCTAGCATATGTTTCATAATATGATGAGAAAGGGCATTTGTCATACAGTGAGATTTCCATGTGCAAAAACCAGGCCCTTGTCTATGTTAGATGATGGATGGGGTATCCTCCCTTGGCTTTCCAAAACACGCCAATATTCTCTGGACCTATCGGCCCACAGATGGGAGGGATCCCTTGACCACTGCCCTATCAATTCTGCGACAACTATGACAAATCAGTGATGTCACTTGCCTTATAAATAGGTCAATCCGCCTCAAATCAGGACACTCTCCCTGCCAAATCTGAGGTGTGCAGCTGATCAAATCTGGAACCATACTTGCAGAATTGGGCCTAAATCTTTTGGAGTGAAGCCGGGATCTTGAGTGGGACCTTTTTGGAGGACAGAGAGAGGCCTTGATTTACCCCTTGATTGTCCCTGCAGTGAAGCCCTCGTGCTCCCTTGATGTCCATCAAGCCCTCTCATGTAATTATATACATCCCCAGCAATAGATTAAATCAGCCCTATTTTCTTCAGCATTGTCATAGAGATTCCCCCATGGAAAAAAAACCCTATCTTCTTTGTGTAATTCAATCATTTTACCATTGAAGGATATTTCACTTGTCTGTGCATTATAGTAATTGTTCCCATTGAAAATCCTTTGTGTTTGCCTGTGCATTTCAGTCATTTCCCATTTGTGTAGATCCCTAGTATATATTTTCTCTGTAAATCAATTAATTTCCACATTATTTCATGGGATCCAGTGCCATGTGAGTTATTATCCTAAAAGTGTTCCCCAAAGAATACATTTCATTGAGAACGAAAAATTAATTTGTCCGTGTGTTTAAATGGGGTTTGACCAATCGAATTTGCATCTGTCATTTTAAACCCAAACCGATTTCCCATTGTGAGTAATCTCTTGGCCCAGAGCCTACATGTTATGTGCCTCTATCATTTTAACTGAAAACTGTTTTTCCGATCGCGATTTCCCCATTGCTTAAAGCGAGCAGACTTGTCATTTGCAGCCTTAGTAAAAACGAGTGTCATTTGCATTTTCGTTTTCCTGGAAATTTCGCTTAAAAACCGTCTTTCCTAGTCTATCCCTCTTCCTTACCATATTTTGATAACAAATTTCATATTGCATTCCCTTTTCATTTACCCGTGTTTTGCATGTACTAAAATCGATTGTCCTATTGTGTGCTGGCTAGTCTGTTCTGAAGCCCTATTTGTTTTTTAGCCTAAGCAGCATGAAGTACCCGTTTGTGCTGTCCCATGGCATTTGTCCTAACGAAGTAAAAAAACAATTTTACCTGATTCAGAATAACAAATTGTCTCATTCATTGCTGGCTCCCATATTGTTTCTGAAAAACCCCACTCAAAATCTGCTTTCAACCACGTGTTCCCATTCTTTGCCACTGCCTTCCATTCAAAGCTGACAGGTCTAGTGGAGGTCTAGGAGGGGGAAGGGTGAGGGTTGCTGGGACTCAAGAATCATTTTGGTGCGCATAGACTTACCTGTGGGTTGCATTCATTGTCGCAGTGTTTTGAACTGTTGATGGCAGTGGTGAAATCAGTAAAGTAAATCTGTGTGCCATCCATGTTTGAGTTGTCTTATGGTGTCAATTGACCAAAATTACTCTGTAGTTGTGTTGCCGCACATTGGTGGCTATCGTAACTGTTTATTCAATTTTCCCATTAATCACAAATTAATAAAATATTCATTGATAACACACCGGCCTGGTTTCTGGTTTACCGCGGTGCCGGTTGCTGGTGGAGGTTGGATGCGAGGTAGGTTGGTGGCCTCCCTAAAACAAAGTGCGATTGTAAAAATAAAACGCGGTTTTATTGTGTGCCACATTCATTACAAGGGTAAGAGATCCCTGAGTTGCTTGTGCTGCATATCATATTTTGACAGGACGAATTCCCTGGATTTATCACACTACCTTGGTTGAGTCACATATTTCCAGGTTGGTCCAAACGGATTCTGGGCATGCAGGTTTGTGCTTGAAACTATCAGAAGATCGTCTTGTTAAAGAAGGGTTAGGCTGGTTGTCCTAACTCTCCTTTGTATTTGCTTATTGGAACTGTGGTGGCAGACGTGCTCATTAACTTGTCCATTACATGTGCCACTTTACCTCTCCAGGTATCATATCAAAATGTTGTTTGTAACAAGTTTAAAATCAGGTAGCAAGATTGGCCATCTGGATAAGGGGGACTGTCTACATAAGCAGTGCCAAATGACGACTGCACTGCCAGGCAGCATCAGAACGGATTGTTCAAAATGTTTCCTAAATCACAAATGTGTACACTATGAAAGGAAGCGCCCCCAATTTCAGCACGATCCTCCCCGCAATGAGAGACAATAAGGGACTCTCCCGTAATGGGAATAAGACCAAGACAGAGTGCGGGTGAGCGTAAGTGGGAGTTTATCCAAAGAATAGGGCATGCAAAGAACTCTGCAACCTCCGAGAGCGCTCTGTCTGACAATAGCAAAGACAGGCGTATTTCTAATACAAAAAACGTCATCAGAACCTACACACTATAGGGGGCACAAGTTAATTGGGATTGGGTGGCGTCGACTAACTATAGGTGTTGCTGCAGCGTGGTTGGTCTTGGCGTGAGGACGTCACTGGTCAGCCTCGTGGGTTGGGTTGGGCCTGGCAGGCCAGCTTGAGGTCATCCGAGCGGTGTTGGTATGCTGGGGCAGCCTGTGACAAAGATGAATACCTTTCCTGACTCGTTTGCCCTAGGCCATGCACACTGCAGTTATTCAAGAAACGACATCTAAGTTCATCAATAAATCGCTCAGCAGCTTATCTTATAAAATAAACGCAACACATGAGGAATGCACCTCGTGAGAGGTCCGGTGGTTGTCGGTTGGGATGAGATTTACCTGTGTCCTATTGACCGGTATTTTAGGTCGAGGGGCTGGGCTCTGGGGCCTGAGCCGAATGATACACGTCTGTCTGCCGCGTTAGAAGTTATTACATAAATGGGTCTCTGTGTCTTGTCCCAGTGATGGGGGTCGTCTTTGCACGGGGTCATGATTCTTGGGGTGGTCTAGGGGGGGGGGGGTTGTGGAATTTACGAGAGGGTGCTGGTAGATCAGTGGATTCAAACGTGGGTTTATCACTGTGCTGTAAATAACACAGGTGGCGGGCTGTGGCCTTGGGTGCGGTACCGGGGCCTCTGACTCTCTGAAGCGGCTCCAGCTTGGTTGGGGGAGGTGAGGGAGCGCCTTAGCTTCTTTATCTGGCAGGCTTGGTAGGGTGGGAGGGAGAATGGCCTTGCATATATTCACAAAGGTTTTTTCCTCGTGCGTTGCTAACTTTTGAATGCAGAACTTTTATAATGTTCCGCCTTATTTTGATGTTATTTAAACACACATATATATATTTCAATTTCGTTACACATTTCTTTAATACAGTCGGTCCGAGTACCTTTTCATTACCTAACATTATATTTACTACATGGTGTGATTATTTTATGTACATTAGACGTTACACGAGGTAGTTCTAGGTTATGGCCTACAGAAATTGATGCTCGCTGCTTTAGGTGATTAAGAAAACATATATGAGTTCAGGTTTCTACATAAAATTGTAAGAACACTTATACAGATAAAGGCTATACATTTGGTCGACATCTTTCTCTGTGGTTATAGCAGCACTAGTCCAGACCTGGGGTGGTATCATGTAACGTTACATCTTTGTGGTTTATTCACAGTTTACAGGATCTGTTTAAACAGAGGTAGTTCGTTAGTACCAATACTTGAATTATTTTCTACTTTCTTCAGATAGTGATGCTTCAGCTTTTTTCCCGTCACCCCGGCCTCGCGGACCGGGTCGTGCGGAGTGCAATATTACATTGTGAATGATAAAATGTTACAGTGTTAGCATCTCGGGTTAGCTCATACCCGACTTTCTCATGGGAACGCGCTCGCAGCGGATCTACCAGGGCTACTGCGGCGGCAGAGATGCATGAAAGGCCCTCCAAAGGTGGGGGCCTCGTTACAGTGTGCTGAACTCACGCCATGTTTGCTAGACAAGATGGCTTCTAGGCCTAACTGATTTTTGGTATATGCAGGGAACGGATACGTGTGGGCAATGTCGTCGGCGGGTGAGCCCTCCTCCACCTGGGCCCGGGTGGCATGAGGGGACGCCCACCGAGTCATGGTCCTCACCTGGGGAGAAGGCTGCAGGTGAGGAGGGCCTCGCGGCCAGTCCTCCCCTACATTTCCCCCCTTTCGTTACTAAAGTAACGAATTCTTTAGCTCTTCTAATCTTCTACATTCTTGTTCCTCTATCACTGCGTCATCCCATGCAGGTGTTCCTTTTCTAGGCATCCAGGCTCTACATACCCCCCTCAAGCTCTCACCTCTTCTAGCATACTCGTCTGGTGTACATGTTAAATATATACAGTCACCAGTTTCTTCCAAGTCTACCCAGACCTCCTCATACCACTCCAGTTCCACGTCTCGGGGTTCTTTGATAGTGGTGTGCCATAGTTTATCTACTATGTACTTATCACGGCACATAGGCACTAACTGGTATCTGGGAGTGTTATCTGTTCCTGTCTGTACATGTACTTCTTGTGTCGCCTTAATTGTACCACCAGAGTTGCCCATTGTCACCATCATCATTGCACCGTTAGGGACTGCGTTAGCACAACATCGGAGGCCCACCTGGCACAGGCAGAACACCACGAGGAGGACCACCACAACTGGTATCAAGAACTTCATCGCCATCCCAAGCCATGAGGGAACCCAGGAGAAGATATTGTCGAACCATGAGCTATCTTTAGCCCCACCTTCCAGCTTCATCTTCTCTCCCAGGTTATGTACTGCTTCAATGACGTGGGACAGGGACCCATTTTCTGCGTCTTCAGAAGGTACGAACGTGCAGCACGCACTTCCTATTTTTCGGCAAACACCTCCATCGATCGCTGTTAGCAGGTCCAGAACATACCTGTTCTGCATGGTCATTAGTCGCAGAGCTCGTAGTTCCACCTTTATTATGTTGAACCCTTCTTCAGTGTCATTGGCCAGCTGAATCAGTTCCCACCGTGTGATCTGGAGCCATTTTGCATTTGCTCTTGCTTGGACACTCGAAACTAGTGAGGCAAAAAATGTTTCCACGGAGCTGAACAGGCGATACCTGTCTGGGATCTGTGCCAATAAATCGGACGATGCTTGTGATATGTAGTTCGATGCTCGCTTGTTCCGTGATAGCTCCTCTTCTTTCCCTCCGGAGGACAGGACATAGAGGTGCGCTTCTGCAGTGGGGGACGTCGCATCCTTGTTCACGTTTCCTTGCGTCCTTTTATTTTTGTCGACGTGACTTTCTGGAATCACCATTAGGGCCGAATGCAAAGTGGCCATTGAGCAGCTGCCACTCCATGCCTGGGGAAGGTGCAAGTAAGCCTGATTCCCGCATACCCAGTATGTGTCCATTAGTGCTGCTGTTCCTTTTTTCATGTCTGGGATGGTGAGAGTTTTGTTACAGTTTTTATTCGTTCCCATTGCCACTTTTCCTTCTCGCCTGAAACATAGTTCGTTTTGTATTTCACTTTGTAGCTTGAAGGGTTTCTCCATTGCTGTTACCCATGTTAGTTTAGAGATGTGTTCTTTCCATATTGGTAAGCACGTTTTTTCCATCCACCGCAGCTTGTCTGGTTGGACACCTCTCAGTGCTTCCGCTTTGCACAGTACTTCTTCATCTTTCCATTTGTTTTCGGAAAACAGTGTCCCTTGTATTGCAAAGAAAGGTTCTTTAAGACAGACCACTCCAGACGCTTTTGAATAGCACGTTTTGTTGTCCTGTATCATTTTGAAAGAGACATCGTGTGCTTGGAAGGTGTTCTTTATTCTGCACAGTGTGAGATGAAGGAGACATTGGGCATCCACAATGGGCAATTCTCTTGGCAACAACACTTTGGGTGTACCTGATGCATGGGGGATGAGGAACAGACATAGCAGCTTTCATTGGTTGTCTGTTTAGCTGTTGTACTCATATCTGCATACCATTTATTTGCTTGGTGGGGGTGTCGTGGGTCTTCCATCTTGTCTAATCCTAACCCATAATACTCATCATACCCCCTCCTGCTTGTCTCTCTTCTTCGCCTACTTCTCTCCCTCCTCCTATACCTTTTAGTTTCGATAGGTGAAAGAATAGGCCCCCCTTTCTCATTCCCACCCCCCTTTTCCAATTCCTCATATAGGAACTTGTGTTCTGTCATCGTAATTACTTTTCCATTTTCCTCAATAAACAACAAATCGCTGTTTTGTATCGGGGCGGGAAGGGTAGTGGGGCTGTTATATATTTCAGGTAGGGACATTGTGTCATTTTCCATATCTTTATCTCTTGATTGTGACGGGGCAGCAGTGGGTGGTGCAGTATAGTACCCCCATACAAGGTGTGATCCATCCCAGACCAAAAAATCACCTTCTTTAATATTCATACTTGTAATTGAATTCGTGCCAGGGGCAAGGGTGGTGTTACTCCCCCCTCCCCCCTCGTTCATCTCGATAGAGATGAACGCTATGACCCAATATGTCACCAGGCAAAATATTGAGATGAAGAACACAATAACACACATTGATAAACCACATTCGTATGAATATGTCAATCTATCTACTAACATTTCTCTAAATCTAACAAATCTATTAGTTGCAGGCTGCCCATTCGATGCCATAGTAAATCCTGTTTGAAACATAAAAGTGCATTAAGTACAAGCATGTAAACATTTCTAACGTTGTAACATTGTTTTCGACAAAGTGTGGGAGTGGGTGAGGGAGGGGGTGTGTCCACAGACAAGGTAACTTTACAATCATTACTATCTGTAAATTATTTCATATATAAAAAGGAAAGTCGAGATAAAAAACTTCTCCAAAACCGAAAAAAAAGAAAACCACAAAAACCTTCAAAAGTTGTAAAAAATTATATATATATATATATATACATATTTATTTCAGTACACTTGTCGTGCGCCAGTCGCGTTCAATGTTCATCACTTAATGCACACAAAATTCCCATCATTCATTCTGCACAACTTCATTGTCCGCAGTTGCCTGTGCCTCGTCCTGTACCTCACCTTCCACGGCGCTATAAGCTCTGCGTACGTCTGTCAAATGCACCCAGTATCGTAGGCCCTTCACCTTTACTGCTGTGGGTGTGCAAAACACTACCTCATACGGGCCATGGAAACGTGGCGCATTCCACCTTCGCACAAAACTTCTGACATATATAAGGTCACCAGGCATTAGTTGTAGTGGTTTTTCAGGCAGTGTCTCTGTTTCTGTTGTGTTCCCCTCCTCTCTTGTAGAGGGGGGGGCTAGTTGCTTCGCAATTACGCGCGCTGCCCGTGTCAGTTTTTTCAAGTACTCTGTGAACTCCTCTCCCAATATCGCTGCACTTCTGTGTGCATCAGAACGTTCACGGAGAGGCGAATGCGCTGTGTGCATTCTCCTTCCCGTGACGATCTCATGCGGGGACAAATGGTGGTCTTTACTTGGCTGATTTCGTAACTCAAACAGGGCCAAAGGCAGGCAGTACATCCAGGTCTTTTTAAGGGAAAAACACAGTTTTGACAATCTGCTTTTTAACAGACCGTTCATCTTTTCCACTACGCCATTACTTTGAGGATGATAAATCGAACATAATTTGTGCTTTATTCCCAATAGCGTAGTTACTTCCTTAAATAGTTCATTAACAAAATGCGTGCCGTTGTCTGAGCGAATAACTTCGCAAATCCCCCAGCGCGGGAATACTTCCCGCACTAGGAACTTCGCGGCGCCCTTCGCATCAGGGCGCTCACAGGGGCCTGCCTCCACCCACCTAGAAAATGGACATACAACCACAATCATGTAGCGGGCCCCGTTACATCTTTCTCCCATGTCTACATAATCAATGTGGAGCTCTCTGAATGGGCCATTTGGTTTTGGTATCGTTCCTCTTAGTGTGCGCAATGTCATACCTGAGTTGTAAATCTGACATGTTGTGCATTCTAAAGCCAGCCTTGTGAGGTGTTCATGGAGGCAAGGTGCAAACCAATCTTCTTGTATGTCCGCCATTATGTGTTGCTTTGCGTTGTGTGCGGGAAAGTGTAGTTGTTGAAATGCTATTTCCAACAATGTAACTGGCATTACCACTTTTCCTGAACTATTTTGTCGCCACAATAAATCAGTCGGCGATTTGCTGCATCCCCTCTTAGTCCACAGCAATTTTTCTTCTGCACTAGCTCCCTCTTGCAGCTCTATTATTTCCTGTGTGGGCATCATGTTGTATCCTGTGGGGACCTCTTGGCTTGCTGTGTGGTGCAACATGTACTCTCCTACTTCACCTTTCTGTAAATACGAAGCTTCTTTGGCAGCGGCGTCTGCTGCCGCGTTCCCCAAAGATATAAAATCTGTATTTGTGGTGTGGGCTTGGCATTTTACGATGGCCACTGCCGTGGGGTCTTGCAGGGCCTCAATCAGTTCTTTCAATAATTCTGCATGCTGAACCGGTGTTCCATCTGCTCGTCGAAACCCTCTCCGCCCCCACCGCGCCAACCCGCCGTGTACCGTTGTTGTCATGTATGCTGAGTCTGTATATATTGTCACTGCGCACCCCTTGGCGGCATGCAATGCTTCTATTAGCGCTATTAGTTCTGCTGCTTGGGCTGAATAGTGTGATGGGAGGCGGTGTTGCACTAGTGTCTCGTATTCATCTTCCTCCAATCGTACAACTGCCATACCCACATGTTTCTCTCCTGTCTCCATGTCTATTGATGCTGACCCGTCCACGAAATACACCTCTCCCTCGTTCAGGGCATTCTCAAAAATCACTTGATCCTGACCTTCGTTACCTGTGTACGTAGCGCAGTTGTGGTTCTGCATGTCCTCTACGGTGCACGCCTCTGTGATGAATGTGGCCGGGTTCACTGTTTTACATCTTACTATGTGGATGTTTGCGCTGGACAGTATTATTTCATATGCTGTGGCGCGCTGTGTCGTCAATGTGCTCTTTGATCGCTCTAATATTGCAAAGAGTGAGTGTTCCACAAACAGTGTAACAGGACAGCCCATCACTATCGTGGCACTTTTTTCAATAGCGAACGCGGCTGCAGCTAGGGATTGCTCGCACGCGAAATGACCTTGCATTACTGCGTCCAGGGTGCCACTATAGTAAGCCAGTGGTTTGTGCCCTAACGATGTCTTTTGTGTCAGTACTGCTGTCATCAGTGTTCCTTTGCAGTGTGAAAATAAGAAGAATTCGCGCCCATAATCTGGATTTGCCAGTACTGGAGCGCTTGATATCAGCTCTTTTAGTGAGTTAAATGCGGTGTTCATCTCTTCTGTCCATTCTATGTGTTTGTTTTCCTGCTGTGCTTCTTTTAGTGCCTGTAACAAGGGCCTTGTGTACACTGCATAATCCAATATCCATGCTCGGCAATAGTTGCACATACCCAGAAATTTCTGCATCTCTTTTACTGTTTTGGGCTCCCCAACTGTTCTAATCGCCTGTGCCCTGTCCGGTATGATCCTCTTGCCATCCTTTGATATCAGCTGTCCCAAGTATAGGACCTCTGTCAGACAGTATTGTAACTTCTCCTTGTCCACCTTGTACCCTTTATTGGCCAATAATGTCAGGAGTGTTATTGAGTCCTTTCTACACTCCTCCTCAGTTTGTGCACAAACCAATAAATCATCAACGTACTGAATCACTGTGCTTTCTACAGACAAATTCCCCAGATCTTCATGTAGTACCCTGTTGAATATGCTTGGGCTCTCGCAATATCCTTGTGGTAGTCTACAGTGTTCAAACCTCCTCCCCCCTAGTGTAAACGCTGTTAAGTACCTGCTCTCTTCTGCTAAGGGAATCGAGAAAAATGCATTTTTCAAGTCAATAACTGTGAAGTGGGATGCCGTTTTCGGAATATTGCACAGTATTGTTGCCGGGTTCGGCACTAAAGGGAACTCTTTCTTAATCACATCATTGAGTGGGCGTAAATCTTGTATCATCCTCCATGAACCTCCCTTCGCCTTCTTAATCGGGTAAATGCATGTGTTGCATGGGGAGTTTGAGGGCACTATTATTCCTTGTGCTAGTAGTGCATCTATTGTCTCTCTAATCCCTTCTTCTGCTTCGCGTGACAATGGATATTGTTTTACCCGGGGTAGGATTGCTCCCTGTTTAAGTTTTATTACCACAGGCTGAACCCCATGTAGTAACCCCACATCATGGGGGCCATTTGTCCATATGTTAGTGGGTACTAACCTCATGTCGTCATCAAAAAATGCATGTGGTGCTCCTACTACTGCCATTAATTCAACTTGAGTTTTCCTGGCTGTAACTACAATGTCGCACGGCATTGCTAGTTCCATCACTATTTCGCCATCTGTCTCAGTGTCAGAAAATAGCTCCTCGTCCGAGAGCTCCCTCAGTGGGATATTTGCATTTGTACACAGTACTGTTCGCCACTCACATCCTTCCATGTCAACGCCAATCACACATATTCTGTTTGCTGACACGTGTACTGCGTGTAAATCCAACGATAGCACTGACCCGGGAGCAGTGTCGGGGCTTGCTATGGGGCGGAATAGGAATTCGGCTGGAATCCTCCAATCCATCCTTTTTAGTTCTGGTACTATGAGAGCCAATGTTCTCATGCCCTCAACAAACATCTCCTCGTTTCTTGGTAACCCTCTGATCTCTTGCATGATTGTGTGGCCGTGTATTACTGCTAATATGCGGAGGGGACATATGCCTGGCGTCGAACATACGATACCGCTCCCTGTGAATGATATTGTCATATTTAGTTTGCTTAAGAGATCTCTCCCCAGCAAATTGATGGGAGAGTGTTCATAGTACAGTAAGGGTGCTTTCACTGTTTTACCCCCCACTGTCACATCCAATGCCTCCGTGTAAGGAACTTCAATTACAGCCCCAGAGAACCCCTGCGTCTCTAACGTTCTATTAGATAACGGGAACCGGCCCTCTCTAATGCATGATTTCTCCGCTCCCGAATCCACCATGAATATGAACTGCTTGTCTCCTATCTGCGCTCCTATCAATGGTTCCTCTGATGCATTGTGGGTCGTAGATAGTACTGGACACGCAAGTGCTCTCTGTGGGCTGTCCTATGCGGGGTGTCTCATTGCCCCCCCTTGATCAAAAATGTTCCCCGAAACTACTGACACCCCGCTGTAAGGTGCGGGGGCAGGCGCTCCATTAGCTACTGTGGCGAAAGTGTTACCTGGCGTGTATTGCATATTGTCATTATTCTGTGGGTGGTTTTGTGTTCTGTACTGATGTCCGTGTAGTTGTGCGTTACTTCTTTGTCCTACATTTTCTGGTTGCTGGTATTGTCCCATGGGGAGGCCGTAGGGGCTTCCTGGGTGGGGGTGACCGTACTGCTCTGTCTCCTGGAACCCGTTGTTTTGTCTGCTCCTGCACTCTCTTGAGTAGTGCCCCCATCTCCCACAATTCCAGCAGCTCCCCTGTGGACCTCTGGGACCCTGCCACCCATTTCCTCCCATTCCTCCATACCCTTGTCCTCCTCTTCGGCCCCTGTACCCACCTCTTCCCCCTCTTGGGGCCCACTCTTGCCACGTTGGACCTCCGTTCTGCTCCTGCTCAGTCCACTGTCGTTGTCCTTGTCTTGCCCAATTTGCTGCTATTCTTCCTTGTATTGCTATTTGCCCCTCCTCTCCTTCGTCTCCCTCCCTCATGAGTGGGAGCCCTGCTACCGCTGCTGCAACCTTCACTAGCTTTGATTGTACCAACTTTGCCTCGTCTGCCAACCTTTTCTGTGTTACTTCCCTCTCTCTCTCTTTGATCCTTTTGCAATGGTGCACTATTATACTTTGGATCTCTGGCCACCCCTTTGCCTCAACGCCCGCTATTTTATCGAGTGCCTTCTGCACCTCTTTTGGGAGCCCTCTCTTAATGATAAAATAAAACAGAGATGTGGATTGGTGCCAGGGCGTGCCCGTTTCCGCTCTCCACATCTCCTGCACCCGGAGAATGTAATCCATAGCATCCTCCCCGTCATTCATTGTACATTGCATTACTGACTGTAAATCAGGGGTATCTGGGAATGTCTCCCGCAGTGCGTCCCACACCCTTGCTCGTACTGTATTAAAGGAAGCTCCATCATGGCGGTCACAGTCTAACGTCACGGCCGGGAAACCAGCCTTAGCCCATACTCTGTCCGCTTGATCTCCTACTGCGGTTACTAGTAGGCTTTTCACATCGCCTACTGCCAACGGTATGCCGGCGGTATGTTTCTCAAATGCATATATCCACTTGCTCGCCCCGCCTGACAGCTGGGGCAATAATTTCATTAAATTAGCCTTATCCATCTGAGCCCATGGTATATAGTTTGGTCTCCCCCCCCCTCTGTGTATCAATGGAAGTTGTAACTTCCCTTTTGCAGTTGCACCCTCCCTTTCCTTAGTCGCTGCTGACTCCAATGACGCCATCTTCCCCACCCTATTTCTTAGTCGTCCTATCCATTCGTCGTCTATAGTCCCTAGCGAACATGCACCGTCCACCTCCTCGCTTTCCCCTCCCACTGCCATACTTAACCTATCACTCTCATCCAACCCTCCTCTGACATCACATAACAAGTCCTCCCTGATCCCTCTCTCTCTCGTGATACATCACCAATGCTCCCTTCTACTGCTCCTACCTCTATTATTCGTGTCGGTTCTTCCTCAATTCTGAACAGTATTTCCCCCTTTTTCCATCCTTCCTCAATTTCTCTACGTTCGCTCGACGCTCTAGACGTGCGTCCTGATTGTGTAGGGGCGCACGCCGTGCGCTCGCATATGTCCTTTATTCTTGAGAGTTCATCCCTTGCCACAGTAAGCCTCGACTCTAAGTCACTCGTTAGCTTCTCTATATCCACCCTCTGTGTGCTTCCCTGGGCGCGCTCTCTGGTGCTTTCGTATGGCGGGGGGGCTGTTGGTCTTTGTGGTGTACCAGTTGTGGGGGGAGGCACATAAGTAGGGTCGCTATATCCTGCTGCGGGGGCTGGTTTAGGTAATATCGGGTACAACCTAATCACCTCCGCAGGTTGTTCTGTACTTAGCTGTTCCTTTTCCTCTCTTGGAATCATCAGTGGATTATCTGTGGTGGAAGGTAGATCAATATTTGGTGCCGGAGCTTTGGGTGGGGGTACTTCCTCAAACAATCTCCAGAGGTCTAATATCTCCTTCCTATTTGCCATTGTTTCCCCTTATACTTGAGGCTAATGCATGCTCGTACCATATCAAGAATGCTTTTGTCAAAAGACCCTCCCTCGGGCCAAATCTGGGGCAGACCCTCCCCTTTCAATTCTGTTACCCATTGATCGTGATATTTATTTATTCGTTCAGCGTATCCCGGTAAGCTCTTACAAATATGTGACAAGGGAGTTTCTGCCCCCATACTCTAAATCACTAACACAGCCGTGTCCACCTTCTTTACTTTTAGTTAGGTGCAGATATGTGTATATATACCTTTATGGCACAGACAAGAGCGGACGTCTCAAAGATTATCACCCAATTTTATTCACTGCGCAAATCCTTTCTCACTCACCATAGCTCATCTCCTTCCCATTCCCATACACTCTCATGCGATTTCACTTGCAACTGACCAATTACTAGTTATGGTCAACACTCTCTGGCACCCCCTCGCGGTCAATCGTTCGTCTCCAATACTCACACGGTGCGCGCACCCTTTACAATGCTTTCCCACTCACACCTCGTCTTTTTTCCTCCCTTTCCTCCCTGGCCAGCTGTCCCTGTTTTTCTGCTAAGGTTACTGTGTTCACGTCTGTACGTGCCACTACTTGGTCCCCACTCCTCAAAATGTGCTCCCTATTTTATAGTTCTTCTGCAAGTATATTTATCTTATACCCTTTTCGCTTTCTCCCCCTGCCCCGTGGAATGGAAAAAAAGAAATAGAGAGAGTAGCAATCACTAAAAAATATTCCCGGTGTCTCCCTTTGCCAGACACCAATAACTTATTTCTTACTTCTTCATATATTCCCAGTACTAGTTTAGATAGCACTATGCGGCGCCGCCTTCCACCCCCTTTCGGAGCTAGGTTTCCGTCACTTCTACCACTTCACTTATTTCTTACTCCTAATGGCCATATGCAAAGAAAAGATAAAGAAAGTTTCAAGACCCGTCTTTAGTAGACCCCCGTTATTCTTCTCCTCTACCTGTCCCCGTTCTTCTGTTCACAATTTCCCCTCCCTTCCCCTTTACGATCGCTCGCACTCAGTACTCACGTGCCCGTCTTGAACCGATAGTCTCCGAAACTGGGTCCGTCCAGGCAGTGTCACCGGTAACTCAACGGTCAGCCCCTGGCTCCGGCGAGCGGCACTCAAAGGGGATTTTTTTCCAATCGGGATCCCGTACCCTTTCTCATTGAGTGCGCACTTCTTATTGTGCCGGTCGCCGTTGGCGGGCAGCCTCCCGGAGCCGGCTCACCGTGCGTATCCC
The DNA here is from genome assembly GCF_040938575.1 of Ambystoma mexicanum. Lineage (NCBI taxonomy): Eukaryota > Metazoa > Chordata > Amphibia > Caudata > Ambystomatidae > Ambystoma > Ambystoma mexicanum. Next base: position 1,145,792,131 of record NC_090935.1, on the reverse strand, counting down.
TTCTCGACCGGAGATTCTCGTGCCACAAGGGGGTCGTTAAAAAGGAGTTAGGAAAAATAATTTGGAGATATCACGCTATCGGGGTCACCACTGAAAGGAAGCGCCCCCAATTTCAGCACGATCCTCCCCGCAATGAGAGACAATAAGGGACTCTCCCGTAATGGGAATAAGACCAAGACAGAGTGCGGGTGAGCGTAAGTGGGAGTTTATCCAAAGAATAGGGCATGCAAAGAACTCTGCAACCTCCGAGAGCGCTCTGTCTGACAATAGCAAAGACAGGCGTATTTCTAATACAAAAAACGTCATCAGAACCTACACACTATAGGGGGCACAAGTTAATTGGGATTGGGTGGCGTCGACTAACTATAGGTGTTGCTGCAGCGTGGTTGGTCTTGGCGTGAGGACGTCACTGGTCAGCCTCGTGGGTTGGGTTGGGCCTGGCAGGCCAGCTTGAGGTCATCCGAGCGGTGTTGGTATGCTGGGGCAGCCTGTGACAAAGATGAATACCTTTCCTGACTCGTTTGCCCTAGGCCATGCACACTGCAGTTATTCAAGAAACGACATCTAAGTTCATCAATAAATCGCTCAGCAGCTTATCTTATAAAATAAACGCAACACATGAGGAATGCACCTCGTGAGAGGTCCGGTGGTTGTCGGTTGGGATGAGATTTACCTGTGTCCTATTGACCGGTATTTTAGGTCGAGGGGCTGGGCTCTGGGGCCTGAGCCGAATGATACACGTCTGTCTGCCGCGTTAGAAGTTATTACATAAATGGGTCTCTGTGTCTTGTCCCAGTGATGGGGGTCGTCTTTGCACGGGGTCATGATTCTTGGGGTGGTCTAGGGGGGGGGGGTTGTGGAATTTACGAGAGGGTGCTGGTAGATCAGTGGATTCAAACGTGGGTTTATTACTGTGCTGTAAATAACACAGGTGGCGGGCTGTGGCCTTGGGTGCGGTACCGGGGCCTCTGACTCTCTGAAGCGGCTCCAGCTTGGTTGGGGGAGGTGAGGGAGCGCCTTAGCTTCTTTATCTGGCAGGCTTGGTAGGGTGGGAGGGAGAATGGCCTTGCATATATTCACAAAGGTTTTTTCCTCGTGCGTTGCTAACTTTTGAATGCAGAACTTTTATAATGTTCCGCCTTATTTTGATGTTATTTAAACACACATATATATATTTCAATTTCGTTACACATTTCTTTAATACAGTCGGTCCGAGTACCTTTTCATTACCTAACATTATATTTACTACATGGTGTGATTATTTTATGTACATTAGACGTTACACGAGGTAGTTCTAGGTTATGGCCTACAGAAATTGATGCTCGCTGCTTTAGGTGATTAAGAAAACATATATGAGTTCAGGTTTCTACATAAAATTGTAAGAACACTTATACAGATAAAGGCTATACATTTGGTCGACATCTTTCTCTGTGGTTATAGCAGCACTAGTCCAGACCTGGGGTGGTATCATGTAACGTTACATCTTTGTGGTTTATTCACAGTTTACAGGATCTGTTTAAACAGAGGTAGTTCGTTAGTACCAATACTTGAATTATTTTCTACTTTCTTCAGATAGTGATGCTTCAGCTTTTTTCCCGTCACCCCGGCCTCGCGGACCGGGTCGTGCGGAGTGCAATATTACATTGTGAATGATAAAATGTTACAGTGTTAGCATCTCGGGTTAGCTCATACCCGACTTTCTCATGGGAACGCGCTCGCAGCGGATCTACCAGGGCTACTGCGGCGGCAGAGATGCATGAAAGGCCCTCCAAAGGTGGGGGCCTCGTTACAGTGTGCTGAACTCACGCCATGTTTGCTAGACAAGATGGCTTCTAGGCCTAACTGATTTTTGGTATATGCAGGGAACGGATACGTGTGGGCAATGTCGTCGGCGGGTGAGCCCTCCTCCACCTGGGCCCGGGTGGCATGAGGGGACGCCCACCGAGTCATGGTCCTCACCTGGGGAGAAGGCTGCAGGTGAGGAGGGCCTCGCGGCCAGTCCTCCCCTACAACTATAACGCTTTAACTCTTCATGAAATTGGCTTTGTGTCCTTGCTCCTCTGACAGAAATCCTCGGTTTGCTTTTCTTGCTACTCTGCACTAGGCAGCAGATTTCTCCTTCTGGGGACTTGCAACACACCAGTAGCAACTTAAAAGTGAATGATTTTGGCAATTGTTGAGAACGTATTTTGTTTCTCCAGTTCCTGATCCTTGAAGGTTTGTCAGTCTGTTCTTGGTGCTGAAAGGCAATGTAGTTTGCATTAATCCTATACAAAATGACTTCCTCATTAAATCACATATCCTTGTGAATAATCAATCCTTTGGTCCTCTGGAAATTATTTTCACAAATTTTTGTAAAGAAATCGTATGCATCTCTTTCAAGTGTGTGGTTTTGAGGTTTTATGAGTGGAATTAAAGAGACAGATGTAAAATCAAAGACCAGTTTAACTATGGTATTTTGGAAGTGTATTGCAAGCAGTGTTGGTAATCTGTAGCTGTTGGCAAGTTCTAAAATAAGTGGGCTTGTCAAGCCCTGTATTGATTATTTGTGGCACGAGGCATCGTCCGCTTCAGGCTTTTGGCAATCCCATACAGACTGCGAATTGGCATTGTTCTTCATCACTTTTACCAAAGCATTGCAGAACCATATTGAAATGTTTTATTCTGAGTTGTTGAACTGTGAAATTGTAGTTAAAGTGTTCCTTTTCTTATTATAGAGATCCCGCTCTGGCCTGTTAAATTTGGTCTTCGTTCTTTGGCCTTAGGAGCCTGTAAGGAGAGCCGGAGGCCAAAGAACCTGATCTCCGGTTCCATGAACTCTACGGTAAGCTAGAAGTAGATTACATTTGAGAGGTACATTTGAGAGGTAGCCCAAAATGTCACCAGATAAAGTGACGTTATGCTAATTTGTTTGTTAATACAGAAACGTATTCCAAGCGTGTAAGGCATGGGAATTAAAGGTTGTTCATTATACTATGTTGTATTTTTTTTATGATCAAAGAAATGTACTCTAAAATCAGACGGTTTACAAGAACACAGACTCTAGAAATATAAATGTTCGTGAAATGTTGTTAAGTAGATGAATAAATAGTCCTTTGAAATGTATTCTGGTTTCCTAATGTTGTTGTCGGACTCTGGCCAGCATGGATTTGAGTAGTTCAGAGATCGATCAAGTTTCATTTCACTGGTTTCACTGGTGACTGGGGTAGCTTAGGTGGGGCGAATAGTGAATATACTCATTGATTCTTATTGTCATTTGAGTTCAGTAATGTTTGTGTTTGTTCACCATATACTTTACTATTGCGTTTACACGTTTCAACGTTCACAATTGATAACATGGCTGCATACATTGCTTCTGTATGTGTACTGGACGATACTACCAGAACAAATTACCTTTTTTCCTCATGCAAGCTTTGGATGTTTGGATTCTGGCTGTGCAAATACAACCCGTTCAGATTAAGAGTGCAATGATAGCTCTTTATCATTACAATGTGGCTAGGTTTCTTGCAGGAGAGTGTAACTGGCCAGAGTTGAGAGGACAATGGGACTTGCTTACATAGGTTAAACATTACAACAGTGTTCCTTTGCTACTCCGATTTCTACAATGTGAACCAAATGCACATGGCATGCAGTGTGTGTTTGTGTGTTGTGGATTACATGGTTACAGACGTTTGTAGGTCGTATGCAGTCAAAGAAAATGAGTGTCAGTATAGAGATTTAATTTTTCTAGGCAACATGCTTGCACCATCGTAGGAACTACAGAAACATAAAATTGACCTGCCAGCCTTCTCTTTTACTTACTTGAATACCTTAATTTGCAAGAGTGTAAGAAGAAATTAAAACATGCCATCATCAGAAATATCCTTAAAACACTATTCATAAATATTTTAATAGCCCAAACTGGCAGAAATAACGCTGACCTGCTATTTGTCACTTATTCCGTCCTTCGACACCTTCAGGATTTAGACGTTTGTCTGTAAAGCGGATATTCATCTGCAAGTGTTTTAATCAAAGGTGTGATGATGAGTAGACTAGAAGGTGACTAGATTCACCGTCTGGTGGGGGTTTCTGGTGTCCCTCAGGTCCTCTAATATACGGCACAGTCTCTAGGATATAGCGAGCTACCAGCAGGCCTGACCTGTCGGTAAATCGGGCCCCTACCGACCGATAAATCACCATTGCTAACGGTGCCAGTGCTTCAGTGCCCCTATTCCTGTGGAGTCTTTTTGGATTCCCTAGGAATGTGAACTTAATGCTCCGCTGCTGCCCGTAGTCGGGTGGCAGAAACGGTAAGCCAAGGTTGTCCCGGCAGCCCTACCGGCAACCTCATTATGAGGGCCATAGTGCCCCAGTCATCTTAGGTCTCCCAGTTCATTATAACCTCACCCCTTCAACAGTAGCAGCCTGGTTACTAGGGGTTGTCTAGGACTACCACTGCTCCTTGCTTGTCCAGTCTGCATCTGTAGGTTTGCACTGACATTTGGACTAGGGATCTGGCTCCTGCCTGCTACATCCTTGCTTATTGCTAATTTCGGCATTGCGTCCTCTCGCTGCTATAACTCTACCTTATTAGAGGCATGGCTCTTCCAGGACTTTTAAACTTAGCTTTTCCATGCATTCCTGTCTCTAGCTTGTACCATGCTTTGCTTTTAGGGAAACTGCAATTCCTTAATTTGCTCCAGCTGCGACTGTTCCCTGTGTTTTCAAGTTTAGTTACGGTCCAGTGGCCATTTCGCGTTCAGGCAGCAGTCACAGCATTACTTTTTCAGATCAGTTTTGCATTGGTCACTGCGGCTCTTCAGCTCTGGCGGCTCTCTCTCCCTAGCTGCAGTGCTTGATGGCAACTTCTTGAAAATAAATCCCTTTACTAAACGACATCTGTTTCTGTTGACTGACATCATTTTTCTATGGGCATGAAAATTAGCCAAATACGACTGTCAATCCAGATGATATCATGATGCCAGTTCCCTGAGCCTGTTTGGTTTTGCAGCTATTCGTGAATTCAATGTCTCCCCAGAATATATCCATTCCACAGTCCTGTTGATGCGTCCCACCTGTTGTCCGGGTAACCTAAAACTTGTGTTCATGATCCAAAACTCCATAGAGATTATTCTTCATACTCCTACGTCCCGTCCCCTTTCCTCCATACTTATGGGACATCTCTCCGTCCTGTGGGACGGGACCGGAGCACTTTGTAAAAAGCATAAAAAATGTTGCTAAAATGTTGTCCTTTCTCTCTTTCTTGCGCGGGGCCCGGCACGCGGCCGTAACCCCGCCCACCTTGGCACCTTGGCTCCGCCCCACGCATCACCCATCAGTCCTTTTCTCCACTCATTCATGACTGGACGCACTTGCATCCGCGGAAGTTTTTCTTCCTTATTTTCCTCTCTGGCTCTCACTAGCGATCGTGTACTAGTCTGTCTACGTCGTTCAAACTAGACTTTTCAGATTGTTCATCGTGTCACTGACATTTCGCGAGGGCGGTTCCCCATCCTCTTTGTCTAGAGTGTTTAGGTCCGGATCACCGCTGGGTCTCCTGTTTTTACTGTGATTCCCTTTTGGTCCGGGCACTTCAGCGTCGGTTGGAGCGGTGGAGCGGTGGGAGGAGCTGTTCCGACGGACTCCTCCTTCACATTTTCAAGCGTTCATCGACGAAAAGAAATGCCCGGTAAATTCTTTACTTTTCAGAGCACCGTGGCTGGGAGACACCTTCCCGGGTTCCTCCCGAGCCGCGAGGGCCGTTGATCGCTCTGTCACCGGGGATTCCCCTGAGCTGCCCAGTTTTCTCTGAGGGTCTTCGTAAGGGGCCTGTGGATACCGGACTACTTTCCGAGGCCCCTCCTGTGGGGGCTGCTTGTAGACCCAGTTCTACTGAGTCGTGGGGTACCGGAGCTTGCTCTGAGGCCTTTCTATCTGCTTCCCTCAAAAATAAGACCGGGGTTCGCCCTGAGGCCTCGGTGGGGCTTGGTGTTACCGAACGGATGTTTGAGGCCCGCGCTAGTAAGGCTGTTACCGGACCTGAGTCCGAGGTCCCTCGTACAGAGGCTAAGGTTACCAACATTTCTGAGAGGCCTGACAAGGCCTTATCAGTGAAGGTTGTTTCTCACCGTTCCCGCTCTTGTGACGACGCCAGATCTGTTGAGGGGGCAAAGAAGGAAAGTTCTTCTTTTACCGGCAGTGCCGAGGTCCTTCCTCGGAAAGCTAATTTGGCGATTGGTATGTCGTTGAAACATTCCAGGCCTCATAGTACCGGCTCTGCCGAGGTTCCTTATGTTAAGGCTAAAGTTAAGACCCCTGATCCATCGACGGGGACCCCTGCCTCACTTCCTTACGTGCCGCAGTTCCCCTCAGGTGATGATAAAATGGCAGCCGTTCCCGCCACAACCACAGTGGCCATTTTGGGCGCTAACCATACAACTACGCCATCGGCCGCAGGAGTAGGGCTTGGCTCTGTGGGTGAACATAGGGTTCCTTGTGCTCATCCTTATTGGCCAGTCTGATTGGAACGCTCGCATGCTCCTTCCGCACAATATTTTGTTGCCTGTGGGGTCGGCACGTTTGATTTTTGTGGAAACGTCGGATGACGGGCCGGTGTGGCACCCTTCCGCGTTACGTCCCTGGAATTTTCCTCCTCATGAGAGGCCCTCTCCGGTTCCAAAACAGTCCCCGGAGGACGCCTTTTTCGGCAAATTTCAGACGCTCATGCGCACCGACCTCCATGAGGGAATATTTCAAAGGGCTTTTTAGGGAGATATGTCCCCCCCGTGCCTCTGGCTCCACCTGTTCCTCCGGTGGTCCTGCCGCCGCCTCCCTTGCCTACGGTGCCTTCCCCGACTCTTCCGCCTTTGCCCCCATTGACCCCCGTGGACAAGGCAGTGCCCGACACGGCTCAGCAGGATCCTGACCTGTCGGATGACGCGCAGGGCGATCAGGACAACGAGGATCTGCCCCGCTCTATTAGGGCTTTCCATGACCGGGTACTGGACATGAGGTGCTTCTTGGATGTTCCGGTGACCGAGGCACCAGCTCCACAGGAGGGCGTGCTTTCTGGGGCGTTCACCCTGTCTCCTTTGGAGCGTACCGGCCTGTTCTTGCAGAAGGACGTCCTGGCCGAGGTCCGTAGGATTTGGGAAAAGCCACACTCTGGACTTTTCGTCAATAAGAAAATTGATGCGCGATACAGGCTGCATTCTTCGGAAGAGGTGGCTTTGTCGTCTTGTCCGCCCCCCTCGTCCAGGGTGGTGGCTGCGGCTACCTTACAGTCCAGGCCTGCAGCATCCTCTTCTACGACAGCTACTAAGGTTCTGGGAAAGGCGGACAAGCTTCTGGACTCCCTTGGGAGGAAGATTTTCGCTAACTCGGCATTGCAGCTCCGGCAGGCCAATGCCGAACTAGTGTTAGCGGGGGCTAATATGTGGATGTGGAAAGGTCTGTCAGAGTTTTTGGAGTTCATTACGGTCGAAAAGCTGGAGGATTTTAAGGCGGGATTATCCGACGCTAGGGTCTTTGCCCAGGATCTCCTGGAGGCTGCGGCTCACCACATAGACATCTCGGCTCGGGACCTTATACTGGGGGTTGATACCTCCCAGCAGGCGTGGCTCCATGGCACCACATTTCCAAAAAAGTACAGGACAAGGTGTTTTGACGGTAAGGAGCTGTTTCATTCTACAACTGATGTAGAGCTGACCAAGACGAAGGATAACACTCGGACAGCTAAGTCATTGTCGGTCCTGGTTAAAACTCCCTTTAAAACTCAGAGTCTGTTGTCGCAGAGTCGACCCTCCTCTGGTTTCAGGGGCTTCCTTGACCGGAAATCTCGTAGAGTGGATACCCCTTTGGGGAATAACCGCCGGAGGCAACAACGGACTCGGGTTTTTCTCCCGCTTCCTCCTCGGGTTCAGGTGGCAACACCACCAAAAATCCTACAAAATGAGGGTTCTATGCTCGCACGAGACCCCGGTGGGAGGACGCATTGCTTCTCATTGGGAGGCGTGGCAAACCATCACCGAAGACAGATGGGTCTTGTCAGTCGCTCGGGCGGGCTTCCGCTTGACCCTACCGCCCACCCCACTTTCCAACCCTTCTTTTCAGCTGTCGGGATCGCCCTCCTTGAACGCCGAGATGCAGAAGCTGTTGAACCTCAGAGCGGTATAACCCCGTTCCCCTCAGGGAGAGTGGGGAGGGCTTCTACTCCCGGCTGTTTATGGTGCCCAAACCCAACCAGGCTGGCCTGCGCACCATCATAGACCTTTCCCAGTTCAATCTTTTCCTACCCCAAGAGAAATTCAAGATGATCACACCCAGCCAGATACGGTCTTCCTTGCAGATGGGCGATTGGCTGAGCGTGGTGGATCTTCAGGATGCGTACATGCATATTCTGATTTGGAATCCACACAGGAGATATCTCCATTTCTCTTTGGGAGAGGAGCACTTCCAGTTTCGAGTGCTTCCTTTTGGCCTCAGCTCGGCACTGCGTGTCTTCACGAAGATGATGTCGGTGATTGCGGCCTATCTTCGTCTGCAAGGGTTATCCATGTGTATCCGTATTTGGACTGGCTCTTACGCAGCCCTTACCCTTTGAAAGCTGCGTGCAATCTTCAGTCTCTCATACAGCTCCTGTTCCATCTTGGGCTGTCGGTGAACTGGCGGAAATCTTCCATGACGGTCTCGCAGGACTTGATTTTCCTGGGTTTTTGCTGGAACACGATCGACTGCAGAATGTACCTGACCGGGGACAGAATGGCGGATCTGTTAGCCACGTGTCGGATGTTTGCGCATTCGGAGAGCATGTCGGCCTGGTGGTTCCATAGGCTTCTGGGCCTCATTGCCTCGTGCGTGTTGGCTCTTCCTCTTGCCCGTCTCAAGATGAGGCGAACTCAGATGGCTCTTCGGAGTTCTTGGCGTCAGGCTGTGGATCCGGACTCCAAATTGATAATGATTCCGGCTTCCATGTGAGTGGACCTGGAGTGGTGGTCGTCTCTCAGCAACCTGTTGGTGGGTGCGGGGTTTCAGGACCCAGCCCCTACGGTGACGGTCACAACAGACTCCTCCCTTCTAGGGTGGGGTGCGACGTTGGATCTTCTTCAGGTCTCGGATCTTTGGTCGCCTCAGGACAAGCTCCTCCACATAAATCATCTGGAGCTCCTGGCGATCTTCTTAGCGCTCAGGGCGTTCAGACCGATCATTGCCAACAAGGTGGTCCGCATACGCATGGACAATGTGGTGTCGATGTATTGCATCAACAAGCAAGGGGGAACCAAGTCTCCCCCTCTCGTGGACCTGTCCATCCAGATTTGGGAGTGGGCTGTTCTTCATGGTGTCTGGCTGCTTGCAGTGCACATCCCGGGCCAGCTGAACGTCATGGCAGATGACCTCAGCCGGCGGACGATGGTCAGCTACAAGTGGGAATTGGAGGCGACAGTCCTCTCATGGATTTTCCTGCGTTGGGGCACACCCGAAGTGGACCTCTTCCCTACGAAGGAAAACAAGAAATTTCTTTTGTATGCGTCCAGAAGCGGGCTGGGAGCCTCATCTCTGGGGGATGCTCTCGAGATTCCATGGCACAACATGAGGGTTTGTGCTTTCCCGCCACTGCCTCTAGTTCACTGGACAATTTACAAATTGAAGAACTCTGAACTGTTCTCTTCTACTCATAGCCCCGTGGTGGCCGGCCAGGTTTTGGTTCTCAGAACTTAAACACCTGTCGGTGTATCCGCCGATCAGGTTACCGGTGACCCCCAATCTTCTTCACCAGGGGGAACAGCAGCTGTGGCACCCCTCCCCACAATCGCTCAGCTTGGCGGCATGGTGCCCGAGTTCAAGTCTTTAGAACAATTTGTCTGAGGATAAACTGCGTATTATCCAGGCAGCTAGAAAACCTTCGACTAGGTCCCAGTACAGAAGCAAATGGCTCAGGTTCTGTCATTGGTGTTTAAGCAAGCAGTTAGACCCAAGAGGGGCTGCAATTGACACGGTACTGTCCTTTGTGTCCTTCTTAGCAGAATCGGGCGTCCATGTTCTGTCAAGCAGAACTTATCTTTCAGCGGTTTCCGCTTACCTTTCTACGGACGAATGCTCTTTCTCTCTGTGTAACCCAGTGGTTAAGAGGCATTTTGCAGGCTTGACGCGCATTTATCCTCCGATTCGTAGTCCACACCCGACGTGGGATCTAAATGTGTTCCTGACGGCGCTGTGCCATAAACCTTTGGAACTGATGGCCGCGGTGGACCTCAAGCACCTGTCATGGAAGGTGTCTTTTTTGGACGCCGTTACTTCCGCAAGTCGGGTGAGTGAGCTCCAGGCTTTGTCGGTGGAGCATCCTTTCTTGGTTTTTCACAGCGATAAGGTGGTCCTACGGACAAATCCTGCTTTCCTGCCGAAGGTGGTGTTGGAGTTCCATCTGAACCAGTCGATCTCCCTGCCGGTCTTCTTTCCGGATCCTGCTTCAGAGGCTGAAAGGGTTCTGCATTGTCTCGATGTTAGAAGGGCTCTTAAGTTCTATCTGGACAGAACATCTGAGCTTAGGAGTTCTTGTCAACTGTTTGTGACCTTCGGTAACCCGCAAGGTAAGCAGGTGTCTAAGGCGACCATTTCTGGGTGATCGCCGCCTGCATTACAGGGTCTTACACCGTCCAAGGGCTGAAGCCTCCTAAAGGTATTCGCGCACACCTGGTGCGGGGCAGGGCAGCCGCGGTTGCCTTTCAGAAATATGTCCCCTGGGAGACCATCGCGAAGGCGACTTCTTGGGCCTCCCCATCTGCTTTTTGTAAGCATTATTGTCTAGACATGAGCTCAGGATCTGATGCTCAGTTTGGTCAGGCTGTGCTGAAGAACCTTTTTCAGTAAGGGTTTTTTCCATCTACCCATAGTTCCTGTAAGGAGTGCTTGGGAATCTCCCATAAGTATGGAGGAAAGGGTACGGGACATAGGAGTATAACCAGGTTGCTCACCTTAGTGACCACCTTACTTCTAGTCCATACTCCCCTTTCCTCCATACGCCCTCCCGCCGTCCCCTCTAATAAGGTTCCTCTGTTATTGCTAAGAGGTCTTGGACCTGGCGATAGAAAAGGACTGAGGGGCGATGCGCGGGGTGGAGCCAAGGTGGGCGGGGTTACGGCCGCGTGCCGGGCCCCATGCAAGAAAGAGAGGAAGGCCAACATTTTGCAAAATTTTGGATGCTTTTTACAAAGTGCTCTGGTCCCGTCCCACAGGACGGAGAGATGTCCCATAAGTATGGCGGAAAGGGGACTATGGACTAGGAGTAAGGTGGTCACTACGGTGAGTAACCTGGTTAATTTTTTGGTGAACGTTATTGTAACGCTGTGAACTTTGTTTCCATTCCCCGTAGCTTGAATATTTCCTGGAACATGCCACTGCTTAAAAGGCCTATATTGTACCCAGATGTACCAAATAATTATCGCCCAATTGCCAACTGTCCTTTTATCATGAAAATCTTGGAGAAGGTTGTGGTTTCTCAACTTCAAAACTTGGTTGAGTACAATAACTGCTAGGGGACCTGCCAGTGTGGCTCTCGTCCTTTACACAACACAGAAGCTGCTCTTCTGAATGTCAGAGAGGGCCTTCTCTGTAATTTAGATAAGAATGCAGCCACGTTACTAATCTTGCTTGACTTGTCTTCGCCTTTTGACACTCTGGACCATCAGGTACTATTGAAGAGACTTTTGTCCATGGCCCGAGTGTCAGTTTCCCTTCTCTGCTGGTTTGTTTCTTTTATTGCTGACTGGCGGTTATTTTCTAACTATGGATGATGTTGCCATAGATTTTGTGGATACCAAATACAGTGTCCCACAAGGCTCGGCCCTCTCCCCACTGCTGTTTAAGATTTACGTCAAGACGCTTCATGATATACTTGCTCACATGGATGTTGGTTTTAACTGTTATGCTGATGACACCCAATTGGATTGTAAAGTCTGCAGTAATATTGCTGATGATAATAACGCACTGTCTAACAATCGTCCTCCGGTCAAGACATGGATGCACAACAACTGGCTTAGTCTCAATACTGCCATGGCTGAACTTCTCTTGGTTCATCCTCTCTCGGTCTTTATCTTCATTGCCTTCTTCCTTCCGCTTTGATTCTTGGATCTTCCTCATTCTCAGCAAGGTTAAGTCATTTGGCTTTTACTTTGATAACTTTTCACATTTTTCTCCTCAAATTAACCAGATCGTCAGCTCTACCTCTTACTATCTAAGATTATTTAGCCATGTACATCCTTTTTTGTTTCCCCTCAGGGATATTTGGCAATGATCACTCACGCCATTATCGGCTCAAAGCTAGATTACTGCAATTCACTTTATCCTTGTCTCCCTAAATCACTTTGTTATAAACTTCAAATTCTTCAAAATAACACTGCAGGTCGAGAGGCCTCGTATCAAAGTTGTACAGAACATTAGTCACGAGGGGTCACAGTCCACGCCCACCTTCAGAAGTGAAATGGGAAACCGACCTATCCATAGAAACCCAAGGGGAGGTATGGAAAGGAATATATAGAGCGGTATGGTCATCATCGGTCTCCATGCAATACAAAATGCACAACGTGCGATTACTAATGAGATGGCACTACACACCCCTTCGCCTATCCAAAATGTACCCCGGGACATCTCCCTACTGCTGGAGGGGTTGTGGAGAGCAATGCGACTACTGGCACCAATGGTGGGGTTGTGACAGAGTCCAGGTGTACTGGCGGGAAGTGCTGGGCTGGATTCGAGACATAGATGGGATCCCCAGAAACTCAACGCCCACACTAGTTTTGTTTGGAGTAGAGTCGGAAGATGACGAAACATATGAATCTCTAATGTACCTACCACGCAATCTTCTATTAGCAGCCCGAGTGTGCCTGACCATAAAATGGAAATCGATGGTCCTACCATCGAAGAGAGAATGGTTAATAAAGGCCCACGCAATATACGAAATGGAAAGCCTAACGGCAGCGATAAATGAATCTCGCAGAAATATCGAAATGATTTGGTTGCCCTTTCTAGAATACTACACAACATATTGGGAGCCCACAGACTAAGAACACTTGCTTACCATCTCAGCCAAGCAAAGGAATCAGGGCAACGCCCTATGCCGCTGGACGATTGCTTACCCCAAGCCCTATGAGGGCTTCTTCCTTTCTTGCAGTAGCAACTTGCAGAGCTCTTGCAATGCTATAATGCCCAAAGTGGTGTTGATTTTTTATTTAGAGTTGAGTACAAAGCGACCGTGTCGAGTGGAGGGAGGGAGGGGGGAGGTTGGGGAGGGGGAGGGAGGGGAATCAGAATCACAGGACTAAAGTTCATCATTGCTTTGCATTTCTCCCCTCTCTATGTTTCTTATATATACGTTGTATGAAAATAATACAGGGGTTTTTTGTTAAAGTAACCAATACTGCAATGGTCTTGATGTTGAAAATGCAAATAAAAACATGTTTAAAAAAAAAAAATAACACTGCAGGGATTGCATTGAAACAACCCCCCCCCCCACCCTTTCATGCCCACATTAGCACCAGCCCTGCGACATCTGTACTGGTTGCCGGTTCCAGCCAGGATATCCTTCAAAATCATTACCATGGGTCATAAATTCATGTATGGCAAGGCACCATGATAGCTAGTGAGCAGATTGATTTGTTATCTCGCTAACCCACCACGTTGCGCTTCTACATTTATGCTTCTTACTCCACCAAGGTCAAACTGAACTTGGCCGGTAAAAGAAGCTTTTCTGTTTGTGGTTCAAAGCTTTAGAACAAACTTCCAGTTTCCCTCTGAACCAGTGCACGTTTCGGAAAGCCCTAAAAACGTAACTTGTTTCCACAATGTTTGTCAGACTCATTTTGTAGTGATCTTCTTTTATCTTCTGTTCTTAGTAGAGCTCTTAACCCAGGGTTTGACCAATTTATAAATAATTAAATAACTGTTACCGCTGGTAGGGATTGTCCATGCGTCTGTGGGATCCCTCTTCTGGCATATGGAACCATCTGTATGGACTTCAGATCTCATTGGTATCCTGGCTGTTGTTGTCTGTCGACACTCCCTTCCAAAGCCTACTGTGAACTGGGGCTGTCCGATCCAGAAGAAGGTTGTCATGGGATCACAGGGATCCCTGCCGGCATGGGGACCCGACACATGCACCTTCTCTGAAGTGTTTATTTTTTTTTTTAGCCAAGGCCGGCAGATAGCTGGTCAGATAGCACAGCGAGTAGAGCGCTCTCTTTGAGATCCGTAACCACGCAGGTTCGAATCCCGGCAGTGCCAAACTCAGCCTTTCATCCTTTCGAGGGCGATAAATGAGCACCACACACCGTGGGTAATAATAAGCAGTGCTCAGATGCCTGTGGGTTTGTAGCGCTATTGCAATTTATTATTATTATTAAGGCCGGCTTCAGAGTATCGGGGAGCTGCAGCAATTGCCTCCCTGTTGCTGTGTAGAGGGGCTCAAGTAGGGGAATACCCTGGTCTTGGATAACTCTCCAGGATATGCATGTTGGTAAAAGCTGAGAATATGGCTTTGAGGAGGGTCTCGCTGTATGTCACCGTACCCAGAGCCAGTGGAAACCTGCAGTATGTCTGCCGGATCGTGGCAGGGAATGGATTTTCAGGGGGAATCGATAGCTTCAATCCATTAACCTCCTCCAGGTAGCTCATGCCCATGGTGAAATTGCTCTGATCAGTCAGCTTCTTGGGTTGCAGAGTGTCCATTATGCTTTATGACAAAGCGAGGCCTTCTGCTTTGTCACAGTGGACAGTATGGACTGGCAGTTGATCTTCTCTAAGGTCTGCAGGCCTGTGTTTTGCCAGATGGTAACTGGCCGAACACACAAAGCAGAGCACACACTTAACCTATTGTTTTACCTGAACTGTGAAAAGGCTTAGTCTCACAATTCAACCACTGATTAGATAAGACCACTGCCTGGCCACGCGGTAAACTTGCATAAACAGCCACTTCTCTGGAATCGGACCTCATCCAAGACAGTTAAACATCCAAACCTTTTATCATTGTGGTGAAGTTCCCATCAAGCGGTTGACGTTTATTGGCAGTGAGTGTCCTCCTTCCATGGCTGACTTCCTGCGATACCAACTCTGGTATGATGTATGAATCAAATATAAGGGGAATCCAGTGGGTGGAGGTTGGCTAAAATAAGTGGAATCCTGAGCCTGCAAGAATCCTGCGGGCTGTGAATGAGCCAAGGTGGAGCTGAAGCAAAGCATTCACTGCAAGAACTTGAGACATGTGACGCTGGCTCATGTCTGAGATGGAGACAGTGGCAAGTGCACACAGATGCACTAGCGTCCGGAGCATTGCCAAGATGTGGATCTGCCGGACCATGTCCATTTGGAGAGTCCGTAGTGAGACAAGGGCCCCCGTAAGATATCCTGGATGCAGAACCTATGCTGGGGGAGGGAAGTGTTTGCACGGGCGGTGAGAACGAGAATTGTACAGAAGACCACTGCAGTAAATGGTGCACATGTGGAGCTGATTTGCAGGGAGAAGCAGAATTGGTGAAAAGAAGCCGCGAGCTGAGCAGGTATGAGAGAGGCAGAGAGAGAGAGTCCTTTTCTATTTACCCAGGTCCTGCCTCCAGGTGATGACTTGCATTCAAAACAGAACCTGTCATATGCTGACAGGTAGTCCCTATAAGCACTCCAATAGGGTAAAAACCCCTAAAGCATTAAGTGTTGAAGTTGTCTAGGACTTCCAGTAGACTCTAAGAGCATATCAATAAATAAGTAACAATTTCAACTTCAATTGTTATTCTCAAAAAAAGGATGTTTTATAGTGGTTAATAAACCATCAACCAAAACATTTCGGTAAAGCAATTATAACAAATTGGTTTTTCAACAAAAATTTCACCAACACAGTTTCAAAAACATAAACAGTGATCTCATGAGATGCTTCATACATTTGTCAACATTAAAACATCAATTAATGTAAAGTAAAGTCCGTTGTTAGATCAGAATATAGACATACACTTCATATGGGATATTGTAACATTCATCGATGGCCTTGAATGTGGCAATTCACCAATGACTCATACATGTGTTGTTAATTACAGCTGATTACATATCCTATATTGATGTCACAATGTGATCCAAATCTGTGGGCAGTGTCCAGGATGTTATGTAAAAAAAGTGCCAACGCGTTTCGGAAAAAATCCTTCTTCAGGGCGATTACTGCTGTGCTAAACTTTCCATTGTAACTCTTGCTGTGTAACTGTAAAAAATACATAAGAATAAGAGTGGGTCAGACTATAATGTCACTACTCTCAGAAATGTAAAGAAAAGAAACATACCACTAACTGGGATATGTAAATTAGAAGAACGAACCTTCTGTCAATCCCGGAATCTGGGCCGCATCGGTCGGACCCGGGGTTTAGATGTATGTGAGAGATTACACACGAGGCCGTCAATAGGACCTCGCATAGCCTCCATGGCCAAAACCAGTAAAAATGGTCCGGGTGTAGCCAACTGCAGAAGAAGAATGGAGGGAGGTTTCTTAGTGCCATCAATGCCATAAGCATATACATGTAGATAATGTACTACCAGCTTTTTTTCCTAGCGTTAGGTGCTCAGTAGTATATGATGCACACCATTTGCATGAGTACTAGCTCTAATACCCCCCCACTCGATGCTCATCTGCCCTCAGTCCGCTCATAACCCATCCATTTAGCAGTTCTCCAAGAAGCGGGCTCTAACGCGCTAATTATCTGCTCAACGCTACACTGATAAGTTTGGTGTACAAGCTGTCTAAACCAGATAATAGGCGGCTGGGTTGTCAATAATGAACTACGGGTCTCATATGCACGGTCTACTAAAGCGATGAAGCGAGTAAAAGCAGATTCACGATTGAAGGGCACCAACGCTGCGCATCTGTCTGTGAGCGAAGCTGCGCTGCAATGAGCCCAGTGTATGTGCGTTGTCAAAGAAACCGGCGCGCATGTGTGTTGCATCGCCAGTGCGCCATGTTGGTAGGGGCTAATACGAGTGTAGTCATGACGACGTAAACACTCCAGAAAGTACGGCTCGAACCTGCCGACTCCAATGCAGATGTGGGTGTTGACGGAATTAGCCACAGACCTGCACCATCAGAAGATGGTCTTAGGATGTTTACATTCTTGGCAGATTCAACCCGATGGCAGTACTACCAAAGTATTACAAAGTCGGGCGGGGGAAAGGACCAAACGCCAACAGTAAGTAGACGCTTGTGTCCCTCCTCACAATTCAAAAGTGACTTGCTACAGAGAGCAGGTGGATGCGCAATCCCCACTGCTCTACGATAGTGGATGTAGGTATTGTAACACTCATCGTACCTGGTGTGGCTAGTAAGAAGTCCATCTACAGCCTCTGACTCTGTTTTGTGTCCCTCTCAGTCCTTTGAGATTGCATTAAAATCAACATGCTCATACTTCCATGAATGAACAGAGTAAAGGAGTGAACCAGCATCCGGACAACTTAAACCAAAAAACGTAAAAACTAATTAGCATACAAACTAGTCCGCCAGAGAAGACAGTGATACAATCATGTTAGAAACATTGGAGATACAAACGTACCCATTGTGATGTCAAGATGGGTCAACCTGTAGATAGCTGTGTGCCAGTTTGCAATATAATACGATACAGTAGCGTGCTCACCATGGTTCTTGGGCTACAATACAATAAAATACACTAGCGTGCTTGCCCTGGTTCTTGGGCTACATGTGCATAGTGTTGATGGTTACAAATCAGGTGAAACTCTCCAGTATATATATTCTTATCACACAAAGCACGTGAAATCTGTTTCACAATTCATTCCCCTCAGGTACATAGAATCCAGATAATGAATCCACCACACTTCTCTTTGTTGTAATTTCCTGGTAATGTCCCCCCCTCTATTTCCAAGGGTGACCCGTTCTAAAATCACACATTTGAGCTGTGCTATGGTGTGTCTTGCTTCAAGGAAGTGTGATGTCACTGGGGATTTAAGGTTACGTGTCCGTGTATTGGACTTGTGCTCTGTCCAGCGGAGCTTAGCTTTTCTTGTTGTGATCCCTACGTAAGAGTCCACATGGACATTTCAGTGCATAAACTAGATTTCTAGAGTCACACATGCAAGAGTGTTTTAATGCAATTGTTTTACCTGTGTGCGGGTGTGTAATAGTGTTCCTTTTCATGATGCTCCCACAATGCTGACAATTATGGCATGGGACAGTGCCTTTGTATTGCTTATTGGTGGACACACTCGTGGATATCTCCGCTTTGATCAGACTCTTGCGCAGTGATTTACTAATGCGATAAACGAACATAGGTAGTTCACTGAATAGATGTTGTAAAGTGGGGTCCATTTGCAGCATGGGCCATTTCTTTTTGATTATGCCTTTAATATTGCCGCTTTGTAGTGAGTGGGTGGTCACGTAGACTAGTGATTGTCCAGTTTTAGGAGGTTTCAGAGTAAGTAAAGTTTCCCTCTCTGTAGCCTCCACTTTTCCTGCAATTTCAGAGATCAAGGTTTGATTGTAGCCACGTTCTTGAAACTTCTTGCACAGTGTCTGGGATTGTTGTCTATACTCTTCAGGTTCTGAGATGTTCAGTCTGTAATGTAAGAATTGGCTGAGTGGTACACTTTCTATTGTCCGCTTCGGATGGAAAGTGGTTGCCATCAATAGGCTGTTGCGATCAGTAGTTTTAGTATAGATCTTAGTAGCCAATTTGTTGTTTTTGACCTAGATTTCTAAATCCAGATAGTTTATTCTGGTTCTGTTCGTGGTGTTTGTAAACTTGATTCTTGGATGCATACTGTTCATTGTCTCGAACAATTTTTGTGAATCATCCTCCGGCCTTTACCAGATTCCAAATACATCATCAATGTATCGCACAAATACTGGTAGATGTTGTGTCCATCTTGGTGAGGATAAAATATGCTAGTGCTCTAAATAGAACATGCCATTTCATTGGCATAATAATGTATATAGGTATATTTCGAGTGGATTGTGTCCTCCAACGTATTCCTCATCTTTGATGTATTCCATCCATCTTCAGCTGCTTGGGAACATTTTTCGGCAGGGGGCGCCGTGCGTCAATGGTCCCTCGAAGGCCTCCGTCGAGGGTGACGTCATCAGGTGTATACGTAGCATGCGTGGCGCCCGTTGGCATCAGTTCCTTTTTTCTGCAGTATACGTTGCTTCGGAGATTCGGCGCACCTAGAGTTCTGTGAAAATAGCGAATAAATACAAATATGTCCTCGTCATCGATGCCAACCATGACCCCGAGATCGGGTTTCAAAAAGTGTAAGTCGTGCGGTTCAAAAATGTTGATTACCGACCCGCACCGAGAGAAGGCCACGACATGGAGGCCTGTATGAAGTGTCAGGCGATGACGGGGAAAGCCTTGCGAGAGAGGAGGGGAAAACTGCAGGTAGGTCATAAATCCGACCAAAAAGCTTCTAGCGTCGAGTTGAGGTCCCGTGAGGAGAAATCTCCTCGACGCGAAAGGGATCGGTCCAGGTCCCGAAGCGATTCCCATCGCTCGTCGTCTTCGACGAAAAATTCGAAGAAACGACGCCACAGGTCCCCCTCCACTTCGTTTTCGGACGAATCCCCAAAAAGGATGAAATTTCCCACAAAGCATTCATCATCCGAAGAATGGGAAGCATTCAGGGTCAAAATGATGAAGGTGTTCGATTAAAGCAAAGCCTCGGTCGGCGCCTTCCTCGGAAGCCGGCCGGGAGCGTCATCGCTCCGACACTCGCGTGCCCTCGAGTCCGGGTGATCGAAGGAGGAAGGATAGAGAACCTTCTAGGACGCCGAGCGAGAAAGACCAGTCGAGTTGACCGCTTGAGGTCACTGACGCCATCCGAGACCGAACATACCTCGAAGGGCAAGTCTTCGAAGAGCGCCTCGACGCCCTTGAAGCCGACGCCCTCGAAGACTGGTACTACGTCGACGCAATCGACGCCTTTGTCGATGTCGACCCCGAAGCCCTCAACGCCGAAACTTCCAGTTCGACATGATCAGCTAGGAAGAGAGAAAGAAAAGGCTAAAACACCTGTGATGCATTCAGGACCCATTAACACTCCTCCTCCATCTCTTCCAGAAAAGGTTTTCAAACCTCTCCCTAATGAGGAGTTTTTCAAGTCCTTGACCTCAATTTTTGACGAACAAGAGAAATCCGATGAGGAGAATGTACATTTTGGGCTCAAATATGGTACTCCAAATGTCCCAGAATGCCTCATTTCAGAAGAAAGCAGGATGAATCGCTGCACAATGCAAGTGGTATTGATACGTCTCCAGAAAATGATTTTGGTAGACCAGAGCCAGGTGAACATGCCAGTCCATCATACTGCCAATTAAGGACTAAAGTAGTAGATTATTTAGGATGGGCCAGACCTCCAGCCCAATTTGTCCAAGATGATCTTACAGACATATTGGACCATGGTCCTACTGAAGACCCAATTCTACCTTTTCACATAGCCTTACAAAATAGGGTGGCCAAAAATTGGGAGACTCCGGATTCTATTCCTCCAGTGAATAAATCCCTTGCTTCAAAATACCGCGCTGCCAATAGTGACCCCGGCTATCTGTCTAAACATCCCACTCCCGAGAGTCTGGTCATACAGGCAGCCACACCTTCTAACAAACTAGCCTACCCTTCTATCCCTCCAGACAGGGACGATAAGCGTGTGGATGGCTGGGCAAGGAAGGTATTTTCAGCTGGGACTATGGCATTAAAATCAGCCAACTCCACATGTGCCTTGGCAAAGTTTTTGTACACTCTGTGGGAGTGCATTGCGATGGCGGCGGAGCAAATACCAGAAGGGGAAGAAAGGGAAGGATTCCTAACCATTGTTGGAGATGGAAAGGAGGCCATGCAGGAATCCCTTGAATCTGGTTTGGACACTGTTGATAGTGTGAGCAGGTCCATGGCCACTAGCACGGTAATGCGCAGATTTGCATGGTTACGGAAGTCTGGTTTGGCACCAGATGTACAGAACCGTCTTCTAAACGTGTCCTTTGACGGGTCTCACCTTTTTGGCAGCAAAGCTGACGAGAGCCTTGAGAGGTTGCAGACCTCAAAAGCAACTGCCATGTCTTTGGGAGCTGCCACTACGCAACCTCATCCTTTTCGTGCGACAAGTCAATCTTGGAGGGGACGATCCTATCGTTACTACTCCTCATATGGAAGGACGAGAGGAATGGCCAGTCAAAGGGGCCAAGGAAAGGCCACTTGTGGTGGACGAGCAAAACGTGCAAAGCCAGCTACAGCCTCTTTGCCATCAGCAGCTGCAGCAACTGCCTCAAAACCGCTTTGAGGACTTACATCACAAGACACCTGTTGGAGGTAGGCTGTCGCAGCATCGGCAAGAATGGCGAGCCATTACTTCAGATGTTTGGGGTCTAGAAATAATAGCCCAAGGTTACTGCCTTCCATTTCTAGTGCAACCTCAAGGCAATCCACCAGGGAGACACCCTTTGAAGTTTTCAGACACGCTCCTACAGCAGGAAGTTTTAACCCTGCTGGAGAAAGGTGCTATAGAACCGGCAGCGGAGAGAAACAAGGGATGGTACTCCCCGTATTTTTTGATCCCCAAAAAGGACGGAGGACTGAGACCCATCTTGGATTT
Organism: Ambystoma mexicanum; assembly: GCF_040938575.1. Lineage (NCBI taxonomy): Eukaryota > Metazoa > Chordata > Amphibia > Caudata > Ambystomatidae > Ambystoma > Ambystoma mexicanum. Next base: position 1,145,770,540 of record NC_090935.1, on the reverse strand, counting down.
AAGAAACTTGAACAAGTTCCTCAGGAAGGACAAATTCAAGATGGTCACCCTTTCTCAGATCCTTCAGGCCCTTCAACTTCAGGACTGGTTGGTGCCATTGGACCTCCAGGATGCTTATTTTCATGTGCCGATTCATCTCAAGCACAGGAAATACCTGAGGTTTGTAGTTGGTGACTCACACTATCAGTTTCGAGTCCTGCCATTCGGATTGACCTCCGCCACGAGGGTCTTCATCAAACCAAACTGATGGTAGTGGTGGCAGCGCACCTCAGGACGGGAGGGATTCACGTCTACCCCTACCTGCACGATTGTCTGATCATAGCACGTTCTGCCGAACAAGCACTAGATCACCTCAAAGTCACCTGCCACTTACTCCACAAACTGGGCTTCTCCCTCAATTTCAAGAAGTCACAAATGACACCTTCTCAACGGCTCCAATATATAGGAGCTGTATTAGACACATCCCTGGGAAAGAGCTTGCCTCCCCAGATCGAGGGCTCAAGACATTCTTCAGATGGTTTCCAAATTCCAAAATGCCCAAAATCTCCTGGCCTACGACTTCTTAAGGTTACTCGGCCTCATGGCATCCTGCATTTTTCTGGTGCCAGAGGCACGTCTGAGAATGAGATCCCTTCAATGGGCTCTAAAGACTCATTGGTCCCAGTTCTCAGGTCGAATGACAGATCTTCTCCAGATTCCGAACAAGGTTCGTCAGGATCTCCTATGGTGGACTTGTTCAGAGAATATCCAGAAAGGAGAATTTTTTTGGCAACCATGGCCGGAGATCACAATAGTGACAGACGCCTCACTCAAAGGGTGGGGAGCTCATACCAACGATCTGACAATCAGCGGTCCTTGGTCTCCATCGGAGTCCAAACTACACATCAACCTTCTGCAACTGAGACCAATCAGACTGGCGCCGAAGGCTTTCTTGCCGCCTGTCAGAGGAAGGAATGTCCTGATAATGACGGACAACACAGTGGCCATGCATTATCTAAACAAAAGAGGAGGTGTAGGGTCACTACCTCTGTGCAGAGAGGCAATGCAGCTCTGGTATTGGGCACTTCAAGAAGGAATCTCCTTAACAGCAGCTCACCTAGCCGGGGAGGAGAATATGACTGCAGATGCTCTGAGCAGGCAGAGCACGGTGTCCCACGAATGGGAACTGGCTCAGGAAGTAATTCAAGAAATCTTCGCCCTTTGGGGAACCCCTCAAGTAGACCTATTTGCGACCAAAAGAAACCGGCAGTGCGAAAGGTATTGCTCAAGGAAATTTCCCTCAAGAGGAGCCCTGGGGGATGTTTGTAGTGTAGTGGAATTTCCCACTATTATACGCCTTCCCTCCGATTCCCGTCATTCCTCAGGTCATCAGGAAATTGAGATGCTTCGGGAGCCGCATGATCCTATTTGCCCCAGTTTGGGCGAGGAGAACGTGGTACCCGGACTTTCTAGACATGTCCATCTGTCCACCAGTACGTCTTCCTGAGAGAGAGAACCTTCCATCTCAAATGGAGGGTCAGGTTCTCCATCCAGAGGTCAAAACGCTCAACCTTCACACTTGGTATCTGAAAGGCTGAGATATAAGGATTAGAACCTTCCAGATGACGTCATGGAGGTGTTGCTTTTGGCAAGAAGACCAGCAACAAAGTCTCTATACCGTTGGAAAAAGTTTTGCAACTGGTGCAGAAAAAAGAATGTCAATCCTTTTTTATGTCCTATTCCGGAAGTATTGTCCTTCCTACTGTCCGTAGCACACAAAGGTCTAAATGTGGGAACCATAAAAGATTATCTTGCGGCGCTTTCCATCTTCAAGCGCTCGTCGGAAGAATGCTCCTACTTCAAAATCCCTTTGATAATACAATTCTTAAAAGGACGCACAAATGTGTTTCCTCCTCATCCATTTCAAGTTCCAATTTGGGATCTCAATCTAATTTTAAAATTCTTAATGTGTGCTCCTTTCGAACCTATGCACACTTGTCCATTAAGATTACTGACATGGAAAACTGCTTTCCTAGTTGCTTTAACATCTGCAAGAAGAGTGAGCGAATTGCAGGCACTGTCTTCTGGGCCACCCTATACTGTGTTCCACAAGTACAGAGTTGTTTTGAAGGTTAAACCCTAATTTTTTCCAAAAGTGGTATCTGATTTTCATTTAAATCAAAAAATTGTTTTACCCGCATTCTATCCTCCACCCCATCCTGGTAAGGAGGAGGAAAGATTACACAGGTTGGATCCAAAAAGAGCGTTAAGCTTTTATATCTCTAGGCTTTCTAGGCTTAGGGTGGACAATCAACTGTTTATTGGCTACACAGGAAGAAGATTGGGTCAGTCGGTGACAAAACAAACAATATCACGTTGGATTGTGCTTTGTATTTCAGAATAGTACAGATTGGTGGGCAAAGACCCACCAGAAGGTCTAAGGGCTCATTCCACCAGAGACATCGCCTCGTCGACAGCCCTACAAAGAGGTGTTCCTATAAGGTCCATTTGTGAAGCAGCAACTTGGTCTTCGCTGCATACTTTTTCAAAATGCTATTGCCTGGATGCTTCCCAATCTAAGGAGCTGAATTTTGGTAAAGCAGTTCTATATTCAGCCATCTAAAGATATCGAAAAAATGTAGTACCTCCTCCACAGAAATTGTCCTTACTGCTTTTGGAGTCTATCAAAGATGAGGAATACGTTGGAGGACACAATCCACTCGAAGAACAAGTTACTTACCAACTGGTAACGTTCTTTCGATTGGATGTTCCTCCAACGTATTCCTCATCGCCCTCCCAGCCTACCCCTCTGTAGTTTTTTCCGGGTTATTGCCACTCCAAAGCTCTCGCAAGTCAAATACCTGTCTACCGGCACAATCGACAGTGAAAAATAGATCATGAAAAGAGAAAAAACAGAACTAAGGCCAACGGGCGCCACGCGTGCTACTTATACACCCGATGACGTCCCCCGCGACGGAGGCCTTCGAGGGACCATCAAACTCGATAACATTGACGCACGGTGCCCCCTGCCGAAAACTTTTCCGAAGCAGCTGAAGCTGGATGGAATACATCAAAGATGAGGAATACATTGGAGGAACATCCAATCGAAAGAACGTTACCAGTTGGTAAGTAACTTGTTCTACTTGCTAGATAAGGCTCAAGGGCTTAAATGTAAATACTATTGGTCTATAGCCACTGCGTCAGCACCTGGGTCTTGATCAGACACCCATCTCATTTTGTAAAGGCCTCTATCTGTATTGCCTCATATGTTGATCTTTCTTGTGAGAATTGACATCCTGAATGTTCAATAAATGCAAAATACAAACTGATAACCTCCTCAAAAGGCACAGAAGAGGTCCGCACTAGGTTATCAACGCCAAAAATGAGGCTTACTTCACCAACAAAACCAGGAAGGTTTTTAATTGGTCAGCGTGGGTTTTCGATACTTTAAACAGACTTTCCAATCCAAACGCACTCACTCCATACGAGCTTGGATGCGTTTAGCTAGCGGTTCAAAGTTATCTTGCTTTTCTTTGATCCCCAAGATTGCAAAACTCAAAGAATGCATTCTCATTAGAAAACTTCACTTTTCCCGGCCCTTCCATCTTGCTGTTGCAATCAGTGTTTGCAACCTACCTTCAAACCAATGGCAATTTGGGACCTCATGAATACGGCACTAAAGCTGAAAGCTTCTAATATACATAATGATCCATGGCCAGCAGCGTACATGGAAAGGTTATTCCCAGTACTTGTCCCTGATATGACTGCTCTGATCAGTGTATCCCTTGCAAAGGGTGTAGTCCCCCGCACATGCCAAACAATGCGATCAATTCGTTCTACTCAAGAAACCAAAAGCAGGCACTGGGATCTTGGGAAACTATTGGCCTATCTCCAACTTAATTTTCCCCTGAAAAATTGTGGGAAAGGAAACTTTCACCCCAATGCAAGACCTTTTGGTGCTTGGCCTCCTTCTGGATGATGCACAGTTTTCCTTCATGGTACAGGCATAGACTGCCCTGGAGCAGCAAGCAGCTGTCATGCTCCCCACCCTCTTGGTCACATAAGATAATGCTAATCAAAGGCTCAGCAGAATGTTCAGGGGTAGTACAAACAGCCTACATGAACATCGCCTTTCCTCGCGAATCGAAGCCAGCTCATTTGAATGGGTTCTGTTGTCGCACCTTCGTACAAGGTTATTTGTGAAATGCTGGGGTGAACCTCTCTCCCTACCCGCCCTCCCGTACCAGCACCAGGTTTGCTTGCAAATGCATGCTGACGAAAGCCAAATCCTCTTCTGATTCGTCAACTCCTTGGGGCTAAGAGGACAGAGCGAATATGCATAGAGCTCAACTGTTCTTGAATGCGAAAGATGCCTTTGCTTAAATGCAAGCAAGAGTGAGGTCCTCTGACTGGGAATAGTTGTATCTCAAACACCCCTGCAGACATGGCCCTCGAACCTGGGGTTGTCCCTATCCACAGGACAAGAAGTTGAAAACCTGAGGGTTATTTTTTGATGCATTTCCAGAACAATACAGTTATTAATAACTTGCATTTATTTTTAGATCTGTGTTCTCTTGAAAATGTTCCCACTCCTTCAGCCTCAACACAGAATAGACCTGAAAAAAACTTTGATGGCCTGTCTGGATTATTGCAATATGATCTACAACGACCTGCCAATGTACTCTGACTACCCAAGATGCTATATCGGGCTGCGAAATCCTGTCTCAAAGCTCTCCATTGGCTGCCGTTGGAGTCCAGAACCCTCTTTAAAGCCCTTTGCTTCCTGTGCAGAGCATGCTGGGGCAAGGGATCCATGCAGTGCTTTAAGTGGGGGCTGAATCAGGGTGCGGGGTGGGTAACTCTAGTTATAGGGTGTGGCCTAAGGGAATCCCACCCATCTGCGCTTAGGCTAGAGCCCCAACCCCCTCGCCTATGGGGTGTGTGGACCTGGCAGATGCTTTGCTCCCAGGTAGTGGGAGCCAAGCAGGAAAGCTTGGGTGCACTGGTATCATAGCTTTTGGTGCACCCAGCCTCTTATTTTTGTTCCTGAATCGCAGGTTCCGAGTCCTGCTGGCAGACCACCAATGGGGCATCGGAGGAGCCTGTGATTAAGAAACTAAAGAAACTTGAGCGTACCAAAAGGTATGATACCAGTGCGTCCCAGCTCGTCTTTTGGTCCGTAATGGGAGGAGCTAACCGCCAGCAGGCAGCCCTTTCATTAAAGGTCCCGCATGGTTAAACGGCTGCCTGCTGGGGGTTTCCTCCTTTCATTAAGAAACAAGGGAACTGAGGCAACCAGCTACATGGTTAAAGGGCTGGCTGCAGGTGTCGCCGCTTCTGATTTGAAAAAAATAGATTACAAAAAAAAGAGAAGCATCGCTCTTTGGAAAAGCACGGGGGAGGTATCCTTTTTGGAGACTACTGGGGCTCCACCCTATATCACTTAAGGCCCTGAATCCAGGTTATCTTCCGCAAATGACATCCCACTACATCCTGACTAGATTGTTCAAGTCTTTGATTTTCAAAAGCTCCACCAACAGAACTATTAACGCCTTAAACACAGAGGCAGGTCTTTGGGACTACAGAGCCCTAGACTTTGCAAGTACTTTAAATCCACTTTGTAAGAAGAACCAACCAACCCCCTTGTGCTCTTGAAAACGTCTGAAAACTGCTGTCTTAGGGCTAACCACTAGATGTTTCTAGGCAACCTAAGGAATTCTGAATAGGCGATGACCCCTCGCATCTGGTTGAACTTTGAGGTTCTTTTGCTCTGCGTTGCAGAACACATATTGTGCGTGCAATTGCTCCGAAGTCGCGACAGCATGATGTGGCGCACTACAGAACTGTGAGAGCTAATAAATAGGAGATGCCGTAGCCAGCCCAGATTCGTTGGAAGACTCTTAGCCCTGTTTTACCAACCCAGACATGCACGTGCCCGGTTCTCATTGATAGGGTTTCATGTGTACAATGTGATGCTCAGGGGTGGACTGGGACCCAAAAGAGGCCCTGGAAATAGTTTTCAAAGTGGCCCCTAATTACACATTTTCAGTAAACCCAACCTTTTTCCTATGAGAAAAATTTGGAAATACCACACAAGAGGACTACAGTGCAGGCCTACTGGGAAATCTCCATAGGCCAGTCCATCCCTGGTAATGCTAATCGATGTTAACCCGTGTGTCCGGCGATTGCGAACAGATGTGCAGTGCAACAGGACATTTTGTGGAGCTCCAACCTCCACGGTGGCATGAGCCGAGCACAGGAGGTCAGTCGCTAATGGAGATAATGATAATGAGCTCTGAAGTGATGTGGTTGGTTGATGGAAACTAGAAATGTGGTCTAATGACAACCAAAGACCGTGTCAGTTGCATACATGGGCAAAAAAGAACAAGAGGCCATTTATAGAAGAGAGAATAAGGAAAATACAAAAAGAAAAAAAAACCTTTATAATGCCTTCCTAAATGACAGCACTGAGAAAGCGCATTCTATTCCTAACACCGATGGCACGTTGTGCATGTATACAAGGTTAGTCATCAGTAAATCCTATTGTGTGGTTTTGTATCCTCACAAAAAGCTCAAGAACTTCCTTATTTACCCTTTTGAATGCTGTTTGCTTTTCTTTTTTTTTTTTTTTAACTTCTGTTTATTAGGTTTACAATACATCAGTTCCACATAGGCTGAAATAAACAATAAAGCACTCAATTCAAATGAAAACACGAACAAACCAATTAAACCGAATCTTGCAATAAAATCAACTATGTAAAACTCAGCTAAATGAACCTCACCAAATGTCTAACCCTACACACACAAAACACCACGAAGACAAAACACAACATCACAAGGAGAAGGGAAGTAAATGAGAAAAAAAAGAAAAAAAAAAACCTTATACCAATCTCCACCTGCCACCAAAATGTTCCATGAATGAGCAAATCAATCATAGAGAGCATCAAACGAACCCCACAGCAACAAATACTCGTCCTCCTTGCCTCTATTCTTCAACAAAACCTTATCATACCTAGCCAACACCCTCAGGTCTATCAACCAATCCTCAACGCTTGGTTTCTTCCTAGTTTTCCAGATCCTGAGGATTAATCTAATCGCAACCATCGCAGCTCTATCAATCCAAAAATTATGTTTCCTAATTTGAGCACCCCTTTCAACATGCGAGAGCAAGATTATATTCGCCGCAGATCTAGGTAAATGTATTCCAAAAATGAAATCAATCCTTTTGATTGACAACTCCAACACAAATCATCCAAACTCAACCGCAACTTAAACATCCTCACAGGTGTCCAATACAACCTACCCACAATTTTCTGCCGAATTAAACGCAAGGTTTGCTTTTCTTTTTGAGTTCTTTGTTGCGAGGCCGCGCCGCATTGGCTGTTATTGTTGGTAAATCGTGTGCAGCGCATAGAAAAGCGCACGCAGGTATTGCACACCTCAAGAAGATGGTTCTGCCACTGCCACGTGCAAATACGGCTAGTTCGAGCTTACTCAGCAGTCCTGGTGCACCTTTGTGTGTTATGTATTATTTTTTCAGGACTGCTGATACTTGCTGGAATTTGATCGCTTAGTGTGCACGTGCTTCTATTAAGTACCACCCCAGTTTGCAGCATGTATGGAAACACACGAAGGGACTCTCTCAGTTTGTCACTTGTGCTCGCAGTGTTAGTGGCTAAATGCCATATGACTATTCAATGTTGGCTTTTAAAATCGCAGAAGTAATCTTCATTATTGTCGAATTGGCATTCGACATTAATGAACATTACTAATGCGATCACATTAATGATTATTATTTTAGCATCACACACCACAAACTAAATTTTCCAGGCACTTAAATAATAGTACTCTTCTCTCAAAACGACGAAAGGCTGAGTCGGCACTGCTGGTATTTGAACCTTCTATTTCCAAATCTGTGGCCCGGAGCTGAGCGCCTGACATATTTTACCGCCTTCATACTGGGGTGTGTTTGCTTCCTTCTTGTTTTCAACTATATATTTGCTGGCCTATGTTTAAGGGTACCAAGTTGCCCATGGCAATGCGTGAGCTGGCTACCCAGTCCTGTTTGTTCTCTTTTTGATTCTGGGACACGTAGTTTTCTTTCCCATTTTAACGTTCGGGAAACTGCACGTCCCAGACTTCCAAGCAAAAACAGGACTTGGTGGCCTTCTCGGGCGTGGCCACGGGAAACTTGAAAGCTCTGGCTCAGTTGTAAACATGGCAGCAGCACCCGACGCGTGCCACGCGCTGGTTAACGTTTAAAAGCGTTTGGTGCATAATTGAATGAGAAAAAAATCAAGTAAAAATAAAGGATTTTGATGGTTCTTTGCTCGGGCTTCGATAAAGCTCTTTGGCAGGTATGGTGTACATTTCTACTACATACAAGTAAACGAGTTTTCTTTTTTTCCAACTTGAAGCGTATTGCAGTCCTATTAGTTCCCGATTTAGACGTTTGTGAAAATAAATGTTTGAATTATTGCAAATATGTATGAATTGTATACCGTTTCAAATGTCTGTAGGTTTTGAATTTTCCTGTACAAGCTTTGATGTTTTAGCATTTTTTAGTGAGGCTTTGCCTCCCAATAAAGTTTTTATGATTGATTATCACGGTATTATTAACCTCTTTTTTTAAGGATGCACGCTACTGCAATGTGTTATTTATTTTTTTTGTTTTAAAGCTTTTTGTCCAGTAGATGGCAGTGTGAGCAATTATTTGTCAAGTGGTGATCTTTTTTGTTTTTGTAAATGCATCGTGTTACCTAAACAATTTTATTGGATGGCGCTCGATCGGTGGCTACGTTAATAAGACTACTTCCTTTTCAGTGTAATGTTTCGTTGTGATTTAAAAAGTGCATCGCATAAAAATACTTCACTACCCTGAAGCGTGACCTAGGCACCGCATGCATTACTTTCACAAGCATTCATTACCTCCACTTCCCTCTTCCTCGTCCTAGTACTTACTTGTGATGTGACCAACCTCTCCCAGAACTCCGTTTTCTAGCGCCATTGTTTGTTCTCTTTGTCTTGTGCTTCCCTGGAGATTTAATCTCAGGTAAAAAATATTCCTGCCTCTGGCAGGGACTTACCTTTCATGTTTCCTCTCTTGTCCGTCCCAGGCGAGTCCACATGCAGCTCCCAGATGCAATGCCCCCCCCCCCCCACCCCTCCTGTAGAGTTCGGGTTGACCTTTCTGGGTCAGACTCCCGAGGCACGGCGTGGAAGAGGTTATGCCGTTGCCAGGCGCCGGGTGTATTTGTATTTGTTTATTTATAAAGCGCCTTATGCCAAAGCATGGCCTCAGTACGCATGCAGCAGAGTAAAAAAGGGAGCAGCGTCGTAGTCCAACTCGTGGTGCAACTCTTGTATTCAAAACACCCAGAGGAGTGCCTCAGGCAGTGCCACAGCACTGAAGGGAACATCGGTGGGCCGGACTCTGTCTGGGGCATAGGTAAGAAGTTGGAGTGGGGGCCAACCCGGAGGCCGCACATTAACAGGTGTTGCCATGGTAGCGGCGGTGCTCCAGCTGAGCGAGCAGTGAGCGTTGCTATGACAACAGGAGAACCTTCAGCCAGGCTGAGGGCATGCTTGTTGCTTTAAAAGTTCCCCGCTGTGCAAGCTGGTAGTGTCGAGATGTTGGGCGAACATCTAGCGAAGCTAAGCAAGAACTTCCGCCAAGGACTGGATCAGAACCCAAACCCTCTGATCAGAAGACTCAATGCCACCACTGCAAACCCTTTTGACCGCTACCCGCGGCCCATCATAGCGAAGTCCCTGTGAAACCAGCTTTACTGTGACAAGTCCACACAGACCATAAAGAAATCCAACCCACAACTACACATTCAACCCGAGAAGATGGAGTAATGAGGCTTAAGCCTTAGTATCCAAAAATCACTGCTGATGGATAAAATCTGTCAGCAAGAAGGAAGAAAGAGCTGATGGTGTGTTTCGGAGCATACTGTACACAAAGTTTTCTGATCCTAAAATGAAATTTGTGCTATCGCGAGATCAGCAGCATGGGAAGAACATTGAAAAGAGGTGCCATTTGGACACCACCTCTTCTAGCTCACAATCTCCAGAGAGACCTAAGAAAAAGAGGTGCTTTGGCATTTCTGAGGAAAGATCATTAAGGTCAATGGGGTGGTAAGATGTAAGCACAGGAACTCCCCCTCTTCTTCAGGACTCTTCCTCCTTTGAGTCCCTGGGTCCACAAGAAGCAGATCAAAGAGGGAAATACTTGGATAAGGAGGCAGTAACGTCTGTATTCTTTCAGGTGGTAGAGTATATGGGCTTTTCAGAGCCAGTCCCCCCTCCAGCAGAAAAGGACACCAGGATCAGCACCTTTCCCAGTTCAACCGTGCTCTGAAGACTGGTCTTCCAAGTAAAGGAGGAAATCCTAAGGGAATTAAATGAAATAGATAGAGCTATGGTGCCGAGGCTTCTGGTCAAATTATATCTTCTACCTGGAGACCATTGAATACCACAGGAGTTCAGGTAGATAACGTCCCTCCTAGCCTTGAGGGCAGGTCCTCTGACTCCTGCAGAAGCTATCTGGTGCACAACAAGTAAGAAGGTTGATAGTGTATTGGAAAAAGTGTATGGAGGTGCACATCTTGCCTTCTGGTCAGCCACGTATTCCTCCTACACTGTGGCGACTGCACGGTTAGGTCTTCGGTCAGTGTCAAAGGCTTTACAAGGGCGTTTGGACCCTTTGAACTGCAGTCCGTAAAAAGACCCAGGTGGAATTTCTCTTGGACTTGTCTTTTGATGGGATGGGGGTCAAGGCCTCAGCAATGGTGATGGGCGGGAAAACGCAACTTACACATTAAAGATTGGCACATGGATTCTCATCAAAAGACTATAGCCATTAAGATCCCCTTTTGAAGGTCACAGTTTGGGGATTCACTGAAGCACAAGGCGCACAGGGTATTTAAAGCAATGAAACTTTCAGAAGAGGGCAGATGCCAATCCTAGGATGCGTTCATCAACCAACGGTGGAAGAGGATTTAAGACTGTAGGTTATAGCATGCTTGGATGTAGTGGGTGCAAAAAAACGAGATATGCCCCAGAGACGGACATCCCCAGTTCCCACAGAAGATGCCAAAATCCTAATCCCAGACCGGTAAGGGCACACCTTGAGATGGTTCAACAGAATTCAACAACACAGTATCCATCCCAATTTCCCGCAGCAAACTCAGAGAAAAACAGAATGATTGCAACTTGTCAAAATGGTTTTGAATGTGGCTTTGAATGAATGGTGAAAACACTGAAAATGGATTTAATTCACTAAAATGGTTTCATTACTAGTGGGAGCCGCTTGGTATAGTTTGAGAGAAACACTAGCAATGATGATTGAGTAACTAGCAGATTGAAAACTGAATTCTGAGGTCGAATGCAAAGAACCGCTATTTCACACGTGATGGATTTGAGCCAAACGAAAAATTTGCGGCAAACCTTTGAACGTGCGGTAAGCGCGATTGCGGAATAACTAGGAGTTGGGAAGTGGTTTGGGGTTTGTTGGAAAGCTGAGGATATTAGCTACAATTTGACACTTCAATTTTTTCAGAAAGAGTCAACATTTTTAAAAGAAAAATGTGATTTTTAAAATGACAAACAATTTTTCTATACGCTAGGGGTAGACTATGAAGCCGCAAACTACACGACAGCGCTGCCACCAGCCCAGGATATCACTGGTTGATTTGGCCTGCCGAGACACTCGCCTTTCTTCAGAAAATATATTAGCGCAAAGATGATTTTTAACACTATTACCAAAGGATTATTGGTTAAGATAAAGAGTTCAGGTAAGACAAAAGAATTCTAACAATGCAGTTCTGGATATCAGAGAATGGGTTTGGATAGGATTACTTATGGATAATATACTTGCTAGCGACAATCCTATGCTATGGATACTCACTACCACTGTTTGGAATGGACCCGTCGGGGATCTGGTCAGGGAGACTTTCTGGACAGGAATTCAGCTAGCACACCGGACTGGACTCGAGGTGCTCTGGTTCTGCACTCAGCACGGCACTCTGGACACTGCACGGCGGGATTGGACTGGATCGGACGGGTTGGTTCTGGTTCGCAGGTATCTCGTCACAGCTCTGCTCTACTGGTTTGGATCTCTGGATTCAGGCAAGAATTCTTAGCAAGAAAGCAGCAACAGCACAGCCAGGCTGTTCTTTTGTTCCCCTTAAAGGTCTGGGGTAAAATCTGGTTTCTGGATTTTTAAAGGCCAAGCTGAGAAGGGTTCAGCTTTGGAAATGGGCCTTTCTGCTTTCAAAATTCTGGAGTCTGGAGTCTTAGATATGGATTTCTCTTGCAAAGTGCTCCGCCAGCAGTTGGTTGATGGGTGAATGTGTGTGTGTGTGTGTCCTTCTAGGTCCTAAGCTATCTCTATTTATGTATTTTCTAAAGGGATGGGTATGCTGAATTATACTAGGCACACCCCTAGGGATTCTATTTGTTAGGGTCTTTCCTCTCCCTTGATAGAAGAAGAAAACAGAGTGTCATGATGACCATGGGTTTTATGATCCAGGGAGCACCTCCCCCTGGTTTCTGCACATGAAATCTATTTTTCATACAAGGCATATTTACAATTTTACAAACTTGGTAGCAATAGCATATTTGTATCACAGATTTGGTGGAGCAAGTATTCATCCGAGCCCCATCACGGTGAGAGCTTGAGTCTAGATTTGGCAATTTTTCCTACTTTTGGTCCAGTACCCAATGTCAGATTTGTCCGCATTTTTACACATGTGTGCGCATGATATCTGGGCCTAATCATATGCAGTTTCATGTTTCTGGCATCACCACAATTTCTAAAAAACCACAAATTCTGCAGTCATAGCACAGTGCTCTGAGCACTTTTAAAACGTGCCTAGAATTTCTATATTGACACTACTTTTTTTTACAATTTTGCACAGTCCTCTGTCAGTCCTTTTCAAAAATATACTTTCTTGTGCTTTCAGAATACACATTGTCCCGCCCCCCCAAAGTTTTGGTGGGTCAAGAGCAATCCCCGCCTCTTTCCTCTGGCAGGAGTTTCTGTTGACACTTGCATCTGCATATCTTTTCAATCCAGGAAGCCCTTTGTCTCTGCCCAGTGCAACAGGCCCAAATCTCCTCCCCTCGCCATTAACACCTGAATGGGAGTTCCTGGGGCAGAGAGCAGAAGGAAGGTGCCTTTTGTTTGGGGCACGTGTGGAATTTGCTTTGAAGTTCTGTGGCTGTCATCGGAGGTTACTTTAAAACTCAATTTGTTTAATTTTGTCTTTGATAAAATAAACTTACATTTTCAAAATAGGCAAACAGATCTACAATTCCAGTCTTTTTAAACATAGAGATTAAATAGTTGCAACCTATATTGCTTTTGATGGCAAGTCACTTCATTTCAACCATTTGATTTTCTGCACAAGTTTAAGCTTCCAACGTACTTAATTGACAGCTGTCACACAAGCAGCCGGCGGTACTGCGCACATTTTCTGACAGATTTTTACAGACAAGCACACTTTTTAATGTGGATATTCTTGGATGGAATCTGCTTTTTCCTGACATTGTGTGCTTATATGGCTTCTTTAAATAAGGTGACGGGTAACACCCAGCAAGGATGTTGGATCTTTTCTGATGTTTGGGAACCATTATTTTGTAATTTCAGCAACCAAGGAAAAACAGGTTTCAGAGCACTTCTGGGTTTCCTTGCAACAAAGCACTGCCTTTCATGGAGTTTCCATTTTCACTCTGTGGGCAGCCCAATGACCGGTTTTAGCAGTGTGGTCTCCTGTTCCACCACTGACACAGGCAAAGTAGATTGGCAGCCATCTTTCTGGTTTCACAGTGCAATTTTCATAGGTTTAGCGCGCATAGGGCTTTTGGGGCCGTTTTGTTGGTTCTGGTGCCACCAGCACACAGTGATGTCGCAGGGCAGAGCCTAGTGGGTCAGTGCATCCCACAGTTCCCTATCAATTGCAACAAATCCAAATAGACTCCTCAGGATCTCGAATTTATTGGGCATGTTACTGGGCTCAGGAGGGGAAACTTTATTGCCAGAGTCCAGAGGAAAAAGGTTACAGGAAAAATGTAGGCGCTTCTGATTTCCTTCCCTGGGATGAGCAAGGGAGTTCTTCCAGCACAAGTATACATGGCTTCTTGTCTGTTCCTTGTCCCGTGGGCTCGCCTGCATATGAGACCTCTCCTGGGTTATCTTTGCAAGCTTTGGATGGAGGCTGATCAGGATTCTGAGGCATGAGTTCTGTTGACTGCATCTCTTGAGATTGGAGCTACACCTGAGAAATCGTTTGAAGGGTTTTCCTTTGAATCAACTGGTAGTGGTCATTCTTACCACGGATGTGATCATGTTCAGTTGGGGTGGTTGAAGACCAATCTCATCGAGAATAAGGGTTGGAACAAGAGGCATCCAATTCCTCCAATTGGAAGGAACTGAGCATAAGATTGAGTCCACCAGGTCTTTGCCTCAATTCTGAGGGGGATGGCCATGTTGCTTCAGACGAATAATACTACGGCTGTCTCGTAGATAGATGGAGGATTCTCATTCTAAACTGTCTGGGGCTTTTAGCAAATGGCCTGGGGTAATGGGTGGAGAAGACTCTCCTTTCCCTCAGTGCTGTCCACAACAGGGGTCTGGACAATGAGGTAGTGGACAAGCTAAGCAGGGTCTTCCCATCCTCTGAGTTGAAGATTCGGGAGAAGGTGTTCCTCGGTATATGCAGGACATTAAGGACCCCCAGACTGGATCATTTTACTTCTCCTCAGAACGTGTAGACTGCACAATTCACTTTCCTGGGTCCATGGTGGGAAGGAGTGGGGGGGAGGGACAAACGCCATGGCCATGCCTTGATCAAAAGGCCTCCTATATACTCAATTTCCTCTTATCACAAAAGTATGCCTAAAGATCAGTGAGTTGGAGGCAATGGTTATCCTGGTTGTCCCCTTCTGGCCATGCACGAGTTGGTTTCCCCTTACTTCTGGAGCTAGCAGTGGCTCCTGTCTTCCTTCTCTCAAGACATCCAGCTCCAGTCTGCCAGGCCCAGGCCGTATGTATTCTTGGGGAACTTTGAAGGGGGAAAAGGTTGGGGGCTAGGGGGCTTGGAAATTTAGAGACAGAGGCTGCAGCGACATGGTGTATCCCAGGGAGTAGCAGAATCATTTCAGAAGGGTACGAGGGTACTTTGAAGCCATATAACAGACACTGGAGTGTGTTCCCGAATTGGTGTCTTAAAATGGGGATTAAGTCGATGTTTAGTTCAACTCCCGTCGTCCTATCATTCCTACAATAAGGGTTTGATCTAGGTCTTTCTTTCTGTTCCTTGAGGGCACAGTGGGCAGCAATGAGGGCCTTTATGGAGTCTGGTGGATTGGGTTCAGAGGGCTGAAGACTTTTGCCGAATTTTCGCTATCTAGACAAGGGTCTGCTTCCAGGTTGACTCAGTAGACTTTCCGTTAGTACAGAAGACTCTTTAGGCTCTTTCCTTTAAACCCCTGGAGGAGATACCCCCAAAACTCCTGCCCTCTAAAACTATTAAGGGAATTGTGTGCATTAACTAGCAGACCTCTCTGTCTGGTTATTCAAGAGGAAGCAGGGGCTCTTCCTTCCAAAAGTGGTGTCTAGTTTCATGCCTCTCAGGAGGGGCTGCTTAGCAATCCTTCGTCTCCAGAACAGTTTGGTTTGAGCCATATAACTTTGGGGGTGAGGGGTCTGTTCATAAAGCAACAGTCCCCACATAGAGCAGCAGGCCTAGAGAACTATTTCCAACCATTCCACAGGAGTGGCCTCCCTGCTCACAATACAGGGTTGGTCCACAAGACCTATGGCTGCCTGGGCAGAGGCACAAGAGGTGGCCATTTAGAAGATTTGCAGGGCGGGAACGTTGGCTAACCCTAATACCTTTATGAAACACCACTGCTTGAACTTACAAAGGCAGGGTGCAAGAGCTTTTGGCATTGGAGTTCCGAGTGGGAATATCCTCTGAACCCCTTTTGATCTGGACACTGGTTGTTAACAAAGGATGGTTGGTGCGCATGACTTTAGTAGTTAGTGTCTTTCTCAAAACCCATTCAACGCATACAGTTGGTATACCTCACAAGTAAGTACTGGATGAGGAAACCGGATGTGGAGGTAATGAAGGGATTATAATGACGATTAGGCGTAGTCCAACTCTTCCTCGTTAGTGTGTCCTGTCTAACAATCTGAGGACGTCGACGTGTGAATGATTGTGGGTGCCTATCTATGTAGGCTCGGGATAGTGTTACATGAGCGCCCCTGTCAACGCCCATTTTTTCAAATTTGAAAAAGATCTAATACTCGGAGCCAACCACTGGATGGCTGACTATGCATAGCCTGTGGTTCAAAGCAGATACAAGCTACCGAAGGATGATTACTTTGTAAGTAATATTTTCCTTAGTCCTAGTCCAACTCTTGTTTCCAGCCTCTCCCTCCCGACATGGTTGAATGGGCTAAGGCTTACTTATACTTAACTGAGGGACGTTCGGCTTCAGGGAGGTTTTCTATCCAGGGAGGGGTGGGACAAACGGAAAAAAAACAATGGAAATAGAAATGGGGTTTCTGGGGGAGGAAGGTCACCTCACAAGGTAAGTGCTGTGGCGAGGATGAGTTGGACTAGGAGTGAAGATTACTGGTACGTAATCACTACAATATCTGTGCTAGCTCTATGGTATTGGCACACATTTTTTTTTTTTTATATTGGTATAAATATATGGGGAGGGGTAAGGGAATAGGTTAAGGTGGGGGAGGATAAGGGGTGTCTCCGCCCACATTTTTGACCAAAAACACGACCAAAAAGAAAATAGGTCAAATAGGAAAAGGTCAAATATTTTCGACCAAGTAGACCTAAACAAGCTCTGCAGGATTTTCTTGTTAATTTAGACATCCTAAATTTGAAACCCAAGGCATAGCTGCAGTAGGACAGGCGCAAGAGGAACAGCTCCCCCCTCGAATAATGCATAAAGCCAGAGTCCTCTGCATGATAGTGATGTTCAGACTACGATTCCCAGCGATCACCTGAAAGGAGAAGGGCTTGAGAACCGGAACACCAGAGCTTTCCGGTTGTTCAGTGTTAGTACTACATACACTCAAGGGGTACTGCATTCTGGTACTTGTCCCAGATGTATAATGTACAATCCAAAACTACAAGTATCACTTTGCTAAGAAACAAACGGGATTACCAACTCGACCCTAGCATGGGGCACACCTTTGCATGTTTCAAATATGCCAAGGATACGTATGGGGCTGCCATACCTGTGCCCTGGATCAGCAATGCTTGCCATGAACAAGCATACAGTTTTCCATGCATAACCGTCTAACATGGCAAGTGGCACTTGTTACAACAATCCCAGATCCGGCCTAGTTTCCAGATCTGCATTTATGCATGCATAGAGCATTCTGTGGATATGGGGCTGGTGGATCCTCCCATTGGATAGTTGGAGGCTAGAGCAAGGCAGCCGGCCTATTATATTCCCTCCACAAAAGCCACTCGTATCAATTCACGTGAGATGTTGGTAAGCTAATCTTGCTTACTCGCCATCTTCATCCCTCGTTCTTTTTTCTTTCTATCCGTCTCTTGACTCCACCTTTACAGCAAGCCAGGTTTCTCCCAGAGCCTGGATGGGTGATGCATGAACAAGGTTCATTGTAAATCATTGCGTACACAATCAAACTCACAAAAAATATATACCCTTTTGCCCTTAAAAACGCAAGTTTTCAATCATTCAAAAAATTCAGCAACCGAGGAAGTCTCATTAGGGCGTGAAGTGGGAGAGTGGTTAGTTTATCTCGCTCACTGGAAATCTGTGCCTTTTTGCTCTGGTTCTGCTGCTTTCTCCCAGCTCCATTGTCTTTGCTCTTTCTCTCATTTGTTTTATGGTCTTCTCTTCATCCAGACGCTTCGTCTGGCCTACGTTCTACTGCTGCTAATGGCCATTGTAACGCAGCATAAAGCCACCACTTTGTTAGGGTTCCTTGTCCCTTCAACATTTTTGGCATTGGCCTGCCCCTACAAGCCCCCATGGAGCGGGGGGCACAGGGCCCGAAGGTCCCCTAAAAGAGACCACAGTAATGAGCTGCTTCCCCCATTTAATAATCAGCAGTGTGAATGGAGAAGTTGTTTTGTGCTTCGTGCAGGCCTCACACACAAACTGGGAAATTTCGCAGTTTTTTTTCCCCGTGGATATTATAACGAAAAAAACTAATTGAATTTTTAAATTCCCCCTGTCCGCTTTACACTTTAATGTTTCTTAATTCCCGAACACCCATATATATAATTTTCTAACCCCCCCCCCCCCCTTGAGTTTTTTCATTATAAAAATTGCGGCAAAACCCCCACAAAATTTCATCCCGCGATGAAAGGACCTCCTACCCTACAGCTTTACTGCTATCCATAGACTTAAAAACCTGAAACATCATTTTAAACAGTGCCCTTTTCCCCACTGGCAGCTAGTGTACTGAAGCCAATCTTGGTGAAATAGGTTCCCACTCTTTAACTTTTATCCGCACCCGGGGCATGAAAGCTTGTCAGTTGGCTTCCTGGGAATGTGGACTCAAACTACTGATGCAAGTTTGAGTTCAAAGGTACTGGACGTCTGTCTCCCCAGGTGCTCTCCTACAGCATCCGATTGGTTGCCCGTCTCTCCCTTCCCGCACTGCCTCTGCCAACACAGCCCTCTCCCTCCTTACCTTTTTGGGAGCCATCCTCTCCCAATCGACTGTCCCAGCAGCTTTTCCCGACAGCCTCTGCCTTCCTGCTTCAGCCATGGAAATGGTGGTGGAGCTTCCCTGGGAGGCAGGTCTCATTTCCATGGCAACCATTTTCCAAACGACCCACGCACTTGCCGCAGAACATTTTCTTTTTTGAACACACTTTTAGCACTTTAGGAGTTGTCCCATGGTGTTAATAGCAGTCAAATCCGCAACGGTGGGCTGGAACGGCCAGTAACAGCAATGGTCCTAGTTTGAAGACCTCTATTTCACTTGGGCCTTTAACTTGGCCATGGGCCATTACTGGGCGATTCAGCCTGCCACCACAGATGTCATTGCTTATGGGCCTGCCTGAGCGTCTCCTTAGTTTATCAGGGAGTCCCAGGTAGGTACTGTTCCAACCGTGATGAAATAAAAGCATTCACTGCAATGACTAGGCTGGAACAGTCCTGCTTAGTTTCTGGTTTAGCCCGCAGGCTCTGGGTTTTCACTGTCTTCTCCGGATCTTCGGGGAAGAGTGTAGAGTCTCTGGGATTGTTGGAAGTCCCAGCAACTCTGCCCACACCTCCATGTGATTAGCAACATGTGGGTGGGGTCTAGCAAGTGGATGTGGATGGGGCTTTAGGTGACTTAGATCTCCAGGATTTTCTTTTTGAAATGTAGGTAGGACTGGGTTGGTATGCAGTCTTTCCATCGAATCATTATCCATCGAAATTCATTCATTGAAATGCTTTTCCATCGAAAAGCATATTCATTGATTTTTCCATCAAAAAGCATATTCATTGAATGATTTTTCATTGAATTTCTGACTCAAACATACATTTAAAATAGTTGTATGGATGTTTGGGTTGGAAATTCAATGGGCCGAGGAAAGGGTTACATTTTGAAAATGGGGGTTGGGGAGGGAGCCCCCCTATAAACAATATACACCACAAGTTAGAGGGAGATTTCAGCACTGGACAGCTCCCTCTGACTTGTGTAGTGTGCACTTTCATTTTATTTTCTAGGACTGGAGAACTTTATTTTATTGGGGGGGGGACCCCCCATTAATAAAATAAAAGTGCACAGTACACAAGTTAGAAGGAGCTGTCCAGTGCTGAAATACATTGCAACTGTATTGAATAGATTTCAGCACTGGACAGCTCCCTGTAATGTTATGCATGTTTCATCGAATTTCCATGCAAAAAATGTTAGTATAACGAAACCCTTTTTGATGAAAGGGTTTCGATGCATAAACACTTTGCACTTTATGTATGGCAATTCGATGAAACATCTTTCAATGAACATTTTTTGATGGAACGAACCCTCGATGGAAAAACTTCGATGGAAAGACTAGTAACCGTTTGGGCTGGAATACAGTCTTTCTTCCCTAGGAGACCTGCAGGCTTGTGGACAGTTTAATGTCCACAATAATGATATGCCAAGATTTTTGCCTGTAGTAGGGGGACAGGGATGTGCATTGTGTTCATGGCCATTACTTCCAACTTAGTTGTGTGTGTGTGTGTATTTTTTTAAATATATATATATATATATATATATATATATATATATATATATATATATATATATATATATATAATTCTTTTTTAGAATTACCATCACTCCACCCATCCCTTTATCCATCAGGCATTCTTGCTGCTTGCTTGAACAAAAATCTATCTCTGGAGAATTCTAATAAAATGTAGGTGTCGCCTGCATAGTTCATGAAGAAGTCACTTTGAACAATTCTGCAATAGATCTAATATAGAGCTTACATAATAGTGATGATAATCATGAACCATGTAAGACACTGCCTTTCATAGTTCTAATGGTCGAGAAAAAGATGCTGGTGTTTTAGTCCTGTGCTGCCTGCAATTGAAAGGAGATGGCTATCCACTCAAGAGCAAATCCCAACACCCCCTAAAATCTTCATCGTTTTAATGCAATCTAGTGCTCCGCCATGTTGAGTACCATTGACCGGTCCAACAGAAGCAAGGCACTGGCATCTCCACCATCAACCGTCTCTAGTATTTTATCAAGCCTGGTTGTATTCACCAGTTTTGTGCTGCAGCCAGGACTAAAAACCAGATGGGCTTGTGTAGGAACGAGTGCTACTCTAAGAATGGTCTCAGTTCACTGGTTACAACATGTTTCAGCTGCTCCATAGGAAACTAACTGGGAGGTAGCGTAGATATTGCCTGGTTCTCCCAGATCCATGAGTGGCTTCATCAACAAAGGCAAAAGGTCTGCCAATTTCCACTCCTTCAGGTACCAGCCTAGAAGTCATGTGAGGGGTTAAATCTCTAATATCACCATTCAGTTAAGGAACAATCTCTTGCCTGGTGGTGGTAGAGCATGTGATGATCCTGAATATCGGGAAGAGTTGATATCGTTGTCCACTTCCTGCAGTGTCATTGTCTTGGAAGTTATTTCATGCTGGAGTAAGAATATTAGTTGCTGTCTGTGCTATGTGCAGGGTAGCCATGTTTGTAAAATCACCACTTTATCTAAAAAGTGCTCGGACACATTCTCCAGCATGGGGTCTGGCATGGATTCACATGCTCATGAATATTCCCCGTCGTCAGGCTGGGAATCCTCGGTAAAGAAAAAACCAGTATCAGTTTCGTTTCTGATGTGTCTTTCGTAGTAATAACCAATCACTGGTCTCTGCGTCATACTGACCACAGCCAATGACTGCCCTCTACCTAAGCACCGCCTCTGGCAGCCATCTTCAGATTTTTACCGCACGTTCATGTGTTGGGATCCTCGTGCTATTGCTCTCGAGCGTTAGTGCTATTTTTTCGCGCTTTTTCATAAAAACTTCGATTCTTCGGTCAAAAGAGCCTCAAGCTCCACCGATCCTACATCCGATCAACGGGGACCCGTGTCGGATTCATCTGTGCCCCTCAAGGGTGAAGATTTCGTCGAGCTACACTTCGGAGGACTCCAGAAGCTTCTCAGGCCCGGTCTCGGAGATGGCCCAGGAGAAGGGAAGCTCGACGCCCGGAAAGCTGTTCAGGGCCTGCCCTGGATGCCAGCTGCAGAACGTCTTCAAGGAGGACGAACACTCTTTCTGCCTTTACTGCCTTCATGGGGACAAGACGCACGTGGAGAAGGACTGTGCGTTTTGCGGCAACATGTCGGAACGGACCATGAAGGACCGCCATCAACGTCTCGCCAGCTGGCTGGAGGGTAAGAGCCCGTCTGGCGAGAAGAAGAAGAAATCTGAGCGGTCTTCTAAGACCTTTGAGGGCGCCCCGGCGACGGGGGCCCAACATAAGGCCAAGCACCGCGAGTCCGCTGGCACCGGGAGCGCCGAACGGTCGGGCTCTACGGGCGCCAGGCAGGGCGCACCCTCCCCGGCACCATCAACCACGAGCCAACGCTCTGGGTCGGGTAAGAGGAAGGCCGAGCACCCGGCGAAGCTCCTGGAGAGACCCCGGTCGAGCTCTAAGGCAGAGGAGGAGCGTGGCGGTGCCCCCTCCCTCAAGGATAAGGCGGTGAGCGCACCTAAGGTGGTGAAGGCCTTGATCCATTCGACCAAGCCCTCTATCGAAACGGTCGCGGCGGCCCTGGCCCAGCCTGTGGAGGCTGCACCAGTGGTGGCGGCCTCGGGGCCCAGAATCTCCCTGCCTCCTCGGAGGGAGTCTTCTTTCGTGCCCATCGATAGGACCCCCGTGAAACCCTCCGTGGTGAAGAAGGGGGGGGCAGGGCGTCGTCGTAGATTCGGCCTCAACCTCAGAAGAGGAACTGATCGAGGTCTTAAGCCACGGCCTAGGCGTGGAACAAGACCAGCCCGTCGGAATGGGCCCCGACGCAGGTGACGACGACGACATCGTCGAGGATACCGACGGGGCCCCTGCTCGCCCGTCGGATTCCCCTCTGCCAGCGCCGCAAGACAACTCAGCGGCCATTTTGTTGGCTATACAGTCCTTATGCTCCGAGATAAGGACGAGACTACCGTTACCGACGGAGGAACCTCTCCCGTCGGGGGATCCAGAACCGGGACCTTCTGGTGTTCCCCCTACCAAAAAAAGAAGGATCCATCCACCGCCTCCTTTTCAACCGTCGCGCCCCGTCCAGCCCTCCTCCCCGTCCACCCGAGGGGATGATACGGGGACTGACACGGCAGCGACGGGTACGGACGACGAGGCATACGACGAGGATTTTCCGTCGTCGCCTCCCACCAGGGCTTCTCCGCCCGACGAGATTGGATCGTTCCACTCAATGATCTCCAGGGCATCCGAGCTTTTCCAACTCTGCCCTGAGGAGAAGAAAAAGGAAGGCTTCCTTTACCAACGGCGCGAGACCAAGAGGAAGACGGTCCTCGCAGTGCCTCTGTTGGACGACATTTGGGATGAGGGCCTTTCCCTCCTCAAGAACCCTTCCACGACGCCGGCGAAAAGAGACCGGTACGAGAAAAAGTACCGGGTCCCGGACTCGGCCCCCCTATGCCTCCGGGCGCAGCCTACCCCGGACTCCGTCGTCTCCGCGGCAGCCAGGAAGAAAGCGGGGGGGGGTGCGGCCTCCACGTCGACTTCCCCGCCGGACGGCGAGGGAAAGAAATTGGATGCCATGGGACGCAGAGTCATCTCGTCGGCGGCGACGACGATTAAAGCGGCCAACGCCTTGGCTATCGTGGCCCGCTACGACAGGGAACTCTGGTACAAGATAGCTCCCCTGCTGGATTTTCTGCCGGACGACAAGAGGGCGGAGGCCCTTGAGATCCTGCAGGAAGGTGAAGTGGCCTCGGACCACGCCATCACCGTGGCGACGGACATCGCCGACACTGGGTTCCGCCAGATGGGCAACGGCGTTTGCCTTCGACGTCGCGGATGGCTCAAGGCTACGGACTTTCGGCAGGACGTCCAGACCAGGGTCCTGGACATGCCCTTCGACGGGAACAACCTGTTTGGGAAGACAGTGGACGATTCCCTTCAGGCCATCAAGGCGGATACTGAGACGGCCCGGGCCCTTGGAGTACTGCAGCAACGGCGGACGCCCTTTCGGAGCGGCGGAGGCAAGGGCGCCTCCAAAGGTTCCGGCGGCGGTTTCGCTTCCTACCGTCAAGCGGCCCGCTCGTCGTCGCAAGAGGCCTACAGAGGACGAGGCAAGTCTGGCGGACCCCGCCGTCGTCGCCAAGGAGGCCAAGGCGGCAAGGCCGCGTCCAAGCAGGATTGAACCGGCCGTGGGGTCGGGCCCCCACCGAAGCACCCCGGTGGGAGGCCGGCTGGCGGGCTTCGTCAGCGTGTGGGAGTCCATCTCCACCGACCGTTGGGTGCTGGACGCCCTGGCCCGGGGCCACGCGCTCGAGTTTCAAAGAAGGTGCCCGCGCGTCCCCCCCGTGGCCAGGAAAGAACTTCACGTCCCTCAACTTCTCCTGGAGGTAAAGGCGATGCTCAGAAAGGGCGCCATCGAACTCGTCCCAAAGAGGCTTCGGGGCTCCGGAGTCTACTCGCGTTACTTCCTCGTGAAGAAGAAGACGGGAGGATGGCGCCCCATCCTGGACCTGCGACGCCTGAACAAGTTCATCAAGGCGCAGAAGTTCCGGATGGTCACCCTCCAGCACGTCCTGGGTCAGCTGGAGGAAGGAGACTTCCTATCGTCGTTGGATTTGGAGGATGCCTACTTCCACATTCCCATCCTAAAGGGGCACCGAAAATTCCTCAGGTTCGTGGTCCAAGGGCGTCATTACCAGTTCAAAGCCCTTCCCTTCGGACTGCGGTCGGCACCCAGGGTTTTCACCAAGTGCCTCGCACCGGTGGCGGCGCAGCTGCGCCGCGAGGGGATTCACGTCTACCCCTACCTGGACGACTGGCTCATCCGCGCCAAGACGAGGGAGCTCGCCGTGGTCCACACGGCAAGGACCGTCCAACTCCTCACGGACCTGGGATTCTCCGTGAACTACGCCAAATCCCACCTGGTGCCCGCGCAAGTCGCACTGTTTCTGGGAGCGAGGCTCGACACAGTGTCCCTTCTGGCCTCCCCGTCGGAGGAGAGGACCAGGACCATCTTGGGCAAGGTGCAACGGATGTTAGTGGCCGACGCGGCCAAGGTGAGGTCCATCAAGTCCCTCCTCGGGATGATGTCTTCCTGCATCTACCTCATTCCCATGTGCAGGCTCCGGATGCGCCCGTTGCAAGAGTTCCTGGATGCGCGCTGGATCCAGACGACGGGCAGCTTCGAGGAAAGGATCAAGCTCGACGAGAGTTTCCGACGAGCGATACGGTGGTGGGGCACCCGCGCACATCTGACGGCGGGCATGGACTTCCAGACCCCAGCCCACCAGGTGACTGTGACCACGGATGCCTCCCTAGAAGGGTGGGGAGCGCACACCGAAAATCTGCACGCAAGGGGACTCTGGCTCCCCACGGAGAAGTCCCTGCATATCAACGTCCTGGAGCTCCGTGCAGTGTTTTGGGCCCTCAGGTCCTTCCTTCCGTCCCTCAAGGGCAAGGTGGTGAGGATCTTCACCGACAACACCACCACCATGTTTTACATCAGGAAACAGGGCGGAACCAGGTCCCTAGCGCTGTCCAAGGAGGCGCAGGACCTGTGGCATTGGGCCGTCGCCCAAGGGATTCTTCTGGTGCCGTTTCATCTGGCAGGGATAAAAAACACCATCGCCGACTCACTCAGCAGGGAGCTGCGCTCGTGCCACGAGTGGGAACTACGGCAGGATCTGGTGGATCGCCTCTTCCGACGGTGGGGCACACCCCAGATCGACCTGTTCGCGACGGCGACGAACACCAAGTGCCGGAGGTTCGCCAGCAGGTTTCCCCAGACGAGGAGCATGGGCGATGCTTTCTCGTTCCCCTGGGAGGGCCTGTTCCTCTACGCGTTCCCTCCCTTGCCTCTGCTAATCCGGCTCGTCAACCAGCTCAAGAGGTCACGGTGCAGGATGATCCTCGTCGCACCTGCGTGGCCGAGGCAGATATGGTTCCCGGACCTTCTGGACTTGTCGGCGTCCCCGCCAATCAAGCTGCCGGCGGACGCGGATCTACTCTCCAGGGAAGGAGGCGCCATCCTCCACCACGACCCGAAGTCGCTGAACTTGCAGGCCTGGCTCCTGCAGCGCTAGAGTTTGGAGGATACGACATACCGGCCGATTGCAGAGAGGTTCTTGCAAAGGCCAGGGCGTCCTCGACTCTTAAATGCTACGGACACAAATGGAAGAGGTTCTCTGTCTGGTGCCACGCACAGAAGATTAACCCTCTACGGATTACGGCTCCCCAAGTGCTGCCGTACCTGCTGACGCTGGCCAAAGCTGGTCTGGCACACGCGTCCATCAAGATTCATCTTGCTGCGATCTCCCGATACACCAGAACCACGGGCCGGACGTCCTTGTGGTCTCATCGTCTGGTGAAAGAGTTCATGAAGGGACTGTTCAGATCGTTCCCGCCGGTGAAGGCTCCGGCCCCGGCGTGGGAGCTCAACGTGGTGCTGACCAAACTCATGGGACCTCCGTTCGAGCCTCTGCACTCGGCCCCGTTGAAGTTTCTATCGTGGAAAACAGCTTTTCTAGTGGCCATCACCTCCGCACGACGAGTGGGAGAGATCCAGGCCCTTTCCTGCAAGGCCCCGTACTTGACTTTCCACGACACGAGGGTAGTGCTCAGGACGCACCCCTCCTTCATGCCCAAGGTACCGTCGGACTTTCATCTCAACGAACCCTTGGTGTTACCTGTGTTCTTCCCGTCGCCTTCGTCGCCGGCTGAGAGGACTTTGCACTCGCTGGATGTAGCTAGAGCGCTGAAGTTCTACGTGGACCGCACGAAAGGTTTTCGGAAGACGTCACAACTCTTTGTGAACTTTGGACCTGTCAATCAGGGGAAGGCTCTCTCGAAGGCTTCCATCTCCAGATGGCTCTCCGGCTGTATCATGTACTGTCACCGGTTGGCAAACCGACCGCTGCCTGGCCGTCCGAGAGCCCATTCCACCAGAGCGATCGCAGCTACCACGGCGTTCCTATCTGGTGTGCCCCTGCTGGACATATGCAGGGCTGCTACGTGGAGGTCGACGCACACCTTCACGAAATTCTACTGCGTCGACCGGGATTCCAGGGAGGAGTCCAGGGTCGGCCAAGCAGTGCTGCGCAACCTGTTCGCCTGAGGTGAGCCTGGTGAGGAGGTAAGATGCTTAATGTTGAGTTGATGTGATGCTTAATGTTGAGCCTTTGCCACCTCCCGTGGTTGTGCATGTGTGTACTGCTATGTATTCTTTATTCATGAGCATGTGAATCCATGCCAGACCGCATGCTGGAGAAGGAACAAGTTACTTACCTGTAACTGTTGTTCTCCAGCATGGGTCTGGCATGGATTCACATGCGAACCCTCCCGCCTACCCCTCTGCGGTTCTTCACTTGGTCATACTGCCACTTCACGTGCTTCCAAATCTGAAGATGGCTGCCAGAGGCGGTGCTTAGGTAGAGGGCAGTCATTGGCTGTGGTCAGTATGACGCAGAGACCAGTGATTGGTTATTACTACGAAAGACAGATCAGAAACAAAACTGATACTGGTTTTTTCTTTACCGAGGATTCCCAGCCTGACGACGGGGAATATTCATGAGCATGTGAATCCATGCCAGACCCATGCTGGAGAACAACAGTTACAGGTAAGTAACTTGTTCCTTCTTCAGCATTGCTGTGATGGTACAAGCATAGGCATTAGGCCTTGTAGACTGCTCTATTAATTTAGAATCATAGTCCCTTAGCGACTTTCTGTGCATTATTTATTTTATTGGTCACATATAAGCAGGGATCAAAGTTAAGATTTCATAAGCAGAAGCTAAAAGCAGCTTCTGGGTATTGTGAGAAACCCAACTGTATTGTCCCACCTACACCTCAGGATCTTCCATTCAGGTGGCTCGGGAAGGGCTGTTGCTTTTGGATCCCGACCCTGGTGGTTGGACAAGTGCGGGAGGATTCCCTGAGTGGAGGGTCGCGAGGGTTTGGGAGGAGGATACCCAAAGGTGAGACATGGTTTTTCCCCATTCCCAATAATACCCCAACCCACTATCCCTCAGCCTTCATGGGGTATTTTCAATCTCACCCCACCTCCCCCTCTCCAACAAGGTACTGAGATGAGGAGGAGGAGGAGGAGGCAACTAAGAGCAGTAAAGATTACCCATAGGAACAACAAGGGGAAAGTAGGGGAAACTTACTATAGAAAGAACTCAAGTTGTCCCCCTAATGTCAGGCAGGGTCAGGCATTCAATGACCGTTCACACCTAACTCCACTTGACTGTTTTTTCAACTATAAAAGGTGTGGTTTTTCACAAGGTATAAAAGGTGTGGTTTTTCACAAGGAGGAGAGCGAGCTGGGGTTGCTGTCTGGAGCCAAGAAGCCAAGGAACAGAGAGCAGCCGGAGTAGACGCCAGGAGGAGAATTGTGTGACGAGACGCTGGCCCAGTGTTTTTGAGGGGCTGCAGCGTGGCTAAGGAGCTGTGCCTCCAAGGAGCTGGAGTAAGGCAGCCTGTATCCTGCTGATGGCGTTCGGCAGAATGCTTGTTCCCTTGGGACATGTGCCGGTGAGTGAAACTCTGGAGCATGCGTTTGACTGAAGCAGAGCGAGAGAAAGACAGTTTTAAAGCAGCACGAAGTGGAAAGTGAGATAGTGTATGAAGGACAGAAAAGTGTAAGAGATAATCAGACTAAGAGAAATAGAAAGAAGGAAGTTGCGATAGCGGTGCAGTAGAAAAGTAAAGTGAAAGAAAGGCATCTGAACAGTGCGAATAAGGAAAAGTGGAATAAGAACTTTTAAAGTGCAGAGGGTGCACAGTAAAGAGAGGACAGTGTGTCAAGTGTGCAGGAAGCATGAGAAGTGTGCATGAGGCACAATAAGAAAGCAAAGGAAGGCGCAAGAGTGCACGGTGGAAAAAAGGAAAGCAAAGGGAAAAGTGCAAGTGTGCATGAGGAAGAAGCAAAAGAGAAGAAGAATGGGTGCAGGAAGCCCCCGAAGGTGAACGGTTTAAAAGGAGCAAGAAATAAACGGAGCGGTTACAGATCAGAGTGGTCATGCCTAGGATGAGTAAAGAACCAGGCAGTTTTGAAAGTCTCTGATTGGACCCCACAATTGAAGTGTGTGTGAAAGAACTGTATCTGAAAGGAGAGATGCATCCTGACACGCTGATCTTAAAACCAAAAGGGGCCTACGCTTGGGGAAGGGAACCCTGAGAAGCCTAACAAAGTTGGAGACTTGTTGTTTTGTAGTGTTGAAAGGATTGAAGCTTGGGGAAGGAAACCCCAAGGAACTAAAGACGCTGAAAGTATTTGAGAAAATGTTAAGGACTCTGTGGAGGAGGTCTTGCGAACAGCCCTTTTTGACTGAACTCATTTTTGTGAAATTGACCAAACTAAAACGGGTGAGAAGACCACCTGAAACATACCTTGGTTTCCTATTTTTTGTTGATCCACTGTTTTCATCCTTTTTGAAGACTTCCTAT
This sequence comes from Ambystoma mexicanum, assembly GCF_040938575.1. Lineage (NCBI taxonomy): Eukaryota > Metazoa > Chordata > Amphibia > Caudata > Ambystomatidae > Ambystoma > Ambystoma mexicanum. Next base: position 1,145,741,410 of record NC_090935.1, on the reverse strand, counting down.
CATATTTTTGTAAAGAGTGAGGGCAAGCATAGGTTTAGACACAGACAGACTTTTATTTTGGACTATCAGATGTCAACGGCCTTTAGAAACATCAGTTAAGGGCACCATCCCTAGGCATTAGAACAACCCAGGAACCTTTAGTAAATAAAGGTTTTGAAACTAACATCTTTAAGTCTGTCTCTCTTGATACCATGCCTGTCTCCCCAATGACCAAGAGCTACCACTGGGGAACCAGGATCTAGTACATAGTGTTCCACCAATCTAACTTCCACATGAGATGCACACCTTTCCCTTTGCCCGTTATTTATGACCCATGTTATGTCTATTTCTAAATTGTTCCCAAGGCACAGAGCTAAATCCACCTAAATGTTTGTTCGGCATCAGTTGGACTGGGAAGCCAAAAGTAGCTCCTGGTAGCTGGTGGTGTCAAGTTACTCAGGCTTTTGTATATCACAAGCAGGAGCTAAATAGATCCCAGCTGCCAATAGCTCCCAGCTGTCATCAGTTTCAAACCCTGTATATGCACTTTTTTGCTTTAATCCTTGCACTTTTATATACCTGTACTTGTCTCATAATTGGGGTTTTCATAGCTTGGTCGACTGATCGTCTCCATCTTCTTTCAAGGTTTCTGGTGTATCATCTCAGGCTATTAATAGCCTGAAAAGAAACAGTTGTGCTGGGTTTCCCCTTTCTTTTGTTTTTAGAGGTGCTGTTTTGTCTACGTGTCTTACTAGAAGTCGAAAGGCACAATAGAGTTTCTGCTGATTCATTGTTTGGAGCTTCCTCTCTCACGAAAGCAGCCGTTTGGTTCATGGCCAACAAGGAAAGGTAGAAATTAGGCTTAATGTGATATTGTACATTTTGTTTAACTTTCGCAAGACAATTTAGGAAACATTGGAAAGAGGTGACGATCTGGAGGCAATATGGATGCGATAAGATACATTTGTAAGAAATGACTGAGCGCAACACATGTTCAGCACATACATTTGCTTCCTCAAGGATTTTTAGCCCGATTTGAAATAATTGTACATTGTGGGTCTAGAGTAGGGGTACAAACAAAACTTTCACCAGTGGGTCAAAACGCTTGGTTTGGTTTGGTTTTTTATCAAGCGGCTGCACTGATCACTGCTAAAAACAGTAAGTTCCATTGTAATGACAGTGTGGAGGAGCGTGGGAGGTTCCAAGTCATGAAAAAATGTATATTGTTAAAAGCATGCTGAGCTAGTACTATAAAACATGAAATAATTCAAATAAAACATGATTGGTTTGGGGATTCACCTGAGGGATTTTGGCAGCGACTTGTCTCAAATGGTGCACATGGACAAGTAATATTAGTAATACATCAAAAGATGCATATTTCCATTTGTAGGGTATTTTGGACGTTTTCTAGAAGGAATAATTGTGAAAAAGAAACTGTGCCAAAGTATATGAAGTACTTTGAGCCAGTAACGCCAGAAAAACAAGACCCAAAATGAAAGGTCTCAAAGGGTGGAATACCCTGTAACTGCCTCACAAGAGGAGGGGGAGGATGTCCCACAAGAGGAGATGGAGGGTCCTTTAAGTGAGGCCCTACATTATAAAGACCTACCTACACCCCACACACCTGCTGAACCTTACCCTGGGGTCATCCCCAGCTCAGCCAAATGGTCTGCAGAAGACATAGTGATGTCTAGAATGTCTTTCTTTGCAGATTTCTTTAAAAAGAACCCTAATGTCTTAGAACGTTTACAAAATACACCTCCAACTGATCAGGCCTCGAGCTCTCTGCCCCAGTCTTCCACTACTCAGCCCCAATCTTTATCCCAGCCTCCAGCAAAGAGGTCTTGCACTGAAGACCTTTATGACATGCACGCTGACACAGAAGGAGATCAGGAAGAGGATCAATATTATGATGGGGATGATGAGGATAATAATGACGATGAGTCAGAGGTTTATACTATAGAGTCTCCAATTCCACAAGACTCCCCCTTGCCTGTTTCCCCAGTGTATAATCAGCCCGTGTTTCATGATCTCTTAATGAAAGCAGCTGAGCACTTTGGAATTGAGACTCACAAAACTCAGCAGGACAAGGATTTAGTCGAGGATATCCTAGGGGACAAAAAAAGCTGCCACCCAGTTTATACCCATTTTAAAGTCAGTTCAAAGGAGGATCCAACCCTCCTTTGAAACACCCAATGAAGTCAATCTGCGAATCGAGAAACTATTCCGCCCGGCACCATCCGATCCCTTATATATCAGAGGACAGCTTAGGCCGGATTCACTAGTCGTCACAACTACCCGGAAGAGGGCTGATACACCTTTGGCCTCTTTAGAAGCTCCCCCAGACAAGGAGAGCAAGAAGCTCTACACCATGGGTAGGAAGGTGGCAACTTCGGCAGCATTCCAGGCTATGATCGCCAACAATTCCACACTGTTGGCTAGCTATGACTTCAATAAATGGGACGAGATTACGGTCCTTGTTGACTCTGCTCCAGAGCCTCTGAAGACTAAACTTGCCCTTGTAGCAGCTGAAGGCAAGGCTACTGCCAGCAGTCTGTTAAAAACAACCTTGACGCTGCAGACAATGCCGGATGCATAATTGCAGATGGAACCATTCTCAGGCATCATGCTTGGCTTCGCCAATCCGGTTTTAAGCTGGAGATACAGGCAACGTTGCTTAACATGCCAGTGGAACCAAATGTACTATTCGGCAAAGCGGTGGAGGATGCTCTGAAGTCGGCCAAAGAGGAGTATCAAATCCCTTGGCCAACTTACCAATAAACAAACTGGGCAAAGAAGTGGAAACAATTTTTGTCGTTTTCGCTGACAAAATTCCCAAAGAGGCTCCAGCTATGGACAAAACCAGAATGCGTCGTGGAACACCAAACAGGGTCAAGCGTCCCAAGGCTATCCAAGAGGCCAGCGCAGGTCCCGCGGCAGAGGGAGATCATTCACTTCCAGAGGTGGAGGGACGCCTTGCAAACAATGACAGCCCGCTAATGGTCCCCTCCCATGCCTCCCAAGTAAGGGGACAGATTTCAAACTTCACCCACTCATGGGAGGGAATAAACACGGACAAGTGGGTTTTATCAACAGTAGCTGGAGGATATTGCGTGGCGCTCCTAGGAACGCCATCAAACCTCCCTCCGCGCCAAAGGAAAACATCAAGAGAAGAACAACTCATCTTGATAGAAGAGGTCAACGCGCTGCTCCTCAAGGACGCCATCAAGATTGCGCCATGCAAAGAGGCAAAGTTCCGCATGACAACGCTACAAGAAGTAATTCCCCTGCTAAAACGGGGGGATTACATGGCGACATTGGATATGAAAGATGCCTATTTTCGTATTTCAATGCTCCCAGCACGCAGAAAACTCTTGCGGTTCAAAGTAGCAAACCAGCACTACCAATTCAAGGTGCTACCCTTTGGAATAGCATCAGCCCCAAGGGTATTCACCAAGGCACTGGCGATGGTGGTGGCGCACTTGGGCAGGAAAGCAATTCCAGTGTACCCCTACCTGGACGACTGGCTGATCACTGGAGAGACTCCCCATCTTTGCAAACTAAACACGCAAAGAATCCTAGATCTTCTCTTCCAATTGGGCTTCTCGATAAACGAGAAAAAAATCGAGTCTTGTACCAAACACATCAAAACAGTTGCTTGGAGCTGTATTAGATAGAAGAACAGGCTTAGCCTTCCCATCCATGGAAAGGGTGCAGACCATGCTTCAGCAAATACCCCATTATCAAGCCGGTCTTCAGATAAGCGTGCTCAAAGCTAAGCGTTTGCTAGGCATGATGGCATCGTGCATATATCTAGTCCCACACGCACTTCTGCGCATGCGACCAATGCAGGAGTGGTTGGCGAAACAATGGTCTCAGGCAAGTGGTCAGTGGGACGATCTAGTGGTCGTTTCGCCAACACTATTACAGAGCCTACGCTTGTGGTCAACAAAAATCTGTTAAAGGGAAAACCCTTCCACGATTCAGAAGCACAAGCGATTGTCACAACAGACACGTCACTCTCTGGGTGGTGGGCTCATTACCTTCACCATACAGCACATGGTCTTTGGACCCATGTCACCGCACAGAACCATATCAACCTGCTGGTACTACTAGCGGTACTCAAGGCACTTCAAGCATTCGAAGTGCAACTGACGAACCAGTTGGTTCAGATAATGACAGACAGCACAACTGCGTTGTTCTACATCAACAAGCAGGGCAGCACACTCTCCATGTCTGTCCAAGTTGGCACAGAAAATATGGAAATGTGCACTCTGACGAGGAATATCCCCATCCTCTCAACACGTTCCAGGGGTACTCAACAGCAGACTCTCCGAGCAGAGATCCCTTACTGGAGGAACACGAGTGGCAACTAGACAGGTGTCGTAGACCACATCTTCTCTCAATGGGGCTACCCCACAATAGACTCGTTCGCTACAGGAGAAAACGAGCAATGCCCAGATTCCGTGTCCAGGTTCCCCCAGCCAGACTCAAAGGGGAACGCCCTATGGATGAACTGGTCAGGGAAATTTGCTTACATCCCCTCCCCCCGACTCCATTAATGAGCAAGTTAGTGAACAAGATGCACAGAGAACAGATGACGCTTATCCTAGTTGCTCCTATGTGGGTGAGACAGCCATGATATGATATGATTGTTTATTTATATAGCGCCTATACACAATGTGTTTCAAAGCGCTTCAATGCAAGGGAGGGAACAAGGGAAAATACAACCACATTCTTACAGGCCATGAACAGTAAGGATGTGAAATTAACTATCGTACTCGGCCTGACGACATTTCAGATAGTGCAAGAGCTAAGACATAGATAAGGAAGGGAGGGGGAGAGTGGGAAGGAAATGGAAACAGACAGGCGACTACCGTACTAGGCCTGACGAAATTTCTGGTAGAGCCGGCGAAAAACAAAAGGTGAGGGAGAGGGGTGCAGAAAGGGAGGGGAGGAACAAAACAAGCAACTATCATACTAGGCCTGACGACATTTCAGATAGTGCTGGAGGGATGGTGGGGAGGAAAAAAGCAGTAATGGGAGGGTGGAGGAAACAGACGAGGTTGCTATCATATTAGGTCCAGGGACAATTCTGATAGAGTAAGTGCATAGAAGAAAGTAAGGGCAGGAGATAGGAAAAGGGAGAAGGGAAAGGAGGAGAGAAAAGAGAGTAAGCAGTCAAAAAGAGTGGAGAAGCAAGAGTGGAGAGTAAATACAATTGCAGAAGTCAGTAGTAACACATAATGTTGCAAGCCAGGATACAAGATGAAGATGGGAACAGCATGATTCAGGGCCACCATGAGTACAAGATGCAAAGGAAGTCCAGCATGAGAGTTGAGAAAGAGTGACACACCGTGAATGAATGAAGTCCATAAAAGTCAAATCCAGCATTGGCCACAAGACAGTGATGGTGAAGGAAGGCACCAGGTGGGCGGGGCTTGCTAAGTGGTGAAAAAGAGCAACAGGCAAGAAGGTACCAGGTGGGCGGGGCTTAGGGCAGGTGACCTAGATCCACTTGCACCTGCTCCCCATCTGCAAAGGAAAAGAAGCTGGAGGGCTCCTTAAGTAGGGAAACAGAGCGGCAAGCAGGAAGGCACAAGGTGGGCGGGGCTTGCTGAGTGGTGAAAAAGGTATCCACATCTGTGCAAACCGGCGATGTGGGATCCCATCAAACTCCCATACCTAACCAACCTGTTAACCCAACACGGGGAACAACAGTGCACCCCCTACCACGCTCAATGAATTTGGCAGCATGGCTCCTGAAGTCATAGAGTTCGGACACCTTAATTTACCACAGCGGTGTATGGATATCCTAAAGGAGGCAAGAAAACCAAAAACTAGACACTGTTATTTCGACAAGTGGAGGAGATTTGTAATTTGGTGCCAGTCTAAACAAATAAACCCTATAGAATGTACTCCTTCACATATTCTCAACTATATGCTCCACTTGTTAGACTCATGGTTAGTATTCAACTCTATAAAGGTCCACCTGGCAGCTTTATCAGCTTGTACCACCTCTCAAAGTAAGCTATTGTGGTGGAAAATTACAGTCATTAAGGCATTCCTGGAGGAGTCAAGAGACTCCACCCTTGGAAGGGATTGTGTCCTCTGACTTATTCCTTATCTTTGATAATTCGTCTCCAGCTTGCTGCCCTTGGAAAAAATGTTCAGTAGAGGGCGCTGCGCATCGGCATCCGTCGAGTTTGTGTCCCTCGACAGCCACCGTATTGGCGCCGACGTCACCATGCCCATAAATAGCCACGCGCAGCGTCCGTTGCTCAGTTCCGTTTTTCCGCGCTTCGTGGTACCTCAGAATATCGTTGCTCAGTTCTTCAGTCATATATACTTCATTATTCCTCGAGAATACCGACTCGTACTCGATGGCTTCCTCATCCGAACCGACGACGCCACGGTCCGGCTTCAAAAAAATGTCGAGACTGTGGAAAGAAAATGTCATTGACGGATCCTCACAGGATCTGTTTGTGGTGCCTGGGAGTCGAGTACCATTGTTCGAGTGCGAGGACTGCATGTCCATGACGGCGAGAGCCTTGAAGGAGCGTAAGGGGAAGCTCGAGAGAGGTAAGGCAGTTAAAACTTCTTCAAAAGTTTCCTCGGCGGAGTCAAGACATTTTGTCTCCTCGTCATCACAAAAGACATTCTCGTTCTAGGTCTCGAAGCAGTTCCCATCACTCTTCGAGATCTAAGCATTCAAAAAAGAGACGTCGAAGATCCCCTTCCTCGTCTTCCGTTTCCCCGAAAAGGGTCTCCTGTCCCACAAAACATAGCTCTCAGGCTGAGTGGGAGGAATTCAGGAAAAAGATGCTTAGCGTCTTCGAGAAAGCAGTCTCAACCCCCTCCAAGACTGCTGAGGGTGATACCCTGAGTGAAGGACCCGAAAAATCAAAACGCCGCGAGTCGCAGCACCTGGCGAAAGAAGCTACTCGAGAGCGCCACGAACCCTCGAGCAAAGGCAAGGTCGCGTCTTCGATGCCATCGTCAAAAGTCCCTTCGACGCATAGATCTGCGTCTTCGACGCCATTATCGAAGGGTTCTTCGACGCACAGGTCCGTCGATTCGATGCCGAGAAAAGACAAACCCACGGCCACCTCACAGCCAGTGGCTATACCAAGAGCCTCGATCACGAATGTTGTCGACAACCTCGAGTAGAATTCGGATACTCTCGAGTTCCTCGAGGCCTCCACCAACTTTCTCGACGGCTTCAAAGCCTTTAACGTCCGCGTCAACGTTTACTCAGCCAATTATGACAAATTTGGCCCCTTCTACTCTGGAAATAGGATTTATACCATTTCCAAGATCTGATCACTCCAGAGCCTTATCTATTTATGAAGAAGGGGAGAATTCGGATCAGGAAAGACCTCGTGTAACAGAGGAATTTACCTCTGAGGAAGGTAGGTTAAAAGACCTCCAAGAATCCTTACATGAAGCAAGTGGTTTGGACACTTCCCCAGAAGTGGAATTTGCCAAACCAGACCCAGAGGAATATACTGAAACCCCTTATAGAACCTTGATGGCAAGGATAATGGACTTTATGGGGTGGTCTACACCCTCACCTGCTTTTCCGCAAAACGACCTCACAGACATTTTGGTTAAAGGTCCACAGGAGGATCCTGTGGTGCCATTTCATGCGGCATTACAAAGGAAAATATTGGCAAACTGGGAAACCCCTGAGGTTATCCCGGTAGTTAACAAAATATTATCAGCCAAATATAGGGTGTCTACTGCTGACCCTGAATATTTATCCAGACACCCAACTCCGGAGAGTCTGGTTGTTCAGGCAGCAACTTCATCAGGTAGTAAATCGGCTTACCCTACTGTTCCACAGGACAGGGATGACAAGAGATGACTCTATGGCTAAAAAAGTCTTTTCTGCATGTAGCATGGCGTTGAAATCCATCAATGCTACTTGTACGCTCGCAAGGTTCAGCCACGCGCTTTGGGAGTGTGCTTCATCAGCGGCTGACTGCCTCCCGGAGGGAGAAGAAAGGGAAGCGTTTCTAAACATCATTTAGGATGGTAAAGACGCAATGTGCGAATCCCTTCAAACTGGCATCGATTCTGCTGACAGCATCAGCAGGGCCATGGCGGCAAGTACAACAACCCAGAGATTTGCTTGGTTGCAAGTCTGGTTTTGCTCCAGATGTGCAAAGCAGACTCTTGAATATGCCCTTTGACGGCTCTTCTTTGTTTGGTAAGAAGGCGGATGACAGTTTAGAAAAGCTACAAACATCAAAGGCAGCAGCAAAATCCCTGGGAACTGCAATCCGTCAGACACCTATCGCCCCTCAGGAACCTCTTGGAGAGGGAAGTCCTTTCGCTTCTATTCTGCCATCGGAAGAGGCAGAGGACAGCCGGTTCAAAGGGGTCAGAAAAGATTCACCCGAGGTGGACGGGTTAAAAATACAAAAGCCGCAGAAGCAGCAGGTGCCTCTTTATCCTCGGCATCTGCATCAGCCGCCTCCAAACCACTCTGAGGACTCTCCTCACAAGACACCAGTAGGGGGCAGGGTAACTCAACATCTGACGGAATGGCAGGCTATTACGTCAGATGCTTGGGCATTGGAGACGGTTGCCCAAGGTTACTGCCTGCCTTTTCTACGCATCCCTCAGTCATCCACCAGGGAACAGCTCTCTGAAAGTTCCAGATCCGCTCCTCTTGCAGGAAATTGTAGACCTGCTAGAGAAAGGTGCCATAGAACCGGTACCTGTAGCGGAGAGGAACAAGGGCTGGTACTCCCCCTACTTTCTCATACCGAAGAAAAACGGAGGACTGAGACCTATCCTGGATTTAAGAGAATTGAACAAGTTCCTCAGGAAGGACAAGTTCAAGATAGTAACTCTCTCTCTCAGATCCTTCAGGACCTCCAGCTCCAGGACTGGCTGGTATCTCTGGACCTCCAGGATGCTTATTTCCATGTGCCAATCCATCTCAAACACAGGAAATACCTGAGGTTCGCAATTGGCGGCTCTCATTATCAATTTCGAGTTCTGCTATTTGGGCTGACCTCCACCCGAGGGTCTTCACCAAGCTAATGTCGGTAGTGGCTGCAAGTCTAAGGAGGGGAGGGATTCACGTCTACCCCTACCTGGACGATTGGCTGGTCAGATCTGTATCTCGGGAACAAGCTCAGATCAGCTAGATTATGTCTGCCACTTCCTTCACAAACTGGGCTTCTCCCTCAATTTAAAGAAGTCACAGATGATACCATCACAGAGACTCCAGTTCATTGGAGCGGTCCTGGACGCTTCCCTGGGAAAAGCCTCGCCACCAGAGGTGAGGGCCCAAGATATTCTGCAGATGGTCACCAAGTTTCAAAATGCCCAATGTCTCCCAGCCTTCGACTTTTTGAGGTTGCTAGGCCTCATGGCATCCTGCATCTTCCTTGTGCCAGAGGCTCGCCTGAGAATGAGATCTCTTCAGTGGGCACTGAGAACTCAGTGGTCACAATTCTCAGGGAGAATGACAGACCTCCTTCAGGTTCCGGACTAGGTGGCTCGAGACCTTCAGTGGTGGGCCTGCCAGGAAAACATCTTGAAGGGAGAACTGTTTTGGCAACCATGGCCGGAGATGACAGTAGTCACAGATGCCTCACTCACGGGGTGGGGAGCCCATACCAACGACTTGACCATCAGTGGTCGTTGGTCACCATCGGAGTCCAGACTACATATCAACCTGTTAGAGCTGAGAGCAATCAAACTAGCGCTGAAGGCTTTTCTGCCATCTGTACAGGGGAAAAATGTCCTGATAATGACAGACAACACAGTGGCCATGCACCATCTCAACAAAAGAGGAGGCGTAGGATCACTGCCACTGTGCAGAGAGGCAATGCAGCTCTGGGTTTGGGCAATTCAAGAAGGAATCTCTCTATCAGCAGTTCACCTAGCCGGAGAGAAGAACTTGACGGCGGACGCTCTGAGCAGGCAGGGCACAGTCTCCCACGAGTGGGAACTAGCTCAGGAAGTCCTTCAGGAGATCTTCACCCTTTGGGGAACCCCTCAAGTGGATCTGTTCGCCACCAGTACCAACAGGAAGTGCGATCTGTTTTGTTCAAGGGAATTTCCCCCGAGAGGAGCTGTAGGGGACGTGTTTGTAGTGGACTGGGAGTTTCCTCTCCTGTACGCGTTTCCACCAGTCCCTGTCATTCCCGAAATGATCAGGAGGTTGAGAAGATTCCGGAGAACCATGATCCTAATTGCCCCAGACTGGGACAGGAGAACGTGGTACCCGGACCTTCTGGATATGTCCATCTGCCCTCCAATTCGCCTTCCACTCGAGGAGAATCTTCTCTCACAGAAGGGAGGTCAGGTTCTCCATCCAGACATCAGAACCCTCAAACTTCACGCTTGGCTTCTGAAAGGTTGAGATACAAGGATTGGAACCTCCCTGATGACGTCATGGAGGTGTTGCTTTCGGCCAGAAGGCCAGCAACAAAGTCTTTATACCGCTGCCGTTGGAACACATTTTGCAGCTGGTGTAGAGAAGAGAATATCGATCTCTTCTTGTGCTACACCAACAGTGTTATCCTTTCTACTCTATTTGGCAAATTCAGGCCTTCAAGTTGGCACTATCAAGGGCTATCTCGCAGCGCTATCGATCTTCAAGCGCACTGCAGAGGAGCCATCGTATTGCAAATTACCCTTAGTAATACTATTTCTAAAGGGATTAACTAATGTCTATCCTCCAAGACCATTCCAAGGTCCCTTATGGGACTTACATTTAGTCTTAAATTTCCTGATGGGTACTCCTTTCGATCCACTCCACTCTTGTTTCTCACCCCTAAAACTGTCTTATTAGTGGCACTAACATCTGCTACAAGGGTGAGCGAGTTACAAGCTCTATCTTGTAAACCCCCTCATACAATTTTTCATAAAGACAAAGTTGTCCTTCAGGTGAAGCCTAATTTCCTCCCAAAGGTGGTGTCTGAATTCCACATCACTCAGAAAATTACCTTACCTTCATTCTATCCTCCTCCCCATCTGGGGAAAGAGGAAGAAAGGCTACATAGGCTGGACCCAATGCAGGCTTTAAGCTTTTACATCAGCAGACTTGCTAGGATTAGGCAAGCAGACCAAATGTTCGTAGGTTACACAGGACACAAATTGGGACTACCGATAACAAAACAGCCCATTGCCAGATGGATTATTTTGGCCATTCTGGAATGTTACAAACTAGCAGGGAAAGAGCCTCCTCAAAATCTTAGGACTCATTCAACCAGAGGTATCGCAGCCTCTTCGGCCCTCCAAAGAGGGGTTCCGGTTCGAGACATATGTGCTGCTGCCACATGGTCATCCGCACATACCTTCACAAGATTTTACAACCTGGATTCCTCCTCTAGTCAAGAGACTAGGTTTGGCAAATCCGTATTACATTCTGTTCATTCCTAAAGGGAAACATGGCGTTGTGACTCCCACCTCCAATTACACACCACTGCTATGGGAGTCTATCAAAGATGAGGAATACGTCAGAGGACACAATCCCTTCGAAGAACAAGTTACTTCTTACCTGGTAACGTTCTTTCGATGGGATGTTCCTCCGACGTATTCCTTATCGCCCCTCCCATCCATCCCTGCAGTAATACTTCCCTTGTGGTTGCAGCTTACGCTCCTTCAATGTCAATAACCAATTCATGCAGGACTTATCTTATGCTACAAAACGGAACTGAGCAACGGACGCTGCGCGTGGCTATTTATGGGTATGGTGACGTCGGCGCCGAAACGGTGGCTGTCAAGGGACACAAACTCGACGGACGCCGATGCGCAGTGCCCTCTACTGAGAAGCATTTTTCCGAGGCCAGCAAGCTGGAGACGAATTATCAAAGATAAGGAATACGTCGGAGGAACATCCCATCGAAAGAACGTTGCCAGGTAAGAAGTAACTTGTTGTTCTATTTCAAACCCACCGCAAGGATGGGATTTCAATGTAGTACTAGCAAAGCTCATGGGGCCCCCATTTGAGCCTAAGCATAATTCAAGCTTTAAACGCCTGACATACAAGACTGCCTTCTTAGAGGCTATTACTTCCATAAGAAGAGTTGGTGAATTGCAAGCATTGTCAGTGCAGGACCCTTTCTTTATCATACATAAAGATAAATTGGTTTTACATACTCATCCTAGGTTCTCCCCTAAATTCATATCTAAATTCCACGTGAATATATTGAGCTTCCGGCTTTCTTTCAGAGACCAACTAGCTTAGCTGAGGTAAAACGCCACACACTGGATGTGAGGATGGCGGTCCTTTACTAGATGAACAAGACCAGACTGCTTAGGAAAACTGATCAACTGTTTGTCTCCATAGCACCAGGCAGAGAAGGAGACCGCATTTCTAAGAATACCATCTCCCGATGGATAGTAAGATGGATATAAGATGTATTCAATTGAGCTATTCATTATCAAACAAGACACTGCCTTTTACACCAATAGCTCACTCCACAAGGAGCACTGGAGCTACTATGGCTTTTATCGCAAATGTCCCATTAGACAGCATTTGCAAAGCAGCTACATGGAGCTCAGTACACACTTTCAATCAGCACTACTGCATTGACACACATTCCAAGGCAGATACACAGGTGGGACAAGCGGTTCTAAAACAGCTATTTACCGCTACTCCTTCTCATGACCCACCACCTTCTCCTAACACTGCTCGCTAATCTAGGCATAGCATGTGATCTAAGCAGATTCCACAAGCCTCAGAAGGGATACGTTACTCACCTAATCGTATTTCTGATGCTTGTATCTGCTTAGATGTTATATGAGCTTTTCTGCCTATATCTGCTTGGATACAACTGTACTCTCACTACACTTCATGCAACCTCATGTCAGAATAAAACAATCGGAGGGACCTCGATGTGTGAAGGACCATGGGTACAGTGGACGTCACACTAGTGATAGTATTACTGGCACGCCCTGTTGACGTCCCTTTTCGAGTTTCGAAAACAACAACTCCGCAGCTTCCACTAGATGTCGGCCTATGCATAGCATGTGAATCTAAGCAGATACAAGCAACAGAAATACGATTATGGTGAGTAATTTATCCCATATATTCATATTCACAGGGGATGGACAGCTTCAGACAGAACATGATTTTAATGTACAGTGTAAGGCAAATTGAATTGGGCCAGTACTATGCATGTGTGGTACAAACTGCCACTGGGTGGCATTATTGTGGCATTTGAGGTCCCATTTTGCACATGACTTATGCATGTGTGAAGCTTTGCAGTACCTTGCACATGGTAACTATCTGAGCTGTCTGAGTGGATAGCTCAGAAGTAAAAGACTCAGGGCTGTCATTTGTGGGTCACCGAGGGTCGCAAATGCAACCCCTGAGGCCTCCCTTGCTACCCCTAAACACACACAAAAAGATTTTTCTGTTTTTTAACTGAAAGCTCCTGGGCTGTGGACAGTGCCATGTGGCTTTGTTTCTGGAGCGGGTGGCTTTATTGTTTAGTCCTCTGGGTTCCACAACTGTAACATTTTGAGCAGTGACTCTAAATAGGAAAGAATAGGAATAAGGAATAGTCTTTCTGGAATTTTAGGCACACTTCAGGGGGTGAATCACTGATGATTTAGTCTGTTCTTAAACAGCTGAAATTCACAATGCAGACAGAAACTACATGTATTTTGCTTTTTGCAAGTTGCAGTTATAGCATGTTTTTTTCTGCCGTTGTCTCTGTTACGATCATCACAAGACATTCCATCTCGGTGTCCTCTGTCACTTGACAAAATCCTTGTGACTAAAAAAGCTTGTACAGTGTAGAAATGTTTGACCATAGCACATCAAGTGGCCCTTGATTTTTATTGTGTTTCAATTAATGCTGTGTTGTAAAGTGTGTATCTTTACCATTTCCCTGACATGCTGGTCAGGATGTTTGTTTGCATGTATGAGGTAACGAGTACCCAGAGTACGGGATGCCATGTGAGTGTGCTGCTTTCCCTGCGCTACTCAATTCTTTAATACACAGCTAAATCGACGAGTTAAGGGACAAAGGGAAATCGGCCCTCCTTCTCCTTGACCTATCGGCTGCATTCGACCTTGTGGACCATAAGGTCTTATGCAGCCATCTAGGCTCAGTTGCACACTTCTCTAAGGAGGCCATAATCTGGATTGAGTCGTTCTTAAGTGAGAGGACCATGGGGGTCTTTTCCCCTTCAGCAGCCGCTGACCCCGTTCCTATCAACCTGCGGAGCGCCCCAGGGATTGTGCGTCTCACCCACTCTGTATAACATATTCACCAAGCCCCTTTTTCGATGATCTGCACCTTCTGGGTATCACCTACACTAACTATGCAGATGATACTCCGATTCTTCTCCCACTTTCTGGGGATTACGGAAAGGATTTGGCCTTGGTGAACAGACTCTAGCTCATCATCCCGGCATGGATGGCAACAACAGGGCTCATCCTGGGCACCCCCGCTAACCTCAAAAAACGAGTTCTTGAATATATCTCCTTTGTTATAGATGGCAACCTCATCAAAGTTGCCACTGAGGTAAAAACCTCAAGTTTTTACCTCGATTCCACTCTATCCTTTACTAAACATGTCAACTCATTGGCCTCCGCCACCGCTTACACATGTGAATGATCAGAACGGCCAAACCTTTTCTCTCCACCTACAGTGGCATCATCTTGGTTAGAGCCCTCATCCTGTCCAGACTGGACTATTGTAGTACACTATACATCGGCGTCAACAAGTACATTATTAAGAGGATCCAAACACTCCAAAATAACGCCCTCAGAGCGGCCCTCGGCGTAGCTAGGAGAGAACATATTTCTGAGATCAGGCGACAAAACAACTGGATCTCTACCCTTGATGAAATCCGGCTCAAAACTGCCTTACTTACTCACAGATCATTAAATAATGCTGTGCCGTGCTATATCTCTGAGAGATTCCACAGAAGGACTTCAACTAGGCCTTCCAGACTAATTAATATCAACTGCCTCGCTATTCCCAGATTCAAATTATCCAAGGTCGGGGGTAGTAGCTTTCCTGTCAGAGCTGCCCAGCTTTGGAATTCCCTGCCACCGTTCCTCCGAGCGGATCAAGCATGGCAGAACTTTAGACATAACTGTATCAACTGGCTGAAGACAACAGACCTTTAAGACTTATGTTTTCTCGACAGTGCTAATAGCCTTTAAATGTATTTCCACTAGGTCTTAGACTGAATATTCTTGTTTATGCTTCTATGACCTGTTATTGTGATATCCTGTTATTGATTGCTACGTATTCCCTGTTTTGTGTCAACCTAGTACTGTTACCTTGTACCCTACCATATTCATCAACCTGCCATGTGTAGTTTATTTATGTAACACAAGCTATGAACTTCCTTGTAACTACTGCACCGTTACCTTCGGGTCTGGTGCGAACAATACAAATGAATAAACAAACAAACAAACATAAACCCTCCCAATGGTATGTATTTTGCCACCCTCTGAAGCCTGAAAAGTACATACAAGCAGGCTTAACATGTGGCCAACTTTGCACCAGACCTACAGAGGAACTGGCCTGCTGTTAAATCTCAGTTATCAGTTTATTGGTGTCCACTACAGAGTGTAATTTGCTTTCTGACTGTGAGAACATTCAGACATGTAATCACTCGTTTTACTATAGGCGGTAAGAAAGCTATAGCTGGTAAGATAGTTCAATAGGTTGAGTGCTCGCTGCTGCAATGTGTATGTGATCTGCAGGTTTGAATCCTGGCAAGGCCAACTCAGCCTTTCGTCCTTCTGAGATCTATAAAGGAGTACCAACACAGGTTGGGTGATTATTATATGTATATTTGTTCTATATAAAGCGCTTATGCATGAGTGCTATATAATTACACATCAATTGGCCTTGGACGTTTAATTGCATTCACAGTAATGTGGTATTATCGGCCTATGCACCCTGATATTAATGATACATGTGGTGATTCATTCTTGTATGAAATGTATATCACATTAAAGTGATATCGTAACAATATTTGAGGCTTGTGGAATCTGCTTAGATCACATGCTGTGCATAGGCCGACATCTAGTGGAAGTTGCGGAGTATTAGTTTGTTTTTCGAAACTTGAAAATGGGTGTCGACACAGGGCGTGCCAGTAATACTATCGCTAGTGTGACGTCCACTGTACCCATGATCCCTCACGCGTGTAGGAACCTCAGATTGTTTTTTTCCGCCATACTTGTTGGAAGCATTCAGCGGAGTTCCCTGGCATTAGCCATTCTTTGTAAAAATATTGTTATATTTACCCCCTTTTTTCTCCATCCTAATGTCGAGCCACCGAAATTCGACACAACGCCGAACCGGAGAAGAAGGCGACTGTCGAGAGCTTCACGACAGAGTGGGCCTAGGAAGACCTCTGGCCTCGGCCCGGGCCTCGGAAGGCCTCTGGCCTCGGCCCTAAAATTAGGGAGAGTGGGGGGTGGACAATACTCTACACTCTTATATATTCTCATATATATATATTCCTACACTTACCAGCCCGCTGCCTCAAGGTGCGTTTGGAGGGTACCCCTTTCCAATTTTGCCCAAAGTGCAACCGCAAATATCCTTGGGTTGACAAACACGCCACGTGCAATCTCTGCTTGCCAAGGGGTCACCCCGAGGCAAATTGCAGAGCGTGTAGCAGGTTCAAGCCTAAAACACTAAAAGACCGTTCCACCAAGCGTTGGGCCCACCACGCCAGGCGTCAAGAGGCCATGGCCGCGAAGGGTGCCTTCAGTGACGGCAGCTACGCCGTACTTTCGGACGGCGAGGGCAACACGGCGTCGAAAGACAGCCAGGCGCAGGTCCCCGACCTCAGAAGGACGTCCGGCAGGGCGGCTATGGGGAAGACCCCCGGCGATGTAAGCGCAACCCCCGGCGACGTAAGCGTAACCCACAGCACTTCCAAACACACAAAGTCCTACCGAGATCGACGCGCACGTCAAGCTCTCGGAAAGAGGCACATAGGGAACGGTCTGAATCGGCGTCATCTGGGCGTTCGCGATCTAGATCGCCGCATGACGCCAAAAGTGCCTCGCTCCCCAAGGTAACCGAGGTTCGATCGTCAGAAGACGAAACCAACCTCTACCCCCAGACCGCACTCCGGGAGTCGGCTTCAGTGCAAGTAACGCCCATTCCCGAATCCCAACCTACACGGTCGAAGGCTAGTACCACCACTACCGAAGCTCGACGCCAGGCGTTGAAAAGCTCCGAGGGCCCAAAGAAGCAGGGCAAACACTCTTCCAGCCACGGGGAGGGGAGAAAACAACAGAGGAAGCAGTCTCAGCCTACTTCCGCACCGCAGAAACAGTCCACTCCACTGAAACAGACAGATGGGTCACACTCCTCTATTCTAGATGAGTCAGGGAAACTTCCCCCAGGCAAGGTCATTCCTAGTTCAAGAGAGTGGTCCAGTGAGGACATAGAGTCATGTCAAGAATGTCATCATTGGCAGATTTCTATTCTAAAAATCCCGAACATTTTCTCATTTATAACCCCGACGGGTCAGCACCCTCAGGCTCCAAGGATCCTATCCCCCCAAGTAAAAAGTCCTGGTTCGAAACAACACGATCTTCAGATCCCTTCCACATGCAACCTTATTCTCAGGAACAAGAAGATCCTTCCCTTTGTGAGGATACAGATTTGGGCATGTTGGAAGAACCGACTGGGACAGGCTACTATGGGGACGATGAGGGACAGGAGGAGGAAGAGGACGACCCAGAAATATACAGGGTAGATTCCCCGGTAGATAAAGAACCACCGGTTACCGACTCCCCTGTCGACAACCAACTCTTCCTAAATGAGGTCTTATCTAGAGCAGCAAACCACTTCCACATTGACACCCAGGGTGCTCAAGAGGAAAGAGATTTTGCTGAAGAGTTGGTGGGAGAAAGGAGACCTGTTGCGCAGGCCATCCCTATCCTTAAGTCCATCCAAAGAAGAATAGACCCTTCATTGGTAAACCCCAGTCTCACTAGGGCAGTCAATCCCAGGATTGAGGAGCTATTCAGGGCAGCCCAATCAGATCCACTTGTATATAAGAGGGCATCTGAAACCGGACTCCCTAGTCGCTACAAACACCCGCAAGAGGGCAGGAACACCCTTATCATCAGGAGCTTCTCCCGACAAGGAGAGCAAGAAAATCTATGGGTTCGGCAGAAAGGTTGCCTCCACTTCCGCCTACCAAACAAGAATCGCCAACTCCACCACCCTACTGGCGAGTTATAACTGCCACCAGTGGAAGGAAGTTGCGGCACTCATAGATTCCGCCCCAGAGCCCCTAAAGAGCCAATTGGCATGAGTGTCAGCGGAAGGGAGAGCCGTATCCGGTTGCATTTTAAAGGCAACCTTTGATGCTGCAGATGATGCCGGTAGATTGATAGCAGAGGGTACTATTATCAAGAGACACGCTTGGTTACGGCAGTCTGGATTCAAGGCCGAAACACAAGCATCATTGTTGGACAAACCGGTGGAGCCAGATCTATTGTTTGGTAAGGCGGTCGAGGACGCGCTGAAAAATGCCAAGGACGAGTATGAGACACTGGTGTCCCTAGGTCAACTAACCACCAAACCCCCTAATCAAAGGGGTAATGGCAATTTTCGCCACACACGCGGACAAAATTCCCAAAGAGGGTCTAACTATTCCCAGGGCCAGGGTACGCAGTGGAACAATAACCAACAGTCTACCCAAGGTTATAGTAGAGGGAATAAGAGAGGACGGGGTGAAGGTAGAGGCAGCCCCAGTAGAGGTGGCGGCACGCCTCCACCAAAACAGTGAAGCTCTGTTCAGGGTCCCTTCTCACGCATCCCCAGTAGGAGGACGCATTTCCAACTTCACCCAAGCTTGGGAAGGGATCACATCAGACAGATGGGTGCTGTCAACAGTGTCCGCAGGATACTGCATAGAACTTTTAGAGCGTCCCCGGAACCACCCTCCACGACAAAAAACACATTCTCTAGACCACCAAAGAATCCTCCTCGAGGAGATCGTCAATCTGCTAGCAAAGGACGCAATCAAACTCATCCCGGGACACCAGGTAAACAAGGGTATTTATTCAATTTACTTCCTTGTACCAAAGAAAGATTTAACAATGCGCCCAGTATTAGACTTAAGACCTGCAAACAAATATGTCAAGCCCCAACTGTTTCGCATGACTACTCTCCAAGAGGTAATCCCCCTCCTAAAAAAGGGGGACTACATGGCAACATTGGACATGAAAGATGCCTATTTTCATATGTCCATGTTCCCAGCGCACAGAAAGTACTTGCGCTTCAAGGTGGACAGTCGGCACTACCAGTTCAAAGTACTGCCCTTCGGAATAGCCTCGGCTCCAAGGGTATTCACCAAGGTACTGACGGTGGTGGCAGCACACCTACGCAGGGGGGCAATCCCGGTGTACCCTTACCTGGACGACTGACTCATCACGGGGAAAACCCCAGCGATTTGCAGAACGAACATTCAAAGAACAATCGACCTCCTCTTCGAATTGGGTTTCTCAATAAACAAGAAAAAGTCAAGTTGGTGCCAAGCACCTCCAAACAGTTCCTAGGAGCAATCCTCGACGCACAAGAGGGGTTGACCTTTCCATCAGAGGAAAGAATTCGGAATATACTACTGCAAATTCCACAATATCAGGCCGGTCGTCAGATAACCGTACGCAAAGCAATGCGTTTGCTAGGCATGATGGTGTCATGTATTTACCTGGTCCCCCATGCGCGCCTGCGCATGCGTCCCATGCAGGAATGGTTGTGAAACAGTGTTCTCAGGCAAGTGGTCAGTGGGACGATCTAGTGGTAGTTTCGCCAACACTGGTACAAAGCCTTCACTGGTGGACAATAGAAAATCTGTCCAAGGGGAAACCCTTTTTACGATCTCGAGATACAGGCGGTAGTCACAACCGATGCATGCCTGACAGGGTGGGGAGCTCACCTCCTCCACCACACAGCTCAGGGGCTCTGGTCTCACTCAGTGGCCAAGAATCACATCAACCTGCTAGAGCTTCTGGCAGTATTCAGAGCGCTTCAGGCTTTCGAACCCTACCTGCTAAATCTGTCAGTGCAGATCTGGAGGGACAGCACTACAGCCATGTTTTACATAAACAAGCAGGGAGGGACTCGTTCGCAAAATCTGTCCAAGCTTGCCCAGAAAATTGGGACATGGGCACTCAAACGCAACATCTTCCTGTCATCACAACATGTTCCAGGGGATCTCAATTCTCTAGCAGATGCACTAAGCAGAGATCCCATCCCAGAGGAGCACGAATGGTGTCTATACAGAGAAATCGTAGAAGATCTCTTCTCTCAGTGGGGTTCACCCACCATAGACCTATTCGTCACAAGCGAAAACAGACAATACCCAAGATTCGCGTCCAGATTCCCACAACCAGGATCCCAGGGGAACGCCCTTTGGATGAACTGGTTAGGAATGTTTGCATACGCTTTTCCACCAACTCCTCATCAGGAAGGTGGTGAACAAGATGAACAGGGAATCGATGACGCTCTTCCTAGTTGCTCCCATGTGGGCGAGACAACCGTGGTTCCCACACTTAAGCAGACTAGCGACGTGTGACCCCATCAAGCTTCCGGGCTGGTACAACCTACTGTCCCAGCATCAAGGTCAAACAGTACATCCTCTACCCAGCTCAATGAACCTAGCAGCATGGCTCCTGAGGTCATAGAGTTTGGACATCTAAAATTGCCTCAAAGATGTATGGACATCCTAAAAGAATCTAGGAAGCCTAATACGAGGCACTGCTTCTTTGACAAGTGGAAGAGATTTGTTATCTGGTGCCAGAATAAACAAATAAACCCAGTTGATTGGACTCATTTAACTATTGTTACATACATGCTTCACCTGCTGGATGCAGGACTGGTTTTTAACTCACTGAAGGTGCATCTGGCAGCTCTGGCAGCATACACCACCTCCCATAACAGTGTCATGGTGGAAAGTTCCAGTGGTTAAAGCCTTCATGGAAGGAGTAAAGAGACTTCACCCTCCTATTTCAAACCCACCACCAGGGTGGGACCTTAATGTGGTGCTAGCTAAACTCATGGGCCCCCCATTCGAACCCATGCATAAAAGCAGTCTCAAACACCTGACTTATGAGACGGCCTTCTTAGTAGCTATTACATCCATAAGAAGGGTTAGTGAAATTCAGGCTCTGTCAGTGCAAGATCCTTTCTTTACAGTTCACAAAGATAAACTGGTTTTGCGTACACACCCTAGGTTCTCACCTAAGTTTATTTCCAAATTCCATGTGAACCAGTCCATCGAGCTTCTGGCCTTCTTCCAAAACCCACAAAGCTCGGCTGAGGTGAAACTACACACCCTAGATGTGCGTAGGGCAGTCCTCTACTATGTAAACAAGACCAGACCGCTAAGGAAAACAGACCAACTGTTTGTCTCCATAGATACAGGCAGAGAGGGGGATCGCGTCTCTAAAGGTGCCATTTCTAAGTGGATTATTAACTGTATCCAGCTGTGTTACTCCCTTTCTGAAAAAACTCCGCCTTTCACCCCATGAGCCCACTCTACAAGAGGCATTGGGGCCACTCTGGCTTTCATTGCAAATGTACCCCTTGATACCATTTGCAAAGCAGCTACTTGGAGCTCTATTCACACTTTTACTCAGCACTACTGCATTGACACACATTCCAAGACAGATGCACAAGTGCGACAAGCGGGTCTAAGACATTTATTTGCTCATGACCCTTCTCACATCCCACCTCCTTCTTCAGGTACTGCTCGCTAATCTATGCACAGCATGTGATCTAAGCAGATTCCACAAGCCTCAGAAGGGATACATTACTCACCGTAATCGTATTTCTGATGCTTGTATCTGCTTAGATTCACATGCGACCCGCCCTTCCTCCCCTCTGAGAGAAGGCGCATGGATGCTTGTAGTCTTACCTTTCTTTCTATCTGCTTGGATTATCTGTACTCGCGCTACTCCTCATGCTACCTCATGTCAGAAAAAATACAATCTGAGGGTCCTACACGCGTGAGGGATCATGGGTACAGTGGACCTCACACTAGGGATAGTATTACTGGCACGCCCTGTGTCGACGCCCATTTTCGAGTTTCGAAAAACAAACTGTAGTACTCCGCAACTTCCACTAGATGTCGGCCTATGCACAGCATGTGATTCTAAGCAGATACAAGCATCAGAAATACGATTACGGTGAGTAATGTATCCCTTATCGTAGCGTACTTAGGAACAATGCTATGTGATGCCAGTTCCTGTTTTGTGAAGGGGTGAAATGTTGTGTTACATCGCTTCCTGTGAGGTCACTTCGGGGTGGGGTCAAATAACATCAATTTGTGTGATGTCATCAGAGGTCAACAGTCGTGTGATGTCACGTCCGCTAACCCTGGTATTTTGGTGAAATGACGTCCCTGAAGACTCCTCGCATGTGACTAGCCTGCCTTTTGCTAGTTCAAATCCCACAACAGGAATGACCGTCTTTTTTTCTTTTCAGCTGGATAAACTGAGCAGCATAAAATGAGGCCATAATGACACCGCTTTTTACTGCACTAAGACGCAGGAGTAATGTGCATAAAGTACTACATGAGAACACAAATTAGAATACCATGCTTATAATGCAACAGTATTACTGAGGTATTCGGGGCTGCACCTGGCTTATGATTGCACAACTATGGGTGTGGGCTGTACCTTATATTTTGGCGACTTTGACATGCTCAAAACATTAACTGGCATTACTGTGACATTTGAGGCTGTGAGTGCTGTGAGGCTGCAGTTGCATTTGTTGACTAAATGATGCATGTGTGATGTTTGCATTGGATGGCAATTACGGGGCATGTGTAGCTTTGCTTGCATATGATGGCAGCACCTGTACATGTACTGCTTGAACTTTTCTTTTTTTTTTTTTTTTAAGTTCTACCTAGGTACCGACACAAAACATTCCATTTAAATGCCAAAATTGCTGGTTTTGTCAATGGGTGTTTTCATTATTTATCTTAGCTCATGGGATATATATATGTATATATTTAATGGTTGTTCGCTGCTCCCACTTCACACCCTTGACTGTGGCAGAGTGACCACTTGACTTGGCCCTGAAGTCGAAGTTGATGGTAAAATAACACTTCTGTCTTAAAGCAGACAAGCCCAAGTCCCCGTGCCAGCTGAATTGCTGCATTGCCTGGGTTTGCAGCAGAGCAAAGGTGAGCAAATGTCTGCAAATGGTCTGAAGGGCAGCAAGGGGGCCCCGGCCCGTATGAGTTTTCCTGGGCTTGAGTGATGCAAGAAAAGGTAGCCACATGTTGGGAGAAATATTTTCATCTCTTCTATGATAACATTTTGGATCCATCAACCACCAGAGACACACATTTTACACTTGGTCACAGCAAAACAGTTTTTGGATGAGTTATATATAGTTCTCCCAACACAACATTTGCACAATCAATCTACATGATTACATTTGGCATGTAATTCACATTTTATGCAAAGGGCCCTGAGAAACTGCTTTTGTGCGCAAATATGTTATGTTAATGTTATCTTGCAATTGTATAGTGCCTCCTGCCATAGTTTAAGGTGTCAAAGCGCTGTCCCTGTCAGAGAGGCAAAGGAGGTATATGACGGAACATTCAGTAGTGGTAGGCAGAAGAAAATAGATATTTGGGATGAGGGCGAGGGATAGGTAAGTTGCACAGGAAGGCATGAGAAGGAAAAGGCAGAGGAGCGATGTGTACAAGTGGACTGAATTTATTGTGGGGCTCGAGTGTACTCTATGGGGCATAGCGCCAAGAGGACAGAGCGCTGGAGAGGAGTTGTTCTCTGCGTAAGAGGCGGTATGCCTGGAAATGACTCACTCCATGGTGAGCCTTGGCATGTTGAAGCCATGCCCAAGAAAATGCATGTGGCAAAGCCCTTATGCTTCTCTATGCCCCCGACATGTGCGAGGGGTTGTATGTCAGAAATCCGAATTTGCCAATTTTGCTAAAGCTCCCTGAAGAGCAAGAAAACGTTGCATTTATGTGATGGTTACCAAAACCATAGGCTTATGCGCAAAGTGCTTATAGCGGGCTATCAGGCTTCCACAATGTCACGGTGAGCCAAGGGATGTAGAAAACCATGCTTAAAAAACACAGAAGCCCTTCCACTTGCCCCCATAAGCCCTGAAATATATAAGCAATGTCCACACTCCTTGTTGGCTACTAGCTGTCACTAGCTGTCACGCTCATATTAATGAATGTCAAACCACAAACTGCGTGGAGGCGGTCTGGTGTTCTCTTTTTTGCAAATCATGCTAACAAAACATCAAACAATAAAAACGTCACTTGAGACTTAAGGAACTCTGTTCTGTGTGACATGCTCATACATGTTTCAGTTGGGAAATGTCAGTGGTGCATTAACTGATTCTGCTGTTATAAAAGTGAAAGGAAAGTTGCAGCAACGTGTTCCTGTAATTTAGCGTGGAAAATCTGTATTACCCGTCCACTGAAATAAGGTGTGTGGTTTCTGGACAAAGCACGGCGTGTTTAAAACCAGCATGTGAAAGTGGCGTCGTCTGTGAAACCTTTGTAATTTCACAGTTTAAACTTGAGTTCAAGCTTTTGCCGAACTGCGCCCACGCTCCCAAGAACTGTGTCGCGGTTCGAAATGATTGGTTATTGCATCAGCTGTTTACCTGTCGCTGGGGATGAACGCTCAAGAGTCTTTCAGTGAGTTGTATAATATCGGTTTCTTGCAGACCTATGATTGAAGAGTAGCAGAACTGGTTTGTTGTCATACTTCACCTTCTTTGCAGAAGTGCCAATGTTTTGGGAGCATTAACGTGAGCTGAGGGGAGGTTTATTGCAGAGACATCATTTCCACCTCTACTTTTCATTGCTCTTATGCCTAGCAGGTAATGTGGTTGACCATTTTCGACCATAATCTCAGTCAAGTGACGCAAACACCGCTGACGCTATTTCCCTGATAAAGGAAGCGGACGGTCGGTGATGTGACATTTTCGCATGGATGAGCAAAACGGAATGTGAAATACGCCCAGCACCACATTGACGTACCATTTTTTTTTAGCACACCTGGCAAGATGTTCTGCTTGGTAAGTGGGACACAGGTATCCACATGATGTGGCTAGTCGCAGTCATCTATATGTTACTGCCAGTGGTGGAAGTGGGCGGGAGCGGTGGTCCAATACTTATTTAAATACGTTTTACCGTCCTATACTTTTATTTTAAAAAGAAACCATTCCGGAACGTTTTTGTTTTAAAATAAAAGTGTATGAAGAAGTTGAAACTTGCACTTTCAGTGCACTGCACTGGACGTACCCTTAAACAGCAAGTTCATGGGTTTTGGGGTTTGTATGGTGCATGGGAGGGGGTGTGGCAATGGGATTTGTGGGGAGTGGTGCAGGCCAGTAGGGATCATAGTTCCACTACTTCTTTTTGTACACTTCGACCACTGGTTACAGCATTGTTATATTGTGTTCAGGATGGTTCTGCGAGTGGTGCTTCCGGGTGTAGCCGTACTTCCACGCAGCGCGCATTCCAGGCATGCCTGCGGTTAGACGCTCCTTGATCCCCTGCCATGAGCCAGATGCTCCGTGCTGAGGTTGGCACGGGCACTATCTTTTAGGCAATGCGGTGGCTGCCACGTGTTTCCCCTCGCAAATGCTCCGCGCTCCCAGAATAAACAAACCACAACTATTGTAGAGAACTTGGGCTTTTTCTTTAGTTTTCTGGTTTGGGAAACTGATCTGGTTCATTTAGATGAAAGGAAGATTTTCATGTTCCAGTGGCAGATTTAAGGCAAAGGGCCCAGTGGGTAAAAATGAGAGGGCCCCAAGTGGGCAGGTCATGGTGGCGGAGATTAGAGTGGGTAGGGTTGGACAATGTTGAATTTTAGGGTTAAATGCTACTTTGTAAAGTTTTTATTTTTAATTTTGATTTTTTACAGTTTTGTGTGTGGGTGTGGGGGGGGTCTGACTCTTACCACAGACAGCTGGCCCCCTCGCCAGGTTTTGCTGTCAATTATGATAATATTGAAAGATCAATCCTGAAGCTAATGTTGGAAATTATAGGGTTCTAGGCAATGGGAGGGGACATTACAGGCGGTGCTATCACAGGATGCTTTCTACAGCATGCAGAACCATTGTGTGCATGTCCCTGGTGTTCTGACCCCCACAAAATGGAACTATCCTTGAACATCACACTCTTAATTAATAATATAACCCTTCACCTGACCTGAGAAGACTGATGATTGGCTCTCCCACCCTACTTCTCCACCCATCAGTTGCCGGGAGGCGCAACCCGGCCCTTCCGGGAAAGGCCCTGAGGGCAAGGCCAACAACTGTCCAGAGACTGTCCAGAGACTGTCCAGAGACTGTCCAGAGACTGTCCAGAGACTGTCCTGAGCTGACCAGAGCCCAGGGCCATACCCCCTGCTCATTTCTTATGAGGTTGTGAGTAATCCATATTTGTCTTACCTACTCCACTTGCGCCCCTTACCTTGTCAACTCAATCTGCTCCCTTTATTACCTTACCAGCATCCGCTATGTGTCCCAGCCACTGCATTGGACGTTAAGGTTGCTTAAAACATTCGCAACAGTACGCCACCTTTAGTCGGACCTATGTACTCTACATTCTGGTAGACCTCTCTACTATCCACTCTCCTCATAGACAAATCACATTTATGTGTTCGTTACTAATGCATTTGAACTTGTGCCTCTCTGCATTTTAATCGACTGCCTTTTTGGCTCCCTCTGCTAAAATCGAATCTAGGTTTGTTTGGATTATGTATTTGAACTTGTGCCTTTCTGCATCTTAATCGACTGCCTTTTTGGCCCCCTCTGCTAAAATCGAATCTAGGTATGTTTGGATTATGTATTTGAACTTGTGCCTTTCTGCATCTTAATCGACTGTCTTTTTGACTCGCTCTGCTAAAATCGAATCTAGGTATCTAGGTATCTAAGTATCTGTACCCTAATGCACTGCTACCGTGGTTACTGCTGCCTTACTTTCTGTGCACGCCACTGCATCTACGGTGGTCATTGTTATTATTGTTTAACATTGTGTGCAATTGCCTACAACAGCACCTCTACCTCAACCACCCTTTTTGTAGATCTGGCAGGCATCTGCTTTTAGACTGTATTAGGCCAACATGCCCTCCACCCTCACTACTCTGCAAGAATACTGCCCACCCTACTCTACCTCACACGGCACACCGGTGGGACAGTACCCAATTACACCACCGCCTCCCTCCACTACCCCAATCTTCACAACACCATGACTATGCCGTCCACTGCTCACCACACCAACCCTTACCTCAACAACCCAGCCTTATGGCTCCAACACTTTGCTTCCAGACCTTCACCAAACATACCATGTTCCATCACCCTGAGAAATGCCAGACTTGGCTCGCGACTCACGCACGCCTCCCATCACTCTGTGCCGCTTAACAAACAGCCTCTGACCTCTACCGCATCCACACACTTGAAAAACCCATCATCACCTCACCCCAACCTCCCTAACACTAGCAATATTAAGGGTGCATTAATCAATGTCCGATCACTCACGGCTCACGCTCTAGAAGTTGCTGACCTTATTCTTACCCTCGACTTTATGGCCATCACCGAAACTTGGCTTCATGCAGCCTCTGGCCCACTACTCTCCCTTGCCATCCCTCCAGGTTACAACATTATCAGACACAATCGTAACTCTAACCAGTCCAAAGGTGGTGGCATTGCCATCATCCATAAAAATGCTCTAAACTTCCACCTTTCCTCTGTGCATCACTTTTCCTCTATGGAAGCACTGACAGCCAAACTAGCCGTCACTCCTAACCACTCTATCACCTTCCATCTACTTTACTGGCCACCTGGGCCGCTATCCACCTTCGCTGAGGACCTCTCCAACATCGTCACTCATAACGCCAAAACCAAATCCCAAGCCTCGATATTAGGGGACTTTAACCTGGGCCTCACTGATCCCAATGACACTGCTGCCATGACTATTGATAATATGCTTATGAATGCAGGATTCATACAGCTTATCAACCAACCTACCCACGTTAAGGGCAGAACCCTCGACTGGCTAGCCTCCCACAATTGTCCTATCCATATCATCTCTAACCAACAGTATGCATGGACCGACCACAACTTAATTACATTTAACATTCAGTCCATACTGTCAGCCTCTCTCCTACCATTGCACTGGCAACTGCCACCCGCAATAAACGTGACATCACTTGCGACAGACTCCTCCCGGCTCTCAATGACCAGGTTCGCTCATGCTCCGACCCCACGGCTATGGTTGACAACTTTAACCTCGCTATGCAAAAAGCCTTAGATATCATCGCCCCATCCAAATTGAGAAAACCCAAACCTCGACCCCACCTGAACTCTTGGTTCACACCAAAGCTCAGAACCCTGTGCAAAGAAAAATGAATTGCGGAATCACATTAGAAAAGCAACCAGTCCGCAGCCAACAAATCGTGCCTCCTCCTGGCCACCCTTAACTACAAGGAAGCCATATTCCAGGCTAAAAAAGACACTTACAATAAACGTATCGAACAAGCCAAATCCAACACCAAAGAATTGTTTAGAATGCTAAAAGAACTTGAAACCCCTGTCACTGCACCAGACACTTGCATCAAAGATAGCACTTGGTGTACCAAAATCCAAGAGGCTCTCCTCGGCAAGATTGCCACCCTCCAAATTAAAACCAATAACAAACAATCAAGCCTACAATCCAACCCACAACCCAACCCTATCCCCTCCCTAAACCACCCCATCCCAGACTCTGACTCCTTTTAGCTTCTCTCCACTCTCCATTTCCGAAGTGGAAAAGATCATTACCAGCCTTAAACCGACCAATTGCCAAGGTGACCTCTGCCCGGCACCTATAATCAAGGTAGCAGCTCATGACCTAGCGCCATTCATTACTACGCTCATCAACTCTTCCTTTAGCTCTGGGATCGTACCTGACAATCTAAAGGCCGCGTGGGTCATCCCCCTATTGAAAAAACCTACCCTGGACGCTAGTATACCCACAAACTACAGGCCAATCACCACAGTCCCGTTCTTACTAATTCCTCGACCGTGCAGCATATCTACAAATTCAAGATTACCTTGAATCTAACAAACTCTTGGGACTTAGGCAATCTGGGTTCCGGCCACGTCACGTCACGGCACTGAAACTGCCCTCATAGATTTAAAAACACAGATTGAAGATCTAAAAGACAAAGGCAAACTTGCTCTCTTACTCCTCTTGGACCTTTTGGCGGCCTTTGATCTCGTCAATCATGAAATCCTCTGCCACCACCTTAAATCGGCTGCACACTTCTCCGATAAAGCTGCAACCTGGATTAGCTCCTTTTTAGACAATAGATCTATGCGCGTGTTCTCTCCACTAGCAGCCGCCCCACCTTCACCTGTCTCCTGTGGCATGCCACAAGGATCTTGTGTTTCACCCACGTTGTATAACGTGTTCACCAAACCTCTCTTCGATATCTTGGACTATCTGGGTGTCACTTACACCAACTACGCCGACGACACCCAGATACTAATCCCTATCTCAGGTGACTACACGGCTGACTCCCTCGCTATCAATGTCATGTACCAGGTCATCCAGGCGTGGATGGCTCAACACGGACTCTGTCTTAATGATGAAAAGACTGAGCTCCTTATTCTTGGCTTGCCACAAAAACTTACCAAACTCGACCCTACGTTCAAGTCCTTCATCATCGATGGGAATATTATCCCAACCGCCAAGGACACAAAAACCCTAGGGATCTACATTGACTCGACCCTATACCTGACCAGACAAACTAACTCAGTCTCTTCCGCAGCGGCATATACCTGCAAGCTTGTTACAGCCCGTCACCCTTTCCTCTCCGCAACCAATTGTGTCACCCTGGCTAGAACTCTTGTATTATCCAAGATTGATTACTGCAATGCACTGTACCTAGGCACCAATTGCTGCAACCTAAATAAGTTGCAAATTGTCCAAAACAATGCGATTACAGCTGCCCTCAACATTCCCAGGCGCCAACACATATCCGACACCAGACGCAATATTCGCTGGCTCTCAGTCCCACACCGTATCTCCCTGAAAACCCTGGCTCTTACCCACAAATGCCTTCATAACCAAGCTCCCTGGCCAACCGATTTGCCCTCGACAACTCCATTAGACTCAGCAGAATGCCTCATTTAAACTGCCTTGAGGTTCCACGTTTCAATCTCCAAAGATCAGGTGGAATTAGCTTCCCTATCTTGGCAGCTAAACTCTGGAACACGCTTCCTAATGAGCTTAGAGCAGAACCCTCATTCACGAGATTCAAACACCTTACGAAAACCTGGCTGGCCGCCCAGGACATTTAGCTCTGGGTTCTCTGCTTAATTTGTACATGTATATATAATCTGCTTGTCCTCTCATTGCTATTTTACCTGTAAATTCTGTATTATACTTGTAAACTTTGTAATTATGGTTCTGTCTGTTTTTCTTATGTTGTAACCAAGTGATGCGCATGGCGGCCCCTGGGCCTGGTGCGATATACAAATAAATAAAATACAAATACAAATTAAAGGAGTTCACCTTTAAATCACAAAACATACCCAGGGGTTTCCTTTTTTGTGGGTGCTGCTTGTGGCACTTGAAAGACCCCTTACCTCACACCCTCCACCTCCATATCTCCTCCAGATCCACAGGGCCCTGCTGCAGGGCATTGAATGGAAATGGAGAGGAATAAGGGCAGGATAGTGAGGGAGAAAAGTAGAGAAGGGGCAGGTAAACTGAACACTTATGGGGCAGGAGAGTGGAGAATGAAGGAGGGCAGAAGCATGAGGGAGAGATTGAGAGTGAGGCAAAGCAGAAGATAGGAGATTGAGCAGAGCCAGTTGAGGGTAAAAGGGTGAATGGGAACAGAGAATGAACGAGGGCAGGAGAATGGGGCAATAGTTAATAAGGTACAAGAGTCAGGGGAAATACAGAGTAAAGGGGATTAAGGGGCAGGGATATAGAGAGCAGGGGTGTAAGGAGAATGGGGACTAATGAAGGTCTAGAGGGTCAGGGAGAAATAAAGAGTGAGGGAAGGCAGAAGAAATGGAGCCAAGTGAGTGAGGAATGGACAGTGGAGGGGCAACACTGTAAAGGCAACTGGTGCGATGTGGGTAAACATGGGAGGAAACCATTGAGTGAAGGAAGAAAGGGAGGCGAGTATGCAAATAGAAGCAAAATGAGGAAGAGTGCGTTATCTTTATAACAAAGAACCTTTGGCAGAAATGTAGAAGGAAAAGGTGAGAGGGAGGTTTAAGGGAATGATGCAAGAACAGAGGATGACAGTCTTAAAAAAGAGCAGGAAAGAGTGGGGTACTAGAGAGGAAATTGCTAGTAAGGAAAAAAGGAGGGCAAAAAGACTCCTGTATGGGAAAAAATTGAAGCATGAGGGAAAGCAATCCAAGGGGAGCATATTTGTGATTTGAGGTGGGCAGATGCTTTCCCTAGCTGCCCATCTATATGCAGTCACAGCTGCAAAAGAGGCATGAACAGGTAAACAATTAAAATGCAGCCGCTTAGATTTGAATGTATGTTGCACCAGTTTCAGCTTTGTCTCAGCCTCATTTCAATAAACCGATTTAGAGGTTGATGATCCAGACACAGGCGTGCCAGGGTAAGGACTGTTGTCCCTTTAAAGGTGCTATTGGTGGTTGATAATACATGGGAGGAGAGTATAACGTTGCGTCCAGTGTAAAACTATGGCTCATGAAGATTGCCATATATTGAATTCTCCTTCACTGTAAATACCTTTTTCTTTATTTTTTTCTTTTTTTTTTTTAAACCCAAATGGTATTGTTTTTAGGTCCACATTCCTTTTGTAGGCTGCTACTGCAATTGTGAATTTAAGGTGGTAAAATACAGCTATGCATGTCTTTTTGCTTGACCTAGTTCTAGAACAAGGTATTTAATGTCAGGTTGGTTGCTTATGTGATTTTGTTTACTTTTGAAGGCATTGATAGAAAAAATAATTTCGTTTTTTGTAAACCCAAACCATAAAAAATATTTGTGACCTATCACTGGGAAGCTATGCAGTGAAGTCCTTAATTCACATACTTAACAAAGAAGGTCAGAGTACTCTGTGTTTATATAGTGAGGATCAATGCAACCCATCCGTCTCTGAGCGCCCATTAAATCATGGCAAAGAAGATACAATATACAGCAACATGTCTTATTACAAACATTATGTTGGATAGAAACAAATTGAATTCAATCCAGTCGACACACCAACACTATTAAATATAATTTATTAACAGGTGCCGCCTTCTCTTGGCTGCATTACATACAAGAGTCGCGGGTCTCGATTGACCAGATTACGGCCATTGGCTGCCGGGGTGATCACCACTAGTATGCATGTATTTGATACATACAACGGAGAGTTCCGTAACCTGCGTATTGAGGTGGTGTTTGATTGAAACGAAATGGGGTCCAATCAGTCCAGAGATTTGGTTCTGTATCTCACCCTCCTAGATGCTGAGGTTTGATCTAAAGCAGCGATCGTGGGCATTCCAGTACTGGGCCTATGTGTTTTTCATCGGCGGCACGGATAGAGACTACTACATGAAACTTGCTGTGAGTAGTTCCAGTGCAGTCTATCCGTTCCATTGTTCTCCATCTACTATCCACCTGACCATACGGGACCATAATACCCCTGAAGAATTTCTGTTTATTTAAACCTACACAGAAAGAAACATGTCGGGTTGGGGAATATACTGTTAATTATAAACAGTTTCAAGTGTAACTAGTTAGAGTCGGACCAGATTGTAGTATTTAAGTCTGACTCATTAGTGAGTGTGTATGATCCATATTGAATATTGGACTTATATTGCTAAACTTGTTTTTTAGTACAATCATTTTTATAATGAAAATTATTTGTAAAATGTGTATGAACTTATGAATGGTTTGTGAGCAAATGTGATATGGTTGATGTGTGTTGTCTTGTGGTTTTTAAGATGGGAATGTTATATTGTACCAGCCCATGGATGAATTGAGGGGACTGGTTTACACTTTGAATAATATTAACACTTTTGACGATGTGTGTTTTTTTACGATAATAAGTTTTTTCTTCAAAAAAATGTTAATAAATTATATTTAATAGTGTTGGTGTGTCGACTGGATTGAATTCAATTTGTTTCTATCCAACATAATGTTTGTAATAAGACATGTTGCTGTATATTGTATCTTCTTTGCCATGATTTAATGGGCGCTCAGAGACGGATGGGTTGCATTGATGCTCACTATATAAACACAGAGAGTACTCTGACCTTCTTTGTTAAGTATTTTTTTGTTCTATCCGGGGTAGGTCACAGTATTGAGATATCCCTGGTATCCCCTGTTACTCTTGTTGTTTGAGGTCCTTAATTCACAGCCTGGGTCCCAATACTGATTTCACCACTTTAATGAAATGTGTGATCCTGGGTAAATAATGTAATCTCACTGTGCTTGATCTGCTGACATTGGGTGTCGCTAGAAGTGATTTAGTTTGCAATTTTTGCTCAGAAGGAAAACGTTCATGGGTTACTAAACTATTGAGTTGTAAATAGTGAATATGTATATGTTGCACAGCATATTGTTCTCTTGGCTTACACATGAAAACATTGTAATGTCTTTAACAAAGGTATCCTAGAGTATTGAAGACTGATGTCACTGCTTGTAATGTTATTTTCGGGGATGTCGCTACTGATAATGTTAATCGATATTGTGCAAATTAGGGTTCTCCATATCCTTTGCTGGACAGGTCTGGAAGACAAATTAGAACATGTCAGTGCCTTGTATGCCTAACAGTCCCAGTGTTGTGAGCTTGTGCTGTATATTTAAGAGCCTCAGGGAGAGGGGCCCCACGCAGCTCCCCCTACTTGGCTGTCTTACTACACAGCAACATATTTCTTTCATGGCATTATATGTGCTCTTTGCCTTGTGTGCATGTTACAGGCTGCCCTTTTCTGGCTGCTGTCACCTTAATTCAGTGGTGAACTGTTTCATACTGAGCATCCCCCCCACACTTAGTAAAACAAAATGTTTCTGAGCCTCCTACTTAGGCGTTGGTCTTTCCCCACACCCCTAGGGGGCCCAGAGGATGTCCAGAGGCTCTTAGAAATATAAGCAGATGTTCTACTGCTTATATTCTATTAAAAGCAGTCATCTTAATATTATTTTAAAGAGCCTGGGGGATCCTTCAGACCTGTAGGGGTGAAATAGCCCCTGCTGCCATAAATAAAAGGGCAGAGTCAGTGGGGGACATGCCCCTAAGTAAAGGGACTGTGCTGAAATAATGTGGGACATGAGGCTTATGGAAGCAAGGTAAAAAGGAATGAAATTTTGCATCAAAGCATCAAGATACTTAAAGATGCCAACTGCCTTGCATAAGGGAAAGACACATTGCAATGTTTGACAAATTCTTGGAGAGCTGAATAACATTCTCAGAAACAACGGTCCACGGAACCCTCAATGGGATGTCAGCATTGTGTGCAGCAGTTGCAGTGAAGCAGATTGCTTTCTGTCATGAACATTAAATAAAATGAGTAATTCGTTTTTCCCTTCAAACAAAAATATGCTCATCAAAATGTGTGCAAGACTTTCAAAAATGAACTTGATTTCTGTCTATCATGAGCACATCACAAAGGAAACTATGTACAGAATGTATAAGGGGGTGTTGAACTGCAGTGAAATGAAGGCCTTTCACAGCTGAATTCAACCAAAATGACATTTCGATTTTGCCCCTAAAAGTGTAATTATGATGCCGTTCCTTAACCACTGTATGCGGCGAACAACTTTGCAGTGACACTTCTACATGCTAATATTGTGTGCCTTTCAAGAGTCCATGTTAAAGTGAAATGTGAGTTAAAAGGCAATTTTTGCTCAGTTGGGCAGGCCATGGATTTTTCTTTGCTTGTGATTTCTCCAAATGGGAAACTATATTCCAAGGCCCCTGTTGTCATGGGGATTTAGGCCTGACTCACTTCAAACATGAGGGCCTTTGTTTAAAAATACAACTTAAAGATACTTAGAGATCGAATTCATGGTGTGGACAAGATCAAGGCAGTTCTGTTCTCCAGCTTTTATGCCTCAGGTCACTCGGGCCACAAAAAAACTTGCATTAGCTGGCCTTTAGCTCTTGGAATGTGCAAGCTTATATCGACACAGGGCCCTTCTTGACGTCACAGCCAGGAACAGGCACATGGCAAAGGTGGGGCCAGGCTTAAGAAGGGGTATGACTATTCATTGTGTAAAATGGGAGAAATGGTTTTCGTGTAAAATTGGCAGTATTTGTCGCACAATAGTCATGGTAGGATTTCTGAAAAGGTGTCTGCTGGCCGCTTCTGTTCATCCCAAAATGATTTTTGTGGGACCAACATACCAAAAGTTATTAATAAACACTTTATGTGGCACTTAGTGTGAATTTGAGAACTATAAAGTTGCTTAAAACATGCAAAATATGATTCATATGCCACCCACCAAGGGCCATATTTTTCACTGATATATTTCTGGAGTAAATGAAGAATAGCTGTATCTTTGCACCAGTATATCCCACAGACACCTGATAAGGCTTGTGTGATTCACTGAAAAATAGTGTTAAAAAATGCTGTCATGTGTCAAACTATGGAGATTAAGGGCACTTGTCATGCAATGAGATTTTTATGTCCCTGAACCAGACCAAGAACCCCCATGTCGAAGGAATATGTTAAAGGATATTTGTACCGCACACTATCACCACCGGAGTGGTCCTCTGGCGAATCTGAAACAAAAGGGGGGGCACCTTACGTCCTTTCTGAGTGGGTAAGGTTGTTGGTAGTGTTGGGCATTTATGCTATTTTTCTGTCCTCATGGGGTTGTCGATTGTGTTCTATTCGACCTAGCATCGTCTCTCTTGTTCTTGTAGGAGTTTCTTAGTCTGTCCTGGTTGTTGTCTGTGCCATCATATATTCAGTTAATCTGTTTTTTGTGTTTCCTGTTTGATTGTTTTAGTTGTTTCAATTTGTTTCTGAGGTGTTGAAGAGCCAGGGTTTTAGAAGTTTTCAAAATTTTAGGTGGTCTTTGGTGTTTTTTATTTCTTTCAGGAGGTTGTTCCAGGTTTTTGCAGCTAGGTGAGAGAAAGAGGAGCCCCCTAGTTTTTTTCTTGACATATGGTTTTGGTTCCAGGCGGATAGATGGAGTGGTCTCCTCCCCTGGTGTCCAAAAGCACTCACACATTTTCTGGACCTATCAGCACACAGGTGGGTGTGGGGTAGCGAACATTAACCTATCCCTTCTGCGGGAACTATGAAACATTAGTGATGTGATTTGCCCTATAACTAGGTAACCCTGCCTCAGATCAGGGCACTTGCCACTAACCCCTGAGGTAAGCTACTGCCGGAAATCTGGCTGAACATCCCAGCACTAGCAGTGAGGGCAATCTTGCAGAGGAGCCAGGAGACTTAGTACCTGACTTGGGATCCATTGGAGGAAAGAGGAAATCCTTGACTGACCCCATTGGCTGTCCCAGCAGTGGTGCCCTGATGCTCCCTGGTGTCCAGTTCAGACCTCTCCTGTAGGTAGAACTAAACCCCCAAAACCATAGTGTGTATGCCCTGTATTCTTGTAGCATTGCATTAAATAATTCCCCCTTTCAAAATCTCCATTTGCCTGTATTTCAGTCATTGCCCCATTGAAAATCCCCATTTGCCTGTGTAAATCCGTAGTGTATTTTTTCAAGCAAATCAAATAATTTTCCCATTTATTTCACAGGATTTGTATTGTTGAAATTCGAAACCAACCATCTTTTCCCAGTGTTTTGTGAACTGGTATGTCACAAAATGTTGCCCAAAAGAATGAATCCCATTGAGAAACAAATTTATCCCTGTGTTTCAATTGTGCCCAGCTAAACGAATTTCCATCTGCAGTTGTATTTTGCCATTGCAAATGATGTCATCCTAACAAAAAACCATGTTCCTCTTGTGAGTTACCTCCTTTCCCAGAGCCTGTCTGTCATTTTAAGCATCAGTAAAAACGAATTCCATTTGTATTTTCTTTCCCATTGCCCATGTGTTGAATATCCTAAAACCTATCTTCCCCTTGTGTGCTGACTAGTATTCTCTAAAAGCCCTGCCTGTCTTTCTAAGTATAAGCAAGCAAATTCCCAGTTTTTCTATTTCTTTTCCATAGCAGTTGTGATTAGAATTAAAAACCCCATTCTTCCATTGTGTTCTAAAAACAAATTTTCCCATGCTTTGCTGGCTCCCCATATTGCTTCTGTGGGCACCATGCTAAAACAGATTTTCTCCCTGTATTCGGACTCCTTGCCACTGCCTTCCATTTAAAGGAATCCAGTCCATTTGGTGTTTGGGGGATTGAGTGCCACAGGGGGAGTGCTTAACTATTGTGCTATCATTCGTGTGTTGAATTGTTGTTCTTCCATTTCTGTCATTAAAAAGGAAGTATTTGTGACAGTATATCTTAACCTGGTCGCTTTATAGTATTCATTGCATTTTTGTGTTGCCACAACATTGGTGGCTGTTGTAATTTGTTGGTTCTAATTTGACATTGAATAATGAATTAATAAATATTTGATTGATACACACTGGCCTGGTTCCTAGTCCATTGTGACACATGGTATGTGTGTAGGTTGTGTGCGAGACGGGTTGGAGGCCTTCTTAAGAAAGGATCTGTTTTGTAGAAATAAAAAGCGTTTTTATTGTGTGCCACATTTCTAGTAGGGGGAAGGAGGTCCCTGACTTGTGTGTGCCATGTAATAAATGGCGACAGACCCCTAGTTTGAAGACCACTGCCTTAACTTAAGACTTTAAATGTGTGCTTGGCAGCAGGTTACAGATTGCCTTTGATAGCACCCAACAGTGTTTACAACTTTTTGCCTTTTACTCTGGTTTCATCTGCATTAGTCCTTTGCTGACAGAGCCATTACTAACTGTTCAGTTGCAGTTTAGTGTTTCAGCTCCCCTCTGGCTGCCTTCCCTTTCAGATTAAAGGGCATTCCTTTGGATCCATTCTTATTTAAGCAACCCAAGGGTGCCACAGACTGGGTTTACCCCTCATAACTAGGCAAGTGGGGGGGGGGGCAATCATATTGAAATGGGCCTCCACAAGCCGTGACAAATGTTTAGCCGGGCCCTGTGAGCAAGCGCTAAAACTGTTCTTTGTTATTCCAATGTGGAATAACAAGGAGGGAGGAGGGCATGTGTGTTGTCCAGCAAGGAGGGAGCAGGGCTTGTGTGTTGTGATGAGATCGGAAGGTGTTGGACCAGGAAACGGCTGGGCCCCGTTGCCTTTTTCCCCATCATCCGAGTGCTAAGTCTGCCTCTGTATGTATCTTGTAGTCGTGCGTTTGCCCAGTTCATTTGCTACCGTATAGGTCTAGGCACTTCATTTGATGCCAACTTGTGGAGCCATTTCCATTTGTAATGTTAAGGAGCGGGTGCAACACTGAATGGAGCTTGATTTGACTATGACGGTCAAAGCCAAAAAGATGGTTCAGCGCAGTCAAAAGCAGGTGCGTGCCTTTACACTTGGGTGTAGGTAGTCTTTCCACTGCAGGCTAGGACTGTGTTGCTCTGGGCCTGAAGGATTTCTGGGGTGGGGTTGGGGTGGATAGTAGGGGGGCGGGGAAACAAGGCTCTTCAAAAAGTGAGTATGGTGATTGCTTTTATTAGAAAATATAAGCACATGTGTCATCATAGGTAGGGGGGGTGGGGGAATCTCTGCAACAAGATTTTTACTGAAGGAGGCACAGCAACAACATTTTTATGAATGTAGCGGTTAATGGGGAAGACTGGATGTTTCTTTTAGGGTGTTGGTTCATCGCATTCACATTATATGCTTTTCTCTGCACTGCTTCTTAAAGTGCTTCTCTAAGTGAAGATTGATTCTCTGTGACGCGTATTGTGATCTCAATTTAAAAACATTGATACGCCCCCATAGACCAGGTCTTTGCACCAAGAAACACTCACATTATTGTATCAATAAGTACTTTTTTGGTTCCCTATGAAGACAGGGTCCTTTCTAATGTGCAACATGAGTTCAACTCGGGCATCACACAGATTTCACATGCACTGCTGTTAAATCGTTTTTTGCAATGCTGTGCATTTATCTTTTTTAAAGTAAAAAAAGAGGGGTGAGGCGCGCACTCCAATTCCTGGCCAATATACTACCTGAAAAAAGAAAAAGAATAAATGGGTTAAATCCCAAAGTGTCCAATTCACTGGGTTAGATCCCATTTGTTGCAAAAATATTCACAGGGTTGGATCCCAATTGTTGTAAAAATATTCACAGGGTTAAATCTCTTATGCTGCATTGGTACTGCTGTTCTCCTCCTTCAAATATTCACAGAGCTCTCTTTTTACATCTTTTTGAAAGTATTGCTCTCATGACCCCAAAATGAATCCACTGATCTATGACCCAACGGCCCACATGTTTTTTAGAGAACCAGCTCCAAACCAGGAATTCCCAGGCAAAAGTTCCAAGACTGCAAACATAAGTTCAGTGACCTGAAGGCTTTTATTGCACACATAAGTTCTACAGGTAGATAGGTCTGTGGAGACCCCTTTCGCTGCAGGTGAGATTGTGTTGCCGGCAGTGTGAGAGCTGAAAAGCGGCGATCTGGGCTTGCACCCTAAGAGGCCCCTGCCACCTGAAGAGATTGGGGCCTCCAAGTCTGTGTTTACCTTGAATGTGGACTACTTGGTGCAGTGTGCATGTCTCAGTGTTTCAGGGTTCAGTTGGTGGCTAGCTGCAGTGGGCTAATAAACAGATGTACTCTGTGGTTCAGCCATTGAGGCTCGGGGCATATGCCTGGTGGAAGCAGTGAGTTCATAGGATACAGCAGTTTGTCTGATACAGTTCTGCATGCCTTGGCTTCCAAATTGCAGCCTCTTGGTCCTCGGCGGGAGCAGAACCTCTTCACTGGTACTGGCTCCAGGAGCTCTACCCTATGTTTGACCAACAGCGCAGATAGACTAGTGAGACCACGGAACGGCACCTGAGCACTTCATTTTTTCAATCAATGGTGCTGCGGTCTGACACCAGCTGTGCTATTGGTTTGGATGGCTGATGTGAATCTTCCTTTTTCTTTAGTGAATCTGCTTTAAATGAGTTCTGTCAGGCCAGCATTGAGACAGAGCCTGGCCTTGTTTGGCATGGTGACTTGAAAAGCAACCATTTGCAATTACACAGGGGTCAAGTCAGACCCTGCTGGCCCTTACAATGGTTGACTGGAGAGGGTTTACATGGGCAGCAATGCATGCACGCACTCCATTTTTGCTGCACTGTTGTATAGTGTAGGATATTTTAATCAGAGACATTTCGCTTGAGGTAATTCTGGGTAATTTTCCTCCCACCCCAAATGCAGAGCTAAGTTCATTTTTAAGAACCTGGGGTATGCCAGTTTATCAGCATTGATGCGCTACAGCTGCCCTGCCGCCCCCCACCTCTCCTTTCGGAACAGAAATGCTGTTTTATCTGTATGCATCTTCTGTAACTATGTAACGAGCCCAGATACCTCCGGGTTTGGTGCGCTTTATAAATAAACAAACAAGGTTGCACATAAGGTTTATTTATTAAAAATAGAAATACACTGATTTAAAATACAAACAAACTAAATCTCTTCCATTCTGTATGCAGTCTCGATGTCTAGAGTTACTAGCATGATGATGATATACTGGTCAGTTTAATCATCAAAGCTGCATTTACTTTATTGTAGACTTTTCAAATCATATACATCACCAAATATACATTTGGCTTTACCCTGAGCATACATTCACCATGCGTTGTAATGTATGTAAGTATTCAGGACAAAGCTTTCATTTTCTAGAAAACGAAATTAAATTGGAACATCCTTGCATGTCTAAATCTATTTTTCATTTATTGAAAAACAAATACCTCCTCTTTACTCGATGGATATGTCGGTATTTCAAGCGACATTTCTAGAAAACTCAATCTAAAGACATTTGACGTTCCTGCGTGTAAATCGGTTGCAAAAATAAAAGTGTATTAAACGTGTATGCTGGCTAGATTCCCTTCAATGGTGTTTTCATTGCATTACTGTATAAAAAAGTATACATTTATCACTGCATACAAGTCACTACACTGCAACAACAAAACAACCCGCATATAGTCCCGCACATGGGAATGTACGGGACCAGAAATCGCAAACCAAGCACAGTGAACGGTGCAAACCGAACTGAAGCTGTCAAGCGGACATCACAACTCTCGCTCTAGCTTTTCCTGCTATGCCTTACTAACCCACCCCACACGCCATCCTTTTCAGATCCGCCAGGCGACCACTCTGATGGTGATAGTGCACTGTATAAATGATCTTTAACATTAACATTTTCAGTGGGCATTTTAAAGACTGGAAACATGGATGGCAGTTTAAAAACCTTCTCCCATTTTCCTGTATGGGTTCAAAGCTATTATTAGGACCCTGCTCAGTGATCTAACCCAGGAATAACTTCAATTGCATTACTTTTCTAGGCATGTGCAAAGTGAGGTATTATATGGCTCCCATTTTGTACTTGGCCATTAAACCGAAAAGAAGCTGTGGGGGGGATCTCCCAATATACATACCATTTGGGTCTATTTAATCATATCCAAGGTTTCCAGAAGCACTTACACTTCTGAAATATTTACTTATTTTCCATGATGGACAGTCAATTGATATACTCCCTTCAGTACTTTCACAAATAGGAGGAGCTAGGATTCAATCTATTCCTCTTTAGAGTATACCTCCTGTCTTTTAAAAGTAAATGTTGAAGTGTTGCCCTGTGCTTGCACAGAAATGTGATTGTAGATGGGGGTTACTCTAAAATGTACATATTAGTCCCAAAAAGACTTGGCTTTTGTGAAAGAAGAAAAAAAATGTTTAAAAGCTGTTTAAAGACTCCAGAACTTGCTGTGAAACCCGTTTTTGCAAGGCAGGCACTTCAAAGTTGCCCAGCCTCTCCTGGGAACAGAATTACTTCCCCCCAAGTAGAGCAGCCCCCTGGACACATGAAAATGTCCAAGGTGGGGTATTTCACAAACTCATCAGACTGCTTGGCATTGCTCCAGCATGAGACAGTGGACTGCCAGGACACACAGGTGTGAATTCCTGGTAACACCTCTCCTCAGCTGAAACTGCCAGGATCAAAGAAGTCATCATGACAATCTCTGGGCCAGAGACACATTTGGGTTGCCCCTCTTTGGGGACAAAGTCAGCCCACATGGGTCAAAAGACTTTTCTTCTTAAAACTTTTATTTCGAATGGATTTTGTCCTCCCACGTATACCTCATCTTAGATATATCCTTACCTTTAGTTTTGCCTCGGAAAATTTTTCCCCTCTCCAGCAGAGGGCGCTCCACTCGAGGCGGCGACATCGATGTCCCTCGGCGGCCTCCGTCGAGCACCGACGTCATCCGTTGTATAAAGGCCTCGAGTGCGCCCGTTGGCTTCAGTTCCGTTTTTCCGTTAGCTTCGCTTCGGATCGAGATAAACGGCGCTT
The DNA here is from genome assembly GCF_040938575.1 of Ambystoma mexicanum. Taxonomy (NCBI): domain Eukaryota; kingdom Metazoa; phylum Chordata; class Amphibia; order Caudata; family Ambystomatidae; genus Ambystoma; species Ambystoma mexicanum. The sequence goes on along the minus strand of NC_090935.1, from coordinate 1,145,698,967 downwards.
CAGTCACAGCGAATTATGTCGTCTTCTTCGAACCGGTCTCCTCCGAAAATGGGTTTTAAGAAATGCCTAAGGTGTGGAAGAAAAATTTCGCTGAGCGACCCTCATCGTAACTGCCTCTGGTGCCTCGGGTCCGAACATCGGATCGACGACTGCGGTTCTTGTCAATCTATGACCCATAAGGCCTTGAAAGAAAGACGAGGTAAACTGGTGGTGGGGGAGGAATCCTCGAAGTTTTCTTCGAGAGGGAAGGAAGACTCGGCTGAGTCTTCGGTGAAACGCTATAAAAAATCTAGATCGAGGAGTAGATCAAGTCCTCTTCTTCTTTGTCCAAAAAAGCAAAGAAAAGACGACACCGATCTCCCTCTTCTTCTTCCTCGACTACATCGGAGGAAGTTATTACTTGTCCAACAAAACACGACTCCCCTAAAAAGTGGGAAGCATTTAGAGCATCAATGATGAACATTTTTGAGAATGCGGCCCAGACCCCCTCAAAAATGTCTGTTGAACATCATGCCTCTACACACAAAAAAAGTGACGGGGGAAGGTCTAAAACTAGGAAATCCGACAAGAAATTGTCGAGGGTGTCTTCTAGGACTCTTCCCAAACACCTAAAAAGAAAAGCCTTCCGGTGCATAAACAGGAGGCAGACCTTAAGAAAAAGATTTTAGACGTTGATACGTCATTAAGAACCTCAACGAAAATGTCTTTGAAGCCTCCAAAGGCTGTCGAGTATAAGGGGTCGACAACCCAGCCGAAAAAAGTTACGTCGAGTATTTTATCGAAGACTCCTTCGACGGCGTTGATTGTTTCGAAGGCTCCTTCGACGTCGATTGCCTCGAAGATTCCTTCGACAGCATTCTTAGAGCCTTCGAAAACATTGAAGAATGCCTCGATAACATCGAAGGTAACGGCCACAACTTCGACGCCATCAACGCTTCTGTCGACGTCGACACCAGGGGTGAAACCTATTCCTGAGAAAGTATTTCACCCAGAAAGCAGACATTATTTTTACCAAACTGTGTCATCTATATATGGAGAAATGTCTTCAGGAAATGAAGAAGATGAACCTGAAGTTTCATCAGCAGGGGTAAAATATGGTGCAAGGGAGGTCCCTGAGGAATTAATTGATCATCAATCAAAAATGCAAGACCTGTATGAATGTTTACAGTCTGCAAGTGGACTAGATACGTCCCCTGAATACGAATTTGAAAAACCAGATCCAGCAGAACATGCTGATTTGGGCTATAGAAAACTTATGAACAAAGTAACAGAGTTTATGGGATGGGGTAGGAACTCGCCTGTATACCAGGATGATATGACAGATATTTTGTCAGGAGGTCCTCAACCAGATCCCATACTTCCCTTTCATGTTGCCCTGCAAAGGAGAGTAAATGCTGCTTGGGAAAACCTGAATCCATTCCAGCAGTCAATAAAAAATATGTGGCAAAATACAGACCTTGTAACTCTGATCCAGAGTATTTGAGTAAGCATCCATCTCCTGAGAGTCTGGTAGTTCAGGCAGCCACATCAACAAAAATGCTGCATACCCTACAATTCCCGCTGGTGGGGATGACAAAAAGATTGATGCATGGTTGAAAAAGGTTTCGAAGGGATTGTGTCCTCCGACGTATTCCTTATCTTGGATAGCTCTTTCCAGCTTTGCTGGCCTTGGAAATTTTTTCTCTCTAGAGGGCGCTGCGCGTCGACGTCCGCCGAGTCGATGTCCCTCGACAGCCGCCGTATCTACGTCGACGTCATCCTGCCTATAAAGGCCGCGCGCAGCGTCCGTTGCTCAGTTCTGTTTTTCCGCGCTTACTCAGTGCCTCGGAATATCGTTGCTCAGTTTCGTAGATATATTATTCCATTTTCCTCGAGATATTCGATCCATACTCGATGGCTTCCTCGTCTGAACCGACAACCCCTCGGTCCGGCTTTAAAAAATGCAGAGACTGTGGAAAAAAGATGTCGCTAACAGACCCTAACAGGGTCTGTCTGTGGTGTTTGGGAGCTGAACACCATTGTTCGGAGTGTGAGGACTGTATGTCCATGTTAGCTAAAGCCCTGAAGGAGCGTAGGGGGAAGCTGGAAAAAAGGTAAGACTTCTAAAGCTTCTTCTTCCTCGACGAAGTCGAGACATTCGTCTCCTCGTCACCATTCGCGCTCCAGGTCTCGAAGCGGGTCCCATCACTCTTCGAGATCGAAGCACATGAAAAGGAGACGCCGAAGATCCCCTTCTTCGTCCTCTTCCTCTGTTTCACCTAAGAGAATCCCTTGCCCCACGAAGCATAGTTCCCAGGCTGAATGGGAGGAATTCCGAAAAAATATGATGAGCGTCTTCGAGAAAGCGGCCTCGACCCCCTCCAAGACTGCCGAGAGCGATGCTCTGGTCGAAAGACCCGAAGGTCCAAAACGCCGCGCGTCGCAGCACCCGGCGAAGGAAGCTTCTCGAGCGCGTCACGAACCCTCGAGTAAAGCAAAGACCTCGAATCCTTCTTTGAAGGTTCCGTCGACGCTGTCGACGAAGGTTCCGTCGACGCCGAGGTCGGTGTCTTCGACGCCGTTGTCGAAGGGACCTTCGACACACGGGTCTGTTGACTCGACGCCATCCTCAACACCGGCGTCGACGCTAAGGAAAGTCACGGTTGCGGCGCACCCAGTGGCTATTCCCAGGTCTTCGATGTCGATGTCATCGAGATTGTCGATATCCTCGAGCAGAATTCCGATTCTATCGAAGACCTCGAGGCCTCCACCTTTGTTTTCGACGCCACTTTCGAAGCCTTCGGCATTGACGACATCAACGTTTTCGAGGCTGATTACGACAAGTTTGGCACCCTCTGCCTTGGAGATGGGTTTCACACCCTTTGTGAGCTCAGACCAATTGAGAACAATGTCTTCAATTATGGAAGAGAGAGAACTGTCTGATCAAGAAGAGCCATTTGAGTTGCAGGGATCTGCAACCCCAGTTCAAGAGGAGTTATCCTCAGAGGAACGCAGATTAAAGGAACTCCATGATTCCTTACATGAGGCAAGTGGTTTAGACACTTCCCCAGAGGTGGAGTTCGCTAGGCCAGACCCGGGGGAGCATGCTGAAACCCCTTATAAAGCCTTAATGGCCAGGATTACAGAATTTATGGGGTGGTCAACATCTTCACCGGCTTTCCAACAGGATGTCATGATGCCTGCCCCCGGAAGACCAGACCAGGCCCAGCAGCCCCGGAAGCAGGCATCATGCCACTTGGAGCATGCCCAAAAGCCCCAGTTAGGGGCTGTTTGGGTACAGTCCTGGCGCCTATGGCGCCAGGCTCATAAAGATAGTCAGTCCTGGCGCCATGGGCGCCAGGCTCATTATTGATAACTTACCTGAAGCAGACCATGCTGCATGAAGACTCAAGCCAAATGAGGCTTAGGAGGGACTATTTTACTGAAGGGACTATTTTGTTACTTGGGTGGGGCTGTGGAAGAATACTTACCTGGATCTTCTTCCAAGGCTATTTAAACCACGCCCGGACAGCCACACGTGCTTCGCGTTATTCTGCTTGCTGCAGCGTAACGCTCACCGTGTTTTCAGCAGCTCCAGTCTTCAGCCACGCCCGCTTCAGTCCTGGGACTCCTGAAACAAGAAGACAAAAAGGATAAAGGTTAGAACAGGAGTTTTAACTTAAATCCTTACCTGAATCCTGATCCATTTCGCCAAGGAACTGAAAGACAGAAGTCTTTGAAGCATCGCTTCGCATTTCTACGGCGCCGCGCTGAACTCACCTGCTTGGCGGTACTTGAGCATTCCATCACGCTCTCTCCATCTCGCGGCCACCCTCCAACACCTAAGGAGACAAAGACAGCAAGGTGAGCAAAGGGACTCTCTAAGGCCATACAAGCTACCCCCAAGGACTTACCTGATTTACCACGGGAGGTACTCACCTCATTTCGGGTCGGCGCAGTCAACTCTGCTTCATCGCCGTACCCCGGCCCCTAAGGGGAGAAAGCAAGGACAATACCAGTTACCCCCCACAAAACTTACCTGATTTACCACGGGGGTCTCACCTCATCTCGGGTCGGCACAGTCAACTCTGCTTCATCGCCGTACCCCGGCCCCTAAGGGGAAAAACACAATAGACTTACCTGAATCTTACTGAGTGCCATTTGGAAATCTTCGAGTGGATTAATCGGCAACCTGCAAGGAATCGGACAGAGCGAAGAGCAGACATTTGAACTCTTATGAACAATTGGACTTTAGAGTCAATACTGGAACTCACCAATTCCTCTACGCCAGTGAAGTAACTGGTCATCAACGCGCCCCTGCGGTCGACGCAGGATGGAGAGCTCATCCTTCCAAACCATCAGGTGAGACTAAGGAGGGGACATCAAGAGTGATCAGTGGGAAGACAACGGGAATGGGGAAGGTGGGTTGTCACTCAATTCCACGGGTGGTTAATTCCTCTTCTCCTTTGCAGAAGAATATTCTTGCGAGCCAGACAAACTAGGCTGAGCGGGCCAGTCCAGTCAGTCATCTCGGCGCTACACGTCACGCTGGTGGAAATAACAGCGGCCCAGTTCCGGTCGACGCCCCCGTGGGAACCAGGTGAGCGTAACACAGGATGACCTCACGGAGATTCTTGATAAAGGTCCACAGGAGGACCCTGTAGTACCTTTTCATAAAGCTCTTCAAAGAAAAATAATGACAAACTGGGAAACCCCAGATGTCGTCCCGGCAGTAAACAAAAAACTGTCTGCTAAATACAGGGTATCTTCTGCAGACCCAGAGTTTTTGTCCAAACACCCATCCCCAGAAAGTCTGGTGGTACAGGCAGCATCTTCTACTGACATCAAGACTGCTTACCCTACCGTCCCACAGGACAGGGACGATAAGAAATACGATGCTATGGCTAAGAAAGTCTTTTCGGCATGTAGCATGGCGTTAAAATCTATTAATGCTACTTGCACCCTTGCTAGATTTAGCCATACACTTTGGGAGTGTGCTTCTACAGCGGCTGGGAGAAGAAAGAGAGGCGTTCCTAAATATCATAAGGGTAGGAAAAGACGCTATGTGCGAATCCCTCCAGACGGGCATTGACTCGGCTGACAGTATCAGCAGAGCAATGGCGGCAAGTGCAACAACCAGGAGATTTGCTTGGTTGAGAGTCTGGTTTTGCCCCAGATGTGCAAGCCAGGCTCTTGAACACGCCATTTGATGGCTCTTCTTTGTTTGGGGAAAAAGGCAGATGACAGTTTAGAAAAACTGCAAACATCAAAGGCAGCAGCAAAATCCCTAGGCGCTGCAATCCGTCACACCTTTTCGTCCCACAGGAACCTCTGCGAGAGGCAAGTCTTTTCGCTTCTACTCCGCATTCGGAAGAGGTAGGGAACGACCGGCTCAAAGGGGACAAATAAGAACTACCCGAGGTGGACGGGGTAGATATTCAAAAGCTGCAGCAACAGCAGGTGCCTCTTTACCATCGGCATCTGCATCAGCCGCCCCTAAACCACTCTGAGGACTTCCCTCACAGGACACCTGTAGGAGGCAGGTTAACTCAACATCTGGCGGAATGGCAGGCTATCACGTCAGATGCTTGGGCATTGGAGACAGTTGCACAAAGTTACTGCCTGCCTCTCCTACGCATACCTCAGAGTCATCCACCGGGGATCAGCTCTCAAAAAGCTCCAGATCCGCTCCTCTTGCGGGAAATTTTAGACCTGCTAGAGAAAGGTGCCATAGAACCGGTACCGGTACCTGTAGCGGAGAGGAACAAGGGCTGGTACTCCCCTTACTTTCTCATACCAAAGAAAGACGGAGGACTGAGACCCATCTTGGACTTGCGGGAATTGAACAAATTCCTCAGGAAAGACCAATTCAAGATGGTAACTCTCTCTCAGATCCTTCAGGCCCTTCAGTTCCAGGACTGGTTGGTATCTCTGGACCTTCAGGACGCTTATTTCCATGTGCCAATCCATCTCAAACACAGGAAATACCTGAGGTTCGCAATTGGCAACTCTCATTATCAATTTTGAGTTCTGCCATTTGGGCTGACCTCCGCCCCGAGGGTCTTCACCAAGTTAATGTCGGTAGTGGCTGCAAGTCTAAGGAGGGAAGGGATTCACGTCTACCCCTACCTGGACGATTGGTTGATCAGAGCTGTATCTTCGGAACAAGCTCAGATCCAGCTAGATTATGTTTGCCACTCCCTTCACAGACTGGGCTTCTCCCTCAATTTAAAGAAGTCACAAATGATTCCATCGCAGAGACTCCAGTTCATCGGAGCGATCCTGGACGCTTCCCTGGGAAAAGCCTCGCCACCAGAGGTGAGGGCTCAAGATATTCTACAGATGGTCACCAAGTTTCAAAATGCCCAACGTCTCCCAGCCTTCGACTTTTTGAGGTTGCTAGGCCTCATGGCATCCTGCATTTTCCTAGTGCCAGAGGCTCGCCTGAGAATAAGATCTCTCCAGTGGGCACTGAGAACTCAGTGGTCACAATTCTCAGGGAGAATGACAGATCATCTTCAGGTTCCCGACAGGGTGGCTCGAGACCTTCAGTGGTGGGCCTGTCAGGAGAACATTCTGAAAGGAGAGCAGTTTTGGCAACCTTGGCCGGAGATAACAGTAGTCACGGATGCCTCACTTACGGGGCGGGGTGGGGAGCCCACGCCAACGACTTGACGATCAGCGGTCATTGGTCTCCATCGGAGTCCAGACTACATATCAACCTGTTAGAGCTGAGGGCCATCAGACTTGCGCTGAAGGCTTTTCTGCCATCTGTACATGGAAAGAATGTCCTGATAATGAAGGACAACACAGTGGCCATGCATTACCTCAACAAAAGAGGAGGCGTAGGATCACTACCACTGTGCAGAGAGGCGATGCAGCTCTGGTTTTGGGCAATCCAAGAAAAAATCTCTCTATCGGCAGTTCACCTAGCCGGAGAGAAGAACTTGACAGCGGACGCTCTGAGCAGGCAGAGCACAGTCTCCCACGAGTGGGAACTAGCTCAGGAAGTCCTTCAAGAGATCTTCGCCCTTTGGGGAACCCCTCAGGTGGATCTGTTCGCCACCAGTGTCAACAGGAAGTGCGATCTGTTCTGTTCAAAGGAATTTCCCCCGAGAGGAGCTCTGGGAGACGCGTTCATAGTGGACTGGGAGTTTCCACTTCTGTACGCGTTTCCACCAGTCCCTGGCATTCCTCAAATGATCAGGAGGTTCACAAGATTCCGGAAAACCATGATCCTAATTGCCCCGGATTGGGCCAGGAGAACGTGGTACCCGGACCTTCTAGACTTGTCTATCTGCCCTCCGATTCGACTTCCACTCAGAGAATCTGCTCTCACAGAAGGGAGGTCAGGTTCTCCATCCAGACATCAAAACCCTCAACCTTCACGCTTGGCCTCTGAAAGGCTGAGGTACAAGGATTGGGACCTCCCTGATGACGTTATGGAGGTGTTGCTTTCGGCAAGAAGGCCAGCAACAAAATCTTTATACCGCTGCCATTGGAACAGATTTTGCAGCTGGTGTAGAGAAGAGAATATCAACCCCTTTTCATGTGGTACACCAACTCTACTTGGCAAATTCAGGCCTTCAAGTTGGCACTATCAAGGGCTGTCTCGCAGCGCTATCCATCTTTAAGCGCACGGCGGAAGAACCATCCTATTTCAAGTTACCCTTGGTAATACAGTTTCTAAAGGGGTTAACTAACGTTTATCCCCCAAGACCATTCCAGGTTCCCCTATGGGATTTAAATTTAGTCCTAACTTTCCTGATGGGCACACCTTTCGAACCACTCCACTCTTGTTCGTTAAGGTTTCTTACCCTTAAGACTGTTTTATTAGTAGCACTTACATCTGCTAGAAGGGTGAGCGAGTTACAAGCTCTTTCATGTAAACCCCCTCATACAATCTTTCACAAAGACAAAGTTGTTCTGCAAGTGAAGCCTAATTTCCTCCCAAAGGTGGTTTCTGAATTTCATATCACACAGAAGATTACCCTTCCATCTTTCTATCCTCCTCCCCATCCGGGGAAAGAGGAAGAGAGGTTACACAGGCTGGACCCAAGAAGGGCTTTAAGTTTTTACATTAGTAGACTGGCTAGGATAAGACAAGCAGACCAGCTGTTTGTAGGCTACGCAGGTCACAAGCTGGGGCTACCGATAACTAAGCAGACCATTTCCAGATGGATTATTTTAGACATTTTGGAATGTCATAAACTGGCAGGAAAAGAGCCCCCTCAAAATCTTATGGCTCATTCGACCAGAGGTATCGCAGCTTCATCGGCCCTCAAAAGAGGAGTGCCGGTTCGAGACATATGTGCGGCTGCCACATGGTCGTCCATCCATACCTTTACACGGTTTTACAACTTGGATTCCTCCTCCAGTCAGAAAACTAGGTTTGGAAGGGCAGTATTGCACTCTATTCATCAATAAGAGGAAGCATGAAGTCAGTACTCCCACCTCCAATAACAGAATACTGCTATGGGAGCCTATCTAAGATAAGGAATACGTCGGAGGACACAATCCCTTCGAAGAACAAGTTACTTCTTACCTTGTAACGTTCTTTCGATGGGATGTTCCTCCGACGTATTCCTTATCGACCCTCCCATCCACTTCCCTTGTTGTTGCAGTTTATGCTGCTTCAGGGTGATTAGTCTAGTCCAGAAAGAATTATTGTGGGCTACAAAACGGAACTGAGCAATGGACGCTGCGCGCGGCCTTTATAGGCAGGATGACGTCGACGTCGATACGGCGGCTGTCGAGGGAAATCGACTCGGCAGACGTCGATGCGCAGCGCCCTCTAGAGAGAAAAAATTTCTGAGGCCAGCAAAGCTGGAAAGAGATATCTAAGATAAGGAATACATCGGAGGAACATACCATCGAAATAAGGTTACAAGGTAAGAAGTAACTTGTTCTTTTACATCAGGGAGCATGGCTCTAAAATCCACGAATGTATCGTGCACTCTGGCGAGATTCACTTATACTCTGTGGGACTGCATGTGAGTGGCAGTTCAACACATCCCGGAAGGAGAGGAACGTAATGGTTTCCTGTCCATAATTAAGGATGGCAAGGAGGCTTCGGGAGAATGTCTTCAAGCAGGTTTGGACACTGCTGGCAGTATCAGCAGGTCCATGGCGTCTAGTGCAGTGCTACGCAGATTTGCGTGGCTAAGGAAGTCAGGTTTCGCACCAGATGTTCAATCTAGACTTCTTTAATATGCCATTTGACAGCTCGAGGTTGTTTGGCAGCAAGGCGGATGCAAGTTTGGAGAAGCTGCAGACCTCCAAGGCAGCGGTAAAGTCACTCGGTGCCTCTATAAGACAACCTCAGCAATGCCCCTTCACAGGCTCATCTTCCTGGAGGGGTCGTCCCTTTCGTTTTTACTCCTCATTTGGGAGAGGAAGGGGACAGGCCAGTCAAAGAGGGCAAAGGAAATTTCCTCGGGGGCGAGGAAGAGGTGCTAGGTCTGCCCCAGCAGCGGCATCTGTCCCTTCAGCCGCTGCTGGAGCTGCCGCAAAACCACTCTGAGGTTTTGACTCACAAGAGCCCAGTGGGAGGCAGGATCTCACAGCATCTGAAAGAATGGCGGGGCATTACTTCAGATGCTTGGGCGCTGGAAACAGTATCCCAAGGTTACTGCCTTCCTTTTCTAAAGAAACCTCAGAATCACCCACCGGAATACAACTCTACCAAAAATCCAGACCCGCTCCTGTTGCAGGAAGTTTTTACCCTGCTACAGAAAGGTGCAATAGAACATGTACCTGTAGCGGAAAGGAACAAGGGTTGGTATTCCCCATATTTCCTCATTGCAAAGAAGGACGGAGGACTGAGACCCATCTTGGACTTGAGAAACTTGAACAAGTTCCACAGGAAGGACAAGTTCAAGATGGTCACTCTTTCTCAGATCCTTCAGGCTCTCCAAATTCAAGACTGTTTGGTATCATAGGACCTTCATGAGGCTTACTTTCATGCGCCAATCCATCTCAAGCACAGAAAGTACCTGAGGTTCGTGATTGGCAATTCTCACTATTATTTTCGAGTTCTGCCATTCGGGTTGACCTCCGCTCCAAGAGTTTTCACCAAGTTGATGGCGGTAGTGGCAGCGAGTCTCAGAAGAGGGTGATTCATGTTTACCCCTATTTGGACTACTGGATGATCAGGGCACGTTCCCCAGAACAAGCCCGGGACCATCTATCCAAGACTTGCCACTTCCTTCACAAACTAGGGTTTTCTCTGAATTTAAAAAAGTCAAACATGATACCATCACAGAATCTCCAGTTCATAGGAGCAGTCTTGGATACTTGTTCGGGCAAAGCCTCGCCTCCCGAAGAGAGAGCTCACCACATTCTGCAGATGGTAACAAAATTCGAGAATGCCCAGTATCTACCGGCCTTCGACTTTCTCAGGTTGCTCGGTCTCATGGGATCCTGCATTTTTCTGGTGCCAGAGGACAGATTGAGAATGAGATCTCTTCAATGGGCTCTCGGGACTCGATGGTCCCAGTTCTCAGGGGAAATGTCAGATCTTTTACAAGTTCCAACCAGGGTGACACAGGATCTACAATGGTGGACTTGCAGACAGCACATCCTCAGAGGAGAATCTTTTTGGCAACCATGGCCGGAGATAACAGTAGTGACGGACGCCTCCCTTATGGGATGGGGAGCTCACACCAACGAGTTGGCGATCAGCGGTCGTTGGTCTCCATCGGAGTCCAAACTACATATCAACCTATTGGAGCTGAGGGCAATTAGACTATTACTGAAGGCCTTCCTGCCAGCTGTACAGGGAAAGAATGTCCTGATAATGACGGACAACACAGTGGCCATGTACTATCTCAACAAGAGAGGAGGTGTAGGGTCACTAACACTGTGCAGAGCGGCAATGCAGCTCTGGTTCTGGGCAATACAAGAAGGGATCTCTCTATCTGCCATTCACCTAGCAGGAGAGCAAAACATAGCGGCGGACGCTCTGAGCAGGCAGAGCACAGTCTCCCACGAGTGGGAGTTAGCTCAGGGAGTCCTTCTGGAGATCTTCACCCTTTGGGGAACCCCTCAAGTGGATCTGTTCGTGACCAGTGTCAACAGGAAATGTGAACTGTTTTGCTCAAGGGAATTTCCCCTGAGAGGAGCTCTAGGAGACTCATTCGTAGTGGACTGGGAGTTTCCACTGCTATACGCGTTTCCTCCAGTCCCTGTGATCCCTCAAGTAATCAGGAGGTTGAGGATGTTCGGGAAAACCATGATCCTAGTTGCCCCGGATTGGGCCAGGAGAACGTGGTACCCGGACCTTCTGGACATGTCCATCTGCCCTCCAATACGTCTTCCAAAAAGAGAGGATCTTCTCTCGCAACAGGGAGGTCACGTTCTCCATCCAGAGGTAAACATACTCAACCTTCACGCATGGCTTCTGAGAGGTTGAGATACAAGGATTGGGACCTTCCGGATGATGATATGGAGATCTTGCTTTCGGCCAGAAGGCCAGCAACAAAATCTTTGTACCGGTGTCGTTGGAACAAGTTCAGTAACTGGTGCAGGGATAAGAATGTGGATCCCTTTGAATGTGATATTCCAATGGCATTATCGTTTCTGTTACATTTAGCTAATCTGGGGCTCCAGGTTAGGACGATAAAAGGATACGTAGCAGCGCTATCTATCTTCAAGCGCTCTTCGGAAGAGAAATCTTATTTTAAGATACTTTTAATAATACAATTTCTAAAAGGTTTAAACAATGTTTTTCCACCAATACCTTTTCAAGTTCCTGTGTGGGATTTAAATTTGGTACTGAAATTTCTGACATGTGCACCCTTTGAGCCTTTACATTCTTGCCCATTAAGGCTTCTTACTCTTAAAACTATACTTCTAATTGCATTGACATCAACCCGCAGAGTGAGTTAGTTGCAGGCACTTTCGAGTGGTCCTCCTCACACCATCTTTCATAAAGATAAAGTTGTCCTTCGAGTCAAGCCATCTTTTCTGCCAAAAATAGTTTCAGACTTTCACCTGTCACAGAAAATAATTCTACCTACGTTCTACCCTCCTCCTCACACAAGTAAGGAAGAGGAAAGACTACATAGGCTAGATATTAGAAGGGCTCTTAGCTTTTATATCTCAAGATTGTCAAAAATACGTCAGTGTGACCAACTGTTTGTGGGATACACTGGTCGTAAATTAGGACTACCTGTAACTAAACAAACATTATCAAGATGGATAATCCTAGCCATAACAGTGTTATAGGCTAGCTGGAATAGATCCCCCTGAGGGTTTAAGAGTTCATTCAACTAGGGGCATGGAAATTTCAACAGCACTTAAAAGGGGTGTCCCTGTTCAAGATATTTGTGCAGCAGCCACATGGTCATCCATGCATACTTTCATAAAACATGCTTTGGACTCAACTACCTCTCAAGGAGGTCTATTTGCCAAATCTGTGCTACATTCAGTACATGACTTAAAAGATATCTGTACTCCCGCCTCCAATAGAAAACTGCTTTGGGAGTCTATCTAAGATCAGGAATACGTGGGAGGACACAATCCATTCGAAGAACAAGTTACTTACCAACTGTAACATTCTTTCGATTGGATGTTCCTCCCATGTATTCCTCATCGACCCTCCCAACCTACCCCACAGTACAGTTTACGTGGTTTACACTCTGATTTCTTTTGAGGCTGGGGTCAAAAGAAGCACGCTTTTAACAATGGTCATGGACTCTGATATACGGAAAAAACAGAACTGAAGCCAACGGGCACGCTCGAGGCCTTTATACAACAGATGACGTCGGTGCTCGACGGAGGCCACAAGGGACATCGACGTTGCTGCCTCGAGTGGAGCGCCCTCTGCTGGAGAGAGGGAACATTTTCCGAGGCGAAACTATAGGTAAGGATATATCTAAGATAAGGAATACGTGGGAGGAACATCCAATCGAAAGAACGTTAGTCGGTAAGTAACTTGTTCTTCTGCAACCTGAAACGCTATGATGTGAAATTTTAACAGTTTGAATGTAATTTTCACGCCTTTAAAACAAGACGATGTGGACCTCTCTAGCATGGGGGAGCGCAAACGCCAGGTAAATGACATTTCTGAAAAAATTGTACATGACACGGTTATGAAAGTTAGATGCAAATATGTCCCACATTGATAGGCTTCAATGTACTGATTTGTAGATTTTTTGGTGAGATGGTTCCCATTACAGATTACAAAAGATTATTAGAACAACTAAACAACATCGTACAAACTTGGGAGTTTGAACGACAGGATCTGTGTAAAATATGGAATCTGCCTATGTGATTTTTAAAAGTGCAACAACTGTAAAAAGGGGATTTTTTGTGTCATAACCGCTTTTGGCAAAAGTAACTGTGGGATTGCCCTGTACATCATAAAAGAGCACACTATAAAACGGAGTCGCCTCTTTCAGTCCAATCTGCTTCCAGGGAGGCGGCGACTGTACAGCTTGACCTATCCGATTTAGAGGTAGGCCTAGCTTAGTTCAGCCCACATAGTAAAAATACTCTGATCTCATGCTTCTTATATAAAAGGGAGGCATAGGGAGCTCTGGACAGACACTCTCTTCTGACTTTCCAGCTCCAGTGCATCTAGAGATCCAGACATTCCATATTTACCCTGCAAAATTCCAGATTCCAGAATCCAGGCTGGAGCTGGCTGATTTATCCAGGCAGTGCCATCATCCAGAATTAAACCCCACGAAGATCCCAATAATTTAGGGGGAAAGGCCATGGTAAGGAGCCTCCTGCTCTGCCAACTCAGTCACCGCATTCATCTCCAAGGCCTGGATGAGGTCCGCTTGTCTGGTGTGGATACGCCTACATATTGCTTTGTTTATTAGCTCCCCTGACTCCTTTAGTCATGGTGAGAGTGGTCCAAACAAAAATCTTCCCAATGTATTTTCAGGCTGTATATATACTGGTCCACTCTTTGCTTGTATGCCAAATGTGTGTTGCCATCCCCCTATGAGTTTGTGCAGGAAGGTCCGTCCAATTACCCCCTTTAAGTCCATGGCCTAGGGGGTATGGTGGTGTCGCCACGCGGTTCTGGGGAGTAGAGTGGTCTGCTCTGGTTTCCGCTGAGCCACAGAGCCAATGCTGCATTCCCAGTGAACTTACAGCACTGTGCGCGGTCTACAACCAGCTTTACAGGGCCAGGTGCGCCGGGCTGCCCTACACAGTACGTGCCACTGTGCTTGCTCTCACCACATGACCTTGACCACTGCTACAGTGCCTCGTTCTCACAGCTACCCCACTCGGCCTCACAGCCTCTGCCTGGCAGCTGAAAGATGGGGCTGAGGAAGCCGTTCCACCACCACTTCTTTCATTGGTGTGCTACACCGCTCCCAGTCAGGGAGCTCGCTACAGCCCATCTACGTCCCTTGGCTCAGGCCTTGATATGCAGCTCATGCAGCAACGCGTATATCCTGTTGTCTCGGTGCAATTTGACTCAAAGTTGGACTGAGTGCTGCCGCCACCTTCACAACTTGGTCAGAGTTTGACCCTATGACTTATTCTAAAAACTAATGATAGTCCTCTTAATGATATTTTCAAATAGTCTCTTGCGACTTTTTTAATCAGTTCCTGTAATTGCTTAAAGACTGTGAAGCTGTGTGAGACTGTTGTTTCTTCTCAAGTGTGGGGTTGTTGAATCTTGTGCAACTACGAATATCGTACAGGATGGATTTTGTCCTTTCGCAGGGTATAGATCTAAAATTCCTCTCTTTAGTTCATGTTTTGTTTTACTCCGTCCAGCATTGAGTAGGCTGCCGGTCACATGACCTGGCCCTGTGTTGGTCTCAAAGTTCTTGCTCAATACCATTCCTATTACTTTTTTACATCGGTTCAATAAAATAATAATCCAGCCTCCAAATGGTTTACTAACTTGTTGTGTTGACAGTGCTTTAATGCAAAAGGGAGACGTATTTATTTCCTTCCTACCAATTATCTGTTATGTTATAATTTGTTATGTTATTCGAATTTATAGTGCACACATTCACCAAAGGGCATCTTGGCATGAGAAACTCTACTGCAATGCTAAAAACAGCTAGGAGCTAAAACAGAGGTTTCAGGGATTGTGTAAATTGAAGATGATTCTCAGTACACCTGAGGCTGAGCAGCAGATCATTCCATTGTCCACCAGCAGCGAAGGTAAACACGTGGCCTCCTACTCTGAATAGCCGTATTTTTGGAATAGCCACTAAATGATCATTACAGCAACGGAGAGTCCAGCTGGGAACATATGGGCAGAATATATCTTGGAGGTAATCAGCCCCTGACTAAAGTAATCTTCCGGGCAAAGGAAAGCCAGTGAAGTGAGCAAAGCATTGCACTGATATACGCACCAAAAGGAGAATAAGTGGGCACTCGGGTGGCAAGATTTTGCAGCAGCTGTATACTGTGTATAAGACCAGTGAACTGGGCCAGGAACAGAGCGTTACACTAGTCAAAGACACTGTAACCAACGCAGCAACAACCAGAGGTCACAAGGTACAAATCGAAGTACTTTATAAAGCACTTTAAGGAAGTGACCCATCTTACAGACCGCACCAACTTGAGGGGCTATCGAGCATGGCGAAGAGAGAAAAACCCTTAGATTCCTAACCACCGTCACGGGAATGGGAAGATCACCCAAGGTAAGTGACCAGAAAGAGGAGGTTCACAAAGCAGGATCAGGAGACGAGCCCACCACCAAGAACTCTGTCTTGTCCCCATTTAGCTCGAGCCAGTTCACACACTCCCCACGGCTGCCAAGCACTCGTACAAGGGCGAGGATACCTCCAGTTTGGTCTAGATCTAACTGAACCAAGATCTGGGTGTCGTTGGTATAGAAGTAACATCGAAAACCGCTGACCCTAGATGTTGAAGAGCATAGGGGACAGGGTGGAACCCTGAGGATCACCAGAGTGCTTGATACGAAGAAGAAAAAGGAGGAAGAGAAAGCTGCTGGCCCCTGTCAGCCAGGAAAGACGTGAACCAGAACGCGACCAGAGAGGCCTCCCGAGGCCAGATGGGACAACAGGATGGAGTGGTCATCAGTGTAAAATGCTGCAGACAGATCTAACAGTTTCAGGGCTCCCACTCTATCGCGGTCAACCAGGATGTCCTGATCATCAACTACAGACACCAGGACACTCGCTGTTCCGCGCCCGACCGGAAGCTTGACTGAAAGAGGGAAAAAAAAGTCGAGAGTTTTCAAGAAAAGAGAAGAAACCAAAGATTCCCGCAGTTTCACGAAAAAAGGAAGAAGAGATATAGGACGGAAATTAGTCTGCACCAAAGCATCCAGAGACTCCTTTGTAAGAAGGGGGGATAGCAATAGCCTGTTTAAGTTCTATAGGAATTGAGCCTGACTGACGGGCTAGATTGACTGCCTCAATCCAGGTAAATGTTTGTATTCATCCGGGAGGGCTTGTGACAAGAATGGGTGCAGAAGTATCTGCAAGCCATAGATACGATATCGGGTGAACGCTCGGCCTGCAACTTCTGGAAGCCGCAAGAGCTACCTTCGAGACGAGTATTAATTAAGAAGGCATTAAGCATGCACTTAGAAGCCGGAACATGAACATCATTGGGAGGGTCAGAAGTGCAAACATTCAACGGGAGGACTGTACCTGGAGGGGAGAGATCCAGCATGACCTTCTCAGTGTGGATCAGCCTGGGTGAGCACCCAGACCCGGCCCACCCGACCGCGATAAGAGCGCAACGTGAAGAAATACTTCAGAAGTGCCACCCGCCTCTCATAATGAACGGCAACAAAGTAACAATCACAGGTTTAAAAGACCTTAACAAACACGAGGGAGTTTTTGGGGTGGGGAGAGGAACTTTTTTTTTTAAACAAATGTAATGGCAGCAAAAATACCAAGCAATTAAAATAGTATACAGGCCGAAAAGTGCCCCGCGTCTCTTCACACTTGTGAGAAGAGCCATCGGTCCTGACAATGGACAACCAATACAAACTTCAGAGATCGTGAAAAAAGTGGAGTGAACGCCTCAACAGAAAAGACTGTGTTTGTGGGTATAGGGGGTACATTTAAGGATACCCTCACTCGTCAGACCGCAGGGTGAATGCCACATCTGGATCTGTGAGGCTGTACAATACTGAGAGAAGTGGAAATCTTTTGCACACCCACTTCCACCAGAGCCTCCAGATATTTTGGACGAAGACTGACATGACCCCTCCGTTTTGACTATGATGTATATGACTGAAGGGAGGTGTATTCCGAAACACCTGGAGAGCAAAAGGTTGCAGACACCTGGCTAACCTGAGGGGCAAAAGAGCCAGGCAGAGAGACTTGAGGAACTTGAACCAGTGTGAGGCAGGACGAGGTGGAGAGATATCCTGGCCATGTGAACAGGCAACCCCCAAATTAAGCTGCTGGAAGAGCAAAGAAGCAACTAAAGTGGAAGGCTCCCCTGTACCCCCACCCCCCCTCCATGCTCCGTGTTGCTTCCCTGCCCCCCACACCCCCCTCCATGCTCCTGTGTTGCTCCCCTGTCCCCCACCCCCCCATGCTCCTGTGTTGCTCCCCTGTCCCCCACCTCCATGCTCCTGTGTTGCTCCCCTGTCCCCACCCCCCCCTCCATGCTCCGTGTTGCTCCCCTGTCCCCCTCCATGCTCCGTGTTGCTTCCCTGGCCCCCCACCCCCCTCCATGCTCCGTGTTGCTTCCCTGGCCCCCCACCCCCATCCATGCTCCGTGTTGCTTCCCTCTCCCCCCACCCTCCCATGCTCTGTGTTGCTCCCCTGTCCCCTCCACCCCCCTCCATGCTCCATGTTGCTTCCCTGCCCCACCCCCCCTCCATGCTCCATGTTGCTTCCCTGCCCCACCCCCCCTCCATGCTCCGTGTTGCTTCCCTACCCCATCCCCCCTCCATGCTCCTGTGTTGCTCCCCTGCCCCACCCCCCTCCATGCTCCGTGTTTCTCCCCTGTCTCGCCCACCCCCCTCTCCCTGCTCTGTGTTGCCCCCCAACCCCCTCTCCCTCCTCCGTGTTGCTCCCCTCTCTCCCCACCCCCCTCCATGCTCTGTGTTGCTCCCCTCATCCCCCCTCCCCACCTGATTTGTCCCCTTGCCCCCTCTCCTCCTCTCTCCCTTTTCTTCTCCTACCCCTCCATATCCGATGCCCCTCCCCTGTTATTTGTCTTTACGACCCTTTTGCCCTCTCTCCCCCGTTTCTCCTTTGATTTGGTCTCTCTCCCTCTCTGCACTCTGCTACCTCATATCCTTGCTTAGACATGCTTGATGGCTGCATGTCTTGTCCCCCCCCTCTCCCCTCTCTTCCCCCTCTTTCTGTCCCTCATGCCATTGGTACTTACTCCTATCATGTGTCCCTTGACCTTTGATAGCAGCCTGTCTGTCCATCCTCCCCTTCCTCCTGTTTTTCACTTGCACTACATCAATTGTCATCATGCATTATGTTACTGCTTGCTTGTTCTCATGTTCTCCCCCCCCCCCTCTCCCCTCCATAAATGTTTCAGCACTTGCACTATCAGAAATGTCGCCAGGCCTAGTACGATAGTTATTTTCACATTCTAAATTGTTTCAAGGACTTGTAAGAATGTAATTTGTTTCTCCCATGTTCCCTCCCTCCTTGAAGCGCTTTGAAACATTGTATAGGCGCTATACAAATAATCAATCAATCAATCAAAAAGTGGAATGGTAAGCCACCGAGAGAAGTGTTCTGGCCAGACTGGTGCACTCTGTGATTGAGGTTTTAGTTCTGAGACTCCCAGAATTAGGGAGATGGCAAGATTTTGAGGAGAACTGAGAATGCAGCGTGTGGAATGCTGACCAAAAGGACTAAAGATAAAACCAACGTGTGGGTGTGTGGCTGGCTGGGTGGCCTGGTGGAAGCTGGCGTTCTGGAAGTCCCTTAAGGGATTAAGGTGTACGCGAGCCAAGAGTACAAAGTGGGGTGAACTGGCCTGAGAACTATATTCCTAGGAGAGTTGTTGTTCTGAGGCTTCAAACCCAAAGGCCATAGGAGACCTAAGAAGAGCAGAGGGCAATCTGCAAATAAGGGAACCTAAGAGACTTACAACCAGAAGCTCTTATTAAATACGCATTTTCTTTACTTCCTATATTTAGTTTGTGACATGGTTATTTATTTGTAAATAGACATTCGTCACAGCAAATTAATGACATTCGTATATGACCACCGCTTGAAGCAAAACTTATTCATATGGCGATCGAGAGTAAAATCACTGATTGGACTGTGGGAAGGGCGGGCTGCGGGGGAAGAGTTTAGCCCAGCTGTGACCACGGCCAGATCTAGGCTTCCTTTCATTTGTTAAAACGGGAGGTATGTGCCTGCAATCTGCTACCTTCAACAGGGACTGGCCATATACAGTTAACAATAGAAACAAGATGCATTCGGCAATAAGAGGATGCACGTTCTCATCTCTGTTTATGGTCTATAACTCCAGTTGCCTGTTTAGAATGTTCTTGACAGTCGCATCGTGTATTTGGAAAGGTGTATGCACACGCTGTGGGAGAAGTGCCATGTACGCATACAAAACAAACACCAACGTGTGCATTGAGCCTGAAGTGATGACAAAGCTTTTATTGCCAGAAACTTTCCTGCAAGAAACACTTTGGAGAAACTGGTTGGGCATGTTAGCAGGTAGAGTGCACAGAGTTTTAAGTGCATGTGACTTGTCAAGGAAGCTCAGTTGTTTATCTAACCAGTTAATCATAATTTATTTTTTTGATTCGTGCTAAATAACAGTCTGGTTTCTTACCACATTTTCTTGTTTGCGGCCTGTAATAAGGCAAGATTAATCTAGCGCGTTTGCCTTCCCTGTTCGCAGTGATTACTTACCTTTTGTGACTTTTTTTGTGGACCAGAGTACGTACTTTGAGTACAGTAGAATTATGGTAGTGCTGCTTGCATGCATTTTAATGTGCAGTGATAGATGTGGCAGAAGATAGTCTGTGGTGCAAGGGCAGCAGAAAGCATGGGCATCGTCCTAATATTTCAAATACATTCTGGGCAATACTCGCTTGCTGCTCTGACTACATTGGCCAGATGTTAATCTACTTCTCCAGCATGTGGTCTGGCATGGATTCACATGCTCATGAATATTCCCCCATCATCAGGCTGGGAATCGTCAGTAAAAAGGAAAACGGTTTCTCTTTAGCTTGAAAACTGCATTTCTCCTCTAAACCAATCACTGTACTCTGGGTCATACTACCCCCATCCAGTGACAGTCCACTCCCTTAATTCAACCCGTGGTGGCCACCTTCAGATTCTTACCACACGCTTTAGTGTTGGTAGTCCACTTCTTGCTTTCCGAGCTATATTTGTGATACTTCAATTGTTTTCTGCAAATTTTAACATTTTTGACCGATTTTTGTCTCATGGTTCAACTGGAGGTCATGTACCAGCAGTGGGGCCCGCTGTCCGAGAAGATCATACTAAATCGCGGATAGTCCATCGAGTTTCGAGAAGGCCCTGAGCTTGGGCCTACTTTGCGCCTTTCCACCATGGCCGAGTAGAGGGAGGTGCCTCTTCAAACTCTGCACGAAGTGTGGAGTGGGGAATGTTTACGTTGAAGATCGATAAACAAATGTCTGTATTGCCTGCATCTGGACCATGATGAAGAGGGATGCAAGGTCTGCTGGGGGTTTTCGAAGAAACCCAAGAAGGATCACTACAGCAGGCTGTTGGCATGGCTCAAATCGGGCAAGACCCCTGACTCTGCTTCCCGGCATGGTCATGCTTCCCCCAGGACCGGCCGGTCCCATGAGCGAACTCCCTCAGAAAAGAGTTCCAGGTCCTTTCAGGACACCCCGCCCTCGGGGGTCTAAAAGAAGGCCAGGCTACACAACGCTAATCCCATTGAGTTCGCCCGGCTGGGGGTCCCAGCTCGGGGAGGACACGGTCGCTGTCACTGGCTACTTCTATGGCGAGCCTACCTGTGAGGGGTGCTCCCTCTAAGAGAAAGTCCTTGACTCCTTCAAAGCTTTGTTTTCCATCGGCGGACTAGACGACGAAGGGGAGATATAAAGGTAGCCCCTCGCTAAAGGTCACGACAGTGGCCACTCCTCTAGTGTCCCTACCGCTATAGCGTGACACAGCTGCTGCAGCGCTGTCTAAGGTAACTGGAATGGGGAAAACCTCCGTGGCCGCTCTGCTCCAGAAGTCACAGGAGAAGGGAAAGTGTAAAGTTCCTCCTTCTGGCCCTAAGAACGGTGCAGGTCCACAAGCTGCCCCAGAGAAACCGGTGCAGATGTATACGAGCTCCGATGAGGGCGAAGATAATCTGCCTGAAGACTATTATTTGGACCACGAAGGTGGTCATTGACCTGTGTATATAGGTGGGTTCCGCACTGGGTGAGCCCTGTTCCCCTCCTCCCCCTTGCCCGAGGAGGCCCATCAGTCCGGACCCTTCACCGCCCGAACCTTTTACACCTCAACCACGGGGCATGTCTTTGGACATTCTGACGACACTGCAAATGCTAGTTTTGGAAATCCAATAGAGGCTGCCTCCCACACCAGACCCTGCCCCATCTAGGAGCCCCCCAAGGCCACCGCCCGGGAATCCACCCTGGCGCAACTTTAAGTCAAAGGACCCAGCTGGCTTGAGGCGTCAACCGACACATACACATCGGGATTTGACTCTGGGGAGCCAGCACTGCACACTGGCATGGATATGGATACGGCTACTACGGCGACGGACATCGACAAGGCCGATGACTTTGTACCAGCTGACGGGGAACCGCTGGGTGCGGGTGAGCCCCACAGGGCCTCTCTGACAGATGAGGTCCACTCTTTTCACGCTATAATGTTCAGGGCCTCGGACAGTTTTCATTTGGTGCCTGAGAAGATTAAAAAGGGAAGGATTCCTTTACCAACGACGTGAGTCCAGACGGAAGACTATTGTGTCAGTTCCCTTGCAAGACGATATTTGGGAAGAGGGCTTGGCCCTAATGAAGACTCTGAGCACCACTCCTCCCAAGCGGGATAGACTCGAGAAGAAATACAGGGTCACAGACTCGGCCACCAAGTGCCAGAGGTCCCAGCTTTCACCCAACTGTGTGGTCCCTGCCGATGCCCGGAAGCGCTCGGCGAACCAGTTGTCCTCGTCCATGGCGTCTCCAGACCAAGAGGGACCAGGGGGGAGAGGGTGGAAGAAGCCGGACGCGATGGGCAAAAGGATCATCTATATAAGGCTGCCAATGCCCTGGCCATTCTGTCCCGCTATGATCGGGTGCTGTGGTATAAATTGGGCTCTATTCTGGACTTCTTACCTGAGGAGTAGAAAGTAGAGTCTCTGGCCCTGTTCCAGTCGTTGTCCTTTTGTTCCCTGAGAGGAAAGTCTGCCAGGTCTTCAAGGGGTTTACCACCCCTTATTGGCAACCTTCCCACTTCATGACTCGAGGCGTACAGAGGTTGCAGGCATACAGCAGCGGAGGACTGCATCTGCGCCGCCCGCAGGGCAGGGCCCTGGGCTCCTGAACCAGACGTGGAGTCTGTCACCCACTTGTGCATCACCACCGACAGATGGCCGCTGGACGTTCTCAAACACGGGCACACCTCTGTGTTCCAAAGCAGGTGTTCTCGTATTGCTCCTACAGCTCGACAAGAACACATGGTGCATCTGCTGCAGGAGGTCCATGTCGTGTTAAAAAAAGGGGCGATGGAACCTGCCCCTCAGCGCCTCTGGGGCTCCGGAGTGTACTCCAGATACTTTCTGGTCCGAAAGAAGACAGCAGGGTGGAGGCCGATCCTGGACCGGAGATGCCTTAAAGTACTTGAAGTCCCAGAAATTTCGGATTGTCATGTGGCAGCGCATGCTCGGACCAACTGGAGGAAGGCGACTTCCTGGCGTTGCTGGATCTGGAAGACACCTACTTCCTCGTCCAAAGACAGTGCTGCAAGTTCCTGCGGTTTGTGGTCCAGGGAGGACACTATGCATTCAAAGGGCTCCCCTTCGGCCTGAAATCGGCCCCAAGGGTCTTTACAAAGTGCTTGTCTCTGGTGGTGGCACACCTTCGTCTTGAGGGCATTCACGTCTACCCTTACCTGAACAATTGGCTTGTCTGATCCCACTCGCACGCACTGGCAATCCAGCACACGAGGACCGTGCGTCTGCTGACGGATAATTTTACAGAAAATCCCAGCTCCGAAGTCCAGCTTGGAGACATCGCAGAATGCTGTTTCTGGCGGCCCAACTCAAGACACTTGTCTGGCGTCTCCCCTGGAAAAGAGGGTGTTGGCCATCCTGGGGAAGGTACAGTGCCAGTTGTCAGCGCGGTCAGCTACGGTGCAAGCCATCAAGTCGCTGCTGGGCATGATGTCCACCTGCATCAACCCGGTCCGCCTTTGAGGACTTCTGATGAGGCCTCTCCAGGAGTTTCTATATGCAAGGTGGCTGCAAGTGTCAGGTTTCTGGACGGACAAGATCACCCTCAACGAGGAGTTCCAACAGGTGATTCAGTGGTGGGCGCGTGCTCCCATCACCTCAAGTAAAGGGCTCTGTCCACCGCGGATGCCTCACTAGAAGGTTCGGGAGCCCACACCAGATGGTTGCACGCCAGAGACTTCTGGCTGCCGGAAGAAAAGATCCTTCATATCAACGCCCTGGAGCTTTGGGCAGTCTTCTCGGCCCTCATTCCTTCCCGCCGTCCCTGAAGGGGAAGGTGGTGAGGATCTTCAAGGACAACACCATGTTCTACATCCGGAAGCAGGGCGGGACAATGTAGAGGAGCAGTTGTAGTAGTCATCCCTAGCTCCCGTGCCCTCACCTACATCATATTGGAACGGCAGGAGAAGAGCCCTATGTGGGACACCAGGTATAATACCAATACCACATCGAGTGTATGAGAGACGATATACATTTTGACAACTGTATCAAATGTACACTCTCACTGAAAGGGTGGAAGGATATCTGCATACACCATTGGATATTGAAGAGCTATAAGTGAAATCAGAAGAGAGCACGTCATTAAGGAAAGACACAAGACACACTGAAATGATATACAAATACTTGAGTGAAGATGTAACTGAAAGAGACACATGTAATCAAATATGAAGAAATCATATGCAAAGAAGATAAAGTAACCAGCTGACTAATACGTGTATATAGGCAGAAACGCAAGGTAGATGAGACATTTAAAGGCTTGCTGCAGAAGAAAACCTAGCGTGGCTAGGGCGGCCATGATTGAAAGATAGACGTCTGACTCGTATTAAAACCAATCAAGCACCTTGGAGACAGACCAGGGCTGCAGAGTCAGACGCTGGAAAAACAGCTTTATGTGAGGGAAAAAGGAGTGTATTGGCCTGGGATCATGGATGCCACATAAGGAATAATTCGAAGGCACAAAGGGAGTCAAGAGGATAAGCCATGTGCGTAAGACATATTTCTCTTAGATTAAGTAAAGAAGAAAACATCTGCAAGTGCCAAGTATTGGACAATCAAGGATGCAAAAAGCATATGCAAGATGGAGGGGTCAAGTCTCCAGAGGCCAAGAGGAGTAATGACACCCAGCACAATTGAATCAAATAGCAGTAAATGGAAGGTTGAAGTGGACAAATTCGTGGTCACCTCACACGTGGTTTAGAAATCGAAAACAAGAGCTTTTCATTAAGCTCTAAACAAAGATAATGGTATTTGTATTTGTCTTTATTTGTAGCGCGCAGCCTTGCCCTCAGGCATCTGGGCGCGTGGTTACAAGAAGTTGGTTACAAGAAGTTGGTTACAAGAAGGTGGTTACAGGCCAGCATGGGGAACAGGCTTACAACGGGGAAACAATAAAGCTTACAATGATACAGCTAGAATCAGGAGAACGTGAAGGTTAGATACGGAGAAGAGTGCTGGTGTGCTAACAGAGTGAGCCTATGAAGGGAGTGGGGAGGGCTCATCAAGCTTGTGAAGCCAAAGTTTAGTTTTGGTTTTGAAGGAGTGGAACGAGGGCTCTGATCTGAGTGTGCTGGGGGGTGGTGTTCCAGAGTTTAGCTGCAAGAACAGGGAAGCTAGATCCACCAGCAGATTGTAGCTTAATTCTGGGCAAAGAGTGTGTTGACATAGGTTGATTTCAGCAGTCTAAGCGCAACATGTTGTGAGAACCGGCTGGTCAGATAGGCTGGTGCCAGGTTATTCTGAGCCTTAAAGGTTAATGCTAAGGTTTTGAGCGAAATTTGTTGCACGACGGGGAGCCAATGAAGGTTACGTCTGATGTCAGAAATGTGCGATCTTCTCGGGATGTTGAGGGCTGCCCTGATGGCATTGTTTTGTGTAACTTGTAGCTTGTCAATGTTTTTTGGCTAGTGCCTAGGTAGAGGGCGTTACAATAGTCTATTTTAGCCATGATTAGAGTTCTCGCTAGGATGATGCAGTTCTCAGCATTCCGGAAGGGTCTGCAGGCTGTGATAAGTTTACAGGTATAGGCCGAGGCGGACACTAATGCATTGGTTTGTCTGGATAGTGATAGAGTTGCGTCGAGATAAACGCCTAGGGTTTTCGCTACATTCGACACTTTGATTATGTTGCCATCTATAGTGAATGATTTATATGCTGGGTCGGGTTTGGCCAGTTTGAAATGTGTTCTTAGGATGAGTAGCTCCGTTTTCTGGTAATTGAGGCAAAGCCCATGATCAGCCATCCAAGCCTGGATGGTTAGGTAGACCTCATTGAGAGCCTTTGTGTCACTACCAAAGTCACCAGAGATGGGCATGAGTATCTAGGTGTCATCAGCATAGTTGGTGTATGAGACACCCAGATAGTCGAGTATGTCAAAGAGTGGTTTGGTGAACACATTGTATAGTGTAGGGGAGACACAGGATCCTTGGGGGACTCCGCAAGGGACAGGTGCAGGTTCTGCTGAGGCTAGAGGAGAGAAAACCCTCATGGTTCTGTTAGCTAAAAAAGGAACTAATCCAAGACGATGCAGTGTCCGAGAAGTGCGCAGCAATTTTGAGGTGGTGGCAAATAATTTTATGATCGACCAGGTCGAATGCTGCTGACAGATCGAGCAAGAGGAGGAGTGCCAGCTTGCCCTTATCTTTCAGGTTGTTAATTTGCGTTTTTAAGTCATCAGGGCAGTTTCTGTGCCATGTCTAGGACGGAAGCCAGATTGACGCAGTCCAAGTAATTGATTTAATTCAAGATAGTCCTGTATTTGCAAGTACGCAGCGCGGTCCAACATTTTTAGTAGGTATGTTACCGTGGTGATAGGTCTATAATTGGCGGGGTTACTTGAGTCAAGGGAAGGTTTCTTGATTAATAGGATAACCCAAGCATCCTTGAGGTTATCTGGGACGATGCCCGATCTAAAAGAGGCATCAATAAAAGTAGTGATAAATGGTGCAAGGTCATGCACAGCTTCCTTGATGAAAGGTGCCAGACAGGAGTCGCTTTGACAGTTTGAGGGTTTAAGCATTTTGATAATATTTTCCACTTCCTCAATGGATAGCGGTGAAAAGCTGAAAGGTTTTATAGGGCATGTGAGGACTAGGGGTTCACGCAGAGGTGAGTTCAATGTGAGATCGGTTAGGATGTTTTTTTTAGCATTAATTTTTGCTGGCAATAGGGCAATTTTATCTAACAGTGCCTTTTGAATATTTGAGCACCAGGCAGCGTCAGTGGAGCAGGTCACCAAATGGGCAACAGGTGACTCTAGTTCCTTGAGGATCTTAAAGAGTTCTTTTGATTTAGCCTGCGTAATGCGTTTGTTGTAGACGTCTTTTTTGGCTGCAAGAATTGCCGCTTTGTAGGTGGCGGTAGCCATGGTTAGGTTGATTTTGTTGACGGAGGAAGGTACATTTTTCCAGAGGGAATCGGCTTTTCTTTTTTCTTTGCGTAAATCTCTAAGATGGGGGGTCAACCAGGAGTTCAAGTGAGAGCGAGGTTTCTGTTTACGCAATTTGAGCAGTGCAATAGTATCAAGGGCTTTAACCATGGCCTGGTTATAAATGGCAACTAAGACTGTAGGGTCTGAGCTGTTGGTCAGAGGGGTGTTTAGTAGAGGGAGGATAATAGGCAGGAGTTTCTCTGTCGAGATATCCTTCTTATTACGGGTGAGAATGGCAGGGGCTAGATTGGGTTTGCAAATTTGAGGGCTGGAATTGATAGCAAAGGTTATTTTGAAGTGATCTGACCACAGGCAAGGGTTTACAGAGATCAAGTTAAGCTTGCAGTTTAGGTCAGCAACCCAGTTGAGCGTGCAACCTTTTAATATGCATTGGCTCTTTGATGTGTTGGGTGAGACCAAAGTCAGTAAGAGTGTTTAGGTGGTCAGTCGCTTTGTGATCATTTGTGTCTTGGTAGCCTAGATTAAAGTCACCAAGTAAGAGGATTTGAGAATTGGGCTTGGTGCTAGGGGCAAGAATGGAGAAAAGATAATCAATAAATGAGGTGATGGGGGCAGGGGGCCTATATATGAGATGCGCTGTAATAGTTTGGTTGGGCGAGATGGGTAGCTTAAAAGATAGGAGTTCAGCAGAAGGAATCTGCATGATAGGCATTGACCTAAGTTCAAGTGAACTTTTGAAGGTGACAGCTATTCCTCCACCCTTGGATTGAATGGAATCCCTGTCTTGTCTGATGATGGAATAATTTTCTGGAACTGCCAGGGAAAGAGCAGCACCGGATGCAGTATGCAACCACGTTTCGGTGATAGCCAGGAAGTCTAGATTACCAGTTGTAATCATATCAGCAATATCAAGGGCATGAGCCGCGAGGGATCGGGCATTGATCAGGGCACCAATGAGTTTCTTATTAGTTTTGATCTGGCCTGAAGTTGGAGGTGGTGATGGGTTTAAGTTTGTGTCCGGTACTTGTTTAAGGGGTTGTGTTAGGGTATGGTTGTTGGCTGGTCGTGGGAGTTTGGAGTTAGGGTAAGGGCCCTGGTGGCGCGTCCCAAGGTGGAGTTTGGATGCTAGTCTCAGGTTTCTGGTGTGTGAAGTACATGGTTGACTCGAGTGAGTGCACGCGGGTGCAGTCTGGATCAGAGATGATTGGATAGAAACAGGACATGGTCTGGTGAAGCTACTATCGTGGGGATAGGTGTGTAGGTAACCTATGTAGTCTCGTGCCTAGTCTCAGATTGCGGGCAAGAGTGGTGATAGGCAGAGTCGATTGTGAGGTTAAATTGGCTGTGTGCGTGGACTGAGTAGTAAGTGCACGACAACGTCTAGAACCAAGTTTCTGGTAATGGTAGAGCATGGGAGATTTGGTGTGTGTTTAGTGGCAAAGTGACAGAGCCATAGTGCTGGGTCGTTCAAATACGGGTTGGGTACAGCCATGGTAAGTAGAGCAGGTGGATAATATGGGAGAGAGTGGTTAGTGCCAAGAGTGGGCCAGGAGTACTGCTGAGCAGTGGTGGTGCTTAAGGGCAGAATCGGGAGTAGAAAAGACAATAAGGCAGGAGATCTGAGATACAGTGATAGCCAATAGGTGAGCTGCAGCCAGGGAGGTATGCAAGCTAGAGTCTAGAGTTAGCAACATTTTACGATTTACCAACGTGGGCTGAGAGCAATAATAGGCACAAAGGCTAAATGCAGTGTCAAATGCTAATTGCAGTATCAGGGCACATAAGTAAGATATAGTGTCAAATGCTAACTGCAGTGACAGGGCATTGAGGGCTATACAAGGAGATTCAGTGTAACGGCTAAATGCAGTATCAAGGCACATAACGGCAAATACAGTATTAGATGCTAAATGCAATATCAGGGCACATAAGGCAAATTCAGTGTCAGTGCGAACTACAGTGTCAAATGCTAACTACAGTGACAAGGCATTGAGGGGTATACAAGGAGATACAGTGTAAAAGCTAAATGCAGTATCAAGGCACATAAAGGCAAATACAGTATTAGATGCAAAATGCGGTATCAGGGCACATAAGGCAAATACAGCGTCAGTGCGCATAAAGGCAAATAGTGTTAGATGCTAGATGCAGTGATAAGGCACGGAGGGCTAGATACAATGTCAATGCTAAATGCAATGGCTATGGTGCACAAGGCTAAGGTAAGGGCCAGCGGCTAAGCATTGTCAAAGGTGCGGCGGGCTAGAGGCAATCGCAGAGACGGCAATGCAGAGCGTGATAAACTAGAAATAGCAGCGGGACTCATTACGGGCTAGGCAGGGGCACATTGAGGCAAATGCATACATTTACAGACTGGTGGGCTAAGCTACAGATAGTCCACATTGCAAACAAAACCATATAGGTAGGCAGTTGTGTAGCGTGAAGTGGTAGCAGAGGCAGCACGCAGGTTAAATAAAAGTCGGTGGTGAGCAAGGAACAGGCGGGGTGCACAGCATGAGGAGATCAGAGGGTGGGAAGGCAAGTGGGCTACGAGTGATAAGGAGTCCACGAGGGAAAAAAGTTAATTGGTAGTATCTTGGGAAGGTGTGGGCGAGCTGCAAGGTTCAGGGCAGGCTTACCGGAGTAAGAGCAGGGTCCTTGGCCCTTGCCTCGACCGCCTCCGGACAGGCTCCAGACAGGAGTCAGCCTTGGTAGGTGGCCTTAGGAGGTGTGACGGCGTTTGCCTGCGGGCGATGTTGATTGGGTAGATTAACATTCAAGGAGCCAATCTCGGGGCTCTCACAGTAAACAATGCCATGAAGGCAATACAAATTTGCAGACGGCCATCTTGAAGTGGCCTCAGCCTCGTGGGTGCAAATGGTAGCTCTGTTGAAAATCAGTTTTCGTGGCAAAAGAAAGCAGCCTTATGTCAGGCTCAAGATTTAAACAATTTGCACCCAATTACCAGACACGCGACTCTATTCGGAGCTGCCTGTGTCAGATGGTGGCTGAATGGTGTACCTACACTCCCTTGAAAGTCCCAGAACAGAGAACAGGCTGCAAGATCAACTATAAAGGAGAAGCTTTGGTTTAGGGCCAGACTGATGAGAGATGCTAGACTAATTGGGCAAGTGGGTAGTAGTCTGACATTGCTCTCGACACCTGAGCATGCCAACCAATCAGCGGGTCTATGTAGCAACATACTATACAATATTGCTCTGGCCAACCCACTGCTGTTATTCTGCTATAATCAGTTTTATGTTTTTAGAGGTGGTTCAAGGCGTGCCCACTAGATAAGGGGCATCCAATAATATTACTAATACTTACATGATATATAGGTACACATGTTTCCAATTCCTCTCAATAGGTTTTACAGTTTGCCACGTAGGATGATGTCATAACTGACGTACATTGAGGTGTATAATCGAAACTAAAGCATGAGAGCCTGGACTACAGTTTGTTCATCAGATTGCCCTACCTTATTCTACCTGTTAATAAAGTAGTACTTTGCCATATTCTTTGACTCTGTCCGGTTATTTGGATCTGAGATCAGTATTGGTGATTCCATTGAGCACACGAGACGCTTCAAGGTGCTAGAGCACAACGCGCTCTCTGGCTCTATCCAAGGAGGCACAGGACCTGTGGCACTGGGCCATTCGTCAGGTCATGTTTCTTGTCCCTTTTCACCGGGCAGGCATCATAAACACCGTTGCAGACTCACTCAGCAGGGAGCTACGTTCTTGCCACGAGTGGGAGCTTTGCCAGGACCAAGTGGATCTTCTATTCTGTGAATGGGGTCAGCCCTAGATCAACCTCTTTGCGGCAGCGATAAACTCAAGTGTCAGAGGTTCGCCAGCAGGTTCCCGCAGCCGAGGTGTATGGGGGATGCTTTCTCGTTCCTGTGGGAGGGCCTCTTCATATATGCCTTTCTTCCTTTGCCACTCCTGTTACGAGTGATCAACCCACTCAGTGTCACTGCAGGATGAAAATAATCACTCTGACGTGGCTGCAACACATCTGGTATCCAGACCTGCTACGTCTGTCGGTGGCCGCATCCATCAGGCTGCCTCTACTTCCTGCTCTTCTCGTCAGAGAAGATGGGGTGATTCTACACCACGGCCTGGCGTCGCTGAACCTCAGGGCCTGGTTCCTGGAGCCCTAGAGTTTGGAAATTATTCTTCCCGTTGGAATGTAAGGTAAGAACATCCTGGCCAAGGCCAGAGCCTCTTCGATGTTGATGTGCTACGGCCATAAGTGGAAGCGCGTCTGTGTGGTGCTCGGCTCAGAAGATTACTCCTCTGCGTGTCACAGCACTGCAGCTCCTACCATACCTGTTTTCCTTGGCCAAGGCTGGACTGGCTAACGCCTCTTATCAAGGTGCACCTGGCTGCCATATCCCATTACACCAGGACACTGGGTAGGCCTTCCCTGTGGTCTTAAAGACTTGTCAAGGTGTTCCTCAGGGGCCTCTTCAGGACTTTTCCGCCAGTGAAGGCTCTGGCCCCAGCCTGGAAACTCAATGTGGTCTTGACTAAGCTCATGGGGGACCCTTTGAACTGATGCGCATGCTGAAGTTCCTCTTGTGGAAGACAGCTTTCCTCGTGGAGATCACCTCAGCCAGGTGGGTTTCGGGGGATGTGTGGGGCATCAGGCCCTGTCTTGAAAACAGCCGCACTTATCCTTCCACACTACAAGGGTGGTACTGCATACACACCCCGCCTTTATGCCAAAGTTGCCGTCAGAGTTCCACCTCAACAAGCCTTTGGTGTTACCTGTCTTCTTCTCGAATCGGTCCTCGCCATCGGAGAGGGCCTTGCATTCGCTGGATGTTGCTCGTGCCTTGAAGTTCTACGTGGCATGCACAAAGGGTTTTTGGAAGACTTCTGAGTTGTTCGTCAACTCTGGACCTGTGAATCACGGGAAGGCTTTGTCGAAGGCTTCCATCTCCAGGTGGCTCTCCAGCTGCATCATGCACTGTCATCGTCTGGCCAAGAGCTCATTCCACCAGAAGCATTGCGGCAACAACGGTGTTTCTCTGTTGTTCCACTGCTTGACATCTACAGGGCTGCTACGTGGAGGTCCAAGTGTTCCTGCTTAATCCCCTCCAATGGCAATGTGTGCTCCCAGTGCACCAAAAATGTTATGGGCCCTTCTCAAAATGTTTGTTAAAGCAGTACAAAGAGTTGGAAATTCTTAAAGTATGTTATTGGGTTTTATTTAGTGTTCTCAATCCATTTTAGTTGTCTATTGATGCGTTGGCACCAGCCGGAAAATACGTTGGGCTTGGTTAGTTGCAGCAGACGTAGCAGTGCAAGATTACTTTGCTGTTGTGTTGACGTGTGCAGATCAGCAGGAACTGGGATTTGTGTGCACTTGAATGTTTCTAGGCTAGTTTTGGTGAGGGCTTTGTGTGTCCAGAAAGGACCCCCTGGTATTGGTATTCTGTCAGGTTTGCTGCTTACAAAGTCAGCCCATATAACAAGGAAGGGTCTAGGATTGCTGGAAGTCTGTGGGAGAGGTGTAGAGTTGCAACAGTGTTAATGTGTGCAGGACAAGGGTTACTAGCTTGTCACCTGTAGTGTGTGAGTGGGTAACTGATGTGTGTAGTAAAACCTAGAAACTAGAAAGGAGTGCATATAGCCAATAAGGCACGTTTAACAAGGCGTAACCTGGCACAGCAAGTCACGGCAACCTACAGAAGGCATAGACAAAGCACTAAGTGATAGCAAGCCATACAAATGCCTTTAACGGAAACATGGCATACTCCCCACACTCCCACCACTGGTTGCCGCATACAGGTCCCATTTCACTTTCTCACTTTGCCATTGTCAAACTGTATGTCATTTAATTCCTTTTCTAAGTTTGCCAAAAATGTGTTGGTGTTATGCTTAGTGGCTATAAGGGAGGTAGACTAGAAATGAAGGTGAATAAACTACTGGGTTCAGGACAGGTCAACTGAAAGTATCTCAATGACTTTACTACAGAAATACAGGCCTCCCCAGAGTTCCCAAGTAAATGTTCTTGGTGCTCACTATCCCAGTGTTATGAACTCCTGCAAACATTTCTGTCCACTTGCTTGGGGTCTGTGTTAGGCTTGGATATTTCTCACCTTTTAGGCACAGGTCACCCTCCAGGGCTAACATCAACGTCCCCTAGGTCTTGGGCTACAGTGGTCAGCTTTCTTCTCTATTTTCTAGTCACATCTCGTACTCATTCTCTCTCTCGGTCTCTCTCTCTTTCCCTAGACACTCTGGTGTCTACCAGTGCCTGAGGTATATCTCCCAACAAGCTTGGTGTGTTGTCAAGATTGCCGCAAAATGAAAATGCATTCCAAAGCGAAAAAGCTTTGCTATGTGGAAGTAGTGATTTGTTCTGCATGGGTCACACTTCTACAACTCTTAGCAGTAGGAGGTGGAGATGGTGTTGTCTGTCTTCCATCTTCAGTCTTCATGCTCTATTCAGCATGAGGCAGAAACGTGCCATGATTCCTGACCATCCACCAACAAGTTGCTCTACTCTGCAGTCATTTATGGAAGGCAATGTCTGTGTACATTTTTGCTCTAATGGCGGCAGGTTGTGTAGCTTATAAATCAGAAGGAATTGCATATTTTTTTGCCCCCCTCTTATCGAGTGGGAGGCAGCTGGTCTTCCAATTCTTAGCACACTTTCTATCAGTGCTTGTGGAGCTACTAGATCTTCCGTAAATCTCTAAAAACCCTACCATTTGCATGAATACTGTAACTGTAACCTTATATTTTGCCTGCATGCACATGTCTTTTGCTTCCGAAAAGAGTAACTGGTTATGTCACAGCGCCTAGATGACCCTGGGCTCAGTGCTCTTAATACATGCAAAAATAAATACATAATTACCAACTAAGGTGAGGTTAGACTTGTATCATACTGCTTCAATGCTATTTTCACATGTGTACATTGTCTGTTGCAAAGCTCCCGTTTCTTAGTCCCCCGTGTAGATTTTTCCAATTTAGGTGTGTATCTAATCCTCAAGCCATTTGTATATACACCTACTAACATATGCTTCGAGGGGATTGGGTCCTCAGACGTATTCCATATCTATGACATGTAATCACCACAGCTGTGCTGCTTCGGAAACTTTTTTCGGCGTCTGCGTCCTGCGTCAATGACGTCGATGCGCCGTCGTCGAGGGCCTCGTCCGACGTCATCCGATGTGATAAGTAGGACGCACGACGCCCGTAGCCTCAGTTCCGTTTTTTCCGCGAACGTGTTGCTTCGTGATTCTCGGTTCACGCCTCGACTCTTTGGAGTTCTGTTCTTCTCGGTTCTTCGAACCTGTTCGTTTTGTGCAAATCCTTCGTGTGAAGATGTCTTCTACTTCGTCTTCGACCCCGCGTCCGGGTTTCAAGAAGTGCGGGGAGTGTGGGTCCAAGATGTCGGTGACGGACTCGCACGACGCCTGCCTCTGGTGCCTCGGGGAGGCCCACGACACGGATGACTGTATCGACTGCCAGTCGTTCACGTCCAAAGCCTTACGCGAACGTAAGAAGAAGTTGTCGGTAGGTCGGGTGTCCAAGCCCAGGAAGTCGAAGTCTGCGGGGCTTTCGACGGATGATTCGAGGGGTGACTCTCCGCGTCATCGTCGGAAGTCTCGTGGGTCTCCTTCTAGGAGTCGGTCTCGCCACTCCTCAGCCTCTTCGAGGCGTTCTCGGAAGCGCCGACACCGGTCGTCTTCCAGGTCCTCCTCGGAGGACTCTGCCCGGCACGTCGCTTACCCCACCAGCCGTGCGACGCCGGAGGAATGGGCTTCCTTCGGGAAGAAAACGCTGGCGATTCTTGAGTCGCAGGGTACTAAGCCGTCCGCGCCCCCGAGTGGGGTCGGTCGTGTGAGGTCGAGAGACACCGCTCGCATGAGTGGTCGGCACGAGTCACGGGAGAGGTCCCGTCCGGACAAGGAGACTCGTTCTCGCCGTACCCGTTCCAGGTCCCGGTCCTCGACGCGTTCGAGACCGTGTGCACCTGTGAAGTCTTCGAGGAAGACATCGACGTCTGAGGCGTCGAGGACGTCGACAGGCTTTCTCGAGGCTCCGGCTTCGAGGAAGTCGTCGAGGCCGTCGACGCTCGGGTCGTCGAGGGACACGCTCGGGGCTCCGGCCTTGAGGGCTGTGTCGACGCCGCCGATGCTGGAGGCGCTGCGTCTGACGTCGACGCCGATTTCCTCGGCGCCGATCCTCTCGGCGCCGATGCCGGTTCTCTCGGCGCCGGCGCCGATTCGCTCGACGCCATCGACGCCTTTCGTGTCGGAGGTACCCCGTGGCACGGGAGAACCCCCTAGGAAGGCTCTGGTTCAGAGCAAGCACTCTCGGGTGCCTTCTTTTCGCCACCTGGACTATATTTCAGAGGCGGATGAGGATTCTGATGGCCTGGTTCCTAGTCAGGTTCCAGATGAAATTGTCTCGGGCCATAGTCTGTTTGACGATTTGAGACAGTCACTGCATGATGGCAGTGGACTGGACACCTCTCCGGAGGTGGAGTTTTGTAGGCCTGAGCCTGGCTCTCATGCCGATTCCTCGTACCGGCGCCTTATGGCTAGGGTTGCTGAGTACTTGGGATGGTCTGATCCCCCAGGGGAGTTTGTGCAGGATGATCTGACGGACATCCTTGATGTTGGTCCCCCAACTGACCCGGTACTGCCGTTCCATATGGCTTTACAGAGAAGGGTGGCGGCGGCTTGGACTGCTCCAGAGAGTCTCCCGGCGGTGGGCAGATCCTTGTCGCGAAAATACCGTCCAGCCAGTAGCGACCCCTGCTACTTGACCAGGCACCCCACTCCAGAGAGTTTGGTGGTGCAGGCGGCCACGGCCCCGGCAAAGCAGGCGTCGTACCCTACCATCCCTCCTGATAGGGACGACAAACGTTTTGATGGCTGGGCAAAGAAAGTGTTTTCTTCTGGTGGTATGGCGCTTCAGGCGGCCAACTCCATTTGTGCCTTGTCTCGTTTCACACACACTCTGTGGAACTGTGTTGCGTTGGCGGCTGAACATATTCCCGAAGGGGACGAACGGGATGGTTTCCTTGCCTATGGTCCAGGATGGTAAGGATGCCATGTGTGAGTCCGTTCAGTCGGGTTTGGATTTAGCTGAATGCGTCAGTAGGTCCATGGCGGCGAGCACCGTGATACGCAGGTTTGCATGGTTGCGGAAGTCGGGGTTTGCTCCTGATGTGCAGTCCCGGCTCCTCAACATGCCCTTTGACGGTGAACACCTTTTTGGCAGCAAGGCTGACGAGAGCCTTGAGAGGTTGCAGACCTCAAAAGCTGCAGCGAAGCCGTTGGGCGCTGCAGTTCGCCAACCTCTGCCTTTTCGTCCTAGGGGACAGCAGTGGAGGGGTGGTTCCTTTCGCTATTACTCATCCTTCAGTAAAGCGAGAGGAGCTGGCAGTCAAAGAGGCCATCGCAGGGGTACCAGAGGTGGACGACAGGGTACCCGTGGTGCCAAGGCCGCTCGGGCAGTTGCCTCTTTGCCCTCAGGTAACGCCGCAGCCGCTCCCACTCAGTCGTGAGGCCATGTCCCATGGTTCGCCGGTTGGGGGAAGGCTGGCGCAGCATCTTGTAGAGTGGCAAGCCATTACTTCAGATGTGTGGGTTCTGGAGATCATAACCCACGGCTACTGTCTTCCCTTTCGGCACAGGCCTCGCGACAATCCACCGGGGAACCTCTCTTTGCAGAGTCCGGATCCGCTCCTTGCGCAGGAAATTCAAGCCCTGCTGGAGAAAGGCGCCATAGAACTGGTGCCTGTAGCGGAGAGGAACAAGGGATGGTATTCCCCTTATTTTTTGATTTCGAAGAAAGACGGGGGATTGAGACCCATCATGGACTTCCGCGGTTTGAACAAACTCCTCAGGAAGGACAAGTTCAAGATGGTTACTCTCTCTCAAGTCCTCCAGGCCCTTCAGCTTCAGGACTGGTTGGTGTCACTCGACCTCAAGGATGCTTACTTCCATGTGCCGATCCATCCCAAGCACAAGAAGTACCTGAGGTTCGCGGTTGGCGACTCGCACTTTCAGTTTCGGGTCCTGCCGTTCGGATTGACCTCCGCCCGAGGGTTTTCACCAAGCTCATGGTGGTGGTGGCAGCGCATCTCAGGCAAGGGGGGATTCACGTCTACCCCTACCTGGACGATTGGTTGATCAGGGGGAGCTCTCCCGAGCAAGTCCTGGATCATCTGTCCGTCACCTGCCGCTCCCTTCACAGGCTGGGCTTCTCCCTCAATTTAAAGAAGTCCCGTTTGACGCCAACACAGCGGCTCCAGTACATCGGAGCGGTGCTCGACACTTCCCTGGGGCAGTGTTTTCCTCCCCAGGTGAGGGCTCTTCACATTCAGCAGTTGGTGCACAAGTTTCAGCATGCCCAGACGCTCCCTGCGTTCGTGTTCTTGAGGTTGCTCGGCCTCATGGCATCCTGCATTCTTCTGGTGCCAGAGGCTCGCCTGCGGATGAGATCTTTGCAGTGGGCACTCAAGACGCAATGGTCGCAGTC
The DNA here is from genome assembly GCF_040938575.1 of Ambystoma mexicanum. NCBI lineage: Eukaryota > Metazoa > Chordata > Amphibia > Caudata > Ambystomatidae > Ambystoma > Ambystoma mexicanum. The sequence continues at coordinate 1,145,661,740 of NC_090935.1, read as the reverse complement.
CTCCGGCAGGATGTCGGACCCGGTTCAGGTGCCGCCCTCGGTCGCCCGGGATCTTCTGTGGTGGGCCGTCGAAGGCAACTTGATGAAGGGGGCTCCATTTTGGCTTCCCTGGCCGGAGGTGACGATCGTGACGGATGCATCCCTCACGGGATGGGGAGCTCATGCCAACGGGCTGACAGTCAGCGGTCGTTGGTCTCCGTCGGAGTCCAGACTCCATATCAATCTTTTGGAGCTGAGGGCCTTCAGGCTAGCCCTGAAGGCTTTTCTGCCGACTGTGCGAGGAAAGAGTGTCCTGATCCTGACGGACAATACAGTGGCCATGCACTACCTCAACAAAAAGGGGGGGGCAGGGTCACTTCCTCTGTGCAGGGAGGCGATGCAGCTCGAGTTCTGGGCCATCCAGCAGGAAGTTTCGATCTCGGCAGTTCATCTGGCCGGAGACGAGAACGTGACGGCGGACGCTCTGAGCAGGCAGAGCGCAATCTCTCACGAGTGGGAGGTGGCTCAGGAGATTCTCCTGGAGATCTTCGCCCTTTGGGGGACCCCTCAAGTGGATCTCTTCGCCTCCAGTGTCAACCGGAAGTGCGAAAGGTTTTGCTCGCGGGAATTTCCTCCAAAAGGAGCCTTAGGAGACGCGTTCGTGGTGGAGTGGTCATTCCCGCTGCTGCGGAGGTTACGGAAGTTCGGTTCCCGGATGATCCTCATTGCCCCGGCGTGGGCTCGGAGGACGTGGTACCCGGACCTTCTCGACTTATCCATCTGCCCTCCACGTCGTCTTCCCTACCGAGACGATCTGCTCTCACGGGAGGGGGGTCAGGTTCTCCATCCAGAGGTCAGATCCCTCAACCTTCACGCTTGGCTTCTGAAAGGTTGAGGTATAAGGATTGGGACCTCCCTGAGGACGTGATGGAGGTGTTGCTTTCGGCCCGAAGGCCAGCAACAAAGTCTCTGTACCGTTGCCGTTGGCGTAAGTTCTGCGACTGGTGCAGAGTTCAGAATGTGGATCCTTTTGCATGTGACATCCCCATGGTTCTGTCCTTTTTACTTTCTTTGGCCCACAGGGGCTTGCAAGTGGGTACCGTTAAAGGTTACCTGGCGGCGCTGTCCATCTTTAAGCGCTCGTCTGAAGAGTGTTCTTACTTTAAAATCCCTTTGATTTCACAGTTTCTGAAAGGGCTCACTAATGTGTTCCCTCCGTCACCTTTCCTGGTGCCCGGTTGGGATTTAAACCTTGTTCTTAAGTTTCTTATGGGTGCTCCGTTTGAGCCTTTACATTCTTGCCTTTGAGGCTGTTAACTCTGAAAACTGTGTTTTTAGTTGCGGTTACTTCCGCTCGCAGAGTGAGTGAGTTACAGGCACTTTCAGTTAAGCCTCCCTTCACTGTATTTCACAAGGACAGGGTTGTCCTTAGAGTTCGTCCTTCTTTTCTTCCGAAGGTAGTGACGGAATTTCATTTGGCCCAGAAGGTTGTTCTTCCGGCATTCTATCCTCCTCCGCATCCTAGTAAGGAAGAGGAGAGGCTCCATAGGCTTGATCCTAGGAAAGCTTTAAGCTTTTATGTTTCACGCATGTCCCGGGTCAGAGTGGACGATCAACTCTTTATTGGTTACGCTGGAAAGCGTTTGGGGCAAGCTGTGACGAAACAGACTGTCTCGCTGGATTATTTTGGCCATCTCGGAGTGCTACCGCTTGGCGGGTAAGGACCCACCGGCTGGCTTGCTGGCCCATTCTACCAGGGGTGTGGCTGCGTCTACTGCCCTGCAGAGGGGTGTTCCTGTTCGCAACATCTGTGATGCAGCCACCTGGGCTTCAGTACATACATTTGTACGTCACTATTCCCTCGATTCCATCCGAGCACAGGATCTGGCCTTTGGCAAGGCGGTCCTTTGCTCTGCTATTTGATTGGCTATTCTAAATCTTGATTCTAAATTCTTTCCCTCCTCCTTGCTCTGGTACTGCTTTGGGAGTCTGTCATAGATATGGAATACGTCGGAGGACCCAATCCCCTCGAAGAACAAGTTACTTTCTTACCTGGTAACGTTCTTTCGATGGGATGGTCCGACGACGTATTCCATATCGCTCCCGCCCTGCCTTCCCCGCTGCAGAATTTCTTTTGCGATTGCAGCTTACGTTCCGCAAGGCTTTGTGTCTGACTGGCAGTTGACTAGTGTCACACGTTCTGGGGGAAAAAACTACAACTGAGGCTACGGGCGTCGTGCGTCCTACTTATCACATCGGATGACGTCGGACGTCGGAGGAGGCCCTCGACGACGGCGCATCGACGTCATCGACGCAGGACGCAGACGCCGAAAAAAGTTTCCGAAGCAGCACAGCTGTGGTGATTACATGTCATAGATATGGAATACGTCGTCGGACCATCCCATCGAAAGAACGTTACCAGGTAAGAAAGTAACTTGTTCATCTCTATGCCCCTCTTCCTGCTTACTAAACTCCATTGAATTGCTCCACAATTAGCCCATGCACCGAGGTAAACCACAAGAAGGACTCGGACCAAAAGATGTGATTTTTACAAGATGTAACTTAAAGGCAAAACATCTTTCTAGCCATACTGCTAAAGGGGAAGTTCCATTCCTATCAAACTATACGAAGGTGCTTGTCAGTAGTCAAAATAACAAAAGGTGTCATCTGTCCAAATCTAGCTTCTAAACTGGCCCTTACCTCTTTAGAAAACACAAGAAAGGTGGGCAGAATGTCCTGTCTTTGGAGTTATCTACTCTGACTTCTCCGAGTTCCCCCAGGAGTCCCTCCTGGTCTCAGATTTAAGTTTTATCTTTGTCTTGACAAAGTTCAACAAAAAGTCTTTCCACTTTGCAACAAAAAATCTAATCCCTGAAAAGATCCAATGTCCAACGTATCTTGGGTGGAGGGATACCTTCTTAATCCCTCTATACCACTCGGGTGAATTTCCTCTTAGTAGGTTCGCATTGTGTTCCTCTCCGTTTTTCTCTTGTGTATGTATTTCACTTGTTTTATGGAGCCCCTTTGGTTCACTTGGGTTTACTGACCCCAATGATCTTTGAGCTGCTTGGCACTTTTCAATACTCTAGTTTCTGGGGTTTTGTGCCCCTCACTGGTATTTCATTCTTCCTCTTTGGGCTATTATACCCCTGTTGTGTATTTAATCAGATTCTTTCTTCTGATTTCGTTCGCTGGTCTGTCCGCCTCCCTTCACTATGAGCAACCCAGGTACCTTCTTCACTGTTGGGTCAGCTCCAGTGAGGTGGCATCTGTTCAACAGTGGCAGCGTTCTCCATGCTATTCGAATCTCCACCTCTCAACACGAGCATGCTTTGCAATCCGCTCATCACAGCGTTTGTGTTCATTCTCTTTGTTTTAAGCAGAGGACCCATTCCTCTCTCACGTTCTGAATTCAGAGTTTTTGGGCCCTGATCCTACCATGGCTTTCCCACAGTCATGCCTCCAGAAGAGGCAGTCTCTGCTCGGCCTTGGTTTCACCAACTACGCCCAGCTCTCTGCCTTGCCGGTGGTGTCTCCTCCCTCGTTCTGTGCTACAGCTGACTTCATTGTGAAGTGCGGTCCCGCTGCTCAGTGACGTCTTGATGTTCGGGGGGCTCACCTCTGCATTCTGCTCCCTCTTCTCCTCCATGCAAGGGCAGTCATGCCTTTATTCTCACTTCAGGATCCACAGGTGGTGTGTTGTTGACTTTTGTGTTTAAGTTAATGGAGAAACTAGCACTGTCTTGAGCCAAACAAGTACAGGTACTTTCAACATTGTTTTGAGTTTCAAGGCTGCATGAAATCTTCTTGGATTCCCATACATGAAGTGACTGTTTTTGTTGTAGGACAAACTCCCAGGTATGCCAGACGCGGACTCTTGGAAGGCCCAACACCATCCCACGAAAGGAATGTAGGACTCAGTCAAACGGCAAGTTCAAACTGCGGTGTATTACAGCAAAGCCAACGGGGATCAGTACAGGGACAGCAGAAATCTGTGGACCTCTCAACATCTGTTGGCTCGCAGGCTGGTTTTGTCCTAAAGTTGCCTCAATGATGTTACAACCTGGGCCCCTCTCCAGAAAACCTATCTAACTACTGGATTATGTACTGAGTAGTAGACCACCTATAGTGGACACTATACATGTTAATCTACTGGCTCTCTCACGTCAGGTGGCTGGCCTAGTCCATCCCCAAATTGGGTCTCTCTAACAATGTTGCAGTGTGAGGGTCTTACCATTGGTTCTTGCTTGTTGCTGACCTCCCCAGGCCTGGGATCCTCAAAGGTTCTCAGTTATTGGTGTACCTTCTCAAGGTAATAAGAATGACTGTGTCTGCATTGTAACTTGGGTGTACCACCTTAGTCTAAGAGTGCTTGTTTATCTCGTGCAACACTTGTCTCACATTGTAACATCTTTGTTGCAAGCTTCTGTCTGGCGGCGGAGATCGGCTCCCTTTCCCAGCGCTGGTTTCTATCCATTGTCTGAGTCGGCCGGGTCACGTGTTCGGAGACCATGATTTGGAGCTCTGCAGCTCTGAATTATAAAGATTTATTTGTATTTATTGCAGCTGATGTTACTGACGATCGGGGAATAGAATGTCATTCGTATCTGGTGGCCTTGGCACCAGGTTCTGGCTCACAAGTTTGCTCTTGTCCAGCCTGAATCCAACTCAGCCCAGCTCTTGCTGAGAGGCTTGTGGCCTGCTGTAATTTAACCATTATGCGGTTCCTACAGTGTCCATGCTATTCTACTGAAGAGGGAAGGTCGAATCCCGCCACAGCTCCCCCTCCCACAAGACACACAAACTGGAAGAAGAACCAAAGGCACCATGAGTGTTCGTGCGAGTTCGGACCGATTCCTACTGCTCAAATGATAGAGAAGTACGTTGAAAGGTACCCACTCAGCCAACCCTATAGCCCAGGAGCAGTGCAAATGTTGCCCAAAGTGGATGAGGAGCCACGGGACGCGACCAAAGACACCTCCATTGACATTCTCGACTAAAGCGCCAAGAAACTATGCATAATGTCGTTGAGACATCACGACCTAGCAGCGTTAGACATGAAGCACATCTTCCATCCGCACATCAGGACACAATTACACACCGGAATACGCGATGAACACATGCGTGCCGTTCTATAAGTTAGGCGACACAGACATATACACAGTGCCTTCATGTTAATTATTTTGTCATTGGCTTAATTGCAGCCATGCAGAAACTACAAGAAGCAAGAAATCCTGAACAAGCTTGCAGATGCTTATATGTAACTTAACCCTATGGAACTGCAGGAGCACCTATGGGACCTGACATAACCATGTACGACTAACATATGGAGGATATAGATTAGCACAATGTAGAAGCCGTATTATGGCTTATGAAAATTACAACAGGCTCAGACCCTCGGCTCAAGCTGAGCTGAGCGAATTCAGGCTGCAGAGGGGAACGAACATGTGGGACAGGGCTTGCAGCCAAGGCCACCAAGATGCGAGCGACATTACATTCCCTGAACTGCAGTAACACCGGCACAGTAAAATACAAATAAATTGGAGTAATTCAGAGATCCAGAAGCCCAAAACACGGTCTCTGAGCACATTATCCAGCTGAACTGATGAACCGAAACTAGCCGCTGGGAAAGGAGAGGGATCTCACGCAGCCAGACAGAAGCTGCAACAGTCATTACAGGAGAAGCCGAATGCTGCATGATCTGGATGGACACTCTCATAGTCTTTGGTGGTGAACACACAATATAGTTCTACTTGTTACCTTGAAAAGGTACACCTCGAGCTGAGAACTGATTTGGGTCCCAGGCCTGGTAGGGACAGCTCTAGCCAATCGCAGTTCAGGACCCTAGGGGTGGATAGCAATAGGCAAGAACCAATGATCAGACCCTCACACTGAAACTTTCTTTAGTAACAGCAATACTGGGATGGGCCATGTCTGACACCTGATCTGGGAGAGCCAGTGAACTAATATGTATAGGGGCTGATATAGGGGAACTGCCACTCAACTCCCAATCCACATGCTCAATAGGTATGCTGTATAGGGGCCATTGTATGATGTCATTGTGACATGGATTTGCCTAAAAACTGGCCTGCGAGCCGGAGATCTTAGTTGTAGGTGCTTGTTCCTTGGATTGATCCTGGTTGGTTTTGGCTGTAATAAACCGCAGTTGAGCTTGCTGTCTGTCTGGGCCTACGTTCCTTTTGGGGGAAGGTGTTGGGCCTTCCATGAGTTCTGAGTCTGCAACCTGCTAATATCCCGGACCTACCAGGGATATGCCCCAACACTACATTCTCCATATGTTAGTCACGCTTGTCTGTCAGGTCCCATAGGTGTTCCTGCAGTTCCATATGGTTATTTGCAAATAAGCATCTGCAAGCTTTACTCAGGATCTCTTGCTTCTTACAGTTTGTGTTGCTGTGTCTAGCTAATGACGACAAAATAATAAAGCAATGACAGTATGTATATGTATCTGTCCTCTAACTATAGAACTGTACACTTGTGTTCTTCATATATTTCGGTGTGTGTTTGCGTCCCGATGTGCGCTTCATGTCTAACAAAGCTAAGTTGTGGTGTATCTAACGAGGTCCATGGCTTGGCTTCTTGGCGCTTTAGTAAATAGTGTCAATTGAGGTCTCTTTAGTGGCAGCCTGGGGCTCCTCGTCCACTCTCTGGGGTAGACTTGTACCGCTCCTGTCCTGAGCTGGCTGAGGGGGGTACCTGTCGACATACTTGTCTATCATTGGAGCACTAGAAATTGGTCTGAAATAGTATGGGTGTTCACGGAAACTTCTGGCCTTCTTCCGCGTCATGTTTCTTATAGGGGTGGAGGATGGGAGGAATTTCACCATCCCTCTTCAGTCCCCCTGTTAAAATGGATTTCTGAACTCTGACCTGGTGGGCTGAGGTTCAGAAGGCCAGCCTAGTTTCTTGGAACAGGGTAACCTTCTGGACAAGCCAGACCAATCAAGGTAGCATTGGTTGCAGTCAAAGACAATTACCAATCACTCCCAGTCAGGTGTATATATATATATATATTAAAAATGCAAATGCATTTATTTCAAGGCCTTTGAGGTTCAGCACACATTAATAATCACAGTAACAAACAATCCTACAAAAATACATATATACAAGACCAAAGGGGCCTAAAGGGTTAATGCACGAAATGTGTCCACAGCCTAAAAAGGGAAGGAAGCAGGTAGTGCAAATAGTTTTTAGGCAGTTCTGCATGAAGCACAATCCTAACTGAAAGGCAGTCCAATCCCTAAGATGAGAGGAGCCTAGTGCTCAAATGTACTTGCGATGCTGGTGCAAGCGGTAGTGCAGATGGGCGAAACGGTCTTTTGTAGGGGCTGTAGCAGCTCAGGAAGGTGGGTGAGGTGATACAGAATAGGTTCCCACTATTCGTGGAGGGTCTCCCCAACAGGGCAGAGCAGGTTCCAAGAGTTGGGAATAGTTTGCTAGTTCGCACTAGCAGTGGAAAGGAGAGGGGCCCTCAGGGGCCACTCATGTGTAAAAATGGATGTATGCGCTAGGGGCTACCGGTTAGGGTTGCAATAACTTATCGACCCCCGGCGCACTCCGGACCAAACTTCGGCAGTCGAGTCCACTTCGGTTGCAGGTTCAAATGCACCAGTCTCTCAGCTCTGCGTCTTTCAGCAACAGTTACAGCATTGGTTCCCAAACGGGACAGTGGCGCAAAGTGTACGAAATTCGGTGTGAGAGTGCCGTGAACAAAGAGCTTGCGATGTACCAAGTTTCAAGGGCCTCCTCGAAACGGCAGCGGTATCAGAGCAAAGGTCCTGCGCAAGCTGTTCAGCCCACTGGTTGGCACAGGGACACTTCCGACAAGGCTTACTTGCAGGGTTTGATGAAGGTCTAGGATGACCAGATGCAGAGGGGTCCAGCGGGACACCAGCGGGCTCAGGGTGCCAAACCTTCCAGCGGTTCCTCGACTCTGCTTCTTGGTTTCAGGATACTTGGATCCTATCCTTCGTTCAGCGAGAACTCCAGAGATCGACATGGTATGGGTGTCTGGAGCTTTCTCTTATCCAAAATCTCCTTCGCACCAAAAGGAAGAGGACCCAATGGGAGATCTGCTCACATACAGTCATACCATACGTGGACCAATCATGGACCACGGTGGACCCAGGCATTCACAGCACCCCAGACTCTCTGGCACCCAGGATGTGTATTGGAACCAGACAGTCCAGCCCACATCCCGGAAGCACACACACAAGGCATGCAGAAGCCTGCTAAAGCTTGGTGTTTCGCGGGAGAATGCATGCCCAAATAAGGGCTGACCCGGGTCGGCTCAACCTGGGGAAGGTGAAGGGGCAAGATGGCCAAAGGACAGGACAAAGAACCTCGTGGCATGACCATTTTGGAGCAAGGCCACCTATTCGTGCCAAATGTAGTAATCGTGGTTTACCTGGCAGGAAAGGGTTAAAAAGACATGACAAGATAAGCTGCCACCAGCCCTGTCCAAGGCACACCCGCACTTATCCTAAAAAAAAATCCTTTGAGAGTATCTATGGGCCTTGAGAAATGACAGGAAGACCCAAGTGCACAATACTGGAAGGTACATTGTGCACTTGCTTGCTTGTTTATTGATTAATAAAGCGCACCGAACCCAAGGGTATCTGGGTGCGTTGCATGGGATTACAGAGTTGCATTGGCATGGTTAGATAGGATAAAAATGTATAATTACATTTGGGTGGTTACAAACAAAATGAATCATAGTTGCGGGAAGAGGCATAAGATAGTACAGTAGGATACAGGAAACATAATAACAGTTATTGATGTTAAGCGCAGAGCAGCGGTGTAGGGTGGACAGTAGAGGGGAGGCTAGCCTAGGTCAACCATTGGTCCTTTGCTGCAAGCCAACTTATGGTTTTTCTCCTGAAGTTGGGGAAGGAGTGGTCCGATCTTATGGCTGGTGGGAGGGTATTCCAAAGCTGAGCCGCCATAACAGGGGAGCTGCTCCCCCCTGCCATTTTTAGTTTGTATCTGGGAATTACCAGGCTGAAGGAGTTTGCCGGCTTGTTAGGATGTGATGAGGATTTTAATTGAATTTTCTCAGTTAGGTATAGTGGGGCAGCATGGTTGAGACATTTGTGCGTTATGAAACTGTTTTAAAATTGAATTTTGTCTTTGATGGGGAGCCATTTATTCTCTCTTCGTCTACAAAATGTGTTCTCTCCTTGATATGCCTAGGGCAGTTCTGAGTGCATTATTTTGGAGGATTTGGAGTTTAAAATGTACTTACTTGCACCTAGGTATGGGGCATTGCAATAGTCTAGCTTTGAAAGGATGAGGGCTCTGGCTAAGATGATGCAGCTTTCTTTAGAGAGGAAGGGTTTGCTGGCCCGTATCAGCTTGCAGGTATAAGCTGTTTCCGAGGCTGTGGCATTGAATTGTTTGCGTAGGTTGAATGCTGAATCTAGGTAGAAGCCTAGCGTTTTCACCTCTTTAGCCACTGTGATGTTGTTCCGGCATTGTTGAATATAGCGTAATTGTTGCTAAATTCTTTTAAGGTTAGCTGGGGTGCCTAGTATCAGCAGCTCAGTTTTATCATCATTCAGGCAGAGGCCGAGGAAGGTCATCCATACCTGGATGATAAGATAGATTTTATTCACTAGAGCCATGTCAGTAAAATAGTCTCCTGTGAGAGTTATGAGGATCTGGGTGTCATCTGCATAATTACTGTAGGGGACAACCAGATGGTCAAGATCATCGAATAGTGGCTTCCTGAAGATGTTGAACATTGTTGGTGAAACACAGGAGCCTTGCGGTACTCCACAAGTTATGGGAATGGGGTCTGCTGACGCTGAAGAAGAGATGACTCTCATGGTCCTATTGCTCAGAAAAGATTGGATCCAGATTATCGCGTCCTGGGAGAAATGAGCTGCCAAGGCCATGTGGTTGTATAACACATTGTGGTCCACCAAGTCAAAAGCGGCAGATAGATCTAATAGTAACAGCAGTGCAGTTTTCCCCTTGTCTTTGAGTTAATCAATCTGTGTTTTTAGATTGACCAGTGCCGTTTCGGTGCTGTGTTGTGGCTTGAAGCCAGATTGTTGAGTCCCTAGGAGATGATTGGTCTCTAGCTAATCCTGGATCTGAAGATATGCAACCCTGTCTAATATCTTTAGTAAGAATGGGACAGTTGTAATTGGCCTGTAATTTGTGGGGATGGTGGGTTCCAGGGATTGTTTTTTTAGGAGGGATAAGACTCAAGATTCTTTCAAGTTACTCAGGACAGTACCGGATGAGAAAGAGGCATTGATCAATTTGGAGATAAAGGGGGTCAGGTGTATGGTGGCATCTTTGATTTTCTGAGGAGGACAGCTATTGCCCTGGCAGTTTGAAGGTTTGTGGGAAGTAATAATCTACCTCATGGATAGCAACTTTGGAGAATTTGAAGCGTTGAAGGGGTTTAGCCAGAGTGCGCTGGAGTTTTATAATGTGTGCCTATGTTGGCGAGGTTCGATAGTTTGTCGGCAGTTTTGTTTTGGAGGAGGGGGATTTTGTTGGCTAAAGCATTCTGGATATTGGTACACGAGAGTTTATCCTTCAAGCAGTTATTTGTTGGTGGGATGGGTGCTTCCAATTTTCTAAGGATAACAGAGTTCCTTGGTACTTGAACTGGCTTTATTAATCCTTTCATTAGTCTCCCGTTTCGTAAGTAGTATTTCTTTTTTTGTATTCAGCTGAGATGTTCAGCAGGTTGGTTTTATTCTCCGAAGTGGGGAGGTGTTTCCAAAGGACTTTTGATTTTCTTTTTTCAGCCCGCAGGGCTTTTAGTTGCGGTGTAAACCAGGAATTCAAGTGAGCTTTGGGTTTGCCTTTACGCATTTTAAGCTATGCAATGATGTCAAGAGCTTTGGTCATTGTGGAGTTATAGACATCTACTAGTGTGTCTGGATCAGCAGTATTCAACATGGAGTCAAGGATAGGGATGATATGTGGTAGGATCTTGTCTACCGTAATATTTAGTTTGTTCCTGGTGAGGAGATGAGGCGCTAATGAGGTGGTGTTGTTGGGATATTGGCTTAGAGGGTAAAGGAGAGTAGGTAATGCTCTGTCCAGGATTGCGGTGCAATGGAAGTAATTAAGGTTTCACAGTTGAGATCAGCTACCCAATCTAAAGTTCTGCCTTTGTCATGGGTGGTCTCTGTAACCCTCTGGGTGAAGCCCAGTTCGGTAAGGGTGTTGGGCACTGCTATTGCTTGCTGGTCGTTCGGGTCGTTGAGGCCTACGTTGAACTCCCCTAGCAGTAGTATCTGTGAGGAGGATTTTCGTGTTCTCTGATAATATTGTAGAAATGTCTTCCTCGAAGCAGCCAATGGGCCCTGGAGGTTTATAGACTAAATGAGCGGTTAAGGTGCAGGAGTTGGAGATCGGTAATTTAACAGTGACTAATTCGCGCAGGACGTGATAGTCGGCGAGAGGGCTATTCTCGGACCGAAATTCGACTTGGCAATGAAGGCAATGCCTCCACCTCTAGAGTCTACTCTGTCTGCTCTTAAGATAGTATAGTTGTCAGGTACTGCAAGTAGGAGAGAGGGGCCTGCTGCTGCATGTAGCCATGACTCGGTTATGGCTAGGAAGTCTAGCCTTTTGGCCGTGATCAGGTCAGCAATGTCAATGTCATGCGCCACCATTGATCTGACATTGATTAGTGAACCTTTGATAGTTTGTGAATTAGTGTTAGTCTGATTAGCCCTAGGTTTACTCCGACTCGCTCTCATTAAGGTCACTAGTTATGGTGCTGGAATTGCTAAATGATGCTCTATTTTTATTTGTGGCATTGAAGTGGGGATTGTGGTTATGCCCGATAATGGGGAGATTTGCCTTATCGAAGGTCCTGGTTGGAGGTACATAATGTTTGGATAGTCTGGAGCCAAGTCCGTAGTTCCTGACTCTAGTGGGGCAAGGTTTGTTATTTGCCGGTTTGATGGCTAAACAGTTGGTCCGCTGGTTAGAGGTTATCAGAGGGTCAGGGCCTACCTAATTGATCTGAACTCTGTCTGTGGATTTCGTGACTATTTCCAAATGGGGTAGGAACTTTGTTTGTTTGATAGTTATACATTGGTGGTCGTGCTTGAGTGGGGGCAGAAAAGCGGTGGGTTTGATCCCCGGAATAATTTGGGTAGGAGTGGTCATAGTAGTTGGAAACTGGTAGTCTATGTGAGTGGGGTGTGTCACGTTGGCCAGTTAGCTACCAATCAGTAAGGCACACGCCATTTTTAACAGCAGGAGCAGAAAGGTAGGGGCATGCATAGTATAGGTGGATTGCCACTGGGATTGGCTAGGTACCGGGACTCAGGATGTTGATGCTTGGATAGCAGATGGGGGTTAATGCTGATCTGTATCCGTAAGGTTGGGCTCCTCTATATGGAGTGCATTTGAAAGCGTTCAGAAGCTAGTGCTTGGTAGTGTTAAAGGCACGCTAGATAGTGAGTGAGTAAAGCATATAGTACAGTCACTAGCATTTAGATAGTGGCCTTGCGCGGGTTGTGGCAAAGTGAGATATGCTCGGCAAGAGCAGTGCGACGCATGCAGTGCAATCTATTAGCATATGAGTTTATGCCTGAGAGGAGAGAAGTATAGCCGTTCAGCAAGGCTAGTGTGAAACGCAAAGTGCAATATTAGAGCGTAGGGGTCACAATGTCACACAATACATGGGCGAAATAGGGTACAGAAAGCAAATTCGGCAGGCAGTGTAGCAATCACAGTACAATGGCAGAATTGGGGTACAGTGGCAAATTCGGCAGGCAGTGTAACACGCACAGTAAAATGGCAGAATTAGGGTACAGAGGCAAAATCGGTAGACAGTGTAGCACGCACAGTACAATGGCAGAATTGGGGTACAGAGGTAAATTCGGCAGGCAGTGTAGCATGCACAGTACAAGGTTAGAATGGGAGTTGCGGCCTCGTATGGCACGTGTAAGAATCGAGCATACTTTGCAAAGGCAGTGGAGCGAGCACAGTACAGACTTAGACCTGGGAATCGGGGTTTCGCTAAGCAAGTGGAAATATGTAACAATTTCAACAGTAACGCTGTGATGCGCGAAGAGCGCAAGAAAAGCATAAGAAAGTCACGGCCTTGCACGGCGTGTGATAAGATAAGGCAAGATGAGCATGATGAGGCACATTCGGCAGAGCAGAGTAGCACACTCTGTGCAGTTTTTAAGTGAGATGAGTCATGGACTCATTTGACATGTGGGTATATGGTCACAGTCGGAATTTATCCTGTGATGACCATAGTGCCATGTTGAAAAGCATTTGAATTGCGTTGCACAAAGTGGGTGATCGACACGTGTGGCGTTTAGAGTCTGATATGCTTACCGCTTGTGCATATTGTGGGGGATGATTCTTCGGTATGCCTCGTCGCGCATGGTGATGTAGATCCAGGTAATCTCAGGTCTGCTTGCGTATTGGGAGATGGCTCAGGCAGCTGGGGCGATAGAGTTGATGTTAATGCGGCCAGTGGCCATTGCGGTCCGGACAGGTCCAGACAGGTGGGGCCTTTTCCTCCTGGGCCTTCCTCTCAGGGGGCCCGGCTCACGCCTTCCGGTCACCTGTTGCGGCATATAGGCAGGTCTGTGTTGGAAATGTTGCAGAAAAGGTGCAACATTGAAAAGGACTAAGGGAAACAAAGTCTCCCAGTACTGACTGTCTTTAAGGGCATGTCAGTTTTCCCAAAATAAAGTGAGCGAAAAGCCCAGGGCAGTGCAGCAGAAGGCTGTGCTCCTCTGGCAAAGTCAGACTATGGTGTCTAACATCAGCAAAAAAGGTGGGGGGGTACACAACTGGAGGGAAAATTACTCATGAAATGGAAATCCTTCCTAACACCCCCCTCTGGTCGACTTGTCGACCACATACTTATGTGTCAGTCCCTTTGCTCTGGTCTGCCATGTCTTCGTTATTCCTCCATGGTGTCCGTAATAGTTTGTGTGGTCGTCGAATGACCAGTGCATGTAACAGCATACTCCTTCGGTGTTGCACCAAACCCTCTTTCCTTCATAGAACTTTGGGTCATGCAGATTGTCCAGCTTTATGGTCGCTGCTGGAAATAGTTCACGCTGCGCAGTCTTCTTTCTCAGCCGGTCTCATTCTGCGACAATCTCATCCTTTGTTCCTCCTATGTTCAGATCTATCAGGATCTGCATTCCGATAGCCTCTGCTGCTGTTTTCTTGTATCTTGCTATGCAAATCTTGATCCCACACACTGATGCTGCTCCCAGCATGAGGGCTCCTGCTATCACCTTCAGTCCGTCTGACATCCATGACCATATATAGGCTAGCCAGCTCTCGTCCTTCCCTGTTCCTCATGCTTCATCTTCCATTTTCGCATGCATCTGTGCCAACTGTGCTACTGCATCTGAGAGAGTTCCGTTATCTTCATTAGCTGCTATAAATGTGAGTTACCATCAGCTCCCAACGAGTGATCTGTAACCACTTAGCATTTGTGTATTTCTTTAGCCCTGGTATTTTTAATGCAAAGAATATGTTTGTTTTGATGAATAGTCTGTGCTCTGCGGGAATCTCATCCAATGCTGTTTCTGATGCCTCAGAGAAGTAATTTCCCCCTACCCCTATCTTTTCACTCTGCACAATCCGTCCTGCTTCTCTGCCTTCTCTATCTAGGCTGTTGGTGCCACCTTGACCAATCTCTTCCTTCTCTTATTGTTGTTCATCTTTGGGAAGTCATTGAGCTTTACATCCTTTTTGGGTACAACCAACAAAGGCATATTGATGTGTACCAACAAGCATACTCCTCCCTATTCAGGTGGCAGCTTCTCATACGCCTTCGATCCGCACGCCCATTAGTGATCCCTCAGCACTGCCGTGCCTGCTCTCATTGCTGCAAGTTGTTAGATTGTTTTGCATCCTACATTCTCACCAACTGCAATATCGCCATTGTTCTGGTAGCATAGGGCTGGCGTCTTCAGGGGGATGATCGGCATTGGTCTAGCTTCGTTCTCCACCCATGTCAGTAAGTTTGCGCTCGCATCCCATTGCTTCAGGCACTTGTCATTTTCTTCCTGCACCTTGTTCACTGGCGACTGGGCTAGTGTCGGTGCCTTGCTCCCCACCTCTCCATCTTGCCATCCATAGTTAGTGTACACTTGTCCATACACTAATATGTGGCCTTTCGCAGCACCCAGGCTCTCCGCCTATCTCCTTCTCTCTTGTCCAGTGACATGGCAATTCCTTCAATGTGATAGTATTTGTGTCTTCTTTCTCGGGTCCATCAGTTATGTACTGCAAACCTTAATCTAGCTGCCAATAATTGTTCATCATGTCAAATGTCTTTATGTAATTATCTTCATATGGGAATGTCCCTTTGGACATCCATCTCAATTTGGCTGTCTTCCCTTGGAATCTTTCTCGCGTTTGTAAAATTGCAAGATATATACGGCACTGTGCTCTTGCCGCTGGTATTTCAGTTGCTACGAAAGTTCTAGAGGCATTCATGGCATAGGGGATTAAAGAGCAGACATAAGTTCTCCCCGGTGGTTTCCTTACCTACTTTTGTCATGTGTGTGTACCACATGTTGTTGGATACTCAAGCAGTGTCAGATACATGTCTACTTCTTTCATGTCTGTGTCAACACTGAGCTTACCTCTCCTTACCTTATCAGCAGTGTCTTCTCGTCCAAATGACATGTTCGTCCCTCCTGCTTGGGTCGGGGGAATGTTAGTATAGGGTACAGCAGTAGTGCTAACAACAACACATAATTGCCAAAATAGAAATTGCATCAAGCCACTGGGAATTAATAGACGCAAGATGATGATAATGTTCTTTTGTTTCTTTCATACCCACTTACGCTGCTTGATCCTTACAGCCTGGTGATAAAAGTTGCCCGCCTGAAATTCGCAAAGGAAGGCGTTACTGTGTTAGTATTTTTCAGTACTCTCAAGCCCTGCAAACTAAATAATCACTAATTGCGAAGGCTAAGACCTCCGCCCTGACCTTCCTTGCTGAGGGGTCTCTCCATGTAACCAACATTGGAATTTCACTGTGTTCAAGTTGTGGGTATGCTTGGGCAAATACTCTACAAAAACAAGAAAATATACTTCAGGGGATTAAGCTCTGAATCGTCTGGGTCTTATATAGTGCACAAACTGGTTTGAAAATGTTTCAGGGTGATGGGTGGAAGGTAGCATAAGGAAAACAACCTATACGATCCCACAACATTTGCATCAACCTGCATGTGCTTAAAGAAAAATAACAAACTGACAGTATATCATTAATCAATCTGCACAAGTACTCCAGTGGCCACTTCTGCTGTTTGGGATCGTCACAGAGTTAGGGTGACCGGGTCTTCCTAACTCTGAGTTCTGCACGCACTTGTAGTTCACCAAGGTCCTGAACGTTGGCACTGTCGGTCACAGCGACTCTGTTGCCAGGTGAGGCCACTGCTTTGTAGGGCGTGACGTCTTGAAGATGATTACAGACTGACTTTCATACTAATTTAACAGCACGGTCTGCTACGGCCTCAACCACGTGAGGTCCAGTGAATCTGGGCGCTTTAGACTTCCTCACAAAGTTCAGCAGGAGAACGATATCTCCCACCTTCACAGAATGCTTTAGTTCATTGTCTTGTGGTGTGTTGTCGCAGTCAATCCCTTTGCTATGTGTTTTGGGCCTCCCTGGATCTGCTGTATCTGGCAAGAGATGAAAGAAGCAGCAGAAACCAGAGAAGTAATGTAATCATACATTTCATGTCCTAGCACATCTGCACTGTTCTCACAATCTTTCAATGCTCTTGTAGGAGGAACCAGGGGAAGATGAATGGACTGTCCTGTCACCACCTCATGGGGCGTTAAATGGTGACCAGACCCTGGCTTATTGTGCAATTCAAACAAGGCTAGAGGTAAACAATGCAGCCAGTCTTTCTTGGTGATATGCTGAGTTTTGGCTATGCACTCCTTTAGGAGTCCATTCAGGCGTCCACACATCCCATTTGCTTGCGGGTGATCTGCACAGGCGTATTTATGCTTGATGCCTAGCAGGGTTGTGATGTGCTGGAATAGTTCATTGGTGAAGTAAGGGCCGTAGTCGGACCGCAGGACCTCACACGAGCCCCATCTTGGGGAAACTTGGCAGCTCTAAGGGCGTAAGCATGTGAACAGGGGGGGGCGCGGCTACGAGGGCCATGTAAGAGGACGTGATCTGGAGGAGCTCCCGAGATCCTGTAATGATCCGGGCGGAAAAGTGCATAATGATGGGCCAATGACCGCTGAAAATACACATGTCGGTGTGTGAATGATCGGGCCACACGTGGTGAACTTCTGGATGGTGTAGGAAGAACGGCGGCAGAGATCTGTGCGGAAAAGGTGAGGAGCGCCGGAGACGAAAGACGACACAAAATGGCCGACCAATGTCCGGAACAAAAGAAGGAGCAGGCCGCACGGTGACCGAGCGAAAGGGGCGCATTTGTCATTTGTGCAAAATACAGGTCCTCTGGGTCATGTCGAATAGAACGGTGAGGCCGAAGGCGAAACAGCCCACCTTAGACGACTTCGCTAAGACGTCCCCGGTTCAAGACAATACCAAGAGCAGGGACAAGCCGCCTGCAAGCGGCATGACGACTTCGGGCGCTAACCAAGAAATCCTAGCTGCGATTGCGGACCTAAGGGCGGCCTGGGAATCCAAACTCGAACTAGCCGTCACTGAACTGAAAACGGCACTGGACCTCAAGGTCGGAGAGGTGCAGGAGGACGTTCATCTACTCCGACAGGATGTCAGGGCCTTGGCGGAGCGCACAGAGTCCCTTGAGAAGGAAGTTAGCCCGAATACTGCGGATTGCGCCTCCCATAAGGCCTAATTGCATGCCCTGATACAAAGGGTGGGCAACTTGGAGAGCAGAGCGGAGGAGGCGGAAGGACGAGCCTGACGAAACAACATCCGCATCGTGGGCCTGCCAGAGGGATTGGAGGGCCACGATCCCACGAAATTCATTGAGTCCATGCTACTGCAAGAGATACCCGGAGGAGCCCTATCCCAAGGATTTGCTGTAACGCTCACCTGATTCCCACGGAGGCGCGGGTCTTGGCAGGAAGGTGTCTGTGACTCGAAAGGTGATGTGCAGGACTCGATTGGCTTCTGGGGTCGAGCCTCTTCGCACTGTGTGTCGAACACGAAGGGTGAGGTTTCTGCAGGTGAAAGAATATGGGGATTAAAGGTCTGGGTTGTTGAATGTCCCTATCTCTCTCTCTCTCTTCCCAGCTTGTCTGTAGAGCCCCCCTCCCAGGTCAACGTGCTCACCTTAGATAGGTGAATGCTGGGCTCTCCATCTGCGTCTAGTGCAGGGTGCCGTTGCCAGTTCCTTCACTGGTGAAACATTGGCCTCTTGACTTCAGAGGATGGTTACCGTCGTTGTCTGCACGACCGGTAAGTTTCTGGACACCTTTTGTCTTTGTAGTCTTTTAATGCGTGGCAGTGAAGCGCCTGGAAATTCGTAAGTATGGCAAGCGCTCTAACTGTCTCTTTCCTTGCAGATTAGTTCGTGTTTAAGAGACGCCGGAGTATTCGCAGGCGTTTGATTGCGACGAGGGTGATGGGCGTGAGTAAGTACCTGCTTAATGTCTTTTTCTTTGTCTTTACAGGCGACGATGCAGAATGAAGAAATCCGGAATTCGCCGCGTGCCGGTAAGTGTCTTTGCAGGTGAAGATGCAGCGTGAAGAATCCGGAATGCACAGCGTGCCGGTAAGGATAACAATGCTGTTGGTCTTTGCAGGCGAGGGTGCAGCGTGAGACACGGCCGCTGCCGATGGATCAGGTGAGTAAGCACTGCGTGTAAAGTTCGTCTTGCTAACCTGTTGTTTCTGGTCTTTTGCAGGTGCTGATGTTGATCGGGTACAGGAATGGTAAGTATAATTCTTGCAGGTTCAGGATCAAAAGAAGAAAGGCTGGAACAGACTCGGTGAGCGTTCTGCTGCAGATGCAGAATAACGCGAAGCACGCTTCATCAATCGGGTGTGGTTTAAATAGCCTTGGAGTGATGAGGCGTCTTGTTCCACGGCCCCGCCTAGGTAAGAAAAGAGTTCCCGCTTCCAGAAGAGTTCCAGTGCTGTATCCAGGGAGTGGAGCTGCCCCACCCAGGTAAGAAAGTAGTCCCTGTTCACAGAGGGCTTCTAAGAGGCTGGTAAGTAAGCAGCATGGTCTGCCGCAGGTAAGTCCACCCAAGCACTTTCACACCAATGATGAGCCCGGCGCTTCCAGTGCCGGGACCGATGATTCTGATGAGCCTGGTGCCACCGGCGCCAGGACAAGGTCCAAAAGGTCCCTGTGGGGACCGGCTGGTGCCTAGGATTAGGGTTGGGGGCCTGTTTCCAAGGACGTTGGGCTGGTCCTGGCACCTTGGAAGCAGTGATCATGACATTTGCAGTGGAAAGGCCACATAGAGCTCTAACAAGGAGGCCGCCGCCGGGGAACCCGCCTAGGCCGGTGATAGCCAAAATTCTTAATTACCGAGATCGGGAGAGGATATTGGAACACTTTCGTAAGGGAGGAACGATTACACGAGGAGCGGCAAACATCAAGGCCTACCCGGACTATACCCTGTCTGTGCAGCGTAGCCGCATGAACTTTGTGACGGTAAAGCGGAGATTGAGAGAGGCGGGCCACAAATATGTTACTGTATCCGGCAAAATTGAAAGTCATTCATAAACACAAAACTTTGTTTTTTGAGACCCCGGAGGATGCCATGGGATGGCTCGATGCGCAAGGATGTCCCCAGGAGTCAGAAGTTCGGACGGAGAAAGAGCACGGAAGAGATAAGTAATGCACGAAGAAGGTGCCACAAGATGGCGCGGCACGTGGGACTTGAATATAGTTGTTTGCGCAGCCTTCAGTAGAGAAGGTCAGACTATTGCACTAAATTTTAGAAGCACTGTAGTTATTATTGAATTAACGGGAGCCTTAGAGAGCGGTTCTCTTTACCCCACAACAATTTTAGTTAAGTGGCCATTAGGGCGACTTCACCCTACTGAGCTCTGTGCATTGTTTGGTGCTTGCATGGCTAGATGTGGGGGTGCCTGAGTTCTGAGAATGGAGCTGGGCAGCAGTTGGGGTGTGTGATGTTGGGGAAGGGACGGGTGGGGGGAGGGGAGGGAAGTTGAGAATTTGCCGTGTACATAGTTATGGGGAGTTTGAGCTGGCACGAGAAGCTACAAGCAAAGTTGGAGAGCTGTATCTGTATCATATGGGCAAAGGGGAGTCGCTACACGGAAGGCAAGAAGACACTCATGAGCCATGGGGGACCTTAAGATCGTAACATGGAATGTCAGGGGACTTAACAGTTACTTAAAGAGAAACAAAGTCATGATGTACTTAAAAAGACGGAAGATTGATATTGCGCTGTTGCAGGAAACACATTTGACCCAGCAAAAATTGGAACTGGTGGGGAAGAAGTGGAGAGGTACTGTAGTAGGCTCTCCGTATTCTGCCTACGCTAGGGGAGTGCTGGTCTGGGTGGCACCGCACGTTCCGCTCCAATTTACACAAGAGGTGGTGGACACGGAGGGGAGGTTGGTCATGTTAAAGGCTTTGGTAGAGAATAGAGGTGTGCATGATAAATACGTATGCCCCCAACCAAAACACTGCGATGTATTTTAGAACCCTGTGTACTCATCTGGGCGCGTGTATGGGAGGAGCGGTTATCTGGGGAGGGGATTTCAACTGCGTGCTCAACCCAAAGGCAGACAGATCTGATGGGAAGATTGATAGGCCCACCCCAGCGGCCAGGGTATTGCAGACATTACTAGACGACTTTGGGCTGGCAGATGTTTGGAGACTGAAACACCCTAATGAAACGCAGTACTCACACTATTCAGCTCCGCAGCACCTGCACACGAGGCTGGATTACTTTTTTGCCACGCCAGATGTGGTGATAGAGACCACCCAAATAGACTATAGAGCGAGGATCCTGTTGGACCACTCGCCTCTGGCGCTGAGCTGGCAGTACTGCCGCCCCAGGGCGCAGATACCGACATGGCGCCTCTGGGCGGAGGCGCTCCGAGACCCAGTCTTCAGGGAAGATATCAGGGATGCGATCACACAGTACTTTGAGGTAAACGCAGGCAGCGTAGATTCAGCGTGCACGCTCTGGGAAGCCTTTAAGGTGGTATTGCGGGGCGCTGCTATTGCTAAGTCAAAAGGCCTACAGGGTGGGGTCCTAACAGAACTAGAGAAAGCGGAAGAGAAACTGGAGCGCGAAAGCAACAGGACGGGAGGGGATGCAGAACTTGTACTCGAGTTGCAGCAAAGGTGTGCAGAGCTTTGGGAAAGGCTCTGCAACCTTAACTACAAGAAGTATGTCGAGAGGCAACATACAGGTGGGGATAAAACTGGCTGCTTGTTGGTGTGGTTATATAAGAGCGAAACCCCCAGGCCCCCGATTAGGACAATAACTAGAGAAGACGGAGAGGTGGTTGACACCCAGGAGGGAGTCAACGAGGTATTCTTGGACTATTATAGGACATTATATGAGGACAGAGGAGGGGACAATCGGGAGGAGATTAGAGAAACTCTAAAAGACATGGAATTACCTAAGATTAGTGATGAAAAAAGGGAGGAGCTGGACGCACCGATTACCTTAGAGGAATTGGAGGAGGTGGTGAAGCAGCTGCCCACCTGCAAGACCCCGGGCGCGGACGAATTCCCTGGCGAGTTTTACAAAACATATAAAGTGGAAGTACTCCCCCCTATGCTAGAGATGCTCAATGAGTCTTTTGAGATGGGTCGGCTGCCGGAATCGCTCAGAGAAGCGTTAATTGTGCCGCTCCCTAAGCCCAACAAGCCAGGGCATAGCTGCGGCTCCTATAGGCCGTTGTCAATGTTGAACCAGGATAGCAAGATATTGATGGCGGTCCTGGCCAATAGGCTGCGAAGGGTTATTAGCAAACTGATACACCCGGACCAGACAGGTTATGTCCCCAACAGAAATATAACCCACAACCATAGGCGACTCCACCGGGTGATTGAAGAGGGAAACAGGAGCAAGGGGGGAAATGGCGGTGGTGTCCCTAGACGCAGTCAAAGCTTTTGATTCAGTGAGGTGGCCATGGTTGCTGGCGGCCCTGAAAGAATACGGGATGGGGCCGGGTTATGTTAGGTGGGCAAAATTACTATACAGTGAACCACTGGCCAGAGTACGCACAGGATCGCTGATGTCTGAGAGGTGGCAACTCAGTAGAGGCACCAGACAAGGGTGCCCCTGGTCCCCAATGTTATATATTCTAGCCCTGGAGCCCCTGGCAGTGTACCTCAGACAACAATATGACATGGTCGGTATTGAGGTAGGAGGGGAGAAACACCTAATATCCTTGTATGCTGACGATTTACTACTATATTTGAAATATCCGGAAGAAAATCTTCAGTATATTCTAGAGGTTATGGAAAAGTATGCAGAACTGTCCGGCATAGCGGTGAACCCCCAAAAATCGAGCATGTTCCCATTGGGGAGCTACATAGGAGCCCCTCACGAACGGTTGCCAGTGTTGACCGTACCTTGGGCGGCTGATTCCTTCCGCTACCTCGGAATAGATGTGTATCATACGGTGGAGGGGGAACACTTGCATAATACTGAGGTGGCTGTGAAAAAAATCCGAAAAAATATGAAGTTTTGGGAGAAGCTGCCGCTGTCGATGATGGGACGGATGGCGATGCTGAAAATGGTGGTCCTGCCCAGGCTGTTACATTTCTTCAGTAATATATCATACTTGATACCCAAAAAGTTTTTTGTCAAACTGAACAGCATGTGCAGGGACTTCCTATGGCATGGCACTCGCAATAGAGTGGCGCTATGGAAACTACGGAACTTCCATGAAAGAGGGGGCATTAAGCTGCCAAATTTTGAGGCCTATTATGTAGCTAGTCAGTTGCCATATGTAACCAAATGGCTCTCTGATGAAGTAACTCCTGAATCTAGGCTGTTTGGGCAGGACTGCACCCCGTTTTACCTAAAGGAGATTATCTGGGTGCCTAGACTTGAAATGAAAGAACGCCCGGGTATGCTGTTGCTTGGGTGGAAGATGTGGCACAGAGTATGCCAACTGATGGAGGATCTGTGCCCGTGTTCCGCACAGGTGCCGCTAGGCGTCTTAGCTGGGGGAGACAACCAACTCAGAATGATAATTAGGACCTATTGGGAATCGGTTGGGCTGGTCACATTGGGAGATGTATGGCAAGAAGGGATTATTAAAGATTTCGAAGAACTGGGAGAAGAGACAGGTTTGCATAGAGGCCAATATGTCACGTATCTTAGGCTAGTGCAGACTATTCGTAAAACCTGGCCAGAGACTGTACTGGCGGAGGAGCCAGACGTCCTTATGGGAACAATATATGACATATCAGAAGGAGGGCACGAGATCTCTAGACTGTACGAGATGGTGATGACCCGGTTGGGGAATGATTTGACTCATCTGAGGCTGGACTGGGAGGCGGATGTGGGGGGCACAGATGACCGATGGAATGTGGGAACGTGCTATGGGATACCACAAGAAGGTGTCCAGAAACGCCAGATTGCAGCAGATACAGTTATACATAATGCATAGAGCCTATATGACCCCGAAGAGAATATCTAAGTTTGTAAACGCAGGAAGACAAGCATGCCCAAAATGCGATGAAGAAGATGCTGATATGACACACATGTTCTGGTCTTGCCCAGTGATTGAAGCTTTTTGGGGGGAAGTGGCACGGAAACTAGCGGATAAAGGGGTCACGCTCAACATAGATACGGCCTGGGCCTGCCTGTTGGGAGGGTTTCCCAGACCACGGAATACTAAACATCTTGGGAAACTGAGGGACCTGGCATATGTGCTTGCTAAAAGGATTGCCATGGGCTGGAAGCAGAGCCACAAGCCACGGGTTGAGGTATGGTGGCAGGACTTGCAAAAATGGGCAGAGGCTGAAACAGTGGTGTGGCAGGAGGCATGTAGCAAGACCGGGGAAGAAGTGGGTAACCTTATGGCTTGGAGAATGTTAATAACAGGTCTGTTTGGCACAGTAATGGATTCTGCAGCTTCGGAAGGAAGCGATACCCAGCCACACGCAGCGGATACAGAACGAGAAACGCAAATAAGCTCTTGAGGGGGGAGGGATTTGGGGAGCAGTAACGTGCGTTAATTGATGTTCACGAGTCTGTTGTAAATAATGCTGCAAGTTTGGTTTGTATTGTTTATTTGTTTTCAAAATAAAACATTTTTTTATAAAAAAAGCATGCGAACAGGGCCCTGCCTGTATCCAACTAGGGAATGGGCTGACAACCACTATCATGTATCGGTATCCTTGGCAAACTTGAACCATGTCTACTTAGTGCACGTGGAGATGCAGAAATGGGCCTATGGGTTTTGGTATGGCTCCGATCACAACTCTCAAGGTATGCCCTGCGGTAATCTGCCGGTAGGTCAAGCAGTTACTTATAAAATCAGCTACATGTTAATTTAAATTTGGATAAAACCACGTTTCTCCAACGCGTGTAGCTATGACCTCTTTCCCGGTGTGTGTTGGATAATGCAATTGTGCTAATGCTGTCTTCAGCAATGCTAGTGGCATGACCACTTTCCCTGTGTTGTTCTGTCGCCATAAGGCATCTGTCGGAGACATGGAGCAGCCTCTCTTTATCCATGCCTCCTTCTCCTCCTGGGGTGCAGCTACCTGCAGTTCCATAATCTGTGTTTCTGGTAGTACATTGTAACCTTCCCTCATCACCATGTTCCTCACTCCTCCCTGAGCCTTTGGTCTCTCCTTCAGTTCCCACAATTGCCCAAAATACGCTGCCCATTTGGCCTCATAATCTGCTGCTTCATTTCCGCTTGAGATGGGGTATTCCCCTTTTGTGTGGGCCTGGCACTTTACTAGTGCTACCTGTTTTGGATATGCAAACACCTCGATCAATTTGCCCAATAATAGTGCATGCTGTACTGGGGTCCCGTCTGCTCTCCTGAACCCTCTCCTGACCCATCGCGCCAGTCCTGAGTGTACTGTTGATGTCACATAGGCAGAGTCAAAATAAATTGTCACCTCCTTCTCTATGCTGTTTTCTATTGCTAATATGAGAGCCACTACGTCTGCTGCTTGTGCTGAGCAATGGGATGGTAGTCGCACACTTATAACACCTTGCTTGTCCCATCCTCCTTCAAACTTCCACTGCAGTCCCAGTACATCTGATCCCACCAGTTTGATCAATTGTCGGTGAACCTTCAATGTACAGCACGTCTCCCCATTCAAGTTCAGCCTCCTCTCCTTTGCGCGTCTCACTGAACATATCTGTTCTTTGTGCAGTCATGTGCAATCACCTGCCTTGAGGACATCTGGCAAAAATATTGCTGGGTTTACAGCCTTGCACCTTACTATCTTCAGTCCTACATTCGATAGTATCACCTCATACCCTGGTGCTCTCTGTGTGGTCAGTGTGCTCTTTGATTTAGGCAGTATCGCAAAGAGGGCATGCTCCACATACAATGTGGTGGTACACCCCATTGTCACTGCTGACGACTTTTCCATGGCGAAGGCCTCAGATGCCAAAGATTGTTTGCACGGATAATGTCCTCTCATCACTGGGTCAAGTTGTCCACTGTAGTAAGCAATTGGCTTATGGCCCATGCTTGTCTTCTGAGTCAGTACCACCGTCATCACTGCACAGTCGGGGTGTGAAAACAAGAAAAACTCCTTTTGTAGTCTGGGGTCCCTAACACTGGAGCAGTGCTTATGGCTTCCTTCAGTTGCTCAAGGGCCTCCGTCATGTCTGTAGTCCACGTCAGTGTCTTTGTTCCCCTTTGTGCCTCTTTCAGCATGCTCAGTAGTGGCCTTGTATATGTGCTGTAGTCAAAGATCCATGCTCTGCAGTAGTTGCACAACCCCAAGAACTGTTGCATTTCCCTTACTGTCGTGGGCTGGGGTGTTTTGCGTATTGTTTCGGCTCTCTTTGGGGCAATGTGTCGGCCGTCCTTGGATATCTGTCCAATGTATAGCACCTCCTTCTGGCAGTACTGTAGTTTGGCCTTGTCCACTTTGTACCCTTTGTCAGCTTACACTGTCGGCATGTGCACAGAGTCCATCCTGCACTGATTGTCTGTCTAGCTGCAAATCAAAATGTTGTCTACATATTGTACAACTGTGCTTTCTGTCTCTGTTAGTTAGATGTATCTGTATCACTCTGTTAAAGATAGATGTGAGTCTGGGTGTAGTGGCACCGAAAATAGTGCATTCTTTAAATCAATTACTATAAAACAGGCAGCTTCTGCTGGAATGCCGCACAAAATTGTCGCCGGGTTTGCTGCTACAGGATACTCTGCTCCTGCAAAATGGTTAAGAGGTCTTAAATCCTGAATAAAATGCCATGACCACCCTGTTGGCCTTGCGCACGGGGTACACTGCTGTGTTGCATGGAGAGTCTGATGTTACCAGAATGCCTCTGTCAATCAGAGCTGTGATTGTTTCGTAAATGCCCTCATCTGCTTCCTTGGTTAGGGGGTACTGCTTTAGTCTTGGCAAAATCGCTCCTGGTTTCAGTTCACTCCCCCTATGCACTTTATGCAGCCCACGTCAAAAGGACTTGTGGTCCATAAACCGCTGGGCACCTTGGCCATGTCCTCCTCCCAGAATGAGGGCGGTGCCTCCAGCGCCATAGCCATTCTCTGTGGCACCTCCCTGTAATGTATCTGTAATCAATAGGTTGCACTCATTTCGAACACAATCTCCAATTCCTGTCTCTCTTCTCCAAATAGTTCTTCATCTGTCACTGTGGTCCGCCTGCACCCCTCTGCAACTGCAATTCTAGCTCTCCATGCCTCCCAGTATCATCCACTCCATGTATTGCAATCCAATCCTCGCTTGCCAACACTGCCTCTATTTCTATGGCATCCATGCAATGGCAATGTCCCTCCCATATTGAAACATCTCTGGGTCCACTGGCACCCCCCTCTGTACTGTGTGTCCACAATACACTTGAAGGTACTGCTTTACATTTAACATGTGTATGCCTGGTGTTGAGCAGCCTATGCCCTTGTCTGTGAATGAGATGGTCATGTTTAGTTTGCTCATGATGTCCTGTTCTAATATGTTCACAGGTGTTTGTCGAGAGTAAATAGACAGTGGGATATTATCAGTAAAAGGAACCACTTCTCGAGCCCCAGAGAATCCTAGAGTGTTCTTGGCATCGCCTGACAGCTTAAATGTTCCTTCCCTAATACATGACCTAGTCGCCCCAGTGTCAACAAGAAAGGAAAAAGTTTTGTCACCTATTGCCACCCCTATGCGAGGTTCCTCCGCAGGGTTGGGTGTGATCGACAGGATTGGACGCATAAAGTTTGTCTGTGGTGTGTCCTATTGGAGGTAAATGGATAACCCATTCCCCGTAAAGTTGTGTTCCCCACCATTGTAACTCCTCCCAGTTGTCGGAAGGGTACTGTTGCTGCTGTGTCCACCTGTGCCAGTGCGTTGTCTTCTTGTATCTGTGCTAGTTGCTGTGCGCTCCCCCTAATCTGTGGTGCTTGTGAATACTGTGGTATCAGTGCTGACATCTGTGGTGCCTGCATCTTTGCTTGTGCTTGTGGCATCTGTTGATATGTACCCTGCATCTGCCCCTGTGGCTGTTTATCCTGTAAATAATCTTCTTGTCGCCCTTGACATGGCTGCTGGCCCTGCTCTCCCCAATTCTGCTGTGCCACTCTAAATCGACACACCCTTGAGATGTGCCCTAGCTGCCCGCAGGGTCCAGCACTGTGGTGGCTCCTTCTCTTGTCCCGGAAAACCTCCCAGAAAATCTCCTGCGTCTGCTGCATCTGTTGTCCATACTCTCAAAACGCTCCCAAAACCCCCCCTTGGTTGTGATGCATCTGTGGCTCAAAGCCACGCCCCCTTTGTAGGCCTCCCCAGCCCATGTATCCTCTGCTCATGGGCAGTGTGAACTAGTGCTGCTGCTGTATCTGTGGGGTGGGGCTGGTTATAACTGCCCCTTCCATTACATACATTGACAGCTTTCTCTGTACTAGCTTCCCCTCATCTGCCTTCCTGTCTTCTGCTTTTTGCTTAATCTTCTCCTGCCATAATCTACAATGATGCGCTAACGTAAGCTGTATTTCTGGCCACCCTTTCGCTTCCATTCCTACAAATTTCTTCACTCTCCTGAACTGGCTCTGGTAGTCCCTGCGCTAATATATGATAAAATATTGCTTTTGTTTTGCCCCAAGGCTCTCGAGTTTCGAAACACCAAAGCTCTTGAATCTCCTGGATGTACTGCACAGGATCTTCATCTTCCCTCATCTTACGTGACGTTATCGCCCCAATCTCTGGTGTGTCTGGGTATTGTGTTTGTAATGCTTGCCATACTACTGCCTTGAAGTTTGCAATGGTACCCATCATGCGCTGTGTTCTGTGTCGTCACCCCTGGGAACCCCACCCTTTTCATGCATCATCAGCCGCAACTCCTAATATCGATACTAGTAGTCTCTTTACGTCACCCACTGCTACTCTGTGACAAGCTGTCATCTCCATCTCATAAATCCCTTTTCCCTCTCCTGCGCTCAGTTATGGTAACCTACACTTCACATTCTCCTTGTCCGTGTGCGTCCACGGCACATACTAAGGTCTCACCCCTCCTCTCTCCAATAAGGGATCTGTGTTTATGCTGTCTTCTCCTCAAACGACCTCCGAGTCAACCTAATTTGTCGCGGCCCCCTCTCGTCCTCAATGTCTGTGCATATATCTGTGGGTTCCAATGTGGGTACTGTCCCATTATCATCATAAGCTCTGGACAATCGTCCTCTCAAGCAAGCTGTGGCTGCCTTTCCCCCCTCTTACGTCCGCAGAGATCCCTCAGTCTGTTAACATACGTGCTATGTGAGGTGCAAATGTCGTCCGCCTGTTGTGTCTGCTCGTCTGAGCCACCTCCCAATTCTACCGTTTCTGTCCCCCAGCCCCATGGACTGTGATCGGTACGCTCCCCTCGTTCCCGCTGTGTTTGTCCTTGTTCTCAGATCACGTGTCCATGTTGCTGCAGAAATCGTCAGCAAACGTTGTCTCCTCGATGTCAAGTCTGTATTGGGTTTCATGCTAAAGTCGATGTCTACTAAATCATACTTGCTACCTCCTGCCCAGGCCCCTAGACCTGTTCCAATTCACTCGTTTGTGCTACTGCCCTGAGAGATTGTGCAGTCTGGTTCTATCCTCATCCTGTTTATTTCTTTCCCTATCCAATGCTGCCTGCGTCTTCACCGCCCTTATTGCTTGCTCGTCCTCCTCCCTGCGCACTTGTTTTCTCGCCAATCTGGCCACTTGCGACTTTCTCTGCTCGCTCTCTGCTAACTTGCATTTTTCTTGCTCTGCAATCTCTGTCTCTCTGCCTTCTCCAGTTCCCCCTCCCTTTTCTCCCTCATCTCCCTTTTCGCTCTCTTCCTTTCTTTAAGATCCCTCTCTATTCTTTCTTCCCACTCCCTTTCCAAGTGTTCTTTCTGTTCTTCCCTCTTCGTTCTCTATCTTCCCGCTCTTCACCTCTCTCTCCCTGTCCTCACCGGTCTCTAATCTCACTTCCATGTCCTCCTCCCTCCTATCCTCCCCGTCCATTAGTTCTGCCCAGTCTGTCGTCTCGCTGTCCCTCTTCAGGCTTTCTATCACCCTGGTCGCCTCTTCTGCTTCCCCATTTGTCTTTCCTTGAAGCTTTAAAAGTACCTGCGCTGCTATCCATTAGTTTGCGCTTATGCCCTCGAACTCCTCTGCGCGCTGCTGTGCCTCACTGCTCGCCCCTGCGTCACCAGATGGCTGCCCTGCACCTTTCTGCTTATCCTCCTTAGTATATGGCGGTGGCTTAAATGTTGGATTTGAATACCTCTCTGCTGCCCTTAGTTACCTCATTGGCTACATCCCCTGTTCATCATCTGTATTCGTCCTTCACCTCCTGCTGGCTTAGCATCCACTGCTGCCTCCCGGCATCCCCCTCTCCCTCCTGAAGCATGCGCCACAACTCGAATATGGCCATGCGTTTGGTCAAGTTCTTCCCCTTGTAGGCGCCCTGTATGTGTGTCAATAGCGATTGCTGCATGTCTTTGGTGAAACTTCCACAAGGTGGCCATGGCTTTGTTAATTTACCTTCTGTACTTTTGGGCCATTTTATGCTATATTTGCATATTTTTTCCTTATAAGGCGAAAGTGTCTTGCACAAATGCTGAATGGTAGTAGTCCCCCCCCCCCCCCCACTGTTACCTTGATACATTTCAATACCTTTTACCTGACCTCAGGTTGAGTGTTTTGATAATCCACTGTTCAGGGATAAAAGTCGCAATGCAATAATAATACTTTCCAGCTTCTATGAATTCCTCTGGCCCTACAACTATCAGGCATGCTCCGTGCACTGCTCCTCCTTGAATCACTACATCCTCGGGCAAACAACCACAATCCTGCGCATGCACCTTCCGCACACTGCCACTGGTTCACTGCATCTGCCAATCCCAAGTTCTCAATACTAGCTCCCCACCGTCTCAAACTCGGTGTCCTATATGCAAACCTAAGGGTGATGCCACCAAACTATCAAAACAACATAGGTAAATTGAATATCGCTCCCACACTGTAATCGCATGTTACTCCCAGACCCACACAAAACCCAACGGCTGTCTTCCTGTACTCCAAGCAGAGTATACCAATATTCTCTTGTGATCGAACTGCACCTGTTGCATCGCCTAACGTGTGAAATGCCTCACTCCAGGAGACTTAACCAGTCAACTCACCCTCCGCAATCTAGGTTAGCTCCCTTGCTAACCCTCACGGGAATACCATCATCTATGACCTGAGGTAAAACGCCCAACCCACAGGACTACCTTATCTATATAACTTTTGTCATCCAAGCCCTTGAGCCAGTAGTCTAGGTTATTCACCAGAACCTTTTACCTCAAAGACTGAATGTACCCTAAACCTAGAAAAGGAACTTTGACCTCTGCTCCTGTCCCTACTCACTATAACAATACTAATCAATACTTCAACAATACTCGACAGTATTAAACAATACTCAGTAACCTCCCTCACAATCACAGTTGTCGTCGGACTAGGTCAATACTTCAGTTCTGTGTTGTGCTAGCGCTGCTGGGCTGCCGTCTCCCCGTCAAGGCGCTCGCCTCCCCATCCTGGTCTGCCTGGACAACTCGCTGACCTTGGGCAGGATGATTTCCAAGGGGCTCATGACGACCTTCAAACAGGCACGCGTTTTCCTGTCTTTCTCGAAATATGTGAGGGTCCCGCAGCCTCTCAGGTTCAGCGGCGAAATAGTCAACGTGGTGCCGGGCTGGCACAGCCAATCATCCTCTTGTTACCAACTTGTTGGGACAAACTCCCAGGTATGCCAGAGGGCCACTAGGAGTTTGTAGACTCTTGGAAGGCCCAACACCTTCCCCCAAAAGGAACGTAGGACTTAGTCAAACGGCAAGTTGAAACTACGGTTTATTAAAGCAAAACCAACAGGGATCAGTACAGGGACAGCAGAAATCATGGACAACAACATCTCCTGGCTCGCAGGCCAGTTTTGTCCTAAAGTTGCATCAAGAGTGATGTCACAACCTGGGCCCCTCTCCTGAAAACCTATGGAACCACTGGATTGGGTACTGCATAGTAGACCACCTATAGTGGACAATATACATGTTAATCTACTGGCTCTCGCATGTCAGGTGGCTGGCCTGGTCCATTGCCAAATTGCTATCTCTAACAGTGTTGCAGTGTGAGGGTCTTACCATTGGTTCTTGTCTGTTGCTGCC
Organism: Ambystoma mexicanum; assembly: GCF_040938575.1. Lineage (NCBI taxonomy): Eukaryota > Metazoa > Chordata > Amphibia > Caudata > Ambystomatidae > Ambystoma > Ambystoma mexicanum. The sequence continues at coordinate 1,145,630,005 of NC_090935.1, read as the reverse complement.
CAACCCTAGCAGCCTGAATTGTGATTGGCTAGAGCGGACCTCCCCAGGCCTGGGATCCGCAAAGGCTCTCAGCTCTTGGTGTACATTCTCATGGTAATAAGAATGACTCTGTCTGCATTCTAACTTGGGTGTACCAGTCTATGAGAGTGCTCATTCATCGCGTGCAATACTTGTCTCGCATTGTAACATCTTTGTTCCAAGCTTCTGTCTGGCGGCTTGAGATTGGCTACCTTTCCCAGCGCTGGTTTCTGTTCATTGTCTGAGTTGGCCGGGTCGCATGTTCGGAGACCATGATTTAGAGCTCTGCAGCTCGGAATTATTTGTATTTATTGCAGCTGGTGTTACTGACGTTCAGGGAATGGAATGTCATTTGTATCTGGTGGCCTTGACAGCGGGTCCTGGCCTTGTCAGCGGGTCCTGTCTTACAAGTTTGCTCTTGTCCAGCCTGGATTCAGTGGCTTGTGGCCTGCTGTAATTTTCCTAAACCATTATGCGGTTCCTACAGTGTCCATGCTATTCTACATTCTCCATGTAGATAGTCACACTTGGCTCTGTCCGGTACCATAGGTGCTCCTCTAGTTCCATGAGGTTATTTGCATATAAGCATCTGCAAGCTTTACTCAGGATCTCTTGCTTCTGGCGGTTGCTGTGTCTAGCTAGTGACAAAATAGTAAAGCAATGATGATAATTTATATGTATCTGTCCTCTAACAATAGAACTGTACGCTCGTGTTCTTCATGTATTCGAGCGTGTGTTTGTGTCCCGATGTGCAGATGGCACGTATGCTTTATGTCTAACGCTGCTTAGTTGTGGTGTCTCTAACGACGTCAATGGCTTGGCTTCTTGGCGCTTTAGTCAATACTGTCAATGGGGGTCTCTTTAGTAGCAGCCTAGGGCTCCTCGTCCACTCTGGGGTAGACCTGTACCGCTCCTGGCTTATAGGGCTGGCTGAGGGGGGGGGGGGTACCCCTCGACAAACTTGTCTATCATCGGAGCACTAGGAATTGGTTTGAAATTTTATGGGTTTTCACAGTACCTGCTGGCCTTCTTCCGCGTCGTGGGTCTTATAGAGAGGGGTCAGGGGGCGATTTCCCCATCCCTCTTCAGGAGTTCCCCATGGGAATGGGATCACTTATCCCCCTGAGGAGAGTCCCTGCCAGTGAGGTCCTGCTTTCCCAAACCCCTATGCAGTGTTTTGCTTAGTGGGCTCACCTTCCCTAGCCTTAAAGCGGGAGGCTGGCTCCCCCAAGGGAAGAAGGGACGAAATCTCCAGATTTGTCGGAGCACCCAATCTGCCAATCACTTGTAATATCTATTTCCGCTCACCTGCCTATTGATCCTGGCTCTGAAAATGCACGCTGCCTGAAGATGGCTAGGACTGTAACATGGGATCTCATGATGACCAGAGGCACTTTTCATTCTGCTCTGGATGAGCACTGAGATCAACATCAGAGAAGGGGGCACAGAATTAAAGAAACACTGGTGAGATTTGTCCTAGGGGACAGATCGTCAAGGGTTCAACATCCACAAAGGGCAGTATGCTTACAACTGCACCATTGCTGAACCTCCCTTTCACTGTTAACTTCTCCAAAGTTTGAACCAAGTGCCCTGTAGTATATCATTAGATGCCAGAGTTTGAATCCGAGTTCTCTTCAGCATTTTTTTGGAGCAGTTATTGGTCCTGTGGCATCTCACCCGGGTGTCTCATCGCACACTCTCCCGCTGCCTGTTTCTGGAAACCTGACCAGAAGCCCATGCAGTGCTTGCGCTGTTAATGTTGCCTCCCACTGACCAATACTTCTTGCTCCTATGGGCCAACCAGTTGTGCTGAGTCACTAGGGAAAAGAGATTTTTATTGGAGAGCAGGGATGCTCTTAAGAATGTTTTGCATCTGCCTCTTCCTGTTTTGAGCATTATTGGGGATAGAGCGACCTGTTGGAGTGGCATGCGCCTTTTTTTAGGCTCCGGCCCATCTCGGAAGGATTTTCGTTTTGCCTTTTTTTATTAGTACTACGGGTATCTTTATGCATTATTCAGCATGTAAGCCATCTCTATATGCAGTGCCGTGGCCCATGACACACTGCAATCCATCACGCATGACACCACTTATATTCTGTGATGCAGATTGCACCTCTCGTCTCCGCCCAGATCAATGTATGCCTTAACTCAGAACACGAGGCAACACACTCCCAGATTAGCCCGCATTCCATCAAGCCATTATAATGTCAGCTGGGGTGGTAGCTAAATACTCAACAAAATATTCCGAACACAACTTCAAAAAGTGTTTAATGGGAAGAGTCAAGTAAAAGAAGAGTTGGAGATCCAAGCAGGTGATGAGGGCCATATTGTATTTTAAGAACTTTGGATAAAAAGGTTGCGATTGCTAAAAGGGGGTCACTCGTTTATGAAATATTTGAAGTTGTGTGCTTTTTGCAGGATTAAACTGCCCACCACTAGCTAGGGGGAGCCATGTACCGCACCTTAACTTCCATAAAGGATTCCTTTGCATGTTGGTGTGGTGATATTGAATCTGTCAGAAATTGTTTAATGCACTGCAACATTGTTTGTGCTACTTACATTGTTGCACTAAGTGCTGTGGCCAGGATTGTAACCATTGCTATGAACTAGTGAGTACGGCCTCCACTTGTCTTCCTTGGAGTTATGCGAGTAATGGAAGTAGCCTATTTTCGCGCAGATCGTACATCAGCCTTCCCTGCAGTGCACATCTGGTGTATAGTGGTGGCGTTTGCCTGAGGCGTGTTCTTTTATATTCCTCGTGTGGCTTAAGAGTCAGCAGATGTAAATGATTCTTCAAACATGAATTAATTCGAGCACAAATAGAGGACGGGTTGGCGTCAAGGCCCTGGTAGACGGCTTCTCGCTTTAAAGCCCCATCTGAACACGCATCAATGTAAGATGTGCGTTTTTTCTTAAAGCTAGTTTTCAAATTATGCACAAAGTGTTACGCTATTTAAGTATATAATCTTTAGTAGAGACCACGCTCATCAGTAGCAATTGTTCAGGAGGGAAACAAATACCCAAACAGGCACTGGCAAAGTCAATGTGTCTGATTTTGTGAACGTGTATTTGTATTTGAAGAACATGGATTTCCATTTAGTTCAGAAATTACTTGTAAAGACACATTTACAGATAGCCGCGGCTTTCCCCAGGAAGGGTTTTTGTTCACAAATGTTGTTGTGCCGTGTATATGGAGGAGTGCAGCGAGCAAAGGACCTACGTAAGTGCAGGTAGTGTGGAGGAAGTACTGGAAAAGTGTGAAACGTTGAGGAGCAGCACAGAGTACACAATCAGTGCAGGATCATCGTATCTATGGGCCAGGCAGGAGGCAGCGCAAGAGTGCCATAACTATGGAGATAGTTCACGATATGTAGATACAGGGCAGAAGTCCATGAAACAAAATGCAAAGGAGCGCAGACAGTGCGAGTGCACAGCAGCAAGTCCGCAATGGTACAGAAGCAAAGCAGAGTGATTGCAGGCGCAGTGCTGAGAATGCCCATTGAAGGATTCTGGAATGTTGGTGAACAAGGCAGCAGCTTAAACCAACTGCTCCTGCTCCCTCCCAGCCTATGGATAATTAATATTGGAAATTGAGAAAAATGAATCCTGCGCTGATATCAAAGAAGAAGATTGAGATCCCTGACAACCCCAACTCCAAAAAAGCTAAACAAGGGGAGAAGATGGGTGAGAGTTCAGAGAATGGTGACATGTATGCACTGCTTCTCCAGATTGCCCAGGATGTGAAGGAAATGAAGGTTACCCTCAGTGAATTGTCCTCTCAAGTCGGTCACCTGGAGAATAGAGTCACCAAAGTGGAAGCAGAAAATACAACCTTGGCCACGGAGGTTGCAGGAAGTTATAGGGCCTACAAGGAGTTGAGATATGAAGTTTCTGATTTGAAGAGGAGGAACCTGATGTTGGAGGCTGATATAAGGAACTTGAACTTGTGCTTGCTGGGTGTGATTGAAGACTCTGCTTTGGACAAAAACCTCGATCATAGAGTCAGAGGAGTACTGTAGGCAACTTTGAGTAACAACATCCTAAAAGAAATGGACATGGATTACTCCTTTAGAGCTGGTAAGCTGGTCCAGGCCGGAAAACCAAGGCAGATCATCATGGTGATGTCCAGAGTGAGTGCAAAGGAAAGGATTTTAAAGGCTGCGAGAGAAAAAGGGAAACTTCTGCTGAATGGAGATCAATTGGCGATCTATCCAGATTTCCCTAAGGAAATAGTGGAAATGAGGAAGGTGTTCAGAAGTGCAGAAGCTTTGGCACAAGAAAAAGGGATTAAAACTCTCCTGGTGAAACCAGCGACGCTGAAGATATTTTTTGGATCAGGTGTCAAAACCACAGAGGATCCAGTTGAAGCTGAAAAGGGGCTGGGGGTTTAAACTTGGATAATAGTATTGCAGATTGATGTGATACATGATATATGAAGCTGTGAAGATGTAAGGTTACTTTTCTTCATTGATTCATTTTTTCCTGAAATTGTTAGATGGGAATTGGTTTGTTTAGGTATCAGAGCTTTATTAATGTTTCAAATATGCTGTGACGGTTTTTCGCTCGAGCGTAGGCTTGATGTGGGCTCGGATAATGGGTGCTTTACTCTACGGCAGTACGCGCTCTGTAGATTTTCTATAGGTGATGGTGCTTGTTTTTTTGTTTGAACGGAGTGCCGGAGGTGTCGTGCTGTCCGGAAATGGCGGCCATGCGACACCCTTCGGAGTCTTGCCGGCAGCGGTGTGTTGGATTGGTGGATGCGGGTGACTGGCCACTGTTGACGCGCATTTGAGGTAAGGCGCAGTGGCGCTTTCTCCTTGGGGCAGCGGCGCGCGTGTTCCGGGCAAAACGCCTTGTTGCATGCTCACGTGTTTGGGGGGCACAGTGGGTGTAGTGGCTGGGGTGCATGTGTTGTGGCTGAGGGGAGGGGACTGCTCTTTGCACGGCTTTATCCCGGACTGCTGTGGTACGTTGATCGTATTGTATTGTTTCCATGACAAAATTGGATGAAGGAATGACACGTTTGGGAGTATGCTGCCCAATGCTAATCCCCTGCACATGTAACAGTTGTTTTTGTCCTGGTTGCACACCCCTGACATGCTGAGTGGGGTGTATTTGACATGTACTTGTACTGTAATAACGAAGCCAACTGTATGCCATTACCATCACTGAATAAAGAAGGTGAGAGTTGTCGCTACTGGGTACCTGGGGTTCCACTGTAGTCTACACCTTTTACTTTGCATGGGTACGTTTCCTTTCGTGCAGTAACGGAATCAGCTGTGAGAATGTAATAGATCCTGTCATCTAATGTGAACACTGACCAGGCCTATGGTTAAGATATGATTGTGCACCTCTGTCTACTTACCAAATCACAGACAGAATTTTTGATGAGATTTTTTTGCAGTACTGCTTACGTTGGAGAGGGTTTGATTCCATTCTCAAAGCGCAGTCAGTGATGTGCCAACACGTTATATCTGGAGTGCCCAGTTATACAGTACATTTGAATTAACACGGTGGAGGTTGCAGTTTTGTGCCATGGAAGTCACGTGGGGGAATGTAGTGTCCAGGAAATACCGGAGATTCTGATTTTTATGCTTGGCAAGGTGATTGGTAAGGCCACCGGGAAAGTCATGGATTGGTGTGTGAATGCCATGGAAAAGTTTAATGCTGTATCTGGCTTCTAATCTAATTTGGTAGGGTGCAGGGACACAGGTATTTTGCAACTCTCTGTACACTTGCTCACACTTTCTAGTGATGATTCACGCTCAAATGCTCTGCATGCCCGCAGTAGTTGGGATTTGTGATGTTTAAACTGATGGTTGTGACGGTAGGTGGATTAGTGTGATTTGTTGATGGTTATAATAAGAGAATTCAGGTTTTGTCTAGGCATGTGATTGACACATGGTGTGGTATTTGGCGTTTTTGGGTAGGGGATGTTGCATCTATTCAAGAAAGCTTTTATTTGTGCTTTCATTTGCTGGAGAGTTGTGGGAATTCGTTTAGACCAAATTGTATTTTTAACTTCATTTGAATTTGACCAAATGTGATCTGCGGCACCCTTTATGGGCTTTCTAAAGGCTGACCTAGGGGATGGGGGGGGTAGTCCCGTTTAGGGGTGTCACGTATTAGTTTTATGACGGTACGATAACCTTCTTGCCAAATGACGGTATATCATGGTTATCGCGGTATAGCAGGTGGAGTTAGCTAATCTTAACAAATATTTTCTAAAAGGTCATAAATTGACAGATTTATCATCACAAACAAAATCAGGCACCCAGGGCCAGAATTGGGCTTTTCAACATACTTTCCACTGAAATGCCTTGCTTCCACCAAACACAAACACATGTGTGGAGAGGAGGGGGGAGGGCTGCTGCAACTGGCAAAGTAAACTGAATAGCTTTTCTTAAGTGGTCATTTAGGCTTTATGCTCCCCCACTGGCTACTGGTGAAGATGAACATGTTGCCATCTTGATAACCTGCATGCCACCGATCAATGGAGGCTGATGGTAGTATACGCTTGTGCGCATATACACACACACACACAGACAGACAGACAGACACACACACACACACACACACACACACACGCACTCTCTTTACGTTACAGCCTTTAGTTTACTTGCTGGCCAAAAGGTGTTCAGTACTCACGGACATGTTACCCTTTGGTATGGCAGCAGGGAATACCCACAGAGATGAGTGAATTTCGCAGTGTAACTTATTATATGTAAATTCAATGCTAGAACCAGGGAAATCCCCCATTGCCATATGTTTACAGAACATTATCCATTATAAATATATAAACCCCAAAGCCGCCAACCCAAAGTAAACCCTTTTCCTATTCTTCCTATTGCTAACATATTGATTTTGTGTCAGGCACGTGTGGTTTATGGAATGGCATTAAAAACTGCTCCAACTGAAACTACTTGGCAGACGGCACATCCAACAGTGTAAGACCAAGACTGTGCAGCACTTGCTTACTGCAGCCTTTCCAAATCAGATTGAAAAGCACACTTTACGGTATGAACGGTATAACGGTATAAACAATGTGACGGTTATTATTGTTCAATTAAGTGGTTCACGGTATCTTTAACGGTATACCGTTACATCCCTAGTCCCGTTCGGCGTGTAGCTGGAAGGGATGTTCTGGATGGTTGGGTGGTTCAAGCCCAGGAGTGTTTTTTTTTATTTTTTGTTTTATTTCTTTACTTGACTATAGGTTTAGATTGTATTGTGTCTTGTGAATACATTGCAAGGATTGGGAAACGGGATCTAGCAATGTCTTACACTCATCAGAGGAATTTCAGAGTGGTATCTTGGAATGTGAATGGTGCACATTGTGCTGTCAAGAGGAAGGTGATTTTGAGTAAACTAGGGGAGATGGGGGTGGATGTCGCGATGCTTCAGGAGACTCATTTGTTGGATGCGGATATAGATAAGTGGAAAAAGGAGTGGGTTGGTGATGTTTATGGTTCATCGTTCACTACTGGTTCTAGGGGTGTGTGTATTCTTTTTAGGAAGAATCTCCAGATCACTGGGGTGAAGTGTGTGAAGGATGGGGATGGAAGGATAGTGTGTGTCACTGCACATATTCAGGATGCTCAGTATTGTTTCTGCAATATATATGCTCCGAATGGGGGTGATGGTAGTTTTTTTGTAGCTTTAACGCAAATGTTGCAGAATGTAAATGCGATTAATGTGATTTTGGGAGGGGACTTCAATGTGGTTTTAGAACCTGGACTTGATAAAAGTATGGGGGGTGTGGACAATTCCAAGGCTCTGAAAAGAACAGCATTAAAGAGACTAATTGAATGGAACCTCACAGATGTTTGGAGATTGCAAAACCCTTCTATGAGACAATATACTTTCTTCTCTGCAAGGCATAATGCTTACTCGAGAATTGACCTCCTTATGACCTCTGGCCTCTGTACACAATCATTCCAAAGGGGTGACATCGGATCACTACTTGTTTCGGACCATGCTCCAATCTCCATAGACTTGCGATTGACCTTCCCGGTTCCTAGGTCTAACACCTGGCGGATGAATGTCTCCCTCTTGGACGACGATGAAATTGTGGACAAAATTGTTCAAGAGGCGAGATTCTTTATATCAGTGAATTGGACTGGTGAAGTCAGTGTGGAGTTTGTATGGGAAGTCTTCAAATCATATATGCGAGGATTGTTGATTGGTTTGTCCAGCAAAAATAAAAAAATGAGAGATGCAGAAGTGAAAAAGCTTACTGTGGACATTCAGGATCTTGAGAGAAATAATATGCAAAACTTTTCAGAGGAGACTATAAAAATATTGAAGCAGAAAAGGAGACGATTGGAAGATTTGTATTCTTCGAAGGCTGAGTGGTTGCTTTTTAGAACCAAAAGCAACTACTATGAAAAAGGTGAAAAATGTGAAAGACTTCTGGCACATCGGTTCAGGGTTATGGACAGTGGCAGATCTGTCAATGCAGTGGAAAGAGAGGATGGGTTGGTGACTTTTGATCCTGTGGAGATTAATGCGGCATTTCTGTTGTATTATAAAACCCTGTACTCTTCAGAGATCAACTTATCTGAGCGTACAATTGGTCAATTCATTGATGACTGCCATCTGAAGAAAGTAAGTTTGGAATCCTTGGAGTGTATGGAAAGAGATTTGAACGTGGAGGATCTCAGGTTGGCTGCTTATGCGCTGAATTCTGGGAAGTGTCCAGGTCCGGATGGGCTACCAGCTGAACTTTTTAAAATTTTCCCAGAAGAGGTGTTTGCTTTGATGCTAGAGATGCTGCGCGCCTCTTTGAGGAATGGGTGCCTTCCAAGTTCAACAAGACATGCTTCAATCTCCGTTTTTCTGAAGGAGGGACGAACACCAGTGAAAACTGGCAGCTATAGGCCGATCAGCTTATTGAACACGGACAACAAGATTTTCGCCAAGGCGTTAGCTTTGAGGATTGAGAATGCGCTGATGGATATCATAGATGTAAGCCAATCTGGATTTGGAAAAGGCAGACATATTTCAGAAAATGTGAGAAGATTGTTGCTGACACTATATGAAAGCAAAGAACACCATAAGGATGTGGTGACGTTGTCCTTGGATGCTGAGAAAGCTTTCGACCGTATTGAATGGACATATCTTTTAAGTACATTGAAAGGCTTTGGTTTTGGAGATACCATGATCGGATGGATAAGACTGTTGTATTCCCGGCCGACTGCTTGTGTTCGGACTAATGGCATGGACTCTGGCATTTTTGAACTTGGGAGAGGCACGAGGCAAGGCTGTCCACTGTCGCCGATTCTGTTTGTGATCGCCATGGAATTGCTGGCTGTGAGGATAAGAGAAGAGGATAGAATTGAGGGCGTATGCTTTGGTGCAGCCTCCCAGAAAGTTTGGTTGTATGCGGATGACATGCTGGTGGTGGTTCAGAATGTGGAGAGCTCCATTTCTGCGCTGTTGGAGTTGATCGATGTGTTCAACAAGGTTTCTGGATACAAGATCAATTGGACCAAGTCGGAAGCGATGCCGGCATCAACCACTTGCACTGTTTTGAAGATGCAGGGCTTTCCCTTTAAGTGGTGTCTGAATAAGATGAGATACCTTGGGATTTGGCTAACGAATGATGTCTCGAAAATAATGGATGTCAATATTACACATGATTCAATCTTTGGAGCTGGACCTGAAGAGATGGAGTGCACTTAAATTGAGTCTCTGGGGGAGAGTGAATGCCATCAAAATGACATCAACACCGCAAATCAACTATGTGCTCAGTGTACTTCCCCTGGACGTGAAGAAGGGCCATTGGAGGAAAATTGAGAGTTTAATCCAGTCTTTTCTCTGGGAGAACAAACAGCCACGCCTCAGCTTGTGGAAATTGCAGCTGCCCCAAGACTGTGGAGGTTTGGGGGTTCCTGACTTTGAGAATTATCATTTGGCCTTTGGAGCCAGGCATCTGGTTCCATTTATTGAAGATTCGGAGGATGTTTGGACGCTGGCAGAATCAAGTAGTTCTTCTCCGTTGCCGCCTAGGGCCATACTGTCCACGGTGGATGGATCTGGTTATCGCTCATTTCCGCCGACAAGATTCCTGAGAACTTGTTGGAGGGAACTATGGAAGAAAAGTAAGCGCAAGGTATGTGATAATGATTACATCCCTATCTGGTTGAATCCAGGTATTTTGCTGAATGGGAGGCCGCTATTGTAGTTGAACTGGCTCCTGGGTGGTGTACTATGGTTGAGTGATCTGATGGAAGACGGCAAATGGATCAGCTATAGAAGACTTGCACAAATGAAAGATCTCAGAGACTGTACAATGGGTGAATACAGAAAATTGAGAGGTTTGCTGCGGAACCAGAGAACTGTTGATGGCGGTGGTTGGCAGTTATGGCTACCTGAATATAAGACATTAGGTGGTATGGCGTCCAAAGTATATAGAAATCTGAGCCAACAGTACACGCCAGCAGAGGGGTTGTTAACTAAGTGGTCTGAGGTCCTTGGCTCTGATATGACTGTGGAGAGGTGGAGGTTTCTTTGTAAAAACGTGACTCTGACATCCATTAATCTTGGGAGAACAATGCCGCCAAATCAAAATTCTTAATAGGGTGTTTTGGACTCCCCAGAGACTTTATGCGAGAGGGATGATTGACTCAGAGGCCTGTTGGAGGTGTAAGCATGATGTTGGCTCCTTTGAACACTTGATCTGGGACTGTTTTGAACTGAGGACATTTTGGAGGAGTGTCACTGAGAAGATTAATGAGGTTCTATTGCTGCAAGAGGATTTTGATTATAACGCTATCATCTTGGGTGAGGATGCTCACTTATCCACAGAAATGCTGGTTTTTTAGGGCTGCAAATTCTGCGAAAAAAATTGTTTTGAGAAAATGGAAATGTGATGAGAGGCCGACCTGTTCAGAATGGGTGGAGGACTTGAGGCAAGTGGCCAGAATTGAGAAGGTTATCCTTCGCAGGAACAAAAAGTTGAAATTGTTTGATATGTGGGGTGGGTTTTTGGATGACATGTGATAATAAATTAGTCTGTTTTGCTTTTTAGATTCTGTGAAGGTTGGGGGTGGTTATGGGGTGTGGATTCTATGCAATGAGTTCTACGATTACAATGCTGATAAGTTTGTTGTTTGTATGTTTTCTATACATTTCAATAAAATTAATAATAAATAGAGAATGCCCATTGAATGCAGAGCACTTGCATGGTTCGGATGTGGAGCTATGTGGATAGTGCAGAGACTCGTAACCGAGAAGATGTCCAGTTGGACAGTTTATTTATTTTATTTATTTATTGTTCGCTTGTTAGGCGCTTATACCACAAGTACACTCTGTTTCAAAGCACCCACAGGTCAACAGACAGGAACATGGGAATGAGACACATTAATAAACATAAAGATATTAAATACATTGGGGGGAGGGCGGAATGACAAACCTACTATGCCTTGTGAGTATTCAAGACGTGCAAGTGCAGAAGGGAAGGGGCAGTGTGCTGTGGTGCCTGCGCTCGTGGGTGAGCAACAGAGGAAGTGCATGATGAGATATGTGTGAGCCTCCAGGACGGAGGGTGTGCCGAGGCAAGTGCTGAGGATAGACAGAAGCTGGGGGGCGATTGAGTGTGGGAAGTTGGGGCCCCGAGGATGCCTAAGTGTCCTGGAACCCAATCAAAGGAACGGTGGGATCAGCAGAGGAGAGAAGGGGGGAAGGAGGCGGTAAAGAGGAAAGTCTTGCAGAGTTTACAGAATTCAAAGAAGTCCTGCTCAAGACGCAGAGGGAGGGGAAGGCTGTTCCATAGAAGGGAGCCAGCTGAGGGAAGTGATCGACCTCCTGCCCTCTCTTTAGCGGAACGTTTTACACACAGAGTTGGTGGCAGAAGAGCGCAGGTGTCTAGAAGGGGAATGTTTAGTAACAGACAGTTGCAGATAGTGTGGCCCCGTGCTCCAGAAAGCCTTGTGGTTGATACAGAGGGATTTGAATGTAATCCGTGAAGCACCCAGGAGCCAGTGAAGACTTTTTAGGGTGAGAGAGATGCAGTCCCTGGGCTTGAGGCCAAGGAGAAGTCTTGCTGCCCTGTGTTGGATTAGCTGCAGGGGACACAGAGTGAATGAAGGTAGATTCAGGAGGAAGCTATTGCAATAGTCAAGCCTGGAAAGAACCAGGGCTCCGGTAACATTGAGCTTCTGGGGGAAAGTGAGAAAAGGTAGAATTCCTTTGAAAAGGAAGAGCTAAAGGTGGGACGACTTGGCAATGTCCCGAGTGTGAGGGAGGAAGGATAAGACAGAGGAGTCTAAGATAAATCCAAGGTTTCTGGCTTCAGAAAAAGGAGCAGGGGGAGAGCCCATGGAGGAAGGCCAGAGTAAAGGGAAGAAGGCAGGAGCAGGGGTCCCAATGGTAAGGATCTCAGTTTTGCTGGCATTGAGGCAGAGATCATTGGAAGTGCACCCGGGCTGGATGGCAGATCGGCAGTCAGGGATGATGGAAGGTGCAAGAGGGGTCAGCAGGAAGCTTGAAAAATAGTTGTGCATCACCTGTTTAACACTGTAAGTTGGGGGAGAAGGAGGAGATGAGTGCCAGCTGTGTGAGGTAGATGTTAACGAGCCAAGGAGAGGATAGAACCATGGGGGACACCACAGGTGGAGAAGGAAGTAGGAGAGGAGAAGGTGCCAAAGATGATTTGGGAAGAGCGGTTAGAAAGGAAAGCGGTCAGACAGTCTAGTGCCTGTTCTGTGATGCCAAGGGTATTGTGGAGCCTTTGTATGAGGATGGAGTGGTTGACTGTGTCAAAGGCAGAGGAGAGATCAAGTAGGATGAGGACAGCTGGGGCGTTGGAATCCAGAGATGCAGGCAGTTATTCACGGGTGTTCAGAAGAGCAGTTTCCGTGCCTCTGGATGCTAGTTCAGTATGAGAGTTGAGTTGGGGCAAGGACAACTTCTCCAGATGTTTACCCAGGAAGGGGGTGATGGAAATAGGGTGGTAGTTGGCAGGGCAGGTAGGGTCTACTGATGGTTTTTTAAGGAGGGGCCGCACAAGGGAGGGCTTGAGGGAGGCGGGGAACGATCCCGTGGCAAGAGTGGTTGCAGAAATCAGCGAGTGCGGGGGCAAGAGAGCAAATGTTGTCCTTTTTGGTTCTGAATGAGCAAGGGGAAACCTGTTTTGGAAGAGACCTTCATGGAGCAGACAACTCTGGTGACTACTTCAGGTGTGACAAGGGCAAAGGAGGAGAAGGGGGAAGGAGGTGGGTGAGGGGCCAAGGGAGGCAAGGGGGTGTGGAATGGGTTGGGAGGGTGAGTAACAAGGCTGTTCGGATGTCCTGAGTTTTGGTGGCGAAGTGAGTGGGCAGTGTGTTGCAGAGGCCCAGGGAAGGTAAAAGGGAGGAGGAGACTGCGGTAGGGTTGGCTAGTTCCTGGCATATTTTGAAAAGTTCAGCTGTGTTGTTGGATGCATCAGATACCTGTGCCTGAATGTGGGCCCTTTTCTTGGCACAGATGGACAGTCTGTAATGCCGTTGGAGCAGGCGGCAGGCCAGTTTGTCATAGGGTGAGCCTGAAGTTTGCAAGTTCGGAGTCGTACCAGGTGTTACGCTTGGAGGTGAGTTTCAGGCGGATCCTCATGACTGGGGCAAAAATGTCAAGAGTGTTGGTGATGGCCAAGTGGATGTTGTTGAGAGCAGTGTCGGTGGTAGAGGGGCAAGGATGGATGAAGGTGAAAGTGAAGGCAGCAGCTGACATTCGTTTTATCGGGCGAATGTTCATGAACAAGGTTGGCATGGCTTTTGGGGGTGCGGTCAGAGGGCCAAAGGGACCCAGGTGGGAGGAGAGAAGAGTGGTCTGACCATGAGAGAGGGGTGATCAGAGACGATGAGCGAGGGAGGTCAAAGTGGATGAGAGCGTCCAGAGTGTATCCAGCAGAGTGGGTTGGTCCAGAAGGGAGAATGGAGAGGGATAGAGCGGTGCAGAGGTCAATGAAAAGAGTGAATACTGTGCCAGGGGAATCCAATTGGATGTTGAAGTCACCCAAGAGGAGCAGATTAGAGGACGTAGAAAGTAAGGAGGAACAGAAATCAGCCCATTCATAGAGGAACAGGGAGGTAGCACCTGGAGGCCGAAAAATGATAGCAATGGTCAGGGTGGAGGAGGGAGAGATGACCAACTTGCATATCAGGCTCTCAAAAGAAGGATAGAGCTGGGTGAGTAAGATGGATGAAGGAACCCACTCAGGGAAGATTAAAGCAAAAGCCCATCATTCCATCTTTGGAAACTATATTGTTTAATGATCGAGTGGGGAAGGTACTACACAAAATTGAGCCAACTGGATGGCTCAAATTATGACAGTGGCTCAACAAGTCTTCAGGTGACTCTTCTTGGGTCTTATAAACCACTTCCCTGGATGTACCTTGGCCCTAGATCACATTCCATTCAGTGAGCTCTTCCATGCTGCTCCTCTACTGTGATCTCCCCAAGTCCTTTCCCACACTTCTGATATGCCTCCATATTGGAAACCCCTCCTCGATTCTCATGCAAGTAGATGCCCAACTATTTCAGTTAGCATACAGGTAGTGTAGCCCATCCCTCTCTGCTGTGCACTCTGCCTGTTCCCCTTCACTGCTGGTAGTGCTCTTTCCTATTTTACCCACTCCTGGATTGAGGGCCTTTTCACCAGGCTCAGGGTGCATCAGAGGGGCAGTGCTGAGGTAGTAGAATAATGGGAATCCACTCTGCAATGCCAAGACCCCTCACAAGCCCCCAAGACATTGCCTCTTTGTTGGGACAGTAGCCTGGTTGTGAAGTGGGAGCTGGCTTGCAGGTGGGCCTCCCCTGTCTTGCCGCCACCATCATATTAAAAGGCACAGTCTGACTTTGCATACACATAGCTCCACCCGCTCGCCTTCTGGAATGGGACCTCCCCCAGGTGGCTTTCTTGTCTCGCACCTCTACTGCCATTAGGCCCTCTGTAAAAGCGCCCAATTGAGTGCTCAGTCATGCTCTCAGTGCAAACCTGGGTGCTGCCCGTCACAGGCAGCTTGTGCCCATCTGCTGACTAATGCAATACCTGCCCCAGCAGCAGCACATCACCTAAAAACAAAACCGCGCAGCAGGGGTGTTGCAAGGTCTGGAAAAGATGCAGGGCTATGCTATTGTCTGGAATGTCTGGACTCTGGACTGTGGGATAGTTAGCCATTTTGTTGTTGCCCCTGAGCTTGTATCCGGGGCTACAACCAAAAGACACTGGGCTATCTCTGAAGTAAGGTTTGTATACAAGACATCTGCAAGCAAGCTAGAGCTCTTTAGCCTGACCTGAAAAGTGGCTACATAAGCCCGCTTTGTCTTTTCTTTTAGTGGTAACTGAAACAGTAATGATTTAATATACATCACACCTTGTATCCAAGTGGTGAAGCATAAATGGGAACCCACAGTTCCTAGTCTCACAGTCTCAAACCAGTGAAGCCCCTTCGTGTCATCAATGAGTAAAGGGTTTTTTATCTTTTACATTGAAGTGTTGGTTTGCACCGTCTTTTTCCATGTGCCGCAGTCGAGAGACTGCAAGTATGTCCAGAATGTTTCCATTCACGACACCTGGGGCAGTCCCTTGAGTAAGAGATATTGTCATGGTAATGAAAAGTGGAGAGAGCGATCGCAGGAAATGATCAGACTCCAAGTGTCAATCTGCAGCTTTTCCTTCTGTAGCTGGGGATGGAGACTAGCAAATCTAGGAAAAAGCTAAGGGCATTGGCTCTTACGTTTTACAGGTACATAGGTACATCACTATCCGATCAGCATGCTGATGAGGAAGGACCTCTCAAAAGTGGGATTAGGTGAAGGTCAAAGTGTGCATGAAAAGCTGAGGGACTTAACACAACATAACATATAAACGATGCAAAAACCTCCAAGATAACGTTTTAGAGGTCCAAAAGTAGCCCCCTCTATCAGCACTGTATACCGATGAGTAATAAAAAGGTCTGTCTGATTTGGTGAAGTGTGAAATAGGCAAAATGAATGAGGAGGTGGCGTTATTTAAAAAAAGAAATCGGATTCCTCTTAATGGGTCCTACAAATTAAACTTGTAGTGAATTTGATGCAGAGTCCGAGAAGGCAAACCATATTCACATCCCATGTCGCAGGTCTAGATGTAAATCACGTAACGCATAAAATCGCCAAGTTTTACTTGCCATGTTCTTAGGTGCATCCTCTCGCTTGGACCTTTTGTATTGCACTTATAAGTGCAAACGCCTATTTTAGGGGCAAACAGTTCACTTAATTGGTAGATGGCAAGTTTTGGAGGATCAAAAAGTCTTGCATCAGCCAATAAGCACAGGTGTTTTCTTCACTTTGCATGAGTTCTTATGTTTCGTTACTTATTTGTACTGTAGGAAAAGTGCACGTCTTGGCTCTTGGATATCTGGTATTACAGCATAATTTGTTTCACATACTAGCATACATCAGGCTTTCGGCCTAGAGTAGTGGAGTTGCGTTTGGACAGCAATGAAATTAGGCCAATTCATCAGCTACATATCTCCCATAGCTCTCACAATTGAATATGCCCTTATGGAGAAGCCATGCTTGTACAGCACTTAGTGGTTTCTATTGTCTTCTTCCCTGTTCCCTTTTTCTTTCTTGTTTCCCACATGTATCTTTTTTACACAGCTTATCCTTGGCTTTTACTTCTGGCTAACACACAACCACTATATACGTGCAGGTCCACCCCTTTGGACACACAGCTGCCCATGCTGCCTACACTTCACACCTAGAACTCTTACAAGCATGCAGGGACCTGAACACAAAGCAGTGCAATCTCGCCTTTTCTTCTGATCCCAACTAAGCAAACCCTCCCACTCTCTTCCAGATCCGCCAGAGTACCTGGAAACCATGCAAATGGCAGCAGTGCATGATACAAATCCTAATATCATATAAAGAGTTCAGAAATGTGGAAAGCGTGGCGAAAATGACAGAGGTTGTGAAGAAGAATCCTTGTGAATTTTGAAAATTGCTCTGTGATCCAAACAACTGCTTTGAGGAAAAGAGACTGCAGTTTGAGTGTCTAAACAAGGTACTCTACCTGAGGCGCGAGTTATGCCAGGACACCAGTGGCCAGTGTTCCCATGTTGGTAAAGAGGAAATATAGAACACTATAGAGTATGTCTGCAACAAGACTGTGTGGCTCTTGCCCAGGATGAAGTGAGTGTTGCCAGAACATAATCTGTCGCTTCTGGAAAGAATGAAGGTGTTGAGATGTAACTATTCTGAGACTTTGATCAAAGATAAGGGAAAGGAGGGTGGTTGTTGTTTCTTGGCTTGAGACGAGCCCCTGGAAATTCAACACAAGAATGCAGCACTTCTTCCTTTGCCACTGGCCTGTTTCTTTGCTACCTCTTGAGGTGTTGTATGAAACATCCTGCCTATGAGAGTGACTGGCATTGAAAACAAGCATGCCTGGATAGACTTGCATCACAGATTTTTCCAAACTTAATGCAGAGTAAATCGCTGTATGTGTCACTTGGATAAATAGGCCACACCTTTCCGTGCAGGCCATAACATTTGTGTAACTGAATGACTGACTGTGTAGGTTGCAGTTCACTATACTTCCATAATTTGAAGACCAGTTTGCTGCTTATTGTGCCAAAGGCGGTCACTGAGGCACCCTTCGAGGATACTCTGTCCAAGTAGCCACGTAATTAGCACCATTTATTTTGCTTGTTTTCCAGTCCCTTGGTTAAAAGCTTTTTTTTTTTTCTTTTTGTAATCCTGGTTGTTCTCGGACAGCTTTACACAATATGAAAGATACAACCATTACAAAATATTTCAGTTCATCACTTTCATTTCATCTCATTAAACACATCAAAAATAACACCAGCTGAAATGTTCAATACATTGTCTTCGTAAAATCATCCAACTCATACAAACATACAAAATGTGCAAAACCTTTCAGTTAATCACCTTTCAATACATCACATTGACCACATTAAATTAACACCAGCTAAACGTTTCAGTTAATTACCTTGGTAAAATCATCTAACTTCCACCAAAGTACCCAAAATCTCATTCCTCTCATAAGTTCAGGTACATATTTTCCAAATCTCTGTTAAATTTCTTCATTTAGATTAACAAAACATACTGTATCACATTATTTATAACGTCACATATAAAACCTAGCACTTTCAGAGTCGATGCTACTTAATATTTATGAGGTTAGCTTCTTGTAAATTGAAAATTGCATCCGTCAATGTTTCATCACCACTAGAAATTCTACAACTTCAGAGTTGTATATAAAGCGTCCTAAATATAGGGTTCTAATTCCTGTCAGCACCGTACAATATAATATAATATGCTTTCTAATTTGGACCACTGTTAGATCATTGCATAAAGTACAACCTATACCATTTTCTTTATCCTTCGCTCAGATTTGGCAGATCTCTCTCATCGGGAGAAGGTTTAGGTGATAACGTAGAAATTGAATGGCCCAATATGAATTTGGGAGCTTCCTCAGATAATTTGGAATTCTCCCCAATGGTTTGTCTAGAGAAAACAGACTATGCTACAATTTATAATGTCTCATAGTTGACATCGTAACTATCCAATATGTCCTCAACATAACCTTCTTAACTTCCTGTGAATATCTCATTGTCATCTGTTGTTAATTTCAGGACATTCAAAATAGCTTCTACTCTCAACCTTAGCTTGGCTGCAGCCTGAACGCTCCCTGAATCCAACATACTCACCAAATCAACATACAAGGGGTCCTGCAGAGTTACTAAGCACAACCTATATAATGCCATGATTCTTAATTCTACCAAGCACCTGAGTGAGGTTAACCCTAACTCAAACCTTCATGCGGTCATGGGTAAGCAATCTGGCAGCCCCAGTGCTCGCTTCCATACTCGAGACTCAATTTTATCAAAAGGGAGCGAGCGTAGTTTGCCATTAATCTCTACCCCATATAGGAGACCAGGTATGACCTTCATTCTGTAAAAATATAGCAAAGGTTGCATAGAAAATATGCAATATGTATACCTGATTTGTTTTCATCTGAGCTCCTGCTTGGATGGCTTTCCTCAATAGACGCATCATCATTACCTGACAGTTATCTTCTATGCTTCGGGTACATCCTAAATGGATCATAGATAGAGGGTGTTAACTCTTGATCTCCCATATACCATTTATATCCCATTTTCCTTTTATTATAATGGGTAAATCTCATGATCTTTGTTTTTATTGTGTTAATGCAAAGATCATTCTACCAGGCATACTCTAGGACAGTCTAGTTGTTTCTGTAGTCCGACCTGAGTTCTATCCATAAGTACATCATCATTGGCTTACGTTAGGTAGGGCATTGTCGGTGTTAAAATTCTTGGTGGAGCGAATAGTGTACTCGCCAACAATGGTCCCAAATCAGATGGATGCAAATTAAATAGGAAGGTTGCCAATACGCAGCCTTGACGAAGGCCTCTATATGCCTGAAAGGTCTTCAATGTTTCACCCCGGCCGTTCTGCCTCACTCGTAGAGAAGTCTGATTGTGTAAATTGATAAGTATCACCAATAATTGTTCCGGGATCTTCCACTCCTTTAGCTTCTGCCACAGTAAATTATGATTTACACAATCGAATGCCTGAGTAAAATCAATTGCAGCAAGATATAGGTTTAGATTTCCAGGGGAAAGTGCCTCTTCTCTCAACCATCCCACAATTAGGTTGTTACGAGCCGCGCCCATCCCACAACGGAAACCTATTTGCTATTTCTGCTCACGACCAGATTCTGATGCCCATTGTTTCAGATCCTTTAAAACCAGCTCCGCGAATATCTTGCAATCACTATCTATAAGAGAGATCAGTCGATAATTAGCTGGGCATACTCTGTCTCCCTTCTTATATATGGGAATAATAGTTGAAGTATGCCATGATTGTGTTAACTTACTTACTCCTACGTCCCGTCCCCTTTCCTCCATACTTATGGGACATCTCTCCGTCCTGTGGCACGGGACCGGAGTACTTTGTAAAAAGCATCCATAATTTTTCCAAAAATGTGTCCTTCCTCTCTTTTCTGTGTGGGGCCCGGCGTGCGGCCGTAACCCCGCCCACCTTGGCTCCGCCCCGTGCATCGCCCATCAGTCCTTTTCTCCGCTCGTTTGGGACTGGACGCACTTGCATCCTAGGAAGATTTTCTTCCCTTTTTTCCTCTGGCTCTCGCTAGCGATTGTGTACTAGTCTGTCGTTCAAACTAGACTTTCCAGATTGTTCATCGTGTCACCTTCGCTTCGCGAGGGCGGATCCCCATCCTCTTTGTTTAGAGTGTTTGGGTCCGGATCACCGGTGGGACTCATGTTTTTACTGCGGCTCCCTTTCGGTCCGGGCATTTCAACTTCGGTTGGAACGGTGGGAGGAGGTGTTTCCGACGAACTCCTCCTTCGCATTTTCAGGCATTCATTGACGAAAAGAAAAAAACGCCCGGTAAGTTCTTTACTTTTCAGAGCACCCCGGCCGGGGGATACCTTTCCAGGTTCCTCTTGGGCCGGGAGGAGCGTTGATCGCTCTGTAACCGGGGATCGCCCTGAGGTGCCCGTTGGGCCTAATAATTGTACCAGAGTTTTCTCCGAGGGTCTCGGTAAGGGGCCTGTGGATACCGGAGTACTCTCCGAGGCCCCTCCTGTGGGGGCTGTTTGTAGACCCAGTTCGTGTGATACCGGAGCTCGCTCTGAGGCCGCTCTATCGGCTTCCCTCAAAAATAAGACCGGGGTGCGCCCCGAGGCCCTGGTGGGGCTTGGTGTCACCGAACGGATGTTCGACGTCCCTCTTACAGAGGCTAAAGTTACCAACATTTAAGAGAGCCCTGACAAGGCCTTATCGGTGAATGCTGTTTCTCGCCGTTCCTGCTCTTGCGGCGACACCAGATCTGTTGAGGGGGCAAAGAAGGAAAGTTCTTCTTTTACTGGCAGTGCCAAGGTCCTTCCTGGGAAGGCTAATTTGGCGGTTGGTATGTCGCAGAAACATTCCCGGCCTCATAATACCGACTCTGCCAAGGTTTCTTATGTTAAGGCTAAAGTTAAGACCCCTGATCCATGAACGGGGACCCCTGCCTCACTTCCTCACGTGCCGCAGTTCCCCTCAGGCGATGACAAAATGGCGCCCGTTCATGCCACGACTGCGGTGGCCATTTTGGGTGCTACCCCAACGCCATCGGCCACAGGTGTAGGGCTTGGTTTCTTGGGTGAACATAGAGTTCCTTCTGCGCATCCTTATCGGCCAGTTTACGATTGGAACGCCTGGATGCCCCTTCCGCACAATGTTTCGTTGCCTGCGGGGTCGGCACCTTTAATTTATGTGGATACGTCGGTGGAGGGGCTGGTGTGGCACCCTTCCCCGTTACGTCCCTGGAATTGTCCTCCTCATGAGAGGCCTCCTCAGGTTCCAAAGCAGTTCCCGGAGGACGCCTTTTTCAATAAATTTCAAATGCTCATGCGTACCGACCCCATGAGGGAGTATTTGAAAGGGCTTTTTAGGGAGATATGTCCGCCCACGCCTCCGGCTCCACCCGTTCCTCCTCCCTTGCCTACGGTGCCTTCCCAGACTCTTCCGCCTTTGCCCCCAATGTCCCCTGTGGACAAGGCAGCACCCGACACGGCTCAGCAGGATCCTGACCTGTCGGATGACGCGCAAGGCGATCAGGACAATGAGGACCTGCCCCGCTCTATTAGAGCTTTTCATGACCGGGTACTGGACATGATGTGCTTCTTAGATGTTCTGGTGCCCGAGGCATCCGCTCCGCAGGAGGGCGTGCCTTCTGGGGTGTTCACCCTGTCTCCTTTGGAGCGTACCGGCCTGTTCTTGCAGAAGGACGTTTTGGGTGAGGTCCGCAGAATCTTGGAAAAGCCACACTCTGGACTTTTTGTCAATAAGAAAATTGACGCGAGATACAGGCTGCATTCTTCGGAAGAGGTGGCCCTGTCATCTTGTCCGCCACCCTCCTCCACAGTGGTGGCTGCGGCCACTTTGCAGTCCAGGCCTGCAGCATCCTCTTCCACAACGGCTACTCAGGATCTGGGAAAGGAGGACAAGCTCCTTGACTCCCTTGGGAGAAAAATCTTTGCCAACTCGGCCTTGCAGCTCAGGCAGGCCAATGCCGAACTGGTGTTAGCGGGGGCTAATATGCGGATGTGGAAAGGTCTGTCGGAGTTTGAGGAATTCATCCCGAGAAGCTGGAAGACTTTAAGGGGGGATTATCCGACGCCAGGGTCTTGGCCCAGAATCTCCTGGAAGCTGCGGCTCATCACGTAGACACCTCGGCTAGGGGCCTTATGCTGGGGGTTGATACCTCACGGCAGGCGTGGCTGCATGCCGCTAAATTCTCAAAAGAAGTGCAGGACAAGGTGTTGGACCTTCCGTTCGATGGTAAGGAGCTCTTTCATTCTACAACAGATGTAGAGCTCACCAAGACAAAGGATAGCACTCAGACAGCTAAATCCTTGTCGGTCCTTGTTAAGGCCCCTTTCAAAACCCAGAGACCGTTGTCGCAAAGCTGACCCTCCTCTGGCTCTAGGGGCTTCCTCGACCGGAAATCTCGCAGAGTGGATACCCCTTTGGGGAATAACCGCCGTAGGCAACAACGGACTCGGTTTTTCTCCCGCTCCTCAGCCTCCTCCTCAGGTTCAGGTGGCAACACCACTGAAAAACCTACAAAATGAGGGTTCTCCGCGCTCGCACTAGACCCCGGTGGGAGGACGCATTGCGTCTCATTGGGAGGCTTGGCAGACCATCACCGAAGACAGATGGGTCTTGTCAGTCGCTCGGGCGGGCTGACGCTTACCCTTACCCCCTACCCCACCCTTCAACCCTCTCTTTCAGCTGTCAGGCTCGCCCTCCCTCAAAGCTGAGGTTCAGAAACTGCTGGACCTCAGAGCTGTGGAACCCGTTCCCCTCGGGGAACGAGGGGAGGGCTTCTACGCCCGGCTGTTTACGGTGCCGAAACCAAACTAGGGTGGCCTGCGCACCATCCTAGACCTTTCCCAGTTCAATCTTTTCCTGCCCCAAGAGAAATTCAAGATGAGCACTCCCAGCCAGATACGGTCCTCCTTGCAGGTGGGCGATTGGCTCAGTGTGGTGGATCTTCAGGATGCGTATATGCATATTCTGTTTTGGAATCCACACAGGAGATATCTCTGTTTCTCTTTGAGAGAGGAGCACTACAGTTTCGAGTGCTTCCTTTTGGCCTCAGCTCGGCGCCGCGTGTCGATTGGCTCTTACGCAGCCCTTGTCCGCTGAAAGCAGCAGGCAATCTTCAGTCTCTCCTTCAGCTCCTGTTCCATCTTGGGCTGTCGGTGAACTGGCGGAAATCTTCCATGACTGTCTCACAGTACTTGATTTTCCTGGGTTTTTGCTGGAACACGATCGACTGCATAGTGTACCTGACCGGGGATAGGATTACGGGTCTGTTAGCTACGTGTCAGATGTTTGCGCAGTCGGAGAGCATGTCGGCCTGGTGGTTCCAGAGGCTTCTGGACCTCATGGCCTCGTGCGTGTTGGCTCTTCCTCTTGCTCGTCTCAAGATGAAGTGGACCCAGATGGCTCTTCGGAGTTCTTGGCGTCAGGCTGTGGACCTGGATTCCAAGCTGATAATGATTCCGGCTTCCATGAGAGTGGACCTGGAATGGTGGTCATCTCTCAGCAACCTGTCGGTGGGTGCAGGGTTTCAGGACCCAGCCCCAACGTTGACGATCACGATGGACTCCTCCCTCTTGGAGTGGGGGGCGACGTTGGATCCTCTTCAGGTCTCGGATCTCTGGTCGCCTCAGGACAAGCTCCTCCACATAAATCATTTAGAGCTTCTGGAGATATTCCTAGCGCTCAGGGCGTTCGGACCGATTATAGCCAACCAGGCGGTCCGCATACGCACGGACAATGTGGTGTCCATGTATTACATCAACAAGCAAGGGGGAACCAAGTCTCCTCCCCTTGTGGACCTGTCCATCCAAATGTGGGAGTGGGCTGTGCTTCATGGTGTTTGGCTGCTTGCAGTGCACATCCCCGGCCAGCTGAATGTCACAGCGGATGCCCTCAGCTGGCAGACAGTGGTCAGCTACGAGTGGGAGTTGAAGGCGGAGGTGGACCTCTTCGCTACGGCGGCAAACAAGAAGCTTACTCAGTATGCCTCCAGAGGGGGGCTGTGAGCTTCCTCTCTGGGGGATGCTCTCGAAATTCCATGGCACGACATGAGAGATTACGCCTTCCCGCCTCTGGTCCATCGAGCAATTTGGAAGTTGAAGAACTCGGTGAACTGTTCCCTTCTACTCATAGCCCCGTGGTGGCCGGCCAGATTTTGGTTCTCAGAACTTCAACACCTGTCGGTGTATCCGCCGATCAGGTTTCCAGTGACCCACAATCTTCTTCACCAGGACGAACAGCGGATGTGGCACCCCTCCCCACAATCGCTCAGCTTGGCGGCATGGTGCCTGAGTTCAAGTCTTTAGAACATCTGAACTTGTCTGCGGATAACATGCGTTTTATCCAGACAGCCAGGAAACCCTCGACTAGATCCCAATACAGAAGTAAATGGCTCAGGTTCTGTCAATTGTGTTTGGAAAAATAGTTGGACCAAAGGGGGGCTACGATTGACACAGTGCTGTCCTTCGTATCCTTCCTAGCAAAGTCAGGTGTTCACGTTCTGTCATGCAGAACTTACCTTTCAGAGGTCTCCGCTTATCTTTCTATGGACCAATGTTCTTACTCGCTGTGTAATCCAGTGGTTAAGAGGCATTTTGCAGGCTTGACACGCCTTTACCCTCCAATTCGTAGTCCGCACCCGCCGTGGGATCTAAATGTAGTCCTGACAGCGTTGTGCCATAAGCCTTTTGTACCAATGGCCACGGTGGACCTCAAGTACCTATCCTGGAAAGTGTCCTTTTTGGTCGCTGTTATGTCAGCGAGGCGGGTGAGTGAGCTCCAGGCCTTGTCGGTGGAGCATCCCTTTTTGGCTTTCACAAAGATAAGGTAGTCCGACGGACGAATCCTGCTTTCCTGCCGAAGGTGGTAACTGAATTACATCTGAATCAGTCGATCTCCCTGCCGGTCTTTTTTCCGAACCCTACCTCAGAGGCAGAAAGGGTTTTGCATTGTCTCGATGTCAGAAGGGCTCGTAAATTCTATCTGGACAGAACTTCCCAGCTTAGGAGTTCTCAACTGTTTTTGACTTTTGGTAACCCTCAGGGTAAGCAGGCATCTAAGGCGACTATTTCTCGGTGGATCACCGCCTGCATTACGGAGTGTTTCACCGTCCAAGGGCTGAAACCTCCTAAGGGTATTCACGCACACCTGGTGCGGGGCAAGGCAGCCGCGGTTGCTTTTCAGAAATATGTCCCCTGGGAGTCCATCGCTAGGGCAGCTACTTGGGCCTCCCCGTCTGCTTTTTGTAAGCATTATTGTCTTGACATGAGCTCAAGAGCTGATGCTCAGTTTGGTCAGGCTGTGCTGAAGAACCTTTTTCAGTAAGGAGCATTTCCATCCACCTGTAGTTCCTGATAGGAGTGCTTGTGCATCTCTCATAAGTATGGAGGAAAGGGACGGGACATAGGAGTATTACCAGGTTACTCACCGTAGTGACCACCTTACTCCTAGTCCATAGTCCCCTTTCCTCCATACGCACACCGCTGTCCCCTCTAATAAGGTTCCTCTGTTATTGGTAATAGATCTCTGACCTGGCGAGAGAAAAGGACTGATGGTCGATGCGCGGGGCGGAGTTACGGCCGCGCGCCGGGCCCCGCGCAGGAAAGAGAGGAAGGACACATTTTTGGAAAAATGTTGGATGCTTTTTACAAAGTGCTCCGGTCCCGTCCCACACGACGGAAAGATGTCCCATAAGTATGGAGGAAAGGGGACTATGGACTAGGAGTAAGGTGGTCACTACGGTGAGTAACCTGGTAAATCCCTCATCACATTTACAAATAGATCATATAGAATTTTAGCCCACATAACTGGGGCCAGTTTGAATAGTGCATTTGATGGGCCATTTGTTCTCACTGCTCCAGACTTAGAGGCCTTCTTAATCAGAGTCTCAATATCTTCCAACATGTAATTTCCACTCATAGCCAGACATAGCGCTCTTTATCAAAGTCTCTGGTTGTTTATACACCTTGCCAAAATGGTGAATCTATTCACTCTCAACAATCGGATTACTCTGCAGGCAACTCTGCGAATTTTGTATTGAGTTTATCAGTCCCAGACATTTCTGGAGTCCTTTTTGGTGTTTCTAACATCTGCCAACCCTCTTTCTGGGCTACAAGCGCTTTATAGCTTCTCAGCCAGTTTTTAAATTGCTTCCCGAGGAGCTTAATACCGGTTATATTGGATTGCACATTCTCATTATTCCCTTTCAATTTCCGAATTTCATGTCTCAGTACTTTCTTTGATTATATCATATGGATGGGCTCCTCCCCATCCACCATGATTAGTCACAATTTGTGTTTTCTTGCATTTGTCGAAAAAGTCATTGAAGATATAGGGAGACAGGTAGGCAGCACTATCCCCTTCTGATAAACCATGAAGAAACTCATGCACTCTTTTCGGTCAATCGAGCCTCAAGCTCCACCGATTCTACTTCCAATCAACAGGGATCCGTTTTTGGAATTTTCTACGCCCCTCAAGGGCATCTTTTCATCGAGTTTTCCACTTCTCGGAGGATTCCAGAAGATCTTTGAGGCCTACCCCGCATGCTCATGGCCCAGGACAAAGGAAGCATGACGCCTGCTGGACCCAAGCTGTTCAGAAGCTGCCCTGGATGCGGACTACAGAAAGTCTTTAAGGAGGATGAGCATTCTCGGTGCCTCTACTGCCTTCACGACGACAGATCTCATGTGGAGAAGGACTGTGCGTTTTGTAAGAACATGTCCGAATGGACAATTAAGGATCGTCGTACTCGACTCACCAACTGGCTGGAGGGGAAGAGCCCAGCGGCGGGTGAGAAAAAGAAGTCAGAGCGGTCTTCTAAGATCTTTTGAGGGCGCTCCGGTGACGGGGGCCCAACAAAAGGCAAAGCACCGCGAGTGCGCGGGCACCGGGAGCGCCCATAGGTCGGGCTCCTCGGCTGGCAGGCAGCGCGCATTATCACCGACGCCATCAACCACGAGCCAACACTCTGGCTTGGTGAAGAGAAAGTCAGAGAACCCAGGTAAGCTTCGGGAGAAGCCCCGGTCGATCCTGATGGAGACAGCCGAGGGGGAACGAGGCGGCGGTCCTGCCCCCAAGGTGAAGGCCTTAGGCACGCTCCGAGGGGCTGGCACTCCTGAAGAACCCGTCCACGGCTCCTGCTAAGAGAGACCGGTACGAGAAGTACCAGGTGCTGGACTCCGTCCCTATGTGCCTCAGAGCACAGCCGTCCTCGTATTCCGTGGTCTCTGCAGTGGCCAAGAAGAAATCGGCAGGGGCGACGGCCTGAAATTTCACGTCCCCCCGGACGGCGAGGGGAAGAAGCTGGACGACAGGTCATCTCGTCGGCGGTGACGACTATTAAGGTGGCCAATGCCCTCGCGATTGTGGTGCGCTACAACAGGGAGCTGTGGTTCAAGATCGCTCCCCTCCTGGACTTCTTCCCGGACGACAAGAGGCTGAGCCCCTGGAAATCCTACAGGAAGGTGAGGTGGCTTCGGACCACGCCATTACGGTGGCCACGGACATCGCCGACACAGGCTTTCGCCAGATGGGCAACGGCGTTTGCCTGTGCCGACGCGGTTGGCTCAAGGCCACTGATTTCCGCCAGGACATGCAGACCAGGGTTCTGTACATGCCCTTCAACGGGCCTTTACCTTCTGATTGAAGTCGGCACCCAGGGTGTTCACCAGGTGCCTGGCACCAGTGGCGGCATGGCTGCGCCTGCAGGGGATCCACGTCTACCCCTACCTGACGATTGGCTCATCTGAGCAAAGTCAAGGGAACTCGCCGTCGATCACACAGCGAAGACCGTCCAACTGCTGACGGACCTGGGATTCTCTATCAACTTCGCGAAATCCCACTTGGTACTGTCGCAAGACGCTCTGTTCCTGGGAGCCAGACTCGACACAGAGGCGCGATTGGCTTCGCCGTCGGAGGAAAGGACGAAGGCCATCCTGGGCAAGATACAACGGCTGTTGACCATGGACGTGGCCAGGGTGAGCTCCATCAAGTCCCTACTCTGCATGATTTCCTCGTACATCTACCTCGTGCGCCTATGCAGGAGTTGCGACCACTGCAGGAGTTGCTCGATGCCCGTTGGATGCAAGCAGCGGGCAGCATCGAAGACAGGATCTCACTCAACGAGACTTTCCGCCAAGCGATCCGGTGGTGGGGCACCTGTGCGCATCTAGCGGTGGGCATAGACTTCCAGACCCCGGCACATCAGGAAACTGTGACGACGGACGCCTCCCTGGAGGGATGGGGAGCGCACACCGGAGATCTCCACGCAAGAGGTCTTTGGCTCCCGGAGGAGAGGTCACTACACATCAATGTCCTGGAGCTCTGAGCCGTGTTCTGGGCCCTCGGGTCGTTCCTTCCATCCCTCAAGGGCAAAATGGTAAGGGTCTTCACTGACAACACCACCACGATGTTCTACATCCTGAAGCAGGGGGGCACCAGATCCCCAGCCCTATCCAAGGAAGCGCAGGATCTGTGGCACTGGGTCGTCGCCCAAGGGATGTTCCTGGTACCCTTCCATCTGGCAGGAATCAAGAACACCATTGCCGACTTACTCAGCAAGGAGCTGCGCTCGTGCCACGAGTGGGAGCTGCGGCAGGATCAAGTGGATCTCCTATTCCGACTATGGGGCAATCCCCAGATTGACCTATTTGCGACGGCGACGAACGCCAAGTGCCGGAGGTTTGCCAGCAGGTTTCCCCAGCCGGGGAGCATGGACAATGCCTTCTCATTCCCCTGGGACGGCCTAATCATGTATGCGTTGCCTCCGTTGCGTTTGCTGCTGCGACTCATCAGTACTCAGACGGTCCCGGTGCAGGATGATCCCCGTTGCACTGGCGTGGCCGATGCAGATCTGGTTCCCGGACCTTCTGGACTTGTCAGCGTCACCCCGGTCAAACTACCGACGGACGCAGATCTTCTTGCCAGGGAAGGAAGCGCCATCCTCCATCACGACCCAGGATCGCTGAACCTGCAGGCCTGGCTCCTGCAGCACTAGAGTTTGGAGGGTACGATATCCCGGCGTACTGCAAGGAGGTCCTTGCAAAGGCCAGGGCGTCCTCCACTCAAGTGTTATGGACACAAATGGAAGAGGTTCTCTGTCTGGTGCCGTGCACAGAAGATTAACCCTCTGCGGACTACGGCCCCTCAAGTGCTGCTGTACTTGCTATTGCTGGCCAAGGCGGGGCTGGCACATGCCTCCATCAAGATCCATCTGGCGGCTATCTCTCGCTACACCAGAACTCCAGCACGGTCATCTTTATGGTCTCATTGCCTGGTGAAGGAGTTCATGAAAGGACTGTTCCGATCGTTCCCGCCGGTGAAGGCTCCGTCCCCGGCATGGGAGCTCAACGTGGTGCTGGCCAGGCTCATGGGGCTCCATTTCGAGCTGCTGCATTCGGCACCGTTGAAGTTCCTGTTGTGGAAAACAGCGTTTCTTGTGGCCATCACCTCTGCACGACGAGTGGGAGAGATCCAGGCCCTCTCCTGTAAACCTCCATACCCGACACTCCACGAGACGAGGGTGGTGCTGAGGACGCACCCCTCCTTCATACCCAAGGTGCCGTCGGACTTCCATCTCAATGAGCCATTAATGTTACCTGTTTTCTTCCCGTCTCCTTCGTCGCCGGCTGAGAGGACTTTGCACTCGCTGGATGTGGCTAGAGTGCTGAAGTTCTATGTGGACCGCATAAGGTTTTCGGAAGACATCGCAGCTGTTTGTGAACTTTGGACCTGTGAACCAAGGGAAGGCCCTCTTGAAGGCTTCCATTTCCAGATGGCTCTCCGGCTGCATCATGCACTGTCACCGGTTGGCAAACCGACCCTTGCCCGGCCGTCTGAGAGCCCACTCAACCAGAGCGATCGCTGCTACCACGGCATTCCTGTCTGGTGTGCCCCTGCTGGAGATCTGCAGGGCTGCTACGTGGAGGTCGACACACACCTTCACGAGATTTCACTGCGTCAACCGGGATTCCAGGGAGGAGTCCAGAGTCGGCCAGGCAGTGCTGTGCAACCTGTTCGCTTGAAGGTGAGCCTGGTGAGGAGGTAAGAGATGCTTAATGTTGAGCCTTGCCACCTCCCGTGGTTGTGCATGTGTGTACTGCTATGTATTCTTGTATTCATGAGCATGTGAATCCATGCCAGACCCCATGCTGGAGAAGGAACAAGTTACTTACCTGTAACTGTTGTTCCCCAGCATGGGTCTGGCATGGATTCACATGCGAACCCTCCCGCCTACCCCTCTGCGGCTCTTCTCTTGGTCCTACTGCCACTTTACGTGCTACCAAATCTGAAGATGGCTGGCAGGTGAGGGGCTTAGGTAGAGGGCAGTCATTGGCTGGGGGCAGTATGACCTAGAGACCAGTGATTGGTAACTAGTAGAAAGACAGTTCCGAAACTGATTTTTTTTCTTTACCGAGGATTCCCAGCCTGACGACAGGGAATAATCATGTGCATGTGAATCCAAGCCAGACCCATGCTGGAGAAAAACAGTTACAGGTAAGTAATTTGTTCCTTCAAAGTAGGAGGTTGCAGCATTTTAAGATGAGACGAACTAGCGATGCTCAACGTTTTCTCTTCCCAATTGCGCGCGCAACCATTCCGCAACCAAAGATCCTTCCTGGATAATAAAATCTCGTATTTTAGCTTCATCAGTAGCACTTGTGCCAACTCTCCATAAGAAGTAAGATGTCCATAATCTTCTCCTTACGCCTCAAACTTTCAGCAAGCTCTTCTTCCTCCAAGAAACTGTAAAAAGAAAGAAGAATTAAATAGTTTGAATGAGAGAACTCTCAAACATAGAAAACTTTTTTTAAATCAGAAAGACAACAGTTATCCTCATTTGCTTTTTCTGTCAAGATTCATTACTTTAAAGACACTTCCCTTCAAAGTCTTCCAGAGTTCTACAGCACTCCAATCTTCAGAACCACAATTTCAACACACCCCTGTTAGACAGCAGGATGGAGAGCTCCATAAATATAAAACACGGGTGAGGAGGGTGTCTGGTCTCGGATACAGAAGGGAGTTAATTTCTGGGTGAAGTTAGTCAAAAACTCTCATTAGTTATAACCACACTTTACACTTACAATACCCCTATTATATTTATCTATATGTCTTAACAGGAAAAGCATCTAAAGGCTTCAATGTAGCAGATCAACATGCTCAAGATCATTACGCTTCTGAGGAATCCAGGTAAGCATTACAGAGGGTCTTCCCATGGGCCCTTTCCCGGCCATTTGCTGGATCATTCTAAAGCCATCAACAATTAACAGTTCACACAACTAGGACTCCTGGAGAAATAAAATATTCAATTTTTTTTTAAAATGCTCCTTCTGGCCTTCAAACCCAGGAAACTTAAAACCACGAGTGTTCCAACTCAGCAGCTTGAATATTTTCTGCCTGATTGGGTAATATTAGTCTTGTTGGCACTTTCCTCAGGATTGTGTCGCTAAATCCCATACGGATCTTTGGAAAATGCTCCATATAGCTTTGCTTCTGCACATGGTTCACATCTGTGGGGTTGGTGTTACACACGGTTAGTTTACATCCCATAGCCAAGAGTGATTCTGCATGGGTACATCTCAATGAGGTGATTGCCGGTGAGGACAGCTCAATTAATGCCCAGTTGGTAGTGCTAGACCGTTTTGGCAGTTCAACTTGCACTAAGTCATTGTTCCCAATTGCGGATAGCCAAGGAATTTTCTTCCACAATGTCAACAGACAAGATCTATTAAGGAATGGACTATGTTTATCAGGTAATAATTTCTCTAATTTTACCATATTGTTCAAACCAGGCAACAATCTAGGGTCAAAATAGGTATGAGGATAATTTTTGCTGCTTCTTTCTTTTGCATTGTCATCGATGTAGCGCAGTTGTGATTGTCGTAAAGCAATATTGTTCGTTTGTCTTTGAACTACTAGCATTCTCCCCCCTCTGATGCAATATTGTGGCACGACTGTTAGACTCGTCATTCTCACAGACTATATCCTGATCCCTCGACATTTGCCCTAACCATCTATCCAGAGGACCTCTCAATTGTACTTGTTTAATGTTTCCATTTCCTCTATTTCTGGTTATGACAAAATTATTGCTCAGGGGGGCCAGAGCCGCCTTTGCCCTTGACAGAGTATTCTTAGTTCCAAAAGACTTGTAAATCTTCGTAGCATTTGTTTTTACGGATGTTTTTTTTCGCTGACTTCTCATCAAGGAGATCTCATTACAGAGCACCTCTATGGATTCTTCTTCAGTTGCCGCTACCATTGATAGTGAATCACCCTGGAGTGATGCTATACATCTCCGAGGCGTTTTGTTGCGAGGCAGTAGCTGTTTTAGTCAACAAACTTCTACTCATGGTCTTCTTACGTAAATGGTTGCCTTCACCCTCATCGTCAGAATATAAATCAGATTAAATCAATACTCCCTTGTTGATTCAGGTTCAATATTTGGTTTGGCGCTTTTTTCTAGAATCATGTCCACCACTTTAGCAATTATGCCTTTTGAGTTCTTGTTGCTCGGCTGCTAAGTTGGAACAGAACACAAATACTGCCTCCATTTTCACTAGAATTGCATCAGTGGATTAGCTTATAGGAGGTAATACAGATGCATATGATTCACTGCTTATGTCTGATAGTTCATCACAAAAAAAGGTCTCTTCACT
Organism: Ambystoma mexicanum; assembly: GCF_040938575.1. Taxonomy (NCBI): domain Eukaryota; kingdom Metazoa; phylum Chordata; class Amphibia; order Caudata; family Ambystomatidae; genus Ambystoma; species Ambystoma mexicanum. The sequence continues at coordinate 1,145,597,207 of NC_090935.1, read as the reverse complement.
AGGGGCCGCTATGGTAGAATTGAAGGCTTCCAAATCGGCACTTGCAGATACATTTATGCCTATTGTATTATTAAAGTCCTCTCTTTCAGGAACCAGCTATTTATGCCTGAAGTCTAGACACATTTTCAACAATGAACCACCATTATCAATTGTAAAGGAGTATTGAGAATCAATTGTGCCTGGATTGTTACTGCTCGAAATTACCATTTCCTCAGGTGGAGGAGGTCTCACTTTCTTCCTAGAATCCACCATATTAGCGGGCATGTTCCTTCGAAAATCCTTGATTGATGGTTGTATTGCTTTTTTGTTGCCACTTTTATTTGTATTTGTATTTATTTTTGTTTATATAACGCTTTACACCACAGGATACATATGACAATAACTTTATAAGAGTAATGGTAGAAGCAATTTACAATAGAGAATCAGATCAACAAAACAATAAGTATAGCAATTAACTGGATAGGAGAAGAGTAGTGCAGTAGAAGTGAGAGGGAGGGGAGAGGGGAAGAAGAGGAGAGGGCGGGGGTAGAGGGAGATGATCAAGGAGATAAGGCAAGGTGGGAGGGGAGCAGGAAGGGGGAAGGGGATTCACGGCAGGGAATGGAGAACGAGAGATTTGAGGGAAGTTCGGAATGTGGAAAAGGTAGAGATAGAGTGGAGTGTTAGAGGTAAGGAGTTCCATTATAGAGGGGCTAGGAGATGGAAGGAGCGGAAACGGGATGTGGCACAAGGGGAAGGAGGAACAGTAAGAAGGAAGTGGTCAGCAGAGCGAATGGGGCGGGAGGGGGTGTAGAATGAGGGGAGGGAGAAGAGATAAGGGGGAGCAAGACCGTGGAGAGATTTAAAGACTAGGCAGAGAAATTGAAATTTAAGTTGGGAGTGAAAGGGAAGCCAGCCAAGGGAGGAAAGGGAAGCAGAGATGGAGTCACGGGGGGAGAGGAGACAGAGGGTGCGGACGGCAGAGTGGTAGATAGATTTAAGGGGGGGCGAGAAGTGAAGTAGGTAGTCCAAAGAGTAAGGAGAAGCAGTAGAAGAGGCGAGAGAAGATGAGGGAGGAGAATAAGAGTTTGGTAGCATGGAAAGTGAGGGAGGGGCGGACTTTGCAAATATTAAAGAGATGGAAGTGACAGGCTCGAGATGAGAGAAATGTGATGGGAAAAGGTGAGAGGAGTCAAAGTGAAAACCTCGGTTGCGAGCGTGGTCAGAGATGGGGAGATTAGAAGGCGGGAAATTAATGAAAGGAGGAGGAGAGGGAGGGGGAAGAGAGTTGGAGGGGAAGAAAACTACTTCAGTTTTATCAGTGTTAAGGGAAAGGAAGCGAGAAGACATCCAATTTTTTTTGCAGTAAGGCAGGAGGAGAATTTAAGGTGGAGGTCAGTAGAGAAGGAAGAGAAGGAGAGGAAGAGTTGAGTATCATCGGTGTAGAAATGGTGAGAAATGCCAAATGAGATAACTGGGGCAAGGAGGGAGGTATAGAGTGAGAAAAGGAAAGGGCCAAGTACCTGAACCTTGGGGTACCCCGTATACCAGAGGTTGGGTAGGAGAGGAGCAGCCTCCCCAGTAAACAGTAAAAGAGCAGGAGGGAGAGGTAAGAGGAAAGCCAGTTAAGAACAGAGCCTTTGAATCCAAAGGAAGAAAGAGTGTTGAGAAGAAGGGGGTGATTGACAGTGTCGAAGGCAGCAGGGAGGTCTACAAGAATAAGGACAGAGGATTGCTTAGCGTCGTGCTGAGAGGAGCGAGTTAAGGATGTAAGTGAGGGCAGTTTCAGGAGAGTGTTTAGGACGGAAGCCAGATTGAGAGGGAGGAAGTAGAGCGAGATTAGTGACAAAGGTTGAGAGTGCCGAGTAGGCCAGACGCTCAAAAAGTATAGAGAGGAATTGGAGAAGTGAGATAGGACGGAAGTTGGAGGTGAGTAGGGGGTCAGCAGAAGGTTTGTTCAGAATAGGAATGATAGTGGCATGTTTGAAAGCAGAGGGGAAGATAGCAGAGGAAAGGCAAGTGTTGAAGAAAGAAGTTAAGTAAGGAATAAGAAGAGGGTAGATCTTGGGTATAAGGAAGGAAGGGAAAGGGTCAGTAGGAGCGGACGAGGGGTGGGCTTTGGAGAGGATGATGGAAACATCAGAAGGGGAGACAGGGGAGAAGTCAGTCATGCAGGTAGAGGGGGAGAAGGGAGAAGGGGGAGGGGTAGAATAAGAGGAGGAATATATTTTTTGCCAAAGGGCAAGGATCTTGGAAGAGAAGTTTGCAAAGTCAGAGGGAGAAAGGGTGGAAGAGGTTGAGGGATCAGGGGTGTGAGGAGAGAGAAGACGAGAGCGAGTTTGGAAGATGCGGCGAGGGTGGGAGGCTTGGGATTGGAGAAGGTTGGAGTAGTAGGAGCGTTTAGCTGAGGAGAGGCAAGAGTCATAAAGAGAGTGGTAAGAGAAATATGAGGTTTGGTTGGAAAGCGAAGGAGATTTGAGCCAGAGTCTGTCAAGATGTCGGAGGAGACGCCGCATGGAGAGAAGTTGAGGAGAGAGCCAAGGTTGAGAGGGTTTCCGGGTTGGACGGAAGAAGGAAAAGGGGTGAAGTAGATCAAGAGAGGAGGAGATAGAGGAGGAGAGAGTAGAAAGTGCATCATTGGCCGATAGTGAAGAGAAATCTTGGAGAGAGGGGAGGGAGGAAGAGCAAGTATCGTGAAAAAGGGAGGGATCGAAATTGCGAAGGTCGCGTCGTAAAAAGATGGAGGGGGAAGGCTTAGAAGAAGGGTTGGGGAGGGGAGTAAGTGAGAAGGAGAGTAAAGCATGATTGGAGAGATAGATTGGAAGTGTGGAGACCGTGGAAGAGGGTCAGGAAGAGTTGAAGATAAGGTCAAGAGTAGAGCCAGAGGAGTGAGTGGGAGAAGAAGGAAGAGGGGAAAGGAGGTAGGAGTCAAGGATGGATGAAAGGGGAGAGGATTGAGGGAGAGAAGGGAGGTGAAGATTAAAGTTGCCAAGTACAGTAAGAGGAGAGGGAGAGATGAGAGAAAGGAGATGATCGAGGTCGTCATAGAAGGAAGAAAGAGGGCCAGGGGGACGGTAAATGATTAGAAAGGAGATGGGGTGAGGAGAGGAAAAGGATTTGTAAAGGAATTCAAAGGAAGGGAAAGACGGAAGAGATGGGGGGGAGGAAGAGGGAAGGTATTTAGGATGGAAGAGGAGGCCAATACCTCTGCCACGGCCAGAAGGGTGCGAGATATTAGAAAAGGAGGAGGAAGTGGTGGAGAGGGAAGCAGGGACAGTGGTGTTGTGAGGAGGGATCCAGGTCTCAGTTGGACATGGGAAATGAAGGTTGAGACGAAAGAACATGTCTAAAACTGCTGCGGTTTTATTGCAGAGGGATCTGGCGTTCCAAAGAGCAATGTTCATGAGGCTGGAGGGTTGAACAGAGGGGGGGGGGGGGGTATAGAAGATTAGGGCGGAGAGAGGGGGTATGTGGAGAATGGGTAGAGTGGAGGCCAGGATAATGGAAGGGAATGGACATGAGGAGGAAGGAGAAGGGGAGTAGGACAGGAAGGGGAAGGCGGGGTGAGGGAAGGAGGTGAGGGGAATGGAGATGAGGGATGAGGGCTGAGGGAAAGGGATATGGCAGGGTGCATTACAGAGGGAAAAAAGAGAGGAGAGGTGATGGGTAAGGAGGTAGGGGAGGCTGAGCACGGGACCTGGAAGGAGGAACTGGTCGATGCCCTCTGGCCTGTGGAGGGGGGGGAGAGTGTAGAAGACCGGTGGGCTGGTAGAGGAGGCCTGGTAGTAACGGGGATCAGGGATCCGGATGGGGACGGGTCAGTGGAGGTCCAGGCCTAAGGAGGAGGGGGGGGGGGCAGAGACACAGCGGACCAGACATCCTGAAGATGAGGACTGAAGGAACAGAAGATCAGTGGACGAGGGGGGACAGTGATATTGTGGGCTGATGGCGGGCAGTGGAGAAGACCTGGAGGTTGCAGGGACCAGGGATACTGGAGGCGGGTTTGCCGATGGAAGCCCTCGTCTGAGGAGTGCAAGTGGACACTGAGGACCAGAGTGCAGAAGCAGCTCAGGGGGCAGGGCTGGGTAGCCCTGTCCAGACAGCCCTGTCCCTGACAGAGGCCAGTCGACGGAGGACCAGAGATCCTGTTGTTGAGGAGGACTGGAGGAACAGAGGGGAATAGAGGATCAGTGGAGAAGGCGGGGGGACAGTGAAACTGTGGACTGTTGGCAGGCTGTAGAGGAGGCCTGGAGGTATCAGGGACACGGGATTCTGGAGGCAGAAATGCCGATAAATGCCCCCGTGCGAGGAGTGTTAGTGGACACAGGATAGTAGAGTGCAGAGGCAGCTCAGGGGGCAGGGGTGGGTAAAGCTGACGGGGGCCCAAATGGTAAAGGTGTTCCGACAGGTGGACACAGAAGGCCAGAGTGCTGAGGCAGCACAGGAGGGCAGGGCAGGGTACGGCAGACAGGGGGCCCTAAGTGGAATGGGCGACCTGGTCTGTGAAGTTAAGGAGGGCAGGTGAAGTGCAGGAGGGACTGGTGAAGGAGTCTGGGGGGTCTTGCTGGGCTCAGATGAAGTGGAGCCCTCCGGGGCTTAACAGGTTGTCAGTGGAGCAGCTGCAAAGGCCAGGCAGGATGAGGGAGGAAGAGGCGATCCCACCCACTGCAAAAAGTCAGACTTGGTCCGTGGTGGTGGGTGGCCGGAATATGCAGTAAGTACAAGGCCCTCAAGTAGGTAGCAGCTCAGCTGCGGGGACTCAGACAGGAAGGAAGGAGAAAGCGACCCTTCTCACCACAGAGTGCCTGCACACTGGATCCGCAGCGGAGGGCAGGCAGAACCCCAGGTTGACACAGGTGACTGGGATCACCGCCGTGGCAGGCTGGAAGCCCCTGTTAGCGAGGGCAGAGGCTCAGGCGAAGAGACCAGGTGGGTCGGGGAGCGAGATGGAATAGCACCCTCCATCACTCATAGGCAGCCCCGGCCGAGGAGAAGGGGGCTAGCAGGCTGGAAGCCCCTTTAAGCAAGGGCAGAGGTTCAGGCGAAGAGACAAGGCGGGTCGGGGAACGAGATGGAATAGCTCCCTCTGTCACTCATAGGCAGCCCCGGCCGAGGAGAAGGGGGCTGAGGAACAGTGGGCACCCACCTCAGAACTCTGGAAGCCTGGGCCAGATGAAGAGGGCAGGCTGGCTGGTGCAGTGGATCGGAGTCCAATTACACAGCGGAGCGGGAAGACTCCCGCAGCGGAGACACAGAGCGGAGACCACTCTCGCAGTAGGACGCTGGGTGCCCAGGCCCGATGAAGAGGGCGGGCTGGTTGGCGCGGACGACCGGGGTCCATATCTACGGCGGAGCGGGAGGACACCGCAGGCAGAGACACACAAGCCTGCTCCGGAGGGCCGATCAGAGCCGCAGAGGTGGGGCCCAAAGGGTACAGGAAGCCCAGGTACAATGAGGAGGGCGGGCTGGCAGAAAGACCGAAGGCCCCGCAGGCAGCAGAGCGGGAAGACACCCACCTCAGAACTCTGGAAGCCTGGGCCAGATGAAGAAGGCAGGCTGGCTGGCAGTCGATCGGAGTCCAAATACACAGCGGAGCCGGAGGATTCCCGCAGCGGAGACACACCGAACGGAGACCACTCCCTCAGTAGAATGCTGGCTGCCCAGGCCCGACGAAGAGGGCAGGCTGGCCGGCGCAGCGACTGCGGTCCACACCCACGACAGAGCGGGAAGACACCGCAGGCAGAGACACACAAGCCCGCACCGAAGGGCCGACCAGAGCTGCAGAGGTGGGACCCAGAGGATACAGGAAGCACTGGCACAACGAGGAGGGCGGGCTGGCAGTAAGACCGAAGGCCCCGCAGACAGAGCGGGAAGACACTGGAGAGAGAGAAAGCAACAGGCTGCCCCGGTGGTCCGGTCCAGGAGTCACCGAGGAACAGGCGGGCGGCAGAGATCTGAAGTGGAATACATAGGGTGGGAATGTGGTCATATTCTGATGGATTGGCCTTTTTAAGAGCAGAGATAGTTGTGGTGTAAGAGAGTTAGTACCATACTTTACAGATGTTGCAAGGGGAAGTCAGTTGGTATCCATAGTTAAAGCCAATTGAAGGGACACCTGCCTTCATCAGTGCTTCAGAAAACTGAAGACAGAAATTATATTTTCATTTGTGAATTGGGTTTTGCCCAAAGCTGTTAACTTTCTCACTTCCTTTTTTCCTTGGAGGCAAATCGGTGTCAATGGTCCACCCTGTCCATGAATTAGTGGTAAGAGGTTCTCAGTTAGGACAAACATTTTTGAGTGAGGCAGAGTAATCCTGGAACTTGTCTTGCCCTAAACTTGAACGAGTTGCAAATTCCTTTATTAAGGTTTTCCTAAATATTTTCAAATCTATGTCTAGAGGGGTTTTACTATTCAAATGGATTAAAGGAGTTATATCAATTATCATATTTTATTTGAAACACTAAAGTAGACTTGGATGGCATCTTGAAGAATTTCCTTATATGACTGGCAGCAATGTAATTTAGCCCGTGAAATTAATCCTGAAATGTTTTCCATTTTATACTAAATCTTTGTTATGTAAATATGGGAAAATAGTGTGGTGCTCCATAGCTGGCTGTGCTAGTGCTTTTTGGATATTGTTAATACATCACCCACAGGCACAGATGTCCATGCCCAGACTTGTAGAAAGTGTCTGGGTTAGCACACGCAAAACATGAACTGGTGCATGGCACATTGGAGGGGCTAAACAATGTTGGTTTACTTTGTAAGGGTGACATCCAACTATTGGGTATGAAAAGGACCACAGTAACAGCAAATCTAGTAGCTACCGAAATCACTGCTTTACCCCTTCACCTTTTCTTCAGTAGATGCTTTCTGCCTTATGTTGCTCTCTAGACCTCCACTGCCCACATCAAATGTTCTAGACTCATCAGATTTAGTGATTTCGCAATCGCGTACAGTTTGAGAATAATATATCGGTAGAGAAAACTGCATTCGAGACAAATAAATACTCACTTTTGGCATACTTCAGTAGATCTCAGGTCCAACCTATTTCAAGGTTACAAGTTGGACCCAACTGTTCAATGGGTACTATCTTTTGGGGCATCAACCCCATCGCACATGTCATGGGAAGATACCTTGATTATTTCTACTAACTGCAAGTCCACGATTCTTTCAGAATTGGAGAACCATATGAATTCCCCACTCGCATTATGCAGAGTGCCTACTCTGAAGCCCGGGTCACAAAAGGTGATGAACAAAAGCGTGCCGTAATGTGCCCTGGGCTTCCGAGTACGTGTGCTGCAGAGCGCAGAAGGAACCCGGGAAGAAGGGTGCTGGAGGCCAGAGCCCGGACCCTGCAGTAGGTAATTGGGGAGTGGGTTGAGAGGTGCGAGGGGTGCCATGTAGCGGGCAGGGTTTGGGCCCCCCACGACAAGGAAGGAGAGGGAGCCGCACACAAAAGGTTGCACGCACGAGATTGCAACCTTATGTGCTGCAATCCACGGTGCAACCTTTTGTGTGTGGCCCTCAGACACAGAACCGAATACCAGTCATGTTCCTGAGGACTGATATCTGGATTATCAGGCCAGAGCTGGGTAAAAGATTTTCTGGAGAATCACTTGGTTCCCTAGAACTGACACATGGATAACTTCCAGCCTAGAAGAGCTCTGTAAAGCAATGGAGACAATGGTAGAACTGTGGCCAGAGTTGCTTGGGGATACTATTCTGTGCTTCACAGCATCGATTGACTGGTTTCCTCACTGGAGTGGATATCGGCCAAAATGCACAAAAGAATAGTCTAAATACCAGTGAAAACGGTGCCTCACAGTCCTGCATAAATAACAGCCAAAATATGATTGAGCCCCCCCCTGTTTCAACCCACCCCTCCAACCCGTGTAGAAACATAGTTTTCCTACTCAAACCAACATTTCACATAATACTTAAACCTCCATATTCAACATGTCCCTCAGTTCGGGAACGTTGAGACTTGGACGCCCATTCATGTGTCATATTTTTAGCACCCCATGTGGCGAGTCTCGTCCCATGAGGGTGTGAGGCGTATCCTAACGATGACGTGCTGTGCATCTTCTGCTGTGTTCAGTCACCTGCACCTGGGGAGGCATTCCCCCTGTGATATTTCCCAGAGCCCGGTATGCGCTTCCTCCGTGGGACTTTGATGCGCCGCTGTCTTTAGTTTATTCCCTTCTCTTCCTGGTCTCGCCTCTCCTCGGGTTCACCCAGTAGGTCAGCCATACAGCTTTTCATCTCTTTTTCTGACCTCAGCCTCTTTCTTGCCTTCCAGTTACAATAATAGGGAGAATGGGTAACCCCATCTATATCGGACACCCCTTTCTTTCAACCATTTAGTAAGGGGGATGCACATCCGCCTGAGGGCAAGGGTCAGAGCGGACAGGTCCTGGAAGATCATTACCCTCGCCTTGTCAAGGGCGATCTGTCCACTTTGTTTAGTCTTCTCCAGGATCCTGGCCTTGTCTTGACAATTGTGGAGACGAACGAGGACTGATCTCGGTCCACCTGCACCCCCCCTGCTCTCCCCGCCCTGTGTATCTTTTCAGTCTTTGGCTCATCAATGGCATCATCCACAAATAGAAGTTTGTTTATGCCGTGGAGCGTCTTCTTTAAGTCCCTGTCGGATTCTCCCTCTTTTTCTGGGATTCCGAAAAAGCATAGGTTGTTCCGCCTCTCCCGGTTTTCTTTATTTTTTTTATCATCTTTATTTAATTATAACTCATATATAACAATAACTACAATAGTGAGAATCACAAAAGTAACAATATTCCAACAATTCATAAAATACAAGATATCAACTACATAGCAAAGAAACCTCATCCAGAATTCCCACCCTAAATCCAAAACATATAATAAAGATACACTCAACACACACACACACACACACACACACACACACACACAAACACAACACACCACCCACTCCCACCCTATCCCAGTTATTAGCCAAATCGATAAACTTACACTTTACCCAAATAAATCATTGAAGGATTCCCAACTTTCACAATATTCAGCCTCCCGAGGAAGCCGATAAGCACATGATTTTTCATGTCTCGATAGTATGCGCGTATCAACCAACCAACCATCAATATGTGTTTTTTTCTGTGATTTCCAAACCTTCATAATGTTTTACAGCTACCACCAAGGCCCTATTTATCCAATCAGAAGCACCACAAATCCTCAGACTTCTACTTTCATTTGAGAGGAAAATCACAGATTCAAAATTTTGAGGAAATGAATCACCCAACACTAGATCTACTCGATCCAGAACATCCTTCCAAAAAGCAAGCACTCTTTCACACTCCCACAACATATGTAAATAAGTTCCTCTTAGATTCAGATTTTTGTAGGGGCTGTAATCATTTATCAAACCCCTCGCCATCATCCTCACTGGAGTCCAATAAATAAGCCGTAAAATTTGCTGATGAGTATATCTTAAATTCAAATCCATTTTATCTCTCACCGTCACCTTCCAAGCAGTATCCCAATCTCTTTCCGATAAATCACTCCCCAACTCAGTCACCCACTTCATTCTCAATGTCTCCCATGAAGTCCGCATGTATTCCTGTACAGGTATCAATTTAGTAAATGTGGAAACTACATTTGGAACAGCACCAAACAGAATACACATTTGTGGTTTGTCACTCAAGGGTTCACTGAGCATTCCAAGTCTTTCCAACAGCAACTGCTTCAAATATCTATACCTCTCGATTTCCCTATTGCTCAATCCAAATCTGAGTACAAGATCCTCAAACGCTACCATTCGATCATCTCCTATCCTCAGAATTCCTTTGTTAGCCCATCCTTTCCAATACAACATTTTATTCTCAGTCTGCAAACCCGGATTCAACCATTTAGAAGCAGTGCTATAAAGGAATATATTCTCATCACACCCTTTAATCAATGAGACCAAAGTCGACTTTGCAACTTCTAACGCCTCAATCCTTAACCTGGGTTTTGGTAACTTTCCATATGAATATTAAGAATCAATGGGTAACGGGTCCATCTTTTCCTTTTCCATCCGAAGCCAAAACGGATCCAAATAACCATCTCCCCTAAAATAATAAGCTTTCTTTAAAAGGAACCCCTTGTAGTAATTTTCCAATAATGGATATCCAAAACCCCCATCCCGATTACTACGTGCCAAAATAAACCTTGGAATCTTCGTTTTTTTTTCCCACTCCCCACAAAAATTCCATAAAAACCTTATCAATGTGTTTCAGTACTTTCTTTTAGAGGAAGAGATTGTATGTAATACAAAACTTTTGGAAGCAAAACCATTTTAATCGCATTAATTTTTGCCCATATATTCAAAGTCAGCCTATCCCATCTATGTATATCCTTCAATAGAGTTTCTTTCAATTTATCCACATTAAAATCCACTGTCCTTCTTACATCTCGCACCAAATAAATACCCAAATACTTTACCGAAACTTCCACCCATTGACAATCCCAATCCAACAACCTTCTACTCATTGGATTAATTTTCAATGGAAAAACAACCGTCTTCCCTCAGTTAACCTTAGAACCCGATAACCGTTCCACCTCCTGTAACATACTCCGAAGTAAGGTACCCCCTTCAACCGGATTCGATAACGCTACCGTTAAATCATCAGCATATGCTAACACCTTCACCTCACCATCTCTCAATTTCCACCCATGAATATTTATTGCTTGTCTAATATGACAGCAGCGGTTCAAGCACTAAGTTAAATAAATAGGGAGAAAGTGGACAACCCTGCCTAGTTCCCCTAAATAGTTTGAAAGAATTAGACATTATCCCATTAACCCATATTCTAGCAGAAATATCATATTGCGAGAGCACCTACCATATTCAAAAATTGTGGACCAAAACCCATCCGAATCAGTGTGTAATTCAGAAAAGACCAGTTGACAGTCAAATGCCTTTTCGGCATCAAAAAACACAATCATAACTTCATCCACTTCCGTTCTTGACAAACCAATTATTTTCAATAAGGTTCTAATATTATCGTATCCATATCTATTGTTAATAAAGCCAACTTGTGAGTAATCTACCAACTCCCCAATATATTTCTGTAATCTAGTAGCCATAATCTTCGTAAAAATGTTCATATCAACATTTAGAAGAGAGATAGGTCTATAACTACCACATTTGGTTAAATCCTTCCCTTGTTTGGGAATAAATGTAACAACTGCCTCCCGCATCGAAGGTGATAATTTCCCTTCTGAGAGAAGCTGATTATAAAGCCTGCACAGTCTTGGGACCAAAGCCATACTAAAGGATTTATAAAATTCAATCTGTAACCCGTCAAAACCCGCAGTTTTACCAACCTTCAGGAGACTAATTGCTGCACTCACCTCACTTCACAAATCGGAGCATCAAGAGCGTCTCGCCCCTCCTCAGACAAAACCGGTAATTCTATTTTCGCAAAGAAATTATTCAGCATCATCTCTTCAGACTGAGAATTCTCTGAGTATAAGGAAGCATAAAATGTTTTAAAGCAGTCACAAATATATCTACTTTTAACCTGAACGTTCCCAGCATTATCCAAAATCTTATGAATAAACTATCTTTGTCAGACTCTTCAACCTATTAGCCAATAAAGGACCACTCTTATCCCCTTCCTCCCAAAACTTTTGCTTTATGAAATATAAACCTCTTTCAACCTGTTCCTCCAAAACTTTCAACTTACTCTTGGCTTCATCAACTCCCAACCTATCCCTTTTCTTACCAGATAATGCATATTTTTGTTGCGTGAGTTTCAATTCAAGATTGTTTATCTGTTTCTCCCCCTCTTTCCTCTTTCTTGAAGTACAGTTAATCAATTCTCCCCGAATGGTAGCTTTGAAAGCATCCCATACCACCAGATCATCTGCAGAATTCAAATTCTGCCCAAAGAAGTTGTCAATAAAAACATTCAGCTCTTCACACACCTTCTCATCCTTTAGAATGAATGTCTTTAGTCTCCATTTATCTCTGTTCAAGGAACCCAATTTCCTATCAATATTCAAGTTTACCAAAGCATGGTCTGAAAGACACCTCTCACCTATATCAACACCCATAGTATCATCAATCAACGTGTCGGTCACCAACAAATAATCCAATTTTGAATAAGAATTGTGAACTGGAGAATAGAACGTGAATTCCTTATCCTTGGGATGTAATAGTCTCCAACTATCCACTAAATCAAACGTATCCAAAGAATTGTTAAAAACACCACTCAATTTTGAACCTGAAAATCCACATTTTGACAATCTATCCAAAGAAGCATCCAAAACACAATTAAAATCACCACCTAAAACAAACTTGTCACCCTTCATGGTTTTTAAACAATCTGTTAACGTGTTAAAAAAACAATACCATTTGTACAAGGGCTATATATAGATCCCAATGTCAAAAGCTTTCCTTTATATAAGACATCAACCAAAATAAATTGTCCCTCATCATCCATAACATTCTCAACTTTCATGCCTAGGGTTTTCCGAAATAGCAGACCCACTCCTCTTGATCTTCCTGTCTAACAATTCAGCAGAACTTTCATATATTTTGAAGTGCCATAAAAAGTACTTAGTTGTTCTGTCAAATGAGTCTCCTGTAAGAAGATGACATCCGCCTTTTCCCTTTTCAATTTGAGCATTATAGACTTCCCCTTCTAAATCATCGATCTTAAGACTGAATTGCTCTTCTAGCTGTTCAATTTCGGCATTCCTGTGGTCCATCTGAGACTCTAAGGTGTTCAAAGAAGTCTGGTTATTTTCAACCCCTTATAGTCTCTCCTCCATCTTGTCCATTCTGTGAGTGATTTTGTCAGTTTTGCTTCCAATGTTTGCTCCCATGTTTTTAATTTCGTCCATTAGAGTGACAATGTCCCCTTTTAGTGGCTGCAGCCTCTGCCCCTGGGGTTGCGATATCTGGCCCTTGGCCTGTTTCGATTGCTGGGCAAAGAGGGGAGTATTTATACAGCCGCATTTTCTGTTGTATATTCATGAATTCCATGACAGAGATGTTGGTGGGGATGTGTGGTTGCTGATGCGTTGCTAGTAGCAGGATTCAGCCTCCTTTCCTCCCGATGGGGCAACTTTGTCAGCGTAATCTTGATGGTTCACCACTTGGAGGAGGGCACACGCCCCAAGAGACAAAGGGGGCCCAACCCTTGCAGGTGCTGGAGGAGCGGGGCTTCACCAGGCCCCTCTGCTGCTTGCCGAAGGTTATGTCTGTGGGGGCTGTTGCTCAAAGTTGGAGGATCAAAGCGCGGACTAGTGGAGAGAGCTTTTTTCCACAGGCTGGCAGTCTTGTGCTCTGTGTGTCCTCAGCAGGTCTTTATCGCAGTTGAGGGCCTGGAGGTTGGTACCCGAGGAGGGATTTATCTCATGTTGGAGCTCAGGACATCACTCACTTCGACCCCTATGCTCTGGGCGGGGTTGAAGTGCAGGTAGGGCCTCCTATCTTGGTTTTGGCGGAGGTTGGCTATTTGCAAGCCTTATGCCCCTACAGAGAGTGCCAACGTGTGGGTGCAAACTTTATGATCACCCTCTCCCTCCTTGGCCTCTTTCGGGGCCTCTGCAGACAAAGTCAGACGATAGGGTCCGGAAGGAGGGGACACGCCCCAGTACCCGGGGGCCCATCCCTTCGTTTCCTGGGGTCACTTGTCTGCCCTGATCTGGTAAAATGGTATTTAAACAGGAGGTAATGAGGGTCCTTCAGTTCTGATGGGGGGCTTCAAATGTCCACGGGTGCCCAACCTGTGGATTGTGTGTCACCCAAGGATGGTGATTTGTTGGCTTTGTATGCTCCGTGGAAGCTGTGGAAGCCGCCCTCCGGAAGTTTCCTGCAGTTATTTGGCTTGGTCACTTATGGTTCAAATGTGAGTGGCCGCTGTTATTTAAGGAAAGGCTATGTCCGCAGCGGAGTTCTCGGGTGTATTTTGCTTCCTGTCCCTTCAGGTATGATGCCTAAAATGTGCCCAATGGGCAGTGTTTAGAGGACCAGCTTGAACTGTAACGGCCGGTACTTTAGCGAATATCTGACTGAGGTGATCTTCCAGACATTTTCAGGGACATCAGTGGGAGGTTTCGTCCAGCATTCCCTTCACAGGTCTCATGCATGGGGGTGAACACCATCATCTGTAAGGCATGTGCTTTCAGAATAACTCTGTCTTGCTCTCAATCGTGCTCAAGGTGCTGCACGGCTATGTTGACCTGGGCAGGGATGTGCAAACCGTGCAGGGCCATGTATCCCAGTGTAACTATAGTCTTGGGTGCGGTCTGCGGCTGCGGCGAACCCTGGCCCTCACTGCCAATGACGGCACAGGCAAGTCTGTGGGTGTGCACCTGAAACAGGCAAGTGCCCCGCTGTGTCTCAAGTTCGCCGTCAGGGGTGGGGAGCGGACTATCGCTGCAATGTTGTGTGGCTGAGGGTGCCCCCTCCCCTATGCTCGTGGGTGCCCATTGGGGCTGATCCCGCTGGCTTTAGCAGAGAAGCCGGAGCCGCGTATGAGCTAGAGCTTCAAATGGAGATGCAGCCCCGGTCTCCTACAGTGGATCTGGAGCAGGGGGGACCGCAGTGTCGGCCGCGACACGGCTCTACGCAGAGCAGAAGGCACCAGGCGGAGGTCAACTACCCACGCCAATGCATGCTGTTGGGGGGTGGGGGGGTGCTGCGGGGGCACCCGTCTCCTCCGCGGCCTCACCTCTTGATCGCCTGCAGGGCCACCCAGTACACTCCAATCAGGCTGTGGATCATCGCAACCAGGATCTGCTCCAGTATGGGGTTGGACCTATGAGCCCTTAGGGCTGGCTTGCCGCTGACCTCGGGGCAACCTCCTTGGCAGCACACGGACCGGATTTACTTTCGGTTTGAGCCTCGGGGGGAGGGGGGGGGCGTTGCAGGAGGAGTGGCTTGTTTGGCCTGTCCTCTTGCCCGATTTCTTCCGTTTCTTCGGTCAGAATGCTGGGGGAGAATTCATTGGCTTCAGATCACCATTTATTCCATGGTGGGGGTCTTCAAGAGGGGGCTCAATCCACTATTACTACCGTAGCGTGAGGAGCTCACATGGAGGAGGACATCATCTGTGCGCCTCCTGGTGGCCAACCGGTGGGCCTTTTTTAATACTGACCAAATAGAAGAGAAAAGAGAAGGCAAACATGGTACAATTCTCCTGACGTGAGATGTCAGTTGGGAAAACCTGGAATCAGCATTGCCATAAGCCAAAATACACTGAGAGAAACAAAGAGGCAAGAGGTGTACAATTCTCCTGACATGCACTGCCAAGAGGTTGAAAGAAAGCTTGACAGACAGAGCCTGAACAAACCCTCATATATGGGATGTCCATATGGGGGAAATTGGCACAAGTAACAACTGAAGTCAACAAAGTTGTGCTGTTGAAGAAGTACAATTGCATGATACCTAAGGAGAATGTAAATGTTGCAGAGAGGCCTTATAAGAGTATGAGGTAGTGAACTTTTTTGGAAAGAGATACCTGGCAGCAGAGTACACCAGGGGCTCTATGTGAACCAAAAAGGGTATATTCCTGGCAGGAGAGTGTACCGGGAAACTCGCGTTGAACCGGTGTGTTGAAGAGAGATTTGGCCATATTGAGTTTCATTTAAACATTTTGTCAACCAGAGACTTTCAAAAGACTTGCCTTTTGCAATACCGGAATCACTATTGGAGAAAATAAATTTGTTTAGCCATCCTGAAAAGTAGGGAAGACTTTCCTTTGCTATATTCCAACCAGTGTTGTGGAAAAGACATTTTTGTTTGCCATTCTGAAAGACCAGGAGATATTTACTTTTTCCTGTACTCCAACCAGTGTTGTGGAAGGAACATTTGTTTGCCATCCCGAGGAGAGTATTGAGTGAGAGAGACATTTGTATTGCCTTTGGCAGACTGGTTTTGACACAGAACATTGTGAACAGTTTTTCTGAGACAATCCAAGGGGGAAGGGAACCAATCCCTGGACACAAGGATTGTTTTGATTGAAGTTATATGTTTGAGTATTTGCACATTTCGGTTTAGTTGATCTTTGAAACCTTTACCTTGCACCTTTTGCTTGTGTAGGTTAATGTTAAGGGTCAGATTTAGTTTGGACATAAGGTCAGCCTGAATTAATTTTAGTTTCATAGGAAGGGGCATTTACGCTAGGAAAAGTTAGGCCTTTATCCAAACCTGTTTCTTCTAATAAAATACCTAATGTTGAGAATATTACCACTTTTTGTACTCTTCTAATTTCTGACCCCTGACAGCCCTTAACATATGGTCCATTGGGGCTTCCAGGAGGGCCTAAGGTTCAAGGGGGAGAAAGCAGAGGTTGGATAAGGTATACCGCCTTCATGTTTCCACCTAATATGCCTATCAGTTTGCTTGTGTATTTTGCCTTGCCTTCCAGTAAAAAGCTGATCGGTTAGCTCAGTGAGTTGAGCACATACCTTAGATCTGAATGCAACTTTGCAGCCAGAGATATGGATCTTGGTGGGGCCATCTCAGCCCTTCATCCATACGAGGTCAGTGCTGTTATGTTGGAAGGATTTGTAGAGTACAAACTTTCACCCAATGAGGACATCTTGGTGCTAGAACTCAAATCTGACCATGGTCAATTAACTAAAAAGAGTAATATAAATAGTGATGGTAATAGGAAATATTAGAAAAGAGACTTTTGAGTGCAAGCAAGATGGAATTATCATCTTTGGTGCCGAAATGTGAAAGGGCGTCGCCCAGATGGGAGTGCCTGTAATGTAAAACTTGCAGAAGAAAAGTTCCTGAAGAGCTTAAGGTTCAGCAGGGGTATAAGTTTGAATCTAGATATAATGAAAGGATCTGTCAGTCCAAACTGAGACTTATGGATTATGCAAAGACCTTAAAAAATAATACATTAATTACAATTAAATTAGGTTATAGTAACACCTATTAATAGAGCACTTGAATGCAGGAGGAATCAGTATGCAGTGTTACATAAAAACATTATAATGATAACCTAAGGCTACCATAGTAGTCTGGCAACACATGGCAGCCTGCAATACATGTATAAAAGCCGGCAAATTCTTATTACAGGCTAGTTGTGCTGTCACTACTGATCTGTAATAAGAATATTACATCACTACTGATCTGTAATCAGCTATTACATTTGAGTGGTGATGACACAATGTCTGGTGCTTGACCTCTCATGTCAGGAGAATTGCATCATATTTGCCCCTTGAGCAGAATTCTAGCTGTGACTGCAGCACCAAATTAAAACCATAACTAGAGATTCCGATTCCATTCTTGTAAAGTAGCTTTCTGTGACAAGTTACAGCCAGTAATTGATGAGGACCTGTTTATAGTATGTTTATTCTGTGCCCTACTACAGTTATTCACATGAAAACAAGACTCGATCTGCATGTTATTTACTTTTAAGCACAAAACATTTTAAAATGCATTTTATTAAACTGCTTATGCTATTTTTCCGCAACACACGCATATTGTTTTTTTTTTTATCTAAGCAGGTGATAAATGATAAGCCTCAGCAACTAGATCTTTTAGATTATATTAAGCTTAGATGCTAGGTATTAAAGGGGATGGCAATGTTTTGCAATGTATTATAAGGAATAAAACACTGCTACCATATGTAAAAAGGATTTTGCAAGTTCACGTCTGATGTTCCTTAACCTCATAAAGGAACTCTTCCTTTGGCCTCATTCCTCTATTTGGTGGGTGAACTCCTCCATAACTTGCAATATCCTTATAATGTGCATTCGGGGGTACTTCATTCCATATATATTTTCAATTTAAAAATAATTGTATAATCCATTTGTAATATTGTCTTAGCTAACTGATTGTAAGGATTTTCTCCGTCTTTAACCAACCAGTAACTTGTTATCTTGTTCTTCAAGGTTTCAGTATGTTTAGAAAGGATAGATTGGGATAGTAGAGTAGCTATCATTTGTAAATCTAGTTTTACATTTTCAGTGCTTGCTTCGAGGCTATTTTTACCATTAGAAACTACAGCAGGAGTTTGTATTGTTCCTACTAATTTCATTTTTTCACCTGCACATGCTCTGTCGACCGCTTCGCTCATGTTATTTGCTTCTACAGGAATGTTGGTTCTTGATAAACTTCGATAGTGTCTTCTCTTCTACCCATATATTTATGGTAAATTGTCCTTATTGTCGAAGCCAGGATAAAGGGAAGTATAATCGAAGGCCTTATTTCAGTTTGTTTTCTTTAGGATTCAACCAGATTGCTCAGGAGCAAACTGACCCAGCAAAAAAGGGCACTGACTTTGTCACTTCTGATCTGGTTTTCTAGGCTCTACTTTGCAGAGAATAATTTGCTCAGACCACTTCTAATACCCTGATCTTGGCCGCTGGTTAAAAAAAAAAGTACGAGGGAAAATAAAATTCTTGATAAGTTTACCGATCATTTACCATTTTCTATTTTTTTAGTTTATTTATACCCGACTGCATTTATTATCCAAATTGCCTTCTTTCGGTGTGTGGAGTCTTTTAATTTAAATCTAAAACTTATTTTATTGCAGCAAGCTTCAATTAAAATGATGTGCCCAACTCTGTTAGCCAAGACAAACATAGTTTAATGATCCACTGAAATCGTTGAATCAAGAGATCAGAAAACTCTGGGTAAAATCGCAGTCTTTAGAAATTGAAGAACTGAGTCGGATTTGCCAAAAAATAGAGAAATCTTATTAAACATGCCAAACATACTAACATTAAGTAAAATATAGATCAACTTTTACAGGTTTATAATGTAGCCCAGAATTTATTTTAAAAAGTTGCAAAACTAAACCTTTTCAATTGATTTTGCTGCACCTTTTTCTTCTAAAGGGAAATGTGATGGTTTTCTTTGCACGTCATTCAAAAGAAATTTTGTAATTTGGGATCAATTAAAATCGCTGGCTGAAGGTTATTGTTCCAGATAAGATTTAGAAGTGTGAGTATTTTACTCACTATTTTAAAGTTGGGAGTAAAATGTTTTTTTAGGGAGTAAAAATGTAAATCCAATTCCCAATGGGAGCATTTTTATAAGCGAGTAAACATTTTTTCACTAGAAAACGGAAATAATTCCATTGCACTTAGTTATTCATACACATTAAAATATTTATGTTTACTTCCAATAAGGCAGTAATAATAGTTTCTTCCTGTGGTGGTACGTGCATTATTGGTCTAAACCTATCCATGGAGTCGTGTGGGTGAAGGCCGGGGCATAAGGTCCTAAGGCTTCCTATTTGTTTGGGAGTATTTGTATTCACAATTTTTTTTTTTAAGTATTTGCCTATTTTTAGGGATCAAAAGTGGCTGAGACACCCATTATCTATGGGGCTGCTGATGGTTATAAGTAGCCATTTAATAAAAATACATTTTTTGTCATTTTTCGTGTATGGTGAGGTTTTTGTTATTTTCTATTATGGTAAAGATGGAACTGGCTTCGTTTTTGTGGTAGGTTTGCTCTGTTGCCATGGTGAGGTATAATTGTCCTGCATGTCTGCCCTGCGCTGTTGGCTAGAGTTTTAGTAGCTCGATCAAGCACAGATTTTTGCCTCCATCACTCAGAATAGTACAGTATCACCTTTGCTTAAAAACCATGCCTTTTGATCCGAACCATAGGGAGAATTACCGTTCAGTAACTACACTGCCCTTCATAGTCTTACATGGAGAAGGGCATTAGGGATTCAGACCGGGTGGTCACTCTGAAAGCACTACTTTGCACATCCTCTGTGGCCACTTCTGCTGGAGGTGGAGTTGCCCTGGTAGTGTTGTCGATCTTTCTGTGGCCTTTGACATGGCAGAACATGGAACTCTTGTGAATCTCTTGAAGCGGCACATGAGCTTTGAGGGACAGAGGGCTGTTGGCTTGTTTTGAGTACCTGACAGATCAATGTGTGAGTCTTTCATCAGCATGATCGCTTTCCAACCCTGTAGCATGTGGGATCCTATAAGGATATGCCTCATCACCCACATTGTTTAATTCTTACATGTGGCTGTGTCTGTTGCATCATGTGGACTTGTTTGAGGAGACCAGGAGACATTGGGGACTTTGCGTTGCAACCTCAAAGTGGTACGGGGGGGTTGTTCCCCCCCCTCCCAAGAGTATGTCCCCTTGCATGTTTTACTTACGTTAACCAACACTACTTTGCTCACCAGCTCCCGGCTGCTGAACTGGACTGCTGTTCATTTTAGTGACAGGCCTCAGATGTAAGCCTTAATCAGGAGATGACGCACCTTGTGTTGTGCACACTACCACTTTTGTGGACATCTCTCCAGCTACTCTGTGTTTCTCAGAGACTTTGAGAGGTGTCCACCATTAGCTGTCTGTGAATGGGTGGCATAAACTCTTATTCACTGTACTGTTGACAAGAAAGACATCACTGGCTCAGAGCAGTGACTGCGTTGTCTGGTGAGTCTCTGCCTGACTGAAAGCTGGCAGATTAAGGATTTAAACCCTCAGTCCATGTTGAAAGGAACAATTTGGTGTTTAGTCAAATGAAAGGGGAGGAAAACTGAGCACACGTGGGTTTTCATTAAGGAACAAGAGCTCTCCGAGTATGAGCTTGAAGAAAGAGACTCAGAAACCACTCCTACAGCCCCTCGATAGTAGAAAGATTGCCTAGCCAATTCCCCAGATTATTGGGTATGCTTGGTGATAACTAGGGCTAGGAAAGGGACCAGAAGGAAACCGACTCTGAGTTGGGAACGTGGTCCAGAAAGCAAGTGCAGAGACGTAGTGAATCAACAGATTACCGAGAGCTTCAGCTCCGTTCTGGACTAATGCCAGAGGTCAAGGTTATTAAGCTGCCAAGCATTTGCTGAGGACTCTCTCCCAGAAGCTGGCAGGGACCAGAGGACAGTTTCTGGGAAAATCCTAAAGTGGAAGGCAGCACCTGTTGGGGTAACGAACCAGGGAAGGAAACCCTTGGCTGGTGAGCAACAATAGCTTCAGTCTGACGAGGACTGTGGCAGGAGGTAGAGATTCTTGCTGGTAAGATATCTAGTAAGGCAAGGAAGAGTAGGCACTTGCTAGTTGCTGTGCACTGCATCTAACTTCAGGAGCCTGGTAAGGCGAGCTGTGGTCATAGTGACCATATCTGAGCCATGTAGCAACCCAAGAGGAGCCAAAGAAGCGAGCTGGGTGCTATCTCCCTGGAATTGTGCAAGATTAGGGAACTTGGAGTTGGACATTAGGTCCATGTTTCAAGCAAGCCTGTACACACATTTTGTTTTTCCTCCCTCTTCTTGGGTGTAGTTCATGCCAGCTGTAGAGGGCATCCAGGGACGATTTATCAGACATAGTCAGACCATTCTTTTGTATTTGCAATTTATTTGGCATTTATCCAGCCTCATGTTTTGTACAGTAAAGCAGTTCAACTTAATCCAGAGTGTCCTCTTGATCGCACACCATCAGAGGCCGCTGGGTGAAAAACATCATGAAGGATGACAGGCAACATATTTCAAATTTAAACCAATCAATTGTATTAACTTAAATGACAGGATGGAAAAAGGCCTAACTTACCCTATGCTAAGGTGCTAAGGTGGGATTTCCCTACCTAAATAAAACTAAGGATAGTCTGAGTCAAAGAGTTCAACTCTGGAATCTGTCTGTGTCCAAAACCTATGCTTGCCCTGACAACTAATCTATACAATGTGTAGGGATCCCGGCAACCAAGAGAAACAGTGTCCAACATAAAGTTCTGAGCTCCTTCCAGCTCGCAGCTTTCTCTCTGCTCCCTTTCCCAGGTATAAAACCATTCCACAAAGAAAAGTCTCAATTTCCTAAAAATAATTTCCATAAAGTATCCTTGTCTCCACAGTTCAGTTATATGTTGTTTTGAATATTTGTTCTGCTAATTTGCAGTTTTCACACAGTTTGAAAATGTCCCTGTCAATCAGGCTTCAGTTTCGCGTTTGTATGTTCTTTAAAGTCACATTAGATTTCGGCATACTGTGGTTTATTTAGAGTTATATTCCTTTTTGACACTTCAACATATAATGGTTTGCTTGGGGTTAAAGTCTTTCCCCTTTTTGGGTTCCAAAGGTTTTAATTCCGTTCGGTATTCAATAATTATACATCTTGCTTATGGTTAATTTTCACTTCATCCATGGTTCAATATTTGTTCGTTTTGCTTTAATAGATTGATTCAATGTTCGGAAACTTTCAAAACATGTTTCTTGTCGCACGCGACCACTCAGCTACAAAGTATTCCCATTTGTTTGCTAATTGACAATGAAAGGATCAGAGATTTTCGAAAACGTGCTAATCCGAAGCACGTGACCACTCTGATACAAAGTATTCAGGAAATAGAGTTCACAGACACGCGCACCACGTTTCTCATTCACCACAAACTCACTGGTCGCTTTAAGAGTTTGTGCTGTAACGTGGATCACACGGCCTTCTGCCTTTAATGTCGGGCTCCAGTTCCTGCCCCTTAGACATTCCTATGGTGTTTCTCTTTGAGCAGAAAGGAAAGGGGCAGCCTTCCTGCATGGCTCCCTTCACCTTCTTTGTTCTGCTCCAGGCAGTCCCCAGCCCCACACCATGCTGTAGGGTTCTCTGCTGCATGCACCGGTCTCCTTGTCCTTCTCCTGACATTCCTTTACTTTACTTTTACTTTATTGCATTTATCTTGCGCAACCATAAACCCATAGGTGTGAGGGCGCGGACAGGTACAGAAAAGAAGGAGACAGAGAGAACCGGGAACCGAGAGGTGGTCTAAGAGTAGTAAACTACTACTTGAAGAGGAAGGTTTTTAGGTCCTTCTTGAAGTTGCTAAGTGATGCAGAGTTTCTCAGCTGACCAGGTATGGTGTTCCAAATAGCCGGTGCTGCACTGGCAAAGACACCGCATTGTGCTTTTTTGGTCTTGAATTTGGGTTGATGAAGCATGTTCTGATTATTGGAGCGTAAATCTCTGAGATTAGATTTTATTCCTATGTACCTTTTGAAGGTAGGTAGGCATGGTTCCCTTAAGACATTTAAAGGTGATGACCATGAGTCTGAAGGTAATACGCGCCTCCACTGGCAACCTGTGCAAGGCGCGCCGGGCCTCAGAAACATGGGCTCTATAGGCTAGACCAGTGATAGCTCTGACGGCTCCATTCTGAACCACCTGAAGGCGGCTAATGGTCTTTCTGCTGGCACCTGCTAATAGACTGCAGCAATAATCCAATTTAGAACCTATGATGGCACGAGCAATGGACTCTGCATTAGGTTTAGAAATAAGTGGTCGCAAGTGGGAAAGCAGTTTAATATAGTAGGTAGCGGAAGACACAATGCTGGCCACATAAGAACTCACGATGAGCGATTGGTCCAGAATAACCCCCAAGAGCTTTACCTTGGGAAGAGTCGGGATCAGGACCTCTCCAAGCTGGAAGTGTTTATAGCCTGGGTCTAGTTTGGCCAAAATAATATCAGAGCCCACAATCATAAGTTCCGTCTTTCCATGGTTAAGAGCGAGATTGTTCCACATCATCCAAAGTTCAATGATGGTGAAGATATGGTTAAGTTCTTTTTCAACCTGGTCATGCTGCCCAGTAAGAGGGATGACACATTGGGTGCCATCTGCGTAGTTCGAGAATAAAATACCCTCCTGGGAGAGGTGGGCAAAGAAAGGGGTCATAAAAATATTGTATATGCAAGGTGATACACTTTGGCGTACCTCAGGGAGCTAGCCTATCTGGATTGCCGGGGCTTTAGCATTATGGGCGCATACTCTACTAAATCTATTAGATAGGAAGGAGAGTAGCCAGTTAGTGGCAGCCCGCGAGCAATTGGCTACTGACTTAAGCCTTTCTGCCAATATGGCATGGTTGACAAGGTCGAACGCTGCCGATTGGTCCAAAGAAATAAGGAGGGAGAGCTTCTGATTATCCATTCTTTGAAGCAATTGTGATTTAAGATCCAATAGCGAGGTCTCGGTGCTGAAGCTTTGTCTGAACCCGGACTGGAAGGGATTGAGGATGTGGTGGGAGTTGAGATGATGAGCCAGTTGAATATACGCTACCCGATCCAATATCTTTAGTAGGAAAGGGTTGTTGGTTATTGGCCTATAGTTAGTGGGTACATTTTGATCTAAATTTGTTTTTTTTAATAATGGGGTAACCCAGGCTTGCTTCAAGTCAACTGGGACCATGCAGTTCTGAAGAGAGGCGTTGATGAATTTGCATATGGCCTGTACCATAGTGGGGGGGGGGCATGTTTTAACGATGGTGGAGGCACATGGATCACCTGTGCAATTAGTAGCTTTGAGTTTGTTAATAATGGAGGCAAGCTCCTTTTCTGATATGGGTACGACATCAAAGATAGGGATATCTGGATCCCTAATAAACGTGTTATTGACTAAATGGGTGTCCTGTATGTCAAGTGTACTTTTTTTGGTGGTTATGGAATCTCGGATACCATTCAGTTTGTTCGCCATGGCATGCTGTATTTGAGATTAGAGCTTATTTTTTTTAGAGAGCATGTCAGTGTTGTCTGTCTCTAGGATATGTAAAGTCTGAGTGGTAAGTGCTTCTATTTTATCCAAGGTAAGGGATTTAGTGTTGCGATATGAAATCGCTTCCGAGTGAGTAAGCTGGATTTTTGTAGAGAATGGTACCCTGATCGAGAAATGCACAGCATTGTGATCCGACCATGGGCATGGAGATACCACGACATCATGATACGGAATATTAATGACTGCTACCCAATCCAGAGTATGTCCCAGATTGTGAGTGGGGGCTTGAACTATTTGAGTAAAGCCTAGGTCTGAAAATGATTGCGCTAGCGCCAATGCAGTCTGGTCCTCAGGGTGGCCCAGCCAATAATTGAAGTCACTAAGCACTATAAATCGGGAGTTTGGCTTCAGTAGCGGCAGGAGATAACTTGCGAGTTCGGTACCAAATTTGCCTAAGCAAGAGGGTGGCCGATAGATAAATTCACTGTAGTTTTAGAGTTCATCCCTATTTTAATATGATGGTCTGTTCCTTCATAGAATGTCCCTTAATTTTCCAGGCTAGTAGCGATTCCCTTAGAATACGTGCTACCTCCCCTCCCCGCCTCTCTGTCCTGTCTAATCATACAATACCCATCCGGGATGACAGAGTGTAGTGAGGGTCCCGCAGAGGTAGTGGCCCAGGTTTCGGTTATAGCACAGACATCAAGATAGTTAACCTCGATATAAGTGGACACCTCATGAGCATGCTTAACCAGCGATCTGGTATTAAGCAGCATGCAGTTTAAGGAGCCAACGGGGTATGTGATGGTGTGATCCTCTACTTTAGTGCTGTTGACATGAGTGACAGGCTGTGACAGAACACTAAGAGCTGCAAAGTGCTGGTTTACAGAAGAAACTGCATGCGGAGTGTTGTGGAGGCATGGTGTTTTAATGGCGGTTGCCTTGGGCGAGGGGGGTAGAATTTCCATGGCCAAAGGGAGCGAGGATTTACCCCAAGCAAAACCAAGCGAAACGGCGACGCGTCCGGCCACAGACCGGCACAGACCGGCTTGCCCCCTTCGCGCCGGGATTAAACAGATGAAGGAGCCGAGAACTACAGGGCTGCTGGGAGACGTAGTTTAAACTCCCCAGGCAGCTCGTATGGAAAACAGTCTGTTTAAGGTTAAAACAATATCTAGGTAATCAAGCTTTGTTCTAGCACATGAACAAATGGACTACAACTTATTATTTCACAGGTTAAAGAAGGATTCACTTCCAATAATCTAACACACAAGTTTCCTTAAAAGCAAATGATAAAACGAAATGCGGCGGAGAAATAACGGCGTAATTAAAATAAATGAAACTTCCCCTTTGCTGCTGGGCAGTGCTCCATTTATACACCTGGAGCCCCTTTACAGGCTGCAGGTGTGGATGACCAATCAGCCTTGCCTGACCACAATTAAAGGGACATGCCTGGCTTTCACTGCTCTTAGCAGGCATCTTCCTCGTCCCAGTAGTAGAGTGATAAAAGAGCATCGTCTTCATTGCTCCTAGTTGGCTCTTCATCATCCCAGTACAAGTGTCAGTTGTGGAGAAATTAGGCGAGCCGGCTTAGAACAGCCGATAAAAGTTGGGGTTGGGTTGGTTGTCACTAGGGAAAGGGGGATACCATGCCTTGCCCAAGGGTAGCCTACTCCATTCTCCAAGGACCCTCCACCCAGGTGATCCTCCTTCTCTTCTCCGCCCCCAGGGTTTGGATCCAATAGCAATGGGCTTTCCCTGGCCACCGGTGCAGAGGATCCAAGGGGTCTAGGAGTGATAATACCCTCAGGTTTCTCACAGAGATCAGACCGTGTGACTGGTCCTTTGCCTTATGATTTTTGTAGATACGATGCAAATGTACTTGATTCCGATTTCACGCTGGAAACTATGTGCAGTTAGATCTTGTCCTTTGTTATATTTAAGTTCACTGAGCCAGATAAAAGCATGTTTTTCATCTACTTGACTCTAGAATGGCAGTTTGTGCCTTGTTATAGCTCACCTAAACTAAGGAAATTAGGGTGTACAGGAGGTTCCATACGTTTATTTGATACAAGAAACAGATGCAGGACTCAGAACTTGCCATATCTCTGTTATTGTCCAGCGGTAACAGGGCCTTCCCATTCCCAGCAATATTATGCCATAAACTATTCTTATCAAATACTTTATTTAAAGACAATCTTATAGTCCTGAAAACGGTCTATACAGGATTCTCTGCTAATATGATAAAAATCAGACCCCAATCTACCTGCAGTTAGGTACTTTAGACCCTTTAGCCCTTACAACAATCAGATCTGAAAGATCTAGATGACAAGCCTTTTCAGCCTGGGCTCTGAGAATTTGGAATAAGTTGCTTAACATCTGGTCTAGGGGAGGCCTTGTATTATATTTAAGAAGAGGCCTAAATACCTTTTGTGTTTAAGAAGGCGTTCTCCAGTTGGTTCTGGTAGAATTACACCCATCATTGCGCCTGTTTTTGCTTGTTCAGGTTTGCTCCCTTGGATTCTTTTCTTTTTAGGTTGGGGGCTGGATGCAGTTTTTATTAGAACTGTTTTACATTACTTTTTATTACCTCAATGATTGTTTGTATTTTGTGTTTTACGTCCTCATTTTTGCGCAAAGATTTGCGTGGTTGCAGTTTGTGCTATACATACAAGGCATTTTTACCTAGCTCTGACATCTCATTGTACACGAGAGACTGTTTCTGTGCTCTCCCCAACCAAAGGCACCTTACCATATGCTCTTCTTAAGCGTAGCCTTGCACCTCATCAACACCCATCCCCCTCTTTGAGGCCCAAAAAAGCTCATGGGCCAATCACAGCCTGACTCCATATCTTCCTTGAGGCCCATCCCTACCCTGTGGCCCATTCCAAAGGCCCATTCAGATCCAACAGCTAATCTTTCCACCCCTCTGCAGGCCATCTCAACAGCTCACTAGGAAAGCCAAAGGCAGACTGCTTTATATGGCGCTGTCACTTTTAATATCCTAATAACCTACAGTTGGGGGACACATTGTATATATTGCTATGAGGGCCACCCTCTCCGCTAGAAAAATATCTTGCTTTATTCCACTGGCAGCAGAGGATCCTCTTGATGGGGACTGTTGAAGTGCAAATGGCGTACTTCATACAATGTAGATGTTAAGCTTACATAGATGGAACATCCAGCTCGGGTGGTATTGCAGCTCTGCCAGCTAGGCAAAGGAGTGCTATTTCAATGAATGCATTCTCAATGCTTCCTGCAAAAGGGATTTGCAAGGCCCTGTGCATTTGTTGGTGCGACATGCAACTTCGCTCTGTCACAGGGCCTATGCAATCAGATGCCCCCTAGCTTTTCATCGAGCATTACTTTGCTCTATCACAAAATATCAGTAAAACTAAGACACCTGTTGCAAGCAACCTCAATTGAGCACAGGTCCGGATTCAGGGGTAGGCACTTATATTAGGTGAACGCTGACTCATCTCCCCTCTCTGTTTCTACCTTTCGTCCATACTGATTTTCATGAGCCTAGTCAGAGCTAGCAAATGTGCACTATCATGGAGGCTGGGCCACTTTGACAATTAACAGAGCACTAAGAACAGATACATTTTAGCTGCCTTTATGACTGGCCTAGTGTTCCTACTAAAACAATCTTCTACTGATTGACCATGAAGCAATCAACAACTATCTAGTGCACCATTTCCGGCAAATATTTTGGAGACCTTAGTAGCAGATCAACCAACCATACGTAGAATCAAGTAACCTTATTGATCTTGCACAGACCTGTTTTTGGCCAGCCTCAGTAATGCTTACGGCTATAGTTTCTGATTCGGATGACCTATGAATGAAGGTGAATCAGGACAATATCTCTCTCTCCCTCCTTGATCTCTCTGCCGACTTTTAGTATAGTTGACCAACCATTGATTAAGTATGTTGCACATTTGGGTGCATAACCTTAATACGTTGATTGAAATAAATGTATGTTCCAGCCATCTTCAGGAGGGTCCAGACCCTTCGATCTCTGCCCTCCCCACCCATTCGAGACACCATTTCGGCAGTCCTCCAGCATGGTCCAAAAGGTATCTGCTCTTATTTATTTTCAATGGTTGTTTGCTGCACCTGGTCTCTCTGAGGTCAGGGGAGTGAATGTTTTACAACTTTGCAGATGATATTCACATCATCATGGCTTTACGTGATTTGACGGCAAACAATAGAAATGGGGAAAAATTGAGAAAACGTCCAACATCAAAAATGTATTTCGGTTAAGCTAACTGAAATCACTGGGGCAAATATACAGGTAAGTGCAGATGTGAAGGGGTATTAAGTGGAGGTCCATGTAGGGGTATATTAATGGTATTAACTACCATTAAAGCAAGAGAATGGGAAGAGGAAAGTCAATTTTCTTTTACTTTCGGTTTTCCCTTTTCCCTGCAAATCACAAAGAATAGAATCATGTCATTGAGTCCCCCCCCCTGCCCATCCCCCTGGGGGATGCCACTTGTTCTGATGTCCATGCTTGGATTTATCAATTTTATTTTGTACACTTCTACAAGGTGATCTGCTTTAAATTACTCCTGGATTAGCTTCAACAACATTGTTCTGTGGGCCAGTGCTCCATTTTATGGCTGTCCCTTCCGAGCCATGGTAAAAAAAAAAAACAGACGCCTTTGATCAGGTGTGCTTATTGTCTTTGAGATTGGACGTGTGATGTGTGTGCCCTACATGGGAACCTGATAGGAATCGGAAATATAACACAAGCCCAACCAAGATAGTTTCATGAAAGCAATACACACTACAACTCCCAAACCCACATCAGCTTTGTAAAAACTTCATGGAAACCACTTCACTGTCTTGCAGAAACACTAACACACACACACGTTATTTTGTATCTGATAACATGTAATGCCGTGACTCATTCAGTAAAATGTACCATTAGGCTGCTGCATGTAAAAGTGCCATAAAGAATACTTTCAGAATAGAAACATTATCACTGAGCTGGCACACACAAGTGAACAGTAACCTTTTCAGCTGTGCCCTACCGTTCCAAAATGGTGCTTGAGAAGATACTTCTGTAGTAAAGATGCAAAGGATCAATGGAAGGAGCTCTCCACATCCAGTAGCAGCTCATTGGGTTGCAATAGGAGCGTTGCTATTTTATTATTGAACCTCTTTGTAATGCAGCCCAATTGTGGGGGAAAAACAACTCTGTCCCAGACAGCGATACAAAAGAATCCCTTGAAAGCATTGTTGACATCTTGCGTCCCAATTTGAGTTGCACAAACTACTACAAAATGTCAGGAAGCACTCTTTCTGCATCTCCTAGAAGCTGATTGACACCAGAGATGCTCCACATGCTGTTGCAGGGGCTCGGCCAAAGAGCTAAAGCCATCACTAGCCTGACCTAAAAAGCTCTGGAGTTGGAAAATCTCCCTCTCGGGTGGGGATTTCATTTCATAACTGCAGCATGCTTCGATTTGTCTGCACAGTACGCCAACATCATGGAATAAAATATAATAGTTTTATTGCTACAATTACAATTTATAGTGGAATCCTTAAATGAGATTAAATTACCAAATGCAAACAAGCTATTGTTTTAAGTACTGTGTTTTAGGTTTATGATCAGTTCAAGTTTTATGATAAACACATTTATGAGTCAAGACCGCTAAGCTATCCCACTGCTTACTAATGGATTAAACCGAGTTAAACCTCAGGCTATTGTGGAGGCATCATGAAGCAAGACACAGACAACAAACTTAAAGTTCAAAGAAAAAAATATGTATTAACTTAAGTGTCAGTATGGTTTAAGGCCTAACTTGCACTAAGCTAAAGTGGGATTTCCGTTCCTGATTTCCTAAGGAATGTCTGAGTCAAAGAGTTCAACTTAAGTTAGTCTGTGTCCAAAACCTATTCTTGCCCTCACAACTAAAGCTAACCAATGATAAAATAAACAGTGCTCAACTCAGCCTGAGCTTCTTCCAGCTCTCCGCTTTCTTTCAGCTTCCTTTCCCGAAGTGCAAGAAAGTTCCATAAAAAAGGACTTTTCCCACGTTCAAGACATCACAGTGCCAATTAGTCCTTGTGGTTCCCTTCCCTCAAGCTCCAAGCAACAAAGTTCAAAAAGCAAACGGGTCTTGAGGCTTCGCCCTCAAGACAACACGTGCAGTTCCTCAAGTATCTGGGTTCCCTTCCCCAAGACTTTAACTCCGCCAAGTTTATTTCAGTCTTTTGAAAAGTTTAAAATAACTCGAGGTCAGCCTGACCCAATACTCTTTCTTGGTTTGTTTTACAAGGTCTTTTATTTCTTCTTATTCAGGGCTCACTGGTCTCGGCGTAGTTGTCAGACCACAGGGCCCACTCATCGCAAGTCGCGCAACCACGGTCCCTAGGTTCCAATGTGACACGGGTTCTTAAGCTCCTGCCTCTGTGGACCAAGTCACTTTCACTTAATTCCACTTTGTTGACCTCTTGGCTGTATGTACAAGTGTACACTTCTTTGGCTTCTCTTTTATCAAC
The DNA here is from genome assembly GCF_040938575.1 of Ambystoma mexicanum. NCBI lineage: Eukaryota > Metazoa > Chordata > Amphibia > Caudata > Ambystomatidae > Ambystoma > Ambystoma mexicanum. Next base: position 1,145,566,287 of record NC_090935.1, on the reverse strand, counting down.
CTCTTGGTTCTGCCATCACTTGTCGCACACCACTTGCAAATCTGTGCCCTTGCCACATTGCTTTCACTCATGTAAGTGTCCAAGTGTTCTCCCTGACACTCACCAGCTGATTGCGGCTCCCTCTGATGACCCCCGCATCATCTTCTCTGCTCGCGAGGCCGCGGGATTTCTGATGCAAGCCCTGCTCGCCTGCCGGGCAGTCTTCTGTGCATGCTGGCAATTGGAGAGGTTTCTCTCCTGATGCAGACGGCGTCCTCTCCCTCTCCTGAATGCGCCCAGAGCTCTTGGTGCTCGCGCTCTGTACTGGAGGCTCCCCCACACCTGTGTCCACGATACGGCACCCTTGTCTTGGGCCACAGAAGTTGCCTTGTTTCCCGTTGCTCGCTTTCTCTTGTTCTCTGACCCTCATTTTATACACCTGTAACCAGTTAATAGGTTCCAGGTGTGTGTCCTTACTCGTGTCTGCCTGACCATGATTCAAGGGACATGCCTAACCCCCTGCAGGCATCTTTTTCGTCCCAGTACCAGAGTGCTAAAATGAAGGTATAGTGTTTACTACTCGGTCTCCTCTTCCTCATCCCAGTACTTTTAAATGTTCAATGTGGGGAAATGAGGGGAGAGGTCTTGCAATGACCCATAAAGTTCTGGGAAGGGTTAGGTTGGTCAAGTCAGGTGAGTGCAGCTTCCAGGGCGACCCCATTTTGCTAAAAAGTAATCTGAAAAAGGGCATCCAGGCCCTGTGTGCCTCCGTTGCTGCCCGGCACCCCTTCCTGGTTCTCCCTCCCTCCTGCCTCCCAGGCCCTCCCACCCTTTGTGATTGGCTCTCCGCCAATGTCATCACTGAGCACTCCGGGGCAGCCCTCTGCCCGTTGCAGCCCCGCGGCTAAGGACCCGAGGCAAAGGACGGCTACAACTGAGGCAGCTCCATATCGTGTCGGCAGATGTCTGCAGGGGAAGCCAGTTGCCAGCAGCCAACCAGCAACTACTAGGACTAGCACGGTAGGAGTGGCCCAGGTGGGGAGCAGAGCGATTACTCTACCCTGGAATCCTAGCCACTTAAAACATATCTAAAACACAGTAATTATCTTCCTCTGTCTCCCTCGCTCCCACACTGTCATTACTAGCTGTGTTTAGTACTGTACTCAATTGCTCTGTTAGGCTTTGGCCTCTCTCCCACTATACAGGACTCTCAAATCTAGCTGTTTAGTACTGTACTCTAGTGCTTCAATTGACCCTCAAATCTAGCTGTGTTCAGTAGCGTCTGGGCCCCAATCTAAATTTTAAGCACTGCCTGCCACTACTGACCACCCTCATCGGTGGAACCCAGCCTACATCCCCCAATACCTAAAACCCATCACTACCTACCTTAACTGATTCCTATACCACCCGACAACTGAATGCCTACCACCCAACTCCCCCTACAGAGCACCCAAAGGAAGCACACCTGACCCATTGACAGGAAGGACAGATTGAGCCGGAGAACATCCAAGCCTATCAAGACTAAAGAAACATCAATACCGTGCTTGCACAATACATCACAGATGTCCACTTACCCTACTAGTCTGCACCGTGAACTAAAATGCCCCGACCCAGAAAGGGACGCCGAGAAAGAGAGCAAGATCGTGCAACAAGGGCCACGAACACACTATACCAACAGAACCCAGCAGAAGCAGCCTCAAATGCAGGAAACACCACGCCTAACACAGTCATCACCAGAAGAAACTATGTAAAAGAAAAATCCTTATCGATGTTCCGCGACAACCACGGAACGTCGATACATCAACACTGAAACTTTGACACACACAAAGAATCCCCCCCAAAACGGCCGGAAAAAAGACAGGAGCACCTAACAAGAGAGTGGGATGATTCCAACCTCATTACCCCATACAGCACAACAACAGAGGGGCACCACTGATACCCACAACATACCAGACAATACGACGAAGCCCTGATAACCAACAACCCTGCCATTAACCTAACAGACCAATTTCAATGAAGAAGAAGCCATCGCTGATCTTCAACCAATCGTCATTACTGGAGAAGCGCAATGATTGAATAGCCCCGCTATCAACCTAGTGGACCGCTTCAATGAAGGAGCAGCCGTCGCTGTTCTTCATCCAGCCAACATCTATACAGAAACACCACGTCCGGACAACTACAAACCTGAACAAGGAACAACCATTAAACAAAATCACACCTGGAGAATCCACTGTAATTTAATAAACACAAGGTCAATGTCCAAACATTCAATCAAAATATACTACCTCCTATCAGACAGAGGCATCGACATCCCATTTGTAACTGAAACATGGCTAGACGAGAATTACAAAATCACCCTCAACTGCCTGCCTGAAAGCTTCAAATGCATCCAAGCAAACAGGAAATTTAAAAGAGGGGCGGGCTGGCAATCATCCACAAGGAACACCTGGCTATCATACTGGGAGACCCACCAAACATCGATAAATGCAATTCCTTAATACTGCGCCTATCAGTAAACCCCAAAACAAACCTGAAATTCACACTGATATACAGACCACCAACCTATGATGCAACCTTCGTAGATGCTTTCACAGAAGCAATCACCATCCTAGCCATCAAGCACAATCATCTGATCATCCTCAGAGATTTTAACATCTGGTTCGATGAAGAAACCACAACCACACAAAAATCTTTACCTACCCAACTAGCAGCTCTGAGTCTACAACAACTAGTCAAAGGAGCAACACACTCGGCAGGGCATACACTTAACGAACACAATCTTCGCCAACCAGGAACTCATCACCACTGCACTCCCAATTCAAATACTCTGGAGCGACCACCTCATCATTCCATTCATAATCACAATGGCCATTCCAACAAAGAAGCAACAAGGCAAACCACCGATCACCATGAAAAGAAATTGGAGAACCATAAAAAACTCCAACCTAACTGAGCTCCTGGAACTCAGTAAACCACAAGCAACAATTATGGAAGAAGCTGATTTAGACATAAAAGTTGCCTTACTCCATACCTGTATCGTAACAACCCTAGATGACATCACCAAAGAAAAATCTTTCACCCCCTCTCGTAAGAAAATAATGGCAAAATGGTTCACCCCGCTACTCGGTGCCATGAAAAGAAAATAATGAAAACTAGAATTTGAATGGAGGATCAACAACAACACTGCAACCAAATTGAAATTCCTGCAACAGATCCACAAATACAAAAAGCGAAGAGGAAACACTACGACAACCGAATCTTCAAAGCACCAAACACCCAAAAAGAGCTCTTCAAAATCATAAACGAAATAAAAAACCCACCGGGATGCAGCAGCACGCCAATTCCATCGATGAAACTATGCGATGACCTAGGAGACCACTTCAAAAATAAAATCACTTCCATCCAACACACCATACAAAGCAGACCACGCGATCACACTTCAGACCCTACCTACCTTCACAAGGAACATCGGAACAAACTACGAAGCTTCCTCGCAATATCAGTGGAGACTTTCGTCAAACTAGTAAATCAAAGCAACAAATCGGGCACTCCAGAAGACCCCTGCCCTCCGAACATATACAAATTAATTCTCAAACAAGGACCCCCCTGGAATACCACAGGAATGTCCTCAACCTTTCACTCTCAACAGGTAAAGTACCACAGGCCTTCAAACCGGCATACATCAGGCCGCTACTCCAAGACGCAACAAGGAAGGTAGAGGACTTATCCAACTACAGACCTATCTCCGACATCCCGTACATAGCCAAACTGCTAGAAACGTACGTTTACAAAATAACCCAAGAATTCATAGAAGAGCACTGCCTACTAGACCAGGCACAAGTTGGATTCAGACCAATGAGAGGAACGGAATCAGCTCTCCTCTCAATATGGGACGACCTAAAAAAAAACGCAGACTCTGACAACAGTACTGCCTTGATTCTTCTTGACCTATTCGCAGCATTCGACACTGTCAACCATGACATCCTCATAGAAAGATTAGAAGGACTGGGATAAGAGGTACCGCCCTACTATGGATCAAATCCTTCCTAATAATCAGAACGGAAACCGTATGGATAAAACCTTTTAAGTCCAACCCAAGAGACTCCACATGTAGAGTACCACAAGCATCCTCTTTCCTCCTGCTTTTATTCAACATCTACCGATATCTATTAATCAAAATCATCAAAAGACACGGCCTCACATGCTACACTGTGCCAACGACACACAAATAATCTTCAAAATACAAGACACCCGAGTAGATAAACCAACACTAGAGAATTGCCTTTGTGAAATATTCAATTGGATGAACCTGAACCACCTCAAAATTAACTCAGGCAAAACAGAGATAATGATCGTTACAAAAACCGGAGGAGACATCAATTACATCCCCTGAGATGTTAACTAGAGAAGACGTGGTAGAAAAGGAGAAGGATGTGTAGTGAGAATTAAGGAAATAAGAGATGAAATGGTAACATAAGGAAATTGGCAGGAGGAGACAGTAACATCAAGCTGGTGGAGTGAAAGTCTAGAGAAGGTTGTAGGGAGGTGTGGTGGTGCAGGACCAAGTGGTGAGAGCCCAGAAAAAAGGAAGTTGGCAAGATCAGAGACCACTATTCCCTCTGAAGTAGTAACATTGAGGAGAGATGTTAAATGGTGAACAGTCAAATAGAAAGTGACATTGGTTCTAAAGGTGGTACAGAGGAAACAGAGGAGAAAAAGAAGCTGAGCCAAGAACATCAAGTGGTGCGGAAAGGGACCAGGAGGAGAAAGAAGCATCATTTATCTAACCAGACAGCTTGAGGCAGGCCACGAATGTGGGCGGATGCACAAGCTGGGTTCAGGAGATTACTGTGAGTTTAGAGAAGTGGGGAAAGAGAAATTCGGGAGAAACCCCATGCAGACTTCCAAGACCATCTGTCTTTCCCTGCATCCTATGTCCACTGATCCACCTGCTGATAAAACTAATCTAGTGAGTAATGGGCTCTGGGATACAGAAAAGCACAAAACTAGTGCAGATCAAGAAGAGCGGTTTGGGTCATCCTAAAGCACGAAGAGCCGGAAGGGGTGAGAGAACCTCTCTTAAACTGCACAAACTGAGATATTTGCTTTTGATGCCAGGAAGGCCCCAATGTACTTGCACTCGAGGAAGGGGGTTTTGGTGCGGCTGCAGGTCCTGAGGGCAAGGAACTAATCCCCACTCAGGAAAACTATCTACCTTTTTATTGTTTGGGAAAATCTCGTCTTATTAAAAAATCCCCAATTAAAAAGTGAAAATAGTCTTGGTAAGGCACTGCAGCCTTCTTCTTAAACCCATTTGGACCCATATAACGGGGAAAAACAAAAACGACAAATATCAAAATACAAAGAGAAAAGGACTTGATGAAAGACAGCCTAAAATGTGACCGGATATAAATGCTTTGGGTCATTTTACCTGCCGATATGGGGAAGTCTAATGGGACTTGGGAGCCTAGTTATAGATCAACAATGAGTGTGGGGTATCTGCTGGGCCTTTGGGTTGTATGAGATTTTAGAAAGTAGTCAATTGAGAAGGTGGTAGACAAATGGGTGAACGAATAGTGAGGTAAGAGAAATTAACAGTGGGAGTGAGGTAGTATGTGCCTGCAAGTTAAGTGAGTATGGTGTTTTTTGGAAGCTCACTGTAATAATTGTCCGATAGTCATGTGGAGTCCAAACGAAGTTGATCTATTTTGTGATGTTCAAGTCAGCAGGATGCGAATGGGTTACCCACATTGGAGGACTTTGCAGGGCTCAGATGAGAGTTTAACACAACCCCAAGTCGTCTATCATAGGCAGGTAGGATTGTTGGTCTTTGACTACTCACACCCACCTTGTCTAAGGGGTATTGGTTCTATGGTTTCCCAGCTCCCCCATACTCACTGAGACCCCTGCATGCACTAGTTCCTAAGGTAAACGTTCAAGCTTGTGACTCGTCTCTTCTCTGGCTCCATCTGCACTTCTTGCATGATTTGCCACATGCTTGTTCCTCCTCCTGCCTCAGATTAACTTTCTCATACTCTGGATTCCATTCTATCCTGCAACCTGCTGTGGGCCTGATGCACCCTGCTCTCCAGCCCTCCTTCCTTGTCTAAGCTCCGTTTTCCATCTGATATCTTTATGCACTTTCTCACTTTTTTCTCCTCCGAATTCTCTTCCTTTATCTCTGCATTGCTTTCTAGGCCACCTGGCCTCTAGATATTTCTGGTCTTTGACTAAACCTCTCCTCTCAGATATCCCAGGGCTCAACTTCTCTGCCAAGCTAGTGGTTTCCCCTCCACTCAAAACCATTTCCTTCCTCCTCTCATGACTGCACTAAGTTTTTTCTCTCCACCTTTTTCAACAATTCCTCCACTAACTTGTTTTCTCTCTCCTTTTTTCTCATTCCTTATCCACCTCTCTTGGCCTGATACCTCCCTGTTCTACCTCTGGGTACCCCCTTTTCCTCCAAACTCTCCACCCCACGATCTAATTTGAACTTCTGATTCCACTCCCTCTACTGTGAGCCTCCTCGCCACCCCCACACCATGCTCCTGTTCCTTTCTCCTCCTCTTAAAATTAAACTTTCTCCTCCTCCTCCTCTCCACCTTGCTGATCTTCTTTCCACTTCCCCCTATTTTTGGGCTTCTTCTCAGTATTATCCATCAACTCTTCTCTACAATCTCTGCCATCTGTCCAAGTCTCACCTCGTCAATAATATACTTGGAAGTTCCCTCTTTCTCAGTACTCTTCCCCAACTCCCCCTGCTCATCACCATCACCCTCCTACTGTACTCTGGTCGACATTCTCCAACTCACAGACTCTTGTTCTGCATCTGCCTCTTCCTGCTCCTTCCGCCCGCTGCCTCCAAACTGGTCCCAACTCAAAATAACAACTTCATCTCTCTTGACCCCAAATGCCTCCTTCCTTCACACAAAGCTCTGTCATTTTATGTTCAACAAACTCCACTCTCTGGGAGGTCTTTCTCCACATTTGGTGTTCTGCGGGCTGGGCTGTTGTAAAGCATTTGTGTTTATTATTGTAGCACTGGATTGTCTGGTTGGCTGGAACAAGCTTATTTCATGCTCGGTGGCCTTTTGAATTATCTATGAACTGGTTACGTTCCACAGAGCATATTAGACATTCAAACTATAGCCTGCTCTCCCGGTACCAGTGCTGTGGTCCCTCTAACGGCCAGTGCTACAAGGTGTGAATGGCGCGTGGGGAGAAAGGGGGTTTTGATTTATGGCCGTTCGTATGTAGTGTACGCCCATACGACATGGATGTTTCCTTGCCGGTTTTCTAGTGTACATTTTGGGTGGGTCTTAATGGATCAATGGTGGACTTGGGAACGCTATATTGGTCCATGTGCAAAGTCCCTGCCAGACAATCGGAAGAAGGGGGCTAAGGCATTGGGAATTCTCTCCATACAGCTCTCTTGTCAGACATTACACCACAGATGGTGGTACTCAGTACCTTAGGCCACCCCACTTTTGACCACAAGAGTTCAGAGTCAGGCGGGGGACTTTATCACAGACTACAATTCCTCTGTCCCTTATGGGATGAATATCCCCAATCAAAATAGTGGAATTTCTTTGCCAATATCCCATATTCAATTAAACTCCCGTTCTTTAAGACACTATGCTGTACATTCAGTGAATTTCTTGTCAGACCTTGGGTACCCTTGAAGATGATTTAAAGGGCATGTGCAGCTCCCGGATTTCTAAATATGTATTTTTAGCAAAAAAACGTATTTGAAACTCACATGGCTTGCAAAAGGACTAGACATTGAGACAGCTGTTTTCTACCACTGTTAACACTGGAAATCTGAATGAGGCTCACAGGAATTGGGACATAACTGGTGAAATCCCTATTCTGGTTATTATTTATTTTTATTTATTTGCATTTATAACACCCACAGCGGCCCTGAGGCATCTTGGTGCGGTTACAGAATATTCACTTAGTGCAGTTGGCATGATAGTATTCTTAGGTACAGTCTTACATGAATACAACTCGGACATTAAGTGTGTTACATGGTAAAGAAACATGGAAGCATGGTATAGGGTGCCATAAAAAAATAGCAAGCAACCATACATACTGCCTTAATTAGAAAGCGGATGGATTCTGGAGGCAAGGGAGAATTGTGTAGAGTGTCATAGAGAATGGAAGAGAACAGGGGTCTGACAAGCTGGGGGATCTCTATTTGAACATGTGCGTCTTCTGCACTTATACAACTTTTTGCTCAAACGAACATGCCAGCAGCGCTCTTTCTCACTTACACTGCTTTAACTGGTCCTGTCTGGTGGAGTTTGCCATCTTTACCAGAGGCACCCCTGAATGATTCTGCATTGGCTGCACGATGCTTGTTGGCAGCAAGACACTCTCTTCCTTACATAATGTACTGTAAGACACAGCCCACTTCACAGGAAATCCACACAAAGGAAGCCTGGGAGATAAATCCTTACAAGATATGCAGTTGGGTTGGGTCTGCATGCAGGTGCAAAAGGTCTCCCGAAACTCCAGGCTTAAATGTGAACAGAATGTTTTACACAGGACATACAGCACATTGGCTCGAACCAAAATAATAACTGAAGGATGCTACAGATGAACTACACCCAGACTCGCCTTCGCCATAATGTCGAAGTGCCTTGCCAAGATATCTGAGATCGTGGGAATGCTGTTGGATTTGAGCTTGCCTTTTGTCTACTTGGTTTAAACACCACAATTTAGCTGGACGGTTTGAGCCCCTTTCGAGCCCATCATGCAGCCAAACTCTGTGTTATTAACCACATTTTTTTTTTGATAGAGCTGAATTAAATCAACTTTACTATGTTTTATCAAAAATGTCATATAACTTAACATATACAAAAAGAAAAAGACACAATTAGAATACTAATGCAACGATACAACTTTAAACCAAGGAATTAAAAAAATGAGAAAACATTGCTTAGTTCAGTTCAAATCATAAAAGATAAGTAATCAACCATATCATGAAGGAAAGCAAATAAGAAAAATAGACCTAAATCAACCGATCAAATAATCTAAACATCCTGCAGATTCAAGTCATTTAAAAACCCAATTGCACCAATTCTGAGCGAGGTAATCAACCCACAAAAAATAATTGGCCATCACTTATCCGGAGTTATTTCTGTAAATTCTTTTAGGACTGAGTTTGCTTTGGTCGAAGGACTTCCCACCATTAAATGACGTAGTGTTTCAGGTTGTCTTTTGACCTGACAAAAATAACAGAAATTGTCTTGTTGGAGAATGATTTTGTGTTTAGCTATATATCTCCCTGGTAGGCCATACATTAAACCTGAGTCGAGGAAAGTTTGATCTCTGGTCAAGCAAAGGTTATTTTAATCATATATGGCTCTGTTATACTATGTTTCTTGTATAAATGGAGGTTGCCTTCAAAATCTCGGTACTGCAAACACATTTCTCTGGTTCTGATACAATATCATATGAACAATTTGGTTTTAGCTCTTGTTGGATTCTGTAAGAAGATCAATACCCACATCAGCGTCAACCAAGGCATTGATTACCACTTGCCTATCAACATATTTGTTTGTTATCCGAATACACTTCCTAAATAAGGTGATCAACTGCCAAAGATGACGAGTGTGCAATGGAATTAAACCTAATTCATTTCTAATCCATGCAACTAGAATACAGTTCGGCAAGCCAAGAATCTGCTTCCAATATTTTCTCTCTAATTTGGGCCACCTTGTTTCAGATATTAAGTCTCTAGTTTCAGAGCCATACAGTAAAACTGGCATGACCTTTTGGCGAAAATATGTGAGGTGGGTTTATCGAAAATTTGCGTATTTGGCCTGGGTAATAATGATTTGTGAAATGGTCATATGTAACTTGTCACCCAGACTTGTCAAATATGTCTTGTTCTTGAAATTAGAAACTATTACACCCAAGTAAGTATATTGTTGGACACGATCAAGATGTTTGTCGTGAATAGACCACTTGAAGGACTTAACTTGACTCTTCATTTTGGAGTTACATATCGTAATTTTTGTTTTCTCCAAATTGATGTTCAGTAGATTCTTCGTGACATATGCTGACAAAGCATCCAACAAATTTTGCAAACCTTGAGGCGATTTGGAGATAAGCACCAAGTCGTCGGTGTAAAGCAGGGCCGGAATAGCTTTGGTTGCTAGCTTGGGGCATCAGTTAAAATTCCATTAAAGGCATCACCAATGTCGGCTATAAAAAAATTTAAGAGAGCCGAGGCAAGAATACACCTTTTCCTCAGCACTCTACAAGTTTTGATGCGAGCCAATAAAACGCCCTCTAGAGTCAACCTAACCTGAATGCTGGTATCAGTATGTAAAGCACTGATGAGTTGAATAATATATGGCGGACACACTGTAAAGACTGGTAGGGGGTGGTCTGTACTTCTGCTCTCTATATGGTAGAGGGGAGGCACAGAGGACCCCAGCCTAGATTCTCTATTCGGTAGCTATGGTCGAGCAATCAAGGCCTAGCTTCTCAGGAGGTGATGCAGGCTGGTTCTTAAGTACAGTGTAGTCCCCAAGCCCCCACAAAGGAATGTCCACACACTGTATTGGTTAGAACACAGTCTTTATATAATCAATATTCAAGGTTATGTACACTTATCATAATAACTCACTTTGTACTTAGGAAAATCAACAATGGCAAATATATACAATTCTAAAGTGGTACCACCCTTTGTATTAGATCTCATTAAAGTGCATCAACAATACTGTAACAATGTCACACAGATCAATAGAGTGAAACCAGCAATAGAGAGAGGAGAGAAAATAAGATGGTTGAGCAATAGGCAGAATACTGGCCCCTACCACTAGACACAGTTCTGTGTGGAGATCCCCCCACCTGGGCAACCTGTAAAATAAAGATATAGCACAAGCCCAGTCCATATATTGTTCTGCAAGTCTTATTCCCTCCTATAATGTTTTTACCCCCCCAGTGTACCTGGTGGAGTCGAGTTCTTCGAAGAGGCGTCGACAGATCCTTCTTGAGCGACCCCCTTTCAAGCAGGAGTCACGGATCGTCGAGAGGCGTCGAGAAGCGTCGAGGAACTCGGCGTTCGGCGGCGGGGAATCGACGCCCTTCTTGAATGCCTTCCCTTTCAAGCGGGAGACACGGGGCGTCAAACGTCTGTCGAGGAACTCGGCGTTCGGCATCGGGGAATCGACGGCCCTTCTTGAATGCCTTCCCTTTCAAGCGGGAGACACGGGGCGTCGAACGTCCGACAACAAACAGGGTAGAACAGCGTCGATGAGGCGGCAGCTTCGATCCAAGCGGTGCCCGTCGACGACGGAGCGTTGGCGTCCTGCAAGGCAGAGGCGTGCGGGGCACCTCGACGACAATTGTTCTGGACCGCAAAGATTCGTGAAGACGGGGGCCCAGCAAGGGCGTCGAGTCGTTCGAGTCTTTGTAGTCTTCGGGTGGCGGGAAACCCACCGGCAGGTTTCTCCTCGGCGCGTTGGTCGTTCTCGACTTTCTCCGGCAGGATAAAGCGGTCGACGGTGCGGACGAGGGAGACCTTCGATTCAAATGTTCTTAGGCAAGGAGCGGACGGCTCCGGTCGTCGGCGGCATGGCGTCAAGTGGTTCCCACGGCTGGGCAACACAACTTCGACGGGCCTCCAGCGGTTACACAGACCTGCAAACCCTGGTCGACGGCAATGGACTTCGACGGCGGCGATGTCCGGGTGCTTCACTTCGATCTCCTCGGCGGTCCCGTCTCGGGTCGGCAGCCTTTCGAGGGTCTGACTTCCAGGGCGCTTCGGCGAAGATGTAGCGGTGCTCGATGATCCCTCGGTGCACGGGAAGAGGGCGCCTTACCAGGTCCTCTCTCGGGTCAGTCCTCGACGAATTCGGCAGCTTTCAGATCGGTCGAAGCAAGAGCAACAGCAAGTCTTCTTCTTCCAGCTGGGCGTCGAGGATCAGCAGTTCCAGTTACTCTTAGAGTGGAGACTCAGCTTCTGAACGCTTCTGAACACTTCTGAACAATTACCAGTGGTGAGAGGTCCCCAGATATACTATTCTGTCTCTCATCCACACTGCTGGCACACACTCAGCAGCCAATCATACAGAAGGGCATTCATGCATTCAGTCAGCCAATCAGGCACACAGTGCATTCAGGCCACACTCCTCCCTTTCAGACACTCACAACAAGGAATGTGGATTTGGACAAGTACCCAGCCATTCAACACTACACACTGCATTCAGGCCAGTTTCGGGCAGGGCACTCTCAGTCTTTGTGTCTCATACCAGAAACCAGACGACCACAACAAGGAGTGTATATTGGTCACACACTCCATTCACCCAGGTCCCACCCACAGGAGGTACCCACAACATACAGTCACTGGGAAGGCCCCAGTCAGTCTAGCTGGGCCTTCACAACAACACCATATATGGAACTTCCACCCAACAGCCAGTCAGGGGGAAGGGATAGAGTCAGGGCTTCCTAGGACTTTTGGGAAAACAAGGTAACAGGCAATAGAAAGCAAGAGGCCACAGGGGCCATCTTGTTTCCTATCAGGAATCAACTGATCCCAATGGCAGGGCCTGGGTATCCCAAAATGGAGGACACCCAGAGCACCTGTCAAATTCAGTATGGAGCTGCCACCAGCCCATACCCTGCTCTGTGGGCCACCCACAGGTGCCCAAAAACATACACTAGGGGCACAGGGTTGTACCCCTACCCATGGGTGCCATAAGGGTATCCCATGGGTCTGTTCACCAAACCAAAAGAGAGCTGCACTGCCAGGAGTCCCACATGGACTCCTGGGCAGAAAACACTACAGAACACACGATAAAAACAGTAAAGGACAAGGATTCAGAGGCCCTGTCCCTCTGATGCATTTCCAGCATCACACACCTCACGCTCCAGTTTGTAGAGTAGGAGTTCTCGGGAAACCGAGTCAATCGCTGCGCATAAATGAAGAAAAACAAAATCTAATGGTTGTTTGATTGACCGATAATGCGTAATAATAGACGTTATGGTTAGTAAATTAATTGAAGTTCCTAATTCAGGAATAAACCCAGTTTGAGGCTCACGTTTAGCCTGCTCTATAGCCCATCTATTGAAGTCCCTTAGAATAAATCGTGAAAAGATTTTGCCTGGAGCGTCCAAGAGGGCTATCGGTCTATAACAAGACGGAGCAGATATATCGCCTCTCTTAAAGATTGGCACAAAAATAGAGCGGCGCCAGGATTTTGGAATAACATTTGTCTGTAGGATTTGATTAAAGATGTTGGAAAGAATCCTTCACCATATCTGTGGATGTTGTTTGAACATATGATTATTAAGACTATCTGGTCTGGGTGCTTGATTTCTGGATATAACACAGGACATCATCTTCTTGTATGTGCATTTGCTCAGCATTAGAAACCGGCATTGATGTTCTCTGCATATTAAGCTCGGGACGAGTGTATAATTTGGTGTAATATGTTACCCAATCACTTTCCAAGACGCCATTAATCTGGACTGGTAATTGCTGAGTGGTTAGCAATATTCAATAGGGACCAGATTTCAGATGTATTTATGGGACCCATTGCCTTCAGCATAACTTCTCTGTCATGTTGATAAAGATGAGCTCATTTGAACCTCATCCAATTCTTATACTAGCAGTTCAAGGAACTAACCGTTTTAAGTCTGACAATGGTAAAGACATGGCCATTTTCTTTTGCTTGCACAGCCAGGCTTTATATTGTTGAACTTCCACACTGAATTCATGTTTAGGAATTAAATAACTGTGTGTAGATGTGATGGAATGGAGTTTATACAACTGGAGCGTGGATGTGTATGATTCACCAAACCAGCCAGCAGATAAAGTTACTCAAGATGTCCTCATTTAAAAGTGAAAGGACATGCTCGTTCCATCGTAATCCATGCGTTAACAGTTAGGCAAGGTGTGAATTTACTGAACGTGTTTGTAGGTGAAGAAGCATCACAGCGCCAGTATACCGTTAGTAGTTCATGGTCACTGCGAGGTTGCTTAACCCCAAAAATGATGGAACAGGCCCACCAATGCATGGGGCAATAGGGTTTGGGCACCCTGGGGGCAGATTGGCACACTAATGTGCCCATCTGTGTCAAGCGAAGTTGGGTAAACAAAGAAAATAATACAAAATCGTAGGCTGCTTTTTAGGGGGGGGGGCTGAGGGCCACCCTAACTTGGCAGAGAATGTTATACTGCAACGGGTGTGGCACTCACCCCCGCCACCCCAAATGGAGGCCCCCACCTCATGCAACCCTGCCTGGGGGCAGATATCTGCTCCTAGGAAGGGGCATCTGACCCCAGGGAGGGATGCATGAGGTGCCCCCCCCTCTGACGCCAGTGAGGGATGCATGAGGTGGGGCCCTCCATTTGGGGTGGTGGGGGAGAGGACCATCCCCCGTTACAGTAGAACATTTGCCGGCAATGTAGGGTGCCCCTCAGCCCCCCCTAAAAAGCAGCCTACAATTTTGTATTTTCTTTGTTTACCCAACTTTGCTTGGCGCAGATGGCCACATTAGTGTGCCAATCTGCCCCCAGGGTGCCCAAACCCTACTGCCCCATCTATTGGGGGGCCTGTCCCACCATTTGTGGTGGCCCTTATAAAAAGAGAGAAAATTAGCATAACAAACAGCGCAGATCCAGACAGTCTGACGAGGCAATCGTACCCAAGAACCAGAAACTAAAAGGTAAATGCTGTCAAGGAATAGTCAGGACATTTTCGTTGACTTCCCCTTTTTCTTAATACTATACCTGGGGAGTCTATACTTGTGACTCAGGTAACTTAGCTGGCACCATGTGTGATGCAGTTCCCTTATAGCTGATACCATGTGTGATGCAGTTCCCTTATAGCTGGTACCATGTGTGATGCAGTTCCCCTATAGCTGCGGAATGGGGAGTTAAGACTTGTGTCACTAGTAGGCAAGCTGGCATCATTAGTGAGTTGTGAAGCTGCCTCAATGCTTTTAATATTAATTGGAAAACTATTGTATGGGCCAACCGATTCAACTGATAGGCTTCATATATTGTTTCAGATAAAAGCATATTGAACATTGGGAAGTAAATGAGAAACTATAGTGAAATTTCATTCAATCATAAACAAAGAAAAAAATCACTCTAGGTGAGTAAATAAAACTAAAAGAATCTCCCATCCCTACAATTCAATTCTTGTGTTTCTTATCGTTTCTAATTTCAATTATTTGTTTTCTGTACTTTTTTTAGACTTTTTCCTCAGTATCTCTCCTGATGAACCACAGTTCTTACACTGTGGAGAAACACGTGTTGAGAGACACATTTAGAGAGAAATACATTTAAACATAAGGAATGAAAACTGAAAAATTCCTTTTTTGAGTTGTTTGGAAATATAATTTTGGAATAAGTTAATAACAAAGAAAGAGAAAAATTAAGACTGTGAATTGTATGAAATTTAATACAATTTTGAAATGAACTACAAAGAGCTGCATGAAAGTTAATGCAACTGGAGAAAAGTTTGAATGTGATTTGCATGAGAATTAATGTAATCAAGAAGGAAAAAGAGCAAAGACACGCCAAAGAATAAAGAAACTTTTATTACAAATAATAATTGGTGTTTATAACGTTTTTTCCAGAAGCACAAACCCACAATAGTGCCTTTTTAGGAGACATTTTTTTGTTATTGCTGCAGTCGCAATAAGCGCTTAGGGTGCAGATTCTAGGCAAAGATATACATTTCAAACTTATTTGGGCACATATAAGATATCGCCATAAAAGGAATAAAAGCCAAAAAGGACTGCAACCTGGCAATCAAAGTGATACGAATGATAATTGCCCCTATGTTTGAATACTCAGGATGCGTGATAAGTACGCACGGGTGATGGGTGTATGATGAGTAGCATGCTATTAATGAAGTTATGTGCGTATGATAATTATTATTTAACCAGTTTATTTTATTTTTTGTCCATACATGTTTTAAGCTTTGAATGCTTTTATATTTTGACTGAATTAAATTTTTATGAAAGATCATTGTGCACTTGGACTCAGAACCTGATCAGTCTCTGTCGCAGTGTTTTCTTTTCACGCGCTGTTCTTTCCCAGTTTTGCGTTGTTTTTATGTGATCTTTGTCCTGTGAGTATCTTTTGTTTCTTTTCACACTTTTATGTGTTTTCCTTTAGGCAGTGGGGGTGTATGTGAACTGTATAAATGGATGACGCGAATGACTGGTTCTTCTGAGTAGAATGGTGGTGTGATGGGATTATGGTTGTGATGTGGTGGTGATGTGTTGATGTATTATAATGGTCTATCTGGATGTTAGTTATCTGGTGGTTGCGTGAGTAAGCAGATGTGCTACGGGTGTAGCAGACCCGGTTCTCCATGTGGCAGATGCAGTGGGAGGAGATGTGTTGATGGCTGAGAGTGTGGTAAGGTATGGTATGCGCTTGCAGCTGTGAGGCCCGGGATTGGCAGTCCCGGGCAGGTGTAGTTTTGTATATTTTGGTTGGTTGAATGTTAGATACGCGAATGTAGATATGTTTTTATGGATGCGATTGTATGATTTTGACAGATTGTATGAGTGTTGAATTTCCTGATGGTTTCAGAGTGCCTGGTCTGCAGTTTCTGTTTGCGTGTTTCATTTGGAAGAGAGGGAGATGTGTAGTATCTGTAGTATCTATCTGCATTGGGGGCACACTGTGCAGATAGAATACAGTGATGGCATCTAGAATCATATGGCACATCAGTGTTCCAATAGTTACAGTTGGAACACAGGATGGGAGAACCTAACTGGACAGATTTTATCTGTTTTAGTTCCTGCCTTTCCTACTTAACTTGCCCTATAACTTGGAATAAACTTACTCATTTTAATGTACTAAAGCTTCCAGTGTTTTACCTGCTTCCTGATGACTTCCAACTATCTTCAAATACTACAAACATTCACTGCCATTTCATACCAAGGAGGGGTGTTAGTACCAAGTTGACACATTGCATTACAAAGAGGTGACTAGGTTTGGCCTCCATTTTCACTCCCTGCACCCAGGCCTTCCCTGAGGCCTGCTAATTAACATTCTTCAGTATTCGCCACCACCAGCAAAGTATAACAAAAAAGATGCAAATCCATGGGGCCTTGAAATACTAATCAGGCTGCCCACGGCCAGAGGCTTTTTATGTACCCAGAGCTGTCAGGTGTCAGCTACACATGACAGGGGAGAGCGGCGCTGGTAAGCTGTGTCCTCCCAGAGTACATGACTATTTTTCTGCTGTGTGGTGAGCGTGGAAAATGTGTGCGGGAATGGGCCCCATCATTCAGTCTTCATGAACAAACAAAGCGCCGGTAAGCGCACTTTTCTCGTACGGATGGTCAAATTCCTCACATAAGCCTCCTTTTGGCATCTTACTATTAAATAATTTAACTGGAGTACCATAATTATATACTGTGGATATGTTAAGCATACTTATCTGCCAGGAGTGACTTGAATCTCAATCTCTCTCTCTCTCTCTCTCTCTCTCTCTCTCTCTCTCTCTCTCTCTCTCTCTCTCTCTCTCTCTCTCTCTCTCTCTCTCTCTCTCTCTCTCTCTCTCTCTCTCTCTCTCTCTCTCTCTCTCTCTCTCTCTCTCTCTCTCTCTCTCTCTCTCTCTCTCTCTCTCTCTCTCTCTCTCTCTCTCTCTCTCTCTCTCTCTCTCTCTCTCTCTCTCTCAGAGAAGGGACTACGTGTAGGCCCTTCACCCTGTTCCATTGCAGCCATTTTCTTTTCCTTTTTTTTGTTGCTCAAGTTGAGAAACGGTTCACGTGCTGTTTCTCAACTCGAGTAAAAATACTAGTACCCCGGTACAACGTGCCTAGGTTCTAATAGCAATAGAACTCTCGAAGGAGATGGGGGGGGGGGGGCATTACCGCTCGGGCTTGTAACTATCGCCCCAGGGGCATTACCCGACCGGGAATGCCTCCCCTCCTCGCGTTCTATTGCTTTAGTAATATAACCTAAAACTATGAGAATGCACTCTGACCTCAACACAGAAGCGTACACGTGACTGTATTTCACAGAATGCCCTCTTTCTCTCCACAGAACAGACTTCGGCCCCCTTGATCCAGAATGGGTACTGCTAAGGTGGAGCAAAAGCCTCGCAAATCTGGATTTCACACACTTCTGCCTGAGTGCAGAACCTAAAACAGGATTGAATTCCTCAGATATCATTGTACTTCATTCAGCAGAGGAAATACCACGTTTATGCGGGCTGCGTTATTAAGCTTATTTAGCTAGACGTAAAAATGTGCCATATTAAAAATTGCACCTGGACTGGGGAAGTCTATGTCGCGAGCCGCAGCCTAACTACTGCTTTTCTAATCTAGTTCCATAGATGTGTAGACACATAGCCCAGAGGCTATATTATAGTGCTGATGAAAGGTGCCCTACGAAACTTGTGATTTATGTATAAAACGGCACCAGTTATTAGCCATTTTAAAATAGAAAAACATACGGTCTTGTATATCATTTTCACTTGTGTTTCGTTTTTAACGGCAGCCCTCTGCTGCTCCCAAGCATTACAGGCGCTTCGAGCAACACAAACCATGCTCGCTGAGGGGGCGTGGCGGGTGTGTCATGCCAAGGTGCTTCGGTTACTAATCGAAAGGTTGTCACTCTGCGCCATTAACGTATAACCCGAAGCGTGCGTGCTGTTTTCCAGGCCGCTGGCATGTGCTCTCCGGTGAGTGTGCTAAGCCGCCGAACTGCTATGCACTAGCAACCGAAAGCACACAAACGTGAGGCGATTTTGGGAAGGAACCGTTTTTCTTGGTGGTGAGTCGCTATGCTTTCTGTATCCCTGGCTGTTCATAAGGTAAATTAATTACTCCGGGCTCCCTGCGTTAAATGTGTGCCTGCTGTCAGCATCTCCTTACAGGCCGCGAGCGTTTGCCTATCATATCAGGACGTCAGCTATACTTAGACGCCGGCCAGTGCGACGCTTCCGTATTTAAGAACTTTATTTTCGGGGTTGAGCCCAGCAGTCTTTCCCTATCAATGACGATCGCTTTTTCAAAACGATATCGCCGGGATGGCAGCAGGTAAGAACTCGGTGCTTGGTTGTATGAAAAACAAAAAAGCCCGCCGGTGCAATTTGTGCAAGTTTAGTGCTGGTCGTTCTTTGTTGGTTGCAGGTGTTTTGAAGTCCATCTTAGCAGGGGTAGATGTCCAATGAAATGCACCTAGCAGTAGAACGGTTGGTACAAGAGAGATTTTTTATATCTCAAAAAGCTACGTTGTTTTTCTTGTGAACCAGTTACTTTTGGAGCGATTTCGCAGTGCCCATTCTGAGTCTGCAAAACGCTTGTTAGTCCGTGAGCTAAAGCACGTGTCCTTTGTAGATGTTTTTGTCTGCCTTCCAAGGTGCAGTGGTGGCAAGGTCACCCTCTTTTATCCAGCATCGACATGGCTGAATGGTTTGTTTACGCTTGAGTAGATTTTGTCTGATGTGACGGTTGAAAAAGAATGTTGCGTAATGTAGAACTGTTTTAGCCAGCGCAAAAACAGACATGGACTTCTGCCCTCGAGTCGACGAAGAACCCGTTTATTCGGTTTAATTTGTTGGAAAAGAAAACCGCCCTCTTTGTTTCTATTCTAGATGTATCGGGCATTTGTGTGATTTTTCTGTCCGCGAGGTCCTCACGTTTTTTTAGACGCTGCTAGCAAATACCCCATGTAAATTGTGACATTTCAAAGTTTACAACTGTATTTTTTCAGTTGTGTTTTATTACTTTATATATATCATTTGAAGGGGTTATTTTATCTGTGCCTAGTTGCGCTATGTAGAAGGGAGCAGTGACTTAAAATTCACGCCAGGAATTGCGTACTAGAAGTTCTGTTGCTGTGCATATACTTAACGTCTTAGAGTATGGCATTCACCAATATCATGGAATAAAATGACTTCGCTTCAGCTTCTGTAATACGTCACAACACCTGGTGCTTCAGTGAATACAGAGCAGAATTCTAGCTGCCATTGGAGCACTTAAACGAAGCCCTAACTTTTTAAATTCCTTTCTTCTAAAATTACTTTTTGTGGTACCGTACAAATAAGAAACCGTTTATGGAAGTATGTTTATTTTTTGCACTGATGCGTATAGCACCATGAGAATGAATCTTAAGCCACATAACCTTTCTTAAATGCATTTTTCTGTACAGCATATCAAACTGTGAATTTGTGTTTCTTTTTCCGCAAGATTCTCCATTATATAAACTACTGGAAGATTACTTGCATTAGAGTAAGCAAGTGTTATGGGGTATGATGGATGGTGCAACCATGTCTTATAAGGAATAAAACACCCCTTACCAAATGTGAAAAGGATCTTCAAGTCACCTTGGAGTTCTGTGCCTTATAAAGGAACTCTGCCTTCAGACTCTGTTTGGTCATTAAACACCTTAATGACTTGCAATATCTTTAGAGACGAAAGCCCAATATTCGTCTTCTTTCTTAGATGCTAGGCCTGGTCAAACACTCATGAAGTGAGTGGTCTTGCTGTTGCATGTAACTGTTTACGCTTTGCATTTAGTTCTTCAGCACATGACCAGAAACTGTTTTCAGTCCAAGGTACTTGGTTCTGTTTTTAGGTAGACCATGTATTCACTAATTTCTGTTCTGGGTAACTGTCTCTGAAAAGCCATTGCTGACCTTTCCTTTGGGTTTTCTGGAATCGGGGTTCCAGGAATTTTGTTGTTGTATATAAATGTCAAAGCAACAATTGTTGAACCAAACTAGTGCACAATGTTTTGAGTTTGACTCACTCTGGTCCTCACATTTGCATTAAATCACTCCCTCCCGCTGTTAATCGCCTTTGGCCATTCATTGTGAGCGGGACCTTGCACCTTGGAGTGAAGACAAGCAACTGGGTCCCCCTGATCGATGCAGAAAATGTAAAATAAAAAATAAAAATAAAACACCATCTGTCTTGCCAAAGTTTATAAGGTCACTACATTTTTTTTCAGAGTACCAGCTTCTCGAAAAGGTCAGCTGTCGCATACTAAAAATAACAAATTTGCCCCAAAACGTGTTGATTTACACTGCAGACCCTGAAGTCACAAACTGTCACTTAAGAGACGTACATGATACAAACTTGCCCTGTCCACTGGACATGACCTCTCAGCTCATGACTGTTATCGCTGACCACATGACATAGCTAATTAAATATTTGATGGTGTCTAAGAGGGCAAAACGTGCAAGAATATAGATGCACTGTCCAAGCACTGGTATACAGTGTAAAGTTGTTTGATCATGGATATGTGGGACATTCTTGTGAAGGTCTAGAGGCGATGTGTGGATAAGTAAGCTACTTCATACCATGGCAACATCGGCACTGGATCTTGTGTAAAAATCTGCTAACGCGGGGAGGGTGCTCATCCTCCCATGAGATCCTGACAACATTTATAGGTGAATGCACTGCCGCCCCACAGAAGAGCGCGCTTGACAGCAGTTGCTTTGAGGTTCTATTACGGTTCTAAGCAGCAACCAGTGTATCATGCATGAAGTTCTTGAGCTGCAGAATTGCGGAATTTGGTAATCCCAGAAGTGGCAGTTTTGGAGCCAATTATCTGAAGGAGAGAGGTTGTCGGGACCCAACAAGCTGGTGACTACTTAAGTGACACACATGGGAAGTAAATGATGAGAGCAAGGGAACAATGCTTTATCAGGAACTGTTGCCGTTGGGTGTTAACTAGCTGAAGTCTGTGTAGCTAAATTTGTCACATTTTCTGGTTATGTGAACATTGTCTAAAACCTTTGAATGTTAGGACTACATCTATCTCCCCCAAACAAGCAAAGTCAATGGTGAGGGATCATGGTAGTCTTATTCCGAAACATCTGGAGTGCCAAAGTTTGCGCACCTCTGGCTTAGAAAGTGCTCCAGTAACAAAACTGCAGGAGCATAGGAGACAGAATGCAGAAGAAACTGTCGGGACAGACCACAGGGGGAATGCATGTGTTTTTTGGGGATTTGCATGAGTGGTGTACAACCTGCACAGGGTAGGCCATACATAATCCTCTCTTCACTGGGCTGTATGACGAGAGTCCCTAAGGAATATATAGAGGCATATTTTAAGACAGTGATTATGGTGATAGGTATATCAGGTAGTGAAATAAAAATTGGATGAGTAAGAGCTAAATGTAGCTTCTTGGTATCAAACATTAGCCAGTGACCAGGAGCTACCACTGGGGAAGGAGGAGCTACTACATAGTGTCCCGCAAATCTAACTTCCACATAATATGGAAATATGTCATTTTGTCCATTATTTATGACCTCTAAGGCTTTAAATGCTGTAATAGATGTTTCCCAATGTTTATAGATTGTTCCAAAAGGACAGCATTACATTCTCACAGGTGTTTGGTTTCAGTTGGCCTGGGGAGAAGAAAAGTATTTCCTGGTAGATGTTGGTATCAATCCAACAGGGTTCTTATATTCAACAAACAGGAGCTAAATAGCTCCCAGCTCCCCTAATTTTCGAACCCTGTAAATGCTCCTGGTTTTTCCAAACATTACATATTGATCACATTTGCTTTCTGGCACCTTTCTCTTGGTAGGGCCTACATCCTGCCACCCCTCCCCCACCCCAGTTGCTGTCAGGAATGAACATGTGACCTTTGAACCTGCCTTATGCCACTGAAGAGCAGGTGCTGCAGTTGTCAGAAGGCTGGCACAGCAATGCATGTGAAAAACGGTTTTGGCATGGAGCTTTTTGTCAAGAGGGTATGGGGGGGATGTTTAGCAGGCCTCCCTTTCAGAAACTGGATTACCTACATAATTTTCTTTACTAATAAAAATAGGCATGGCTTTCACACCCCAGACAAATGGCATCCCGTCACTGAGTCCTTAAACCTAATGCATGCTTTTGTATACCTTGATGAAATGTATCCCTTTAATACATGCGTGTATCAGCCACTTTTACTCCCTAAAAATAGGCAAATACTCAAAAGAATGAAACATGGGAATTAAAAATACACCCCACAAAAAATAGGAAACTGACACATCGGAGGCTGCGCCCCTACTTTCATCTACATAGCTTCATTGATCGATCCGGATCGTGGTACATCAGTGGTACCTTTTGGGAAGCTCTGCAATCACTGAGGAGGTAAATAATGTACTTTATGTGCAGGCATAGCAACGTTCAAACATTTCTGTTTTATAGGTAAACATTTTTGCTCCTACGTCACGTCCCCTTTCCTCCATACTTGTGGGACATTCCGTCCTTCGGGACAGGACCGGAACACTTTTGTCAAAAAGCATAAAAAATGTAATTTTTGGCCTTCTTTTATTTTTAAGCAGGGCCACAGCACGTGGCCGTAGGCCTGCCATCCTGAGCTCCACCCCGCGCATCGGCCTTCAGTCTTTTTCTCCGAGTGGTCGAGGCTGGACGTACTAGCATCACCAGGAATTTTTTCTTTTATTCCCTTTGTCCTTCCTTCCTGCTCCGGTTCCACGGTCATCTAGTCCTCCGTCAATGCCGGAGCGTCTGGGATTCGTGTCCAGTACATTCTGCGAATGCCGTTTCGCGAGGGCGGATCCCCGCTCTCTTTGCCTGGAGTGTCTAGGCTCGGAACATCTTTGGCACTTGTGTTTTTATTGCGACTCCCTCTCTGTCTGGGCACTCCGTCATTCCTCTTTGACTGTGGAGTTCAGGCGGGACCCAGTTTTACCTGAAGCCAAAGAGATTGAAGAAATTTCACTACGAGGAGAATCCAAAATAGAAGGAACAGTCTTTTCAATTCCCATCTAGGCAGATAATGTATTCTGGATAGGGAGTTCCTTACTGGACTGGGAGTCCTTGTCCCCAAGAGAGGAGTCGCTCCCAGTAAGAAGGTACCCCTTGCCCAGACCCCTAGTGAGGGTGTTGCTGAGCAGGCTCCCCTCCCTTAGCCTCGAAGGGGCTGGCTCCCCTCTGGGGAGAGGGGACGAATAGTCCAGATTCATCAGAGGGGATACAATCTCCCCAAGGCAAAAATGCGGAGGTACTGCCTACCTTAGGAAGGACCCTTACCAAATACCTTTATATGAGATAGAAAGGGGCATAATGGCAGGGGACTTCGGGGGAACAATATCTGCCACTGTAGTTCTTGGTCATCCCACCTTTTAAACCCATTCATACTACCAGCCTTTCTCGCAAAGCTAGCAGGTTCATTTAACTGTACATCTAAAACATCTCTAACGGATACAGGGGGATTTGCAGCCACTCCAGTCTGTTAACACAGCACAGTGCCAGAATGTGAAAAGAAACTGTTCTTCATACAGTTTCTTTAAACGTAAGGTGAGATAAATAATTACCAAATGTCTCCTGCTGTGACCGCAGTTTCCAAGGACGTAGAGGCAGAGATTGGGGCTGGGACAGACAGTCAAAATTGCAAGATTGCTTTATAGTGCAAACTGGAAAAAATGGTGATGGTTGGAAGGTTTGGAATTAATATTTACAACCTCTTGCAATTGCTCTGGGCAACCATCCAGACTATCGTTCTTCAGCTTACCAAGCCATTACAGAAGGGGAAAGACCATATGCAAATTAGGCTTGGTCCCACCTCAAAAGGGGCAGTCCAGCCTGAACTGCTAGGTCACATCCCTTCTGCACGAGACCACAAGCATCCCCAGGCATGTTTCGGCCTCATTGGGTGTTATCAGTAAGCAATAGCTCGGGTCTATAGTGCAAACTGAGAAGAGCTAATTTACTGGGGCCGCCTTGAGATAGTGGCATAAGCAATTATGCAGGATTTAACAAACTTTGGCACATGGACAGGACCAGGGATAAACCTCTCCAGTTCGGCAACCTCTCTTCCCATAGCCCTGTCCCTGACAAATCGCCCACTTGCCTCGTCGCCTTGCCCCATCTGACCTCAATGTTCTGCTTTCAACAGTACTCTGTTTTATAGAGATGACTCAAAAAGTACAGAAATCATAATAAGCCACTCGGGCTAATATATAAATCTTTAAAGAAATATGTTAAGCAAATAAAGTACAAGTGGAGTGTTATTTCCCCACATCTTGAACGCAAGACTATATAAATACCAGAATGCAATTTAGCATGGGGCTAAAATATATCCTGTGGGTTTTGTAAATGTACTTCCAAGACTTAGATAATGGGGTTCATTACGAATTGGGTGGTATTCTGGAAGTAAATTCGCCAGAATACTGCCCAATAGAATTACCGTTACCGCCACTTGTTCCGGCTGAATTACCGCCGGATTACAAGTGGCGGTGGCAGTTAATCCCCATTTTTTGGAGAGTCCATTGGCCTCTATGGGGCATGTTTGGTTGGAATTACTGCTGTGCTAATTCCACCCTTTTTGTCGATTTTCAGCAGAAAGTGTGAGGATTTATCTTCAGCATGATGCTGTATGTAAATTCCCCACTCCAGGGCCATACTCGTAGCATGGCAGAGCGGGAAAAGTGGTAGTAATTCTTTAACCGCCAATTTATTCCCGCACCACCATACTCTTAATGAGCCCCTGTATCCCTCATTCTGAGGTTGGTGGTATCACCAAAACGGAATAAGCCTTACTGCCACCTAATATCTTAGTGTTACTGGGATATTTCGGGCGGCAGGAATGCTGGTAACTCCCCATGCCATTGAGGCGATTGCCGCAATTACCGACACTGGCAGTACCAGTGTTGGTAATTGCAGCATCTTCTTGCTGGTGGGGGCCTGATCTACCGGCAGGTCAGGCCTGGAGGTAGATCATGGCCCCTACTGGCAAACTTGTTTCCCCGGTCTGGTAAAAATGCCAGTACTGGTTTTACCAGCAATTTTACTGGCATTTATTTCCAGACCGGGGAATATGTAATGCCCCCCAATGTGTGAGAAGTGTAAGGAAGGCATGGTATCAATAGTAAGACACACAAGTGACCACAGTTCAAGGGTTATGTTATGTTATTTCGCATTTATATAGCACTCTATATATCATTGGTATGACCTCAAAGCGCTGCTAGGTTGAACGCCCTTGGGGACCGTAGTCGAGGTGAGTTGAGAGAGTAGGGTATCTTAGGGTGCTTGTGTGCACCAGTTATGTGTGCAGCTGATGTAATTGGCTGGTGGAAGCTGGATCCTAGCATTAGGTCTGGTGTATTGATATTGGTTGAATGTGTGCAGTCTGGCGTGTGAACACCAAGACTGAGTTCTGGCTCTGTTAGGCCTGTAGGGCGCTTATGTGTGCAGCTAGGCCGGTTTGTCATGGGGTATAGCTGCGTTTTATTAGAGTGATGAGGTGTTCATGGGGTGATGTTCGTATGTGAGCAGCTAGACCGAATTGATTGAGGGGTATAGCTGCACTCTGTGAGTTGTGGTGTAGAGAATAGAGTATGCATAGTGAAATGGGAGGAGATTGTTTGTGTGGAGTTATGATCTAAGGAGATCGATATTCTGCATTTCAGATTCGCAGTTGCGTCTTAGCGAATTAATAAGAGTATTCAAGGATGACATTGTTCGGGATCTCATTGAGCATTAGTCATCGGGTAGCTATGCTTCAATTGCCTCAGAAAGACGTGGTTGATATTACGGAAAGAGACATGTTTTTAGAGCTTTGCAGAACGTCATATAGTCTTGGGTGTGTCGAATATAAGGTGGAAGGCGAGTTCCACAGAGTTGGGGCCAAGGTTGAGAAGGCGGATCCTCCGATCCTGACAGAGTTAGAGGTTTGAATCACTAGAAGGATGGCAATGCTTGATCTTAGAGTGCGGAAGGGAGGCATGTTATTATATTATCCTGTAGGTATATTGGGCCGGTATTGTGCACTGCTCGGTGAGTGATGCATAGGATCTTGAGTGACCCTTTGTCTCACTGGGAGCCAGTGGAGGGTTCGGAGAGCGAATGAGATGTGGTCTCTTATGCCTAGGGCAAGGAGCAGTTTTGCAGCAACGTTTTGGGCTCTTTCTAGTTTGTTGAGATGGTATGCCGGGGCTCCTAGGTATAGGGGGTTTCCATAGTCCAGTCTTGACATCACAATAGACATTATTGCGGCAAGTCTGTTAGGGTAGGAGAGGTAGGGAAAAATGCGTGTGAGAAGTTTGAGGTGGTAGTGACAGGATTTTGACACGACGTTGATCTGATGGGAGAGGCCCAGGCCTGAGTCCATAGTGCAGCCTAGATTTTTCACTGAGTCTGAGGGGGATGGAGTTGGGCCGAGGGATGGGGACCATGGAAGCGGATGTGGTAGAAGGGCAGTATTGCCACACACCATGATTTCTGTTTTTGCGGGGTTCAAAAGAAGGTTGTTTGTCATCCATTGATCAATATTGCAGAGACAGGTTTCAAGGTCGGGGAGGGGGTCGATGCCTGACTTGGGGGTTCTTAGGATAATTTGGGTATCGTCAGCGTAGTTGTAACAGGAGAAGTTGTGCGTGCGGATGATTCCAGGTAGAGTGGTCATATAGAGGTTGAACAGGAGAGCAGACATGCATGCGCCTTGGGCTACTCCAGTGTTTACACAGCGAGCAGTTGAGACATAAGGAGAGAGGGGGGTTATTTGTTTCCTGTTGCTGAGGAAGGAGGCGCTCCATTTTTGAGCAGTACCACGGATTCCTAGGGAATGAAGGCGGTCAAGGAGGATCGAGTGGTTAACGGTGTCAAAGGCTGCAGAGAGATCGAGGAGAGTCAAAGCTGCGCAACCTCCAGAGTCTGCAGTGACCTTGAGATCATCACAGATCGATATCAAAGTGGTTTCAGTTCCATGTCTCGGTCTGAAGCCTGATTGTGCGGGGTCGAGGCGACCGTTGGATTCTACAAAGGAGCTTAGCTGGGAGTATGCAGTCCTGTCAATGAGTTTTGAGAGAATTCTGGTGTTGGAGATCGATTTGTAATTCTTGGGGTCAAGGGATGCCTTTTTTTAGAAGTGGCTTGACATATGCAATTTTGAAGGCATCAGGGAAAATGCCAGAGGGAAGGGATTCGCTTAGAATGGCTTTTGCATGATCGCCAGCGCAGGTAGACGAGAATATTTCTTTTAGGACAGTGGCTGGGCAGGTGTCGAGGGGTGACCCGGAGGGTTTACTGGCAGATAGTAAGTCAAGGAACTTTTCTCTGGAGGTGGGTTTGAAGGAGTCGAAGGTAGGGATATTGGGCGTCAGGGCAGTGGGATCAGAAGGGGTCAGGGATGCCGGATGAGGGGCAGGAGGAGGGACAATTTGGTGTTAAGGTATGTTGTCCTGTCAAGAGCAGTGTTGTAGAAGTGTAGGGAGAGGGAGTCGCAGAGTGATAGTGTGGGAGTGGATTGGGTAGAGGAGCGAGTGGGTTTGACAAATTCAGATATAATCATGTGGAGTTCTTTGCTGCTGTTGCCACAGTTGAGAATTCATTTATTGTAATAGGCTTTTTTGGCTTTTCGGATTTCAGCTTTGTAGGATCTGGTGGTACATGGTGGACATGGATCTGCTGAGGTCGGTTTTGGATGCTCGTTATTTGCGTTCGAGGGAGTTGTTTTGTTTTTTGGCACCCCTCAAGAGCAACATGAACCATTTGGGGGGGGGGAACAGTCCATTGCGTGAGGAAGCAGGGCGCAAGGGGCTAAGAGGAATTAGTCATTAAACCAGAAGTCGAAGCAGTCGATGGTTAATGTTCTATCAGGGGGGGCGTTTCAGGGGGGCGAAGCAGCAGGGCTTCGGCTAGGTCGGGGAGGATCTTGACTTTGTTCCAGCATTTGAGATCCCTGGGGGGCACCGGGGGAGGTGTAGGAGGAGGGGCAGAGGAGTGGATAGAGAAAGGGATGGTGTAGTGGTTGGTCCAGATGAGTGGTTTGGGACAGGATCATTAAACCAGGTCATGGCAACTGAAAATTACATCACGGGTGTGCCCACCTGTGTGGGTTGGACCAGATGTATGAAGGGAGAGGTTGAGCGTGACGAGATTATCAACAAGCGGATGAGTCATGGGGTTAGTGGGGATATCGTACCAGATATTAAAGTCTCCTAGGAGTGTAAAAGGTGGGTGATTTACTTGAATGGTAGCTATCAAATCGCAGAGGTTGTTGGCGAAATGTCTGTCGTACCCAGGGGGTCGGTAGTTGAGGAGGAAGCTGTAGGTGAAGGTCGGTGGTATAAATAGTTTTACTAGTAGGGATTCACAGAAGGCAGTGCATGTCTGGGATTCAGCGAGTGAGACGGAGAAATGACGATTGAAGAGGACTGCCACTCCGCCACCTCTGGAGGGTCTATTGTGGGCGATGAGCGAGTAGCCGGGGGGGGGGGAGCCTTGTGTGCTACAGGCGCAAAGTCATCAGAAAACCAGGTTTCGGTGATAAAAATGAGGTCTGGCTTGTCAGAGGTTAGGAAGTCATAAATGCTGTGTCTGTTTCTTGCTATCCAGCGGGCGTTCAAGATGATGCAAGAGACTTCGTGAGGGGATGAGGGTTTTGTCAAGTTCATCAGAATGTGAGCTAGAGGGTCATGGCTGCCTGGTAGGGTGGTGGGTGTGGTAGGCACGTTCTGGGTTGTTGAGATAGATTGAAGAAGGGTACAGGGGGGCTGGGTTCCTGAGTGTTAGCTAAGAGGGTTACGTCGATGGGTGGCAGGAAGAGAAGGCGGGCTGAGGTAGGAGTGTGAGAGACGACTGGTGGGTCTAGGGTGGTTGGGAAGGTGGTGAATGTGTCGGATGGTATGAGGGGTGTTAGGTGGGCAGAAATTGGAATGGATCTGGCAGGCAAAGATGGTTTAGGGGTGCAGGGTGAGAACTTCAGAGAAAGGGGGTGGAACCTAGGGGAGGGGAGAGGGGCGTGCATAGAAGTAGGAGGGGACTGGGAGAGTGAGCTGAGGCATAATTGGAGAGGAGTAGAGGGACAAGGAAGAGGACTAGTCAAGTTTTATGCGTTTTGTAGGTTTTGGTGCCATTGGGGTGTGAGAGAGGGTGGGCGGGTCGGAGGGGGGAGGGAGATGAGGCTATCGAGCTAGCAAGAGAGAGACATGCTACATTCAGAGAGGGGAAGGGATATGAAGGAGAATCTTGTTGGTGGGGGTCAAGAAGGGGTTATGGGAGTTGGAGGGGGTGGTATAGGAGGTTGGGCAAGGGGGTGGTGTGTTCTAGTGGGCTGAGGGGGAGGGAGTGTGCGGCATGGGAGGATGCTAGGGAGGGAGGGGAGTTCTTTGGAGCCCACAAGGAAGGAGTGGAAGTGGAGGTGAGATTGCGCTGTTTGGAGCGCCCAAGGGCTCCCCTGGCTTGGGAGTTCGATAGAGTGCATGGTGCATGGGTGGGGGGTATTAGGGTGTTCTCAATAGATGTCAGAGGGAGAGTGGGAGTTGGTGGGGTTGGATGGGGACAGGGGGTTAGGCGCTAGAGGGGGTAGTTGTTTGGTGTGCCAAAGTGCTCCTCTGATCTTAGAGTTGGATGAGGGATGATGGTAGGAGAGTGGGCGTTTGGTATCTGGCTGTATTGATGTACGAGGGGAGTGGGCGTGGTCTGTGATCAGGTGGGGAATAGAGGAGGGGGATTGTGAAGTTGGGAGCTAGAGTGCAGGCCATGCACCGCGAGGGGGGGAAGGATGGGGTGGTTATGAGGCGGGGGAGGCTAGAGATCGGGATGGGTCGGAGAGGGGGAATGTCGCGGGTTGGGATATCCATCCTGGGGGAGGTCAGTGAGGTGCCTAAAGATTTATGAGCTTGTAACAGTCAGTGTATAGGCCCAATATGTACAATCTGCATCTAGCTTCTGGTCACCAGGGCAGTGGGGCCAAGAAGGGTAGCAGTAGGGAATTCTAAGTAGTGGCAGAGGCAGCTAAATCACAGAAATATGACAGCGTGTAATTGTCTAGAAGTGCATCAACTACAGTGGCAGTTTCTAGGTGTGGCTTAAGTTAACAGAGCAATTCTAAGTGAGCGACGGAGGCAAATAGATTACAGTATTATTTAGGGGGGCAACCTCTAGATGTGAATCAAGTAACCAGGAACAGTTTCTAAGTCAAAGTGTACTTTGTAGGTGAGGATCAATGCATCAGGAGCAATTTTAAGTGTGTGGAACAAATAAATCACAGTAATATCACAGAGGGCACATCTAGATGTGAATCGGGCTAACCAGGAGAGATTCTAGGTGGGTGCAACAGGTAGAATAAACACATTAATATCTTAGGGGGGGTTTTGATGTGAATAAGTTTAGCAGAAACAAGTTCTAAGTCTGTGGGACAGGCAGAGTGAACACCGTAATATTTCAGGGGGCACTTTCTAGATGCGAATTAGGTCAGCAATAACTGTTCTAAGCCATTAAGGCACCTTCTATTGACTAAGTGTGTGTCACAAATACATTAAAGCAATAGTACAGGGGCTACTTTCTAGATGCCAAACAGGCTAACAGGAGCAATTTCTAAGTTTGGGGACAGGGAGAATAAATCACAGTAACATCTCAGGGGGAATAAATCACAGAAAAATCTTAGGGGTACTTTCTAGGTGTGAATTAGGCCAACAGGAGTGATTGTGGGGACAAGCAGAGTAAACACAGAAATATCTCAGGTAGACTAAAACACAGTAATATTTTTGGGGTACTTCTATAAGCGAAGCAGGCTAACGGGCGCAGTTTCTAAGTGTGGGAACAGGCAGGATAAAGCACAATAATATCTCAGGGGGTACTTTCTAGATGGAAAGCAGGCTAAACAGGAGCAATTCCTAAGTTTGGGGACAGGCAGAATAAACACAGAAATATCTCAGGCAGAATAAAACACAGTAATATCTTAGGTGTACTTCTAGAAGCAAATCAATACAGCGAGAGCGAATTGATAGAAGTTAGTCTGAACAGTTTCCTAAGGTGCGATGTAGGTTTACATTTACAGTGTTTGGATGGTGTTTGGATAGTTCACAGCATCAGGGCCTTCTGTGCCCAAGTCTCTTAAGTTATCAAAGTCTCTTGATTCAGAGGGCCTGATGTACCAAAACAAAGAAAGTTACTTTCCTCTTACAAGTACTCAAGTCAGGTGATTTACTCCTCACCCTGGAACCCCTTCAGCCGGGCTCAGATCCCTTTTTATACCACAATCGTTACTTTGGACCCCCCTCTTCTGGGTTCAGATCCCCTTCTCCAATGTTCAGAGAATATTCTTTCTCGGGTGACTCACAGTTCACCCTTGATCCCCCTTGGCTGGGCTCAGATCCTTTCTCTTACACAATTAGTCTCCCTCAGTCGGGCTCAGACCAGTTCCAGTTCGTATTAGCTATCGAAGACTTTTGAATGTGCCCAGGGTTTAGCTTGACCCATTGCAGGACCATTTTGATTCCACAATTCCCAATTTACATTTGCCACCTCTCAGTTGGATACCTAACAGAGACCTTTAAATGAGCACCCACGTAGTACCGGAGCACTCTGTATATGGTATCTAGCTTGGCTTCAAAGGTTCAGTCAGTCCTTGGATGTTCAATTATATTTGCGTCGCTCATCACATACGCTGCACACACTGTTCTCTTCAGATTTCTCCTTACAATGTTACTGCTTGCAACCTTGGTTCAACAAAGACCAGTCTGCTATCAGTCTCCCCGACTCACTGCATGTGCTGACTTTACTGGCGCTGCTTTGTTGTAGGAGCCAAGGACAGTACCACAGCAGCATTCGTTCCTCCCCGCCTTGGCTATCGACGCCGGAGAGCCCTGGGCACCTCTGACACACAATGCACGTTTCTTCAGCTTTAATTCCAGGTCTTATGTTTCTTGTTCTCGAGGGCTTGTGAAAGTCACGTTTTTCCTCTGAAAATGTTAAGGGCACTTCCCTCCTTGCACCCCTCTCTGGTCTTGCCGTCTTTCTCCTCGTATTAAACTGCCATCTTGGAACTGCTGCTTCCTCATGTGTTTTGCCTTGCTCCTAGTGTGCTTTCGTGCTCCGCCTTTTATCCGTGTGGGGAAGTGTGATGGAAGTCAGGTGTGTGTAATCAGTAATTGCATGACTCTGCCTGACCATTGTGTTGAGACATGTAGGGTACACGGCTGGGGTTTTTGTCCGTTTACTCTCACAGTGAGCTGTCTGTAGGAAAGTGTTTGTGTTGGGAAAGGCGGGGGTTGAGTTCTTAAGTATCCTACCCGGTAGAATAGGGGAAAAGGTGTTACAGGGAAAGAGATACTGCGTCTCACTGTCCGGTCTCCCAAACTCCAAAGACCCCTCATCCAGGTGATCCTCCCTCATTGGTCCACCCTCAGGAACTGTATCCAAAAGCAATGGCCGTGTCCTGGCCACCTGGATGACTGATCCCCGGAGACTAGCGGGTGAGACATCTTCTGGTTTCTCACCAAAGCCAACTTGGTTGTTTTTCATTGTCTGACACATTCTATATAAATAATGTGAGGGAAATGTGGCATCCTGCAAAATATATATATACATATATATTTTACTGTATGTAATAAACACGCATGAAATATTGGGAGATAGTTGATACTTCTTTGTGCTGTTTATTTTAATTGTCTTGGAAGAAAGCATAGATTTAAGCAGCTAACTGGTTTGTGTTTGTATGCTTTCTGAATAAAAATGGTCTTGTTGCAGTTCCTATAACCGAATTGTTGAGAACGCTTTGTCAAAAAACAAAATAGCAATGGCATGGTTGCACAATATTCAGAAACACACACAACACACACCCACACACCTCAAACCAACTCACAAACCCAAATTGACTCCTACCCCTCATAACACAACCAATAGACGCTGCTCAGCCGAAATAAGCATTAAGCATCCAGTGTACTAAACCAAGTACCCACGCCAGTTATTCCTGGTTCTACTTGCATCAGAAGCTGAGCACGGTACTCGTCTTATCGCCCTTACCACCCTAACCAACCCACCCCACTTCACCTTATAGAGACACAAAAGCACCTGGAGACCATGGAAATGTCATTGGTGTGCAGCATAAATCATCTAACAGTTGAAAATGCTCTAGTGGAGATCCTAACCTGCTGTCCATGTCCCCCTTTACCTTGTTATAGTTATTCTGACCCATCCCTCCTTGCCATGGTATTGAGGGTTAGAAATAACCGGCTTGCCATTGTATCTATTGAATTGGAAGTCTCATCTGTCATTCAAGCCATCATGCACGTCTCCGTCAACATTCTCCGTTATCTTGCAATTTAAGCAATGATCAGGTGTTCGCCATCCACCCCATGAAAGTTTTCTCCCTGTTATCCAGTCGGGAAGCAACATGTCTATAACAAAGATGTGGCTTGTTGAAGATATTGACTCAGGCCACACAATCCTAAAGAAACAGGTTGGGCACAGACTAGATGATCCAGAGAAATTCTTGTCGGTCTGGTTATCTGGGGTATGCTCAGCAACCTGTCAGATTCAAGAAGCATCCCAGTACTCTTATTGCACTCACTTCCATAAATCGTCTCGGGCATTGAGACCAATCTGAACACATCTCTATTGTACACTGACCACGCCCTTAGCACGTCCATGGTATTCACCCACCAATATAAAACTCTCCTCACACACTGCACGTGAATTCACGATGTGCAGCCAGGTAGTGCTGATTGGTTCCCCCTGTCGGCTTTCTCATGTAATTAACCCATGTTTCATCTCCCAAGGGGGGCTCTTCTTTCAGGCCCACCCCGCCTTGTAAAAGCGTGCACCCCTTTAATTTAAATGTAGTGCTGTAATAATCTAGTACTTGTCGTCATTTTACATTAGTGTAAAAACGAGCATATGAATGTGTTCATTTTTCCTCACCTTTAACTTTATGACGCAAACCACCTCGAACAGACTACGACTCTAAGGTTGATGGGATACTTTTTTCAAATGAGCGCGTGTGAGTTGCAGTTTCAACCCCAACTATTCTGACACTGTCAGGAGCAGCAGTGGGCGGTGGCAACAGTGAGCTGGGAGTTGCCTGCCCTGATGTGTAATAGGTGTATTCGAAAATATGTGGGCCCTGGCACGCACTTATTTACAAATTAGAAGTGATTGTTGTCTATGTGCTAATTATGTTGTCCATAGGCAGTGTTGGCGTGCAGGAGTTTGTAGGCACGTTGGATCATCTCCAGCGTTCTCAACGCTGTGCCCTTCGGAGACTTGAAAACTTGTTTTTCTGCATATTGAGATACTATCAGAACGTGCATGTGTCTTTTCAGGGCTGTTGATTGTCTCGCAATGCAAGTGTTGCTCTGTTAAGGTGTGCAGTGAAGACACCTCTTTTCCTTTCTTGTTTTCAGAAAAATCTATCCTTTTTTGGTCCAGATTTATCTGTAGACTGATTATTAGAAGATCAGTTCTCCAAACTGAGACAAAACTAAAATTAGGTCAAATTACCTGCAAATGGGGTCTGTTGTATTTAAACTATGGTGAAATAGAATTTCCTTGGCTGCACAGGCGTTCTCATGCTGCAGGCATGTTGTTCAGATGTTGACAGTGGGACCATTGAATATCTTTTGCTATGTGCAGTATAGAAATCTCCTTGGTGTATTCTAACGGGTTTAGGTGACCGTCGGTGATACCCGACCCCTATATATACAAAATATTCAGTAATTCTGGCAACAAAGGTGACCGTCAGTGCGACGAAGCTGGTGCCAGTCCGACAGATATTACAGTTCACGTCAATAACCAATCCTAAAGTTATTTTGTAGTTGTTCCTTTTCCTCTCCTCGCGCCCGGTGGTCCATAAACTACATTTTTGGCCTGGCCTCTGCAGTGGTAGTTTCAGAAACCAGGGAAAAGCTGAAAATGAACCCATTACATTTTCTGTCACATGCGAAGCAGAATTTAATCTGTTTTGCCGGTTATCGATAGCAAAGATTATGACCATTTTGATGGTGCTTGGCACAAGGCATGATCGACGTTGAGCTGGTGCTCTGGATGCTTTGTTAAACTGAACTAATCATCTGTTATGATGTTTGGTTATAGAAAACGGTTTTGCGTCTGCTTCGTTAGGATTTAAAAAACTCCAAACTGACCTTTGATTTGAGATGAGGGACTATTGAGCTAATTTAATGTTCTTTAGAGTTTTAGGATTATTGAATTCAATAATCATACCGAGCTCTTATATAGCACTTCATGCTGAATTACTCCTGCTTCTAAGCCCTGTGGCAATAGCTGCTAATACCTACATTGACAATACTCCATGTAGCCACCACAGAAGAATGAAGGGCTGTGTCGGCGCTGCCTGGGATTTGAACTTTCGAAGTAGCAATTGGTTCCATGTCCGAGGCAAGTGGTTGGCCTATGAGCTGTCTGTCCTGCGGATTGCTGGGATACATTTTTTTCTTCAAACGCCCCTAAGAATGGTTCCCATGAAGGCAAGTGTGAGCACTAATTGGTGAATGTATGCTGCATGTGATTTGCCATTTTTATTCTGTGTAGTCTCGACTTTATGGCTCTGCACACTTAAAATAGGACACCACCTCTTTTTAAATGTAACTCGTGACTGCAAAGTGTGTGACTAATACATGTTACTTTTCCTGCATACCTTTATTAAGCAGTCAAACAGAGTGATTGAATGAGCACCAAATTAAATTTGACTGGAAAAAAATAAAAAGAATTTGATCACATTTTTGTAGGTCAAATGTTTTTAGGTCAATTATGCTAATAACGTTTTCCCTGGTTGAGCAAAGGGTTTTCCAGGGCTGGGTGTTTTGTCCACCAGGGCCAGAGAGACTTCCCCTTAATCTGTGGCCTCGAAAACATTCCCACACTACTATGGTGCCTGCCGCCAGCAGCACCGTTCCAGTTCCACAGCGATGTGGCTACCACTTCCAGGGCATGAGGACAAAAATGTAAAAGCTAGCTAAATCTTCTAAAGCGGGGCTTTGTTGGTGATTGAGTTGTGCAGAAGGGTGCCCATATTCTTTCTAGTTCGCACACCGTCCTCTTCCCCATAGCACTTCACTTTTTTGTTTCTTCTTGTCTTGTTGCCTTTTGGACATCCTTGGCACTTTGCGTCACTGAACTGGAAGGTCCCTTGGCTCTTGTGGCCACTTCCTTTTAGCTGCTTTGGCGTTCATACTGGAACCTCCACCCTTCCTGCTAAAGGTAGTTCTCAGTCAGGGAAGGGGAAGCTCTAGGACACGCGTCTGCAGCCTTTCGTTTTGAATCGAATTTCCCATCAGCTCCAGCCAGCCTAGTCAATGGTGAGGGATCGTGGGTGACATAGTCCAGGAACTGTCGCGAGCCGCAGGTTGCGCACCTCACTCTAGGACCTAGAGAAATATAGATGGTAAAGTTACCTAGATTGTAACTCTAGTTTTGTATCATTGCAGCTCCTTTTTTTTTTTTTTTGTTTCCCTAGTTCCCTAACCCCATTCATCATCAGAGCTATGTTTTAGTGTCTGCTTTTGTAGCTGCAGTGGGGGGTGACTACAGAGCACTGTGGAACCTTCTTCCTGTTTAGTTATCCGTGTCCAATCAGCAAGCACCAGGAAACGGAGTCGTTAACATTGTTTTACCCAAAATTGTTTTCTTAAATTGATTTCACTAGTCATTTAAAAATATATATGAAAGTGCAGCCGCTATAAGAAAGTCATTGTTTTTTTTTCCTTTTCTGCTTAAAGGAAGTTAACTAAAGATACTTTTTGTCTAGTGTAAATGTGTTTTATCCTACGATTCTAACATGTGATATTGTGGTGGCAATATGTTACACAGTCGTCCTGGTAGCACAAAGAAAGAAGTTTATTTTGTAATGTACGGCCTCCAGAATGTTATAAACTGCTATGGACACAAGATGCACCCCAGAACTTTTAAATCCATGACCGCAAGATAGGCTACTTGTACTTATTTGGAAAATGTGTGAGCAGCTGCTCAAACACCTTAACCTAGTTTCAGCTGCTTCTAACCTGCAGTAGCATTGCCATGCAAAGGTAGACCGCCTGGATACCGTAACAACTGGCTAAGTATGGGATATGAAGAATGGTAGCCACAGAAAGCCCACCAAGAACTGTTGCATTGGGCAAACTCCCACCGCAGCCCCACTTGAGCCCTATGGCTTTCAGCCTGCCCTCCTTTTCACGCTGCTCATAGCACGAGGAATGAACACAAATACAACTCCACTTGCTCTGTGGTACTGTTAAGGATATGAGTTGTTCTGCCAAAAGAATTAGCAAAGATATTGTGCCGGCACCGCGGGTAATTGAAGACCTACAAATAAACAACATTACTGTGCTGGTTTACAACTGAAACATATCCAGGATTGAAAGCAAAAGCTCCACATCTTTGAGCAACATAAGAATACAGGGCATCGACTACATTGAATATGCTCGATTCAACTCAACTAGAACCAATTTTGCATTGGAATAAGAACACACATTGAACACAGCCTAGCAACAGGAATTCATGCAAAACCCACCAACTATCCACACATTACATCATCATAATATTTTGAACAACATAATACATGCTGCATAGAGGCAGGGTGCGAAATATACATTTGCCACTAGTCATTGGCTAGTGACTTTTGACTCATGGCGAGTAAGAAATTGTGTGCTGTGTATGTATAGAATTGAGGTGGTGAGTGACTTTTATGTCTGGCTAGTATCTTGCAACTTGAATATTTGCCCCCTGATAGAGGGACATACAGCTGTAAATAAGCCAATATCCAAGAGTAAAATGTGTTATGACATGCGAGACAACATCAATGTATGTGTGAATAGAGTGTTCACACTTCACTGTATTGCTTTAGTTGATGCGTAGACCTAGAGAACAAAGATGGCGGATCATCTATACTGTGGAAGATGGACTTCTATTTAAGCAAGCTACTACGGAATATCATGCAGACATTAGAACCACCAATTGTACTTTTTATTCTCCTAAAATTGAATCTGCCCATAATTAACGTAGGGAGTTTTTTAATCTGGTTCAGTTCGTCTTCTGTTTCCTCTAGTAAATCTATGATCACACATTCTCAGTCATTCTGTGATTCTCTTTTGACTTTATTTTAATTCAAAAAGTCAGTGATATTCGGGAGAAAATTGTCTCCTCAGGTCTGCAAACCAAGAGAATTGTACAGGATACTCCTTTACTCGCCCAGAGCTGTACTTGGTCTTGTTTGCCCTCACTTCTCTGTCAATGACATTGTGGCAGCCACGAATAGGATGACGTCTGCCTCCCCACTTGATCCAATTCCTCTGAATATCATTAAGAAGGTCATCAGTGACTTTGCTCCACTGGTTAGTCAGGCATTTAACAATTCCTGTATCACTGTTGTCATTCCAAAGAAATTGAAGCATGCTTCAGTGGTGCCTCTGCTTAAAAAACCCTACTTAGATGCAGAGGTGCCCTATATCGTTACTCCTGTTTTTTTATTAAGCTATTAGAGCTTAATTCTCCATTGATTTCTTCCTTTCTTGAATCGACTTACTTCTGGGACCCCTTCCAATCGGGTTTTTGCCCCGGACGGGGTACCAAATGTGTTCTCATTTCAGTGAAGGATGATCTGATCCGGCTTGTTGATCAAGGTTGTGTCATTATTTTGATATTGGTAGACCTGTCCGCGGCTTTCGACACTGTTGATCATACCATCTTGCTTACTCAGCTGTCACATGCAGGCCTTTCTGGTTCAAGTTTTGTTTTGGTTTGACTATTTTTTGCGTGATCGAGCACAGTCTTTGACATTGTCACCATTTCATTCATAACCTGTCGGTCTTGTGTGGTTCCCCAGAGCTCTGCCTTGTCTCTTACACTTTTTAACATCTACATCCAGCCACTGGTTAAGCTCATCCACTCCCACAGTCTACGCTGCTACTCCTATGCTGATGATACACAAATCATCGGCGGCTGAACCTGGCTCAGTCAGACACCGCAAATCAGCTTAGGAGTTGTCTAGAAGATGTGGGTTGTTGGATGGGTGATAATTGGCTGAAGTTGAATGGGGGCAAGACTGAGGCTCTGGTGGTTGGTCCTCCTTCTGCTAGGGTTATATGGACACCTGATTTTTGGCCTTTGGGTTCTTTTCCAACTCTATCTCCCGTCTGAAACCTGGTAGTTGAGGTTTCTGCTTCTTTCTCTAATGACGCCCAGGTGGCTATTTGTCAAGCATGCTTCTAGAAGGTGAAAACACTTCAGAAAATATAATTGTTTCTTTTGTCACAATTTCATTCTTCGGTGGTGACTTCATTAGTGATGAGTACTGTTGACTATTGTAATTCTATATGTCTTGCCCAGCCTTTATACCTGACATGTCGGCTATAGGCACTTCAAATTTCTGCTGCCGAGTAGCCACTGGTACTCCTTACAGACACCATATTTCCCCAGAGAGAGACCTAATCTTGCAGTGCAGCCAGGAGACATAAAGATTGA
Source organism: Ambystoma mexicanum (assembly GCF_040938575.1). Classification (NCBI taxonomy): domain Eukaryota; kingdom Metazoa; phylum Chordata; class Amphibia; order Caudata; family Ambystomatidae; genus Ambystoma; species Ambystoma mexicanum. The sequence continues at coordinate 1,145,526,152 of NC_090935.1, read as the reverse complement.
TTGGGACCCTTGGAGGAAGGAGAGAGGTCTTTGACTGACCCCCATTGGCTGTCCCAGCAGTGTGCCCTGATGCTCTCTAATACCCAGTCCAGACTTCACCTGTAAGTAGAAATATCCCAAGCCATTGATTATGTATGCCCGGTATTCTTTCAGCATTGTCTTAGTTATTTCCCCATTGAAAAATCCCCTGTTTGCCGAAGTAGATCCTTTGCAAATTTATCAAAGTAAATCAATTAATTACCCCATTGAATTCCCGGGGTCTATATTGCTGGCACTCAAAACCAACAATCTTTTTTCCAGTGTGTTGTGAGCCATACAGTCATAAAGATTTGCCAAAAGAATGAAACCCTAAACCCTGCTTCCACGTCTGTGCACAGGGTGTAAATATGAAATTGTCCCTGTGTCCCCATTGTGCTCTGAAAAACGAATTTTCATTTGCATCTTCTTTCTCACATTGAGGGCCCGATCCATAGAATAAAATAGCACTGAAAAACGGGCGCTTGATTGCAAAACGCGCTCAAGCGCCGGTTTGTTGATTCATGGAACACGTAGCGCGTGGCTTACCAGAGACTTGCCCTGAATCCTCACAGGTCCAACACGTCATGGGGACACCACGAACGCCTTGCGCAAGATGCCCAGCGAAGGCGCATACCGTCTAGTGCAGTCACCCAAAAAGGGGGCAGAATGCGTGGAATGGGGAACAAGCGTAAATGTGGGCGTTACGTGGTATGTACCGCAGTAAAATACTTGCTATGCCCACATGCGCGCTAAAAACATGTATTCATATAATTGTACAGGGCTCTCCTGCGCACGGAAAAAGACGCGCTAATCCGGAAACACGTCTGCCAAGCAAGAGCAGGCGTAAGCATCACGGCGCATCAAAAACGATGCATAAAAAGGGCGCGTTGAAAACCAACGCACTATACAGCTATGATGAATGGCCGATTTTTCGCAGCAGTGATCGTGGGAAACCGCAGCAGGGGGAGGATAGCCAGGGCATGCATTTTGTTTACCCAGGACCAGCCTTTTTGGAATGCCTGATGACAGGTTTCCACCCCATATCATATTAGACCTTGTCATGGAGTGGGAAGATGACCTCACATCACCCACCCGGTGCTCCCAAGCACTGAGCCCCATGGAAAATGTGCTCAATGTACTGCATTTTTTTGGCCACTGGGTCATTTCAGCAGACAACTGCCATAGTTGGGGGCATTTCACAGCCCACACAGTCACGCTGCCTACACCAGTTGTTGGCAATCATGACTGCTCACCCCTCAGTCCGCAGGCACATGTACATGCCTAGAACACCCGCAGAAAGGTAGGACGTGGTCCAGGACTTTCACGGGGTGCCACTGATTCCACCCTTGTGGCCATATGTCCACCTAGGGCCACAGAGCACATCTATCGCAATCACCAGCACTGGCATTCCATCAACTTGCAGGTTGTATGTGATGCCAAGGGAATCATTACCTCTGTATATGCTAACTATCCAGGGTCTACCCATGATAGTTTCATATTCAGAATGTCACCCCTACACCGGGCCCCGGAAGCTGGGAGGCATGACAACACATGGCTCATTGGTGAGTACAAATGGCCCTGCAAATGCATGCATGTCTCACACAAACACAACCACACCACTGACAAACCATGTCACCTCCACAGGGGACAGTGCCTACCCTCTGAACACCTACATGATGACGCCAATACGGAACCCCATGACACCACCCCAGGTAAGATACAACGCAGCCCATATTGCAACTAGGGCCATAGTGGAGTGCACATTCAGAGTGCTAAAGTCACGCTTCCGCTCCCTTGACCACTCTAGTGGTGAGCTACTTTATGTGCCACCAGTAGTGTGCAGGATCATTGTGGCAGCATGTTTCCTGCACAATGTTGCAACACAGCGTGGTGTACCGGTGGACATGGTGGTGCCCCCACATCCCCAACCACATGCACGGCGGATGCGCATGGGAGGGGAAAGGGCACCTGGTGAGGCTTCCCCAGCTTGTAGCACAATTTTTCACCTAAAATCCAACCCCTGCGGAGTGCACACAGGCCTGTCACATTCCAGGTGACAATCAATGATGACAAAGGAACAATAATCTGTCCCAACCTTAACATCCTGAAAATGTGTCCTCGGAAGTGCTTCATTTTGTGCATCCCTTAGTACTAAAAGTATCTCAATCTGGTATGCACAAAAGGATACACGTGGAAGATGGAGTATGCCAGAAACGGCATGACAAAGTACACATCTAAATGCTGGTATGTCACCTAAACCCTCCCACGCTTCATGTCACCTGCTTGACACACCATGCCATGGCATGCAATGTCTAAACAGAGAAATAAATGGCCAACACATAACACTTCTGTCACAAAGCGTACAACGATCAACCCAAAAAGTCAAGTAATAACTCACTCATCAATATAATCATGTACACAGAAACATCAATTGGCCAGTACAACAAACTAGAAACACAGGACCCAAGAGTTAATCTGTCTGACTGTGACCGTACCCAAATGCACATGCTCCTCAATGTGTCGTGACTTGCACATGCCACCTTTCTAAATTGCACCCTTCAAAATTCGTGTGGCACTGCTAATTAAAGGGGGCCAGGGAAGCGCATACAACATGAAAGCTAACAACAATGGAGACAGTCAAGGCAATACATGAACATGGAACATGAACGAAGGATGCACCTCAATGTACGAATATAAAATGATGGCAACCATGCACTGGACAAACAATCATGAATCCCACTAGGGGTGTATACACAGGTCGGACTTGAGACTGCCCACAGATAGAATGGAAGCCCAATGCCACTGTGTAAGTTACTTTCACACGCTGCACTCCTGGCAAGCCCATGGAAAGGGGAAGCAGGAATGGCATATGTGCCTGGATCCAAGGCACAAACATCAACACGAGACAAGCCTCTATGGGACCAGCTGGAACCTACAGTGGATGTCCTCGGCTGCCACACAAAGCAACACACTGTCACTTAAAGGCACAATAGACAAAAAACAAATAAAAAAAAAATGCCCATAGGGGTCCGGGGAGGGGGGGCCTAAAAGGGAGGAGGTGCAGGGTGCACGTCAACACCCACATGTGTGGATGTTAAAAAAGAAACTTCCATGGGTTAGTGGGCTGCACGGCTATGATCGAGTGGGAGACCTGTCACTGCTGTTGCCACCCTCTGGTGCTGCATCAGAATGTGATAGTGGAAAGGGAGGATAACCACATGTAGCCCTGGTCTGGGCCTCCATGGCAGTGGCCATGCGGGAGTGAGATGCTTGCATCTGCAACATGATGGCCTGGAGGTCTCCATGCAACACCTCATGGGATGCACACAATTCCTCCGTGATGGACTGAGTCATCAGTTGCATCTGCTGTTCAGACTGTCTACTGCTGGCTGCCTCGATTGCAGCCAGTGTAGTCCTTAGGGACCTATACTCTGACCTCAGGGCTTACTCGTTGGCACGACCTTCTGCAGCCAAGGATGCACGCAGAGCCCTCAGTTCTGCCCGTCGTCTCATGTTGCTGGCCACCATGTTCAGCCGGTGAGCGCGGCATGTGGACCGCAATGCCTGCTGCTGGTGCTCCACCTGTCTTGCTGGGGATATCATGGAATTGGCCACCCTATCCATGCTTTGAGCCAACATCTCATGTGAAGCAGCCTGTTGTTGTGCAACAGCATACATGGACTGCTCCCGCACAGTATCACCAGCTAACACACGTCCACCGTGTTGGCAGACCCCACGCCTGCCTAGGCCACCTGGCCTTGATGTGATGAAGCCGTCTGTGGCTGCAGGACTGCATCCCTCTCTTGATCTGCTGCCCCAGGACCAGGATTCAATACTGTGGAGCGTGACCCTGCAATCGTTACCACCACAGACGGACGTCCCAACACTGACTGGCCCTGTGAGGGGGCTTACCCCCCCACCTCCAGACGTTTGGGATGCAACAGCACCCACATTCGATGCACTCACCTACAACACCACAGAGGTATTCATATCTGATTCACCACCAGAGCCTAAGGCTTCCTCAGAGGCAGACTCAGACTGAGTCTGGGCCAGGATGGCCTGTAGCACCAGTGAAACTTCATGGGCTACCACACCACGCCCTTCACTGGTGGTTGGTTGTGGCTCACTATCCTGTTCCTCCTCCACCTCCTCCTCTGCATCCAGTGCCTCATCACCTGCACCTGGACAGCAAAAAAAATGAAGAGCCCTGTAAATACAATAGACCACACACATAGGCATCACAATGTCGTCATGTACACATCAACCTGCCATGTCACAAACTCCTGCACCTACGCAGTGTCAATGCAAGTGAAGGCTAGCATGAAAGCAGCATGGACCTGTGTGGAAGGGCTAAATACAACCTGTAATGCAAGGTGCATAGCACCTGCTACAAACATAATCACCTGACTGGCATAGTTCATCCACCAACATCACACATGCAAAAACACATATGCCACATACCATAGCCGTGCCTAATCTGTAATACTGCATGATATGTGACTTGCTGACTACTGTCCCAGAGCCATGTACAATGGATGTGACATGACATGTAAATCACAAACTCAATACACACAAGTGTCACACGGTGCAACAACGCAAGGGTGGTCGAATAGAGTGAAGCCAGACACACCCATCCCATGAGACCAGCTCACATTGACATCATGCTAGTGAATAGGCATGGTGAAGGTGGGACCTGGGGTTGGAAGTGGGAGTGGGCAGTGCAGTACATAGAAATGGCATACCAAATAAATACAACTACATTACCATCAATGAAAATGCAGTGTGCTGGTGGAAGTATATGTGCAAACATCAGCTGTCAATAGCTGCTAGAGGGTAGTAGGGATACAGCTAACAGCCACCGAGTGTGGAGTGTGGCAGGGAGCCAATGCATGGGTACAGCTGGTGGTTTCAGAGGCCCATGTCGGAGATCATAGTGTGGGCAGGTGACTAGTGCATTCTTGGTCATCCAGGACTCCAGAAGGGGAGAGGAGGTAGAGAAAGCAGAACACATGAGGAAGTATCATAAGAGCCCTCAGACCCAGAGAAGGCTCACCTCCAGTGCCATTGAGGTAGGGAGGCTGTAGCAGAGGGAGGCCCCACCCGAAGATAGACATTAATCACCAACTAATTGCTCTGAGAAGTAACTGACCCTGAGGGAGTAGGAACGGGATGATCAAATACCATGAGAAGGAGGCAAATTGGGAAGATGGAGTTGAAGGAACTGTGGCACCATGAGCCATAAGGCCCTGTGGACAATGCGGAGCGATTGACAATGAACAGTCGTAGCCAGTGGGAGCTAGTGCCATCATCACAGTCCTAGGGAAACACAATACCTGGCACCAAGACAAAAGGACACTCACCACTGTCCAGGTCAGGATGAGTTGCAGAGGGAAGAGAGAAGAGGCACATAAACTGGGTATAGGCCATTGCAGTCTGCAGGTCAACAAGCAAGTGTCCGTCCACCATGACATGGTTCGCCCATTGCAGTCATGCAAATGCAGCCAGAACTGCCAGACAACCAACACACTTCATCCAAGCAACATACACATGACCTGAACACACACGCATCACCACTTACCAGTCATTACCAAATAGATTGGCATGTCTCCCATGCCTTGAATCTGCTCCACATCAATCATAGCACCTCTGATCTCCTCCTGTGGAGCGAGTTTTTCGTCCTCTTCTGGTAACCCACCTCCAGTCACCAGAGTAGAGGTGTAGTTGGCACCCATCTTACCTTTGGGTCAGCGTCCGAGGTCATACCAACGCTTCATTGCGTCAGTAGCTGAGCGCATGGGCCAAGGCGTTAATAAGGTCAGCAACACACTGCTAGTGGGCCATATGCTGGGCAGGCGTATGTGTGCCCCCTGCCTGCACAAGCATGTCGTGTTGGTGTACCTGCACGTAGTCCATGAGGACCTGGAGTTCCTCATCACTAAAGCTCCTGTGCCGTGCCTTGGGACTGAGCCTTTTTGCCTACTGCACGCTTTGCCTTCTTACGAGGCTGCACACACCTCGAGTGGCTGGGACCACTTGCGTCCATAGGGGCTGGAGCACTGGTGGCCTGGGCTGTGGCATCACACACTGATGGTGTGACTGTAGGTGCCCTTGCAGGTGGCTGTACCTGGGTGCCGGTGCCATGACGCTGCACAGCATGTCCCTTCCCCTTCAATGCACGGATAGCATCTGCCCCTGAAACTCTGTGGACCGGGGCGGGGAGCACCACAGGCATGGCTGAGTGACCCAGAGGCTGGGTGGTGTTTGCAACAGCTGCCCCTGCAGCTTCCTGACCCTGTTGGGTTGGGGGCATGGCTCTCCCAGCATGGGCTGGACACCTCTGCCACCTTGCACACCTCCGCCACCACCACCCTGGCCACCTTTGCCTCCCTTCACACTAGTTGCAATCCCAGTCATGGCACAGATGGATTTGTGCAATGGGAGGTGCAGCTATCGATTTTCCTGGGCAATTTGAGTGAAGGGGCAGTGTACGTGATGTCAAACGTACCAGTGTGCCCCAGGAAGGCTCAGTGTAACCCCTGGGGAAAAATAAACGGGCCGCGTCACGCACAGGCACCCCAAATATGAAATAAACATGTACTCGACCCCTCGGCAGCCCATGTGTAAAGAAAAAACCTAATGCAGTATGCTGTGGCACCCAGCAACACATGAAATACGTACGTGAAGGACATGTAAGCTACAGTGATGTTAAATAAGGGGTTGCGTGAAACACAGGGGTACCCACAGATTGCAAATGCGTACGCAACTCAGTCAGCCTCAAAAGTACGCGCGCACGTGCGCTGAGGCAATCCCCCCACCAAAAGAAGAGGCTTGCACGCAGTGAAGAGATTGTGTGGAAACAAAGTCCACACGTCTCTCCGCTATAACTCAGAAAGCGTATGATGCTCTCCTACTCACTACTTTATCCTGAACGTCACGCCCAACGTTCAGCACGTGTCACATAAGTTACATGCTTAGGGCCTTTCCTCTGAATACACTCTAACGCGCTGGTTCCTACCAGCCAATTTATCTGCCTCCAAGTGCCCCGACCTGCCTCCTACGAGCCATCTGCTGCTGCCTGCCCACTCTGTGTGCCTGTTGCCCATGTGCCTTGCAATTTGGTGCCTGCTGTAAAGCCATTTCCAGTGCTCCTGTCACTGTGACCACATCTGCTGATCCCGAAGACTCCCGACGACGTGCCATACCACCGCTCCACAGCCCAGCCACCCACACCTGCCTCGGGGGTTGCCATGTCTGAACTAACATCACCTGAGGCAAGTGGCAACCCCACGGCAGCGAGGCAGTGGGCTGTCAGCTTCTCAGCCAGGGAAGTTGACATCCTGGTGGAGCAAGTCCAGGGGCATTATGAAGCCCTCTTCCCGGGAAAATCGCAAGTCGGCAGGGAAGGAAGGAAGGAAGGATGGAGGAGGCTCTGGGCGGACATCGTGGGTGCCACCCATGTGGAAGGTGTGGCACCGCGCGACTAGACATATGTCCACAAGCACTGGGAGGACTTCATGGCCAGGACCCACAACAAGGCCTGGCGCTTCCTCAAGGCTGGTGACCAACAACAACTATCGGGTCCTGGAGAGGTTCTATCCAGCGCTGTACAACCAGGTCCGGGATTTGGAGCTCTGTCTGGAGTCCACTGGTGTGTGTCCATGTTTTCTCTTACGTGCACCATTGCCTCAGGTCTGGCATGCCTCTTGTACAGATGTCTGTGTACATGTCCCAGACCGTGCTGCATTTGAGTCCGGCCCAGTCGTCCTTCCAGGTACTGTCATCTTCCGGGGGCGAGGAGGCTGGTGCTGTCAGTCACCGGCCGCAGCTGCTAAGGGTAGGTCCAAGAGGGCGAAGGTGGTGGAGGACTCCTGAGCAGTGGGAGGGACAGATGAGTCCACACAGGGGCATGACACTGCGGAAGACAGTGGGGAGGCATCCAGGTTGGCAGACGATGTGGAGGAGGAGGCCACATCAGCCCACTCCATTGGGCCCGGCGGGGGTGATGACGTAGGTGTGACTGCTGCAGTCCAGACTCGGGGGCCGGAGGCAGCGCAGGTCACAATGGAGGTGCCTGTGCTAATTCCTGCCCCTGGGACTGTGACTGCATCTGTATGCACCTGCGGGCATGCCTCAGGCCAGACCCATCCGCAGGTGGCGGATATATCCACGTAAACGGATACACCAATACCTGCGAATGAAGCCATTTGGGACCGGGTGGAACCGGTGCTAGCCGGTCTCACGAGGTGTACAGGCAACATCCGTGATGACGTGCAGGATTCCAATCGGGGGCTTGAATGTCATCACTATGAGATCTGTAGTCTCATCAACTGGCTAGCACAGTTCATGGTCTCGCAATGGGTCTGTGGGCTGGCCACTTATGTGACCCACCCCTCCTTGTCTCCCTCCTCTTTGTGCCAGTCATCCTCCCTGCCGTCTTCTGGCCCAGATGCCACCAGGGCCCCCTGTGCATCTGTCCCAACCCCAGCGGCCAGCCTGGTGGAGATCACGTCCCTGCCAGGGTCGGGAGTCGAGGTGGAATCAGCACATGTGGTCACCACAGCAACAGGAGCTATGGCAATGGAGGAAGAGCAGGCACCAAGCAGAAAGGCACGTGCACGACAGCCCCGGGGGTTGTCATCCCAGAGGCTGTCCTTGATGCGCAGGCACCGGGCATATTGGCAGCAGCAGGCTCACAGTAGGAGGCAACAGGACTCTGGGCTTTCAACAGCAGGTAGGCACCGGCCACCAGGCAGGAGACAAACATGGACCTTACGACAAGGATGTCTTCCGTGTTGGAGCGTTTGGACCAGCAGATCGGGGCAGAGCGGCAGCGGGCACAGGAGGCACGACTTGCCATGGCCAGGGTGGAGAATTCACTGCGTTGGGCAGAGGTCCTTGAGGAGCCTTGCAGGGAGTTTAAGAGGAGCATTGTGTAGTCCCTGCAAGCCCTCGAGGGGGAAGCGGAGGCCCGCCTAGTGGAAGTGGACGCAGTGTTCGATGATGAGACTGAGAGGTTGCATGGCGAGGAGGACGACTAGCCCGCTGCCATTGTATATAGTTCTTTAGGTGCAGGTTTCAATTACATTTTTGAGAGTTCCTGAACTTTGCTCCATATTCTGTACAGTTTTTTTTTAGGATTATAAGACATGTTTTGGGACAATGGACCCTGGTTGTTTGTAAATAGTTGTATTTTTCCGGGATCAATTTTATTTCACCATGGAGGAATGGTTTTCTTTTCATTTGTGTTTTTATTTGGACTTGCATTAATGGCCATGGACCACATGTTTGAGTTTTTCATTTTCAACATCCATTTTATTTACGTTTTCATGCTCTTTTGTTTTTTAATTTAATTCATGCTGGTTTTATATGTTGATTTTACTGAGTATGAATTTAATACTGATTTTTTAAAATATATTTTTACCCATTGGAATCAAAGTGGTGTCTGGTCTCAATGGTTTAGTGCAAGTTTCACTCTTCCTTGACTCAGTTCTGTGTCCCTGCTGTTGACCAATGTTGTTCATGTGTGTGCACACATGCATGCATGTGTGATTTTAGGATTCCGATGCCATGGGGCATGTACTTGGGAGCATGACCAATGGATGGGTGTTGAGGTGCACTGGGAGTGTGCAGCGTGTGGTGGCATTTGATTTCCATGTGCTGCTTTAATGTATATTGGTCCAAAGTGTTTTGGGGTGGGGGGTGTCCCATGAGGTGGGGCCTGCCGGCAGGTTGCCATCACTGGTGTTGGTGGGGAGGCATGGGGCGGGGCCGCCTACAGGTTGCCGTCACTGGTGTTGGTGGGGGGACATGGGGCGGGGCATGACTGGTGGTTGCCGTCACTGGTGTTGGTGGAGGGACATGAGGCGGGGCATGACTGATGGTTGCCATCACTGGTGGGGTGGGGGACATGAGGCGGGGCCTGCCTGCAGGTTGCTGTCACTGGTGTTGGTGGGGGGGACATGGAGCGGGGCCTGCCTGCAGGTTGCTGTCACGGGTGATTGGGGGGGGGCCCATGTGGTCTGGGCTGCCTGGGGGGTATGGGGTCAAGGGTGATTTGGGGGGGGGTCTCATGTGGTGTGGGCTGCCTGCGGGGTATGGTCACGGGTGATGGGGGGCATGTGGTGTGGGCTGCCTGCAGGGTATGGTGATGGGGGGGGGGGTCCCATGTGGTGTGGGCTGCTTCGGGGTATGGTCACGGGTGCTGGGGGTCCCATGTGGTGTGGGCTGCCTGCGGGGTATGGTCACGGGTGATGGGGGAGCGGGGGGCATGTGGTGTGGGCTGCCTGCAGGGTATTGTGATGGGGGGAGGTCCCATGTGGTGTGGGCAGCCTGCGTGGTGTTCGCTAATGGCTGCACGCGCCGGCCTTTCCATGCGATTTGGCTGGTGCGACCGGGGTACGCGATTACGCTGGGGTGCGACCGGGGTACGTGCAGGCCTTTCCCCACGATTTGGCTGGTGCGACCGGGGTACGTGATTACGCTTGGGTGCGGAAGGGGTACGGCCGGCCCTTTCCACTTGATTTGGCAGGTGCGACCGGGGTATGCGCAGGCCTTTCCATTCGAATTTGGCTGGTGCAACCGGGGTACGCAATTTCGCTGGGGTGCAGATGGGGTACGCACGGACCTTTCCACGCAATTTGCTTGTGCATCTGGGGTACGTGCAGGCCTTTGCACGCGATTTGGCTGGTGCGACCGGGGTATGCGATTTCGCTGGTGTGCGGATGGGGTACACGCTGCCTTTTCCACGCAATTTGGCTGGTGCGACCGGGGTACGTGCTGATTTTTCACACAATTGCGATGGGGGGGGCAGTCTGCTGGCCCACGGATGGCGTGGGGCCTTGCGCCGTATTAGGCAGTTCATTGGCTTTTTCATGCGCACAGGGGCGTTACTGGCGCTGCTTGATGTTCATTGCGCCACAGGTACTGAAGCCTTGGAAAATCCGTGAATAAGCTTGCTGTGCAATTGCTGATTTGCGTCACGGCTGTCGCACGCTCCTTCTCGGCACGCAGTCTCTTGCACTACTTCTGCTCTGGATTCCATAAATCTGTCATCCCAACCCAAAACCGATTTTTCCATTGTGTGCTGAAAAACGAATTTCCCGCTTACCTTTCTTCCCGTCATAGCGTTTCCGTGAGCTATATCTCAAATCCTATTTTTCCCTTGTGTTCCCACTCCTTGCCACTGCCTTCCATTCAAAAGAGTCAAGCCTAGTGGATGTTTGTGGGAGTGAGGATTGCTGGGACCAAAGTATAATTCTGTTTTCAGTCATTTTCATTGTGCACTGTGATCTGTTCTTTGCTTATATTGGAAGGTGATGTAAAAGGTAGCTATTGAAACTGCATAGTCTGGTGTCATCTCTGTGTTGGTAATTTGCTGAAAATGATATTTTGTTTTTGTGTTGCCACCACGTTGGTGGCTGATGTAATCTATTCTAATTTGCCTAAATTAATGAATACATATCTTATTAATACACACCGGCCTGGTTCCTAGTCCATTGTGGCACTAGGTATTTGTTGAAGTTGTGTGCGGGATGGGTTGGAGGCCTTATCAAAAAGGACCTGAATGATCGAAATAAGTGTTTTTATTGTGTGCCACATTCCTTGTAGGGGAAGGAGATCCCTGACTTGCGTGTGACCGTATAATAAACCGCGACAACTGAAAGCGATTCCCTTCGGGTGGGTGATTTTGTCATGGGAGATTTGTGGGCCAGAGGAAAAGGGATGTGCAATCAAATGCCTCCCAAAGGAAACTTGTACTCGCATTTGCTTCCCAATTTCACAAGCCGTGTAGACTGTTCTGTTTGTTTTTATGCTTCACACACTAGATCATAGGTTTGCAACCTTTAACTCTTCTGGTGTTGAACCAAACGTACCATGAGTCCTAGCTAGCATAGTGGACGGTAATGGGTAACTAGCAGTCCTAGTCCAAAACCTCTTTCAACCCTCTGCAGCATCAGCAAAACGACATCATCTAGTGGTGCTGTTAAGCAAGGGTACTGATCAGCAGATGTATGGCCCGTTCACAGCCACACCAAACTTGTGTAAGAGGGAACCTCCTAACATTTGTTAATTGTGTTGAACATCTTTGTGAGGTTTGGAGTATGATTGTGCCTGTACCCTCCAGTTTATCAGAGTACAATTACAGAAAATTTGGATCCGAAAATCGAGTGTTTACAGTGTTGTGAAATAAATAGTGCAGCAAATCTTTGTCAGGAAGATGCTAATACACATTGTAATTGGAAAAACTGGAGTCTGTTAATAATATTACAAAATGAAGACCACTGTACACGTGAGAAACTACTGTGCAGGGATGATGTAAAAAAACATAGCCTTTCCTCCTCAACCTGTGCGCCTTTGAATCTATCTTTTGGGAATTTCTTTATAATAGCATTACATTTTTTTATGCTGGGTTCCACTCATTAGACACTATGCATTTAAAAGTTGGGTCACATTATGTGCAAAATATTGGTTGAACAACATGGCCCTGTAATTTCTTAGCAAGGCGAAATGCCTCTGTGTTTGAGTAAATGTCTGTTTTGTTTCCAATGTATGTCCCTTTAGATAAGGGGTCCATGAAAGACTGAATTCCTGGCATACGTCTCCCTGCAGCCAATGGAGTTTAAACTGGGGGAAAATCCCTTTATTTATTTTAATATTTATAACGGGCCACATGCCCATGGGCCTCAGAGCGCACATAAAGAGACAAACGGAACATGTCTGGGGCCAATGGCCAGGGAGTGTAGGAGGGGCAGAGACAAACTTAACCTGGGTTAAGATTGAACAGGTAGGTTTTGATTTGCTTCTTGAACAGTGAAAGATTCTTGGCCAGGCGTATAATCCCAAAGTGCGTTCCAATGCAAGGGAGCCTGGATGTCCCTTCAAAGCGCGCCAGCTTGTATCTGGGCTACGCAAGGTTAGGGTAGGTGGAGGACCGAAGTTGTCTCCCTGGTGTGTGGGCCTTCACACGATTCTTTAAGTATGTTGGGCTGGCATTTTAATGACAGCATGAGAATCTTTGATCCTGTGTTGTACTGGTAGCCAGTGTAGTGTCCTCCGAGCATCAGATACATGGGCACATTTGGACATGCCATGAATGGCAGGAATTGTCCCATTCTGTGCAACCTGTAGCGATTGCGTGTTTGAGAGTGCGGTCCCAGCCAGCAGGCTATTAAAATGGTCAAGTCTGGAGTTTATTAATTCCGAAGCTAGCAACGCACAGTTCTTGACAGAGCGAAATGGGTGGATGTAGTTCAGTAACTTGGAGATGAGGCCACAGGAGGATCGGATGTAAGAGACGTGTGGTCTCATGGCCCGTTCAGCATCAAAAATGACCCCTAGTGTCTGACTTTTTTGGACACGATGATGTTGCTGGCAATAAAAAAATTGGCATAGGCCGGATTCCGTTTATTAAGGCAGGCTCTGGATGCTACAATCAGGAGCTCAGTTTTGTTGCAGTTCAAGGCAAATGAATTGCCTGCCATCCATGGAATGCATCGTAGATTTTATTTATGGCAGCTAGATCCTGTTCATACTTCCCGCTCAGCTCAAGGATGACCTGGGTCCCGCTCAGCTCAAGGATGACCTGGGTGTCGTCAACATAATTTGCATACTGTACACCCAGGCCGTCCAGAAGGTCGATTAGGGCCTGGTGTAGACATTAAACAGGGTGGGTGATGAGCATGAGCCCTGGGGAACGCTGCACGTGTGCAGAACAGGAGATGTGCTTGCTTCTAAGACTACTACTACCACCGAACAGTCCAAGGGCCATGGAATGAGGAGATCCATTGTGATGCCTGGTCGGAGCAGTGCACTAGCTCCCTGAGCCTCGTCACCAGGAGAGAGTGATCCACTAGGTCGAAGGTCGCTGAGAGATCTAAGAGCATCGCGGGATGACCCCTATCTGCTATGCCAGCCAAGGTGGATTTAAGATCCAGCATCGCGGTTTCCGTCCTGTGCTGAGCTCTAAAACCCGATTGACATTACCCCAAGATGTGGTGATCTTCTATGTGTTTCTGCAGCTGCAGATATGGCAATTTGTCCATGATCTTGCCTTTTTTTCCATGTAAAAGGGATGTGCAGCTCTGTGCGTTTTCTTTTGTTGCTCAATTATCACGTGACCACTGCTTAAGAGGTCTCTGGGACTTCGAAGGCTTATGGCACTACCATCTTCGCATAATACTTTGTTAGTCCAATAGAAGTTATCAAAACTTATTTTGCTTGTCTTTCCGCACAAAATAAAATTGTGTGGTGTTTGTGGAGCGTGTAACCATGGTTACTTTTATTGATTGGTGGGTTATACACTACACCATAGTTTATACCGGCTCAAAGGTGTCTGTACAAGAGCCTTAAGACGAAGGGCTATTTATCTGGGCATTACAGGTGAAAATAATTAAAGGCTGCTAGGATATTAAAGGATCATCCTTTTTCTAGTGCCTGGACAGAGAGCGCACCAAAAATGAGTGTCAGCTCAGTTTGTAATAAATGTACATTCCCATGCAGGGATGGACTGTCCTATAGGGAATTCTGGAGACTTCCGGGTAGGCCTCTCCACCCTGGGCCTCGTTTGCATGATATTTCCACATTTTCTCATAAGGGGTGGGCTTGCTGAAAATGTGTAATATAGGCCCACATTGATAATTATTTCCAGGGCTTCTTTTGGTTCTCAGTCTACCTCTGTTCCCATAGGAAACAGGCAGGGGAGAAACCTAGACAAGTACATGGTCAAAATGAGTGCTCTAGGTGTGCTCAGATTAGTGAAAGCACAGTCATTAAACGAAACCATGTGCAGCATGCTGCAGTATTTGTAAAGCAGTGAGTGTGCAGTTGCACCACCTGTTGGTGAAAGGCTGTACATGCAAGCCAACTGAGGACTGCTTTTTGAGTTTGCACTAAAGGCAATATATGTGGGTAGCTGCTTCAATGATTATCATTAGTTGGGAAATGTCTACATGATGGTTCAATTCCAATGAATTATAGTTTACCTGGATGCTGATCGTATTTCAGCAAATTGCACCCATTTGAAACATCAGTACGGACTCACCTGTGTATTATTAGTAGAGTCGCATTTTCTTAGTAAAAAAAAGGGATCCTCTACAATACCTAGATAGACGTCCGAGGCTAAAGTCACAAAGTGTAGTGACTTTTATTTTTCATTCTCATCTTTTCATTTCACCATCTCAGCCCGAATCGCAAAGGCTAGCTGTCCTCCCATTTACTTAATTTAGGGCTTAGAATGAGGCCTTTCGCCAAAACATGTTTTCCTACTGTAAAGCAAAGAGTAGGACACACATGCCTCCAGTGCGAAAATTTTCTTTGGTGCTGTAGCAACTTCCAGAAGAATCGACATGTGTGGTGTCATACTCCAGCGACCAAAAACATGTACGAGCATGCTTGTCAAGATCACCAAATGGTAATCCCCTTATTGGGAGTACTTTTATTCTTCTTAGTCCCCATCCTATGAGGCATCCACCTCTCGAGATGACCCCATTTGATTAATGGTGAACCCTGACACCAAACATGCCACGTGGAGAGTACAAAGGCACCTTTTACCCAGCACATCTATTGTCATTATCCAGCTATGCCTAGCCCAAGGTGTAGGTGACTGTTATGTTCTTTATCTTGGACTCTTTCCAATCCAGCTGAAGTGTTGGTACTCTCCCAATAGTGTAAACAATATTACTCCTACGTCCGTCCCCTTTCCTCCATACTTATGGGACATCTCTCCGTCCTGTGGGACGGGACTGGAGCACTTTGTAAAAAGCATCCAAAAATGTTGCAGAAATGTGTCCTTCCTCTTTCTTGCACGGGGCCTGGCACGCGGCCACAATCCCGGCCACCTCGGCTCTGCATTGCCTATCAGTCCTTTTCTCGGCTCGTTCGGGACTGGACGCACTTGCATCCGCTGAAGATTTTCTTCCCTTTTTCCTCTCTGGCTCTCGCTAGCGATCGTGTACTAGTCTGTCGTTCAAACTAGACTTTCCAGATTGTTCATTGTCACTGACGCTTCGCGAGGGTGGGTCCCCATCCTCTTTGTTTAGAGTGTTTGGGTCCGGATCACCGTTGGGACTCCTGTTTTTACTGTGATCCCCTTTCGTTCCGGGCACTTCAACATCGGTTGGAGCGGTGGGAGGAGGTGTTCCGACGAATTCCTCCTTCGCATTTTCAAGCGTTTATCGACGAAAAGAAGAAACACCTGTTAAGTTCTTTACTTTTCAGAGCACTCCGGCCGGGAGCCACCTTTCCAGGTTCTTCCCCAGCCGGGAGGGGCGTTGATCGCTCTGTCACCGGGGATTGCCCTGAGGTGCCCGTTGGGCCTAATAATTGTACCAGAGTTTTCCCTGAGGGTCTCCGTAAGGGGCCTGTGGATACCGGAGTACACTCCGCTGCCCCTCCTGTGGGGGCTACTTGTAGACCCAGTTCTACTGAGTTGTAGGGTACCAGAGCTTGCTCTGAGGCCTCTCTATCAGCTTCCCTCAAAAATAAGACTGGGGTTCGCCCTGAGGCCTCAGTGGGGCTTGGTGTTACCGAACGGATGTTTGAGGCCTGCGCTAGTAAGGCTGTTACCGGACCCGTGTTCGAGGTCCCTAGTACAGAGGCTAAAGCTACCAACATTAGGTTGTTTCTCACCGTTCCCGCTCTTGCGGCGACGCCAGATCTGTTGATGGGGCAAAGAAGGAAAGTTCTTCTTTTACCGGCAGTGCCGAGGTCCTTCCTGGGAAGGCTAATTTGGCGATTGGTATGTCGCAGAAACATTCCAGGCCTCATATTACCGCCTCTGCCGAGGTTCCTTACGTTAAGGCTAAAGTTAAGACCCCTGATCCATCGACTGGGACCCCTGCTTCACTTCCTCACGTGCTGCAGTTCCCCTCAGGTGATGGCAAAATGGGGACTGTTCCCGCCACGACCACGGCGGCCATTTTGAGCCCTTTGCCTACAACTACGCCATCGGCCTCAGGTGTAGGGCTTGGTTCGGTCGGTGAACATACAATTCCTTTTGCGCATCCCTTTCGGCCAGTTTATGACTGGAATGCTAGGATGCCCCTTCCGCACAATGTTTCGTTGCCTGCGGGGTCGGCACCTTTTATTTTTGTGGACACTTCGGGAGATGGACCTGTGTGGCAAACCCCCCCCCCCCCCCCCCCCGTTGCATCCGTGGAATTACCCTCCTCATGAGAGGCCTCCTCTGGTATCTCCAAAACAGTCCCGGAGGACGCTTTTTTTCGGCACATTTCAGACGCTCATGCGTACCGACCCCATGAGGGAATATTTCAAAGGGCTTTTTAGGGAGATATGTCCTCCCGTGCCTCCGGCTCCACTCGTTCCTCCGGTGATCCCGCCGGCGCCTCCCTTGCCTACGGTGCCTTCCCCGACTCTTCCACCTTTACCCCCATTGTCCCCCATGGACAAGGCAGCGCCCGACACGGTTCAGCAGGATCCTGACCTATCGGATGACGCGCAGGGCGATCAGGACAACAAGGATTTCCCCTGCTCTATTAGAGCTTTCCATGACCGGGTACTGGACATGATGAGCTTCTTGGATGTTCCAGTGCCCGAGGCACCTGCTCCGCAGGAGGGCGTGCTTTCTGGGGCGTTCACCCGGTCTCCTTTTGAGCGTACCGGCCGGTTCTTGCAGAAGGACGTTCTGGCCGAGGTCCGTAGGGTTTGGGAAAAGTCACACACTGGACTTTTCATCAATAAGAAAATTAACGCGCGATACAGGCTACATTCCTCGGAATAGGTGGCTCTGTCATCTTGTCCACCCCCCTCCTCCACGGTGGTGGCTGCAGCTACCTTACAGTCCAGTCCAGGCCTGCAGCATCCTCTTCCACGTCGGCTACTCAGGTTCTGGGAAAGGAGGACAAGCTTCTTGACTCCCTTGGGAGGAAGATTTTCGCTAACTCGCCTTGCAGCTCCGGCAGGCCAATGCCAAACTAGTGTTAGCAGGGGCTAATATGCGGATGTGGAAAGGTCTGTCGGAGTTTGAGGAGTTCATTCCGGTCGAAAAGCTGGAGGATTTTAAGGCGGGCTTATCCGACGCTAGGGTCTTGGCCCAGGATCTCCCGGAGGCTTCTGCTCACCACGTAGACACCTCGGCTCGAGGCCTTATGTTGGGGGTTGATAACTCACGACAGGCATGGCTACATGCCACCAAGTTTTCGAAGGAGGTGCAGGACAAGGTGTTGGACCTTCCGTTTGACCGTAAGGAGCTGTTTCATTCTACAACGGATGTAGAGCTGACCAAGACGAAGGATAGCACGCAGACAGCTAAATCCTTGTCAGTCCTGGTTAAAAACGCCTTTAAAGCCCAGAGACCCCTGTCGCAAAGTCGGCCCGCCTCGGGTTTCAGGGGCTTCCTTGACCGGAATTCTCGTAGAGTGGATAGCCCTTCGGGGAATAACCGCCGGAGACAACAGCGGACTCGGTTTTTCTCCCGCTCCTCAGGCTCCTCTTCAGGTTCAGGTGGCAACACCACTGAAAAACCTACAAAATGAGGGTTCTACGCGCTCGCTCGAGATCCCGGTGGGAGGACGCATTGCGTCTCATTGGGAGGCGTGGCAGACCATCACCGAAGACAGATGGGTCTTGTCAGTCGCTCGGGCGGGTTTCCGCTTACCCCTACCCTCTACCCCACCCTTCAACCCTCCTTTCCAGCTGTCGGGATCACCCTCCCTGAATGCCGAGGTGCAGAAGCTTCTGGACCTCAGAGCGGTGGAACCCGTTCCCCTTGGGGAACGAGGGGAGGGCTTCTACTCCCGGCTGTTTACGGTGCCCAAACCCAACCAGGCTGGCCTGCGCACCATCCTAGACCTTTCCCAGTTCAATCTTTTCCTACCCCAAGAGAGATTCAAGATGATCACGCCCAGCCAGATACGGTCTTCCTTTCAGTGGGGCGATTGGCTCAGCATGGTGGATCTTCCGGATGCGTACATGCATATTCTGATTTGGAATCCACGCAGGAGATATCTCCATTTCTCTTTGCGAGAGGAGCACTTCCAGTTTCGAGTGCTTCCTTTTGGCCTCAGCTCGGTGCTGCGTGTCTTCACGAAGATGATGTTGGTTTTCGCAGCCTATCTGCGTCTGCAGGGTATCCATGTGTATCCATATTTAGATGACTGGCTCTTAAGCAGTCCTTGCCCGTTGAAAGCTGTGTGCAATCTTCAGTCTCTCCTTCAGCTCCTGTTCCATCTTGGGCTGTCGGTGAACTGGCGGAAATCTTCCATGACTGTCTCACAGGACTTGATTTTCCTGGGTTTTCGCTGGAACACGATCTACTGCAGAGTGTACCTGACCGGGGACAGAATGGCGGATCTGTTGGCCAAGTGTCAGATGTTTGCGCAGTCGGAGAGCATGTTGGCCTAGTGGTTCCAGAGGCTTCTGGGCCTCCTGGCCTCGTGCGTGTTGGCTCTTCCTCTTGCTCGTCTCAAGATGAGGCGAACTCAGATGGCTCTTCGGAGTTCTTGGCGTCAGGCTGTGGATCCTTGACTCCAAATTGATAATGATTCCGGCTTCCATGAGAGTGGACCTGGAGTGGTGGTCATCTCTCAGCAACCTGTCGGTGGGTGTGGGGTTTCAGGACCCAGACCCTACAGTGACGGTCACGTGGGGTGCGACGATGGATCTTCTTCAGGTATCGGATCTTTGGTCGTCTCAGGACAAGCTCCTCCACATAAATCATCTGGAGCTTCTGGCGATCTTCCTAGCGCTCAGGGCGTTCAGACCAATCATTGCCAACAAGGTGGTCCGTATACGCACGGACAATGTGGTTTTGATGTATTAGTTCAACAAGCAAGGGGGAACCAAGTCTCCCTCTCACGTGGACCTGCCCATCCAGATTTGGGAATGGGCTGTTCTTCATGGTGTTTGGCTGCTTGCAGTGCACATTCCGGACCAGCTGAATGTCACAGCGGATGCCCTCAGCCGACGGACAGTCGTCAGCTACGAGTGGGAATTGAAGGCGGAGGTCCTCTCATGGATTTTCCTGCGTTGGGGTACACCGGAAGTGGACCTCTTTGTTACGGCGGCAAACAAGAAGCGTCCTCAGTATGCCTCCAGAGGGGGGCTGCTCTCGAGATTCCATGGCACAACAGGAGGGCTTGTGCTTTCCCGCCTCTGCCTCTGATTCACCGAGCAATCTGCAAATTGAAGAGCTCGGCGAACTGTTCTCTCCTACTCGTAGCCCCGTGGTGGCCAGCCAGGATTTGGTTCTCAGAACTTCAACACCTGTTGGTGTATCCACCGATCAGGTTACCAGTGACCCCCGATCTTCTTCACCAAGGGGAGAAGCAGCTGTGGCACCCCTCCCCACAATCGCTCAGCTTGGCGGCATGGTGTCCGAGTTCAAGTCTTTAGAACATCTTAACTTGTCTGCGGATAACATGCGCATTATCCAAGCAGCCAGGAAACCCTCAACTAGGTCCCAGTGCAGAAGCAAATGGCTCAGGTTCTGTCATTGGTGTTAGGACAAGCAGTTGGACCTTAGGGGGGCAACAATTGACAGGGTGTTGTCCTTTGTATCCTTCTTAGCAGAGTCGGGTGTCCATGTTCTGCCATGCAGAACTTACCTTTCAGGTGTTTCCGCTTACCTTGCTACAGACCAATGCTCCTAATCTCTGGGTAATCCAGTGGTTAAGAGGCATTTTGCAGGTTTGACACACCTCTATCCTCCAATTCGTATTCGCACCCGTCGTGGGATCTAAATGTAGTCCTGACGGCGTTGTCATAAGCCTTTCAAGCCAATGGCCACAGTGGACTTCAAGTACCTGTCCTGGAAAGTGTCCTTTTTGGTCGCCATTACGTCAGCAAGGCGGGTGAGTGAGCTCCAGGCCTTGTGAGTGGAGCATCCCTTTTTGGTCTTTTACAAGGATAAGGTAGTCCTACGGACGAATCCTGCTTTCCTGCCGAAGGTGGTATCTGAATTCCATCTGAATCAGTCGATCTCCCTGCCGGTCTTTTTTCCGAACCCTACCTCAGAGGCAGAAAGGGTTCTGCATTGTCTCGATGTCAGAAGGGCTCTTAAGTTCTATCTGGACAGAACACCCGTTCTCAACTGTTTGTGACTTTTGGTAACCCTCAGGGTAAGCAGGCATCTAAGGTGACTATTTCTCAGTGGATCGCTGCCTGCATTACGGAGTCCTTCACCGTTCAAGGGCTGAAGCCTCCTAAGGGTATTCATGCGCACCTGGTGCGGGGCAAGGCAGCCGCGGTTGCTTTTCAGAAATACGTCCCCTGGTCCCCATCTGCTTTTTGTAAGCATTATTGGCTTGACATGAGCTCAAGAGCTGATGCTCAGTTTGGTCAGGCTGTGCTGAAGAACCTTTTTCAGTAAGGGGTAGTTCCTGTAAGAAGTGCTTGGGAATCTCCCATAAGTATGGAGGAAAGGGGACGGGACGTAGGAGTATAACCAGGTTACTCACCATAGTGACCACCTTACTCCTAGAGACTGAACGAAGGGTGATCACACTCCTGTGTGGGTTCACAAAACCACAAATGGATTCTGACAGAAATGTAACAGGACAATTCTACGTACTGCAGTAGGTTTTTTAATGAAACTGCAGTTATTGTGTTGGAGATACACTTGACTTCAGGGGTCACACAAGATACAACAGTATTTACACATTTTGAAGGTGTAGTAACCAATTCATAGGTAACAAATGTCAAATATTTGTAGCGTCTTTAAGATGCTTCCACGTCCACTGAGGGGTCCTTGGGAAGGATACCAGTGGACTTAGTGAGGTGATGGCATATTTAACAGCGTAAATGCGTAGAAACAATGTAAGGTTGAACAATGACAACGCACACAATACGAGTCAACACAACAGTGTTTCAGCCAAAAAGTGAACTTGGATGGGCTCTGATGGTGTGGCCTTCATCAGGACGAGATATTCCGTGGGCGGAAGTATCTTGTGGGGTCGGAACTTGGGTGACCGCGACCGCCGACTTCCCACTGCAGCAGATCATTTCCTTCCACTCTAAGCATCCCACGCCCGCGGTGTACTTCGCGTATTTTGTACGCCTGACTGTTCCACATAGTAATTCACTGGCAACAGATCTCCCTGAGGAACGGCCACAACCAGGACCTTGAATATCCTTCAGTGTACATTTGACACTGCTACTCCTCGAGCCACCGAGCTCCCAAGTTCCGACCCCATAAGATACTTCCGCCCACGGAATATCTCGTCCTAGTGGAGAGGAAGGACACATTTTTGCAACATTTTTGGATGCTTTTTACAAAGTACTCCGGTCCCGTCCCACAGGACGGAGAGATGTCCATAAGTATGGAGGAAAGGGGACTATGGACTAGGAGTAAGGTATTCACTACGGTGTGTAACCTGGTTATTTACATTTGAAATGTGTCCGTGATAGTAATTCGGTATAAAACCCTTCTGATCAA
Source organism: Ambystoma mexicanum (assembly GCF_040938575.1). NCBI lineage: Eukaryota > Metazoa > Chordata > Amphibia > Caudata > Ambystomatidae > Ambystoma > Ambystoma mexicanum. The sequence goes on along the minus strand of NC_090935.1, from coordinate 1,145,503,744 downwards.
GTGATGCAAATTGGGCCCTCTGCCCTTTTCATTTGTCTCCATACTCAACACAACGGGAAACTGGCTTTACATTGCAGGACACCTATACCCATTTGGACAGCTTGTCAACAGTGTGATGCTTGGGCTCTTCCTGGTTAAACAATTCAGCCTCCCTGCAGCGGTTTCTTGGGAGAGCTCCAGGCTTCGGAGCATATGTTGGGGGACAGACCGGACTGCTGGGTGGCTTGGGTTTAAGCCTCGGGATGCAACGATGCTCCAACAAGAAACTTAGTTGTAGCGCAACACTGTCTTGTTTCAGTCCATTTGCTACCCTGCTGAGAGATGCGTTTTCTAGCATTTGGAATGATTATGGATATGCACTTTGACTGGAGATTAACTGCCTGCCAATTAAAACAAGGGCTTGCAGGACACAGACGCACTTCCGCCCGGTGCGTGCTGTTGCCAGTGTGTGTACCCCGAGCAGTATCTGTCGGTAGATTCTATTTGACTCCTGCAACGTGCTGTCCTTCGGCGATCCCGTCAAGCAGCCGCTAATTATACCAGGTTTGGAGCTGCTATGGGCGGAGCTGTGCGCGGCTTGACTTGCACAGGTCAGGTGGCTGTTTGTGGCTAGCGCGTGTCAAGCCCCGTGTGCAAGCATGGGTTGCCCAAGGTGATCTTCGCTCTTTGTCAACCGGTTGAATCCACGTCCACAACACCTGGGCGCAGGACATGACGTTTGCAGAGTGAAACGTTTGACATGAACCGGCTGAATGGGTTAATGGATTCTGATTCGAAGATATCACCACGCCCTGATATCGGACTGCGTGCCAGAAGCGCCCGTGGAAATCATTTTCAAATTGGCCCCATATTGCACATTTTCGGCAAGCCCAACCCTTTTGCTCTGAGAACATTTGGAAATAAAATAGGTTACCACACGAGGTCCAGGGTGCAGAGGCCTGCCGGGAAAGGTCCCCATAGGCCAGTATACCCCGCTGCCTGATATCATATCACTCGCTGCTGTGACGTAAAGCTGGTGGTCCCTAGCAGATATACTTAACCCTTCATCATTTTTTAGTTGCTTTATGCCCCTTTCAGTCTGCATCACCCCTATTTGTGTAATCTTATTCATAACTCTGCTGCATTTTCATCTATGCCATTCTTTGTGAACTCTACAGCTTAACCATTACCCATGAGGACTAGCAGCAATGGACCTCTTCCTTTCCTCCATCCGTATGTGTATGTAACCCCCATGCCCGTTTCCCCTCCCCCATCCATTGTATGTTCACAGGATTGTGGTTTAGCCACTCTATTTCAAACTTTGATCACTTCTGTACAGCGTTTGGATGCCTCTTGGAGCCTTCTTCATGGCATATAAAATCACAAGTAGAAGAAAAAAACATGGAAATACATTTTATACGCATAAACGATTATACAAATTTAATGTAAAATTGTGGTGCAAGCTGCTTGTCAGTTTTATTCAACACTAATTTGTTTTCCTCAAATGAACACACTACATTTGTTTACTTTCTAATGGCAAGAACTATTATACACGACAATAAAAAGGCGAAAACCTTATTAACACAACATACAAGACCAGCATTTAGGCTTTGACTGGACTCGTCAACATAACTAATAGTGCAATGAAGTTGAGATTCAAAGTGTTTGAGATTTTGTATGTGCTTTTGTATTGAGAGTGGCTAATCTACGGAGATCGAATTTACTATTTGAGGAGCAGGAGTTAACAGTCGGCTCCTGGGTTTCCGGCTTGACCCGGTAGGCAGATGCAACTCCTGGGAAATCAGAAGCTACTACATCGTGAACACTTGATTTGTCCTTTAACTAGGGGTCGAGTACTAAAAAGTGGGCGCACTGATGTCCCCACATACGCAATGGAATGTGACATCACCAGAAATTAGCATATCAAGGTGAATTATGCAAATGTCATTCAATTGCCTTTGCATAACCATACAAATTGCACAGGACGAATGGCATTTGCCTTTTATAAATTCCACACAAAAAAAAGAGGATATTATCTTCTGAAAGTATTTGGAAAACTTTAAAGTTGCGCAAGTTTTGAAGTCCAAGAATCAATAACAATGTTTTCCCTGGAACAGGCAGTCCCGAAATGTGACATTTTACCTTTTAGTTGTTTGCTATCTGACATCAGCTTTTTGGCTGTGCTGCTGAAGTACCCGGGCAGCGTTCCTAGAGACTGTGGTTTGAATGCCAAGGATAGCATGGTTTTATAAACTGAGAAAAGACAGTCAATGTTTCTAATTTTATACACAGCCTCTCAGGGGGACGGTGTGCACCCTCTGAGAAAAGTCTTCAAATTCTGGATATTTGCCTCTTGCACAGCCAATCTCTTGAGCAAAGGAACAAAGGTAAAAAAAATGAAAAAAGATGCCCGCCGCCATAGGGAAAAAGAACTACATCCATTTTACATTTCGAAAGGATTGTGTCCTCCGACGTATTCCTCATCTTAGATATCTCCTTCCAGCTCTGCTGGCCTCGGAAAAAATTTTCTCTCTAGAGGGCGCTGCGCGTCGACGTCCTTCGAGTCGATGTCCCTCGACAGCCGCCGTATCGACGCCGACGTCATCCTGGCTATAAAGGCCCCGCGCAGCGCCTGTTGCTCAGTTCCGTTTTTCCGCGCGTACTCAGTGCCTCGGAATACCGTTGCTCAGTTTTGTCAGTTAAACCTATTTACCACGCGTTATTCGATACCGTAACGATGGCTTCTTCGTCGGAACCGACAACTCCTTGATCCGGCTTCAAAAAATGCCGAGATTGTGGGAAAAAGATGTCGCTGACTGACCCTCACAGAGTTTCTGTGGTGTTTGGGAGCTGAACACCATTGTTCGGAGTGCGAGGACTGTATGTCCATGACAGCTAAGGCCCTGAAGGAGTGTAGGGGGAAGCTGGAGAAAGGTAAGACTTTTAAAGCTTCTTCTTCGTCGACGAAGTCGAGACATTCGTCTCCTCGTCACCATTCGCGCTCCAGATCTCGGAGTGGGTCTCATCACTCCTCGAGATCGAAACACTCGAAGAGGAGACGTCGAAGATCCCCTTCTCCGTCTTCCTCTTCCTCTGTTTCGCCAAAGAGAATCCCGTGCCCCACGAAACATAGTTCCCGGGCTGAATGGGAAAAATAATATGATGAGCGTCTTCGAGAAAGCGGCCTCGACCCCCTCCAAGACTGCCGAGAGCGATGCTCTGGTCGAAAGACCCGAAGGTCAAAAACGCCGCGAGTCGCAGTACCCGGCGAAGGAAACCTCTCGAGCGCGTCACGAACCCTCGAGCAGGACTATGACCTCCAAACCTTCCTCGAAGGTTCCGTCGACGCCGTCGACGAAAGTTACGTCGAGGTCGATGTCTTCGACGCCGTTGTCGAAGGGACCTTCGATACACGAGTCTGTCGACACAACGCCAGCGTCGACACCGGTGTCGACGCCAAGAAAAGTCACGGTTACGACACACCCAGTGTCTATCCCCAGGTCCTCGACGTCGATGGCTTCGAGATCGTCGAGTAGAATCCCAATTCTGTCGAGGTCTTCGAGGCCTCCGCCTTTGTTTTCGACGCCACGCTCGAAGCCTTCGACGTCGGCATCGACGTTTTCGAGGCCGATTATGACAAGTTCGGCACCCTCAGCCTTGGAAATGGGGTTTACACCCTTTATGAGTTCAGAACAATTGAGAACTATGTCCTCAATATTGGAAGAGGGTGAATTGTCTGAACAGGAAGACACATTTGAGCTGCAGGGACCTGTAACCCCAATTAGAGAGGAATTTTCCTCTGAAGAACGCAGGTTAAAGGATCTTCATGATTCCTTACATGAGGCAAGTGGGTTAGACACTTGCCCTGAGGTGGAGTTTGCTAGGCCAGACCCGGGGGAACATGCTGAAACCCCCTATAGAGCCTTAATGGCCAGGATCACAGAGTTTATGGGGTGGTCTGCACCTTCACAATCTTTCCAACAAGATGACCTCACGGATATTCTTGACAAAGGCCCACAGGAGGATCCTGTGGTGCCTTTTCATAAAGCTCTTCAGAGAACTGGGAAACCCCAGATGTCGTCCCGGCAGTAAATAAAAGACTTTCTACAAAATACAGGGTATCCTCTACAGACCCGGAGTTTTTGTCTAAACACCCATCCCCAGAAAGTCTGGTGGTACAGGCAGCCTCCTCTACCGATGTCAAGACGGCTTATCCTACCGTCCCACAAGACAGGGACGATAATAAATATGATGCTATGGCAAAGAAAGTCTTTTCAGCATGTAGCATGGCGTTAAAATCTGTTAATGCTACTTGCACCCTTGCTAGGTTCAGCCATACACTTTGGGAGTGTGCTTCTACAGCGGCTGACTGCATCCCGGAGGGAGAAGAAAGGGATGCGTTCCTGAATATTATACAGGACGGTAAAGATGCTATGTGCGAATCCCTCCAGACGGGCATTGATTCGGCTGACAGTATCAGCAGAGCAATGGCGGCAAGTACATCAACCAGGAGATTCGCTTGGTTGAGAGTCTGGTTTTGCCCCAGATGTGCAAGCCAGGCTCTTGAACATGCCATTCGATGGCTCTTCTTTGTTCGGGAAAAAGGCGGATGACAGTTTAGAGAAACTGCAAACTTCAAAAGCAGCAGCGAAATCCCTAGGAGCTGCAATCCGTCACACCTTTTCGTCCCACAGGAACCTCTGCGAGGGGCAAGTCCTTTTGCTTCTACTCCGCATTCGGAAGAGGTAGAGGACGACCGGCTCAAAGGGGACAAAGAAGAACTACCCGAGGTGGACGGGGTAGATATTCAAAAGCCGCAGCAACAGCAGGTGCCTCTTTACCATCGGCATCTGCATCAGCCGCCCTAAAACCACTCTGAGGACTTCCCTCACAGGACACCTGTAGGAGGCAGGTTGACTCAACATCTGGCGGTATGGCAGGCTATCACGTCAGATGCTTGGGCATTGGAAACAGTTGCCCAAGGTTACTGCCTGCCTTTCCTACATATACCTCAGAGTCATCCCCCGGGGATGAGCTCTCAAAGCTCCAGATCCGCTCCTCTTGCAGGAAATTTTGGACCTGCTAGAGAAAGGTGCCATAGAACCGGTACCTGTAGCGGAGAGGAACAAGGGCTGGTACTCCCCTTACTTTCTCATTCCGAAGAAAGACGGAGGACTGAGACCCATCTTGGACTTGCGAGAATTGAACAAATTCCTCAGGAAAGACAAATTCAAGATGGTCACTCTTTCTCAGATCCTCCAGGCCCTTCAGTTCCAGGACTGGTTGGTATCTCTGGACCTTCAGGACGCTTATTTCCATGTGCCTATCCATCTCAAACACAGGAAATACCTGAGGTTCGCAATTGGCAACTCTCACTATCAATTTCGAGTGCTGCCATTTGGGCTGACCTCTGCCCCGAGGGTCTTCACCAAGTTAATGTTGGTAGTGGCGGCAAGTCTAAGGAGGGAAGGGATTCACCTCCACCCCTACCTGGACGATTGGTTGATCAGGGCTGTTTCTTCGGAACAAGCTCAGATCCAGCAAAATCACGTGTGCCACTTCTTTCACAGAATGGGCTTCTCCCTCAATTTAAAGAAGTCACAAATTATACCATCGCAGAGGCTCCAGTTCATAGGAGCGATCCTGGACACTTCCCTGGGAAAAGCCTCGCCACCAGAGGTGAGGGATCAAGATATTCTACAGATGGTTACCAAGTTCCAACATGCCCAACGTCTCCCAGCCTTCGACTTTTTGAGGTTGCTAGGCCTCATGGCATCCTGCATTTTCCTAGTGCCAGAGGCTCGCCTGAGAATGAGATCCCTCCAGTGGGCACTGAGGACTCAGTGGTCACAATTCTCAGGGAGAATGACAGATCTTCTTCAGGTTCCCGACAGAGTAGCTCGAGACCTTCAGTGGTGGGCCTGTCAGGAGAACATTCTGAAAGGAGAACAGTTTTGGCAACCCTGGCCGGAGATAACAGTAGTCACGGATGCCTCACTCACGGGGTGGGGAGCCCACCCCAACGACTTGACCATCAGCGGTCGTTGGTCTGTTAGAGCTGAGAGCCATCAGACTTGCGCTGAAGGCGTTCCTGCCAGCTCTACAAGGGAAAAACGTCCTGATAATGACGGACAACACGGTGGCCATGCATTACCTCAACAAAAGAGGAGGCGTAGGATCACTACCCCTGTGCAGAGAGGCGATGCAGCTCTGGTTTTGGGCAATCCAAGAAGGAATCTCTCTATCGGCAGTTCACCTAGCCGGAGAGAAGAACTTGACAGCGGACGCTCTGAGCAGGCAGAGCACAGTCTCCCACGAGTGGAAGCTAGCTCAGGAAGTCCTTCAAGAGATCTTCGCCCTTTGGGGAACCCCTCAGGTAGATCTGTTCGCCACCAGCCTCAACAGGAAATGCGACCTGTTCTGCTCAAGGGAATTTCCCCCGAGAGGAGCTCTGGGAGACACGTTCATAGTGGACTGGGAGTTTCCGCTTCTGTACGCGTTCCCACCGGTCCCTGTCATTCCTCAAATGATCAGGAGGTTGAGAAGATTCCGGAGAACCATGATCCGAATTGCCCCGGATTGGGCCAGGAGAACGTGGTACCCGGACCTTCTAGACTTGTCCATCTGCCCTCCAATTCGACTTCCACTCAGAGAGAACCTACTCTCACAGAAGGGAGGTCAGGTTCTCCATCCAGACATGAAAACCCTCAACCTTCACGCTTGGCTTCTGAAAGGCTGAGGTACAAGGATTGGAACCTCCCTGATGATGTTATGGAGGTGTTGCTTTCGGCAAGGAGGCCAGCAACAAAGTCTTTATACCGCTGCCGTTGGAACAGATTTTGCAGCTGGTGTAGAGAACAGAATATCGACCCTTTTTCATGTGGTACACCAATGGTTTTGTCCTTCCTACTATATTTGGCAAATTCAGGCCTTCAAGTTGGCACCATTAAGGGCTATCTCGCAGCGCTATCCATCTTTAAGCGCACTGCAGAAGAACCATCCTATTTCAAGTTACCCTTGGTAATACAATTTCTTAAGGGGTTAACCAATGTTTATCCCCCAAGACCATTCCAAGTTCCCCTATGGGATTTAAACTTAGTCCTAACTTTCCTGATGGGCACACCTTTCAAACCACTCCATTCTTGTTTGTTAAGATTCCTTACCCTTAAAACTGTTTTATTAATAGCACTTACATCTGCTAGAAGGGTGAGCGAATTACAAGCTCTTTCTTGTAAACCCCCTCACACTATCTTTCACAAAGACAAAGTTGTCCTGCAAGTGAAGCCTAATTTCCTCCCAAAGGTGGTTTCTGAATTCCATATCACTCAGAAGATTGCCCTACCATCTTTCTATCCTCCTCCTCACCCGGGGAAAGAGGAAGAGAGGTTACACAGGCTAGACCCTAGAAGAGCTTTAAGTTTTTACATCAGTAGACTAGCCAGGGTAAGACAGGCAGACCAGCTGTTTGTAGGTTACACAGGTCACAAGCTGGGGTTACCAATAACTAAGCAGACCATTTCCAGATGGATCATCCTAGCCATTCTGGAATGTTACAAATTGGCAGGAAAAGAGCCCCCTCAAAACCTTAGGGCTCATTCGACCAGAGGTATTGCAGCTTCATCGGCCCTCAAAAGAGGTGTGCCGGTTAAAGACATCTGTGCGGCCGCTACATGGTCGTCTGTCCATACCTTTACACGATTTTACAATTTGGATTCCTCCTCCAGTCAAGAGACTAGGTTTGGAAGGGCTGTACTGCATTCTATTCATCAATAGAAGACAGCACGAAGTCAGTACTCCCTCCTCCAATAATAGAATACTGCTATGGGAGCATATCTAAGATGAGGAATACGTCGGAGGACACAATCCCTTCGAAGAACAAGTTACTTCTTACCTTGTAACGTTCTTTCGACGGGATGTTCCTCCGACGTATTCCTCATCAACCCTCCCATCCATCCCCGCAGTTCTACTTCCCTTGTTGTTGCAGCTTACGCTCCTTCAGGGTGATTAGTTTAGTCCAGAAAGCATATTTGTAGGCTACAAAACGGAACTGAGCAACGGGCGCTGCGCGCGTCCTTTATAGCCAGGATGACGTCGGCGTCGATACGGCGGCTGTCGAGGGACATCGACTCGAAGGACGTCGACGCGCAGCGCCCTCTAGAGAGAAAAATTTTTCCGAGGCCAGCAGAGCTGGAAGGAGATCTAAGATGAGGAATACGTCGGAGGAACATCCCGTCGAAAGAACGTTACAAGGTAAGAAGTAACTTGTTCTTCTATGACGGCCGTCAGAATCGGAAGGAGAGCAACTAAGTTGGGGGGGGTGGCGGTTGAAGAACAGAGTTCGTTGGTTTTGGGGGAGACAACAGGGAGAGGCTGCGCCTCCTCACATTAAAAAAAGAATAGAACATGGTGCCACCCAGGGAAGGGCCTCGGGTGGCTGGGACAGTGGGCAGATTATGTATATTCTCGCCCGCTGTTCCACTCATCTGATTGACCAATGGACATTTCCTGGTGTGAAAACCTGACTGGATTTTACTCTTGATTCCATCTCCTCCTCCCTCACCTCTCTAGGCTGGCTCTCTTTTCACTCCCAGCTTAAGTTCAAGTTCCTTTGTCTTGTTTTCAAATCCCTCTATGGACTTGCCCCCCCCCATACCTCCCCTCCCTCCCTCCCTTCTTTCTTTTTACTCCCCTTCTGGTTCTCTCCGCTATGCTAATCTTTTCCTACTCTCTCCTCCTCCACCCTGCGCACCCTCGCGCTCCTTCCAACTCCTTGCTCCCTTCCACTGGAACCGCCTCCCCCTTCACATCCGCTCTTCTCCCTCCTTCCCTTCCTTTCGCTCTTCTCTAAAATCTTCTCTTCCACTCACCTCCCTAATACACCACCTTCCTCCTCCCTTCCCCTCTACTCTCACCTCTTAGTCCTGCTCTTCCTTACCCTCTCCATCTCACCTACCTCCTTCCTCCCTTCCCCCTGCTTGCATCTAGTCTCACCTTTTCCTCTCTTCTTCCTGCACATTCCTGCATTCCCTCTTTCCCCTGTTCCATGGGCGTAGGACATGGGGGGGGGGGGGGGGGAGACAGGGGGGGACAAATCCCTCCCACAATTTTAAGTGGGGGGAATGTAATGTCATTTATCCCCCCAGAATATGTGTTTGGTGTGTCGTGCAGGGATCTGTTTTTGAAGTGGTACAAGGGGCTGCTTACTATGTAAGCTGCCCTCTCCCCCCCCCGTCCCCCAAAGCATGGGGGCAATACCCTGGGGGCAGATGGATGATCTGCACCAAGGGGAAGGGGGGCAAACAAAAAAAGATTTTATTTTAAAACTTAGTTTTGGGTGGAGTGGGTGCGGGTGGGATCACTAGCCACCAGGGATTTTTGCAAGGGGGGTGGCCCTCCCCCCCCCCCCCCACCTTAAGTGGATGGGGCACCTTATGTAGCCCTCCCTGGGGGGAGATTTCTGCCCCTAGGAAGGGATACATGAGATGCCCTCCATCCATTTGGGGGTGTGGGGGAGAGGTCAATGCAAATATTGGCAGAGCCTCCCCTCCCAAGCCTGGCACAGTACGTTTTGACCCCTCCCTGGGGGCAGATGGCCACACACATGTGCCCATCTGCCCCTAGGGAAGGGCAAAACAAATATATATATATTATAACTTTTTATGGGTGGGGGCGGGGGATGCCCACTAGACCACCAGGATTTTTTGTGTTTGAAAGGGGGTTGGCCCACCCTTAGTGGATGAGGGGGCACCTTATGTAGTCCTCCCTGGCGGCAGATTTCTACCCCTAGGAAGGGGTACATGAGATGCCCCCAACCTTTTGGGGTGAGGGCAGAGGCCACCGTAAATATTGCCAGAGCCACCCTACCCCCCAAGCCTGGGGCAGTACGTTTTGCCATCCCCCTGGGGGCAGATGGCCACACAGCCACACACATGTGCCCATCTGCCCCTAGGAAAGGGGCAAAACAAAAATAAAACAAATTATAACTTGTTTTGGGTGGGTGTGGGGGGCCACTGAACCACCATGGATGTTTTTAGTGGAAAGGGGGGTGCCCACAGGTGTCTTTTTTTTGGAAATGCATGGGGTTCTTTGTTTTCCTTGGTGGCTTCGACACCCTGGTTTTCCACATGAGCACAATCTGCTTTGCCGAAAGGCTTGGGATTATCCTTTTCCCTTTGCACCGAGGTAGGTGCATCCACACATGTGAGGTACCGTATTCGTTGGGAAACCTGTGGGAACGCTGGAAGTTAGGACATCTGTTGTTGGCGGCGTGTTTCGGTGGGTAGTCAGAGCGAAATGTCTCTGAAATTTGGTGGAAAAAAGACAATTTTTAGACATTTCACTCTGGCCACCCAGTGAAACACGCTGCCAACAACACATGTCCTACCATCCTTCGTTCCCACAGGGGTCCTGATGAAAACAGTACCTCACATGTGTGGGTGCACCTACCTGGGCGCAAATGGAAAAGGCTAACCCACTGGTAACCCGGAGCCTTTCGGCAGAGCAGATTTTTCTCATGTGGACAACATAAAGATTTGGGCCTAGGCTGTCGAAGCCACCAAGGAAAACGGGGAACCCCATGCATTTCCAAAAAGAGGACACCCGTGAGAATACAGAGGTCTGACTTGCGCAAATCCCCAGAATGTATTACCCACAATCCCCGGCAAAGTCGGCAATTTGGTGAAAAAAACGACAGTTTTCAGACATTTCACTCTTGCCACCCACTGAAACACGCCGCCAACACCACATTCCTACCTTCCCGCATTCCCACAGGAGTCCAGACATAAACGGTACCTCGCGTGTGGGTGCGCCAACCTGGGCGCAAAAGGAAAAGGCTAAACCACTGGTAACCCCCAAAGGGTTTGGGGAGACAACCTACAGATTTGGGCCTAGGGTGTCGAAGCCACGAACGAAAACAGGGTACCCCATACATTTCCGAAAAGAAGACACCTGTGGGAATCCACGGAGGTCTGACCTGCGCGAATCTCACCAGAATATATTACCCACAATCCCAGACCAAGTAAAAATTGAGTTTTTTTCCACCTAATTTCAGACTTTGTCAGGGATTGTGGGTCCTAAACTATGGGGCGATTCATGCAAGTCAGACCTCGGGTGTCTTCTTTTTGGAAATGCATGGGGTTCCCTGTTTTCCTTTGTGGCTTCGACACCCTAGGCCCAAATCTGTAGGTTGTCCACATTAGCAAAATTCCTGTAAATCTGCTGTGCGAAAATACTTGGGGTTACCAGTGTTTTAGGCTTTTCCCTTTGCACCCAGGTTGGTGCGCCTACACATATGAGGAACCATTTTCGTCGGGAAACCTGTGGGAAGGCGGGATGGTAGGCCATGTGTTGTTGGCTGTGTGTTTCAGTGGGTGACCAGAGAGAAATGTGTGGAAATTGAGTTTTTTTTCTGTCATTTTCCAAATTTCCCCCCAAACTATGGAATCTTTCCCTACTTAGTTGTTGCCTGGCCTGCGCAAATCACCCCTTCCTAAACTTGGAATATTGTCTACTTTTCAGAAATGTATGCTTTCTGGCTTCCCATTCAGCTTTCCTACCCTTTTTTTCCATTCCGTCCATGCATGTCCTATGGACAGAAAAACGCCAAAATCGCCTACCTCTCACAAAACGGCTGATTAGCATATCAAATTATGTTATTTTGGTTTCCACTCAATCTGTTCTTGAAAGCCTGGAAAATGGCGAATCCAGCACAGCAAACCATTTGTTCCTAGCTCTTACAAGGAAAACACCACAGGCTTCTTTGTACAACATTTTATTGGCATTGTCTGAAAAGAAAAAAAAATGTTCTCCTTTTTGGTTATTTTCTCTCACCCTCCTACAGCAAACTAGGATTCCTGGGTGGCGTTACGACTGCCTACATGTGGGGGAAAAAGGGCCGAGTTTGGCTGAGATATTTCATGTAACAAAGAAGTTACAAGGGATTGAATGGCGACATACCGAAATCACCAAAAAAAGGCCTTGGCACTGGGGGAAATGCCCATGGCAGTTAAGGTGTTAAGACGGTAAAGCCCGAGAGGAGATATCATTTGTAAGGTAGTTCAGTTAGTTAATGCGTCAAATGCAGATTGTGCACAGGAATATGTAACACCTGTGTTCAGCACCTGGCTTAATCTTCCGGTGGGATAATGGGCAGCGTGAATGCATTCAGCTTCCGAGGCAACACAGCATTTTTCAGGTCAATTGGTTCAGACAAAGTGGTGGAAAACACGATTACTGCCGCTTTTTCGAATTGGCCAGATTTTCGTTCATTTTCTGGGTGGAGTTTGGGAGCCGAGTGGACACACCAGGACCCCGTGTATTTCCCGCTCCACCAGACAAATGTGGCCTTACTGCCAGCATGGATTCTCATGCTGGAAATAAGGAAAGGGATTCCTCTGGGATCTGCTTGGAAATTAAACCTAGTAAAAGCGGGCGGTGTCCAGAGGAAGCCATTGTCAATTCCGCCAGCAATCGCTAATTGCGCGAGGTATTTACACTCTTCCAAAGTGGAAAAGCAATGTGATTTCACCTGCCTTTTACGCTAAAATATTCCATTTTGTGATGAAAAAGTAAAAACATGCGCCAATGGAAGTGGTCCACTGCATGCAGTTTACTTTGCGCCTTGATGCTTGGGGGTTTTGCATGATGGTACAATTTAACATGACCCCAGATAAATGGCAATTCGTTATCAGAATGAGCATGGCATGTCCTGTGCTTCTTGAGTGCGTTGGCAAATTCCCTTAATTGCCATCTCTCGTTAAGCAGGTGCTTAAACACATCAGTGTGGATTGCGCAACAATAAGTCGACAGGTATTTCAAATGGCCAATTTTGCTCTTTGGATGACATTGTCAAAGTGGGAGAATGTTGCCCAGCATGTGCCACTTTCTCTGCGGAGTGAATTGTGCCCACCCCGAGGAAGAAGTGTGAAAAACCCACAAGGGCACTGTGCCCTGCTCTTTGTGTGTGTGTCTTCCCCACAGGGTGACAGATGCCGACTCAGACATGGGTAAGTCTCAGGTGGCAAGCCTGTACCCTAGTTGATGGGGCAAAGGATTCCAGACTTCTGAAGGCTGATAACATTAGTAGCATTGAGTTACATGCCACCTGACAGTTGTGATAAAGTTTCAAAACAGAGCTGTTAGAGGGCTAAAGCAGGAGGTAATGTCTACCCACCCGCAAAGGGTATGTACAACCAAAAGTAATAGGCCCCTCCCCCCATCATGGCTGTAGGGGCTACGCTCCAAACCAGGGCAAGAATGCCCTCCAATCATCCATGCCCACGAGTAGGGTACCCCTCGTGCTCCAGGAACCCTGTTGAGTAACCTCTGTGCTTTCCAGGTGATACTAACGTTATTTAAAGCCAGAAGTCTAAAAGATAATCACTTAATTGCAGCTGAAAATTAGCTCCTGGCATGATCAAAGTCTTAACCAAGTGTGACATCATCCCCTACATTAATAAGCAATATGTGTGTTCTCGCGTTTCTTCATCCACTGAATTACTGTTCGAAACAAAGGCAAGAGTTGTGTCTCTTGTGTAGGCATTAGGAAGGCAGTTGCCAGCCTCTGTCATAATATGCCACGTTCTTCTAATATTGGCTAGCTGTTGCCCTCTTATGGCCAGGTAGAATCATCATGGCAGTGACTGGCAAATGCCTTTCGCCTGCAGACAGAAAAGCAGAAATAAGAGGCCAATTCAAGACACAGAACAAATAGAAGTTAAGACAGACTGCAGCTGCCATTGCTGTGTTAGGGAAATATGTTGAGTGTTCAAGCAAGGAGGTGTGTATTAAGCAAGTAAGCAGTGAGACAAGGGAGAGGCAACGAAAGGCCAGAGGGGCTCTTTGAATAATGTAACAGGGCAAAGGACCCATGCTCTGCCGTCCTAGTTAACAAATGAGAGAATCAAATAGATCAGGCTTTGCAGCAAATGTTAAACGAGAAAGGAACAGAGTCCAGCTCTGCATTCAGAATAACAAAGGCAAAGAAAGGCTAGGCTCTGAAGCCAGCATGAGATGGAATAAGAGGGACCAGATTCATCGTGAGAGGCCGGCCTGGCCCTCGCAGAGGGGCTAGAGGGGCAGCCCACATAGCAGGCTGCCCCTCTGGCCACCCCCCTTGGTCCACATACACCCCACCTACTAGACATCCCCGGGTCCGACACATCCGGCCGCGGACATGGGGAGTGCTTATAAGGGGGTGGGCTTGCGATCGCTCATCCTCCTTGTTTGCTGTATCTCCCCCACCCCCGGAGGACAGTCAAAGCAGCAACATCACACACCTGGTCCCTCTAGTCCCATAACAGGGCTTACTCAGAGGTACAAACAAGATTTCCTCTTTCTTTGAAACCCCCATCTTTCCATTCCAAGAGACACACACGTCTCCTTGCCCCACACAAAAAAGTAGCAACTTGCAGTTGGTAGAAAAGGCTTCAACTCCTTTATTTGGCAGGAGTCCACTTACAGGTGATCTGCCTCTTAACAAGCTGGCGTCCTAGCTGTTGCCCACTGGAAGTAATTGTTATTTCCTCTCTCTTACCATGAGCTCATAGTCAGATGAAAAATCCAGAAATGCAACATACAAAGACATGTTCTTTGCTGCTGCAATCTTTAATTTTCTTCTGTTTTCTTTTCTTCTTTTCTCTCGTTTTATACAGTGATATTTGTAATTTAATACGTACTGCTATTTTAATTGTAATTTTGTGAAAAGTCGAGTTCTTTGACTAAAACACAATAAATAAATAAATAAATAAAGCAAAGTCCCCAAGATATCCCCTGTACCCCCCAGATTTTGTGTTTCTCCTACGCCCCTGGCCTGTTCTTACCTCCTCTAACATCTACTACTCCCTTGCACACCTCTCCCCTCCCTACACCCTCCTCACCTCTGCATTGTTGTAAGTTGTTCTTTATACTGTTTTCAGGTTGTGATTCAATCGTTATCTTATGCTTGTGTATTGTTTACTTGTTCTCATGTAAAGCACTTTGGAGTAAAGGGCTATATAAATTCAATAAAATACAAATACAACTGGTGTTTTACAGTTCAATCACACCTACACCCTTTGAACCATCCTTAAAATGCCCTGACTCACTAAAAAACGTCGCCGATCTGACCCTGCATTTGAATAAGTATTGCATGCTCAAACACTCAAAATGGACACAATTCAGTTCGTGGAGTGCACAACCCGCATGACCGCATTACTGCCAGACTGTTAATGACAGGGCCACTCTTCAGAGTGAACCTCACAAAGCCTTTGCTCAAGAAATTCCTGTTTGAGCGCTGTGAAAGTGAGGTTGAATTGTGATTAATTCAGGACTTGCGCATCCAATACACTCTGCCCAAAAGCAAGCCAAACGCTGGAAACTAAGTTATCGCCAGCTGTAAGCAGGATTATCTAGGATGGAGTCGTCAAAGCAAATTTAGCCATGGTAAATGTGAGAGAGCGAGTTAATTACCGATTTCTACTGGTGCCATTTGGTAGGAACTTCGATGTAGTGGTGACTGCTTATTATGCTTCATGGTCAGATGCACACTTTGCGCACTCTGTGGGAAATAGTCCTGTTGAGTCTCTGCTTTTGTTTGGACTCTGTTTTTTATGAATTGCAACACTAGAGTTAAGATAAGGTGCATCGAAGTGGGTGATTCCTAGCACGTTGTGGCTGTGACACGGACCTGAGCATCTTCTACCTGCCACGGGCCATAGGGCATACGCTTTTGCTGCTTTTGTTTGCCCTTTTCCACATGCTACATTTACTCAATGTTCTTGGATGCGGTTGACAGGCAACCTCTTGGAGGTGTATAAAACTACTTAAATGGTCAAACCTGTATTCCGTTAATGGATGGTTGCTTCTTTGCTGACGTTTACAGATTACGCTATGTTTGCAAAAGAGATTTCTTTCTGCCAATGTAGCTATGTTCTGGGTGGAAAAAAAAGTGCTTTTTGAAGCAAAAAAAGGAGCCACACAAATGTTCAGCTTTCTTTAGGGTAATTTAGCCTGCTTATGAGCAATGTTGTGTTGTGTAAATGTACGTGTCCATCCTAGACCTCCCTGCAAAACCAGTAATAAAAGCACCACTGTTACCATAATATGCCAGAACGTTTGATGACAAAATATTGTTTTTATGTATACATCTGTATATCACTAATTCAGAAAGTGTAAATCAGTTTAAAGAACAGTTTTGTTTTTATATTTGTAAAGGATTATTGGTGTGTACTTGAGTACACACCAACTCCTTATTTTCATTCAGCGGGTGGGCCTAATGGCCAGCCCTCTCTAACATGTGAATGGCCAGTCCCACCTTAACTCAGGCATCCATTAACCATGGGCCGATACTAGAGATCAGCAGCCCCTACTGCCTAAACAACTATCTGTCCACTGGTGTTAGCATGAACGATAAAGCCTTTTCTAACAACACTTCCTCGGGGAACATTCTATGGGTTCCTATTCAGTGACTTTCTCTTCAGGAATTACTCCATAATTGTGCCTTTTAGACAACCAGGTATTCACCCTCGCTCTGCTCCTTCTACTCTCCCTCTTCTCCTTCTACTTTCATTCCTCCCACTCCACCCTCTGTCTCCCCTCACATGCACTCTACTCTTCAGCCGATGATCCTCTCTCCTAAGGTCTTCCTCCACCCTTTGACTCCACTCATTACCACTGCTTCCTCGGTACATACACCCCTACTACTCTCACCTCTCTACATCCCTACTCTCCCATCTCTGCATCCCTACTCCTCTCCCATCTCTGCATCCCTACTCCTCTCCTATCTCTGCATCCCTACTACTCTCCTATCTCTGCATCCATACTACTCTCCCTTCTCTGCACCCCTACTACTTTCCCCTCCCTACACCCCCTACTACTCTCCCCTCCCTACACCTTCTCTACACCCCTACTACTCACTACACCACTATTTCTCTCCCCTCTCGACACTGCTACTATTCTTCCCTCTATACACCCCTACTACTCTCCCCTATATACACCCCTACTACTCTCCCCTATATACACCCCTACTACTCTCTCCTCTCTACACCCCCTACTACTCTCCCCTCTATACACCCCATACTACTCTCCCCTCTCTACACCACTACAATTTCTTTCACTCTCCTTTCACTTCTTCACTCACCGTCCCATTCACTGCTTACTCTTACCTATTGCTCCTCTCTCTCTCTCACACACACACACACACACACACACACACACACACACACACACACACACACACACACACACACACACACACACACACACACACACACACACACACACACACACACACACACACACACACACACACACACACACACACACACACACACACACACACACACACACACACACACACACACACACACACACACACACACACACACACACACACACACACACACACACACACACACACACACACACACACACACACACACACACACACACACACACACACACACACACACACACACTTCCAGTACTGCTAACTTCCACCAACCTATATTTCACTGTGCGTGCACACCGCCTGTATAATCTTCTATGTTCCTCTGCCTCCTCTCTGACCTCACCCGAACAACTCACAATTGCCTGTCTCCCAGGTGTCCCTCAACGAGGCCCTCCTGCCCATCGGGCGTCCCTTCCCACTGGTTCCCCGGGCCAATCTTTCCCTGTTCTCCCTGCGACTTGATGCAGACAAGAGGATACAAAAGCAGATCTAAATCCCCCCACATTTTCTCATGTGCAGATCTGCCGCATTTCTGTAATGGCTGCCAGCAATGGTTAGTTACGCATTCAAGTCCCAGTTTGTATGAGAGCCTTGTTGGCCTTTTTAATCTGTGTGGTGGATGGGATGCCGTCCATCAGCTCTCCTTTAAGGTAAGCACAAGGTATCTGTGGCACTCTGAGCACACGGTCTCCGGCTGCGTCTGGTACATGCTGCGGCTCCTCTTCACTGCGCTGCTAAGTGTAGTTCTCCAGGTTGCACAGTGGGCCCCATCTTTGCACCTGCATTTAAGATTTCCAGGATCCTGGTCCCTCCAGGTAACCTCAGTGCGGTCAGCCATGGTTCATAATCTTTACCTTGGCTTGTTGTCTGTTCTTTCTAGTCTTCGTCTCCTTTACAAACTGTTGTGAGTGATGTGCTTTGTTGTGTTGTGGTGAGATCTGGAAGGAAGGGAGATGTGTTGTATAGTGCTTGGAATGGATGTGGAAGCCTGGTGATGTAAGAGAATGTTGGATGTGAGTGAGAGAATGTATGTATACAAGGTTCTAGATAAAAGCAGTTGGAGAGCCCCTGCCTGGGTGATCCAGTGGTTATCTGAGTTATCTCTGTACTATCTATATGTAACTAATTGATGCTGTAATAAAGGAACTTTGATGGAACCTTACCTGTGTGCCTAAGGATCCTACATCATTTCGCAAACATCGATCCTTTTACATATGGCCACTAGATCCCATAATGCTCAGAAGAGTTGTTCTGCTTCTGATTTCCATGTAAGCTTATATTTATTGCCTCAGCACTTCTTGGGCAGTTTGCAGGTTCTGACTACTCCTGAGTGTTCAAGTGCTTTCAGCGTAGTGACACCTTTCTGGCTTCCCAGCACTTCTCAGATTCAAGTGCATTCTGGATCTTGGCACTTTTCGGGTGCAAATGCCTTCAGCATCTCTACATTTCAAGTGTTTTCATGGTCTCAGCTCCTCCAAGGTTCATGTGCTCTCTGTTACCCAACACCTCTCGGGTTCAAATGTCTTTTGGTTTTTCAGCAACTCATTTTCAAGTCCTCTCATCGTATCTGCACCTCTTTGAGTCAGTTGCTGTCAGTTTGTAGGCACTTCTTTGGTTCCCAATCTGGACTACTCTCCTTGTGTGTTTGGTAGGCTACCTATGTACGTTTCTGATGCCCTGCTTAAGTTATTGGTATATGTTATGTCGGCTATTGAGCACTACTAATCACCTTCACCACTAGTTGCACAGTGCATCTGTTGGAAGACTGCAAGCTGGCTAAAAGAGAGGTGGTCCTGAGAAGAGCTGTGGTGAATGAAGAAGGCTTTTTAAATAGAGATGTTTTACGTGTCTTCGAGAAAGGGGAGTGTCAATATTACACATTTGGTGGCAGGGTGTTGCAGATAGGTCTGAATGGAGAACAAACTGCCACCATACCTTTTAGAACGGCATGGTAGGATGAGGAAGACTGCTGTTGGCCAATCTAAGATTGCGGGATGGACAGTACTGTTTCAGTTTGTTTGGAAGGAAGAATATACCTTTTTAATGGTAAGCTGTGTAAGCCATACATATGAACTTTAAGGCAACATGCTTGTGTCAGTGGAGCTGGATCAGCCTTGGGGAGGGCTGTTCTTTTCTGGGTACTCCTAGAGGGATTTGACATTAACGTTTTATTTTTCCTTTGGAGCTTTCTAAATTCTTTCGTAATCAGTCCTAGGCACACAGAGTTGCAGTAGACCAGCTTGACAAAAATATAGGTGTGACCCACTTCAACCCAGTGACTGAAGCACAGGAAATAGAGGTTTCTGCACAAGGATCGTA
The DNA here is from genome assembly GCF_040938575.1 of Ambystoma mexicanum. NCBI lineage: Eukaryota > Metazoa > Chordata > Amphibia > Caudata > Ambystomatidae > Ambystoma > Ambystoma mexicanum. The sequence continues at coordinate 1,145,484,240 of NC_090935.1, read as the reverse complement.
ACTGCAAAGAAAGTTGTGACAAGTTTGTGAGCAATAAGGGACAGTTGATAGTCGAACATAATTCCCATGTTCGGAACAGTTTCAGCAGGTGTAGATAGAGGATGATGAAGGCTGAGGGCAAAGTGAGTGTGCCCCAGGAGGATTTCAAGTGCCTGCAGAGTAAGGCCTATGCTTAGGAGGCGTCAACATTAAGCAATTTGCATCTTGTATGCTGGGAGTCAAAAACTGGATGGAAGTTAAGATTTGGACAATGTTGTTGATGTATTTTCATGTTTTAACAAAGCTTGCGTGTCATTGTTGTGAGGGGTAAAAGTCATGCCGTATTGAACAAGATTGTATGACTGCCTGTACAAGTTAAAGAGCACAAGCACCCGGACTTATCCTTAAGGGATGCTGCAATGTATTTAAAGTTCTATGAATCAAATGGCCCTAGTGGTAGGTTGATTGCAAAGGAGCATATGCCCTCCAGCGCTGATTACGTAATATCCGATCTCTTCCCTAGGAGAATTAGATTATCAACTGGGTTGACAACTGCATAAAGGTCAAACGGTATTAGAGCGTGGGTACTGCTGTCATCCCCCACACTCCTGATTTCATCCAGTATAGAGGTCACTGCTTTATACCCATGCCAGGCTTAAATCTTGGAGCTTGCTACTGACTGACGTTTCTAGCAGTTTAGTCACGGTATTTCTTTTTTCTTTCTCCAGTGTTGTCAATGATGGTTAAAAAAAAATGTATTTTTAAATTGCCCATCTCCATGCAGTCCAAGTCCCGAGCCCTCACTTCAGCACCACAGTGGGAGGCTGGCTATCACAATTTGTCAACAAGTAGCACAACAGTTCCATGGACAAATGGGTGCTCCACATCATCGAGCAAGGTCGCACTCTGGAATTCCAGGACAAAATGCCCTTGCATTCCTCCCGTTCCAAGATGGGAGCAGCACAGCAGTAAACTTCTCAAGGAAGTTCAGGCTATGCTGAAAAAAGGGGGCATAGAACCTGTCCCGCTGGGGCTCCGAAGGATACTTTTTGGTTTACAAGAGGTCAGATGGGTGTGGATCAATCCTAGATTTACGATGCCTCAACAAATTCCTTAAATCCCCAAAAATCCAGGATGGTCACTTTACAGCACGTGCTCACTTTACAGCACGTGCTCAGCCAACTGGAGGAGGAAGATTTCCTAGCGACAGCAGATCTGGAAGACGCATATTTCCCCATCCCCATTCATCCAAAACATCAGAAATTCCTGAGGTTTGTCATCCAAGGAAGGCCCAACCGATTCAAGGCGCTGCCTTTGGTTGTATACTAATTGACCTTTTCAAAATTGACCTCGGGAGTATTGACCTAATTTAGAAGGTTAGTTAGGACATATATGTGGGGGGAAACCCCCTGCAAATCCCCACCCAATCCAAAAGCCCCTGGAACCTCCCACCCAATCCCCTTATATTATTTATAATCCAAAATCAACCCAATACATATATAAAATAATATAAAGGTCAATTGTGCAGAAGGTCAATTAGGACCACTATAATTAGTACAATTGTGCAAAAGGTCAATTGTAAAAGGTCAATTTGGGTAATACCCTGCCGTTTAGCCCCAGATCAGCCCTGAGGGCTTTCACCAAGTGTTTTATACCAATGGCAGCGTTCCTTCTCTGCAAGGGAGCGTACGTCAACCCCTAGTTGGACGGTTGGCTGGTCCGGTCCCATTCGAACGCTCTGGTGGTGCTTCATACAGCAGAGAAGGTCCACACTCTAACCTCTCCCGGATTCTCTATAAACTATCCGAAGTCTTGCATGGTACCATCCCAAGATGCCTTGTTTCTGGGGGCCAGACTAATTACTGTATCGTGCTTGGCGACCCCATCGGAGGAAAGGATAGAGACCATCCTAGGGAAAGTCCAATGGCTGTCGTCGACCAGCGTTGCTGCAGTCTGGCCCATCACATCCCTGGTGGGGTTGGTCATCTCGTGCATCCATCTGCTCCCTCATTGCAGACTGCAGATGAGGCTGCTTCAGGAGTTCCTGGACGCCAGGTGGAAGCAGATCTCCGGCTCATGGAACATCAGGATTGCCCTCAAGATTTCTGTCAAGCCTTACAGTGGTGGTCCATTCGCCCTCACATCTTGCAGGGAGCTCACTTCAGGACCCCTGCACATTAGAAGTCGGTCACAACCGACACCTCACTGAAAGGTTGGGGCGCCCACATGGGCCAACTATGTGCAAGAGACCTATGGCTCTCAGAGGAGAAGGCGTTGCATATCAACGTTGTAATGGGGCAGATGAATATGCAGGTATTCCCTACAGCCTCTACTAAAGTACCAATTCCTGCCCCTACTCCTCACCATTATCGTACAGTTGAACAATGATACCAGTTGAGGCAGCCCTACTGCACCATGAGTCTAGGGGTTGGAGATGAGACAAACTAAGGCAGATTCCAAGAAACAATACTTTAAATAGTGAAGGTACACACCTCTGCCATAAATAATTTGTTAGAGTGTGCGACCCTAGTAGGGATTACAGTTAGATAGCTGAAAGTGCAAGTAGTGTGCTGTATATAGCATAAAAGGGAGGCGGATTCTGGAATACCAAGAGAGGTACCCCCTATACCTATAGGGCAGGTGGAATTATAGACCGGCCAGATGCAGCATGCATGGGTATGGAAACCAACTTATGGCAGATGCACAAGATGAATGTAACATGAACAGACATGAATATAGGTCTCTAATATGGAAACGAGAAGGGCAGAAGTACAGACATTTTCCTAGCACATAGGCCGCAGCAGGCCTAGGAGTTAGCAAGGCCTCAGACAAGATGCTGAATTCATGGATACATTTATTGTAGAAGCTTTGAAGCGCCCAGACAGTAGTTCATAGCAAGTGCCGAGGTCGGATGCACAGAAGGGAGTAATGGATGCGCAGAATGCAAGGACGAGATAACAGTTCCCAGGACGAGAAGCAGTAGACACCCAAGTCTATTAAGTTACCATAAGAGCACAAACAGCCATTGATGTCTAGATGCACGAGACAAGTATGCCAAATGACTCTCGTGGATAGACAAAGTGTGTCTCCAGTGCCCACGAAGAGTCTGCACGTGTAAGTGTAAGGTCTGCGAGGGTTCCGATTGGCTAAGCTCTCTTGCTGCTTGATGATCAGAATGGGTCTCAAGGGGGGTAGCCTAAAGCTTTGTACCTGGTGGCCAGTTTTAAACTCTTGTGTGTGCATGTAGAGGCTGGTCAAGCTGCTCTTGCTGCTGTTTGGCAGGAAAGTACTCGAAGGGGGGGGAGTGCATGGGGTTGTTTAGGTTTTCTGCATGGTATTTCTGTGCTCGAAGAGCTAACTTAATTTCTCTGATCCATTCTGGGTTTTGCAAATGGAAGAGCAAGGCCTTGTGGGGGGTGTAGTCTGTTTTCCAGCATCCTCTGTGACTTGGGTGACCTGCCTGGGTCTTTTGCATGCTTTCCCCATCTCAGATCCAAAATTCTGCTTCCTGAATCCAGTCCCGTTTTCGCTGATTGCCTTCTCTGAGAGGCGCTGGTGGTCTTGTGCACCAAAGGTATTTTTAGAGTGCCTGGCTTGGGGAGGGTGTCTGGTGGGTACTCCACATTGAGTTCCAGTTCAAGAAACCCCGGTAAAATCCTGCACTATGCGATCAGACCCCTGCCAAGTGGTAGGCACCATGGGAGTGATCAATGGTTTGATGAAGTTACCCTGCCCCTTGTGTCTCCTCTTCCGTGGTCACCAGAGTTGGGTAGGGTACTGAAACACAGTATTTATAATCACTGCCTTTGCATTCATTTTGAATGCTACAGCATAAAGTCGTTTTTCAGTAGATTTTTAAGTTTTTAACTAAAGCCTCCTTTTGTGGGCATTAAACCAATAAGCATAAACGTAAGTGTATACCACTTGAGTGATTGCATTTGGATGATGGTTGATATGTCTCAGGGTGGTCCAACTCCATGCCGCAAGAAACATGTCAGATTTCCAAGATATCCTACATTAATATTTGAGATACATTTGCTTACAATGATTCTAAATGTATGCAAATTTCAATCATGAATGGGATTTCCTGAAAACCCGACAGGTTTGCGGCCCTTGGGGCCTGAAGTTGGACACCCCTGAGCTGTCTGCATTACACCTTCCATAACTTCAGTCAAACCATCGTACCTGAAACCAAAAATACAAATTGATGTTTGAAAAAAATGAAGAGCTGAAAAAATATTTCTAGTATTGTAATAGCACACCTGTGCTACAAATATCAACATTTTGAGACCCCATTGACTTCAGAGTAAAGATTGTTAAAACCACTTTTTTAGGCCTAAAAATCTTTCAATTTAAACCATGAGAATTAAAATTCACCCATAATTAACATGGCTTTTGAAAATGTTATATACTTGGTTGGCTTCCAACTTGATGGCATCATCAACACTAAATACCACCTGACATTATTAATCTATAGCTAGTTTGTGATGACACAAACCCGGCGGCACCTTTTCCTCACTAAAACGGCCATGAGGCTTGTTTTTTCTGCATGTGCAGTGCCCTTATCAGTGTTTGGGATAGCTTGCCGCCACCTTCCTTCTATAAGGGACCTGGTGCCCTTCTGACCTAGACAGATGTTGTGCAGTAGCAGTTATTGGGCGTGTCTATGCGTAGAATGGGATTACAATAATAAACAGTTTTTGACCCAAATGTCCAGACAGACTCAAAGAATATGGCAAAGTACTACTTTTATTATCAGTTCAATAAAGTAGGACAATCTGGTGAACAACGAATTGTAGTCCACACACTCGCATTACAGGTACACACAGGCTTTATACCTCAATATGCATCTGCTATGGCATCATCCTATGTGACAAATAATAAAACCGATCTGGTTTAGGGATTGGTTAGGGGAACATGTCTACTTATAGAGTCTATAAGTGTTAGTAAGCAAGCCTCAAACTTTCCTCGAACTACGTATAATACAGATACAACAGTAGCGGATTGGCTCATGCAAAATTGTATGCTCATCGTTGTATAGGATCTCATGATAGATTGGCATCCTCTCCCAACCTTGGACACTCGCCTCACTAGCAGCACATAAGCAAAACGAAACTCTGGTGTAGAGAACAATGTCAGACTACTGCCCACTTGCCTGATTAGTCTACCATCTCACCAGCCAAGCCTTCAGCAAAGGCTTCTCCTTTGTACTTGACCTTGCTGAATCTTCTCTTCTCTGGAACTTTAAGGGGGGAGTTAAGGTACATCGTTCTCTTCGACCAATGCTTATGAATAGGCCTTGTTTTCTGGTCTTGCATCACGTGTGGAGACACCATGATTTTGTCCATTTTGCCTTTTATTTAGTGCTATTTGATCAAATTATTTTAAGTGTCGTTACCCTCTGCCGCTAGAGATTTAGCTGCTCCGTCTCACATAGGCTTTTCTGCATCTCTTATTATCAATACTTGGCACTTGTAAATGTTCACTCATTTACTTAATCTATGAGAAATATGTCCTGCATATATTGCTTATCCTCTGTAACTCCCTTTGTACCCTTCATTAGCTTCTCAGTGTCTGCAAATCTCCTACTACCACTTCAGTTTGAGGGTGGTACGGTTGTCTGATTGCATAACGTCTCTGATGCACTCAGTGCAGTGGGTGGCGGAGTCATATCACTGACATACACGTCTGCTCCTCTACAGTGTTTTGCGCCTTCACAGATTTTATTGCCCTTCCCAGTCTTAATGATATGCCCTTCCCCCAGATGGGTAGATTCAGGGATTCACCAGGTCAATGGGCACAAACTCCTAAATTCACTTCAGTTCTTCAGGGTTTGCAGTGCTAGGCGGTTTGTGGGCCTAGACTCCTCTCGTAAGTATTTTTGGAATGCTTCTGCTTCTGCTGCTGCACATTTGCATCTCCTGCTAATTTCTCTGCCACCTAGCTTCTCCTTCCTCTTCTCTCCACGTTACTGGCAGCTCTCCTGCTCCTATACCTGCCACAAATGTACCTTTGACCGTGCTTTTTATAGGTCATGCTCACTTGCTTACTTCCTACTTTTTGCAGTGATTGGTTCCCCTCCATATCACTTCTTCAGGGATTTGCCTAATGACTCGGTATGGAAAACGCCCTATTCCCAAGGTCCAAATTGGTCAGACGCAATATGAGGGCTCCGGTCATCCAACCTCTAGGACCGTGGTCTTCAAACTGGGGGCCTGGCCCACTCGGCAGACCCAAAGGATGTCGGGGAGGGGGGTCAGGGAGGAGCAGACTCTTTAAAGGGATTAAGATGACTGTACAAGGATTAAGGTGATTGCTTTTAATAGAAAATATAAGCAGTAGAGGATCTACTTATATTTTAACGAGACTGGGGCCACCCATCACCATTCTTTATCTTTGTAATACTTACCACTTAGAGCGCCAACACTGTTTCAAAGGCTGAACCCTCCTTTCTCCACTAGGTTTCATTAGCAGTTGGCAGCTCTTAAAAGGACCACCCATCAACTATCGTCTACTCGTGTCTAGATACTATGATCAGAAACTACAAACAACGAGAGGAAGAAGCCGAACGTATCTTCTCGGGATTATCAGACAATCCCACAGCCATACCAGACAGCAATAACCTTTCACTTGGACAACTATTCCTAACCCAAGAAAAACTTCTAAAACAAGAACTCACCTGCTGGTGGGAAATTAAATCTTTGGAAAAGTATTTACAAATAGGCCGTATACCACGAGGACTCGGAGTATGTATATTTCCTCCATTTGAAGACAATGACATTGAAGAGATCAAAGACTGGGAACAACTGTTAACTACCACTTCCAATGAAATGATACAGATTAATCAGTTATGCCAAAGTCAAACATATTCGATTAATACAAGAAATCACTAAAGTTAAAGAAAACATAGAGAAACTCAATATTCCGGAAAAACCTTCAAGAATTATGAGATACTAGATGGAATTATAGAAAAATATTCATCAGAAATTAAAATCAAAAAATGACAATTCTTGCGAGACGAATTTGATTACAAATTTAAGAGTCTATACATTTAACAAAAGACCAACAACTACATCAAGGGGAAGACCAGCAAGTGCTACCAATCCAAACAAGCCCACTGCAACTCCACTCTCTTCAGACACAGATACAGTAAGAAATAGTGAATTAGAAGATAGAAGTTTATCTCTACCAACTTCACATGCACCCATAATCGAAACTCCAACAACCAGCAAAGACACCCAACACAACGTCCAAGGCTCCTTCTTTTTTAGAAGAATTTCAACAGCAGAAATATATGAGAAACTATCCAAGAACTCCAGGAAAAAGAAATCCTATCTTGACTCTTCAACCAAGACCAAACACGGCAAGAGAGGAGGAACTCGACGTAAAAGAAGAAAGAACAGGAGTGCAGACCAGATCTCAGAAACCACTACCCCAACGCAAGACCTAGTCATCAACCTTTCAAAAGCAGAACTTATGACACCCCTCATCCAGGCACTTAATAAAGGACTCACCTTCTGTCCCGATCACAACTACGACTATTTCAATACATTAGTCGATCTCCATACTTTTTGCAGAAAACTAAAACTGAAGAAATTCTTTGCCAATATGGAAACCAGAAAACGCATTGTCAAAATAACACAAGAACCATCAGAACTGTCTGTTAGACACGTTGAACATAGAGTGGACCTTATAAACATCACTAAGGAGAATGACCAATATACAATGCACCAGTTTATAGATGAACAAAACATCCCATCAGGACTAGCAACAGAGACTAAACTCAAGGACAAATCCAAATTTACACCCATTCTACCTCCAGAAAACGCCATTAATACCTTTTGCAAAGTAGTCCAAAAAGAACTTGGAGACATCTACATCAGCAACAAAGAAAACAGACATAACAAAACCAAACAACGGAACAATATTACACCTAGTCAAACTGAAGCATTAAAAAAATCTCAAGAACAATCCTGAAATTACCATCAAATCATCACATAAAGGTGGAAACATAGTGTTACTTCACACTGATGATTATATACAAATGGCACTAACCCATTTAAGACACCGCAACTGCTATGAAATAATCATTGACAACCCATTCATCAAAATTGGAGAAAGATGGCAAATTATGAGTAGTCACTGGAAAGATTTAGAACTACTCAACGAAGAAGAATATCAATATATGATTACAACACATCCCATAACTCCAACGATCTATTTCCTACCAAAAATCCACAAAAAATTCACTAATTTACCACCAAGCAGGCCTATCATCAATGGTATCGGATCTACCACAGAACATATCTGAGTACATAGACCATCAGCTTCAAACATTGGCAAATTCATTGGCATCTTACATCAGAGATACCACCCACATCATTCAACTAACTGACAACATACCTTGGAACAAAGACTACTTGCTGATAACCATGGATGTGACATCACTACACACAAGTATTCTGGATGATAAAGGACTTACAACCACAGAATACTTTTTGAAAACCCGTTCCATCTCACTCAATGATCACAATAACATGATCCTAGAAATGTTACAATTCACATTACAGAACAATATTTTCACTTTCAATAAAACTCTTTACTGGCAAATACCAGGCACAGCCATGGACACGAAATACGCCCACCATACGCCAATCTCTACATGGGTCATTTTGAAATAGAATTTGCTTGGCAACATCCTTCATTCACCCACCTCAACAACATAATCTTTTGGCCCAGATATATCGACGATATTTTTTTGATTTGGAACGGGCCACTATCAGCATTTAAAGAATATTTCAACTATCTGAACCACAACACCTACAATTTAAAACTTACCACAGAATACAGCCAGACAACCATCAATTTTTTGGACATCACCTTCTACATTGAAAACAACACCATCTGTACAACGCTCTATACCAAACCAACAGCCGTCAACAGCATACTCCATGCCTCAAGCAGCCACCCAAAACATATTATTCACAATATACCTTATGGTGAGAGTCTAAGAGTCAAAAGAAACTGTACCAAAATAGACGATTTCAAACAAAAAGCAACAGTAACAGTGAATACATTTATTTCCAGAGGATACCCAACCAAACTTGTCAAAAACAGTTATCGGAAATCTCTAACCAGGACCAGACAATCATTGCTACAAGTGAAATCTAACACCAATACTACCAAAATGGATTCCAACAGAACAATCAATTTCATCACAAATTACAGTTCGAACAACTCAACCATTCGGAAAACTCTCTCCAAATATTGGAATATCCTCAAATCAGACTCCGATCTCACGACCATACTGGAAGCCAAACCAACTATTACCTTCAAGAAAGCCAAAAACCTCAAAAACGAACTAAGTCCATCAATACTTCCACCGAAACCACCGACTCACAGACCATGTGGCTTCAGAAACCAACCAAAGGAAGCTACAAATGTGGCCAATGCTCCATGTGTAAATATGCAGACAATGCAAGAACTACCATTATCAAACCAAATGGCACTAAATTCACTATTCAACAGTTCATCAACTGCAACAGTAAATTTGTCATTTATATCATTAACTGTCTTTGCAACAAACTTTACATTGGGAGTACCATCAGGAAACTCAAAACCAGAATCAGTGAACATATCCGGGCAATCACTAATCAAGATACGAGATCACCAATAGCCAATCACTTCATGGAAGCACATCAACCGACTCGGATCAACCAAATCAGATTTTACAGAATTATCAAACTTAAACCTGCCCCCATAGGAGGCCACTTGGAACTCAAACTAAGACAACAAGAAGCACGTTGGATCTGTTTAATGGATACCTGCCACACCGGTCTGAACACAGACCAAGAGATATGCCATTTCTTTTAAACCATCAAAACTCACTACTATCATATTGTGCATATCGCCACCTCCGCAGCAACACCACGCATAACTTCTTTGCTTCCTTACCACAACCTAATGTTGATCCCACCCTCTTTTAAACCATGAAACACTCTATGTACTCCAACTCAATACACTGAGCAAGTCTTATGCGTTCATATCGGTCTCCCCCATATACTTATGACTGGAGACCGATATCGCTAGTAAACAAAATACCCACTCAATTGAAACACATATATCACCTAAGCTCAATAATTACTGTTAACTTCTCAAACCAAGAGGAAGTCTCCCACCACTGAGCAGACACAGTGCCTAAACATCATGTCTTCCCGAGTGACCTCACGGCCAGAGATCTAGACTCTCTGCAAACCTTTCTCCAAACAATCGGGTTCTATACAATTTGTTTTAAAAAAAAAATGTTTTTCTCTTATCTTAGAATATGAAATTACGTTTTGCTCCAATGTATAACAACTGTCCATCCTAGTGGTTGAATCTAAGGCTCTCTAGCCGCCCAGAGAGCGTGTGCGTGATGACCTCACCATGCGACAATGTACGTACGGATGACGTCGTCACGCACACGTCGCCGCGCGAAAACGCATTTCCTATAAACACACATTGTTACACCAACACTGCAGACACCTACGAACGAGAAGTAACATTGGAAACGGTAAGCATTATTTAAATACTACCCCTTCTATACTCTAGTGCCTCTAAGGAACTAAAATACCAACCACTGTTTAGCACTGCATAGATATTGGATCCATTTACACCTATTTTTTTCTGCCTAACGGCCATACCTGCCCTTACGTAGTTGTGATATTACCTTATGCTCAGTGGGAACTTTAACCACACTTTAAATCGGACCTATGCTACTCACCTTCGCTATGTTTGCCAAAAGACATTTCCACGTATTTACGAGCACACTTCAAGCATTGCTCGACGCGTCTTGTTGACCAAGCACTAGAATATGTTTAGTTTAAAATGTCAACACACATAACACAGGGCCTCTTACCTCTACAGACCAGAACAAACGGAATCCATTCATTCCAGTACAACCAAAGTGAACTAATTTCAACAATTATTCTGAGCTGACCACAACCTTGTAAGTAAACACCATTGGTTACATTTATACCCATATCACTTAGAACTAACAGGATAAGACTCACTGCTCAAACTAACCCCAATATCCCTTTTCCTCTTCCTCTCAGACCCCCTTTGATTCTCATCCGATATTCCTCCTGAAGAACCACTGCGACCGTGTGGTGGAGAAACACGTGTTGAGGAACTAGCATTTCTTCAAACCTAGGAACGAGGTTTTCAAACCACTAGAACCCAAGGTAATATTACAAATTGAAGCATTCACTGCATTGATCTCAACCTCAACTGGATTATTCTATCTTTAAAGGATAGTTCCGGGATTTTTTTTTATTGTCCCTACGGTTCGGCCATGTGTTTTTAAGCATAACTCGGTAGATCGTGGAAAACTTTCCTATGGACCTTACCCGACTTTTCGTCCATTAACGCACTCGAAATCAGCCGCCATTTTATGATAATCCTATCACTTGCCGCATCGCCCTGGCTCACCTGCTTTTACGGCACTAAATCAAATCCCCCGCCCCTGAAACAGACTTGATCAAAACATTCATATTCCCCGCCTCTATCCGTGACGTGACTGAGCTGCGTAGGCAAACGCGCCCAGGCGTCTTCTACGCGACTCCACACAGAACCAGGAAATCAACACAGATGAGCTCAAACAACACAGCGCGCCACAATTGGGAATATGAAACTGTACTTTTAAATTAAACCGCAAGATTGTAAATTTGGTAAAGTAAATTTATTTGACATCAAATGTTTTGAGAATATTCAGCGATTAGCATTTTTATTTGCACATGTTCCAAAAAGTTCCGTTTCGAGGCACACGATGTTCCTTTGCTGTACACAGGGTCTTAGATCATCTCACAATACAGCGCCACAATTCGGAATATGAAACAGTGGTTTAAAAGCAAACGGCAAGATTGTACATTTGGCAAAGTACATTTATTTGACATCAAATGTTTTGAGAATATTCAGCGATTTGCATTTTTATTTGTTCACGTTCCGAAAAGTTCGTTTCGAGGCACACGATGTTCCTTTGCTGTACACAGGGTCTTAGATAAATGAATTTTTATTTGCTCTCGATCCAAAATATTTCGTCTTGAGGCAAGCGATGTTCGTGTGCAGTAGACATGGTGTTGGTTTACGATAAAATAAGCTCTTGGGTCGCACTGATAATCGCATGGCTATTCCAACAACGAGGCACTAGGGCACCACAACGGTCTGTATGTTGCATCTAGCCATTAGTACCGCGTAAGGGCATACTTGTACTTGGCGATCGTCCCACAAAATGGTCAGGGTGCTAACGTTGTTCACGCGGAGAAGCAACTGGCGATTATAGAAGCCATCCGCCGGTGTCTGGTACTCGTGACACAGACAATAATGGACGATGTATCTATTTGAAAAACATAAAAAAAGGAAATTAGTCTCACCATCAGATCTTTATTAAAATTATTCATTTTATATATTAGGTCTGGAAATTATTTCATAGCTAGGACAGTGCAACTGGGTTTTAAACGTCAAGGGGGGCTGTAGGATACTGAGACAGCCCCCCAGTGCAGGGGTTGACAGGGAGTGCAGGTGGAGAGTGGAAGGGCCCAGGACCGAGATCGCAGACAGTGGACCAGTTGTAGCAGGGGAGAGGGAGAGAGAAAGCAGAAGCAAAGGTTTTGAGGTGCTTCCGTAAAAGTATGATATGATATGATATGATATGGTATTTGTAACGCGCCTATACACAAGTGTTTCAAGGCGCGACGAGGCAGGGAGGGAGGGGAACAAGGGGAAGACAGACAAACGATCCTACTAGGCCAGGTGTCATTCAGATCGCGCAAGTGCAGAGGTAAGGGGAAAAGGAGAAAGTGCAAGGAGAGGAGGTGGGGGGGGGAAGTGCAGTACAAGGTAAGTAGCGTAATAAAATAATAAATAATAAATAAAAAGGGCCCGCTTGAGGCCAAGGACAAGTCTCGCAGTTCTGTTCTGGATAAGTTGCAGAGGGCGGAGAGTGGAGGCAGGCAGATTAAGATAGAGGCTGTTACAGTAGTCCAGCCTAGAGAGAACCAGGGCTCGGGAGACAGTGAGCTTCTGGGGGAAGGAGAGGAAGGGAAGAATACCTCTGAGGAGGTGCAGCTGGTAGTGTGACTTCTTAGAGACGTCAGATATATGAGGAGAGAAGGAGAGTGTGGAGTCGAAGATGACCCCGAGGTTTTTAGCCTTGCAGGTAGGGGCGGGAAGGGGGCCAAGTAGACGGTTCTCCCCAAGATAGTGCGCGGTACAAAACAACATGCCACATAGAACGAACAAGTACAACTTAACCCGTCTTTAAAGCAACTGTATAGTAATTAAATTGCGGTATAAACTCATCTAAAGAGTTACTTACATTATATTTGCATTTTCCATTGCGTCTGTGCGTAGGGCAGCCCCGAAATACCACTCCTTCTATGCCGACGTTATTTCTTCTAATGAACGAACATGAAATGGCTTTCGTTTCTGAAATTATATTCATTATCGTTTCTTACGTGGTCCAGGCCTGTCAAGGTCAAAATACAATAGAACCTTATTCTGAGTCGTGGGCCATTCTGGCACCCGAGAAAAAATCAAAGCAGCTGACCTTCACTTCGAACGAGCACACATTCCAAGTTAGCTACATTCAGTGTAAGGCATTCTCACAGGACTTGAAATTTACACTCCATCTTTGCATTTTGTCTGCGTGCTTTGCAGCCACACAGAACCATAAATACGGAGAGATTCTATATTTATTGAAAAATGATTTATATTACTGTTTGGTTTAATTTAATGCGCAAATGAACAAGGGTGGAGAGACACATTGCATGTACACTGAGCAATCACTTTTATTTACACAATACATAGATACACATATTCAATGGGCCTGCGACATGAGGAGACTTGAGAGAACAGACAATCAAATTACAATCATTTAAACCGTGATGTGTATTTCTCAATGAGTTCTTCTTTAGGTGGACATGGAACAGATGCAATGTTGGGTGGCAATGCAGTTGTCCCCTGCACAGGTTCGTTCACAGCTCCATTTATGTGCCTATCTAGGACGTCAACAATAAGTTTCTCAAACTCATATTGCATATCCTCAAACACTGGTTTGATCACCCATTGTTTACTTCTTTTAGTGAAGGCCTTATTGTAGCGAAGCGTCCCTAAAGTTCCGGTCGTCCTACTTTGTTGACGGCCAACATTATGGTTATGTGCCAAGACCGCTAAAAGAGTCCGATTTATCATGCCCTCCATGCCAAAATGCAATCGTTTTGGCCTGTACTTTAGGCACATATTGTGGAACACCTCCAAATCTCCTGTGTGGCAGAATTCCGTGAGTCCCCTCAAAGCTTTTGTTATAGTTTTATCAAATACAATCTTTTCAATGGCTTTGTGAGTGGGTGATGAAGGAATCAACCACTTCTTCTTCCGTGCCTCCTCTGTGGACAAATGGCCATGTTCACAATTGTGGAAATGTTGGTTCGTGTTCCATCGGTGAACATTTGTACAGTGTGGCATTACTGACCGCCATTTTTCCAGTAGAATTTCCAACGACCCTCCACATGTTTTTGAGCTCCACCAAAGATGGTTGCTGATTGACTTGGACCACTGTGAAATACCTTGCAATTCTTTTTTTTTACCTGCAGCCGACAATTTTTTATTGATTGATTTTGCAAGATGCCAAACGTCAAATTGGTGATTTATATTTTTGTACTGTTCTCTCATTGTCTTGGCAATTGAAACGTGTCTGTCCGTGGCTATCAGGTCGATCACCATTCCCCGCGATTGTAGTTCTTGCAATGATGCTACAAAGCCAACTTTCTCCATGGCCACTGAGGATGTACTTTGTGACACCTGCACGACCACCGAACTCACAATTTTCTTACTTTCCATGTCCTGAAAGTGGTAGGTGCAGTACTTGGCTGAAAATCCTGGGCTGTCGCACTGTCCATCACCGGCTAGCCTGAACCGTTTGCCCGCGAATGTACTATCAATAGACATTTTTTCCATTCTCCAAGCTTCGCTAATGGCTGGAAATAGATAATCGGTTTGGTATTTGTAGAACTGAGTTTTCGCAATGAAATGGATTCCCACAAACTGAAAGAAAGACTCTAATTTTTTAAAACTTGAACCACTAAAAAGTGCAGCCGCTGCACAAAGTAGATTGCCTGCTGGCAGTTGTCCCAGCATAGGTTGTGCAGACCATGTGAAAGGATGATATTTTGTACAGGTGGCATGTATTTTAAGGTTAGTGCCTCGAATTGCACGAGTCACATTAATCAATGGCTCCCCACATACTTCCCCACCTACCAAATGCCCACATTTAATCCGAATAATAATATCAATCAAACAACTATCGAATACAATGAATTTGGCCTCTTTCCTTATACTGTCACTCTGCATCCCAGCTGGTTCGGCCTGTAACGTTGAGGACATGTCACTCACATGAAAGGTAGAATCTCTGATATCGTCTTCCGCTATGTTCAGTGATATTGATGGTGTTTCATTGTCGTCTACTTCATTCTCTTCCATTGCAACATCTGTTCCTTCTCCGGCGATGGGTGAATAAAACAATTTCTTCAACTTTCTCGCCGTCTTAGTTTTTGCGGGTGTGGATTCTGTGAATTGATCTCCGACTGCATCCGAACTACCAGGAGGACATTCACTATCAATGGCTGGTGGTGGTATAGCTCCGTTGTCAATCACTTCATATTCTTCCCATTGGCACGATGCTTCTCCAGTCTCAAGTCCCTGCCAAAAGGTTTGACAAGGAACATCTCTCGTTCGCTTCACTGTCTGTGTAGATCTAGTTCGTACACCCACTCGCAACTAGAGGACAGATTGGAAAAGGGGTGTTCAGTTTAAACACAACTTACAGTATTGAACTATTAACAGTGAAAAACAACATAATATAGTGACCAGGACACTAACCTTCTTTTGCTTTCTTTTCTTTGAAACTTTCTTGCCTCGAACTTCAACATCAGGACGCTGTTGCTCCGACTCGTGTGTGCATGTCTCCACTTCCTCTTGCGCTGCAACGACTATGTTTTCCTGATAAGCACATCCATCACGCACTGACGCTCCATGGACTCCCTGAAACATAGAACTTTCATTAGTATGTATAATAATATCGAAAACACAAAATGTACTTGGGGACCAATACCCACGTACATCTCAATAGCAAAACACGAATGAACGCTTTGTGTAGAACATTCAAACGACAATTATTCACGCATTGTTGATCTAGTTAGATGGAACTGTCAAGATCCATACCTCGGGCTCCTCATAGACTTCCATTGATGATATTATTGAAGATGATGCTTCAGTGACTCCCTGAAACACAGTAATTGCATTAGTATGGTTTTCTATTTTGATAAAAAGAACAGAAAGTTTGTGCAGGCGTGAACGGCTCATCTAAATAGACCTGCACAAATGATCAGTTGTCTAAAATAAATAATGGATATCTAAATATGATTCGATTTGCTCGATCGTTGGAAGTGTCACCACCCAGAAATCTGCATCAACTACTAGGGGTGATGTTCTTGTAGAAGAAGCTCCGTCATCTCCCTGAAACATAGTACTTGCGTTAATAAAGAAGGAAGTATAGCGGATGTAATCACGTCATATGATCTCGCTTGATCGAGCTGTCAGTATCCATACCTCGAAATGCATAAGAACATCAAGGGACGATGTAACTGCGGTGCACACTTCTGCAAGCTGTTGCGCCGACCCGTAACTGCACGCTCCCCCTTCTTCTTGGACTAATGCTCCATCGACTCCCTGAAACATAGGACTTTCATTAGTAATGAACACAATTTTGAAAAAAGAAGACACATAGGAGGGCGACGACAGAAGGACATATCAATGGCTAGAAACGAAAGAAACATTGTGTGTAACAATCACGCTACAAGAATGCAAGATCTGATGATCTCCATCGATGGAACTGTCCTGAAACGTACCTCGAGCATCTGAGTGACATCAACGGTAGTCGTCAATACGTTGGACTCCTCAGCATCTCCCTGAAAGACAGTACTTGAATTATTTTGGATAACAATAATTATAACTGAAAACAAAGACTAGAGGACGAGTACAAGGGTGTACCATTAGGTAAAATAATTACACGATAAATTAAAACTATTGATTTACATGCCTAAAACAAGTCAGTGGCAGAATAGCCAAGTAAGATTACCCGATAGGCGCTTGAAGTGGCTGATGACTGCAATAACGACACGGATGGAGAATCTTCCGCCTTCATATTGAGTGGATACATAAATGGGGAAATTATTGTTAGCTAATGCTACACACTACCGCAAGGCCGAGAGATAAATACGTAAACTTGACTCACCAGTGGAGGGATGTGGACGAATAGAGTGGGAATAGCGGTTGAGAGCAATTTTCGCCTCGCTCGCGGTGTGTTCTTCTTTATTAGCAATGATGTGGAGTACATGTCAGAGGTAAAGTGCCTGCTGCAGATGCGGTATCGATCACCCCTCTTGTCCGCAAAGACTTCTAGGACTCTACTTTCAAGCTCAGAGGGTGGATATCCGCAATATCGGACCCATTCTCTTATCTGATCTATTGTCTTAGGGAAAACATGCATTATAGTACCTTCAGATTTATTATGGGTCTTCGAAGGACAACCGCCAATGGAACAGGCAGGCATTGTGGAAAGTTCTGAAAAGTAAAGATCAACAATTCTCTATGAATACCAATGTGTTAAAAAATTAAATACATAAAAGGTTCAATGCAAGTATGTTTTGGTTCTTGGAACTATACACGTTATTCACATGCGGATAAGTATTTGAATAACTTTAAAAAAATACAAAAATAATTTGACTAAACTCAGAACATGTGACTAGTTCCTTGCATGTACTGTCTTGAACGAAAAGAAATTGGACGCAAAATGAGTATGGTACATGGCCTTACCTTGACGAGCAAACAGTTAGATGCAGGGATCAGAGTAGTTTCTTGTCGTAGAACAGGGAGCAGTTCACAGGTTGCAAACTGATGAGTTTGCTCAAAGTGGTCACGGAAGTTCACAGAGACGAAGAGCAGACAACCAGCACCTTCACGGGTTGACTAGCAAAGCGCAAAGAAGTTCTCATTAGAAATATGAAGTGGGTTATAAAGAATTCGAAACAGGGGTGTGTTTGTGAATGAATGACGTGTATATGTCGTGGCATTATGCGGTTTGCAGGGGGGCGTCCCGCGTGAGGGGAGATGCTTGGCAGGAGACACGGGGTCTGGCGGTAGACATGGGAACAACAACCCATGCTCTATAGACCACTTTGAAGTGTACATGGTCTTTGGCACCTCTTGGCCTTTATCGCTCCCTGACAGCTCCACTTGCCAGCACAAGTACCCCGGTGCGAACTGCCTTTGATAGGGCGGGGGGTGGATTGGGGCGGTGGTCGTGCAGACAAGACACAGGAAGACTCGTGAATGGAGACACACTTATGTGGATTGCAGGGGGCCGTCCAGCGTGAGGGGAGATGCTTGGCAGGAGACACGGGGTCTGGCGGTAGACATGGGAACAACAACCCATGCTCTATAGACCACTTTGAAGTGTACATGGTCTTTGGCACCTCTTGGCCTTTATCGCTCCCTGACAGCTCCACTTGCCAGCGCAAGTACCCCGGTGCGAACTGCCTTTGATAGGGCGGGGGGTGGATTGGGGCGGTGGTCGTGCAGACAAGACACAGGAAGACTCGTGAATGGAGACACACTTATGTGGATTGCAGGGGGCCGTCCAGCGTGAGGGGAGATGCTTGGCAGGAGACACGGGGTCTGGCGGTAGACATGGGAACAACAACCCATGCTCTATAGACCACTTTGAAGTGTACATGGTCTTTGGCACCTCTTGGCCTTTATCGCTCCCTGACAGCTCCACTTGCCAGCGCAAGTACCCCGGTGCGGGCGGTGGTCGTGCAGACAAGACTCGTTTGCCGTAGGGCCTCACCAAGGAGAGGCCATCTAACTGCATGTAAGAGGCAGGCTGCAGGATCTAGTACATGG
This sequence comes from Ambystoma mexicanum, assembly GCF_040938575.1. Taxonomy (NCBI): domain Eukaryota; kingdom Metazoa; phylum Chordata; class Amphibia; order Caudata; family Ambystomatidae; genus Ambystoma; species Ambystoma mexicanum. The sequence continues at coordinate 1,145,465,262 of NC_090935.1, read as the reverse complement.
AAGGCAGGGGGGTGAGTTTATAAATACCTCAGCCTCCCAGGAGAATATATGGGTGCAGTTCACCCTGGAGACCCTGAACAAAGTGGTGTGGTAAGTATTTTTGGGGGAGGAGGCAAGGCCGGGAGGCTTGATGCCAACCCGCAAAATAACATATGTATGTCTGCTGCATATGGGTTCAACGGTTATGTGGATTGAAGGTGGGCGGCCAGCGTGAGGGAGGATGCTGGCCGGAGACATGTGGTGTGACAAGACAAGGCACAGGAAGACTATTCAATGGAGACACACTAGATTCATTTAAAAAATCAAAACAACCATTGTTAAAATATATGTTGGGTTTTATTTTAGATCTTAATTTCAATTGAACATAAATAATAAACATTACACATTGTAAAGTTGCGGTTGCAGCACATCCCGGGAAAAGCCGCGGTATTGTCCACTGTCGCTGGGGAATTGTTGTCTAATGGCAAGTACCGCACAGGCAGGTATTACTCTCCGAACGCGGTGTCCGAGCCTCCCGTGAAGCCACCAAGTGAAGCAACGATAGGCCACCAGCCTGTACCACCTGTGAAAATGAAAGATGCAAACTGTATTAAAATGACAACTTTCTTATCACTGTCGATTCAGGTACAAAAATGTCATTCTGCTTTGAAAAAAATTCTATCTAGAAAATGCACAACATGGAACCAATTTACATGCATTCGAATGATATGTAGATGTAGTTTTATATGTGGGAGACGACCATGAAATAGTAGTGGCATCACTGACATCACAACCAGAGTATACTTACTCGTTACTCGGATTACGCGGACGAACAGTGCCGCAAAGTTCGTGCATAAGCACCATCATCATCCTCAACACTGTCCGTGAGAGGCAGGCTTCCCTGAACTCTGGCAGCTCGGTGATGCATTGCGGACTTGGCTCGCCTTCCGAAATGTAGGCCAAGCACCCGGAATTTTCACGGCAGCAGCAGTTCTCCTCCTCAGTTGGCATTAGCTCGCAACGATTGCACGTGCACCAGGTGGAGACGCCGTCCATGCGACATGGTCCAGGCTCTTCATCCGTTGACTGGTCCTCCCAACTGCCGTCCGAATCCCCATCGTTTTCGCGTGCTTGCCTTTCCAGTAGTTCTTCCTCGGTGTACTCGGGCTCGTACATATACGGCATTATTGTAGCCATTGTGTGGTAAAGAAAGTAAAATAATTTATAGCGGTGGTACTGGTATCTGTTCACACGGGCTACAATCAACGAAGGTAGCTGACCAGAGCACAGAAACGAGTCACAGAATACTCAAAGTAACACAGCGAGAGTAATGGAATCGAAAATCTGCTGCTGTGTGTTGTGAAACGGTGTGTTTATACTTATTGAGGAAAGAGGCGTCCTGCCGTTTCCATGGTGACACTTCATTAGCTGAGGCGCAGCGATTGTTGACACGAAACGTGCTTTGGCGTTGGGAAATGGGCGGTACGCGTCTGCTGATGTCAGCCTCGGGGGCGGGGGATTTGATTTAGTGCCGCAAAAGCAGGTGAGCCAGGGCGATGCGGCAAGTGATAGGATTATCATAAAATGGCGGCTGATTTCGAGTGCGTTAATGGACGAAAAGTCGGGTAAGGTCCATAGGAAAGTTTTCCACGATCTACCGAGTTATGCTTAAAAACACATGGCCGAACAGTAGGGACAATAAAAAAAAAGTCCCGGAACTCTCCTTTAAGGACTTTATAACATATGAGACTTAGTGAACTGAACTAAGAATTCTAAACAAATAAAGATCCCAAATCAACAAGGATATAATCCAACTTACAAACGAAACCTAGTGTATTCAACTAAGGATTTTTCTAAAAGGACAAAAGAGTAAATCTTAGTGAAAACAACTCAAGATTTCACAGGACTTTGCCAAAGGATATAGATTAAAATCCAAGCACGAACAATTTATAATCTCATACTGTTGTTACTCTTATAAGAATTTATTTTGCTTTAACAAACATTTACTTTATTTTGGACGCAAATGTGCACATTTTTGGCTTGATTTGCAATCTAAATAAAACCATAAGGAATCTGAACACTTTGGTTTGAATAGTTATTCAACTTCGAGAAGCGCAACAGGAGGGCTTTTTCTCTTCCAAGTTCGCCTAAGCCCAGGTCAGCCTCTGTGGCATCCCTCTACTGCAGCATCTCTACCATCACCATTCTTTATCTTTGTAATAATTTCCACTTAGAGCGCCAACACTGTTTCAAAGTCTGAACTTTCCTTTCTCCACCGTGGGCATGCTTTGATCCTCCTAGGGGGGGCCAACCGTAGGTAGGGGGCCCAGGCCAATATTTTTACTCAAGGGGGGGCTGGGTATGAAAAGGTTTGAATACCACTCCTCAAAGTCGAAGTCCTGCTTTCACTCATGGTGTAAACACACCTGCTGAGTTCTCCTGCTTCCACGGATGTCTGCAGAAGTCGTTTCTTCCTTCTGCTGCTGTTCTTTGCAACCTCCACGTTGCAACAAAGATCTTGGACTGGGTGCACCCATCCGTGTGTGAGCTCGAGTCCTTTCCAGCTGACCAATTACAAGAAAGCTCTGAATTTGGCCAGCCACAGAAAGCGTAACTTTATGGAACGGTGGTTGCCGTTGCACGTCTTGGCAGCCATGCAAGTCATGCCAGCCAGCCCTCTCGAGTTGCATTTGCCATGTAGGCTATTACAGGCTTCCGCTGCCACATTCCTATCATATAGGGGATCTCAATGGTTGATTAATTAGCCAGTATGATACTTATGGAAGGTGTTATTTTTAACGAAGGATATACAAGTATGGCCTTGTGGTGGCTGTGTGGCAGCCTTTACATTGGTGGAAATTTCAATTGACCCATTTTAATATTTTCTACTGGATCCAGTTTTAGCGTGTTATTTTTAAGAAATTGTAATATATGTAGGTATATGAATGTATGGATCTGCCCAAAAAACAAGGGGAATTGTACTGACAATGTTCACAGGAGAAATTGATCTCAACTGCAAGGATGCTCTGTAGTCGTGTGTAATCGTGCCTAATGTGCTTAATCAAAAAGGGATATTTCAGGGCTCAAAATGTGCACTCCTTGCCCTTGGTGAGTAAGTAGTGGTGTGCTGATAGAATTGAGGTGGCAAGTGACTGGGCGTCATTTGTAGGTCGCAGTTGCGACCCCCCCCCCCCATCCCCAGGTCTTTTTTTTTTTTTTTTTTTACAAATGGATGCACCTCTAGCAAGTGCCATGTTGCTCTTTGTTTGTTTCTGAAGTGTCTGGCTTTCTTTTTCAGGCCTCTTTAAAAAAAAAAATTAAAAAAAAACGAGCGTAGCACTTGAGCAGTGACCCTAAATAAGAAAGAATAGGAATAACAAATAATTTGTCATTCTGGCATGCTATACAATAATTGCTAGACTCATTGAAGGTTTATTTCAGGCACACTTCAGGGTGTGAGTCACTGATTTAGTCTGTTCTTAAACTCCTCAAATTCACATTGCAGGCAAAAACTTCCAAAAGGCATTTAGAGTAGAATAAGCATCAATTTTGGACTATGTATTTTGCTTTTCGAAAAAAGTTGCAGTTATAGCATGTTTTTTTCTGCCGTTGTCTCTGTTACGATCATCACAAGACATTCCATCTTGGTGTCCTTGGTCACTTGACAAAATCCTTGTGGCTAAAAGCATGTGTACAGTGTAGAAATGTTTGACCCTAGCACATAAAGTGGCCCTTGATTTCATTGTGCCACAATTCATTCTTTGTTGAAATGTAATCTTTCCTATCTCCATGGCATGATGTTCAGGATGTTTGTTTGCATGTATGAGTTAAAGAGTGCCCAGAGTATGGGATGCCGTGTGAGTGCGCAGCTTTCACAGCACTAATCTAAATTCTTTAATACACAGTTATGAACCCTCTCAATGGTATGTGTTTTGCCAACCTTCAAAGCCTGAAAAGTAGATCCACGCAGGTTTGACATGTGGTTAACATTGCACCAGACCTGCAGATGGATGGGCCTGCTGTTCAATCTCAGTTACCAGTTTAATGGTATCCACTACAGAGTGTAATTTGCTTTCTGTCTTTGAGAACATCAGATATGTAATTGCTCATTTTACTATAGCCGGTAAAATAGCTATTTCCATTTGCATTCCCTTTCCATTTTCCATGTGTTGCATATCCTAAAATTGATTTCCTCTTGTGTGCTGGCTAGTATCCTCTAAAGCCCTGCTTGTCTTTTGAATATAAGCTGTACGAAGTCCCTTCTGTTCTGTCCCATAACAGTTGTCCTAAATAATTAAAAACAAATGTTTTCATTGTGCAAAAATGAATTGTCTCATTAATTGCTGGCTCCCCATATTGTTTCTGTAAGCACTAATCAAAATCTGATTGTTACCTTGTGTTCCCACTCCTTACTTCTGCCTTCCATCCAAAACTGACAAGTCCAGTGGAGGTTTAGGGGGCGGGGTGAGGGTTGCTGGGACCCAAGAATAATTTTGTGTGCGCATGCACTTTCCTGTTTGATGCATGCCTGTTGTTGATGTTTTGAACTGTTCATTGAGGATAGTGGTGAAAGAAGAAAAGTAAATCCTTGTCCTATATATATTTGAGTTGTCTCAGTGCGCTGTTTGGCCAAAAACGACTCTGCAATTTGTGTTGCCACTCCTTGGTGGCTGTTGTAATTGTTTATTCCAATTTAACATTGAATCATATATTAATAAAATATTAATTGATATCACACCAGCCTGTTTCCTAGTCTGCTGTGACACAGGGTGCTTGTGGAGGTTGGGTGCAAGACTGACTGGTTGGAGGCCCCCTTAAGAAGAATCTATGTTGTGGAAATAAAAAGTGGTTTTATTGTGCGCCACATTCATTGTGGGGGAAGAAGAACCCGGACTTGCTTGTGCCGTACATTCATTGTGGGGGAAGAAGAACCCGGACTTGCTTGTGCCGTATAATATATCGTGACAATCCCAGCAAGGCCAACTCTGTCTTTCATCCTTCTGAGGTCGATAAATGAGTATCCACACAGGTTGGGTGATATTGCATGCATATTTGTTCTATAAGCTTAAGCATAGGTTCAATATTAACACATCATTATCATTTGGCTTTGGATGCCTGCTTGCATTCACAGTAATTTGGTAATATGGGCCTGTACATACTAAAATGAACGATACATATAGTGATCCATTCTTGTATAAAATGTATATTACATTACAATGATATTGTAACCATATTTTTCATAGTGTACTTGGGGACAATGTCATGTGATGCCACTTACTGTTTTGTCAAAGGATGAAAGGTTGTGTTCCATCGCTTCCTGTGATGTCACTTTGGGGTTTGGTCAAATGACATCACTTCTTGTGATGTCATCCGAGGTCAAGGGTTGTGTTTTGTTCCTTCCGCTATCCTTGGCATTTTGGTGAAATGACGTCCATCGGATGGCACGTAGCTTGCAACTTAATTTGTTTCCCCCTGATATTTAATTTTAGTTTAGGGGATGTCCAAAGAACATATGCCGCTTGTTGCTGTGGAGCCCATTTGCAACCAGTTAATTCCACTGGGTTTTTTTCCATTTAAAAAAAAACATGGTACTTTGTTTTTTTTTTTAAATGATAGGCAAACGCATACTTTCGACCAGTATTACTTTTCTCTCGGCCACGTTTGATGTGCAGAAAGGAGCATCGCCAATGCATGGTGAGGAGGTGTGTTAAGGTGGGCCGCCCGCGTGCGTCATCGCCCACCGCCCAGAGATGGATAGCCGAACGCATATTTGCGCTGACCTGCTGCAGCACCGGGTCACTGGCACTCTTGTTAGGCCTCGGATGTACTCGAAGCCTTCTGGTCCGTAGGTTTATCTGCAGCTGAACTGCCTCTTTCAGCTGGAATACCTTGGATTTTTGTCTGACGGGTCTTTAGTTCTAAAGCACGCGAGAAGCCTTTAAAATTGATAAACCGAGTAAAGCCCTCCGTGCAGGCGATACATGTTTATGAAACATCAGTATTACGAAATTTTTCACAGAATGGAGTCAAAACCCGCAGCCAGCCTGTTTTGCTTTTGCCCTCAGATTTTGCTTCGCAACCCTCAATGCATGTAAGAACAGAACCCTGGAGTGAGTTGGAAATCTACGGTTTTGGTCGATGAAAGGAGCAGTCCCTTTTTTTTTTTTTTTTGCATCGTTTTATCAAGCAAAGTACATGCATTCCATTCTCGAATTCCAGGTAATATTGGGCGTGTAAATGTCAGGTCAGGCGTGCAAGTCGGTGCTCATCGCGGGACGGTGCTTTTTTCTATTTTTTGCTAAACTGAGTGACACACCATTCGTCATCTGAAAACGCCCTTTGGCTCACACGTGTGGGCTATCCCTGAAGTACTTCGTTGCACTCACTGGCAACTTAGCATCAATCCACCCCCGTCCCGTCCCGGCCGGTCTAGGCAGGGTCACCCCGGAGCAGTTTTTTCTTTTAAATATCCACGCGGTTTCAAAAAATAGGTTACTTTTCCACAGGTAAATGAAACGCTTGACGTGTAGCCCATATGAGGAATCCGTGGGGTTTGGCTGGTGAGCTGCCATTGAACCCTCTCGAAGAAGGAATCTCTGCATCTAATATTGTCTTGTTATGGTATGTTACTGGGATTTGTACCGTTTAGTGGGGCATACAGTTATATAATCACTGGAAATAACATAGAGGGTGACCCAATATATTTTTTAAGGCACTATCCAATACTTTCCCCAAGTATTCTAGGACTTGAGTTTGTTCATATAATTGCACCAGTCCTAAAATATGCTAGTGAGGGTGTTTAGTGCCTTTAAAAAAATATCGAGTCACCCTCCATGTTATTTCCAGCTATTATATCACATACAACCGCTTAGTGCTTACCACTGCCGTTAGAACGGTCTCTATGCGCTGTGGCACACCTGATAGATGGGGATGGTTTAGATTAATGTTGAGAGAGGGAAACCTGCAAGATAGCTTTGCTGCTGTGTTGGTGCGTACAGTGCAGAAGTACACGGGTACTGTGCGTCAGTCTGTTTCTAGGTGGTCTGTGTCGAGGACATAGGGGCATATGTGGTGGAATAATTTTTCATACAGCATCTGGAAAGCACTTAAGGTCATTGCATAAATATAAGGACAAGACATGACAGAAGCAGTCACACTATTGCGATATTTGGGAAACGGATTTACGTTGTTTAATGCACAGTCACTCAAGCAGGAGTTAAGTTATTGTGATTTCTACCACACACCGCTGCCATTTTCATGGTCTCCAGGCCCTCTGGCGGATCTGAAAAGGAATGAGGGTTGGGAGGTCTTAGTACGATTGATAGGAAAAAGCACACGAAAGCACTGATGTGCTGTTGGTAGTTTCAGTTTGGAAAAAACAGTCACTATGTGCTTGTTTGTTTTTGGTTTGTCGATACTATGTAGTGTTTGGTGCAAGAGTGTGTATGGGAGGATTTGTGTGCGATTGGTTTATTTCCTGTTGGGTGTGCAGTATGCAGTTGGTATTTTGCCCTCAGAGGTATATGTTTGATCTCTTCAGTGTTTGAGGGTGCGTGTGCAAAGTATTTAGCGAGTTTTTCATAGGGTTAATGGTCAGCCGTCTTAGTCTTTTTCTGCATGAAATGTTGATCCGACCAGTTTGTATTATTCTGTGGTGGTTTGCCAATAGGATGCTTTATTTCTTTGGGTGGCCCTGTTTCGGCCAGTCTGGTTTTTGTTGGCTTTGGTGTTTCTGTTGTGCTGTGTTGGTGGTTTCCTTTTATGTTTCCTATTTAGCTTGGTGAGTTGAAGAGCCATATTTTTAATAGTTTTCTGAATTTTAGGTAATCTGTTGTTCATACGTATTTTGTGAGCGAGTTCAACAGTCTCACCGCTATGCAGGAGAATGCTGATCCACCTAATTTATACTTTCAGTATTGTTTCAGTTTGAGGCGAATCTCATTGCTGGATCTTAATGTACGTTTAGTTTTGTGGATGGAGATTTTTCCCTGTATGAATTCTGCTCCTTTGCCGTGGATTGCTGTGTGCTATGCAGAGTGTTTTGAAGAACATTAGTTTCTGACTGAAGCCAATGTAGTCTGTGTAGTCGCGCTTCAGGCCTGAGCTTTGGTTTTTCAAAACCTGTTGCATCAAACTTTGCTGTGCAGTTTTTCTTTTACAAAATGTATTTTCCTCCTGGCAGACCCGACCCCAGTACAGACCATGATTTATTGTGTGCATCCTAAGGATGCCTATTTACCTGGGTTGAGATGTAATGTAGGGCTGGGAAGAAAAAGAAATTCAAGAGGCGTAAAGGTCCTCTTCACCTGGTCATCGTCATGCAACTCTCAAGAATAGATCCCATTAGAATCTGTCAGTGCAGACATATACAGATGCTCCTATCCTATAAGAACAGAGAGCTTGCCCTAGAAACATGATGTGACGTGTTGTGCCCGTCTAAAAGTATGCAAAGAAGTGTACAGGGAATGGAATACTATGAACTGCATCATTCTCGAGAGTTACATTACTTAATCAAAATCGTGAGTCTCAAGGCCAGAATTGCAGTCGGGCATTCTGGAAATAAGCAGTGAATTTTCCTGTGCCATGTGTACATACTGTGGATATGGGGTCTATTTCATGTTACTGAAAATTTGACTTGCTGTGTCCCAGGGGACCACAGGGTATGATGGGTCTATGGAATGCCTTAATTGGCATGTTTGGCACCCGCCATTGAAAGCCTCCTCAAAAAGGTTTCCTGAGGAGACCGTGTCAAGTTTGTGTTCAGAGGCTTGGGTGGCCATTGCTGCCAGTATACCTGCTGGACATTGAATTGTTAGATTACCCAGCCATCGTGAGGGCCTCACTGCAGAGTGGGGATGTGAGGGTGTGGTATCTGGCTGTTTAAAACAAGTAGTGATTACACCATTTTAAAGAAGGCCAATCTGGATCCCCTCCAACTTTATATTTTGTCGGACACATCTGTTTTGCTAAGTTTTGTGAATGGGAGGCACCACATCATTTAAAACAATAACTTGGAAAGAGAGGGTCTCTTGGCGCACTGTCAGTGTTGCACCCTGTCGAGCTCACCATAACTACTACCCTGCTAAGAGAGGAACTACATTACGTTTGTGATGGGAGAGATCAGCTGTTTTGAATCTCCCAGTGGCCTCTGCCACTGTGGCTCATACTATGCTTAGTTGCCTGGAACCGGAAGTGAGGATTCATGGCTGAACAGTGGCATAGATCAGGGATCTGCAACCTTTGGCTCTCCAGATATTTGAACTAGAACTCCCATCAGACCTTGCCAGCAAAGACAATGGTGAGGGGTCATGGGAGTCCTAGTTCATCACATGTGGAGAGCTGCAGGTTGCAGACCCCTTTCATAGATCCATTCCCTTATTGTATATCAAGGCTGGGGAGTTTAGCTTGTGAATTTCATCTCAAACAGTGCCCTATTGCATGTGGTGTACCACAGGAGTCAGCTCATTCACTGCTGCTGTTTGACATCTGCCTGTTCCTCCTGCCCTCAGTGATCAAGGGACTTTGCACCATCACCTGTTTGCTGATGGTGCACACATTCCACAGGATCTACCTTGGAAGTATGGTGATTGTAACACTGTGCCAGAATACTTGGGAGTTGTGCACCATAGTATGTAGGACCATTCATTGTGTGTTTATGATTACAAAACTAAAGTTCTGCTCCAACCATAGCACTCCCCCAACGCTCGAAAAAATCACCAAGGTAAGCTGCAGATGCGCTAAAATTGAAGAAAGTGGCTTTAAATGATTTATTGCAAAACCCTGCCGAATATTATCTATATTCGAATTTGCCTACATTGATTTTGGCCGTGCCAAAATAGCCAACATGTTCTTACAAAGCTGCCCCTCTGATGTGAAGCAGGCTTACAGCCCACCTCCTACTGAAGTTGATTGGTGCATTCTTGATGATATGCCCAGGACCCATGAGGCTAAGGCCTCTGACTTCCCCTGTCTGGCCATGTCCCCTGTCAGGCTGTGGAAGGCCAACCAAGTACTACGCTCGACCAACGGTGTGTCCTCGTTGCTTAACTAAACGACTTGTGCATCTCTCTGTGCCTTTATTTTTGCCACTGTGTAACTCCATCCGCCCCACCACCTTCCTACCCCCTGCAGTATTCCGCCATGTGCAATCCCCCTTTGTTTTCCCCAAACCTGAACAAGCGACTACAACCTTGTTCTTACATCTACCGTCCTCACTCTGCTGGTCTTCTAGCCCTGCCGTGGCTTAGCAAGGCTTTAACGCCTACAAATTGCATTTTGCGTCAGGCCGCCATACTGCCTCTTAACGTAATTAGGAACAAGCGCATATATTCCCTGTGTATACTCCTATGCGCAACTTTTGCTTTTTGCGCCACGCTGCAAAACCCCAACTTATTTCTTTGAGGAACATGTGTCTCCAAGCATACACGACCCAAGTGCTTGCACCAATAAGCTCCTTGTGCCAGCTGCTTCACGTTGTCAAACCTCCATGAGATGATCAACTCCAATCTCGTCTGACTTTAGCAATTGCAGCCACAGTATTACAAAAAAAATCTTCACCGACACACGAAACACTGCTGTTGGTCCTCACCATACTACTGTTATAGGCAACCATGACCTCAAAGCTATTAAACATGGAGCTGCGCCTCTCGCAACGCCGTGCTTTACAATGCTCACCAACATTGACATCCGACATTCTCAGCATATAGCACCACCTTCTCTGACTCCTGCCCATACTAAGCCTGTTTACTTGGCCCAGGGTCTTGCACCCTGCCCAACTGTCCCAGCATCCATCTCCAAGGTGCTCACCACCTTACCAACGGGGTGTGCCTATGCCAGCCCTGACCCAACATTGCCCCCCTTCATGCTTTCTATCTGTGCCCAACGTGGCCCACCGCCTGCGATTTCAACAAGTGTCTGCAATACAACGCCCTGCTCTAAACTGAGCATAGACAGTTCCCTTGCCCAATTTGATCCAACACTGCTTCTTGCTTCGCCTCCTCCCTACATTGAGCACAGCGTGCATGCCTAGGCTCCAGACCACAATACAAATTCCTTATTTTTATCACACGCTGCAGCATTCAATACTATAGCATGCTCTTCACTGCTCAGAGTAGGATCCCTGACCACCTAGACCTAGCCCTGCCTCCTACCTGCACGCAGTTCTGCTCACTTACTGTGGCCCATGTCCTGACAAGTCTACTGCATCTTACAGCACTGTCTCCACTCAATACTGACCCCGAGTTCATGACCCCTACTTCAAGCCTTCATTCTCCATCACCACCACCTAACCCACATCCATCTCGGCAGAATTGCCAACCAATAAAACCTACCCAGAATGCAGTCATCCCGATTAAAGGAGCCCTCATTAATGCCAGATCATTGACTGCCCATGCCTTTGACATCTGTGATTTGCTCACATCTAATGACTTGGACTTATAAGCCATTACAAAAACACGGTTGCACTCTGCCCCAGGCCCTACTCTCTCCCTTGCAATCTCAAAGAACTATTCAATCTTTTGTAAATACAGACTGGATACCAGAAGGGGTGCAGGAGGATTTATTGCTAAAGACTCACTAGGCATTAGAGAAGCCAATAATGTGATCATCCAATCAGGTGAACTACTTACAGTAAAACTATCACCTTCTCATACAGTCAACATAACCCTTCATCTTCTCTATCGACCACCTGTCCCGCTGCTGTCCTTTGAAGACATTACGCACCTTCTTTCAGCTGAAACTAAGCCTTCCTCTAGAATCACCCTTCTAGGTGACGCCAATTTAGTCTACAATAACAGCACTGGATCTAATGCCCTGGCTTTAGCAAACACCATCGAGGCCCTAGGCTTCACTCAACGCATCCTGAGCCCTACCCATAATAAAGGCTGAATTCTAGATTGGTTGGCTGAATGTAATTGCAACACTGCTATCGTCTCTAATGTGAATTGTCCTTGGTCAAATTACATAATTCCCTTTAGCTTCTCCATTGAGAACCAGCCACATGCCATACCAACTTCTTTGCCTGCCACGCTCACTTGAAATTCTAGAAATATCACCCCAGCACGTATTCTGCCTTTATTAAATGCCCTTACTGGCCCTCAAGTCCCCTTGAGCCACCCCACCTTTTTGGTTGAGACCTATAATATAATCTTTCCCTACTATGAGCCTTATATACCATAGCCCCCCAGGGGACACGTAAAGCTAAACCTCAGAGCCATCTCAATACTTGCTTCACGCCAGCCCTCAAAAGACGCTGCACAAATAAACGTGCAGCCAAAACTGCTTGGAGGAATGATCCTACAACTGCAAACAAAACCCACTTTACTACAATAGCAAAAGACTACAAATTGGCCATAATTGATGCAAAAAGCTCCACGTACAATACCGAATTTAAAAATCCAAATCATCAACTAGAAAACTCATCGCCATATTACAGGAATTGGAATCTCCATTGCTCCGCCTAATAGCTGCTCAAAAGACATAATTGGCTGCACAAACATGCAAACTGCCCTTCAGGACAAAATAGCCTTACTTCAAAAGAAAGATCCTGGCAAAGAAAAACAATCAGACTTCAACAGATGCCCCTTCGGTACTGAATCCTCACCCCGTGCCTCCCCAACATAAAAATCACCTGTTCGACTACAAACCTGTGTCAAATTTGAATGTAATGACAATGATAATAAAAGGCCTCAAACCTTCCAGATGCCAAGGGGACATATGCCCGGGCTCAGTCATAAAAGACTGCGCCGAAGTACTTGCACCATTTTTTACCTCACTTATCAATTCCTCGTTCTCCACCAGTTTATTTTCTGCTAGTTTAAAAGAAGTCTGGGTCCTGCCTTTACTAAAGAAACCCACGCTAGACCCAAACATCCTTACCAACTATCGCCCCATCACAACCGTCCCCTTCCTCCTCAAAATTCTAGACAGATCAGCATACCTTCGGATACCAATAACCTCCTGGGTTTGCGCCAATCAGGATTCTGGTCGGGTCACGGAATGGAATCAGAACTTCTGGACTTGAAGAATCAAATGGAGGCTTTCAAAGATGCTGGCAGTATGCATCCATCTCCACCTTTTGCTTGAACTCTGCGGCCTTCGATTTGGTTGATCACTGAATTCTCTGAACACCTCTCCTCAGCAGCTAACTTCTCAGTTGAGTCAACTACATGGATCTCATCTTTCCTCTCTAACTGAACTATGAGAGTATTCTCACCTTTAGCTGCAGACCAGCCAACCCCTGTCATCTGTGGTGTCCGACAGGGCTCCTGTGTCTCACCCACTCTTTACAATGTCTTCATGAAGCCACTTTTTGACCTTCTCGATGCTCAAGGTATCTCCTATACTAATTATGCAGATGATGCCCAGATCCTCCTACCCATTACAGGAGACTATTCCGTTGACACAAACACTTAAGGTGAGGTCCACCATACCGTCCAGGCCTGCATTGCACATCACTCGCTTTGCCTTAACGACAAGACCAAGCTGCTCTTGGTCAGATCGCAACTTCAGTTGAAGAAACTCGATGGAGCCTACAAATCATTTGTTATTGATGGCAATGCTATGACAGACTGAGGAAGTCAAAACCCGTGGTGTCTATTTGGACTCTAACTGGTCTCCTAACTAAGCAACTAAATTCAATTGCCTCTTCAACGTACTATAGTACTAAACTAATCAACACTTGTAGACCTTTCCTCTCTTCTGACAGCTGCATCACGTTAGCAAGAGCACTAGCAGGATCCAGCCTTGACTATTGTAATTCCCTATTCTCTGGTAGTTGTACTTGCAACATCAACAAGCTGCAAATTATTCAAATCAGTGCCCTAAGAGCAGCCCTGAACATCCCTAAAAAAAGATCATATATCTGCGGTCAGAAGGAAAGTGCACTGGCTGCCTCTCCGGGATGTCATTCTGTTTAAAACTCTTGCTTTCACCCACAAGTGCATCGCTAACACTGCCCCAAAATAATTTTCTTAAAAGTTTGCCAAAACTCAATCCATTAGACCTACCTGCTCTACCTATGGGCGATGCCTCACCACTCCAAGATTTAAACTTCAAAGATCGGGAGGTCTCAGCTTCCCTGAGATTGCGGCTAAGAACTGGAATGCCATGCCACCATCACTAAGATCTCAAATCTCTTACTGTGCATTCCATATGAACCTAAAACCATGGCTATTCTGTGACGATTGTGAAACTAGAGCACCGTTAACTTGTCCTTACCTATTGAGCTGACAAACTCACATGTAACAAACATTTTTTGATGTACTGCATTGCCTGTATGTTGTATTATTTATGTAACCAGTGCCTTGAAGCTTAAGGGTCTAGAGCGCTTTATAAATGACAACATAAAATAAATACAATAAATTAAATTCGGGCACTGCAGTTACTCTGCTGGGATCCGTGAGGAATCTGGTGTTATTTTCGACAAACCACTCTCCTTTGAGCTCTTGGTGAAGCTCGATACCTAAAGCAGCTTTTTTCCAACTACACATTCTCAGCAAAGTCTGTGCCCTCTTGCCGATGGAACATTTGATGATGTTGGTGCAGGAGGTGGTATTCTTCTATTTGGACATCTTTACAGTCTGTTTCCAAACTGCAGCAAGTGGCAAATCACACTTTAATCTCAAAGTGTGACAAAATAGCTTCTGCCTATGAGGAAATACACTGGCCCCTAAACACCACCTAAAGATGCAGGTCCCCACACAAATATTGAAAATGTGAAACTGAATAGTCCACGCTTGTTTGACTGAGCTAAGGCTACAGACAGTGAGGACAGGAGATAGGAGGTAAAGTGACAGAAAAGGGGTGGTATTTAGTGTATTATAAAGGACTGCTGCAGATGAGGTGGGGGGGAGATAAAATAGTGCTCTGGGAGAGCTGGAGAGGGTGTAAGGAAATGAAGGGCTGACTAGGTAATGGTGAAAACAGAATTTTAGAATGTGATAGGATGGTAGGAAGGACAGTAGAAGTTAAGAGTGAGAGATACTGTGAGGGAGGGATACATGAGGTGAGCCGGTAAAGAAAAGATGGCACAGGAGGAGGGGGGACTTGAGAGGGGTTGCAGGAGGCGAAATGTGATGCTAAGTAGAGATTCGTGAAATTACAGAAACAGACTAGCGGGCTGCAGGCAACAAAGTTCACAGGCTTATGTGTGGGTTAGAAGAGACATAGGAGTTGCGGTAGGTGAGCGTATGAGAGAAAGATGGGCGTGTTGAAAATTGAAAGGATGAAATAGAAGTCAGGAAAAAACACTTCTAGAGAAGAGGAAAAAAGTAGAGCCACAGGAGTGTAGAGGGTCAAGAGCTGCAGGAGGAGAGATCGTGCTTTCGGTTCAGTGCTCAGAAAGCAGGTAACGTTGCGGTTCAGGAGAGTAGAGTGAGCCACAGGAGAGCCAAACTTGATGCCTGTAGGATGAGCAGAAAGATCAGGGAGGAGTGAATAAGAGGAGATGACGAAAGGAAAGCTGCAGAGAATAGACTGGGAACCTTTGGAGGTGAAGGAGAAGAGGATAACTACAGGAGCAGCAGTGATCTTTCTTGATTGATCAGCTCTTTATCTGAAAAGCTCTGATAACTCTTGTCCTACACTCCGAGGTGGTTGTCTGACATAAAAAAAAAGATATATTTTATTTTATTGGTGATTTGTAATGAGCATATACAACAAATGGTGTTTCATTGCGCCACAAGACAAAAAGGGGGAGATGGAAGCAGGGGAGAAAGATAACAATAACGGTCCTACTAGGCCTTCTGACATTCGGATCGTGCACACGGCACACAAACTCGTTGATGCATTTTGGCTTTCCTGAATATCCAAAGTAACATCAGGTAGACCAGCGGCATCACGTTGTGTAGCAAGGGTATTTTCATTGAAACCTCAATGTTACACACCCTTGCTTGGAGCATTTGCTTTGGGTCTACGATCGGAACAGCTAACATTTCAACACTTAGCAGGGTTGGATGATTTATACTGTAGTTCAGAGTGTGTGCATAAGAAATATGGGACCCAACCTGTATCCTCAGCATTTAATCTCCCCAGCTGCACATATTGCTCACATCTCATCTGGGCACCTCTTTGCCAGGCTCCAGATAAGGTCTTCGGGGTGTGAGTGGTTCACTGAGGATTATTTTAATTTGAAGTTGAGAGGAAACCATTTCTTTAGGGTGTGAAAAATTCATTCCTGTTTTCAATGGGAGTGTTTTTTAAGCAAGTGAAAACGATATTTTAACTTAAACTGATATATTGTTGTAATCATATGTATTTGCACCTAATTCATTCAAATTAAGATGCATTATTAACTTCAAATTCCTCTTCAGGTTAGGCAGTAATTAATATTTGCGCTGTTTGCTGGTACTACAGATTCAAACCTATCAGTGGAGCTGTGTGGGTGGAAACAAGGTACAGACTTGCGCCTGCTTCTTATTTTTTGTTGTGAATATTTTTGCTTCCTATTTTTTGTTGTTGGAGGTATTGAGTCTTGTATGGTGCTTATCTCTACATAGTGTTAATCTAATGAGTTGCATGTTTCTCCTGACAATATACCAAGAGAATGTTCTCTGCCACTTGTGACGATTCGCTAAGTAGCGTCACTTCTCCCCATGGGCAAGCCCTTTCCCATGACACTAGGAAGGTGCGGCCGCTACCCAGTAGTCCCCCTAGGGGAGTGTTGGGGAGAACTCCCAGGTATGCCAGAGCGATGCTGGAAGTCAGCAGACTTGGAGAGTCCAACTCCCTCCCCAGTATACACAGAGGACTCGGTCAACGGCAAGTTCGAGCTGCGGTTTATTACAGACAAAACCAACAGGGATCGGTACAAGAACACAGGTGAATTCCAGTAAGTCTTCAGCTTCCTCTGGCTCGCAGGCCAGTTTTAATGTAAAATTGCGTCACTACTTCGTCTTTACTTGGACCGCTCTCCAAAAACCTGTTGTTCTGTGGGATTGGCTGTCAGGAGTATAATAACCTATATGGGTACCTGTATGTGTTATTCTACTGGCTCTCGCATGTCAGGTGGCTGGCCTGTCCCATCCCCAATTTACTAACTAATACATTGTTGCAGAGTATTGGACCTACCATTTGGTTCTCTCCCTTTGCTACCCACCCCTAGGGTACTAAACTGTGATTGACTCGAGCTGATGTCCCCAGGCCTGGGACCAGAAATGTTTCTCAGCTCACTGTACACCTTTTCAAGGTGATGTGAACGACTGTGTCTGAATTATAAGTTGTGTGTACCACCTTTGCCTCTGAGACCATGTCCCGTTCGTCGCAACACTTCTTGCACACTTGTTGCAGCCTGCGTCTGCCTACCTGAGATTGGCTCCCCTTTTTCACCACGGAACACCGCCCATTGTCTGCTTCAGCTGTATTACGTGTCTAGGGACTACGAAATTAAGCTCTGCAGCACTGAATTATGAGGATTCATTCAATTTCTCTGCAGCTGGTTCCTTTGTCATCTGAGGATTGGAATGTCTCCAGATCTTTTGTCCTTGGCTGTGGGCCTCGTCTCACTCGTCTTGCTCTCTGTCCAGCCTGAATCGGCTCAGCTCGTCGCCTGCTCAATGATTTGAGGCCTGCTGTAATTTTCCTAAACCTTATAATTCGGTTTCTACATTGTCCATGTTATACTGTGGGATGTTTCAACCCACTGGTCCAGGCCTGCAACCTTACTGTGCATTGCTGACAGCAGAAACATCAGAAATGGCCACTGGAAAGCATGCTGCTCGCTAAAAATCACCCAAAAGTGTGCAGTAAAAATCTGAAAAATAGGCCGCCATCCACTTTCGCCTATCTCAGTGAACACAGGAGACCACTGCCAAAACCCACCATTGGGCTACCCACAAAGAAGCCTGAAACCACTTGAAAAAGCAATGCTGATTGCCAAAAGAAACACAGCTGTTTGGAAATCCATTTTCTTGGTTAGCAAATTTACAAAAATCATGGCTCACAAACCACCCAAAAGATCCAACCTCTTTGTTGGGTGTTCCACATTATTCTACTGCAAGAATCCCCATAAATACAATGTCAGCTAGAATCAGATGTTATCAGAACAAAATGCACTTTTAAAGCTACTTGATGGAAAGAAATCTGTCAAAAATGGGTGCAGTACCGTTACTCGCCTCCGACAGGTGCTGGCGATCTCTAAATCTGACGGGAGAAACTTGTGTCAGAAGCTAAATATGCCAAAGAAGGGATTTCCATCAAAGTACCATATAGAGTGCCACTCATTGATTTCATGTTGAAAAAGACTGGAATTAAAGATGTTTGTTTATTTTAAATTTATAAATGTAATTTTTCACAAGGAACTATGTCACAATTGACCTTAAGGCAACCTAATTCAGCTAAAACTTCCAAGAGGCTTTCTTTCCCTGAGAACCTCCCACCTTGTTCATTCCCACCAAAAGTAGAGGATTTCGCATTGGCATGTTAATCAAAAGGGGGGAGGTGATTTCCTCTGCTGCCCTGAGCAAGAAACAATGAGTTCCTTGAACTGAATAGAAAATGCTAATTCGGGTGTGACTGACAACTACTACTCTGGCAGGAAGACAAGCCATGTGACCCTCTGACTCAGCCCAGCTTTGGAGGCGGGCCAGACTGGAAATGTGGATTGAAGTTGAAGTAAATGTATGTTTTAGAAAAATGCTTATAGCAAATTGTACTGTACTGACAAAAATATGAAACTTATAGGTTGTTAAAATGAAAACTTCGCTCACAGTTTAAAACTAATCTGGAATCTGTGCGATGTTCTGAGACTGAACCCCGGAAATTATTCATATTCCAGCCATTGTGTTTGTTAGGAACATGAAAAGTTACAGGAATATGCCCAGATGGGATGTGTATGCATGTATAAAAATTGGTGCAGAACTAACGTTGAGAAACCCACCAAAAGTGCGAAAAAGTTGTTATTTATGAACTAAAGATCGTAGGAAAAAGAGTTGGACAGAAGTGTACCTTAAGCAATCTGACATGTAATTGTGTATTATTTACAAGTTGTGCATCTTGGAAATATGTTTTTTGGGGAAAATAGATTTTGTAAGTAAAAGCAAAGGGGAGGGATTTCCTTTGGACCATAAACACAGTGTCACTCTGACGCATATGACACACTGCTCCTGTCTCAAATCAGGAGAGGGGAAATTCTCTGACTTATCAGATCCTTAGAGGGTTGGGCATAGATAAACAGCGTCCCCATCCACTTTGGAAATGGATAAATAGGGACTGTTAAGGACCCAGAAACACACTTTCCACTCAACTGATTCCTTGGCGAAGCACCCTGCAGGAAGATCCAGGCTCCAGACGTAGATCCAGATCCAGAATCCAGACTCTAGAACTTTGAAGCAGAGAGGCCTAATCCAAAAAGCTGAACTTTTTCAGCTGGCCTTCAGAATCTTTTGAAACCTGATTCTAACCCCTAAACTTCCAAGGGGCACCACAAAATCCAACAGCCTGGCTGAGCTGTTTTGCTGTTCTAGCTAAGAACCCCATGCTAGAACTAAGATCCAGACCCATAGAGCAGAGCTGTAACCCAGAACCCATCAGATCCAGTCCAAGAGGCCGCGCAGACCAGAGTGCCTTGCTGAGAGCAGAGTCCAGGTGCCCTGAATCCTGTCCGGTGGCGAGTGAAGTCCAAACCTTTGACCAGATCTTTGACTGGCCCATTCCATTCCAAAGCCATACGAGTGAGTATTTAGAATAGAACTGTCCATAGTCATCTCTTAGTTTAAAATAATCCTATTCAATCCATTTCAACCTATCCAGAACTGCATTATAGAATCTTGTGTCCATCCTGAATTCTTTTCATTATATAGTCTGTGATAATTGTAGCGATAATCATCTGTGCGCTGATATTTTCTGAAGAAAGTCAAGTGTCCTGGCGCACAACAATCAGAGTGGAAGGCACCCTGTTCTGGTGGTTGTCCCTTTGGGTATCTTGTACTTTCATAGCCCCCTTAGTATAAGTCCATCTTGGTTCCGAATCTTTAAAGCGCAATCTTTCATTTTGAAATCTTGACTATGTTTAAGAAAAATCTACCTTCACAAAACCCTCTGTAACCTTTGAACCATACGTCCTAGAGACGAAATTTAAATGTCATTTTGAAGCTAACATCCTCAGCTTTAAAAAACCCAAAACGACATTCCAATTCCTGATAGTTCTGCTGTAATCGCATGCAGAAAAGTTGCAGCGATTTCACACTTGGCTAAATTTCACTCCATAGAAAAACAGCTATTTCTTGTTTTCAACTTCTGAATTTCGTTTTCAATCTGCTAATCATTCATAAATCATTGCTAGTGTTCACCTGACCCTATTCAAAGCAACTCTCACTAGGTCTGAATCTCTTTTAGCGAATAAAAATCATTTTTAGCATTTTCCTATTCATTGCAAATCACATTTAAAAACAATTGACCTGTTGAAAATCATACCTGTTCTCTCTAAGCTTGCTGGGGGAACTGGGATTGAACTGAATTGTTCTTTGATATTCCTGAAACCTGTGCGCCTTCATTCCACCTCTTCATATTGCATACTGGGGGGAGTGAGTAATAACAGGGGGAAAGAGTGATTAGATTGTCTTTTGATTGAAGTCATATCAAGTTTTATTTATGTGTTGCATTTCTTCCTATAATTGCAATTTCAAAGGGATTGTGTCCTACGACGTATTCCTTATCTTAGATATCTCTTTCCAGCTTTGCTGGCCTCGGAAATTTTTTCTCACTAGAGGGCGCTGCGCGTTTACGTCCGCCGAGTCGATGTCCCTCGACAGCCGCCGTATCGACGTCGACGTCATCCTGCCTATAAAGGCCGCGCGCAGCTTCCGTTGCTCGGTTCCGTTTTTCCACGCTTACTCAGTGCCTCGGAATATCGTTGCTCAGTTTCGTAGAGAATTATTCCATTTTCCTCGAGATATTGGACCCATACTCTATGGCTTCCTCGTCTGAACGACGACCCCTCGGTCCAGCTTTAAAAAATGCTGAGACTGGAAAAAAGATGTCGCTGACGGACCTTCACAGGGTCTGTCTGTGGTGTTTGGGAGCTGAAGACCGTTGTTCGGAGTGCGAGGACTGTATGTCCATGACATCTAAGGCCCTGAAGGAGCGTAGGGGGAAGCTGGAAAAAGGTAAGACTTCCAAAGCTGCTTCTTCCTCGACGAAGTCGAGACATTCATCTCCTCGTCACCATTCGCGCTCCATGTCTCGAAGCAGGTCCCATCACTCCTCGAGATCGAAGCACTCAAAAAGGAGACGCCGAAGATCCCCTTCTTCGTCCTCCTCTTTCTCTGTTTCACCTAAGAGAATCCCTTGCCCCACGAAACATAGTTCCCGGGCTGAATGGGAGGAATTCTGTAAAAATATGATGAGCGTCTTCGAGAAAGCGGCCTCGACCCCCTCGAAGACTGCCGAGAGCGATGCTTTGGTTGAAAGACCCGAAGGTCCAAAACGCCGCGAGTCGCAGCACCGGCGAAGGAAGCTTCTCGAGCGCGTCACAAACCCTCGAGTAAAGCAAAGACCTCGAATACTTCTTCGAAGGTTCCGTCGACGCCGAGGTCGGTGTCTTCGACGCCGTTGTCGAAGGGACCTTCGACACACGGGTCTGTCGACTCGACGCCATCCTCAACACCGGCGTCGACGCAAAGGAAAGTCATGGTTGCGGCGCACCCAGTGGCTATTCCCAGGTCTTCGATGTCGATGTTGTCGAGATTGTCGATGTCCTCAAGCAGAATTCTGATTCTATCGAGGACCTCGAGGCCTCCACCTTTGTTTTCGATGCCACGTTCGAAGCCTTTGGCGTCGATGACATCGACGTGTTCGAGGCCAATTACAACAAGTTTGGCACCCTCTGCCTTGGAGATGGGTTTCACACCCTTTGTGAGTTCAGACCAATTGAGAACAATGTCCTCAATTATGGAAGAGGGAGAACTGTCTGACCAAGAAGAGACATTTGAGTTGCAGGGATCTGCAACCCCAGTTCAAGAGGAGTTATCCTCAGAGGAACGCAGATTAAAGGAACTCCATGATTCCTTACATGAGGCAAGTGGTTTAGACACTTCCCCAGAGGTGGAGTTTGCTAGGCCAGACCCGGGGGAGCATGCTGAAACCCCTTATAGAGCCTTAATGGCCAGGATTACAGAATTTATGGGGTGGTCAACACCTTCACAGGCTTTCCAACAGGATGACCTCACGGATATTCTTGATAAAGGTCCACAGGAGGATCCTGTAGTACCTTTTCATAAAGCACTTCAAAGAAAAATAATGACGAACTGGGAAACCCCAGATTTCGTCCCGGCAGTAAATAAAAAACTGTCTACTAAATACAGGGTATTTTCTGCAGACCCTGAGTTTTTGTCCAAACACCCATCCCCAGAAAGTCTGGTGTTACAGGCAGCATCTTCTACTGACATCAAGACTGCTTACCCTACCGTCCCACTGGATAGGGACGATAAAAAATACGATGCTATGGCTAAGAAAGTCTTTTCGGCATGTAGCATGGCGTTAAAATCTATAAATGCTACTTGCACCCTTGCTAGATTTAGCCATACACTTTGGGAGTTTGCTTCTACAGCGGCTGACTGCATCCCGGAGGGAGAAGAAAGGGAGGCGTTCCTAAATATCATAAAGGACGGTAAAGACACTATGTGCGAATCCCTCCAGACGGGCATTAATTCGGCTGACAGTATCAGCAGAGCAATGGCGGCAAGTACAACAACCAGGAGATTTGCTTGGTTGAGAAAGTCTGGTTTTGCCCCAGATGTGCAAGCCAGGCTCTTGAACATGCCATTTGATGGCTCTTCTTTGTTTGGGAAAAAGGCGGATGTCAGTTTAGAAAAACTGCAAACATCAAAAGCAGCAGCAAAATCCCTAGGCGCTGCAATCCGTCAGACACCTTTTCGTCCCACAGGAACCTCTGCGAGAGGCAAGTCCTTTCGCTTCTACTCCGCATTCGGAAGAGGTAGAGGACGACCGGCTCAAAGGGGACAAAGAACTACCCGAGGTGGACGGGGTAGATATTCAAAAGCCACAGCAGGTGCCTCTTTACCATAGGCATCTGCATCAGCCTCCCCAAAACCACTCTGAGGACTTCCCTCACAAGACACCTGTAGGAGGCAGGTTAACTCAACATCTGGCGGAATGGCAGGCTATCACGTCAGATGCTTGGGCATTGGAGACAGTTGCACAAGGTTACTGCCTGCCTATCCTACGCATACCTCAGAGTCATCCACCGGGGATCAGCTCTCAGAAAGCTCCAGATCCGCTCGTCTTGCAGGAAATTTTAGACCTGCTAGAGAAAGGTGCCATAGAACTGGTACCTGTAGCGGAGAGGAACAAGGGCTGGTACTCCCCTTACTTTCTCATACCAAAGAAAGACGGAGGACTGAGACCCATCTTGGACTTGCGAGAATTGAACAAATTCCTCAGGAAAGACAAATTCAAGATGGTAACTCTCTCTCAGATCCTTCAGGCCCTTCAGTTACAGGACTGGTTGGTATCTCTGGACCTTCAGGACGCTTATTTCCATGTGCCAATCCATCTCAAACACAGGAAATACCTGAGGTTCGCAATTAGCAACTCTCATTATCAATTTCGAGTGCTGCCATTTGGGCTGACCTCCGCCCCGAGGGTCTTCACCAAGTTAATGTCGGTAGTGGCTGCAAGTCTAAGGAGGGAAGGGATTCACGTCTACCCCTACCTGGACGATTGGTTGATCAGAGCTGTATCTTCGGAACAAGCTCAGATCCAGCTAGATCATGTTTGCCACTCCCTTCACAGACTGGGCTTCTCCCTCAATTTAAAAAAGTCACAAATGATACCATTGCAGAGACTCCAGTTCATCGGAGCGATCCTGGACACTTCCCTGGGAAAAGCCTCGCCACCAGAGGTGAGGGCTCAAGATATTCTACAGATGGTCACCAAGCTTCAAAATGCCCAACGTCTCCCAGCCTTTGACTTTTTGTGGTTGCTAGGCCTCATGGCATCCTGCATTTTCCTAGTGCCAGAGGCTCGCCTGAGAATGAGATCTCTCCAGTGGGCACTGAGAACTCAGTGGTCACAATTCTCAGGGAGAATGACAGATCTTCTTCAGGTTCCCGACAGGGTGGCTCAAGACCTTCAGTGGTGGGCCTGTCAGGAGAACATTCTGAAAGTAGAGCAGTTTTGGCAACCTTGGCCGGAGATATTAGTAGTCACCGATGCCTCACTCACGGGGTGGGAAGCCCACGCCAACGACTTGACGATCAGCGGTCATTGGTCTCCATCGGAGTCCAGACTACATATCAACCTGTTAGAGCTGAGGGCCATCAGACTTGCACTGAAGGCTTTTCTGCCATCTGTACAAGGAATGAATGTCCTGATAATGACAGACAACACAGTGGCCATGCATTACCTCAACAAAAGAGGAGGAGTAGGATCACTACCTCTGTGCAGAGAGGTGATGCAGCTCTGGTTTTGGGCAATCCAAGAAGGAATCTCTCTATCGGCAGTTCACCTAGCCGGAGAGAAGAACTTGACAGCGGATGCTCTGAGCAGGCAGAGCACAGTCTCCCACGAGTGGGAACTAGCTCAGGAAGTCCTTCAAGAGATCTTCGCCCTTTGGGGAACCCCTCAGGTGGATCTGTTCGCCACCAGTGTCAACAGGAAGTGCGATCTGTTCTGTTCAAGGGAATTTCCCCCGAGAGGAGCTCTGGGAGACGCGTTCATAGTGGACTGGGAGTTTCCACTCCTGTACGCATTCCTCAAATGATCAGGAGGTTGAGAAGATTCTGGAAAACCATGATCCTAATTGTCCCGGATTGGGCCAGGAGAACGTGGTACCCGGACCTTCTAAACTTGTCCATCTGCCCTCCAATTCGACTTCCACTCAGTGAGAATCTGCTCTCACAGAAGGGAGGTCAGGTTCTCCATCCAGACATCAAAACCCTCAACCTTCACGCTTGGCTTCTGAAAGGCTGAGGTACAAGGATTGGGACCTCCCTGATGACATTATGGAGGTGTTGCTTTCGGCAAGAAGGCCAGCAACAAAATCTTTATACCGCTGCCGCTGGAACAGGTTTTACAGCTGGTGTAGGGAAAAGAATATCGATCCCTTTTCATGTGGTACACCAATGGTTTTGTCCTTCCTACTTTATTTAGCGAATTCAGGCCTTCAAGTTGGCACCATCAAGGGCTATCTCGCAGCGCTATCCATCTTTAAGCGCACTGCGGAAGAACCATCCTATTTCAAGTTACCCTTGGTAATACAGTTTCTAAAGGGGTTAACTAACGTTTATCCCCCCAAGACCATTCCAGGTTCCCCTATGGGATTTAAATGTAGTCCTAACTTTCCTGATGGGCACACCTTTCGAACCACTCCACTCTTGTTCGTTAAGATTTCTTACCCTTAAGACTGTTTTATTAGTAGCACTTACATCTGCTAGAAGGGTGAGCGAGTTACAAGCTCTTTCTTGTAAACCCCCTCATACAATCTTTCACAAAGACAAAGTTGTTCTGCAAGTGAAGCCTAATTTCCTCCCAAAGGTGGTTTCTGAATTTCATATCACACAGAAGATTACCCTTCCATCTTTCTATCCTCCTCCCCATCCGGGGAAAGAGGAAGAGAGGTTACACAGGCTGGACCCAAGAAGGGCTTTAAGTTTTTACATTAGTATACTGGCTAGGATAAGACATGCAGACCAGCTGTTTGTAGGCTGCGCAGGTCACAAGCTGGGGCTACCGATAACTAAGCAGACCATTTCCAGATGGATTATTTTAGACATTTTGGAATGTTATAAACTGGCAGGAAAAGAGCCCCCTCAAAATCTTAGGGCTCATTCGACCAGAGGTATCGCAGCTTCATCGGCCCTCAAAAGAGGAGTGCCGGTTCGAGACATTTGTGCGGCTGCCACATGGTCGTCCGTCCATACCTTTACACGGTTTTACAACTTGGATTCCTCCTCCAGTCAGGAAACTAGGTTTGGAAGGGCAGTATTGCACTCTATTCATCAATAAGAGGAAGCATGAAGTCAGTACTCCCACCTCCAATAACAGAATACTGCTATGGGAGCCTATCTAAGATAAGGAATACGTCGGAGGACACAATCCCTTCGAAGAACAAGTTACTTCTTACCTTGTAACGTTCTTTCGATGGGATGTTCCTCCGACGTATTCCTTATCGACCCTCCCATCCATCCCCGCAGTACTACTTCCCTTGTTGTTGCAGCTTACGCTCCTTCAGGGTGATTAGTTGAGTCCAGAAAGTATTATTGGCTACAAAACGGAACTGAGCAACGGACGCTGCGCGCCGCCTTTATAGGCAGGATGACGTCGATACGGCGGCTGTCGGGAGACATCGACTCGGCGGACGTCGACTCGCAGCGCCCTCTAGAGAGAAAAAATTTCCGAGGCCAGCAAAGCTGGAAAGAGATATCTAAGATAAGGAATACGTCAGAGGAACAGCCCATCGAAAGAACGTTACAAGGTAAGAAGTAACTTGTTCTTCTTGAACTATACAAAGTATTCTCTGCTACACTATTCTTCCTATTCCTACTCCTAATTGATTAAAGAGATTGTTGATATTGTAAGATTAACCGTTGCTGATTATTGTTCATATTTATAAGTGTGATATTCAGATATTATTCATATTCATAAAAGTGTAATCTATATATTGTTCAATTCTTCAAATAAATCTTTTAATTTGCAAAACAAACCTATTTCTTGGTTCAGTGAGACCGGGGGAATTCAAAGAGAGGGGTGTTATGTAAGGGTACATCATCCAGAATTAAACAAACTTTTGACATAAAAATATATAAATAAGGGTTTCCATTGGGCATCCCATACTAGGCATTGACTGAGTTGGAGTGGTGGATTGAAATCACTTACAATACTACATTCCCTATGTGTTAGCTATATGTGGTTTTATCAGGTTCCATATATATTCCTGTATGTCCACGCGATTATTGGCTTTAAGCCTCAGCAAGCTTGCTCAGGATCTCTTGTCCCTTGCAGTTTCTGCGTTACTGCATTTGGATCATGGCAAAAATAATAAAGGCAATGACAGTATGAATATGTATCCGTCCTCTAACTATAGAACTGTACGCTCATGTTCTTCATGTATTAGAGTGTGTGATTGCGCCGCGCAGTGCGGCTTGCACGTGTGCCTTGTCTCATGCTGCTATGTTGTGGTGTCTTCTAATGTCATCAGTACCATGGCTTCTCTGCGGTTACTTGACAGGGGGGGCGGTCCCAGGATTCCGACTCCCCCTCTGGGGGTAAGGACGGTGACCTTGGGTACAACATGTTGCATAACATCACTCGCTCACATGCCTTAGCCCCTCCTTCAATTGCCAACCATTATATTGAAAGTAAACCAATGTACTTCTGTGATGCCAGGAGTACAACTAAGATAGAAATTACTTTGGAGAAAAAGAATGTGGAAAGCATAAGGATTACTGATTTACTGACTTTCCTGGTACTGAGATGAGGAGGCTCACATGAGGAATACCAATGAGCCATTGACAACGGGTGTTGACGTTATGCTGGGGCGAAGCAGGCCTCATAAGAAGAAGAAGAGGTCTTCGCTTTCCTCCCTAGTCTTGGGACCAAGGAGTTTCGAAGTATGTGGTTGACCCGAGGGAAGGGTTCTGCAGAGGACACTGGTGGGATTCTGAGAGAGTCTGTGATGGGTCTTGCGTCGCCAGGATCGAGGTCAGCTGCAAATAGGCGATGCAGTGGCACAACCTCCAGGAGGAGGTGGAGTGTGTGGTCCCGGAACGGTGCAGAGACTGCAAGAAGCCTCAACCCGCAGAGCCGCTTCAGAAGCAGAGAAGACGCGAACAGCTGCAGGAAGTGGCAAGGAGACCAACCCCAGTCCCTGGAGAGACCAGCGCTGTGTGAGCAAGTCTCAAAAGGTAAAAAGAAGCACAGGCAGACCGGTAGGGACACGGCGGGGAGGGGGAGAATTAAGACATCTCCGCTTCAGGCCAGAGCAAGTGCTTTAAGGGTCTAGGACCAAAACAAAAGTAAGAGTGCATCCAAGGGAATCTTCCTCATACCAGTGGCAGGAAAAGTCCACTGACCACCAGAAAAGGGTCTGGGATCTGGAAAAAAGAGAACAGTGCATCTGAGGACATTATCCTCGTATCAGTGGCAGAGGTAAGCCCGCTGACCACCAGAGAAGGGTCTGAGACCCCGAGATAAGTAAGACCTCTTTGTTGATTCTGTGAAAAAGTGCAAAGGCAAACCCAAGTGAGAAAATAACTCAAAACACCAGGAGAAGCGAGTTCCTCGCCCTGGCATTGTCTTTGCAAGACAACATGGAGGGAACGATTTTCTCCTCGAGAAAGAACATTCTTTTGGACAATATTAGTTTTAGTTCTATTGTAATGGTTTAAAGTAGGTTCTGACACTCGATGGTGGATTTTCATTTGGAGAGACATTGACAGTCCCTTGAGATTTAGTTTGAGTTTTAGAGATGGGGAGGGTTTCTTTTACATTAATAAGTCTTTAACCACAAATATGCCATCTTTGCGTCAGCCTCCTTTTTCGACAACCTTACAAACTAAAGTAGAGTTATAATCAGGGACCGAAATTGAGTTCGGCTAAGCAGGAGCTAAAACTAGATCCTGAGTATCCAGCATTAACCAGTGACCAAAAGCTACCACTGGAAAACCAGGAGCTAGTGCATTGTGTTCAGCAAATCTAACTTCCACATACAATGCAAACTTATCATTTTGTCCCTTATTACTTCTACGTCCCGTCCCCTTTCCTCCATACTTATGGGACATTCCTCTGTCCTGTGGGAAAGGATTGAAGCACTTTGTAAAAAGCATCACATTTTTCAAAAATGAGTCCTTCCTCTCTTTTTACATGGGGTACCGAACGCTGCCGTAACTCCGCCCTTCTTAACTCCACCCAGTGCATCGGCCATCAGTCCCTTTCTCCGCTTGCTCGCTCGGGACTGGACGCACTTGCATCTTCGGAAGTTGTTTTCCTTCCAGTTCCTCCTCTCTTGCTCTGGCTTAGCGGTCGCGAGGTAGTCCGTCTGCCAATTAAGCTAGACTTTCCAAATTGTTGTTCTTGTCAGCGATGCTTTGTTAGGGCGGATCCCCATCCTCTGAGCTTAGTGTTTGGGTCCGGACCACTGGTGGGACTTGTGCTTTTATTGCGACTCCCTTTCGGTCTGGGCGCTTCTATGTCGTTTGGAGCGGTGGGAGGAGGTGTTTCAATGTACTCCCCCGGCGCATTTTCAAACTTTCATCGACGAGAAGAAGAAACGCCCAGTGAGTTCTTTACTTTTTAGGGCACCCCGGCCGGGGGACTCCTTCCCGGGGTCTTCTCGGTCCGGGAGGAGCATCAAAAGCTCTATTACCGGGGCTAGCCCCGAGGTGTCTTCCAGGCCTAAAAATTCTACCTGAGTTTTCCCAGAGGGCATCCGTAAGGGGCCTATTGATACCGGATTACATTCCGAGGCCCCTCCTGTGGGGGCTGTTTGTGGGCCCAGTTCTACTGAGGCATTGGGTACCGGAGCTTGCTTCGAGTCTCCTTGGCTGGAGCTTCCCATAAAATCAGCGGGGTACGCCCTGAGACCTCAGTTGAGGTTGTTGTCACCGAACGAAAGTTCAAGGCCCCTCGTGAGGGGGCTTTTACAGGACTCTAGTCCGAGACCCGTCATTTAGAGGCTAAAGTCACCAACAGTTCTGAAAGGCCTGTTAAGGTCTTGCAGGTGAGGTGTGTTCATCATTCCCGCTCTTGCGGAGACTCCAGTTCTGTTGAGGGGGCACAGAGTGAGGTTTTGGACCATAATGCCTCTGTTACC
This sequence comes from Ambystoma mexicanum, assembly GCF_040938575.1. NCBI lineage: Eukaryota > Metazoa > Chordata > Amphibia > Caudata > Ambystomatidae > Ambystoma > Ambystoma mexicanum. The sequence goes on along the minus strand of NC_090935.1, from coordinate 1,145,435,516 downwards.
GGCAGTGCCGAGGTCCTTCCTTTGAAGGCTAGTTTGGCTGTTACGATGTCACATAAACAGTCTAGGCCACACAGTACCGGCTCGGCCGAGGTTCCTTGTGTTAAGGCTAAAATGAAGACCCCCCCGACCCACCTGTGGGGACCCCTGCTTCACTTTCACACGTGTCGCAGTTCTCCTCAGGTGCCGACAAAATGGCGGCCGTTCCCGCCAAGACCACGGTAGCCATTTTGGATACAACCCTTACAACTACACCATCGGCCCTAGGTGTAGAGGGTGCTTTTTCAGGAGAACATCGGTTTCCTTGTGCACATCCGTTTCGTCCAGTTTATGACTGGAACGCTTGGATGCCTCTACCGCACAATGTCTCACTTCCTGCGGCATCGGCGCCCTTGATTTATGTAGAAAACAGTGGGGAAGGGCCCTCTTGGCAACCCTCTCCCTTACGCCCCTGGAATTACTCTGCTCATGAGAGGCCTCCTCCTGTCACTCCTAAATCATCGGCGGAGGATGCCTTTTTAGACAAATTTTTAAAACTGATGTGTTCCGACCCCATAAAGGAGTACTTTTGAGGCTTGTTCAGGGAGATATGCCCGCCTGGGCCTCCCCCAACTCTTCCACCCCTGCCTCCATTGTCCCCAGTGGACAAGGCTATTGTGGTGCCCGGATGTGACTCAACCTGATCCAGACCTGTTGGATGATGTACAGGGCGATCAGAGCTTTTCATGACCGGCTGCTGGACATGATGTGTCTGTTAGATGTTGCAGTACCTGAGGCACCCACTCCGCAGGAGGGCGTGCTTTCGGGGGCGTTCACCTTATCTCCTTCGGAGCGTACCGGCTTGTTCTTGCAGAAGGACGTTTTTGGTCGCGGTACGTAAAGTTTGGGAGAAGCCACACTTTGGACTGTTTGTCAACAAGAAGATTGATGCGCGCTACAGGCTCCATTCTTCGTAAGAGGTGGCCTTAGCGTTGTGTCCGCCCCCCTCCTCCACGGTTGTGGCGGCAGCCACTTTGCAATCCAGACCTGCGTCATCCTCTTCTTCGACGGCTACACAGGTTCTGGCCAAAGAGGATAAGCTTCTTGACTCCCTTGGGAGGAAGATTTTCGCTAACTCGGCTCTTCAGCTGCGTCAAGCCAATGCAGAGCTGGTGTTAGCGGGGGCGAATATGAAATTGTGGAAAGGTCTGTCGGAGTTTGAGGAGTTTATTCCCGCTGAAAAGTTGGAAGATTTCAAAGCGGGTCTGTCGGACACCAGGGTCTTGGCACAGGATCTCCTGGAGGCTGCGGCGCACCACGTCGACACCTTGGCCTGGAGCCTTAGGCTCGGTGTGGATACCTCTCGTCAAGCTTGGCTGCACACCACCAAGTTCTCCAAGGAGGTGCAGGATAAGGTTTTGGACCTGCCTTTCGAGGGCAAGGAGCTCTTTCACTCAATAACCGACGTGGAGCTGACCAAAACGAAGGACAGCACTCAGACTGCCAAGTCCTTGTCTGTCCTGGTTAAGCCTCCTTTCAGGACACAGATCGTTGTCAAACCCTCGGCCCTCCTCTGGTATCAGGGTTTTTTTAGACCGGAAATCCTGCAGGGTTGACACCCCTTTGGGAAATTCCTGCCGAAGGCAGCAACAGAGCCGGTTTTTCTCCCGCTCTTCAGCCTCCTCCTCAGGGTCCGGTGGTGCTTCCACCGACAAGCCAACAAAATGAGGGTTTTCTGCGCTCGCACGAGACCCCGGTGGGAGGAGGCATTGCGTCTCATTAGGAGGCGTGGCAGACCATCACCGAGGACGGGTGGGTCTGTCAGTCGCTCGGGCGGGCTTCCGCTTACTCCTTCCCCTTGCCCCACACATCAATCCTCCCTTCCAGCAGTCTGGGTCACCCTCCCTCAGAGCCGAGATTCAGAAGTTACTGGATCTCAGGGCGGTGGAACCCGTTCCTCTAGGGGAGCGAGGGGAGGGCTTCTATTACCGGCTGTTTACAGTGCCCAAACCCAACCAGGCTGGCCTGCGCACCATCTTAGACCTTTCCCAGTTCAATCTCGCTCTACCCCAAGAGAAATTCAAGATGATCACGCCCTGTCTGATAAAGTCCTCTTTACAGATGGGCGATTGGCTCAGCGTGGTAGACCTCCAGGATGCCTATATATGAATATCCTGATTTGGAATCCGCATCGGAGATACCTACGGTTTTGTGTGAGGGAGGAGCACTTCCAGTTCTGAGTGCTCCCTTTGGCCTCATCTCGGCACTGCGTGTCTTTACGAAGATGTCGGTTATCGCAGCTTATTTTCGGCTACAGGGTATCCATGTGTATCCGTATTTGGACGATTGGCTGCTGCGCAGTCCTTGTCCGCTGAAAACCTCGAGCAATCTTCAATCTCTGCTCCAGCTCCTGTCACCTTGGGCTGTCAGTGAACGGGTGTAAATCTTCCATGATGGCCTCTCAGGACCTGACTTTCCTGGGTTTTCGTTGGAACACGATCGACTGCAGAGTTTACCTGACAGGGGACAGAATGGCGGATCTGTTGGCCACGTGTCAGATGTTTGCGCAGTCAGAGAGCATGTCGGCCTGGTTGTTCAAGAGGCTTTTGGGCCTCATGGCCTCGTGCGTATTGGCTCTTCTCCTTGCTCGACTCAAGATGAGACGGATGCAAATGGCTCTTCGGAGTTCTTGGCGTAAGGCTGTGGATCCGGACTCCAAGATAATATCGATTCCGGCTTTCATGAGAGTGGACCTGGTGTGGTGGTCGTCTCTCAGCAACCTGTTGGTTTGGTGTGGGTTTCCGAGACCCCACTCCGATGGTGACGATCACGACGGACTCCTCCCTTCTGGGGTGGGGTGCGACGTTGGATCTTCTTCAGGTGTTCGACCTGTGGTCGCCACAAGACAAGTTCCTTCATATAAATCATCTGGAGCTTCTGCCGATTTTCCTGGCGCTCAAGGCGTTCAGGCCAGTCATTGCCAACAAAGTTGTTTGTGTCCACACAGACAATGTGGTGTCCATGTTTTACATCAACAAGCAGGGGGGCACCAAGTCTCCTCCTCTTGCGTAGCTGGCCATTCAGATTTGGGAATGGGCGGTTCAGCATGATGTCTGGCTGGTGGCAGTACACATCCCGGGCCTGCTGAAAGTCACGGCAGATGCCCTCAGCTAACAAACAATAGTCAGCTACGAGTGGGAATTGAAAGCGGAGGTCCTCTTGCAGATATTCCTGTGTTGGGGCACTCCGGAAGTGGACCTCTTTGCGACATCGGCAAACAAACCTCCTCTATATGCCTCCAGAAATGGGCTGGGAGCTTCCTCCTTGGGATATGCTCTCGAGATTCCATGGCACAACATGAGGGCATATGCTTTCCCGCCTATGCCTCTGATTCATCGAACGATTTGCAAGCTGAAGAACACGGTGAATTGTTCTCTTATGCTCATAGCTATGTGGTGGCCGGCCAGGTTCTGGTTTTCAGAGCTTCAACATTTGTCGGTGTGTGCACCGATCATGCTTCCACTAGTTTCCGATCTGCTTCACCAGAGAGATCGACAGCTGTGGCACCCCTCCCCACAATCGTTCAGCTTGGCGGCATGGTGCCTGAGTTCAGATCTTTAGAACATCTCAACCTGTCTGTTGACAACATGCTCGTAATTCAGGCAGTCAGGAAGCCCTTGACGAGGTCGCAGTATAAGAGCAAGTGGCATCGGTTCTGTCACTGGTGCTTAGCCAAACAGTTGGACCCCAGGGTGGCTACGATTGACACAGTGCTGCCCTTGGTCTCTCATCTTGCAGAGTCGGGCATTCAATTCCTGTCATGCAGGACTTAACTTTTGGCTGTGGCCGGCTACCTATCCACGGACCAGTGCTCTTTCTCACTGTCAAACCCAGTGATTAAACTGCACTTTGCGGGTCTTATGCGTCTTTACCTTCCTGTTTGCAAACCGATCCGACGTGGGATCTGAACGTGGTTCTTACGGCCTTGTGCCATAAGCCTTTCGATCCAATGGCTACGGTAGCTCTTAAGCACCTTTCGTGGAGTGGAAGGTGGCTTTCTTGGTTGCCATTACCTCGGCAAGGCGAGTGAGTGAGCTCCAAGCTTTGTCGGTGGAGCATCCTTCTTTCCTACCTAAGGTGGTTTTCCGATTTCCATCTAAATCAGTCAATCTCACTGCCTTTCTTCTTTCCAAACCCGGCTTCGGAAGCTGAGGGTTTTGCATTGCCTGGATGTTAGAAGAAGTTCTATCTGGACAGAACTTCTAAACTTAGGAGTTCTTCTCAACTTTTGCTGACCTTTGGTAACCCGCAAGGCAAGCAGGCCTCCAAAGCGACCATCTCCAGATGGATTGCTGCCTGTATTACGGAGTCTTACACTGTTCAGGGTCTGTAGCTTCCTAAAGGGATTCATGCACATCTGGTACGGGGCAAGGCAGCTTCCGTTGCCTTTCAAAAGTATGTCCCCTGGGAGACCATTGCGAAAGCGGCTACTTGGGCCTCCCCATCGGCTTTTTGTAAACATTACTGCTTGGAGTTGAGCTTCAGATCTGATGCTCAGTTTGGGCAGGCTGTGCTGAAAAACCTTTCAGTAAAGGGGTGTCCATCCACCCGTAATTCCTGTGAGGAGTGCTTGGGAATCTCCCATAAGTATGGACGAAAGGGGACGGGACGTAGGAGTATAACCAGGTTACTCACCGTAGTGACCACCTTACTCCTAGTCCCTAGTCCCCTTTTGTTAAAAAGCATAAACATTAACATTTTTGTCATTCTTTTATCTTTACGAGGGGCCACCACCTGTGGCCGTAGCCCCGCCTTCCTGAGCTCCGCCCTGTGCATCCCCCTACAGTCCTTTTCTCTGCACGGTCAGGGCTGGGCGCACTAGCATCACCAGGAATTTTTATTTGTATTCCCTTTTGTCCTTCCTTCCTGCTCCGGTTCCACGGTCATCTAGTCCTCCATCTATGCCGAAGCGTCTGGGATTCGTGTCCTGTTCTTCATGCGTTCGTTTCGCGAGGGCGGATCCCCACTCTCTTTGCTTGGAGGGTCTAGGCCCAGAGCATCGCTGGGATTCATGCTTCTACTGCGATTCCCTCTCTGTCCGGGCACTCCAACATAGTCTTCTTCGGTGGGAGTAAGTGTTTCAGCATGTTCCTCCACCTCATTTATAGCTTTTCATCGACAAAAAGAAGAAACGCCCAGTAAGTTCTTTACTTTTTAGGGTGCCCCAGCCAGGGGACTCCTTCCTGTGGTCTTCCAGGTCTGTGAGAGGGTCGAGTAGCTCTGTCACCAGGGGTTTCCCAGAAGTGCCTCAAGGGCCTAATAGGTGCACCGGAGTAGTCTCCTCCGAGGGTTCCCTCAGCGAACCTGCCAAAATGGGACACTGCTCCGTGGTTCACCGTTTGGGTACTAAAGTTCAGTCCAGTTCTTCTGGGGCGCTGGTTACCGGGGTTCGCCCTGAGGTCTCTATTTCTAGAGCTTTTCACATGGATACCGTGGTACGCGCTGAGGTCTCCATTTCTGGAGCTTTCCACACCGAGCCACGGCTCGAGGCTCCTCTTGAGGGAGCTGTTTGTCCCGGGTTAAAACCCGAGGTCCTCTTCTTGGGGCTAAGGTCAGCACCGATGGAATCGAGAGGTCCTCTTTGAGAGTCTTGTCGGTGAGGTACGTTCCTCAGCCGTCCCACGCTCAGGGTCATGGTGGTACCGGTTCTGTCGAGGGGGCAAAGAGGATGGTCACGGACCACAGGCCTTTCAATACCGGCTCTGCCGAGGGTCCTCAACTGGAGGCTTATGAGGCAGTTTCTAAGATGTCCAGTAAACATCTGAGACCTGCCAGTACCGGCTCGGCTGAGGATCCTTGTGTAAAGGCTAACGTCTTACTTAAGTCCCCTGTCTCCGCTGAGGAGACAATTGCTTCATCTTTACATGTGACACAGTACTCCTCAGGTGTTGACAAAATGGCGGACTGATCCCCCCCCCCCATGGTCCACAACGGCCATTTTGAATACCTCTCTTACACCCCATTTGGGGGCTAAGGTTGAGCCCAGTTCTTCTGTGGGTCTAGATACCAGGGTTCGCCCTGAGGCTTCCGCATCTGGAGCTAACGGTACCTTGTTTTGGCTCGAGGCCCCTCTCAAGGTGGCTATATGTACTGGGGTTAAACCTGAGGTTCCCCTTCTTGGGGCTAAATCGGACACCAACAGAATTGAGGGTCCCTCGTCGAGGGTCTTGGCTGGAAGGTATATCCCCCAGCCTTCCCACTCGCACTGCCGTGGTGATACCAGGTCTGTTGAGGGGGCAAAAGAAGGCGGTCACGCATTACAGGCCTTCCAGTACCATCTCTGTCAACGAACAGATGTTCCTTTTCATTGACTAATCCAGTCATAAAAATGCATTTTGCGGGGTCTCTTCATCTCTTCCCGCCAGGGCGTTAAGACATAAGCAATTTCAACCCATGGCCACTACCGATCTTGAGTACCTTTCTTGGAAGGTTGCCTTTCTGATCACAATAACATGGGCGAGGCGAGTAAATGAGCTCCAAGCTTTTTCCATGGAACATCCTTTCTTCACTTTCCACAGGGATAAGGTTGTCCTTCGCACTCATCCTTCCTTCCTGCCTAAGGTGGTTACCGTTTTTCATTTCAACTAATCAGTCTCCTTATCTGTCTTTTTTCCTAACAAGGCATCTGATGCTGAGAGAGTTTTATACAACTTGGACGTCAGGCGAGCCCTGAGGTTTTACCTCGATAGAACGAGTGAACTCAGAAGCTCCTCACATTTGGAGACCTGAAGGGGTAACCAGCTTCCAAAGCAACTATCCCCCGCTGGATTGCCTCATGTTTTTCAGAAGCCTATAACATTAAAGGCCTTCAACCACCGAAGAGCATCCATGCACATCTAGTCTGTGGCAAAGCGACTACTGTTGCCTTCCAAAGGTATGTCCCTTGGGAGTCCATCACCAAGGCAGCTTTGTGGGCCTCCCCATCAGCTTTATCTGAGCTCCAGTGCTGATGCCCAATTTGGTCAGGCTGTTCTTCAGAACTTATTCCAGTAAAGGGGTTTTTGCATCCACCCGTACTACCTATGGTGTGTGCTAGGGAATCTCCCACAAGTATGGAGGAAAGGGGACGGGATGTAGGAGTATGACAAAGTTACTCACTGTAGTGACTACCTTACTCCTACTCCATAGTCCCCTTTCCTCCATACGCCCGACCACCGTTCCCTTATTGCTTAAATGGTCTCAGGCCTGGCGATTGCTTAAATGGTCTCAGGCCTGGCGATAGAAATGGACTGAAGGGCGATGAGTGGGGTGGAGCTCAGGAGGGCTGGGCTGTGGCCACGTGCAGTGGCCCAGCGTAAAATTGAAAGGACAAAACTAAAAATGTTGATGCTTTTTAACAAAAGTGCTCCAGTCACGTCATGAAGGACGGAATGACCCACAAATATGGAGGAAAGGGGACTATGGACTAGGAATAAGGTACTCACTACAGTGAGTAACTTAGTTATTTTCTTGTATAGGTGTTCTACTGTGTAGTGTTCAGATGCCCTTGGTCGGGCCTGTGCTTTATAAACACATTATGTTAAGTGATGGGTACTGCTGTAGGGTGCTTGCTGAAGATCGGATTTTGGCAATCCTTGTGTACCTGCACCCGCCTCTACTGCTGCTCTTGGAAGATTTACTGGCTTTAAATGGACTTCTCTATCCTTTAATAGTTCAGCAGCCATCTTGTGCGGTACCACGCGTCGGCAAATGCATATTATGCGCTTTGTAGGAGGGATTAATAAAATGTAGACGGACATGCACCATGCATGGAAACGCCCACCTCTCAGCCACAGCAATATCCTGCTCCATTGTCTAATATTTTCACTTAATTTCTGATGCTATTTTGCATGAGGGGTTATATTAATACCTACGTTCAAAGTATAAATGTGATGCATGTTTCTCGTTATGTGATAAGTGATTACTTACTCTGTGCCATTTATTATGCACTTGTGGACTGTACCAGCTTAATAGAAGGCATCCGTGCCGTCGGCTGGCCCAAATTCAATGCAATCTATCAACTAGTTTTTCTGCGTCCTTCCCTAATCAAGGTCATCACATCACTTTACGCCAATACATTGAAACTCTTCATGCCAAACACCCTTGACAACAACCTCCAAGTCGTTGATTTGCATACATGAACCTGCGCCTGCTCTCGCCGGACACCACCTCCAAAAACATGCAGAGCCGACTTTCTTACGATCTGCACGCATGTTGCTCTACTCGTAGGGTGACCGGATTTTGAAAATAAAAAACCGGGACAACCCTCAGACAGAAGTAGGATCTTCAGCTGTGAAACTAGTCCTACTTCTATGTGGGTGGCCTGACCCGTGTCTTGCTTCTCGAGTGATGAGAGCGGCCGGGGTCCATAAACTATTTTAAGTTTTAAAAACCAGTCTTTGATTTGTGGATACCATCCCGTTTGTTTGGCCAAACCTACCGAAAAATGATGACATAGGGCCAAAAACCGGGATGGTATCCACCCGATCCCCAAATCCCTCGACGGGCTTTTTAAACTTTAAAAAGCCTCAGGACGCGCGCTCTCTCCTGGTCTTCTGTTATCAATCATGTCAACTGACGCCCCCACCCCCATTAACTTCCATCGTAACACGTGTCTTGTAGCTCCACCCTAAATCAAAAAGTCCATGGAAAGGGCAGAAATCGGACTATATATTGCACAATAATAACATAACACAACATATGTGAGTTCATATGTAAGCCCTCGTGCCCCACTGCTCCTGTGCGCCGAATGCGAGCTATGGAAGGACTCTCAATAAAGTGAAAAATAAAAGTTCTCAAATCCACCGCGGAAGTTACGGTATCTGCTGCAGACGATCTCTCTTCAAGGTGCTCCTTTTGCGGGGCCTCCTGTTTCCACATTTCACGGTAGGATTGCACACGCGGCCGGCAGGCAGGCTTCTCGCCCTCCGCAAAGAATGGAATTTTAGGATATCACAGGCCCCACGCTAAGAGGAGCACGCGTTTATTTTTGACATTTTTAATGTTCAACGTATGTTTTTTTTGTAGCCGTTCTTTTAAGTTTCCAGCCCCGGCTAAAGTGTTTACAGATAGAAAGTTAAGCTGCTAGGCTTTGAAGATGGGGCGTCGGTAAGGGGTACTAAATGCCTATCGGCGCTGCGATCTTTTCCTCTGTCATATAGAGGAATGTTAAACACACCAGCATGGAACCTTCTGGTCCCTTTGCCCAGGTAGATTAAAAGAATATGGCTGGTGCTTGTCAAGGGTATTGCCTCACACATGTAACTATCTGTGTTTATTGGCAAGCATTTCTAAATGCACGAATGTTTATTTCACCATTAGCTCTTGCTTGTACAGTTTTACCGTTTTGGGGCAATTTAAATTGTTAACCAATTTAATAGTGCTCCGTTCATCAACAAAAAAGTATGACGGGTCAAGCCTTCCCTGATTGTACTCAAGCATCGAGTGCTTGCTGCAACCTGGCTATATGAACAGTTCTGTACTTGGTGGTATTCTGTTGGTGCAAGGTGTCTGCTGAAGCCACGATTGGGGCTTTATGCTGAGCGCCATGTGTACTGTAGTAGCTTTTACACCATGACAAATAATTGCATGCCCTGGTCCCTGCCGCTTTAATTTGTGCAAGGGTGTCCCAGAAGCTCTTCAATACAATTTACAAGCTTGAGTACTTCGCCTTTATTCCCCTCGAAATGTTAAAGGCAAATTAATTGGAACACTTTCAGGGGATGTAACGCTAACAGAGTGACCCAGGATGGCGGCTCCTATTCAGGGAGAAAAGTAACACAGCTGACAAAAATGACGCTAGTACAGAAACGAAGCCTTGAGGTCATCTCAGCAGTATTCCTTCCAACTTTGCTCAAAGCTGACTTTTTTGATCAAAGTCAGACTCCAACCTTCATTGTGGTTCCATGACCTTGGGGCCCCACCCTTTCTGTTAGCCAGGATTCTTCTTCTTAAAAGTGAGCCATCCTAGAGTTGTACCTGCTGGTCATATGCTCCTAACGGCTTATTCCACCTAAGAACACTGTTGCACCTTTTCTTATCTGGTGCCACCTCAAAGGGTCTCTCTCGGTCATGTCAGCTTCTTCCATCACCGATCTTCCTGAAGCCCTTAAATCTTAACATAACAGGGCTCAATTCATATAAACAGCAGTTCCTGTCTACTCCCTAAAATATCCAACATAAATGCACCTCCCTCTGCTGTTCTGCTCCTTCCCGTGTCTGCTAGTGGCTGCAGTAAGTCATTCTGAGAGATTCTGCAATGCTATGAGAGCATTGCACCCATGGCATTTGTTTTCTGCATTGCATCCAAGTTATTTCTGTGCCACCGTAGCTGTCCTCCTAAATCTTCAGAGTCCCAACTTCTCAAGTGCAAGGGGAATAGACCAGGAGCAGATCTTTATTCTACAAAGCCTTCAAACCCACTAATACTAGTGTCATCTAGTACGTTTCTTCAGTAAAGCCCTGAAAATGTCTGTTTTCCAAAGAACCCACCCCACGCTCCCCTCACAGCTCTTAATGCATTTTGAATTTTGAAGCATAAGGCTAGCATGACGACATACTTGCCCTCTCTGAGTAAATTGTGCTCTTAGGCACTCTTTCGAGACATATATTGTAGGTATTTTTAAGTTGACTAGTAATCCAGGAGGATGGGCAGGTGTTGGAGTCTGGTCATTGTTACAAAGTGACCTGTTTTAAGTCTGGTCTTTCTTCTGGCTCTTACACTCTTGTAGATGCCAGTGGTAACATGATTGATCAGTGGGGCTCACTTGGTAAAGAGTTGGAAGGAGCAGTGCAACTAATCCTATATTTAATAACACACCCCTCCCAGTGGGAACTGGGAAGCAATTCATCTATCAAGCAATGGATTGTCTGAAAATTGTAAATTTACACACAAAAAAGCAGAACAACTCACTTATAAAATGTACAAAAAGTATAAATATTTAATCTTGATAAGTTATTGCAAATAATGACCAATTCTAATCACTACACACGTTTTTACCTGTGCAAAATTGATTCCAGTCACTCTACAGAATCTTATCTAGAAATGACATTAAGATGATCACCTTTAACAAGGAAATCTATACAATCATAATATATAAAACAGGCCCAGAATGGAATTGGTACATAAAATCTCCAGTTTACACTTCAAATGTTGACGTGTGATGTGGGGTTTTTATGGATGAATTTGATTTTTCTATAATTACTTTTATAGACCTTTTTTTGAATAAAGGTGATTGATTGACAGACACAAAGATCGTATGTGTTGAAGCGATCAACACTTCATAACACAACATAATTAGATCTAATTCAATGGTTTGTGTATATGTTTTATTTTCTGTCTCACTGGGACAATCTGCCAAAGCAAACTCGACACAACATATGTCATACACTAAACAGTTGTTGCCATCTTTTTCTATCATACTGCACATACGTTTTGGAAGTATAGTTTTGGTTAATGGCCACCTAGCCTTCTTCAGGTCTGTTTTCTTTTCAGTCATGTTCAATTTGCCCACTGGTTCTGTGAAGATAGATGGCACATACTGTGAGGGGTCAGAAATGCGAGATGGACAAGTAGATTGTTTTCTTAATAGTTTTATTAAATAATAAGGGTGAGAACAATGCCTTACACCCCCTAACCCAACGAGGATTTCCCTACCTGTCAAATGAAGACTTAAGGAAAACACTCTAAAAAGGTATCTGTTCCTCACACTTATGCATACAGCAAAATCATACAGGTTTCCTATGGCCGTATAAACTCAATAAAATAACAGTTCCATTGAAACAGAAATGTTGTAAACCTATTGTAAACCTATATTCTTGTAACCAAGGTTGGATCCACTTCCCAAGGATTCATTCAGGATACTTTAAAGCAAAGTTCAAATCAAGAAAGTTATTTTCAATAACCAAGTTCTGCTCCAATTACAATTCAAAGTTCTTTTCATTCCATAAGCCCTTCACTTGACACTTGGAACGTCTTATTTTTCAAACGGGTTTCTTCACTCCTCGGAACAATGGTCAAAGCTTCCATACACATCTGCTTGTCAACCAACAACACTTTGTCTTCACACTTCAATGTCATTTCTCTTCTTTGCAAAACAACCATTTTCACATTTCTTCTTCATAAACAATAAAGTTTTGTCAGGATGGTTTTACAACATTTCATGGTGACACATTAGTGGTCTTGCCACTTTCTTTCTACCACAATACAGTACTTCCATTATCTTCTTCCTGGTCCACTCGCCTGCCAGAACAAACCACTAACTGTCCCTTTCCTTGTATACTCACCTGCCAGGATAAAACTTATACTATTACTCTTGTGGTGAGGTTTGCTTCAGACTTTTCACACTTTAAATCCTTAATGGGGAAAGTAAATCGAAAACCTTCTTGGATAAGTCTTTTGACTTTCAACAACAAAGAGTTTATAATTTCTTTCATAAGGATATAGCTCACATTCACAATATCTTTTGCATTGATTCGTTTGTCCATGACCATGCAGGTGACATTTCTCTTCCTCTTTGATTCACATAAGGAGGGTTTTCCTCCCGCCACCCTTGGTTTCCTTCAAATATCCCTTATTACAAAAGTAGTATCCTGTTTCCTTTATAATGCCTTTCTTTTGCTTAGGCAATGCTGATCATAACCTTCTTTTACCAGGGATATTCCTTTTTGTAAATCCCATTCACTTAGTTTGAATACGCTTCTCTTTTGGCTTGGGCAATGGTAGTTACGTTATTCATTTATACTTGGGTTAAATATAGTCCCGTTTTGGCTTCGACAATGGTGGTTACAATATTCTTTAACTTGATCTTTCTTAAAATAAGCGTTGTGCCCAAATTGTTTCAATTCAATAGTTCGATATTCAAAAGCTTTGTTTGAAGCCAGCGGTCTGTTTCGGAGCGCCCCGGGGTTACCTGACAAAGGCCAACTCACCGGTCTTTCTGTCTGTCTCCTCTGGACCCGCTGCTTTGTGTTTTTCCTTAGGGTTTGTATAGGCGTCTGACAGCTCCAGTAGCATTTCTGTTGCTTGCGCCTCCTGTAATTGGAGTTCTCTTGCCTCTGCTCACACTCCGGTGAATGCCACACACCAGAGCTTCTCTCTCCCTCGGACAGCCAGTTTCTGTACCACTTACCGCTGTGCGTTCTCTGCAGGCGACAGGTTTCCCGACCTCTGCCACTTCATTGACAGAGCGTCCCACTACCAACACAGCAGCGGCTTCGTTTCCTACTTCTTCCTTCTGCTTCTCCTGCTTCTGCTGCTTACACTGCTTCTTTCACCTACTTTCTCTCATGGCCTGCACCTGAAGGGGCTTTGAATGTTCCTGCTCAGGTGTGGGTCATTATAACCACTAGACTGCACAATACAGCTCTGCAACTCTGAGCCCCCTCTTCCTTGTCTTGGTACTAAGAGCATAATAGGGCTTGAAGTCCCTAATGTTCTTATTCATTTTAACATTGTTGAATTCGCTCTGTTTTAACAATTTATAAAATGTACCTTTGGGGGAACTTTTCAAAGGAATTAATGGCTGGCTCTTTGTTACATAATTCAAACATAAGGTAGAATTATAACCTTCTGAAGTAGTCCTACTAATTCCTTGATCTTTACATATATAATTCCCATGATTACCAGAAGGGTTTTCACAACTGACACTTTGGGTAAGTTTGTGAAGGGGAGTCTTACTATGACAATGTAGAGGAACAATTGGATGCCTGTACCCTAGTTCCTGCCCCCTCACCACAGTCATACTGGAACAGCAGGAGAAGACCTGCATGCGGGACCCCCTGTGTTGTTCCTATGCCGCATTGAGTGTATGAGAGACAATATTAACTCAGACAGCCGTATCAAATGTACCCTCGCAATGCAAGTGTGGAAGGATGCCATGTAGAACAGCATGGACAATTGGACATCATGGATCGCTCAGTGATAGCTGATGAGGGCAGAGTGATGACATGAAGTAAATATACAAAGCCATACTGGAACGATATAAAAATATTTGAGAGATGTAACTGAAGTGACAAGAGAAGTGGCAAGAGAAACATGTACGAAATTATAAAGTAATCATGTATGCAAAAGAACACAAAGTAACTTGCTGAACAATAAGTGTAAATACGCAGTAACACAAGGTAGAAAAGACATATAGACGCTTGCTATAGAGGAATATATAACATGGCTAGGATGGCCATACTTTGAAAATGGATGCCGGCTTGTGTTGAGATGCAATTCAGCTACCTCAGAAACAGACCAGGGTTGCAGAGTCAGGAGACGGTAGAAGAAAAGCTTTGTGTGCAAAACAAAGAGGAGTCTATGTTGGCTTGGGATCAAGGATGCTATTTTTAAGGAATAGCTGCAAAGCACAGAGGGAGGAAGACGGATAAATCATGGACGAGACCTATTTCTCTAAGATTAAAGAAGACGAAAACATCTGCAAGTGTATAAACTCTGTACAAGGTAGAGTGAGCAAGGCTCTAGAGGCCAAGAAGAGCAATGCCTTTCAGTATAATTAAATCAAATAGCAATAAATAAGAGGTTGAAATGGACAAATTAGTGGTCTCTTTACATGTGGCTCAGAAGACAAAAACAAGGGCTATTCATTAAGCTTCGGATAAAGATAGTGATGTGCTTAGACTCCCTTGAATGTCCCAGAACAGAGAGCAGGCTACAAGTTCATCTACAGACATGGAAACTTTGGCTCATGGCCGGACTGATGAGAGATGTTCTCTTTGCGACACATGTACATTAGTTTGTTTTATTTTATCATTAAACTAGTTTTTGGTCATACATTGTGACATAGGTGGGTGGTATCCCGGAGATGATTTGAGTTCACCTCTGTGTGCCCTGAATTTTGCCTCTTAGAATGGCCATTATATTTTTATTGGAATTTCCAAGCACATATATCATTAGTAGTTCATTCTGGACTCTATTTCGACATAGGTGAGCTTGCACCTATAGACTCTTCGCTCCAATTGAACTATACTCTTTGTGTGTTTTTGACTTTAGCACCCTGACTGGCTATGGCATCTACGCACATGGACCTTGAATCGATTATATTGACAAAAGTTTACTGCCATTAGACTTTGCTGTTGCCATTTTCTCTGCATGATTACCACCATAAGGTAGGATGTGTTCCCCATTTCTCGTATCGTGTACTAAGACCTGATTTACTTTTTGAATCTCATGGCAAACTGTTGTCCATGGTACAGGTGACTGGCATTCAAGCCTGGACTACAAGCTCTAAACCATATCCCACGCTATCTCTCTTAGAAGCTAGCTATTCCTTTAAGGTATGTATTTGAGTGTGTACCCTTATCCCTAACAATATTTCTTTCATATCTTTGGATTGTTGGCATCATGGCCTCAATTGGGTTCCATGTCTTAAAATCGTGTCAAAAATGGCTGTGAATACAAAATATCGCGGCAATAATGCAGTGGTTTTTTTGCACCACAATCATGTAAAGGATGCGAGGGACACCCCCACAACCCCTAGACCCATTATACCATTTAAGGGGACCGGTGTGACACCCCCGCTCCCTTTAAATCGTATAATGGGGTACACCTTAACCAGGTCAAACAACAGCATTTTTGCCGTGAATTTTACTGGTGAGATTTATGCCGCAATTGTATTACCTGATACCCTCAATTGACACAGCAAATCACTTGTTTTTCAGACCTAACTTTGAGAATTTCCAAAATAGGCGAAGTCTTACTCAAACCAGTGTACGTTTTCTTTGAGGTACACTCTCCCACTATATAACACTCCCTCTAGTTCCTATCCTATCCTAGCATGCTCCAACACTTTTGAGAAATTGGTATCCAAATGCACTTCAAGGTGTTCTAATTCTTAGTTATTCCTATGGGTCGCACATCCCAATGGCATGTTTAACCACTCAGTTCATATCTTAATCATTCAACCGAGTTGCAATAGATTGATTTTTACATTACTGATCCTTAGTCTTTATTTTGCCAATTGTGGTTTTCTGTTTTGTTCTCCTGTTTCTGTTTGGAACACACATTTGAATCGACCACCCGTCTCCGTCCTGAAATGCGGTATGTTTGGTTATGCTGTATATATGTATTTCAATAACTTTTGCTCATGTACAATCCCTGGTGTATGCCTTGATACTGTGTGATTGTGCCAACAACTGTTTTTGTTTTGTTGTGATAATTTGGTCAAACATTTCAATATAGTCGCACTGTTAACAGCCTTGAAATCGACCTGAAGGTCAAAACACGTGTCGGCTGTACTACTGCATTAATCTGTGGAATAAACCATGCTACAGATATTACAGAACTAGGTCACATTATCAATTTTTTAATACTTTGTAAGTTCCAATCTGAGCGCGAGTTGCTCGCCCGATCTCCAATTTCTCTGTGCAATTCCATTCAGATCATAGTGGGTGATCTGTGGGGAGGTGGCAGTCACTGCCGATGCTAATTTCTATACTTATCTTAACTTTGAGGGTGGTAAATAGCGCACATAAATCTATACCGATCCCACTGACTCCAATTTAGTGTATAACTTACCATCATGTCGATTGATAACTAAAAGGGAATTTCACCATTCCTTTAGTTGCAGATAAATTCCAAGTTGACAATGTGTTCAATATTTCAGAAAGATGTCTAAAGATCTTTTACTGCCCTTCCAGATGACAAAAATGTCAGCAAATAATCTCTTCTAGTAGGTAATAATTTGAAATGAGGGCGTAGGGCTGAAAACAAATTGCTCTTCTAATTGGTCATATTGATGCACTGCTTGTTGCAAAGTCTTGTCCCATCGCAGTTCTCTTGATTTTGTGAAAAAGTTAATTGCCAAATGTGAAAAAAACATTCTGAAAAGTATTTTTGATATTGCAATAAAACATTCTGTTGGTGCACATGTGGAGTAGCTCTCTCATTAAGTGTCGTTTAAATGGTCTCAAACACCACTTTATATGGGATGTTGGTATACCATGAGCTGATGTCATACTTCAGCAGACAGCGCCCGTTGGGTACCTGTGATTTGGCCTGCATCTCCTGGGGCAAACATTTTTGGTAGGAGTTCTTGAAGGCAAGAAAAACTGTACAAGTAAACCTCTTCTTCTAAGTGATACACATAGCTTAGGGGACATGAAAGAATCGGAAAGTTAGCTTTTCCGAAGCTCAATTTCAGGTGTCACTCGGTGGACCACGGTTTTCTGACAAAATTCCTGAAAACCTAACAGGTAAACTCAGTTACAAGTGGCTCCATAATTAAATTGAATAAGAAACCGTTAAGAATGTAATGAAATAGTGAATAAGACCACTCCAATTTCACCTGGTTCACTGAACCTTGTCTCTCTTCCACCTTCTTTGTGCCCATATCCTCAGGGGCAGGGGGGCTTCTGACCAGAACTAGTCACTTTAACACCCTGAGTTCTTGCCTGTAGTGGATCCTGATGAGGCCTGTGCAGTTCTATTCCATCAGCAGTGTGCTTTCCATTATGAAACCGGCACAGTTGTAATGGTATCTGGGTGGGCCATACACTGCTTGCTTTTTCTGAGAACATCTACCCTCGCAGCAGTGGCGTGACTCGAACTATGAAGAACAGTATACAGTGCATATTGGGCTCCCCAATCCAAAGGGGTTTCCCTCATTCTTGAGCTGAATTACTCCTCAACCATACCGAAGTGCTAGCAGACCCGTGAACTTCTGAGTCTTGCATAATCTGTCATGTGTTCTAAATACTGATGCAGATGTTGATGTATCACTTGGCATAGGTGGCACCTTCATGAAGAATTATTTCATCCCATTTTTGGTTTGGCACTTTGGTGGCATATGCCACCTTGACAAAAACCTTTGTTACTATATGTAAAAAAAAGAAAGGGGGGCGAGGGGTGTTCGGAAGCAGTGTATGGTGTTGTCATAGCAACTTGCGAAGGCTCGGCTGATGAAATGGCCTCGACCCCCTCGAAGACTGCTGAGGGTGATACCCTGGGTGAAAGACTCGAAAAATCAAAATGCCGCGAGTCGCTGCACCTGGCGAAAGAAGCTACTCGAGAGCGCCAGGAACCCTCGATCAAAGGCAAGGTCGCGTCTTCGACGCCATCGCCGAAGGGTTCTTTGACGCATAGGTCAGTCGATTCGACGCCGAGAAAGGACAAACCCACGGCCACCTCACAGCCAGTGGCCATACCTAGAGCCTCGATCACGAGAATGTCGTCGACAACCTCGAGTAGAATTCCGATGCTCTTGAGTTCCTCGAGGCCTCTACCAACTTTCCGACGCCTTTTTCGATGGCTTCGAAGCTTTTAATGTCCGCGTCGACGACGTCAACATTTTCTCAGCCTATTATGACGAATTTGGCCCCTTCTGCTCTGGAAATGGGATTTATACCATTTCCAAGATCTGATCATTCCAGAGCCTCATCTATTTATGAAGAAGGGGAGAATTCGGATCAGGAAAGACCTTTTGAGTTGCAGGGATCTGCAACTCCTGTACCAGAGGAATTTACCTCTGAGGAAGGTAGGTTAAAAGACCTCCAAGAATCCTTACATGAAGCAAGTGGGTTGGACACTTCCCCAGAAGTGGAATTTGCCAAACCAGACCCAGGGGAACATGCTGAAACCCCTTATAGAACCTTGATGGCAAGGATAATGGACTTTATGGGGTGGTCTACACCCTTACCTGCTTTTCAGCAAGACGACCTCAGACATTTTGGATAAAGGTCCACAGGAGGATTCTGTGGTGCCATTTCATGCGGCATTACAAAGGAAAATATTGGCAAACTGGGAAACCCCTGAGGTTATCCCGGCGGTTAACAAAAAATTATCAGCCAAATATAGGGTGTCTACTGCTGACCCTGAATATTTATCCAGACACCCAACTCCGGAGAGTCTGGTTGTTCAGGCAGCAACTTCATCAGGTAGTAAATCGGCTTACCCTACTGTTCCACGGGACAGGGATGACAAGAGATATGACTCTATGGCCAAAAATATTTTCTGCATGTAGCATGGCGTTGAAATCCATCAATGCTACTTGTACGCTCGCACGGTTCAGCCACACACTTTGGGAGTGTGCTTCATCAGCGGCTGACTGCCTCCCGGAGGGAGAAGAAAGGGAAGGGTTTCTAAACATCATTAAGAATGGTAAAGACGCAATGTGCGAATCCCTTCAAACTGGCATCGATTCTGCTCACAGCATCAGCAGGGCCATTGCGGCAAGTATAACAACCTGGAGATTTGCTTGGTTGCGAAAGTCTGGTTTTGCTCCAGATGTGCAAAGCAGACTCTTGAATATGCCCTTTGACGGCTCTTTTTTGTTTGGTAAGAAGGCGGATGACAGTTTAGAAAAGCTACAAACATCAAAGGCAGCAGCAAAATCCCTGGGAGCTGCAATCCGTCAGACACCATATCGCCCTTCAGGAACCTCTTGGAGAGGTAAGTCCTTTCGCTTCTATTCCGCAGTCGGAAGAGGCAGAGGACAGCCGGTTCAAAGGGGTCAGAAAAGATTCACGAGGTGGACGGGTTAAAAATACAAAAGCCGCAGCAGGTGCCTCTTTACCCTCAGCATCTGCATCAGCCGCCTCCAAACCGCTCTGAGGACTCTCCTCACAAGACACCAGTAGGGGGCAGGTTAACTCACCATCTGACGGAATGGCAGGCCATTACATCAGATGCTTTGGCATTGGAGACAGTTGCCCAAGGTTAATGCCTGCCTTTTTTACGCATCCCTCAGAGTCATCCACCGGGGTACAGCTCTCTGAAAGTTCCAGATCCGCTCCTCTGGCAGGAAATTGTAGACCTGCTAGAGAAAGGTGCCATAGAACCGGTACCTGTAGCGGAGAGGAACAAGGGCTGGTACTCCCCCTACTTTCTCATACCAAAGAAAGACGGAGGACTGAGACCTATCTTGGACTTACGAGAATTGAACAAGTTCCTCAGGAAGGACAAGTTCAAGATGGTAACTCTCCCTCAGATCCTTCAGGCCCTCCAGCTCCAGGACTGGCTGGTAGCTCTGGACCTCCAGGATGCTTATTTCCATGTGCCAATCCATCTCAAACACAGGAAATACCTGAGGTCCGCAATTGGCGGATCTCATTATCAATTTTGAGTTCTGCCATTTGGGCTGACCTCCGCCCTGAGGGTCTTCACCAAGCTAATGTCGGTAGTGGCTGCAAGTCTAAGGAGGGAAGGGATTCACGTCTACCCCTACCTGGACGATTGGCTGATCAGAGCTGTATCTCCGGAACAAGCTCAGATCCAGCTAGATTATGTCTGCCACTTCCTTCACAAACTGGGCTTCTCCCTCAATTTAAAGAAGTCACAGATGATACCATCACAGAGACTCCAGTTCATTGGAGCGGTCCTGGACACTTCCCTGGGAAAAGCCTCGCCACCAGAGGTGAGGGCTCAAGATATTCTGCAGATGGTCACCAAGTTTCAAAATGCCCAACGTCTCCCAGCCTTCGACTTTTTGAGGTTGCTAGGCCTCATGGCATCCTGCATCTTCCTTGTGCCAGAGGCTCGCCTGAGAATGAGATCTCTTCAGTGGGCACTGAACTCGGTGGTCGCAATTCTCAGGGAGAATGACAGACCTCCTTCAGGTTCCGGACAAGGTGGCTCGAGACCTTCAGTGGTGGGCCTGCCAGGAAAACATCTTGAAGGGAGAACTGTTTTGGCAACCATGGCCGGAGATAACAGTAGTCACAGATGCCTCACTCACGGGGTGGGGAGCCCATACCAACAACTTGACCATCAGCGGTCGTTGGTCTCCATCGGAGTCCAGACTACATATTAACCTGTTAGAGCTGAGAGCAATCAGACTAGCGCTGAAGGCTTTTCTGCTATCTGTACAGGGGAAAAATGTCCGGATAATGACGGACAACACAGTGGCCAGGCACTACCTCAACAAAAGAGGAGGCGTAGGATCACTGCCACTGTGCAGAGAGGCAATGCAGCTCTGGTTTTGGGCAATTCAAGAAGGAATCTCTCTATCGGCAGTTCACCTAGCCGGAGAGAAGAACTTGACTGCGGACGCTCTGAGCAGGCAGGGCACAGTCTCCCACAAGTGGGAACTAGCTCAGGAAGTCCTTCAGGAGATCTTCGCCCTTTGGGGAACCCCTCAGGTGGATCTGTTCACCACCAGTACCAACAGGAAGTGCGATCTGTTTTGTTCAAGGGAATTTCCCCCGAGAGGAGCTCTAGGGGACGCGTTCGTAGTGGACTGAGTTTCCACTCCTGTACGCGTTTCCACCAGTCCCTGTCATTCCTCAAATGTTTAGAAGGTTGAGAAGATTCCGGAGGACCATGATCCTAATTGCCCCAGACTGGGCAGGAGAACGTGGTACCCGGACCTTCTGGACATGTCCATCTGCCCTCCAATTCGCCTTCCACTCAAGGAGAATCTTCTCTCACAGAAGGGAGGTCAGGTTCTCCATCCAGACATCAGAACCCTCAACCTTCACGCTTGGCTTCTGAAAGGTTGAGATACAAGGATTGGGACCTCCCTGATGATGTCATGGAGGTGTTGCTTTCGGCAAGAAGGCCAGCAACAAAGACTTTATACTGCTGCCGTTGGAACAAATTTTGCAGCTGGTGTAGAGAAAAGAATATCGACCCCTTTTCATGTGGTACACCAACCGTGTTATCCTTTCTACTCTATTTGGCAAATTCAGGCCTTCAAGTTGGCACTATCAAGGGCTGCAGCGCTATCGATCTTCAAGCGCACTGCAGAGGAGCCATCGTATTTCAAATTACCCTTAGTAATACTATTTCTAAAGGGATTAACTAATGTCTATCCTCCATGACCATTCCAAGTTCCCTTATGGGACTTATATTTAGTCTTAAATTTCCTGATGGGTACTCCTTTCGAACCACTCCACTCTTGTTCACTAAGATTTCTCACCCTTAAAACTGTCTTATTAGTGGCACTCACATCTGCTAGAAGGGTGAGCGAATTACAAGCTCTATCTTGTAAACCCCCTCATACAATTTTTCATAAAGACAAAGTTGTCCTACAGGTGACAAAGGTGGTTTCCTCCCAAAGGTGGTTTCTGAATTCCACATCACTCAGAAAATTAACTTACCTTCATTCTATCCTCCTCCCCATCTGGGGAAAGAGGAAGAAAGGCAACATAGGCTGGACCCAAGGCGGGCTTTAAGCTTTTACATCAGCAGACTTGCTAGGATTAGGCAAGCAGACCAACTGTTCGTAGGTCACTCAGGACGCAAATTGGGACTACCGATAACAAAACAGACCATTTCCAGATGGATTATTTTGGCCATTCTGGAATGTTACAAACTAGCAGGGAAAGAGCCTCCTCAAAATCTTAGGGCTCATTCAACAAGGGGTATCGCAGCCTCTTCGGCCCTCCAAAGAGGGGTTCCGGTTTGAGACATATGTGCGGCTGCCACATGGTCGTCCGCACATACCATCACAAGATTTTACAACCTGGATTCCTCCTCTAGTCAAGAGACTAGGTTTGGCAAAGCCGTATTACATTCTGTTCATTCCTAAAGGGAAACATGGCGTTTTCTCCCACCTCCAATTACACACCACTGCTAATGGGATTCTATCAAAGATAAGGAATACGTCGGAGGACACAATCCCTTCGAAGAACAAGTTACTTCTTACCTGGTAAGGTCGATGGGATGTTCCTCCGACGTATTCCTTATCGCCCCTCCCATCCATCCCCGCAGTAATACTTCCCTTGTGGTTTCAGCTTACGCTTCTTCAAGGTCAGTAACCAATTCATGCAGGACTTATCTTATGCTACAAAACGGAACTGAGCAACGGATGCTGCGTGTGGCTATTTATGGGCATGGTGACATAGGCGCCGATACGGTGGCTGTCGAGGGACACCAACTCGACGTACGCCGATGCGCAGCGCCCTCTACTGAGAAAAAAAATTCCGAGGCCAGCAAGCTGGAGACGAATTATCAAAGATAAGGAATATGTCGGAGGAACATCCCATCGAAAGAACGTTACCAGGTAAGAAGTAACTTGTTCTTCTCACCCATCAACTGATCCCCTGGCGAAGCACCCTGCAGCAAGAACCAGACTCCAGAACCAGACTCCAGAGCCCTGAAGCAGAGGCCTAATCCAAAAAGCTGAACCCTTCTCAGCAGGCCTTTAAAAATCTTGTAAACCTGATTTAACCCCTAACCTCCAAGGAGCACCACAAAATCCAGCAGCCTAGCTGAGCTGTTTTGCTGTTCTAGCTAAGAACCTCGTGCTAGAACCAAGATCCAGACCCATAGAGCAGAGCTGCACCCAGAACCAACCCGTCAGATCCAGTCCAAGAGGCCGCGCAGACCAGAGGGCCTTGCTGAGAGCAGAACCCAGTGCCTGAGACCTGTCTGGTGGCGAGTGAAGTCCAAACCCTTGACCAGATATTTGACGGGCTCATTCCATTTCAAAGCCATAGTTGTAAGTATTTAGTGTAGAACTGTCCATAGTCATCTCTGTTTAAAGTAATCCTATTCAATCCATCTCAACCTATCCAGAACTGCATTACAGAATCTTATGTCCATCCTGAACTCTTCTCATTATATAGTCTATGATAATTGTAGTGATTATCATCTGTGCGCTGATATTTTTTGAAGAAAGTCAAGTGTCCAGAGTGGAAGGTGCCATTTTCTGGTGGTTGTCCCGTTGGGTATCTTCCACTTTCATAGCCCCTTAGTATAAGTCCATATTGGTTCCTAATCTTTAAAGCTCATCTTTCATTTTGAATCTTGACTCTGTTTCTGAAAAATCTACCTTCACAAGAACCTTTCTAACTTTTGAAACGGACGACCTAGAAACGTAATTTAAATGTCACTTTGAAGCTAACATCCTTAGCTTTCAAACAAACCCAGAATGACATTCCAATTAGTTAGTTTGTCCGCAATCGCGTTTGCCGCACGCGGAAATGTTGCTGCGAATTTGCAATTTGACTAAATTTCACTCCCTGTAAAAATAGCAATTTCTTGCTTTCAACTTCTGAATTTCATTTTCCATCTGCTAATCATTCTATAATCATTACTAGTGTTGACCTGAACCAATCCAAAGCAACTCTCACTAGTTCTGAATCCATTTAGCGAATTAAAATCATTTTTCCCATTCAATTCAAACCACATTTAAAAGCAGTTGACCTGTTTAAAATCATACCTGTTCTCTCCAAGCTTGCTGGGGGAATTGGGATTGAACTGCATTGTTGATTGGTATTTCTGATACCTGTGTGCCCTCATTCCATATCTTCATATTGCATGTTGGGGGGAGTGATTAGTAACAGGGGAAAGAGTGATCATATTGTCTTTTGATTGGAGTCATATCAAGTTTTATTCTATGTTGCTTTTCTTCCCATCATTGCAATCTCTTCAACCCATACAAAGTATTCTCTCCTAGATTATTCTTCCTATTCCTACTCCTAATTGATTAAAGAGATTGTTGATATTGTAATATTACCCATTGCCGATCATTTTCATATTCATAAGTGTGATATTCAGATATTAACCATATTTATAATATATATATATATATATATATATATATATATATATATATATATATATATATATATATATATATATATATATAGTTCAATTCGTCAAATAAATCTTTTAATGTGCAAAACAAACCTATTTCTTGGTTCAGTGAGACCGGGGAATTCAAAGAGAGGGGCGTGATATAAGGGTACATCATCCACAATTAAAAGAACTTTGACATAAAAATATATAAATAAGGGTTTACATTGGACATCCCATACTAGGCATTGACTTAGTTGGAGTGCCGGATTGATATCACTTACAGATTGGGGGCTCGTGGCCCGGATTTCTGGATTAGACTACCACTTGTGCAGCCTAATACAGTGTGCTAATTGACAGGATACATAAATCCTGTTGGGCTACTACGCTGTGTTACACTGTAAAAGCACCCCTCAAAAGGGAACGCTATAAGGAAACAGTCTGTTTTGCAAAGATAAAATAAACTTCTGTAAGTCAAGAAGGAAATTAATATTTCCAAAATGGCGACATTGGTAGACATCAAGATAGCTAGAGAACACCTTTTACATAAGTTATTTGTGAGAGGTGAGTGGACTGAGCAGGATCAGAATGTGTGGTTGCAGGCAATCACACAACAGATCACTGCAACAGGGTTAGATAATCTGGAGAGATCAGGGTCCCTTACATGTGGCCCTGAGTGAACTACATATGGCCCCTAAGGCCAAGGATGAACACAACAAGATTGCCAAGATAGCGGCATATCTATATTTGTCTATTGGAGCCATACAGGATTAATATGCTGAAGGTCAAGATCTGGCAAGTAGGCAACTGTTGGCATTAGAAAAGGCCCAATCTGATCTGGACTCTTCGGAGCAGAGGCTGCAGAGGAGCCAGGAGTCAGAAAATGAAAGCAGGCAGTATATAATTAAAATGAAAGAGGATATGGGTGTCCTGCAACAGGAAAAGGCAGACCAGGATACCAGAATTCTGGCCTTGCAGAAGGAGTACCAAGAAGTTTTGGACTCCCTACTGCAGAGCCAGGAAAAGCTGGAGCAACAACTGGATTTCAATATGGCATGCGCAGAGCAGATAGGCCCTCTGCAAAGCCACCTAGATAGGCAGAGAGGAACAAATTAATTCTGAAAAACCTGGATACCCAGGCAGAGTTTGATGAAGAGCGCCAGAAAGCTGGTGCTCTTCAAAGACAGAGGGATGACCTGGCGGCACAGAGGCAGGCTCTTGCACGGGAAAGGGACACCTTAGGCCAGGAAGTCTGCCACTTAAAAGGGAAACTGGAAGAAAATCACCTGCACCTCCAAAAAGAGCATGATCGATTGTTAGAGCACACCAGAAGGGTGGAAGAGGCTCTGGCAAGGAAGGAGCAGTCCAGTATGGACAGGACTCAGTAGGTAACCCTCCTGCAGCAAAGATTGGCCCAGTACTCAGAGACAACCCAGGAAGCACAGAGAGAAAATGAGGCTCTCTGTGAGAATAATGACAAGCTCCACATGCAGGTAGGCATGCAAGAGAGACTGATAGAGACTATCAAGGCATTGATTGAGGAACAGAAAGCTCAGGTTCTTGCATGGCAACAGGGAGCAGGGGCTGATAGAGATGAGGTTTGCTGGGAAAGGGAAACACCCGAGCATAACCTCAGGAACCCTAGTACCAGAGGCCTTCATCTCTCCCAGTCCCTGGACTCTGCCACTCCCATGTCCACTGGCGCACATGAGCCCAGAGCCACGGGGATGGCAGATTACTATCCAGTCAGAAGTATGGGGCTCATAGGCCAGTACCTCCCAGGAATGGATGGGCGGGCACCTGGGTATGGGTACCGAAGTACTGTGAAGTTTAGTGGGGAACTCCAGGAGGGTAGGCCCACTAAGGGCATCCTAAAAACCTCTGCCCAGCTAGGACAGTGGGGGGGTACCCATCAAATCCTAGGAGCAAGGAGGAATCCGAAGACTCCTCTGAGCGCCCCAGGACACAGGAGACTAGGTCCCCACATTCTGCCAGCCATTCCCAGGCTCGCAGAATCCGGGAGAACCTAGAAGATCAGACGGCCACCTCTGGGAGCAGTGCCTCTGAGTCGGAGGATGAATGGACCAGGGTTACCCGAACCAAGTAGGCCAATAAGGCAAAAAGGTCCTTGCTTTAGGACCCCTTAAAACAAAGCAAGGTAATAAGGAGCGTCATCGCGCCTTATCATAAGAACGCCAAGTGTTCTGTTTGGGAACACTTAGAGCTCTTTGAGCAAATGATGAAGACTTTCAATTTGAAAGACAGCAGGAACTGCATTCAGTATGTGAAATGGACATTCTCCCCAGAATACTCCAGTTTCTTTGCAGGGCTGGAGGACCAAAATCATTCAAGATGGTCCACATATAGGGCGGCCATCCTAAAGCTTTTTTATGTTCACAGAAATCCCCAAGAGGCTCGCAAGGCAGCCTACAATTTACAATGTGGGGAGGATCAGGCCCCACAAGAATTTGTGCAGGAGTTGAAGCGTGCCTTTGCGCAGACTACCAGAAGGGTGCGCAGGACAGCAGAGAATTTGTTAATTTTTTCCACGCTCTACCAAAGTACATCATGACCCAGCTACTGAGAGATTTTCATGATAAAAGATCACTAGACTGGGTCATTGAACAGGCCACCCGGATCTATGAGGTGCAAAAGCCCATAGACAACAAGAATACTCAACAAAGCCTGGGTTATGTGTGGACTCCTCCTGCCCAAGGGGGGGGGGAATCCAACCAAGCACCTAACCCAGGGAACTTTACTACTAACTTCCCCCAGGAGGGCAGAAATTACCCCAAATCCTGGGCAAAACATTTTCCCCAGGTATCCACAAAACTTTCAACACCAGAATAATCCATCCTTCTTTCCCCCACTTTCCTGAGCACAGACAACCTAATCCGGGAGAGGGGAGGCCAAGGGTGGAGGGGTACCCGAATCTTCCCAACCCGGGGTATTACCAGAGAAGGGATAGCTACCCTTCACGGAATCAGCCCAGGGGAGAAAAGAGAACCCCGTATTAGCCTGAGTGGGTTTCACAGCTAAAGTGCCAGGTCCAAAATATGGCACAGGATCTGGGTTGCATGCTGAGGGCTCAGCAGAACCCTCAGGTGACAACAACTCACCGGTTCCCAGGGAGGAGGTGCAAGGGGAAGGGGGCTGTAAAGCCTTGGAGGAAGCATCCTTCCCCACTTGTAAACAGCCCCTGGAAACCCAGGAACCGGAACAAAAATCTCCTGGCCCTGAAAGCCTGCCACCCAAGGAGGGGGTAGGAGAGACAAAGGACACAAACAGACCCATTTTGTGGAGGAGGTACAGATCTTCCAATTTGAAGGAGAGGGATCCTCAGAGGATCCTGGGGAAAGGATCTTCTCCTTCAGAGATGGGGGAACTCCTCCCAAGGAAAAATGGGTCCCAAAGGATTCAAATCCAGACTGGGTAGATGTGGGGACTGAGCTAGCGCCACCCATCATCCAACCACAGAACCAACAACATGAAAGTCCCCTGGTTCAAACCCATCCTGGTGACTGCCTCCAAAAAGGGGGGGCCGCCCAGAACCAGGAGAACTCAAAACTTCTCTCATCTTTAGTTGCCAACTTTTTGTTTGATTCCCAAGGCTCCCCACATCATTCTGCCCAAATCTCTTCTCTCTATGTCCAAAGCTAGAACATTAACCCACCAGTTGTCCAAAAATGTGCATTATCTTTATTTATTAATATTTATATAGCGCTCTGTGCCCCCTTGTGGAGAAGAAGCGGAGCGAAAATACTATGCCCCGGTACAAATACAGGGGCAGGGTACAATTTTGGCACTGGTGGACACTGGATCCCAAGCTACCCTTCTGTCCAAAAAGGCCTTTGATGAACTGAATTCAGGAAGGGGGGAGAATTAACAAATTCCTCTCACCTCTCTTCCTGGACAACTTCAGAACTTTGACGGGAAGGAAATTCCCGTCGAGGGAACTGCGGATTTTGACATTAAAATTGGGCGACACAACACCCGGTCATAGTTGTGACTCCAGAGGGCACCCCTTGTTTACTGGGGAAATGACCCCCTGAGAAGGCTGTCACCCCTAATAGACTGTGTAAACAAGGTCCTCTGGACCCAGACTAGCTGACCAATAAAATTGAAACAGAGTGTCAACCATGTTAGTTTAAACGGCAGATACCACATGGTTGAAAAAAAATCTGACCCAGTAGAATTTCGATTCCAGAACAACTAAATTCCAGACTTGACAGTAATAGTAGTACGACGACAGACTGGGGATGGGTGTCCTCTCTATTTCTGAAAATCAACCTTCCTTCCAGTTTAAGGTGGCATTCCACACTGGAAGAAAACACTCTGAAATTATTTACCAATCCACAATCAGACATTCCCACTCCTATAGTCCAGAAAGATGTGAAATCAGCTCAGAGCCTGGCTGATATTCAGCAAATTTGAGAGCAGTTGTTCATCCCTGTTCAGTTAAATGAAGGGAAGGACTCTGTTCTCGCCCGAGTGTGTGTGAACAACGGTGAGAGCTTCATCAGCGAAGCCATGTTCCGCCAACTCCCAAAAGATCCAGCCATTCCCACATTCAAACTGATAGACAAATGAGAAATGGATCTGGATACACCCAACTCCAAACATCTCCTGCCAATCAGGTGTATGCTCAAAAGCTCCATGGGCAACAAGAGCATAGTTCATAATTGTTCGGTCGTGCGAGACGTCACTGCCGCCTTTTACTTAGGCAGTGATATTCTCAATCACTTTGCCATTAGTTTGGACCTAATAAACTTCAAAGCTTGGTCCCGATTAGCGGATAATCCCATCGGCTTTGATGATCCAGAGAAAGCATTTAGGTCAGCTCAACTGCTGCCTTATGCAGTTGAAATTCAGATTGGAGAGGAAGTCACCATCCCAGAAAGGACCCGACAATTCTCCCTGGTAGTGAAAGTTAAAAGAGGACAGAAATTGAAAAACCCTGAGGCTTATATTCATCTAAATGCTGCTCTCCAAAAGCAAGGGTTGGGGGTAAACCCAACACCACTAGTCAATATAGAACATGACACCATTCCAATAGAGATGGATAACAGCGACTTAAAGAATATCACTCTAGCAGCAGGCACCATTATTGGAATGGCGGTTGATGACTGACATTTTTCCATTGATTTAAGTAATGAACTGTTAGGACAAATCCCCAAGGACTGTTTTGACAGTGACAGTGATGACCACACACCACCAGACAGGATCTTCACCCGGCACGGGGGGGGGGGGGAACTTCCTGGTGTACACTTCCTGCCCTTATGGTAAGGAAGATGTGACTTGTGACTTCAGGAGGGGGATGAGGTGATTTTCCAGGTCCATTAGGGCTGCCTTTCCCACCTGAAGCCACCAGTCCAAATCAGCACTTTGACCAGGGACTTCTCCACCCAGCTGGAGTAGGCCACTGAGATAGCGAAACCAGAAGTCTTTCCAGGCTTCAGGCAGATGGTTGAAGAGAGTCAACCTAGCTGATGCCTGTGAGACTCTGGAGCAGAAGCAAAAAATGAAACGAGTTTTCTTGGATTTCCAAGGTCTCTTTGCGGTCGACTCACATGACTGTGGTCACACCGACATCCACACAACAATTATTCCCACGGACCCTGGCATGACTCCAGTGTTTGTGAGGCAATTTTGCTTGCCTCTCGCATCAATGGAGTGGAGTCCCTTACTGAAATAATTAAGAACCTTGAGTCCCGTGGGATAATTCGTCCAGTCCACAGCACCTTCAATAATCCGTGCTGGGGATATTGAAGCCAAACGGCCAGTGGAGACTCTGCGCCGACCTTAGGGAGCTCAACAAACGGGTCCATACTTCCCGATGGCCTCTTCCCTACATTGACCAAGGGCTGGCCCAGATCCTGGGGTCACAGGTATTCACTGCAATAGACCTGACCAGTGGGTACTGGACTGTACCTGTCAGTAGGGAGGACCAATACAAGCTAGCCTTTACCTTTGTGGGGTAGCAGTACACATGGACCCAGACTCCCTTCGGATACATCAACTCCGGCAATTAATTCAACATTTTTCTACATAAGGCCATGAGAGGTGAGAGGGGTAACCTGGCTTATGTAGATGATGTCCTCATCAAAAGCTAAACTGTGGAGGAACACATAGTGGAGATCCGTTATGTTCTGACACAGTTGAGGGCTGCCAGAGCAAATCTTTCCTTTAAAAAAGCACAGTGGTGTAGAACCCGTGTAAATTTCTTGGGGCATGAGATTACCCCTCAGGGTCTCTGTCCCCAGGAAAAGAAAGTGGAAGCACTCCAGAAATTGAATGACCCTTCAACTCGAAGGAGCCTTCTTGGACTGACTAATTACAGTAGAAAGTTCATTGAGGGCTACGTAGAGATCACCAGACCCCTGATTCATCTTTTGAAGGGGGGATCAAGTGGGAATGGGGTCCAGAACAAGCCGAGGCAGCAAAACAACTCAAAAGAAGCCTCTCACAAGCGCCTTGCCTAGCTTACCCTGTCAGAAATAAGGAGTTCTTCTTGGAGACAGGGTCCTCAAATACATGCTTGGCTGCAGTATTATACCAAAAGCATGACAAGGTCAATAAAGTAATCTCCTATGCGAGTAAAACTTTATCCTCTGTGGAGGAAAAATTTAACGATTTTGAGAAGGCACTCCTGGCAACGGTGTGGGCATTGAAGAATTACCGCCCGTTTATCCAGGGGGAACACATCATAGTCGAGACTCCACACCAGCCTCTGCAATATCTCCAAAGTGACAGAATCTGGCCCGGAAATGTGAGTAATTCCAGAATTACTTCCTGGATTCTGTGAATGCAAGGCTTTCCTGTGGAGGTCAGATATGGCCAAAACAAGATGAGTCCCCTCGCGCAAGTTCTGGTTGACTTGCATGATTGTGCCAGAGAAAACTGTCTCAAGGACGAAAGTCTAAAGATCAAGGACAACATGGAGGCATACCTCAATTCCCCACACAGTCTTTGAAGAAGACAAGTGTGAGGGAATGCCCACTGTCTATGTGGATGGATGCTCTTACCATGTTGACAACAACGGGGAAAAAGATTGTGGCCGGTGTAGGGAATGCATGGGTGAATGAGACCCCAGAACCCTCCGCTGGGTACAAGATTGGTTCCCAAAGTAGTCAAGTGGCAGAGTTGATGGCTGTGCATCAAGCCATCCTCACTGCTGTCCAACATCAACTCCACAAACCGGTCATAATCACTGATTCGGATTATGTACGGAACGGGTTCGTGGAGCACCTGGTTAATTGGAAAACCAAAGGCATGATATGTTCTAATAACAAACCCTTGACACATGGGAAGTTAATCCAAAACATTGATCTGGTTGCCTCGAATGGGATGACCATCTACTGGAAAAAGATCAAGTGTCATTCCAAAGTAGAGGGACCAGACAAAACTGGAAAAGACTTAGCTGATCAGCTGGCCAAAACCAGGGCCATCCAAGGGGATCTAATTGAGATAGAGTCCCTGTTGGGGGAAATCTAGGTCACTGCTATCACTAGGTCCCAGACAAATGCTCACAATGACCTCTCAACTGCACAATGCAGTAAGGAGAACCCAGATGCTGATTTGATTACAGCTCAGAAGGGGGATCCAATAATTGGTAAGTTTTATCATCACATTGAGGACCCTGAGAACTTTCCCCTGACGGATACAGATTACATAGGGAAAGAGGACCTCAGCGTGTTGATGAAATGTCCAAAAATGTTCTGAATCCAAGATGGTTTGTTGGTGAGGAAATCCCTAGCTGGCCATGATCAGTGGGTGGTTCCTACCTCATTCCGAAGCCTGATGTTAAATCACGCCCATGATGCGGCCACAGCCGGTTATAGGGGGTTTCATACAACACTTTAAATCTTGAGAGGTTGCATACTGGCCACACATGGGGCAGGACCTCGACCAATACTTGAAGGGGTGTCTTGTGTGTGCACAATTTCAGCCAACATCCCTCACACACCGTGTGCCTCTCCAAAAGAGGGGGATGACACTGCCATAGTCAGATTTGCAAGTAAGTTTCATTGGGCCCATGATTCGCTCCTCTAGGGGAAACAAGTACATGTTGACCGTGACATGCTTGTTTACTAAATGGGTGGAATGTCTCCCGGCCCCAAACTGCAAGGCAGAAACAGCAGCTGCCTTGATGATCAACCATATCTTTTTGTGTTTTGGACTACCCCAAAGGATCGAGTCAGACAGAGGTAGCCATTTCACCAGCAAAGTAATGACAAAGATGTGGGAGATACTTGGGGTTAAAAGGAAGCTACATATTGCTTACCGGCTAGCCTCTAGTGGTGCAGCAGAGAGATATAATCGAACAATTGTGAGCATATTAAAAACGTTTGTGGCAGATTCTGGGCCAGGTTGGGATATTCGATTACCTCTTGTCCAAATGACCATCAGATCTACCCCTTCATCTGCAACTAAAATGTCTCCATTTGAGCTGTTGACTGGATGCAGGATGGTGCTTCCCCAGCATCTGCTCTACAAAACTCAAGAGCAGACATTGATCAATGCCTCCACAACTCATGAGTATGTTGAAAATCTAAGAAAACACCTTCAACATGCTTTTTCCTATGCTCAGCGAAATTTAGAGAGATCAGCCGACAGCATGAAGACCCACTATGACTTAAAGGCTACCAGGAAAGAATGCAATGTAGGAGACCGGGTCTACTTATACAATTTCCAAAGCAACCAGGACAATCAACGCACATTTTTGCCTACTTGGAGGGGTCCTTTTGAAATTGTAGACAAAATCTCACCAGTCGCCTACAATATCCGCATCCCTAAAGGCAGTTTGGCAGAAGGGCAAGAAGTGGGTACATTAAAATCAACTAAAGTGTTGCCATCCTAGGCACACTTTGCAGCAACTGGAGGAGTCTTCTGGAACCCAGAGGGGGCCACTCTAGATCCATAAAATTCCAACTCTAAAATATTCCTCATATAGCCTATAAAATACAATAATGCAAATGTCTCCTGATTTCTCAAAATGCATGTGTCTGCCCCACTACATTAATAGGGGTGGGGAAATGTCTACAAATATGTTTTTGCTTTGTCATCCTAGGAGAGAGCGAGATAAACCATGGAGACTAACCAAGGAGGATTACCCGGGGACCGGGAGGAAAGATCTGAGGGGCCCGGAGTATCGCTCTATACTCACATCAGGACTGGCGAGGAGAACCGAGTGATCCACCCCTGATGGAGGAAAAGATGATGCACTTTGCCATTGGTGGAATCGGAAGAGATGAGGCTGACATCCCAGTCTTGCGAGTTTCCATTGATGGACGATCAACGCCAATCGCAAGAGGGGGGCTTGTGGGATGTTTCAACCCACTGGTCCAGGCCCTGCAACATTACTGTGCATTGCTGGCAGCAGAAACCTCAAATGGCCACTGGAAAGCATTCTGCTCGCTAAAAATCACACAAAATTGCGCTGTAAAATCTGAAAAATAGGCCGGCATCCACTTTTGCCTATCTCCGTGAACACAGGAGACCACTGCCAAAACCCACCATTGGACTACCCACAAAGTAGCCTGAAACCACTTGAAAAAGCAATGCTGATTGCCAAAAGAAACAGAGCTGTTTGGAAATCCGTTTTCTTGGTTGTCAAATTTGCAACAATTAAGGCTCACGAACGACCTAAAAGATCCAACCTCCTTGTTGGGTGTTCCACATCATTCTACTGCAAGAATCCTCATAATTACAATGTCAGCAAGAATCATATGTCATCAGAACAAAATCCACTTTTAAAGATACCTGATGGAAAGAAATCTGTCAAAAATGGGTCAGTACCGTTACTCGCCTCTGACAGGCGCTGGCGATCTTTAAATCTGACAGGAGAAACTTATGTTTTCAAAGCTAAGCATGCCAAAGAAGGGATTTCCATCAAAATGCCAAATAGAGTGCCACACATTGATTTTCATGTTGAAAAAGACTGGAATTAAAGATATGTTTGTTTATTTTAAATGTATAAATGTAATTTTTTCACAAGGAACTGTTACAATTGACCATAAGGCAACCTAATTCAGCTAAAACTTCCAAGAGGCTTTCTTTCCCGGAGAACCTCCCACCTTGTTCATTCCCACCAAAAGGAGAGGATTTCGCATTGGCATGTTAATCAGAAGGGGAGGAGATTTCCTCTGCTGCCCTGAGCAAGAAACAATGGGTTCCTTGAACCGAATAGGAATGCTAATTCGGGTGTGACTGACAACTACTATTCTGGCAGGAAGAGAAGCCATGTGACCCTCTGACTCAGCCCAGCTTTGGAGGCGGGCCAGACTGGAAATGTGGATTGAAGTTGAAGTAAATGTATGTTTTAGAAAAATGCTTATAACAAATTGTACTGAACTGACAAAAATATGAAACTTATAGGTTGTTAAAATGAAAAATTTGCCCCCAGTTTAAAACTCATTTGGAATCTGTGCGATGTTCTGAGACTGAACCCCGGAAATTATTCATATTGTAGCCATTGTGTTTACGTTAAGAACATGAAAGATTGCAGGTACATGCCCAGATGGGATGTGTATGCATGTATAAAAATTGGTGCAGAACTAACATTGAGAAACCCACCAAAAGTGTGAAAAAGTTGTCATTTATGAACTAAAGCTCGCAGGAAGATGAGAGTTGGAGAGCAATGTACCTTAAGCAATCTGTCATGTAATTATGTATTATTAACAAGTTGTGCATCTTGGAAATATGTTTTTTGGGGAAAATAGATTTCCTAAGTAAAAGCAAAGGGGAGGGATTTCCTTTGGACCATAAACACAGAGTCACTCTGACACATATGACACACTGCTCCTGTCTCAAATCAGGAGAGGGGAAATTCTCTGACCTGTCAGATCCTTAGAGGGTTGGGCATAGATAATCAGCCTCCCCACCCATTTTGGAAATTGATAAATAGGGACTGTTGAGGACCCAGAAAAGACACACTTTCTCACTCATCAACTGATCCCCTGGCAAAGCACCCTGCAGCAAGATCCAGACTCCAGAACCAGACTCCAGAACCAGACTCTAGAACCCTGAAGCAGAGGCATAATCCAAAAAGCTGAACCCTTTTCAGCAGGCCTTTAAAAATCTTGTAAACCTGATTTAACCCCTAACCTCCAAGGAGCACCACAAATTCCAACAGCCTAGCTGAGCTGTTTTGCTGCTCTAGCTAAGAACCTCGTGCTAGAACCAAGATCCAGACCCATAGAGCAGAGCTGCACCCAGAACCAACCCGTCAGATCCAGTCCAAGAGGCCGCGCAGACCAGAGGGCCTTGCTGGGAGCAGAACCCAGTGCCTGAGACCTGTCCGGTGGCGAGTGAAGTCCAAACCCTTGACCAGATATTTGACGGGCCCATTCCATTTCAAAGCCACAGTTATAAGTATTTAGTGTAGAACTGTCCATAGTCATCTCTTAGTTTAAAGTAATCCTATTCACTCCATCTCAACCTATCCAGAACTGCATTACAGAATCTTGTGTCCATCCTGAACTCTTCTCATTATATAGTCTATGATAATTGTAGCGATAATCATCTGTGCGCTGGTATTTATTTAAGAAAGTCAAGTGTCCTGGCGCACAACAATCAGAGTGGAAGGCGCCCTGTTCTGGTGGTTGTCCCTTTGGGTATCTTGCACTTTCATAGCCCCTTAGTATAAGTCCATATTGGGTCCATATTGGTTCCTAATCTTTAAAGCGCATCTTTCATTTTGAATCTTGACTCTGTTTCTGCAAAATCTACCTTCACAAAAACCTCTAACTTTTGAAACAGACGTCCTAGAAACGTAATTTAAATTTCATTTTGAAGCTAACAACCTCAGCTTTCAAAGAAACCCAAAACGACATTCCAATTCGTTAGTTTGTTTGCAATCGCGTTTCCCGCATGCGGAAAAGTTGCTGCGAATTTGCAATTTGACTCAATTTCACTCCCTGAAAAATAGCTATTTCTTGCTTCTTACCTGTTCCCTCTAAGCTTGCTGGGGGAATTGGGATCGAACTGCATTGTTGATTGGTATTCCTGATACCTGTATGCTCTCGTTCCATATCTTCATATTGCATGTTGGGGGGATTGAGTAGTAACAGGGGAAAGAGTGATCATATTGGGGGTCATTACGACCCAGGCGCTAATTGCGCCAACTTTACCACCATGGTGTAAACTACGTTTACACCATGGTGGATGGCGGATTTACCGCCCCATTCCAAGGTGAGTGGGGCGGTAAATCCCCATTTCCCATTTTCCCTTCCCCATTCCCATTTTTGCCCCATAGGGCATAATGGGAGTGGGGAAGGCGCTAATTACGCCACCGTAAATTACGGTGGCGTAATTAGCATCATGGCAGGTTAGCGCCATGGATTTTAACGGCTGCTGAGAGCAGCCGTTAAAATCAGAATAGGCGTTAAGGGTTAACGACGGCGTTAACCCTTAACGCCTGGGTCGTAATGAGGCCCATTGTCTTTTGATTGAAGTCATATCAAGTTTTATTTCTGTGTTGCATTTCTTCCTATCATTGCAATCCCTTGAACCCATACAAAGTATTCTCTGCTAGATTATTCTTCCTATTCCTACTCCTAATTGATTAAAGAGATTGTTAATATTGTAATATTACCCATTATCATTGTTCATATTCATAAGTGTGATATTCAGATATCCATATTTATAAAAGTGTGATATATATAATGTCCAATTCTTCAAATAAATCTTTTAATTTGCAAAACAAACCTATTTCTTGGTTCAGTGAGGCCGGGGGAATTCAAAGAGGGGCGTGATATAAGGGTACATCATCCAGAATTAAAAGAACTTTGGCATAAAAATATATTGATAAGGGTTTCCATTGGGCATCCCATACTAGGCATTGACTTAGTCGGAGTGCCGGATTGAAATCATTTACAGCACCAATCAATTTTTTTCAGTTGAACTGCTGTTGGACTATGCTTAAAGTCCGCTGCAGAGTGATCTGTTTTCTGCTCTCTGCCAAGGACCCGTCTGACGGTGCCTCCCAGGCAGATAAGGCAGGCAGATATGGACGAGCTTTTGTTGTTTGAGCATTAGGAGTTGGGATATATGTATTTTGTTGATAATGCACAGGTGTCTTATTCCATCGAATAATCAGGAATTAAAAAAATTGGCATTTGTCATTCAGCATTTTAGCTGGTGCATGTGTCTAGGAATAGGTTCATGAAACTTGCACGCTGAAGTTCAGGTTCTGGTCTAGGTTATCTCATAAAAGATGTAAAAGTAATGTATGGTGTATACTTCAAGCGCCAACACATACACCACATTTAGCCAGAGTAATTATTAAAGGAGGCAAGTTAAGATGCTCTCCGATTTTCATGTTATGTCACAAGAAATGTAAATGTTACGTATTACAAACTTTTCAAGCACAATACATATTTAGTAAGAGAAATTCTTAATGGAGGAAAGTTAAGAGGTGCAGCGTTGTGCCCGCTGGTGTTCATAAACATCCTTTCCTGGCACATTGGGCCCCTTTTAGGAGCAATAACGAATGTTGCTGGGAACTTGAAACTTATATAAGCCGAAGATGGCGGGAAACCTCATTTTTATTTCCCTACAACCCCCACCAGTAGGAAGCAGTGGCACACGTTAACGTGCCTACACTCGCGCATACATACACTGGGCAAAAGGCAGCACCAGAACCATTGGCTTTCCCACGGGATGAATGCCTGACATTTTCTGTCCAGCAACTGGCACAATATGCCTTGTGTCACCACCGTGCCACAAGGGGCGAGTTTAGTGGATGTTTAGGCCTTGAATAAGTACTGTTGTATCACATTGGAGGGCAAGATTGGTGGAGGTGCCTTTAATAAAAGAATGGGGCTTTCAAGGGAGTGTTTATAATGCTATAGGACGGGGTGTGTCATTGAATGCAAAAAAAATAAATGCATGGTTTTGGTATGGGCAGACATGCGTGCTGGTGCACTTCACCAGACAGGATGTTTAATTAGCATAGCCACAAGCGAGGGCAGGTTGTTTGGCGCGCATCGTCTAAAAGGGGGAGTCCCATTACCATCTCTCACAAGGGTGGGCAGTGGGACTGGACCCACAGTATGCACGTGCGTTTAAAATGTAAGAGTTGGGAAAGCCTTTCTTCTGTTTCTCTGACGCAAATGAGGGTGCAGAGCTTGGTGAATGCAAGGCTGCTTTGCCGCCAATGCAGAGGTAAGGGGTAAAAGCATGAACAGTGGGATAATGGTAGGAAGCGCATAAACCCCGGGCACACTTGAGCAGAGTATCAAGTTGGGCCACACCCAAGGGTTAAGTAGTAACAAGTATCTACGTACAGGTCCAGGATCTATCACGCAGGGAATGACTGCTCGCCGCAGGTTTGTCTAAGGAGTAAAGTGTAAGAGGTTTACATAAAGAAAAAGAAATGTATTTCATCTATAAGTAAATGGAAAGGTGAAGAAAGGTCAGCTGGGCAGTGGCACAACAGTGCCAGCCTCACGGAGCAATGAGTTAGTGGACTAAGTATAATGTATAGGAGGGTGGGAGAACAAGAGAGAAGGGGGGGAAAGTGAATGGGATTTGTTTTCAATACGTTTTGTCCGGTGAGAGGGCCCTCGGCTTGGTTATTTCCAATTACTCATCATTGGCACCCTCCATCAATGGCTTCCTCCGTTTCTCTAGTCCCCTTTTCATTCCATTGCACACCTGCACCCCTTCTCACATGCTCCTTTAAAACTTTGCACTCTCCTGCTTGCACCCTGGTGCCTATAAATGCAAAATGCAAAGAAAAACGGTAAACGCCATAGTAATTGGAAATAATAATTGGAATTGCCAATTTTTTTTGGCCACATTCGGCTTAGTCCCATCTCCCTTGAATACCACACCTGCGCAATGGTTTAGCAACTATAAGCACTCTGCGTGTATTTTATTCTTGGAATAGCTGTGCCCACGTAAGCATGTTGGTATTCAAGTCTTCCCCTGCTTGAGTTCTTTGACTTCACACCCACTACCACCATAGGCGTCCCTAGAGGAGGGCATAGGGGGGCAATTGACCCCTATTGGCTTATTTGCCCTACCCACCGAATTGGCGTCCCTCCACCCCCATTTGGCAAATAACTCTTCCTGGGGCCTTTAAAGGTGCTCCTTCACTCAGCCATCATTCAGGCTTTGTAGGCACTTTATTTGCTTAGCCTGAGTTCTTTCTTGGCCTGAAAGGGACACCACAGGAATCAGTGGGCCACGAATATCACTGGGGTGGGGGCTATCACTGTTAAAATCTGGCTCCCACATGCTGGGTCCCTATTGCTTTCCAAATGTGCATCTTACACTTGCTTAGAAAAAAACTAAAGACGTTTCCAAACTGAAACAAGCTCTTAAACTTACATTCACTAGTTTTCTTTAAAATGTGTTTTATTTTTTTGTCAGACTACCTGTGATTTTTGTGCCCTTTCCCTTGTGTTTTATGACAGAATATATTTCTAAAGCTCTTATATGCTTGTCAATTTGTTTAATCACAAATACATGCTTCTATTGTGCTGACAGCAGTTATTAGTGCATTCATGGGTGCCAGCTTTTGATTTCCACTATGGGAGCAGAAATTCCCCCACCCTCACCCTGAATATAAACAAACTACCACCCCAACCCATCCCATGGCCCGACCACACTTTTTATAGCACTTCCTTTTTTTAAAGGAATTGCAAAAAGTCATGATTTACAGCCAGTTTTAAATATATAACGTCTTAGCAACTGTCACTCAACCTGCTGAGCTACCCTTGTATCTGCGTTAAGTATAAGGGTAGCTGTGATGCACCTGTTTATACATGCAGTCCTGACCTCGTACCGGAGTCAATAATTACCATAGAACAAAATTGAGATCAGGAATAACTCGGTATCAGCAGTGTAAGAACATACAAAGGACAGAATGGTGTCTATACCCAAAACAAAGGGGAAGCAATTGTAGAACAAGGAGCATAAGGTATGTACGTTGAAAAACTTTAATACATATTAAAAAACCACCCTGTGGTTAAAACAAATGTCAAACACAATGATTATACACACAATAACAGGGATGTTCAGAATTAAACAATTTAAAGGTTTTACAGCTAAAGTGCAAAGATAAAAGAAAAGTGAATAAAGTGTTATGGTGACGCTTGTACTAACAAAGTTAGGACTAACTGGTGAGGTAGAATGGTCTGTAAACTAAGTTCAGATCACATGGAGTTTGTTTTCTCAATGTAGTACCAAAGGTTTATGCATAGGCCATTGCAATTTTACAGTGGCTATTCTAGCAAATTAGTTTACAGACCATTCTACCTCACCAGTTAGTCCCAACTTTGTATTTTACATCTTTGTTAAAGCAAGCATGTTAAGTGTTATGTGGCGAGGCTGGCATTTTGGTGCAGCCAGTCTAGCCATTTCTTACTGTTGCATGACATTTGGTATTGGGTATCTTTCATACAGCAAGCATGATAGGTTTTATTATATAGCTAGAATGTGATTTTAATGCAGCCAGTTTGGACATATGTTCATACTGTGGCAGAGAATTTTTAATGGTAAAGCCAACTGGAGTATGTTCTTACGTGGGGATACTGAATATTTTGGTAGAACAAGCGTGGACATGATTTCCTATAGTATCATTACTAGCATTGTTCATAAAGCAAACATGAATGTGTGCCTAAATGGGCATACTGGCAAATATTGGTGCAGCCAGCATGGAAATGTATGGGTGCAGCCAGTGTGAAAATATTTTTATACTGGCATATTATGTGGGCAAAAGCAACCTGAAAGTGTTGACGAAATGCACCTCTACAATGTTGGTGACTTGCATCTATTTGATTTTTTTCATGCGTTACTTCACAAAAACAAATGCAAACTAGCATTTTACCCAATTTTACCCCCAGTTTAAGCCATTATCTAAAAGAAATTCTCTGGGTGGGAAGCCACCCAACACCTCTTAATTGGTTCGGGCTCCCTCGCTGCGCTCTGTCCCACTGGCATATTTGGGGGAAATATTTACTTACTCCAATTAAAAAATTCACCTTCCGCCACTGGGGTGTGTAGAGCCAGAAAATGAAAACTGTGAACAATAATGCGGGGGCAAAGTGAGATTCCTGCAACCATTGCAAAAGCACCAAGAAAGCTTTCCCCCTGTACTTGGCACCTTTATGTGATATTTCATCTGTTAGACTTTCCTTGAGTTATGAGGGATAACTCTTCTGTTAAACTGACTATTTTTGACTAGTTATTATTTAAAGCTGAGCTGGAAGTGATATCTCTTATGATAAATACGACCTCGAACTACACATTGTTTGAAGTTGTGCTGGTACTGATGTCTGCTTGAAGTAAAAGAATGCAGTCTCTTGCTGACTGCAAAAGCATTTTTGAAAATGTTGAACACGTGTAAACTTTTTTAGGATGTATATTGACTTGATACAAAACTTGTATTGCATTAAACATACTCTGAATATGCTTAATGTCACGTTCTTTTTTTTTTAATTTTTTTTTTAACCAGATTGGTAAAATAAAGGTATACTTAGGCCAGTTTGGCCTGTTTACCTTTATTTGATGTGCCACCACCCTGCCACACCATGTTGTATTTTTGACCCCCCAATTTGCCCCCTCACCTCCCCAAATACTGATTTCTAGTAACGCCACTGACTACCACCCAGTTGACTGCCGTACGCATTTCTCCAACTTGGGTGTCCCTGCTCTGACGTCAGCAGAAGAAAATGCAGTAGCAACAGTAATTATATTGAGCGCAAACGTGTCCAACTCGTTCTTTCTCACTTGAGGGAGTGCGTGATTGCTATTGAATGGCATTACCCTTATCAGCCCTTATGCAGTATTAAACCTCGACCCTTGTTCTGCACGGTACCCCATGTGCACAGTGTTCAATGCTTCCTGCCGTCCTAGGTGGCATACGAGGCAACACCTCTCAAACAAATGACTGGGCTTCCCCTTGAGGATGCACTGCTATTCACAAACGGCATATGGATACCAACCCACAGAGACAGCAATGGGCTCCACTCCAAGTAAACGGGAAAAGGATCATTCGTTCTATAAGTTAATGCATCTGTCAATGCAATTGATGCTGCATCAAATGAATCTAAACCGAGATCTGTGCCAACCCTTTGTTTAGCCTGAAAACGCCCCTTGGACTTCAAACTTTGGGGCTGGCCCTGCTGGGGGGTGCCCAAGTTGAGGGGGCGCGAGTCTCTTCCAAAAGGGGGTACGGTACGTTGGTTCATTTTAATAACAAAATATAAGCAGAAATGACATTGAGGTGCGCCCAGCAGCAATATTTTTACTTTAGTGGGGCTCGTCATTAAAACGTTTGTATACCACTGCCTTAGGTAGTCGGTCACCCGTTGTGATCCAGGGCAACTGCCCGTTTTTGTTTTGTCAGCTGTGCATCTGTTCCACATGCCAGACGTGCTTTCTCAGTGTTAATTTGAAAGTGTTGACAGATGCGCTTTTAACTTGGTGCTTGCGCCTTTAAATGTGTCATGTTTTCTTCACTACCCTACCCTTTGGCCAAAATTAAAAGTAAACACCCACCTGCGCGGGAGGTAGTGTGTTGCAAGAAAAAGGTATCCAATATTCTTGTATGCACGTCCCCGTGCAACTATTACCTCAACATTGGGGTGGATGGTGACGTGACGGGACCGGGTTTGCTTTTCAGTGGGGGGTGGGGGGGGGGGGGGGGTGCGGGGTGTCGTTGAAGCGGGGCCGTTTTCCAGATCTTGAATATTTCTCAAGCAGGGTATAGGCGTGCCATCACAACCTTTGAGAGGTTTACAACACAGACTGAAAGGTTTATGGGACACAATACCCGTTCAGTAAACCTCCAGTCAGAAAAAGTGAACACCGCCTCTTAGAGGACACCCCGGGCTCTTATTTTATTTTTTAATTAATTTTTAAGTTGCCCACGGAGAGAGCCTGCTCTTTGTAGTACCCCCACGGGAGAGGGGTGTTTAAGTACTAACATTCTTACATTTCTGCATTTACCAAACAGTCCCACTTCAAGTAGCACTTCCTTTGCCCATTAATAACTTGTGCTACCCTGACCCCGAGTGTGTTTAATGTTTTTGAAACCTTTTTAGCAGGTCATGCGTGAAACAGATTTTTGCATGGAGTTGTACTCTAATTTCCTTGTGACAGGACCTGCTGCACTGTGAAATTTAATTATGTCCTTTCTTAAAATAACATGCATCGTAGTAAACGCCTTCACAGTCAAAAAAGTGTTCAAGTTGACTTGCATTTT
Source organism: Ambystoma mexicanum (assembly GCF_040938575.1). NCBI lineage: Eukaryota > Metazoa > Chordata > Amphibia > Caudata > Ambystomatidae > Ambystoma > Ambystoma mexicanum. The sequence goes on along the minus strand of NC_090935.1, from coordinate 1,145,391,825 downwards.
ATAGTCCAAACATTTGAACAATGATTAACGATTGGCAATGCAGCTATGAATTACTTGAAACTATCACCTATCCTATTCCCCTGTCGAAGTCTGGAAAGAAAACGTTCAAGAAGGATCTCCTGGTCTTCAGTGTAGGCCTGCCCATCGCTGACACCTAGATCAACGCTTCGTCCAGACAGACTTTCACCAACATCCTCTTTGTCGTTCCCTCCCTGGACCTTTGGATTCCCCATATGATGTTGGGAAAGGAGAGATGGCCATCTCACTTCCCAAAGTGGTTCAGGATAAGGCAAAGGCGGTGAGATGAAATGTAAGAGACGCGGGGGAAGGGGATGCTCTAAGATTCCTTTATATGATCACCTTGCATGCTTTGTAGATGTAGTCCTTTCTCTTCCTTTCCCATTAATGGTGGCACCTGTTGGGAAGTACTCTTGGCATCCTTCCTGTCCTCTAGGGCCATCATTAATGTCTACCTAAATGGCACTGTCATGGTCCAGGGCGCTCAGCCCAACCTCCTCCTTCTTGATGGGCGTCTTCCGTCTCTCATCAACTTTCTCATTTCTCATGCCACTCCTCCTTCTGCCACCCCTCCTGCCCCTTTGCCACCTCCCACGGGTGTATCTCACTAAAGTACCCTTCCTCGGAAGACCTTCAAAAGTGGCAACCTGCTCCGCTTAGCTACCCTCAACTCTCGCTCTGCATTCAAACACTCCTGACAGCTGCCACCTCCTCAAAGACCTAGACGTCCCCGCTCTCACCGAGATGTGGTTCATTGGCAGCTCTGTATGTACTCTGAAAGGCACAGGACACCCCCACGCTCTGGATGGGGGTATTACTATAACAATAGATCACAGAAAAGACATCCAAAGGAAACAATTTTCAAATAGGTTTCAAGGGAATTTATTAAACCTGATACAATTTAGATAAATTACTCAAATCATGATTTTAATCTGCACTTACTGGCAACAATTCACATAGCAGGAAAAAACTTTAAGAACACATCTATACAATAATAAAATTCATCCTATTCAATAGTACACTCATTCATCCACATGCAAACGTCAACCATCCAATTTATACAAAACTACAAGGGATACACAATATCTAAAATCTATAAAAACCATGACCTGTAATTCATCAAGTTTGGCCACAATAGATGATAAAGAAAAGTGGCCAGCTGATTGAGATGCGTCACCAGAATCTTCAACCACGACCTCATCTCAGGTTTCTCTACCGGTTTCGACGTGATAATCTATTTTAGTGACGTCTTCATCAGGAGATGCACAAATTTACATTCTAAAGGAAAACAGGAGACATAAGCCCGTCTCCCATCCAGTAGACCCTGGATATAGAACGTAACTATCGTTCATGTAACGCCTATAATGAGACTAGGATCATGTAATCCTATGCAGGGGGGATGGAATGCATTTAACACTGCATTTAATGCTTGCCCTTGTCTCTCCCCCAGCTCCCTCCCCCTGTTCCCACATAGATTTCCACAACATCCGGGTGCGTGTTTATATATTCTTTTAACACCCCAGCGGTTTATACCAAGCGGGCATGATAGCGCTAGGTGTCCCTTGAAATATCTGGAAGAAAAGACTTCCACTGGAGACTACTGCGTTGCCATGATAGCACGCATAACCATAATATCACGTGATCGAACTTCGGAAGAAAGACATTGCGTTGTCATGACAGCACGCATAATTGCAATATCACGTGATTGAACGCTAGATCATGTGATTGACGCGTAGCTATTTTAACTCCTCGAGAGAAGCGAAAATATCCATGCCCGCGTTTACTGGTGCTCAGATTCGTTCCGATGAAGCAAGGCGGCAGCGAATAGCCAGAGAACAGCTTTTCACTTGTTGGAGGTAAGCGTCCTAGGTGCGAGAGACCCAGGTTATTGATTTATACAACGGCTGGTTAACTGTGGGTAGCTGGATGGGTGGATTATTCCTTGTATTTGCTGCTGAATTTGAAAAATGGTATTCTTCATTTTTGGGCTTAGGCATCCCTTTTGTAGGTAACGATATATTAAGGCTTCGTATTATCAGCTGGGGCTGTAGCCTAATCTCTTTCTCTCTTTTTTGAGCTTGGTAAATGATTTAAACACTCAATTTGTTTGTTATAAAACCTCAACTTTCAACTCTGTGTTGATCTTAGAACACATTCTTTTGAGCCACTGCGGGATGGAAGTATAAATATCCACATCTCTTTTCTTCTTTGATGTGCCACATCGGACACATTGGGTAAATCCGGAGTTTAAACTTGGGCCTTAGTGGTGATGGTGGCAGGATGCATTTTTTCTGCATTTTTATTTAGTTATGTCTTTAACCCATAGGGTGGAGTCTTATTGGGAAATCAACACTTCCTATTGCAGGAACTAACTGCTGGAAGCTGCTAAACCGAACTGTTAGCTGACCCAGCAACATCATAAAGGAATTTTTCCTTTTGCTCAACTAAGGTTAGTTGTGCACTCCCGGTTATAACAGCTTCATTACTTCGACATATAGGGATGGATACTATTTAGTTGACCACCTTTGAAGTTTGAGCATCCCTGTGGGACTCCTTTGTTTGTATGGGCTCCCTTTGGTATAATCTAATAATTTGGTGATATGACCCTTGTGACTAAGGAGCGATCATAGTGCTCTATAGTTGATCTCTGGACAAGCTTTGGTGTGCACTCTGCCGTTGACCCGATTCTACTAATTTTTGGACACCAATCCATGATGGTTGCACTCTATCTGGGTGACCCACACGTTATACTTTATAGATATTCTCTTTAAGTAGAAGTAGCAGAAACAGCAGGTTGCTGTTCATGTGCACACATATTGGCTGTATATTTGGTTTTTAAAACTATCGTACCATGTTGTCATCACAATATAGGAGATTTATGGGCTTATGTCTCGTTTTCCTTTAGAATGTAAATTTGTGTATCTCCTGATAAAGACGTCACTAAAATAGAGTATCACGTCGAAACCGGTAGAGAAACCTGAGATGAGGTCGTGGTTGAAGATTCTGGTGACCCCTCTCAATCAGCTGGCCACTTTTCTTTATCATCTATTGTGGCCAAACATTCTTTCTATAAAGAATCTTATTGATGAATTACATGTCATGGTTTTTATAGATTTTAGATATTGTGTATCATTGCAGCTCTGTCAAGAGTTTTGGCACTCTCCTTCCTGAGGGTGACAAGATCCTCTCTAAGCCCAGGATGAACCCGTCTGGGGGCGGAATGTCCCTAATTGTCCCAGAGTGGGCTCCTGCTATCATCATGCCCACTCAGTCCTATTCCTGTTTCAAATGCCTCGTCTGCAGGCTTGGTGTCTCTCCTGTCCTCTCTCTGACTCTGGCCACCATCTACAGGCCCACTGGCCAGGTCTCCCTCTTCCACTCGGAGTAGGCTGGCCTCACCTCTTGTCTCCTGGCCTCCACCTCCAAGCTTCTCTTCTGAGGAGACTTCAGTAGTCACCTCAACTCCCCTGATGTGGCCTCTGGACTCTTCTGCAATCTCTGTATCTCTCTCTCCCTCTCCATTCTGCCCTTCGTTCCGACGCACTCTGCTGGACACAACTTGGATGCTCTCATCTCTGTAGACATCCCCATCTCCAACCCTCTCATTACTCCTCTTTCCTGGTCTGATCATGCTCTACTGTCCTTTCACCTGGACTTCTTGGGTCCACCAGTTAAGCCTGCGCCCGCACTGCCAGTCACCTTCTCCATCATTCGACCTATGAAGCGAGGATCAGTTGCTGCTTTCGTTGCCACCTTCACTCCCCCTCCTACTCCTGCCACTGACTCTCACAAATCCCTTGCTAGCCTTCAACTCTCCATCTCTCAACACTCTGGACATCCTTGCCACTGTCATGAGGATCTTCATGAAGCCTGTCTGCAAATGCAACTTTTGCTATGACTCTGACCTGGCCTCTTTGAAACGCAAGTGCAGAGCAGCTGAATGGAAGTGGCAGGCTTCGAGGACATGCTCTGACAAACTGGCCTGCCGCCTGCTCCAAACGCAATACAGATTTTCCATCTGCTCGAAGAAGGGTGCCCATATCCAAGCCTGCATCTCTGGAGCCACCAACAACAGGGCCGAACGTTACAAAGTCTGCAAGGAAGTCTCCAATCCTACTGCAGTCTCCATTTCTCCTCTGCCTTCCCTGGACCTCTGCACTTCTCTGGCCTCTCACTTCATTACTAAAGCTCAGGATATCCTGTCCTCACTCACCTCTACATCACACCCTTCTCCCTCACCTGCTCTCGGGCAACACTTGCCCCCCTTTCCCCTCTACTCTCTGCTTTCTCTCCCATATCACCTAATGAGTTTTCTAGACAAGTCCACTCTATGAAATGCTCATCCGAACAGGTGCTGCCCTGCTTCTCCACAACTATCAAGGACCACATCTTCATTATCTCCCTACTTCATTATGCGGATGACGCGCAACTCTCCTTCAAGCTTCCCTCCTCTGCCTAACTCATTACTGACTGTTTGCTATTCAGACATGGTGCGCTGCTAACGATCTCTGCCTTGATGCCGGTAAGAATGAGATCCTTCTCATCAGGACACCAGCTCCCTCCTTCCCTCCTTCCCTCCTAACCTTTGGCTGCCCTCCATTGCCCCCATCCCCTCTACCTCCTGTGAGGCAAAAAGCATTGGTGTCATCTTCAACTCCCCTCTCTCCTTCTCTCCTCACATCACGGACCCTGCCAAGAAGGCCCACCTTCAACTGCACCTCCTCAGAGGCATTCTCCCTTTCCTCACCTTCCCCCAGAAACTCAATGTCTCCAGAGCTCTAGTCCTCTCCAGGCTGGATTACTGCAACAGCCTTTTCCTCAACCTGCCTAACTCCTCCCTTCAACCAGACGCATCCTTGGCCTCAAGCCCAGAGACCGCATCTCTCAGCCCTAAGATCCCTCCACTGGCTCCCGGTTGTTGCAAGGATCAAGTTCAATACCCTCTGCATCATCCACAAGGCTTGCTGGGGCCTGGGACACCGCTGCATCCAACACTCTCTCCCTAAATACCTCCCTGCTAGAGCCCTTCGGTCTTCTAGCTCCAACTCTCTGCAGAGCAGATGCTTCTCCAAGCAGAGAGAGGGGGTAGGTCTCGCCGCTGCAGGTGCCTCCCTCTGGAAAGGCCTCCCTGCCCCTCTGACTTCAGTCAGATCACCTTAAGTTCCGGAAGCTTCTCAAGACCCTCCTTTTCAAATGGATGGTGTCCTCCAACGTATTCCTAATCTATGACATATGATGTCCACAGCTGTGCTGCTTTGGAATTTTTTTTGGCGGCACAGGGAATCCTTGTGTTGATGGTGTCGGGTCGATGTCCCTCAGAGGCCTCCGTCGAGGGTGACATCATCGGATGTTATAAGTAGCATGCACGGCGCCCTTCGCCTCTGTTCCGTTTTTTCATCAAACGTGTTTGCTTCGAGAACTCGGCGCGCCTCGTGTCTTCAATTTATATTGTTCGATTATGTCTTCTTCTTCCACCCTGACGACCCCGCGGTCTGGCTTCTAGAAATGTTGTGACTGCGGGTCCAAGAAGTCCATCACAGACCTGCACCGTATCTGCTTGTGGTGCCTGGGCGAGGACCACATCACGGACGACTGCTCGAAGTGCCAGCCTTTGACTTCCAAGGCCTTGCAGGAGCGTATGGGTAAATTAAAGGTAGGCCATGTTACCAAACCCCGTAAATCCAAATCGGCTGGTATGTCGACCGACAAGTCGATAGTCTCCTCGTCGGCAAATGTCCAGAAGATCTAGGTCCCGGAGTGGTTTGCGCCACTTGTCCACTTCGTCGAGGCGGTCCCGGAAGCGGCGTCACTGTTCGCCTTCCCAGTCCTCTTCAGATGACGAATACCCAAAAAAGATGTCGTGCCCCACTAAATCCTCTACCCCCAAGGAATGGGAGGTCTTTTGGGAGCAAATGTTACAGATTTCTGAATCTCACGGCACAGTTCCATCCGCGCCTTCGGTTGAAGCTGGCAAGGAACGGTCTCAGTCTAATGCCCGTGCACCCTTCGGCCCGGGCAGTCACGTGAAAAACATTGGGAGCCTTAGAGGTCCCGTTCGGACAAGGCTTCAGGGGATCGCCAGAGACATGCCAGGTCCAGGTCGTGATCTTCATCTCCGATGAAACTGTTGAAGCCTGAGAAGCTATCGACGACATCGGCGCCATGTCCATCGAGTGAGTCTGTTGGGTGTTTACCTGGGGTCATACGTTCGAAACCTTCGAAGTCTTCGGTGTCTTTTTTGATGCCGTCGGAGCCGTCTTCGCCATCGGTGCCTGCTGGACAGGATTTGCCGTTGACAGCCCTTGTGGCTCTGGAACCGCCTAGGAAGGCTCCTTCTAAATCTGTGAAGCCTATTCCCGATAAGAGGTGCACTCATCTCCCTAGGAAGGAGTTTTTCCAGTCTCTCCAAAACATTTGAGGAGGAGGATGATGAAGAGAGGTCTGATGGGGACTTTGTTCCTTTTGGTCTACCTTATGGGATGCCTAATGCTCCACAATGTCTCATCAATGAGGACAGTTGGATTGAGCATCTGCGTCAGTCCTTACATGATGCCAGTGGCCTTGACACATCTGCTGAGATGGAATTTGGGAAACCAGAGCCTGGTGAGCATGCCGAGTCCTCCTATAGGAGACTGATGTTGAGAGTTGCTGAGTACCTGGGTTGGTCCAGACCTCGGGTTGAGTATGAGTAGGATGATCTGATGGACATCTTGGATCAGGGTCCGTCCACTGACCCGATATTGCCTTTTCATGTGGCCTTACAAAAAAGTATGGCTGCTACTTGGACTTCCCTGGAGTCTATTCCAGCAGTTAACAAGTCTTAGTCGAAGAAATACCGCCCATCCAGTAGCGACCCCAGCTACCTGTCCACTCGCCCCACTCCTGAGAGTTTGGTGGTTCAGGCGGCTACGGCCACCTCGAAGAAGGCAGCATACCCTACCATCCCTCCGGATAGGGATGATAAATGCATGGATGGATGGGCGCGCAAGATATTTGCTGCTAGGAGTATGGCCCTGAAATCGGCCAACTCCACCTGTGCCATGGCCAAGTTTTCACACACTCTGGAATTTCATTTCGCTTGCGGCTGAGCATATTCCCGAAGGGGAGGGAAGGGATGGCTTTCTAGCAAGTGTGAAAGATGGCAAGGGTGCCATGTGTGAATCCCTTCAATCTGGGTTGGACAATGCGGAATGTGTCGCAAGGTCCATGGCTACGAGCACGGTCCTGTGCAGATTTGCGTGGTTGCTGAAGTCCGGTTTTGCACCCGATGTGCAGGCCCGTCTTCTCAACATGCCCTTTGAGGAGTCGCATCTTTTTGGCTGCAAGACTGACGAGAGTCTTGAAAAGTTGCAGACTTCCAAGGCGGCCGCCAAATCTTTGGGCGTGGCTGTCAGACAACCTCTGCCTTTTTGTCCTAGGGGACAACAATGGAGGGGTTGTTCCTTTCACTATTACTCCTCATTTGGAAAGGCGAAGGGAATGCCCAGTCAAAGGGGCCTCCGTATAGGCACTCATGGTGGACGAGGTAGGGGTGCCATAGCCTCTCAGGCAGCTTCCTCTTTGCCTTCCGGCACTGCTGCTGCAGCATCTAAACAGCTCTGAGGCCATGGCTCATGGTTCTCCAGTGGGGGGCATGTTGTCATAGCATCTCGAAGAATGGTGAGCCATTACTTCAGATGCGTGGGCTCTGTATACGATCACCCACAGTTGCTGCTTTCCTCTTCTCCAATGGCCTCCCGACAATCCACTGGGGAAACACTCTTTGAAGGTTCCCGATCCGCTCCTGTTGCAGGTGATTTTCACCCTGCTGGAGAAAAGCGCTATAGAACCGTTGACTGTGGCGGAGTGAAATAAGGTTTGGTATTCCCCTTATTTTTTGATACCCAAGACGACCCATCTAGGATTTACAATGCTTGAACAAGTTCCTCAGGAAGGACAAGTTCAAGATGGTCACTCTTTCTCAGATCCTTCAGGCCCTCCACCTTCAGGATTGGTTGATGTCATTGGACCTGTGGGATGCTTATTTTCATGTGCTGATACATCTCAAGCACAGAAAATACCTCAGGTTCGCAGTTGGCAGATCCCACTACCAATTTCGGGTCCTACCTTTTGGGCTCACCTCTGCCCCGAGGGTCTTCACCAAGCTCATGGTGGTGGTGGCAGCGTATCTCAGCAGAGGGGGGGATTCACGTCTAGCCCTACCTGGACGATTGGCTGATCAGGGCGCGTTCTCCCGAACAAGCTTTGGATCATCTCAGCGTCACCTGACACTCCCTTCAAAGGCTGGGCTTCTCCCTCAACTTCAAGAAGTCTCATTTGACACCATCTCAGTGGCTCCAGTAGATAGCGGTCGTTTTGGACACTTCCTTTGTGATGTGCTCGCCACCCAAGGTGAAGGCTCATCACATTCTTCAGATGGTCACAAAGTTTCAACAACCCCAGAGTCTTCTGGCTTTCGGTTGCTCGGCCTCATGGCATCGTGCATTTTTCTGGTGCCAGAGGCCTGCTTGAAAATGAGATCCCTTCAGTGGGCTCTAGGGACTCAATGGTCCCAGTTCTCGGACAAGATGTCAGATCTCCTTCGTGTTCCATTTTTGGTCGCACAGGACCTTCTGTGGTGGGTCGACGAGACAAATCTGATGAAAGGGGAGCCTTTTTGGCAGCCATGGCCGAATGTCACAGTGGTGACGGATGCTTCCCTGACAGGGTAGGGAGCTCATGCCGGCAATCTGTCCCATCAGTGGTTGTTGGTCTCCATCAGAGTCCAGACTTCACATCAATCTGTTGGAGCAGAAAGCCGTCAGGCTAGGACTGAAGGCTTTCCCGCCGTCTGTACGGGGAAAGAATGTCCTGATAATGACGGACAACACAGTGGCTGTGCATTACTTCAACAAGAGAGGGGGTGAAGGGTCACTACCTCTGTGCAGGGAGGCAATGCAACTCTGGTTCTGGGCAATGAGCGAGGGTATGTCCCTTTCAGTGATTCATCTGGCCGGCAAGGAGGCAGAGCGTGGTCTCCCACGAGTGGGAGTTAGCTCAGGAAGTCCTTCAGGACATATTTGCCCTTTGGGGAACCCCTCAGGTGGAACTGTTCACGACCGGTGCAAACCGGAAGTGCGAAAGGTACTGCTCAAGGGAATTTCATCCGAGAGGAACTCCAGGAGACGCATTCATCGTGGAGTGGTTCTTCCTGCTTTTGTATGCGTTTCCTCAGATTCCCGTCATCCCTCAAGTTCTCAGGAGGTTGTGTTGGTTCGGGACCCACATGATTCTCATTGCTCTGGATTGGGCCAGGAGAGCGTGGTACCCAGACCTTCTAGACATGTCCATCTGTCCTCCAATCCGTCTTCCCCACAGAGAGGATCGTCTCTCGTGAGAGGAAGGTCGGGATTCTCCATCCAGAGGTCAAGACTCTCAACCTTCATGCATGGTTTCTGAGAGGTTGAGATATAGGGATTCGGACCTCCCGGGTGACGTGATGGAGGTGTTGCCTTCGGCTCGGCGGCCCGCAACTGAGTCCCTGTACCATTGGCGTAAGTTTTGTGAGTGGTGCAGAGGAATGAATGTGGATCCTTTTCAGTGTTCAGTTCCAGAGGTTCTCTCCTTCTTTACTTTCTTCGGCCCACAGGCGTCTTCAGGTGGGCACCATTAAAGGTTATTTGGCAGCACAGTCTATCTTTAAGCACTCTTCAGAGGAATGTTCTTATTTTAAAATTTCACTGATCACTCCATTTTTGAAAGGGCTCATGAATGTGTTCCTGCCGTCGCCGTTTCAGGTGCCGGTCTGGGACCTTAATTTGGTTCTGAACTTTCTGATGGGTGCTCCGTTTGAACCCTTGCACTCTTGCCCTTTAAGATTGTTGACCTTTAAAACTGTGTTCTTATTTGCAGTTACGTCTGCTAGAAGAGTGAGTGAGTTGCAGGCACTTTCTTCTAAGCCACCCTTTACTTTGTTCCACAAGGACAGGGTTGTACTGAGAGTACGTCCGTCCTTTCTCCCTAAGGTTGTGTCTGAATTTCATTTGAGTCAGAAGATGGTACTCCCTGCTTTCTACCCTCCTCCTCAGCATAATAAGGAAGAGGAACGGCTTCATAGGTTGGATCCTAGAAAAGCCTTGAGCTTTTATCTGTCCAGAATGGCAAAGATCAGATTGAACAACCAGCTTTTTGTGGGATATACTGGACCCCGTTTAGGACAGGCTGTTTCAAAGCGGACCTTGTCTAGGTGTATTATCCGCACTATTTCAGAATGCTACTGGTTGGCTGGTAAGGACCCTCCTGCAGGTTTGCGGGCTCATTCTACCAGGGGCATGGCTACTTAGATATCCCTCCAGAGGGGGGGTGGCGGTGAAAAATATCTGTGACACTGCAACGTGGTCTTCTATACATACGTTTGTCAAGCATTCAGGATGTTGCCTTTGGAAAGGCAGTGCTTTATTCTGCCCTTTAATTGGGTATGTCTAAATTATTTTCCCTCCTCCAATCATTTTTACTGCTTTGGGAGTCTGTCATAGATGAGGAATACGTTGGAGGACACAATCCAATCGAAGAACAAGTTACTTACCAAACTGGTAACGTTCGACTGGATGTTCTTTCAACGTATTCCTCATCGCCCTCCAAACTTACCCCTCGCAAGAATTAACCATGCTATTACAGCTTATGTCCTGCAAGGCTAAGTGCATTCGTGGCTGCGTTCTCGGTATGTGTGCCACAACTTGTGAGTGGGGAAAAAACATGAACTGAGGCTACGAGCACCGTGCGTGCTACTTATAACATCCGATGACGTCACCCTCGACGGAGGCGTCTGAGGGTCATCGACCCGACTCCATCGACGCAAGGATGCCCTCTGCCGAAAAAAAAATTCCGAAGCAGCACAGCTGTGGACATCACATGTCATAGATGAGGAATACGTTCGAGGAACATCCAGTCGAAAGAACATTACTAGTTTGGTAAGTAAATTGTTCTTCTCTTCCTTCTTACCTTTCCCCCTCCACTGCTAATGTTCCCCCTCTACCTTGTGACTGGCTGCCTTGTTCCTACAGAGTCTTACAGGGCCACTGGCCCTCCGCGACCAGTCTAACCCTGCAATTGGTCTCCTCTGACCCCTCCCACCTGCACTTACCCTGCTGGGCTCGGCTCGGCTCCCCCCACTGCACTAGCCTGGCTTGCACCCCTGAGCCCTTCCAGAACCCACTCCTCACACTTGGCACGTGGACCTTCTGACCCTGCACTCTCTTCTCCCCAGGCTCTGTCCACTTGGCCTCCGCTGGCCACTCGCTTAGCCCTCCGGCACTCCTGCCCCCGGAACACCCCCCACCACCCCATTCCCCTACACTTTTGTTTGCTGCACTTGCACGCTCTGAATGTCACAACCTTGTAGAAACCTTTTTGTTTAGTCATCCCTGTTCTCTTCCCCCCTGTCTTGTTGTGCCTTGAAAAATTTGTGTACAGGCACATTATAAAAACCAAATCAATAAAAATACCTGAATTTAGCTGGCAAAACAAAACATTCGAAGGGATTGTGTCCTCCGACGTATTCCTTATCTTAGATAATACGTTTCCAGCTTGCTGGCCTCGGAAATATTTTCTGTAGAGGGTGCTGCGCTTCGACGTCAGCCGAGTTGACGTCCCTCGACGGCCACCGTATCGGCGCCGACGTCACCATGCCCATAAATAGACACACGCTGCGCCGTTGCTCAGTTCCGTTTTTCCGCGCTTCGTGGGGCCTCGGAACGTCGTTGCTCAGTTCAGTCAGGTTTATCTATCTATTTCGACTCGAATATTCCTTATCGTTCTCGATGGCTTCTTCATCAGAACCGACGACGCCGCGATCCGGCTTCAAGAAATGTCGACACTGCGGTAAAAAAATGTCAATAACGGATCCACACAGGGTCTGTTTATGGTGCTTGGGGTCCGAGCACCATTGTTCGGAGTGTGAGGACTGCATGTCCATGACGGCGAAAGCCCTGAAGGAGCGAAAGGGGAAGCTCGAGAGGGGTAAGTCAGCCAAATCCTCCTCGAAGGTTTCGTCGGCTGAGTCGAGGCATTCGTCTCCTCGCCTTCGAAAACACTCCCACTCTAGATCTCGACGCAGCTCCCACCATTCGTCGAGATCTAGACACTCAAAAAAGAGACGTCGAAGGTCCCATTCCTCGTCGTCTTCGGTGTCCCCAGAAAGAGTTTACTGTCCACCAAACACAGTTCTCAAGCTAAGTGGGAGGAATTCAGAAAGAAAATGTTAAGCGTCTTCGAGAACGCAACCTCGACCCCCTCGAAGACAGCTGAGGGTGATACCCCGGGTGAAAAACCCAAAAAATCAAAACGCAGCGAGTCGCAGCACCCGGCGAAACATTCCACCCGAGAGCGCCATGAGCCATCGGGTAAGAAGGCACCGTCTTCGCCGTCGTCGAAGATTCCTTCGACGCACGGGTCGGCACCATCGACGCCGCTGTCGAAGGGTTCCTCGACGCATCGGTCGATCGAAAGGGCTTAAACTGGATTAAAAACAAACGAGGGGCTGTGTTTTAAAGGCAACCCCAAATCTTTAAATGTTTCACTTATAAAAACCCTTATTTCTTAAATGGTACAAAGTTTTCATAATGATATGTGTTCTTTAAAAAAAAAATTGCAAATACTGCTGGCTGCCATTTTCCCATTAACAAGCAATGTAAGCTGCTTGTTAACCTTTGCTACCCTAGATACGAATTCGGTGAGTCGGGAAAATGCACTTGAACAAAAATGAGCAAAACTCATTGATTTTAAAATGGGATTCTGAAATTCCATTACATAAGTGCCCAACATATGTATGGGAAAGGTATAATGGCAGTGTTTTTAGGCGGAGTAAAGTCGAGTTATGCTATTCTATGTTAGGTTGCAGAACTTTTATACTGCACAAAATGACCTAGGCGGCGTTCTCTGAGCACCTAGTATTGTTCAACAGTCGACATATTGCATCCTTGCCAGGTCAGATCTGTTAGAGGGGTAATTTAAAGGGAGAGGGAGGGCTGAGTTTGGGAAAGGGGTAGTGTAGGGGTAGGCCATTCGAGTGGAGAGTGTTTCAAAAAGCATGTTTGTCCTGCTGTTACGTCCAGGCCCTATGAACATGTTATTGCGATATAACGGTGATGTGTTTTAAGTGTCCCCAATACTCCTACGTTCCGTCCCCTTTCCTCCATACTTATGGACATTCCTCCGTCCTGTGGGACGAAACCCGGAGCACTTTGTAAATGCATCAAAATTGTTCAAATATTTTAGTCCTTCCTCTCTTACTCCTACGCCCCGTCCCCTTTCCTCCATACTTGTGGGACATCTCTCCGTCCTGTGGGACGGGACCGGAGCACTTTGTAAAAAGCATCCACATTTTTTAAAAAAATGTGTCCCTCCTCTCTCTTCTGCGCGGGGCCCGGCACGCGGCCGTAACCCCGCCCACCTTGGCTCCGCCCCACGCATCGCCCATCAGTCCTTTTGTCCGCACGATCGGGGCCGGACGCACTTGCCTCTTCGGAAGATTTGCTTCCCTGTTTTCCTCTCTGGCTCCCGCTAGCGTTCGTTTACTAGTCTGTCTATGTCTTTTAAACTAGATTTTCCAGCCTGTTCATCGTGTCACCGTCGCTTCGCGAGGGCGGATCCCCCATCCTCTTTGTTTAGAGTGTTTGGGTCCGGAACACCGTTGGGACTCCTGTTTTTACTGTGACTCCCTTTCGGTCCGGGCACTTCAACGTCGGTTGGAGTGGTGGGAGGAGGTGTTCCGACGAACTCCTCCTTCTCATTTTCAGGCTTTCATCGACGAGAAGAAGAAACGCCCGGTAAGTTCTTTACTTTTCAAAGCACCCTGACCGGGGGATACCTTCCGAGGTTCCTCTCGGGCCGGGAGGGGCGTTGATCGCTCTGTTACCGGGGTTCGCCCTGATTGCCTGTCGGGCCTAATAATTCTACCGGAGTTTTCTCCGAGGGTCTCCGTAAGAGGCCTGTGTACACCGGAGTACGCTCCGAGGCCCCTCCTGTGGGGCTGTTTGTAGGCCCAGTTCTACTGAGTCGTGGGATACCGTAGCTTGCTCTGAGGCCTCTCTTTCGGCTTCCCTCAAAAACAAAACCGGGGTGCGCCCGAGGCCTTGGCTGGGCTTGTGGTTACCGAACGGATGTTCGAGGCCCGTGCCGATAAGGCTTTTACCGGGCCTAGGTCCGAGGTCCCTCGTACAGAGGCTAAGGCTACCAACAGTTCTGAGCGGCCAGGCAAGGCCCTATCAGTGAAAGCAGTTGCTCACCATTCCCGCTCTTGTGGTGACACCGGATCTGTTGAGGGGGCAAAGAAGAAAGGTTCTTCTTTTACCAGCATTGCCGAGGCCCTTCCTTCGAAGGCTCATTTGGCGGTTGGTATGTCGCATTCCAGGCCTCATAGTACCGGCTCTGCCGAGGTTCCTTACGTTAAGGCTAAAATTAAGACCCCTGACCCATCGACGGGGACCCCTGCCTCACTTCCTCACGTGCCGCAGTTCCCCTCGGATGAGGACAAAATGGTGGCCGTTCCCGCCACGACCACAGCGGCCATTTTAGGTACTACCCCTACAACTATGCCATCGGTCCCTGGTGTAGGGTTCGGTCCTTTGGGTGAACCTAAGGTCCCTTGTGCGCATCCTTACTGGCCGGTTTATGATTGGAACGCCCGGATGCCTCTTCCGCACAATGTTTCGTTGTCCGTGGGGGCGGCTCCCTTGCTTTATGCGCATACGTCGGTGGAGGGGCCGGTGTGGCATCCTTCTCCGTTACGTCCCTGGATTTGTCCACCTCATGAGAGGCCTCCTCAGGTTCCGAAACAATCTCCTGAGGACACCTTTTTCAGTAAATTTCAAGCGCTTATGCGCACCGACCCCATGAGGGAATATTTCAAAGGGCTTTTCAAGGAGTTATGTCCACCTGCGCCTCCGGCTCCACCTGTTCCTCCGGTGGTTCCGCCGGCGCCTCCCTTGCCCGTGGTGCCTCCCCCTGCTCTTCCGTCTTTGCCACCATTGTCCACAGTGGACAAGGCAGTTCCTGACACGGCTCAGCAGGATCCTGACCTGTCAGATGACCCTCAAGGCGATCAGGACAACGAGGACCTTCCCCGCTCTATCAGAGCTTTCCATGACCGGGTGCTGGACATGATGAGTTTCTTAGATGTTCCGGTGCCCGAGGCACCCGCTCCGCAGGAGCGCGTGCTTTCTGGGGCGTTCACCTTGTCTCCCTTGGAGCGTACCGGCCTGTTCCTGTAGAAGGACGTTCTGGCCGAGGTCCGAAAAGTTTGGGAAAAGCCACACTCGGGACTTTTTGTCAATAAAAGGATTGACGCGAGGTACAGGCTGCATTTTTCGTAAGAAGTGGCCTTGTCGTCTTGTCCGCCTCCCTCCTCCACAGTGGTGGCTGCGGCTACGTTGCAATCCAGACCTGCAGCATTCTCTTCCGTGACCGCTACTCAGGTCTTGGGAAAGGAGGACAAGCTCCTGGACTCCCTAGGGAGGAAAATCTTTGCCAGTTCGGCCTTGCAGCTCAGGCAGGCCAAAGCAGAATTGATTTTGGCGGGAGCTAACATGTGGATAGGCTTGTCAGAGTTTGAGGAGCACATTCCGGTTGAGAAGTTGGAAGATTTCAGAGGTGGCCTTTCCGATGCCAGGGTCTTGGCCCAGGATCTCCTGGAGGTTGCGGCTCATCACGTAGACACCTCGGCACGGGCCTGATGCTTGGGGTTGATACCTCGCGGCAAGCGTGGCTGCATGCCGCTAAGTTTTCGAAGGAAGTGCAATACAAGGTACTGGACCTTCCATTCGATGGTAAGGAGCTTTTTCAGTCTTTTACTGATGTAGAGCTCACCAAAACCAAGGATAGCACTCAGATGGCTAAATCATTGTCTGTTCTGGTTAAAGCTCCTTTCAAATCTCAGAGACCGTTGTCGCAAAGTCGACCTTCCTCTGGTTA
This sequence comes from Ambystoma mexicanum, assembly GCF_040938575.1. Taxonomy (NCBI): domain Eukaryota; kingdom Metazoa; phylum Chordata; class Amphibia; order Caudata; family Ambystomatidae; genus Ambystoma; species Ambystoma mexicanum. The sequence goes on along the minus strand of NC_090935.1, from coordinate 1,145,375,859 downwards.
TAGGGGCTTCCTCAACCGCAAATCTCGCAGAGTGAATACTCCTGCGGGGAATAACCACCGTAGACAACAGCGTACGTGGTTTTTCTCCCGCTCCTCAGCCTCCTCATCAGGTTCAGGTGGCACCACCACGGATAAGCCTGCCAAATGAGGGTTTTCCGCGCTCACACGAGACCCCGGTGGGAGGACATATTGCGTCTCATTGGGAGGCGTGGCAGACCATCACAGAAGACAGATGGGTCTTGTCAGTCCCTCGAGTGGGCTTCCGCTTGCCTTTACCCCCTACGCCACCCCTCAACCCTCCTTTTCAGTTGTCGGGCTCACCCTTCCTCAAGGCCGAGGTTCAGAAACTTCTGCACCTCAGAGCTGTGGAACCCATTCCCCTTGGGGAGCGAGGGGAGGGCCTTTACTCCCGGCTGTTTACGGTGCCCAAACCCAACCAGGCTGGCCTGCGCACCATCCTAGGCCTTTCCCAGTTCAATCTTTTCCTACCCCAAGAGAAGTTCAAGATGATCACGCCCTTCCAGATTCGCTCCTCTTTGCAGATGGGCGATTGGCTCAGCGTGGTGGATCTTCGGGATGCGTACATGCATATCCTGATTTGGAATCCACACAGGAGATACCTCCGCTTCTCTTTGGGAGAGGAGCACTTCCAGTTTCGGGTGCTTCCTTTTGGCCTCAGCTCAGCGCTGCGTGTCTTCACGAAGATGTCAGTGATTGCGGCCTATCTTCGTCTCCAGGGTATCCATGTGTATCTCTATTTGGACGACTGGCTCTTACGCAGCCCTTGTCCGTTGGCAGAGAGGGCAACCTCCAGTCTCTCCTTCTGCTCCTGTTCCATCTTGGGCTGTCGGAGAACTGGCGGAAATCCTCCATGACGGTCTCACAGGACCTGACTTTCCTGGGTTTTCATTGGAACATGATCGACTGCCGAGTGTATCTGACCGGGGACAGAATGGTGGATCTGTTGGCCACGTGTCAGATGTTTGCGCAGTCGGAGAGCATGTCGGCCTGGTGGTTCCAGAGGCTCCTGGGCCTCATGGCCTCGTGTGTACTGGCTCTTCCTCTTGCTCGTCTCAAAATGAGACGGACCCAGATGGCTCTTAGGAGTTCCTGGCGTCAGGCTGTGGACCCAGATTCCAAGCGGATAATGATTCCTGATTCCATGAGAGTGGACCTGTACTGGTGGTCATCTGTCAGCAACCTGTCAGTGGGCGCGGGGTTTCAGGACCCAGCCCCCATGGTGACGATCACGACGGACTCCTCCCTTTTGGGGTGGGGTGCGATGTTAGATCTTCATCAGGTCTCGGACCTCTGGTCGCCTCAGGACAAGCTCCTGCACATAAATCATTTGGAGCTTCTGGCGATCTTTCTGGCATTCAAGGCGTTCAGTCCGCTCATTGTCAACAAGGTCTCCCTCATCCACAAATGCTTAAATAACAAAGCCCCCAGCTACCTTACAGAACGTTTTAACAAAAAAAATCCCACTAGACTTACAAGGACAGTCAGCCCTAACTGCCTCATAGTGCCCAGATTTAAGCTAACCACTATTGGAGGATCCAGCTTCCCAGTCAAGGCAGCTCAATTATGGAACGCCCTACCTCATGCACTTAGATCCGACCAAACGTTCAATAACTTCAGAAAGAATACCATAAAATGGCTCACAGAGAATGCGATATAAATGGCACTCTCCGCTTCGCACCTCCACTCTTACTTCACCTGACACGCAATGACCTGCTTTTTTGTAAACGCTAGTCATAGTTTCGACTGCTTGGCTGTGCCTTATCTGCACTTGTACTTGTCTCACCTTGCAGAGTCAAGAAATGTCCTCTTTGCCTGCTTTTGTAACTTGTAACGTCTGTAACCAAGCTGTAAACCTCCTTGTCTCTTGCGCCCTGCTACCTCAGGGTCCCGTGCGCACAATAAATAAATAAACAAACAAACAAGGTGGTCTGCATAAGAACGGACAATGTGGTATCAATGTATTACATAAACAAGCAAGGGGGAAACAAAGTCTCCCCCTCTCGTGGACCCGTCCACCAATGGGCCGTGCTTCATGGGTCTGGCTGCTTGCAGTGCACATCCCGGGCCAGCTGAATGTCACAGCGGATGCACTCAGCCGGCGAACAGTGGTCAGCTACGAGTGGGAGTTGAAGGGGGAGGTCCTCTCATGGATTTCTCGCGTTGGGGCACACCGGAGGTGGACCTCTTTGCCACGGCGGTAAACAAGAAGCTTCCTCAGTACGCCTCCAGAGGGGGGCTGGGAGCCTCCTCTCTGGGGGATGCTCTCGAGATTCCATGGCACAACATGAGAGCTTACGCCTTCCCACCTCTACCCCTAGTTCATCGAGCAATTTGGAAGTTGAAGAACTCTGTGAACTGTTCTCTTCTACTGATAGCCCCATGGTGGCCAGCCAGGTTTTGGTTCTCAGAACTTTAACACCTGTCGGTGTGTCAGCCGATCGGGAGTTGCTGGTAACCTGATCTTCTTCACCAAGGGGAACAACAGATGTGGCACCCCTCCCCACAATCGCTCAACTTGGCGGCATGGTGCCTGAGTTCAAGTCTCCAAAATCATGCTGCTTGGAGACTTCAACCTAGGTCTCAATGACCCTGCTGACCTGAACTCTGCCACCCTGCAGAAAGCCCTTTCAACCCTAGGATTCTCTTAAGCCATCTCACAGCCCACCCACGAGAAGGGTTGCACGCTTGACTGGGTGTCCTCCCACAACTGCTCAATCCTGGTCTCGGATATCGCCCCCATCCCCTGGTCTGATCACCACTGTATTAAATTTAGCATCATAACCCCTAAGGGGGCTCCAAAAGGAACTACTCCTCTGCCTGCCGCTCTCTCGAGAAGCTCCTGTTAACTCACCAAAGAGAGCATTATGCCACTCCTCTCAGTATCACCCCTCCTGCCACCTTTCTCCAATGATTCCGACCTCCTTGCCTCAGCCTTTAATGGAGCCATCTCCTCAGCGGTTGATAAAGTCGCCCCCCTCACCTTAAACACCAAAAAAACAAAGATGCCAATGCCTGGTTCACCCAAGAACTAATGGATCTCCGTGCTAAAAAGAGGGCAGCACTTGCCACATGGAAAAAACAGCCCACTGACGCCTCCAAAGCAGCCTTCAAAACCATCTCCAGAGATTACAAAAACTCTGTCACTCAGGCCAAGGCGGCATCTTTTAACACCAGAATTGCCAACGCCAAATCAGTAACGAGAGAAATCTTCTCCATCTTTAGGGAGCTTGAATCTCCTGCTCCCCGCCCCCATCCACCATTCTAAAAGACAAGATTCAAAGTGCAACAAGATTCAAACAGCCCTCCTGGACAAACTTGAAACATTGCATACTAAAATCCTAAACCACCAAAAAGCACTCTCGGACCTCCTTCCCCAACCTCGCGACACGGCGCCTCCAACTATTCCTGAGAACCCCACTCCTGTGTTTAACTTCAGGGATATGACTTAATCTGTGGTCTGTGCTCTCCTCACCTCCATCAAAGCCTCCAACTGTAAAGGCGACGCCTGCCCTGCTCAGGTCATCAAAGACTGCGCTTCTGTCCTCACCCCAGTCATTACCGCCTTTATCAACTCCTCCTTCCAGACAGGCCGCGTCCCTACGTCACTCAAAGAAGCATGGGTCCGCCCGCTCCTGAAAAAACCATCACTCGACCCTCTAGTCCCTGGGAACTATAGGCCTATTATCACTGTGCCGTTCCTACTAAAAATTCTGGACAAAGCAGCTTATCTGCAAGTCCAAGAATTCATCGAGAACAACCACCTCCTCGGTCTACGCCAATCCGGCTTCCGTCCGAGACATGGCACGGAAACTGCCTTGCTTGATCTAAAAAACCAAATGGACTATCTCAGAGACGTCGGCAAACCCGCACTCCTTCTCCTATTGGACCTCTCCGCTGCCTTCGATCTGGTGGATCATCAGACCCTATGTCACCACCTCTACACCGCAGCTAATTTCTCTCCAAGCGCCTGTACCTGGATAACCTCCTTTCTACAGGACAGAGTCATGAAGGTTTTTTCTGACTCCTCATGTGCCGACCCTAGTCTCATCAAATGCGGCGTACCACAGGGATCCTGTATTGCCCCCACTCTATACAACCTCTTCACTAGCCCACTCTTCCTAATTCTGGACGCCCTAGGCATCTCTTACACCAACTACGCGGATGATACTCCGGTATTAATCCCCCTCTCAGGTGACTACCAGTCTGACCTTAACACCCTCAATACCATCTACTCTACCATCCAATCCTCGATGGCAGAGAACTGGCTCTGTCTCAATAGTGAGAAGACAGAACTTCTACTAATTGGATCTTCAGGCACCCTAGGAAAACTGGGCGAGCAATACTCATCCTTCATTATCACAACATCCCCATTGCAGTCTCCAAAGTCATTAAGACTCTGGGAGTGTACATTGAACCTGACCTATCCATGAACAGGCAGGTCAATGCCGTCGCTTCTGCATCAGCATACCACTCCAAACTGCTTAACGCAGCTAGACCCTTCCTCTCCCAAGAAAACTGTCTCACTATTGCCAGGGCTATTATCGGCTCCAGGATCGACTACTGCAATGCACTCTTTGTAGGGACCTCCCGCAAAAACCTGGCTAAGCTCCAATTAGCTCAAAACAACGCTTTGAGAGCCGCCACAGGCACCTCAAGACACGACCACATCTCGGAAATCAGGAGGAAGGTTCACTGGCTCCCCGTCAAGGAGAGGATTGTGTTCAAAACACTGGCCCAGACGCACAAATGCCTCCATGGGCTGGCGCCACCCTACCAAGCCCACAGAATCATCCCCCACACTACTTCCAGACCATCAAGAACGGCCTACGCCAACAGACTAATTGCACCCATCACACACAAAGTGTGCGCTGGCGGCTCAAGCTTCCCCAACATGGCTGCCACCCACTGGAACGCTCTCCCACCAGAATTGCGTCAGATTGACTCTCACGCTGCCTTCAGGAAAGCCATCAAGACTAGGCTCTTGGTCTAAACAGATGTCTGAATAGCCATAAGCGGATGCACTCACTCACTGTATGCCTCCTTGTAATGCCGAATGTAACTGTTCACTATGTTTTTTATCATTCTGCACCAAGTATTTTTGTGGGGCCGCATTCTTGTAACCCTGAATCATGCCTTCTTACATGTCCTTCATAGCGCCTCAATGCCCGAGGGCTGCAGTGCGCTCTATAAATATAAAAAATAAATAAACAAATAGAGCATTTGAGTTTGTCTGCGGATAACATGCGCATTATCCAGGCAGCCAGGAAACCCTCGACCACATCTCAATACAAGAGTAAATGGCTCAGGTTCTGTCATTGGTGTTTGTAGAAAGAATTGGATCCGAGGGTGGCAACGATTGACACGGTGCTGTCCTTTGTATCATCCCTAGCAGAGTCAGGGGTTCATGTTCTGTCTTGCAGGACTTATCTCTCAGCGGTTTCCGCTTACCTTTCTACAGACCTGTGTTCTTATTCTCTAACTAACCCGGTGGTGAAGAGACATTTTGCTGGCTTGACACGTCTCTACCCTCCGGTTCGTAGTCCGCACCCGCTTTGGGACCTAAATGTAGTCCTGACGGTGCTGTGCCATAAACCCTTTGGGCCAATGGCTACGGTTAACCTCAAGTACGTGTCCTGGAAAGTGTCCTTTCTGGTCGCTGTTACGTCAACAAGGAGAGTGAGTGAGCTCCAGGCATTGTCGGTGGAGCATCCTTTCTTGGTCTTTCACAAGGACAAGGTAGTCCTTCGGACAAAACCGGCTTTCCTACCGAAGGTAGTGACCGACTTCCATCTGAATCAGTCAATCTCCCTTCCGGTCTTTTTTCCGAACCCTGCCTCGGAGGCTGAAAGGGTTCTACACTGTCTGGACGTCCGAAGAGTTCTTAAGTTCTACCTGGACAGGACGTCCGAGCTTAGGATTTCTTCTCAACCTTTTGTGACCTTCGCTAACCCTCAGGGCAGGCCGGCGTCTAAGGCATCTATTTCCAGATGGATTGCCGCCTGTATCAGAGTCTTTCACCGTCCAAAAGCTGAAACCTCCTAAAGGAATCCATGCACACCTGGTGCGGGGCAAGGCAGCCGCGGTTGCTTTTCAGAAATATGTTCCCTGGAAGTCCATCGCTAAAGCAGCTACTTGAGCCTTCCCATCTGCTTTCTGTAAGCATTACTGCCTCGATATGAGCTCTAGAGCTGACGCTCAGTTTGGTCAGGCTGTGCTAACGAACCTGTTTCAGTAAGGGGTATTCCATCCACCCATAGTTCCTGTAAGGAGTGCTTGGGAATCTCCCACAAGTATGGAGGAAAGGGGACGGGACGTAGGAGTATTACCAGTTTACTCACCGTAGTGACCACCTTACTCCTAGTCTATAGTCCCCTTTCCTCCATATGCCCGCCCCCCGTCCCCTCTAATAAGGTTCCTCTGTTATTGCTAATGGGTCTTGGACCCTGCGATAGAAAAGGACTGATGGGCGAAAGAGAGGAGGGACACATTTTTGAAAAAAATTTGGATGCTTTTTACAAAGTGCTCCGGTCCCGTCCCACAGGACGGAGAGATGTCCCACAAGTATGGAGGAAAGGGGACTATGGACTAGGAGTAAGGTGGTCACTACGGTGAGTAACCTGGTAATTCTACGCGGGGTACCACACGCAGCCGTAACCCCGCCCATCTTGGCTCCGCCTGGCTGTTGGGGAGAATTCTCTGTAAGGCTAATTTCCCAAACCTAGTGAGTCCCCCAGCAGCTTTGCTGGATTTTTGGGGTTTATTTTTTTCCCTCCTGCTAGGAGTGAGATTCTTTTGCTCCCACTCTTAGACATGATTTGAGGTGTTCCTTTAACTTTCCATGTGTTTTATGTGCTATGGGGTCTTTTACTCCATAGGGTCTCATGTGTTTTTTTGATGTGGGTTACACAGCACCCTCTGTGCCGTAACCCAGGGGTGTCGTAGCGACCCCCAACATAGACTCCATACCCTGGGACTGACTACTGTCTCCCAGGGCATGTAAAGTCACCATTGGCTTTGCTAGTCCCAAATTATGAACAGAAACCAGTACAAACCATCCTATTGTGGACGTACTGGTCGGGGCAATTCGATTTCCCCAGGGTCTGTTGTTCGAGGGGGCACGTCTCCGTCCCCCCTGATCGAGTTTTGGCTGGTGGCAGTGGATACTACTTTTTATATTCGACCGCGAATATATCTCTATGGGATTTTCCCATTGTTCGAGGCTACCAACTTTAATTATTTAATTCTTATAGCCTCGAACATACCGCCGGTTTATTTATTTAATGTTAATTCGCCGGTTGGTGTTTTTTGCCAGCACTTGATTCTAAAATGGCGTTTGTTCTCTTCTGTGACTCCAAACCCCACAGAAAGCCTCCAAAAGTGGTGCCACTCTGTCTGGGTACCACAGGGGGCGTGGGAGGGGGTTTAGGCACCCTGGACTGAGTTACCTTGGTAACTCAAGTCGCACTCTTTTGTGATTGACCCAAGTGGTGAGCCGGCCGGCTCACCACTTAGCATGTTTGATTGACAGCTAGGCTGAGTGAATGGTGGTGTGCTGCATAAAAGCAGGGCTTTGGGGACTGGAACTTCACAAGTCGCCATAGGACCTGAAAATCCGACGAGGGAGAAGCTGAACCGACCTGCTACGACGACACCACCGGTGGAGCCCTGCTGAACCGACTCACCACTTCCCATCGACAGAGGAGATCTCCCTGCTGGAGAGTCTTCTTCCCCTGACTGGTGGGCACAACCAGTTTACCTTATTTTCTCGCATCCCAGGACGTCTTGTGGTCGAATTGCCCGTGCCAAGCACCCCGGCAACCGGATAGCCACTCGCCACTGGACCGCAAATGTAAGGGCCGCTCCTTTTAATTGAGAACTCCGCGGCTGGTTTCTTCCCTGGCAGTGCAACAGACTCCTGCTTTCCTCCCCGACGAGATCCTCTCTTCCCCCGGACGAAGCACCGACTTACACCCGCTGCCAGAAACAACTGCCCCCGCTGGAGCGTTCTCACCATTTTAAGGTACCGTGTCCGCCAGGCCTCCCTTTCTAAAGATTTCTACACAGTAATAATCCCTTAACCTTCTGGATTGGGCTGCCCGCCTTGACCATCTAACTGGTCCCTTTCTTTTTGGTCCAACTCTTTCTGAACTTATTGCGAGACTTTTAGGCACTTTTAACCGTGTGACCTTGGACACATTTCGACCGGCGCCTCTTAAAGTGGGTCCGGCCTTGTTAACTTTGACTTTATGGTTTTAACCTGTCTTTTTCTCCTGCTGTGTTCTTCCGAAAGTGTTGGGATCTGTTTCTATCTTTGCTCTGCCTTTCTCTCCCTTTTTAACCGATTGATTAGAGTGCCATCTTCGTTAAGCGCTCACCGCTGTCTGAAAATAAGTGTTGCTTTACTTAAGACTTGTCTAATAATCGTTGAAGGGAGTGTATATCTTTTAGTGACCGTGTTTTTGAAATTGCTTGATATTAGGGCCAGTGTGTTTAACTAGATGTGTTTTAAATAAATAATTATATCTCTTTTACACCAAGCTCTGGTCAGTGTTTGCTTGTTCTACTGTGTTAATTTGACTTATTGTGCATACTCTGTATACTGCCCAACTCTTCTTGAGGGAGGTCTGACTGCTCAGCCACAGCTACCAAGTGAATCTGTGTGGTACAGACTGCTACCAAGTGGGTTTACTGCCAAACACCTGTAGTCTTAAATCTTTTGCAGTGGTCCCTAAGGGAACTGCACAGGTTTCTGCCTAACACTGGCGCATCGCCCATCAGTCCTTTTCTCCGCTCGTTCGAGACTGGACACACTTAGCATCTGCGGAAGGTTTTTTTCTTCCAACTTCCTCCTCTCTGGCTCTCGCTCTATGCCTTTTCAGCTAGACTTCCCAAATTTTTCTTCTTGTCATCGACGCTTCGCTAGGGCGGATCCCCATCCTCTTTGTTTAGAGTGTTTGGGTCCTGACCACCGGTGCGACTCGTGTTTTTATTACGATTCCCTTTCGGTCGGGGCTCTTCAACGTCGGTTGGAACGGTGGGAGGGGGTCTTTCAATGCACTCCTCCTGCGCATTTCCAATCCTTCATCGACGAGAAGAAACACCCAGTAAGTTCTTTACTTTTTAGAGCTACCCGGCAGGGGACTCCTTTCCGGGGTCTTCCCGGTCTGGGAGGAGCATCAAGGGCTCTTTTACCGTGGCTTGCCCTAGGGTGCCGTCTAGGCCTAAAAAGTGTACCAGAGTTTTCTGCGAGGGTCTCCTTAAGGGGTCTGTGGACACCAGATCACGATCCGAGGCCCCTCCTGTGGGGGCTGTTTGTAGACTTAGTTCTACTGAGTCGTGGGGTACTGGAGCTCGCGCCGTGGCCTCCTTGATTGGAGCTTCCCTCATTTGTAACGGGGTGCGCCCCGTACCGAACAGAAGTTCGAGGCCCGGTGTGAAGAGGCTTCTACCGGACTCGGGTCCGAGGTCCCTCGTTTAGAGGCTAAGGAGACCAACAGTTCTGAAAGGCCTGTTAAGGCCTTGTCGGTGAAGGATGTTCCTCCTCGTTCCCGCTCTTGTGGTGACCCCAGAACTGTTGAGGGGGAAAGGAGTGAGGTTTCAAACCGTAACTCCTCCTTTACCGGCAGTGCTGAGGTCCTTCACTCGAAGGCTAATTTGGCTGTTGGCATGTCACAAAAACATCCTAGGCCACACAGTATCGGCCTTAGGTGTAGGGTGTGCTCTCTCAGGTGAACATCGGTTTCCTTGTGCACATCTGTTTCGTCCAGTTTATGACTGGAACGCTCGGATGCCTTTACCGCACAATCACTCGCTGCCGACTGCATCAGCGCCCTTGATTTATATGGACAACAGCGGGGAAGGGCCCTCTTGGCAACCCTCTCCCCTGCGTCCGTGGAATTATCCTCCTCATGAGACCTCCTCCTGTAACGCCTAAGTCATCGGCGGAGGACTTCTTTTTCGGCAAGTTTGAGAAACTTAAGCGTTCCGACCCCATGAAGGAGTACTTTATGGACCTTTTTAGGGAGATATGCTGCCTGCACCAATGTTCCCGGCTACACTGCCGGTGCCTCCGCTGGCGCCGCCTTTGCCGGCTAGGCTTCCCCCCACTCTCCCACCCCTGCCTCCATTGTCCCCAGTGGACAAGGCGGTTGTGGTGCCGGACGTGACTAAACCTGATCCGGATCTATCGGATTATGTACAGGGCGAGCAGGACAGCGAAAACCAGCCCCACTCTATCAGAGCCTTTCACGACCGGGTGCTGGACATGTGTCTGTTGGATGTTCCAGTACCCGAGGCACCCGCTCCACAGGAGGGTGTGCTTTCGGGGGCGTTCACCTTGTCTCCTTCGGAGCGTACCGGCTTGTTCTTGCAGAAGGACATTTTGGCTGAGGTCCATAGAGTATGGGAAAAACCACACTCTGGACGGTTTGTCAATAAGAAACTTGACGCGCGCTACAGGCTTCATTCTTCGGAAGAGGTGGCCTTAGCGTCGTGTCCACCCCCCTCCTCTACGGTCGTGGCTGCGGCCACTTTGCAGTCCAGACCTGCGGCATCCTCCACTTCGATGGCTACACAGGTCCTGGGTAAAGAGGATAAACTTCTGGACTCCCTTGGAAGGAATATTTTTGCTAACTCGGCCCTGCAATTGCTTCAGGTCAATGCAGACCTGTTGTTAGCGGGGTTGAATATGAAAATGTGGAAAGGTCTGTCGGAGTTTGAGGAGTTCATCCCCGCTGAAAAGCTTGAGGTCTTCAAGGCGGGTTTGTCGGATGCCAGGGTCCTGGCTCAGGATCTGCTGGAGGCTGCGGCTCATCATGTCGATACTTCGGCCCGGGGCCTTATGTTTGGAGTGGATGCTTCTTGTCAGGCTTGGCTGCACGCCACCAAGTTCTCTAAGGAGGTGCAGGACAAGGTTTTGGACCTGCCGTTTGACGGCAAGGAGCTTTTTCATTCCACAACGGATGTGGTGGTGACCAAAACGAAGGATAGCACCCAGACTGCCAAGTCCTTGTCTGTCCTGGTGAAACCACCTTTTAGGACACAGAGAACGTTGTCACAACCCTGGCCCTCCTCTGGTTTCAGGGGGTTTCTGGACCGAAAATCCTGCAGAGTCAATACCCCTTAGGGGAATTCCTGCCAGAGGCAGCAACGGTGTCGATATTTCTCCCGCTCCTCAGCCTCCTCCTCCGGTTCAGGTGGTGCCGCCACCGTAAAACCAGATAAATAAGGGTTCTCAGCGCTCGCATGAGACCCCGGTGGGAGGACGTATTGCGTCTCATTGGGAGGCGTGGCAGACCATTATCGAGGACCGGTGGGTCTTGTCAGTCGCTCGGGCGGGCTTCCGCTTCCCCCTGCCCCACCCATCAATCCTCCTTTCCAGCAGTCAGGGTCACCCTCCCTCAAGGCCGAGATCCAGAAGTTACTGGATCTCAGAGCGGTGGAACCTGTTCCCCTAGGGGAATGAGGGGAGGGCTTCTACTCCCGGCTGTTTACGGTGCCCAAACCCAACCAGGCTGGCCTGCGCACCATTCTAGACCTTTCCCAGTTCAATCTTTTCCTACCCCAAGAGAAATTCAAGATGATCACGCCTGGTCAGATAAAGTCATCTTTGCAGATGGGCGATTGGCTCAGCGTGGTGGACCTTCAGGATGCGTACATGCATATCCTGATCTGGAATCCATGCTAGAGATACCTGCGTTTCTCTGTGGGAGAGGATCATTTCCAGTTTTGAATGCTTCCTTTTGGCCTCAGCTCGGCACCTCGTGTCTTTACGAAGATGATGTCGGTGATTGTAGCTTATCTTCGTCTGCAGGGTATCCATGTGTATCGTACTTGGACGATTGGCTGTTACACAACCCTTGCCCACGAAAAGCCGCGTGCAAGCTTCAGTCTCTCCTCCAGCTCCTGTTCCACCTTGGGCTGTCGGTGAACTGGCGGAAATCTTCCACGACGGTCTTCAGGACTTGATTTTCCTGGCTTTCCGATGGAACACGATCGACTGTAGAGTTTACCTGACAGGGGACAGAATGGCGGATCTGTTGGCCACATGTCAGATGTTTGCGCAGTTGGAGAGCATGTTGGCCTGGTGGTTCCAGAGGCTTCTGGGCCTCATGTCCTTGTGCGTATTGGCTCTACCCCTTGCTCGGCTCAAGATTAGGCGGACGCAGATGGCTCTTCGGAGTTCTTGGCATCAGGCTGTAGATCCGGACGCCAAAATATCAATTCCGACTTTCATGAGAGTGGACCTGGTGTGGTGGTCGTCTCTCGGCAACCTGTCGGTGGGTGCGGGTTTCCAAGACCCTGCTCCAATGGTGACGTTGGATCTTCAGGTCTCCGACCTCTGGTTGCCCTAAGACAAGCTCCTTCATATAAATCTGGAGCTTCTGGCGATCTTCCTTGCGCTCAAGGCGTTCAGGCCAGTCATTGCCAACAAAGTGGTTTGTGTCTGCACTGACAATGTGGTGTCCATGTTTTACATCAACAAGCAGGGCGGCACCAAGCCTCCTCCTCCTCTTGTGGATCTGGCAATTCAGATTTGGGAATGGGCGGTTCAGCATGAGGTCTGGCTGGTGGCAGTACACATCCCGGGCCAGCTGAACGTCACGGCAGATGCCCTCAGCCGAAAAACAATGGTCGGCTACGAGTGGGAATTGAAAGCGAAGGTCCTCTTACAGATATTCCTGTGTTGGGACACTCCGGAAGTGGACCTCTTCGCAACATCGACAAACAAGAAGCTTCCTCTGTATGCCTCCAGAAACAGGCTGGGAGCCTCCTCTCTGGGAGATGCTCTCGAGATTCTATGGCACAACATGAGGGCCTATGCTTTTCCGCCTCTGCCTCTGATTCATTGGACGATTTGCAAGCTGAAGAACACGGTGAACTGTTCTCTTCTGCTCATAGCTCGGTGGGGCCGACCAGGTTCTGGTTTTCAGAGCTTAACATCTTCCGCTAGTTCCCAATCTTCTTCAACAGAGAGATCGGCAGCTGTGGCACCCCTCCCCACAATCGTTCAGCTTGGCGGCATGGTGCCTGAGTTCAGATCTTTAGAACATCTCAACCTGTCTGTTGACAACATGCGCATTATTCAGGCAGCCAGGAAGCCCTTGACGAGGTCTCAGTATAAGAGCAAGTGGCTTTGGTTCTGTCACTGGTGCTTAGCCAAACAGTTGGACCCCAGGGTGGCTACGATTGACACGGTACTGTCCTTCGTCTCTCATCTAGCAGTGTCGGGCATTCATGTCCTGTCATGCAGGACTTACCTTTCGGCTGTGGCCGCCTACCTATCCACGGACCAGTGTTCTTTCTCACTATCAAATCCAGTGAATAAACGGCACTTTGCGGGTCTAATGCATCTTTACCCTCCTGTTCGCAAACCACATCCGACATTTGATCTGAACGTGGTAGATCTTTAGCACCTTTCGTGGAAGGTGGCTTTCTTGGTCGCCGCTACCTCTGAAAGGCATGCGAGTGAGCTCCAAGCTTTGTCGGTGGAGCATCCCCTCTTAGTTTTCCACAAGGATAAGGTTGTCCTTAGGACGAATCCTTCTTTCTTACCAAAGGTGGTTTCTGATTTCCGTCTAAATCAGTCAATCTCGCTGCCTGTCTTCTTTCCAAAACCGGCTTCGGAAGCTGAGAGGGTTTTGCATTGCCTGGATGTTAGAACAGCTCTTAATTCTATCTGGACAGAACTTCTGAACTTAGGAGTTCTTCTCAACTTTTGGTGACCTTTGGTAACCCGCAAGGCAAGCAGGCCTCCAAAGCGACTATCTCCAGATGGATTGCTGCCTGTATTATGTAGTCTTACACTATTCAGAGTCTACAGCCTCCTAAAGGGATTCATGCACATCTGGTACGGGCCAAGGCAGCTACTGTTGCCTTTCAAAAGTATGTCCCCTGGGAGACCATCGCGAAAGGCTACTTGGGCCTCCCCATTGGCTTTTTGTAAACATTACAGCTTGGACTTGAGCTCCAGATCTGATGCTCAGTTTGGCCAGGCTGTGCTGAAAAACCTTTTTCAGTAAGGGGGTTTCCATCCACCCGTAGTTCCTGTGAGGAGTGCTTGGGAATCTCCCATAAGTATGGAGGAAAGGGGACGGGACGTAGGAGTATAACCAGGTTACTCACCGTAGTGACCACCTTAGGAGTAAGGTGGTCACTACGGTGAGTAACCTGGTTAATCTCATTCTAGACATATGCTAAAACTGTTGGCCTTTTCAATGCTTGTTTTTAACAGGCCTTCAATGCAGGAGACCGATGCAAGAGGGCACGTTGCTTATAATTCAAGTGACTGGAAGCAAACTTGGTGAAGACATTTTTATTGCACCCGGAACTCATTTGCAAATCAATTAAGCCATTAACGTTCAGAACAATGTTTAGAAATAAAAATCACTTATAGGCCTTAAACAGCAGAAGTTGGCTGAGCTGTGTCCCTCCTTGCTTCGTATCACCCTCCTATCTGTACTGCAGTGCAATAGTTTCAGCTTAGTGGTGGAACTTGAGCCAAACCTAAACATGGTGGTGTGGCTGTGTGGGTCCCAGGATGTGCTCACGCAGACAGTGTATGCAAGAAAGTTCAACTCCTGTATAATTGTTTCACATTTTATGGAGTGTTAACTCCAGAATCATTGTGCACTGCTGACCCCATGGACCAGCGACAGTCTGGTTGGGTCAATATGTGAAGTGCTGGGATGCCTGGAAGGTCAATAGAAGTAGTACAGAAACCATTAGTTTTTTTTCTAAATTCTGCGGTGATGGCAAAGTACAATGCACGCAGAAGGATCAAAATGAAGCCATAAAACCCTTGCTATGCCAGGCTCTAGTCTTGTTGCTTAACTGTGTTCCTGTAAAGCGGAGTGGGACTGATGCACCCTAAGGAAATGATTAACTTGTTGGGAATAAATTGCTGTTTACCCCATCAGAGAAGTGCTGCAGAGCTCCTGAATTTAATCATCTTTATTGGGGGATGAATTGATGTTTTACCCATCAAGGAATTGGTGTGAAATCGCTGTGAGGACTTTCCAACTTGTAATTATAGCCCGCAAGTACCCGAGACTACAGGCTTCTAGGTCTAGTGTCTACTGTATATTGGAGAGAGTGGGGGATTTCCCTCAATGGGAAACTGGAAAACACACAATGGGGAAGAAGCATAGACTTGATGAAACAGCATCGGTCCGGCAGTGCAACCCGTTGCATGTAGTATCCATAGGAAGCCATTATCCAACATATTCTCTTTTTCTGAATGCTATGGTTCCAGTGCAAAACAAAGAGGTGATGGCTGGAAGGTTTAGAATTAATCTTAACCTCTGGCATTGCTCTGGGCAACCCTCCAGACCATCATTCCCTGCCTGCAAAGCTTTTACAGAAGGGTAAAGACGATGTGCAAATCAGACTTGGGTCCACCCCCAAATGGGCAGTGCAGCCTGAACTGCTAGGTCACATCCCTTCTGCATGAGATCACAAACATCCCAGGACATGTTTCAGCCTCATTGAGCGTCATCGGTGTGGAGTAGCTTGGGTCTCTAGGTCTATATATTGGAGATAGTGGGGGGGATTTCCCTTAATGGGAAATGGGGAAAAGATGGGAAGACGCATAGACTTGATGAAACATCATCAGTCCGGCAGTGTGACCCATTGCATGTAGTATCTTGTTCTATGTGATTTTACGGAGAAAAAAAAGTAGATGGATTTTTTTACTGTAAAAAAAATCCAACCAAAAAAATCACTTTTTAAAAACAAAAATAATTATTTGGGGTAGGGGTTCTCCCTCAAGCCCCCCGTTTCCCTATGTTTGACCCCCCAACCCTTTCACCACCCGTTGTAACCCCTTAACCCCACACCCATATTTTTTTTAATCAATGTTTTTGGATGGGTTTTTGTTTGGTCAAAAATCCATCTTATTATTTTCCTGGTAAAATCACTGGATACCATAGTATCCATAGGAAGCCATAAACCAACATATTGTCTCTGAATGCTATAATCACAGGCCAGATGAAAATGTACAGGGACTCATTTTAAAATATCGTGATGGGGCATTGGATGTCTTGCCTACAAGTGAGAAATCCCATCTGCATAGGTCAACAATAACAAAGTCCATTGATGTGGTATAGTTAAAGGATTTAAAGGTTTACACATGCAAAAAAGTAGTAGAAAAACATTAGTTTTTGGGGACGCAAGCAGTTTCTATTGGTGCAGTTTTGAGTTGGGCTAGTGCATCCATCTGATCACACAATCAATATAAAGGATAGAAAGAATACTTTGGAAATTATCTGTTTTGTATCTCGTGCTACATAAACCCCTTCCTTGCTGGATTACAGGGCTCGTCGATCCATAAAATGCTAAAAATGTGTTCCTGTTCAATTGAGTAGGTGCTGGATTGAATTTGTACTGTTGCACTTTTGGAGGGGTTCAAACACTAGTCTACTCAGATTACTTTTTCTTTCATTCTGTGGCGGAATTCTATGGAGGTTTGCAGATTATGAAGTGAAATGTTTGTCCTTTACATGGCAAAGGAAAGAGCTGAAACCCTAAATAAACATTTAAGACTTTTTTAAAAAAAATTTCATGGGAGACACTTCAAGGTGTTGGCGGGCATTAAGAGTTGAAATGCCGGGACAGCCAGCATGATCTACCCAGCTACTGTGACATCACACAGCTGGAATACCAGTTTCTTATTCCACCAGCATGATGTCATGGTAGAGCAGTACAGTATGTCCTCTGCCTTCCTGGGTTTCTTTCATCCTGCACTATGCCATGTTGTACTCTTGGCTGCTTTCCCATCATAGCGAATGCCTAACTGTTAAATATGGAGCTTCTCCATGCCCGGCCAGGCCCATGAGCACATAAATATAGTAAACCCCTGTCACCAAAATGGCGTAGGCCAGTGTTGCATTTGGCCTGTCATGTGACAGGCCAATTGCGATTGCTGTGCTGGTACATGTGACCGTTGCTCCTGCACTGTAACAGGCAGTGCTACACATAGGGGTGGGAGGGGTTCTTGGGTAAAGCTGGGCTACTCTAATATTGGGCCAGCAAGTATTCTTCTTCCTTCGATGGGAACGGTGGAGACACATGATGGAGTTGCGGGATGGTGGCAGGAAGCCAGGTATGTATGTTTTGATTTTGAGGTAGTATGAGACATGAAGTTGGGGAGCAGAGGGTGTCAAGACCTCGGTTCTTTATGCCCATGTTTTCTATGGTTCTGCCATGCCTCCTGTAAGGGTGATATGATATGATTGGTTATTTATAACACACTTAATACCCAGAGGTTTCTAAGCGTGGACCCGGGGATCGAACTTGTGCTGCTCCTTGTCGTCTTGCTTCCAAGGCGATCATGTTGCCCCTGAGCTATCATCCCGAGACAGAAGTACGAGTCCGACACAATGATGGCATGCTTGCTGGCAAATACTTTTATTATCACCAGTAAAGAAAAGGGGACATTTTTTTGTAGCATATCTTGTCCTTTTTCTATGAGGGATTGCCCTACCTCAACAAAAACACGAAGTAATCTGTCAAGGTGTCTTGTAAGTAAAATATCAACCGTCCTGTGTCCAAGCCTAGTGTCTGTCCCTTACACTAAACTAACTAAGGAAAAAATGGGCATCTTCTTGATCCAGAAGGAGGCTTCTCTCGTTCGGGATACAGACCTTTACAGTTCAGTTTGTTGCGTGAAAACACAATGAGTGACTCTTTAAACACAGTTCCTGAGTATCAAGGGGGGCAGAGGGTCTTTTCTCCTTGTTCCTGTTTTCAAACTCAAAACTGTAGCGCCAAGTCTTATTCTGTCAGACTTGACTATAGAACTCAACATTCCAGAAAATGTTTTTTCCTTTGGCAATGGGTCCACGACCCCTTGTTTTAGCTTTTCACTTTTTTCTCTCACGCAGGTCCCAGATCCCTTTGAGCTGTTTCAGAATCTCCACAACTTGTTTTGCAACTGCTTTCACTTCTTTGTGGGTCCCAGACACCTTTATATTCTCTCAGGCTCTCCCCAACTTGCTCTGGGCATCAGCCCCTTGACTGTTTCTTTGCTCTCGTATGGGTCCCAGACCCTTATGCTTTGCTTTTGTGGGGCTTACCCAACTTCATATAGGTCCCAGGGCCTGGTGTTTCTTTCGCGAGATCTCTACCCCAGCTTCTTCAATGTCAACTGAGCAGACCTGGTATACTCTCCTGCCAGGTACTGTTGTTTTGCAAAGTGTGTTTCAATTTCTCTCTTCTTGATATTGTGAGGGGCCCTGACCCTCTTATCTTGGCTTTGCCCTTGTAATTCTTTCGGGTCCCTGACCCATTTAGTTTGGCTTTGCCTCTGTTGGTCACTTTGGTCCCTGACACCTTTGTATTGGCTTTCCAGGACACTTGGTTTACTCGCCAGTCAAGTGTCTACTGATGCTGCATATGTTTGTGCCCTTATATTTCTCTTAGGATCCTTGATCCGTATATCGGCTCCCATTAGTATCGTAGTGGGACACCGGATGGCGAGATGCTGTATCTCCCTCCCTGTAACACCTTTACCCCATCCTACCCAATAGGATATTTAGAGGCTCTAAACCCCCACCCCCGTTCCCTCCATGAACACTTTCACACAGACAGCCCGCTCTGGGAGAAAACTGACTAATACCCTAACATTGTACCTGACATGTCCCACTACTATGGTCCTGCAATTATGGGTAATCACTCGCACCTAACTTCCATTAAACTTCCCACACGGATAAAAGGCAGAACACAAGAACACACTCTAAGCAAGGCAACTCACACAAAGAAAGAGTACTTTCCAAACGGCAGCTGAATGAACAAACAAAGGAAGGAAGACAGCAGACCAAGAATGGTATGCAAGGAGGGAAATACTCTAGACCTTTTCGGTAAGAAACCGTTACTTTCCAGGAACCTTCAAATTAGAAGGCGTAAGGCCAGGAAACCAAACTGAAGAATCCTGTATTGTGCGTCCGAGATACCCAGGTCCCTCCTGCATGGTGCCGTCCTTGGCTCCAAGATTAAAAGCAGTGTCTGAGAGATCAACACAGCCGGTGAGCTGGGGAGACCGATGCAAGTCCAGTCTGCGTTGAAGTCAAGGTTGCCAGCGGCAACATTGTATAACGAGCGCAAGAACGAAGATTGACACACTTACGGTGAAAGACACAAGGAAAGCTTAATTGCTGATGAATGTTTGAACATTAAAGGGAAAAGATACAATACCAGTGACTGAGTGGTCCGGCACCACGAGGGTGCTCAATCGCAGGTCCCTGTAAGGTATCCAGCCAAGAAGTGGCAGAATCGAAAGTAGAAGATTGGGAAGAGCATTATGTGAAGTGAATCGAAGTGGTCTTGCAACGGGTTAAGCAGAACCCATTGCTCATACGAAAGTCTTCAATTTTTGATATCAAGAAGAAAACTTAGAAAGTGAGATTAGATGGTCCGAGCCCGAACGAGGGAGACCAATTGTGAACATTTTGTTATAAAGGGGTCCGAGCTTGCAGGAGGGAGACCCATGATGACCACTGAAAACGAGAACATGTGAATGTGAAAATCCTGTTAAGAAAGGAACTTCTGTGCTTGTTTGTTATGACAGGCCCTCTACAGTAAGAGAATGTTTTTGAGAAAGAGGCTTTGGCAGAAGGCCCTGATACCTATGCTTTGAACTGTATCCTCATGGCCGTGTGTGCGAAGCTCGAACGTGCCGCCTTGCCATGTGCAGAAAACTTGGGGAAGAGAAGCCAACTGCGCAACTATCCTGACATATTTCTTGAACACTTTAGTTTTTGCATACACTATTGTCCCACAACCTTTTGTATTTAGAAGTAAGGATTGGCCATAGGTTTATTAGTATGGGCCCTTTTATTTTGACGGAGACTCGGCTGGGACTGTTATAATTATTTGATGGTCGTAGCTTGCTCCCATCCTTAGATTTAGGTTTACATAGGCGTTCAACCAACCCATTGCAGTTGTATAAACACCCTTGAACTGTTTTCACTTGTCTGTCTTCACTGTTTGATATCATGCCTTCCTTACATTGTCTAGTGTCCCCCAGAAGCCCTCAATGAATTGAAACCAAGTGGCTGATAGCAGTGCAAGTACAGTGCTATATGGTGTTTTCAGAATACAATTTTCTACTTTATTGTGGTAGTGATTTAACTGTTCCCTGGATGTTTTCTGCATAAAATAAGCATCCTTGCTAAGAACTCCACACTAACTGCTATATCCGTTCAAAGTGGTGGTGTCTCTTCTCCTAGGTAAGCATTGTGGTATCTTGAGGGTATTCCAAGTGGCACCAGGAACTTAGAACAGGTGGCAGTTAGGAGAGATGTAGAGATGTAGAGATGACTAGCGAGTTGTTCTAGGTGCTGCTCCATGCTGTGGGGTTTTCTTTAAATAAAGACTCACCTGTAGTCAGCATTCTGCCTCCTGTGCCTCCTCTGCCTCCTCACTTCATTTTGGCGACAAGTGATCTCTGGATCGGCAGAACACAGCGTAAATGACTGCAAGAAGGGCAGAGGGCTGGCCCTCGTTGAGGCTGTGGAGCATGGGCAGAGCGGATTCAGAAGGAAAGCAGGCAACCAACAGAGGTCATACAGAATAAGATTGGCTGCCATCCCAGTAGAGATCCCACAGCATAGGCCCGCTAATGGATTTGGGAGCAGTGCGTGCGCTCAAGTGCTTCTCCTGTGTGAGTGGCATGCGAAAGAAGGGGGCAGAAAAGATCAAGAAAAGCACCTTGGAACATGCAGATAGGTAGCAGCTATCTTGGTAGATGGGGAATCCTGAGTAAACAAGTGCACAGAGAAGGAGTTTGAAAAAGGGACATGGGGCCATGCGAGGATGTGGCGGCCAACTTGGGTACTGTAGTAACCGGCATAAACATGTGTCAGTAGTTCAGCAGACAGAGGTGTGCAACATTTGAGTGACAGTTTCTGAATGAAGATGGTGAAAGCAGCATCTTCTTTGTCACAGTGGTTTGGAAGTGAGATTTGTTAAGTGCTAAATTGGAGAGTTACTTGCCCAGATGAGG
Organism: Ambystoma mexicanum; assembly: GCF_040938575.1. NCBI lineage: Eukaryota > Metazoa > Chordata > Amphibia > Caudata > Ambystomatidae > Ambystoma > Ambystoma mexicanum. The sequence goes on along the minus strand of NC_090935.1, from coordinate 1,145,354,837 downwards.
AAGGGAAGATGTCTTTAACAGTTCATCCTCCGGAACCATTTTTGCCAAATCCTGGAGTGCCAGCCATACCGTGGAATGATTGGAGACAATACTGGTGCAGTTATCTAGGTGCAGTAGAGCAGGGAGGGATGACGCAGGCAAAAAAAGAATGCTTTTATTGCATGCTCTTGGTTCAGAAGGGCAGAAACAATGCAGGGAAATGCCACCAATCTCGGATGATCAAAGTGGTGGGGATTTGGACATTTACGAAAAAGCTGTCAAGCAATTGGACAATTATGCACCCAAGACCAACATTGCGATCAATAGGTAAAACTACACTTGCGAACAAAGCAACAACTCTGTAGAAGAATATGTGAGTGAGCTGAGGAATTTAGCTGGTTCAGGTGAGATTACAGCCAGGATGGGCACGGATGAACCCAAGGATCAAATAATCACTCACACCAATAATTCAGTGATGCAACAGCAGTTGTGGATATTTGGGAACCCAACATTAGAAGAAGCAATAGCTATTGCTAAGAGGGTGGAGCACACCCAATTGTGTTCCAAGACAATGAAAGAAAAAAAGAAAACTGAAGGAGTTGACGCAGGGAATGAGGTTGTGCAGGTTAATGCGATAAAGAAAAACAAGAAAGGAAGAGCAATAAAGAAGGATGTGAATTTCAGGATAGGAGTAGAAGTAGAGGTTGGAGAAGAGAAGAACCGTGCCTTCCTCGAAGTATGAAAAGGGCAAGTGTTACAGGTGTGGAAGGTTAGGACATTTTGCAAACTCAGTTGTGTCCTGCGATTCATCAAAAATTGCTCAAATTGTGGGTTGAAGGGGCACTTTGCTGCCACGTGTTGCAGAAAGAAGGTATCCTGTGTGCAGGAGGAAGAAGAGGATCACTCAGATGAAGAGCGTGTAGTAGTAGTACAGAGAGTTGTTGACGATTATTCAAAAATTAAGTGTCCTAGTTGCAAGATAAGGTTGGGTGGGCAGGCTTCAAATAAAACTGATGGTCGACAGAAGATGGGCTGTAACAATCTGGCCCCCCACCTATGCAAAATGTACCAACAGGCCCAAACTACGGGCGCCTGCCAGCGGACCTAAGAAAAGCTACAATAATTTCAATACCCAAAGTAGACAAACCCCCAGATAACTGTAGCTCATATAGGCCCATCTCCCTCATTAACAGCGAAGCCAAGATACTGGCCAAATTGCTAGCGACACACCTGCAGCAGGTCATAACATCCCGAATTCACCCAGACCAGTGTGGCTTCATGCCCGGCAGATCCACAAGAATGAATATAAGGAGAATACACTTAGTCATCGGACATGCCCAGATCCTAAATATTCCCTTAGGTGTACTTGCAATAGACTTTGAAAAGGCGTTCAATTCCATCCAATGGGAGGCACTCTGGGAGATCATGCGTAAAATGGGGTTCCAAGAACAATTCCTATCCTGGGTTCAACTACTATATGATGCAGCAATGGCTGAAGTCCGAGTGAATGGCTGGACATCACGATCCTTTGCTTTGGGGAAAGGGACGCGGCAAGGCTGCCCCTTATCAGCCCTCCTCTTTGCACTGGCCATGGAACCACTGGCCCAGCTGCTGAGAGAAACATCCACATGGAGCGGCATCCCAGGTGGTCCAGAATGGGAAGACAAAGTCTCACTGTACGCAGATTAATTATTGATATATCTGCGAGACCCCACGGTGACATGCCCAGTAGTGACACAGCTACTCCAGAAATATGGGACCTTTAGTGGCCTAAAAGTAAACTGGTCCAAATCTACACTATTTGCATTGAATGATTCAGGTATGGAGGCCCCTGAGCCCTGTCCATATAAAATAGCCCCCGAACACTTCCAATACTTGGGTATTAAGATCACAAGGAACCTCAATGATTATGCACCTAATAACCTACAACCCATCACAGAGCGATTTGCAGGTGACGTGCAGCACTGGATTTCCCTACCCTGGACCCTACTAGGTCGAGCTGCACTATTTAAAATGCTGACACTTCCCTGCTACTTATATGTACTCCAGAATGTCCCTCTGCATATACCTGTAAAGACGTTCTGGAAAATAGACTGCACACTCAGAAAACTCTTATGGGGAGGTGGACACCCGAGAATAGCCCTTCAAACACTGTAAAGGTCGATATGGGAAGGCGGCATTGGCCTACCAAGGCTGCAGACATACTACTGGGCTAGCCAGATGTTGGTAGTAAACGATGCAATGCATGCGGACGCCACAATGCCCCATGTACGGGCATCGCCCCCCTTGGAATTATACGCGGCAACACCCAGAGCGATCCCCCGAAAAATGGCAGCACAGATGTCTCGTATTTGGGCAGAATCACATACTTTTATAGGTTGAGGGGACAATGTCACGCCAATCCAACCGTTATGGAACAATAGAAATCTCCATGAGGTAGCCAAATTACCGAAATGGCCAGCATGGACGAGATGTGGTATAGAAAAAGTGGGAGACGTTATAATAAACGGCGCCATTAGATCCTACGATGAATTGGCCCTGTCCTTCAACCTCCCAGAGGCGGAAAGGTACCACTACACACAGCTTCGGCACGCACTACAACAGCACCTCCCTACCCTTGCTGACATGTCAGATAGTACTCCACCAGAACGTAACGTAAGAACAGACCATATCCAAGCTAAAGTCACCACAGTAATGTACAGTGTCATCACCTCCTTTGCCACACCAGAACTGGTACGGCTCAAAACAAAGTGCGAAACTGAAGTTGGGGAGATCATGCCGGAAGACTGGGTTCAGATACGAATGTACCCCCGTGAAGTTGCCATATCGACCAGATTACGATTAGAACAACTGAAAATACTACACAGGATTTACTATCCAAGGGTAGCCTTGTATCGCTGGGGCAAGATAACAGAACCTAACTGCTTACGCTGCCATAGATATGAAGGAACGCCCAAATATCAATAATACATGGAGGTCAAGCCAACGTACAGGCAAAGGAGTTCACTCAAAGGACATCATTCAATCATGTAGACAGGGTAAAGACCCCCCTAACTGCCCCACATATCATCATACATAAAACAAACAATTGATTTATAACATTATATTTATTAGTTGCAAATAAAGTCTTAAATTATTAAATTGTCTAAAGCTCTAGTACAATATACAGAAATATATTTAACAATTAGCTAAAAAGGTGCATACTGTTTAAAGTGCTATTATCAAATAATGACTGCTGTAATAGGTCACCAGCCAATCAATCGCATGAAACCTAAGAGTTAATCTGGGCATGCCGTGGATGGAGCCCCAAGCGAGTGAAGGAAATCACTCAAGAGGGGGACCCCCAGTCGCTCTGACCAGACTAAATATATAAACAATGAAATGAAAAAAACACAGTCCAAATAATATTAAATCCAGAAAACCGAACAAAGGAAATTTCATTTCAGTATTCAAATCAGGAACACATGAATGGAATAGGAATGGATGGTCGAGCAAGAGGTGTTGGAGGAGTACAAGGGATTTTGGGAGGTTCAGGAGGAGTTGACGGTGGTGGATGGGTTTCTTTTGAGATGAGGAGCTTTAGTGGTGCTGGAATGTTTCAAGGGTACATTGGTAGGGAAAGCCCTTGAAGAGCACCTATAAATTACAAGCACAAAGGGAAATTGAGGGAGAGGTATTGGTGGCCAGCGATGGACGTCATGGTTGAGAGAGATGTAAGGGAGTGTTGGGCATGTTGTAATTGTGACAAATTGATGAATGTTCACAATCAGAAGCTATTTCCTATCACACCTCCTGGTTGAGGGTTGCGGTAGATCAAGGTTGTCCAACTCCAGACCTAGAGGGCTGGGATCCCGACGTGTTTTCAGTATACCCCTCATTAATATTCATGAGGGAAGATTTGCATACATTTAGAATCATTGTATGCAACTGCATTGCATGAATATTGAGGGGTATCCTGAACGCCTGATAAGGATCTGGCCCTCGAGGCATCCAGTGGAGTAATTATTAAGTTTATGGACCATGTTTTTAGAAGAGAGGGATATCCATCAGACATTTTGCACGCCAAAAGGTCGCAACTGAAGAGTGCCGAGTTGGCAGGTTTTGTGGAGAAGAGTGTAATAAAATGGAAATTCACTTTGCTATATCGACCACAATCCAATGGATTGGTTGAACGATTCAAGAGTGATGGTGGGTGTGGTGGAACAGGCAATAAGGAATTGTGCAGGGTGCTGTCACAAAGTTTTCTCCTTTCAAATTGATTAGAGGAAGAGAGGCCAACACTGTTAAGGGGAGGCTGCTGGAGGTACAATTGAAATTTAAGGAGTATTACGATGCGAGGCTGGGTGAGCAGACACAGCCCAATGTGTCAGTTGGGGCGTGGGTGAGGATTAAGAGAGCAAAGCATGTATCTAAGGGGTTAGTCCAGGTTTTCGGAACCTAAAAGATTATTAGAGTTGTTGTCTAATGCTGCGAGGTAGGGGTGTCACGGTATTAGTTTTATGACGGTACGATAACCTTCTTGCCAAATTACGGTATATCATGGTTATCGCGGTATAGCAGGTGGAGTTAGCTAATCTTAACAAATATTTTCTAAAAGGTCATAAATTGACAGATTTATCATCACAAACAAAACCAGGCACCCAGGGCCAGAATTGGGCTTTTCAACATACTTTCCACTGAAATGCCTTGCTTCCACCAAACACAAACACGTGTGGAGAGGAGGGGGGGGGCTGCTGCAACTGGCAAAGTAAACTGAATAGCTTTTCTTAAGTGGTCATTTAGGCTTTATGCTCCCCCACTGGCTACTGGTGAAGATGAACATGTTGCCATCTTGATAACCTGCATGCCACCGATCAATGGAGGCTGATGGTAGTATACGCTTGTGCGCATATACACACAGACAGACAGACAGACAGACAGACAGACAGACACACACACAAACGCACTCTCTTTACGTTACAGCCTTTAGTTTACTTGCTGGCCAAAAGGTGTTCAGTACTCACGGACATGTTACCCTTTGGTATGGCAGCAGGGAATACCCACAGAGATGAGTGAATTTCGCAGTGTAACTTATTATATGTAAATTCAATGATAGAACCAGGGAAATCCCCCATTGCCATATGTTTACAGAACATTATCCATTATAAATATATAAACCCCAAAGCCGCCAACCCAAAGTAAACCCTTTTCCTTCTTGGCACTGTATCTATTCTTCCTATTGCTAACATATTGATTTTGTGTCAGGCACGTGTGGTTTATGGAATGGCATTAAAAACTGCTCCAACTGAAACTACTTGGCAGACGGCACATCCAACAGTGCAAGACCAAGACTGCGCAGCACTTGCTTACTGCAGCCTTTCCAAATCAGATTGAAAAGCACACTTTACGGTATGAACGGTATAACGGTATAAACAATGTGACGGTTATTATTGTTCAATTAAGTGGTTCACGGTATCTTTAATGGTATACCGTTATACCGTTACATCCCTACTGCGAGGGTGGAGGATGTCCCCATTTGGAACAGAGTAGTAGTTATTGAAGGGATGAGAGGAAAGGACTTGTGTGTTCCTGCTTTCGAGGGTTATGGTGTGGTGGATGTTTATGAAGTAGGGGTTGGAGCATGTGGTCTTGATGATCAAGTGTTGTGGGTAGGAGTGGAGCCAGTAGTGGAAGACTAAAGGATGAAGGGATGTGTGGGAGTAAGTCAGGGAGAGTGAGAAGCGAACCTGTATGGCTAAATGTTTGTCAGATAAAATTGGGTTGCGTCTGTGAGTTTGTATCGATTTTTATCAATATTACATATACTTTGTTTTTTGTTTGTTTTGTTCTCAATTTTCAGTTTGTATTGTTACATTCAATTAAGTGAATACCTTCATGTTTATTCATGTTTCTGTTAGAATGTTTCGGGGGAAAGATGTGTGGTATCTTGAGGGTGTTTCAAGTTCCAAGGGGGAACCTGGAACTTGGAATGGGTGGCCCTTAGGAGAGATTTAGAGATGAGTAGGGAGTTATTGTAGGTGCTGCTATGTGCTGTGGGGTTTTGTTTAAATAAAGAGACTCACCTGCATTCAGCATTCTGCCTCCTGTGCGTCCTCACTTCACACATGCACGCTTCATCTTACCTTAACATTTCACCCAGAGGGCCATGGTCATAATTTCTCTATTACTATCCAAAGTAGATTATGAAAACAGCCTGTATGTTGTACTCCCATATTACCCAATGAGGAAACTTCAGAGAGTGACAAAATGCAGTGGCAAGAGTACTTCTCAGAATGAAGCGATTTGAACATATTACGCCAGCATTACGTACTCTCCACTGGTTACCAAACAAAAAAAAGTGTGCATTTCAAAACCTTGCGCATAGCCCATCGTTCATACCGCAGAGTTGGCCCTTCATCCTTCAGATGTACGTTTCAACACTACACTCCTTCCAGAACACTTATGTCTGGCAATGCTGCACTATTGCTAGGTCCTAACTTCCGCAAACGGCAAGGAGGATCCTCTTTTTCAGTTCTAGCCACAAAACTGTGGAACACCTTACCCAAACCTCTCCACCTAGAGGAGGACCACCTGATTTTCAAGAAACCACTCAAGACAACTTTTTAACCAACTACTTTTAAAGAAATGAAAAATAGCAACCAACTAAAAAGTGTACACTAGAAAATGTTGAGCTAATTTACGACAAGTATTTTTCTAATTTCTTGGTACTGCCATCTGCAGGACACCAACCTGACTCATGGAACACCTCCTATGTGGCACTGGTCAGTATCTTTAATCTCAGTCAAATATACCAGCAAAAACAAGGAAGTTACAACACCCTCGTCCCCTCTTTCCACACCCTTTCAACTAACTCCTCACTACTAAAATCATGCATCCTTACGCTTCCCACACTCCTACAGATGACTTGATGGGATTTTTGCACTCCACAATCTGGGGGATTCCCATATAGCTAACCTGCCCAGTCGGTACCAACCACAAACAACTTGGAGATGTTCATATCGACACACAGGTAATTGGTTCTTCCAACCTGCATCCATCAACACCATTTTTTGCAGCTCCCTTCCTGCTATTCGACTAACACAACATGCCCTCGGTTCTTACACAGAGACATGCGCAGTGAAGCCAACATTGGCAGAAGAGCTCTATAACAGACCACTTTACATTACTTTCACCTCAAATATTTTGTTTTTTGTACCCTTGCAGAGTGTCAACATATTTTGCTGTGAAGGAAGACCAGAATGGCGGCGAAATTGATCAGGAGAACTAGAACTGGGATATGCAAATCTTGGTCATCACCCCTTAACCACACCAGGATAGCGACTAATCTAATAATGAACTACCATTTAGAGTTTCTCTACTTGAATGTATGTTGTGTGGTTTGCCTGAAAGAGGGTGCATTAGGCTTCTATTAAATGAGCCTGGAGAGCCCTGCATTAGGAGCAGTCAATCATGGAGTTGAAAAGCAGTCATCTGAGTCCCATTTACCATATTTGCATATGCCCCTAAATGACATACAATGGCATTAAATATTCCTTTCAAAAGGACGGGAGGCGAGCAGGTTTTTGAATTGGTTGATTAAATATTCAAACCATTATAATGAGAAAACTACATCAATGCAATCTCGACAAAAGGCGCACTTCCCAGCTTTGTTGTTGTCTTATTGGGTTTTACATAGTACAACTGCTACCAGTTTCATGGTCTCTTGGACGTGAAAGAAAATGGGATGAATTTGGTTAGTAGTAGTATCAGAGGGAGCAGTGAAAGATGAATTTACTTTGTGTTGATAGGTGCAGACTGATTCAAAGCCAGCCCTACTTGTGGGTTAGCCTCTATGCGTTTTTTATGTGTAGTTATTTGGGACGTGCTCTGGATGTTTCCTGAAGTGTATACAGATGTACAATGTGTTCTTTTTGGCATGTTAGCTTGTTTTCTCATCTAGTCGCATCAAGAGTGGATTTGTATGGTGTCCCGTGTGTGCCTGTTTTGTGGCGTTCTAATCATGGTGTGAAACGAGAATTGGCATGGCAAGAATTGATGCTGGTTATGGTGGATGATAGAGGTTAGTAGTTTGCTGTTCTAGGTATTCTACCTCAATGGGAGCACAACGTAATGGGGACCTGAGTGGTACAGGGCGGAATCCTGAAGCAGTAAATCAATTGGGAACGAAATATTCTATAAATAATCAAAGTAGCCAGATGTCAGTTTGGAGCAAATATTCACGTGGTGCATGCCAGGTGTGAGCACATTGTTCAGGAACGTATTATCACAGGTGCAGTAGAGGGAGCATACTTTACTTGAGGAGCGGTATGACACTACATTTTAGGAGCCAGCATCTGTCAGGGAAATTAGTCAACAGGGGCAGTCGGAGTACCATATAGCTGTGTGGGCAGGTTGTATCTTTTGCCATTTAACGTGCACACTATTGAGTGCTGCAATGCTTGTGTGCGTAGTTTTCTTGGGACCACAGTCTTGGCTGGGGAAATGAGGTAATTTGGGACTCCGGTTCCATGCTTTCATAAAAAGACGGGCATTCAGAGATCTTCAGATGGGGAGGTGGTCATTAATTGTGTGCACTTCCCTGGGGAGTTCTTTAGAGGTTGGCAGTCATGTTTTTGAAAATGGAGTCTGCTTGGCACTTTCTGATGTAGTGTGGAACTGCTAAGAGTAAGTTGTTTCAGGACCGTAACAGAAGGATGTCATGGGTGATGCCAAGAGTTTCGAAATGTCTTATTTTCCTGACTCGTAGTCAAGGGATAGTTTGGCGTGCATTTGTAACGTGGTCTCTTCTGTCTAGTTAGTCACATTCTTGTTATGTTTGGATTTCTCTGTAGTTCCTTCAGTGTGTATATTGGAATGCCCAGCTATATGCTGCTAGCATATGCTAGTTTAGATAGGACCATGGACATGACCACAAATGCCCATTGTGGGGAGGGTAGAAAAGGCATGATGCATTGGATTGAGCACAGGTGGAACTAATATTTCTTGACAAGCATGTTGATTTGCGGTTCTAATGTTCGTTTGTGGTCGATCAAGATTCTGAGGTTCGTTACGACGCTTAGTTTCCTAACAGGCACCAATCTCTCCTGGCAATGGGTTTGTTGTGGATCGTGTTGGTTTTGTAGAGTCGATAATTATTTCAGTTTTGTTTGGGTTGATGTTCAGGTTGTTTCCTGTCATGTGTGTTTAATTTTAAGGCAATGAGAGGTCTGAGAATGTGCTGGTTGAGCGTTTGGGGGCGATTTGTGCATCTTCAGTTATTGATTCATGTGAGGCTCTTCATGAGTCCCATAAATTAGGTCCATGTAGAGAGGCATTTGATTCGATGATTGAGGTACATCACAGGTGATGTTGCTTGGCGTTGAACTGAGAGTGAGTACTCAGGTGATGTGTGGTCTATCCATGGAGAACATTGTTGTACATAAGAGAGCCATGTTGTCCAGGCCTGCAGTGTTAAGTCTTTTAGTTAGTGAGGCATAGATGACGGTGCCAAAGGCTGCAGAGATGTCTAGAAGAAGAATGTATGCGTGGAAGAGGGCATTGGGGTTAGGATGTCCTTGGAAGACTGGAGGGCAGGGGATATGTTGACAAGCCTGCTTTTTTATTTGCTGTTACAAGTTAGATGGGTTTAAAGTTGTTGAAGGTATGTGAGATTGTTGTAGACCAGTTGTCTCTTGATACTGATTTGCACTTCGTCTGCTACTGTATCATTTTTTAAAACATTTTTTTCCATCTTTATTTAATTTTCAAACCATCAATAACATCAAAACATGTTGGCGGGAGTCATAAAAATAACAGTTTACATAACATTTTCTTTACCAAACAACAACTGTCAGTGAACAATAACTTTCAACACCAAGTCCTCCCACATATTTCAATTGAACCATGACAACACAAACAACGCTTACACACAAGCACAATTACAAACAAAACCTTACACACCACCCCCCCAACTCATATTACACCAAGTTTATCAAGTCTATACCCTATTCAAATAAATAATTAAAGGAATCCCAATTTTCACTGTACTCAGGCTCCCGAATACTTCGAAAGTATGCGCATGTCTCCCATCCAACTATCAGTATGTGGCTTCTTACGTGACTTCTACACTCTCATAATATGCTTTATAGCCATTAACAATGCCCTATCAGTCCAATCAGATGCACCACAGATATCCAGACCTCTGCTTTCATTTGAGAGAAAAATTGCAGACATGAAAGTTCGAGGGAACATCCCACCAATCACTAGATCTACTCGATCAATCACCTCCTTCCAAAAAGTCAGTACTCTATCACATTCCCAGAGCATATGCAGATAAGTCCCTTTGGAATGGGAGCACACCCAACACAAATCTGATTCAATAAAACCCCATTCCGCCATCCTCACCGGAGTCCAATAAATACGCCCCAAAATACGTTGATGTATATATATCTTAAGTTCAAATCCATTTTCGCTTTTACCGTCACCTTCACACATTATTCCATTCAGCTTCAGGTATATCTCTGCCAAGTTCAATCACCCATTTATTCAGCAATTTCTCCCAGGAATCCTCTATGCACACCCGTACCGGCATAGGTTTAGTAAAGGTAGAGACCACATTTGGAGCAGCATTATATAATCCGCACACTTGGCTTATCACTTAACGGTTCACTCAGCATTTGGTGCCTCTCTATCAGCAAGCGTTCCAATGATCTATATCTCTCAATTTCTCTGTTATCCAAACCATATTGATCCATTATATCTCCAAAAGGAACCATCCCATCATCTTTCCACACATCACCAATCTTCAAAATACCCTTATTGACCCAACTCCTCCAGTGCAATACTCTGTTCTCAATCTGTAAACCAGTATTCGACCAGAGAGAAGCAGAATTATAAAAAAAATAATGTTTGGCCACACCCTTGAATCAATGAAACCAAAGCGGATTTTGTAGTGGTTAAAGCCTCTATCCTAACCCTAGATTTCGGTAATTTACCATATCGATATAAACAGTACACTGGAAATGGACACAGTTTTTCCCTCTCCATCCGGAGTCAAAAAGGATCAAAACCACATCCCTCTCAAAATAATAAGCCTTTTTTAAAAGAAACCCTTTAGAATAGTTTTCCAATTCTGGGAACCCAAAGCCTCCATCCCTAACACTACGTACTAGTATAAATCGCCGAATTCTTGGCTTCTTGCCCACTCCCCATAAGAAATTCATAAAAACCTTTTCAATACGCTTCAATGCCTGCTTTATAAACTTTAAGGGAAGAGATTGGATGTAATACAAAACTTTTGGGAGCAACACCATTTTCACAGCATTGATCTTAGGCCAAAGAGTTAAAGTCAGTCTATCCCATCTACGTATGTCTTTCAGTAAGATTTCTTTCAATTGATCAGTATTAAATTCCACAGTCCTTCGAATATCTCGCACCAAATACACACCCAAATACACACCCAAATACTTCACTGAAACATCTGCCCACTGACAATCCCAATCCAGCAGCCTCCTATTTAGTGGATTAATTTTCACCGGAAAGACTACGTTTTTCCCCAATTCCCTTTGTAACCCGATAACCTTCCCACCTCCTGCATCATCTCTCGAAGTGGAGTACCACCGTCAGCTGGATTAGCCAAGACCACTGTTAGATCATCAGCATAAGCCAACACTTTTATTTCACTATCTTTCAACTTCCATCCACAGATCTTCCTTTCCTGTCTAATATATGCCAGTAATGGTTCAAGAGCCAAATTGAACAAGAAAGGGGAAAGCAGACAACCTTGTCTGGTCCACATAAATAATTTGAAAGAGCCAGATAAAACCTCATTCACCCAAATGTTAGCCGAACTATCATATTGTAAAGCCCCAATCACATTAAAAAATTGTGGGCCAAAACCCATTCTGACTAAAAGTGTAATTTAAAAAGGACCAACTAACACAGTCAAACGCTTCTCAGCATCGAAAAAAAAGACTTCATCCACTTCTGTGTCTGACAAACCAATTATATTCAACAAAGTCTGAATATTACCATAGCCATACCTCTTGTCCATAAAACCAACTTGCGAGTAGTCTGTCAATTCACCCATATATTTCTGCAGTCTAATGGCCATCATTTTCATAAAGATTTTCATAATTACATTTAGAAGCGATCTAGGCCGATAATTACTGCATTTGGTGGAATCTTTCCCCTGCTTAGCAATTAATGTAATGACTGCTTCTCGCATTGAAGGACACAACCTCCCATCGGAAAGAAATTGGTTATACAGATTACACAATATAGGTATCAAAGCTGTATCAAAAGTTTTATAAAACTCAACCGGCAACCCGTCCAACCCTGAGGATTTACCCACATTGAGTGGACAGATAGCCTCCCTCACTTCAGTTTCACTAATCCGAGCATCTAAACACTTCCTCCCCTCATCAGATAAAGAGGGTAATTCAATTTTCGCAAAGAAAGTATTCAAGTGCATCTCATCAGTCTGTGAACCCTCAGAATACAAGGAAGCATAAAAGGATTTCAAACATTCACAAATATCATTACTTTCAACCTTCACATTCCCTGCACTACCCAAAATCCTATGAATAAATGACCTCTCAGATAGACTCTTTAGCTTGTTAGCCAACAAACGCCCACTCTTATCTCCATACCTCTTTCAAATTACTCATCCAAAACCCCTTTCAATTTACTCCTAGTCTCCTCAATCTTTAACCTATCCCGCTTACTACCAGACATTATATACTTGTGCTGTAAAATTCTAAGTTCCGATTCAAGATCTTTAACCTTTTTTAACCTTCTTTCCTTTTCCTAGAAGTCCAATAATTCCCCTCATAAGGTTGCTTTAAAAGCATCCCAAACAACTAGACTATCTGCAGAATCTATATTTTCTTTAAAAAAAAGTCCCTATAAACATATTTATTGCTTCACAAACTTTTTCATCTTTTAGAATGAATGTTTTTAGCCTCCATTTGTTCCTACACAAATTACCTATTTTCCTATCTATAATCATTTTCACTGAGTGACCAGAAAGACACCTCTCCCCCATATCAACACTAATAATGTCATCGACCAATCTTTCCGAAACCAACAAATAATCCAACCTCGTGTAAGAGTCATGGGCAGGAGAATAAAATGAAAATTCACTACATGTAGGATGGAGTGATCACCAACTATTAACGCAAATGTATCCAATAAATATTAAAAACACTGCTCAACCTAGAGCCTGTAAACCTACACCCTGATAGCCTGTCCAGAGAAGCATGCAAAACACAGTTAAAATCACCCCCCAGAACAATTTCATTACTGTTCATGTTTCTCAAGGATTCCGTTAGTGTGTTAAAAAATAACGCACCATTAGCACATAGACCATATATAGATCCCATTGTCAAAATCTTCCCTCTCATAATGAACATCCACCAAGATAAATCGTCCCTCATTGTCCATGACAACATTCTCGACCTTCATACCCAAAGTTCTAAGAATTAACAGGCCCACTCCCCTCGATCTACTTGAATAACAGTTTAACAGCACTTTCATATTTTTTGAAGCACCAAAAAATGCCTCTGATTCTTCAGTTAAATGAGTTTCTTGTAAAAAGATTACATCTGCTTTTTCTCTCCTCAATTTAGCCATTATTTTCCTCCCTTTGCTAGGACAATTCATCCCTTTAACATTCCATGTTACAAAGTTCAAAGAACCCATCAACTATAGTTAAAAAACAAAATCAATAAGAGGAAACACACAAACATCCAAAGTCCAAGATTCAAAAACTAAGGCAACCCAATTAGCAAAAATACAACCGGTATAGAGCATGATAATTAACCCCACACACAAAACACACAAGACATATAAACATTGCAGGACTGTGGGTTTGTCATTTCTCTGACAATTGTTAACACCTTTATTTGTATGAGTTGCCGATCTGAGTCTTTCTTTGTAATGTAGTTTATTTGCTTTAATGTTAGCTTCTTTATAGTGTAGCATTGGTCTTTGGTACACTGCCAGGTCTTTTATTACAACTGTTCCTCCTGGTCTATTCCAGTCCCATGCTGATGTTCTTGACTGCTGAATGGTGAACTGTTTAATAGCACAGTGTCCAATACTTGATGGTGCATTCTCCTTTGTCCTTGTTGGGAGATGTAGGATTAAGTCTGCCTTGGATTTTGCCGATTGTGTGAGCTGAATGTCTTTCATGCGCTACTGTTGATCGGTTGCCTTCCCTGAGTGTTTGAGGGGTTGGGGGGTGGGGGGGAGGGTTCACGTTGGTGTTGAGGGTTCTTGGGTCTCCCAGTTCCATGCATGAGAGAGGCATTCAGTCTCGTTTATACCCTTGGAATTCTGGTAGTTGTAGTTTTTCTTTTTCATTTCTTTTGCATTTTAAATGTTGGACCACAAACCCCAGCATTCCAAGAACATGACCAATGTAATGCCTTTCTCACGCATGGGACACTTGAGAGCTCTGGTGTTGAAATCACGCAAACTATTGGAATATGATATGGTCGCTCCACCATAAATAAGGGGAGCGAGAGGGCTGTTGTAGTGATTCGCCCTTTGCAAAAAAATAACATTGAGCATGTGGCCTGCGATGTATTGCTCCTTTACCCATTCAAGACACAGGTTCCCCATATAGTAGCATAGTGATCTTGTTGATGGCTTGGTCTGTTAAACAAATATGTATATTGATGTCCCGAGTACTAGTTGATTCTATGGCAAGAGGTGGAGGCCAGCAGACTGGCCTTTCCTGTTAATAAAATGGCTCATTGTTACATTTGAGGATTAGGGTTGGACAGATTACTTGGGAGCCTTAGGTGACGTAGGTAAAACCCAACACTCATTGTTACATTATCGGAACAGAACAAGCAATGAGAACAAAGAATAGCAACTCCTGGGAGACGAGCTCTTTTGATAAGCTACACCTCGGCAGATAGGTACTATGCTGTGCTGCTCCTGTACCCGCTCTCTAATTTTCCCTTTGTCGTGATAGTTCTCTCCTGGCGCCCAGTTGCCCTTCCTTACTTCTGGTATCTGTCCCGTTGTCCCTTATGAGCTTGACTTTGAGCACTTCCATTTTTCCCTACTGGTCCTTCCCTAGCTCTTGCCTTTTCATTTTGGTTCTTAACTTTCTCTGTGTGTGCCTCTTTTTTGCCATTATTTGTGTGATGTTTTAGTGCCGCTACAATAACGGTGGATTATGGCAGATGTGCTCTTTGTAGTGTAGATATTGTGTTCTGTCTGATTTATTAGACTGGGAATTGCTGTGTTGAAAAAAGGGAAGATGAGTGTTGGCTGGATACAGTCCAATAATGGCACAGAAGGTGGTACATGGTGTTTTGCCTTTTGAAAAATGTATTACCAATGTGGAAAGTGTGTTGTAATGTGCTTGGATGGATGCATGGAACTTGATGTCAGAGAGAATGCTGCTGTATGAGTGAGTGTTAATCAGATAAGGTTCTGTACTCAGGTAGTTGGAGGGATCAAGCCTGGGTGATGTGTGCCAGTATGCTCCTAGAGATAACTTGATGTAACCTGATGAGAGCAATAAAGGGGCTTACTGTCTACCTCCAGAGGTTTCCAGGAATCTGCTTTACTACAGTTTTGCTTTGTAAATTAGAAATAAGGAATGAGAAAATCAAAATTTTCATTTGACACGTCATTACATATTCTGGCTCACATACCCGTTTAAGAATCAGAGTTTCCATCTTGGAAGACATTATTTTTAATCTCTTAGACTAACTCAGACTAAAAGTGGCTTAGCAATCGGTTGTTTTCATTGCTGTGGCAGTTTGTTGATTCAGAACAGATCAATGGTTAAGTTTGTCCTTTCTGATGTTGGGTATATGCTTTGTGTTTGATTCTTTTGAGCATCCTTGTTTGTACAAGCTGGTGGTTCTGGTATTGATAATCTCTCAGCAGTGTTCCTATGATACAATGTAGAACCAACCCACACACACTTAATGGTGGGTAACTCTGAATTCACCCTTTTTGGGGAGACACTGTGGGGACTAGTCCCATCCCATCTCTTTACTGACCCTGCCTCAGCTCAGGTTTCAAGCCCACTTAAAGGGCTCTACGGGTGGAGGGCCTTGAGGCCAGTTTTGAGCCACTACAAGGAGCAAGGAAAGCAGTTCTGCTTGCCCTAGTTCTCAGACACTGTACAGAGAGGAAGACAGATGGGCAAAAGCAACTTAAGTTGGGGTCACACATCGCTAGTAGCTGGAGAGCTCTTCGCTCACCCAAGTTCATTTCTTAAGCCCAAGAAAGAGCCATACATGGAAGATGGGTCTTTCTGCATATGTAGGGTTTCTCCTCTGGAGGCATATTAACAGAGGTTGACTTTGGTCTCCTCCTCTCTAGCATTGATGGCAGAGAGGATGTTTGTCTCCTTGTGGTGATGTGGCTTCTCTTGGGAAATTAATGTCCTTCCTTCCACCTCTTGGCCTTGCAAGACCCTTGACGGAAGAGATCCTTTTCGGGGTGGGCGGGGTTGACGTTCAACCCCTCGTGTGTATTTGCATGACTGTTGGCTGCTGAATAACATAGCTGCATATATTCCTATTAGATCTGTAGGGAACTGGTGAAAAAGAGCTGCAAGTTGCCTCTGTGATACCTTCTCAATATGTAGATTACACAGATGTTTTTGACAAAGGGATGGCGGAGACTCTACCCCCACATAGAGCCTATGATTGCCCAATAGACCTAATACCGGGAGTAAAGATACCATCCGGCAGAGTGTACTCCCTCACTCTCAAAGAAGACGATGCAGATCGTCTTGTTGATCCAGAGCAGCTGAATTTGGCTGTCAAGGACCCTGGCGAGGTGCTAAGGGCTTCATCTTTGGTGAGAACTGGCTCAACCTGATGGAGTGGGGGTGGAGTACTTTGGCATGTTCACCATTCTGTAGAAAGTCCAGAAGAACAGGGAGAGAGTTTCTAGTTGATCCAGGAATAGAGGCTGCCTTCCAGGCTGTATTGGTTTTTCAAAAGCCCAACTCACCTACAGTTTTGGCCAACAATCCTTCTCTGGGTGGACCATTGCTGCACCCCAAATGTGGGATGAGTCATCTAATGCCCCAATACAAGCATGGTAACATTCCCCTTCTTGCCAGCAGTGGAGCACCAGCATTGTTTCATGTGGCTTGACAAGGGGTTACCTAGGCTCTTTGGGTGCTGCATGCAGTAGTGGTTCTGCATATCGACTTTGCTTTGTGCCACTGCCAGTGGATACCCTCTTCCCCGCAACCTTTCGTCATGGAGTTGGATTGGAGGTGGCGATGTGCCTGGTTAACAATATGAGGGTGTCTTAACGCCTTATCGCCTGCTCTTACTTCAAACAGGAGGGGAATTGCCTCCTTCCAGACAGCCTCCTGCCTCCTGCCTGGGGACTGGCGGGCAAAGCTAAATCTCTCCCAGTGGCAAGGTGCACAACCCCTTTGTTCAGTTCCTTTGGGATGACATGAAATCAAAGTTCACGTGTCTTCCTTTCAGATTTTCTGTAGCCTAGGCATTTACTGGGGTGCTGACGCTATTGGTACACTACCTGTTAAAGCACAGGGTGTGCCCAATTATCAACCAGGGCAACTTCTATTAGGGTGTGCTCAGAGGCTGCCTTATTACTGGAGGTGTTGGCAGGCACAGGAGAACCACCTTCACATCCACTACGGAGAGTTCTTCACCGGTTCCTCTGTTCTGTGGAGTTTGGCCAGGGATGGTGAAGTTTTCTTCCTGGGCTTAATGTAAGTAATCACAAAGCAGAAACCACTCCAGACACGGTACGTAGAAAAAGGAATGCTTCTTTATTATGTCTTAGTTCCAGGTAAGGTTAGATATAGGAGAGTGGTAAAAGAGCATCCTTCTGGTGCCTGTATCTCTCCAATAGTGTCCCAACAGTCACTTGGAGAACTCGTCACACAACCATTCCACATGGATCATACCATTCGAACATTCCATGCAGCCTCTCAGCTGACATAATACAAATATACTAATAAAGAATACTACAGATGGCATGATTGTAGGACCTTACTGCGCATTGACAGTGTATCAGCCACCTGCTACATCAGTTTCACTCCCATTCCCTGGAATCGAGGATCATACTCCAGGTATAGCTATTTACCTGGGTCTTTGATCCTGAGCACGAATTGGAATTTTCATTTGGGGCATCTCTGGTGAGTAAAAGCTGCATGTCTGACCTTCGTTGGGCTGCACCGGAGGAAGGGTCCATTTCGGCTAGACCCCTTTGCCTCTCCACGCCCCCATGGGCTCCCCAGTTGTACGGCTATGAGCTTTTAACATTGAAGCCTGGTTATGTTGAAACATCTACCAGGCACTGCTTTCGACCACCCCCCAGGATAAGCTGTACCTACAAACATGCTTATGTTACATTGTGACTTTGTGAATGTGTTTAAAGGTGCATTCAGATACATCTAGAAGACATTTACAGCATAATTGGCCATATATAATTGACAAAATGTTATCGTTTGCATTTCATGTGGAAGTTAGATTTGCTGCTTGCTGCATAATGGCTCCATTAGGGGCAGCTCCTGCTTACTTGACCATGCTGATGCCCAGGAGCTACTTTTAACTCCTTCTCATGAATTCTTTTTCGGGAGCAAATATCGCTTTGGACCACACTCTGGAGCAGATATCACTGGGGACCACACTCTGCAGCAAATATCACAGTGTACTTTAGTTGGAGAAATGTTCAGTGCGAGTAGACAAGAGCACGTCATCCTAGGTCATCTTCCTAGAAGCGGTCCTGTCCTAAGAGTAAATGTCACAGTGCAAACCCCCACCCCCAGTAGCCTACATCATTGTGTGCCGCAATGGTGAAATATCACCTGCAAACCTCCCACAGAATATGGAATAACGCAGGTTCTCGGTTACTGTATATTTTGCAGAAATGCATGTAGATTAAGTTGTTAGATGACAAAAATGGACAGTAGTCTGGTCCACTTACAAGTACGTAGTAAAGTACTGCTTCCTTAAGCGTCGTGATATCCCCTTTTAGTCCCATACAGTGCATGCTCTGCTGGGAAATCATGAGCACTACCTCCACTCCTGCTCAAACTGGCTAAGCTATGCCCCCCCCAACCCCCCCCCCCTTCCCCCTTTGGTGTGGAGTACAAGGAGGCAAAGAGGGCATCTGCTTTATCTGTGATTTATCAACAGGGGCTATGTATCCTAAACGAGTGTGTGCAGTGTCGATGTTGCAGGCGATGCAACCCCATTGACTTTGAAACCATTACTGCATTGTTGGTAATGCAGTGATACTGACCGGTATCAGAGGATCCAGATGTGATGTTGAAATATTCAAAAGTGGAGCAATTCCTGAGGCACAATCTAGAAAGGTAGCTCTACAGGTTGAGTTAACTGTCAATGACATTTTATGTTCATAACTTCTTGTACATTCCTTATTTTGCTTCCAATTTCTTTTAAAAACGTGTCCTAAAATGCACCTTTCAGACCCAGTACTTCAATATTTGTTGGGGGAGACAGCCACCAGGGGGCTCAGGGATGTGAAATCTCTTTAAAGATCTACTCCCCAAAGGGCCTCTTTGTGGATTGAGCACCCCCAGATGCCCCCACCAGAGGAAGCTGACCCCCACAGGATGTGTAAGTACTTGCTGCACCACCCCTCCAAGCCCCGGATCGGAGGGTGCACGGAAACGGATGAACGGCCTGTGAGGCCGCAGCGGGATGCTACGCAGCTGAGTGCCGGCACTGGGCACCGAGATGGAGGCACGTAGCGGTACGGGCTGAGGCTGCCTGGTCCTTCGGAAGACCCCAGCAGTCCACTCACTGAGCCGCGGGAGTCCCCACCCAGAGGGGAAGCGGCCCCCCTCCCGGCAGAAACATCGGCGGGGGTTGAATTGCGAGACCCGCCACGAGAAGGAGGTTCCCTGAAGGGCTTTGGAGGACCTGAAGGCTCTTCAGAAAAGCAGAGCTTGGGCCCGGCCCGGCGTGTGGTTTGGGCCGGGTGCCCCATTATGTGCACACAGCAGCAAACTCGCCCCCACACATCGGGACATAAGAGGCGCAGTGTGTTCCGGCAGGAGGTGGGGGGGTTGGCAATTGGCAGAATGGTGAGGACTCGTCCAGGCACTGGTGAGGTGTGGACTCTGCGTGTCGTGGACCGCCTCCCCTCTAAGGGCGGGGAACCGAGGACCTTACACCGACAGTGAGGATAGCTGCTAGAGACTGAGACGCATTCTAGGAGTGCCAGGAATGTGCCAGGAATGTGGAATTCAGGGTTGGAGGACAGTGTGACACCCCCCTGGGTGCTTGGCGGCCGCTGCCCCACCCTCCACTTAGGAGGGTGTGGGGGGTGCCCCAGCAGGTGAGGGGTCGAGACCAGCAGGGCCTGCTGGCGGCAGAGGGGCTGAGGCGGTGTATACCCGGAGGAGCGGGACGCGAGGCCTGGGAGTGAGGTGTGGGCCCCCTGGGTCAGACGGGGGTGTGTGCCTGCCTCACTCCGGCCATAGACAAGAAAATCTGCAGCACATTGTGCGCCCCGTTCAGAGAAGCCATGGGGGAGCGCAGGGACGGCACCTGTGAACCCTGGAACCAGGAACCCCCAACAGCAACAGGAGAGGGAGACCCACCAGGACACTTAGGAAGGGAAGCGGTGTCAACACACACACAGCCCTAACTCCCACAGCAACATGATACCTGGCGCAGGCCCTGGCACTGAAGGAGGAAGTGAAGGCGACTTGCAGCCCTGGCAGAGCACCCAGGGCTCCGGACATATAGCAGGGCGGTCCCACGACACCAGATGGTAGAGAGCATGGGCCGGCACATCCTTGAGTCCCCATAGGGCGGGGGGGGGGGGAGGACCACTCCTCCACTGAAGTTACTGCTAAATTGTGCATGCACTGCCCCAGCAAATTCAAGCGGAGGGGGTTCGTAGCCATTGAGGTAACCTCACCAAAGCGAGAAGTGTAGGATTGCACTTCACCGGCCATAAGTGGGAGGTGGGAGCAGCCCCCCAGCCAAGGGACAAGGGAGATACTTTGGGGGGGGTGGCTAAGTCAGCTGCTGCTCCCCCCTCATTGTGGACTCATTTTTGATATCTGCGGTGTGGACCGGGCACCCCCCACCCAGACTATACCAAGGAGAAAAGGTACCACAGGTGGCATAAGAAAGGCAGGAAGCCAGCGGTGCCCATTGAGGCGGGTGCCTGCCCTGCCCAGGATCGGAAGGTGCAGCCTCTGGGGCACAAGGCCCACGAAGGAGTGGAGGGAAGGGAAATGGACATAGCAGAAGGGCGTCATCCTCAGCAGGAGGAGAGGGTTGCACTGGGGAACTAGCAGACTGCGACGAGAGTGGGAAGTGGTGACCACCCACTTCAGGCTTCCCCACGGGCCTCCTTGCAGAATACGACTTCTTTGCAGGCTCCTCTATGGTCCAGGTACAAGCTACCATGGCGTCTGTACAAACGTTGATGCACTCCGGGTCACCTGACACGTCTTGTACGTGGAAGACGTACAGCAAGCCACGCCCCTCTTATGACTATAAAACCACCATCTTCCAAGGGGCTCGTTGCTGCTAATTAGCGTTACCAGCTACACGCGGTTTCGTCTGTTTCCTCTTCGTGTCTCCCTACACGATTCCTCATCTAAACTCCTGGTTTTGATCTTTGCCTGACTTTTGGATTGCCTCGTCTCCTCCTTTGTTCCTGTCGTGCTCGTCTGGTTGTTGGACTCAGAACGCTACTGGATCCGGCTCTCTTCTGTGTCTTGCGGTTCTTATTCCTAGTGGCCGCTCTGCAGACCAAATTGCTGTCTACTATCCGGATCATCTCAACGGCTACTCAACTATACTCGTGTACTCAGGTACATACTTGATTGACAATCCTCATTTTTGCTATTTGTTACCTCCACGACTAGTTTGGATATTCGTCTTCTGTTGGATTCTGGGACATTGAGTGACTTTCCTGTGAGATTACTCTTACGTGCATATAAACTCTTTCCTGAACTGCACCAACCCGGCACTAGGGCGTCCCTCGTGCCATTCGGGGGTTACTTCCCTGTTAAAGACTCCAATCAAGCAGTCCCACTAAGTCAGTGCCTTGTCTGGGATTGCTCAAGGGAAGCCCTTATTTATATATTTTTATGTCCAGTTCGTGTACTCTGGATGACAACCCTTATATAACACCCCTCTCTTAGAATCCCCCTGACCCCACTGAGCCAAGAAGTAAGTTTGTTTTGCAAATTTATTTGAGAATCAAACTATATATATATATCACACTTTTATAATAAAATAATAATTGATATCACATTTGTGAATATGAGCAGTAATCCGCAATGGTTGAGGTGATACTAGCACGCTGGTTTAATTACTTAGGAGTAGTATATAGGATAAGGTAGCGGAGAATGCTTTATATGGTACAAGGAAATGCAAGGTGGAAAAGAAGCAACACAGGAATAAACTTGATATGATTTCAGCAAAACATAATATAATCACTTTTCCCCTTTTGGCAATTCACCCCCCCCCCCTCTATGCAATGTAAGGAGGTGGAAGTAACACACACAGTCTTCAGGAATACAATCACCGTACAATCCGAATTCAGTTCCCCCCTAGCAGGCTTAGATCACAAGGCTGATTTTAAACACAGGCAAAGTACTTTAAAGGTGGTAT
Organism: Ambystoma mexicanum; assembly: GCF_040938575.1. Classification (NCBI taxonomy): domain Eukaryota; kingdom Metazoa; phylum Chordata; class Amphibia; order Caudata; family Ambystomatidae; genus Ambystoma; species Ambystoma mexicanum. Next base: position 1,145,332,248 of record NC_090935.1, on the reverse strand, counting down.
GCAATGAAGGGAAAAATTTGCTAAAAATTCTTTTAATTCCCTCTAGAGGTTCAAGGTGAGTGATAGCTACTTTAAATTAGTTCAGGATCACTTAAGCAATGCTCTATGAATGATTGTCAGGTTGCAAACGAATTTCAGCAAAGGAAAGCAAGGACAAATATTTTTACACGTGGCTGAAATGAAGCAAAATGTCAAATCGCGGCAATTTAGTTGCATGCGTCGAGCGCAATTACGGAGGCACTATAAGGCGTAGCAAGTCGGTTTTAGGCTTGTTGGAAAGCTTAGAATCGTAGCTGCAGAATAAATTTCGTTCCTAGGCCAAACGGTTCCGGAGATACGGACGATTTTGTGAAGGTAGATTCTCAAAATAAAAGTCAAGCTCAGAATGACAGATGACAGTTTTCAGGTTTGAGATCACAGAAGGAACACAAGATTTCTAGGATGCAGTTCTCAGTAGGTTAAAATAGTTTGAATTAGATTATTTTAAACTAAGAGATTGGATTTTGCACAGTTCTGGCGGTACTCAAACTATATTTTGGACAGGAATGCGACTTTGCCATGGATCGGGTCAGGATTGGACTGCGGTTCCCTCGCCACGGACGGTCTCTGCCTGGTTCTGCTCACAACGACCTGGGTCAGCTCTGCTAGCGGCACTGCACAGCGGTCTGGATCTCTGGTTCTGGCAAAAGTTCTTGGCACTGCACGGCGGTCTGGTCTCTGGTTCCGGGTACAGCTCTGCTTTCTGGGTGTTTCTGGCACAGGGTTTTAGGCCAGAATTAAACAGCTCAGCCCGGCTGTTTTACTCTGATGTGCCCCTTGGAAGTCTGGGGTGAATCAGTTTGCAAAAGATTTTGAGGCCTGCTGACAAATTCTGAAGTCTGAATTCAAAGTTCTGGTCTCTGTCTGGATTTGCAGTCTAAGTGCTGGATCTGGTGTCTTCTGGCAAAACGCTCCGCAAGAAATCAGCTTGAAGTGGGAAGTGAATGTCCCTACCTGTCCTGCACAGTCTCCTTTTATGTGTTAGAAAGTGGGAGGGTCGGCTCATCTTCTATGCCCAACCCTCTCAACTTATCATTGGCCAGTTCCTCCTCTCTCCCTTGATTGGGAGAACTGGGTTGTGAGTCAGAGTGATGAGGTAGGTTTATGGTCAGAGGATCCTCCCCTTGTCAAATTGCACACAAATCTATTTCTGATCCAAATACATATTTATCTATGTACCATTTTTCTAATATTATATGTCCAGTTAACATATTTTCTGTAGCACCAAACTATCCGATCCCTGTCTTTGTAAGATGTCGTGTCCACTTATGACAGAATTCTCCCCTTTTCATCCAGATAACGACCTCTAAACCTTTCCAGATTTTACACAAATGTGCACCAGGGATATGGGTTTCAGATGATAAAGTGTGAGATTTTTAACATGCATACATTTGGAGTAACAACCTTTTTTTCCGCTACTATCCCCAAGCACATACCACAGGGTCCTAACACCTCTTAAAATGTGCACAGAAAAATCACAAGAATGATGATGTTGTTTACATAATTTTTACAAGTCCGCACTATGAATTATCCATCTTTTTAAAATTATGCTCTGGCCCTAAAGGGGTGTGGTTTTCCAAAGCACATGGTGGAATTTCTGGTTTATCCACTTCCCCCAAGGTCAGCTGGCTCACAGATGCAGTGCCCCTCCCCGATTCCTTCCAAGAGGAAGCCATTTACGACCCCCCTAATTTAACATTTGCCCGGGCCAAGGACTGTGCTTTGTTTAGTTTCCTGTAGTCCCCAGGTGCTCCTCCCCTAATTCAATCAGAGAGGTGTCATCTCCTTTTGGCGGGGGCAGCTGGATGCAGCCAGGCCTTGGAAGAGTGGCTGAGCAGGTTTCACTCCTGTCGGGGGTAGTTGCCGGGCAGAATTCACTCTCTTCAAGCCAGACTTCAGCTAAACGTCACTTTAGTTCCCAGTTTTGTACATTCAAATCAAACTGACAATTTTTACACATGCAGCTAGAACGCTGATTCTAAGTTCAAAACTATGACATTTCAACAGTTGCAAACTATGTGACACTCAACAGTAGGTCACTCATTTATTTTAAACATTTAGATTTTAGTGTCTTTCAGTCCAGTTTCACTTCAGCTGCTGACATCCACAGCTCAGCCAGTTTTGTTATAAACATTGTTTTGGGCTCTTTCTCTTTACAGATTTTGTATGCACACACGTCTACCTTCTGCCAAATGTCTGCTGGTGTTCATTGAGATTTTTGCATATCTTGCAATGTTTAAAATAGGCATTTTTAGCTTGCATTTCAAAGAAACAAAGTTGATTTCAAAGCGCTTTTTTTTAGCCAACCGACACTGCTGTTTTTCCTTTGGCACCCATTTCACTCATGGCACTCCTGGCCCCTCACGCTTGCACTGGTGGGTGGCAGGTCAGGGGACCATTTTGCTGTGCGCAAAACTGCACGGTTCTCCAGGATTCTGGCGCAAATGTGGGCTTTTCCGCCCTCTTGGATTTTCTAACCCCACAGCACCAAGTGTTGCAGCATAATAACTTGAACGTGGGCCAAGACACCCAACATCCTATACTAACTTCCCCGTTTGTTATTTTCTCCTGTCGTTTTCTTCAGAATCCTGGACTCCTCTTCCTCCAATTATCCTTCCTGGACTCCTCTTCCTCCAATTACCCTTACTCAGGTCAGTTGTTATCAATTCTATAGCTATAGTTGGAACCGATACTAATTTAGATAATTTCCACTCATTTGTGTTATTCTTTGTAGATCATCCCGGGGAAACTCCACTCCAATATCTATCCAGGTAGTTGCCCAATTACTTCAACTGTTCTAATCACTTGCATAATCTCAACACTGTCTAATATCTTTGTATTCCTTTGCAGCATTGGTATTGGCGGTGTGTGTTCTCCCTGCTCTTTTATTCAATTGACACCTCTGTCTGTCCCAACTGAAACAGCAGAGAGGTACATTGTGGAAAAGAGCCCCTCTTTGAGGAAGCCTGAGTCTTGTACTCAGGGGAGCTGGGATGGAAGACTGAATTTTGAATCTTATACCACCAACATCTCGAAGGTCATTTCCTCTGCATCTTCAGCCTATTTCGGAGTGGTGAGTAACAGAATTAGCAGCCTTAAAAATGTCCACGTAGGCCAGTGATGCTTTGAATCAAATCGTGCAAATGGTCACAGATCTACGTACTGACTTGACCAATGCACAAGAAGCACTGCGCCAACGCGTGGACGCCATTCAGTCTTTGGTTACCACACCAGCGTCACAGATGGCTGGTGCTGGAGCTATAGCATCAGGTTCAGGGTTTCCACCTCCACAGCAGGAATCAAACCCGATCATGCTTACAACCCAGTTCCCTCTAGCTCCTCCTGAACGCTTCCTAGGCGACCCTAATCAATATCGAACCTTCATTAACCAATGCAAATTACATTTTCTGTGTCGCCCCACCTCATTTCCCACCTCTACAACTAAAGCGGCTTTTGTTTTGTCTCATTTGGGAGGCACTGCATCCGCATGGGCTAATCCATTGTTGGAATCCAACATTCATGTTCTCTACAATTGTGATGCCCTTCTTGCTATGATGAGTAAAGTATTTGATTCACGTTATACTACTCAAGCTACTGTCCTGGAACTCTTAAAACATCGACAAGGGAACAATTCTTTATTGGTTTATTTGGCCCGGTTCAATCAGTTGGCAGCAGAAACTGACTGGCCTGAAGAAAAGAAGACAGCCGTCTTCTATCAAGGCCTCTCAGATGAACTAAAGGACATCCTCTCCATTGTTCCTGTAGTTCCCGCGGCATTCGGGGAACTGCTAGACTTAGTCCTTCAGATTGATGCTCGTAAATCCGAAAGACGCGGCGAAAAGAAAACAGCATTGTTCAGCACGGTTTCAGCAGAGGCCTCGTCTTCTTCACCTCCTGCGCCTGAACCTATGCAGATTGGTGTGGTTAGGGGACCGCTTACCCCTGCTCAATGAGAATAGCGTCGATCACACAATCTCTTCATGTACTGTGGGGCCTCTGATCACTTATTACCTGAATGTTCCAAAAAACCTAAAAGAAAGGCGGGAAACGCCAAATCCCGACAGTAGACAGAGTCCCTATATCGGGAAACTCACCTTTGGACTCTACATTACAGAATCTGAGTCATTTAGTCCGCCTACCTGTTACATTTTCCTTAGATCACGGTGTCTCATTCCAGACAACAGCCATGATTGATTCAGGTGCAACAGGTAATTATGTTGATCAATGCTTTGCCGCCATGTCAAGAATACCACTGGTTCGCAAAACTATACCTGAAACAGTGAATGCAGTGGATGGTTCACTTCTTGTCTCAGGAATGGTAACTCACCAAACAGTTCCACTGCATATGAGAACTGATGAAGGCCATACTGAAGACATATCATTCGATATCATTAAAGCACCAGCTTACAAAGTCATTCTGGGCATTCCATGGTTGAAACTTCATAATCCTGCCATCGACTGGTCGACATCTCGGATTCAGTGCCCTTCCAATATATGCAATACTCGATGTACTACATTACTCGGTATTACCCAGGATAGTCCAGTCAGGGCGCTGGTTTCTCCTACTATGTATATTGGTGCTGTCTCTAAAAATGTTGCCTCTGTGATACCTTCTCAATATGTAGATTACACAGATGTTTTTGACAAAGGGATGGCAGAGACTCTACCCCCACATAGAGCCTATGATTGCCCAATAGACCTAATACCGGGAGTAAAGATACCATCCGGCAGAGTGTACTCCCTCACTCTCAAAGAAGACGAAGTCCTTAAAGATTGCATAGACAAGGCTTTGACCATGGGATTCATTCGTCCTTCCAAATCACCAATTTCATCGCCACTTTTCTTTGTCCCTAAGAAGGAAGGGGATCTACGTCCTTGTATTGATTATCGTGCTTTGAATGCAGCAACCATAAAAAAACAGTATCCTCTTCCTCTGATTTCTGTCCTCCTGGATCAATTGGGTTCTTCCAAAATATTCACTAAGCTTGATCTCAGAGGAGCTTACAATCTCGTCCGCATGAGAGAGGGGGACGAATGGAAGACCGCATTTAAAACACGTTACGGTCTATTTGAGTATCTTGTCATGCCCTTTGGGTTATGTAATGCCCCAGCCACCTTTCAGGCTTTCATGAACGATCTGTTTTACGACATTCTTGATCAATTTGTTGTTGTCTACCTGGATGACATTTTGATTTATTCACAAAACCAGGAAGACCTCGAAAAACATGTAAAAACAGTACTCCAACATCTGAGAGAACATAGATTGTTTGTAAAAGCCGAAAAGTGCATATTTCATGCCTCAGAGGTGGAATCTTTGGGATATGACCTTACTAACAATGGAGTGCGCATGAGTCAATCCAAAATTAGTGCGATCCTGGAATGGCCTGTGCCCAATTCAGTCAAATCTTTACAATCATTCCTGGGATTTGCAAACTTTTATAGACGCTTCATCAATGGATTTTCTGAAATCTCTGCACCACTTACCTCTCTGGCAAATGCCAAGGTACCATTTGTATGGTCTTCAGAAGCTCAGAGAGCCTTTGATCAATTAAAATCAGCCTTCACTTCCGCCCCTGTCCTCAAACATCCTGATCCCGAGCTTCCTTTTTTTGTTGAAGCAGACGCTTCAGGTTATGCCCTTGGGGCGGTATTGTCTCAAACCTGTCCTCATTCGGGAGAGATTCATCCTGTTGCCTACTTCTCTCGTAAATTGACAGCTTACGAAAGAAATTATTCCATCACAGAACGCAAACTTTTAGCCATCAGAGATGCATTCTTGGAATGGAGGCATCACTTTCTGGGGGCCAAACACCTTGTAACTGTATACTCGGATCACCGCAGTCTGTTAGCCTTCAAATCTATGAAATGTCTTACGGCTAGACAGGCGCGGTGGCATTTATTCTTTTCACAATATCAATTTGTTATCACATACTGTCCTGCTAAAGCTCAAGTTTTGGCTGATACTCTCTCGCGCTTACATGCGGATGGTCAGTCTCAACAGGTCGAAGCTCTTCCTCTTCTACCGAACAAAGTTGCTTGTGGTTGTTCGGTTCAGCCCTCTTTGCGTTCAATCATCCTTGATTGGGTTTCAAAACATCCAAAAGAGATCACTGAGCTCAACCTGGAGATCATTCAGGGTATGCCATTCATTCAAGGGCGCTTCTATATACCCCCAGGTCAAGCTAGAGATTTAGCGCTTCAGTGGTCTCACGATTCTTTGATTGCTGCACATCCTGGAAGTCAAAAAACTCTTGAAGCCTTACGGCGTTGGGCTTGGTGGCCTTCCATGGTTCATGATGTAAAGGATTACATTTTGACTTGTTCCATATGCACTCAGTGTAAAACTTCTAGAGCCAAACCAGTCGGTTTGTTACAACCTCTTCCTGTGCCGTACAAACCTTGGCAGATGCTGTCCATGGATTTCATTGTGGAACTTCCTGACGTTCAGGGCTATGACACTATTTGGGTAATCGTTGATTACTTCACTAAATATGCATTGTTCATACCTTGCTCTGGTTTGCTTGCAGCTCCAGAATTGGTGAGACTGTTCTTGACAAATGTGTTTCGTTTCTTTGGTTTACCCTCAGTTATTGTTTCCAATCGTGGCACACAATTTACGTCACGATTCTGGAAGGCGCTTACAGCTTCTCTGGGTATTGAGGACAGGTATTCCTCGGCTTACCATCCTCAAACGGATGGGCAGACTGAGAGAACTAATGCTACCATCGAACAGTACCTACGCTGTTTATGCCTTCAGTACCAAGACTGTACTTCTCTGCCTTATGCAGAATTTGCATACAACAACTCTATGCATACATCAACTGGAGTTTCTCCCTTTTTTGCCCTGTATGCTGGTCATCCTAGGGCACTCCCACTTGATCCGGTATTACCGGCCATTAATCCTACAGCAAAAGATTGCATCAGAGATCTTGATAAGATTCATCGGGATGTACGCTGTCATTTACTCCAAGCTCAAGATCGTGCCAAGAAGTATGCTGATGTGCATCGATCACCTGCTCTAGTCTATCGCAGTGGCATGAAGGTGTGGTTGTCGTCCCGCAATTTACGAATTGCAGGCAAACGCTCGCTTCTGCCCAAATGTGTGGGACCCTATGTCATTACTGATGTCATCAATCATGTGGCAGTTAAGCTTTCCCTGCCGCGATCATGGCGCATACATCCAGTCTTTCACGTCTCCCTGATCAAACCTTTCGTCCAAGGGACCCGTCTGCCTACTCGTCCTTCGCCGATCTTGGTGGATGGTGAGGAGGAATATGAGGTCTCGCGTATCCTGGACTGCAGGGTGTCTAGGGGTACGTTGTTCTACCTCGTGGATTGGAAGGGGTATGGGCCTGAGGACCGTACTTGGGAGCCACTCTCCAATTTGCATTGTACGTTTCTTCTGAGGAGCTTCCATTCTGCCAGGGGGTTGCCGGAGTCTGTGGGGGAGGATGCTGTTACACTTCAGGCTTCCCTGCGGGCCTCCTTGCAGAATACGACTTCTTTGCAGGCTCCTCTATGGTCCAGGTACAAGCTACCATGGCGTCTGTACAAACGTCGACGCACTCCGGGTCACCTGACACGTCTTGTATGTGGAAAACGTACAGCAAGCCACGCCCCTCTGACGACTATAAAACCACCGTCTTTCAAGGGGCTCGTTGCTGCTAATTAGCGTTACCAGCTACATGCGGTTTCGTCCGTTTCCTCTTCGTGTCTCCCAACACGATTCCTCATCTGAACTCCTGGTTTTGACCTTTGCCTGACTTTTGGACTGCCTCGTCTCCTCCTTTGTTCCTGTCGTGCTCGTCTGGTTGTTGGACTCGGAACGCTACTGGATCTGGCTCTCTTCTGTGTCTTGCGGTTCTTATTCCTAGTGGCCGCTCTGCACACCAAATTGCTGTCTACTATCCGGATCATCTCAACAGCTACTCAACTGTACTCGGGTACATACTTGATTATCAATCCTCATTTTTGCTATTTGTTACCTCCACGACTAGTTTGGATATTTGTCTTCTGTTGGATTCTGGGACATTGAGTGACTTTCCTGTGAGATTACTCTTACGTGCATATAAACGCTTTCCTGAACTGCACCAACCCGGCACTAGTGCGTCCCTCGTGCCGTTCGGGGTTACTTCCTATACTAACTTCCCTGTTTGTTATTTTCTCCTGTCGTTGTCTTCAGAATCCTGGACTCCTCTTCCTCCAATTTTCCTTCCTGGAACCCTCTTCCTCAAATTACCCTTACTCAGGTCAGTTGTTATCAATTCCATAGCTATAGTTGGAACCGATACTGATTTAGACCATTTCCACTCATTTGTGTTATTCTTTGTAGATCATCCCGGGGAAACTCCACTCCAATATCTATCTAGGTAGTTGCCCAGTTACTTCAACTGTTCTAATCACTTGCATAATCTTAACACTGTCTAATATCTTTGTATTCCTTTGCAGCATTGGTATTGGCGGTTTGTGTTCTCCCCGCTCTTTTATTCAATTGACACCTCTGTCTGTCCCAACTGAAACAGCAGAGAGGTACATTGTGGAAAAGAGCCCCTCTTTGAGGAAGCCTGAGTCTTGTACTCAGGGGAGCTGGGATGGAAGATTGAATTTTGAATCTTATACCACCAACATCTCCAAGGTCATTTCGTCTGCATCTTCGGCCTATTTCGGAGTGGTGAGTAACACCGGGGTTGTCGGAAAGGAGGAGCGGGACTGGCAGCTTGTGGACAGAGTTGTGGGCCCCTTGGGACGGTGCAGGGGCGTGTGCCCGCCTCCCCCGACTGCAGTGAACCGGGCTGCTGCAGCACCCCCGGTAGCGCCCCCCATGAGAGTGGAGGGGAGGCACAGAGGGACACCTTTCGGTCTGGGGGACATGACAAGATAAGCCTGAGGTCACAAAGGCCATCTTGCGGACCACAAGACACGGGAAAGGAAAGGCGTGGAGGTACATGGACGTAAGGCAGAAATTGGCCCCATTTGAGTATACTCCGCGAGTTCTTGAGAGGGGGGTGCCTGATCGGGGCCAAGGCCCGGAGGGGAGGTGCCCGATCGGGGCCAAGGCCCGGAGGGGGGTGACCGATCGGGGCCAAGGCACAGAGATGGGTGAGGACGTCGGCGCCACCAAAAAAGATGTGTCGGCCCACCTGGAAGAGACGAGAAGCATGAGCGCGGACATTGGGGGACAAGTGGACAAAATCACCTACAGAATTCACAAGATGGAGGAAAGGCTGGTAGAGGTGGAACATAACCAGTTCTCCCTCGACACGTTAGAGACCCAGATTGATGTGCGCCTCACCGAGGTAGAAAGAAGGGAAGAGGAAATCCTCCTAAAAGTGGATGACCTAGAGAATCGTGAGCGACAACAACAACCTTCGCTTATTCGGGGTTCTGGAGAAAGAAGGGAAGACCGGTAAAGACCTGCATAGTGCCCTCTTCGCCATCACCAAACTTATCTTTGATAATGAGGCCATTGACGAGGTCAAGATAGATCGGATACACAGGGATGGGGGGGAGGGGCGTGGCCAGTGGCACTAGATCAGTGCTGGTCCACTTCCATATCTACAGTGATAGACTCCAAATCATGGAGCAGGCAAGAAAGAAGGGCTCCGTGATGTATGGCTCGGCAAAGGTGACAGTTTTCTAGGACCTGTCGTCCCTCACCCTCTCGAACAGAAGGCTCTTGCACTTCTCACTAGGTGGCTGGCTGACTGAGAAAGGAATTGAATACAGGTGGGGGTTCCCCTGCTCCATATCCTTTGAAGAAGAGGGGTGCAGGTTAAGATTCGCATCGGAGCAGGAGATTAAGAGGACTATGAGCCATTTGATGGGAGATGGAGAGACTCCCCACACCTCAAGGGAAAGGAAGCCGGACGGAGGGTAGTGGGAAACACCAGGTACATGGCAGAGGCGAATGAGGGGTGCATGGACGTTCAGGAAGCTGAACACTCTCCCGGCAGAGGAGACCCGAGGCAAAATGAGAAGGCGGGCTACCAGGGGGTGATGTTGTAGTCGAAGTGTTCCACACTGGGTGTGGGCATTGGGGCCCGAGCAGCTTTTCCTCTCCCCGCCTGGTGGTGAGATCACATGTACACGTTATTTTTTTCAATGGTTGAGGGGGCGGCTGGGCCCAAGGATCAGTGGGACTGGGGGCGTGAAGGAACCTTAAGGGGCAATTGGGGCAAATCAGCGTAAGTAGGGGGGCTCAAGAATATGAGGTGGTTAGGTTTTCATCTGATGACATCAGGGGCGAGCCGATCGCCGGGGGGTGGTGGGAGTTGGGGCGGTTTGGGATGGGGGAAAGTGGGGAAGTTAATTGGTACTGGGTGTTCCAGCAGTAGAGTTACGTTTAAGTAGAGTTCAGGCAGATAAGTTGAAGTCTAAGCAGAGGAGAGCAGGCCACCCTCGGACAGGGATAACATGAGCATATCCATAGGAAATAGACCGGGGGTTGGTTGCCTACGGATTGGTACGCTGAATGTGAAGGGTTTGAACTCGCCCACCAAGCAATCCATGGTTGCAAGGGAATTCTGGCGGTCGGAATTGGATGTTATGTTTCTCCAGGAAACCAAGTACTCCAAGATGGAGGAAAGAAGGCTCCCCTGTGGGCGCATTGATCGAGAGTTCTGGGGCTCAGACCCTCTGAGGGCGGGGTGGGCATTCTGGTACAGAAGGGGTTGAGGATGGAGGTCACCAAGGTCTGGTGAGACGCAAATGGGAGAGCCTTACTGGTCTCTGGGGGTATCAGGAAGACACAGTTCACTTTCACCATGGTGTACATGCCAAACCAGGGACAGTTACTGTTTCTGAAGGACACAATGCCAAAAATCCTAGTAGAGAGTTTGGGGAATTTGAGTACTGGGGGAGACCTTAATACATGGGCAGATCCAGCCATGGATAGGGAGTATCCTGGGGATAGGGTACGTGAGATGCCGCCCCCTGGGCATCGCGAGTTCCACGATTTAATGGGGGAGTGGGGATTGAGGGCGATATATGGCACCATCTCCAACCGGGGTTAAGGAGTTACATGTTTTATTCATCACCCCTTGGGACCTATGAGGATTGATTACTTGTATATCTCGCTGAATATCTGGAAGGAGGCTCAGGGTACGGAGATCGTCCCGGTCTCGTGGTCCGACCACTATATGGTGACTGTGGATATACAGTGGGCAAGTATTTCTCCCAAAGGAATGAAATGGAGGTGCAATGAATCGCTTTGGAAAGATCCTGTGTTTTTCGCAGAGATGAACAAGGAAATAGTGGAATACTTTAAGGTTAATGATGACTGGGACATAGACGTGCGGACCATATGGGAGGCTGGGAATGCTACGTGGAGAGGGATTCTGATTCGGGAAGGGGCCCGTAGGAAGAGGGAAAGGGCGCTAGTTGAGAAGAGATTAAGGGAGGACATAAGACGCCTCGATGCGAAACCCCCTGGCCCTTCCGGGCCTCGGGAGGTGTGCATACAGGAGGCGAGGGATAAGAGGGAGGAATTGACTCTTGGAAGAGGGGAAAGTCATCCGTAGCCTGCTCTTCCTGAAACAAAATTTTTACCAAAAAGGCGATAAAGCAGACTCCCTGCTGGCCACGAGGCTGAGAGGATAGCGAGCTGACAGGTGGATATCGGAAATAAGAGGGAAGGAAGGGGTGGCGGAGACGGGGGGGGGGATTCCAGAAGCCTTCGCAGCCTTTTATGAAAAATAATATGCTTCAGAGGTTCCCTCTGAGGCACAGGATATTGGCACTTATTTGGAGTCCATTGACCTGCCCAAACTCTCTGAGGAGGAATCCTTGGCGCTGGAAGCCCCCATAACGGAGAAGGAAGTCAAAATGGTGGTGGCAAGGTTACCAGTAGAGAAAGCACTGGGTGAAGATGGCTTCACCGCTGGATTCTACAAAGCCTTCCTCCCCTCCCGACTCCCTTTCATAACAAAGATGTTCAGCGATATACTGAATACAGGTAGGGCGCCAGAATCCTTCCCCCGCGCCCTGAGCAGGGATCCCAAAGGAGGGTAGAGATCATCGGAACTGTGGTGCATATCAGCCAATTTCCCTCCTCAATATGGACGCCAAGTTGTACACTAAGGTGATAGCCACACGTCTGGAGGGGTACATGCAGAGTCTGGTTCACTCAGATCAACTGGGGTTCATTACGGGGCGACAGAGGACGGATACGATGAGGAAGACACTGCATCTTATACATGCATCCCTAGACGCTGGGCGGTCAGTCTCTTCTCTCAATAGATGCTGAGAAGGCCTTTGATCGGGTGGAGTGGGGTTTTCTCAGGGCCGCCTTAGTCAAGTTTGGAATAGGGGAAACAGCTACTCTGTGGGGTCTTAGCTGTGTATGTAGCCCCTTTGGTTTTGGTAATGGTAAATGGGAGGGTACTCGAGGTAGGTTGCGCTTGGAAGGGGAACCAGGCAGGGATGCCCCCTATCCCTGACACTTTATGCTCTGTCGCTAGAACCCCTCGGCCAGCGGATCAGGGATGACCCAGGGGTGCGGCGCATTAAAATGGGAGGCGTGGAATATAAGGTCGCATTATATACAGATATGTTGCTTCACGTGAGCGACCCTCTGATTTCGGTTCCGGTGGCTCTCCAACTGATTGAGCATTACGGTACTATGGCCGGACTGAACATCAATAGGGAGAAGTCGGTACTCTTACCCCTGGACAAAGGGAGGGATGGGGATGTTTGTTTGTTTACTTTTATTGCGCACCAGACCCGTAAGTAACGGGGCGCAGCAGTAAGAAAATGCAAAGCTTACATAGTTACAAGAAATACAGTATATACAATAAAAGCTTAGAGTATCCACAGTTCTAAAATATACACGATATACAATAAAGACTTAATGATTACAAAAATATGCAATGTACAAATATACAAGTTACAGAGAGGCACAGAGTTTAAATGAGAATATAAGGCGAGTGAGACTCAACTGATCAAGGTACGGAGTAGGCCTAGAGGTAGGAGACTAGGGGTCGGTAGAGATGAGGTGTTTGATGACTTTTTTTCAGAAAAGTGGGTAAGGTTGGTCTACTCTTAGATCTAGTGGCAGTAGGTTCCAAGATTTAGCAGCCTTCACTGGGAAGCTATTACCACCAATTGTGGCGAGTCTGTATCTAGGTATGGCCAAGCAATTAGCATTGCCAGCTCTAGTAGGTCTGAGAGAGATTCTTCTATGAGGTTTATATGTGAGGTAGCTAGGGACAGCGTTATTTAGAGCTTTGTGAGTCAGTGATAGCGTCTTTAGCTGTATTTTGTTACCAGTAGATAGCCATTTATGATGGCGTCTAATGGAGGAGATATGGGTTATTTTATTTATGCCAAGTGCTGCTCTCAAGGCATTATTTTGTAATGTTTGGAGCCGCTGGATGGTATTTTTATTAGCACCACTGTATAGGGCATTACAGTAGTCAGTTCTGGATAGTATTAAGGCTCTGGCCAAGATCAAACAGCTGTCATTAGAGAGGAATGGCTTGCCAGCTCTAATCAACTTGCAGGTGTAGGCTGTGGTGGAGGCCTGGGATTTAACCTGTTTATCAAAGGACAGGGTGGAATCCAGGTAGAAGCCAAGGGTTTTTACTTCCTTGGAGACTTTGATGGTATTTCCATCGATGTTGAATGAGGAAAATTCCTGACCTAGTTTTTTGATGTTGGCATGTGTTCCCATGATTATCAACTCGGTCTTATCGTCGTTCAGGCATAGGCCATGAGTGGCCATCCATGCCTGGATGATAAGATATACCCTGTTCACCAACTCCGTGTCCTTGCTATGATCCCCAGAAAGCGGGAGGAGAATCTGTGTATCATCTGCATAATTGGTGTAGATGATACCCAGATGGTCCAAATGATCAAACAGGGGCTTGGTGAAGATGTTGTATAGAGTTGGAGAGACGCAAGAACCCTGAGGAACACCGCACAGGATACGGGAGGGTCTGCAGCTGCTGATGGAAAGAACTCTCATGGTTCTCTCACTCAGGAATGATTCAATCCATCTGATAGCCTCAGGGGAGAAGTGAGCGGCAGAATCAAGGTGTCTACAGAGGATCTTATGGTCCACAAGATCAAATGCAGCTGAGAGATCAAGTAGGAGCAAAAGTACTGACTTCCCTTTGTCTCTCAGCTCATCAATTTGGGATTTTAAATCGATAAGGGCAATTTCTTTTCCGTATAGTGGGCGGAAACCAGATTGTCTGTCTCCTAGGAGTTTGTGCCGTTCTAAGTGTTTCTGAATTTGGCAGCTTTGTCCAATATTTTGAGTAAAAATGGTACAGTGGTAATGGGGCGGTAGTTGGTAGGGATGAGGGGGATGGAGCCTGAAGTAAAGGAGGCCTTAATCAATTTAGCAATGAACAGAGATAGTTCCCTGACAGCATCTTTTATTAGTTGCGCAGGGCAGATGTCGCCTTTACAATTAGAAGGCTTCAATGAAAGGATGATTTTTTCTACTTCCAGAGTAGACATTTTGGTGAAATGGAAGTTATTGTCACGTGCATTCGGTGGGTCGCTAGGCAGAGGGTTTTTAAGTGAGTGCTGTAGATTCAATGTTTCTTTTTTGTGCTGGATTTTATTTTGGAGCATGTTAATTTTGTTTGATAATGCCTGTTGGATGTCTGTACACCAGGACTTATCCTTAGTACAGATGGCAGGTGTAGCTATAGGTGACTCTAATTCATTTGGTATAGAGAAGAGTTCCTTCATGCTAGAGTTGGATTTGGCAATGCGCTCGTCATAAGAATTACGTTTAGCCAGGCAGACTTCATTCTTATAGTGTGAAGAGAGCGAGGTTAATTTGGCTTTATTATCGGTGGAGGGGCAGAGTCTCCAGTTGGTTTCGCTTTTTCTTTTCAGAAAGCGTAGGTCTCTAAGTTGTGGCGTGAACCATTTATTTAAGTGGGCTTTGGGTTTGCTAGATCTAAGTTTAAGAGGGGCAATTTTGTCCAATGTAGTGAGCATGATATTGTTGAATTCATGGACTAGGATGCTAGGATCTAGATTTTCTGGTAAAGCATTTACAGTGGGAATACTTTTTTTGTTTCTTGTTAGACAAGGTGGCGCTTGTAGAGGGGCAGTGGGAGTAGGTCTGGTCGTGGATAAGTGAAAGGACACCAGTGAGTGGTCTGTCCAGGAAAGAGGTGTGATGGATGGGATAGTAACTGCACAGTTATAATCCGCTATCCAATCCAATGTTCTCCCCTTCAAATGGGTGGGTTTATTGACTTTTTGAGACACGCCTAATGCCTTGATTGTGTTAGCTATATCTGTAGCATTTTTGTCCATAAGGTCATTAAAGCCTATATTGAAGTCCCCTAATAGGAGTAATTGAGAGGTTGGTTTGAGGTTGTTAGAAAGTATATCATGCAGATCCTCCTCAAAACTGCCAAGAGGACCCAGCGGTCTGTATATTAGAAGGATGGTGAGTGATTGAGAATTATTTATCTGGAATTTAGCAGAGCAGATAGAATTTCGCAGGATTGTGACAATTGGGTAGGGGCTCGTCTGAGGGATAGGCACATTCTGGAGATGATAGCGATACCGCCTCCTCGTGCACCATCTCTGTCTTGCCTGGCTATTGTGTAGCCATCTGCGATGGCTAACAGAAGCGACGGTCCTGCTGCGTTATGTAGCCATGTCTCAGTAATCGCAAGGAAATCAAGATTGCCTCCTGTGATTAGATCAGCAATGTCAAGGGCATGGGCGACAAGCGATCTTGCATTGAGAAGTGCACCTTTAAGGGAGGGGGCCTCAGTAACAGCTTTGACCTGGACAGGTTTGGCTGTGATATTATTGCTTGATTTACGTTTGATTATTGGTTTGGTGGGCATTAGAATTGGCGATAGAATGTGAAGGTGACAAATTAGAATGAATAGGTTTCAAAATATGCTGAAAGTTAGTCTTCAGGTTGGTGGGAGGTAGGGATCTTCTCAATGGTTCGTGTAATTTTGTTAATCTGGCGCGGAGTCTAAGGTTTCTATTAGACGTGGCACAAGGTAGGGAAGCAAAGGATGCTGACCCTAGGGCACTGTGGAGTGCAGGTTGTGAGGGCGTAGCATAGTGTATAGCTGTATTTGTCAGTTTGGGCGGGCTAGGATCTAGTATAGGTGCTAGAGGGAGCTCAGTAAAGCATACTAGGCTTCTAGTATCAGTATGTAATGTGGCAGCCATAGTGCAAAACAGAATAGTTAGAATTAACATCTTACTCAGTTAAGCGGCAGGAATATGGCAGTGCTAGTAGAGGCACCTATTCCAGGTACCAGTTGGTCAACACAAATAATCACAATTGGGCAGCAAGATTAAACAAAGTAGGTCAATGCAGGTGAGGCACCTGGGCCGGCACACAATTGGGCAGCAAGAATACTGTTGAGAGGTTCGCTCTACTTGGGATGGAAGTTAATGCGGTGAGGTACCTAGGTGTTAACCTTAACAGGGACTTTGAGAGCTTGTTCGACCCTAATTTCCCCCCGCTGCAGCAGAAAATACAGGCAGATTTGGGGAAATGGGAGAAGCTAAAGATCTCTTGCTTGGATCACCTGAATGCGCTGAAAACGGGGGGGGTTATTTTTATTCCAAATGCTTCCGATACACATACCGGAGGGGTTCTTTCGGGAGGTACCGGGTGTGCTACCTATGTTCCTCTGGCAGGCTAAGAAAGCAAGAATCCTCAGGTCGACCCTAACATTACCAGTAGAGCAAGGAGGGGATGGCCTTCCAGATGTGCGGCTCTACTATAAGGCAATCCAGCTTAGAGTAGTGATCCCCCATCTGATGTTCCAGAGAGATCAACAGTGGGTGGCGAATGGATAATTACCACCTGAGCCCGGTCAGGGAATGGCTATGGGTACCTAGGGACAAATTGTCAAGGAGAATACGGGATCACCCCATCCTGGGAACTATATGGGAAATCTGGTGACGGGGGGCGAACATGAAGGGGGTCTCGACGTGGCCTTCGCCTTTGGGTCACCTGTGGGTACTGGGAATCAGAGCTACCATACCAAACCCAGGAAAGTTTCAGGGTTGGTTTGAGGCGGGCTTGGAACGGATAGGGCAGCTCTTCAGGGGGGCACATTCATCCCGATAGTCCTCTATGGGGATGAAAGTGCCCCCCTGAAGAGCTGCCCTCGAGGCGGCCCTGGGCCTAGGCAAACTTTGTATATTCTTGTACTTGCAGCTTTAAGGGGCACTCACAGTACCGAGGGTAAGGGAAAAGATCGGGAGATGGCTCACCCATGTTTTAGAAGTTGCTCGACAGGGGCACGACGATGCAAGGGCTGATTTGGGCCATGTACAGGGCCTTAGTGGGAGCAGGAGATGGGACAACAGAGACCCTGATGGAGTGATGGAACAGGGACCTGGGGTTGAAATAGATGAGACCCTCTGGGACAGGCTTTATAGCAGTGTACTTAAGACATTGCTAACATGTCAGTATAGACCGCATGTGATTAAGCTCCACCATAGGTGGCAGTATGACCCGGTCAGACTGTCAAAGATGTTCACCCGATGAAAGTCCTAAGTGCTGCAGGGGCTGTGAAGGGAGGGCGGATTACGGGCACATGTGGTGTGATTGTCCCAGGAGGATACAGGTCTTCTGGGATGAGGTCCTGGGTTGAATCAGAGACCTGGAGGGGATACCCAGAGATACAAATCCTCTTTTGGTAGTGTTTGGGATGGAGGGGGAGCAGAAGGAATACGCGAGGCTCCCAAAGTTGCAACAACTTTACTGCTTGCCGCTAGAGCATGTATCGCTACTAAATGGAAAAACAAACATTTACCAAGTAAGAGAGAATGGCCCAATGTGGCCAAAAGCATTTATTTAATGGACATAATCACTGAAGGGCTCCATCTAAGGGCTGGTCCCACAGAGATGAAGTGGCACCCCTTCATCGTGCGATATGACCTCTGATACGTAGATGGGATGAGGGGAGGCGGACCATGCAGGGATTGAAATCTAGGTAGGGAATCGCGGGTATGAAGGAGGGCTATGGAGAGGAGGTGACAGACCGCTTTGATGATGACTCGGGGAACAATGGGGCACCTAAACGTGGGCTATCTGATGGACAAAGGCCTGTAACCCGAACAATAAGTGTGCGCACAGTACCGGGGAGGGCTGAGAGGGAAGTGGGGGAATTTGTGGGTTGTTTTTTCTGATGGTTGCTGTTTCTTGTTCTCTGTTCCTTGAAATGACAAATTTGTAATGTAATGCCATGTTCGCCTGCACAAATAAAATAAAATGTGAAAAAAGATATATATTTGTTGGGGGCAGGTAAAGAAGATCCCATCCCTGAAATCCTCCAGTTAGGGTGGTAGGTGGGGGAGGGGGTGGAAGGATGTGAGCCCCCACACTCCCGATTAACACAATTGCTTGCTCAAAATCAAGGGTGGTTGGGAGGTTTATATGTTGTGAAAATCAGTTTCCACCAGTGACGCCCCTGACTATAATTTCGTACCCCCTATCAGAAAACCTGCTCCTCAGGGATACAGTTTGGGGAAAATGGTCATTCTGCTCGCCCAGACAGTCCTCCCCTCCAAGAATTTGTGTGATTAGCTATTGGTGTTGTGTGTGTTTGTGTGTTTTCCTGTTCTGCATCCGCATGGCTTGCGTTGAAACTTGCTGACTATTAACTACTGCAAAATGGTTAGATTTATTGTCATTTTAATGATTAACCTGCAAGCAACCGAGCCTAACAGTGAATGTTTGACTCGCTCTCATGAATTAGAAATGGCAGCCGCTGCTTTTGAGAGTTGAGAAATTTTAATTGCACCTTTTCTTTCTTGCAGGTTGCATGGCAGGTTGGCATTGATGCATGAGACTTGCATGACTCCACTTAGCACTTCCCTTGGATTTGGTCGAGAATGCAGGCTAGCATGGCGCATGCCGGAAACTTAAATGGAAATGCACCAGGTAAACCAGTCTTTTTTAATGTATGGATGAATTGCTTATTTCTTCCAACAGGTATATAGAAATGGCATTCCTACTATAGTTTTCACTGATTTCTTTTCTACTCTGAAAGTTCTTAAAGGAGTGTTATCTTGCCTCAAATTTTATTTAGACCATTGAAGTCCTCCTAGACAGCAGCAAATATGTAAATTGGACCTTCAAATGTACTCCTGTGTGAAGACATCACAGAAAGAATCTTTGCAAGCTGGCTGCAACTTTTATTAAACAGCAGAAATAGATGACGGGATGTCTGACATTGTTCAGCTGTGGCTACTTAGTGCCTCAAAGTAAATACAGAGCCACATCGTATGACAGTACCTGAAATTAAAATCTCGGGCTAGGTGTTTCTTTCTGGCTCTCTTCTGCTCTGTTGGACAGTGCTATGTCATGCTTCCAGTTATCAATATATTTTTACTTTGTAGTAGTTGTGGTAGAGTTGCAAAAATTAATTATAAAATGGCTACCCAGTGGTGTTACATTGGGAAAAGGTGGGGTAAATATACATACTTGAACATGTTATATTGGTATTCTTCAAGCTGCCACCCAAGAATACTTCAATGTTTTAGGTCAAGGATATTGTATGGTATCCCCCTTTTTAAGCCAGCATTTTAAAAACCAGGGTGGTTCTAAACATTTCCAAGCACCAATTGCATGTTTTTATGATTAAATCAAAATATTTAGACTTCTCCATGAAATGTATTTTTTTGTATTAACATTTTTATTGAAATATTTACAATTCAGTACAAACAAAAAGCCCAGACAAATGAAGAATAATAAAAAAACATGTTGCTGTGTCAGGTCCAGGAACCTGCCCCCAGATCTCCTTGTACAGACCACTCTTTTTTTGCTTGTGCAGGATGACTTTCTCATACAACGTCATCTTCTGCAGGTCGTCAACCCACGCCGCCGACGTGGGACATTTGCTACCCTTCCAATCTCTCAACACAATCTTCTTTGCAGCGAGAGAGGCCCTAAAGAACAAGCTCTTTTGTGGGTAATTGAAATCTTCCAAATGTTCATCCTCCCCAGGACAATGGTCACAAAATCAGTCTGTTCTCAAAACTGTTTTCATTGTCTTCGTGACTTCACTCCAGAACACACACACACACACTACAACATTCCCACATCATGTGCTCAAATGAGTCCGACCTATGACCACACCCCCAACACGCACCAGTCAATCATACCTCTCGCACTCAACCTGGTTGGTGTCCAATAAACTTTATTTAAAATCTTTATTTGCTGCACGCTCTCACCCAGGTTCAATGAGCCCAAGGACACATTTCTGCATAGGTTTTCCCACCTGCCCTCCGACATGTCTGTGCCAATTGCATCTGACATGTCCCCAATAAATGTTCATTCCACTTTTTCCTGCTCATCAAAAGCTTGTACATTGCTGAAGCAAAATGTTTTTCCATTAAAGTTCAATATCTGTTCCTTAAGAGAGTCTCGTTCGTTCACTGCGATATTCCCTATCCCGCTATCTTCTGTATTCCCCATAGGAGCAGTCGTGATGATTCAATGTTCTCGAAAGCCTGCTAAAGGGGATCCAATCATTGTTCTCAAATATGTCTCCAAACCACTGCACACTGCTCAAAAACGAGTACGGCCAGAACACGGTCCTCCCATTGATCAGCACCCTTTTATTCATCCAGGTCGAAGTTCTAGGGGACATTGCTGGGCCCTCACCAATCCTTCCCTCAAGCGTGTGCCAGGGCCATCTCAAAGAATCTCGAAGAATCTGTTGGAAACTCTTGATTAGGGGGAAATGTGCACCTTTGCTGCCAAAAATGAAGAGGGTTTGTTCCCAATTGTTACTTTTTGCTGAAGCCTCTGCTCCAGTACTACTTGTCTAGTGTGGAGGCAGTATTGCTATATGGTCTGGACCTTTCCCTAATTGATTTGGGGGAGTATCTCCATTAGGTCCAGGGAATGTCTGGAAGAAAATATTGGGATTGACAAACTCCATACCAAACTCAATTATTAGACAAGGGATTGGGTTAATCTCGCTGGGAGCTAGAGCCAGGTGGAGAAAGATGGCTGAGTATCTAAATTATTAAATCTGCCTCCTATATGTCTCTATAAGGGCTGGGGTGAGGATCAAACTAGGGAATCTGGTGCAAGTATTAATAAATTTAAGGAGCAAATGATTGAAACACTCTTATTGATAAGCTCATCTAAAGAAGTGCTTACTTACAGCTTGGCCCCAGTAAAGAAGAAGCTTTTCAAATATGATGGGGCAGGCTCCTCTGATCAGGTGGGAACATACCCTCTTTATGGTGAGCATGGTACATTTCTCACTAAAAGGGAGGCACTTCAAAATTATATTTTGATCTTTCTGTGTCCAAAACTAAGGACAATTTATCTTTGCTTTAGCTACACCAAATTCCGACTCTAGAAAGAACAAGCAAGTGGGATTCAGGTCTGGGCAACCAGACCTGTAGATTTTGCGGTAATTTGGCTGCTAAATAAACTATAAAACATCTAGTAAATTGTCCGGCACTGAATGATGAAAGAAAAAGACATCTACGGACGGAAACCTTAAATGACTTCATGTGGTCTGGTTTGATGGGAGGCCAACGGCAGAGTATGATACTTGCATTATGTGGTTTTCTCACTGTGATAACAAAAAGAATTGCAGAGTTAAGACAATAATTAGCAGAAAAATCCTTCTCCAATGAATTTTATTATGAATTTTCTTTTAATTGATGCCAATGTATAGTTTTCTTTGGACAATTCTGTTTTTGGATATTTTATTGTAAATATGTACGACGATATTTTCTTTTGTATTTTTTATCTTTTTTCTTCTTCTGTATAATAGTGAAAGGTTTGTACATTTGATGTCTGAACCAAAACACTAATAACAAAATAAAAAAATACAATTATTACCCAATGATAAAAAGGGACTGTCCAATCAAGGTTGTATACAAATATCTACTTTATTATCATCACAACAGACTGTTCTCGCACACTACAACATGCAACCCTCCCTGTAAAGGAATGCAGAGGAAAGACAGTTTCAAAGAAGGAAAAGGATGCACTCTGGATACTGACAAGGGGGGTAGTGTGGGATGTATTGACCCACTCCGCTATGCGGCATCACCCTGCCAGTTATGGGGAAAGAAACAGCAACAATGGCGGCAAAACCCTTGTGCGGGCCAAAAACCTACAAAAACCGCATGCTTCAGCACACAAAAAGAGGGATGCAAAATCTGCCACCCATAGTGCATGTGCAGTGGAATAGAGCACACCCTGCAGAAATGTGCCAATGAGTCCTATGACCAGCAAACAGAGTGCAGAGAGAATAGCAGCACTTTGCAAATGAAACCCAAAAATGTGCCTAAAAATGACATTTGCTTTGTTGCCAAAAACTCCAAAATGCCTATAACACAACACTTTTCAACATTCACAGTCTTGCCTGGTGCTAAAATCCATGTATCAAATTAAACATTGTGAAACATACAAAGTCTGAAAACTGACAGCCTCTATACCAAAATCTGGGTGCAGTACCCGGGGCTGCCTGAATGACAGCTGTCAGAGGAGGACTGAGAAAGCTTTAAAATAACCTAAAACTAAAAGATCTGCAGAATTAGGAAACATAAACAGGATTGTTGCCAAAAAGGAATACATATTTTAGTTGTGTTTTTGATTCCACAGATTTTAAGGCCAAGAAAGAAATGTATTTGTATGTGATGCAACAGATGTGGGTTTTGCGAAGTTTAAAAGTTAATTATCTTGGCTGAAGCTGCTGGAAAAGCAGGTTTTTCTCCCAGAAGGAGGGCCTTCCACTCAGCAGAAACTCACGGGGAGGTGTTAATTGCAGGTTGGGACAGAATCTTGTCATCAGAGGGCAAAGGAACAATGACAAAGTTGCAGCCCAGGAAACTCGAAGTGTGAAAAGGGTCGTAAATGGCCTCTGGAAGGAACAAGCCAGGAGGGGGATGCCTTGGACTGCAGGAAGACAAAAAGAGGCGGAGCCAAGCGACCATCTGTTGCTAAACTTGAACAAAGAACACATTTTAAAAGACATATAACTTGCTATTCAAAATGGTGAAAAATATAAAAATGACAGTTGTTAATTTAATTTCTGGCTGCACGTGTGAAGAGGTGGCAGAACGGTGTGACATGTTCTGGACAGGAATGGCAAGATATGTGGTTTTATGCAAAATGTATTACTGTTAGAATAGTGAAAATGTACACGCATATCCCTATGTTAAACACGCACATTTGTGGAAATTTGCAGGAAAATTGGAGTGTGTTCATAGCGAAAAGGACAAAATTCTGTAGAAAGTGGAGACAAGATCCCACCACTGCGGGGTTTTGAGGAATAGCTGCTATGTAAAATATGGCATCTTTATGTGTGATTTGTATAAAGGTGACCAATGTAGAAATGTACATATAATATAAAATCAGATTTTGAGACCAATGGATAAAGGGAGGTCTCTGAGGACTGTAAGGCAAATCATAAAACGTGACGTCATCCGGCCTTCATCCAATCACTCAAATTGCAAGGCAGAGATGAAGTGTGGTCCTATCCCAGCTAACAGGGGCAAGCCTAGCTAAGCTGGCCCCCGCTGCCCCTTTGTGATGTCATTTTTAGGCATAAATAGAGACAGCTGACAACACATAGGGACTCACAGATCCAGCCACCTTCCTGATTCCGGCGAAGCACTCTGATCCAGCTTCCTACATCCAGATTTAAATATTCTTCCAGATCCAGATGCCAAATCTCTTGCCAGCAATAAAGACTATTGATTTCCAGCAAAGCCCCAATCCCCAAATGTATTCTCTCCACTCAGTAAAGCGCTGTGTGGTGTGAGAAGGCCTTTTGAACCAGTATCCAGAAATGCTCTGGCTTGCCACCACTAGGCTTGCCTGAGGAATCAGCTGATCCAAATACCCACAGACTAGGAGAGCAGATCAAGTGCCAATCCGGCGACCGGCCTAGAGGATCCAGTCCTGTGCCCGATGTGCTGTCTTCCCTAGACCAGACCCACTCCTAACCAGAGCTGACAGTCCCATTTCAAAACATATCCTGTGAGTATAAATAGGAATAACTGTGTCCCATAGTATATGTCCTTTGCCTTGTCTTATCCCTAGCTCAAACCCATCCTATCTTTCCTTCAGAACCTGCATTGCTAGAACTATAATTTTGCGCTGACCATTTTCTCATCTGAAGAAGTCGAGTTTCCTTATCAGGTGGGTCACCCTGATCCAGTGACTGTAAGATTCCTGTGTGGTATTTGCTTCTTCATAGTCACCCCTAGTGGAAGCAAACCCATTTGTCATTTTCAAAAGGGCACGCCTGTTTTCCATTCTTGTGCCTATTTTACAAAAACGACCTTTACTAAAACCTACATAACTCTCTCCGTTTTTGTTATAGAATTGAAATTTCAACTCATACTGCAAATCAGTGCGATTCTCCCGTTATGGCAAATATCGCGCAATGAAATAAGAAAGATTTTAAAATCTGAAAAGTTTACACGTGTAAAATAGCTCTAAATTGCTTCCGACTTGGACCTTAAGATTTCAGTTGTTTACTGCTGACCAAATCATTGCTTGTTCTTGTGTGCAACTATTCAAAGCGGCTCCCATAGAAATTTATAACAATTTCAGTATTTCTGACCATATTTGGTGTTTTTGCCCAGTCCATTTTAAAGACAATCTTGAAAGCCAGTCTGACAGCTGAAAGGAAATTCTGTTTTTCTCTTGTGTTTGCTGGGGGAAAGTGGGACTGATATTCTGTTTTATTTGTGCTATTACGGAATACCTGCTCTCTCCTCCTATCTCCTTACATTGCCTATTGGGGGGGGTTGAGGGGTGTTGCAGGGGGAACTTCTAACCACAGTGCTATCTGATCTAAACCAACACAAAAGTATTATTTTCTGTGCTTCATTTGTTTCGCTTATTACCTATTCCTAGTGTACTAAAGATATTATTCAGTGTTCTGTCACCCCATTGGTGATTGTTGTGTACCTATTATACTCCTACGTTCCGTCCCCTTTCCTCCATACTTATGGGACATTCCTCCATCCTGTGGGACGGGACCAGAGCACTTTGTAAAAGCATCAAAATTTTGCAAAAATGTTAGTCATTCCTCTCTTTTACGCGGGGTACAGCACGCGGCCATATCCCCGCCCATTTTAGCTCCACATCGCCCATCAGTCCTTTTCTCCGCTCGTTCGAGACTGGACGCACTTAGCATCTGCGGAAGGTTTTTTCTTCCAACTTCCTTCTCTCTGGCTGTCGCTTGCGATCGCGTGATAGTCTGTCTACGCCTTTTCAGCTATACTTTCCGAATTGTTCTTCCTGTCAGCGACGCTTCGCTAGGGCGGATCCCCATCCTCTTTCTTTAGAGTGTTTGGGTCCAGACCACTGGTGGGACTCGTGTTTTTATTGCGATTCCCTTTCGGTCCGGGCGCTTCAGCATCGGTTAGAGCGGTGAGAGGAAGTGTTCCAGCTCACTCAATCCTTCATCGACGAGAAGAAACGCCCAGTAAATTCTTTACTTTTTAGGGCACCCCGGCTGGGGGACTCCTTTCCGGGGTCTTTACGGTCTGGGAGGAGTATCAAGGGCTCTGTTACCGGGGCTTGCCCTAAGGTGCCGTCTAGGCCTAAAAAGTGTACCAGAGTTTTCTCTGAGGGTCTCTGTCTGTAACGCTTACTTTAGGCTCCGCAGGAACACCTCTACTACTCTTCTCAAGGTGCGTGGTTCTCCCACTACTTCCCTGTTTAGAGTTCTATGAGCTGAGAATCTGTGGAATTGAACAACCAGTCAAAAGTGGAATCTAAGATAACTGTGAATTATCTCCTCACCAACCAACACTCCTTCCCACTGAGTTCGCCCTGCTCACCTCTTTTTATGATTTGATGAGCTATCCGTCCTGCATCTGTGCAGGGGCGCAAGTCCTGAAGAAGGGATTGAATGAGAGCGGGAAAAGGAACCAACTCGAATGGAGGGGCTAAGGGAGTACTAATGACTCAGGAGGTAAGTTGTATGCTAGAAAAGGTTCAATGACTGAGAGAAACTAGGTGCCAAGACCATGAGGAGAAAATCACTCATAATCTGAAGGGAATGTCACTGAAAACATTTACTCGAGAGTGCGTTGCGCATACACACAATGGTAACAAGACACTTCTATCAGGCAATGCAACAAGCAAATTATTTTCCTCCTATAACACCAGAGGGATTCAGGGAACCAGCAAGATGGGACTCTAAATATACTGTATGTTCCTACGTGTGTGTGAACAAACCATGTAAAACAAATGAGCTGCTGTGACTAGACTGCCCAACTACGGAATAAACAATGTGCAATACCACAGCCACAGTAAAATTCCTAGTGACGCGAGCGACTAAAATGCTCGCTTACTAACCAAAAAGGCTGACGAGAAAATTAGATGCCAAAATAATGCTTCACAAGAAACTGTACTTGCAGTGAGATGAAACAACACGGACAGCTTCTCCTGTTAATTCCTCACAGAAGAACGCTCCTCCTCACCGGACACTCGGAAACTGTGAACTGACAGAATTCAAGTGGGAACTAGGAATCTACAACAAATGTGAACTGAGAGTGACACAGGCACAGGAATTTTCAATGACGAAAGGGAAAACTAAGGGCTAGAAATTCCTGTCAGGAACGAGCTGAGGTAAGCGTCCGCTAACAGCAAGAGGACGCGAAGCGCAGCTCCACCGAGGGGAGAGGCTTAAATACTCGCGGAGCCTGTACTACTGGAATGCTCCGCAGGATTCAGGGACGGCCGCCTGGCGGCCATTTTGAGTAAAGCGGGATAGTCTGAATTACAATTGGCCACTGGGTTCTCCCTGCTCATAGCCCAGGAATAATACACAGCAGCACAAGACCTTTTGGGGGAAGTTCTATGGAACGGTCCTGTGATCATGACACCGTAAGGGGCCTGTTGACACCGGATCACAATCCGAGACCCCTCCTGTGGGGGCTGTTTGTAGACCTAGCTCTACTGAGTCGTGGGGTACCAGAGCTCGCTCCGAGGCTTCCTTAATTGGAGCTTCCCTCATTTGTACCGGGGTGCGCCCCGAGGCC
The DNA here is from genome assembly GCF_040938575.1 of Ambystoma mexicanum. NCBI lineage: Eukaryota > Metazoa > Chordata > Amphibia > Caudata > Ambystomatidae > Ambystoma > Ambystoma mexicanum. Next base: position 1,145,305,215 of record NC_090935.1, on the reverse strand, counting down.
TCGCCTGGGCTTGTCGGTACCAAACAGAAGTTCGAGGCCCGGCGTGAAGAGGCTTCTACCGGACGCGGGTCCGAGGTCCCTCGTTTAGAGGCTAAGGCGACCAACAGTTCTGAGAGGCCTGTTAAGGCCTTGTCGGTGAAAGGTGTTCCTCATTGTTTCCGCTCTCGCGGTGATCCCAGAACTGTTGAGGGGGCAAGGAGTGAGGTTTTGAACCGTAATTCCTCCTTTACCGGCAGTGCCAAGGTCCTTCCTGCGAAGGCTAGTTTGGCTATTAGCATGTCACAAAAACATTCTAGGCCACACAGTACCGGCTCGGCCGAGGTTCCTTGTGTTAAGGCTAAAATGAAGACCCCTGAGCCACTTGTGGGGACTCCTGCCTCACTTCCACACGTGTCGCAATTCTTCTCAGGTGCCGACAAAATGGCAGCCGTTCCCTCCAAGAACACAGTGGCCATTTTGGATGCAACCCTTACAACTACGCCATCGGCTTTAGGTGTAGGGGGTGCTCTTTCAGGTGAACATCCGTTTACTTGTGCACACCCTTTTCATCCAGTTTATGACTGGAACGCTCGGATGCCTCTACCGCACAATATCTCGCTGCCGGTGGCATCGGCACCCTTGATTTATGTGGACAACAACGGGGAAGGGCCCTCTTGGCAACCATCTGCCCTACGCCCTTGGAATTACCCTCCTCATGAGAGGCCGCCTCCTCTCACGCCTAAGGCATCGACGGAGGACGTCTTTTTCGGCAAGTTTCAAAAACGTATGCATTCCGACCCCATGAAGGAGTACTTTAAGGGCCTGTTTAGGGAGATATGCCCCCCCCCCCCCAACTCTTCCACCTCCGCCTCAATTGTCCACAGTGGACAAGGCGATTGTGGTGCCGGATGTGACTGAGCCTGATCCAGATCTATCGATTGATGTACAGGGCGATCAGGACAGTGAAGACCAGCCCCGCTCTATCAGAGCCTTTCACGACCGGGTGCTGAACATGATGTGTCTGTTGGATGTTCCAGTACCTGAGGCACCCGCTCCAAAGGAGGGCGTGCTTTCGGGGGCGTTCAGCTTGTCTCCTTCGGAGTGTACCGGCTTATTCTTGCAGAAGGACGTTTTCGCCGAGCTCCGTAGAGTATGGGAGAAACCACACTCTGGACTGTTTGTCAATAAGAAAATTGACGCACACTACAGACTTCATTCTTCGGAAGAGGTGGCTTTAGCGTCTTGTCCACCCCCCTCCTCCACGGTCGTGGCTGCGGCCGCTTTGCAGTCCAGACCTGCGGCATCCTCTACTTTGACGGCTACACAGGTCCTGGGCAAGGAGGATAAACTTCTTGACTCCCTTAGGAGGAAGATTTTTGCTAACTCGGCCCTGCAATTGCGGCAGGCCAATTCAGAACTGGTGTTAGCGGGGGCGAATATGAAAATGTTGAAAGGTCTGTCGGAGTTTGAGGAATTCATCCCCGCTGAAAAGCTTGAGGACTTTAAGGCAGGTTTGTCGGATGTCGGGGTTCTGGCTCAGGATCTGCTGGAAGCGGCGGCTCATCACGTCGACATTTAGAGTGGATACTTCTCCTCAGGCTTGGTTGCCTGCCACCAAGTTCTCTAAGGGGGTGCAGGATAAGGTTTTGGATCTGCCGTTTGACGGCAAGGAGCTTTTTCTTTGCTCAACGGATGTGGAGCTGACCAAAACGAAGGATAGCACCCAGACCGCCAAGTCCTTGTCTGTCCTGGTGAAACCACCTTTTAGAACACAGAGACCGCTGTCACAGCCCTGGCCCTCGTCTGGCTTTAGGGGGTTTCTGGACCGAAAATCCCGCAGAGTCGATACCCCTTAGGGGAATTCCCGCCAGAGGCAGCAATGGTGTCGATATTTCTCCCACTCCTCAGCCTCCTCCTCAGGTTCAGGTGGTGCTGCCACCGAAAAACCAGATAAATAAGGGTTCTCTGCGCTCCCATGAGACCCCGGTGGGAGGACGCATTGCATCTCATTGGGAGGCGTGGTAGACCATTATCGAGGACCGGTGGGTCTTGTCAGTCGCTCGAGCGGGCTTCCGCTTCCCCCTACCCCACCCATCAATCCTCTTTTCCAGCAGTCGGGGTTGCCCTCCCTCAAGGCCGAGATCCAGAAGTTACTGGATCTCAGAGCGGTGGAACCTGTTCCCCTAGGGGAACGAGGGGAGGGCTTCTACTCCCGGCTGTTTACGGTGCCCAAATCCAACCAGGCTGGCCTGCGCACCATTCTAGACCTTTCCCAGTTCAATCTTCTCCTACCCCAAGAGAAATTCAAGATGATCACGCCTGCTCAGATAAAGTCCTCTTTACAGATGGGCAAATGGCCCAGCGTGGTGGACCTTCAGGATGCGTACATGCATATTCTGCTCTGGAATCCACACCGGAGATACCTGCGTTTCTCTGTGGGAGTGGAGCATTTCCAGTTCCGAATGCTTCCCTTTGGCCTCAGCTTGGCACTGCGTGTCTTTACGAAGATGATGTCGGTGATTGCAGCTTATCTTCATCTGCAGGGTATCCATGTGTATCCTTACTTGGGCGATTGGCTGTTGCGCAGCCCTTGCCCGCTGAAAGCTGCATGCATTCTTCAGTCTCTGCTCCAGCTCCTGTTCCACCTTGGGCTGTCGGTGAACTGGCGGAAATCTTCCATGACGGTCTCTCAGGACTTGAGCTTCCTGGGTTTTCGCTGGAACACGTTAGATTGCAGTTTACCTGACCAGGGACGGAATGGCAGATCTGTTGGCCACGTGTCAGATGTTTGCGCAGTCGGAGAGCATGTCGGCCTGGTGGTTCCAGAGGCTTCTGGGCCTCATGGCCTAATGTGTTTTGGACTCAAATGGCTCTCCGGAGCTCTAGGCGTCAGGCGGTGGATCCGGACTCAAAGATGGTTTTGATTCCGGCTTCTATGTGGGCGGACCTGGTGCGGTGCTCGTCTCTCAGCAACCTTGTCAGTAGGTGCAGGGTTTCAAGACACCGCCCCGATGGTGACGGTCACGACGGACTCCTCCCTCCTAGGGTGGGGGTGCGACGTTGGATCTTCTTCAGGTCTCGGACCTTTGGTTGCCCCAGGACAAGCTCCTTCACATAAATCATCTGGAGCTTCTGGTGATTTTCCTAGCGCTCAAGGCGTTCAGGCCGGTCATTGCCAACAAAGTGGTCTGTATCCGCACGGACAGTGTCGTGTCAATGTATTACATCAACAAGCAGGGGGGCTCCTCTTGTGGATCTGACCATCCAGATTTGGGAGTGGGTGGTTCGTCATGGTGTCTGGCTCGTAGCAGTACACATCCCGGGCCAGCTGAGCGTCACGGCGGATGCCCTCAGCTGACAAACAATGGTCAGTTACGAATGGAAATTGAAAGCAGAGATCCTCTCACGGATATTCCAGTGTTGGGGCACTCCGGAAGTGGACCTCTTCGCAACATCGGTAAACAAGAAACTTCCTCTGTATGCCTCCAGAAATGGTCTGGGAGCCTCCTCTCTGGGGGATGCTCTCGAGATTCCTTGGCACAACATGGGGGCCTATGCTTTTCTGCCTCTGCCCCTGATTCATCGGACGATTTGCAAGCTGAGGAACACAGTGAATTGTTCTCTTCTGCTCATAGCCCCGTGGTGGCCGGCCAGGTCGTGGTTCTCAGAACTTCAGCATCTGTCGGTGTGTGCACCGATCAGGCTACCGGTGAGTCCAGATCTGCTTCACCAGAAGGATCAACAGCTGTGGCACTTCTCCCCACAATCATTCAGTTTGGTGGCGTGGTGCCTGAGTTTAGATCTTTAGAGCATCTCAACCTGTCGGCTGATAACATGCGAATAATTCAGGCAGCCAGGAATCCCTCGACAAGGTCTCTGTGTAAGAACAAGTGGCTTCGGTTCTATCACTGGTGCTTAGCCTCACAGTTCGACCCCAGGGTGGCTACGACTGACAATGTGCTTTCCTTCGTGTCCCACCTAGCAGAATCGGGCGTTCATGTTCTGGCATGCAGAACTTATTTTCGGCAGTAGGCGCCTACCTGTCCACGGACCAGTGCTCTTATTCACTTTCAAATTCGGTGATTAGGAGGCACTTCGTGGGCTTGACGTGTCTTTATCCACCGGTTCGCAAGCTGCACCCGACGTGGGATCTGAATGTGGGCCTCACTGCGTTGTGCCATAAACCGTTCGAACCTATGGCCACGGTGGACCTTAAGCACGTTTCGTGGAAGGTGTCCTTTTTGGTTGCCGTTACTTCAGCAAGGCGTGTGAGTAAGCTCCAAGCTCTGACGGTGGAGCATCCCTTCTTGGTTTTCCACAAGGATAAGGTAGTCCTACGGACGAATCCCTCTTTCCTGCCAAAGGTGGTCTCTGATTTCCATCTGAATCAGTCAATCTCCCTGCCGGTCTTCTTTCCAAACCCAGCTTCAGAAGCGGAAAGGGTTCTACATTGCTTGGATGTTAGAAAGGCTCTTAAGTTCTATCTGGACAGAACATCTGAATTTAGGAGCTCTTCTCAACTATTGGTGACCTTTGGTAACCCACAAGGTAGGCAGCCCTCTAAGGCGACTATCTCCACATGGATTGCGGCCTGTATTACGGAGTCTTACACTGTTCAAGGTCTGCAGCCTCTTAAAGGTATTCATGCGCACCTGGTGCGGGGAAAGGCAGCTGCAGTTGCCTTTCAGAAATATGTCCCCTGGGAGACCATCGCAGAGGCGGCTACATGGGCCTCCCCATCGGCTTTTTGTAAACATTGTCTGGATCTGAGCTCCAGATCTAATTCTCAGTTTGGCCAGGCTGTGCTGATGAACCCGTTTCAATAAGGGGTTTTTCCATCCTCCCGTAGTTCCTGTGAGGAGTGCTTGGGAATCTCCCATAAGTATGGAGGAAAGGGGACAGGACGTAGGAGTATAACCAGGTTACTCACCGTAGTGACCACCTTACTCCTAGTCCATAGTCCCCTTTCCTCCATACGCCCGCCCGCCGTCCCCTCTAATAAGATTCCTCTATTATTGCTTAAATGTCTCTGCCTGGCGATAGAAAAGGACTGATGGGCGATGCGTGGGGCGGAGCGGGGTTACGGCTGCGTGCAGTACCCCGCGTAAAAGAGAGGAAGGGCTAAAATTTTGCAAAATTTTGATGCTTTTACAAAGTGCTCTGGTTTTGCCCATCAGGACAGAGGAATGTCCCATAAGTATGGAGGAAAGGGGACTATGGTCTAGAAGTAAGGTGGTCACTATGGTGTGTAACCTGGTTAAAACATCTTGTGATTAAATTTTAAATACATAAATAAATAGCCTGATTCCTGGTTTAGTGTGACTGGGGGGTTGGGGGGAGGGGTTTCCATGAGAAGGGTGTGATATGAGTGGTATATCGTTCAGAATATTGAACTTTTAGACAAAAATAAATAAGGATTTCAGTTGTGCACTACATGCTGGGCTTTGACTTGGGTGTGTGCTGGATTGAAATCACTTACAGCTGTTAGTAAAGTAATTCATTGCAATAGTTCAAGGATACTAGTTTTCAACACAAATGGGGCAATGGGTCATAAACTGTCGCTAGGGGACTTTGGCGAAGGGCCAGGGGGACAGAACCACAATGTACCTTCTGTTGTAGATGTTCTTGGTGCTCAACAGGGTCGAGTCGGTTTCAGGGCGCCTTGCAGCTTCTGCAACAGAGTTCAAGACTGGAGACTTCTGCGGGTAGCATGCGGTAGGCAGTTCGGTAAGCCAGATTGGGCAGACTGCTGCAGGCTGGCCTACATGGCGGCTCAGGGTCGCGAATCGTTGTCTCAGTGCTGGTCAGCAGGTCTGAAGCACTGGCTGAGGCATCTCGGATGGCGTTAGCGACTGTGGTGTAACAATAGTCAGCAGTGCCATTGGTTGTAACTCAAGGGGCTCGGCTGGCTCGAAGATTTCCTTTAAGACTGACTTTGGTAGATGCTTATTGGTGCACTCCTCCTAGCCTCTTCACTGGGCTTGTGTCGTCCTTTAAGGCAGAGGGCCCAAAGATGAGGAGAGTGTTGCAGGCAGCTGCCTTGTCCTTGGTTTGGTTCAGAGACTCTCTGGCTCTTCCCACTTAGGAAGCTTGCTGCAGAGCCTAGCAGGGTACGTGTGTGCTGGCTGGGTACCGGTTCTGGAGCTGCTTGAATGTCCTCTGGATTCAGTATCTCTCTCTCTGTTCCCTGTGAGATGCTTAACTTCCCTCTTGGAGTTCCTGGCCTTGCTTCACTGGCAGAAGATGTAAGACAGACTGTACCTGCAGCCAGCTTCCAATGCAGAGTTGTTCTTGCTACTCCTTGCAAAGTCTTCAGATGATCTGCCCAAAAGAGGGGCTCAGCCATCTTTTAAAGCCAAATATGCCACAGTGATTGGTGTAGGCTAAGCCTAGCTTAATGAAACAATCCTGGGCACCCACCTACAATCTCTTGTATGCATGAGGTCGTAACCAGAGTTGCAACAGAAAAGGTAAAGGGGTGAAAACATGTTATGTTGGGGACATTTATAGCGTGCACGTTCACCTAAGGGCATCTTGGCACAGGGAATTCAGGAGCAGGAGCTAAAACAAGAACTTTCTGGGCCTGCCTAAAGAGGAGGTGATTTTCCATCCCCCCTCAGCCCTGCGGGTAGGCTATTCCACAATTTAGCGGCCGCAAAAGAAAATGCTCGACCTCCCACACGGGATAGTTGAATTTCAGGAATGACCAAGAAATTGGCAGAGCAATCGGACCGGGATATAATGATGACATGTTTCCCTCAAGTAATCAGCCCCTTGTCCAGACAAGGCCCGGTGGACCAGACAGAGGGACTTGAATTTAATTCTCTGGCCAATTGGAAGCCAGTGTAGGGCCCGTAGCACAGGGCTGATATGAGCTCCATAGGAAGTGTTGGTGGCTACGCGAGCTGCCAAATTTTGCAGGAGCTGAAGCCGATGGATTGAGCCCAAAGGTTGGGCCAGGTATAGCGCATTGCAATAGTCTATTTGACTGGTAATCAATGAGGCTACTACCAGCGGCCTCATATGGTGCTGAAGAAAAGGGGGCACCTTCTGGAGAACTCTCAGCATGAAGTTACCTGTCTTAAACACTGCACTCACCTGTGGGGACATAGAGAGTGAGGCTGAGGAAACGACTCCCAGATTCTTGAGTCATTAAAGGAACAGGAAGATCTCCGAGGGAGGTAGGCCAAAGTGAGGAGGTCCATAACATACACACAGACGGAGAACCCACTAGCAAGACTTCCGTCTTGTCCCCATTTAGTTTGAGCCAGTTCGCACTCATCCAATCTCCCACAGCAGAAAGGCATTCGCAGAGGCCAGTCGAGTTCATAGCCCGGGTAAGACTGGCCAGGATCTGGGTATCGCCAGCGTAGGAGTAACAGTAAAATCCGAAGGAAACAGGTGAGGCGAACTAGCAGTTGGATGTAAATATTAAAAAGCATAGGGGACAAGGCAGAGCCCTGGGGAACACCACACGTGAGACTACGTACCGAGGATAGAAAAGGTGAAAGTAAGTGTCTAGCTCCTCTCCTATAAAAAAGGAAGTGAACCATGCCAGGACGGTCCCAGAGAGGCCCGCCATGGCTGGCCGGGAGATCAGGATGGAGTGGTCGACAGTGTTGAAGGCTGCTAACAGATCTAACAAAATCAGAGGTAAATGGGTCGAAAATTAGCTACTACTGTAGTGTCCAAAGAAGGCTTCTTAAGTAGAGGGATGACTGTCGCTTGCTTCAGTTCCATGGGAATCAGACCTGCCTGACAGGCATGGTTCACGGTGTCAGTAACTAAGGGCAACAAGCCTGGCATAATTGCCTTAAGTGGGGCCAGAGGAATTGGATCTGAGGGGGCGGCCGATTTGAGTCGGCGAACAGCTCGATCGACCTCCTCTGCCGATAAAATAGGAAATTCCGTCCATACCGGTGTGGAAGTCTCGATAGGCATAGAAGACGGAGAAGTCACACAGCATGTCCTCCTTAACGCAATGGTTTCCTGAATTCTTTCTATCTTAGAGATAAAAAAATAAAGTGTTGCACAGTGCCTGTGATGGCTGGACCCCTTAACAGAGTTCAGAGGGGGGTGAGAATGATCTCACCACCCAATAAAGTTCCCTGGATTGATTCAGGGCACTCTCTACCTTCTGAGTAAAGAACGCCTGTTTGGCCACCAGAATCTATTGATGGTACCTTTTGGTGATCGATCACAGCAAAACTTTCTCAGCCAGGTCATAGGAATGGCACCATTTCCTCTCTGTCTCACAAGCAGGCTTTCGGTTGGTCACTGAACCATGGTTTGGATGGAGCCCTCCGAGCTTGCATCAGTCAGAGGGGCTACTTGATCAGCCACCTCTTTAAAAATCTGTAAGAGGGATGACGAATTAGTGTTGCCAAATCTTCTACATTGGTTTAATATCAGGGCCCATAGGTCATGGGGAACAACCGAGCGCCAGTTACGCCTCCGGGAGGGAGCAGTATGTGCTTTAATAAGTGCTGAAAGCCGCCTTACCTTAAATGAGATATTACTTGCTTAACCATGGGAGCAGTAATACTGTCAACTGCTGAGTAAATCGGTCCCAGTATCCCTCCCTGGGCATGAGTGGGTTGCGAGATGTGTTGGTGTAGTCCTAAATCCAACAACGCTTCATAGAACTGGGATAGAAATGGTGGCTGAGGGTGTTTCAATCTCAAATTGGTCTCCCCGCACAACCAAATTAACATTTGGTCTGACGAGCCACCACTAGGTCTAAAAATGGGTTCAGTAAGGTTACGAATGGACCAGGGGGCCGATATACCAATAAGACATGCCAGACCATAGAAGCTGATACCGAATGTCGAACCAATAGGGCTTCCATTTGCAGTGAGTGGTCCAACGGGATTGCCAGGAACTGGAGCGTAGTTCTGAAGAGGACCGCAACTCCCCCCAAACAGCCCACCCCACCACCCCCCCGTGGTGGGGCGATACATGATCCATCCGATGGCTGGGAGGGCCTGCGCAAGGGCAGGAGCAGACACTTCTGACAGCCATGTTTCTGTCAAGAACCCTACATCCTATGCTCCTTCCGATAAGATATCATTGATGGACGCGCAGGCAGTGACCGCATATTCAATAAAAAAAGAGTGTAACAGCTATAATCCGTACATGTCGGGTTCATGCCCTGATACAGTAGTAACGAAATGAAATTCTAGGGCAAAACAGTGCCTAAGAATTGTAATTTAAGCAGGGTGCCGCTAGATTAGCACTTACCAACAGAATCCCGTTGCCCGTCTGACCTGGCCTTACCCCAAACTGGCCTAAACAGGCCCAGACTGGCCTAATTTTGGCGCAACTTGGGCGTGACAGGCTCTCACCCGCTGCGCTTGTTATGAAAGATTTCCATTTCATGTGTAATTTTCCCTCCAGTTGTGTACCCCCCAACTTTTTGCTTTGTTTAAATAGCATAGTCTGACTTTTCTAGAGGAGCACAGCCTTCTGCTGCACTCCCCTGGGCTTTCGCTCACTTTTTATGGGGAAACTGATATGCCCTTAAAGAAAGTGAGTACTGGGAGACTTTGTTTCCCTTAGTCCATGTCAATATTGCAACTTTTCTGCAACATGTAACAAGTGCACAAAGTACCTTACAGTACAGTGCACTTGGGTCCAAGAGCATAGCTCTGAACCATTTAAGGCGGGTGAAAACACCCGATTTTATTTTTGGCGGGTGAGAGGCCCATTGAAACGAATGGGCGTGCAGGAGCCCTGGCGGGTGAGTCAGCTGTTTACAAGGCGGGTGACACCCGCCAAAAGCGTGCGAGTTGAGAGCTATGCCAAGAGTCATTTCCAAAGGCCTTAGATACTCATGAAGGATTTTTTGAGGAGAAGTGCAGATGTCCCTTGGGCAGGGCTGGTGGCAGCTTATCATTTCATGTATTTTTAACCCTTTCCTGTCAGGTAAACCGCGGTTACCGTGTTTGGCACAAATAGGTGGCCACGGTGGACCTTAAGCACGTTTCGTGGAAGGTGTCCTTTTTGGTTGCCGTTACTTCAGCAAGGCGTGTGAGTGAGCTCCAAGCTCTGTCGGTGGAGCATCCCTTCTTGGTTTTCCACAAGGATAAGGTAGTCCTACGGACGAATCCCTCTTTCCGAGATCCTTTGCCCATCTTGCCCCTTCACCTTCCCCATGTCGTGCCGACCCGGGTCATTCCTTATTTCGGCATGCGTTGTCCCACGAAACGCCAAGCTTTCATGGGCTTCTGTATCCCTAGTGTGTGTGCCCCAGGATGTGGGTTGGACTGTCTAGTTCCAATATACAAAAAATGAGTCCTGGGCGCCTCTCTGAGAACAAACACAGCAAAAATGGCCTGTTCTATGGGATGGTAACCACTCTAGAGTCCGCAGCCACATTTTAGCTCGGTATACCTTTCACAGATGGGAAATACCCATTTGCATATCAGTCTTTGTCCCGCCCACATGGTGGGCAGTCCAGCACCAAAATGCTATGGCAATTCCCTTCTGAACAAGAGTACCAACAGCAACCCCATACAAGTGTTTCAGCCTTGTTGGGCATCATCAATGAGGTGGAGCTGTGCCTCTTTGAGCACAGTGAGCAAGGGGTCTACATCTGGATGACCCTAGGACACTTGGGGTGACTAAACCTAAGACCCATTTTGTGCATTAACCCTTTACATCCCATTGGTCTTGTATATATGTATTTAGATGGGATTGTAGTGATCTAAAAGTATTACTGTGATTGTTATTGTGTGGTGAACTTTCAAAGGCCTTGAAATACATTTATTTGTATTTTTACTATATACACCTGACTGGGAGTGATTTGGAAGTGTCCTTTACTCTGTGTGCTCATTGAGGTCTTTCAGTCGCCCTCACCCCTCCTGACTCCTAGTCTTGACCGCTGCCAATGCTACCTTGATTGGTCTGGCTTGTTCAGAAGGTTACCCTGTTCCAAGAAACTAGGCTGGCCTTCTGAACCTCTGCCCACCTGGTCAGAGTTCATAAATAAGTCTCAACAGCGCTCGACCGATGCACTGTCTGCTGAGGTGGCACATCCTAAAAACAGCATTACAGGAGCCATTCAGCTCCCACTACAAGTGGAAAGTGAACACAGACTGACCCAATGGCTTCCATGTCAGCTTAAAAGGAAAGAAAGACCTGCACAGCTGAGCCTGTGTAGGATAAAGGCCAGGCACCCTCTGTAAGTGCCTAACATCTAAGGAAACAAATTAAAAGGTAAAAAGATTAAAATAACTGCATAGTTTACAAAGAAGCGCTACGCAATAGCGTACGTGCATGTGGGTGGTGCCCAGTCAACCGCTGTAGCCTGTGAAGCCGGTGCTAAAAGGAAAATAAAATGTGTGACCAAATACAACAAAAGTAAACATTAAAAGATGAGCGTACTGCTAGAAGCTGTACCTTGTAATCCTTGTAAGATGCAATACTAAGTCCTACCCATCCTCCTGTCTGTTCTGGATCAAAGAGTCTCTCTAGTTAATTGAGCTCTCTGTTGTTCCTGATCAAAGGCCGGGCTCCCTTGAAGCTGCGGCGGGACAAGACTGTCTGTCTCCATCAAATGACAAACTCCTACCATCTGAATATCGTGTCCCTTCGGGGATGGCTACTGTAATCCACACATTCCGAGACAGTACATTTCACTGTCCATTGATACTAAGAGCGTTAACACAGTGCATGGCAAATGTTGTTGGGGGTTTCCTCTCTCCTTTGTTAGCCTCTGCAGCCAGGCCACATTGGACCTGTTTAAAATATACTCTATTAGTATGCTAATTTCTCCAGCATGGGGTCTGGCATGGATTCACATGCTCATGAATATTCCCCGTCATCAGGCCGGGAATCCTCAGTAAAGAAAAAATCAGTTTCGTTTCTGATCTGTCTGTCTTAGTAGTAACCAATCACTGATCTCTGGGTCATACTGCCCCCAGCCAATGACTGCCCTCTACCTAAGCACCTCCCCTGGCAGCCATCCTCAGATTTTTACTGCGCATTCAAGTGTTGGGAGTCCTCGTGTTTTAGCTCCCGAGCTTTTACTGCGTTTTCGCACTTTTTCAAGAGAATTTTCTCTTTTTTTCGGTTAATCGAGCCTCAAGCTCCACCGTTTCTACTTCCCATATCGGGGACCCGTTTCGGAATTCTTCTATGCCCCTCAAGGGTGAGGTTTTCGTCGAGTTAATCTTCTTGGAAGATTCCGGAAGATCTGTGGCCTACCTCAACGGACATGGCCCAGGACAAGGGTAGCTCGACGCCCGGATCCAAGCTGTTCAGGAGCTGCCCAGGATGCGGATTGCAAAATGTTTTCAAGGAGGACGAGCATTCGAGATGTCTCTACTACCTTCATGAGGACAAGACGCACGTGGAGAAGGACTGTGCGTTCTGCAAGAACCTGTCGGAACGGACCAAGCAAGATCATCGTTCCCGCCTCGCCGCCTGGCTGGAGAAGGGCACAGCAGGTGAGAAGGCGAAGAAAAAGTCTGAGCGGTCTTCGAAGTCCTGTGAGGGCGCCCTGGCGACGGGGGCCCAACAGAAGGCCAAGCACCGCAAGTCCGCGGGCACCAGGAGCACCGAAAGGTCGGGCTCCTCGGCTGCCAGGCAGGGTGCGACTTCCCCGGCACGATCAACCACGAGCAGCGCTCTGGTTCGGGGAAGAGGAAGTCCGAGAACCCGGGTAAGCTTCTGGAGAGGCCCCGGTCGATCTCGAAGGGGGCCGAGGGGGAGCGAGGCGATGACCCTCCCCCCAAAGCGAAGGCCCAGGACGCACCTAAGGTGGTGAGGGCCTTGATCCACTCGGCAAAGGCCTCTATCGAGGTTGTCACAGCAGCCCTGGCAAAGTCGGCAGAGGCTACGCCAGTGGAGGCGGCCTCGGGGCCCAGATTCTCCCTGCCACCGCGGAGGGAATCCTCTTTCCAGATCGTTAAGACCCCCGTGAAGACCCTGGTGGAAAAAGAGGGAGGGGGGGGCGGTGGTCATTACGGACTCGGATTCAGCCTTCAAGAAGGATCCGGGGGCCACCGTGAAAGGCCTCAACGAGAGGTTCATAGGCCTCAACGAGAGGTTCGAGAAGGTTCGATCCCAGGGGGAGGTTCCCGCTGATGTGATCGAAGATCGCAACGATGGCGACGACGAGGGCCAGTGGAGCAGCCATCCCGTCGGTCGCAGCCATTACCCGAGCCCCAGGATAGCTCGGCGGCCATTTTGTTGGCGATCCAATCCTTATGTACTGAGATAAGGACGAGGTTACCAGGGACCCCGACGGAGGATCCAGAACCAGACCCGCCGGGAAGCCCTCCGAACAAGTGGAAGAGAGTCCACCCCGCTCCGGCCTTCGTGCCCGTGAGGCCTGTGGACCCCTCATCCCCCTCGTCGGACCCCCGGGAGGATACGGCGACGGATACGGGGACGGACGACGACGACGGCGGCGATGATGCAACGGACATCCCGTCATCACCACCCCCTGCCCTACCCCCCTCGCTGGGGCCTCTCCGTCCGACGAAATTGGCTCTTTTCACGCCATGATAGCCAGGGCATCCGAGCTCTTCCAGCTCTGCCCTGAGGAACAGAAAAAGGAAGGTTTTCTTTACCAACGACGAGAGGCCAAGAGAATGACGGTCCTTGCGGTGCCGTTGCTCGACGACATCTGGGACGAAGGGCTGGCTGTCCTCAAGAACCCTTCCACAACACCCGGCAAGAGGGACAGGTACGAGAAGAAGTACCGGGTCCCCGATGCCGCCCCCTTGTGCCTCAGGGCCCAGCCCACGCCAGACTCTGTCGTCTCGGCAGCAGCCAAGAAGAAAGCAGCGGGTGTGGCGGCTTCAACTTCCACTTACCCGCCGGACAGCGAGGGCAAGAAGTTGGACTCCATGGGACGAGTCATCTCGTCGGCGGCGACGACGATTAAGGCGGCCAATGCCTTAGCAATTGTGGCCCGTTACGACAAGGAGCTTTGGTTCAAGATAGCTCCTCTGCTAGACTTCCTGCGGACAAGAGGGCGGAGGCCCTACAGATTCTGGAAGAAGGAGAGGTGGAGTCGGATCGCACCTAAACGGGGGCAACGGACATTGCTGATACCGGATTTCGCCAAATGGACAACGGGGCAAGGAGGCCAAGGCGGCAAGGCCTCTTACAAGCAGGACTGAACCGCCCATAGCGTCGGGCCCCCACCGAAGCACCCCAGTGGGAGGCCGGCTGACGAAGTTCGTCAGCGTGTGGGAGTCCATCTCCACCGACCATTGGGTGCTGGACACCCTGGCCTGCGGACACTCACTGGAATTTCAAAAGAAGTGTCCTCGCATTCCTCCCGTTGCCAGGAAGGAGAATCGCGTCCCTCAACTGCTGTTGGAGGTAAGGGCGATGCTCAAGAAGGGTGCCATCGAGCTCGTCCCCAAGAGGCTCCTGGGCTCCGGAGTATACTCAAGATACTTCCTCGTCAGAAAGAAGACAGGCGGTTGGCGCCCCATCCTGGACCTGCGTCGTTTGAACAAGTACATCAAGGCACAGAAATTCAGGATGGTCACCCTCCAGCACGTGCTGGGACAGCTGGAGGAAGGCGACTTCCTATCGTCACTGGACCTGGAGGATGCTTACTTCCACATCCCTATTCTAAAAGGACACAGAGTTCCTCAGATTCGTAGTCCAGGGGCGTCACAACCAATTCAGAGCCCTGCCGTTCGGATTAAAGTCGGCACCCAGGGTGTTCACCAAGTGCCACGCACCCGTGGCGGCGCGGCTGCACCTGCAAGGGATCCATGTCTACCCCTAACTGGACGACTGGCTAATCCGTGCAAGGTCAAGAGAACTCGCCATCGAACACACAGCGAGGACCGTCCGCCTGCTCACGGAGCTGGAATTCGCCATCAACTACCCCAAATCCCATCTGGTCCCGTCGCAGGTGGCACTGTTTCTGGGAGCAAAACGCGATACAGTGAAGCGATTGGCATCTCCGCCGGAAGAAAGGACGAAGGCCATTTTGGGCAAGGTGCAGCGCCTGTTGGCCACGGATGTCCATCAAGTCCCTCCTTGGGATGATGTCCTCATGCATCTACCTTGTGCCCCTTTGCAGACTTCGGATGCGTCCGCTACAAGAGTTCCTCGGCACCCACTGGATTCAAGCGGCGGGCAGCTTCGAAGACAGGACCCCGCTCGACGATGAGTTCCGTCGGGCGATTCTCTGGTGGGGTACACGTGCGCACCTCGCGGCAGGCATGAACTTTCAGGCCCCGGCTTATCAGGAGATGGTAACGACGGACGCCTCCCTGGAGGGATGGGGGGCCCACACCGGCGATCTCCACGCAAGAGGCCTTTGGCTCCCGGAGGAGAGGTCTCTTCACATCAACATCCTGGAGCTACGAGCCCTGTTCTGGGCGCTCAAATCGTTCCTTCCGTCCCTCAAGGACAAGGTGGTGAGGATCTTCACCGACAACACCACCACGATGTTCTACATCCGGAAGCAGGGAGGCACCAGATCCCCAGCCCTATCCAAGAAGGCCCAGGATCTGTGGCACTGGTTCGTCGCCCAGGGGATGTTTCAGGTTCCCTTCCACCTGGCAGGAATAAAAAACGCCATTGCTGACTCACTGAGCAGGGAGCTGCACTCTTGCCACGAGTGGGAACTACGCCAGGACTAGGTGGATCAGCTCTTTCATGGTGGGGCAAACCCCAGATCGACCTGTTTGCGACGGCGACGAACTCCAAGTGCCAGAGGTTCGCCAGCAGGTTCGCACAACTGAGGCGCATGGCCGATGCTTTCTCGTTCCCTTGGGACGGCCTGTTCCTGTACGCGTTCCTGCCGTTGCTGCTCCGTCTCATCAACCAGCTCAAGAGGTCCAGGATGATCCTCGTTGCACCGGTGTGGCCGAGACAGATCTGGTTACCGGACCTTCCGGACTTGTCAGCGTCCCCACCTATCAAGCTGGCGACAGACGCGGATCTTCTCTCCAGAGAAGGAGGCGCCATTCTTCATCACGACCCGGAGTCGCTGAACTTGCAGGCTTGGCTCCTGCAGCACTAGAGTTTGGAGGGTACGATATCCCGGCTGACTGCAGAGAGGTTCTTGCAAAGGCCAGGGCACCCTCAACTCTCAAATGCTATGGACATAAGTGGAAGAGGTTCTCTGTCTAGTGCCGTGCACAGAAGATTAACCCTCTGCGGATTACGGCCCCTCAAGTATTGCCGTACCTACTGTCGCTGGCCAAAGCTGGACTGGCTCACGCCTCCATCAAGATACATCTGGCTGCCATTTCCCGATATAACAGAACTACAGGACAGGCGTCCTTGTGGTCTCATCGTCTGGTGAAGGAATTCATGAAGGGACTATTCCGATCATTCCTGCCGGTGAGGGCCCCTGCCCCGGCGTGGGAGCTCAACGTGGTGCTGACCAGGCTCATGGGTGCCCCATTCGGGCCTATGCATTCGGCGCCGTTGACGTTCCTATCTTGGAAGACAGCATTTCCTGTGGCCATCACCTCCGCATGACGAGTGGGAGAGATCCAGGCCCTATCTTGGAAGCCTCCATACTTGACTTTTCACGACACAAGGGTGGTGCTGAGGACGCACCCCTCCTTTATGCCCAAGGTGCCGTCGGAATTCCACCTCAACGAGCCCTTGGTGTTGCCAGTTTTCTTCCCGTCGCCTTCGTCGCCGGCCGAGAGGACTTTGCACTCGCTGGATGTTGCTAGAGTGCTGAAGTTCTACGTGGACCGCACGAAGAGTTTTCGGAAGATATCACAGCTGTTTGTGAACTTTGGACCTGTGAATCAGGGAAGGCTCTCTCGAAGGCTTCCATTTCCAGATGGCTCTCCGGCTGCATCATGCACTGTCACCGGTTGACAAACCGACCACTGCCCGGCCGTCCGAGAGCCCATTCGACCAGAGCGATCGCTGCTACCACAGCGTTCCTGTCTGGTGTGCCCCTGCTGGACATCTGCAGGGCTGCTAAGTGGAGGTCGACGCACACCTTCACAAGATTCTACTGCGTCGATCGGGACTCCAGGAGGATTCCAGGGTCGGCCAAGCAGTGCTGCGCAACCTGTTCACTTAAGCTGAGCCTGGTGAGGAGGTAAGAGTTGCTTAATGTTGAATTGTTGTATTGCTTAATGTTGAGTCTGTTGCCACCTCCTGTGGTTGTGCATGTGTATACTGCTATGTATTCTTATATTCATGAGCATGTGAATCCATGCCAGACCCCATGCTGGAGAAGGAACAAGTTACTTACCTGTAACTGTTGTTCTCCAGCATGGGTCTGGCATGGATTCACATACGAACCCTCCCTCCTTCCCCTCTGCGGCTCTTCACTTGGTCATACTGCCACTTCACGTGCTACCAAATTTGAGGATGGCTGCCAGGGGAGGGGCTTAGGTAGAGGGCAGTCATTGGCTGGGGGGCAGTATGACCCAGAGATCAGTTATTGGTTACTACTAAGAAAGACAGATCAGAAACGAAACTGATACTGATTTTTTCTTTACCGAGGATTCCCGGCCTGATGACGGGGAATATTCATGAGCATGTGAATCCATGCCAGACCCATGCTGGAAAACAACAGTTACAGGTAAATAACTTGTTCCTTGTTAATCGCTGCCACCATTCTGCAGGGCACAACAAAAAGGTAGGGCGGATCCATGGAGCGTTTGATAGTTAATAAGGTTGGCCTTGGCCATGGCAGGGGGAATATTTTTCCCCCTCCCCCTTCTGAGAGGACATGGTGTAATCCTGGCTGTCCTATCCCAACTAAATATGACAAGGGGGATGGCGCCTTTAGGCCGTCTCCACCCAGAGTACACAGATTTATGTGTGTCTTGTGGTGAGCATAGGAAAATGTGTGCGGATGTGCCCCCTACATTTTCCGGTGGTTGATCTACCATCATTTAATTTCTTTTAAAATTTCAAAAAACCAAGGCGAGAGCACACCCACCATGTGGATGGTCAAATCCTCACAGTATGCATCTGAAGTAACTTTTCCATAAAAGGTTGACCTTAATGCTTAATATTCATAAGGATAAAGGCTTCACTTTATTGCTAGGTCAGTTACTGCAGCAAAGTAGGCCTTCTTTTTTCTAAAGGATCCTAGCACATTGGCATAGGAAATGGCAAATTTAAGAACTCCATACATTTACAAGTGCAGATAATGTGTATATGTCTGTGTTTCACTGGTATTCAACTTGAAATGGTCTTATCTAGAGCAACGCTGCCATTTGGGTGGCCTTGCAGCATTTGTCTTGTCAAACTTGACCATACTTTATTTCTGGTGAGCCGCAAATGTACATGAGCCGCAGCCATACTGTGTAGATGGCTAGTCATCGCAGCCATGTATGGTGAGGTGGCACAGTGATGGTTTTCATGGGTTGCCACCCACATGACATCCCATAAGGCCACACGGACATGATTTAAGCCTCTGTCTGTGAGCCATGTTTGTTTGTTTTTAATGCGCACCAGACCCAAGGGTATCAGGGCGCAGCAGTTGCAAGAATATGCAAGGCTTAGTTACAGAGAATCATACAGTGAAATACATTACTTACAAAGGCAGGATATACAGCTATTTACATTTACTTGCTACGGCAGGATAGGCCGATATTTACAGATATTGTTGGCATTGTACATATACATGTGCATGTGGTGTTACGGCAAATAGGAATTACTAGTTACATTTTGGTTACACGGGCAGGGATCTTGCATCATGCAGATTAATGGTCTGTGGATTTTTACCACAGGATAGTATTCTGTCAAACACCACACACTGCATCATTACTTCATGGCCTGTTTAGCTGTTTTACCGAAATAAGGGGCTACGTGATCACAGGGTGCATGATCCGGTCTTATCATCTCTAACGGAAACATCCGGTTGAGGTAGAGGTCTGTATCACTTGGGTAAGCTGAGCTAATTGCACTTGTCTCGAATGATGCTGTAATGCCATGCCCTCCAAGCTCTAGGAAGTCCATTGTTAATATAGCATACTAAATGTATCATACAGACTCTTATGCGTGAGGCTGATTGTGTAAAACCCTATAAAAACATAGATATTTGTGTTTTCGGGCGCCACAATTTTGGGACTGGGATAATTTGTCATGTTTGCCTGTTGATTTCTGCATAGGTGTATGGAAATCTTGTTTCTACCTTTGCTGGCTGAGGTTGCTTATTGGATTACTTGGTGATAAATTTGGGGTTCCATGGTCTTTGCAAGACAACTGGGTGCGAGTAGAGCAGTAGAAGGGGAGGCAAGTGGGAAATCTCTGGTGTTGAGGAGCGCAGGCCGGAGCTATCAGAGACCTGAATGGTGGTGTGGTTTTGTGATGACATTTGGGTGTATGTTTTATCTGGTGGGGGAAACCCAAGATCTAGTAAATGGCAGAGTTTGAGTTCTGGGAGCACTGCAAGCGTGGAGGGGGCATGTGGTGGAGCTGTGTAGCAGGCCGTGCAGTGATCTCTAAGCAGCTCTGCCAAGGTTAATGCCGGGGAGTTGGTGTTAGCCTGCCTAAAGCTGCCATGTGTCGGGGTTAGTGTTTAGGTTTTAAAGGTGAATGGGTGTATGTGGTATAAAGATCGAGGGGTCAGTTGGTTATTTTGAATAAGGGGGTGGTGGATTGGAATCTTCAGTGGTCCTGTTATTTAAAGTAAAGAGCTTGACTGAACCCGTCCAGTGCCAGTCTGCAGTCGAGTTTAGATTCAATTACATGCAAGGTTTGTCCATAGTGAGCGGCACCCCTATCTATTTAGCTGTTGTTGCAGTCTTCTTGAGTTTTAAGGATTATTGAATACCCAGAGCTAACAAAAATTATGCTCTTGCAGTGTATGGGTGTTTTGTGTGTGAATGCACCATGCTCTGTCTGGTGCTTATTAAAGCTATTGTTACTACTTAAACGTTGACCTTGTAATGTTGGTTACGTGTGCATTGTTAGTCGAAAGCAGGTGAGAGAATGAGGCAGCAAGTTGGGTAGCGTGTATAGCGCCTACGCCACTCTACGACCAGCTCAAAGCACTTAAGGGGTGAAGTGCAGTGCAGAGGGGCGAGGAAAGCATTAAAGTGAAAGTGGCATAGGTTGCCTGTACATAGGTTTTGCCATCCCAAGCATGTTTCAGAGCACTGACTGGAACGGGAAATACTATGGGCAGGAGGCGGTAAGTGGGGAAGTTTATTTTGGAACATGCTGCTCACCCCAGCAGTGCGACAACAAAACTACTAGCGATGTTGTGGTTCTGTTTTATCATTTGGCCTTTCTGTTTAGATGTCAGACGTGCCTTGTTTGTCCCAACCAGTTCATGATTTAATATCTCCAATCGGCGCCTAGGCTCTGGTAAATCCATCGCCCTCCGAAGTCGAGGTATGAGGTCTCAGTTTTTGTTTACAGCTGCTTCTCGCATATTCTCGCTGTGCCAAGTTTCATAGCCCGGGTTTTTGGGAAAATATCAACTATTTGCCAGCCGGGCTCAACCTCCCAGCCTTCAGGTTTTAGATGCAAAACAGAAGTGGACTTTCAATAACAAGTGCTTTACTTTATAGTTTTTCAAATCGTTCGAATGCCGTATGTTTTGTACCCAGTGCAAAATACCTTTCGAGTGCAATCCCCTGAGTTACGGTCTACAGTCTAAACCTGATCCTCCTTTTCAGAGAATTCATTTCAAACCACACTGTTCATCGATGAGTTGCAGAGCCCCCTTCCCTCTTTTCCTGCACTGGCTGCATTTGGATGGCCTCTCCCTCGTTCATTAGTACCCATCGTAACCAGTGGACCCGTATGCAGGCAGAATGGAAACCCAACCTGGGTGAGAAACCCCTGTGCTTCCCTGCCCAGGTAGTACACGAAAACATTGGGTGAGTGTTGGCAATAAAAGGCTGTGGAATTTTATTGCACCAATTATGGTCCTAACACAATAATCATAATTACAGTAACCAAAATATGCTCTACTTTTGGGCACCGGGTCCTGAGGTTGCCCCCTCTGGCCCGTGCCGCCTTCCTTGTCCGAGCGACAGTGTGATCACTGTACAGTGACCTGTCTTCTTTCTTTCTTCTCTCACTTTTTCTAGGGTGGGAGGGTTCTGGGACAAAGGAGAGACTGTGCAAACGCAAACTTCACCAGCCACCTTGGGCAGGGCAGGAGCCTCCCTATCTCGTGGCATCATCTTTGAAGTGCCTTTCCACATCCGTGCCGCATATCACTCGCAGATACACTCGAGCACCAGCTATTGAAGTAAGCAACATTATGCTCCATTACTTCTACTTTATTCATCATCGCCGCACTATGAGCAACACGCTTCGAGGCATTGCCTAAATGCAAGGTAATTGCCGCAGCCATTCCAAGATGGACGCCCCGATCCCCAACGAGAGCCTCTGAGCCCCGCTCCCTTCCTCGATCAGCTGATTGGCCGCGAGCCAGCACTTCCCCCGGTGCTGCTAACTGGAGGCGGAAGCCGTCCGCTATGATCTAAGGGCCGCGAATCGAAGGACCTGTCTGCGTCTGTCCGCGGCCGTACGCGCCATTGGCCAGTCTCCCTGCCGGATGCAACACAGCTTACCTAGCCAACCTACCGTCTGCCACGTGATCTCCTTTCCTTGGTGAGACCACTGACATTAGCACTTTAGAGACCCTATCTTGAGTTGCTCACAAACTTGTATTTCCGCTACCTAACCTTACATATCGGTGGGTACTAGACCTATCGTATCATATGGGTACATTTATTATACCCGACTCAGCTTGTTCCATATGCCATTGCTCTGCCTACATACTCAACTATAACGCACTATGCAAACGGTGCGCATTGTGGAAAAAGTTCACATGTTCCGCATGCCTCTAGACTGTACCAATGTGTCTTTGCATATGTACTAACAAACTCAATTGTACACTGCACCTTGCTCTCCATTCCGCCTAGACTGCCGTTCACATTTTGCCCGTGCACCAATATATGCCATCTGCAGCCTATGTATTGATTGTAGTATGAACTTTATTTAAACTGTATTGCATGTCTTGACCTGGCCTCGCTAGCATTGCATCTAATATTTAGCGTTTACTTAGCCTCATAGTCATTGACCTACATAGCACTAGCCTTACTAAGCGCAAGCCCACGACCTGCCCATTCCGCTGACGTAAGTGCCTAACTTATCCAGATAGACGAATTTACTGCCTCCTTTTACCACCTAAAATTCTGGTCTTTGTTACTCTAGCCAAATTCACTCATTTTCGAAATTAACCATGTTATTTCACCCTCCCATAAGGCAACCGACCCTCTCACTAAGAACAACGCATTGCACGCTGGCAGCCTCCACCATTATACTAGTCCTAGCACTAGCTAACCTAGCTGCACCCAGCACTGCGCAATCTGAAATCATGGCTCCTAGATGTAGACCCTCAGCCGCCGTCCTAAGCGCGAAGCTGCCCAACATCTACTTAAATAACCCTGCTCTATGGCTTAACCACTTCACCAAAAAAACCACTCCTAACCAACCTTGCTCCACCCATCTAAGAAATAAGACTAGGAACCAGATTCTCAGGCAGGATAGGCCACCCATCACATACCAGCATCCTTTCCAGCCGTCGATCAACAAGCCTGCCCAATCATCTCCCAACTTCTTGCACTCCCGCTCTCCCCCAGATTATCTCCCCCCCTATAAGTAATGCCACACAGATTAAGGCTGCACTGGTCAACGCCAGATCCATAGCAGCACACGCCTTGGACATAGCCGATCTTATCAAAACCCAGGAGCTTGACCTCCTTGCTATCACTGAAACTTGGCTGCACCCTGCCTCTGGCCCAGCATTATCCTTGGCTATCCCCCCTAATTATACCATCTCAAAATGCGACCGTACTTCCAGAGGTGGCGGGATTGCATTCATCTACAAAAACTCTCTGGGATTCAGAACCTCCCAAAGTACAAACTTGGAATCGGCTGAGCTACTCTCTGCCAAATTACCCATATCTGCCAACCAAACAGCCACTCTACATCTCATATACAGACCACCTGGCCCTCCTTCCACATTTGTGGACGACATCACGTCTATTGTACTCGACAAAGCTAAAACTAACTCTCAAACTATCATCCTTGGAGACCTCAACCTAGGACACCTGGACCCCAATGACCTTGTTGCCACCGACCTTGCCAATACCCTCACCGACCTAGGCTTCTCGCACCACATACAGGAACCTACCCGCATCAAAGGGAGATCCCTTGATTGGTTAAGTGACACCAATTGCAACATTAACCTGCTCTCCAATGTACCGTGCGCATGGTCAGATCATCACCTTCACCATCGAAGCAGCCCCCCTGCCCAACCCGCCTATTGCCCCTTCAACACTTACTAGGAACAAAAAGAACATCACTGCTGAAAAACTTCTCCCCCTTATCCTTCCCACTCTCAACAACGTCACTAACCTCTGCTCAGACCCTACCTCCTTGGCTGAGACATATAACCAGACCGTACTCTCAGCCATAAACTCTATTGCCCCCCTTAAACCAAGAAGTCCTAAACAGCACGCGCACCTTAACTTGTGGTTCACACCACAGTTAAGAGGGCTACGCAAAGAGAAACGCATGGCGGAGTCTTGATGGAAAAGCCACCCGTCCGATACCCACAAAGACAGCCTTTTCCTTGCTACCCTCAACTATAAAGAAGCCATCTTTCAGGCTAAAAAAGACTCCTACAACAACCGCATTCTAACAGCACAGTCCCACACTAAGAAACTCTTCAAAATCCTCAAGGAACTCGAGACCCCTGCTGCACCCCCTGACACCTGCACTAAAGACAGCAACTGGTGCTCTAACATACAGGCAGCACTCTTGGGCAAGATTGCTACCCTCCAAGTTAAAATTAAAAACAAACAGAACTCATTACAGCCTGACCAACTCCAGCCTGCTCCAACTCCCAACTCTAGTCACGCAAACTTACTCTGTGAACCATTTGTATTCTCCCCTCTTACTATTCAACAGGTTGAAGGGATAATATTAAATTTCAAACCTTCCAACTGCCAAGGCGATCCATGCCCAGCTCCCATCATCAAGGAAGCTGCACATGAATTAGCCCCCTTCATCAAGGCTTTCATAAACGCCTCCTTCAAAACAGGCATAGTCCCGGACAACCTGAAGGACGCCTTGGAAATCCCTCTACTCAAAAAGCCTTCTCTCGACCCTACCATACCCACCAATTTCAGACCTGTCACCACAGTCCCTTTCCTCCTCAAGATCCTCGATTGTGCAGTTTACCTACAGATCCAGGACTACCTTGAACTAAATAACCTTCTCGGATTAAGACAATCCGGCTTCCGCCCCAAACATGGGACGGAAACAGCCCTAATCGATTTGAAAACCCAAATGGAGATGCTAAAAGACAACAGAAAGCTAGCGTTGCTCCTTCTCCTTGAGCTATCTGCGGCTTTTGACCTGGTCAATCACAAAATACTGTGCCAGCATCTTAAATCAGCAGCTCATTTCTCGGATTCTGCCAATGCATGGATCCACTCCTCCTTAAGCACTAGATCCATGCGGGTCTTCTCGCCGTTAGCATCGGCCGACCCTTCACCAATTCACTGCGGTGTCCCCCAGGGATCTTGCGTATCACCCACCCTCTACAATGTGTTCACCAAACCCCTCTTCGATGTACTTGACTTTCTGGGTGTCACCTACACAAATTACGCGGATGACACCCAGATACTCATTCCCATCACTGGTGATCACATTGATGACTCTAAATCCTTGAACGATGTCTATTTGGTCATCCAGGCGTGGATGGCACAACACAAACTATGCCTCAACGACGAAAAGACGGAGCTACTACTATTAGGCTGAGCACAACGTCTTAGCAAATTAGACCAAGCCTTCAAGTCGTTCAACATTGACGGTAATGACATCAAGGTCTCGGGAGACACTAAAACTTTGGGTGTCTACCTTGACTCCACTCTCTCATTGAATAGGCAAACTAACGCAGTTAGGTCGTCTGCAGCATACACCTGCAAACTTATCACCGCCTGCAGACCCTTTCTCAGCCCTCACAACTGTATCACTCTGGCAAGAACACTCATCATGTCAAAAATAGACTACTGCAGTGCCCTCTACCTAGGGACTAGCCAGACTAACCTTAACAAACTACAAACAGTCCAGAATAATGCCATCAGGGCCGCCCTCAACATTCCCAGGCGATCCCACATCTCTAGCATCCGATCTGACTTATGCTGGCTCCCAGTAAAACACAGAATTGCTCTGAAAACGCTAGCCCTGACCCACAAATGTTTGGACAACAAATCACCTTTACCTAGCCGCCCGTTTCCCACTTCACACCTCGATTAGACCCACCAGAACTCCCCACATTCACAGCCTCACCATGCCCAGATTCAAAAGCCAAAAAGCAGGTGGGGTGAGCTTCCCTGTTCTAGCCTCTAAGCTCTGGAACTCCCTGCCCACTCCTATCAGAACAGAGCCATCCTTCCCTACCTTCAAAAACAAAAACAAATCTTGGCTGTTCCTGCAGACCATTTGAACTCTGCACCTTAGACAGGGCCCTGTCTAGGAACATACTGTAACCATGCATATATCTTCTGTACCATTGTATATATTTTGTAAATACCTCCGCATTGTATCTTTTGTATAGTATGTATGTACTTGCCTCCAAGATGATGCGCCCGGTTGCCCGAGGGCCTGGTGCGCTTTACGAATAAATAAATTACAAATTACAAAGTACTCTTTCGTTTGGCTCCCCGTGCAAGGACCCAAACTGTTATGCTTGGGTCCCTGTGCAGGTACCCAAACTGACTTCTGGTTTTCTGCTGCCAAGGCAGCTCCTTATATTGGACCCAGGGCTGACCCTGGGTCTTTGTTGTGCCTTGTGGGGGGTGCGTTGCCGGCCCCCCAAGTAGCGGTGCTGTGAGGGCAATTGCACCCTGGGTGCATGTCTGCAGTTGGTCCTTGCCTACTTCCTGGCTCTCCTATCTTGGGTGCTTTAGCATCTCTTTGTGTAGAAAGGCAAGGTGTTGTTTACACCTTGCCCCACCTCCTTCTGGTTTGCGCTGGCGGCAGCCTGGCTGCCACAGGGCAGACATGATAGCTAAGTGGGGACAGGGAGGGGCCATGTGCGTGTTGGTTTGGGGCTAGCTGCCCCGCCCTCTCCCTGTTTTGCTGGCCATGGGGCACGGGTTACTCGCCCCCACCTGGTACCTTGCGATGCTGGCCATGACCAGTGGACCAATATGCAGGCAGAATGGAAACCGAACCTGGGTGTGAAACCCCTGTGCTTCCCTCCCCAGGTAGTACACGAAAACATTGGCGGAGTGTTGGCAATAAAAGGCAGTGGAATTTATTGCGCCAATTATGGTCATAACATAATCATAATTACAGTAACCATAATATGCTGTACTTTTGGGCACCGGGTCCTGAGGTTGCCCCCTCTGGCCCATGTCGCCACAACTGGATGGGTTACCGGCCATCCAGGTTCCCCCAAAAGTTGCTCCTCTATCTCTACCCATGGCCAAATTGGCTGCCATTTCTAGTTGGGGCTCGCCCCTAGACCGTGCCCGGTACTGTCCCTTTGTGAGGGTTTTTGTCATTTTACCTGGTCTTTCTCTTGCAGGGTTGCATTTTTAATGCTGTAAACATCCGCCTGCTATTTGACCAGCTCTTTGCTAGCTTGTAGTTTGTGTGGCCTTTACATTATGTGTTGGCCTCTTATTTCCCCTTGCAAAGCTGCCTGGTTTGTTTGTTTTTATTAAAACAAATAACTCCAGTTTGTCTAAGCTAAATTAACCTTGTGTCTTCCCCTTGGGTTTGATGATTCCAGCTCTGACTTTTCCTGGTTTTACCGGTTCTGAGCCCCCTTCTATTTCATGTACTTGCTGCAGTACTTACATAAGGGCCCCTCTAATGTGGCCTTCTGGCCCTTCTGCTGTGCCTGTGGCTTAATTGGCCCTTCTTCCAGCACCCTTTCTGCATGCGCAGGTTTGGGGTCTGTTGCCCTAGTTGTCTTTACACTGGTATTCGCTGTGGGCTGGCCTTGTATTTTTATTAATTTGCTTCACGCGTCATGCTAGCGTTTGCACCTGCTCTTTTTTGGGGCCCCGGGGTGCTATCTTAGTTTCTGGTATTACTACTGCCAGCCCCTTGCTCTACTGTGTTGGTTGGCCTACTGCTTTCTCAGTGAGTTTCTTTTTAGGTCTCTTGTTATTCGCCGCTTCTTTGCCCCGGCCGTCCGGCGTTGGCCTGTTATATTGTGCTGCGTGATATTTTACCACTGATTTTCATTTTTTAAAACCCGATTTCAGGTTTTAGTGCTACTTGCAGCTCTTTGGCCCCGGCCGTCGGTGTTGGCCTATTGTTTGCCTTAGTTATTTCCTGCAAGTATTTCCTCAGGATTTCTTTGATGCCTTGCGAGCTGTGCTACCCTATTTTCTAACCTTCTATGTAATGAAACTTGCTGTTTGTCTGTGCTTTGTCTTCTTTAACGCATTTCCCCTTTGTCTGGATTCTCCTGAAGTTCTGCGTTGGCCATTGTTAGTGTCTGTCGGGCCTCTGTTGGACCCCGTTCCCTTATGTTACTAGTTGTAGCCGCCGTTTATTTTGCTTGTTAGAGATGTCTCACCCCTGCTGTTACTTTGGCTGCCTGTAGGGGCGTGCCTTGGACTTTTTCCTCTGGTCCCTGTCTTGCTTGTTTGCCTGCTTTCTTGCGCTGATGTGTCTGTCTTTTAACTCTGTTGTCTGGGTAGGCTCGTAATAAGGACTCCGTTTTATCATTTGAAAGGAATCTGTGCTCCTTTGTTTTCCTTGAGTGGATCAAGATTGTGCTGCTCTTGCCCCGCTCTGTCTTGCTCTGAAAACTGGAAAGCTGGGCACCGTCCCATGCAACTCATGCAGCACACTGCGAGAAACTCTCACCCTCTGGAACTCTTCTTGATTTTGTGTGGTATCCATGCTTTGGGGTTGCGCTACTCTTTACTTTATCGTTCTTACATTAGTGTATGTGCCTTTGACACGAGCACCTTTAGGTTAATATACTGGTTCTAGGCCCTAATAAAATCTCCCTTTTCCTTGTGTTCATGGGTGACCCTCCCATGTGTGGGCATTTTCTTGCCGAATTGGGCTGTGCGTTGGTGTTCGGTCTTACCTGGCTTCGTTCTGTGACTCGCTGGGCCTCCACTTGTTTTTGACATCTGTTCTTCTTATTGCCCCTATATTTCTGTGGGGGTTTTCATGTCCCCGTCCCCCCCAACCCCAGTACGGCCCGTTGCTGCTTGTCGCCACAACGGTAACTTCTTGTGCCCTCTTCTGGCCATTTGCCCTTGCCCAAGTTATCTTGTGCGCCGCCATTTTTGTTCGGTGGCTGGTCTGCTCGAGGTGTCAAAAACAATGGTTTTGCCTTTATCTAGCACGTGAGAGGATCTCTTCTCAAACGTCTGGTGCAGCTTTTACCCCTTAAGTATGTGATGGTCATATCTCGACCTTGTAAGGATGTGATGCTGTGTTCGACACAAGCAGGATCTGAACCTGGATCCGCAGTCTGTGGGCGGCTGTCAAAAATGAGCGCTCTGCTCACTGTGCTAACTGACTGGTCAGTCATTTCAGACATTTTTTTGGGGCTAGCCCTGGTTTTTGTCTGCCTGATTGGGTGCCTTTTCAGACCGCCGGCTGGCTTTAGTGCCAATGACATTTTGCACCTTGTGTGCCTTCTAATTCACCCCCTTTGTGCGCTCTTTCTTACCTTGTCATTGGTGTTTCGGCGCCGACTCTCCTTCTCATGGCTCGTTAGAGTTAGCTGCCAGGCATCCCGCATGTTTCTGTGTTACTTTGCCGGTTTGACGTCGTCCAAATTCTGTTGCTTGCCGCTCAATTCTGTTGCACTCCTTGTGGAGCGTTGCTGCAACTGGGTCTCCCGTGTACGGGTTCACCTTAAGTTGTGGGAACCGGCGTGCTTCAAACCCTGTTTTCAGGGCTCTTTGGTTAATCCGCGTACACAGAAATATCTTGCCATGATCCGTTCCAATAGCTGTGTAGAGATGGAGACCCTTTCTATGGGTTCTCACTTATTAGCCATTTGTTGTCTGGCAGGTATAAATTCGGGCTTCTGCTCCCCTTAATATTTGTGGATGCGCCTATACGTGCTCAGTTTCTTGTTGCGGTTGTTGTATCTGCTTTGGATGATGCTACCGCAAACCTCTGGCCTCTGCAAGCTGCTTCTTGTCCCTGGCGTGTGTGGTGCTCATTTACTGCCCAGGAATGAGCCTGGTTGAAATCTGACTTTGCCGGGGGTTGAAAAGGCATCTGCAGGTTCTGGCCAGATGTACTAGGTGAGTGCTCTGCCCGCTGGGTCGTCTGTCTGACGTTTTAGAGTGCTGCATTACCAACAGGCACTTTCTCTTTCATTCTGGATTCTCTTCTGTTCGTCTCTTTGTCTGGGCAGCTTTTATTGTAGTTTCCTTGTTCTGGCTAACATGACTTCTTGGCAAGTATCTGTTTCTTGCTGGAGGTGCTTGCAGCTAGTGGTAGGTATGTGGATGATTTCTTGGGAGGCTGTTTCTGCCTTGCTGTGCCCCGTGCTGGGGGTACTGTTTGTAATTAAAAACATGACTTGTGCTGTTTTTCAGAGTATCGTTTTAATGGTTGATGAACTTGTTCCCCAATTTTGTAAATGATAGCCTTTTGAAACAGGAGTTGGATTTGTGAACTGCTAGATTGTTTAGGTGACCCTGCTTTGTGTTGTCCTGCCTCCAAGGCGTTTTGCCCATCTTCGTGCCAGTGTAGCATTGTGCCTGGCTGATCTTGATTTGCTGCTAAGTAATCCTTTGCAATTGGATCCAAAGGGACCTTATTTTCTGGGTCACCTATTGGTTCTTTGGGTGGCTGCTGATTTTCCCTCATTTCTAACATTATCTGCTCCGTTTTTTCCATATTTTTGCTTTGTTACATGTTTAGCTGCAAAGTCATCAAACGATAACAATATTTTTGCTGCGTTTTTACCTTTCGTGGTCTTCGTATGCTTTTCGGTTTCTGCAACCCTTCTGTGTTTCTTTGCTGGTGGGGGTGTCTCTTCATCCTCTGCTGAGGTGTCCGTTTGTCTTAATTGCTCCCCATACATGTGCTCCCTGACCCATGGCCAACCATAGTGTTTTGCTGCTTCCTCTGCTAGTCGCAGTAGCTGAGATTTATTCTTTTGCTGCGTTTTTTTTTGGGATGCATCCTTTAAAACTACTTGGCCCCGTGCTCAGGGTACGGTTTTGTGAATATGGACTCTGTGTTCCAAATCTTAGCTGTGTCCCCTGCCAAAAGATGAGGTCATCTGCTTAAAATGTCATTTGTAGTGTTGTTTACCTATCCGTAATAATAAAGTGATGGTGCGAAAAATGGGCTGTATGCACGAAAAACAGACCTTGCTCCGCGTTGTCCTGCTTCCAAATTTTGTTTTCAAACAATATTACTGTCTTCCGCCGCCTCGAAGACTGTTCTTGCTGTGTTATTTCTTTCCTTGTGAGCCGTTGCCTAGTGACCCTAGTCTGAGAACCATTTTTGCAGCATTGGTTTATATGTATTCCTGGGCAAGAAACCCCGCCCTCGGATCTGCTCGAGTTTTCAAGATAAAAACTTCCTGCTGGTCACGCTGCTATGCACAGACCCCTGCTGCCGCTCAATGCCACGTGCTTCGTTCTCCTGGACCTGTCTTGCGCCACCGCTAAAGAGGTAGGTGGGGCTCCTCTGCTCTTGTCCGCTTAATGCAGGCAGATTTCTTTGGAGAAAATATTTTCTGATCTTTGCTGCAATCGGCTCCTTCCTGTTTGGAACACCGTAGTTACTCCAGTATTCGCTCTGGATTTGGTCGGTAAACCCCATCCGGGCTTACACTTTACTGTGTTGGTGTTTCTTGGCCCCTTTTTGCCGCAGTATTCCGAGGCCTCGTTTAAACAGAGTAAGTTTGGGTCCCCATGCAGGGACCCATACTGACTTCTGGGTTTCTGCTGCCACGGCAGCTCCTTATATTGGACCCACAGCTGACCCTGGGTCTTTGTTGTGCCTGTGTGGGGTGCGTGTTGCCCGCCCCCCCCCCGGCCGGCTGTGCCGATGGCAATTGCACCCTGGGTGTATGTCTGCAGTTGGTCCCTGCCTACTTCCTGGCTCACCTATCTTGGGTGCTTTGGCACCTCTTTGTGTAGAAAGGCAAGGTGTTGTTTACACCTTGCCCTTCCTCTTTCTGGTTTGCGCTGGCAGCAGCCCGGCTGCCCTCAGGGCAGACATGAAAGCTAAGTGGGGAGGGGGCCATGTGTGTGTTGGTTCAGGGCTACCTTCTCCCACTCTCTCCCTGTTCTGCTGACCATGGGGCACGGGTTACCTGCCCCCACCTGGTACCCTTGCGTTGCTGGCCAAAATTCATCCTCTGGTTTTATTTCCAAAATGCTTATGTAACCCCATAAGGTTTAAATTGGGTCCACCCTTTCCCCGTGGTTACGAACTCCATAGATATGGTGTATCCTTGCCCTTGTCCCTGGTGACGCCTGGAAGGTTCAGGAAATGAAGCTTAGCCTCTGGCATTGCTCTGGGCAACCCTGCAGACCATCAATCTTTGCCTGCTAAGCCATTGGAAAAGCCCACTTGCACACACTTTGTTTTTAATTTCACGTTTCACATTAAAGCAATCTTCCAAAATTTGTTGTATGCTTACTTTTATTTTTTATTTCTTCTATGCATACTTACTTGTTCATTCCTCTGTGGACACACTGGGGGGAGGGGGGTTGCATTCTTCTGAAAGACACAATTTTGAAAGTAATGCACTTTTGCTCTTGAAATGTATGTTAATTGAACTGTCCCTTCCTGGAAGCGAGGGGGGCAGGTGGGGGAGGGGGCCACTGAACACAGACATGGCACTGAAATATTTTCCCCTGTTTGTGAGAGCTGGCTGCCTCTGGCAACATGGTGAATATGGACTTTGCCCAGGGCTCCAAATGAGAGGAGAGTGGAGAAGACAGTAATGTCCACGTGGGACTCCTGGGGCCGAAGGTCTGCCCCAAGGAACTTAAAGGTTGCCCCTCAAGCACGCTTCAGGCTTTATGGACTTCCCTCACTAATGGAGTTTTTCTATACCAGCCAAACAAAATGTTTGTTTCAATGGCACTCCTGAGATCCAGAGGAATGGAACTCCACCAGAGGGAGAAAGGTCCTGCTGGCGGTGACTGAGGCAACCCACGACCAGAGGCCGCACCAAGAGACTAGGATCGCCACCGGACACCCCATCCCACAGCACCCAACTAGAGCTAAGGGCGGCAGTGGGAGGAAGACCTACCAAGTAAGCAAGAATCAGAAGGAGGTAACCAAGAAATAGTCCTACAAAGCACCTTTCTTCCATGTACTATTAGTGAAGATGATATGCCAGCCTGAGCCTCACCGATCCCTGTCTGCCTATCTGATACCTGGCATCTGAACGGAGGAAGGAGCCCACCCTAGGCTAAAGGAAAGTGTTTCCCTGGCACACAGAAATGGAACAATTGACTAAACAGTGGGAAGAATGTAGAAAAAGCATCCTTAATGACACCTCAGGTTTAGGGGAGTGCATGAAGAAATACTTTTTAAAACACATTTTTTTTAAAAGGAAGACGTTGATGAACACACATCTGAGCACCTCAATGCCACTGTGGTTTGCGAAGGGGCACCAAGAAGCACACCAAGGTGAAAGTAATTCAGAGATCCCAAGTTTCTCTGTTCTATAAGTCAGCATGCCCACCCAGTCCTGAAATTAAAATGAAAGACAAAACTACGGGTTAAAGAACTCCTGGAAAA
This sequence comes from Ambystoma mexicanum, assembly GCF_040938575.1. Lineage (NCBI taxonomy): Eukaryota > Metazoa > Chordata > Amphibia > Caudata > Ambystomatidae > Ambystoma > Ambystoma mexicanum. The sequence continues at coordinate 1,145,272,518 of NC_090935.1, read as the reverse complement.
AACAGTACTACGTGGCTGGCTCACTCATGGAATTGTCAAACTTGATCTCTAGTAATTACAGCGGGCAAACCTTATGGCACTTGCAGTTTGCGGGAGTGTATAAGAGTAAAGAAAAATCTGCAGAAGAAAGGAAATGGAAAGGGGGCAATAAGTAAACAAAAAGCCACTATAGGTGTGCAGGTGTACACGCGGTCTGTACGGTAAGGGAATCATCTCCTCCGTCAGGGAGACCTGCAACATTACCTTCCTCCCTGAGAGTCTGCATCAATGCCCTCAGTGGTAGAGTGTGTTGAAAGGAAGCAATCGGAGTGCAGCATGCATGACCTCAGTAGGCACACAAGTAAGCTGGCAGATGTTTGTCTTTTACTATTTAGACCCCACCCATTAGGTTTTTTTTTTGCATGCTGCAGCTGCCGTGGTGAATGAAAAAATCGGGAGGGATAATTATCAGAACGAGGACAGTCTGGTGAGCCTCTCGGGAACAAAGGAGAAAAACACACTCCAACCCAAAAGGAACAGCATCACATTTGGAATAAAGACAACTGTGGGACAGTTCCCCCAAGGCAGGAGCGCTACTTGACACTCCCCTTCTTGATAGTTTGCGACTTCCCCAGAAGAAAAACAGGGACAGATTAGAAACCGAATAGTAGACAGAACATTCCCTCACTTTCCCTTCAAACTGAATGTTACTTGTAAGTAGGAGGAAGCCAGCAGGGGTAGGATAGTTTCCTTCCCCCAGACTTTAGTAGAGCTGAAGAAACGATCCAGGTTCATATGAGTCCTCTGTTATTAAACAGGAAAATCCATCTGAGGTGGATAGAGTGGGCGGGCAAGGCTTGGATACTTGTAATCGGACAAAACATGAAATAACTGATATAAAGCTATTGCCAGACAGAAGGATTGCTTTATATTTCATTTATTGAAAGTACACAGGTAACAACCCCCCAAGCACAGCCTCCTCCTTCACCCAAATCTCTTCAACTGACTTGATCAGAACCTGGGTTGCTGTTCTTTCGTATAAATGTCACCCCCCACACTCCATGTTTCATCATCCCTTATAAGACACATCATAACACATCTCCTCTCCTTCTGTCAACCTTACTTTTCTTTACCATCGCAATTCTATTCTTATTCCAAACTTGTTCTCCTCTCACCATCACTCTTTCCACCAAAATCAGTTCTTTTCACAACTCCTTTATTTACCCTCACCCAATCTCCACGCTGTACATCAAATTCTTTTTCCTCTTTTCCCATTCCCTTTCACAACCCATTTCCCTTTTCTTTCCCTATTCCTCCCTCTCAGCTCATCCACCACACAGATTCCCTTGCCCTTCTTAACCAAGGGTGTTACCCCTCTTGTATTGGCCTCCTGACCTCTCATTAGTTCAAACTGAATATTTACGGTCTCTGAATGTTGAGACATGCACAAGGCATATAACCTTTCCTGTGCAGCCACTCTCCTATCTTGTCCACATGCAACAGCCATTATACTGCCCTCCGTTATGCACCTATTTGTTCTCTCCACCATCCCATTTCCTTCTGGATGATACAATGCTGTCTTTTCATGCTTTATCCCACATCCTTATAAATACTGTTGGAAATTACCTCCAACAAATTGTGTGCGATTATTGCAAAAATTCAACTCTCCTTTCATCATGAGTCTCTCTTACTATCTTGCATTCAAACCACCTGGACAATAAATCAACAAGTGAAACATACTTACCTCGACCGTTTCCCATTTTTACTGGACACAATGTCCATGGCTACTTCATCACACACTTTACCAGGCACATTTGTCTCTATAATCGATTGTGATTTAGCAACTTCTCTCTTCCCTGACTTTGTACACTCTCCACAACCATTTAGCCTCCTTTCCACTTCACAGTCAAAACTGGGCCACCAATATTCTCCTCTCAGTATGGCCTTTGTGCGAGTAATGACAACGCGTCCCTCATGTGCCAAGCTGATGATCTTCTCATGAATGTCCATTGGCACAACTACACGCTCCCAACGATAAAGTAAGCCTTCCACCACACACAATTCACCTTGTTTTTTCTCTCTCTCTCACATTCCTCGTCCTCTTGACCTCCCAGACGTGATGAATGATCTGGCAAGATGTCATCACGTCCTGCTATCACTTCCATGTTACCTTTATAACATTGTAGTCTTGCTAAACAACTCGCCACCCTTCTAGACACTTTACTGACACCCTTTGACTCAAATATACTCTTAAGAGGCTTATGATCAGTTCAAATCACAAACTCCATACCCCACAAGAAGTTTTGGAATTTTTCTTGGCACACCAGTGCTTCCTTTTCTAGAACTGAAAAAAAATGTTCAGGCTCTTTTAATACGTGAGAGGCATGACCAATAAAGTCATCCTTTCCATCACCTCTTATCTGGGACAATACCGTTCCCACGCCACTATCGCTGGAATCCACGGTAACGACACTTTTTCTCCTTGTATCAAAACATTTCAATGCCTTTGCCAAGTCTATTTCCTCCTTGATGCTACAAAATTCCTTCTCACATGCACTGCCCCATATAAACACTTCTTTTTTCTTAAGTAGTTTCCTCATTTCCAGCACTTAATCCGCAACATTTTTCACAAAACCTCTGGTAGAACTCAATCATACCTAGAAGTGATCCAAGTTCTTCTTTCATTGCCAGTATCACAACCTTCTTGATAGCCTTCATCATCTCACCCTTGATCTTTACACCCGAACTTGATATTTCATGTCGTAGATATTCGACCTTATCCCTTTTGAATACACACCTCTCCTTTCTCAAAGACACTCCCTTCTTCTTGAGAATCGTCAATACCTGTTCCAGAATTAGCTCATGTTCCTTCTCACTCTCACCACACACCACAACGTCATCTTGAAAGAATAAAATACTCCTTTCATCCCCCAGAACAACCGATCCATCACCTTTTCAAATACCAAGGACACAGACACCAAGCCAAACAGCATCCTCCTAAACTGAACCCCTCCCCCTTGTGTTATGAATGCCGTAAGCTTCGTCCTCTCTTCTTCTAACTCAAGTTGATTATAAGCCGAGGCCATATCCAATTTAGAAAACGCCCTTCCTCTTCCTATTATAGTTAACATTTAATTAATGTTTGGTAACTGGTGTCGGTCTACCACAAAACGCTTGTTTAGTTCATGCAGGTCGACACATAATCTCAACTCACCTGTAGGCTTTTTCCCCAGCAGTAATCCACTGCCCTCCTCCTGCCCTCTCAATTATGCCTTCCGTTTGCAACTTCTCAAGTTCCCTTTTTGCACCTTCTCTCAGTACCAAAGGCCCAGAGCCCAACTTTGCAGCTACAGGATTGCTTCCCTTTTTTAGTATTATCTCTTCAACCCTTCCTATACCTTTTTCAAATACTGTTTCAAACTTCTCACACACTGCTACATCCCCAACCTGTAACACTTGTTCCGCTATATTAGGATCCAGTCCGATCCATAATCTCTTTGGGATAAAGTTGCACCCTTCCTTGTCACATATATTTTTCGTTGAGCAATTCTTCCTTTAAAGGCAAATCGAGCACCAAAATAACCCAATATATTTGGTCATGGTTATACCCTCCAAGATTCACATCTACTGTATGCAAATTCTGGCCATCACCTGCTACTACTAGCTCAAACACCGCCTTTGGCATCAACAATATGTTTACCCCTGAGTCAGCCATCATAGTGACTTCCCTCTCATTATATCGCAGCATAGGGGCTCTCACACTCATCTTCAACACTTTGCACTGCGTTCACAGTAATGTTCTCAGTCAGACTTTCTTCATCTTCTGAGGAACCGCCTTCCTCTTCAGCTACATATAGAACTTTCTTTTGAGTAAATTTAAAGTTTTTACAACAACTTTCGAAGTACCTTCTTCTATTACATTTGGCAAATATCGCCTTGCAACCAGGACAAATAGGCGAAGCAGCAAAATGCGACCCGCTTGCACAATGGCAACATAGTTGCTCATCTCCCTTCTGGTACATGACCTTGCCCACTCTGTTATCCACACCACTCTTTTGGTTAGAGTTCACTTCCCCTTCTTTTGTTTTCATTCGGATATCTTTAAAACTTCAACCTTGCTATCTTTATTTTCTGCTTCGGTTAACTTGGCTACACATGCTAGCGAGTGTTCAACACGCTTAGCAATTTCTAAAACTTCATCTTGCATAGGTTTGTCTCTTAACCAGAGTTCTGCTCCTATTTTATTGCTGTTGCAGTGTATCATAAACTGGTCTCTAATGTACTCTTCAAACTTCTCTCCGAATTTGCAGGATAGTGCCAAATGGTGCAGTGCTTTAATATACTCCTTCACGCTTTCACTGTGTTCCTGCACTCGCACGCCAAAATTATAGCATTCTAAAATGATGCTAGTCTTTGGATTGCACTGTCTATACAGATTTAGCAGAGCTATCTCAAATTCGTTTAGTGCATCCCCGTCTCCTGTCTCACCGATGGGTGGTAGAGAGTCGAAAATTCATTGCCCTTCTTATCCTTAGAAGTGCAGCAATAGGGAGACATTCCTATCGGTGGATACCGAATTTTCACATGCCGCCTTTATCTAGTGTAAGAAACCCTTCCTCCGCTGGTTCCATTTTATCTTTACAGGACCAGGTGATGCCATGAAATTAGCAAGTCTTGCAACCTGGCATGGGCATCTTGCTGTGTTAAAATCATTGCAGGTATACAATTTAAATTCCCCTCCTACTAAGTGCTATGATGTGGGAGCACAATCCCTTGTACCAATCCACAAATGCTCGCTTATATTGTTGTGATTTCGGTAACACACGGGCTCAACATGCCCGCTTAAAATAAAACTTACTGCACACCTGAAGTCGGTAACTTTGATGATAAATACTGCGTGGTAACAGAAATAACTTACAAAATCCATTAATCTTTTCTCCCTTGTAATTAGCGTTGCCAGTGTCACAGCAACCCTGTGCAGTGTGTGTTGTCATAGCAATGGTCGGCAGCTGCGATAACTATGTCTGCTGCACGCCGTGGAACATTGCAGAGTCCTTTACTCTACACTAGTGAGCGCTTGAGCTGCTCCTATCCGTAATAGATATTAGTATGGTCGGCAATGCATGTGCCGTATTCTTTACATTTGGGGCTTGTGGGCTTGAAGCGTGGGGCCTCGTTTGTTATTGGAGACCTTCAGGTTCCTTTTGGCTGCTTGTCAACCTCGCGATCAGCGAGGAATTACAACTGCAGCAGTGCTTCCACTTTTCTTCAACACTCCGGAGTGGAACACGGCCCCCACTTAGGTCCGCCTTACCCTCCTGGCTACTTCACTTCGCCTTCTCCCGCCAGCCAGCACAGCTCATGGGTTGCTGGGATGCCCTCTCCACGGAACGACTATTTCAGGCAGGGATGGAGGTAGGTGGCATTATATAATAGAATAGACGTTGTTAGCTCGTCGCCATTGATATAAAGCTAATACCAGACAGAAAGATTTCTTTATAGTTCGTTTATTGAAGTTACACAGGTAACAACCCCCAGCAGAGCCTCCTCCCTCATCCAAGTCTCTTCAACTGATTTGATCAGAACCTTGGACGCTGTTCTTTCATATACATTCCATCCCTCACACTCAATGTTCAATCATCACTTATAAGACGCATCACAACAGTAACACTAATTACCTATACAAATAACATGGCTGCTCTTCGGACGAAATACAGCAAGTAATTTTGTTGTAAGAATGCGATGCGTCTCGCTTTCCTCTTAAGCAGCTCAAATCGCTCGGACTCAACGTCATCAAGCAACATGCTGCCATCTCATCCGAGGAAAGGATGCATCATACCGTAGTGCACGGCTGCTACGTTCCCCGATCGACTCTCTGGAGGAGCCGTCGGAGAATTCCAACCAGCCTCCATGGCAAGAGGTAAGTGGGGGGGGGGGGGTCGTCTCGCCAGACATAGCCTAACAATAATGGCCCAAATATCTTACCAGTAATCTTCATTACTCTGAGCAAGTCGCAGTCCATATATATACATTTCCAAGGCTTGTGGAATCTGCTTAGATCACATGATGTGCATAGGCCGACATCTAGTGGAAGCTGCAGAGTATTACATTTGTTTTCGTAGCTCGAAAAGGGACGTCGACAGGGTGTGCCAGTAATACTATCCCTACTGTGACGTCCACTGTACCCATGGTCCTTCACTCCAGACTCACGTCGACGGATCCGTTCCGGCCTTGGAAGACCGCTGCGGGCTTCGGCCCTCACAGTAGGGATAGAGGGGGAGGTCATTTTGGAATGTATATACACCTTTTCGTACACTACATTCTCCTAGCTGCCGTGTTATTCTGTTATGGAAAGGACCCCCTTTAAATTGTGCCCCAAGTGCAACAAGACTTTCCCGTGTGTCGATAAACCCCTTGTGTGTAATCTGTGACTGCCGCGACACCACGTCGATGGTTCTTGTCGAGCGTGTAGATTCTTCAAACCCAGGACTTTGAAGGACTGCTTAACTAAACGCTGAGCCCAACACGCCATGCAGCTCAAGGCCATGGAAGTGGAGGGTACCTTCAGCGACTGCAGCAACGTCGCGGGATCCGACGGCAAAGGCGACTGGGTTACTCCGGTTTCCCAAGCGCAGACCCCCTACCCCAACAGACAGGCCGGCGGCCCTGTTACCGGGACAACACCCGGCGGCATAAGTGCTCCCACGCCCCCCACACCAAATGCACAACCCACCGCCGAGACTTGACACACGTGTTGAGCAAACAGCAACGCACGACGTCTAGGGACAGGTCCGTTGATTCTTTATCCTCTGGGCACTCCAGATCGAGATTGCCACATGACAAATCCCGACTGTCGAAAGGCAGATCAGATGTCGTGGATAGAGATTCCTGAGGATCGTGAATCAGATAAGATTTTGGATCAGCCCGTAGCCAAGATTCAACGTCCTACGTCGAAATCGGTAAAAACACCCATACAGGTGGGACTAGCCCATCTAATAGAAAAGCACGCAACAGCACCCCTTACTTAATCTAAGGAGTCCAAGAAGAGTTCTTCTAAGACCCCTCATGCAGATAAATCACAGAAGGCCCCTCACAAGAGTATGGAAACTCAGGATTTCCTTTCCACAACCTTTGTACTGTGCTCCCACCCACTCCAGAAGATTTAGGTCTCCCTCCTCAACCTAGGATTTATCCTAGTTCTGCACAATTGTCTTCTGAAGATATAGATGGGGTCATGAGTAGAATGTCTTTGGCTAATTTTTATGAAAAAGACACTAACTGCTTTGCAGGTTTTCACTCCACCTCTCCCACAACAGCGGCCTCTGGGTCTCTAAACCCTGTTCAATCCCCTGCTAAGAGGTCTCGCTCCAGTGAGCCAGTGCAAGATCCCACTATCATTGAACTATATGAACCGGACACTGATCATGAGGATCTATGTAGTCAGGAGGCCGCAGATCCTGAGTATGGAGATAATGACGATGATGAGAGTGATCCAGATGCGGTCATGTACAACATCGACTCCCCGGTGGATAATAACCCCCATTTTGTAGACTCTCCAGTACATAATCAGCCTCTTTTAAATGAAGTACTCATTAAGGCCGCCAAGTACTTCCAAATATCGACCCAAGAAGATCCGCATGACAAGGATTTCGTTGACAAGATCTTGGGAGATAAAAGGGCTGTGTCTCCGTTTATTCCCTACTAAAATCTGTCCAGCGAAAGGTACAGCCCTCGCTAGAAACACCAAATCAGACGTGAGCGGTTAACCCCTGCATAGAAAAACTTTTCAGGCCTGCCCCATCTGACCCGCTGTACATCAGGGGTCAAATAAAACCTGACTCGCTTGTCGTTACTACGACAAGGAAAAGGGCAGGTACACCCCTAGCCTCTTTTGAGGCTCCTCCAGCCAAGGAAAGTAAGAGGCTATACACAATGGGCAGGAAGGTTGCCTCTTCTGCGGCTTTCCAGACCAGAATAGCTAATACCTCGACTCTATTAGCCAGTTTCCACTGCCATAAATGGGACGAGGTCTCTGCATTAATCTCCTCTGCCCCGGAACCCCTCAAGTCTCAATTAGCACTGGTGGCTTCAGAAGGAAGGGCAGTTTCCAACTGCTTGCTAAAGAGCAGTCTTGACGCCGCAGACAACACCGGCAGAATCATAGCTGAGGCAACCAATATTAAGCGCCACGCGTGGTTACACCAATCTGGTTTTAAACCAGAGACGCAGGCTACTCTCATTAACATGCCTGTCGCGCCTAATGTTCTCTTTGGCAAGGCCGTCGAGGACGCCTTAAAGATAGCCAAAGAAGAATGTGACACGCTGAAGTCATTAGGACAATTGCCCAATAAACCTGCTGGCCAAAGGATGGTAGGGAATCATCTCAGACAGATGGGTGCTGTCCACCGTAGCAGGCGGATATTGTATAGAGCTCCGCGAGCGACCCTGCAACCACCCCCCATGCCAAAAGACCCACACCAAAGAAGACCACCAGTGTATCTTCCTCGAGGAAATTGCCACGCTTCTCCTAAAGAACGCCATCGAAATCGGCCCGGCCAACCAGGTAAACAAGGGTATTTATTCTACTTACTTCTTTGTGCCAAAGAAAGATCTAACAATGCGCCCAGTATTAGATTTGCGCCCTGCATACAAATATGTGAAGCCACAAAAGTTCAGCATGACTACGTTACAAGAGGTAACCCCTCCACTAAAAAAGAGGTTTTACATGGCAACATTGGATATGAAAGATGCCTTTTTTCATATTTCAATGTTCCCAGCGCACAGATTCTTGCATTTCAAGATAGCGAACCAGCACTACCAATTCAAAGTGCTGCCCTTCGTAATATCACCTGCTCCATGGGTATTCACAAAGGTACTAGTGGTGGTGGCAGTACACCTGCACAGGTAGGCAATCCCAGTGTACCCTTACCGACTGGCTAATTACAGGGGAGTCTCCCCTAATTTGCAGGGAAAACATTAAAAGAACTATCAACCTTCTCTTTCAATTGGGCTTCTCCATCAAGGAGAAAAAAAATCAAGCCTATTGCCAAGCACAACCAAACAGTTCCTAGGAGCTGTCGTAAACACAGAAAAGGGGTTGGTCTTTCTGTAGAGGAAAGAGTCCAAAACATGTTACTGCAGAAACCACATTACCAGGTGGGCCGCCAGATAAGGGTGCGCAAAGCTTTGCGTTTGCTAGGCATGATGGCATCTTGCATTTACCTGGTACCATACACCCGCCTGTGCATGCGACCCACGCCGGAGTGGTTGGTGAAACAATGGTCTCAGGCAAGTGGTCAGTGGGATGATCTAGTGGTTGTTTCGCCAACACTAGTACAAAATCTTCGCTGGTGGATGAGAGAAAATCTGCTGAAGGGGAAACCCTTCCACAAACCGGAAGTACAAGTGATTGTCACGACAGACGCCTCACTCACTGGGCAGGGGGCTCATTATCTTCACCACACAGCTCAGGGTCTGTGGTCTCGGTGGCTGCTCAGAACCACATCAATCTGCTGGAACTACTGGCAGTATTCAAAGCCCTTCAGGCATTCGAGTTTCACCTAGCGAACCAATCTGTGCAAGTCCTGACAGACGGCACTACAGCGATGTTCTACATCAACAAACAGGGGGGCACACGTTCTCCAAATCTGTCCAGGCTTGTGCAACAAATTTGGAGATGGACACTCAAACAGAAGATATTCCTATTGTTACAGCTCGTTCCAGGGGAACTCAACTCTCTGGCAGACTCACTGAGCAGAGATCCCCTACCAGAGGAACACGAATGGCGACTACACGAAGGGGTTATAGAGCACCTCTTCTCTCAATGGGGTTACCCTACAATAGACTGGTTTGCTACAAGCGAAAACAGTCAATGCCCAGACTTTGCGTCCAGGTTCCCCCAGCCAGGCTCCAAGGGGAACACCCTATGGATGAACTGGTCAGGGAAATTTGCTTATGCTCCCCCCCCCAAACCCCCTGACACCTCTCATGAAGACGGTGGTCAACAAGATCCACAAAGAACAGATGATTCTCATCCTGGTTGCTCCTATGTGGGCAAGACAACCCTGGTATCCACATCTGCGCAAACTGGTGATTCGCGATCCCATTGAGCTCCCGTGCCCGTACAATCTGCTCACTCAGCACGGAGGACTAACAGTGCACCCTCAACTCAATGAACTTGGCAGCATGGCTCCTGAAGTCATAGAGTTCGGACACCTTAACCTACCACAGAAAGGTATGGATATCTGGAAGCAAGAAAACCTAACACTAGACATTGTTATTTTGACAAGAGGAGAAGATTTGTAATTTGGTGACAGTCTAAACAAATTAACCCCATAGAATGTACTCCATCCCACATTCTAACTTATATGCTCCACTTGCTAGATTCGGGGTTAGTATTCAACTCCTTAAGGTCCACCTGGCGGCCTTGTCAGTCTACACCACCTCCCACAATAAAGTCTCATGGTGGAAGGTGCCTGTCATTAAACATTCATGGAGGGTGTAAAGAGACTTCACCCTCCAATTTCTAATCCGCCGCTAGGATGGGATCTCAATGTTGTACTCGCTAAACTCATGAGACCTCCTTTCGAGCCGTTGTGTAAGTGTATTCTTAAACACCGAACTTACAAAACCGCCTTCTTAGTGGCTATTACTGCCATAAGAAGAGTGTAATAAAAGCATTGTCAGTGCAGGATCCTTCCTTTGTTGTACACAAGCTGTACACATCCTAGGTTCTCCCTAAATTAATCTCTAAATTTCACATAAACCAGTCTGTTGAGCTACCAGCTTTCTTTCAGAACCCCTCCAGCTCAGCTGAGGTAAAACGCCACACACTAGATGTGAGGCGGGCGGTCCTTTACTATGTGAACAAGACCAGACCGCTGAGGAAAACGGACCAACTATTTGTCTACATAGCTACAGGCAGGAAATGATATCTCGAGATGGCTAGTCAGATGTATACAATTGTGCTATTCATTATCAAACAAAACACTGCCTTTCACGCCTATAGCTCACTCCACAAAGAGCACAGGAGCCACTCTGGCTTTCATTGCAACTGTCCCTCTAGACAGCATTTGCAAAGCAGCTACATGAAGCTCAATACACACTTTCACTCAGCATTACTGCATTGACACTCATTCCAAGACCGATACACAGGTGGGACAAGCGGTTCTAAGACATCTGTTCGCCCATGAACCTTTTCACATCCCACCACCTTATCCTAACACTGCTCGCTAATCTATGCACAGCATGTGATCTAAGCAGATTCCACAAGCCTCAGAAGGGATGCATTACTCACCGTAATCGTATTTATGATGCTTGTATCGGATTAGATTCACATGCGCCCACCCTTACTCCCCTCGGAGAGGAGGCGCATGGATGCTTATGTGTTTGTCTGATACGTATCTGCTTGGATACAACTGTACTCGCGCTACACTTCATGCTACCTCATGTCAGAAAAATAACAATCTCAGAGACCTCGAAGCATGAAGGAACATGGGTACAGTGGACATCACACTAGGGATAGTATTACTGGCACGCCCTGTCGACGTCCCTTTTCGACTTTCGAAAACAACAACTGTAATACTCTGCAGCGTCCACTAGATGTCGGCCTATGCACAACATGTGAATCTAAGCAGATACAAGCATCAGAAATACGATTACGGTGAGTAATGTATCCCATATATATCCATATCCCTCCACCTCCCCAGATAATCGTCCTTATCTTACCTTCCATATACACACTGGGAGATGGGACTTACTTTCCTTCAGTCCCTTGTCGCTGGCTGATTATATTTTTTCTAACTATGTTTATTTTTGGTTCGAAAGCATATAAGCAATTACAACATAGCATTTGACAACATTAAACTCTTATGCTCTACATTTAACACCTGTTCGTGTCTTTCAGATCGCTAGGATACGCTTTACCTCAAGTTCTCCCCTCAGTTCACTCCCTCCCTCCTCCTCCCCTCACCCACTTCTTTTTATTAACCTCTTAACCTCTATAGGATCCTTTCCCCCCAACTAGAAGTGTTGTTTTACATTTCAGATTCTAAACTTTTGCAGTTTTCTTCCCCTTCTTAACCTCAGCGTCTCATTATCTTCGTTTTGAGGGAGTTCATGTTACATGTGCATTTCGGAGCAGGCGGGGTTTAAAGAAATGAGCTTCTCTGTCCGGTACATGTTCATGAAATGGATTCCATATAGTTAGGAATCTTAGGTATTTACCAGTGCTGATGGCGCATATCTTCTCCATAGCCATCACCCCCCAGATTTTAACCACCAGCGTGCTGAAATTGGACCTTCTTTGTTTTTCCAATTTCGTGCAAGAGTCATTCTGGCTGCCGATAATAGATGGGTGATAAGTTTGGCTGTTGCTCCCGACATTGCGTATTTCCCTTCTATAGGGACCCCTAGGAGAATTGTCTTGGGAGATCTCAGCAGGTCCACTCCTAAAATGTCTTCTATGTAGCTTAGTATTGCCTTCCAGTAGGCGACTGCCTTAGGACACGTCCACCACATGTGGAACAAGTCTCCCTTCTCCCCGCAGTTCCTCCAACAGTTTGGTGAGTAAGACTTTGTCATTTTGTGGATGCAGTTCGGGGGTCATGTACCATCTAAGGCACAATTTGTACGCAGGTTCCTTTATTGTAGTGCATCTGGAGGTGCTGTGTGCATGCGCCCATATTTGGTACCATTCCTCCTCCGTTAGTGACTCTTGCATATCTCTTTCCCAGTGCATTTTGTAAGCGAGATGGTCGGTTGGCTGGTCATTGGAGAGGAGTTTGTAGACTCTAGAGACCCCCTTTGCTGTGTTGCCTTCTTGAAGCGTCAGTTCTAGGCCTGATGGTGTTCTCATGCCCGCCTTCTTCACCTTTGGGTGAGTAATCCAGTGTCTAATTTGCGCATTTCGAAGGGATTGTGTCCTCTGACGTATTCCTCATCTTAGATATCTCCTTCCAGCTCTGCTGGCCTCGGAAAATGTTTTCTCTACAGGGCGCTGCGCGTCGACGTCGTCCGAGTCGATGTCCCTCGACAGCCGCCGTATCGACGTCCACGTCATCCTGCCTATAAAGGCAGCGCGCAGCGTCCGTTGCTCAGTTCCGTTTTTCCGCGCTTACTCAGTGCCTCGGAATACCGTTGCTCAGTTCTTGTCAGATTAATCCTATTTACCTCGAGTTATTCGATCCGTACTCGATGGCTTCCTCGTCGGAACCGACAACTCCTCGATCCGGCTTCAAAAAATGCCGAGATTGTGGAAAAAAGATGTCACTGACTGACCCTCACAGAGTTTGTCTGTGGTGTTTGGGAGCTGAACACCATTGTTCGGAGTGCGAGGACTGTATGTCCATGACAGCTAAGGCCCTGAAGGAGCGTAGGGGGAAGCTGGTGAAAGGTAAGACTTTTAAAGCTTCTTCTTCGTCGACGAAGTCGAGACACTCGTCTCCTCGTCACCATTCGCGCTCCAGGTCTCGGAGTGGGTCCCATCACTCCTCGAGATCGAAGCACTCGGAAGAGGAGACGTCGAAGATCCCCTTCTCCGTCTTCCTCTTCCTCTGTTTCACCAAAAAGAATCCCTTGCCCCACGAAACATAGTTCCCGGGCTGAATGGGAGGAATTCCGCAAAAATATGATGAGCGTCTTCGAGAAAGCGGCCTCGACCCCCTCGAAGACTGCCGAGAGCGATGCTCTGGTCGAAAGACCCGAAGGTCAAAAACGCCGCGAGTCGCAGTACCCGGCGAAGGAAACCTCTCGAGCGCGTCTCGAACCCTCGAGTATGACTATGACCCCCAAACCTTCCTCGAAGGTTCCGTCGACGCCGTTGACGAGGGTTCCGTCGACGCCGAGGTCGGTGTCTTCGACGCCGTTGTCGAAGGGACCTTCGACACACGGGTCTGTCGACTCGACGCCAGCTTCGACACCGGCGTCGACGCCAAGAAAAGTCACGGTCACGACACACCCAGTGACTATCCCCAGGTCCTCGATGACGATAGCTTCGAGATTGTCGAGTAGAATCCCAATTCTGTCGAGGTCATCGAGGCCTCCGCCTTTGTTTTCGACGCCACGCTCAAAGCCTTCGACGTCGACGACATCGACGTTTTCGAGGCCGATAATGACAAGTTCGGCATCCTCTGCCTTGGAAATGGGATTTACTCCCTTTATGAGTTCAGAACAATTGAGAACTATGTCCTCAATTTTGGAAGAGGGTGAATTGTCTGAACAGGAAGACACATTTGAGTTGCAGGGACCTGTAACCCCAATTAGAGAGGAATTTTCCTCTGAAGAACGCAGGTTAAAGGATCTTCATGATTCCTTACATGAGGCAAGTGGGTTAGACACTTCCCCTGAGGTGGAGTTTGCTAGGCCAGACCCGGGGGAGCATGCTGAAACCCCCTATAGAGCCTTAATGGCCAGGATCACCACAGAGTTTATGGGGTGGTCTGCACCTTCACAATCTTTCCAACAAGATGACCTCACGGATATTCTTGATAAAGGCCCACAGGAGGATCCTGTGGTGCCTTTCCATAAAGCTCTTCAGAGGAAGATTATGACGAACTGGGAAACCCCAGATGTCGTCCCGGCAGTAAATAAAAGACTTTCTACAAAATACAGGGTATCCTCTACAGACCCGGAGTTTTTGTCAAAACACCCATCCCCAGAAAGTCTGGTGGTACAGGCAGCATCTTCTACCGATGTCAAGACGGCTTATCCTACCGTCCCACAGGACAGGGACGATAAAAAATATGATGCTATGGCAAAGAAAGTTTTTTCGGCATGTAGCATGGCGTTAAAATCTGTTAATGCTACTTGCACCCTTGCTAGATTCAGCCATACACTTTGAGAGTGTGCTTCTACAGCGGCTGACTGCATCCCGGAGAGAGAAGAAAGGGAGGCGTTCCTGAATATCATACAGGACGGTAAAGACGCTATGTGCGAATCCCTCCAGACGGGCATTGATTCGGCTGACAGTATCAGCAGAGCAATGGCGGCAAGTACAACAACCAGGAGATTTGCTTGGTTGAGAAAGTCTGGTTTTGCCCCAGATGTGCAAGCCAGGCTCTTGAACATGCCATTTGATGGCTCTTCTTTGTTTGGGAAAAAGGCGGATGACAGTTTAGAAAAACTGCAAACTTCAAAAGCAGCAGCAAAATCCCTAGGCGCTGCAATCCGTCAGACACCTTTTCGTCCCACAGGAACCTCTGCGAGAGGCAAGTCCTTTCGCTTCTACTCCGCATTCGGAAGAGGTAGAGGACGACCGGCTCAAAGGGGACAAAGAAGAACTACCCGAGGTGGACGGGGTAGATATTCAAAGGCCGCAGCAACAGCAGGTGCCTCTTTACCATCGGCATCTGCATCAGCCGCCCCGAAACCACTCTGAGGACTTCCCTCACAGGACACCTGTAGGAGGCAGGTTGACTCAACATCTGGCGGAATGGCAGGCTATCACGTCAGATGCTTGGGCATTGGAAACAGTTGCCCAAGGTTACTGCCTGCCTCTCCTACGCATACCTCAGAGTCATCCACCGGGGATCAGCTCTCAGAAAGCTCCAGATCCGCTCGTCTTGCAGGAAATTTTGGACCTGCTAGAGAAAGGTGCCATAGAACCGGTACCTGTAGCGGAGAGGAACAAGGGCTGGTACTCCCCTTACTTTCTCATTCCAAAGAAAGACGGAGGACTGAGACCCATCTTGGACTTGCGAGAATTGAACAAATTCCTCAGAAAAGACAAATTCAAGATGGTCACTCTTACTCAGATCCTCCAGGCCCTTCAGTTCCAGGACTGGTTGGTATCTCTGGACCTTCAGGACGCTTATTTCCATGTGCCTATCCATCTCAAACACAGGAAATACCTGAGGTTCGCAATTGGCAACTCTCACTATCAATTTCGAGTGCTGCCATTTGGGCTGACCTCCGCCCCGAGGGTCTTCACCAAGTTAATGTCGGTAGTGGCGGCAAGTCTAAGGAGGGAAGGGATTCATGTCTACCCCTACCTGGATGATTGGTTGATCAGGGCTGTCTCTTCGGAACAAGCTCAGATCCAACTAAATCACGTGTGCCACTCCCTTCACAGACTGGGCTTCTCCCTCAATTTAAAGAAGTCACAAATGATACCATCGCAGAGACTCCAGTTCATAGGAGCGATCCTGGACACTTCCCTGGGAAAAGCCTCGCCACCAGAGGTGAGGGATCAAGATATTCTACAGATGGTTACCAAGTTTCAAAATGCCCAACGTCTCCCAGCCTTCGACTTTTTGAGGTTGCTAGGCCTCATGGCATCCTGCATTTTCCTAGTGCCAGAGGCTCGCCTGAGAATGAGATCCCTCCACTGAGGACTCAGTGGTCACAATTCTCAGGGAGAATGACAGATCTTCTTCAGGTTCCCGACAGGGTGGCTCGAGACCTTCAGTGGTGGGCCTGTCAGTAGAACATTCTGAAAGGAGAACATTTTTGGCAACCCTGGCCGGAGATAACAGTAGTCACGGATGCCTCACTCACGGGTGGGGAGCCCACGCCAACGACTTGACCATCAGCGGCCGTTGGTCGCCATCGGAGTCCAGACTACATACGTTCCTGCCAGCTGTACAAGGGAAAAACGTCCTGATAATGACGGACAACACAGTGGCCATGCATTACCTCAACAAAAGAGGAGGCGTAGGATCACTACCCCTGTGCAGAGAGGCGATGCAGCTCTGGTTTTGGGCAATCCAAGAAGGAATCTCTCTATCGGCAGTTCACCTAGCCGGAGAGAAGAACTTGACAGCGGACGCTCTGAGCAGGCAGAGCACAGTCTCCCACGAGTGGGAACTAGCTCAGGAAGTCCTTCAAGAGATCTTCGCCCTTTGGGGAACCCCTCAGGTGGATCTGTTCGCCACCAGCGTCAACAGGAAATGCGATCTGTTCTGCTCAAGGGAATTTCCCCCGAGAGGAGCTCTGGGAGACGAGTTAATAGTGGACTGGGAGTTTCCGCTTCTGTACGCGTTCCCACCGGTCCCTGTCATTCCTCAAATGATCAGGAGGTTGAGAAGATTCCGGAGAACCATGATCCTAATTGCCCCGGATTGGGCCAGGAGAACGTGGTACCCTGACCTTCTAGACTTCCATCTGCCCTCCAATTCGACTTCCACTCAGAGAGAACCTACTCTCACAGAAGGGAGGTCAGGTTCTCCATCCAGACATCAAAACCCTCAACCTTCACTCTTGGCTTCTGAAAGGTTTAGGTACAAGGATTGGGACCTCCCTGATGATGTTATGGAGGTGTTGCTTTCGGCAAGGAGGCCAGCAACAAAGTCTTTATACCGCTGCCGTTGGAACAGATTTTGCAGCTGGTGTAGAGAACAGAATATCGACCCTTTTTCATGTGGTACACCAATGGTTTTGTCCTTCCTTCTATATTTGGGGAATTCAGGCCTTCAAGTTGGCACCATTAAGGGCTATCTCGCAGCGCTATCCATCTTTAAGCGCACTGCAGAAGAACCATCCTATTTCAAATTACCCTTGGTAATACAGTTTCTAAAGGGGTTAACCAATGTTTATCCCCCAAGACCATTCCAAGTTCCCCTATGGGATTTAAACTTAGTACTAACTTTCCTGATGGGCACACCTTTCGAACCACTCCATTCTTGTTCGTTA
Organism: Ambystoma mexicanum; assembly: GCF_040938575.1. Taxonomy (NCBI): domain Eukaryota; kingdom Metazoa; phylum Chordata; class Amphibia; order Caudata; family Ambystomatidae; genus Ambystoma; species Ambystoma mexicanum. The sequence goes on along the minus strand of NC_090935.1, from coordinate 1,145,254,911 downwards.
AGATGCCTTACCCTTAAAACTGTTTTATTAATAGCACTTACATCTGCTAGAAGGGTGAGCGAATTACAAGCTCTTTCTTGTAAACCCCCTCACACAATATTTCACAAAGACAAAGTTGTCCTGCAAGTGAAGCCTAATTTCCTCCCAAAGGTGGTTTCTGAATTCCATATCACTCAGAAGATTACCCTACCATCTTTCTATCCTCCTTCTCACCCGGGGAAAGAGGAAGAGAGGTTACACAGGCTACACCCTAGAAGGGCTTTAAGTTTTTACATCAGTAGACTAGCCAGGATAAGACAGGCAGACCAGCTGTTTGTAGGTTACACAGGTCACAAGCTGGGGTTACCAATAACTAAGCAGACCATTTCCAGATGGATCATTCTAGCCATTCTGGAATGTTATAAACTGGCAGGGAAAGAGCCCCCTCAAAACCTTAGGGCTCATTCGACCAGAGGTATTGCAGCTTCATCGGCCCTCAAAAGAGGTGTACCGGTTAAAGACATCTGTGCGGCCGCTACATGGTCGTCTGTCCATACCTTTACACGTTTTTACAATTTGGATTCCTCCTCCAGTCAAGAGACTAGGTTTGGAAGAGCTGTACTGCATTCTATTCATCAATAGAAGACAGCGTGAAGTCAGTACTCCCTCCTCCAATAATAGAATACTGCTATGGGAGCCTATCTAAGATGAGGAATACGTCGGAGGACACAATCCCTTCGAAGAACAAGTTACTTCTTACCTTGTAACGTTCTTTCAACGGGATGTTCCTCCGACGTATTCCTCATCGGCCCTCCCATCCATCCCTGCAGTTCTACTTCCCGTGTTGTTGCAGCTTACGCTCCTTCAGGGTGATTAGTCTAGTCCAGAAAGTATTATTGTGGGCTACAAAACGGAACTGAGCAACGGACGCTGCACGCGGCCTTTATAGGCAGGATGACGTCGATACGGCGGCTGTCGAGGGACATCGACTCGGAGGACGTCGACGCGCAGCGCCCTCTAGAGAAAAAAAATTCCGAGGCCAGCAGAGCTGGAAGGAGATATCTAAGATGAGGAATACGTCGGAGGAACATCCCGTCGAAAGAACGTTACAAGGTAAGAAGTAACTTGTTCATCTATAGCGTTCGTTTTCACCTATCTTGAATTTCAGCTGGCAATCTGTGAAGAGCAATGGAGCGCCGTCTTTGTACATGTCTTTCAGGTGCGTCGTTTCTGCCCCTGCCCAGCCCACCCAATATCCATGCTGAAGACCCGGAGTGAAATCTGGGTTGCCCATCAGTGGCGTATATGGACCCATTCCACCAGGAATGTGTTTCTTTTTCCGGGCTTTGTCCCAACTTAGTAGAGACCATTTTGTCATTTCTAGTAAGGATTCTCTGCTGTTTCGGTTTTCTTTGCTCAGGCACAGAAGGGCTATTAGGGGGGATGGTTGAGACTGTTTGTTCGATTCTGCACCATCCTTTATGTTCTTCTGGTTTCGCCCATCTCAGCATTGGTGCTAATTGTGCCGCCATAATGTATCTGTCCATTTCTGGAACTCCCAGACCACCCATATGTGGGGAGCGCATTAGGATATGTTTCTGGATTCTAGGTTTCTTATTATGCCATATGAATTTGAATACCGCGTTCTGCAGCTCCCGGATCTTGGCTGGTGGTATTGGCACTGGCAGTGAGCTTACTACATAGAGGAGTCGGGGGAGAATGGTCATTTTGACCGCTGTGATGCGAGCGAACCATGACCGCTCCTGGGATTCCCATCTGCGCATGTCTTCCTGTAATTGTTTGCACAGCGGTGTTATGTTTGTCTGATATAGTTTGTGTGGATTGCTGGCAAGGTGAATTCCTAAATATTCCAGTTTTCTTTCAACCCAGTGCATCGGGAATGATCTCGCCAGTGTCTCGACATCCTCTCTTCTTGCCGTTATGTTCATAGCTTTTGATTTGGAGAAGTTTATGGAGAACCCCGAGACCTGTCTGAATTCCTCCAACTGGGCCATGGCTCTGGGCATTGTATTTTTTGGGTCTCCCATGAAGAGCATGATGTCGTCCGCATATAGGGCTATTTTGTGGGTTTCCTGACCTATTGTAACTCCCTTGATACTGACGTCCTGGCGGATCTGCATTGCACATGGTTCCATTGCCATTGCAAAAATTAGGGGAGAGAGAGGGCAGCCCTGTCGTGTGCCCCTTCCAATCTCCACAAATTCTGTGCCTTGACCATTGATCCTGAAGCTTGTCGATGGGTGTCGGTAGTTGGCGAGCACCATTTTCGTAAATTCTGGACCGCAACCAAACCGCTCCAAAATCAAACTCAGATAGCCCCAGTCCATGCTGTCGAAGGCCCGGGTGGCATCCAGAGCCGCTACTGCCAATGATTGTTGTGTACATTGCCCAGCGTTTATGACGTCTACTGCCCTTCTGACGTTGTCTTGTGTGCGTCTATCGGCAATGAACCCTGCTTGGTCATCCTGTATTATGTTTGGAAGGATTTCCATTAGACGAGTTGCTAAAATTTTCGTGTAGATTTTTACATCTGAGTTCAGCAGTGCTATAGGCCGATAGCTTGCACAGTTTTTGGGATCTTTGCCTGGCTTTAGCGGTAGTATAGTTATGGACTTCCCCATATCTTGCGTGACCTTCCTCTCTTCTCTAATTGTATTGAATAGTTTTGACAGCGGACCAAGCAATTGTGTACAAAATGTTTTATAATAGCCATTGCCAAAACCGTCTGGACCTGGAGTCTTATTTGCTGGTAGTGCTGTGATAGTGCCGCTGATTTCTTGGGCCGTAATTGGTTTCCCTTTCTCTGCAATTTGGGGCAGCTGGAGAGAGTTGATATAGTTGAGTTGATGTTCTGAGTCTAGATTTTCCCCCTTTAATAGTTCCGCGTGAAATCGTTTCATTATTTCTTTTTTTTCTAGCTCTGCTGTGTGAGGTTTCCCATGGGAGTCATTTAGTTGCACTATGTAGTTCCGTTTTTTTTGTTTTCTCAGTTTTACTGCCAGGAATCGATTAGCCTTGCCTCCATGTATTTCCGTAGTGCTCTTAAGGTTTTCCTTGAGCCCCGAGTCTTGTGTTGGGCTTCTGCAGCTTTCACCTCTTTTTCTAGTTGGTTTGTCACTAGTGCTCTTTCGCGGCTGCTTGTGACATGACTTCTCCCTCCCTTGTGACATGACTTCTCCCCTGATCACTGATTTTCCTGCGTCCCATATTACCACCAAGGTCGTTTCCCCGTTATCGTTTTCTGTAAAGTAGTTGTTGATGGCGGTCTCCATATGGGCTCTTAGTGCAATGTCTTTTAGGAGAATTTTGTTTAATCTGCAAGGTGGTTTAACTCTGTTCCCTTCTACTCCCCAGTCCACACCCACCATCACTGGTGCATGGTCTGAATGATATTCCACTCCAATTTCTACTTCCGTTATTTGCGGAACTAATGATGTGGATACTAGGATCATATCTATCCTGGAGTAACCGAGGTGAACCGCTGAGTAGTGGGTGTGCTCTCTCCTATCTCCATGGAAGAATCGCCAGGTTTCAATCACTCCTAATTCTCTGTAGAACCGGCCCAGGGCTGGTCTCTTTTTCTGATCAGTGGTAGTTGGGGGAAGAGTCTTATCCAGCACTGGGTCCATAACACAGTTGAAGTCCCCACCTATTATCAGTTGGCCCTCACACCAGCTGCCGTGTCTGCCCAGCAGATCCGTTATGAACACATCTTGGCGGCTATTTGGAGGGTAAATTGCTATGATTGTGTACAATTTTTTTAAATCACCTGACCGTAAAAGCACCTCATCCCTCCAACCTGTTCAGTACAAAGAGTAACAGGAGTGTGAGAGGGAGCTAGGACTGTGATAAGAGAGACTTGGATTAGTGTAATGATTACCAATAAGTAATCAGGTCATTAACACCTCTTAAGTCTTCCTCGTGGCAGTATACATACATGAGGATGTACCAAGTGTCAAACGTGCAGTAGCCTATAGCCTATAATCCTGCCTCACCAGTGAATAGAAACCATTCCGTGATTTACCAAAGGCATAAATGTGGATGCAAAGTACTTGGCTGCACTTATTTCACCAACAACTCATAGTTACTAGTAAACTGTCGGGCCAGCCCATCTGGCTGTGCTGCAGGTCTCCTGTATGGAAGCGCCACCAAACTCTTGCCATGATTCTGCCACCTCCTGAGTGGATCTTCCTGAATCAGGGTTGGGTTAAGTAGTGTATATAATGACTCTCTATTTGCTCAAATTTGAGGGCGAAGGATGTGAGCGACGTTTGGACCCACCAAAGGTCACAAAGAGAGTCTGCCTGTAGCCCAGACATATCGTATCAGCAGTTGCCACATCTGGGGGGTGAAGTTCTGAACCCTGGATCACCCCTGGAGTTATTAGGCATGCAATATCCTGTATCTGATGAAAGGGGGACACCACCTTCGGTCTAAAAGAGGCTGGTAAATGGAGAAGCGCACTATCAGGAAGGAACTGGGCATAGGGTTTGTGACAGAGCAGTGCCCCCTCCTCTGAAATCGGTCTCTCTGAAGTTATGGATACTGAAGATCCCACCTTAGCGAATGGAAACTTTTGGGATATTTTGCCCAGTGGTTCAAACGTGGCCACCTGTAATCCCTCAGGACCCAAGGAATATCCCAGGGGGTAACCTCAGACCTAATCTCCAGACACCTCAATTCGAAAACTCTGGAAGAGCACCATTATCAAGAATTTCAAATGCAGGCCTACATTTCAGGCTGTATGGAAGGCACGAATTGTTGCCCCCTGGAAATGCAAGTTGGGGACTGAGTGGTTAACTAGGAAACCACCCTGGAGGAAATCATTTCCTGAGAAGAAAATGTTGGTCCACCAGGTGAAACTATTCTTTCAGTAGTGCTGGTAGGTGAGAAGGGTGACTTGTTACCTGCCTGCTTGGATACAGTGTGCCACCACCCTTCTAGCTCCGCAGGCATTACAACCATATCCTCTCAAGATCCCTGCGGCTACATGGCACTTCTGGAGCATGGAAGGACCAGGGACATTACCAGAGACTGGAGAGAAGGATCTCGGGGCAAGATCCACAGATCCCCCTGAGCCAGCTGTAGGAGAAGCGAGAACCAGGACCTCTGAGGCCAAAGAGCTTTTTTTTTTGTAATGACGACACCTCCTGAAAAATGCTCTGTGAGGAGTAGGATAAAGAGGATGTGTGTTGCGGTCCTCTGCACATTTTTTCATGAGTTCCTCCATCTGTCGATCAAATAGCCTGGAATCTAAAAAACAGATGTAGGAGTGCCTTATGGCTTCACCAATCTACCAGGGCTGCATGCACAGCTGCCGACAGGCCAACACAGAAGACCCTGCTGATGTGGCTGAGATACACATCCCACCAAATGTAACGTCCGACAACAATTTGGACTGAGTTCATGTTGGCTAGGACTCCAGATGGGCCTTCCTGGTTCTGCAGCATGTCAACGTTCTGATTGGTATTATTTTACGAGAGTCTGAGCAATGCGGGTTGCATATATTCATGTACTGAGAGAAAGGTTAGAAGCTGAAAAGAAGCGCTTCAATGCCACCTCCGTCTTACCTGTTCAGATGGAACCGAAGTCTAGTGCGAAAGATTGCATGCTACGGTATCCACTTGTGGTGCTGCTGGAGGAAGTTCTGCTTTAAAGTCTAAGAGGGGATATCATCTCACCACAAAGCAGGGAAGCACTAGTCGATCTCCTTCCATCCCTGGAGGAGGAGGGCTCTTACTGCTTTATGAAACTGCTGCTTAGATACTATATCGATCCCCAGTGACACATTTGCAAAATAGTTTTGTGCTCTTCTTGCTCTGTCAGTGATTCAAAGTGCAGCATGTCTCTTGCGTGTTGGAGGGCTTTGGTCAATTTTTCTTCTTGAAGGTATCTGTCTTCTTGAGGAATTCTGCGGCCCCTAGATTGCTGGATGTTGAAGTGCTTTCTCTCTTAATGGTGAAACCACAGCTGAGGCTGTTAAGAGCTGAAAGCATCTCCTCCATTGTAATAGAAGTTGGCTGTACATGGCATGCCTGATCTAACATCTGAGCTGGCGCCAGAGGGGAAGCCGAGGTTTCTGCATGTTGTGGTGTCTCTCCATATATTTTCTGTGCTGCACAGACTCCATATCGTCAGTATATAGGTGTCAGTTGCCATATATGGGAACTTAGTTGCAATGTGCTTTGGTTGTATTGAACTGTGTTGGTGCGTGGAGCGTGGAGCAGAGACTTTGATGGGTAGGTTGTTGAGGTGTGCAGACAATCTAGAAGCCACTTGAAATACAGCATAACATGGCATTGAAAGTGCAACGCATGATACAACGCATGATACAAACAACCCAGACTAGAATCACTAACATCTGCAGACAGATCCCATTCACCCAATTCACTTTGCTCATTTCAAAGCTTGTCTTTCCTCTCCCATTATTTTACTTCTTTCTCTCCCTCTCCCTGTGTGTAACAAGGATCTCGGCTTAGATGAGTGAGGTGGAAGTCTGGAGACTCAACTCAGTACCACAAGAGAAGTGCTATTGGTTACAGGAGACATGAACGTTGGTTTTAGAAAAAGGACTGCCTGAGATCTGAAAACCATAGGTGCCTGTTTCACCTTCCTTAGTATGTTGGTTGAAGGGCCAAGAGTCGTCCCTAACCACCCCCTAAATTGATCAGGTGTTATGTTCATAAGCTAGCCGAAACCTCTCTATCTTCCCTTTCGAGCTCTTCGCTCATCCACCTCCAACTCCCTCAGGATCAGTCGCTTCTCCAAACAGCGAGTTGGTGGTAGATCTTTCTTCTGCTGGGGCCTCCCTCTGGAACAGCCTCCTTGCCTCTCTGAAAGTTGAGCAGAACCATCTCTTGTTCCGGAAGCACCTCAAGACCTTCAACTTTGCCTCTGCTTTCTCTCCTCCTCTCCTCTGCTGATCACCTGGCTGAATCTGAAACTGCACTAGTTACCTGGCTACCCTCTGATCTCGGGCCCAGGTCCCCTCCCCACCAGTTGCACGCCTGCACTGCCCCCTGGCAACCCTTGCACTCAGAGACTGTTCTGTTTCCATACAGCCCCCTACCAGCACTTGACACCCGATGTCTGCACTTACCCTGCACTTGACACCAGCTGGCCGCACTTTTATTTTTTGTCCTTTTTTATCTTGCTGTTATCCTATGTGCTGCACTATCCCCTCCCTTTTCCCCTCCCCCCTCACCTGCACTTGCGCGATCTCAATGCCACCTGGCCTAGTAGGATCGTTGTCCCTGTTCTCCCTCTGTTTTGCCTCCCTTGCCTCGTCTCGCCTTGAAACTCTTGTGTATAGGCGCATTATAAATGCCATATCATATCGTAACCTAGTTTACAATGCCATGCCCTTCTCAGGATTATTTTGGTTTTCTAATAATTCCTTTTTCATGGCAAATAGAATGCATGTATTTCATCAGTTTTCCATGTCCTCTCAATGTTGACACTTTACACATTATTTTCATTGCTTCCGGAGCAGAGAAGAACGTTGGAAGGAACACCCTGCTCTTTCCTATTCTTCCAGATAAGCCACTAAATTCGAATAATATGGCCCTTTCATAACAACCTTCTTAATTACTGGAAGCTGTAATTCATCCTCCATAGATCTGTAGTAATCAGTTATTCCTGTTCTTACTGTTGCTTCACCTTCTTTCGTTCTTAATTCCCAAGGCAACATTTCATGTGCTGGTATAAATTCATGTTCCCCTGCCAATCGGCAATCTTTTTCTTTTCAGTGACTTTGTATATTTGGGGGTAATTGAGCACATGTTTATCTAACCTTTTCTTTTGCCGTGTTTATTCGCAGTTCCAGGTCTCCCTCAACCAGAAGCATGTAGCTCCAGTCGGTCCTTTTATCATGGTTTCATGGCTAATTGTATCCAAAGCTGCTGGGATATCGGGGCTTAAGACATGGGCATATATATTAAGATTTTTCCAGATAGCTGGAAACATATTTTCAGTTTCTTTTAATTGCCTGAATCCTAAGTGGGATACACATAGATTTTTATTTCATTCCATGTGGTCCAGTAGCTGCTGGTAGATTATTATTTTTTTAACCACTTGCTGGGGGTATGCAACATTGGAAAAGACACAGCAAACACCAATCTTTTAACCAGCCAAAGTCTCTCTCCTGATCAGGTATTTGTAGGGGTGCCCCTTTTCAAAAGCTAAACGGGGTTTATCTGGATGTGCATTGACCGCTGCAGTTCTTCCTCACCTGTGCTGTTCACTTGGACTTGCACCATCAACACACCTCCCCTAACCTGAGGACCAATGTTCTCTCTAATTATTTTTCCCTAAGTGCGGAAATGCTTACCTTTCGTGCACACCTTATTTTCCATGTGCACAACTGAATTACGAGGTAATCCATTTTGTGAGCAAGCGCAGTTAGTGAGCCACCATCTCCAAAGTATTTGGAAGGGAATTTCCCCTTCCCAACCACTGCAATTCTTTACAAATCAATGTAAAAGGTGCATTTTAGAACACTTTTTCCAAACATATAAGCTTAAAAAAAAAAATTATATATATATATTTTATATTAGATTATAAGGAGAGCTCATCAACCAATCCAAGACTTCAAGTAATGCCTAAGTAACTACCAAAAGTACTCCTGTGCCGGGAACAAAACATGAATGCACAAAAAAAGCTTTGTATGCTCAGGATAAATAGGCTAAGTTGTGGCTATTCATTTGTTGATACTGCTTAGAGACAATGCAGAAAGTGTTGAATGCCAATGGGAAAAATACTCATGTTTATTACAAAAAAGCAAATATTGCTTACGTTGATGTGCCTGTCAAAACATTCAGACAGGATACTATTTTTGCTAATGGAATAATGGCAACTGAAAGCAATGTGTCAGAAAACATTCCAATAGGAATTCATGTGCCATTTTAATGAAGTAATTCAAGGGCGAGGAAAACATGCCTCATAATATGGGTAAGGACGAATATTGCATGAGAATAACTGCACAACAAAATATAAGTCTTCCTGGGCCTCTGCTTGCTATCCACATTACATGATTCTATGAGTTGTGACATTTGCTCAAAACCAGCCTTACAGCTAAGAATCATATACATCATCCATTGTTACTCCCTATAAACAGGAAAAAGTGCCCAATAAAACAGGAAACCATGAGCATATAGGAGCATACCCCCTGCTTCTACCCACAAAGTTCTACTCATATTGCAGAGCAGTGGTAGGAACTAGAATAATACTAATGCACAAATATCAAGAGGTTTTTAAGGGGAAAGAACATAGTTTAATAAACATGAAACATCCCTGCTGGTAAAGCTAATGACTTTCTTACACCCTGAAAAATAATGTGATTCCTAGAAGGGAGTAAAATCATATCGGAGCCCTCCTTGTAACCTTGACATAGGAAGTGATAAGACAGGATAGATAATACAGCTTAAAGTTTTGCCCACCCTTCCTCACCACAACCTAGACAACATTCTACAAGAGTCTTATTGAGGTTGCATCTGGAGCACTGTTGAAGAAAATCACATATATTTGCCTTTTAAGTCATTAGAAGCAATGCGAATAGGTACAACAAATTGAGTGCTTTCAACTTTAACTAGGAACCCCTCTTCTGAAATTCACTGTCATCAGTTGAACAAGATGCATGGGGATGCTAGAGGCAATAAACGCAGCCCCTGTGCCAGCCTCCAGTACTAGCTGACAGGGCTCTTTAAAATTTGAGGGATTGTAGCAGTTAAACACTAACTGTGATATTTGCATACCCATATTACTTTGCAAGCAAAATATTTTTAAAACCTCATATTTGTGCAGTTTAAGAAAATGCCATGAATCTATATGTGCGCATTTACTATGTGGTGCATACAACATTGTTTGTAACCTACTTCACTTTTAAATCGTTGGGTAGGATTATAAAAATGCTCAGTGAAACTGTTTTTGTATAGCAGCAAGTTAGCATATAATTTGTTACGGCCTATACCACATGGAACTCTGAAAACTTGGAAAGGCTGCAGATTGTGTGACAAGCATTCTAGTTATCTGAATATCTGTTGCCCTAATACTATAACCAATAATGCCAGACATAGTCCATACCTATTATCCCATGCAGCCTAAGTAAATGATATTGTAATGTTGCTCTCCGCTTATAGGGTAATGTTAGCAATGCTAAAGTAGGAGACGCTGAGAATGGCATTTGCCTACTCGAAATCCCTAAAAGGCAAATTCATATTTGAGTTTTATAATGCATTAACGTCTAAGGGGGGTGCATCGAAGTGTTTGTGTGTCATATGTACAAGAAAGAGGAAGCATGGCATGAGGTTACACATACAGGTAGCCTGCTCACCTGATATTTGAGCTGACAGTTGGGTTACATAGTCTGGGTGATGCTTTTGCTAAGGCACCATACGTAACCGAAATTCCTTTGCTTAAAAATCATTCATATTATAAGAAACATAAAAAAGTGGATGAAGGTACAAGTCTGGTAACCTTTAGCAGAGACAAGTTAGGCAGGGTCAAGGTTGTCTGGTAATATTTGAATGAGGCCTGTGGCGGATGTTCGAGTCATAAGGTATAAGTGTGGTAGAGTCAAGTATAGGAGCCATGGGTGGGGAGGGGAGATAATTTGGTTAATATGTGCAGACATCTCTTAATTTTATCTTCTGTTCATGGAGTTACTTATTCATATTAGTATTATGGGTGTATTCTACTTCAAGGGTTTTATGGTTTTTAAGGTGAAGCTTGCACAGTAGGGCAATGTAAATAGGCTAGACCAGATCATCAAGACTAGTTAGTATAATTTAGCTTCATTTTGAGAGAAAGCAAATATTAGGTGCCTGCTGCGGCTTGTGCCTCATTAAATCTTTTCGAATAGGTGGGAATTGACTGTGTGCGTTGCTAAAATTCTTCTGAGCGGCGCCCAGAAAGAAGCTGGGCAAGCGCACATGCGCAGTTTAGGGAGAACATTGCTGAGGACTCACTCTTGGATGTAATTCCTATTCACCAGGGTGGCTATTGGAGCAAGCAGAGTGATCTAATAAAGGCTCTAGTTATGGGATTGTAAGGAGGTAGGTCTGGTGCTCGGGAAACCCAAGGCTCAGAATGATGTTAAGACCCATTGATGGAGGGTTGCGGTGGTGACTAGGATTGGACAGCAGTTACCACTGATGGTGTGCCAATACAGATCTTGTTCATGAGTCTGGGGGAGGTTTACAGAAAGAATTACTTTTTGGTCGCTGGCAACGGAGCACTTTTAGAGTAAATCGGGGAAGCGGAGATCATACGGTGTAGCACTTTGCATGGACTCATGCAAACAAGGATTGGGAACCAGTGGGCAGATGTCAGTTTGTGGTGTATCACAGTGGCTGTGTAGGCATTGTGAAGATACCCGAGTGGAAACACAATGATGTATCCGACTCTCTTCCTAGAGCTGTCCCCAATTGAGTACCATTTTGGTCGGGCAGACCTGGTGAACCAATGATGGCAGAAGTCCAGCTTAGTGAAGACAATGCTGTTAGCATTCAAAGGAAGCAGAGCTACCACTCAACATCTGGCTATGTCCATAATTGTATGTGAGAATTAACTTTTTGGCAAGTAACAAATGGTGTGCTTTGTGGTGAACTGAGAGGCTAGTGAATTTGTACGCTTGTTTTATCAGCTTACAAATGTGTATCCCCAAGTTTATAGAGTATGCCATTATTATTGTGATATTCACAATTACAAATTGAAGTTTTTTCTTTTTAATTATTTGTTCTGTAGAAGTAACTTGTTTACAAAGCTGTTACCTGGAAGCTAATGATGGAACGCCATATAAATGTAACCATTAAACAAAGCAAATTGATTAAATGGGTTCACAGCTGCTCCCTACATTGTCCACCACCTCACAATGTATACCATGAACTGATTTTCACTGAGACTATTAACCTAGTGTATATTTAAATGATTGCCATGCCCAGAGAACAATGGGCCGAATTGACCAGTTTGGCTCTCTGTTTGAGTGAATTCATTATTTTATTTTTATTTTATTTTATTTACTAATATATAATTGCTTTAACAATGTTTACAAGAATCTTGCAGTATCCCTTAGGAGCTAAGAAATTACAGACATAAAAGAAGAAGGAAGAACGAACGAAGATAAGTCCAAAAGTCGAGCAGAGCGAAGCCCTGATGGCAAGGTCGCGCCCAGATGTCCGGAGAGAAGAGGAAGAAGAAGAAATGTTACTAGATCAAGTTAATTGCTCTATCAGGGTCTTTGGCTGCACCTTTGGGTCTCTGTTCAGTTTGTTCATTTACTTTTTGGAAGGCTGCTTCCAGAATGTTTGCTGTGGCCTAGGTCCAGGGAGTCTTTTCACCTGACATTAGTCTATTCCACCAGGTGGTTTGTTCCTCTCCCTGTACGCCTACCCAGCTGGTACACAGGTTGTTGAGGAAGTCCGTCCGTGTTTTTCTTAGCTCCAGGCACTCCATTAACAGATGTCTTATTGTTTCCAGTTTGTTGGTTTCTTCACATAGTCTGCAATCTTTAGGTGCAGTTTTTAGTCGGATTGCCTGAATTTCTCGTGTCGGGAGGAGATTTAAACATGCTCTCGTGTAGAATGCTCTTAATCCTTTATCCGGAAACTTTGTACAGTATGGTAGCGGTTTATTCAGGCTATTGAAGGTCGGTGGGAGATGTTTGCCAATTTATTTCCATGTGCTTTTTCTACGGTGTTTATCCAGTCTTGGGCCTTCAATTTGTCTTTTACTCTTTCTGGGTTTGCTTGCAAGTCTGCTTCTGTGCATGCCACCTCCTCCAGTTTCTCTTTTAGCTTGTCCGTCCAGCTGTTTAAGGCGGTCAGTTTACGACTTGACATTTCAGTTCTGATAATCTTATATGTTGGTGGGGCCTCTGGTAGTAAAGTGTTTCTTAAGATTTGCATGGCACTCAATGTTACTGATTGTTCTAGAGAGAGCAGGTCTAACTCTCGTCTAATAAGGTCCATTGAAACTGAATTAGGTAGACCTAGCAGAGTTTTCCACAGGTACCCTTCCAATTTTTGCCATATGGTGTTCGTTATATTCAACATGGCACCCATCCCATATGTGATGGTCGGGACTACTTTCCCTTTGTAGAATTGGATGACCGGAGTGATAGAAAATTTCCCGTATTTTCTATCCAGGGTTCTCATCTGTGCTGCCAGGTTTTTTGCTTTTTTCCAAAGAGTTGTTTGCGTGGAGTCCTCTTGGTTTGAGGCATTTATCAGGACTCCCAAGTACTTGTAGTCAGTAACCACCTCGATTTTTTCCTTATCCAGATACCATTTGTGACTTCTGTTTTTTTTTTTGTATCTCTCCTTCTTAATGTCAGAATTTTTATTTTTTTCTTATTTATTTGTAGGTTGTTTTGTTCCATGTATGTCGCCAAGTTGTTTAATTGGCGCTGTAGGCCTATCTCCGTCTGGTCCAGTAGAATAAGGTCGTCTGCATACAGTAGCCGTGAAATAGTTGTGTTTCCTAGTTTAGGCGGGAAGGACCTTACTGAGAGTTCTGTTTCTTTAAAGTCACCCAGGTATGCGATAAAAAGTGCCGAGGCTAATGGGCTGCCTTGCTTTACTCCGCGGTTGGCTGTAATTTCACACGTCAGCGTACCTTGGGTGTTGAGGCGAACTCTTATTCTGGTGTTCTCGTGAAGGGCCCTCACTGGGTCCAGTCGCTCTCCTGGGCATTTCGAACTTTCCAGTTTGCTGCATAGTCTTTCCCTGTCCACTCTGTTGAATGCCTGTGACAGGTCTATGAAAGCCATATGTACTGGCGCCGCTCCTTGCTTTACCTTTGCTTTTATAATGTTCAGCATGAAAATGTTTACTATGGTGCTTCCGTTCGTGAGGAAACCTATTTGAAAGGGGTCGTTTGCCGGTGATGTCTTGGCCCAAGTTTGAAAATGCCTTAACAGTATAGTTGCGAAGATTTTCCCAATTATGTCCAAGAGTGCTATTGGGCGATAATTGCCCGGTTCTTCTCTGTCGCCTTGCTTGAAAATCGGTACAATTACCGCTTCTTTCCATGTCGGGATCGCTTGTGCATCTCTGCAGTGCTCAAAGAGCGTACTGATGAAATCTGTCCACGCGTCAGCATTTTGTTTGATATCTATATTACTCAGGCCATCCGGGCCTGGTGCCCTTGATTTCTTGAGTCTTGTTATTGCTGAACTTATCTCTTGTTTATCAGACACATCAAGCCAACGTGGACCTTTTGTTCTTTGTATTCACGTCGTAGATGATGACGGAACTTTGAACAAATCTTCAAAAAAAGTGGCCCATTTTTCTTCACTCACCGCGTTGGTCAGTCGGTTGACTGCTTCATTATTGGGCTTTTTGATGGGTGTCCAAAAATCACTACATTTCTTGGAGCTTAGGGCCCTAAGCATCGCCTCTGCATCCTTTTGATACTGCACGTGACGGTGTCCTAAAATCCAGGTTTTGTATGCCCTTGTTGCTAGTTGCAAGTTTCTCCACCCTGTCGTGGTGTTAAGCCTCTTAGCTTGTTTTTTTGTTTTCCTTAATTCTCTTCTTCTTTCAACTAGCTCTTTATCGTATGCGTGTGTGTTGTTCGTTTTAGCGGGGTTTCCCCCTTTCCTTTTCTGTCTGTGCTGCAAGAGGAAGGGTAGTAGATAGTCTGGTCGTGCTGTTTTTTGGTCCGTGGTAAGGACTTCTATTTGATATTTCTCCGTAATGTTTGCGATGTCTGAAGCTGTTAGGCGCAGGCGAGTTAGCTGGCTGTTCGCCTCTATCGAGTGTTGATACATTTGGGTGAGATGGCTTATTGATGACCATGCGACGGTTACCAAATTGTGGTCACTCTCTGTGGTTCTAACTACTGCGTAGTTTTCTATGTAGTGTAGCATACTTTCCGACGTAAAAACGTAGTCCAGGGTAGCTTTTGATTCACCTCTCTCCCAGGTTGGTATCGTCTCCCCCCATATTCTCGATGTTGCGACATTGTGTAGGTTCCTTGATTTCATTAAGGCATTCCATCTGGCTCCTCTTTCTTCTGCTTGCGTCTGCACGTTCCTCCTCTCACTATTTTCAGTATTTTGGTTGCAATTGGAATTCAAATCTCCACATATGATTGTTTGTTTGTGGATCTTCCACTGAGATGATATCCAGCATGTCTTCTATTTTTTTGCAGAACTCCGGGCTTGATATTCTCTGCGGGTTCCAGTATATTGGCACAATTGCTATCTTCTCTGTTTCTAGGCGACTGGTTCCCTTTTGTTCTTTTGTGCAGGTGGTCAAAACCGCCAGAATACCATATGATTCTGCTATTATCCTGGTAATTTCAATTCCTGAACCCATTTGGACTGCTACAAGTAGCCCTGCAGACGGGCGGCCAAAGATTCCTTTAGTTGCCGCCGAGAATTCTATTTCGTAACCGTCCAGTGCCCGTTTCTCCATTAACCATGTTTCCTGAAGACAGAGTATATCAAAAGCCCCGAGATCTTGGTTATCTGGGTTCGTTAGGTGATAGTGACCTCTTGTTTTCCATGAGGCCATTGTCAACGTGTTCTTTATCTTCGTTTGCTGAAGTTCGACTGGGGGAGATCGTTTTCCCGACTCACCTCCTAGTGGTTGCTATTTATCCAGTTTGGAGTTTAATGCCGCTTTCAACCATTTCCATGGGCCTTTTGGTTTTCTTAGGTCTTCCCTTTCTGGCTCTTCCTCTCCTCTTTCTTTGGTCTCTTCATACCTTCTATTTTCTTTCCTGCCCTCTTTTGGTGGTCTTTGATATTGTTCCTTTCTTTCCAAAACATGACTGTCGTTATAGAGTCTCTCATTCTTCCATGCTGGTGCTTTCTGCCTTTGCCCCTCGGGGTAGAGCTCTCTTTTACCGCTTGGCTCCGGTCTGCCTCCTTGATTGCTGTAGTTCCTGCTTCTGAAGTTTCCCTCTTTCTTTTCCAATCTTCCTTCGTATCTTTTCTGTTTTCCCGGAGATTGAGGGTTTGCCATCTGTTGAAATATACCCTCTTCGTTCTCCTTATTTCTTCCCCTTCTACTCAATTGTTTTTCTTGTTGCATGATTTCGGTCAATGTGAAGCCTATCTTTTTTAATTCTTTTTGAGGTTCATGTGTCAAACTCTTTAAAGCCTTGCTTTTAATGTGGAGATATGTTTTTGCTTTCTGGTCACGGTGGTATGGTTCTATCAATAGGAAGTCGTCTGTGTTCAGGTGTTTTAGTGAGTTCATTTTATTCAGTGTTTTTAGCACTGTTTTCCTGTTTAGGATGATGTACTCACTTTTGCATGACGATTGTTCAAGTTTGAACACTCTGACTTCTTCCGGTTCTTTTTCTCGTCTAGTTAGTCTCTCTCTCCTTGGCGTCCTTCTAGTCCTTTCCTCCCAGGGTCGCTGTAATTTTTGTTTTTTCGGTGTTGGCGACCGTCTGTTCTCGTTTCTTCGATTCCATTCTCGTTTTTCTTTTGTGTGTTTCAGACGACTCTGCTCCATTTGGTTTTCACCTTGTTTTTCGCCAGATATTTGCCCCTTCTTTGTGTACGTCTTGTGCTCCGTACACGTCACTGTCTCAATTTGGTCTCGTTTAAAATGCTCTTCTTGTGGTGTCTGTTCATGATCTTTTTCGTGGACGGTTTCTTTATCTGTCTCCACCTCAGAGTAGACTGACATATCCATTAATGAGTGTGTCATTAGGAACTCCTCCGTCGTTGTTGGCGAGTTTTCTATATGGATAACCTCTTTTTGCTTCTTTGTCATCTTTTCGGTATCTCGGCTAGGACTTTTAGTTAAATCCACATTGATTCTCTCTTTATTGTGTACTGGTCGTGTGGTTGTCTCCTTCTGCGTGTCTATTTGCTTTGCCAACTGCAGGGCTATTTTTTTTTTTTTGCTTTTAGGATTTAGGGTCTCTTCTGGCTGTATAGATTGTCTGTGGTTGATGCGCGTCTGTTCCATATCATCTTTTCCTTTGTTGGACATGTTTGGGTTGAACTTTCCACGGTCTTGTCTAGTGGCTTAGTTCTTTGTGTCCCTTCCCTGGAGTCTATCTCCATTTGTGCCCATTTCGCCTCCAGCCTTGATATTTGTTTTTCATTTTTGGCTTCTACCGCCGTTATGTAGCCTTCCATAAATTCAAATTTGGATAGTAATTTCCCTAGGATAGTTGTGTTGTCTTTTGTTGCTTCGTTCATTGTTTCATACAATTTGCCAAAAGGGGCAAGAGCGATCGTTATTGCTGCCATAATTGTTGTCATATCTTGTTTTCTATTTGGTGAGTTTTTTTGTGTATCCATCAAAATTTCACTGTCTTCTGTTCTTCCTTGGTGTTTGTTCTTGGGTGTGAGAATGGAGGTAGGCCTGTGACATGTTTTCCGGCCCACCGGGAGTCCTGGGGGGAGATGGGGTTGGTTGATGCACTCCGTGCCCCCGGTGGTATCCATTAATAGCGATGTTTTTTCTGCAGTTTGGAATGGTCGAGTTTCACTTCTATTTAAGTTGTGCAAATGAATTTTTGTCCAAGGCTGCTCACTCATTTCCCCCCGTGCCCCTTGTATTAGGGGAAGCGCCCTTTCCCCCTCTTCCTGCAACTTTTTATGCCTCTGGGAATCTTGAACCGACTTTTTATCTGTGGGGTCTAGTAGTTCCTTTTGTAGTGGACTCCCCTCTAGCTGCGGGCTCACCTCGGCGATGGGAGAGGCATTTTCCCGTGGCCGGATCTCCTCATTTAAAATTTGAGGTGTCGATTCTTCCGTCATTTTGCTAGAATGCTGACTCTCCTTTTCTTTCCTTGGTGGAACCGTTGAATTTTTTTCTTCTAATTGAATTGTGGTATCCGATGTTATTGATTCCTGAGGTAGCTTTAGAGGCCTGTCCGGTCCCATTTCAGTTTCACTTTCAGGACTTCTAATGCCTTTCGAGTCCTCAGTTTTTCTTGTTTTATTTGCAGGTAGAATCCCGTCTACCACTTCTAGCATTTCTTCTGCGTCGGTCAGTTCTATTACTGAGTCCAGTTTTCGTTTGAATTATTGTTTCTTAAAGAAATTCAACAGAGCATTTGAAATTAGTGGGTTTGGTAGAGTGTCTGTTTGGTTTTCACCTCTCCCCCCCCCCCCCTTTTTTTGTCTAGTTTTTTATCTTTAACTTCACTAGTTTTATCCGTGCTTCTGCTACTGGTCAACATATTTCGAATAGGTTTTCCTTTTCTTTTTGCTTTTGACACCTTTTCCCTTTTGGTGGTAGTTATTTTTGTTGGTTTTGCCTGAGATGTTTTTGTCGAAACTGTCGATCGGTTTCCCTCAGGCTCCTTCGCTTGTCTTTCTTCCATACTTGCTGGATCAAGTTCTGCCAATTCTTCTCTAACCACGGGTCGTTTTATTGGGTCAGCATTTGCTGACAAGTCTTTATCCTCTGTTATGTCAATTATTGAATCATCTGGATTTTGCGTCCTTAGTTGCTTCTGTCGGTGAATTTGCGATGTTATCTGAATTGTAACTTTCCCCTCCTTTCCTGGTTCATCAGATTTGTTTGTCTGGGCTCCTCCTTTTGATGGGTCGCCCTCAGGGGCTTCCCTGCTCGTTGTGTTCAAACTGCAGTTTTATCCGTTCCACCTCTTCCTCCCTCCCTGTGGATCTCGACTTCACTACCGACTTTACTGTGTTCTTATTTGCCTGGACTGTCGCTATTGCCTCCGACGGCTCACGTGTATTTGTTGGGCAGGCTGGGGCAGGAGCCAAGGGCCAGCCTGGATAGCCCTCCGGCCATCTCGACTGGAACACCTCTCGCCGAAGCGGGGCTCCTGCTTCTATCGCTGTCTCTGCCCCCATTATACACTGTCGCTTCCGCTTGACTTGTTAGCAAACTAACTTTGCCTCCAGGTGCTGTCCTTGGCATTTCCTGCCCCGCGCTGTTTACAGCTTGTAACGTTTTCCGTGGTTTATTTTGACGATCTGGAGGGGCCTCTGGCAAAAAGTCAAAAAGGGGGCTTGTGGGGGCGTGAGTGTAGCAGAGGCGTTCTTACCTCGTTTTACTAGAGGCGACTTCTTCTCCGGCAGATGCTTCGCGTTACTTTTGAGGCATCTCGGCTCCAGCTCATTCGCACCCACGTCCACATCTCGCACCCCCGTGGGTTCTGCTTCTGCCGTTGTGTTACTTTTTTCTGGGTCCTCAGGCTCCTCTGGGTCCGTGTCACCCCAAGAGGGGTGCACAGATGTACAAATACACCCAACCCAAAACGATTTTTTAGAAATTGAGTGACAGACTTGCTTTGCATCTATGACTCCATTTCTAAAAATCGTTTTGGGTTGGGTGTACCTCTACATCCGTGCACCCCTCTTAGCAAGAGGGGTGCACAGATGTACAAATACACCCAACCCAAAACGATTTTTTAGAAATTGGGGGACAGACTTGCTTTGCATCTGTGCCCCCATTTCTAAAAATCGTTTTGGGTTGGGTGTACTTCTACATCTGTGCACCCCTCTTGCCAAGAGGGGTGCACAGATGTACAAATACACCCAACCCAAAACGATTTTTTAGAAATTGAGTGACAGACTTGCTTTGCATCTGTGACTCCATTTCTAAAAATCGTTTTGGGTTGGGTGTACCTCTACATCCGTGCACCCCTCTTAGCAAGAGGGGTGCACAGATGTACAAATACACCCAACCCAAAACGATTTTTTAGAAATTGGGGGACAGATGCAAAACAAGAGCATCTTGCTTTGCATCCGTCCCACAGTTTTTAAACATTGTTTTTTACCCGGCTTTTACCTGGGCCGCCAGAGAGAGACACAGTATGGATGGAACAAAGGACCATCCATACTGCGTCTCTTCTCTCCGGCCTGGGGGGCCGGTGCACCCGCATACTCTGCGCCCCTGAAACTGGGCCGTGGCTGCCTCTGGTGCTGGGAGCACCAGAGGCAGTTACAGACCACGGCCCGGTTTATTTATTTATTTGTTCAATGTTTGTCGGGTCCGTGGACCCGATTAATTTATTTATGCAGAAATAAATAAATTAATCGGGTCCACGGACCCGACAAACATTGGACAAATAAATAAATAAACCGGGCCGTGGCAGAGGCAGTAACAGTCCTCCGCCACGGCCTGGTTTATTTATTTATTTGTTCAATGTTTGCCGGGTCCGTGGACCCGATTAATTTATTTATTTCTGCAATGTTGGGTCCGCCCAACATTGCAGAAATAAATAAATTAATCGGGTCCACGGACCCGACAAACATTGAACAAATAAATAAATAAACCGGGCCGTGGCCTGTTACTGCCTCTGGTGCCCCCCCCCTTTTTAGGGGCCACCAGAGGCAGTAACAGTCCTCCACCACGGCCAGGTGTATTTCTTTATTTGTTCAATGTTGTCTGTACAGCCTCGCGGGCCACATGAAATGGCTTGGAGGGCCGCATTGTGGCCCGCGGGCCGTATGTTGGACAACCTTGGCTTAGTGGGATCGGGAGGATCCGTTTCTTCACTCAGCATTGTTTCAGCTGTGTATATGCCTCATAGGCATTCTTCTAGTTATGGGGTGAAGAGCCAGGATTTGAGGAGTTTTCTGAATAGTAGGTGGTTTCTTGTGTTACATATGTTCTTTGGTAGCTAATTCCAAGTGTTTGGGGTGAAGTGAGAGAAAGGAGATCCTCCGAATGTTCTTTTGTTGTAGGGTTTTGGCTCCAAACAGATGCCGCTGCTCGATCGGAGCGTCCTTGTTGGGTGACGTAGGCTTAATTTGTCTTTTAGGAACTCTGTGCCTTGGTCGTGGATTGCTCTGTGTGTAATGCACATTGATTTGAACTTGATTTGCTGTTTTTTTGGTAACCAATGTAGTGTTTTCAGCACTGGTGTGATGTGTTCTCTTCGGGTAGTTTGAGGGGCAGTCTGGGCGCTGCATTTTGTATGCGTTGTTTTTTTTTTTATAAGTCGTTCAGGCATGCCTAGATTTAGGGGAGGAAAGGTTGTGAAGTACAAAAACGATTATAGAATGGATTTTGGCTCTGTAATTGATGTCTGCAAATTGTGTTGAAAATTACCTGGAGTATTGTACAGTTCAGGGGCATGATTGCCTGCAGTCCGAACCATGGGTAGCCCATTGAAATGTGGGCGCACTGTGGTTTCAAATAGAGCAAGTGTTTAAAGGTATTCCAGCATCCTGCTCTCCCTCCTTCCTAACTCTCAGGGATAGCCTGCACAAGCTGGATAGGAGAAACAAAGCTTCTCCAAAATACGGTGCTGTCACTTTAACGCTTTTAAAATGAGGTTCAATGCATGCAAGCCTCCCTCAGCTCCTATTGTTCTGCCTATGCGATTGGACGTCAGAAGAGTTTCTATGTGCGTCTTTTAGAAACGTTCATTTTTTTGTCCTTTTCACAGTTTCCCCTCTGAGAGGGGTGTTTTTTTAATTTTTATCCGATTGGATAGGTTTTTTGTCAACATTGCCTCCTTCTCCCCACATGTAGCTAACAGTGTTCAAGCGAGGCATTGGATGAGGAAAGCACTCCTCGGTGGCACACCTTCAGTCTCTTGTCTCAACTGTCAACAGAACTTCCACCCGGTGCGTTCCCGTCAGTTTTGTGTGGGAATAAAACCCAGGTCGCCGAGAGCACACTTAGTCTCTGAGCTGAAGAAGGGTCCGGTACACAAGCCACTGTGGACTTTGTGAGGGTCAGAAGTCTTTCCATCTTGGCAGTAAGAGAATCTGGTGCAGTGTCTGATTCTGCATTGCCTTTCAGTACCAGTGTTAACATCTCCACCTCACATAAACCCAAGGGACCTTCAAAGGCCACTTCAGGAGTTCACTCCGGGTGCATAAACCTATGAGTGCCTCTCGGTAAGAAAGCACCAGTTCATAAGGCTTGGCCTTCAGTTCTGGATGACCTTCTTGCTCCTAACAATTTTCAGAAGGTGTCGAAGAGGAGTTTTCCAACCCTCGCACCTTCCTGAACAGGCACAGATCACTCAAAAGACCACAAGTTATCTAAGTAAGTGTAGTCAAACTCCCTAAACTCAGGGATTGAGTCTAGCTTTCTCCAGCATCCCGGTATCACTAAGTTGGCACTGGCGGTTCCTAAGCCAGTTACTTTGGTACCGGCAAACCAAAACCAGGGAAATCCTCTTCGGATACCCATAAGAGAAAGGCTCATGGACCACATTCGGCACTGGCTTTGGTACATAGCGCCACCTCTCATTCTAATAAGCACAAACATTCTTCACATCAAAAGAGTGTGCATTACTCTCCCTCTGAACCTATTCAGGTTTCTGACTCGGGACTGATTATTTCGATCCATCCAAATATTTCATGGTACCATCTCAGGAACTTTTTGGCACTCTTGTGTGGAAGGAGAGTTCTCCCATTCTGCAATTTTTGCCAGAGCAGGGGTTTCCCTCTACCTCTTAGCCTTCCGTACACATTTTCTTCCCAAGCGTTTGGGTACTTAGACGTGTAGTTGTAAGTGCAGTCATAACACTGTTAATACATCGTTAGCACCTACTTTTCACAGAGCAGAAATATCAACTTTGCTGGACGCTTCTAAATCGAAATCTCCTATGGCTTCTTTAGGAGAAGAGGCTGTTCCGGGGCCTATTTCACTCTTTGGAATTCATTGACTCAATAACTTCTGCAGTGATGCTTTCCGTGATGTTGCATGAGTTCATCGATGTCTTGACTAATAAGCTTTCTGATAGATGTTTGTCATCTGTACTTTCGGTTGCTGTTCCTCCGATACCAGCACAGTTAGCAATCGACACTCCTCCCTCGAAGGTACCCAGAGTCAATGAAATTCTTTCTTCCTTGGATGGAGATGAGGCACCTATTTGTTCCTCAAAGTAGCTCCATTTGGTAATGTCAAAGGCTATACAGGCACAGGGTTCGAAATTGAAGGGAGCTCAGAGCTATTTAGCTCCTGCTTTTAGCCTAGAAGAGCCTGGTTAGCTTGGCACCAACCGCTACATTTGGCTCCCCAGGCCAACTGATGCCAAGAAAACACACCTATGTGAATTTAACTCTGTGCATTCGGTACAATCTATAAATAAGCATCAGGACACATCTATATGACATTTAAAGAATAAGGGGGTCATAATAAATAAGCATAATGTTAAATCTGCATCTTATGTTATGTTTGTGGAACGCTATGTACTAGCTTTTGGTTCCCCAGTAGTAGCTCCTGCTCACTGGTTAATGCTGAATACCCAAGAGCTGCTTTTAACTCCTGCTTATCTAATCTTAATTTCATGAGAAGCCTGTCCCCTCTGGACTTTTTTTCAAGGCTTTCTTCTGCCTTCTTCAAATAAACCTCTACTTGCAATGGAGGCCTAATTAAGTAAACAAGCAATGAGCAATCGGTCAAAGCATCATTCAGAATCTAGTATTTTCAAATCCTTGAATCTAAATATACATCTCCAAGGATGAGCCTATTATCGTCCTGGGGAATTCGCCAGCAAAGTCTGTGGGGGTGTCTGCAGCCCTTAGTAGGGACATTGGCCCTAAACATAATCCAGGTTCTGTCCTGGACAAAGATTCCAAGTTGTAGGAATCTCGGGGCAAAGAGGTGTGTCAGAATCCCAATCTTTCCATGAAACCGATTAATGCAGTGTCTGTACTGACCAGATACAACTTACAAAACTGGGAATCTTTAGAAAGGTTTTGCCATTGGCTTCCTGTCCAGGCTCAGGATTCATTTTTATTTTGGTTGTCGGAAGACAAAGAATTGGCTTCACAGCAGTTGCAGGTCAATAAAGACTTTACTGACACCTCATCCAGAGGTATGAACTCTTCTGTGTGTATGAGAAGTCATACATATCTTAAAATCTCTTCTCAATGCTGATTGATGGCCAAGAGAAGGTGATGAATTTACCCTTTGATGTGAAAAGTTCCCTTCCACGGATGAAGTACTTGAAACCTGCAAGACTTCTTACTGAAAAGTCATTAAGTGGCATTTCTGTACCAGCCAAGCCTGGCTTTCAAACCCCAGCAGCTTTTAGAGTTTTAAAGCAAGACAATCTGCGAAGGGCAAGTTTTTTCTTCATCTAATTCTGACAAAAACAGTAGATTTTGCTCAAGTACCAAGCCACCAGTCTTCTCCTCCACCAACCAGTACTGTGTTCCCAAATCGGCATGATCTCAAAGTGGATGTGCTTGTTTCTTCCATTTTCTCCTAAGTATCGTGTATCCCTAATAGGAGGAAGGCTTTTTATAAAGCCTGGTTGAACATCACACAGGATCCCTGGGTTCTTTCCATGATAATAATCTGTCTCCGTCTCCACCAAAAGGCCAGAGGTCTTCCCCTCCACCCACCCCCATTGCTTATGCAGGCGAGTGAAAATCTTCTCCTCCTCAAAGCGATAGTTGGCTCCAGGGAGCAAAAATGGCGAGAGATTCTACTCTTGTTTCTTCACTGTGCCGAAGACAGGAGGGATATGACCAGTTCTAGACCTATTGTAGCTTAACAGGCTCCTTAATCTAGAGACCTTTTATGACAACCCTGCCACAAATTTTGGAGACTCCAAGTAGGGGATTGGGTAACGTCAGTGGATCTTCCGAACGCTTCTTGCACATACTCATCAGAAAAATTATGCTGATCTCAGGTTCACTTTGCACGATCAACGTTACTAGTACAGGGTCCTTCCATTCAGTTTGCAAACAGCCCCACGCTGTTTACAGAAGTAATTTTGGGGGAGTGGCTGCTCCTAAATATACACATTCATCCCTACCTGGGTGACTTGTTGATCAAGGTTCCTCTTGGGAGGAAAATCTAAACAGCCGTGCAGTATTCTGCACACCCTACACAGACTGCGGTTTTCTTTTGCTTGAACCCTGGCCGGACATATGTTGTCTCCTCCACCCATTTCATCGATCTGCACAGTCTGGGTTCCCAACAATTTGGGAGATCCGGACGCTGAAGTACGAAAAACGTTACCTTCATAGTGATTGCGATACTCCTCTTCCTTGCTCTTCCTCCTTCACACACCATCCCAGCTGTCCTCCGATGTGCATATGCCATACCACAACCTCCATGGTGAAAAAAAAGGCGGTACTGGGAGGTATCTGTTGGTGCGCATAGTGGGTTACACAGAGATGGTTGTGCATACTGAGCCCCATTCTAAAAGCCACAAAGTGATAGCACCTTCTTTTGGAGAAGCTTCAGGTTATCCCAACCAGTTGTGAAAGAGGGGGAACAAGGACTAAGAGTACCAGAATTCCGATGAAGTTAATTTTTGGGGGATTACAATAAGCCATTCTGGTTTTGCAAGATTCGGATTTTGATTCCAGAATTGGGTCTTTTTCCAGAGTAAATCCAGAAAGTGTGTAGATCAGCACCCGGACACTTGAACAGTTTAGGAGCTTAATAGATTAATAACCTGAACATATATGGCCACTGGAGACTTCCTCACCCTCCAATCCCCACCTGCCCCTGTGGCGAGATTGCAGTATGTTAACATGGTGTTATTGGAGATCTTGCAGTGATCAGCAGTACAGATGTGAACAAGTGTGCTGCTGGCTGGGTTCCGCGCATGCTCATGTGACTGGGGGGTCCTATGAGGTCACGTCATCGTTAATGTCTTGTGGGTGAGTCTAGCAGGTTGTTGAATTCTGCTCCCTTGCCGTTTATCCGAAGAGGTCCGCATGACAAAACAATAATTGCTGCGAAATTGTACACTGTTTTTTGCTGCTGGTTAACGCATTATTATTGTGAAATATAAAAGATAAGGTTTCAATATCTAAAAGCCACTAAATGAGCAGAAATACGTATTTCAGGAGGAGTCAGTCTTGCAGAGCACTCGTGTACACGTGCGCTTTGTCAGAAACAACCTGCCACTGAGTCATTTAGGAAAATGTCATTGCTAACAGTCCAACTTCTGTTTTTGATTAATTTTTTATAATACACGGGCACGTGCCCTGCACGGTTTAGTAGAAGACTCCACGGTTAATGCTTCAATAAATAATGAAGAGCATATGCCTCGGCTTGAGATGGGGAGACGAGTTAGGAAAGTCTGTTTGATTCTCGCTCTGGAGTCGGTGTGTTTTGTGCAAATGAAGGTTATCAGAATATGTACGAAGCAAGCAACGCTGTAGTTTAGAGGTTAATGTGCCCTTCAGCGTCCATTGTGCGAAATATATCTGCGTTAAAGCTCGCGGTGGCAATATATCCGTAACTCGCTGGCTATCTCCCCCCCTGCGCCCCGTCGCCATACCTTGTGTTTTAAGGAGTGAATTTATAGTGGAGGGGGTTGAGCTTAGAGTCAGGGTTGCTCAGCGGCGGCGGCACACTGCGATATACTGGCAGGACTCGCCGATCCACCTTGCCTGGGACATGCTGCTTTTTTTCTGAATGGGCACCTAGACGAGTGCTGCGTGTTTGTGAGGTGGAGAAACTGGGAGCCGAAGAGAAGCCGTCCTCGGAGTAGGTTCCGTCGATGTGTGCGTCTTTAATAGTGAAAAGCAGTATTTTAGGGGTGGGAGTTTTCGTGTGACGTGGTGCGTTTCCTACAGTAGGATGAGTCACCAGCAGAAAAAAAACGGGATGCCTGTGCGGTGCAGTCTAAGCTTAGAAATAGTTAAAATGCTTCAGTGAAAGGCTCTGCCATTCCACGAGCGGGGATGACAGAGTGTGCAAGGAGGCACTGGCTCTGTTAGGTGACGCGCGTTTACGGTTGCCGGTCACGATGAACGTTTTTGGCAAGCGGTTTTATTGAAGCAGTTGGCACCTCGGCTTCGTCGTGTTTTTCGGTGCGGGCTTCGGTGGGTCATGTGAGCGGCGGCGATGATGGGGGGGAAGTTTCAATGAAGCAAAAGGTCTTTGCCAAAGTTGACTTTGATTGGCAGCGGCGTATCTGTCTTTGCGGACCGGTAAGGCATTCCGTCTTTCCAGGGCACTGTGTTTGGAACATTTCATTTTGTTTGCAAGTGTGGGACATGTATTCTGGTGGCCAGGATCTCTGTACCTGGAACACACGCTGAGCCTTAATACGGGGTCTTTCTAACTGTTGCCACACTCTTTACTCCGATTACCCAGTATAACTCTAGAAGAATACATGCGGCTTTGCCTGTCAAGCAGTGGAAGTCTTAACCAATGTATTCAAAGCTGTGTGCGCGTTATGTGTTTTAGTGGAGTAGACCGAACATTCGGCGTTTCACATTCTTAAGTATCCCACCGTGCCAATTCAAGCGTACATGTCCTATTGCAGCAGGGAAGTTGCCATCCCCACAATAGCAATGCCACTGAAAGGATGTTGTCAGTGCTGTGGTAATGTACCGTGCTTTTAAAATGTTGCTGCTGTCCCTGAAGGTGTCTCGGTGCCATTCTTTAACAATACAATCCCATCACAACACAACCGAAATATTTACCTGGTTTCCCCTTCCAAACCCACGGTTAAAACAACCATTGGTGACGTGTAGCAGCCGCAATCCTTAACTAATAGCCCGTGCCTTTACAACTATGGCGCTGCCCTTGCTGCGGGAGAGAGGCATTGGAGCAGTGTCGGTACCATCGTAGGGAGGGGGAGACTAACCCTTCAAAAGTTGGAAGAGGCACCTAACTTAAGAGACGGTGGGGGGGCATCTAACTTCTTTATTCATTCTAATGAGCCAATTCTAGTGCAGCTTCAATGGTACAAGCTGCTAACTCACTCCTTTGAGTCCGAAAGCACACGCTCGAGGACTGCTGTGAGAATGAGCCGCCCTCTACCTTTCCAATCACTCCCCTGACATGCAAGTACCAAACCCGCTTCACGATTTCAATTGCCAAAAAAAAAATATATGCATATGAATGCAGGTGCTAACTGTGAAATGCTTTACGTAATTGCTGGGCATTTGTTAACAGTGAATCCCAGGTGCTTTTAATATCTGTGTCCTGTTCTGTCCGGCCACAGATCTGTAAGTCATCCAGGTCGAGTCAACATAGCCCAACATTTCGGGTGGGAGGAGACGGAGGCTGAAGCCCAGTCAGCTAAATGGTGTTGTGTAGTAGTTGCTCGCGCTTCCGCGAGCCTTAGTCAAAGGTTCCAGGCGCGTGGAATGTTCATGAGTTCCACGCTCGAGGCGGCGGTTGGTTTTGAAAGGAAGGAGCTGGGAGGGGATGGATGTTAACGGTGTTCGGGTTGAAGAATAAAGCTGACTTCCACGTACCTGTTTCCTACGTTATTACATGTTGCACCACTGACATCCAGGGTGACATGGTAGCATTGTGGGGCTGCAGGATGGGGAGGAGGGTATTGCAGTATTGGCATCTCATTCCAACCGTGGGGGTGCCATGGCAGCAGGGCTGCCGGTTGGCTGTGAAGAGATTGTCTAACAGCTGACTTCTTCATGGTGTAAGGGTTGAGCCGGGGCCCATAGTTGCAGGTGTCTAGCGCATCGGCTGAGGCACCTGCCGCAGCCACTTGCAGTCAGCTATGTTATTTGGTGGGGGCGGGGGGAGTCCTTCAGGGTCCTGTACGGGTTGCTTTCATGACCGTGCCAAGTCTAACACCTGTATATGGCCATGTTAACTCGTACTTGTGGGTATTCGCTTGAACTTGTGCTGCCATGCTGTGGTCGTTGCCTTACCAGTTCTGTCTTGAGTCGCAGAGGAGTGGTACGTGTTGACACGTACAAGTTCTCCATTTTCCTCTGACTTTACTAACTTTGTTTAAAAGTCTTGATGGGGAATCTATTGGTGTGGGTCCCAGCAGTATGTCTTGTCTGTCTCCTTCGGAATGCTGAAGGTCTGAAATGGAACTCTGAAGTGACCAGTGTACAAAAGAGCGAGAGCAATAACCTCCATTTTGTGATTAGGTAGACCCTTCTGATTAGTTCTTCTGCCCATCAAAGCACTGTTGTGAAATGTGGCTGTGGTAACGCTGCGCTGCAACTGGGAATGAGTGTTGCTTCCTGTTATTTCCAAGAACTTTAAAAACACACACCGCTTAAGTGTTGTGTGGAAGTTTTCTCTTGCACATACACACGTTGCTGATCAAGGACACGTTGACAGGAAAGTCCTGTGTGTGTAATTAACGCTTGTTCTTGTGCCAAGGTCACGGTGCTCGCCCAGAATTCTCAGATAAACAAGTTCTAGCCTGGGTGTGGTGTAGCCTGGTAGGGCGACTGGAAGCAAAGTGGAGCTGTCATGATAAGACCGCATGCGTCCATCTCCAGGGAGAAGTTCTTGGGTGGAGCTTCATGATTGTTTTTTTTGACGGGTGGTGAACAACGCTGTTACTACAGGTATTTTTCCCCACCGCATGCTAGTACACTGAACGGTAAACATTGATGGGTTTGTTAACTGCCAAAACTGTTATTACTTTTCTTTTGACTTCGGCACAATTTATTTTATATACAAGTTTTTTTTTTCTTCTGAGCGCTAATACCAAGTTGTGTTGTTGCAGTGCCGTAAACTAAGAAAAGGTCTAACTATGGCTGGTAAGGGAGCATGCTGTTCCTTCAAACAGGGCTAGAGCAGAGCGTCTTGTCTTGGGCATACATGCTATGCACCCAGAGCAAGAGATTGGGTGTTTCCATTGGGGCCTTATGCTGCTTGCACATCATGTGTAGTGAATGTTGAAGCTTCAGATGCAATGTTATGCATTGACCTTGAAATCTGTGGGCTACACAGGCGAATTTATAGAGGTGGGTTTTCAGCATGCTCCCAGATGCCAGCAGGTGAGGTGGGTGAGGTGGTGTGTTAAGTGTGTCACTGCAATGCCCTCTGTGGTGACTGTAGATTTTGCAAGTTGGACACTTTTTTCGAAAGGCAGTCTCCTAAGACGTTGAACTGGAAAAAAAAATCTGTCCGTTAATATTCATCATTTAGTAACTATGTTTAAAAAAATGTAATGATTTACGTTTACAATTTGTATTTGCAGCTAGTTATATAGGGCGTTTGACTTAAAAAGCTGGATACATTCTCAAGGTAATGCCCACGCTGTTCTACGTAGGGGTTACATTTCAAGGTGGAAGCCGTGCATAAAAAGTCACTCGCACTCTGTGCTACACTTGCACACAGACCAGTGGCTAGTGCACATTTTAAGGCCAGATTTATGGGTTTCATTCATAATAATAATCAGTTGTACGAAGAGCACAAAACAGGAAATCAATTTGCATTTAAATATTCAAAAAGGTTATTCAATTAAAAAATGCATTCTTTAGATGCCTACTAAAATATCGGGATGTCTGCATTATTTTGGACTCCCCATTAGCAATACAAAAGTTGAATTATTTATTCTGCTTTCTGGACTAGCCTCCTATTCAAAGACTGATCTTCGTTTTCAGGTAGTTCACATTGTTAGTTATTTTTTCCAAATAAAAATGCTTTTGGTGAGCATGAGAAAGGCACAAAATAATTAGTGCGGATCAGAAGCACGTTGACTGATGAAAGAGATGTTGTAGTTGGAGGAACATATTGAATAGGGGCTACTGCTCCATCTATGTGTGTGTGCCCATTTTCGTCTAATGTGTTGATTAGCATCGTTTAATTTGAGCACATTATAATTGAGAAAGCATGCTGTGAAAAGCTAGTGTTAAAGTGCTGCCTTGTAGTAGGACATATTGGGCCTTTAGGCACGCCATCAGAAGAACCACATACAAGATAACTTGGTTTGGGTAGGAGGAGTTCTTTTCAGCAACCTGTGTGGGTAAACCTTTCTGACTTAAAATCCTGCATCCTATAGGAGAAAGTAGCAGGCACCTTTTAAACATGTAATCCTAGCCCCATATCTAAAAAAAAATACTAAAGTTGACCCACAGTAAGAAATGTAAAGTTGCAAGCCGACCAGCAAAGCCTCGTTTGCTTCCTGGCATTGATGCAAATTCTCCACATGCGCACACAATTCCTACACGCTAAGAAAATTCGTACTGACCAATAGCCAGTAGCAGTTGCCCATTTTGTGTCCTGTGCTTATTCATGGAGTACCCAACAACATTTTAGAAAAGAAGGGAGCAGGTACCTACTGTCGCTTGCAGAGTTTAATCTTCACAATTATTTGGGCTTGTGCGCGAATTGGAGCAAACTTTGTTTCAACCACTTTGATCAATATTGGTAAGGACATCCTCACCAATTTAGACAATGGTAACTACCTTATATTCAATATTGAGAGGCGCACAGAAACCAAGATTTAATTCCAGAAGCAAGCCATGCTGGAATGGGCCCTGTCCCGAAAGTTAAGAATATAGGCATACCTTTTCTTTGATGCCTCACCATCACACCACAAGCCGGTGTCAAGGGCACTAACTTTCAACAGTCCATACTTGGTTGAAAACAAACCATTAGTGGAATGAACCAGAGACGATGTTGTGGGGCACAAGGATAACTGCAATATCAATACTTGCCTCCCCAAAAAGTACTTGGCGGGCTACAGTGAGTGCAAAACCATTTTGTAACGCTGAAACTCTACCTGAAAATATGTGCTTATATGACCCCATTGCCACACTTGAATGCCCTCTATTGCTTCCAGTGGAGTCACACATTCATATAAACGCATTCTGCAACCTGTTACAGGATGATTGTATGAAAGCCCAGGGTGAGCTACAAGAGTTGGACCCTGTGTTTATGTGCCTGGGATTTTATACAAGTCTAAGATGAAGATTAGGTGAGGGCACCACCAGGTACGTTTGCAAAGTACTGAACCTCAACTCTCATAAAATGTCATACCTCTGGGGAAGAAGGCACACCATTTTATGAGAGTTCGAGTCCTGGGGACTAAGCCCAATGCTGGTATCCATTTGGCACACACAGACAGGTTTTAAGTGTTTGGTGTGATTAAAGCAACAAGACACAGATTCAGTGATTTGTTTCAGTGGGACAACAACCCATAGAACAGCTATAGCCCTGACGGAAGAATATGTTGTTCGCAATGCATGGGCTACTGTTTCTGCCACTTCGAATCTGAAAAAGCAAGAGATGCACTAATAAAGGATGCTGAAAATAGAAGATTTACGTTTTTAAAAAAAATTATTTATTGATTTCTACTCCGTTTAGCCTGAGTTTCATCAAGGTTTCAACCCGCTTTTACAAAACTTCTCTTTTCACTTCAAATCCAGATCGCTGTCGAATCTCTCTTGCTTAACATAAAAAGGTGCTGAGGATTGTCCCTTCATCCTGCTCACTTTGATGGCTTACAGTTTGTCTGGGCCGTACTTGGCATTTGTGGTTGGTTTATCTGTTGGAACGCCAGTTCTATTAGTTTAACCATCGCCACCGTCCATCTAGTCGTTTCGCCAGAGATCAATCTGTTCCACAGGTTGTCTGATTGTATCATCCATGGATTTGTTATCAGCGGTAGGAGGTATGTGCTTCTGTTTTGTTTAGTTTGCGGACACTCCATCACCAGATGTTTCAGGGTTTCTACCACTGGTTCCTTTTTACATAGGCGACATCTCTGGTCGCTCGCGGATCCTCGAATAGATGTAATCGCTAGAGTTAGCAGTAGGTTTAATCTAGCTTTCATGAAGAGATTTCTCAATCTTTTGTCCGGAAATTTCGCACAGTAGTTTTGCGTTTTTTTCAGCTTATTGAAAGTCGGCAGCAGATGCGTTAGAAGTTTATTCCCCACCGCTTTCTCCAATCCAAATCCTTCATTTTTCGTTTGATGCAATCAGGATTTTCCTTTAGCTCTTTTTCTGTGCAGGCTATTTGAGATAGGTCATCTTTTCTGGTTTTTACCCATTTTTTTAGGGCTTTGCATTTACCTATTTCAATTTCTTCCTTAATGATATACGTGCGTAGTGTGTCAGCCATGATTATTTTCCTGTATAGTCTCATGCAAATTGACAAGGGGGGTCCTGGGAGTCTCTCTGCCAGACATTAGTCCTGGTTACGAGAGACTTACCCAGAATCTTTAGCTCACTATCTTTCACAGAGAAGAAATATCCCAAAAATATCAGTCTTTGTCCTGCCCTGGGGCAGTCCAGCACCGAAATGCTAGGCAATTCTCCTCTGAACAAGAGTACCAACAGCATCCCCAGACACGTGTTTCAGTCTGGTTGGACCTCATCAGTAGGGAGGAGCTGTGCCTCTCTAAGAATAGTGAGCAAGGGGTCCACGTCTGGATTCCCCTAGTAATTTAGGGTGATACCCAAAGTTACTTAAATATACAAATTGGCAAGGGGGGTCCTGGGAGTCTCTCTGCCAGACATTAGTCCTGGTTACGAGAGACTTACCCAGAGTCTTTAGCTCACTATCTTTCACAGAGAAGAAATATCCCAAAAGACTCTGGGTAAGTCTCTCGTACCCAGGACTAATGTCTGGCAGAGGGACTGGCAGAGGAACTCCCAGAACCCCCCTTGTTAATCTGTATAGTCTCATGGCACTTTGGTCGACCATAGACGCTAGTGACACTATTAGCCCAGTTCTCGCCTGATGGCCGGCATGGAGGTCGACTTTGGGACAAACGTGTCCCTCCAATTTGTTCCAGAGCGGACGTGTGATGTATAGAGAGGCTTCCATTCCATATACCAGAGATGGGACTACTTTTGTCTTGTAAAAGTTTATCGCCGGAATTAGTGAAAACTTCCCAAACTTGTTATCTACTGCTCTTGTTTGAGAAGTTAGGCGTTTGGCTTTCTCCCACAGTAGATCTTGCATTGACTTGTCAGTTCCTGAGCTGTCAATCTGAACTCCAAGTTATTTGATGTTCTTTACGATTTCAATTTTGGTGCTCTCAAGAAACCAGTTCTGTTGTTTCTTTGGTTTAGTTGGTACTTTCTCGATTGCCAGAATTTTGGTTTTAGTTTTGTTTATCTCAAGCTGGTTCTCCTTCATATATTTCTCCAGGTTTGATAGTTTTCGTTGCAACCCAACTTTTGTCTGGGCTATCGGAATAACGTCATCGGCATACAAGAGTCTTGGTATCTCTGTTTTTCCAATTTTTGGTGGGAAGGCCCTTATTTTTCTTTGAGTGCTGGTAATCTCCTAGGAACGCAATGAATAAGGCCAGGGCCAAGGGACATTCCTGCTTGACTCCTCTATTAACCGTGATCTCCTCTGATAGGGTGCCCTGATGGTTTAGCTTGACTCTGATTTTCGTCTGAGAGTGTAGGGCTTTTATCGGTTCGAGCTCCTTTTTTGGACAGTTCCAGCTCTGTAGTTTCGACCACAATTTGTTCCGGTCGATCTGTCAAAAGCTTTTGAAAGGTCCACGAAAGCCAGATACACCTTTGGCGCTCCTTCCTTTACTTAGTTTTCAGGATGTTTATTAACATGATGTTGATCGCTGTACTGCCATTTTTTTGAAAGCCCGTTTGGAGATTATCTTTTGAAGGGCCATTTTTTTCCCAGATTCTAAAATGGTCAAGCAGGTGGGTTGCGTACATTTTCCCTATTATGTCCTGTAAGGCTATCGGTCTATAGTTTTCGGGTTCTTTTCAGCATCCTTTTTTGTAGACTGGGACTATGACTGCTTTCTGCCATGTTGCCGGAATCAGTTTTTTGTTGCCACATTCTGCAAAGATCATGCTGATCACTTCCGACCATTCTTTTGGAAACCGTTTAAGATCCATATTCGTCAGTCCATCCAGACCCGGGGCTCTGGATGTTTTTAACTTCCCGATTGTCGTTTCGATGTCAGCAGGGTTTGATACATCCACCCAAGTTGTGTTTGACGCTTGCTTCGTCCCGGCCATGTCAGAGTTCGGGCCATCAAATTCCGTCGATAGTTTATCCACCTGGCTTCTGAGACGGTGTTGCACTGCGTTGTACTTGATGTACTATTCATAGTTTTTATTAGTGCCCAAAATTCACTTGATTTTTTTGTTTGTATTTTTCTCATCATATCTTCAGCGTCATTTTGGTATTGTGCTGCTCTATGGTGTTTTCGCCAGCTGTTATACTTTTTCACTTCCAGTTGCCACTTCGCCCAATCTTCCTGGGCGTTTGTTTTCTTGGCTATTCTTCTCAGTCTTCTCCCTATTTTTCTTTTGTCGACCACTGCTTTATCATAGGCGTGCGTTGCGTGGTCTGATTTCTTGTTTTTTCTCGTCCCTTGCATTTGGTATGCCAGTAATAAAGGCAAATAGTCAGGTCTTGCGTCGATTTTGTTTGCCGAATTTCTGGCAACTCTTTGATCCCACGACATTTTGATTTTCTGAATGTCTGCTTCTGTTATCCGGAGTAGTGTTTGTTGGATGTTCGTTTCCGTTACCATTTCATACGTCCTTTTTTCCAGCCTTCTACCTTGCCATGTACAGACCAATAGGTTATGGTCACTGGGTTGCGTTTTTTGCACCTTGAAGCTCATAATATTTGGTGTGAGACCATTGGAGCTGAATATATAATCTAGTATTGCTTCCGAGGAATTACGTTCCCAAGTCGGGATATTTTCTGCTCTGGGAACAGCAACGCTATGTTTTGTATATTTCTCGATCTAATAACTTCGGACCATGCCTTTCCTCGCTCTGTAGCTGATTCTGTTCCCCCAGGCCGCTGGACGTCACCCATATTCGCCCCCGCTGTCTCTTCGCATTTGGCATTGAAGTCTCCACATATGATGATTTCAGTTTTGTCGAATTCTTCATACAGCTGATCAATCGTGGCGCACATATTGGCGCAAAAGGTTTTTGTGGACATGCGTTGAGGGTTCCAATAGCAATTTATTATTGCTAGACAATTTGGGTGGTGGTTCTGCTTCTTCACATTAGAATTTAACCATGTTGTGAGGGTTCCAATAGCAATTTATTATTGCTAGACAATTTGGGTGGTTGTTCTGCTTTTTCACATTAGAATGTAACCAGGTTGTCAGAATAACAAGCATTTTGTATGCCTCTTTCCACTTTCTTGGTTCTGTTAGGCCCAGGCCTGTTTTAATTGTAGTTAGAGTTAGGAGACCAGACGATGGTCTGCTTAGAAGGCCTTTCACTGCTGGCGATATTTCCACGGTATAGCCGTCGAGTGTGGGTTGGTTCAACAACCAAGTTTCTTGCAGGCAGACTGTCATAGAGCCCCAGATTTACGTCTCCGACTGTCGTTAGGTGAGCATGGCCTCTCGTATTCCAAGATCCCAAACTATATTTTTCATTTTCGGGTCGCTCCGCTCCTATTTTTGTTTCGTTGGCGTGGGCGCAGGCTGACCCCGGTCGTTGTTATTTACCGCTGTTTTTGTTCCAGGTTGATGTCAGGCACTTCCATGGGCCTTTATATTCAGTTGACTCTGTCATTTTAGCTGGATGGTTCATCTTCGGATTTTTCTTTTCCTCTTGGGATTTCGAGCCAGCCAGCCCCTGATTTCCTCCACGGCTCTTGGTGCTCTTCTCTTTGACTTCTTACTGCGTCGTGTCCATGATCAGGATACTCCCTGTTATCTCTCTGTCGTAGATTGTATTTCTGTTCATCTCTCCCAATTGTGTCGCTATGCCATTTTCCGTTGCCACGGATATAGTGGTTTCCCCTCTGGGGTTCTTGTTTCTCCTGGGAATTTTTCCAGCGATTCTGACGGTACAGCTCCTCAGTTTTGGATTTGTAATGCTTTCGCTCTTTACTCCTGTCTTTCTCTTCTGTCTCTTGATCAGTACTTCCGCTCATCATTTTTATTTCAGTCAAACGAAAGCCCATTTGTTCAATTTCTTCATATGCGCGCTGATAGATGTATTTTATTCCAGCAGATTTTAAGTGAAGATATGCTTTGGCCCTTTTTTCACTATGGTAGGGTTCCACTAATTTGAAGTCCTCCGTTCTGATTTTTTTCAGCGTTTTCATACTCTTTGTTATTTGCAATACTGTTGATCGATTTAGTATTATGAAATCTTCATCTATTCCCATTTGTTCTAACTTGAATACTCGTATCTCATCTTTTGATTTATTTTGCTTTTCAGCGTCCTCTCTTTGTGATCGATGCTTCCGTGGACTCCATCTAGAACTGATTTATTTTGCTTTTCACCTTGTTGGCCTGCTCAATATATCGTCGTTTGGTTTTATATAGGGAGTCGCTTTTCCCAGGCAAAGTTGTACTGCTACGGTCATTATGGTGATGTGCCTCTTCGACAGCTTTCACTGCGACATTTGGACCTTTTATATCGTTGGTGCGCTTACTGCTTCTATTTCTCTCTGTCACCCTCCTTTCCCTCACTCAGATCATTTTCTAGATGTAGTGACATGTTCATTAGGTCAGAATTGCTCAAAAAGTCCTCCGCAGTTCTAGGCGATCTATTTATGCCGTTTTCTACAAGCCGTTTGCTGGGCTCGTCTTGTTTCTCTGTTCTTTGAGGCCCCGTAGGATTGTGAAGACGAAAATCGTCTTTGGATCTTTCTTTGGCTTACTACTTGCCTCTATCTGAAGTGTTTTCGTTTGCTGGTCCTTTTTTCGATTTGAAAATTGATTATCATCACTTTTCTCAGCTAAAGGTGTTGACATGATTTTTTCATTGCCCTTTGACTGAGTCTGCGCATCTTGAACATTTGGCTTCAGATTGGACGTTGATGGCGTTAGTTTTCTATTTACTGCTTCCATGATTTCGATCTTTCTTTCAAAGGATTCAATTTTCCTTTCCCTA
This sequence comes from Ambystoma mexicanum, assembly GCF_040938575.1. Lineage (NCBI taxonomy): Eukaryota > Metazoa > Chordata > Amphibia > Caudata > Ambystomatidae > Ambystoma > Ambystoma mexicanum. The sequence goes on along the minus strand of NC_090935.1, from coordinate 1,145,217,488 downwards.
TTGGTTTGCAAATTACTTGCTCTGTCTTCAACCGCTGTTATGTAGCTTTCCACATGCAACATTTTTGCTATCATGTTTGTTAGAATTGCGGTGTTATCTTGAACCTCCTCTTTTATGGCTTCGTACAATTTACAGAACGGTGCTAGCACAATAGTCATGGCAGACATGATTGCTATCATGTCTGGTTTCTTATTTGGTGATTCTTTTTGCATGGATGCTGCAATGTCACTTAGCCGTCTGTTCTTCGGTGATACTTGAGTTTTTTCTGGCCTCCTCATTGCAGCTGGAGAATCCATAAATGAACATTCCGATGATGGTCTTTGATCTCGATCTGTTGGTGCTAGGCCCCCAGATGGCCCTTTGTTCATGCGCAGATTGTCCCAATTGGTTTTAGTCTCCTCCATTTTTTTTTTTTGTTGGTGTCATTGTTATCCAACCCGTAGTCAAATGTGGCTTGGTCCAGGGCAGACAATGCTCTCTTTCGGCCTGTATATTGGCCCGTTGTTTTGCCTCCAAGGTCATTTGCTCGGCCTGCGCTCTCTCCTGGTTTAGCCCGTCCACCATTTCTTCAGTTTCTACTAAATTCGCCGAAGCCCCTTTCTTTAGTTGATGGGTTTGCCCATTGAATGCTTTAAATCTGGGATCACCTCTTATGTCTACTTAGTTAGTACACTTTTTCCCTGCCTCCTTCGGATCTTCTTTGTTTTTACTCACTTCGTTATTGCTGGTATTTATCTTTCCTTGGGGTCTGAGCTCTTTAACCTATCGTTTGTCTTTTAATGTGCAAGCCGGTTCCATTATCCTCTGCTTTTGGACAGGTGGTGTTTCTAGTACCACTTCTAGCATCTCTGCGTCGGATACTTCAGTTTCTGTGGTTTGCTTTCTTTTATGTTGTTGTGTGAAAAATGCCTTTAAAGGGCATGACAGCGACGGGTTTGGCAGCCCTTTTGACGTTTGGCCCCGTCTTTTGCTCGCCTTTTTTTCTTTCTGCTCTGTCATTGGCAGTTTGTTAGATGCTCTCATACTCCTCAAATGTTTTGTCCCTTGTTTCGTTGGTTTAGCCGCCATTTTTTTTTCTTTTTTTTTTCTCTATGAAAGCTGTCTTCATTTGTTCACTGTCCGTCTCCTTATTTGAATCGTCCGGCTCACCTGCCATTTTACTTTCAATGACAGTGTCCGCCTTATCAGATTCAGCGTCCGTTTCGCTGTCCGTGTCCCTCTCACTAGCACTGATCTCTATGATGGTCTTGGGATCATTTGATAGTCGTTTCCCATTAGTTAGACGTTTCCCCTGCCCTGACGGGTTGTCACATTGGTCTCTGTTGTTTTCGTGCACCATTGCTTTTATTTGGATTTTGTTTTGTATGGTTTCTGTTTCTTCTGATATATTGTCCGGATTTGTTGTTTCTATGTGTTCTTTTCTATTTTGTTGTTCTCCAGCCTCTGTGGTCGGGGAGTTTTCCGGGTTTTTGCCCACTTTTTCTGCCCCCCCTGATTTCTCTGTGGTCGGTACCCAGGCGGGACTTGGGACTTCAATATTTCTGTCTGGCATCGCTGGCGGGATCGCGTCGTACTCTTGTTCTTGTTCCCCTGATCCGCTTCGGTATTTCCTGTGCACTCGCCCCCACCGCTGGGATTCCGCTTGGAGTCCGGCGGTCGCCATCCTCCGACCGCGCTCGCTCGAACTCCTCACCCTACCGGTGGATGGCAGACTACAACCAGTGGCGGGGGTCGAGGTAAGCGGACCTCTTGTTTCCTCATGCCGCCTCTCTTCGTGAGCCTCATCCGTGCTCACCGGGGCCACTGGGGCCACTGGATTCTCCATTGCCGATTGCAACGCTGGTGCTGGTACAGAAGTTGTTTCTCGCGGCTCAGGTCGGGTAACACTTCCCTTAAAGAGTCCATGATTTTGCACCTGTTCATGCATTTCTTTTGCCGCACCAGTCCAGGTACCAGAGCTTATCGGGTTCGAGTGTTTGTTCACGTCTATAGATGTTTGTTGGGATCTTGGGACAGACCCAGTATCAGACTTGCTCCTCTCCCTTTTTCCTAGGGCCATTACTCGTGCTGGCTTTGATGGTATTTTTAACGGTCGCACATCCGGATCCATGCGGCTCAGGCTCCGCGCCTGCAGCAGCCTGCTGCAGACTGGCTCTCCTCCTCGGCTCACCAGCTCCGCTCACCGCTCCGCGGTGTGTTGGTGCGAATATAGGTATTTCTGCACAACGATGTGGATAGGCTGCTAACTGCTGCAGACTTGCTCTCCACCTCGGCTCACCAAAAAGATTTACTTCTTTTTGGTTTATACAGACAAGTAAGGTTCTTTGATGCACTAGTATTCACTATATAGTGGCGTCTTTAGATCTGATGATTTAGATCAGAGTTCCCCTTTTATTTTATAAGAGTCTGCCAACTCGTATAAAATCTGTCAACCAACGTTGAGGCAGCAAGAGCACTGTTACTGTGGGGTTCAAAACCCACAGCTTGGAATGCTCATGATCTAATTTTGTGAGCAGAACCAAAATAGCGTGGCTTCAGAAAAATGAAAACTCTGAAGTTCAAATTATTCAAACAAGTCTTGTGCCCACAACATACACCTGCAGCTTCAGTGACAAGAAACCCTGATCTCCATTTTAAACTAACTGGGGTACACCCATTTCCTTAACAAGTTAGGTGGTAGGGGATACCGGGAATAATATATTATATCTTTTTTTCCTTTAACAAAATTGATCTAGTGTCCAACCTACCCCTGATAAAGGCAGACTTGTCCAGTTGGTCACAAAGAAAATAAATTAACAATGTAAATAAAGGTCTAAAAACTCTGACCTACGCTGGTTTCGGAAACATTTCTATTTTATGTTGAGCAAATTGGCATTCTCTTGCCATTTTTTCTCCAAATTGGAGGTCTGGAACTGAGCATTGAATAAGACTCTAATAAAGGTGCAGCAGATAACCAAGAAACCCAGTGACCACCACTTAATTGGGAAATTGCCACCTTCTCATGCACAGACGGTCGTAGTCCTAAAAAAACTAAATCAACCCTTGCTGCCATTGAAAGCCATTCTTCATTTAATTACACTGATTTCAAACTTTTTAATTGAACCAAATATGTATGCTTGTGAAGGGTGGAACAGCCTAATGCAAATAAAACATTGTGGGTGGATGGGGGAGGATATGTATTAGTCCACCATTGTATCTTGCATGGACTTACTGATTCTGGCCACTGGTTCATATTCCAAGAAGACAGGACAGGGGAACAGTTTAGTGTCGGACTACCATCATCGTTTGGCATTGATGGCCCCAGTCCTATACTAATTTCCTCTCCAGCCTTTCTACACATCCAGTAATTTGGTCTCTTTATCAACTCTTGTAGCCATACAAATTACCAGGTGGGTCAGTATCCTATCGTACAAAGACCTACAACCTGTATTACCCCTTTCTTAAGTGTTCTTACTACTGAATACTACTGTGTAGATAAGAACTCTATGAAGTGTCTGCAAATTGACATGAATGTATTGTACAAAACTCATGCAATAAAGCAATAGATGACACTGTCCCTGCCATTCATGATTCTGTTGCCACAAGCCTGTAATAGGCTTGCTTGTTACTCCTTTGCCGCCTGGTATACCTGCCTTTTCTGGTAGGGGGAAAGCAGGATTTTGTTTACATTGGATCGCTTTGCTTTCTAGCTATCTCAATCCTTGTTGGTCTCATGCCGGCACCCAGAGCCCCTTTGCTATCCACATACTACAGAGTCGGCTCTGGTAAGTCCCATCAGTACATGCAGACTTGTTCAGTGTGTCCCTTGTTTTGGAGAGATGGTGTCATTCTTTAGGTGCTTTCATAAAGGGTAATGCGTATCTCTGAAATAATATTTGTGCACGTTTCTCTGTTCTATGAAATACATTTTTTTTAGCTTTCGATATTTATTCAGAGTATCTGTGGAAAAACACTGATTATGGCTCTTTTTGACTTTGGCATCTCAGCAACTAAATCAATAGTGTAGATCTAAAAATGTGTTGCACCGTCTTGATCATCTGACACACCCTCTGCATTCTCGCTTTTTCTTTGCATGAACAATCACTGAAAACTCTAAATCAATGCAACAAATTCTCCAGCTCGTGCCAAAAACACAAGTCAACTCTCCACCTTCTTGAATGATCAGTCTTTAAAAAGCAAAGATGTGTTGTTGAAGAGCTGGCTTCCTTGCTCTGAGAAAACGCCCTTACAACCTCCTATACCAGCAAAATTCTTGCTCCAAGAAATGCTTTGCACGGTCTGTATTGGCTTATGCTACAACAAAATCACAGCTCAGAAATTGGGATGATCTTCAGCAAAGGTTGGCATAGTTTGTTATGCTTAAATCATGACTTTCCTACCAAATTATTAATGACCCCCTCTTACACATGCAGTCTATTGCTTATAATGAACGTTTCCCTCCACTCCCAAGTCTGAAGTCTGCTTGTCCCCGCCAAACCCCATTTCTAACATAAGGAGTATTAGTGTAAAAAGGTCCTGCAAGATTTAGGAATTTGAAGCTGAAAGGAGGACTCTCTGAACTGGATTCTCATAGACAGCTGGCTGTAATTGCAGGAGCCCAGAAATATTGTCAGCTCAGGAAAGAACAGTCTCCTGGCTTTTATAAAACTACTTCAAAAGGGTGGGGAATAATGGGCACCCCAGACCTCCTCAATCTATCCCTCACACAATGGGATAATAAAGGACCAAAGCGGGACTTGCCTGCTGTTCTGTGGGATCCCTGCGCTCCAGCTAAAGGGGCATCCAGCCTCCAGGACCAGTCCGCAGAGCCTAGAAGATTAGGACGAATAGGCCTAAGCCAGTGTCTACCAAGTGGTACTGAAGGATCTGTGAATCATTGCATGCAACTTCTCCCACTTAGAGGCGCCAGGGGATGGCTACAGTGGAGCGCCCCAAACAGCTGAAGAGAACTAGCGATAGTCAATGCCCTGCACATTTTCTTGATGAGGCTAACCATGCAGGATGATTTCTTGCAGGGAAGAGTTCTAAACCTCGATTAAAGTATATCGAATGAATGTATGTGAATTTTTTGTACAGCACAAACTATTGTGAAGTTGTCCTAATATGTCGTGCTGTCCCTTCAGTGTAGAGGCCAGGGGCAAGATCTGCTTCCCCTTCAAACTCATGCAGTAACATTCAGCATGTGACGCTTGAGCATGCACCTCAGCATGCACCCACTTCAGCATAGGATGTTCACATTTAAACATAGCGATGTAGTAGCTTATGATTCGTACATTAAATAACGTGAGTTTTACAGAGTTATTCTTAAGTATACAGGTAATTTTAGCTCTTCCTGCTGTGACATAACATTTGATGTTTCTGCTGCCATGATTTGTGCACTAACCATTTTACCAGAACTGTATGTAGAGGGAAACTGCTAGCGGCTATGTGTACACAAGGCTGCTCCTTAGCCTATTGCATTTTGGTGAACAAAAGCCATTTTATTTTATTTATTTGTTTGTATTGTGCCGAAAGCCCCCGGGCATCGGGCCACAGGTAACATTAAGACAATGGATACGAACGTGGAAGATGGGACAGATAGACACAAAAGAAAGAAGAAGCGGTTGACCAGAAAACTGTCTAAAAGAGAAGTTGACTAATTACTTGAAAAGGAAGGTTTTCAGGGATTTTCGAAATTATTGGAGCTTTCCCTTCAATCTAATCTCTAGAGGCAGAGAGTTGCCAAAGTTTGACGCTTTGATGGGTAAAGACCTTGCCAGGCCCCTTACACATCTAAAAGTTGGAACAGACCCCCTGCAGTTGATGAGAGGAGCGTAGCAATCTGCTTGGCTTATAACGAGCAATCAAAGATTTGAGGTACACAAGAGCGGACGCAGAAACGCAACAATGGATCATGGTGCATATTTTAAAGTTAATGCGTTCCTGTTTTGGAAGCCAGTGGAGATCCCTCCTTGGCTCAGATATATTTGCTCATCTGGAGACGTTCTTAACGATATGCGCTGCGTCATACTGGAGGGTTTGACATTTTTTCAGATGGTGTTGTGACGCTACAATCAGCAATGAGTCGCAGTAGTTCAGACTTGATAAGATGGTTGCCCGGGCAATGAGTGCGCAGTTCTTTTCTGAAATGTATGGTTGCATGTTCTTAAATTGGCGGAGATGAAAATTACAGCTCTAGCTCACCTGTTTGACATGGGCATCAGCGTTCAGTGAAGCCTGCAGGTGAATGCCCAGTATTTTCACTTTTCCTTGAACTGTGATAATACTGCTCCCAATTTGAAAGCTTTTGTAGTCCATGCTTAATTTAGCTAGGGCGTGCCTGGATCCGAAAGCAAGAAGCTTAGTTTTACTGCCGTTCAGGAATAGCCAGTTTCTTGCCATCCATATTTCAATTTGGTTGAAGACGTGAGCTAGGGGTAGCCAAGTCGACAAAGTAGTATCCACTTGCTTCCAGTACTAATTGAGTATCGTCTGCATAGTTAACAAAAATAAGCGCTCAACGTCTCCAGGAGCGGAAACCAACCGGTAGCCTCTTTAGAGCAATGTCTCAGATGGTCAAGGGAATCTAAGAGGCCGTTGTAGTCCACCAGATCAGAAGCTCCTGACAGATCGAGCAGCATCAGAATCCCTCTTTTGCCCATGTCCAAGATCTTTAACAGGTGAGACTGGGGTTCCACAAGTGCCGTCTCAGTGCTGTGCGAGGCTCGGAATCCTGGTTGCCTGTTGTGGAGAATACTATTAGACTCCACAAAATCTTGGAATTGGGCTGTGGCAAATTTGTCTAGTATCCTAAGCAAAAGATGACAATTTGTGATTGGTCTTAGTTTACTTGGGTCTTTGGGATCACAACTGGGCTTCTTGTGGAGATGGATAACTCTGACAATCTTGGTGTCCGGGATATGGCCCTCTCTGAAAGAGGCATTCACAAACTTGGTCCTAAAAGGTGCAAATAGTTCCTTAAATTCAAGGATTATTTTTGGTGGGAGAATGTTCTCAGAGCAAGAAGTCGGTCGCATGGAAGAAAGCATATTAAGCATGTCCTTCAAGGAAATTGGGGAGAAAGAAAAGGAATGGTGGGGGCGGATATGCAGTCGGTGGGACCTTAGACTTGTTGATGGGGAAAGTGGAATTTTTTATTTTATCTCTTGCTTTATTGATTTTAGCATCAAAGGTATACAGGACTATTTATACAGTCTTATGTGGTAGGCGTGAAAGTGGTTTGAAGAGATTTAGGTTTTTCTAAGGATCTTAGAATTTCAAACAGTTTTCTAGTACTGTTTGTAGACTTCTTTTTTGCCATGACTATTTCTTGTTTGTACATTTTTTCGACGTCTTTCCAGGAGGCTCTCTCTATCAGTTTGATGTTTACGCCATAAAGTTTACGTTTTTGTCTCTTTCATATCTCAAACTGAGGCGTAAACCATTTCTGAAGCCCTGTATTGTCCCTTACCAGCCTTCATCTAAAAGGAGCAATTTTGGTCAGCATCTGAGTAAAAAGGCTAGCAAAGGACAGTACAAGGTGCTCTGCCGAATCTGTGTTTGAGGTTTCTGCTATTATAGAATCCAGGCACCCTTGAGGCTCTTGGGAAGAGATTTTCTTAAAGTTGCGCGTGGTGACTGATTTGGTGGAGTTAGCTGGTTTGGGGGGGTAGCGGATCATTAAGTACAACTGCGGTTCCCGAGGGCGTTCAACCTACCAGCGCTTTGAGATCATACCAATGATATATAAGGTGCTATATAAATGCCAAGTAACATAACAATGTGAAAATAAACAATGTAATGATCTGACCATATACATGGTAGAGTGTGGTTAATAATGGTAAGGTTTCTCGCCACAACCCAATCAATTGTTATTTTTCCCAGTGTTGGGCTCATTAATTTGAATGAGGAAACTGGTATTGTTGAGGGCTGATTCCAGTTTGATAGCCTTCTTGTCCAATGTATTTTCCAGCCAACGATTTAGGCCCCTCAGAAACAGTGTTGCACTGTTAGGACCGGAAAGATTGCCAAGAAATTTAACAATTTCTTCGTTAAAGTCTGGCATCTGAGATGGAAGGCAGTAAATTAGAACAACATGAAGACAGCTGTTTTTTGTTGGGGTCATTTTGACATGCAGGATTTCACAGCTTTGGCAAAGGCACGTGGAGGAAAAGAGCCCCAGATCAGTCTTAGCAATAATTGCTGACCCCCACCCCCTGATCCTGGGTTCGCTTTTTACAGAAAATCGAAAATCCAGGGGGAACTGCTAAGTCAATTATGGGCCCACTTGTATTAGAAATCCAGGTCTCGGTAAGACACAGGATGTCCAAGTTGTTATCGATAACAAGATCATGGATGTTAAGTGCATGATTGTTCAGTGATCTTGTCTTGAGGAGGGCTATTTGTAAAATCTTCGGGTCATTATTTGATGGCAGTCTTTTTCCTGCTACAGCTTTCTCTGAGTGAGGAGATAGCAGTACATTGGGATTTGGACCCAAAAAGCTCTCTTGTTGGGAAAGGGGGTAGCTGGTTGGGCGGGACCGGCCCTGTTTTTCTAATTGAGGACCAGGAGTCTTCGTCTATACTGGGCTGTGCGTTTAGGTTCGTACTGGCCCTAAACTGTGTAAGTTGGGCCGACACAGGAGCACCAAGTGATGCCAAGTATTCCTCTATCGGGGGGGCCGGTGGTACAGTACGGTGCAAATAGTAAGGAATGTGCATTAGGGTATACAGGGTTACCACTCATATTATCAATTCTAGTATGTTTAAGGCGGTTAATAAGAGCAAGGCGATGTGCTAGTTGTGCCGCCAACAGCAGTGATTGACCAGGTGGGAAACCCATGTTGAACCAGAGTGCCTAGGCTCTAAGGGGTACGACAACACACAGTGGATTACCTGAACACGTAAAGGGACAGGCGCCAAAAGCGCCACATACATCTTTGACTGTCGAAGACTGGCTAGTTGTAGAAGTGCCTGACGTTTCTTTAAGGCGACTGTGGGAATTGGGTACTGTAGGTTAACGTGGAGCACACACACTGTGTGTTAATTCAAGAGTGCTTTTCTATCTGCTTTAACAAAAGATAATAAACAATGTTCAAGCACAGTCATACAAACGTGAACAGAGTATCAGTACAACATAATATATAGCTAATCAAGGAGCACAGATATCATGGTCTACAATCGGCAGGAACTCTACAATTAGCAGGAACCGCAATATCTACAAAAATCACAGCTCCCTGCGGACAAAGTCACACTACCTGATTTGAATTGAAATTCTGTGCCCGCACCCACAAGTAAGAGAAAAGAATATGTTGAACAAGGTTAGTGAAGAAAGAAGCCAAGGGTCAAAATATATCCGCCCTGGTGAAAAGTTGATGGAAGATTACAGGTGGTATTGGCGCGGCTGTGAGTTTGGTGAGCATAACCTTGAATGCTGCCAATAATTAGGATTGTGGTGCCTCCTTTGTGCTGTAGGGTTTGTTGGATAGAGCGAAATGTTTTGACTGCTCTGTGATCCTGAGGGAAAGTAGAGCTACAGTGAAGGAGCGTGGAGTCATCCTTTGTCCCAAAGACTTGGCAAACGGCATGCACGAGTTGGTACAGTCTTGGTTCATCCTTGGTTCATCTTAAGGCACTGTATAAAAAGATTGATTTATGATGCTGCCAAAAGCAAAGCTGGTCTCCGATTGCTCTCACCTTCACCACGTGAGGGTTCTGGAGGCAAGAAAAAATGAACAGCCGCCACCCCGTCCCCAGAGCTGTGTGAGCATGATGAGCAATATGGTAACCTAGGATGCTGAGGTCTAGAAACACATTATGCCTTAAATGTCTCAATTTGTATTTTGAGACAGGGTTTTATACCCCATCGTCTACAAGATCAAATGATCTTGAATTTTGCCCAGTCGGTTTGCAGTCTTCAGAGCAGAAGACTGCAAACTTTCTGGAGGTCCTGTTGTTGCTAGAGTGATTTGTTTGCTTGAGCAAAGGGCATTTCCGAAGTTGAAGAGGGTTGATCGATGAGAACTGTTGAAAAAATCCAAACTGAGAAGTTGTTCAGGGTGAATTGAAAATTATTCTTGGGGTGTCTTAAATGGAAGGCCAGCTAGATTGTGGAGGTGTGATTACCTGTGTAGAATAGATTAGAAGTATCCGGTAGAAGAATAGGTGAAAAAGACTTGACGACTCTGGGATTTTGGATCTGGAAGTGGTGGAAAAAGTACACGCAGGCGTACACACAGCCACACATGCACAAATAGGATCTGCTGGAGAAAAGAGCAAACAGATTTATTGGCTATTGGTGTGTTTTAGAGTGCAGCACGGAAATTGAATATTTTCAGAGTGCTGGAGAGAGTAAGTTGGGAAATTGGGGCTGAAGGAAGGGAGAAATAGTTGGAAAAGACACACGATTTAAAGCCAGCCACGTAGCCACACCCATGAGGATCCAATGTATCAAGTTAGTGTATTTTGGTCTTGCAATCCCGCCAGGCGTCTCTGCTGCAGCCAAGGAGCAAACATTCAATTGGCAGCTACAAGAACAAATGATTAGGAGGCTGATCCCTCAGGAACCAGTCCACTTATCTGTAATAATGCCTTACCCAAATCTTTAAGTCTTGGAAGAGCCCTCATCTGGTTGTCAGTAATACTCTGGAAGATGGATCGTTCCTGCTGAGCATTTGGCCTCTAAGTCCCATGCTCTGTCCCTGATCCGTTTTACCACCAGTGCGGGGGACACAGACTGCCAGGTTATCGTCGGTCTGACTGCCATTTCCGTCTTTCTAGGATGACAGTATTTGAAGCAGCGGTTCTGCTCTGGTGATGGGCAAAGCTTGGGATCATGATATGTGGCATTTATAATGCGCCTGTACACAAGTGTTTCTAGATGCGACAAGACGGGGAGTGAAAACAAGGGAGGATAAAATAACGATCTTTACTAGGCCTTGTCATTCAGATCACGCAAGTGCGGGGAAGATGGAAGGGGAGACGTGCCAGGGAGTAGGGGAAGTGCAGTTAACTTACAAGTGCAGCCAGCGGGTGGCTCATAAGTGTAGAGAGAAGGGACTGTAGGGTTGCAGATACAGACCCTTAAGTGCTGGGGTGCCTGGAGGCAGTGCAAGGACAACTGCACATGCAGGAGCCTGGACCCGAGTTCAGAGGGGGACCAGTGCGTGGAGGAGTCGGTGCATCAGCAGGGGAGAGGAAGAGAGAAAGTGGAAGCGAAAAGGAAGGTCTTGTGTTGCTTCTGGAACTGTAGGTGGTTCTGCTCAAGTTAGAGAGAGGCAGAGCGGCTGTTCCAGAGGGAGGCCCCCGCTGGGGAGATGGATCTGCCCCCGACTCTCTGCTTGGAGAAGCGTCTAACCCTCAGAGAATTGGAGGTGGATGAGCAGAGAGCTTGAGAAGGCAGATGTTTTGGAAGAGAAAGTTGGAGGTAGATTGTGCACAAGGCTTTCTGGGGCCTGGGACCAATGTAGAGGGTCTTGAAGTTGATACTTGCAGCCACGGGGAGACAGTGAAGAGATTTCATAGCTGGAGAGATACGATCCCAGGGCTTGAGGCAAAGGACAAGTCTTGCAGTCCTGTTCTAGATAAGTTGCAAAGGTCGAAGAGTAGAGGCAGGAAGATTTAGAAAGAAGCTGTTTCAATAGCCCAGCCTTGAGAGGACCAGTGCTCTGGAGACAGTGAGCTTCTTGGGGAAAGTGAGAAAAGGAAGAATATCTCTGAGGTGGTGCAGCTGATAATTGGACTTCTTAGAGACCATGGTTCGTAGCCTCACAGGAAGGAGCAGGAAGAGTGCCCAGAGTGGGCAGCAAAAGAGAGAGAGGAAATGAGAGAGCAGGTGTCCCAATGAGGAGGATCTCAGTCTTACTGGCATTAAGGCAGAGATCATTGGCGGCACACCATTCCTGAATTGCGGCCAGACAGTCTGGTATGAGAGAAGACGCATGGGTGACTGAGGGGAGCCTGAAAGAGAGCCGAGTGTCATCCACATAACATTGAACATTGGAACAGAAAATAGCGATGCAGTGGGCAAGAGGTGCCAGGTAGTGGTTGAAGAGCCAGGGAGAGAGGTTAGACCCCTAGGACGGCAGTGAATATGGGATGGGGGTCAGTCTGTACTTGTTAGTTCACAAGATTAATTAAAGGGTTACTGATTGTGTAGCTTGAAATAAAATATCTATTAAGTCATTTGGATTATATAGTGTCTTTTTCTGGGTCATGTGTTTTAGAACAGTAAACCTGTTCTTGCCACTGTAAACAATGTAAATATATATGTGGCTTCTGTTTACATTAGTGCTGAACGTATCTGTGATACCCAGGCATGTGCACGCCTCGTCAACCAAGCATGGCCAGATTAAGATCCTGCTCGCCGTTCTCTTGCCACACTCAGAAGGCTTTATGAACTAGATTAGGCAGGTTTAACTTTAAGGTTAAGAAAACAAGGGCGTGGAGCATTTGGAATCACTAGTATCTTCAATAACATTGTACAATACATAGATTAATTAGCTGGGTATTATTGATGCCCTTTCAGAAGGCCAGAACCCGCAATGCTTGTGGGAAAGGTTGCACTGAAGTCTACCTGACCTCAAGATGTTTCTGGTAAATGGGGGAACGCCTTGTCCCAGAACAGCTGCACAATAACTCTGCAATGTTGGCGTGCAGGTATTGCGGACTATTTTGCTGCTTAGCTGTTGGCTTCCACGTGTTGCCGATTCCCCCCTACACATGCTACAATTAGTTATTCAGAGCTGGGCCCCTCACTGAAGGCGTGACTTCCACCTCAAGGTCTTCAGCTAGTTGAACCTTTTAAAGTGATGGGTAACTTGATGGTGGTACAAAAGGTGGGCACTAGGGTTCGAAGTGCCCATCTGCCACTGGAGTACGGCCAAATACACTGGCACAACTTAATGGCATTAGTAACAATTTGTATTGGTATGTGTGGTCTACGCTCCCAGTTTGACTTTAAAACCAGGTGATCACATCTATGCTCTTGAGTTTACGATGTCCAACTTTTGATCATGGTTAATTTCCTGTATCTCACTGTGGCTAAATTGTGATTTCAGCCACATTTCGGATCACTTAAATGCACAGATTTAAGAGTGGTTTCATTGATGTTATTCGAGGTGGTGGTCTAATGACCAAAACTATATAGCGCTGCTATCGCTGTTTCATCATTCACAGATAGCACCACTGCAATTCAAGTAGGTAATTTCACAATTTTGGTGACACTATAAATCCTCCTATGCCTTTAACAAAGGCTTTTTTTCTTTTTGTGCTCAGTTGACTAATGTTTGAATACATTTTTTGATTATCACCCGCGGTGGGGGAGCCTACCAATCAGGTTGTTCAGATTGCAGGCTGAATCCCACGATTCCAGCCTTCGTTCAAGCAGCCTAGCGGCTGCTTCCCTGCCCCGCAATCCCCCCCACCCTCCCTTAGCCTCCTGTCATTGTTTCCGTCCCTCAGCCCACTTGCCTGATTTAGTTTGCCGCTCCAGCCTCCCGGGCCGCCATGGAAATGGAATTGGGGCTCCATATGGAGTCCCACCTTCCAGATGCTTGGTGGCCATCTTGGGTAAGTATATATTGCTGTTAGCACCCCGGGTTGCAAAATACCCGGTTGGGTGTTATTGCTATAATAAAATTGCTTACAATTCTGGTATTCTGCTCATATTTGCAATCCCTCCCTCTGCTTGATGTGGCACTTACAGACCAACTTGATAGTCCACACTTAGCCATATAAAGGCCTACGATAATCAGAATGTAGGTCCACTTCTTTATGTAATTATATAACACATTTATTTTTTGTGATCTTTTTCTGTATTAGCATTTTAGTCTGAAAATATGTATGAAACACTTCTTCCCTTACCCCGCATTCCGCTGACAATCATGCCACCTGTTCTGGATAATATCTGTATATTTGGTTTGGCAATAACCTAACCTCCACCCCCTCATAAAACGCACATTCAACTGCTCAAAATGAGCAAAATCGTCTCCTACCTATCGATGCCCCAGAAAGCCGATGTAGCCCAAGCTCTAGTTCTCCCCAGACTTGAAATCTGTAATTCAATCTGACAACTGCAAACTCTTCAAAACAAGGCTGCCAGACTACTCTCCATCAAACCTTGGAACCCCATCATTCCTGCCTTGAAATGGCTTCTGTTGTAGCAGAGAATCAAATTGCAACCATTTGCACCCTTCACAAAAGCCTCTCCAACAGAGATATGGACTACCTCCGGTCCAGAACAAGGAAATGTGTCCTTTTGACGAACCGTAGGTTGGCATGGCCCCCCTACGCTCCGCGGAAAATGCAAAGGCGTTCACTCCCTTGCTGTTCAAAACTCCAAACACTGGAACAATCTCCCTCTGGAAATCAGAACGGAGCTGTCCATCAACCAGTTTTGTCAAAAAACGTATAAGTCTAGTTATTGTGAACAGCCATCAGAATCTTTAGACTTCACCCCACTTGTGTTCTGTACGTTTTTTTTTATCCAGGCATATACTCTTTGGTACTGTGGGCAAACCAAGCGCACACATCAATTTTGGTTGCTGACAATCAGACAGGTTATTTTGTCTTGCAAGGCAAAAATGAACGTGTGCCTAAATGGACCTGACCACAAAAACCTTATATGTCCTCCAGGCCTCTTCCATTTTATAGGCCACTATTCAGGTGACTGATCTGAAACCTAAGAACATTCTGGCGACTCATGTAGGTTTTCTGGCTGAAGAAACTCCCGCCCCTCACAAATGCGGATATCCAGTTGACCTACCTCAAGGCATGTCTTCACAGCACGGTTTCCATCTTTTGGGTGTTCCAGACCCCTACCATATTCCTCGAGCGATGCTTTGTTTGAACTGGCCACAACTAGGTTATTTGGTCACGTGGGTTTATACGGCCTTGGCACAATATCGGCAAGACAGCATTTTTCAGTTCCGTGTTATGTGCATGTCCAAGAAACAAGTCCAGAAAGAAAACATTACTAAGGGGCAAAATCGGAAACGTTATTGAAACACAATAGTTGGCTATAAGGACAACTCGAAGAAAACCATAAACAGTCCGACTCAGAAAAGGTATAAAGAAAAGACTATCCCCACAGTACTGTAAACCATTGCAAGGTATTCTTCTCCCTGTGATATGAGGAGGTCTTACTGTGATTTCGCATGAAATAAATCTTCAGCAAAAGTTGGAATGGCAATTCCTTTTGACTTTCTCTTTGCACAGGAAAAGGAGCGGTCATTCTAAAATGTTTGTCTCAATTAGTTTGACCAATGGAGCGGTATATTGGAATCTTGAGACCATTCATAGTAGTAGACACTGTGCTTGGGTCCATACCCTGTAGAGCGTGTTTGCTACAAAAAGTGCAGGCAAATAAGCTACCATAGGACCGCACCATGGCTTCTGAGCATACAGAAAGATGCAAGATATGAAAATGTTTTTGACAATGTTTTCTGATGCAGCGTGTCGTGATTGGCCATCTGCCCTTTAAGAAATGTGCATCTGCACTGATGCCTTAGAAGTAAATGGGAGCACGATGGGTAAGTGTTCTTTGATCAGTGTGCCACATTTTTTGGAAAGTTCGCAAACACACACTACTTACTTTCAAATTCCTAATCTGAACGTTCTTATTTAGAAAAGGTAAAAATGTTTTACTGCCATCTCTCAAAACCCACCCAATATGACGCCCACTGCTGTCATATGTGTTGCGCTCTCATGCCGTTGGGTATAGCTGCCAGTGCAAATGTAATTGTCCTCGTTACACCTCTTACTAGCTGTAAAATGGGAAGGTGCAGCAGCTCACCTACCCGCTATTCTTCAGAGAGTATTGCACTGCACGTGGAGTGCCTATGCATTTGCAGTGGAGATGGGATGTATAGAAGGGATCACAGCAAGTGGCCAGATGTGTCGAAAGTGCTCCATTGCTAAGAATTATGTCCTCGCCCGCTTTTGTGGGTAGATTAAAATGTATTGTTAGCTGGAAGTTGCCACTTATGGGCATTAATACCAGAATTTCACTTTAGGAGTAACTATGTTACTGTTTAAGAACATGTTTAAGAAATGCTGTAAATGCAAGAGGCCACAATAAGGTAATATTACCAGTATTTACGGGCATTCTAGTAACGGCACGAAGACTGGTGATCACACAGAGATTGATGTTTGAGGATGGCAAGAATACTGGCTGTGGTCACTGCGATACTGGCAAGCACTACTTATGCCATCTCATACACTCCATAGCTATATTGGTTCTCACTCTAAGGTGTTGACATTGTAAACGACTGTTTTTGTTTGTTTTATTTATTTGTATGGCGTACCAGACCCAAGGGTATACTTTTAGCTTAGTTACAAAAGATGCAATATACAACATGAAATATAAATATATACAAATTATACAAGAAGATCAATTATACATAATGTACAAAGAGTAAAACAGTGGGAATCTATATACAACGGGAGGAATAGAATAATGTACCAGGTGAGGTAGAGGTACAAGATGGGGTAAGGGAGAATAAATATAGTGTACCAGGGCAGAGATAGCAAATCATGAGCGGAAAATTTAAAAAGTGAGTCAGGAAGTTGTGTGGCTTAGTATAAGGCAGGGCTAGGGCTATCCCGAATCGTTGGTGACCAGCCAATTTATGGTGTTACGCCTGAACATGTAGAATGGTTGGTTAGTTCTCAGTGAAAGGGGTAAAGAGTTCCAGGCTTGTGATACCTTGACAGGGAAGCTACTTCCTCCTGCTTATTTTTTGTTGTTTGTTTTGTGATTCTCTCAATGAGGTAGGTAGGGGCAGCTAGGTTGAGGCATTTGTGCATTAGAGATACAGTTTTAAGCATGATTTTGTCCTTGGTGGAGAGCCACAGGTGCGATATGTGGTCTCTCTTGGGAATACTATGGGCCGCACTAAGGGCGTTGTTTTGCAGGATTTGGATTTTGTTGGTGATGCAGTTACTTGCTCCCAAATACAAAGCATTACAATAATCCAATTTGGACAGGATGAGGGCTCTGGCTAGGGTAGTGCAGTTATATTTTGAAAGGAAAGGTCTACAGGCCCTGATCTGCGTACAAGTGTACGCAGTAGAGGAAGCCATGGCGCTGACTTGTTTATTAAATGTGAAGGTGGAGTCAAGGTAAAAGCCTAGGGTTTTTACTTCTTTAACCACTTTGATGCTATTACCGCCTATATTAAAAGCGGTGTGGTTTGGGCTCAGTTTGTTGAGGTTAGCTATGTTTCCAAGTAATAGGAGTTTGGTCTTGTCATCATGTCATATGTCAGCCAAAAACCTTTTTCTCTATCGTGAAGTCATTAGCTTCCTCTGAGACCCTTACTTCGAATGGATTGTGTCCTCCCACGTATTCCTCATCTTGTGATAATTAGTTTCGCCAGCTTAGCTGCATCTGAATTTTTTTTTCGGCAGAGGGCGCTGTGCTCGAGGTCGTGGCGTTGAATGTCCTTCGACAGGCTCCGTACCGACGTCACCGCTGGTATAAATGGCTCGAGCCGCGCCTGTTGGCTTCAGTTCCGTTTTTCCGATAGCTTTGCAACTCGTAAACGGCGCTTCAGGATTTTCTATCAAAAAAATGTCCTCTTATTCGACCGCTTCGACTCCCAAGACGGGGTTTAAGAAGTGTAGCGATTGTGGATCGAAGATGTCCATCACCGATCCCCATCAAATCTGTTTCTAATGTCTGGGCTCAGACCACCGAACAGGCGACTGTGGTTCTTGTCAATCGATGACTGAAAAGGCCCTCCGTGAAAGGAAAAGTAAGTTGGCGGTGGGGCGGGAGGTGTCGAAGGGCTCTTCGAAAGCATTGTCAAAAAATATAAAAAATCATCCAACTCTAAAGAATCGTAACGCCGTAAAAGGCACTCTAAGAGATCCCGATCTCGTAGCAGGTCGAGACGATCTTCTTCGTCTTCCTCAAAAAAGCACAAGAGGAGACATAGATCTCCGTCGTCATCGTCCGATTCGTCAACTTAATTGGTTTGATGCCCGACTAGATCAGATTCCCCATCTAAATGGGAGAGCTTTAGGAAGAAAATGTTGCAGGTCTTCGAGAACGTGCCCTCGACCCCCTCGAAGAAACCGCAGAAAAGTCAGACCCCGGTTGCTCCTTTGGACGACACAGGGAAGTCGGGAACTACAGCGGCCAAACCGGGTAGTACCCATAAGTCTCGAGTCGACAAATCGTCGACAGACCCTCGAGGATTGAGTATCTCGGCGATCCCTCATAAAAAATTTTAATTATCAAAGTCGGGTGCAACTTTGTCGCCGCAGACGACTACGACGTCGAAGCCTACTTCATATTCGACGCCTCTGTCGAAGGCTTCCTCGAGTGTGTTGAAGATTCCTTCGACTCCTTCGAAGGCCACTTCGAAGAAAACTCTGATTCCATCGACAATTCATGAGGAGGAAGAAAGAAGGTTTACACCTTTACCAAGATCTGACTTTTTTAAGTCCATGTCTTCCATTTTTGAGGAATCTTGTTCAGATGAAGAGGAAATCACTCCGTATGGAGTAAAATATGGAACTAGACAAGTTCCAGAGGAACTGGTAGATCCTCAGACTAAAATGAGAGACCTGTCTGAAACTCTACATTCTGCCAGTGGTGTGGACACATCACCTGAATTGGAGTTTGCTACACCTGATCCGGCAGATCATGCAGTCTCAGGGTACAGAAATCTGATGAGTAGGGTGATTGAGTATATGGGTTGGGGAGGAGCTTTCCCCACGTTTGAACAGGATGATATGACGGATATTATAGTCAGAGGCCCTCGGAAAGATCCAATTCTTCCCTTTCATAGGGCATTACAAAGAACAGTGGAGAGAAACTGGGAGAAACCAGATAGCATTGCTGCAATAGACCACAATCTACCAAAAATGTACAGAACTTCGTCTTCTGATCCAGAATACCTGAGTAGACACCCTACTCCAGAAAGCTTGGTTATTCAGGCAGCTAATACATCCAGGCAGACAGCATATCCAACCATGCCTCCAGACATGTTTGTTTGTTTGTTTTATTATTTATAATGCGCAGATATACCCAGGGGTATCAAGGCGCAGCATTTACAAGAATATGCGAAGCTTAGTTACAAATATGGAATATACATGTAGGCAATGGAAGTATATACAGAGCATAGTAAGGAGAACAAGCAATATAAACAGTATAGGCACAAGTACGGGTGGGCGCACGAGGTTACACAGTGTGCGGGTAGCACGAAATTGATAGCCTTGGCACCTAGCTGTCTTGGTGGTTCCTCGTTTTCAGCCATGAAACTACCATGGATCGGAATTTCAAGTAGGGCATATCTGCTCTCAAGTTGGGAGGCAAAGAGTTCCACAATTTGGCTGCTTTTACTGGAAAACTATTACCTCCTATAGTGGCAAGTTTGAAGTTTGGGACAGCGACGCAGTTTTTGTATGCAGTTCTAAGGGGTCTAGCGGAAGCTTGTCTGTGGAACCTGTTGATCAAATAGATCGGTGCGGCATTGTTGAGAGATTTGAGTTAGAGATGCCGTTTTTAGGAGGATTTTGTCTTGAGTGGAGAGCCAGTTATTCTGTTGGCTAAGTCCTGAAATGTGCTCTCTTCTAGGGATGCCTAGGGCTGCTCTCAGGGCGTTGTTCTGGAGGGTTTGTAACTTGGTGGTAGCCTTGGAGGTTCCCAGGTAAAGGGCGTTACAATAGTCAAGGCGGGAAAGTATAAGGGCTCTAGCGAGTGTAAGGCAGGTAGTGTCTGACAGAAATAGTTTGGCTGAGCGGATTAATTTGCACGTGTATGCAGTTGATGATGCCGGGGAGCTCAGTTGTCTTTTGAAGGAAAGGTTGGAGTCCAAGTAGAGACCCAGTGTTTTGACCTCCTGACCGACTTTGATATTATTCCCATCTATCATAAAGGAGTTGTAGGCAGGGCTAAGTTTCTTTAAACTGGGCGTAGTACCCAGGATGATAAGCTCCGTTTTCTCATCATTCAGGCATAGTCCGTGAGTGGCCATCCATGCCTGAATGATGTACACCCTATTTCTCCAGCATGGGGTCTGGCATGGATTCACATGCTCATGAATATTCCCCGTCGTCAGGCCGGGAATCCTCGGTATAGAAAAAATCAGTATCAGTTTCGTTTCTGATCTGTCTTTCTCAGTAGTAACCAATCACTGGTCTCTGGGTCATACTGCCCCCAGCCAATGACTGCCCTCTCCCTAAGCCCCACCCCTGGCAGCCATCCTCAGATTTTTATCGCACATTCAAGTGTTGCGAGTCCTCGTGCTTAGCTCTCGATCTTTTGCTGCGTTTTAGCGCTTTTTTCAGGAGAGTTTCTCATTTTTTCGGTTAAATAGAGCCTCAAGCTCCACCGTTTCTACTTCCGATCAACGGGGAGTTTTCTACGCCCCTCAAGGGTGAAGATTTCGTCGAGTTACGCTTTTGGAGGATTCCAGAAGTTCCGAGGCCTACCCCGGACATGGCCCAGGAGAAAGGGAGCTTGACGCCCGGGAAGCTGTTCAGGACCTGCCCTGGATGCCAGCTTCAGAACGATTTTAAGGAGGACGAGCATTCGTTATGCCTCTGTCTCCATGAGGACAAGACGCACAAGGAAAAGGACTGCGCGTTTTGTGGGAACATGTCGGAGCGGACCATGAAGGATCGCCACCTCCGTCTCGCCAACTGGCTGGAAGGTAAGAGCCCGCCAGGCGAGAAGAAGAAAAAGAAGTCAGAGCGGTCTTCTAAGTCCTGTGAGGGTACTCCGGCGACGGGGGCCCAACAAAAGGCTAAGCACTGCGAGTCCGCGGGCACCGGGAGCGCCGAACGGTCGGGCTCCTTGGCTGGCAGGCAGGGCGCATCCTCCTCAGCGCCATCGACCACGAGCCAACGCTCTGGCTCGGGTAAGAGGAAGTCCGAGAACCCGGCGAAGCTTCTGGAGAGGCCCCGGTCGATCTCAAAGATTCCGGCAGAGGGGGAGCGAGGCTCGGACCCTTCCCCCCAAGGTGAAGGCCCCAGGCGTACAGAAGGTGACGTTGGCCTTAATTCACCCTGCTAAGACCTCGATTGAGGATGTCGCCGCGGCCCTGGCTCAGCTGTGGAAGCTACACCAGTGGAGGCGCTTTCAGGTACCAGAGTCTCCCTGCCACCGCGGAGGGAGTCGTCTTTCAGGCCCATCGAGAAGACCCCCACAAAGTCCTCGTTGGAAAGGGTGGGGAAGGGGTTGGTGGCCGACGTGGATACGGACACGACCTCTGAAGAGGAGCTCATCCAAGTCGTGGAGGAGGCCCAGCCCATCGGGAGGGTGACAACGAGGGCGACGGTGACGCAGATGAGGCTCCTCAAGAGCCCTCGCTCCCGTCGTGTCCGGCGCCGCAGGACACCTCGGCGGCCATTTTGTCAGCCATCCAGTCCTTATGCTCGGAGATAAGGACTAGGTTGCCCCTTCCCCCGACGGAGGTGACTGAGCCAGACCCGACGGAGGAACAGGAGCCAGGACCTTCGGAGAGCCCACCACTTAAGAGGAGGAGGACGCATCCTAGGCCTCCTCTCCCGCCTCTGCGGCCTTCTCTGCCTTCCCCCCGGTCCACTACCCACAGGGATGATACAGGCATGGACACGACTACGACGGGTATGGATGATGACGGAGGCAACGACGGGACGTGTCCCCCGTCGCCCCCTGCCCGGGCGTCCCCGCCCGACGAGATTGGATCCTTCCATGCAATGATTTCCAGGGCATCCGAGCTCTTCCAGCTCTGCCCCAAGGAAAAGGAGGGGTTCCTTTACCAACTGCGCGAGGCTAAAAGGAAGACGGTCCTCGCCGTACCGCTTCTGGATGACATCTGGGATGAGGGGCTCGCCCTCCTCAAGAACCCTGCCACGGCTCCTGCGAAGAGGGACCGGTACGAGAAGAAGTACCGGGTCCCCGACGCTGCCCCCTTGTGCCTTAGGGCGCAACCTACCCCGGACTCGGTCGTTTCGGCGGCGGACAAGAAGAAAGTGGGGGGGCATCGGCCTCGACTTCAACCTCCCCTCCGGACGGCGAGGGTAGGAAGCTGGATGCGATGGGACGACGGGTCATCTCATCTGCAGCGATGACCATCAAGGCGGCCAACGCCCTGGCCATCATAGCCCGCTACGACAGGGAGTTGTGGTTCAAGATCGCCCCTCTGTTGGACTTCCTTCCGGATGCCAAGAGGGCTGAGGCCCTGGAAATCTTGCAGGAAGGTGAGATTGCCTCGGACCACGCCATTACGGTGGCTACGGACATCGCCGAAACCGGTTTCCGTCAGTTGGGCAATGGTGTTTGCCTTAGACGACGAGGATGGCTCAAGGCGATGGATTTCCGCCAGAACGTTCAGACCAAGGTTTTGGACATGCCTTTCGATGGTAACCTTTTTGGCAGGGTGGTTGATGAATCCCTTCAGGCGATCAAGACGGACACGGAGACGGCCCGTGCAGTGGGTGTGCTCCAACAGTGACGGCCGTCCTTTCGGAGCTCCAGAGGCAGACAGGGTGTCTCCAAGGGAGCTGGCATCAGCTCCTCTATGTACCGTCAAGCGGCAAGGTCTTCGTCGCAGGAGGCCTACAGGGGACGCGGCAAGTCAGGTGGATCCCGCCGTCGTCGCCAAGGTGGTCAAGGAGGCAAAGCGGCCTCCAAGCAAGATTGAACCGCCGAAGCACCCCGGTGGGAGGCCGGCTGACGAAGTTCATCGGCGTGTGGGAGTCCATCTCCACCGACCGTTGGGTGCTGGACGCCCTGGCCCTGGGGCACGCCCTCGAGTTCCAGAAGAAGTGCCCCCGCATTCCTCCCGTGGCCAGGAAGGAAAATCACGTCCCTCAACTGCTGTTGGAAGTAAGGGCGATGCTCAGGAAAAGGTGCCATCGAGCTCGTCCCGAAGAGGCTTCGGGGCTCCAGAGTTTACTCAAGATACTTCCTCGTGAAGAAGAAGACATGAGGTTGGCGTCCCATCCTGGACCTGCGACGACTAAACAAATACATCAAGGCACAGAAGTTCCGGATGGTCACCCTCCAGCACGTGCTAGGACAGCTGGAGGAGGGCGATTTCCTGTCGTCGTTGGACTTGGAGGATGCGTACTTCCTCATCCCTATTCTAAAGAGACACCGAAAGTTCCTCAGGTTCGTGGTCAAAGGGCGGGACTAAAATCGGCGCCCAGGGTGTTCACCAAGTGCCTAGCACTGGTGGCGGCGTGGCTGCGCCTGCAGGGGATCCACGTCTACCCCTACCTGGATGACTGGCTCATATGGGCAAGGACAAGGGAGCTCGCCGTGGAACACACTGCGAAGACCGTCCAGCTGCTCACGGACCTGGGGTTCTCCATCAACTTTCCAAAATCCCACCTGGTTCCGTCGCAAGTTGCCCTGTTTCTGGGAGCACAGCTCGACACAGTGGCGCGGCGGGCCTCACCGTCGGAGGAAAGGATAAGGACCATCCTAGGAAAGGTGCAACGTCTGCTGGCCACAGACGTGGCCAGAGTGAGGTCTATCAAGTCCCTCCTCGGAATGATGTCCTCCTGCATTTATCTGGTGCCCCACTGCAGACTTCGGATGCGGCCCTTGCAAGAATTCCTCGACGCCCACTGGATCCAGACGACGGGCAGCTTCGAGGACAGGATCCCGCTCGACGAAGCGTTCAGTCAGGCGATACGATGGTGGGGGGTCCGCGCTCATCTGACAGCGGGAACAGGTTTCCTAGCCCCGGCCCACCAGGTGACGGTGACGACGGATGCCTCCCTGGAAGGTTGGGGAGCGCACACCGGGGGGGGTCTCCACGCGAGAGGCCTTTGGCTCCCGGAGGAGAAGACTCTCCAGATCAACATCTTGGAGCTCCGCGTTCTGGGCCCTCAGGTCCTTCCTTCCGTCCCTCAAGGGCAAGGTGGTGAGGATCTTCACTGACAACACCACCACAATGTTTTACATTCGGAAGCAGGGCGGAACCAGATCCCCTGCCCTATCCAAGGAAGCCCAGGATCTGTGGCATTGGCCCGTCGCCCAAGAGATGTTTCTGGTACCCTTTCATCGGGCAGGGATAAAAAAAACCATCGCCGACTCACTCAGCAGAGAGCTGCGCTCGTGCCACGAGTGGGAACTGGGCCAGGATCAAGTGGACCGACTCTTCCGACGATGGGGCAAACCCCAGATCGATCTCTTCGCGACGGCGGCGAACTCCAAGTGCCGGAGGTTCGCGAGCAGGTTTCCCCAACCGAGGAGCATGGGCGATGCTTTCTCGTTCCCCTGGGACGGCCTGTTCCTTTATGCATTCCCGCCGTTGCCGTTGCTACTCCGGCTCATCAACCAGCTCAAGAGGTCCCGGTGCAGGATGATCCTCGTCGCAGCGGCGTGGCCGAGGCAGATCTGGTTCCCGGACCTTCTGGACTTGTCAGCGTCCACACCAGTCAAGCTGCCGACGGACGCGGATCTTCTCTCCAGAGAAGGAGGCGCCATTCTTCATCACGAACCAGTCGCTGAACTTGCAGGCCTGGCTCCTGCAGCACTAGAGTTTGGAGGATACGACATCCCGGCCGACTGCAGAGAGGTACTTGCAAAGGCCAGAGCATCCTCAGCTCTCAAGTGCTACGGACATAAATGGAAGAGGTTCTCTGTCTGGTGCCGTGCACAGAAGATTAACCCTCTGTGGATTACGGCCCCTCAAGTATTGCCGTACCTACTGTCTTTGGCCAAGGCTGGCCTATCTCACGCTTCCGTCAAGGTACATCTGGCTGCCGTCTCACGTTACACCAGAACTACAGGACGGGTGTCCTTGTGGTTTCATCGTCTGGTGAAGGAATTTATGAAAGGACTGTTCCGATCATTCCCGCCGGTGAAGGCCCCTGCCCCGGTGTGAGAGCTCAACGTGGTGCTAACTAGGCTCATGGGGGCCCCATTCGAGCCTATGCATTCAGCCCCGTTGAAGTTTCTGTCGTGGAAAACAGCATTCCTCGTGGCCATCACCTCTGCACGACGAGTGGGAGAGATCAGGCCCTGTCTTGCAAGCCTCCATACTTGACTTTTCACGACACAAGGGTGGTGCTGAGGACGCAACCCTCCTTCATGCCCAAGGTGCCGTCGGACTTCCACCTCAACGAGCCCTTGGTGTTGCAAGTTTTCTTCCCGCCGCCTTCATCGCCGGCTGAGAGGACTTTGCACTCACTGGATGTAGCTAGAGCGCTGAAGGTCTACGTGGACCGCACAAAGAGTTTTCGGAAGATATCACAGCTGTTTCTGAACTTTGGACCTGTGAATCAAGGGAAGGCTCTCTCGAAGACTTCCATTTCCAGATGGCTCTCCGGCTGCATCATGCACTGTCACCGGTTGGCAAACCGACCGTTGCCAGAGCGATCGCTGCTACTACGGCGTTCCTGTCTGGTGTGCCCCTGCTCGACATCTGCAGGGCTGCTACGTGGAGGTCGACGCACACCTTCACGAGATTCTACTGCTTAGACCGGGATTCCAGGGAGGAGTCCAGAGTCGGCCAGGCGGTGCTGCGCAACCTGTTTGCCTAAGGTGAGCCTGGTGAGGAGGTAAGAGTTGCTTAATGTTGAGTTGTTGTATTGCTTGATATTGAGCCTTTTGCCACCTCCCGTGGTTGTGCATGTGTATACTGCTATGTATTCTTATATTCATGAGCATGTGAATCCATGCCAGACCCCATGCTGGAGAAGGAACAAGTTACTTACCTGTAACTGTTGTTCTCCAGCATGGGTCTGGCATGGATTCACATGCAAACCCTCCCGCCTACCCCTCTGCGGCTCTTCACTTGGTCATACTGCCACTTCACGTGCTACCAAATCTGAGGATGGCTGCCAGGGGTGGGGCTTAGGGAGAGGGCAGTCATTGGCTGGGGGCAGTATGACCCAGAGACCAGTGATTGGTTACTACTGAGAAAGACAGATCAGAAACGAAACTGATACTGATTTTTTCTATACCGAGGATTCCCGGCCTGACGACGGGGAATATTCATGAGCATGTGAATCCATGCCAGACCCATGCTGGAGAACAACAGTTACAGGTAAGTAACTTGTTCCTTAGCAAGGCCAAATCCTTTTCATAATCTCCAGAAAGCGGAAGGAGGATCTGGGTATCATCTGCATAGTTAGTGTAGGTGATATCGAGATGATCCAAATCATCGAAAAGGGGCCTGGTAAATATGTTGTACAGTGTGGGGGAGACGCAGGAGCCCTGTGGGACACCACAAGTGATGGGAATGGGGTCTGCTGCAGCAGTAGGGGAGAAGACCCTCATAGTTCTTCCCTTGAGGAATGAGGTGATCCATTTGATGGCCTCTGGAGAGAAGTGGGCTGCTGTATGGAGGTGTGAGCATAGGACAGAATGGTCGACCAAATCGAAAGCTGCAGATAACTCGAGAAGGAGGAGCAAGGCAACTTGCCCTTTGTCCCTAAGAGTATCAATCTGAGCTTTTAGGTCATTAAGTGCAGTTTCAGTCCCATGTTGAGGACGGAACCCTGATTGTCTAGATTCTAAGAGATGGTGTTCCTCCGGGTGCTTCTGTATTTGTACATAGGCGACCTTGTCAAGGATTTTTAGTAAGAAAGGAACGGTAGTTATAGGTCGGTAATTTCTGGGTATGGCTGGGTCCAGAGTAGGTTTTTTTAATAATGGAAGTACCCATGATTGTTTTAGGTTGGAAGGGATGGAACCAGTGTTGAAGGAAGCATTGATCAGTTTGGTGATGAAGGGGGAGAGGTCACAGGCGGCATCTTTGATAAGCTGTGCTGGGCACAGATCTCCCTGGCAGTTAGATGGTTTCAAAGATAGGATAATTTTTTCTACTTCAAGAGTATTGACTTTGGAGAACTTGAAGCGGATAGGATCTATGGTCGTATGCTTATCCTGACTTTTGGAGGGGAGAGTGTCTTTTAGGGCAGCTTTTTTACTAGAGATTTTACTTTAAAGGGACACTATCTTATTTGCCAACGCATTTTGAATTTCAGAGCACCAGTTTTTATCTTTGGTGCAAGTGTTAGGGAGAGTATGTTTTTTTTTTACTTCTTTTAGTATAGAGAAAAGTTCTTTCATATTGGATTTAGCTTGGGAAATGCGAGAGTCAAAGGAGGTTCGTTTGGCCAGGTAAATATTTTTTTTATAGATTGTGGATAATTTGGAGAGTTTGAGTTTGTTTGCAGCCGAGGGGGATTTTTTCCAGGTGGCCTCGCATTTTCTCTTTTGCTGCCTTAGGTTTTTGAGGAAAGGGGTGTACCATTTGTTGAGGTGCGTTTTCAATTTACTGGGTCTGAGTTTGAGATGGGCATTGAGGTCTAGCGAGGAAGCCATAACCTTGTTATATTCTTCAACCAGGATCTCTGGATCTAGGTTATCGGGGAGTGTGTTAAGTGTAGGGAGTAGATTCGGGATGAGTCTTTCTGGAGTAATATTCTTTTTATTTCTGGTGAGAGTTGGAGGAGCCGTGGTGGTAGGCGGAGGTGGGGGTCTGTCCGTGGACAGCAGGAACGATACCAGGTAGTGATCGGTCCAGACTAGTGGAGTGGTATTTTGTGATTCTTGCTAAGCAGTTGTGGTCGGCCACCCAGTCAAGTATTCTACCTTTCGAGTGAGTGGGTGCCATACTTCTTTGCGCAAAGCCTAGTTCAGCAAGAGTGTTAGCTATGGTGCTGGCTGTTTGGTCTGCCGGGTCGTTAGCCCATGTTAAAGTCCCCCAGGGTGAGAACTTGAGAGGAGCTTTTAAGATTGCTAGATAGAATGACATTAAGGTCTTCATCAAAGGTGCCAATGGGGCCTGGTGGGCGGTAGATCAAATGGATATTAAGGGTTTGGGAATTAGTAAGTGAGACTTTGACTGATAATGTTTCTCAGGAGGACATTGGAGGATGTTGCTAGTCTCATGGACAGACTGCATTTGTGTATGATGGCGACACCCCCTCCTCTGGAGTTAGGGCGATCTTGCCTCAAGATGGAATAGTTGTCTGGGACTGCTAGCATGAGCATAGGGCCTTCTGCAGGGTGTAGCCAACTCTCGGTAATAGCGAGGAAATCAAGATCTTCTTTGAGGATCAGGTCTGCGATTTAAGTGGCATGAGCTACTAAAGATCGGCCTTTGATCAACGCTTCTTTGATTTTAGGGCTGACTGTATTTTTAGGGCTGACTGTATTTTTAGTAGCTGTTGTATGACGTTTGTCTTGTGTTGATTCGAGAGTGCCCAGACTGGGGAGGTTATGAGTGGGTCTAGTGGTGGGGTTGTAAGGTGGATTGGAAGTTTTAGTAGAGGAATTGGAACGAGGATGCTGTTCTTTGGACTTCTGTAAAGTGGGCAGTGAACGGGCGAGAGGCTCATAGATTTTGGCTAGTCTAGCTCTAAGTCCTAGGTTCCTATCTATGATAGTACGAGGGAGACCAGTGGGTGGTAGCTGAAGGTTATTTATGTCTAGGTGTGGTGCCTGGTTGATGAGAGTAGTAGGAAGAGGCATGTTGGGTAAGTATGGGCCATCTTAAGTTGAGTTACACTGTTTAGGATGAGGATGATGACGCAGGCGACCAGGCTGGTAGTAAATGGACGCATACTAAGGAGTGGTAAGGAAATTGGTAGGCTAAGGATGGGCTTGGGAACGCTAGATGGGCCAGTATGCATTTGTGTTAAGGACCTGGCCCATAGGACACCATCTAGATTCAGAATATGGCAATGAGGCTAAAATGCATAGAACACCATCTAGATTCAGAATATGGCAATGAGGCTAAAATGTATAGAGCACCATCTAGATTCAGAATATGGCAATGAGGCTAAAATGCATAGAGCACTGTCTGAAATCAAAGTATGGCAGTGAGGCTAAAATGCATAGAACACCATCTAGATTCAGAATGTGGCCATGAGGCTAAAATGCATAGAACACCATCTAGATTCAGAATATGGCAATGAGGCTAAAATGCATAGAACACCATCTGGATTCAGAATATGGCAATGATGCTAAAAGCGTGGAGCATTGTCTGAAATCCAAGTGGCAGTGAGGTTAGGAAACATGGAACAATAACTAGGTTAACATGGAGGATAAAAGGGTTGATGCCTGGGCTCGTAAGGGTTTTACTTCGGGTAGCATGGCCTTAAAATCTACCAATTTAACCTGTACCCTGGCCAGGTTCACACATACCCTGTGGGAATGTATTTCGGCGGCGGCTGAACATATTCCGGAAGGCGAGGAAAGGGAAGGCTTCCTGAATATAGTCAATGACGGTAAGGAGGCAATGGGGGAATGTCTCCAGTCTGGACTGGATACTGCTGATAGTATCAGTAGATCCATGGCTTCAAGCACAGTACTGTGCAGATTTGTGTGGTTGAGGAAGTCGGGGGGTTCGCACCGAATGTGCAGACCAGGCTTCTCAACATGCCCTTTGATGGCTCGAGGCTGTTTGGTACTAAGGCTGATGAGAGCCTAGAAAAACTACAGACCTCGAAAGCGGCAGCCCCAGAGACCCTATTCGGGCACATCTTCCTGGAGGAGTCGTCCTTTTCGATACTACTCCTCTGTTAGTAGAGGAAGAGGACAGGCCTTTCAAAGGAGCAGAAGAAATGTCACTCGTGGCGGACGAGGAAAGACAAAGCCATATTCAGGAACGACATCTATGCCCTCAGCCGCTCCTGCAGCTGCCTCCAAATCTCTGAGGTCTTATCTTCCAAAACACCAGTGGGAGGCAGGATCTCTCAGCATTAGAAAGAATGGCGGGGCATTACTTCAGATGCTTGGGCACTGGAAACAGTAGCTCAGGATTACTGCCTTCCCTTCCTAAAAATACCCCCCGATCATCCACCGGGAGCTAGCTCGACCAAGATTCCAGTCCTGCTCCTTTGGCAGGAAGTTATAACCCTGCTAGAGAAATGTGCAATAGAACATGTACCTGTAGCGGAGAGGAACAAAGGCTGGTACTCCCCCTACTTTCTCATCCCCAAAAAGGACGGAGGATTGAGACCCATCTTGGACTTGAGAAAACCCTTTCTCAGATCCTTCAGGCTCTCCAACTTCAAGACTGGTTGGCATCATTGGACCTTCAGGATGCTTATTTTCATGTGCCGATCCATCCCAAGCACAGAAAATACCCGAGGTTCGCAGTTGGCGGTTCTCACTATCAGTTTCGAGTTCTGCCATTCGGGCTAACCTCCGCTCCAAGGGTTTTCACCAAGTTGATGGCAGTTGTAGCAGCTAGTCTCAGGAGAGGAGGGATTCGTGTATACCCCTACCTGGATGACTGGCTAATCAGAGCACGTTCCCCAGAACAAGCTCAGGAACACCTGTCGATCACCTGCCACAACCTGGCTTCTCCCTCAATTTCAAGACGTCCCACATGATACCATCCCAAAAACTCCAGTTTATCGGAGCAGTCTTGGACACTTCCTCGGGCAAAGCCTCGCCCCCCGAGGTGAGAGCTCTCCACATCCAGCAGATGGTAACAAAATTCCAGAAAGCCCAGCATCTGCCGGCCTTCGATTTCCTGAGTTTGCTCGGCCTCATGGCATCCTGCAATTTTCTGGTGCCAGAGGCCAGACTGAGAATGAGATCCCTTCAATGGGCCCTCAGAACTCAGTGGTCCCGATTCTCGGGGGAATATGTCAGATCTTCTGCAAGTTCCGAGCGCAATTGCTCAGGATCTATCATGGTGGGCTTGCAACGACAACATCCTAAAGGGAGAATCTTTTTGGCAACCATGGCCTGAGATAACATTAGTGACGGACGCCTCACTCACGGGGTGGGGAGCTCACATCAACGATCTGACAATCAGCGGACGTTGGTCTCCATCGGAGTCCAAACTACACATCAACTTATTGGCGCTGAGGGCAATCAGGCTAGCGCTGAAGGCCTTCCTGCCCTCCGTACAGAGAAAGAATGTCCTGATAATGACGGACAACACAGGGGCCATGTACTATCTCAACAAAAGAGGAGGCGTAGGATCACTACCTCTGTGCAGAGAGGCAATGCAGCTCTGGTTCTGGGCAATACGAGAAGGAATCGCTCTATCGGCAGTTTACCTAGCCGGAGAGCAGAACACGGCGGCAGACGCTCTGAGCAGGCGGAGCACAGTCTCCCATGAGTGGGAGTTAGCTCAGGAAGTCCTTCTGGAGATCTTCGCCCCTTTGGGGAACCCCTCAGGTGGATCTGTTCGCAACCTCAGTGAACCGAAAGTGCGATCAGTACTGCTCAAGGGAATTTCCTCAGAGAGGAACTCTGGGAGACGCGTTCGTAGTGGATTGGGATTTTCCCCTGTTGTACGCGTTTCCTCCAGTATCCGTGATTCCTCAAGTAATCAGGAGGTTGAGAAAGTTCAGGAAAACCATGGTTCTAATTGCCCCGGATTGGGCCAGGAGAACGTGGTACCCGGACCTTCTGGACATGTCCATCTGCCCTCTAGTACGTCTTCCACAAAGAGAGGATCTTCTCTCGCAAGAAGAAGGTCGGGTTCTCCATCCAGAGGTCAACACGCTCAACCTTCATGCATGGTTTCTGAGAGGTTGAGGTACAAGGATTGGGACCTTCCCGATGACGTAATGGAGATTTTGCTTTCGGCCAGGAGGCCAGAAACAAAATCTTTGTATCGGTGTCGTTGGAATAAATTCAGTAACTGGTGCAAAGATAGAGATGTGGACCCTTTTCAATGTGGCACACCAGTGGTGCTTTCTTTCCTGTTACATCTAGCCAATCTGGGGCTCCAGATCGGAACAATCAAAGGATACCTGGCTACGCTTTCCATTTTTAAGCACACCTCGGAAGAGGTTTCTTATTTTAAAATACCATTAATAATACAATTCCTGAAAGGACTTACAAATGTATATCCACCAATACCATTGCATGTTCCAACTTGGGATTTGAATTTAGTTCTTAAATTCTTGACATGTATACCATTTGAGCCTCTGCACTCATGCCCATTGAGTCTTCTGACACTAAAAACTGTCCTTCTAGTGGCATTAACATCAGCCCGCAGGGTTAGTGAACTACAGGCTCTCTCATGTAAACCTCCATATACCATTTTTTATAAGGACAAAGTAATTCTGAAAGTTAAACCATCTTTCTTACCGAAAGTAGTTTCCGACTTCCATTTGTCGCAGAAAATTGTTTTACCAACATTTTCTCCTCCTCCTCATTTGGGGAAAGAGGATAGATTACATAGGCTGGACCCTAAAAGGGCTATCAGCTTTTACATTCCAAGAATGGCAAAATTACGCCAAGACGACCAACTTTTTGTGGGATACACAGGTCGTAAATTGGGTTTAGCGGTGACCAAACAAACCATATTCCGCTGGATTATTCTAGCTATATTGGAATGCTACAGACTAGCGGGGAAAGACCCTCCGTGCTCACTCCACAAGGGGAATGGCCACTTCTGCTGCTTTGAAGAGGGGAGTCCCGGCAAAAGATATTTGCTCAGCTGCAACATGGGCATCAATACATACTTTTACCAAACATTACTGTTTGGATACCTCTTCCTCAATTGAGGGTTTATTTGCCAGAGCAGGACTTCACTCTGTACATGAAAACAAAAAGTAGTACTCCCTCCTCCAGATTGATCACTGCTATGGGAGTCTATCACAAGATGAGGAGGAATACGTGGGAGGACACAATCCATTCGAAGAACAAGTTACTTACCAACTGTAACATTCTTTCACTGGATGTTCCTCCCACGTATTCCTCATCGACCCTCCCAACCTACCCCACAGTATAGTTTATACTTTCTTGTAATTTCCTCTCATTCACAGCATACGCCTAGATGTTCCACGAGTATTTCCTTGAAAAAACAGAACTGATGCCAACGGGCGCGGCTCGAGCCATTTACACCAGCGGTGACGTCGACACGGAGCTCGAGCACAGCGCCCTCTGACGAAAACTTTTTTCCGATGCAGCGAAGCTGGCGAAACTAATTATCACAAGATGAGGAATACGTGGGAGGAACATCCAGTCGAAAGAACGTTACAGTTGGTAAGTAAATTGTTCTTCTAGGGGTAAACCCTCTCAATAGCTGTACAATGATCTCTTCTTTTTTTATTAATACATTTGAAGCTATCCGCACAAATATTGCTAAATCCCCAGCTATACTGACTCCTAATGTTGTCAAGTCGCCACCCGCTCTCCCCACTGAACCCATCGCCAACTGGTCGACCTTCCCTCTCTTTACCGAGACGGAAGTTCCAGCCGCTATTCAAAGAATCAAATCATCCTCCCCGGAGGATGCCATTCCTGTCACAATTATGAAGATGATCGTTCCAGATCTACTGGTGGAAATTACATTGGCTATAAACAATTCTTGTCAATCAGGACTTGTCCCCTTGGAGTTGAAATCTGCAAGGGTTGTTCCTCTTCTCAAGAAGCCCTCACTCGACCCCACGGTTCTGGCTAAATTTTGCCCCATTTCTCTGCTCCCTTTTCTTTCCAAACTATTGGAATCCCTCAGAAAACCCCATCTTATCCTCCTTTCTGGAATCCTCAAAAATCTTTAATCCTGGTCAGGCAGGTTTTAGACCAGGAAGAGGAACTGAAAGTGTGCTGGTTTCCGTGCAGGACGATATGTCCAGGCTAGTTAAACCGGGTGGGGTTGGTGCTCTGTTAGATCTGTCGGCCACGTTTGACACGGTCGACCACCCCATCCTGCTGTCACGCCTGGCACAGATCGGAATATCTGGCCGAGTTCTTGCTTGGTTCACCTCTTTTTCTATCAGACCGCACACAAACTTTTGCTCTGCCCCCTTTTCTTTCTTCGTCCTGTTCTCTCACTTGTGGTGTCCCACAGGGTTCTTTGCTTTCCCCGATCCTGTTTAACATCTACATCTGGGCGCTGGTCTGCCTCATCCGTGCCCATGGCCTCAACTGTTACTCTTATGCTGACGACACTCAAATCCTGATCCGGTTAGATCAAGATCGAGTTGATGTGTCGTCGTGTCTTCGTGACTGTTTGAGTGCCGTCTGCGACTGGATGGATCAGAACTGGCTCAAGCTCAACGGTGACAAGACCGAGGTATTGGTTGTGGGCTGCCCCCCCTGACCCTGCACTCTGGACCACCGCTTTCTGGCCCGCTTCTTTGGGTCCTCTTCCCAGCCCACTATGCAAAGTAAAAAACCTGGGTGTCATTCTTTCTGCTTCCCTTTCCATGTCTAACCAAGTGACGGATGTGTGCCAAGCCGCTCACTATTAAATGAGGGTTTTGAAGAAGGTTCTACCCATGATACCTGAACCCATGCGCCCTGCTGTAGTCGCAGCGCTAGTTTTTTCCCGCTTGCATTATTGTAATTCACTGTACTTGTCGTAGCTGGCTTAATACCTCCCATGGACAGACCACAACTATCTTCAAGTCGCCAACCTTGTAACACCATGCACTAAAGCGCCTACCACAGCACCGGCTACCTTAGCCAGAAGTGCTAAAAAACTCACTGCGGACAATGTCAGCGCATACCTCAACTTGCCATGCCTAGTGCCACCTTTATCCTCTGACCCCAACATCCTTGCAGAGATATTCAAAGACACCATCACTAGGGCAGTCAACACCGTTGCCCCATTGGAAAACAAAAAAGAGAAAAAATCCTCCCACTCCAACTCCTGGTTCACAGAGGAACTCCAGACTCTGCGCAAAAACAAACGCCAGGCGCTCAAAAATTGGCAGAGCAATCCTTGTGACACCACCAAAGATAACTTCCTATACATAGCCAAGAAATACAAAGACTCCATTTTCAGTGCCGAATCTGAAACCTACAACCACTGTATCACCGCTGCCAACTCCCAAACCAAATAACTCTTCAGTATCTTTAAAGAACTAACTGTACCACCCATCTGCACTGATGAGATCGTCAAAGACGAAGCATGGTGCACAGGCATACTATCTTCCATGCTTGAAAAAATAAACCTCCCCCAAAACAAAATATCTCACCACTACAGAGCCCTACCCAAGCAGAGCCCTCGTGCACAGGCACAACCCAACGCCAAAAAAAGCAACCTGCCCAAATTTTCATTCACAGAAATCACTGAAGCAGATGTCATTGACATCCTTAGACACCTCAAACCCTCACAATGTAAGGGCGATGTGTGTCCCCCAAAAATCATTAAGCAATGTGCAGAACCACTCGCTCCCCTTCTTACGGCATTCATCAACGCCTCATTTAAACCGGGCATAGTCCCGGATAGCCTTAAGGAGGCTTGGGTGCGCCCTCTCTTAAAAAAAACCTACGCTAGACCCCTCTAACCCCAATAACGACTGACCCATAACAGTTCCATTCCTTCTGAAAATACTAGATAAGGCCGCCCACAGACAGATTCAACTATACCTTGAATCGAACTCTATCCTAGGAAAGAGACAATCAGGGTTCCGCAAGGGGCACGGAACTGAAACCACCCTTCTAGACTTAAAAAACGAAATCACAAACATCCTCGACAAAGGCAAGCCTGCACTCCACCTCCTTGACCTTTCAGCAGCGTTCGATCTGGTAGATCACAACACACACACCAGTCATCTTACGCATGCTGCACATTTCTCCAAGGATGCAGCGACATGGGTAACCTCCTTCCTAGAGGGCAGAGCCATGAAAGTGTTCTCTAACACAGCTCATGCAGCTCCCTCTATCATCCACTGCGGTGTCCCACAAGGATCCTGTACTGCCCCCACCTTATATAATCTTTTTACCAAGCCTCTCTTTGACAAATTGGATGCACTTGTGATCACATACACAAATTATGCTGATGGCACCCAGGTGCTCCTTCCCCTGACGGGGCACTATCATCAAGACGCGACAACACTGCAGCAAATCTACTCCACCATACAAGCATGGATGGCTACTAACGGCCTCTGTCTGAACGGGTACAAGACCGAAATCATCATTTTTGGCCAGAAATCCACATTATCCAACCTTAACCCGCTGTACCTCAATTTCAGCATAGATAACTGTGTAATCCCAGTATTACCCTCTGTTAAAACTCTTGGTGTCCCCATTGACGCAACCCTGTCCATGGATAAACAAGTCAGTGCCATAGTCTCGGCCTCCGCACTGAGTAATAAACTCATCAATGCGATAATACCGTTCCCAACTAAGGATAACTGCCTCTCCATCGCTAGAGCAACTATAGGAGCCAAACTCGACTATTGCAACACGCTCTTAGCTGGCACTTCAAAAAAAAATCTAACCAGACTCCAAACAACCCAAAACAATGCTCTTAGAGCGGCCCTCAGCATACCGAAAAGAGACCATATTACACAAGCTAGAAAGACCGCCCACTGGCTCCCAGTCAAGGACCGCATCTCCTTCAAAATTCTCACAAATGCATTAACCTCTCAACACCCTCATACCTATCTGACACCATATCTAGATCACAATCCACCAGACCGACTAGACTATGATATACCAATCAACTAACGATACCTTGCATCAACAGGACCAAGGCAGGGGGAATAGATTTCCCCTACCTCGCCCCTAAGCTATGGAATACCCTCCCTACTGACCTCAGAGCCGAAACGTCCCTTTACACCAGGCTTGTCCAACCTTTTTGAATGTGGGGCCGAAGTATTAACTTTTTGTCACCCAGTGGGCCGGCGAGCCAAAAGTCAACAACCTCACCTAAAGCAGTATATTAAAAAGAAAGCGATATTGTGTGACCTTTGACACAATAGCATCACAGGCAGTGATAGCCATGCAGTCCCAAAGATAGCTTTTGGTGTCATGGGCAGTGATCAAAGGTTAGTTGCTTGTGATTTCTTTCAGTGTCTGTGTTAATATTTTTCTTATATGGTGGGGGCGACCGATCGTAACGAGGGAGCTACAAGGATCTAGGGAGGGTTTGGGGGGGTACCCCCCCCAAGAATTATTTTTCAAATATGGGGTTGAAATGGTGCATTTTACAGCAGAAAAGGTGACCAAAAAGCCGTAAGTTTACAATCAGTTCTAAAGGGGAACATGAAAATTCCATATCACCAACAGCAGAAAAGAACATTTTACAACACAACACATTTTAATGATCAATGTGTCCACAGTGTAAGACAGCACTGTAACTGATGAAACACATTGTCATGCTGGTTGTACCCAAAATATGCCTCTGTAGCAACTTGTCTATGCTGGCTGTTCTCAATTTAGGCCAGCATTGTCCTGTACAAAGCATGATTGATGCTGCCTGAGCATGTACAGTGTGCCCAATACATATGGCAGCTTATCTCTGTAATACACATTACTTCTGTGGTGATGAAATGAGCATAATTCAATTCAACAGATAAAATGTGGAAAAGCGATCACCCAAAGGTGAACCTAATTGAAGAAACGCAATGTGAGCACAATCTTAAAGTATGAAACCTAGCAGGCCTAGTGCACACTTTACCTTTTCTTTCTTTCACCAATAAATCGGGGGAGAGCGCGAACGCAGTCCCCCACTACCAGAAATAATGCAGTCGCGTATCCCGCATTTGGGGACATAGCAGGGGTCAGCAAATCCGATGTGCAATGGGTAAGCCTCACCCTGGGAGATCTGCCCTTGAGATCAGATTCTCCCCTGCCAACTAAGTATGAGTTGCATGCAAGACGGCAGGGGTTGGCCAGTTCTGGAAGGCCCGCTAAGCGAGGGTGAGAAGGCAGGCCCTGACCCAGCCCTGGACCCCGCCCCACCACCCCCGGGAAGCTGTGAGCATCTGCAGAGCTGCCTGTCCAATGTGCAGGGGGAAGCTCCGGCAGGCAGAGCCCATGAGAAGAGCAGATTGTAGCAGTTCCTTTCTCCCATCAGGCCCCGCTCGGCCCGAGATTCCTATAAATTGCAGAATGGTTCGAGCAGGCCTGTTGCAGTCTGCCCCACACGGGCCCATGGCCCTCCTGAACGGAGCTGCTCAGCGCTGGGCCCATTGACACCATCATAATCATCCTGGACCTCGACGCTCCACCACCCCTGAATCGCAGAGTTCTGCTCAATGACAATGCTGAAGCTTTGACATCTTTGCCGTAACCATATGCCGTGTTGTGTCAGCCGAGCCTGCACAGCGCCAAAGGCAAGTATTCCCTTGTCCGGGCCCAGAGGTCACTGAGTCTTCCAGTGCCATCCACTTGACATGGCCTACTGTTCCCAGCGTTTTCTACCCGCAAATCAGCAACACTGCCAAACAACTGCATCATTGGGGCCCATTCATTAGGGCCCATGGCTGCTGCTCTCCGACTTGACCACAGCCCGGCGCAAAGGCACCCATGCTCCTGGTCTGATGCTGAAAATCCTGGCTCTGCTGAGATCCGAAAGACAAGAACTAAGGTATTTTGGGAACATAGTACTATTGTTTTTTGTGTTGCAACTGTATCAGCTCACACCTCTCCTGAAGGGTATAGGCTGCCCTCAGACTGCGCTACCAAAAGAGTGAAAATAAGTTATACCTGTTGGGCTTGCCTGTTTTACTTTTATGATTGGGATCACTGCTGCATGGGTATTAAGCACGTTATAAATAACCTATCATATCATACATCACAGCAAGGTGTAGGACTGAATTGGCAAAGGGACTGGGGCTCCCATCTGCGATATATCAAGCTCCCACCCCACCCCCCACCCCCCACCCCCCATGTGGATCTGAATAAAATATGTGTAACCTTCATAAGCAATTTACAGAAACATTGGCATGTGGTCCACTGAGGCCCATTTGCAGGTTGCAGTGTGTTATTGGGGCACTACTAGGGTAACATATTGTGCGCTAGCCTTTGGTGTTCCTTTTCTCCGCCGCTTGTGCTTTGAGTCGGGGCAGCATTCTTCCTCCGCGTTTTGTTCAAAAAATGTGTTGGTCACATTGTTATTCTTATTCAGATCTCTGTTATGAACTTTGCACCAACCTGCGCCCAATGTTTTCAGCTGTGTCGTCCTGCTTCCAATTGTGCCTGAGCTGATACAGAAAATGGCGTTTGTTCCGCATGCGTGTGTTTATACATTTTTCCCCCATCTGCCATAGTTAAGTGTAGTTTGCTGCTCAACCGTAGTATGTCCAAAAGGGTAGGGCCTTTCAGTCACCCTTTGTGCTGGCTCAGGCGCCAGAGAACTCGTTGGGGTATGCCTGCCGTGCAACTGGTGTTCCAGTGAGGTTGCAGCTTGCTGTGTATACACGGTATTCCCCTTTCTTCTTTTCAGATGGCTATGCGCTTTAAAATGTGGTTGTCGTACAATTTACGACCTGCCGTGTCGAGGGGTCACGCCTGCTTTCCCTCTGCTGTTCCAACACACAATGCTCCTTGCGGCATCAATTCTTTGCAGTTTCTGCCAGCGGCCGCTTATCTCCCAATGTGTTGTGGCCCTGTGTGTTCCTGTTTCCAAATGAAGCCCACGTTGATTTTAGGAAGGCTCTGGAGCGTTTCAGCAGTAGTACGCAGAGGTGTCGGTGGGGTTGGGTAAAGTCAGTCATCTGCGCGGGCCCTCCAGGCTGCCATGGTTTCCTCACCCCCTCTGGCCTTATGAGATTCCATTTCCCTTTTCTGCAGGCGCCAGTACGCTGGTGCTCCTTTTGCAGCCTCCCTGGTCGCAGCTGGCAGAAGCGCCCAGTGTTTTGATGTGCCAGCCGGGTTGACAAATGTATTTATTTCTGCAATGTTTGTCGGATATCCGTCGTGGCTGAGGACTGTAACTACCCCATGGGGTCACCAGAGGAAGTTAGTTTTACGCACAGGCACATTTTTTTATCTTTTTTTTTTTTTTTACTCAACAGTTGTTCAACATACGGCCTCGCGGGCCACATAAAATGGCTTGGAGGGCCGCATTGTGGCCCGCGGGCCGTATGTTGGACAACCCTGCTCTACACCTTCCGCAAAAACTCAAAACTGCTCTCTTCAATGAACTACTCGCACCCAGATACCTACCTTTCAATGTATGTATGTAACCAAGCCATCTCGTCCAATGTAACATATACATAGTTGAATTGTATGTAACTAAGTTTAAGCACAACTGTAACAAGTGCCACGATGCCTTCGGTCTGCTGTGCGCTCAACAAATGCAAATAAATAAATAAATACAGTGGCTACAGCGCATACAGAATCTGGCGGCTAGGTTGGCCACGGGTACCCTGTATGGAGCTCACATCTCCCCGGTGTTACGCCAACTTCAATGGCTCCCGGTCAGCCAATGTGTTCATTTCAAGGCCCTGTGTATAGTTCATCTGGTTATTCATGGTCAAGGGGCCGAGTTCCTGCAGACCAAATTTTCCCGCCATCTCCCCGAACAGAATTTACGCTCCTGTACTGCAAATCTTCTTGTTGTTCCAAGATTCAGCCATACGAGGGTCGGTGGCAGGGCTTTTTCCATAGCAGCAGCTAACCTTTGGAACAGCCTTCCTCATCGCATGAGGAAAATTCCCAATCATCTTGGTTTTAGAAGAGCACTCACGACTGTTCTCTTTTAGCAATCTACCCCTTGGCTTCCTCCCCTGCCTGAGTAGTCTTCCTCTTCAGCTCCATGATGCCCTTGGGCGACTGTGCGCTTTCTAAGTGTAGGTAACATAACATAACATTCAGGCATAGGCCATGTGCGGCCATCCAGGCCTGAATTATGAGGTATATTCTATTCACCATAGCCACGTCCTTGTCATAGTCGCCTGTGAGAGGGTTTTGGATCTGGGTGTCATCTGCATAATTAGTGTAGGTGACATCCAGATCATCCAGATTGTCGAACAGAAGCTTGGTGAATATATTATACATGGTCAGGGATGCACACGAACCTTGTGGCACACCACAGGTTATCGGGATTGGATCAGCTGCTGCAAGCGGAGAAAAGACTCTCATGGTCCTTTCGTTTATAAATGATTTAATCCAGGTGATCGCATCAACTTGTGAGAAGTATGCCACTGATGCAAGGTGTTTGCAGAGAACTTGGTGGTCGACCAGGTCAAATGCGGCTGAGAGATCAGGGAGTAGCAGTAGTGCTACTTTTCTGTGGTCCTTGAGTGCATCAATTTGTGTTTTTACGTCCATTAGGGCAGTCTTAGTGCCATGACTGGGTCTAAAGCCAGATTGGCGGTCACCAAAGAGGTGATTGTTCTCAAGGTAATTCTGAATTTGGATGTAGGCAACTCTGTCGAGGATCTTAAGTAAAAAAGGTACCGTGGTGATCAATCTGTAGTTTGTCGGGATAGTCTGGTCCAATGATTGTTTTTTCAATAGTGGTAGGACCCAGGATTCCTTTAAGTTGCTGGGTACACTGTCCAAATTGAATGAGGATTTGATTTGGTTATGAATGGCACCAGCTCTCTGGCGGCATCTTTGGTTATCTGTGCTGGGCAGCGATCCCCTTGACATCTGGAAGGTTTGAGGGCTGAGATTATTTTTTTCTACCTCAAGGGCAGAGAGTTATGTGAAGTTAAAGTGATGTGGTGGTTTATTAGAGGATGATTAGGAAGAGCTCTGCTGGTCTGTAGGTTGGCTTTTTTCTTTGCTATCTTACTTTGGAGGAGGGAGATTTTGTTCATAAGGGCATGTTGAATGTTTGTACACCACAGTTTGTCTTTCAGGAATTCGTCTGTCTGTGGGATGGGTGATTCCATTTCCCTTAGAATGGTGAACAGTTCCTTGGAATTTGAGCTTGCTTTAGTAATCCTCTAGTATGATTCTTGTTTATAGCGTACTATTTCTTTTTTGTAGTAGGTGGCTAAGTTAATTAGGTTATTTTTATTTTCATCGGCAGGGAAGAGTTTCCACAAGGTTTCAAGCTTTCTTTTTTCTAGTCTCAGGGATTTTAGATGAGGAGTGAACCAAGAGTTCAGGTGAGCGTTGGGTTTGCTTTTCTGCATGTTAAGAGGGTCGATACTGTCTAAAGCTTTTGTGATGATATTGTAAGCATCAACTAATTTCTCTGGACTAGCTGAGTCCGATAGTGAGTTGAGGGTAGGCACGATAAGAGGTTTGAATTTCAAGACATTGGTAAAACATTTCCCCCGATGCTAAGCCTCTGCCAAATCCACAAACTGATACTGCACCATAATCTGGATTAAGATAGTTTCGTGTCCTGTGATGTAGGTTGATCACCCTGGCGTGGCATACATTTTTGGGGCCAGTAACCTGTTTCCCATTGCTCATCGGGCCTTTTAAATTGTTTCTTGTGGAACACCATTAACCAGGGAGTGGCATGCCTCTGAAGCAAACCTGTTTGCCCCTCTGAGTTCTCATGCGCTCCTATGGGTGTTATGCCTCTAGGATTGGCATGTTAGGGTTGCATGCAGTGAGCAGTATTGATCCCAGGAGCACTGTAAGAATGAACACCGGACTGCAATCAACAAGACAAGCTGTGGCTATATGAATAACTATTCTCCCATTATTTAGGACAACTGAAAAACAGGATTTGCAACTTGCAAATCTTTCACATAGCGTGTTGGTAATTTTTTATTCTGTGCTCTGTGTCCCGACTCAAAGCTCCAGTTCCAGCATTCCCTCATCTCTTTAGTCTCCCTGACTCACTCCATATACTCTTCCTTGACTCCCAACCTCTAGCAGTGCCCACCCTGCTGCATTTTGGCTTGCAGATGTGGCGTTAATGAAACATCTGCATGTGTGCTACATGGCATTGAGGATGAAGCTCTGTGAATGCTAGGAGAACTAATGGCATAATAATGTTTTATAACACACTTAATACCAGAGTTCAGTCTCTAAGTGCAGGACCGGGATTCAAACCTGCGTAGCTCTTCTTTGTCTTCTTCCAAGACACAGACGTTGCCCCAGATCTATCATGCCAGCTCTTTCTGGTGGTCC
Source organism: Ambystoma mexicanum (assembly GCF_040938575.1). Classification (NCBI taxonomy): domain Eukaryota; kingdom Metazoa; phylum Chordata; class Amphibia; order Caudata; family Ambystomatidae; genus Ambystoma; species Ambystoma mexicanum. Next base: position 1,145,174,851 of record NC_090935.1, on the reverse strand, counting down.
CGACCCTCTCATCTCTAGTTACCTTTCGAGATGTTCTGGTGGGGGTGAGCTGGGACGGTACCATATGTTTTTCAATTCTGGTACGACCGCAGGGACATCCCAGCCTAACTTTGCTGATTTTTGTGAAGCCAAGATGAACGTGTGCACAGCCAAACCAGGTGCTGGAATTGAATTGTCTGATGTTAGCTGCTGCATGAAAACAGAAAAAGAATGGAAGTGCAAGTAGACTTTCAAGGTTTGAAATTATGGGGAGGCTGGTAGCTGGGAACTATTTAGCTCCTGCTTGTAGCGTAGAATTGCCTTGTTAGCTTGACAGCAATAGCTACCAGGAGCTACCTTTGGCTCCCCAGACCAAAGGATGCCGAACAAATACGTGAATTTAACTCTGTGCATTTGGGACCATCTATAAATAAACATTCAAACACATCTGTACGACAGTTAAAGCATAATGGGTCCTAAATAATGGATAAAATGATAGGTTTGCATCTTATGTGGAAGTTACATTTGCTGTGTACTAGCTCTTCGTCCCCAATGGCAACTCCTAGTCAATAGTTAATGATGGATAGCCAGGAGCTGCTTTTAGCGCCTGCTAATCCATTCTTAATTTCGAGCTCTGTCTTTACAATCCAACCCGGTAAAACTCGAGGATTGGGCATAGCAAAAAGATTTTCATGTGTTTTTAATTTTTAAAAGGAGTTCTCAAGAAGTTGATCTACCTAGAATTCTGTAACTGACATAGTTTCAACTATTGCAGCCTACTGTTTGTGCCTTTCCAAGTTGGACAAGCATTTTACTATACCTAATGGTGGCTTCCGACTTTATACTACGTAGATCTCATTTGGATTTTAGTAATCATGCACATAGTATACGTGAAACATTTTCCATACAACGTATTAATTTGTCGGGCCTCAATTTCCTATTGTCCTTCACCTGCTATTTATTTCCCTCCTAATTCAAAACTTCAACACTGCAACTGAGGATGTCCCCCATGACGTTTATTTCCACTTCAGAAATGGTCGACTGCAAAGAACCCATGATATGGGGTATATTTGACCAAATATAACCCTGTCCTAAGAATGCCTCGAATGAATTCAGATGCCGCGGTTTCCTGAAGATCAGCTTGTTTCTTTAAGAAAGCAATGTAGCAGAGAACTGAACGTTTTCGCCCAACTCTGGATTCGAGATTTCCAGTGCAGCCAAGAACTGGGAACAAAAAAACAAAGGCGGTAATCGGAAAAGCAGGGGCGTTGCTAGGGGAGGGCTAAGGGGGCTGTAGCTCCTGATCTTTTGGTTGTAGCCCCGGATAGAATCTCAGGAGCTACAGCCAAAAGACTAGCTAGCCCCCCGTCCCAACAGTTCCGACATCAGCTTAGCCCCAGGTCTTTTCCAGACCTAACAACTCCCCTGCGGAAAAGTATGCATATTTATCCACGCCACAGTTAACAACGTGCTTTACCAGTTCTGAAAAACGACCGTTTTATTAGCTAGCGAATATCCTGCTCATCGCAAGCAGGGATTTCTAGATTTTGTAAATTTAGCTATGGATTTACAAATTATTTTGTTAGATGTAGAAGGCTTGTTTTTAGGTTTCTTATAAAGCATTTTAACATAAAGGGGCTCAATGAACTGTATTTGATAACTATTTGTGTTCATACTCACAATTAACGTTTTATTTCATCAAAATTCTGTTAGCAGAATAAAAAGAGTGCCTGTTTTTAAAGTTCTTATTTATTTCATCTTCTGCAACTAAGGACAGTGATTATAGTTTCAATCGAGCACATATTTTTCGATGATCTCATTCTATACGCACCTTTTCATGGTTTGTCAGAATTGCGTTTAGCAGGTGTTAGTGTTCTGGCAAGGACAATAAGTCAAAGAATACATGTGTTCCCAGAAGTTTTTTTCCCGTGCTCCCATGGCATGCTTTAGTAGGCCGGATATTTGAACTTATGACTTCTTTTGTGCATGTCAACTCAGGAGCTTTACCCATTTTGCAGACACAACATGTGTGGGTGGATAGCATGTCTTCCACGTGTGCGCCCTGTAATCCCATTTACAAGTTGTGCAATACATTTGAAATACATTATTATGTTAAATTGTTTGCTTGCTTGCATCCAAAGCTGCTTCTTTTCTGTTCACTTTGCTATTTAGACAGATTTTGCCCTTGTAACTAGTTTCTGAGTGTCGCCCTAAGATTGGGTTTCAGGTATTGTGAATATAGTGGTTTGTTGCCCAACTTGTCTTACAGACTTTCTGAATTTTGCTAGTTGTTGATGCATTTTTTGTTAATTTGCATAGAATCGAGCTTAATTATGGTTTATCATCCATTGTTTATTCGGGCTCAAGTGCAAACATACAAGAGTAGTAAATACATCATCCTCTTACGGTATAGAACAAGATGTGTGATTCACTAGAGAAAATATTTCAACATCAGACAAACCCTAAAGAGTTGGTGATTCATAGCCCAGCATGCAGATGAATAAGGCACAGTGCACCCAGTTAAAGTGCCTTGGAGCGCTGTGCAAACACCAGATTCCACAGCTGTCGATTTACCTTCTGAAAGACCCGTTTAAAATCGCACGCATCCCAATAGCCTGCTAAAATATTGCCTCCTCCAGCAGCAGATGGAGCCTGACCATTCACAGGCATTGGCAAAGCCAACAGTTTGGGCTTTTGTATAGGCACGGGAGATGCATTCATCAGGCACTGCCATAAGGTTCAAACCTGGCCATGGAATGGAAACTATTACCTGGCCCTATCTAAACCGTGCATGCAAAATGCCTATTTATGGCTAGGTCGTCAGTGCTTGTTTTTATCTGCACTTCAGTGCAAGAAACAAATATAAATTAAGTGGCTGAAGCACCCTGTGTGTACCACATTTGTATCACACCGACAGCACAGTACAGTTGCAACTAAGCCATTAACACTTGGTTTATCATCTCTGGTATTCACAGCATCGAGAACATTCTGTCCCCACCAACCTCTTATGCCGCCTCAATGTTTTGCCTTTCTACCCCTGCCCGTTACAACTCCTGCCCCTTACTTGCCTCGCCAGATAGAGCACACCCATCCCCTCCTGATGCTGCCTCTGACATTTCCCTTCTGAAGTGAAACAGTGCTTGTTTCTCCGAGCATCCCTCTCTCGATGGCCCGCTTGGCAAGGGTGAATATTTATACCACGGCTATCATCTGCTCAGTTGCCATTTTAAAATGCGAAACCTTGTTTTGCTTGTACCCTATTATCTTAGGGCAGGGCAATCGAAGGAGTTAAAGGTCCTAAATTGGTATGACTAGCCTTATGCTCAGTGGTGTGATTATTGTATTGCATAATAGCCCTTCCCAAAATAATGCCCTTTTGCTTCCCCTCTGGTAATAACTTTACCAGAGGGGAAGTAGCTAACCACGAGCCATTACTCAGTCATAATGCTGTCCAATCTCGTAGTTACTGATACAAGATAACACCCTAATCATTAGCAAATATATACATGACACAACTGGGGGTTGCCATTTCGTCTAGATAAAATGATTGTACTTCTAGCACCCATTACTATCTTACTTTTCAGAAAATCTTTTCTTAAGGCAGAGTAATGAAACTCACATTCTTTGCTCCGATCGCTGGTTCCTTTGACCTATATTATCTAAACAGCAAATGTATCCGAACAACAGAAACATAAAGGCACCGTTTTATGCCGTTAAAACCTTCAAATGCACCTGATGCATTTTACATAGCACGACTCTAAACCTATATACGGCCAACAACCTTGTTCATGGGTTTGATGTGCCCTTATGAATTCAATGTCAGAATAGGTGTCCCAGGGGTTAGGAAATAATTTCCTGAGCAACGTGTCATTGCCGTTTTAAATAGGCAGCCACAGTGATTGATCCCCCACAACTCTACCCAGATAAAAGGAGCCGTGATGAGTTTTGATTGGTATGCCTCAAGAGACGCAACAATTAATCTTCCACCAAACTTTGTTTTGAACTTATGGGCATCGTATGTATTTTAATATTGAATAACAAGATTCTCTCCACCTTGGGTTTCCAGGAGACATTTTTCTCCAACTTGATAACAAGATGGTTAATCTGGTCCACGAGTTGGTACTTTCCCTGCTGTGACGAAATTATTACTGTTCTGCAGGAGTGCAGTAGTGAATAGTGGATACAACAGGTACTCGGCTACAGACCACCACTAAACCAGCAGGAATTCCCAATCCTAAAGGTGAACATGCACAGCATGACTGATGCACCTCTTTTACCCTTTTAGGGTAACATAGGTGGAAGAATGGCTATATTCCTCAGGGGTGGTGTAAACTGGCACAGAACCAATCTGAACAATAGTATTCTAGTTCCAAAATAAAACAATGTTAAACCGAGATTCTTCTACAAATTAGGATCTTTAAATTAACAAAACTGCACACAACTAATAAAAACCTTACTTGCCTACACCTTTAAGGGAAAATAAACCGAAAGACGACTTCATATGAAAAAGGGCACTCTGGGTTTGTAAACCGGGGTGCTTAAGCAATGATTTCTGCAGAAAACTGTCAAAGTTATTGGATATGTTTTGAAAAGGTAGAGAAAGGCGCTTAAAAGCCAGTGAGTTACTTTATGGTGGGCAAAGGAGACGAGGCCACTATAAATACCTTTTTAGTTCTGGTTTTTCTGGGCTCAACAGCATCAAGTCAGGGTTTTCTGCGTCAAACCAGAGTCTGGGTGCTTTGGGTGCTGAGTCATGGTTGAATCATGGAGCGATAGTGACTGGCTCCAAGGATGCAGTGCTGATTGGGAGCAGAGATGTCTTGTGGGTCAAAGACACTGGGAAACGGCCAGCTGTGTCGGATCTGTAGGACAGGAAGACTCTATGACCTCGGTACAGAGAATCTGAGGCCTACCTTCATCAGCGAGTAGGTAAGCTGTAAAATTCTTGATCAAATGAGAAAGATCCACAGTTAACCCCTTGTTTCGCTGCTGTTTTACAGTGTCGAGTTGCAGGATTCAGTCTCTTCTCCTCAGCGGGGAGTCTTTCCCTGTGAGGCTACGGAGATGAGCCCACCACGCGATACCCTCCCTAGGAGTAGAAGCAAGCGGGACATCACTGGAAGAGACTCCCCCCTCGGGCACAAGGACTCCCGATTCCAAGAGGAACTCCCTAAAACATTCTGTCACAATCCACCAGCTTCAGTACTACAACCAAGAGACCTTGAAGAACGCACTACGATTGTGGAATAGCACCAGTACTCCAAGTAAAAGTAACTGCTATACCACTATACTGGGGATGGCCCAGCTGTCCGTCATAAACAGAGAAGGTGTCAAGACAGAGAGAAGCATGGGAGATTTGAAACTGGGATGCTGCTGAAGCTGAGAAAAGCAGAGAAAGGCAGCATGCAGACCGGAGAGACGGCTGGCGTGGAAATGGGACGCGGGAACGGCTGATGCCCGGTGAAGCTCAGAAGAAACCCAAGAGCGTGTGGTGGCGTGACCATGAAGGAGTGGATTGTACAGTCGAACAACAGTGCAGAGGCCAGACTCTCCCGCAATCAGCGAGTGGATGCTGAGGGAGAGAGCAAGGAGAAGAGAAGTTAAGCCAACGTGACAAGAGTGAGGAGAGATTCCCGTCCTGTGAACAAGCCCTGTGATGCTAACCCCAAGAAAAAGAGGTAACTGGGACAGCAGGAGACCCGGGAGGGATAGCATAGATAAAAGAGTACATGAATCATACTCGTCACAGTGAAACCGGAGTGTGGAGCTCAAGTGTGAATTGTTACTGGTGCAATCATACTCATCTCAGTAACGGTGAAGAGAAGAATATAGCTGAGAATAATTATTGGAACTGCCAGGCTCATTTCAGTAATAGAGAAGAGTGGAAAATAAACTGGCCCAGCCAGGAAAGAAAGTGGGCATTAAGAGACGAAAGAGCAATACTTGTAAAGACTCAAGACAGAGAGAGGAGCAGCATCAGAACGGAAAAACACAGTGTCAAAGACTTATCAGGAAAGCTGAAGAAACCTATTTCCGAACTCTATGAACTATTGAGGGTGGTTGCCAAGGACTGCTTAAAGATTGCATATTGAAGTGACTTTACTGTGAAGCTGAACACAGGAGAAGGAAGTCATTCTCCTGTGCCTTTGTTACCTTTTTGAATAGTGGTAGGGGCAGAGTAGACTAGATTTGGACAGGGGACAGTTTCCCCTTTTGGACTCTCCGATAAGCACCCAAGTTAGTTTTGGTTAGGCAGGGAAAACACACAGCTTAGGGACAGATAAAAGTTTAGTTATTTTAAAGGATAATAAAGAATCTTTTGAAATGGAAGATACTCATCTGTGTCCTCCTTTTGACCTGCAATGGCGGAACTCCCATCCCTGCACACTCTCAATGGCTGGAAACAGCCAAGTACTAAGGAAAAGAGTATCAAAAGATTTGATATAAGTTAATAGGAACTAAGGTAGTCATTAGGGCAGTTCAATGTATATATTATAAGACATGTATATATAGTATAAAATATATTTTTCTCAACAAGGTTCTGTAAGCTTCACACATTCTTCTTTAATAAGATGCTCAACACATTTCGAGCTGGAATGCTCTTCATCAGGGGTCCATATTTGTGACGTTTAACTGTAGTGTGACAAAGAACAATGTGTGTAAATCTTGTGGAGCAAAATATAAAGGTACTCGAAGCTTGATTAATCACCTTCAAGGGGTTGGGGTTCCAGTTATGTGTAGCTTAAGTATCTATCCTATGGACATGGTCCAAGGGTACTCATCCACTGAACTGCAAAGAAATGGAAAGAAGGGATGGATGTAATCGTGTTTATACAGTATACTGTCTTAATCTTTGGCTGATATACACAACGTGTGATGTCTCGCCTCCCCAGGTCATGTGTTGTGTGTTGTTCGCCGGTTGGGGGCAGACTGTCTCAGCATCTCAGAGTGGCGAGCATTACTTCAGATGCATGGGTTCTGGAAATCATAGCCCACGGCTACTGCCTACCCTTCCTAAATCAGCCTCACGACAATCCACCGCGGAAACTCTTTGAAGATTACGGATCCGCTCCTTGTGCAGGAAATCTTGACCCTGCTGGAGAAACCCGCTATAGAACTAGTGCCTGTGGCACAGAGGAACAAGGGCTGGTATTCCCATTTATTTTTATTCCCAAGAAAGACGGAGCACTGAGACCTATCTTGGACATGTGTCGCTTGAACAAGTTCCTCAGGAAGGACAAGCTCAAGATGATCACTCTTTCTCCGGTCCTTCAGGCCCTTCGACTTCAGGATTGGTTGGTGTCATTGGACCTACGGAATGCTTATTTTCATGTGCCGATCCATCCAAAGCACAGAAAGTACCTGAAGTTCGCCGTTGGCAGCTCGCACTTTCAGTTTCGGGTCCTGCCATTCGGGCTGACCTCCGCCCGAGGGTCTTCACCAAGCCCACAGTGGTGGTGGCTGCGTATCTAAGGAGAGGGGGGGTTGATGTCTCCCCTGCCTGAACGACTGGCTGATCAGAGCACGTTATCCTGAACAGGCCTTGGATCATCTCAGCCTCACCTGCCACTCCCTTCACAAGCTGGGCTTCTCCCTCAATTTCAAGAAGTCGCATATGACACCTTCCTAACGGCTCCAGTACATCGGGGCTGTGTTGGACACATCCTTGTGGAAGTGCTCGCCTCCCAAGGTGAGGGCTCATCACATTGTCCAGATGGTCGACAAATTTCAACATGCCCAGAGTCTCCTGGCTTTCGAATTCTTAAGATTGCTCGGCCTCATGGCATCCTGCATTTTTCTGGTGCCGGAGGCCAGACGCAGTGGTCCCATTTCTCGGAAAAGATGTCGGATCTCCTTTGGATTCCGCCACGGTCTGACAGCATCTTCTGTGGTGGGCCAATGAAGGGAATCTGATGAAGGGAGGGCCGTTTTGGCAACAGTGGCCTGTAGTGATGGATGCTTCCCTCACAGGATGGGGAGCTGACGCCAACGAGCTGACCACCAGCGGTCGTTGGTCTCTGTCGTAGTCCAGACTTCACATATATCTGTTGGAGCTGAGGGCCATCAGGCTAGCCCTGAAGGCTTTTCTGCCGCTTGTACACGGGAAGAGTTTCCTGATCATGATGGACAACACAGTGGCTATGCATTACCTCAACAAAAAGGGGGGTGTAGGGTCACTCCCGTTGTGCAGAGAGGCGATGCAGCTCTGGTTCTGGGCAATACAGCAGGGAATCTCACTCTCAGCAGTTCATCTGGCCGGAGAGGAGAATGCAGCGGCGGACGCTCTGAGCAGGCAGAGTGCAGTCTCCCACGAGTGGGAGTCAGCTCAGGAAGTCCTTCAGGAGATCTTCGCCCTTTGGGGAACCCCTCAAGTGGATCTGTTCGCGACCGGTGCCAACCGGAAGTGCGAGACATATTGCTCAAGGGAATTTTCTCCGAGGGGAGCTTTAGGGGACGCATTTGTCGCGGATTGGTAATTCCCACTTCTGTATGCAATTCTTCCGGTCCCTGTCATTCCTCTGGTTCTAAGGAGGTTGTGGAGGTTCGGGTCCCACGTGATCCTAATTGCTCCGGATTGGGCCAGGAGAGTGTGGTACCTGGACCTTCTAGAAATGTCTATCTGCCCTTTCCCCAAAGAGAGGATCTACTCTTGCGCGCAAGGGGGTTTGGGGGGGGGGGGCTGAGGGTTGGGGTTCTCCTTCCAGAGGTCAAGACTCTCAACCTTCATGCTTGGTTTCTGAAAGGTTGAGATATAAGGATTGGGACCTCCCGGATGACGTGATGGAAGTGTTTCTTTCGGCCAGGCATCCCGCAGCCAAATCCCTGTACCGTTGGCGTAGGTTTTGCGACTGGTGCAGAGGACACCATGTCGATCCTTTTCAGTGCTTCATTCAGATGGTTCTTTCTAACTTTCTTTGGCCCACAAGGGTCTTCAAGTGTGTACCATTAAAGGTTACCTGGCAGCGTGGTCTATTTTCAAGTGCTCGTCTGAAGAATGTTTTTATTTTAAAATTCCTTTTAATACCCAGTTTCTAAAAGGGCTAACGAATGTGTTCCCGCCGTCCCCTTTTCAGGTGCTGGTTTGGGATCTGAATCTGGTCTTGACATTCTTGATGGGTGTTCTGTTTGAACCTTTGCACTCTTGTCCTTTAAGACTGTTGACCTTCAAGACGGTTTTCTTGATTGCAGTTACATCTGCTCGCAGAGTTAGCGAGTTGCAGGCACTTTGGTCTAAGCCACCCTTTACTGTGTTCCACAGGGATAGGGTTGTACTGAGGGTACGTCCTTCCTTCATGCATAAGGTAGTGTCTGAGTTTCATTTAAGCCAGAAGGTGGTACTTCCTGCTTTCTATCCTCCTCCTCATCCTGGTAAGGAATAGGAGACACTCCAAAGGTTGGACCCTAGGAGAGCTTTATGGTTTTATATTTCTAGGATGTCTAGGGTAAGAGTGGATAACCAACTTTTTGTGGGATACACTGGACACCAATTGGGCCAGGTTGTTACCAAATAGACCTTGTCCAGGTGGATTATCCTCACCATTGCTGAATGTTACAGAATGGCTGGCAAGGACCCTCCTGAGGGTTTGCGAGCTCACTCCACCAGGGGCGTGGCTACATCCACAGCCCTACAACGGGGAGTCCCAGTCAAAAACATTTGTGATGCTGCAACGTGGTATTTCATCCACACATTTGTCAAGCATTACTCCCTGGATACTTTCCATGGTCAAGATATGGCCTTTGGTAAAGCAATGCTCTATTCTGCCATCTGATTGGGTATATCCAAATTCTTCTCCTTCCTCCGTTCACTGATACTGCTTTGGGAGCATGTCAAAGATGTGGAATACGTTGGAGGACACAATCCATTCGTCACTTCTCCCTAAGTGCAAGCCTTTTCCCATGAGGCTAGCGAGTTCTGGCCGCTACCCAATAATCCCTTTAGGGGTGGTTTAATGTGCGAGGACCTCATGTGGAGGTACTCGCCTCTGGGGACAAGGACATCACCTGCAGTAAAGACCATTGAGTATTGTCACTCCACAACATTCACTAGTCCTTCCTACTTTTCAGAATCATTTTATTGAAAGTAAACCTGTGTATTGTAACACATCGGCTAAAAACAAAGACAAAAGTACTAGGACGAAGAAGACAATAGGAGACATGAAGGTCATTGACTGTGCTAGTACTGGTACGAGGTGGCCCCAAGTCTGCATGAGGATTAAGTCATCAACAGAAACAAAGGACTTTTACCATCCACCAGGGTGGGACTGGCAACATTGTAGAAGTATGGACGATGGACTAACAAACTTATCAAATCCAGCCGGGAGAGGCAACAGGTGCAGAAACCAGTGGGAGTTTCAAACGCTGTGGGCAGTCCAGAGTCCGAGAAGAGCAGAGGGCGCTGGTGAAGCGTGGAAGGAGTTGTCCAAGGGTCCTGCTGAAGCAGACCCAAATGCAAAGCAGCAGAGAAGAACCAAACAGTTTACCACAGCGTGGAGCCGCTGCAGCAGTAACCAGAGAGAAGCCTGCTGCATCGGAGAGTAGAACCCCACTCCCAGGAAGTCCCTGTGGCATGCCAAAAAATCCCTCAGAAGGTAACAAGAGGTGTCGGAGACCCTGAGGGGACATCGGGGTGGAGGATAGACAGGTCGAGGACCCTAACACTTGTAAACCCAGCATCTGAGGTGAGCTTCCTCATCGCAGTGGTGGCCATAAGCCCACTGACCACCAGAGACTGGTTGGAGACCCTAACCAGTACAAACCAAGCAGCCGACGAGTTTTTCCTCGTCTCAGTAACGACAAGCCCACTGACCACCAGAGAAGAGTCTGAGACCCCAACTCTTGGAAACCAAGCGTCCGAGGAGAGCTTCCTCGTGGCAGTGGCAGTAATAAACCCACTGACCACCAAGGAAGTGTCTAGGACCCCAACAAAAGATAACTGAGCAAGCAAGAAGAACATCCTTGTTGTAGTGGCAACACTAAGCCAAGTGACCAACAAAGAAAGATTTGGGGCTTTGCTAACACCAAAACAGAGTGAACAAGTTTACATCAAGCTGAAGATTATGAGAACACTTTTTAGGCACCAGGGTAAGGGAGTCATTCCCGTTGGCCTTGTTGTGAACTGTGCCAAGCAATACCAGGAGAGGGGAGGCATTCTCATTGTCCTGAACTGGGAGTTGTGCTCGAAACGCCAGGGGAAGGAAGTAATTATGTTGTTTTTTTGGGAAACTGTGTAGATGTACACCAGGAGAAGAGAGCCATTCTCTCGACCATGGAATTGTATAAAGGCTGTGCGAAACCGCAAGCCTGGGGAAGGGAGTCGTTTACCCTGGCATTTTTGCTGCAAGAGAACATTCTTTTGAATATGATCTGAGTATCAGGAGAAGGGAGACATTCAAGGAGCTTGCTGTTAAATTATCCTTAGTTGTAGTGTGAGGGATAGAAGTAGGTTGTGACACAGGACGGTGGAGTTTGTTTTGACGGACATTCTGACAGACTGTTTACTATTAGTTTTGTTGCATGGGGAACCCCTCTTTGAAGATTGGGATAGTTAGGGGCTTCTTGTAAGGAACTCACGGTGGCAACAGTAGAGACAGACACAAGTGATCACAGTTAAAGGCCTTTTATTGAACTTTATAATGGGTGAGATGAACGCCTATTCTAAACCTAAATCTAAGATGGGATCAAGCTACGACTATCAAATAATAATAAAGCAGTACTAGTGGCATCTTGTCAAATAAAAAGGGCCTATACTAAAAAACCTATTGCCATTCCTTACTACTAGTTACAAAAAAAGGAGTGTGGTATAATGTTCACCAGAAAAGAAAGAAGTGTTCACAAACTGATAATGTCAGTATGGTATGGCTGGGTCTCCCTTCCTCACGTTTGAGGCACTGGACAAGGTGGGACTCTTGAGCACAGTACACTCCTGGGCCTCGACAGCACAAGGTTTGCAGTTCAGTTCACAATATCAAAACCCCTTCAGAGGCTAAGCCTCTTTCCTCTAAAAGTCTCTTGCCTTAGAAGGTTTGCTGATTTAAAGTAACAAACAAAGGTTCGAGTGGATTGTGTCCTCCAACGTATTCCTCATCTTAGAGATGTATCCCATCCAGCTTTGCTGCTCTTCGGAAATTTTTTCGGCAGAGGGCGCTGTGCGCAGATGTCTAGTCGATGGTCCCTCGAAGGCCTCCGTCGAGGGTGACGTCATCGGGTATATAAGTAGTACGTGCGGCGCCCGTTGGCCTCAGTTCTGTTTTTACGCAGTATACATTGCTTCGGAGATTCGGCGCGCCTCGAGTTCTGTGAAGATAATAAATATAACGAAATATGTCATCGACGCCGACCACAACCCCGAAATCGGGTTTCAAAAAGTGCAAGTCGTGTGGTTCAAAAATGTCGATCACAGACCCGCACCGAGAGTGTTTGTGGTGCCTCTGAGAAGGCCACGACATGGAGGCCTGTGCGAAGTGTCAGGCGATGACGGGGAAGGCCTTGTGAGAAAGGAGGGGAAAACTACAGGTAGGTCGCAAAACCGATCGTAAAGCCTCTAGCGTCGAGGTCCCGTGATGAGAAATCTCCTAGACGTGAAAGGCATCGATCCAGGTCCCGAAGCAATTCCCATCGCTCGTCGTCTTCGACAAAAAAAATAGAAGAAACGATGCCACAGGTATCCCTCGACCTCGTCGTCAGACGAGTCTCCGAAAAGGATGAAATGCCCCATGAAACATTAGCCTCCTGAAGAATGGGAAGCATTCAGGGTCAAAATGATGGAGGTGTTTGAGAAAGCAAAGCCTTGGTCCGCGCCTTCTTCGGAAGCCGGCTGGGAGCATCATCGCTCCGACACTTGCGCGCCCTCGAGCCCGGGTGATCGAAAAAGGAAGGATGGAAAACCTTCCAGGACGAAAAACGTTGACCGTTCAAGGTCACCGACGCCGTCTGAGATCCATCACACCTCGAAGGGAAAATCTTCGAAGAGCGCCTCAACGCCCTTGAAGTAAACCCCATCGATGACCACTATGTCGTCGACGCCCTTATCAACGTCGACGCCGAAGCCCTCGGCGCCAAAGGCTCCAGCCAAGCCAGGGCAGCCAGAAAAAGGGAAAGTTAAGGTTACAAGACCTGTAATATCCTCAGAGCCATGTAATTCACCTCTTCCTCCTCCTCTCCCAGAGAAGGTTTTCAAGCCTCTCCCCAGGAAGGAGTTTTTCAAGTACCTGACCTCAATCTTTGAGGAACAGGAGATCTGATGAGGAGAATGTACCTTTTGGGCTAGAATATGGCACCCCAAATGTCCCAGAATGCTTGATTTCAGAAGAAAGCAGAATGAGGGACTTGGTGGAATCATTACACAATGCAAGTGGCATTGACACATCTCCTGAAAATGACTTTGGCACACCAGAACCAGGAGAGCATGCCAGTCCATCATACCATCAATTAATGACAAAGGTAGTAGATTACTTAGGATGGGCTAGACCATCAGCCCAATTAATCCAGGATGATTTAACAGATATATTGGACCATGGTCCCACCGAAAGACCCAGTACTACCCTTTCATGTAGCCCTGCAAATAGGGTGGTAAATAAATCCCTTACCTCAAAATACTGCCCGGCCAGTAGCGACCCCGGCTATCTGTCCAAACATCCAACTCCTGAGAGTCTGGTCATACAGGCAGCCACAGCTTCTAACAAAAATGCGTACCTTTCTATCCCTCCAAACAGGGATGATAAGCGTGTGGATGGCTGGGCACAGAAGGTATTTTCAGCTGGGAGTATGGCTTTAAAATCTGCCAACTCTACATGTGCCTTGGCAACATTTTCGTACACTCTGTGGGATTGCATCGCAATGGCAGCGGAGCACATACCAGAAGAGAAGAAAGGGAAGGGTTCCTAGCCATCGTTAGCGATGGAAAGGAAGCCATGTAGGAATCCCTTCAATCTGGATTGGACACTACGGATAGTGTAAGCAGATCCATGGCCACTAGCACGGTAATGCGCAGATTTGCGTGGTTACGGAAGTCTGGTTTTGCACCAGACGTACAGAACCGCCTTCTGAACATGCCTTTTGACGGGTCCCACCTTTTTGGCAACAAGGCTGACGAGAGCCTTGAGAGGTTGCAGACCTCAAAAGCAGCTGCCAAATCTTTAGGAGCTGCTATTAGGCAACCTCAGCCTTTTCGTGCACCAGGACAATCGTGGAGGGGACGATCCTATTGTTACGAATCATCATATGGAAAGGTGACAGAAATGGCCCGTCAAAGGGGCCAGAGAAAGGCCACTCGCGGTGGACGAGCAAAACGTGCAAAGACAGCTCCAGCTGCAGCCTCCTTGCCATCAGTGGCTGCAACAACCGCCACAAAACCCCTTTGAGGACTTGCATCACAAAACACCTGTAGGAGGCAGGCTGTCGCAGCATCTGCAAGAATGGCTAGCCATTACTTCAGATGTTTGGGCTCTAGAAATAATAGCCCAAGGCTACTGCCTTCCTTTTCTAACGCAACCTCATAGCAATCCACCAGGGAGACACCCGTTGAAGTTGAGAAAGGTGCTATGGAACCAGTACCTGCAGCGGAGAAGAACAAGGGATGGTACTCCCCGTATTTTTTGATCCCCAAAAAGGACAGAGGACTGAGACCTATCTTGGACTTAGGAAACTTGAACAAGTTCCTCAGGAACGACAAGTTCAAGATGGTTACCCTTTCTCAGATCCTTCAGGCCCTTCAACTTCAGGAGTGGTTGGTGTCATTGGACCTCCAGGATGCTTATTTTCATGTGCCGATTCATCTCAAGCACAGAAAATACCTGAGGTTCATAGTTGCCGACTCACACTATCAGTTTCGAGTCCTGCCATTCGGATTGACCTCCGCCCCGAGGGTCTTCACCAAGTTAATGGTAGTGGTGGCAGCATACCTCAGGAGAGGGGGGATTCATGTCTAACCCTACCTGGACGATTGGTTGATCAGGGCACGTTCTGCCGAGCAAGCACTGGATCACCTGAAAGTCACCTGCCACTTCCTCCACAGACTGGGCTTCTCCCTAAATTTCAAGAAGTCGCAAATTACACCTTCCCAACAGCTTCAGTACATCGGAGCTGTATGAGACACATCCTTTGGAAAGAACTGGCCTCAGTTGAGGGCTCAAGACATTCTTCAGATGGTTTCCAAATTCCAAAATGCCCAAAATCTCCAGGCTTACGACTTTTTAAGGTTGCTCGGCCTCATGGCATCCTGCATCTTCCTGGTGCCAGAGGCACGCTTGAGGATGAGATCCCTTCAATGGGCTCTAAAGACTCAGTGGTCCCAGTTCTCGGGTCAAATGACGGATCTTCTCCAGATTCTGAACAAAGTTCGACACGATCTTCTATGGTGGACTTGTGCAGAGAAGATCCTAAAAGGAGAACCTTCTTGGCAACCATGGCCGGAGATCACAGTAGTGACGGACGCCTCACTCATGGGGTGGGGCGCTCATGCCCACGATCTGACAATCGACGGTCGTTGGTCTCCATCGGAGCCCAAACTACACATCAACCTTTTAGAGCAGAGGGCAATCAGACTAGCGCTGAAGGCTTTCCTGCCATCTGTCAGGGGAAAGAATGTCCTGATAATGACGGACAGCACAGTGGCCATGCATTATCTAAACAAAAGAGGAGGTGTGGGGTCACTACCTCTGTGCAGAGAGGCAATGCAGCTCTGGTATTGGGCAATTCAAGAAGGAATCTCTTTATCAGCAATTTATCTAGCCGGGGAGGAGAATATGACTGCAGATGCTCTGAGCAGGCAGAGCATGGTGTCCCACGAATAGGAACTGGCTTGGGAAGTCCTTCAAGAGATCTTCGCCCTTTGGGGAACCCCTCAAGTAGACCTATTTGCAACCGGTATCAACCGAAAGTGCTCAAGGTATTGCTCAAGGGAATTTCCCCCGAGATGAGCCCTGGGGGACGCGTTCGTGGTGGAGTGGAATTGCCCACTATTGTATGCGTTCCCTCCGATTCCCGTCATTCCTCAGGTCATCAGGAGGCTGAGACGCTTCGGGAGCCGCATGATCCTAATTGCCCCAGATTGGGCCAGGAGAATATGGTACCCGGACCTTCTAGACATGTCCATCTGTCCTCCAGTACGTCTTCCTCAGAGAGAGAACCTTCTCTCTTAAATGCAGGGTCAGGTTCTCCATCCAGAGTTCAAAACGCTCAACCTTCATGCTTGTTATCTGAAAGGCTGAGATACAGGGATTGGAACCTTCCAGATGATGTTATGGAGGTGTTGCTTTCGGCAAGAAGGCCAGCAACAAAGTCTCTATACCTTTGCCGTTGGAAAATGTTTTGCAACTGGTGCAGAGAAAAGAATGTCGATCCTTTTCTATGTTCTATTCCGGAAGTACTATCTTTTCTTCTGACCCTAGCACATAGAGGTCTGAATGTTGGAACAATAAAAGGTTACCATGCGCCGCTTTCCATTTTCAAGCGCTCGTCGGAAGAATGCTCCTACTTCAAAATTCCTTTGATAATACAATTCTTAAAAGGACTCACTAATGTGTTTCCTCCTCACCAATTTCAAGTACCGATTTGGGATTTCAATTTAGTCCTAAAATTCTTAATGTGTGCTCCTTTTGAGCCTATGCACATGTGTCCATTAAGATTACTAACATGGAAAACTGCCTTCTTAGTTGCTCTAACATCTGCAAGAAGAGTGAGCGAATTGCAGGCACTGTCTTCTGGGCCACCCTATACTGTGTTCCATAAGGACAGAGTTGTGTTGAGGTTTAAACCATCATTTTTACCGAAAGTAGTATCTGATTTTCATTTAAGTCAGAAAATTGTTTTACCCGCATTCTATCCTCCACCCCATCCTACTAAGGAGGAGGAAAGATTACACAGGTTGGATCCAAAAAGAGCTTCTATAGACTTTCCAGACTTAGAGTGGACAACCAGCTGTTTATAGGTTACACAGGAAGGAAACTGGGTCAATCGGTAACAAAACAGACAATTTCACGCTGGATTGTGCTTTGCATTTCAGAATGGTACAGATTAGCACAAAAAGACTCACCGGAAGGGTTAAAGGCTCATTCCACCAGAGGTATCGCCTCTTCGACAGCCCTTCAAAGAGGTGTTCCAATAAGGTCCATTTGTGGAGCAGCAACTTGGTCTTCACTACACACCTTTTCAAAATTCTATAGTCTGGATGCTTCCCAGTCTAAGTAGCTGATTTTTGTAAAAGCAGTGCTTTATTCTACCATTTAAGGGCATTGGAAAATCTAACCCCTCCTCCAGAGAAATTATACATACTGCTTTGGGAGCCTATCTAAGATGAGGAATACGTTGGAGGACACAATCCACTCGAAGAACAAGTTACTTACCAACTGGTAACGTTCTTTCGATTGGAAGTTCCTCCAACGTATTCCTCATCGCCCTCCCAGCCTACCCCTCTGTAGATTTTTCTGGGTTATTGCCAACTCAAATCTCGCAAGGCTGATACCTGTCTGCCGGCACAATCTACACATTACAAAATCAAAGATAAAAAGGGGAAAAACAGAACTGAGACCAACGGGCGCAGCACGTGCTACTTATATACCCGATGACGTCACCCTCTACGGAGGCCTTCGAGGGACCATCGACTCGACGACATCGACGCACGGCGCCCTCTGCCGAAAAAATTTCCGAAGAGCAGCAAAGCTGGATGGAATACATCTCTAAGATGAGGAATATGTTGGAGGAACATCCAATCGAAAGAACGTTACCAGTTGGTAAGTAACTTGTTCTTCTCTCTTTCTCTCTGTGTTCTTGCACCTTGGGCGATTGTTCTTCACCCTTAGGATCTTCCTCTGCCAGGCTCGGATCCTCCTTGCAAAAATGGGCCTACCACCGTCTGGTTCACTACGGCCTCTCAGACATCGTTCGTAATCTTTAGGAGCCTTAATGTCTTTTTAAACAAACTACAAGGTGCCACCTCTGTTTGTACTGTTCTCGGGTGTATTATTCTTCACCCTTTTTCGTAGAATGGAAAACAAACAAACAAAAGTTCTTTGGGCGATTGCTTTTCGCCATTGGGATCTCCCTTTGCCGGTCTCGGGTCTTTCTTGTACAAATGGTCCTCCCTCCATCTGGTTCACTATGGCCCTTCTTCAACACAGTATGTATTCCTAATACAGTTCATGTATAGATCAGAAAGCAGGGTTTCCTTCTCTTTAGCTTTCTTTCAACATCCCTCTGTTGGGTTCACACTTCCCAATTATCACAGTTAACAATTGTAGTAGAAAGCAGGGTTCGCTTCCCCTAGCTTTCCTCTGGCAACGCATCAGACTTTCTATTGTACAAAGGATTTGATGTGACCCTTGTAGGACCACTGATACCTCACACCCCCCTTTCCTAGAGCTTTCTGGTTGCTGTAGTTTCAAAAACAGGTCCCAGTCAGTGTCTTTCGAACGAGCGCCCACGTGGCGCCTGACCTCTGTGCCCCTGGACCTCAACTGGGCTTTCTTTAAAGTTCAGACATACACACAGGTTCCTTCTTCTTGTGTTCAAAATGTTGCTACTCGCAACCTTAGGTTTAACAGAGTTCATCAAGATATCGGCTTCCTCCGGCTCACCGGCTGTGCTTAACCCGTTGGCTACTTTGTTCTCTGGAGTCAAGGATAGTACCACAGTAGCCAGCTTGCCACTCCACCTGTGTTATCAATGCCGGTGGCCCCTGTGTACCATTGACCTCTGCTGCTCCGCACGCCAGCTGTAACTCCCAGTGTTACGATTTCCCTTCTGGAGATTTTGCGGGTCTGAGTTGAAAAGTGCAAGGGCCATGCCCCCTTTGTCGTCCTTCAAGGTCTCAACGCTTTTCTTCTCCCTTTGTACTGCCGGCATGGTGTAGCTTTCTCCTCATTGGTTCGGCCTTGCTCAAAGTGTGTTTTCGTGCTTCGCCTTTTATCCCTGTGGGGAAGGTAAAGAGCTGTCAGGTGTGGTGGTTATTATCAATTGCCTAACTCTGTCTGACCCGAGTGTTGGGACATGTCAGGTAAACGGCTCTGGTGTGTGTTTGTTTGTTACTGTCTAAGAAAATGTTCGTATGGGAAAAGGGGCTGGGGGTAGAACTTTTAAATATCCTTCAGGGTAGGATGAGGAAAAGTTGTTACAGGGAAGGGGATACCGCGTCTCGACCCTCTGTGTCCCACTTCAACTCCCTGAAGGCCCCTCGCACAGGTGATCCTCCCCCACTGGTACACTCCCATGAACTGGATCCAATACCGATGGCTGTGTCCTGGCAACCTGGACGACGGAATTCCGGGGACCAGCGGGTGAGGCACCTTCGGGTTTCTCACATTATGCACAAATAATCTATAACCACCACCATGCCACCTTTATGTTAGCTTCCTTCTTCAACACCCTTACAGTAGACAGGGACTGGACTTCTTTGCTAGCATCATTCATACAGATTATATGGGTGATTTAAAAATCCTTATCCACAATCATGGAACCATCCCATACACTGTGAAAGGTAGAACAAATAGGACATAAAATCCAGGAAATTGCCCTATTCCCCATTCCTCAGGAGATACAAGAACATAAAGAGACATACAGGGGATCTTATGGTTTTGGGGAGGCAGATCAACCAAGGAAAAGTAAAACTCCTCAGACCCGGTATTGACAGAAGCCTTTGCAAAAGTCATCTATGAGGCAGACGGAAGGAATCAGGCAGGGTCTTTCTTTTTTTTCTAAGTAAAGGAAGGCTTTATCGGGGTGATCTAAGTCTGAAAGGGAAGTACAGATCACAACTAGAAATTCCAAGAATTTATCAGAGAATTGTACTAGAATTGACTCACTCTCACTTGACCGCTGGACACCAAGGAGTTGGAAAGACTCTGAGGGACGATTTTATTGGCTGAGTGTATTCGCTGATGTAAAGAACTTGACTTGCCAACTTGTAAAAAATGAAAGGAAGTACCCCGTTCCTCCATCCCCTCTGCAACCTCCCCCTATCACAGACATTCAATTTTCCTGCTTTCCATGGATATCGTGGGTCCCTTAGAACCATCCAAGTTGGGGAACAAATATATTTTGGTAATTGTGGATTATACAACCAGGTATCTCGAAGCATTCCCACTGAGGAGAATACCAGCCAACAGATCCTTAAACACCTCATACCATTCTTGTCCAGTGTATGGTTCACTAAGGAAATCTTAACTAACCAGAGAACTACATTTATGTCCCGACGTATGTCCGAAGTTAAAGAAATCCTCCACAATAAAGACCCTGAAGACCTCGGTCTATTACCCACAGACCGACAGCCTCATCGAAAGATTTAACCAGACCCTTAAGAGGATTCTGAATAAGCTTGTGGAGGCAGATGGCAAAAATTGTGACATGATCTCCTGGGCCCTTTTAGCAGTGAGAAAAGGCTTGCAGAGCTGATTGGGTTTGCATTGTTTTACGGGAGAGAACCTAGCAATGTCCTCGATGTGCTCTGAGAGACATTGGAAGAAAGAGAGGAAGTTTTCCTTCCCATCTCTCAGATGGCAGATAATTTTCAGGAACATATGAATACCCTCTGCGAGATGGTGGAAAATATCCAGACAAAGCTCCATAAAGTCAGAAAACCCACTGTCAGTCTTGTGACGTGCTCTGTCCATATCTAGGGTCTTTTTTTTTTTTTTTTATTATTATTTGTTTTAGCTGGTAAACCAACTTTTCAAATATTTACACTCATTATCATTTTTGTAGTTACATTTCCATACTTAGAACATTAAAAGAAAGTCAATCATTCTTTGTACCTCATTACATATCATTACAGGGCAGCATAAAACAGTAAAATATGTGATATTATGACTACCAAATAGCCTTTTACTTCACATGGGTGCAAGCAATCTTCGTATCAGGGAATATTTGATTAAGAAATTGCACAATTGCAAGCTGTATTGTTAATCTTGGATTAGAAAATAAAAGATTCCATAACTGTCTGTGACTAGTACCACTCTGGACCGACACTTTGTTTCCAAAGCATTTTGCTCTTATGTTATATAGGGCGGGGCATTCAGTTATAAGATGTTGCAAAGTTTCACATTGTCCTTTGTCATTACAATGCCGACAGAAATTTTGATCTTTTGATATTACTCTCCTTCTATATAGAATCTCGTTAGTTTCATACTGATTTAGTCTGAATCTTAGATATTTCTGACGGCATGTAGGTGATGGATATTTTAGTAGGTACTCTGATATTACCCCATACCTTTTGACACCAAATGCTTCGGGGTTAAAATCCTTAAGTTTTGAGCAGATTGTCATATTGAATATCCAGTCTGCTTGATGAATTTTATTTTTGGCGCGATCAGGGTTTGTCAATAGAAGCTCGATCGTTACTGAGGCATCAGAAATCGCGTTTAGCGTATGATTTCTCCACTTCACCGACATACCAGTTTTGGAGGTTAATAAATTTTGGGCCAATACATGTAGAAGGCTGCGTTTCCCCATACCATCCAACATTTTTCGGAGAAGAGCGCATTGTTTCCATATTACATGGGTATATAGGGAGATCAGACCCAATTCATGTCGCAATATGGTCAAAGGTGTTCCTGGCGAAAGTGTTAAAACTTTTTTCCAATATCTAGCTTCTATGCTATCCCAAAATTTGCGATTTTGTGGGACCAGGGCCTCAACACCATATAGCAGAATTGGAATTGCTTTGGCCTTATAAAATTGCACAATGTGCTTCACTGTGAATTTCCCATATCTTCTGAGAATGATTTTCGATTGTGAGATCAAGGAGTTTAACTTCACCCTAGTTTCAGTTGTCGTAGTACTTAGGGTTTTTTTATGTTCAATATAAACTCCAAGATATTTATATTTGACGACTTTGGTTAATACACAGTTTTGAAGAGACCACTCAAGGTGATGTTTTTTTGTGAAGTTGTTCTTGCATACTAATATTTGGGATTTAGCTGTGTTAATCACCAGGTTGTTTGATGTTGCATATGTACCTAGTTGATTTAACATGTTTTGTAGGCCTATAGGTGTGCAGGATAATAATACCAGATCATCTGCGTATAGAAGATAGGGAACCCTTTGAGAGCCTATACGAGGCGCATCTGTTACACAGTTCATTAGAACAGGGCCTATATCCAGAATATAAAAGTTAAATAGGAAAGAGGCAAGAGCACAACCCTGCTTCACTCCTCTGTGGGTCTGAATGGCAGGTGATAGTCTTCCTCCCATGTTTAATTTAACTCGCATAGAAGTAGAGGTGTGTAGTAATGCCACTAGATTTGTGAGAGAAATTGGACACCGATGTTGTCTGAGTTTGGTTATTAACATATTTCTGTCAATGTAGTCGAAGGCAGATTTGAAATCAATGAACCCCAGATATAAGGGGAGTCCACCATCTGCTTGCTCCGATTGAATCATCGAGAGAGCTAAAATGTTCGGTATTGTGCCCATGCCTTTGACAAAGCCTGACTGAAATAAGTCCCTTAGACTGTTTTGATCTACCCACTCATTAAGCTCTTTTAGTATTATTCTACAGAATATTTTCGCCGGAGCGTCCAATAATGAGATTGGGCGATAGCTCGTTGGTAACTGGCGGTCGCCTTTTTTATAGATCGGAACTGTGACGGCTTCCGTCCAAGTTTTGGGTAATTTCTGATACTTATTTATTGTGGCGAATATCTTGTAGAGAATTGAGCTCCAGACTTCAGGATGTTTTTTCATTAGGGCATTAGAAATCCCATCGGGGCCTGCTGCGCGTGAGTTACTTGAGGTCATAATTAGATGTTTAATTTCCTTCTTATCAATGTTCAACCAAAACCTCATCACTTTTTGTTCAATTGGGGTCGAAATCGTGTTTATAGGTAAGGCGTATAGAGATTGAAAATGATCTACCCACTGATGTGCCTCGACTACTGTGGATTGCAGATCTAACTGTTGGGCATTAGTGGTTTGATTTAATATTGCCCACATTTTTGAGATGTTTTTATCAGCCAGAGTCGACAACATAATGGCTCCATCTTTTTGATAAAGATTTGCTCGATGTCCTTTGACCCAGTTGTTATAACTCAAACGTGCTTTTTTAGTTAGATTCAATCTAATGTCGAGAGGAAGTCTTGCTAAACTTCTTACCTCGGCACGATAAGCCCTTTTCCTTGTGAGTATAGAATTGTCAAAAACGTGGATGTGGCTCACTTTTTTGGAGTGACCCGCCTTCTGTTGGCTAAATAATTGCATTGTGTTGCTATATGTCAATCCTATGTCTGAGGATTGCCAATTAGTGGAGTTAGTTGAATCGTGTAAAATTTGATTGAAGTGCCATAAGGCGTTCTCTGACCATCAGAGTCGATTCTTGCCACCATTTACCACAATGCAGCCGCCACCTATTGGCTCTGGGTTACTAACCTTAATTTTGGCCCTGGTCTGCCAACTAGCACACAACATATTATGGTCACTTAATGTAGACGGGGACACACTAAAGGAGCACATTGCTGACCATAAGGCACAGTTTACATATATATAATCAATTGTAGATGTAGAGTTTCCTCTCTTCCAAGTTGGTGCGGGGGGCATGTCAGTGTTAAATGCACCATTCAGCATTTGCAGATTTCTATGAGTAACCATTGTGTTCCATTGTAGCAGTTTCTCACTCTTATGTGTCCCATTTGTTGCCAAGCAGTTCATATTCAAATCCCCTGCTAAAATGAAATACAGAATCTTATCATCCGCAGATACAATGTCAAATATCAAATTCAGGTCCCTAAAGAAGCACTCCGGAGTGATAGCTACTGGATTCCAATAAATGTTTAAAATTGCGTAGGTGTCGTCGTTGATCACCGCCCTAATAAGGAGCATATGAGTATTCGGCATAGCCCATATCTGTGACATTGTTCCTGGTTCATCCTTTACCGCCACCAGCAGGCCCGCAGTGGGTCTGCCTATAATGGGCTTCCTAGCTGGGTTCAGGTGTGTTTGATATCCAGACCAAAGTATGGGACTTAATAACCAGGTTTCTTGCAGCAAAATTATGTCGAATTTGCTTAGGCCACTCTCATTGTTATTCAGCAAATGTTTGAATCCCCGCGAGTTCCAGCTCACCAAAGTAAGGGGGGATAACTTTGTCGGATTAGATAGCTAATTTGAGTTACTGATACAGTTACATACACACCTATTCCTGTCATTTGACGCTTGATTTAAATCCTGGCCATTTACAACGTCAGATTTTACCCTTGCCATGAGTTCTGCAATGTTTGACGCAATAGGTTCTGATGTGTCCTCCATTTCTGTGTCCAGCTGAAAACCTAGGTCGAACAATGAGTTCTTCGCCTGCCATACTAGATTACGGATTGCTCTGGATTGAAACCACACTCGAACTGCATTTAAGTTCTGATTTGAAATAAATTCCACCAAGGTTAAATCAGCTGAGTTTATGTCTTCAAGCAGCGGTATGTCTGAGAAGATTGCTAGTATCGCTCTTCTATTCAGGTCATATTGCGTGCATGGTGCTGGTCTGCATTTCACAATCATAGAACACGGTGTCACTCGCGGAGTGACTTTTCCCATTCCCAACATCTCCTGTGTTTTAACAGTTTTTGTAGGGATCACATTGATCGTTTTCTCTTTTGTGTTCACAACCAGGTCCCCCAGTGCATTTTTGATCATCGTTAATACCTCTTTTGAAAAGTCTGTAGGTAAGCCCAATGATGGTTGGGAAGTTAAGTCAGAATCGAGTGTAGGAGTGGGGATCCTTAAAGTGTTTGCATTTAAATTTGAGGCGCTGGTCACTGATGTTGCTGCTCCTTGGATCATTGGGACAGACCCTCCAATTTCGATTCCCTTCTGTGCTTGGTTCCCAATTTCCACGATTTTGTCAACATCATTGTGTAAATTGTGGTGGTTGGTTAATGAAGTTGGATTTGTGAGTGGAGGAATGGAGAGACCTTGCATGTAAGCATCTACTGCTTTCCTAATTTCAGATCTATGGACCTTTGCATCCTCTCCACTATTCCATCTTTCTTCCATGTCGTCATTTGTATTTCTCGTTCTCACTGTCGGCTCTGCCTCCAAATGCTGTGGGCTCTGTGACTCCCTATGTGAGATTACTTTTACCAGAGCGTCCAATGGTGAGTATGGATGGGCTCTGGCTCGCGAGCTCGCATCTGGACTAATATTTGGTTCACAGTCACTCAGTACAGTAGAGGACTGTCGGGCGCTATTTTTCTTTTTCTTCAAGAAGATTGGCGCAATCTTCACGCTAGACTTTTTCACCACCACATTTTCACCAGTATTCAGTAATACATTTGCTCTCAACTTTTGTTTGCCTTTCAAAAATATGGGGGCCAAAGGAATTGACTTCTTTGGTTTAGATGGTGCATGAGCTATGGCTGGTTTATCCGATAGGTTTTCTGTTTGAGATCCCTTCGTGAGCATATTGCGTTCAGCCATGTCTTTAGTGGTGTTCAATAGTCCTTTGTCATGAGTAGATTGGGGAGGATTTATGTAGTTATATTTGCTCTGTGAATCCCCCCCCCTTGATGAGCAGATGGGGGGTGTTAGATCGCCAGACTTCTTCTCCTCCTCTGTGGGTGCCAAATGATTGTTTCCAATTCTCTTCACAAAAAGGTTAGTGACCGATTTGTTTTGTTTTGCCTTACTCTGATTCTTTGTCTTTTTTTGTGAGTTGTCTCTTTTCCGTTGTGCGGATTTTTCTTTGTTTCTTTTGGTCCTTCTTGCTACCCTCTTCCTCGATTTCTTTCTATCTTGATGTGAACTTGCAGGTGCATCTACTTCAGTTGCAACCTCTTGAGTGTTCAGTTGACTGGCGATATTGGTTTTTAAGGGTTTTTCCATTGAGGTTACTTGAAAAAGGTCCTCATTCATATTTGCCAGTCTCATAAATTCTTCCAATGTGGACGCTGAAAGAGATGATTCGCCATCATTTGTGGGGTCTACCTCCATAGACTCTGTTCCCACGTGTCCCTGTGAATTTCGATTATGCATTTGAAGTTGGTTTAGTAGTTCCTGTGATAAGGATCTATCGACTTCTTTGGATTTATGCATATCTGCAATGGACCTGTGTATTGCAGAGATATCCAAACCTTGTTTGGTGACTTCCAGTTGTATCAGTTGTAATTTTGGCAATACACATGAATTAACGGCGTTGCAGCAGCCTGCTATGGATCCATCCAAAGTGGCTATCTCTTTCGTTAATTCCATCATGGACCCAGATTGAATTTGAACTTCGGATTTCAGGAGTTCAAAAACAGAGACCAAAGAATTCAGCACGTAGCTGAGAGCAGTTAATGTGTTGATATTCGACTCTGTCTTCTCAGCTGCAGTTTCTTCCTGTGTTGCATTTGGGCTGAACGCAGCAGGTGTTTCAGCCAGTTGGAGATCCTGCGCAGGGCTTTCAAGTATTTGGGTGTCTTCAGTGCTTGAGAGATTTAGAGTGCTCAGTCTTGGAGCATTCATGTCCAGCGCAGAATGGCAGTTGTCATAAACATCCTGCTGGCAGGCATTCTCTGAGGAGGTTGATAATGTATCATTTGGTTCATGAGTGGTTTCCTTAGGCACTGTTCCAGTGGTTCCAAAATGGTCTTTTATTTTTTTATGAATTTTGTTTGTAGTTATCGTGTATTCTAGCCCTTTTTTCCACTTGTCAGTTAAGGAAGGTTCAGAATCCAAGGTCTCTACACATCTAGTAGGCGTAGAGGCAAGGGGGAAGCATGGATTTGCATGCACAAGCGCTTGGATTCGTGTTTGCGATTCCCCAACCTCTGTCATTTTGTCCGTACTGTTTTCATCAATGGAGCATTTAGCTCCACTTTCCAATTGAGATTTCCTCAATACCAGATCCTCCCTTTCTAGGGGTCCCGTCTCATTCTGAGATGGAGTGCTCCTTAATTTCATGAGGCGGTTTCACAAATAGAGAGCAGAAATGAGAGTAGGTATCAGGAATTTTAAAGGTCAGCCAGTAGGGGGAAATGTAAGGCACAGAGCAGCGGCGTCTTTTGCGTGTATTAAAGCAGAGCCCACGCGTGGACGCAAAGCACAGTGAAACTGTGAGATCGCACTTCTGGGGCTGCAATGTTTAGAGGCGCCGCTCTATTCCACCCCCACTTTGTCAATTAAGGCTCAAGCCGCAAAGGAGTCGATCGGCTCAGTTGTTAGAAGGCCGAGCAGACGCCGAGTAGCGCTCCTCCCACTGCCTGCACGGAGAGTAGTCACAATACTACAGCCGGCGGCTCAAAGGCTTCAAAGCCCGCAGTCGCCGCTCAGCCCCTCTCCTGCGACCCGCGCTGGGATGGAAAGGAGGTTGTACTCGAGCGGGAATATATCCCGTAATCGTTCTACAAGATATCTCTAACTCCTCATGCACGCCGGCTCTTTCAGCTGTTTTAAACGTGTAAAAGGAACACCGACACGTTTCAATTACTCGAGCAATTACAGTGAACACTCGCTGAGTTTGAAAGGACGGACAATGGCAAAATCCACCGGTTCCACTATATTAATTCGTAGATGTCGCGAAAATGTCAATAGGGGAGTCCTAGTTCAAGGCAATGCGGATTTTACCTGGTAGTTTGGGTGGGTGGATGGTCCAACGGAGTTCCCCGCCTTGCCTCCGCCGACTGCACGGACTGCAGTGACTGCTTCCACTTACACACCACTTCGCTCCGCTTCGCGGTCCTGGGAGTTTTTAACTCCTGCACAGCCAGTAGTGGTAAACAGAGAGGTAGGACTCAATCCAAGTTGCTGCACAGATTTCCACACGAAAAAAGCTGGAGACTGCAGTGACTGCTTCCACTTACACACCACTTCGCTCCGCTTCGCGGTCCTGGGAGTTTTTAACTCCTGCACAGCCAGTAGTGGTAAACAGAGAGGTAGGACTCAATCCAAGTTGCTGCACAGATTTCCACACGAAAAAAGCTGGAGACTGCAGTGACTGCTTCCACTTACACACCACTTCGCTCCGCTTCGCGGTCCTGGGAGTTTTTAACTCCTGCACAGCCAGTAGTGGTAAACAGAGAGGTAGGACTCAATCCAAGTTGCTGCACAGATTTCCACACGAAAAAAGCTGGAGACTGCAGTGACTGCTTCCACTTACACACCACTTCGCTCCGCTTCGCGGTCCTGGGAGTTTTTAACTCCTGCACAGCCAGTAGTGGTAAACAGAGAGGTAGGACTCAATCCAAGTTGCTGCACAGATTTCCACACGAAAAAAGCTGGAGACTGCAGTGACTGCTTCCACTTACACACCACTTCGCTATATATCTAGGGTCTCATCTGAGTAATGACAAGAAAACTGTTTCATGTTCCTTTTCGGTGAGACAATTTGTTTTAATATTACCAACTACGGACATTAAGATTCTGTCCAAGTGGCATTGCCAATATAAGATCCTGGAGCGAAAAGGCCCATGTGATTAGTTTCCCAACCTGATTGAAAACAGAAGGCTCAGTTGTACCACATACATCTCTTAAAGGAGTGGAAGGTAGACCATGATGAAAACTCTGCAGTCACGATAGCCACACTACTGTCTGAATAGGGACAAGGAAACAGTCTGGTTTCCCCTGGCCTATCGCAATCCCAACAAACCGATATTGAAGACCTGTTATCTCAATTTATGGACATTTTTGTAGAACAGCTCGGAAGGGTCAAAAATGTCTTATTTATTTATTTGCATTTTTAAAGCGCTCAAACAGCCCTCGGGCATCAAGGCGCTGTTACAGGATTTGTTTGTCTTAGCTGCGTATTTATAACATGCCCAGAGGTTTTTAAGGGCGGACCCGGGGATCGAACCTGTGTTGCTGCGTGTCGTCTTGCTTCCAAGGCGAGCATGTTGCCGCTGAACTATCCCCCATCATAACATCAGAACCCCACCGGGAAAGCTTGTAAATATTAGACCCTACAGAATCCCTGAATCTAGAAAGAAAATCATAGGACAGGAGGTGAAGAATATGATCCAGGAGAACATCATAGAACCATCAGAAAGTCCCTGGTTCTCGCCAATAGCCCTAGTCGCAAAACCAGATAGAGATTCCGCACTGATTTACAGAAGCTGAATTCGATCTTGTAATTTGATAATTATCCACTGCCCTGATTTGATAGACAAACTGGGCAAGGGCAACGCAATATGTATCTCTACAATTTATCTCACTAAGTGCTATTGGCAAGTGCCACTGAATCCTGTTGATCGAGAAAAAAAAACGGTTTCTCCACCCCACAGGAATTATTTCAATTTAAAGTTTTGCCCTTCGTTCTTCACAGGGCTCCAGCAATTATTCAACAACTGATCTTTTTAAGACCTTACTCTCACTTTTGCCAAGCTTATCTCGACAATATCTCTATATATATATATTTATTTGTGAAAGTGTGTTTTATGTTCGGGGTTGGCTCCAGCCTCATAACAGTTGGTGGGCTGAACCTTTGGCCCAAGTTCGGCATACCAGTCTGGGGTGTACTGACGATAGTGAAATTTGACCAACCCCACCCATTCGCCCTGCACAGGACGGGGTCTGGCCCTGTGCAATCAGTATAGGCGATTTCGGAGATTGACGATTTTTACAAAAATAGGAAGTTAGGAGACAATATAACATATACAAGGCTATAGCAGACCCCCACGTGCATGTCAGCTACAGACCCAGCAACGCCGGGGGGCGGGTACTGCTAGTAATCGTATATCGTGAAACATGGCTTGACCACATATCATCAGATCCCTTAGAAAGTCCAGAATGACAGCCAAACCCAAACAGTGTCACTTTGCTTCTTCAGCCATCAAGTAGTTCTTTGTAGGAAATGGGCTACTAAAACCCCAGAGATAGAAAATCAAATCTATGTCCCAAACACCCTCTCCAAGAACCAAAAGGGAGTTGCGTGCATTCTTAGGTTTAACAGGGTACTATAGGAGGTTCATACCAAATTACTCCACCAGATCAGCCAGACTAATAGATAAACATAAGAATGTGCAACCCCAAACATTAGTTTGGGACACACACAATCAAAAAAGTCTTGATGGCCTGAAACGCATTCTATGCAGTGAACCAGTCTTAAGGGCCAGATTTTAAAAAGGAGTTTGTTCTATATACAGATGCATCTAAAACAGGCCTTGGCGCAGCCTTTCACAGGAGTACAATGGGGTAGAGCAGCCCGTACTTTACGCCAGTAGAAAACTCTTCCCGTGCGAACAAAATTGCACCACATTAGAGTTTGAAGCACTCGCCATCAAGTGGGCAGTAACCCAGCTGAGATATTATCTCACCGAAAGAAGGTTTAGACTGGTCACCGACCACTCCCCTCTCTCGTAGATGAGTTTGAGAAAGGACACAAATGGATGCATTGGTTTCTCGACCTACAACAATTTTGTTTTGTTGTCTAACACCGGAAAGGCCTGCAGGAAAGGCCTGCAGCAATGGAGCGTAGACTTCCTCAACAGGTTTCCAATCTCTGATCAATGGCAAGCCAACACTTCAAGGGAAAAGGTATGTGACGAATCGTGGGATTCAGTCACTTATCCCAAGGGGGGAGCCTTTCCTTTTGAGGCTGGGGAGGTGAGCGTGATACCCTGCCTAGGGGTTGAGGCAAGTGAGAGTTCACCAGGAGAGCCTTAACCAACCCACCTCCTTTGGGGATAAGGACTCCTGATTCCAAGAGGAACTCCCTGAAACAGTCCCTCACAATTCACCAGCTACACTACTACAACCAAGACACCTTGAAGAACACACTACTGTTTGCTATTGTGGAATAACACCAGTAATCCAAAGAATCTGGTATTGCAAATACTGAGAATTAGAATGATTGAGTATTTCCGAATACTCAATGGAGAGTGAAGGTGTATATCACTACGGTGGGGAAGACCCAGCTATCCATCATAAAAAGGGAAGGAGGAGTCCAGGCAGAGAGAAGTCCAGGAAATTAGAAACCGGGTGGCTGTGGATGCTGAGAAAAGCTGAGAAGTGCAGCATGCATAACGGAGAGACAGTTGACGAAGAAATGGGATGAGAGAACGGTTGATACCCAGGGAAGCTGGGGAAAGAGAAACCCAGAGAAGAAGCCCAAGAGTGTATGGTGGCGCAGTGGACTGGCCAGTCCAGCAACAACGCTGAGACCACAGACTCTCCCGCATCAGAGGGTGGATGCCGAGGGAGAGAGCGAGAAGTAGAGAAGAGTGAAGCAAACCTGACGGAGCGAGGAGAGATTCCCATCCTGCAAACAGGCTTGGTGACACTAACCCCAAGGGGAAAGGAGGTAATGGAGACAGGTGTAGGCCCTGGAGGAATAGCGGATATAAACAGTACATGAAACGTACTCGTCCTAGTGAAACAGAAGCGTGATTCGTTACTGCACAATCATATTCGTCCCACTAATAATGAAGAGAAGAATATAACTCAGAATAATTATTGGAACTGCCAATCTCATTCCAGTGATGGAGAAGAGTTGGAAATAAACTGACCCAGCCAGGAAACGTGGACATTAAGAGAGGAAAGAGCAATACTTGTAAAGACCCAAGACGGAGAGAGATGGAGCATCAGAAGGGAAAAGCACCATGTCGGGCACGTCAGGAAACCTGAAGAAACCTATTTCTGAACTCTGTGAACTATTGAGGGTGGTTGCCAAGAACTACCTAAAGATTAAATATTGAAGTGACTTTGCTGAGAAGCAGAACACAGGACAAGGGAGTCATTCTCCTGTGCCTTAGTTACCTTTTTGAATAGTGGCTGTGGCACAGTGGACTAGATTTGAACAGAGAACAGTTCTTCCTTTTTTGGACTCACCAACAACTGACGAACACCCACGTTACTTTTGGTTAGGTAGGGAAACAACATAGCTTAGGGACAGATAATAGTTTATTTATTTTAAAGGATAATGAAGAACCTTTTTAAATGGAAGCTGCTCGTCTCTGTCCTTCTGACCCACCTCAATTACATAACCTGATAAGCAGGTCTTTTGATATACTACTTGCTCTCCTCCACCTGCACCCTTCCAGGCTCTGCCACCCCACAGTTGATCCTATTCACCCAGAATTGCCTACCTAGAGTGCTTTCTTGCAGTGGGACTTCAAGAGAAGGGAACTCTGTGAGCGCTGTGTCAAGCCCTCGGGGGTCAATGCTACCCTTTTAACTAATTTTCTGGACCCCTGCAGTGTGCTTCAGACACCAAAGGATCAATAACAGGGTTATGATTTTCATTTGTTTGAAAATGGTGTTTAGCTAGAAATCACAGATTAGGTCCTTTTTATTCTCTCGCTCTGGTACCTGCAGTTTGGAATCGGCAAAGAGGGATAGCCCACAAGGCTCGGTTGAGATGCAGACCCTTCCTTATACAAAAACCTTCAAATCTCCAGATTCATTCACATGTATCCACACCCCATTTTTATATAAAGCTAAAATCCTTGAAGTCCCCAGTAGGATTCTCCTCCACAAGGTTCTTGACATGAATTCACATTTTGAATTGGTTCTTCTGCAAGATACCTCTGAATCCTTCATAAACCAACAAAAAAGGATTTACACAGCATGGCATTATCGCATACCGAAGACCCCGCCTAATGTGCAGTGTACTACTATTCTCAGCATTTAATGTGTGCCAGGTCAGGAAGACCTTACAACCTGGATTGCTTTTTTGAGGAATTTATTTTTTAATGGTTTGGGTTCGAATTTGGGTATAACCCATCCCATTCTGGTCTTCTCTCTGATACTTCACTTATTAATCACTACTTGTATCACTCTTAAGAATCAATCAGGATTTCGGATTAAAATGTACCTTTCCAGCTCAGTTATTCAATTGGTCCTCCCATAAGTGCCATGGAAGCTTTCCAACACCATATCTCCAGCAATACATCCCTGGGTCAGATGGTAAATGTATCTGTTTGTCTAATTAAATATCTAATGGGCAAGAGGAGGGCTCCTTTTCTTGCAATCCAGGTGGAGCTTCAAAATCTACGCAGGATAGCTTGCTGTTGCTCTGCAGTGGAATATATATCAACGCCCAACAAACTGCAGAAACCTAAAGCTCATAGACACAAGATAATCCCACACACACTCCTACACCGGACACCACCTAACCTCCACCAACTAGACACAAACAAACCCAGCTCACAGGGACCGATTTTTCCAGACTGAAACTACCAGCAGCACATTAAAGCTCTTAAGTGCTCTCCCTCTCGATCCCACTTATCCAACCCCATTGTGACCCCTCTTTCCTTTTCACATCCACCAGAGTGCCTGTAGACAGTGTAAATGGCAGTGGTGCATGGTACAAATCACAAGAGCATAACCATGGTTCACTGGAAGCTGTTGCATCCTCCTTCAGTAATCTCTTGGAACCTATGTTTCCACCAGACACCAATCGCTAGCATCTAAGAGGAGTCCACCAGAATAGCTTTGTGTTTTGGGGTTGGGGTGGAGGCGGGCTGGATATATCTTTTTGTACAAGGGCCTCTTGCACTTCTAATCAAAAGGTCTCACTTGTTCGACTACTGTCTTTTGGTCCAGGGGGCAGAGGACAAACAGTCCAAGCACCTGGTTGCAATATTTTAAAAAATGACATTCCAAAATGGGAATCTAATGCAAGAAGTGTTTTTTGTGCACCCCTCCTATGGCGGAAAGGCATTAGAGGTACTCAAGCTGGTTTGGACTATTTCAAATTGCTGAAGAGCCTTTCACTTGAGTGTCAATTGCACATCATTTTGCTGAAGCTTATGCCAAAGAGGGAACCAGATGTTGAAAGTGTCCTTCCTTTGCGAGCGAGTGACGGGGTCCTGATCGAGAAAGACACGAAAGAGATTTTATTATGCTTACCAGCCTCTGAACAATTTTCAATACTTGGGGTGTTTAGCCCCTTTTCCCCAAATAAACCAGAATGGTAAATTATACATTTTCACACCATTTATAAAGGCACTGGCAGCACTGGTCTGTGTCCTTCTACAATGGTTTTGTCAAGCTCTCACTTTTCCTATGCACTTTAGGTTCAAAAGTATTTCCCTGTAGCTTCCTATCTGCAGATATTAAATATTACTTTAGTAAGCCAGCCACCTGGTTGCTGCCCTGAATGTAACAAATTGTTTTTAGCTACTCCCTGGTTTTACTAGATGGTTCATTAGTTTTGTAAATACTCGATCATATTATCCACTCGTTCTTGCACATTTGGCCTTTATCATTGCTGACCCCATATAATGACAAAGTGAACACACTTGGTTTGAATTTGTGTAAAGATGTTGACGGTCCAACATATTTTCACGGGAGCATGGTGACATAAAGATGACAACTTTAAAGGTTTGAAGAAATGTGAGGAACCTGAGTAGGTCCTCACTTCTCTCCCCAATACCTCCTCCTACACAGGCGCCAAGGAAAGGCTGTCTATCGGATCCTGACCCTGGGTGTGGATATAGAAAGGAGGATCACTTGGGAGGAGGAGACTTGGAGTGGGGATGAGGCACCCTTGGGTGAGACGCGGTATTCCCCATTTCCCTTTCATAAGAATGTAATGTCACCCATGTTTTTATGGGATATTACCAATCTCTTCCCTATTGTTAGATAATCGTCTCCCAATGTATACCCTTATGGTACTGAGCCGAGTAAGAGGCCAAATAGAATCATACATCCATCCTTTTTTAATTCCGACTTCCACAAACACCACTATAGTGCTAAGATGAGGAATAGATCCCATAGAAACACACATCAAGCCTTTATTAACTCAGACATACACAAAACCACTCTGGTACTGGATGAGGAAGAGGGATGCCGAGTACCAAGACCATTGAGAAATAAATGAGAATGGCCTGCACCTGTGGTCAAAGGGGCGGTATAAATGGCCCGCTCGGGTGAGGATAATGGAGTTGCCTGGGAGTACGCCTGTAGAATGCTTGCAGACTGAGAAGCAGGAGGTGAAGGCAGGGAGACGCGTGTCCGATACGCCAAGGTGCTGCAGAGTTGTTGCAATGGAAGCAGTGTGTGACTGGCATTGTCGTAAGGTCTCCGACGGCAGGGCCAGGCTGCCAATGACCTGGAGTCAGGAGGACTCCCTCCCTGGTAGCCTGAGGTGTTGGAGACCCTGGAGGAGAGGCTTGCCAAGCCGGGAACAGAAGCAGCTGCAAAAGACCAACCGAAGTGGAGAAGGGCACACAGAGATAGTGTACCCAGTGGTCAAGTGCAGCTCAATGACTCCGGGACGCTGTGATGCAAACCACGTTGTGAACGAAGGTCGGGGCACTCGCGAGAGACAATGGGATTGCCGCTCCAAATGTAAAACACAGATGTTTGGCTACAATAATGTGAAGGTTGATTAAAGGAATGCTTTGTGAATATTGAACTGTGTTGAAATTAAGAAGGCTGCAAAGGGCCAGAAAAGCAGCAAACATTTTATTGAATAAGAAGCCCATGAGCAGGGTGCACATTCCCAGCAGGAGAGTGAACATTGAATTATCTGTTACATTGTGTTGATGTGAACGAACTGAAGTTTTGAATACCAAACCAAACCAAAGGAAAGTAATAATGAGTGAATGCCACATGAATGGAAACTGCAGAAGGCAACCATTGGTAATGAATATAAAGAACTGTGAATTTAAGAAGCTGAGAAAAAGCAAACATTGGCAAGAGCCATAAGGAAAGGAGGAACTGTACAAGTTCAAAGTTGAAACTGTGGCAAGCCTATGAGAAGTTTGGTAATCCAGCAAGTAAACGGTGGCAAATTGGTGTTGACAAGGACGGCAAGAATATAAGTAGTTGAACTGAAGCAGTGATGGTGTAACTGGAAAATAATTCAATTTGGTGTGTCGGTTGTGCGCAAATGAAACCCTTATTTATTTTTGTCTAGAAGTACAATATTCTGAATGATATACCACTCATATCACACCCTTCTCAAACCCGGTATACCGTCATTTCATCGACGGGCTTTTCATTGCAGGGTTTTTTGCCGCGATTTGTTTTGGGGTTACAAATTAAATACATTTGGTGTGTGTCTAGGGGAATATTAAAATAATTAAACGGATGGGGAGTTTGGGGGGGTAAATCCGCGGCAAAAAACCTTGCAATGAAAAGTCTGTCGATTAAATCACATAGAACCCTCAAATCCCCCCTCCCCCTTTCCCCACTGGTCACACTGAACCAGGAATCGGACTAGTTTGGAACTGTAAATATTTATTTTGAATTTAAAATCACAATATATTTTTAATAGATAACAACAATCACCAATGGGTGACCAGAACAATGTATAATATCTTTAGTGCACTGGGAATCGGGTAATGAACACAAAAAGAATGCAGCACAGAAAAGAATACTTTTGGGTTGGTTTGGCACAGAGAGCACTGTGGTTAGAAGTTCCCTCTGCAAAACCCCCTCAACTCACCAATAGGCAAATTAAATGCATGTGAGGAGAGAGCAGGTACTCGGGAATACTACAGACCAAACAGAATATCACTCCCACCCTCCCCCTTTAAACAAAAGAGAAAAAACAGATTTGACTTTTCAACTGTCAGAATGGCTTTGAATTTGGCTGAGCAAAAACACTAAATGTGTCCAGAAATGCTTAAATTATTATACATTTCTACGGGAGCCGCTTTGAACAGATGCAAGCAAGCAAAAGCAATGATTTAATCATAAGAAAACATTTGGAATCTCAGAGGCAAAGTGGGAAATAATTTAAAGACAATTCACACGTGTAAAACATTTGCAATATGTAAATTTGCGGCAAACTTTTACTATGAGATTTTTGATTAAAACGGGTCAATTATACTGTTTCGCAATGCGAGTTGTGGAGATAGCTAAGGATGTTCGGTATCAGTGGGAATTGAAATTCCGTTTCTATCTTTAAAACTGAGGGAGTTGTGGAGGTTTTAGTGAGAGGTGTTTTTTGGAAATAAAGACATGAGTTTGGACAAAAACTTCAGTTCAGAATCAGAAAATATGGCTTATGCTTTTACTCAAGGCTAGAGCATGCAGACTAGACAACCAGGTTGGGACGAAGTAAGCTCTGAGACTGATTCATGACTTCAGTAACAGATCCCCAGCGCCTTCCCCGCCGGAACCAGTCCAAACACTGGGATTTTTGGATGAGAGTTACACAAATAAAAATAACTATGAAAATGACGCTTTAGCAAATATACAGAATACAATGGCAATAAGATTTTGACACTGTTACTGGTTATGAAATGAAGGATAGTTCAGAGATTAGGGTGGGACAAGATAATGCAAGGTATACAATAGTTCACTAGCATCCTATTAATACTCGCAATCCACTGGGATTTAAGATTTTAGGCCTGTCAAGATTCTGGTCAATGGATCGGGTCTATCAAGGAAGGACAACACATCAGGCGCGGGACAGGATCAGCTAGGCCGGTCGCCGGAACTGCACAGGATCTGCCCTTCTTGTTTCTGGATATTTCAGATCAGCGGGATGGCGAGTTCATCAGGGAAGCATTATGGTAGCAAGCCAGGTAGTTTCAGGATGCTTCCCCACACCACACCGCTCCACTGGGTTGTAAGGATTAGTTGAGGATTAATTATTAAGGATTGAGGCCTAGCTGAAAATGGTTCAGCTACTGCTTGGCCTGGTGATTGGCATCTAGATTTGGAAGGATGTTAAAGGCTGGATGTTGAATGCTGGAGTGCTTCGCTGGAATCAGAAGAGTGTGTCCTGTGTTGTCAGCTGTCTCCATTTATCCTTTCCAATGATATCACAAAAGTGGGTGTATGGGCCGGCATAACTAACCATGCCCCCGTGATCTGGAATTGGATCAGAGCCTCATCTCCGCCTTGCATCCGAGTGATTGGATCAAAGACAGATGTCAAGTTTTATGGTTTGGTTTTTACAATCCTTAGAAACCTCCCCTAGCCACCAGTATCAAAATCGAATTTTGGCCTAAATACATATTTACACATTTGTAAACTCTACGAAAATCACATACAAGGATTACATATTTTATGGAGTATCTGTTCATCAAAATCCCACAGCTGTGAGACCTTGTTTCGCCTTTCTGGAGCATTTTGTCCATTTCGCCATGAACACATTTTCCAAACTTTCTCCAAATTTCCACAAATATGTGTGTTTGCCATAGGAATGTGTGTCAAAGTTTAACAATTCTAGCATAAATACAGTTCCCATAAAACCACATATATTGCCATTCCTGTTCAGAATATGCTACAGAGTTCCACCACGCTTTGAAATGTAGGGCCAAAAATTAAATTCCCAACTCTTATATTTTTCACCACTTCTGATAGCGAGCTATACGTCTCTAAAAATTGTTCATTACATATTTTTTGCAGCAAATGGTCAGCCTTTTGTCTGTCTCTGTAGGCAAGGAGCAGCCTCCACCTTTGGGATTTCCTTCTGCAAGCCTAGTTTACGACCTTTTCACACGTCCATTTCCTGGCTTGGAGAATCTCCCACTGTTCAGTCCTTGGTAGCAGACAAAAGTCTGGCCTACCCCACAATTATCATGTGTCAGTGAGTATCTGCTGCGAGGAATGCCCTCCCCTTGGGTGGAAACCTGTTTTTCAACCTCTTGCAGGCCCAGCCCGTCTGAGTTAATTCTTCATTTCTTGACTGGAAATCCAGCATAAAACAAACTTTTTGCATCAGATGACATAGATAAATTACATTCTTAGATTTAAACCTGTGGGATCAAAACAACTGAGATCTGTCTTCCTTTCAGCACAGTCCTTTTATATTTGCTAATCCGGCAGATCTTTAGTTTTAGACAACTTTAAAGTTTATTCAGGAGAGCCCATTTGACTGGGGCTGTCACTCACAGGTAGCCCAGTGTGGCTGCACACAGATTTTTGACAGGAACTGTCATTCACAGGCAATCCAGTTTTGCTGAGAAAATGTTTTGCTCTTAACATTTCATGACCTTGTAAATTCACAGTGCTTCATTAGATTAAATGAATTTTAGCGCGAAGCAAGATTTTGAGTGTTGGAAAGTGTTATGTACAGGCATTTTGACATTTCAGCAGCAGGGTAAATGTCATTTACAAGCAAATTTTGTAGTTTCACTTGCAAAGCGCTTCTGCTCCATCTGTACTCCATGTTTACTTGTCCTGGAGCCCACTGGCACTTTTTCTGCAGTGTGTGATCTGTTCCCCCACACATGCACCATGGGTGGCAGGTTGCACAGCCATCTTTTTGTGTGTTGAACTATGGACTTCCTGGCACAGACTATCATTAGTTTGTTAGGTAGGGAAATCCCACCTTAGCATAGGGCAGGATAGACCTTATCCCAACCTCATTGTGGTTTTTAATAAACGTTTGCGCCCAAGCTTTCCTCAATTGTCTGTGTCTACTTCCTGATGCCTTCACAGAAATTAAAACTTCAAGCACCCCAAATGAGAATGGTTCAGCGAGTCTTCACTGCAATTATGTGCCTATTTATCTTGTGCTGGCAAAATAAGGCACGTTACGGTTTCAGCTTGTCTTATGGTACAGTGGGAAATGTAAACCGTGGGGAAAAAATTCCATATTGAATTTACATACCTAAAAGAAAAGGTTGAATTGTTTTAGGGACTGAGTGGTGGGGCGGGGTGGATGTTTGGCTAAATAAAATAAATGATGTGACGATTCCCGAGATATCATCACTTCTCCCCAAGGGGGAGCCCCTTCCCATGAGGCTAGGGTGGGTGGTGAGGCCGTTACCTGATAGTCCCCCTAGGGGTGGTGCACAGCAGGAGGATGTTATGGGGATAGGGTCCCTCTCTGGGGAAAAGAATGAGCATCTAGGAAGAACGCATACCCACTCCATACCCCATAGATCCTATCACAATACCTAGTACGCCCATGCACCTTTGTAACTATGTGACTCAAAGAAATACTGAGAAGAAGAGGAGTATGCCCAAAGGAAGTGTACCAGATAAGTACTGGGTCTAGGAGGAGTTGCAGAGCAATAAAGAACACTCCATGTAACCTGGGTGAGCATTCTAGTCAGCCATGGCAGTGTGAGATAAAAAAGCAATAAAGGACTTACAATGTTGCTCAGCCATTCAAGGAGGAACAGGAGGCTGCTTGGGGCGGGATATTGAAGTGGCTGCAGACGGGGATGCCGAAAAGAAGCACACGGCATGCCCAGCGGGTGCCACGCCGGAGGACGCTTAGTGAAGCAGTAACCCGACCTTGCAGATGAGATGGACCACACTGTCTGTAACAGGGACGTGTACTGTGGAGAAACAGAAGCTGCCGAGCCGCCTCAGTGCAGGAGCAGCCCATGGAAGCCACAAGACACCCAAGCAGACCAAAGGCATACCCAGAGGCAGACCGTAGCCCACCAGAGAAGTCCCGGAAGGTATGGGAGGGGAATGGGCTGGCTGGTGGGTGAACGAAAGGGTCTTGAATACCACATAATCCCGCAAGAACAAAACATCCATAACTCAGGTGATGGGATGGAACCTCTGACCCAGAGAGAGAAGCAGGAAGAGCCATAAGGGGAAGTGGTTCCCCAATAGGGGCACAAATTTGACCCCAAACATAAGGACACATATCAAGAAAAGAAACAAGTCATCTTCCTCGTGGCAGTACTTGACAGGCGAGTGAACCAAGTCTGCGAGAGCAAAGTAGAGATGCAC
Source organism: Ambystoma mexicanum (assembly GCF_040938575.1). Lineage (NCBI taxonomy): Eukaryota > Metazoa > Chordata > Amphibia > Caudata > Ambystomatidae > Ambystoma > Ambystoma mexicanum. The sequence goes on along the minus strand of NC_090935.1, from coordinate 1,145,134,381 downwards.
GGATCTGGGTTCTGCACCCAAAACAGAACGAAAACATGAATAATTTTCCTTGTTGCAGTGCTTGGCAGGACAGTGAACCAAGTTGGCCAAATGTAAGATGTGGAAAAGCCTGTGTATGAAACCCTGAATATCATTGATATTGACTCTTGCAAAATATCCTTAAGTAAGGATACCAGGAGAAGGGAGTCTTCCTCTTGGTAACCCAGACCAGGGGAAGGAAGTTATTCCCCCTCATTGTGTTGAACTCTGAAATGCAGATACCACGAGACAGGAGTCACTTTCCTGGTAATCAAAGCTGAAAAGACTTTTATGATAAAAAGGTTTTGTGCCTGACAGAGAGAAGTGTCAGAACCTTGTATCGGAGGACAATTCTGATCCTGGAAGGGAGTCATTCCCCTAAGAAAAAGCCAAAACCTGTAAGTGAACTTTTATCCCCAATCCAGAAGGAGGGTTTCATTCTTATGGACCAAGAAGTTCATTCTTCTCTAGTTTATTGTTAAGTGTAAAGGACATAAGTAGAGTTTTTTCACAGACATTCTGACAAAACCCTCAGTGTTTTAGTAGAGGCATGGAAACCCCTCTTAGACATAGGGAAAGTTAGATTTTCTCTTTATTTTCTTGGTTAATAAGTCTTTAGCAATCGCCAAGCCCACCTGTGTGTCAGTCTCTTCCTTCTGCACCCTTACACTAGCTATACAAATAAACAAAAAATGGGTGATGTTGATGCATTTTGTTCCGGCCTTATGGAATTCTGCAGCCTTCACGAGGAAGGTGTTCTTCAGCCGTCTTCAGTTAATGAGCTCCTGTGTCACAGAGAGTTTGATGTCGTCTCTGCAATGAGAATGGAAACCATGTATGTGACCCTCAATTGTGATTTCCCAATGTGTCTATAATTTTAGTTTATGGAAGCTAATCAGTAGCAATATCTGTTTTTATCAATCACTTAATTCAAGTGGTGCCTATTGACATTTATTTTTTAAGGAAAATATAAATTTTTATGGGCAGCAATAACAGTGTTACGATTTTTCTTTTTCTTGATTTCTCTGTCATTTGATGACACGCAGCTAGGTAGAGGAACTCCAGTTCTCGGAGAGCATAGTTCTAGACTCTAACCAGCTTGTTTTTCTATATGCGTGAAAGACAGTGGACCCCACCCGTCGTTATACTGGTTATTTTGTAAGTGTCAAGACTGCTGATATATATATTCAGTGCAGCTTCTCACAAAATAGTGGAATGCTTATTTGGTGTTTTGGTGTCTTCATAGGTAGGATATAACCAAACTGTAGAAACGACAAATGTAAAAATGCCAATGAATGTAATTGCCCTTATTAGTTACGCTAATGCTGATATAGACACCTACTGATGTACTCTTATTATCATCATGCGGCATCCCAATCCGTTCTTGCTCCAGCTCAAGGGTGGTGGTATTTTTGGAACAGGCTCTCCGCAGAGGAGACCACGGTCGGCCTACGTCAATGAGAGTTGGTAATTCTGACCTATTTTTGGTTACCGGGGATCTGGCAGTTGACCTGCGGAGGCATTTGTGTTTTGTATTTTTAACACGCGCGCCTATCTCATGTCTAGCCTAGGTGTAATGAAACGACTCTCGTGTGTATACTCTGCATCGGAAAATGCTGCATTATTCTTGGGGTGTGCAGTGATGTGGCTGCAATGCAACTAGGCAGCGTTACAATGGTATAAACGTGTGTTTAACTAGACATGTCCTGATTTAGCATTCCTTTAAAAGTGGTGACAGTGTAAAATGGGCCTAGGTCACCACGTGCAGAAATCAGTGCCTTACCCCAAATGTGATACTGTGTTGAATGTAGACTCCTTTTGAAAATAACCGTTTCGAAAAGGTTGGTTTTGAATTTAGTGCAGTGTTTTATGGCTTGGACTTGACGCAGACAGAAAATACATTCCCCACTCAACACTGATCTTTACATATCGTGTGATGCTGAAAGACCCTCATAATACCAATAGTCTTGAAAAAATAGACCTAGTACTTATTTGTTTTTTTATAATATCAAAAATAGTTTATTTTACTAGGTTGAATCACAACCCAACTTGCTCTTTTATAAAAATAGTTCTAAAACAGAATTTTCAGTAAAAAGGACCCCATAACACAACATACAGTGGATACATCTACAATACAAATTACTAGTTTCACTCACATCCATTCCTATAACATGACAATACAATACATCTACATATACAATTTATATAATGATTTAAACGTTTTCCAATCACTGAGTGTTATTAACTCAGAATAAACAGTCCCGACATGTTTCAGTTCATCGTGGCACTAAATGCATGAACCTTCTTCAGGGGAAGAACACTTTTAATTTTTTCTCCACCATGTAATCCAGGGCCCCAACAGTACTCTTCAAACCGTACTCCTATAATTTTTCAATACACAAAGAAAAATAGGGTATCACTACAGATCAACATCATCACAAATACATAAGTCAGCTCCAAAATACTAACTATGTTACCAGTAACATTCAAATATGTACCTATGTACTGGTAAGATCAATTGAACCCAATAGTCACTACATACCTCACAAGTAGGATTACTGCAGTGTAGGTGTGCCACAGTGCACCCGAATGTCCTCCGACCTCTTTCAATGAGTCTGATACTGTTCTCTAAACGGTTCTTTAGTAACCAGGAACCTGATTTCCACTGAGAAAGGAACAACAAACAAACAGTGGTGTGAACAACACAACCACTACTCCCTCACTTCATCACAAATTCACGTGACTGCTGAAAATATATAGAGCTTCCATCAACCTGCCCATCTAGGAGGTGCTCCCACGTGTATCCCTATTATTCAATGTGGTCATGCCTTTCATAACAACCCTATAGTGCTTTTAAAACTACAACCTTCACCATAGCACTACCACCAATTTAAAACAATATATGCATATGTACCTATTACGCCATGCAAATACTCCTGCGTGGATGAAGAGATTGTTTACATATTCTTCGTCGCTGTTAAATTGTCCAAAAAATTGTAACCTACAATAGAAGAAACCTGATCAATGTTCTAGCTAAAAAATATATATATTTCTGAGGCTTGTGGAATCTGCTTAGATCACATGCTGTGCATAGGCCGACATCTAGTGGAAGCTGCGGAGTATTACAGTTTGTTTTTCGAAGTCGAAAAATGGGCGTCGACACAGGGCGTGCCAGTAATACTATCCCTAGTGTGACGTCCCCTGTACCCATGATCCCTCACGCGTCTAGGATCCCCAGATTGTTTTTTTCCGCCATTCTGGTCGGAAGCACTTCATCGGAGTTCCCTGGCTTTGCCATATTTTCACTCTAAACTAATTCTAATTTGCCCCGTTTGGCCAACCTTTCGTCGATCAACATCTCGACGCCGAACCGGGGAGGAGATCAACGTCGAATACCCGACGGATTGGGCCTTGAGGCTTCCGCCTCGGCTCGGGCCTGGGCCGCTGGCCTCGGCCCTACAAGTAGGGAGAGTGGGGGTGGTACACTTCCACACTCGACACCTTATTACCTACACACACTTGCCCGCTGCCCACAGGCGCGTATGGAGGGTACGCCCTTTCAGTTTTGCCCCAAGTGTAATAAGAAATACCCTTGGGTAGATAAGCACGCTACGTGCAACCTTTGCCTACCCAGAGACCACCCCGAGACGGGTTGCAGGGCCTGTAGCAGGTTTAAGGCAAAAACTCTTAAGGACCGCTCCACCAAGCGTTGGGCCCACCACGCCAAGCTAGCAGCTATGGAGGCGGAGGGTACCTTCAGCGACGGCAGCGACGCCGAACTTTCGGACGGCGAGGGCACCAAGGCGTCGAAGGACAGCCGAACGCACGTCCCCGGCCTCGGAAGGTCGTCCGTCCCGGCGACTATGGGGAAGTCCCCCGGCGACAAAAGCGTTACACATACACACGCTAAACACAAAAAATCCACCCGAGATTCGACGTCGTCGAAACCTCGGAAAGAGGCACAGAAGGAGCGGTCCGAAAGGACGTCCTCTGGGCGGTCCCGGTCGAGGTCGCCGCACGACGTCAGGCAAGCCTCCACACTTGCACAGAGTGCCTCGACAATTAATATCCCGGAAGATCAATCGTCCGGAGACGAACACGACTTCCACCCCCAGACTGCACCCCAGGAAAAGGGTACATCACTTGGGAGTAAAGAGGGGCCAGTTTCGAAGGCTAGTTCGAAAGACAGGGATTCCACCTCCGATCCTCGACGCCAGGCGTCGAAAGATAAGGGAAAGGGGAAACACACTTCCACCCACGGGGAAGGGGGTAAACGGCAAAGGAAACAACCCTTGCAGTCCTCCACTACAAAAGAACTGACCAAGTCTTCTCAGGGCCAATCCATAGAAAGTCCCAGCAAGGTCACCCCAAGCTCAAAACTCTGGTCATGCGAGGACATTGACAGAGTAATGTCAAGGATGTCTTCCTTGGCGAATTTTTTCGAAAGACACCCTGAACAACTCCTAGCTTTAAACCCTCAGGAAGATTCTCCCTCAGGGTCAAGGGACCCTATCCCCTCAAATAAAAGACCCCGGGTCGAGACACCATTTAGGCCTTTAGACCCCATCGAGGTCCAACCCTATTCTTACCTCTTCCCTACAGACCAAGGAAACTCTTCCCTTATAGAAGGTCAGGAAATTGACACGCCAGAAGATCCTGCAGGATCAGATTATTACGGCGAAGACGAAGACGAGGATGAGCCAGAAAATAGCCCAGATATTTTCAGAATGGACTCACCAGTCGAAAGGGAAGCCCCAGTGTCTGACTCCCCAATAGATAATCAGCCCCTCCTGAATGAACTGCTCTTTCGGGCAGCTAACCACTTCCACATAGACACACAAGGTGTCCAGGAAGAAAGGGACTTTGCGGAAGAACTAATAGGGGAAAGGAAGCCAGTAGCCCAGACCATTCCCATCCTAAAATCTGTTCAACGCAGAATAACACCATCCCTTGTCAACCCAAACCTGACAAGACCTGTAAATCCGAGAGTGGAGAAGCTGTTTAAAGCAGCCCAGTCGGACCCCCTATATATTAGAGGTCAACTTAAGCCAGACTCTCTAGTAGTAACCAACACCCGCAAAAGAGCTGGTACACCATTATCTTCCTCTGAGGCTCCCCCCGACAAAGAAAGTAAAAAACTTTATGGTTTTGGCAGGAAAGTAGCTTCCACGGCAGCCTACCAAGCCAGAATCGCGAATTCCACCACACTGTTGGCTAGCTACAACTGTCACCAGTGGGAAGAAGTGGCAGCACTAATAGACTCTGCTCCCGAACCCCTTAAAAACCAGCTAGCTCGCATTTGTGCGGAAGGAAGGAACGTGTCAGGCTGCACTGTAAAAGCAACTCTGGACGCCGCTGACAATGCGGGTAGACTTATAGCAGAGGGGACTGTCATCAAAAGGCATGCTTGGTTGAGGCAGTCGGGATTCAAAGCAGAAACACAAGCTGCACTCTTAGACAAACCAGTGGAAAGTGATCTCCTGTTTGGGAAGGCAGTCGAGGACGCTCTAAAAAACGCTAAGGAAGAATTCGACACCCTCAAATCCCTTGGCCAGTTAACTACCAAACCACCTAACCAAAGAGGGAATGGCAATTTTCGTCGCCCCCGCGGCCAAAATTCCAATAGAAGAAATAGCTACTCCCACACCCAGGGTACACAGTGGAACACCAGCTCACAACAGTCTACCCAGGCGTATGGTAGGGGTAGTAAAAGAGGACGTGGTAGAGGCAGAGGCAGCCCCAGTAAAGGAGGAGGCACGCCTCCACCAAAGCAGTGACGCTCAGTTCAGGGTCCCTTCCCATGCAACCCCAGTAGGGGGACGAATATCAAGTTTCACCCAGGCATGGGAAGGGATAACATCCGACAGATGGGTGCTGTCAACAGTATCCAATGGGTACTGCATAGAACTACTGCAACGTCCCCTAAACCATCCTCCAAGACAAAAAGTCCACTCTTTACAACATCAGAAGATCCTCCTCGAGGAGATCGCCATTCTGCTAGAAAAGGACGCGATAGAACTCGTCCCGGGACACCAGGTAAACAAGGGTATCTATTCAACTTACTTCCTTGTGCCAAAGAAAGATTTAACAATGCACCCAGTTTTAGACTTACGGCCTGCCAACAAGTATGTCAAGCCCCAAAAATTCCGTATGACCACACTACAAGAGGTAATCCCACTCCTAAAAAAGGGGGATTACATGGCAACCTTGGATATGAAAGATGCCTATTTTCATATTTCCATGCTCCCGGCGCACAGAAAATACTTGCGCTTCAAGGTGGACAGTCGCCACTACCAATTCAAGGTACTGCCCTTCGGGATAGCTTCTGCACCAAGGGTATTCACCAAGGTACTGGCGGTGGCAGCTGCACACCTACGCAGGGAGGCAATCCCAGTGTACCCTTATCTGGACGACTGGCTCATAACGGGGGAAACCCCAGGAATCTGCAGGTCAAACACTCAGAGGACCATCGACCTCCTCCACGAATTAGGCTTCTCCATCAACGAGAAAAAGTCAAGTCTGGTGCCAAGCACCTCAAAACAGTTTCTAGGAGCTATCCTAGATACTCAGAAAGGATTGACCTTCCCTTCGGAAGAAAGAATTCGGAACATACTTCTGCAAATTCCGCATTATCAGTCAGGTCAACAGATAACAGTACGCAAAGCTATGCGGTTACTCGGCATGATGGCGTCATGCATTTACCTGGTCCCCCACGCGCGTCTGCGCATGCGTCCCATGCAGGAATGGTTGGCGAAACAGTGGTCTCAGGCAAGTGGTCAGTGGGACGATCTAGTGGTCGTTTCGCCAACACTCGTACAGAACCTACACTGGTGGACAAGAGAGAATCTCGCAAAGGGGAAACCCTTTTACGATCCCGAAGTACAGGCAGTGGTAACTACAGATGCATGCCTGACGGGGTGGGGAGCTCACCATCTCCACCACACAGCTCAGGGTCTCTGGTCTCACTCAGTAGCCAAGAACCACATCAATCTGCTAGAGCTTCTGGCAGTATTCCGAGCGCTGCAGGCGTTCGAGCCCCATCTACTAAACTTGTCGGTGCAGATCAGGACGGACAGCACGACAGCCATGTTCTATCTGAACAAGCAAGGAGGGACTCGTTCGCCAAATCTGTCCAAGCTTGCCCAGAAAATATGGAGATGGGCACTCAGACGGAACATCTTCCTGTCATCGCAACATGTTCCAGGGGAGCTCAATTCCCTAGCGGATGCTCTAAGCAGAGACTCCCTCCCAGAAGAACACGAATGGGTCCTTCACAAAGACGTAGTAGAAGATCTCTTCTCTCAGTGGGGTTTCCCCACTATAGACCTATTCGCCACAAGCGAAAACAAACAATGCCCAGAATTTGCATCCAGGTTCCCACAACCGGACTCCCAGGGGAATGCCCTGTGGATGAACTGGTCAGGGATGTTTGCGTACGCTTTCCCACCAACTCCTCTCATCAGGAAGGTGGTGTACAAGATGAACAAGGAATCGATGACGCTCATCCTAGTTGCTCCCATGTGGGCGAGACAACCATGGTTTCCACACCTACGCAGGATGGCGGTATGCGAGCCCATCAGACTCCCAGCCTGGTACAACCTTCTGTCCCAGCAACAAGGTCAAACAGTGCATCAGGAACCCAACTCTATGAACCTAGCAGCATGGCTCCTGAAGTCATAGAGTTTGGACATCTCAAATTACCACAGAGGTGTATGGACATTCTAAAAGAGTCTAGGAAACCAAATACAAGGCACTGTTACTTTGACAAGTGGAAAAGATTCGTTATCTGGTGCCAGAGTAAACAAATCAACCCGGTTGATTGCACTCCTTCCAACGTTGTAACATACATGCTCCACCTGCTGGATGCAGGGTTGGTTTTTAACTCTCTGAAAGTACACCTGGCAGCCCTCTCAGCCTACACCACATCCCATAACAAGGTTTCGTGGTGGAAAGTACCAGTGGTTAAAGCCTTCATGGAAGGAGTAAAGAGACTTCACCCTCCTATCTCGAACCCACCGCCAGGATGGGATCTCAATGTGGTGCTATCTAAGCTCATGGGGCCCCCCTTCGAACCCATGCATAAAAGTAGTCTCAAACACCTGACTTATAAAACGGCCTTCTTAGTAGCCATTACCTCCATAAGAAGGGTCAGTGAAATTCAGGCTCTGTCAGTGCAAGATCCTTTCTTTACTATCCACAAGGACAAACTGGTTTTACGCACACACCCTAGATTCTCACCAAAATTCATATCCAAGTTCCATGTAAACCAGTCCATCGAGCTTCCGGCTTTCTTCCAAAACCCACAAAGCTCAGCTGAGGTGAAACTACACACCCTAGATGTGCGTAGGGCGGTCTTATACTATGTAAATAAAACCAGACCGCTAAGGAAAACAGATCAACTGTTTGTCTCCGTAGCTACAGGCAGAGAGGGGGATCGCGTCTCTAAGGGCGCTATCTCAAAGTGGATTATCAACTGTATACAGCTGTGTTACTCTCTTTCTGAAAAAACTCTGCCTTTTACGCCAAGGGCCCACTCTACCAGAGGCATTGGGGCCACTCTGGCTTTCATTGCAAATGTTCCCCTTGACACCATTTGCAAAGCAGCTACTTGGAGCTCTATTCACACTTTTACTCAGCATTACTGCATTGACACTCATTCCAAGACAGATACACAAGTGGGACAAGCGGTTCTAAGACACCTGTTTGCTCATGACCCTTCTCACATCCCACCTCCTTCTTCTGGTACTGCTCGCTAATCTATGCACAGCATGTGATCTAAGCAGATTCCACAAGCCTCAGAAGGGATACATTACTCACCGTAATCGTATTTCTGATGCTTGTATCTGCTTAGATTCACATGCGACCCACCCTTCCTCCCCTCCGAGAGAAGGCGCATGGTTGCTTGTAGTCTTACCTTTCTGTCTATCTGCTTGGACTATCTGTACTCACGCTACTCCTCATGCTACCTCATGTCAGGAAAAACACAATCTGGGGATCCTAGACGCGTGAGGGATCATGGGTACAGGGGACGTCACACTAGGGATAGTATTACTGGCACGCCCTGTGTCGACGCCCATTTTTCGACTTCGAAAAACAAACTGTAATACTCCGCAGCTTCCACTAGATGTCGGCCTATGCACAGCATGTGAATCTAAGCAGATACAAGCATCAGAAATACGATTACGGTGAGTAATGTATCCCATATATATATATATATATATATATCACATGTATTTCTGTGGCACGCTATGCCCAATACAATGTAGTTTAACTAAATATCAACCATATATTGTTTTAAATTGGTGGTAGTGCTATGGTGAAGGTTGTAGTTTTAAAAGCACTATAGGGTTGTTATGAAAGGCATGACCACATTGAATGATAGGGATACACGTGGGAGCACCTCCTAGATGGGCAGGTTGATGGAAGCTCTATATATTTTCAGCAGTCACGTGAATTTGTGATGAAGTGAGGGAGTAGTGGTTGTGTTGTTCACACCACTGTTTGTTTGATGTTCCTTTCTCAGTGGAAATCAGGTTCCTGGTTACTAAAGAACCGTTTAGAGAACAGTATCAGACTCATTGAAAGAGGTCGGAGGACATTCGGGTGCACTGTGGCACACCTACACTGCAGTAATCATACTTGTGAGGTATGTAGTGACTATTGGGTTCAATTGATCTTACCAGTACATAGGTACATATTTGAATGTTACTGGTAACATAGTTAGTATTTTGGAGCTGACTTATGTATTTGTGATGATGTTGATCTGTAGTGATACCCTATTTTTCTTTGTGTATTGAAAAATTATAGGAGTACGGTTTGAAGAGTACTGTTGGGGCCCTGGATTACATGGTGGAGAAAAAATTAAAAGTGTTCTTCCCCTGAAGAAGGTTCATGCATTTAGTGCCACGATGAACTGAAACATGTCGGGACTGTTTATTCTGAGTTAATAACACTCAGTGATTGGAAAATGTTTAAATCATTATATAAATTGTATATGTAGATGTATTGTATTGTCATGTTATAGGAATGGATGTGAGTGAAACTAGTAATTTGTATTGTAGATGTATCCACTGTATGTTGTGTTATGGGGTCCTTTTTACTGAAAATTCTGTTTTAGAACTATTTTTATAAAAGAGCAAGTTGGGTTGTGATTCAACCTAGTAAAATAAACTATTTTTGATATTATAAAAAAACAAATAAGTACTAGGTCTATTTTTTCAAGACTATTGGTATTATGAGGGTCTTTCAGCATCACACGATATGTAAAGATCAGTGTTGAGTGGGGAATGTATTTTCTGTCTCCTTTATATGATGAAAATGATGGTTATCCCCTAACCGTGAGAGAGAGGGAATGTTAAAATAAGGGGAACGGTAGACCTTTGTAAAGGTAGATTGGACTTGACGCAGGCCATGCAGCGCGTGCTAGAGGATCAGGTGGCGTTGGTGTCAGCCCATTACACCTCAACACGTTGCCATGCGGCCAGCCATTTGATGCCACTTCGCAAGTATCTACTTTAGATGTACATTTGACCGCAGCGCCTGGCGTTGCCACACATTTTTTTGTTTACTTCGGCACAAAGATTCATCTGGGAGCCAACTGTATAGAAAATAGTGGTGAGAGTGCTTTCTACATGGCGAAGACACCCTTGGACGCAGCTCCTTTTTGCTACAGCGCAAGGATACACATGTGGGTGCTGCTTGTCGGTCTACTGTAACCTTGGTACACTCTGGATGGCTAAGGGATTTTTCTGCACCTTTGTTTGCCACTCAGCTTCCAATACTTGTAATTACAAGGCCAATATTAGTGAGTATTTTACAAGCAGCGTGGTCATTCGCTCTTAATTTGTTAGTGATTAGTGCTGAAAAGGGAAAACTGACTCATTGCTGTTCTATTTATTGATCTATTGTCTGTGGTGTTTCATGTGCATGCTCCAGTCAGAGGTTACATCACTGACAGCTTGCATTGTTGCACAGTGTGCCCCAACACACATTCCGCGTCATCACATGCTGCTTAGGTTCTTTGAGTACCGACGAGTGCCCACACATTTTCCAGTTTCTATCAATTGTGTGATTTGTCCTGGTACATGTCCTTGGGAAAGCTTTGAATTGTGAAAGAGGCAGGGGCCAACGATCTGCTTGCACTATGCTTTGAATTTCTTGCTCTTCCGTCTCTATTAACGCCAAAGGAAACACTAAGTCAATGCAGGGTGTTGTGTTGACAGGCACATTTAATAAACACGAATAATGTGACAATGAAAGCGCAGAGCCAAATGTCATTGTTGAACCTTTGCTAATGAAGCACAAACTGGCTCCTGGGTGGAAGCCATGCCCACATCAAACTACGTGGGTTGCAACCCACAAAAATGAGACATGCTCCTTTCCAAAACAAAAGAAATAGGACATTACATCTCCCTCTTCCTTAACACAAAACTTTGGGGTCCATTAGCTAATTTCTTCTATCCACCGTGAGGGTTTAAGTACCACTGTTAGCGAGGAGCTGCGTGCGGGTGGAGCGCCACTTAAGTGCAGTCACTGTCGCTCTCATCAGCGTCAGTCTTCTTCTCTGTACTCGGAGTACAGCTCAGAGGAGTCCTCTTCTTGGTGCTCTCCTGGCCTCGGTTGCCTTCAGAATTTAGGAAGAATGATGTGTGATGGTGTCTTGTGGGCTTGCAGCAGTTATCATGGATCCTTGCATGTGTGTCAGTCATTGGTTGAGGCTTAAATGCAGGGACGTATTTGGCATCTTGGGGTTGTCTTACCAGCACCTGGTCTCCTATCTGGATGTTGGGGTTTGCCTTTCTTCTTGGATAGGTAAATCGCTTCATCTTTCCTTTGCTCTCCTTGTCCTCTGTTCTTGCCATGTCGACATAGGTTTGGGGAAGAGTGGCATTTGGATTTTGCGGCAGTGTGGTTCTTAGCACTCATCCAAACATTAAAACCGGGGGACATGTTCCTGTCGAGCTGTGTGGTGTTTCTCTAGTCCCTTAGTTTGCAGATGGCCTGCATAAAGGATCCATTGGTAATGGAGCAAACTTGGATAGTGCGTTTGAGGTTCCCCATGAATCTCGCCCCCGTTCCATTGGCCTGTGGCTACAGTGACGTAATCTTGCGATGTTGAAAACTGAGATGTTCCGCAAACATGGCAAAGTCATGCCCACTGAAAGGTGGACCATTGTCTGATTTCCCTATGGATGGAATCCCATAGTTCACAAATGTCTTGTCTAAGGCCGGTATTACAGCTTGGGCACTGGTGGAGTGAATGAGGTGCACCTCTGAGAATCGCGACATCTCGTCAATGATCACCAACACATACTTGCTGTTGGCCAGCGGACCGAAAATGTCGATAGCCACCTCGTCCCATACTTGCACCGGCATTGATGACATCTTGAGAGGCTGTGGAAAAGTGGGTGGGGCGACTGCCTTGCACACAATGAACTTGCCTAGCAGCTATTCTACTTTCTAGTCCATCAGGGGGGAACCACACCTTTGTTCTGAGTTGTTGTTTTGTCGATACGATTCCCCTATGTCCCTAGTGTGCTAGGGCATGCACTTGCCGTTACAGACTTGCTGTTACAGACTTGCAGGGATGACAATTCTATTTTCCTTCAGCAGAGCCCTTCCGGGGACATGGACAGTGTGTGCCTAATTCGTTTAAAAGTGTGGAAATGGCTCTCTTCAATTGGAGACAGGAATTGTCCACAATTGATTTTGATGTCATTGACCTGATCTCAGGCATTCTTGTATTCTTAGGAGTAGGTGGTCCTTCTTCTTGGCTTCTGCCAGTTGATCACTCGTGATGGACTTGGGGAGTGCGTTGTTTATTAGGTAATGTATGTATTAGTTCGCTTTGATGGACTGGCGCTCATCATGAGCTGAAAGCGGGTATCTGGACAAGAAGTCTGCTGGGTTGTTGTCCTTCCCCGAGTGGTGTATGATTTTGAAGGAGTACTCTTGCAGCCTGAGTCCCCACCTTGCGATGCGCGTTGGCATCTTAGCTGTTGGTTTGCCGTAGATTGTGGTGAGGGCCTGGTGGTCAGTGATGATCGTGAAGGGGCGTCCATATAGGAACAGGTGGTAGTGTTCACACGCCCACGCAACCGCTAGGCTTTCCTTCTCCGGTTATGAGTATGCACATTCGGTTGCTGAGAGGCTGCGGATTGCATATGCTATGATGCGCCCTGGGGAGTTGGGCGAGGCCCCTGGCTGAGACTGAGCTAATATCACCCCTAATCTGACCTGGCTGGCATTAACTGTCAGTTCTGTATTGAGATCCGGGTCATAGTATGCTATGCAGGTTGCTGACGCTATGAGTTTCTTGATATCCTGGAAGGCATCTTCGCATTTGTGGAACCAGTAGACTTCCTGATTTTTCCCTGTGAGTAGTCCAAGGGGTGTGCTCAACTGACGCAAAGTCTTGAATGTACCACGTACAGTAACTCGCCATTCCCAGGAATGATTGTACTGTGGACACTGACATGGGTGTGGGAGCCTCCACCAATGCTTGTACCTTTTCGGGGTCAGGTTGTAAGCCATTGCTTGAAAATGTGTCTGAAAAATCTTAGTCGACTTGCTGAGTTCACACTTGTCGGGGTTGAGCGTGAGGTGAGCATTCTTGCGTGGTGCCGAAAAATAGAATGTCATCACTATAATTTAAGCAATTTGGGATGTGCTTGATGACCAGATGGATTTCATTTTGGAATATTTCAGCCGCTGATGATACGCCAAAGCTGAGCCTTTTGTACCTGCAAAGTCAGAGGTGCATAGAGAATTTGGTGATGTATCTGGAGGACGGATGTAGTTCAAGCTGGTGATGACCCTAGTTTAAGTCCAACTTTGAAAATACTTTTGCACCGTGGCGTAGATGCATCACGTCAGTCATCCTGGGTGCGAGGTGACATTCTCTTTCTATTGCCACATTGGGGGTCCTCATGTCCATGCAGATTTGTATGCTGTCATTCTCCTTTTTGGGCACAGGGAAAATGGGGGACACCCACGGGGTGGGCCCTGATGCCGGTTCAATAATGTCTTGTTGGAAAAGGGACTGGATTTCATTTTCTACGTGTCTCTGAATGTTGAGGGGGATGCCCCTATAATGTTGAGCGATCATTGGTATCTGCGGATTTATGTGTGGTTTAATCGGTTTGTCCTTGAGTTTCCCCAGTCCTTTAAACAGTGATGGAAACATTTTCTGTATCATGTCCTTCGGGTTGGTAGTGTATACAGACATGATCTGGTACATTATGTATATAAGACCCATCTGGATGGCTGACCGGAAGCTCAGTATGCTCCCTCCTGGAACTTCTCCTTTTATGACATACATTTTTACTTTCAGACGTTTGTCCTTCTATTGACATGTGGCTGTGAACATGCCTCAGCATTTAAGCGGTTTGTTCGACCCATATGGGCAGATTTGAATGTCTACTTCGCTTAATTCTTTCTTACTTACTAGGGACTTCCATGTGTCCTCACTGATCATGTTTACCGTGGCTCCGGTGTCGATCAGAAATGCACGACTTTTTCCATTTAACTGTAGTAATAATGTTGGGCTGTATCCTGTGGCAATGCTGTTCCCTATGGGATGGACGTATCCTCTCTTTCTGTCTCCGCTGCATGAGGAGGAGTATGAGTCTTGTCGACATACTGGGTATTCCTCCAAATATCTAACTTTTTGTCACGGGGGCCGTTGTTGCAAGTCCTGCCTGCTCCTGTAGCGACTGGAGTGATCCCTTTTCTCTTCGCACCATCCTTCTCTGCGCAATGATTCCCGTGAGAGCTGCGCCTCCTGTTGGTGGGGGATCGCTGCGGGTTGTGTCGTGGGCTTTCCTGCCTTGAGCGATGTTCATCCTGTCTCCTGGAATCTCTGTTGGTTTACGCTGGTTGAAAAAATGTAAAGTTCCTGCATACTGATTGGAAATGATTATCACCTCCACATTTGTCGCAGTGATGCCCTATGGCTGGGCACGGGCTGACATGTTGGAACTTGTACCCACATCTGTAGCACTTTTTCTGTTCTGCTGTATTTTCTGTTGTGCGAATAGGGCACCCGGTTACGGAAGATGTAGACTATGTAATTTTAATGTTGCCAAGTGATTCTGTTTGTAGTGATAGCGCAGAGTCTGCCCTTGCTAGCTGGAAGATTTCTTCAAGGGTTCTGTTCTTTTGGAGTAATTTCTTTCGGAGTTCAGGAGACTCACAGCCTGCAATTGTCTGCGACTTGAGTGCTTCTTCTGTCGAGTATCGATCAAAGTCACAGTATTTGGCACGTTTTCTCAATCTCATCACAAAATTATCCATGTTTTCACCCTTCTCTTGAGTGGTGATGTGAAAAATATGCCTATCGTAATCTACGTTTCTCCAAGGAGCAAAATAAATGTTATGGGAGTCAGTTTTCCCTTGAAATGTGTTGGTATTGTTTTCCGGCATTTCGAATACAATGTCTCTTACCACCGAGCCCAGTGAATGCATTAGAATTCCTAGTAAACTGCGTTCTTCTCAGACCCCTGAGGCATCTATTTATATTTGCATTTCTTTAAGCCACCTGGCCCATCTGGGCGTCAAACTGTTAGTGTCCGAAATGTCAAAATGTGGCATGGCTTGTAGTTGTAGTGAGTCAGCGCCACCTTCTCTGGGCAGAGCAGCGCAGGGGTGGAACTGGATTGTGGGCTGTGCAAGGTGCCGTCTGCCTCATTGCTGGACATGGTGCAAGATGTCTCATGTGAGGTGCAGGGCTTTTATGTTCTCACCTTGGTATGCTGCAGTAGTTTGCCTTTGATGATCACTGCTGCCGTGGATTGAACGACCTCTGTAAGCACAAGGCTTTCCAAGCGCGTGTTGTTGCTCGACTCAGTGTTCGTGGCTAAATAAGGAAGGTGTCAGCGCATGGCTCACCGTGGGAGCACGTTTCCGCCTTTGATGAAGTGTACAACGTTGAAATATGCCGTGGTTTTCTCCTTTGATGTGTAACACGTTGATATATGCTGCAGTAATGTCAGGAGTAGTTTCCTTTGTGACGGTGCCTGAACGTATGATTGAAGAGGCCCACTTGTCGTGGCAGGCCTCATACGTGTCGTGCGTATGCTTTCTTGTAATGAGCACAATTGCTTTTTCCTCCGTGGCAGTGCACTTCCCTTTTGCACGTGCGATTTTTTATTTATTTATTTATTTTTTATTATTTATTTATTTTTTCATCTTCCGATGCACGTGGAGCACTGTGAAGCGTTTCTACCTGGAATGCGGGCTCACATGGGACGCAGGAATCTGCTTTGCGTCGCGATGCACCGGAGTAGCTGGAATGCTTACTTTGCTGCGAAAGTCAGCGGGATGCGTCGGATTCGAACCGTTTCCTTGTAGCCATTGATATGTGTTAATGGGCACATTTAATAAACACGAGTAATGAGACTCGGAGACAATGAAAGCGCTGAGCCAAATAATGTTGTTGAACCTTTATTAATCAAGCCCAAACTGGCTCCTGGGAGGAAGCCCTGCCCTATCAAACTACATGGGTTTCAACCCACAGACATGTCAACAGAAAGGAGACACAGCTCCTTTTTAAAACAATAGAAATAGGGCATTACACAGGGGGCCATATACCGCTCTTTGGTTGGTTGGCTACCTCGCCGGCTGGACATTCCCATAGTTTATGCAAGGCCATTGGCTTTATCTCTTTGCCTGTTGCCATTCCGCTCTTTAGGTGCAGGCTGTCTTGGGAGTAAGGAGGGGTCCACTTTTCGAGCTCTCTGCTTTAATTCCTAATTTGTGTCTGGGTCATTTTTGCCTCACCATCCTGCCCTCTAATGTCCGTTGTCCACTGCACGGTTGGTCTCCTAAGTTGTATCTAGTTAGATTTACTATTATTCTTTCTCTGCCATGTTGTACAGTCTTTCGAATTGGGTTATTGTTACTTTTTCATTGACCCCCGTACTCCCGAAACCTATATGAAAGCCATTGGGATACCATTTCCTAGCCCAAGAAGTTTTCAAAGTGGCCTGTGCAGTCTAAAAAGAGCTTCCATGTGAAATACTTTAATTTTTTCGACATTAAAATAGGGCAGTGTATGTGAAATACCCCATAAGAACGTATCATTATTTTTCTAATGGGCCACGTCAATGCGACTTTGTGCGCCAGGCCAGGTGCCGGAATGCAAACAGCATCAGACTTTTATCTGGCCGAACACATTCCATTTCTCGGCTCACAAGGCGGTACTCTGAACGTCACTGAATAACCGCTGTTAGGCTGGGGCACATCATCACTTCAGCATATACGTGATGAACATTTTGTTGTGTGGTGATTAACTTTTTGCAACTCAACTTTATGAAAGCACCAACAAAGACTTTGATTACCATAAATCTGCTTTGTCCCCGTTCGAGTTTAGCATCCTAACCGCAGAGTTCGATTTGCATGGCTTACCTGCAGGCTTAGCCCAAGAAGTAGTAAATGGTCACCAATGACCATTCAATAAGTGGAGAGTGCACTGCCCTCCTTCTGGAAAGCTGCTTGTGGGTTACGTTGCTTTACCTTGCAGAGGATGTGGAATGGGCCAATGTACCACAATGTCGGGAGTCCAGGGCACACAGAAGACCTGTCCTTTGGCGAGGGGAGCGGGCAGACCTGCTTTTTCTGTGTACGCTAGCTAGTCGACTGTTGGAAGGCCACTGATTGATGATATTGCAATGTGTGCTACAATTAGGCTCCGTGCAGAGATAAAGATTGGACTGTCATTGGTGGAGGTGTGTCCGGTGAGCAGAACGTTCTGTAAGTTGCCTGTTATGACTCCATTATCAGTTTGCTCTCTGCTCCAGATCCCTGAAGTCATGGGAGATAATGAAACAGTTTACATTCCATTCTGACCAAGATCGTTTACACTACTCATCTATGCAAAAGTCCCCATTGCAGCTCGAATACCATGCTTTTACATATGCTGCCATGTCTCTGCCTTATGCAGTACCTTACCTGTTGTCTCCAGATGCTAGAGTGGCCTTTAAATGAACCTGGTGCATCAGGGGACTTGACCAACATACCCATGGGTACAACTCTCTGCATATCTCCATTGCCTCTTCACTTAGCGTCACGTCATCTTTGAACTTTCCATACAGGATCCATGCCTCCATTGCTTAGGCCCGCTCCAGGAATCCTATCTGTCCACACTGCACAAGCACTGCGTCACTAGTAAACTTGGCTAGTTGCAACGTTTCTTGAATTGCAGTTCTGGCAACTTCAAACCATGTTTGGCAGAAGAGTCTCTTGAAGGGGCATTAGATTGCCCTGCTTGTGTTTCTGGGCTAGCGGTTTGTAGAATAAACACAGAAAAGTTCCCCTCACATCACAAAATGTCTAGTACAGATAAAGAAAGAACTGTGACACTGGTCTGACTTTATTTTACCTATAAACCTGTACAAAAACTAGAAAACACTATTCTGTATTCATAATATACTGCTACCTCTCCCTGTTAAGCCTTCCGAAAGTCTACCTGAGCTCCTCAACAGCCGATACAGGCAGATCGTTTTATTGGGGGCCACCGTACGAGACCCTTGACTGCAATATAGAGCTATGAATGTGTTTTTAGTTTGGACTAAAGCGCCACCTATAAGCCGAAACTATTGCATTAGTGTACAGATGGGGAGAAATGGCGTATGAGGGGGGACACAAAGCTTGTAGGTGTTTGGTTATTTGCCCACCCATTGACTGCCCATGGCCATGCCAATCCCTATGGCCATTCCCACCCAGTTCCTTCCCATCCCTGCCCAGAACACCTCATCACAGGTACTCTTGGAGCTTTCTTTATTCGAGCCTTACCATCAAACTTTGCACTCGAAGTACCTGCCAGTGTTTTTTCAAAGCAGTCTTCTAAGTGTTAATAACTTAATTGGAGTTGTAAACATGCTACTGGTGTAAATAAAAAGTCTTAATCAGGTCTGGCTTCAGCCACTCTATTTATAAGCACTGTGCATGTCCTTCGCTGAATTCCTGTTAAAAACCAGCATTGGCAAAGTCAACAGTTTTGTCTTTTGTAGAAGTAGTAGGCATTTGCCAGGCAATGATATTAATGTCAAAAGTATGTGCACCATTTTGCACCTGCTACCATCAGTAGCCAGTTAATAAGATTATGGTAGTTCTGGTAAGTGCCTTTCCCACACCTATACAAAAGCTCATACTATTGGCATTGCCAATACTTGTTCATTTTTCTAGTGCTGTACTCCATGCCAACAAGATCCTTCAGAGTGCTGTGGTTACCGCTCTTCGCAGCCTGGAAAGGCCACATTCTTATGTGCATTTTTTGCAATAATTGGTAGTAACGAGAAACACCATTCGAAAAAATAGCCAGGCTAAAAAAACGTGTTTTTTACATTTCATTTTCTTTATCCCAGGTTAGATTTTTTGTCCACAGCTGTAAGTGAGACAATGGACACCAGCATCCTGTGGAAACCTGCAGTATGGTGTAATATCCATGGACTGACTGCCTTTGTTTTTTTTTCTACAATAGTGAAAGGACAACTTTAGTTACAAACTAATGGTTCTTCCTGACCTCATTATATCAAAGGGGTAGGACATTGCCCTTTTGCTCAGAAGGTGAGCATGTTTGCACGGAACAGAAACAAGTTTTGCAGTGCATAGCCCACGTGACTGCAGTTAGTGCAGCAAATAGGCCGGAACAAGATGGCTCGCCGCTCCATCCCCAGACTGAGGGACTTGCCTACGACACTCACAGATCTGCTTTGAAGCTGCACTATCATGCTTAACAAGCATGCAGCTTTCAAAATGCTCTGTGGCGCTCCCAAGTCTTTTGAAAGTGGTCTGCTCTTTGAAGCGTGGGTTGCTTTTGCATGTGATAACTCAGCTTCTAAACAGTATCCTCACTGGAAGCCGAGTTAACAAATCCACAAGCGACCCACTTTTCAACAAGCTGATTTTCAGTAGACTCGGCACAGGAAAGTGAATACAAAACCAGCTAAAGCCCTGCATACTTGTTGCAGCTGTCCAAACTGGTATACATGTCCTGCAATGTACGGACATTTATTTTCTTAGGGTGAGTATGTGACCAATAAAAACTGCAGAGCCCAACTTCCATTATTCGCTCAAAAGGGTTTCTTACTGAATCACTATAAGACATGTTTCAACTTTAAAAGTGTGGACATTCTTATGTTCCCATAATGCTTTTTGATTTCATGCAAATCACCATGGTTTTGGGTTCTATGAAAAGATACTGTATTGTGTGACCAGGTCTGGGGCCCCACCCCTCAGCTCTGCCACTCAAAGGATGAGCTGGTTTCCTTGTCAGGTGCGTCTCTGCTTTGCTCCCTGCAGCCATTTCCACTTGCCTTCTGGACTGCAGTCTCAAAGGATCTTGTAGGGAAACCACTTGGGAAGCAGCTTCAGGGGCTGGTTGACGCTTAGGGGGTTTGTTGTACATTGATTGTAATCAGTTTTTTGGCCTGTTTCATGTACTCTAGTGGGGGGCTTTGAGTGTTTTTTCAATCGGTTTTGTTGACCAGTTTGTGCTATTCTGGTTGGTTTCTCTTATGTTTTTGTGGCTTCTGACCCTGTGTTTCTGTGCTGGCCTGCATCTAGAGTGTGGAGTGCCTGTGGTGTAGTCCTTTGTTTGTGTCTGGCTTTCTCCGAGTCCCGCCCTCCCGTCTCCCAGCCCGGCCACCTCCCCTGATTGGTACGTCCACCTGGTCATAACTGACCTTCCCAGGGCAGCCCTCTGCGGTTAAGGGCCCCAAAGCAAAGGGCATCTCCCACAGAGGCAGCTCCAGATTGTGTCTGCAGGTGTCAGAAGAGGAGGCCATCAACCAGCAGCAACCATGGTGTGGCCTGGGTGGGGAGTACAGCAATCAATCTCTCTAGGTTGGACTATTGTAACAGCCTCTTCCTAAATCTACCTGCCTCTACTCTCCGCCCTCTGCAACTTATCCAGAACAGGACTACAAGACTTGTCCTTGGCCTCAAGCCCTGGGATCGTATCTCTCCATTGCTCTCAGTGGATGCAAGTATTAAATTCAAAACCCTCTGCATTGTCCACAAGGCTTTCTGGGGCCTGGGTCCAAAATACCTTCAGCTATCCCTCCGCAAATACCTCCCCTCTCGAGCTCTTCGCTCCTCTACCTCTAACCCGCTCTGGGTCAATCGTTTTTCAAAGAAACAAGCTGGGGGGAGATCTCCATCTTCGTCTGGGGCCTCCCTCTGGAACAGCCTTCCTGCCACTCTAAAACTCTAGGAGAACCATCTCCGGTTCCGGAAGCACCTCAAAACCTTCCTCTTTGCTTCTGCCTTCCCTCCCCCTCTCCCCTGCTGACCGGCTCTCTTGGCACTGTGCACCTGGCCACCCTCTTTCTCCTGGGCCCAGGTACCTGCTCACCCTGCCGCCCTCCTGCACTGCTTCCTGGCCACCCCTTGCACTGGTAGACTGTATCTGTACCCATACACAGCCCCCTACCTTTTTTTCTTCTTCTTCTGCACTTATCAGACTTACCCAGTCTGCTGCCATAAACACAGCACTTGCCACTTGCTGACTGCACTACCACTGTTTATTGCCTCCATTTTCTATTTATTTGTATTTATTATTTATCTGCTCTCCTCTGCTCCGCGCTTTCCACTCTCCCCCTTCCATGCACTTTTTCCCTTTTCCCTTTCCCATGCACTTGCACGTTCTCAATGTCATTGGGCCTAGTAAGATCATTGTTGTTTTGTGTTCTTCCCTGTTCCCCTCTCTTGCCTAGTTGCTCTCTGAACCACTTGTGTACGAGCGTGATACAAATAAAATATCATATCATATATCACTCTACTCCAGAAGCCCTGCCACTCTACCTGCCCTCAGACCATAGGAGAACAGGATATTAACACTAACCTGCTTAACAACTAGATAAAATTGTGAACACTCGTCTGCGTCGCATCTAGATAGGATTGTGAATGTTTGCAAGTGCCACACTTAGAACTATGAACATTAGCCTGCGTTGCATCTAGAAAGGATTGTGAAGGTTAGCAAGTTACACACTTAGATAGAATTGTGAACATTAGCCTGCGCCGTACCCAGACAGAATTCATCAAGTACCACATTTAGTTAAAATTGTGAACATTAGCCTGCATCACATCTAGACAGGATTGTGAATGTCGGCCAGTGCCACATCTAGATAAGCGAATATTAGCCATTGCCACATCTAGACTGCATTGTGAATATTACGAATGCCACATTTAGATAGAATTGTGAATATTGGCATGCGTCATATATAGACAGGATTGTGAATATTAGCCAGTGCCGGATCTAGATAGAAAGGCAGAGATATTCATGCGCCACATATAGAAAGAACGTGGAAATGTTGCACTTATCACTTGTAGATAGCGAGGCCAATAACCAACCCACTAACAATTCCACCCCTCTGCATACACCTCTCAAACTCTAACGAAATACAACCACAACCCTAAAGCACAACAAACCGCACAAACTCCACTACACCGCAACAACAAAACAAACTACACATAGCTTCGACGGCTACCTACCAGAAAGCACCCCCAAGCTCAGAGAACGGTGTTAACTGAACTGAGGCTGCAGACAGCACATCACTGCTCTCTTGCACTTATCCCACTCGTTCCCACTAACCCACACCCCACCCCCTTTCCTTTTCAGATCTGCCAGAGCGCCAGGGGAACACTCCGGTGATAATAGTGCGCGGTACAAATATCTTTTAACATTAACATTCCCTGAGTAAATGTTTTCCATTTTGAATGAAAAATAAATGGGTAAAGAGAAATGGTGGCTCCCATTTTCATTAGTTAACGCAACCTTCGGTATTGTCCCTGCTGCAGCTGGACTGCCATTGTCGGCACCTGTCCCAAGCCCTTCCCTCCATTATAAACAAAAATGAACACGTGCCTCAAATTCGGGTATCACAATAGCCACTCGGATTAATTCTGTGGGTATTTCCTGTTCCTCTCCACATCATTAAGATGATTCACCCGAGTATTCTCCCCATCAAGTGTCCAGGCTGTGAATGCAGCACATCCGTTGGCTCCCCTCACTTAGCATTTTAGCATATTAAAATGGAGCTGCCGATTCCCTTCTAGCCCTCAGTAGATTTTACCACCGCCCAACCCCCTCAACTTCCCTGCATTGGTGCCCTGTGCCCTGTGTCCAAATGTCGAGGTTAAGGACTTATACATTGCCCATGGCTCCTTCAGGAAATGAGCCCCCCCTTCCTCATTTCCAAAGCTTGAATGTAAATCCATGCCAGAAGCCCTCACACAACAGATCCCTTCTGCAGTGTGGGCCGGATTGTCCCCCAAAAGTCTGTATGTTGCAGTCTCTTCAGGTTATTTTTGGAAAGTCTTTGCATAATACTAGCTAAAACTTTGTACGCTTTTTTTACAGAGTGGTTGGCTGTGGCGTTGCATGCCAATGTTGTGCAGCTAGAAAGTTCCCCAGCAACTTCAGTCCGCTATACACATGATTAGAAGTTCGTGGCAAGTGGTAACCTTCCAATTACTGATGAGAGGATGGAGCGGGAACCCGTTCTTTAACAAATTGCTTCACATCTAGTGTCATAACTGTTCATTTTGACTTGCATTTTGCAAACGTCGCCTCTTGCAAATGAGCGCACTGAGGCCCAAGTGACACTTTTGCCGAGCTCACGTAGCTGTAACTTGCGTGTGACATGCTCTCGCCGATTTACTAGGTTTGTTGTTATTCTGCATGTGCATACTTACTGTTTCCCAATCAGATTTGTAGCATATGATCCATGCCACATTCCACCTCTGCAAACCAGCCTTGGCATTTCCCCCATAAAGTTGCTAAAACACGTGTTCCCAATTAACATTTTTGTTCTTATATAGTGGCTAGTGAGCCACGTGTAGTTTTGAAAGAAATCTAGGAAAGGGAGCGTTCTCCTCAATTAACGCAACTCTATCCAAGTTAATGAGTCCAGCTAAGGGCGAAGGAGCCAGACTGCACTGAAGTCGACAAGACCAGCAGTGGGCGAGGACCGAAACTCCCTAGATCTGAACGAGACCCATAATTCAAAAGGAGTAAAACTCCAGTGAAATGACAACGTCTTGGAGAGGTAGCATCGAGGTTCAGTGTGTATCTTTTAAATGGAATACAACGACGAGATGATGGGAGATGTTGTCAAATTCACAAACGGACAGGACAGATAGTTCTATCAGCAAGCTGAACAGACATAAACGGGCGTGTGAAAGGGATTGTTATTCCAAGGGTCTTTGAACTGCGCCTAATTAATGGAGTAGAAGGCCATTGCCATGCAATCGCAATGCTCATTTTCGCATTAGGAGACATGAAGTCTGGTTTTCCCTATAGGAAACTGGCAAACAAACATTCCTAGCTAAAGTTGCTAGGTGGTAGATAATAAATAGCCAGCTCAGTAGAGGCCATAGTGTAACAGAATGGAAGAATAGCCACGTTTGTGGGCCTGCTAGTCATGTAGGGCCTGAACCAGTCTTTAGCATTCAACCCACCTTACTTTCCAACTACTTCACCAATGAGGACATCCCACAGAATCTAGAGTGAAGAAATGTGCTTTTCTTTCTAAACGCCATGTGGTGATAGGCGAAAGAACCATACCAACATTTATGCTAAATGCCAGCAATGGAGCCAAAAGAGGTCCCTTGAGGGATTGTTGGCAGATCCCTGTAATCCACCCGCTCTCCCTCCACAAGAGCAGGGCTCTCATGTTTGATGGCCCAAGACATCTACCCCATGTGATGGTAAAGCCAGGACCTGCTACGACACTGCACCCCTGGTAATGTGGAAGGACATCGCCTTGCAGAACTGGGCTATTGTCAAGAATCCCAGGTGTTTAGGACATTCCTGGTACAGAATAAAGAATCGTTTTCATTAAACCCGTGCTAATTCCACGTTTGTACCCCTCCAGGAAGATTAGCCATAATCACCCCACCCGCGCACTGACCCCCCGGAAAAGACCTAGAACCTATCTAGCTCTCTACAGGGCTCTGCAATCCTATTGCTAAAAACGTCTACGGGCCAGTATGGTTTTCCCTCAGAGGCAGTGCTGGTGCTTTAGTGTGTCGATATGTGTGCGAGCCCCTGTTCATTGTGTCGAGTGTTCTATATCCACTCCTCCACTCATTACCCTAAATAGAAAGGCACAAGTGGTCGGTCCTGTGCTCTGTTCCCCAGGGTTAAGACCTCCATCTATCCTTGCACAAGAGTAGTGGAAGGCAATTATAACAA
The DNA here is from genome assembly GCF_040938575.1 of Ambystoma mexicanum. NCBI lineage: Eukaryota > Metazoa > Chordata > Amphibia > Caudata > Ambystomatidae > Ambystoma > Ambystoma mexicanum. The sequence continues at coordinate 1,145,109,165 of NC_090935.1, read as the reverse complement.
AACAGTTGTATAGCCCCTGCATGCAATTAACACTCCCCGCACTCCACCCATTAATGTACCTCCCTGTAGACCAACACCATCGTGCACCAATGCAAATCTATGGAAAAGCCTTCCCATAGTTCCATTTTTTCTTGTTCTGAACTTGTCTATAGTAGAGGTATTCAAGCTCCTGCATATGTTGTCCATAAATTGCTGCTTTCATATTGCACTCCTGGCCCTGTTGGAATTTTAATATTAGCTCATCCTCTGTCTTTTCGTGCTTTGCAAGTAGCAATGCGCGTTTTTATGGCACAGTGGCACATTGTTGTACGTTCAATGGATAGCTGCCTGGATGGAGCTCTACACCGTTTTAGAATATAGTCCATTGTGGTGGCTTTACTCATTTTGAATGTAGACCGTCTTTTGAGTTGCCTTTACAGCTAAAACCCAGTGCCAACATCACTGTTATAGTACATGTATGTGCAGTTTCCGCACAGTCTCACTTCCTTTCTTCTGTATCGTCAACCATTAAGAGGGCCCTCTGTTAGTCATGCACAGAGTTGGGTCCACTCTTATTCATGTCGGTGAATAATCTACCAGTTGTTGGGACACAATCGCTGGATCTTTTCAGACTCCCTCCGTATGTAATCCGTCCAGCCATTGCTTTAATGGGCACATCCTCTTGCAAGACCCTGCTACTTGCTGTGCTCTAGATACGCAGCGTTGCTCTCTGGAATGTGTGACAAATCCTTGGATGTGGTCCCTGCTCCGATTACAGGGTGTGGGGGCTTTCTCATGAGGACAGGGCAGTGTGGCCACAGTCCGATAATCCCCCCCTCACCCTCTTACCCCATAGAAGGTCCTGTAGTCCCTACACTTTGATGTACGTGTGTATGGTAGACACTGCCACCTCCTTAACAAGTACTGTGACAAGAAAGAGTAGGGAATACCCATATGAATAGTGTAGAAAAAACAAAGACCAGGAAGAACATCAGTACCTCAGTGTATCATGGCAGTCAGGGTACTGCGACGAGGAAGATGTGCGGAGTGATGAGGAATACTCCAAAGAAAAATGTGCTACTAGTGGAATAAAAATGTCTTAACCAAGTGTGCCTTCAGCCACTTAACTTAATCCTGCGTCTTGTACTGAAGGCCTGCTAAAAACAACAATTGGCAAAGCCAACAGTTGTGATCTGTGTATAGGTAGCAGACATTTGTCTGGCACTGCTATCATATGACTGGCCAATCACAACATGTTTAGCAGTTGCCATTTTATGGTCAAGTGCCTATCCCATGCCTACACTAAAGCCAAAACTGTCGGCTTTGTCAATGCTTGCACATGAATGTATTAGAACAGTGATGTTGGCACTAGGCCTCAGCTGTGATGGCAACTAAAAAGACGGTCTACATTCAAAATGGGAAAAGCCAGCGCAATGTACTACATTCTAAAACGCTGGTTTTATTATGTCATCTCTGGGGAGTATGTTTTCCTGGCTGGGATTTTGCTGTCGGAAGCGGCTGATCGGCTAAGCGTATTCAGTGCGGCTTGACGGCTAACGTCTTACGTCTTACGGTCCTTTCCTCTGTGGTAGAGGTGCGGCTTTGTGATCGGATTGCAGGATCGCAGGAGCTGAGGTCGGCCGGCTGTTTATCGAGTGCCGATTGGCGATTAGTGACTGCCGAGTGGCGAGTGCAGAAACAGGTGCCGAGTGTCGGATTGCGTGGCGTGCGTGGCCCTGGGATTGCCCTTGCTGCTCTTTTTGCCTATCAGCCTGCTTGTCCAGCTTGCGCTACTTGTGTTTGTCCAGCCGGTCTTGTGGGCCTCCTGTGGGTCTCAATTGGATTCCTCGGGACTCTTTCCGGGCGGAGCTGTTTCCTGCGGGACCCGCTAGATCCGCCCTACACGTTCAGAGTGAGTTGTGCTGCGGGGGGTTGGTGGGGAAGGCAGTAGGACTGTAGAAAACTGCCATCTGCCAACTCCCTGGTGCTAACTGCTAACTGATAACGGTTAACGGGTAAAAAACAAAAGGTAAAGGGTCAAGGCAAAGGTGGGGGACGTGGGGAGTTACTTGAGGAACTTGGTATCAGCCTTTTGTATTTGATAAAGGCTGATATAGGGTGAAAAGGGTTTCTACGAAAGAAGTGCCTCCCCCCCCCCATATCTCTACATATTCCTACCTGACCCACTCTTACTTACCAACCCAATCACACTCTAATCTAAATTGCTTTGTGAAGTGTGGTCAGTCAACCCATTAATACCTTTGTGGCTATAATAAGTGACAACGGGTTTGACCAGGTGTTATCAGGAGTGGAGGGAGGTAGCGGATAGATAACTGACGGGTTTTGAGTCTGCAATCTGCCTGTCTGTATTGTTGCTCCGCCCCCTCTTTCTGCCCCTTGAGGATGTCCGACCTAATTTTGAAGAAGCACTACTTTCAGCAAAAATCTTGCCTTGAATCGAATAGGGGGTCATGTATGACCTTCGTAGTGCGGCTGTTCCCATAGAAGCTCAGAGACCATTACACTCTACTCCGGTGGATATGGGGAAGAAGGCACCACGTAAAGAGAAGGCAAGAGCGAGGGAATCCTTCTTCAAACCCTATAAAACGGGTGGTGGTATTTTCCTTCCTCCAGGTGTGTACCCATCAGATGATCAGGTTCCAGCAGGTTCGGCTCTGCCATATTCTGTATCACGCATGGAGGACCTGTCGGCGCCTTTAAACCAATCTACTTGTACGTGATTCCAAGGTGATATTGACTTAGAGAACTCTGCGATTCAACAGTGTGAGGTCTTCATTGAGCCTAAAGATGAGGATATGTTGGAGTTAGAAGCGGTAGTCTCAACTCCTGATAGGGGAAGGACTTTGACACCGGTCGAAGTAAGTTCTCGGGAGATCCCTCAGGAGCTGCCTACTTCCTTACCTGAACTAGAGGGGCCGGCTGTGTCTGCTCAGAATTCTCCCGAAGAACTTGTGCCACCGACCATGACAACTCTAAACTTCGTTCTGTCCTCTCTAGTTAAAGTCTTTGAAAACTGAGGTCTACCAGCATACGGGTATACTAATGGAGATGAACAAGGATTTGGAACTAAATGAAATTGCCATGATAGCCTTAAAATCAGCAGTCAATGAATCATTGGGAGGGTTTTTGGCTGATCTCCATAAAGAAGTAAAGGATCAATCATGTAAAATGGCCCTTTTGACTGATTTATGTGGGGGTTTAAAAAAGATGTCCCTGATCTTATTAGAAAAAGCTGATCGCTCGGATAATCAATCACAGGAAGGCCCTTTAGGTCCTCCCATTCTTCCTCACGTGGAGGCCATGGTTGATGATACTCCCCTCTCGATATCTGTGATGGAGGAGTTCATGAGATTGGCTGCCCTGGCGGATAGTGATCCTCAAGTGGGGGTTCCACTTGAGGGTTCTCCAATAGATATTTCCTCTTCGGATTTAGCAGTCCCTAGGAAGAAGAAATTAAATGGGAAGTCCAAAAAAAAGAGAAAAAATAGGAGGCTATCAGCCAGTGAAGCCATCACCCCTTAATCAAAAAGGGGAAAGGAAAGAAAAAACAGATCAATTCTGGATCTAATCAGCATACACGAAAATGAAATGTTGACCAAGAAACCCCTGAAAAATCCAAAAAGATTGTGGCGAAGTCTCCTTGCTCCAAAAAAGGGAAGAAAATTCCCAAATCCAAATCCCAAAAAGCACATCTTGTGGATGAAACGATAGTGCCTGGTGGTAAATCCACTGTGGGAAGTCAAACTGACTATGTGGACCAACCAAAAAAAATTGCTCCAATCTTTTTAATGGCTAAAAAAAAAGCTGCCGTCTAAACCTCTGGTTAAAATTGCTCCTATCTTCTTGAAAAAATCAGCAAGGTTGGTGATAGATCAGGGAGCCAAAGGGGGGGGGATCCTCTGGCTGTGAAAACTCGCAAGCTAATACTGCTGCTGTAATCAAGCGTCCGTCTGTTGGATCGGCTTGCCCTTTGTTTGATGGTGCACCACCGGCTGCAGGAATAGATGCCTCATCTGGTTTAGGCTCTTTGACAGAGAATGGAAACTGTGTCCAAGCATCTCAGTTGCCTGATGAACTGTACAAACAGAACTTAGATCTGACAGTTTTTTATCAAGAAAAATTGCATCTTCATGTGTTGACTTTCCATTAAATCGTTCGGCAATAATAACGGAATTGAAGTCAATCCCAGCTTTGAAGTATTTTTCTTCAAATGACATTGAAGCAGTGAGCTTCCCATATGATACTGACACTAATATAGTGGCAATAGAACTGAAATCAAGACTGGGTTTGAATCTAATTATGGGTGAGGCGGTGGCATGGGAGCAGAGGGGTCTGAAGATCTCTCGAACTTGCCCGATAACTACTGTCTCCGAGTCCCGCCGGTTAATCAATCAAGATCACCGTTGGGGGGCAACCAGTAAGGATTTTTCCCCAACTGTCTCAACGAATATGTGGGATATGCTACCTGAAGTGATCTCCCAAGTCTTTCTTAAGATGGGGATGACCCATCCGAAGCTCTAGGGTCGCCTCAAGTTAATGTGCTATCATGGAATACTAGATGCTACATATCCTTTTCTGAGGAGCCCAGGAGATCGGAAATTTTTAAAACTTTCGATCTAATTCTTTTTCAAGAAACTTGGCTAACTGGTCTAGTAGGTATTGATGGATTCACAATTTTTCAACAGTTGGCCTTGGCTCCTGGGATGGGTAGACCAATGGGGGGGTTTGCTGGTGGCCTCTAGTAACGAGATGTTTAAATCCTTGGTGATTGTCTCAAATAGTATCCAGGGGATCCTCAGGGTGAGAGTATCTTTGAGAAACTCCAATGAACGTTTAAGCTGGATTATGGTAAACCTTTACTGGAACTCGGGTGTCTTTCCACTTAGTGAGTTTCTGTGTGCTCGCTCGGAGGGTTTACTTGATTGCTCTATCCATTACCCGGGGGATGAAATTCTTATTGCCAGGGACATTAACTCTCAATGTATCTCTACTGTGGATCTCAGATCAGGCAAGTGTAAGCAGAAGTCTACGAATGGAAAAATATGGTTAAGGTTTATGCAGGATTGGAATCTATCTATGTTGAATGGAAATATTAGGGGGGATATTCCTAATTCCCCCACTTGGCACAGAGGTATTTCATTCTCCACGATAGATTATTTCTTTGTCTCTAGCAATATTTTTGAAAATTGTAACAGGTTGATAGTTTGAGATGGGAATCCTGATGACCATGCTATGATGAAGGTGACTGTATCGTATGATTGTGCTCCAGTAACTTTTAGTTATGATCATAAGCTCCTTGTTAATAACTCAGGTAATGTAACGCTCACCTGATTCCCGTAGAGGCGCCGGTCTTGACTGGGCGTATACCGTATCTTCAAAGGTGATGTGTAACACACGGCTGGCTCTTTGGGCTGGACCTCTGTGCACTGTATGTCTGACTCGAAGGGTAAGAATGTCTGCAGATAGAAAATATGGGATTAAGGAACTGGGTTATTGAATGTCTCTCTCTTCTTCCCTTTCTCTTCTCCTGTAGAACCCCAAAGGTTAACGCTCTCACCTTAGGTAAGTGAACGCTGTGCTCTCCATCTGCCTCGGGGCAGGGTGCTGTAACCAGTTTCTTCACTGGATAAGGGGAGCAGGCCTCTTGACTTCAGAGGACTGCTGTCCGTCGTTTACTGCACGAACGGTAAGTTTCGAGTAATTCTAATGTCTTTAAAGTCTTTAGTAATGATGTCTCTTGTTTTGCAGGGTTCCGGCGATGGCGGATGACGGGCTGAAGTGAGTTGAAGATGGAGCCCGTGTGATGAATAGAAGCGCCTGGAAGCACGTAAGTAAGCGCTTGTTGCCTGCTTCACGATGCGCTCTAACTGTCTTTTTATTTTGCAGGTACAAGTTCGGAGCGGCTGCAGGGTGCCGGAATACCCACTGGGTTAGATGTGGAAAGGAGTAGTGGCACGTGAGTATTAAAGTTCCCCAATGTCTTTAAACGCACCTTGTTTTGTCTTTCAGATGCGGGATGCAGCGCCGAAGGCCTCCGGAGCGTGCGAAGAGTTGGTAAGCTTTTGTCTTTCAGATGCCGGAATGCAGTGTGAAGACCTCCGGAGCGCACGAAGAGTAGGTAAGCCTTTGTCTTTCAGATGCCGGAATGCAGCGCGAGGCGTTGGTGACAGCCGATGGACCAGGTAAGTGAAGAGCTGTCACTGAAGACCGTAATGCTAACCTGTTCTTTCTTGTCTTTATAGGTGTTGCTGAAGACTGGATTCAGGATGGTAAGCCTTTTTCCTTAGGCCCAGGATCAGATGCAGAAGACACGATGAGCGTTCTGCTCCAGAGGATGCAGAATAACGCAAAGCAAGATTCATCCATCGGGTGTGGTTTAAATAGCCTCCTGTAGTGCTTAGGTCCCTCCTTCCACAGCCACGCCTAGGTAAGAAAAGAGTTCCTGCTTTCCAGAAGAGTTCCAGTGTTCTGAATCTAGGGAGTGGCTCCTGCCCCACCCAACAGGAAAAGTAGTTCCAAACAGAAGAGGATCAGAGGCTCAACTGGCAGGCAAGTAAGCAGCATGGTCTGCTGCAGGTAAGTCCACCCAAGCATTATGAGCCCGGCGCTTCCAGCGCTGGGACTGGGCATATTTATGAGCCTGGTGCCACTGGCGCCAGGACTGGGTCCAAAAGGTCCCAATTGGGACTGGTTGGCACTCGGAACCTGGGTTATGGATCTGCTTCCAAGGGAGTTGGGAAAACCCTGACCTTTTGGAAGCAGAGATCATGACAGGTAATGCCATTAGAAAATTTCAAAAAGGAGGTCAGTTATTAAATAGTGAGCTGCGCCTCAGGACAAGCGAATTATCTAATCAGTTTTTGTCTGACTTCTGTATTCCTAGTGTTTTCCTGAATTTTCTGTCTGCACAGGCAGTAGTGGAGCCCCATGCGCAGAAAACTCACAAGTTACATAAACACTCTTTTAATGTTCAAATTATAAATCGTAAAAAGGAATTGAGGTCCCAGATATCGATCCTAAGGAGAGCGGGCTTGTGTGAGAAGGCCTATGGGGAGGGGTTGGTAAAGCTGAAAAATAACTATAGGAATTGGATTCGTGCACATCATCATCTGATATTCCAACAGGATGCTGAGAGAATGTTATATGTCCTGTCTCTTAAGAATTCCTGAAATTTCTGGTCTTTAGTCAATATGAATGAGGCTACTCAACATCAGAAACAAGATTCTATTATTCAAGAGGGGGTGTGGATTGAACATTTTTCGAAGGTTTATGGTTCTGATGCCTCATTATGCTCGGTTGCTGACGTAATCCATAGTTGGGTTCTTGAGTTTAACGTTCTGGATATAGAACTGTTAATTAAAAAATCTTCAGCGTCCAGAGCTTGTGGACCGAATGGCTTAAGTAACTCGATCTTTAAATCGGATCCAGAAACATGGGCGAAGGTCCTTAAAGCCCTTTTTGATAGTATTATCGCCCAGATGAGAATCCCTGATTCGTGGAGGCTCTCAATAGTCATGCCTATTTAAGAAGGGAGACAGGCTATCAGCTTCTAATTATCGCCCCATCTCTCTCCTAGACGCCGATAGTAAAAAAATTCGGGTATTGTTCTAGGGGAGTTGGAACTCTGGGCAAAAACTAAGGGAATTATTCTGAAGCAGCAATCTGGATTCAGAAAGGGTCTGTTGACATCACTGAATGGGTTAGTCTTGAGATGCTTAGCTGCAAAGTCTTTCACCAAGGGAGGCCCTCCTCTTTTTGGAGCCTGGATTAACTTATCACAGGCTTTTGATATGGTTGATAGAAATCTATTATGGGGAAAATTAGTGGCCTGGGATATACCCGCTGGCTTACTCTCTATTCTAATAGAGTTGCATTCTAACAATCATATGCGGGTTAGACTGGGCAGGTCCGGTTTCCTTTCTGACCAAATCAGATTAACTAGAGGGGTTCGCCAAGGTTGTTTATTGGCTCCCTTGCTTTTCATCCTTTTTATGGCGGACCTAGCTGATGGGCTACAGCATATTGGGTTGATATCTCCCTCCATCGGTAATGCCAAAATTAATTGGCTAGCATATGCCGATGATATAGTAGTGTTGGACTACTCACAAGTGGGGCTGCAGCGCCTGCTAAGTGCTTTAGAATCTTATGCCAGGATTAATAAATTAAGAATAAATCCCTCAAAATCTAAGATTCTTGTATTCAGGAGGCCTAAGAAAATAGTGAAGAACTTGAGTTGTAAGTTAGACCACTCTCAGGTAGGGGTTGTCTCTGAATTAACCTATTTGGGAGCTGAATTAAGATCCTTCCCATCTAGGTTTAATTTGATGGCTTCTATGGATTTAAAATTGATCAAGTTGGGAGCCCAGATGAAAAAAATCCATTCTAAGTTTGGCAGATTTACCATCATTCCCCTTATAAGATTTAATATTGGGAAGGTAGTTCCCATTATTCTATATGGCATGGACTACAATCCTCTAGCCTTTGACTTAGACTGGGATGTTTTTGAATCAAAGATTTGGAAACGTACTTTGGGACTCCCTGATTGTGCTCCGATTGTTTCCCTACGATATGAGTTTGGTCTGTCTTCACTCAGATCATGGCTAGCCTGGAAGTGGCTTACTCTTTATAGGTCAATTCTTGATCCCCCTAAGAATTCACTTTTTGAAGATTCTGATGTAGAGCGGGTACATGGCAATAACGTTTTTCTATGTAGGTTAGAATCAACATGTTTGGAACTATTGTCCCGTTGTGATTCTGATGCTGAGTCCCTCCTACAGAATCCTCTAAAAGTGAAGGAAAAATTGAAACTGGCTGATTGGATTCATACGATTGAGGAGATGCGGGGAACCAAAAGATCAGCTTCCCTCACACTCTTAGATAAGATAAGCCGGAAGGAACGATAGACGCTTAAGAAGTCCCCTAGCTTTTGGTTTAGATCTGCTTTTTTGAGATTTCGTTTAAATCTACTCCCTACCCTGGAATTACTTGCTATAAGGGATAAAGAAGGCGGTACTGCTCCAATCTGTGATAGATGCTTAACTATGGAAGTTCAGACTACTAAGCATTTACTTTCTAAGTGCCCAGGGACTTGGAGTATCAGGGCTAGTTCTTTTGGCAGATTTGTTCATAATGAGTCTCATTTAAATTCTGATGATTTTTGGGCGAGGTTATCGTCTGGCAATGAGATGGCTTTATCAATTGAAGTGGGTAGAGTTTTAAAGGAATGGAAGCTAGTAACAACTTGAATTTTCTTTTGTGAAAAATGTGGTTGTTAGAGTTTCTTTTATCTTTTTTTTCCGATTTTTTTATTATGAGATATGTGTACTTAAAAACTGTAAAGGTTTGTTTTTTATCGTTTATGTAATATTTTGGCTGTGAAATGTGTAAAAAGTCAAATTGTGGCTAATGCACTTTAAATAAAATTTAAAAAAAGTTTTCTCCAGAGTCTACACCAGTTAATTTCTCTGGGTATTTTCTCCACAGCAGTGCCATGGGAGATGGCCACCCAGTGGAGTAGGGTGTTGCAAACAATCTGATCATCTGTTGGTGCTGACACTTTGTGCAATGGCACGTCCTCGTATGATTCGCTCTTGGTCACCCACAATATTGGTATGATTCGTTCTCTGTGAAAAGATCTCATCCTCTCGGGAGGATAGCTCAGGGGCTACACACTCGCCCTGGAAGCAAGATGGTGCAGAGCAACACTGGTTCGATCCCCGGGTCCGTGCTTAGAAACCTCTGGGTATTAAGTGCATTATAAATAACCTATTATAATTAATCCCTGGTTTGGTTCAGATATTAGTTTCTCCCCATTGTCTCTGTATCTGCTGCCATGTCGGATATGGTGGGTTAGTATGTCATGCATAGTGAGATGTGGGTCTGCAGGTGTTTGAATGATCAGCTGAATATTCTGGTTTCCTGGGAACTTCTCTGAAAGCTGGTCTTTTCAACTTCAATTTCTTTAAACATCTCTGAAGCTTTTCAGAGTGTGAATCTTATTGAATAGTGACTTGTGTCTTGACATTGAAGGAGATGTTGGTATGTTCCCTGGCCTCGCTTTCTATGCACCTTCAAGACACTGTCTGCATTTGAGAACGTCGTTTTGGTCGATGTGGAAGTAAACTAGTGCCACTGAACTTGTGGCCCTTTGTTGTCTTGCCAATGGCTTTGTTGCGTTATATTTTTGTTTTTGAGTCCTGCGCTTTGACTTAGACAGCGCTGATGATTTTCATCATTGGTCTCGTTCTTTCGCATTAGGGGCTGTTGCAGGCCCCGTCTAGCCTTTCCTGAATTTAGGAATCCCAAAATGGGCTTGGCCTCTTTTTGAGAGAGCTGTAGGGGCTCTGAATCCGAGTGTGAGAGTCCCGCTTTGGAGGTCACTGCAACGTAGTGTCTAAGGGAGCGTCTGTTCGGACTCAGTATTTCTCTTTTCATCCCCAGTAGCATGCATTGCTTGTTAGGCTGGAAGACAATCGGTGCAAAATAGGTGCATGTTCTTTTAAGTGCACCCATGATGGCTCCCTGGGCAGAAGCAAACCGGTTCTTTCTCCGTGGAAATACGCGTGACTTGAAACAATGCGAGAGCTTCAAAGCCAGTGCTTACAGGGTGCGTCTTTTCATTTCATTAGTGAGGGGAAGTTAACACCTACCCATCTTAACCTCTTGGAAAATTCTGCGGCAGAATTCTGTTCGCTACTGCAGTGTAAAAGGTGGGTGGGATCATATTGGGTGGATGGAATTGTTACCTTGGATCTACTTATTTCACTTGCCCTCCAGTTATACTAGAAGGACACCGAGACCCAATGCTCCCTTTACAAAATCAAACAAAACTCTAGTCTGTAATTGCACTAAAAAAATATTATTTTTATCTTGCAAATGATATGCTGCATTTAACAAACATGGCACTTCAACCAGAGTGGCGCGGTACACGAAAACAAACTCGTTCCAGGGCACAAAAGCCTTGTATGTATGGATCCGGCAGTCATTTCCCTGCAGTAACAGGGCTCCGGAGCGCCGGCGAGGGATTGGAGTGGGGGCCAGGGTGAAGATTTGGCACAGCGGTTGGTGCGAAGTTCCCATTTAGAAAGGGGAAAGGCCGCCTCTCCCGTTGCTGTGACGTTTTTATTAAATCCCCAAGCAGGGGTGGGTATGGACTGAAGGTTGCATACCCATGTTTTTTTTTTTAATGAGGCGATTCCAAATGAGCGGGAATTAATTTGAAATAAATATAATCATTTCAAGAGTTGGTAAGGCTACGGCTGGGCAGCAGTGCCAGAGAGTCCTACCTGCTGAGGTGTCAAGATTGTTATGCATGCGGCTGCGGCCTCCCTCTCTCCCAGTGGGCTCCTTTAACTTCCCGAGCCAGCTGCGTCGTCCTCGAGAAAGTGGCAACTGCCTCTGTGTGTGAGTGGCTCGCAAGGCTTCTCTGTATATCCCTTCTGTCATTCGAGCACTGTTAAGGTGGATTTCCTATAGAAAGTCCCCCCAAACAAACGTACTGTGTAGCGTTTTTTCCAAGTTGCATTAAGTTCCAGTCAGAGAGTTCAAGTTCATGGAGCCCACCAAAGTATATTTTCCATTTATAGCCTCAGTTGGAATATTTGGCCGCACATACGACTAAAAACGCTAAATGGATTGGCACTAACTTGAAAAAGGAGTTGTCTTCTGGTCACATTTTGTCCCTGCTCTATTTGGTAAAAACGTATCTAGGAGTTTTATTAAGAACAAAAAAGTGGGCTAAAATATAGATCATCCTCCTGGCTGGCGGAGATCTGAAGTGCCATTAAAAAATCAGAGGCATCCATGAACTTTGGGGGTTGAACTTAGACTGTGGCCAAAGGCAATGCCCAGTAGGCGCTGCATGGCTAGCCACTGTGCGAGTGTCATGGCAGCAAACCATGCCTGACTGGCCCTCTAGAGAAGGTTGTGCACATGTGTGTGCAAATAAAAACAGCTTTCAAAAGCAAAAAAAAATATCACTGCTCACAGAACAATGGCAGGAAAACAAAACGTAATGTGTGGGTTGACAAAAGCAATATATATTATGTTTCACCTACTAAACTCCAGTGACATTTGAGAGCCACTTTGTCTTCATGGAAAATGTCAGCCCAAGGCCGACCCTGTTTCTGGCTGTGGGCAAAACTTCACAAAGGAAAACTCCCCCTTCCAGCCTGGATGTCTCATCTCCCATCGAATGACCATCCTCAATAAAAATGTGCTGCTAAAGGCGTCGAAATTCAGTGTTCCCCAGACCTGCTGGCTCTGAAAGCAGGGAGTTAAAGGAAAGTCACCCCTGGCTTGAGCACGACTAGTATGTGTGGAAATGGGGGCACCCACTTCGAAGAGCAAGCTTCCAACACAAAGGAGACTGATGTAACGCTCACCTGATTCCCGCAGAGGTGCCGGTCTTGACTGGGTGAATGCCGTATCTTCAAAGGTGATGTGTAACACACGGTTGGCTCTTTGGGCTGGACCTCTGTGCACTGTATGTCTGACTCGAAGAGTAAGATGTCTGCAGATAGAAATATGGGATTAATGAACTGGGGTTATTGGGTGCCTCTCTCCTCTTCCCTTTCTCTTCTCCTGTAGAACCCCAAAGGTTAACACCCTCACCTTAGGTAAGTGAACGCCGAGCTCTCCATCTGCCTCGGGGCAGGGTGCTGTAACCAGTTTCTTCACTGGATAAGGGTGCAGGCCTCTTGACCTCAGAGGACTGCTGTCCGTCGTTAACTGCACGAACGGTAAATTCTGGGCACTTCAAATGTCTTAAAAGTCTTTTGTAATGATATCTCTTGTTTTGCAGGGTTCCGGCGATGGCGGATGGCGGGCTGATGAGAGTTGAGGATCGAACCCGCGTGAGGAATAGAAGCGCCTGGAAGCACGTAAGTAAGCGCTTGTAGCCTGCTTCACGATGCGCACTAACTGTCCCTTTTATCTTGCAGGTACAAGTTCGGAGCTTTAGAGAAGCTGAAGGGTGCTGGAATACCCACTGGATTCGGCGTGGGAAGGAGTAATGGCACGTGAGTAATAAAGTTGCCCAATGTCTTTAAACGCACCTTCTTTTGTCTTTCAGATGCGGGATGCAGCGCCGAAGGCCTCCGGAGCGTGCGAAGAGCTGGTAAGCTTTTGTCTTTCAGATGCCGGAATGCAGTGCGAAGACCTCCGGAGCATGCGAAGAGTAGGTAAGCCTTTGTCTTTCAGATGCCGGAATGCAGCGCGAGGCGTTGGTGACAGCCGATGGACCAGGTAAGAGATGCGCTGCCACTGAAGACCGTAGTGCTAACCTGTTCTTTCTTTGTCTTTACAGGTGCTGCTGAAGACTGGATTCCAGGATGGTAAGCCTTTGTTCCCTTAGGCCCAGGATCAGAAGCAGAAGACACGATGAGCGTTCTGCTGCAGAGAATGCAGAATAACGCAAAGCAAGATTCATCCATCGGGTGTGGTTTAAATAGCCTCCAGTAGTGCTTAGGTGTCTCCTTCCACAGCCACGCCTAAGAAAAGAGCTCCTGCTTTCCAGAAGAGTTCCAGTGTTCTGAACCTAGGGAGTGGCTCCTGCCCCACCCAACAGGAAAAGTAGTCCCAAACAGAAGAGGATCAGGGGTTCAACTGGCAGGTAAGTAAGCAGCATGGTCTGCTGCAGGTAGGTCCACCCAAGCATTATGAGCCCTTCGCTTCCAGCGCTGGGACTGGGCATCTTTATGAGCCTGGTGCCATTGGCGCCAGGACAGGGTCCAAAAGGTCCCAATCGGGACTGGCTGGCACTCGGAACCGGGGTTATGGGTCTGCTTCCAAGGGAGTCGGGCAAGTCCTGATCTTTTGGAAGCAGAGATCATGACAACTGATTAAGGTACACAGGCTGACCAAGTGAAAACAAATTGCTGTAAGCAGAAACTGCCATTTGTTCCACATAAACATTCGCAATTAATTTAAAAGGACTATTATCATTTAGGCCCTTTTCTCAGCAACCATAATGTGGATTGATTTAATTTTGTACCATATTTAATGTAATTTCTAGGCGATTTTGGGAATATAAAATGCATCTAACTGTGACTCTGGGAACTGTAATGGCCATTTAGACTAGGTTTCTGGCTGATCTGAACATGTTCCAAATGTGAGAGTTGGTGAAAAGGTAGAACATGAAATTAGGGCTATAGTTAATAACGTACAAATTCATAACTGTTGTGCTTTTTATGGAAACGGCAGAAATGTGCCACATGGCCATGCTACATCATACGGATTTGGTGGTTGACTTATCTAATTCTCCATTATCAGCGAAAAAACAGAAAATGTTTAGTATGGCAGTTGATTGTAAAATTATGAAGTTGTGATACATAACTAGTTTTTGCCAAAAAGTTGAAAGGAGAACAAAGGGGCAATTACAAATAGCAATTGCCATATGTTGTTTCAGACCCCTAAACCAATCCTGACTTGGAGGCTGGGTTGGAAGGAGAGAGTGGCATAACTGTCCAATCCTAGTGGCAGGAATTATTGCAGGATACCTCCCTAAGATTGTAAAATTGGTGATGTCATTACTACTATATAAGGGGGGACTGCAATATGACAGGGACACACAAAAACCAGGGAGACAGAAAAAAAGAGAAAGACAGGAGGACTGAGAGAAGAGACAGACCATCAGGAAGGCTGCTGAAACTTACCATCTGACAGCTGTAAGGAGACAGCAGAGGAGGTTGCTGAGAGTACATCTAGGTGGAGCTGTCTATTTCTAGGAAGGCCGCAACGCTGACTGGGTCCTTTGGTGGAGAGCGGGAGGCCATCTTTGAGAGTGGAGTGACCAGACCCCTGCCCTATCTTTCCAGAGTGTCCTAAGATGCAGATGGCTTTCCTGGTCCTTAAACAGAGGCTTACTATGTAAGTAGAACTAAGCCCTGGAAAACCAAAAGGTGGGGGGGAGGCGGGAGGGTCTGCTTGCCTTGAATCTTTTCCCTTTGTAGTGGATGGGCAAAACTGTGTAGATCCTTAGCCTATTTAACCAAAAATATTAATTTAATTAATTCCCTATTTGGCAGAACACTACGGGGAGAATTTTGTTAAAATTTGAAATTAACAAAGCTCACTTCCCAGTGTGCGCTGAAAACTATAGCCTATCATTTGAATAATCCTTGTTGTACAGCTGACCCCGGCTTCTTTAAGGAAAATGGGTGTCTTTGTTCTTAAATCAGTCCAACCTTATTATCTAGCTTCCCCAGCACAGGCCTTTCTGTAAGGGGGAAGGGGTCTGCAATCCAAGATTCCCCAAAGCATTCCAATTTTTCTGTCTGACTTTCCAACATAGACCAAAGCAGGGGTTGGGGGGGGTCTGAAAAACAAAGTGATAAATTACCCTTTGTCTGTTTTTAACCAAATGTTTTGGCGAAGTTATATTATTGATCAATGGAATTGGCAGAGAGTGTACTATTGTGATTGTGTTTTGTTTAACTCACTTTTGTGATTTATTTATGCTGAGAGAAGTTGATTGTGTTGTTCCATGGATAAAGTGGTGTGTGTGATATTTTCATGCTAATTTCTATTACTGTTACACCGGCCTAGTTCTTGGCTCATTGTTCGCTCAGGGGAGAGGGATCCAAGGGGCATGATATATGTCTGAAATAGAGCTAAAAAAAGAATTTGTTAAACCGGTTGTTGAATAACCACTTGAGTGGGGAGGGAAGGAACTCCCCGGGTTGAGGGTGGATTCTCAATAAACCGTTACAAGGTGCTTGTGCTGGCTAAACCTAGCTACAGGGCCAGCTGCTCTTCAGTTTTTAAAATATCACTCAAAATTGTTTGGGTATGCTTAGTCGTGGGTCCCGATCCTGCTGCGCCAAGAGACCCCATCTACACCACACTGATGATGGCCAGTGAGGCTGGAGCATGCCTAGGGTTGCTTGTGGTCTTGTGCAGAAGAGAGGTGATCCTGAGGTTCCAATTGGCACATAGTCTTTCCCCATCTCTAATGGCATGGCAGACTGAAGAAGATGGTCTGGAGGGGCGCAAGTACATTTATAGTTAACCTTCATTTATAAAAGACAGCTTGTGCAATTTGTGATGTCCTGTTTGGTATTCTGATCTGTGCATTACAGTTATGGTTGGGTTAACCAAAATCGGCACATTTCAGTGGCTTTTAGGTTGTGCATTGCAACCACAACATCTCAGCTAACTTATTTTTAATTGAATGCTATTTTGTAAATGATGTTTACATAACTGTAATGAAAAACCTTCTTGTTTTTAATTTTTCATACAGGGTTAGTCTGGAGTAAAGGGTCTTATTCAAAAGAAAAATGTGACGGCGTACAGTTTTGTTTTTGTGGACGTTTTAATGCTCGAGCAGGTCTCGTCACCAGGCAGGATTTTAATGAAGGTCTAAAAATTAACCAGAAGGATAAACATATGCACACCAACACTGTTCCGTGGGTGTGAATTGGGGGATATTTTGTGGAACTTCATCATAAAGCGATGCCAATGCTGACACTCTGCGTTCTCGTGACACATTTGTTAGCATGGCTTGGCCGCACTGTGGCTCTTTGTTTTCCCTGCTTTTTGCCATTTAATATCCATTAGTGATTTGCTCCTCCAATCATAGACTCTGCTTTTCTAATGATGTGCGCTCCTTGCAGGCTGAGATTGTCTTCACTATTCAGTCAGATGCAATGTCCAATGTATTTCCATTAGTTTTGTGGGTGGCAGGTCAGTAGCCTCCTTCCCTGGAGTCGTATACAGGGAGCATTTGAATAGTGACACAAACTCTTTGATCTACGGACAATGTTGTAATATTTTTGTATCTAAAAATGTATATATTTAGGAAGTCTTGCACTGAGAGGTTTAAAACCATCACAGTATAAAATAGCCATAGGAGGGAGGTCTGCAGAGCTCAGTCCTATGTAGTGGTCGGGGACCTTTTCAGTTTAGCAGACTGATTCCCCATTACTTTGAGCTCCGTCTTCAGTTTTATGCTGGAATTTGGTAATTTAACTAGCCAAATCCCTCCCTTGGCTTATTCCACAAGCTCTCCACCTCCCACCCTTCTTGCTTCCTCCACTCATATCTGGATTTAGGCATGTACGTTGGTCACTTCTTAAAGTGACTGTGTGAAGTGGTCCTCCTCGGTGCCTTCATCGTTCAATCCTGTGACAAGTTCCTGGATGCTCAGTCACAGCACTATTACTGAAACAATACCGTAAAGTGTTAATGTTATAGATTGCAGGAGATGATTTTATGCATTTAAGGAAGAGAATGCACTTCCAGTCATTGGCACAAAGTGGATATTAGACAATTAGTCTCCTACTCTGAGCTTGCATACATATATGTCCGATTCCAGACACAAAACTGTCTGCTTACTCACTAGTGGAAGCCACTGTGCTCCCCAAGAATCTGGTGAAAATGTATTGGAAGTGTGATAACACCTTTTACAGGGAGGGTGGATTTCGAATGCATTTACACCACAGGCTCAGCATGTTTCTTGAACTGGGTTTTAGAGCGTGGTCTTATTGTGGGACCTCTATCCCTAACATGAGAACTACCAGTCTTGTTATTACTGTGTTAGACGTGCATATCTCTAACTTGGATTAAGGCAAATAATAATTTTAACTTTTGGTTCTTTAGCAACGTGCATGCAATGGATGGTGTTCACAGAATAACTGAGTCCAAATAATCGAACCAACTCAGGAAGATGGCAAAGGTTGCTGTTTTATTAACAATTATCTAAAACAGGGAGGTTGCAACGGACATCAATCGATGTTCGCTCAGTTCTCGACAAATTTCCCATAAAAACATCTGTAAAAAATAAATCCACAGTGACGTCCTACTATGTAGAAAATAAGAAAAACCTACAACCAATTATAATTGGTTCAAGGGGAACATCGAAGTCTACTTTCTATAAGGACTGGGATTGTGGTTGGCTCTTTACTGCCAGGTGGACAATTTATGCCTACCTCTGAAACATGTTATCTTCAACACTGTTAAGTACACGGTTTATCATTGGCTCTCAAACAATAAGGCCCTTTGTTATATGGCCCTCTACAATTGGTTGGCGTGATCATGCCATGTCTGGAACATTCGATTCACTTAGCAGCACGTAAGCTCATACCCAGGTACCAGGAGGTGGACTTCACTTTACCTTCCCCACCCAATTAGCCCAACATCTCATCACCCATTCCTTCTGCCATGCAGATTGTCTTTGAACTTGGCCTTGCAAAGTATCCTCGTCTGTGGGAATATATGGGATAACAGGCTTTCTCCATCATTGTTCTAGGACTGCAAGCTCAACTCTATTTCCATCCTTCGCTCACCACGTGACAGGAGACCATGATTCTGGACCATTTCAGCATTTAAATGTCCTAAATGAATAAAACGTGGCACTCTTGGTGTTCTTTCTTTGCCTCTTAATAAGGGAAGAGTCATCCTTTGCACATTGACTGCTTTCAAGAAATAGATAACTGAGCTTGGCTACTTCTGTTTTGATGCCAGGCAAGACAACCTCGCCAGGCTCTTCCACGATCTCAGTTTATTCTTGCTGTGACACAATTCTCTGCCTTTCCCCTCGATGGGCCTGAGCTTACTAAATTCATGACATCGATGTCCAGTTCATGACATACAATGGCAGCTTCGCTTACAGTCTATTCACTACATATAGCCAGCTTCTATAATCACTTAGTCTACTTGCGTTTCAGCATCTGTACAATTATTGAACGGTTGCATTTCGAAGGGATTGTGTCCTCTGACGTATTCCTCATCTTAGATATCTCCTTCCAGCTCTGCTGGCCTCGGAAAATTTTTCTCTAGAGGGCGCTGCGCATCGACGTCCTCTGAGTCGATGTCCCTCGACAGCCGCCGTATCGACGTCATCCTGCCTATAAAGGCCGCGCGCAGCGTGCGTTGCTCAGTTCCGTTTTTCCGCGCTTACTCAGTGCCTCGGAATACCGTTGCTCAGTTTTGTCAGGTTAAAGCTATTTACCTTGAGTTATTCGATCCGTACTCGGCTTCTTCGTCGGAACCGACAACTCCTCGATCCGGCTTCAAAAAATGCCGAGATTGTGGGAAAAAGATGTCGGTGACTGACCCTCACAGAGTTTGTCTGTGGTGTTTGGGAGCTGAACACCATTGTTCGGAGTGCAAGGACTGTATGTCCATGACAGCTAAGGCCCTGAAGGAGCGTAGGGGGAAGCTGGAGAAAGGTAAGACTTTTAAAGCTTCTTCTTCCTCGACGAAGTCGAGACATTCGTCTCCTCATCACCATTCGCACTCCAGGTCTCGGAGTGGGTCCCATCACTCCTCGAGATCGAAGCACTCGAAGAGGAGACGTCTAAGATCCCCTTCTCCGTCTTCCTCTTCCTCTGTTTCGCCAAAGAGAATCCCTTGCCCCACGAAACATAGTTCCCGGGCTGAATGGGAGGAATTCCGCAAAAATATGATGAGCGTCTTCGAGAAAGCGGCCTCGACCCCCTCGAAGACAGCCGAGAGCGATGCTCTGGTCGAAAGACCCGAAGGTAAAAAACGCCGCGAGTCGCAGTACCCGGCGAAGGAAACCTCTCGAGCGCGTCTCGAACCCTCGAGTAGGACTATGACCTCCAAACCTTCCTCGAAGGTTCCGTCGACGCCATCGACGAAGGTTCCGTCAACGCCGAGGTCGGTGTCTTCGACGCCGTTGTCGAAGGGACCTTCGACACACGGGTCTGTCGACTCGACGCCAGCTTCGACACCGGAGTCGACGCCAAGAAAAGTCACGGTTACGACACACCCAGTGACTATCCCCAGGTCCTCGATGACGATGGCTTCGAGATTGTCAAGCAGAATCCCAATTCTGTCGAGGTCATCGAGGCCTCCGCCTTTGTTTTGACGTCGGCGTCGACGACATCGACGTTTTCGAGGCCGATTATGACAAGTTCGACGCCCTCTGCCTTGGAAATGGGTTTACACCCTTTATGAGTTCAGAACAATTGAGAACTATGTCCTCAATTATGGAAGAGGGTGAATTGTCTGAACAGGAAGACACATTTGAGTTGCAGGGACCTGTAACCCCAATTAGAGAGGAATTTTCCTCTGAAGAACGCAGGTTAAAGGATCTTCATGATTCCTTACATGAGGCAAGTGGGTTAGACACTTCCCCTGAGGTGGAGTTTGCTAGGCCAGACCCGGGGGAGCATGCTGAAACCCCCTATAGAGCCTTAATGGCCAGGATCACAGAGTTTATGGGGTGGTCTGCACCTTCACAATCTTTCCAACAAGATGACCTCACGGATATTCTTGACAAAGGTCCACAGGAGGATCCTGTGGTGCCTTTCCATAAAGCTCTTCAGAGGAAGATTATGACGAACTGGGAAACCCCAGATGTCGTCCCGGCAGTAAATAAAAAACTGTCTACAAAATACAGGGTATCCTCTACAGACCCGGAGTTTTTGTCAAAACACCCATCCCCAGAAAGTCTGGTGGTACAGGCAGCATCTTCTACCGATGTCAAGACGGCTTATCCTACCGTCCCACAGGACAGGGACGATAAAAAATATGATGCTATGGCAAAGAAAGTTTTTTTGGCATGTAGCATGGCGTTAAAATCTGTTAATGCTACTTGCACCCTTGCTAGATTCAGCCATACACTTTGGGAGTGTGCTTCTACAGCGGCTGACTGCATCCCGGAGGGAGAAGAAAGGGAGGCGTTCCTGAATATCATACAGGACGGTAAAGACGCTATGTGCGAATCCCTCCAGACGGGCATTGATTCGGCTGACAGTATCAGCAGAGCAATGGCGGCAAGTACAACAACCAGGAGATTCGCTTGGTTGAGAAAGTCTGGTTTTGCCCCAGATGTGCAAGCCAGGCTCTTGAACATGCCATTCGATGGCTCTTCTTTGTTCGGGAAAAAGGCGGATGACAGTTTAGAGAAACTGCAAACTTCAAAACCAGCAGCAAAATCCCTAGGCGCTGCAATCCGTCAGACACCTTTTCGTCCCACAGGAACCTCTGCAAGGGGCATGTCCTTTCGCTTCTACTCCGCATTCGGAAGAGGTAGAGGACGACTGGCTCAAAGGGGACAAAGAAGAACTACCCGAGGTGGACGGGGTAGATATTCAAAAGCCGCAGCAACAGCAGGTGCCTCTTTACCATCGGCATCAGCCGCCCCAAAACCACTCTGAGGAATTCCCTCACAGGACACCTGTAGGAGGCAGGTTGACTCAACATCTGGTGGTATGGCAGGCTATCACGTCAGATGCTTGGGCATTGGAAACAGTTGCCCAAGGTTACTGCCTGCCTTGCCTAGGCATACCTCAGTCAACCACCGGGCATCAGCTCTCAGAATGCTCCAGATCCTCTCCTCTTGCAGGAAATTTTTGGACCTGCTATAGAAAACTGCCCTAGAAAAGGTACCTGTAGTGAAGAGGAACAAGGGCTGGTACTCCCCTTACTTTCTCGTTCCAAAGAAAGACGGAGGACTGAGATCCATCTTGGACTTGCGAGAATTGAACAAATTCCTCAGGAAAGACAAATTCAAGATGGTCTCTCTTTCTCAGATCCTCCAGGCCCTTCAGTTCTAGGACTGGTTGGTATCTCTGGACCTTCAGGAAGCTTATTTCCATGTGCCTATCCATCTCAAACACAGGAAATACCTGAGGTTCGCAATTGGCAACTCTCATTATCAATTTCGAGTGCTGCCATTTCGGCTGACCTCCGCCCCGAGGGTCTTCACCAAGCTGATGTCGGTAGTGGCTGCAAGTCTAAGGAGGGAAGGGATTCACGTCTACCCCTACCTGGACGATTGGTTGATCAGGGCTGTATCTTCGGAACAAGCTCAGATCCAGCTAAATCACGTGTGCACTCCCTTCACAAACTGGGCTTCTCCCTCAATTTAAAGAAGTCACAAATGATACCATCGCAGAGACTCCAGTTCATCGGAGCGATCCTGGACACTTCCCTGGGAAAAGCCTCACTACCAGAGGTGAGGGCTCAAGATATTCTACAGATGGTTACCAAGTTCCAAAATGCCCAACGTCTCCCAGGCTTTGACTTTTTGAGGTTGCTAGGCCTCATGGCATCCTGCATTTTCCTAGTGCCAGAGGCTCGCCTGAGAATGAGATCCCTCCAGTGGGAACTGAGGACTCAGTGGTCACAATTCTCAGACAGAATGACAGATCTTCTTCAGGTACCCGACAGGGTGGCTCGAGACCTTCAGTGGTGGGCCTGTCAGGAGAACATTCTGAAAGGAGAACAGTTTTGGCAACCCTGGCCGGAGATAACAGTAGTCACGGATGCCTCACTCACGGGGTGGGGAGCCCACGCCAACGACTTGACCATCAGCGGTCGTTGGTCTCCATCGGAGTCCAGACTACATATCAATCTGTTAGAGCTGAGAGCCATCAGACTTGCGCTGAAGGCGTTCCTGCCAGCTGTACAAGGGAAAAATGTCCTGATAATGACGGACAACACGGTGGCCATGCATTACCTCAACAAAAGAGGAGGCGTAGGATCACTACCCCTGTGCAGAGAGGCGATGCAGCTCTGGTTTTGGGCAATCCAAGAAGGAATCTCTCTATCGGCAGTTCACCTAGCCAGAGAGAAGAACTTGACAGCGGACGCTCTGAGCAGGCAGAGTACAGTCTCCCACGAGTGGGAGCTAGCTCAGGAAGTCCTTCAAGAGATCTTCGCCCTTTGGGGAACCCCTCAGGTGGATCTGTTGGCCACCAGCCTCAACAGGAAGTGCGATCTGTTCTGCTCAAGGGAATTTCCCCCAAGAGGAGCTCTGGGAGACGCGTTCATAGTGGACTGGGAGTTTCCCCTTCTGTACGCGTTCCCACCGGTCCCTGTCATTCCTCAAATGATCAGGAGGTTGAGAAGATTCCGGAGAACCATGATCCTAATTGCCCCGGATTGGGCCAGGAGAACATGGTACCCGGACCTTCTAGACTTGTCCATCTGCCCTCCAATTCGACTTCCACTCAGAGAGAACCTACTCTCACAGAAGGGAGGTCAGGTTCTCCATACAGACATCAAAACCCTCAACCTTCACGCTTGGCTTCTGAAAGGCTGAGGTACAAGGATTGGGACCTCCCTGATGATGTTATGGAGGTGTTGCTTTCGGCAAGGAGGCCAGCAACAAAGTCTTTATACCGCTGCCGTTGGAACAGATTTTGCAGCTGGTGTAGAGAACAGAATATTGACCCCTTTTCATGTGGTACGCCAATGGTTTTGTCCTTCCTACTATATTTGGCGAATTCAGGCCTTCAAGTTGGCACCATTAAGGGCTATCTTCCAGCGCTATCCATCTTTAAGCGCACTGCGGAAGAACCATCCTATTTCAAGTTACCCTTGGTAATACAGTTTCTAAAGGGGTTAACCAATGTTTATCCCCCAAGACCATTCCAAGTTCCCCTGTGGGATTTAAACTTAGTCCTAACTTTCCTGATGGGCTCACCTTTCGAACCACTCCATTCTTGTTCGTTAAGATTCCTTACCCTTAAAACTGTTTTATTAATAGCACTTACATCTGCTAGAAGGGTGAGCGAATTACAAGCTCTTTCTTGTAAACCCCCTCATACAATCTTTCACAAAGACAAAGTTGTCCTGCAAGTGAAGCCTAATTTCCTCCCAAAGGTGGTTTCTGAATTCCATATCACTCAGAAGATTACCCTACCATCTTTCTATCCTCCTCCTCATCCGGGGAAAGAGGAAGAGAGGTTACACAGGCTAGACCCTAGAAGGGCTTTAAGTTTTTACATCAGTAGACTAGCCAGGATAAGACGCGCAGACCAGCTGTTTGTGGGTTACACAGGTCACAAGCTGGGGTTACCAATAACTAAGCAGACCATTTCCAGATGGATCATTCTAGCCATTCTGGAATGTTATAAACTGGCAGGGAAAGAGCCCCCTCAAAACCTTAGGGCTCATTCGACCAGAGGTATTGCAGCTTCATCGGCCCTCAAAAGAGGTGTGCCGGTTAAAGACATCTGTGCGGCCGCTACATGGCCGTCTATCCATACCTTTACACGATTTTACAACTTGGATTCCTCCTCCAGTCAAGATACTACGTTTGGAAGGGCTGTACTGCACTCTAGTCATCAATAGAAGACAGCGTGAAGTCAGTACTCCCTCCTCCAATGATAGAATACTGCTATGGGAGCCTATCTAAGATAAGGAATACGTCGGAGGACACAATCCCTTCGAAGAACAAGTTACTTCTTACCTTGTAACGTTCTTTCGACGGGATGTTCCTCCGACGTATTCCTTATCGACCCGCCCATCCATCCCCGCAGTTCTACTTCCCTTGTTGTTGCAGCTTACGCTCCTTCAGGGTGATTAGTTTAGTCCAGAAAGAATTATTGTGGGCTACAAAACGGAACTGAGCAACGGACGCTGCACGCGGCCTTTATAGGCAGGATGACGTCGATGTCGATACGGCGGCTGTCGAGGGACATCGACTCGGAGGACGTCGACGCGCAGCGCCCTCTAGAGAAAATTTTTCCGAGGCCAGCAGAGCTGGAAGGAGATATCTAAGATAAGGAATAAGTCGGAGGAACATCCCGTAGAAAGAACGTTACAAGGTAAGAAGTAACTTGTTCTTCTATCTAGAAGCGACTCAGGCTAACCTTCACAATCCTTTCTGGGTCTGGCGCAGGCTTATGTTTGCAATTCTCTCTAGGTGTGGCATTGCTAATGTTCACAATCCTATATAGATGCGCCGCAGGCTAATATTCACATTTGGGAGGTACGGTAATGTTGAGTGGCAGGGTTTTCCGGAGTAGAGTAATTGCTCTACTCCCACCTGTGCCACACTTAATTTGGGAGCTGCTGCTGGTTGACGACTGGCCACTAGCTTCACTTGCTGACACCTGCAGACACAATCTGGAACCGCCTATGTGGGAGCCGCCCTTTGTCTTGGGGCCCTTACCGGTAGTGCCGGGCAGAGAGCTGCCCTGGGAAGGTCAGTTATGACCAGGTGGAAGTACCAATCGGGGGAGGTGGGAGGTTGAGAGGCGGGAGGGGCAGGGTGGGACTGGGAAGAGGCCAGGCACAAAGGACTACAACCCACGGACTGCACCCTCTGGATGGATGCAGGCCAGCACAGGAAAAACAGGGTCAAAAGCCACAAAAACACTAGACAAACCCACCAGATTAGCGCACAGTGCTCACCGAAAACGATTGAAAAAACACTCACACCACTCCAATATAGTACAGAAAGCAGGCCAAAAATGTATTACAATAATTGTGAAACAACTCACTCAGCATCAACCAGCCCCTAAAGCTGCTTCCAAACTGGTTTCCCTGCCACATCCTTCCTCATGGCAGTCCACAAAGCAAGTGGAAAATGGCTGCTGAAGCCAAGGCACAAACACACCTGACTTTTCCAACCAATTGCAAGAGTGGGTGGGACTGGGAAAAGGCCAGAAACAACAAAGGACTTCAACTCACAGACTGCACCCTCCGGATGCAGGGCAGCACAGAAGACAGGGTCAAAAGCCACAAAAACACTAGACAAACCCACAAGATTATGTCAAGTACTACATGTTTATCATAAATTATGAAACAAACTAGATTTGAAACTGAGCAGATACCAAGTTCTGAGTAAAAATAGGTTGGTCAGGCATTTCGTAATTTGGTCGGCCATTTTTGTTAAAACAAGTCGGGCAACTCCAAAATGGATGCATGTGAAATGGGATGCAAGAACTCACCTGATCAATTGAGAGATTGTAAGGACAGTGTGGTGCTCGGCATGTAGTATATTCAAATTCAGGGCACTAAAGCGGGTTTAAAAAAAGATGCAATTGCTGAAGCGCAAGGTTGGAAGTGCTGAAAGGTGGTGGGGGACCTAAGGGTGCAGGGGTGTTTGACTCCCGCAGGGAGTTCCTGCTTTCCGAGGAAGCTGCCGTCATCTGAATGCACTGGAGTGCAAGGCTACGCCCACTTCCTACGTAATCTGGCACCAGGGCTGAAGCCCGCGGGGGACCTGAGGGCGCGGCGTTGTTTGACGACCCAAGGGGGCCATCCTCCACTTGCTCACCACAATGGGAAGACACTGCTGGAAGTACTTCAGAAGAAAAAGGAAGGTGAGGGGTGTGAAATGGAGGTGGAATTCTAACTGTTTTTGTCTGACCCCCCCTCACGCCTGCATGTCACGCGCAGATCTGGGCATTCCCCTACTCCCATACCTTCTCTGTGTGTATTGAGACCGACATTGACATGGCAACAAAAGCAGTGGCCACGAATGTTGTGGCCTCACCCCTTCTATCCCCCCTTCCAACCTCTCCCTTACCACACAAAAGTTTGTCCACATTATGCCCTGGAAAGCACAAAATCGTAGTAGTGAAGCGAAAGTTGGTGACTGCAGCCAACACAGATGCCGAGTCAGCCGCTGGTAGCAATCCCAGCGGTCGGAGCTGTGTAATGCTAACATTCGACACATACAAACTGATTAAAGAAATCAACCACTTCCTTGTGAGTGCCCAGATTACTCTGGGGGAAAAAAATGTCAATGCTAAAGTGGACGATTTCAAAATGGATCATACTGCAGAGGGGAATCCTGGCTGGCTTGACAAAGCGCCAGAAACAGCTGGTGCAGCAAAGATGCCCAGCCAAGGAGGGGGGCTGGCTGTAAATAGTTTCCATGGGGACCTGTGAACCCTCAACAGCAGTACCATTCATTAATGCAACCACTGGTCTTTCCATTCCCACTTTTACCACCCAATATCGGCCCCGGAAGTGTCACCCAGAACCCCTAGAGAATCTCCCCAAACGAAGTACCCTAAGGACTCTGCTCTTGCCCACCCTGCCACTGCTGCAACCGTCATCGCGGAGCTAATAGCAGTTACCACCACCCCCTAAATGCCAAGTAACATAACACATATAACACTTGGCCCCTCTGGCACAGGCCTGCAGGAAAAAAGCCTCCCCACATGAAGGCTCAGTCCCCCAACATGCACGGAAGCCTGGGTCCATGAAATGGCAGTTGTCTCAGATCTGCTGAATGGTAAAGTGCACCCACGGCTAATCCCTGCTGCCTTTTTTCCACCAAACTGTCTTTCCTTCTGCCCCAGCTTTTGTTGCCAAGGAAACAGCTCAGGGCTGCAAGTGTTCACTGGTCCTTATTGAAATATCCGCCTTAAAGAATGCGCTACTACTGATTCTAGAGAAAGGAAAAGGCCCAGAAAGAGGTTACCAAGGGGACCAGTACCCGAGTAATGGCTTCAACATCAGGGGCCCTGTAACCTCGGCGAAGGGACCTGCCAATGCCTCTATCCTGGATGTGACCCAGCCTACTAAGGATGACCCCAAAGTGCAGATGGAGGTGGGGGGTCTGCAAGGGTGTCCTTGGGATGGGTTGATGTTGGCTCCAGCCCTCTTATTACCCCCCACCCCCAGGTAGAAACTGGTCAAACAATCCAGCAGGGAATTTATGGGGAGGTTAGCCAAGGGGCCCAGTTTTGTAAGGGGAGTGAAAGATCGGGGGCACTGAAGATGGACATAGAGCACCCCCGACTATGCCACCTTACACTGCTCTAAATTCACAGAGGGGGTTTCAAAGACATGGCTTGGTATATATGCATAGGGTTCCTAAATGCCCTAGGGGCAAAATCGAATCCAGAGACTCACACACTGGCTGAGATCATTGTATGGATGCCGTTCCCTGATCGAGAGAGGTCATTTCAAGCACCAGAAGACTATCCTAAGGGGAGGGATCCCCCCCCACCACGGGATCCCCACCACCACCCCCATGACGCCATCAGTTAAGGGACCCAAGAATGGCCAGTGACTTATTAGGAATTGGTCTGAACTGATGACTAAAGATTAACTGACTGATCACGATCAGCCTCTTTCCCCTCCCTAACACTGCTTACGCCACAAGATTTGTGCCCCAAAGGGGTATTGGCCTCAGTTATCGATCATTTCAGGAGCCAACATAGCCTCTCTGGGGTCAAGACCAGAGGGACCGCTCAATGGTTGCGGCAGCTCTTGCTAAAACAGTAACTCACGTAAAACACCTGCTGATGGACAGTTCTGGCTGGGGTTGGGTATTGTGCTGAGTCTCGTCTTGAGGTGTGGGGACCTTTCTGGTTCTAGTTATCACTTTGTAAATATTCTGTGTATTGATATAATGTATATATGCACTTTAATGGCCTTATGGCCGAATAAAGTTAAACTGAACTGAAAGGTGGCCGAGTGCAGGCTATTGTCATGCAGGGAGGGGTGGGTGGCATGAGAAGGTGACGAAGGGGAATCAAACTTGCGAGGGTGTGCAAAAGCTATGAGGCTGCTGGGAGTGGACTATCTGGCCAGTAGCAAGACCAGAATCGAAAACGGGCACTCCAGAGGGGGCCAACGCGATAATTTGTGCAAGCAAATAACGAATAATGGAGGGCTCTGGCGAAATTATTTCTGATAGGAAAAAATGGCTATATCAGACTCCCAAAAGAATCATTCATGCAAAACAGATTAAAATTCGGAAAGAGGCTGTGGGCACAGCTTTCGTCTTCGGATAGATATAAGAGTCATAAAACAGTTTTCATTTTACAAGGCAGTCTTTTCTATGAGGCCTAATCTCCTAAAATAGGATTTTAATTTTATTTCCAGTGAATGCAGCAAATTCTCAACTGCATGATTCTTTTTTGTGTCACTGAAACCCGTTCTTTCTGTGAAAACGTGTGCTGATATGGTTCATTTTGTGATTAATTGTATTCCCTGCTCAGGGTTGGTATAATTCTTCTTTTTCTATCTTTTTTGTTATGCAATTTGTGTTTCAGTGGCAATGTGTGCAGAAAAAGGATAGTTTACAGGGTTTTTCATTATTTTGCAAATCACCATGGTGGTATGCACGCGGTCTGATTGGGTGTTGCCTAGCAAGGACATCCTGGTCTCCCATGCAAATACATTTTTTTGCAAATGAGTTGCAGGTGATCGGACAGCTCATTCTGGAAAGTCACCTTTTTGTTTTAAAAGGATTTACGTGCACCACGCGAACTGGTTTTCAATCTAGCTTTCTGCTAACCATTCAGGAGATAGTTCAAGCCTCGTTGGAGCTGCTCTCATGACAGGAGTGAGTAGTTCATATGGGCCCAGGTTATTTTTTCTGGCGCTTTTAGTCCTAGATTTGTAATATAATGAGAAACTGCAAGTACCAGATTGAAAAGAATTTGGGTGAACTGCTCATGCTCAGTCATCCCGTTGAGGAAAGGGCAGGTTCAGGGAGGATCTGCACATCACGTCTCTTCAGTTATTAAATTTGAGAATAATATTAAACAAATGTACAAGGAAATCATTTTTGGATAAGCATCTGCAGCGTCTTCTTATATTGGGTATTATGAAGACAAAGCTTTTTTAGTCTTATGAATTTGTAACCTTATTCCTTGTGTTTTTCTGAAAGCGCAGGAGTCACCCCTTTGAATGTGAGTTTTAGCAAGCAATTTTGAGTTGCTGTGAACACGGTCTGGCAAGGTCTGTTGTGAATGCTTCAAGAACTGCTCAAGAAAAACCTTTGGTCTCAGAGATTCTACTCAGAGTCCTGAATAAACTGTCTCCAATTCTTATGGGCATTCTCCTCCGCTTTCTTGAATTGAGAAGGGGGTGACGAGTGCTTGCAGCAAACTGGTACCTCAATTCACAGTGATGACCATTCCTTCTTCAGCTAGCAACGTAAAGGTTATGTGGACTTTCCTATATCTTGTGTCAAGGGAATGCTACATTTATACTCTATTCCTTGGAGCATACCTCATTGGAGTTTGTAATGTTTGGTGGCTCTGTCACTGCTTCTTCACTGGTCCTTTATCTGTTGCTTTGCCACTTTAGTGATGGCCTCCATTTTTGCTTTTTAGCTAGAAAGTCAAATCTTGCTGCCCATTGCTAAACTTCTCTATACTTTGCATATATACGGTTGCTTCTCTGTAACTTGCTGGCCCAGTGACTTCACCACACGCTTTTGTTCCACACCTCCCTGCCTTAGCCCTCCTAGCTTCTATCTCCTTTCCTCGCTTCCTCTCCCATGGCGCTTTCTGTTTCTTCTCTTTTCCAACTGCTTCTTGATTGACTATCCTTCCCTTCTCACTGAGTCTGGCAGGAAGAAGTTCACAAATGATATCTTGGCCTCTAACCTCTTTGAAGAACCTTGATGGGGTTGGTCTTACTGAGACATGGTTCACGGCCAGCTCTGTCACGAGCTTTGACACGCTCCTCCCTGACGGCTACAAGATCCTCTCTGCACCCAGATCCTCCCGGCCCGGTGGGCAGGGGGGGGTGTAGCCCTGATCTTTCCTGAGTGGATTCCTGCCTCTATCATTCCCACTCAGACCTACTCCTCCTTTGAATGCCATGTCTGTAGGCTCTCTCTCTCCTACCCATTCTCTTACTGTGGCTACCATCTACCGGTCTCCTGATCAAATCACCTAATTTCTCTTTGAGTGACCGGACCTCTCCTCCTGCCTCCTGGTATCTACCACTCAACTCCTCCTCCTTGGTGACCTCAATATCCATTTGGAGACTCCTTGTTCCTCCTCTTTACTCTTCAGTGACCTCTGCGACTCCCTCTCCCTGTCCATCTTCCGCTCCAGCCCGACTCACTCTGCAGGGCACACACCCGAAGTCTTGATCTCTGACCTCTCCGTCCCTCTGACCACTCCCCTCTCCTGGAGCGATCATTCCCTCCTCTCATCTCTCTCTCTTCCCGCCAAACAGACCCCAACATTGCCACCTACCTTCTTGGACATCCGGCCCATGAAGCGTGTGTCAACTGAGGCTTTCGCCACAACCTTCTCTCCCCACCCCCCTCCACCTCTGGCTGACTCACATCCTGACATAGCCCTGCCTCTGCTCTACTCTCCTATTTCTGATCCTCTTGATGCTCTTGCCCCTGTCATGAGGATCCGCTTGAAGTCCAAAGCCAAGTGCAATTCATGGTATGACTCCGACCTAGCGTCACTTAAACTTAATGTAGGGCGGCTGAGAGGAAATGGAGGGCTTCCTGTTCATCATCTGACAAACTGGCCTTTCGCCTACTCCAAAGGCAATACTGAAACTCCGTCCTCACCAAGAAGAGAGTCCACATTCAAGCCTATGTCTCTGTGGCATCTAACAACTCGGCCAAACTCCTTTAAAATCTGCAAGGAGCTTGCAAACCCTACTGCAGTCTCTACGCCTCCTGTTGCTTCCCAGGCTCTTTGCAATGCCCTTGCCTCTTACTTTATCTAAAAACCCCAGGACATCCTGTCCACCCTCTCCTCTCCTCCCCGTCCTCTCCCCTCTCTCTCTGTGCATGCCGACACTCCTTCATCTACCCCCAACCCTCTTATCCTTTCCTCCCCACCCTCTTATCCTTTCCTCTTTTCTCCCATGATGAGGTCGCTAGACAAGTCCGATCTATGAAAGCCTCGTCAAAACAGGTTCATCCCTGTTCCTCTAAAACCATCAAGGACCACATCGATACTCTCGCTCCGGCCCTTGCAGATTTTTGCAACCTCTCCTTTGCCTCAGGATCCTTCTCCTCCCCTCTGAAGCACTCCCTTGTGCATCCTCATCTTAAGAAACCCACAGCTGATCCTTCTTGTCCGGCTAACTATTGCCCAATTTCCATTACTCCACTTTCTGGTCAAACTCATGGAAAAGCTGGCCTTCTCTCAGCTTAACCTTCATTCCGATTCTGTTGGCTGTCTCAATAACCACCAGTCTGGCTTCAGAGCTGCCAGAAGCACGGAAACTGCTATCCTGAACTTCCGTGAAGATCTGCTGTCCAAACTTGACTCTAACACTCTGTCCTCATCCTACTCAATCTCTATTTTGCATTTGACGTGGTCAAACAAAACATCCTGCTCAAACATCTCCGTGATAACCTGGGTATCATCGACCAGGCTCTGGTCTGGCTGACCACTTTCCTCTCTGATCGACCCTCCCAGGTCCAACTTGGGTCCTTCCTATCTATAGCCCTGGCTTTTCAACCAATACCTGGCAACTCTCGCCCACTGCATTGCCATTTTCTGATCAGATTTCCAGTGCTATGCTGATGACACTCAGCTTTTTTTCCCTCAGCCACCTCCTCCTCTCATCTCTGATTGCCTAACTGCCATTCACGATTGGTGTACCGCCAGCGATATTTGTCTGAATGCCAGCAAGACAGAGATCCTCCTCATCTGCATACCTTCACCATCCTTCACCTGCGAGGCTAAGTACCTCGGGTCATCTTTGACTCCACACTTTCCTTTTCCGCCCACATCTCTGATGTCTCTAAAAAGTCAAACTTCCTACTGCGCCTCCTCAGAGGTACTCTGCCTTTCCTCTCCTTCCCCCAGAAGCTCACTGTCTCCCAAGCTCTGGTTCTCTCTAGGTTGGACTATTGTAATAGCCTCTTTCTAAATCTACCTGCCTCTACTCCCCGCCCTCTGCAACTAATCCAGAACAGGACTCGGAGACTCTGAAATCTGCCCATTGGCTCCCAGTGGATGCAAGGATTAAATTCAAAACCTTCTGCATTGTCCACAAGGCTTTCTGGGGCCTGGGTCCAAAATACCTTCAGCTATCCTTCTGCAAATACCTCCCCTCTCGAGGTCTTAGCTCCTTTACCTCCAACTCCCTCAGGGTCCGTTGTTTTTCAGAGAAACAAGCTGTGGGTAGATATCTATCTTCGGCTGGGGCCTCCCTCTAGAACAGCCTCCCTGCCACTCTGAAACCTGTGGAGAATCCTCTCTGGTTTCGGAAACACCTCAAGACCTTCCTCTTTGCTTCTGCCTTCGCACCCCCTCTCCCCTGCTGATCTGTTCTCTCTCGGCACCGTGCACCTGGCCACCCTCTGTCCTCCGGGCCCAGGTACCTGCTCGCCCTGCCACACGCCCGCACTGCCTCCGGGCCACCCCTTGCACTGGGGTCTATATCTGTACCCATACAGCCCCCCCCTTCCTTCCTGCACTTATCAGACCTACCCTGTCTGCTGCCTTAAACCCATCACTTGCTGGCTGCACTATCACTGTTTGTTGCCTTTATTATTTATTTATTATTATATATCTGCTTCTCCTTTGCTCCGCACTTTCCACTTCTCCCCCTTTCCATGCACCTTTGACCTCTCCCTTTCGCATGCACTTGCAAGTTCTCAATGTCACTGGCCTAGTAAGATTTTTGTTTTGTTCTCCCCTGTTCCCCTCCCCTCCCTTGTCGCGCTCTGAAACACTTGTGTTGTGTACGAGCACGATAGAAATAAAATATATCAAATCAGACGTTCCACTGCAATGGAAAGTGTCACAGATGCCAGAAGAATTACTACAAGCTTAGAGGCTGTTCTAGGCTCTTTATTGACGTTATAATGGACCTTTCGCCTGCCTTTCTCTCATCTTGTTTAGCACCTCCTCCCTAATCCTGTCATCCCTGACGCCAAGTTAGAAGATACTGAATATGTATTGACCCCATACTGTCCAAGTCTCTGACTTGCACTGGTTTGATGACCTAAAGTCGGGGTGCCGTTTCGACGTAGACTCTCTCTGGGACTTCCTATGACTGTCCCTACTTTATCAAGTGATGTAATATTCTACAAGAGTAAGTAATGTGCCTTGCACACACCCTTCTTGATTCACTCTTTCATCTAGCATGCTCATGCTCCCCTCTACCTACCTCGTACTACTCTCCGCCCCAACTCTAGTCTCAGCCTTCTCTCCTCTGTCCCTGTGATGTCTCTCAATCCCTCTCGATTTTGCCTCCACCCTTCAATGTTTACTCCACCCTCCTCCACACTCCTACCCCTTCCTCTGCACTCCTACCACTCCCTCCTCCCCTACACAACTCTCTCCTCCACAGTACAACTCCCACCTTCTTACGACAACACCCTCCTCTGTCTACATGCTACTCAGTCACACTAGTTCCACCCAGTTGCATCCACTTCATTTTCACTCCTTACACTGATGTATCTAACCACACATACCAAACTAAGGGCAAACTCACACAGCAGTACCACTTACACGCATTAATGAATATCTCACTTTCTCCGGAAGTCGCTCTGCAACCTGCTGCTTCTTCCATCCTCCTGCTGGTCTCTTGCTCCACAACCTCCTCTGACCTCAGGCCGAAAACACACTTTCCTGATTCCTGCCATTTACTTTGTTCTCCGTGTTCCTGTCACTGGTCCACTCCCCCTAACCCATCAATCCCTATCTTTCCCTCCTGCGTTATGACCCAATCAAATGAGCTGTTACGTGGCAGAATAATCCATGGCCCTTTTCTCCATGCAAGCCTGTCACGGAATGCTGATGGGGGCCCCAGGCATTAAGTGTCCATGTTCGTGTTGGGAGATTCGGTTCTGTACCATCCCAGGTAGGTGCAGTCTCTTTTTATGTCCTGGTCTGTTTATTATGTCCCTGGTGTCCTTGCAGATACACTGCCAGTGCCGACGTGTTGCTACTACCACTGGGGAGCATTGTGTGCGTTTCCTCTGCCAGTGCATTTGCTTCCCATGATCCCTCTACTTCTGGGCGTGGAACGCCAGTAGTGCTCAAAGTGGGAGGGTTGCTGCTGTTACTTCAGCTCCAGGCTGCCAAAGATGTTTGGAGCATGGGTGGCGCTGGACGGTTTCCTGCTATTTGCTGATGAGCTTGGCTAATGATCTGAACCGAAAGAGTTTGGTGAGCATTTTATGTAATAGACATGGTGTGGGATAAATGTGGTCTGCATAATTGCATGCTGGCACAAGCGGGGGATACAAACTGTGACCCTCAAATGCCACCGTCCTCCAAACGGGAAGGACTGGCTCTGGATTGATCCCTGGTATGCCTCCCTTGAGCGGTTTCCATCCCGTTTGTCAAGGCCAGTGCGTACTGGCTTTGCCTCAAGATGTACTTTGCATCTTGTAGGAACTATTAGGATATCATATACCCTTTATTCAGGGTTTCAATACTGTCGATGTATTTGTATCTCAATTTGTGTATTATTGAAGACTCCTCTTTAGACACTCTGGTCCTGGTCCAGCATCCTCATTAATCTAGCAAAATTAGTTTCATTGGCTTGAAACATAAGCTGGTCATATTGCAACGATTTGTGAGAAGGCTACACATTATCCAGAACATTGGTTTCGAGTTTTAAAGGCATTGGTCTCCACTGGTTAAAATTACCTTTTGTAACCCAAGAGTTGCACCTCTGCACCTGTAGCCTATTAAGGACCACTCAAAGTAATTCATCATGAAAATTGTACAGAACACTGGTCGCCCAAGATCATGGCACGGATGCTGGGCAACCAAAAACTAACTGAACCCCTCCTTATCAGGTAGTGTGGGCATAGCCTCATTCTTATTTGCAGGTTATTGTTCAGTGAATACACCGTGCAGTGTCTTTGGGGCTTCGCATGAGCCCACATTTCATATCCACAACTTTGTAAATCTCATACAACTGTTATCCCTTTTGGCATTAGTTCATATGCTTCTGATTCTTTGGGATGATTTTTAGGTGCAGGATTACAATTGTCAAAAGCATTGTTCCATCTGGAGCTTTGTGACTGAGGTCTGCTAATCTAGTGCCCTAGACAGCGCACTCCACTACACACTTATGGTCATAGTTCAGGACCTTATGCCAAAGGAGAAGGCAAGACAGAATTATTTAATAGCAAATAAATGTTATTTTGGACGTTGTTGTTAGTCATCTAGCCCACACAGAGTCCTCGAGATAATATTTGAAAGGGATTTCATAGTCTGCAGGAAGATAAAGCAACAAAGCGGGTTTCCCGTGGGGTGCTCTCGAATGATGAGCAGCAGCCACTGTAAATGGATGCTTCTATTTTTCTATCTGCAAAAATCCACACTAAAACCATTTCCATCACAAAATCGTACGTTCAATGAATAGGATGTCGGATTTGATGGGAAACTGTGAGCTTCTTAGAATGGGGTGAGTTTGAGGGACATTCTGACCAGGTTATGGAGGGGAGTAAATGGAACAGTAAACCGAGAATACATGGGGGGGTACTTGCGTAGATTAAGGACAATCGACATTAGACATGTTTAAGTGGTTCCATGTGTTAATATCCCCGCAAAAATATTGCGATAAAAAATATTGCCATATTTTTGCTGCAATATTGAGGCAGGGACCCTGCGGCGGACACCCCCGATGCCCCCAATTATCCCCCCCAAAAATATTGCCCATGGCGTTCCATACGACCATATACACAGTGATATTTCTGGTGGGGATAATATGTAGAGATACCATTTAAGTGCAGGTAGGTGGTATGGTCAGATATGTTAGGGATGTGACCATGATGGATTAAGAGCTAGAGTGGAGGCAGAGAAGGTGAGGGACAGCAGAAGGTTGGAGACATGGAAATCATGTTGGCTAGAAGGCAGATGGTGGGTAGGTTATAAGGGTAACTCGGAGGCGAGGAGTTAGGCTTTTAGTTTGGTCTTGAACAAATCGGTGTGCACTGATTAACTAAATTGCAACGCAGGTCTGTGTGTTCCCTTTGTCTGCGTGTACCGAATAGCTTGCAGTAGAACAGTGAGGCTCAAGCACAGTAGAGGAGAGCTGCTTGTGTTCACAATGCTGAAATGATAAAGTGAATGAAGCTAAGTATCCCACTTAAATGTATACCAATAATGATTCCAGATTTCGCGCCTAGAATCACTTGTGTACAGGCGCGTTATAAATTACATAGATCATATCAGATCATACGTTTTTTTTTAGCCTATGTACTTCTGCTGCCAGTCAAAAGTTCAGAAAGGGTTTTGCTAACACCAGAAAACCAACATTTTTTTTTAGAATTTTTCAAATCTGTCCTCTGCGGGATGATGAATCAAAATAGAAATGTTGGTACCACGTTTTCTGCTGCCATTCAATATACTTCGAGTGGATTGTGTCCTCCAACATATTCGTCATCTTAGATGTATTCCATCCAGCTTTGCTGCTCTTCGGAAATTTTTTCGGCAGAGGGTGCCGTGCGTCGATGTCGTCCAGTCGATGGTCCCTCGAAGGCCTCCGTCGAGGGTGACGTCATCGGGTGTATAAGTAGCATGCGCGGCGCCCGTTGGTCTGTTCCGTTTTTCCGCAGTATACGTTGCTTCGGACATTCGGCACGCCTCGAGTTCTGTGAGAATATATAATAACGAAATATGTCCTCGTCATCGACGCCGACCACGACCCCGAAATCGGGATTCAAAAACGGACCTGCATCGAAAGTGTTTGTGGTGCCTCAGAGAAGGCCACGACATGGAGGCCTGTACGAAGTGTCAGGCGATGACGGGGAAGGCCTTGCGAGAGAGGAGAGGAAAGCTACAGGTAGGTCGAAAAACTGATCATAAAACCTCTAGCGTCGAGTCGAGATCCCGTGAGGAGAATTCTCCTCGACCCGAAAGGCATCGATCGAGGTCCTGTAGCGATTCCCATCGCTCGTCCTCTTCGTCAAAAAGATCGAAGAAACGGGGGCGCTGTTGTGCGCCGAGCAAGATGGCCGCCTGATGCGTGAGCTCCGTGGCGAGCGGACCTCATAACCCTGTTTTATGGTGCTTTCTCTGACTGCTGCCGTGTACGGGGCACACGACTTTACTGCCACTGCTTCAGGGATCCTGTGGACCCGGTCCTGCTGCAAATCGGAGCCGGGAAGGGCTTTCCCCGACTCCGTAGTGCCCATCCCCCCGCCTGCGGCGCTCTTGCGCGCCTAAAACCCAGCCCCGGCGGGGAGTGGACGTACCCGCCCGAGGCCCTGCCGCGCTGCTTCCCACATCTTCCGGGCATCGGTGGGGGCCGGCGTGCCTCATCCTTCCCGGCGGCGGGGCCGACGGAGACCTGGGACCGTGACCTGCCGGCCGAGCTGTTGCTTCTTCTGGGACGGTGCGGCCTGGGGTGCGCTGCCCCCGTGTCCCTGGAGGGATGTCGGGCCTGTGGCGCGGCCGCCCCGCTCTCTCTTCCCTGCTGCAGACTTCACATCGGGGCCTCCTTGCCCTCTCCGGAGGGTCTCCGCGGCCTGTGGGGAGGTCGCTGGAGCCTCTCCCCCCCCGACAGCACACGCCGCGCTGCTGGAGCGGCGCGGCTTCCAGGTACGTGCTGCGGGGGTTCTCGCTGCCTCCGGGGGCGACCTTGCGACCGCCGCCTCGGGGCTCCTGCGGCCCCGGCCCGGACGTTGACCGGGGGCCTGGGGTGATCTTGTGAGCCGCGGCCAGCCCCGGCGGAGGGTGGACGGATCCGCCTGGGGCCTCGCTGAACTCCTTCCTACATCTGCGATCTGCTGGAGGGGGCCTGGGACGCGCTGCCCCCGCCATTCCTGGCGAGTCGCCTGGACTGCTCCTTCTTCCCACCTTGGGAGTCGCCGTGGGATCTCCTTCCCTTCTTCCTGGAGGCCGGCGGGGGGGTCGTGGGGACCCTTCCTCCCCGGCCTGCACGCGCTGCGCTGCTGGAGCGGCGCGGCCTCCGGGTGCGAGCTGTGGAGGTTCCATTGACTCTTTGCGCCTGAACTACCGCCTCCCTGCCTCCCTGCCTCGGGTCTCTGGGGTCGCCCCTCTTTGGCGGGCCTTCCCCTCTGCGGCGAGGGGTGCCGGAGGCCCCCGGGCGGCGACTGCCGGCTCCGCCTGGTGAGCCCTGACCTTCCTGGCTCTCTTGCTGTGAAGCCCAGCTCTTGCCCTCCCCCCCTTGGGGGGCTACTCGGCCTTCACCAACTTCACATTGCTTCTACCTTGGCTGGAATCCCTTGCTCTGTGTGGCCCTATCGTTCACTGGGGGCTGGCCTCTCCCCGCTTCATTGCTTTGGAGGCTACTGCCACTCCACCCGGAGTGATACTCTGCAGAGGGGTGCCGTCAATACCGCTGGTCCCCGCTCTCCCATCGCTGGGATTTCCCACCTTCGAGGCCCCCCACTGTTGTCTTCCACACCTTCCCGATCGGGCTGGAGCCCTGCGGTCTACACTTCTCCGGCATAGTCGCGTGGCCACGACATTCCCTGCTTCTCTCTCTTGTCACGTACCCTGCCTGGATTATTGCTTGCACGGCCTGGGATCTCCCCGTCTCCCTCTCGGGGCTGCTAGTGGTACCCCTTTACCCCACTCAACCATCACCCTTGTCAAAATGACCAAGGGGGGCGCGAGGAAACAGAGCTCCATCAACATGTTTGCGAAGACAGCTGTGAAATCCCCGGAGGACTCCATCGAGCGGGCCCCGGTTGCGTCGTCGTCCGTAGTGGCACCTGAATCCCAAAACATGATGGACTTTATCAGGGAGGGTTTCACTGCCCTACACTCAAAACTGGACGATATGAATGGCACAATATCCTCGATCAAGGCCCACATCGAGAGGACCGATAGTCGCGTGTCTGAGGTCGAGACACGGGTCGGCTCCGCCTAGGATGCACTGGGTGCACTGCGTTCCGAGGTTGTCGCTCTCTCGGGCCGAGTCCTCGAGGTGGAGAAGAACGACGAGGACTTGGAATCCCGCTCAAGGCGCAATAACCTTCGTATTGTTGGGGTCCCTGAGAGCGAGGTACACGAGCCAATGGAGGACTTCGTTGAGCACACATTAATGTCACTTCTGGACTCGCCCAAGCTCTCCCCTCACTTTGCTATTGAGCGGCCGCACCGTGCCCTTTCCGCTAAACCCAAACCCGGGGCTCCGCCTCGTCCCATCATCGCCCGGGTCCTGAACTACCGGGATCGTGATACTCTACTCAGAGCCGCAAGGATCAAGGGCGAGCTGTTATTGGGGGGTGCGAGGATTCATCTTTACCCCGACTTCTCGACTGCCGTTAAACGTGAACGCAAGACTTTCCAAGCTGTGAAGCGGAGGCTGCGAGATCACTCCGTTAAATATGCCATGCTCTACCCCGCCAAACTGCGCATAGAACATGCTAATCAGGTGTTCTTCTTCACGATCCCGGAGGAGGCCTCCAAGTTTATGGACGAACACTTCCCAGGTTGACTTCCTTCTTCTGTCCACAGTTCTGCAGCTTCCCCCTTGGGCCCTGCGGGGGGCGGCCGGGTCCGGCCCTTCCCCGTCACCGGTGCCGCATTGATCCTCTCTCCCGGATTCGGCTTGTTCAAGTTTCTCCTTTCATTTCAATGATGTGCCATACTGCTAAGTGCAAGACACCCTGTCTAAGTTACATACAATGTTTGTAGTTGCACCTTAAGCTCTACTGGTCCTGCTGCGACCCGGAGCGCTGCGGCCAGCCCGGCCTACAGGCCCCCAGGCGCTGATGCCTCTAGTTTGGTTTTGGTTGAAGGGGTTTGGGATTGTCATTCCTCTGTTTGGGAGGGGGATGTGGATGTGGGTGGGCGTGGGACATGCTTGGGGTTTTATTATCAGAAAATTGGCGCTGGCAGCGAAGGCGGACCGTGGTGCAGCACTCATCCACTGGTCTTGGACACCTTTTTTGACTCTACCACTATCACATCTATGGCTGAGGGGGACTTAACCTTTATGAGTTGGAACGTTCGGGGGTTGGGGAACTATAGAAAGATGAGGCAGCTCCAGCTGCAGGCTGAGCGCCACGGGTCCAAGATTCTCTTTTTGCAGGAGACACATGTTTGCATGGAGCAATGCGGGCGTTTCGCCAAAACCTGGGGCCCTCATAGATTCTTTACCGACAAAGTCGTGGGGTCATGACCCTTATTCACAAGAGTCTCCGGTTCACCCTCATCTCTTCACATATTGACCCCCTGGGCAGGTATGTTCTGTTATACGCCACGCTTCAAGGGAAAGAAGTGGTTTTGTTGAACATTTATGGCCCCAACTTCGATGACCCTGAGTTCTACAGACAGGTCACGTCCCTTTTAGATGGCTTCCCCCTTGTCCCAATTCTCTGGGGGGGTGACTTTAATACTATCTTCGATGTAGCCCTTGATAGATCTGGGTCCAAGCCCCGTCATCTCTCCAGGGCAGCCTATGCTGCATTATCATCCCTACCCCGTTTGGCCATGGTGGACGCATGGAGGTTCTTTTACCCCGACTCCCGCATTTTTTCATTCTACTCTTCAGTCCACGACTCATACTCCCGAATTGACCGCTGGGTGATCTCCAATGTCTTGGTTAAAGACGTGAAACAGTTAATGATTTTACCCAGAACCTTGTCCGACCACTCTCCAGTGACCATTACCGTGAGCTGGGCCCCTGATCCTGGCCGGTCCCGCTGTTGGAGACTGAAACCCCTCGCCCTACTCGATCCAGAGTTTCATTCCGAGCTCGAGGACTCTATTGAAGAGTTCTTTGAGTTAAACGCAGGCTCGGTACCATCACTAGCCACACTATGGGAGTCTTTCAAGGCCTATATTAGAGGGATTGCACTTTCCAAGGAAAACGGAG
Organism: Ambystoma mexicanum; assembly: GCF_040938575.1. Lineage (NCBI taxonomy): Eukaryota > Metazoa > Chordata > Amphibia > Caudata > Ambystomatidae > Ambystoma > Ambystoma mexicanum. Next base: position 1,145,067,963 of record NC_090935.1, on the reverse strand, counting down.
TCCTCAAATCGATTCGGAGAGATCTAGCCGAGAGTGAATCCAGGTTGTCGACCCTGGAGGCTGCGTGTTCACTTCACTCTTCTTCAGGTAACCTAGTGGCCATTGGGGCGGAATTGGATACGTTTCACTCCCTGGCTGATCGTGAACAGAGGTTTCTGGACAACCCAGGCATCGCGCGGAAATACGGGGAGGGCGAGCGCCCTGGTAGCCTCCTTGCGAGGTTGATCCGACATGAGACAGGTTCCCCACACATTCTCGGGATTGAGAGACTGGACGGCTCCTTGGCTGTCTCCTCCCGGGACGTCAACACGGAATTCTTTAATTTTTACAAGTCCCTATACTCCAATTCGGACGAAGTATCAGTGGAAGAAATCGACTCCTTTCTCAATTCCCTTCCCTTGTCAACTTTATCCCCTGAGGCCGCGGGCTCTCTTGACTCCCCACTTACACTGGAGGAGCTCTCCGACGCTGTTGATTCCCTATCCTCGGGGAAAGCCCCCGGCTCGGATGGTATCCCAGTCGAATTTTACAAGTCCTAACAAGTCACTTCTCCTTCCACACTTGTTGGCTGTGTGGGAGGAGTCGGTCGAGACAGGTGTGTTCCCCCCCTTCGCTACGTGAGGCCACGATTACAGTATTGCTAAAGGCTGGCAAACCCCCCTCGCATTGTGGATCGTATCGTCTGCTCTCCCTTATAAATTGCAACGCCAAAATATACGCAAAGGCCCTGGCTCTCAGGTTGGCCCCCATCCTACCATCCATCATTCATCCCGATCAAGCGGGCTTCGTCCCGGGGCGGTCCACCTCCCTGAACTTAAGGCGCATATTTAATATAATTGACAGGATTAGCCCAGAGACTCAGGCTGTAGCGGCCACGCTAGACATGCAAAAGGCCTTTGATTCGGTATCATGGCAATTCCTTTGGCGGGTTCTCGAGAGCTGTAAATTTGGTTCCTCCTTTCTCTCTTGGGTCAAGCTACTTTATTCGTCCCCCGTGGCTAGGGTCCGTACAGGTGACCACTGCTCTCCTTCCTTTGAGATCGCCAGGGGGACGAGGCAGGGGTGCCCATTCTCTCCCTTGGTTTTTGCAATTGCCATAGAGCCCTTTGCGGACATGCTTCGTCACCGCCATGCCCACAGAGGCCTCCGTACTGCCGGGAGGGCGGACATAGTTTCCCTATATGCGGATGACGCGTTGTTGTTCATTCGCTCTCCATCTTTCAACTTGCCTCCAGTGCTGGAGGATATCATTTATTTTGGCCGGGTCTCGGGCCTTAGGGTGAATTGCTCGAAATCCACCCTTTTTCCACTTACGGAATGCACTCTCCCCCCCGCCCCCTGACACTCTGGGATTCACATGGGCTCAATCCACATTCACTTACCTGGGAATAGCAGTAACGCGCCAACAGGCACTAACCTTTGAAGAGAACTTTCGGAAGTACCTTACACATCTGTCCGTTAAGGTTTTAGCCTGGGACAAGCTCCCGATTTCTCTCGCGGGCAGAATGGGCCTATTGAAAATGGTGGTGTTACCTCAGCTGCTTTACAAGTTTGCCAACGTACCCTTGTGGCCAGGCGCGGACTTTTTTCGCGACTTGACTCGTACAATCAACTCCTTCCTTTGGCACTCAGGAGCGGTCCAGCTTAAGTATGAGACCTTGTCCACCCCCATGGCCAGGGGGGGCTTTGGTGCCCCTGATTTTCTTAAATATTGGCTAGTATCCCAGATCCAATATATCTCCCATTGGTTCAACAGAACTGACCCCCCCCCCCTCATGTCCGGCTCGAGAAACTTGCGGTCTGTGACCGCGAAATCCGTTCTTTGGTTATACAACCCGCCCCTCTGGTACTGGATTCGCCTGCACATCCCTTGCATTAGCCAAAACATGGAAGCTGCTTGGAGTAGCCCGCGCCTTCCACGGCAACCTTCCCCTCTGGAACTTCCTCCCGGGGGTCCCCCAGGTCGCACCACTTACTGCTCGTCGCTGGGCCGAAGCAGGCTATGAGCTGTTGCGGGACGTGTTTGACCAGGGCATATTTATTGAGTGGACTGATCTCCCCCTGCCCTTGAGGAGTGACCGGAGTGTCTGGCTTCAATACGCGTCCCTCCCTAAGACCCTTAAGCGTCATTATCCAACATTCCCTGCGTTACCACCAGACGACCCGGCCATTGGGGAACTCACTTCCCCCTCACCCATGAAAGGTAAAATCTCCAGGTTATACTCCATGCTGCAGTCCAGATCCTTCCCAGAATTCTCTAAACTCAGGGGGTCTTGGGAGAGGGACCTGGGGTGGAAATGTCAGACGACCGCTGGGCACATTTATGCGACTGCACTCACCGGGTGTCCTTCAATTCCCGATTTAAACTCATTCAGTTAAAAGTGCTGCATAGGTTCCACTATACTCCGGTCAGATTGCATTGCATGTCCAGTGAGCATCCGTCTAGCTGCCCTCGATGCGGGCATGAGGACGCGGACTACATCCACATGATCTGGTCCTGCCCCCGCCTCTCACTGTTCTGGGGAGCAGTTTGCTCGACGGTATCTGCTATGCTTGATCACCCCATTGATCCTTCCCCAGCATTGTGTCTCTTCCACGACCTCCCTGGCCTCCCTCGAAACTCAAAAAAACTGGCTGGCCTCTGCATGCTCTTAGCGGTTCGGTCCATCCTGCTCTGTTGGCTTCGCCCCTTTCCCCCCACACATGCCCAATGGTTAAAGGCGGTTACTTGGGCCTCTGACTCCGAGGAAACTTGGTCTCACATGCAACCTACCCACTCCAGGCCTAGGGACATCTGGCTTAGGTTCCGCTCCTACTTGTCCGACCTGGACATGACTCCGGCTGCTTCCCCTTCACCTGCTCTTTCTCACTAGTGTGAGAGCTCCTTCCTTATTATTTTGCTCAGCCACCCCTCCTCGCATGTCGTTTGTAATTCTGTCTCTGAATCATTATGTGTGCAATCTCCGTATGACTGTACCATGAACTGTATTGTCAGTATGTACCTGCTGGGCGCTGTTCGCCTGTTTTGCTGCCACGCTGCCTAATAAAAAAAGAATTTAAAAAAAAAAAAAGATCGAAGAAACGACGCCACAGGTCTCCCTCCACCTCGTCGTCAGACGAGTCTCCAAAAAAGATGAAATGCCCCATGAAACATTCGTCTACCGAAGAGTGGGAAACATTCAGGATCAAAATGATGGAGGTGTTTGAAAAAGCGAAGCCTCGGTCCGCGCCTTCTTCGGAAGCCGGCCGGAAGCGTCATCGCTCCGACACTCGCGCGCCCTTGAGCCAGGGTGATCGAAAAAGGAAGTATAGGGAACCTTCTAGGACGCCGAGTGAAAAACGCTCGAGTCGAGTCGACCGCTCGAAGTCATCGACGCCGTCCGAGACCCATCATACCTCAAAGGGAAAATCTTCGAAGGTCGCCTCGACGCTGACCCGGTCGAGGACCACGATGTCGTTGACGTTATCGACGTCGACGCCAAAACCCTCGGCGCCAAAGGGTCCAGCCAAACCAGGGAAACCAGAAAAAGAGAAGGATAAGGTTACAAAACCTGTATTGTCCTCAGAGCCAGGTACTAGACCTCTTCCTCCTCCTCTCCCAGAGAAGGTTTTCAAGCCTGTCCGCAAAAAGGAGTTTTTCAAATCCCTGACCTCAATTTTTGAGGAAAAGGAAAGATCTGATGAGGAGAATGTACCTTTTGGGCTGGAATATGGCACCCCAAATGTCCCAGAATGCTTGATTTCAGAAGAAAGCAGAACGAGGGACTTGGTCGAATCATTACACAATGCAAGTGGCATTGACACATCTCCTGAAAACGACTTTGGCAGACCAGAACCAGGAGAGCATGCCAGTCCATCATACCATCAATTAATGACAAAGGTAGTAGATTACTTAGGATGGTGTAAACCATCAGCCCAATTCATCCAGGATGATTTAACAGATATATTGGACCATGGTCCCACCGAAGACCCAGTACTACCCTTTCATGTAGCCCTGCAAAATAGGGTGGCCAAGAATTGGGAAACTCCGGATTCTATTCCTCCGGTAAATTAATCCCTCACCTCAAAATACCACCCGGCCAGTAGCGACCCCGGCTATCTGTCCAAACACCCAACTCCCGAGAGTCTGGTCATACAGGCAGCCACAGCTTCTAACAAACTTGCATACCCGTCTATCCCTCCAGACAGGGACGATAAGCGTGTGGATGGTTGGGCACGGAAGGTATTTTCAGCCAGGAGCATGGCATTAAAATCTGCAAACTCCACATGTGCCTTGGCAAAATTTTGGTACACTCTTTGGAAGTGCATTGCAATGGCGACGGAGCACATACCAGAAGGGGAAGAAAGGGAAGGGTTCCTAGCCATCGTTAGAGATGGAAAGGAAGCCATGCAGGAATCCCTTCAATCTGGATTGGACACTGCAGATAGTGTAAGCAAGTCCATGGGCACTAGCACCGTAATGCGCAGATTTGCATGGTTACGGAAGTCGGGTTTCGCACCGGACGTACAGAACCGCCTTCTGAACATGCCTTTTTTTTTAAAACTCTTTTTATTGAATTTTATAACATGACCAACAAATAACAAAGAAACAAACCCTCCAACCTCCCTCCCTCTCCCAACCCCCTCCCCCCGCGGCAACGAGCGCACATCACCCAAATCCCTGTCCAGTCTGGCAAAGACCCCACGCTCAATGAAGGTCCAATAGTCTCGAGCGTTGCGGACACCACATTACCCTAAAATCGTAAGGAAGTTCATAATCTCACCCCATTCAGCTGCAAAGTTCTGCACTTTATTGTTCATGGCGAACGTGGCCCATTCCAGTGCCGCTATTTCCCAGATCTGCCGGTAGCAGTCCTGACAGCTAGGCACCTCTGGGCCCCTCCATCTCTGGACTATTAACAACATAGCCGCCAAAACGAGTATTGTTTTAGCCTTTTCCCTTCCTCTCGGGTCACCCTTCTCCGAAGCCCTTAGTGTGCCTAACAGGATTTGCGCTGGCGTCCTTTCGTCTATCTCCCCAAAGGCTTGCTCCTGTGCCTTTCGTATCTCATCCCAGAAAGGCCCAATTAGGGGGCAGTTCCACCAGATATGTTCTGCCCACCCCGCCATCCCACAGCCCCTCCAGCATTTCTCTGACTTTTTTGGGAACATCCTATGGATGTGGACCGGGGTGTAATGCCACCCGAATAATACCTTATACCAGATTTCTTGCAATTGGGACGCTTTAGCCAGTTTGGGTATCCTCCGCCATAGTTTCTCCCATTCCGCCCTGGCAATCTCCCGCCCTAGGACTCGTTCCCAGTTAGTCATATAGGCCCAGCACGTGCCTACCTTGTCTCTATCCAAGATCTTCTAGATATTGGATATGAGGCCTTTTGTGCCATCGTTAGTGAGAAGGAATTTCTCAAAATGCGTGGGCTCCCGTGTGACTGCCAATTTAACCCCTGGGTGTAGAAGCCAATACCGTAATTGCGCATAGCGCAACCTTTCTCCCTCCGGTACCGCAAATTACCTCTTGCAGTCATAAAAAGATAACAATTCTCCTCCACGAAACATATCTGCCAGTTTTCTACAGCCTCCTTCGCGCCACTTAACAAATGCCCCCCTTTCTAGAGCTGGGGTGAAATCTCTATTCCCGAATATGGACGTGAAAGGAGAAGGAAAAGTGGTAATCCCTGCAGACCCTGCTAACCTGTCCCAAGTGTCGGCCATAAGTTTAGTAATAGAGCTCTCGTACAGATGCTGTGGCCTATGGGACCTAGGGAGCCACAACACCTCCGCTAAATTACGGTGCGCCACCGCTCTGTCCATCCCCACCCATATCTTGTTGTGCACTTCCTCCCCTCAGCCACTCCCTGATGATGCAGATTTGGGTTGCTTCATAGTACCGCCTGAAGTTCGGCAAAGACAATCAGCCCTCCTCCCTGGCCATCATCAAAAGCCTGAGACCCACCCTAGCTCTCTTCCCCTCCCAAATGAAACCCTTAGTCAGCGCTTCCAATTCTTTAAAGAAACTCGCCAGGATCGGCTGCGGAATCGCCTGAAATAAATATAACCGCCTCGGAAGGGTGACCATCTTTACCGCCGCTATCCATCCCAGCCATGATACCCTGAGGCCCCGCCACCTTTGGAAGTCTTTCCGGATTGTTTTGAGAAGGGGGGGGGGGGATTAGCCCCATACCAGCCCGCAAGGGATGCCATGATTTTCACCCCCAAGTACCTAATCCCCCCCCCCCCCCCGGGCTACACTGGAGAAGGGTACTCTCCTTCAGCCTGTTCCGCTCCGTCCCCCCCAATGTTAGATTTAACACCTCTGACTTAGACCAGAGGCTTCCCCAAAAGCTTCCAAGAGGGCGATACTAGCTCGAAGTGATTCCCTTGGCTCTTTCAGCATAAGCAGCATGTCGTCAGCAAAAGCTGCGACTTTTTGTTGCTTGCCCCCAAAGGGGATGCCCTGGATTTCCGCCGCTTCCCTTATTGCCTGTAGAAGCGGTTCCAAATAGATTGCGTATAAAATTGGGGAGAGCAGACAACCTTGTTTGGTTCCCCTTTGTAAACACACCTGTCTTGAAGCCATACCATTTACCATTATCCGGATGGACGGAGCTTGATAGTTATCCCGGACCATCGTCAAGAATTCCCCTCTAAAACCCATCTTTTCCATTACCCGAAACAGGAAGGCCCACTCTACGCGATCAAAAGCTTTCTCCGCATCCAAAGCCACTAGTACCGCGGGAGTGCTTGTCTTCTGAACCTTTTCGACTATGTGGGCCACTCTCCTAATATTGTCAGCAGTTTGTCTACCTCTGATAAACCCTGCCTGATCCGGGTGGATTAGGTTCGGGAGGATAGAGTCGAGTCTATTCGCCAAGATCTTAGTATAAATCTTTGCATCAATGTTAATTAGGGCAATGGGGCGATACGAAGCTCTCTCCTCTGGGTTTTTGTGTGCTTTAGGATGAGGGTAACCTTGGCTTCCTCCATGGACGGAGCAATTCGACATGTCTGCCGAAACGAATTATATAGCGATGTTCGATGCAGAGCAATCTGAGAGATAAATAATTTATAGAAAGCGGCTGTATAGCCATCCGGTCCGGGTGCCTTATGCGCCGGGAGAGACCTGATAACCCCTCTGACCTCTTCTTCCGAGATTTCTCGGTTGAGGGTTTGCCTTGTATCACAACTTATTTCCCGCAGCCAAACCTTCTGAAGGAATGATTCTTGCTTATCACTCAGGGGCTGCTGGGAAGCATACAGGGAATCATAAAACTGCGCTAAGGCCTCCTGCAGGTCTTCTTGACTAGTAGTCCGCTCACCTGGACCGAGTTGCAACGCCGATATAGCGTTTCTCGCCATTTTTCCCCTCAGGAGGCGCACCAAAAGGGCGTCTGCCTTATTGGCCTTTGCGTAGTATTTTTGCCTCACTGCTAGAAGTGCCCCCTCTGCTTTTTTGGTCCGCAATAATTCTAACTGTCCCACCGCCTTCCTATATTCCTGCATCGCTCTCCTGGAGGGGGTGCCCCCCGCTGCCTGTCTAGCCGCTTCCACCTCCGCCTCCAATTGGCTTTCCAATACTTTCAGTTGCTTCGCTCGGAATGCCGACAACGCGATTATTTCTCCCCTGACAGTAGCCTTGAAGGCGTCCCATCTAATACCCTCTCCTGTATCCTCTGCCCTGTTAGTGTCGAAAAACAGCTTACTCTTCTCTTCAAGTGTTCCCCGAGCTTCTGGGTCCCTCAGGATGGCCCCCGGGACTTTCCATCCCCAGACTCTCCTCGCCCTCCAACCCAGATCTAACACAGCCGAGACCGTTTTGTGGTCTGCAATCCCTATGGGTCCTGTGTGTACCCCCCGTATACAGCCCCACGGAGACCCATATATAGTCGATTCTAGATTGTGAACCGTGGACCCCTGACAAGAATGTGTATCCCTTTTCCTCCCCCTTTATCTCCCTCCATGCATCCCGCAACCCCAACTTGCCAATCCTGTTTTTCAGAATCGTAGACATTACTGCGCCTCCCCCCCTATCTCTCAGATTTCCAGTTCTGTCCTTCTCCCTGTCCCAGGCTATATTTAAGTCTCCCAATAAAACTATATGGCCCCAAGCATGTTCCTCCAATACCTTCAATACTCGATGTAAGAACTGCTCCTGCCCAGAGTTAGGTGCGTAAACAACCGCTAATGTGTACGGGGCCTCAATGTGTCTCCCCTTTACCACAATGAACTTTCCTTCTTTGTCCCTAGTGATATCAGAGACTCTAAAATCGACCGTGTTTTTAATAGCTAGGGCCACCCCCCTTGCCTTAGTTTGCCCCGAAGCGTGGAGAATCTGATCATAACCACGCAGTTTCAATCTACCCTGGTCCCTGTAAATCAGGTGTGTCTCCTAAAGCCCCATTATGGCCAGACCTTCCTTCCGCGCGAAGAGTTCCAATTTCTTCCTCTTGAGAGGGGTATTCAAACCCCTCACATTATGCGTCAGACACTTAAGCAGGTCTCAATCACAAAAGGATTGCCTCTATGTGGAGATGCTTTTCTGTCCTTCCCCCCTGTCAACTGCTCGTTGCCAACCCCCTCCCTCCCCCTTCACCCCCCCCGCCCTCCCACCCCCCTCCTGAAGGCTAATACCTTCCCGATTACTTTCCACTCCTACCTCGGGCATCTTCGCCCTTACCGATTCCAACATGGTTGCTCCGCCTGGAAACCCCTAGCTTCCCATATCCCTATAGAGGCCCACCACCCCTAAAGCAGCCCAAGCAACTCAAGACTTCATCGGAGAATCACTTCCTGCGTCCCCCAGTATGTCTACTTTCCGTGGGCCGCTGCTTCTTGTTCTTTTCCTTTTATCTCCAGCCGTTGACCACTCCCATGGTCTCGGTCTTGGTCGTGCGCTCGGTTCCGCCGGCCCCCATACCAAAGGGGAGTCATCTAGGTCCATGTGTAAAAGTTCAGCCCCTTCTTGAAGAGAAGTGATCCGCCTCTGGGAGCCCTCCCATTCGAACAGCAGCCCGAACGGAAAGATCCATTTGTATCGTATTGCTTTCCCATTAAGGATCTTTAGCAGCGGATTCATTTGTCTCCTCTTCACAAGTGTGCTACTCGCCAGGACTTGAAATAGCACGATCTGTTGCCCCTAAAACATGATGGGTTCACGCTGTCTCGCCGCCCTGAGATCATCTCCTTCTGAGCGTACCTAGCAAATGCTGCTAGGACATCTCTTGGTCTCGCCACCCACCACTTGGCCGTCCGGCCTACTCTGTGAACACGATCAAGCTCTTATCGCCTCTGGGCTGCTCTCTTCTAGAATGCCCACGAAAATGCCCTGGAGCACCACTTTAAAATCTTTATCGGGCACCGACTCCGGCAACATTTTCACCCTGATATTGATCCTACGTGATCTATTTTCCAAGTCCTCCAGCTATATTTCAAGATTTCTAGTAGCTGTATCCAACCTCTCAATTGCTTCGCTATTCGCTGTTGTGTCTTTGTCTATTTCTTGGAGACCCTTCTCCAGAGTGTCTGTTCTCTCTCCTAATTGTCTCATTTCCTGTTTAATCTCACCTATTGCCTCATTGAGGTCAGACCGCATCAGCTGGAACTGCTCTTGAAATGTCTTTGCCAAGTTGACTTGTAGGGCCAGTAGCTCTCCCAGGAATTCCCGTCTGGGCATCATCGCCATGTCCTCTGCCTCGCTTTGGGCAGTCGCTTCTCCCTCCGACCAACCGGGAGCACCGGTCCTTCCTTTGGATTTCGCGCCGGCCACATCGCATGGAGGGTGCCCTGAGTATCCTCTGTAGTTTGCAGCCCTTTCCCCCTTTCCCTTTGAGTTTGGAGGACATGTCACCGGCGTATCTCTTCCTGGAGGCCGAACTGATCTATCGTGAGCTGGCTTCTATGCTCACCCCTCGGCTGCCCCTGGGGTACACTGCCAGCAAAGTGAGGGTCTCCCCCCACCCCCCTCCAAGCAGCCAACCGTTCTATGCTGTCCGCTAGGCCCCACCGCGCTACAAAACTGACGGGGTTCCCTCTGTGGCCTGGCTGGAGCTATAACTGCGCCCTCTTCCCCGGTTCCCCCGCCGCCCAAGCAATCTCGTCACACCTGGGGGGGCGCAGCCCTCGGTCTGTCCTAAAGCCCCCCCAGGGGGCAGGCCACCCAAAACTGGGGTAAATCGGGGGGGGGGGGGCTCTGGTCTCTATTTGCGTTTCCTACCTCCCTCTGCAGCGAGTGCAGGGAGGTCCCGAGCCTCCATTCCTCAAACAGTCCCGGCAGAGAGAGAGAGTCCCCGCAGTTCACAGCCTCCCTGCCGCCTCCGACACTCCGTCTCCGTTCTGGTGTCGCCAGAACACTGATGGGGGCGAGCCGCACACCGGGCCGCCCCACTCCTGCCCCAATGCCGGGCCACCCGCTTTTCTTCGCGGGCACTCCTTCACCACACAACCGCGCCGGGTGGGTTTCCGACCTCCCCCTGTGCCTTGGGGGGACTGCTTCTCAACGCTGGCCCAGGCTCCGAGGATCCACTAGCCGGGCAGAGATCCAGGCGCCGCAGCTCGACAGGCGGAGTGGGCGGGCTACACTCTGGCCCGCTCCCGCCCACTCTCACTCCCAAGTTGGGCCGTCCGCCTCTTCCCACGAACTCCTCCTTGCAGAGGATCCCCCACCGGGCGATTTCCCGGCCGCTCTTCCAACTTCGGGGCGACCGCCAGTCCCCGCACTCACAGGCTCTGTGGAACCACCTGCAGGGACAGGGTGCCCAATGCACCGCCGCTCACCGGCGCAGCTTCTACGCTCCGCGAGCCGCCGACTATCACCTCTTCCAGGTCCGAGGTCCACCAGTCGCCGGAGATGACCCGGACGGTTCCCCCGAGTATCCGCTCCTCTCCACGACCCCCCAAGGAGTTCCTCGGTATTCCAAGGGGGACCGCTGATGGGGTGGTGGGCACCGTCAGTAGTCGGGTCCCGGGAGCGCCGTCGGCACGTCTACCCAGTGCCAGCGGCCATCTTGGAATCTGAACATGCCTTTTGACGGGTCTCACCTTTTTGGCAACAAGGCTGACGAGAGCCTTGAGAGGTTGCAGACCTCAAAAGCAGCTGCCAAATCTTTAGGGGCTGCTTTTAGGCAACCTCAGCCTTTACGTGCGCAAGGACCGTCATGGAGGGGACGATTCTATCGTTACTACACCTCATATGGAAAGGCGAGAGGAATGGCCAGTCAAAGGGGTCAGAAAAAGGCCACTCGTGGTGGACGAGAAAAACGTGCTAAACCAGCTCCAGCTGCAGCCTCTCTGCCATCAGTGGCTGCAACATCCACCACAAAACCGCTTTGAGGACTTGCATCACAAAACACCTGTAGGGGGGCAGGCTGTCACAGCATCTGCAAGAATGGCGAGCCTTTACTTCAGATGTTTGGGCTCTAGAAATAATAGCCCAAGGTTACGGCCTTCCTTTTCTAACACAACCTCAAAGCAATCCACCAGGGAGACACCCGTTGAAGTCTTCAATCCCGCTCCTACAGCAGGAAGTTTTAACCCTGCTGGAGAAAGGTGCTATAGAACCAGTACCTGCAACGGAGAGGAACAAGGGATGGTACTCCCTGTATTTTTTGATCCCCAAAAAGGACGGAGGACTGAGACCCATCTTGGACGTAAGAAACTTGAACAAGTTCCTCAGAAAGGACAAGTTCAAGATGGTTACCCTTTCTCAGATCCTTCAGGCCCTTCAACTTCAGGAGTGGTTGGTGTCATTGGACCTCCAGGATGCTTATTTTCATGTGCCGATTCATCTCAAACACAGAAAATACCTGAGGTTCGTAGTTGGCGAAATCACTATCAGTTTCGAGTCCTGCCTTTCGGGTTGACCTCCGCCCCGAGGGTCTTCACCAAGTTAATGGTAGTGGTGGCAACGTACCTCAGGAGAGGGGGGATTCATGTCTACCCCTACCTGGACGATTGGTTGATCAGAGCGCGTTCTGCCGAGCAAGCACTGGATCATCTGAAAGTCACCTGCCACTTCCTCCACAAACTGGGCTTCTCCCTCAATTTCAAGAAGTCACAGATGACACCTTCCCAACAGCTTCAGTACATAGGAGCTGTATTAGACACGTCCTTGGGAAAGAGCTCGCCTCCCAAGTCGAGGGCTCAAGACATTCTTCAGATGGTTTCCAAATTCCAAAATGCCCAAAATCTCCAGGCTTACGACTTTTTAAGGTTGCTCGGCCTCATGGCATCCTGCATCTTTCTGGTGACAGAGGCACGCTTGAGGATGAGATCCCTTCAATGGGCCCTAAAGACTCAGTGGTCCCAATTCTTGGGTCAAATGACGGATCTTCTTCAGATTCCGAACGAGGTCAGACAAGACCTTCTATGGTGGACCTTTACAGAGAACATCCTAAAAGGAGAACCTTTTTGGCAACCATGGCCGGAGATCACAGTAGTGACGGACGCCTCACTCCTGGGGTGGGGAGCTCATGCAACGATTTGACAATCAACGGTCGTTGGTCTCCATCGGAGTCCAAACTACATATCAACCTTTTAGAGCTGAGGGCAATCAGACTAGCGCTGAAGGCCTTCCTGCTATCTGTCAGGGGAAAGAATGTCCTGATAATGACGGACAACACAGTGGCCATGCACTACCTAAACAAAAGAGGAGGTGTGGGGTCACTACCCCTGTGCAGAGAGGCAATGCAGCTCTGGTATTGGGCGATTCAGGAAGGAATCTCTTTAACGGCAATTCATCTAGCCGGGGAAGAGAATATGACAGCAGATGCTCTGAGCAGGCAGAGCACGGTATCCCACGAATGGGAACTAGCTCAGGAAGTCATTCAAGAGATCTTCGCCCTTAGGGGAACCCCCCAAGTAGACCTGTTTGCAACCGGAATCAACTGAAAATGCGAAAGGTATTGCTCAAGGGAATTTCCCCCGAGAGGAGGCCTGGGGGACGTGTTCGTGGTGGAGTGGAATTTCCCACTATTGTAAGCGTTCCCTCCGATTCCCGTCATTCCTCAGGTCATCAGGAGGCTGAGAAGGTTTTGGAGCCGCATGATCCTAATTGCCCCATATTGGGCCAGGAGAACCTGGTACCCAGACCTTCTAGACATGTCCATCTGTCCCCCAGTACGTCTTCCTCTGAGAGAGAGAACCTTCTCTCTCAAATGGAGGGTCAGGTTATCCATCCAGAGGTCAAAACGCTCAACCTTCATGCTTGGTATCTGAAAGGCTGAGATACAGGGATTGGAACCTTCCAGATGACGTTATGGAGGTGTTACTTTGGTCAAGAAGGCCAGCAACAAAGTCTCTATACCGTTGCTGTTGGAAAACGTTTTGCAACTGGTGCAGAGAAAAGAATGTCGATCCTTTCCTATGTTCTATTCCGGAAGTATTATCTTTCCTTCTGACCCTAGCACATAGAGGTCTGAATATCGGAACAATAACAGCTTACCTTGCGGCGCTTTCCATTTTCAAGCGCTCATCGGAAGAATGCTCCTACTTCAAAATTCCTTTGCTAATACAATTCTTAAAAGGACTCACTAATGTGTTTCCTCCTCACCCATTTCAAGTACCGTTCTGGGATCTAAATTTAGTCCTAAAATTCTGAATGTGTGCTCCTTTTGAGCCTATGCACACGTGTCCTTTAAGATTACTAATGTGGAAAACAGCCTTCTTGGTTGCTCTAACATCAGCAAAAAGAGTGAGCGAATTGCAGGCACTGTCTTCTCGGCCACCCTATAGTGTGTTCATAAGGACAGAGTTGTGTTGAGGGTAAAACCATCATTTTTACCGAAAGTAATATCTGATTTTCATTTTTTAAGTCAGAAAATTGTCTTACCCGCATTCTATCCTCCACCCTATCCTTCGAAGGAGGAGGAAAGATTACACAGGTTGGATCCGAAAAGAGCTTTAAGCTTTTACATCTCTAGACTTTCCAGACTTAGAGTGGACAACCAGCTGTTTATAGGTTATAGAGGAAGGAAACTGGGTCAATCGGTGACAAAACTGACAATTTCACACTGGATTGTGCTTTGCATTTCAGAATGCTACAGACTAGCTCAAAAAGACCCTCCGGAAAGGTTAGGGGCTCATTCCACCAGAGGCATTGCCTCCTCCACGGCCCTTCAAAGAGGTGTTCCAATAAGATCCATTTGCGAATCAGCAACTTGGTCTTCGCTACACACCTTCTCAAAATTCTATAACCTGGATGCTTCCCAGTCTAGGGACCTAACTTTTGGAAAAGCAGTACTATACTCGGCCATCTAAGAGTATCGAAAAATCTACCCCCTCCTCCAGAGGAATTGTTCATACTGCTTTGGGAGTCTATCTAAGATGAGGAATATGTTGGAGGACACAATCCACTCGAAGAACAAGTTACTTACCAACTGGTAATGTTCGTTTGATTGGATGTTCCTCCAACGTATTCCTCATCGCCCTCCCAGCCTACCCCTCTGTAGATTTTTCCGAGTTATTGCCATCTCAAATCTCGCAAGGCTCATACCTGTCTGCCGGCACAATCTACACAGTACAAGATCAAAGATAAAAACGGGAAAAACAGAACTGAGGCCAACGGGCACTGCGTGTGCTACTTATACACCCGATGACGTCACCCTCGATGGAGGCCTTCGAGGCACCATCGACGCGCGGCGCCCTCTGGCGAAAAAATTTCCAAAGAGCAGCAAAGCTGGATGGAATACATCTAAGATGAGGAATACGTTGGAGGAACATCCAATCGAAAGAATGTTACCAGTTGGTAAGTAACTTGTTCTTCCACAGGAACTCTGGTATATTACTTCTTCCCACAGCCAATAAGGATGCAGTCTGTGTGCAAATCACATTCTGGAATGTGAGTTCTCTTCAAGTTAACCAAGTATCTTCGCAGGACTGTGGTTTACTCAATTTTCTCACTAAGCCATGACAGGATCTTATTTCTAATTGCCTCACAGGGTTCACGCCCGGGTGTTCAGGGATGTTTAGTTAGGCTTTTAGTTAGGCTAATGGTTTTGCTATCCTCCAGTTTGTGTCCAGCAGGGTATCCTGCAGTTTCAGTGCTTTCTTTTTGACTCTTTGCCATCCGACTGTGCGGTGGTTGAGGAAGGACTGAGTAAAGAGGGTTGACTCACTATTCAAGGCACCAGAACCATCCGAGATCTTACTAGAGCAAGATGGTGGGTGCATTTAGCACATTATCAGAGCTAAGATTAGGGAGGTTTCCCATACTCGTGGAAAAATCGCTCCCAGAAGTATCCCAGTATATTGTGCAGTAAAAGCTGATGTTGGAATCTACAGTGAAATGTTTTCAGTAGGACCGGTGATTGAATGTGTTCTAGTTTTGCAGAGTCTGATCAACAAGTGTTTTTTGACACTCCTATTTCAGTTGTTCAATCTCCTTTTTTGTGCTTACACCCAGGACCATAGTTCTAAGCTGGCTGAGCTAGAAGCAGAACTCTAAGCTGTCTGCGCTATGGATTCCTGGGGGGGCCATATGAAATATTTATAAAAAGAGAGAGCCAAGATCTTTACTTTCGAATTATATGGGATGTTAATTAAAGGAATTTCACAAGAGCATTCTCCCGCCCTCTTAAGCATTGGCTTTGCACTCGGATGGCTGGTTGTGCTCATCCTTTTGTGATGAGATGACTTCTGGAGGAGAATTAATTTAAAGGGCGGATCGATCAACGCCTCGCCTTCTATCTTTAACTTCTTGTCAACTTTCAGCCATCAGCGACTGAGTTCGCTATTCACGCCTTGGAAGACATGTGGACATAAGATCTGGCTAATTTATTGGGTTTTTTCCACTTTAATAGCTTTGACAAACTACCCTTTCCCTTCCCTCTTCAATAACTCACTTTTCGTTAAAACGTGCCTGATTGAATGTCTGCTTTTTTATTAGAGCTTAAGGGTTCTTCCTCACCCATAGAACTATTTGAGGTAATTCACAGTTGAGCTCTGCTGGGACTTGTAGGAACACTGGTCTTGTGTTGTAGTGTGTTCGTGGCAAGCTAGGTTGCAGACTGCTGCTTTGACAGTATATCTGTGCATGTGTTTGTTGGCAATTGAAAGTGTTTTTTGCCAACTATGCACAATATCTCATTGTCAGTATTGGAATGATCCAGGTTCTTTTCTGTGGTATAGACGGCCAGCGACCTGTGCACAAATATTCATTTGCTACCAAGCACAAGATGAAGACTAACAATTCTACAATCCTACAGCGATTGTTGTTACCATGCAACCTGTCCCTTCATGTATCTTTTGACCTTGCTTAGTCAGTTGCATTGTCAAACAAATGCATCAGGTTTGCTAACAGTAAGGCTGCAAGAGCAACCTGTGAGGAAATACAACTGGTGGGTGAGATCAAAACATCAATGCAAGCTGCTTAAATGCAGAGGCTGGCAACTGGGCGCTGGAAGTAGCGGAATCTACCAAGAGAATTCATGTTCACTATTCTCTTCCTGGGTAGGCCACATTGCTAGTGCCAAAGTATGTCCTACCGTTAAAAATGTGGAACCGACCTTCTTTTTGCCCAGGTGTGCACAAAGGACCAGAGTGAATCGAGTTCTGTTTGAGTGAGGGATCAAGTGCAGGAGCCGATGATAATGAAGTAAAAGTGGATGCTATTGGCCTAGAAATGCGACTTGAATTCATCCTTTCCATACACCATTGTTGCGCGCTGGGTAAATTGGAAGGTTTTTGCACATAATGGGAGAAGAGATTCACGTCCAGATATTAGCCCCAGCACTTGCGAACCCAGTTGGGTTGTAGTGCTGGGTTAGGAATGAGGGAGACTGCATTTTAAAAGGAGAACCGCCATGTGCAAGTTGCAGGAGACCGAAAAATTAGGAATGCGTTTGAGTAGAACGGTCGAGGTTTTCTCCGAATTGAACCAAATATCGAGAGGTAGACCAGCTGCTATTAATGAGCAAAACAGTGCCTTAACGTGTTGGGCCAGGCTTCCATTAATTGAAAAAGAATTAATTCACCGACTTTGCGAATGATATTTTTCCTGATTAACAATCCAACTTAATTGATTAGCATTTTAATTAGTATTTCTTAATGTCGCAGGAACGTATTGCTATCCAAGACTGGATGCTAAAATAAGCTTTCTGTTGGGTTTATGGAAGAGTTAGTCGTTGATTTAGAATAAGCACACCAAGACCTAAAAATGCAGTTTTCAGGGAACTGAGTTTTGTCCAGGTATGGTTCATGCTTGTTTGTCCTTTGTGTGCTCCATGTCTCTACGCTGCATTGGGTAGAAGTTTTTATATCGCCACTCCAAGTTTATGAATTTAAAGTAAAATCCGAGTGTATTGTGGTGTTCCAGGGTGCGGTGGGAGGGGCCCTTATCTGCCATCAGTGTAAATATTCTCTGCCACTCCAGTCCCTCATGCCATGTGTAACAAACTTTTCCTTTCCTGTTTTTCTCTTTGCATTGTGAGATTTGTAGGTCTGCCATGGTAATGGAAAAAGCAGGGCTACACGTTCAATAATGAAAATAATCAAAACAGACTCAATTAGCTACACTCGCGATAAAGGGCAACTGAAGAGCTCAGACTGAAATGAACAAAATACTGTGTTTTACAAGTCAATCAGCTTTATTTGGTGGTCTTCAATTGTGTGGCATATGGATCCTAAGCAACTGTCTTTCCTTCCACTTCTCTTCCGCTTCTTGCAGTTGCTAGCATCGGATACACTAACATCTGTAATTAATATTACCCTTGCATTACTACTTCCTGAGCGATTTCCCTAGATAAACTCTTGGCATAGAACAAGGTTTCTGACTTGAAATCATAGCTCACGCCTTTGCATCATTTCCTTTGCAGGGATGGTGCTATTGATAAGGCAGGTAAACCTACATAGTGGCGCTATGACTAAACAATATTGGCAGATCTATGTGATATGGGCACGTTTCTGCCTGCATTTTTAGTTTTGGCTATTGGGTGGCACTTGAGCATCACCTGTAAGCCAACACTTTTGCAGCAGGGACGCAGAGCTTGTGGGCTTTGTTTGGTATTTTCCAACCCATTGATGGTCCATGGCCATGCTAATCCCTTTGGCCATTCCCACCATATACCTGCCCCTTCTCGCCCAAAATACTTCCTCCTGGGATCTCTTGAAGCTAGCTCTATTAAGATGCAACATCAAACTTTGACGTGCCAGTGTTATTTCTAAGCAATCTGCGCAGAGTTACTGGCTTATGTGCAGCTATAAATCTACTACTGGTGTAATAAAAAGGTCTTAATTCAGTGTTGCTTCAGACACTTGGCTTGTATATATTCTTTGCAATGAAGTTATGTTAAAAACAAGCATTGACAATGCCAGTTTTGACTTGTCTACAGGTATTGCCAGACACTGCTATCCGATGCCCATGTAATCACACAATGTTCTAGCAAGAGGTAGATCCCATCTATTACAATAGTGTAGTGTCCTGTCTCTGTAAACGTTAGAAGGTAGCAGCGACTTGCTGACATAATCTGGCTGGGAGTTCCAACATGTGGCCAGGCTGCGGCAGGTCCCTTGCCAAGTTGCATTGGCATATCATTTTGACAATCCTTTCCTCCATGAGCGGGAACCATGTTCTGTCTCAAAGTAATACTTTTGTGGCAGCCATTCCACCATTGACTTCATGTTCTGACTATAGTCCTTTTTCATAATTTCTTTAGAGCAATTATTCTTTAGAGGGTGCCTTCTTTCAATGCTCCTATTTCTGTGGCAACAATCTGTTTCCGGAGTTTTTCCTACATCCACTCCTCGTGAGTGATAACTGGTATCAAGAATGTGTTTCCATTTGTTGTTTAGCACTAACTGCTTTGCTGTGTTTACTTTGCGGTCATCTTCGGTGCTATCTACAGCCCTGTACACACATCTTAGGACCAAAGGGGGCCCCAAACCCTAAACCAAAAGCCCAAAGTATGAACACACAAAGTCCTGGTCTATATAACTTACTTTTACAGTTAAAGGCTAAAACGTATCTAGACTTTCCATCCAACCACCACTTACAATCCCTCCTGAAGTATTTTACCCTAGAGTGGGCTGCTAATCTAAGGTGAGGGGAGAGAGAGGAGACTAGCCTAAACTTTTATGAAGCCAAATTCGATAAATAATCAGTTGGCCATAGTAGTAACTAATGCATGAATATTATAAAATCTGGAAAGACAAGCCGGAATGGGAGCATGGAAGGAAGTCAATGCAATTTTTATTCATTATACTTTTTATTGCTTTGTATCCCCTGGAATGATGTAGCATGTATGTGAAACTGGAAGAAATACAGCTCATACTGCCTGATTAAATCAGCAGCTGAAATAGAGACTGCCACTTTACCCACATGAGAACGATGAAATTACAAATGTGGCAAATCAAGTAGCTACAGAGTGAGATCACCATTTTCCCGAAATGAAGGCGATAACACCAACGAGTTGGCAGATTACTTGGGGAAAGGTGTGTATTTAGCTACATGAAGCACGCCAGTGACTCTTGGCAAAAGAAGTGAAAGTGCATATTGGGTCCTGAAGAAAGTGGAAGAAAAGAAATGATAAAAATCCACTGAAACCGAGCGACCCCAGAAAAAGGGGTGTCTATTAGTGATTGGACACCTTGGTGGAAACTTTTGGATTTCAAATTTCAGTGAGCAGATTATTATGGAAAAATAAAAATTGCTTTGACTTCCTTCCGTGCTCCCATTACGGCTCGTCTTTCCAGATTTCATAAGTCATGCATTCGTTGCTACTATGGCAAACTGATTATTTCTAGAATTTGGCTTCATAAGAGTTTAGGGCTAGTCTCCTCTCTATCCCCTCACTCTAGATAAGTGGTGGACCAGTGCACTCTAGGGTAAGATACCTCAGGAGGGATAGTAAGTGGTGGTTGGAAGGAAAGTCTAGTTAGGTTTTTGCCTTTAACTGTAAAAGTAAGTTGTCTAGACCTGAACTCTACCTTATCACTTACCGCAAGTTATTTGCATTTTCAGCTGATATGGACTAACTTTTGAGGAAGTGATTTTATGCACCAAGAGACCATAACATTTGCAGTGGCAGCCCCCCGGCCCCATCTATGTAGGAATGAAGCATTGTGGGAGTCCGACATGGGAAGTCAGACACTCTGCAGGCTCCATAAGGCACTACATGAACAAGGCTCGGATGGTATCTTGAGCAAACTGTTCCTTAATCAGAAGGACCACAGTTTTCTCCAGTGTGCAGCCTGAAAGCGGTAAAGTTACTTGGGAGACGCTTTGCTTCTGGACTGGACGTGTGCACTGCTCTCACCCAATCCAGAAGTCACTATCTCAAAGTAGACAGCGCTTGAAAAATGATGCTGGCTGCATCCAGGAAGATTTGCTTCTCGCCTTCTCACCACCATTTTTTGTTTTGCCAATGAAAGAATCGTGCATCTTCTTTAGGTAGGAGGGTTCATTTCAGAAAGCTTGACATGCAAGCAGCCATAAAGCATGACACCAATTTGTAGTACTGGGCAGTTGGTTTTGTTCATGTTGCTCTTTAATGTGGCATTAGGCCCCAGTTCCAAGGACTGGAACAGGGGTAACGATCCAGCAGCCCAAGTTAACGGCCCTAGTAAAGCGAGGGCCATTAACAAGGGCTCCGGGCCGTTACCCCCTTTCCAGCCCTTGGAATTGGGGCTTACTACCATTGGCACCCCAGGCTACTAAAGCGGCAACCCGCGGTGCTGAAAAAAAAGTATTTTCAGTCATTGAATGGGACGACTTGTGCGGTTCTCTGCCGGTTCAAGCCCACGTTCCTAGCCACCTGATTTTCAGGCTCCCCCTGCCAGGGTGCTAATGAGGAATAGTTACTTTCTCCCCGGAGTGCTGGGGATGGAATCTAGGTGGATTCGTGTAGCTGATTTTGTTAAAATAAATTTCTCACCTTCGGGGCATTTGTATGGATCTGTGTCCCATGAATCAGTCAGATGCCACTTTCACCTTGCAAAAGACCAAGTTTACAGTGGAATCAACTAATGTGCCAGTCATGTTGACTAAATCGTATTTGAATAAAGGTCAACCCGTGACAGCAAACCGGTACGTTTATTATCACCTTGAGCTGCACGTGAGAGGCGCTCACTTTGACCTTCAAGGTTTTTCATGCAGGCACATTTACTCTGTGCTGGTCCATGAAGTACTTATAGCTCTATATGAACTTTGCCTGCACAAGGGGCCCCTTTATAGCTTCACTGTCATTAAACTTAGGAAATGTTCTTCGCATCATGGTCCGCAAGGAATTCCTCTGGCCTCTTAGTACTCTGTGGGGAAAGCTTCTTAAAGAGCAGGGCCTCTGCATGCAATTTGCCTGTTGTATTTACAGAATGATACAGAATGTTTGTTTCCTTCCCCTGAATCCTCAACCTGTCGAGAATGGAGTAACTCAATGTTAAGGCTTGCACTCATGATCATTTTTTCGTGACCACCCGCCTTCCCATTCCCACGTCTGCAGCTAGGCAGAGATGCTCTCCTACTGGCAAACCACTGTTAAGGCTAGTGCCTTCCGGGCCCCCACCCCCTCCGGTCCCACCATACCATGGCGGGACACATCATCCCGCAATGGCACCAGCCGCGATGGGAGATGCGCCTGCCATTTTTAAGTCAGGCAAGCTGTGACTGACAGAATTGCCAGCCAGCCACAGCGTCGCTCAAACTGTTTGCAGTTTGAACAACGCTGTGGCTGGCTGCCACTTTTTCCAGTCACTCCAACTTCCTCTTGTGAACCCTCGTACGAGGGGTCATGAGAGGAAGGTATGGTCCCTTTGTTGCCCCACCACAAGTCACAGAGGCATATTTGACCCTCGCCAAGCCTGGGGACTCCGTGATCTAATCTGCTCTCCAGAGCTCTCCAGAGCTCTCCAGAGCAGATTAGATCACGGAGGCCCCAGGTTCGCTGAGTGCCAAAGACACTTTTGGCTCGGTTATCTAATCATCACTGAGGCATCTTTGTCCGTTGGAAAAGATGGCTTGAATTGTGTACTTTTCAAGCCATCTTTTATACATGTAGAAATATGTAACATATGTCCTTTTTATGAAGGATGGCTTGAAGTACATAATTCAAGCCATTTTTGATACAGCTTTCACGACGGAGTAAGACGCCTCGGGCTTTGTCCGTTGACAAATTTCTATAAAAGATGGATTGATTTATGTACTTTTCAAGCCATCTTTTATAGACATAGTATATGTTACATATTTGTATGTTTATAAAAGATGGCTTGAAAAGTACACAAAGCATAGTAAAGTACGCGTACACATATATAAAGGCTTACATACCTTTATATATTTGTTTGCGTACCTTGCTATGGTTTGTACACTTTTCAGGCAACATCCATCATGCAAGCCACGCCCCCAAATGAGGGCCCCACCTCCATTTCTTACCCCACTTAAAGCCCTTGTTAAGGCAGAGGGTGCAAGGCAGACAGTTACCAACGCGGCACCAACGAGTGCAGATTCTAGGAGCCACCGCTTCTGCTAGGAGTTTAAATACAGCAATATACACGTGCCCTTTACCCCATAACGGTTTCATAAATGGAATAGAGAGCTATTTTAAAATACATATTTAAAAGTGTAAAGTGGACTAATCCAGGTTTTTTTTTTTTTAGCTATGCACCACTAGCCATTCCTCCCCTACCTGCATTACTTGGGAGGTGTCACCCGATTTGGTCCCATTTGGAACTAAGCAATAATGCCAAAACGTTTAAAATGGATACCCGGCCAAAACCATTGGACCTATGCCGCCTCAGAGACGCAACAAGCTGTGAGGAATACCACGAACTCCTGACGAACTAAAGAGGATCTGTTCTTGCTGGATGCTGTGCTGTGCCTCTGTTTTCTTATTACACTCCTTCTACAGTGGGATAGAGGGGCACAGGAGAAGAGTGTTCCCATATTTGTATTTCCTCTCCTGAAGGACAGGCAGAGCAACTCTATGCCACAATCAGCTCTCTTCCTAGAGCAAAACCAGGACACTTAACTGTCATGGCTCCCTCAACTCCGTACCAGAGAAAGGGAGGAGAAAGCCGAACTGCCCAGGCAAAACCAGAACAGGCAATAACAATGGGGCAGCTGAGACTGGGGCGCAGGGCTCTGCTCGTGTCTTCGGTCTTTGCAGTCTGTAGAGCTTCAAGGCAAGTCCCCAGTATTGTCCAGTAGGTAGGCTTGTTCCGGCATAATGCGAATCGAAAGCACCCAGGCGAGTTACATTTGGCTCCCCCTTGGAGGTACTAAATGCCTATTGCATCTCCTTTATGATTTACTTTGTGTGGTTTTGGACTGTATACATCAAAGCTCCATTATTTTTTTTCACTATTAGTTTTACTGTGAAGTTTCATGTTCCCATGCGCCTTGCAGTGTTTTTCCCCTTCCGATGTTTTTAAAAGAGTAGTACAGCATCATTTTTTGTTGGAAAGAGGACACAAAGCCATTCTTATGAATGTTCACTATTTCGGGCATTTCATTTTCTAATGGTACCAAATAAGAGAATGTCCAAGCTGTTTTCTCAGCCTGGCTGGTAGTATAATTTGCATTTTCCAAACCTTTACTGAACGAATGAGGGAAAGAACAAGCTTTTTGAACAAGTCGAATTCTCAGTTTTCATTGAACTCATTCGGTTGTAAAAAGCTAAGCAAACTTGTATTCGTGGTTTTTCCCTACAGAGCTTTCTCGTGATTTATTTTTCTCTGTGTTTAAGGGTGGACTTGGGGGCAGAAATCTTTTTTTGTTGTTTTTATTCTGTTGTGCTGAGAACTGTGCCCAAATAGTCCCCCCCCCTCCCCGCCCCCCCAGCAGGCTCACATGTTTTTCGGCCACGTCTGTGGGACCAGGACATCCATCTCATTTTAAAGGGTCAATTAAACTTTGTATTCCATGAATGCGCCCATTTTATGTAACAGGGCTTATTCAGCCATATTCATTGTGACTTGTGGTTTTAACACACTGCAGCGCTTGTGCGGCTTGTATAAGGTAGGGTATCATTTATTGGCAATTGGCAGGGGCTGCAAGCGTTTTGACAGAGCCAGGGAGCAGCGCAGGAAGCAAGACTTGGATGGGGTCCTTCAGCGGTTCTGGATGTGGCCATTTTTTCAGACAGAGCTGGTCCTGTTACTGTGGGATGTTTGCTTTTTGAGTGCCTTTTGGGTTGACATTGATCATCTGACTGTGCATTACAAGCGAACGCCCTTTTTTAAAGTGGGTTGATGACAGTCTTTGAACTAGGAAGGTAGTAAGCTCAGACCTTAAACTGGAAAGTGTCTTTTCACTTAAGTGTTTAACAACCACGGGAGATACCTCAGTGTCTCCTTTTACTGGAAATGAATAAATCCCTTGTTACTGCACATTAATTGCCTACAGTTATCTCTCTCAATTTCTCATGAACAGAAGTTTCCGTTCAGGAAATTTGTTTAAAGGGCTAAATTGTGATGCGAGGATTAACCGCTTTGGGTGGAAGTTTGGAGAAGCTTTGATTGCCTTGCTACACATTTTGGTGGTACCAGAAAATTCCAGGGCACCATGTTCACCACTGCAGGGAATGTGACAACATCTGTGTCCAGATGAACAGACACTTTAAATCAGTCAAACAGTGGAATTGAATTGCTTTAGACCCCACAATAATATTCAACTAAGACAGTCTTACCCAGATCGTACTTGGCTGTGGCATTTTCTTGCTTGACTTTCTGGATCGATGAAACTGATAACATTGCAAACATGTCTTTATAGAGGGCCCTTTTCTGCTATTTTTACAATATTTCCAGATTGGCATGTAGGAGAAGGTTGCATGGATCTGCTGCTTAATTTGATGATGCGTTTCTGCATTATGTGTTCATGCTAGCAAGTTGCCAACCAATGCTCCCACTCTGAAACATGTAATTCACAATCCAACGATAGGTCGCTGATCCTCCATACATGTACGGTTTGGATTTCGAAATTTAACTCTCTGCATACTCGGTCTTGTCGATTATTATTTGTTTGTTTTCATGTGGTTTTGTGCAACATGTCATACTGACATTAGACCTCTCAAGAGCACCAAAGTACAGGGAGGGGGGAGGTGGTGGGATAGGTAATGTTGGGGGATGGGAGCAGGCATGGAATAGGAGGGTGTGCTGTACGGAGTATCTGAGAGAAATCCTGGTTCTTCTAAACATGTGTATATGTGCTGAGCAGATGGCCAACAACGTTTACTAGGCACACAGTGTCTGGTAGACGCCATGTTATAGGCCTTGGGTTATCAACAAAGCTTTATCTAGTTGTGGGGGTAAAATGCAAAAACCTATGGCATTTTTAAAAAGACTTTAAATAGTAATCTTAAATATGTATATGGCATGTCACTTTTTATAGTGATTAAAGCATCACAGACTATCTTTACTGGCTTGAAACGAGTGTTGCGCCTCAGTCGTATGTACAGTGAATATAATAACTAAATGCAAATAACGAATAACTTTAATAATGTAAAATAAATAATGAAAACATTTCGAATTTTTGGGTAAAAGTATGTATGGGAGTTGGGGAAAGGGATTAAAAATGGGTGGAGGGTTAGGGTGCGGTTAATAAAGCTAGGGCAATGGGAGGTTTGGGGGTACACCCCAAATTAAAAAAATATTCATTTTTTTTTTTTAATCGTTAAAAACGCATGGAACCATCTAGGATGATACACCACAATATAAAAGCACAGGTTTGGGGTGATGTAAATAGATCTCTTTTTCGGTCTCTGTAAATAATGTGCGCCATTCATAGACTAATAACAAAGGGACAGAACTATTCACATGGAGGATTGGCTCGAAGCATATTAGAGGCTCTCTTTATTGGCCGTAGCGTTTGAAAATCAGGGCCCTCATCACTTTGTGGGATTTTGCCTCGTATGTGTGTTCATTATTTTTGACTGGAGTGCATTGCAGGGTCTTGTTGTGGGATTTAGTGTCTATTGATTGTGATGGTCAGTTGACCAATAGGCCTCGAGCACACTGAAGTACATCTGCTCTGCAGAAGAGCAAGGGAAGAAAGTCAATTGGGTGGTCCAGTTTAGCATGATCGAACTTCACGCGTCCCTTCCCGTGCACTATTTTGCACAAATTGGAATTTTTGATTTTGAAAGTTGAGAAGTGGCAGTATTTTTTGGCTTTGGACTGTGGCTCTTTCTGGGATTAGCTCGTGGTCTAATGTCAATAGTTTCAGTATTTACCTAAAGCAAAGGCGCTACATTTCTTTCACTTGGAACTCCTTGAACTACTGATGCAGCAGTTTCCAAGATTGCAGACTTTGTTGCTGATCCGATTATTGGACTGTGGTGTTGGACCAGATAAAAGGGAGCCTTGACATGGGGATGTCAGCTGTGAGAACCAACACTGTTTATAGGTTCATTCATGTTGGGTAGGGGGGCTTTGAGCACCCGTCCCAAAGGAAGCCATAGGCTCAGACACATGGATGAGATGCACATCTGTGTTTAAAGTCTGCAGGTCTCCATTGTACATCTCTAATCTGTTGTGCTAACTCATTGTGCTGACAGTGTGCATATCAATGTATGCATTGAACAATAGCAGGGACGGCACTAACCCGTGAATCCAACCCTTGGGTTTGATGGGTCCTTTCGGTCAGGAAAGGGTAAATCCACTCTGGTGCTATCCATGCATGCTACTGAGTCTTTAGAGGAGGTTGATGTTTTTGATGTGCCCTAAGTTGCTCACATGTCAAATGGGACCATGCTCATTATTTCCTTTATGACAAGGACTCACTCTTCTCTGACAACTGATTCCCCTCCGGGCTATGAACCCTGGTCGACAGACATGGAGTGTTGAGTTCATTTTGCATTGTACCTGGCTAAGTAACCCTCACTTTAATTCGTTTTGCGATAGAGAGGTTTGAAGAAAGTAAAGCAGTTGCCAAGGGCTTTGACTGTCTGTTTTTCTCTTTTTTTTTAAGTAGCTGGCACTACGTTTTACTTTAAGTCCTTTAAAGACATGCCGTCACTGAGTGATGTATTTCGGATGTTTGAAAATGTCTGGTATTGGTAGTGTGCTTGTTTGTAGAGTAAGTTAATTCACATAAATGACACCTTTAAAAGTGAAATCGCCTCATGACAAAAGGTAGTTCAGGTTCGAGAATGTTTTCATCAACTTAATTGTATGACTGTGTGAGAGTCCTTGTTTGAAGATTAAGATCGGTTTAGGTGGAAGAGAGGGAAGCTATAGTGATGGGTTTGCCACCATTTTTCATAATGTCATGGGAAGATCATAGTGGATGATTTGGTTGGGATGGGAAATCTTTAACAGTTGGACGACTGTGGAGATATTGCCAAAGGTGTTCAAAAGGTTCGTTTTGGATTATTTTATAACTTGGTTGATTTCTTCCTTATATCCTCGAAGAAACATAGTATGATTTGTTTTTCACGGCTCTGCTTTTTATTAACAATTTCTGTTTGTTTCAATCGCTTTTCATGTCACTAAGGTCTTATTTTATCCCATTTGTTGTGGGCCGTATTTTCATTTTTGCCTTTTTTTATCCCACAATGCAGTTGCTTTAAATGCAGATTTTGTTCGTAGACGTCTAAGAGAGCATTTATTTTCCTGTTCTCCGTTTGGCTGGTGTTTTCTGCCTCACTGGCTGCTGCAAAGTATTCTTCTGGAGTAACTTTAAACAAATAGGCCCACTATACAGCGTATGTTTTGAATAGGGATGCTGGAATGAAATTGGAAAGTTATAAGCTTAAGCAATATCGCCATGCTTGTGCCCCATGGTTCATGGTATTAGTGTTTGTGATGTGATAATTGAGATGATTAGATCTAGTTCATGGCCAGCTCCAATTTAGCTCATGGGCAGGTTAGATAAATTAGGGAACGGTCTTAAAGGTTGCTCATGTGTTTGGGTGCTTGTATGTCCATTTTGGAATTGTTACAAAGGTTAAAAACAAGGATCTAAATTGCTACCTTTAGGTGCGGAAGCCCTCATTATTTTGGTCTAGAAATAGGGGCTTTTACCCAGGATGCTATAGATTTCTACTGTCATGAGCTGAGTGGGTGTGGCATGGCAAGATTGAAAAGGTGCATCTAATGAGAAGTTAATCAGGCATGATCCCCTGATTTACACTTAAAAAAAAAAAGTTTCTGTCGAACATGTAATACACTGTGCCCGGCATAAAACCATAAACCTGCTACAGAAACATATTATTGACATATGACTGCAGCATCTAAGATGAGTTTTCTATAATCGGGAAAAAGTATTTATTTGCATGTGGGTTCAACCAGCAATTCAAAGACAAATACCTAGCATTTGAAGTGGTTGTTAAGTCACTTCCCTGTTGTTGTGGGTATGTGTTACCCATAATTGTAACACATTATGGGTAGTTTATAGGAAAAATATGTGCCTTGTATATCCCAGCTTGGGCCACAGCAAATTTCGATTATTTTCCCACGATCACATACTTACGTTAAGTGATGAACCTGGGATGTGAGTCCCAGTCTAGGATTCAGGCACTTTTTCACATTTTAGCAGTATTACTTCTAGTTTGTACAAATATTTGTGACAGTGACAAAATATTCCATTCCAAGTTTTATGCTGCTGTTTTCCAGACTCTGCTCATGTTTGGCCCTTAAAGCCAGGTCAGATCCTCTGACTCAGCCGTGCCCATGAATTTCCTGACTCGCCATCTCTAAAGGATACTAAATAGAGCACAAGAAGTACAGTCATCCAGTCCCAGTTAGCTCAAAGCGAGCCAAAAAGTAGAAAAAATGCCTAGCAAAGAAAATGGTGTATTGACGCTACAGTTAATTATAAACCTAAAAATACCATGAAGGACATCTCCTCTCTCGCCCCTGCTCTCGCTGATCTTTGTAACCACTCCTTTGCTACTTGCTCTTTTTTATCCTCCCTCAAGCACTCCCTCCATAAAACAACGTCAGCAGATCCTCCCCGCCCGGCCAACTATCACCCCATTCCCATCACCCCTTTCCTGGGGAAACTGCTTAAGAGGTTAGCCCTCCCCCAACTAACTCCCACACTGAATTTGTTGGCGGTCTTCACGACCATCAGTCCAGATTCCAAGCAGCCAGAGGCATGGAAACTGCTCTTCTGAACACCTTTGAAGAATTGCTCGCATCTCTTGATTCCAACTCCCCGGCTGTCCTCGTACTCCTTGATCTCTATTCTGCTTTAGACACAGTGAACCATTCAATCCTCAAAAAAAAGGCTCCATGACATCTCGGAGCGGGCAATGGACTGGCTTACCTCCTTCCTAACTGACTGCTCTTCCAAAGTCATACTGGGCGCCTTTTCCTCCCCTATTTCTTCCTCCTTCAGTGGCGTCCCCCAGCGCTGCATTCATTTGCTTTGGCTCTTTAACATCTAGCTTACTCTGCTGGCATGCCTCATTTCCTCCTTCTCCCCTAACTTCCAGTGCTATGCAGACGACACAACTATTCTTCAAACTTCCTACGGGCGCCTTTGCACCCTTCTTCATCCCTGATTGCCTCTCAGCCATCTAGGCCTGGTGTACATCTAATGATCTTTGCCTCAATGCCAGCAAAACAGAGATCCTCCCTATTGGGACCCCGGCACCCTACTTCTTCCCTTCACTCTGGCCTTCTTCCATGGGCTTTCCCCATGCTCTCTCTTCAGAAGCCAGAAAACGGAGTCATCTTTGACTCCTCTCTCTCTTTCCTCCCTCATACTTAGGACATTGCCAAGAAGTCCCACTTTCAGCTTTTCCTTCTGAAAGGAATTCTACCTTTTCTCACCTTCCCCCAGAGACTCAATATTACCTGGGCTCTGGTTCTCTCTAGGCTTGACTATTGCAATAGCCTCCTCCTTAATCTACCTTTGTCCACTCTGCGACCGGTCCAGCTAATCCATAATAGGGCAGCAAGACTTATCCCTGGCCTCAAGCCCAGGGACCGCATCTCTCCTGCCCTACAAAGTTTTCACTTGCTCCCGATCGCAGCATGGATTAAATTCAAATCCCTCTGCATCATCCACAAGGCTATCTAGGGCCCGGGAACACTCTTCTTCAACTCTTTCTGACCAAATACTCCAACTCTAGACACCTGCGTTCCTCTGGCACCAACTCCTTATGTGTGAAGCAGTTTGCGAAACAGAGAGAAGGTGGTTGGTCACTTTCCTCAGCGGGCGCCCTTCTTTGGAACTGCCTCCCTCTCCGTCTTGAGCAGGACCTCCTTAAGTTCTGAAAAAGCTTCAAGACCTTCCTCTTTACCTCTTGCTTCACTCCGTCTCTCTCCCCTGCTAATCGCACAATAGGTTTGCATTGTCACTTCTTTTGTTGTATTTAATTCTTTAACATTGTAATTATTTTTTTCTTTCATCCTCTGTCCCTGTCCCCTCCCTGTTGCCCTGTGGGCGCTTTTAAACAATATTTGCTTCCTGTATAAGCGTTACAATGTAGCAGAATACAGCATTCAGAAAGTGATATTGTTACTTAGTTGTACATGAGAGTAAAAAGCCCACAGGACATCGGTTGTGTCCTCGATTACCTAACCAACATGCAGCCCTGGATGTCGACTGCCTACCTCAAACTTAAGCCATCCAAGACTGAATTTGTCCTTATATGGCCGCCTGCTAAACGACGTCTCCCACAATGGCTCACTGATATGCTCTAGAAGGATTTGAACCACAACTCTCGGATTCAGCAAAATCCTTAGACTAAATCGTTGACAGCAGCCTCTCCTTCCAGAAACCTAGCCAATAAGTCCCAAATGGCTTCCCTCCAAATCCCCACCCTTCGCGAAATCTAACAGTTCATCCCATGGCAGGGCTTCTGGGCCGTAGTGCAGGCCCTTGTGATTTTGCACATGGATACTCACTTAGCTCCCTTAAAAGCAGCCCACTGCGCTGAAGCACATCTTATTACGGGTGCACAAAAATGTGACCAATCACACGTCTTATGCGCACTACATTTGCTTCCTCTCCAAAATCTGCATGCATCATCTACACAGCAGGCACGCATAACAGAGCAGCATACCTGGCGGCTAAGCTCCACATATCTGATGGCACACAATCCTTGTGAAGCAAATGACCTACCGGTTTGAATAGCAACTCATCCGCAAAGAGTGGACCCGCAAACAATCCTTCTCTTGTCACATACCCACCTTCGAGAACACTATGCTGATAGCAAATTGGAATGCCCCCACAATTCTCCTATTTTGCAAATCTCTGAGAACATGATGGCTTTTTCAACAATACCTGACCAAGGACTAATCCCACTGTATGCATATACTGACACACTGACCTCACCCTCAAGATGCCAGCCCAAACATTGGCTACCCACACTGTACAGTGCTCCTCTGCTCTCGAAATAAGTCTGTGCTTTAAACATAAAAAATAGAATATCGGATAAAGAACCCCCACTGTACGTTCTAAGGACATTACAAGTCACGGAGGAGTTCTGTCACCAAGTAGAGTCACCAAGTAGAGAAATGAGACCAAAGGCAGAGTTTCTCTAAAAGGTCACGGAACTCAGAGATGACTTGCAGGATCTTTTTTTAAGTATGGTAGGGGGTTTTGTATTCATCATAATGGCGACATACTGTCCTCCTTTCAATACCTCAACTCCTGATCAATCTAATGTATGATCTTCTAGTTGATGTAAAAAATGTATAATCAGTATGGTTTGGTCGAAAAAGCACAAATGTGTTGTTAGCCATGTGTTGCATAAAACCTATTTGAAGGCTTTTTTAATACAGTAAATTTAAAATCAGTTTTTGTGGTTTTAAGTTAATGTTAACACGCAGGTTGGTTCTTGCTCCCATGTGTTAAATTAAGCATACTTCCGTAAACAGTTCCTTATCCGAAAATGGCTGCAAAGGGTCACAGAAATATATTTTAGAAGAAAGAGTTTGGAAGAAATAGTCAGGAATTTTAGTGCTTATTTGGCAGCTGGAATTCTCTCTCGTCTACCTAGCAGCAGGCATTTTGGCATCACAATCCATCTGAAATAGTTTTATAGTTGTGTAGTGATTTCATTTTGCTGTGTTGTTGCATGTAGGTGACTGGTGATATCTCCACTAATCTGTACTTACAAAGGTATTTCCATGTTTATCTACAGCTATTGCAGGCAGGCTTCCACGTATTGTAGAGTGATCATAATCATCTCACAAGGATTATGATTGTTTATAATCTAGTGTGGCGGTTGCCGCACTATAGTTGAGTACCAGATACCAGGAAATTAAATTTCTAATAACTTTTGACTCGCATGAAGGATTTGGCTGACCATTTGCATACAAAATGTATCCCAGGCCCCCACAGACTGAAAATTCGGGGAAATATTTGTTAAAAAATGAAAGTCATTAATAAATCAAAAACCGCTGTTTCGGCCTACTCCCATTCATTTGCACATGGAGAAAAAGTCAAAATGTCTACTCTGCACACAGCAAAAACCCCTGTAGGAATTGGACCAGGTACAAAACAACTTGGACACGATGCATTGACTCAATTTCCTGGAGGGGTCAGGGATTATTCTGCCCAGTACTGGTTACAATATTTGACAGGGAAGGGGGTGCCCCCTTCTCCCAAAATTATAGCTATATCTCCCATGGTGCTTTGTAGCAGGGCAGCCTTTCAGAAATAAAAAGCTGCCATTTTTTGTTTGTTGCAATAGATAATAAACTGGTCTTATTTCCGAAATAACCAGGGTTAGCTGAAAATTAAAAATGGGAAAAAGGCCATTTGGAGGAGGAAATGGCAACTGGTTAGAGGTGAGGGGGACACCATGTGAAATTGGGGGCATTGGCTGCGGGAGCTCCTGGGGACCAAGTTCAGAGCTCAAACTTTTTCTCATAACCGGGGTTATTTTCCCATAACCGGGGTATAGTAGAAAATGGGATTGGTAATTAAAGTCCATCACATGAATAACTAAGGTTATTTTATGAATAACGTGGTTATTTTACGAATAGTCAGGGTTATTTTAAGAAATACCAGGGTAATGTGTAGTAGGTAATTATTATTGAAGTTATACTAACTGCGGTTCTTGGAAAACGTTTTTTAAAAAAGAGAGTTAAAAAATTTGATTAATACAAAGAAAAGGTGGAATGTTATAGCTACAGTGATATGGGGGGGCGGGTAATGGCTGTGGCCGAACACTATGGCTACTGGGTTACTTTATGCATGCAATTTGGTAAGTGGACACAGCCAAAGGCCATGGCTAGTTGGCCCCAACATAACCTATTGGGGCAACATGTTAAGGGACCACAGGGAAAAGGCCATGGCTAGTGGGCACATTTAGGAAAATTATTAGAGCAATACATAGAGTCTGTAGTGGGACTGGAAGAAAGCTATTGGGGCAACATGTAAAGGAGCCACGGCCAAAGGTCAGGGCCATTGGCCATGGGTGAAGGCCTTGGCTGGTGAGAAGGAAAGGTAGTGTTTTAAAAGGTACAGTGGCCACGACCAAAGGCCCCGTCTAGTGGGCCCGAAAGACCTAGTGGGCCCATATTGGGGAACATGTACAGTGGACACGGGCGAAGGCCGTAATTAACATCATTATTGAAATTCACTGAAAAAACGTTAGTTAAGTTGTGCAGATTTAACGCAACAAAACCCTTCAAATTCAGCAGATGTGAGAAGTCATGACCAGCATACCTCGGTGAGTTGCCGTTGCAAAGCCCATGAGCACATACTTATTATAAGAGAAAGCATTCACAATGACATGCAAAGTGGCATTATAGGAGACATCAATGGGAGCGCGCCGAGTTAAGCTAGTCATGAGTTACCAAATCTGCTGAAATACAAGGGTTCTGTTGCGTTAAATCTGGACAACTTAAATGCACCTTATCTTAGGTTATTTCATTGAACATGTGTGTTTGTGTGTGTGTGTATATATATATATATATATATATATGTGTGTGTGTGTAATGGAGATGTAGTATGTTAAGTTAAGAAACGTCTAAAGCGCTACTGTGACCCAAAGGTATCCCGGTGCTAAAGATTCAAACCTTCAGAAAGAGGAAGGAACAACTAGAAAACTGGTGAGCGAACAGCGACCTAAAAAACAAAAAAACCTAAACATTAAAAAGAAAGGTTTTCAGGGCTTTTCGAAAAGGAAAGTGAGCAACGACAATGTAGATTAATGGGGAGAGAGTGCCATAAAACTGGAGCAGGAGCTGAAAAAGCTCTGCTGCCCAAATTGGTTTTGTGAAAACGTGGAACTTGCAACAAGTATTGATTAGCGGAGCAGAGGTTCGAGAGGGGGAATATCTCCTGATTTTATTACGGACATAGATGGCTCTGCTTCTGTGAAAGGCCCAATGCACCATGCACAGGATTTTAAATCTAATATGCCTGTCAATCGGGAGCCAGTGTAGTTCCTGAAGCACAGCAGAGGTCTGGCCAAATTTAGGCAATCACATGGCCAGCTTTGCAGTTGAATTCTGAACAACCTGCAAATGACAGATAAGCGTTTTAGGTTGTGCAAACAGGGTGGTATTACAATAATATATAGTTCCATTGCTGAGGTGAGAATCACTGTCCCCCAGAGATCAAACGAGTCAAATGGGATAATCTTCCTGAGCAGTTTAAGTTTGAAATGGGCCGCACTGCATCTGGCATTAATCTGAGGCTCAATGGAGAGCGAGGATGCAATTTTTATGGCAAGTATGCTCAGGGTGCTGACTGGAAAAGGTAAAGGGCCATCAGTCCAAGGAAAAGATGCCAGAGAGTCGGCACCCAAGACCATCATCGTTTAAGGCAATTTCTTTGCATCATGTCCCCAGTATCAGCTAAATACCTGCTTAACAGGTGGCTGTCACCTCTGGGTCATGATCAGTGTGCAGAATAAACTGCATATTAGCATATGAATAGGATCGAAAACCAAACAAATTGATACGTTTGGCTAAAAGTAAAGTAAAGGTTGAATAATAAGGGAGAACTAGCTCCGCTAGTAAGGAAGGAAGGAGAGGAATAGAAAGGGGGGAGAGAAAGGGATTGTATATGATCGGAAAGAAAAGACTGAAGCCAGCTTAGAACAGAGCCACCAATGCTAATCTTCTCCAGGCGTTGACACAGAATAGTATGGTCAATTGTGTCCAACGCCACAAAGAGATCAGCAAAATAAGCACACCCACTCCACCTTGATCTAATATTAGGGTGGGGATCTTCGATGTCAGAGACAAGAACCAATTCTGTGACCATTGAAGGGCAAAAGCCGATTGAAATGGGTCAAGAATGGAGTTGGACTCCTAAAAGTCCCAAAGTTGGGTTTTAACTATGGCTCCAAGTGTTTTCAACAGGAATGCCAAAAGAGAGATGGGGTGAAAATTGGCTGGAATAGCAGGGTCGAGAGAATCCTTTTTCAGCAGAGGAGAAACCATTGCATGTTTTAGAAGCACATGAATGAAACCATCCTCCAGAGAATGATTAACTGCTCTAGTAAGGAGTAGCACCAATTCAGGTTCAATAGCTTTCAGCACCCATGGGGGGCACTACGGTCATGTGGAGAGGCGGATCTGAGTGTTAATAATCCAAAGAACTTGGTCTTCCACAGCCAAATAAAAAGTGTAAAAAGAGGTCAGAGATGAGTATCGAAGGCAGAACAGATAAGGGAGGAGCCAACTGAACTTCATTAGAATCCAGTATGTTCATATGAATATTAAAGGAATAGTGCGCTCAAAAATGTTATAGGCTTAAAAGATGGGCAATAATACAAAATATATACTAAGCATCTTTTTAATGAAAGTTCCTATGTAAAATGTTATACAAATAATGTTTATACTTTAAAATCCAGCACTAGGAGGCGTCTATTTTGTGAAATGGATGAGCCTTCTGTGCTTGAGTTAATCTCTGCCCTCGCGGCACTAATGAAGCAAAAGCCACCTGCTGGTATCTTTTATTAGAGCAGCGACTTTTGCTTCATTAGTGAGACGTGAAGAGATGAATTTAGCAAGGTGGGCCCATTTAGCAGGCCAGCAAGTCATCAGGGGTACAAGGCTGCACAGTGCCTCCCTAGAATACCTTAACATAGTTGGAGGGTGTGCAAACAAATTGGTGAGCCCAAAGCACAGCCGGGCCCGGACACGCACAGACTGGCTTCCCTTTAGCATGCCAGAGGCACGCCCGCTCCCTCTGCACAGAAGTGCAGACGGTCACGTGGCAGTGACGTGGCGAGCAGAAATTGAAGAAATGTTTCCAAATCACAATCGTGCAGATCCAGCCACCCCAACCCCAACGGATAAGTAGAAGACACGATTTTAAAACGCCAGTGACATTGAGTAAAAAAGCCCAAGTGGTCCCCAAGCGATTTCCCAGTTTCCCCAGTCAACTTCCTAAAATCAAAAATGTTACATTAGCAAACAGTTTAACAAAATAAAAGTGAGCGTGCCACAAGATATAGCCTCACCGGTATATACAGTGAGATGGGAGAGGGAAAGGTGGATTATGAGGATCGCATTAAATGCTAGCAATATATTTTTGATAGGGAGGGTGTTCTAGTGATAGGATTACAAGAAAGAGTAGAGAAGGAGCCGAAGCGGTAAACCGCAGAGGGTATGCGGGTGCAGAGTGGTGGAGGGGAAGGGCACTAATGCAGAATATCTGACATGGGGATTAGCGGGTGATGGAGTTAGCTGGGTAGGGAGATGTGCCCTCGGGACGGTGTGAGGAGACTTGGGGAAGGAAAGGCAGAATCGAGATTGATTTGTTTCAATGTGAAATGTGTTGCCCTATCGAAAACTAAAGTTTGGATATCTGGCCACTTTTATTTTAAAAGTGTGTTGGTCGAAAATTGTTGCATAAAATATGTTTGTGTTGTTTTTTTGATCACATGTACTAGTGGTTTTTGCCACTGAATATGTTTGTCCCTTTTTCTAAACCAAATATGGGATAGTTTGTAGAATATATAATGTGAACGTCCGCGTGTGCCTGCAGCACTATTGGGTCAACTTCAAAGACTTGCAGTGGGGCAGTAACCAGGTGTACCGGAAGAACCTGTTAAATTATGAGAACAAAATGGCGGGTTGGAGTCAGCAAAGAAGGTTCTTTAAGTTGTTTCCTGTTTAAAAAAAAAAAAAAAAAGGCTAGCTTGTCTCTGACCTTAAGACGATAAGACGAGAAGAACTAGCAGTGTTAATGCTTCGAAATGTCAGGCAGGGTTTTAGACCCACCTATAAGGTACTCCGACGTCGGCTGTACCCTAAAAAGACTGTAATGATGCAGTTGGTGCACCCAGATTTACCGTCAAACAAGTCACCAATTGCAAACATCAGATTTTCCTGTCAGTTAGTTTTCGCAAATGTTTATGCAGATGCTTTTTTTTCTTTACAAGACGTGTTGGAAGAAGTAGGATGACATCCTATTTTCTTGACCCCTCAAAATGTGGCTTTACGGTGTTCCATTCCTGGAATATGAATAGAAAATGAGAAGAGGCGGAGAGGAGTGATAGCCACTGCAACACAGAAGAGCACTGTCTGCTGAGCTGGTTAGATGGACGAGGGCAGTGCCCTCTGGCACACATACTGCCAGTGTGTTCTTGTGAATGGAGCACTGTTTCTCCTGACACACTCCCGGGGCTGCCAGCAGCGCATGCACTCGGCAAGCAAAGAAGGCGGGGGAGGGATCCGGCATATCATTTTTGCATAATACGTGATTAGTTGCTGTAGTTTGTGTGCTGTGGCTTTAACAGGCGGGCACTGTTTTAGCGTTAAGATAATGCAGACTGCCCAACAGCTGAGCTGCCTTTTGGGGGCGGCTTCGTGGATTTCAGGATAATCATTGGCGAAAACTCAGCCTATGAAAATGTGTGTGCTGCCTGCCAGCGTTTACAGGGAGATGTTTTCTGTTTCCCCTAGTGGGGCTGAAGGACGGAAAAGTTCAGGAGACGGAGGAGTAGCTCGCTAGGGAAAAGCATCTCCGCGCCACATACAGGTTGCTAGCGAAAAGAAGGCAAGTATCCAAGGGCCAGATGTAACTGCACTGGTGATAAGCAATACATCTGATTTTTCGGTGCCTGAACTAGGCACCTGAATGCACGCCGGTACAATATAGTGTATTTTACTCGCGCTTATGTCTGTGTGCTTGGGTCGGCTACTGTATGTGGGTCATTTTCAGTGTGTAATGCAGCGAGAGTTTCAGAAATAGCCATGTTGAACACTGAAGCGCTACATTCATTTTGGAATGACATGAGACGGTGTCTGCGGGACCCGCTATGTCCTGATATATGAGCGGCGTCAATTTCTCTAGTCCCCGAGGAATTTTGGACCCCACTGGGACCGGTCTGGCTGCATATTAATAGCGAGCGCGTGTGTCTGTGTGCCAAAGGCACTCCGTGGCTCGTACATTGCAAGAGACGTGGAGGCTAGACACAGACGTGCGCACGTGTGGGAAATGGTGTGTGTGTCTGCGCCACAGCTCGAGTGCGAATTTGAAGTGCTCCGGCTGTGGTAGAGACTTGAAGACCTGTGAACGTTGGTAAATTGAGGAGAGACTATTTGTATACACATTTTTTTTTCTGCACCACTCGCTCACAACACCCTCCGGCCTCGGCCCTCCCCTGAGGAATTCCTCCATGGATAGTTAACACACTTGGGTCAGTCAGCTGATGACAGTGACGCGCTGCGCCGCCCGGGGAGGTTGCTTGTCGCTATGAGGAAGGTAGACCAGTGGAACTACTCTGTAGGCGCACCGCTCCATGTAACCCTTGTACTTGGCTTGCCTTTCTCGATTAAGGGTACATGTTTGTTTTTGACTGGGGAGCTTTGCTTTGTGGCTCTATAAAATGGATGAAGCATTTAATGCCAGAGAACAAATCTTTGTAAATGTGGGCCATTGTTTTTCACGCCCTGTGCGTTTTATTTTTGCTCTTTTCATTTATATGTGTCTGTCGTTTGCAGCTCGATCTGAAGTTGTATGCTTTACTTCTAAAACTCATGTGGACATGTAATGAAATATTTTATTTTTTATTTCAGATAAAGCGGAAGTTGTTCCGAACGGCGAAGAAGAGAAAGATCCGAAATCGCCCTATTTTGTTGAAACGCCCTATGGATACCAGCTAGACCTGGATTTTCTCAAGTACGTTGAGGATATTCAAAAGGGTAACACCATCAAGAAAGTAAACATCCAGAAGAGAAGACCACTGGCACCACCGTGCACAAGTGCCAGAAACGCTGGGGGACAGGTCAGCGGATGGACCTCAACGGACTCGCTCTCTTCCTCCAATAGTGATGAGAATAAGATATCTCCCTCCTTTCTGGGAGCAAGGAGCCACTCAACGCCGTCCTACTCTGCCAGGCCCTCCCTTTCCAATGAACCATCTCCAACGTTTTTAACCATTCCGGAAAGCAAGCGGCTTCCCCCAGCCTCGCCCCAGCTCCCCAAGCACAATTTTCATGTAACCAAAACCCTCATGGAGACGCGAAGGCGATTGGAACAGGAGAGGGTTAACATGCAGGTGGCCTCTGCGGGAGATGTTCGTAGGCCCAGGCTTGCCACTTTTGGAGGGTTGGGTTCTACCAACTCTCTAACCTCATTTACCGGGTCTGGCGGGCACAGCCAATTGTCGCAGCTCCAAAATGGACACCAGCCCAATGGCGATTACAGTGCCTACTTGGCTTCATCTATGGGCAGTTCCATACGTCACAGTCCCCTGAGTTCGGGAGTTAGCACTCCAGTGACCAATGTCAGCCCTGTACATCTTCAGCATATCAGGGAGCAAATGGCTGTGGCACTTGCACGCCTGAAAGAGCTTGAGGGACAGGTTAGAACCATCCCAGTGTTGCAAGTAAAAATTGCAGTGTTACAGGAAGAGAAAAGGCAGCTGATGTCTGAACTTAAAGGCCAAAGAGCACCTGCTCAGGTTGCCACGGGTGGCTTCAGGAAACGCTCTTATAGTGCAGGAAACGCAGGCCAGTTTGAACAGCTGTCGAATGTCAAACGAGGTGGGGAGTTGCACATAGACTCTGAGGAAGAGATGGACACTGAGGAGCCCAGCCCACAAGGTATGGAGGAGTTTAGGCAGCTCACAGCAGAAATGCAAGCACTGGAGAAGAAAATTCAGGACAGTCACTGTAAAGAATCTGCTGACACTGCCTTGGTCCATGGAACTCGGGGGCTGCAGAAAGGAAACCGATCTATTGCTGTGGGCGCTGATGAAAATATGAATGACATCATCATGTATCACCGGTCTGCACGGCAATGCAGAGAAGTCTCTGTAGGGACTGAGAAAGAATTGAGGCATACTGGGGTGGGAGTAACAGAGGATATGCTTGGTCTCACCACTGATGCTGAACGAGAAATTGAACTTCAGCAGCAAACAATTGAAGCACTTAAAGATAAAATATACAGGTTGGAGGTCGACTTGAAAGAAACCACGCATGGCATGGAGATGACCAAATTAAAACTGGAGCTGCAGGTAGCTGGATCCAGGAAAAAAATAGACAAAGCACTCATGGTACAGCCGATTGTTTTCAGCAAAACTGTGCAAGCGGTTGTAATGACGCAAGACCAGACAGTGGGAGATCATGTGAGTATGACAGATTCTTGTGTGGGAAGCCATATCCAAACGAGCAATGTTGGTGTCTTGTGTAGACCATCTCAGCATCACGCAGCTGTGGGTCCAGATGTGCCAATGCATCGTTGGGTGGTACAGGAGCAAGTAGAAACGCAGGAGAAGTGCACAGGGTGGCACATAGAGATGTGCGACAAGAATGAAGGCTTGGATGTCAGCATCTGTGAAACTGGTGTCAACACAGAAGAGACTGCAGCCGATTTGTTGTTGTGCAAGTCAAAGTTGGAAATTAAGGACGCGCGGTCTGTTGGATGTGGAGACTGTTCAGTGGATGTTATGGTTAGCCCCTTCAAGGAGCAACTTTCTCGTAGCACCAACACAGAGGTAATTGACAGAGCAGAGTCTGCAGTAATGGCAGTACCTCATACAGCGACACAGCAAACCAGTACAGTATTTGAAACTACAAACCAGTATACCAACACTGAAAGACCTTCCTTTGAACACACCTCCACAAATACTGTCTTGAGCACATATGACAAACAGACTAACACTGCATCAGTGGAAACGAGGACTGTGGCTGTGGGTGATGGTAGGGTAAAGGATGTGAATACAGTGGCTAAAACCCGATCAGTTGGTGTCGGAACCTCTATCTCTGATGATCTGGGCTTTGAAAAGCTGCCTGCTGTGAAGACCAAAGATTGTGGTGTAGGTCAGATAAACATTAACGAGAATTACCTGGTTGGTCTTAAGATGAGAAACATTGCATGCGGTCCCTCTGAGCTGTTTGTGACACCGGTCAGCACCAGGAGTGTTGCTGTTGGGGACAGGCCTGTGTGTGATGCTGTGTCTAAACCAGCTGAGCAGGCAGCGAAACCCGAAGCAGCACCCCACTTGGACCACTACATAGAACAGGTTCAGAAGCTGCTGCAGGAACAGCAGATGCTCCTCACGCAGAACTATAGTGAGCTGGCCGAAACATTTGGAGAACCTCATGCCCAGATCGGTTCTCTCAATTCCCAGCTCATTAGCAAGCTTTCGTCTATCAACTCTGTTATGAAATATGCAAGCACTGAAGAACTCCGGAACCTGGACACCCAGAAAATTGCCATGGATGTGAGCACAGATGCAGGTGAGCCAACTCCCTGACCCCTTTGCATACACGGTTGCATTTCTA
The DNA here is from genome assembly GCF_040938575.1 of Ambystoma mexicanum. Lineage (NCBI taxonomy): Eukaryota > Metazoa > Chordata > Amphibia > Caudata > Ambystomatidae > Ambystoma > Ambystoma mexicanum. The sequence continues at coordinate 1,145,026,389 of NC_090935.1, read as the reverse complement.
ATCTGTGTGTGCGTGTGGGGGGGGGGCGTTGTTGAAAAATACACAATCAATATTTTCTGTTAATTGTATGAGTCATTTGCAACATTGTCGAACACAATTTAGTAGGAAAAAAAATACAGCTTTTTTCCAATGTTTGAAAAGTTAGTACTTTATTTTTCAAGCTGTGATAATAGTAATTTAAAGTGTCAACGTTAATTAGAAACCTAATGGTAACGTTACTTTATACAATGCAATGATTGGGTTTGTGTCCTGTAGTTATTTTGGATGGTGTCTGTTGTAGTTTTTGTACCCTTCAATGTCAATGAAGATGTCCCTTCTCCAGTGGAAAAAAGCCAATGGGGGAAACCCACTGGTGTGTTTATCGTGAAACCCTCTCCTGCGTGCAACGCAGTGCTTCCTGCCGCCCTTTTCCCGATTAAAATGAAAGATGTCTTTCTGAGCATCAGCGCAGCTTCTTTGTGCTGAGATGAAAGTGGGCTGGGATGTTCGTAAATGAAACCTGCCTCAGCCTCTCCTTAATCCCGCCACTAGAATATCATGATTCCAACTGTTTCCATTGGGAAAAATAACACAGTAATGTCCAGATGTGAGGCGAACAGCCCTGAGTATCAGGATGGTGATGGTCAATGTGTGATGCGTTTATAACATGGGTACACCTGAACTTGGAGGCACCCCGCCCGCTGGCCTGGTTCCTTGCGCTGAAAGAACACCAATATTTGGTGTAATCACATCAAGGCATAATACGCTCCGGTACAGGCCACCGCAGTCTGTGTGCTCTTAAGTGGACACGTTCTGCTGCAGTCTCTAGTGCAAGGCACAATCCCCAGGGAGGGATGCATGAGCTGGCCCCCCCCCATCTAACGCCAGGGAGCAGGGGGATGGGGGCGGGGGGACATTGACTAGTTGGGAAAAGTTCATATATGTGAGTGCTATATGGAGGGCGTTTGCTTTATGGTAAAGTTTGTTGTTGAATCCTAAATTCATATCACTGAGGATTATAAACTTAGTGTTGAGCTTGAGGAGGGGGGTGAGGAGTGGTAGTATATCTGATTCTCGATGATAGTTATTATAAGGTGCTCTGTAGATCACCAAGATATTGATGGTGGTTTTTGAGTTTCTGGGCAGTTTGACCAGGAGTAATTCGTACCCTTCTAGAGGTCCTGTGGGGAAGATCTAATTTGCAAATCTGATTTGGCGATTATAGCCACGCCACCTCCTTGTATGTTTGGTCTATCGGTCCTAGAGATGTTGAAACCAGGGCTAGCGCTAATAGGGTGCCTGAGGCTTTGTGTAGCCAGGTTTCAGTCACCACTAGTATATACAGCTATTGGTCTAGGATAAGGTCATGGATCTCTATGTCGTGGGCTCCGAGGGATCGTACATTTAGCAGTGCTCCTTTGAAACTGAGCGGTTCTGTAGTAGTGTTTGGGGGGAGTTTATGGGGGGTTGTGGCCTGAGTAGTGATATGGCTCGTTTCAGTAGATGTGGAGGGGGGTGTGGGGTTAACCTCGAAGGGTTCTTTTATGGTGGTGCTAACTGGGCATGGTTTGAGCATTTGCAAGTGGACAGAGGCCTTCGGTCTATGGGTGGTCGAGTCGTACTGGGAAGTGCGCAACCTTAGCCTATTAAACCTTGCTGTTCCCTGGATTGGACGCATCTTAAATGGGGTACTAATGATGGTAATGGCTGGTTTTTGGTTCTTAGCATTATCGATGGAGACAGGATAGTCTGAATCATGCATAGTCCAACTGAAGGTGGTAGTTGTCATCAGGGCCTTCTTACTGCTAATATTGGTTTGGGTAATCCATAGGGCCAGGATGAGAGGAAACGGTGGGTTTTTTTATTAAGAATGGGGTAGGGGATGGGGTGGTGACGGGGGCATACCCATCTAGCAAGTCTGTTAGCCAGTGGGAGGAAAATGCCTTGTGTACACAGTGTGTTGTTATCTGTGAGCTGGAAAGGGTTCGTTTTGGAAGAGTTAGATGGGTCCATTATGAAGAAGCTAACAGTAGTGGGCAAGAGAGGCCTGCGCCCATTAACCTAATGCTGTTCGTGATAGGGTGTGCGGCTAAAATAGACAAACCTTTGCTAGTAGAGTAGAGCATAAACTGCACATTAGCATCAGATATGATAGATGATAACAATTTAGTGTCAGCAGCAACTATAAGCAGTAATACACCACAGTAAAATATATATGCACCTGTGAAATTAACATTGGATTGCAGCACAGCGCAAGGTAAGCATTTTAGTTATGGATGTGAGATTGCAATTACCTAAGTGGTAGTATTCGAGAGAGGGTTCTAGAGGTCAACTGCTTATTTCAAGTCCATAGAGTGCGCGGGGAGTGTATGACTCCTTTGGCAGCGAACAATGGTGAAATACTTTATTATTAGGTTGTACATGTGTCGTGTACAGAATATCAGCTACCAACGGGGGATCACGGTGCAGTCTGCACTAGTCGGCCCAGTTTGGTCGATCCTTTGGCAGGTACAGTTGAAGTGGGAGCACGAATGCCGTAAATCGATCAGCAGCTGGCAAACAAAATCAAATGGCGGTGCTGTCCACAATTAGCATCACAATTAGGTAGATGCTATGGCAGGTGCAGATGGTATGAGTAGGCCAGTACTGTAATTAGAGTAGTAGTTAACGCTTAGCACAAACCAATCTCTGTGTAATACACCCTAGACATCACAATTAGGTGAATGCTATGGCAGGATACAAATGATATGTGTATGCTAGAATTGCAATTAGAGTAGTAGCTAACATTTGGCAGAAACAAATCTCTGCAATCTGCCCTGGACATCCAAATTTGGTGAGTGCTAAAGCCGTTCTCCAGAATGGGGTCTGGCATGGATTCACATGCTCATGAATATTCCCCGTCATCAGGCTGGGAATCCTCGGTAAAGAAAAAATCAGTTTAATTTCTGAACTGTCTTTCTACTAACAACCAATCACTGGTCTCTGGGTCATACTGCCCCCAGCCAATAACTGCCCTCTACCTAAGCCCCTCCTCTGGCAGCCATCTTCAGATTTTTACCGCACGTCTAAGTGTTGGGAGTCCTTGTGCTTAGCTCTCAAGCTTTTACTGTGTTTTGCGCTTTTTCTAAGAGTTTTACTAAATTTTTCCAGTCAATCGAGCCTCACGTGCCACCAATCTACCTTCCGATTGACAGGGACCGGTATTTCAGATTCTTCAGCGCATTTCATCGAGTTTTCTTAGTTGAGGATTCCAGAAGCTTCTTCGAGGCCTATGCCGCGTGGACATGTCGGATGAGAAGGAGGACTCGGCACCCCTTTTCAAGATTTGTTCCGAAAGCGGCTTGCGGATGACGGACATTCCCTGTGCCTTTACTGCCTGCACTCAGACCTGACGCACGTGGAGAAAGACTGTGCGTTTTGTCAGGAGATGGTGCCCCGCACGCTGAAGGATCGGCACAGGCGCCTCAAGGCGTGGCTGCAGGCCAAGGCCCCTGCTTTGGGGGAGTCCCAGGAGCATGCCTCCCCTGCCCAGAAGAAAGTTGAGCGGTCTTCTAAGACCTTTGAGGACACGCCGGTCCAACAAAAGGCTAAGCACCGTGAGTCCACTGTCACCGGGAGCGCCGTTGCAGTGGGCTCCTCGGCGGCCAAGGCGAGTACAGCGTCTTCAGCACATCAGCCTCGGTCACTAGCCAACGCTCAGGATCTTCGGCGAAGAGGAAGTCAGACCATCCAGGCAAGCTCTTGGAGAAGACCCAGGCAGCCTCTCCGGAGAAGGCCAAGGGGAGCGAGGCGCAGACCCTCCCCCCAAGGAGAAGGCTGCGGGCTCGACCAAGGCCGTGAAGGCCCGAGTACATCTGACGAAGGACCACCCTTCCATCAAAGGTGTGGTGGCGGCCTCACGAAGGCCGCCATGGCGGACCTGAAGGCAAGAGTATCCCTGCCTGCGAGGAGGAGTCCTCTTTTCAGCCCATCAAAAAGACAACAGAGAAGATGATGCCTATCATTCCATTTCACCGAAACTGTCTCCCTTGGTTGCAGAGAAGGAGGGGACACGGATATCTGAGGAGGAGCTTACCAACCTCCAGACCTTCCAGGAGGAATGATGAGCAGGCCCTTCAGCAAGTATCCCGACGAGGGCGATGATGAAGGTGCCGACGAGGAGACAGACGAGGAACAGCATGGTGCAGAGGGCTTGGTGGACCAGCCTAGTCTGCAAACGCCTTCTCCGTCGCCACAGCCAACTCAGCAGCCACCTGGAGATATCTCGGTGGACATTCTCACTGCCTTGCATACTCTATGATCGGAGATCCGGACGAGGATGCCTCTTGCGCCGACAACCCCTCCCTCGGCACCAGTACCGTCAGAGGAACCAACTGCCAAGATGAGGAAGGTTCACCCTCCATCTCCTTGCCACCCCTCACCTCCCTTTCCACCCCGAGGGATGAAACTGATCCTGACACGGCGACGACAGGCACTGGAACGGACGAAGATGGTGAATTGGGGGATCTCCCATCTCCACCTCCCAGATCTTCACCACCCGATGAGATAGGCTCGTTCCACGCCATGATACCCTGGGGAGCGTCAGAGCTATTCCAGCTTGTCCCTGAGGAGGAGGGGTTCCTATACCAGCGAGGCGAAGAGGAAGACCGTACTTTCGATCCCGCTCCTGGATGACATTTGGGAAGAGGGGTTTTCCCTCATGAAGAATCCTTCCTCGGCCCCGGCGAAGAGGGGCCGTTATGAGAAGAAGTACAGGGTGCCAGACTCTGCACCCAAGTCCTTGCGTTTCCAACCGTCCCCGGACTCTGTGACTTCGGCAGCAGCCAAGAAGTCGTCTTCGGGCTCCTCCTCTTAGGCACTGTAAGTGATTTCAACCCAGCACTTCACCTAAGTCAATGCCTAGCGTGGGATGCACAATTGAAACCCTTAATTATATATTTTTGTCTATGTTCTTTTATTTCTGAATGATGTACCCTTATATCACGCCCTCACTTTGAATCCCCCCCCCCCCCCTTTCTCACTGTACCAGGAAGCAGGCTGTTTTGCAAAGTTAGAAGATTTATTTTATGGATTTCACAATATATATATATATATATCTATCACTGTTTAATATTTATCCAAGGTCACCAATGGGGTGATGTTACAGTCAACAATCTCTTTAATCGGAAGGAGTATGGATAGGAAAAATAATGCAGAATAGAATAAAACTTTGTGTGGGTTCAGTCAAATGCAATCTCACTCTTTCCCCCTGCACACTACTCAGCCCCCCCCCCCCAAAATATGCAAGATAAAGAGATGGAAGGAGAGAAAACAGGTTTCAGGAATACAAATTTCGACAAATACAGTATTAATCCCAATTATCCCCTACAAACTCGGAGAGAAACAGGAATAATTGATAACTGGTCAAATGCTTTTGAATGTGGCTTTGAATGAATGGTTAAAAACACTGAAAAATTGATTTAATTCACTAAATTGGATTCTAACTAGTGGGAGCCGCTTTGTATAGTTTCAAATAAACACTAGCAATAATTGAGTCACTAGCAGATTGAAAACTGAATTCTGAGGTCGAATGCAAAGAACAGCTGTTTAACACGTGATGAAATTGAGCCAAATGAAAATTTGCGGCAAACTTTTCTGCGCGCGAGAAGCGCGGTTGCGGAATAACTAGAAGGAGTCGGAATGCGATTTGGATTCGTTGGAAAGCTGAGGATTTTAGCTTCCATTTGACACTTAAAATGCGTTCCTACCATTCACGGTACAGAGGTTATGAAAGTTTTAGTAGAGGTCGGTTTTTCTCAGAAAGAGTCAAGATTTTCAAATGAAAGATGCGCTTTTGAATTACAACAAACAGATTTTCTTTACACTAAGGAGTCTACCAGATCAGTGACGCCTCTGTCTGACTTTTGCCCGCCGAGACACTTGTCTGTCTTCAGCAAATATATTAGCGCAAAGATATTATCTCTACCAATACCAAAGGACTATAGGAATGAGAGAAAGAAAGATTCAGGAAAACAAGTTTTTCTACAATGCAGTTCTGGATATGATAGAATGGGTTGGATAGGATTACTTAAGGATAAGATACTGGCTATGGACAATTCTATGCTATTGATACTCACAACTGCTGTTTGGAATGGGCCCGTCAAGGATCGGGTCAAAGGTTTCTGGACTGGAATTCTGCTAGCCAACCGGACAGGATTCAGGGTGCTCGGTTCTGCACTCAGCAAGGCACTCTGGGCACTGCACGGCCTCTGGACTGGATCCGACGGGTTGGTTCTGGGTTGCAGCTATCAGGTTACAGCTCTGCTCTACTGGTTTGGATCTCTGGATTCTAGCAAGAGATCTTGGCATTAAAGCAGAACAGCGCAGCCAGGCTGTTCTTTTTGTTGTGCCCCTTGGAATTCTGGGGTAAAATCAGGTTTCAAGATTTTAAAAGGCCAGCTGAGAAGGGTTCAGCTTTGGAATTGGGCCTCTCTGCTTTCAAAGTTCTGGAGTCTTGGATACAGGTTTCTCCTGCAAAGGGCTTCGCCAGTAATCAGTTGATGGGTGAATCTGTGTGTCCTTCTAGGTCCTAAACTGTCTCTATTTATGTGTTTCCCAAAGTGGTGGGTAGTCTGAATTATACTAGGCACATCCTCTAGGAATCCTATTGGTTAGGGACTGTCCTCTCCCCTGATTTGAGAAGGAAATCTGGTGCCATGATGATGATGATGCTGTATTTTACAATCCAGGGAGACCCTCCCCTTTGTTTCTGCACAGTAAATCTATTTTTCATATAAGGCATATTCACAATATTACCAACTTGCTAGCAATAACATATATACATCACAGATTTAGTGGAGCAGTATCCGTCCGAGTTCCATCTCGGTGAGAGCGTCGGTTCAGATTTGACAGTTTTTCGCGCTTTTGGTTGGGTACCCAATGTCAGATTTGTCCACATTCTTCTACATATATGCGCATGACATCTGGGCATAATCCTGTGAAGTTTCATACTTCTAGCATCATCACAACTGCTACAAAATCACAATTTCTGTAGTCATGTCTCTGAACATCAAAAGTTGACCGGAAGTTTCATGTTAACAACCCTATATTTTATAGATTTTTACAATTTTGCACAGTTCTCTGTGAGTCTTTTTCAAAAAGATACTTTTTGTGGTTTACGGATACACATCTATCTGGCCCGCACACAAAGTTTTGCTGGGCCAAGACCAATCCAGGCCTCTCTTCGTGCTGGCAGGGGTTTCTGTTGACATTTGAATTTGCATACCCTTTAAGTCCAGGAAGTCTATTGTCTCTCCTCTGAGTAGCAGAGCAAAATCTCCTCCCCCCTCCATTAACATCCAACTGAGAGTTCCTGGCTTTGCTGAGAAGCAGGAAAGCTGCCTTTGTTGGAGCAAACTGTGGAATGTGCTTTGAAGTCCTCTGGCTGGTATCAGTTCACTTTAAAACCCAACTTGTTTAAATTTGTCTTTGATGAAATAAACTTACATTTCCAAATAGGCAAACAGATCTCTAATTCCAGTCTTTTTAAAACATAGAGATTAACTAGTGGCAACCTATTTTGCTTTTGATGCCAAGTCACTTCTTTTCAACAGTTTGATTTTAATTCACAAGTTTAAACTGTCAGTGTCATTAAATGACAGCTTTAACACACGCGGCCAGTGGTACTGCACCCATATTCTGACAGATTTCCACAAACAAGCATACTTTTTAATGTGGATATTCTCTGATAGATTCTGCTTTTCCTGACATAGTGCGCTTATGTGGATTCCTTAAATAAGGTGATGGTTAACACCCATCAAGGATGTTGGATCTTTTCTGATGTTTGGGAAACATTATTTAACAATTTCAACAGCCAAGGAAAAATGGATTTTAGAGCACTTCTGGGTTTCCTTGCAATGAAGCACAGCCTTTTCAGGTAGTTCCATTTCCCTCTGTAGGCAGCCCAATGACAGGTTTTGGCAGTGTGGCCTCCTGTTCCCCATTGACACAGGCAAAGTAGATTGGCATCCAATTTTCCCGGTTTCCCTGCGCACAGGGCTTTTTGCGACCATTCTGTTGGTTCTGGTGAAAGCAGCGCACAGTGATGTTGCAGGGCAAAGCCTAGTGGGTCAATGCATCCCATAGCACACTTCAGCAGCGACGGCCGTCTTTTTGGACTTCCGGCGGAAAATCCCAGGGTTCTTCCAAAGGATTCAGTGGAGGTGCTTCGTCATACCGTCAACCCTCCCGCTCCTCGGCCTAGGAGACCTACAGGGGCTGAGCCAAATCTGGAACATGTCGTCGTTGCCAAGGCCCCGAAGGCAGCGTTTCGTTGTCTAAATGGGATTGAACCGGCTGTGGTGTCGGGCCCCCACCCGTGCACCCAAGTGGGAGGCCGGCTGGTGAACTTACTCAGCATGTGGAAGACCGTCTCCACCAACCGTTGGGTGCTGGCTGCTCTCGCCCACGGACACACCCTGGAATTTCAACGGAAGTGTCCCCAAATACCACCAGTGGCCCGGCAGGAAAACCATGTCCCTCAGATGCTGTTGAGGTGCGGGCCATGCTAAAAAAAGGGCGCAATTGAGCTTGTCTCAAAGAGGCTCCGGAGTGTACTCTTGTTACTTCCTTGTCAAAAAGAAGACCGGTGGATGGAGACCCATCCTAGACCTTCGCCGTCTGAACAAGTACATAAGTCCCAAAAGTTCTGGATTGTGACTCTTCAAAACGTACTAGGACAGCTAGAAGAGGGGGATTTCCCATTGTCGCTGGACTTGGAGGATGCTTACTTTCACATCCCCATCCACAAGGGGAATCACATGTTTCTGTGCTTCGTGGTTCAAGGGCAACATTACCAGTTCAAGGCCCTTCCCTTCGGATGGAAGTCGGCGCCAAGGGTTTTCACCAAGTGCCTGGCACCGGTGGAGGCACCAGCTGCGTCTACGAGGGATCCACGTAGACCCTTACCTGGACGACTGGCTCATCCAGGCAAGCTCAAAGGACATCGCCGTCGACCCCACAGCGAGGACCGTCCGACTCCTGACAGATCTGGGGTTCTCAGTGAACTATGCAAAGTCTTGCTTGACGCCATTGCAGGACGCGCTGTTTCTGGGATTCCGACTCCACAGTGTCGTGCCTGGCGTCTTCGTCGGAGGAAAGGATAGCGGCCATCTTGGGCAAGGTGCAACAGCTGTTGGCACTGAAGGTCGGCACGGTATCCATCAAGTCTCTGCTCGGCATGATGTCGTCATGCATCTACCTCATCCGACTATGCAGGCTGCGGATGCGTCCACCACACGAGTTCCTCGACGCGGTTGGATACAAGTGTCGGGAAGATTCCAGGACAAGATCATAATCGACGAGAGCTTCCGTCGAGTGATCTAGTGGTGGGAAGTCCGCTCTCGTCTGTCCGGAGGCGCAGATTTTCAGGCCCCACTGCACCAGGAGATGGTTACGATGGACGCTTCTCTGGAAGTTTGGGGTGCTCTCACCGGAAGTCTTCATGCAAGAGGGCTGTGGCTGCCAGGGGAGAAGACGTTACACATCAACGTTCGGGAGCTGCGAGCAGTGTTTTGGGCCCTTAAGTCATTCCTTCCGTCCCTCAAGGGCAAGGTGGTGTGGGTCATCACAGAGAATACCACCAAGATTTTTTACATCAGGAAGCAGGGGGGCACCAGATCCCTCAGCGCTCTCCTAAGAGGCGCAGGACCTATGGCACTGGGCGGTGGCCCAGGGGATGTTCCTCATCCCGTTTCATTTGGCAGGAGTGAAGAACACTGTTGCAGAGTCTCTGAGCAGGGAACTGCGCTCTTGCCATGAGTGGGAACTTCGGCACAACCAAGTGGATCGCCTGTTCTGCAGGTGGGGCAATCCCCAGATCGATCTGTTTGCGACGGCAACGAACCCCAAGTGCCGGAGGTTCGCCAGCAGGTTTCCCCAGCCGGGGAGAATGGGGGACACATTTTCTTACCCCTGGGACAGCCTGTTTCTGTATGCGTTCTCTCCGTTGCCGTTGCTTCTTCGACTAGTCAATCAACTCGGACGGTCCTGGTGCAGGATGTTCCTTGTCGCACCGGCGTGGCCGAGACAGATATGGTACCCGGACCTTCTCGGCATGTCAGCGTCCCCTCCAGTGGTCGCAGATCTTCTCGCCAGTAAGGAGGCACGACTCTGGATCGCTGAACCTGAAGGCCTGACTCCTGCAGCGTTAAATTTCAGGGGCTACTATCTCCCAGTGGACTGCAAGGAGGTTCTTGCCAAGGCCAGAGCATCGTCTACTCTAAAATGCTATGGACATACATGGAAGAGGTTCTCCTTTTGGTGCTGTGCACAGAAGATCGATCCTCTACGAGTCACGGCTCTTACCGTATTTGCTGTCGTTGGTCAAGGCTGGACTGGCCCATACCTCCATCAAAGTGGCGGCTCTCTCCCGCTATACCAGATCTCTGGGACTGTCGTCGTTATGGTCACACAGTCTGGTTAAGGAGTTTGTCAAGGGACTGTTCCATTCATTCCTGCCAGTGGAGGCTCCAGCCCGGCGTGGGAACTCAATGTGGTGCTGACTAGGCTCATGGGTCCTCCGTTCGAGCCTATGCATTCAGCACCACTTAAATGCTTGTCATGGTAAACTGATTTTCTTGTGGCCATCACATCCATACGATGAGAGGGGAAGATCCAGGCCCTCTTGTAAACCACCCTACTTGACATTCCACGAGTCGAGGGTAGTGCTACGGACGTACCCCTCCTTCATGCCCAAGGTGCCATCGGACTTTCATCTAAACGAGCTCTTGGTGTTACCGTATTCTGCCTGACTCCTTCGTCGCCGGCTGAGAGGACTTTGCACTTGCTGGATGTGGCTAGGGCGCTGAAGTTCTATGTGGACCGCACAAACAGTTTCCGGAAGACATCGCAACTTTTTGTGAACTTTGGCCCTGTGAACCATAGGAAGACCCTCTCCAAGGCTTCCCTTTCCAGGTGGCTCTCCGGCTGCATCACCCATTGTCACCGGTAGGCGAACCGACCGTTGCCTGGCCGTCCGAGAGCCCATTCGACCAGAGTGATCGCTTCAACTACAGCGTTCCTGTCTGGCGTGCCCCTGCTGGGCATCTGCAGGGCTGCTACGTGGAGGTTGACGCACACCTTCATGAAGTTTTACTGCGTCAACAGAGATTCCAGGGAGGAGTCCAGAGTTGGCCAAGCAGTGCTGCGCAACCTGATCGCTTGAAGGTGAGCCTGGTGAGGAGGGAAGAGATGCTTAACGGTGAGCCTTGCCACCTCCCGTGGTTGTGCATGTGTGTACTGCTATGTATTCTTTATTCATGAGCATGTGAATCCATGCCAGACCCATGCTGGAGAACAACAGTTTCAGGTAAGTAACTTGTTCCTTGCCATGGATCTAGGTACCATGGGGTGGCAACGGGCTCATTAGCTATTAAAGGGCTGAGAGAATGAACTATCTGACTTGCTGGCAACGGTATCTGAGCGGGTGCGACGAAATGCAATATTCAGAAAGTACTTTTTTTGGTATTGTGTAGCTTCGGATGTGAGGGGTCTTTCTATGGATAAGTGTCAAGAAGGCAATGTGATCAAGAATCGCATGTGATCTAGCCATTACTCGGATGGATGGATGGATGGATGGATGGATGGATGGATGGATGGATGGATGGATCACTGACTGCCTTTGCTCTGGACGGTTATATGCAGGATACTTTTAGCCAGCAGAGCGCTCCTGAATTGCACTGTATTCTGTGGTGATGGTTGGGTGGAATGGGGTTCAGAGGGGCTAGTGTGGTGCATCCTTCACGCCATATGCCCTATGGTCAACCATCATACGGGTGGAAGAATAAGAGGCGCAGTACATACACTTGGTCGGAGGTGGGACCTCTGGTCATACTTTACGAGAACACTAATATCCTTTAGATAGTGTTTTGATGTTCATACGAGAGGCTTACAGATGAGAATGTGCTTCTAGTGGTAACTTCAGAGAAAGACCAGAATCTTTTGTAGAGTTTTATAGAATCCAAAACAATGTATTAAGCGTGTAGTGAACCACTTGTGTGTTTGTGCGACAACAGCAAGCTTTTTGTTGTGTATCCGTGGGAATAATGTGAAAAGCCCGTTGGATCGGGATGCACATTTTATGTTTTGAAAACTACTAGCCAGCCATAAATTCACTTGCCCCCTCAGTTCTCCACGTGCTCAGAGCATACCAATCTTAACTTGCCAAGAGTCCATTATCACTCGCCAACAGCTAGTGGCGAGTATACATTTTGAGGCCTGCTTGTTATGTCTTAAACATTTTTTTATGCTCTGTATTAGGTGACCGTGGTGATCGTGATGTTCTCTTAAGTTGTACAAGATTTTAGTATTTCCAGCCCTTCTAATTATGTGCGCACATTTGCTACACTTCGTCATCCCAAACTACTCCGCTTTTTAGCAGAAAAAAGCTTACTTCAGCATACTAGAAAACAGGGCTACTATCCACACAATGGGAGTTATTTTTAGGTTTCATTTTCAAGGTATACCGGGTGCTATTTTACAATAAAACATCCAGTAGACTGTAGTGAGTTCAACAAATCGGAAAAGATGTGATCAAATATTCATTATGACAATCTATAGATTCAATCGAAAAGGACCACCAGTGAATGAGGCAAAATGGCAATGGATATATACTTTACTTGCTTTTTGCAAAGTTCTAGACCTACTGAGCTTGGGGCTCTTGGGAAAGGAGCACCATCCCGATTTGGTGGGCCTAGACATACCTAGTCGAGTTTTAATGTTAACAAACTTATTTGTTCAGCTTGGTAGTGTTTGTGTGGTCTCCTCGTATTGGAAATACACCACCCTGCTTGGATCCTGGGGACGTGCGGTTGCAGTTGCCAAAGCCCATACTTTTCTCCTAGTTTCAGGGAGACCTGGTGCTGCTGGCGGCTTCGTCTTGTCATGTTTAAGTGAAACAGTTTAACATTGCTGATCCTGCGTTAAGCTTCAGCAAACATTCTCGTCGCCAGTATATTACTGTAATACCTGGCATGATTCAGTCTTAATGCGAGAAAATCCTTTTTTAAAGTTCTTTCTTGTGAGGAATGCATTTACAGGGAAAGTTTCTCATCGAGGATTGTTGATCCTTTAAGGTTCCCAGTGAGTAAGCCCTGACTGCAGAGATCTGTGTGTAGTTTGGTGGTCCTGTGTTCTGATCCTCGCAGGTCCGGCTTTACCTTTTTGTCAACCCAAAAGTCAATAACGAGTGTACTTGAATGTAGGGTTAGTTAGCTGTAAACCTCTTTATAAGGCTTCATATATCTGAAGGAGCAGATAGTTTTCATTGGTCGAACTAGAACTGCAAGGTTCAACCATCCTCTTCTTTACCTTATACCAAGCCATTGTTTCCTTTTTCTCCCCTCCGGAGTACCTGGGCGGGGGGCGAAGTACACTCCTGCTTCTTGTTTGACGTTATGGAGATTCAAATATTTGTCATGCGTGTGATGGACTTGCCTAAACTGTTGTATCTTGCTAACACCGATAGAAGCCGTTTTCTAATCACCTTCTTCGGGCATAATGCGCATTCCTAAACTTCCACACAAAACTTCACCTGCAGTGATCAGCTGTTTCCAGCACTGCACGACTTACTTCCCAGCTCAGAAGAGCTCTCCTCTATTTTCTCTTTTGCGTTTAAGCATGATTGACATTAGGTTGCTCCTGGCATCATGTTTGGGGAAATGGGGATGAGGGGGTCATGGAAGGTTAGCTTTGGTATTTGGCATGCACCTTAAGAGGTGTGAATGATGGGTGATTAGAACGGGGAAGTGGGTCCGTAGAGCTGCATGTTGTTACCAAAGACTACCAGAAGGGGATCGTACAGTGTATTTTCGTGATAGTGCAAATACATCGTTTTTTTAGGGTCCCATTACTAAAGGAGGTTTGCGTTGGGGTGGCGTGGGGGAAGGACAAGATACAAGTTTGTTTAAAAAAAAAAAATGTTCAACAAGGTGGAGGTTGCATGGATTGGGTGGAGAGGTTGGTATGCTTAAACTATTTTTTTGTACACTTCAACCTCGAGTTTATATAGACAAGTTCTCATTTTTAAGCAGTGTTTACTCTTTTGTTTTGTGCAGTTACGCAAAAAAACGTTAGACCAGGTAAACGTCTACTTGAGTTAAAATTCCCTTTAATATTCCCTTCTCCCCTTTATTTGTGCTCTGAAAGAATGTTGGTAGATCTCTTTATAGAATTAAAAGCAAGTGAGTGCATGAGACATGTTGACAGACTCTATTAACTCTTTGTAACTATAAAAAAACACCCGCGTACCTTTCTTTTGTGATTGAGATTACATTGAAAAAAGCGGGTTATCACAAAAGGAAACTTGGCATGCCCAGAACATTTTTCCCCCCTGTGCGACTATTTGATCTGCAGGAACAATCTGACATGAATTTGTAGTCCATGCTTGAATGAGTCAACGAGTGGTTAAGAACAGGCAGACGTGAAAGTGCAGTACACATTTCTATAGATTAGGTACACAGAACTTGTGGTACAAGAATGTTTGGCAATTCTTTTTGTTTCTCTTTCAGCTGTATTTAAGATCATCTAACCAACAAATAGTACAACTAAAGAGAACGAAACAGTAATGGTGCACAGATGTGTGACTATCCCTTGCCAAGGAACAGACCAACACTGGTTGGTTGTATTAAGAGAATACAATGTTTTATTTCGGTTTCCTTATTCTTCGCTTCAAAGTGGCTGCCGCCTCTGCAGATCTTCATTTTATTTAACTGTTTCTCCAGCATTGGATCTTTCATGGATTCACATGCTTAGAATATTCCCCGTCGTCAGACTGGGACCCCTCGGTACACATATATAGCCTTTTCCTATAGGAAAACTTTCGACACTTTTGTGTCCTATCTACGTCCTTTTAGGACCCGCCTACGCATGCTCCGTAGGCCGTCCCAGTATAAGAGGCCCGCCCCCGCGGTTCCCCTTCAGATTTCAACCGTCTCCAAAGTAGTGGGATCTCCTTGCGTTGTCTTACTATTTCGTACAAGGTTGTAAACCTGAAGTTGGAGCTAGAGAAAATGTCCTCCATGTCAGGAAAAGCGCTGTTCCGTCCGTGTGCGACGTGCGGCTTGAAAAAAGTTTACGAGGGGGACGGACATATGGATTGTATATATTGCCTCCACCCTCATCATTCGGCGGATAACTGCGACATATGCAAAGGGTTTTCTCAAAAAACCCTCAAAGACCGGAGTCGACGCCTGGTGGCATGGCTGAATGACGGAGCGGGGGCATACCCCCCTTCGGAGGTAGGCTCCACACAATCGGCAAAAACATCACGCCGCGCTACCTCGTCGGAACCACCGGCGAAGAAATCTCGTCCGACGGAAAAAGAGTCATCTGGGAGTCACTCAGCTAGAGACTCCTCGTCAAAAAAATCGTCATCAAAAAAGCACCAAAAGGAAAGGCCGAAATCCTCCTCGGGCGATCATCATCGATCGACCACGAGTCGAGAGTCGAGTAAAAGCAGGCCAAGCGTGGAAAAGGCGGGACCGCCTAAACCACCTGCTAAGTCACCGTCGTCGACGGCGGTCCAGTCATCGGCCCCCATCCTGCCACTGACGCAGGTGGCATCCACCGTCTCACCGACAACGGCGGCGACGATGGCCTCGTCGACGGGGGTTCTACAGGAGGCCTGGAGGCCGGAAGTTTTTGATCCGATCCCCCTGGATACTTTGCTACAAGAACAGGCTGTGTCGCTGTCCTCAGAGGTCGAGAGCGAGAGAATAGCTGGCCCAGCAGACCTAGGGCTACGAGTGGCCGACAAGTCGTCGACGAGGGGATCCGGTGTACCGGTACCTGCCCCTCTTCTCAATCCTCAATCTGTTTTGTCGCTGGAAATTCTGTCCACGCTTCAGTCCTTGCTACAGTCGTTGGTCCAGAGACTACCTCAGGCAAACCTGCCACAGTCACCCGTCGACGAGCCGGGCCCGTCCCGTCCACCGACGCACCTACGCACGCCAATCTCAGCTCTGGCACAAGAGGAAGGTGAGCTGCCAGATTCGGAGTCTGACAGGGGAGCCATGTCGGATATCTCATCATCCCCCTCCAGGGATCCAACCTGGGAGTCAGAGGTAGAGTTGGAAACCCCTAGAAGCCCAGCTCACCCGTCCCCTCCGGAAGACATTGCATCATTCCATTCTATGATGGAGAAGGCGTGTAAAGAATTTGGTTTGTCCCAGGAAGAACAGAAAAAGGATTGTTTTTTTGTTCGACCACATGGGTAAGAGAAGGAGGTCCATGTTCTCAATACCAATACTAGACCACGTGTGGAAGGAGGGGTTGCAGACAATGCGTCACCCTTTCTCAGAGCTGGCAGTGAAAAGACACCTCGAGAAAAAGTTTAAGGCTCCAGAGTCTACCCCCAAGTGTTTATCCTCCCAACCAACGCCGGACTCGGTGGTGTCGGCGGCAGCAACGAGAAAGGCGAAGGCCCAGCACAAGTGCACGACTCCGCCTGAAAACGAAGCGAGACGCCAGGATGCCTTTGGCAAAAAAATGCTATCCGTGGGAGCAACCACAGTAAAGGCCGCAAACTCTCTGGCGATTATAGCCAGATACGACAGGGAGATGTGGCACAGGCTAGCTCCGTTGCTTGATCATCTTCCGGAAGAGCATAGGAAGGCAACAATGTTACTTGTCCGAGAGGGTGAGGAAGCCTCAAATCACGCAATAAACATCGCGGTGGACCTCGCTGAGTCAGGCTTCAAGCAAGTCAATAATGGGGTTGTATTACGACGACAGTCATGGCTTAAGTGTACCTACTTCAGGCCAGAGGTACAATACAAAGTTTTAGATATGCCTTTTGAGGGAGACCTTCTATTCGGTGAGAAGGTGGACGAAGCCCTAAAGGGAATGAAAGAGGACTCGGACATGGCACGTTCATTGGGTGCCCTCCAGAGTGGCCGAAGCTACAAGTCATTTCGTCCCTTTAGAGGGGCTTCAGGTAATTCCAGATTCTCTGCGTCTGGAGACCGATCCTTTGGCAGATCAGCTTACCCCTCCCAGGGATACAGACGTGCTTCCCAAACGGCAAACCGACGCCGTAACTTCCAGATGTCCAGGAAAAGACCATCCTATCCGTCGTCGTCGAGAGACAAGCAAAATAAAGATCAGCAGTGACATACAACACAACGTTCTGGGGGGAAGAGTGTCAGCATATGTCGACGAATGGGAACGAATTACGACGGATCAATGGGTGCTGGACACTATAAGAAACGGACACTCTCTACAATTCAAACACAGCCCTCCGCACATTCCACCTGCGTTCACCGCTCATTCCCATCTGAAGATACTGGAACAAGAGGTAACACTCATGTTAGCAAAGGGCGTGATAGAATTAGTTCCAACATCACAGAGAGGTCAAGGAGTCTACTCAAGATACTTCGTCGTAAAAAAGCCGAACGCGAAATGGCGTCCCATTTTAGACTTACGCGATCTCAACAAGTCTTTAAAGAGCCTAAAATTCAAGATGCTCACTCTGCAGGAAGTGATCCGCGCCGTTCAAGAGGGGGATTTTCTAGCGTCCCTGGATTTACAGGACACGTACTTCCATATTCCAATGTGTCGGAAACACAGGAAATTCCTGAGATTTGTAATAGGGCGGACACACTACCAGTTCACGGTTCTTCCCTTTGGGTTCAAGACCTCCCCCAGAACGTTCACGAAATGCCTGGCTCCAGTAGCGGCCTGGCTAAGGAAGCAAGGCCACCATGTATACCCATACCTCGACGACTGGCTGGTAAGGGGATCCTCCCCAGCGTCGACCAACACAAGTTTACAAGCCACCATGCAGCTTCTACAACAGCTGGGATTCGCCATAAACTTCGAAAAATCCTCTCTGCGGGCATCGAGAACGCTGGTATTCCTGGGGGCACAGTTCGAGACCCAGTTAGGGCTAGCGAAACCTTCTCTCGACAGAACCTCAAGACTCAATCAGCTAGCGAGCCGACTACGGCGAAACACCAGGCTCTCAGTGAGAAAATACGTTTCGGTCCTAGGGGCCATGGCATCCTGCATCCATCTGGTGGCAAACTGTCGCCTATTCATGAGGCCAGTCTAGGAATTCCTCGCGGACCGATGGACGCAGGCTCAAGGATCGTGGTCAGACAAGATAACCATCGACGACAACAAGCTGCTTCGGACCCTTCAGTGGTGGCAGAGTTTCCACAATCTGAACAACGGTGTACCCCTACAGGAACCGGAGTTTCAGCGAACCATAGTCACGCATAGGGATGCGTCCCTAACTGGATGGGGAGCTCACATGGGTGCTCTCCAAACGCAAGGTCGCTGGTCCCCAACGGAGTCACTCCTACACATAAATGTGTTGGAGCTCAGAGCAGTACGATGGGCCTTGAAGGCATTCCTACCACACATCAAGAGTTCGCGAGTACGAGTACTGACCGACAATACAACGGCCATGTTTTATCTGAGGAAACAAGGAGGGACGCGATCAAGAACTCTTTCCATAGAAGCCCAGAAAACTTGGCATTGGGCATTAAAGCACGAAATTTCCATCGTGGCTCACCACGTCCTGGGAGTGAGGAACTCGCAAGCAGACTCCCTCAGCAGAAGCATGGCCCAAATACATGAGTGGGAAATGGACACAGTTCACCTGATGAAAGTTTTCCAGAAATGGGGTCACCCCCTCTGGACGCCTTCGCGACCAAAGACAACAAGAAATGCGAGCAATTCGCAAGCAGATGGCCTCAAGAGGGTTCCATGGGGGAGGCATTCTCCTTCCCATGGACGGACATGTTCCTTTATGCTTTTCCCCCGTCCCCCCCTCATACGGAGGACAATACAGTGGATACGCAGATACAATTGCCGGGTAATTCTAGTGGCACTATACTGGTCGAGGCAACCGTGGTTCTCCGACCTGCTTCACCTGTCGCTGGAACATCCCATAGCGTTTCCGAGAGTCCCGAACCTACTATCCCGGGACAAAGGCACGGTGTGGCATCGCAACCCGGACAGTCTCAACCTTACAGCCTGGCTCCTGACTTTTCGGAGTTCGGTGCTTTAAACGTTGCGGAGGATTGTCGAGCCCCTTCTACAAATAAATCTTACTCCTATAAGTGGCGGAGGTTCTGTGAATGGTGTCGAGGACAACAAGGCCTACAACCGTTGTTGGTGACGCCGGAACAAGTTCTACCTTACCTGCTCCTCTTGGCGGAGAGGGGGTTATCCTTCACATCGATAAAGGTGCACCTGGCGGCCATCTCAAGGTTCACGAGGAAGAGGCAGTCGTCTCCTCTATTTAGCGACAGACTTGTGAAACACTTCATGAGGGGTTTATTTCGAATTTTTCCCCCTGTAAAACGTTTCCCCCCAACTTGGAGTCTCAACACAGTGTTGGCAGGCTTAATGAAACCGCCTTTTGAGCCTATGGCCACGTCCGACATAAAATTCATATTGTGTAAATTGGCATTCTTAATTGCTATCACATCAGCTAGGAGAATCTCGGAACTGCAAGCGCTGATTGTAGACCCGCCATACCTAAGATTCTTTAAGGACAAAGTGGTCCTGGCAACTAATCCTACGTTCGTCCCAAAAGTTCCGACAGTGTATCACAAACACTCGTCCATTGTTCTCCCTACTTTCTTCGCGACACCATCATCGACAGCAGAAAAAGCTCTTCATACCCTGGACGTTAAGAGGGCTCTGAAATTTTACCTACATCGTACACAGGAAGTCAGGTCTACTCGACAACTGTTCATCGCATATGGTCCGTCGACGAGAGGAAAAGCAATCTCTAAACAGGGATTGGCTCGATGGGTCTCATCGACGATTGCGTTTTGTCACTCCAAGGCCAGAAGGCCACTGCAAGGACATCCTAGAGCCCATTCTACAAGATCAATGTCCTCCTCAGCAGCTTTATGGGCAGGAATTCCGCTGACGGACATATGCCAGGCTGTGGCATGGTCATTGCCCCACACGTTTACCCGCCACTACTGCCTTTCCAGGCAGCATGCGGATGAGGTGCAGATGGGAAGAGCTGTCCTGCGCCATCTGTTTCAGTAAGGTAAGCTCCACGCTGTGGAGAATCTGTTTTCTACCTTTTTGATGACAGTATACTTTGTGGGTAAGGTTATATGAGTTAACTTATTCCTACTGTACATATGCATTGTGTAGTATGGTGAGGGTATATTACATTACATTCTCACCGCCGTCTCAAGTGTTACTGCTATACAATCTATTCTAAGCATGTGAATCCATGAAAGAACCAATGCTGGAGAAGGGAATAGTTTCTTACCTGTAACTCCATTTCTCCAGCATTGGTATCTTCCATAGATTCACATGCGCCCGCCAAACCTCCCCGGAATGCAATGTATTTGATTGATAAGTTTAACCCTTCCTACTTTGGAGGGGCCAAAATCTGAAGGGGAACCGCGGGGGCCGGCCTCTTATACTGGGACGGCCTACTGAGCATGCGTAGGCGGGTCCTAAAAGGACGTAGATAGGACACAAAAGTGTAGAAAGTTTTCCTATAGGAAAAGGCTATATATGTGTACCGAGGGGTCCCAGTCTGACGACGGGGAATATTCTAAGCATGTGAATCCATGAAAGATACCAATGCTGGTGAAATGGAGTTACAGGTAAGAAACTATTCCCTTCTCTCTACTTTTTTGGGGGTTCATGTTTCATGGTCCGTGCTCATTGCTTTAGCCGCTTTGCCTTGAGAAGGATGCAGGGGCAGTAACCATGTCTCCTGGGAGTGGAGTAAGAGGACATCTCCCAGCCTTCCTCCATCATCTGGATTTAGTTCTCCATAGAGCTGAGATTGGAAAAAGGTATTCTCAGGTACAAGATACAGTTTGCCTCAGTTGAGGGGATCACGGTGTTCTCGTGGCAAGTAATATGCCATATAACTGGCACTTATCATCAAAAAGACATAGCTTCCCAACATGCATCGTATTTCGTTCTTAATGAAACCTATATCCTAGAACTTGTCTTAATATCATTAAGTCTTGATTACACAATGTGCATCCTACTTGTCTTTTGGTTGGACTTAGGGTCAATGGCACCATTGCTTGGCATCAGCACAACTTCATATCGCTAACATGTACCAGTCGGTGTTATCACACTTTACCCTTGATACACCTTGTGCTTGCTCCGGGATACACTTGATATTGCAATTCGTTTGACAATCCCTAGCATGAAATATATAATCAAGTCACTTTCTCATTGAGGGAACTACCCGTTGTCACGGTTTATTGGACGGCCACTCTCAACACAGGGATTTCCTTCCCTACCCCCCCAATGAAGGTGTTGCACCAATAATCTAGGAACCAGGCCGGTGTATAGTAATACTATATATATTTATTTATATTTCTACAATGAATGATGAGCAATCACAAGCACCAGCCACCAACTCTGTGGCACAACGCAATAATCACAAATTATTGGCATCAATTGACTGACATGTATTTCTTAATAGACTTTCAGTTTCCACAACAAACACAGGTTGTATTTTAAGATTTGAAATCAAAACACACATAGGTTTTCTCTGCACATTAACATATAGGACATTTTTTTAAAAAACACCCCCAAACCCAGGCATCAGTTATATATGACCTCTTAGTTTGAAGGCAAAGTACAGGGACTGTGACTATAATGGGGATTTCGTTTGAGCTTTTATTTGAAAGGCAAGGTTTGGGAAATTAATTCAATGGGAAAATCGTTTAGGGAACACATTCAAATGACATGCAGGGTTTGGGGAATTTGGAATGAATGGGAAAATTCGTTTGGGACAATTTGTTTTCACAGGGAATGCAGGGTGTTTGGATTTTCGTTTTGGGGTCAATAGCACATTCAAATGAACAGCAGGGTTACCCAATTACATTAAAGACTCGAGTCATGTAGTGTGCACTGGGATAATCTTTGTCAATTTTCGAATTTTGACTAAAACATCACCCTGTGATAGCTGCCTCTGTAGGTTTTAATTAAATTATATTTTTTGTAAAGTAAGCTAAGGCTGTAATGTTTTTATCCCCCTTCCCACTAATGGAAAAGCGCCCACTAATGAAACGGAATGAGTTAGAAAAGACAGCTTCCCCTGACCCTATGTCAAGGGCGGCATCCCGCCGAAGTTTCGTACCTGTGGGTGTGGTGATCCGTTGCAACGTATCCAGAAGTGTGTTGCTTCAGCGAGGCGGGGAAACGGCTTGACAAACCCATGGATCTGGTACCTAGGTTTGCCAACCCAACACGCCACACCAAGTAAGACCTCCCCTGTATTTTCATGGTGCGAGGACAGTGCAAACCCTGACAAGGGAGGCAGCGATAGGAATGCTGGTCCGATGGCAGGATGACCAGGGACTCCAGAAAATGGTAGCCAAGGCGATGAAATGGCGCGGCCACATGATGCTCAATGCCAAGGAAGGGAAGTTCCCGGCCCAGCAGGAAGAAGGAAAAAGCAAGAACGCAGGTAGAGGACACAGGCTGGCAGACGAGATGAAAGGAGGCAGAGGCAAGGATACAGCAAGGCAAGGGGTCAGCAGTCAAGGCAAGGAAGGCTGGAAGAAGAGGGAGGACTGAAAAGCAGGACAAGGAACAGTAGGAACCAAGGAACCTGCAGGGGTACAATTAGACGCACTGTGAGGCTGTAAGCACAGCCCTTAAATAAGCCTGCGGTACGAAAGCGAGGCTTACTTGAGACAGGTTAGCAAATTCTGGTAACCAGCACCATTGCCACCATACCGCGCATGCGCAGTATGTTGTCAATGGTGGCGCCCATTGTGATGAGGCCCCCGGTGCCAGGATGAGGCGTCCGTCGTCGGGAGGACCAACGCCAGCATGGTTACAAGCGCCAGGACAGAGGATGGTGACAGGTGAGTGGGAGGCTGGGCGAGGGACAAGGGCACGCAAGGCGTGGATGTGCAACACCCTTCCAGTTAAAACGCATATGGTGTTATTTTCTAAGGGAATTAAGTGATATTTTTAGTCAAATATGACCAGGGCTACATCGTTTTGCCCCTCCCTCCCACACACTAATTGAAAGGGATTAAGGCAGGTAGCTACTCACACAATTGATATCTTTGGAATGTATCTACTTACACAGGAGATCTGTTCTTAACTCAGGAGGCCAGCCAAATTTCATACCCTCTTTCAGGAATAGGTAGGCAGCTCACACCTTTGGGCTCTATTCAGCAAGATTTTAGGCCTCTCGCACAGATCGGGCTCCCAGCTTCCAGGAAAAAGTCCCCGGCAAGTGTCCCTTGGTCTACTGTCTATCTGCTTTCCTGGGTGTCAGCCTTCCTTTTGTGAGCTCTTTGTTGTTGTCCTTCTGCTCTCCTTTTTTTCCCCTTCTCTCCCTTTTTTATTGAAAACTGATATTATATTGCACTGATGACACTTAAATATCATGAATATTCTCACGCTACGGATTGGACAGCTCTTTCTCCCCCTCCCACTAATCCGCCCACTGCCAGCTGATAGGGCGAGGAGTTTAGAGGTCTGTATTATGGATAATGGGGGAGGAGGGAGATGCATCCTTTCATAATGACATATTTTTTACATCTCACTACATGGCAAATACTGTCTCTTTTCAGATAACTGCATAAACATATATATTTTAGAATTCTACATTTTGTGGCGAATCGGGGAATACTCATTTTTATTTCGGCACCACTTGTCCTGGGAGGAGCTATTTTTAGCGATTTGCACCTGAGCCAAAATAGTGAAAAATATGCCTCGTCACAATTCAAACATTAATTTCACAATCTATCACCTCACCAACTTTCCAGTTCCTTAAAATTATGGTCACAGTTCCAGATCCAGATGCACAGCAGTTCAGTGGGCATGCTTAATTCTGAGAAAGATAGCGTTTTAAATCGAAAAGAAGCGTTTACATGTAACATTACATTGCCTATCGGGCTTCTGTCCATTTGTTGAAATATTTCTTTAATCTGATGGTTGAGAAGTAGTGTTCTTCTTGACTTCTTAAAAACAAAGTAGGCCTTTCCATTTAAATTTCAGTTTATTTGTGGAAAGTGTCTTTCTCTGTGTCAAATGAAATGTCACTTGGGTTAACTTTTTAAATGTAACGCACGATTCCTCCTTTTTATTTTTCAAATGCACAGCATTTCAATGTATCTTTTCCCATGTGTACTGCTGCAGTTTGTAATCTGTCAAAATGTGACTCTTCCCAGTTTACACAAAGTCAGCATCTGCAGCACCACATGTCTTTTTGGAATCCATTGAACACAGTTTACAATATTACAGTTCTGAGGCACACTCTCCTTCAGCTGAGTGCCTTTCCATTTTGACAAGGTTGAGGGAGGCCAGTTTTTGTTCATTCACTAAGCCTCATGTTGGAAAAGAAGTGTTTTGCACTGACATGCATATTCCAGTGGGTATTCACATCAGCCAGCTTCATTAAGTACAATGGGGCCTTGCATGACCTCTCAATCTGTTACTCTTGGGCTGTATTTTCACCCCACACTGTCCCACCATGTATCAACTTGTGTCTTGCTATTTTATCTGATCTGGGGAATTGTTCCTAATTTCCTAACTTCTATTAAACTTTATTTTTAAAAAACGTAGCAAGGATTCAAAAAATAGACTTGCATCCGTAAGTAAAAGATTTTGCGAAGTATATGGGTTTTACATTTTTATGTGACATTATTGTTAAATTAGGGATATTGATGAATTTAAGTGTGTGTGTAAGTTGGGGGATGTTGGTCTTATTGAAATGGCAAAAAGGGCTGAGTTTGGATTTGCTGAAAGTTTTAAAGATTAAAATGCTTTATAATCATTTGTATGAAAAGTTGTATACTGAAACACACTAAATAAAAAAGGATGAAAAATGTTCTCACTCTCTCAGCATCAAGGATAGTTTACATCCCATGATATATTTAATTGTATATTTAATTGTATACGCTTTGTTCTGTTTCGACATGGCCTGGACATTATTCCTCACTGTATTTCACTATTGAGGGATTTTGTTGCCCAACATATACTGCCATGTGCCACTCACGCCCTTTCTCTGTATGCTTTGTCTTGGGTTTCAAACGACAGTTTCTTTCTTGACTGGCCTCTGTGTTTTTTGTTGGTCTCTCATTCCATTCTCTGCTTTGTTGCAATTTGCTGACTGCTCCTGTCCATGTGCCTCCTCTGTTCCCAATGGCTTTCCTCCTCATATCTTTGCACCTCTCTTAAGGCTTGATTGAATTGGCCATCTTGTGTGCTCATGGATAGACTCTCGGTGCCTGAACTGTAGAGCTCTCAAGTTTCCTTCTTCCATGTGTGAAGAAGGCACTGTCCTTTTTTTCTTGGTATTCCTGAACTTGTAGTTTTCTTGTTCCCCTTTAAATTTAGAACCACAAATCCTTGAATCCCAAGAAAAAAATAGGGACTAGATGGCTTTCACTCGCATAGAATAGGGCAATGGGAGAGCTCTGGGTCTGCTAAAGCTTGTCACTCTTCTGGCTTCTCTTCCACTTGCTCGGCCTCTCTCAATGTTTGCTGGCAATGCTTTTGTGGCCTTTCTCTGTAACCTCATCAGCATGCAGCACTTTTAGCTCCAGCATCTTACCTCCAGCATCTCAGTGGAGCTGGCATTGTTGTTCCACGCTTCTCCGTATCTTTCCTGTAGGAATTCTTTAAGAGGACAATTTCCTACCTCTTTACCTAACTGGCAGTGTTTTCTTACTCTTTACTTGTACACTCCTCTGTACGTTTGAGGGTTCCCCAGTTCCTTGGTGTAGGTCATGTGACGATTGAACGGGCGACAAACGTCTTTCCATTGCTTTGGTGAAGGGGTGGGGCGTCGCCTTGACATAGTTTCTTTTAAACAATTTGTTTTAACCTTGAAGACGGTGACCTTTGGCTGCCCTCATCCCCATCATTTCGACCATTTTATTTGCTCATAACATTTCGACCCTCATGTTTGTGTGCTAGATAGATCCACCTAATGGAGGCTTGCCTCTTTTACGCTGGTCTCTTCATGCAGGCTATAGATTTTCATGCACCTCATTGAGAACATAGTGAGAGAAAAGACTGCATGCACATCCAAAGGTGATGGGTGAAATCTGGGGTGTGTGTGTGTGTGTGTAGCGGGGTCCTCTGCAACTGTGTGGCTCAACACCAACCTCATTCATATTTCAGTGGCAACTTTCCAATTACACAGGATCTTTGGTTTGTCGCATCCTTTCCCTGAAAGTGTACAGTCTAGTCTGAGTAATTGCTTACGTTTATGCGTGAGTGTTGAAGATCAAATACTAACTAGCCACTTGGAAGGTTGCACGTTTTGACAACATAACAAATGAAACTTAGTGTTGGCAATTTGACAGTGCTTCTCAACCAACTCTTTTAGGCCAAGCCGAGAGAGAAAGCAATTAATACAATTATTGGATATACTAAGAAAAAGTAAAAGGTGGCCAAATCATGCGTTGCCGAAATAGTTCAACACAGTTTGGAACATAAGCTAAATGCTTTTCCTGTTGTCTTTTATTGTTAGACTCCTTTGTTTTGCAAATTAATACACATTTCACGTGGTTTTAATGCACATACAACGGACCAACATGTTTCAGTGCGTATGAACAAGATTTCTGACTTTCCTCCCGGCAAACATGGTAAATAAACACGTGACATCTTGCTGACCATTTGGATGTGGGCGATATTTGTGGAAGTAAGAACCAAAGTGGCTTTCTTACTATGCAAGATAATTACCACAGCTAGTTATCAGAGTGAAACATCTTAAGTAGTTCTTTCTTTATCGCACATTAAAAATACTTAAAAATACTTAAATAAAAATCATGTTGGTGCATCAGGATGGTCATGCACACTGTCAAATGGTGCGTTGTTCTTAATCTATCACAGATGAAGGCAGTGTTAGTTACTTAGAAGACACAGAGCAACCTCTAATTTCATTGGAACACCGACATAGGATGCAAAATCAGGCACATCGTCATCAAGTCCCAAATCTGTTTACTCTGAATAGGAGCAAAGTGGACAGGTGTAAAGGAACTGGAATTCAATACATTGAGGACATTAAGAAAAATGGACATGAAAGACTGAACTCCGAGGAATTAGGAAAATGTGCGCTTTGACACAGTATAATAGTCTCCACATCTTGACGTTACCACTCCTAAAAAAACATTCAAATCTAAGAGGCTAGACAACAAAAAAGTTATGGTTCAATGAGGAGATAAAACGCACAGATCCCTGGAAATTAAATGGAGAACAAGTGACACCAAAAATAAATACTTAAACACAGAAGAGATTACCACGTATCCACTAAAAGGGCAAAATAATCATTTTATTAGCAAATGCCATTTCACTACCAAATGCCTTTAACCCACAGAAGGAGGTATACAAAATAATCTTGGCATTCCGCAATCCCTTGATATATATATATATATATATATATATATATGTGTGTATATATATGGCCCGCTGTAAAGTATATGGCTGCTCTGATTTCTATTTTGCAAAGTTTGGTGAGGTTTGGTCAAGGGGGGGGGAAATTATAGGGGGGGTCCCAAAATATCTTTTTTTCCCATAGACTGAATGGAGAAAAAATGTGCTTACACCTACAGCTGAAACCTTTAGATGGATTTTCACCAAATTTGTGGCAGGAACGGCGGTTTGGTCTCGAAAGCGTGCTTTTGTAAATTTGGTGGCAATCTGCCCAGTAGTTCTTTTTAAAAAGACATAAAAGTAGGTCCAAACAAATTTGTGATATCTGTGTCCGGTCCGCGGACACACTTCCCTGTTTGCTCTGCGGATAGGACACCGATTGGCCAGTGAGTCTATATCATGTCCGCAGACAGGCAACGTGTTCGCTGATTGGTTGGAGTGAAGCGTGAGGTGCGTCACATTTCCCCGATGCGCCCGCCATGTTCTATCCATGAACATCCGCGGACAGCGTGCCATGGAACAGAGCAGAGATCTAATTTTGGGGAGTGTTTGTGTGGAAAAGTGGCTGGAGATGGTGGGTTAGTGAGAGATGGGTCAAATGCCATATTTGTTTAGGTGGAAGAAGGCTGTGATGTGATGGCGGTGTCTGCGAACATACCAACCACTGGCTGCACTAATGGGTATTTTATTATGCTCTGATGTATTGGTTTTGGGTAGTTAGTTGAGTATTGGGTGGAGAGGGCATGCATTGAAGAGTTTGTGGATTGGCTGCAAGTAATGTCTTAGTATGTCAAGTGAAGTGGATAGGGTTTGAGGTGCTTGTGTTATGTTTTTGGGTTGTGGTCAGTTGGCAGGTGTTTGCTTGCATGGGTGTGTTATGGTGCGGTGGTTGTGGCCAGGGCCTAGAGTCTTGGGTGCATGGCCGATCCACGCTCCAATCTGGTCTCCAGGGGCAACAGGAGATTTAGAGTGTTAGTTCTCAAACTTTGGAATCAACTCCCTTTTGAGATCATAGCATGTAAGACTGTTCAGAAAGAGGCTGAAAACCTTTTTGTTCAGATATATAGCCCCTACCGTACATTGCACATACGACTCCTACACTGCTAATCTCTTTCGGATAGTTGTCAACTGTGCCCGAATGTAGTCAAGTCCGTCTGGTGCGCTCTATAAATGTTCAAAATAAAAGTAAATGATGAAGGAAGGGTGATTCTTGTAGATGTGAGTTATGAGGGAGCCTAATCACAATTGGATCTATTTATGGCCCATGTACTGCGTGGGGGCATTTTCTTAAAAAAATGATCTTCCTTATTGCAGAACATGCGCAAAGAATACACCATATTGGGGGGGTGACTTTAATTGCATTCTTGCTCACAAGTTAGATCGCTCAGCGCTGTGCAGGTACACTGCATTTGAGGCAAGTAGGGCATTTGGGAAGTTCCTGCATAATTTTGACCTAGTAGACAGCTGAACAACTCTACACACAGGAGAGTATTGCTTTTTCTCACCGGTTCATGATTCATACTCTAGAATTGACTATTTCTTTTACCTTAGATAGGCCCATTGAGAAGACTGTCCGTGTTGAGATGATGGAGCGAGGACTGTCGGACCACTCTGATTAAATTAGTGTTAAGTCTGGGTGGTGTGAGGTATTCACTAGGTGGTGCCTGAAATCTTTTATACTAATTGACCAAGATATATTGATACATTTAAATGGTTTTAAATTCTTTCTTTTAAGGTAAATGGAGGTACAGCTGACGAGTTAATGGTTTGGGACAGTTTTAAAGAGACTGTGGGGAGTTGATGAACCGGACATCTCGTGCTAGGAAGTCAGGATTGGGAGAACTGAAGCATTTGGAGAATGAACCTGGCCAGTTGGAAGAGAAATATCAATTATCAAAAAGTACTGAGGACAAGGCATTGATGGACAGAGCAAGAGAATCTCTAAGATGTGAAATGGATTTACAGGTAGAGAACAGGTTGCTTTATAGCAAACAGAAATACTGTGAGGAGGGAGATAAAGGTGGTCGATTCCTAGCTAACAAGTGAAAAGGCATAATGGAGAGGTCATACGTTCAAAGAATAGTAAATGAACAAGGTGAAACAATGGTAAAGAGGGAGGACATATGTGAGTGCTTTTGGAACTTCTATACCTCTTTATATACTGAAACTCAATTTCCATGAAGGAGTGAGGTGGAAAAGATCCTATTGATTTTTATGGATGCAGAAAAAGCATTTGATCGTGTTAATTGGAACTTTTTATACTATACATTAATCAAAATGGGGTTAGGACGAAATTACCTAATTAGAAGGGTCCTACCACCAAAGGTACGACCCCCATTTATTCGGGGGGGGGGGGGGTAAAGTTAATAAAATGCAGTTAAGGCAAAAGAGTCCCATTCACACTGTGCCAATCCCCACACAATCCCCAATGGGATTCTGATTTTTGGTCACTGGGCAATGCACATATTACGCCTAGCATGCGGATATGCACATTGAATAGTATCTGCGATCCGCGCTTTAAGCATATCAAGTTCTTATACATTAGGCTGATTTGATATAATCCTTTAAGTTTGGTCTTACTCCTTTTTAAAATTTAGATGGTACCGCAATCGCGAAGCAATCGAGGTATGTGCAGTCACTTTATTACGTTACAAAACACCAAATTGCAACCTTCATTTGGCCTCAATATTAATAACCTCACCCATGATTCTAGTCAAACTTATATCTGGAAACCTGCTTGCCTTCCCTAATTGGACACTTTGAACTTTCAAGTCAAGGTAAAAAAGAATTCTATCTTTTGTTTTCACCTTACACATTCTTTGGCAAAATTGTTCACGATCGCGCTGGCTTTCCGCCCCATGTTGTTCTACTATGTTACCCTGATCTCATTTGTTGCTCAACCAAAATCTAATGTGAAAAATTGTACAATTGATAATTTGATGCTACATAACATCCTCAGGTGAAGAGCTAGCTAAAGCTTGAAACACGTGTCAGGCTGTCTTTTCACCGAAAATGAATTCCAGACTACAATCTTTACTTCTGCAATTTTCTTGGCGCGGTGTGACTGGGACTCTTTAGTCTTAACTGTGTGTCTACAGTGGTAGTATATCGGCAGTACACCCACACACCCCAGACGGCCGCAGCCCTGTGCTATTCTATATTTGTTTTTGTACAAACGCTGTGGATAATTGACTTATTCTTCCAACAGTTGTCTCTTAATAAAAATGTATAGGTGTAAGGTGGCGAGGCTTTGGGGGTTCCATATAGATATATATATGTGTGTGTGTGTGTGTGAAAAAATTGAGGAAAACAAATGGTGGTCGGACTTTTCAACTTGGTAATTTCACGCAGATCCGGAACTACGTTCTTGAGAGCGGTTAGAGCCTTCCATTCATCAATTAGTGCCAGGATATGGGTGAATGGTAAAGTTTCAGCTCCCTTCCCTTTGTCTCGAGGTATTAGGCAGGGATGTTCAGTTTCCCCCTTTCTTTTTAATTTGGTACTAGAACCTCTTGTGGTTTATATTAAACAGGAGCAGGTCCTTCGAGGTCAAAGGGTGGGAAATAGTTAAATCAAAGTTCTGTGCTATGTGGATGATATTACCATAATTCTTGCTAACTCAAAAGAGGGAGTGGGGGGGGGAGACTAAAGAGCATGTTCGAGGAAGTAGGTGTCTTATCAGGCTATAAAATTAACTGGGAGAAGTGGGTGATCTTTCCATTTGATACCTCGCATTTATGTGGAGACCTGACTGCTTGGAACTGTTGTTGGGCTAATACAATTGTGGAGTACTTGGGAGTTCACCTTGTCAGGGATTTGAAGAGGTTAGTAGAGTAATATAGTTAAGTTGATAGAGGTTCTTCAACGGGATGTGCAAAAATGGGCTCGCCTAACGCTTAATATTTGAACAAAAATGAATGCAATTAAGATGGTGCTTTTACCCAAAGTTCTCTACATTATTCAATCGCTCCCTCTGAGGTTTCCAAAGGAGGTTTTCGGACATATTGATAAATATTTTTAGAATTTCCTATGGGGAGAGGGTAAGAGGCCTGGGATTCTGCAATACATTTTAATGTGTACAGTGCGAGGAGGGAGGGGGTTTGGATACCCTAATCTGGAGCACTAGCAGGGGTTTATATTGCAAAGGTCCGCACTTTATTTTACTGAGAGGAGTAATTGCATGCCATTGTGGAAGTCCATATAAAAAGCTAAATTTTTACTGTATTCCTTACTTGATGTATATTCTATGGGGAAAAATGCCCAATTTAACCACGAAATTACCAACTACAGAGGCAATTAGAAATGCACTTGTTTCATGGATGGAAGGCTGTGGCGAGAATGTATGGATTCATTATGGAGCGTCTCTGTGGTACAACCCAGGACTACAAATTGAGAATAAGATTTCTGTGCTGTCAGAGTTGGTTGATTAAAGGAGGTTTAAGAGTGTGTGATGTTTGGAATGATTGCCGGATGATTCCTTTTGACTCACTTACAATTAATTTTGGTATAGGGAAGAGGGCGCTAAGGAGGTATACAGAGTTGAAGTCTCTTCTTATGCAGAGACAGGGGATGCTGAATGGACCAATGAGGGATAAGACAATGGCTTGTAATATATTTGACTCGCCACATGATATGGTTTCAATGTTCCTGAAAATGCCTATGGAAGTCTCATGGACTGCCTCCTGGGAAAGATTATGGCAAGCATGGATGAAAGAGCTGGTTAGGGACATAATCGTAAAGGAATGGGATATTATATTAAGAGTGGGTACAAGATCAAAGATGGATTTTAACCTGCGATTCATTAGTCAGAAGATTCTATGTCGTCTGTATTGGAGCCCACTACGGATGTTTGATTTGGGTATGACTGTGGGAATGCCCGAGAGTGATTGATTTTTTGGGGGGGGGGGTTCTGGACAGGCTGGACACAATTTTAGGAGTGGTGTTTCATAGATCACCTTATCCAGTAATCCTACTCTTCAATACTGGGAGATGTCATATGGCATGAGACTATGGTAGCTGGATAAATAAGACACTGGTGATGGCAACTAAGCAAAGTTTGAGGGTTTGGAAAACAAGAAAAAAGCCAAAGGTAGAGGGATGACTGTCTGATTTGCAGACTCTGTCCAGCTATGAGAAATTCATGATGCAAAAACTGAAACAAGAGGGTGATTATTTGGAGATATAGGGGCCATTTAATGAATCACATGGTTGAGACTAATGTACCATTGCAACAGTTGAAAGGGTTTTGGGGAACGCGTGATTTGTGAAGATGTGCGTGAGTGGGATAATTGTGTGTGAGTCGAGTTGTGTTGTATTGTCTGTGTATGTCTTTGTTTTGTGTTGTCATTTCTCTTGATCATATCTAGTAATATTGAATAGGGTTAGTTATAGTTGATGGCTCTATGATGTATGACTCCACAGGGAAGAATGGAACTATTATACATCTTTCCTTCCTTGGGAAAGAACCATCTGATTTGTTAAGATGTAACTCACCAACCCTATTTTGATGTTTGTGTTGTGTTTAATATTTTGAATTGAATAGATCTAGGACAGAAAGGGAGGCATACAACTAAAAAATTATCCTTAAAGGGATAGATCATTGCAAAAATTGTTATGCTTTAAAAATGTTGGCCATATTAAAAATGAAATATTGCCATTATTATTTTAAAGTCCCTATTGGAAATATGCCTGAAAATGAGCCTCGGGGGCGTGGCCGACTGCGCGGCAATGCAAACGTGAATCCACGGTGCTCCGATGGCCGCCACAACATCCTGAATCATCCAGCCTGATATCCGTAAGGAATCCCGAAGATAAAACATACTGCCAAAAGCGGAACAACTGCGACACATTCATGGGCAATGTGGAAGCTGTGAGAGCCTGCTGAGCTGAGATCTGGCGATCTGAAAAGTGAAGGCGGGATTGCGTAATCCATCCAAGATGGTCGCGCAGTGCTCCGCGCTCTGGTAACCCGAAACGCACAGAGAGAGCAGCAGATCAGCGACCTAACGGCAGCAGAGATACCCGAATGACTCCTAGATAAGCTTCCCTGGGCACTGCGACTCGGCACACCGCAACCGGGAACAAAGCAAAACAAGAAACAGACGAAAAAGCCCTCTGGCGTATGGCCCTGAGGGGGGATCGGACAGCCGGCGTGGCTGAGCGGCGCCAAAATACTTGCATGTGCAGTTAGCATGAAGATGAAGCCGCGCACTGAAGTCACAGAGCGCGGCCGATCACCCCCCCCCATCCTCCGAGAAGCCCAGGTGAATGAGCCCCATCCACAGGGCAATGACCCCATAACTTGCTCTGAAACCCTGGGGACAGGCCCGTGTCCCTGGCTGGGCGGGGGGCTAGCGACTCCCACTTGGCAGTGACACCCCGAAGAGCAGTGGACCCAGTGGAATATTTTGGACTGTGCAACCAAGAATATAGGGGAGGCCTGGCGGTAGAGGAGCCGCACCATGACAACCGCAGCCCGGTAGGAGCACGGGCGGTCCGAATTGCCCAACACATGTGAGGACATGTAAGCCACCCAAGGATCCCAGAATCAGCACGAGCTGGGACTTGGACAGGAGACACAGATGAATTGTTTGCATTGTTGACAAAGTAGGTGAAGAACCTGAAACCTTCAGCCGGATTGACCAGTCCGTGCCTGCCTGCCGCACATTTAAACCTCTCCCTCTGCAAAAGATCCTGTTCACACCTGCCCCCGCTTGTACAGTGACTGCTGGCGGGGTGATGCCCAAATCCACCATGGGCAAAGACAAGGCTAAGAAACACTCCACGACGTTTAACAATTAGACAATGGGGTAAATTTAAAGGCCTAGAGATTCATCCCCATTAAACAACTCGCATATGTTTCTCAACTACAGGAATCTCATGTGCCTATGTGTTATAACTCCCTTCGGTCAATGAAACCTTTTGTCACAATCGCTCAACAAATTTTGGATCATAAAAATATATCCATTAGCACTACGGTAAAATATCACAATTTTATTAAGTCATCAAGACAATATTTTTGTTAAAAATATACAACAATTTCTTTAAACAATTTAAAGAGAAGTAGAAAAGCAACCATTATAACAATGTTAGTGCAGAAAAGTTGCTTAAAGAGCAGTTTTAACTTCAGTGCAATTTAATTGTTAAAAAAAACTTATTTAAGTTTCTAAAAAACCTCTTAACTACTGCTGTCAGGTATACATAAACGAATCCCTTTTTTCAAGGGTTTTTCATTGGCATCATTAGTTGCTCTCATTAAATGAATCCTACTGGTTAACCCAGTTAGGTTCTAATGTTGCTAGTTTGCAATAATACAAAACACTGTTTACTTTACAGAGTCATTAAACCCAACATGTTTCATTCTATTCTTACAATTTTGGTTTTTGCAAGAACTTCTTCAGGGGAAACTTGCCCAAGCAGAAGAAATATAAAAAACATTCTCCAGCATGGGGTCTGGCATGGATTCACATGCTCATGAATATTTCCCGTCGTCAGGCTGGGAATCCTCGGTAAAGAAAAATCAGTTTAGTTTCTGAACTGTCTTTCGACTAGTAACCAATCACTGGTCTCTGGGGTCATACTGCCCCCAGCCAATGACTGCCCTCTACCTAAGCCCCTCCTCTGGCAGCCATCTTCAGATTTTTACTGCATGTTCAAGTGTTGGGAGTCTTCGTGCTGTAGCGCTCGAGCTTTTACTGCATTTTGCGAATTTTCAAAGAGATTTCATCTCACTTTTTGGTCAATCGAGCCTCAAGTTCCACCGTTTCTACTTCCGATCAACGGGGACCCGTTTTGGATTTTTCTACGCCCCTCAAGGGCGAATTTATCATCAAGTTTCACTTCTCAGAGGCTTCCGGAAGATCTTTGAAGCATACCCTGCGTGGACATGGCCCAGGAAAAGGAAACACGACGCCCGGACCCAAGCTCTTCAGGAGCTGCCCTGGATGTGGACTGCAGAATGTCTTCAAGGAGGATGAACATTCTCAATGTCTCTACTGCCTTCATGAAGACAAAACGCACGTGGAGAAGGACTGTGCGTTTTGCAAGAACATTTCCGAGCGGACGATGAGGGATCGTCGTACCCGCCTCCCCAACTGGCTGGAGGGGAAGAGCCCAGCAGCGGGTGAGAAAAAGAAGTCAGAGCGGTCTTCTAAATCCTTTGAGGGCACTCCGGCGACGGGGGCCCAACAAAAGGCTAAGCACCGCGAGTCCGCGGGCACCGGGAGCGCTTAACGGTCAGGCTCCTTGGCTGCTAGGCAGGGCGCAATTTCACCGACGCCATCAACCATGAGCCAACTCTCTGGCTCGGGGAAGAGGAAAGCAGAGAAGCCGGGTAAGCTTCGGGAGAAGTCCCGGTCGATCCTGACGGCAGCCGAGGGGGAGCGAGGCGATGACCCTCCCCCCAAGGTGAAGGCCTCAAGCACATTCAAGGTCGTGAAGGCCTTGATTCACCCGGCTAAGGCCTCTATCGAGGGAGTCGTGGCGGCCCTGGCAAAGCCTGTGGAGGCTACCCCAGTGGAGGTGACCTCGGGGCCTAGAGTTTCCCTGCCACCGCAGAGGGAATCCTCTTTTCAGCCCATCGATGAGACCCCCGTGAAAACCCTGGTGGCAAAAGAGGAGGGATGGGGGCCAGTGGCCATCACGGACACGGATACAGCCTCTGAAGAGGAACTGGCTGGAGTCGTGAAAATCCTGAACAAGAAGTTCAAGGAGGTCCGGTCCCACGGGAAGGATCCCGAAGAGGCGGACGAGCAAAGCGACGTCGTTTGGAACGAGGAACACGTGGAGGCGGAGGATTCCACTCCCCAACCGTCACGCCCATCGCAGCCTGTCCCTGGGCCACAAGACAATTCAGGGGTGATCTTGATGGCGATCCAGGCCTTGTGTACGTAGATGAGGACAAGGTTGCCCTTACCACCAACGGACGACCCAGGGGAGCCTGGACCGTCGGAAAGCCCTCCAAACAAGCAGAGGGGAATTCATCCACCCCTTCCTTTCCAGCCTTCTCGGTCTGCACAGCCTTCTTCCCCATCTCCTGAGCCGAGGGATGATATGGGAACAGAGACAGCCACGATGGGGACGGATGACGATGGTGGTGACGACGGGATGGACCTTCCATCACCACCTGCTCGGGCCTCCCCGCCCGACGAAATTGGCTCCTTCCACGCCATGATCACCAGGGCATCCGAGCTCTTCCAGCTCTGCCCCATGGAAGAGAAGAAGGAAGGTTTCCTCTATCAACGACGGGAGGCCAAAAGGAAGACGGTCCTCTCAGTCCCGTTACTTGATGACATCTGGGACGAGGGGCTGTTGCTCCTGAAGAACCCATCCACGGCCCCTGCCAAGAGAGACTGGTACGAGAAGAAGTACCGCGTTCCGGATTCCGCCCCCATGTGCCTTAGAGCGCAGCCTATCCTGGACTCGGTTGTCTCCGTGGCGGCCAAGAAGAAAGCGGCAGGGGCGACGGCGTCAACTTCGACATCTCCGCCAGACGGCGAAGGGAAGAAACTGGACGCCATGGGACGACGGGTCATCTCGTCAGCGGCGACTACCATTAATGCAGCTAACGCCCTCGCGATTGTGGCCCGCTATGACAGGGAGCTATGGTTTAAGATCGCTCCCCTACTGGATTTCCTCCCGGACGACAAGAGGGCGGAGGCCTTAGAGATCCTACAGGAGGGAGAGGTGGCGTCGGACCACACCATAACGGTGGCCACGGACATTGCTGACGCCGGCTTCCGCCAGATGGACAACAGCGTTTGCCTTTGCCGGCGCGGTTGGCTCAAAGCAACTGATTTCTGTCAAGACGTGCAGACCAGGGTCCTGGACAGGCACTACAGGAACAACCTGTTCGGCAAGGCAGTGGACGAGTCGCTGCAAGCCATCAAGGCCGACACAGAGACGGCTCGTGCCTTAGGCATTCTTCAGCGACGACAGCCGCCCTTTCGGGGCTCCGGAGGCAAGCAAGGTGCCTCCAAGGGATTCGGCGGCAGCTCCTCGACGTACCGCCAAGCGGCCCGCTCCTCGTCGCAGGAGGCCTACAGGGGATGCGGCAAGCAAGGAGGATCTCGTCGTCGCCAAGGAGGCCAGGGCGGCAAGGCCACCGCCAAGCAGGATTGAACCGGCCGTAGAGTTGGGCCCCCACCTGAGCACCCCGATGGGAGGCCGGCTGGCGAACATCGTCAGCGTGTGGGAGTCCATCTCCACGACGTTTGGGTGCTGGATGCCCTGGCCTGCGGGCACCCACTGGAATTTCTAAGAAAGTGTCCTCATATTCCACCTGTGGCCAGAAAGTAAAACCACGTCCCGCAACTACTCGTGGAGGTACGAGCGATGTTAAAGAAGGGAGCCATCGAGCTCGTCCCAAAGAGGCTGCGGGGCTCCGGAGTACACTCGCGGTACTTCCTCGTAAGGAAAGGTTGGCGACCCATCATGGGCCTTCGTCGTCTAAACAAGTACATCAGGTCAAAGATGTTCCGGATGGTCACCCTCTAGCACGTGCTGGGACAACTGGAGGAAGGCTACTTCCTATCGTCGCTGGACTTAGAGGACTCCTACTTTCACATCCCAATCTTGAAAAAACATCGAAAGTTTCTGCGATTCGTAGTCCAAGGATGGCACTACCAGTTCAAGGTCCTTCCATTCGGACTGAAGTAGGCGCCCAGGGTGTTTACCAAGTGCCTAGCACCGGTGGAGGCGCGGCTGCGCCTACAGGGGATCCACGTCTACCCTTGCCTGGACGACTGGCTCATCCGGGCAGAGTCAAGGGAACTTGCTGTCGAACACACAAGGAAGACCGTCCAACTGCTCACGGATCTGGGATTTTCGATCAAGTTCACAAAATCCCACCTGGTACTGTCGCAAGTCGTACTGTTCCTGGGAGCCAAGCTCAACACAGTGGCGCGACTAGCATCTCTATCGGAGGAAAGGACGAAGGCCATCCTAGGCAAAGTGCAATGGCTGTCGACCATGGACGTGGCAAGGTCAGGTCTGTCAAGTCCCTGCTCGGCATGATGTCCCCCTGCATTTACCTCGTGTGCCTTTGCAGACTACGGATGCGACCACTGCAGGAGTCCCTCGACGCCCGTTGGGTGCAAGGGACGGGCAACTTCAAAGACAGGATCTCACTCAACAAGACCTTTCAACAAGCGATCCGGTGGTGGGGCACCCGCGCGCATCTAACGGCGGGTATGGACTTCCAGACCCGGCCCATTAGGAGACGGTGACGACGGACGCCTCCCTGGAGGGATGGGGGGCTCACTCCGGAGATCTCCACGCAAGAGGCTTTTGGCTACCAGAGGAGAGGTCACTACACATCAACATTCTGGAGCTCTGAGCCGAGTTCTGGGCCCTTAGGTCGTTGCTTCCATCCCTCAAGGGCAAGGTGGTGAAGATCTTCACCAACAACACCACGACGATGTTTTGCATCCGGAAGCATGGAGGCACCAGATCTCGAGCCCTGTCCAAGGAGGCCCAGGATCTGTGGCATTGGGCCGTCGCCCAAGGGATATTTATGGTACCCTTCCACCTGGCAGGAAAAAAACCCACCATTGCCGACGCACTCAGCAGGGAGCTGCGCTCGTGCCACGAGTGGGAACGGACGCAGGATCAAGTGGACCTCCTCGTCCGACGATGGGGCAATCCCCAGATCGACCTGTTCGACGGCGGCGAACACAAAGATCCAGAGGTTCCCCAGCAGGTTTCCCCAGCCGGGGAGCATGGGCGATGCCTTCTCGTTCCCCTGGGACGGCCTGTTCCTGTATGCGTTCCCTCCATTGCCGTTGCTGCTGCGACTCATCAACCAACTCAAACGGTCACGGTGCAGGATGATCCTCGTCGCACCGGCGTGGCCGAGGCAGATCTTGTTCACAGACCTTCTGGACATGTCAGCGTCGCCCCCATTCAAACTGCCGACGGACGCGGATCTCCTCATCAGAGAAGGAGGCGCCATCCACCACCACGATCCTGCGTCGCTGAACTTGCAGGCCTGGCTCCTTCAGTGCTAGAGTTTGGAGGGTACGATATCCCGGCGGACTGCAAGGAGGTGCTTGCAAAGGACAGGGCGCCCTCGACTCTCAACTGTTATTGACACAAATGGAAGAGGTTCTCTGTCTGGTGCCGTGCACAGAAGATTAACCCTCTGCGGATTACGGCACCTCAGGTGCTGCCGTACCTACTGTCGTTGGCCAAGGCGGGGCTGGCGCACGCCTCCATCAAGATCCATCTAGCGGCGATTTCCCGCTGCTCCAGGACCCCGGGGCGATCATCTCTCTGGTCCCATCGCCTGGTGAAGGAATTTATGAAGGGACTGTTACGGTCATTCCCGCCGGTGAAGGCTCCGACCCCGGTGTGGGAGCTCAACGTGGTGCTGTCCAGGCTCATGGGGCCGCCATTCGAGTCTCTGCATTCGGTACCGTTGAAATTCCTGTTGTGGAAGACAGCGTTTCTTGTGGCCATCACCTTTGCACGATGAGTGGGAGAGATCCAGGCCCTCTCCTGTAAACCTCCATACTTGACTTTTTACGATACGAGGGTGGTGCTGAGGACGCACCCCTCCTTCATGCCCAAGGTGCCGTCGGACTGTTTGCCCACACCCGTACCAGTCTAGCGCATCTGCATTTCCCAATCTCGTGTGCCCTATAACTGAAATTGAGATTGTTTGCCTACACCTGCTGCTAACGCATATGCATTGCGTAAATTCGCTGTGCCTATAATTGAATGAGAATATTTGCCTACACCTGCTGCTAACACATCTGTATTGCCTAATTCCGGTGTGCCTTCTAATTGATACTGATACCACCATCAGGGGGGGGGGCACACTTGCTCCTAGCCTAGTGCTCCTGCCTGTGCATCTACAATGCACCCACATTGTGTCAGCCCACTCTACAGTCATCCGTGCACATCCCAGCCACACATGCAGCATCTGCTGATTGCCAAGCACCAACTAGGCCACCCACCTCCAATAAAATGTTCCTACCAGGCATCTACTCAATACTGTTGAGAACTATTCTCCACCTTATCAATTCCTCATGCTTGCCTAGTTCCACCATGAGCTTGGCCATCACTGGCACCACTCCACCACCCGACATAGAGCCCCACACCATAGCCATGCTGCCCCAATTCTCCCTACCATGTAGCTTCTCCGAAAGAAATACCAGATTACGGTCCAGATTACCTAAATTGTACGAGCCTCGAGCCAGGGACTCAATCCAGTCCAAACTGACTAACCGTTCCACTATCATTAGCACCTGCACCAACCTTACGTTGGATAGACCCAAGTCCAGCCCTCCTAATACTACTCCCAAACACAAAACTTACAACACAGCCACTATCCCCACCCCCATTAAGACAACTGCTGCACCTATAAAAGGCGCCCTCATTAACGCACGCTCTATAATAGCCCATGCTACAGATATAGCGGACCTCATTCTAGCAGAAGATCTAGATTTCGTAGCCATAACCCAGTCCTGGCTCCACGCAGCCGCAGGACCAGCCCTATCGTTAGCCATCCCCGACGACTACACCATCCTCCGAGCGGATAGAACAGAATCTAGAGGCGGTGGCCTGGCCGTAATTGCCAAACACATCTCAACATTAGACTTGACTCCTCTACCCACCTCCCATCATGTGAATCACTCACAGCTAAGCTACCTACCACTAACTCCCAAACGATATCCATCCACTTACTCTACAGACCTCCCGGACTCTTAGGATCCTTCAAGGAAGACCTTAGCACCATCCTCACCAATAACCTAAAAAATTCCTCCCAGAGCCTCCTCCTAGGGGACTTCAACCTAGGCTTTAAAGACCCCAAGGATCACCAGGCTACCCTCATCAACAATACTCTTTCTGAATTAGGCTTTACCCAAAAAGTATCTGGCCCCACCCATAACAAAGGGAGAACCCTCGACTGGGTAGCAGACTACAGCTGCGCGGCCTCCATAACCGATACCTCCCCTCAACCGTGGTCCGACCACCATCTACTCTCTTTTACCTTCGAAGCCTCGACCCCCATTACCAACAATTTGCTAGCCTCAGCCATCCCCACGAGAAGTAAGAAAAATATCACAGTGGAAAAACTGATCCCTCTCATCCTCCCTACACTTAACCAACTCCCTGCCACTTCCAAACCCTACGACCTCTTAGAAGGCTATAACAAAACCATGCGCACAGCCTTAGACTCAATTGCACCATTAAAACTAAGAAAATGTAAACCGAAAAAGCACCTCAACCACTGGTTCTCCAATCACCTTAAAACCCTCAGATTAGAAAAACGCAAAAAGGAACAAGCCTGGAGACAATCTCCCACAGACCATAACAAAATACTGCTCAATAAAATAACGTCCAAATACAAAAAAGAAATCATAGCTGCCAAACAAGAATCCTACAACCAGAGAATTGCACAATCCAACTCCAGCACCAAAGAGCTGTTCACAATCATTAAAGAACTGGAAACACCTCTATCAAAGATAATCCAGACACTTGTGTGAAGAACAAACAATGGTGCACCAGTGTCCAAAATGCCCTAAACAAAGTCACAGGCCTTCAAACTAAAATTAAAAATAAGAAAGATTCCATAGCCAAACCAACCAACCTCACTAACACGACCCCGTGCCCCAGACCCCATCACCCTCTGCCCAACCCCTCTCGCTTTAACTTCTCCAAAGTCTCCACTCTTGAAGTGGAAAAAATCATTCTCAGCCTAAAACCATCTAACTGTCAAGGCGACCTCTGCCCCCTTCAAATTATTAAAAATGCGGCAAGAGATCTCTCGCCATTCATCACAAGACTCATCAACGCCTCCTTCTCCTCAGGCACCGCCCCCAGCAACCACAAAGAGTCCTGGGTCCTCCCCCTTCTCAAAAAGCCCTCTCTTGACCCCTCCATTCCCACCAACTACAGACCCATTACCACCGTCCCCTTCCTGCTCAAGATGCTAGACAAAACAGCCTACCAACAAATCCAAAAATTCCTGGAAATAAACCATCTCCTCGGTACTCAGCAATCAGGCTTCAGACCCCAACACGGGACAGAAACAGCCCTTATCGACATGAAGGCTCAAATTGACACTCTTAGAGACAATGGGAAAACTGCTTTATTGCTTCTCCTTGACCTCTCCGCAGAATTTGATCTAGTTGATCATAAAATCTTATGCAATCACCTGGACTCAGCTGCCCACTTTTCCCAAGAAGCCATCAGCTGGATCGAGTCATTCCTCAGCAACAGATCCATGCGTGTCTTCTCCACCACAGCTGCCGCCGACCCCATCCCCATCACATGCGGAGTCCCCCAGGGTTTATGCGTCTCCCCTACACTACGTGTTCACAAAGCCCCTATTTGATGATCTAGATGGTCTGGGTGTCACCTACACTAATTATGCTGATGGCACCCAGATCCTTATCCTTCCACAAACTGGTTAGCTTCATGGCCTCCTCCACGGCCTACACATGCAAGCTTATAAGAGCAGCCAAACCCTTCTCATCCACCCAGAGTTGCATTACATTAGCCCAGAGCCCTTGTATTATCAAAACTGGACTATTGTAACGCCCTCTACGTAGGAGCTAGCAAACTGGTTACTAACAAAATACAGACGCTACAAAACAACGCTCTCAGAGCAGCGCTCAGCATCCCCAAGAGAGAACACATCTCTAACTTTAGGAGAGCCCATAACTGGCGCAACACTACAGATAAAATCCTGCTCAAAGGAGACCGCCAGGCGGCGCGGAGCATTAAGGACCTGTGAGCTCGCGCTCCGTCTGTACCGCAGGGCCTAGTGTGCTTTTAGGATCCCCGGCCGGGATTTCTAAGCGGCCCCGGAGGAGACCCCAGTCCTCCGACCAAGCCCACCCGCCCAGCAGCCCAAGAAGTCAGCCCCCACCACCCCCGGGGCAACCC
Source organism: Ambystoma mexicanum (assembly GCF_040938575.1). Classification (NCBI taxonomy): domain Eukaryota; kingdom Metazoa; phylum Chordata; class Amphibia; order Caudata; family Ambystomatidae; genus Ambystoma; species Ambystoma mexicanum. The sequence continues at coordinate 1,144,983,126 of NC_090935.1, read as the reverse complement.
CGGAGAGAGCCACCTTGAGGGGGAGAGACACAGCCCGCCTAGCGTGACCCGCGTTCAGGGCTGGGGAGCCACTTTCGCGCCCTTTCTGGGCGGGCGCTCCGGAGGTCCACAGGAGCCGGCAGCGGGGCAGAAATCACCACCCCCTGCATCCATCAAAACAGCGGGGTAGCCAAGTGTTGGGGAAGGCACCCCCTCTACCGTTGTTTGGAGGGAGACACCAGGTGCCCACATCAAGCACGAGGACCCCGCGACGTGGGGAGAAAAGTCGAGGCCGTTCAGGACCCACAGCGGCCCCCCGGCCAGAGAAGAAGGGACTGCTCCGCACCGTTCCAGGCGCTCCTCGACAGTCCCCCGCATGAGCGCCCAGGCGTCCGGACCACAGAGGACCCAGAGAAAGCAGGCCCCGGAGGACCGCACACGTGAGGGGCCCAACCCGACGCCAAGGTAAGGTGAGGAGCCGGAGGCGGGAAAGCGATTTGTGGTCGTTGTGGTGGCCTGAGCGCCCCCCCCCCCCTCAACCCAACCGTTCAGCTTCTCATGGCGCACGGACGGTGGGGCCCAGTGGGGAGACGGCAAGGGAGCGCGGAAGTGAAGGCGGCAGGGGGGAAGTTTAATAACGGACGCCCAGGCTTTGGCACCACACCAAGGCCCCTGAAGGGAAAGCCCCGGCCCTGTACACAGAATTCCCTTGGTGTCCCGGAGACAATACCACCTAAAGCCCCGACCTGAGCTTTTAGGCCTATACAGGGGGAACCGGCACAGAGACACCGCCTCCTGGGTGCCCGGCCTGGCCTTGATCCTGGAGCAGACCCCACTCCCCGGAGCGATCAGCTCCCTGCAGCAGTTCTGCCGTCGGCCCCCACCCCAGTCCGAGGCCCCCGGAGCCACATGCGTGCCGTAGGGGACCTAACCCCTACCCCACTCACTAAGGACGACCTCAAAGACATCCTCCAAGAGATTAAGGCGATCCGCACAGATATACAAGCCTCCATTGTAGACCTCAAGGGGAGAGTGGAAACCCTGGAAGACAAAATGGAGGGAATGGAAAACAATCATCTCCAGGCGGACCTCCTAGATATGAAGTATGAGGCCAGGTTAACTGACCTGGAAATGAGAGAGGAGGACATGATTCTCAAGATGGACGATTTAGAGAACAGGGAACGACGAAACAACCTGCGCATTATGGGGGTGTCCCAGGAAAGAGGGGGAGACACCTGCGGACGTGGGTTCAGGGCCTGATTAATCAACTCTTCGCACTGGAGGGGGGCAAAGAGGTCCAGCTAGAAAGGGCGCACCGAGGTGGAGGAAGCGCCGGAGGTGGCCCAAGGTCCATCGTGGTGAGGTTTCTCCGCTACAGGGAGAAAATGGAAGTTTTGGAGAAGGCAAAAAGGCTGGGGAGCTTTGTCTTTGAAGGTGACACCATTAAGATATACCAAGATCTATCTGCTCTTACGCTCACACGCAGGAGAGAATGCCGCCCACTCACACAGTGGCTAACAAGCCAGGACATGAGATACAGATGGTCCTTCCCGTTCGCCCTATCCTTCGAACGAGCGGGGGTGGACTACAGAGTGATCAGTGGTAAAGAGGCTACACAAGTCCTACAGGTGCTTAAGGGAGACCCTCCGGAGGAGCGAGAAGGAGCAGGAACACAGCCTAGAACGGAAGCCGATAGGGCACCGGTTGGCCCCTGATCGACAAAGAAGAAAACAAAGGGCAGGAGAAAATTTAAAAAACCTAACACCCCTCCGCTAGAAGCGGGAGGCGACTGACGGAACGAGAACGAGTGACTGGGACGCATCAGGACTCTAGCGACGCAACCCCCGCCGGGGACATGATTTTCGACTAGGAGAACTGCGGAGCACAATCATGCTTTTGCCCTGGCGGCTTGGGGAGGACGGGTTGGGGGGAGAAGGAATTCTCAGGCTCACCTCGGATCCAGCGTTAATGGGGGACAGGGCAGCCCCCACCGAATCATGAAACTAATGGACTCCATGCATAGGGGTAATGGCAGACAGTGAAAGAAAGGGCCGGGTCGAGACTATCAGACTTGGTTCACTCAACGTCAAAGGACTTAACTCCCCAACTAAGCGCTCCTTTCTGGGGCAAGAAATGAAGAACTCGGGGGCAGATGTCCTCTTCGTGCAGGAGACCAGATGGGTGAGGGGTGAGGAGAGGGCCATCCCCCGGTCGCACGTGGGCCAGGTGTTCTGGGCGTCCAGCTCCACCAAGAAAGCTGGGGTTGGGATCTTGCTCCACAGGCACCAAAAACTGACGGAGATTTCGCACTGGGAGAGGGAGGATGGGAGGGTGCTAGTAGTGTCCGGTAATCTCCACAACTCCAGGGTCTCCCTAGTATCCATATACTGCCCCAACGTAGGTCAGAAGGAATTCATGCAAGAGGTTATGGGAGAGGTGATGTCCAGGGTGGAAGGTCTCCTGTTACTGGGTGGAGACCTCAAAATGTGGGCTGACCGGGATTTAGACCATAGCGGGGGCGTTACTCGACCAGGCAGTGCGGGGGGAGGTCAGGGATGGGGCATCAGGGACCTGATGTGGGAAAAGGGTTTGGTGGACATTTGGAGGGAGCGCCACCCGAGGGCAAAGGGGTACACATTCTATTCAGCAGCCAACGGAACTAGGACAAGAATAGATTATCTCTTCACGGGTCACCAATTCATGAGTAGAATAGACGCGTGTGATATTCGTCCCGTCAGTTGGTCAGACCACGATATGGTCTGGTCAGACCTAAGCATCTCTGGTTTACGGGCCAGGGAATCCCTGTGGAAGTGCAACGATTTCCTATTGAGGGACACCGTCTTTAGAGAAGAAATGTCATCAGCAATCATAGAATTTTTTGAGCTAAATGATACGGGCGAAGTGGCTCAGGAAACTGTGTATGGGAGGCGGCGAAGGCTACCTGGAGGGGTGGGCTGATAAGTGAAGGAGCCTCCAAAAAAAGGGTAAGGACCCTCGTAGCTCACAGGTTAAGGTCAGACATACTCTCCCTAGAAAGATCCGAGGGGAAGGGGGAAGGAGAGAAAGAGAGAGACCTAGATTTGGCGAGAGAGAAGAGACAGGAACTCGGGGACCTAGAATTGGGCAAAATAGTAGTCGGCCTCCAACACCTGCGCCAGAGGTACTACGAAAAAAGGGATAAGGCTTACGCCATGCTGGCGGCCAAACTCTGATCCCAGAGAGCGGACAGGTGGGTCCAACGAATTGGGAACAATGCGGAGGAGGAGAGTACAGACCCGGAAGGCATAGCAGAGAAATTTGCTAGTTTCTATGAGACCCTATATGGAAGAGAGGGAGAAGTGGAGAGGGAGGCGCGGGAGGTATACCTCGAAGGGGTCTCTCTCCCGACCCTGGGAACGTTGGAGTCCGCAGCCCTCGATGCCCCCATAACAGAGGAGGAGGTGCTGAAAGCCATTTCGGGCATGAAGGTGGGAAGGGCCCTGAGGGAAGATGGATTTACCGCAGGCTTCTATAAGACCTTCTCGGGCCTACTGGCGGGCTTCCTAGCGGGCCTATTCTCGACCATAATGAAGACAGGGAAGGCACCCCCGTCATTCGGTAAGTCACTGATCACAGTCATCCCGAAGGAAGGGAAGGACCCAGCGGACTGCCGCTCTTATATGCCTATCTCCCTCCTCAACATGGACGCAAAGCTATTCACGAGGATTATAGTAACGAGGCTGGACGGCCATATGCCGAACCAAATCCACTCGGATCAGGTGGGGTTTATTCAGAGGAAGCAGGGGGCTGATACCCTGCGTAAAACACTACACCTCATGCGGATCGCAGCCCCGATGGGTGAGAACCCAGTCTTAGTGTCCATCGACGCCGAGAATGCGTTTGATCGGGTCGACTGGGAGTTCCTACATGGGGTCGTAAAAAAGTTGGGGTTTGGAATAGGGATCAGACAGGCCATCAAAGCCCTAAATGTGTTCCCAGTAAATGGGTGAGAATTTCTTTTATGCGATTTAGATTTAACCTTCTATTGACTAAAGATCGCATGAAAAGTTGGAAGAAAAACATTGAACAAATAGACATGAATTGCAGATTATGCATGACAGGTGCTCAGGAAACCCTGAAACATCTTGTATTATATTGTACAGCCTTGGAATCAGAGAGGGTGAAACTTCTTGGAAAATATATATTTTCAGCTACTGGCGTTGCCTATGAATCCTTGTGGGCTCAATGTATGTGGGGATTTAGGGTGCCGGTTGTACTTGCTCTGGTACGTCTGCTTCAAATTATAGAAAACAGATTAGGCACGGTAAATGTTGACTGAAAAAGAAGAAATGAAAATATGGTTGTAAAGATATCTAGTTATAGCCTCTAGTTTGAAAAGGGAATATAATGTTCCTCTTAATCACTATCATAACTTTTAATATCAAATGCGTGATAACAATTTATTTGGAAGCCTAAACTTGAATTGTGAAAATTGAATTTTCTTTTATATTGGACATGTCTGTCTGATTCTTTTATTGATTTTTATATCACATATGTGTTGTTTTAGTATTGTATCGTTTGAAAAAGATGTTTTGTAAAGTTTGAAGTGTTTTGATTTATTGTATTGTTTAAATTATATGTTGTAAAGATGTTCCATCAAACACAACAATAATAAAAAAAAAAGTGTCACCATCTGCCAGAGTCACGGTCAATGGTCGCCTGTCACGTACTTTTGGCCTCCAGAGAGGGACGAGGCAGGGTTGCCCCCTCTGCCCCTTCTCTTCGCTATGACCATGGAGATCCTTGCAGAGTACCTCAGGGGTTCCCCTATGGTGCGGGGCATAGTGGTGGGAGACCACACCATCAAACTCAGCCTGTACGCAGACGACATCCTGCTACACCTGAGGGAACCCACGCGCTCAGTCCCGGCAGCCCTGCAGATAATCGACCAGTTTGGTCGTTTCTCAGGCTTTAAGGTTAATGTAGGCAAGTCGATGATCTTCCCATTTGCTTCAGACGCAGATAGGTGCATAGCTGAACTGCCCCCTCTGGGCCTCCAGGTCTGTGTGGGTGGGATGAAATACCTCGGGATCAACATTGTAAGACCTAATGAAGACCTGACCCAGGCAAACTATCCCCCCTGTTTGAGAAATTGTTCAGGGAAATGGAGGGTCGGGGGAAGGGGCAAATCTCATGGATGGGTAGAATAAATGCTATAAAGATGAACCTGTTTCCTAGAGTGCTCAACCTCTTCCAGATGCTCCCACTGGAGGCCCCTGAGGCATACCTCGGAGAAGCCAGGAGGCGCATACTGAGGTTTGTATGGCAAGGCCAGAAACCCAGAATAAGTTATGATACCCTCACCCTTCCCAAAGAAAGAGGTGGTGTTGCACTCCGAGATCTCGATACTTATCATAGTGCCGCCCAACTCAGAGTTCTTGCCCTCCACCTTAGAGAAGACCCCAACAAACAGTGAGTCTACATTGAGAACTCCCTCATAAGCCCAGTTACCGTAGGTGAATGGTTGTGGGTCCCACTTAAAAAACTCCCGAGAAGGATTAGGGACCACCCGATTATGGGAACTATGTGGAAGGCACTAGCAGGGAAAGGACACAAGGAAAGAGTCACAACGTGGCCCTCCCCACTTAATCACATATGGTCCACACCAGTTCTGGAAGAGATCCCAGGACACGAGCATTATCAGTCCTGGTTTGAAGCGGGGCTCTGCAGGGTTGGCCAACTGGTGAGGGTGGACTCCTTCATACCAATCCAGGAACTAGAGGAGGCTTTAGGTATCAGCAGACTTTCGCCACTCCTGTACCTCAGACTTAAGGGAATCCTAATTAACCCAAAACTGAAGGAACGCATACAGAGGAAACTTACCCCGGTGGAAAAAATATTGGACTCCCACACGGAAATGAAGGGCCTCATCTCACTCCTGTACACTGCTCTTCTGACCCCCCGGAGGGAACCACCAGGAACCTCAGGAGAAAATGGGAAAGGGACCTAGGCTGCACCATTGGGGATGGTCATTGGGGGAAACTCTGTACTACGGCCTTCAAGACGTCGATTTCATGCCAATACAAGTCCCACGCTGTCAAGCTCATCCACAGGTGGCAGTACGACCCGATCTCTCTTTCTAGGATGTTTCCAGACATAGTCCCAATGTGTTGGTATGGATGCGGGGAGAGAGCCGACTACTGGCACATGTGGTGGACGTGCCACAAGGTCCAGTCCTACTGCTCAGAGGTGCTTAGTTGGATTAGGGAGGCGGGGGGGGCTACAGCTTGGACCCCATACTGGTGATTTTCGGCCTACAACATAGAGATGAGCACTGGGAAAAGTTACCAGACGTGACACATTCGCTATTGCTAGCAGCTAGAGTGGCTGGAGCCAGGACCTGGAAAAGACCAGCCCTTCCAACAAAGAGGAATGGGTAGCAGTGGCCAAGGACATCTACTTTATGAACAAACTAACAGCCGCAATACAAGGCTCAAGTGCGCAGATCGAAACTGACTGGCTGCAATTCATGGAGGCGTTTGCCAACACAGAGGACAATCCCTGAGGGTAGCCGAACTTCTCCACCCTGCCCGAAACTATTTTTCTTTGGTGTGGACCCCTTTGCATGGGAATCATAGGAGGCGATTGTATATAGTTGGCCACGGGCCTGGCCGGTGCTGCCCAAAGAGAAGACTCTTAAAATGTGATCACAGTCCCGAGAATGGGGGGAGGGGGGGTTTGAAAGCATTAAAGCCTTATGACTCCGCTATATTCTGAAGTTGTTATGGGCATGCGCCCAATGTACACTATATGCATAAGCTTGCTTTTCTTTTTCTTGAAAACTAATAAAAACTGAATTTAAAAAAAAATCCTGCTCAAAGTAGCCTCAGTAACACACAAATGCCTCAACAACGCTGCCCCCCGCTACTTAGTCGATAGAATAAGTAAACACACTTCCATAGACCTACTAGAACCTCCAACGCCAATCTACTCAAAGTTCCCAGGTTCAAACGCACCAAAATGGGCGGCAGCAGCATCCAAGTGAAAGCAGCCCAACATTGGAACTCCCTTCCACCCTCTCTAACGACACCCCAAACCTACACACAATTTAGACGCAACTACATACACTGGATAAAGAACAATGACTGCTAATACCATCCAACCCACCACCGCTACCCAATATGTAAATATGTATACTTGTAAATCTGCAAACTCTTGCCTTTATTGTGACTGCTGTAACCACCTTTGATCCCATTGTAATTACTGTAATGCATTGTAATGTGTAACTAAGATGTGAATAACCATGTTGCTCCTGCGCCCTCATACCCTTGGGTCTGGTGCGCAATACAAAATGAATAAACTAAACTAAACTATTAGTTGTGCTGTACTTACAACTGCCAACATTACGGAGTACTGGTCTCCAGCTATTGGCTCACCATATGAATGTTATTTATTCAACACTCCGTACAGAACAAAATGGACCAATACACGAATTCTATACAAAATCAAAAAGTGCAGGACCCAATAACCACTACTCCCGAGAACACGCTATCCTTAAAAGACTCACAGGCCTCCTTGGAACAAAAAATGGATGGCATAAGCATGGATGTGTCACTCCTCTAGCAAGCCCTACAGAAACTAACTTTGCCCATTGGTGAGGCAGAGCAGCGTATATCTGGCGCTTAGGATGGAATAAGGGAGCTACAGCAGCAACTGAATGGTGTTCAATCTGAATTGAAATCGCTGGCAAACAGAGTGGACGGGAGTGAGGGAGGGTCACAACGCAACAACGTACAAATCCTCGGCCTTCCTGAACGTTGTGGAAGGCCCAAACATGGAACTCTTCCTGGAACAGTGGCTCACAGATATGTTTGAACCAGACTCTTTTTCCAAGTTCTTTTCCATCGAAAGAGCGCACCGTATGCCGACGGAGAAGCCAGTGCGCAGAGCTCCATCTCGAACAGCGATTGCAAAACTCCTCAACTACAGGGACCAAGATGCATTGCTGCAGAGAGCACAAGCGAAAGGAACACTGATTTACAATGGATTGAAAATTGCATTCTTCCCTGACTACACCAGAGAAGTACAGAAAGCCAGGCAATCATTTGACCAGCTCAAGAGACAACTACAAGTCCTCAACGTCAAATATGGTCTTTTGTTCCTGGCCCAACTCAAAATATATCATAATGGAATGACCGTTCACTTTACTGGCCCGAAGAAGGCCTGAAGATGGGCGGAACAACATATAGAAGGAGACTTTGAGAACTCTGAAGAATAACAGAAACGGGAACCCGCGAGCCAGACCGGAAAGGAGACCACCTTCGCCGCACCTGCCGGCAGTGAACCCTCCGGGCGACGCGGAGGGATAAACACTTGACGAGACAGTTTGGTTTGCAACATGTCCCTCCTTGGCCCTGAGAGGCAAGAGGAAAACGCCCTTTGCGATCCACAAACTACGCATTGAATAAGGATATCCAATATGCAAGCGGCCACCGGAGATGCCGCCCCCAAGAGTGCGAAGCTCGACCAAGTTTGAGTGTTTTAATTGACAGCTGATTGTTTCTTCTCTTTCTTTCTTCTCTTTTTCTCGAGCTGTCAGTTGTTGTTGTTTGGGCGACATATGCTTCAAGTAGGGTGGAGTAGAGGGAGGGGGGGTGGTGAAGTAAATTTTTATGGTTTTCCATGGATCCCAGACACAAAACACACACTCTTCCACACAAATGTGTTATATTCCGAGACAGCAGGACAGGCACCTCCCCAGACATGCACACAAGATACTCAATAACAACCACTTTACCTCTGAGGGCGACACCAGGCAGTGATACACAAACCTTACGATTCCTGACATGGAACGTCAATGGGCTAGGCATTGGTATTTAGCGGAGACTTGTCACCCAAGTTCTAAATAGGCACTCACCGGATGTGGTGTTATTCACCGAGACACATCTGGCCGGTACCACCTGTAACCTATTTAGGCGTACCCACTACTGTACGGCACTACATGCCGGTTTCACCACGGGCTCAAGAGGGGTGCTCATATTGGTTCACAAACGGCTCCCTTTCACGCTCTCCAAGGTAACACAGGATACGGGGGGGGGGTAGATATATCTTTGCAACCAGAACAAAGCAGTATTAGCTGTGTACTCACCACCTGCCTTGATGCCCACATTCATAGAGGATGTTACCCCTTTGATTGGCAATGATACTTCAGACATACTGATCCTGGCGGGTGATTTCAATGAGGTCATGGACATAAGAATGGACCGTACGCACCTGAGGGGCAGAAGCCCTGAGGCTCGCACCAAACTGGCCACTTTCACTGAGGCGCTAGTATTGAGAGATGTGTGGCGTGACTTCCACCCAGCAACCAGAGAATACTCATTCCACTCAGGAGTTCACGTATCCCTCTCAAGGTTGGACTACTTCTTCCTGCCAACAACAGATATTCATAGAGCAACCTGTGCGATTCTACTTCCACGTGGAATCTCTGACCACTCTCCCCTGCTAATGGAATTGACAACGACAAAGCCGCTTCCGCCGCCCTCTTGGCACCTTAACAATTACTATATTGGCTTCCCGGAATTTGTAGAACACATCCAAAATACTACGAAAACCTATTTCGAACTGAACACAGGGTCCGTTGATGACCCTGGGGCATTATGGGAGGCGTACAAACCGGTGCTGCGAGGAGAGATTCTCTCCTGGACAGCAGCACATAAGAACGCACACTTAGAAAAGGTGAAGGAAGCAGAGGTGCAAGTAGAACAGGCAGAACAATCTCACTTAGCACTGGACCTGCCCGAGACCAACCGCTCATTAGTGCTAGCGCAAAAAAAACTGCAGAGTATATCCTTATATACGGCTAAGCAAGTACATAGAGCAATGTGTGCCAGAACCTACGAGACCGGGGACACGACAGGTAAAATGTTGGTATGGTTGGAGCACAGATATGAGGGACATAGGCAAGTTAGAATGATTCTCCAGCATGGGGTCTGGCATGGATTCACATGCTCATGAATATTCCCCGTCAGGCTGGGAATCCTCGGTAAAGAAAAAATCAGTATCAGTTTCGTTTCTGATCTGTCTTTCGTAGTAGTAACCAATCACTGATCTCTGCGTCATACTGACCACAGCCGATGACTGCCCTCTACCTAAGCCCCGCCTCTGGCAGCCATCTTCAGATTTTTACTGCACGTTCAAGTGTTGGGATCCTCGTGCTATTGCTCTCGAGCGTTAGTGCTTTTTTCACGTTTTTTCTCAGAAAAAATTCTCTTTTTTCGGTCAAAAGAGCCTCAAGCTCCACCGTTTCTTCATCCGATCAACGGGGACCCATGTCGGATTCGTCTACGCCCCTCAAGGGTGAAGATTTCGTCGAGCCACGCTTTTGGAGGACTCCAGAAGTTTCTCAGGCCCATCTCGGACATGGCCCAGGAGAAGGGAAGCTCGACACCCGGAAAGCTGTTCAGGGTCTGCCCTGGATGCCAGCTTCAGAATGTCTTTAAGGAGGACGAACACTCCCTTTGCCTTTACTGCCTACATGAGGACAAGACGCACGTGGAGAAGGACTGTGCGTTTTGCGGCAATATGTCGGAGCGGACCATGAAGGACCGCCATCAACGTCTCGCCAACTGGCTGGAAGGAAAGAGCCCGTCAGGCGAGAAGAAGAAGAAGTCCGAGCGGTCTTCTAAGACCTTTGAGGGCGCCCCGGCGACGAGGGTCCAACAGAAGGCCAAGCACAGCGAGTCTGCTGGCACCGGGAGCGCCGAACGGTCGGGCTCTACGGGCGCCAGGCAGGGCGCATCCTCCCCGGCGCCATCAACCACGAGCCAACGCTCTGGCTCGGGTAAGAGGAAGGCCGAGCACCCGGCGAAGCTCCTGGAGAGACCCCGGTCGAGCTCGAAGGCCCCATCGGAGGGGGAGCGAGGTGGTGACCCTCCCCCCCAAGGAGAAGGCGGTGAGCACACCGAAGGTGGTGAAAGCCTTAATCCACCCGGCCAAGGCCTCTATCGAGACAGTCGCGGCGGCCCTGGCTCAGCCTGTGGAGGCGACCTCGGGGCCCAGAGTCTCCCTGCCATCGCGGAGGGAGTCCTCTTTCATGCCCATCGACAGGACCCCTGTGAAACCTCCGACGGAGAAGAAAAAGGGGGGGCAGGAGGCCGTCATGGATTCAGCCTCAACCTCTGAGGAGGAGCTGATCGAAGTCTTAAGCCACGGCGTCGGCGTGGAAGAAGACCAGCCCGTCGGGAGGGACCCCGACGTAGGAGACGACGAGAACGTCGAGGGTGCCGACGGGGCTCCTGACCGCCCGTCGGACTCCCCTCACCCAGTGCCGCAAGACAACTCGGCGGCCATTTTGTTGGCTATACAGTCCTTATGCTCGGAGATAAGGACGAGACTGCCGTTACCACCAACGGAGGAACCGCTCATGACGGGGGACCTGGAGCCAGGCCCTTCTGGGAGCGCTCCCCCTAAGAGGAGAAGGATTCATCCTCCACCTCCTTTTCAGCCATCGCGCCCTGTTCAGCCCTCCTCCCCGTCCACGACACGTGGGGATGATACGGGGACTGACACGGCCGCGACGGGTACAGATGACGAGGTTTACGACGAGGATCTCCCGTCGTCACCTCCCACCCGGGCTTCCCCGCCCGACGAGATTGGATCGTTTCACTCCATGATCGCCAGGGCATCCAAGCTTTTCCAGCTCTGCCCGGAAGAGAAGAAGAAGGAAGGTTTCCTTGATCAACGGCGCGAGACCAAGAGGAAGACGGTCCTCGCTGTACCTCTACTAGACGATATTTGGGATGAGGGCCTCGCCCTCCTCAAGAACCCATCCACGGCGCCGGCTAGAAGGGATCGGTACGAGAAGAAGTACCGGGTCCTGGACGCGGCCCCCTTGTGCCTTTGGGCACAGCCGACCCCGGACTCGGTCGTCTCCGCGGCGGCCAGGAAGAAAGCGGGGGGGGGGGCGCGGCCTCTACGTCGACCTCCCGGCCAGACGGCGAGGGAAAGAAATTAGACACGATGGGACGCAGTGTCATCTCGTCGGCAGCGACGACGATTAAGGCGGCCAACGCCTTGGCTATCGTAGCCCGCTACGACAGGGAGTTGTGGTACAAACTGGCCCCCCTGCTGGACTTCCTACCAGACGACAAGAGGACGGAAGCCCTAGGAATCTTGCAGGAAGGAGAGGTGGCGTCGGACCACGCCATTACAATTGCGACGGACATCGCCAGTTGGGCAACGGCGTGTGCCTTAGGCGGCGTGGATGGCTCAAGGCTACTGACTTCTGTCAGGACGTGCAGACCAGAGTCTTGGACATGCCGTTCGACGGAAATGACCTGTTTGGGAAAACGGTGGACGATTCCCTTCAAGCCATCAAGGCAGACACGGAGACGGCCCGGGCTCTTGGGGTTCTCCAGCAACGGCGGCCGCCCTTTCGGAGCGGCGGAGGCAATCAGGGTCCTTCCAAAGGTTCCAGCGGCGGATTTTCCACCTACCGTCAAGCGGCCCGTTCGTCGTCACAGGAAGCTTACAGGGGACGAGGCAAGACAGGCGGACCCCGCCGTCGTCGCCAAGGAGGACAAGGCGGCAAAGCCTCGTCAGAGCAGGATTGAACCGGCCGTGGGGTCGGGCCCCCACCGAAGCACGCCGGTGGGAGGCCGGCTGGCGAGGTTCGTCAGCGTGTGGGAGTCCATCTCCACCGACCGTTGGATGCTGGAAGCCCTAGCTCAGGGTCACTCGCTCGAGTTTCTAAAGAGGTGCCCGCGCGTCCCCCCTGTGGCCAGGAAAGAACATCACGTCCCTCAACTTCTCTTGGAGGTAAAGGCGATGCTCAAGAAGGGCGCCATCGAGCTCGTCCCAAAGAGGCTTCGGGGCTCCGGAGTTTACTCAAGATACTTCCTCGTGAAGAAGAAGACGGGAGGATGGCATCCCATCCTGGACCTAACACGACTGAACAAATTCATCAAAGTGTTCACCAAGTGCCTCGCACCGGTAGCGGCGCAGCTGCGCCAAGAGGGGATCCACGTCTACCCCTACCTGGACGACTGGCTCATCCGAGCAAAGACGAAGGAGCTCGCCGTGGAGCACACGGCAAGGACCGTCCTACTACTCACGGACCTGGGATTCTCCATAAACTACGCCAAGTCCCACCTGGTGCCCGCGCAAGACGCACTGTTTCTGGGAGCGAAGCTCGACAGTGTCGCTTCTGGCCTCTCCGTCGGAGGAAAGGACGAGGGCCATCTTGGGCAAGGTGCAGCGGATGCTGGTTGCGGACGCGGCCAGGGTGAGGTCCATCAAGTCCCTCCTCGGAATGATGTCGTCTTGCATTTATCTCATCCGCCTGTGCAGGCTCCGGATGCGCCCGTTGCAGGAGTTCCTGGACGCGCGCTGGATCCAGACGACGGGCAGCTTTGAGGAGAGGATCAAACTCGACGAGAGTTTCTGACGAGCGATCCAGTGGTGGGGCACCCGCGCGCATCTGACGGCGGGCATGGACTTCCAGACCCCCGGCCACCAGGAGACAGTGACCACGGATGCCTCCCTGGAAGGGTGGGGAGCGCACACTGAAAATCTGCACGCGAGAGGCCTTTGGCTTCCGATGGAGAAGTCCCTCCATATCAACGTCCTGGAGCTCCGTGCAGTGTTTTGGGCCCTCAGGTCCTTTCTTCTGTCCCTCAAGGGCAAGGTGGTGAGGATCTTCGCCGACAACACCACCACCATGTTCTACATCAGGAAGCAGGGCGGTACCAGATCCCCAGCCCTGTCCAAGGAGGCGCCGTTTCATCTGGCAGGGATAAAAAACACCATTGCCGACTCGCTCAGCAGAGAGCTGCGCTCGTGCCACGAGTGGGAACTACGACAGGATCTAGTGGACCGCCTCTTCCGACGATGGGGCACACCCCAGATCGATCTGTTCGCGACGGCGACGAACTCCAAGTGCCGGAGGTTCGCCAGCAGGTTTCCCCAGCCGAGGAGCATGGGCGATGCTTTCTCGTTCCCCTGGGAGGGCCTGTTTCTATACGCGTTCCCTCCATTGCCATTGCTGATCCGGCTCATCAACCAGCTCAAGAGGTCACGGTGCAGGATGATCCTCGTCGCACCTGCGTGGCTGTGGCAGATATGGTTCCCGGACCTTCTGGACTTGTCAGCGTCCCCGTCAATCAAGCTGCCAGTGGACGCGGATCTTCTCTCCAGGGAAGGAGGCGCCATCCTCCATCACGACCCGAAGTCTCTGAACTTGCAGGCCTGGCTCCTGCAGCGTTAGAGTTTGGAGGATACGACATACCGGCCGACTGCAGAGAGGTTCTTGCAAAGGCCAGGGCGTCCTCAACTCTTAAATGCTATGGACACAAATGGAAGAGGTTCTCTGTCTGGTGCCACGCACAGAAGATTAACCCTCTACGGATTACGGCTCCCCAGGTACTGCCGTACCTTCTGACGCTGGCCAAGGCTGGACTGGCGCACGCGTCCATCAAGATTCATCTTGCTGCGATCTCCCGATACACCAGAACCACGGGGCGGACGTCTTTGTGGTCTCATCGTCTGGTGAAAGAATTCATGAAGGGACTGTTCAGATCGTTCCCGCCGGTGAAGGCTCCGGCCCCGGCGTGGGAGCTCAACGTGGTGCTGACCACGCTCATGGGACCTCCGTTCGAGCCTCTGCACTCGGCTCCGTTGAAGTTCTTGTCGTGGAAAACAGCGTTTCTTGTGGCCATCACCTCCGCACGAAGAGTGGGAGAGATACAGGCCCTTTCCTGCAAGCCCCCGTACTTGACTTTTCACGACACGAGGGTAGTGCTCAGGACGCACCCCTCCTTCATGCCCAAGGTGCCGTCGGACTTCCACCTCAACGAACCCTTGGTGTTGCCTGTTTTCTTCCCGTCGCCTTCGTCGCCGGCCGAAAGGACTTTGCACTCGCTGGATGTGGCTAGAGCGCTGCAGTTTACGTGGACCGCACAAAGTGTTTTCGGAAGACGTCACAACTTTTTGTGAACTTTGGACCTGTCAATCAGGGGAAGGCTCTCTCAAAGGCCTCCATTTCCAGATGGCTCTCCGGCTGTATCATGTACTGTCATCGGTTGGCAAACCGACCGCTGCCTGGCCGTCCGAGAGTCCATTCCACCAGGGCGATCGCAGCTACCACGGCGTTCCTATCTGGTGTGCCCTTGCTGGACATCTGCAGGGCTGCTATGTGGAGGTCGACGCACACCTTCACGAAATTCTACTGCGTCGATCGGGATTCCAGGGAGGAGTCCAGGGTCGGCCAAGCAGTGCTGCGCAATCGGTTCGCCTAAGGTGAGCCGGGTGAGGAGGTAAGAATTGCTTAATGTTGAGTTTGATGTAATGCTTAATGTTGAGCCTTTGCCACCTCCCGTGGTTGTGCATGTGTGTACTGCTATGTATTCTTTATTCATGAGCATGTGAATCCATGCCAGACCCCATGCTGGAGAAGGAACAAGTTACTTACCTGTAACTGTTGTTCTCCAGCATGGGTCTGGCATGGATTCACATGCGAACCCTCCCGCCTACCCCTCTGCGGCTCTTCACTTGGTCATACTGCCACTTCACGTGCTACCAAATCTGAAGATGGCTGCCAGAGGCGGGGCTTAGGTAGAGGGCAGTCATTGGCTGTGGTCAGTATGACGCAGAGATCAGTGATTGGTTACTACTACGAAAGACAGATCAGAAACGAAACTGATACTGATTTTTTCTTTACCGAGGATTCCCAGCCTGACGACTGGGAATATTCATGAGCATGTGAATCCATGCCAGACCCATGCTGGAGAACAACAGTTACAGGTAGGTAACTTGTTCCTTACACCTGATAACGCAGAACCTTTGTTAATTGATGAAGACATCGCAGAAGGTTTCGCAGCTTACTATGCCGAGCTCTATAAGTCTCCTGAAACCCCCTTCTAACACCTCCGTACTAGATGAGATTAGCCTTCCAAACCTGACCTTTGAACAAAGACCTGCTTGAAACAAACATCACAGAAGAAGAGCTAGTGCTAGCATATCGCAACTCCAGTCTGGGAAAACTCCAGGACCAAATGGCTTCCCGGTAGAGATATGGAAGAGAATAGAATCAAGGGAGATAGTGCCGCACCTTCTGGGCGTGTACACACATTCAAAGGGACTAGGTCAATTACCCACAGACCTAAGGAAAGCCACCATAATTGTGATACCGAAAGCCGACAAACCCCCAGACAAATGTAGTTCATACAGACCAATCTCACTAATAAACAGAGAAACATTTTTAGCAAAGGCACTGGCAAATCGACTTCAGAAAGTCATTACGTTACTGATACACCCGGACCAATGTGGCTTCATGCCCAAAAGATCCACACGTATGAACATTCATAGGTTGCACTCGGCATTAGAAAGAGCCCCTGCTCTCCAAGGTCCATTGGCACTGTTGGCGATAGACTTCGAAAAAGCTTTCGATACAATCTACTGGGAAGCACTGCGGGAAATACTGCGTCGAATGGGCTTTGGGGAACAATTTATGGGATGGATACAACTTCTTTACAACTCCACGAGGCCGAGACCAGGGTGAATGGGTGGCCATCTAAACCCTTTAAACTAGGCAAAGGGACAAGACAGGGCTGCCCCGTCTGCAATGCTCATTGCACTGGCAATGGAGCCTCTAGCTATACTATTAAGGGACACACAGTCGTGGAATGGATTCCGATGGACAGATGATTGGGAGTATAAGATCTTGCTATACACAGACGACCTGCTCCTATATCTAGCTGATCCTGTAATCTGTCCAGTAGTAACACACTTGCTGGAAAGATATGAATCTTTCAGCGGTCTGAGGGTAAATTGGTCAAAATCTATATTATTCCCAATCAAAGGAGTGGAGGACGCTGTTCCGCGTAATAGCCCTTTTCGTATTGAAAGAAGCCATTTTGGATATCTAGGGGTGCAGATCACAGCAAACCTGAATGAATATGTGGCTAGAAATCTCCATCCAATTGTAGACCGTTTTACGGAAGGTGTTAAACATTGGATTGTCCTACCGTTGACCCTATTGGGGAGAGCTGCGCTTTTCAAGATGATGACCTTGCCACGATTCCTGTACATCCTTCAAAATGCCCCACTACACATCCACACACGTGAATTCCACAGGATAGACAGAACCCTTAGGAAGCTCCTGTGGAGCAATGGATGCCTGAGACTAGCACTTCATGCCCTGCAGCGGTCCATTTGGGAAGGGGGCATTGGGCTACCACGCCTGCAAACATATTATTGGGCAAGCCAAATGGCAGTAATAAATGACATGCTACATGGAAACACAGCGCTATCTCACATCAGACCCGATACCCAAAGGGGGGCGAAAACAATCCAGCTGGAGTCCCGGTATCAGAAAACACACACAAATACCCCCAAAACTGTCGTCCCACCTGGCGATAATCTGGGCAGAGACACACAAACACATCAACTGGGAAGGGAAAATCACCCCAGCGCAACCGTTATGGGGAAACGAGTACCTATCTGAGTTAGATAAGCTCCGAAATGGCAGAGCTGGATAGAAGCCGGGATAACAAAAGTGGGCAATGTGATCACGGAGGGGAAATTCGTACCCTTCGACGACCTGGTTGTCAAATTTAACCTCCCCGACACAAAGCGGTACCGACATGCTCAGCTAAATCATGCACTACAGCGTCACCTCCCTGATCAGAGTGACATGGCAGAATGCACCCCCATAGAGAGAAACATAGTCTTGGACCGAATAGATGACAAAATCACCTCAGTAATGTACAATGCTATTATCTCCTTCGCCACACCTGAATTTGTGAGTTTGAAGTCCAAATGGGAAAGAGATGTGGGAGTGATCCTCCCAGAAGACTGGAGAGCAATCCTGATGTACCCATGGGAGACGGCCATATTATCCAGACTTCGGCTCATACCGCTCAAAATACTACATAGAATATAACATCCAAGGGTGGCACACTATCGTTGGGGCAGAATTACAGACCCTAATTACCTACGCTGTCACCAGGAGGAGGGCACCTTCTTCCACATACTGTGGGACTGTTCTCACATAAAACGGTATTGGCAACAATGCTGTAATACACTATCGCAGGTCCTGGGTTGTACTGTGCCCAGGGATCCTAAACTAATGCTGTTGGGTGTGGAAGATGAAGGATCAATGTCACGCTATGATACGTTGCTGGTTTCAACCTCCACGGTACTGATAAAACGCAACATTGCTAAACTGTGGGGATCCAACATAACTCCGGAACATGCACAATGGCTTAATGATGTGGATTGGAATAGCGATTATATACGGCCAGAGGTTGCCCGAAGAAAGCTAGGAAGATCTGGGGAAAGTGGGAGAGTGCCTATTGATCTGCTGAAGACCGTATACTATATACAAACTGCTGCAAAGTCATGGATATGTAATGCTGCTATTATTGTGTGCTGTAGAATCTTGGACCCAAGGACTGTTTGAATGTTAAAGTTGGTGGACCCCTTTGGAGTCAATGTTTTACCTGTATTGTGCAATGAGAAAAACAATAAAAATGTGAGATTAAAATAATAAAAAGAAAAAAAGAAAATGAGGCTCCAAGTCCTGATTTTCAAGGACTTGGATGCCGCCATTTTGTCGTCATAAACAGTTTTAGTTGCAGGTGTTAATGCTGTGCTCTTGCGGCAACAACCGAGCAAAGTACCCTCCCGGGAGCATTCGCTTATTGCTGCCGGAGAGCAGAGCAGAGAAGCTTGTGTACGTGTCTGGATGGCGGTGGCTCGTCGTGAAGAGACCATCTCAGTATCTACTGGGAACCATAAATTATATATATTTTCCTACCTAGAATGCTTAGGATGTTCTTATCCAAGCCAGAGAAAATTATGGAAGAGGCCTAATGATTGTACTCCAAAGAAAGTAATTCCTTGGTCCTTTCTAGAAACTAAAAGATCAACAAAAAAAACAGTCCCATTCCTTGGTTGCATGCGAATATCAAACATAATAGTGCACTGAGCTTCCTCCCATATGCAAAAAGCACAGGTTATTAAATAAGAGTGCGACATTAACCTCTTAATTTTGTGTATGCAAAATAGTGTTTAGTGATTGAAATAAAACTTTAACTGCCATTGCAGCAAACCGTGCAGTATACAAAGAATGAATTGGACATACATTAAACAAATAATTAAACTTTCTCCATATACAGATAAATCTATGATGCTAATTCAATGCCAAAGTAATATCCAGAGCAGTATCAATAAAATCGATGGTTTAAACCAGTCTGCATATACAAAGATGAATTAAGATGGCACAAAGAAGGTGTTCCAATGTTATTTTTCATCTTTATAAGTACAACACATTATCAAAGGATTTTTTCGACCTGGCCCACCTCATCGCCTGCTGCATTTTTCCACACTGTTTTTAATGGGGCAACTCCCTCCCCATACCACCTTGTACTCCTCCACCTCTTCCTCAGACCCCAATTCCCCAAAAATCATTTGAAGTTCCCTTACCCCACCCTCTTAAACGGCATTCAACAAATGCGATGAAGCAGTTATGCAAGGTCGGTAGTTATGGTTTTCATCCTTGAATTTGAAGAAATGTATGTGTAATTGTGAACTAGTAGTTTATTAGGCACGGTAGGTAACGATTCTTCTCTGGACATTAGTAAGTTGAGAGAAAATGTGTCCCTTCCAGAAACTGGCTTGGAGAATAAATCTAGAGAGGCATGTGTTAATGGAGAAATAGCAACATTTTGATGGCTTTTAAAAGGCTGGTAGCTCAGGGATGTCTTATGTGGGTTTCTTTTGAAATCTGAAGACTGCCATGGTTGTGTGTGAAGAGGACCCAAGAACCCTACTGAGGAAGTGCCAGTCAAATGTTTCCCTCTAGGAATGTTGTTACTAACCCATGGATAGCCTTTAATATAATGCAAAGTAACTTAAAGGCCACTCGATGCCCCACCAGGAACCAATGTAAAGATATCAATGCTTGAGCAACGTGGCCTCGATGCCCCAGCCTCAATCAGTTTGCCACTGCATTCTGTACTCGCTAGGATTGCGCATTATTAAGTATGCCTGGGCACCGAGCCAGACAGACTGAGTAATCCAGTCTGAAGAAAATGATAGCCACAATGGCTATATATCTTTGTACAAAGACAATTCTGAAGAGAACGAATATGCGCTTAGCCACAGGTGTAATCTGGGGCTCCAGGAATAGGTTGGGGTTAATGATGACCGCTAAATTCTTGACTTCGCTGGAAGGTGAAAGAGGACTGGTTTATTAAAGTCAGAAGAATAGCATTATATGTACATGGCTGCACTCGAAAATGACTTCTGTTTTCTCTGGTTTATGCAATAGGTGGTTTCAAGCCATCCATTGGTATACAAGTAGTATATTTACCATATTGTTTGTATTTGGCAACTTTACAATTACTTGCGTGTTGTTGGCGTAGTTGCGACATGATAGATTGAGTGCTCTTGGAAAGGAAGGAAGATGAGAAAGATATAGATTGCTAAAGGACAGTAGAGCAGGAGACATTATCCTTGAGGAACTCCACAGGGGCATTCTGTGTAAGCCTAGACACACAGACTGATCGTGGTCCCTTGGAAGTGCCCATTAAGGAAGGACTTGATCCACTCCAGGTCCAATCCCTATGCCTGCAAGACGTGATCTGAGAAAAGAATAAGTGACGAGATCAAAGGCAGCAGAGGCATCCAGCAAGATAACGGCTCCTGATTTGTCATCATCTCTGCTAGGTTTTGGTCAGAAGGACAGATTTACTATGTCTGGGACGAACACTTGCTTCGGGTGGGGGGTTGGGGGGGGGGGGTGACAAGTAGCCGGTTCTGGTCAGTGAAATGCATCAGAATGTGCCAGCCTTTCCATTAGTTTAGCCATGTACCTGCAGTTGGATATAGCACTGGAATTGTTAAGATTTGTAGGGTCTAACCCAACTTTTGTGTAGGCAGTTTGTAGAAGGATTCCTTTAATTTACCTGAAACTTTACCTGCTGTAAAGCTCCACTGATAATCTCGCTACTTTAGCTGTGAGCGGGGACTATAGAAGTTCTTTGAAGAAAGGGGACACAGGTCTGCTTAACGGCTAGCTAATTAACTGTTCAGGACATGAATGTGCAATATATGCGAAAGAAGAAAATAGCTCAATAGCTGGTGGGCGCGAGGAGCTGTACTTGGAATGCTCAGTTATGATAATCATTTGTTTTGGAGAAGGCCGTCAACCTTTATTAGTTACAGATAAAAATGTTCTGAAATCAAATTGGTGTGATCATATATCAGTGAAAAGTGTTTGTTAAAGGGATGTTCTGGTTAAGTTGCGCTACTAAAAACCTATGAAATTCAGTGAAAAACCTTGTTAAAGGGACGTTATGTTTACAAGTAAAACCCTTGAAATTCGCCAGTTATGGTAAGCTAAGCAACCATAACTCGCGTCACCACCATGCACTGCTAAGAATAACACCCATGACAACAAAGCTATCCCAAATCAGATCGATGACATCACATGTCTAGCCCCTACTTTTTTTGTTCACTGACATATCTAGGCCAGGTGGGTTTATTCACTAACAGTCAGAACCTTAAAATTCAAAAGGTATTACATTTGTAGACGTTGCTATTCTCACATGCTCTTACAGTACTTTCCATAGAGTTCAATCGCATCTTATGATGCACATACATAGGGGAAGGAGCAGGCCTGAAACACAGCAATCATTTCTATGGTGAAGATAAACATGTTGGTTATTCACAATTGCTAATGATACTGCTTCTTGTTTGCTTACTTTACTCTCCCTGTATAAGCCCCATATTTGTATGCATTGTGGTCTCTTAATGTTGTGTGTAGCAATACAAATATGTAGTAAGTGATGCATTATTACCTTACCTATTTAGTATGTTTCACAGTACGGAAAAGTCTGACACAGAAGCATTCAGCGTTTTACTATCCAACATTGGAAAATTACAACTAGTACACCTCTATGGTGTATGCTGCAACCAATGTCTACGTTTCTGTATGCGTGGGTTCCTGTACTAGAAAGAACATTGCAATGCAATGGAATGTTCTTTGGAGCAGTACATTGCGTAATGAAGTATGTAGTTCATCACACATCTTCCGATCAACCCCGACACTTTTTTGCCACCATTACATTCACAACCCCTTGTAGGGACTTCCTATGAATAGTAAATGCACATGTGATGTCATCAGTGATGTCATCAATCATATTTTTGATGTCATCTTTGATGTCATGGGTGTTATTCCTAGCAGTGCACGGTTGTGGCAGACAAACCAGAAGTTTGTCTCCAGAGCGAAGAACTCTACTCGGATAATACCAGGCAATCCTATCGGAGATAATCTGGGGCAAGCATATTAAGGCATTTATAGATCAGGCAAACCACTTCGAATTGTATCCTGTCCTCTACCATTAACCAAGGGAGGGATCTCTGAAGAGCGAATACATGATCCCTCTTCCTCAAGTGTCCAATCAACCCGATTGCCGCATTCTGAGCCTTCTGCAATCTAGTGACTTGTTTTGCTGGGATTCCTGCCATCAGGCTATTGCAGTAATCAAGGTGGCCTTCCATGGCCACTCTCCCCACGCTCATGTCCAGTCCCCTGCGGAATAATATCCCCACCCCTCTAGATTTGGAGACAGCTATTTAACAGAGTCTTATTGTATCTTATGTTAATCAAAAGATTTCTGGGTCTCTTGTAGAAAAACATATGCCCTTGCCCTCCATAATCATAACATCAATTTATTCCTTTTTGAGGGCAGTTCGGGACCTTTACATTTCATGTGCAGAGTGACAATCTTGTCATATATTAACAGTACTTACTGCCGCATCTGCCCTCCCGCCTTCCTACATTATCTTCATTAAAAGAATCAGTGTACACATCACATATGTCAACCTTGGATTCAGTACTAGCCAATGCTTAGTATTTACTGATGTGGGGAGTTTTACAGACAGTGCTGGTAATTCAAAGATTATAGGCGAGCACTCGTAATGTCTTATGTTGGGAACCAAGTTAAAACAATTGGCATTGACTGAAATGTTAGCCACCGGCATGATGCACAAATAAATATCTATCGTACATACAACAATCACAATACATCACTGACAAGTCACACACCCAGGACCACAATAAAAAACGAAAAATTAACACCTTGAACAAAACATTCTGTATCACCACTAAAATGGTGATTAATCCCAATATGTACAATGCAGTAAACGTTCTGAACAGTTCTCCCAGAGTACTGTGCCATAATCAATTAGCACTTTAAGTTATAATATAGACCCCCTTCACTTTAAAAGTAAAAAACAGTATATTTCTCCAGCATGGGGTCTGGCATGGATTCACATGCTCATGAATATTCCCCGTCGTCAGGCTGGGAATCCTCGGTAAAGAAAAAACCAGTATCAGTTTCGTTTCTGATCTGACTTTCGTAGTAATAACCAATCACTGGTCTCTGCGTCATACTGACCACAGCCAATGACTGCCCTCTACCTAAGCCCCACCTCTGGCAGCCATCTTCAGATTTTTACCGCACGTTCATGTGTTGGGATCCTCGTGCTATTGCTCTCGAGCGTTAGTGCTATTTTTTCACGTTTTTTCTCAAAAACTTCGTTTTTTCGGTCAAAAGAGCCTCAAGCTCCACCGACTCTCTATCCGATCAACGGGGACCCGTGTCGGATTCGTCTGCGCCCCTCAAGGGTGAAGATTTCGTCGAGCTACGCTTTTGGAGGACTCCAGAAGTTTCTCAGACCCGGTCATGGCCCAGGAGAAGGGAAGCTCGACGCCCGGAAAGCTGTTCAGGGTCTGCCCTGGATGCCAGCTGCAGAACGTCTTCAAGGAGGACGAACACTCTTTTTGTCTCTACTGCCTACATGAGGACAAGACGCACGTGGAGAAGGACTGTGCGTTTTGCGGCAACATGTCGCCATGAAGGACCGCCATCAACGTCTCGCCAACTGGCTAGAAGGGAAGAGCCCGTCCGGCGAGAAGAAGAAGAAGAAATCTGAGCGGTCTTCTAAGACCTTTGAGGACGCCCCGGCGACGGGGGTCCAACATAAGGCAAAGCACCGCGAGTCCGCTGGCACCGGGAGCGCCGAACGGTTGGGCTCTACGGGCGCCAGGCAGGGCGCACCCTCCCCGGCACCATCAACCACGAGCCAACGCTCTGGGTCGGGTAAGAGGAAGGCCGAGCACCCGGCGAATCTCCTGGAGAGGCCCCGGTCGAGCTCGAAGGCCCCATCGGAGGGGGAGCGAGGCGGTGTCCCCCCCCCTCAAGGATAAGGCGGTGAGCGCACCTAAGGTGGTGAAGGCCTTAATCCATCCGGCCAAGCCCTCTATCGAAACTGTCGCGGCGGCCCTGGCTCAGCCTGTGCAGGCTACACCAGTGGTGGCGACCTCGGGGCTCAGAGTCTCCCTGCCACCTCGGAGGGAGTCCTCTTTTGTGCCCATCGATAGGACCCCCGTGAAATCCCCCGAGGGGAAGAGAAAGGGGGGGCAGGGCTTTGTCGTAGATTCGGCTTCAACCTTGGAGGAGGAACTGGTCGAGGTCTTAAGCCACGGCCTCGGCGTGGAAGAAGACCGGCCCGTCGGGATGGATCCCGACGCAGGTGACGACGAGGGTACCGACGGGGCCCCTGATCGCCCGTCGGATTCCCCTCTGCCAGCACCGCAAGACAACTCGGCGGCCATTTTGTTGGCTATACAGTCCTTATGCTCAGAGATAAGGACGAGACTACCGTTGCCGACGGAGGAACCTCTCCCGTCGGGGGACCCAGAACCGGGACCTTCTGGTGTTCCCCCTACTAAGAAAAGAAGGATCCACCCTCCACCTCCTTTTCAGCCGTCGCGCCCCGTCCAGCCCTCCCCCCCCGTCCACCCGAGGGGATGATACGGGGACTGACACGGCAGCGACGGGTACGGACGACGAGGTATACGACGAGGATGTACCGTCGTCGCCTCCCACCAGGGCTTCTCCGCCCGACGAGATTGGATCGTTCCACTCCATGATCACCAGGGCATCCGAGCTTTTTCAACTCTGCCCTGAGGAGAAGAAGGAAGGTTTCGTTTATCAGCGGCGCGAGGCCAAGAGGAAGACGGTCCTCTCAGTGCCTCTATTGGACGACATTTGGGATGAGGGCCTCACCCTCCTCAAGAACCCTTCCACGACGCCAGCTAGAAGAGACCGGTACGAGAAGAAGTACCGGGTCCCGGACACGGCCCCCCTGTGCCTCCGGGCGCAGCCTACCCCGGACTCTGTCGTCTCCGCGGCGGCCAGGAAGAAAGCGGAGGGGGGTGCGGCCTCCACATCGACTTCCCCACCGGACGGTGAGGGAAAGAAATTGGACGCTATGGGACGCAGAGTCATCTCGTCGGCAGCGACGACGATTAAAGCGGCCAACGCCTTGGCTATCGTGGCCCGCTACGACAGGGAGCTCTGGTACAAACTGGCTCCCCTGCTGGACTTCCTGCCAGACGACAAGAGGACAGAGGCCCTGGAGATCCTGCAGGAAGGTGAGGTGGCTTCGGACCACGCCATTACCGTTGCGACGGACATCGCCGACACTGGGTTCCGCCAGTTGGGCAACGGCGTTTGCCTTAGGCGGCGTGGATGGCTCAAGGCTACGGACTTCCGTCAAGACGTTCAGACCAGAGTCCTGGACATGCCCTTCGATGGGAACAACCTGTTTGGCAAAACAGTGGACGATTCCCTTCAGGCCATTAAAGCGGACACTGAGACGGCCCGGGCCCTGGGAGTTCTGCAACAACGACGGACGCCCTTTCGGAGCAGCGGAGGCAAGGGCGCCTCCAAAGGTTCCGGCGGCGGTTTCTCCACCTACCGTCAAGCGGCCCGCTCGTCGTCCCAGGAGGCCTACAGAGGACGAGGCAAGTCTGGAGGACCCCGCCGTCGTCGCCAAGGAGGTCAAGGCGGCAAAGCCTCGTCGAAGCAGGATTGAACCGGCCGTGGGGTCGGGCCCCCACCGAAGCACCCCGGTGGGAGGCCGGCTGGCGAGCTTCGTCAGCGTGTGGGAGTCCATCTCCACCGACCGTTGGGTGCTGGACGCCTTGGCCCGGGGCCACGCGCTCGAGTTCCAGAGAAGGTGCCCGCGCGTCCCCCCCGTGGCCAGGAAAGAACTTCACGTCCCTCAACTTCTCCTGGAGGTAAAAGCGATGCTCAGGAAGGGCGCCATCGAACTCGTCCCAAAGAGGCTTCGGGGCTCCGGAGTCTACTCGAGATACTTCCTCGTGAAGAAGAAGACGGGGGGATGGCGCCCCATCCTGGACCTGCGACGTCTGAACAAGTTCATCAAGGCGCAGAAGTTCCGGATGGTCACCCTCCAGCACGTCCTGGGTCATCTGGAGGAAGGAGACTTCCTGTCGTCGTTGGATTTGGAGGATGCCTACTTCCATATTCCCATCCTAAAGGGGCACCGAAAATTCCTCAGGTTTGTGGTCCAAGGGCGTCATTACCAGTTCAAAGCCCTCCCCTTCGGACTACGGTCGGCACCCAGGGTATTCACCAAGTGCCTCGCACCGGTGGCGGCGCAGCTGCGCCGCGAGGGGGTCCACGTCTACCCCTACCTGGACGACTGGCTCATCCGAGCCAAGACGAGGGAGCTCGCCGTGGTTCACACGGCAAGGACGGTCCAACTTCTCACGGACCTGGGATTCTCCGTGAACTACGCCAAATCCCACCTGGTACCCGCGCAAGACGCTCTGTTTCTGGGAGCGAGGCTCAACACAGTGTCCCTTCTGGCCTCCCCGTCGGAGGAGAGGACCAGGACCATCCTGGGCAAGGTGCAGCGGATGTTGGTGGCCGACGCGGCCAAGGTGAGGTCCATCAAGTCCCTCCTCGGAATGATGTCTTCCTGCATCTACCTCATTCCCATGTGCAGGCTCCGGATGCGCCCGTTGCAGGAGTTCCTGGACGCGCGCTGGATCCAAACGACGGGCAGCTTCGAGGAAAGGATCACACTCGACGAGAGTTTCCGACGAGCGATCCGGTGGTGGGGCACCCGCGCGCATCTGACAGCGGGCTTGGACTTGCAGACCCCAGCCCACCAGGAGACAGTGACCACGGATGCCTCCCTGGAAGGGTGGGGAGCGCACACCGAAAATCTGCACGCAAGAGGCCTTTGGCTCCCGACGGAGAAATCCCTACATATCAACGTCCTGGAGCTCCGTGCAGTGTTTGGGCCCTCAGGTCCTTCCTTCCGTCCCTCAAGGGCAAGGTGGTGAGGATCTTCACCGACAACACCACCACCATGTTTTACATCAGGAAACAGGGCGGAACCAGGTCCCCAGCACTGTCCAAGGAGGCGCAGGACCTGTGGCATTGGGCCATCGCCCAAAGGATATTTCTGGTGCCGTTTCATCTGGCAGGGATAAAAAACACCATCGCCGACTCACTCAGCAGGGAGCTGCGCTCGTGCCACGAGTGGGAGCTACGGCAGGATCTAGTGGATCGCCTCTTCCGACGGTGGGGCACACCCCAGATCGACCTGTTCGCGACGGCGACGAACTCCAAGTGCCGGAGGTTCGCCAGCAGGTTTCCCCAGGCGAGGAGCATGGGCGATGCTTTCTCGTTCCCCTGGGAGGGCCTGTTCCTCTATGCGTTCCCTCCTTTGCCACTGCTAATCCGGCTCGTCAACCAGCTCAAGAGGTCACGGTGCAGGATGATCCTCGTCGCACCTGCGTGGCCGAGGCAGATATGGTTCCCGGACCTTCTGGACTTGTCGGCGTCCCCGCCAATCAAGCTGCCGGTGGACGCGGATCTACTCTCCAGAGAAGGAGGCGCCATCCTCCACCACGACCCGAAATCGCTGAACCTGCAGGCCTGGCTCCTGCAGCGCTAGAGTTTGGAGGATACGACATACCGGCCGACTGCAGAGAGGTTCTTGCAAAGGCCAGGGCGTCCTCGACTCTTAAATGCTACGAACACAAATGGAAGAGGTTCTCTGTCTGGTGCCACGCACAGAAGATTAACCCTCTACGGATTACGGCCCCCCAAGTACTGCCGTACCTGCTGACGCTGGCCAAAGCTGGACTGGCACACGCGTCCATCAAGATTCATCTTGCTGCGATCTCCCGATACACCAGAACCACGGGGCGGACGTCCTTGTGGTCTCATCGTCTGGTGAAAGAGTTCATGAAGGGACTGTTCAGATCGTTCCCGCCGGTGAAGGCTCCGGCCCCGGCGTGGGAGCTCAACGTGGTGCTGACCAAGCTCATGGGACCTCCGTTCGAGCCTCTGCACTCAGCTCCGTTGAAATTTCTGTCGTGGAAAACAGCGTTTCTTGTGGCCATCACCTCCGCACGACGAGTGGGAGAGATCCAGGCCCTTTCCTGCAAGGCCCCGTACTTGACTTTTCACGACACGAGGGTAGTGCTCAGGACGCACCCCTCCTTCATGCCCAAGGTACAGTCGGACTTCCATCTTAACGAACCCTTGGTGTTGCCTGTGTTCTTCCCGTCGCCTTCGTCGCCGGCTGAGAGGACTTTGCACTCGCTGGATGTGGCTAGAGCGCTGAAGTTCTACGTGGACCGCACAAAGTGTTTTTGGAAGACGTCACAACTCTTTGTGAACTTTGGACCTGTCAATCAGGGGAAGGCTCTCTCGAAGGCTTCCATTTCCAGATGGCTCTCCGGCTGTATCATGTACTGTCATCGGTTGGCAAACCGACCGCTGCCTGGCCGTCCGAGAGCCCATTCCACCAGAGCGATCGCAGCTACCACGGCGTTCCTATCTGGTGTGCCCCTGCTGGACATATGCAGGGCTGCTACGTGGAGGTCGACGCACACCTTCACGAAATTCTACTGCGTCGACCGGGATTCCAGGGAGGAGTCCAGGGTCGGCCAAGCAGTGCTGCGCAACCTGTTCGCCTGAGGTGAGCCTGGTGAGGAGGTAAGATGCTTAATGTTGAGTTTGATGTGATGCTTAATATTGAGCCTTTGCCACCTCCCGTGGTTGTGCATGTGTGTACTGCTATGTATTCTTTATTCATGAGCATGTGAATCCATGCCAGACCCCATGCTGGAGAAGGAACAAGTTACTTACCTGTAACTGTTGTTCTCCAGCATGGGTCTGGCATGGATTCACATGCGAACCCTCCCGCTTACCCCTCTGCGGCTCTTCACTTGGTCATACTGCCACTTCACGTGCTTCCAAATCTGAAGATGGCTGCCAGAGGTGGGGCTTAGGTAGAGGGCAGTCATTGGCTGTGGTCAGTATGACGCAGAGACCAGTGATTGGTTATTACTACGAAAGTCAGATCAGAAACGAAACTGATACTGGTTTTTTCTTTACCGAGGATTCCCAGCCTGACGACGGGGAATATTCATGAGCATGTGAATCCATGCCAGACCCATGCTGGAGAACAACAGTTACAGGTAAGTAACTTGTTCCTTATCTAAGTGCAGGATTTCCCCAATAGAACTGCAATCTTTAGCCACTCCTATTTGCCCTGAACAGGAAGGAAAATCCATGTAGTTTTAAAATATCCATAGTTATTTATTTACTTCTAGGAACTTCACAGTGGTTGGCTGCCATATAGATAACAAATGTCAATGCCAAGCGTGAGTAAAAAGGTGTTATCTAAATAGATTAAACAGAGTTATGGGCTGCTGTCCCCTTGACAAGATGGCTCCTCCCAATCATTTCATTGCTCAGAATCCCCTATCCCTCACAGTAACTTCCTTTGCATTTGTGAGCAATGGCATCATGGATTATCCGCTTCACGTCATGTCACTCTATTCCCCATTACCTTCCTGTTTTAAAGATCTCCCTGACCTCGTGACTGTATGTCAGTGATTGAGGCCTGGATTAAAGGATCATCCCTCCATGGTGCCGCGAGCTTGCCAGCCAGGCACTATTTCCTCGCTTCCCCCTCAGTCATTTCCCAGGCAAGCAGCTCAGAGCCCAACGAAGAGATTCGGGCAAGAGGTTTCCGGAATTGTGGTTAAATGAGGACCGGCGCTATTGTAGGGTCCTTTACTCAAACTCCTGTCTTCATACACTCTGAACCTATGGAACGAAAGTAAACAACCCGCAACCGTTTTAACGGTAATGAATCAATAAATATTACATTTACCTTAATAAACAATGAAAGGTTGTAACCAAAATAAAATAAAATGTAATATAAGTAACTAAACGAACTTGGAGAATGTCCTAGGGTATATCCAGTAGCTAATGCTTTGCAGCTTGGGGAAATCTTATCTTTTCTTCTTTATTTGCAAACTTCTCTGTGTGGCACCAGCAGACTCCTCCATGGCCTCCCGTTCATGCTCCAAGTCTGTTAGGAAGGCTTCTGCACTTCTGTGATCAGTGAAAGAGTGCAACTGTCCCTCCATAACTACACAAAATATTGCTGGGTATACCATGTAGTATTTGAGATTTATATTTCTTGCTCTTTCCTTTGCCATATTAAATGCCTTCCTCTTCTCCAACACATCTCTGCTTGGGTCTCCAAATATCATGATCTTGTGACCCTCCCCCCACCCTCCCCAAGGGAGATCACCAAGTTCACATGCTTTTCTCAAAATCATCTCTTTGATGGGGAACCTTAGGAATTTCACAACAAAGTGCCTAGGTCTCTGGACAAGTGCAGGTTTTGGGCCCTTTATTTTTTGATCCAGCTTGAGCAAGGAAATCAGAGTTCTCTCCAGGAAGTGCATAGTTTTGCCCTTCTCCACATTTTCTGGAAAGCCTGCAATTCTAACGTTGTTTCTCCTAGAAATGTTTTCTTGCTCAGAGTTTGAAGGGTAGTTTGTCATTTATTCGTTTGTAGGTCTCTTATCTGGTCAGCCATCCTCGGGACTTTCTTATCCACCCCATTCAGGTGTATCTCAATTTTATCCATGTGGATGTCAGTTCTACATATATCTCCTCAGCATTGAACATCTTTGCCTTCATTTCAGCTATGTCCAGGGTCACTTTAGTTAAGAGATTCAGTATCTTGGGCTCTCTTCTTTCAGATGAATCCTCTCCACCCTTCTGTATCTTCGCTGGTTGGGTTGCCTCAGTTGTGTTTGGGTCACACATTGTAGATTGAGTGGTCTTCAATCTAGGTACAGGCGCACATTCTTCAAGCTGCCATCCCTGGAGCTGACAGTTCTAGTTATTCTAGTTCTAATTAATGATGGTTTTAATTTGATCGCAATGAGAAATTAATGTGCATATATTACAGGCTTAAAGACCACCCTCCCCCGAACAGCAATAATCCCCTTTCATTTTAGTTTCCTTTCAATGAATGTCTTAACTCACTGCAAACGGAAGAGAAGTACAGAATGACACCAATGTGTTGGTATGTGAAGTAACCGGGAATAATCCAAACTATACAATACATAATACACAGCATGAATGCCAGGAACACCCTATTGTGGAGAGGATAAATCTATGTCCATCAGGTCTCGGAATAAATTGGGATTTCCCTTCAGTTTTCTATCTTGTTTCCTGAGTCCCAAAAAATGAGCTAAGAATGCAATAGGGATCGGCCTTGAAGGTATCCCTGTGAATAGATACACAAAAAAGCGGGAGTGAGTAGCATGGGCAAAGGGGGCAGAGAGAAGAAGAAATATTTTAAAAATAATGCCACTTTGAGACTACCACGATAATCACATATTGAAACCGTTATTTCCAAACTAAGAGCGATTTATTTATTTATTTCCCCATATTCAGGTTACTGATATTGGCACCGAATGGAACTGCACTGTGAGAACAATCTTTTCTTCTTCAGCTAAAGTCTTACCAAATCTATTGGTAGTAAAGTAATTTGCAGAGCAATTTCCATAGTTCAGGCAGGAATCCACTCTACCTCACATTTTTCCAATTGTTCTCCTTAATGTTGCGGCGGGCTATTCTAGTTGGCATTCTGTTCATAGCAACTGTGTAGGGGGGAATACTCTGTTGTACAAACACACTTAGTTGATCATGTGCTATGTTTGTCTCCTTAATTGCAGGTTGGACCTTTTGTCTCTCGGTAGATATGCCAGCACTTTGTTTCCCAGTGTTTAAGTAGGAATGGAGTGGAAGTTAATGTAGTGACAGAGTGTCTGTCCCCTGCCCACCAGTCCTTGAAATACTCCCATGGTTCTTTCCATGTGATGTAGTGTCACGCTGCCTCAGGCATACAAATTATCAGAACAACTGACTGTTTAATGCCATGGGTTTCTCAGTGTGCCCTGTTGACATGAGAAGCCAGTGGATAATGAAACTTTGGGTTTGTAGGTTTATAGTTCTCTAACCCTTACCTGGGTTGTCCTACTTAGCGTGCACTGTGGAAACTCAGCACAACTTTAGCTTCACTTTTGACCTTCATTGTACAGTGGGTAATTCTTCATGTAGGCTTTAATAATCTCGACTTTGGAGGGTTCAATTTATTTGGTTAGCAGTTGGAATTGTACACCTGCTTGCAAGTGCGTTCTAGGTGTGTTGTGGCTTAGCTTTTAGCAGGGCGAGTTCCCATCTTTTCTGCACAGTTGTTCTGCGTCCTAGTATTAGGTTTTTGATGATTGTCTTGGAGGTATTGGAGAATTCTGCTTTGAGTCTACAAGTGTAACCTCCTGTTCAACCCTGTGTAAATGCATTTTGTACTTCCCTCTCACATCAGTACTGCAAGCCTATTTCAGTATTTGGTTTGGTGCTGTGGGACACTGAGCTTGTTTTTTTGTATGTGGCCAGAAGAGTATTAATATGAAAACTTTTCTGTGGTGCCTAGAATAGCTCTGAATTACCAAGAGATTTATAAAGTGATGGCAAAATGACCACCATTCCCAAAGTTCTCCATCTGTTGCAGCACTCGTGAGCCCTACTTTTTCACCAGTACTACTGTTGCTGCTCTAGCTCAAAATGTTCCCTGTGGGTGGCAGGCGTTTTCCATTTGAGCCCTTTTGCTACTCTTCTCATCCCAGTGCACATCCACACTTGACATCTGTGTCCTTTACCTCTACCCCTTCTAGTGGGGCATACAGTGTAGGATGTAGTCCACATCCTCTGTCCCCTTCACACTTAACCAAATGTTGTGTAACCCTGGAAAAAGATTGAACATGCCCAGCCCCTATGCCTAACTTAAAAGGGATGCCTCTGATGTAATCAGTTGTAGGGCCATTGCGTTGGAAACAAATTACGTTGGTCCTCCATAGTAACAGCCAGACTTTGCTATTAACTTTCACTCTTCCTGTTACCTGCTTAGTGGTAATTGACCCAAACAGAGGGCTTTGAACTCTCTATGGGCTTGTGAGTACATTCTGCCCAGCAGAAGGAACTATAATGCAGGATTATTTCTTGTTGCTTTTTAGTTTGGCATATAGGTGAGGTGTGTAGGTGTTCTTATGTTTGCTGTCCTCATGAAACTCTGCAGCTTGTCATGCTGTATCACTTTAATCTCTCATGGTGACCTACCTTCCCCTGTCATTTGTGGTGTTGTGTTTACTTTGTGTATCGGTTTATTAAAAATGAAAGGTGATTCACCAAGAAGCAATTTAAAAGGGGCATATATTAATGGGTGTGGTGTAGTCCCACTGCAGGGGGCTTACCATAATCATGTGTGTTAGTCAGTGCCCAGACTCTGTCGCAAGACCTATCGGCCAATCCGAGGACCAGGAAAATCTGGCCTACTAAGAACCTCGAGCCAATGCATTGAGCTTCCCGCAGGAGGACCAAGATTAGGATCATTAGTGTCCTCCTCCCAGGTGTACCCACTGCGCTGAACAATTGATTAGGCATGCTGCTAAGGCTGGCGCTCTATAAAGCTTCTGCCTCTCTCTCCCCTAATTCAGTTTCCCATCTTTTTATGTGGCCAGCAACAGTGCCTTTTTGCCCTTCAGAAAAAACAATTTTAGTTGACGTTCATAATGGGCACAACTGGTTCTCACCACTGCAGAGCCCGTGTTCTACGGGAGACTAGACTGAGAGGCGACATGGCCTGGGACCCAGCATTTTCATGTGCTCTCCTGTTCTCCTCTTCGACAAAGAGAACCACTGGTCAAATGGAGACACCAAACCCACTGGAGCCATACGAGGTGAGAACTTCTGCCTTACCCCAAAATGACTTCCTGGCCTTTGCAAGCCCTATGAGTGCATGCCAGCCCAGCAGGTGGACAAGACTATCTATTTGGAACAATTAACCACTGCTATGGGCTCCAAGAAAGTGGGAATGAAGATAATACCAGACTTTGTTGCTATAACATAAGCACACCAAGGCATAAAATAAGCAGTGTCGCATAGCAATTTGCTATGCAATTCTGTAGTTTTGCTAATCAAATGAATACTTGTGTTTGCTATTTAAGTTGCCCTCTTCAATGAAAGCACAGCTCTCCAGGCATTCCTCTCTTGCCATTGGTGCTCTCGTCACCCTCTTTTCTCTGTTCACTTCTAGTGCTAATGGAGGAAAGTACAGCAGTAATCCTCTCCTCCACTCTTAAGTGCCAAATGCATGTGTAGGAGTGCAAGAATTTAGTTTCCAAATTATTGCAAACCAGAAGTAATTAAGCCCTTTATATCCTGTCTGGCAAAGACCAGTATGTGTCAACTTTATATCTTTTTAAAAAGACAGTCCTGCAATTCCATTCCTAAAATGTAATTTGTTAAATAATACATAATTAGAGAATTGAGACTGTAAAATCTTGTATCGATCCATGCTTTACAGTAAAGCTTAGTTTAGTGTAGCTGGATTTCATAGTGTCATAGATTGTATTTTGTCTGGGAAGATGCATCATGTTGACTAGTGAACTTTTGAAAATGTATATTGTCAAATGATCAAATGCTGTTGATGGCAAACCTAGTTCTGTAACCTGCAGGTTACATTCATCTTGCAATTGGTGCTCAACCCATGATCAAATCCATACTCCTTGACATTCTATATTATCACCCTGTTGCTTTATACCAGGTACCCTGAAAGTGAGATGACCACAAACTGCGATATTCCACCTACATAATAAATACACAAAGCGAACTAAATGCTTGCGTAAAGTAGTGATCAATAGATCAAGCCAGTCTGTGGATCTACAGATCTACTGCAATACCAAACACTCTAGTTAGTCTCTAGAGCTCGCTTTGCTTTATGATTGTATTATATATTACCACCTACAGGAGACTGCTGGCTAAACTGTTTTCAGAGCCTTTATTTTATCATATCTATTTATTTGTGTCCATTCATGCAGCTAAGCTTTTACATTTTACAGACATTCATTTATGGCTCACCGTCGTTTCGCCTACTCGGTCAAGTAGATATTATGAAGGGCGAGTAGCGAGTAACTTTTATTTAACATCTACTTTGTTTGCAGTAAATGTCAAATAAAAAGTTTCACTGTGCATGTCTGGACTCTGGGTGGCAGCAGTGTGCCAGACAAAGTGAGTTTGTAGTGACAGGAACCATTTTACAGAAATCACATTATACATTTGTTGTCCTCCATTGCTATGGGTCCAGTGCATTTCTCTTTGTTTTAATAGGTAAACTAAGTTACCTGACCTGCAAGCCTAGCTGAAGATTAAATAAAGAATTTGCAAGGCCGGTCTCCTCTCATAGATGTCTTATTCCAGCAGTAAGCAAAACTGCTGTATCGTTGCTCAATTCATGTCTTGGTTACAAATAACATCTGGTGACATTAACAATATTAGCACAGAATTGCTAATCAAAAACATTTTCATTAGCAAACTCTGCTAATCAGTTTTGGAAAACTAATTTATGCCTTGCACACAAACCACTATGAAAGCTGCAGTGCCACACCCACATTGGTATCCGTTGTGAGAAGGTGATGGAGAAAGCAAGATGCCAGCAAGTGGTATCCATAGCACCATGAAATGAGACATTGCTTGCCCTTCTACCTTAATGTGAACGACTTTGCTTATAGTCCCAAATCCAGAATTGTGGCCATCCTGCACTTTTTTGAGTGACTGACGAGGTCCTTGCATGGCTGTGCCAGGTTCTCCACCTTGATGGCACAGATGTCTTCCCGGGCGTTGCTGCACCATTTTGCT
Organism: Ambystoma mexicanum; assembly: GCF_040938575.1. Classification (NCBI taxonomy): domain Eukaryota; kingdom Metazoa; phylum Chordata; class Amphibia; order Caudata; family Ambystomatidae; genus Ambystoma; species Ambystoma mexicanum. The sequence goes on along the minus strand of NC_090935.1, from coordinate 1,144,947,199 downwards.
TCAGGACAGACCATAATTTCCTACCAATTCCCTCACACAGTCAATGCCTATAAGCCATGCTGTAGTGATTTAGAACACAAGTAGAGTTCCATTTTCTCCCCAAATGCTTTTATTAAGGTTTTAAGCTTTTAATCATAAACACGCTCTGGACATTTGGCAACTTAAGAAAAAAGTATGTAATCCCATGAAACAAATTCGTGAGGTATCCCCTTCCTCCTCTCCCCATGTCCTCATTTGGATAACATTTCATCAGGTTTTCTCACTGCCCCTTTTCTGAGCTCCCTCCTACCGCTCGCCCCCATCAATTTATATTGTACAAATGAGCGTTAATGCATCGCATTGTGTTGAGATGAGGACACAATATGCACATCATTACCCAACTGTTGTCACCATACCCCTCAGAATCTCTGGGCACTAAACTGTAATGTTGCATAAAATTAGACATCTTTTTCCTCCAGGGTTGTGAGTCCATATCGCCTTAGGGAGGACTACCCCTCCAATTCTAAATGCTCTGGGGTGTCAATTAACATTGCGGTAAGGTTTTCCATATCAAATATTTTCCTTTTCTCACCCATTCACGCTGAGTGGGACTGTAAGATCGATTCCAGTGTATTGCTAGACAAACTCCACCTGCTAAAAGCAAATTACGCTCCATATGTGGTACTTCCTCCACCGACCTGAAAAGAATCTGCAGAGGACATGGGTCTTTTTCAAACCTCTGAAGCTCATTCATTTATGTAAGCTAACCTTTCTTTGCAGTACAATTACACTACAGCAAAATCTCACCGCATGTGCCAGTATGAACCCCCCGGCCTGCAACTCTCCAACACTATGGGCTCACACTGACAAACTTCAGACAAATTCTGAGTTATTGCCATCTGTGAAATAAGTTAAAATTATTCAACGTGTATTGCATGGCAATGATGATATCCACGCTCCCTGATGCATGTGCAACCATAGCTCTCCATATCCTTTTCCCAGAGTGCTTTGACCTTCTAAACCTGAGGGTCTGTCTCTGCAGCAGGGCTTCATATAATTTTGAACTTAATCCCTTTGTACATATTTAATTCTTTAAGACGTGTTCAAAAGCCAGTAAGTTGCTTTTTAAGCATTGTGCCCATTTAGAGTCTGTGATTACCCCCTTAAACTGAAGATACATAAAAACAGAGCCGTCTCAGATTTAATAACACCACAAGCCGGTTTATACTAGCAAATGTGCCTGTCTCCCATAATTGGCCCACTCGTGCTAATCTCGCTTTGTACCAGCTCTGAAACCTTGGTGGTCCTTGAGTTAGATCACTGATCGGTGATGCCCAGAGGCAACTCTGATGGCCTTGCAGAAACCCCTTCGAATGGATTGTATCCTCCCACATATTCCTCATCTTAGATATTCGTATCTTCAGCTTTGCTGCTTCGGAAAAAAAATTCTCTCCACCACAGGGCTTAAGTTTAGTTTGGTTTAGTTTATTTATTTATAATGTGCGCCTCACCCGTAGGGATCTGGGCTAATGTGATTTCTTAGTTACACAGGCAGAAGTAAGCGGTACAACAAATTATCTAATGAAATGTACAGAGTAGTTTCGCTGTGCTCGAGGTGGCATCATCGATGTCCCTCGGAGGTTGCTGTTGAGCGTCATCGTCATCCGCAGTATAAAGCTTTCGCTTCGTGTCACGAAAACGGTGCTTCAGTTCTTCGAACTATGTCTTCCTCATCGAATCCTTCCACGCCAAAAACTGGCTTTAAAAAGTGTCAGAAATGCAGGAAGAAGATGTCAATCCCTGACCCCCATCGAAATTGCCTCTGGTGTTTGGGTCCGGACTATCGGGACGACGAATGCAGTTCCTGTCAGGCAATGACCAACAAAGCTCTTAAGGAACGAAGAGGTAAACTGGCGGTGCGGGTGGAATCTTCGAAGTCTTCTTTGAGAAAAAAGAAAGACTCGGGGGAGTCATGGTAAATCTCAACGCAAGTCGAGGGAATCAAGATCGAGGAGTCGGTTGAGGAAATCATCCTCTTCTTCGTCAAAAAGATCCAAGAAAAGGCGACACCGATCTCCCTCTTCCTCGTCTGTCATCTGAGAAAGGGGTTATCACCTGCCCTTCAAGGCATGATTCCCCTAGAAAGTGGGAGGCTTTTAGAACCTCGATGATGAGAATGTTTGAGAATGCGGCCCAGACCCCTTAAAGAAATCTCATGAGGACCATGCCTCCGCTCATTCTAAAAGTGACAGAGGGAGATCAAAGACCAAACTATCAAAATCCGGCAAAAAATCAAGGGTGTCATCGAGGGAAACCTCTCAGATACCTTATTCAAAAAGTAAATCACGCCTACCAGTGCATAAACAGGAGGCAACGCCTGGCAAAATGGCGCCAAGTGCCCAACTGCCATTAAAGGCGGTGTTGAAGCCCTACTCGACACCAATATCAACAGTTCACGCATCAACGCTTTCATCGGGGGCTCCTTCGACGGTCGAAGCCTGCGTCGATAACACTGACGCCATCAACGCCTTTGTCGAAATCAACTCTAATTCCGGCACCCAAATTGAATTCTTTGTCGAAGCCAAGGTCTATGCCCATTGAATCACCAAGTAGAAGATTTCATCCCGAGTCTAGACAGGGTTTTTTTCAGATCTAGGTCTTCTATTTTTGAAGAGCAATCCTCTGAAGAGGACATCTCTCCTTCTGGTGTTAGATTTGGGACAAAATATGTTCCTGAGGAATTAGTTGATCCTCACTCTAAGATGGCTGACCTGTATGAGTGTCTACAGACAGCAAATGGTCTGGACACGTCTCCTGAGTTGGAGTTTGAAAGACCTGACCCTGCTATCATGCAGACTCAGGATATAGGAGACTTATGAATAAGATGACCAAATTCATGGGGTGGAACAGAAGTTCCCTTACTTACCCGCAGGATGATATGACGGACATTCTCTCTGAGGGTCCTCAAAAGGATCCTGTCCTTCCCTTTCACATAGCTCTGCAAAAGAAGGTGATGCTTGCACGGGACGCCCCTGAATCGGGGCCTGCTGTAAATGGAAAATTCACCAGCAAATACAGGCCGCCTTCTTCTGATCCTGAATACTTAACAAAACATCTGTCACCTGAAAGTTTAGTGGTCCAAGCAGCCACATCCACTAGACAGTCGGCATACCCTACAATTCCCCCAGATAGGGATGATAAAAAGATTGATACATGGTCTCGCAAGATTTTCTGTTCGAGAACATTGCCTTAAAATCGGCGAATGTGACTTGCACTTTTGCAAGATTCACATACACCCTGTGGGATTGTATGACAGCGGAGGCTGAACATATTCCTGATGGCGAGGAGCGAGAAGGTTTTCTTGCAATTGTGAAAGATGGAAAGGAGGCTATGGGGGAATGCCTTTAATCAGAACTGGACGCTGCTGACAGCATCAGTAGGTCCATGGCATCTAGCACAGTGCTACGCAGATTTGCATGGCTGAGGAAGTCGGGCTTCGCACCGGACGTGCAGGCCAGTCTACTTAACATGCCATTTGACGGCTTGAGGTTGTTCGACAGCAAGGCGGACAAAAGTTAAGAAAAGCTGCAGACCTCAAAAGCAGCAGCTAAGTCTCTTAGCACTTATATAAGACAACCTCAACAACACTCCTACTCAGGCTCATCTTCCTGAAAGGGTCGTCCCTTTCGATTCTACTCCTCATTTGGGAGAGCGAAGGGACCGACTAGTCAAATAGGGCAGCATGGGAAATTTCCTCGTGGAGGAAGAGGAAAGAGTGCTAGATGAGCCCCATGTCATGATGCCTACCTCCAAGGAGCCAGGCCGGGCCCAGCAACCCCAGAGGCAGACATCATTTTCCCCAGGGAAGTCTCTGCGGGCTCAAGTCGGGGCCCTTTGGACTCAGTCCTGGCGCCTTAGGCGCCAGGCTCATAGCCGACCCCAGTCCTGGCGCCTTAGGCGCCAGGCTCATAGAAGAGGATATGTGTTTAAGTGCTTGGGTGCACACTTACCTGATGCAGACCTTGCTGCTTCATCCAGGCCCTCTTGAGGCTTGAATGGGACTACTTTACCTGTAGGACTACTTCACCACCCGGGTGTGGTCGGGGAAGGATACATACCTGATTGGTGGAAGGATACATACCAGGAACTTCTTCCAAGGCTATTTAAACCCCACCCGAACAGCCACACGTGCTTCGCGTTGTTCTGCACCTAGCAGCTGGACGCTCACCGTGTCAGCTCCTGCATCCTGACTTCAGCCACGCCTGCCAGCACCCTGGAACACCTGCAAGGGGAGAACGGAAGAGAATAGGAGAAGAAAAGCCCTTACCTGCTAAATCTGCATCCCGGAGTCATTTCTCCAACGGCCCTGAAAAGGAAGACATCATTTTAAAGGCATTTTGTTTCGATCGCTGCAGCGCTGCATTTTACTCACCTTTGTAAGGCGCTTCCATCTTCAGCAGCGATCTTCCGGATTCAGCTACGCCCCGGCGCCTAGAGGAAAAAAGACAAGAACAAAGGTGAGAGGGAGAAAAGGAATAAGGAAAGCTCAGTTTCCTTTTAAGTCTTACCTGTTGGATTATTCCCACTGCATTTCGGGTCCTGCCGCTTCCTGGCATCTCCGGACCCCGGCCCCTATGGGGAAAAAAGACAAAGACATTGAATGAGCGAATGCAAAGACATTACCTGAGCGCTCATCCAGAACTGTTTCACTTCGGGTCGGCGCCAGGGGAAAAAGACATAAGCATTAGCGCTTGCTGCAATTAGACAACGAACATTATTATTAAGCTTGAACTTTTGAACAGAACTTTTACAGCGCCTTACCTGAACAGTCAAGCTTACCTGAACTCCCATCAATCCTCAATCCAGTGAAGTAACTGGGTTCAACGCGCCCCTGCGTCAGAAGCAGGATGGAGAGCTCGTCCTTTCAGACCCTAAGGTGAGACTTCACGGGGAATCGTGGAAGGGTATCGTGGAGGGTTGGAAGAGAGTGGGAGGCTTGAGCATAACTCAGTCAGTAGGTAATACTCCCTTTTCACGCACAGGGGAATATTCCTGCGAGCCGGAGAAGCCAGAGTAGAGGGCCCTTCCTGTCCATCTTCAGAGTCCTGCGCTTCACCATTGAAGAAGCATCAGCACTCGAAGCCAGACCTGCGCCTCCGTGGGAATCAGGTGAGCATTACAGTTTGGGATGTTTACAATTGGGTCAGTCTAGCAATAATTTTGCAGTGCTAGAGTCTGGATTCTGCAAAGAAATCTGGCTCTTTCAAAGAATTCTGGAGTCCGCTACAAGATGAAAAGTTCTGCAATAAGGTGCTGCGCGGAGAGCTGGATGGGTTCTGGCAGCAGTCTTCTGGAAGCAGTGTGTTCTATGTGTAGTAAAACTCCTATATTTATCCATTACAAAGTTTATGGCATGGGCAGAACTTCAAAACACACCCCCATGGTTGTGAGTGGCTACCGGCATGCGCTTGGTTTTGGTTGGCAGCCTGAACAGAGCTGTCATCTTATGACAAGATTTAGGAACTCTCACCTGGATTTTTACCCAAAACATACTTTTGTACAAATGTACATTTCTACCATTATGTACCCTCATAAAAGTGGACACATATACTTTATATTCGATTGTCTTCATTTACATTCACTCCCCATCTTTGCGAGAGCGGTATTGGTCATTCTATAGATTTTTATCAATTTTACCCATAACACTTTGGATTAATCATTTCTAATTTGATACATCTATGGGTGCTTATCAGTGGATCTTGTACATACAATTGTAAGTTTGCAACATTAATAGTTTTGTCACAATCAGCCATTTTTCATAACTTTGGTTCCTTAAATGGTACGATTTTCCTCAATGTCTTCAAATCACAAGGCCGAAATTAGTTTACTGTCTACCAAGTTTCAGATTTATCCCTCTTTAAGTTGCCCACTTAAAGAGTTTTAAAATTTAATAAAAAATAAGGATTTCACAGCAAAGTCTTCCTGTGTAAACTCCCCTTTTCAGGCAGCAGCTGTCCAGTCCTTTGAAGTTCACTGAGAAACCTCCTCCACATCCTGCCCCTCCTTGCAGAGGTCAATGCTCAGCTGGTCCTTTGTTCTTTGGTCAGCCAGCAGACGAATGTCTAATGCGGCCCCATTGTGTGGCTTGTTGGCATTATGCGGGAATCATTAACAGCCATTGGCCTTCCTGTTCTCAAGGGAGTGTCAAGCGGAGATGTCAGTTTTCACAGGCCAGGCTGTCGGATCAGAATTAAATTGTGGATTGGCCCCAGGCTGGGCTCTTTGACATTAAAGTCTTCATTTCAAATATAAAATATAAGCACAGTTTATAAAGGATGTAAACATTTAGAAAGAATTAGCCCTTCACAAACATGCTTGAAATAGTGGATTTTGCAATTTTTCAGGAAAAAGAAAATGCATTTAAACTGGGTTTGACAGCCAATTTCCTTCGGCAGCTGTCAGGCAGTGATGCCTGGATTCCTCTGACTGCCTGGGGAATCCATGATTTCAGCATACTTTCCTCTCCATAATTCTCTGGGAAAGTGACAGAATTTTTAAGGGTATTTTCAGATTAGGCCCTTCTGTGGCCTTGTTTCAGGTGACAGATGACAAATGACAGATGACAGCAGTGATTCCTGCTTTTACACCACTTTGCCTCGGTCTGTGGCAGGGCGTGCATCTCTTTTGGTGGTTTATGAACTTGGCGTGCACAGGGGTTATTGCCTCCATTTTTGGAAGTTTTCTTTCCCCATTGGCAAAGGGGTGCAGTGTGGCGCATTGGCGTGGATAAAAATACTCCACACATGGTTACTCTGCGAGTCAAACTCTCTCTTTTGCCAAAAATAGTCTGACTTTCACCTGTCACAAAAAATCACTTTACCTTCCTTCTATCCTCCTCCTCATGCAAGTTAGGAGAAAGAAAGGTTACATAGATTGGACCCTAAAAGGGCTCTCAGTTTCTAGATCTCCAGATTGGCTAAATTTAGGCTATGTGATCAGCTTTTTGTGGGATATACTGGATAAATTGGGTCTAGAAGTAACCAAACAAACATTGTCCAGATGGATAATTTGGCAATCACTGAATGCTATAGGTTGGCTGGAAAAGATCCTCCAGATGGGCTGAGGGCTCATTTAACCAGGGGCATGGCAACCTCAACAGCTCTTCAGAGGGGTCTCGCGATGCAAGACATTTGTGCAGCGGCCACCTGGTCCTCTATGCACACTTTTGTGAACTATTATTCTCTAGATTCAACATCATCACAAGGGAGTCTCTTTGCCAAAGCTGTCTTTCATAAAGTCCATGATTAATACTTTCTGGTACTCCCTCCTCCAAATTCATACTGCTTTGGGAGCCTATCTAAGATGAGGAATATGTGGGAGGACACAATCCATTCGAAGAACAAGTTACTTACCAACTGTAATGTTCTTTCGATTGGATGTACCTCCCACGTATTCCTCATCGATCCTCCCATCCTACCCCACCGCACAGTTTACGTATTTTACACTCAACGTTCCTTGAGAGCGTACGGTCTAAGGGATACGCCTTATCAACTCATCAATGGAAAACATATGAAAAAACAGAACTGAAGCCAACGGGCGCGACTCGAGCCCTTTATACTTCAGATGACATCGACACTCGACGGCAACCTCCGAGGGACATCAACGACGCAACCTCGAGCACAGCGCCCTCTGGTGGAAGAACATTTCTTTCCAAAGCAGCCAAGCTGAAAATACGAATATCTAAGATGAGGAATACGTGGGAGGAACATCCAATCGAAAGAATGTTACAGTTGGTAAATAACTTGTTCTTTAGTGTGTTTCTTCTTCCCACATATCACGCGCTTCTTGCACCCTCTCCAGAAGCAGAGTGACAAGGACCCATAGCCAATGTTCCCTCTAAACTGTGCACATGTGCGCTTGCCCAGTTTCCTTCTGGGTACTGCTCAGAAGAATAGGTACCTAATATTTGCTTTCTCCCACAATAAAGCTAAATTTGACTAACTAGTCTTGATATTCTGGTCTAGCCTATTTTCATTGCCCTACTATGCAAGTTTGACCTAAAAACCCAATACACCCACAAGAGGTTCAAAACTAATATGAAAAAGTGCCTCCACAAACAGAAGATATTGCTAAAATGAGCCTGCACACATTAACCAAATAAATAATCTACACTCCCATGACTCCTGTAGTTGACTCTACCACACTTACACCTTATGACTAACTTCCGGCCCAAGTCACATTCAGATATTTCGATAGAACGGTAACTATACCTACCTTGGCTCTGCAAACGTTTACCAAACTTGTACCTACATGCACTTGTTTTCTGTTTATGATATGAACAAAGTTCAAGCACAAGAATTTCTGTAGTGTCACCCAGACTATGTAACCCAAATGTCTGATACTGACTGTAGTGTCACCCAGGCTATGCAACCTCATCCCATGCTTCCTGGTTTTTGTACATGTCACGCAAGCAGTGCCCCTTTGTATGATGATGCATTATAAAACTCGAATATCTTGCACCGCGCACTAAGTACGAATAAGTACTGTTTGCTGTTCGTTGCTCGCTGTGCTTGGTGCGCGGGTCGGGTTTGCAGCATTCGTTTCAGCCATAGTGTAAACGGGGGGGGGGGGAGAAAAAAAGGAAAAACTGTGTACAACTGTGACAGGCGAAAGGGTAAGAGGCTACCGCCATTGCTATCATCTCTACCCTCACTGCTATCATTAGACTGTCTATTGTGCCTGAAGCTATCGTAAAAAGGTTGCGGATTTCGCAAACAATATTAAGAATATACCCCAATTCTGATGACATAAAGTCGAGCACGTTTGTGAATTGATAGCAAGATATAATAATTTATTATTGACTAATCAGTGAAAGGGGGGCAGTCTAATTGTGCATAATTGTGACAAAATGGAGAAGGGTCCCTACACGTTGAAATCTGGTATGCCGCCTATGAATGTTGCCCTATTCAAGGAGGGAACTAATCCAAAGTCAAAAAATATGGTGGTAATGCCGCGCACACCAATTGCTCCCCTCTTAAAGAAGAAAGGAGCTTCTTGTGCAGGGGAGAAAAAAGTGGGAAATAAAAACAGGAACCGCCTGATGTCGAAGGTACCTGACATGCGCTCGTATTAAAATTTGAATACAAGCACAGGGGCTGAAACTTCCCAGGAGCATCAAACTAAAAATTGTCATTTGAATCAAGAAAAGCTCTTTGAGCTGAATAACCCCCTTGACATGGAAGTAGCTGCCATCAAAATAAGCGTACCTGTAATATCAAGTGTTGAGGTGGGAAATGCAATCTCAGACACTACTATGGAACATGAGAGTAAACGGTGTGAGAATGACAGAGTGTATGCATCTGAAATACTTGAAAAAATTGTTGAAAGCCCCCACAAGCCCTGCACAGTCGAGGCTCAGCAGAGACTGAGAGAGGCCTATAATAACTTGCAAATCACAGGGCAAGTAGATGAGGAAGTGATACATTTTATGAATTTGAGCTCTGCCTCGACAAGTGAAGAGGAAGTTGTCTTTGTACACTCTAATACAGGCGATTTAATGCAAGTAGACAATCTGTCGATAATTCCAACACAACACCATCACAATATTAACAGGCAAAGAGTTGAAGAGGAGGATGTAATGTGTGCATCAGGAAATCATAAAACAGGGACGTCTTTAGACATGTCAGAATGTTCTGAAGAAGAAGCGTTTGTGAATTCACTCTCATTTGTTCCTCCAACCCCCAGGCAACCTATAAGGGAAAAAATTCTTACTGGCGGGAGAGCTCGTTCTTTGATGCCTGCTGAAAGTCATGCAGAAGAGGCCCAGGGACTGATTGAGAACAGTCCTGTCCTATTGGCAATGAATACAGCTCTGCTATCATTGGCCAAATTATATGAAGCAATGGACCAACAATTGAACTATCAGACTATATTATTGAATAAGCTAACAAATCAAAACAGCTGCCAGGCAATGGGAGAACAGAGAGAGTGCATTCAACAATATGAGATATTTAGACATTGTGAGTCAAAAGAGTCGGGAACTCCGACCGTACACCCCCCAGACCTCACAGACCGCAGGTCTAAGGCACCTTTGCAGCAAAAAACAGTTCAACTTTAGTGGGGCTCCTAATACCAATAAACCTGCAGAACCCTCAAAGCATCAGTCACAGAATGATGCGAAATGTGACAAAGGTGAGCTGTTTATAATTAAGCCGATTTGGATAGCAACCATTGAGAACAATAATAGTGAAAAAGTACAGCAGAAAATGGATGCAAAACAGAACAAACAAAACAAAGAGGGTCAATCTTTAACAAATAAGATGAAAAGCACCATGGCTGTAGCAAAGATTGTCAAAGGGAAAGCCAAGAATAGACGAATTCTGGAGATAACAAGTGCCGCAAAAGAAATCAGAGAAAAACCAAAAGTTATCAACGAAATCAGTGGGCATATGAGAACCATGCCTACAAGCAGCACGAATAGAATCACCCCAAGCCTATTCTACAAACCACTAAGTGATTTAGTAGCAGTAGAAGCAGCAATGAGAGAAAGCGAAAGTGCACAATCTCAGTCACTCCACAATAATGAAGGGATAGATTCAAGGTGGACTGGGTTAAATGAGCCACAAATGAGAGAGGAAATAAAAAAACTGTGGAAAATTACATGGCCAGTAGGTTAAAGGAGACTATGGAAACTGGCTTAAGAAAGATGGAGACAAAATCCATGCCAGAAGGTCGTTTGGTGAGAGGTCTGGAAACCAACATAATGCTTCCAAATAAAGAGACAATGGAGAATGCTAGCATGAAGAAAACAGTGCAATGGCAAAAGAATAAGAGTATGAGTAAAGAGGTCAAATTCAAGTCGAGAGCAGTGGCTCAGAAGAACAGTCACTGCTTTATTCTGGAATGCAGAGACCATCCATTCCAGCAATTTGACCTGAATCGATCAAGTGTTATAAACATCTGCAGAGAGATACCCCAACTAAGGAACATAACAACGTCGGACATTGATAGAGTTGAGTTCATGGATGACCAGGATCTGACACGATCCAGAGTTTCTGTACACTCAACCATTCTTGCGGACATATTGTGGCATGCGAGGGATGCTTTTTTTTCAAATGGGCTTCAATTTATATCAAGAAGATCTTCAACCAAATGAAGAAGCCGCAGGCTCCATGAAATGGATCCCCCGCATTTATGGCGCCAACCTTACTGGACCAAATGAGGGAAGACGTAATCAGTTGGACCGTTCATAACAACCCACAATAAAAGAGAAATTCCAACTTATATGTTGGAATACTCGTGGGTTCAAGCACTTTACGAATACGGCAAATACTGAACTTGATAGGTTTGATATAGTGGTCTTGCAGGCGACATGGCTGGCTGAAGCCCCAATCTGGGATGGATATGAAGTATTCTTGCAACCAGCAATATGCCTGCCTCGCGGTAGACCGATGGCAGGCCTTCTGGTAGCAGTAAAGAAATCAAAGGGTTTTAGAGTCTCAATGTACGACTCTATCACCCCTTTCATTCAAACCATCAAGTTGAATAGTAATTCACATCTACTCGTCATTATAAACATCTATTGGGGAAGGTCACATGTAACTCCCGATTGCTTTTTTGACCTCTTTCAAGAAGTATTTGCCAAAGTTGCTAAAGAAAAAAATGTCGATCATGTAATGGTTATGGGCGGCTTTAACCTACACCTGCTGAATAAGGGCAAAAGAAAAAGAACGATATAAGAGAGAAGATAGCTTACAGTAATGGAAGACATGCAGTTATTCATGCTAAATGGGTCTGTGGAGGGGGACGCGCAGGTTGCTAACACGTGGCACAATGGTCCATTTGAAGCCACATTAGACTATATATTCGTGAACAGTGCAATGTTGAACATAATCCAATCCATGACGGTAAAGTCAAAAAGGGAAAGTGATCATAGCCAACTCTGTTTAGTGTGGGAAAAAGAAAACCCTCACTGTAAAAGCATTTGTGACACCTACAAGGGCGTTATAATCGTTAATAACAGGAGGAACAAAATTAAATGGTCCAATGCCTCCTTGTGGGATTTTGACAAACATTTATCCATATGTCCAGGCTTGGATTATGTTTCAATAATGCAAAAATATGCATATGTGAAAAACAGCTCACAAGGACATGGCTATAAACCTGCTCATGTCTTTGATAATGATGTCAAAACCAAAAAAGCTAACATGAGGAAACGGATACCGTTACTAAAAGATCTAACATTGGAAGAGAAACTCGCACAAATAAGGCACATACGGACAGTCTATAAAAACTGGCTAAGAGGAAGAAAGGCCCAATGTTATCAAAGGGACAGTGAGGACATGTTCAAAAAGATTGCCTCCAAATCCTCAGCGGAAATCTGGAAGGTCTTGAATAATGCCACTTATAAAGATCAGTCTTCTGTTCAAGTTAACTCCATATCGGCTAAAACCTGGTGCGATTACTTCCTGAAAATATATCAGACACCAATGATGACCCACCAAATGCCTCTTAAAGGTACAAATTGGGATCACACGATACAATTTGATCAAAGTGACATCATAGATTACATCTCAAAATTAAGCTCCTCAAGGGCTCCGGGCCTGGATGGGCTTGACAATAAAACCAACAAAGAAGAGATAGAAGTGTGGTCTCTAATACTGATGAAAATATTTGCGGAAGTGATGCGCACCGGGCAACTTCCAGCATCATGGAAAAAATCTATATTAATTCCGCTGTTTAGGAAAGGAGACAGACTCGATCCAGTATCTTATAGGCCAATAGCCCTTCTAGACTGTCCAGGGAAAATATTTGCACGCCTCGTCTTGCGTGAATTTAACAACTGGCTAGACAGGGAGAACTTGAGGGACCCTTGGCAGACAGGTTTCCTTAAAGGTCTAGGAACAGGACAAGCGCCATTATCGCAAAGCAAGCAAGCAAGAACTTACCATTGTATATTGCATTCATCGATTTCAAAACTGCGTTTGATTCTATCTTGAGGGAGCAACTCGTGGTGAAGCTTATGAGAAACAATTGCCCATGGAACATCCTGAAGTGGATCATTGAGCTTCATTAGGGTACCTCACTACAGATAAGATTAAACAGCGATGGATTGCTGACTGACCCCATTGATACATCGAGAGGTCTCAAGCAAGGATGTATACTGGCCTCAGCAATCTTTAATTTTTTCATTTCTGGTATGGGTAAAGAGTTGCTTAACACCATAACTGACTCCCCAAAACTAGGCCAGCATGAGATCAAATGGCTCTTGTATGCAATGACCTCCTTTTGCTATCCAAGACACCGATGGGGTTACGCAATATGCTCAAAGTATTGGAGAAATATGCCAAATCCAATGGTATGATCATAAAAATAAAAAAAACGAAAGTGATTCAATTTGGAAACTTACAACAAAGAAACAAAGAACATAGGTGGGTTTTAGACAACCAGCAGCTTGAATCAGTGTGTGAATATATCTATTTAGGAGTGAATATTAATAACAACCCACAGGACACCCCATATGATACTACCGCAATGATGAAATGGAATAGTCTAATCTCCCAATCAAGAATCATCAGCGGCAAGTATTGTAAATTCTCCATCGCTCCTCTGCTGACATATTATAAGCAAAAGGCCCTCCCAATACAACTATATGGGTCAGAGACAAGAATATGTAAAATACACAACTATTGGGATAAGAAAGAAGGGGCGTACTGGAAAAGTCTCTTGAAACTCCCGAGATCCACACCCATAGCCCTTATAAGGCATGAATTAGGGCTTATATCAATGCAAGCCACCTATAAATGGAGAATATGTATGCTATATAGAAAATGCGCCCTGAAAGATCATAAGAATGGGTTGGTAAAGCATTTAGCAAACTATGTGAAAGGATCAAATGATAGTTTTGCTAAGCATTGGACAGCCCAAGCGCAGAGTTTCATGCAAGAAGCAGACGTAGGGGATGAGCTTTTGTTACAAAATCCTGACAAAGCAAAGCAAAAGATTTGGGAAACGGATTGGATAAGGACCAGAGAACAATGCCAAGTCTATAAATGCTTTAGACAGAATCCTTTTGCCTTAAAATCCCTTGGCTCTCCTTAAAGTCACCAAGTGTCTCGCATCGAGCAGGACTTCTGCGTTTGAGGTTAAACCATATGGAAAACCAGAGAAGTTACATCCAAATGGTTTCCTGGTGTTGTACAATGTAGCTTATGTCGATTCTGTAACAAGCATGAGGAATCACTAGAACATCTGATCACTGATTGTACAGAATTGGTTTGCTTAAGACTTAAACACTTCAAGAACCTCTTCAAACACCGATTACACATGGAGGCGAAAGACTTATGGAAGTTTATTTTTCATGTGCATTCAAAATCAATAGGCTATGCGACTGTAAACTTCCTAAATGAACTAAAACTAGAAAATGATGATGAGCAAAAAAGTAAGAGATAAAAGCAAACTGATCAAATCGTGTGTTAAACTACATGACATGTTAAGTTGAGATCTGCCCAAAGTACCTTGATCTGTATGCTCAACAATTGCTAATTGACTGCACCTTGAGCATTTTATTTTCTTTATTTCTACACTCTTACATTTTTTCTTTGCTGTTTATTTTTAGATTTTTACGTTTTTCACATTTTTTATCACGGATCTAAATGAATGTATGTTTAGAGTAGGTTATGAGAATTGTGATTAACTAGCTGAACATTATGTTCATACAGTGTTACATGTTTTAATGAAGTAAATGAATTTTGTATTGAAAGGTTGAATTTTTCAGCCAAATCAAATAATAAAATTAAAAAAATAAAACTCAAATATCAATTTTCCCTCTAAAGACTTTGAGTAGGAAAAAGTCATGCTCAGCGTCTCCTACTTTAGCATTGCTAACATTAACCTTTAAGTGGAGAGCAACTTTTACATCATCATTTACTTGGCCCGCAAGGATTAATAGGTATGGGCTATGCCTGGCATTATTTGTATATAGTATCAGGGCAACAGATATTTTAATAACTAGCATGTTTTTTTTACACAATATGCATCCTTTCCATGTTTGACTGAGCACTTATCCTACCCAACAATTTAAAGGTGGGGTATGTTGCAAACAATCTTGTATTCACTTCATAGTAATTGTGCACATGCAGATTCATGACCTGTTCTTAAACTGCTCATAATGTCATGGTGAGGCGTTAACCCTTTAAGTGCCATGGGTATTTCTCCCCAGTGCCAGGGCCTTTTTTGGTGATTTCGGTATGTGGCCATTGAATGGCTTGTAACTTTTTTGTTACTTGAGATATCTCGGCCAAATTTGGCTCCTTTTTTCCCACATTTAGGCGGTCGTAACGCCACACAGGAATCCTAGGTTGCTGAAGGGGGGTGAGAGAAAATAACAAAAAAGGGGGAAAATTTGTTGTTTTTTTTCAGAAAATGCCAATAAAATGATGTACAAAGAAGCCTGTGGTGGTTTCCTTGTAAGAGCTAGGAACAAATGGTTTGCTGTGCTGAGTTCCCCAGTCTCCTGGCTTTCAAGAACAGGTTGAGTGGAAACGAAAATAAATTATTTTGATGTGATTATCAACTGTTTTGTGAGAGGTAGGCAATTTTGGCCATTTTTGCCAATTGGACATGCATGGATGGAATGGGAGAAAAGGGTAGGAAAGCCGAATTGGAGGACAGAAAGGCATATGTTTCTGAAAAGTAGACAAAATTCCAAGTTTAGGAAGGGGTGATTTGCGTAGGTCTGGCAAACACTAGGTAGAGGAAAATGCCATAGATTGGGGGAAAAGCGGGAAAATGACAGAAAAAAAGGTATGTGTTGGACATGGTTGGCTTGGTTTGGCAATGGCTTGGCAATGGCTTCTATGAATTTTGAGAAAAGCAATGCTCCGCTAAATTCCCCCGACTCTTGCAGTTAGGAAAGCACACATTTTTTGTAGTGTTTTACAAAACAAGCATTACCACAAGCCAAACACTGAGCCATGGTACACAGGAGTTTTACGCTCACGGCCTCAACAGATGCACTTTGCATGTGTAAATCGGGAAAACCAATGGGGGAGGAACGGCAAGCACACGTTTTCTGAAAGAGCACAGGCAGACCTTTTCAAGGGTAGGTGACTTGTGCAGGTTACAAAAGTGAATGGTACCTAAAGCAGCGACTAAATGTAGGTCACATTTGGGAAAGGGTTGTGTGACAAAGGGCACCAGCAAATGGGTCAAAACGTTATGAAAACCACACAAACACAACAAATGTTATACCTTCCCGCATTCCAACAGGTGTGCTGATGAAAACGGTACCTCACATGTGTGGGTGCACCTATCTGGGCGCCAAGGGGAAAGCCTAAAACAAAGATAACCCCAGGTTTGTTTCCACACCTGAATTTGACAATTTCTCCAGGGAGGCTCAACATACAGATATGGGCCTCGGGTGTCCAAGCCACCAAGGAAAACAGGGAACCCCATGCATTTCTGGAAAGAGGGGCCCAAATTTTTGATATTTTTTTTTTTTTACATTTTCACCCCTGGGGGCAGTGATCATCTGGGGTCTCCGATGCTGTGGCCCCATGCTTTTTGTCCACGGGGGGAAGGGGGCCGCTTACCTAGTAAGCCCCCCCCGCGTCACAAACGGATCTGTATTGATCCGGTGACATTGCTGCCCACGGATTGCGCGCCCTGCGCCCGATCCGCAGGCAGCAATGCCACACAATGGGTATCGTTGGAAAGGGGAGCATCTCCCCTTTACAACGATACCCGCCTCGATCTTCGGCTTGAAATACAGCCGGAGATCGACGTGGAGCAAGAAGGGCACTCACCTTCTTTCTTCACCGCAGCAGCCAAAAATGGCTGCTGCGGTGATTTTACTTTCAGTTTCACGCCGACGTGAAACTGGAGGTAAACCAGCCCCCTGGCAGTGATGGGGGACCTCCCCCTCACATAGCCCGGGGGTTGGATTACAGTTTTGAGCGATCCCTGCTTTGCAGGGATCCCTTAAAACAAGGTGCCAAAACCGACGAGCCGGCTCGTCGGTGGCAACCTGGAGTGGTTTCCACTGACGAGCCGGCTTGGCGGTGGCACTAAAGGGGTTAAATATGTTTTGCTTGCAAAGTATCATTTACAGAGCCCTGTCATCTAGTATTGCAGGGCAGCACAGGAGCCGGGGAGGGGTACGGGTGGAAGGGCACAGAGAATACTTATCAGCAACTTTCAGAAATCAATCAAATAAGATGTTTTGGCAGTATAGTACAGCGAAGGAATTGTGTGTGTTTGCTAAAGGATAAGAAACTAGTAAAAGTCTAGGAAACTGCATCTTCTGTTTCTTTCTATTCTCAGCTCATGAGGGCTTTTCAATATAATCATGTGCTTGCGTTTATTGCCTCTAGCATGCCCATGCATCTTGTTTAACTTGTATCTATGAATTTCAGAAGAGGGATCCGTAGTCAAAGAAAAAGGCACTCAATCTGTTGTACCCGTGAGCATTTCTGCTTTTGACCTGAAAGGCAAATATATGTGATATTCTTCAATGGGGCTCCTGAAGAAACCTCCGTAAGGCTATTTTTGAATTTTTCTAGGCTGTGGCGAGAAGGTGGGCAAAACTGTAAGCTGCATTTGTGCCCTGTCATTTCACCTCTTATGTCAGTGACAAAAGCAGGGCTCCGATAGGATTTTACTCCCTTACTTGGAATCAAATTATTTTTGAGGGAGTAAGAAACTAATAAACTTTGACAGTGGGGGTATATTTCATGCTTATTAAAATGTTCTTTCCCTTTAAAATTCCCTTTGGCATCAGGCAGTAATATTATTATATTATAAGAGCTCCTACTTATGTCACTGCTCTGCTGGTTACTGATTCGAAAAAATATCAGTGGAACCTTGTGGGTAGAAGCAGGGAGAAGGCTTCTATATGTTCTTAGTTTCCTGTTTTTGTTGGGTACATTTTCCTGTTTTTAGGGAGTACAAATTGATGCTTATGCCTTTTATCCGTAAGGCTTGTTTTGAGTAAATGTTGTCACAAGACAACGCAATGTGGATAGCAAGCAGAGACCCAGGAATTCTGATCATATTCTAGTGAAGGTATTCTGACGCAATTGTCATCATTACACAAATAGAGGCATGTTCCCCTGGGCCTTGAATTACTTAAGGTGGCACATGAATTCCTATTGGCATGGATTCTTAAACACTCCTTTTAGTTGCCCTTATTCCTTTTGCAAAAATTGGATCCTATCTGAATTTTTTGACAACCACATCCGTGATAAACCATATTTGTTTTTTGTAATAAACAAGTGTTTTATTTCAATGGCATTAAACACTTTCTGCGTTCTCTGGGCAGTGTCGACAAATGAATAGGCACAACTGAACCCATTGTTTATCCTGAGGATACAAATCTTTTTCTGTGCATACACATTTTTATCTCTGCGTTGGAGTTCTTTAGGCGGGTACTATAGCATACCTTGAAGTCTTGGACTGGTTGATAAGCTCTCCTTATAATCACATATAAAATATGTATTTTGTTAGCCCATAAATGTTTGGAATTTTTTTTGTAAGATGCACCTTTTACACTGATTTGTAAAGATTTGCAGTGGGTAGGAAGGGGGAATAACCTTCCAAACTGTTCACGGATGGTAGCTCACTAAGGGTGCATGCTCACAAAGTGGCTTACCTAGTTACGTTGCGCACACAGTAAATAAAATGCGCACACAAGCCAACCAATCCCACCCACTGTTTATCAGAATTATTTCTTACACAGTATCCTTCTGATCGTCTGCATATAAGGCTTATAAAAATGACCAAACGTTGGTCCCGTTTCCCCCTGGTTGAGAAAAATGTATAATGAAGATGGGACTTTTTTTGTTTTTTTATATAGGGGCTTAGTAAATATATTGTACATTGTAGGTGAGACGCAGGAACCCTGCGGCACACCACATGTAATAGGAATAGGGTCTGCTGCCGCTGATGGCGAGAAGACTCTCATGGTCCTGTTGCTCAGAAAGGGTTGAATCCATGCTATGGCATCCTGTGAGAAGTGAGCGTCTGGGGGATTGCATAATACTTTATGGTCCACCAGATCGAAGGCGGACGAACGATCAAAGAGAAGTAGCAACGCTGTGTTCCCCTTGTCCTTGAGTTTGTCGATCTGGGTTTTGAGGTCAATCAGTGCAGTTTCAGTGCCGTGTTTGGGCCTGAAACCAGATTGGCTGATTGGACTCCAAGTACTCCTGTATCTGGAGATAGACCACCCGGTCTAAAATTTTAATTAAGAATGGCACTGTCGTAATGGGCCTTTAGTTGGTGGGGATGGATGGATGGATCTAGTGATTGTTTTTTAAGAAGGGGAAGGACCCAAGACTCCTTTAAATTTCTGGGGATGGTACCAGATAAAAAAGAGGCATTAATTAGCTGTAAGTGATTTCAATCCGGCACTCACCTAAGTCAACGCCTAGCGTGGAATGCACAACTGAAATCCTTATTTTTTTGTGTCTAAAAGTTATTTTATTCTGAACGATGTACCACTCATATCACGTCCCTCTCCTGGTGTCCCCCCCCATTCTCTCCCCCCCCCCCCTCTCCAGTCACACTGAACCAGGAATGAGACTGGTTTGCAAAGTTAAAATATTTATTTATGTATTCACAATTTGATCACACTGTTTTAATGGGTATACAATAATCACCAATGGGGTGATGTAACACTAACCATCTCTTTAATCACAATGAGTAATAATGAGCAAAAGCAATTCAGCACAGAAAGAATACTTTTGAGTGTATGTTCAAATCAAATAGCAGTGTGGTTACTATTTCCCCACGCACACCCCTCAACCCCCCAATAGGCAATGTAAAGAGATAGTAGGAGAGAGCAGGTATTCAGGAATGACAGAATTCAACACAAAATATCAATCTCAATTTCTCCCAGCAACACAAGAGAAAAATGGAATTGATTGGCAAGCTGTCAAAATGCTTTTAAAGTTATCTTGAGAATGGATTGGGTAAAACACTAAATATGGTCTAAATCGCTGAAATTGTATACATTCTTATGGGAGCCGCTTTAGATAGTTGCACGCAAACACTAGCAATGATTTGATACTAAGAAGCAATGTGAAATCTTAAAACTGAGGTCGGAAGCTTTCAAAAGCCGTTTTACACGTGTCAGAATTTCCCTAAAACGAAATTTGCAGCAAACTTTTCAATGCGCGCTAATCGCGATTATGGGAGAACTATATGGATTTGGAATGCGGTTTTAGATGTGAATTAAAGCTGTGGATGTTAGCTACAAGCAGAAGTTGAAGCACAAAAACTGTGCAAGTTATGGACGTTTTAGTGGAGGTCGTTTTTCGAGATAGGTGCAAGAATGGAAAAACGCGAATGCGCTTTAAAAGTGACAAATGGGATTTCTAACACGATAGGATGACTATGAATAAACGAATACCACACAGGACACAGCCACTTGATCAGGGTGACTGCTTGCCGAGGAGTTTGCCTTCTTCAGATGAAAAATATCAGCGCAAAGATAGTTTTAACAATATTAGCACATGAGGAAAGATAGTAGGGATAGGATAGAGAGTTCAGGCAAGTCAAAAATATTTCTACAATATCGGTTCTGAAGACAAGATTTCTGGCACCATCAGAACACAGGGATGCCGCATGGCAGAGCAAAAGTGGGTCAAGACATCCCATATAGCTTAGTTATGAAAGGTGTGAGGTCTCTCGCGACATCTTTGATAATTTGGGCTGGACAGTTGTCTCCCTGACAATTTGAGGGTTTTAGGGATAGGATGATTTTTTTCAACCTCAACGATTGAAACTCATGAAAAAGTGTTGTGATGGTTTAGTGGAGTGCGTAGGGGTACTGGCAGGTGTGTCTGAGTTAGGTAGGTTTGCTTTTTTCTCAGCAATCTTATCCTGGAGAAGGGTAATTTTATTAGTTAAGGCATTCTGTATATTAGAACACCAGAGTTTGTCCTTCAAGCAATTGTCTGACTGGTGAATAGGGTCTTCCAGCTCTTTTAAAATTACAAAGAGTTCCTTTGTGCTTCAGTTTGCTTGAAGAATTCCGTTGTTATACATTTCCTATTTGGTATGTATGATTTCTTTCTTATATAGGGCCGATATGTTGATAAGGTTAGTTTTGTTTTCATCAGTAGGTAGGTGTCTCCAAGTGACTTTGCATTTTCTTTTTTCGGCTCTCAAGGTTTTGAGGTGCGGACTGAACCAAGAGTTGAGGTGAACTCTAGGTTTACTTTTCCTCATTTTTAGTGGGGCGATAATGTCTAAGGCTTTGGTCATGGTATTATTATATTGTTCTACTAGTGTAGCGGGGTCATTAGTATCTGGCAATGAGTTAAGGAAAGGTATTATAAGTGGTATGAGCTTATCCGCCATAATGTTCTTTTTGTTCCTGGTAAGGATAGGAGGAGCTACTGGGTTATTTGAGGTAATGGTCTATCCATAGTTGGAGTTATGGAGGTGATTGAGGCATTGCAATTGAGTTCTGACACCCAATCTAGAGTTCTACTTTTATTGTGTGTAGGCAAAGTCACTCTTTGGATAAAGCCAAGTTCAGTGAGCACATTGTTGGAGATTGCTGTAGCCTGCTGGTAACTAGGGTCGTTGAAGCCCAGGTTGACATCCCTCAGCAAGAGTATTTGAGAGGTAGTTTTCATGTTGTCAGATAAAATTATAGAGCTGTCCTCCTTGAATGCACCAATGGGGCCTGGAGGTCTATAGATAAGATGAATTATGAGGGTTTGGGTGTCGGAGATGGGCAATTTAGCAGTAAGTTATTCACATGATCTGATATCTGCTGAAGGGGCTAGTCTCATGGCTAGTTTGGATTCAGCTATGAAAGCTATTCCTCCTCCTCTAGAGTCGACTGCTCTGAGTATAGTATAGTTGTCTGGGACTGCGAGCAGGATGGCAGGGCCTGCTGCTGTGTATAGCCATGACTCTGTTCTGGCTAGAAAGTCATAGTCTTCAGCCCTGATTAAATCGGCTATCTCGATAGCAGGGGCGTTGCTAGGGGGGGCTAAGGGGGCTATAGCCCCTGATCTTTTGGTTGTAGCCCCGGATAGAATCTCAGGAGCTACAGCCAAAAGACTAGCTAGCCCCCAGTCCCAACAGTTCCGACAGCAGCTTAGCCCCGGGTCTTTTCCAGACCTAGCAACTCCCCTGCTCGATAGCATGTGCCACCAGAGATCTGGCGTTGATTAAAGCGCCCTTGATATCTGGGACGTTATTGCTAGACAAAGGGTTCAAAGGTTTGCCCTGGCTTACTTCTTTGGCAGGTAACGAGACAGGGGGTTCACTCTCTGGTTGTTTTTTATAGGTGTGACCGTTAGTCTTTGGCGTAAGTGAGGTAGTTGGGTCATTGTTTTTTTTCTTGGCATTATGTTTGTCAGGTGGGCATTCTCTCATGGGGTATATGTTGATAGTGGTTCTGACCGGTGGCTCATGGAGTCTGGTCAATCTAGAGCAGAGTCTGACGTTTCTTGTTAAAGTATGGCATGGTAGGTTGGTTTTAATTAAACCACCATGGTTTAGATTGTGATGTGAGGGCGGTTGTTGGTCAAGGTTAACGGAATAGTATGGGTCAGGTTTAGACTTGGTATCTACCATAATCCATATGGGATATCTGTGCTATGCTGAGAGTTAAAATTCAGCTGGGGTGGAGGGGAGGTAGATATGATACCCATTGTGGTTGCACTAGCGCTTGCCATAGTTGGGTAGGGTGAAGTTATATAATTATATCCTGCAACACTGGTCACTTGTGCTAATGCCAGTAGAGCACACAATAGGTATGGAGGTAGGATGGTGGTGGCGTACATAGTGCACTTAAAGTATACTTATGTATGGTATTTGCTGAGCGAGGGTTTTGTGCTGCACAACTGTATCACATCAGCTAATTGGCAGTTTAGGCCAGGGTTAGAAACCATGCAGGGTTCTATTGGCTTTAGGCCAGCCACTATTGACAATAGGCACTGGTCAGCCCTAAATTTCACACAATTCACACCGTGTCAATACTAGATCCAATGCAGCATAAAGACGAAATTTCACACAGGTAGGATCATCAGACATGAGAGCAGTTCAGAGGTCGGTGCCGACAATATGTGTCAATGCAAAGACAAGTAATAATAAAGGGCATATTCCGCTGATGGTGTTCGGTACAATTGACAAATAGGTTGCCTATGGGGCAGTTCAGATTCCTTGCGATAGACTAAATCGGATAATTATCGTTAGGAGTGGAATAGAACGGGTGCAGAGACAAATAATAATATTGGACAGCACTTGCAGGTAGGCAATTAGACGTAGCGCAGAATTAAAAACCGATACATGGTTGAATGTTATCAAGGGCTATGCGTCCGGTGTATGTACCAAATCCGGTGTTTCCCAATAGGAGCAACATAAATCTAGTGCGAGGATGGGAGTTGGCATTATGCAAAGTTCGACTGAGGTAGCAATGGGCACAGATGTTAATACAGCGTAATACGTTTGTGTTTCAGAAGCTACGAGTCGAATGCATAGTCAGATAAGACCGTGAACAACATTTGGTTTGGGTTCAGGATAGTCAGATAAGACCGTGAACAATGTTTGGTTTGGGTTCAGGATAGTCAGATAAGACCGTGAACAACGTTTGGTTTGGGTTCAGGATTCAGTGTTGGCGGGAGTCTCGGGTTGGGCTCGGCTTCAGACACGGGTGCTGATGTAAGAAAAGTTGGGTGGGCCACCTTTGGTTATTCCACTCCTGTAGTAATTTTTGCATGAGGTTCCCCCCCACCCCACTTGATCAGAGATTCTCCAGGTATTTCGTTTTCTGATTCCCTTGTATGTATTGATGCCTCCTCCTGCCTGAAGCGCGTTATAATGTAGTACTAGCCCCTTGTGTCAAAGCTCCCCTCAAACGCCTTACCTCAAAGCTTTTCAAGACTTGACTATGTGTAACTGTGCAGCGTTTCATATCACTGGCTTCTATTAATAGATCCTCCTCACTGATCTTAAGAGCCTATGGACCATACCTCGTTTCTTCCGATTGGCCAGGCCTCACATACTCTCCCAGACTCATCTGTAGGGGCAGCACAGGCACGCCCGGTGCATTATGCACACTAAATCTCCTCTGTTCCGAATGGAGTAGTCCCAGGGGTCCCTCCTCACCCGTTTTCAGGTTAGAATGAGTTGCTTGGGGTCACAGTGCTACTGGGAGCTCCTCGCTGATTCTCTCCACTGGCACCTTACCACTGGTCAGTGTGTCATGGATCTCCAAAGGTAGCTTTCAGTATTTTGGGCAGGCCCTTTGCTCTCCTACCGCTGCCCCTGTCTAAACAACACATGCTCACTGAAGACCAATGAAATCAACGGGGGGGGGGGTGTTACAGGGAGGGGTGTTATTTCACAAATCAATTTTTCTGCAATTATTTGCAGGGGTCTTTTTAAATTAGAAATAGGGGGAAGGTTCAAGGAGCTGATCTCTCGGGCTGCCACAATGCCTGCACCTCCTGGTGGTCTCCATAGTCACTTTTTCACACTACTCTGTCCTGTTCCATCGTTATTTCAGCTGCTGTTCCCCTGCGTACTGTACTCTCCAATCAAGGTTTGTCAAAAACCAGAGCCAGAGACCTATCACGCTCCTGCTGACTCCATCGACCTCCTCTTCCCCAATCATGGACCTACCTTTTGACTAAATGCAGACCTTTGTTTAGTTTTGGCTGTTGAGAGGCGCTGGCAGTGATTCCGTTAAGCTGAAATTATTATCATGGGAAGCCAAGGTAGGAGGGAGATGAGATGTGAGGGGGACATAGCCTGTGACCCTTTGGCTATTTACCCATCCATTGACCGTCCATTGCCATGCTAGTTCCTATTGACATTACCAGCCACTTGCTTCCCCGCCCCACTCAAAAAACAACCCCGTAGGATCTTTGGGTCTGTCTCTCCGCAGTTTGGGCACCCTTCTGAAAGGTTATGGCTTAATCGCAACTACAAACCAGCTCTGGAAGTAATAAAAACGGTATTAACTAAGTGTGTCTACAGCCACATGATTTATACGCTGTATGTCTGTCCTTGCATCTGTTCCTTGCAGTATTTTACTTTTGAAAACGGCTATTGAGGTGATATTGTTTCTACTTTTAATATTGCTCTTAATCCGTATGCCGATGACAACAGCTATGTTATGTGTCCTCGGCAGTCGGTAACTTAAAACAGTCTATCCAATATTGCAAAGTGGATGACAGTGGCCAACCTTAAATTTAATTCTGTCAAAACTGAATTACTTATGTTTGCTTTGCCGAGTCAGGAAGCCAATATTAAAATGTGTTGGCCTCTTAATTTGGGGTGGGCATTGTTTCCTCATTAACCCCTTTGGCCAGACACCGCCACTTCTGGCTCGACTCCAAACTCCCCCTGAAACATCACATAGATGAAAAGAAAAGGTAAGGCAGCTAGCTAATTTTCGTATTGCACTTCTTCGTAAAGTCAAACAATATATTCCCAAGGGTTTGTTTCACTCATTTCTTCTAGCACTTATGCTTTCACACAAAGATGGAGGAAATGACATTCCTTTGGGGGTCCCTAAATAAGCTGGTTGGTACCTTGGATCAGTATTACATTCGGCTGCCTGTTTCTTGCGGGCAAGAGGAACCTTGATCCCATTCTCTGGTAGGTCCATGTTCGATTGACTATAGTCCACATTTTGGTCGACTACATTTGGTTGATTCGACAAAATACATATGCTATGTACATGCATATGTATGTGTGTATTGAGGTGGGGGATTAGGGAGGTCGACCAAAGATCAAATTCAGGTCGGCAACATTTAGTCGACCAAAATGAAGATTAGAGACTGTCAAACAATGTAGAACTCGTCTCCTATTGTGGCAGGGCTGTAGTGGCTTACCAAAGAAGCATGCATTGAATGTATGCTTTCTTGCGTTACCTTGCTTGGACCTAGGCTGTTTTCAACCTACCTAGGCTGTTTTCAACCTTCCTAGGCTGTCTTGCTTCAACAACCTTCCAACCTGGCCAACTGACTGAGAATATCTGGAGTTGTCGGAGGCACCCGATTAAAAAAGAACATCGTTGTTTTAGGATTCCCAAAGCACAGAAATCGCATCATGCTTTCAGTCCCTTTGCCACGTCCTTTGGATTGTTTTGCCTACTTGTTTGTTCGGCCCTTTCCTTTCACCAGTTTCGTAATGAGCTTAAAACTTTGTTTCGAACCTAATACTTGAGGCATGTCACTTTTTAAAAATGTTCCTTTTAACTAGTTTTTAAAAAAATGTATATTTGGATCCATTGTTCTGCGCTTTGTCGCCCAAAGAGTAGGTTTGCACAAGATAAACATTTAAATCATAGTGATGGTATTGGCAAAGCCAACAGTTTTGGCTCTTGTATAGTCATTCTATAGATTTTTGCCAGGCACTGCCACAATATGCCCAACTAGCATCCTTTGGTAGACTTGCATGCAAAATCTGTTTCCTGTGCCTTCACAAAAGCCAAAAATGTCAGCCTTGCCAATCTTTATCGTCCTAGAAAATAGAACTATGCTTGGTGCTTTCATCTTCCTCTTAATCTTGAATGTTCTTTCTCACAGCAAACGAGAGTTTCATTCGTTTTAACTTTATTTTCAAATGGCAAACAACTGTTTCTTAAATCTTGTTCACTGAAGGGTGTAGAGCGGATTGTCGGGCTCCTCTTCTGTATCATCACTTCTAGGCATGAAGAACCTATCTTTTGGAAAATTATATTTTGCAACTTATCTTTCCTGTAACTTTCACCTCCTTGTACAATTTTCTCTGTTTATTTAATTCGAATGTATCCAGTACTACTATGCCTACATGTAGCCTGCATAATGTGATCCATATTTGATAAAGGAGGAATTTTGATTTCATATTTCTCTGTGGGAACAGCTTCAACCACTTTGACAGGCCATTTTTCTTTCTCTAACCCTGAAAAAATGCCTCAGCCATTTGGATTCTTTCCAGTTATTAGCTCATCCCATTTCTATTAGGGGATCAGAGCTGAAGAGCTGTAATGTCGGGCCATTACTAAACAAGCAGCAAATTGGCCACTGACCATCAGTGAAATATTTCTGAAATGAAAACAAAACTGCCAATCAATCTTTCAGGAAGAAGTTACTTTTGAAAATCCCTACAATGGGCAAGTCTGTTCTGTCCGATTCCTCATTAGACTGTTGTTAAACAAAATGTATACGCATTGAAATGTCTGTATGCTTTTGTAATTCTGCCAATTCTGGTAATGAATGAATGAATGAATTTGAGTTTCCTGATGTTTGCAACCTTAAGAATTTTCACTAACGAGCGAATACGTAATATTAGTTGAACAAAGCTGTTTTGGCTCTGAACAGCAATTAAAGTACGTTTACCTCCAAAATTGAAACTGAATGCCCTTCATTACAATGCCAATATTGTTTTTATTATCCCATTAAGAATTAATCGTTATATTCGTAAATTTCAAAGAAGCACGTTTAGAGACTTAATTTTCTTGATTTGCGTCACATCCATACCCAACGGTACATGGTAGAGGGCTTGGATTTCCAATAACTTTTCTGTGTTTTAATACCTGCTGCCTTGATATAGTTGTGTTTTCTCAAGCTGCTGCAGGACCTCAAGATTATCTTTGAGCCTTACTGATAAAGGGAGATTGTTCCCTGGGTGGAGTCTTGTACGCGGTACCATCTCTTGCCCCGCCATGTTCTTACGAAGGTGAGAACCACAGCATTGCCATAGTGTAGGAAGTATCAATTAATGTTCTGATTTTTGTGCCTCCAAGTAGTCTGATACAATTCCTTAGAGGTGATGCCACTTATCTTAAATAGAAATCTTGCAACTCTGGGCCGCCATCGCCGGGGCCCATTGAGTATCCATGAGATGGACTGGTTTTGTGCATGTCCACATTTAAGGGCATTGCAGTAGTAGATGTGCATGTTTGCCCGGCATTCATCATTTGTTGGTATCTCTGAAGGGTTGGTTTCAAGAATTGCAATGCATTTGGTGATGCAGTAACTTGAGTGCCTCCAGCTTGACCCCCCTTCTGACCGCAGGTCTAGTCCGCTGTTCCTTCAGGTGTTTCCTGACAATTTTCAACGGGAAGAGCAGAAGGCCAAAGAAGAAGAGGGGAAGGGAGCACAGGGATTCCCACTCCTCGAGTGCCACGAGGAGCTCCATCAGAATTATACTGTCTTGCGTTTAGTTGAAGCCAGTTGTTTATTATACACAACTCCACCCTCTGTGGACTGATGGTCACTGTCTAAAACTGGTGGTCTCGACCAAACGTGTACATGTTGATGTATTATCTTGGAGGAATAAAACTCCATATGAGATTACATGAAAGGGTTGCAGGGAGAGTTTTTCTATGTATTCCAGAAAGTATCTGCAAAAGTGCAAACTACTTAATCTCTTTGGGCACAGACTGACAGAACCATACCCTTCATAGCACCAGGGGCGGTCACACGTCCCAATAGAAATTCAGTGAACAAAGGCTATATCCGCAGGTATTAGCCAGGGTTCCCTGAATTCAACGAAGCTTCGTTGTTAGTTTGAGTCGCACATCAAGCGCTTCTTTTAACTCTTTTAGGGCCTCATTGGAGAGTTCCTGCTCCCCCGTTACACAGTGTTGTTTTTTTCCAGTCAAGGATCAGCGCCCCCATTCTGCTTCCTCTAGTCAGAACAATGTTGACACACGACTCCCTTTTTATGAAAACATTGCAATGCTTTTTTCATGGACCCTTTTCAGTTTTCATGGCATCTTATTACTGGAACTGCAATCTAATGTCTTCGGGTAGACCTCAGTTTCTACTAGCCTCTTGTTTCTCGGTTCCGTAAGAGTTGTAAAGCAGAAGTTGGTGGGAGGAGAGATGGAGACAATTGTGAGACACGTGAAGAATGGAGGGGGCAGATCAGTATAACCAATTTTTTTTTGTGTGCAAGTACGTTTGTAGTGACTTGTGAGGACACTTAGGGTCTGCCTAATCATAGGCAATGCCATGCAGTAGGAATCATGCCCTGTTCTCCAACAATGGCCATCAAGACCAAAGATAGGTTGCAGGAGCGATGGTTGTCGGGCTTGATGGGAGATATATAGTGTTTGCCCCTGACCCACACCCTGGTGGTGGAGGTGGAGGGGGGGTGGGTGGGTGTGTGTGTGCACGCGCCTGTGCACAGAGAGGCATATGGGAGTTAAGTATGGTGGAAAGAAAGGGGAGCAGTGAGTGGGGGTTGGGCCAGTAGTAAAATAGTACAGGGCTCAGGATCGTTTGGTCCAGTCACATAGCAGAAGCTGCATCCTGGACCAGACCATGGCATACAATCTCATACCATGGCGTAGTATAGCAGGCCAGGGATTCCTGGCTCTTTTTGACCTAGTGGCTTCGGTGTTTGTAGAAAGGGCGTGTTAGCACTGTGCATGGAGATGATCTTGTTCTTCCCTATCCGTGGTGTCGGATTTGTGTGGGCCCACTCTGCATGCAGCGCTAAAAAATACCTTTGATTATTACCCAGTCAGAAAGTACCAGGTGAAGTTTCTTGGCAAGCTGAAGGCTCATGTATGCCGATTGTGTCCAGTGGCTTGAACATTTTCTGGTTTGAATAATGTATATTGTTATTGCTTCTACTGTTCCATGTTTGTTGTTTTCTTGTTGTTAAACTGTAAAGTGCTTCGGACTAAAGTGCTATA
This sequence comes from Ambystoma mexicanum, assembly GCF_040938575.1. NCBI lineage: Eukaryota > Metazoa > Chordata > Amphibia > Caudata > Ambystomatidae > Ambystoma > Ambystoma mexicanum. The sequence goes on along the minus strand of NC_090935.1, from coordinate 1,144,917,561 downwards.
TAAAAACAATAAATACAAATAGTGTGTAGCGGTATTGTGGCAAGTCCGTTGAGACTGTATATGTGAACCAATCAGTGCGAGTAAGTTTCAGAACCCCAGAAAGTGTACATCCGGGCCATTTAGCTATTCATGCACTGGTGAACCACCATGTGTTTAGAGTTTCTTAAGGTCCAGATGGTCGGCCACTGTGCACGCCGACTCAGACTGGCCTCTAGGGCAATACCCGAATTGCCAGCCCATGTTTATAGTGTGGGCCAGTTTTTTGGCCAGAGTGGGCCAGTTTCATGAGTTACTGCACTCGTTGTAACCAATGTTATATGCTTTCAAATGCTTTATTTGCAACAAATGTTACCAAAAACTCCCCCTTAGGTAGGACTGAAATTGTCTGTTCTGAAAAGTAATGAATAACAATTTCTGATTGTGGCCCATTATTTCATTGGTGCCCTTGCCGATATTCTGTCCCTGTCCGACCTTGTGTGCACGTATGGAATTCCAAAGTTGTGGCTAGATTTCAGAAGGAGGCCGCCAACTGCTGTTGATTGTTGAAACATGGGACTGTTACTAACGCAGCCTTGCTGGATTGACGCACCCTGCCTGACATCTAGTGTGCAAATAGCTTTTCTGGAGCTTCTGGGCGCTGCCATGGAAGGCCCAGGGGGAAATGCAAATGTTTAATTGGAGTCTGCATTTCATTGGGATCCAGTGATGGGTCCGGAAAGCTGGGGTCGCGTGTTGCCATCTTTCCAGTCTCAACAGGAGTGTGGTTGCTGAATGTTGCACTCCTGGTGAACGGTTTAAAAAGTATACTCCTACGTCCTGTCCCCTTTCCTCCATTCTTATGGGACATCTCTCCGTCCTGTGGGACGGGACCAGAGCACTTTTGTAAAAAGCATCCAAAAATGTTGTCCTTCCTCTTTCTTGCGCGGGGCATGGTATGCGGCCGTAACCCTGCCCACCTTGCCTCCACCCAGCGCATCGCCCATCAGTCCTTTTCTCCGCTCATTCGGGACTGGACATACTTGCATCCTCAGAAGATTTTCTTCCCTTTTTTCCGCTCTGGCTCTTGCTAGCGATCGTGTGCTAGTCCGTCTATGTCATTCAAACTAGACTTTCCAGATTGTTCATCGTGTCACCGTCGTTTCGCGAGGGCGGATCCCCATCCTCTTTGTTTAGAGTGCTTGGGTCCGGATCACCGTTGGGACTCCTGTTTTTACTGTGACTCCCTTTCAGTCCGGGCACTTCAACGTCGGTTGGAGCGGTGGGAGGAGGTGTTCCGACGAACTCCTCCTTCACATTTTAAGGCGTTCATCGACGAGAAGAAGAAACGCCCGGTAAGTTCTTTACTTTTCAGAGCATCCCGGCCGGGGGATATCTTTCCGGGTTCCTCTCGGGCCGGCGGGGCGTTGATCGCTCTGCCACCGGGGTTCGCCTTGAGGTGCCCGTTGGGCCTAATAATTGTACTGGAGTTTTCTCCAAGGGTCTCCATAAGGGGCCTGTGGATATCGGAGTGCGCTCCGATGCCCCTCCTGTGGGGGCTGTTTGTAGACCCAGTTCTACTGAGTCGTGGGGTACCGGAGCTCGCTCTGAGGCCTTTCTGTCGGCTTCCCTCAAAAAATAAGACCGGGGTGCGCCCCGAGGCCTTGGGTGGGCTTGCTGTTACCGAACGGATATTCAAGGCCCGCACAGATAAGGCTGTTACCGGACCTGGGTCCGAGGTCCCTCGTTCAGAGGCTAAAGCTACCAACAGTTCTGAGAGGACTGGCAGGGCCTTGTCAGTGAAAGCGGTTCGTCACCGTTGCCGCTCTTGCGGTGACACCAGACCTGTTGAGGGGGCAAAGAAGCAAAGTTCTTCTTTTACCGGCAGTGCCAAGGTCCTTCCTTCGAAGGCTAATTTGGCGGTTGGTATGTCACAAAAACATTCCAGGCCTCTCAGTACCGGCTCTGCCGAGGTCCTTTATGTTGAGGCTAAAGTTAAGACCCCTGATCCATCGACGGGGACCCCTGCCTCACTTCCTCACATGCCTCAGTTCCCCTCGGATGATGACAGAATGGCGCCCGTTCCCACCACGACCGCGGCGGCCCTTTTTGGGTGCTACCCCTACAACTACGCCATCGGCCTCAGGTGTAGGGCTTGGCCCGTTGGGTGAACATAGAGTCCCTTGAGCGCATCCTTATCGGCCAGTTTATGACTGGAACGCTCGGGTGCCTCTTCCGCACAATTTTCACTGCCTGCAGGGACGGCACCGTTGATTTATGTGTATATGTCGGTGGAGGGGCCAGTGTGGCACCCGTCCCCGTTACGTCCCTGGATTTATCCACCTCATGAGAGGCCTCCTCAGCTTCCGAAGCAGTCCCCGGAGGAAGCTTTTTTTCGGTAAATTTCAAACGCTTATGCGTACCGACCCCATGAGGGAGTATTTCAAAGGGCTTTTCAGGGAGATATGTCCTCCCGCACCTCTGGCTCTGACCTGTTCCTCAGGTGGTTCCGCCGGCACCTCCCTTGCCTACGGTGCATCCCCCTACTCTTCCGCCTTTGCCCCCATTCTCCCCTGTGGACAATGCAGCGCCCGACACGGTTCAGCAGGATCCTGATCTGTCGGAATGACGCACAAGGCAATCAAGACAGCGAGGACCTTCCCCGCTCTATCAGAGCTTTTCATGACCGGGTACTGGACATGATGAACTTCTTAGATATTCCAGTGCCCGAGGCACCCGCTCCGCAGGAGGGCGTGCTTTCTGGGGCGTTCACCCTGTCTCTCTTGGAGCGTACCGGCCTGTTCTGGCAGAAGGACGTTCTGGCCGAGGTCTGCAGAGTCTGGGAAAAGCCACACTCTGGACTTTTCATCAATAAGAAAATTGACGCTAGATACAGGCTGCATTCTTCAGAAGAGGTGGCCCTGTCGTCTTGTCTGCCCCCCCTCCTCCACAGTGGTGGCTGCGGCCACTTTGCAGTCCAGGCCTGCAGCATCCTCTTCCACGACGGCTACTCAGGTTCTGGGAAAGGAGGACAAGCTCCTCGACTCCCTCGGGAGGAAAATCTTCACTAACTCGGCCTTGCAGCTCAGGCAGACCAACGCTGAATTGATATTAGCGGGAGCTAACATGCGGATGTGGAAAGGTCTGTCGGCGTTTGAGGAGTTTATCCCAGTCGAGAAGCTGGAAGACTTTAAAGGAGGCCTTTCCGACGCCAGGCTCTTTGCCCAGGATCTCCTGGAGGCTGCGGCTCATCACGTAGACACCTCAGCTCGGGGCCTTATGCTGGGGGTTGATACCTCATGGCCAGCGTGGCTGCATGCAACTAAATTCTCAAAAGAAGTGCAGGACAAGGTGCTGGACCTTCCGTTCGATGGGAAGGAGCTCTTTCATGCTACAAAAGATGTAGAGCTCACCAAGACTGTAACGCTCACCTGACTCCCACGGAGGCGCTGGTCTAGTCTGGGTTGCTGTGGCCTCTTCGAGCGTGATGCGCAGAACTCGGAACACCGACTGAACAGGACCCTCAAATCTTGCTTGTCTGGCCCGTAGGAATATCCTTCTGCAGATGAGAAAGGGGATTAACAGTCTGCAGAATAGTGTGCTTGCTCCCCCCATCCCCCCTTCGTTCTTCTCTAACTTCCTCCGAAATCCCCGGTTGAAGCTCACCTTATGGTTTGAAAGGATGAACTCTCCATCCTGCTTCTGGTGCAGGGGCGCGTGTTTGTCCAGTTACTTCACTGGTTTTCAGAATGGCGCTGGCAAAATCCACTTGACTTTTCCGAGCGGAACGCCGTAAGTATGAAGATTACAAAAGTTCAAGTGTTGAGCCTCCTTTTCAGTTGCCTTCCTAACCTGTGATCTGTCCTTTATTTCAGGTGCAGAATGAAGGCGATACGTTGAGGGATTGAATTGCCGATGGTAAACTCAGGTGAGTTAGCGATGGGGGCGATCCCTCTTAATGTCTTTATATTCCTCCAGTAATGTCTTTTGTCCTTTCCCCATAGGGGCCGGGGTGCGGTAGCTGCCAACGAAGCGGCGCCGACCCGAAATGAGGAATGATCCACCAACAGAAGACCGGTAAGTGTTATGGCGGAAAATTAGGCTTTCCTCATAAGTTCCTTCTGCTCACCTTTTGTCTCTTCTTCTCTCCCCTAGGCGCAGAGATGTGGCGACCGGTGCAGACAGTCGCGGTGGAGCCAGAAGAACTCCTGAGGACAGGTGAGTGAAGCGCGGCACTGCAGCGAGCTACGCGGTGCTTTTAAATGAAAGTCTTTTCTCAGGAACGCTGGCGTGAAGGTTCCGGATGCAGGTAAGAAGTTTGATAAAATTCTTGGTTTTCACCTTTCTCTTCTCTTCTTTCCTTACAGGTTTTCCAGGATCGAGGCGGGCGTGGCTGGAGACCAGATGCAGGAGCAGACACGGTGAGCGTTCAGCTGCTTGGATGCAGAACAACGCGAAGCGTGAGCTACTGTCTGGGCGTGGCTTAAATAGCCCCCAAAGTAGTTCAGGTAAGTATCCTTCCCTGGCCACGCCCGAGTGGCAAAATAGTCCCAATGAAAAAATAGTCCCTTTCAGGTCTCAGGGAGGCCTGAATCTTGCAGCATGGTCTGCATCAGGTAAGTGCACAAAACACCTTCCTTTATGAGCCTGGCGCCTATGGCGCCAGGACTGATGTCCAACATGAGCCTGGCGCCAAAGGCGCCAGGACAGAGTCCAAAGAGCCCCTATAAGGGGCCTCTGGGCTTTTACCCGGGGGCATGATGCCTGCTCCCGGGGGTGCTGGGCCTGGCCTGGTGCTCCGGGGGTAGGCATCATGACAAAGACGAAGGATAGCACTCAGACAGCTAAGTCCTTGTCTGTCCTGGTTAAGGCTCCTTTCAAAACCCAGAGACCGTTGTCGCAAAGTCGACCTTCCTCTGGCTTTAGGGGCTTCATCGACCACAAGTCTCGCAGAGTGGATACCCCTGCGGGGAGTAACCGCCGTAGGCAACAACGGATGCGGTTTTTCTCCCGTTCCTCAGCCTCCTCCTCAGGTTCAGGTGGCACCGCCACCGATAAACCTACTAAATGAGGGTTTTCCGCGCTCGCACGAGACCCTGGTGAGAGGACGCATTGCGTCTCATTGGGAGGCGTGGCAGGCCATCACAGAAGACAGGTGGGTCTTGTCAGTCGCTCGATCGGGCTTCCGCTTACCTCTAAACCCTACCCCACCCCTCAAGCCTCCTTTTCAGCTGTCGGGCTCGCCCTCCCTCAAAACCGAGGTTCAGAAACTTCTGGACCTCAGAGCTGTGGAACCCGTTCCCCTTGGGGATTGAGGAGAGGGCTTCTACTCCCAGCTGTTTATGGTGCCCAAACCCAACCAGGCTGGCCTGCGCACCATCCTAGACCTTTCCCCGTTCAATCTTTTCCTACCCCAAGAGAAATTCAAGATGATCACGCCCAGCCAGATACGGTCCTCCTTGCAGATGGGCGATTGGCTCATCGTTGTGGATCTTCAGGATGCGTACATGCATATCCTGATTTGGAACCCACACAGGAGATATCTCCGCTTCTCTTTGGGAGAGGATCACTTCCTGTTTCGAGTGCTTCCTTTTGGCCTCAGCTCGACGCCTTGTGTCTTCACGAAGATGATGTCGGTGATTGCGGCCTATCTTCGTCTCCAGGGTATCCATGTGTATCCATATTTGGACAACTGGCTCTTACGAGGCCCTTGTCCGCTGGCAGTAGCGGGCAATCTCCAATCTCTCTTTCAGCTCCTGTTCCATCTTGGGCTGTCGGTGAACTGGCGGAAATCTTCCATGACGGTCTCGCAGGACCTGATTTTCCTGGGTTTTCGCTGGAACACGATCGACTGCAGAGTGTACCTGACCGGGGACAGAATGGCAGATCTGTTAGCCACGTGTCAGATGTTTGCGCAGTCGGAAAGCAATTCGGCCTGGTGGTTCCAGAGGCTTCTGGGCCTCATGGCCTTGTGCGTGCTGGCTCTTCCTCTTGCTCGTCTCAAGATGAGACGGACCCAGATGGCTCTTCAGAGTTCCTGGCGTCAGGCTGTGGACCCGGATTCCAAGCTGATAATGATTCCGTAATCCATGAGAGTGGACCTGGATTGGTGGTCATCTCTCAGCAACCTGTCGGTGGGTGCAGGGTTTCAGGACCCAAGCCCCATGGTGACGATTACGACGGACTCCTCCCTTCTGGGGTGGGGTGCGACGTTAGATCTTCTTCAGGTTTCGGACCTCTGGTCACCTCAGGGCAAGCTCCTGCACATAAATCATTTGGAGCTTCTGGCGATCTTCCTAGCGCTCAGGGCGTTCAGACCGCTCATTGCCAACAAGGTGGTCCGCATACGCACGGACAATGTGGTGTCAATGTATTATATCAACAAGCAAGGGGGAACAAAGTCTCCCCCCCCCCCCCTCCTCGTGGACCTCTCCATCCAGATATGGGGATGTGCCGTACTTCATGGGATCTGGCTGCTTGCAGTGCACATCCCGGGCCAGCTGAATGTCACAGCGGATGCCTTCAGCCGGCGGTCAGTGGTCAGCTACGAGTGGGAGTTGAAGGCAGAGGTCCTCTCATGGATTTTCTTGCGTTGGGGCACACCGGAGGTGGACCTCTTCGCTACGGTGGAAAACAAGAAGCTTCCTCAGTATGCCTCCAGAGGGAGGGTGGGAGACTCCTCTCTGGGGGATGCTCTCGAGATTCCATGGCATAACATGAGAGTTTACTCCTTCCCGCCTCTAGTCCATCAAGCAATTTGGAAACTGAAGAACTCGGTGAACTGTTCCCTTCTACTCATAGCCCCGTGGTGGCCGGCCAGGTTTTGGTTCTCAGAACTTCAACAACTGTCGGTGTATCCGCCGATTAGGTTACCAGTGACCCCCGATCTTCTTCATCAAGGGGAACAGCAGATGTGGCACCCCTCCCCACAATCGCTCAGCTTGGCGGCATGGTGCCTGAGTTCAAGTCTTTAGAGCATCTTAACTTGTCTACGGATAACATGCGTATTATCCAGGCAGCAAGGAAACCCTCGACCAGATCCCAATACAGGAGTAAATGGCTCAGGTTCTGTCATTGGTGTTTGGAAAAGCAGTTGGATCCAAGGGCGGCTACGATTGACACGGTGCTGTCCTTCGTGTCCTCCCTAGCAGAGTCAGGTGTTCATGTTCTGTCATGCAGAACTTGCCTTTCAGTGGTTTACGCTTATCTTTCCACAGACCAATGCTCTTATTGTCTGAGTAACCCAGTGGTTAAGAGGCATTTTGCAAGCTTGACACACATCTACCCTCCGGTTCGTAGTCCGCGTCCGCCCTGGGACCTAAATGTAGACCTGACGACGTTGTGCCATAAACCCTTTGAACCAATGGCCACGGTGGACCACAAGTACCTATCCTGGAAAGTGTCCTTTCTGGTGGCCGTTACGTCAGCGAGGAGAGTGAGTGAGCTCCAGGCCTTGTCAGTGGAGCGTCCTTTCTTGGTCTTTCACAAGAACAAGGGAGTCCTACGGACAAACCCGGCCTTTCTACCGAAGGTGTTAACTGAATTCCATATGAATCAGTCGATCTCACTACCAGTCTTTTTTCCAAACCCTGCCTCAGAGGCTGAAAGGGTTCTGCACTGTCTTGACGTCCGAAGGGCTCTTAGGTTCTACCTTGACAGGACTTCCGAGCTTAGGCGTTCTTCTCAACTTTTTGTGACTTTCGGCAACCCTCAGGGTAAGCAGGTGTCTAAGGCGACTATTTCTCGGTGGATCACCGCCTGCATCAAGGAGTCTTTCACTGTCCAAGGGCTGAAACCTCCTAAGGGTATTCACGCGCACCTGGTGCCGGACAAGGCAGCCGCGGTTGCTTTTCAGAAATATGTCCCCTGGGAGTCCATCGCTAGGGCAGCTACTTGGGCCTCCCCATCTGCTTTTTGTAAGCATTACTGTGTTGACATGAGCTCAAGAGCTAATGCTCAGTTTGGTCAGGTTGTGCTGAAGAACCTTTTTCAGTAAGGGGTATTTCAATCCACCCGTAGTTCCTGTTAGGAGTGCTTGGGAATCTCCCATAAGTATGGAGGAAAGGGGACGGGATGTAGGAGTATAACCAGGTTACTCACCGTAATGACCACCTTACGCCTAGTCAATAGTCCCCTTTCCTCCATAGGCCAGCCTGCCGTCCCCTCTAATAAGGTTCCTCTGTTATTGCTAATAGGTCTCTGACCTGGCGATAGAAAAGGAGTGATGGGCGATGCGTGGGCAGAGCCAAGGTGGGCGGGGTTACGGCCGCGTGCCCGGCCCCGAGCAAGAAAGATAGGAAGGAAAACATTTTGGGAAACATTTTTGGATGCTTTTTACAAAAGTGCTCTGGTCCCGTCCCACAGGACGGAGAGATGTCCCTTAAGTATGGAGGAAAGGGGACTATGGACTAAGAGTAAAGTGGTCACTACGGTGAGTAACCTGGTTATTCTCAGTTGCATGAGCTGTGTTCATAAATGCGGGTCCTTGTTGTTTTTATGACCAACCTTCTGAATATTGTAATATTGAAATGCGTGATGAACAGTGGATCTGTGCTCAGTAGCGCATGATAACGAAACACGTGTAATCTGTAAGGTAGGTTCTTCACTTTCCAAGAATTATCTAGTTCTTCACCTCTTCAATTTTATGTTGGAAAAGCTATAAATGTTCAAAATGCTTTAGAACTCGTTCAATGAGTGTGTCGGTAATCCCTGAAATAGTCTGAATATTTCACGCACGGTCTAATGGCATTCAAGAGGTGCTCATATATTCTTATTTAGGTTAATTTTAGCAGTGCTCCTGCACCGCCCACGACCTGTGAGCCAAAATGAATACTACAGTTGTGCAGAGATGAGGGTTGCCATATCCAAGGTCAGTAAGCTACACTGCCGTGTGTCTTTGATGGCCACAATGTTAGGGTATTATTCTTAATGGAAAAGGTTTTATAGGGTCAGGCAGCAGGCAGGCACTGTGGCCAGCCGTGGCATACCCTGGTCGTCCACTCGCCCCCTCGGATTTAAGAGGACAGAGCAACCGAAGCAGTTCCCTTTAGCTGAGCGCAAACTGTTGACTTTGCCAGTGCTTGCTACGTCTTTACTCTGCGACGGAGTCATTGTTATATAATGAGAAATGCAAAACTGTAGGTCATAGAATGCAGAGTAAAAACCTGGGCTGTGTGAGCATCTCCAGAAGGACCGGCGTGGAACATCAACAATGGGTTTATTCTACTTTACTCTGGCCTTCAAAGACCCAGGTCAGATTTGTGATGCCTTCATTTCCTGGGCTGAGGTAAAGTGAAAATACACGTGGTTGAAAGTACTTTTTAGTGCGCATGGACATGCTATCGTTTTGACTTGCTCGAAAAGAGAAGAAACACTTTAGGATCTTTCATTAAATGAAGCAGTCAAACGTGCCTTCTTGCCAGCAAACCCAGCACCGGTGTCTTCATTCAAAGGACAGGCGTTTAACGAGGCGCCTTTGTTCTCGGAGTTATTGTAAGGTTCCATTTCAACTATCCGTTCTAATGTCGCCTCGCCTCTATATATAGCACTGGACTACGTTTGCACGGTGTTAAATAATGATCTTTTGAAAGTTTACACAGAAAGCCGAGTTGATCTTTGCACATAATTAAACGCATTTGAAATTCTAGCGAGTGGAGTTGTCGGACTTGCAACTATATTAATGCTACGAAAATCAGTTAAGAGCATGTCGAGTAATTTCCCTGTTCTCCGGGGGAAGGCTGCTCGAGGGCTCTCCCTTGTGAGGCCAGTTTTGAACAACTCTGAAGGTTGAAGGCAGATGGAGTCAGCATTGTGCCAGAGGAAAAGCGTGGCATTTGACTATGCTAACATGAAGGGAAGAGACTTGGGGCTGGTTTATACAAAGAATACTTGAAATGCGATACAAAATGCACATTTAAATGTAAAGATCATTGCTCAAAATTCTCTCCTTTAGTCACAAGTGGAAAGTGAAGAACATTAAGAAGGCATTCAATATATGTACCTTTTGGGTGCCGGAGCGTGTTGGATATCTTTGGTCCTTTGCCCTCTGGGGGAGGTATATATGCAGTGTTGGAAATGGACAAAATTGACTGGGGGAACCCTCTAATCCTTGGAGGGGCGTGGCCGTGGGGGTGGGACGGGGGCCGTGGCCCCAGGCTAGATCACACAATAAAGTATCTCTTCATAGAACCCAATACTGGTGATTTGCATAAAAGCAAAGAGCAATATGCACTTGCACTAGGAGAAATGGCGTCAGGCCTAGTATGCTAGTTTTCTCTGTTCGATCATTCAGAAACTTCAAGCACTAAGAATAATTTCTGTATTCCCATGTTCCCTTCCTGCCTTGAACCGCTTTGAAGCACTCCACCTGTGTATAAGCGCTGTATAAATACACAATTAAGCGCTGTATAAATACACAATTACAGGAACATAAGAATGTCCACAATTTTAAACTTGAAACATGTCTTATAGTAATTCAGTAAGATCCCCTTTTGAGCAAATAATGCAAGTTGCGCTATTCAGTTTTAATTGGGCACAGTACTCGCCCAGAACACACAATAAGGTCACTTGATAGCTCTGAACGAAGGGTTTAGAGATTCAAAGCAGTCGCATTACAGGTGCGAGTGTTAGGGAGAATTCTCTGTTTAGGCTGAATTTCCTAACCTAGTGAGTCCCCCAGCAGCTTTGCTGGATTTCTGGAGTTTGTTTTTTTCTCCTGCCAAGAGTGAGCCTCTTTTCCTCACACTCTTGGACATGATTTGAGGGGTTCCTTTGACTGTTAGTGTGTTTTATGGGCTATGGGGTCTTTTACTCCATAGGGTCTCATGTGTTTTTACTGTGTGTTACACAGCACCCTCAGTGCCGTGACACAGGGGTGTCATAGTGGCACCCCACCATAGGCTCCATACCCTGGGACTGACTACTGTTACTGTCTCCCAGGGCATGTAAAGTCACCATTGGCTTTACTAGTCCGAAATTTAGTAACAGAACCAGTACAAACCATCCTAATGTGGAAATACTGATAGGGGTAATTCGATTGTCCCTGGGTCTGTTTTTCGAGGGGGTACTGTGCAGTCCTCCCTCGGCGAGTTTCTGGCTGGTGGCAGTGGTTACCACACAGAATATTCCTTAAGAATAGTCTCTATGGGATTTGCCCATGTATTTTAAACGCAACACTTTTTGGTGCAATGCTAAAGATACCGGCGGGTTATTTATTTAATATTAATTCACCGGTAGGGTCTTTTTGCCAGAACTCGGTTTTAAAATGGCGTTTGTGTTCGCCTCTGTAACTCCAAACCAAAGGTCGAGCCCTTTGTTCCACTTTTGGCGGGCTTCTACACGGAAGCCCTCCAAAGTGGTGCCACTCTGTCTGGGTACCACAGGGGGTGTGGGAGGGGGTTTAGGCACCTTGGACTAAGTTGCCTTGCCAACCCAAGTCGCACTCTTGCGTGATTGGCCCAAGTGGTGAACCGCCCCGCTCACCACTTAGCCTGTTTGATTGAAAGCTAGGCTAAATGAATGGGGGTTTCTTGCATAAAAGCAGGGCTTTTGGGACTGGAACTTGTGAAGTCGCCACAGGACCTGAAAATCCGCAGAGGAAGAAGCTGAGCCGACCCGCAATGACGACACCACCGGTGGAGCCCTGCTGAACCGCTTCACCACTTCCCGATCTTCTTGCCGGAGGGTCTCTTCCCCTTGAGCTGGTGGGGACAACCAGTTCGCTTTCCTTTTCGCCTACCAGGACGTCTAGTGGTCGAATTGCCCGTGCCAAGCACCCCGGCAACCGGATAGCCACTTACCACTGAACCGCGAATAAAAGGACCGCTCCTTTGAATCGAGAACTCCGCGGCTGGTTTGTTCCCTCGCAGTACAACGACATTCTGCTTTCCTCCCCGACGAGATCTTCTCTTCCGCCGGACGAAGCACCAACTTGCAACCGCTTCCAGGAACAACTGCCCTCGCTGGAGTGTTCTCACCATTCCAAGGTACTATGTCCCCCTGGCCTCCCTTTCTATACATTGCTACAAGGTGACAGTAAATCCTTAACCTTCTAGACTGGGCTGGCCCCTTGACCATCTAACTGGTCCCTTTCTGTTAGTCCAACTTCTTTCCGAACCTTCTCTAGACTCTTGTGCACTTTCCAACCGTGTGACCTTGGACACATTTCGTTCTGATCCTCTTAAAGTGGATCCGGCTTTCTGAACTCTAACGTCACAGTGTTTATCTGCCTCCTCTCTTGCTGTGTTGGGATCTGTTTCAATTTATGCTCTGCCTTTGTCTCCCTTTTAACCAAATTATTAGAGTGCCATCTGCGTTAAGCGCTCACCGCTGTCTGAAAATAAGTGGTGCTTTACTTAAGATTTGTCTAATACTCTTTTAAGGGAGTGTATATACTTTAGTAACTGTGTTTTTGAAATTGCTTGAGATTAGTGCCTGTGTGTTTTTATAGATGTGTTTTTAAATAAATACTTATATATCTTTTACACCAAAGCTCTGGTCAGTGTTTGCTTGTTTTACTGTGTTTACCTGCCCTATTTTGTATGCTCTGTATACTGCCTAACTCTTCTTGAGAGAAGTCTGACTGCTCAGCCACAGCTACCAGGTAAATCTAGGTGGTGCAGACTGCTACCAATTGGGTTTACTGCTAACTCCTGTGGTCTTAAACTTTTTGCAGTGGTCCCTAAGGGAACTGCACAGGTTTCTGCCCAACAGCGAGTCCTGATTTTGTCTTGTGTTGCTTTTCCCTTTATAGACAGAGAAGCTTACCTTCAGATACAAAACTACTTAAAAACCAACAACCTCCTCGGTCTTAGACAATCGGGCTTCTGCCCTAGACCTGGGATGGAAACAGCACTGTTGGATTTGAAAATCCAAATGGATGAGCTTGAAGATGAAGGCAAATTAGCCCTGCTCCTCCTACTGGACCTTTCCACCGCATTTGATCTGGTCAATCATAACATACTCTGTAAACATCTAGCCTCAGCTGCCCACTTTTCACCTAAAGCTATTCAGTGGATACAATCATTCCTTACGGAAAGAATGATGAGCCTTCTCTCCTACCGCAGCATCACAGCCTTGCCCAGTCACATGCAGTGTACCCCAAGGTTCATGTGTCTCTCCAACACTTTATAATATATTTTCAAAACCCCTATTAGATCGCCTGGATGACTTGGGTGTCACCTACACAAACTATGCAGATGAAACCCAAATCCTCATCCCTATCTCAGGCTTGCACGTCATCGACTCTGCTTCTCTTAACGTCATCTACCAAACGATACAAACCTGGGTGGCCCACCATGGTTTGTTTGAATGATGAAAAAACCGAACTACTCCTCTTAGGGTAACAACTCTGCTTAAGCCAGCTGGATGAAGCCTTTAAGGCCTTCATCGTTAATGGCAACATTATAAAGGTCTCTAAAGATGCCAAAAAATGAGGATTCTACCTAGACTCAGCACTTGCACTATCTCTGCATGCCACAGCTTCAGCCGCAGCCTACACAGACAAGTTGATCAATGCCGGCAGACCCTTCCTGTCTACTGACTGTTGTATCACACTAGCCAGAGCCCTTCTCCTGTCCAGATTGGACTATTGTAATGCTCTCTATGCAGGCTCCAAAACCCACAATATGAAAAAACTACAGGTGATGCAAAATAATACATTCAGATCAGCATTTAACATAAACAAAAAGGCCCATATCTCCATGATAAGAAGGAAATATCACTGGCTTCTGGTGCAAGAACGCGTAGCCTTCAAAACTCTCAGCATAGCACACAAATGCCTACACAAGGTAGCCCCAATTTACTTAGCGGACAAAATCTCTAGATCACAGTCCAATAGACACACACGTTCTTCACACACTCACTCACTTTCCACACCGAGATTCAGACTGCAGATACCTCTCCTTTTCCTGTTAGAAGTATAGACTTAAAATTCCCAAAGTGCGTAGCAGAGGTCTGTAGAAAGATGTAGGCCCACATGGCGCTAATTTGATAATGTGTCTTCAAGTACCAAAATGTAAAAGGATGCTGGGCTAAAAAGCAAGCACTGGATGCACATCTTCAGCCTGAAACAGGATATCTTGCTATCTCAGTCATTGAACGGCAGCCGTGACTTACCTTGCACGCTGAGAAGTGAGCTCTTCGGGTCCACCTTCAGCTGCGGGTTCCCCTCTTAAGTGATAGTCGTCTGAAGAGGGATAAGATTCCCATAAGATCCCTGAGCCTACTGCCAGATTCACCCGTAGAGAAAAGCCACCAACAGAAAAAGGCATGAAAAGTGGGGCACAGCTAGGCACCTATCTTTGTCCTGAAGAAGGCTGGAGTCATCAGAGGGCCATATCAAAAAGACCTGCAAGTCCGGCCGAAACCCATGTAGACGCCTTTATTGTTGTTCAGCAAGCGGCACACCATCACACTAATGTTGTTTTGTGTTTAGCCTTCATTTGAAAGAATGCATCTATAGAATGTTTACATTGATGCTAAAGTATGAATGTAGGAATGAATAGGCACGCCTGTGCGACTAGAGTGAATGGAGTTGGGGCAATGAAATGAAAATGTGTTTTAGCTCTGATATTACCAGTTGTCATTGATGAACTTGGTATGAAAATAAATGTTCTGCTTTTGTAATACACTGGGTTGTAATTCTCTGCACCCAGTCCTGTCTGCCACTTATGGTCTTGATCAATTGTCTTTTTTTAATATATTGTCTTGCTGAAGTCCAGAAATATGATTTTGGAGGACTGGTACGGCAGGTTTTCTTTAGCTCTTGCCAATTTGAGGATGAGGTCTGTCCCTGTAATTAAAGGTTTTTTACTGTTATGCAGATGAAGATTTAACTGTGGGTCAGGACACAGGCCCAATGACCCATGTGCCTGTTCTCTTTTTTTAAGAGCTTGGAGGAGACAGTGCTGGTTGGGGAGGTCAGGCAGCATCTTTTCAAAGAACTGTTCAAACTAACTTGTTTGGGTGGTCTCTGGTAGTCCAATGATATAGATATTATTCTGTCTGGACCGGTTCTCCAAATCCTCGCTTTTACTTTTAACAGTTTGGAGTTATTTATTTAATGTGAAAAGTACAGTCATGAGTTGTGTTGCTTTTTTAACTTCTGATACTCTGTTCATCCTCTCCCATTCTCGTGCACAGTTGGTCAATCTTAGTATTGGATATTTCCATCTTCGAGGTCAAGGTATCGATCTTCTCGTCAATGTCGCTAATACTTTGCTGTAGTTGCAGCATCATTTGCAAGATATTATCTGATGGTGAGAGTGGGGAAGGCAAGGGTTTGCATGTTGAGTTTTCCAGACGTGCGATTACATTTTCAGGGGCTTATCGGTACACGTGTCTAATTTCACTTGTTTCTTTGCTCTTCTCAGACACATTGTTTTTGTGATATAATAGATGTCTACTCGACGGGCACACTCTTAAGCCACCCCTAGTCTGTGCGTGGGGTCAAAACCTGTGAGACAATGATCCAGCCGATGATGTATTAATAGGTGTCACTCTCACTATTTCACTCAAGGGTAACAAGGTGATGTAGTTCCGCACAATATTGTATCGGGTTTGTCGCTCTTCATATTGCTGCACTGCATGATCTGCTAATTAAGTGCATAGTTTACCTAGCTCATGATTTTAACACCCAGGATTCACTGGTGAGCAAATTTGTATATGGTTACTCACAATTCGGTTTTCAGGTCAGCGAGATCTCGGGAATCTTCTGCTGTGGCTCTGTAATTTCCTGGTGATCAACCTGGATTGAACCCTTATGTCAACTGTGCTCCCTCGGCCAGTCAACCCAGCACTGCTCCAGTTGCGCACATGAGGCACCCGGCCACTGAGGGGTGGCCGCTTACAACTGGGGTAAAAGGGCCATCTCACCTTATCTGCTCTGGTACTGTTTCCGGAGTGCTGGTGTTGAGCAGAGCCTCTGCAGAGGCTTTCTTCTCTTGCCGCATTCAAAACTATCACATTATGTGCGTGTGGATGCTTTTCTGATAGAAACTTCTTCAGTGGGTAGTGGGGACCTTCCTGCTTGGGTGATGAGTCCTGCGGGTGCCCATTCTCTCTGAAGGCCACATTTTTCCTCACTGCTTTCATCGCTCAAGGCAGCAGCCCCAACCAGAGCGTGATATTCTGTGATTGTAGCAGGCATCGATGAGCCTTTTGTGATCGAGTTTCGCCACCTCTACCAAGGTATTATAATGAGAATATTCTGATCTGTCACAAAATGTATTGCCTAAATGGACATCTTAGTTGGCTGCTTACCAGCGCACCCGTGAAGAATCTTAATAGCACCCAGGGAATTTGTGGCAGTCATTAAGCTTCACAGGAACGCAGGCTTTATTCACAGATACAAGCCCACTTTCAAAGCTGCTGATCCCTGGTACTTGCCCAGGATGTAGATGGTAATAACAGCCAATTTTGACACGATGTACCACATGGTCATCACCTGCATTAAAGGCCCTCGCTTTCAGGCATTTACACCCAGTATGATGCATTATGACCTAATCAAAACACTTTCACCTCTCCCCTTCCTCCATATGTACCCTCTTCCCATGACAGTTTTTAGACAATATAGTGGAGAGAACAAAAAACGAGAATGTGCCACCATACTTACTGCAAACCTAACCACAACATTTGAAACTCATTGCAGTTCATACAAAAGCAGGTTTTATTGTTGACTAGTAATGCTGGGTTCAAATTAGTGGCGAGCGCAACAACTGCTACACGCTACTTTGACTCCCCAGGCCAATTGGTGCAATACAAACGTATTTGACGTTAACTTGGGTTGTTTGGGAATTTATTTAAAGAAGTAATGGAAAACTTCTAGGAAGGCATTTGAACCATAATGGTCTTACATAATAGAAAAAATGTTAGTGTGCCTATCAAGTGATTTAGAAGTGCAACGTACCTGGTAAACGAGCGCCTCATTCCCCTCAGCTAACGCCTACTTACTAGACGTTTCTGGATACCCACAAGCTGCTTTTAGCTCCTGCTCAACAAACCCTTATTTCGATCGCTATAATTTAATCGCTTAAAAGCAATTCACAGACACAGCAAAGTAGACAATATTGCAAAATAACCTTTTATTTTCTCATCAATAAGTTCATTATCTAAAGTGCACTCTCCTACATTTTGCAGCTGCAAAAGTGTTTATTACTGTTGCATAATCAATTTTATCAATCACTTTTCTCCCAATTGAAAGTATAACTAGAACTAATAGCCTTTTCAGCCATCAGAAACCGTTAATTTATGTTCATCAGATTTAATTTACTGAAACTCCTAAACTATCAGCAGTATTAACCCTAACCAAGATCCTCAAGGTGTAGCCCACATGTTTGGAAACGGGAAAGGCCTGGTAAAGTCAGAACCGGAGCAGGGCAACTGTCCTCTGGACAAAAGCAAGATATCAGTCACATGAGTTGCAATTGTGCTTCTTGTGTAGACCGCTAGAGCTCAAAGGTTTCCCTTGCTGTGTTAAATGCCAGGGTAATGTGGCATCATTTGGACATGAGGCATCCTGATGGTGTGAGCCGCCAGCCAAGTTGCCCACTTTCCTTTCATGCCAAGTTATGTTTGATGCCATCTGTCCCACAGGAACTTTCCACGCTGACTGCCATTGTTGCCTTCTATGAATCTTTTTACTGGCTATTGTTGATCTTCAGTCCCCTTTTTCAGCCTATTTCTTTGTGGTGGTGAACACACTTTTGTAGCTTCAGGAATTTAGGCACTGGGTGGCTTGGGCAAAGCCCATCCCAATAGTAGTGAGGCCATAATCCCACATCTAGTTTATTGATTTCCCCAGACATAATCACAGTGTTATTTGCAAGACTGTTGCTCTCCTGGTGCTTCATATTGTAAGCTCTGTATAGTTCATCTTGGTTCTTCTATAGTTCAGCTTGGTTCTTCTAAAGAGGTGCTACCCGTAAAGAAGAAGCTTTAACTCCAAGAATACTTGGAACAGTTCTGACTTAAACCTAGAGCCGTTTTGGCTTCTGCAGACTGTCATTTTGTAAAAAACGTATTTACATGTTTTGCCATTACTGTGTCACTGCTAGTTGTTGCTTAAACCTTTTGCTAGAAGTGCAATCATGCCTTTGCTGAATTACACCATGGCCTCACACCACTGTGAATACCAGGTACCTGTCATGCAGGGCATCTGACTGGTGCTGGATACCTGCTTTACTTTGGAATTTTCAAGCTACTGCTGCTAATGGTGCAGTAATATGCATAGCTGGGGAAAACCAAACACTTCCCCGTAAAAGATTCAAGTGACTGCTGGATGGACTCACCACACCATGAGACGATACTTCACTTTTTACGTGGTAGGAGGACAGTGCAAGCACTGGCAGGGAAGGCCGATGGAGGATTGCAGAGATGTTGGAGACTAGCTGGCAGTATGGAGGATGCACAGAGCACCATAATACTGGGCAACCCCTACAGGAGAGGTGGCAGAGCAGGAAGACAATAGGATCTGCAGGCAGGAGCAGCACTGGACATTGAGTAGCACAACAAGAAGTCTGAGGAAGGCAGGGAAATGAGACTGAAGGGCAAAAGACTGGAGAGCCGAGCAGGACTGGAGGATAAGGGCAGCAGAACATAGCACTGGATGACAAGGGCAGCAGAGCTGAACAGATGAGGACTGGAGGACAAGGGCAGTGGAACAGAGTTGGAGGACAACGGTAGCAGAACAGATAAGGACTGAAAGACAAGGGCAGTGGAACAGAGTTGGCGGACAAGGCAGACGAATAGAGCAGGTTTGGAAAAAAACACTTGAACAAACTGCCAGGTAAAGGACAAAGGGTCAATGCGAGGTACGGCTTCAAGCGAACCACGTTGAGGCAGCGTCAAATAGGCTCGGGTGTGTGAGGATGAGGCCTGGGAAGCACGCAGCGGTTGCAGTTGGTAACCCGGAGTGCTTTCCACACTGCGGATGTGTGGAATGCTGAAATTCTGCCTTCACACGTGCGTGTAGCATCCAAGATGGTCGTGGCTATCAGCATTCGTCTGGAAACACTGTAGCCCTGAAACCACCAGGATTTAGAGACACTACACAGGGCCTCCATCCACAGGTAAACCCCTGTGTGCGCCGGCACTGTCCATGGTAATACCCAAGTGTGGTAAGTCATCGAAATTAAAATCCAAAGGTTTATATATTTGCAACTTCCATCAAAGCTGTTACCTAAAAAAAAAAAGGCAAATCATTCATCTTGTAGACTTGTATTCTGAAAACGACTTCCTTGGTCTTCTTTCAGTTCCTTTTTTATTCAGAAAAGTAAGCTGTCTGAACATTTGTCTATGGCTATTGCCAAACTATTTTTTATAAAGGATCTGAGCGCCTCCCCCTTTCACGTTACAGTGAGCTGCCAACCCTGTCCACAAATATTGCTACATAATATTAGAAGCCCCTGACCCGGCAAGCAAGAGTCTGGAATTCTTCTGGCGGGGGACAGCATGCCTACTTCACAACAAACGCCAGCCTTTTGAGACCAGAGGGTAGCAATTTGGCACAGTATAAAAACTTTATAACATAACTTTATTGAAATCGAATGTATTTGTGGCACACATAGACTGCTGTCAAACCCATGGTACAGTCATATACAAGCCGGTGTGCCTCATAAATTGCAGGATATTATGGTCCTATTTGTCCGTATTCAGGGCAGTTTAAGAAATTAGACGGGCCCCACCTTGTATTGGGTTTTAAGGTGTGTGGCTCCCCCCCACTATTTTATGTTTTTTACACTTACGGGTATGCAATACTTACAATGTGTATTCTTTCTATGATCAATGTTAAAACTTGATTAATGATAAACATGTTGTTTATTAAGGCAACATCGAATGGATAGCATACCATTAGACAGTTATGGGAGGAAATGTGTGGATGTCAGGCACCTGCCTGTCTGCATTCCAGTGAACGAGACAAAAAGGCAGGATGCACGTCTTTATGCAAGGTAAACTTGCTTTTCTGTGGCTTTTCTCTTTCCTGTGCTCTCAACTTCCAGCGGGACAAGGCACTCTGGGTATGATTCCAGAAGGCAAGGTTCACTTGTCACAAGGACAGGGATTGGACCCCTTAAGGCAGGCTTGCTTTTATCCAATCCCATGTTGCTTTTTCTGTATGAAATAGGGTGTTATCCACCTCTTCTTCTTTGGTTCACTTTTGGACCTTTAAGGACTTGAGAAAGAATTCCTTTGGACCTCTTTTGCTCTTTCCAATGCCCTCAGCTATTGAAATGAACCAGTGTGTTCCAAGCCAGAGGTAAGCTCTGCTCCCTACCCACTCACAGTGCACATTGGGAGTGAACTGCTGCGGGAGCAAGACCTACTTTCCTGACAGCTACACTGGTGCCCCGAACCTCACTTGAGGTGAAGGACACCTGCAGGTGTTAGCCAGCTTCCCTGGGTTAGGGGAATGAGAACAAGGACTCATCTTGTCCCTGAGCCCCTAGATTTAGACGCTGCATCCTGGGCACCAGAACAGCCAGGGTCCCTCACTGTTTTTCATTGCCTTGAATTGATCAAACCACATTCGAATTGTGTTCACCACGTTCAAACCAATTGGACCCACTGATGCTACATGTGGCACTTCTCCAACTTTTAACCACCTCTGTTTGCATCATCGAACTGGCACTATGCTGCAACACTGCAGGAGAGCCTCATCACCTGTATGGCTCAAGCATCAGCACACAATGCAGACTACTTCGAACCATTGCATCGAACCAGGACTTCTCATTGAAGCGCGACTTGAACTGCTATTGTGTCACAAGTCAACCTGAACCAACAATACCCATCGTTTCAAACCAGATTCGATCGTCAAACTGCTACTGGTGATCCATCGACCTGCATCGCTCAATGTCACATTTGAACTGCATGGTGCACCTGCTCGAACCTCACTCAATGCCTAGGAATAGTGTGACTTGTCACCTTTAAAATCTGTATCGACCCACAATCACAACTAGAATCCTGGTTTGACATTGTCAAACCACCTACATTGGAATCAGTTACTGTCCCCAAGGCGCACCTTTTTGGGGCACTAGAGGCTAAGCCCCTTTTGCACCTATTTTCCACCAACACCTTTTCTTTAGAACCACATTGTTGCATTTCTTGCCTTTTTCATCCCTGGCAAAATATCCTGAGTGGTTTTACATTTCAGTTATGCATTTTATGTCGTCTTTTACAGGGGGGGTTGATGGTTTTTTTAATAGGTAAATGTATAGTTTGTATAATTTAAAATATATATTTTTATAGAAACTAGATTCCACATTCTTATTTTGGAATGGTTGTACTATTGCTGTTGGGTTGCCACTGTCTCACATTCACACCCCTTCTGAGAGTAAAGCCTTCTCTTGTTCCACATTACCACAAAAGCTGAATAAGGCTAAATCCCTAGGCTGTGCCTGTTTTACCTTTGATTGGGATCACTGTTGGTTTTTAGAAATGTGGGGGCCGAGTTGGGGGGTTTAGCCAGTCATTTTGTCACATACTTAAGAAAGGTGTTTTAGGCACCGATTCATTCATAAACCTGTGATACAAGGCAGTGTGCACAGCTACTTTTTGATGGCAGGGGAGACCTAGAGCAGCCTATGTAAAAACACTAATTGGGGGATTTCATAGTTTTGTTAGCATAGTCATCAGTCCCATGATTCAGCCGGGTGGTGAAGTCCCACCTGTGGCCTGGTTAGGACTAACCCCTGACCGTATTCCCTGGGTTGCTTTGCGATGGGTCATGGCTGTAAACGTGAAAAAAATTATCAATTTCAGGCAATGAGATGAGCAAAAGGGTTTATAACAGTTTGTCTTGCAAGTAAAACAGACTGCTTCCTAGCATTAACCCGTTCCCAACCCACTAACCTGCCCACCCTCCAGATGCACTCCTTTAATGTGCTCCAGATGATTGACCCCACTATGTCGAAAAGCACTTACCAGGCCGTCTGGCACACTATACCTGCCTTATCTAGGACAATAGATTTCTTTCTCAGGGAGTGGTCCTCCCTTCATGCCCATATCCTTGGAGCATCACCGGACTAATCATTTCTGGGTAAAATGTGGTGGCGCTGATGGCTTTCCAGTTACCATCTCCTCAGACAAGGGACGTAGATCTCCACCCCTGTGACAATATCGGCTGTAGATTTACAGTCTTATTGGGGAATCCAGTTTGAATCTGAGAGATCCGTTGGCATCGAAGTGATGGCCTTGCCACAGTCACTCGAGGCTGACCGAAGGTCCAGAATCCACATTATTAGTATACATGCGTAGTTCGAGTGACAGCTTCCAGCAACGCCTGGAGCCAATAGAAACTGGGGTGCCTCAACCAAAGTCTGCTAAGATTTAAAAGAAAAATAAGCACTATGGGCACATAGGTGGCGTAATGGCAAGGTGGTGAAATGACATGTTTCCCTCTTTCTTGCTTTCTTTTGTCAAGGAAGTCCCCCCCAAGACCAGCCCCTCTCGAATCATGATTTCTTCCATCCCCTTGCTCGGAGTATCATTACTCTTCCCCGCTCCCCCTTCACCATTTAGCACCCGTGTAGTTTCCCAACACCGATGCAAATGGTGTCCTTTATTCCAAAAGGAAAAATAAAAATTAAACGTACCTATGTGGTGCGTCTCGGCTCCAGCAGTGCTGCTCTTCGGGAAGTCTGTTGTCCATGTTGATGACGTCACAGTCATCAACATGAAAAATGGACTTCCCTGACAGCACTGCCGGAGGCGATCTGCAACATAAAGGTACGTTTCTTCTTTTTTTTTTTTTAAACACCATTATCATCCGTGTAGGGAAACTACACAGGTGCTAATGGCGATATTAACCTCGGAGGCAGGCTGACCCTGTCACTTCGCTCGGGCCCTTAACTTGGGCAGCGGGCCGTTACCGACAAGGTCAGCCTGTCACCTCAGTTAATATCGCCTCAGTAGATACCTGGCGTCAAATGGTCCTCTGAGGTACAGTGGGAATTGGACTGTGGTGTGAAATTTGAAGAGCATGCTTAGGTATTCGATCAGGAGAAAAGTTAAAGTGGTGTCAGCATCAGTGAATATTATGTAACACTTAAGATTGCAAATGATGGACATTTCTGGACGTGTCATACTAATGTGGGTTTGTTTAAGCACAAGTTTTTATAGTACCTTTCTTAATGCATTTTGGTCGCAGGCTTTATCTGGATCGCATATTTAAAGTAAATATTCCTCTCTCGTTTACTAATATTCTGTTGGCTAGTATTTCTTTCAATCCAATGGGCATTAATTACTCATACTATTTTCCATCTTTTTATTGTTATTAATATTCGGATAACTGGAAACCGTTTCAAAAGATTACCATTAAAGGATGGTGTGACAATATTTGTCATAGTCACAGACTGGAAAAATATATAGACAAAACACCTGCTCGTGTTGCCAAATTTGAAATGAAATGGCTCTCATTTATCAGCGATCTGTTTTATTATAAGGTTTGCACATGGCTCATGATTGCGCCTAGAGACACAATCAACTCGATTTGGGTGAAGGCCACCGATTATTTTAGTTCCCCAACTAGTCTAGTACTTTGTGCTGCTAAAATGCAGTGTGCTAAATTACCCTTTCTTTCCTTTCTGTTCTTCCTTTCCCCTTGTCGGTTATTGTCCTGATGTTTTTTCTTGCTCTGTATGTTAGAAATATATCTGCCTCTCTAGGATGATTGCATGTATATTGATTATTTGTATAATTGTAATGGTATAGTTATACGCTCATTGCCTGAATTTAATTAAGCCCACTTTGCAGTATAGCATTATGTAGCCTACAAAGTATTTTAGTCAGCAGAGGCTGTTAATCTGGTGATGTTCTTCCTGCATTCCATCTGTTTCGTATAGTTTACTTGAGGTTGCCATTTATATATTAAGAATGTAATGGACTGTACATCTTCTATTCATGGATTGTATTCTAAATGTGTATAAAATAAGTAAGCCAACGTACAGAGATGCTGAACATGTTTCGCAGTACTCTAAAGCGATCAGCAGCTCAGTTGGCATTGCATTTTGTATACGTGTAATTTACGGATTTGTAACACAATGTCCTCTGTGCTGATATAATACAGTGTCTGCTTTTCTGCACTTATGCCAAGAGGTATCGTGTGGTAACTCTTGGAATGTAAACATATGCGCACACATGGAAAGGAGGGGCTGGACAGGGGAAGTAATGCAATGGATATCAATGTGCGGAAGCAAATCAGTTCATGCACCTGCAGATCTATGCGTCGTTGCTGTCGAGCAGCACTGCGGAGCCTTTATTTGCTATTGAATTGATAGGGCTGCGCTTAATGGCTCTCTGTGGAGTGTAATTGCCACCCAATAATATGTGGTGCTCAGAAAAAGTAAATCGTGCATCTTTTGGAAATGCTCATTTTAGGTCGTTCCGAAACGCATGCAACTGTCATACTTTGAATTATCTGGCACCTGAGTGTATGTCAAAGGCAAGGGTTTTATTTGAGCGTCCAATAGATAGGAGTATTGTATTTAAGAATACCTCAAAGCATAAAATAGCCGAGAAAGTTGTAGGTGGATTTGGAGTAGTCAGACTGCAAATATTAAAATGTTGGTTTCTAGGATATCTACAGATTGTCTGAGAAAATTAATTTATGTCGATGTTTTTGGTATGTACTGGGTCGACAATCCAAGTTCTACTTTTGGGTGCACTTAGAGTGACAATGCTGTCAACTCGTTAAGAAAAAAATCTATTGTTTTGCGTTGCTCCGGAGACCTAGCACTGCATCATTCTCTGTGCCAATGCCTGCTGAGGAAACGAGGTTAAATAGGGAAGTGACTGAGACTCGTTTAACCCCCACAAGGGGTTAAACACTCAAGTTATCTTTTGGCTGCAGACCTCAGTTACATTCTACTTCAGATATGGCCTCGGGCGGGTGTGCGTGCTGCCTCGATGCACTGCCAGCACAATGCAAGCATTGACAAAGACAGTCATTTGGGCTTGTGCGTGCTAGAAGTATTTAAAAATGTAGGAATGAGAGAGTGGGGGAGGGGAATGAAGGAAAGGTAGCGCCGGTGGGTTCATAATGATTTTGAGGGCGAGTGTAACAATATCTTTAATATAGAAAACCACCATGTCTCGCTGAATAATAAAACACTCAATTGCTTTGTGCCATCTGCCCCCGATAACCAAGGAAATGGGGGATCACTCGGGAAAGAGTGATGTTAAAGTAGCAGATCTGCTTTGTTGTAATTACTGTACCTTTAGCAATGAGTCCCATTAGTCTCTGAAACCTTTCACACTGTAGCTTTTTTACGGCATGTATGGCCGTGGTTGCTGCTCGGACGTGTTTTCTTTGGAATTTGAGACAAGCAGTTTTGGTGACGGGGGAAACCTATAACCAAACATCAGTGAGCTGGCAAGACACGAGCAATACAAAGAAAACCAGAGTGACCTCATTTTGATGTTTAGTCACATCGTTATCAGCAGCCCCTCCGGTTTGCAAAAAAAGGGCACAGAAGTTCCTACACACTGAGCTTACTCTCTGCTTCACTGCTTCCATGGTTATTGACCAAAGGTTGATGGGAGTAGGGGTGGCTGTGGCAGCGCACATTGTACCGGTGACAATAGGCAAAGTTGGCAACCAATTTTATCACTTAACTTTATCAACCTCTTGAATATTTTGTCACTTGAATTGAGCTCTTCTTTTATGGACCAAGAATTGGTAATTGCCGGGTTCTGGCAACCGATCGTTGCCCACATCATGTCGGGACTGTAGGTGCAATGGGTTGCTAGGTGAAGCATGGCGATTAAAAATTGTTCCCATTATGCTCACCTCCACCTTTGGGTTTGAGAAGGCAGGCATTTCCTGCACAACTGTGCTAACCAAATTTGCCCCAATTTAAAATCAATTGGGCCATTATGAAGTTGTTAGCACAACTGTTGAGGCATATGCTGGTAGTTATGGGGCTAGTGCTCACTTTTGAAGCATATTTATATTAGCTATAGGTGGATTGTGAAGTAATTTTGTAAATAAATGCAGCCCACATTCCTTCAAAGTCGTCAGTTAAATGGGCCGTTGTGTATTTGCTAGTCAATTGGCACCTGATCTGCCTTTTGCAATAAATAGCTTGTCATTCAGTAGTCACAGTTAACAAAGCCTTCCTAACTGCTCTCTGGTTACAGTTCGAGCTGTCTGTCAAATCTGGCTTTATCGCATTGTGGAGTGAAAAATAGCCCATGAATGACAGAAATAAAGAGGCCAGAGTGATTTGTAAAGTCCCATTGAAGTCTAAAGCCAGTACAAAAATGGTGATGTCTGACATGAGGCCTATTGCACCAAAGACAGGCCTAAATCTCAGATGAAGGAGACATATGCTGGGAGTTCAAAAGTGCGAAGAAATGTGCAGTGCATTTCAGCAAGGAAAAGAGACATGGCTGACGATGCTGTTTTACTGAATTCATGGAAAGCTACACTTTGTCCTTAAAGAGACAGATATCAGTGTGTACATTATCTACAATGTAATACCAGATTGTGCTCCAGTAATCCCAAGTGAAACCAATCTTATTGTAATTATAAGAAATAAAGAACTTCCCTTTTCCTCATCCAAAGGACAGTGTGCAGAGAGAAGTGCCTACTAGACCTTGAACATGATTTTCGCATAACTGCCCTATACATTTGGACGATCCAGAAGTGATACTCATGTCTTTTGCAACTGTGAGATTAAAGAAGTAAATTACACATGGATATAAGGCCCGGGTGCCTTCTAAAATGTCATGTAAAATGCATTGTGTGTGAGTTTAAAAGCCGTTTCTTGCAGAACTTTACATGCAGCCAGTCATTTGTCCTGAAAATGAAACTTATCCTCCAAGACCTTTCCTCTGCTGGTCCTGTAGAGGGAGGTCTGGTTGTCAACAATCAATCGGGTCCATTGTTTGAAAAAATGTAAAGAAATGCACTGCCTAGATTTAAACCACGCTGGAAATAGATAAAGCCATGCCTGTTCTTTCAGCAGAAGTGCCCTTGAGGTCACAATTCCCATAAAATGTACATTAGAGTTGCAGCCAGGGCCATTGCAAGGCCACGAAGGGACAGGCACAGATAAACATAAGCCAGCCTCTGGCTGATCACATGCTTAGGGGGAAATGAAACTTAAGGGAACAAAGGAAAAAGACTGGAGTTTAGTTGGTGGAAAAATACATATTAGTGCATAAAATGGGCAGCGTATATGCCACCATGGTCATTCCAGACTTTTATTGAAGGTGACAGTAACCCCCTTTGAACCATGCCAAAGCAGATTTTGTGTGATAAACATAACAGAAGTTATTGATGAAAATTTGATTTGGGCCTTCCCTTGATTCCGAGAGATTTGAAAGTTGGCATGAGAGTGAAGGACAAAATTAACATGGGAACTATGAAGTGGCATATTTTTCACGGATACGGCTCATGACTAAACAAAGAAAAACTGTATCTCTGCATAGGAAGGGCATGCTGACTTCATATTAGTATCATCTGATTGGCCTTAAAATGTAGTTCTTAAAAATATATCCATACATGTAAAGATTTGAAAAATTAGGGTACTTCACATGTTGATAGATTTTCAGAGTTTAAACAAGCCAAGCCCACATGTCAGTTTGGGATGACAAAGCTTTCTCCTCCCAAAGCATTCCTAACTCACACCCCTCATCTCCCTGTCCTAGTAGCACACAAGGGGAAAGTGGGTAAAGAAAACCAACCAATCCCTTTCGCAGGACTCATGGCAAGTTTCATGTCATTTGCTCTATAAGTATACCAGTTTGCATCAGAACTGGGCTTTTTGCACTTATTCCGGGAGGTAACCTGCTGCTGAACTATTGTGAGAAACACCCAAGCAGAGAGGCCCCCGAATATTCCATTGGAGACAGGGACCAGGAGACACAGAAGCTGACTGGGACCCCTTGGAGTAGCCAGAGGGGACTTTCCTTGACTGACACCCTTGCTGTCCCAGAGGTGCCCTGCTGTTCCCTGATGCCCATTACAAGGCCTATCCTGTAAGTATAAAAGCTCCCCAAAGCCATAGATTGTGTAGGCCCTGCATTTTTAAACATTGTTTTAGTTATTTCCCCATAGTAAAATATCCTGTTCGTCTGTGTAGATCCTTAGCATATTTAAAGTTATTCAATTAATTCCCCTATAGAAATTACAGGATGTGTTTTGTTAGCATTCGAAACTAACAAGCTCTTCCCAGTGTGTTTTGAGCCGGTATAGACATGAAGATTTGCCAAAAGAACGAATCCCAAAACCATGTTTCCAAATGAGTGTGTGCAGACTGCAAAACGAAATTCCCCATTGATCCCCTTCATTTTAAATCAGAAGTGTGAAGCATTGTATTTTCTTTGCATGTGTGGTGGGAAAACGAAATTGCCCCTTTGTTCTCATTGTGCTCTGACCCAAACCACAAAGCCCCCCCCCCTTGTTCCTTTTTAGGGGTGGCAAAACACATTTTCCCATTGCTTTTCTTTCACTCATATTGCATCTGTGGTAATAAGTGAAATCCCTTTTTCCCAAAGAGTGCATTTTATTAGAATCCCAAAACGATTCTCCCATTGTGTTCCCACTCTCTGCCACTGGCCTTCAAGTCAGAAGGCCCAAGTCTAATTGATGTTTGGAGGGCGGGGTTGCAGGGAGAAAAAGTATTATAACCAAATCAGCAACCACTGTGTGTTTTGACTTCTTCTTTTTCTGTTTTGGTGGGTGATTTAAAAAGAAAGCTGCAGGTAATTGTGACTGCATGTCTCAGTATTAGCTCTGTGTTGGTGCCATTACGGAAGTCATTTTTGTTCTTGTGTTGCCACAGCATTGGTGGCTGATGTTAGACTGTTTGTCAAATTTGGTTTAATTAAATTAATAAATCTGTATTCTTACTACACACCGGCCTGGTCCTAGTCCATTGTGGCACTGGGTATTTGTTGGGGTTTGGGCGCGAGACGGGTTGGAGGCCTTACCAAAGTGAATGTAGGAAAAAAAAGTGAGCGTTTTTTATACTCTGTCACAGCTCAGCGACTCAGTGGTCACAATGTTACATATGATCCGGATGTCGTGTCTTGTTGGAGTCCAACGGTAAAAAACAAAAAACTGCTTGAACTAGTAAATATCATAATACTTCATTGAAGACGAGCCCCAAATTGTATTTATCACTATTTTAATTTTTGATAGTGTAGTGCCCTTTGTGATGACACGTGTTTTGGCCACTGGCCTTTTTCAAATCAGGGCAATGTCCGATAGTTCTTTAGTTAACTTGTCACTGCAGTGGTCTTCAGTGATTCAATTAACTTTGATGAATTGAAGGGTTAAATCCCTATTTTAATGTAGCTGGTCTGTCTTACAACTGGTGACCAGCAGAGAACTATCGGACATTGCCCTGATTTGAAAAAGGCCAGTGGCCAAAACACGTCATCACAAAGGGGGACTACACTATCAAAATAAAATAGTGATTCCTAAATACAATTTGGAGCTTGTCTTCAATGGAGTATTATTAAATTTACCTTACCCAAGTGAACCTTAACAAACTAATAGTGCTTTGTTATGCGCCACCTTGATTTTTCACCCCTGGTTCCCCCTCTTCCTGGCGCTGACCCTTTTTTACTTTCAGCCTACCTCCACTGGGTTCACTGACTTTTCCTTCCTTCACAAATCTTAATGGGCCTCATTAGGACCCTGGCGGAGAGGGTGTTACGCCAGCGTAGTGCATGGCGTACCTCTCCGCCATACTACGAGTTCCCGTAGCGCCATGGAGGTTTTCTCCGCCTGGTTTTACCAGCCGGAGAAAACCATGGCGCTACGGGACCTCGTTGTTAATTACGCCACCGTATTTTACGGTGGCGTAATTAACTCCTTCCCCACTCCCATTATACCCTATGGGGCAAAAATGGGAATGGGGAAGGGCAGAATGGGGATTGGGGATTTACCGCTCCGCCGAGGTCGGAATGGGGCGGTAAATCCGCCAACCCCCATGGCGCTATCGGCGGCTTTCCGCCATGCTTCGCGGTGCATTTAGCACCGCGAAATCCGCCTGGGTCGTAATGAGGCCCAATGTCTTTTTAAACAGTTCAAGTGGACATCCCTCGGCTGGGTTCACTCTTGCCAACCTCACATTCACATTTAATTTCAATGTTCACGGGATTTACTTCCCTTGCTTTCGTTATAGTTCTTAGGTCAAAGGCTTTCGAGTGCACTGGGATTTTGCTTGACCTGCTTGCTGTATGTCCACTTTGACCTTTCTTGGCGGCTCTCCGACGGCCTTCTGGTAGCTGTAGTTTTTACTCAGACGGGGATCAGCTAGAGTTTCTTGCAGCAGCTTCCACGTGGTGACGTTCTCTTCTGCAACTGGTCTCTCCTTTACACTTGTATAGTTCTTTGAACTTCTCTCACTTTGCCACTTTGCGACTTTCAATCACCACAGCCCGGTTCTTATCTTCCACCTCGAACTCACCGGCTATAATGAACCGCTTGGCTTTCCTCTTTACTGGAGTCATGGCTGGTACCACAGAAGCATGAGTCTCCCTTGCTCTGGCTTATCAGCGTTGATGCGCTCCATGTACCGTTGATGTCTGTTGCAGCACACTTGGGCTATTGTCCTCGGTTTTACGATTCCTTCAGCGGAAGGTTTGCAGGGTTTTGTTGAAAAGGGCAAGGTTGTATCTCTCCTCTTCAGCCTCTCGATATTTACCGCCTTTCTCCTCCTTTTGAAATGCCGGGTCTGGATAGCTGTCTTATCATGTGGTCTCCCTTGCTTATACTGTGCTCTCTTGCTCCACCTTTTATCCCTGTGGGGAAGTGAAAGGGTGTGTGTGTGTGTGTGTGTGTGTGTGACATGTCAGGTAAACGGCTCTGGTGTTAGTCCGTTCTGCGAAATGTAGAGAAGGAGCCAAGTACCCGCACCTCAACCACTTCGCCCATATTGCCTATATGTTGAGACACGTATGGTACCAGTGAAAATATTGATACCAAGGAGAATCCTGGAGGCAAGGTTCCCATTGTGAAAACCATACCCGCATACGAAAGATGAATGGTGATGTCCCACAGAGCCAAGCTGATGCACATAGAAGAGATGCAGAGACTAGAGAATGCAGATATTCTATAAGGCATTAAGAAAGTATTGATGATGAGTGACATCTTGGGATCAAGATGAAGAATGATGAAGATGTCAAGTCATTTTACACGTGTACATCTGCAAAGAAACGCAAGCAGATGAAGTATTCTTGAGGCTAGCTAAGTAGTGAATAGATTGCGGCATGCACCAACATAAACATATATATATATATATATATATATGTAAAGGTAAAGAATGGATGTTTCCACTACGTATTATAGCAGAGCTGGGCTAAAGAAGGAAGGCCTCTTTTCCAGTGTGTCACAGTTAAAAAGCAAGTGAATTATAAAGTAAAACTCAGAAAGGCGAGACTGGATGAGCCAAGAAGCCAAGGCCATATCAGGCTGGGGTGAGCAGACATTGGATACAAATCGTGTGAAAAAAACAAAGCTCCTGTTCAGGAGGCATGGACAAAAACAAGGAAGACGTTAGAGGTCTATTAGAAAATAGTATTTTAATGCACCAGAAGATCAATTTTGTGGTCTTCAGTCACGTGGAAGGATGAAGTTGGATGAACACGATGGTCACACCTACGCATGAGGGCAGAGCATGAGGGCATGAGGGCAGAGCGTGCTTTCACTCCCCTGAATTCTCCAGAGCGAAAGAACTCAAAGCCCTAATTGACAGCAGACCACTGAGGTGTTGATTGATGAAAGATGCTAATTGGTGGGAAGCTATGGTTGAACCTCACCAGCACCGGGAAGCCCATGCTGCTAGTGTAGTTGGAAAAGTACTGACAGTGGTTAGAGTGTCAACCAATGGTAGGGGGCCGCGTGATTAAGGACCCTATAGTTTGCGTAGCCAATGGGACATTGTGTATTTAGTGACGTTCAAAGTGACCCATTTAAGGGGAGGGCTTAGTTCCCCCACCTGATAAGAAACCTATCACTGTTCTTCACTCTCTTTAACGAGTATGAATTGTATACTTAGAAGTTCCTGCAATATGTGAGAATACACTGCATGTGATATTTTGGTCAAATTATGTTTGCCGAGTAATAGTTGGTAGGTTTAATATTCTCCGTCTGTATCTAGGTTACAGAAATACTGTTTTTTCAGAGACAGAGATTTCAACAGTAACATTTTTCCATTGTTTTGCTTTACAGCATGTCTTTTTCCAACTATTGTGGCATCATGAAATGTCATAAACACATTCAGTAGTAAAATAAGTAGAAGCAGGATTTTACACTGATTTATTTCCAAGAACGAGAATTAAACATGCTGTTCCTGTTGCTAGAAGAGTGGCACATTGGTCTCTCGTAATACCAAGGCTAAAAATACAAGGCGATCTGTCAGAAGTAGTGAAGAGCACTTTATTACAGAAGTCCCCTTAACAAAGACCACAGCAGGAACACTTTTTTTCCATTAGGAATGTGTATGCTCATGTATCTTCTGCTACAATCCCAAGCAATGGCTCAGTGTGGTATGTGAAGTGGTCTTGTATAGGGTTATGTCCTGACTAAGGTTTGTTGAGTTAGTGATGTAGGTTGGAATGTTGATGTGCGGAATGTTCCCCGCTCTGGGTTGTGGTGAAGGCAGTTGATGAAGACCTGACCAGAGTGAGGGGCTAGTGGATGTCTTCCCCTAGACTTATCACTTCTTCTTATATATATCTGCATTTGAGCTGTGACCATATGAACTGAAGTAAAGCTCTAACAGCCTGTGTCCGGTTCATTACTCCAGTAACAGAATGTAATATATAGCCCATCTCTATAATTTTTTAGCACCCTGTAGTCTGTTTTTCTGCAAAAAAGAAGGGGGCTGTGGCGGAAGTGATTGCAGGCATCAGAATACTGGAGTCCTGTGTGTCGTTATTGTTTTATGTGGTTTGGGTATATGCTTTCCCCAGAGGGAGAGCATGGGGCTAAATATGTAGTGGATTGAAACCCTCCTAGAGTCGGTGTCCATTTCATTAAATGTCATGGTGCTTATTTGCTTGGGCTGGCCATGAATCCTCTGTACAGTCCTGCCCTACAGTGTCTTAGAGGTTGTGCATATGGGGGGGGGGCGGGGTGGCGGGGTCTACCAGGTTCCAGGGTAGTCACTGGGCATTTAGGTATTCGCTTGCAGAGTCCTTGCTTATGAGTAGTCTCCTTCCTGGGGTCTGCCAATTTGGACTGAGCAAGTTCCCGGGGTAGCACAGTGTGTGTGTGTGGTTGGCTGACAGGCCCAAACCTAGGCACCCCTCTATCAAGTGCCCTAGAGCTGCTGCTGCTTCTGCCCTCTTAGTTGATTCTAGAAGTGTGCCTTGAATTTAGAAGGTATTCCCAACATCATTGAGTGTGCCCTAATTGCGTCAGTGTTAAAGTGGTATATAGAAGGTGCCAAATTTTGATCTTGGAAAGTGTGCCTAATATCATCACTGTGCTAAAGCCGAATCTCGAAGTGTGCCTAATAGCGTCATTGTGGTATAAGTGTGCCTAATAACGTCACTGTGTTAAAGTTGAATTTAGAAAGTGTGCCTAATAGCGTCAGTGTTAAAATTGAATTTAGAAGGTATTCCCAAAATCATTGAATGTGCCTAATAGCGTCACTGTGGTAAAGTTCAATTTAGAAAGTATTCCCAATATCGAGGGTGCCTAATAGCGTTAAAGTTGAATTTAGAAAGTGTACCTAATAGCGTCTCTGTGGTATAGTTGAATTTAGAAAGTGTACCTAATAGCGTCTCTGTGGTATAGTTGAATTTAGAAAGTGTGCCTAATAGCTTCTCTGTTGTATAGTTGAATATAGAAAGTTTGCCTAATAGCGTCACTCTGCCAAAGTGTTAACTTGGAAAATGTGCCTCATATCATCACTGTGCTAAAGCCGAATCTAAACGTGTGCCTAATAGCGTCACTGTGGTATAATTGAATTTAGAAAGTGTGCCTAATAGTGTCACTGTGGTAAAGTTCAATTTAGAAAGTATTCCCAACATCATTTAGTGTGCCTAATAGCGTTAAAGTTGAACTTAGAAAGTGGGCCTAATAGCGCCACTGTAGTATAGTTGCATTTAGAAAGTGTCTCTAATATCATCACTGTGCTAAAGTTTAGTGGATATTTCTCTGTATATCTCTGTATCTCCTATTTATGCTATGTATATGCTATATACCTGTATCCCCATGTGATCGGTATCACATGTTTACCCTATCCATCCTCTCGCTTTATGTACACCCCCGGTCCTGCTCTCGTGCTTGGTCGCACGCACCTCACTGATAACCACCATATGCTTACTCTCTCCTATACACCATCATCCAACTAGAACACAGCTTTGCTATGACACATTCGGTCTAGCTGTTCTCATACTAACATGACCTCACAAACACCTCATCATCCTAATAAAACACAGCTAGCTGAGCACATACCGGCTAGCTTAGGTGTCTCTCCAGGCCTAACGCAGCCAGAACTCAGTCTGGGTGTCCACCCTCCAGACTGAACACATCCAACTGACTTCCTCAGCACCACAGCTACTGCTAAGAAAGCGGTTATCAAGCAACAACCACACCAGCTGCACACACATCCGGTGCGCCCACGCATCATACGACTCTCTCTCTCTCTCTCTCTCTCTCTCTACTGACTTGAACTACGGTTCCCAAGGGCTTTCAACCTACCAGCGCTTTGAGATCATACCAATGATACATAAGGCGCTATATAAACGCCAAGTACATAAAATAACAGTTGCCACACCACAAGCTCGCACATCCTCCCACGTGGGCTCCTCTCCTTCATAATGGTACTCACACCTAATGTAGTCCCTCTCCTTCTGGGTTTGCACCCAGTGATAATTTCTCCCTCCTCCTAGATTACTTGTCCACCCCTATGGTTTCCTCAAACACATCTCTCCTCCAACTACTTCTACCTCCTTGATGTCCTGTGCCTCATTTCTACGGTCCTGAAACCACCAACTTCAATCTTCCGTCCTCCTGTTTATATTTTGCACCCTCCTCCAACTTGCTGACCTTCAACAACATTCTGACCCTCTCCTTGACTCTGCCAACCCGCTCTGACAGTACAGCTTCTTCCTCTGCAAATTGCCAAACCTCCTCCTTAAACCCCCCCAACCACCTCCTTGAGTTGAACCACCACCTCCAGAAACATTCCCACCTCCCCCTTAACTCTCCCAACATACTGTCAATTCTACTCTACCCTCTTCTCTCCAGACGCTTATACCTACTCTGATCCTTCTCCTCCTCCCACCCATACTACTATTTTGCTGTTGAGCCTTCTTCCACTCCTCTTTCCTTAACCTCATCCAACCCCCTAGATAGTTCCACAAATGTGCCTGTTCATAGCAAGGGAACCCCAACCAACAAGAGAATCCCCCTAAGAAAATGTTTAAAATAATGTGTTAAAACAGTATTTTACAGCACAATGGTTGAAGAAAACCTGGTAAAAAGACATGCAATTTACAATCTGTTTTGTAAGCTAAAATGTGAAAAATACAAAAGATGCCAGGCCAACAATGGTTTTCAGGGGTATCTTCCAGTCCATTTTCATGATTCCTTTGCCCACCATATGCGCTAGTATTCTGCCAGTTTATTCTGGCTATGTACAATAATGGCAATAACGCCATTGTGAGAAAACATGTGCATTCTGGTTTTGCTTATATACGTCAGTATTCTGAGACAAGAGCCCCCCTCACTATGGCTTTGCCCATACCACCAGTAATGCCATTGTAAGAAGAGCAGTCAATGCTGGCTCTGATCCACCACCCACACCTGAATGTGTGGGAGACTTTAGAAGGGTCTTGCCCCAACACGACCCAGTTTGCTAGAATCCACCATTGGATGGAAACCTCAGCAGCAGATCAACTTTAAATGCTGATTTGCCAGAAAGATGGCAGGCACTGATTCTTCGTGATCGTCTCTCTCCTCCATTTTCTATCATTCTTCCATGTATCAATGCCTAGGACATGATTAAAAGAGATGCACTTAACTTAAATAGCTTAATGACCAAAGGGATGAGCCTGAGCTGAGAGCAGCCCAACAATTGGTCCGGGAGATGAACTGGCCAACACCAGCCAGTCCATTGGCACTCTCCAGCGGCTTGTGTGGCAGGCCTGCAACAGTGACTAACTCCAGTCCGAAGAGCAGTAAGTGCTGCCTCTGCGGTCTATGTTGAAGCAACGTAATCATGGCAGGGGCATGCAGGCCTAGCATTTCTTCTTCCGGTCTGCCAATCCTTGGGTGGCAGTGTGCCAAACACTGCATAGCTACACCCCTTCCATATCTTGGCAGTCTGTATGCTTGGTACTCCCCATCTGTTCCTCTCCTGCACTTTATTGGCTGTCAGCTTGCCCCAGGCTACAAAGCTAGGTAGCATCCCACGAATGTAGTGACTGTCAGTGTAGGCACCACTGCATAGTAGCTCTACTTGCCCCCCCCCACAACCCCCAGCGCCACACCCCTGCATTGTCCATGTGTTTAGCCCTGAACAAATTCCATCCTGCTTCCATTTTATTACCCTCTACTGTCTTGCATATTAACACCATAAGACTACACCTTTCACTGACCAAGACAGTTGGTGTGCCCTCCCTTGGGTGCAGGGCTATAAGTAGGCCGATGCAGTCCTCGGGCAGTCTCCGAAAAATCTTTAAGCTGAGCCACTGCCGGGGCTTCCTAAAGTCCATGGCTAGCCTCAACCACCTAAGCTGCTAGAAGCCAAAGCCTTTTTTATGTAAAGCCTGAAGCTCTCTTCCCCCTTTAGCTAAGAGATGCCTGGATCCTCGTGCACACAACCCATGTGCGAGGGTGACAATCACTGAAATGGGATGCTATCAAGTGTCAGTGACACTTGCCTAAGTTCCCGGGTGCCTCTTAGGCCACGCCCACTTTGAGGCCATGTCCCCCAGAGAGCCCCCCTCTGACTTCGGGTGCAAGTTAAAGCACTGCTTGCGTGTCATTACGCCCAGTTGCAGAGCTGCCCATGACCCTTGCCTGGGTATCGTGCTGTGCTCGGCTTCACCGCCACTCGGAGTGTACTCCGAGTCCAGCCATTTGCACTCTGCAGATCACGTGCCTCTCCCAGCTCTTGGTGGGTGTTTTTGGTGCCCTCCCAATATGGCCCTGCCCTTAGAATTAGAAACACAAATCCCGATTTGGGAAATCTGGCGTAAAACATATTCTGGATGCTAGTTTCAGAACTGTTGTTGAATTTGGCTAGGACTTAGTTTGCACTATACGCATGGTTTGATAATCGTCGTACCGCTTCATAAATGCACCAAGACTTTCTGATTTCTTCTCAGCATGTGGAAATGTGCAGGATCTAGGATTTAAAAAAAATTAATGGCAATTAACTACAGCTCCTGTGTAACTACCTTCTTATCTTTCATGACAATATATTGTTTCGAAGCACTCAATTGATGGAGAATCTGATGGAGACTTTGCTGAAAAAGACAATGCTTTCTCATAAAACCCATGTCTGTTTGATACCTTTTATTAGTCTACTGTACTCGCGTCAACCAGCAAACATTTTCTTTATCTAGTTTTACTACTTTTATGATGCAAAATGTGTGACGCTCGAGAACGTGAGGCATCACTTTCGGAAGTACCTACTTCATCGCACAGGTATGCGTCAAATTTGCGAAACGTGCCTGTTGTTGAGCCTTTGAGAGAGGCACTCGTGTTTGGATGTACAGATCACACGAGAAGCATCACTCATGACGTTTTGAGCTTTGACTCGAAATAATTGAGGCAAGAAAGTGGGCATTGGAACACCTGGTTGATTGGTGCTAAAACTGGTTGAAAAAAGTGCCGTTGTGGTAGAATGAATTTCCATTGCTTGACTCAGTATAATATTGACATGGTTTGGAATTCGCTCTTGTATGAGTTTGCCTTTAATTTAGTTATTACCGCTGTAATTTCTACGTTTTTATCAATGGGTTGGACACCCTTCATATGCAGGATATATTTATACAATTGTTGCGCAAAAGATTTCAATGGTTTTTTCTTTGTAGGGTGTGTTGGAGATGCGACAGCAGCTTTTTGGGTTATCTGGGTTAGGTGTGGTTTTCTAAAGTAAAAGCCTAACAGAAGCAGTTTTGGAGGCTTGCAGGACAATGTTTGGTCTATAAATGAGCTGAGGGATGTTTGGAGAGTAGGGGCTAAGTCAATGAGTTATGGTCTTGTTAATGTTTGGGGGGCATGGGTGTTCAGGTGATCCTGTTAGGGTGCTGTTGACTGTGCTCAGGAATCCTTGTATTGAGAAGAGATGGAAAACTCCCTGTGCCGGAATCAGTGTTTTACTAGGTGCTTGTTTCATTGCTTAGGAGAGGAGGTTGGGGTGTGTCGGGTGCTACAGTTGGGCCTCTTGTCCAGGTGGTCTTGGGTATAATTGTATTGCTGATTTCAATGCAGAATTAATCTTTTGCATTTAAATTGTGGGTGTAATGGTGGCTGGCAACCGTCGAAACACCTTTGCTGATACCGTAGATTTGTATTGGCTTGTCTGAAAATGATACCTGGATTCTCCGTGGAAGATTTGGGCAATGTTCATGTTAAAGGGTATTTGTACCGCGCATTATCACCACCGGAGTGGTCCCCTGGCACGCTGGCAGATCTGAAACAAAGGAGGGGTAGGTTAGGTGTGTTAGTAGGACAAGGTTTGGAGAAGAGCAAGGGAGCAGTGAAGTACTGTTGGCAGCTCTGGTTCGGTTAACACCGTTCGCCAAGCATCTTGGTATGTTATTCGGTTCTGAGTCCGTCGTGTGCTGTTGTTTGGGGGTCTGTGTGTTGTAGTTGTTGTTGCAGTGTGGTGAAGTGCGTGCAGGTTGCTGCGGCTTTAAGAGGTATGGTTGTGTTTGGTTGGAGTGTAAGTGGTGTGTGAGGAAGGCTGAGGTTATTTGGTATATTTCGTTTTGCGTTGGGTTAATATCCTTGTATTAGTAGAGATGCATAGTTCTATTGCGTCGCCTTCATGATTTAGGGAAGGTTATTTCCTTTCAGTGATTAAGTTTCAGCCCGATAAGGCTGTCTCATCGCTGTCATTATGCTAAGTTAGCTACTTTTGTGTTTCCGTCTTTGTGTTCGGTCAGCCCTTTTATCCCAATTTGTCTTTGCTGTAACCTAGTTTCGAGTGGATTGTGTCCTCCAACGTATTCCTCATCTTAGATGTATTCCATCCAGCTTTGCTGCTCTTCGGAAATTTTTTCGGCAGAGGGCGCTGTGCGTCGATGTCGAGTCGATGGTCCCTCGAAGGCCTCCGTTGAGGGTGACGTCATCGGGTATATAAGTAGCATGCGCGGTGCCCGTTGGCCTCAGTTCCGTTTTTCCGCAGTATACGTTGCTTGGGAGATTCGGTGAAGAATAGTGAATAAACTAATATGTCCTCGTCATCGACGCCGACCACGACCCCGAGATCGGGTTTCAAAAAGTGCAAGTCGTGCGGTTCAAAAATGTCGATCACAGACTCGCACTGAGAGTGTTTGTGGTGCCTCGGAGAAGGCCATGACATGGAGGCCTATGCGAAGTGTCAGGCGATGACTGGGAAGGCCTTGCGAGAAAGGAGGGGAAAACTACAGGTAGGTCGCAAACCTGACCGTAAAGCCTCTAGCGTCGAGGTCCTGTGAGGAGAAATCTCCTCGACGCGAAAGGCATCGGTCCAGGTCCCGAAGCGATTCCCATCGCTCGTCGTCTTCGACGAAAAAATCGAAGAAACAACACCACAGGTCCACCTCGTCCCCAGACGAGTCCCCAAAAAGAATGAAATGCCCCACGAAACATTCGTCCTCCGAAGAGTGGGAAGCATTCAGGGTCAAAATCATGGAGGGGTTTGAGAAAGCAAAGCCTCGGTCCTGCGCCTTCTTCGGAAGCCGGCCCTGAGCTTCATTTCTCTGACACTCGTGCGCCCTCGAGCCCGGGTGATCGAAAAAGGAAGGATAGGGAACCTTCCAGGACGCTGAGCGAAAAGGACAGGTCAAGTCGACCGCTCGAGGTCACTGACGCCGTCCGAGACCCAACGCACCTCAAAGGGCAAATCTTCGAAGAGCGCCTGGACGCCCTCGAAGCAGGCTCCGTCGACGACCACTATTTCGTCAACGCCTTTTTCGACGTCGACCCTGAAGTCCTCGGCGCCAAAGGCTCCAGCCAAGCCAGGCCAGCCAGAAAAAGGGAAAGACAGGTTTACAAAACCTGCAATACCCTCCAAGCCCTGTAATACACCTCTTCCTCCTCCTCCTCTCCCAGAGAAGGTTTTCAAGCCTCTCCCTAGGCAGGAGTTTTTCAAGTCCCTGACCTCAATTTTTGAGGAACAGGAAAGATCTGATGAGGAGAATGTACATTTTGGGCTAGAGTATGGCACCCCAAATGTCCCAGAATGCCCGATTTCAGAAGAAAGCAGAATGAGGGACTTGGTGGAATCATTACAACAATATAAGTGGCATTGACACATCTCCTGAAAAGGACTTTGGCAGAAAAGAACCAGGAAAGCATGCGAGTCCATCATACCGTCAGTTAATGACGAAGGTAGTAGATTACTTAGGATGGGCTAGACCATCAGCCCAATTCATCCACAATGATTTGACAGATATATTGGACCATGGTCCCACCGAAGACCCAGTACTACCCTTTCATGTAGCCCTGCAAAATAGGGTGGCCAAGAATTGGGAAACTCCGGATTCTATTCCTCCGGTAAATAAATCCCTCACCTCAAAATACTGCCCAGCCAGTAGCGAACCCAGCTATCTGTCCAAACATCCCACTCCCAAGAGTCTGGTCATACAGGCAGCCACAGCTTCTAACAAACTTGCATACCCTTCTATCCCTCCAGACAGGGACAATAAGCGTGTGGATGGCTGGGCACGGAACGTATTTTCAGCTGTGAGTATAGCTTTAAAATCTGCCAACTCCACGTGTGCCTTGGCAAAGTTTTCGTACACTCTGTGGGAGTGCATCGCAATGGCGGCGGAGCACATACCAGAAGGGGACGAAAGGGAAGGGTTCCTAGCCATCGTTGGATATGGAAAGGAAGCCGTGCAGGGAATCCCTTCAATCTGGATTGGACACTGGGGATAGTGTAAGCAGGTCCATGGGCACTAGCACAGTAATGCGCAGATTTGCGTGGTTACGGAAGTCGGGTTTCGCACCGGACGTACAGAACCGCCTTCTGAACATGCCCTTAGACGGGTCTCCCCTTTTTGGCTGCAAGGCCGACGAGAGCCGTGAGAGGTTGCAGACCTCAAAAGCAGCTGCCAAATCTTTAGGGGCTGCTATTAGGCAACCTCAGCCTTTTCGTGCGCCAGAACAATTGTGGAGGGGACAATCCTATCGTTACTACTCCTCATATGGAAAGGCGAGAGGAATGGCCAGTCAAAGGGGCCAGAGAAAGGCCACTCGCGGTGGATGAGCAAAACGTGCAAAGCCAGCTCCAGCTGCAGCCTCTTTGCCATCAGCGGCTGCAACAATCGCCACAAAACCACTTTCAGGACTTGCATCACAAAACACCTGTAGGAGGCAGGCTGTCACAGCATCTGCAAGAATGGCGAGCCATTACTTCAGATGTTTGGGCTCTAGAAATAATAGCCCAAGGTTAGAAAGTTGCTATAGAACTAGTACCTGCAGCAGAGAAGAACAAGGGATGGTACTCCCCGTATTTTTAGATCCCCAAAAAGGACGGAGGGCTGAGACTCATCTTGGACTTAAGAAACTTGAACAAGTTCCTCAGGAAGGACAAGTTCAAGATGGTTACCCTTTCTCAGATCCTTCAGGCCCTTCAACTTCAGGACTGGTTGGTGTCATTGGACCTCCAAGATGCTTATTTTCATGTGCCAATTCATCTCAAGCACAGAAAATACCTGAGGTTCGTAGTTGGTGACTCACACTATCAGTTTCGAGTCCTGCCATTCGGATTGACCTCCACCCTGAGGGTCTTCACCAAGTTAATGGTAGTGGTGGCAGCGCACCTCAGGAGAGGGGGGGATTCACGTCTTCCCCTACCTGGACGATTGGTTGATCAGGGCACGTTCTGCCGAACAATCCCTGGATCATCTGAAAGTCACCTGCCACTTCCTCCAGATACTGGGCTTCTCCCTGAATTTCAAGAAGTCTCAAATGACACCTTCCCAACAGCTCCAGTACATAGGAGCTGTATTAGACACATCCTTGGGAAAGAGCTCGCCTCCCAAGTCGAGGGCTCAAGACATTCTTCAAATGGTTTCCAAATTCCAAAATGCCCAAAATCTCCAGGCCTACGACTTCTTAAGGTTGCTCGGCCTCATGGCATCCTGCATCTTCCTGGTGCCAGAGGCACGTTTGAGGATGAGATCCCTTCAATGGGCTCTAAAGACTCAGTGGTCCCAGTTCTCAGGTCAAATGACGGATCTTCTCCAGATTCTGAACAAGGTTCGACAAGATCTTCTATGGTGGACTTGTACAGAGAACATCCTAAAAGGAGAACTTTTTTGGCAACCATGGCCAGAGATCACAGTAGTGACGGACGCCTCACTCATGGGGTGGGGAGCTCATGTCAACGATCTGAGAATCAGCGGTCGTTGGTCTCCATCGGAGTCCAAACTACA
The DNA here is from genome assembly GCF_040938575.1 of Ambystoma mexicanum. Classification (NCBI taxonomy): domain Eukaryota; kingdom Metazoa; phylum Chordata; class Amphibia; order Caudata; family Ambystomatidae; genus Ambystoma; species Ambystoma mexicanum. The sequence goes on along the minus strand of NC_090935.1, from coordinate 1,144,875,021 downwards.
CATCAACCTTTAGAGCTGAGAGCAATCAGAATAGCGCTGAAAGCTTTCCTGCCATCTGTCAGGGGAAAACATTTCCTCATAATGACAGACAACACAGTGGCCATGCATTATCTAAACAAAAGAGGTGGTGTAGGGTCACTACCTCTATGCAGAGAGGCAATGCAGCTCTGGTATTGGGCAATTCAGGAAGGAATCTCTTTAACCGCAGTTCATCTAGCCGGGGAGGAGAATGACGGCAGATGCTCTGAGCAGGCAGAGCACGGTGTCCCACGAATGGGAACTGGCTCAGGAAGTCATTCAAGAGATCTTCGCCCTTTGGGGAACACCTCAAGTAGACCTATTTGCGACCGGAATCAACCGGAAGTGCGAAAGGTATTGCTCAAGGGAATTTCCCCCGCGAGGAGCCCTGGGAGACGTGTTCGTGGTGGAATGGAATTTCCCACTATTGTACACGTTCCCTCCGATTCCCGTCATTCCTCAGGTCATCAGGAGACTGAGACGGTTCGGGAACCGCATGATCCTAATTGCCCCGGATTGGGCCAGGAGAACGTGGTACTCAGACCTTCTAGCCATGTCTATCTGTCCCCCAGTACGTCTTCCTCAGAGAGAGGACCTTCTCTCACAAATGGAGGGTCAGGTTCTCCATCCAGAGGTCAAAACCTTCACGCTTGGTATCTGAAAGGCTGAGATGCAAGGATTGGGACCTTCCAGATGACGTCATGGAGGTGTTGCTTTCGGCAAGAAGGCCAGCAACAAAATATTTATACCGTTGCCATTGGAGGAAGTTTTGCAACTGGTGCAGAGAAAAGAATGTCGATCCTTTTCTATGTTCTATTCCGGAAGTACTGTCCTTCCTCTTGTCCCTAGCGCATAGAGGTCTAAATGTTGGTACCATTAAAGGTTATCTTGCAGCGCTTTCCATCTTCAAGCGCTCGTCGGAAGAATGCTCCTATTTCAAAATTCCTTTGGTAGTGCAATTCTTAAAGAGACTCATTAATGTGTTTCCTCCTTCCCCATTTCAAGTGCCAATTTGGGATCTCATTCTGGTTCTAAAATTCTTGAAAACTTGTCCATTAAGATTACTGACATGGAAAACTGCTTTCCTAGTTGCTTTAACATCTGCAAGAAGATTGAGCAAATTGCAGGCACTGTCTTCTAGGCTGCCCTTTACTGTGTTCCATAAGGACAGAGTTGTGTTGAGGGTTAAACCATCATTTTTACCTAAAGTAGTATCTGATTTTCATTTAAGTCAGGATGTTTTTACCCGCATTCTATCCTCCACCTCATCCTACTACGGAGGAGGAAAGATTACACAGGTTGGATCCAAGAAGAGCTTTAAGCTTTTACATCTCTAGGCTTTCCAAGCTTAGAGTAGACAACCAATTGTTTATCGGCTACACCGGAAGGAAATTGGGTCAATCAGTAACAAAACAGACAATATCACGCTAGATTGTGCTTTGCATTTCAGAATGCTACAGATTAGCACAAAAAGACCCACCAGAAGGGTTAAGGGCTCATTCCACCAGAGGCATCGCCTCTTCGACAGCCCTTCAAAGAGGTGTTCCAGTAAGGTCCATTTGTGAAGCAGCAACTTGGTCTTCACTGCACACCTTTTCAAAATTCTATAGTCTGGATGCTTACCAGTCTAAGGAGCTGAATTTTGGTAAAGCAGTACTATATTCAGCCATCTAAGGGCATTGAAAAATCTAACCCCTCCTCCAGAGAAATTATCCATACTGCTTTGGGAGTCTATCTAAAATGAGGAATACGTTGGAGCACACAATCGACTCGAAGAACAAGTTACCAACTCGTAACGTTCTTTTGATTGGATGTTCCTCCAACGTATTCCTCATCGCCTTCCCAGCCTACCCCTCTGTAGATTTTTCCGGGTTATTGCCAACTCAACTCTCGCAAGGCTGATACCTGTCTGCCGGCACAATCTACACAGTACAAAATCAAAGGTGAAAAAGGAAAAACAGAACTGAGGCCAACGGGCGCCGCACGTGCTACTTATATACCTGATAACGTCACCCTCGACGGAGGCCTTCGAAGGACCATCGACTCAACGACATCGACGCACGGCAACCTCTGCCGAAAAAATTTCCGAAGAGCAGCAAAGCTGGATGGAATACATCTAAGATGAGGAATACTTTGGAGGAACATCCAATCGAAAGAACGTTGCCAGTTAGTAAGTAACTTGTTCTTTTGGATTGATTTACTTGCGAGCTACGCCCATACCTTACATCCTTTGCATGGGTAAGGTTGTTGGTAGTGTTATGATGATATGATATGATATGGCATTTGTAACGCGCCTATACACAAGTGTTTCAAGGCGCGACGAGGCAGGGAGGGGGGAAGAGGGAGAGGACAGACAACGATCCTACTAGGCCAGGTGTCATTCAGACCGCGCAAGTGCAGGGGTAGGGGAAAGGGAAAAGTGCAGTACAAGGTAAGTAGACTAGAAATAAATAGATAAATAAATAAATAGGGCCAGCTGGCGGCAAGTGCAAGGTAAGTGCAGACAAGTGCTGGGAAGGGGGGGCTGTAGGGATACAGAGACAGTCCCGCAGTGCAGGGGTTTCCAGGGAGGCAGTGCAAGTGGAGAGTGGCTGGGCCCAGGACCGAGGTCGGTGAGAGTGGCCAAGTTTCAGATTCAGTGCAGAATTTAGTGAAGAATTTAGCAGGGGAGAGGGAGAGAGAAAGCAGAAGCAAAGAGGAAGGTTTTGAGGTGCTTCCGGAACCGGAGATGGTTCTCCTCAAGTTTCAGGGAAGGCAGGAAGGCTGTTCCAGAGGGAGGCTCCTGCCACGGAGAGAGATCTACCCCCAGCTCGTTGCTTCGAGAAGCGGCTGACCCTGAGGGAGCTGGAGACGGATGAGCGAAGGGCTCGGGAAGGAAGATATTTAGGAAGAGAGAGTTGCAGGTATTTAGGCCCCAGGCCCCAGAAGACCTTGTGGACAATGCAGAGGGTTTTGAACTTAATCCTCGCAGCCAGTGTAGAGATTTCAGTCCTGGAGAGATACGGTCCCTGGGCTTGAGGCCAAGGACAAGTCTCGCAGTTCTGTTCTGGATGAGTTGCGGAGAGTGGAGGCAGGCAGATTAAGATAGAGACTGTTACAGTAGTCCAGCTTCGAGAGAACCAGGGCTTGGGAGACAGTGAGCTTCTGGGGGAAGGAGAGGAAGGGAAGAATACCTCTAAGGAGGGGCAGCTGGTAGTGTGACTTCTTAGAGACGTCAGATATATGAGGAGAGAAGGAGAGTGTGGAGTCAAAGATGACCCCAAGGTTTTTTGCCTTGCAGGTAGGAGCAGGAAGAGGCCCAAGAGAGGCTGGCCAGAGAGCTGCAGGGAAGGAGGGAGTGGGTGTGCCAATGAGTAGAATCTCAGTCTTACTAGCATTAAGGCGGAGCTCGTTGGCAGCACACCATTCCTGGATAGCAGACAGACAGACAGTCAGAGATGAGGGCAGGAGAGGAGGAGGCCGAGGGTAGCTTGAAAATGAGCTGGGTATCGTCCACATAGCACTGAAAGTTGGGGCAGAGGGCGGCGATGCGGTGGGCAAGAAGTGCCAGATACTGGTTGAAAAGCCAGGGAGAGAGATTAGATCCCTGGGGAACACCACAGGTGGAGAAAAAGATGTCGGAGAGGAAGGACCCAAGTTGGACCTGGGAGGGTCGATTGGAAAGGAAAGAGGTCAGCCACGCCAGAGCCTGACCAGTGATACCCGGGTTATCGCGGAGACGGTTGAGCAGGATGGCATGGTTGACAGTGTCAAAGGCAGAAGAGAGATCGAGCAGAATGAGAACACACGGAGTGTTGGAGTCGAGGTTCAAGAGCATGTCATCACGGATGTTCAGGAAAGCAGTTTCTGTGCTTCTGGCCGCTCTGAAGCCGGATTGGTGGTCATGAAGACTACCAACAGCTTCAGCATGGAGGTTAAGCTGGGAGATGGCCAGTTTCTCCAGGAGCTTGCCCATGAAGGGAGTGATGGAGATTGGGCGATAGTTAGCAGGGCAGGAGGGGTCGGCAGAGGGTTTCTTAAGAAGAGGGTGCACAAGGGAGTGTTTGAGGGGGGATGGGAAGACTCCAGAGGTGAAGGAGAGGTTGCAAAAGTCAGCCAGGGCAGGAGCCAGGGAGTCAATGTGGTCCTTGATAGTTTTGGAGGAACAGGGGTGAACCTGTTTACACGAGACTTTCATAGATCGGACTTGTCTGGAAACTTCGTCAGCAGTGAAAAGGGGAAAGGCAGAGAAGGAGGGAGGAGGGGTGGCTGCAGAAGGGCCAGAGGAAGAGCAGGGAAGCGAGGGAGGGAGGTGATAGGAGGAGAGTGAGGACAGGATGTCCTGAGTTTTAGAGATGAAGTGAGAGGCCAGTGCAGTACAGAGGGCCTGGGAGGGGACAGGAGAGGTAGAGACTGCAGCAGGGGTGGCAAGCTCCTTGCAGATTTTAAAGAGTTCGGCCGAATTGTTAGATGCCGCAGAGATGCGGGCTTGGATAAGGGCTCTCTTCTTGGTGAGAACGGAGAGACGGTATTGCCTTTGGAGCAGGCGGCAGGCCAGTTTGTCAGAGGATGAACAAGAAGCACGCCATTTCCTCTCTGCCACCCTGCACTTGCGTTTTAGGGTGACGAGATCCGAATCATACCAGGAGTTACATTTGGCTTTGGGCTTCAGGCGGATTCTCATGACAGGGGCAAAGATATCAAGAGTATCAGAAATAGCAGAGTGTAGCAAGGAGATGGCTGTGTCAGGGTGGGAGTCAGCCGAAGGGGGGGAGAGAAGGTGGCAGCGAAAGCCTCAACTGAAACGCGCTTCATGGGTCGGATGACCGAGAAGGTGGGTGGCAATGATGAGGGTGGCTTGGCCTGTGGGGTAGGGAGGGTGAGGTGGGAGGATAGGAGAAAGTGATCACTCCAGGAGAAAGGAGTGGAGAGAGGGACTGAGAGGGGAAGGTCAGAAGAGATCAGAGCATCAAGAGTGTGCCCTGCAGAATGAGTAGGCCCAGATGGGAGAATAGAGAGTGAGAGAGAGTCGCAGAGGTCACGAAAGAGTCCAGTGGGGGGACAGGAGGCATCTAGGTGGATGTTGAAGTCACCAAGAAGGAGGAGTTGAGTGGTAGTGGACAGGAGTGAGGAGGAGAGGTCAGCCCACTCGGAGAGGAAGGAGGAAATTTGACTAGGTGGCCGATAGATAGTAGCCACGGTAAGGGAATGGCTAGGAGAGAGAGAGAGTCGGCAGACAAGACATTCAAAAGAGGAGTAGGTCTGCGTAGGAGTGACAGTGGCAGGAATCCACTCAGGGAAGATAAGGGCAACACCCCCCCTGCACGGTTGGGCCTGGGCACGGAGAGGATCTTGTAACCGTCAGGTAGGAGTGTTGGGCATGTATGCTAATTTCTGTCCTTATGGGGTTGTTGTTTGTGTTCTATTCCACCTAGCGTTGTCTCTTGTTCTTGTAGGGGTTTGCCTCAGTCGGTCCTGGTTATTGTGTGTGCCATCATATATTCAGTCAATCTGTTCTTTGTGTTTCCTGTTTGATTGTTTTAATTTCAATTTGGTTCCCAGGTGTTGAAGAGCCAGGTTTCTAGAAGTTTTCAAAATTGTAGGTGGTTTTTGGTGTTTCTTATTTCTTTTGGGAGATTGCAGGTTTTTGCGGCTAGGTGGGAGAAATAGGAGCCCCCTAGTTTTTCTTGGCATATGGTTTTGGTTCTAGGCGGATTTCATTACTTGATCTGAGGAGTCTTGTTGGCCTGTAGATTGTTTTTCTTTTGTAGGAATTCTGCTCCCTGTCCGCTGATTGCCCTGTGTGTTATACACATTGGGCCTCATTACACGGTAGGTGGTAAGGGTTTACCGGTAACGGTAAATCCTTACCGCCTTACTACGAGGTCCCTTTGCGTGTTGGGGAATTTAACGCCTGATATTTGCAGGCGTTAAAAACCAACCCGCAAAGGGACCAGTGGAGCTAATTACGGTACCGCAATTTGCGGTACCGTAATTAGCGCCTTCCCCATTCCCATAGAGCCCTATGGGGTAAAAATGGGAATGGGGAAGGGCAATGGGGGAAGGGGGAATTACCGCCCCGCCAACCTTGGAATGGGGCGGTAATTTCCCTTTCCACCAAGGCGGTGCCGGTATTTTACCGGCATGAACCATGGCGCTAACCATGGCGCTAATGGTTCAGCGCCATGGTTCACCGCCTACCGTGTAATGAGGCCCATTGTTTTGAACATGATCCAATATTTGATTGGGATCCAATGTAGTATTTTGAGTGCCGGAGTGATGTGGTCTCTTCTGGATAGTTTGAGGGGGAGTATGGCTGCTGCATTTTGAATGCATTGTAATTTCTTCAGGAGGTATTCTGGCATCCCGAGCTAGAGGCTGTTTGCGTAGTCAATTCTTGACATGATGAGGGCGACGATTGTCAGTGTTTTGAGGGTGAAGGAGAGGAGAAAGGTAGGATTCTTCTTGTATGAAGGAGGAAGAAGCATTTCTTAATTATTGCGTTTACTTGTGGTTCTAGGGTTAGTGCATTGTCCATTAGGACTTCTAGGTTTTTTACTACCTTAGATGGTGTGGTAAACCCTTACCACCTACCGTGTAATGAGGCCCAATGTGTATAACACACAGGGCAATCAGCGGACAGGGAGCAGAATTCCTACAAAAGAAAAACAATCTACAGGCCAACAAGACTCCTCAGATCAAGTAATGAAATCCGCCTAGAACCAAAACCATATGCCAAGAAAAACTAGGGGGCTCCTATTTCTCCCACCTAGCCGCAAAAACCTGCAATCTCCCAAAAGAAATAAGAAACACCAAAAACCACCTACAATTTTGAAAACTTCTAGAAACCTGGCTCTTCAACACCTGGGAACCAAATTGAAATTAAAACAATCAAACGGGAAACACAAAGAACAGATTGACTGAATATATGATGGCACACACAATAACCAGGACCGACTGAGGCAAACCCCTACAAGAACAAGAGACAACGCTAAGTGGAATAGAACACAAACAACAACCCCATAAGGACAGAAATTAGCATACATGCCCAACACTCCTACCTGACGGTTACAAGATCCTCTCCGTGCCCAGGCCCAACCGTGCAGGGGGGGGGTGTTGCCCTTATCTTCCCTGAGTGGATTCCTGCCACTGTCACTCCTACGCAGACCTACTCCTCTTTTGAATGTCTTGTCTGCCGACTCTCTCTCTCTCCTAGCCATTCCCTTACCGTGGCTACTATCTATCGGCCACCTAGTCAAATTTCCTCCTTCCTCTCTGAATGGGCTGACCTCTCCTCCTCACTCCTGTCCACTACCACTCAACTCCTCCTTCTTGGTGACTTCAATCCTTACCGCCTTACTACGTGGTCCCTTTGCGTGTTGGGGAATTTAACGCCTGATATTTTCAGGCGTTAAAAACCAACCCGCAAAGGGACCAGTGGAGCTAATTACGATACCGCAATTTGCGGTACCGTAATTAGCGCCTTCCCCATTCCCATAGAGCCCTATGGGGTAAAAATGGGAATGGGAATGGGGAAGGGCAATGGGGGAATTACCGCCCCGCCAACCTTGGAATGGGGCGGTAATTCCCCTTTCCACCAAGGCGGTGCCGGTATTTTACCGGCATGAACCATGGCGCTAATAGCGCCATGGTTCACCGCCTACCGTGTAATGAGGCCCATTGTTTTGAACATGATCCAATATTTGATTGGGATCCAATGTAGTATTTTGAGTGCCGTAGTGATGTGGTCTCTTCTGGATAGTTTGAGGGGGGAGTATGGCTGCTGCATTTTGAATGCATTGTAATTTCTTCAGGAGGTATTCTGGCATCCCGAGCTAGAGGCTGTTTGCGTAGTCAATTCTTGACATGATGAGGGCGACGATTGTCAGTGTTTTGAGGGTGAAGGAGAGGAGAAAGGTAGGATTCTTCTTGTATGAAGGAGGAAGAAGCATTTCTTAATTATTGCGTTTACTTGTGGTTCTAGGGTTAGTGCATTGTCCATTAGGACTTCTAGGTTTTTTACTACCTTAGATGGTGTGGGTGCGGTTCCCATTTCAGTCGGCCAGGGAATGTAGGTGGTGTTCTTTGTTTTTGGATATAATCATGATTTCTGTCTTTCCTGGGTTGATTTTAAAGTTGTTGGCGTTTATCCAGTCAAAGATTTCTTTTAGACATTCTATCAGGGTCGAGTGATCGACCTAAGTATCTTCGATTTTGTAGATGATTTGAATGTCGTCTGCGTAGTGGTAGCATGTAATGTTGTATTTTTTAAAGATTCCGATTACTAGAGTCTGGGAGATGTTGAAGTATAGTGGTGATAGTGAGGATCCTTGTGGTTCTCCACAGTCGTTAACTCGTGGAGTAGATTCAAAGGGTTTTATCCGTACAGTTTCTGTTCTGTCTGCCAGTAATGATTTGATCCAGAGTAGTGCCATGCCCGTTATGCCTATATCTTCCAATCTTTTGATTAAGGTGTCATGGCTTACTGTGTCGAAGGCTGTGGAGAGGTCAGCAGAATCAGAGCTGAGGTTGTGTTGGAGTCTGCGTTAGTTTTTTAGGTTGTCCCATATGGATAGCAGTGCTGATTCTGTTCATCTTGCGGGTCGGAAGCCGAGTTGTGCTTGGTCTAGCATGTGGTGATTTTCTACATGTTCTTGGGTTCATTTGTATCCCTATGTTTCTAGGAGTTTTGCCGGGTAGGGAATGTTTGAAATCGGTCTGTAGTTGGAGAGGTCTTCCACGTCGCCACTTGTGGTTTTTAAAAGTGGCTTAATATATGCTGATTTGAAGGATTGCGGTACAGTCCCTGTTCTGAGTGACAGATTTAAAAGGTTTCTGTAATATTCAGATGGTGTTCCTTGTGCGAGGATTGATTTGTAGATGTCATGGGGGCAGGGATCCATGGTTTATCCCGCTTTCTTGCTTTTTTTTTACCAGCTTGATGAATGTATATACTGATATTTCTGGGAAGTTTTGGAGTTAGTGCTGTGGCTTCTCATCTGGTCCTGTTGGTTGAGTGTTAGGGTTGGTTGGTTGGTCTGTTTTGTATGATTTGTCAGATGTCGTTGATTTTGTTTTTGAAATGGTCTGCCAAGTCGTCGCATAGTTTCTGTGAGGGTATTGGGGTGTTGTCGCAACTTGGTGGGTTTCTGATTGATTTTATGATGTTGAACATTTCTTTTTGTGTGTTGGTGGCATTAGAGATTCTGTCATAATGTCTTCTCTTTGCCTTTTGAATTTCCTTCTTATATGATTGGATTCGTTTCTGGAAGTGTTTTTTTTTTAATCTTGGTTGTATTCTTTCCTCCATTCCAATTCCAGCTTCTTGTTCTTTTTCATGGTGCTTATTGGTGGTTCATTTTGCCATTGCTCTTTTTCTTGAGGGGATAAATGTTTTTTACGGGGCAGTGTTTTTGATTGTATCAGCAGTCCATGCTCCACTAGATCTGCCTTCGCCAGTTCTGCTGTTGGATGTTTGGTCATCTCCAGTGGTTCTATTAGCTTGCTTGCTTGCTTTGACGGTTTTCCAGTTTCTTTTTGTGGTGGTTGGGATCTTCAGGGGCTGGATGTTGACTTGAGTTGGTAGTGTGATCACGAATGCGATGATGAGATGGTCGCTCCAAAGTATTTGTATCACTGGTGCTGTGGTAAATTTTTTCTTGGCGTAGATTGCGTCAAGGGTGTGTCCTGCCGAGTATGTTGCACCTTTGACCAGCTGTTGTAGTTTCATAGTTGTTAGCTGCCCAGTTAGTGAGTTTTGAGAGTTGCCGTGTTTTTCTTCGAACCAAATGTTGAAGTCCCCCAGGATTATTAGATGTTTGTGTTCAATGGCTATGTTGGTGATGGCTTCTATGAAGTTGATGACAAAGGTTGCATCGTATGTCGGTGGTCTGTAAAACAGTATGAATTAGAGGTTTGTTTTTGGATTTGCCAATAGGTGCATGACCATGGATACGCAGTTCATGATGTTAAGAGGTCATGATGTGGCGATTGGACTGTATTCCCTATTTTAACATGGGTGGAAGGCAACACAGCAAGGGCTGAACTGGTCCAGCCACCACCCAAGATACCACCTAGACAGTGTAGGAGGAGTCCTGCAGGTTCAAAGACCCCCATAGAAATATGATAGTATCACCCCAAGTGCCTTCATGATGGCTCAAAGTGTAAAACAATACAGTTCTCAGGAATCCTTACTTGAGGGTTCCTGCTGCTTGGGAACGGGAGAAACTGTCAGACAATTTAACAGTGAGTTATGCAAATGTGTGCATTTTTCTAAACCGCAAGAGAAACCACAGATATAGAGAGAGACAGAGAAAGTATACGCATAACATGCTGCAAACCAGGACTCTTCAGAGTCCCAGCCAGCACCTGGTGAGCACAAAACACTAGGGAATGCACATCAAGGTGATGCCACAAACACTTATAAAACTCTGCAGAACCTCATTAGAGGTCATTAGGACAATACAAAAACCCACGAATCCTGGAGCCACACTAATATTGGGAACACTTTGAGGCTCCCAAGGGAATACCCCAACCAATGTCAAACAAGAATGGGGAATAACCCAGCAGAGCTTGTGATGGGACCACCATCCTGAGCCTAGTAACTATAAAAATGTCAGGGAGGCAGCAGAGAGAGAATCCCAAAGGAGATGCACATCTGCTTGTGCTCCCTTAATACAGAGGGAGGCTTCCGAATGCCTAGCCGAGGACATGTCCTTGGAGGAGAATCAGGAAAGCTTGATGGGGATCCAAGCCACCAGACTAGAAGTGGTCCAGGCTTGGAGGCCCTGAACGCAGAAAGCCCACAGGGGTCAGGAGAAGCACTCTTTCCAGCCTTTCTTTAAAACATTTTTTTAAATATTTTTATTTTTTAACACTAACACACCAAACATTACAATTTAAAGGACATTTACATTCAGGTCTGTTGCGATATAGTCATACATCAAACATTACGGTCCTCCCCCACCCTCCCCTTTACCTCGAGCCCATATTTCTTTGCCGCCCGCCAGAATATCTCATTGTGCTCTCACATCTCATGCGCAGAGTCCCTGTTGGGACCCGCCTTGGGGGTGCCTGCTAGTGTAGACACCAGCTGCCTCAATTGAATCAAGGGTCCCACTTCTTCTCCCCCACCCCTGCTGATTGCTTCGTACTAGACTGTCATTTCTGCATCCGGCCATTTTAGGAGGTCCGTCCACCACGCCTCTATTCTGGGGTGCTGTGCAGCCTTCCAGCACATTGCGATTGTTCGTTTGGCCAGAATGTAGGCTGGGTCCTTAATTTTACCAACATGCTTTAGGTTACGCGGTCTGGCGAACACCCCCAGCAAACATGCCCATACTGATTCCACCTCCAATGTGATCCCTTTCTCCGCCAGGCGCAACTTGATCTCTGTCCAAAATCTGCCCACCTCCGGGCAAGCCCAGAACATATGTATTAGCCCTGCTTCCGCCTCTCCACATCGTGGACACTTTTGCGCCGCTGGGTTTCCAAACTGGGCAATCCTACTGGGGGTCATATATGCCCTATGGGTGACATAGAGCTGTATCTGCTGAAGCCTTGCGTTGTGAGACACCTTCTTGTGGTATCTCTGAACTCTGTCCCATTGTCCATCTAGTAGGGGTTCTCCCACCTCATCCTCCCAATCCTGTCTCAATTGCAACACCTCCTTACCCACCCTGGACATCAGTAATTCGTATATGCGGGACACTTCATGCCCACCCTCCGAGATATAATACATTGTCTCGATAGCCATATCCGGTTGCTCTGATAACTCTTCCACAGACCATCTGTCCAACACCAGTTTAATAATTCTAGTATGGGTAATGTGTTGGCCTGCATGCACCCCGGTGTCTTCCATCAGCCTACTGAAATCTAGTGCCTTGCCCTCTTGCCATACATCCCCGAGGGTCACAAGTCCCGGTGATTCCCAGTATTTACGGACCGCTATTATCAATTGCGGGTCCTCTCCACATACCACTACCAGCGGCACCTGCGGGGAGCACAGGGTCGGATTCCCACCAGCTGCCACGTTTTGTTCCAGATTTCCCAACCCAGTGTTAGGAGCTTTGCCCTTCCCTGGACCTTAGCTTTGGGCAACCACACCACCTCCCTCAAAAAAATAAGGGGCCAAGTCCATATACAGCAGCCTGGTCTCCGCGGACTCTTCCTCGGACAGCCACCTGGTCAAGTACTGATGTTGTCCTGCCAGATAATACAGCTCAAAGTTTAGTAAATTTATGCCCCCTTTGTCGCTCGGGTTTTGTAACTTCCATAAAGCCACCCTGTTTCTGGTATTGTGCCAGATGAAGCCCCTACATAAACTGGGGAGTTTCCCAAAAAAACGTCTGGGGAGCATACATGGAATATTCACAAAGAAGTGCAACAGTCTCGGCAGGACCACCATCTTAAGCAGCGCCGCCCTACCCATCATGGCTAAGGGGAGCCTAGACCAGAACCCCATACTGTTCTTGATACCTGCTACTGTCCGCTCCTTGTTGTTTGTGTTCATCCTCCACTGAGTGGTATATATCAATGCCTAGATACCTAAAGGTCCTGGTTTGCCAGGGTATTGGCAAGACCGGCAAGTCTTTCACTGGGACCCTTCTATATCTTCCCAAGGGGAACAAGCTCGATTTCCTGGGGTTCACTGCTATGCCCGAGAGGGTGGCATAATGTTCCATCACCTCCAGGACAAATTGCAAATTTTCCTCTGGGAAGCGCAGGTATAACAGGATGTCATCTGCATACAGCGAGGTGAGGTGCGTCCCTCCCTTTGCGGGGATGCCAGTCTCCCCATACTGTTGTCTGAGGCAGATTGCCAGCGGTTCCAGAGCAAGGATATACAACATGGGCGACCATGGACAACCCTGTCTTGTGCCCCTGCTGAGCTGCCATTTGTCTGAGATCATGGCGCCAGTTTTAACCCTAGCGATTGGGGAGCTATAAATCATTTTGACCCACCCCAGGTACCCCGACCCCATGCCATACTCCCTCAGCGCCGCCAGCAGGCACGGCCACCTCACCGAATCAAAGGCCTTAATTGCATTCAACGAGACTATCGACATCTCGCCCGGGTCTTTCTCAGTTTGCTCGATTATGTGGTGGAGTCTCCTATGGTTGTCCGTTATATTCCTTCCTGGTACGTACCCTGTTTGATCGGTGTGGACCAGTTTCCCTATGATGCGTTTAAGCCTGTTTGCTAACACGGTAGTAAGGATCTTGCTATCCTTGTTAAGCATGGACAAGGGTCGGTAAGATCCGCAATCCGAGCCTGGTTTGCCTGGTTTCAAGAGTGGGATTATTACCGCCTCCTTCAGGGACATCGGCAACTCCACTTGTTCATACACCTCGTTTAACATGGCGAGCAGCGGGGGGAGCACCTCCTGCTTGTATGTTTTATAAAATTCACTCGGGAGCCCATCTGACCCTGGGGCCTTACACGTGGGTAGGTGCTGTACCACCATCTCTAGTTCTTCAAGAGTGATTGGGGCATCTAAGTCCTCCTGATCACTAAGCTTAGGCAGTCCTATATCCTCCAGGGTTTCCTGAGTCTCTCGCCCCATCTCCTCCCGCGTGTCCTCGTATAAGCGCCTGTAGAATCTGAGAAATCCCTCATTTACTCCTTCTTGGGTATCCCAGGTCTGGCCATCTTCGTTCTTTATCTCCCTAATCACTGAAGCCACGCTAGCAACCTGCCCGGTTTATCTCCTCCCGCATGTTGCCTCTCAAGGTACTTTTTGTAATTTAACTTGCAGAGCCTGTCCCAATGCCCACTGCTAGCCTGCTGGAGTAGGGCCACCCTCGCCGTATCTTCCTGTGGAGTGCATCCCATCCGTATTATCTCTTCAAGCTCCCTCTCTGACTCCTGTAGCTCCCGCTCTATGCCCCCTTGGAGCACTCTAAATTTAGATATGGCCACGCCCTGTACCACTACTTTAAACGCCTCCCATAGGGTGCCCTCCGACTGCACGCTGCCAGTATTAATATCAAGATATTCAGTTATGGCCTCCCTTAAGTCCTCTCGAAATCCCGAATCCTGCAAAGCCTCAGCTCTGAGTTTCCACGTCGGGATTCTCGCCCTGGGGGGCCGATGCCTCCACTCCACCACCAGGGGGGAGTGGCCAGAGAGCACTCTGGCCTTATATTCTGAACCTGTCATTTCCCCGGCTATTCTCGAGGACACAAACATGTAATCCAATCTAGTGTACAAGTTATGGGGGGCCGAATAGTGAGAGTACAGCCAGTCCCCCAGGTGCAGCAGCCTCCAAATGTCATCTAGATCAAAATCCCGCAGTAGGGCCGTTAGTACCTTTGCCTCAAGGGTGGGTCTCTCAAATTTCTTATCGGACCTGTCCATCTTGGGATCTATTGTGCAGTTAAAGTCGCCTCCCCAGATGGTAGCGCAGCCCATTAGGGGGCTAATTTTGTCAATTAGGGCCCTGTAGTAGGCTGCTGTGTCCTGATTGGGAGCATATGTGTTCATGATGTTGACCTCCCTATTCTCCAACATCCCCCGCACCACTAGCATTCTCCCATCCGGGTCTGGCGTGGATTGAAGCAGCTGGAAAGGTACACAAGGTGCTACCCACGTGACCACCCCCCTTGCATATGCCGAGTATGTAGCTCCTGAGGTAGTTCCCCTCCACTTTCTCTTGACCACCTCTAATTTGTCCCTAGTAAGATGGGTCTCCTGTAGTAATGCTATATCGACTTTCAGCCTTCTCAGATACATCATTACTTTGTTCCTTTTTAGGTAACTGTTGAGACCTTTTACGTTCCAAGTTGCAATCTGGTGGCTATACATAGCCGTGTGAAAAATGTACCGCCTCCCCCCTCCCAGGGTTACCGTTCCAATCCCGGCCAGCATGAAATTGTGCTCGTTCCCCACCCTCCCCCAACTTGGACTCTCCAACTAGCCCGCTCCCCAACCCCCACTGAACTATTCCCCACTGCACACTTCCCCTTCCCTCCCGCCCCCCAACCCCACCCAAACTAATGCCCAGCTCCATCCCTGGATCTCAGGCTCCCCCGCGTTTGGTCCCACCTCGAAATGCCGAGGTCGGGAACCCGGCAGGGTGTCACCAATATTAGGTGACCTAACTAATATACTAACTATTGGGGTTCAAGAGTGCGTCTCACTCGTCTCCTGATGATTACTGTGGTACATTGTGCATTCCCCATATCACAACAAAGTACTTCGCCCCTGAGAGTCAACAAATCGCTACTCTATATTATAATCAAGTACCAGAGTCGCAACATGCACAGCACCTCGGTCCCATGATCGGGACTCACTCGTCCTTATCGTCCTTCTTGCGGCCGTCTGCGCCCTCCGGGCAATTCTGGCCATCCAACCATTCCATCGCGTCCTCCGGACTCTCGAAAAACAAAGCTTTGGTTTTATGGAATACTTTTAGTTTAGCTGGGTACATCAGCATGTATCGCAAACACACGGCTCGCAATCTCCTTTTCACCGTCCCATAGTTCAGCCTCTGCCTCTGCACTTGAAGTGTATAGTCAGGATATGCTGAGATGGTCGCAGAGGCCCTTTGTATGGTGCCCCCCTTCCTGAAATATTCCAGTATCTTCTCCCTGTCCTGATAGTTCAAAATCTTGGCGATGATCAGCCTCGGGGGGGGGGGGGGTACCCTGAGGGGGCTTCCTCATGAGCGCTCTGTGTGCGCGCTCCATTGCGAAGCCTTGTGTGAAGATCTCGGCCCCTATCTCCTGAAGCAACATGTTCTCAACATAGTCCGTCGGGTTAGGGCGCTCTTCCCCCTCCTGAAGGCCCACTAGGCGCACATTGTTCCTTCGAGCATGCCCTTTGGCCTCCTCTGCTCTATTCTCCAGGTTGGTCACCTGCTGCCTCAGGATATGGATCTCCGAGGCGTGTGAGGTCCGGGCAGTCATGTTTATGGTCGCTTCTTTCTCTAGTTCATCTGTGCGTTCCGCCATTTTCCGCACGTCCAATCTGAGCAAGTTGACCTCCTCCTGCACTGCGCCGATTTTGAGCTCCAACGCTGCCTTAAGATCGGCAGTGGCTGCCTCTAGCTTACTTTCCCACAATGCCTTAAGGTCTGCAATTGCTTCCAGGATCTGCTGGTCGACCCGTGTAGTTGTGATGTCCCCTGGCAGATTCTTGTCGTTAGGTCTCGCCCCCTCGGCCTGTTGCAGGGTCTTGGTGAAATCTTCCATTGTAGGCTGCTTCGTCTTGGATTTGAGCAGTTTGGACGCCGTCCTGTCGTCTGGCATTCCCGTGGTTGCAGGCGAAGCCTACTGGCCCCTTGTCGCGGTGCCGTAGATCGAGTAGGCCCGCAATCTCGCCGGCCGGCCAACGGGCTAGCCTTATATTGGGGGCCCGGTATTAGCCCCTGCCTCCCTCCAGTCCCGGGTGGGTGCCGCCGCCTTATGTGCAACCACTCTCTGGGCCCCTAGGGAGTATCCTATGTCTTCTCCTTCAGGTCCACAGGGCGCTTGTGCGCCGCCAGTTCCATGGAGCGCACGTGCAATCCCGTTTCCGATGACCGCCTGTATAAGCAGCAGGGGCGTCCACTTCTCCGGGTTCCCCAGCAGCGCAGCTTGGGCTCTTCACGATTATCCTCTAAGCAGCCATCTCAGCCGACCAGGGACGCGGTCCCTCAGGATGCCCAGCGAGGTCTCCTCCTCAGTCCTTCCGTTCCTTTGTTTGGAGAGCCCGTACAGCCGCCATCTTTGATTCCGGGTGCAGTCCTCCAGCGCCAGCACAATTTTCCACAGTAGCCACGCTAATACTTGATGAATTTTGAGCGGAGTGCCATCGTTCGAAGCAGCTAGCATTCCCATCGGCTCTGGTCTGTCTTTGGTAGCGAATGTTCAGGATTACGGTGCCAATGCACCTAAGGATTATTCCGGATCGGCAGGAGACGGTCTAAAACACGTCTTACGCCATGGCCGCCTAGTCACGCCCCCCTTTCCAACCTTGAGGAAGTTGGAAGGCCTAAGCTTGCTTCCATTCGCCTGCGACCATAATGGAACCAAAGGCAAGTCCTGCCCTGTGATAGGAGGGCATGTCGGCTACCTGACATGGACCCAGAAGAGGGCAGATAAATACCGATCTGCACAACCTTCAAGTCTTGGATTGGCAAAACCTGGTGGAGTAGGTCTGTCAGAGTGGCTTGTCTAAAGACCCAAGGTCTGTGAGGGAGACCTGCCTGAAGACCCAGGGTCTGTGAGGGAGACCTGCCTGAAGACCCAGGGTCTGTGAGGGAGACCTTCCTGAAGACCCAGGGTCTGTGAGGGAGACCTGCCTGAAGACCCAGGGTCTGTGAGGGAGACCTGCCTGAAGACCCAGGGTCTGTGAGGGAGACCTGCATGAAGACCCAGGGTCTGTGAGGGAGACCTGCCTGAAGACCGTGGGTCTTTGAGGGAGACCTGCCTGAAGACCCTGGGTCTGTGAGGGAGACCTGCCTGAAGACCATGGGACTGTGAGGGAGACCTGCCTGAAGACCCAGGGTCTGTGAGGGAGACCTGCCTGAAGACCCTGAGTCTGTGAGGGAGACCTGCCTGAAGACCCTGAGTCTGTGAGGGAGACCTGCCTGAAGACACAGGGTCTGTGAGGGAGACCTGCCTGAAGACCCTGAGTCTGTGAGGGAGACCTGCCTGAAGACCCTGAGTCTGTGAGGGAGACCTGCCTGAAGACCCAGGGTCTGTGAGGGAGACCTGCCTGAAGACCCAGGGTCTGTGAGGGAGACCTGCCTGAAGACCCAGGGTCTGTGAGGGAGACCTGCCTGAAGACCCAGGGTCTGTGAGGGAGACCTGCCTGAAGACCCAGGATCTGTTAGGGAGACCTGCCTGAAGACCCCAGGTCTGTGAGGGAGACCTGCCTGAAGACCCCAGGTCTGTGAGGGAGACCTGCCTGAAGACCCCGGGTCTGTGAAGGAGTACATGCCTGAAGATCCAGATCTGTGTGGGAGTCTGGCCTAAAGCCGCTGGGCCTGTGGGAGACTTGCCTGAAGACCCAAGGTCTATGAGAGGCCTGCCTGAAGACCCTAAGTCTATGAGGGAACCCTGCGTGAATCCTGAGAAGCCCGAAGACCAGAGTTCCAGGAAGGACCAGTTGTGAACCCTGAGAATGCTAAGGTCCTGGAGGAGCCTATTGTGGATCCAGGCGGAAGGCAAAGTCTTTGCCAAAGAACTGTTGTGTATCCGGAGATGGCTCACTCGTAGAGTGTGCGAGGGTCCTACCTCCCTCATTTATGGGATCCTCTGTGTCACAAAAAATGAAACTAATTATTTTATTTGTTTGGCAAATATAGTCTTTGAATTGGCAAAGGATCTAAAAATATTTACATACTTTGCAAATTAAAAGATTGGTGGTATTCTCTGTGTCTTTTGAACCAGGGTTCTCGACCCAGCCCTTTAAGACGAGGTAGCAATACTTTAGATGGATGGGGATGCAGAAGATACTGAAACATCAATAATCAAACAAACTCAGGAAGTTGGCAAATAAAGGCTGTTTTATTCGCAAGTGTCTAAAACAGGGAGTTACAACAAACATAATTTGTTCGATCTTCTCGTTCTCTCTCAACAAATCTTATTATAAAGCATCTTGTATAGTAAAAACTCCTCATTGCTGATATCATCCTATGTGGCAAACTACAAAAACCTATTGGAGAAAGTGATTGGGTCTAAGGTAACATCTAGGTATAAGTTCCATATAAGAGAGTGATAGGGTTTCTAATATCAGGTGGGGCAACTAAGCCCTCCCCTCAAACAGCTCACTGTGAACGTCATCAAATACACAACGTCCCATTGGTTATACAAACTATAGGGCTCTTTACTACGTGGCCTTCTTTAATTGGTTGGCACCATTACATCTGTCAGTACATTTCCACATACGCCAGCAGCACGCAGGCTGGCCTCCAGGTGCTAGTAGGTTGGTCTTGACCATAGCTTCCCACTAATTAGTATACTATCCATCATGACACTGCTGTCTGCCAGTTAATTAGCTCTTTGAAGATTGCCCTTGAGTTTGTTCTTCATGCCTGAGAAAAAAAGGAAGTATAGCATACTCTGTCTCCTTGTGTAGGTGTAGCACGTCACGATTGTCAATTTTCAGCCATCCACGTGACTGAAGACCATGGTTTTGAGCTTTTGGTGCATTTAAAATACTATTATTTAATGAACCTCTGACGTTTTCTGAACAGGAATTTGTTCTTTCACGCGTTTGTAGCTACCGTCGGATCATTCCGGCACAGAGCGGCCTTGGCTTCTTGGTGCTGGCCCAGCCTCGCAGTCCTTTGATTCACTTCTGTAATTCGATTGCTCTTCAACTGCGGCACACTAGAAAAGCCTTCCTTTTTCTGGTCCAGCTCTGCTAAAATGCATAGTGGAATCGTCCATAGTTCATTAACATATATATATATATATATATATATATATATATATATATATATATATATATATATACATATATATATATATATCTCAATCTATTCACTACATTGGTAGCCTTAAAACGACTTTGTCTACTTGCGTTTCTTTGCATCTGTACACGTGTAAAATGACTTGATATCTTCATCATTTTGTGTAAACATAACCTTCATCGCGTTCCCAAAATGTTACTGGTCTTTGATACTTTCTTCATGCCTATGTAATATCTATGTTCTCTTGTCTCTGCATCTCTTCTGGGTGCGTCAGTCTTGCTTAGTTTGATGCAACTAATCTGCTCTTTTGCTCACCTTTTCACACTTCTTCTGGTATTTCATTCAAATGGCTGTCATGTTGTCGTGTATGCAGATATGGCTTTCTTAATGGGAACCTTGCTTCCAGGATTCTCCTTGGCATCAGTATCTTCACTGGCACTGCACGTATTTCACATTCTGGTTCCCAGCATATAGGCAACATGGACGCGATGCTTGAGGTGGGGGTACTTGGCTCCTTCTCTACACTCCCACCGCCCCTCAGGGCGATTCATCAACCACTCTCCCATCATTCTTCACATCTAGACACCCTTTTCTGATTAAATGTTTTTTCAGGACCTGTATCTTTATTACTCCTTTCAGGCATCCAGCTGATTTCACATGCTCGTCCTTGTTCCAGGTCATAAGCATGCACTGTCCACTTGGACTGCAGTAGATCCAGGTTCCCACATACTACTTATGGTTCTTGGTTCTTTGGGTACAAGAATTTCGTTCCCTCAGGTGTATGGATGCTGGCTTTCACATAATCTCTGATTTCTTCATCTGTTAGCTCCTTAGTTTTCCATCCTGACTCCACATTTATCGTGATCTTCATTCCCTTAGCTTTCTTTGCAGTCTTCTTGCATTGTGAAATAGCCAATATGATTACACAGAATCCAAGCAACAGCATCACTATCAGGGCTCCAAGGAACTTGAACATATCTGCCATCCATTGTGGAACCCACGAAAAGAGTGATCCGAACCAACTGTCATCAGCAATATCTTCCACTTCGTCTACCATCTGGACGTGTAACTTCGTCAGCATCGCTATGGCCTGTGTCAATGTGCCATTGCTGTCATCATGAGAAGGTATAAATCTGCAACATGGTTCTCCAATTTTAGCATAAGCACCTCCATCCATGGCTGTGATCATGTCCAGGATGTATCTATTCTGAAGAGTCATTAGTCGTATGGCTCGCAGCTCTTCGTTGATAGCCCTGAATCCCTTTATGGTAGTGTTGATTGTCTGCAACAGCTCGCATCTGGTTATCTGTAACCAATTGGTTATTTGCTGCTGTCTGGATCCTTGGCATGAAGATTACTGAACAATCTGTGTTCATAGGGGATGGAATCAAAAGCTTCTATTGACTTGGCCGAGAAGTAGTTCTCTCTTGATTCGATTTGTCAACTCCACAGATCTCTTCTTCCTTAAATGAGCATCTGCTTTTGGAAACTCGCCAATGTTCAGGTCACTTTTAGGAATTACCAACGCTGAAACATGAACATTTACTATAGAGCATAGTCCTCCCCAGTCCTTTGGGAGCTTCATATAAACTCTGGATCCACAAGCCCATTAGTGATCCATTATCACTGCTGTTCCAATGCTCGTTCCTGGTGCCTCAAAAATGTGACCACAATTCTCCAGCATGGGGTCTGGCATGGATTCACATGCTCATGAATATTCCCCGTCGTCAGGCTGGGAATCCTCGGTAAAGAAAAAACCAGTATCAGTTTCGTTTCTGATCTGTCTTTCGTAGTAATAACCAATCACTGGTCTCTGCGTCATACTGACCACAGCCAATGACTGCCCTCTACCTAAGCACCGCCTCTGGCAGCCATCTTCAGATTTTTACCGCACGTTCATGTGTTGGGATCCTCGTGCTATTGCTCTCGAGCGTTAGTGCTATTTTTTCGCGCTTTTTCACAAAAACTTCGATTCTTTCGGTCAAAAGAGCCTCAAGCTCCACCGATCCTACATCCGATCAACGGGGACCCGTGTCGGATTCATCTGTGCCCCTCAAGGGTGAAGATTTCGTCGAGCTACACTTCGGAGGACTCCAGAAGCTTCTCAGGCCCGGTCTCGGAGATGGCCCAGGAGAAGGGAAGCTCGACGCCCGGAAAGCTGTTCAGGGCCTGCCCTGGATGCCAGCTGCAGAACGTCTTCAAGGAGGACGAACACTCTTTCTGCCTTTACTGCCTTCATGGGGACAAGACGCACGTGGAGAAGGACTGTGCGTTTTGCGGCAACATGTCGGAACGGACCATGAAGGACCGCCATCAACGTCTCGCCAGCTGGCTGGAGGGTAAGAGCCCGTCTGGCGAGAAGAAGAAGAAATCTGAGCGGTCTTCTAAGACCTTTGAGGGCGCCCCGGCGACGGGGGCCCAACATAAGGCCAAGCACCGCGAGTCCGCTGGCACCGGGAGCGCCGAACGGTCGGGCTCTACGGGCGCCAGGCAGGGCGCACCCTCCCCGGCACCATCAACCACGAGCCAACGCTCTGGGTCGGGTAAGAGGAAGGCCGAGCACCCGGCGAAGCTCCTGGAGAGACCCCGGTCGAGCTCTAAGGCAGAGGAGGAGCGTGGCAGTGCCCCCTCCCTCAAGGATAAGGCGGTGAGCGCACCTAAGGTGGTGAAGGCCTTGATCCATTCGACCAAGCCCTCTATCGAAACGGTCGCGGCGGCCCTGGCCCAGCCTGTGGAGGCTGCACCAGTGGTGGCGGCCTCGGGGCCCAGAATCTCCCTGCCTCCTCGGAGGGAGTCTTCTTTCGTGCCCATCGATAGGACCCCCGTGAAACCCTCCGTGGGGAAGAAGGGGGGGCAGGGCGTCGTCGTAGATTCGGCCTCAACCTCAGAAGAGGAACTGATCGAGGTCTTAAGCCACGGCCTAGGCGTGGAACAAGACCAGCCCGTCGGAATGGGCCCCGACGCAGGTGACGACGACGACATCGTCGAGGATACCGACGGGGCCCCTGCTCGCCCGTCGGATTCCCCTCTGCCAGCGCCGCAAGACAACTCAGCGGCCATTTTGTTGGCTATACAGTCCTTATGCTCCGAGATAAGGACGAGACTACCGTTACCGACGGAGGAACCTCTCCCGTCGGGGGATCCAGAACCGGGACCTTCTGGTGTTCCCCCTACCAAGAAAAGAAGGATCCATCCACCGCCTCCCTTTCAACCGTCGCGCCCCGTCCAGCCCTCCTCCCCGTCCACCCGAGGGGATGATACGGGGACTGACACGGCAGCGACGGGTACGGACGACGAGGCATACGACGAGGATTTTCCGTCGTCGCCTCCCCCCAGGGCTTCTCCGCCCGACGAGATTGGATCGTTCCACTCAATGATCGCCAGGGCATCCGAGCTTTTCCAACTCTGCCCTGAGGAGAAGAAAAAGGAAGGCTTCCTTTACCAACGGCGCGAGACCAAGAGGAAGACGGTCCTCGCAGTGCCTCTGTTGGACGACATTTGGGATGAGGGCCTTTCCCTCCTCAAGAACCCTTCCACGACGCCAGCGAAAAGAGACCGGTACGAGAAAAAGTACCGGGTCCCGGACTCGGCCCCCCTATGCCTCCGGGCGCAGCCTACCCCGGACTCCGTCGTCTCCGCGGCAGCCAGGAAGAAAGCGGGGGGGGGTGCGGCCTCCACGTCGACTTCCCCGCCGGACGGCGAGGGAAAGAAATTGGATGCCATGGGACGCAGAGTCATCTCGTCGGCGGCGACGACGATTAAAGCGGCCAACGCCTTGGCTATCGTGGCCCGCTACGACAGGGAACTCTGGTACAAGATAGCTCCCCTGCTGGATTTTCTGCCGGACGACAAGAGGGCGGAGGCCCTTGAGATCCTGCAGGAAGGTGAGGTGGCCTCGGACCACGCCATCACCGTGGCGACGGACATCGCCGACACTGGGTTCCGCCAGATGGGCAACGGCGTTTGCCTTCGACGTCGCGGATGGCTCAAGGCTACGGACTTTCGGCAGGACGTCCAGACCAGGGTCCTGGACATGCCCTTCGACGGGAACAACCTGTTTGGGAAGACAGTGGACGATTCCCTTCAGGCCATCAAGGCGGATACTGAGACGGCCCGGGCCCTTGGAGTACTGCAGCAACGGCGGACGCCCTTTCGGAGCGGCGGAGGCAAGGGCGCCTCCAAAGGTTCCGGCGGCGGTTTCGCTTCCTACCGTCAAGCGGCCCGCTCGTCGTCGCAAGAGGCCTACAGAGGACGAGGCAAGTCTGGCGGCCCCCGCCGTCGTCGCCAAGGAGGCCAAGGCGGCAAGGCCGCGTCCAAGCAGGATTGAACCGGCCAGGAAAGAACTTCACGTCCCTCAACTTCTCCTGGAGGTAAAGGCGATGCTCAGAAAGGGCGCCATCGAACTCGTCCCAAAGAGGCTTCGGGGCTCCGGAGTCTACTCGCGTTACTTCCTCGTGAAGAAGAAGACGGGAGGATGGCGCCCCATCCTGGACCTGCGACGCCTGAACAAGTTCATCAAGGCGCAGAAGTTCCGGATGGTCACCCTCCAGCACGTCCTGGGTCAGCTGGAGGAAGGAGACTTCCTATCGTCGTTGGATTTGGAGGATGCCTACTTCCACATTCCCATCCTAAAGGGGCACCGAAAATTCCTCAGATTCGTGGTCCAAGGGCGTCATTACCAGTTCAAAGCCCTTCCCTTCGGACTGCGGTCGGCACCCAGGGTTTTCACCAAGTGCCTCGCACCGGTGGCGGCGCAGCTGCGCCGCGAGGGGATTCACGTCTACCCCTACCTGGACGACTGGCTCATCCGCGCCAAGACGAGGGAGCTCGCCGTGGTCCACACGGCAAGGACCGTCCAACTCCTCACGGACCTGGGATTCTCCGTGAACTACGCCAAATCCCACCTGGTGCCCGCGCAAGTCGCACTGTTTCTGGGAGCGAGGCTCGACACAGTGTCCCTTCTGGCCTCCCCGTCGGAGGAGAGGACCAGGACCATCTTGGGCAAGGTGCAACGGATGTTGGTGGCCGACGCGGCCAAGGTGAGGTCCATCAAGTCCCTCCTCGGGATGATGTCTTCCTGCATCTACCTCATTCCCATGTGCAGGCTCCGGATGCGCCCGTTGCAAGAGTTCCTGGATGCGCGCTGGATCCAGACGACGGGCAGCTTCGAGGAAAGGATCAAGCTCGACGAGAGTTTCCGACGAGCGATACGGTGGTGGGGCACCCGCGCGCATCTGACGGCGGGCATGGACTTCCAGACCCCAGCCCACCAGGTGACTGTGGCCACGGATGCCTCCCTAGAAGGGTGGGGAGCGCACACCGAAAATCTGCACGCAAGGGGACTCTGGCTCCCGACGGAGAAGTCCCTGCATATCAACGTCCTGGAGCTCCGTGCAGTGTTTTGGGCCCTCAGGTCCTTCCTTCCGTCCCTCAAGGGCAAGGTGGTGAGGATCTTCACCGACAACACCACCACCATGTTTTACATCAGGAAACAGGGCGGAACCAGGTCCCCAGCGCTGTCCAAGGAGGCGCAGGACCTGTGGCATTGGGCCGTCGCCCAAGGGATTCTTCTGGTGCCGTTTCATCTGGCAGGGATAAAAAACACCATCGCCGACTCACTCAGCAGGGAGCTGCGCTCGTGCCACGAGTGGGAACTACGGCAGGATCTGGTGGATCGCCTCTTCCGACGGTGGGGCACACCCCAGATCGACCTGTTCGCGACGGCGACGAACACCAAGTGCCGGAGGTTCGCCAGCAGGTTTCCCCAGACGAGGAGCATGGGCGATGCTTTCTCGTTCCCCTGGGAGGGCCTGTTCCTCTACGCGTTCCCTCCCTTGCCTCTGCTAATCCGGCTCGTCAACCAGCTCAAGAGGTCACGGTGCAGGATGATCCTCGTCGCACCTGCGTGGCCGAGGCAGATATGGTTCCCGGACCTTCTGGACTTGTCGGCGTCCCCGCCAATCAAGCTGCCGGCGGACGCGGATCTACTCTCCAGGGAAGGAGGCGCCATCCTCCACCACGACCCGAAGTCGCTGAACTTGCAGGCCTGGCTCCTGCAGCGCTAGAGTTTGGAGGATACGACATACCGGCCGACTGCAGAGAGGTTCTTGCAAAGGCCAGGGCGTCCTCGACTCTTAAATGCTACGGACACAAATGGAAGAGGTTCTCTGTCTGGTGCCACGCACAGAAGATTAACCCTCTACGGATTACGGCTCCCCAAGTGCTGCCGTACCTGCTGACGCTGGCCAAAGCTGGTCTGGCACACGCGTCCATCAAGATTCATCTTGCTGCGATCTCCCGATACACCAGAACCACGGGCCGGACGTCCTTGTGGTCTCATCGTCTGGTGAAAGAGTTCATGAAGGGACTGTTCAGATCGTTCCCGCCGGTGAAGGCTCCGGCCCCGGCGTTGGAGCTCAACGTGGTACTGACCAAACTCATGGGACCTCCGTTCGAGCCTCTGCACTCGGCCCCGTTGAAGTTTCTATCGTGGAAAACAGCTTTTCTCGTGGCCATCACCTCCGCACGACGAGTGGGAGAGATCCAGGCCCTTTCCTGCAAGGCCCCGTACTTGACTTTCCACGACACGAGGGTAGTGCTCAGGACGCACCCCTCCTTCATGCCCAAGGTACCGTCGGACTTTCATCTCAACGAACCCTTGGTGTTACCTGTGTTCTTCCCGTCGCCTTCGTCGCCGGCTGAGAGGACTTTGCACTCGCTGGATGTAGCTAGAGCGCTGAAGTTCTACGTGGACCGCACGAAAGGTTTTCGGAAGACGTCACAACTCTTTGTGAACTTTGGACCTGTCAATCAGGGGAAGGCTCTCTCGAAGGCTTCCATCTCCAGATGGCTCTCCGGCTGTATCATGTACTGTCACCGGTTGGCAAACCGACCGCTGCCTGGCCGTCCGAGAGCCCATTCCACCAGAGCGATCGCAGCTACCACGGCGTTCCTATCTGGTGTGCCCCTGCTGGACATATGCAGGGCTGCTACGTGGAGGTCGACGCACACCTTCACGAAATTCTACTGCGTCGACCGGGATTCCAGGGAGGAGTCCAGGGTCGGCCAAGCAGTGCTGCGCAACCTGTTCGCCTGAGGTGAGCCTGGTGAGGAGGTAAGATGCTTAATGTTGAGTTGATGTGATGCTTAATGTTGAGCCTTTGCCACCTCCCGTGGTTGTGCATGTGTGTACTGCTATGTATTCTTTATTCATGAGCATGTGAATCCATGCCAGACCCCATGCTGGAGAAGGAACAAGTTACTTACCTGTAACTGTTGTTCTCCAGCATGGGTCTGGCATGGATTCACATGCGAACCCTCCCGCCTACCCCTCTGCGGCTCTTCACTTGGTCATACTGCCACTTCACGTGCTTCCAAATCTGAAGATGGCTGCCAGAGGCGGTGCTTAGGTAGAGGGCAGTCATTGGCTGTGGTCAGTATGACGCAGAGACCAGTGATTGGTTATTACTACGAAAGACAGATCAGAAACGAAACTGATACTGGTTTTTTCTTTACCGAGGATTCCCAGCCTGACGACGGGGAATATTCATGAGCATGTGAATCCATGCCAGACCCATGCTGGAGAACAACAGTTACAGGTAAGTAACTTGTTCCTTCTGGTTCTCCCCAACTTTTCTTGTGCCATTGTTTCTGAAACGCAGCTTTGCACTTTCCAGAGGCCCTCCTTTGTCCTTGACCCATGTCAATAGTTTTACAAGTTTTGACCATAATAGTTTACACAGTTTTTCCGAATTTTCAACAGTTGGCTTGTAATGACCAACTATTACCCAATCTCTGCAGATTACCACACCTTTATCCCAGCCATCTGGTGAAAGTACTGAACCCCAGATCTGTATTTGTCCTCTTTCCTTCCATCTTCGAATTTCTTCTGCAGATTTTCCTAGACTCTCAAGTCTTCTGTTTACTTCCCATCTAATTCCAGCTCCTTTTACTCCAGGCTGTTCGTATCTTATCACGTGATTTGTCGTATGCGCTCTTAGTCTTGTCTTTGTTTCTTCAACATAGTCCTCTTCATCTGGATCCGTCCATTCAGTTGCCCATTTTAGATAGGCTGTTCGGCCCATGAACTGACTTCTTGTTCGGCAGAATGCAATGTGTGATAGACAATGTGCTGTCAGGACATCTCTTTCAATAGCTATGAAAATCTTCGACTTCCCCCATACTATAAGGCAGAAGTGCACATACATAGCATTCCTCCTTCAAGGTTCTTCTTCCCACTTCTTTCATGTGCCGATGCCACATGTTTCCCAAATGTTCTGTACTATCCAGGTAATCATTCAAGTCATGATCATCCTTCCTAGTACTTCTCTTAGGTCTCCCTCTTGTCTCATGATCTTTCTCGATCATCTTATGAAGTATTTCAGCATAATTCCTTCTTACTGGGGGAATCATAGGAACATTCGTCAGTGAACTTGGTGTCTTTTACATGTGCTGCTGGTGTAGGAACAATTACATAATGTCTCGGTTGTCTTGTAGCTGTCACATCTGTACCCTCCTGCTGCATAGGGCCATACACAGGGACCCTTGCTTTATTTGGGTCTACATAATAGACAGTATGTACTG
Organism: Ambystoma mexicanum; assembly: GCF_040938575.1. Classification (NCBI taxonomy): domain Eukaryota; kingdom Metazoa; phylum Chordata; class Amphibia; order Caudata; family Ambystomatidae; genus Ambystoma; species Ambystoma mexicanum. The sequence goes on along the minus strand of NC_090935.1, from coordinate 1,144,847,038 downwards.
TAAGTGAGAGAAGAATCACAATAAACAAGATGCAGGTATAAATGATATACCAATAGGCCCACTTGATGCAGCAATAGCTCCTTGCTCGTCGTGGTCGCCTCTCTTTATTAGCCACGTTATTACTATCAATGTTGCCCATTCTTTATCTTGGAAGGAAAAAATCAAACTTTATCCGGGCCACATCATAAAATACTCTGGCAGCATCTGGATCTGCTCCACAAGCTCTTCCAGCAGCTATATTCTCTCAGAAAATGGACGTACTTGCTCGATAATGACACGTAGCAATTGATTGATTGCCACTAGGTTCCTTGGATCTCTCAGGAAAGTACGAACGTCAGTGTGCCTTCCAACAAGATGAGGACGTTCTTTAATCAGGAAATAAAAGACCATTCCAACTAGTCTATTAGCATTGTCCTCAGATAGGAGCATGTGTGTTTTCCAAACTGTACTCCGGAAGCTGGAGAACTTGCTCTGTTATGGCTGCATGCAATCTCCTCACGATTGGATCATTGTTAGGTTCCTGCAGGAACAGACGAACACTAACAGTTCTCCCCACAAGTGCAGGGTATGCACAAAGAATGCAGAGACAAACAGTAAGAATACTCCGGTGAACGTGGCCATCAGGCACTACCAAGGATGCCTCCAAAAAGAAACTTAGTGAGAAAAGAGTCAAGGAACTGTTCCCTCTTCCAGTCGTCGAAAAGGAATTCCAGATCTGGCATTTTTTCCTTCTCGATCAAGACTTAAATGTCTCAGTCCAATGTTAGCAAACTCCTGTGGTTCAAGAACAAATAGCGTATTCTTTCACTCCTTATTTAGTGGCTATAAAGAGTGTATCGATAGAACCACAGTCCAATGTACTCTTTATCTGTCTATTGGACAGTCTTTGCATCCTTCTTCCTCGTCATCGTTCTGGTCTGCACGTGCTGAACTTCTGCTCCAATGTTTCCTTCCGACTGGGGAGGGTGTTAGGGTCTCTCCGGTGTAGACTTTCACATCGCCGAGGAATATCCAAGCTCGCCTTCCCAAGAGTTTTACTGCCAAAGGTGTAACATCTTCCACAATGAATGGGCCATGAAAGCACGGTTCATGCCACTTGCGAACAAAGTGCCTGATTAACACCTGATCACTTGGAAAAGGTCTAGGCAGTAGTAATTTTTCTGTTGCTGTATGGTCTTCATCTGTGTTCTGAGCCCAGCACACCATTCGCTTGAGTTCTGAAATGCAGAGATACTTGCAGTCATACACGTTAAGTAGGCATGTAGCTCATTTCCTAACAATTCTGCTGTCGTCTGAGCATCACTTCTAGCTCTCGATGGAGGAGGGAGGGGTGTCCTCATTCGCCTCCCTGTCACTATTTCATGGGGCGTAAGATGGTGATCAGAGCCTGACTGATTCCTCAATGCATATAAATTGCAAGGGGCAGCCAATGTAACTATCCTTTCTTCAATGTAAGCATCAATTTAGCTATCCTTTCCTTAAACAGGCCATTGAGTATCTCACAGATTCCATTCGCTTGCGATTGATAAGCCAAAGAGAACTTGTTCTTTATATTAAGTAACAAGTTTATTTGCTCAAAGACTTTGTTTACAAAATGGGGGCCATTATCTGATTTTAATACTTCACATATTCCCCACCTAGGAAACACTTCTCATACTAAAAATGCTGCTGCGCAGGTGGAATTTGGATGTGTACACGGACCAGCTTCAATCCACCTTGAAAAGGGACATACGACCACTATCATTTATTTTTTATTTATTTTGTTTTTATTTTTGGGATTTATAAAGCACGCTACAGCCCAAAGGCATCAAGGCGCTGTTTCAAGGAGGTGTCTTAGTTACATGAACACAAGGCAATGCTCAGGTTACAGAGAGCAAGAGCCTAAAGGAACACAGTGATACATACATGATAAATGGGTGATTTGAGAAAACTCAGTACAATTTAGCTGGAGGTGTAACAGAACACCAGAGTTAGTAAACATGGTCAGGCACACAGTGTATTGGGAACGGTTCTATAAAAACAGAAGCGTTTTAATTGCTTTTCTAAATGTTATGTGTGATTCGATGCCCCTCAGGTGGTGGGGTAGCGAGTTCCACTTGGTAGCCGCAATGACTGGGAAACTCAACCCACATGCTCATGCCCTGACGCTCTTGGGGATGGAGACCCGGTTAGTGTAGGCTCTTCTTGTGGGTCTGGTTGTGGAAGGTAGGGTGTATCTTTGAGAGAGGTAACAGGGGGGGGCTGAGTTATGGAGACATTTGTGGGTGAGTGTGAAGAGTCTTAAAGATGATACGTTCCTTGATGGGTAGCCAGTGAACAGATTTCCTGGTGGCTGAGATGTGGTCCCTCTTTGGAATGCTGGTGGGAGCTCTGAGAGCATTGTTTTGTACTGTCTGATGTTTCCTAAAGTTTTTTGCAGAGGTGCCTACCAAAACGGCATTGCAATAATAGTCTTGCTGCAGTGATTAAGTTTGAGTGGTAGGCTGAGGCAGATGAAATGGCGTTAACCTGTCTGACCATTGAAAGATTAGAGTCTAGGTAAACCCCCAGAGTTTTTACTACCTGTGATACAGGAATGGAGGTGTATTTTACATCCAGTTTCTTGAGTGTTCCTGGTGAGCCAATGAGTAGAAGTTCTGTTTTTTAGGCACAACCAATTTTCAGCCATCCACGTTTGAATCGTGGCGTAGATGGAATTAAGGGATTCCTTGTCAACCTCATAGTCCCAAGTTAGGGGGATGAGGACCTGTGTATCATCAGCATAATTGGTATATGCGATGCCTAGAGAGTCCAAGAAATTAAATGGGGACCTCATGAACAGGTTGTAGAGAGTGGGCGAGATACAGGATCCTTGGGGCAGTCGACATTTGATTAGTTTGGGCCTAGCGCCGGCTTTGTCCGGGAAGACTTTTATTGGTCTCTCCTTGAGAAAGGATGAGATCCAGGCCGTGGCATTTGGTGAGAAATTGGCAGCTTTGGAGAGGTGGTGGCATAAGGTGTCATGGTCCACCAGATCAAAGGCCATGGACAGATAGAGGAGCAGTAGGAGAGCGGGTTTGCCTGCATCTCTGAGGTCGTCGATCTGTTTTTTTAGGTCCAATAAAGCATTTCGGTCCCATGGTTTGGACGGAAGCCAGATTGTCGGAGACCAAGCAGGTGATAAGTCCCCAGGTATTTGTGGACTTGAAGGTATGCTGCTTTATCGAGAATCTTCAGTAGAAATGGGACCGTGGTGATAGGTCTGTAATTCCCAGGGATTTTTGGGTGAAGCGTGGTTTTTTCAGCAGCGGACGAACCCTGTCTTCTTTGAGGCAGGAAGGGACATGATTTGTTTTAAAGGAGGCGTTGATTAAGGCTGTGATGAAGGGTGCGAGGGCTGACGCACTGTCCTTGATGAGCTGTGCTGGACAGGTATCTCCCTTACAGTTGGAAGGCTTGATCGAGTTAAGGAGTGCTGTGACTTCTTGTTCATTAATTTCTTTGAACGAGAAGGCTGAGGTTGAGTAGTTGTTGTTTTAAGGCCTTTTTGGTGGCTGATGATTTTGTCTTTAAGGACATTTAACTTGTCAAGCATAGCATCCAGGATATTGTCACACCATTCCTTGTCCTTAGTGAGGGGCGGAGTGGTGGGAGAGGGTGTTTCCAACTCCCTAAAGATTGCGAAAATCTCTCTAGAGCCCGATTTGGCATTAGCTATTGTAGTGCTGAATGAATTGGCTTTAGCTTTAATGATGGCAGCTTTATATTCTTTAGAGATGGTTTTGAAGGCACGTGTAGAGGAGTCGCTGGGTCTGGCTACCCAAGTCGAGAGGGCTGTCCTTTTCTTAGTACGTAATTTGAGAAGTACCAGTGAGAACCAGGAGTTGGAATGTTTGGTATGCTTGGCTTTTCTGCGGGAGAGTGGGGCTATGGTGTCAACTGCGTGTAAGATGATGACGTTGTAAGTGGCAGCAAGGGTGTCAGGGTTATTGGTGAAGGGTGGTTTGAGTTCAGGAACCAGGAGGTGAGGTAGGAGCCTTTCCTTGGTGAGTTGCCGAGAACTTCTGGTGAGAGCAGGCAGCAGCGATGTTGGGAGAGTGAAGTGTCCTTTAGTTAGGTTAAGGTCAAAGTGGGTGGCGAAGTGATCTGACCATGGAATGGGTAAAATGGAGGAGATGACGGGAGCGCAGTTATGATGGGCGGTCCAATCCAGGGTGTGTCCTTTAGTGTGGGTGGGTTTTGTCACAGCTTGTTTGAAGCCCAATATGGAGAGGGCTTTGTTGAGGGAGGCTGCATGGCCATCCACTGGGTCGTTTAGTCCCAAGTTCATGTCTCCTTGTACTCTCCTGATGGGGATGAACTCTTTAGCAGTGAGTGCCACGCCCCCCTCCTTTCTGAAGGCAATGATCTTGTCTGAAAATGGTGTAGCCTTCAGGGAGTGGGAGTGCCAGGGCCAGAGCTGGTCCAGATGCCTTGTGGAGCCAGGTTTCACTGATGATTAGAAGGTCTAGGTTGGAACTAGTGATAAGGTCATGAATGTCCAGAGCATGGGCAGGGAGTGACCGTGCATTGATGAGAGCACATCTGAGTGTGCTAAGTGGTGAGGGGTGGACGGAGTGATCGGGTGCCATGGGGGGCAACATCAGGCTATGATGACAGCGTGGGCACAGTGAGAACAATGGGAGACTCCAATTTTGATTGCACAATGGAAATAATAGCATCACCAGCTCATATGGGGGCACACACATCATTGAAGGCAGCACCCACAACAACACCACTACCAAAGGGCTGTACAGGCAGCATCAACTGGGTCAGCAACCTTATCAAAGGAGGCGGTAGCAACTTCAAGATCAACAGTAATGGGGGCATAAGCAGTTTTAAAGGGGGCAGCCACATTAACCGAGGGGCCGCCTGCAACATTGAAGGGGGTACAGTCAGCGTTCAAGAAAGCCCCAGCAATATTAATATGGGCGGCCATAATATTGGTAGATAAAACAACAATGTTCGTGGTGGAACCAGCAGCTTCAGTGGGGGCACAAACAGCAGTAACTGAGGCATTGGCAACATTGACAGGGGCAGCCATGTAAACCATAGGGGCGCCAATGGGAGCACAATACACATGTACATTAATCATGGGGACACCGGAGGCACTAATGGGAACACAATCCTCATTTACATTACTCATGGGAGTACCGGAGGCACCAATGGGAGCACAAACCACTTTTACTTTGCTCATGGGGGTACTAGATTCACTAGCGGGAGCAAAATCAGCATTTACGTTACTCATGGGGGCACAGGGGGCACCAATGGGAGCACAATCAACATTCAGGGAAGCACTTGCAGCTTTAATGGGGACAACCATGAAATAAATTGGGGTAACAGCACAGTTCATAGGGGCACCAGTGGCATCAATGGGGGTAATCACACTATCCATGATGCCAAAATCACCAAAACTGGAAGTTACCTTTGGTTTGGGTGACCGTGCCGATGGTGTTTCCTCAGAGTTGTTGCGTAGAGTGTCAGCGGTCAGTGCATGACCGGGCACAGCGGGCACATGTGAAGAGTGCTGTCTATGTGGAGCGCAGAAGGCCACTTTTTGCAGGGTTGAGTGAGCGGGAGGGCCGATGTGATTTATGGGAGGTTATCTGAAAGAGACCTGGCGTGGCGCGGAACGGGATAGGTGCAAAGTAACTTGTTATAGAACCGCTATGTGTGCTGGAGGTGAGCGGGACGTGTGGGGCGCTGCATGGGCAGATGAGCCTGGTTCCCAGACGCTCATTCCTCGGGACACGAGGAATGGGTTTAGAGATCGGAAAGGAAGATAAGGGTACGAGCACGGAGCCGACCAGTCCTTACGTTGACAATCACAGGGGCGTGCTTCAGAGGGGTACCCTTACCTAGCAGGGAGCATAGGTGGCATATCCTCTTAGGTGGCGGCCTCGAGCAGCAGAGAGCTGCCTTGAGTGAGTGTGGCCTTATCCCTGGGCCTTTGCTGTGTGGCTTTGCCTGGCGGTCTCCCCCTCTCCATTTAAGGCACGAGGGGAGGAGCCGCCAAGCACTGCAAACCTATTACAGCCCGGGCCTGCAGCGGTGAGGCTCCCGAAAGCTGCAGTGTTCTGTGTTGCCATGGCGATGGAGTAAGCCATTTTGGCGAGGCCGGACTCCTCATGGCACATAGCTGATGCCGGCAGTGGAGAAGGATGCTCCGGTGTCCCTCCAGTAGTCGGCGGGGTAATCCTCTTCATTTTGCTGGATCCTGGCTCTCGCAGCAGAGCTGCCGAGAGTGAGCGCAGCCTTACATATATCTGTATCCATTACAGATTTGCAGCATATTGACGTAGTCGATGTGTAAATGCTGAAAAGGACCATTAGGTCGCGGGATAACTCCTCTGACTGTATGCAGTGTGTGCCCAGCAGTAAACCTTTGACATATGGTGCAGTTTACTACATAAAATGCAACGTGTTCTAGCAGGTTCGGTACGAACCAGTCCTCTGCAAGACTTTCTCTAGTGACATGTGCAGGGTAGTGCAGCTATTCCAACGCCACCCTTAATAAGGCTACAGGTATCACCGGTTTACCCATGCTTTCCTGTCACCACAATGCTTCGGAAGGGGTTCAAGAACACCCCCTCCGTGTCAACAGATCTTTCTCATCCTCTGGTGCTTCTCATTGTATTTCCATCAATTGAGTTTTAGACAAACTGTTAAAACTGTCATTCACGCTCATCACCACCACCATGCTTTCATTTAAATCAGGCGCATCAAAGTTATTCATATCTTCTGAACATGTAACTTGTTTTGCTTCTTCGTCTGCGGCTTGATTTCCGTGTGAAATAAAGTCTGCTCTCTTAGTGTGAGCTGCACGATGGCCACTGGGAGCTTTAGTGCCTTAATAAGTCTGTCCAATAAAGCAGCATGCTGCACTGGAGTGCCATCTACTCGGAGGTAGCCCCTCCTTTTCCAACGTGCTAGCCCTGCGTGTGCTGTCGACGTCACATAAGTGGAGTCATTGTACACCGTTACTTCCTAGTCTGTGTGTTTCTCGAGCGCGACACTCGGTGCCACCAATTCTGCAGCCTGTGCAGAACAGTGAGATGGTAGTCATGCACTTATCAATACTTCAAATTCCCCATTGGCCCTATGCTTTACCACAGCAGCACCTGTATATCTTTGCCCACCGTTTTGATCAATTTTTGGAGAACCGTCAATAAAGAGGATTTATTTGCAGTCTAAGTATGTGCAAATTATCACCACTTCTGGGCAAGTTTACCTGTTCAAATATAATGAATTGCATTTACACAATTGTATGTTTATCGATAAAAATGCATTGCCGCTGGTGATTTCTCATTACGAGGATGAATGTCCGATTTGTACTCCATCCTCCTTATTAGGGTGAATGTAGTAAAAAAAATATATATATGCAGCAAGCCCAGGGTGGATTATGTACTTATTGATTTAAACATTCATCAGACAAATTTGTCAAAACTAAAGATCTATCATAATTCTTATGTTCCACACTATGGTCTTTGATTTTATGTAGAGCAGGCTGGAACCCTCACCGATGCTAATTGTCCTTTTCCCTTTTCTCGTATTGGTATCTCCAAAGAGTAAAATGGAGTGTACCAGACTGTCCAGCTTAGACTTTTAACATTCTACCAACAATAATGTATATCTGTTTCGTAGGGTTTAATAATGTGCTTTAACTAGTAAGACAACTGTAATGTTCATATATACTGTGGGTGATCATTCGAAATAAACTTTGTACAATTTTAAAAAGAGACGGTTTACAATTGTAGTACAACTAAATAATTTCCTTTTTAAATAGCTGCTTTTGCAAAAATAAATCACAGCACGCCTTCCTGTTTTTTCCCCAGGATTGTGCAGCTGTCAACAATGCCTGGTAGAAAGCATTTTCCTTCACCCTTGGGATCTCATCATAGAATTCCTCAAAATCAAAGGTGGTGTTCTTCTGTCAGTGGTTCTGGTACAAACTTGACAGGATTCACTATTCTACATCGGACTATTTTGATCGCTGGATTCGATATGACCACCTCATAGACAGAAGCCCTTTGAGACATCAAAGCACCGTTAGGTTTTTCCAAAATAGCAAACAAAGCATGTTCAACAAATAACATCATGGAACACCCCATCACTATGCTGGTAGCTTTCTCAATGGCGAACACAGCGGCTGCCAAAGATTGTTCGCAAGGGAAGTGACCCCTCATTACTGGGTCCAGAATCCCACTGTAGTATGCTAAAGGCTTGTACCCCAACGTAGTCCTCTGCGTGAGTAGCTGTCATGACTGTACCATTTGTGTGCGAAAATAAGAATTCCTCAGCATAATTGGCAATCCCTAAAACTGGAGCTATGCAAATTGCTTTTTTCAACTCATCAAACCCTTCCTCCATTTCCTCAGTCCAGACAATATTTTCCTGACTTGTCTGGGCCTTTTTCAGAGCCTCTAACAAGGGTTGTGCGTTGGAACTATAATCGAATATCTATGCTCTAACATAATTGCATAGTCACAAAAATCTTTGCATGTGCTTTATCGCGTGTGGCTTTGCTGTTTTCAAAATAGCTACAGCCCTTTCAGGTGTAACTCTTTTTCCTACATGCGTGATTAACACCTCTTCTTGGAAATACTGCACTTTCTCCTTGTCCACTTCATATCCGTTGTCTGCTAGAATAATCATTAGCTGAACTGAATCACGTCTGCACTTCCTCTAAGGTGCTGCAAACTAAAATGTCATCCACGTATTGCAACACAGCACTTTGCAAATCAATATTGCTCAAGTCCATCTGCTGCACTCTATTGAAAATCAATGAGGACTCACAGTTCCCCTGAGGTAATCACGTGCTTTTTAACTTAGTCTTTTTGAACGTTACATCAGATCTTGAGAATCTTTATGCAATGGGATTGAGAAAAACGTATTTTTCAAGTCAATCACAGTGAAATATTGTGCCTCAACAAGGATACCAAACAAGATTGTTGCCGAGTTAGGAACTAGAGGAAACTCAGCCTCTACAATCTGATTAATTGGGCGCATGTCTTGAATTAAACGCCATGACCCACCTTTTAGATTTTTTTTATCAGATACTCTGCGGTATTGCATGGTGACTCTGACATCACTAAGATGCCTTGATCCATCATGGCGGATAAAGTCTTCAAAATGCCCTCGTCTGCATCTCGAGACATGGGATACTGCCGTGCTTGAGGCAAAATTGCTCCTGGCTTCAGTTTTAGCTGAACTTCTCCAACCCCTTTCAATAGGCTTACATCATAAGGTCCTGTAGTCCATAATGAAACTGGCACATTCGCCATGTCTTCATCCAAAAATGCAGGGCGTTGCCGTGCTATCATCATCTTCTGAGGAACCTTGCGTCTTATTGCCCTCACCCAATAAGTGATACTCATTTCAAATACTACTTCGTCATCTGACGGTTGATCCCTAAACATATCCTCGTCATTGACATCAGTCAATCTGTATCCCTCTCCAATGGCAATCACTGTGCTCCATAGTCTGCCTTCATTCAACTCCATCAAGCATATCTATTTCTCCTCGTGATATAGCTGCTTGTAACTCTAAGGGAAAGACTAGTCCCCCCCTCTCCATCCATAGGTATCCTTGGCCTGAATAAAAACTCATCAGGTATTCTCACAGTCTTACCCACTAAACCAGGTAGTCATGTTAACAAAATGCATACCCCATAGTGAAAGACCTCTGGTTCTAACGGTATCCCTCGTATGGCCATTTGCCCTGTAAATGCCATGATAAATTCACTCACGTTTAAATAATGCATTCCTGGTGTTCAACACACTATGCTTCCATCAGAAAACAAAAATAGTCAGGTTTAACTTTGCCATTAAATCTCGAACTAGTATATTAACTGGTGTCTGCATTGACTACAATAATGGCACAGACATATCACTCGAATAGAGACTGGCAATCTCTCAGTGAAAGGAACTCTACTTGTAGCTCCTGTGAAACCTTGAGCATTCATGGCATTTCCAGATAATGTAAATTTCCCCTCTCGTATACATGAGCGTGTTGCACCTGTGTCTAACAAAAAAGAAAAAGATTTGCCTGCTATAGTGACGTCAACCCTCTTGAGGATTGGGAATCACAGATAGCACTGAACATATCAATTCACCCAGTGAGCTGTCCTATTGTGGATACATGCTTATTCCCGTGCCCGTGAAAGGATTCCCTCCCTCGACGGTGACACCTCCTATGCTGGGAGTCATTAACTGTCCCATGTTTGGGCATTGCTGTATTTGCATGGGTGTGTGCGGTGACTGCCCTTGTGGAGGAATCGATGGTGTCTGCTGTGGTTGCAAAGCTTGTTGTATTCTCGGCGCTTGTGCTTGCTGCACTGTCTGATTTTGGGCAAACCCGTCCCTATTATCCGCCCGCTATATACAGGCGGATAAGTGGTTCCCCACTCTTGAGAACTGCCCACTTTGTACAAACCGTTGGCTCCCACACATGTGCGCTATGTGCCCTGTCATGCCACATGTCCAACATACAGGAGGAAGCCTCCTAATTCGCCCTCCCTGCATGCCTTGGCTATCATTCTGCGTATCCTGAAACCCACCTTGATTATTCTGGAAATGTCCCTGATTATTCTGAAAGCCTCCTTGATTATTCTGGAAGCCTCTTCCTCACAAACCTCCCCTACCTTGCAGTATGAACCCGTTATTAACTTGATCAAACTGCCTTCGGTTATTCCCCTTTGGCATGCCTGCTGCTTGCTGCGAACCTGGCCCTTCTGCGCTAGTCAACATTGCCCCTTCGAATGGATTGTGTCCTCCCACGTATTCCTCATCTTATGATAACTCGTTGTCTCCAGCTTCGCTGCTTCGGAAAAAAAATTATCTTGGCAGAGGGTGCTGTGCTCGAGGTCGTGGCATCGATTGTCCCTCGACTGACTCCATACTCTGTCTACGTCACCGATGGTATAAACAGCTCGAGCCGCGCCCGTTGCTTCAGTTCTGTTTTTCCGATCGCCTCGCTATCGAGAACGGCACGCTTCAGATTTTCTGTGAAGAAAATATCATCTTCGACACCCAAGACTGGGTTCAAGAAGTGTGTAGATTGTGGATCAAAAATGTCGATCAAGGATCCCCACCGGGTTTGTCTCTGGTGTCTCGGTTCCAGTCACCGAACCGACGACTGCGGTTCCTGCCAATCCATGACCGAGAAAGCTCTACGGGAGAGGAGAGGTAAACTGTCGGTGGGGAGGGAAGCCTCTGAGAAGGCGATGTCTAAAAAACATAAGAAAGCGACTGATTCGAAGGAATCGGATCGCCATAGGCACTCCAAGAGATCTCGATCTAGGAGTGGATCGAGACACTCTTCGTCATCATCTAAAAAAATGAAGAGGAGACATAGATCTCCCTCATCATCTTCTTCAGAGTCGACCGAAGAAATTCGATGTCCGACAAAATCGGATTCTACCAGTAAATGGGAAGAATTCCGTAAAAAGATGATGGAGGTTTTCGAGAACGCGGCCCGACCCCCTCGAAAAAGCCATACCCCATAAGGTCGCTCCATTGGACGACAAAGGGAAGTCCAAGACTACAATGGTAAAAACCAGTAGTGTCGAGGATACTAAAAAAACTCAAGTCGACGCCAAGCCGCCGAAGACTCTTCGAGAGTCAAGCACTTCTCCGGTGCCATACAAAAAACACAAGTTGTCGAAGACTTCGACGACTTCATCGACGCCGTCGACCGTTTCGGCACCAAAACCAAAAACATCCTTGACGCCCGTGTAGAAGTCATCTTCGAAGTCATCGAAGACTCCTTCGATAACTTCGAAGGATTTATCAATCCCTTCGACGCGTATAGTAGAAGAAGAAAGGAGGTTCACTCCTTTGCCTAGGTCAGACTTTTTTAAGTCCATGTCCTCAATTTATGTGGAATCTGGCTCAGAAGAAGACTAAGTTACTCCTTTTGGACTTTCTTATTGCACAAAGCAAGTTCCTGAGGAACTTATTGACCAGGAATCTAGAATGAGAGACCTGAGTGCTACTCTACATTCTGCCAGTGGAATTGACACCTCCCCAGAATTAGTTTGCCAGACCTGATCCTGCAAAGCATGCAGATGCTGGGTACAGGGGTCTTCTGACCAGAGTAATAGAATATATGGGTTGGGGTAACACTTCACCCGTTTTTGAACAGGATGCCATGACGGATATAATTGTCAGAGGGCCTCAAAAAGATCCAGTTCTCCCCTTTCACAGGGCTCTTCAGAGGACGGTGGAGAAAAACTGGGATAGACCTGAGAATCTTGCTGCTGCAGATAGCACTTTTCCCAAAAAATATAGACCAGCTGGAACGGATCCTGAATACTTTAATAAGCATCCGACTCCAGAAAGTCTAGTCATTCAGGCAGCATCTACATCAAGACAGACTGCATATCCCACTATTCCTCCAGATAGAGAGGATAAAAAAGTTGACGCATGGGCACGTTAAGTTTTCACGTCAGGCAGTATGGCCCTTAAATCGACAAATGTCACCTGGCCAGGTTTACCCATACCCTGTGGGACTGTATTTCGGCGGCGGCTGATCATATTCCGGCAGGCGAGGAAAGGGAAGGCTTCCTGAATATAGTCAAAGACGGGAAGGAGGCAATGGGGGAATGTCTCCAGTCTGGACTGGATACTGCTGATAGTATCAGCAGATCCATGGCTGCAAGCGTTGTGCTACGCAGATTTGCGTGGTTGAGGAAGTCGGGGTTTGCACCAGATGTGCCCTTAACATGCCCTTTGATGGCTCGAAACTGTTTGGCAGCAAGGCTGATGAAAGCCTAGAAAAACTTCAAACCTCGAAAGCGGCAGCTAAATCGCTTAGCGCCTCTATGCGCCAGCCTCTAAAACCCTATTCTGGCTCATTTTCCTGGAGGGGTCGTTCTTTTCGATACTACTCCTCTTTTGGTAGAGGAAGAGGACAGGCTTCTCAAAGGGGCAAAAGAAACTTCCCTCATGGAGCACGAGGAAGAGGTGCAAAATTAGCCTAAGGAGCGGCATCTGTACCCTTAGCCACTCCTGCAGCCGCCTCCAAATCCCTCTGAGACCTTGTTACACAAAACACCAGTGGGAGGCAGGATCTCTCAGCATCTGAAGGAATGGCGGGGCATTACCTCAGATGCTTGGGCACTGGAAACAGTAGCCCAAGTTTACTGTCTCCCCTTCCTAAAAAGGCCTCAGAATCATCCACCGGGAGCCAACTCCGTCAAAACTCCAGATCCGCTCCTGTTGCAGGAAATTTTAACCCTGCTAGAGAAAGGTGCCATAGAACTGGTACCTGTAGCGGAGAGGAACGGGTTGGTACTCCCCATATTTTCTCATTCCAAAAAAGGACAGAGGACTGAGACCCATCTTGGACTTGAGAAACTTGAACATGTTCCTCAGGAAGGACAAGTTCAAGATGGTGACTCTCTCAGATCCTTCAGGCTCTCCAACTCCAAGATTGGTTGGTATCATTGGACCTTAAGGATGCTTACTTTCATGTGCCAATCCATCCAAAGCACAGAAACTACCTGAGGTTCGCGATTGGCAATTCTCATTATTAGTTTCGAGTTCTGCCATTCGGGTTGACCTCCTCCCCGAGGGTTTTCACCAAACTGTTGGCGGTTGTGGCAGCGAGTCTCAGGAGAGGAGGTATTCATATATATCCCTACCTGGACGACAGGTTGATCAGAGCAAGTTCGCCAGAACAAGCTCAGCAACATCTTACGATCACCTGCCACTTCCTCCACAAATTGGGCTTTTCCATCAATTTCAAGAAGTCCCACATGATACCATCCCAGAAGCTCCAGTTTATAGGAGCAGTCTTGGACAATTCCTCGGGAAAAGCCTTGCCTCCCGAAGTGAGAGCTCTCCACATCCAGCAGATGGTAACAAAATTCCAGAATGCCCAACGTCTACCGGCCTTTGATTTTCTCAGGTTGCTCGGCCTCATGGCATCCTGCATTTTCCTAGTACCAGAGGCCAGGTTGAGAATGAGATCCCTTCAATGGGCACTCAGAACACAGTGGTCCCAGTTCTCGGAATATGTCGGATCTTCTGATAGTCAAGTCCCGAGCGCAATTTCTCAGGATCTTCTATGGTGGGCTTCCAACGACAACATTCTCAAGGGAGAGTCTTTTTGGCAACCATGGCCAGAGATAACAGTAGGGATGGATGCCTCACTCACAGGGTGGGGAGCACACACCAACGATCTGACAATCAGCGGTCGTTGGTCTCCATCGGAGTCCAAACTACACATCAACCTTTTGGAGCTGAGGGCAATCAGACTACCGCTGAAGGCCTTTCTGCCCTCTGTACAGGGAAAGAATGTCCTGATAATGACGGACAATACAGTGGCAATATACTACCTCAACAAGAGAGGAGGTGTAGGGTCACTACCACTGTGCAGAGGGGCAATGCAGCTCTGGTTCTGGGCAATGAAAGAAGGAATCTCTCTATCGGCAATTCACCTAGCCGGAGAGAAGAACATGGCGGCAGACGCTCTGAGCAGGCAGAGTTCAGTCTCCCACGAGTGGGAGTTGGCTCAGGAAGTCCTTCTGGAGATCTTCGCCCTTTGGGGAACCCCTCAAGTGGATCTTTTCGCCACTGCGATCAACCGGAAGTGCGATCAGTACTGTCCGCACTCTCCTCCTATCACCTCCCCTCCTGTATTCCCTGCTCTCCCTCTGGCCCTTCTGCAGCCACCCCTCCTCCCTCCTTCTAAGCCTTTCCCCTTTTTTCTGCTGACGAGGTTTCGAGATAAGTCCGATCTATGAAAGTGTCGTCAAAACAGGTCCACCCCTGTTCCTCCAAAACTATCAAGGACCACATCGACTCCCTGGCGCCTGCCCTGGCTGACTTCTGCAATCACTCCTTCGCCTCTGGAGTCTTCCCATTACCCCCTCAAGCACTCCCTTGTGCACCCCCTTCTTAAGAAACCCTCTTCCGACCCCTCCTGCCTAGCTAACTATCGCCCAATCTCTATCACTCCCTTCCTGGGCAAGCTCCTGGAGACACTGGCCATCTCCCAGCTTAATCTCCATGCTGAATCTGTTGGTAGTCTTGGGATGGGGGAGTTGGGGGGAGGGGGGACCCCCCATAAAAAACGTTAGTATTTGTGACATTTTACATTGTTATTTTAGCATTGGTTTTTCGATTTTTTTTCGACATTTTATTTTCAAATTAATGATTTTTTCTATTATATGTATGTGATTTCGACATTTTTGAATTCAACATTATTTTTTCGAATTTTTTGCTGTTCGAGTTTTTTTTTTTTCCGACATTTTGACTATAAACCGTAACAGCCTCTATCTAAATCTTCCTGCCTCTACTCTCCGCCCTTTGCAACTCATCCAGACTTGTCCTTGGCCTCAAGCCCAGGGACCGTATCTCTCCAGGACTGAAATCGCTAAACTGGCTCCAAGTGGCTGCGAGGATTAATTTAAAAAAACTCTGCATTGTCCACAAGGCCTTCTGGGGCCTTGGGCCAAAATACCTTCAACTCTCTCTTCCTAAATATCTTCCTTCTCGAGCTCTTCGCTCATCCACCTCCAACTACCTCAGGGTCAGCCGCTTCTCCAAGCAACGTGCTGGGGGTAGATCTCTCTCCACAGCAGGGGCCTCCCTCTGGAACAACCTTCCTGCCTCCCTGAAACCTGAGGAGAACCATCTCCGGTTCCGGAAGCACCTCAAAACCTTCCTCTTTGCCTCCGCTTTCTCTCCCTCTCTCCCCTGCTAAAATCACTGAACCTGCACTGAATCTGCAACTGGGCCACTCATCGATCTCGGTCCTTGGCCTAGCCACTCTTCCCTGCACTGCCTACCTGCACTACGGGACTGTTTCTGTATCCTACAGCCCCTTCTCCCGGCACTTACCTTGCACTTGCCACCATCTGGCCCTATTATTTATCTTGTATTCTACTAACCATGTACTGCACTCTCCTTGCACTTGCCACCAGCAGGCCCTATTATTTATCCTGTATTCTACTAACCACGTACTGCACTTTCCCCTCTCCCCTTCCACTTTTCCCAGTCCCCCTACCCTTGCACTTGCGCGATCTGAATGACACCTGGCCTAGTAGGATCATTGTCTGTCTCCCCTTGTCCCCCCCCCTGCCTTGTTGCGCCTTCAAACACTTGTGTGTAGGCGCGTTACAAATGCCATATCATATCATACTGCTCAAGGGAATTTCCTCAAAGACGAGCTCTGGGAGACGCATTCATAGTGGAGTGGAAGTTTCTGCTGCTGTATGCGTTTCCCCCAGTCCCCGTGATTCCTCAAGTAATAAGGAGGTTGAGAAAGTTCAGGAAAACCATGATCCTAATTGCCCCGGATTGGGCCAGGAGGACGTGGTACCCGGACCTTCTAGACGTGTCCATCTGCCCTCCAATACGTCTTCCGCAAAGAGAGGATCTTCTCTCGCAAGAGGAAGGTCGGATTCTCCATCCAGAGATCAAGACACTCAACCTTCACGCATGGTTTCTGAGAGGTTGAGATACAAGGATTGGGATCGTCCGGATGACGTAATGGAAGTCTTGCTTTCGGCCAGAAGGCCAGCAACAAAATCTTTGTATTGATGTCGCTGGAACAGGTTTAGTAACTGGTGCAAAGATAAGGATGTGGACCCTTTTCAATGTGGCACTCCAGTAGTGCTCTCTTTTCTATTACATCCAGCCAATCTGGGGCTCCAGATAGGACCAATCAAAGGATACCTTGCTGCGCTGTCCATTTTCAAGCGCACCTCGGAAGAGGTTTCTTATTTCAAAATACCACTAATAATTCAATTTTTAACAGGACCTACTAACGTATACCCTCCAATACCTTTTCATGTCCCAACTTCAGACTTAAGTTTAGTATTAAAATTCTTGATTTGCATACCTTTTGAGCCTCTGCACTCATGTTCATTGAGGCTTTTAACACTAAAAACTGTCCTTCTTTTGGCCCTATCATCAGCCCGCAGGGTTAGTGAACTTCAGGCTCTCTCATGCAGACCACCATATGCTATTTTTTATAAGGATAGTCCTTAAAGTTAAACCTTCATTCTTACCAAAGGTAGTTTCGGACTTCCATTTGTCACAAAAAATAGTACTACCAACTTTTTATCCTCCTCCTCATTCGGGCAAGGAAGAGGAGAGACTGCACAGACTAGATCTAGACTAGAGGGCTCTTAGTTTTTACATCTCAAGGATGTCTAAATTGCGACAAGATGACCAACTATTTGTGGGTTATACTGGTCATAAACTAGGCTTATCTGTAACAAAACAGACCATATCCCGGTGGATCATCTTAGCCATAATTGAATGCTACAAATTAGAGGGAAAAGACCCACCAGATGGGCTTCGTGCCCATTCTACAAGGGGAAAGGCTACTTCTGCGGCTCTAAAGAGGGGAGTCCCGGCAGCAGATATTTGTGCAGCTGCAACTTAGAAAACAATGCATACTTTTGTCAAGCATTACTGCTTGGATACTGCCTCCTCCAATGAGGGATTATTTGCCAAGGCAGTTCTGCATTCTGTTCACGAAAACTAAAACTAGTACTCCCGCCTCCAAAATTGTCACTGCTATGGGAGTCTATCATAAGATGAGGAATACGTGGGAGGACACAATCCATTCGAAGAACAAGTTACTTACCAACTGTAACGTTCTTTCGACTGTATGTTCCTCCCACGTATTCCTCATCGACCCTCCCATCGTACCCCACAGTACAGTTTACTTTTTGTTACTTTCCTCTCACGATGAGTGCATCAGTTATGGGGCATGCCTGGGTGTTCCTCCTATATGTTTCATCAAAAAAGCAGAACAGAAGCAACGGGCGCGGCTCGAGCTATTTATACCATCGGTGACGTCAACAGAGTACGGAGTCCGTCGAGGGACAATCGACGCCACGACCTCGAGCACAGCCCCCTCTGCCGAGAGAAACTTTTTTTCTGAAGAGGCGAAGCTGGAGACAACGAGTTATCATAAGATGAGGAATACGTGGGAGGAACATCCAGTCGAAAGAACGTTACAGTTGGTAAGTAACTTGTTCTTCCATGGCGTATTTTGACAGTTTCTTCTGCACTAACTTTGCTTCTTCACCTTTCCTACCATCATCTTTCCTTCATTTTCTCCTGCAGCAATCTGCAAAAATGCGCAAAATTCAGCTGTATTTCTGACCATGATTATGCCTCCATACCCACCAATTTCCTGAGCTGTTTCTGCACTTGATCTGGCAGCCCTTGATATAAAATATGATAGAATACAGGTATAGATTTTCCCCACGGTTCCCGCGTTTCCAAACTCCATTCCTCCTGAAAATTCTGAATGTAAACAAGAGGATCCTCCCCTTCCTTAATCTTTTGTGCCATTATAGCTCCCATATCTGACGTATCTGGATATTGTACTCCAAGTGCTTTCCAGACTGCCGCTCTACAGTTAATAAACAGCGCTCCGTCACGAGCCGTGTTTTGTGTGGTAACACTCGAGTATCCGGCTCACGACCAAATGTCATCAGCTCTCTGCCCAAGGATAGCTGCTAGAAGACCTTTAATGTCTCCTATACCAAACATGTTTCCTCCTGCCATTTTCTCGAACTCATGTATCCATTTCCCAGCACCGAAAATTAAACTCTGAGGTTTACACCTTAAATTATCCTTATACATATGTGGCCGGGTATATACAGCGGTCTGGCCCCTCCTTTTTCTAACAAAGGCAACTGTGAGATCCCAAACTCACATTCAACCCCCATCGTCTGTCTGTCCATAGCAGGGACAATGATTTTGCACCGCCTTCTTCCCAGTAGCGACCTTAACCTGCTCACATAAGGTGGCGAGTCCCCTCTCTCACTATAGGATTGCCCTCAGGGTCGATCTAGCCGCGCTAGAGGTTCTGACGTCTAAGATTTAAGTAGGTCTAGATCTGACCGTTTTACTTCTCTGTCCGTCGAAGAACATCCTTCAGGCCCACATGAATTATCTCCCTCCTACGCACGGAAGGTTTCTCTGTCCTCGTCTGACATATTCTGTCCCCAACTCGTGACTTCCCTCCTTCTCGTCTCTATTCAGTGTTAGCCTGGCCAAAGACAGAGCTCTATGCTTGAGATTACGAACTTCCCTCTTTGCCGTGCAACTGCGTACTTTCAAGTCGATCGGCTTTTCCCTTTCCTTTCGGTTCTTTCTTAGCCTTCATCTCATGATAGACCTTATCGATTTTGGCCCCAATGCTTCTTATATCAAATTCATCCTCTAGATTTGCTCTAGATGGCCCTGGTATTGGCTCATGTGTCAGGAAGAATTCCTCTGTCTTCCCATGCTACTACTGGATTAGGGTCCATTCATTCTTTCTCTATGCGATCAATGTTGTGTGCCCTTTGCCTTCTCTTGCGTTCTATTTCTCCGTCAAGTACTCTGTTTCCTTGCTTCTTCTCTTACCCTTTCCTCTTCCTGTCTTTTCATCTCTTCTCTCGTTTGCGCTACGCATTTCTTCATCCCTACGTCTTTGCATTCTTTTATCTCTTAATTTCTGTTCTTCCTCTTTCTTTCTTGCCTATCCTGTTCTTTAATTGCTCTCTGCTTGTTATCATATTTCCTTTGCTTCTCTGCTCCTTCCTGCATTCTAAGCTGCTCATCTTGATACAGCTGTTTCCGTCTTTGTTTATCCTTTCATTTAGTTATCTCCTTTCAACCGTTCCTCTTGTTCTGTCTTTTTTCTTGTTCATCTCGATCTTCCCTTTGCTTACTTCCGCAATGCTATTTCCATCAAGTTTGAGCAAAATATGTCCACCCATCTATTCGTTCTGTTTGAGTGCTATCTCGTCAGCCTTATCTTTTTCTCCTTTACATCTCTTTATTTCCCACCATATATCTAAGGATGTACTTGGTCGATCACGTCTCTCCTGTCCCGTGGGACATTAAGAATCACATTGCTGTCTGGAGTCTTTTCTGGACTCTCGTTGCTGCTATGTGCAGGCGACTCCTATGCCGGATTGCTGTATACTATTGCCACCTTAAGTTCTCTCAATGGGTACACTCCATCATCTTTCGTACTATCGCCATTTATTTCAGGCGCGGCAGGGGAGCAGAAGGCTCCTCACCCCTCTCTTTGCTCTGGTTAAGCATCAATGGATGCATCAATGGTGGGTCTTCCCTTTCCTCCTGAAGACTGGATTTGATAGTGATCCCCCTTGTGGCCACGGCATGAACATCTTATCTGCCGTGCCCTTAACCCATTCCGCACTGTACTGTTTAAGCTTGGGTGTGTGTTTTGGCAACTGCTTGCATAGATAGTGGAGTAATATCCTCCATTTTGACTCGTTGCTCTTGGCTGTCAATATTCACTGTTGTTTTTACACTTTATAAATAGGTTTCAGAAAAAGAACACAATATGACCGTACACCAACCGTCCTAGCTCCAAGCCTTTATTGCATGTTATGTGGTCATATAGGGGCGGCTCGTCCATAATGGGTGACTGGGCACCGACCCACCACCTATCCTGGACGAGCCATGCCAGCCCACTCTAAACGCTGGGAGTGTCCCAGGCTGCTTGTTGCAGCGGACAACGTGCCTCAGGGCTTGCTTTTAAGGACTCATACCCCAGCACTCATGCCTACTACACAGTGCATAGCTGGGGCCATTTTGCTCACCCAGCCTGGCATTGCCCTTTGGGGATGCAGGCTGGGATACCAGTAGCTGAATGTGTTTAGGCTGCCTCCTGTGCATTCAGAGGTCAAGGGACGGTGTCATGGAGGTTCTCCACTACACCACGACTTTGCAGGAACCAGGAAGCTCTGACACTTCTTGGTTCCTGTTTGGTCTGCGTGAGATTCGGGAGGACTTTGTTGCAGGCAGTGTGAGGCACAGTCATCTGAAGTCTGCTTTGGAGCTGCAGAAAAGAAAAAACAAAAGTGTGTTTGTGTGTGTGTGTGTAGGCGAGGGTTTGGGTCTGAGTCTGTAACTGCAGGTGTGAATGAGACTGTATGTTGTATCAGTGCACCAGTAAAGGAGTGTGTGTATTCATGCTAAATGGGCTCAGAGAGAAGCTAATGAGAGAGCTAATGACATGAATGTGCATGTGCCTTGCCAGGGAGTAGCCCTCTGATTTTGGAGGGGTGGGTTAATTTGTGCAGTGGCAGCCAGTCTTGGCATATGGAGAGGTGATCTGTGTCACATGGGTGGGCTGAGTGGTTATGGAGCTTGGATGGTCATGAAAAGCCATGGCTCCAAGATGTATTTTTAGAAAGTAAATTTTGAATGTAACAGACTGAATGTATCGCATTGATTTTCTCATGAGGTTCATTATCTAATGCTGTAAAAAAAAAAAATGTCGGTTATTTCTACAATGCTGTATACAAATAAGCCTAGTCTCTGCCTTTACTGCCTGTTTCTCTATGGTTTATTTGGTAACTCGCTACAGGTTTATGCTATCCTAAATTTGGGTAAGAAGAGTTATTTGCAAGTTTTGTACAGAAAGCCCTTTTAGACATGTTCAGCATTTCAAACTGGTCACTCAGATCTGCTGCCTCCGGGGGCATAGGGACATAGTTAGAATTGTTTTGGGTTGAGCAACTCACCTTTCTCCTTTGTCGTATCGCCAGTCTTTGCAGGAGCTTGTCTGACAGCTTGAACTCAAAGTGGAATGTCAAAACAACCTACCTTTCCTTTTTTTCACTATGAATGAATGCGTTTGTCTTTAGACTAGTTCAAATAAATGCTTCCTTCTCCAAGAACTGTCAAGTATTACATCTAACGCAGAACACTAAAGGAGTGGGAGAGGACAGCTTTGGGAGACTTAATTAGTAATTGATAGCATGGCTTGTGGATCAAAAATGTTTGCTAGGTTTCACTGAAGGCCCGCGTTGGTCGTGTGTCTGACTTTGGTACAGCATGAATGTTTGGTTTCGAGTGCTTGATGTCCGAATCAGATGATGCGATATTGGCTAGTTACAGAGTAGACTGTGCTACTTTATCAGACGAGGTATTACAGTGTAGGTACAGCATGAAGTACCGGATCTTGGCTCCAGATTCTTGGTTCATGCAACCCAAGTTGATTGAACTGCCAGTGAAAAAGACCCAACATCGTTAGCCAAAGCTAAATTGGTTTCAGTTTACTCAATAAACATCCAATGCAACAATTCATCTCTATACCCTACTACAAGGACCACTCCATTCTTCCCCACTATACCTACTAAAACTCTCCATACTCCTGCAAACACACCGACTCAACTATGCCACCCGCACACGGCAACCACAACAACTGACACCAACCAGCAAAGCTCCCTGCTTCCCCCAATAACTCACGCAATCGCAACACAGTTAATGCACCCTACTGCACGGGCACAAATGGCCTCCCATACACATTGACCGGTTTTTCCAAACTCAAAATACCAACACAAAAGCACTTGCACACTCTCCCTCTCCTCCTACTAACAAACTCGCCCATTCTTTTTTTTTTTTCAGATCTGCCCGACGACCTGGAGATCATGAATATGGAAGAGGTGTACTGTATAAATCACATTAACATATTAAACCAAGAATTGATAACTGAACATCTGATAAAATGCAATTTGTCATACTGGACATATTAAGGGAAATTGCCAGTTATGTAGATTGCATTCACATTCGCTCAATTTTAATAGAGCAAACTGTTCCCTCTGTAGACGAGATCATTAAGTGCTCGTCGGCAATTGGCGCACACCCATTAAAGTGCCCGAAGACTTGAAAGAATCGTCCACTTGCCAACAACCCAAAATGTACCGCAAGGGCTTTGGCAAATTGGTACATGCTCTCTTTGTTTGCGTTTCTTTAGACACTTATGTGATTCTATGTTAAGAAAACAGAAATTTGCAATAGCGTGTTTTTTTAATTAATCTGAAGCGTTTTTCTTTCAGGGCTACATATTTGAAAGTCATTAAAGTGTGCTAAAATGGAGATTATCATAAGAATAACAAGCTTCTCTGTATTTAGGTACTTATTTTTCTTTAAATAAAATGATGGATCAAGATGAAGAAAATCACCCATACTAGATTCCATAATCCTTTGTTATATCTCTAAAGGGTGGCACAGAAGGAAGTGGGGTCTTTGTTTGTCTAGAATGCTATACTGTAAAAGGTTCCAATGGCTATGAACCCTGTGATGTCACTGCTGTTGATTGTGAGCTTCTGGGAGTAGTCTGCATCTTTAAGGGTGGCGGTGTGCCTTGTGATCTCCTGTTCTTGAATACATGTTTGAGGAAACTATTACTAGTATAATTGTGTGTAGTTCATATTATATATGTATTTATTTGAGGAGGAATCACTCCAGTTCAGGAGATTAAAGCTGATGATAGCTGGTGGATTTTTTAAATTGAAGGCATAAATGCTTCTCACGAATATCTTTGAGGGAGAAACTGCAGTGAGGGAGGCTGAACCAACGAAAGGGGATTCCACAGAGGGGGGGGGGTTCACCGCCCCCTGACATTTTTTTAAAAAGTGGGTTTAAAGAGGTGGTTTTACAGCCTACTTTCTGTGAATAGTTGGGTAAGCCAGTGTCGGTTTTGTATGGTACCACATGAAAAAATCCAATAGACGCAAGTTACCAGCAGTGCACAGGAACATTTTCTAACACATTTTTATGATTCCTTTTCCCACAGCATACACCAGTATAAAACATATTTTCTTGATGACTGTGCCCTACATGCGCATGCAGGCTGCATCAATATATGCCAATATTTCCAAATAAGAACGTACTCCTTTTGGATTTCTTAGTAAAAATATTCCCTGCCACGGTAAGAAAGCAGGTCCATGCTTGCTGCTGCACCAATGTAGGCCAGTCTAGCCATGTAATAAACACTTACTGCGTTTGATTTAACTTTGATGCCCAGTAAAACAAATGCCATGCCACAGTAAGAAAGTAGATCCAGACTGGCTGCATTAATGATGGGTATTCTACCAATATTACAACTCTCATGCTGGCTGTACCTTTCTTACCAGTAAAACATAGCATGTCACAATAACAAAGCAGCACCAGGCTGGCTTCACCAATGTAGTCCAATCTAGCCACTAAATATCAGCTTTCCCATTGATGCCCAGAGAAAAAAATGCCTTGCCACAGTAATGCCGGCTAAGCACACATGCATGCACACATCATTCATTCATACAAATTTAAACGCCTAGGCATCACATTCATACATGCTCGCATGCGCCCCCATACAGCATTCATACACTTTAATTCACATGCATACTCAAACATACTCTCGCAGTCACACATGTACACTTAGATAAGAACCCACTCATACGTAATGTATTTTCCTTGCCTGCAGCACCGTTCCAGACTCTCCCTTAGACGATGGCCGTCCAGATACCATGCAGCATGCTACAGAAACCAGAGAGAACTTCCTCTTTCCCAAGTGCATATGCATTGGAGTCAGGGCACCTCTTTTATGCTACCCCATGGGCCCTGAATGTGCAGGGAGGCGCAAGAGCGCACCCTAGTCACATTCATGCATGCAGTACCCCAGCCTGCATCCTCAGTGGGCCATGCAAGGTTGGGGAAGCAAAATGCACCTGTGCTTGCCTGGTCCATTGGACATGCGTGCTACGGTACTGTCAGTGCTCCAGATAAGATTTTGAAGTGGGAGTATTTTTACAAATAGGAATATTTTTTATATGTGAATAAAGTGTGTTTAACTGGAAAATATTTTTGTAATCATTATTTCGAATGGATTGTGTCCTCCCACGTATTCCTCATCTTGTGATAATTTGTTTCGCCAGCTTTGCTGCATCGGAAGAACATTTTCGGCAGAGGGCGCTGTGCTCGAGGTCGTGGCGTCGAATGTCCCTCGACGGGCTCCGTACTGTGTCGACGTCACCGATGGTATAAATGGCTCGAGCCGCACCCTTTGGCTTCAGTTCCGTTTTTCCGATTGCTTCGCAACTCGTGAACGGCGCGCTTCAGGATTTTCTATTGAAAAAATGTCTTCTTCTTCGACCGCTTCGACTCCCAAGACGGGGTTTAAGAAGTGTAGCGATTGTGGACGAAGATGTCCATCACCGATCCCCATCGAATCTGTTTGTGGTGTCTGGGCTCAGACCACCGAACAGGCGACTGTGGTTCTTGTCAATCGTTGACTGAAAAGGTCCTCCGTGAGAGGAAAAGTAAATTGGTGGTGGGCGGGAGGCGTCGAAGGGCTCTTCGAAAGCCTTGTCAAAAAAATATAAAAAAATCATCCGACTCTAAAGAATCGGAACGCCGTAAAAGGCACTCGAAGAGATCCCGATCTCGTAGCAGGTCGAGACGATCTTCTTCGTCTTCCTCAAAAAAGCACAAGAGGAGACATAGATCTCCGTCGTCATCGTCCGATTCGTCAACTGAATTGCTTTGATGCCCGACTAGATCAGATTCCCCATCTAAATGGGAGAACTTTAGGAAGAAAATGTTGCAGGTCTTCGAGAACGTGGCCTCAACCCCCTCGAAGAAACCACAGAAAAGTCAGACCCCGGTTTCTCCTTTGGACGACGCAGGGAAGTCGGGAACTACAGCGGCCAAACCGGGTAGTACCCATAAGTCTCGAGTCGACAAATCGTCGAGAGACCCTCGAGGATTGAGTATCTCGCCGATCCCTCATAAAAAATTAAAATTATCGAAGTCGGGTGCAACTTCGTCGATGCCATCAGCGCCGACAACTACGACGTCGAAGCCTACTTGGCTTCCTCGAGTGTGTCGAAGATTCCTTCGACTCCTTCGAAGGCCACCTCGAAGAAAACTCTGATTCCATCGACAATTCATGAGGAGGAAGAAAGAAGGTTTACACCTTTACCAAGATCTGACTTTTTTAAGTCCATGTCTTCCATTTTTGAGGAATCTTGTTCAGATGAAGAGGAAATCACTCCGTATGGAGTAAAATATGGAACTAGACAAGTTCCAGAGGAACTGGTAGATCCTCAGACTAAAATGAGAGACCTGTCTGAAACTCTACATTCTGCCAGTGGTGTGGACACATCACCTGAATTGGCGTTTGCTGCACCTGATCCGGCAGATCATGTGGACTCAGGGTACAGAAATCTGATGAGTAGGGTGATTGAGTATATGGGTTGGGGAGGAGCTTCCCCTACGTTTGAACAGGATGACTTGACGGATATTATAGTCAGAGGCCCTCGGAAAGATCCAATTCTTCCCTTTCATAGTGCATTACAAAGAACAGTGGAGAGCAACTGGGAGAAACCAGATAGCATTGCTGCAATAGACAACAATCTACCAAAAAAGTACAGAACTTCGTCTTCTGATCCAGAATACCTGAGTAGACACCCTACTCCAGAAAGCTTGGTTATTAAGGCAGCTAATACATCCAGGCAGACAGCATACCCAACCATGCCTCCAGACAGGGAGGATAAAAAGGTTGATGCCTGGGCTCGTAAGGTTTTTACTTCGGGTAGCATGGCCTTAAAATCTACCAATGTAACCTGTATCCTGGCCAGGTTCACACATACCCCGTGGGAATGTAATTCGGCGGCGGCTGAACATATTCCGGAAGGCGAGGAAAGGGAAGGCTTCCTGAACATAGTCAATGACGGTAAGGAGGCAATGGGGGAATGTCTCCAGTCTGGACTGGATACTGCTGATAGTATCAGTAGATCCATGGCTTCAAGCACAGTACTGCACAGATTTGCGTGTTGAGGAAGTCGGGGTTTGCACCGGATGTGCAGACCAGACTTCTCAACATGCCCTTTGATGGCTCAAGGCTGTTTGGTAGTAAGGCTGATGAGAGCCTAGAAAAACTACAGACCTCGAAAGTGGCAGCAAAGTCCCTTAGTGCCTCTATGCGACAGCCCCAGAGACCCTATTTGGGCACATCTTCCTGGAGGGGTCGTCCTTTTCGATACTACTCCTCTGTTAGTAGAGGCAGAGGACAGGCTTTTCAAAGGGGCAGAAGAAATGTCACTCGTGGTGGACGAGGAAAGACGACAAAGCCATCTTCAGGAGCGACATCTATGCCCTCAACCACTCCTGCAGCCGCCTCCAAATCTCTCTGAGGTTTTATCGTAAAAAACACCAGTGGGAGGCAGGATCTCTCAGCATCTGAAAGAATGGCGGGGCATAACTTCAGATGATTGGGCACTGGAAACAGTAGCTCAGGGTTACTGCCTTCCCTTCCTAAAAAGACCTCACGATCATCTACCGGGAGCCAGCTCGACCAAGATTCCA
The DNA here is from genome assembly GCF_040938575.1 of Ambystoma mexicanum. Taxonomy (NCBI): domain Eukaryota; kingdom Metazoa; phylum Chordata; class Amphibia; order Caudata; family Ambystomatidae; genus Ambystoma; species Ambystoma mexicanum. Next base: position 1,144,819,892 of record NC_090935.1, on the reverse strand, counting down.
GACCCGCTGCTTTGGCAGGAAGTTATAACCCTGCTAGAGAAAGGTGCAATAGAACATGTACCTGTAGCGGAGAGGAACAAAGGCTGGTACTCCCCCTACTTTCTCATCCCCAAAAAGGACAGAGGATTGAGACCCATTTTAGACTTGAGAAAATTAAACAAATTCCTCACGAAGGACAAGTTCAAGATGGTAACCCTTTCTCAGATCCTTCAGGCTCTCCAACTTCAAGACTGGTTGGTATCATTGGACCTTCAGGATGCTTATTTTCATGTGCCGATTTATCCCAAGCACAGAAAATACCTGAGGTTTGCAGTTGGCGGTTCTCACTATCAGTTTCGAGTTCTGCCATTCGGGCTAACCTCCGCTCCGAGGGTTTTCACCAAGTTGATAGCCGTTGTGGAAGCGAGTCTCAGGAGAGGAGGGATTCATGTATACCCCTACCTGGATGACTGGCTAATCAGAGCATGTTCCCCAGAACAAGCTCAGGAACACCTGTCAATCTCCTGCCACTTCCTCCACAACCTGGGCTTCTCCCTCAATTCAAGAAGTCCCTCATGACACCATCCCAAAAACTCCAGTTTATCGGAGCAGTCTTGGACACTTCCTCGGGCAAAGCCTCGCCGCCCGAGGTGAGAGCTCTCCACATCCAGCAGATGGTAACAAAATTCCAGAAAGCCCAGCATCTGCCGGCCTTCTATTTCCTGAGGTTGCTCGGCCTCATGGTATCATGCATTTTTCTGGTGCCAGAGGCCATAATGAGAATGAGATCCCTTCAATGGGCCCTCAGAACTCAGTGGTCCCAATTCTCAGGGAATATGTCAGATCTTCTGCAAGTCCCGAGCGCAATTGCTCAGGATCTATCATGGTGGGCTTGCAACAACAACATCCTCAAGGGAGAATATTTTTGGCAACCATGGCCGGAGATAACCGTAGTGATGGACGCCTCACTCACGGGGTGGGGAGCTCACACCAACGATCTGACAATCAGCGGACGTTGGTCTCCATCGGAGTCCAAACTACACATCAACCTATTGGAGCTGAGGGCAATCAGGCTAACGCTGAAGGCCTTCCTGCCCTCCGTACAGAGAAAGAATGTCCTGATAATGACGGACAACACAGTGGCCATTTACAATCTCAACAAAAGAGGAGGCGTAGGATCACTACCTCTGTGCAGAGAAGCAATGCAGCTCTGGTTCTGGGCAATACGAGAAGGAATCGCTCTATCGGCAGTTCACCTAGCCGGAGAGCAGAACACGACGGCAGACGCTCTGAGCAGGTGGAGAACAGTCTCCCACAAGTGGGAGTTAGCTCAGGATGTCCTTCTGGAGATCTTCGCCCTTTGGGGAACCCCTCAGGTGGATCTGTTTGCAACCTCTGTGAACCGAAAGTGTGATCAGTACTGCTCAAGGGAATTTCCTCCGAGAGGAGCTCTGGGAGACGCGTTCGTAGTGGATTGGGATTTTCCCCTGCTGTACGCGTTTCCTCCAGTCCCCGTGATTCCTCAAGTAATCAGGAGGTTGAGAAAGTTCAGGAAAACCATGATTCTAATTGCCCCGGATTGGGCCAGGAGAACGCGGTACCCGGACCTACGCCTTCCACAAAGAGAGGATCTTTTCTCGCAAGAGGAAGGTCGGGTTCTCCATCCAGAGGTCAGCACGCTCAACCTTCATGCATGGTTTCTGAGAGGTTGAGATACAAGGATTGGGACCTTCCGGATGACGTAATGGAGATTTTGTTTCGGCCCGGAGGCCAGCAACAAAATCTTTGTACCGGTGTCATTGGAATAAATTCAGTAACTGGTGCAAAGATAGAGATGTGGACCCTTTTCAATGTGGCACACCAGTGGTGCTTTCTTTCCTGTTACATCTAGCCAATCTGGGGCTCCAGATCGGAACAATCAAAGGATACCTGGCTGCGCTTCCCATTTTTAAGTGCACCTCGGAAGAGGTTTCTTATTTTAAAAAAGTAATTCTGAAAGTTAAACCATCTTTCTTACCGAAAGTAGTTTCCGACTTCTATTTGTCGCAGAAAATTGTTTTACCAACATTTTATCCTCCTCCTCATTTGGGTAAAGAAGAGGAGAGATTACATAGGCTGGACTTAATAGGGCTATCAGCTTTTACATTTCAAGAATGGCAAAATTACGCCAAGACGACCAACTTTTTGTGGGATACACGGGTCGTAAATTGGGTTTAGCGGTGACCAAACAAACCATATCCCGCTGGATTATTCTAGCTATATTGGAATGCTACAGACTAGCGGGGAAAGACCCTCCGGATGGGCTACGTGCTCACTCCACAAGGGGAATGGCCACTTCTGCGGCTTTGAAGAGGGGAGTCCCGGCAAAAGATATTTGCTCAGCTGCAACATGGGCATCAATACATACTTTTACCAAACATTACTGTTTGGATACCTCTTCCTCAAATGAGGGTTTAATTGCCAGAGCAGTACTTCACTCTGTACATAAAAACAAAAACTAGTACTCCCGCCTCCAGATTGATCACTACTATGGGAGTCTATCACAAGATGAGGAATACGTGGGAGGACACAATCCATTCGAAGAACAAGTTACTTACCAACTGTAATGTTCTTTCGACTGGATGTTCCTCCCACGTATTCCTCATCGACCCTCCCAACCTACCCCACAGTATAGTTTATACTTTCTTGCAATGATCCCTCACGATGGATGGGCCTATGAGTCACAGCATACGCCTAGATGTTCCACGAGTATTTCCTCGAAAAACAGAACTGAAGCCAACGGGCGCGGCTCGAGCCATTTATACCAGTGGTGACGTCGACACAGTACGGAGCCCGTCGAGGGACATTCGACGCCACGACCTCGAGCACAGCGCCCTCTGCCGAACAAAAATCTCCGATGCAGCGAAGCTAGCGAAACAAATTATCACAAGATGAGGAATACATGGGAGGAACATCCAGTCGAAAGAACATTACAGTTGGTAAGTAACTTGTTCTTTTTTGCACTTAATTATTCATACACATTAAAAGCACATGTTTACTTCTTGTTTTCTTTTGTTTGTTTGTTTTATTATTTGTGTAGCGCACCAGACCCGGGGGTAATCGGGCGCAAAGGCAAAAAGAGGGTTGTTCAGCTTAGGTTACAGGTTACATATTTAAATATGGAGGTACAGCTGTGGTTACAAGGCTGTAGGCATGTGTAGTCAGAGACTCGCAGATGTATATTCAGAAAATAGACATATGAATAAAGCAAAGCAGATATACAAGATAAACATACAATCCCAGGTGTCAGTAGGGGGAGGTTAGGTATCATGTTCTTTTAACCATTGAATCAGATTGGATCTGAATTGTCGGTAGGGGAGATCTTCTCTTAGAGCAGGGGGTAGAGCGTTCCAGTATTGAGCTGCTTTAACAGCGAAGCTGCTCCTACCCGATTTAGGGAGTTTGGATCTGGGTACTAACAGGAGGTTGGAGTTGGCTTTCCTTAAGGGGCGAGAAGCTGTATGTCTGGTGAATCTGTCTGAGATATTGCGGTGCTGCGTGGTAGAGACATTTGTGTGTGAGATGCTGTTTTAAGAAGAATTTTGTCTTTTGTGGAGAGCCAGTTGGTAGATCTACTAAGGTCTGATATGTGGGCATTCTTTGGGAAGTTTAGGGCGGCTCTCGGGGCATTATTTTGAAGTGTCTGTATTTTGGCAGTAATGTGTTTGTTACTGCCTATGTAGAAGGCGTTGCAGTAGTCTAACTTTGACAGGATTAGTGCCCTTGATAGGGTGACGCAGTTATTGGGTGAGAGAAAGGGCTTGGCTGCTCTAATTAACTTGCAGGTGTATGAGGTGGCTGAGGCCATTTCTTCTGACCAGGCAGTAAAAATACCAGTTTCTTTCTGTGGTACTACATGCACTTCTGTCCAAATACATCCATTGAGCTGTGTGGTTGAAAGCTGGGGCACAATGTTCTACATGTCTTTCCCATTTTTTGTTGGGAGTGTTTTTACTCCATATTTTTATTTTTTGGGAGTATTTGCGTATTTTTCTAGGGAGTAAAAGTGGATGATGCACCCCTTATATGTAGGTTTGGGCACTGTAAACTGTCAAATGGAAACCATGTCTCGTTATATTAGGTGGTCACTCTCAACTCATGGAGCTCTTTTCTACCCCAAGCAAGGTGACGCGCCTCCAAACATTCAACTTTAGTGAGGCCTCCAACCCGTCTCGCACCACCCCAACAAATACCCTCTGTTCCACCAATGAGCTAGGAAACAGGCCAGTGTATAGCAAGAATATATGTATTTATTTAAGGTTGACAGAATGTAATAACCAAACATCAACCAGCAATGATGTGGCACTACACAATATCACAAATTCAAATTTCTTGCACTAATTTACTAATACAGGTTTAATGGACCTTCAGTTGCAATATAACACAGGTAGAATTTTGAAGTAGGCTGTCACAATTTACATCAGATTTCTTGCAAATGAACCAATAGGAAACGTACAAAACACAGTGATTGCTTTGTTTGGCACAATACTCCTTTCTCCCAGCAACCCCCACCCTCCAGGTATCAATTAGATATGACTCCTCTGATCTGAAGGCAAGGTACAGGGATTGGGAATACAGTAGCAAAATCGTTTTGGGCTTTTTATTTGAAAGGCAAAGTCAAGAAAGGAATTCAATGGGAAAATCGTTTTGGGCTTTTTATTTGCATGAAATGCAGGGCTTTGGGAAAGTGTTTTGGGATGCAAGTAAATAAATGAGAAATTTAGTTTTGAACCCTCTACATTCACTTGAATAGCAGTGTTTTAGGGTTACTTATTTTGGGATTATGGGCACCCCCCTTCGGTACAGATAACGGGGCTTTCAGAAAGGTAGTCACTCACGTACATTATTGCCTATACCGGCTCTAACACATTGGGCATTAACTTTGTTAGTTTCGAATTCTAACAACACTCATTCCGTGATTTTCTATTTGGGAATTCATTTATTAAACATCAATTCAATGCGCTAAGGATCTACACAACTTCTCCCCTCCCCACAATGCAGTGGAAATGATTAAGTCAGGCTGTTCCCAACACAATTCAATTTAATTGGATAGGATGAAATTCTATAGTGGAATTAATTTGAGTTGGGTTTAATAAAATGTGCCAAAGGTTTCCCCAGTTCCACCCCCTACCCGCTATGTGAGAAGGGAGATTAAGGCTGGCAGATTCACCCCACGGTTTTGTTGGCATTCAGATTAATTTACTTACATGGGAGGCATTGATAATGGGGCATCCAGGGAAACGGCAGCGCTCCTCTGAGAACAGCACAGATCTGGTCAAAGGCTCTGGTCAAGGGTAGTCCCCAGCACCCAGACTTCCTCTGGATCCTCAAATGGCAGGCCCAGCTAGCTTCTAGCTTTCCCAGTCTGTCTCTCACACAATGTTTAAGGCCTTGGTACCTCTCCTGTCTCTTTGTTGGTTCTCTGCAAGCATCCAGAAGCAGACTACCTCCAGCAATAGAGTGGGAAAGTCAAAGGAAGAATCAAAAGTCCAAAGAAAGGTCCCAAGATTCGAAGAGTCAAAGAAAGATCAGCAAGTCAGTCCGTCCCCTCTCAGATAGAAAACTCATCTGTTATAGGGCTGGCGATACTCCATTATTCTTATATTTCCCACACTACGATTGGCTAGCTTTCTCCCTCCCCAATACACCCACTGGCTGCTAATAGGACCAGGAGTTAAAGGGTGTGAATGATTGAGGCTGAGGGAGGAGGAAAAATACATCATTTGAAATTACAGGTAGTTTTATCTTTTTTGTGTTGAAAAATCTCACAGCGTGGCAGCTACCCTGACTTTTCAGATAACTTCATGAACCTATATATTTTTGGATTCTACATTTTATGGTGATTCGGACAATATTAATTTTATGTCGGCACGCCCTTCATAGGCGGAGCTATTGTTTTTCACGATTTTCTCCTGAGCCGAAATAGTCACAAATCTGCACCTTCCTGATTCAAACCTTACTTCCATAACCTATCACAACAACTTTCTTTTCCCTCAGAGTTATAAGAAGGCCGGAATCCTAATTATTCTCATAACTGAAGCTGTATGCATCACACACAGTTCGTTTTTACATGGTCCCGACTGGGTTCTTATCCCCTTTAATCTGAATTTGGGGTGCTCACACTGGGGCATATGGTTCTCTTTTAATTAAAGAAAAGGTGCCCCAACGTTAATCACTGGGAAGCCATCACATGGGTCCCTCAGTTTCAGATCGACCTCACCAAATCTTAGGTTTCATTTCCCTTCTATGACATGACATCTGGCTGGCCCATGTGATGATGCCCTCCCCTCCTGGGCTTCAAATCTTTTTGTTCAAAGCTAATGCATAGTTAATGGGGAGACCCGACCTTAAAGGTAATTTCTGCTGGCTGTTATCTGCATCATCAGTTCAGACCTCTCTTGCAACGTTTCTTTGTTTTTAACTGAAGTTCCAGGCCTGTTTCCTTAATAACCGAGCCCAAAGGTCTGGGGGTCATAGTTCCAGATACAACCAGTTCAGTTACATGCACAATTCTGAGAAATGGCATTTACATTTAAGAAACATATTTAAACATGACATGTTGTGATGCATCCAGACTTACTGGCAAGTCAAACTCTTTTTTTACAGAATGCTTGAACAGAAATAGGTCCACTCTTGGTATTATTTACACGAATAGGCCATAGTTACATAAGAAACCAGTGTTCACTTCTACAAAAACAAAATAGGCCTTTCTCTGTACAGGCTGTCATTTTAATGATGACAATTGCGTCTCTTTATTCCTGATAAACACAATCTGTCACTTGACTTTATTTCTTAAATGTCAGGTATCATTCCTCCTTGATATTTTTCACATGCCTATCCTTTCAAAGTATATGTTCACATGTGTACTGTGGCAGTTTTGAATCTGCAAAAAGTTGCCTTTTCCCAGTTTACACAAAGTCAGCATCTACATCACCTGTGTCTTTTTGTTTGCCTTCATTGGACACAGTTACAATCACATTTCTAAGGCACACTCTTCTTCAACTCTGTCTTTGTATTTTACTGAAGTTGTAATAGGCCCATTTTTGTTAATTCACTAGACCTTATATCGGAAAACAATGTTTTGTACTGGCTTTTAAATTTTAATGGAACTCCACATTAGCCCGCTTCATTCACACAATAGAGGCCTAGCATGGCCTCTCCATCTCTGTCACTCTGGAGCTGTCTTTTTACCCCACAACCCTGTTTCCCATTGACAGTGAAGCCAGCCCAGGACCTCAGTGTTTTCATTGTTCTGGCTTGGCTAGTCCATAAGGAGTGGCTGGTTGTTGCACCGCCGCCTATTGTGGACGAGCCGCTCCTAACCAAAGCTGTTCAATATCTAGAGCCGAGGTCGCCAAACAGTCGATCGCGGGCGACTAGTAGCTCGCCTGAGGCTTTTCAGTCGCCCGAGCGGAAAATACCGAAAAATAAACATTTAGCCTAAGTTAAATTATTTAATGGTGATTTTTGCAGCCATGTTCCGTGTTCAGGATCAGACCTCTAGTCGGCCCAATTGCAGGCAGAGAGCTTGGCTACTGTGCCACTTGGAACTGCTTGTAAATCCACTGACAAATGTCAGTATCACATTATGCTTCTGCAGGCCGCCTGTAGTACCACAGTTGGCCTTGTGCGCCCCCACGACAGTCTTTCTTAAGCAAGCTGCTCTTGTTTGCCAGAGATGTTGGAGGGGCTGGGGCAGGATCAGGATCATTGTGACCACGCAATGAAAATATCACAGTAGCACTGCTGCTCGCCTGGAAATGTTCAAAATAATATTTTAAAAAATGGTGCAATTTCTTTCCAAATTCCACACCGTACATTTCCACTTTAAATCACTTCCATGACACAAGTACACCCACTTTTAGTACATTAAGCAATCCATAGACACGCTGTACAGTAGAAGCCTACCAGGGTAGTTCAGCAGGTTGACAGACCGATGATGAGATGTTATATATTCAAAACTACAGGTTGTTAATCGTATGACTTTTTGCAATGCCTTATAAACAAAGTGCTATACAATGTGTTTGGCCAGGGTATGGGTGGGCTGGTTGCTTGCTTATATTCAGGGCTGAGGTGAGGATATTTCTGCCCCTGTGAAAATCAAAAGTTGGCACCCATGAACTCACAGTTTAATTTCCTAAAAACTGCTGTCAGCATAACAGAAGCATTTGTGATTAACCAGTTTGACACGCATATAACATCTTTATAAATATAACTTGTGCTAAAACACAGAGAGGCACACAAATAATAATGATGTGTTATTTATATAGCGCCTTAATCCAAAGCGCTTTACAGAGCACATATTTACATGCAATATCACCCAACTGAAATTGGTACGTGTATCGACCTCAGAAGGATGAAAGGCTGAGTTGGCCTTGCCGGGATTTTAACCTGCGACCTGCAGATCACGCTCCGATAGCAGCAGCAAGCGCTCAACCCGCTGAGCTATCTTACCGGCAAATAACAGAGTATGTGTGGTGTCTGACAAAAAAAAACATTTCAAAGAAAACTTATGAACGCAAGCAACATTTTTCAATTTGGAAATTACTTTTTTTTCATTTGGAAAATAATAGTGTGCCTAGCATGTAGAAAGCCTGCATAAAACGCAAAGGAAGGGGCACAAAAATTACAGGATATTTGTATGGTAGTCCAACAAATATCTGTCTTATTGAGACAGCTACTAATAAATAATAATGCAACAAAGAGGTTTTTGAAGTTCTTAATATATTTGTGAAGGCATAGGTTATTCCATCTGTTTATAGAGGGGAAATAATCGAGCCAAAAAAATATTGGTAAAAATTCCGAGGCTTATAAATATCCCCACCCCGATATCGTCCGCTAGTAGCTCTCCACTGTTGGCATCCACTACAAGTAGCTCTAGCTAACGTAAAGGTTGGAGACCCCTGATCTAGAGGCTTCTATTAAGTTTTTTTATATAGGCTTATCAGGATCATCATATAATTTGCTTTGTATATTTAGATACAGTAAAGGCACATAACCTTAAAAGGCCATGCAAACGTTGATGTCCAGAGATTTCTAGATGAAGGCGAGCTGATTTTGTATGTGTTTCAAAATAGTTTTAAACACTTTACAAAAGTAACTCAGTGTTGTGGTTGAAGGACTTGTATGCCAGACATTGTGGAGGAAGAGCGTGTTTCATTCACATGGGACCAGGGGAAGGATATGGGCATTGAGTAATGATGTGGGCTGGACTGGGGACCAATGTTCCCCCTAAACTGTGCGCCTGCCCAGCTTCCTTCTGGGTGCAGCTCAGAAGAATTTTAGCAGCGCACACAGTCAATTCCCACCTATTCAAAAAGATTTAATGAGGAACAAGCCGCAGCAGGCACCTAATATTTGTTTTCTCTCAAAATGAAGCTAAATTATACTAACTAGTATTGATGATCTGGTCTAGCCTATTTACATTGCCCTACTGTGCAAGCTTCACCTTAAAAACCCTAAAACCCTTGAAGTAGAATACACCCATAATACTAATATGAATAAGTAACTCCATGAACAGAAGATAAAATTAAGAGATGTCTGCACATATTAACAAAATTATCTCCCCTCCCCACCCATGGCTCCTATACTTGACTCTACCACACTTATACCTTATGACTCGAACATCCGCCACAGGCCTCATTCAGATATTACCAGACAACCTTGACCCTGCCTAACTTGTCTCTGCTAAAGGTTACCAGACTTGTACCTTCATCCACTTTTTTATGTTTCTTATAATATGAATGATTTTTAATTACGTATGGTGCCTTAGCAAAAGCATCACCCAGACTATGTAACCCAACTGTCAGCTCAAATATCAGGTGAGCAGGCTACCTGTATGTGTAACCTCATCCCATGCGTCCTATTTTTTGTACATATGACACACAAACACTTCGATGCGCCCCCCTGCACGTTAATGCATTATAAAACTCAAATATGAATGTGCCTTTTAGGGATTTCGAGTAGGCAAATGCCATTCTCGGCGTCTCCTACTTTAGCATTGCTAACATTACCCTATAAGTGGAGAGCAACATTACAATATCATTTACTTAGGCTGCATGGGATAATAGGTATGGACTATGTCTGGCATTATTGGTTATAGTATTAGGGCAACAGATATTCAGATAACTAGAATGCTTGTCACACAATCTGCAGCCTTTCCAAGTTTTCAGAGTTCCATGTGGTATAGGCCGTAACAAATTATATGCTAACTTGCTGCTATACAAAAACAGTTTCACTGAGCATTTTTATAATCCTACCCAACGATTTAAAAGTGAAGTATGCTACAAACAATGTTGTATGCACCACATAGTAATTGCGCACATACAGATTCATGGCATTTTCTTAAACTGCACAAATATCATGAGGTTTTAAAACTATTTTGCTTGCAAAGTAATGTGGGTATGCAAATATCACAGTTAGTGTTTAACTGCTACAATCCCTCAAATTTTACAGAGCCCTGTCAGCTAGTACTGGAGGCTGGCACAGGGGCCAGGGTGGGGCGCAGATGGAAGGGCACAGGAGAATAATCCTTCATGGTAAAGAACTAATCAGCAACATTCAAAAACCAAATCAAATGTTTTGGTTGTTCAGTACTGTGAAGGAAATGTGTTTGTTTTCAAAAGGTTAGGAAACTGTGTCTTCTGTTTCTTTCTATGCTCAGCTGCTGAGGGCTTTTCAATATCATGATGTGTCTGCGTTTATTGCCTCTAGCATCCACATGCATCTTGTTCAACTGATGACAGTGAATTTCAGAAGAGGGGTTGCTAGTTAAAGTTGAAAGCACTCAATTTGTTGTACCTATTCGCATTGCTTCTAATGACTTAAAAGGTAAATATATGTGATTTTCTTCAATAGTGCTCCAGATGCAACCTCAATAAGACTCTTGTAGAATATTGTCTAGGCTGTGGTGAGGAAGGGTGGACAAAACTTTAAGCTGTATTATGTAGCCTGTCTTATCACTTCCTATGTCAGGGTCGTGAGCCATACCAGAAGCACCTGAGCCCCCAGAGAAGCTGGAGCCCCCTCACACTGCAGGAGCAGTGTGCGCTCCCATCCGGCGAGCACAGCATGCCCAGGTAAGCCAGTGGGCCCTGCGAGCATAGTTAGTTGAAACAGCGGACTCCTTCTGCAAACGCGGTGAAATCCGCTTTAAAGCTTCAGCTTATCTAGAATATCAGCTGAACCATCTGATCGCCGTACAGCCGCTTATCAGGCTGTTTACATTGCATCCTGTCCATTTGGGCACATCTCCTCCATTGTGCCCCACAAGGAACACCACAGGAGAAGATGGCCACCCTGTAAATGTCGAAGATGATCTCATTATTACCGAAGCCTGCCTGCATCCCGCCCCCGACGCCTGATTGGTCACCAGCACAACTTTCCCACCAACCAGACGCCGGCAGGCGGAAGCCGGCTCCCCAACAAAGGCACACCAACAAAGGTGCCTGTCGTGAGCCATACCAGAAGCACCTGAGCCCCCAGAGAAGCTGGAGCTCCCTCACACTGCAGGAGCAGTGTGCGCTCCCATCCGGCGAGCACAGCATACCCAGGTAAACCAGTGGGCCCTGCGAGCATAGTTAGTTGAAACAGCTGACTCCTTCTGCAAACGCAGTGAAATCCGCTTTAAAGCTTCAGCTTATCAACAATATCAGCTGAACCATCTGATCGCCGTACAGCCGCTTATCAGGCTGTTTACATTGCATACTGTCCATTTGGGCATATCTCCTCCATTGTGCCCCACGAGGAACACCACAGGAGAAGATGGCCGCCCTGTAAATGTCGAAGAAAATCTCATCATTACCAAAGCCTGCCTGCATCCCGCCCCCGACGCCCGATTGGTCACCAGCACAACTTTCCCATAAACCAGACGCCGGCAGGCGGAAGCCGGCTCCCCAACAAAGGCACACCAACAAAGGTGCCTGTCGTGAGCCTGTCTGGAGCCAGGCTGGACCAAGGCGAGTCATTACCTCCCAGTCACTTGTGTGACTTCCAACCTTTCTGGGTAAGCACTCTGCCACTTAGCTTCCATTACCTGACTTGCACCTACCATCTGTAGTCAGATGTCGGCTACCCAGACTATCCACCCCTTGGTTTTCTTATGTTGCGCCCTCCGCGTCTCCCCTGATCATATTGACTCCTTAACTCTGCCTAGCTTATTTACCACCACAATCTACCTGTTGCCACTGTCATTACTACATGCTGCATAACATTCTGCATAACTGTCTACCTATTTGCCTATGTTGATAATGTGGTTTACTCTGCCATTGCCCATTACTATGCTGCCCAGCCAAAACTACACCTACCTACATCGACCCTGAACTTAAGGGAACTAATGAAACTAGGGCAAAAAGTGTTCCAAACCTGTGCTAAAGGGCAGCTACTGCCCGTATATTGCAACCCAGCCCTCACTAACGCTGCAAAGCGAGATGATTCTACACTGCACAATTGTTCTGGTTGCACGTAGAAATGATGATAGCACCTGTATTCTAGGCAAACTTGCACTGTCTAATTGTACCTGTCTGCACACCCTCTCCTAGCTAAAATCGAACTAAGGTGAACCTTACCTGACAATTGCTACATGCCAGTTCCGCCAAGCCTGCTTAGTAAATCGTACTTAGGTGAACCCTACTGCGCTATTGTTACTGTTTACTGCTCCTGTTTTTGCACATGCCATCTCAGCCTCATAGCAAAAATCATACTTAGGTGAATCCTACTGCGCTACTGTTACATGCCAGGTCCGCCTAGACTTCATAGCAAAATCGCACTTAGGTGAACCATACTGCGCACATGCTAGTCGCTAGGCCAACGTGACCTAGTGACTCTAGGTAAACCTTTACTGCCTAACAGCATCTATCTGCACATGCCTTAGTGTAGCCTCCCAGCGTAATTAGGGAATCTAGGATAACCATAGTCACTCCGCATCTATTTGCTCACTCCTACCACTATAGATGATCCTGAACTTAGGCGCACCTCACATCATGAGAAAAAACCCTAACATATTCAGTCCATCCAACTCACGATGGCGCTCCTCACCATTTTGACAGCCGCCTCCTCTAACGCTAACCCTCCTGTGGACAGAAACAACAGACTCCGGGCAACTCCAAACCCGATGCCTACCCAAGTCCAAACTAAGAAGCACCTTAGCCAAAGCCAACACTCAATTAAACCTACACAGAACTGTAACCTAAAAAGCTCCTTGACACGAACAGGGTCTCTCATTAACGCGAGATCCATGGTTGCCCACGCCTCGGAAATCTCGGACATTCTAAGCAACGGACATCTGGACCTGCTCGCCATCAATGAGACGTGGCTCCATGAAGCGGCAGGCCCTACTCTGTTGTTAGCTGTACCTGACAAATACCAGATACTTAGAGCTGACAGACCTAAAACTAAAGGTGGTGGCCTAGCCATCATCTGCAACTCTCTAACAAACGTACACTGACCATCCATCTGATTTATAGGCCTCCAGGACCGTTAGGAACATTCAAGGAGGACCTCACTAGCTTTATAGCGAATAACAGACAAAATCACTCCCAAACCCTACTGATGGGCGACTTTAACATTGGTTTCAACGACCCAGACAACAAGCATGCCCACTCTATAGCTGCTTTACTCAACGACCATGGGCTCACCCAAAAAATCCTCTCACCTACCCATATCAAGGGTAGAACCCTCGATTGGGTATCTGAACTTAATTGCAAGATCACCATCACCGACATTGTCCCTCAACCCTGGACAGACCACTACTTAATCAACTTTACTGCCTCACTCGATCTCCTTACTCCCAAAATTATCAACATGATACCCTCACTACCCACTAGAAGTAAAAAAGCCATCTCTGCCGAAAAACTCATCCCACTTCTCCTCCCCGCCATTAATGGCCTGGAGAATAACACTGATCCAGCCACATTAGTGGATACCTTCAACCAAGCCATGACTAAGGCACTAGACACCATTGCCCCCTTAAAATTGCGAAAAAGTAAGCAAGAAGGGCACCTGAACGCCTGGTTCACCCCCCAACTAAATGAACTTAGAAAACAGAAAAGGAAACTACAAGCCACCTGGCGTAAATCGCCCACTGACAGCAATAAAGCTAAACTAGCCCAACTATCTAAACACTATAAGAAAGAAGTCACAACCACAAAGAAAAACCTATTCAATGACAGAATCACAAAGGCCCAATCTAGTACAAAAGAACTCTTCTCCATCCTCCGTGAAATGGAAAACCCAATACAACCAATTGACACTGTCCCTAAAGACAAGACATGGTGTGCCAATATACAGAGTGCCCTAACTAACAAAATCTCCTCCCTCCAACTCAAAATAATAAAAAAAAGACTCCATGCCTACTGATAACCAACCACCACCACTGCCTACGGAGCACAACACTATCCCACCATTTAGCTTCAAGACATCTCAATCATTGACACTGAAAAGGTAATTCTCTCCCTGAAACCTTCCAATTGCAAGGGTGACAGTTGCCCAGCGCAAATAATCAAGGATGCAGCTAGAGACCTAGCCCCATTTCTCTCAAAGCTCATTAATTCCTCCTTCAAATAAAATACGGTACCGACTAACTTGAAAGAATCCTGAGTCCTACCCCTACTGAAAAAAACAAACCCTTGACCCTTCAATACCTACCAATTACAGACCCATTACAACTGTACCGTTCTTACTTAAAATTATTGCCAGAGTAGCTTATCTAAAAATTCAAGACTACCTTGAAACTTATCACCTGCTAGGATCACGACAATCAGGATTCCGCCCCCTCCACGGCACTGAAACAGCCTTGCTTGACCTAAAGACTGAAATCGAGGAACTAAAGGACAATGGCAAAACCACCCTGCTACTACTGTTGGACTTGTCAGCAGCCTTCGACTTAGTGGACCACGCTGTCTTATGCAGCCACTTAAGACTCGCTGCCAACTTCACAGGAGAAGCCATTGCCTGGGTGCAATCCTTTTTAGCCAATCGCACGATGAGTTTTCTCTACCTCCTCCTGTGCCGATCCCATCCAAATCTCCTGCGGAGTCCCACAGGGATTCTGCGTCTCACCAACGATGTATAACATCTTCATTAAACCACTATTCGACAAGTTGGACAGACTGGGTGTCACCTACACTAATTATGCAGATGACACCCAGATCCTCATACCCCTTTCGGGCAACTATAAAGAGGACCTGGCTATGATGAACAAAATATACACCCTCATTCAGGCATGGATGGCAACCCATGGCCTTTGCCTGAATGACGATAAGACTGAGATTCTACTCCTCAGATCCAATTCTAATTTAAAAAAACTAATCCCAAACTACACATCCTTTAACATTGACAATAACATCATCAAGGTCCTGCCGGAGGTAAAAGCATTAGGATTCTACCTGGACTCCTCTCTCAACCTAAAAAAGCAAGTTAACACTCTCTCCTCTACCACTGCCCACACTTGCAAATTAATCCGAGCTGCCAGACCATTCCTGTCTAGCGCCAGCTGCATTACCTTGGTCAGTGCGCTCACCATGTCCCGACTTGATTACTGCAACGCCCTGTACTCAGGAACCAACAAGTATGTCACTGACAAACTTCAAAGACTACAAAACAACGCTCTTAGAGCAGCGTTGAACATACCTCACAGAGAGCATATCTCTAAATTTAGGAAAGAGGCTCACTGGCTAAAAATAAAAGACAGAATCCTCCTTAAAACAATATCCCTCACCTCCAAATGTCTCAACACCCTAGCACCACCCTACCTTTCGGATAAAATCACTAGGAAAACTGCCGCCAGACCACTGAGATCTGCCAACACCTTCCTGCTTGACATTCCCAGATTCAAACTTGCCACGGCTGGAGGAACTAGCTTCCCAGTCAAAGCTGCACAAGCATGGAACACACTCCCTACTTACCTTAGATGCCCTCTCCCGTACTCTAGATTCCGAATCTACGCCCTCGAATGGCTTCGCTCGAATGACCTATAACGTCTGTCTCTGCCTGCCTTTCTTTTCCTGACCAGCACTATCCACATGCCTATGACTCACCCTCCTCGCTCTCACAAGTGCAACCACAAGCCACCCTTCTGATGTCTCACCTCATTTACTGTTATTATACTCTCTTTACAATAATTACCTGTACTGAACCTTGCACTGTACTTGTTTTCTCATACTGTAATGTAATTTATGCACGTACCAACTATGTAACACTGCAACTAAGCTTCGAGTATTCTTATACCGCTGCGCCCGGCTGCCCATGGGCTTGGTGCGCATTATCAAATAAATAAATAAACAAACAAACAAGGAGGGCTCCGATATAATTTTACTCCCTTCTAGGAATCAAATTATTTTTCAGGGTGTAAGAAAGTCATTAGCTTTATCAGCAGGGATATTTCATGTTTATTAAACTATGTTCTTTCCCCTTAAAAGTCCTCTCGATATTTCTGCATTAGTATTATTCTAGTTCCTACCAATACCACTGCTCTGCAATATGAGTAGAACTTTGTGGGTAGAAGCAGGGGGTATGCTCCTATATGCTCATGGTTTCCTGTTTTATTGGGCACTTTTTCCTGTTTTATTGGGCACTTTTTCCTGTTTATAGGGAGTAACAATGGATGGTGTATATGATTCTTAGCTGTAAGGCTGGTTTTGAGCAAATGTCACAACTCATAGGATCATGTAATGTGGATAGCAAGCAGAGGCACAGGAAGTCTTATCATATTCTGTTGTGCAGTTATTCTCATGCAATATTCGTCCTTACCCACATTATGAGGCATGTTTTCCTGGCCCTTGAATTACTTCATTAAAGTGGCACATGAATTCCTATTGGAATGTTTTCTGACACATTGCTTTTGGTTGCCATTATTCCATTAGCAAAAATAGTATCCTGCCTGAATTTTTTGAAAGTCACATCAACGTAAGCGATATTTGCTTTTTTGTAATAAACATGAGTATTTTTCCCATTGCCATTCGACACTTTCTGCATTGTCTCTAAGCAGTATCAACAAATGAATAGCCACAACTTAACCTATTTATCCTGAGCATACAAAGCTTTTTTGTGCATTCATGTTGTGTTCCCTGCACAAGAGTACTTTTGGTAGTTACTAAGGCATTACTTGAAGTCTTGGATTGGTTGATGAGCTCTCCTTATAATCTAATATAAAATATATATATATATATATTTTTTTAAAGCTTATATGTTTGGAAAAAGTGTTCTAAGATGCAACTTTTACACTGATTTGTAAAGAATTGCAGTGGTTGGGAAGGGGAAATTCCCTTCCAAATACTTTGGAGATGGGGGCTCACTAACTGCGCGTGCTCACAAAATGACTTACCTTTTTAGAGATTAGAGAGAACATTGCTGGGGAGCAGTCCTACATTTGACGATTCTTGTCTCATAGTGGGAAAAATATTATCTATGGTATTGTGTGGAGGTCTTCTGAAAGGAAAGTATTTTGTGACTTTTTTGGAATTGTGCTGGCCACTGTATTTCCGATGTGGGAGATCATGTTGTATTATAGAATTAAGTGGGAAACCAAAAAACTGTATCTGCAATGAGTGTAGCCATTTTCCATTTTTGCTGCTGTTGATAGCCAATGAGTTGAAATGATAATTGGCACATTGCTAGCTGTGAGATCCTAGTCTCTTCCATTTGTATTAACCTCCAGTCTAGAAAAAAGAGAAATGCAAGTTGTTTGACGTATTGAAAAACTAAATGATTATGTACTGTATGTGAGCGTATTGCAAGAGTGAACCATTAGAAAATATTGAAGGTCTGGACAGAGGTAGTTGTATCCGAGTAGCGTATTCAATTGCCGAAAAAGTTATGAACATAAGTATCTTTATTACTAATGTAAGAGACACAAGGCGCCTTGTGGAGGTCACTTTGACAGCAAAAATAAAAGCACAGCCAAATTAACCCCCGGAGTGCCCATAAGACGTGTCTATATACTACTGCTGATACAAATGGTCCCATTTTGCCTACATACCTTTGTATAAATCCTAATTCCATTAGAAATCCTAGAATTCAGGGATGTTTGTGCTCCTGGGAGCAGCAGAGAAAGGTGGGCTCCTGGGAGCAGCAGAGAAAGGTGGGTGGTGGCACCCCAAAGGGGCTAAATTCACAGACTCATGTACTTGATAAACTGCTCTATTTTCAACCAGTGGATGTTTTATCATCCAAGAGTAATAACACAGCTACATCTTGGCTTGAGTTGATATTTTATGCGCTAAACTTCCTAGATAGGAAACATTCTCATGATTTGAAAAAGATGCAAAATTGGCTGTTATGAATATTCTGTTCACTTAAGCAAGATTTCTTTCCTGAGATATTTCTGGTGGGAATACACACTCCAGATGCTCATGCAAGAGGGCCTCTGTCAAGATGGGAGGATGAGATGGAGTAGAAGTCGGTCAATATCTCAGTTTCTGTAGGTTTGTGTGGCAACATCTGGCTCTAAATATCCAATAGGAATTTAGTTAAATATTAGATGTCAGTTCAGCTGTTAGCTTTGAAATACAGTTGCTTATCTTTAAAGCATCAGTGGACGGCGATGTTCAGCTTCTGTGTGTCAACATACAATGGTAAAAGGATTGTCGTAGGAGGAACAGCGTAGGGCAGCACAATAGGGATTCATTTCGAGTCTTTGACTAAATTAGAGCAGTTTTACAGCCCCAAGGAGAACTGATCACTCCAGCATCATTGCCCATTCCAATCTTCCTGGCGTTTGGTACAATTCTTTGGTCGGCCATATTAAGCAAAATGAATCAGAAGTTCAGCTACAACCAAAAGATGTCAATAACCAATATTTATGATTTAGAATGAGTGAGTGATAGGATTCCTGCTTACAGGACTGTTTATGTATTGCACTCAGCATGTAGTTTTGGGGTGGAGCTGTTTTTCAGTTGCTTGTTTGCGGGGTGGAGTAGCAGGTGGGGAGGTGTTTTTTTTTGTGTGGCAGTATTTGATGATTTGGGGGGGTGTCTTAGTTTTTGAGAGGAAGTGCTGCATAGGCCACTTTAAAGATGCAAGTCTTGCTACCGGAATGTATCGATTATGTTGCACCAAATCACACTTTTGGGACTGACATAGTTTTCACTTTGATGGTGGTTGGTCTCAAGGAGCTGTCGGTTTTGTAGGCACCAAAGTGAATGGGATCAAACCTACATAACTGCTATTATTTATCAAAATGTAGTGTTGCTTACTTGCCTGTGCAGGGTTTATTTATGATTTTATACATTTGATATAAATGCAATTTGGTGAATGTTGAGCATTTCTTCAGTTAGTGGAGGAACTCCTGTATGTGTCATGAGTTAGACGGTTACTGTATTAATTGATTAATGGCAGCAGGGGTTTTGTTTTCATTTTTTTCTTTTAAATGTATAGAAACTATCCTTAGACTGACCCTTTTTGAAAAAGTGTGTTGCTTCCAGGGACTTATTTACATTTTGCATGTAGATTGTCAGAATACAATCAAATCTTTCTTCTTTGAAATGAAAATGGGTTGTGCAGTGTTAGGTGGATTGGACTAATGGTGGTGGTCTCTTCAACAGATGCGGACCATGAGTGCATCTCTCATAATCGGGTTCTCAACATGCAAGTGTCGTCAACATCTCGAATGCTGGAACATGAAGTTAAGCTCACTCAAGGGGAGAAGGTTACCATGAGAGATGCGATTGGCGCAGCCAATGAATCCTTTCTTGCTTCAGACAGCTTGATACCCCTGACGGATGAGGAGCTCGCCTCGGGATTCTATGGTAACTATATCTGGTGTCTTGGACTTTTTAGAAGGCCAGGATTCATGAATTACCCTTATACCAATTTTAACAACTTGTGCTGCAGCACTGGGTCTTGTAATTAGCGGATGATGCAAGGATATGGGTGTAAACCTCTTCTTTAGCAATCCCTAGAGAATGCTGAGGTTGCAGGCATCCATATCCTTGCCATTTAACCAATTGACGGATTTGAAGACGACTCACCAAAAAATGTTAAAAATTTGAATGGTGGTCATGTAGGGAAGATTCCTATTACTTGCCTCTGATTTTCTCTCCCACTGTTGTGTATGTGCATATTGACTGTAGAACCTTTCTAGGGGTTATTATATTCTGGTCTCTTTTATGAGCCATAGATCTGTTTGATGCCTGAACTTAACCCTAACTCAATGAGCAACAACTTATGTTCTCCCAATCATTCTTAGGGTACGCTTACCGCAGCTTTATTATGAAAGCAAGTGATCTGAGTTGCTTAACAATGTCACGGTTTCGGTTATTGAAAAATGTATTTCTTTGTAAATTCGTTTTTTTTCCTTTCAATTCTGTCCTAAGCAGAGATCTATTTGACACAAAACTGACATTTCAAGAAATAAGCCCCCATGAGACAATCCGGAGCTGGGCTTTGTGATGCATTGTGCCTCCAGCAGCTTTTTACTCCCACCCCTTCTGTCATCCATCTGCCAATCCGGACGTTTTAGTAAATCGCTTACTCTAAGCTAAGTCAATGAGACGGAGAGATAGACCAAGGCATCGAAGGGTGAGTGAAATGGTGAAGAGGATAATTAATAACACGCCTGTGGTGTACAGGTGGAATGAGGTTAGGTAGTTACTTGATAGTGTAGTCCTATCTGATCTGTGAGTGGTTTGAGGTGCCAGAGTGCTGTGGTGTTTTTGATTGCTTAAGATTGCCACATGACTGTTATATTGCGCCGTGTTGTGTTGAGCGGTCTCAGAGCAGTCATTCTTAATCTGTGCTTTTTATTTTTGGGAAAAAAGACATTTTCACTGGGGACCCACTTCGACACTCAAAGGTGCGTGCGCAAGTCACAGCATCTGCTAAGATCCCACAATGTTTTGACAATCAACCGTAGGTTAGTGGCACATACAGGATTGCAACCTTGGAACAACTTTCTCAGATGAGAATCAAGCAGAGGAGTTAATTTACACACACCAAGTCTTTCATCTATAAAAATTAAGGTTACTACCTATATAATGTTATTCTTCAGACGCAAGACATGTGAAGGCTCACTCCCCGTCTTACACATGCAAATACAAATGAATATGAAACACCCCAATGGGAAATGAGACTAAGAGAACAGGTTGCAAGAGTTAAGTTTACTTTATAAAGAGTTGTCATCCAGAGAACTCTGCTGCCCGAGAGCACTCTGGCAAACAATACAAAGATTGGTTTATGAAGGGACAAAGCGTCATCGCCGACATCCTACTATATGGGACTACAAATGCTTGGGATTGGGTGAATAACATTGACACATATACGGCTATGGGTGCTGCTTCATCCTGATTGGTTGCTCCATTGGCGGGAGGGTGAGCATCACGTGGTCCGGCTGCCAGTATCCAGGAGGGGCGAGGGTCAGGTCTCGGTGAGGCAGGGCAGACACTAACTAAGCTAGCATAAAAAAATACCACTAGACATATAATAAACAATGACCATTCGTATGAGCTTTAGTAAATCTTCTTGAACCTATAAATTGCAGAAACAAAATACACCAATGAATAGGATCAAGGGTACTCCTACACGAAGGGCTCCCACAATTGGTTTGAAAAAATGACTCTTTGAAATTGTTATCATAGAGAAAGATCTCTAGAGGACTTTTTATGTTGTAATTGCATGAGTCAAAAACACAACAACACAATTTACAGAGAGAGAATAGACATCATCAATGGTTTGTTGGACCAGAACATAAACGTAAATGCTTTAAAACACCATTTACCACCAATGCCCGGGACAAAGTTAAAAATGGTGTGTGCAACAAACCCAACCTCTGTGGAGGTTTGTCAAAATAGACACAGTTCAATTGTGAAACAATTGAAAGCGGAATTCTAAAGACAACGTAAAACAACTAAGAGGCAACAGATAAGATTTTTCATGTGTGAACAGCAATCAATGTGCTGTGAATTCGGGGAGTAGTATGTCTACACCAGGTGTTTCGGCCGTTTAGAATTGGGCTAAATGAGCCTCATCTTTGGGACGGCCATTATCAGGACAAGGTTCTGTACACGGGACGTCTAAGCTGTGGGGAAGGGAGATCACAATCAGGCGGGTGTATGAGCCGCAGAACTAATTTAAATTGACTGAATCAAAAATGTGTAGTCACAAAATAGAAAACACACAGCTTACCTATGTAGCAACTGATAGGCACTGTATTAGAGATCCATACGCCACACTGGGCTGGTTTCTAGGTACTCCTGTTGTGTTAAACAGAAAAAAGGGGGAGTGAGTCTAAACCCCAACCGTTATGTACATAATAAATATAAATGTACACAAAGCATAAAACGTGTCTTACCTTTCACCGAATAACTACAGGTAAAAAGGTCCAATGTGGTGTAAAGCGGTCAGCCATCAAAGGTATGGCTGCAAGTAAACAGAAAGTCACATTTAAGTGTCTGAATGTAACGACTGCTCATGTGAAACTAAAAGTGCCCATGCTGGCGAATTTACTTTTGGTGGTGGGCCAGATAGGCTGTCAAAAGGCTGCGTGCAGAGAGCGGGGCATCTTCGAGTGACTGAAGGAGCACACTGCACAGCGTGGGAAAAAGCTGTTGCCAAGGCTGCATGAGTGTTTTATATGGCAGCGATGTTAGGATCAGGCTGAAATCGAGCAGCCAGAGAAAAAATGTATAGCGCTCGAACTGGTGGTGCATAGTGATAATAAATCAATTTAGAGGGCACACGGGATACACATCTGTCTTAAAAATTAATTTAGGAGCTAAAATTAGCCAACTGGTTGTCATGGTAACCGTCATGTGACTCATTCAAAAAAATCATGCATCAACAGAGTGTAAGATGACCTCATGGGGATGTTAACAAATCCGTTGAAAAGTCGGCGCATGATTAGAAAATGAGCCCAATATGTACAGCTCTTGGAATGCATAGGCAAATAGTAAAGCAATAATAAATACATGGCACATAATGCAGGTACATAATTGCATAGTCATAGAAAGCCGCAAAATGCATTAATAGGTACAACTCTTGGAATGCATAGGCAATAGTAAAGCAATAATAAATACAAGGCACGTGGTGCAGGTACATAATTGCATAGTCATAGAGAGCCACAGAGTGTACTGATTAAATACCAGCCGTGGGCAAAAGAACATATAAATTGTACTGCTATCCTAAATAGATGGCAAAAGAGAGCCGAAACAAAATGCTCACTAAATGTGCACACAGACATAAGAATTGGACTGGATGGAAATCGATATATAGAAAACCGGAAAAACAGTGGCATTTTTTGGAAAAGAATTCTAGTAGGCATACCGGGCACATCATTTGGTCTAGATGTAAAAATATCTAAACAAATGAATGTTCAAGAAACCAAAACACAACATTTTTGAGAACAGTGTCACAATGGACATTCAAGTGTGTCAAAGATGGTTTAAAGAAAAGACTTCCATTCCAATGAAATGTTTAAGCCAGAATTTACGGTGTTAAGTCTGTGCACCCACCGTTGCTCTAACTGAGTCAATGTTTTATTCAAATCCCCACCCCTCCTTGTCGGGTTCACTTTCTGAAGAACAAACCACCTTAAATCTGTGTCTTTGTGATTTTTACTAGTAAAATGTTCTACTAGGGGCTTGTCTGGTATTTTGTTCCTGATGCAGGAACGATGCTCGGAAATGCGCATTTTAATTGCACGTACTGTTTTCCCCACGTATAGAAGATTGCATGGACACTGTATGATGTATATAACACCCTTGGTGTTACAATTAGTGACATCATTCGTAGTCCATTGCACCTTATCGTGTTCGAATGATTTCTTTTGTAGGGTCAGAGGGCAGGCGACACACTGGCCGCACTTATGTTGTCCAGTGACAGGTGGTAGATCCCAGAGTGTGCGCTGTGGTTGGGATGGTGGCTCTATGAAAGTATGGACGAGAGCATCTTTTAAACTCCTGTTTTTCTTAAATGCGAAACGTGGTACATGCTGCAATGTTCCTGGATGGGTTACCAAGTGACATTTTTT
Organism: Ambystoma mexicanum; assembly: GCF_040938575.1. NCBI lineage: Eukaryota > Metazoa > Chordata > Amphibia > Caudata > Ambystomatidae > Ambystoma > Ambystoma mexicanum. Next base: position 1,144,795,915 of record NC_090935.1, on the reverse strand, counting down.
CTCTGGCTGCTCGATTTCAGCCTGATCCTAACATGGCTGCCATATAAAACACTCATGCAGCCTTGGCAACAGCTTTTTCCCACGCTGTGCAGTGTGCTCCTTCAGTCACTCGAAGATGCCCCGCTCTCTGCACGCAGCCTTTTGACAGCCTATCTGGCCCACCACCAAAGGTAAATTCGCCAGCATCGGCACTTTTCGTTCCACATTAGCAGTCGTTACATTCAGACACTTAAATGTGACTTTCTGTTTACTTGCAGCCATACCTTAGATGGCTGACCGCTTTACAACACATTGGGCCTTTTCACCTGTAGTTATTCGGTGAAAGGTAAGACACGTTTTATGCTTTGTGTACATTTATATTTATTATGTACATAACGGTTGGGGTTTAGACTCACTCCCCCCCCCTTTTTTCTGTTTAACACAACAGGAGTACCTAGAGACCAGCCCAGTTTGGCGTATGGATCTCTAATACAGTGCCTATCAATTGCTACATAGGTAAGCTGTGTGTTTTCTATTTTGTGACTACACATTTTTGATTCAGTCAATTTAAATTAGTTCTGCGGCTCATACACCCACCTGATTGTGATCTCCCTTCCCCACAGCTTAGACGTCCCGTGTACAGAACCTTGTCCTGATGATGGCCGTCCCAAAGATGAGGCTCATTTAGCCCAATTCTAAACGGCCGAAACACCTGGTGTAGACATACTACTCCCCGAATTCACAGCACATTGATTGCTGTTCACACATGAAAAATCTTATCTGTTGCCTCTTAGTTGTTTTATGTTGTCTTTAGAATTCCGCTTTGAATTGTTTCACAATTGAACTGTGTCTATTTTGACAAACCTCCACAGAGGTTGGGTTTGTTGCACACACACCATTTTCAACTTTGTCCCGAGCATTGGTGGTAAATGGTGTTTTAAAGCATTTACGTTTATGTTCTGTTATGGTCCAACAAACCATTGATGATGTCTATTCTCTCTCTGTAAATTGTGTTGTTGTGTTTTTGACTCATGCAATTACAACATAAAAAGTCCTCTAGAGATCTTTCTCTATGATAACAATTTCAAAGAGTCATTTTTTCTAACCAATTGTGGGAGCCCTTCGTGTATGAGTACCCTTGAACCTATTCATTGGTGTATTTTGTTTCTGATTTAACCCTCCTGGGAAGAATAGGTTCCATCAAAGTGGTTGTTCCTAAAGAATCCTTTAGGAACTCCCGTCCCCTACACACTTTCTAATGTCTGAAGATCAGACCAAACATTCAAGTAGGTAATCAATAGTTCATATTAACCATTTGGTATAATTGACAATTTGATATATGAAACTCTCTTTTTCAATATTTCGGTAAAACACAATATTTTATTATACAAATAAAGAAGCCTAACGCGTTTCGAGTCACAGACTCTTCTTCAGGGGCAATATCACAATTCATCAGATTTCTAGAAAGTAGAAAAGAAACATCTTAGTGTAATATTTCACACTGTAATTTCAACAATAACAAAGTAACTATTTTTAACAATTTTTAACAATTTTTAACAAATCACGTATTAATACATACTTAGATCAATCAGGGTCCTCTATAACATAGAGGTGAATCAGCTAGTGTAGCTATTATTAAAAATGTGGAGAAAAAGAGCTTCGCTCGGCTCAAAATAACCAGAATTCTATCGTATCAATCCACACATGCAGTCAAGAGAGATTGCTGTCAAAAAATCTTTACTCAGTATGGTCGGAAGAAAAGCGGACAACACTTACCCCAACAAGTGGGTGTCTAGATAAGAAAACAATCCTAGAGGTGTATATATTCATGAAGTAAATGATTGATAGGACCCCGCGTCCAACAGTGATCAATATTAAGTCTGCAATACAAATAATACCTCTAATTAGGAAAAGAAGTAGAGTCTCGGTGGAATGTAGTAAAAGAAAATAGATAAACACTTACATCGATAATGATGTCCTACTCAACGGTACCCAGAAAAAATCCTAACCGCAAAAAGCTGAAAGTAAGAAGAAAAGGATAAGTGCTAGTTCGAATAACGAGTCAGTCAATGGTACAGGGAAAGGTACCTAAGCTACTTACAGAATTCGCCAAAGATCAACGAACGTGGGAGCCGAGGAGTGATACATCTCACCAGAGTAGGATGCGTTGTTGCTATTAACACCACTTCCTCGAGGAGGTAACTTACAGAAGTTACTAGCCCAGAGAGAACTTTTTTGGATTCATTGCCTCGACTCCCTCTCCCCTTTGGGGATGAATGAAGACTATTATCTGGGCCCTTTTTTATAAATTTGTCTATACATTTTATATATCATGTATCCAAATTTACTGCCTTTCATCATAAAATATGCAACTTTATTTCCATTCTTTTGTAATAGGTCTATTTTTCATGTGACTGTGTAAGATTGTACACCCCTAGGTGGGCAGGCAGTACATGTATTTTCTAAAGACTCTTCAGTTTTGGACATTTATGACTGACAATTTCACTGATCTTCACTTATTTTATCATCTCCATTGCTTATTCTTTTACGTAACAAGTATTTCACTGTCTTACGCTACTTCCTTTTCCGTAGTTTTTTACAGCCACAATCACGTTCTGACGCAGATCATGTCACTATGGTGACGGCGCTATGAGTATTCCACAATTTGCTTACTTCCTTACGCTACTCTCCTTTCTACGTGAATACTTTGACTTTTTTAGCGTTCGCGCATGATAAATGACGACATTCTCATGACGCCCTACATCTTTCCATCAAACGCACACGCATACGCCATCTTGATACGTCACGATGCTGTGTTTACTTTCCTTCCTTAGGGTATTGCGCATGTTCGCATATGACGCAAGCCTTATGACGCTCTTGACATTTTCCTTAGGCGCACGCGCAATCTACTGCGCATGCACTTCTTTACACTTCTTTGAGTATAAATAAATAGCACACATTGGAACAACGCATCCTACTCTGGTGAGATGTATCACTCCTCGGCTCCCACGTTCGTTGATCTTTGGCGAATTCTGTAAGTAGCTTAGGTACCTTTCCCTGTACCATTGACTGACTCGTTATTCAAACTAGCACTTATCCTTTTCTTCTTACTTTCCGCTTTTTGCGGTTAGGATTTTTTCTGGGTACCGTTGAGTAGGACATCATTATCGATGTAAGTGTTTATCTATTTTCTTTTACTACATTCCACCGAGACTCTACTTCTTTTCCTAATTACAGGTATTATTTGTATTGCAGACTTAATATTGATCACTGTTGGACGCGGGGTCCTATCAATCATTTACTTCATGAATATATACACCTCTAGGATTGTTTCCTTATCTAGACACCCACTTGTTGGGGTAAGTGTTGTCCGCTTTTCTTCCGACCATACTGAGTAAAGATTTTTTGACAGCAATCTCTCTTGACTGCATGTGTGGATTGATACGATAGAATTCTGGTTATTTTGAGCCGAGCGAAGCTCTTTTTCTCCACATTTTTAATAATAGCTACACTAGCTGATTCACCTCTATGTTATAGAGGACCCTGATTGATCTAAGTATGTATTAATACGTGATTTGTTAAAAATTGTTAAAAAATAGTTACTTTGTTATTGTTGAAATTACAGTGTGAAATATTACACTAAGATGTTTCTTTTCTACTTTCTAGAAATCTGATGAATTGTGATATTGCCCCTGAAGAAGAGTTTGTGACTCGAAACGCGTTGGGCTTCTTTATTTGTATAATAAAATATTGTGTTTTACCGAAATATTGAAAAAGAGAGTTTCATATATCAAATTGTCAATTATACCAAATGGTTAATATGAACTATTGATTACCTACTTGAATGTTTGGTCTGATCTTCAGACATTAGAAAGTGTGCAGGGGACGGGAGTTCCTAAAGGATTCTTTAGGAACAACCACTTTTTTGTTCTTACATATCCAACCTAGATGCCAAGGTTGAGCCTTTGCCCCCCGCACCTCAAAACTCCATATAAACATTATAGAATGTCTTCAACAATACCCTTGCAAGTAGTTAATCAAAAGAACCTTTAATATAGGTGTGCCTTAGTGTTATCTGCTGTTCTTTTAGAATAGGTTCCATACCAGGAGCCCAAATGTTTTGAACCTATAAATTGCATGCATAAAAATCAGAGCATCATTCATTACGACTTATATGGAGTTACCAGGCTTAGGGGTCTTGGTCAGTGTGATTACATCGATCATGGGGTGGGTCTGAGTGCATCAAAGCAACTATGGGGCACGCTGACATTTGTTAGTTCTAAGGTGCAATATACTGTGACAGAGGTCTAGTTTTAGTAGGGGGCACACTGGGGTGGGCTTCACAGCGGGGTCACACCTCTAGTACATCAAGGGAATACCTTAAGGGGCACAGGGTTATAGTGGCAGTAATTTTCCAACTGCGGGGGTAAGAGGGCACAGGCAGGTTTGTGGAGATGGATGAGCTACAAACCGGTTCACACACAGGACAGTGATCTCGGAGGAAGAGTGAGATGTTATATTAGTATATTTATTTCAATTGTCCCTGGCGCATCCGTGAGATATGAAGCTGTGAAGCTTTCAGACAGAGTGAGAAAAGGTGGGGGCCATGAGCACGGAGTGCGCAGCGCTGCAGAGGGGAGAGAAGCCTTTTCGTATTATCGCAGTGAGGCCTAGTCCAAAGATGGAGCAGAGGGTGCACAAAATGGACGTCCACTGTTTCTCACAACAGCCCCGCTTGACGCAGGCAATGGAGGCGTCCCCCGCTATTGTGCGAGCAAGTGGTCTACATTGTGCTGAATATGTGAGGGGGGCCTAAACGACCCTCAGTACCACACATTCCACCCTTTCGTTACATCTAAGCTGGTAAGATAGCTCAGCGGGTTGAGCACTTGATGCTGCGATCTATGTGTGATTCGCAGGTTCGAATCCCGGCAAGGCCAACTCAGCCTTTCATCCTTCCGAAGTCGATAAATGAGTACCAACTTCGGTTGGGATGATAAATGTATGTAAATATGTTCTCTGTAAAGCGCTTTGGATTAAGGCGCTATATAAATAACAAATCATTATCATTTTCATTATCTAAAGTAACAAACAAATCCTTTTTATTATTCTCCCTCCAATAATACTCTGCTTCTTGCACTGCCTCATCCTATGCCGGTGTACCTTTTATTGGCATCCAAGCCCTACAGACGCCTCTTGGGCTCTGTCCTCTCCTGGCGTATTCATCAGGTGCATGCGCTCCCGATTTTTCGGCAAACACCGCCTTCCATGGCTGTGAGAAGGTCTAGAATGTACCGCTTCTGCATTGTCATTAGACGCAGGGTGCAGAGTTACACCTTGATCACATTAAATCCCTCTTCAGTGTCGTCGGCCAGTTGGATCAGTTCCCAGCGGACGATCTGCAGCCATTTGGCATTTGCTCGCGCCTGAAGTCCTGGCACCAGGAGGGAGGCAAAGAACGTTTCAGCTGAATTAAACAATTTATATTTATCCGGAATCTCGGAGAGGAGTTTGGACGATTCACTGGAGATATAGTTTGACCTCTTTTTGCGGGACAATCTGTCTTGTAGCTCATCTTTAGACAGAATGTCGTACGGGGAAGGCTCTATTGCTGTTGGTTGGGGTGCTGCCAATGTGCAAGCCGAATCCCCTGCTGCCGATATGCCAGCCGCATCTCTCCCCCCTTGGATATGGCTTTCTGGGATTACCATTAGCGCTGAGTGCAGGGTGGCCAGGTTGCATGTACCCTTCCATGATGCCGGTAGATGCAGGTAAGCTTGCTTGCCACACACCCAATACATGTCCATGAGCGCTGCTGTGCGTTTTTTCATATCTGGGATGATGGTTTTGTTGCATTTTCTATTGGAACCCATTTGTACCTTCCCTTCGCCATGGAAACAAAGTTCGTACAGAATTTCTCCGTTTTTTTGATGGGTTTCTCAAGTGCAGTAACCCATGTGAGTTTTGCAATGTGTTGGGACCAGACAGGAAGGAGTACACGTTTCTTTGACCCATTGATAGTTTTCTTCAGTTAAGACTCGTAATGCTTCTGCTTTACATGTGATTGTCCCACCCTGCCACTTGTTTTCTGTGAACCTTGTCCATTTGATAACAAAAAATGGTTCTTTGATGTAAATCACTCCTTGCGGCTTGCTCGTGCAGGTTCTCTCTTTCTCCAGCATTTCTATTGTAACTGTGTGCGACTGGAAGGTGCTCCGAATTCTACGTAATATGGGATGAATTAAGCAATGGGCATCCAACAAGGGCACTTCTTGAGGTATAAGTATCTTAGGTGTGCCTGAAGCATGCAGTATGAGAGAGCAGACCTAGCAGCTCTCATTTGTGGCTTGTTTCTCTGTTGCACTCATGTCCGAGTACCACTTGTTTGACCGATCTGGGTGGCGGGGGTCTTCAATTTCGATTAACCCCAGATCATGGTAAACATCATATCTTTTCCCTCCCACCCCCCTTTTCCATCTCCTCCTCCCCCCTTCCCTGTTATTTATCATTTTCACTCTCATAATTTACGGGAAAGACATCTGCCCATGTTGTGTCACTGAATTCGCTATCAACTTACCAGGACGGTGTTGCTGGAGTGTCTTGTGTACTCAGTGTCAGCCTTAAAGTGCATTACAGTGCCTTGTGAGGTAGGTTCTACGGTTGTGTACACATCAGTATTTGTCAGATCAGGGTCACTATCCCACGAGTAGTCCCCATCATACTGATTGGTCTCGTTATCTTTACTTAGTTCTATAGCGTAAAGAGAGAAAAGTGGAGTTTTGGCGGTTCGATTTTTATGCAACGTGGTAAGATTGTTGTTTACAGAACCATTATGCTTCCACATGGTTGTAACTCCAGCCCATATGAGCGTTGAGCCTTCCTGTATCAGCTTTGCCCCACTCCCCCCCTCTTTCATATCCTTAATTGTCCAATACCAGGCTGCAAAAAATAACCTCACAGAAAACAATATTGCAGAAAATGTAAGTCTGCATTCAAAGCTGTATCACATATTCATTCTACTATCTACCCTATCACTATCTATATTTGTGTCATTGTTAGTGAGGGCCCTCCTTTCTGCCATTTGTCCACCTGAAGGGGCGATATAAAATTAAGTACAGTGCATACATACTTTTAATCTTTTCTTACATTAATTTCTTTTCTATTGACATCACATTCATTTTTTTACTTTGCTGTTATTTAACTCTTTATATTTTCAATTTGCACAATTCTATTCTATTTTATTAATTTTATCTTTAAATGAAGGAAAAATACTCATTTATATACCATAAAAACTTTAGTAGTCACTGCTATTTTTTCTTTATACAGTGCAGCAAGAGAGAGTGAGAGAGACAGCGAGAGAGCTATATGCTGTTTCATATATATATATATTTCTGAGGCTTGTGGAATCTGCTTAGATCACATGCTGTGCATAGGCCGACATCTAGTGGAAGCTGTGGAGTATTACAGTTTGTTTTTCGAAACTCGAAAATGGGCGTCGACACAGGGCCTGCCAGTAATACTATCCCTAGTGTGACGTCCACTGTACCCAAGATCCCTCACGCGTCTAGGATCCTCAGATTGTTTTTTTCCGCCATACTGGTCAGAAGCATTTTGCAGAGTCCCCTGGCCTTAGCCATACTTTTGCTAAAATATTAATTTATTTACATCCTTCCCCCATCCCAACGTCGAACTTCGACACTCGACGCCGGCTGGAGAAGAAATCGACCGTAGGCTGCTGCACGACGGATTTGGCCTCGGAAGGCCTCTGGCCTCGGCCTGGGCCTTGGAAGGCCTCTGGCCTCGGCCCTGCAAGTAGGGAGAGTGGGGGGTTGTACATACCCTACACTCTTGGTGTATAGGTACACCTTATACATTTCCTACACTTAACAGCCCGCTGCCTCAAGGGGCGTATGGAGGGTACCCCTTTTCAATTCTGCCCCAAGTGCAATCGCAAATAACCTTGGGTCGAGAGGCACGCCACGTGCAATCTCTGCTTGCCGAGGGACCACCCCGAAGCGAACTGCAGAGCGTGTAGTAGGTTTAAACCTAAGACACTTAAGGACTGTTCGAAGCGTTGGGCCCACCACGCCAGGCAAGCGGCCATGGCAGTGGAGGGCGCCTTCAGCGACGGCAGCGACGCCGTACTTTCGGACGGCGAGGGCACTACGGCGTCGAAAGACATGCGAGCGCAAGTCCCCGACCTCGGAAGGTCGTCCGGCAGGGCGGCTATGGGGAAGACCCCCGGCGACACAAGCGCTTCACACACCACACACACTAAACACACAAAGTCCAACTGAGACTCGACGACGTCGAGTTCTCGGAAAGAGGCACAAACAGAACGGTCCGATTCGGTGTCCTCTGGGCGTTCTCGTTTGAGATCGCCGCATGACTCCAGGCAATCATCCACTCTTGCCAAGAGTGCCTCGCTCCCTAGGCTAACAGAAGTTCGATCGTCGGAGGACGAAGACAACTTCCATCCCCAGGCCGCGCTCCAGGAGTCGGAGCCCGCAGACAAAATCAGCAAGGCCCCACGCTCGAAGGACAGGGACCCTACCCCCGATCCTCGACGCCAGGCGTCGAAAACCTCCGGAGCCACAAAAGGACAGGGAAAACATTTTTCCACCCACGGGGAGGGGGGAAAACAGCAGAAGAAGCAGCCTTTGCACTCTTCCACACCTGTGAAACACACCACTCCCCCTAAACAGTCAGACAAGACCAGGTCTGCTGATATGTCTAAAACCAGCAAATCTACTCAAGATAAATCCCCAAGACTTGCTGAGAGAGTCATTCCCAGTTCCAAAAAATGGTCCAGTGAAGACATAGATAGGGTAATGTCAAGGATGTCTTCTTTGGCTGATTTTTACGATAAAAATCCAGACCATTTCCTTTCGTATGATCCACAAGGGGCCACACCCTCAGGCTCTAATGATCCTATCCCCCCCGAGTAAGAAGCCCCGGTTTGAAACACCGATGAGGTCTACAGACCCCTTCGAGGTACAACCATACTCAAGACCATACTCACTGTATCAAGGAGAGGCTTCCTTTGGTGAGGACCAAGAATTTGGCATGGTAGAAGAGCAAACCGGGACGGGATACTATGGGGACGATGAGGACCAAGAAGAGGAAGAGGAAGACCCTGAAACCTACAGAGTAGATTCCCCAGTAGAAAACGAAGCCCCGGTTACCGACTCCCCTGTCGATAACCAACCCCTCCTAAACGAGGTTCTCGCACGTGCAGCAGAACATTTCCCTATTGACACCCACGGTGTCCAGGAGGAGAGGGACTTCGCAGAGGAGTTAGTGGGAGAAAGGAGGCCTGTCGCCCAGACCATCCCGATCCTTAAGTCCATTCAGCGAAGAATAGACCCGTCCCTGGTGAACCCGAACCTCACCAGAGCAGTCAATCCCAGGGTTGAAAAACTTTTCAGGGCAGCCCAGTCTGGCCCTCTCTATATAAGAGGACATCTGAAGCCAGACTCCCTAGTAGTCACTAACACTCGTAAGAGGGCTGGAACACCCTTGTCATCGTCCGAAGCTCCTCCCGACAAGGAGAGCAAAAAACTATATGGTTTCGGCAGAAAAGTAGCCTCAACGTCCGCCTATCAAGCAAGGATTGAAAACTCCACCACCCTGTTGGCCAGCTACAACTGCCATCAGTGGGAAGAAGTCGGGGCAATCATAGCCTCTGCTCCTGAACCTTTAAAGGGCCAGTTAGCTTGGATTTCCGCAGAGGGTAGAGCCGTATATGGGTGCATTTTGAAAGCAACCTTTGACGCCGCGGACAACGCAGGCAGATTGATAGCAGAAGGCACTGTTATCAAGAGACATGCGTGGTTACGGCAGTCTGGTTTTAAGGCAGAAACCCAGGCATCATTGTTGGACAAACCGGTGGAAGCCGATCTGTTGTTTGGTAAGGTGGTCGAAGACGCACTGAAGAATGCCAAGGACGAATACGAGACACTCAAGTCCCTTGGCCAGTTAACCAATAAACCCCCTAACCAGAGAGGGAATAGTAATTTTCGTCGCCCACGCTGCCAAAATTCCCAGAGAGGATCTAACTATTCCCAGGGGCAGGGTACACAGTGGAACAACAAACAGTCTACCCAGGGTTACGGCAGGGGTAATAGGAGAGGTCGTGGTAAAGGCAGAGGAAGCCCCAGCAAGGGAGGCGGCACGCCTCCACCAAAGCAGTGACACTCAGTTCAGGGTCCCTTCTCACGCAACCCCGGTAGGGGGTCGTATTTCCAACTTCACCCAGGCTTGGGAAGGGATCACATCAGACAGATGGGTGCTGTCAACAGTATCCACAGGGTATTGTATAGAACTACTGCAGCGTCCCCGGAACCATCCTCCACGACAAAGAGTACACTCTTTAGAACATCAGAAGATTCTCCTCGAGGAGATCGCCATTCTGCTAGAAAAGGACGCGATAGAACTCGTCCCGGGACACCAGGTAAACAAGGGTATTTATTCAACTTGCTTCCTTGTGCCAAAGAAAGATTTGACAATGTGCCCAGTATTGGACTTACGGCCTGCCAACAAGTATGTCAAGCCCCAAAAGTTTCATATGACTACGCTACAAGAGGTAATTCCCCTCCTAAAAAAGGGGGATTACATGGCAACCTTGGATATGAAAGATGCTTATTTTCATATTTCCATGTTCCCAGCCCACAGAAGGTACTTGCGCTTCAAGGTGGACAGTCGACACTACCAATTCAAGGTACTGCCCTTCGGGATAGCTTCAGCACCAAGGTACTGGCGGTGGCGGCTGCACACCTATGCAGGGAGGCAATCCCAGTGTACCCTTATCTGGACGACTGGCTCATAATGGGGGAAACCCCAGTAATTTGCAGGACAAACATTCAAAGGACTATCGACCTCCTCCACGAGTTAGGCTTCTCAATCAACGAGAAAAAGTCAAGACTGGTGCCAAGCACCTCCAAACAGTTCCTAGGAGCAATCCTAGATACTCAAGAGGGGTTGACCTTTCCTTCAGAGGAAAACATTCGGAATATACTACTGCAAATTCCGCATTATCAGTCCGGTCGCCAAATAACGGTACGCAAAGCAATGCGTTTACTGGGCATGCTGGCGTCATGTATTTACCTGGTACCCAAGGCGCGCCTGCGCATGCGTCCCATGCAGGAATGGTTGGCGAAACAGTGGTCTCAGGCAAGTGGTGAGTGGGGCGATCTAGTGGTCGTTTCGCCAACACTAGTACAAAGCCTTCACTGGTGGACAAGAGAGAATCTCGCACAGGGGAAACCCTTTTACGATCCCGAAGTACAGGCAGTAGTCACTACCGATGCATGTCTCACGGGGTGGGGAGCTCACCATCTCCACCACACAGCTCAGGGTCTCTGGTCTCCCTCAGTGGCCAAGAACCACATCAACCTGCTAGAGCTTCTGGCAATATTCAGAGCGCTTCAAGCGTTCGAGCTCCACCTACTAAACCTGTCAGTGCAAATCTGGACGGACAGCACAACAGCCATGTTCTACCTGAACAAGCAAGGAGGGACTCGTTCGCCAAATCTGTCCAAGCTTGCCCAGAAAATCTGGATATGGGCACTCAGACGGAACATCTTCCTGTCATCACAACATGTTCCAGGGGAGCTCAATTTCCTAGCGGATGCTCTGAGCAGACACTCCCTCCCAGAGGAACACGAATGGGTTCTACACAGAGAGGTCGTAGAAGATATCTTCTCTCAGTGGGGTTTCCCCACTATAGACTTATTCGCCACAAGCGAAAACAGACAATGCCCAGGATTTGTATCCAGGTTCCCCCAACCAGACTCCCAGGGGAACGCCCTGTGGATGAACTGGTCAGGGATGCTTGCGTACGCTTTTCCACCAACTCCTCTCATCAGGAAAGTGGTGAACAAGATGAACAGAGAATCGATGATGCTCGTCCTAGTTGCTCCCATGTGGGCAAGACAACCGTGGTTCCCACACCTACGCAAGATGGCGGTGTGCGAGCCCATCAAACTTCCAGCCTGGTACAACCTACTGTCCCAGCACCAAGGTCAAACAGTGCACCAGCAACCCAACTCAATGAACCTGGCAGCATGGCTCCTGAGGTCATAGAGTTTGGACATCTCAATTTACCACAGAGGTGTATGGACATCCTAAAGGAATCTAGGAAACCAAACACAAGGCACTGGTGCTTTGACAAGTGGAAGAGGTTCGTTATCTGGTGCCAGAGTAGACAAATCAACCCTGTTGATTGCACTCCTTCCACTATTGTTACATACATGCTCCACCTGCTAGATGCAGGATTGGTTTTTAACTCACTGAAAGTACACCTGGCAGCCCTGTCGGCATACACCACTTCCCATAGCAAGGTCTCGTGGTGGAAAGTACCAGTAGTTAAAGCCTTCATGGAAGGAGTAAAGAGACTTCACCCTCCGATTTCAAACCCACCACCAGGGTGGGACCTTAATGTGGTGCTAGCCAAGCTCATGGGACCCCCTTTCGAGCCCATGCATAAAAGCAGTCTCAAACACCTGACTTATAAAATGGCCTTCTTAGTAGCTATTACTTCTATAAGAAGGGTCACTGAAATTCAGGCTCAGTCAGTGCAGGATCCCTTCTTTACGGTCCATAAAGACAAACTGGTTTTACGCACACACCCTAGGTTCTCACCTAAGTTTATATCAAAATTCCATGTAAACCAGTCCATTGAGCTTCCGGCTTTCTTCCAGGACCCTCAAAGCTCGGCTGAGGTAAAACTACACACCCTAGATGTGCGTAGAGCGGTCCTCTACTATGTATATAAAACCAGACCGCTAAGAAAAACAGGTCAACTGTTTGTCTTCGTAGCTACAGGCAGAGAGGGGGATCGCGTCTCTAAAGGTGCCATCTCGAAGTGGATTATTAACTGTATCCAGCTGTGTTACTCACTCTCTGAAAGAACTCTGCCTTTCACGCCAAGAGCCCACTCTCCTAGAGGCATTGGGGCCACTCTGGCTTTCATTGCAAATGTACCCATTGACACCATTTGCAAAGCAGCTACTTGGAGCTCTATTCACACTTTTACTCAGCATTACTGCATTGACACCCATTCCAAGGCAGATACACAAGTGGGACAAGCGGTTCCAAGACATTTATTTGCTCATGACCCTTCTCACATCCCACCTCCTTCTTCAGGTACTGCTTGCTAATCTATGCACAGCATGTGATCTAAGCAGATTCCACAAGCCTCAGAAGGGATACATTACTCACCGTAATCATATTTCTGATGCTTGTATCTGCTTAGATTCACATGCGACCCACCCTTCCTCCCCTCTGAGAGAAGGCACATGGTTGCTTGTAGTCTTACCTTTCTATCTATCTGCTTGGATTATCTGTACTCACGCTACTCCTCATGCTACCTCATGTCAGAAAAAATACAATCTGAGGATCCTAGACGCGTGAGGGATCTTGGGTACAGTGGACGTCACACTAGGGATAGTATTACTGGCAAGCCCTGTGTCGACGCCCATTTTCGAGTTTCGAAAAACAAACTGTAATACTCCGCAGCTTCCACTAGATGTCGGCCTATGCACAGCATGTGAATCTAAGCAGATACAAGCATCAGAAATACGATTACGGTGAGTAATGTATCCCATATATATGTTTTTCTTATTATGCACTTTTATTGGTAATTAATTTTTTGGGTTGCCGTTTTTAATTTGTTGCATTTCGCACATCTTTATTTTAGCCACTTGCAACTTTGTTGCTCTTTTTGCTCCCCTTGAGGGGTTGTACTATTGTTTGCTCTTCTCACATCTGACAGATGCACCCAATATTTCAACCCCTTCACTTTAACCGCTGTTGGCGTACAATATATGACCTCGTAGGGTCCATGAAATCTCGGAGAGTTCCACCTCCACACAAAACTTCGTACATACACATTTTCTCTTGGCATTAATTGTCCCATTAGGATGTCCTGCGCTGGCGTTGTAGTATCTGTCAGTGTTCTGTGTGAATGGTGGTGCGATCTGTCTTGCTATGCTGCGCACTGCGCGTGTTAGTTGTGTAATGTATTCCTTAAATTCATTCCCCAGCACTGTGGCAGCACTGTGAGCATCTGATGCTCTTCTTACTGGGGAGAGTGGCGTATGAATGCGCTGTCCCCTCACTATTTCTTGCGGGCTCAAATGGTGGTCCTTACTTGGCTGTGTTCATAGTTGGAACAGCGCTAGGGGCAAGCAATACACCTAGTTTTTCTTGAGTGTTACACAATTTGGACAGTTTACTTTTGAGCAGGCTGTTGATTTTTTCTACGACTCCGTTCGCCTGCGGGTGATAAATCGAACATAATTTGTGCTTTACGCCCAACAGTGTCGTTACTTCCTTCAAAAGATCATTTACAAAATGCGTGCCATTATCTGACCTTATGACATCACATATGCCCCACCTTGAGAACACCTCCCGTGCAAAACATTTGGCAGCACACTTTGCGTCTGGGTGCGGACATGGTCTAGCTTCCACCCATCTTGAGAATGGACACACTATTACAATCAGATATCTGGCTCCACTGCATCTTCCCCCCATATCCGCGTAGTCGATGTGGAGTTTTCTAAATGGGCCCACAGGGCGTGGTAGTGTTCCTCGCAGTGTTCTAAGGGTCATTCCCGAACTGTATGTTTGGCATGTTGTGCATTCCACTCTGAACTTTGACAAATGTTCCTGTAAATTTGAAACAAACCAGTGTATTTCAGCTGCAATGTGTTGTTTAGTCACATGCGTTGGGAAGTGCAGCTGTTGAAACATTATTTCTAACAATTCCACCGGCATTACCACCTTCCCCGTGAGCTCCTGTCGCCATATCAAATCTGTTGGTGATTGTTTGCATCCTCTTTTTCCACATAATTCTTCCACAGGTGCACGTTTTTGGAGCCCTATTATTTTGGCAATTGGTGTGTGGCTGTATCCTTCTTCTGCTGTATCTGTACCGGACATTTTTACAGTTCACTCTACTGCTTGTGGGATATCAAAATAAGCTGCTGCTTTTGCGGCGGCGTCTGCTGCCGCCTTCCTCAATGAGATCGTGTCCGTGTTACTGGTATGTGCTTGGCACTTTACCAATGCTACCACTGACGGTTCTGCTAATGCTTCAATTGGCTCATTCAACAGGGATGGATGCTGTACTGGTGAACCATCTGCCCTTCTAAACCCTCTCCGCCGCTAATGTGACAATCCTGAGTGTACTTTTGTTGCGTATGCCAAGTCAGAGTATATTGTCACAGCACACCCTTTGGCTGTATGTAGCGCTTCAATTCTAGCTATCAGTTCTGATGCCTGCGCTGAATAATGTGAGGGGAGGCGTTTTTGTGCAAGCACTTCATACTCTTGTTCTTCCATTCTTACCGCTGCCGCGCCAACATGTTTTTCACCTGTCTCGCTGTCTATTGATGCTGACCCATCTACAACGTATATTTCGAGGGGATTGGGTCCTCCGACGTATTCCATTTCTATGACAGTAATCACCACAGCTGTGCTGCTTTGGAACATTTTGTGCGTCCATGACGTCGATGCGCCATCCTCGAGGACCTCCTCCAATGGCCGACGTCATCCGATGTGATAAGTAGGACGCACAACGCCCATAGCCTCAGTTCTGTTTTTTCCGCGAACGTGTTCGGTTCGTGAATCTCGGTACGCCTCGACTCTTTTGAGTTTCTGTTGTTCATCTCGGTTCTTTGAACCTGCTCGTTTGTGAAGTTATTCTTCGTGCAGGTGTCTACCTCGCCTTCCACACCGCGTCTGGGCTTTAAGAAGTGTGGGGACTGTGGGTTCAAGATGTCGGTCACGGACAACGCCTGCCTGTGGTGCCTCGGGGAGGCCCATGACACAGATGACTGCGTCGACTGCCAGTTGCTCACGTCGAAAGCCTTGCGGGAGCACAAGAAGTTGTTAGCGGTAGGTAAGATGTCCAAGCCCCGGAAGTCGAGGTCTGCGGGGCTTTCGATGGACGACTCGAGGCGCGACTCTCCGCGTCTTCGTTGGAAGTCCAGTGGGTCTTGGTCCCGGAGACGGTCTCGCCACTCCTCTGCCTCTTCGAGGCACTTCCGGAAGCGCCGTCATCGGTCGCTTTCCCCGTCCTCATCCGAGGACTCCGCCCGTCGGAGGGTCGCTTACCCCACCAAGCATGCGACACCGGAGGAATGGGCTTCCTTCGGGAAGAAAATGTTGGCGATTCTTGAATCGCAGGGCACTGGTCTGTCCGTGCCTCCGAGTGGGGTCGGTCGTGATCAGCCGAGAGACGCCGCTCGCACGCCTTCGGGCTCGGGTGGTCCTTACGATTTGCAGGAAAGGTCCCGCTCTGACAAGGGGAATCGTTCTCGGCATGCCAGGTCCCGGTCCTCGATGCGCTCAAGACCGCGTGAACCTGTGAAGTCTTTGAGGAAGACATCGACGCCTGTGGCGCCGAGGTCGTCAACGGACTCTCTTGAGGCTCCGCCTCTGAGGAAGTTGTCGGCGCCCAGGATGTCGAGGGACACGCTCGGGGCTCCTCCCTCGAGGCCTGTGTCGACGCAGTCGATGCTGTCAGCGCCGCGTCTGTCGTCAATGCTGATTCTCTCGATGTCTGCGCCGATTCACTCGACGCCCTCGACTCCTTTCAGGGCTGTGTCGACGGGGGTACCCCGTGGCTCGGGGGAACCACCCAGGAAGGCTCTGGCCAAGGTCACTTCACAAACACCCGAGTGACTAGAGGAAATATTTCACTAGACCACGCATGAACATCCCTCTCCAAATTGGTACAGTATAAAGTATTCACCGGGTCACTTGTTTCCCCTTATTCCATTCGTGTCTACCATCTATATGTGTTATTCATCATTAAATCTACACAAATCCAATTAAAGTATCAAAAATATCAGTTTATTAATTCTTTTAAAACTTTATATCATAAAAAAGCATACACATCTATAACAAGCGTGCATACAGCAATAAAAGAGTTAAGCAGCTTTTATCTCATCAATCATGTACTATAGCAATCTGCAGTGGTCTATCAATTAATCAATATTTATACATTGTCATATTAGATTAGTTTTCAATAGCGATCAATGGGTAGAACCTCACCAAATTGAGAAGGCTCGCCCAAGTCCTTATTTCTTTCAACTAACAATCTTCACTCACTCATTCCAAACTTTGATACTTCATCCACAAACATTCCCAACATGTTTCTTTCCTTTGATTTTTTGCACAACTATTAGGAAATTCATCAGGGGTAAAAACCACATTCAATTGCAATACAACGTTTTCTTCTTAGAAACATTTGGGGGATCCACATCTTATCCCTCCCTTAGTTCCTCTCTTCTGACTTAGACACCGAATGGATATCTCAGTATCATGCTACAGTCCTATTTCGAGGTCTGTCTTATCTTCATATACAAAATTGTTCTTATTCTGCTTGAGTTACACAAGGCGGTCCCTCAAAAGTTTTAGCCATTTAAATACACCATTTCCGCAAAAACCAATGTTGGACAGTATCTCCTGTCTATCGTTTTCAGATGGAGTATTTGTGGTAAATTGAGTTCTGGTTCCTGCTTATTGTATGGGCCCACGTGTTTTCAATACACTGTTGATATCTTTTAGTTAATTTGCATAGTGCTCCAACAGTGCTTGTTAGCGTCTTCCTTCTTGCCTCGGGTGTCTATTCCGGTCAAGCATGGCTTTGGTTCCAGTTCTGTGCCTTCTTACCACCATCTGGAATTCATTTCAGAGGTGGATGAGGGCTCTGATGATGGCAGGGTGCCTGACACGGTGCCTGACAAGATTCTCTCGGGCCATAGCCAGTTTGAGGACTTGAGGCAGTCCCTGCTTGATGCTAGTGGACTGGACACCTTTCCGGAGGTGGAGTTTTGTAGGCCTGAGCCTGGCACTCATGCCGATTCTTCGTACCGGCGACTTATGTAATGGGTCACCGAGTACTTAGGTTGGCCTGCTCCCCCAGGGGAGTTCGTTCAGGATGACCTTACGGATATCCTCGACATTGGTCCACCAACTGACCCGGTACTGCCATTCCATATGGCTCTGCAAAGAAGGGTGGCAGCGGCTTGGACTGCTCCGGAGAGTCTCCCGGCAGTGAGCAAGTCTTTGCTGCGAAAATACCGCCCAGCCAGTAGTGACCCCTGCTACTTGTCCAAGCACCCTACTCCGGGGAGTTTGGTGGTGCAGGCGGCTACGGCCCCGACAAAGCAGGCGTCGTACCCTACCATCCCTCCTGATAGGGACGACAAGCGTTTTGACGGCTGGGCGAAGAAAGTGTTTTCTGCTGGGGGTATGGCGCTTCAGACGGCCAACTCCATTTGTGCCTTGTCTCGTTTCAGGCACACTCTGTGGAACTATGTTTCCTTGGCGGCTGAACATATTCCCGAAGGGGATGAACGGGATGGTTTCCTTGCCATGGTTCAGGATGGCAAGGATGCTCTGTGTGAGGCCGTTCAGTCGGGTTTAGACATGGCAGATTGCGTCAGCCGGTCCATGGCGGCGAGCACCATGATACGCAGGTTTGCGTTGTTGCGGAAGTCGGGGTTTGCTCCTGATGTGCAGGCCCGGCTCCTCAACATGCCCTTTGACGGGGAACTTGTTTTTGGCAGCAAGGCTGTCGAGAGCCTTGAGAGGTTGCAGACCTCCAAAGCTGCAGCGAAGTCGTTGGGCGCTGCAGTTAGACAACCTCTGTCTTTTCATCCTAGGGGACAGCAATGGAGGGGAGGTTCCTTTCGTTATTACTCCTCCTTTGGTAAAGCGAGAGGAGCTGCCAGTCAAAGGGGCCACCGTAGGAATGCCAGAGGTGGAAAACAGGGTACTCGAGGTGCCAAGGCCGCTCGGGCTTTTGCCTCTTTGCCCTCAGGCACCGCCGCAGCCACTTCAGCTCAGTCATGAGGCCATGTCCCATGGTTCGCCGGTTGGGGGAAGGCTGGCGCAGCATCTTGCAGAGTGGCGCGCCATTACTTCAGATGTGTGCGTTCTGGAGATCATAACCCACGGCTACTGTCTTCCTTTCCGGCAGAGGCCTCAAGACAATCCACCGGGGAATCTCTCTTTGAAGAGTCTGGATCCGCTCCTTGCGCAGGAAATTCAATCCCTGTTGGAGAAAGGCGCCAGAGAACTGGTGCCTGTAGCGGAGAGGAACAAGGGATGGTATTCCCCTTATTTTTTGATTTCCAAAAAAGACGGGGGATTGAGACCCATCATGGACTTGCGCGGTTTGAACAAACTCCTCAGGAAGGACAAGTTCAAAATGGTTACTCTTTCTCAAGTCCTCCAGGCCCTTCAACTTCAGGACTGGTTGGTGTCTCTCGACCTCAAGGACGCTTATTTTCATGTGCCTATCCATCCAAAGCACAAGAAGTACCTGAGGTTTGCGGTTGGCGACTCGCACTTTAAGTCTCGGGTCCTGCCGTTCGGCTTGACCTCCGCCCCGAGGGTCTTCACCAAGCTCATGGTAGTGGTGGCAGCGCACCTCAGGAAAGGGGGGATTCACGTCTACCCCTACCTGGACGATTGGTTGATCAGGGCGCGCTCTCCCGAGCAAGTCCTGGATCATCTGTCAGTCACCTGCCACTCCCTCGACAAGCTGGGCTTCTCCCTCAACTTAAAGAAGTCCCATTTGGCACCAACTCAGAGGCTCCAGTACATCGGAACAGTGCTCGACACTTCCGTGGGGCAGTGTTTTCCTCCCCAGGTGAGGGCTCATCACATTCAGCAGATGGTGCACAAGTTTCAACTTGCCCAGACTCTCCCAACGTTCAAGTTCTTGAGACTGCTCGGCCTCATGGCATCCTGCATTCTTCTGGTGCCAGAGGCCAGGTTGCGGATGAGATCTTTGTAATGGGCACTCAAGCTCCAGTGGTCTCAGTCCTCCGACAGGATGTCGGACCCTGTTCAGGTGCCGTCTTCGGTCGCCCAGGACCTTCTGTGGTGGGCCGACGAAGGCAGTCTGATGAGGGGGGCTCAATTTTGGCTGCCCTGGCCGGAGGTGACTATCGTGACGGACGCATCCCTCACAGGATGGGGAGCTCATGCCAACGATTTGACAGCGGTCGTTGGTCTCCGTCGGAGTCCAGACTCCATATCAATCTGTTGGAGCTGAGGGCCGTCGGGCTAGCCCTGAAGGCTTTTCTGCCGACTGTACGAGGAAAGAATGTCCTGATCCTGACGGACAACACGGTGGCCATGCACTACCTCAACAAAAAGGGGGGGCAGGGTCACTTTCTCTGTGCAGGGAGGCGATGCAGCTCTGGTTCTGGGCAATCCAGCAGGAAGTTTCGAGCAGTTCATCTGGCAGGAGACAAACGAGACGGCGGACGCTCTGAGCAGGCAGAGCGCGATCTCTCACGTGGGATTTGGCTCAGGAGATTCTCCTGGAGATCTTAGGAGACGCGTTCGTGGTGGACTGCTCCTTCCCACTGCTGTACGTGTTTCCTCCAGTCCCGTCGTCCCGCAAGTACTGTGGAGGTTACAGAGGTTCGGTTCCCGGATGATCCTCATTGCTCCGACGTGGTACCCGGACCTTCTCGACTTCTCCATCTGCACTCCACGTAGTCTTCCCTACCAAGACGATCTGCTCTCACGGGAGGGGGGGGTCAGGTTCTCCATCCAGAGGTCAGGTCCCTCAACCTTCACGCTTGGTTTCTGAAAGGTTGAGGTATAAGGATTGGGACCTCCCAGAAGACGTGATGGAGGTGTTGCTTTCGGCCAGAAGCCCCGCAACCAAGTCCCTGTACCGTTGCCGTTGGAGGAAGTTCTGCGACTGGTGCAGGGTTAACAATGTGGATCCTTTTGCATATGAAATTCCCATGGTTCTGTCTTTTTTGCTTTCTTTGGCCCACAGGGGCCTTCAAGTGGGTACAATTAAAGGTTACCTGGCGGCGCTGTCTATATTTAAGCGCTCGTCTGAAGAGTGTTCCTATTTTAAAATTCCTTTAATTTCTCAGTTTCTGAAAGGGCTCACAAATGTGTTCCCTCCGTCACCTTTCCAGGTGCCCGGGTGGGATTTGAACCTTGTTCTCAAGTTTCTGATGGGTGCTCCGTTTGAGCCTTTGCATTCATGCTCTTTGAGACTGTTAACTCGAAAACGGTATTTTTAGTTGCGGTCACTTCCGCTCGCAGAGTGAGTGAGTTACAGGCACTTTCAGTTAAGCCACCCTTCACTGTGTTTCATAAGGACAGGGTTGTCCTTAGAGTTCGTCCTTCTTTTCTTCCGAGGGTGGTGTCTGAATTTCATTTAGGCCAGAAGGTTGTTCTTCCGGCATTTTATCCTCCTCCACATCCTGGTAAGGAAGAGGAGAGGCTCCATAGGCTTGATCCTAGGAGAGCGTTAAGCTTTTATATTTCACGCACGTCCCGGGTCAGAGTGGACGATCAGCTCTTTATTGGTTACGCTGGAAAGCGTTTGGGACAGGCTGTGACGAAACAGACTTTGTCTCGCTGGATTATCTCTGAGTGTTACCGCTTGGCGGGTAAGGACCCACCGGTCGGCTTACGGGCCCATTCTACCAGGGGTATGGCTGCCTCTACTGCCCTGCAGAGGGGTGTTCCTATTCGCAACATCTGTGATGCAGCCACCTGGGCTTCGATACATACTTTTGTACGTCACTATTCCCTCGATTCTATCCGGGGGCAGGATCTGGCCTTTGACAAGGCGGTTCTTTACTCCGCAATTTGATTGGGCATTCTAAATTTCTGTTTTCTAAATTCTTTTCCCACCTCCTTGCATTGGTACTGCTTTGGGAGTCTGTCATAGATATGGAATACGTCGGAGGACCCAATCCCCTCGAAGAACAAGTTACTCTCTTACCTGGTAACATTCTTTCGATGGGATGGTCCGACGACGTATTCCATATCGCTCCCTCCCTACCTTCCCCGCTACAGAATTTCTTATGCAATTGCAGCTTACATTTACGCAAGGCTTTGTGTGTCAGACTGGCAGAAGACTGGTGGCACACGTTCTGAGAAAAAACTACAACTGAGGCTACGGGCGTCGTTCGTCCTACTTATCACATCGGATGACATCGGCCGTCGGAGGAGGTCCTCGAGGACGGCGCATCGACGCAGACGCCGAAAATGTTCAGAAGCAGCACAGCTGTGGTGATTACTGTCATAGATATGGAATACGTCGTCGGACCATCCCATCGAAAGAACGTTACCAGGTAAGAGAGTAACTTGTTCTTCTCCCTCCTCCAGTGCATTTTCACTTGCTTTAGGAATGTCGTCATCTTCTCCTTCAAATGTGTTCCTATATGTCTTCTACTGTGCATGGTACAGTAATGAATATGGCAGGATTCACTGTTTTGCACCTTACTACGTGAACGTTTGGGCTTGAAATTATTATTTCATATGCTGTTGCCCTTTGTGTGGTGAGAGTGCTTTTGGATCTTTCTAGAATGACAAACAGTGAGTGTTCTGCGTATAATGTCACTGACCAACCCATCGCAATGGTGGTGCTTTTTTCTACGGCGAAGGCCGCTTCGGCAAGAGCTTGTTTGCATGCGAAGTGGCCCTGCATTACTGAATCTAGAGTGCCGCTGTAGTAGGCCAATGGCTTGTGGCCTAATGATGTCTTTTGTGTTAAAACTGCTGTCATTAAAATTCCATTGCAGTGTGAAAATAAGTAGAACTCCCGATCATAGTCAGGGTTCGCTAAAACTGGTGCATGCGCAATGAGATCCTTTAATTTGAAATACTGTGTTCTCTTGTGTCCATTTTAACGGAACGTTTCCTTTCTGTGCTTCTTTTAAAGCCTGAAATAGTGGGCGTGTGTATGCTGCATAGTCAATTATCCATGCGCGACAGTAGTTAAGAATCCCGAGGAAGTTTTGCATTTCTTTCACTCTTTTAGGCATTATTAGGTGGCGTATTGCTGCTGCTCTGTCTGGTATTATTCTTTGCCATCTTTTGAAATCAGTTGCCCCAAATAGAGTACCTCTGCTAGGCAGTATTGTAACTTACCTTTGTCCACTTTGTATCCTTTTGTGGCTAAAAAATTGAGCAATGATATTGAATCTGTCCTGCACTGCTTTTCACTCTTGCTGCAAATGAGCAAGTCATCTACGTATTGAATTATCGTACTCTACATTTATGTTGCCAAGATCTTCATGCAATATTCTGTTAAAGATGCTGGGGCTCTCACAGTACCCTTGTGGTAGTCTACAATGCTCATACCTATTGCCCCCCAATGTGAATGCTGTGAGGTATTGACAACTTGGGTCAAGTGGTATTGAGAAGAAGACATTCTTCAAGTCCACTACAGTAAAGCAAGTAGCATCCTTAGGTATGCTACATAAAATTGATGCAGGATTAGGTACTAGTAGAAATTCTTTCTGTATGACGTCATTAAGTGGGCGTAGGTCCTGGATCATCCTCCAAGTCCTGCCCCTCGCTTTTTTGATCAGAAAAATTGCAGTGTTACATGGTGACATGGACGGCACCATTATTCCTTGTTGTAATAATGCATTTATTGTTTCTCGTATCCCTTCCTCTGCTTCTCTTGATAATGGGTACTGTTTTACTCTAGGCGGTATTGCACCTGGTTTCAATTTTATTTTTATGGGCGTGACCTCCTGTAACAGTCCTAAATCATTGGGGCCTGTGGTCCATAATTCTGGTAGTACCTTTTCCATATCTTTCTCAAATATAGTGGGTGGCACATTGACACTAGCCATGAGAGGGTTGTGTATTTCTGTGTTGGATCACGATGTCACATGGTACACTTATTTCCATTATTATTTCCCCATCAGTGTCATTGTCAGTAAACAATTCTTCATCACTTAACTCGCGTAAAGTAATGTTTGGGTCTATACACAGCACTGTTCTCCATTCGCAACCATGTGTATCCAGTCCTATTACTGCAATACGTTTGCTTGAGTCCTGTACTCCTGGACAAAATTGTGCCGGGCACAACATCTGTATTTACAATTGGGCGAAAGACAAAATCAGAGGGCACCTTCCACTCTTTTCGTGTTATCTCTGGTACTAACCGGGCAAGCACTGTTATTCCATAAACTAACATGTCAATGTCTATGGGCACCCCCCTTACAGCAACTTCGTTTGTCATGGTCCTTATATCATTAACATCACTCTCACTGGGCACACTCCTGGAGTGGAGCACACTATCCCTCGTTCATTAAAGGATATGGTCATGTTCAATTTACTCAGGGGGTCTCTTCCCAACAAATTTATTGGCGAGTCTTCATGATATAGTAGGGGGGCTCGCACTGTTTTTTCCCCCCACCGTTATGTCAAAATCTTTTGTGTAAGGAACTTTTAAAATTGCCCCAGAGAACCCTTGCGTTTCCAAATCTTTTCCCCCGAGAACGGGAACCGGCCTTCCATGAGACACGATTTTTCAGCTCCCGAGTCCACTATGAAGATGAATTGTTTGTTGCCTATCTCTGCCCCCGCTTGTGGTTCCTCTTCTGCACATAGGGTAGTGGATAGGACTGGACACGCAAGTGCTTTCTGTGGGCTGTCCTAATCTGCATATGTCTCAGTTCCTGGAACAGAGAATACATTGTCCCCTACTACGGCTGCGCTGCGAAAATGTGCCGGCGTGCCATTTGCAGATGTTGCAAAAATATTACTGTTTGCGTTTCCCATAGTGTTCTGCCTTGCCATTTGTGGCTGCATACCTCTCTGCGGTGGTTGCTGTCTTTGTTGCATTTGTGGCTCTCTGATGCGGCTCATTATAGCATTGTTGGTTCTGCCCACTCCCTCCCATTGGTAACCCATAGGGACTGCCTGGATGTTGGTGGCCATACTGCTGATCATTTCCCATGTGTTGTGGTCCTTGGTAATACCTCATTGGTCGCATTCTGCACTCTCTCGAAAAATGCCCCCATCTCCCGCAGTTCCAACATGACCCTTGTGGTCCTCCTCTCATTCCTTGCCCTCCAAACCCTCTATTTTCCCATTCCTCCAAATCCCCCTCTCTGTCCCCGGTACCCACCTCGTCCTTTTGCGTGCCTGCCCTGCCATTGGGGGCCTCCATACTGCTCTTCTCCGTCCCATTGCTCATGTCTGTTTGTAGACCACGCTGCTGCCATCCTTGCTGGTGCGTTCCCCCCCCCCCCTCCTTTCCTTCCACCTGCCTGTCAGTAGATGTTGTTGCATTCATTGCCGCAACCTTCACTAATTTATTCTGTTCTAGCTTTGCTTTGTCTACCAACCTTCTCTGTGCTATCTCTTTCCCTTTCTTTGATCCTCCTACAATGGTGCACAATTATGCTCTGAATCTCTGGCCAGCCCTTGGCTTCTATCCCAGCTATTTTATTCAAGGCCTTCTGTACCTCCTTCGGGAGCCCTTTTTTAATTACAATGTAGAAAAAGGCGGTGGATTGGTCCCACGCCGTGCCCGTTTCAGATCTCCACAGGTCTTGCACCCAGAGGATACATTGCATAGGCTCCTCCTCTCCCATAGTGCATTGCATCACTAAGTGTAAATCTGGAGTGTCTGGAAAAGTTCTCCACAATGCATCCCATACTTGTGCACTAACGTTAGTAAATGATGACCCATCATGGTGGTCACAGTTCATTGTCACTCACGGGAAGCCCGCCTTCACCCACACTGTGTCTGCCTGATCAACTGCGGACACTAGTAAACTTTTTACATCTCCTATAGCTAATGGCACTCCTGCTGTGTTTTTTTCAAACGCATGTATCCACTTCCCCGACACACCTGTAAGTGGAGGGAGAAGTTTCAACTGGTTCTTCTTGTCCATCTGTGCCCATGGTATGTAGTGTGGTCTCACTGCTCCCTTGTTTATCAGTGGCATTTGTAATTTCGCCTTTCCTCCTTTTTTACTCATGATTCCCTTCTTTGTTTTACTTACCAGCATGTTCCCTACTCTTTGTCTTAACCTCCCTTGCCACCTTGGCGCTGCCCTCTCCTCTTGGTCGAATGGGAACGGCAGAGGAGACCCCGCTGCTGCTGCTCCCTCTTCGAATACGTCTAGGTCACTCCATACTTCCTCTATCTCTTCTTCTGACTCTTGTTCTCCCTGTCCCTCCCCTCTTTGGCTGTCTGGGGTTCTAGGTCGTATTATTCTTACAGGTTTACCATTTAAATGGAACAGAAACTCTTCTGATTGCCGCTCCTGCCCTTTCAGGATTGGAGCCGGTGGTGGCGAGGACGGTGTAGACACCCCTCCCCCGCTGCACTTGTTGGAGGTGAGAGGTCAACTGCTGCTAATGGTGGTACTTCCCCTCCCCCGGGCAGAATTTGGCCTTTATCGCACAAGGCTCTTAATCGTTTTATCTCCATTTGGGCATGTGCGAGATGTCTATCTAAATATTCAGTTAACTGTGCTAAATTCACTGGAGGGGCACTAGTTGGCCCTTATAACCCTCCTGTTTCATACGGTGGTGGGGCTGTGGCAGACGCTGCTTCCGGGGTAGTTGGTGCAGCTGGTGCTGGCACATACATGGGCTCACTGTATCCCACTGCAGACCTCTTCAATAACGGGTTTATTTTTGTTTGGTCATTCTCCCTTGTTGTTTTTGTGCATTCCTCCCCTGCAGCACCCTCTCCCCCCTCCGGGGCCTTCTCTTTCTCTATTAATGTATCCTTACTTACCTCGCCACTCGGGGTTACCTCTTCGAACATTCGCCATAGGTCTAGTATCTCCCTTCTGTTTTGCAATTGCTTTCCCCTGTATTTCGCCAGCAAATGTGTTGATACAAGATCTAATACGCTTTTCTCAAAGGATCCTCCCTCTGGCCATATTGGCGCCACCCCTTCTCCTTTTATTTCAGACACCCATTGGTTGTGATACTTTTGTATTTTCTGACTATACAAAGGGGGGTGTTAACAGATATGCGCTAATGGTGTGTCCCCCCCTGCCACCCGCCCCCATGTTAACTGTATTTCATACTCTCACCAGCGTTCACTCTTCTCCTGGGTACAGTTACACAATGTCAGTTACCAGATAACCTCCCTTCTTTGACACTTCTTTTCAACCTTATTTCAATGTTAATTATCAAAAAATACCAATACCCTTTTTTACTTACACCTTTTGTTCAGGAATCACAAATTATTTACCAACATGAATCATACATTATTTACCAACATTTTTCATCAGACCCTATTTTTGTGAATACACAGATACACATGTACTTACTGACAAACCAACACAGAATACTTAAACACATTGAACATGTAACACATACTACCTTTCAGCTTTCTTCCCCCTTTTGAATTACTTTTATTTCCTCTCCTTCATTCTTATCTTCTCAGGCACTCCCCACCTCTGAGCCCCCTTCGGCTACCTCTCAAAGTATTTTACTCATACAGAAAAAGAACATCTAAATTACTATTCCGAGCCTACTAGATATGAGACTCCTACTTTTTTTTCTCTTTATCTCCACTTGTTCCCTGCACTGGTCGAGACAATGCTATGCGGCGCCGCCTTCTACCCCCCTTCGGAGCTAGGATCCCGTATTCCTCTTTATCTCTTTTTTCCACAACAACCTAATGGCCACATAAAGGATAGATTAAAAAAAAAGCCTCAGTCACATTCACACAGGCCCTGAACCTCACTCTCAGTTTCTATGTTCCCACTATTTTGTCCCTCTTATTTTTTTTATACCCCTTTCTCAAATTTTTTTTCTCCCCTGAGAATCTCGCAACCAGTACTCATGTTCAATAGGGTGGTCCGAGAGCCGCCGTTCACGGTCTATCCACAATCTGGTCCACACCCCAACCAAGACGTGACCTGCCATGGCGAGCAGTTAGTTGGATATTTGCAAAGATGACGGGGACCCTTGGAACCTTTCTTTTTGCACGCAAACTGGTCAACCACGGAGGCAATGGTTTTGCTGGTGGCGTCCCGGATCTCGCTGCTCGGCACGGGGCCTCGGCGCACCTGTCCCAATCACATTGCGGGGGTCACCAAATATGAAGGCTCACTTCCCGTCTTACACATGGAAATACAAATGAATATGAAACACCCCAATGGGGAATGAGACTAAGAGAACAGGTTGCAAGAGTTATTTTTTCTTTATAAAAAAATTAGCATCCAGAGAACTCTGCTGCCCCGAGAGCGCCCGGGCAAACAATACCAAGATATTGGCTTATGAAGGGACAATGCGTCATCGCTGACATATGGCTATATGGGACTACAAATGCTTGGGATTGAGTGAATAACATTGACACATATACGGGGGCGCTGCTTCGTCCGGAATGGTTGCTCCATTGGCGGGAGGGTAAGCATCACGTGGTGCAGCTGCCAGTGTCCGGGAGGGGCGAGGGTCAGGTCTCGGTGAGACAGGGCAGACACTAAGCTAACATAAAAAACTACCACTAGACATATAATAAACAATGACCATTCGTATGAGCTTTAGTAAATCTTCTTGAACCTATAAATTGCATGCATAAAAATCAGAGCATCATTCATTATGACTTATATGGAGTTACCAGGCTTAGGGGTCTTGGTCAGTGTGATTACATCGATCATGGGGTGAGTCTGAGTGTATCAAAGCAACTATGGGGCACGCTAACGTTTGTTAGTTCTAATTTGCAATATACTGTGACAGAGGTCTAGTTTTAGTAGGGGGCAAACTGGGGTGGGCTTCACAGCGGGGTCACACCTCTAGTACATCAAGGGAATACCTTAAGGGGCACAGGATTATAGTGGCAGTAATTTTCCAACTGCAGGGGTACGAGGGCACAGGCAGGTTTGTGGAGATGGATGAGCTACAAGCTGGTTCACACACAGGACAGTGATCTCAGAGGAAGAGTGAGGTTGTGTTGCTGCATTGTATTCTCAGAGGAAGAGTGAGAATACATTACATTAGTATATTTGTTTCATTTGTCCCTGGCACATCCGTGAGAAATTGAGCTGTGAAGCTTTCAGA
Source organism: Ambystoma mexicanum (assembly GCF_040938575.1). NCBI lineage: Eukaryota > Metazoa > Chordata > Amphibia > Caudata > Ambystomatidae > Ambystoma > Ambystoma mexicanum. Next base: position 1,144,767,100 of record NC_090935.1, on the reverse strand, counting down.
CAGAGTGAGAAAAGGTGGCGGCCATGAGCGCGGAGTGCGCGGCGCTGCAGAGGGGGGAGAAGCCTTTTTGTATTATCGCAGTGAGGCCTAGTCCAAAGATGGAGCCGAGGGTGCACAAAATGGACGCCAAGTGTTTCTCACAATGGCCCCGCTTAAGACGCAGGATGCGTCCCCCCCTATTGTGCGAGCAAGTGGTCTACATTGTGCTGGATGTGTGAGGGGGGCCTAAACGACACTCACTCCCACGCACATGCTAATGTCGAAGTTTAAGCTATTAAACACCAAAAATCGGATAGAACCAACATTGTTGCAACCTTCACTGTCACCCTTTCGTTTTGGATTGTTGTTAATGTGTTATTCTGTTAAGTGTTTTGTTTGTGTATTGCTGTTGTACATGTGCTTCTTTGTAATCTAAGAATGTTATTGTTTGGTGTGAAATGTAGTATAAAGAAGAGTATATTTATTTGTGAGTACTTTGTGTAAGCGTGGTTGCATGTTTTTGTTTAATTTAACACACATTTAAACTAACTTTTAAATTGTAATGTGTGTTTTGGTCTCTATTGTATATATGCTATTTATCTTGGTATAGTATCGTTGGATTTTTAAATATACTGTTGCTGATGGCCTCAAGAACACACCAACTCTTAAAGAGAGTTCATAGAATGTTATTGAATTTATTAAAATGGGGCTCACGAGAGGCTATCCCTCCCTCTCTCGTATTCTCTGGGTGGTTCTCTCCCTAGCCAAGGGGTCCATAAATACCAACTTGGTCACCAGAAATCGGTATCCCCTACAGCCTAATGATAACTACTTGGTTGTTTGTGATGACCTAAAGGCAAATTAATTCCTTTTCTCTCCCTCTGGGACTTCTTAGGTGCATCTTTACAGAGTTCCACACAATTTTAAAATTATTTGAGGGGTGCCTTGCATGCTCTGGTACGCCTCATCCTGATGTTCTATACTTCCTCTACCTTTCTTCTTACTCAGGGGAGCCAACTTATGAATTTCCCGGGGGATTCCCAAATATAAAGAAGTACCATCACCGGCAGTTATATGACCGCGTTTGCACGTAATCGCCAACTTGGTTCAAGGTGGGTGGTGCAGAACAGTGGACACATTGTCTAGCATATACTGCATATACTAAAGGCAAGTAAGAAGGAAGTTTAAGCCTCCCAGTTGCATTCCAGTAAGCCATCACTGCCCCTACTCCACCCCTCTATAATCATCCAGGGTGGACTAACCCTCAAAAGCCAGAGCAACATGAAGAGGATGGGAGAACGACATGCTCGCTAAAAAGAAGGTACAGTTGCAAGGTGGAGTGCCACCAGCACCAACAAAATGTTCCCAATACAAGGGAAAATAAGAAGTAAAGAAGTTTCCTGATTAAAAAGGACAACAGTGCTTTGTCACGATCTACATCATACCCTGCATACTGCAGCATGACCATCACCATCACCCCAAAGGTGGTCTAAATGCCCACCTGAAGCTACGGCAGGTTTTCCCCTACACTGTATTGCTGTACCAGAAGGACCCTCTGGAAGTTATGTCACTGCGCTCTGGTGCAAGAGAAACTACTACCCATGAGAACCGGGCAGACTTACTATTCGGCAGCCATATTGTTTTGGGTCCAGCTTCTGTGTGAATATATATTCTGCTTTTTACCCATTTGTTGTGTTTTTGATTAATATTAATAAAGCCGCATGACAACATGTAAATACTTATAGCAACATGTTAAGCCAAAAGAATATCATTGTGGCTTTAATTTTTACATCCCGAATGGTAAACTATAAGTCCCAGAATGCAAGATGTCAACCTGAAAAATCTATTTAAGCCCAATGTACTTTCAGTGATTTTAAGACGTGTAATAAAAGGTGGTGTGTAATAAACAAACATAGATATGCAGATTCTTTGCAACAATCCTCCGGCTCGTTGTTAATCATGATGTTGAAAACCTTTTATTAGTGACATAAAGTGATTTGCAAGGTAACTGGTGCTTTGCGAGCTCTTTGAGTTGGAAACTGGAAACGTTCCTTCATGCATATGAAAGGCAATTACTGCAACAACAAAAAAATGTGTTTACAATTGACTGTGATGGACCCAGGAGTGATGATACCACCTGCACAAGGGACAACAACGTTAATGAAGCAAGCAAGAGGAGAAACGAGAGAGTAGAAAAGATAGGAAAGAGATGAAAGCGCGAGGGAGAGAGGCAGAGAGGGAGCTCTATGAAGGGGAACCCACAAGGATACCTGAATGGAGCAGTGGCGGTAGTAACAAGCGACCCCACAGAGAGGTGAGGCTCCCAATCAGGTTCAGAGTGACTAACTGAACTATATGACTTTGAGGACAGTCTATGGGGGAGGAATGTGGTGTCCTGATCTTGCGGGAGATTAAGTGAGATCAGGAAATGGGAGAAGGTGCATGGGGGCACTAACTCGAATTCCAGACGGAGATGAAGACCCATTCTCCGGACCGGAGAAGTCATGCTCCATGCCATGGCAGAAATAACATACATACTGCATTTAACATTTCAGCTACTTGCACTTTGTTGAAACAAGAATAAATTAAAAAAGTACAAATCGGAAGATGTGACTCTACATTATTCATCTGCTCAAGAACACCACAATGGCCTTCTCATACATGGCGGAGTAAACGTGAAAGCTCCGGCTGCGAGTTGGAGAGGGTGCACTAGGCCATGAAAGGATGACAAAACAGCTACACTTTGTCATCCTTAGCTTCTGGCCGAGGTCCGCAGGGTCTGGGAAAAGCCACACTCTGGACTTTTTGTCAATAAGAAAATTGACGCACGATACAGGCTGCATTCTTCGGAAGAGGTGGCCCTGTCATCTTGTCCGCCCCCTTCCTCCACGGTGGTGGCTGCGGCCACTTTGCAATACATGCCTGCAGCATCCTCTTCTACGACGGCTACTCAGGTTCTGGGAAAGAGGACAAGCTCCTTGACTCCCTTGGGAGGAAGATTTTCACCAACTCGGCCTTGCAACTTCGGCAGGCCAATGTCGAACTGGTGTTAGCGGGGGCTAATATGCGCATGTGGAAAGGTCTGTCGGAGTTTGAGGAGTTCATCCCAGTCGAGAGGCTGGACGACTTTAAAGCGGGATTGTCCGACGCCAGGGTCTTGGCCCAGGATCTCCTGGAGGCTGCGGCTCACCACATAGACACCTCGACTCGGGGCCTGATGCTGGGGGTTGATACCTCACTACAGGAGTGGCTGCATGCCACCAAGTTTTCAAAGGAAGTGCAGGACAAGGTGCTGGACCTTCCATTTGATAAGGAGCTCTTTCATTCTACAACAGATGTAGAGCTGACCAAGACGAAGGATAGCACACAGACAGCTAAGTCGTTGTCAGTCCTGTTAAAGACCCCCTTTAAAACCCAGAGACCGCTTTCGTAGAGTCGGCTCTCCTCTGGTTTTAGAGGCTTCCTTGACCAGAAATCTCGTAGGGTGGATACCCCTTCGGGGAATAACCGCTGGAGGCAACAACGGACTTGGTTTTTCTCCCGCTCCTCAGCCTCTGCCTCAGGTTCAGGTGGCAGCGCCACTGAAAAACCTGCAAAATGAGGGTTTTCCGCACTCGCATGAGACCCCGGTGGGAGGACGCATTGCGTCTCATTAGGAGGCGTGGCAGACCATCACAAAAGACAGATGGGTCTTGTCAGTCGCTCGGGTGGGCTTCTGCTTACCTTTACCCACTACCCCACCCTTCAACCCTCCTTTCCAGCTGTCGGGCTCGCCCTCCCTGAAAGCCGAGGTTCAGAAACTTCTGGACCTCAGAGCTGTAGAACCTGTTCCTCTCGGGGAGCGAGGGGAGGGCTTCTATTCCCGGCTGTTTACGGTGCCCAAACCCAACCAGGCTGGCCTGCGCACCATCCTAGACCTTTCCCATTTCAATCTTTCCCTACCCCAAGAGAAATTCAGGATGATCACGCCCAGCCAGATACGGTCTTCCTTGCAGATGGCCGATTGGCTCAGCGTAGTGGATCTACCGGATGCGTACATGCATATCCTGATATGGAATCCACACAGGAGATATCCCTGTTTCTCTTTCGGAGAGGAGCACTTTCAGTTTCGAGTGCTTCCTTTTGGCCTCGGCTCTGCGCCACGTGTCTGTCGGTGATTGCGGCCTATCTTCATCTGCAGGGTATCCATGTGTATCTGTATTTGGACGACTGGCTCTTACGCAGTTCTTAACTGTTGAAAGCCGTGTGCAATCTTCAGTCTCTCCTTCAGCTCCTGTTCCATCTAGGGCTGTCGGTGAACTAGTGGAAATCTTCCATGACGGTTTCACAGGACTTGATTTTCCTGGGTTTTCGCTGGAACACGATCGACTGCAGGGTGTACCTGCCGGGGACAAAATGGCAGATCTGTTGGCCACGTGTCAGATGTTTGCGCAGTCGGAGAGCATGTCGGCCTGGTGGTTCCAGATGCTTCTGAGCCTCATGGCCTTGTGCGTGTTGGCTCTTCCTCTTCTCAAGATGAGGTGGACTCAGGCGGCTCTTCGGAGTTCTTGGCGTAAGGCTGTGGATCCGGATTCCAAGTTGATAACGATTCCGGATTCCATGAGAGTGGACCTGGAGTGGTGGTCATCTCCCAGCAACCTGTTGGTGGGTGCGGGTTTCAGGACCCAGCCCCTACGATGACGATCATGACGGACTCCTCCCTTCTGGGGTGGGGTGCGACGTTGGATCATCTTCAGGTCTTGGATCTCTGGTCGCCTCAGGACAAGCTCCTCCACATAAATCATCTAGAGCTTCTGGCGATCTTCCTAGCGCTCAGGGCGTTCAGACCAATCGTTGCCAACAAAGTTGTCCGCATACTCACAGACAATGTGGTGTCGATGTATTAAATCAACAAACAAGGGGGAACCAAGTCTCGCCCTCTCGTGGACCTGTCCATCCAGATTTGGGAGTGGGCTGTACTTCATGGTGTCTGGCTGCTTGCAGTGCACATCCCGGGCCAGCTGAATGTCACAGCGTATGCCCTCAGCCGGCGGACAGTGGTCAGCTACGAGTGGGAGTTGAAGGCAGAGGTCCTCTCATGGATTTTCCTGCGTTGGGGCACACCGGAAGTGGACCTCTTCGCTACGGCGGTAAACAAGAAGCTTCCTCAGTATGCCTCCAGAGGGGGGCTGGGAGCCTCCTCTCTGGGGGATGCTCTCGAGATTCCATGGCACAACATGAGAGCTTACGCCTTCACGCCCCTGCCTCTAGTTCACCGAGCAATTTGCAAGTTGAAGAACTCGGTGAACTGTTCCCTTCTGGTCATAGCTCCTTGGTGGCCGACCAGGTTTTGGTTCTCAGAACTTCAACACCTGTCGGTCAGGTTACCAGTGACCCCCGATCTTCTTCACCAGGGGAAACAGAAGCTGTGGCACCCCTCCCCACAATCGCTCAGCTTGGCGGCATGGTGCCCGAGTTTGTCTTTAGAACATCTTAACTTGTCTGCGGATAACATGCGTATTATCCAGGCAGCCAGAAAACCTTCGACTAGGTCCCAGTACAGGAGCAAATGGCTCAGGTTCTTTCATTGGTGTTTAAGCAAGCAGTTGGACCCAAGGGGGGGCTACGATTGACACGGTGCTGTCCTTTGTATGCTTCTTAGCAGAGTCGGTTGTCCATGTTCTGTCATGCAGAACTTCCCTTTCAGCGGTTTCCGCTTACCTTTCTACGGACCAATGCTCTTACTCTCTGTGTAACCCAGTGGTTAAGAGGCAATTTGCAGGCTTGGCACGCCTCTATCCTTCAATTCGTAGTCCGCACCTGTCATGGGACCTAAATGTAGTCCTGACGGCATTGTGCCATAAGCCTTTCGAACCAATGGCCACGGTGGACCTCAAGTACCTATCCTGGAAAGTGTCCTTTTTGGTTGCCGTTACGTCAGCAAGGCGGGTGAGTGAGCTCCAGGCCTTGTCGGTGGAGCACCCCTTTTTGGTCTTTCACAAGGCTTTGGACAAATCCTGCTTTCCTGCCGAAGGTGGTATCTGAGTTCCACCTGAATCAGTCGATCTCCCTGCCAGTCTTTTTTCCGAACCCTACCTCAGAGGCAGAAAGGGTTCTGCATTGTCTCGATGTCAGAAGGGCTCTTATGTTCTATCTGGACAGAACATCCGAGCTTAGGAGTTCTTCTCAACTGTTTGTGACCTTTGGTAAACATCAGGGTAAGCAGGCATCTAAGGCGACTATTTCCCGGTGGATCGCTGCCTGCATTACAGGTATTCATGCACTCCTATTACGGGGCAAGGCACCGCGGTTGCTTTTCAGAACTGTCCCCTGGGAGCCCATCGCTAGGGCAGCTACTTGGGCCTCCCCGTCTGCTTTTTGTAAGCATTATTGTCTTGACATGAGCTCAAGAGCTGATGCTCAGTTTGGTCAGGCTGTGCTGAAGAACCTTTTTCAGTAAGGGGTATTTGCATCCACCCGTAGTTCCTGTAAGGAGTGCTTGGGAATCTCCCATAAGTATGGAGGAAAGGAGACAGGATGTAGGAGTATAACCAGGTGACTCACCCTAGTGACCACCTTACTCCTAGTCCATAGTCCCCTTTCCGCCATACGCCCGCCCGCCGTCCCCTCTAATAAGGTTCCTCTGTTATTGCTAATAGGTCTCTGACCTGGCGATAGAAAAGGACTAATGGGCGATGCCGGGGCGGAGCCACGGTGGGCGGGGTTACGGCCGCGTGCCGGGCCCCGCGCAAGAAAGAGAGGAAGGAAAAATTTCAGGAAAACATTTTTGGATGCTTTTTACAAAGTGCTACGGTTCTGTCCCACAGGATGGAGAGATGTCCCATAAGTATCGAGGAAAGGGGACTATGGACTAGGGGTAAGGTGGTCACTACGGTGAGTAACCTGGTTATGGTCGCAGACCTAGTGATAGAAAAGGACTGAAGGGCAATGCGCGGGGCAGAGCTCAGGAGGGCGGGGTTACGGCCATGTGCGGTACCCCACGCAAAAAGAGGAGGACAAACGTTTTCAATTTGATGCTTTTCATCAAAAGTGCTCAGGTCCCGTCCCGAAGGACGTAATGTCCCACAAGTATGGAGGAAAGGGGACTATGGACTAGTAGTAAGTTAGTCACTACGGTGAGTAACTTTGTTAAAGCTCAATCAATGAGTGCAAACTTCGGCTGGGTGATACATTTTATGTACATATGTTCTCTGTACAGCGCATTCGCAAAAGCGCTATATAAATAGCATATCATTACACATGGCACAGCCAAGCCAGCCCCACAGTAGTATTCCCCACCATCCCCCCTCCAACCTCACCATCACATTAAAACACTCAAGTTGGCTTTACTTTGCCCAAAAACGGCAGTAATACATGCCATGCTCTTGTCAAAAAATGTTCATGCTCCAATGTGCCTCCCAGGCCCAAGCGTGCATACACACAGATACAGAGATATGGACACATTCAGACACACACACCCACACAGATGATCTGTCATTCACACGAGCACCCAGAACATTTAGACTGTACGCTCATTAACACGCGCAGTCACACCCATCTACACCATTCAAACTGCATTCATTCATATGTGTGCACTTGCAAACATATCCTAGCATACAAACATACAGCCACTTACACACTCCATGCATGCATGCATGCATACATACAATCCCTGCATGCACACAAATACACTTTGTTTTAGTTTATGCTGATAATTGGCTGCATGGGCCATGTAAAAGCTGTGCCAGCAGTTAAGCCTTCAGCTGCAACATAGGGGTGGGGGGTGTGACTACTGATATCCCCTGTGCAGGCTTTTGTCCTCTGCATCTTCAGTGACGTTTTTTTCCACCTCTGAGAGCAGAGTATTTGCTTAAGTAAATGCACTGCTCTCCGAGGAGGGAAATGTGACAGGTTCTTTCTGGCCTAGCCCAGCTGGGCTTAACAGCAGAGTGATGCCTGCTGTGTAAAAGTGGGGGACAGAGTTCCCTCTGTCTCGCCCGAACTATTTCTGCTAGCGTGTGCCCGGGCCCCAGAGCAGCCATGTACTTGGTGCACCTGCTTCTACTCTACTCCAGGCTCTTCCTCTGATTCCTCCCTCACTTTCTTTCGGTCGCTCTTCCCTCTGTTACTCTCCCCTCTCTACTACTCTCTCCTCTCTACTACTCTCTCCTCTGCACCCACACCTTTTTCTACATTTATCCGTCTTTTACTCTCCCAGTCTCCCACCCATCTAGTCTCATTCATCCCCTTCTCCACTGTTCGCCTCACTCACCTTGCACACACACTTGCAGCCAAATACCACTTTCTTCCACCAACACCTCACCTTGCACACACTTTCATCAATCCTTGTCCACGCTCCTCTGCACTGTATTTCCTCCACTTGATCTTCTCAACTCACCCAAAAAACTCACACTGCCATGATTTACATGTCCATTTTATCCTCCTCGATCCCCTTGCATTGGTTATCTCCTCCGCTTGTTCACTGGCTGGTTAACTGGCCCAACCACTGGCTTCTTTCTTCCCAGTGACTGGCTTTAAGGGCTGCCCCTTTTCATGCATGGGTCGGTTGGTGTTTGGAAATAGCGGTCTGCTCAAGTTATGGTCCATTTTAGAGATTGTAAGTCCTCTGGCATTTACACCTTTAGCAAACTGCCATTGTCAATCAGTCCTAGAGTTCGTATCAGGGCTACACAGAGCATCTGGATTGCCAGTTTGATAGGCAGACTGTTTCCGCTGAAGGTACACTCTGTACTTGGAGCATCTGGATTACTGGTTTGATGTTCAAATAGCTTTGCGGTCTTGTAGTTGCTCGCCAGCTCTTTCTCGGGTTACTCGCTCTTTCCTCCACCGCCATGTCTTCTAGGTAATGTAGTCATATGGGCAAAAAGACAAAGGGCCTCATTACGACCCAGGCGGTAAGGGGTTAACGGCGCCGTAAAAGGTGGCGGCGCCGTTAACCCCTTACCGCCTAATTACGAGGTCCCTTTGCGGGTCCCTAACTTAACGGCTGGCTTTACAAGCCGTTAAGGAACGGGCACGCAAAGGGACCTTGGAGGCAATTACGGTACCGCAATTTGCGGTACCGTAATTACCGCCTTCCCCATTCCCATTGAGCCCTATGGGGCAAAAATAGGAATGGGGAAGGGACAATGGTGAATGGGGAATTACCGCCCCGCCAACCTTGTGATGGGGGTGGTAATTCCGCCATTCACCATGGCGGATTCCGGCGTCAACCATGGTGCTAATAGCGCCATGGTTAACGCCTGGGTCGTAATGACCCCCAAAGACGGCCAGGATTGGATACATCCATTATGGGACAAGAAAAGGTGGTATTAGTTCACTTAGAAAGGCACATGTAAAAGGGACAGAGACATGTGCCATCCCAACTCCTACACCCCACCTCTGAAACCGGTCTGGCTCTAGGCGATACTGTGGTATGCCTCCTGTCCCAGGTTAAGAGGTCCCCATCCCATCTTAACAAGGTCATTTCTCTGGCCCTGTCGCAATGCACGTGCCGATGTTCATTTTTCACTAATTTATGCGTTAACGTTCCAACAACGTTGAGTTTATTTAATGTTTAGTGTCTAGTTTACCTTCAACGTTGGCATTGGCAACGTTTTGTGCACTAACCATTTATAGATAGTAACCCATACATTATGTTCAAATTGGGTTTTCCCTGTCCGACTGCTTTTTTTATTTTTTAAAGAGACTAATGTATGATTTGTGTGTGAGTTATGTTGAAATGTTTTGATGGGTGTGGCGGATCTTTCATTTCATGGATGTTTCTTGTTTTGTATAATATTTCTTATTTTGCTTTTTTCCATTTTATTTGTCCATCTGACCCTGCAGCTTATGACTGAATAGGGGGCTGAGCATGTTTTTCAGTTTTTTATTTCGTTTGTTCTTCTGACCCTGCTGAGCATGTCCAGCAGCTGTACTGCGTGTTGGGTGAGCAGCCGATCACCTTGTTCGTTTAGCAGAATCTATCATTTTGCTCTGTTCATTTCCTTTGTCCCTCCAGCCCTTCTGAAAATGCCGTCAATTCTACTGTGTGCTGGGTGTGGAGATCATCTTATGTGTTTTGCATTCTATTTGTCATTTTGCTGTATATTTTTCATTTTCTTTTGTTGCGTTGACCATGCTGCACTTGATTGAAATATGGCTATGTTGTTGGGGTCTGTGGATGTTTGTTTTGATGTACGTTTTTTGTTCCATTTTGTCCTTTGTGCCTACAGTTGTTCATGTATACAAATACCAATGGATTTGTTTGGGCTTAAAATGTCGACATATTAGTTGATTGGATTTTCAAAACTTTACAGCATATGCTACTTCAGCCTAAGACTTAAGTGTGTGCCAAAAATCCCATATTTAAGTAGACCATTTTGAGATATCCTTATTTAATTGGTGCATTCTTAAGCACTTATGGAAATTCTCTGGCATGTTTTCTTCAGAAATCATTTTAGGGACAAGTGTTATTTAGCCAGGTAAATTGTACTGCCACTACTGCTTAGATTCACATACTGTGCATTGTCGGCCATTTCACTGTCTTTCATCTAGAGGTTGGTATGGAGTAATAGAAGTTAACTGAAAAGAATGATGGGTTTTGAGAGGGGCTTTGTCACATTATCCCTATCCTATGGATCCCCACAATGGTCCTCCAAGTTAACGCTCCTCTGACCTTTTTCCCAGTTAACATTTCGATCATGAAGTGGAAACTTGTAGAAGAACAATGTCAACGATGTTAAAGTGAGGCGTCAGTGTGCATAACACGGTGCGGTCCCGAAGCCATTGTAAGGACAGGTCATATGAGTGACAAATATATTTTTCTATTCACGATCTCTGGCCCTTAATGCTAATTGCATTCATAGCAAAGACTTCATTTAAATTGTGCACAAATGGCAACACAAAGTTTCTAGGGATGAACAGGATGAACAGGCAAAAGTGTGCAATGTCAGTCAAGAAACTTTCAGATAAGAAAAATATCCATCAAAGTTTAAAACATCAATACCAACATTGCATTTAAGTACACAAACTGTATAAAATACATAAAAGCATTACACATAAATATCAAATATTACAGATAATGAATTACTGCATACGAGAAACATTCCTCAGTTTTAGGGCACATCGCAGGTATGAATTGTCCAGGCTACAAACAATGAATTAGCCAATAATAGGTTAGGGCTCTTCTACGTTGTCTACAGCCCATTTGCCTTAATAACTGCATTATAGTTTTACTCCTAATATTTGAGTAAGTTGGATAAAAAATGATAAATGTCCCCCTGTTCACCATTTGTTAATAAGCAATTTAATTCATTTGCGGGGAGAACGTTAGTTATAGACCACTTGCCAGATACTGCCCTTGGCACACATTTTGCAAGTGTGTCACTCTGCCTGAAAACAGCCTGTTCCAGAGCCTGATATATGCAGCCTTTTTCTCCTCAGCAAAGCCAGAATTAAGAGCCCCTTCCAGCGCTGTAATGGGCTCTAACTCCCTTATGGTGTTGCTGCATATTGGCACATTTGTGACACCGAACACCTTCAACTGTGCCATGGGCTCCAAGCCCCAAAGTGTATTCCCGGGCTACAAGTCCCTTAGATGCAGGTACGGGCTCCAAGCCCCCTCAAACGCTGGAATGGCCCCAAGGACCCTCCTCTGCTCCAGGCGCTTTGTACTTTAGCCCAAACTCCTTCAAACAACCTCCTTGTCACTTCTTGGTGCAGCTTAGGTTTATAACCTCTTCTGATGCTGCTGCCCTGGGCTCCAGCCCCCCAGCTGCGCAGCATGGCTTCCTAATAATCCAGGCTTAACTTAGACCCCCAGGCCTCTTCAAATCGCTACTGCCTTGGGCACCAAGCCCTCCATGTCGCAGCTTGGGTTACCAACCCCTTAAAACAGTCTTTGGGCCCTCAGCCCTGCTAAAGTCTCTTGACTTTCTCTGTGCTTGACCTGTCTAACTACTGACAGACCAGCTGGACCCCTGGCTCCTTATTTTCTGTGCCTGTGCCCTTTGCGCTGGGCCCTTCTGCGCCTATAGCATTAAGCGCTCTTCCTACCTGAGAGAGAGAGAGGGTCTTCCATGGTTTGGGGGGGTGGTGCTTGTCTCTTCGTCTGTGCTGCCCCCCCAGCACAGCCAGCATCCTCGTTGCCAATATGGAGTTCTGTGTTTTAGCAAAAGGACTCTGACATCAAGGTGTGGATGAGTAACTTCTTTAATCAGTTTCCAAGCATAACATCCAGTTTCTAGAGTCATTATTCATCAGATGGTAAAGTCCAGATCTCATAGACAAGCACCGGCATCCTCTCTCTCAGGCTACATCTCTCAACTCCCTCAAGAGAACACAAGTCACACATAAACATTCTAACCAGTAACATTCCATTGTCAATCATGACACTCACTCCAGATTCCATTAGGTTGCAGGATAAGACCAGATCCTTACATGCCCCTAATTGAAAAAATATAAAATCTTGTACTGATGTCCATACGCATTTATACTTCTATTTAATCCATAAAAAGTAATCTGAACTATTAGTTGTCAAGATTGAGTGCGGCTCGACACTTTACCCAATTCAACTTGTTAGCAATTCGTGATCATCATCGCTTCAATATTCTTCAGTAGTTAAGCAATAAGTGCTGGTTATCCAAGGCCATATGTTTTTTAAATAAATGATAACCAAGGGATATAGAAAAAGCTTGCCTTGGAGAAGATAACATGCTTTTAATTTGGATGTGAAAGGGTTGCTCTATCCTTTGGCGAGACGTGTGCTATGTAATTGTGTAGTGACCATTTTTAAGGCGTGTAAGTGGTTCAAGACCAAAACTGTAAAAACCAGCATCAAGGCACATCATGTGCCAGAAAGCAAGGGCCTAAGAAATACAGGATTAGGCAGAACTGGAAATTGTAATGGGTGAGTGACACTGGCAATAGGAGTAATAGACCTCGTAGAGTCCAAAGGGCCCCTGAAATTGGGACTGGCCCTATAAAACCCACACTTGGCGAAACATACTGGTCGAACACCTCTCTACAGTCTAGGCTCATTCACAGTCATGCCACATCTCTGCATTGATGCCTGAAAAGCAGTGCCAAACATTTGCAACTATACCTAATATAAACTCCCCAACGAGGAACACCACTGCTCATTAATCTATGCATCACATTTGAAACTAAAACAGATTCATAAGCCCCGGAAAACACATGTTACTTAGAATAATAATCTTTCGGGAGCTCATAGCGATTTTAAAGTCACATGTGCCCACCCATCCCGGGCGCTATTGGAATACGGGGGAATGCATGCACAAATAACCCACATGCACAAATACCAGCTATCTTGGAGGGTGGGGGGGGGAGAACTTAGAGTAACAGTGTGGGTATCTGTACACTTAGTATAGATATAGTGGGACAGAAAGCCCCTGTAAAGCCGTGTCTTTACCTTTTCAGTAAACATCTCTAATACTCTATATCAGGTAAAAGATGGCGGAGTATGCATAGCATGGGACTCAAAAGAGAAATAAACAAGCTCCAGAAACACTATTGCTGGTAAGTAAGCTATTTATTATGTACTAAGACCCCTTTCTCATACCCTTTGATCCAACTAGCCCCATTGTACTCCCTTTCACATACTGTACCATAAGGAGACATCCTACATTTCCTGGAATATTGGAGTCTCTACCAGAATTAAACCTACACTTCTCACTTGTTCTTTTAAATCTACTGTGCGTCGAAAGGAGTACAGAAGCTGGGGCTGATGTAACTGAGAATTTAGTATAGCTTAGAGAGGAGATGCCTCTTTACTCCCAAGCTGTAGCACCAGTTTTCTAATGGCTGCAGATCACCAGGGACCATGTCTGATACATGTTGTTTGGTAACCCAATGGCAAAACCATATTGGCAACATTAGTAGCAGTGATACACCAACACGTGTCTGTGAAAGGGGCAACCTCCTGTAGAGGAGGAGCCAAGTACCCCCACCTCAATCGACCCGCCCCTTTTACCTGTATGCTGGAAACCAGAGTATGTGACGTACACAGAACAGCTGAATCGACAAAGAGCAGAGTATGGACTCAATCCAGTACCAGTGAAAGGGTCAGTACCCAAGAGAATATGGGAGCCAAAGTACCCATTGAGAAAACCATATCTGCATACAAAGAAATATGATGGCCATTTGAATGAAATCCCTGAAGAAGCAGAGCCAATAAACGGCAAGGATGAATGGTAGTATCACTAACCATTGCCATGTATATGTTATATGGAGCTGAAGATGAAGTACATAAAAGAGATGCAGTGACTAGAGAATGCAGATATTCTATAAGGCATCAAGAAAGCAACAGGGATAAGTGACATCTTGTGCTCAAGGTGAAGAAGCTTATGCCACAGGAAAAGATGAAGATATTCAATTATTTTACACGTCTATAGATGCAGAAGAAACGCAAGCAGCAAAGTAATCGTGAAGCTAGCTCTAAGCTTATAGTAAATATACTGTGGCAAGCGCCAACATATAGATACATAAGAATTAGAGAATTATGGAGTTTTCCACTAAGCGTATTATAGCAGGTTGGACATTAACAAAAGGCCTCAGTTCAGTGTGTCGCAGGTAAAAAGCAGAATGAGTTTTCAAGCAGAATATCAGTGAAAGGCGAGGCAAGAAGGCAAGGTCTTATCAAACTGGAATAAACTGACTTTGGATACAAAATCATGTGAAATAACAAACCTCCGTTCAAAAGGAATGAACATAACAAGGAAGACGTCAGAGGTCTATTAGAAAATAATATTAAAATACACAAAAGGCTTGATTTTATGGTCTCTAGTCACATCGAAGCATGGATTTGGATGAACGAGATGGTCACACCCACGCATGAAGGCAGACTGTGCTTCTCACTCCCTAATTTTCTCAGAGCAAAGAACACTCTCAAGGACGAAGTTCAAAGGCCTTATTGACAGTAGACCACTGAGGTGATGATGGATTGATATGCTAATTGGTGGGAAGCTAAAGTTAAGGCAACCTCACCAGCATCTGGATGGCCATCGTGCAGGCTGCTAACGTAGGTGGAAAAGTACTGAAGGTGGAAAGAGTGCCAACAAATTGTAGAGGACCTGCGTATTCAGGGGGCCTATAGTGTGTAAACCAATGGGACGTTGTGTATTTAGTGACGTTCATAGTGGTCATTTTGAAGGGAGGGCTTAGTTGCCCCACCTGATCTTAAGTAACCAATCACATAGTTACACTTTTTAGACTATTATGGATCATATACTTAGACGTTTACTCAGAACCAATTGCCCATGCTTATACGTTTTTTTTGTTTGCCATGTAGGATGACTTTAGTACACATGTAATTTAGACGTCATTGATGACACATTTTGATTATAAAAGTGCAGTTTTTTCTTACAGTACTTTGAGTTTGAAGATCGATCGATCGATTGCTTTGATGTTCGTTATGCTCCCTGTTTTAGATAATTGACATTAAAACAGTCTTCCTTTTGGCAACTTCCTGAGCCGGCTTTATTATTGATGTATGAGGAAGGTCTGCATCCCCATCCATCTCAAGGGTAATTGCTGCTCATCAAATGGGCTGGACTATCATTTCACTCCTGTCATCTTTTCAGTTAGGCTAAGAGATTAAATGACGTGCACATGCCCTTTCTCAAACACTAGACTGTGTCTAGTGTCTGGGAGCAAGTACAGTTCAGTAAGCTAAAAGCAGCTTATATACTCTGCTCAGCCCTCCGTGACATCATGCATGGCACAGCTTCCTACTTCGGAGTTAGCAGAAACCTGGTAACTCTGGTCTAATCCCAAAAAATCTCTTTTGTTCCTGGAAACCTTGACTGCCAGAAATGATCATTAGGGTCTCCTCTCTGTCATACAGCATCTCCATTTTTTTTTTTTACGAATGATGTGCTTTGTTTTAGAATAGCATATGCATACATTGTACAATGTTTGTGTATTCTTATTGTATATATACTTTCTTCAGTGACAGGTAATCTGAATACCCTAAAATCTATCATGAAAAAGAAAGATGGCAAGAAGGAGTCAAGTAACACAAAGAAGAATCTTCAGTTTGTTGGTATAAATGGAGGGTAAGATGTAGCTTCGTTCCCCCTCCATTCTGGCCTCACTACGCTTTCTCCATTGCATTTCTCCACTAATCAATTTACATTTGTTCTCTTAAATGAGCTTGCTTTCATTCTGCCTTCTCTCTCTACACCAATGTTGCCGTGGCTCACTGTCTTTCCATTCAATCCTTAGCTGAGACCTTCACTCAGTCTGTGCATTCCTTCTTTCTTCAATTCCTTTGTCTATCCTTTTGTTAATTTACTTTTTTTCCAAATATCTTTACATGTCAGTTAACATGTTGTCAGGGGCTTCTGCCACATGCTCTTTACCCTGCTACTCGTTCTGTGTTGTATCGCAACATACTGGCATCAGCAGTCGTTTTCCAAATCCTTAGTGGGCACAGGGCCTTGCTCACATCGGCTCAATTTAATTTAATTTGGATGAACTTGTGGACTATAGGTATTGTATTAATGCCCTTTAAGACATTGACATTGATCAACAAATGTTACCAGAGTAAAGTGATGAAAGAACAAATTATTTGGGCTCGGTGATATCCACTCCAAATAAAGCCTCATCACCCAAACTCCTTTCTTCACCTTCCAGCTAAATATAAAGTAGAACATAAAACTATTAAATAAAAGCATGCACAACCTCACATGGACATATTAATGTTAGTTTTAGTTGTACCGATGTGGCACACTTCTTCTCCTTGCCAATTTGGTGCAATATGTGTTAGACTATGTAGCTTGTTTTCGTTTCTTCATACATTGTAGTCGGTGCTTTTGGTGCTTGCACACATTTTGGATGTTTGTGTTTTGACGCATTAACCACTTTAGAAAAGCATCTCATCCATGACTATCTCTTTTTTTTTTTTTTTTTTTAATGAAACCTTCATTTTCAGGATGTACTTCAGATGCAATAATAGTAATCAAGGGGAATGTTGATAATGTTTTCCTTTTCTATCTCTCCCAGGTATGAGACAACATCGAGTGATGATTCAAGTTCTGATGAGAGTACCTCGACAGAGTCGGATGAGGGTCAGAGGGTGGAATGTTTCAATGCTGAAGTGATAGAAATTCACCAGGGCTTGAGTGGGGCTGATGGTATTCACATTGAAAATGTCGAGTCTGCCAATGAGGGAACCAAGATGCACATTGAGGAGAAGGAGGCAGAGAAGGTGGAAATTAGAGAAAGGTACTGTGTTTTGATTTGCTGAATTCTATTTAGTAAATTAACTTTGCAGTAAGTCTTGAAACGGGCTCTTCCTACAAGTCAACGAAGATTTCAAATATGAAAAATGGCTCCCCTGGGATGGACCGATTCCTTAGGAGGGCTTTCATCACCTCCATTTCAGGTTCCCCGTGTCATTAGAGTCCATCTCCTAGTTCTCTGTATGGTGCTTCACCCAGCTACATTCAGTCAACTGAAATGTAAAGATTACACTTGCATGAACATTCACATTAGTTCTTGTTGGGCTCCTTCATACACCGTTCTGCAATTTACCCCTTCTTGAAATTGTCTTCAAATTGTTCTTTGTATAAAATATTAATTTAACAAATTAACTCTTATGCAGTGCACAAATGCCTAATAGCTCACATGTAAACTTGGTATTGGGGTTCAATCAAGGGAGTAAACTATGACACTGAATTCTATCTGAATTTAAAATATGTTCAAATATTGTGCTCTGCTAATTTTCATAAAGATTCAACTTAAAATTCCATTATATGATAAAGCTATGAGTTGGTAACCTCTTATTCCGTTAAAGTAGAGAGGGCGCATACCCTCCCTTCCTGTACTTTAAATTCTGTTGAATGGTTTTGCAGTTCTTGATTTCAGACAAATCGGTATAATGTCCAAGGGAATGTATTCACTTTTTGACAGTTATATTGACCTCCTGGTCAGCTTAAAAGAAAATAAACTAAATCGTTCCCCACCAATAAGAGGTCCATTACCTATTCTAAACCAAAGGTTCAAAGAAAGTGTACTATTGTCAGGATGATTTAACAAACAGTCTTCAGCCCAAAATCGATCTTAGCCTATTACTTTCCCTGTGAAACTAACAAACATAAGCCAGAGACACTAAAACAATTAAAATGTGTCTGACTGCCTTCTAGTTGTGTTTCTCTTGCCGACAGGTTCTTGCCCACTCTGATTCTTCTGGACAAGGTTTTCTAAGGTGCTCAGCCAATGGCCGGGAATTTTTTCTTCCTCGCCATCTTTTCAGTCTGGGTTTCACGGTTTTTGTTCCACTCCATGCTTATATCTAGTCCTTTTACCCTCACTTGGAATTCAGTTTCTTTTTTTATTTCCCTTACGCCCCCCTCGACATCCCCCTTTGGTTGCATCTTTGCGTCTGGTTGTTCTTTGTGGTTACTCCTGTTCTGGGACCTTTTCTTTCTTGTACTCCCCTCCTGGGATATATTCTTTTGGTACACCTCACCTTGCGGTTTTTCTGCTTTCTTTTCTGCTCTCAACCGACTTTGGGGTTTCTTTGGGTTAACCTCCCTCCCCTCAGAGCATCTTGGTTTTCACCCCACCTTGGTGTTTCTCTGCTCTCGCCCTGCCTTGCGGTTTTCATTGGTTTCACCCTGCCTTGGGGTGTCTCAGCTTTCACCCCACCTTGAGGCTTCTCTTTGGGTTCGCTCTGCCTTAGAGCATCTCAGCTTTCACCCTGCCTTGAGGTTTCTCTGCTTTCATACCCCTTATTTGGGCATTCTCTTCTCACCCCCTCTTGGAATGTTCTCCTCTCTCTCTCTCTCCCTTTCTTGGGATATCTTCACTCTGCTTCCACCACTCTGACCCTTTCACGGCACTATGAAGGAGGATGGGGTGAGCTGTTTATGCAATGCACAAACTGGACTCGCCTGCTTGGCTTTCCTCCTCACGGCAGGGTCCCTGGATCACCCAGCCTTCTCTTTTCTGTCAGGGTCTCTCCAGTTGGTAGGGGGTTCATCAATTCTTCCTCCCCTGGAACCAGTCCGGGCACAACAGGGTCTTCTCCCAAGTAGGTTTGCAGGTTGGCTTCTCTCAGGCAAGTAGCCTCCTTTGTCAGCCGGCTCTTCCTCTTCTAGACAGAGATTCCCCTCTCCAGCAGCTACTCTCCCTCTGTAGCCTCCAGGAGCTTCAGGGGTGTTTGCCCTGATTGGGACAGCCTGCAACTGAAGGTGTTGAAAAGTACCTTTGTACTGATAACTCAGAGCCTCAGGTACAAGAGAAACTTCTTTACTTCAGTTACAGTGCAGATAAGAACAGGATCAGGTTACAAGACACAGGTTACATAGGAGAAAATCCACCGGCCACCCTCTCTCTAAGCCAACCTCTCAACAACCGTCATTCAGAGAACAACCAGCAGAGACACTCGCACAACATTCCACTTCCAGGCACTCATGACATCACATACATACTGAGCAGAGTAGATGGGGGGAAAAGGTAACATACAATGAGGGGCTGCCTTTTATACTTTGCCCATCCTCTTCCTGCTGCCTTCTTATTGGTTTAGGTAAGGTGTTCATTCTCTGGTCCTCGGCTAGTTCAAATTTCTGTTAGGTTCATTAGTAATTTAGATGTTAACTTCTTACATTGCTTTTATTTTTTTTACTATTGCCATTTTTTATATATCTATTGCTGTGTGTGTGGGCTTGGACATGTTTATTATATCAGCAAAAAAAATGTCTCCGTATGGTGTGAGGTGTGATTTGAACCTAGTCCTCCTTGTATGCTGCATTGAGCTGCGGCTAAGGCTAGGGCCTTTCCTCAGCAGCGTCACTTCTGCTCTCTCCACTGTAAATGCGCTACGTCCGGCAAAACTCCTCTCCCGGCTGCAGGGTCTCAGTGCCACTGCAAGGTCCACTCTCCATGCCTCTCCTGCTGGCACTGTCGGTCCACAGCGGCGCCTTCTCCCCTCACATCCCGTCCCTGCAACAATCCGCCGCATGTAGGTTTCCTGTCGGAGTCGCCAGTTTACTCATCACAGTGAGCAGTATTGCATGCTAAGTTGGTACATTTCCATATATTTAGTGTAATAAAATGGGTAAGGATTTAATGAGAGGTATAGGATGTAATAAGGTGGCTAGGATATTGAATTAAACTCTCCACTAAGAGCATCTTTCTGCCCTGCTTGTTTATTACAAGAATTGCAGTAGTGTTTGGTGCACCATCAACCCACCTTGCAGTTTGGTTTTGATTGATCTTCCAGCTCAATAAGGCTGGTATTAGTTTAACTTTTTTATTTAGCTTGAATATGATGGACTAAGGTTGGATAATTTAAATGTAACGTTGACAGTGTTATTTGCACAAAGTAAGCAAGGACCAGAAATGCTCAGCTAAAAGCATCTGTTCTTTCGCGCAAAGTTCATTTTCTCATTCCTTTGTGAAAGTTATATTTTTAGGGCAATTGATTCATTGTAAACAGCAGAACATGAACAAATGTTTCCAGAATTATTTATTTTTTGTCTAGATCAGAGAAGCAGCGTCCCTGTGCCAGAACATGGATTTCAGTCTGCATTATCTGAAGGCTATAATAGAATATTCTTTCCAAAGCAACTCAAACTTGCTGCTTTATAACATTACCCGCTGGCATTAGATGTCTGCTGCATACAGAACAGGCAACATCTAAGGTTTAAAAACCTAAATAAAACTATTTCTTATTTTGGACCAATTGTAATGATTAAAATAGCTCTATTTGGACCACGTATGCTACAAAGTAGCATTGAAGTCTGTGGTAATGTCTTTTAGGAGCAATTGGTGGGCTTCTGTATACAAGCGACTTTCTCTGTCCGCTTTCCTGAAGCTGTGAAATTGGAAACTGGTCTGTCGAATTTGCTTTGTGTTTGCAAAGCCACTGGATTTGAATTATGTGCTCCTTTTTGTATGGTCCTATGAGGAGATACAGAAGGACAGGCAACCAACCTAAAACCTTGCAATGTTGTTTACCCCTTTACATGAGCAGTTTTGCATATTATTTCATCATTCTCTTGTTTAGCACTGGAGCTCTAAAGAGTCCCTGCAATTTAGTTTCACGAGCAAAGCATTTGATGGGGTGCATTTTGAAGCATTGTTCCCCTGAGTTGTTTCATCTGTTGTGCACATTGAATGTTTTATTGTGTCCCTCCTTCAAGAACAGGAATACTATTAAGTCTGCGTTTTGCATTTTGCTTTTTTACCCAGGTATGAATTAAGTGAGAAGATGTTGTCGGCTTGCAATACTTTGAAAGACAATGTTAATGACCCCAAGGCTTTGGCTAGCAAAGATGTGGTAAGCTGAACCTTCCGAGATGGAACCTATTGTTTCCTAATAATGTTTGTGCCAGAAATTCTGCTCTGTTACATAGTTAAACTTAGTTCCAGCAATTTCTGATAGTTCTCCCCTATTGTAATCATATTGTGACGTTATAGTGTCTAGCTCAAACATTTACCTTAAGCACGAGAGAGATGTAAAGCATCCATTTGTGAAGGGAAACGTAGCTAAAGTCTAGCGACTACTACCTGGAAGTATTAACAGCCCTTGGAAAAATGTACAATGGCATACTTTTGAAACATGCAGTTGCTGTATTAGAAACTAAAATCCTCAATGTATACAGCAAACACCCGGCTCAGGTATAGTACAATCTTGCACGCTGTCCAGTCAAGCCATCCTAATCCTACCCTGCCACAGGCAAGCCAGATCAGGATTAAAAATACTTTATAAAGCAACCAACTAACCAACAAAAATCTCCCATTTTTCTTAAGCTAACCTAGAATTAGAAATCCCTTTGGAATGCCTGAACCGCCTGTTCAGGAGTTAGTTTATAGTAGCCCTGCTACCCATGCATAGTTTGTGTGTGTGTGCACATTGCAAGAGTGATGATTCAGTGCAATCCCAAATGTCATAATATCCACTACAATTCACTTCTGTCATCTGTGGATGTAGTCCTTTAAGTATGCATTTCTAACAGTTAAGTTAATAATAGGAAGAAGCACATACACAATTTTTCATGTTTTGGTCAAAGAAAGCTACTTTGAGAATCATGTGTGTGGCTCGAAAGATAATCTTCATGGGATTGTTCTAGCATCCTCGGCTCCCAGCTAATGTAGTTTAAGAAAACACACTCATGCTCCTCGGAAGCATGCTCATTGGAGTAACACGTAATCTCTAGCCCAATGAAGGCCCCCTTGCGCACACATGAGGTTGAATTTATTAATATGAAAGTACTTGTTAATCTGTGACTCTACAAATACACAGTCTGAAATATCCTGCAATAGTGCTCTTCCAAACATCCATTGCCACAACTGTTAATGCACTTTCCCGTTACTACGGTATGTTCCAAGCAGACCTGCAGTCGTACAGGGACCTGGCTAAGACTACTGCGCCCCTAAGCAAAACTATAACATCAATGCTTTACTGCCCTTGCACGTATGGGTCCAAATCACAAAGAAGCCCTGTTTTGGTGTACGTTCATCCAGGTAAAAGTTACTTGTAAGTGTGGTTCTGACTCCCACCTCCAAAATAATGGGTATAACTTGACACTGTCAGCAAATCCTTATAGATTGCACCTGATTGGTGAAAAGGGCTCACTTTGGCACACATTTTGTGATCTGGCATGCAATAATTGCTCAATGTCATGTAGGGGGAAACGTAAACATTTTGTGAAGGTCTTTGTTAAAATGGATTTTCAGAATCCACCGTGAGAGGCCAACCTATTCTGTTGAACAGAGACAAAAAGTAATGACTAGCCAAACTCCTATCTGGCTAGTGTGACTGAACAGCAAGGCTTCCACTCAGGAGGGTGTGAGAGTGGTGAAGGGTTCAGTTAAGCACACACAGAGCACTGTTAATAATAATAAATATAATGGGTTATGCAGAATGTACACAAATAGTTATTTGTTTAGACCTTAGACAACTCACTTTGGGGTGCTCTGCCCAGAGCGCTAGAAATTTACTTTTTAACACAGTTAGAAATATTTTCCAATGTACTGTAGTTTAGCAAAGCAAGGGAATGAAGAAATAGAACTAGTTAAATGATCAAGACATAGAAAAATAATAGGTTAAGAAGACAGAAGTTAGCAACCACAATACAAAACCTTACAACAAAGGTTCTAACCTTAAACATTCCTTGTCTGGCTAGGAAAGATCCCACTAATAGTCTTCAAGGGGGTAGAAGTCTATTTTAGGAAGGTGCAAAAGTGTTGACTTGAGCCAGTAGAGGTGTAGCTGTAAGAGTTTCAAGGTTTAGTAAAAACAAGAGGTATGTCTTTTTAAAAGACCGTCTTCCAATCCAACTACCTTAGGCAAGACCCAGGGGAGGGTACCAGGCCAGAACACCACAGTTCAGGACTAGGCAAGGGAGAGCTATAGGACTAGGACTTTACCCCCCATACAACCCAATTGAGACGGGGAGAGCAAAGCAGCTAGGGTTACTCACTCCCTGCACTTAGTCACTCGGGGACCACCATTGAAGTCCCTGAAATAATTGGGTCATCTGGATTTGTACCTTGGTTTCATTGGAGGAAGCCCGAAGGGTCGTGGGAGCAGAGGTCACTTCTTGGGTCAGCTAGTTCTGGTTCTGTGATCCGATGGACCACATTCTGGATTCTGGACACTCAGAACACATTGACTTCAAGACCATTATTCCGGTGATGACCTTAGGGTACTCCCACGACGTGATGCAGACAGCGATGGCCACTTGAACAAAAATGGCAGAAGACAGTCCTTGTGAGAAAAAATAAACTGGTCCTCCAAGACCCCCTCTTTGTGGTGGAGAGCTGTAACTTCAGAGAAATGGTTCTTTTATAAGATGAAGATCTGCAGAGTCCCCAGTCTCAGCATGGGCGAGGGGGGGTACTTTGCAGCGAAGTAGCCAAGGACATAGTCTGGCTAGCCCACCAGATTGGTACAGGACTGTTCTGAGGGCTTTGTGCTCGAAGACCCCAACCGGCACATAGAGTCGGGGTTTGCTCAGAAGCACTTTAAGACAAAATAGCAGCACCCGTCAGATGCATGGGGATATATACTTCAACAGCAATCAATAAGGACAACTCAACGGTTTGGCGAAGGGAGTCCATTTAATGACAAGTACAAAAAACGGGGAGTCTCGTGAATATCAGCGGATGCGTGATCTTCCTTCTCGCTTCACAACTCCAACGATATTCACAAAAATCATAACATTTATACTGAAAACTCGTCATTGACATTTAATGCTTAAAATTGGCATGCATTTCTATTGGTTAGGAAAAGGTAACTTTAGTATAGGTACTATATCTGTATATGGTAACGGAGTAAGGGGCTTGGGTAAACAGTCAGGTGGGGCATCTAAGCATCTACCTTCAAAATGGCTACTGTAGATGTCAATAAAAGTACGACGTCTCATTAGTTCTACTAACTATAGGATCCTAGCTTACTTGGTCCAGTATGATTGGGTTAACATCAACTCCACCCATACTTTTCCACTTTGCTTAGCAGCATGCAGAATGGTTGGCCAGGTGCTGGGTGCCCCTTAGCTGCTCCGGCCTTCCTCCAATTATTGTTACAATCAATCATCACTTTAGTTGCCATGTGTCAATTATCTCACTGTGGTTGGCATCGAAACTCCATCTTCTGTCTGGAAAAGTTCTGATATCTTCACCTGGCTTGCTGCCATGCGTAGGTGTGAAAGTCCCATTTCTGCTTGCTGATCACATGCTTCAGACACCTTGAATTTGCCTCTTCTTCACATAATTTGTGTATTTGATTTTTGTTTCACCCACCCCCTGCCTCCAGTTTCTTATCTCAATCTTTCTGAAGCAGGATATTCTGTTGTTTATTCAATTAATTGTAGCTACTGTTTGTCTATTCTACTGATACGACCTTGGTCTTCCTGGCACGGTCTGCCTCTGCTGAGTTTCGTTTCTGCCGCTTATTCTAGATTTTGCTAAATATGAAGCTCTTCTCGTGTGGCCTCTAGTAACCCTTGGATCTATTCTGCTTCTTGTGCAAAGTGGAAATATGCTTATATAATGTGCTTCGTTGAGGTAGCTAAGCATAGCAAGCTGCACGATTTTCTTAGCTTTCTTGCGCTTCCAAGCATATGTACATTCATAAACTGGTCCACTATCTTCATCATGCTTGTGGCTTAAGCTTCTGCATTTGACATCGCCCTTTCACTTTGGGCTCATGATGTCCTTTATTCATGGGGTTTCGTCTTTGTCATTCTCTGGTCGTCATTTCTTCTACATGTGAGTCAGTTTAGGTTCTTGTGATGTCACCATTCGTCTTCCATTAAGACCTTTTTAGTTTCTTCAGGGACTGTACTCGGATGATCTTCGTTTCTTTTGTTGATACAGTTTTCTTAATGGATATCTTACTGTCCATGGTTTTCTTGGTATTGGTACTTCAATAGGTGCTGTTCTTCTGATGGGTACTGGACAGAGCCCTACTGCGGCTCACTGCTGGTTTATTTGCTCATCATACGTCACATATTTCGGTGTGAATGTTCCTGGTACTTCGAAATGGGCGGTTGGAGTGCAGGCTTTATTTGGGACCTCCTCTACAGCTTCAAGCGATTGTATATCCAAGCAGAGGACAGGCTGGTTGTTTCCACCAGTCCAGGGGTTGAATCACTGATGAAGGTCTTCTTGAGATTTGCAGAGAGATGGGGCTTCGATCGGCTGCTGGTGATCATCCAGTAGCAGACACATGGCAGTGATGTGGACTGTGACCAGACAGACCCAGTCCCCAACATCCGGTCACACACACACACCGTCACTTTGCCTGCGAAAGCTGAAGCTTTCTTTGGGAAAAAGCTTACCATTTATGGAAAATCCAGCCACTACTTCTCAGCATGTCTGCACTATTAGGATTGTGAAGCCCTCCTCACCTCATCTGCGAAGAAGTCACTTCTGCTTCACCATGGCATACTTTACAGCTTTGGGTAGAATGGTTGGGTCCAGTGACGCTTTTTTTAAGAAAGGGTAGAACCCAGGCGGCCTTTAAGTAAGTTGGGACTTTGCAGGTGTGAAATGATGTATTAATTAATTTAGTAATAAATGGGGCCAAGTCTCTGGCGGCTTCTTTGATTATTTGGGCTGGGCATATATCACCATGGCATCTTGAGGGCTTGAGCGATGCGATAATCTTTTCAACCTCAGCAGTAGAGACTTGTGAGAATTTGAATTTAAGAGGGCGGTTGGGTAGGTGTACTTTGAGTTCAAGGTATGAGTCTAAATTGGTGATAAGTTTTTTGGCTGCAATTTTATTTTGGAGGGTAACAATTTTATTTGACAGAGCATTTTGTATGTCGTTATGCCATACTTTATCCTTGATGCAAGGATCTTCAGGGGCTATAGGGGATTCCATTTCCCTTAGAATCATAAAAAGTTCCTTGGTGCTGGAAGAAGCTTTATTGATCCTGTCGTCGTACGTTTCTCTTTTAGTCCGTACAATTTCAGCTTTGTATTTACTAGATATTTCAATCAAGTCGAGTTTGTTTTCTTTGGAGGGGAGATTTCTCCACCAGTTTATTTTCTCTGCACGCAGGGTTTTAGCTGGGGGGTGAACCAAGCCTTGAGGTGGGCTTTCGGTTTACTTTACCGCATTTTCAGTGGGGCAATAGCGTCTAAAGCTAGAGTCATAGTGGCATTGTACAATTCAACTAGCTCGGCTGAGTCGATGATTCTGATGAGGAGTTCAAGGTAGGTATTAGAAGGGGTAGAAGCTTACAGTAGTTTTGTATAGGCATTATAGAGGGTGGGAGAAAGGCATGATCCTTGTGGTACGCCTATTGGGACTGGTATTGGGTCAGCAGATTCCTTACCGATGGCAACTCTAGAGGTACGTTCTGCCCGGAATGATTTGACCCATAGGGTGGCTTCATGGGAGAATTGGAAGTTTTCAGTTAGCGTATTACACAATTTGTCATGGTCCATCAAATCGAAAGCGGCAGAAAGGTCTAATAGTAGTAGTATGCACAATTTGCCAGCGTTTTATGGTGTCCATTTGGATTTTAAGGTCCAGTAGTGCTGTTTCTGTGCTGTGATTGGTCCGGAAACCAGATTGTCTAGTTCCTAGTAGTTGGTTACATTCCAGATGTTTTTGTATTTGGGACTAGGCTTTTTTGTTGATTATTTGTAATAGAAAGTGCACAGTGCTTCTGGGCCGGTAATTGGTGCTGATGGTGGGGTCCAAAGACTTATTTGAGGAGTGGGGTTACCCAGGCTTCCTTGATACTGCAGGGGCAGAGTTGGTACAGAAAGATGCATTAATACATTTGGTGATGATGGGTGAAAGCGTGGGTCTGCATAGTTTTACTAAGTGAGCATTGAAAGCAGTCTCCTTTACAGTAAGATGGTTTTAAAGTGGAGATGGTGTTCAGGACCTGGTCTTGGGTAACCATTGCAAATTTGAACTGGCTATGATTTCAGAATCACTGTTTATGGCTGAAGGTGGTGTGCTCTTGTTGGCCAGTAAGTTCCCTTTGGCTATAATGTTGTCTTGAAGTGTGAATATTTTGGAGGCTAGTGTGTTCTATATAGTGGTGCGCCATACTTTTCTGGAGATGGATGGGGTTGTGGGTGAGATGGGGTCTTCCAATTCCCTAAGTATTGTAAATAGCTCTTTGGAATTAGAGGAGGCATTGTTGATACAGGAATTGAAGGATACATGCGTGATACTTGGAAAATAGAAGATTAACGTTAGCATGAAGAACAAATCTATTTTCTTTGCCCTTTTTTGTATCCATTTTGTTCACACGAGAATCATGACTGCCATAAAGGTTTCATTGATGGAGTTCTCTGTTGAGGGTTCCAAGACTCTTATCCATTATTTGGATTCACAACCCAAACCAGACAGTTCTACTTTAATGAAGACCTTGTATTTCACCTAGAAGTTATTTGACTTGCAGTGTGAGACATAACAGTATACATACACTTGCTCTGAGAAAATATATTTGCTTCTATTAGTAGGACGAGTAGTGTTGGTGTTAATAACAGCATTATTGTTTTATTTGTCGTTTTTGATGTCTTTTTAAACAGAATTTGCTATTTTTGCATGGGAGTTATGTTGTCAGTTGGTTCTCAGCATGTTGGCTATAAGAGATGGTCTCTGATCCGCTTTGCAGAGCTAATGGTCCAGTGGGTCAAATAAATCAGAGGATAACGTTTCTAGTCATTGTTTTTCAGAAAGCGTTCAATGCTGGCTCAATTACATCTTAGCACAGACAGATTTTGAATTTGGGGAAATTTGTTTGTATTTGTAACTGGAGAACTTTGGCTAAAAATGTCTGATTTGATGTTGGCAGAGGCTGTGTTTGAACGCCATCCAAAACGAATGGTTCAGAGTTTCGAGTCAGAAGTCTGCTGTTCCTGCAATGGTGGGAGACTACATAGCCACATTCAAGGAGATTTCATTGGGCATCCTCAGGCACATCATAAACATGTCCGATGGCAACGGAAACACCGCTCTCCATTACAGTGTCTCCCACTCCAACTTTGAAATTGTGAAGCTCCTTCTAGATGCAGGTAGGTCTTCACTTTCTAGATACATCTTTAATGTACTGTGAACGCTGCCCGGTGTAACTGATGATCGAACTTTAAATGGGGAATTGCAAGCAAAATACTAGACCAATTTGAATGAGATGTGCTATTGTGGCAAATAAGATAGCCCTTTACAACTTCTTTTGTATGCATTGCTTTCTTCTACTACTGCACCATTGGATGTATGTACGAAAGGTTCTCCAACATTGGGTCTTTCATAGATCACGTGTGCTGATGAATGTTTCCCGTCGCCAGGCTGGTAATATTCAGTAAAGTTAAGCAGTTTCAAAGAAATACAAGAATCTGCATTCACTTGCGCTTAGTGTTGTTTTGGGTGATTTACTGTTCAGCCAATTGTCAGTGCCTCCCTTATCTCCACCCCTGGAAGCCATCTTCAGATTATTTGCGCCCATACCACAAAGGGTCCTGTGGTCAACAAGTGCATTGAACAAGACCCAAACCTCAGAATCTCATTCAATGTTTGCCTCCCATCACTCGTATCTTAGCTTTTGGTTCCCACGGGTCACCCAACAGTGCAAGGAAGCAAAACGCAGCAAAGGAACCAGCTCATGAAATAAAGTCCAAGGTATCCCATCTACATCCCACTGCTATCCAGTGACCCACCCTTTTAGCGCTTGCATTTGCTTGTAGTATAGGGTGCCTGGTAAGTGTATGGTCCTGGCTTAGTTCAGGGTAACCTTTAAAATGATATTCCAGCACGTCCATGCAACTACACCAGCATGCAGGCAATGCTCCACCATGATAGTGTGGTGAAGTTAGAAACCGTGCGTTATCCGGTACTTGGAAGAGCTCCTGCCTAAGGCTATGAAAGTATTCAGTTGGCATTTTTAAATAGATGGTGCTCACAGTGCTTGAAAGGAAACATGACAATTCTGGCAGCGCTTGATAGAGCATATGTTTTTACCCCAGATGATGTATTTCAGCATCTATTTTAATGATTGTTAACGGGCAGGTGATTTAGAGAAGACACAAGTAAGCGGTTACATTTATTTTAATCTCACATTTTGAATATTGTGGTCCGTTTTGTAAACCCAAGATTCCCCATGTACTGTTTGTGGTACTCGTTCTGCTTTGACTTGTTGATATAACTTTTCATACAGTATTCCTAGGAAAACTAACATATTTTCTGTAAACGAGCATAAAACGTTATGTACTCCAGTGTTGAAATAAATGGTATTCAAGCAACCAGATAAAAGTGACATTTTCCATTGAAACGTTTTTCCCTTTCACGTACCCAGCCCACACACACTCCAATTTGCTCACATTTCCATTGAAAGTCTTTCATTATATGGCCAATACTTGCATAATTTAATGGGTTATACTAATGTGAGAGTACATTCAGTCCAGTGGCACAATTGCTGCTTTCTAAATGACTGGCACTGAAAAGAAAAAATCCGTGTTTCCGTTTTCAGATGTTTGCAATGTCAATCACCAGAACAAGGCCGGCTACACTCCCATCATGCTGGCTGCCCTGGCGGCGGTGGAGGCTGAGAAAGACATGAAGATTGTGGAAGAGCTCTTCAGTTACGGTGACGTGAATGCCAAGGCCAGCCAGGTCAGTCTTGCCCCTTCTAGATGGGACACAGCCTTGTTTGTGGTTTTGTCAGGCTCTCGCTCAGCACAGCCATTACAAATATTGAGGCAGCTCATTATTTGCGTGTCCGTTTATACATAATCTGTGTTTTAGTGGGCGTACGTTCTAAAAAATCTTTGCATTGTGTACAATTCTGTATTTTCAAAATGTTCCATTCTGTGCTTTAATGTATGCAATGCATGATATATGCTCAATACTTATCAACTCTGTGGTGGTACTGGTGCCTTACATTCTAACCAATAAAAAATGTGACCCTCGGGGAACCTTTCTATATGTATAAACCTATTAAAAATGAACCGTGTTTAAAATACATTAAGAAATCAAAAAGAAACAAATGCCTTGAAATTCAAATGTTAAAGATAACCTTTCTTTGCTTATATTGAGATGTTTCAGTGGTGGGGGTGTGTGCCTATTGCTGCAACCTGTGCTGCAAACGTACCTCAGAGGTTACACTAATGGACATGAGTTTCTCTAAAACCTTAAACATATGCCGTGTACACAAGAGCTCATTTCAACAGGCTGTACATTAAACATATCAACAGTGCACTGAACAAAAGCACAACCTGTGATAGTGCTTCTCACTGGCAATGCGTGTGATATAAACCATAAAGGCAAGGAAATTGACTAGGGATTGCATTGTGCCATTACACTGAGAGTTTCAAGACATGTTTTTAGTGCGGCCTTAGTACGTGTGTAAATTGAGGGATGGTACAGCCAAATTTCAATGTTGCATCTCCACAGCGCTACACCCCTTGCCCTAACAGAACAGGGACTTAAGTGTTACCTCAACATTGGTGGAATGGGTGTCCATCATTTCAGGGAGGAATGTATGCCAAGGACCAACAAAATATGTGGCACACGAAGCAACTCTTCACACGTGCTTTATTCAAAAATAGCAAGGGGACATAGGTTCTTCGGATTATCTACAATAAAATAGAAATTCCTCTGACAACGCTCAACACTAAAATGGTATGGCTGTGTCAAAGGGTCTTTAGTGAAATAAATCTGTGTTTTCTCTGTAGACTGACGTGATGTCTCTCCCTTTAGGAGGTATGCTTCCCAAAGACACTTCAGTTTGCTGTCCTAGGTAAGGATGAAGGGAGGGGATTCTTGGGAAATGCCTAATGGACTTGATGGTTCTGAATATACTACTAAACAAGTGACTGCCGTCTCAGATTGCTGGAATTAAATAGGTGCTAGGGTTGGTCAAACAACAAAGCATCAGGAGCCTTCCTCTAATAGCGATGCTGGTCTCCACCAGGTTTTCTATCCTCTCTAGAGAGTGATACGGTTTCCCCCATTTGATCTAATCTCAACACAGTCTCAGGGGAAAAAACAGAGTTCTTGTCTTAATTTTCAGTCTCCTGGATTTCACGCCTCGCCACTTATTTGCTATGGCTCGTCACACGGAGAGCGTGTGTAGCTGCCTACTTGCTGCACTTCCTCTTCACATGGATAAAGTGCCTAGTTTGCTCATTGTAATCCAGCAAGGAGGATGGTGACTGGTCCATCGTTATAGTGCCGTAGTTCACTCATAAGGCATATATAGTGGCCTTCCCACTAATGAGAGAAACTGTTGCATTTTCATTTTTAATGGATATGGCATCTTTCTCACAGGCAAGAAGTTGTATTGCACTCAGGTAGCTACATTTGCCCAGCCCCGGGCCTAGGACATCCGATAAGGGTCTGCCTTCTCTGGGGCATTCCAGTTGACTCTGGGGCATCCAAAATCTTTCCTCTCTTGGACATCAGTTAATGAATCAAGCTCTCCATTAAGGCCCCTTATGTCTGTGCCTCTCGATTCATCTGCTGCTGGCTTCTGTGGAACTGCTACTCCTTCTCCATCTTCTACAGGTATCGGGTAATATTCTCCCCACCAATAATATCCCTATATATATATGGTAGTGGGGTAAGGCCATAGCCGATATTATTGGTGGGGATAATTTATGGGGTAAATAGGACTGGGGTTGCGGGGGTGTCCCCCACTCAAAAATATGGGGTTTGCGGGGGTGTCCCCCACAGGTCCCATGGCTTAATATCTCTGCAAAAATATGCCGATATTTTTTTATGGCGATATTTCTGCAGGGATATTAACACATGGAACTCTTAGTTTACATAGGTCCTATCTTTATTAACTCCTTCAGGGGTGAAAAATAAGATTTGAGGAGCAGAAGCTAAAAGCAGCCCTTGATATTGGGCATCACCCGGTAGGCAGGAGCTACCTCAGTGGAACCAGGAGGTAGAACACAGCGTGCAGCAGATCTAACTTGTGCATGCAATGAAAGCACCACATTTTATGTGCATGATGTATGCTCCAGTCTGCTTTAAACCTCCCTTCAATGCGTCCTATGTTTCTCTTCATTCGTATTACCAAACATACAGAGCTAACATCACATATGTTAATGTTAAAGGCTATTAATACCGCACACTGTCCCCACCAGAGTGGTCCCCTGGCGCTCTAGCTGCTCCAACAGGCAAGAGGGTAGGGTAAGTTAGTAGGACAGAGAAAGAGCAAGAGAGCTGTGATGTGGTGGTGGCAGCTTCAGTTCGGTTTATACCGTTCGCTGAGCTTAAGTGCATTTATTTTGGGTTGGTACCCTTCATGTGCTGTTGTGCGAGGCTAAGTGTGGTTTGGCATGGGAGTCAAAAGTATCTCCTGTTAACTGATGGTTTCACACTAACCAGGCCCTCCGAAGCTAGAAGCAGGAGCTAAATAGCTCTCGGTTCCCGCCAATTTCGAACTCTACTTTTGATTCACGTTCTTTACTTTTTACTAATTCGTTCTTCTAGTTTACTTTTTGTATGGGGCCTTCACATTGGCTCATTTGATTAATTACTTCCTGTGCCCTTCCCGCTGCAGGTCGAACTTCCCAAGGTTTTTAGAAGCATGGCAGCCATCTTGGCGTTAGGTGGAAGTTCCACCTCTGTGCCAGCTCCACCTTGCTCTGCTGCGTATGGTTGCCTCTACATCCTTTAGCAGGCCCGCTTCTGAGATTTCCCACAGGACCCTTTGTTGCTGGTTGTGTTGTGATGCACTTAACGCAGGTTGTGGAACCTGGAATGCGGGGAAGGGAATGTTCACTTATCCTGTACTAACGGTTCTGAAGAGTTCAGTTGGCGATTTTATATTGCTGTGAGGAGGCATTGCCTGGGGGTTGTTACTAGAGTTCTTCATAAATGCAACTCGTAAAGCACAATTGTCTTCCCGTGTGCTCTACTTCTTTGGCAACAAGGCTCTCAATTATTAAAGTTCTGGCCTGCAGGTGGGGGCCTGTAACCACACCATGCAGCTCATTTAATATTTCCATTATTCAGTACATTATTTGTTGGACTACACTAGCGGCTGTTAGTAAACCAAAAGGCCCCCACAAACATTGACTAGACCGATAGGAGTAATAAGTGTTGTAATATCCATGGACTCATTGTGCAGTTTTATCTGGTGGCATACAGGCATAAAGGCCGAGTAAAAGCAAGTCAGGTGAACCAATGCTGCTAAGCAACTTTGATCTTTTGGGTAGTGGGAATCTTTTGTAATGCAGTTTATTTAGTTCACTTGGTGCGATACAGTGTAATGTTTCTGTTCTATGTCTGCGCAACCCCTAATGGTCTTACCCATTCTTATACATCAGCTTGTTCTAGACTTTCTTCTTGCATTTTCTCCAATTCTTTGACATCATTGCCGAAGGCTAATGGGATTGATGCGCTGGGCATCGGCATCAGCCTTGATGATAAAACCCATTTAAGCACCCGATTTCTTCTCAAAATAGGTTCATACACATTTGTTCAGAGCCACATTGTCATCTATCAAATAAACTTCTTCACTGATTACCATGACCTTTTCAGCATTTGTATCCAATTCTGTACCTACCTTTGCTTGGTCGTCCCAGCCAAGACGATTCCCTCATTTGTGTGACTTCTACACCAGTGTGTGCCCGCCTTTGATTTCTACAACTGAATTAAACTCACCCAAAATCTCAGTTTCTCACCATAAGTGTGAGTATTGACTTCTGATTCTCGCAGTGTGTCCTTTAAGCTCATTCAACCAGTCGGTTCTGGGTTTCTGTTTGAGTGTTTAATCGTGTTTCTATACCATGGATGGGCATTTATGCGTAAGGTGTGTCTTGGTTGTTTTGTTGCATGCTTCACCACAGCCTTCACTCACCATTATTACTGGTTCTGACTGCTTGTCCTTTTCATTTGTGCCATGGCTTCTGAATTTTTTGTGGCATCTAGCGGAGTGCCCTTTTGTACCACACTCTTAAGCCATAGCAGTCTTTGTCATTCCTTAGGTGATGTGTGCTAGCACATCTGAGGTATTGCTTGTGCTTTTTGCCAGTGAACGCATTCAATCCGTTAGCATTTCTACCTGGTTCAAATGCTCTCCTGGTACAAATGCTCTCCCGATTTTGGTTATGTTTTCCTTCCTCTTTGGCGCCTTCACACTGGTCAAGCTTCACTATTTGTTTTTTTCTTTTTCTTTTAGCTCTAGTTCCTTTAGGCAAACCACAGTATGTTCAAATTCCATGAAAATGTTCGTTTGTTGGTTCACCGCGAGGTCACTCTTGACCCAGAGAGTCTCCCTGATTCTCTGTATTCATGTTGTGCAACAAAATAGCAATTGGCCTCCAAACCTCTCCATGCAACAACGTTGTCCTTGACGGTTTCCCCTTTGTTCTGTTTCTGGTGCCAATCCTTTACCTTTCCATGATGGGATTAACCTTCATTCTTTACGGTTTATCTACTTTGCTGATTCTTCTAACTTAAGGGTTTCCATTGTCCCCAATCGCCAGGTCATTGGGAGGCCGGTCAAAGATTCTCTGCCATTCTGTGCCTAGACAGTGGGTACAGTAGAGCATCATGCATTCTGAGCTGTAAATGTGGCCCTACACGGCATCAACATATTTGATGAAAACCTTTTCCTGCTCTTTCCAGCTCACAGATGTCTCTTGTGGGTAGAGGTGAAACAAATGAGGACCAAGGATATTTTGAAAATGTCCAGTTTGTTGGGTTGTCTGAAGGGTTCAAGCAGGTGAACAATGTGATTTAACTTTTGTTCAGCTGTGTTCTGCTCCATAATACTGTATGTACTCTGGGGCTCACTGTGTCTGAGCCCCAAATACGTTAATAAACACAGCACAGTGGAGCTGTGTCTCCTAGGGAACCGAAAACACAGTAGCCATGGACACAGGGTCCTAAGTGCTATGACTTCAATATTTTCCCACTGCCACCCAAAACTAGAGGTAGGCTTTGGTACCGGGCCGCTACCAGGTACGCTGAGTAAGCGATTTAAGGGTTACCTTTCCAATGAAGTTGTCTTACAAGGCTGGCATCCACACCTGCCACTGGCGGAAGTTTAAAAAAAAAACACAATGTATGGATGAATTTATTTAATTTGATTTTGTAATGTTTATAGCTTTACATGTCTTCTGCCCTCTGATCTGGTGCTATATTTATTTATTTTGAAAATGCCTACTAGTAATCTCTAGTGGCTTGTCCAATATTGTTTTAAGTTCTACTTTGAATGAAAAACTAAAGTAGTATACATTCATTCATCTTTTATTCAATAAAGTGCATACTGAAAAACTCAGTTGTAATTGGCTATTTATAACGCGCTTAATACCCAGAGGTTTCTAAGCGCAGACCTGTGTTGCTCTGCATTGTCTTCCAAGGCGAGGGCGTTGCACCTGAGCTAACCTCCTGAGAACAAATGTTTCCATTAACTTCCAAAAGAACAAACGGTTCACTGCTAGCAAAAATAATCAATACAAACATACAATCCATACTGTGTTTACAATACACACAATGTTTTTTTTTTTTTTAAATGGATGCTGAGTCTCTGTCTTGTTCCTCAATTAACGATGCATTAGAATCTCTGTAACATTCCTGGTTTTTGGTAATCATGTTGTGTACCCCGGCATGCACATGCCTGGTGCTACTGATTTAAGTGCAATCCAGTGCTCCGTTCCTTAGAAGCTAATATGTTCATACTGCAGCAAATTTTGGACTTGCAGCAGAATTGTCAAAGATCTAATTAAGTGCCAAGTGCCTGTATTAAAGTGCAAAGTGCCATTTGGCGGATGTTTGGGCATGGTTGGCGTGGCCACCCAGCACTTTGAGTGGCCTACTTAGTCTCTGCCACTGGTCTGTACAATTGTGACTGTTTTGGAGCAGCCCCAAGTCTCGTCACCAGTTCTGTTGGGTCAGGAAGAACGGAGTCACACTTTGAAGGGGAAAAATAGAATGTATTCAGGTCAAAGAAACCCAGCCTCAGTTCCGGGCCGGCACTTTCTTTCAATGTCTCTCTTAACCATAACTATAACCTTAAACTAGTATTCATATCTTGCACCCAAGACTTGGAATGTGCATCTCTGTGTAAGTCCGCCATCTGGTTGATAAACTGAAGGAGGGATAGGAAGTGGATTGTCTAGTGCATGGGTTTTCAAGCGTGAGCTACCACATCATGAGAAGCCTCTGTACCATGTTTGCTTGGGGGCTCTTTTCAATGAACCAGACTTAAGGCACAACATACCTTGGGCTCACATCAAACCGAAGGGCGCGATCCATGCGAAGTTGCTGAAGGGCCCTCTGACTTGACATACCATATACCAAGGTACGCAAGCTGGATGGGACTGAAGCCAAACCTTGAACTAAAAGCCAGGCTTGGGCCCTAACAGCACTTCAGTATAGATATCGGTCTCCGTTCTTACCAACATCTCAGGGATAGCCCTGTTGCAAACTAGGTGCACCCTTTTCCAGCGATTGTCTGGAAAGAATAGACCTCAGCCATGATCCGTGTTTGAAAGCCAGTGAAAACACTAGTCTACCCACCCTAGACCTCTTCTGCTTCTTCTGTGATATGGAAACTCGTCCGGCCTACCACCCCCAATATTTATGCGTACCTGTGGCGTCTATAATTCTCTGCATGAGCTGATAATTCATTGCAAAGGGTGCAGTGGACCCAGGCACTTGAAGGTACAACCTGTGCGGGTCAGCTTTCAAGAGGTGGGACGGACAGTTGGTGTGTTGCAACGGTTTGAGGCATCAACTAAGGGCTCAAAAGCCGGCAGTGCAAACCAATTTGGGGGAAAAGGTAATGAATCCTGTAGACGGTTAAGTGCACAGAGTGAGCCACTGAAGAAGGGGGTGATAGGCGCGCTACAGGGTGCAGAGCCTAGGAACAGGTGAATCCACAAACTTGCACTTTGGCTCTTCTTAAAAATATCTTTCTGGCTGCTGCCGACACATTTTTCCTCCTCCACACCATGGTTCAGGCAGCCAAGGAGTTAGAAAGAAGGGGTCACAAAAGCCGCACATTGCACACTAGTTTGATATATTGTGCAGGAGATGAACAAGTTACTTACCAACTGTAACGTACTTTCGACTGGATGTTCCTCCCATGTGTTCCTCATCTTGTGATAATTAGTTTTGCCAGCTGTGTTGCTCTGGAAAAAGAAATTCGGCAGAGGGCGCTGTGCTCGAGGTCATGGCGTCAAACGTCCCTCGACGGGCTCCGTACCGTGTCGACGTCACCGATGGTATAAATGGCTCGAGCCGTGCCCGTTGGCTTCAGTTCTGTTTTTTTGAGGAAATACTCGTGGAACATCTTTGCGTATGCTGTGACTGATAGGCCCATCGTGAGAGGAAATTGTAAGAGAATGTAAACTATACTGCGGGGTAGGCTGGGAGGGTCGATGAGGAATACGTGGGAGGAACATCCAGTCGAAAGAACGTTACAGTTGGTAAGTAACTTGTTCTTCGAATGGATTGTGTCCTCCCACGTATTCCTCATCTTGTGATAGATTCCCATAGCAGTGACCAATTTGGAGGTGGGAGTGCTAGTTTTTGTTTTCATGCAGAGTGAAGTACTACTCTGGCAAAAAGTCCCTCGTTTGAGGATGAGGCATCTAAGCAGTAATGTTTGATGAAGGTATGCATTGATGCCCATGTTGCAGCTAAGCAAATATCTTTTGCAGGGACTCCCCTCTTCAAAGCCGCAGAAGTAGTCATTCCCCTTGTGGAGTGAGCACGTAACCCATCCGCTGGGTCTTTTCCTGCTAATCTGTAGCATTCCAATATAGCCAGAATAATCCAGCGAGATATGGTTTGTTTTGTCACCACTAACCCCAATTTACGACCTGTGTATCCCAAAAGAAGTTGGTCGTCTTGACGTAATTTTGACATTCTTGCAATGTAAAAACTGAGAGCCCTCTTGGGGTCCAGCCTATGTAACCTCTCCTCTTCTTTTCCCAAATGAGGAGGAGGATAGAATGTTGGTAAAACAATTTTCTGCGACAAATGAAAGTTGGAAACTACTTTCAGTAAGAAAGATGGTTTTACTTTCAGAATCACTTTCTTTATAAAAAGTGGTGAATGGAGGTTTACATGAGAGCCTGTAGTTTACTAACCCTGCGGGTTGAAGTTAATGCCACAAGAAGGAAAGTTTTTAGCGTTAAAAGCCTCAATGGACATGAGTGCAGAGGCTCAAATGGTAAACATGTTAGGAATTTAAGAACTAAATTCAAATTCCAGGTTGGAACATGAAATGGTATTGGTGGATATACATTTGTAAGTCCTTTTAAGAACTGTATTATTAATAGTATTTTAAAGTAAGAGACCTCTTCCGAGGAGCGCTTAAAAATGGACAGCGCAGCAAGGTATCCTTTGATTGTTCCGATCTGGAGCCCCAGATTGGCTAGATGTAACAGGAAAGAAAGCACCATTGGTGTGCCACATTGAAAAGGGTCCACATCTCTATCCTTGCACCAGTTACTGAATTTATTCCAACGACACCGGTACAAAGATTTTGTTGCTGGCCTCCTGGCCGAAGGCAAAATCTCCATTACGTCATCCGGAAGATCCCAATCCTTGTATCTCAATCTCTCAGAAACCATGCATGAAGGTTGTGTGTGTTGACCTCTGGATGGAGAACACGACCTTCCTTGTGCGAGAGAAGATACTCTCTTTGTGGAAGACATATTGGAGGGCAGATGGACATGTCCAGAAGGTCCAGGTACCACGTCCTCCTGGCCCAATCCGGGGCAATTAGTATCATGGTTTTCCTGAACTTTTTCAACCTCCTGATTACTTGAATCACGGGGACTGGAGGAAACGCGTACAGCAGGGGAAAATCCCAATCGACTACGAATGCGTCTCCTAGAGCTCCTCTCAGATGAAATTCCCTTGAGCAATACTGATCGCAATTCCGGTTTACCGAGGTTGCGAACAGATCCACTTAAGGGGTTCCCCAAAGGGCGAAGATCTCTAGAAGGACTTCCTGAGCTAACTCCCACTTGTGGGAGACTGTGCTCTGCCTGCTCAGAGCGTCTGCCGCTGTGTTCTTCTCTCCGGCTAAGTGAACTGCCGATAGAGAGATTCCTTCTTATATTGCCCAGAACCAGAGCTGCATAGCCTCTCTGCACACAGGTAGAGATCCTACGCCTCCTCTTTTGTTGAGGTAGTACATGGCCACTGTGTTGTCTGTCATTATCAGGACATTCTTTCTCTGTACGGAGGGCAGGAAGGCCTTCAGAGCTAGTCTGATTGCCCTCTGCTCCAAAAGGTTGATGTTTAGTCTGGACTCCGATGGAGACCAACGTCCGCTGATTGTCAGATCGTTGGTATGTGCTCCCCACCCCGTGAGTGAGGCGTCCGTCACTACTGTTATCTCCGGCCATGGTTTCCAAAAAGATACTGCCTTGAGGATGTTGCCGTTGCAAGCCCACCATGATAGATCCTGAGCAACTGCACTTGGGACTTGCAGAAAATCTGATATATTCCCCGAGAATTGGGACCACTAAGTTCTGAGGGCCCATTGGAGGGATCACATTCTCAATCTGGTCTCTGGCACCAGAAAAATGCAGGATGCCATGAGGCCGAGCAACCTCGGGAAATCGAAGGCCGGTAGATGCTGGGCTTTTTGGAATTTTGTTACCATCTGCTGGATGTGGAGAGCTCTCATCTCAGGCGGCAAAGCTTTCCCTGAGTTAGTGTCCAAGACTGCTCCGATAAATTGGAGTTGTTGGGATGGTACCATGTGGGACTTCTTGAAATTGAGGGAGAAGCCCAGGTTGTGGAGGAAGTGGCAGATGATTGACGGGTGTTCCTGAGCTTGTTCTGGAGAACGTGCTCTGATTAGCCAGTCGTCCAGGTAGGGGTATACGTGAATTCCCCCCTCTCCTGAGACTCGCTGCCACTACCACCATCAGTTTGGTGAAAACCCTCGGTCGGAGGTCAGCCCGAATGGCAGAACTCGAAACTGATAGTGAGAACCACCAACTGCAAACCTCAGGTATTTTCTGTGCTTGGGATGGATTGGCCCATGAAAATAAGCAACCTGAAGGTCCAATGATACCAACTAGTCTTGGAGTTGGAGAGCCTGAAGCATCTGAGAAAGGGTTACCATCTTGAACTTGTCCTTCCTGAGGAATTTGTTTAATTTTCTCAAGTCCAAGATGGGTCTCAATCCTCCGTCCTTTTTGGGGATGAGAAAATAGGGGGAGTTACCAGCCTTTGTTCCTCTCCACTACAGGTGCCTGTTCTATTGCACCTTTCTCTAGCAGGGTTATAATTTCCTGCCAAAGGAACGGATGTGGAATTTTGGTAGAGCTGGCTCCTGGTGGATGATCTTGAGGTCTTTTTATGAAGGGTAGGCAGTAACCTTGAGCTACTGTCTCCAGTGCCCATGCATCTGAAGTAATGCCCCGCCATTCTTTCAGATGCTGAGAGATTCTGCCTCCCACAGGTGTTTTGTATGATAAGACCTCAGAGAGATTTGGAGGCGGCTGCAGGAGCGGCTGAGCGCATAGATGCCGTTCCTGAAGATGGCTTTGTAGTCTTTGCTCGTCCACCACGAGTGACATTTCTTCTGCCCCTTTGAAAAGCCTGTCCTCTTCCAACAGAGGAGTAGTATTGAAAAGGACGACGCCTCCAGGAAGATGATCCCGAATAGGGTTTCTGAGGCTATCGCATGGAGGCACTAAGGGGCTTTGCTGCCGCTTTAGAGGTCTGTAGTTTTTCGAGGCTCTCATCAGCCTTACTACCAAACAGCCTCGAGCCATCAAAGGGCATGTTGAGAAGTCTGGTCTGTACATCTGGTGCAAACCCCGACTTTCTCAACCACGCACTGTGCTTGATGCCATGGACCTGCTAATACTATCCGCAGTATCCAGTCCAGACTGGAGGCATTCCCTCATTGCCTCCTTACCGTCATTGACTATATTCAGGAAGCCTTCCCTTTCCTCACCTTCCGGAATATGCTCAGCCGCCGCCAAAATGCATTCCCACAGGGGTATGTGTGAACATGGCCAGGGTACAGGTGGCATTGGTAGATTTCAAGGCCATGCTACCCGACGTAAAAACTTTACGAGCCCAGGGATCAACCTTTTTATCCTCTCTGTCTAGAGGTATGATTGGGTATGCTGTCTGCCTGGATGTAGTAGCTGCCTGAATAACCAAGCTTTCTGGAGTAGGGTGTCTACTCAGGTATTCTGGGTCAGAAGTGGAAGTTCTGTAATTCTTTGGGAGAATGCTGTCTACTGCAGCAATGCTAAGAGGTTTTTCCCAGTTTTTCTCAACTGTTCTTTGTAATACCCTATGAAAGGGGAGAACTGGATCTTTCCGGGGTCCTCGGACTATAATATCCGTCATATCGTCTTGTTCAAACGTAGGGGAGGCTCTTCCCCAACCCAAATACTCAATCACCCTATTCATCAAATTCCTATACCCTGAGTCTGCATTTTCTGCAGGATCAGGTGCAGTAAACTCCAATTCGGGTGATGTGTCCACACCACTAGCAGAATGCAGAGTTTCAGATAGATCTCTCATTTTTGTGTCCGGATTTATCAGTTCCTCTGGAACTTGTCTGGTTCCATATTTTACTCCAAAAGGAGTGACCTCCTCATCTGAACCAGATTCCTCAAAAATTGAAGACACGGACTTAAAGAAGTCCGATCTTGGTTAAGGTGTAAACCTTCTCTCTTCTTCCTCATCATTTGTCGAAGGAATCAGTATTTTCTTCGAGGGAGTCGAAGGAACCTTCGACACACTCGACGAAGCCTTCGACAAAGGCGTCGAAGATAAACTAGGCTTCGTCATCGGAGCAGTCGGTGCCGATGGCGTCGATGAAGTTGCACCCGACTTCGAAAATGTTTGTTTCTTATGAGGGATCGGAGAGGCACTCGATCCTCGATGATCTCTCGACGACTTGTCTACTCAAGATCTATGAGTACTACTAGGCTTAACCTTTGTAGTTCCCAACTTCTCTGCATCATCCAAAGGAGCAACCGGGGTCTGGCTTTTCTGAGGTTTATTTGAGGGGGTCATGGCCACATTCTCAAAGACCTCCAACATTCTTTTCCTAAAGCTCTCCCACTTTGAAGGGGAATCCGATCTAGTCGGAGATCGAACCAATTCTGTCGACAAATCAGACGATGACGACGGAGATCTATGTCTCCTTTTGAGCTTTTTAGAGGAAGACAAAGATGATCGTCTCGACCTGCTACGAGATCGGGATCTCTTCGAGTGCTTTTTATGGCGTTCCGATTCTTTAGAGTCGGACGATTTTTTTGTTTTTTAGATAAGGCTTTTGAAGAGCCCTTCGACGCCTCCCGCCCCACCGCTTTTCCTCTCACGAAGGGCCTTCTCCGTCATAGACTGACAGGTGCCACAGTTGCCGGTTCGATGGTCTGAGCCCAGACACCACAAACAGATACAGTGAGGATCGGTGATGGACATCTTCGATCCACAGTCATTACACTTCTTAAACCCAGTCTTGGGAGTCGAAGCGTTCGATGAAGAAGACATTTTCTTGACAGAAAATCTCGAAGCGCGCCGTTCACGAGAGCGAAGCAATCGGAAAAACAGAACTGAAGCCAACAGGCGCGGCTCGAGCCATTTATACCATTGGTGACGTCGACACGGTACAGAGCCCGTCAAGGGACATTAGATGCCACGACCTCGAGCACATCGCCCTCTGCTGAACATTTTTTTCCGATGCAGCGAAGCTGGCGAAACTAATTATCACAAGATGAGGAATACGTGGGAGGACACAATACATTCAAAATTACTATACTATATCTACATAGTGTGTCCTTAATCTGTTAATAAAATAGAATCAGAATTGCTTATATGTGCCAGTGAACTCAACATAATGCAATTATTTCCAATGTACTAATGATTCCAAAGGCTCCAAACTCTATAATGTACCAGCTTGCCGAGGGATGGGTGGACAGACACACATGCACACTCTCACATATGTGAACTCTCTCAAACGTGCGCACTCTCTGATATGTGCACTCTCTCTGATACGTGCACTCTCACATGGGTGCACTCTCACACGTGTGCACTCTGACATGTGCACTCTCCCACACACACTGACACATGCGCGCCCTCTAATGCGCACAATCTCTCACACACGGACACTCTCTCACATGCACACTCTCTTATGCTCACTCTCATACGCCCTCTCATTCTATCCCTCAGTCTTGCTCTCGCACTCCACTCTGGCGCTCTCTCTCTCTCTCTCTCTCTCTCTCTCTCTCTCTCTCTCTCTCTTTCTCTCTCTCTCTTTCTCTCTCTCTCATTCTCACTCCCACTTTCTTGCTCTCTTGCTCACTCTTGCACTGCCTCTCTTTAGCTCACTCTTCCACTCGCTCACTCACTCTCATTTACTCTCTCATGCACAGTAGCTCACTTTTGCTCACTCTCGCTCTCTTTTTCTGGCTCACACACTCGCTCCCACATGCTCTGTCATGCTCGCTGTTACATGCTATCTCTCTAATATTAAGGCTCACTCTTGCGC
This sequence comes from Ambystoma mexicanum, assembly GCF_040938575.1. NCBI lineage: Eukaryota > Metazoa > Chordata > Amphibia > Caudata > Ambystomatidae > Ambystoma > Ambystoma mexicanum. Next base: position 1,144,723,193 of record NC_090935.1, on the reverse strand, counting down.
TTGATTACTCTCTCACACTCACTCGTTTTCTCTCGCTCACTGTTCCTCTCACTCTCTCATGCTTGTTCTCTCTCCCACATGCTGCCTCACTCTCACATGCTCACTCTTGCTCATGCTCGCTCTTGCTCACTCTCTTGCTCACTCTCACGGTTGCTCACACGCATTTGCATGCTTGCTCACTCTCTCCCTTGCTCTCACTCTCTCCCTCACTCTTGCTCTCACTCTCTCCCTCACTCTTGCTCTGTCTCTTGCGCACTCACTCCTACTCTCGCTCACTCTCCACCTCTCTCTCCTTTGATCTCCCTCTCACTCTCTCGCTCACCATGCTCTCTCTCACTCATGCTCGCTCACTCTTCCCTCTCACTCATGCTCACTCTCGCACTCTCATACTCACGCTCAGTCTCTTGCTCAGTCTCTAGCTCAGTCTTTTGCTTGTTGGCTCCCTTGCTCCCTCTCTTCCTCATAGTCGATCTCACTCATGCTCACTCTCTTGCTCATGCTCACTCGCTCTTCCCTCCCTCTCTCATGCTAACTCCCGCATATTACGCTCCCTCGCTCGCTCTCCCTCACTCGCTCTCCCTCACTCGCTCTCCCTCAGGTTTTCTCGCTCATGCTCTCTCTTGGTCATGCTCATGCTCTCTTGCTCATGCTCACTGACTGTCGTTCACACTTATTTGCACACCCACCCTCACTGTCTCCCTCGCTCTCGCTTTCTCCCTCTTGCTCTGTCTCTTGTGTACTCTCTTGCTCTCACTCACTCTTACTCTTGCTCACTTTTGCTCACTCTTTCTCCCCCCTCTCGCCCTCCCTCTATCTCCTTTGCTCCCTCCCTCTCCTTCGCGCTCTCTCCCCCTTCGCTCTCTCTCCCCCTTCGCTCTCTCTCCCCCTTCGCTCTCTCTCCCCCTTCGCTCTCTCTCCCCCTTCGCTCTCTCTCCCCCTTCGCTCTCTCTCCCCCTTCGCTCTCTCTCCCCCTTCGCTCTCTCTCCCCCTTCGCTCTCTCTCCCCCTTCGCTCTCTCTCCCCCTTCGCTCTCTCTCCCCCTTCGCTCTCTCTCCCCCTTCGCTCTCTCTCCCCCTTCGCTCTCTCCCCCCCTTCGCTCTCTCCCCCCCTTCGCGCTCTCTCTGCCCCCCGCTCTCTTTCCCTCCCTTTGATCTCTCCTCCCCTTGCTCTCCCCTCACCTTGCTCTCTCCCTCCCTCATGCTCTCCCTCACTTTCTCGCTCACTCTTGGTCACTTTCTCGCTCACTCTCATTCACACTCTCCCTTGCAGGCTCTCTTGCACATGCTTGCGCTTCCTCACTCGCTCTCCCCCTCTCTCTCCTCCCATCCCTCTCTCTCTCCCCTCTCCCTCTCCTGCTCGCACTCTCTCTTGCTCACACTCTCTTGCTTACTCATTTTCTCATGCCCTCTTGCTTTCCCTCTCTTGCTTTCCCTCTCTTGCTTTCCCTCATGCTCTTGCTTGCTCTCTTGCTTGCTCTCTTGCTTGCTCGCGCCTTTGCTCTCCTGCTTGCTCCATCGCTCGCTCTCTTGCTCTCTCGCTAGCTCCCTCGCTCGCACTTGCTCGATCTCTTGCTCGCTCCCTCTCTTGCTTGCTCATTTGCTGTCGCGCTCTCTCCCTCTTCCATACTCGATCAATCACAAAGCCGGGACAGGTGGTGCCTGGCAATACCTGGCATAAGGAATGAAGGCTGTGGGAACCGATTGGTAGCCCATTTTCACATGTCATATAGTGCCACTCACAAAGACCACCACCACCACAGTGACATCAAAAACCTGACCATCCTTCTAAATCGGAAAAGAGCCTTCTGCCTATACCAACAAATAGACACCCATTCCTTCCCCAAAAAAACAGACCTCCCCACTAAAACATGAGATGAAACTCAATCCACAAAAATGAACCCTTAACCTAACAACCTGCACATCCCTTATCAAAAAAAAAAAACCTCACCCAAAAATCAACATATTGATCCCCCTCCCTCACCCTATACTTTTTTTTTAAGAGGGGCATTGTATGAGGTTTTGGGTCACTTGCACTTTTTCTAAATTTCCAAGAGAGGGTGGGGTGTGGTGACAGTATTAGGCCAAGTGTCTTAAGTCTGCATTTCTGGGGAGGAGTGCAGTCAGTGTGTCCTGAGGGTACATGGCTGATTGCTGTAGTCCCTTCAACTGAGAACTGGTATGGGTTGCGTACACGCAGTTTCTTCAAGCACAAGTCTGTGTGGGTGGATTAGGTCATAACTAAGCCTCCTTTGAGCCAGGGCTGGTAGGTTGAGGCCACATCAAGCAGCATGCTCTCCCCTCACCAGAATGATAGCCCACCATGGCCAGGAACGTATGGCCCTTCACACTAAGAAAGAACATACCTTTGTGCTCTTACAAGAGGCAGAAGCTACTGGGAAAAGGGCACTATGACCGCTATTACCATCATTTTCTAATACTACTGTTTTCGGGCACAGTTCCCTTGGCCAGTTAAAAGCCAGCCTTTGTTGAGTGGGCAAGTGAAATAGAAAGGGGGATCAAGGAGTCATGGAAAATAACTAAATTAATAGATGGGCTTACTTTGCAATTCTAGTTTGCGGCCTTCTGTAGTGTAATTCACTGCAGTGGTGGCAGTGATTGCTAAACTGCTGTAAGATTTGACGCCCAATAGCTGCAACTTGTATTGTATATGATGTGCTGTGGAAACCACTAGGCCAATTTCCTCATGAAGCCCCTTTTACGGAATGGACGGCAACCATAGCAAGACTGTTCACAGGTTGAAATCGTATGCACAGAAACTGGAAAGTGTAGAGGTTTTCTACAGGGTAGAAGGATCATGCACGACATAATTGTATAAGACACAAATTAAATTGGAGACATTCTGCAGGTCAAGGAAGAAGAGGCTTTTGAAAAAGACAGAACAATTTAAAGGAACACAAAACCAAAGCATCATGGTGGTTCTACACATTTGTTCATCTTTGGGTCTGTCTTTTTTTTAAATTGGAATTGTTCATCACACCGGTCATACGTATATCCACTATACCCAAGTTTCAGTGTCTCGAGTTTTCTGCCGTCCCTCTCCAACGAGGCCAAGACCAGACAGTTGCTTGGCTTTTAGTCACAGGGTAAGCCACTGTGAGAAATGATTGTGTCTGTGTGTATGGTCCCAGATTGGTACACCCGTTCTTACTGTTAAAAAAAAACCACTTCAATTAGAGGGCAAATTGGTGCTCTTTTAAATTTTAAAATAATGACAGTCACAATGTATTCCTCCCATCTTCGTTCTTAGGTTCTGTATGCAAATTACTTTTTAGACAGCTCTCCGACCTCAAGGGACATTATAAAATGTTGCATGCATGTACACAAGTAGCTAGAACCCTGACCTCCTGCATTGGACGCATTTTCCTTTTGCATGTTCTGGCTACTGACTACTTGATTACTTTGGGCACTACTTCACCCCAGAGGGTTACCAGCAAAGCACTTCACATACCAAGTCCAATTTTCATTCAAGAAAACTCTTCATGCTGTTGACCAAAAGTAGCTCTGGATTCTGAAGATGTTAAGGGTACCACTTTGCCCAAAAACGTCCACTTGTTGAGGAACTATGTCATAAAGACAGTCTTTAAAGAGTGTCATTGCTCATCTAATAGTGCCACCAATGTATGGCAGCCATGAATCTGTCATTTGTGGGCTGGGGAAGAGCTACGTGAACCCCAGCCTCTGGGACTCGCCCATGTGCCATGCATGTGGATACTGGTGCTGCCCATTTAATGCCTCCCAACACTTTGTAGAGGAGCAGCTGAATGCCTCTATAGGAAGTCCCACCCCTATTCTGCTTGTATGTTGGAAACCGGAAAATGCGACGCCGGTAATGATACCTATACCGCGAAGACTCTTTGAGACACAGTATCCGTTGAGAAGACCTTATGAGAAGTACCCCCGAAAGGCTGATGATCTCCTGAGAAAAGCGCCTGAAGAAGTGTGAAGATGTGAAAAGGAGAAGCTGGTGACGTCATGAAGAATGAGAGTGACGCGCTGAGAAGGATGACCAGAGAAGAGAATGTATAGGTGATGTAGAATCTGATGGTGAAGTAAAGAATCAAGAATACTTTCATGTGCAGAACGAAGATTGCACAAGTGTGAAGAACACTGAAGAAAATGCAAGCCGTTCAATGACTGTACAGACGCTTTAACGCAAGTAGTCAAAGTATTCATAAGGCTGGCTGTACGTAGTATATAGACTGCAGGCGGTGCCGCCTACATATATGTATATAGACTTCCGGACATTTGATAATCTATTTTAGTAAGCGAGTCTCCATGAAGGAAGATGGATTTGAAGCTACGTGTGTCCCAGCAAAGAATACGCTTACATTCAAAGCAGAATCAGAAAGGCTGTCTGGCTTGATGTCATAGACTGGAAGCAGCCAAGAATTTGTTAGCAGCATGCGAAGAACAGTACACGTGAGAAGCCAAGGCATCCCTTATTAAAGTTACAAAGCAGGAACACCATGGATGCCAAGTTTCTTCATTAAAGACAAATAAATGCTATAAATTCAAGGTCTTTGATCGCGTGAGTTGAGGATGAAAATAGATGACGAGCCTGGTGCACCGGACTGGAGATAGCAAGTGCTCACACTCCCATATAGTTCCAGAGACAAGGTGCTACTGCAAGGCCAAGTTCAAAGACAATGTGAATGGCAGTCGGCATGAGTGTTGAAAGATGGCAGGCTAATTGGGTGGGAAGATAAGGTCGAGTCCACCCACCAGCACCTGGAGTAGCAGCTTACATGCTGCTAGACTCTCGAATGTTCCAGAAGGGTACAAGCGTGCCGACCAATTATAGAGGGCCGTATAACGAAGAGCCTTATAGTTTAAGAGCCAATGGGGTGTTGCGTTTCTAAATATTGTTGAAGATGACTTGCACGAAGGGAGGGCATGAGTGGCCCACCTGACTATAGACACCCATTCACAGTCCCAGCCCCTATTGAAGTATACTTAGATGTTCCCCTTGAGCAAACCACGATCCTATGTAGGTTTTCTTAATTTGCCATGTAGTATGACGTCATGAATGACGTATTTTTGCTATAAAGAGGTGATTTTTTGTGAAAGTTGAGATCATGCTTTGCGTCGTCCGTTGTACTCCCTGTTTTAGATAATTGTTAACAGAACATTATTTGCCAACTTCATGAGTCAGTCTTTTTGCGTAGTTTGAGAAGTTATTCTCGGCCCCATCCATAGTACATGTTACCTTGAGTATAAGGGCCTAAGGGCTCAACATTTTTCACAGTGCACCTGAGAGCAACTGAGAAAACCCTGACTGGAGCTAGGAATACAGAATCAAGAACAGGCAGGAAATGGATTTGCAATATCCCTGCTAGACAGAATGGAGACATCCAACACTCGACCTGACAACCACAGACAGACCCATAGATAGGGGCGAGCAGAAAATAGGGAGTGAGGAGTGATTGCAGAGGGGCAAGAAAGAGACATGACTCCTTCCCAAACCTAATTGGCAAAACAACTCCCCAACATTTGATGAAAGCCACAGGGAGAACGAGAACCCTGATCCTCTGACTGCTGAAACTGAGTGTTTCCAAGTCAGTGCTGTAAAAGGTAGTGTGGCTTAGAGGGTTTTTTAAAGCCTCACCTGTGTAATCCAGCTCCTGGAGAAAATATTGCCACTGATTGTTGCATCCGCTCGAGTGACCCCTGCAGTCAGTGGAAAGGGTAGAGGGAGACAGAACCAGCAGGACCACAGTATAAAAGGAGGATGGAAGGATAGGAACGTTTTGTTCGGGTGAGGTTAGAGGAGGTGGTAGCAGACCATGAGACCAGGCAGAGGAAGGAGGCCGCAGCAGACATGGGAGCGGATATCTCAGCAAGTGTGCAAGGTTAGATATTTGTGAGGGAGAGAGGTAAGTTTGTGAGTGGGAAAAAAGTGAATGAGTGTTTGTGAAGGTGAGGGAAGAGTGGGAGAAAGGAGCATGGTAGTGGGAGTGTGTTTGTTGGGATAGAGTAAGAATAGTGAGAGTGGTGTGTGAGTGCTAGACAGACGTGAGGGTTGTGACTATTCACAAGGTGTCGTCACTTCTCCCCAAGGGAAGCCCTTTTCCATGAAGCTAGGGCTGTGCAGCCGCTACCCAGTAGCTCCCTTGGGGGTGGTTTAATGCAGGAGTACCTCATGGGGAGGGACTCCCCCTCTGGGGATAACGACCATCATCTGAGGTGTAGCCCATTGAAGTAATGCCACTCCCCGACATTCCCTAGCCCTGCCTAATGTTCAGAACCACTACCTTGAAAGCAAACCTATTTGTTAATGTAACATAGGAGAGAAAGCCAAGAGTACTAGGAAAAGTAAGAATTCAGCAGTTATAAAGAACGTTGACTGTGCTAACACTGATACGAGGTGGCTCAGAGGATGCATGAGAATCAAGTCGTTGGCAGAGATAAAGGCCGGCCGCTGAGCCAAATGCAGCCATCGGAGGAAGTGGGTGTAGCAGATCTCCAATGCAGGAGATTCAAATCCTGCTGGCCACCAGCGAGAGGAAGACACAGAGAAGGCTGGCGAGCAGTTGTGGGAGTTCTCGGTTGGGTCTGTCGGTGCAGACCCAAGCACACAGCCAAGAGAGGGAAACGAACTGGGCTGTGCAGAGAGGTCCTGAGAATGAGAGAAGTCTGAAGAGCTGACTGAGCCGACCCCGGTCCCAGGAAGCCCCAGTGACATACCGAAGCCACCAAAACAATAAGGGGAGGTACAGAAGACCCAGAGGGGATGCAGGAGCAGGCAGGAGAGACACTCCAACAGCTTTCCCTCAGTCCAGTGGGAGTGAAACAACTATTAAGCCTAGTCTGTGTCGGTCATGCCTCCAACATCCTCTTACTTGGGTCAGTGGCAGACTGAAACCCACTGGGAAGGGTCGGGCACCCTAGCACGAATGCAAGCAAGGTCGGGACCCTAATCCGAACCCAAGAAGCGTCAGTGGCAGAGATAAGACCACTGAACACCAGGGGAGGGTCGAAGACCCTACCACGAACACGAGATGGGTTGGGGACCCGAAAGCAGATGTCAAGTGCATAAGAAGAAATCTTCTTCATCAAAGTGGGAAAGAGGAAACCACTGACCACTAGAGGAGTGTCTGGGACCTGAAAGCAGATGCATGAGCATTTAGAGGAAATCTTTCTCGTCACAGTGGGAAAGCGAGAACCACTGAGCACCAGAGAAGGGCCTGAGACCCTAATAAGATTTAGGACTTTACTAAGAACAAACCAGGGTGGCAAAGGCTACCGCAGGCTGAAAACGGTGAGGCAGAACTGTGCCAAGCAATACCAGGAGAAGGGAGTCATTTTCCTGGTACTGAACTAGGAGTTGGGTTAAAGACACCAGGGGAACGGGGTGGAGAGAGGTGGAATAGTTGTGTGGAGAGGAGTGTAATGGTGAGTAAGGCCAGAAGGTGGAGGTCAGCAGTAGAGAGCGAGAGAGAAAGCATTGGGAGTGTGAGTAGAGACGGTGGGTGGAGTAAGAGAAGGTTAGAGCGATGAGTGCCACAGAGAGTGGAACAGGGTGTGAAAGGAAAAGGGTGGAGTGGGGGGGGATTAAGTGTCTTCAAGGCACAACCCCATCATTGATAGTATAGGGCCAGCCTAGGAAGTCGGTGAGGGAGCTTTGACAGATAAGGCATTTGACTTTAGAACCTCCATCATTGAAAAGTCAGAGCTTGAGAAACAATCCGTGTATGCTGGCCTCGGGAGAGTTGGGACACCTGGGTTAGGGTTGGATTGGTTCATTTTAGACGAGCCCCCTTTTCAGCATTCCACTGAAGCATCTCCCTATCTTTTTGCTGACTGATCTACCCATTGATGAAAAGAGCAGTTGGTACACCTTATGTTGATTTTAATATTTATTTCAATAAAATCCTCGAATTTTCTTGGAGCCTGAATTATTAGGACCATCTGTGACAGCCTGTGAAGCTCTGGCAGGGATTATTAAATGTAATTTGTCAAGAGTTAGAAGTATTCGGAAAGTGATTAAAATGAGCTCGGTCATGGATAGGATATTCTTCAGACATTAGGCAACATCAGTAAATATAAGCTCAACCGCTGTCTGTGCTTTTTATGCATCACATTATGTTTAGAAATTGTGGGGCAGTTTCACAAAAACCTTCCTTCACTTGTGTGTGTGCAAAAAAAGAGACCCTGACTGTGTACATGCCTTTGTGCAGCCAGATTTCTTCCTTCTCAGAGTGGCTGACACATCTTAGACTGCATCCTTCATTCACAAAGGCATGCGCTAGAGGTGTAGCAGTCCCTGTGGTGTCTGACTAGCACCTGGTCTCCCCTGTCTCCATCCGGTACAGGTGAAAGCACCCTAGTAGTCTTTGAAAAAACGTGTGCTCTGCACATAGTGAAGTAGATATGTATGTATGTATGTATGTATGTATGTATGTATGTATGTATGTGTGCTTAAACAACTTTAAATGTAGTACGTTTTACAAGATATTCCCACTTCGCCATTATGGACTGTTCAATTAAGAATGTGACTGTATAAAAGGTGGTCCTGCTCGGGAACTATATCTGTAGGAAAGTAACATTATTTTATTCACTGTAGTGCCCTTGCGCTTGTAGTTCTTTCCCCGTTCTCCCAGACATCGCACCTTACTAGCCCCCTTTGTAATAAGACCCCCTTACAGGGGCAGGGGCAGAGAAGAAAGCGGGTGAGTGTCTTACAAGGGGTCCGAGTTTGGACACTGGCTGGCTGCGCCGGGCTTCCATTCGCTTTTTCCATTTCCTTTCTGGCTGTCGCAAAAAAGGAATTCTGGTGCTTAAATTGTGGTGCGAACATCAGATAATCCTGGAGTGAACTCTGCTCATTTTAATGGCATGCTATTTATGATCGGAATTTCTCAGTGGGATGTAGTGGTACACTACAACATCCTTTTGCTCTGCGGCACAGCAATGTGTCCACAGTACACCAAATGCTACTATTGGATGCACACTTTTCTTATGGGTCCATGCATAATCGGCTCCTGCTGATGATGATAGAGCAGGCCTCTGATGCATTGGAATTTCTTGGATTCTTCTCTAAACTGAATGCAATTCCTATGGATTTTTAGTTGAGCTATTAGGTGGCGCAAAAAGCCACCTACAAGCCAAATCGATTGCATTAGAGTACAGATAGTAAAAAAAAATGCATATGAGGGACACAAAACTTGTAGTTGTTGTTTGGTTATTTGCCCACCCATTTACTGCCCATGGCCATGCTAATACCTATAGCTATTCCCAGCCAGTGCCTGCCCAAATCACTTCCTCATGGCAGCTTTCCTCGAGCCTTAACATCAAAAATAGCACTAATGTGCCAGTATTTTTTCAAAGCAGTCTTCTGAGAGTTAATGGCATAATTGGAGTTGTAAACAGGCTACTGGGGTAATAAACATGTCTTGACCAGACCTTTCTTTAGCTACTCGATTTATAAGCACTATACATCCACAAGCCAAACTGCCTGCTTTGCGAATGCTTGTTTTTAAGTATTAGGCATTTACCGGGCACTGCTATTAGATGCCCAGGTATTTGCAACACTGTGCTACCATCAATAGCCAGTTAATACCACTACGGAAGTGCCTGGCAAGTGCCTTTACCATACCTACACAGACAAAAGCCCAAACTGTTGGCACTGTCAATACTTGTTATCCAATTGCCATGGAAACTAGTGCTTGAAAATGTCATGTTACTTTAATATTAACTTGGGAAGTAGGAGGTGCATCTTGGGAGGATGAACCCCTTCACTCCACTTGCCACATCCACCAAGTCACAGGCAGAGCTTGCTGGACAGAGGCTTGATTGCTTAGCTTGCTCAGTGCGTTGTACGATGGGTTTTTATGTTCAAGCTGTCTAAAGAATTCATCATGCACCACTGATTTAGGGTAACTTTAAAATGCACCTCCCCACGAACCTTTTGAAAAATGCAAATAGTAATGGGTTGTGGCTGGAATGGATGGGCCGTGCAGAATTGAATGCTGGTCCAGGTTAGAGTGTTGGCATCTATCTGTGTTCAGGGGTTTTCTTTTCAGAGATAATCAATTTATCTATCTAAACGGAACATGCAATGATTCCAGGTAAGTAATCTGTTATCGCATTTTATTTTAACCGCACCATTATTAAAACACGTACTTGATGATTTATATTAAACATGTATGACTTGTCTTTTTTACCCTGGCAGGCTGGACAGACTGCGCTCATGCTCGCTGTAAGCCACGGACGCATTGATATGGTCAAAGCCCTGCTGGCATGTCGCGCAGATGTGAATATCCAGGATGACGAGGGCTCTACCGCACTAATGTGTGCCAGTGAGCATGGACACGTGGAGATTGTGAAGCTGCTGCTGGCTCAGCAAGGATGCAATGCTGCCCTGTCGGATAATGTGAGTGCACAATAACGCGTTAACACAACGCAACTTTCAAAATGTATTTTACTGGTTCAGAGTCATGACAACAAATACCCCAAGGCGGTCAAAAACAAGCCAGCTCCATGCCCCAGTTCCAAGTGTTCTTCCATCTTCCTTAAACTTTCAGGTTGCACTTTAACTCTCCCATTACACCTGACTATTTACTAACCCACAATAGAGTAGCTAAATACTTGCCACCCCCATTTCTTTATTTCGATTGCTGTACAACAAAAGTTGTGTTCATGTAGTTTGTGCATGCGTGGGAAGTTACTCTTGTTACACAGTCAAGCTGGCCATCCTACTTCATGAAAAAATTGTAGTTTTCACTAGAAGCAAATGCTTTTTTAAAAAAAATAGTACCTCCTCTTTGCTTTTATTGAAATCAATGTAAAAAGTGGATTCTCAACAATGGAGAAACAGAATGTTATGTTAGACTAGGGTATCATGCCATCACACAGGACGCCTTTACCGTAACCTTTCTGAGATGCAACTAATATCCTGTTTTAAAAGGGGCATAAAATAAAACTGAATGCTTAGCAGTCTATTCGGTTCAGATTCGAGAAGAATCTCAACTCTCCCAAACTTCATGTGCTTTGTGGGTGGATGTCTACCACTTATTTGGGAACTGTGTTAAGTAGCTGATCATTGTTATTTTGTGTTAACAAAGCTTATAAAGCAAACGGTCACCTGAAGGTATCTTGGCGCTGGAATATCGCAGGGCAAGCGAAACACTATGGCCTAAAAAAGAAGGGTCTTCAAGGATTGCCTAAATTGAAAATGGTTGGTAAGATTTCTAAGTGGGGGTGGTGCGCAGCCACCACAATGAAGGCCAGGCCGCCCACTCTAGTGCGACGGAAGGTGGGCACACAGAGCAAGCCGGCAGACCTGGAACGGAGCTCCCGATTAGGGAGGTAGTGAATGAATTTGTCACAGAGGTATTCAGCCCCGTGACTCTGGAGGGCACGTGAACCAAACAAAGCGATTTGAATGTAATACGTTGGGCTACGGGTAGCCAATGTAATGCACACAAGAGTGCAGTAATATGAACTCCATACAGGGATCCAGTAGCAACTCGGGCAGCAAGATTTTGAAGGTGCTGAAGTTGCCTTTGATCTGGGCAAGATAGAACGTGTTGCAATAGTCTAAGCAGCTAAGAACAGGAGCAGCTACAACTGGTGGCCTGAGTTCGGGAGATATAAGGGGGAGCACTTTCCGCAAGATCTTCCAGTGGAAATGCCCCGCCTTGCACACGGCCAAAACCTGATGATCCATAGAGCGATTGGAGGAAACCATAACCGCAAGATTCTTTACAGTCATGACTGGAATGGGGAGAGGCCCGAGTGAGGACGGCCAGGAGGAAGACACCAAAAGTGAGGGATCGGGGGGTGGGGGGAAGAACCAACCAGCAGAACCTCCGTCTTGTCTCAGTTAATTTTCGGCCAGTTGTGGTTCATCCAATCTCCCATGGCAGCAAGACACTGGAAGAGGCATGACGCCATCTCAGCCTGCTCAAGATCTAACCGGATCAGGATCTGAGTGTCGTCGGCATAAAGAGTAGCATCTGATGACAAAGGAGCGATGAGACACACGTGGCTGAATATAGATGTTAAAAAGTGTAGGAGACAAGGCGGAGCCCTGAGAGACTCAGCAGAAAAGAGAACGAAGGAGTGAGGTAAAGGGAGGAAGTGAAAGTTCTTGGCCACTCTCAGCCCAGTACGAGGTGAACCACGCCAACACTTGGGTGGCAATGCCGGCCTGGCCAAGTCGGGCCAACAGGGTAGGGTGGTCAACAGTATCAAATGCCGCTGATAGATCAAGCAGAAGCAGGGTGCCCACCCCACCCCTGTCGACCAGCCTGGACATGTCCTGGACCGACACCAGGACACACTCTGTGCCCTGGCCCGGCCAGAGTCCTGACTGGAAGTGTTCGAAGAATCCTGAGGTCTCCAAAAAGGATGAGAGAAGTGGAGAGATTAGAGCCTCTAAGAGCTTACTGAAAAAAAGTCAACAGTGAGATAGGATGGAAATTAGAGCGAAGTGAAGGGTCCAGAGAGGGCTTCTTAAAAAGTGGCATGATGGTAGCTCATTTCAGTTCCCTTGGGATGTAACCTGACTGGCCGTCAGCGTTGATGGCCTGGGTATTCTCGCCCAGAAGACCAGTAGTTATATCTTCCAGCACAGATCGAGGCACCGGATCTGAAGGGGCGGCCGACTTTTAGTTGATTTATCGATGCACTGATCAGCGTCTCTGAGAACAGCAGGAACGATGACCATTTGGGATGGCATACTGCCACGGCATCGGCAGGGGCAGTACTAACTCGGGCAGTAGCCTGAGTGGCCAGGAAGATGTTAGCCCGAATAGTATACATTTTAGTGATAAAGAACTGGGACAGAGAGTCACAGAGCTCCTGTGATGAGATAACAGAAGTAGCGAGGTTGTCATTGGAGGACAATGATCTAACCACTGAGACTAGCTCCCTGGGCTTACTAAGGCCTTTGTCGATTTTCTGTTCGAGAAAGGCCTTCTTGGCTGGCAGAACGGCAGCATATAGCCAGTGGCACATTGCCCATAGTATGCTCTTTGGTGGGGCTGTACGTACAGCACCACTTCCACTCAATCTGCCTGAGTTCAAGGCAGGCTTTCTTAAGCTGATCCGAGGGCCATGGCTCAGATGCTAGCCTCCGCAATTCGGTCCACCTAAAGGAGGGCCACTGTGTCTGCTGCCTCTTGGAGTGAGACAAAAGAGAAAGATCTACCTCATGAAATAGGCTTCACTTTGCACTCACTAAGGTAACCAGTTCCTTAAGATCAGCCGAGCGCCAGCTGAGGCGCAGAACTCTAGGGGAAAACCCTTAGGAGGGCGGCATGGGATTTTCATTGAAAAGGTCACATGGTATGGTCATACCACAGAACAGGTTCTGCGGGGGAAATTGATAGTTCTGATTTGTCGGCCAACACAAGGTCAAGCGTGTTCCCCAACTCATGGGTAGGTTCTGTCACAAATTGATGGAAGCCCAAGTCAAGGAGGCGTTCAAAACATTTATTTAAAATAGGCACCTGAGGCCTGTTAACTTTGAGATTAAAATCACCAAAAACAACTAGGTGAGCAAACTTTATCTGAAGCTCTGCCAATAGATCCAAAAAAGGATCAAGAAAGCTGGCATGCGACACCTCGCAGTCAGTAGATCATCCAAAAATGGCACGTACAAGACGCAGAGATTGTGCATTGCAGCAAAAGTGCTTCCATAGCGATAGTATGGATAAGTGGAATCTGACGGACCGCTATTTTAGATTTAAAAATCATTGCCACCCCACCCCCTGAATGAGGTGAGGGTCAGTCGAGATGCGTAATTTTATAGTCACAGGGCAGAGCCTGAACCAGTGGAGCTGATGACTCATTTAGCCAGGTCTCAGTCAAGCAAAGAAAATCTGGCGCCCGGTTATCCACAAGATCTTTTATGGCTGCAGCATGAGCTGACATGGATCTAGTATTAAGTAGCATCGCAGTGTGGCTGGCCATCCCTTGTAAAATTGGGGAGGGATGGAGTACAGGCGGCGATCCCCATCCCGAGGGAAATCTGGTTCCAGAAAGTGGTAATTCCAGAAAGGTCGGTCTTGTCTGTCTGCCATAAAGTGCCATGTCCTGCCCGTTTTTGGCTCGGACGGGCACAGACTGGCCTGGCCGTTGGCACGACGGGCCCTTTTCTGCTGCACCCTGCCGCTGCGCTGTCGGCAGGTAATGTCCCTGGATAAACACATACAAATGACCTTAGCCAATCCGCTCGCAGCAGGAATGGAGGGTGGAGGGTAGCAGACTCTACTAGCCTGTGCATGCAATTAGGAAAGAAAAGGCACAGCAATGCTTGACCCGGGCCTCGGGTTGCTGTGAGGCCCGACACCCTCTGCCCACAAGAGGGGGCCATACAAGGAAAGTAAATATTAGTGCCAATAAGAATTAAAATAATAAAATAAATTATTAAAATTAATGTGCAGTGCTAGTCGGAGGCGGCCAGTCACCCGCTACGGCCGGGAGTAACCCTGTGCCTAAAAGGAAAACAAGGAATGGCTGTAGCACAAATAAAATAGAATAAAGGAAAATAACAGCCGGAGGGAAAGCCATACCATGGGTGGGAAGTTGTTTCATGTGCCCATCTCTGAACACATGGCCATTACATTTGGGGGAAGTGACCATTGTCATGTATTCTCCAGGCAAGTTTGTGTTTGGAGAGCTGCTTCATCTTTACTCCACATTGTGTATAAATATTATTCAAAGGGATTGTGTCCTCCGACGTATTCCTTATATTTGATAATACGTTTCCAGCTTGCTGGCCTCGGAAATGTTTTCTGTAGAGGGCGCTGCGAGTCGACGTCCGCCGAGTCGATGTCCCTCGACGGCCACCGTATCAGCGCCGACGTCATCATGCCCATAAATAGCCACGCGCTGCGTCCATTGCTCAGTTCCGTTTTTCCGCGCTTTGTGGGGGCTCGGAACATTGTTGATCAGTTCAGTCAGGATAACTACTATATCTACTCGAATATACCTTCTCGTTCTCGATGGCATCTTCATCGGAACCGACGACGCCACGATCCGGCTTCAAGAAATGTCTAGACTGCGGTAAAAAAATGTCGATAACGGATCCACACAGAATCTGCTTGTAGTGCTTGGGAACCGAGCACCATTGTTCGGAGTGTGAGGACTGCATGTCCATGACGGCGAAAGCCTTGAAGGAGCGCAAGGGGAAGCTCGAGAGAGGTAAGTCGGTCAAAACCTCCTTGAAGGTTTCTTCGGCTGAGTCGAGGCATTCGTCTCCTCGCCGTCGAAAACATTCCCATTCTAGATCTCGAAGTAGCTCCCACCATTCGTCGATATCAAGACACTCAAAAAAGAGACGTCGAAGATCCCCTTCCTCGTCGTCTTCTGTGTCCCCAGAAAGGGTCCCCTGTCCCACTAAACACAGCTCTCAAGCTGAGTGGGAGGAATTCAGAAAGAAAATGTTAAGCGTCTTCGAGAACGCGGCCTCGACCCCCTCGAAGACAGCTGAGGGTGGTGATACCCCGGGTGAAAACCCCAAAAAATCAAAACGCCGCGAGTCGCAACACCTGGCGAAACATACCACCCGAGAGCGCCACGAGCCATCGGGTAAGAAGGCACCATCTTCGACGCCGACATCTAGGATTCCTTCGACGCACGGATCGGCGCCATCAACGCCGTTGTCGAAGGGTTCCTCGATGCATCGGTCGATCGACTCGACGCCATCGTCGACACCGACATCGACGCCGATGAAAGAGAAGACTAAGGCCACTCCACAGCCAACGGTGATTCCAAGGGCCTCCGGCACGATGCCAAGACCGTCGTCGATGTCCTCGAGTAGGATCCCGATCCTCTCGAGTTCTTCGAGACCCCTTACAGTTTTTTCGATGCCGTTCTCGGTGCCTTCGAAGCCTGTCACATCGGCGTCGACGACATCAACATTTTCTCGCCCAATAATGACGAGTTTGGCTCCTTCTGCCTTAGAGATGGGTTTTACACCATTTCAGAGGTCAGAGTACCCTGCACTATCTACAATTTATGAAGAGGGGGAAGGTTCTGACCAGCAAATATTTGGTTTGCAGAGGACCACACTGCCTATTTCAGAGGATTTCACCTCTGAGGAAAGAAGGCTGAAGGACCTACAGGAGTCACTACATGAGGCAAGTGGGCTGGACACTTCCCCAGAAGTGGAATTTGTTAAACCAGACCCAGGAGAACATGCCGAAACACCCTACAGAACCCTTATGGCAAGAATTATTGAATTTATGGGTTGGTCTGCGCCTTCACCTGTTTTTCAACAGGATGACCTAACAGACATATTAGACAAAGGTCCACAGGAGGACCCTGTGGTCCCCTTCCATGCAGCCTTACAAAGGAAAATTACATCTAATTGGGAAACTCCTGAAGTTATCCCTGCGGTCAATAAAAGATTGTCAGCCAAGTATAGGGTAGCGGCTGCTGACCCTGAATACTTATCAAAACACCCGACTCCAGAGAGCCTGGTGGTTCAAGCGGCAACTTCATCTAGCAGTAGGACCGCTTACTCTACTGTCCCACAGGATAGAGATAACAAGAGGTACGATTCTATGGCGAAGAAAGTCTTCTCTGCTTGTAGTATGGCGTTGAAGTCCATCAACGCCACCTGTACGCTCGCCAGGTTCAGTCTCACACTATGGGAGTGTGCTTCATCAGCGGCTGACTGCATACCCGAAGGAGAGGAAAAGGAAGCCTTCCTTAACATTATTAAAGATGGCAAAGATGCCATGTGCGAATCACTTCAAACTGGCATCGACTCCGCTGACAGTATCAGCAGGGCCATGGCGGCAAGTACAACAATCCGCAGGCATGCGTGGTTGCGAAAGTCTGGCTTTGCTCCAGATGTACAGGCCAGACTTTTGAATATGCCCTTTGACGGCTCTTCACTATTCGGGAAAAAGGCTGATGACAGTCTGGAAAAGTTGCAGACTTCTAAAGCAGCAGCAAAATCTTTAGTAGCTGCTATCCGCCAAACTCCTTTTCGCCCCTCAGGAACCTCTGGGAGAGGAAAGTCCTTTCGCTATTATTCGGCATTCGGGAAATGCAGAGGACAGCTAGCTCAAAGAGGCCAAAGGAGATCCACCCGAGGTGGACGGGTCAAAAGTACTAAGGCCGCAGCAGCAGCAGGTGCCTCTTTACCCTCGGCATCTGCATCAGCCGCCCCCAAACCACTCTGAGGCCTTTCCACACAATACACCTGTAGGGGGCAGGTTAACTCACCATCTGACGGAATGGCAGGCTATAACGTCAGATGCTTGGGCATTGGAGACAGTTGCCCAGGGTTACTGCCTACCCTTTCTACACATTCCTCAGCGGCATCCACCGGGGAACAACTCTCTAAAAGTTCCAGATCCGCTCCTCTTGCAGGAAATTATAGACCTGCTATAGAAAGGTGACATAGAACCGGTACCTGTAGTGGACAGGAACAAGGGCTGGTACTCCCCCTACTTTCTCATACCAAAGAAGGACGGAGGACTGAGACCCATCCTGGACTTACGAGAATTGAACAAGTTCCTCAGGAAGGACAAGTTCAAGATGGTAACTCTCTCTCAGATCCTTCAGGCCCTCCAGCTCCAGGACTGGCTGGTATCTCTGGACCTTCAGGATGCTTATTTCCATGTGCCAATCCATCTCAAACACAGGAAATACCTGAAGTTTGCAATTGGCGACTCTCATTATCAATTTCGAGTTCTGCCATTTGGGCTGAACTCCGCCCCGAGGGTCTTCACCAAGCTGATGTCGGTAGTGGCGGCGAGTCTAAGGAGGGAAGGGATCCAGTCTACCCCTACCTGGACGATTGGCTGATCAGGGCTGTATCTTCGAAACAGGCCCAGGCCCAGCTGGATTATGTCTGCCATTTCCTTCACAAACTGGGCTTCTCCCTCAATTTAAAGAAGTCACAGATGATACCATCACAGAGACTCCAATTCATTGGAGCGGTCCTGGACACTTCCCTGGGAAAGGCCTCGTCACCAGAGGTGAGGGCTCAAGATATTATACAGATGGTCACCAAATTTCAAAATGCCCAACGTCTCCCAGCCTTCGACTTTTTGAGGTTGCTAGGCCTCATGGCATCCTGCATCTTCCTTGTGCCAGAGGTTCGCCTGAGAATGAGATCTCTTCAGTGGGCACTGAGAAGTCAGTGGTTGCAATTCTCAGGGAGAATGACAGATCTCCTCCGGATTCCGGACAAGGTAGCCCACGACCTTCAATGGTGGGCCTATCCAGAGAACATCTTGAAGGGAGAACTGTTTTGGCAACCATGGCCGGAGATAACAGTAGTCACAGACGCCTCACTCACGGGGTGGGGAGCCCATGCCAACGATTTGACCATCAGCGGTCGTTGGTCTCCATCGGAGTCCAGACTACACATCAACCTTTTGGAGCAGAGACCGATCAGACTAGCGCTGAAAGCTTTCCTGCCATCAGTACAGGGGAGAAATGTCCTGATAATGACGGACAACACGGTGGCCATGCACTACCTCAACAAAAGAGGAGGCGTAGGATCACTGCCACTGTGCAGAGAGGCGATGCAGCTCTGGTTTTGGGCAATCCAAGAAGGAATCTCTCTATCGGCAGTTCACCTAGCCAGAGAGAAGAACTTGACAGCGGACGCTCTGAGCAGGCAGAGCACAGTCTCCCACGAGTGGGAGCTAGCTCAGGAAGTCCTTCAAGAGATCTTTGCCTTTTGGGGAACCCCTCAGGTGGATCTGTTTGCCACAAGCACCAACAGGAAGTGCGATCTGTTCTGTTCAAGGGAATTTCCCCCGAGAGGAGCTCTAGGAGACGCGTTCGTAGTGGACTGGGAGTTTCCACTCCTTTACGCGTTCCCACCAGTCCGTTATTCCTCAAATGATCAGGAGGTTGAGAAGATTCTGGAAAACCATGATCCTAATTGCCCCGGATTGGGCCAGGAGAACGTGGTACCCGGACCTTCTAGATATGTCCATCTGTCCTCCAATCCGTCTTCCACTCAAGGAGAATCTTCTCTCGCAGAAGGGAGGTCAGGTTCTCCATTCAGACACCAGAACCCTCAACCTTCACGCTTGGCTTCTGAAAGGGTGAGGTACAAGGATTGGGATCTCCCTGATGACGTCATGAAGGTGTTGCTTTCGGCCAGAAGGCCAGCAACAAAGTCTTTATACCGCTGCCGTTGGAACAAATTTTGCAGCTGGTGTAGGGAAGAGAATATCGACCCTTTTTCATGTGGTACACCAACGGTGTTATTGTTTCTATTCTACTTGGCAAACTCAGGCCTTCAAGTTGGCACTGTAAAAGGCTATCTCGCAGCGCTTTCTATCTTCAAGCGCACTGCGGAGGAACCATCGTATTTCAAACTTCCTCTAGTGGTACAATTTCTCAAGGGATTAACTAATGTTTATCCTCCAAAACCATTCCAGGTTCCCTTATGGGACTTAAATTTAGTCTTAAACTTCCTAATGGGCACTCCGTTCGAACCACTTCACTCTTGTGCGCTGAGATTTCTCACGCTTAAAACTGTCCTATTGGTAGCACTAACATCTGACAGGAGGGTGAGCGATCTACAAGCTCTCTCCTGTAAACCCCCTCATACAATCTTCCATAAGGACAGAGTTGTCCTACAGGTGAAGCCTAATTTCCTCCCAAAGGTGGTTTCTGAATTTCATATTACTCAGAAAATTACCTTACATTCGTTCTACCCTCCTCCCCATCCGGGGAAAGAGGAAGAAAGGCTACATAGGCTGGACCCAAGGCGAGCTCTGAGCTTTTACATCAGCAGACTGGCTAGGATTAGGCAAGCAGACCAACTGTTTGTAGGATACTCAGGTCACAAGTTGGGACTACCCATAACAAAACAAACCATCTCCATGTGGATTATTCTGGCCATTCTGGAATGTTACAAACTGGCAGGGAAAGAGCCACCCCAAAATCTCAGGGCTCATTCAACCAGGGGTATCGCAGCCTCTTCGGCTCTCCAAAGAGTGGTACCGGTCCGAGACATATGTGCGGCTGCCACATGGTCGTCCGCACATACATTCACAACATTTTACAACCTGGATTCCTCCACTACTCAAGAGACCAGATTTGGCAAGGCCGTCTTACATTCGGTCCATCCCTAAAGAGATACATAACATTCTCAATCCCACCTCCAATTACATGCCACTGCTATGGGAGTCTATCAAAGATAAGGAATATGTCGGAGGACACAAACCCTTCGAAGAACAAGTTACTTCTTACCTTGTAACGTTCTTTCGACGGGATGTTCCTCCGACGTATTCCTTATCGCCCCACCCATCCATCCCCGCAGTGATACTTCCCTTGTGGTTGCAGCTTGCGCTCCTTCAAGGTCAATAACCAATTCAGGCATGACTTTTCTTACGCAACAAAATGGAACTGAGCAACGGACGCAGCGCGTGGCTATTTATGGGCATGATGACGTCGGTGCCGATACAGTGGCAGTCGAGGGACATCGACTCAGCGGACGTCGACGTGCAGCGCCCTCTACAGAAAAAATTTCCGAGGCCAGCAAGCTGGAAACGTATTATCAAAGATAAGGAATACGTCAGAGGAACATCCCGTCGATAGAACGTTACAAGGTAAGAAGTAACTTGTTCTTCTCTTGCCCATAATTTTATTGATGAAGTCATGCAGTATTGCAAACCTCATGTCCCAGTTATTCCTCCTGTGCTCTTTCCACTTTTGCTGTGGCTATATTTTATTCAGCGGTATGAACTAGTGTAAGGGCGTGTTTTCTTACAGCATAACACTAGCTTTCTCATTGAGCAAGATATCCAGGTGATGCCATTGCGATTTCAGTGGGGCCTTCCAGGGAGGATCATACTTTTCTGGGGTCATAAGTATGGGACGTCAGGGGGAAGGTATGAGGCAGGTTGAGGTGGTACTTTTATTTTTTAATACATTTTATTTAAATGGTTTTTACTGTCTAGTCATTGATGTACATTATATTTGAATATAGATGTTCAGAAAATACTAGGTATGGGCAGAACTGCATGAGTAAGCAGTTCTTGTTTGGTAATTCAGGAGAATATGCAGGTAAGCCCAGTGCGTTTCAGACCAGTTACTGTGCGTTCATATCTTTTCCGATTCAGGGACCTGTTGTTAAATAAAACCTTCAGCGAGAGAAGCCAGTCTAAATTACATGTCTTCTAACATGTAATTATGTGGAGAAACAGTGCATACTTTGTAGAAGTGTTTATCCAACTGAAGAGAAGTAAACACTTTTTTGGAAACATTTTGCTCCAGCTTGCCGCAGATGCAGCAATCAAAAAGCTGATAGAGAATGGTGTGTTTGGGACTGTTAAATGTAAAAACAGGCTCTGTGTCGAAAATAAACGGATAGGGGAAGATACAATTTAGACAAATTATAGAACTCCATGGGTCCCAATCACGAAACTGAAAAATAATTATGGAAAATGAAAAAGAACATACTATGGTTGGAATTGTGTGATGGGCTTCTTGCTCACTGTAAACTCCAGCATATATTGCACCATTATTCTTGCTGAATCCAAATCTTTATGGAACATAGATATACAGATATTCTGATAAAGGATGTCGAATCGTCCTGTACGGCTTTCGTGAATGTCGCACCACTAAATGTATCCTCACCCACACACAAAGGTAACAGACTGGACATCATAAGCCAAGGGCGACGGTGATAAACTGGTTTATTAGCCAATAGTGAGTAATGCAGTGTATGCCACCCAGTATAATGAAATGTCCAGTGTGGTGGTTCAGAGGGGGGTAACCTAAAAGAAAGCCATTTAAATAGCTCTGGAGGATAGCTCAGCAGCAACGTGCTCGCCTTGGAAGCGAGACGACACAGAGCAACACAGGTTCGATCCCCGGGTCCGCGCTTAGAAACCTCTGGATATTAAGCGCGTTATAAATAACCTATCATATCATATTGCAATAGCTTCCGGAGTCCTCTTGACCACCATTAACAACAAACCGGGAGGGGAGTGTGTGGGTGAGAAATCAAATTGAAATTGCAATACCCGCTGCTGGGTTTTTAAAGTATTTGTGGCAAAATTCGTAGTCTCAAGACATCTGTCTTGCTATAATGCCCTCCAAACTCGCCTACCAGCTCTTTGCTCCTGCTCTCCTCTAGAGATGCTTTTCTCTTGCCGCCTTTACCAAATTCCTTCCTCCACTTCGTACTGTATGGAGTTAGGTGCATTATATAGCAGGGTATCTGCTCCCCCTGGGGTGGGACATATTGCAATTGTGGGTGACGGCACCTTGGCTCCGAGGGTTGTTTGGTGCCCAGTTTGGGGGGCTCCTTTGGCTTGCAAAGGGGTTGGCCTGAGGTTACAAGAAGGGCTACCCCCATCTTGAATTTAACAAGGGGTGTGGTCATGTCTGGAGTTTGCTTCCCTTCCCCTGGAAGTCCTAATGTCCATGCATATGTGGGGTCTGAGCCTGTCCACTCTGTTACAGTATGACTCCATGGCTGGGAAATCTCACAAAAGGCACAGACGGCAGTTTGTCATATGTGATTCTCCTTCACCGCAGGGCTTGTGCAAGTCTTATCACTATCACAGCACTGGGAGAACCATGTGCTTTTTGCTTTGTTTTGCGGGCCTCCCACTGGAATCACCAGCGTCTCCTCCAGAGAGACTTTTTAATAACTGTACTACCAAACTCTATGTATGCGTGATTTCGCTCAGTAGTTGAATTGCCTAGATGCCGCCACTACATAACAAATGGTATCTCGTTCACTGAGGACTGTCAGATAGGACAACATTGTTTCTGTCCCAGGAGAAACTGCCACACCGGCATCAGAGTTATGGGGTTGGCAAAGAATATACATGCCAAATGCCCCATTTGTGAGATTCTAGTCCAGTCTTGGTTTTAATTTTGCATCCTGGTATTTTTTGTCCCACCTTTCTCCATTATAAACCTAGGACCAAACGTCATAGAATGAAAAGTTAAAACCAGGAGTGGACTAACATCTCCTACATGGAATGTGTCATGTTGGCATGCCTACGTATTTTGGCTGGACTTCTAAAAGCCATTCCCTTAGGAAAACGCCCCCTGAGTAATTCTAGTCAGTCCTTGTTCCTTGCCTGTGTTATTGGTAAGGGTGGGTGAATGGAAGGAAGAGGGGGGGGGGCTGATGAGGGGGCTTTGTAAGTAGCCCTGGTCAATGTTGGGGTTGAGGAGGAGGTTACCTCACTGTGACTGTCCCATGTCTTAGTGCGGGCATGCAGGTGGTTTGGAAATGCCCCTTATACAACCTCTGGGTGCCGCATCCACTAGCTCAGGGCAGCCCCTGGTTCCTCTGACCACCACACATTTTATCCCCAAGGGCACTTCGTCACACCTGCCCCCTCAATCTGATCTGCTGAACCAAGCTCTTTGGCATCCCTTTTAGGAGTCCCTGCCTCAAATCATGCTGAAGCTATTGGACAGAGAAGCCAGGCTCTTGAACAAATTGCTGCTGGAGTGAGATTCTCATAATATCTCTGGGTTCTCTAAACTCCTTCCTATATAGATATTACTGAATGTTATTTCCGCGAGAGCTGGGATGTTTCAGGTTGTATTGACGGAAGTATAGAACCTTGTATTCTAATGGAAGCAAACCTGGAGGTTGAGGTATCTGAACTGGGTCTTTGTGGTGGCATGACTGGGAGAAAGTGTGATTATTCCTTACATTGCACAGTGCAACAAGTTCTGTTGCAACACCATTGGTCACAGGGACATCTGTTTAAACTTTCTTTGAATGACTGACCCTTGCTGGTACTATGGGAAAAGTATGGCATCATTAGGTCACATGTTTTGGAGGTGCCTCTAGGCAGTAGGACTTGCCCCTATCTAGGAATGCCTCAAGCTCGATCTACAGGGCAAAAAAGGAGTTAGAAAGCCACAGTAGACTAGGAGAAACCTCTGAGTGAATGACTCAGTGTTTAGCAGGCCGAATCTTTCAAGGTATGACAAAACTGTGTGCTTGCCATGAAATGTAGACACCTCCTGGATGACGTGATGGAGGTGTTGCTTTCGGCAAGAAGGCTAGCAAGAAAATCTCTGTACCGTTGCCGTTGGAACAAGTTCTGCAACTGGTGCAGGGAAAAGAATTCTGATCCTTTTCTATGTTCGACACCGAATGTGTAATCTTTTCTCCTATAATTAGCACACAAAGGTCTTAATATTGGGACGATTAAAGGTTACCTGGCAGTGCATTCCATTTTCAAGCGCTCTTCGGAAGAATGCTCCTATTTTAAAATTCCCTTGGTAATTCAATTTCTAAAAGGGCTCACAAATGTGTTCCCACCTCCTTTTTAGGTTCCAGTTTGGGACCTTAACCTGGTTCTAAAATGCTTAATGTGTGCCCCATTTGAACCCTTGCGCATATGCCCATTGAGATTGACCTTCAAAACCATATTGATGGTTGCATTCACATCGGCACGTAGAGTGACCGAATTGCAGGCACTTTCTTACATGCCACCCTATACCGTATTCCACAAGGACAGGGTTGTGTTGAGGGTAAAACCCTCCTTCCTACCTAAGGTTGTATCTGATTTTCATCTAAATCGGAAGATTGTTCTGTCTGCGTTTAACCCCCCCGCTGCATCCCAGTAAAGAGGAAGAGAGTCTCCATAGATTGGACCCTAGAAGAGCTTTAAGCTTGTATATTTCTAGATTGTCCAAACTAAGAGTGGATGACCAACTCTTTATTGGCTATACCGGAAGAAAATTGGGACAGGCTGTTTTCGAAACAGACTTTGTTAATATGGATCATACTTGGTATATCAGAATGTTACAAATTGGCAGGCAAGGACCCGCCAGAGGGTTTGGGAGCTCATTCTACCAGAAGTATAGCTTCTTCTGCGGCCCTTCAAAGGGGAGTACCTATTAGATCCGTTTGTGATGCTGCAACATGGTCATCGTTGCATACATTCACAAAGCACGATTGTCTAGATGCTTCCCACTCTCAGGATGTCACCTTTGGTAAGGCGGTACTGTATTCAGCCTTATAAAAAGCCAACAATTTCATATTCTCCTCCCTCCTCCAATTTTACATACTGCTTTGGGAGTCTATCAAACATGAGGAATACGTTGGAGGACACAATCCATTTGAAGAACAAGTTACCAACTGGTAACATTTTTTCGACTGGATGTTCCTCCAACATATTCCTCATTGCCCTCCCATCCTACCCCTATGTAGAATTTCCTATGCTGTTACAGCTTTTGTTCTCGCAAGGCTGAGTACTGCTTGCCTAGGCTGAAAGCCAACACGAACAGGAGGGGAAAAACAGAACTGAGGCCAACGGGCGCTTATACACCCGATGACGTCACCCTCGGCGGAGGCCTTCGAGGGACATCGACTCGGCGCCCTCTGCCAAGAATTCTTTTTCTGAAGCTGGAGGTGATTATCAAAGATGAGGAATACGTTGGAAGAACATCCACTCGAAAGAATTATCAGTTGGTAAGTAACTTGTTCTTTTGTGTGAAAGGTTTTCTGACTGCTTTTCTTCTATCCGAGGTTGTTCGGATTGCATTCTACCATATTCTCTTTTGACCAAAGGAAGCTTGTGGCGCTGAAGGGCAAACACAGCAATTAATCAGCAATATTTCATTCTTTAAAAGGCTGCAAACATGTGTCTGATGATTCTGTCCAACTAGAACCACTTATGTTGTTGAGCACCTGCTCAATTCTAAGCATAGAATAATATGAACTGTTCCTGTTTGTTTAATGTGTGTTATATAAAGATGCCCAGGATGCTTCAGTATGGGGGGACGTTGAAGTTATATCGAATAGTGAACCAGTGGTGGGGGTATTAACAATCTGCGCATTGAGTCAATCTGTTCAACAATGTACATTTCACCATCAAATGTCTACCTTTCCATTGGTGTGTTTAGCCAATGTGATGACGGTCCCTGACTGTGCTCTTGTTTCTCCTCTTAAGGATGGCAGCACTGCATTGTCTATAGCTCTGGACGCCGGACACAAGGACATAGCAGTTCTTCTGTATGCCCATGTGAACTTTTCCAAACCACAATCACCGGTAAGGTTTTTTTCCTTCTCTAAATTCATTTCCTTTTTATTATACTACTGCTGGTAGTAATCCAATTATTTTGTCCACTTACATTTTTTTAACTAAAGGAGAAAGCTTCAAAAGAATATTGTGCTACCACTATGTCATTGTCAAGACAGTTCTTTGTATCCAAGTCCTATTCCACGGTGCTAGATTATATTGTAAACGGAGCAGATTTATTCATCCTGCTTTTTCTTTTTGAAATGCAATAGCGACTTTTATTTACAATGCACTTGCTTATACACACAAGTACATACAAGTATGCAGCAGCAGGCTTTCCAGGGAGATAGGCAGCTAACTGCAGCACTTTATCTCAATCTAGCAAAGTCTTCTGGAGACGACTAAAACATCTCCTGTAGTCTTTCTTTTTGTTGTTATTCGTATGCTGATGGCAAACAGACACATGTTTCAAGGCAGACTTAAGATGGCCCTCAAATCTGTGACTCTACGTGAATTAAGTCTATATTTGGATGGAGGCTAATTTGATACAACTGAATGCCGACAACACAAACAGTAATGTTCTGTTGTGGGTCGAAGCGCAAACTTTGCACTAGCCATTGGCTAGTGATGTTTGACTCGGTGAGTAAGAAATCACATGGGGGTGTGTGTCTGTGCGCACGCATATGTAGAGGTGTCAAATTACTTTTTTATGGCTACTTGTAGTTTGCAACTTGAGTTTCTGCCCCCTGGAAAACTGTGGCAAAGCCTGAGTGGGAGTGTCATCGACCATTGATTAAAGTGTGCAACCGCTCCATTGGACCCAAGTGCGCAGTCTTGGAACCCGGTTTAACTGCAGCCCTGCCATGTGCTCACCAGATAATGATAGGTTTAAAGCTTTTAACTCAGGCTAGTCAGAAGGTTGGGTCTCATCTGGACTACAGTCATAGATCCACACTTTGCTGGCAGTGCTTGGATTGCATAAATGTTCTGAATTCAATATTCTGTGTGCCTCTGATGGAAGCTTCAGCCGGTTTAGAATGCTTTTGATGGAGTGATGGGATGTGTCTCGTGCATCAAGCACATTACTCCCAATTTTAGGTGAACTGCACTGGTTACCATTGGATTTCTGTGTGGAGTAAAAGTTTCTAATTATTGCTTTGAGAGCTTTTCCGGTTCCAGAGCCAAGCCGTGCACTCCTGTATGGTCCGTCATAGGGCACTTGGGTACATCTTTAGGTTTTCAGAGGGGCACTGTGCCTCATGGTGCCAAGGGTGCTTCATTAGAGTTTGGAACGCAGTTCTGGAACTCCCTGCAAACTCCCTAAATAGACACACTGATGCTTTCTTTGTCCTGGAACCAAGTGTATCTGCTTTGCTTTTCCGTCTTCCCTGTTTTTACCTGTGCGGTCATTTGTTGCCTTCATAAGTGCTTTTTTAAACACTAAAATACATTGACGACTGCTTAAGCAACATCAGAAAAATGTTGATGGTCGATAACGGCTTTACTTGGATTCCAGGCACCAGCGGTACCACCAAGCCATCCTGACCGGCATTTCTGTCAGGTATCTGAAGCGCAAGTATCACAAAGTAACTCCGATGCTTGTCCGGGAAAAGGCACAAACTGCCCCAATCCCATTGGATATCTCCCAGGCAACAAGCTTGAATTGGCCAGACACGATGAGCTTTTGGTGGTTTCCTTCTCAGTCATTTTCAAGCTGCAAAAGGAAGGCTGCTGCAATCAAAGGAATCTGAAAGCCTATTGCATGATGGGTTACCATCTGTGGGCAGGAAGGCATATCCACAGAAGGACTGTAGATCCCACAGGCCAGCCATGTCCACTGTTAAGTAGAAAGCCCATGTTGTAGCTGTTGAGGTAGCCCTCTGTATTTTCTGCTGATTTTTACACGTTTGGGTCTTTATTTTCCTCCCAGCCAGGCATCATCTAAAACTTGACCGAGACAGCGGCTCTGTTTCTGTGTGCTCTGCCTTAAGAATCCTGAGATACCCCATAGTGTCTTAGAGAGGGTATCCCCCTTTGTCAGTCATTTGACTGGACTAGTGGATGCTTTTTACTGAGTGTAAAATGGCTGTGCTTGGTGAAAAACATTTCACCTGGCCCTGTGCTTTTTGACCCCCTCCTCCTTTGCACAAAATAGAGGTTGCCTTTGTTTACCTTCAAATATTTGGATGGGACTGACTGACTGACTGAGTAGGGAGTGGGTGTGTTGCATGACTACCCCTTATCCCCCTGTACTGGTAAGAGGATGTGGCCATCTTTGGACACTGGATGACTGTATCCCAGAACTGGGGTGCTATAGTCAGCCGGAAAACCAGTTCTGACTGGCAGATGCTTGTCTGGGATATTGTGGATTCACTTCTTTATGCGAGATACCGTCCTGAGTGCATGGGTGTGTTTGTAGAAATGTTTTACCAATCGCTTACCACCCCTCTGTGAGAGAGAGAGAGAGAGAGAGAGAGAGAGAGAGAGAGAGAGACATCAGACACGCACCCTTAGTTACATCTCCACCATCTGGAAAGCTCCAGATGTCTGTGCTATCCTTGGTCCTTTGAGTGCTGTGCCACTCTCTCCTTCCGTGGCTGGCCTCACTTCATTGTGAGTTTGCAAGAATATCTTCGATAATAGTTTCCCACTGAGGTCTTGTCAAGGCAACCTCAGAATCTAAATCCTGTGCCAGACAGTGAAGAGGGAACCTTGCATCACTGGTTAATTCTGACTGCAGTGTCTCTGCCTTTCCGCTTCTCTGGTTTAGTCCCCTTGACCCAGGAATAATGGTCTTTCCCAAGGATCTTGGGGATCCCTCCGCCACCTATGTCATTGATGACCACCTTGGGTTCCAGCAAACACTGTGCAAGGTGACCACCTCTAGAAACAGTAAAACTACCTGCTGCAGGACTGCTTTTTGGGCCCAGAGTACTGCTCTGACACTCTGGCGCTGCCGGTGAGTTCTTTTGTCAGTTGAAGCTTTTTCTATTGGTCCCCTCTTCATCGCCATGGGTCTTCTGTGTCCTAAACTTCAGCAGAGCACAGGAACTGCTCCTTGAGACACTTTAGCAAAAGGTAACTTTCCCACAAAAGGCAGCCCAAGTCTGCACAACCGGTCCCACTTGAGCTCTGTGAAAACCTTCTGGCCCAGCTGAGAAATGTGTTTTACTTACCCGTGATTGCCATTTACCACCTAGAAAGGATTCTTTAAACTCTTTTGAAACTATTTTACTTGCCCGTTAGTGTTGCATTCATTTTATGATGATTGTGCACCTGTTAGTGTAGTGTTTTAGCTCTGGCATTTTCTTATAGCGAGTTTGATTTTTTTAAAAATATTGTGCATGGAAATTCTCTCATTTGGTATTTGCGAAGACTGTATACTATACTTGTTAACTACAGCCTTCGCCGTCCCAAGATTTAGGCCTGGCCTGCTCTGCCACACTACCACTTAGAGTGCCTGATGGGATTTTTGAATCACTATTACCCCAAAGTGAGGAAAACCCACCTTAAAGACCCTGACCCAGAGGGCTTAAGGAAAATCCCCTTAACAGCCCCTGTCTCTGTCTGCCAACTGGATCAAAGGGTTGAAGTAAAGAGGCCCACATCAAGGAACCCCTTGTTCTCCAGCATGGGGTCTGGCATGGATTCACATGCTCATGAATATTCCCCGTCGTCAGGCCGGGAATCCTCGGTATAGAAAAAATCAGTATCAGTTTCGTTTCTGATCTGTCTTTCTTAGTAGTAACCAATCACTGATCTCTGGGTCATACTGCCCCCAGCCAATGACTGCCCTCTCCCTAAGCCCCGCCTCTGGCAGCCATCCTCAGAATTTTACCACACGTTCAAGTGTTGGGAGTCCTCGTGCTGTAGCTCTCGAGCTTTTGCTGCATTTTCGCGCTTTTTCAGGAGATTTTTTCTCATTTTTCGGTTAAATGGAGCCTCAAGCTCCACCGTTTGTACATCCGATCAACAGGGACCCGTTTCTGAGTTTTCTACGCCCCTCAAGGGTGAAGATTTCGTCGAGTTATGCTTTTGGAGGATTCCAGTAAGTTCCGAGGGCTACCCCGGACATGGCCCAGGAGAAAGGGAGCTCGACGCCCAGGAAGCTGCCCTGTATGCCAGCTTCAGAATGTGTTCAAGGAGGACGGGCATTCATTATGCCTCTACTGTCTCCATGAGGGCAAGACGCACACGGCGAAGGACTGTGCGTTTTGTGGGAACATGTCGGAGCGGACCATGAAGGATCGCGACCTCCGTCTCGCCAACTGGCTGGAAGGGAAGAGCCCGTCAGGCGAGAAGAAGAAAAAGAAGTCCGAGCGGTCTTCTAAGTCCTGTGAGGGCACCCCGGCGACGGGGGTCCAACAAAAGGCCAAGCACCGCGAGTCCGCCGGCGCCGGGAGCGCCGAATGGTCGGGCTCCTTGGCTGCCAGGCAGGGCGCATCCTCCCCGGCGCCATCAACCACGAGCCAACGCTCTGGCTCGGGTAAGAGGAAGTCGGAGAACCCACCGAAGCTTCTGGAGAGGCCCTGGTCAATCTCGAAGATTCCGGCAGAGGGGGGAGAGAGACTCGGACCCTCCCCCCAAGGTGAAGGCCCCAGGCGTACTGAAGGTGACGATGGCTTTAATTCACCCTGCTAAGACCTCGATTGAGGATGTCGCAGCGGCCCGGCTCAGCCTGTGGAGGCTACGCCAGTGGAGGCGACCTCAGGACCCAGAGTCTCCCTGCCGCCGCGGAGGGAGTCGTCTTTCAGGCCCATTGAGAAGACCCCCACAAAGTCCTTGTTGGAAAAGGAGGGGGAGGGGCAGGTGGCCATCGTGGATACAGACACGACCTCTGAAGAAGAGCTCATCGAAGTCGTAGAGGAAGCCCAGCCCATCGGGAATGATCCCGACGAGGGCGACGACGAGAGCGACCGTGTCGCCGACGAGGTTCCTCAAGAGCCCTCGCGCCTGTTGTTTCCGGTGCCGCAGGACACTTCGGCTGCCATTTTGTCAGCGATTCAGTCCTTATGCTCGGAGATAAGGACAAGGTTGCCCGCCCCCCCCCGACGGAGGTACCTGAGCCAGACCCGACGGAGGAACCGGAGCCGGGACCTTCGGAAAGTCCACTGCATAAGAAGAGGAGGACGCATCCTCCGCCACCTCTCCCACCTCTGCGGCCTGCTCTGCCTTCCCCCGGTCTACCCAAGGGGATGATTCAGGCTTGGACACGGCTACGACGGGTACAGGCGACGACGGGACGTGTCCCCCGTCACCCCCGGCTCAGGCGTCCCCCACCCGACGAGATTGGATCCTTCCATGCCATGATTTCCAGGGCATCCAAGCTCTTCCAGCTCTGCCCAGAAGAGAAGAAGAAGAAGGAAGGGTTCCTTTACCAACGGCGCGAGGCTAAAAGGAAGACGGTCCTCGCCGTACCACTTCTTGATGACATCTGGGATGAGGGGCTCGCCCTCCTCAAGAACCCTGCCACGGTGCCTGCAAAGAGGGACCGGTATGAGAAGAAGTACCGGGTCCCCGACGCTGCCCCCTTGTGCCTTCGGGCGCAACCTACCCCGGCTTCGGTCGTCTCAGCGGCGGCAAAGAAGAAAGCTGGGGGGCATCGGCCTCGACATCAACTTCCCCGCCGGACGGCGAGGGCAGGAAGCTGGACACGATTGGACGACGGGTCATCTCATCCGCAGCGATGACTATCAAGGTGGCCGACGCCCTTGCTATCGTAGCCCGCTACGACAGGGAGTTGTGGTTCAAAATTGCCCCTCTGTTGGACTTCCTTCCAGACGCCAAAAGGGCTGAGGCCCTTGAAATCTTACAGGAAGGTGAGATTGCTTCGGACCACGCCATCACGGTGGCAACGGACATCGCTGACACCTGTTTCCGTCAGTTGGGCAACAGCGTTTGCCTGAGACAACGAGGATGGCTCAAGGCGACGGATTTCCGCCAGGACATACAAACCAAGATTTTGGACATGCCCTTCGACAGGAACAACCTGTTTGGGAAGGCGGTTGATGAGTCCCTTCAGGCCATCAAGACAGACACGGAGACTGCCCGGGCACTGGGAGTGCTCCAACAATGACGGCCGTCCTTTCGGAGCTCCGGAGGCAGACAAGGTGCCTCCAAGGGATCCGGCAGTGGCTCCTCGACGTACCACCAAGCGGCAAGATCTTCGCATCAGGAAGCCTACAGGGGACGGGGCAAGTCAGGTGGTGCCGGTCGTCGACAGGGAGGTCAAGGAGGCAAGGCTGCCTCCAAACAAGATTGAACCGACCGTGGGGTCGGGCCCCCGCTGAAGCACCCCGGGGGGAGGCCGGCTGGGGAGGTTCGTCAGCGTGTGGGAGTCCATCTCCACCGACCGTTGGGTGCTGGACGCCCTGGCCCAAGGGCACGCCCTCGAGTTCCAGAAGAAGTGCCCTCGTGTTCCACCCGTGACCAGGAAGGAAAATCACGTCCCTCTACTGTTGGAAGTAAGGGCGATGCTCAAGAAAGGTGCCATCGAGCTCGTCCCAAGGAGGCTTCGGGGCTCCGGAGTTTACTCAAGGTACTTCCTCGTAAAGAAGAAGACAGGAGGATGGCGTCCCATCCTGAACCTGTGACGACTAAACAAGTACATCAAGGCACAGAAGTTCTCCAGCATTGGATCTTTCATGGATTCACATGCTTAGAATATTCCCCGTCGTCAGACTGGGACCCCTCGGTACACATATATAGCCTTTTCCAATAGGAAAACTTCTGACACTTTTGTGTCCTATCTACGTCCTTTTAGGACCCGCCTACGCATGCTCCGTAGGGCGTCCCCGTATAAGAGGCCCGCCCCCGCGGCTCCCCTTCAGATTTCAACCGTCTCCAAAGTAGTGGGATCTCCTTGCGTTGTCTTACTATTTTGTACAAGGTTGCATTACTGGAATTTGAGTGCAGAAAATGTCCTCCGTGTCAGGAAAAGCGCTGTTCCGCCCATGCGCGACGTGCGGCTTGAAAAAAGTTTATGAGGGGGACGGACATATGGATTGTATATATTGCCTCCACCCTCATCATTCGGCGGATAACTGCGACATATGCAAAGGGTTTTCTCAAAAAACCCTCAAAGACCGCAGTCGACGACTGGTGGCATGGCTGAATGATGGAGCGGGGACACACCCCCCTTCGGAGGTAGGCTCAACACAATCGGCAAAAACATCACGCCGCGCTACCTTGTCGGAACCACCGGCGAAGAAATCTCGACCGACGAAAAAAGAGTCGTCTGGAAGTCACTCAACTAGAGACTCCTCGTCAAAGAAATCATCTTCATCAAAGGAAAGGAAATCCTCCTCGGGCGATCATCATAGATCGACCACGAGTCGAGAGTCGAGTAAAAGCAAGCCAAGTGTGGAAAAGGCGGGACCGCCAAAACCACCTGCTAAGTCACCGTCGTCGACGGCGGCCCAGTCATCGGCCTCCACCCTGCCACAGGTGGCATCCACCGTCCCACCGACAACGACGTCGACGATGGCCTCGTCGACGGGGGTTCTACAGGAGGCCTGGAGGCCTGAAATTTTTGTTTGTTTGTTTGTTTGTTTATTTAGTATAGCGCGCAAAACCCAGAGGTAACAGGGCGCAACAGAGGTCAGGAAGATAGGATTACTTAAAAACTTGGTTACAGAATAAGATAGGCATGAGAAAAAGTGCATTGCATTTACAGTTACATTGTGTGGGATGTGCATATATACATATAATTGAGCGAAGGTTTACAAATTTACATATTAATACTGTGCGTAGGAGCAGTTCGGTTGCATTAACATATTTACAAATTTAAGGCTGTGCGTGGTAGTCAGGTTATAGCATTGGCATGATCAGATTAGATGGCAGGGTTAGTCGTGAGGATCATTGGCCCGCAGCCAAGTGAGGGTGTTTCGCCTGAAGCTATAGTAGGATTGGTCTGTCCTAATGTGGAGTGGGAGGGCGTTCCAGTGTTGGGCTGCCAGGACAGGGAAGCTGCTGCCGCCGGTTTTCTTTTGTCTGAAATTGGGTACCTGCAGGCAGTAGGAATTGATCGATCTGGTGGGGCGGGTGGATGTTTTTTTCTTTATTCTGGATGCGAGATAGGGGGGGGCTGCGTTGTTTAAGCATTTGTGGGTGAGTGATGCCGTTTTGAGGGAGATGCGGTCATGGATTTTAAGCCATTTGTGTTCTCTTCTTTTGTTGGAGATGTGTTCCTTAGAGGGTAGGTTGAGGGCTGTTCTGAGAGCGTTGTTTTGTAGTGTCTGTAGTTTGTTGGTTATGCATTTGTTGGCTCCTAGGTACATGGCGTTGCAATAGTCCAGTCTGGATAGTATTAGGGCGTTGGCTATGATGATGCAGCTAGTTTGGGTGAGGAAGGCTCTACATGCCCTAATTAGCTTGCATGTGTAGGCGGTGGAGGATGCTAGTGAGTTGACTTGTTTTTTTAGTGACATGGTTGCATCAAGGTGAAAGCCTAGTGTTTTCACTGTTTTGGCCACTGTGATGGTATTGCCATCAATGTTGAAGGCCTTATAGTTGGAGCTGAGTTTTTTGAGATTGGCATTGGATCCGAGGAGCAGGATTTCGGTTTTCTCATCATTTAGACATAGACCGTGTGTGGCCATCCATGCCTGAATGATGAGATATATTTTGTTTACCAAGGCCGTATCTGAAGCGTAGTTGCCTGAGAGGGGTATGAGGATCTGGGTGTCATCTGCATAATTGGTATATGAGACACCCAGTCTGTCCAACTTGTCAAATAGGGGCTTGGTAAAGATGTTGTAGAGGGTGGGAGAGACGCAGGAGCCTTGGGGCACCCCACAGGTTATTTTAATGGGGTCTGCTGAGGCTAGGGTGGAGAAGACCCTCATAGTTCGGTTGTCCAGGAATGATTGGATCCAGGCTATGGCCTCTTTCGAGAAGTGGGCTGCTGAGGCCAGGTGTTCGCACAGGACTGCGTGATCCACCAGGTCAAATGCTGCCGACAGGTCGAGGAGTAGTAACATGGCAGTGTTCCCTTTGTCGTTAATCTCATTGATCTGGGTTTTAAGATCGATTAAGGCTGTCTCGGTGCCGTGCTTCGGTCTGAAGCCTGATTGGTGGGTGCCTAGTAGTTTGTGAGTTTCAAGATATTGCTGAATCTGCAGGTATGCTACTCTATCTATTATCTTTAACAGGAATGGCACCGTGGTGATGGGCCTGTAATTGGTGGGAATGGCGGGGTCTAGGGTTTGCTTCTTGAGGAGAGGCAGGACCCAAGATTCTTTGAGGTTGCTTGGTATGGTGTTGGAGGAGAAGGATGCGTTGATCAGCTTGGTTATGAAGGGGGCTAGATCCCTAGCAGCATCCTTGATTATTTGGGGAGGGCAGTTGTCGCCTTTGCAGTTAGATGGTTTAAGTGAGGCTATAATTTTTTCTGTTTCTGGGATAGATATTTTGGTAAATCTGAAGAGATTATGGCCTGGACGGTTGGCTGTTTTGTCGTGGTTGCTGGGAGATGCTTCATTGGTGGTGAGAGAGTCTTTTTTCAGAGCGATTTTGGTTTGGAGACTTTTGATTTTATTAGTTAGGGCGTTTTGGACGCTGGTGCACCATGCTTTATCCTTAATTATATTGTCTGGTGGGGGTATAGGGGATTCTAATTCCCTTAGTATAGCAAATAGTTCTCTGGTGTTGGAGCTCGATTTTTCGATTCTTTCATTGAATAGTTTCTTTTTTGTGAGTAGAATTTCTTTTTTGTAGTTGTTTGCACAAAGTTTGAGTTGTGATTTGTTCTCTTCAGTAGGGGAGTTGTGCCATTGGCTTTCAAGTTTCCTTTTGTGCAGTCTAAGTTCTTTCAGATGTGGGGTGAACCAGGTGTTCAGGTGGGCTTGTTGTTTGCTTTTTTGCAGTTTTAGAGGGGCAATGATGTCTAGTCCTTTTTTTATGGTATTGTTATAGTTTTCTACTAGGAGTTCTGGTTTTAGATTGTCGGGGAGAGCATTGAGGGTTGGCAGTAGTAGTGGTAGGAGGTTGTCTGGGGTTATGTTTTTTTTTGCTCTAGTGGGTAGTGGTGGTGCCATGATTTTTCCTTTGTTGACTTCTCTATTAAGAGATAAGGTGAAGTCAATGAGGTAATGGTCTGTCCAGTGCTGGGGAGTGGTTTTGGTAATGATGGTGTCGCAGTTTAGAGTGGCGATCCAGTCCAAGGTCCTACCTTTATTATGGGTGGGGGTGAGCACTCTTTGGATTAGGCCGTGTTCATCTAGCATGTTAGCTATGGCTTGTGCTGATTTGTCGTCAGGGTCGTTTAGTCCTAGATTCAAGTCGCCTAGTAGTAATATTTGGGTGGTGTCTTTTGTGTTGTTGGCTAGGAGGCTGGATAGGTCTGCTTCGAATGAGCCAATGGGGCCGGGTGGCCTATATATTAGAAGGATGGTTAAGGTGCGACAGTTGGAAATGGGTAGTTTGGCTACTAGGAGTTCGCAGGATTTGAGAGGTGTTTGGGGCAGTGGTCTTAGCTCGAGGTTTGTTTTAGCTATGATGGCTAGGCCGCCTCCTCTGTTGTTGGGCCTGTCCATTCTGATTATTTGGTAATTTTCTGGAATGGCTATTGAGAGTGCTGGGCCTGCTGCTTCGTGCAGCCATGATTCAGTGATAGCTAGGAGGTCGAGGTTGTTTGAGGATAAGGTGTCTGCTATTTCTGTGGCGTGGGCCATTATCGATCTGGCGTTGATCAAAGCTCCGGATATAGTGGTAGTGTTGGGTGTATCCTGGATTGTTATAGGGATGAGTTTGGGTTGGGTGGGGTTGTAGCAGGGTGTGATGTGGCTCGGGTGGATTTTGGTGTGTTGCAGGGTGGGTCTCTTGTTGTGGTAGATGGGCTCGTACAGACGGGGTAGTCTGGCTCGTAGTCTAGTGTTTCTTTCTAGGGTTGGACAGGGTGCATTATCTGCAGGGTACATGGTTGTGGTGGCAATGACGATGGTAAGGTGTAATATATGTATGAGGAGATACAGTAGGGTGGCTGTTTGGCTCTTGCTGAGGTACATTGTGCGGTTTGGCATATGTAGATAGACAGGGGGTTTACCTGAATTCACAACTCAGGCTAAGAATGGCATGTGCAAGTAGATGCAAGTAGGTAAGGGGTTCACCTAAGAACAGTAATCACATTTAGGCATGTGCAAGTAGATGCAAGTAGGCAAGGGGTTCACCTAAGAACAGTAATCACATTTAGGCTGAAAATGACATGTGCAGGTAGATGCAAGTAGGCAAGGGGTTCACCTAAGAACAGTAATCACATTTAGGCATGTGCAAGTAGATGCAAGTAGGCAAGGGGTTCACCTAAGAATAGTAATCACATTTAGGCTGAAAATGACATGTGCAGGTAGATGCAAGTAGGCAAGGGGTTCACCTAAGAACAGTAATCACATTTAGGCATGTGCAAGTAGATGCAAGTACGCAAGGGGTTCACCTATGAACAGTAATCACATTTAGGCTAAAAATGACATGTGCAGGTAGATGCAAGTAGGCAAGGGATCCGATCCCCCTGGATACTTTACTACAAGAACAGGCTGTGTTGCTGTCCTCGGAGGACGAGGATGAGAGAATATGCCATGTCGGATATCTCATCATCCCCCTCCAGGGATCCAACCTGGGAGTCAGAGGTGGAGTTGGAAACCCCTAGAAGCCCAGCTCACCCGTCCCCTCCGGACGACATTGCGTCATTCCATTCTATGATGGAGAAGGCATGCAAAGAATTTGGTTTGTCCCAGGAAGAACAGAAAAAGGAATGTTTTTTGTTCGACCACATGGGTAAGAGAAGGAGGTCTGTGTTCTCGATACCAATACTAGACCATGTATGGAAGGAGGGGTTGCAGACAATGCGTCACCCGTTTTCAGAGCCGGCAGTGAAAGGACGCCTGGAAAAAAAGTTTAAGGCTCCAGAGTCTACCCCCAAGTGTTTATCCTCCCAACCAATGCCAGACTCGGTGGTGTCGGTGGCAGCGGCGAGGAAGGCGAAGGCCCAGCACAAGTGCACGACTCCTCCTGAGAACGAAGCGAGACGCCAAGATGCCTTTGGCAAAAAAGTGCTATCCGTGGGAGCGACCACAGTAAAGGCCGCAAACTCTCTGGCAATTGTTGCCAGATACGATAAGGAGATGTGGCACAGGCTAGCTCCGTTGCTTGATCATCTTCCGGAAGAGCATAGGAAGGCAGCGATGTTACTCGTCCGAGAAGGCGAGGAAGCCTCAAATCACGCAATAAACATTGTGATGGACCTCGCTGAGTCAGGCTTCAAGCAAGTCAATAATGGGGTCGTATTACGTCGACAGTCATGGCTTAAGTGTACCTACTTCAGGCCAGAAGTACAATACAAAGTTTTAGATATGCCCTTTGAGGGAGACCTTCTTTTCGGTGAGAAGGTGGACGAAGCCCTAAAGGGAATGAAAGAGGACTCGGACACGGCACGTTCATTGGGTGCCCTCCAGAGTGGCAGAAACTACGTCTTTTCGTCCCTTTAGAGGGGCTTCAGGTAATTCAAGATTCTCTGCATCTGGAGACAGATCCTTTGGCAGATCTGCTTACCCCTCCCAGGGATACAGACGTGCCTCCCAAACGGCAAACCGTCGCCGGAACTTCCAGACTTCCAGAAAAAGACCATCATATCCGTCGTCGTCGAGAGACAAGCAAAATAAAGATCAGCAGTGACATACAACACACCGTTCTGGGGGGAAGAGTTTCAGCATATGTCGACGAATGGGAACGAATAACGACGGATTAATGGGTGCTGGATACTATAAGAAACGGACACACTCTACAATTCAAACACAGCCCTCCGCAAATTCCACTTGCGTTCACCGCTCATTCCCATCTGAAGATACTGCAACAAGAGGTAACACTCATGTTAGCAAAGGGCGTGATTGAATTAGTTCCAACATCACAGAGAGGTCAAGGAGTCTACTCAAGATATTTCGTCGTAAAAAAAGCCGAACGGCAAATGGCGTCCCATTTTAGACTTGCGCGATCTCAACAAATCTTTGAAGAGCCTAAAATTCAAGATGCTCACTCTGCGGGAAGTGATCCGCGCCGTTCAAGAGGGGGATTTTCTAGCGTCCCTGGATTTACAGGACGCGCATTTCCATATTCCAATGTGTCGGAAACACAGGAAATTCCTAAGATTTGTAATAGGGCGGACTCACTACCAATTCACGGTTCTTCCTTTTGGGCTCAAGACCTCCCCCAGAACGTTCACGAAATGCCTGGCTCCAGTAGCGGCCTGGCTAAGGAAGCAAGGCCACCATGTATACCCATACCTCGACGACTGGCTGGTAAGGGGATCCTCCCCAGCGTCGACCAACACAAGTTTACAAGCCACCATGCAGCTTCTACAACAGCTGGGATTCGCCATAAACTTCGAAAAATCCTCTCTGCAGCCATCGAGATCGCTGGTATTCCTGGGGGCACAGTTCGAGACCCAGTTGGGGCTAGTGAAACCTTCTCTCGACAGAACCTCAAGACTCAATCAACAAGCATGCCGACTACGACGAAACACCAAGATCTCAGTGAGAAAATATGTTTCGGTCCTAGGGGCCATGGAATCCTGCATCCATCTGGTGGAAAACTGTCGCCTAATCATGAGGCCAGTCCAGGAATTCCTCGCGGACCGATGGACGCAGGCTCAAGGATCGTGGTCAGACAAGATAACCCATCGACGACGACAAGCTGCTTCGGACCCTTCAGTGGTGGCAGAGTTTCCACAATCTGAACAACGGCGTACCCCTACAGGAGCCGGAGTTTCAGCGAACCATAGTCACGGATGCGTCCCTAACCGGATGGGGAGCTCACATGGGTGCTCTCCAAACGCAGGGTCGCTGGTCTCCAACGGAGTCACTCCTACACATAAACGTGTTAGAACTCAGAGCAGTACGATGGGCCTTGAAGGCATTCCTACCACACATCAAGGGCTCGCGAGTACGAATACTGACCGACCATACAACGGCCATGTTTTATCTGAGGAAACAAGGAGGGACGCGATCAAGAATTCTTTCCATAGAAGCCCAGAAAACATGGCATTGGGCATTAAAGCACGAAATTTCCATCGTGGCTCATCACCTTCCAGGAGTGAGGAACTCCCAAGCAGACTCCCTCAGCAGAAGCATGGCCCAGATACACGAGTGGGAAATGGACACAGGTCACCTGTTGAAAGTGTTCGAGAAATGGGGTCACCCCCCTCTGGATGCCTTCGCGACCAAAGACAACAAGAAATGCGAGCAATTCGCAAGCAGATGGCCTCAAGAGGGCTCCAGGGGGGAGGCATTCTCCTTCCCATGGACGGACATGTTCCTCTATGCTTTTCCCCCGTTCCCCCTCATACGGAGGACAATACAGTGGATACGCAGATACAATTGCCGGGTAATTCTAGTGACACCATACTGGCCAAGGCAACCGTGGTTCTCCGACCTGCTTCACCTGTCGCTGGAATATCCCATAGGGTTTCCGAAAAAGCCCTGAACCTACTATCCCGGGACAAAGGCACGGTGTGGCATCACGACCCGGACAGTCTCAACCTTACAGCCTGGCTCCTGACTTTTCGGAGTTCGGTGCTTTAGACGTTTCGGAAGATTGTCAAAAAATTCTGCAGGCGGCTAGAGCCCCTTCTACAAACAAATCCTACTCCTATAAGTGGCGGAGGTTCTGCGAATGGTGTAGGGGACAACAGGGCCTACAACCGTTGTCGGTAACGCCGGAACAAGTTCTACCTTACCTGCTCCTTTTGGCGGAGAGGGGATTATCCTTCGCATCGATAAAGGTGCACCTGGCGGCCATCTCGAGGTTCACAAGGAAAAGGCAGTCGTCTCCTCTATTTAGTGACAGACTTGTAAAACACTTCATGAGGGGTTTATTTCGAGTTTTTCCCCTGGAAAAACGTTTCCCCCCGACTTGGAGTCTCAACACAGTGTTGGCAGGCTTAATGAAACCGCCTTTTGAGCCTATGGCCACGTCCGACATAAAATTCATTTCGTGGAAGTTGGCATTCTTGATTGCTATCACATCAGCTAGAAGAATCTCGGAACTGCAAGCGCTGGTCGTAGACCCGCCATACCT
The DNA here is from genome assembly GCF_040938575.1 of Ambystoma mexicanum. Taxonomy (NCBI): domain Eukaryota; kingdom Metazoa; phylum Chordata; class Amphibia; order Caudata; family Ambystomatidae; genus Ambystoma; species Ambystoma mexicanum. The sequence goes on along the minus strand of NC_090935.1, from coordinate 1,144,682,171 downwards.
AAGATTCTTTAAGGACAAAGTAGTCCTGGCAACTAATCCTATGTTCGTCCCAAAGGTTCCGACAGTGTATCACAAACACTCGTCCATTGTTCTCCGTACTTTCTTCGCCACATCATCATCGGCAGCAGAAAAAGCTCTTCATACCCTGGACGTTAAGAGGGCTCTGAAATTTTACCTACATCGTACACAGGAATTCAGGTCTACTAGACCACTGTTCGTCGCATATGGTCCGTCGACGAGAGGAAAAGCAATCTCTAAACAAGGATTGGCTCGATGGGTCTCATCGACGATTGCGTTTTGTCACTCTAAGGCCGGAAGGCCACTGCAAGGACATCCTAGAGCCCATTCTACAAGATCGATGTCCTCCTCAACAGCTTTATGGGCAGGAATTCCGTTGACGGACATATGCCAAGCTGCGGCATGGTCAGTGCCCCACACGTTTACCCGCCACTACTGCCTTGCCAGGCAGCATGCGGACGAGGTGCAGATGGGAAGAGCTGTCCTGCGCCATCTGTTTCAATAAGGTAAGCTCCACGCTGTGGAGAATCTGTTGTCTACCTTTTTAATGACAGTTTATTTTAGGTGGGTAAGGTTATATGCGGTAACTTATTCCTACTGTACATATGCATTGTGTAGTATGTTGAGGGTATATTACATTACATTCTGACCGCCGTCTCAAGTGTTACTGCTATACAATCTATTCTAAGCATGTGAATCCATGAAAGATCCAATGCTGGAGAAGGGAATAGTTTCTTACCTGTAACTCCATTTCTCCAGCATTGGTATCTTTCATGGATTCACATGCGCCCGCCAACCTCCCCGGAATGTAATGTATTTAATTGATAAATTTAACCCTTCCTACTTTGGAGGGGCCGAAATCTGAAGGGGAGCCACGGGGGCGGGCCTCTTATACGGGGACGTCCTACGGAGCATGCGTAGGCGGGTCCTAAAAGGACGTAGATAGGACACAAAAGTGTCCGAAGTTTTCCTATTGGAAAAGGCTATATATGTGTACCGAGGGGTCCCAGTCTGACGACGGGGAATATTCTAAGCATGTGAATCCATGAAAGATACCAATGCTGGAGAAATGGAGTTACAGGTAAGAAACTATTCCCTTCCGGATGGTCACCCTCCAGCACATGCTGGGACAGCTGGAGGAGGGCGATTTCCTGTCATCGTTGGACTTGGAGGATGCGTACTTCCACATCCCCATTCTAAAAAGACTTAATGTTCCTCAGGTTCGTGGTCCAAAGGCGGCACTACCAGTTCAAGGCCCTCCCGGTCGGATTGAAGTCGGCACCCAGGGTGATCACCAAGCGCCTCGCACTGGTGGCTGCGCCTGCAGGGGATCCACGTCTACCCCTACCTGGACGACTGGCTCATCCGGGCAAGGACAAGGGAGCTCGCCGTGGAGCACACTGCGAAGACCGTCCAGCTGCTCACGGACCTGGGGTTCTCCATCAACTTTCCAAAATCCCACCTGGTCCCGTCGCAAGTCGCCCTGTTTCTGGGAGCCAAGCTCGACACAGTGGTGCGGCTGGCCTCACCGTCGGAGGAAAGGACCGGGACCATCCTGGGCAAGGTGCAGCGTCTGCTGGCCACGGACATGGCCAGGGTAAGATCTATCAAGCCCTTCCTCGGGATGATGTCCTCCTGCATTTATCTGGTGTGCCTTTGGAGGCTTCGGATGCACCCCTTACAAGAGTTCCTCAACGCCCACTGGGTCCAGTCAACGGGCAGCTTCGAGGACAGGATCCCTCTCAACGAGACGTTCCGTCAGGCGATCCGGTGGTGGGGCACCCGCTCTCATCTGTCGGCGGGCACGGACTTTCAGACCCCAGCTCACCAGGTGACGGTGACGATGGATGCCTCCCTGGAAGGTTGGGGAGCGCACTGCGGAGATCTTCACGCGAGAGGCCTTTGGCTCCCTGAGGAGAAGTCACTCCACATCAACATCTTGGAGCTCCGCGCAGTGTTCTGGGCCCTCAGAAACTTTCTTCCGTCCCTCAAGTACAAGGTGGTGAGGATCTTCACCGACAACACCACCACGATGTTCTACATCTGGAAGCAGGGCGGAACCACATCCCCTGCCCTATCCGAGGAAGCCCAGGATCTGTGGCATTGGGCCGTCGCCCAAGGGATGTTTCTGGTGCCTTTTCATCTGGCAGGAATAAAAAACACCATCGCCGACTCACTCAGCAGAGAGCTGCGCTCGTGCCACGAGTGGGAACTATGCCAGGATCAAGTGGATCGACTCTTCCGACGATGGGGCGAACCCCAGATCAATCTCTTCGGCGACGAACTCAAGTGCCGGAGGTTCGCCAGCAGGTTCCTCCAGCCGAGGAGCATGGGCGATGCTTTCTCGTTCCCCTGGGATGGCCTATTCCTTTATGCGTTCCCTCCGCTGCCGTTGCTGCTCCAGCTCATCAACCAGCTCAAGAGGTCCCAGTGCAGGATGATCCTCGTCGCACCGGCGTGGCCGAGACAGATCTGGTTCCCGGACCTTCTGGACTTGTCAGCGTCCACACCAGTCAAGCTGCCGGCGAACGCGGATCTTCTCTCCAGAGAAGGAGGCGCCATTCTTCACCACAACCGAGTCGCTGAACTTGCAGGCCTGGCTCCTGCAGCACTAGAGTTTGGAGGGTACGACATCCCAGCCGACTGCAGAGAGATTCTTGCAAAGGCCAGGGCGTCCTCAACTCTCAAGTGCTACGGACATAAATGGAAGAGGTTCTCTGTCTGGTGCCGTGCACAGAAGATTAACCCTCTGCGGATTACGGCCCCTCAAGTATTGCTGTAACTACTGTCATTGGCCAAGGCTGGACTAGCTCACACTTCAATCAAGATACATCTGGCCGCCATCTCACGATACACCAGAACTACGGGACGGGCGTCCTTTTGTGGTCTCATCGGCTGGTGAAGGAATTTATGAAAGGATTGTTCCGATCATTCCCACAGGTGAAGGCCCCTGCCCCGGCGTGGGAGCTCAACGTGGTGCTGACCAGGCTCATGGGGGCCCCATTTGAGCCTATGCATTCGGCACCGTTGAAGTTTATGTCGTGGAAGACAGCATTTCTTGTGGCCATCACCTCCGCACGACGAGTGGGAGAGATCCAGGCCCTATCTTGCAAGCCACCATACTTGACGTTTCACGACACGAGGGTGGTGATGAGGACACACCCCTCCTTCATGCCCAAGGTGCCGTCGGACTTCCACCTCAACGAACCCTTGTTGTTGCCAGTTTTCTTCCCGTCGCCTTCGTCGCCGGCTGAGAGAACTCTGCACTCGCTGGACGTAGCTAGAGCGCTGAAGTTCTACATGGACCGCACGATGAGTTTTCGGAAGACATCACAGCTGTTTGTAAACTTTGGACCTGTGAATCAAGGGAAGGCTCTCTCAAAGGCTTCCATTTCCAGATGGCTCTCCGGCTGCTTCATGCACTGTCACCGGTTGGCAAACCGACCGCTGCCCGGCCGTCCGAGAGCCTACTCGACCAGAGCGATCGCTGCTACCACGGCGTTCCTATCTGGTGTACCCCTGCTCGACTTCTGTAGGGCTGCGACGTGGAGGTCGACACACACCTTCACGAGATTCTACTGCGTCGATCGGGACTTCAGGGAGGAGTCCAGGGTTGGCCAAGCAGTGCTGAGCAACCTGTTCGCTTAAGGTGAGCCTGGTGAGGAGGTAAGAGATGCTTAATGTTGAGTTTTTGTATTGCTTAATGTTGAGCCTGTTGCCACCGCCCGTGGTTGTGCATGTGTATACTGCTATGTATTCTTATATTCATGAGCATGTGAATCCATGCCAGACCCCATGCTGGAGAAGGAACAAGTTACTTACCTGTAACTGTTGTTCTCCAGCATGGGTCTGGCATGGATTCACATGCAAACCCTCCCGCCTACCCCTCTGCGGCTCTTCACTTGGTCATACTGCCACTTTACGTGCTACCAAATCTGAGGATGGCTGCCAGAGGCGGGACTTAGGGAGAGGGCAGTCATTGGCTGGGGGCAGTATGACCCAGAGACCAGTGATTGGTTACTACTAAGAAAGACAGATCAGAAACGAAACTGATACTGATTTTTTCTATACCGAGGATTCCCGGCCTGACGACAGGGAATATTCATGATCATGTGAATCCATGCCAGACCCATGCTGGAGAACAACAGTTACAGGTAAGTAACTTGTTCCTTTTTGCAATTTCATTTACACTTGCTAGCATCCGTACAGCAACTTGCACCCCACTCCAATCTGCTGCATCATTGCAAATGCCAGGAAGATGCTTCATCCTAACCCATATGTCGATGGCCTGTGTTGGCTGCCCTAAGCCTTTGGGACTAGTCCTGCCTAGATTGTCTATGAAGTGGGCAGTGAATGTGCTAGAGAAGGGGGAACGTCCGAAACATTTTAGCTAGGTTCTTCAGTTCAGAAGCCCCACCAGGGGTATGAGCCAGTTGAAACGGTGGGTAATCCGAAAACTTTAAACGTAATGCCATCCAGGTTCCCCCACTGGGGAACTCTCTGCATACCTAACTGTGGGACCTCAAAGGACTTAAAAAAAATTACTTGTATGTTGCAACCTTCAAATGATTTGTCAAAATAATGGTCATACTGTAGCTTTTCTAATTTTCAACTAGAGCGTATTCTTCCAACTTCAACAAACCCTGAGGTTCTCTCTAATGATATTAGTGCTTTACGTATTTCAAGTCAAAAAGCATCAGGAGCAGGACATACTGTCATTTAAATCAATGCTTAACATTGTGCCACTCGATAATACAGCTGATTTTTGTTTGATGTTTTATCAACATATAAGGGTGATATTCGTCTTACCTTTTGGGGTCAGAAATGAAAGCCGGACACAAAGTTGACATGTTTTTGGTTAAAGACTTTTATTAACATAAATGGGTTGGGGAAAAAGCCTCTCTCACCCTGCTCTAAGAGGAGTTTCCCTACCTAAAACCAAAAATTATGGGTCTGTCTGTGTCAGGATGTCAGACATGAAAACCGTCCTTGTGTCCAAACGTTCTATCCTGACCGCCACACTACAAACTAAATAATAAAGTGAGATGGAAAATGTCTTTAACCTGGTATTTGCAAAATGTTTTCATAAGTGAAAATAGAACAGCTCCAACATAAAGTTCTCCAAGGTAACATAACCTTAATTCCAGTGAGTGGTTCCCTACCTATGGATTCGTCAATGGTATGACAATGTTTCTTGGTCTAACAGTTCCTTGTGGCTTTCTTGGCCCACAACAATCCTGTTTGGTACAAAGCTGCTTAGCCTTGTAATTTCAGCTTCAAAATGTTCCTTCTTTATTCAACACACTGTCCTTTCTTTGGACGCCTTGTAGGTGTGAAATTGGATGCTTATGCACTTCCTACTGCCTGGCATAGTCTCCTGCCAGGACTTCTCATGTACTTGTAGCTGCCTGGTTTACTCGCCTAGAAGGACTTCTCACTTCATACATCTATAACAATTTCACTTTACATCCAAAATTGCATGTGTCTTCCTTGGTTCGGTATCTAAAGTAGTTTCAATGTTCACTTTTAAGTTTTCCCCATATTTGCATTCCATACACTCATATCTTGTTGGAGGTCATGTTTGTACTCTACCTATTTGACTCGCAAACAACCTTCTTGTTGTTTGTCCCTGCAGCTTTACAATGTTCAAACTGTGTTTGACGTGGTCGGCGAAATGCCCCGGGGTCCCCACTTTGTTTGGGCTGACTCACTGGCTCTGTGTGGCTTTCCACTCTGGACTGCTTTTGACGTCTCTCTGGTAGTTCCATGTAGTAATGTCGCTGCAAAAATGTCTCCTGACAAAAAGTCAGTGTTTTTTGCAGAGACATTATTCCATTGAACATGCGGGGGAGAAGGGACACCCACAACCCCCAAATTATATATATTTTTTTACAAGGGGAACAGGGATCATCCCTGCAACCCGTCCCCATACATAATGTCACCATATATAATGTTGCCAATGGCTTTTCCCAGCGACATTATGTATGGGGACATTATTACCTGATAAATCTCCGGCTTCTCTTGCGACTCCGCTCCTACACGCCTGCTTGCCTTCAGGTCTCAATGAGGGGTACATCGCATCCTCCAGCTGCTGAATGCCCAGGAATCGTCTTGTGGTTCCTGGCATTCCTGCAGCACGTCCTGTTTGCGCAACGTTATTGTCCCTCTGCTGGCGAGCCCCTTGGCTCCCACCCACCAGCACATGCCTCCAGCTTCCACATGCCTGTGAGGGAGAAGCAACATCTTCTCCTGGGTAGCCTCTCTCTCTAGTTCACTTTCCATTGTGAAATGTTCCATGCACAAGTGCTTTCACAAAACTGGCACTCCTTGAGCTTCAAGCCCTTTCTGCTCTGCATCATTTCCTTCATCCTCCTCGTACCAGTGTTGTGGGGATTGTGGGAACAGTAGTCCCTTTCTAAGAATACTGTATAAATGTTTAAAATAGGTTTTAAAGGCAAACTGTTTGGAAGAAGAGTATGTGCAGCTGGAAAAAGTGTCTCATAATTTTATAAGGCTGGTTATTGAGAGTTGGCTTTTTGGGCGAAAGAGGGAAGACACCACAATGGGCCATTAGATTATTGCAAATGGGGGATTCATCCTGAAGGGGGGGTACCGCGTCTCACCCAAGGAAGTCAGCATATCTTCCCAGAGGTTCTCTCCCCCCAATCAACACGCCAGGGCCGGGATCAGCAGGCAGCTGCTGTCCTCTGGCCACATAGGAGGAGGTCACTGCCGAAAAAACAGTGATGACAGTGCCAAATCGTGGAGCAAAACAGACCCTGAACCCACCATTCCAGATAGCTGGCCTTGTGTCAGTCCTTTCATGCTATTCATGTTTAAGTAAACTCTATGGTCCTCCACACACTCCTATGCTTTTGTTTGACCTACAACAGACCTTCAGTGCAGGCTCAGTGCACAGGACTGGGTGATGTAGTCTGTGTACAGAAAATGGCCCTTCTATTCCAGTTGTTGGGCAGGATAACCGTATTGCTGAAAAAACAAGCCTGGAACTGGGAATCTGCGCAATATTACGCTTCACACTTTGCTAGAATTTGCTCAATTACCACGACAGAGTTGTTGAATGTGAGTGTGGCTCTGAGGCTATACTCTCATCACAGAGTGTTGTATGGTTGGTTCTTGTAGCCCGGTGATGTTTTGCAGAACCTAAGAATTGTGGACCCAAAGATCTACAGTGAGGCATTGGCCACTTCAAAGATGTAGAAATGCTTTCTAGACCTGGTACATATCGCACACCCAAATAAAAGGCGATTCCCTGTAGCTTTTAAGCTCCCCTAAGGCCAATTTCATTGAGGATTGAGCACTCATTGCCCTGAATTGCTGATGTTTGCAGTCAGTGTAAAAATACATCTCTAAAGACAACCTTTTTGTGCCTACCCATTACATATGTAGCCATGTTGGCCGTTTTCTGGGTAATATGCATTTGTAGAGTCACATGTCATTCTATTAGCAGGGCTGAGTTGGCATTGCCTGAAAGGCAGACATATTTCTTGGTCTAAGCCAGCAGACGTTCCATTTTAACTATAATCCATTTTTATTTTTGGCTATTGGGTGGCTCTTAGCGCCACCTATAAAAACGAAATTATTTATTTGGAGTGAGCTAGGTGGTAAATTATAAGCTGGAAATGACAATGTGTGGGAGAGAGACACAGCTTGTTGGGTGTTTAGTTACTTAGCTACCCACTGATTGTCAGTGCTAATCCTTATCACCATTCCCACGCACTGCTTGCCCCTCCCTGACCAAAATACTCTTTGAGGTGCCCTTTCAAGCAGTAGCAACACACCTTGTCCTGCCTGTCTCACTTCTGAGCAGTTTGTTGAGAGCTAATGGCTTAATTGTGGCTGTAACTGTGTAAATGGTGTAATAAAAATGTCTTCACCAAAATGTGCCCTTAGCTACACTTGACTTTATATCTGTTTTTTCACTGGAATCCTGTTTAAAGCAGGCATTGGAAAAACCAACCCTTTTAGCTGGTGTATAGGTATTAGATGGGCATTTGCCAGGCACTGCTATCATATCCCCACGTAACAACACAATGTCCACATTTTGCCATTTTATGACTAGGTAGCAGCAATATGGCAGTGCTTGGCAAATGCTTATCCCATGCCTGACGATCCAAGCTGCAGACACCTTACTTATGGTGCCAAATTCTTATTGTCTTGAGTCACTCTATTGCTGCCCAAACCCACGAGGCTTTGGTAGTAAAATTAATCTTGTCCAAGGCATTGTAATTGGTACACTCGAGAACTTGTCCTCCAGCCAAGAGCCTGGTTGGTTGCTGGAGTAATTGCACCAGGGGCTACCCCAAGGGGTTGACATGGTTAGCCTCCAGAGTGTCTTCTGCCTCCTTTCTCTGAAGTGTGCATTTACTTAAAGTGCATTACGTGTGTGCAAGTGGCAACATTGTTTTGGTAAATATAGACCATTTTTAATTTTTTTATTTTTATTGATTTATGGTTTATTTCAAACCTTTATCAAACATACATCCATCATGTTTCCTTCTTACTCTCTAACATCTAAGACAATTTCCAAAAGTGTTATACTTCCTATCGTGGACGGAACAGTAATTCTTGCACAATGAACTCAAAAAACTTTTTTTTTTTAAAATGTATTGTGATTTAGTTGAGTTCAGTAAAACTTTTTACACAAAATACATTCCACTCCAATTCTTCTTCATTAAAAAAACATACTTTTATCTTTTCGTCGTTAATCAATGAGTCCTTTCCTTTTTATATCTTCATTTCGGTCAAGATCTCCTAGTATTTTCTCAATAAAGTTTATTCCTGTACATGTTAGTCTTATATTATTTCCGTGCAGGAATTCTTTCCACCACTCCTCTATCATTCTTGTTTTAAAGAGTCCTAAGTAGTTAGAAAGTACTTTCTCTTTCTATTGAAACTGCATCACATTCTAGGAGAAGATGTTTTACTGACTCGAGAGTATCTCTTTTGTTGCAAAAACGGCAGTCTCCATTGTTCACGCTGTCCTCTAATATTCAAGTAGCCGTTCATTGGCAAAACATCCATTCGAATCTGGAGAAGTTTAGATCTATGGAATTTACTTGGGAAGTGTCGTAGGTAATCTTCATGGTATCTCTTTTCCGACTGGCGTTCTCCACATTTTTGGTTGATTCGTATGGACCTCTTTTAAAATTGTCAGCACACAAAGACCATCAGATAGATTTTTGGCTTTAAAAAAAAAAGGGTCCAAATTTCATCTGCCTCCATCGGTTGTCGATCCTCCATCAGTTTGATCATATGTCTTGTTCTTATATCCACCAATATAAACAAAAGAAGTTCCTCACAGACTACCCCATTGTGTGTAAAGATGTGGTATTCCCAAATTGCTATACACATTTTAAGCAATTATCACTGGATCAGGTTCAGTACTAAAACAATTTATTTAAACATTTATGTATGAAACGGTCCATGAGCCACAGACTAACACTTCTTTACGCAACTCTCAAATAAGTAGAAATAGCCAAAAACAAATCCTAACATGAGTTTACAAATATACATAATGGCATTATAAATGCATGCTCTCATGTATAATGCTGTTAGTAACATAGGTGGAAATGCAATTCATAATGTAGTTTCAAATAACAGTCCACAAAACGTCAACACAAGGGGCCTCATTACAAGTATGGAGGTAGCCATGCCTCTTTCAGCGGCATGGCTACCCCCATACCGGGTACCGGGTCCGGGTTCCTGGAATGGGGAAATACTGGGCCATTCCGACCTTGGAGGGCCTGGTATTTCCCCATTCCAGGAACCCGGACCCGGTACATCCCCATTCCCATTTGAGCCCCCATAGGGCTCAATGGGAATGAGGAGGATGCTAACAACGGGCCCGTTAATGACGGCCCCGTTGTTGGCATCCTGGTCTGCTCGCGGGACCCGCTAGGGATGCCTGGTTTTACCAGGCGTCCTTAGCGGGATCCGCGAGCAGACCTCGTAATGAGGCGGTAGGGGGTTAATGGCACCGGCAGCTCTACCAGCGCCGTTAACCCCCTACCGCCTGGGTCGTAATGAGGCCCAAGATGTGTTTCTGGTTTAAAGGCATGGTCTAGTAAAAATTGTATTGTCCCTACGAGTCAGCCATGTTTTTTTAAGCCTAAGTGGCTCGATTTTAGAAAACTTTCCTATGGACCTTACCCGAGTTTTCGTCCATTAAACGCACGCGAAAACAAGCACCAGGGAGCCGCCATTTTCTGATAATCCTATCTTTTCCCCGATCGCCCTGGCTGACCTGCTTTTGCGGCACTAAATCAATTCCCCCGCCCATGAGCTTGACATTATCAAAACATTCCTATTCCCCGCCTCTCTCCGTGACGTTACTGTGCTGCGTAGGCAAACGCGCCCAGTCGTCTTCTACGCGACTACACACAGAACCCGGAAACCAACACAGACCATCTCACAACACAGCGCGCCACAATTCGGAATATGAAACTTTACTTTAAAATCAAACAGCAACACGGTACATTTGGTAAAGTACATTTATTTTACATTAAATGTTTAGAGAATATTCAGCAATTGCCATATGAACTCCGAAAGCAATTTATTTAATTTATCTGTATCCGCCATGGTACACAGGGTGTTGCTTTTCATTAAAAGAAGCACTGTGGACGCACGGTGAACCGCAAGGCTGTTCCATCAACTAGGCACTAGTCCATCGTAAAGGTTGGTATGTTGCTTCTAGCCACTAGTACAGCGTAAGGGCATGTGGGCCCTTGGCGATCGTCCCATAAAATTGTCAGTGTGCTCCAGTTGTTCACACAAAGCTGCAGGTGTCTACTGTAAAAGCCATCTGCTGGTGTCTCAAACCGATGACAGTAGCAGAAGGGGAGCAAATACCTGTTATGAAAACAAAAAATCTATAATTAGTCTCGCCAGCCGATCTTCATTAATATTACTTATTTTATTTATTACAGCCGATCAGAAACTATTTGCTTGCAAGGATAGTTCAATGGAGTATGTTCGTCTCTAAAATCAATGCGAAAAGTAACGAAATAAATCGAGGCCAACACACAATGATAAACGACAGTTAGTCTACATGCGTGAGGAATGATATGATGTATGATATGGCATTTGTAACGCGCCTATACTCAAGTGTTTCTAGGCGTGACGAGGCAGGTGGGGAACAAGGGCAGACAGACAACGATCCTACTAGGCCAGGTGTCTTTCTGATCGCGCATGGGGAAGGGCTGTACATGGTTAGTTGAATACAAATTAAATAATAGGGCCAGCTTGTGGCAAGTGCAAGGTAAATACCGGGAGAAGGGGCTGAAGGATACAGAGACAGTCCCGTAGTGCAGGTAGGCAGTGCAGGGAAAAGTGGCTGGGCCAAGGACCGAGATCGGTGAGACCAGTGGACCTGCATGCCCATGTGCCCACTACAAACACGTTTTACTTGCTTTTCATAGCTCTTCATTCATTCATTTATTCATGCATCCATTCATTAAATCTTCATTCCGGTATAAAAGCGTGTAAAGATTTACTTACATTATATTTGAAATTTCCATTGTGTTTCTTCGTAATGCAGTCTGTAAAACGGACCGTGCTCTTGACAACGATTTTTCGTATACTGAACTAAAATTAAACTCGGTCTAGTTTCTGAATTTTCGGCCTTATCGTCTCTTACGTTATTGCGCACTCCCTTCAAATGTAGTTCTTTCGGCATGGTCCCTGTCTCAAGGTCAAAAAACAATAGACCCTTATACTTCCAGCGCGACTTGTGGGCCTCATCTGGGCGCTGTCCTTCGCATTCTTTATTTGCAACATCACGTAGTATAGGCATCTGTGAGAACTTGAAGTTTAGAATCCGTCTATGTAGTGCGCCTCAATGTGCAAATGCGAACTGGCTTCTCTCCCAAATGCCACGGCCCGCTTGGCTGGCGCCTTCTAAGTGCCCCAATTTTGTCCCCGTTGTCTGCGAGCTTTGCAGCCCAAATTGAGACATTTAATTTTTGGCGGAAGGTCAGGGAAAGTATAAAGTACCACAGGAGTTGAGTTAAAAGTGAGATTTATTGTTTGTTTGTTTTATTATTTGCAATACGCAAGCCTCCCCTCCGTTAACAGCGCGCAGCATTTACATTTACATGAGATGAGACATGAGAAAAATATATACATACACATATGTGAGGTGAATAGAGAGAATTCAAAGATGACACCCAGCTTGTTCGCCACCCATGATTGTGAAGGTAGGGGTTAGGTTTACAGGTACACTTTACAATAACATTTATTTACAAAAAGACAATCGTATTGCAATTATTTAAACCGGCATTTGTACTTCACAATCAGCTGTGCTTCGGGTGGGCATGGCACAGTCGCAATGTTAGGTGGCAATGGATCACTGCTCTCCACAGAAACATCCAAAATTCCATATCTGTGCTTCTCTAACACAGCAACAATAAGGCCTTTCACAAAGTCGAACTGCATTTCATTATAGACTGGTTTGATCACCCATTGCTTACTTCGTTTTGAAAACACCTTAGTGTAGCGAGGCATCCTTACTTTACCCCTAGTCCTAGATTGTTCACGTCCGACATTGCTGTTATGGGCCAAGACCGCTAGTAGAGTGCGATGTTTCGTGCCCCGAAAGCTAAAATGCAAGCGCTTTGGCCTGTACTTTAGGCACATATTGTGGAACACCTCCAAATCTCCTGTGTGACAGAATTCTGTCAGTCCTCTCAAATCTCTTGATAGAGTTTTGTCGAAAACAATCTTCTCAATGGCTTTGTGTGTCGGTGAAGATGGAATCAACCACTTCTTCTTCCGTGCCTCCTCTGGGGACAAAGGGCCATGTTCACATTGGTGGAAATGTTCATTTGCTGTCCAGCGGTGAACGTTGGTACAGTGGTGCATCAGTGACTGCCATTTTTCAAGTAGTATTTCCACTGACCCCTCACAAGTTTTTGAGCTCCACCAAAGATGGTTGGTGATAGAATGTGACCACTGCAAAATACTTTCAAAACCTTTTTTTTTCCCTGCAGCCGAGATTTTCTTATTGATTGATTTAGCAAGATGCCATATGTTAAATTGATGTTTAATATGTGGGAACTGCTCTCTCATTGTCTTGGCAATTGAAACGTGTCTATCCGTGGCTATGAGGTCGATGTGCATTCCCCTTGCATTCCCCTTGATTGTAGATATTCCACTGATTTTATAAATCCTAGTTTCTCCATGGCCACTGACGATGTACATTGTGTTACCTGCACGACCACCGAACTCGCCATGTCCTGAAAGTGGTAGGTGCAGTACTTGGCAGAAAATCCAGGGCTGTCGCACTGTCCATCGCCGGCTAGCCTGAATCGTTTGCCTTCGAATGTACTTGCTAGAGACAATTGTTCAATTTTCCAAGCATCACTAATGGCCGGAAACAGATAATCACGTTGGTATATGTAGTACAGCGCTTTAGAAATGAAATGGAGTCCCACAAACTGAAAGAAAGCCTCTAACTTTCTAAAACTGGAGCCACTAAAAAGTGATGCAGCTGCACACAGTAGATTGCCTGCTGGCAGTTTCCCCAGCATCAGTTGTGCAGACCATGAGAACCTATGATTTAATCTACAGACGGCATTTATTTTGACGTTACTGCCTTTTATTTGACAAGTCACATTAATCAATGGCTTCCCACATACCTTCCCTCTAATGGAATGCACACATTTCAGCATACTTATAATTTCCATCAAACAACTGTCGAATACAATGTATTTGCTCTCTTTCATTAGACTGTCATCCTGCGTCAACGTTGTTTCGGCCTGTGACGTTGTAGAGATTTCAACACATTGGAAAGTAATATCGCTGATATCAAGTTCTGATGCGTCTATGGATGCTGCGGCTGGTTCATTCTCTGTCATTTCGACATCTATTACTTGAACATTTATGGGAGAACACAACAATGTCGACAGGTTTTTTGGTGGCAAATTTTTGGCGGGAGTAGATTGTGTAAATTGATCTGCAACTACTTCAGAGCTATCTTAAATACATTCAATAACATCTTCTTGTGGTGGTGCGGTCGCACTGTTGCTATGGTCCAATGCAACTTTGCTGTAGTCTCCAAACACAGTTAATTCATGTTCTGGCCATTGGACATAAGCATCTCGAGCCTGAACACGCCTCGCCTCAATTAATAGTTCCTCCATAGTGTACACGGTCTGGCAAGCCACATCTCTCATTCGCTTCACTGTCTGTGTGTGTATAGTTCTGACACCCACGGGTAACTGGAGGAGAGATTGGAAAAGGGATGTTCAGTTTAAACACAAGATGGAGTGTAGTAGAATTGACTGGAAAAAAACATAAAATAGTCCCCAGCACAAACATTTTTTAAAAGTTATGAACTGTTTGTAACTAACCTTTTTTTGTTTTTTTTTCTTTGCAACTTTTTTGACTCGACCTTCAACATCTGCACGCTGTAGCTCCGATTCGTTTCCACATGTCCTCCCTTCCTCTTGCGCTGCAACGACTATATTTTCTGTATCTGCATAGACAGCATGGAATGAGGCTCCATCGTCTCCCTGAAACATAGTACTTTCATTACTATATATCAAAATATTGTTAGCATAAAACACACGTGAGGACGAACACACAGGTACATCTCAATAGCCAAACACGATTTAAACATTGTGTGCAACAATCAAACAACAAGTATTCGACCAGTGATGATCTATTTCGATGGAACTGTCAGTATCCATACCTCTGGCTCTGCATGGACTGCCATGAATGGTTGTATTGGAGAGGAGGCATCCGCATCTCCCTGAAACACAGTACTTGCATTAGTATGCTTTTCAATATTGGAAACACAACACACACTTGGTGTCGACGGCACAGGTACATATAAAGAGATAACCACAAATGATGCATTGTCCAAAAGAATCAAGGAAAATCCAAATATGATCACATTTCATCGACTTATTTCAACGATTCCTTTACATCTGCATCATCTAAATGAGATGTTGTGATTGTGGTGGAAGCTCCGTCGTCTCCCTGAAACACAGTACTTGGATTAGTATGATTTTCAATATTGGAAACATAACACACTTGGGGTCGAACACACAGGTACATATAAAGAGATAACCGCAAATGATGCATTGTCCAAAAGAATCAATGAAAATCTAAATATGATCACATTTCATCGACTTATTTCTCCGATTTATTTACATCTGCATCATCTAAATTGGATGTTGTGATTGTAGTGGAAGCTTTGTCGTCTCCCTGAAACACAACACTTGCGTTAATAGGGAAGAAAGTATAGCAAATGGAATCACGTTATATGATCACTCATGATGGAGCTGTCATTATCCATACCTCGTGCTGCTGAAGATATCTATGGATGTTGCAAATGTAGTGCGCACTTCCGAAAGCTGTTGCGCCGATTCGTATACGCATGGTCCCGCTTCCCCTGGATTTACTTGAATGTCAGGCTCTGCATCAAGTGCAGGGGTTGACGCTCCAACTGCCTGAAACATAGTACTTGCATTAGTGAGGATTACAATAGTGAAAACATAACACACACCTGGGGTCGACAGCACAGGTACATATCAACGGCTAACCACGAATGAAACATTGTGTAGAACAATCAAACGACAAGAATTCCAGCTCTGATGATGACGCTCGATGGAGCTGTCAGTATCCATACCTCCTGCTGTTGAAGAACATATGAAAACAAACACCAGTGGACGATAACTAAGGTGTATATCAATTGGAAAGCACTCACCAAACATTCAGTAAAATGATTACACAATAAAATAAAAATATTACTTGACATGCATAAAATAAGTCTGTAGCGGATTAACCTAGTAAGATTACCCGATACGCGCTAGAAGTGGTTGATAACTGCGACCACGTCAAGGATGTAGAATGTTCTTGCTTCAGATTCAAGAGATAGTCAAGAAGTTGTAAAGGTAAATTAATGATTGATAATGAAATGCCAATATTGAAAATAGCCATGTAAGGCGACAGAATACTTGTAAAATGCTCAATACAGCACAGTTCCCTGTTCCCATATATATACATTGTGTTTGTGGGTTATGAAATCGAAAAAGAATATATTGGTAAATGTCATTATTCAAAAAACTATACACACATCAATATCGAAATTATTACAAGGGATAGAACACCTACAATATCAATTAATCCGTTTGGATACCTACACACTACCGCAAGGCCTAAAGCTAAATCCGGACACTTGACTCGCCGGTGGCGGAATGTGGACGAATAGAGTGGGAATAGCGTTTTTGAGCAATTTCCATGTCGTTCGCCGTTTATTCTTCTTTGTTACCCAAGATGTTATGTACATGTCCAAGGAAAAGTGCCGGCTGCAGATGCGGTATCGATCACCCCTCTTGTCCTGTAAGACTTGTTGGACTCTACTTTCCAGCTCATCCAGTGGATATCCGCAATGTCTGACCCATTCTCTTATTCGATCAACAGTTTTCGGGAATACATGCATTGTAGTGCCTTCAGATTTAGCATGGGTCTTCGAAGGGCAACCGCTAATCGAACAGGCAGGCATTGTTGATAAATCTGAAAAGTAAATATCGACATTATTATACAATCTTCAAGAATAAAGATTTGATACAAAAGTAAATGAATCATACAATGATCAATGCAAGGTTTGTTTTGGTCGCAGGAACTATACCAGTTCATTATGTGCGGCTTAGTATTTGCATAAGTTGCAGAAATGTATAAATGATGTGACTAAAAACTGAACATGTGACTCATCCCTTGGATGTTCTGTATTGCACGAGAAGGAAACATGCTTACGTTATAGACTGGACCCCCGAAGGGTGCAATTCCAAATCGATGACAATAGACACAGATGAAAATAAATAGATCTATTGATAGCATAGCAATGGAAACTCAACTCAATAGCAATGAGACCAATGAACCTAGCACTATTGTGTACTCAACTCGCAAATAGATAGAAATTTAAAAATCTGCGAAATATGACTAGGATACATGGCCTTACCTTGACCAACAAACAGTTGGTTTCAGCAAGCAGAGCAGTATGTTGCAGGAGAATAGGTGGGTGGCCACAGGTAGCACACTGATGGGTTTGCTCTAAGCGGTCACAGAAGTTCACGGATAGCACGACGACGAGCAGATTAGCGTAGATCTCAGTGGTTGCCAGGTAACACGTTCAGGAGTTGACTTGCAAAGCACAAAGATGTTCTCATGAGACATATCAAGTGGTTTATAAAGTATTAGAAACAGGGGTGTGTTTGTGAATGAATGACGTATGTATGTCGTGGTCTTAGGTGGGGGGGGCCTGCTTCAAGGGGAGGCCTGGCTGGAGACACGGGGTCTGAGGAGGCCATGTGACCGATGGCCCCTTGGCGTGGGATACCTTTTGAAGTGTACATGTAGTTTGTCACCTTGGCCTTTCACGCCCCTGACAGCCCCCCATGCCAGCGCGCATCCACCAGCGCGAACCGCCTTTGATACAGGGGGGTGGGATGGATGGGCCTGGGGCGTGCAGATAAGGCACAGGAAGACTGCTGAATGGACACACTTATGTGGATTGCAGGGGGGCGGCCTGCTTCAAGGGGTCTGAGGAGGCCATGTGACCGATGGCCCCTTGGCATGGGATACCTTTTGAAGTGTACATGTAGTTTGGCACCTTGGCCTTTTGCGCCCCTGACAGCCCCCATCCACCGGCGCGAACCGCCTTTATATCAATATATAGTATATCGTCTTTAAATCAATGATAGTATATCGTTGCTTATCAATAACAAATGCCACATACCGGAGATTCTTGTGAGCACAGACCCACACTTCAACCGGTGTATTATAGTGGTCAAGACCCAAGGTCTGTATAATCCAATGGTAATTGTTAGTATAGACATATGTGTGACTTTTATAGAGACATAACCCACTGAAAGACTTTGAACAAGTGTTATTTAGTGCATGCATTATCGAGAATATGTTATGTTAGCTTAGATAGATAGTTTCCACCCTGCTTCACAGCGACCAGACCTTCACCCATTCGGAGCACAGATGTCTGACGTCCATCCTTGAATGGACACACTTGATTCATTTAAAAAATCGAAACAACCGTTGTTAAAATATTGTGGTGTTTTATTTTGTATCTTATTTTGATGATACAAAAATACAAGACTTTAAACATTGTACAGTTCAGGTTGCAGCACAGCGAGAGAAAATCCCCTCTACTGACCACTGTCACTCGGGAACGTTTCTCTAATGGCACGAACGGCACAGGCGGGTATCACTCCTCGAACGCGGTGCCCAAGCCTCCCGTGGAGCCACCCTATAAAGGAACGATAGGCCACCAGCCTGTACCACCTGTGAAAAGGAATGAAACAAACTGTTTCTAAATGACCAAGATAAGTTTAATAAACGTTTGTTGTCAATGACAATTCTTGTAACTAATGGTATTCTGCACGGACAAATGCTATCTAGACAATGCACACTATTGAACGACTTACATGCGTTACAATGATATGTAGATGTAATTTTGGATATAGTAGAAGAACATGAAATAGGAGTGGCATGACAAGCAGAGTATACTTACTCGTTACTCGGATTACGAGGACGAACAGTTGCGCGAAGTTCGTGCATAAGCACCATCATTATTCTCAACACGGCCCGTGTGAGGCAGGCTGCCCTGAAGTCTGGCAGCTCGGTGATGCATTCCGGTCGTGGCTCACCTTCCGAAATGTAGGCCAGGCATCCCGAGTTTTCTCGGCAGCAGCAGTTCTCGTCCTCAGTTGGCATTAGCTCGCACTGATTGCATGTGCACCAGGTGGAGACGCCGTCCATTCGACTAGGCCCAGGCTCTTCATCTGTTGATTCGTCCTGCCAACTGCCATCCGAATCCCCATCGTTTTCGCGTGCTTCCCTTTCCAGTAGTTCCTCCTCTGTATACTCGGGCTCGTACATGCAGGGCATTATTGTAGCCATTGTGTGTTAAACAAACTAAAATAATTTATAGCGATGGTACTGGTATCTGTTCACACGGGCTACAAGTGGCGAAGGTAGCTGACCAGAGCACTGAAACGAGTCACAGAATACTCCAAGTAACAGAGAGAGAGGAATGGAATCGAAAATCTGCTGCTGTGTGTTGTGAAACAGTCTGTTTATACTTATTGAGGAAAGAGGCGTCCTGCCATTTCCATGGCGACACATCATTAGCTGAAGCGCAGCGAATGTTGACACGAGACGTGCTTTGGCGTTGGGAAATGGGCGTTACGAGTCTGCTGATGACAGGCTCAGGGGCGGGGGAATTGATTTAGTGCCGCAAAAGCAGGTCAGCCAGGGCGATGGGGGAAAAGATAGGATTATCAGAAAATGGCAGCTCCCGGGTGCTTGTGTTCGCGTGCGTTTAATGGACGAAAACTCGGGTAAGGTCCATAGGAAAGTTTTCTAAAATCGAGCCACTTAGGCTTAAAAAAACATGGCCGACCCGTAGGGACAATAAACATTTTTACTAGACCATGCCTTTAAGGGGAGGGGCGGTGTAATGACATCTGTTCCTTATACAGTAAAGCCCTTTAAGCCGTCTTCAGAACACAAAAGAATAAAGTTTGTATGGAGTAGCAGTATTCATGTCTCGTAAAAGTACATTTATTCTAAGTGTGTAAGGATATAAGTTGAAAAAAGGTGCAACTGGTGATGATGCGGTTAAAATGATCCCAAATTACTTGTTCCTGCTTAAGAGGGCGTTGTTGGGTGTTCAATAGCCCAAAGCAAACATCAAGGTTAGAAAACGGCAACAGGCAGCAAGGTTGCGTGTTTGTTGTTCACTGGCCCGAGTTCAGCAAAATCTTTTTCTCATCAGCGAAATCCTTTTCTCATCAGCGTCTGTCGTCAGAACATACCCTGTTCCACTTACAGGTGTATGCAAACGAAATTCGTATATCCGTCAAGCCAAAATAATGTTATGTGCTTTAACGTTTCTTTGGTCTCGGCAGTGTAGCAGAATCTGCATCTTGCAGTGACGGATTTCCCATAGATCTGAAGTAACTGGTTTGTCTGAAATCGATTAATTCTGAAGCACAGAAACTGGTTCTATAGACCATTGGAAAAAAGCAGGTTACTCAGAAAAAAAACACTGTGCATTCTGGTGAAAATATGTCTCACAGCCGTTACTAAATGTTTACATTTGTTTCAAAGATAATGTCTTCAATTTTAAGGCAGTGGATGATTGTAAGTAGTTAAACAGCCGCTTTAATGTGTTACTTGTATACAACATAAATCTGTGTTTTCTGTGTCAAGCCAAACACATCGCCAGTAAAGAAGTTACATGTTTGTTCATTCATGTCCCTTTCTCTTTCACAGGGCACGCCAAGGCTTGGCAGGAAAATGCCCCCGAGTCCGACGCATAGAGGTCCGTTTGATAACTAGCAGCCCGCAGAGGGCCTTCTCATATTAACGCCATCCCTTAAGCTGCTAACTGCTCCTGTTCGTAGCGACGCTGAATGTAAATGTCCTGTGCCTGATCTCACCAGCAAACCGAAACAGCACATGGCAATCTAGCTTCTCACGCCTGCTTTGGAAGCGTACTCTCCAGGAAGTGCTCCTGTTCCTCAATCTCCTTCCTCCAAAGCCACAATAAACAGCAGCTTTGCTCTGATAATTGTTTCACGCCCCCTTTAATTATAAAGCCTACAACAATTTCTCAAAACTACACTATCCATGTATGGGTTTACTCTCGGCTTCTGCGGACCATCCAATGGGAGAGTAAATCGCCAACTGTGTGACTCGCTTTCTTGAAACTTAAGGCGTGACGGGAAAGGGTCACCCTAAAATTTTGTGAGTAGTCCCACGACACAGGAAGGAGCCAACGCTTTTGCTTTTCACTGTAAATTCAAAGCCAACTTCAGACTTCATATACAATCTGCTGACCAGGATCTATTTTTCTAAGATTAATAAATTATGTCCCTCGTGTGTGTGTCTACAAATGTGCCACAAGAACGTATGGCATGCTTGTTTTTTTTTTTTTGTAGTCTATTTATATTTGCTGTAACATTTGATTGTTGGCAATAACCCATTTCCCTAAATCTCATTCCAAATTATTTCGAATGATTCGTGCCTATTTAAAAAAAAAAGCTTTAACTTGTGTATTTGATATCCGCTCCTTGGACCTGGCCTGGTGGCGTGGTGGCTTTAGAATCAGATTTGTAAGAGCTTGGGAGGACCTTTATGGCAGGTGGACAGTCTGTGAGTTGGTTGTATTGTATAACTTTTATATTAAAGGAAATTGTATCTATATAACAAATGTAAGTCACACAGTATTTTCAACATATTGTATAATATTCCCTCGTAATTAAAAAGAATACATGAATACATACATGTACAACTGTTACTATATTTTTATTAATTGTAGTTATTGTGCGCCTGCGTCGTCGTTGTTTTAATGTTGGCTACAAAGTTAAGTTAGGGGCGCTGTCTGTATATTCATCTCAGTTGTAAAATGTAGATGTATGTGCTTATTTATAGAACAATACAGTGCCCCGTCATTTAGTCCAATGTGTATTTAAGTGTTTGAAGTGCCTTAGACTCTTGCCATATTTTCAAAATAAAGTTTCAACATGCTCTTTTAAACTCCCATAATCTGTGTGCTCATTTCCTTGGGCTGCTCCTGGAATCGGTAAGGACGCAAAGTGCCTGGCATGTATGTCAGATGAGGATGGTGGGGTGTCGGCTGGGCTCTAGCAGACAGGTTAGTGCCATCTACCTCAGAAATCTAAAGTTGATTCAGTTTAGCCAGCATGAGAACTAAGCCCTGAGGAGCAGCGCAGGCTTTTTGCACAGACACGTTGTTTCTATGTCCTTTGCTAGCCAAGCAGTGCTAAAGACTGACGGAACGGTCTCTGTCACAACCAGGAATATGAAGACAACTTGAAATATAGGGGTTTTTTTCCGAACAAAAATGTTCTAAGGCTTTCTGTAGGACTTTTCAAACTAGCATAAACTCACCATAGGTCACTCCTTTCCTCTCTGCCTTAGACTCTGCTCACGAGCAGCCAAGAGTCACTCACTTTTGGGATCTAAATTGCCCCTAGACTTTTTTCTTGGCACTTGTAGCCTTCATTGATCTTTCCATAAATTTTTTTAGAATGTCGCCTTCTCCAAGGTGGCACGTTTCTTTCACCACGGTAGACTCCACATGTAGTCAGCACTTGATCCCAAGCAATTAGTGAACCTTCATCATGAGCTCAAAGGTGTGGGCCACAGCAAGGATAACTGTGTGTTTACCGGTCTTTGGCCCTGACACAAGCGGCTCCAGGAGTTGGGTTTCACTCTCCAATCAAATCCCTGCCTTCTGATTTTTCACCATCTCCTTTCTCATGTTATTTTTGGTTTCTGCTAGCTCTTAGGCTAGACCTTCCTCCTCACTACCGCTCAATGCTATACTCTCCTTCTCCTGCCTCTGAACTGGTCTCTCTCCTCAGCTATCCCAGTGTCCTCCTTCGTTGTCCGTCCCACTGCTCTCTCCCCCCATCACCTTCCCTACTGCCCTCCTCCTGTAATCCTTGCCTCTTTGGCACACACTCTCCAGCTCACTTTCGCAGTTCTCTGAACGTTTTTATAAGTGTGTGGGGCCATACTGTGTTTGTAGTGATTGTGTAATGGTTGGCAGTTTTGATTCGATATTGCATAAGCAGTGCAATAGCTTGCTGTGTGCTCGACCTACAAAACCTTCATTTGTATTCCTTCTCCCATCATCTGTCTTTGCAGGACCGCTACATGCAGTTTCACAGCAGAGGCCGCTATTTTATTTTGATTTATTTTCCAGTTTCGCAGCCCTCCAACTATGCATCTTCCCTCCAGGGCAATCGCTTCCTGGGCTGAGTTATCTCCCAATCCTCCTCTGCAGTGGTTCGCGAAAACACCCACGCGGAGCCAGCGCATGGTATACACAGTCACTTTGAAATGCAAGCTTTCTTCTCCACATGGTTGAACCTGCAGGGATCCACGACAGTGGGCCTGCAAGCAAGCACTGTGGCCCACAGTGGTAGTCATTTCCTTGACTGTCCCAGTCTGCTGTGGCTGTCCATGGCATAGCAGCAAACCTATCCAGGCTCTCGTTCCAAGAAAACAACTGTACATTTGTCCTTGTTACCAGTGCCCACTTTTCCTTCCATTTTGCGGAAGTATGTTTTGGGAGGTAGTCCCTTGTAGCAAAGGATTAAGCAGGCTTCACAAAAGGGTCTCAATCAATTTTCCAGAGACCCAACGCAGATGTGACATCTTCCATGGTCGTCTACTCCGTTCTCTGGTGGGTGTGTCCATTATATCTCTGGGGTCTCGTAAGTATGGCAGGGCCTTAAGCAACACATTTTTATGGTGATGGACTTGAATCCTGGCCATACCCAGTTTACTTCCTCTGGGCCATACTTCATGGAGCAGTTTGTGGCCCCTGGCCACCGTGGTCGCTGGCCACTGTGGTCGCTACATCCCAACATGGTGCTTAGTCATTCCCACTTTCGAAAGATCAGGATTGAGCCAGTAGCTTTTTGATTTGTTAGGATTTTGTATATCACTAACCCAATTCTGAAACTGTGAAATAGATGGAGTATACAATGATAACATGGGGTAGTTTGGGATGTGCCTGGTGTCCTGTAATCAGCGGCTGAATCTAGCTGGCTAGATAATCATTCACGCTCTTCCCGATAGACTGGGAATCAATGCTTTTTTCAGACACTCGGAAGATGGTCATGCATGCCACCCTGACCACATGCATGCAATAGCTAAGAAGATGGCTCGGGTGCAACACTGTTGCCTTGGGAACAGGACGATGCCATATAACGGATTACATTCCCAGTCGAGCACTTAGAAGCTGGAGGAATCTGGCTTGAAGCACTATGTGAATCACCAATAATAAATTATAGAGGCCTGATCATCTAGAGTTTGGACATGTATTGCTCTTCTCTCCAACGTTTGCCTTTCAACATGTTAATGTCAGTTTGCAATGAGTTCTTTCTAGATACTAATTTTCAGATTTGTAAAGAACTGTATAGATGGTGGTTTGCAATTGCTTGACGAACTAGCCTTCTTTTTTAAGCTATCTGCATATGCAAGCCCACCCTGTAACCACTCCACACGCTTGGATGCTGTCCACGCTTTCCTGACCTCCAAATCACTTTTCATCCCGTCTCTCTGCATGCCTCATGCTCTTCCCCATGCCACCCTCCAGCCATGTTTCACCATTCCAATGTGTGTCTTTTGTTTTACCACCATCTAGCTATTGTACCGTACTAGTCAGCCACGAAGCCACCCTTCATACTAAATTGTCACCACTACTGGAAGTTACTGCAAAGAGGCCTTAGTCAAATGTATGGCCATTTAAGACTGAAAACATGTCAGGTCAGTCCTCGCAAGTGGGATTGATGAGTAGCCGGTGTGATGAAGATGGTGCTGTTGTTGAGTTCTGTGGGTTTCATTACTCAGTCAACCAACCTTCATAAAGAATTAAACCCAGGAGTCTAACAGTGATTCAGTGCACAATACAAAAGAAAGACCTCTTTACGTGGAAACAAAATGCTTTCGGTGCCAAACCCTAATAGCATTAATTCCTGTTTGAACCTCACAACCACTCCCTGAAATGGAGTACAAGAGGTTTAACAATTGTACTGGGCGGGTACACGTGTTTGCCAATTTCTAACATTTTCAAGTTTCGAATAGGAATAAACTGCATCTGAAATATGTTAACTAAGTTAGTACAGGTTGGGTTTCAACATTCGGCTCCGGTTCTAGAGAATTAATAAATTCACTTGACGTCTGGCCATCCGTCAGAGCAGTGGATAAATGCAGCCAGGGTTGGTGATTCCATGCTGAATGATGTTACCCACTTCTGACACCTTTCTGTTTAAGCTGTAGGGGACTTATGAATTACTGTAGATGCTGACAACCTCCCTTAATCAAAGAAACCCAGAAAAAGCTTTGCTGATGCTTAAAGTTCCTTCAGCGATCGGTAAGTTCTTTTCCTGCTTGTTTTTTAATCAACCCTCTCTTACACGCTTGCTACACCTATAAGCCGAAACTATTGTATTAGAGTACAGATGGGGAGGAATGGGATATGAGGAGGCACACACAGTCTCTAGGTGTTGTTTGGTTATGTGCCCCCCCTCTGACGCCCATGACCATGCTAATCCTAATAGCCATTCCCGCTCAGTGCCTGCCCCTCCCAAAACACCTCCCCATGGCAATGATTAAAGCGAGCACAAAGTGACTTGCTTTAATCAGTCCTTACCATGAAAATGTGCACTCAAAAGTGCCTGCCAGTGTTTTTCTCAGACATCTTCTGAGAGTTAAGAGTTAATTGCTTAGGGCCTCATCACAAGTTGGGCAGTAGCCCCTTAATGCAGCAGTAACGCCATTACCGTCGCATTTAAGGCTTGGCCTAATCATGAGTCGGGCGGAAAGGTGAAATTCTACCTCCAGCTTTTTGCTGGAGGTAAAAATCTCAACTTTGCGCCCGTTTTCGGTGATGTTAGAGCGGCGCTAATTGCGCCGGCGCTAATAGCACCGAAATACCCCTTTGGATGCACCCAATGGCAATTGCAGATTTACTGCCATACCGCTACTCGTGATCCGACGCCAATATTGCCGGACCGAGTAGCTGCAGCGCTATTTGCATTGAATAACACCGGGATACCGCCATGGATGTGATGAAGCCCATAATTGGAGTTGTACACCCACTACTGGTGTAATAAAAATGTCTGCTTTCAGCCACTCGATTTAGAAGCACTCTGCCTGTCATTCACTGAAGTTCTGTTAAAAACAAGCGTTGGCAAAGCCAACAATTTTGGCTTGTGTATAAGTATTAGGCATTTGCCAGGCACTGCTGTTAGATGCCCAGGTACTCGAACCATTTTGCACCCGCTACCAGCAATGGCCAGTTAATACCACTAAGGCTGTGCCTGACAGTGCCTTTCCCATGCCTACACAAAAGCCTAAACTGTTGGCATTGCCAGTGCTTGTTCTAACATGTTTTCATTGGATTGGTGGCATAAATGGTGGCTTGTAATGTCGAATTCTAAATGAGGCGCTTAGTGGGGTTTTGTATTGGACTGCATGGATACATATAGTCACTTCAACTGGTCCTTATATGTATAGGAAGCAAAATTCGATAACAAAACATAAAACACAATTTAAAGCCTGCTTGATATACGCACACCCATAGGCTTCCTAAAGCCCATTAAAGTCAGTACTGGACTAAGAGCTTGTGTGGTCTGGCCATTTTTCATAGGACGTTAATGATGCCCTGAAAGGTTCATGTGCTGTTACTTTTTTCTGAGATGGCACCATCCTAAAGGTTGTGCATCCTTATAGTGTCGTCCCTGCTGCTGGCCACGTTTCTGTAGTTACGTTATGCCACCCCAAATTTAGAACCAACTCTGTCCTTGGCAGTTATTCAGATGACATTATTTTGACCAACTGATCCCCTGAAGACTGCAGTAAATAGGTTCCTGGATGAAAAATGACCTGAATGTTGAAATGTTTATGAAAAAAGTAATACAGCAAAGCCCGTGCTAAGCTTGTTTAAGGAGTCCAGCAAAGGCCTGGGATGAAATGAATTGTAAAAAAAATATGTTGGTCAGTTTGTTCATTTAACTAAATAGGGATTCTAAAGCAGCGAGTCTTATTTTAGCTTCCAACTTGTTCTAAACTGAGGTCATATTTCGGATGCCTACAGAGCTTGTGGGGGGAGGAGGGTGGAGTAATGTTTCAAACTAAACTATTGGTCTCTCGCCGCGGCCTCCACAGACCTTCGAACAGGAAGTGGGTGAGGATTCATTCAGCTGGCGGGTGCAGGCGCTGAACTCTCCATTGGCTTGAGATTGGGCAATGCGCACTTGCAGGTTGATCACGTGTTAATAGGAAAGCAACGGCAAAGAGGACATCTGATTTAGTCACAGCACTTCCTAGCAGCAGAGCGTGTAACAATTGAAGGAAACCTCAGGCAGATTGAATCCGGCCGTGGTAAAAATGAACGCCCATAACTAAGAACATGACTCAAATCCAAGTGAGCATTAATATTTTGATGAAATAAAATAGGACGGTATTGCTTATTATTAAAGGTGCAGCGTCCTGAAATGTATCTTTGTGTTTGTAATAAATTACTTGTGAAGATTTGTCCTTTCTTCCCAATCAGTCAAAGCAGAAAGTATGTGGTTGCCTCTGAATTGGAATAAATGGTTGTCGGGAATAGAACATGTTGAAAACTATTTGCTGTGGGCATGTTTTGTGCTTAGTTTGCTCTTTTTGTGTCTGGAGTTTCTCAAGACCATATTCACTGCCATTGTTTGCTTTTGAAAAGTGAAGAGTTGGAAGAGTCAAGATGGCGACAGTTAACACTTGATTTCCTGCAGGCAGCTCAGCCACAGAATTCAAAGCTGTTGACGCTTCCTTCCACTATACCCATTGACTTGAGCCAGCACAGGGGAATCCTCCAATTCTGTATGTCGAGGTCTTCCAGGAATTGTCCCACTTCAGCCCCTTGAAAAGGGGACACAATGTCTGTTTTTATGGAGGTGGGTGGCCTGTGTGTTGGGAATAACTTCTCTAGTTTGGATATCATGGCTGTTGCCATAGTGGAGCCTACTATTTCTGCCTCCGAATTTCAGGAGAACTCATCAATAAAACCATGGTTCATTTTCCTTTCGATAATGGCCTGAAGTCCGCAATGATATGTTCCCACCGAGTATTTCACAAAAGGTTAAAGAGCTCAAAAGCATCACGGGGACAAATGAGCAGTACAACTGATACACAAAGGGGGAGTCCCCTGGTTGAACCACTCTCATTTTGTAATTCAATGTGGCCTAGCCTCAGTATGCCCTCGGCTTGTCTAAATGAATTTGGACTGGATCCATAAAATGGCGCACATAATAAAATAATTGAATAAAATACAAATGTCAAAATATATTGTCTATGAACATATTATTTACAGAAAAACACATACTTTTTTGTGTACTCAATATTACAAACAATGAATCCCCATTGGGGACCTGACCAAGAAGGCCTGATCTTGCATATCGACACATTGATAATGCACATTAATACATATATACAAGACCAAAAGAGCAAATCTTATTTGTTGTAAATCAATCGTAGAGGTATTGTAAGAACTTGGGAATGGCCAAAGGCCGAACTTGGTCTACTTCATCAGTCCATAATCTTAATTCTAAACTGCTGACTGTCTCTGGCTATTACGTAAAACAATCAATACATGTCAGTACCTCCTATGTGGTACACAAAAAAGAAGAAAAAACTTTTTTTTTCTTTTTCAATCCAAATACACATCCCAGGTCTACGTCTCATATGTCATGGCAACCACAAGAAAACGTATGTGGTTGTACAGTTGGGACGTTTCGGCAGATGATGGATTACGCTGCCTTCTTCATGACCCCAAGGGAAGTTTGGAGCTTCATCAATGAGGATGAATATTGCCTAGCAAGGAAATTCTACGTCAAAGGATGGGGGGCTTGTATCTGTAGATGTTTCACAACCTGTCGCCACGCTTGCAGTATTGCGAATCAAAATTAGCCTCTCTATAAATATACAGGGGATGCCGCCGGAGGGATTTGACTGTCATTCAACTGTCAACAAGTCTAGGCTTCACATGGCGACATGGCCATAATTACATCCTTTGATTTATATGCTGGTGATTTTTAAAGAAGGGGAGAGAGAGCAAAAATCCTCCTCCCTACCACGTATAACTCAATAAATGTGCACACGTCTGTATCCGGGTGTAAATCACTGAAATACTTTCAAAGTTTCCTCCTCTAGTTGCTGCGCAAGAGCTGCCCCTCGACATGGATTGGATAATTGGTGGGATCCTGGGATACATTACGACAGAATTGCTTCCACAGTTTGCTCCAGATCCGGGAAGCACAACTTCTCCCAAAGACGAGATGTGGACTTAGATAAGCCTGGGTGAACCTCTCCAAAACCCTTCCGCAAATCCCTGCAGGTTTAACAGTCTGGATTTGGGTGTGTCCACTGGAGACTGCAAAAGAATTGTGATGACCGAATCTCTCTCCTGAGTTCGGAAAGCCTGTATATATGTATTCAGGCATCTTGAGAGGATTCGGTTCACAACATCCTAGTGATGGCAGATTCACTTATTTTGGCGTGGATTCGGGCGAGTTTTAAGCAGAAAACGAGTCCTATATAAACAACCAGCAACTTCCTATTTCCTTTCTGGGGTTGGTTCAGCTGAAAAAAGGCAAGGTAGGGAATTGCAGGAGAAAGTTTTTTGAGGGGTTACTGAGGATTACCTTTTACTTTGGGAACCGTGTATTATTTAAAAACCTGTTGTACCCTTCCGTCCTGTCCCCTTTCCTCCATACTGCATGGGCGTTCCTTCAAAGGGACGGGAGACAAAACCTTTTTCACCAGAAAAAAACCTTCTTCCCCTTTAAATTTACAGGCGCGAAGGGGTGCGGCCCTGGGAACATGCGCTGCCCTGACTCTGCCCTCCGGCACCACACCTCAGTCCCCTTTTCCGCGTCGACGGGAACAAGCCGAATTCACCAGCGCTCCTGGGTTTGGCTTCGGCCATGTAATTCCACATGTGGAAACCTCTTCTTTGTCTTTTTTTGTCTTTATCATACAGGTACTCAGTCCTCAGGCGTCGTGCTCCTCCCCGGCGCATGTCGACTTCCACAGGTTTCAGCAGGTGTCCATCCTACAACGGGCTCTTCCCAACTTCAGACCCCCACGCCCTCTGCCTACGTTGCCTTGGCCCAGACCAGGGTTGGCAAGCTTGTACAGCTTGTGGCTCGCTGTCATCGAAATCGTTGAAGAACAGACTAGCCAGGTGGAGGGAGCTCTTCCAGAAGTCGCCTCCTGAGGACCTCAAGAACTTTGTGAAACACTGTGCCAGGCCCAAGGTAGGGCCGCTGTTCTCCATCACAACTGGCAAAGGAGACTCCTTCCCAAGGGAGGGACCATTCAGGTCCTTGTACCAGCACGTGCACCAAGGCTGCTGCAGCTACCGGCCTTGGGGCCAAGGTATCCTTGGATCCTCCTGGTGACAGTGTTTGAGGGACCGGAAGGTTCTTGTATCGGATTGCCATCCGAGGAGCTCCGCCCTTGTACCGGCAATATGGCTGAGGGGATACGCCCTAGTACCGACAATACGTCCGAGGTGGCGCCTAAATGCAGCTCTAATGACCCCCGGGTCGAGGGTGTCACACCTACCGGGTCTAGGCCCGAGGAGCAGGGTAGGCCTCGTGATCCACACACAAGAGTGTTGGAGGAGCCGAGCAACACGTGGCAGGCAGCTCGACAAGATGGCCGCCGCGCCAGACTGAGGCACCCATCCAACATCATTCCAGGAGTTTGGCGAAGAACGAGTGTCAAGGTGGGGCTAGCCTCGACCAGGTACGTGGCCTACAGCCTATCCTTATGCGCAGGGCAGTTTCCCACTGCATCCATACGGGCAGGGTGTGCAGCGGCTCCAGCAGCTCCTGGCTACCCCGTCAGTATCCCCTACCACCTCTCTGGCCGTGAAGAGGAGTTCTTAGAGAGGTTCCTCAGGCTCATGAAATCACCTCGGATGGGGGTTATCCTCAAGGACGCCATCAGGGTGGTCCTCCCTACGAAGCTACCGGCACCACAAACTCCTCCGCCGGCACCCGTGGTGCTAGCGCAGCCACTTCCTCTGGCTCCCCAGCCGATTCCTCAGGCGGTTCCGTACCAGCCTCCACCACCTCCTCGGCCTCTGGCCGCGGTCACTGTACCCAAGCTCCAGCTACTCCTCCTCCTCCACAGGATCCACCTGATCCACAGGATATGGATGAGAAAGAGGATCTGGACATGCCATCCTCAGCCAGGGCCTTCCATGAACGTCTTGCAGGGCTGGCGGAGTACCTGGGCCTACCCCAACCCGAGGCTGAACAGCCGGCAGAGGGGGTTCTGGCTGAAGTCCTCACACAACGCCCCTCTGCCAAAACGGGGATTCCACTGCAGACCGATGTCTCCCTGGTCAAGAAGGGTTGGCTCAAGCCCCACTCGGTCCAGCCGGTCAATCGGCTCCTGGACGCCAAGTACAGGCAGATGGAGGGGGATACACTCTTGCTATCGGCCCACCCTCAGCCACACTCCTCAGTGATCGATGCAGCATCACTATACTCCAAGGCTCAGTCGTTATCAACCTCCACTGCAGCGACGCTACTAGGCAATGAGAAGATCTTGGAGGTGTACGGGAAGAAGCTTTATTCCAATGCGTTCTTGCATCTTCATCAGGCCAACGCCGATGCCATGCTGGCCGCGGCTAATCAAAGGTTATGGTGGGAAATTGCAGACTTCCTCCCGGAACTCCCTACGCAGAACCAATCACGTTTTAAGGCGGGACTGGCTGAGGCCAAGCTGGTGGCGCAGGACCTCATGCAATCCACTGTGGCCCATATTGACACCTCTGGCCATGCCATCTGTATCGCCACGGACATGAGAAGGACAACCTGGCTCTGGGCAACAAAGTTCAACCAGGACGTCCAGGAACGCATATTAGATCTACCGTTCGAGGGGTGCCTCTTCCACTCCACCACGGACGAAGAGCTGGACAAAAAGAAAAACAGCTCACAAACGGCCAATTCGAATGGATTGTGTCCTCCCATGTATTCCTTATCTTTGATAAATCCACTTCCAGCTTGCAGGCCTCGGAAAACATTTTCCACAGTAGAGGGCGCTGCGCGTCGACATCCCTCGAGTCATTGTCCCTCGAAGGCATCTGTATCGGCGCCGACATCACCATAGGTATAAATAGTCTTGCGCAGCGTCCGTTGCTCAGTTCCGTTTTTCCACGCTTCGTAAGCCTCAGAGATGCAGCGCTCGGTTCCTCAGTAAAATCTTCGAAAAACTTTGATTTCCTTGAACAATCTTCAATACTACAATGGCCTCTTCGTCTGCTTCGACGCCACGATCCGGCTTCAAAAAATGTCGGGATTGTGGAAAAAAGATGTTGTTAACCGATCCTCACAGGATCTGCCTGTGGTGCCTGGGCTCAGAGTACCAGTGATCAGAATGTGAGGTGTAAAAGCCTTGAGGGAGCATAGGGGGAAGCTGGAAAAAGGTAAGACCGTTAAATCCTCTACCTCTTCAAAATTGTCCTCGGCCCGAGTCGAGACATTAGTCTCCTCGCCATCGGAGAAAACATTCCCGCTCAAGATCTCAAAGTGGTTCTCACCACTCATGTAGATCGACACACACTAAGAAGAGACATCATAGATCACCTTCCTCTTCATCGTCTAACTCTCCAGAAAGGGTCACCTGCCCCACTAAAAACAACTCTCCAGCTAAGTGGGAGGAATTTCGCCAAAAAATGCCAAGGGTCTTCGGGAACATGGCCTTGTCCCCCTCGGAGATGCCTAGAGGTGATACCCCTGGTGAAAGACCCAAAAAAGAAAAATGCTGCGAGTCGTCGACCTGGGCAAATTAAAACCCTCATGAACGCTTGCGTAAAAACAAGGACCCTTCGCATAAAACTGCATCATCGAAGCCACCGTCGAAGGTGACTTCGACTCACAAGACTGTGTCGTCGACGCCATCGTCGACCCCGATGAAAGAGAGGCCTTCGAAGCCTCATGCCCCGACCGCACCATCGGTACTCAGGGTGTCGAATGATCCTTCAAAGACGTCGAAAGGGGCGTCAACCATATCGACGACAACGAGTAGAATTCCGATTCTCTTGATGACATCAAGACCATACTCGAGTAAATCAACGCTGTTTGTAAGTTTGTCGAGACCTATGACGTCTACAACTACAACCCTTTCTCAAGCAGTGTCGACCAATTTGGCTCCCTCATCTCTTGAAATGGGTTTTACCCCTTACCCATGCTCTGACTACTTCAGGGCTTTGTCCTCTATCTATGAGGAAGGAGAAGACTCTGATAATGAGAGGCCTTTTGGCTTGCAAACTACAAGGGTTCGTATTCCAGAGGAACTAATATCTGAGGAAGTTAGATTAAGAGATCTTCAAGAATCTTTACAAGATGCCAGTGGCATCGATACCTCTCCAGAGACTGACTTTGCCAGACCAGAACCTGGAGAGCATGCAGAAATGTCTTACAGATCACTTATGGGAAGAATTATGGAGTTTATGGGGTGGTCAACACCTGCACCCTCTTTCCAACAAGATGACCTAACAGACATCTTGGATAAAGGGCCTCAAGAAGACCCTATTTTCCCTTTTCATGCAGCATTGCAGAGGAAAATAGCTACAAATTGGGAAACACCAGAGGTTATCCCGGCAGTAAATAAAAAGCTCTCTGCGAAGTACAGAGTGTCTGCCTCAGACCCTGTATACTTAAGTAAGCATCCAACCCCAGAGAGCTGCTTGGTGCAGGCTACGACGTCAAGTAGTAAATCGGCATACCCCACTATAATACAAGATAGAGATGACAAAAAATGTGATGCCATGTCTAAAAAGATCTTTTCGGCATGCAGCATGGCACTTAAGTCTGTTAACGCCACTTGCACGCTAGCGAGATTCAGCCACACCCTTTGGGAGTGCGCTTCATCGCGGCTGACCGTCTCCCAGAAGGGGAGGAACGAGACGCATTCTTGAATATCATCAAGGATGGGAAGGATGCAATGTGTGAGTCCCTCCAAACAGGTCTCGACTCTGCTGACGGCATCAGCAGAGCCATGGCGGCGAGTACCATAATCCGCAGATTTGCGTGGTTGCGGAAATCTGGTTTTGCTCCTGATGTGCAAGCCAGACCTCTGAATATGCCCTTTGACGGCACCTCACTATTTGGCAAGAAAGCGGACTGACAGTCTGGAGAAATTGCAAACCTCCAAAGCGGCAGCCAAATCCCTGCAATTCATCAAACTCCAAATCGCTCCACAGGTACGTCTTGGAGGGGGAAGCCCTTTCGTTTTTACTCCGCATTCGGAAAAGGCAGAGGGCAGCCAGCTCAAAGGGGCCAGAGACGATTCACCCGTGGTGGACGGGTCAAAGGTACCAAGTACCTGAGGTTCATCATTGGCAGTTCTCACTATCAATTTTGAGTTCTGCCATTTGGGCTAACCTCTGCCCCAAGGGTCTTCACCAAGTTAATGGCGTTTGTGGCAGCAAGTCTAAGGAGGGAAGGGATTCATGTCTACCCTTATCTGGACGACTGGTTGATCAGAGCAGTGTCCCCGGAACAAGCTCAGATTCATCTAGATTATGTTTGACACTTCCTCCACAAGCTGGGCTTCTCCCTCAACTTAAAGAAGTCGCAGATTATACCATCATAGAAACTCCAGTTCATTGGAGCAGTCCTGGACACATCCCTGGGAAAAGCCTCGCCACCAGAGGTGAGGGCTCAAGATATTCGTCAGATGGTGACCAGATTTCGAAATTCCCAGCGTCTACCAGCCTTCAACTTTTTGAAGTTGCTCGGCCTCATGGTATCCTGCATTTTTCTAGTGCCAGAGGCTCGCCTGAGAATGAGATCTCTCCAGTGGGCGCTAAGGACCCAGTGGTTGCAATTCTCAGATCTCCTACAAATCCTGAACAGAGTAGCACAAGACCTTCAGTGGTGGGCCTGTCGAGAGAACATCTTGAAAGGAGAACCATTTTGACAACCATGGCCGGAGATAACAGTAGTCACGGACGCCTCACTCACAGGGTGGGGAGCCCATGCCAACGACTTAACCGTCGATGGTCTCCATCATTGTCCAGACTACACATCAACCTATTAGAGCTGAGAGCGATCAGGCTAGCACTGAAAGCTTTCCTGCCATCAGTACAGGGGAAGCATTTTCTGATAATGACGGACAACACAGTGGCCATGCACTGCCTCAACAAAAGAGGAGGCGTAGGGTCACTGCCACTGTGCAGAGAGGCAATGCAGCTCTGGTTCTGGGCAATACAAGAAGGAATCTGTCGGCAGTTCACCTAGCCGGAGAGAAGAACATGGCGGCGGATGCTCTGAGCAGGCAGACCACAGTCTCCCACGAGTGGGAACTAGCTCAGGAAGTCCTTCAAGAGATCTTCGCCCTTTGGGATACCCCTCAGGTGGATCTGTTCGCCAACAGTGTCAACCAGAAGTGCGATCAGTATTGCTCAAGGAAATTTCCCCCGAGAGGAGCTCTAGGGATGCGTTTGTGGTGGACTGGGAGTTTGCACTTCGGTACGCGTTTCCTCCAGTCCCTGTCATTCCTCAAGTGATCAGGAGGTTGAGGAGATTCCGGAAACCCATGATTCTAATTGCCCCGGATTGGGCCAGGAGAACGTGGTACCCGGATCTTCTAGACATGTCCATCTGTCCTCCGATTCGTCTTCCACAAAGAGAGGATCTTCTCCTGCAAGAGGAAGGTCAGGTTCTCCATCCGAGTATCAGGACTCTCAACCTTCACGCTTGGTTTCTGAAAGGTTAAGATGCAAAGATTGTGATCTTCCGGACAACATAATTGAGGTGTTGCTTTCAGCCAGAATGCCAGCAACTAAATCTTTATACCGCTACCGCTGGAACAAATTCTGCAGCTGGTGTAGAGATAAGGATAGTGACCCTTTTTCATGTAGTACACAGATGGTGTTATCTTTCCTACTATATTTGGCAAATTCAGGCCTTTAAGTTGGCACAATCAAATGTTCTTGCCGCGCTATCAATCTTCAAATGCACGGCTGAGGAACCTTCATATAAATTGCCCCTAGTCATTCAGTTTCTGAAAGGGTTGACTAATGTTTTTCTCCCAACTCCTTTTCAAGTTCCCCCTGTGGGATTTAATTCTAGTCTTAAGATTTTTAATGGGTACTCCATTTGAACCTCTTCATTCCTGTCCATTAAGGTTTCTCACTCTGAAAACAGTCTTCCTAGTGGCTTTAACTTCTACCAGAAGAGTGAGTGAACTACAAGCTTTATCTTGCAAACCTCCACATACAGTCTTTCACAAAGATAAAGTAGTTCTTCAAGTGAAGCCAAATTTCCTCCCAAAGGTTGTCCCAGAATGCTATATCACAGAAACAATAACCTTGCCTTTATTTTACCCTCCTCACCCAGGGAAAGAGGAAGAGAGATTGCACAGGCTGGATCCAAGGTGTGCCTTGAGTTTTTAGATTAACAGACTTGCTTGGATTAGACCAGCAGATCAGTTGTTTGTGGAGTATGCAGGACATAAACTAGGTTTACCTATCACGAAACAGACCATCTCAAGATTGATAATACTGACTATCATAGAGTGCTATAAATTGGCAGGAAAAGATCCTCGTCAACACCTCAGGGCTCATTCAACCAGAGGTATCGCAGCCTCGTCAGCTCTCCAAAGAGGAGTTCCAAATAAAGACATATGTGCGGCTGCCACATGGTCGTCTGCACATACTTTCACCAAATTCTACAGCCTAGATTCCTCCACTAGCCAGGAGACTAAATTTGGGAAAGCTGTGTTGCACTTTGCATCTTTAAAGAAATCATTACGTTTTACTCCCACCTCCTAGTACACATTACTGCTTTGGGAGTCTATCAAAGATATGGAATACGTGGGAGGACACAATCCATTCGAAGAACAAGTTACTTACCGACTGGATGTTCTTCCCACGTATTCCTTATCGCCCCTCCCATCCTTCCACGCAGTAAAACTTACCTTGTAGTTGCAGCCTACGCTCCTTCAAGGGTACTAACCATCTCATACTGGGCAAACACAGCACCTCAAAACGGAACTGAGCAACGGACGCTGCGCAAGACTATTTATACCTATGGTGACGTCTGCGCCGATCCAGATGCCTTCGAGGGACACCGGCTCGTGGGACGTTGACACGCAGCGGAAAAAAGTAGCCAGGCTGGAAGTGGATTTATCAAAGATAAGCAATACGTGGGAGGAACATCCAGTCGAAAGAACGTTACAGTTGGTAAGTAACTTGTTCGTCTTTATCCATCTTGACAAAGACCATGCCCAAGTCATACTCCCAGTCACAGCAGCGCTCTGACAGGGGGCATACTTATGGAGGCTTCTGTGGCTTCCAGGAACGGAGATCCAGGCAGCCGGACCGCTTTCCGTCTCAGAACCGGCGCAAGCAACAAAAAAGGGGGCAGGGTTAAGGGCTTTTTCCAGTCCCCCTCCTCTGTGACAGCCTCCGAGGGAAAGGAGGCATGACACACCCCTTCAGGTCCACGTGTCTCCAATGGGGGGCAGGCTTGCTCTCCCTGCACATTTCTGGCGCCAGAATTTCACGGACCGCTGGATCCTCTCTGTAGTATCCACAGGGTACCGCCTACCCATCCCAGCCTCTCCTCCCCTCCCTCAAGTTGGGACAGCAACTCTTCTGGCAGAGATCCGGTCGTCGTAGAGAGCCAGGCAGTGGAGGAAGTCCCAGCCTCCCAGCGAGGCATGGGATTTTACTCCAGGGTTTTCGCCATTCAGAAGAACAACCAGGCGGGCCTGAGAGTTCTGCGGGACCTATCTACCCTCAACCTCTCCTTGCCGCTACAAAAATTCAAGATGGTTACGCCAGGTTTTATAGCGGAGACATTGTGCAAGGGAGACTGGATGTGCTCCCTGGATGTGAAGGAGGCGCACCTACACGTCCCGATTTGGCCGCCCCATCGTTCTTTCCTATGGTTCAGGATCATGGGCTACCATTTCCAATACAATGTCCTTCCTTTTGGCCTCAACTCGGCCCCCAGGGTCTTTACCAGGCTCATGAATACAGTGGCTGCCCACCTCAGAGCGCAGGGCCTCCACATACCCATACCTTGATGACTGGCTCGTCAGGGCTACATCTCCGGAAGCGGTTCGCCACTCTTCTCATGCCCTTATGAACACACTGCACGATCTGGGCTTCTCGCTCAATCTCAAGAAGTCGCAGCTGCAGCGTACGCAGACTGACATTCTTGAGCCTCATCTGGGACACATGCCCCGAGAAGGTGTTCCCGTCGGAGGACAAGATCTCGGCCATCAAGAGGGCCACCACCCACTTCCTCAGCAGAGAGGTGTCCTCGGCATGGTGGTACCAGCATCTCCTAGGTCTGTGTCATGACCCTTGCCCCTGGCCCTCACTGGCAAGTCAGCCTTCCAGTTAGGGCCAGGTCAAAGGCCTTAAAACCTCATCCAAGACTCTCTTGGAGTCAGTCCTGGCGCCTTTGGCACCAGGTTCATAACCATCATGAAGACCAACATTATAATGGGACTATTTAACTTGGGAGGGGTTCAGCCAACATGGAGGCACTCACATAGCTCAGTTACAAGGAACTGAGCTATGCTGTCGAGTCTTTTGGGTGTGGCAGGCCTGGGACTACTTTACCTGGACTACTTTGGGTGTGGCAGGCCTGGGACTATTTTACCTGGACTACTTTACCTGAGACTATTTAAACCACACCTAAACAGCAGAACATGCTTTGTGTTATTCTGCTGTGGGCAGCGTAACGCTCACCGTGTCCAGTTCTTTGATGCCAGCTTACCTGAAACCAAGGACCTGCAGAGAAAGAAAGAACACTACGAAATAGAACACTACGAAATTTACTTGCAACAGTATCCTGTCTTCAATCCACCGCTGACTTCAGTTCCACTCACCTGAAGGTACGAACTCCATCATCCGTCACCGCATGCATCCTGGAATACCATAACCTGGAAAGAGGAGAAAGAAAGACAGCATTAATAAGCGTTTACTCGCGTTTCCTCCCAAATGAAGAAAGCCACACAATTCTTACCTGGGTAGTCACCTCCTGGTCAGTATCATTGCTGGAACATTACGGCGCTCGGCGAGGAACATTGCAACCTGCAAGGAGAGAAAAGACACAGGTTAGCAATATAAAAGGTGAAAAGGCGCCGCGCATCGGGCATTACTCACCTGACAGCATCGCGCACACCGCGCTTTCGCCTAACGGCCCATGCTCTTCTTCAAACTGCATGACAACACCAAAATGCCTTTCCATACCTAAAAGGAAAGAAGCAAGACATTATTATTCGATCTAAGAGGAACATAAGAACTGCATATAAAGACTGTAAAGCAGCAAACCTACGGAGTCGCAGCAGGCCTGAATTCCCACAGGGGGCTTGCACCAGTGAAGTAACTTGGTTGCTGCTCGCCCCCCACATCTACGCACCCCTGCCACAAGGAGCAGAACGGAGAATCCACCTCTTGCAATATTAAGGTGAGGAAAAGGCCCAAGGGGGAGGAAGGAGTTGAGGCCAAGGGAGGAGGGAAAATAAAGACAATCTAGTATTGGATCCAGCTCTCCTATATTGCAGACCCATCTTTAACCAGAGGCCTTACCAAGGGACCGGGAGAGGGTTCGAGAGTGAAAATCATCCAACCAGGGCTGGGTGGCGTCCCAGTGGATACCAGGTGAGCGTAACAGTCTGTTGGTAGCGGTCCTGTTAGCCATCCCACACACGAGATTGAGCATGAGGAGGATTCAGCTGCACTTCGCGGCCTCATGGAATCAGGAACGGGGCTCTCAATCCAAGATGATCAACGTTCCTCCATCTCTCCACCCGGACCGAACATGGTAGTCCAGGGACTGCAACCTACGGGCGGGCAAGCCCTTTCGGCCGTCCACCCCGCAGGCCACCATCACCACAGACTCCTTGCTCAAGGGCTGGGGAGCCACCCTGAACGATCTCTCGGTCCACGGCACCTGCACTCGACGGGAGCAGGAATACCACATCAATTGGTTAGAGCTGAACGCCATCTGGCTAATGCTCAGAGCATTCCTATCACTTCTCAGGGGCAAGGTTCTCCTCATCCAGACAGACAACTCGACCAGCATGTACTATGTCAACAAGCAGGGATGCACCAGATCCCCTCCGCTGTGCAGACTAGCAATCAGCATGTGGGAGTGGGCCCTGGAAAATTACATCTACCTCACGACTGTCCACCTCCCGGGGGAATCCAACCTGGAGGCGGACAGGCTCAGCAGGTTGGGAGCGGACAATTACGAGTGACAGCTAAATGACCTCGTTATTCAGGAGATCTTCAACAGGTGGGGTCATCCCCAGGTGGATCTCTTTGCTACCTGGCACAACAAGAAGTGCCCTCAGTTCG
Source organism: Ambystoma mexicanum (assembly GCF_040938575.1). Taxonomy (NCBI): domain Eukaryota; kingdom Metazoa; phylum Chordata; class Amphibia; order Caudata; family Ambystomatidae; genus Ambystoma; species Ambystoma mexicanum. Next base: position 1,144,642,192 of record NC_090935.1, on the reverse strand, counting down.
CCTCCTGGAAGGGACAGGGCCCCGGCTCCCTGGGCGATGCATTTCGGCTTCAGTGGAACGGCATGACAGCTTACGCCTTCCCGCCCACTCCGCTGATTTTACAGAGTGATTTGCAAGATCAAAGAGTCTCGCCAGCTCAACAATGTTCTAATAGCTCCATGGTGGCCGGCCAGGCCACGGTTTTCGGAGCTGCTTAGCCTCTCGGAGTGGCCTCTGATTTACCTCCTGATGGGCCCAGCACATCTTCTGGCGCAGCAGGGGGCAGGGTCATCCACCCCGCCACTCAGAAACTAGCCCTTACTGCATGGTGCCTGAGCAGGTCCCGACGGGCCCAGCACATCCTCTGGCACAGCAGGGGGGCAGGGTCATCCACCCCGCCCCTCAGAAACTAGCCCTCACAGCATGGTGCCTGAGCAGGTAACGCTGCGGCACCTCAGCCTCTCCCAGGCTAATCTGGAAATCATTCAGGGCGCAAAGAGCAACGCTACCAGAACCCAGTATAAAAGTAAATGAACCAGGTTCTGCCACTGGGCAGACTCCAAGGAAATCGACCCTCTGGCATGTACTTTGGACGACGTGCGCTCCTTCTCGGCGCACCTCACCCACTCTGGTGTGCAGGTGGATACCTGCCGTACATACCTTGCAGCCATCAGGGCTTACAGGAACTCAGAGGAGGGGATCTTCGCCTCCTCCAATCCTATCGTCAAGAAACATTTGATGGGGCTCTCAAGGCTCTACCCGCCCATCAAGAGGCTGCACCCCGTGTGGGACCTTAACATAGTCTTGGGCACCATCACGCACAAACCGTTTGAGCCAATGGTGTCCGCGGACATCAGGCTGGTAATCATCAAGACAGCCTTACTAGTAGGCCTCACCTCGGCTCGTAGAGTCAGCGAAATCCAGGCGCTGGTCGCCTCGGACCCATACACTACCTTTCACAGGGACAAGGTAGTGCTGCGGACACACCCAGCATTTCTGCCCAAGGTCCCGTCTGCTTTCCACTTGATCGAGGAAACAGTCATTCCTACGTTCTTTGCCGATCCTAAGGACGAATAGCATAGAGTGCTGCACTGCCCGGATGTCAGTGGTGCCCTGAAATTCTACTTGGACAGGATCAAGGGCTTCTGCAAATCGGACGCCTTGTTTGTCACTTTCGGAGGCTCAAGACCAGGCTATCAGGCCTCCAAAGCCTCCATATCCCGATGGTCTCGGCCATCAAAGAAGTGTACGCGGGCCAGGACAAGCCGCTTCTGTCCAACATGCATGCCCACACAGTCAGGGCCAAGGCAACGGCCATTGCATTCCAGCGCCATGTCCCATGGCAAGCCATAAGCAGGGCGGCCACTTGGGCCACTCCCTCAGCTTTCTGCAAGCATTACTGTTTGGATGCCAGCTCTAGAGCTGATGCGGCATTCAGACAGGCGGTTTGCTTAAGGATGGTCTCCTCTCCACCCTGGGGCTACATTCAGTTGTAATTGCCCATGCAGTATGGATGAAAGGGGACGGGACGTAAGAGTAATTATAAGTTACTCACCGTAGTGACTAACGTACTCTTAGTCACCTTTCCTCCATACGTCCCACCATCCTCTCACCCTAATAATACTGATGTCATTTGGCAATGTTAAATCTATTGTCGACACGTCAATGGGGACTGAGGTGTGGCGACGGAGGGCAGAGTCAGGGCAGCGCCTCTAAATTTAAAGGGGAAGGAGGTTTTTTTCTGGTGAAAAAGGTTGCGTCTCCCATCCCTTGGAAGGGACGCGCATGCAGTATGGAGGAAAGTAATGAATAACTTATGTTTTAGCTGCAACACCTATTTCTGTTTTTTTACTTTGTGTGCTATGCACTCAGATTGTTTATTTGGAAAGCCATTTCTTTTTTTTGTTAGGGATCCTTTTCTTTTGTGTTATGATTTGAAATTGAAAACTTTGTTACCTAAGTTGAGGAAACCTTTTTTTTCCTTACTTTGGAAGCCAATTTTTTGGGCAGACAGTTTTTTTGTGGTAGGTAAACTTTTGGTATTTTAGTTGAGAAATGTTCATTTTTTCTGTTAGAAAAAAAGTGCATTTTATTTTGATTAAGCGCAACATTGTTTTTTTGGTTGGCAGGGAATAGCAGGAATGCAAGGGTAGGAATCTGATGTAGTGCTGACAGTGCAAGACAAATATAGCAATCTGGATCCGGTGGACGTTGATCTCTATTCCTCTATTCCTCCTACACGGAATCAGAAGAGGGGAAGGCACAGTTTATGAGCATTCTCAGGATGAGGCTCACAATCTGCCTCCTCCAGAAGATGCTGCTGAAGAAGTTGTTGGTGGGATTGGTGGTGATGAGGATTCTACTTAAAGTGATGGGAATGATGTTGGAACCAGTGGTGACACCTACAGAGAGGTGGAGGAGGAGCCTGAGCAAATGGGACAACCAGTACCACAGAGGGCAGGAGGAGCACAATCAATCATGCAAGTGTCAGGAGGAGGCATAACGCACAATAAGAGTTCAGCGAAAGGCTCAGGAGGTTCTGTGAAAGTCAAGGTAGACAGGAAGACCCCTACCCCATTGCCACCTTCCCCTTGGGCCTGGAATTACTTTAAGGTACCTAATGTGCTTTCAACATCAGAGGCTGAATCTGTGGATTACACCTTGTGCCCGTGGTCAAAGACTATAAGGGGGCGAGGGGAAGATCTGTTACCCCTTTACTGGGTACCATGGCCCTTCTGAACCAACTGTGGCACTGGCACTGGAAGGTGACAATCTACCCACCTCGACGCACACCAGTAATGGCAATGAGACGAAAGCAGGGACCACGCAGAGGGCAAAGGGGAAAATCGCAGACTTGTTCCAGCAGTGGGGGCTGGTGTATTTTGTAATTGGAGGGACGTAAACAATGGCAGCGAGGTACCCCAACCAGCAAGGACTGATTTCCAGTCACCTCGCCCCTTCCCCTCCCAAGCCCTGACTCACATTTTTGTAAATGTGTATTATAGGTGATGATAGTACAATTTACAGCACATGTTCTGTGAAAAATTATGTAAAAAAAAGGCACAAGGTTTGAAATTGGTTTTGGGGGTAGCACGTGAATAATCCAGTAGCTTACACAGGAGCATTTTCCAACACATTTGAATGATGCATTTGCCCACAATATATGTCGGTATTTTGCAAGTATACAAAAAACGTTTTCATGCTAGCTGTGCCCAAACATGTTCATACTGGCTGCACCAGTGCAGTATCCCCACATAAAAATGCTCATCAAGTTGGTTTTGCCGGTAGTGGCAGTAGAAATGCGATGCCCACTGTAAGAAAACATGTCCATACTGGCTGTATCAATGACAGGTGATATCCCCACATACCAAAATTCATTGTGTTCGGGTCATTCATTATGGCAGTAAAATTGCTATGCCGACTGTAAAAGAAATGCCTGTATTAGCTGCATCAATGTAGGCCAGTAGCCCCACGTACACTCATCGCGTTAACTTTGCCCAAAGTGGCAGTAAATTCTGGTTTGTTTAAAAGCCTGGGCTGAAGATTGCAATATCTTCAATTGTCTCCGGGTGGGCTTTCGAGAAAACCTAAGTACAGTAGACCAAAGCTTCCTATTACTCCTGCAAGTACATGGCTTTGAGAAGTATGAAGTCATGCACAATTTTTGTAGATCTCAAAACCGCGTTTGACGTGGTGTCCCAGGTATCTTTGTGACTAGTTATTAAGAAAAGAAACCCTCCTCCTACTTAATTTCAATCATCCAGGCATTGTACAACAATAACGAAGCAGCAGTAAGATAAGGTTCGGCTGGGGAAGTCACTTAATCTTTGTTGTTTTCCATTTATATGGAGGAGATCATTGTGCCATTGATACAGAAGTGCATGGAGTGTCCCAGAATGGGGGCGGACAAGTACCCTGCAATCCTGTAGGCAGGCAACGCTGTGCTGCTAGCAACCACTCCCCAGGGCCTGAAATTAACCTTGGATATCTTTCTGCGAAAATGTGTAGAGCTTAATATGAGACTGAATATTAATAAAACAAAGATCCTGTTTTTCAGGCCCCTGTTTTCGAAGCAGCTTAGGCTTACTATTTGCTTGGACGGATGAAAGTTTAAAACGGGTCCCGTTCATTGATTATTTGGGAATCTGTTTCCATGAGAACAGACTCTGGACCGCTTATTCAGTTGAAGCCTGCTCTACTTTGGGAAAAAATACTGGTGCACATAGGCTATTTAATGCAAGGCATGGTAGGAGGCAATTGCCCCAGCATTAGAACCGTACTGCAAACAAGTGATCCCTGCATGTCTCTATGGTGGGTCATGTTAATCCAAAAGTTTTAACTGGCATGGAAAATAAACACCTGAAGCAAATCCTTCAGATACCTTCAGGCACCCCGAATGCATGGTTGCTCTTGGAAGCGGATGTGCACCCAATTGAAGACCAGATGGCGCTATACCCTGAACTCTATTGGATAAAGCTATGGAGCACAGAAGGTTTAGAGAAATATTGCAACTCTTTCACCCGTACGGGCCTTAGATGGAGGCAATAGCATCCCCTGGCTGGCCCACGTGAAAAAGGTGTTATATAGCCTTAATGAAACACTATTATGGGTGGACCCACAATCCATTGCTAAAGGTGATTAATCCAGGTAAAGGGATAAATTAACTGCCCTAACCAGGAGTAAAACGGCGGAAGTGACAGGTGTGTAAAAGCTGGGTTCTAATTATCCAGCGTGCAAACCAGAATTTGGCCAGGATGACTACTTGGATTATTTGAAACCATCATATGTGCGTGCCATATTTATTAGCTTTAGGATGGGGACACTCAATATTGCTGTTTTCATCAAATCGTGGAACAGTAACGGGGATGGTCTCGGCCCTTTATGTGAGTGGGAGAAGAAACAATTGTGCACTTTTGATTTCTGTGTGAACCATTGAAACGGGTGAGAGGACATTTCTTGAAGCCACTTACAAAGTGGGGATGTACGCTCAATAGTGGACGCTGTAAAATTCTTTAAAAGCACTGCTAATCCTTATTGTGTGACACATATTGCAAGTTATATTCACCGGACTTAGTTATCTAGATGTGGGATTTGCACCTCTATTTCAGTTGATTGATGTTTAAACCTCCCTGTAAAGTCACCATTCTGCTGGCTGTACCCATAGATGTCCATACTGGTTGCACCAACATATGCCACTATCCCCTCATAAGAACATATTCCTATTTTCCTTGCCCCTAATGGTGGTAATGTTACTGTAAGAAAACATGTACATGGTGGGTCTACCAATGTATGCTAGTATCCCCGTGTAATAGCATACTTCTTTTGGCTTTGTCCATAATGATCATGCCAGTAAAAAGGTCATGCCCCAGTAAGAAAACATGCTCATACTGGCTGTACCAATGTAGGCTACTATGCCCATGTAAGAACAATCATTAAGTTGCCCCCTGCCTGCATCAGTCTAGGCCAGTATTCTCAAATTGTGTAAGAACACTCATGTGGCTTTGCCCATAATGCCATTAAAAATACCATGCCCACTGTAAGAAAACATATACATGCTCCTCGCACCAATGAATCCTCTCCCCACACAGAAGAACACTCCTCATGTTGGCTTTACCCATAAAGCCCATAAAACTATGTCATGCCAAACACACAGAAAACTGTTTGCTTGCCCTAGCTGCCTGTAGAATCCCATTGAAGGATAGATGTATAGGCAAACGTTTTGCCTGTGTAAACTAAAATGTGCTTCTTTGTTACACGTGAACATTATGATAGATCATGTTATGCCATATTATGTCCTATTTTGTTATAACGTATTTGCAATGTCCTGTAGCTTTATAGAAAGCTTTATAGAAAGCTTTATAGACAGCTCCTGCATATGAGCCTTATTACGGACTGTTGTATGTCTAGAGTGTTGTCCTTAAAGCCTGCTGTCCATTATTCTACAACCTCAAATTTAATGTAATCCTCTCATATTGCATTGGCTTGTTGACCAGTACACTACATGACAAGTTAGTTTATATTGTTTTATGTTACATTATTTCATTTTGTATAAATGTCTAATGCCCAAGTGTCTTGAAGTGTTAGGCTCTACAGCCTTGTTTTAACCTAAGAGGCACACACTGCCCTCTGTTAAAAGGACATGGACACTGCAGTCCATGTAGAGAGGGTTATTCGAGGCTGGATTATGCAGATTAATTCCCATAATATCCGGGGCTCAGCCTAGGCGGAGTCCCACCTCACAAACAACTATAACCATCCCCATAAATGTCCTGACAGGCCTCAACAACCTCCAGAAAGCTTAGTCTATGGCTTTTCTCCCAGAGGAGCCATGGTTCAAAACCCACCCTCATTTCAATGTGCCCATATTTCCTTGCAGCTTCCTTTTCTATAGCACCTGGCCGTTGGGCGACTAGGGGTAGCAGTCAAAGGGGATTGTCCTTCTGCTTTGTTGGGCATGGTTTCAACATTCCCAGGCTCACAACAGCACCTTGGTCCTGTGGAAGGCTTAAAGGCCTGACCACTGCTTTGCCAAAGACCGTGTTCTTAAACGTTTAGCACAAATAGGCAAGCCTAGACACTTTGAGACTACTTTGCTGGTGGTGGTCTGGTGCAGTATACAATATTTGTACCATAAAGGAGGAAAATAGGGAAAATGTTGCTCATCTTTCAGGGAATGTTTGCATTTCTGACATACAAACCCCCCTCCCAAACGTTTTCATTCAAAGGTTTCCCTGATGTACAAGCCACACAGATCACTATTTCGCTAGCCTATGACTCCGTTTTGGAATGTGTTCTCTTATGTTGCATGCCCAGTGCCTCCGCTTCGGCTGGCTGGAGAGCCCCCTCATTGGTGATCTCTGGGCACCATGGTGTTCGCTTTGTTGGCTTGCAAACTGAAAGATTCCCTCATTGACCCTCAGTCCGGTGGGGTGGCCTTGTTGTGGCACGATGCAACTGAGGACATGCTCAGTTTTTTCACTTGGCTGGCTTTACGCCTTGCTAATGGATGGCCGGTTGGCAGCCCGTCGCTCGTAACGATGGTTGAGCCAGCCCTGCTGCATCCATTCACACACTTTACTTTAATGCATTTGTAATGCACAATCCATGGACCCGTAGGCATTGGGGCGCGGACAAAAAATTAAAACTCACCCATACACTAAAACATACGCACTGCACACTCATTCATACATGCACCTATACGCTGCAACAAATACACGGCCCTCTTTTACATGCACACCAATTCACACTTGCACAACTCCATGCATGCATACATAAGTACATAAATGTGAACACGTTTTTTAAAAATAATTACACCCACTACGCCTCAGCTTCACCTTAGAACTACCCCCGTTTACATATCTCTAGGGGTCTAGTGTGAAATTGTCAAATTGATTCATGCTTTTGTTGTTTTAGACATTTGGAGAAATGGTCCTCTTCGTAACACTACTCTGCTCACCTTCAAAAGAAACAGGATTAGAGGAAAAAGCAGTCTGTCAGCAACTTATCTCTTGGAGGAACCACAAAATGTGTTGCTGTGTTTGAGAAAGCCAGACATGGCCCAGGCTTTCCAGCCATTTGAGTGGTAGTGTGTTATGGCACTGGGGGGTGTTGAAACAGTGGATTTCCTTTTGAACGGGATTTAGGCATAGTTTGTTTTGAGCCATTCAGTCCTGACTGTAAGGAGGCAGTTTGATATTTTGCCCTGAGCATTGTCTAATGTGCTTGGGTTCAATTCTGACTATCGTCCGCGTAGGGCTGGAATGAGGTAGAGGACCTATTGATGAGGGCCTCAGTGGTTTCATATAGCAACTAAACGGCCACTATGAAAGGATTGACCCAGGGTTACTCCTATTTTCAGGACAGTTGGAGCCAATCGGAAGTTTTCCACCCTAATGTTGGTGGATCTTTCACTCAAGTAATAATCTAACCAAGCCAAGGCTTATCTCCACTGCTCATGTGGGCTTGGAGCCTGTTCTTTAGGATCATGAGGTCCACCATCTCATGCGTTGCTGACAAATCGAGCAGGATCAATACTGGGGACATGTTATTGTCTAGTGCCCTAAGGATATGTTCTGTCATAAATATCAATGTGTTGACGCACATCATTCTCAAAGTGGGCATGTGGAATGAGCTGTGACACGAAAGCTAAAGGAATAAAGATTTGCCACTACAATGGTCAAACATTTCGCCTGCCTCTTGATTAGGTGGCTGTGGGGGATAGAGTTGACTTCAAGGTCCATTTGTTTGATCTACAAATGCCTGAACGGTTTTGCCCCTTGCTATCTGGTGGATAAAATCATCAGATACCAACCCACGAGGACTCTTCGCTCAGGGGGGCAATCGCTCTCGACATTCCCACTTTCTTCTTTTGTCTCTAGGAGTGATGAAACATTCTCAGTACAAGGCCCTAGAATGCGGAACAGCCAACCTCAGGAAATTCAAATATTGAAATCATTTTATCAGTTTTGTAAAGCCCCCAAAACGTATATTTTTAAATAGAAAGTGAGGGGAACTATGGTTGGTTCTGCATGTTGACTGATAACTGGAATAGTTAACCACCAGTTCTTTTTTTTCTCTTTGTCGAATCCTCTGCATCTTGTGTGCGGTACAAATGCTCAAATCAAATGCATTGGCTAAACGAGATGCTCTCTCTTGCCCCCCAGCCACAATGCCGAAATCCTGGTAATCGGGGCAGAAACCAACTCCAGACTCTACAGCTGCATTAGTCTTTCAGGCAGCTGGTCCCTCAAGACTTTCAATGACTACGAATATTAAGCTTCACCCAGTGATTAAAAGGAAGGAGCCATGCATATGTAAACGAGCAGGCACCTCACTGGCTCAAACCTGAACACATGCCTGATGTACTTAGAGAAAATATTGGGATAGAGCGCTAGGAGGTACTTCTGACCGTGCCTAAGGTTAATCTGTTCTCATTAGGAAGGAAGATATTTGTAGTCAAGTTTTTAGAACCAGCCTACTGTAAAGCTTAGGTCCAAGGACAATAGTCTACAATTAAGAAATAATTAAGTGCTTCCCATTCTTTTGAACGCCTTGTGCCTTCCTGAGTCAGATGATCCGCGCCTAGAGACAGTATGATCTGTAAATAGATGATCTGCAAATGCACAAACTCAATCACACTATTGTCCAGGAATTTTTGGATTCACTCCATTAGCCATCAGACTACATTCCACCTGGGCGCTTCGCTTCCAGACCTTACCATTGCACATTCTTGGTATGCAAACCGTCGTAAATCTGACCCCAATGAAATTGTGGATCACTCTAAAAACCCATGCGTTTATATTTGCTAAAACTGCAATAAGTCAGGGTGCCTTATCAGAATGGAGTAGTCTTTCTATGTGTTTGCTGGACATCCCTGTCGTTTGCAAAACACGGGACGGCAGCTTTCTTTATCAAAGGCGCCCAGGCCTGCAATGCTCCTCCCATGGCATGCAAACATCTAAAACGCATTGGCCAAGCCTAAAACGCTTTCTTTTCAGATAGTATCTTGAAGCAAATAATAATTTTTGCTATTATCGTGTGGCATTTTGTATGCAATCCTGGCATCCAGGAGCTGCCTGGCATCTCCCTTGAGTGAAGTGTGTGCTATAAACGTACATATATAAACCATGAGAGGATCCTGATTTCTCCAGGTGTTCAATTAAAGAGAATAAGGAAGGGCTGGCGGGGGGGGACTGGGGTGGGTGGGCATGTCCTGTAAGTCTAAAGATCATGGCATAGAAATGCACCTCTAGAGCATAAACTTACCTCTAGAGACTTCTGCTGGATCCTGCATTGGGGCAAGAGTCCTCCAGCCCCCACCACCCTCACGCACCTATTAGAGATTTTGTTTGAATTTTTTGGGCGCTCCTGTGCACTCAGCCTCCCTCCAAGCTCCAGTCCCTGCCCGCTTCTATGGTGAGGCTTATTGGGGGTAGGAAATGTACCGCACTTAGATGACTGTTGGGGGTAGGAAATGTACTGCACTTAGATGGACTGTTGGGGGGGTAGGAAATGTAGGGAACCTAGATGGATTGTTGGGAACATTAATGCACCGCACTTAGATGGTTTGTTAGGGGTGGGAGATGTACCGCACTTAAATGGACTGTTGGGGGTAGGAAACATATGGCACCTAGATTGATTGCTGGGAAAATTGTATGGATTGCTGGAGGTGGAAAATGTATTGCTACTAACTAACCACACTAAAAGCTCACTACTCCGCATACTCAACCTCAGACTCTGAACTAAACACAGCCATACCTCTACCCCACCACAAACTGCACCAACTTCACAACACCCAACACGAAACCAAACCACACACAATCTCACCTCAGCACTTGATGACGGCTACCGACCGTAAACACACCAATGCTCAGTGACCGGATTCTCCGAACTGAAGCTGCCAACGGCACATAAAGGCTCTCTTGCTTTTTTTTACGCTCAATCCGACTAACAAACCCCACCGCCCCCCTTGCATTGCAGATCTGCCAGAGCCCCAAGAGAGCACAGAGGTGGCAACAGTGTGTGATATAAGAACCTTTAACGTAACATAAATACATCCTTAAAGCGTGTGTTAATACCCCTTGGGGCTAGACGATTCATACAGAAAAAGGAGAAAAACATGTACAGATAGACCACTTTTATGACACACACATTCCTAGGCATTTTACACCTAACTCCCTGTCTTTTTTTTTAAAAAAAATGTTATTTACAATTTGTAAAAAGGTTAAGAACAGTTACAAGAACCCACACCGCCCCACCCTCCTCAACAGTGTCACAGAGATTAGTAAAATTCCAGAAATCTGCCCCAGACATCCTCTAATAACTTATTTTTCTTCTAATGCCTGTAAATAACTCTCTCCATCATCGCAAGCTTGCCCATCTCATCAATCCATGTTCTCTCCCCCCTCTGGATGAATCATTGATTTCCAGTGCCTCATCAGAGAGCCCCAGAAAAAACACTTTTTGTGTGCACCACTCAAATCATCAGTGAGCTTATCTCTCAGTATCAAGGTATCAAAAATATAATAGAGTGACATTCTCAGCACCCTATTGAATATCAAGGACAACCTTTCCTGAAGTGCCTCACTTTGACATTCCCATTGCATGTGTTCAAACGTGCTAATACCAGACACCCTGGTCCATTCTCTCACTCAGTTGCTCCCTTTCTCTCCTCTCCCTGATCTTACAACTGTCGCTCTCCCATCCTTTGTACTTTCTCACACCCTCCACTCCTCATTCTCCTCTCTCTCCTTCTGTCCTTCCAATGTTCACACTCTCTCTCCTGTCCTCTTTCCTCACCCCTATCCTCTCCCCTTCCTCTGCCTGCTGTCTCGCCCACCTCTGTGCCTTCCCACCTCATCCACACAACCCACACTCTCATTGACTCTACTACTACACTGTTCTCTTCCTTTTTATATCTCCCTCCAACCTTTCCATTGGTTCCAATGCTCACCTGACTCTTTGGTCCCATCTGTGACTATGCTTTCTCCAGGGACCGTGTTGCTCAGGTGCAAAGCTTTGAAAACCCTGGTTAGCCCCACTTTCTTACCCTTAGTGGGTATTTCTGTTGTTCCTATGCCGTACTGCAGGTATGGCATTTTGTGTTCCCTTTGCAAATGTAAGTTGTTTGCTTTTCCGTTGAATTGGGAACTGTTTTCTTGTATAATTGTGTTTGGCATCTCTTTGCCCTTGCTTCGCACGTGTTTCGCCACTGGGGTTTCTGGTACTTGCGGTCTTGGAATACAAAAGAGAAACTCCCGGGCCCTATCAACTTTGCTCAACCCTTGTGCCGTGTCTCCACACAAGGCACACAAGGTCCACAGGTCAAATGGGTACATTTAGTCAGGGCCTGGAGACTGACATGAGTAGGAAGAGTCAGGTGGCATAACTGGGTCACGGACCGCAACTCCGTGCACATCTTATAGGCTTATGGGGGCCATGACACTGTTGTGGCTATATAAGCCATGCCCACACGAACTTCTGTGCTTAGCACTGGAGTCATCACAATCTTACCTACCTGGCAGCTCTCTCCTCCGATCCGATGCCTGGCTTGTCAGCAAACGCCAGCAGGAAGACCAAGCATAACGTTAAACTGACCTATCCATACATTGGAAGTCCTTGGATCCTCTATTCCGTTGCATTGCGTCTGGCTCTCGATCATGCGCACCAGAGCTCCCGTCTCGTGCTCCTCCTGGAAAAGAGGAAAAGATAAAGATTCAACTCACCTGTTCACCGCCATGTCTCGTGGCTGAATGAGCTCTTCACCGCTCCTATCTGCGCAGATCACAGGCACTTCACACAGGTACCAGACTTCTTCCTGGCAATACATGCATTCTGCTACTTGCGCAAAGCCCTTACCCACCCCCATGCACTCTGAGTGTACTTGGCAGCATTCGGCCGAGTGAGTGCCACCCTCCACGCAGCCTCAGGAACATGACACACAAAAGTACAGAGTTAGAACATACATGCTTTGAACTACCAGTGAAGTAATTGGACATTGGCTGGCTTCCCCTGCCGGGTTCTAATGTGCAATCAGGTGGCTAGGAATGCAGGCATGAACTGACGGTGTTAGCTCATGTTCCAAGCCACCTGACGGGTGGTTCCCCCACCGCCATCTTCACCCCAACCCATCCCCTTTTTAAAAAATGTGTAATCCCCCCACCCCCAAACTTACCTTGCTGCGGGGCAGCAAGTCCTCTCTGCTCACAACAGCCAGCATTGAAAGGCAAGAGGGGCTCTGTATGGAGCCTCACCTTCCCTTTCCATGGCAGCCACGTTCCTTCATACAATGGGACGCCGCGCGTGTCTTTTTGTTGGAAGGGACACCCCTTATTTTTAGCACCACGAGTTTGCCACTTTGGTAACCTGGGGTGCTAATACTCTCTCCCTGGCTGTTCAACTAGTATCTGGCACTCCTTGCCAACCGCATCGCCGCTCTCTGCCCCAACTTTCAGTGCTATGCGGATGATACCCAGCTCATTTTCAGGCTACCCTCGGCCTCCTCTTCTCCTTCCCTCATCTCTGACTGTCTCTCTGCTATCCATGAATGGTGTGCCGCCAACGACCTCTGCCTCAATGCCAGTAAAACTGAGATTCTACTCATCGACACACCCACTCCCTCCTTCCCTGCAGCTCTCTGGCCGGCCTCTCTTGGCCCTCTTCCTGCCCCTACCTGCAAGGCAAAAAACCTTGGGGCCATCTTCGACTCCACACTCTCCTTCTCTCCTCACATATCTGACGTCTCCTCAGAGGTATCCTTCCTTTCCTCTCCCCCAGAAGCTCACTGTCTCCAGAGCACTGGTTCTCTCGAAGCTGGACTACTGTAAAAGCCTCTATCTAAATCTGCCTGCCTCTACTCTCCACCCTCTGCAACTCCTCCAGAGCAGGACTGCGAGACTTGTCCTTGGCCTCAAGCCCAGGGACTGTATCTCTCCAGGACTGAAATCGCTACACTGGCTCCCAGTGGCTGCGAGGATTAAGTTCAAAACCCTCTGCATTGTCCACAAGGCCTTCTGGGGCTTGGGGCCAAAATACCTTCAACTCGCCCTTCCTAAATATCTTCCTTCTCAAGCTCTTCCTTCATCCGCCTCCAACTCCCTCAGGGTCAGCCGCTTCTCCAAGCAACGAGTTGGGGGTAGATCTCTCTCCGCAGCAGGGGCCTCCCTCTGGAACAGCCTCCCTGCCTCCCTGAAACTTGAGGAGAACCATCTCCGGTTCCGGAAGCACCTCAAAACCTTCCTCTTTGCTTCTGCTTTCTTGCCCCCTCTCCCATGCTAATTACTGAAACTGCCCGAATCTGCAACTGGGCTACCCACCGTTCTCGGTCCTTGGCCCAGCCACTCTCCCCTGCACTGCCTCCCTGGCAACCCCTGCACTGCGGGACTGTCTCTGTATCCATACAGCCCCCCTTCCCAGCACTTGTCTGCACTTACCTTGCACTTGCCACCAGTGGGCCCTTATTATTTTTTCATGTATTCTACCAACCCTGTAATGCACTTCCCCCCTCCCTTCCCCCTTGCACTTTTCCCTCCCCCTCCTCCCTTGCACTTGCGCAATCTGAATGACACCTGGCCTAGTAGGATCGTTGTCTGTCTCCCTGTGTTCCCCCCCCCCCTCCCTGCCTCGTCACGCCTTGAAACACTTGTGTATAGGCGCGTTACAAATGCCATATCATATCAATGCTGTTAACACCCGATCGGCCTGCCAGATTGGGTGTTAATGCCACATTAAGACTTGGAATCTGTGAACTAATAGGTGCACACGTGCCTAAGCTGCAACTACATCTACAGTCGGCCCGAAGTAGCTGGACTACGTTGGTCCCATCAGTGCTGTAAACCTGGTTAGAATATGCATGACCTCACCTGCAGGTAATACACCTGAGGAGTATATTGGTGAGATCTTCATGGAAGAAGAGCGGAACAGAGTTTTAGGGAATTCTAACTTGCCTTCTTGTCTACAGCATCCTGGGAGGGCACACCATGCTAACGCCTGGAGAGAAGAGAGCCCATAACGCACAGGAAGACGAGACACTTACTTACACCATTCCCTTCACTGGACCTTTCAGAGTTTATTATTCCAATCGTGAGAGAGTGGTAGAGGTGGGCCCACGACGCTCCCGGTGGTTCCAGAACATAAGAGCTTGACATGCAGTAACCTTCGCCACTAAATGGTGGCCCTTTTCTATTGGCTTTGATTGCACTATGTATATCTGAATGTTGTTTACGTACAGTACCTCCAACCACATCTAGAGGTCCTTACCTTTTGCCATTGTGAATGTATGTGTGCCCCTGTTTCTAATGTTCTGAGCACTATGTTCTGGGTATTTTAGACAGTTTCCCTGAGGTTTGGGACTTTTCAGGTCATATTTAACCCTTGTGTGACCCAGCCCAGTATAAACATGCTGTAAATATGTTCACACTTCTGCTGAATTCTGTGCTTGCGGTTCTGGGCGCTCAAAGCTCATTATTCTTTGCCCCTCCGTGGAATTGTGGGTTGGCCTGGCCTCAGTGGGTTTGGGAGGTGGGAGGCTAGTGCAGGAGCCCTGTGAGATATGAATAGATGTAACAGTTTCGCTTCAAGCTTTACTGCCCCAGGTTTTTTGCTGATTTTGAGCGCACAGATTGAATTATAGCAAGACTGTGATTTGTACACTGGTTTCATACCAGATCACTCGAACACAGTTTTTTCTTGGGAAGTGTTAAATACAGGGCTTGGACCTGAAGACGGACTGGGTCCGAAATGCATTGGCCGGACCAAACCTGTGTGTATGAACACTGCCTCACTCACTGAGGAAAATAAAACTGTGTTCATTTTGTACCCGTATTGTTTAAGTGAATATTTTATGGATTGAGAGATCAAGTATTGATTCTTAGTAATATGATGTGAATAATCCAGCTGGTATGGAGCTAGGCACATGGTTTTCCAAGGGCGTACTTTGGGATTTTGTTCATGTAAGATTGGGGTTCTGTCATAGCACTGGAATTAGGCTCAGCTGCTACTACAACCTGATCAGGTTTACGTTGCTGCATTATTTGCACGGGAATTTAACATGGATTCCCAGCTTTTAGCAGGTGTTAAAAGCCGGTGGATTCCTTAGAAATCCTATGAATTTACGCCAACATGAACATCATATGCTGGCATAAAGATATTTGTTTTTGGCAGATGGAGAGGATGGGGGTATCTGAAATGTATATTTCGTTCCGTGCCTCCACTCCGCCTCCCAAAAATTTGAAAATCCCCCAGAGTGCTAAAACTATTGTAAAGTCATGCATACAGCGTTTACGCTTGTCTTTACATTCCTTTTTGCACTATGAGAGAATGGAAAATGACACCCGCCCAAGCACCCAGAAAGGAGCTCATTTTCTACTGAGCGGAAACGTAAATAGATGGCGTAAAAGCCTATCGTAACGGTTTTATGCCATGCATTCACGACTCATTTTCTTCCATTTGTATGGCAGAGAGGAGGGCGGAACACAACTTGCATTTCCAACACCTCCCTTCCTCTCTGCCATACACATGCTCCAGCATTTGAACCGGCGTGGATTTTCATGCTGGCACATATGCTGGAGATCCTTATGGGGTCTGCCGGCTTTATGCACAAGCAAAAAAGCAGGTGGACCCTATAGGGATCCATTGTAAATGCAGCTGCTTGTACACTGACTTTTGCCATGCACTTATGCACTCCGCTGGGTAAATGACCACTGGGACCCACCTACCTGCATGTCTACACGTAACAGGTCCCTGCTGCTGAATTACGGGCACATGTGCCAAAATTGAAAATATAAGTTTTTATTTCTTTAAATGGTCATCGCTTACCTCATGATCGCAATGCTGAGGCTGAAGCTCCAGTTTCGCACTTGTGGGCAGATTTTGCAAGATTCTCTGCTGAGGATGTACTCAATGCACTGAGTCATCTTAAGTCATCTTCTCCGTCTGATCCGGTCCCTCTTGATATGATCAAGGACATTATACGCCTATCATTCCCTGGTTTACCAAGGCAGTCAATCTCGCTTGTCAGGCAGGTATAATCTCTCATGAGCTGAAGCAAGCCACTGTGATTCCACTCTTAAACATCACTGGATGTCACTGTCTTGTCTACCTTTGGCCCTATTTGTCTTCTACCCTTTTCTATGAAACTCTTAGAATCTCTGGTATCACAGCTTCTTTCTTCTTTTCTGTAAACTTTGTCTTTCTTTGACCCTCTCCAGTCGGGCCTCCGACCGGGGTGTGGAACAGAGTGTCCCTGGTGCCTGTGTTTGACGATCTAGCCATGCTGGTAGATTAGGGTGGGGCAGGAGCTTTATAGCTTGATCTGTCATCGGCATTCGATACCGTCGACCACTCCACCCTGCTATCACGCATGACTGTGGCAGGCATCCCCGGTCGTGTTCTGGCCTGGTTTTCATCATCCTTGACAGGTAGAGGTCAATCTTTGTTTCTCCCACCATTTCACTCTTCCTCTTACTCACTATCCTGTGGTGTTCCTCAAGGCTGAGCCCTGTCCCCCATTTTGTTCAACATCTATGTTCGACCCTTGCTGGATCACATCCGCTCCCACGGATTCAAGTGTTACTCATACGCTGATGACACCCAGATCCTGCTCAGGTTAGATCTTGACCAGGCTAGGGTGTCCTCGGGTCTGTGTGCATGCCTGGAGTATGTGAAGAGCTGGATGGGCAGATCTTGCTGGTGGGTTCTCCTTCTGTCTCTACTTCTTGGTCTCCTTCATTCTGGCCTCCTTCACTTGGTGCCTTTCCTAATCCAGTGATGGAGGTGAAGAATTTGGGTGTTGTTCTCTCTTCCTTATTGTCTATGGCCCAACAGGTTAGTACCGTATGTAAGACTGGACACTTTTTGAGGACGCTGTGTAAGATACTACAATTTCTCCCAAGGCACTTACGTCCCTGGGTTGTGGCCTCTCTAGTATAGTCGGTTTGACTATTGCAATGCTCTGTACCCGACCCATCCCTGGGGTTGATGCACAGGTTTCAGTTCTCACAGAAAATGGCTGCTCGCGTTGCCACTACAGCTCCCTATGGTACCCATATCAGTCCTGTTCTGCTGGCCCTCCACTGGCTCCCACTGGCCAAGCGGATTAAGCTAAAGTCCCTCTGCCTGGTCCATTGTGCCTACTATCAGCAAGGCCCTCAGTACTTAGAAGGCAAATTTCCTCACTAAATTCCAGATCGGACCCTGCGTTCTAATAATGCCCATCTTGTAGTCATCCCATTTCGCCGCTCTAGAATGGCCAGTTGTGCCTTCTCGCTGTCCGCAGGCAAGCTGTGGAACGCATTCTCAGACGCACGAGGAATCATCTTGAATTCAGACGCTTTCTTAAGACCCTACTCTTCTAGCTCCTTCTTCTCTGCTGTGTTTTTCCTTGCGCCAAGATGCCTTTCGGTGAAGGTGCACACAACAAATTTCTGTAACATAACATGGAAAATTATTTTTAAAGTATTTTGGAATGCAATGTAAAATATCTTCAAACCTCATTGCCTGCACTTACCCATCGGCTAGCTGCCTTGCCTTTCAAAAGTTTCATAACCCGTGGTTAGCGTCATGCAGAATCTTCACAATTACATTAACACAGCATTATGGACCTGCTTCTTTACCCCCATACAACTATTTTTCTGTTTCCTCTCACGCTTACTGCTTGGCAGATGCCACCGGATGTTTCTGTAAATAAGAAAGCAACGTGTTATTACAGCCAATCAGCAACCAGAGCGCCCAGGCGAGTCCATTGACGAGGACAAGTTGCAGAGCCAGTCTAATGGGCGCTCTATTCCCTGCGCCTTATTGATAAACGCGCTCCAAACGTCCACACATAGACTGCAGATGAGACCAGAGGCACCATGGCTGGTTGCCTGTTCCACAAAGCGCCACTAGTCTGGAGATGGCAGCAGGACAGCTGCTATTTTTCGTTTCACTGAGAAGGCGAATTTTCTTTTGCACTGGTCCCAAGCCAACACCCATTAGCCTGTGCTTCCTGCCACGAGGAAATTGCTAATCATAGAGTTGCCTCTTGCGTGGCAGCAAATTTGAAGCCAGGCGATCATATAAAAAGATCAGAGCGTGTAGGATTATACGGCGCTGGAAAGGTTGCCCAAGCCAGAGGCCTCCGCGTGGTTTCTGGGCGTCCTTGAGCGCAGCCTGGTGTGTTGCCACAGAAAATGCATTTTCTTCGAAAATTACGGCTAAGCTAAAAACCAAAAACATTTGCTTTCCATGCCAGCCAGTTGTGGAAACGTTTGTCGATTTTGAATGATTTCACTCGGTGTTTTATAAGGGTCATGTTTTTCTCAATACCTGATAGTTAGGATGAAGCAAGCACCGATGCAAAGTGCTTGCTTTATTTTATTTTTTTATTTGTGTATACGTTTCAAATAAACCTTTAAACAATACATTATACATTTCATAAACAGTTCAGAAGTCAGAATAGAGAATATTTCATAGCATTATACGAGAAGAGGCTAAAAACATTAAGCTAAAAGCTACACACTTCTTTCGCTACTTGATTTCAGTCAGTGCCAAATGCCCTTCCACACCGGGTTATTACAGTGGTTAAAAAGACTCACTCGAAATTGTTCAATGTCCAATAATTCAATATTCTTGGGTTGACAAAATCCTTTTGATTAGTTTGGCGGCAGCTGGTGTTGAGGGTGTATTTTCACAGACGCCATTCTACGCCAAAGCCGATCAGAACTCAATTGCACCATGGGAAATATGCCAAAGCAAATGCAGCCCCACCAGCACATGTTACCACAGCTGGGGTCTTCGGGGCATGTCTCTTGCGCCAGGCTGGGGTGGCGCACGCGCATCCCGTCATCTGTATTTCGTGTGTGGGTGACTGCTGTATACACACCCCCCTGAATCCAGGGGAAATATCGCGAGTCACATATAATAAACAGCAGCATCATTACCGCTTCTGGAAAGAGGTAAAATAACGCCCACTGCAGGAGAACAGTATTTTTCCACTGGTGGTACCAGGGGTGTTGCTAGGTCTGGAAAAGATCAGCGGATATGCTAATTTGGGGACTGTCGGGAGTCGGGGCTAACTAGCCTTTTCACTTGTAACCCCTGAGCTACTATCAGGGGCTACAACCCAAAAGACCCGGGGCTACAACCCCCCCCCCTACAACAACGCCTCTGGGTGGTACCATTACAGCCATGTGCGGCTGCTTCTTCTTCTTACTGATAGATTTTTATCCATCAGCTGTGATTATTTGATACCGAGGCTTGAGCCTCATTACTCCATCTTCTCGGGTTGAGTGTATAGTCGTGTGTTAGAATTCTTCTTGGTCTGGCCATGTTATTCTAAGAAGCTTTTACACTACACCAAATAACTACCAAAATAGTCTCAGAGCGTATCTGGAAGTTGGCCTATTGTGCCCCTGGCAGGGGTTTGCTAACCTTAGTCTGCAGAGGGAAAGGAATAATAGGTATGGGAAAGGTGCGGCAATCATCCACGGCGTACACATCTAAATTGATTGCACTAAGTCGACAATTCTTGACACCGACCAACTGCCTTACCTTGGCCAGAGCCTTGGTATTATCTAAGTTGGACTATTGCAATGTGCTACTACTAGGGACCTCCAACACCAACCTCTGTAAAATGCAACCTTTGCAAAATAAAGCCCTTAGGGCAGCATTAGGGATAAAAAATATGAACACATCTCTAATATTAGGAAGTATGCCCATTGGCTACCCATCAAATCCAGGATAATCTTTAAAACTCTATGCATCGCGCATAAGTGTCTGGCCAAAAAAGCCCCCCTATACCTAAACACCCTTCAGAAAAAAGAAAATGTCAGAACTCTGAGATCTAATGACAGTCAACTCCTGGTGTTCCCCCGCTACAACAATACCAGAGCAGGGGGCAGCAGCTTCCAGGTCCTAGCCCCCAAACACTGGAACTCCCTCCCCATCAACCTCAAATTAGAGACCTCCTTCCCCGGATTCAAAAAGCAACTAAAGACATGGTTGTTCAATCAATACTAACACACTGTCGAACGGACACTAGCGCAACCGGGTCTACGTCTGCATATATTGCTTACCCATGCCTGCATGATTGTCTGTCTGTAAATATTGTCTAATATGCTCTTCCATCAATTGTATGAGTAATTATCAAGATGTCTGTAAGCACGTCATGATACCCCAGGGTCTTGGCGTGTAACAAATGAAGAAATAAAATCAAATCAAAAATTATAATAATCAAATGAAGAGGGATTCAAGCAGGGGCAGGCT
Organism: Ambystoma mexicanum; assembly: GCF_040938575.1. NCBI lineage: Eukaryota > Metazoa > Chordata > Amphibia > Caudata > Ambystomatidae > Ambystoma > Ambystoma mexicanum. The sequence continues at coordinate 1,144,621,471 of NC_090935.1, read as the reverse complement.
AAATAAAGGGAGAGGGTTCGTTTTGTGATGTGTTTGCCTGTTGATGCAGCCAAGCTGGACCTTGGCTTCGGAGTGCGTAAACATGTAAAGGGGAAATTCAAAGGGGTTGCTACGAGCAGGGAGCATGTATTTGAAGGATGTTTTTAGAAAGCTAAATACATATTAACACGTGTAGCTTGTGGCTGTGTGGTGGATGTGCTCAAGTGGACCCCTTGAAGTGTGGAGGCGTTTTGTTGTCAGGGAATGCGTTTCATTTTTCTAAACACACTCCAGTATAATAATCCTGGGATTGTCAAATCCAGAGGCCAAGAGTGGCCTAATCCCGAGTAGTCTGAATGGAAACAGAGAGGGAAGAAGAGAAAGATAAGGTGGGTGCATCTCCTCCTGTGTGCAATGGACGCCGGGCTCCCTAGTTGTATGAAATGCTATATTCTGGCTCCCTACTGTAAGAAGTATTATGGAAGGTAACATGTACCTGAAACACACACAAATAATGATCTTAGATCCCAATACGGCTTGTTTGCAAGCTCAGTCTAGAAATGGTAAAGCCGAAGGTCATTAAGTACTGATCTAGCAAAAATAAGCTACGCATTCCTAAGTGGGAAAAGATGGAGAGGGGAATGTACAGACTAATGGCCAACTTATCCAAAAATATGAACCTTTGTAGGTGCATGATTTTAGGAAGAGTGCAGGTTCTCTTGTTCACAAAAGTGACCTGTGCCTTTCTAGGGCAAATGTGCATAAGTTCAAATGATGCGCTGGCCAGGCACCTTTGTGTCACAAGCATACCCCCATGCCCATCTTTGTGACTCGTGCCTGCTTATATCTATGGCCAAGTCCTTGTGTCATCCGTCAAGTCCTGGCTACTCTTCACCAGAATCCTTCCACCAGCATTTGCCAACCCATCGGGCCATCCAACTTGGTGAGTATGGGGGGTCTGCGGGAGAGCCTGAACACCGGGGCAGTGGGGAGAGCTCTAGTCAAGCCTGGGTACTGATTACTCTTCACCCCTCTTACTACGTCAACAGCTTTTCACTGCTCAGCTATAAATCCGAGCCCATCTTGTCTTTACGCCGCATGCTTGAGGGTAGATGAACACTACTGTCCGGCCAAGAGGGTCCTAGCCCATTTGCCTTCCTGACACACAATCAACAAAATCATGTTTCCACAAAACACATATAAAAACACAAACAATTTACATCAAATTAAATTAGGTAACCGTGAAACAAGAACTTTTACAAGTAACTGATTGGAGATAGTTAGGGGACCTACAAGGGGCCAAACAATCACACTGTGGACCAACTAGGCCTTCCATATTCTGAGTCGTGGATTTTACCATAAACCAAGAGGAAGGCTCACCCTTCTTACCTAGGTCTTACAGTCCTATCTTGCAGTTCTGAAGCATTTGTATCACAGCTATTGACTTCTGCTGGGATTGGCCATCAATCAGTGTTTCCCATAAGTGGTCTTGTGCCCAGTGTGATGACTCAGAGGAAAATTTGCTAAATAACTGTTGTCTGGCTCATCTAGTACCTTCACACTTCATCATCAGATGTTTCATGGATTGGTGTTCTGGGTTTCTACAGATCTGGCAAAGATTTGGGGCCATTTCCCCCATTCCTCTACCTGCTAAGATTTCCCCAGTATGTAAAATGTTTAATCTCAGTCTTAGAAATGTGTTCCTAATTCTTCAGTCTGGAAACTTGATTAAATATTTGCTAAGAAAGCCCAACTTTCTATCAAGTGTTTGAAGGGGGGTTGGATTGGGACCTGACCTTACTTTTTCAATAGTATGGATCCAATCCATTTCCTCCCATTTTCTTTTTGCCTTTATTGGGTTTTCTTGCAACAGTTTGCTCTCTATGTCTGCACCGGAGAGCAACTCTTTCACCAGTAGGTTTAACTGTACCAGAGATTTTGATCTACCCCCCCTCTCGGTGCTTCCTCATATCTGTAAACAATGAGTTGTCTTGAGCTGTGGTAATTTGTTGATGCAATAATATCAGTTTACATCCAGCTTGGCATTTTAGGGATCTGAGACACAGCTCAAATCTGAGATTGACCATTGACAGGCTCATTGGGAGACCCAAAGCATGTTTCCACAATAAGCCCTCCCATTTTTGCCACGTCGTGTCCCATAACTGGGGTTTGGCTTCAAGACCATATAGCAGGACGGGAATTACCTTGGCCTGATAGAACTTCAATACCGGAATGACTGAAAATTTCCAATATTTTCACAGAATTGTTTTCATCTGAGCTGCCAGGGGTTTTATTTTTATTTCAATGTTCAACTCCATCTTACATATTGCCGGATTTGCATAGATTTTATACCCCAAATAAACCAGGTCCCCCACCCTTGTTATTGCGTTCCTCCCTCCCCCATTAGCCACCTGGGGAATGCAGTTTTTAATTTATTTTGCCCGAAGACCATAACCTTAGGTTTATTTGGATTTAAAGAAAGACAGTTTTCATCCGCATATTGATGTAGACCGTTGAGCAAGCGGTGTAGACCAATGGCCGTTCTGTCCACGACCACCACGTCGTCTGCGTAGGCAAGCCAGTGGATTTTCATCCCATTCAGTACTGGACTTGCCAGCGCATACGATGCTTAAGTAGTCACCCATGTCCACTGTGTACATGTTGAAGAATAAGGGGGAGTATAAGGGGGCCCCCAGACAGCCCTGCCTGACCCCTCAGTTCACTCTGACTGGTTCAGACATATGACCCTCTGTGTCCAATCGCACTCTGATATCATTCTCTTTATGGAACATGATGAGCATCCCCAAGAGCTCTTCCGGTATGCCTTTTGCTCTTAACTTCTGCCAGAGCCTTCCCCTGTCTACCTGATCAAAGGCTCTGGAGAAGTCAACCCAGGTTCCATAAAGTTGTTGTTCACCCCTTTCCTGTGTTTTTTCACTCAGTAGATTTAGCACCATACCATTTATTGCAGTGGAAAGCCCCCTCCTGAAGCCCGTTTGACACTTGGACAACACCCCAACTCTTCTTTCCCATGTCTCCAATTCTCCCAACAAGATCTTCATGAAAATCTTGCTGTCAATGTGTAGGGGGGCGATAGGGCGGTAGTTTATTGCCGCGCCCTATCGCGCCCATAAACAACGGGATAACAGCAGCAGTTCACCATGAAGGTGGCAGTTGTTTCTTGGCCAAGATCTCTCTAAAGTTCCAGTTAAGCAATTTTGCCCACAAAGCAATTCCTCAAAACCTGGTAGGTCAGACCATTTGGTCCTGCAGCTTTCGAGGTAGAACCTTTCAGAATTAGTTCTTCAATATCGGATTCATTGAAATTTAGAAGCCAGTTGGCCTGTGTGTTATAATGGCAAACTGTTTTTTCGGGTTTACCAAAGGCTAGGCTTAGATAATTGATCCATTCTTTCTCTAGAACCAAATTACATTGTTGATTTGTTTGATCCCCTTCCAACTCATTCATTACGACCTAAACCCCCTCCCGCCCCTCTTGCCAAGTAATTCTAGAATAGGTTCCCCATCCTGTTGTCTTTTTATGTTCAGCACCAGTGACCACTGTTTATGTGAGTTTTTAAGACTCTTATTTCTGCCTTTTGAACCTCCTCATTGACCAAATATTTTTTTACCAATCTTAAGTTCTTGTTAAGTTCTTTTTTCTTTGCCATTGTTTCCTCATCATATACATGTCGGTGAACTTGTTTAGAACCGCCCCCATTGGTCTTAGGTGAACAGGTTAGCCAAATGAATTTTATAAAGCCTGAGGGGGAGCAATTCTCTTTTTGAATGTGCTCAGGCAGAGCTAATAGCTTTTCATTAAGATTTGATCCCCCTGCTTTATATTTAAGTAAGCGGACTCTTCCCTTCCTGGCTTCAATACTCTGAGCATTTATTGATTGAATTTCTGATGTTATTTCTGGGAATGAGAGCTCTAACCGAAGGTGATCACACCCTCCCCCTTCTCTAATATTCAGGGTGACTTTATGTTCGAAAAGGCGACCTGAAAGAAAAAGATAGTCCAATGTTGAAACTGAGGTACCCTGGATTCTGGAGGGTTTGGCTGGGATGTCTCCTGGCAAATTACCATTTAACATTTTAAGATCCCAGTCATTTAGAAATTCCACCCATAATGGACCATTTTTAGTAATTCTCCTCCCAGTTAATTTTGTTTGGTCTCTTGTCAGTTGGAAATTAACAAGGGGGGTCATGGGAGTCCCTCTGCCAGACATTAGTCCTTGTTAGGAGAGACTTACCCAGAGTCTTTAGTTCACTATCTTTCACACAGAAGAAATATCCCAAACATATCAGTCTTTGTCCTGCCCTGGGGCAGTCCAGCACCAAAATGCTAGGAAATTCTCCTCTGAACAAGAGTACCAACAGAAACCCCAGACACGTGTTTCGGTCTGGTTGGACCTCATCAGTAGGGTGGATCTGTGCCTCTCTAAGAATAGTGAGCAAGGGGTCCACGTCTGGATTCCCCTAGTAACTTAGGGTGAGACCCAAAGTTACTTAAATATGCAAATTTACAAGGGGGGTCCTGGGAGCCCCCTCTGCCAGACATTAGTCCTGGTTAGGAGAGACTTACCCAGAGTCTTTAGTTCACTATCTTTCACAGAGAAGAAATATCCCAAACATATCAGTCTTTGTCCTGCCCTGGGGCAGTCCAGCACCAAAATGCTAGGAAATTCTCCTCTGAACAAGAGTACCAACAGAAACCCCAGACACGTGTTTCGGTCTGGTTGGACCTCATCAGTAGGGTGGATCTGTGCCTCTCTAAGAATAGTGAGCAAGGGATCCACGTCTGGATTCCCCTAGTAACTTAGGGTGAGACCCAAAGTTATTTAAAGTGCAACACCTGGTATGACTCCGACCTGGCCTCTCTGAAACGCAAATGCAGAGCTGCTGGGCGGAAGTGGCAGGTCTCGAGCACATCCTCAGACAGACTGGCATGCCACCTTCTCCAAAGGAAATACAGACTCTCCATTCCCTTGAAGAAGACCTATATCCAGGCCATCATTTCTGGGGCCACTAACAACACAGCTGATTTGTTCAAAATCTGCAAGGAACTTGCCAACCCTTTGGCAGTCTCCACCTCTCCTTTGCCATCCCAGACCCTCTGCACTGGCCTCTCACTTCATAACCAAAACTCAGGACATCCTGTCCCCATTCTCCTCTTCACCCCTCCACCCCTCGCCCTTCCCCACTCTCAGGCCTCCCTTGGTCGCCCTCTCCTCTTCCCTCTTACTCCCCTCTTTCTTGCCCATACTACCGGATGAGATCTCTAGACAAGTCCTCTCTATGAACGTCTCCTCCAAACAGGTGCTCCCCAGCTCCTCCAGAACTATCATGGACAACATTGCATCCCTTGCTCCAGCCATGGCTGATTTCTGCAACCTCCCCTTTGCCACTGGCTCCTTCCCTCTACCCCTCAAGCACTCCCTTGTGCACCCTCTCTTCAAAAAGCCTTCTACCGACCCCTACTGCTTGGCTAACTACCGCCCTATCTCCTTTATCCCCTTCCCGGGCAAACTCTTGGAAAAGCTAGTCATCTCCCAGTTGATCCATCACACTGAATCTGTTGGTTGTCTTCATGACCACCAGTCTAGCTTCAGAGCAGCCAGAGGCATGGACACTGCACTCCTGAACACCGGTGAAGACTTGCTCTCAAATCTCGATTCCAATTCTCCTTCTGTTCTCATCCTTCTTGACCTTTCCTCTGCCTTTGATGCCGTCAATCATGCCACCGTGATAAATTGGTTCTGTGATACCCTTGGCATCACACACCTGGCACTGTGGTTAACCTCCTTCTTCTCTGACCGACCCTCCCAGGTTCAACTGGGCTCCTTTCGCTCTCCCCATCACTCTCTCCATCTGCGGTGTCCCTCAAGGTTCTATCCTCTTGCTGTGGCTCTTCAACATTTACCTTAGCCCTTCTAGCCCATTTGATAGCTGCCTTCCTCGCCTCACTTCCAGTGTTATGCAGACAACCCGTAGCTCTCCTTCAAGCTTCCCTCCAATTCCTCTGCCTCTCTCATTCCTGACTGTCTGACTGCTATTCAGGCATGGTGTGCTGCTAATGATCTCTGCCTTAATGCCAGTAATGCTGAGATCCTTCTCATTGAGACCCCTGCTCGCTCCTTCCCTCCTACTCTCTGGCTGACCTCCATGGGCCCCCTCCCCTCACCCTCTTGTGAGGCATAAAACCCTGGTGTCATCTTCGACTCCTCTCTCTCCTTCTCTCCTCACATTGCAGACCTTGCCAAGAAGCATTCTCCCTTTCCTCACCTTCCCCCAGAAACGTATTGTCTCCACAGCTCTGGTCCTCTCTAGGCTGGACTACTGCAACTGCCTCTTCCTCAATCTGCCTTCATCCTCCCTTCGCCCCTTCAACTAATCCAGAATAGGACTGCAAGCGTTATCCTTGGCCTCAAGCCCGGGGACTGCATCTCTCCAGCCCTAAAATCTCCCCACTGGCTATCGGTTGAAGCGAGGATCAAGTTCAAGACCCTCTGCATCATCCACAAGGGTTTCTGGGGTTTGGGACCCCGCTAACTCCCACTCCCTCTCCCTAAATACCTTCCTGCTAGAGCCCTTCGGTCTTCTAGCTCCAACTCTCTGCAGATCAGATGTTTTTCCAAGCAGATAGTGGGGCGTAGTTCTCTCTCTTCTGCAGGAGCCTCCCTCTGGAATGACCTCCCTGCCCCTCTCAGGCTTGAGCCGGATCTCCTTAAGTTCCGGAAGCTTCTCAAGACCCTCCTTTCCTTGCTAATCTCCCCCTCTGCTGCATTTTGACTGGCTGCCTGGTTCTTTCTGAGTCATACAGGGCACCAGGTCCTCATTGCCCAATCTACCCCAGCACTTTGTTCTCCCCTGATTCCCCCCCACAAACCTGCACTTGCCCTACCGGGCTCCTTCCACCCTGTACTAGTTTAGCGGGGCCCACACCCCTACTGAGCTGGATCCTCCCTCGTCCTTGCACTTAGCAAGTGGACCCACATTCCCTGCACTCCCTGCTTTCCCCTGGCACTTGTCCACCTGGCACTGAGTGCTCTCCTCTCCTCTCTTCCCTTCCCATCGTAGCATTAACTTTCCTCTCTGACCGTTACTCCCCCCCCCCCCTCCCGACTCCCCTGCACTTCTTTTACTGCACTTGCATGGTCCGAATGACGCAAGGCCTAGTAGGACCGTTTTTGTTATTCTTCATTCCTGTTCCCCCTCTCTTTTGTCTTGTGGTACCTTGAAACACCATTTGCTGTATAGGTGCATTATAAATACCCAATAAATACAAAAAATGAATTTGAGAAGTAGTCAATGAAGGCAATGGCAAAATTTGCAGAAATATACAGAAAATGTCAAACATACACGTGAACAATGTGCACAATGGGCCCACAATATCAAGTGCTAATTTAACATTATACTTACAGTATATGTATTTTATTAAACGCAAACACCATACATAGGACAAATGTAGCAACCCAACATTGGATGTTTTACAACATGTAGAGGATAGCCTGAGAGAATGGGAATAACACCATATGGAAGAGTATATGAGATCAGGAGGGTAACTGAAGTACCAACCAGAGGGAAGTGGGCTAAGTGCACTTGGAGGGGGATCCATTATACAGCCAGGGAAGGGGGAAGTAAACCCAATACAAACTAGGTGAAAGGGAACCCAGTACCAAAACTGGGGAGCCACTACGAGCATAACAGGCCGTACCTGCACAGGAATCCTAGCAAAGCAGTTGCTTGTAACATACTGGCCCTGATTAATATAAAATGCGCACATATCCCGCAAAGTCCCTCCCACCGAAAATGACTTTGCACATCCCTGCGTGTAAAGGATTCTCTGTGTGCTCCGCGTATTCATGGAATTTTGACCACAAAGTAGCCCCATGCGCAAGTAGCAGCCAGAAACGCTCACTGCACGCCCCCACACAAAGCAAATCCAGCCACGTATACCAACCTTTGCACCCTCCTCATCTGTAAAGTCACGCACCCTGGCAATACTACAGGCTCTCCCCACTCAATCAATGCTGCACCCTGGTGACACTGCGTACGGTCCCCTGTAACTCCTTACTGTAGCCCAAAAAAATGAGTTGCATGTCACGGAACTCAAGTCGGCCTCTGGTAAATCTGCGTGCGAACCCCTGGAAATGACAGCTGCACCCCGCTAATCTGCATACGCGCATCCCTAACTTCAACCGGCACCTCAACTACATCCCGTCACCCCTAAATTGCTATGTGAACCCTACCTCTGCACGTTGGATCCTATGCGCACAGTGCTCTGCGCCTCCTTTCATGTGGCGGTGAGTCGACGAGGTTTGCGTGTAACATTTCCCGGCATGAGGTTGTGCATTGGGTTCCATGAATCCTGCCCTTGACTGGGCGTGCGATTACACTGCGTGGTTCGTTCCTCAACACGCCCACGTTCTTCCTCATTTTGGCAGAAAAATGGGGAATATGCATGTCCCGCCCCCTATTTATTACTCTGTGTAGGCCGGTCCCACACTTTGCGTGGAGTGTCGCGCAAATCGCTAGGCTACATGTAAAGCCGTGATGGACCTGCACAGAGTCCCTTCAAGGTCCGGGAAAAACACGCAAAGTCAGTTCCATGAATAGACGAAAGGAGTTTTGCGCGCTAAGCAGTGTGCAAAGTCACTTTTCAGCGTGCATAAAATTCCATGAATCAGACCCTCTGTCATTTCAAACACTATGTGGGAGCCATCTTGCAGAAGGGTCCTGGCGAAAGGTGAGCAGACCCGCCTGCCAAAGGGCTATCAGGTGGAGCCTTTGTCCATGTGCCCTTAAGCAGGTGGCTTGTGCAAGGACACCCCACTAGATCAACTGACTCTGAGGGAGTCAGGCTCAGTCACGTTCAGCAAGTAGCAATCCAATGGCGTGCTCAGTGCAGGGATATGCTCATGGTACTGGGATGGTTTTGGGGAGGGGAGTTTTCCTCATTTTCCTGGTTGGGATGTTGACATGACAGATCCATGATCTTTTCAAGGTGATTGATGATGGATGTCCTGGAGCAGAGATTTTTAAAGGACCCCCTTTGGGACTGTGGCATTCGCAAAGTGGCATGGGCCAGTGGCGGCTTCACGTAGGTTCATGCTGGGTTTGCCGAAAAGGTCTTCGGCAGGAAGGTTTCCTCGTTATGTTGGTTGAGCTGTGACCATAATGCATTGATCGCAGTGGCCATCAGATCTCAAAGCAGATCAACTCGGACCTCAGGCTGCTAAAGATGCTCTAAGGATCAACTAGTGAACAAGAGACAAAAACTCAACCTCAACACTTACTCGAGGCCACCAAATAATGAACTTAAATTTGGGTAAAACCTTCCTAAGGCTTTCTTTCACTATTAATCAGATGTCGCCCTTCCTCCACATTTGTTTGTTAACCATACCGAAATCCAAACCACACACGTCCCCCATGCGTGCATTGGTGCCTTCTTCCACATCCAGGTTAATAATGCATCCCCCCGACAGTGCAAATCGTGATAGGCAGTTTACTGCTATACTTGGATCTATTGCTATACTTGATCTTCTGAGTTTGCATTGTATCGCATACGCAAACTCTCGATCTCTTGCCAAAATGTGCACCAACATTGGAGATGCTCTTCCTGCATCACCCGTTGTCAACATTGTGAGAGAGATTTCTGCTTTGTCTCCAAAATGAATGTGGCCATCCAAAGAAACAGATGAAAATGCTGGACAGCTCGTGCCCATTCCAAAGCCTCTCAATACAAATAATTGGTGCTGCAAGCCTCACCGAGCAAGAATCAAAGGCTAGAGTGCCCTGTGCATGACATTCCAATTCAGAGAGCACTGTAATGGGTCGGCAAAAAACTCTAGCACTAGCGGAACAGACAGGCCAGGAAATTCTGCACCCAATGACGGAAATAGTCAAAGTAAATGGCAAGGTCTGCTTTATTAACAATCCATATAAAGCAGGGGCAGCAATAAGCAGACACTTCTCAAGTGCTGTCCAATTCTACAACACAAAACATCAGATTTTAACCAAAAAATACGTCATCATTGACGTCACATTACAATCTTAGTTGAAAAAACCTACAGGATTAAGGGATTGGTTAGGGTAATTGTCTACATATCTTTATATATAATATATATATATATATAAAGCGGAATATATTTGTGTGTATGTGTGTCCGGCTATATAAATCCACACCGTTGAACCCACGTCTACCAAATTTTGCATGGATTCCTCTTTTGTCAGGGGCAAGATCGTCGTCTGTTTGGATGCAAAAATCTTATATGCAAAAATAAATGTGTTTGTTTGTTTGTCCGGCTATACAAATCCACACTGTTGAACCCACTGCTACCAAATTTTGCATGGATTCCTCATTTGTCTGTGGCAAGATTGTAGTCTATATTTGGATGCAAACAAATCACTCTGTAGACACCCTCATTTACTGATGGTCACCCCCATTCACTACAGCAGGTACTAGAAGGAGGCAAAATTTGGAAAAGTGACTTAAGCAAAATGTTGAATGGGTTGATTATTCCTCTGAAATGTATTACTACTGTATACAGTTCCAAAGTGTTTATTAAAGCATTTTTAAAGGGAATACACATTTTGTTTGTTTTTTTATCACACCACTCCAAATATGGTAAATGGCAAGGTTACAGTTTACTTAAGTTCATTCACAAGAAGAGAGCACAATCAATCAATCTTTCTTGGACACTTTCACAAATGTGCTGAAGCCATTAAGTGACTGAAACATGCCGCTAAAAAAAAACCAACATCACTTTGAAAAGCCCCATCTGATGCAAAGTGAAAATCAATATCAAGAGCTTCTGAAACACAACAACAAACAGTAGGACAACTTGCTGACCAGAGGACAAGGGGAACTTTCTCCAGGGCAAATGAGTTGCCAGAGCAAACTTAAGCAAGACTTGCTGACATGAGGACAAGAGCAACATCCTCCAGGGCACATGACACAACACTCAATCAGGACACGGGCAACACCAGGTACCCCAGCTAGTAGTTTATATATGGGTTAGTCTTTTCATTGGATATAACTATCTGATGGCCCCACCTTGGACCACCCCTAAATTAATCCAGGTAAGGAAGACATCCTCTTAGCAACACGTATCTGGCTAACGCAACAGTTACAGGGCTGCACCATTTTGAGAGTTCCGATTGACTGGCATTGGTCTTACCAGCCTTTAACACTTGACAGGTCATCAGCACATGAGCACAAAATAGTGATAGGGGGAGCGACATCAAGGAACTGCTTCTTCCAATTAAGTAAAACACAATCCTTGATTTCCTAGGTCACAGGCCAAGGTAACTAGTTTTGAACTTGGACTTTTCTGGCATCTCTCGCTCTGGAAATCTGTGGGGAGTGAAGGCAGGTGCCTATCTGTGTCTGGAATTAATGAATGGTCACTGTTCTCCAATTCTAAGTCATGCGTGAGGAGACCAAGTTTTTAATTTCTGGTCTGCTTTTAAAAGGATTTTAGCTCATATTAATACAGTGTTAATACTCTCTTTGGCCACTGGCGACTTGGCTTAATCTACTTAATCTAAGAGAAATATGGTTCCTCCAGAACCATCATGGACCACATCGAAACCCTCACTCCGGCCTTGGCTGATTTCTGTAATCACTCTTTCGCCACTGGATCTTTCCCCTCTCTCCTCAAGCACTCCCTTCTGCACCCCCTGCTTAAAAAGTCTTCAGCTGATCCTAAATGCCCAGCAAACTACTGCCCAATCTCTATCCTTCCTTTCCTGGGCAAACTCCTGGAAAATCTGGCCATCTCCCAGCTTACTCTCCACACTGAATCTGTTGGTTTGTTCAGAGCAGCCAGAGGCATGGAAACTGCTCTCCTTAACACCTGTGAAGATCTGCTCTCTAATCTTAATTCTAGCCTTCCTTTTGCCCTCATCCTCTTTGACCATTCCTCTGCTTTTGACAGGATCAATCATGCAATCCTGATCAATCCACTCCACAAGAACCTGGGCATCACCAATCTGGCCTTGGAGTGTTTGACCACCTTCCTTCTTGACCACCCCTCCCAGGTCCAACTTAGATCCTTTCTATCCACCACCTCTCTCTCCACATGACATGTTCCCCAGGGCTCTACCCTCTAACCCTGGCTCTTCAATGTCTATTTGGCCCCTTTGGCCCACCTGATCTCTACCTTCTCCTCTAATTTTCAGGGTTATGCAGATGACACTCTGCTCTCGTTCACTCTCCCCTCAGCCTCCTCTCCTCTCTTGCTCATTCCTGACTGTCTGTCCAAGATTCAGGATTGGTGCACCTCCAACGATTTCTCCCTTAATGCCACTAAGACTGAGATCCTTCTCATTGGGACCCCTGCTCCCACTTTCCATCTCTCACTCTGGCCACCCATCTTGGGCCCACTTCCTTTGCCTTCCTGTGAGGCAAGAAACCTTGGTGTTATCTTCGACTCCACTCTCATCACATCACAGAACTTGCTAGGAAGGCCCACTATCGGCTGCACCTCCTCGGAGGTATTCTTCCTTTTCTGCTCACTGTCTCCAGAGCCCTGGTTCTCTCTAGGCTGGACTACTGCAACAGCCTCTTTCTCAATCTGTTTTCCTCTATTCTTCGCCCTCCGCAACTAATCCAGAACAGGACCGTGAGACTTGGCCTTGGTCTCAAGCCCAGGGACTGTATCTCTTCATCCCTGAAATCTCTACACTGGCTCCCGGTGGCTACAAGGATCAAGTTCAAGACCCTCTGCATCATCCACAAGGCTTTCTAGGGCCGGGGCCCGCATTTCCATCCAAAACTCTCTTCCAAAATACCTTTCTTCCCAAGCCCTTCGCTCAGCTACCTCTAACTCTCTAAGGGTCAGATGCTTCTCCAGGCAGAGAGGGGGGTAGATCTCTCTCCTCTGCAGGTGCCCCCCTGGAAATGGTCTCCCTGCCCCTCTCAAACCTGATCCAGACCACCTGAAGTTTCGGAAGCAGCTCAAAACCTTCTTTTTCTCCTCTGCTTTCTCTCTCTCCCGCCCCTGCTGACCTACCTGTCTGCTGCGCTGACTGGTTTCCTGGCTACCCTCAGAGCTTCACTGGGTACTAGTGTCCTCCATGATCAGTCTCTACTGCACTGTCTCTGGTACTACCATGCACTTATGGGCTGTAACTAACCTCTACAGTCCCCTGCCTCCTTGCACTTACCCAGAGCTGTGCTGGCCGGGCTACACTTACTCAGAGCAATTGCTGCCCTGATTGCACTTCCCACTTCCCTCTTCCTGGCACCCCCCCCTCCCTTCCTCCCTGCACTTTGCGCTGTCGCACTTGCACAACCTGAAGGACACAAGGCCTAGTAAGATTGTTTGCCTTCTCCTCCCTCTCTCTTCCCTACCTTGTGGCGCCTTGAAACACTTGTGTATAGGCGCGTCATAAATGACATATCATGTTTTATGCTTGGGAATCATTATCTTCTGTTCTCTTTGGAGCCATGCAGACCTCCCTTTTCCACATTAACCTTGCAAGGAGGCCATACAGCCTCTATCTGGCCTGCACAGATCTGTATTTCAGCTAATTCAGCAAGACGAATCTCCCCGCAGCTTCAAGGCTTCTTCAAGGCTTCCCATTCACTCTAACATGGCTCTGCCGTCCATTTTATTCAAGATGGCTACTCTTTGCTGTTACATTTCTATGTTTAGCAAGCTATATATGTATATCGTTCATATTGCGTTTCAGCGTATACATTGATTATGTTCTTCGTGTCTATATAATGCAGCTAATATTCTTCATATCTAAATGCACGTTTGACCTAGTGTCTGTGTTTCTTCATGGTGAGTGCATGTCTATGGTATCTTCGTGTGCCAGTTGGCAATGAGGTCAATTGCTCTCAAATTCTTCAGTTACAGCATGTTAATTTCTTCTTCGGTTTGCAGGTTTATTTCTTCTTCTTTTGTTCGAGGATAAGGTTGGTAGGGTTGTCTTAGTGAATAGCGTTTCTCATATTTGCAGTAGAGAGGCAGAGGAGGGGCAGACGCCATGTATGACGTACTCTTCTTGCTCTTGCGATATAGAGGTGGGAGAGGGGCCGACTCCATGAATGACGAATTCATCTGCCTCTCGACGGCGCTGCAGTCAGTCCTTTACCCCTTGCACCAACAGCAAGGAAAGGTAACCTCTTATTGTGAAAGGCACAACGTTTTGGCGCTTTGGCAATGCAATCTTAGCAAACTCAATGTGTTTATCAGATCTTTCCACCATAAAATTCTTGCCAGTTTTTGTTCATTAATTTGCAGAATGGTTCCACTCAAGCCCTTTTGGGGGTGGGCCAAGCCTGATTTGCATATGGTCGTTCCCCTTTTGTAATGGATTGGCAGGCAAAGAACAATGGTGTGTAGGGTTGCCCAGAGCAATGCCTGAGGTGATTATTTATTCTAAACCTTCCAGCCATCACTTCTTTTGCTTTGCTATTGTCACCCAAGTGGGATGGGTATGCCCAGACATGGGTCCCGTGCCTGCTGGGCCTAGAGACCCAAGCTACTCCCCACTGATGAAGGCCAGCGAAGCCAAAACATGTCTGGGGATGATTGTGGTGTCGTGCAGAAGGGATGTCACCTAGCAGTTTGGGCTGGACTGCCCCTTTGGGGCTAGGACCAAGCCTGATTTGCATATGGTCGTTCCCCTTTTGTAATGGTTTTACAGGTGAAGAACGATGGTCGGAAGGGTTGCCCAAAGCGATGCCAGAGGTTAAGATGTATTCTAAACCTTCCAGCTATCACCTCTTTTGTCTTGCGGAGGGTTCCACTCTAGCATCCCAATTCTGTGTGAACTTAGAATGAAACTCAGCTATACAAGGAATTAGAGTAGTTCTTATTTCCTTCCGTCAAGGACCAAATTGCACAATTCTGGGTCTGAAAATGCTTGTGTAAAACTTGCAAAACCTCTTTCAAAAACCTAATTGTGTGTCTCTTCGGTTGTGGTAAAAATGGACATATCAACTTGGAAACACACGACTTCCTTGAACTGACTGAAGAAGCAGTCCATATAGCACTGGAAAGCATAACTGCATAGGCTAGAGTGATTATATTTGTGGAAAAATGAAAAGCTTGCTGAGTTCGGTGGTAAGTAGAAGGGTGATCCAATGTGGAAAACACCATAGTCCCATGCAAACAACAAATCATCTCACTGAAATGTGGCAATCAGCAATAGTGCTTGTGCTCAAGCTTCTTATGTTGACATGCACGCGTTGAGTTGTCATCCCTCTTTGGAGCCAACAGAGTAAGCGCCACTGACTCGAATGAAGTGGCCTTTTGATTAAGACCATCATTGACTATTCGCTCAAGTCATTGGATCATTTTTACTTGGAGTCACTTTGTGAATCCAGGCCTCGCTGGCACTGCATTACTCTTGAATTGATAGAATCCTCTAAGCTATTTAGTTTTGCTAACTTTTCACTCAATACTTCTCAATATAACTGAGGTTTATCTGTATCCACTAATATGGTGGTGCGATAAATCCTGTGGCAAAAAAGGCTGATATTTTTAAAAAATCGCATTTTTCACGCATATGTATGTGGGGGTTGGGTTAGGGTAATTATTTATTGTATGAAGAGTATGGGGGAGCTGCAGGCGTCTCCCCCATATAAAGTGCAAACTCCTCCAAAAAATAGCGGCTATATCACATAAAACCGCCAGGGCGACTTGGGCCACGAAATAACAGGACCAAGGCCTGCTTGACGTCACGCCTGGTGCAGCCCGTGATTGGGCCCCATCTCCTGGAAATGAGAAAGACGTATGGATTGTGACGATTTCAGACCATAAAGCAGTTTAGGAGCGGGAACTTCGCCTCATGCCTTATCCCTTTTCAATGGGCCCAACCTAGAAATCCTGAAGTGGTGTTGCAAGCACACCTTGCTGGCTTGATGAGTGATCATTTGCATCTAGACACTGGTGGTGTAGAAATCTTCAGTTCTGGCCCTGCTGGGGAAACTCTGAGATTGCACAGGTAGTGTGACCCAGGGACTGTACAGCCAGTCCCAAATGATAGAGGACTGGACTCGAGTAATAGGTAAGGAGGTGTCAAAATGTTCCTGCAGCATGTCCTGGACAGACCTTTCATTGGCTAAGAGGCCTTATTTGCCCATTGCCTTGCATTACGCTTTAGTGTTGGATCAATCTCCAGCTCTGTCTTTGCTCTCGCATAACGTCATGTTTCTCTCGATAAGTGCTTCCCCTCTGTGCTCCCAAACGTCCCCATGGCCCAGGAGTGATATAGGGAAAGCATATTTTGGGGCTCCCCTGCCCAAGTCTATTAATGGCCAAGGGTACTTTACCATCACCTGCCAGTTGAAACCAGGAGTGACAAGGTGAAGCCACACTTGTTCAAACAAGGGTGTGTGTATATTAAATCCGAACTAATTACACCTTCTAGCGCGTGAAGAGAAAGTTCCCCAGCTGGAATAGTCAGTACTTTATATTCCATATGCACGACTATCCGCCCTCATTTGTTCTCCAACGCCCTGCGTTGTTTACACATTAGTGCGCCTCTTGGCTGAGTGATGCACCGCGTTGTGACATGCCACAACTGTGATGTTCACAAATCCCCCCACCCCCCAAAGAATGCTACTGGAAGATTTCAGACAATACAATATAACAAAAAAGGGGTTTGCAGGAGTCTCCATCAGATTCTATCCTCCAATTCATGTGCACACGGCTCTTTCTATCCAGAAAAAGCTTCCTCTGCAAAGTCAGCCGGATGTTTTCTAATTTCACTAAAGGTATGGTGAGGGTGAATACTAGTCGCTCATTGTTCACACCGTCCTCACATTCTTGTGCTTCTATTGTTGTATGACTTATGACGTATTGACTTTACAAATGATGTCATTACCACCATGGTGGTAGGCAGTTTTGGTCTATTTTTCACACATTAAACACTTCTGGGAGCCCACTCTATCAGAGTGGGATTGCTTGGTACTTTAGCGATTAGTGTATTAACTCAAGAAGGCATCTCTGAGGAACAGGGCCCTCATCTAAGTGAAGTGCCTGTCCCTAGAGGAGGGGTAAAGTGTGGGGACTGGGGCTTAAGCAGTATTGCAATCACTAGGGCCACATTTCTTTGAGGAACTGTTTTAGGGGGCCTTTACAGTCCTTCTGATTTTTATTAGACCTTCAGAGAAGTGTGTGGGCCCTAAGTTGTGGACTGCTTGCTCTATTAAAATAACATACAAACATTCATTAGGGACATCAAAGTGCAGTCATAAAACACCCTCTTGGGTAGGGCCAGAAATTCAATTAAATCAAATTAAATGAGGCTGGATGGGTTCGGTAGTCCAGCCCCCCCCCCCCGGTGGTCTCGACATACAGTTTTTTCTGGACCACGGGTTGCTTTTGAGGTTCAGAGGCCAATGTTCATATAAATGACGAAGAGGAGTTGGGGAGTTATTTCCAATGGTATCCCTGCGGGCTCTTTGGGATATCCTTTTTTGGAGGGGTCGACCGGTTTCGATGACATCCTTATTTTGTCATCTTCTTCAGGACCTGATGGTTATCTCTGACTGATCTCATGATCAGCGTTAAGGTGGATGTAGGGAAGTGTCACCCCGTCTACCACATACCTCAGACCCAATGGTGGAAGTCTGGGTGTATGTCCAGTTTTCAAAGATTGCTGCTGTCTCGAACTGACCCGTTTGTTTCAGGGCACTCCGTATAACTCTTTAAGATGCTCGTGCTGGAATTAGCGCGTAGCAGAGGATGTTTCTCTCCATGTACTCTCTCCCTTTTGGGGTGCTGGAGGTATTTCCTCTGCCTTATCTCCAAACCTGTAGTTGGCAGTGTAGTAATGCGGCGGTAAGGCTGTGGTAACTCCATTACCAACGTTTTTGATGACACTGTCAAACTCGTAATGAGGTCCACAGGGCAATAGTTCATTTGGTCTGAGTGGCTGTTCTGTAATATTGCCTGACATTCCTGACATTTGTAGAGTTTACCTTTTTACATTTGGATAGAGTGTGTGTACCTTAATGATGCCATTCCCCACGAGTGTAGACTTCACCCTTGAATAGTCACGTTCCTTAACTCTTTTTTAAAAGTATTTTCCAGTTAGTCTATCTTATTTTTTGTGTTCAACACCCCCTGGCAGCAGCAACCTAGACTGGTGGAGCTTCACTGTCAGGACTGCTACCTTAGTCGTCTCCACCACAGGTTGATCGTTCCAATATTGAGACTTTGGGCGGGGGGGGGGGAGTCTCCTGCTCTCATCCACCTCCTCCTTCCTACCTGTTTACCCCAATCTCGCCTTGGCTGATCTCACTCTTGCTTTCCTCTTCCTACTTTAGTCTATTCTCATCCTCCCCTTTTCTCTTCACTCTTTCTCTCTCTCCTTTACCCTTTACTTCCTTCTAATTCTATCCCCTTCAGCTTCTCTCCCTACTCAATGCTCTGCCATGTTCCCTCCTCAGTCACTCTTCTCTTCCCCCTTATGTCCTTTTCATTTCCTAATCCTTTCAACGCCCCTTCAAACTCTCCTTTCATTTACTCCTTTCTGACATCTTCTCTTCCTCCTCATTTGCACTCTCTCGCCTCTCTCTATGCTCTCCTTTCCTCCAACCCCCCTCTACGCTCTCTCCTCCACTTCACCACCTCACGGCACTGCCATGCACTCTCCTGCACTCTCTATCCATGCTGCTAACTCCCACATGTTCCCACGACCAACTCCCCTTTTATCTCACTTTGGGCCTGGGACATCTAACTGCTTAGCTGATATCAGGTGTGTGCGCTTGCCCTGTGATTGGATGCTGGCTGCGTAAACTCCAGATTCTCCAGGTGACAGCAGTTGGCTAGTGGACTGCCCACGACTCTGCTAACCTAGCTTCCATTCAGGAATTTGGTTGTTAGTGACTTATGTTCCTGTGGCTCTTTGGCAGTATTGCTGTCTCAGCTACTCTGCATCTCTGTAAGGTTTCAGTGTTCTGACATGTGCAAGGCCCCGTAAGCAGGTGCTGCAGCTTGCCGTGCAAGCATTGCTCGCAAACCTCTGTCTATCAAGGAACCTTCCCTGGGCGCAAAAGAAATGTATAGTGAACATAGCTTGCCATGCACACGAGGCTAGTGATGGGCCAGGGACACCTTCTTCAGGGCATGCATTACAGAGCAGCCCCCATGCTCACCACACAGCTCTTCTGTGTGTGGGTATAGTGGTGTGTGTATGCATAATCATACCGAGCATATTGTGTGTGCGGTTTGTTTCTGCGCATTATCTTCCAAGTATAGTGTGTGTCCATATGTTCACTCCGAGCATGTTGTTGGTGGATGTGAATGCAAATGTGTCAATTGCAAAAATATGTATTGCCATACACTCTGGGCCTACTCCAAAGTTCTGGATTATATCTGCAAGTTTGGGATTTGAAAAAGTGAATATTTAGAGTTTGGCTGAATCGATTTCCAGAATGTTGAGACATTCAGTAGATGCAGCTAAGGTTTAGGGGGGTCCCAAAATATTGTAAAGGCTTATAAACGTGGTGCCATTTGACGAATCTACACAAAAGTTAGCAAAAACATTTTAGATCTCGATATACATGTTTTTGTAAAGTTTGGTAGGATTTTACCAAGAGGGAGTTAAATTAGAGGGGGGTCTCAACATTTTTAAATGGCTTATAACTTTGTTGTCGTTTGACGAATGTGGACTGGGTTTTGTCAAGTGGGGGCTAAGTTATATGACTATTGTATGTACATATATTTTGACACTTTTGAAAAAATAAAACATGGGCGGGTTTCCAGAAAACTCATTTAAGGAGCATTGGCATGGACCTTAAAGCATGGTTTTGCAAAATGTGCCAGTGTTTTATTTTTTGACAAGTGTCATAATGTAGGTCCAAAAAATAGTGATATGCTTTTGGTGACTGAGATATAGCCTGTGGCCATGGGCAGTTGCCAGATTGTCCGGTTCATGGCATAAGGTCATAACCCGGACAATCTGGCTACTGACCATGACCATGAGGGACGAACATTGGGGTTAAAGTGGTCATGTCCACCTGGGACCCGCTATGTAGTAAAGTTATTCGAAGTGGTATAGGTTTGAAAGAGGGGAAAACATGTGCTCATAGTAATATAGTCATAGGGTTGTCTCTTTGCCTTCTGCAGGCTTCCATGGGAAGGGAAGAGGGGCTCTGTACGAGCCCCGCCTTCCCTTTCCATGGTGGCCATCTTGGAAAAGGATTTTTCTTCCTACAGCGGGACGCCACAGGCATCCCAGTGTAGTAAGAAAAATCCTTTATTTTATTTTAGCACCCTGGGTTGCCGCTTTGGAAACCCGGGGTGCTAATGGTCTTCATCCCCCATTGCAGGGGCTGGAACAGGGGATAACAGTCCAGAGCCCTCATTATCTGTCCTCGCTTAGCTTGGGCTGATAACTTAGGCTGCTGGGCCATTATTCCACGTTCCAGTCTCTGGAACGGGAGATGACCGCAACATTATTCCCATTAGCAAAACACAAAATACTAAAGGAAATGTTGGAAAATCTTATTGAGTCTATGTACTTTACTGAGAAATGTAAAGCAGATGGAGTCTAAAAGATTTTTTTTTAGTTCTCGTTTTTAACTGTGAAAGCTGGTTCCTAAAGGAACCTTCCCTTTGTTGTTGTTTGATGTATTCTTTTTTGCAGGAGAGGTTAGAAAGTAAGGTGGGGAGGGAAATGATGGAAGAGGCACCAATCACTAATATGGAGGGGCAGGTGGACAGGGGAAGATGTTGCACGTTTGCTACTTCTATGGTAGGGGCAGAGTTTCTCATGCTCCTTGATTACAGCTTCCAAATCACTTTGAAATTGCTTCCCCCTGCAAAGTGGTGTGTTGCAGTATATACAGAGGACTGTTGTCTTTGAAAGATATGGATCAACAGCCTATTTTATTGCTTGCAAGGTAGCTGCTGGGATTTTGTGTCCCACAGAAGTAGGCTGTGTGGTTACAGTGTTGGTTGACAAAGATGAGGTGGAGGAAGACATCTTATTACTTGCTAAGAAATGAACAACCTTTCTGAGAGCATTGCAGTGGGTGAATTTGGTGTGGCTGTGCATGGAGGTGGTCACATAGGAGTGTAGTGTACAGGTAGTCCGCAACTGAGTCCAAAGTTGCAGTCAGTGCATTTCACTTTGGTTGCTTTAGGCTCTGGTACATTACCAACAGTGGTAAAGAACTGCCACACCCATGATTCTCTCTGGGTGCTAGAGGTAGGCACTTCCTCTACCTCATGTTCTTGGTCGTCTTCATTGTCTTTGGAAGTACTGTGCTTTTTTTGTTGTGTAGGTACTCCTGCTGGTGATGGTGGTGGCTCTTGGGGAGGAGGGATGGCAATAGCTGATGCCATTTTTAAGATAAATAGCAGTTTTGTTAATATTCTTCCAAGTATGTGCTTTGTACTAGATTGTTAATGGATAATGAGTAAGTTTAGATGTAGGAGCTCTGCAAGGGTACATTTTGAGCTTGAAAGTTCCTAGATCGGTAGAAAATGCAGTTCCGAACTGTCCTCGAAGCATGGACTCAATGGCGAAGTGCGGACGCGTTGACAGACACGTCATCATCCTGCGCGCGATTGCATGTTCACGTAGCAGTGTCTGGAACGTCTGCGATGATGTCAGAAGTTCGCGGACATAAACGGATGCAAAAACAGTGGAAAAAGTTGCAAAAAGTGTATAGAAGTGTTAAAAATGATGATAGAAGTTGGGAAATGGCAGAGTTTCAAGGTGAAACTTTGTAAATTGGACAACAATGTTGCTATATTGGGGTAAGTATGATATTAGTAAGTTGTAAGAAAATAGCATGTACTGGTAAAAACCCATTAAATTCACTGAAAAAACTTTGTTAAAGGGACATTATGGTTAAGTTGCACTAATAAAAACCTATGAAATTCACTGAAAAAACTTTGTTAAAGGGACATTATATTTAAGTTGCAAAAACCTATGAAATTCAATGGATAAATGTTGTGAAAGGGATGTTATGATTACAAGAAAAACCGAAAAAACCTAAGAAACCATAACTTGCGCCACCACCGTGCACTGCTAAAACTAACACCGAGGATATCAAAGATGACATCACAAATGTCATTGATCACATCACTGATGACATCACATATCTGGGCCACTTGTTTTTGTTCACTGGCATATCTAGGCCAGGAGGTTTTGTTCACTGGCAGTCATAATATTAAGATTCAAAAGGTGCTATATATCTAGACGTCAAGATAAAAAAAACACAAACTTGTGTGGGGGCTAATGTTTCTCTGTAGCATGAATTGTGAAAACTGGTCACTCACTAAAGGCTACTAACCTCACCTATGATTGCTGTGACAATTAGATTTAAACACATTGCCTGAGACTGTTATGTTTGAACTGGATTAATTTACCCATGTATATCTTTTTTTTTAAATTTTTTTTATCTTGACATTGAAGATGAGTAGCAATACCCTGGAGATGGATGGGGATGCAGATTTTATTCGTACATCAATAATCAAAACGACTCAGGTAGTTTGGCAAGTATATAAAACAGGGAGTACAATGAACATCAGCATTTGCTCGATCCTCTTACTCAACTTATTTTGGTAGAAACTGAGGTTATATTGTATAAAATCATCATCAGTGACGTGTTGACCTGCATCACTACCTACGTGGCAAACTACTAAACCTATTGGAGAAAGTAATTGGGTCTAAGGAAACATCTAAGTATATGTTCCATACTAGTCTGAGACAGTGAGAGAAAGTGATAGGTTTCTTAACATCAGGTGGGGCAATTAAGCCCTCCCCTCAAAATGGCCACTATAAACGTCACTAAATACACGACTTTCCATTGGCTACACAAACTATAGGACCCTTAACTACGCGGTCCACTATAATTGGTTGGCTTCTAACCTCCGTCAGTAATGTTCGACCTACGACTAGCAGCATGCAGACTGAACATCCAGGTGCTAGTGGGCTCAACTTAACACTAGCTTCCCACCAATTAATACATCAATCCATCATCACCTCAATGGTCCAGTGTCAATTAGTGCTTTGAAGTTTGACCTTGAGTTTGTACTGTGCTCTGAGAATGTTTAACGAGTGTAGGCACAGCCTGCCCTCGTGCATAGGTGTGACTACCTCGATCGTACAACTTCCTCCTTCCAAGTGACTGGACACCAATTAATCGAGCCTTTTAGTGTATTTAATATTATTTTCTAATAGTCCTCTGACGTCTTTTGTTTTGCTCAAGCCTTCTGAACAGGAGTCTCTGTTCTTTCACACAATTTGTATCCAATGTCAGCCAATTCCTGTTTGATAAGACCATGGCTTCTTGGCTCATTCAACTCCTTCTGCTGAGATTCCATTTGCAATTTAATTTGCTTTTAACTGCTTAACTGAAGTGAAGTATATATATTGGTGCTTGCCGCAATCTATTTTCTATAAAGCTTGAGGCTAGCTTTCAGGATTACTTTGCTGCTTGCGTTTCTGTTCCATCTGTACACACATAAACTAGCCTAATATCTTCATCTGTGTCTGTGGCATATGTTTCTTCACTTTGATCCCAAGATGTCACTTATCCTTGGTACTTTCTTGATGTCTTATAGAATATCTGTATTCTCTGGTCTCTGTAGCTCTTCTATAGATGTCAGCTCAATCCTGTGTGACGTCACCATTCATCTTTGCCATTCATTTGCTCTGCTTCTTCGGGAATCTCATTCAAATGGCCATCATATTGCTTGTATGTAGGTATGGTTTCCTCAATGGGTACCTCGCTTCCCAGATTCTCTTAGGTACGGGTATTCTTATGGGTACTGAGCAGAGTCCACGCTCTGCTCTTTGTTGGTTCAATTGTTCCGCATACGTCACATACTTTGGTTCCCACTCTCTAGGTAACAGAGGCGGGGCAGTTGGAGTAGGGATACTTGGCTCCTCCTCTACACTGGTAACTTGGCCAAGACCCGCTCAAGCAACCATTGTGTGCTCTGGCTATGGCCCCTGGGCATTGCCAATGGTCATTGTGACCTTAGAATCTTGCTGGTACTGGATTCCATCACATTGCATTTTTCTCCCACTGTGCTCCCTGGGCTGGGTTTGCTTTGCATTTTGAATCTTGATAGTTTTGTGTCCCACCACACTGCACTTTCCTCCACAGTGCCGACCCAACTGTTTTGAGTTTGGTTGCATTTTGAATCTTACTGGTGCTGTGTTTCATCACATTGCATTCTCTTCCACATTGCTCCCTAATTAGTGTTTTGGCTTCGTTCCTATTCTTGTTAGTGTTGAATTACACCACATTGCATTTTTCTCCCACAGCGCCACCTGGTTTGAGTTTGTTTACATCTTGAATCTTGCTGGTATTGTGTTCCACCACATTGCATTTTTTTCTGCGGAGCTCCCTGGGATGGGCCTGCTTTGCATTTAGAATCTTGCTGGTTCTGTGTTCCACCACATTGCATTTTTCCCACAGCACCTCCTAATTTGGGTTTAGCTTCATTTTGATTCTTGTTAGTGTTGAATTACACCACATTGCATTTTCCTCCCACAGCGCCACCCGATTTGAGTTGAATTAGATTTTGAATCTTGCTGGTACTGTGTACCACCCCATTTCATTTTTCTCCCACTGTGCTCCCTGGGCTGGGTCTGCTCTGTATTTTGAATCCTGATAGTACTGTGTTCCACCACATTGCATTTTTCGTCTACTGAGCTCCCTGGGTTGGGCCTGCTTTGCATTTAGAATCTTGCTGGTACTCTGTTCCATCACATTGCAATTTTCTTCCACTGTGCTCCCAGGGTTTGGTCTGCTTTGCATTTTGAATCTTGATAGTATTGTGTGCAACCACATTGAACATTCTTGCACAGCGCCACCTGATTTGAGTTTGGTTACATTTTGAATCTTGCGGGTATTGTGTTCCACCACATTGCCTTTTTCTTCAACTGATCTCCCTGGGTTGGGTCTGCTTTGCATTTAGAATCTTGCTGCTGGTACTGTGTTCCGTTACATTCAATTTTTCTTCCACTGTGCTCCCTGGGTTTGGTCTGCTTTACATTTTGAATCTTGATAGTATTGTGGACAACCCCATTGAACATTTTTGCACAGCGCCACCTGATTTGAGTTTGGTTACATTTTTAATCTTGCTGGTATTTTGTTCCACCACATTGCATTTTCCTTCCACAGCGCTGCCTATTTTGAGTTTGGTTGCATTTAGAATCTTGCTAGTATTGGGTCCCACCACATTGCATTTTCCTCCCACAGCGCCACCCGATTTGAGTTCGATTACATTTTGAATCTTGCTGGTATTGTGTTACACCACATTGAGTTTTTCTTCCAATGTGCTCCCTGGGTTTGGCCTTCTTTGTATTTTGAATCTTGCTGGTACTGTGTTCCACGCCATTTCATTTTTCTCTCACTCTGTTCCCTGGGCTGGGTTTGCTTTGCATTTTGAATCTTGATAGTTTTGTGTCCCACCACACTGCACTTTCCTCCACAGTGCCGACCCAACTGTTTTGAGTTTGGTTGCATTTTGAATCTTGCTGGTGCTGTGTTCCATCACATTGCATTCTCTTCCACATTGCTCCCTAATTTGTGTTTTGGCTTCGTTCCTATTCTTGTTAGTGTTGAATTACACCACATTGCATTTTTCTCCCACATCGCCACCTGATGTAGTTTGTTTACATCTTGAATCTTGCTGGTATTGTTTTCCACCACATTGCATTTTATTCTGCGGAGCTCCCTGGAATGGGCCTGCTTTGCTTTTAGAATATTGCTGGTTCTGTGTTCCACCACATTGCATTTTCCTTCCACAGCACTGCCTATTTTCTGTTTGGTTGCATTTTGAATCTTGCTAGTATGTATTTATTTATTTTTTTAAGCGCACAGCAGCCCTTAGGCTTCGTGGCGCTGTTACAGTAAGTCATTCTGGGTACATAGGAAAACATCTTATGGTTACATGGCAGGCATTGTTTTTGCAGACATAGTAGAGCTTTGGAGTTACATCACAAGCAACAGACATCACAAGCAACAGTTACACTGTAATGTTTACATGGGAAGGTGGTAACATGATCTTCCTAGGAGACATTACGGGTAGGAGGATGCAGGGAAAGCAGCTTGTAAGGGAGCTCTGGATGCCTTAATTGGAGTTAAGGGTTAGTTAAACAGTGTGGTCTTGATGGATTTGTGAAAGATGGATAGGGAGGGTTTAGCTCTGAGTGCATTGGGAAGGGTGTTCCATAGTTTGGGTGCAATGTGTGGAAATCCAATGCCACCGGCATTTGCTCTTTTGACAGAGGGAACTTGGAGTTGGTTGGCATGGTGACTCTTTTGAGGCGTGATAGTATTGGGTCCCACCACATTGCATTTTTCCTCCCACAGCACCACCTGAATTTAGTTTGGTTATACTTTGAATGTTGCTGGTATTGTGTTCCACCACATTGCATTTTTCTCTGCTGAGCTCCCTGGGATGGGCCTGCTTTGCATTCAGAATCTTGCTGGTTCTGTGTTCCACCACATTGCATTTTTCCCACATCGCCTCCTAATTTGGGTTTGGCTTCATTTTGATTCTGCTTAGTGTTGAATTACACCACATTGCATTTTCCTCCCACAGAGCCACCCGATTTGCATTTGATTACATTTTGAATCTTGCTGTTATTGTGTTCCACCACATTGCGTTTTTCTTCCAATGTGCTCTCTGGGTTGGGCCTGCTTTGCATTTTGAATCTTGCTGCTACTGTGTTCCACCCCATTTCATTTTTCTCCCACTGTGCTCCCTGGGTTGGCTTTGCTTTGCA
Source organism: Ambystoma mexicanum (assembly GCF_040938575.1). Taxonomy (NCBI): domain Eukaryota; kingdom Metazoa; phylum Chordata; class Amphibia; order Caudata; family Ambystomatidae; genus Ambystoma; species Ambystoma mexicanum. Next base: position 1,144,594,759 of record NC_090935.1, on the reverse strand, counting down.
TTTTCAATCTTGATAGTTTTGTGTCCCACCACACTGTACTTTCCTCCACAGCGCTGACCTGACTGTTTTGAGTTTGGTTGCATTTTGAATCTTGCTGGTGCTGTGTTCATCACATTGCATTTTCTTCCACATTGCTCCCTAAATTGTGTTTTGGCTTCATTCCAATTCTCATTAGTGTTGAATTACACCACATTGCATTTTTCTCCCACAGCGCCACCTGATTTGAGTTTGTTTACACTTTGAATCACGCTGGTATTGTGTTCCACCACATTGAGTTTTTCTTCTATTGTGCTCCCTTGGTTGGGCCCGCTTCACATTTAGGATCTTGCGGGTACTGTGTTCTACCACCCTGCATTTTTCTCCCACTGTGCCCCCTGGATTGGGTCTGTTTTGCATTTTGAATCCCGATAGTATTGTGTTCCACCACAGTGCATTTTTCTCCCACTGTGCCCCCTGGATTGGGTCTGCTTTGCATTTTGAATCCTGATACTATTGTGTTCCACCACATTGCATTTTTCTTCCACTGTGCTCCCTGGGTTGGGTCTCATTTACATTTTGATGCTTGCTAGTATAGTGCTCCACCACATTGAACGTTCTTCCACAATGCCACCTGATTTGAGTTTGGTTACATTTTGAATCTTGCTGGGGCTGTGTTCCACCACGCTGCAATTTCTTCCCACAGCACCTCACAGGCTAGGTTTGTCTGCATTCCTAAATCTCGATAGTATTCGGTTCTGCTGCGTTGCATTTTCTTCCCACAGTGCTCCCTGGGTTTTTCAGCTTTGCAAATGTTATGTTCCAACATACTACGCTTTCTTACTTGTTTTCTTACTCCCACATTAAGTCCGGGCAATCCCTACAGTTTGCCACACTTGCACTCTGCCTGACTAAGGCTACATAATGATATTGCGCCTATAAAACCAATACCTTTTGAACTCCAACACTCTGAAACTCCCAATACTAATTCTGGAAACCTTCAGCCTCTGCCTCAAATAGTACCATTCTAAATGGAGTTCCCAAGCATCACAAAGTCCGGAGACTAACATACAACACCATAGGGAGGCTTTCAACACTGTGAACCCGGTGCCACTACAAAACCCTAACAAGCTGGGACCCCAAAGCACCATGAGACTCTGAGATGGAAATATAAACACCACAGAGCGAGTTTTGCCACTGTGAACAAGATACTACTACAAAACCCCAGCAACCTGGGGCTCTGAAGCCCCACGAGACTCTGAGACTCAAATACAATCGCCACAGAGAGGCCTTTGCCACTGTGAAGCTGATCACTATACAGGCCCCATACATGGAAGTCCAAACCCACTCACCAATAAAAGGGACCATCATTATGCAAACTCACAACCAGGAACCATAACACAGCAAGAACTTCCCACCCAAAAACCCAGCTCTGGCAAATAATCCAGAAAGGGAATAGTTCCACCCTAGCATAACTCTGCCTCAGGAACAGCATACTCCTGAGATAACTATTCCCTGAAACACCAAAGACCAGGAGACAGCTCAGCCCTCTGGGATAACTCATACCACCTGGGATAGCTCACACCCCCTGGGATAGCTCACACCCCCTGGGATAGCTCACACCCCCTGGGATAGCTCACACCCCCTGGGATAGCTCACACCCCCTGGGATAGCTCACACCCCCTGGGATAGCTCACACCCCCTGGGATAGCTCATGCCAGCAGGAATAGCTCAACCCCCAGGGATAGTCCTCAGCCGTGCGATAGCTCACATCCCGAGGACAGACCATGTTCCTGGCATAGCCCCGACCCCTGGGACAGCCCATGACCCTAGGACAGCCCCCGCCCTTTGGCATAGCCCCCATCCCTGGGCTAACCCCCACCTCTGGGATAACACCCTCCCCAGGGATAGATCCCACCCCTGGGATAGACCCCACCCGTGGGGCAGACCCCACTCTTGGGATAAACCCCAACCACAAAATGCACTGCACCAGGAAACACAGATGCACAAGGGATAACCAAAGCAGAATAAACCAATTGGAACAATCCCAGAGTACCACACACCTGGTAACCAACATATACCAAGAGATAAAACACCTACCTGCTCACCGCACATGAGCCCCTTTGCCAGAATAAGACCACAAACTACTCGGAATCTGTCAATCTGGCTTCAGACCTCAGCATGGCACAGAATCCGCCCTTGTTGACCTCAAAAGCCAGATCGATGAACTGAAAGATAAAGGCAAGATGGCTATCCTACTCCTACTGGACCTCTCAGTGGCTTTTGATCTGATGGACCATACAATACTTTGCGAACACCTAACACCAGCAGCTCATTTCTCCAGCTTTGCAGTCACCTGGATCCAATCTTTCCTTGCAAAGAGAACAATGCGTGTGTTCTCACCCTTCGCAGCTGCTGATCCCATCACCTGCGGGGTCCCTCAAGGATCCTGCGTCTCGCCCACTTTGTACAACATTTTTACAAAGCCACTATTTGACAAACTGGATCGTCTGGGTGCCACCTACACAAACAATGCGGATGACATCCAGATACTCCTACCCCTATCAGGAACCTATGATATATACGTCGCTTGGATCAATGAAGTCTACATCATCATTCAGGCATGGATGGCAACACATGGCCTCTGCCTGAATGATAAGACAGAGTTACTCCTAGTTGGCTCACCTAACAACCTTCTCAAACTAAGTCCTCACTATACAAGCATCCTCATCGATGGGAATAGTATACCGTAAGCCAAACATGTAAAAACATTAGGTTTTTACCTCGATGCCCAGTCTAACTTAACCAAACAGGTTAATATGACCTCATCTGCCACTGCCTACACCGGCAAGCTGATTAGAGCCTGAAGACCTTTACTATCATCCACAAATTGCCTTACATTGGCGAGAGCGCTCATACAATCCAAACTGGATTACTGTAATAGTCTCTACCTAGGTGCCAATAAAGCCATCTTAAATAAATTGAGGATCATGCAAAACAATGCGCTTAGAGCAGCGTTAAATATCTCCAAAAGAGAGCACATATCAGAAACCAGAAAGCAACACAAGTGGCTCTCTATACATGATAAAATTGATCTAAAACCCATCTGCCTCACTCACAAAGCGCTCAACTATCAAGCTCCTCCCTATCTCACAGACAAGTTCACATGGAAAGTGTCCAATAGAATCACCAGATCATCCAACATACCATGTCTGGCGGTACCCAGATACAACTTAAAAAGAGCCGGTGGCACTAGCTTCCCGGTACTAGCCGCCCAGCTTTGGAACACTCTCCTTCAGCACATTCAATCTATTCAAGCACACTGACAAATTCAGAAGCCATGTTATCACATGGATACTCAATAAAACATAAAAGACACAGCTATTAGATACCATTGACCCTATGTTAGGACTGCATAATTTGTACATATGTCGCCTTGTACTATTGTTATGACCCATTGCTATGACTGTATAATATGTATAATATGCATATATCTCCCGTTGTAATCTTACCGTGACTGTTTATACCGCATCTCTCATGTATATAATTGTCTATACTATGCCATGTAACCATTAATGTTTTACCAGCGCCCAATTACCTTCGGGTCAGGTGCATGTTATAAATAAAATAAACAAACAAACAAAATCACTCTACCTATCATGCTACCAATCAACTTGCCACCCACTCAGACCACCATCCAACCTCAAGAAACGTTAGCACATAAGGAGGATAACCGGGAGCCCAATGCACAGATACGAAACCCACAGAAGCAAAACCGAAAGAAATGACCTCAATATGCCATTCGCCACAAAGAATTGGCACAACACAATGTTTGTTTTGGTTGTTTATTTATTTGTATTGCGCACCAGACCCGATGGTATTCGCGTGCAAAGGCAGAAAGAGGGTTGTTCAACTTAGGTTACATGTTACAAATAAACAAGGAATACAGCTGCGGTTACAGTGCTGTAGACATGTGGTGTCAAAGGATCATATAAGTATGTACAATAGGCTTACAAGAATGCTGAGTTAACAGATTAATAGAACAGAGCACATATACAGAATATACATGAGATCCCAAATGGCAGTAGCGCGAGGTTAAACATCATGAACTTTTAGCCATTGGATCGGGTTGGATCTGAATTGCTGGTACGGGAGATCTTCCCTTAAATCAGTTGGGAGGGAGTTCCACAGTTGTGCCGCTTTGATAGCGAAGCTGCTCCCGCCAGATTTGGTGAGTTTAAATCTGGGTACTAACAGGAGGTTACAGTTGGCTTTTTGTAAGGGACGGGAGGCTTTTGTCTGGTGAATCTGTCTATGAGGTATTGCGGGGCTGCATGGTTGAGGCATTTATGGGTGAGGGAGGCTGTTTTGAGGAGGATTTTGTCTTTAGTAGATAGCCAGTTAGTGGATCTCCTAAGGTCTGATATGTGGTCATTTTTAGGGAAGTTTAGGGCGGCTCTCAGGGCATTATTTTGCAATGTTTGAATTTTAGAGGTGATGTATTTATTGCTGCCTATGTAGAGGGCGTTGCAATAATCTAGTTTCGACAGGATTAATGCTCTTGCTAGAATGACACAGTTGTTAGGTGAGAGGAAGGGCTTGGCTACTCTAATTAGCTTGCAGGTATAGGAGGTGGCTGAGGCCAAAGAATTCACTTGTTTATCAAATGTAAGCGTAGAGTCTATGTAGAAACCGAGGGTTTTAACTACTTTGGCTACAGTGATGGTGTTGTTATCAATTATGAAGGAGTCATAGTTGGTGCCCAGTGTTTTGATGTTGGAAGAGGGGCCTAGAATGAGGAGTTCGGTTTTGTCATCATTCAGGCATAGACCGTGAGCGGCCATCCATGCCTGGATGATGAGGTAGACTCTGTTCACAAAGGCCAAATCCTTGTCATAATCTCCCATCAGCGGGATGAGGATCTGTGTATCATCTGCATAGTTGGTGTAGGTGATACCAAGACCGTCTAGATCATCGAAAAGGCGCTTTGTGAAGATATTGTAGATAGTGGGCGATACACAGGATTCTTGGAGCGCTCCGCAAGGAATGGGTGCGGGGTCAGCGCAGCTAGGGGAGAGAATACTTGCATTGTCCTATTGTCTAGGAAAGACTGGATCCATGCGACCACTTCCTGGGAGAAGCAGGCTGCTGTGACCAGATGATTGCATAGTATTGCATGGTCTACCAGATCGAAAGTGGCAGAGAGGTGAAGGAGTAGTAGGAATGAGATCGTGCCATTGTCTCTTAGTAAGTCTATTTGTGCCTTAAGGTCTAGGAGTGTAGTCTCGGTGCCGTGCTGTGGTCTAAAACCGGACTGTCGGACTCCTAGGAGGTGGTTTAGTTCCAGGTGGTGTTGAATTTGTTGGTAGGCCACTTTGTCTAGAATTTTCAATAGGAACGGCACGGTGGTAATGGGGCGGTAATTGGTTGGGATGGAGAGGTCCAGAGTTTGCTTTTTGAGGAGGGGGAGGACCCAGGAATGTTTCAGGTTGCTGGGTATGGTGCCTGATGTGAAAGAGGCGTTTATAAGTTTAGTTATGAAAGGTGAGAGTTCGCGGGCGGCATCTTTTAGGATTTGGGCTGGAAATGGGTCACCCTGGCAGTTAGAGGGTTTAAGGGTGAGGATGACTTTCTCGACTTCTTTGGTGGAGACTTTTCGAAAGTAGAAGGAGGGGGGTGTCCAGCGGTTTCAAAGTCGGGTTTATGGCTGGGCCTGTGTTAACAGCGTTTGGGGCAGTAATGGACACTTTTTTATTATTAATCTTTGCCTGAAGCATGGTTATCTTGTTGGCTAGGACATTTTGGATGCCTGTGCACCAATTCTTGTCCTTGAGGCAGGAGTCAGGCGCTTGTGTGGGGGATTCTACTTCCGTCAGGATGGCAAACAGTTCTTTCGTGTTAGATTTGGCTTGAGTGATACGGGTGTTGTAAGACGTTTGCTTCGCTAAGATAATTTCTTTTTTGTAGAGGGTGGCTAATTTCTTCAAGTTGTTTTTGTTAGTGTCTGAGGGGTCTGATCTCCAGGTTTTTTCGCTTAGACGTTTCTTTTGTCTAATGTCTTTCAGTAGGGGTGTGAACCAGGTACTTAGGTGTTTGCAGGGTTTGCTCTTCCTGATATTCAGTGGTGCATAGTGTCCAGGGAGGCAAGCATCACCTCGTTGTATATTTCTACCATGGAGGTTGGGTCAGACTGATCTGGAATGGAATTCAAAGTAAGGAGGATAAGGGGGATGATATTTTCAACGGTGATATTTTTTTTGTTTATAGTAGGTGCACTGGAGGCTAGGGTGCTGTTGTTGGTAGGCGTGGTGGCTTCTAAGGGAAAGGATACCATGTAGTGGTCGGACCATAGCTGGGGCATTATAGATGTGATAGTAATTGGGCAGTTATGTGCGGCGATCCATTCGAGGGTCCTTCCTTTGATGTGTGTTGGCTCTGTAATCTTTTGGGAGAATCCTAGTTCCTCCAGGGTGTTATTGATTTGTAGGGCATTGGGGTCACGTGGCTCGTTAAGTCCAAGGTTGAAGTTGCCTAGGATGAGGCTTTGTGTGGAGTTCTTTAGATTGTCAGATAATAGGTTTGTGAGGTCTTCCTCAGAGGAGCCTATAGGACCTGGTGGGCGATATATCAGGTGGATGATGATGGTTTGATTATTGGGAATAGTGAGTTTAGCTGTGAGGGATTCACAAGATTTAGTTTTATGGGGTGTGGAGAGTCTGAGGGTTAAGTTGTTTTTGACAATTATAGCCAGGCCGCCGCCTCTAGACGTGGTGCGATCTATGCGTATAAGAGTGTAGTTGTCTGGGGTGGCTAGCATGATGGCTGGTCCTGCTGCGGGATGGAGCCAGGATTCTGTGATGGCCAGGAAGTCCAAGTTCTCATTTTGGATTGTGTCCGCTATTTCGGTGGCATGGGCTACCATAGAGTGAGCATTTAATAGGGCGTCCTTTATTCCAAGTGGGGCGAGTGGGTCAGAAGGCGTTTGGGTTTTATGTTGGCATATGGGGGAAGCGGCATCTCTAAAGATTCGACTGTTGAGTTGTAGTCGGTGTAGGCCGGTGTTGACTGTGTGTAGTGGAGTGCTAGTGGTAGACAGGGTGTACTTGTTGTAATTAGAGGAAGGTTGGATAGTGGGAGTCTAGCATGGAGTCTAAAGTTCCCCTGTTGGAGGCTGCATGGTTTAATTGAGCTGGGCTCATGTTATGAGAGGTAATCGAGTGGAGAATGGTTTGGTTTTGAGTAGAACTGTGTAGAAAAGTGGCAGATACATAATGGTGGGTTAGTGTAGGTCGGGCAACCTAAGCGCACATTACTAACGCAGGCATGCTAGATATAGGTTAGAATCTGCGCAGAGCTGCATGTGCAGACCGGGTTCACCTAAATTCAAGAATCAAGGATGGGGCTAAGATGCATGTGCAAACAGGGTTCACCTAAATTCAGAATTCAAAAGTAAGGCTAGAATGCATGTGCAAACAGGGTTCACCTAGATTCAAAAATCAAGGATACGGCTAAAATGCATGTGCAAACAGGGTTCACCTAAATTCAGAATTCAAAAGTAAGGCTAGAATGCATGTGCAAACAGGGTTCACCTAAATTCAAAAATCAAGGATAGGGCTAAAATGCATGTGCAAACAGGGTTCACCTAAATTCAGAATTCAAAAGTAAGGCTAGAATGCATGTGCAAACAGGGTTCAATAAATCAAAAGTAGGGCTAAAATGCATGTGCAAAACAGTATTTACTTAGGATTAGAGCTAACGTTGGGTAAGGGGGTGCCTGTGTATATAGGTACAATAAAGTGGAGAGGTTCACCTGTATTTAAAAGTTCACACAAAGCTGGACGCTAGGCATGGATTCATGAATATAGGCGGCTGAAGAGTGATTGTGGGCGGAAGCGAAGGAATCATCAATGTGAGCAGATGACCCGAAAAAAACATGAATCCAAGATGCAACCTTGCTGAACTACTCAACGAAGAAACAGATCGGACCTGGCAGGCATACCGGCACCCGTGAGCAGACACTGACGGTAACACCGGCACCATTCTGAATGGTGCCGGTGCTACCGTCCTCCCCATTCCCATTGAGTCCTTTAGGACTCAATGGGAATGGGGAGCAAAAAATTCCAGCGCCCGGTAATGGGGAAAATTACAGGGTCCGCCAGAGCTGTAATATCCCTGTATTTCCCCATAGCAAGGCGCAGGAAATATTTGCAGGTTTGGCGGCAGCCTGTCGGTTTTACCGGCAAGGCTACCACCAAATTTGTAATGAGGCCCACTGTAACCTAGTCATTGCCAGAGCAATGTCAAAACACAAAACAGAAATATACGAACCTGTCTAACTCAAAACTTCAAAGGAACAGTGCAAGCTAACCGAAAAGGAAAACGAGGAGGAGGTCTTGCCATGGCATACAAGAACCAGCAAAAAATAACAACATCACCATTAAACATCCCAAACTGTGCATCACTCCTCCTGCACTTACACCTAGATCACTGAACCAACCTATTGTTTCAAATTGTCTACAGCTCACCGACATACAACCCTACTTTCACAGGCACATTTGAAGATGCCATCACCAACATCCCCATTAATTATGAACTTCTGATCATACTGGGATATTTCAGCACTTGGTTTGAAGAAGAAAACCTTAACAAATCAACTAGCAACAATGCATCAGAAATGAGAGTCGGACAGAACGTTTTCAACATCAGACATCTTTATTGAAATAAAAGGGTTGGATAAAGGCCTATCTGTCCCTATCCTAAAGAGAGTTTCTCTACCTAGGAAACTAAAACAAAAGATCAGTCTTTGTCTCGTAGTCAAAATTATATACACTGTCCTTGTGTCCAAAACATTAATCTGACCCTCACACTAAAGATGAACTAAAAGTGTAGGAAATTGTCTATGATGTAAGTTTAGCAAAAAGTGTTCAGTGCTGTGTGTTTTGAAGTACCTGCACGGTTTTCTTTGCTGAATCTCACTGGAAGACTCGTTTCCATCTCTATTATTCTGAGGAGGAGGTCCTACCATTACAAAAAGCCCACACCAGTGCAGAGTGCGGTGTGCAGCGCTGTGTGTTTTGTAGTACCTGCATGGTTTTCTTTGCTGAATCTCACTGGAAGTCTGGTTTCCATCTCTACTATTTTGAGTAGGAGGTCCTACCATTACAAAAAGCCCACAACAGCGTGCAGCGCAGCGCAGTGTGCAGCACTATGTGTTTTGTGTGTTTGGTGTCTTTGTCATCTACAGGAGTGATGGACCCCTGGATTCCAAGTTTATTTGGATCTACAATGCACTGTTTAGGTGAGTCACCAAAGTGAGAAAAATAATTGGTACTAGCTGGTTGACTGAAGGAGTAGTAAATTAACTGGTCTAAGATCCTTCATTGAGGCTCTCTTTCCATTTACGGACATTTATACTTAAGATGTGATTGCGAGCCGCTGGCCTTTGAACCTCCTGCATGATTAAATAATTTGATTTTCCAATGACATACGCGTAAGAGGTGACTGCTGGCCGGTTTGGCCTTTGAACCTTGTTATGCACAAGTCAAATGCGCTCATGGCTCTGTGTTAAGTGTGGTGACTGTACAAGGATGCCTGCCACTAGTCGTAACTACTTACGCCAATCAAATAACGAGCCGTATCTTCTCGGGTTCTGGCTGCTAGTCGAATGCTGAAAAAGAAAGGGAATGCCAAAAAGCTTAACAAGCAATCTAAAGCAATATTGGTAGGAGTCTCGCACTCTATCCTGGATATAAACGAGATTGAAAATCATGAACGTGGGAAGATTACTGTATTTCTTAAACTTACGAAAAAACACATACTACAGATCTTATTTTAGCCATAATTCCAGAAGAAACAACTGGACTATCTACCAGTGACCACAACATATCTGTGGATAATCCAATTGACAACAACTCTTTGCTAAAGTTGTGCTTGAATTTTACAGGCTGCTACAAACACGGTTAATCAGACAACTACCATGGCAAGGTACAGGTCCTGATGATTCATGTCCTGTGTCACCTTCTGATTTGGCAAAATCTCCCAATCTAACTGCTACTGCAATTAATGCTTATGCTTCCTCACCTAAACATCAAGCAAGCTTCTCCTCAAGTGATGCTTCTTCTTTGGACGATCCATGCATTGAACCAGAATACATGACTATACTCAAAGCCTTGTTTTCACTTTGCAACACTATGCATAAAGATCAGCAAATAATTAAACATGATTTAAATGAGCTGTCAGAAATGCTGCTTCCCCTGCAGATTACACTGGTACCGGCAATAAATGAGGAGGTTGCCATCAAAGCATGAGACACAAATACTTTGCCAATTACCATTCAAGACACGCAAGAACAAGAATGTATTAATGGCCAGGAGGATCAGGAGGATCAGGCATGTATTAATACTAGTCTGCTCCTGCAGGAGGTAGCAACCTGAATGCCAACAGAAATGTACTACTCATAGTAAAAAGTGTACGATGAAAAGAAAGGATTGTGCAGCCACAAAGGGTAAAAACACTTGTAAGGCTGTGGTGGCAACGCAAGTTTAGCAGAAGCCTTTCCAAGAAATTTGAAATGTCATGAATCTGCAAAGGGCTTTGCAATTTTATCTAATAAGGACCAAGCAGGCAAGAAAAGGACTATGCAAGGATACATTCCTGGATTGCAACTGGTGAACACAACTAGCCCTCTGAAAGAAGCAAAGGCGGGAAATAAGTCAATTAAAGAACATTTTTTTCTTTCAGCAACAAATACCAAAAAGGAAAAAAGGATAATAAAGAGTCAACCTCATCAGCGAGAAATCTAGCAATGAGCAATGAGAACCAAGTCTCAGTACATTGATGACAACAATGAATACACTGACATCTCGGATTTAATCGAGGAAGAGAATTGTAATATGCTAGATTTACAACATCTATCTACTCGATCACTGTGGCCTCAAACAAGATAAAAATATTTGACTTATATGCCACAATGGCTAGTCCCTTCTTGAACCGGTCAACTGTGTTAGAACTGTTCCACCAAATTTCATCTTTAAAAATGATAACAACCCATGATCTAAAACAAGTTAAAATCCCACGAAAATCCTGGGAACCAAATCGGGCTGTCATTCATTTTGTTTCACCTATCACAACGGAACTCATTATGACTCAAGCTAACGGCTTCTTGCAGATGGGATATGAGTTGGTTAAGGAGATCAAGGTGGTGCCAAGGAAAAAAAACAATCCTGTAACACCTAAAGCTGGTCAGATAGCACAGCAAGTATAGCGCTCGCTTTGACATCCTGCAGAGCCTGCTGATGCAGGTTCGAATCCCGACAGGGCCAAACTCAGCCTTTCATCCTTCCGAGGTCGATACATAATAAGCAGATGCCTGAGGGTTCGTAGCGCTATATAAACGCAACATTATTATTATTAAAGCTGAGGATTATCTGCCAGAAAAAGTATTCAATGACATTGTAGCTAAGATCTGCTCTTCACTTCAGCAAAAGAAGTAGGCATTGATCATGTTTCTGAAGATTGGGGGTACTCAGAATTTGATGGATTCGAGTGACTAAAGTACCCCAATGATAAGAATCATCTTATTAGATCTTGGAATACAAGGGGATACAGATAATTCCTAGAAAACGCCTTGGGACTTCATTATTTAGTTACAGCAGACATGTTTCTCTTGCACGAAACGTGGTTAATGAAGAATTTTATTGTAGATGGGTACACAATTTTTCAAAGAAAGGCACAAGTATGATAAAGGTCGCCCCTTTGGAGGTTTGATCATAGCTGTTTTAAAGTATCTAATAGAGTTCCCCCCTTCACAGCAATCGGATCAGATTCTGGCAATAATGGGGGAGCAGATGTTGATAAAGGTGAAATGTCCTATTTTTTTTATTTTGTGTTTTACCCGCCTGTTAATGTAAAGCTGAATTTGATTATTGAGCAGATTGAACTCCTAATTGACAAGCATTGGCGGTCATCTTGCCCAAATGGTGCATACTATATAAAAGGGAGACCTAAACTTCCATCAACCTCGATATCAAAAGAACGAAGTCATAATTTCTCAATATTATTTTTATACTATGAATCAGTTTGATGTATGGGCTTTGGGTTCTACTGAGGAGGAAATAACAAATGATACTAGTCGCTGGTTATTATTCTTCCAGGCGTATGAATTATTACCACTGGTAAAGAGTGACAATGTTTACTACACTTGGACTAATGGTATGCAGCATTAATGTATCGATTGTATTTTAACTACTAATCAGGGTTTTAGGAGTGTTAGTAATTTTGTGCTAATTCCAAATGAGCTAAGTGACCACGTGGTAATTGAGGTTACTCTTAATCTTGATTCAATTACTCCTTAGGAACAATTGGCTGGTAATGGAGGCAATAGAATAAGGTGGACAGAAGGAAACGTGTCTACAATTGACTCTGAAGTACTGTCTCTTTGGCAAAGGGAAATCTAATGAATGTTACAAATATTGACTCCTATTACCAGATTATACAGTCGTTTATCTCTAATCTGGTGAATGAACAAAGGATAAAGATTCATATAGTAAATAAAGTACATTAGAACGTAAATGATCATAAAGTTGCATTAAAGAAAAAGCAATTAAAGCAGGACATCCTATGGGTTAAAAGAAATGTGATTGAGCGACATGATCAAATATGTGACATTAAAACATTGAGATTATTTGGTATACAATGCACAAGGGTACTATTGCTTCTGCCCAATGGAAGGTGATGTTTTCTGTCTTAAACGGTAAGGATACTAAAAAGTTCTGGTATATTTTTCACAAATATAACTCAGGCCTCACTACAGTGAGAGAAATTAACCCTATCTCTAATGAGGTATGGGAGAATTATATGTTGGTATGTTGGCATTGTACTACAGAGTAAATGTAAATGAGACAAGTGATACTTACTAAGAAATTGAAAACCAAGATTATTTTAAATTCTCTGAGGAAGACATTGAAAAAATGATAAAGATTTAAAACCTTCCAGGGCACCACATCCAGACGGGATGCCAAATCCGTTATTTAAAGCAGACCCAAAAATGTGGGTCCAAATCCTGTATCTTTCAAAATATTGTGACTGTGTCAAGTACCAGCATCTTGGAACCAATCACAAATGACCCCAATTTATTTTTAAAAAAGGCCCAGAAACTCTCATTTAAATTACAGAATATTGGCCATGATAGATTGCAGTGCTAAGGTTTTCTGCAAATTATTATTACGTTATATTAACATATGATGGAGGAAGAGAAGATTTTTAGCTTTCAGCAATCAGGGTTTAGAAAGGGTTTTAGCACAATCACAAATGTATGGATTCTAATGTATTTTATTCGTAGCACATAGTTGGACAAGAACAAAACACTTTATATTTGTTTTATTGATTTTATGAAGGCATTCGATACGGTTAACCGACACATTTTATGGGAGAAAATGAAAGCAGGAAAATTGCATAACCAAGTTTTATACTTTGTGAAAGAGCTCTATTCAAATAATAAGGTACAGATTAGAATTAATCTGGAAGGGGCATTATGTGGAGAAGTTCAGGTCAATCACGGCCTAAAACAAGGTTGTCCACTATCGCCAACATTATTTCATGTTTATTTAGCTGACTTAGGAACCTCTGCAGAACTGTGATAATAATCTGATGTGAATTTCGCAATGCCCGTTGGCATGGCTGTCGTATGCAGACAACATTGTGATATTTGACCAAACAGCATTGGGGTTACAGCACAGTCTAAAGGCGTTAGAAGTGTTGTCTTTGAAAAAGTGTCTAATTATTAATTTATCGAAAACAAAAAACATGTCGATAAAGGCCAACAGAAGTAACATCAAAAAATATAATTGGACTTTGCAAGGGGAAAACATAGAGGAAGTCTCAAATTACCTATACCTTGGATCACTTATTACAAATAATATGAACAAAGAGACCTTTTCTAAAACCATAATAAATTGATGACAAATTCTAAGGCTATAAGATCATCTGTACAAAAATCTGGTGGGTACTTAATTGAAGGATTGGTACAATTGTATAGAATCTGCGTAGTTCTGTGTATCCTGTATGGCTTGGAGGTGTACACTTCCAAAGAAACAGCTTAGCTGCGTATTTTGCAGGGCAGACTGTGGAAGATGGTGCTGGGCTTGTCCCAGTCATTCACTGTAGAGGCTATCTGTTGTGATTTAGGAATCATTTAGTTAACAACACAGAAATTGATGCGAGTATCATTTTCTGTGTTGTTAACTAAATGATTCCTAATCTCTGCATCAAAATCCTGCTGAGCCAAGATAAAACTAAATCCATATACTCCCATTTCTTAAATCAATAGGGTGCACTTGAAAGGTATGCTGCTCTAAAAGAATGGGAAAATGAGATTAGAGATTTTTTGAGGAATATGGGATGGAACGTGTGATGTTACTGACAATTTGGCTAACAAATTTAAAGAAATAAAATGTAAAGCCGCAAACTGTGAGAGAAATGAAACAAGTTCCCATTTGTCCAAAAAATCCAACTATGCAGAATACTCTAGACAATCTTTTCCTGTGAACACTACCTGTATATATGTTAAGAATTTACAAAACTTTGTTAAATGTTTTATAATACTTTAAGAAGATTTAAACAACTCTCTACTCTAGTGAGTATTGGTGGTTGGAATAACACACCTTATTATGAGTGTCTATGTAGATTGTGCAAAACGGAAGCTGAAACCTCTAGACATTTATGACCTAACTGCGTTAAACTGGAAACCTTATATGATAACGTATATGGCTTGCATGTGCATGCCTTGAAGTCTATTCGTACTGATCAATTCTGGTCTTACTTATTTATGGGAGAAATTGTGGTCATGAATTTTAGATTATATTATTTATGGAAAGGGGTAAATAGACTTTTAGCTTATATTGTATGCCTTTTAGAAATGTTCTCATTTCAGAGGATTTTATTAAGACAAAATTGTGATAATGTTTTAACAGGCTTTATGTTAAATGTGTACATGTGTAAAAGGTTTTATTTAACCAATAAACCCAATAAAACATTTTTTTTAAAGTGTTCAAACCAAATAGACAAATCCAACAAAACAATTCTTGGATCCAGAGGGAGAGTTCCCTTCCCCTGGATGTTTCAGGTAGGACGGCAAAACTGTCTCTTGTAGATAATGATTGCTTAAAAATTGCAGCAAATGTCTCTTTCAAATAATCACTTCTTAAGGATGGCAAAAGTGTCTCTTTCAAATAATCACTCCTCGAGGATGGCAAAAGTGTCTTTTCCAAATAATCACTTCCTAAGGATAGCAACATTTTCTCTTTCGAATAACCAGTTCTGAAGGATGGCAATATTATCTGTTTCAAGCAGCTACTTCCTAGGGGTAGTGAAGGTAGTTCTTTGAGAATGAGGAAAGTTTCAATGTCTCTTTCACAACAATAACTTCTTATGGAGATCCTCCTGGTATACTCTCCTGCCAGGTATCTTCTCACTGTGTTAACTTATTAATTTTATTTCAACTTGTGTGGTCTTCATCTGATTTTTATAAATCCCCTTGTATACTCTCCTGCCAGGTATCTGTCGATATGATATGACATTTATAATGCATCCACAGTGTCAATATTCTCTATATACTTTACATGGATTTCCTGGTGTATTCCTTTGCCAGGAATCCTTTTGTGGGGTCTGCAGATCTCCTGGTATACTGTCCTGACAGGTATCATCTCTCCAAATGCTTACTGCCTGATGTACTTCTTTCACCAGGGCTTCCTTCTTAATGTTCTCAATGTCTTTCAGTATAGTTGTATTCCTTTACTGTCTATACTTTCTTGGTTTAAGGCATTACTTGCTACAACTTTCCCCACATTTACAGTGCATATATGAAGACTTGTTCAAGTTCATCCTTTTAATTTCTTCAATAGAATTAATTTGCTTTTGATAACACTTGCTCCAACTTTCCCCACTTTGATATCTCATATATGGAGACTTGTTCAGATTGTGTCTTTTAATTCCTTCATCAACATTCATTGGGTTGTGGCAATACTTGCTCAAACCTTCCTCATATTGACATCTCGTGCATGAGTATTTGTGTGAGTTATGTCTTTGTTTGCTACTTGGTCGGTATTCAAAAAAAGTTCTTAATGGTGCCTGTGCCTGCCTGTCCATAGGATTCATCACAGCATCCACAACAACTGGTGAAAGTAGCGACACAGGCAGCAGGCCTTAGATGCAATCTTCTGCAACAAAAACCTGGTCACAACTGCACCACAAATACAAATCCACCTGGAGCAACCCCCTCATTATATCCTTTGTGATCCACCCGCCATTACGGATACTAGCTAACCTGCCCAAAACTCCTCCAATTCTGAAAAGAAACTGGAAATCCATTAACACAAGCACAAAAACATTGGATGACATTGCACCAAAAAAAGCATGCACCCCTTCTCTAAAAACTACAATGGGCAAGATGGTTCACTCCCCATCAAGAGCACTGAAAAAAACTAGCAGTAAACTGGAACAAGAATGGAGAAAAAACTGCAAACAACTGACAATAACTTGCATAGCAAAGACAGATACCACTACACAAAAGCTGAAACACTCAAAGCAAAAAAGACATTCTACAACGAATGGATCAGAAACTCAAGCCATTAAAAACATGGCTAAAATCACCAACAACCCCCTTAACCAGACAATACAATACCAAAACCACCTACTAGACTAAACCACCTCCCACCAATCTTAACAGAAAAATTCAACAGCCTGGTGAGCAAAGCAACAGACCCGGCTCTCCAGCAGACCCCTGCCCACCAGACGTATTAAAAGACTATCCTCGTCCAGAAAACACCTGCAGAATATTTTCTCAACCTCTTCAAACACTCACTATCAACAGGAATGGTGCCATGAGCCTTCAAAGCTGCATACATCAAGCCACTCCTTAAAGACCCATCAGGAAACACTAAAGCCCTAACCAAGTACTGACCAATCTCAAATATCCAATACCCGGCAAAGCTACTAGAAAGCTATGTCTATGAACAAATCCTAGAACATGTAAAAAACAATTGGATACTAGACCCAGGCACAAGTAGGTTTAACAGCCATGAGAGGAACAGAAACAGCATTACTATTGACATGGGACAATCTAAAAACCAACGCAGACTCCATCAAATCGGCACTAAAACTACTCTATCTATCAGCAGCCTTCGACACCGTCCACCACAAAACATTCATCAAAAGACTCAAAGTTATTGGAATCGACAACACAGCACTCCGCTGGCTGAAATCCTTCATGACAGAAAGAAATGAAACAACCTGGATAACACCATTCGAATGAACACCTCGCAAAACAACATGTCGAGTACCACAAGGCTCATAGTTACAAAAAAGGGGGCACTGAAAGTACAGGGTACAGGGTGAAGCCCTAACAGGCTGGTGTATTAACACAAAGGGGGAGGGCAACACACAACTGTATGCAGTTTTCAAGAGAGCAGTGAGGGTTCCCTATACCAGAGGGTCTTGTAGACAAAACAGTGACCGAGGAAATACAGGGTCGGTGTAGAAGACAGAAGGATAGATGGTAAGAACTCACTATACCTGCCTAGTCCCTAATGGAAAACTTTCCTTAGAGAGCGCTGATGGAACGCTTATCTAACAGGGACAGGAAAAGAGGATAAAGAGAAATCATTTTTGAAAAAACAATATAACAAGTTGAGAATTGTTATACTCCTGTATTTCCCAAGTCACTGATATCCTACCTGATCGGTATAGGCGAATAAGTGTTTAAAAAGAGTCAATACCTAAGGCAAAGAAAAGGGTCAACCTTCTACTTTGGATACAAACTACTTTAATATCCCGTAGACAGGTTGAACAGTCCTAGGGTAGCTCTAAATAACAACTCAAAGCTCAGAAGTCCTGCAGGTTGCCAAAACAAAGCTTTAGCCGGCACTCCGTATCTGGGTGAGCTTTTTGAGACGAAGACAAACAACCCACAACACCCGTCTAGATGGTACTACGTGTTAGACAGAGTGTGGGAGAGTTAAAAAACATATACGAGGTTGTACATGGTATGGGTAGGAATAGTTTTAGCCTCCACCCTGTCCCAACCACTGTCTACCGGTTTCAGTGGTGTAAACTTGAGTGAGACCACTTTCATCAGGACAGTCTTCTTAAAAAGGATATTGGTGATTTTGAGCAAGCGATCACCAGTTTCTGCCACAGGGTGTATACTTTACCCTGCTTCTCATCGCCATTGCAGGGAAGTTCAAGGGAAGAACCTATGGACAGACAAGGATAATCCATAGTCACTCCCCAATCACTGCTACGGGCTCAAATGCTTAGAGACTAAAGTATAAATGTATGTATCTCTCTAAAGTTCAGTGAAATTGAGACACATCCATTTGTCACACATTCAGTAAAAAAGGTTAGCTTTAACACTAAAGACCGAGGTCCCTGTGTGAGACTACCAATCAATCAAGTTGTGTTTCTATTTTTATATATATTCTCTCATCTGTGTGGAAAAAATTATCAAAGTTAGGTAGGTACAAAGCGTGTACTGAGATGCCAGCTGCCATGTATCAGGTATTGTTAGGGATTTATAGGCTGCTGAGAACGGCAGTTATCCGTGTGTGTTCAATGAAAACATCACGATCGGGTCGCTATACAAAACAGGGAAGAGAGGGGGGAGAGACGGTCACTCAGAGTGGAGCCCAGGTTAATGCAACTCCCCTTCCCCTTTGTGACATCATTGTTGTCCCAGCTCGGCGTGCCCAACTGGATATCTAGAGAAACTATAATGCTTTTTAGCCATTTGTAGTTTTTCGTAGGGCAACACCTAAAAGTGTTATAATTAGTGCCAGAGAAGGGCAAGCCATGCTAGGCATCCCAGCTTAATGTTGCCACTGCCCATTGAGATGTAATTATAAATCTTTTACATATAAAAACAGCGTATCTGTAGCCACGCCTACATAGTTTTTCTAATTGTTCTTTACCCCCACATTTGTAGCCGTGAGGGACAGCAAGGCTGTGTGTTCCGAAAAGGGCAGAGGCAATGGTGGCAATACCACACGCTGCATCCTGCAATAAATCGAGCATATACGCATGCCGTAAGCACTTACTTGCTTCAAGGGAATCGATCGAGGCATAGTTCACCAGTCTATTCGGAGTTGTGTGTGTCGGTTCCCGAGTTCCGGATATCCCAGAACGTACGCGAGTCACGTGTTGAAGTCACGTGATCGCGTGTGAAGGTTCGCGCCCTCGCGAACCTGGATGGGCTGTCTCTAAACGGTACAGCCTAATCAGTCTGCCATAGACCAGGCAGGTCAGGCAGTATGGGGAATACAATTTACCTCTAACATTAAACAGTGATTTGGCAGGGAATGTCTTCCTTCTTTATGGAGAATTGAAAGTCAAAGCAACAAAGGTAGAATTCTACACATTGGGGTTAGAAATGAACCCATGTTGTTACGTTTGCTCATGAGATCAAGGTCCAGATAGGATGAAATGAAGAGACAAAGTTCTTCGTGATCCTGTATAGCAAAAAAGAGATCAGAGTTTTTATGCTATAACAGACAATGCTTGCCACAGGATGCACTCGTTGAGTCCCCCCACATTTGTTTTTAAGTAGAAAATCCAATTCTGTTCATGATTTAGGAGTATGCTGGCAACGTCTCCCCCTCTTCTTGGGCATTTAACCTTTCCCACAATGTTCCATCTGATATCCTGCGATGTATGTTTTTCTTGTAGGAAGTGTGCCACCAGTGGTGCGTTTTCACGTTTTGTCCTAATACAAGACATGTGTTCTTGTATTCATTTTTTTATGGGTCTGCTGGTCATGCCTATATAGATGAAATTACAGGGGCATTTTATCATGTATATAACATTTGCTGTGTTACAGTTGGTGAGTGTATTTTGTTTCCATGCTGTACGGAGGCCCAGATCAAGGGTTTGTGTGCATGTCGTGAGAGCACATACGTTGCATTGACCACAGGGTGAATGTCCCACTGTGGGTGTAGTGTCCGATAATGTGGTTTGTGTGTTGTCACAGGGTTCCTGATAGGAATGCACAAGACTGTCTCCGATGTTCTTCCTTTTTCTAATGGCGAACCTAGGCGGTGGGAGATTAACAGCCCCCACGTTTAGGATTGGCCAAAGTTTAAGGATTTCCCATTTAATCATATTGATTTTTGTGGAATATCCAGAAACCGCAGTGATGGTTTTCTGCCCTTCTGGTCGAATTTTCTGTTGTAAGGTGATGTCCCGAGGAATATTCCTTGCACGTTTTCTCGCTTGCCTGATTATCTTCTTCGAATATCCTCTGTCTAATAGACGATCTTTAAGAATTAGTGATTGGGTATCATATTCCTGAAGACTAGAACAATTCCTCCTGTACCTTAAAATCTGTCTAAAAGGCAAGTTGTCACAAAGTGTTTTCGGGTGAAAACTAGAGTATTTCAAAAGGGAATTGCGGTCAGTTGGTTTTCTAAAAACTGTCGTGCTCAGAGTCCCTTTGTCTGTATGTATCTCTACGTCAAGGAATTGTGTTATCTGTTTGGTGGCATTGTAGGTGAATTTCAAGTATCTATTTCTAGAATTCAACCATACCATGAATTCATCCAAGGTGACTCGATCGCCTGTGAAGAAAATATTAATAATGTATCGAGTCCATACTGCGATGTTAGGCAGAAATGGATTGGTGGCGGGATATATATGTATCTCCTCGAAATGAGCCACATGGAGATTGGCCAGGGTTGGAGCAAAAGTTGCTCCCATTGCAGTTTCAGAGCACTGCTGAAAAAAGGTTTCTTTATACAAGAAAAAGTTCTTTGTGAGTGCTATTTCTGTTAGCTGGAGAATGAAATGGATAGGCATATCCAGGGTCGAGCTCATATCCTGGAGAGTTTTTTCGACAATTTGCAGGGTCTCCATCTGTGGAATGTTGGTATATAGTGCCTCAATATCAAGGGTAACTAAATACTGTGTCCCTGGGTCAAACGGTAAGTTATTAACCATTTTGAGGCTACTCGTATCTTTTAAAAAGCACCGCATTTTGGGAACTTCCGGTCTGAGGAAGAAGCCCACGAATTCAGAGAGAGGCTCCAGAATGGATTGTATTCCTGCCACGATGGGACATCCTGGGGGTGGTAAGGTTCCCTTATGTACCCTGGGTAATGCATAGAAAGCTGGAATTCTCTGGAATCTAGGGCAGAGAAACGCTGCTTCTTGGGAGCTAATGTGACCTTCACATGCTGCTTCTTCCACAATCCCTGTGATCAAAGTACGGAGGTTCTCAGTCGGATCACAAGGTAGGACTTGGTAGTGTGTCCTATTGTCCCTGTTTTGTATAGCGACCTGATCGTGATGTTTTCATTGAACACACACGGATAACTGCCCATTCTCAGCAGACTCTGTCAGCAATAAATCCCTAACAATACCTGATACATGGCAGCTGGAAGGTCAGTACAAGCTTTGTACCTACGTATCTTTGATCATTCTTTCCACACAGATGAGAGAATATGTATAAAAATAGAAACACAACTTGATCGATTGGTAGTCTCACAAAGGGACCTCGGTCTTTAGTGTTAAAGCTAACCTTTTTTACTGAACGTGCAAATGGATGTGTCTCAATTTCACTGAACTTTAGAGGGATACATACATTTATACTGTAGTCTCTAAGCATTTGAGCCCGTAGCAGTGATTGGGGAGTGACTATGGATTATCTTTGTCTGTCCATAGGTTCTTCCCTTGAACTTCGCTGCAATGGCGATGAGAAGCAGGGTAAAGTATACACCCTGTGGCAGAAACGGGTGATCGATTGCTCAAAATCACCAATATCCTTTTCAAGAAGACTGTCCTGATGAAAGTGGTCTCACTCAAGTTTACGCCACTGAAACCGGTAGACAGTGGTTGGGACATGGTGGAGGCTAAAACTATTCCTACCCATACCATGTACAACTTTGTATATGTTTTTTAACTCTCCCACACTCTGTCTAACACGTAGTACCATCTAGACGGGTGTTGTGGGTTGTTTGTCTTCGTCTCAAAAAGCTCACCCATATAGGGAGTGCCGGCTAAAGCTTTGTTTTGGCAACCTGCAGGACTTCTGAGCTTTGAGTTGTTATTTAGAGCTACCCTAGGACTGTTCAACCTGGCTACGGGATATTAAAGTAGTTTGTACCCAAAGTAGAAGGTTGACCCCTTTCTTTGTCTTAGGTGTTGACTCTTTTTAAACACTTATTCACCCATACCGATCCAGTAGGATATCAGTGACTTGGGAAATACAGGAGTATAACAATTCTCAACTTGTTATATTGTTTTTTCAAAAATGATTTCTCTTTATCCTCCTTTCCTGTCCCTGTTAGATACGTGTTCCATCAGCGCTCTCTAAGGAAAGTTTTCCATTAGAGACTAGGTAGGGATAGTGAGTTCTTACCATCTATCCTTCTGTCTTCTACACCGACCCTGTATTTTCTTGGTCACTGTTTTGCCTACAAGACCCTCTGGTATGGGGAACCCTCACTGCTCTCTTGAAAACTGCATACAGTTGTGTGTTGCCCTCCCGCTTTGTGTTAATGTACCACAAGGCTCACCACTGCTTTTCAACATCTACATGACCCCTCTGATTAACCTCATCAAAAAACACAGTCTCACCTGCTGCAACTACGCAGATGACAATCAAAGCATCTTCAAAATCAACACCAGCTAAGAACAAAACCCAACCCTTACCAACTGCCTCACAGAAATAAAGCAACGGATGATCCACAACATCCCTTAACGATATCCGACAAAACAGAAATCAGGATCACGGCCAATGACCTGTCGAACCATCGCAACGCTTCATGGCCTACTGAACAGGGAAACCTGCCAGAACCATCCAAAGTGGTAGGTAAAAAACTGTAAATATGAATGAACAACGAACTAACACTAGAACCACAAGTCAATGCAGTAGTAAAGAAATGCTTCTTTCACTTGCACGCAATCAAGAGGATACTTCTCCTTTTTCACCTTCCTACACAGAACACTCGTCATGTCAAGAATAGACTACGCCAACAGCATATATTTCAGAATGCCAGAATACCTTATGGAAAACCTGCAACCAATACAGAACGCAGCAACAGCAAGACTGCTTGCTCCTCAGACTCACTAAGACGGAACACATCACCCAAGCACTGAGAACACTACATTGGCTACTTGTCAAAAAACACATTTTCTTCTATACCCTCTGCATAACACACAGAGCAATTCATGGCCAAAGAGTGGAATTCACACAGGCAAAATCCTCCATCTACAAACCAACACGAACATTAAGGTCCAGTAATGACATTCACCTCGAAGTGAAACAATATGCAAAGCATACATTCAGCAGAACAGCATTCTCCTGCATAGAGGTGTGACTTTGAAATTTGCTCCCAATGGAAATACGAACAACAGAAGATCACCTAAAATTCAGAAAACTGTTAAAAACATGTCTCTTTAACTCAACAACCTTAAGAGAAAACACCAGCAACTGAAAACCGCCAATGCAACACAATAAAAACACAGAAAACCTGATCTGCCGAAACAGGACCACCGAAAGAAATAAAGGAGCCAACTGCAAAACCCCAGAGAATAATGTTAACCTGACGAATCAACCCAACCTGCAGAAAAATATTGAGACGACCGCCGACCAACACTAGTAAAAAAAGACATCGGAACTACAGACACTCTCCTGGCACTCCATAACACCCAACAGGACACTAAACCAAACGCCCACAAACCACCCATATACAACCTTGCACCAAACACCACACAGCATCGTCCAACTAAAAACAAACCAGCACACAGCAAGCGGTTTTTACCAACTGAAACTACCAACAGCATATCAAAGTTCTCTTGCGCTTTTCCCACTAAATCCCACTAACCCACCCAATCCTCTTCCTTTTCAGATCTGTCAGAGCACTTTGAGACCATGAAAATGGCAGAGCTGTACGATATAACTCCCAATAACATATGCAGGTTACCAATGCTTGTTTTGTAGCATTTGGTCCTCAACGGGCTTCCTTTCTTGTTAAGCAGTACTCCCCTGTGGGCTGCTCCACATAATAGAGCTGAAGAAAGGAAGTTTGGCGCTACCAGACACATTTCTCGGCAGTAAAGCTGTTTTGTAAATTGAAATTCATTGGTCCGAAGCCTGGCCTCATCATTTGCTAAGGTGCTGGCCATTTCATAGATGGTTGCTATATTTAGAAGATAAACGTTCTTCCCTTCTAGAATGACTGCCCAATTTCTGCTTCTTCTTTTCTGAACCTGAGACCCTTGTCGTCCAGCTGTAAGGTGTGCTGCAGAATCATGGGTTCTTCATCTCCTGCAGTTTGTGCCAGCACAGGCTCTCTGTTCTCCACAATGGGTAGTGTGCTGCTTCTGGAAGGGCATGCCCTCGAATAGTAAGTCTGAGTCTAGATTCTAATGACAAGAGGATTTGTGCATGTGTACATTGACAAAACAGCATTGCTTGGGTGGTTCCCATAACCTTTCTACTCCAGAAGCCATGTTTCTTCATCTTCTGTTTTGGTCTCCACATTGGTCGCAATATGAATCTGTGGTTTCAATCTCTCCGGGCAAACCACAGATCAGGGATTCTCTTGCATCCCCCACACCACTTGGGTCAGACATCTGATGCCAGTTCCATGGGCTAAGGAGGGGGCACCTTGAGAATATCTAGGTCAAAGAATGGCCGCAAGTAAAGCTTTTCTTCCCATTCAAGAGCCCATCTGTGGTACTGGCCAGCATGAACCACATAGCAAATAACAAATAGGTGATCAACTAACGTTCTGTCTCGGGCTGCATTTTTTCACAAAAGGGGTGAATACTTTCCAGGGAGGTAGAGTAGGCTGGGGACCATCTAGGTCAGGTGCTTGAGCTGCTGCTGCTCATATCAACAACTGTTCTTCAGCTGTGTAGTATTTTGAGTTTCTGCTAGTTGATCTTGTTTACGGTTGTCTCTTGTACACTCTCTTCCCATTTTAATTAATCCCCAGGTCCTCGAAAAAGTTTACAGGAGGCGGCACACTCATTTGCCATAGACATGCCAATCCCTGTTTGCGAGTGCCTGTGGGTTACCAATGTGCCTTATTGCTTGATGATTAGGAATGTAGTTCTGCAACAAAGAGGTTTCGACAACAATTTGTTATTTCCTGGATGTTGGGAAACTGGCCATGCCATTGGTCTATGTCCGGTATTCGGTACATAGGATTCCTGGTTTCTCCAAAAAGTTTCTCATGAAGTCTGTGGTCCTTTTAGTCATTTTGGATTTCAAATTACTGTTGTTTTATTCAGTGTGTCCTTTTCTATTCTAAAACAATCCTGTGAGGTAATTCCACCAAATCTCCCCAATGGGAACTAACACCACCCTACCACCACTTGTAATTCCATGGTGAACCCACAGGATCAAGTGTTGGTAACGGTAAACAATGTTGGTGGTAATGAGCACTGAATTACCGCCTATCTCATAAGGTGGCCCTAAATCCTTTGACTGAGTTTACGTATACAGCATATAGTTTGCGGCCATGTGACTTTGAATGTGCGGACTCCCACCTTAGATGTTATAGCAAGAATAGTGTGACATCAGTGTAGGGGAGAATTGGATGTGGGAGGGTGACGAAAATAGCAGCAACAGTATCCAAGGTGTTCCTTCTCTGAAACGTTCTGTACCCCTTTGATGCCTTCACCACACCCACATGCCATTAGCCCTAGGGGGTCATTACAAGTTTGCCACTATCCTGCCGGTAATGCCAGCTTTCCCGCCGCCTGACACCCGCGTATTTCTGGGATATTACAGGTGGTGGGAATGCTGGTAATTCCTCATTCCATGAAGCCCCATTAGACTCCATCGGAGTAATTACCTGAATTACCTGAATAACGGGCACCGGTATTACCGTTAATTCCATCCTTTTTTTGCCAATGGGCCCTGATTTACCTCCTGCTCTTGTCTGGAGGTAAATCGGGTAAACCAAACTGTCAAAACATGTAGTTTGGCGGGGCGGTAAACATTCCAATAATGGATTTACCAGCATTTCTACTGGCACTTTGACCGCTCTGCCAAACTTGGAATGACCCCCATAGTGTTTATTTTTCTTTAAATCACGGGGGACTTTGTTGAGGGTTTTCCCATTACTTTTACAAAAGGTAATGCTGGTACGTAGTAATAAGAACTGGGCATGTGTGCCCCAGAAGCTGCTGAGCTTAGACCTCTTAGACCTCTTAGACAAGCTTGGGAAAAGTGGGTGAAGGCCATCAGCATGCCATTTTGTGGACTGTACCAGTTTAAACTAGAAAAGACAATGAGCTCCACGTTGGGGGCCAGAAGTGAGTCAGGACGAAACGGAAAGTGTTACATTTGTCATCATAACCCGGAAGTCGATTAGCAGGATACTAGAGGGCCATAGAAATAGAGGACAGACTTTTGTAGCAATACAATGGGGGGTCATTACGAGTAAACCAGTCCGGCAAAAATGCCGGTAACACGGGCGGTACTACCTGCTCTCGCATTTTTTCCCAGAGCGGCTTACTCTGAATCTGCCGGTAGGGGCATTGAACTACCGTCAAGCCTGACCTGCCGGGAGATCAAGCCCCTACTGGCAGATAAATCACTGAAGCACCGACACCGTTCACAATGGTGCCGGTGCTTCAGTAGTTCCCATCCCATGGAGTCCTGTCGCACTCCATGGAATGGGAATTTAGCACCACTGCTGGCACCCGTAATCTCCTGGTAACAACGGATATCGGGCGCGAGTAGAACAGGCAGGTTACCGGCAGACTCGTAATAAGGCCCAATGGCATGCCGGTAGGCCTGTGTAAAACCCTTCAAAGATATGGGGTTGAGCGTATCGAGGGGTATAAGGGAAGTAGAGATGTGGGGCCAAGTGGGTTAGTTGGGTGTCAGGATGATCATGAGATTCTTGTCGGTTTTCTTTAAGGAAATGGGTGTTAATAAACTTTTACCTTTTCATCTGAAGGGGAAATAAAACTGCTATTTCGTTCACCACATCAACATGACATTTGTAAAGACTAATTGTTGCTATGAACATGTGCTTTAAGAATGATTTTGCACGTATTTTTAGTCTGTAAATAAGATTTGTTCAAAACCTATGGGGTTAAGGGGTGAAGTGAAGCTTTTGTTAAATGGTGGCATTGGTCTTAGATACGGCATACCGTGTGGAAGTAACTGTGAATGTTGTGCTTGGCTACAACGCGGCATGCATGGCAGGATGTCATTTTGTATGTTGAATTGTAGGATGGTGCACGATTCTTCCCCCCCTCGCCCCAAATTAGAAGGGGTTTTAAGAGTATAAAATAGAGAGAAAGTCAGGCGATTTAAGATTCTTATTTTTTCGGTGTTCTGGAAAGGTTGGCAGTGAGTGCCATCTCAAGAGCTGTGACACGGGAGACAGGTATTCAGAGAATGGACCTCCAGGCCCACCCAACCTGTCCATTTTTACCTACTCTCTCATAGCAGTCCCTAATTGTTGTCCAATTGCAGCTCGTCTTTCCCAGTGCTGTAGTTCCTCGTTTCGGTGCCAGCCTTTTTAATTCAATACCTGTACCTGTTTTCCTCACTGCAGCAAGAGGCTTTTCCCTGTATTCGCCGGGAATACAGGGAATAGCCATGAAACTAACAGTGCTACCGATCCCTCCCCTCCAGTCTCACGCCACACTTTCATGCTTTAAGAGTACTCTACCACAGGGGGGAAAAAGGCCTCAAGCGCGGTGGTCATTGCTTGCTTCTTGCTGTGCACGCGAGGTTTTCATAGAAACAGTACGTCAGAAAGAACAATACCCGGAGCTCGTCAAGCATGGGTAGAGGCGCATGACTCAACAGGGACGTGGAGGAACTTCATTAAAAACAACACCCTAACACTCATCACCTGCGCAAAAGGGGCGAGAACTAAAACAGGCTAGCAGGCTTGTCAGCAGGTCAACACCCAGCCAGTAACCCAGTTTAATCATCTAAAGGCATGTGGGTGGAGACCAGAGAGCAAAGAGATTGTTAAAGGGTTCGAAAAGTTGTACCCTGCCCCTAAAATGCAGTGACATATCTCAAAATACATGGGCTTCATGGACAAGCCCTGGGCCAATCTAGTTCCCTGCACCTGTGCACTCTTCACCCATGTTCTGTATGTTGCAAACTCGCCTAGCTCCAAGCAAGTTACACCCATCAGCACTCATCTTGTTACAAAAGATGCGCGAAACTAGATAATACGCCATTAATTGGCGCGTAAAAGGTCTCTTTTATGAGGCAAAGCACGCCTACGAATTAAAGTAATTGGAAGAAAAAAAACATGCAAGAGCGACACAAGGCTTGAAGATTAGTTAAGGAGGAATAGTTAAAGGCGGGTCCAGTGCTCGCCAGTGACGCAGAGTAATGAGCATCAGGTCAATTCACTTCTGTCTCAGGAAAATCCTGTCCTCTCATTACTGAGTTAGTCAGCATTCCTTCGGGAATTACCAGTGAACTCCTTTATCTTTATTGCACGTGGCAACGGGAAGGATCTGCATGCTTTATAGCCATGCAAGCCCTTCAGTTATTCCCCATTTCGCAATCCCATTGGACACCATTGGGAAACGCGACATCACTGCATGTGATCATCTCGAATATTAAAGGCCGCACAAACAAAACACCGATTTCTTTCGACCGATTTTGTGCGGCCTTTAATATTCGAAATACAAAAATACCCCCCTTGAAATCTGAGGTTTTCCCCTTAGCACCCCTTAAACCTCTGCCCTGCACCAACCTCACCTCACATACAAAAACACTCACCTTTTCCCAATCCTCCGCCTCACATACAAATGCACTCAAAAACTCAAACGCACACACAGACACGCAGACACACTCCTTCTCCCCTCCACTCTCCCTTAAACACGTCTCCATCAGCCTGTCATCCCCTGGGCGCACACCTGTGCGGCAGGGGCATGACACCTACGATTTAGAAAGACTGGTCTGAGCAGCCTTTCTAAATCTGTCTTTACATTTTTGTGAAAATGAAAAACATGTTTTCACTCAATACTGATGTTGCCATGGGCGGTAGTATCGCATGTAGTGGCGCATTTGTGCGGAGGAGATTTCGTGCACAAAAAAGCTCGTGGTTTTTGTGGGTCTTATTTATTAAACTCGTAATTTGGCAGAGTGGTGAAACATGCAAATACTCAGTGCTTTAAGTGGGATTAGAAATCAAGGGGGGCTCTCTTTAGGGGGTGTGACTTAAATACAGGTGTACTAGGCCAAGCCCGCCTAATGAGAGCCCCCCTCTGGGGCTATTAAAAGAAGTAGAGCTGGGGCACACTGACATTATTACCTTTGATGCGCCCAGCCCCTTTTTTTAAACAAAAACAGGGTCACCAGTATGCCCCAGCTCACACGCAGTAGGCAGCTCTTTCATTCAAAGAACTGCATGGTGTAACGCTTTAACCACAGGCTCCTTGAATGAAAGGGCTGCCTGCTGCTGTCTCTGTGCTCTGAAATGGGAGCCTTCATGCTGGGTGATGACTTTTTACTCAGAAACAAAAGGAGAGCTGGGGCACCGCAGGGCACGGCCGTGAACATGAGCAAGGGAATAGGTTGTATGCCAAGCACTGATAAGAAAGGCCTGAGCTACACAGATCCATAAACCCTTCATTGTCCTAAAAATGTTACCAACCTTCGTGCCCTGGGAAGAATGTGCCCCGCAAGGCCATGGGAGGAGGGCTGAGTGTCTGTGAACAGTACAATCCCATGAGAAGGAGGGCACTGGCCTCCAACTCCCACCAGTCCCAATCCTAAATTATAGCACCCAAATGCCCTAGTTTTAGGACTTGTGAATTCGAAGGTACCAGCCAGCCCCAGACCACTGACCGTAAACCTGTTACACCCTCTGATCGATCAAAAGGATCACAGAGCAGGACCATCCTACCTTCACTTCTAGGTCACGTGATTTGTGCTGCAAGGTGCAGGGTGGGGAGAGATTATAGCCCAGAACAAGGGTGGAAGACCTTGGAGAGATGCCGGCCTGTCTGGGAGCGAGTGAAGTGTGTGAGTTAGTGTGACCTCAGATTTTTTCCCCTGGGCCCCTGACTACTCATGCCAGGTGCACTTTTACATAGATAGAGATGTATTCTTTGTTTGTAATATGCTTGTTACTCCGCCACCCTCTGACTGAGGAAAACTGCAGCATCACCCATTAGAAATAAAATGGACAGACGGGGCTGAGACCAATGACCTGGCATCCGCTATGAAGCAGGTAACCTCTGTGTAGGGACGCACCAACCAGCCGCGCGGGTTTCTACTGTATGCAATGATGTCACTGATGACACTGTGTACCTTCATAATGTACTGATCATGCAGGTTTGGCAGAACGTTCCGCGACAGTAGAGTTCTTTGTTGGAGCTTTTTCCTTTTGTATGGAACTAGACCTTGTTATCCTTACAAGAGCTGTATTGGGCGTTTTTCCCTAGTGGGTTGTATTTTTTCTGGTGTGGACATCTAAGGGGCTTTCCTACATTTGGTGACCCTGACATGATCCCAGCAACCCCTGCAATGAAAGAGGCTTCCAGGCTGCTTCTCTGGCGGGGCCACGCTCACCTACAGTGACCAGTTCAAAGCGCGCAAACCGCAGAGGTATGCAGGAGCCATTTTTACAGAATTCTTTGAAGCGGAGGACAGCTCCAAGTGAGTGCAGGCTATTATTGGGACGCTGTGATGGATGAGCTCAGGTGAACACGCAGATGTGCGTACATCCATTGTGAGGGATAACAATAAGGTGGGTGGGTTTTTGGGTGGGTCGGTGAGTAGGTGGGGGGTTTGGGTTTGGGTGGGGGTGGGTGTGTGTGTGTGTGTGTGGTGGGGGAGGGGGTGTGTTGGTGTTTATAATACCATGTGGTGAGATTTAGTATTATAATACTTGTTTTGATAAGCTAAAAGGATTTTTATGGAGGAAACACCGGAGTGTAGGGAACCTTTTCTGAGTGAGGAAAGATGATGGTGCCATTTGTTTTGTGACAAGGAGATAAAGGAAAAATGTGGAGCTCTGTATAATGAGTGGACTCAGTGGAAGTAGTGGTTGTTTTCACTGGTTATTGTAACTTGTTGTTTTAGTGTATTATGATATTTTGTGCAAGAGATGGAGGCCAGATGCAGGCCAGTGTTGATAATTTGTTTTGAGATCGTGTATATTGATAGTGTGGGAGTGTGTGTGGGTGGAAAAGGGGGAGGCGGAAGTGCTCACAGGGGGTGACAGCGAGGTGGTGACAGTGGACTGGTAGTGACTTTTGTAATTAAAGTGTGCGCAGCGCCTATTTGTAAAGGTTGGGCATTTTGGAGCATGCAAATTGTGCAGATGGTAGGCGGGACACCACTAAAATATATGTACATTGCATTACCATTGCACATGGATAAGATAGAGAAGTATCACAAACAGTGGGTGTTCGAGACACAAGGGGGGATGCCCCGCTCCAGGCCAAAGGGTGGCATCCACAATAGAGGGATACTAGACCGCATGACCACATTTCTAGCTGCTAAATATAAAGGTAAACCGCTTAAAAAGAGAAAAGAGGAATTGGATCTGTGGAAAATTATAGGGGATGTGTAGGACTCTGATTGGCGAGGGGCTCAGAATACTGAAGGGGCCACCCTAGATGTGATGTCCGCGACAACACAGGGGACTATGACTGTGACCCCACACACAGGGCTTTACCCATTCACCACTTCCTCAGTCAGGGGTTACACAAACCCGACATGCGTGCCCACCCCGGCGACCGGCCCACCTCCCTACATACCGACACCAAGTGTTATCTCGCCCAGGCCAATAAGGCACAGGAGGAGCTAGAGCAGGCATTCTATGATATGCTACTGCAATTCGCCCAACTGAGTGCAGTACAGGAAGGAGGGTGGAAGAAGGGGAACAGTTTGGATGAGCGGAGAGCAGGAGACATTTTATTTCAGTTAGATAGTATGCCCATAAAGGATGTGCACATTGAGAAGGAGGGAGGTGGTAATGGGCGAGTGGGGAACATGGGGTACGGGACAGTGAGGTCCGACAGAGACACAGAGAGCTTAGGGAAGAGAGATGGGAAACAGTGGATGAGATTGAGGATGACAAAGGGGATGGGCAAACACCTGAGGTTACGCCATGGTTGGAAAGTTTGTGGGACTGCGGTTAACTGGTTTGGCCAGGTAGCAATAGCAAGGAAAAAGGGAAGTGTTGGACGCAAAGAAGGGAGGAGTACAGGTACTCAGATGCCATTGTTGCATAGAGGCTTAGGCAAGCCGCACCATGTGCCCTGCGTGCAAATGGATAATAATAATTTTATTAAACTGCTCCCGCCCCTTATTTCTGGGGCCGGAAAATGGATTTAAACATTTAAAAAACAGACAGCAGGGATTCCCTTGGCCCTTGGGGATATGAAAAGCTTATTTGTTGCAATTGTGGGGGATCAGGTCGGAGATGTGTGGGTCAAAGCAGGATATCCAGTAGTAAAGTTGGACAATGACGCACATGATGGTGCACCGTTCAACAATATCAGAGCACAGGGGTGGGAAGCGCTGTGGCGATCATACCGTGACACAACAGACCTGCTGTCTATCATTCAGTGCACCGTGGGGAAGGATGAGGACCGGGCACAATACATTAACGTTCAGGAGATGTAGCGTGCGGATATGGGGGAACAGTGGTACCAATCAGTTCCTCTTTTTTATTTCATTATTAAAAGGGGCGTACCCAAGGAAGTGCAGAAAGCGCTAGACAAGATAGTGGGTATTGAAGTGAAAGGGTGGGCATAGATCCAAACCGTAATAAATACATCATTGTAAGAGCATAAAGGAGTGGGAAAAGGAAACATCCCAGAGGCTGCAGGCAGAGGAAGCAAAACTATTATAGAAGAAATTAGCAAAATATCAGTTGAAAGGGCGGTAACATCAAGGGTACAAACGGACGTCGTGATGGGGCAGACCTGGGCACCTCCAGAAGTAAGAATAGCAACATTTTGTCCAGGAGGAGGACAAGGACAGTGGCGATGTGGACCACAGTGCCCCTACCCAGAGTGGCAGCAAAGAAGTCAGCAGCACGGGAGGGGGATGTGTTTAGAGCGGGCACAGGGGGATTTGGAGGCAAGGGACATCGGGGAGCAGGCATGGGTCCCTTGCAATGCTGGAGCTGTGGGAAATGATGACACCTATCAAGGGAGTGTAGGAGCAGGCAGAGAGCAGGATACAACCTCTATAACAACTACTTCCTACCACCCCTGCCCCAAACACAAGCACCAACCCTGAGACCAACCTCCATACCCTACGAGATACACCATGCTTACACACAACTGCCACCACAACCCCCCAGTGCACAAGTGCATCATTTGCAAGTAACACACTCATTAGTTCCCCAACAGAATACCATGTACAGGAGCAGCATGCCAATGACTGATGCGGTGCCGAATGGCACCATTGTACCCTACCGAGGTGTGAGTGTGGTGGGAAATAACCGTTTCAAGTTTCTCAGCAGCAACACATATCCTGACTAGGGCATAACTCTTGCGTGCCCAGTCCTGTCCATGACAATCCACACTGACGTGGAACCCATGCTTGGTGCTGAGATAGATAACAATCAATTCATCTTCATGGTTAACATAGGTGCCACTAAATCATGCATCATTGAGGGAAACATCCCATTATCAGGTAAAACTCTTGAGATGCAGGGCTTCTCTGGGTCTATCGCTTCAGTTCCCTATACAAAAGAACTTGACATCAAAATAGGGCGGGGATGCTTGCACCTCTGTTGTATTCTGAGAGTTCCCCTATAAATTTGTTGGGTCGAGACCTTTTGAGTAATTTGAATATGATGATCTTCTTCATGGACCATGGAGTAGTGTTTGCCACACCGGGCATGTGCGTCATAAAAGCAATGATCATCATACATGCAAGGGTAGGAGAGGCAGTGGTTCCAAGTATCCCCGTGGACCCCAATTTGTTTGTGTATGGCATAACAGTGCTTCTTTATGCAGTGCCCTAAATTGGCAAGGCTTGTTGGCGAGTGCCGTTGACTTCATGTTCTGAGTTGTGTTGTCCCCTGAATCGGTTACAGGAACAATATTGTCCCTCGATATGCAGGGTCTGGTGGTGTCAGCTAAATGGATTGTTGTAATTGGAACTGACTCAGAAGGGTGTGAGTGGCACACAGTGCTGTGTATTGACCCAAAAATTCCTCTTAGAGAAGTGATGGAAGCAGATTTGTTTGAGGATAGACCGGATGTTGGCGAGATTGTCCTAGCAATTGTTATCACTTGCAACATTAAGGTGCAGTATCGAAAACAGCAATTTCCTCTGATGGCTCTAGAAGCACCGCTCCCTTTTACTGAGACAGACTTAGAATAGGTCCCTCAAAGGTTGTGGACAACAAATGCTCATGATGTTGGCCTCTTACAGGGAGTGTCCCCAGCAAGAATAACACTCAAGCCAGGAGCAGTAGTGCCCTGGGTGAGGCAGCATCCCTTGTCAAGAGAGGCAGAGGAAGGGGTACGGGTTACCATTGTTGCCCTACTAAACCAGGGGATAGTTGTACCATCTACCTCCCCATGCAACACAAGTATATACCCGATTAAGAAGGCAAAAGGAGGAAGCTGGAGGATGATTCAGGATTTGCGCCCTTGTACAAGCAGAATTTCCTGTGGTCCTGTACCCTGCAACAATATTGTGTAACATCCCCAAGGAGGTGACCCACTTTACTGTGGTGGATTTTAAGAATGCCTTCTTTTCTGTTTTTTTGCACCCCGATTCACAGCACCTTACTGTGTTTACGCATAGGGGATGCGCTTTAAACACACAAGACTACCTCAAGGGTACTGCAAGTCCCCAGCATCTTTAACATAATATTACACGCTGATCTAGGCAACATCCAGGTGCCCAGTACCATCATTCAATATGTTGATGATTTGCTAGGGTGCAGTGTCAGCGCGCACCAATGCAGGAAGGACTCCATAACACTTCTGCAACTTCTAGCCTGCAAGGGCTAGAAATTTGATCAGGCCAAATTACAGTACTGCCTCCAGGAGGTACTGTACTTGGTCAATTAATATCAGTGAATGGCAAGTGACTAATTCCTGATCGTGCCACCTCTGTGTGTGCCACCCCACAGCCCAAAACAGTGAAAGGCATGCAAAGGTTCTTGGGGCTACGAAATTACGGTAGGGCACGAATTCTTGATTATGCAGAATACACAAGACCCCTGTTACATCGCCTTAAAATAGCTCCGAAAAGCGGCAATAAAATAGTATGGACTGAGAGAAATTTACACCAATTTCTATGACCTCAAGGAGGTCATTTCCACCATACCTGTGTTAGCAACCCCGGACTTCACACAAGAGTTCTACCTATTTTCCCACTCTAATGGACAGTTGATGACTGCAGTACTGACACCGAAAAGCTCCATGGGCCACACACCATTGGTATATCACAGTGGGATCCTAGATTCAGTGATGCAGGGCCAATTCACCTTTAAGCAAGCACTTGCTACTGCAGCAGTTGCTGTTGAAAAGAGTTCAACTATCATTATGGGATGCTCCATAACATTGTACGTTGAGCATGCAGTTTTTGCCATTTTAGAACATTCCAAATCCATGCTGACTACACACCAAACGTCTGCATCTGAGATTATCCTGTCAAGTCCAAACATCCATATTGTACAATGCAAAACTGTTAACCCAACCACCTTCTTGACAGAAATGTGTTCTGACGAGGACTTAGCAAACCATGACTGTGTAACTTTTGAGGGGGAAGAGGATGATATTCCAAAAATACACAATAGACCGCTAAAAGGGGGGGAGGTCCTCTTTGTTGAAGGGCCAGCAATAATTGACCAAGACACAGGCTTGCAGGACACTGGTGCGGCAGTGGTCCGCTTAGTGGATGGGGAATATGAAATACTAGTGCAAAAGAGATTGCCAATGCAATTTACGGCTCAAGCTGCTGAGCTCAAAGCGTTTGTTGAGGCGCTACTTGCGTGCCATGGGTGTCATGTGACCATTCACTCTGATTTGGCATACGTCACCACCACAGTGCATGCTGGTCTTGCATGGTGGAAGAGGAGGGGGTTCAGGAGAGCAGACAGATCACCAGTGCAACATGCTGCATTATTGGACAAGCTTAGTCACGCATTATCCCAACCATCTGTAGTGACAGTCGTAAAATGACCTGCTGACACTAATAACAGACAAGGTCTCACTCGGTAACGCTGCCACCCACATGGCGGCGAAAGCGCCAGCATATCTTCCAGTGTCACAGGTTTCCGAGTACCCTATACTAACACCCAACACTGAGCAGTGGCCAACACCCTAAAGCACCTTACCAATAGCGCAAATAATAGAGTTACATAATAGAGTTACAAAGCCAAACACCACAGAAGGAAAAAGAACTGTGGGTGTAAACAGTCCCCGAATTACTTGTTATGGAGATAGGAGACACCAGGGAAAGCAGTTATGCCACAAAAATGATTACTGGTTGCATTCGACCAGTTACATCATTCATCACATGTTTCTAAATAGCATATTGCAGCGGACATCCAGAAAGACTGGTTTGGCCCCAATCTCCAGGAGACCTTAACTAACATGGCCTATACATTGCACCACGTGGCAGAGTTACAATACAGGGCTTACGTTGGGAACTATCAGAGGCGCCTTGCCCCGCCCTACTGGGCCGTTAGCAAACTGCACATTGATTATGCAGACATGGGCAAAAGGTGCAATGAATCTTGCTATCTTATTGTGGTTGTGTGCCCCTTTTCACAATGGGTTGAGGCAGGACCATGTGCACATCCAGATGCTAAATGCGCTGCAAAATGTTTGATGCAGGAGGGTTTTTCCTCGATGGGGCGTGTGCAATGTATTAAGGTCAGACAATTACACGCATTTCTTTAACAACCTTTTCGGGCATTACTGGTCATCAGGCATCAAATGTGCACCATTTACCAACCCCATGCCAACTCGTTCCTGTTAGAAGAGTGTCAGATGCTCCTAAGGCAGCATCAGTTTTGGGGGAGGAATTTAGCAGATATTTGTCCTCCCTAGTGAAGGCAATAAAATGTGTCTCCCAACAGATTGCGCCTCGTCGAACAGAGGAAGCACCCAGAGTGGCAACGGACACACCAGCAACATCACCCCCTTTGCAGCTGTTCCCTAGGGACTGGATCTATGTAAAGAATTTTGTCCGCCGGTGGAACCAACCCAGGAATAACGGCCCCTTCCAGGTGGTTTATGCCACTCCCTTTGCAGTTAAGGTGAAGGAGTTACAAATCTGGATTCACCCCTCTGATGCCCCAGCCCCAGCAACTAAAAAAACTCAGCCCGTACAACCAAATATACTACCGAATACTACCACACAACACTGCTACACATCACATTTGGAAAGGGATTGCAATCTCACAGTTCCCCCATACTCTTCTTTTTCTCTTTCTCCTATTATGTATACCTCTCTCTCTCTCCTTTATCTTTTTTGTCTTTTCCTCAATATCTTATAACAGCACTTCCTTTTCAGGCAGTTTTGAAGATGGACCCAAGTGGCTTAACTGATTCTGTTTGTTAGGAAAAGTAATGTTCATGGTACCATGTCCAGATTTTCGTATTCGTATTTATGTGCATTACATTATATTGCTCGGCTGTTTGCAGTATTAATGTTTGGTTTCCGTCTATATTTAAGCTGTAATTGTATATGGGCAGAGCAAATGCTATCATCATTCGGTCTGCTCAGGATGTACATTCGACCAAAGGTACAAACTTGCAAGTGTTCCCATTCCATTTCACACACAACGCTGTGGCCACAGATCCCCATGTTAATGATCAAAAAAGAAGTTACAGTACTTTCCACAATACCACTGATCCTAATATTTTTCTGAGATACCTCTTAATATCACCAAGTCTTTTGAAAATGTATATAACATAGTTTTAGCACGTAGAAAAAGGCAATTAAATATAAATATAAGTACTGCAGACTTGGTCTAGATAGGCTAGAATATGTGCACCACCCAGAAGTTTCAGAAAGCTGGTATGCAGACATGAGCTCGTGGGAAGGACAAGGGTGTATGGAAGTTTTCTGTTCATTGTAAGGGAGGCAGGGTATCACAAGTATGATACTGACACAAGAACACGTTTCAAAACCTTTATTAGATTCTTGGGGTTTGGAAAAACTCCTACGTTGCCCTATCGCCATGATGGGAGTAGTCTCTACCATCAAATATCAAATCTAGTCAGTCTATATCAAATCAAAATGGCCTATACTAACAAAACCTGCCTGCCCTATCACTTATAGAAAACGTGTGTAACAGGAATGTGTATGCAAAGAAAAGTCAATGTTATAACATAAAGGATTAATGTGACTGAGTCAGCTCCCCACGTTGGACAGCACACAGTAAAACAGCCCCCGTAAACAGGTTGACACTCTGGCTCAGGTGATCCAAAAAAAAGGCAGTTCAAAACATGGGTCAAGGCTCGCTTGGCCTTCCACGTTAAAGTCACTTTTTGTCTCAAGAGGATAGTTCAGGTGCAACTGCTCACCTTGGAAGCAAGACGACACGGAGCACCACAGGTTCGATCCCCGGGTCCATGCTTAGAAAGCTCTGGGTATTAACCCCGTTATAAATAACTTATCAAATCATATCATTATTTCAGCTTCCCAAAAGATCTTTCACAGTTCAACAAAAGTTCACGTAGGTCTCCCTCTGTCAGGCACGGACCTCTCAAGGAATTAATAGTTCAGGTAGGCCTCAGTCGGGCTCAGACCTTTCAATCACGGCACTTGCAAGGGTTCCCTTCCCCAAGCTACATTCTCATTCTTAGGGGTTCCCTTCCCCTAACTTATTTTATGTTTCCGGTCTCCTTCAGCCAGGCTCGGACCTTTCACAGATGTTGAAGACTTCCGAATATGCAAGACTTTTACCATAGACCTCTGCACAACCACTTCGAATTTCACTTCAGCTTTCCCTTAATGTTATTTGCCACAATGTCTGTTGGTAGTGGTAGTTCTATACCTCAATCAGAAAAGTTCAAAGAAATCTTCCTCTTCAAACAATCACCTTTTAACTTCCCCTTTCGCCAGGGTTAATCTTGACAATTGTGCATTTTAGAGTTTGTTCACTTTACTGCTTTATAACAAGACATCAAACATTTCATGGAGACTTTCGAGTGGGCTATTTCCTTTCGATGGACTACTACGCTACTATGTATCACTGGCTTCACAGTTATCTGTAATTTACAAGTTCATTACTGGTTTGCTTTCATTCGCGTCTCATCAGCATGTGCGCTACATTAAATCGTGTGATACACTGTGCAGGCAACAACCTCCTGCATGGAACTTCAGGGTTTTCCTACCCCTTGCTCTGGACCCTCGATCGTTTGTCCTGCTCCAGTGGGTTCGCCTTTGCCCCGTCAGATCTGCTCCTTCTCGTCTCTCACCTTGCTCAGAGTGTGTCTCTATGTACCACCTTTTATCCGTGTGGGGGAGCTAATAGTTATCAGATCAATTTGATTAAGGTCAAATGTCTGACTTTGCCTGACCTGATTAAAGGGACATGTCCAATGAGATATGTAAGGTTTAGCCTCTTTAGTCTCAGTCGTCCTCTTCCTCGGCCCAGTGTTTATGTAGAAAGGGGGGGCTGGAGTTTGAACATTGGAGAATCCTAAAAAATAGAATGGGGTATGGGCACGGGAAAGGAGGATACCGCGTCTCACCATCGGTTGCCTCACCTCCACTCCCTGAAGATCCCCCACCCAGGTGATCCTCCCGCACATGTCCACCCCCAGGGTCTGGACCCAAAGGCAATGGCCGGGCCCTGGCCACCTGAGAGAGAGAT
Source organism: Ambystoma mexicanum (assembly GCF_040938575.1). Lineage (NCBI taxonomy): Eukaryota > Metazoa > Chordata > Amphibia > Caudata > Ambystomatidae > Ambystoma > Ambystoma mexicanum. Next base: position 1,144,554,977 of record NC_090935.1, on the reverse strand, counting down.
CCCCGGGAACTAGCAAGTGAGACACCCTTTGGTTTCTCACATCATTGATACCACACGCGTCGGGAGCACCCAAGGTATTAAGGCTCAATGCCTGGTTCATCTGGCACTGCGTAGGCTGTGAGGCACGTTCCAGCCACAAAGTGTGCTATTAGAAACTATGGATCCTGATCAGCTGCATCCCACCAAAAATTCCAAAAGTATCCAGTGTTTGTGGAGGGGTAAAATATGTGGACAGCAGGTGGCAAAAAAATCAATAAGTTGTGCAGCAGGAGGGTTGCGGGTATTCAGAGATGAAGTACTGGCTCAAGTAAATAAAGTATATGCGCAATTCTGGAACAAACATATCGCAAAACTGACATGGATCGAAGCAATAGAAAAGTTAGTGCAAGTGCAACAACAGCAAAGCCATGAACTATGCTTTTATAACGAAGGAACTGTTTTAGTAGAGTACAACATGAAATGAAATAAAGCATTGTTCATTTCAGACCTCAAATAAGGCACTGCTGCAGTGATGGACTACTAATGGGTCTGTGGGCAGCAGGCCTTCTTGCACCTCCCACCATCATGGAGGTACTACTGCTCACTGGCAATGCTGCATTCCGCAATTCTCGTGATCCCTGAAGAACACCTTGCAGTGGGATCGAAACCATGGCCTGCCCCAGCTCCAACAGTCATAAAGTCAACAGGCATGCCAGTGCAGCCCCCATCTTCAGTGTCTTAGCTGAGAAGGACAAGAACAGAAAATGGTGCAGAAAAAGAAGTTCTAATTACCTGTCTCAAGACGCCTCCGAATTTCTCAAAGAAATGCCAAATGAACATAGACCGTTTAGCAAAGAATTTTTTTTTGCATCTTTACTACTGCCTTGGGTCCAAAGAGCCACCAATGCCAAGTGGCTTCAAATTGTCAGATGGGAGGTCATACATCTGGTGAATGACACGGGGCAATGCCTCAATGCAACCAAGGTTGCGATGCGTGCCCTAAGGTTAATGACCCTCCAGAACAGATATGTGCTTGACCTGCTCACGGCAAAGGAAGGGAGGGGGGGGGGCTTCTGCAAATTGTCGATTCTTGCTGCACATTTGTGCCTCCAAATAATGTGAAGCAAATAATAGGAGCGTTGCACACCCTCGGCGCGCACATGCAAATAGAAGCTGGCAGACAGGAAGATGAATAGTTCAACAGCATTTTTTCTTGGGCACCTTCCTGGATGGGGACGATCGGGAAAATGCTAGTACGCATCATTGGGTTTCGTGTTGGTCGTTTTTTGCACCTGCCAATTGGGACTCTGATGTTGTGCCAAAGTGGTACCATGATGATGGTTACAATTGGGGTATCTAACGCGTCTTGCGGTACAAAGGCTAGTGCTGTCCAAACAGATGACCCAAACTAACCACGCATGGTGCTGATAGAGCTGCTTAGATTGACAACACTCAAGGGTACAATACCTTTGGGAGGCCTTAGGCTGAATAAGGGAAAGGTGACTGAGTCATGCAGATGCTAGATGTGTATCAAGGAGACAAATGACATAAAGGTCATGAGACCTGGCCACAAGGCTCAACGATAAGTAAGGAATAAAGGACATGTGTTCCTGAGCACATGGACCACTTCCTGAATAATACTGTGATCAAATAAACAGTGGCATTTCAATGCGAACAGTGGCATGATCTTCAAGGGGTCAGAGAGGGGCATCTGGTGACGGTCAGTGGCTCCTTGTAGAAGTCCTTGTGCAGGATAATTATTGCAAGTGAACCTGGGAAGAGTAATTGTTTCTTCTTTTCAGGATGGAGCCAGTGTGCCAGCCCAGCATAGACTTGCGATACTGCAACCTTGTTGCAGAGCACCTGTGAGTTAACTCATGTCAATAAAGTCATTGGAGGTCGTTTTTGCCAAATGAGTAATTTGGCGGCATGGAGCCATTATGAGTTGACATACATCTAGTTAAAACGCACTTTTGCACTCCACCCTGCAAAGTGAGTTCATTTTTAATTGGGAGCAGCGCTTGCAATGCTGGCCGAACGTCTGGCAGGATTGGTCATTGTATACACTGCTTACCATGCGCACATAGTAAGTAGTTTTCACAATTACAAGTAAATGCTGTCCAACATGCAAGCATGTTGGGTAGCGTTTAATTGTAACTACATGCTGCCTACTGCGAGCCTGGGAGGTAGCAGGTACAATGAACCCCATAGGAATCTGCAGCATTTGGGCCCGCATGAAAATCCATGCTGGCGCAAATGATAGAGCATTTAAATGAAGGAGAGGAAGAAGGGTGACAAAAACGCAGGTTGAAATTCACCCCTCCTCCATACAAATTAATGAAATTGGGGGTAACATTAATGGAAGGCGTAAAAGCCTTACACACAGCTTTTACACCTTGCTGGTAGGCATAGAATGCCGAGGGTGGACTCCAGTTGCTGGTTGGTATCTTTAGGCGATGAACCAATAATTGCACTGGCATCCAGTTACTCCACCTGTACATAAGTCTTCTCTCAGAATCAGGGGACTTGCCTGCTGGGAGATGAGGTTTGGGAATTGAAGGCGCATTTTGCACCTTGCAATCGCCACAGCTTTTACTCAACTAACCCCTGTGGTTTGGAAGCACAGTGTTGAGTGAGTCTTTGTGTTAAGAGGCGTAGACTGATTAAGACTATGGGCCTCATTACAACTTTTCTGTTCCGGACCGCAGTGATTCCGCGACGGCGGTAACAAATTTTGCGCGTCCGCAAGGTTGCGGAAAGACCGTCCGATTACGTGCTGTCGGTCATGCGCACCACGCGGACGCAGAAACGTTGTAACCGCCGTCCCGGAAACACCCACGGAAATGGACATAGCGGCGCCACAAGTTGCGCAAAACCCGTGTCCGCCACCGTTGCCACGGACACGGAACCGGAATTACCATGATCGCCGAAACCGGAAACAGAGAGGCGGCCATCATATAAAGCACATTCCATTGCCATCCAGAGTCAGCACAAGCAGAATCCACACTGTGAGAAGCCAAAAGGGACCACCAGCATGTCTGCCAGGATTCCAGCCCAGAGGCAGCGCAAACAGCGCTTTAGTGAGGCGGAGCTAACTGTCCTGGTCGAGCACATAGTGGAGCATGCTGAGATTCTGTTCAGTGCCAATCAACGGCGTGCCACACAGCAGCGGATGAAGGAAGTGTGGGCGGAAGCAGCACGCAAGTGCACCGCTGTGGGCGTTACTGTGAGGAGTGTTAAGGACTGCCACAAGCGGTGGGACGACCTCAGGCTGAGGATGCGTAACCTGATCTCCACACACCGCCAACGCAGCAGTGCGACAAGTGGAGGACCCCCTTCCGCACTGAGGCTGCAAGCATGGGAGGAGCGTTGCAGCAGTGTCCTCCACCTTGAGGGCATCCATGGGATTGGGGAGGCTGAGGCAGGAGTGAGCCCACCCGCAGATGCTGGTAAGTGTGCAAACATGAATGCCATATGAGTATATGTTGAGGGCATGACTGGGCCAAAGGACCCATTAACAACCCCCCCCCGGCAGTGCATAACTGGGCCAAAGGACCCATTAACAACACCCCCCCGCAGGCAGTGCATGACTGGACCAAAGGACCCATTAACAAAACTCCCCCCCCCCCAGGCAGTGCATGACTGGGCCAAAGTACCCATTAACAACTGCCCCCCCCCCAGGCAGTGCATGACTGGGCCAAAGGACCCATTAACAACCCCCCCACCCCAGGCAGTGCATGACTGGGCCAAAGGACCCATTAACAACCCCCCCGCCCCCCCCCAGGCAGTGCATGACTGGGCCAAAGGACCCATTAACAACCCCCCACCCCCAGGCAGTGCATGACTGGGCCAAAGGACCCATCATGAGCCATATGGTGACCAATATCACTACAATGCATTTCTGCCAACAAGCAGATGCATGTAAATGCCACTATTAAATGATCAACCTGTATGATGTATGTGATGCACCCATCAGGCACCACCCCATAACTAATTGCATGCCCTCTGTGTCCCCAAAGCCGTATCAAGTGACAGTGATACTGCACAACAGCCCAGGCAATCAACTCCGGCATGGGTCCAAGCCAGCGCCCCTGCACAGGAGGATGCTGCCAGCAGTTCGGCATCTCTGCCCCCAGTGGCAACTGCAACACATGTGCCAGCCACCATCACCAACATCCCCACCGTCTCCACGCTGCCTGATGCAACACAGGTGCCACGGGCACCCATCATGCCCACCCAACCCACTACAGAAAGCAGCTGCACTGCAGAGGAGGCAACATGTAGTGACAACAGTGCCCCGGCAGTGCAGTCTGATACAGGGCCACAGGGAGAGATGCCCACATTGGATGACTTGGAATCCTTCCATCAGCTGGAGTTCAGCCCCACATCACTCCGAAGTCCCATGAGGTCACCTACCCCCTCAATGGGAGAGCTAAATTCCCACATGCAGCAGTTGGAGGAGCAGCAGGCTACCCTCACCCAGCTGGTGGAGAGGCAGCTCGAGGAATCTAGGCTGCAGAAGGAGTGCTACAGCACATCAGTACATCATCTCTTAAGGTCCATTGGACGCGTTGCCAACACTATAGTCACCCTGGCACGCCATGTGCGGGAGGGCAATGACAACACCTCCAGGCTCATTGAGTCCATGTTGATTGGCCAACAGGCAACTCTTGCACATATGCCACCTATTCCTGATTCTGTGCCATCCAATACCACCACCCCATCCAGCTCCACCACTGCCATTCCACGGAGGCACTCGAGTCGGCTAACAGGGCTCTCGGGCAAGGATGCACAAGCACAGAAGCGCACACGAAAGTGATGGCATGTGTTTCGGGCACTGCAGGACACATGTGGACTTGAAGGGTGTGAGGGGTGGGTACGTTTGGGTGGTGGGGGAGGTCAATTAGGGGGTTTGAATATTGGGGCCTGGTTGGGGGTGGGTACGTTTGGGTGGTGGGGGAGGTCAATTAGGGGGTTTGAATATTGAGGCCTGGTTGGGGGTGGGTACATTTGGGTGGTGGGCACGGGTGCACAGCTTCCCTAACCATTGCACTTCCTTCCCTGTTGTTAATTCATCAACATATCATAATTTCAAAAAAACATACATGAGTGGATATCCATAATTTCATTTACAGTACAACAATTCATTTATTGGCATCACCATATCCATGCAATGCTGTGAATGTGCTGTCTCTCAAAAGTAAATGCGAATCAGTCTATCCCGTGCTTGTTGTCCATCTAGTGGACCCCCAGGAGGAGGTTGTGCCATCCCATCCCCATCGTCCAGCCCCAACCCCATCTCCATCCCTATCTTCATCATCTGCGTCTGGGGGCATTGGAATGTTCCTGCGTAGGCACAGATTTACCCGTCTTCACTGGGCTGTACAGCAGTGATCCGCCAGATCTGCTTAAACAGCGGAACCGGGCCTTCAGCAGTCCGAATGTCCTCTCAATCATGCCACGTGTGCGGACATGTGCCCAGTTGTACGCCTCTTCATGCCTGTTCCTTGACCTCCGTACAGGCGTCATCATCCATGGCGTGAGTGCATATCCAGCATCACCTATATGGGATGTAGATGGGGGGGACATGTCAGTGTTTGTGGTATCATGTCTTCATCAGATGCAGTGCAATCTTGTGTCATTGTTCATTCATGCATATGTGGCATGCAATGATTGGATCGACGGGTGGTTATGTTCTTTGGCCATCATAGAGGACAGCAACTGGACATTGACAACGCATTGGTGTGCATGTGTACTCTGCCCTGCGGGTGACATTGGCTTGTGAGTATGGCATTATGCAGTGATGTGCACACATGGCAGAGTAACTCCACCGTGATTAAGTAGTCGATGCAGGACATCTCATGTACAGGCATAATGTGCATTGGGAGGGCAGCGTTGCATATTGTGGGTGGGTGTTTGCAGTGGCTACAGGTGTACGGGACAGTGATAGTATCGGCTGTGTGTGTCATGTGACAGGGTGTGTACGGGTACACTTTGGTAACCTGTCATGTGTTGCTTTGTGATGTTTAGGTTCTGCTGTCTATTCAGTTGATGGCCGGGGGGGTGATGCATGTGCAGTCACAGCAGCACACTCACATTGCTCATTGCCCTGGACACACACACACCACTTCCACAGGGTCGGTGCATTGGCAGTTGTACTCACCCAATAGCCATGTGCTTTGTCCGGCATAGCGTTCCATGTACTGTGGCAATGTGGAATTCTGCAGTACCATTGAGTCATGGGTTGAGCCTGGGAAACGTGCGCAGCAATGTCTTATCAGTTGCGTGGCATCACATACCATCTGTACATTCAGTGAGTGCTACTGTTTCCTATTGCGGAACATCATATCAATTGCACGTGGTACTGTCAGCTCAATGTGGGTGTAGTCGACTGCACCTATGCAATTTGGCATGCCTGCTATGGCATGGAAGGCCAACTTGGTGGCAATGACTTCGGGGAGGGTACGGGGTAGGGCTATCTGTTCCGACACATGGCGCAACAGTGCATCCAGTACCTGTACCAGGATTTTGGAGAAACAGGGTTGTGATAGGCCGTGCAGCTCACCAACTGTGTGTTGATAGGTGCCGGTGCCAAGGAAATGCAGTACAGACACAACCTTCAGGAGGGGGGGTGGCGGTGGGGGTGTCTATGTGGCTGCTGATGTCGTCTTCTATCATGGCGGTGATGTACAGGATTGTTGGACGGTCCAGCCGGTATAGTGTGTGGATCTGTCCTGGGGTAAGGTTCCAGGGTGAGGCCCTGATGCGTGGTATTGCAGGCAGCCTGCGGGTTGGTGCCGGGTGGACAATGGGGTTTCCCATAGGTACAGGGTTAGCTGGTTGCCGCCTGCGCCTCCTACGCCTCCGCCTCCTCCTCTGCACCATTACTGCCATCATGTGCAGTGCTACTTTTTGGTTGAGTAGGCCCAATCCCAATGCTACTAGAGCTGCTGCCTGCATGGTTCTGTTTTGTGTTGGGCTGGGTGTTACCCTTTTGTAGGCTCCCAGTGGCCTGCTGGGTCCAGCTGGGCTGATTTGGTGCACCTGTGCCCTGATTCACGTCAGCAGGCACTGTTTACCGTCATGTTTGCGGTGGCGGTGGTACCGCCATCGTGATCACGGTTTTAACGCCATTTTTCAGGTGGTGTTTCCATGTCCGCGCTAGTTGTGATGCGCGCTGTGTTTAGTATAGCCGGTAACGGAGGGGTTTCCGTGCAGGCGGAGTTTACGGGAGCCTAAACTCCACGGTGGCGGTTGGAGGTGGTGCTATTTCCGGGTCCGCAGGTCATGATTGGGCGGGCGCGGAAACGGTGCTGGTATGGTTATACCGGCGGCGTTAAGTCCGGACCGATGTACTTGTAATGAGGCCCTATGTCTAATCAAATGCATGGCTCTGAGAGACACTATTATGTAACATATAATCAAGATCAGAACTCTGAATTGCACATCTCCACACAGCATAATCTTATGAAGGAAAGGAGCATTTTTAATGACCATACATGGAGAATACGACTAAGCCGTGTTTCATAGCGCTATTTCTTTAACAACCCTTTGAAATTACAGTTTTCGGTGTTGTTATTGCTCATGTCGGGGAAAAGGGAATTTAGTCATTGCAACACAGAAGTGGAACAAACCGATTCTCTCAAAAATTCCTCTGTCGTGGCTACTTGCAAAGTTGTCCATAAACGTGGCAAATTCATACCAGTAACAGTTGCGCGTTATGCAGAACACCTTTTATATCATTGACAAATGCCAACTACAAGTGTGAAATAGTGGGGCTCATTGCAGGGTTGCCGGTAAAACCCGCAGGTAGGCGGCGGGTTACTGGCAACCCCGTAGCACCCTTACCATCGCCTGATATCCCAGTGCCACCCGGATATCACAAGTGGCGGAGGTAATGGTTAATCCCCATTTCCCTTGAGTTCCATAAGACTCCATGGAAATGGGGTCACTGAAGCACCGGCACCGTTTCTAACGTGCCGCTGCTTCAGTGAGAGACATGCTGGTAGGGGCCTGAACACCCGGCAGGTCCAGCATGCTGGGGATCCGTGGCCCCACCCAGCATTCTCGTAGTATGGCAGTCCGGAAAGGGTGTCGGTATGTTGCTACCAGCACCCTTATTTCCGGACCATCATTATTAGAATGAGGGCCAGTGTCTTTAAAATGGAATTACCCACAATGACCGAAGAAAATGGCTGAATGTGTGATTTGGCCTAAAATTTCAAACGGCCGAAAAGTTCAACAAAATCACGCATTCAGTGCTGCGGTGTCCCCCGCACCCTTGCTCACTAAATTGACAGCGGAGGCAGCGGGGGTGTCCCCTGCAACCACCCCCCCCAAAAAAGGAGGGCTGAGGGGGCTGCAGGGGTGTCCCCACACCCTTGCTCACCATATTGTGAGCGGTGGTTGCGGGGGTGTCCCCCGCAGTTGTCCTGGGGAAAAAAAAGGAAAGGGCCTTGCGGCGCTGGTTGCCGATCACGGAAGTGAAAGGGAACAAGCGTTGCAGGGACCAGCATGGGGGAAGCAAGGTAAGTAGGGAAGGTGGGGTGGGGGTGTGTTGGGGTGTGCACAGGTGTGTGAGTAGAGGTGTTGGCCAAGTCAGAAATGGTCAGGGGAGAAAAGACTGAAGTTTATTTAAAAAAAATAATCTTCAGTCTTTTCTCCCTCGAACATTTCCACCTCGGTCTTTCAAACCCAATCCTTTAAAATCCGTAATTTCACCAAAACGTTCTCAGGTATTCCTGGGATAGCTTCTAAACTACTTGTGATTTGATTGTTAAATCCTCGCAATTTCTAGGCAACGTTACTGGCCAGTGTGCTTTAAATTATAATGCAGCATTATCCGAAAACAACAGGTTTGAAGCAACTCCCAAACCTATTGGTTCTGTCTGCAATGCAGTGTTTCTCCACAGGAGCTTTTTTTCAGGATGTACAACAGCACCATCTACTGGGCAAATGAGCGCAGGTTCATTAACAACATTGGATGTGATTGGCTTTTACTTCACGGCAGAAGTGACCTCAGTATTTATAGTTGGAGGTATTGTAACCTGAACCCACCACAATATGCCTCCCCTTTAATGCTCAATGTGCACAAAGCAGATCGTGAGTTGTGTCAACAAGATTTGGCACCGTTGTCCCATTTTTCATGCTGCTTGTACCCAAACCATATCATAAAGCCTATCTCAGCAACACATGCCATCATTGCCGCTGTGTCAGATATATTTGGGTAATTCATGGCTTCTTCACTAAGTGGTCACCTATGATTTGATGGCCCGTAGTATACAGCCGCACCCCGCAATTCTGGTCAAGGAAAAGGCGGATTGGTCAAAACTTGAATTTACTTACATTAATGACTTAAAGGTGGTCCCCAAGCTCTACGTTATAGCGGCACAGCTACAGATGGTACTGGCATTGCTATGGGTGAGGTACTGGTGGGACTGATGGGAGCCCTTCCTGCTTCTCGAAGCAGGATGGAATTGCTCTGGGGCACGCTGGGTGGCAAAGAGTGGACAAATGTGTTTCAGGTGGTACAGGCAATATAAAAAAAGCTTCTCGGGAGCCTACATGTCGGGGGATTATATAGTGGAGACTTGCCATGGAGTGTGGACCCAAAGTTCCGATTGGCACTTGGGAGGGTAGGGATCTCTGGGTTGAGGGAGAGGGGGTGTCGAACAGTGGTAGATTAGTTTGAGGATGAGAGGTTGTTGCCGTTTGAGGAATGGCGGGCTCACTATGGGGTCTCTAAAGGACACTTCTTGACGTATGGGACAGTCACCGGGAGATTGCCAGCTATGCGGAAGTACATTCCTGAGGAACCGAGTGCGAGCCCGTTGATGCAGGTGTTGCTTACACAGGACGGGGGAAGGGCTAAAACCTCCCGCATCTACCGTGTGCTGCGGAATGAGTTCCTGTTGAAGGAACAAGGGGTCAAGAGTAGGTGGGAGAGTGATAGGGACAGCCACATATCCGAGGGGGAGTGGACAAAGGTTTGGGAATAAGCACATATGGTTTAGGGGAGCACGTGGATTCAACTCATACAATTTAACATATTACACAGGGTCTGCATGACCCCAGCCAAATTGCATGCCATGAACAACTACATGAGTCGGGACTGCCCTCGGTGTGGGATGGGGTCAGCAGGGCACTGACACATGATATGGGAACGCTCAGTTATTACACACTATTGGGGAGCGGTGGCATCCAAGATTAACGGATTGTTAGGCTCCAGGTTGGAGTGTAACCCAAGGGTATGTTTATGGGGTATGATCCCATGGGGGAAATGAAGCAAAGTACTAAATCGAATGGCCCAGTTTAGGTTGATACTAGCCAAGCAGAGGATGGCCATTGCCTGGAAGAAGCCCGAGGGTCCGTCAGTAGTGCGTTGGATGGATGATATCTGCAGGTGGGGAATGGCGGAGTCAGATATCTTGCAGAAAGCTAAGGACCATGAGCAGGAGGAAGGGGTTATGGTGGATTGGAGCCAGATGTTAAATGATTTTTGTTCGTCAGCAGACTTGAAGCCCCATTGAATGGGAGAGGTGGGGCATTAGGCGGTACCTAGTGGGGGATATGGGTGGGGTGGCTCGGAGGATGGGAGACCCTTCGAGGACGGATGAGGGATGTGTGGTTCCAGAGCTTTCCCTTAACCGAAAGTGGAAACCAACCGTTTTGCATCCTAGTTTGTCATCTGTATCCCAAGGAAAGACTTGAATAGGGAAAGGGGAGGGGGGTGTTGCTATGGGAGGGGAGTGTTAATGTTTGTTTTCCATGCAAAATGGCAATAAAAATACATTTTATTTTATTTTTAGGGGAAGTCATCCCAATATTACACAACCAGAGGCAGTTTGTCCACAAAAAACGAAAATAACTAACCTGCTCCAATCTCACTAATTCTCGTCGGCATTTGCTATCATTCCACAATCAGCTCGCAGGGAATGCACTTACCCATTCACAGAAAAAAGAAAGGGTAGGGGTAAGGATCGTTTTGCAGTCACGGTGCGGCGTGCCATTTATGTTGAAACGACATGGTTCTGGTGTCCTTTGGGGTCCACCACCACCGTGCTCTTGCGCATGTGGTACACAGTGGCGAGTTTGCGCACCAATTAATTGAGGTAGTTGCTGGGCCGCATATGAATGCATAGAGGGCAGGATCTGTTTGTGTCATTCAACAAGGGCCGCTTGATGAGTACTGCCCCGAAAGCCAGTCGGAGGAGCTACAGCCGGCTAGTAGTTTGGAACAACGGTACGCGCTTGACATTCTTTGAAAGGGCGCAATAGCGCTGATAGCGGAAGCAGGACGATGCAGAGCAGCCGGGCTGGTTTTAAGATGCCAATTGTGAAACCTGGGTTAGTTGGTACTATGTGTAAGCCACACATTGGGTAATAGCAGAGCTGCAATCCAGGTTGATTAAGTAAGGGACAATAGCACGAACACCGTTATAGTAAATAGGTTTCACTGGACATCACCATTGTAAGGTGGAATGGCTTTCAATTTACGCCTGCCACGCCTCATTGCATTAAGGAGTTGTGGTTTTAAAGGGTGTGTATTTCGGTTTGTTTGGCACTGCACCGAGACGGTCGCCACGCCGCATGGAGTCAGTGGGCAAGTTAGCCTAACTTTCCTTCTTTTACTTTTACTTGCTGCCGCGCCACATAAATTGGGGGCGAAAATTGTTGAAGATTGGGACTAATTTTGGATTGCATAACTCTTTGTTTCTGGCCTAAATCCTGCATACGTGTAAGAGCGAAACCAGCACCTTTGTCAGAAGGTGATGGGAGTGGATGCTAGATCACTCTTTAGCAACGTCATCAGAAGTGTGGTACAATATGTCGCTTTCCTGGTAGAAAGCACCACTGGCAGGCGAGTCTCATTACATCTTCGTGCACGGTACTCAAACGGGAACAGCTACAGGTCCTGCAAGTAGGAATTATGAATGTGTTTTCAACATTAAGTCACGAGTTCTCGCTCAGTTGCCCCCAGTTAGAGGTCTTTTCTGTGGTAGGGTTGCAGTTTCCATCCAGATGGTGTATAAAAAGCAACAGACTGAGCGGTCCTGCGTTGTGCATTTCACAGAAGTCACAGGCATAGGCCCAGCGCTGTCTCTGTGCTCCGCATGTGGCCAGGCAATGGTGGTTTTTATCACTTGTGTGGCTTTATTTACTGGCAATAGGCTCTTCAGGATGAGCAATACCATTTAAGTTTCCTAGGAATGGTGCGGATATTGGGGAACCAATATTAGTGATCTGCCATCCAGGCCCGTTATGCCATAAGCATTGAGTAACACACATGACTATGTTTCATAGGGCTGCATTTATTGTCCCGTAATTAAATAAAGGGGAGGGGGGGGGGGGTCTGGCAAATGAACAAGCAATATGGTAAACCCAGCCAGGCTAGGCAGGATAATTAAAGGGTGGTGTGCTCATTACTCATTTAAGGGACTACTGATTTTATTTATTTGTAAAGTATCTATCGACAAGAAAAAAGGTTCATGGACAAACATAAGAGTCCCAAAAGGATGACAACAGAATGCCTTATGACCTGTTTGGTGGTAATAACATATTGTTTGTGTGCATAAACAATATTCAGGTTCAAGGGTCCCCTAAAATGGAAAAGGGATAATTTAACAAGTCGGTCACGGTACAGGTAAAGCAGAAAGCATGTTGAGAGGCTTAGTTGGACACTCAAGGTGTAGGAAGTGTCGGCTGATTAAGTACCATATATGGTGCGAGCTGAAAGGGGAACATAAAAATCGGATTGCGAAAATAACATAGTCCTCTCTATCTAGGGTGACTTTCCCGAAATGTGTGCTCTGTCCTGCTAATTCTTCACCAGTGTGGCAGAGTGGATATCTTTAAAGTGCACCGTTTCATTGGCTTTCCTGGACACTCAAGGTTTAGTAGGTGTCTGCTGATTAAGTACCTAATTCCCACCAGTGGGCCAGATTAGACGTTTTGCATCATACTTGCAAGTATGGACTTTTATTGAGTTGGGCGCATCTTGGCATAGACAGTCATGGGTAATACTAGTGGTAGGCTTACCATAACCCATTTAAAACGTTGGTCCCGTGCAGTGAGATTGAGGATGATTGATGGTGCTAAGGGGTGCCATGCTTGAGTGTATTAAAATGATCAGGCGACAGGCAATGAATGGACTAAAGGCCTTTGGGCTCATGGCCACAAGGAACCTAATACACTATTGGCATCTTATTTCATCGTAATGGGTGCTATTGGTACTGGGACGTAAAGGATAGGAATGGGGAGTTACATTTGTGCGCCAATTTTCCATTTAAGTCCGAGGCGATTTTGGGGCACAGCCAGAGCCCAGCGGGGGTTGCCCGGCATAGCATATTTGCACTTTGGTTCAAGGTTGAATTCAGGGGCACACTGTAAACCATTTTCTTGGATCCTTCTGTGTAATGAAGGACGCTAATAAAAATAAAAAGGCATAAATACTTAACAGAAAGGTAATAAGGTGTGGGTATCTCAATTGAACACCCCCCGATTACCTGCCTCCAGTGTCTGGGACAGGGCTGGCAGGCCAGGGGGGGGGCAGACACCCCTGCATAGAATAGAGTATAATGTGGGACTGAAATTTGTAGGTGTAAATCAACACCACAGTAATTGTGCTGTGACTCGGATCACGGCCAGGTTCACTGTCAGTTTTTAATAAACTGAGATGGCTTGGTGGATTGCGCGCTGATAGCTGCATCGTAGTTCCTACCACAGCGTTCCATTCACCAGCAGCTGGTTTTACCATGGGAACTTAAGGTTGAAGGACTTGGGCATCCACCGAGGGTCGTTACTTCTCGATGGTGCCAGGTGGGGGACACTGTTGTGCATATTTACAGTGCGATTAACAGATTTGTGATTGTGTTATCATAGGTTTTGAAAATAATATAGGGCGTCTACAACCGCCTCAGTCTGGTCCCAGGAGTGTGACCAGGAACGCATTATAACAATCCCGATGGTCTGATAAGCTGTGGGCACTCCCACAATAACATGCCAGTAGTAAGACTGGTGGATGCCATAAACGCACGATAACTTCAAATTTCGCTTCAGGTACGACTGGGGAGTCTGTCCAGCAACACGGCTAAACGACCTCCAAAGGTTTGGTAAGCTGTGGGACCTCCCACAATGTGCATGCACATGGTAAAACTGGACGGTGGCTTAAGCTACTTTATAATTTTTGAATTATGTTTTGGATGCAAGTTAATAGTCTGCCCAGGAATGTACTGAAACGACCCACAAGACAATTTTGAAATGGTAAGATGTGGGACACTCACACACGGTACATGCTTGCGGTGAGACTGGGTGATGGCATCCATGCATGGATAAGTTGCAATTGTGGCTACGTACAACTGGAAGGTCTGGACAGTAACACGGCACTATGACCCTGGGAGGTTGGGCAAGCTGTGGGACACTGCCTCATGATAAATGCCGTAGCAAAACTGGAGCATGGCACAAGCACACTGATGAATGAAATTACGATTTGTGTACAATGGGGGCCTCAATCAACAGGCCGGTACATTGTTACCAGGTTGGGGTTGGGGGGGCACTAAGGCCTGCAATGGTAGCACTGGGCCGCCGGCAGGTTTTAGGTCACTTATAGTGCCAGTACTGATTTACAAAGGCAACCTTTGCCCCTTGAAACACTTGTGTACAGGCGCGTTATAAATGTCATATCGTAACTAAGTGAAAGCATGGTATGGCCAAAGGAGATAGAAACTCAATAGGAGGATGGTCATTGAACTTGGAGATAAGTTCGGGGACAAGCGTAAATGTGTGTAAAAACCACTTTGTCCTGGTGAATGGTTAGCAATAAGATCTTGATTTAGTGGTTCACCAACCTTCACATACATGTGTAGAGAGACACCCTTATTGATCAGCCCACAAGGCGGGCCCGGGAGGGCCAGAGCCCCTGCAGTTTGGGAAGTTTCTCAACGAAGAGCGTATTTCAAACACTCCCCTAAAAATCACTGGTTAACATAGGGATTGGATTTGGCCACACCCACCTGCCTGGACTTGTCAGTTAACGTGCCCGGGAACTAAGGGGTTACAGGCTCTGGGAAAGGGGCCGACCCATCGGCCATGCACAAGGAGGTTGGACAAGTGCCAACTGCCGGATAGCTGGGCACTCCCGGCAGCCAGGAATTATCCCCAGGAGTCAGCTAATTGAGATTAATTTACAACCAAAGGAGACAGCAATTCTATAGACTGGGGCACATGGCAGCTGAGGATGAATTTACAAGGCAAGTGTAAGGTGTGAGAAAATCCACTTGTGCCCCTGGGTTACAGTATGAGGGGTGTAGCAGAAAGTAGCCCGCGCCCAGTGTGCTTGGTACATTGGGGGTGGTAACGATCTTGCCCCCATGGGGAGGGGTCGACTATGGGCCCAGATTCAATTAGGCCTGCACGAACTGGCGCAATAATCACCTGGCACTGACATCACCTGGTAAAGAGGTGGTGGCCAGATTGAAAGGGCGCGGGGCAACGTCCCACATGGGCATGGAGAGGCCCAGGCACAGGCGCAACATGGAGATTGAGAAATGTACAAAGGCAGAGGGCCCGGGATTTGTAAGACACGCCTGCCTACATTTGCCCCGTCCCCAATTGGTGGCATATGGGGGCTTGCATCAGAAAAAGGGAAAGACCTGTTCCCCACAGCCATGCTGGGTGCCCTCTGAAGGCCGGCTGCGGTTGGAACAATGGTAAGTCGGAAGCGTTGCGTGGGGGCATTAGGGGCAGCGGGGGGCCACCCCCAAAGCGTGGAAGAGTTCAGGACAGTCCTAGCCGGGGAGGAGTGTGACGCAGTGGTTTCAACCGTGGGCGGTTTTCCAATGGCTGCACTTGAGCCAAATTCAGACGATGGGCACTGCGTCCCTTAGGGACAGTTGAGATTCCTCACCAACAACATTCAGTGGCCCGAGGAGGAAGTACTGCATGCAAGACAATCTGGAGCGTATGTCTGCTGCCTTGCTAAAGCCGTGTGCGGCAAGGGGACAGCGTGAACATTCAGAGCTTTGCATTGCCCTACTAATGGGCCACCTTAGAAGTCTAAGGAAGAAGTACTATGTGCAGTACAATCTGGAGCATGTGTCTGCTGCCTTGCTAAAGCCGTGGGCAGCAAGGGGACTGTGGAACATTCAGAACTCTGACATTGCCCTCCTTTGGGTTACCTTTAGAAGTCTATGGTTGTGAACTATAACGTTATTTAGGGCGGGGACTACCCCCGTATTGTGTATGCTCCAATAAATGTGACCTTTAGTTTGCAAATGTACAACAATTGTCTATGTATTATTTGGGTAGTAATGGTTATGTTTGTTTGTCTGACCCCCCCCCCTGGAAAAGGGGAGGGGGACCATGGGGGTTGGCACTGCTAAGGGGATGTCCAAGCCCCTGCAGGGGGCACTAGGGGGACAGCCTGCATAGTGGGCCGTTCCTCTGGCCACCCCCTTCCCTGTGCAAGGACCCCCCCACCTTTCCTCCCTGGGATGAAGGAGTGTCCCCAGGGCTCGCACATCCGGTGCGTGTCTGGGGACGGGATACAAGGCGGGGGACTGGCAGCTCAGCCTCTTTCCCTCCCCCCCTGCCTGAAGTCCCACCCACCCTCACCTTTTTGGCTAGTTTAGAACAGGCAGGGATCGCTCAGGGGCAAGAGATTAGTCAGGCTCACTCGGGCCTGAACAGCACATCAATCTTAAAAACAGTAGGTACAGCCAGTAATCCTGTTTTCATCGGATCTCGATGTCATAGGTGACTAGGCAATGTTGATTATGGGTGGTGTTAACTGTCTGCGCCAGATGTAAAATTTTCATGCTTTCAAAATCATTGTATGTGGAAATGTTAACCCTAAAGATATCAATTAGTTCAAGATGCGAGAATATGTAATTTTGTTTCAGTGGATTTCGAGGTGTAAGTTTGTAGGTGCTGTTTTGTTTGTTTTCCTTTACAATGTATGAACTGTTCCATTTCTGTCACAGGTGGAGTTCGGGCAGTCTTAGCCGGGGAGGAGTGGGATGCAGCGGTTTCAACTGTGGGCGGTTTCCCGATGACCGCACTTGAGCCAAATTCAGACAATGGGCACTGAGTCCCTTAGGGACAGTTGAGATTCCTCACCAGCAACATTCAGTGGCCCGAGGAAGAAGTACTGCATGCAAGACAATCTGGAGCGTATGTCTGCTGCCTTGCTAAAGCCGTGTGCGGCAAGGGGACAGCGTGAACATTCAGAGCTTTGCATTGCCCTACTAATGGGCCACCGTAGAAGTCTAAGGAAGAAGTACTATGTGCAGTACAATCTGAAGCGTGTGTCTGCTGCTTTGCTAAAGCCGTGTGCGGCAAGGGGACAGCATGAACATTCAGAACTTTGCATTGCCCTACTTATGGGACACCTTCAAAGTCTAAGGAAGAAGTACTGCGTGCAGTACAATTTGAAGCGTATGTCAAAGGGACAGCGGAACATTCAGAACTCTGACTTTGCCCTGCTTTGGGCTACCTTCAGAAGTCTATGGTTTTGAACCATGACGTTGTTTAGGGCAGGGACTGCCCCCGTATTGTGTATGCTCCTATAAATGTGACCTTTTGTTTCCAAATGTCCAATTGTCTGTGTATTTTTTGGGTAGTTATAGTTATGGTTGTTTGTCTGACCTGCCCCTGACAAAAGGGGAGGGGGGCCCGATGGGGGCTGGCACCGCTAAGGCTTTACAAGCAGCGAAAGAAAGGCTGGAAACAGCCCCCATTGGTAGCCATTTTAACGTTTTAAAATACACTCCATTTATCACTGATGAAAGGCATAGGAAGTACTGAGAATATTAAACAAATGAGCTAACTAGTGCCTTTGCTTCGTATTTGCTGAGAGTTGCATAGAGACATTACTCACTCTTAAAGTGGAAGACATTGGTGTGTGCATCGGAATCAGAACATTTCCATCTATTTCTAAAAACGGACCACAGATCCTTACTTAACATGCTTCAGGCGGGAGGAACTTCCGAAGTGCTCACTCGCTCAGCCTGCATAGCTTCAAGACTCATTGATGATTAAACACAAAAATGGTAAGACCGAGGAAGTGGCAGATTGCCTTAAGAGACTACCCTTAGCTTCTGAAGCAGATCAAGGGAGAGATGACGATGAAGTGCTGTGTTATGAAACCAATGATGTGTTATGTAACTGCGCCATGATTGGAGAGGCTGTGACCAGTGGGGAGTAGTTTGACATGGAGACGAAGGACACCACCCTGCACGAAGTTAAGAAAAAGGGATTGGCAGGTGACCCACATTGAACAAAGTTAAATGAAAATGTGCATACACTTGCCCAAGTGGTGAAGTGAAAGATGTGTGCCTGCCCCGACGGCTCAAGGATAAAAGTTGCGAGCAACGGTCACTTGGGTCATGCGGGCATAACAGGCATCAACAGTCTAATGAAAGAGGATTTTTGGTGGAGGCCAGGGGTAGATGGGAGTGTTCATCGCTTTGTAAAGCAATTCTCCAACTGCAAGGGGCAGCGGCAACGCGCAGGCACAAAGGCACCGTTTTATACACCGGAGGGCCCATGGGCGAAGGTGCACTTGATATTTTCAGACCATTCTATGTCCGTCCAAAGGGAGATCAGATGTGGTATTTTGATAGATTATAATTCCCTCTGACCAGAGATCAAATTCATGGGGGTGATTATCACTGAAGAGAATAATTGTGTTTTTGACGGAAGTGTTTGCCAGAGAAGGGGAACCCCAAGACCTGGTAACTAATAACGGGACCCAGGTTGTGTCAAAGGAAATAGAGAAATTCTTGAATAAATGGGTCATAGCACATTACACTGCCATGTTGTACCACCCACAAGCCAACATGCTTGCAGCGAGACGTAGTAGGGTTATCCGAGACACCTTTCCGCTGCTTGTGAGGAAGAGGTATGATGTGATAGGTGGCATACATGTAAAGTGGCAGGCGTATCATGCCAGTGAACATCGCACTATAAAAATGCAGTCGATTTGAATTGATGAGGGGCTGGAGAATGACAGACATACAATGCCCACCTTGACTTGGTGGCAGTCACATTGGCAAGGCCATGCACTGGAGGTAGTGTACCACAGAAAGGATTAAGGCCGGGCAGGATATGGAAGAAAATAGCTACGAGTAAACATTTGGGAAAAAGAGCCTACTTGGCTGTCACATGGGGTGCCAAAGGGTTTGTCTAAGTTTAGAATACCCCTCAAAGTAATCAAAGTAGCCCTGCGCTACATAGTCGGTGAGGATGGTAGGTCGTGGAATGTCAGGAGAGTGGGTGGCAAGAGTGACAATCTTGTGTTAAGGGCACATCCTCACAAAGCATTGAAGGGAACACATCTTCCATTGTTGAGCACCCCACCACTTTAGAGAGCAATCTTATTAATGAGCTCCACTCATGGAAGAAAAGGTGTTATTAGGTTTGTTTGTGCCCTTACCTTTCATCCCCCTTTCCTTTCCCTTTTCCTCTACCCTACCCTTTCACACACTTATCTTGGTTTTTTACTGATTATATTATTATTGCAAAGGGGAGGCTTGTTACACCCTACTGATGCCGCTGCAACTGTCCAGCTTATTTGTGATGTCCTCAAGAATATGGAGGTTTGAAATTTGGACCACATAGGACTGGAGGTTGGAAAGGACTGGTCATGGAGTCGGCTTCCAAGACTTCAATTGGTGTATGTCTTCGTCATTACACGTCTAAGGTGAATAGGTTTGTTAAGATACCTCACCAGGTTAAGTGCTCATCTCAGATACTTGTGTTCAGAGTTCAGGAGACAGGTTCTGATTCATATCTGGCCATGAGAGACTCAGCCCTCAATTCGTCTGAGGTTTATTACATTGGGTGCTATTAACATTTGTCCTGACAGCACTTACAAGCAGGAGGGCACCAGAAGGACGCACCATATGAAAATGCGCCATTATTGTTACATCATCTCAGTAATGGCAGAATGCATGCAACCACTTTGGCGGATAGTTTCTTAGCCGTGATGAGAAGCTCCCATTGTAAAAGCACTTATTATAATTTCCAGACCTTCAGAAAACTCTTCATTATGTAAACACATGCTTGCTTTTGAGTAGGTGTAACTTTATGCACATCTGATAGCGATTAGCTGTTTTCAGCCCGACCATAATCAGAAACCTCTGGTGTACCTCTTCTTGAGAGTCCTCTCCCACGGGAATTCCAACAATCGCTAAAATATTTCACAGATACTCCTCAAAAGCATAAAGAGACCCTTCAACTTCATTCAGGGCCAACATTGGCTTCCAGATCAACATCTGCAAATCTGCTCCACGCTTAGTGCAACCCTATGTAGCCCAGGTTAATTGTCTCTAGCATGTCCCATGCCAGAGATGAACAGGAGTTTGCCACAACCCTGAGTTCTCACCCGATAAAACCTGCCTGGGCCCTAGAGTTATATACCCCAATGAAACAAGGCATGCAGCAGCAACATTGTAATAAAATGTCCAGCACCAGTGAGGATTTTGCACTAAACGCCAGGGCGTTTCTATTTTCAATGTGAAATATACAGAGAACACATTGCATCTTGAATCAGAGCCTATCATACTTTAAATGAATGCAAAACAGCTCAACCTCTCAGGCAGAAAAACATGGTGCAATGCTAGTCGTCCCTGCCCCAGTCAGCCTCGCTTAATGGCTGCTCAAGAAGAGCTTGGATGAGGAATAGCCATGCAAATGGCAAATGAACCGGTGCCCTGGGCTTCTGTGCAATCTCTGCTCCCACGCTAGGTTCCTAGGAGAGCCATTGGACAGAACTTGAGTGAGAACCCTCTTAATGCAGCACAAACCATGAACTAGTGACACTGGCCTCAAAATAACTGACCCCTGTACTTCACAACCTGCCTGTAATTCCATTGGATGCGTAGTTGTATGGCTTCTAGCGGGGGTCCCAGGAAACATCTTCTGGTCCATTCAGGGGGCTTCCCATCTATTCCGCTTCATGCGGCATCCCCTATTGTGTAGCTTTCACTGACAAATGTTCACACATCTTATATGCGTCTGTGCAGCCCCTGGAGTGAGTGTGCCAGTCCGTTGCTGCACTCAATACCTGCAGCCACTGTGAGACTGTGCTGAGCACTCATGGTAAACAACAGCTCTTCACCAGTGTGGCGTTGCATGGCACAAGCACTCCTTTGGAACGGCTTTGGAACGGCCCCCTCCTATGTTCCGTTGCCACTGTCTAGTCATTTGCTCGGGCCGTTACCACCAATGGTCCCGTTGGAGGCACTCTCGTCTTCTCCCCTAATGCACAATCTGGGCCTTCCAATGTTCCCAGGCAGCCATGGCTCCCACTCGTGATGCCTCGGGCTGGGGGCATCTCACGGCAGCTCTGTAAGTGCTCCTCAGCCGGCAGTGCATGGTAGATACACCCTGTGAGTGCGGCGTCCATCAGGGCACCCACATTTTGGCAATGTAATAGCTAGGAATTGTTTTGCATATATGGTGGGAATACAACGTGGTGGGAAATGTCTGGAATAAAGTGGTAGTGAATGTAAGGGCTCCTGGCTAAACCCTGATCTACCCAGGTGGGTTAATAATGAAACAGACAAATGACCAGGGTGACTGAACCCGGTGTGCACACCTCTAACAATTTTCACACAACGATCAACATTATCTCGGATTAATTAAACAAAAATCAAAACTCCAGGATAGACAAAAGATTTTTCTTTTATTATCCAATGATTTAATACATGACAAATTGCTTTTGTTAAAACGTATTTACAGGACACTCATCAATTTAGAAACAGTGGGCCTCATTCCGAGTATGGCGGTAAGGGATACCGGTCACCGTTAACGAGACCGGTGCCGGTAATCCCTTACCGCCACATTCCGAGTTCCCTTTGCGCCCTCGTCCTTAACGCCTGCTTTTAGCAGGCGTTGGGGACGAGGGCGCAAAGGGGCTTTTCAGCCGTAAAGTACGGTCACCGTTATTTGCAATTTCCCCATTCCCATTGAGTCCTATGGGGGCTCATTTGGGAATGGGGAAGGGCCCTGGGGAATGGGAAATTACCGCCCTGGTCAACTCGGAATAGGGCTGTAATTTCCCATTCCACCAGGGCGGTGCCGGTACGGGTCCGGTGCCAACCAAGGCGCTACTACCGCCATTGGTTAGCGCCGGACTCGGAATGAGGCCCAGTATCTCCACATGATACATTAGTGTTTACCCAAGGCTAGGTGCTTGGATCATGGTACAAACCATATATATATACCCTTAAATCAGTAAAGGATCACATTGAAACAAATGAAAATGTAGACAAAGTGTATCTGATTACACAACTTTTACAGTGTGTGTGTTTAACAATGGGAGGGGGAGTCTACACAACAGTGTTTCGGCCATTCGTTAGCTAATCTATGTTGCTGAGAGTTGGTAGGCCTTCATCATGATGAGAAGAGAATTTGTAGTGCAAGGGTTCTGTTCTATCATGTTTCAATGATACCACGGCGTAGTTCTATGACATCCGGACTTTGAATGAAGTCCAAAAACGCTGGCTGGCAATTCTAAATGAATTCTTGCACACCACGTTATCCAGTTTTTTTAATAGTAATTTTAACATGAAAGACAGAAGAAAGAAGAAATGGTACAGTAAAACAAAAAATTAACAATACAGGAATGATACAAGAAAAATAACATCCCGATTCTGTAACAGTATTTACAAAAAGCACCATATTTAGAAAATTAAGAGGGGAAAGGGTAGACAGAAGCAAGGGGCAAGAGAAAAGCAGAACAAAAGAACAGAGAAAAAGAAAAAAGTGAAAGAGAAAAATAAAAATAAATTTAAATAAAAATAAAAAATAACAACAATTAGGGAAACAAGGGAGAGGAGGGTGAGGGAGATAACAGGGAACCTGAGAGACATTGCACATATAAATCATTAAATATATTCAAAATCGCAAGGTATTTGTCTATTCTTTTCACCCACTCATAGCTGGTTTTCTCTCTGTTTGATAGAATAGCCAGATCTTGTAGCCAGCCATCAATCGTTGGACGAAAGTCACTTTTCCAATACCTCAAAACCAGTTTTTTCGCTATCAAAAGTGCTCTCTAAGCCCAGTAAGATTGATCAGCAGAGAGTTCGAGACTCAGAGGAAATAATCCTAACGCACACAAATGGGGGGAGCAAGGAAGCGACCGACCCAATACCAGTTCCATTCGCTTTAAGACTTCTTCCCAAAAGCTCACCACCTTCGCACAAGACCAAAACATATGAAAGTAATTGCCAACCTCTTTCTTACAATTTCAGCATGTAGCTATCTGCATCAGCTTACACTGTTTCATTCTTGTAGGTGCCCAATAGATACCATGATTAATTCTCTGTGGAGTGAATCACAGATTCAGGTCTACCGTATACCTAGAGGGCCCAGCGCAGATTTGACTTCAATTCCTATCCAATATTTCAGAGCCCATTTCTAGTGATCACAAAGCCATACCATCCTCCGAAGGAGCACTACCACGCGATTGTGCCAACAGTTTATATACAGAGGAGGCCGAAAGTGGGGCGCCCCTGGATAGGTGAATTAACTGAGGAATATCTTGCAACAAGGCACTCAAAGGCGTTAAAGCATTCACAACCACTTCACAAAGAATTTGATAACAACCAGCCTCAGAGACTGTCAGTTTATGTTTGAATTCAAGAAAATCAAACAAGAGCATAGATGCACCTTCATATATTTGCCCCAGATGCCAAAGGCCAGCAGATCGCCATGTAGACCATGAAAGTGGGCGATTATTAAAGCAGAGCTCTGAGTTCCACCAAATTGAGGAGGCAGAATTCAGTAAACAATTAACACCAGAATCAACGCAACACTTTTTCCAATCTTTCGAGACGTGTCTGATGAACGGAGTGGATTTGACTAGTGGCATTCTCTTTTCCATGCTGAGTAGACAGCATAAAGGGGTTGGACAAACTACATTCTTCTCTATCCATACCCAATTGGGGGATCCCACCTCATCCCCTCTCAACCAAAAATGCAGCGTACGTAATGAGAATGCTCTGTGGTAAGAGACAATGTCGGGGAAACCAAACCCACCCAAGTGTACCGGCTTTAAAGGTTACATCCATTGGAATCCTAGCTTTCTCTGCCTCTCCCCACAAGAAATTCCGTAGAACTCTGTTTATGTCTCGAACCAGATCTCCCGTTAGGGGTAAAGGTAACATACTGAAAACATAGAGAAGTTTAGGTAGCAGAGTCATCTTAATAGCATTTATCCTTCCCCACAATGTAAGCTTTAATTTCTTTCTTCCATTTTAAGCATAGTGTTTTTAACTCTGCAATCTTATACCGAATATTAGTTGCCAGCTCTACCTCCCACTTCAAATAGACCTCTGTGGCATGAATTCGAGATGGGAAAGATTAACGTTTTGGATACATTCATTTTGTAATCTAAAACTGTGCCACAATTTGTCAAAACCGAGATTAATTCTTGAAACGAGGATGCAGGGTCTGACATCAAAACAAGGAGATCATCCGCATAAAGAAGGACCTTGGAGATGCTATTACCCACTTGGATTCCCCTGATATCTGCATTCTCCCTAATTGCAATCGCCAAAGGCTCTATTAAAAAAGGCAAACAGTAGGGGAGATAAGGGGCATCCCTGTCTGGTTCCTCGACTGAAAGCTGTTCGAGAGGCGCCCATTCACTTTAACTCTAGCTGAAGCGTCTCTTTAAAGGGCAGCAAATAATTTCAAAAAGCCAGGGCCACTGTTCATTCTAATTAACACTTGCTGCAGATAGGCCCAGTTGACCCTATCAAACGCTTTCTCAGTGTCAATGCTGACAGCAGCGTAGGGTTCCAAAGAGTCACACTTCAAGGAAATAACATCACAAAGTTCCCTTGAGTTGTCATAGCTATTCCTGCCCACAATGAAGCCCCTCTGATTCTGATGAATCAATTTCGGGAGCATAGGATTGATCCTTCCCGCAAAGATCTTAGCCAAAAGTGTAATGTCAACATTCAGAAGGGAAATCGGCCTGTAATTACTACAACTTGATTGACTCTTACCTGGCTTGGGGATCCCTGATATAACTACAGCCTGCATTGAGTCAGGCACTTGTTCATTATCAATGATCTCCCTAAAGAGATCTACTAGGAATGTCGCTAATAGGGTACAAAATGCGACATAAAATTCAACTGGGAAAGCATCAGGCCCTGGGCATTTGCCGGTAGCCAAGAGATTTACAGCATCTGTAACTTCCTGCACTGTAATTTCTTTGTCTAATGAAATCACATCAGCACTACTTAATTTCGGAATTGGAAATCTGTCTAAAAAACTTGAAATTTCGTCTCCTCTCACTTGCCCCTCACCTTGATACAAGGATGCCTAATACGTCCTGAACGTCTCACAAATCTCTTCATTTCTCCTCATAGGCTGCCCACTACACTCCGATATAGATAACACTTGTCTTCCACAATCCTTACCTCTTAATCTGCTAGCCAGTAGGGCCCCAGCTTTATCCCCTCTCTCCCAAAAAGCTTGACCAGTATAATATACATCACTTTCTGCCTTTTTATTAATTATACCATCCAGCACACGTTTAGCTCGTAAAATAGCAGATAAAGATACGTCAGAGTGGGATGTATTATGAGTTTCCCTGCTGCACTTATAAGCACACTCTGCCTCCTTATATTCTGCTTCAGATTACTTTTTTTGTACGAGGCGTAACTAATAATCTTGCCACGTAAATCTGCCTTCATTGCATCCCACACAATTCTCAAGCTACTTACTGAACCAATGTTATCACTAATAAAGAGCGAAATTTCAGTGGCTATCTGCTTAACAAAGTCTTCATCAGACAGTAGTCGGGTATCAAGTCTCCACTGCTTAACCTTTCCAGAAAAAGATAGGCATGATGTGAAATCACAGCTTCCCTCATTCTTAGAGACTTCACTGCCCCATAAAGGTCTCTGCTCACTAGAAAATAATCGATCCGAGACCAAGTGTTATGCGGAAAACAATTAAAACTATATTGCCTCTTATCTGGTTTCAGATCACACCACATGTCATGTAGATCCCAGGTTTGCATAAGCTGCTGCAGACCCTTTCTAGCCTTCTCTTCCGCATATGATCGCGATAATTCAGATTTATCTAACACTTTATCCAGAGTAGTGTTAAAAGCACCACCTATTAGAATTGCACCATCTCCCATATCCATCAGGATATCATCCAATCTACCAAAGAAGTCTGATTGCCCAACATTAGGAGCATAGATATTAACTATTATAAGATGGACATTCTCCACCAATAGTTTTATTGCTACAAACCTACCATCCGAGTCAATTTGCACTTTATCTATGGCGAGTCTCAAGTTTTTCCTAAACAAAATAGTTACCCCTCTCGAATTACTCGGAAAGGTAATGGAATACCCCTTCACAAAAACCGAATTCAAGATATACTCTGCCTTGTCCTGCTGGAGATGAGACTCCTGCAGTAAGACTGTATCCGGTTTGTCCCTATTTAAAAAATGGAGTACTTCCCTTCTCTTTATGGGACTATTAATTCCCTTTATGTTCCAACTAACAATAGTTACAATTTCGGCCATTTGGACATGAAAGAGTGGGCATTACCCTGGACCAATACCCCCAACAAAATAGCCATAGTTCTTACTCGAGCACAATGTTGGTGTCATCACGTGAGAGCAAACATAAGACCAGTCTACAAAGCAACGGACATAAACACGAAAGACAAGTTCCCTGTAAGGATGAGGAAAACAAAAAGAAAGGATACAAAACATAACAGAGAAGGAATTAGAAGGGTAGGGATAGCATAAATAATTTATACGAGGAAAAAAAAAAAAGGAGATAGGCAAGTAAAATAAAGTGGAGACCAGAACATGGTGGAAGGGCTGCAGGAAAAGATGAAATAACTGCTCAGCCCCATACTTAGTCAATGCTAATAACTACAAACCACAGCTTGTTCCAACACTTAACCTAGATAACCATTATATATTATAGTTTTAATTTGTAACCTCACCTGATTACAAAGTAAAGTTAACTTCTCTTCCCCCTCCTACATCCTATTCAATACCTAATCTATTAACGGAAAGAGAAGCTATCTCTGGCCAGTTACATTTAGAGCATTTACCATGTGGCATAGACTCTTCATTTCCAGCAAAACAGCCACTCACTAAAGCCCGTTATCATCCCACAGTTTTCTGACTATCGAACACGTCTCAGATGTCAATTATATGCTTATACTATATGAGCATAACCCTATATACACCCCAACCTAAACCCAAATAACTCTTTTATGGTAGCTTAAACATTAAAACCTGTCCACATCAGTTAGGGGCCCAAAAGCAGACAAGGTCACCTTTTATAGCCACCAGGGTGATCGTGTCTGCAAGAGGAATGACTGATTACACCCATCATGTCAACGCTCTATCAAGAACAATCATACACCCTTAGTATTATTTTTCCTCACTCTTCAGAACACTGCCTATAGCTATTTAAAGAAAATGGTCTTAACTATTCCCCAAAAAATGATGCACTCAAACTACTTTTGCAGATGCATCATCTGATGATAGATGGCCTGCTGAAAGTGTGCAAGCAACCTAAGTTTACATTGATATCGACTAAACCCACACCAGTGAGTGGATATCATAGCCGTATATCTTTCTCATATAATATGCTACACAAAATTTGGCATTAAACACATATTCTTCAAACAGCATGCCTTTTCAAATTTGCTCCATAGCAAGGCTACAGCCCACAATATACGAAGTTTTAACCTACAATCACAATGAAGTACATATCATTTCGGCTTTCAAAAATCTCCTAAAACAAACCATTCTAAATCGACCTAGGTGACAACACTGAGCATATTGCACTCGATTATCCCCTCCAAACCTCTCCTGACAATATAAATGGCAGAGCAACTTGGGATCAGGGCAAATGCCAAATCGTATTCGCCAGGAGCTGCATGCATTTTCAAAATTAAAGACAGCCTCCTACATATTTACATGCATACCACTTTATAAATGATTGGCCCTGTCATGACACACGGTGGACACTTTCTAAACTATACATTGCAATTCAATTGCACGGCATAGCCCATCTTTTCTCAATCTGTGCAGGGGGCGGAGGAACCCCAAGAGTCCCAGACTGACTTGACTTGATACTGCCAAGGAGATACTTGCACCAAATTCGCTGCCGACTCGATAATAACATTATCAATGATCCCCATCTAGGTCTTTTCTTTTTGTCACTTTCCGGATGCAGAATTACATTTTTAGTACCCATCTATTTTGAGGTCAGCAACAAAGACATTTCCTAACTATGTAGGTAGGTAAGAGTGTTGTAGCATAGTAGGTATCGCATATGTGCAGCAGTTGTCAGGTCGATCACAATCCTGGAATGGGCTACACCCAGATTCCCATTAACTAAAGACAAAACAGGATACATACAAACCCCAGCGAAAATATGGGACACCCAGAGAAGCCCCCTACACATTTAAAAAAAGGGGGGTCATAAGGATGGAATGTGACTGAGCGCTAGAACTTTAGCAACCATTCAGAGTGGAAAAAAAACATGTTAAAGGTTTTTCTTGCACATGTTTTGCTTTGCAGTTCTCATTATCTTCCTGGTTACAGCAAATAGACAAAGTGGCTTTTACAGACGTTTCCCCAGTTCACAGGAACATATGCGACTCTTTTTCGCATTGCATTAGATTCTGAGAAACTACCGAGGCCATGAACGAAAACGTTAAATACAAGCGCTTCGGGCTAGTCAGTCAACGAACAGCAATTACGCCTCTGCAAATTGGATTAGTTTAGGTATATATAAACAGGCAGCACAGCAGAGATCCCACTTTGCTGGACCTTCTCAGCTGAAAGCAAATCCCGGAGTTGTATCGCACCAACTCCGCTCCGAAAAGAATGTACTTTAAAGCATACTACCGGTAATACTGCAGATGACTGGGTGTCCCTTACTGTGAATGCATGCCTTGCACCAGAATAAAAACCCTGATACAGCCATTGTGATTTCCATTATGCTACTGGCCTTGATAATACTTTTCAGGTTCCCCAAAGCACAAAGTCCGGCAAACATCTCTTCAGACATGTGGAACACGCATATTCTGATCCACGGCGTTCTGAAAACAGCGGCCGGAGGCTTCATAGCTTCGCCTTTCACGCGTGCAGATCGTCTGATGATTTATCTCTTCTAGAAAGGGCAACAGTTACCAGCTTCACAGCACCCTATACTATTCGCTTCTGTGTTGGTGAAGATATTTAGGATCTGGTCACAGCAGAATCAGAAAATCAGATGACGTGGTGTGCAAGAATTCATTTAGAATTACCAACCAGCTATTTATGGACTTCATTCAAAGTCTGGATGTCATAGAACTACGCCGTGGTATCATTGAAACAAAAGAGAACAGGACCTTTACACTACAAATTCTCTTCTCGTCCTGATGAAGGCCTGCCAAATCTCAGCAACATAGATCAGCTGACAAATGACTGAAACACTGTTGTGTCCGCTCCCGCTCCCAGTGTTAA
The DNA here is from genome assembly GCF_040938575.1 of Ambystoma mexicanum. Lineage (NCBI taxonomy): Eukaryota > Metazoa > Chordata > Amphibia > Caudata > Ambystomatidae > Ambystoma > Ambystoma mexicanum. Next base: position 1,144,525,486 of record NC_090935.1, on the reverse strand, counting down.
ACACACACACTGTAAAAGTTGTGTAATTAGATGCACTTTGTCTACATTTTCATTTGTTTCAATGTGATCCCTTACTGATTTACAGATATATATATATATGTTTTGTACCGTGATCCAAGCACATAGTCTTGGGTAAACACTAATGTATCATGTGGAGATACTGTTTCTAAATTGATGAGTGTCCTGTCAATACGTTTTAACAAAAACAATTTGTCATGTATTAAATCATTGGATAAAAAAAGAAAAATATTTCTTCTATCCTGGAGTTTTGATGTTGTATAATCCAAAATAATGTTGATCATTGTGTGAAAATTGTTAGAGGTGTGCATGCCGGGTTCAGTCATCCTGGTCATTTGTCTGTTTCATGGAATAAAGTGGTGACTACATTGAATATGCTAAACAAATTGAAATTACACATGTCTATCAAACTATGCTTGCTAGGATTAGTCCATGAAAAAATTACAACCTGTTAGTTCACCTACAGGCTTTGGGATTGGTACCAGCTAAACAACGCACTGCATTAGCCTGGAAGGATTGCATTATCCTGAAAGGAGCCTCATGTTCCCAACTAAATAGGGTGGGCGATCCAATATTATAAGGTGGCTTGCTGCCGAAAGTGACATTAGAGACGCATTTAGAATGCCTGAAGGGTAGGGTATGGTGTACACTCTTTGCCATGCGGTGTTAGATTTTCTGCGCGTTCCTTCCGACCTCAAGGGGTGGGTATTCTGAAATGTGTATTGATTGTGGGAGTGGTATTCCTGGTTACTGATAACCAGAGAGGGCAGTGAGCTGAGAAATGTTGGTGTGATATTAATACTGCTTTTAGTACAGGGGCATAAAAGGTACAGTGGATGTTCCAATTATGCATGCCTAAAAAGATACATGGCAGGGTTAATTCATATACAATGCACTTTGTGATCGTGAAGCATTGTGTTTCGACGAATGTCAGCCTTTATCACTGTTTTATCGATTTTGGCTGTATATCGTTGGATGAAAAGTTAAATAAAGATATATAAAAAAGAAGAGAAGATCAGTACTTGAGAAGAGAGAATACCATAGTAAGAATAAGGGTTTTAGCATCTGAGAAAGTAGGAAATTGTCGAATTCTGCAAATTACTACTGAGATGATAACAACAGGATGGAGCCAGAGTAGAAATGTAATGGTGGAAAGAAAGGGAAGAGTTGATGGTAACACGTGAATAATGAGCAGAAGTAGACAGCAGAAGAGAATCAAGATTATAGGAAATAGTTGAGGCAGGAGAGCAATCAAAAGGGGAAGCAGCAGGAAAAACGGAGGACCTCCATTTTGGAAGGATTAAGAGGAAGACAGTGAAAGAGCATCCAGAGCGTAACGGCTGATAGTCAGAAATGGATGAGTGGAGTGAATCAGAAAAAAAGGGGAAAATTAGCACAAGAACTGCCTGTCAGCGTAGAAGTGACAGGAAAGACAGATTACCGAATAATAACAGAGAGGGGCATATTGTATACAGAAATGAGTACAGGGCTAAGTGCTGAGCCTTGCAGAACACTGACGCAAGGAGGTCACGAAGAGGAGGAATTCCCAGCCCTCTATACGATGCAGCGATTCCACAGATAAGAAGAGAATCAGGACAGAACAGCACCATAACTACCCAGGGAATAAAGAGAGGAACAAAGACAAGAATGATCCACTCTATCAAAAGTGGGGGGACGATCAAGAAGAATTAGAAGAGAATTTTGCTTTGCCTGATGCGGCTAAGTGAGCAAATGAGTGACATGTACAAGAGGAGCCTCAGTAGAGAGTGAGCAGGGTGGAACCCAGATTGCAGAAGAGGAAGGAGAGGAGTTACTTCCAGGTGTGAGGAAAGATGAGAATAGGCAGCATGCGGCAAGAGCTTGGATAGGAATCGAAGAAGAGAGATGCTAGGATAGTTAGAAGGTAGAGAACATTGAAGCGAAGGCTGTTTGAGACCAGGCCGAATAGCAGCATGCTTGAAGGGGGAAAGGAAAGTACTTTTCGACAAGGAAGAATTGAAAAGAGAGGTTAGATAAAGAAGAAAGAGGATACCAGGGAGACAAGAGGCTACGGAAGAGGATCTGAGGGGGCAGTTGTGGGATTAGGAAGAACAATGCAGATGGTTCCGAGAATTGGGAAAGAACAGGGAAAATACGATTATACAGAAGGAAAAGATGAGGGATAATTGACCAAAGTGAATAAATCTGCTTTGAAACAAGCAGCAACAAACAGGACAGAGGATAGTGCAGTGGCAATGCGTTTGTCTTGGAAGCAAGGCAACGCAAAGCAACACAGGTCTGAATCCCTATCCCGCTTAGAGACTGGTCTCGGTATTAATTGTGTTATAAAACATTAATTAGGGAAAAGAATCAACTTCTTCTGAGAACCAAACAGTAGATTTCCCTTCCACTGCCAAAGTGAAGAATAATGGATGTAAGTTCATCTGCAAGGTAGAAATAAAATGCAGTGAACAAAGTCTGCCTCTAGTGCTTTTGCCTTTTTAAGCTCTGGAATAGCCTTAAATACTTATATAATGCTAACTTGGGATGTAATGCGGCTGTACATAACCAGAAGAAAGAGCAAGACAACAACACAACTTTTCAGTCATGAAAGTGTATTTTTTCCTTTCCAACCAAAATAAACACAGTTGCAGGATGGCAATATAAAGAGCAGAAACGGGTGGTCAGGTGAAAGGGAAAATGAGGGGTTAGGGGGGTGTACATCGTAAAGTCTCTCTGAAAGGGCCCCCTCCCCTGCGTGTGTCCCGGGATCCAGAAATCCTGGGCTCCGTAGTGATAGTAAAAAGTCAATCCAGCTTGTAGTCTTTCCCAGCTATCAGTTAATGTCCAGCCCCTCTGTCAAACCCAAGCCTTGTTCTTCGGTTTGTGGGCTTCCAGGATTCCCCAACCAGATTCCGGAGCTCCTGGTGGAACAGATGTCCAGGCACCCATATTCGGGCCGCGGTTAGGCTGGCTGGAATGGGAAGGGGGGCCTACCCTCAGACCATGTCACTCTCTGAGATTTCTGGTCCCAGGGGTTTTTACCTTCTTGACCTCTAGTTTCTGCCCTGGCTTGACCTAGCCTGCCGGATCCCCCTTGACCTTAATCAATGTCCAAGGAGCATGAGGGTCTTCATCCTCCTTCTCTGACCTTGCTCTCTCTCTCACTCTCTCTCGTCCTCTCTCTCAATGGTATCCCTCATAATCCTTATGACTATCCAACATTCCCCCATCTAGCTGGTATATTGCCATCTTCTAAAAATAGCCCTCTGCCCTCTTTCAAACAACTCCCCAAATGGTGACGCTCCTCTTCGTCCAAGGAAGTTTCCAAGCAAGAACGGCAGCATCATAAAGAAATACTAATCTTACTTGCACAATGATGTGAGATTTATTATGCAGAAAATATGTTTGGAAAGAGCCTGGTGAGCACTTCACAGATGAAACAATTCATTGCCATATTTGCAGAGAGTATGTGAAGAGACAAGGCACTAAATATACTTGTCATTCTCCCTTGCAGCCACCATTTAGTCTCTTACACAGTACAGTTATTAATATTCTAGCATAAAAAGGGATTATTCAAGTCCATTGAAAAGAAGTAGAGTTACGCTTCAGGTGTCACTTTCACAAATACCTCTCCCCTTTGTAATAGTGGACAGCCTAAGGTTGTCGGGTCCTTTCTTGTACTCGTAGCTGCAAAAGTAACTGCGGCAGCGATTTGGCTCTGCGCATGACCTGTTGCAGCCTGACCAGGTTCAGGCTGTTCGGCTCAATGCCCTTCCGTTGCAAAGCCAAATGAAGAATCGGCTCGGTCCTGGCCAGAGATTCAGAGAGACGCTCACCCTGTTGGAGGCGGATGGTGTAGTACTTCACCTTCAGCTCTACACCAGACTCAGTGGCTTCAAACACTCCATCCAGCGTGTAGACGATGTCCTTCGCTGTGTGGTCTGGATGCGTGTCACAGAGCGCATGTTTGACTCTCAATGCAGGACCGTGCATACTCTCAATGATGCAACGCCTCTTCTCCCGGTCTGTAGCTCTCCAGTCATGTATCATCTGTTTGGTCTGGTCTGCCCAAAGTTGGCATTCCTCTTCACCCCTCAGGGTTGGTTTCTCCGCAGAGAAGGGTCTAAGGCAGACATAGGTGCCATGCTCAGATGGTGTCGCAATGGCCTTGATTAACACGTCTATGAAAGCAAATGCCATGGAGGAAGCAATCAGTTTGCCGCCTCTTTCCTCCAGTGTCGCACTGGCACCCGCTCTAGGCCCTGGCAGAATAGGGGTGCTTACAGGTGCAGCCATGATAACATCTACACTGGGCGCTGCAGGATGATGCGGCACAACGCTGGGCAAGGCAAGATTTGGGCTAATCGTAGATGGTGTGACTGGTGCACTAGCCTGCAACCCTAACAATATGTTTAATGTCCAGAAAGGATAGGGCACTATTGGTCTGCTCCATGGATGGTAAGGGGCAATTTCTCAGGATCAACTTCCTTAGGCCCATAGCAGATCAGCCAGCCATTTAACCTGGCCAGTGAGGAACTCTAGGGACTCTCTGTCAACATGAGCACCTGGTGTAGAGGTGTGATCCAAGGGACGTCAACTATGATAAAGCAATGGTCGGGCTTAATCCCCTCACTCCCAGCCCAGCTAGCTACCTGAAACGGATACACGAGGATGGTACATGTCTGTCAAATAAGGTGGCAAATCCGGTAAAATCAAAAAACACAGCGATTATAATACTATATACAAATCCCTATCCAAAACTTACACCAAAAACTGATTGCAAAAAACCCAGAAACATATTCTAGAAAACGTTGCGCTACCCCAGCTAGTGGAAAAGGTAGGTATAGGGTAAGTAGGTAGGCTAGGGGGGGGGGCGGTATAAGAACACCAAAGTGGATCTCAGCAGTGCCTCCAAAAAATGTAGCAGGGCGATCTTCCTAACAATTCCCCAATTTCTTCCCACTGTGCTATGTTTGAAGATCTTGAGGCATCAACACTCTTCGTAGCCAGCATTCCATAAGTACCAATTTTACAATGCCAGTGCCACTGCTGAGCACACCTTTATTCAGCATATACTGCTATTGCAAAGTTGTATAGATGATTTCTTATTTGGGAGTGTACAGAAACAATCACTTCATCTTTCAGAGCTTGGCTCAGTACTTTAGATCACTTACTTCAATTCTCAATCCATATTAACAACAAGAAACTCGATTTTGTGGACATTACCATTTACTCAGACCATCCCAAGGTTCGTACACTAAACTGACAGTGAGTAATTGTCTCCTACAGTTTAAGAGTTTTCACCCTCACCCACTGAGAGAAAATTTCCCTGATGGGCGATTTCTATGACTCCACAGGAGTAGTACAGGAAAATCAGACTTTGACAATGATGCAGCCATTTTCAGAAGGATGCCCCTCCCCCCCCAAAGTAGCCACAAGACCTTGGAGGAGATCTCCCAACAACCATTGAGAGGTATTGTTAGAAAAACCAGTAGAGAGGCCAAATCGAATAATTTAATCTGTGTCAACACATATTCTGAGATGTCCAATAAACTCGATAATTATCTTGAAACATCGACCTATTCTAGAAAAAATTCCATCATCCATAGCTGAACCACTGTATGCCTTTAAGAGAAGTTCCAATTTCAAAGCTAAATTAGTACACAGTGTACCCTGAGCCTCCCCCCCAACCCCCTCACACACAGACAGTCTTGCACCAGTGAACAATATCAGAGCTTTGGCGTCTTCCACCTATCACACTCCATCTTCTCTGGGGAGGATACTGCCTGTTCATCACAAACACCACTGAGGAACTTGACCTCAGTTTACCCCACCCATGGCAACACTGCAAATCCACCAATTGTCCACCAATTGTAACAGCAAAGGGGTGATATGTATTATCACTTGCTCTAGCAATCACAAAGATGTAGGCATGTCAGTGAAATCTGTCAAACCTATCCAGAACAACTACCTGTCAGCCCCTCTAGTTATTCATTTCTTTGAGGCAAGACATGTGGAAAATGATATTAATAGGTCAAACCTCATGCAACGGGGGTACAGCCTGAAAGAAAAGTCTTGGCTCTGGAACAATGTTTAATCTTTTGAACCAACAGTCATGTTACCGATTGAATAGGGCCATAGTGTGGCTAAAATAGTCTGTATATCCCGTTTGCAACTACAGGGCGCAGTTACTTAACTTTAACATGTTTGTTCTTGATAGCAATAGACCATTCAGAACCCTGTTCTGTTCTCGGGAAGTTCAGGTTGTGTGTACTGTGCTACTGAGCATAATGGTTTGACATGATTAACTTGAAAAACAGACAATGAGAAGCATAGTGAAGGGAAGCATGCATTTTCCGTACACAATTCAGTCAGATTGGGGCACTGAGGGCAGTGATGAATGGTGATTTTTTAACTTGGATAGGCGAAAATGCTTTCTACGAATATGCAGGAGCAACTGAGCATATCAAGGGAGCCAGACCCAAGAAAGGGACATTTGTGGCGGTTTTCCCCTGGAGACATCTTTTAAAATAATAGGTTACAGCACACTTTTGGTGAAAAACTGGGTAAAAGCCACAAAGTATGCAATCAGTTTTGTTAGGTAACCCATGAAAGAATCCAATAGGTGCACGTCACCAATAGTTCACAGGAACATTTGCAACACTTTTTTATGATGCCTTTTTCCAAAATGTATGGCAGTATAAAACATTTTCATGCTGACTGTGACCATACGTTTCCATTCCAGACGACCAATATATACCAGTAATATATGACAGTATTCCCATATAAAGATATACTCATGTTTGCTTTGCTCATAATGTCAGTTATGATATTATAAGAAAACATGTCCATGCTGGCTCTGCCAATATTTGCCAGTATCTCCATGTAAGAACATAATTCTGTTGGATTCGAGAGTAAACATGCCTTGCCACAGCAAGACAACATGTACAGACTGGCTGCACCAATGTACGCCAGTCTAGTCACATAATAACACTTATGTTCTTAACTTTGCTCTTGATGCCCAGTTAAAAATGCCATGCCACAGTAAGAAAATGTATCCTAACTGGCACCACCAACATAGGCCATTCTAGCGATAACACAACACTTAGCATGTATGCTTTACCATTGGGTTCCTGTGATAAATACCATGCCACAGTAGACTATATCACCAAACTGGTTCCGCCAATGTAGGCCAATCTAGCTAGGTAATTACACATGTCATATTTGCTTCACCCTTGATTCCCAGTAAAATATGCCATGCCACAGTAAGAAAAACATGGCTGCTGCTGCACTAATAGACCCTCACTCAACAATTATAGGCACGTGCCCCAGCACACACACATTCATACATACATTTCTCTCATGTACAAACAAACATACACTCTCATTCATGCACACACTCCCAGATACGAACCAACACAAACACTCATACATAGATACTTTCATAAATGAATATTTTCTTACCTGCAATCGGACCACACCTGCCACAAAGGCTCTCTAGCTCCTGTGCAAACTGCAAGTTGAACCAGGAATTGGAGAGAACTTCCTGGTTTCGCAGGACATGCATGGGGGACCCAGATCTCCTCCTTCATACTGCCCTATGAGACCTAAATGCGCAGGGAGGAGAACGGGTGCCCTTTACACACATACAGTTCTGCAGTTTACCAGCCTGCATTCCCAATGAGCCATGCAATGCAACGCTCACGAAGCAAAATGCTCCCAGCCTTGCATGGCCCATTGCACATGCGTGCTGTGGAACTGAAGCTGTCAAAAGGAAACCACGTTTCTCTTTGACAGTTAACACCAGCCCATAAGTGCCCCTTCAGCTCCTTGCTGCAGCGGAGAGAGCGCTCAGTCTTTTCACTAGGCCAGCTTTGGCTCGTCCATCATGGGTAACAGTTGGAAGTCGGTGCCTCATTGCCAATTATGGACGAGCCACTCCTGACGGAGAGCCAGATCTTGCTGAACTTGCAGACCTGAAGTATTCTGAGGCCAGTGCTTCACCTGGGAGCTTTAAATAGTATCTCTGACCGGCAGAGAAAGGAGGAATGTCATAAGGCAAGTTGTGCAGTTTCACAGAAAGAAAAATGGTAATATGGGCTAAATCAATATTGCATCATCAAATAAATTTTATTCTATAACTAATAAAAACAACCTTTTGATTTAACAGTGTGTTGGTCTTTCCTCAAACTATAAATGTAACAATTAAAGAAAAACATTGCACAACAATCCACCAACATGGCCCCATTCACAAATTGCAGCATTCACAATAATTCACTATACATTTTAAAGAGGCTTAATTACTCCATCCAATAAGGGCACAATCTAGTCCACTCGTTTTTTGCAATACCGCTCCAGAATACCATGCTGAGCTTCTCCAATCTATTTACATTCATTCTGACACTTGGTGCGTTCTTTGACAATAGCAACTGGTGTAGTTCCAAATTCTAGGCCAAACCAAGATAAAGACCTCCCTTTTTCTAAACTTTACTCCTGTTACACCACTTTGTCCTCACATAACATTACTGTATTCAATTGCAAAGTTACAAACATAAAATGCTCAATTTCCGCTTGCCTTACAGCATGCATTCATTTACACAACCAACTGAATTCAAAATGGTTTTCATGTATGATTTTGTTTTTATTTATAACTCAACAATCACTTTATACAAGGAATCTTCCATGAGAAGAGCTTCTTAACATAGCATTCTGTGAGAAACCAAAGGGTGTCTCACTATCTAGACCACAGGGATCTCTTGCTCAGGTGGCCAGTGCATGGCCATCGCCTTTGGATCCAGACCCTGGGGGTGGACAAGTGCAGGAGGATCACCTGGGTGAGGGTTCCTCTGGGAGTGGGAGTGAGACATCCGATGGCAAGACGCGGTATCACCCTCTCCACAACACATCCCTACCCAATACTTCCTCCACCTTTATAGGTTGTTGTAAATCTTGTCCTGTTGCTCCTCCACAATTCCAACACGTACCCACATCAAAGGGAGGTGTAGGAGAACAAACACAACACCCTATATCTCACAACAACAACATTGTTCCCCTTCTTCTGACAATATTTTTACCACCTCTCAAAAAACGACAACTCCCACAATTCCTACCTCCACTCTAGAAATCCCATTTATCAAACCACTGGGTCGAAGAAGAGGCAAAAGGGAGCTATGAAGATTACTCATAGAAACCAATGCACCAGGGATTCCTATGGGCAGTAGCCATTTTGTCCCGTAATGAGGCCAGGCAAGGTCAAGCCTCCCTTTTCAATCATTCCCTGTTAAAACCTATTAAGCCTCCCAGTCAGTATAAAAGGTGGAGCACACAGGCACACTTTGAATGATCTGGGGATGCTGGATGGTGCACAGAGGTTGGGAGGAGAGAATTCGAGCTGGAGAGACCCTGGAAGGCCAGGAGGAAGAAAGACTGCCTAACTGCTGGTCTTGTGAGTGCAGGGGAGGCTGCAGTGTGGAGAGGGACTTCTAACTCCAGGAAGCCAAACCAGGGGTAGCTGGGGGTTACCTGGCAGTGCCCACAACACAGCTCCTCCCCTGGGCAAACCAGGAAAGCTCAGGCTTGAGGTCAGGTCGCAAGGCCCTGACCTCAACAAGTTATCCCTGTTACTTCCTGCAGCTGCCAAAACCCCAGAATGCTGTATAGGGGAGTGGATGAAGTGGGTGGGAATAAAAGAAAAGTGAATACTGGGACATGAAGTACAAAGACTTTAAAACTTTCCGAGCCTGACTGAGGGAACCCGTGTGAGAAACTTTAAGGAGTGGTCTGAGACTGGCTGAGGGAGACCCCTGAGAGAACAGGGCAAAAGAGAAGAGTGCCTCCAACATTGCATTCGAAAGATACCAGCAGCCCTCTCTGGTGAAAGTCCGAGTTGGGGAGGTGAAGCCCCAGCTGTGGTATCGTCCATGTCCCCCAAATCAAAGATACAAACAAAGATACCAACACAACCAGTTGATGTGAGCAATTGACAAATAAAAGTGAAGCAGTATAACAGAGTGGTCCGGCACATAGCAACAGTGCCTAGTTGAAAGTCTGTTGAGCGAGTACTTATGTGAGTCTAAAGGATATGAACTGTGTTTGGTTTCAAGGCAATAGGAGCCTAAGGAAAGTGAATCACACAGAGTTGCAAAGCGAGAGGTCCGAGCCTGACTGAGAGAGGCCTGTGATGAACTGTGAGTGATTGAGAGGTCCGAGCCCGGCTGGGGGAAACCTGCTGCGAATGTTTAGAAAGTCAAAGTGGTCCTGCGGAGATCTATAGTAAAAGCCTCACACATTTGAAAGTCTTCGACATCAGAAAAAGGTCTGAGCCCGACTGAGGGAGACCCGAAGTGTGATAAGTTAGGGGAAGGGAACCCCTAATAAATGTGAATTAAGCTTGGGGAAAGGAAACCCTGCAAGTGCTGTGATTGTGAGGTCTGAGCCCGGCTGAGGGAGATCTGTGTTGAATCAGGTACTTGTTGTTTGAGAGGTCCGAGCCTAGCTGAGGGAGACCTATGTGAACTGTTAAAGCTTTGAGAGGTCCGAGCCCAATGGAGGGAGACTTGCATGAACTTTTTCTTGAACCGTGAAAGAACTTTTGGAACGCCTGAAAAGTGACTTTAACGTGAAAGGCCAGGGGGCCTCGATCCATGTTTTGAACTGCCTTTGTTTTGAGAACAGGAGTCAAAGTGTGTTATCCTGCCTACGGGGACTGCCTTACTCTGTGCTGTCCAAAGTGGGGAGGAGAGCTGACTCAGCCATCTTGATCTTTTATGTTATAACACCGACTTTCCTTTACATACACCTTTTTCCGTGCACCCATTTATTGTAATAGCGCATGGGCAGGCCATAGGTTTGTTTAGTATAGGCCACTTTATTTTGACTGACATGACTAGGACTGTGTTATTTATTATTTGATGGTAGACATGACTATGACTGTGTTCATTATTATTTGATAGTAGACATGACTAGGACTGTGTTATTTATTATTTTATGGTAGAGCGTGCTCACATGTTTAGATATAGGGCCAGATAGGAGTTTTCCCAACGCTTGTTGTTCAATAAATACTCTTGAACCTTGCATCTCTCGTGTCTGTCTTCACTTGTGAAACCATGCCTCCCTTACAATTCTGACTTACATGCAACCACACAAGTCTTCTCCAGTTTTGTATTGTTTTGAAATACTGAATACCAAATCCACATTTTTAGTAGTCAGCCCCATATGTTTACTTAGGTTCTTGCTCTTATTCAATTGGTTATGCAGGTGCTCTTCTATATCAACTATCCTTATACAATTCCTCACTAATAAGGTAAGGGTGTTGATCTGTTTTAATCACTCTTGTCGCATACAACAAACATGTTGCGTCGTAGAGTACACACTCTTGTCCCTGCTTCTTACACAAATGTATTCTGGTTCTTTCCTTACACTCACCATAAGCTGCCTTCCCACGATGAAGGTCTCACACCGACATAGGGGCCGAAACATGTCGATCTTGTCACAAGCTGAGGCTTAAGCAGCAATGTGAAGAACCTAAAATAGATCCAATGCAATGTTCCCATTCTCTGTTATTTTTCGTCGTTTTTAGTCAAAATATATATGTTCAAATAAATGTCAATATGAAGATGTTATAATTATACTGTATTCCGAAAAGGAGTGCCAAATACAATGAGGTATTGATCTCTGCTCTGTCAATAATTAAGTACTTTTTCCATTTAATGTCCAGTAATGTAGCAAATAAATTGTCTCAGTGAAGAGGTCATTACTTTATGTAACATGCACATTATTGCTGGCCCAGGGGCAGGTTGGAGAAGAAGAGGTAAATCAGTCTAGTAAGTTCATTCCATATATTTAACAAAAAAGAAGAAAAATATGGTGGAAAATGCTATGACATTTACATACCCTCAAATGAACTAAACTAGGAATTCTGAAGCATGCCACTTTGAAGCAGACCTTGAAACGGGACACACACACAAAAGTGGATGGGGATAATATATACCATATACATCCAACCAGCAGAACTGGCCGGACAAGAAATGTGAGATCAAACCAGATTTAAGTGACAATTTTTGCCAAATACGTGATCAGAGGTCCCGGCCCACTTAACGCCCACTTAACGGCCTGGCCAAAATGATTAAACATTTTTGGTGTTTCCAATACACCAATGAACTCTAATGAAATAAACATGTTCTACTGCCCAATCCCTGGATCCCTAAATTCAAATGGAACAAGTGTGGCACACAAAGAAACAGAGGAAAAGGCGGACCTGCTTACCACTTTGTGGTACAAAACAAAAGCATATGGACCTAATTTACAAAAGGTTTAGCGCAGCGCAAAGTGAATTCCTGCCGCACAATGTACACTTTTCCCCGTGCTAAATGGGTCTTTCCGATTCACAGAGCGGACTTTGCACTGGCCCTTCCCACCTAGCGCTGTGCAGGAGCCTTTGTGCGACACTGAATGCAATGCATGGGAAGGGGCAATCTTCGCTAAAGGAGAATGAGGAAGAGCATGGACGTAGGGGGGAGGCACAGTGGAAACAGAATTAGCCAAAATTACGGAAATTACATGATCGAATGCACGATTTGGCCGAAATTCGGCTGTTCGAAAGTTCAGAACGGCCGAAAAGTTTGGATCAGATAATGCATTTGGTGCAGGGGGCTGCGAGGGTGTCCCCTGCACCCTTGCTCACTATATTGTGAGCAGGGGTTGTGGGAGTATCCCCCGCAGCCAATCCCAAAAAAGCACCCCAAAAAAAAGAAGAAAAAAAGAGGGCTGCGGGGGTGTCCCCCGCACCCTTGCTCACTATATTGTGAGCAGGGGTTGTGGGGGTGTCCCTCGCAGCCTATTCAAAAAAACAAAAAAAGAAGAGGACCCTGCACCGCTGGTTCCCGATCACGGAAGTGAAAGGGAACAGGTGTTGCAGGGACACAAGTTAAGTAGGAGGGTGGGGGTGGGTGGGGAGTATGTGGTTGGGGGATGATGGGGTTTGGTTTGGGGGCCAGGGCCAAGTTGTAAATGTTCAGGGGAGAAAAGACCAGAGATTATTTTGGAAAAATTATTTTCGGTCTTTTCGCCCTCGAACATTTGGATCGCAGGCTTTCAACCCCGATCCGTAGAAACAACCAACACGCCCCACTAAGCGCTAAGTAAACCCTATTTACAGAAACCATTGTGCTACCGCTTCGACTCCAAAGGAGAACACATCACCACCGGTCACAAAGTACAATTAAAGCCTACGTGTAAAAGCGCAAACCAACCCCAGTGTACATGCAATTGCCGCAATGCCAGAACCTGCATTGGTAGCACTGATATTACTACATGGGAGGAGGAGAAGGGCCAGAATCTTCCATCCATAAACAACAACAATATTCGGGATGCCAGATGAAGAGGTGCACGGAAGATACCCCTTGCCTCCACATGTCATCCTAGACCTGGTCAGGGAGTAGGATAATATCCTGGTATCACCCACCATGTGCTCACTGCAGGGAAGGTGAGAGTGTGCCAGGAATTCCTGGGAGCCAACGACTGCACCCATATAGCACTGCAACCGCATCCCTCAGCCCCCGAGAGACTGAGCACATCTATCGCAACAGGAAACATTGGCATTCCATCAATGTGCAGATGATCTGTGATGCCAAGGGACACATCATGCATATGAATGCCAATTAGCCAGGATGCATGCATGATAACTACTTCTTCTGACCCTCCTCCATATAACAGGCCCTTGCATCGGGAACCTTTGGAAAGCCTGGTTTGTGGGTTAGTAACAACTTTCACGAACACACAAGCAGTCATATGACACACAGGAACACAAGAAATGACAATACATGCAATTAATAACTATTTTGTCATTTGTAGGGACAGTGCCTACCTGCTATCACCATTACTGTTGACACTGATCAGGAATTCAGCCACCCCAGGTTAATTGCGCTCCAACGCATGACACATAGCCACTAGGGGCATAGTGGAGCGCAATTTCAAAGTGCTCAAGTTATGCTTCCTCTCCCTTGACCACTCCGGTGACGTATTGCTATATGCACCCCCTCTAGTATGCCAAATTATTCTGGCATGTTGTGTCCTAGATAATATTGCCATGTGTCTTGACATAGTATTAGAGCTGCAGGAGGGTTCCCCGCTCACATTCACAGGCACCACCTATTCCCTTAGCAGGGCAAAGGGCACAGGGACAGAATGCACGCAACCAGGTAGTACAAACCTACTTCACATGTATTACAACCACTATGGAACACATACAGTAAAGCCACATTGGTGATGGAACTTCAGTGATGCAATCAGGCTGATCCAGCTTGCCCATAACACCCTGAGAATGCATCTCTTTGAATGGCAGTGTGTGCCCCATGACATGAAAAGTACAATGCCACCTCATCATAATCCATCACATAAAGTGGGTGCACAAACCATGGCCACAGTCATTTCAAGCGGAAATTAAAGTTTTCATATCACATGGCCAAAATACAAAAAATTGCAAAGCCAGCCCCTGGCACAATGCCCGCATAGCATGTGTTCCCCTGAGTCGCATGCATCAAGTGCAACCAAAATGACTCACCTGACTGCCATCTTCATAATGGGTGTCTCTGCAGCATTGCAGCTGGTCCTGTCACCTCCACTCACCACTACTATGCACTTACAATGTGGAATTTCAACAGCTTCCCACCCACCCCCTCCTCATTCATGCCTCTGATACCCTCAAAATGTCCCTTGTCCGACCATAAAGATGCCCTCAAAATCTTACAGAAAGCAATGTAGCCACTCACAGAACACACAAATAAAAAAAAATCATGTAAGGTAACACACCCCTCACCATCAACATTTCTTGAACACATCAATGGGAACTCAGCAGCAAATTACACATGACACGAGAAAGACATTTAAGCCTCCCACACCTCACCAGCAATGCACTGCATACGTCACACATCATCCACATGAATACTTGTCATACGAATCATGCTCTTACATTGATTCATTGAGTCAGGTGTGTTGCATGTCCATGCATCATGGACCGTTGTGGTCTGGGAACCGAAATAGGCCCTGGATAGAATACTCAAAGTGGCCCCACAACACACTTTTCGCACAAATCCATCCCTTACCTTATGAGAAAATGTGGAAATACCACTCAAAAGATGACCAAAAGAGGGCCAATGTGCAGAGGCCTACATAGTCCCCTATAAGGCCAACATAGCTGTACACAGGGTTTGCCTTGAGGTGACCATCTTTTCCCACAGGACCTCCCTTGAAGCCAAAAATTCATAACGTAGCGATTGCCTGTAGGTAGAATTCTCCTCGCGAGTCACTTGGCTCTGGCATTGTGTGTACTCTTCCCTCGCCTGCCGCAATAGGCGTAGTTCGGCAGTGAAGGAAATTACATTTTCGGCCAGTGGATGGATGTCCCTGGCCATCTCTTGCAGGACCTCGCCCTGTTGGGCATTTGCATGCAGCAACTCCTCCTCCCACTACAAGTGTCCAGCAGGCACAGGTCCACCATGTGTGTGCGTCCTACCAAGCCAAGCTGCCCGGGCCCGTTGCAGTGAGTGCACTGTCATAGGATGGCGGTCTGCAACCGCCCAGGGACATCAGCCTCTGCTGCTGACTCCATGATGATAGGAGGCAAACTTGCAGAAACAGAATTGAAGCAAGCCTCTCCACTGCCAGGCCCAGTGTCTCCTGGCTCTCTTCCTCTGACTCAGCAGCCTCAAGGAACTCCATGGCATCCGGAAATCCCAGTGGTGGACCACAACCATGTCCCCCAGTATGCCTTTCACATCAGATTCAGCGTCATCATCACGAGTCGGCAGGACTGCTGATGATGGCCTGCAACACACAAGGATTCTCACCAGGCACAGCACCCCGGCCTGCACTTGTGGGTGGTGGTGCCTCATCTGACTCTTCTCCTCCTCCTTCTCATCCGCTGGGTCCTCACCTGCACAAAGTCGGACACCAATATTCAGAGGCCTACTACCCAGCTGAACTTGCATTCAAAATATAGCAGTGAGGGTCGTCACAGGTCTAGCTAGATGGGACCATGTCACGGCAGCCAGAAGATCCCTGCACTGGCTCCCTGTAAAAGCGAGAATTTGTTATCGCCTCCACCCTATCACCTTCAAGAGCCTTTTGGGCATCATGCCTAGTTACCTGATTGAACTCATCATGCCCAAGAGTACTTCTCGTTCCCTTAGATCCAATGAGACTAAAATGCTCATGATTCCGAGAAGTAAACTCAAAAAGGTCGAAAAAGGAGCCTTTGCCATAGCGGCCCGGCAGCTTGGAACAGACTGCAGCTTGATCTTAGGCTGGAAACCAAACTTGAGCCCTTTAAAAAAAAAAAGCTCAAACCCCTGCTGTTTGATTAAGACCTCTGCACCAGCTCTCAACCTCGCCAAGATAGTTTCCTTATTTGTTTATTTGTTGTATTTTGTCTTGTCCGCGCCATCATGCCCATGGGTTCATTGCTGCACATTATAAATTAATTAAAGTAAAGTAAAGAATGAAGTCAAATGCATACAAACACAGTAGGGCCAGCAACACATACATCAGACATTGAAACCGGGCATTCAGAAATGTGGAAGGCACAGGTGACTAACATACAATGCTCTGTGCAATCATGTTGGTGCATATTAGGTCCTGCATCAAGCCACGGATGGGAGGATTAGGCAACTATACATACACTCATACATGCATGAGTGTGGAAAGTCAAACAGTAGACCGATGGAGCCCCATGATGAATTGCCGAGCCCCTCCACCACTACATATGTGCCTGCTAGCATCATGCGGAAGTATCACATTTTCTCACGATGACAAAGCCTGCATGCAGCAAATTGTGTCACCAAAATCCCCATCACCCCCTTCGCCAGATTAGCCAAGGACAGATGTGTGGTTATCCACGCTCACATTCATCTTAACCACGTGTGAGGAGAGTGCACTTGCATGACCACTTAATAATTGGCACCCCAAATGTGGAATGAACATCACTCGTCATACACCATTTTGCCAACCACTGCATCTTCTGACTGGAACACACCCTCATGCAACATCTCACTGACATTGCTGCTCATCCATGTCCACTGACTGCCAGGGCCAATGAATGGATGACTGACATCCGCCACTGCACATTGTTATTGCATGTGATTCACGAGTGTCTACAATGCACTATCCACAAACAGGACATTGAGTGTGTCCAATGACATGTGTCTTGCAGGCCACAGTAATGTGTGCTGTAAGATCAATATCCACTGCGAACATGGTTCAAGCATCCATCTTCTAGGTTGCACAACATGCAGTGGAAGTGTATATGTATGCATTACTGTAGCACTCATGGATGAGTGAGAAGGACCACAACCAACTGTGCCGCAATATGTGATCGCGTATAATATATGTGTTGAGGGGAGCATTTATATCATGCACACATGTCACTCACCTGCATAGGTGTCACCTGCATAGGTCACTCACCTGCATAGGTGTCCATGCCTCCCACGCCGAACACCCACTCACTGCTGATGAGGCCACTGGCGACCTCTTCAAATGAAGTAAACTCATCCACATATGGTGATCCACCTCCGGTATCTGTGTAAACTGAATTCATCCTAACATCACCACGTTAGGGTGAATTATTTTCGTATGAAGTAATTATAATGAATAATATAAATAATACATGTTTTTTTTAATACATTCTTGATACTTCTTTTTCAATTTACACACTTATTCTTCCCTTAGTCTGGGGGTAGGGACACCTGCCTTTCAGTGTTTCCCTGTAATCCACCTCCAGTAGCCTGGGCAGAGGCCATATTGCTGCCAAGCTTCTCCTTGAGGTCACCCATCCTCTTGTGGACCTCTTTGGCTGTGCGCCTCCCCACACCACAGGCATTGAAGAGATCTGTGACCTCCTACCATATCCTCCACCACTCTGTCACAGGACGGGTACTGGCAGCCAATGGGTACTGGTCGACATGGTGTTTGTCGATATACTCAGTGAGGATTGTTAGCTCCTCATCTGTGAAGCGTCACTTCCTTGGTGTCCCCTTCTCCTTTACCTGTGTCTCTTTATGGAGTGCTGCCTGTGCCTGCATTGCAGGCTGGGCCCTCTTACCCCTAGTGGGCCTTTGTGGTACTTGGGCACCTGTAGGCTCACCACCACGTTTAGCAGATGGACCCTTCTTCTGCCCTCATCCCTGTCCTCTTCCTCTCCACAGAGCCCTCTCACTCATGGTGCAACCCGCGTTCATGGCAAGGTACATGCAAATCTCACTGCCGCCAAATCCATGTGGTACCCCCTAAATTACACCACCTCCACATACGGCAGGAAATCCATGTAGCACCCCCAAAGTCTTGCTGCCTCCAAATCCACAAAGTACCCCCCTAAATATCGCCACCACTGCGCACGCCTGGGAAGTTACATGCAGGTTGGAGATGCTCGTGAATACATTATTTACAGAACTGCGCACGTATAGGTGCTGCTTTTGGCACATAATTTACATGCCATGAGCCCTTCCTCTGATTTCAGCACTGCTGCCTCGTGCATGAAGTTGAGACACCTGTGCCTTGTTGTTACTCCTACCTTGTGCCATATCACACCTCCTCCAGCCATATTTTGCCTCCAAACCTCTAGATATCCTGCTAACCGTTAGTGTGTCACTGGTGGCAGACCACTAGCACTGCCTTGGAGTGCCTGGTATTCAACCATAGCCTGTTTTTCTGTGGCACTCCTGTCAGACTCTGTGACCACCTCATCTGCCATAAGGACTTCCACTTCTCTATACCACCACCACATCTCCACGGTATGCATAGTCAGGGCCCAACTTCACCCCACCAGCCTCAGGTGCACCATGCCTGCAACATCGACAAACACCCCTCAAGGCGAGACTTAGGGTTGTCAACTTCTCAGCTGCCGAAATTGGCATCCTGGGTGAACAGGCCCTGACAAATTATGCCCTCTTAGTTCTGCAGAAACAGCTTGGAATGTGTGGCTGTCAAAAGATCTGGGTGGACATCATGGCTGCCATCAACCCGGAGAGGGTGGCAGTCCATATAGCAGACCACACAAAGAAGTACTTGGACGACCTTACGATCCAAAGCTAGGCGAAGGCAGCCCTTGAGGTAAGTGCCTCCATGGAGGTGCACTCGGCAGGCCGCCATCGGGTGTCAGCCAATCACCTTGGCATCCTGGAGAGGTTCAAACCAACAATCCATGCCCGGGTTCTTGACCGGCAAACACATATCTAAGCTGTTGGTGAGCACTCACCGGGTGAACATTTCCACAGATCTGGGATGTTCTGCATGGGTGTGCATCCTTTGAGCAAGTCGGTGCTTTTGATGCCATGTGTGTTGCACAATCCTCAACTGGCATGCAGCCTCATGCCAACAAGTATGGAAGTATGTAATGACCCACATCTGTGAAGTGGACAGGACTAGGAATGAGCTCAGTCAGCCTTTGGTGACAAAGTATACTCATGTGCATGCACTGTGAGATGCTGACAGCAAGGCCTCTGACACGAACAGTTGCCAGATTGAGATGTTGAGAGCATGTGAGGTACATTCATGCACACTCCTCTATCGAATGTTCAATTATGTTTGATGATTGCATCATCTGCACTCAGCAGCTGAGACTGACACATGATTATGGATGTGTGGACATGGCAATTTGGTGCATTTGACCACCCGGATAAAGATTGGGACCTGTCAGGCCACCGAATGAGGGGGGCATACATGGTTTGCCATCATGACATTGTTTCGTGTTGGGGCTGACAGCATTGCTGCTTGATCCTCAGCAACTGATGCATGTACAAGTTGCATGCTTTCATGCTGGACTGTCAGGGGTGCATGTTGCACGATGTGATTGGGTGGAGATGTGCCTATGTTGTTACAGATGCATATGGCCAGGTGCCCTTTCCATAGCCCTGCCTGTAAGATACACTTGGATCACAGCTTCATTGTGATTGTGATGTGAAATGAGTTGTTGTCAACTGTATGTGGCCAGACATCAATGTGCTATGCTTACATGTGCATGTCTTATCATTGAAAGTTTATTTTGTCTTCAGTTGTGGAACTGGATTATTGTAAAGGAGCGCCAGGGACCCGCTACCAGTCACCCCAATTGCCAGCAGAGAGACACTCGAGCCCCTCCAGAACTCCCCATCACAAGAACGGAAGACACAGCGATAGGGCAAAGTTTACTGTCTTCCTAAAGTGTGTCACACGGTTTTATTCGAGAGTGACGTCACAAAACCAAGTTCCATCCCCAGTTTAGGAGAACCATATACACATTCTATATGGGTTAATTCTACTATTGGGTAGCCATATCTGGTGATTCCTCCTGAGACCACCTCTACATATAACGAATACAAAGTTGCAGGGCCTTGGGGAAACGATTGGCTTCTGCAACATATTATGTCTTCACGTGAAAGGCGACCTTGGATTGGGTAGAATGTGTCCTCCCAGCCCTTGGCCCCTGCACGGTTACCAGGCTGGATGTACCTTCTCAAGGCAATGGGAATGAACATGGAGGTGCTCTGTGTTCCTTAATGTTGCCATCTCTGATCACCTAAGCCTGAGAGACTACATTCAGTTGTTACTTCGTTAGCAGCACTTCTATCTTTCTGCCTCTGGTTTCATGTGAACAGCTTCTCTCTGTCTACCTAGATTGAATGGGCTTTGTCTTGCTCTGCTAGGTCACATGTCTTGAGACCACAAAAGTGAACTCTCGTGCTTGTAATTATGAGGATTTTAACCTGAATTTCTTGCAGATGTCCTATTGTCTTGGTAAACGGGAAATTTCCATCTCCACTCGTCCTTGGGTGGTGCGCATTGCATCTGCCTGCCTCTGGCTGCAGCGATCTTGTCAGCCCTTCCATGTATTTGAGGGCTGTCTTTCCGTCCTCATTTATCTCAGTGTGCCTATAGCTTCCATATTCATCCTTATGGCTTTCCATGTTAGTTGCAATCAAGCATGTGCAAGCTAGGTATACGTATACTTGGCGTCTTGCAGTTTCAGCTTTAGTGAAGGATGTAGATATGTATATATAGCGATATGTATGTGTGTCGGTCCTCTTTCCTATGCGAGTCATACGGGTCTGTTTCGTGTCTATATGCAATAAACTAGTGGATGCAAGTGTACTTCATGTCTAAATGCACCTATGTCATGATGTCAGTGACTTGTTTGATTGATGAGATCTTTATCCCCTCCAAATCATTGCATGGATGTCTGAGAGAGTAACATTGTTCATGTCTGTGATACATCGATGATGGGATGAAGGGCCTAAAAGTGATATGTCTTCGGGCTGAGAGTCGTGTGGGGGTTATAAGGGCCATACTTCAGGTTTATTCCTAATTTCCGAGCATGGGAATGTATGTGTGAGGCAGTTGCTTGTTGACTAAGGCTGACAGCATGCTACAGATGAAATTGTGCAGAGTATACATGCATTGGCACTTAGGATTGACTCCTATGTATTTTGTTCCCTTTTCCACAGTTGCTACGGCTGTAGAAGAGAGTACGACCTGTGCTGTGGAGCTGCATCCCAGGAACAAGGCCTCCAGACACAGGCACAGACCCCAAGCACGCCCAGTTGTGTTCACCTCCTCTAAAGGTGATATGCCTCGGGGCGCGTTGCATTCAGATGGCAATGCTGCTGAGGATGCCACCCAGGATCCCATCGTCGTGGCGGGTACCTTAGCATCAGAGGAACACAGTGGTGGTGGTGATGTTACCACACAAGGGCCCCAAGGCATGGAAACCTCATTGGAGGTGTCTGGGTTGATGGAGGAGGAAGCAATTGCAGACCTGCCTACAGTTTCAGGTGGGGCTACCGAGGCGGTGTGTAGACTTAACACCTGGCCCTGAGACAGGAGGCCCTGAGACCGTAGAAGGTGTCTGCACAACCTCCTGTCCCAGGGCCATCTTCCCACCTTCACCAATACCTCCACCCAGACAGAGCCTGCACTTCCGGCTGATGTGGCCGTGTGGGATGCAGTGCTGTCCTTGCTGATGGGTCAGTGATGCTGTGAAAGCAACTCATGAGCTGCTTGTAGAGCGTCTCAGGCAAATGGCCCGCCTCTTGTCCCAAATGGCAACAGCCCTGCTTTCCAGTGGCCTCTCTGAACAGGTATTTCTTATGGCTGTCTTGTGGGTTGTGTGCGTTATATTGCTACTGTCCTATTTGCTGTGGGACATGTGTGCATGCTTCATGTGAGTGTGATCTTTAGTTTGATGCTTTCATGGTCAATGTACTTATGTGGACAATGATGTGGGGAGTTGACATGTTTGGAGTTGCACGCGTTTCACGTCTTTGTCATACACATCTGCTGCTTGGCTACTTCCATGCTTTGCAGTACAGGCATTTTGGTCATTATTATACCTTCTGTGCATGGGTGGGTCAGCCATGTATGCTGTGGTTGGCATGGCACTTCCTTTGAATATGTGTTTGTGGATGTTGAGTCATGTTTGGGGTTGTTTCAGGTAGCCATGGTGGCATTACTTTGACTTTCCCATATTGCCATGTGGACATGTGTTTCACAAGTAGGGAAGGAACCATCGCAAGAATGGGATAGCAAGGGATGATTGCCTGATGCTATTCCTTGTACAGGGGCATTGCATGTTTGCTGTTGGTGTATCAGTGTTGGTTGAGTATTTTTGGATTGTGTGTCTAATGGTGGAGAGACAGGGAGACATTTGAACATGAGAGGTATAGTTCATGATGATGTTTTCGGTCTCTTATTGAGGATGGGTATTCATTTGCTTGGGTGTATGGCCATTCACCTCTGCCCATTCACTGCTCAAGATTTCATGTTCTTGTATGTTGTGTTCCTTTATGCTCCCACGGCTGTTTAGGTGGCCATTTGGCACTTGCTTGTCCATGAGGATGTGCTCACACTTCCTAAACAGGAATAGTTTATTGCCATTGTCTATGTTGGGATGGGATGCAGCCTCACTCTGATTCACTGGTCCACACATCTCACATGTGGACTTTGTCACCTGAACATCAAGGGACCAAAGTGCAGCTGCAGTAACAATTGGGTTGGCTGTAGTTGTGCAGTTGAGTGTAATCCAGGAAGAAGCCATGGAAGAGGTGACTGTCCTGGATTCACCTGCACTGCTTACAAGTGATCATGTTGGAGGAGGATGTCTGCCAGGTGTAGTTCATGGAAGATACAGGCCAGAGGAGTTGAGGTAGGTAAGTGCTCCACAGTGAAATGGGACATGGGTGTTCAAAATGCATGGCTAGCAAGTGGTGTTGCTGTTACAATGATTGTAAGGCAAACACCACCATTGTACAGAACAAGGCCTGCAAGCCTGTTTGTCACCTTGTGGGGACAGTGAATGATTGTAGATATCCATTACTGTTGGGTATGTGGCTGTACCATTTTCCCAGCAGATCATGAGTGTGGGCCAGCATACTGTTTTGTCTGTTCAGCAGGCAACAAGATGTGTACATCTATGTGAGTCTGATTGTTGTGTCCTTCTGTGCAAGGGGTGGGGAGTCATCCAGTGAGCTGTTGTCAGGCAAGTGCTGTACCCAGATTACATGGGAGTGTATGTGGCCTACTTAGGTGGACAGAGGATTCATCATGGACCTCTGCAAGCAGGATGGTTCATTGGATGTTCAGTCAATCATTTCACATTTCACCCAACTCCTGGTGTCAGTACTGTGCACTGCAAAAGTGAGAGTGGGCATTGGGATGATGTGTAGTTGGGGTGCATTATTGTGATGTGGCACCTTGTTGGGTCAAGTACTGTGTGGGAGAGGAGTGGGCATAGAGTGATGCAGATTTTGGGGCACAGATATGTGTGGCCACTGGGAGGAGGACAGACTTGTGGGTGCTGCCTTCATGCAAGGGCCTGGTGTGCAGAATAGTGGGGGTACTGGGATACAGGTGGACTTGTGGGTGCTGCTTGCATGTAGGGGGTTGGGGCAGAGATTAGTGGGAGTACTAGGGTGAGGGCAGACTTGTGGGCGCTGCCTTAATTTAGGGGGTTGGGACTCAGATTAGTTGGGATACAGGGATATGGGCGGACTTGTGGGTGCTGCCTTCATGTAAGGGGTTGGGGCGCAGATTAGTGGGGGTGCTGGGACGAGGGCAAATTTGTAAGTGCTGCCTTAATGTAGGGGTTTGAGGTGCAGATTAGTGGAGGTATTGGGACGAGGGCGGACTTGTAGGTGCTGCCTTAATTTAGGGGGTTAGGGCGCAGATTCATGGGGGTACTGGGGCAAGGACTTGTCAGTCGCAGGAGCGTAGTGGAAGTAATGGTGGTTGCTGGCGAGTAATCCTTGATTACTTTTTTACCATGGGTCCGGCGCAAAGGTTGTTCATCTGCTGTATGTTCTGTTTGCCAAGGGGGCGGGTTGTGGGCGTGCTGGCTGCTACTCATTTCACTTTGCGCTACATGTTTCTGGGCACTTGATTCCATGAATCGGCTCCCAGCACATTTGTGCCGTGCTATGTTCTTCCTCGGGCTAACTACTTAGCGCGGACCTAGCGCTTTTTTTTGTAAATGCCAGTGACGACGAACAGCCCCCAACAAAATGGAGGAGGCACCACTGATAACCCGGGCAGTGTCCTTCTCCTGTCCTCCCCCTCTTGGGACAAAGAGAAGGCACCGGCCAAAAGCAAGGCGAAAGAAGGGAAAGCCTGCGAAGGGCAACAAAGGAGAGGGGAGGGCCCACCCCCTTCATAACGGGCGGGCTCCTTACTGCAGGCAGCATCCAGCCTCAGCAGAAGGACGCCCGCCCGCCATCAGGAGAGGATTTCGTTTTCCCACCCAGCCACCGTACAAACAGAGCAAAGCAGAGAGGCCTGGTCGTCGATATCGCAGGACGATAAGGTGGTGTGGCGGTGTTTGGGCAACCAAACACAAGAGGCAGACTCCGGAGGAGCCAGGAGAAAGCCGGAAGGGTCTTCTCTCTTCTCAGACCAGCGCCCCTTGAGAGCCCAAGTGGCAGGGGCGTCTGGGGGGAACAACAAGGGCTCTGCTTCCCCCAAGGAAACGGCACTCTCCCGCCCAGGAGTACCTGCAGGGGCAGGAGAGGCTCGGACGCAAAGGGTTGGGAGAGTTGGGCCTACTCTGGACACTTTGGAAGAAAAGGGGGAAGCAGGTTATTTGGACACGGAGCAGTCGCTGCATCTTCTGAGTGATTTCCACTAATGTGTGCAGTGTGGTTTTTATGATATTGTGGAAAATAAATCTGCTGCCTTTTTATGCCAAAAACAAAGCAAGACTCATTCTACACATTTCTTGGGCGGAAAGGAATGAGCTATTGCTATGTGATGGGTCCAAAATGGACGGATGCACGGGTTATCGGTTCGTATCATCAACCACCCTCAAGACCCTTGGAAGCTTCATGAGAGCAAATGCTAGAAGGATAGAGGGGGTCTGTAACTCAGGCTGTGGGCGGGGCGAGATTCCAAGGACAGGGTTATACAATGGGAGAAAAAAATAGAGCATGATCTAAAGTGAGATCAATTGTTATCATGGTGAAGGGACATATTCATTGTGAACATTTGGCACTTATAAACAATTATCTGAAGTATGAAAAAGAAGTTGCCGGGAGCGTGTCAGACGCTTAAGCCTTTTCCCGATGTCAAGTCATACTGCACGCAAGACACTAGAGAAATGCACAATTGCTGCACATCTGTGCAATTACACCTGTTAAAGAGTCATCGCGAGGCGGTAACCAAGGGAAACGTGGGCTGTGCGTATAGACTTGATAATGCCCAGGTATTTACTGTAAGTGCTGGACTGCTTCTGGAGAGAAGAGTGTCTGTGCGTGCAATTGACAGATAATGGTGGTTTTGTGAACTGATGACTCCCTCTAGTGATGGGTCAATGTCATTTCAGGTGACACCATTTCTTATTTCGAAATTGTGAGCGGTGTTTGGGATTTTGTGACGCCATTATGGTTAGACTTCAGACTGCGTATTATGACATATTGTAAAACAAATTGGACAGCTTTCTTCGGACTTGTAAATTATTTTATAAATTCGACGTCTAAGAGCTAAAGAGCTGCATGATTAGAAGGCCACACCCTTCAAAAGTAGCATACGAAAGACGCAGGGGAAGAGAGAGAGAGAGCGAGCGTGAGAGAGTTGTGTGTCTCTGGTTGACGTGTCCGTAGGCAATTTTGAGATGTATATGTCTTTGGTGCCGTTCTATGGATCGTATACATGACTGCATGATTTTTGGGGGGAACTCTTAAATGTTTCTTTCTGGGGGGCGGGTTATAGGTGGGCTGCCCAAAAGTTACATTACCCTTAGACATTCCACTGGGCAATATTTGTTCTCATCTACAGAAAAAAAAGGACTGGATGAATTTGCACCAAACATTCTCGCGCAGCTGGCGCGGAGCCAACTCGAGTGCTTTGATTGTGTTGATGAAAGTCCATTCAGTTATTTATTTATTTTTTTAGAGTATTTTGACTTAGGGAAATGTTGACAGTTACATTTGCAGGTCTGTAAATTTGGATTGAAAGACTTCAATTTCTTATTCAATTTGATTAACTAAGGCCGGATTTGGGGATATTTGCGGATATTAGAATAAATAGGGTGTCCTTTGAATGACTGAGCTCTCACTGGACAGTTTGAAGCACCTGCCATCTTAGATCCACAGGCTCCATGCAACAGCCATGGAACTAGTACCATGATGTGCTGTGAAAAAAGTAGGAAAGGGCCATATAGCAGCACCTTGATGCTGTGTGCCTGTTTTGGCCTGTAAGTGTGTTATTAAGTATCCTATTAGTATGTGTAATGTGTTACTATACCTCAGTTTTCTATCCTGGGGCAGCCCGCTCTCATGAATATAGCACTGTGAAGTATATTCTTATACATGTTTGCTGCTTTATAATACATCAAACGTGCAAACCTTGTTAAGACAGTTGTGAATATGTTTTTTTCATTGTGTTCAGTTCCAATCGGTATCTTCCAGCAGAGGTTCAGTGCAGAAGCTTCTTCAGCAGGTTGTATGTGTTGTTGTTTGTTTTGCTTGTTGTTGGCGGTCTTCATGGTGACTTCTTTTGTCTTTGACTTTTTGAACACCCCACTTGTGTGGTTGTGGAAGTGTTCAATAGGTCATTCATTGCTGCTCTTTCATTCTTACTGGTTAATAGCGCTTTAACATTTTAAAACTGCGTGCAGTTTTTCACCCAGCCCTAACCACACCTTTTTCCTATAGCGCTGTGAAGTCTTTTTTAATGCATGCTTGGTGCTTTGTATAGCACCCAAAATGAAATGAATGCAATATATTTGGAAATGTTTAAGATTGTTACAAGGGTAAAAATCACATTGCTTTTATACTGACATAAACTAGAAGTAGGTGTTTGTAAATTAAAGTGAATTAGAATGCCTCAAGGATATTCCCCTTTGTGTATCAACTGAGTGTTACCTCCACTGACACTTCTCCACATGAACGTGAGTGCGGCTGGAGTGCACTGACTGACAGTTTGGCGGTAAGGCGGTTTTACCCGAATAACAGAGGAATTTTGATACCTACGAATTGTTCTTTGGGTGCAACATACTTGGATTCATTTTAGTGTCTGCAAAAAGTTGCTTGTATTTTCTCGCCAAATGTATCATTTATGCAGTTGTGCAGCAGCAGAGGAATGGTTCCACAACCGTCCGCAAGTTTCGTGCCCATCTCCGACAAGGAGATGTTATTAGCAATTAGCCTTCCCTTGCCAATTTCTCCAGGTGAAGGATATTCGCAATCACTGAGCCCTCAAGACATGGGTGGAGTGTCCTTTTACTCCACTGATCAACAAAAGAGCCAAACTACTGTTTCCACTTATGGCAAGATTACTGCTTTCCTGCGTCCTCGACTATCGATCACATGACTCCCTCTGCTTGTCTTGTTTTAAATTACGTTTTTCCATTTGAGAGCCACATTTCATTGGATGTTAATGTAGTTGTAACCCCAACTGCAGTTTTGTCTGCCGTCTGGATCACTCCAACTACGGTTTCAACTGTTGATCCAGGAAACATTTCTTCAATGATGGATTCACAGCCTGACTTATCTATTAGGCACCCACCTTCTGCTGAATCTTCGTCCTCTTCTCTTGCATTCACTCCTGTGCAACTTCCGCCACGCAGTCTCTACATTGTTTATAAGTAAGGGGGGTTCTGGGAGTTTCTCTCTACCGGCCTATCTCTGGGTTTGAGTCTCAACCAGAGTCTTTAGCTCCCCATCCTTTCACAGAAGAGACATTTCCACTACATATCAGTTTTTGTGCTGCCCAAGAGCAGTCCAGCAGCGAAATACCAGGCAATTCTCCTCTGAACAAGAGTACCAACAGCAAGCCCAGACGCGTGTTTCGGGTAGGTTGGTTCTAGTCCGTGAAGTAGAGCTGTACCTCTCTAAGAACAGTGAGCAAGGGTTCCACGTCTGGAATACCCTAGTAATTTAGGGTGAAACCCAAAGCTGCTTAATATGCATAAGTAAAGAGGGGTTCTGGGAGCTTTTCTCTACTGGCCTATAACCCGTGTTTGAGTCTCAGCCAAAGTCTTTAGCTCACCATCCTTTCACAGAAGAGAAATTTCCACTACATATCAGTCTTTGTTGTGCCCAAGAGCAGTCCAGCACCAAAATGCCAGGTAATTCTCTTCTGAACAAGATTACCACAGCAACCCCAGACACGTGTTTGGACCTGGTTGGGCCTTGTCAGTGAGGTGGAGCTTTGCCTCTCTAAGAACAGTGAGCGAGAGTTCCACGTCTGGTATACTTTAGTAACTTAGATTGAAAACCCATAGCTGCTTAATATGCATAAGTAAGGGCGTTCTGGGAGTTTTTCCCTACCAGCCTATATCCCAGGTTTGAGACTCAACAAGTGTTTAGCTCACCATCCTTTCACAGAAGAGACTCTAACCCGGGATATAGGCCGGCAGAGAGACACTCCTAGGACCCCCCTTGTTTCTGCATATTAAGTAGCTTTGGGTTTTCACCCTAAGTTAATAGCACCATGAGACCATGAGCCCTTGCTCACTGGTCTTAGAGAGGCACAGCTCCACCTCACTGACGACGCCGAAACATGTGTCTGGGGTTTCTATTGGATAGCTGTGCATGGCCTATGCCTGAATGATGATAAAACAGAGCTCAGTATCCTGGGCACCACTTCCAGCCTCAAACAACTTAGCCCAGATTACTCATCCTTCAACATTGACAGCAAATTTATCAAAGTTGCCAAAGAGGTAAAAACACTAGTTTTTTACCTCGATTCCACACTCACATTTAGCAAACAAGTAAACTTCATGGCTTTTGCCACTGCATCTATATGCAAACTTATTAGAGTGGATAAACCCTTCCTTTCTATAAATAGCGGTATCATCCTTGCCAGAGCTTTAATCCTGTCTAAACTGGATTACTGTAACTCCCTCTACATTGGCACCAACAAATAAATCACGAAAATACAAACACTTCAGAACAACGCCCTTAGAGCCGCCTTAAACATGCCAAAGAAAGAACACATCTCTGTATTGAGAAGACAATACAACTGGCTATCTACTAGCGATAAAATCAAATAAAAAACGGCCTCTCGCACACACAAATGCTTAAATAATGCAGTGCCCCAATACTTGACCAAGAGAATCAACAGAAAATCCTTGTGTAGGCCCATGAGAATAGCTAACACCAATTGCCTATCCGTGCCTAGATTCAAACTCTCCAAAGTCGGCGGCAGTAACTTCTCAGTTAAGGCAGAGTTGCTGTGGAACTCCCTAACCCATCCTTTATGAGCAGACCAAACCTACATCAAATTCAGGAAAAACCTTACTAAATGGCTTAAAGATTCTGACCAGTAATGGTCCCCATAACAGCGATTGCTGTTACCTCACCTAGTAAACTCTCCTATCACTTGCCTGCTAGCTAGTTATAGACCATCTTGTGTATATATATTACACATACTCTGTATACATGTGTATCTGTTTTGTATTATATTGTATTATATTATTATAACCCTGCCTGTACATTTCCTGTTTGTATGCTATGTGCAACTCTATTTCCTTTGTATCTTTGCTCTGACCATCACCATTCCTGTAATTGTATTCTATGTCATGTACCCTTTACCCTGCCTGTACCTAAACTTAAAGTCGTCTTGTACCTTTGCGCCCTGATACCCTCAGATCTGGTGTGCATTATAAATAAAACAAACAAACTCTTGTTCAGAAGAGAATTGCATGACATTTCGGTTCTGGACTGCTCTTGGGCAGGACAAAGACTGATATGTAGGGGAAATTTCTCTTCTGTGAAAGGATGGTGAGCTAAAGACTCTGGTTGAGACTCAAACCCGGATATAGGCTGGCAGAGAGAAACTCCCAGAACCCCCCTTGCATATGCATATTAAGTAGCTTTGGGTTTTCACCCTAAATTACTAGTATAATCCAGACGTGGAACCCTTGCTCACTGGTCTTAGAGAGAACCAGCTCCATATCACTGATGAGGCTCACTAGGCCGAAACACGTGTCTGCGGTTGCTGTTGGTACTCCTGTTCAGAAGAGAATTGCCTGGCAACACTGATAGGTAGTGGAAACTTCTCTTCTGTGAAAAGATGGTGAGCTAAAGACTCTGGTTGAGACTAATCCAGGATATAGGCCAACAGAGACACTCTCAGGACCCCCCCTTGTTTCTCTACATTGTTTAAATATGCTAACAATAAACAGGATGCAGGGCAAAGGGATATATTGAACACAATTATGATGTTTTGGTTTCCCTTTATGCAGGGATTAAGGTAGAAACCAAGACACCTTCGGTTATGCTTGAATCATTACTTTTTAAGTTTGAAAATATTAAGGCCCACAGTAATCTTAAGGATTTTTTGTTTCACCAGCAACAATGAATTTCTATCTCTGGAAACTTCAAAGAAGTCATTAAAGAAGCCTATTCGCATAATGGGTCCAGTAGTGTAAATTTAACCACAGTGACCCAATTGAATTTAGAGGAAGTGTTAGTAGATGGTGCATCACATGGTAATATGAATGCCAGTGAACAAACAACCATTGCATCTATAACTACGAGATGGCGTCTTGACAAGAGCCCATCCGATTAGAGATGACATCTTTTCATTTGCTGGTCTACCATCATTTCCAGACATCCAAACAACTGTTGTGCCCCTTGATATTTAGCGGATAACCTCGTTGGCCCTTCTGTGATCAACCCATCCCTACCCTGCCTACTTAGTTTAACCAGGCCGGGAGTGCAATGGAGTGTGGGGCCCTTTGTGGAAAATCGAATTTTGGGTCAAGTATTTCGATTGTACGGCAAAAAAGGGGAGATATACAATTTAGGAAGACAAAAATCATTTAATTTAACAAGCTTAATAAACAAGCTACACATTTTTTTTAAACAATTTCTTAAACTACCCTTGGTCAGGAATGTCTTAGATGACAAGTAATTTACCAATAATGCACCCATTATAATGCAGCGAAAGGAAGAGGGTCCAACTGTGTTATTATTGAGGAAGTAGCTCATCCCCTTGTAAGTATAGGAATTGATCCAATGCACAGTGGTTTGGTTCCTAGTATAATAAATTCTTGCATGCAATCGCTACTCATGCCTGTTACACAATTGGCCACTCCTAGTGCTCTCAGCCCCTCTACTACTCTAAGTCCAGTTATTGACTTGACACAGACTGGTTTGGTACCTATGACTATATTCTTGCATACAATTGCCATCTACGTCAGTAATACAATAAGATGTTTTTAGTAACAGTGTCAGTTTACCCCCTATTGTATGGAGGACTCCCTTTCTTCCAAATCAGGCCAGTGAAGGACCTTGCTTAGATAAAATTGGGTCGTTTCTGTCATTTAAAATAACCAATCAGTACATCAGCAACACCCTTTCTGCTTTTGGTGATTGCAGAAGCAGTGGTGACCACCCCCCTCCGAACATCCCAATCCAAGGTTTTCAGCGTATTAAAATGTTGTAAGGGCAGAGAGATTACAGAGATTTTGACCAGTTGTACCCAGTAGGCCCTGACAGGACTAGGAATCAAGAGCGAGTTGGCTCTGCTCGTCTGGTGGGTGATTCGAATTGTGATCAGGACCTGAAAGTCCTGCTGGAAAGAGTTCTCACTGATAACAAAAATGTGGTCCTAAATTGTACCAAAATCTTACGTCTTTTGAATGCAATAACATCTCTTACAACTATCACTTCTCAAGATATCGATAGGCTTAATTTCTTTGACCACTTTAGAACTCACCGGGCCAGTGTCTATTTTTGTTCCAGGATGGTCATGGATGTAGTCATGAGTGAATTGAGTACCATTTGCACATTCGGCTTCGATGTTACACTCTATACGGAAAGGGGTTCTAATTGAGACAGAATGGGCGATGGTGGTCAATCTACTCTCTTGCCTAAGGATATTGTGGTCTCTTTGGACTCAGGTCATGGTCCAGAACGATTGATACAAGTTTTTAGAAGTGACCCAAATATTGTCAATCAAACTAGGGATTGGTCATGGATCTCTGGTGCCCTCTGTGGAGGTAGGTCCGATGAATCCCCCCAAAACTCCTAATACTTATTTTCACTTAATGCTCTCTGTAGATGTAGATTCAATGTATACCCTCAAAACCTCCAAGACTGATCCTCATTTAATGTCTTTTTTTTATCATGGAATACCCGTGGTCACATCCACCTGTTTACTAATCCGGTGGTGAGCCTCTTTCTTAGATCAAAATGTATTATAAATCTACAAGAAACATGGCTCGCCTCCATGCCGGTAACTGACTGTTTTGCTTACAGCTTCCAGTCTGCCAAAAAGAGCCAACCGGGTTGCCCCTTTGGTGGACTTTTGACCCTGGTGAAATCTGCTCACACACTATCTATTATTGATCGTATAAATCATTATTACGGTATCTTGGCAACCCACGTACGATTAACTGTAGATCAAGTTAGACATTTTAGTTCTGAACATGTATTGGCATGCGAGCTGTTGCAATATAAATGTATTAATTGACCAGATTTCCGGTTGTATTAATGACTGGTGGGACAACTGGGAGGATGGTTTGATTCTATTTTCATGCAACCTAAATGCTTCATGATTGCATCTGTGCCTTGCGGCCGGATTATTCCCAAAATCAACGGGCAAGGACTACCATGGGTATGAATGATCCAAATGATTGACTGGCAATGGTCTAATTATGCTGAATGGTGCTATCAGTGGCGATATCCTGAGTCATTCTACTAGGCACAGTGGCACCCAACAGTCAGCATTAGACTATATATTTGCTAGTAGATACGTATTTGAGTATTGCATTCGGCTTTCCATTTGTCCCTCCGATTATAGTGATCATTGGTCTTTGTTGGCAATATTTGAAATTGGAGGGATTCTTTGTGAAGGATTTGAATGTGCTACTGTTGGTTTACAAGTCAACGTTGCTGGAAATAGAATACATTGGAATCCGCTGACAGTACATCGGGTGAACACAAACATTGCCAAATATCTCAATTCAACCACATTTGACTGTCAACATCTCTCATTTTCAGTGGACAATTTTGAAGGCTCCATTAAAGCTCTTATAGATGATCGTCTTTTCATGACTAAACTGCCCAAAGGTACAAGAAGGAAACACATGCATCTTTATTATGGTGACGTTGTAAAACGGAAAAAGAACCATGAGAGCCGAGATAAGAGCCATTAATAGATCTCAGATTCATTCCTTGACTGTAAAAATAAGAATATACAAAAAGTAAAGCAGGCATATAAACACTGGTTTAGGGCCAATCAAGCTCAGAGGAGTCAAAGAGAAACAGAGCATATGCTGAAAATCATGTCTAATAAAAACTCACAGACCTTCTTGTGAGTAATAAATGATATAGGAAATATTAATTCGGTTGGTCAACAAAATCCTATTCCAGAGCAGAGTTGGGGAACCCATTATAAAACAATATATGCCCTCCCTATAGATCACGTCAGCAGCAAGAGCTGGGAACCAAGCCTGTCGGAGAATTCCTGAACGTTTTTAGTGAATCTGTGGTAATTGAAAAGATTATAAAAAAATATGTGTTTCTCATGCTCCAGGACTCAACAAACTGTCCAATCTACTATTTAAAGGTTCACCACAGACTTCAGCGGAAATGTTGTTTATTCTATTGACCACATTGTCTCATTCTATCGGTTTCCTAATTGTTGGTCCACTGCCTATACCCTGGCCATTTATAAAAAAGGGTTGAGGTTGGACCCGTTTAACTACCACTCTATAGCCATCCTGGATGTCAACAGCAAGGTCTTTGCAGTCTTGCTGTTGGCGCATCTGGAGGATTGGCAATCCAAAACGGGCAGGATTAACAAATGGGAGATGGGTTTACGCAAACATCTGGGCACTTCATTAAACAGCTTTGTTTTGAAAGGTATTATGAGTCAAGCATAGTCAACTAAGTATGATTCTGTCTTCCTTGCAACTATAGACCTTTCGGCCGCATTTGATGCGGTCAGTAGAGTCTTTTGTGGGTGAAATTTAAGAAATGGAGCATCACAGATGGATTATTCTGCCTTATTATTGGTTTGTATGATGGTTCCAACGTCCAAATAAGAATGGACCAACAAGGAGGCCTATCCCGTAGGATAGAGACATTTAGAGGTGTTAGGCAGGGCTGCACGCTATTGCCCAGCCTATTTAGCCTCTATATGTCGGACATTGGTGACACCCTATCACTCGCTGCATTTGCCACCCCTAAAATAGGTAATTTTTAAACAAAAAAATGTATTTAGCATATTTTATAGTTTAAATTTAAACTTTTTGTTATGCTGTTTACTGAAAAGAGAAGAGGAGAAAGAAAAGAAAAGAAAAGAAAAAAAAAAAAAATAGGTAATCTGAAGGTAATGTGGTGGGCATATGCAGACAACTTTCCTTTATTTGACTGCACACAATTAGGCCTTCAGCATCTGATTACTGCATTCTCGAATTTTGCAAAGGCCTATATTCTTAATGTGAATCCAGACAAAACCAAGGTAATGCGATGTTCGTTGCGCAAGAATTCTCCCAAGTTTAAATGGTGTATTGATTCTGTACCAATTGAGTCAGTCGATCATTTTGTTTACCTGGGTTTTCCAATCACAGCTAAGCAGAAAAAAACGAAACATTAGAGAATGGTTAAAAATCTGCACAATGAAATTGTTGAACCAGATGTGCAGAGTGGATGCAAAGTTTGGCAAATTTACATTGATCCCATCCCTGAGATTTTATGAGGGAAAGATCATCCCCAAAATGTTAAATGGGATTGAAATTTAGGCAACATGTGTTATTGATATTTTAACAGTCCTTGAGAGCATGACCTGTAGGAAGATTCTCCCGCTTCCGAATAGTGTTCCCATTTCTGGGATCAGGTATGAGCTTGGCATCTATTCTCGAAAAGCCACGGCCTGGTGGAAATCCTTAGTTTTTATTGCAAAATCTTAAGTCTAACTCATTGTTTTTAGATTTACGATCAATTTTGGACAGCCAGGGGGACAAGTATGTTAAGAACATTTGAACATTCTGCAATTATCTGCTAAAAACAATAGGGTCCTCCGATCATGAATTGACTGCTAACCCGGGAAAAAGTAAAACTGTTACTGTTTTGTTATGATTGGTTCTCAACCAGGAAAGGTTTGCATGCATACAGTTCCATGAGTCATCTGGGTGGGCACTGCAAAAATGTTGGTACTCTTGCCCCATTCACTGCTATATATCCTGACAGAAAACTCAGGCGGGGCTTTTTGCAATTTCGTTGGAACTTAATGCCAACCAAGGAACTCCTAACACGAAATGGGCTGATGCAGTCTAACTTGTGACAGTGTCGATTTTGTAAAGATGAGAATGAATTTGAAACATTGAAACATCTAATAACATCTTGTGCAGCATTGCATGGTAAATTATCTATTTACTGCAAGAGATATTTAAATTTGTTTGTTTTGGGTGAACATGAGACTGTTTTGTTTGTCTGGTAGGACAACCTCAAAGGTATTTACAGTGACTGGCCTTTTAGATTCTTTACAGTTGGATTCTGTGGAACCTGTGTGATGCACTTTAGAAAATGCCAGTCCTTTTGTTGTCTTTTATCTTATTCTTAATTATTTATTTATTTATTTTACTTTATTTATTTAGTATCATACAGTTAAATTAATAACTTTTAATACATTCATCATTATTATATTACCATAAATTCCTCATAAAAAGACGATCATGCCTCTAAAACAAGTATCATTTCATAAATCTCTTTCCATAATTTTGTAAAAGAAATAATACATCCCTCATGTTTTCCAGACATACAAATTTCCCAAGGCACATCAGGAGGGAAAGAGGTGACAAACCGTGTTAGCCCGCAGGACTATCACTGCAATACATTCAAACAGGAGGTGCTAAACAGATTCTAGTTCTCACTCACCACAGAACAGGCAACATCTGTGTTTTCTAAGGATTTTCAGCCATCCTCCAGTAATCTCAAAAGTTTTTAATGCATTGAATTTTAAACACATGTAGTCCAAGATGAAATGGTAGTCAATGAAGTTATGGATGTATGAGGGAACCAAATGTCTTTCAGTCATATATGGAAATAACCATTCAGCTGACGATTTAGTGGCCAGATTAACAGTCAACTGATTGTGGATGGAGGCCTCCAGGGATGTCCTCATGGTGCTTTTGTAGTGGTTAAGGTTCATCACTAACGGGTCATCCAGGGATCGCTTGATCCATGTATCAGTTAAACGCTTGATGGTTCCTAAAATGGAAAACTTAATGAAAGCAACTTTAGTGGAAAACACCTCAAACAGCAGCCCCATGAGAGTATTTCTCGGGGCATGAGCTATCTGCCAGTACAGCGTCAGGCAATTCAACATGATGCGTTCTCTGATCAGAAATCGACCTAACTCCAAATAAAACATTTCTGATGAAACAAACAAGGGTAATCTTAGGATCCTCTTAAGGATTGTCATTTCAAGTCTAGAGACAGCCACCATAGACCCCAAAGCCCTTAACTCTGCAACATAGGAGATAAAGGGGACAATTTTCATGGAATACAATTTTACTTGGGAACCCACGGAGTAGCCCGCTCCCTTGGGAGCAAGTGAGCAGATGGCCCCAGATGTTTGTACAGAACGTACCTTGAATTTATTCAGGTGAAGGAAACCCAAGGACAATCCCATGGTAAATATACTGAGTGACAATTTCAATAGGGGTGTCCTTAAGTTTCCAATTAGCTTGGGCTGCTCATTTGTGTTGGAACTCAAACACCATGATCTTAGTTGTAGAGGTGTTCACCTTGAGTGAGGTTTCTGCAGAGTAGGAATTAAGAATGTCCAGTGCTGTATGCAATCCACATGGGGTTAGATCAAGGATAATAATGTCATCGACATAACCCATCCATTGTACCACTTGATCCCCAAGTTTTGGTGGGATACAATTCGGATCAACCAAGGCTTTCCCCATGTCAGATAGATACAGGTTAAATAACAAGCAGGCTAGTATACTGTTATACAAGTTAGTTTGGATCAGCACAAAGTTCCCCCATTTCCCTCTAACCGCACTTTGACCCGGGTCTCATTGTGCAGCCTCATGGTCATATTTAGCAGGCCATATGGAATCCCCTATCTAGTCAACTTCCCCCACAGCCTTGCACGATCAACCGTGTCAAATGCGGCACTGTAATCTACAAATACTGCATAGACAAGACTAGTAGTGATCTACCATGATTGCTGGATGATGGCTCTGAGTGCTAGACCGTTGACAGTGGTGGAGGAGTCCTTTCCGAATCCAGTTTGTTTCTATGGTATAATGTTTGTGGCCTCAGCCCAGCTAGTCAGTTCCTCAAGAAGAACCCTAGCGAACACCTTAGATGGAACATCCAAATCCAATACTAGTCACAACAGTTCCAAATCACATCCATTGGTACTCACAGGCTCCCAGTACCTCGAGGAAATGCAGGGGGAGGGCCAGTGGCATACCAAGCAGGGGCAGGGGGGCAAGCTGCCCCCACAAGCTCTTTGGAGAGCCTGACCGGGATTTTTTGTCAGTGGGACACCTCTCTGATTCGGCACCTCAATGAGGGTGCCCAGTGGGAAAGGTGTCCCACTGGGAGGACAATGTGTGCTGAGCAATTCCTGCTCAGCACGCTCGTTGTCTTGGCAGCAGGACACCTTACCCTTTCTGAACTGGAGAGGTGTCCCGCTACCAGGACAATGTACCGGGGAGCTCCGGGCAGTAGACGGGTAGTCACGTTGCTATGTGAACAGAGCATTAGAATGTGATCTAGTAGGCACTGATGGGAGGGGGGACTATTAGCAGGGACTTTTGTCACTTTAGAAATGTTCATGGGAGGGAGTGATCAGCAGTGAGAAGGGTGCATAATGTTGTATGCTTTATGAAATAATTACTATGGTTTTACCCAAGGGGATTTGTTAGGCTCACATTAATCTGCATGATGCTATTGTCACTCACTTTGCATGCAGGATGGGGGGAATAAAACTAAAGCCATCCTCTTATTGCTCAACATATTTCTATGATGATGTATATAGGGTAAAGTTAATTATGAAAGGATAGTTTATTATGTAATGTGCTTTGCTTCGAAGACATTGCTATAAATAAAGTATTCTTCAAGCACATGAACTGCAAACGGAAACCTTAATAAATATCTATATCAACTAAGCCTGTGAAGATGTGCTCAGTTGCTTACATTTAAACTGTCCACATCCCGGTTTCACCATTTATCCAAAGTGTGTGATCCTGGGCAGATAGATCATTTAATCACACTGTGTGTTATCTACAGCTCTTTAAGTGATTCACGCCAGAGCTTACGTCAATATATCATGCTGTTATTTTTTTTTTTTAAGTCTGACTATATATAACATATATAATAATAGTGCAATTTAGGTATTTCACATCATTTGCCACTTGGCTCTACTCATGTCAACTTATTCTAAAGTCACTTCCATGGTGTCTCCAAGTATCAAAGACTGATGATGCTCCTTGCAAAGTCATTTTCTGTGAAGTCATTTCTGTTGGTGCAATCCTTATGCAAATTAAGGAGGTTTGTATGTATTCTGCCCCAGAGCGCCTGGACAGAACTCTAATATACGAGTTCCCTGCATCTGTAATGATTTGCAGTTTTATTTTTTTGTTATGTGTTAAAATGCCATCTGCGACTAATGCTACCAAAAAGTAGATCGGGGCAGGGGTTAGGCGGTTTGTGGCGCGAATGAGAACATGTGGAATTGCATGCACCGCATTTGGGGGGAAAGTAGCAGGGCTTCTTTTCGTGGCTCGCCCCCCCCCCACTCTTGCAATGCTGGATCCTCCCCTGGGGAGGGCAGAGGGGGTTGATCTTCAGCACTTTCCTCCGGCCGCACAGCCTGACTCCTGACTATGGATTGCACACTCAGCACCACACTTTCACAGAAAAAGCAGTTAATGTAAAGCTCCAAGTGAGTGAGGGGAGTAGCTCCAAACAAACAGCACCTTACTTTAAAATCATTCATTCTGTATTAACTTTAATGATCTATATTGTAACCTGTTTTTACTGATGTGTTTTTATTTTTTTTATTCTGTAATTTGTTAAAGTTGATTAATTTAATTACATAATAACGAAACATTGCGCTGTCAAGTATTTCTTAGTACATGGTTGGTGCTTTGCATAACATCCAAAATGAAATGAAAACAACATATTTTGAAATGTTTACGTCTGGTAGAGAGTTACAAATCACATTGCTTTTATACTGACATCAACTAGAAGTAGGTGTTTGTAAATTAAAGTGAATTAGAATGCCTCAAGGATATTCTCCTTTGTATATCAACTGAGTATTACCTCCACTGACACTTTTTCGCATGGTAGTACTTATTCTCTATTCCACTTTCTTATGTATGCTTTCCCACTTTACCTGCATCCTCCCCTTTATATAGTTGCAATCGTTTCCTTTGCAGATGATATGAAGCAGCTGTGTCCATAGCGGATGCTAGACACAACACCAATACATAAAAAAGTAAATAAAGATAATAGGTAATGGTAATGTTTATTTATAAAGCGCCTTTATTCAGGCAAGTGTTTCAAAGCGCTCAAGGAGGGTGGGGAGAAACAAACAGTCGCTCAGAGTCCTTGACATTTTGAGACGATAATAGTCTGCACAGGCAGAGTAAGTGAATAGAATACATTTAACAATTGAGATACAGCAAATAGGCCTGAAGACGATTCTGCAGTTTTACCGAGTGCACATTAAGGGGTGAAGGCAAGGGAGAAGAGACAGACGGTCTTCAGGCAAAGGTGCATTCGGATCGTGCAAGTTCACAGAGGGTCAAGGGAGAGGGTGGTCCAAGTGCACCCAGTCAGTGGAGACTGGGTTAAGTGCAGAGAGAAACACTCTCTTGGGTTAATTCTCAAGTGCTTTGAGGGAGGGTGGGGTGCGACGTCCTGAGGCAAGTGCGGAGAGGACTGGCGGTGGTGCTCGGGACCTGTGAGACTCTGAGGTACACCAGGCGGCCAGTTGGCAAGCTGTAAGGAAGAGGAGGGAGAGATGAAAAGAGCAAAGAGCTGTGTTAGCAAGGTAGAGGGAGAGAGAAGGAGGATGATAAGAGCAAGGTCTTGAGGATTTTCAGGAACTTAAGAAGATCAGGCTCAAGACAGAGGGTGGCAGGGAGGCTGTTCCAGAGGGAGGCACCTGCTGAGGATAAGGATCTCCCTCCAAATCTCTGCTTGGAGAACCAGCTCACTCCAAGAAGGTTGGAGGTAGATGAGCGGAGGGTTTGTGAGGTACAGCAATTAGGTAGGCAACGTTGCAGGTGGGTATTTCCCAAGCCCCAGAAAGCCTTGTGGACAATGGTTTTTAAAATAAAATATGGCGTGATGGGCATTTAAAGAAAAGTACAATAAAGAAAGTGGTACCTTTGTGTTTCGTTTAGCGAACACATATTTTTTCTGATGTGGGTCTACTATGTTCAGTTGGTTATGCTACAGTAGTTTTAATGTAAAATATGTAGAGTGAAAAAATGATGTATTCTTTTTTTCAGTCCTGCAATTAATGTGTGTTTTCATTTAACATTCTGTGTTTCTGTTCTCTTCATGCTGAGCTGTTTGTGTTGTGACTTTTCAAAGACCTCTCCTGTGCTTTCTGTGGCCGTCTTTTGAAAATGTAGTTCCAAATGTATATGAACACCCCCACTTTCTTATAAACAGTTAGGATGCAGAACAATTAAAATTAGGCACACACAAGAGAAGCAACACAAAACTGCATTCCACTTTCATTTTCAATTTTATTGAACAATCATTCAATCACCTGAACACCTTCTGAAAACACGCAAACACAAACCACCACAAACTGATACGTCTTTAACATTGTGTGAATGTTTAGCCTCAATAAAATTGTGGGTGGATGCTAGCTTTCAGAAAATTAATCCCGATCAAACTGAAGGGTTGCTAAAAGATACAACATGGAACCCATGGAATGTTCTGGTCACTATTTTTCAGAACATGTCCTACCATAGTAATAGCGCTTACTTAGGGGTGTTGGAACGTCTCCTACCCATAATACAACAATGCAGTTCAGAATGCAGCTGCAAGAATGCTGCTTAAAATTAAAACATTTGGTCACAGAGATCGCTATGGGGCCTGGAACCAAGCTGGCAGCTTAAACGTTTGC
Organism: Ambystoma mexicanum; assembly: GCF_040938575.1. Lineage (NCBI taxonomy): Eukaryota > Metazoa > Chordata > Amphibia > Caudata > Ambystomatidae > Ambystoma > Ambystoma mexicanum. The sequence continues at coordinate 1,144,483,906 of NC_090935.1, read as the reverse complement.
TCTGCATCACCCTGCCGAACATTGAGCTTTAAGCTGGGAGACCTCTCCTGAAAAAGTTTCTATATCATTGCAGTGAAGGTACGAAAATACCCACCATATAACAACAGGGTCTGCAGGCATCGGTGCACAGTTTATCTGAAAAAGATAGAAGCTGGGCCACAAGAATTCTAGTGGGCTCTGGAGGGGTCCAACGGACCGCGATAGGGATCCCTCCAAGACAGGAGAGAAGCTGCGGCTCAAGGTCACCAGATCTAAACACAACCCTATAACGACCCCGAGAACCAGCCTGCAGGTGGATCTTGACCAACGAGCATTTGTACACAGGCCAAGAAAACAACTAAAGAAGAGGGAAGACAGCAGGAAACGGTACCCTGGCGTACCAGAGTAAACAGCTCCCGGATGGAAGGTGAGGTCCTTCGGGGACAGTGTCTCACGGAGGCCGTCCCAGTTGCCCATCTTGCTGGCTCCAGGTGACCCAAGCTTGGGGGTGAGAGCGGGCGAGACGCCTGTGTGGTGACCAGTGGAGAGCCGAGGTAAGGGGGCATGAGTATATGCATTGGTGGCGGTGTGCACCCCTTCCCATAAAAAAGGTGCAGGTGCTGCAGAGACCAAATAGAGGAGCTTGGTAGAGACAGAGCACAGAAGGATACAGCCTCCCTGAAGGCCCCCAGACACCCAGAAGCATTGAAACTCAGGAGGGGGACTTTATTTGCAGGCGTGAATATCAGGAGGAGCTGGCTGAGTACATAGGTACAGTAAGATCCAGCCTATTTTGGAGTTTGTTCGGAAAGAGGCCAACCCATTGCAGCTGGAGCTTGATCATCCACACCGGAATACTGTACTGAAGCTCACATGAGAAGTTTGAAGGACACGTGCTGGGAACACTGGAGGCCAGAGGCTTGGAGAGGGCATGGGCAGGGATCGAGTCTCTGTAATAATATAGGCGCGTGGACAAAATGGTGAGTGGAGAACAGATTGCTCAACTGGCCGTGGCAAGAAGTATAGAAAACTTAATTAATATGAGAGACCAGTCTCTAAGCCCAAGACCAGGATTTGAACCTATGTTGCTTTGTGTTTTCTTGCTTCCAAGACAAATATGTTGCCCCTGAGCTATCTTGCTGGCAACCTTCCTGCCTCTAAGGACGACAATACAGGAATACTGCAGCACTTCAGGAAGACTTCCAGTCCTCGATAGCAGATCTGCGTGTTAGGGTTGAAGTTTTGGAAAATAAGTTTGAGTGACTGGAAAATAATCTGCTGGAAATGAGATATGATGCCAGGTTGCTGGACCTGGAAACTAGGAAAGCTTATGTGCTCTTGAAAGTTGATGATTTGGAAAACAAAGTGAGGAAATAATTTGAGGATTTTAGGGCTGAAAGAATCAGTGGGGGAAGCGCCGACAGATGTGGAAAGGAAAGTCAAGGAGATTGTTAATGCCCTGTTCAAAGATGTGGGAGGAAAAGACAAAGATTGACAGAGCCCTCAAGGGGGGTGGAGGGATGGACAGGCTGGAGCGGTGGGCCAAAATCAGTAGTTTTGAGGTTCCACTATTATGGTGAAAAAGTGGTAAAAACTCTAGAAAGAACTCCAACACGAGGGTGATTTGATAAGGATATACCAGGATTTGTCGAGTCTTACACTCACCAGGAGGAGGGAATGCCATAAACTCATGCTCTGGCTGACTGCTCGATGGATCAGATACCGCTGGGCCTACCCCTTTGCTTGATTTTTTAATATAGAAAAGAAGACTTCTGGATAACATCTGGGGAAGAGGCAGCACATGCACTTCAACATCTCTCGAATAGGGGGAATCCCGAAATCTGTGAGGTCTCTGCCAGGAAGAGAGAACTCCCAAGAGCTCCGACACAGAGGAAAAAAGTGCCAGAAGGCAGGACATTTTTAAGGCTGGGAACGCCTTCCCCAAGAAGTGATACACTGAAACTCATTTTTTGACTTTTCTCCGAAAGGAGCGGCAAGTATTACACCTAATATGGAACTTGTTGAATTTCGGAAGCAGCCTTGTCACTCAAGAAGAGGTTATGATATATGGTATGATAAGTCATTTATAACACACCTGTACATCAGTGTTTCTAGGCGTGAGCCCTTGATAAACGATTCTGGCAGGTCAATGTGAGGTTTATCCTAGTGGACCAGAACTAAATGGGTGTCTCTCGTTCTATACGTTTTTTTGTTCAGAGTTTGGATGTGGTTATGGGGGGTGGTGGGTTAAGGGAATGGGAAGGGAGGAAGATGAAGAATTTTAAGCAGGGGTGTTGTGTTGTCACTGGATTGTGTAAGCCAGGGGATTGGCGAAATGTGTCAGTAGGTCATATGATAAAGGGAGTTAAATAATGTTGAAGGATAAATCTGCAGACACACAGAAAGGGTATATTTGGGTGGGGACTCTGAATGTTAAAGGCATAACCTCTCAAACTAAGAGGGCTTTGGTGGCAAGAGAATTTGGAAAAATAGGGGTTGATATATTATTACTGCAAGAAACCAGGCAAAAGGTGGGGTAATAATGAGAAATTCAAGGCACCGAGGTGGGTCAGACCTTCTAGTCTTCTGGCTATTCAAAGAGAGGTGGTGTGGGGATAATGTTTCATGGGACATTAGCATTCAAGGTCTCTAAAACAGTTAGCATTACGGAAGGGTGGGTACGTCTGGTGCAGGGGACGCTATGGAGACTGAGAAACTCTGAGACAAAGGGATTCGCCTTCTTCTCAGCACACATGACATACGCACCAGAATTGACAATGTATTGCTGGATAAAGGGATGCATGAAAGGGCCCTCAGGGTATACAGTCGTTATAACAATGCATTTATAAGGAATGAATATATAACGAACATTATATAACGAAAAGAATAATGAAAATGTATGTGGGGGTGGGGTAAAAGGTTATATTTTGTGGGGAAATGGTTGGGGTGGGTTTTCAGGGGTGGGGAACAGGGGCTTGGGGGGACCCCACCAAACAGAAGAAAAAATGTGTTATGTTTTGTAGTTGTATATTTTTCATTATATATGCATTTGTTATTTATTATTTCATTATAAAGACATGTAAGCAGCCCTAAGCTGCATTATACAACTGGTGGGGTGGACAGGTCATGATTTGGTGATCGTGAGGTAGGTATGGTCGACCTCCACAAAAGGGACTCCATATGGAAGTATAATGACACTCTCTGGAAAGACCAGGTCTTGGCAGGAGAACTGTATAAAGACAAAGAGATTACTTTAAACTAAACGATACGTGGGGTAGATGCATGTACGTTGTGAGAAGTGGCTAGGGTGACATGGAGGGGCCTTCTTATTTCCAAAGGTTTGAGGAAAAAAAGGGAAAGAGCCTCAATGAAAGAAAAGCCGACGAGAGAGGAGCAAGTGTTAAAGGTGAGTGTGAGAGGGGATGGGGAGGGCTCACAGGACACCCTTTTAGATCTTATAAGGAAGAGACAAGAATTCACATAATTGGAGTTGGTTTCGATAGTCAAAAAACAGAGATTCCTTAAGCAAACATTTTATGAGAAAGGAGATAAGGCAGACTCGATGCTGACAGCAAAGCTTAGATAGCAAAGATCAGAAAGTTGGGTGGATGAGATAATGGGTGATATGGGGAATATCCGCTCTACGCCAGCTGAAATAGCAGGCAGCTTTACAAGGTTCTATGCCAAACATTCTGAGAAGGAAGGTGGACAGTTGGCCGAGAGTGCGAGGGAGTACCTATACAAGCGTACAATTACCAGAATAACGTTAGAGAAAAGTTCAATGTTAGTATCCCCAACTGCGAGGAAGGAGTCATAGTGGCCAATATGAAAATGCTGGCGGGGAAATCCCCAGGGAAAACGGGGACAGTATAAGGTTCTATAAAACAATACATGCTGTAGTGCCATTCTTAAGTAAACTATTCAACAGCATTCTTGAGAGGGGTTTGGCCCCACTTTCTTTCTGTCAGGCACTGGTCACAGTCATACTTAAGGAAGGGAAGGACCCAACAAAATGTGTATCCTAAAGGTCAATATCCCTCCTAAATGTAGATGCAAACATTTTTACCAGAGCGTTGGCCTCTAGGTTTAAGAGATTGATGCCTAAATGTGCACACTCAGACCAAGTAGGCTTTTTTCCAGGAAGACAGGGTGGGGATGTGATGTGGAAAACACTGAACCTGATGGAATTATTCAATGGAAAGGACTGTGATCCTTCACTCCTGGCCCTTGATGCTCAGAAGGCCTTTCCTCGTGTGGACTGGGGGTTACTATGTGAGTACTGAAAAAATATGGTTTTGGGAAAAGAATTATTTTTTTTGTTTTTTAAACTTTGTTTATTAAGGGGAACAATTCACAACAAGACAGTTCTCATAAACAGTACAGTATAGCACATGTATAGTATCGACAGTGGCATATATCAGTCGCTGTAAGACAGGTATTGTCACCTAAGGCGATGGGGTAGGTGTTACATCGGAATCGGACGTCAAATCACATAAATACAAACGTAGTAGGGACCATATATCTTCAGGACGACAGGGTGTCGGGACAGATAAAACAAAGAGTTCCTCGTCATCATTCACCATACACAAGTCTTTCAGGAAATTGGATCGGGTAGGCCCTGCATTGGATTTCCAGCATTTAAGGATGCAGCGTTTAGCAATAATACATGAGATGTTGAATAGTCTTCTCGTGGTCTTCTTCACCTTCCCAATGTAACCAAGCAGGTATTTTATGGGGGATAGGACGGCTGGGATCGCTGTTATCTCCTCGAGGAGCTCGGCCACTTCACGCCAAAAGTTCGCGATAACAGGGCACGACCAGTACATATGATATGCCCCAGCATCAGGAGCACCGCATTTCAAACATGTCCCTGTGCAACCCTCCACAAACTTAGCCAGCCTAGCCGGGGAGTAATGTAGCTGGTTCAGTATTTTAAACTGGATCAGTCGGAGTCCAGAGTTCATGGAGACTGATTTGGTGAGTTGACAATATCGGGCCCATTGTACATCATCTATCTGAGTACCCACATCCCACTCCCAGGTTTCTTTTATAGTGTTTCGTGAGGGGGAGTGTGATTGCACCAGGGTGTAAGTGACGAGATTCCCGTGCCATGACCGTCCGTCGTCACCATGGCTCTGATACACTCATGTGCCTGGGATTCTACCGGGAAGGAGGGCCATTTGGCGGCAAAAGCGGTTCTCATACGATAGTATTGGAGGCGTTTAAGCTGACCACCTCCAACCGCCCTCGTGAAATCTGCAAGTTCACAGAACGTGCCATCAGGGAACTTATCACGCAACCTGAAGAGTCTATTCGGGTCCCAGGTCCGTTGAGGGGCCCTGTCGAAGGTCAGGGAAACACTGGAGAAATTCCACAGGGGTATATCTGGGTCAAAGGGGACTTCCAGGCCAATCCTTTTATAGAACCTAGACCACGCCCGTATAGTGACGTATACCGGGTCAAAGGGGCAGTTGTTGCTATAGGTGGGGTTCAAAAGGACCGAGCGTATATCATTGGGGTGGACTGCGTGTTTCTCGAGAATAATGTGTGGGGCAGTGTCCCCGGGGTCAAACCAATGTTTTACTAATTGTGCCTGAGCTGCTATGCAATACAATTCGAAATCAGGGGCCGCAATACCACCCTTTGAAAAAGGCTCCACCATTTCATCCCACCCCAACCTAGCAGTTTTACCATTCCAAATAAAGGAAGATGCCAGTGACCTAAGTTTAACAAAAAAGGATTTACCGGGCCATATCAGGATGTTATTGAAGAGGTACAGGAGTTTGGGTAATACAACAATTTTAAGTAGGGCCAGTTGGCCGTATAGGGACAGAGGGAGGTTAGCCCACAAGTGGAGCTTGGTCGAAAGGGTGAGAAGCAATTCGCCATGATTATGTGAGTGCAGCAGCTGTCTATCTCTAGCCACCATTATAACTAGGTATCTCACCAGTGTGGGGGCAGGCCTAAACCCTGTGATGCAAGATAGGTCACCCGTATTAGGGGTCAAAGGAAAGATTTCGGATTTGGGGACATTGATTTTGTATCCCGAGTATTCCGAGAACTTGTGTATGTCAGCCATAATGTGTTGCACATTCTCATGTGGGTCCCGGACATACAACAGGGTATCGTCCGCATACAGAGATATGATCTGGGGAGGGCCAGTCATCCTGAGTCCTCTATGCGAGTGGTGTTGTCGAATGTATTCTGCCATTGTTTCAATAGTGAGGACAAACAGAATAGGGGAAAATGGGCAACCCTGCCTGGTCCCCCTGTGCAGATGGAAAGAAGGGGACAGGGTGTTGTTGGTTAGGACCTTGGCGGTTGGTTGAAAATATAGCAGCCGAATGCATTTGATAAAATACGGCCCGAGTCCAAACCTCTCAAGTACAAGGAAAAGGTATGTCCAGGAGATGGAATCAAAGGCCTTTTCGGCATCGAGGGCCACTACGGCCGCCTTAGCCTCTGGGTCAATTTGTGCCAGCACATTGAACAGCCGTCGAAGGTTTAAGGCCGTGGATCTAGTTGGTATGAAGCCGGCCTGATCAGGGTGGACCAGGATCGGCATGTATGGAAGGAGCCTGGTGGCCAGTACTTTAGCGAAGATTTTCGCGTCGGTATTGATTAGGGAGAGGGGGTTATAAGAGGCCATTTCCTGAGCTGGTCTGCGTGGCTTCAAAAGGACCGTAATAATTGCCTCACGCATCGAGCCTGGAAGCACACCACAATTCATGGCCTCCTCCCATACTTTCAGTAGCAGTGGGGCCAGTTCACCCTGGAATTCCTTGTACAGTTCGACAGGCAGACCATATGATCCGGGGGCCCGGCCACCAGATAAAGATTTTATGGCCTTGTTTAGTTCTTCAATACTCACGGGTTGATCTAATAAGTTCTGTGTGGTTCCAGTGAGTGTTGGGAGATCGAGGGAGTCTAGATATCTGAACGTGTCATCCCTAGTTTTAACATCGTGATCAGAGTATAAAACGGAGTAGAAATCAGCGAAAGTAGCGTTGATATCGCATTCCCTGTGGACCGTGATCCCAGCTGGATTCTGAACACTAGCGATTGGGTTAGGGTGCCTATCTGTTTTAAGCATGTTGGCAAGAAATCTCCCCACCCTATTGCTCTCTCCGTATCTGCAGGCCTTAGCCGGGGCAGCCATGTATAGAACTTCCCTATTGGCCAGTTCGTGGAAGTCCTTGAGGGAAGCGTGTATCCTAGACAGGGTTTCTTTGTTCAATGTGGCACTATATTCTGTCTGTAGTGTATCTATTGCGGCTTCCGTCGCATCCAGTTCCCTCCTCACCGCTCTTAGCATACCTGTAGATTTACCCATTATAGTGCCCCGGACCCAGAACTTAAATGCCTCCCACAAGGTAGCATAAGTGCTCACAGAGCCCTCATTCAACTCCAAAAACTCCTCGATTTCAGTATGTAAAGCCTCACAGATATTGGGGTCCCTGAGGATTGAAGAGGGCATCCTCCACCTTCTAGCCGGAGGTGGGGAGTCACCCAGGCTGATGTTCAGTGTTATTGGCGAGTGGTCTGAGAGCGTGCGGGGGTGTATTGCACAGTCATCGATCTCAGCAGAGAGGGACGAGCTAATAAGCCAATAATCTATACGGGAGTGGGAGTCGTGGACAGATGAGTAGAACGTGAATTTCTTTTCAAGTGGATACAGCGTGCGCCATGCATCAATTATGTTGGCCTGTTCCATTATCTGTTTAACGGCAAGAGCCGCTTTGGACGGAACCCTGGGGGACGTGGATGAGCGGTCCAAGGAGTGATCAAGGATCATATTGAAATCCCCACCCCATATTATTTGCGCCTCAGTCGATGTGGATAACATGTCAAGGATTGCGCAATAAAATAGCGGGTCATCGATATTAGGGCCATATGTATTTATCAACAGGATTTGTCGTGCCGCCACATCCCCCCATACCAGCACGTACCTACCCAGAGGATCTATCTTACTGGCAAGGTACCTGAAGCATATCTTAGAGTGTATAAGCGTCAGGACTCCCCTGGATTGCGTTGAATATTCTGTGAAGTACCTATGAGGGCCCCACCGTGGAAGGAATTTATTGTTGATGCTCCCCATCGTATGTGTCTCCTGTATCAGAAGGATATGGGGATCATGGCGTGTAATGTATGCAGTAATTTCCCTTGCTTTGACTGGGTTGTTGAGACCCCGAATGCTCCAAGAGAGCAGTTGAATGTTCAATCCACCTTTAGCCTGCGTCATAACTGTCTATCAAAGAGGGCATTTGCCAAGCAAGACGCCACTGTCTTAAGTCTGGAAGAGTCTCGCTGAAGAACAGTCCCCTGATTTTAACTTTATAACATCCCCAACCATGCCCTGCAGAAAACCAGGACAAACTCTGACCCGTTACCCCTTCCAACCTTCCACCCGCATCATCAACCCCAACCCGATGATGTATCCCATCAACAATAACTTGGGAAGTCTCCTGGATGTGTGAGCTGTACTCACGCGACCAGACACCATATGGGGGGGCTCACGGCCCTGTATCAATATATGGTGGACAGGGCCACCTCGCTGTCGACGGGTTATCAAAACTTGTGGTAAGGTAGTGTAAAGCAAGTCCCTTCAGCCAGCGTGGTCCTCCTGTTCCGGCACACGCATCCCAGGGGAAGGGGGATTGAGGCCTCGACATACATCATGGCATCCGCAGGATTGTCGAAAAAGTGTGCGTGGCCTCCGTGTTGGATGCACATTTTAGCCGGGAAGACAAGCGCATATGGGATCTGGCGTAGTCTCAGCTGTCTCTTGACCAGTTCGTAGGATCTTCTCAGTGTCTGCACTTTGGTCGAAAAGTCTGGATATATGTGTATCCTGTTTTCTTCGTAATACAGGGATCCTTTTTCTCTGGAAAGCTTTAGGATAGCGTCTCTATCTCTATAATTCAGAAGCCGGGCAATGATTGTGCGGGGCGGCGCTCCAGGCTTGGGAGGGGAGGCCAGAGTACGATGGGCCCGCTCCACGAGGAAATGATCGGAGAAAGCATCGGGGCCCAGGAGGGATTTCAGGAGATCTTCCACTTGGCGGTCCTCGCACTTGTTCAGGGTTTTCTGCAGGTCTCCCTTCAGCTGAGCAATATCACGGCCATGTTGTGCTATCGTGTCCTCGTTAACTCCATTCCTGTTCTCCGCCTCCGTAGTGCGGGCACTTTCCTTATCAACCCTAGCCTTCAAAGAGCTGATCGGGGCCCCTATGTCTTCCAGTTTGCTGTTCACCGCCAGGAATCCACTCTGGACCATCGTTAGTAGTTCGTCCACTCTCACATCCATTGGGGACTCCAGCTGGCTACCCGAGGGCTCAGCGGGTGTCTCGGCAGGCCCATGCGGCTGGGAGCTGGCAAAGGAGTCCATCGGACCAGTTTTCTTGGAGCCCATACTTTTTTTCTCGCTGCGGCCCATGTGTCAGCCCTGTTGGGTTACGCTGGGTGTGCCCACGCTCCGGCGCCCCGTGGTAGGCAGTGGTTGGCACTCAGGAGTGTGGCGTATCTCGCTGATGAGTGTATAAGAAAAAGGGACTTTATGGTGTTTCCAGCGGGCCCCGGCAGGCGAATGCACCCGGTCCACCTCCGTCGACAAGGCCCGACCCGGCGGTCAGTCAATGGTCAATCCACAGGGCAGTATCGGAGCAGGGAGCGGGGTAGCAAGGATCAAGGGCCAGCAGGATATATCCAATGGCAACTCAGAAAGGCGCGGAGCACGGCCCCTACCCCTTCCGGCCTGCGCACGAGCCAGCACCCCCGGTCGTCACGTGATTTCTTCTGGAGCCGTGGGCCAGATATGCCTCTGTCGCGTTCACGGTATAAGTTTGCAGTCCGATATTTCAGGATTGATCGGGCGTTCCTTCGTGAAAATCAGTGGAGTGACGCCGCAGGTTCTCCACAGCCAAATGCAGGTGTTTATTGACGTATAGGCGGCCCCGAACAGGATTGATTTATAACAGGATATGTTACGGGCCGGAGCTCTCCCCTCAGGCGGCCATCTTCGTTGTGCGCAACAGCGCCCCCTTGGGAAAAGAATTCTAAATGGAATAAATGCTTTATACTCAGATCTGACAGCTTGGGTAGTAGTTAATGGGAAAAGGAGGGCTCAGATTGGCCTACAGAGGGGAATCAGACAAGGTTGCCCAGTCGCTCCACTTTTCTGCACAACGTCACTGGAGCTGCTTGCAGAAAGCATCAGAAATAACCAAGGATATAGGGTATAAAGGTGGTAGAGTTGGAATTGAAGCTAGGAATGTATGAGGATGACATTATGCTTCATTTGATGGACCCCCATGACTCAGTTCCAGAAGGGATGGTGACAATTGAAAAATGTGGTTCCCTTTCAGGTTTCAAAGTATACGTTAAGAAGTCTGTACCCCTTGTCTTTTATTTATTTTTGTTTATTTTATTGTTTAAAGCACGGACCTAGCTCAAGAGCAGTGCAGCGCTGTACAGAGTGTGGATAGCCATGCTTTGGGCTGGCATTGTTTAACAGTAGCGCAGTACTGTCTGTTGGGGCTTATGCATCAGTATGTGCATCCATTGGAATTAGTCCTTGGTCAGGTGTTGTTAAAAAAGAGGAGCGTGAGACATCAGACATGTGGAGCTTACGCTGGTGTGCTACTTGTGACTGCTTTGTAGATGATACATGCAGTCTTGAACAGTATCCTGGCCTGGAGAAAAAGTCAATGTAGTTAGCCTAGGATCGGGGTGATTTGGTCAAATTTCCGTGCACCTGTAACAAGACGTCCTGCACAATGGTGGACTGCTTTTAGCAAAGCCAAGTGGGCAGATGGGAGCCCCGTCAGGAGGGCATTGCCCAAATCAATGTGCTGTGCGCTATGTACTCTCATGTTCAACTGAGTATCACCCATGTATTGGTGAATGGCTATATTAGGATCTTTGAGGAGAGTGCCTAAAGGCTCCATTTAAAGGTTAAAAAGGATTGGTGGGAGGATGGAGCCATGGAGGACAGTGCAGGAGAACTGGAGTCGGTAAGAATGCAACAAGTTCATCTGGATGGCCTGGTATCTGCTTGAGAGTTAGTAGGTAAACCAATTTAGGATACTGCTAGAGAATCCCATCCTGTCGGCAAGGAGGGAGAGGAGAATGCAGTGGTTGGTGGTGTCAAATAGAGCCGAGATGTCAAGAAGGATGAGGGGGCATGAGCTTTTAGGAGATTAGGGTTGAGAGAGGAGATAATTCAGTCCAGAGGGGACGTGTGCGTGCTGGGGTGCAAGGGGCGCTAATGTTTTGGGAGGTTGATTCAATGGTGTCTCGGGTTTTGTCTATTTTTTAAATAAAAAAATATGTTGATTGTGTTGCATTTTCCATGTTGCTGGTACCCTAGGGTCAGGTGAGGGTTTGGTACAATGCTTTACTACTTCAAAACAGGCTTTGCTCCTGTTTGAAGCTGCTGCAATGGTGGTGGAGTAATAAGCAGCTTTGGCCTCTGTAATTACAATCCCTAGGATGGCGTAGACAGATTTGTGGTCAGTGAGGTCTCCTGGGTTTCAGTTTTTGTGCCACCGTTTCTCTAGGGCTCTGATTGAGCGTCTGTTGGAGGCGAGCTCGGGGGTGTACCAATGGGCAGATGGTTTGGTCTTAGCACAGCTGATTTTTAGGGACGTATGAGTGTCCACATGTGTCATAGCAGAGTTGTTGAATAATTCTAGGAGGCTTTAGGCATTATATGTTGAGGGGAAGTCTGCAAAGTTTGCTTCTAGCTCATTGACCAGGACCGTTTTGAATGAGCAGCATTGAGAGAGGGGGCATTTAGCCTGACCTTTGTGGTTATATGATGGAAATGTTCACATCATATAATACAAAACACAAAATGCAATAGTTCAATACACTCCATTAAATATAATAATTTCATAGATTAAAAATCTCAAATTATAATATTAAAATTAATCCTAAAATACAATCCCTACTGGCAGACTCAGATAATACATTCAGTTATACACAAAGCAATTTCAGTGCAATGTTCATTACACCTTCAAAGCAATTTCCCTTACAAAGGCCTTCAAAACCTTTGCAATTGCAATAGATAGAGATGTACTCCAAACAGATTCACAATTCATGCAAAATAATTCATTTTGCATTTCATCTAATCCATTTAAATGTTTTGTGTAATATCTAACATAATATTTGCACATAGATTTGCAAGCAGTCACCACGTGATGGGCTGTTCTCAATACCCCAGGAGCACAGCCTACAACATCGTTTATTTTTAGGTATGCCCAGCCAAGTCCCCTTAACATCCAAAGCAGGGAGTTTATTTAGTCTTAATAACATAAAGATTGTGCGCACATGGAAATTGTACTATATACTTTTGGGGTTTGCCAATTGTAAAGTGCATTCTTTAAAAGGTATTAAGGGAGGAGAATTTAGAGACATGCTCACAATTAGTAATCCAATCGCATTCAAATGCTTTATTCTTGAGGGCTTTTAGGATTAAACCTTCACGCATAAGGGGGCGTCGCTAGGAGCCGCCTGAAAAGCATGGCTCCTTAAGTGCTCCTAACTAACCCCGCTGTCGGAGCAAATTCCCACTAGCTGGAACCACCGAACGATCGCGCAAACCTCCCTTGGGGGGTATGAACATATGCTGCATTTAACTCGTCGGGTCTGAAGCACCATAATACTGTCTCCGAGTAGATATTAGCAGCGGAGCTCAGACCCGACGCGAGGAGGAAGAGCCAAGATGGCGATCGGCTGAAACGAGCGGCTGGGGCCACGATGGGGGGGGCGCACTCTCCATAACGGCCTGAACTCTACTAAAACGACTGCATATAGGGCGCTCTGAAAATATTGCAACCGGCCCTACGCTCTCTACTCATCGAAGCAAGCGCCCCGACGAAGCTGCAGGACCCGCCGGGACTTCACTGAGGCTCCTAGCCCACCAGCTGTTTCCAGCGGCGAGCTCATAACTTCAAGCGAGCCCTACGGACGTGGGAGTGGGGGCCGCCTCACCACTTGGCAGGTGCTCACGGTCCCAGAGGGTGATCGTGCAGCCCGTGGACCGCGCTCTTCTGGTGAGTCACCTGCTGCTGCGCTCGCAGATATCTATGACCATGTGGCGTCCTTGGCACCCCCCCGGTCTTGCTCTGCCACTGCTCTGTGTGCAGCCTTCCCTCTCCTCAGCTGACTCTGGAGAGTACTCCTGGTGGCACCAGAGACCACTGACTGGGAGGGATCCTCAGCCGACCTGCGCGCTCTAGCCCTCCTGCGCCCCAGCTGCCATCCCGATGCTGTCATAACAGGGGAGAACCTAGTACAACAGCCGACCCACACCAGAGCAGCCCCGATGCGGATGATTAATGCGCCTCGCCGTCCCTACGCTAGATTAAGCACTGGCCAGGGGATAGTGCATGCAGCCCTGAAGGCATATCATCCTGCCTCCTACACCTCTCTGCCTACTCCTCCCCGACTCTCTTATCACCCTAATAACCCTAACAGATTTGCCGGGGGAATAATCTGCACAGTACCAAGGATCAGGCTACCCCGTAGCACGTAAGAGCTCCCTGCCTCCCCCCGGAGCAACTGCAGCTCCCCCTAGTAGCTGGATCGAAGAGCTCCAGTGGGGTAAGCACCATTCTCACCACAAGTGGACGTGCCCCTCTGCTAGCCATTGGTCCGTCTCCAACCCGGTCCCCATTTGGAGTAAGAGCTCGCTGGGCGAAGTGCAAGACAGCGGAGCCTGTTGAATATTACCAGCGTCCTCCACATCACTACCCACAGCCGAGAGAACGCGCAGCAACACTCCACCAGGGCCCAGATTCAGAGCAACAATTTGACCAGAACTACTCTCCACCGCGGTGAGTGCCACAAGAAGATCCTGGTTGGCCCTGCACCCCTCAGAACTACTCACCCACACTACAAACAGTACCTGCCTGATCTCCTCAAGAGATACCTCGCCTCACTCCCAACTGGCTTCCCCCCCGAAAGCTCCATGGCGAAGAGCAGGAAATCAGTAAAGCAGGTGGGCATTGTAACAATAATGGGGAACCCCACCCAGGGAAAGTCGGGGAGGCCTGATCAACCACGGGCCGGTAGCTGAGGGTGCCCATAGCTCGGAAGGGCCAGAGGCTGGACAGTTCACCACTAAATCAGATCTCAGGGAGCTACTATCAGCACTCACAAAAGAAATCCAAAAAGGCACTGAGGAGGTCACTAGAAAGATCTCCTCCCTGGATAAGCGGGTCGAGGAGGTGGAAAAATCCACTGAAGAGGTGGAGAATGGACTATGTGACAACGCCTTCGAGCTAGAATGTGGCCTGAACAGAATTGCAGCACTGGAAGCCAGATGCGACCTACTCGAAGCCAAGCAGGAGGACGGAGATAACCACTCACGCAGAAACAATATCCGCCTCTGAGGGATTCCTACTGCAGTGACTGACCCAGAGCGAGAGAGCTTCACTAAAAACCTATTCGGGTTCATCCTAATGCTACCGGACAGCTCTCCCCTAGAAATCGAGAGAGTCCACCGCACCGCACCAAGACAATCAAAAACATCACCTCCAGATGTATTGGCCCGAATTAATTTCTTCAAAGTTAAGGAAGAGATAATGAGAGAGGCCAGATCCTCAAAGCAAATTACTTTCATAGGGGCAACCATCTCCCTGTACCAAGACCTAGCAAATATCACGCTCCAGAAGCGCAAAACCCTTTGTGGACTCACAGAATGGCTATTAGAGCGGAAAGTGCAATATCGATGGAGCTTCCCGACCGTCTTGAACTTCACATGGGAGGGGACACTAAGACAGATTTGCACCTTAAAAGAGGCAGACTGCTTCCTGGGCAATGGTTCAGCTAATGAGGGCTCTGAGCCAGACACGCAGCCTCAAACACAAACCAGATCATCCTCATCTAGCCCTTGGCTACAAGCCAACAGACGCCGCAGACCCCGCGGCCCCCGGAAGCGCCCTGACCCGAGTTGACACTGATGGGCCTGAGAATTACACTCCCACCCCTTCAGATGGTTGATCCCATGTCCCTCTGCACGTTCCCTCAGTGCCAAGTACTCTTCTAACAGCTCTCATAACCTTAGTCCCGCTTGGCGGAAGCGACCCTATAACCGCAGTAGAGTCCCCCCCCAGCTGCATACCAGTTTGCGTCAAAATGCACTACGTTCCCCCAGACCACTCCCCCTGCCTGGGGGCGCAGGCGCAGCACGTTTTCCTCCCCATTAAAGTCCCAGTTATGCCGTTCCTGCTTTTAAGCCGAAATTCAATTGACGACAGAGTTGGTTGGCAACCTCATGGATGAATTTTCTTTCATCCTTATTGTTTTTGGGAGGGGGGCAGGGAGGGTCAGTTAAGGGGACCGGGAACAGTTCTGAATCCCGGGGCACCCTAGTAGTAACTCAATTCTCCACGCAGACATCTCTAAACACAGCACACCGACAATTGCACACGGGGACTCCCGGAGACCCGTTACTAACTGCACTGCAATGGCGCTCTGAATCAACCACACCCTGATAGCACATAGGTTTGGACGACGCTAGGGATATCCGCATCATAACCTGGAATGTCCAGGATCTCAATTCTCCTATGAAGCGCAAATCAGTGGAGAACAGACTAACTGCACTAGGCGGGGACATAGTGATCCTCCAGGAAACTCACCTATTGGTAACGGATGAGCACCAAATTAGATTTAAATGCTACAGAAAGGCCTATTTTTCCTCCTCAGGTGTGAAAAAGCAATCCTCTTGAGCGATAAATGCCCCCTGTCCAACCCCTCAGTTAAAAAGGACCCTTTGGGCAGATATCTCCTCCTGAGAGGACAAATCACTGAGCAACCAATCACCATAGCGGGGATTTACACTCCTAATACAGGTCAGGACAAGTTCCTGCTGGAGCTACTCCCGACACTTTTAACATTTGTCACAGGTTACCTCCTTATTGGGGGAGACTTTAACGCAGTCCCTTACCCCACGAGAGATAAAACCCTGCCCCCGTTCAAGCCGGACTTCACCCGGGCTCTGGCCTTAGCTAAATTGTTGAGGGAATCAGACACAGTTGACGCCTGGCGAGTGGCTAACCCAGAGAGTCGCGACTACTCTCGCTACTCCAATGTACACAGAGGTCACTCCCAAATAGATCTCCTCCTATCCACGAGTGCAGTATTCCCCTGCTTAAGCAAGATTGAAATACACACACGCATGGAATCCAACCACAGAACTCTGCCGACCTCTCAATCTCAGGCGCCCCCAGGCCACCCCCTACATATTGGAAGCTTAATGACTCCCACCGGCTAGATCCATTGATCAGGGGTGAGGTGGAAAAATTCCTAACCAACTATTTTAAGGAAAACACCAACCCCGACACTCCAGTGGGAACAGTATGGGAGGCTATGAAGCCGGTAACTAGGGGTGTTCTCATCAGTTTAGCTGCCGAACAATTTTGGATTTCCAAGCTCCATATTTCGGCCCTGGAATCTAGAGTTACCACCCTAGAAAAGGAGCTAAAGGCCTGTTACTCTAGGAAGGTGGACAGGGAGCTAAAAAAGGCCAGGAGAGCCCTAGAGATGCACTGGGCTGATCGTACAGCCAAGGCACTCGCTTACACTAAACAGCTCTATTATCATAAAATCAATAAGGCAAACCGTATATTAGCATACAAACTGCAGAAGACACACAGTCGAAATAACATTGCGTGCCTCAAGGGGATGGACGGCAGAACCAAATACACTACTTCAGACATAACAGAGATCTTAGTGGACCACCACAAATCTATCATGACAGGTCCGCCCCCGTCTCTGGAAGAGTTATCCCAGCAGCGCCGCTACCTCCAGTCCTGCCCCTCCCACTCCGGCACCAATTATCTTGAAACCCTTGAGGCCCCAATCTCCACAGAGGAGGTTTCAGAGGCTATAAAATCCCTGAAAAGCACTGCCCCATGCCCCGATGGGCTAACAACTAAATTCTATAAAACATTTGCACAGACCCTAGTCCCCCAACTAACACTTCTATTTAACTTCTTTCTGAACACTGAGAGGGTGACGGATTCCATGGCGGAATCTATTACCATCCTAGTTCAAAAGCCAGGAAAGGACCCTGAGCACGCCATACAGGCCTATAACACTCATGAAAACAGACGGGAAAATCTACTCCAAGATGTTAGCATCCCGACTGGGAGGGGTTCTCCCAGAAATTATATCCAAACACCAAATAGGCTTCATACCAGGAAGAGGCACACACAACAATATCAGGAGAACGCTAAATCTCATCGAATCTGCCAATAGAATGGGGGAGGAACTGCTGATTATCTCCTTAGACGCACATAAAGCGTTTGATCTGGTGAACTGGGACTACATCCGAAACACCCTCTTACGCATGGAGCTAGGCCACAATTTCATAAAATGGACCATGGCAAATTATGCGACCCCATCCACGCAGCTCTGAATCAATGGCGTAAGGTCAGCGACCATCCCAATATCCAGAGACACAATTCAGGGTTGCCCCCCTTACCCCCTGGTGTTTGCTCTCTCCATGGAGCCGTTTGCAGAAAAGATCCGCCAGAACCCAAATATCAAAGGGCTCACCGTGGGTGGGACAGAATACAAAGCCGCACTATACATGGATGATGTGCTCTTAACTATCACCTGCCCGGACACCTCCCTCCATCCCCTGTTGGAGGCGCACGAAGCCTTTGGAGCGGTGTCTGGCTTTAGGGTGAACTATGACAAGTCCTCAGTCCTGCCGATCAACCTAACAAAGCGTCAAATGGACGTCCTCAGCCCGAATCTCCCCATCCCATGGGCGGGACCCACAATCGAATACCTAGGAGTCCGCATTCCCAAATCCAGCGCCCTGGTCCACAAACACAACTTCCCGCAACTCTTCAAGGACCTCCGGGCAGATCTGAATCGCTGGAATAATGAAGAGATCTCCTGGCTGGGCCGAGATGCAGCAGTAAAGATGAATCTGCTTCCCAGGCTAATCTATCACTGCTTAGCGTTCCCGACCCACATTTCAGAGGGGACCTCAACACCCTCCAGCGGGAGAGCATGAAGTTTATATGGCGGGGGAAAAGGCCCTGCATCACAAAGAAAATTATGACCCACAGCTGTTGCTTGGGTGGCCTGGGAGCTCCGGACATATCCTGATACAGGCGAGCGGCCCAACTATCACACGCTTTCACCTGGTTCCAAACCGCAGAGCGCCCTTACTGGTTGCAGATAGAAGAGGCATGGTGCAAGCCACCCTTGTCTGACCTACCGCACATTCATGCCTGGAAAGCCTCCCTCACCTAAACCCATTACCGGCAACACGTAACACAGTGGAGAGCTGGAAAGCAGCTGCCAGGAAATAGGGTTTCTCAAGCTTGCTGGGTCCACTGATGCCAATATGGGACAACCCAGGATTCTCCCCAGGTCTCGGTATTCGCAGTTTCGCTCTTTGAAGTCAGGGGGCCCCTGGAAAATATTCATCTTCCTCGTGGGAGGTCATCCGCTCACGTTCGAGGACTGTAAATCAAAGTTCAAGATGCCTGAGGAGGAAAGATTCCGTTAGTCCCAGATTTACCACTGGATCTCCCACCGAGTCATCAAAGAAGGGGGCTCCAGAAACCTAACGCCCATAGGGCTTACATTAATGGCAACCCCCCCCTACGGGAAAGTCTCCACATTGTATAGACTCCTGGAAAAGTCAAACCCAGAAGAGAAGGAAAGATTCATGTCCAACTGGGAGAAAGACCTGGGGCGCCCTCTGGATCCATCTGCGTGGAATGAATAAGGACTAGACTCCACAAAAGCACCCAATGCATCACCAATAGGGAGGGAGAGTACAAGGTGTGCTACAGATAGATACTTCATCACCCCGGTGCAGCTACATAAATCTGGCCCCACTCCCTCCCCGCAATGCTGGAGAGCATGCGCCCTTGAGGGTTTGCTTTTCCACCTCCTCTGGGAATCCCCAAAAGCAATAAGCTACTGGAGGGGTATACTGAACCATGTCCACTCTATCACAGGACTCTCCATCCCTTGGGACCCCGGGATTGTCTTGCTGGGGGACACGGGGGACGGGGACCTACCCCTGTCGGGAAACATGGCTCGCCTACGTACTGAACTGCTAACAGCAGGCAAGATAGGCCTTGGTAGACTTTGGAAGCATCCTGAAGGACCATGCATACCACTATGGTGGTCCAAGTGCTGGGACATTGTTACTGCAGAAAAAGTTACAGCACTCCGACTGGGCAACATAGACTCTTTCAGGAACACATGGGCCCCATTAATGGACTATGCAGAACGCTATCCCCTACTCACACGTAGACCCTGCTTACCCAGTGGTTGGACTGACCTATTAGACTAGGAACTGTGTTGTATCCTGCATATGTATGAATGAGGTCTGAGTCAGTGTAAGAGCTGTGTTGGTATGCTAGGGGAGCTTGGAGTGTTGGGGCACCTGGGGATTCCAGGAGAGACAGTTAAGGACTTGGAGCTGGGCAGGAAACCAGGGTAGAAGCAACTGATGATCTCTCTCTCCTATATGCTATACTGAACCTGTAACCAAGAGAATAAAACATGTTTCCTTTTGTACATACCTGGGTCAGATTGGTTCCTGTTCCTTGTGATTACTGGCCCAGGGCACATCCTGCAGGAGGCAGGATACATCAAACTGCTCCCATGCAAGTATCACATCCTCCCTGGGAGGAAGAGACCCTTATCCCAACCTTCGTACAATCCGAGCACCTATGGCAATAATGAGTCGTGCTGTATTATGTCTCGCAAAGGATGATGTCTGCTGTTTCATTTTGTTTAAAAAATAAAAATAAAAAAATACCTATGTTGAAAAAAAAACATAATTAATAGGCTTACATTCTATCAAGGTTGGGCTCACTCTGTTCACCATCCCATCCCTCAAAATAACTAAAAATGTATTAGATTCAGAGCACATGGTCTTTATAGATAGTTTGCCTGTTTTCATTCTTATTAATGTTGCTAGTGATAGCAAGTCTCCATTCCCGTGGAGTCCTATTTAAGGCCCGAAATAATCTCAACAAGCTGATCTTTACCAAAATCTAATGTTTAAGGCTTTATTGGATTAGGAGCCTTAAACTTGTTACCTTAAAAGGCGACCCAATTCTCATTAATACAGCAAGCCAACGCATTCACAGAGAAGTTCTGCTTTTTGTTAAAGATATCCCATAACATTTTGCTGTCCCCCTTCTTCATTACCATATGGAATTCTTGCCAAACCTTCTTTCTAGCTGATAGCTGGGCGTGTTTTATCCAATTCCTATAGCAGCTTTTCAAACGCCCTAGCTCCCCATGCTTATCCCAGAGATCCTGCATTGGGCAATTAACTTTTCTTATAGATTGACGCAGTGCTCTTTTTCTGTCTCTGGTAACCCTACCATATGGGTAAGCCTGAGTGTTATCCAACTTTACTGTACTCAAATTTGAGAATATACATTTAGTGGTAATCAAGCTTATTCAATCCACTATATCATCTACGGTCTTGATACTTTCATAACCGATCACAGCGTTGTCCATATGCTTAGTTATGGCCCTTAGGTTTCTATCAGTCCAACCCACACGATTAAGTCTGTTATTCACCTGCACGGCTCCTACCTTATCTTTCTCTCTCAAATTGCAGTTTATAGCCTGCAAACGCACAGTCAGGATTGCATGATCTTGCATGATCTTAAATTCTGTAATGTCAGATACTGCTAATTAGGCACCCCCATGCACTGTCAGTCTAGAAAAATAGATACCTCTACTTTGTGACCGCAAACATATTTTGGTGGCCGTGGGCCAACCGTCTCATGCACGATATGACAGAATATAGGTTTTCGAGTTTGCCAATGAACAGCCATTTTGATGCAACAAGAATCGCCATTTTGTTTTTCTAACCATTGCTCATTGCTTTCTGTTCCTATTGCTTCGCAGTATATTTTCCGCTTACACTGCTCGACTGTAAAACATTGTTGTCTGTATGTGAAAAGGACAAGGCCGCAGGGCCGAGAGGATAACAAGAGTTCATTGAAACACAAACGTAGGCAGCGCCAGGAAGAATGCCCGGCTCCCTCCCGAATGTAGCCTTGAAGCAGAGCTGCAGGGCATTTAATAATTTCGCAGCTGCCAGCCAGTCTCGTTATATGGTAGAATATGTTAGAATAATACCGCTGAAGGCTTGAATTATGCTTTTCTTATGCCCCCCCTTTGCTGAGCCCGCTAGAGCGTGTCGGCTCCCAGATCACGAATAGCACCTAATAGATAGCGAGGTCCGGAATGCAACTCTTCCCCCCGTATGTAGCTCGCTTCCAAGAACAGAAGCGATGTGTTCTATTCAACAACTGAAAGATGCCTTCGCAGTCACAAATTGCAAATTGTTACTAGAATAGATGTTTGAAGGTGTCATAGTTGTCGGAGATGTCCATCATCACACCAAGTTCAAGGAAACCCAATAAAAGGGGGGTGTTAAACATGTCATAGCTGATTGTTTGATATGCATTTTGTATATATGTAACTGATGTACGTAATTCACGCTCTTGCGTCCCTCGAGGTCTAGAGATACACGTCGCGGGGCGTGAGACCGAGTTGGCCAACTGAGATTTTTTGCTTTGCAATAAACCCTAGCTTTGGGAATACAACCTTGTGTCTGGCGTATCTATCGCGTGTGGTGACTCGCCTTGTTTCCATAGACGTCAGGGTCCCCTAGGGGCCCCTTTCAAGATGGCGCCCAAATAACCAGAAAGCAACAAGACCATCAGTGGCCGATTAATGGTAGTTTTGAGATAGCGAGGATAGACAACCTGGAAAGGGTGTTGATAAGAAAGAAAGCGCGTCCTGCAGCATTTGAGACTATTAAAGACTGGAGAAAGGAAGCAATGCTCTGTTTTAAAAGCAGAGCGGAGCATGCGCCCAGGCATAAATCAAAAGGTGAAGTAGCGGACGAGAAAGAAGAGGAGGAGTGGACTAAGAGTCTAAGAAGGGCAAGTAGGGGAGACCAGTTGAATATAGAAAAGATATATCCGCAACGGGAATTACATATAGCGGATGAATTGATAGAAAATATATTGACCCATACAAAACAAGGCCCAAGATCAGAAGTGAGGCCAGACACGTCAGTAGCGATCGCCCAAACCCCGCCCATAGCTCAAGCTCCCCCTCCGGTAGCTCAAGCCCTCCCACAGCCACAGACTGCGCGCGTAACACTTCCTATTAGCCAATCAGGCCCACAACAGACACTCCCTGTTCCCATTGTCCCATCCGCGCCTCCCGCCTCAGACACAGACTCGGTACCGTCTGTCCCTCCCGGGGTTGAAGTTGAAACCACGGGGGCAAGAGGCGGGACTGACCAACGGGGATGCACGAGGGTAACTCGCAGCGCAATCAGCAAAGAAAGGAAGGTGGAATTGCAGCAACAGGCAGAGATGTATATAGACGGGAATGATGGGACGGCAGCAGTGGCTTCGATATATGACTTCCATAGAAGCAACGAAAGACAGGTAGTGTTGGAATGCATGGGTGAATATTTGGTGGAGAAATGGAAACAGTTAATTGGGAAATTACCACCGCAGCGATTGTTAGATTTGAATGCATTAGCACGCTGTAGGGAGAGGGATGAAGAAGTGAGAGAACATGTGTATAGACTTTTTGAGCTTAGAGATGAATTAGATAATGATTATGTCGAAATGTTTACTACACCTGCGTACAGGAGTAGGGATATCGGGAGACCTGGGAAGGGGGAAAAGGGGTCGCATAATAAACGGCAGCAGTTACCATCGCCGGGGCAGAAGGCGATGGTGAACGAATTATCGTTGCTAAAACAGGTGGGGTCAGACAGCAAGTAACAGGACACAATATAGGGCGAGGGAACGCACAAGGAAGGAGTAATTCGAATATGCATGGGGGAACAGTGGGACCGAATCAGTGTGCGTATTGTAAGGAGGAAGGACATTGGCGGGCGCAATTTCCACATCTACAGAATAGAAATGGGTCTGGTCAGAGGAGACAGCATAGAGGACACCCAGGAGCGAATGGACCAAATAGGAATAGTATGCAGCAGCATCACAATAATGGAGGTAATCAAAACCAAGCCCAAAACCAAAATGCCCCAAACCAGAATCAGGGACAGCAAAATCAACAATATGGAAACCAGAGTGGGGGAAATAGAGGGAAGAGTGGGAATGTTTTCGATACACAGCCAAACACGTATTACAGTAATAGTAATGATTACACATCGGACGATGTGTTATTTCCCCAATAGGACAGCCCAGGACAGGGGTCGGAACCAGTGTCTATTCCCATGAATCAGAGAGGACCCTACGTATAAATGAGAGTCGGGAATGAGGAGCACCGCTTTCTTGTAGATACAGGAGCACAGAAGTGTTCAATAGACCATCACTTGGTTCCGGATATACCACTGTCAGGGCAAAAGAATATTTCCGTAGGGTTTGCAGGTACACCAGTCATAAACCCAGTGTCCAAACCAGTCCCAGTTACCATAGGACCATTTACTGAACATTGTCCTTTCCTTTTAACAGAAAATTGTGGGGAGAACTTGTTGGGATTAAACTTGTTGAAAAAACTAGGTTCCCTTATACATTGCACGGCAGACGGAGTGTTCCTAACGATTTGGCCACACGATGCCCCTGTGTCAGAATACATGTCTGAAGCGTTACCAGGGGAACTAAGTAAAGTACCAACCAGTATATGGTCAATGCATGACAATGATTTAGGATGTTTAAAGATAGAGCCAGTAAAGATCATTTTGAAAGAAGGTGTTACCCTACCGTGAATACCCCAATACAAAATTTCGGCTGAAGGTGAGAAAGGATTGAAAAGTATTGTTACAGATTTGGTGAAATTAGGGGTAATCGAGGAAATTACAGGCAGTACATGCAACAGCCCGATTCTTCCGGTTTATAAAAAAGGGGGCAATGAGGTACCATACCGTTTCATAATTGATTTGCGCGCATTGAATAAGGTAGTAGATCCACAATTTCCTCTAGTGCCAGACGTCACTACAATATTGACAATGATACCTGTTTCAGCAGAATATTTTAGTGTAGTAGATTTGAAAAACGCGTTCTTGAGTATTCTAGTGGACAAAGACAGCAGATATTTGTTCGCGTTCACATTACGAGGACGATCATTTACATTCACGCGGATTCCGCAAGGTTACACGGAAAGTCCAAGTATTTACAGTAGAGCATTAAAGGAGCAGCTAGACATGCTGGAATTACCCGTGGGTTGTGTACTCTTGCAATACATAGACAATCTATTGCTAGCTGCAGACACAGAGGAGATTTGTAAAGAAAGCAATGTATTACTACTGTCACACCTAGCGGCACATGGCCATAAAGCTAGTTTGAAGAAATTTCAATATAATCGAAAGGAGGTGGCCTATTTGGGCTACCTACTTTCGAAAGGAGGGAGAAGACTAACGCCAGAACGCATAGAAAGTATTTCTTGTATGCCTATTCCAAAGACACAAAAAGGAGTCAGAGCCATAATAGGCATGGCTTCATATTGCCGACAATGGATTGGTAATTTTGCGTTAATTGTGAAACCGTTGGTGAATTTAACTAGAAAGGATGCGGATATGCCTTTGCAGTGGGATGAGGAATGTCAGAAAGCATTTGATGGATTGAAAACTGCCTTATGTTCGGCTCCAGTTTTGGGTACGCCGAATTATAAGAACATTTTTAGACTATTTGTGTGTGAAAGTGAAGGATGTGCATTGGCGGTTTTGACACAGTAACAAGGTGGAAGAAATAGGCCGTGCAGCTATTTTTCTTCTGCGCTGGACCCTGAAGCGCACGCACTACCACAATGTTTGCGATCTGTCGCGGCGGCTGCTACGTCAGTGAAACAAACGGAAGGGATGGTATTGGGGCACACTTTAATTTTGATGGTGCCACATGCCATAGACGTTCTATTAAATAGGACACAGACGCAACACCTCACCTCTGCTAGATTGACAAAATATGAGATTATCTTGTTCGCGCCCCATATCCAAATTATGAGGTGTAGCGCTTTGAATCCTGCAGAATTAATGCCACCAGCCATAAAAGAAATTGGGAAGGATGAATCACCCCCCCACGATTGTTTAATGGTCACTGAGGAAGAAACCAAGGGGAGAGTTGATTTAAGTGATATCCCACAGAAAGAGCCAGAAGGAGAGTTATTTTGTGACGGCTCATGTTTTAAATTACCAGATGGCACGACAACTGCTGCATATGCTAGAGAGCGTTGTAGAAAGCAAAAGAATTCCCTATAATTCAGCAGAAGCCACAGAAATAATAGCATTAACGAGAGCCTGCGAGATTTCTGAAAATTTGAATGTGAATATATATACTGATAGTGAGTATGCTTTTGGAGTGGTTCATAACTTTGGTCGACTCTGGGCTGAGACAGGGTTTTTGACATCACATGGCACCAGAATTCAACATGGCCCTTTGATTGTACGATTGCTGTCTGCACTCACGTTTCCAAAGCGCCTAGCAATAGTGAAATGCGAGGCACATAAAAAAGTAACATGCAAAGTAGGAGAGGGAAACGCGTTTGCAGACAGAATTGCGAAACAAACTGCCACTGATTTGAATACCAAAATGATGACGGTTCAGACGGAGGAAGTACCCTGTATGATAGAAAATGTAGTTGCCACTGTCAAAGAAATGCAGGCCGAAGCTACGGCCGATGAAATACAGGGGTGGTGTTAGACGATCCTCTGCACACCAGTTCACTACACATCAGAACACTGCTCACATTTCTCCACCATCCCCTCCCACGGTTCCAGGCTCAGGTGATTCGGTTAACCCAAAGAACCGAAAACCCCGTACCAGCTTTGGTGTACGGGCTCGATTGCAACCCTTTCTGCATTGGCAATTGCCTTGGAGAGCGTATAGCAGAAGGGGCGGTGTTACGTCACCACGTCGGTCACGTGATCCAGAGTCACGTGTCCTTGTTGGACGTCACATGATCCAGAGACGTCACATGACTCCCAGACACACAGTATAAAGGTCTGAGAGACAGAACACTCATTGCTTCTCAGCTGGCTTCAGACCCTGTTTGGCGTTACTACTTGCTCCTTGCTATCTTGATCACGGAACTCTACCTCGGACTCCCTCGGACACCCCTTTTGTACCTTTGCTTGGAACTGTTGACCTGTTGCCGGATTTTGGACTTCACCTCGACTTGCCTTTGGATCATCCCTGGTTACCTTGCTGAACTTCTACGCCCTTTCCCTTCTTGGGATTCAAGTCAAGCCCTCTCTCCTACAGGTGGCTAACCCTTCATCCACGCTAAACCTGCGGTTCTACCATTCCAGGGACCGCCGCATCATCTGAGTCTCGAACCTCTCTACTAGGTTACCTGGGTTACCCTTACACCAGATAGGTAAGACATTTTAGATCCTTTTGTTTATCTGACTGTATTGTGATTGCCTGGTACTTAACCCCGTTCCTTCTCGACAGCAGCATCGGTGTTCCAGAGGCTCCGTGGATCTGGGAAGACATCTCCCACCTGTGGCCTCAAAGGTCGCACAGCGGGTTTCTATTAAGTTCCCCTGTGTGTCACTTGGGGACAGAGGACTCATCGGTCTACACGACACTCAAGTCAGAACAGACTGAGAAGCCGTATAGTCGTGTTTGACGATGCAGGGATCCACGGAAGAACCCATAGCTGCTTTAGTCCAGGCAATTACAGTATTAAGGGCAGATATGGCAGCCGCGAACACAGTGATCCACCAAAGGTTGGATTCCATACAGAGTGTTCAGCATTCCCTTCCTGCAGACCCTGAGTTTGGAGATGCCATCTCCTTCACTACACCCCCTCCCTTGGCTACTTCTACAGTCCCAACTCCAATGATCCTCCCATCTCCTTCCCCCCTGGCTGCTCCGGAACGCTATCAAGGTGACCCCAAGAAATTCAGAACCTTTGTTAATCAGTGCAAGTTACACTTCTTATGCAGACCTTTGGTTTTTCCTACTTCCACTACTAAAGCCGCCTTCGCCCTCTCCCATTTAGCCGGAACGGCTGCCGCTTGGGCTAATCCCCTGCTAGAGAATAATAGCCCAGTCCTTTACGACTTTGATTTGTTGGTTCTAGAAATGTCTCGAGTATTCGATACTCGACACAAGGCGCAGTCTAGGGATTTGGAGTTTTTAGAACTGACTCAGGGTAGAAGGACTTTGATAGAATACATCACCCGTTTCAATCAGCTAGTTGCAGAAACATCATGGCCAGAAAACAAGCGGGCGGTGGTCTTTTATAGGGGTTTGAGTAACACCATGAAAGATGCTTTATCAGTGATCCCTTCTATGCCTACTCAGTATCAGGAATTGGTTGATCTCGTCTTGCAGGTAGATGCACGACGATCAGAGCGTAGAGCTGAATTGGGGGTCTCTTCCCATCCTACTCTTGCTAGTACTCCTGCTTCCAGTACAGAAGAACCTATGCAAGTGGGAGGTTTACGTAGTCCTATCACAACATCAGAGAGGGAACGTAGAAGGGTGGACAATGCATGCTTTTATTGTGGCACCACTGGACATATTGTGAAAGAGTGTCCTCGACGTCCCAAGAAGGGCCAGGTTTTTCGGATGGCTCGACCTTAGATCCGGAGAACAGGTCGAGTGTCCCGTCATCATCTCCGGGTACCTCTCTTGCCTTTGCTCGTGTCCAACCCGTCTCTGTAAAGGCTACTCTATGTCCCTCTACAGGCCTTCTTCATGCAGTCAATATCATCATTGATTCAGGTGCCACTGGTAATTACATAGATATTGATTTGGCCCATTCCCTCAACCTACCTTTAGTGGTAAAAACACGACCGGAACATGTCCAAGCCGTAGACGGCTCTGCATTGGTTTCTGGTCCTGTTAGACACCAAACTGCACCCCTCTTGTTGAACATACAAGAAACACACACAGAAACCTTATGTTTTGATTTAATTACCACACCCCAATTCGGTATCATACTAGGAATTCCATGGTTACGTGAACATAACCCACTGATCAATTGGCAGTCAGGCACTGTACTCTTCGAGTCCGAAGTCTGTCAGAATTATTGTCTCCCGGTCCATCAAGCCTCTGACACACCTTCTCGGGCCTTGGGAGCTTTAGCTCAACCCACTGTTGATGATCCAGAGATTGTTCATTCACATACTGTTGGGGGGTTGATGTCTGGGATTCCGCCTGAGTACAAAGCATTCGAATCGGTTTTCGATCGGGGCTCTTCCGAGGTACTTCCTCCACATAGACCATATGACTGCCCAATCGAAATACTTCCTGATTCCGCTATCCCTTCGGGCAGGATCTATTCTTTGTCCCCTTCGGAGGAACAAGCATTGAAAGAGTATGTACAAAACGCCTTACGTTTAGGACACATCCGTCCCTCCACTTCACCAGCAGCAAGTCCCATATTCTTTGTACCCAAGAAGGAGGGGGATTTACGCCCTTGTGTGGATTATCGACGTCTTAACGCTATCACAAAAAAGGATAGATATCCAATCCCGTTAATCACCCCACTTCTGGACCATTTAACTCATGCTTCCGTTTTCACCAAGCTTGACCTACGTGGCGCATACAATTTAGTACGCGTTCGCGAGGGAGACGAGTGGAAAACGGCTTTCTGTACTCGTTACGGCTTGTACGAATATTTAGTCATGCCTTTTGGCTTATGTAATGCCCCAGCCACATTCCAACGATTCATGAATGACATATTCAGGGATATTCTGGACGTTTACATGGTTGTGTACTTGGACGACATCTTAATCTTTTCTCGTGATCTTGATGACCATGTAAAGCATGTTCGAGAAGTACTATCCCGTTTGAGAGAACATTCCTTATTTGCCAAACCTGAGAAATGTCAGTTTCATAAAACTTCTGTTGAGTTTCTGGGTTTCCACATCACCCCTGGGGCGTTATCCATGAACGAATCTAAGGTCAAAGCAGTATTAGATTGGCCAGTACCTCAAACACTCAAGTCCTTGCAGGCCTTTTTGGGATTCGCCAACTTTTATAGACGTTTCATTTCTTCTTTTTCCACAATTGTTGCGCCGCTCACGGCTCTGACTAGTCCTCAGGTACCCTATCATTGGCACGGGGAACATCAGGAGGCTTTTGAGGCTCTGAAAACTGCTTTCACTACCGCACCGGTACTCCAGCACCCCAATCCTGATCTTCCGTTCATAGTAGAGGCAGATGCCTCTTCTTTTGCTCTCGGTGCGGTATTGTCACAAACGTGTCCTACAACAGGCAAATTACACCCAGTGGCATACCATTCCCGTAAGTTCTCCAGTACTGAGACTCATTACACTGTTACGGAGAAAGAACTCTTGGCTGTCATGGATGCCTTTCGTGTTTGGCGCCATCATCTTCTGGGGGCCAAACATCCCATCACTGTATACTCAGATCACCGGAATTTACAGGATCTGGCCTCATTGAAGTGCATTAATAGCAGACAGGTCCGATGGCATCTTTTCTTTTCCTCTTTTGATTTTCGTATTATGCATCGTCCTGGCACTGCACATGGAAAAGCAGACGCCTTGTCACGTTCCCCAGGGGGGGTCGAGTTGCCAACCTTTCCTGACACTGTTCTCGGAAAGAGTCATGTGATTTGTCTTTGTACACCTTCATTGTCATTATTAGACTCGGTCCGATCCTGGACTAGCAATCATTCCGACCAGTTGCGAGAATGGGACCCCGTGTATTCTGATGGGTTGCCTTTCGTACATGAACGTCTATTTCTTCCCACACCTGACACTCGTAATCTGGCCCTTGAGTGGTCTCATGATGCCCCTTTTAATGCCCATCCCGGTCAAGAGCGAACTTTAGATCTTCTCAAGCGCTGGTGTTGGTGGCCCTCTATGAAGCGCGATGTAGACTGCTATGTCAATTCATGTGCAGTGTGTGCTCAGGCTAAACATCGGAGAGGCCGACCGGTTGGGTTGCTACTTCCGCTTCCAGTTCCTCCCAGGCCTTGGCATACACTGACTATGGATTTCGTTACCGATCTCCCCAAGTCACGAGGCTTTGACTCCATCTGGGTAGTGGTGGACACGTTTACAAAAATGGCTCGTTTTGTCCCTTGTAAAGGTATTCCTTCGGCCCCGGTCTTGGCGGACTTGTTTTTTGAACATGTGTTCATGTTATTCGGCCTCCCTTCGGTCATTATATCCGATCGAGGATCACAGTTCACCTCTCGGTTTTGGAGGTCGTTGACTAAATTGTTGGGCATTGATACCAGGTATTCTTCGGCATATCATCCTGAGACCGATGGGCAGACCGAAAGGACGAATCAATCTATGGAGCAGTATCTTCGCTGCCTTATATTGCAACATCAGACCTCCTGGTTGGCCGTTTTGCGGCTTGCTGAGTTCGCGTACAATAACGCGGCTCATTCAGCTACAGGTTATTCTCCTTTCTACGCCCTCTACGGCCAACATCCCAAGGTCTTGCCAGTCCCTGATGTTTCTAGTTCTTCGAATCCTGCGGCCACGACGTGTCTTAGGGATCTGTCTGCTGTACATGCTAGTACTGTGGTGCATCTCACGGAAGCGAAGACTGCCATGAAGGCCCGTGTGGATGGCAAACGTCTGGCTGCTCCCCCTCTGGTGGTGGGTTCTAGGGTCTGGTTGTCTTCACGTCACCTTCGCCTAGTGGGTTGCCGGAAACTGCTACCTCGTTTTGTCGGCCCGTATGTAGTCTCACAGGTAGTGAATCCGGTGGCTTTTCGTCTAGTGCTTCCTAGTTCTTGGCGTATCCATCCTGTATTCCATGTATCCCTCCTCAAGCCTTGCCCCGATTCTGTCCGCCTTCGTACCCCTGTTGCACCGGTGTCCCTGTCCTCTCCTGATGTCTTTGAGGTGTCGGCCATTTTAGGGTCCCGATGGTTTAGGGGTAGGCTCCAATATCTGGTGGATTGGAAGGGTTACGGCCCGGAGGAGCGTTCATGGGTTTCCGCCTTGGATCTGAACGCCCCTCGGCTGGTGGCCCGCTTCCATAAGGATCATCCGTCCTGCCCACGGGGTCGTGGGCCGTTGGGGGGGGGCTATGTTAGACGATCCTCTGCACACCAGTTCACTACACATCAGAACACTGCTCACATTTCTCCACCATCCCCTCCCACGGTTCCAGGCTCAGGTGATTCGGTTAACCCAAAGAACCGAAAACCCCGTACCAGCTTTGGTGTACGGGCTCGATTGCAACCCTTTCTGCATTGGCAATTGCCTTGGAGAGCGTATAGCAGAAGGGGCGGTGTTACGTCACCACGTCAGTCACGTGATCCAGAGTCACGTGTCCTTGTTGGACGTCACATGATCCAGAGACGTCACATGACTCCCAGACAAACAGTATAAAGGTCTGAGAGACAGAACACTCATTGCTTCTCAGCTGGCTTCAGACCCTGTTTGGCGTTACTACTTGCTCCTTGCTATCTTGATCACGGAACTCTACCTCGGACTCCCTCGGACACCCCTTTTGTACCTTTGCTTGGAACTGTTGACCTGTTGCCGGATTTTGGACTTCACCTCGACTTGCCTTTGGATCATCCCTGGTTACCTTGCTGAACTTCTACGCCCTTTGCCTTCTTGGGATTCAAGTCAAGCCCACTCTCCTACAGGTGGCTAACCCTTCATCCACGCTAAACCTGCGGTTCTACCATTCCAGGGACCGCCGCATCATCTGAGTCTCGAACCTCTCTACTAGGTTACCTGGGTTACCCTTACACCAGATAGGTAAGACATTTTAGATCCTTTTGTTTATCTGACTGTATTGTGATTGCCTGGTACTTAACCCCGTTCCTTCTCGACAGCAGCATCGGTGTTCCAGAGGCTCCGTCGATCTGGGAAGACATCTCCCACCTGTGGCCTCAAAGGTCGCACAGCGGGTTTCTATTAAGTTCCCCTGTGCGTCACTTGGGGGCAGAGGACTCATCGGTCTACACAACACTCAAGTCAGAACAGGTGGGCAGAGGGATCTGCTGAGTTAGATCTGGAGGGTTGTTGGGTGGACAAGGGAACTAGAAACTGGATTTTGCCAAATTCGTACGTGACTGCAATGGTCACAATGGCCCACAGCCCTCCGCACATCTGTGCGAAGAAAATAACACAGCACCTTTCTACAGTTTGGCAGAATGTAAACATAAAAAAGAATGCAGAGAGGTTGGTGCAGAACTGTATCACGTGTTTGCAACACAATGTAGGGAAGGGAACAGTGACTCCAACAGGCAGTTTTGGCCCGCCCTCCATGCCATTTGAGGTGATTCATTTTGATTTCATAGAGATGGAGAGGTGCCAAAACTTAAAATACGTCTTGGTGGTGATCTGTGCATTCAGTAAGTGGGTGGAGGCATATCCCTTGAAGGACTGCACAGCAATCAGCACGGCAAAAGTAATGTTGAAGGAGTACTTTTCCAGATTTGGCTTGCCCCGTGTCCTATGGTCTGATAATGGACCACATTTTGTGGGCGCAGTGATATTACAGATATGTGGTGGTCTTCAGATTGATAAGAGATTCCATAGTTCAAGGCATCCGAGTTCTGCCGGTATTGTGGAGAGGCACAACGGGATTCTTAAATCAAAGATTAGCAAGATTTGTGCGGGAAGCAAGTTCAGTTGGGTAGATGCATTACCAATAGCACTATTATGTATGCGTACGTCTGTACAGGCTAAAACTGGGCTCTCCCCGTACGAGATTGTGATGGGGAGGCCGGCAAATGTATGGTGCGCACCACAGCCAAAACGACTTAGCGAGATAGAACATCCTGTGCTTAGTACTTATTGTGGCCTTTTAATGCAGAAATTGCGTTTGATTCATCAGCAGGTGCAGGAGGCATTACCAGTGAGATACACCGGTCCAGGGCACGTGCTGGAGCCAGGAGACTGGGTGCTGCTAAAGAATTTTGAAAGAAAGTCATCATTAGCACCCAGGTGGCGCGGGCCCTATCAAGTACATGTGGCGACGCAGACGGCAATATGGGTGGATGGAAGGAAGTCGTGGATCCATGCCACCCATGCCAAGAAGATTCCAACTGCACTGAAAGACTTGCCTGACACTGATGACCGGAAAGAGACAGCGGTCCCAGAAACGAAAGAAACTGTTGCCAGTAAGCAGCCACCTAATCTGCCAAAACGAGAAGTGAAACTCGAAACAAAGCCTGAGACGATTGCCAAAGAGGGGGAAGGGCAAAGAGTGCCCCAACGTTCCCCTGCAGAATCGACATCACTGCTGGCCGATACGAAATCTGCCTTACAAATACCAGCAGAAACAAATCGTGTACCCCTTTGGCGCCCGCCAGCACTTGCCAGCACGCCAAAGAACGGATCTGCATCATTCGCACGGCGCACACCAGCACCTGCAGTAGCGCCACAGGCTGACTTTGAGCCTGAATCTGGAAGTGCACCAGCACTGTTCACGGATCATACGATACCAGGAGCACGGCGATTTGTCAGTCTAGAAAAATGGATACCTCTACTTTGTGACCGCAAACGTATTTTGGTGGCCGTGGGCCAACCGTCTCATGCACGATATGACAGAATATAGGTTTTCGAGTTTGCCAATGAACAGCCATTTAGATGTAACAAGAATCGCCATTTTGTTTTTCTAACCATTGCTCATTGCTTTCTGTTCCTATTGCTTCGCAGTATATTTTCCGCTTACACTGCTCGACTGTAAAACATTGTTGTCTGTATGTGAAAAGGACAAGGCCGCAGGGCCAAGAGGATAACAAGAGTTTGTTGAAACACAAACGTAGGCAGCACCAGGAAGAATGCCCGGCTGCCTCCCGAATGTAGCCTTGAAGCAGAGCTGCAGGGCATTTAATCATTTCGCAGCTGCCAGCCAGTCTCGTTATATGGTAGAATATGTTAGAATAATACCGCTGAAGGCTTGAATTATGCTTTTCTTACGGCCCCCCTTTGCTGAGCCCGCTAGAGCGTGTCGGCTCCCAGGACACGAATAGCACCTAATAGATAGCGAGGTCCAGAATGCAACTCTTCCCCCCGTATGTAGCTCGCTTCCAAGAACAGAAGCGCTGTGTTCTATTCAACAACTGAAAGATGCCTTCGCACTCACAAATTGCAAATTGTTACTAGAATAGATGTTTGAAGGTGTCATAGTTGTCGGAGATGTCCATCATCACACCAAGTTCAAAGAAACCCAATAAAAGGGGGGTGTTAAACATGTCATAGCTGATTGTTTGATATGCATTTTGTATATATGTAACTGATGTACGTAATTCATGCTCTTGCGTCCCTCGAGGTCTAGAGATACACGTCGCGGGGCATGAGACCGAGTTGGCCAACTGAGACTTTTTGCTTTGCAATAAACCCTAGCTTTGGGAATACAACCTCGTGTCTGGCGTATCTATCGTGTGTGGTGACTCGTCTTGTTTCCATAGACGTCAGGGTCCCCCTAGGGGCCCCTTTCAGCACTAAGATACGCCACAAAAAATAGTAACTTGGCGTGAATGCATTCCCACTACACCAAGTTCTAGATGGAGCTACTGAACCAGCAGTATCTTCTTTTATTAAACTCAACCGCAGATCATAAACGAATTCAGAACAAACACAGGCTGATTTGACAGATTTTGACCTGCAATGTATCCCTCTGTTTGGAAAATATACATCACCTTTTGCCAGGCTAGAGTCAATACAACTTGCGTTCAAATCTACCCCTAATAGAATATGTATAGTTGGGTATGTTGGTATGAGAGTTTAGTAGATTGCCATTTGTATAAGTTGCGTGGTAATACCTCCAGGAGGATCATAAACATTCATGATAAGTAGTTCATGTCCTTCCCAATTTTCAGTCATACTTATTATCACACAATCATTACCACTGTCCCCAATAATTTCACGTGCCTTGTACGTGTTTGAAGAAAGGGTCAGTCAACCACCACACGGGCTACCCCCAATGGCAGCTCGGCTAAAACCCGTGAATCCATCAAAAATCACCCCACTTGTTAGCCACGTTTCTTGATACATCCGCAGAGCAATATAAGGATTTAGAACCCTTGTCTGACAACAAGTTAGAAAAGCCTCATGTGCTTCAGGATTTCACTATGAGCTTGTTTTCAGGATTGCTGTACTGTGGGAGTGAGGAAGGACATCAATCATTCCCAATGTGTTTTTAAACTAGATTCCCCGACTGCACCAGCAGCATCTTTCTTATTTCTAGGTTTCTCCAACCAGGACTTTGACTCCACAACGAGATCAGAAGAAGTCATGCTCTTATAATCTGTTATCTGTTTCTTGCCCACAGGTTGATCAATGTTTTACCCCAATTTCAAGAATAGGGAGGCATTGCGTCTTATCAGATAAACACCTCTGAAGTCCACACAGTGTACTTTTGTCACAGCTGTACTATATCCCCCCAGCTGTTCCATAAAATAAAAGTCTGAACTCTTAGTGGGTGAATATTCTTAAACAGCTGTAAGATGTATTGACGATTTATTGGCTGCTTGTCATCATCAAACAATTTAATAATAGTAAAAGAGATTGGGGACAGACGCTCTTGCCTTGTGAAGACTTACATCCACCTTATCCATACCACAAATCTTGCCATCCACTTGTTTACTATCCTCAAGATCCTCTGACATAACTGACTCATCCGTAATTGATAAGTCTCCTATTCTAGGATAATCAGAAACAACCTTAGGAGGAGGTGCTTTCAATCGTTTAGAGGCCACATCTTTTTTATCCACCTTGTTTTTTTGCTCACAAATTAGGAGCCATGATGTCAAATTACCATTTTTGTTATTCACACGTTTAAGCCTGCAAGCCACTTTTTTACATGCTTTTTTTGGTCTGATTTTCTCTGATCTCTACTCCAGTGGTATCTCTAGATTCCATTTACATTTAGCAGATTTGTTTGCTTTTTCCTTTGTCCGCATCTTCCGGCAGGTTTTTCTTGACAAAATAGAATCAGCAGTGAGCACCACCATCTCATTATCCATCTCCTGAGGGAATTCTACCATAGTGGATTTCATTGGGTTAACTCTTTCGCACTCTTCACTTCTGGCATCCCTTCTTTCCTTCACACGAGTGGTTAAATTACTTGACAGCTGTACTTGAGTTAACAGCACTGGCAATTTCACTTTTAATTCTGAGCACACCAGTTCCAATACCTTTGACTGCAGTTGAGATTCACACCATATCAAATTACATCGTTTTAAAAGAACTTTTAAAGCAACATTTGATACCTCATTATGACTGATGGTAACCTCACTCCTTTCTGGTGGATTTGTACCACTCATTTCCCTACGCTCACTTCTTACAGCAGACGTTTCAGCGGGGGATCATCCAATAGACTCGTCAATCTCAGGGAGCCGGATAATCTAAGTGAAAGGCCAAATGCAGCCACATCATCTCTTAGCTCATGAATTTCTGCGCATACAGCAATGTTCTCTCTTTCCTTATTTTCTTTGGAGAGTTGATGGACCTCGGATTACAACGAATAACATTAGCTAAGAGGGGAGTTATTGTTATCAACGATGACTGAAATGTCAGCTTTATCCAGCTGCTCCATTCCATCTACTATGCCAACTTTCTCCACCTCTTTATTTTTACAATTCTGTGGCGCAGGAAAGTAATAAGTAGCACCACTTTTGTCAAACCTGCAGTGATATCAGGTTCCAATCGATTAATATCGATTGCTCCTCCGTCTTCTACCAAGTTAGAGTGATTAGTACATTGCTTATTTGCCTGCAAATCATAATGCATTTTACTCCCTTTTTTGGACATGATCACGAACTCTAGCATCAATTTAGTCAGCCCAAATAAGTAAGTGATACACCAGCGCAGCCACCCTACAGAGTCCACCCGCTGCTAGCTGAATAGCACTTGCCCAGAAGCTTCTTGGAGGGCACGCGCAAAAGCGAAACACAAAATCAAAGGTCTACAGCAGCATAGTGTGGTGGGTCAGATCAGTACAGCAGGCAATCCCAAGAACTGTTTCACCAGCAATGTGTCACTCACTAACTGAATAACTCTTACCAAGGGACTTCTCAGTGCGTAAATCCACCAATATATCATAGTTGTGTAAAGCTTAACACACAGCTTAACATATAGATCTATTCTTCCAGACAGAAGGACACACCTTTGTATTCCTTTATAAAGTCATTATACAGGCTACCACTGCTCAAAGTGTCAAGCTGCAACTAAAAATGTATTAGGCCATTTCTGACACAACAAGAAATAAGCCTACCAGTCCTCCAACTGCTCGTCCACCAGCTGCGCTCGATTCCGCTCTCCAAGAGCCGGGAACTGACCCCGGGCAGTTTGCCACAACAGTGCTCCAGCCAACTGGTCGGCCGCACACCGCCACGAGGGCTGGCGGCACCAGTACCACCTATGGAACCAGCAACGTCAGTACCCAGAGACACCAGTGGCACCAATGCTGCCTAAGAGAACAGCAGTACAAACAGCAACAACGCTCTGTTAAACCGTAGCACCAGCTTCAAGTCCTAAGCAACTCCTGAAGCTGCGTTGGAAAAACTGGAGGAATGAACCCTCGAATGTTTCAGAAACGTGTCAAGCCGCACTGAGTAGGAGGAATCAATCATCCGCTTCCGACAGCATCGTCTTAATTATAGTCTCTTTATTGAGGATGTCCCTAATGCTATGGTGGTGTGTTTGTATGGGATTTTAAAAGCCTTCCCCTAGCGGGGAAGCAACAGAGCGCTGTACTTGGGGGATGCCACAAGGGTATTTTATGTAAGGTTGCATGGGTAGCAGAGGGGCTGGGATGGATGGGGAGAAGGGTATGGGTGAGCTGCAGAGGGGGATAATTAGAATTGAGTGGAGGAATGCTAGTCAGAAAGTACTTGCACAGAGAAATGCCACTGGCTCAATGAGGAAAGGATTTGTCCTTAACACTACAGAGAATGGCACGTACAGCAAGCAAAAGAAATGTAATACCCTGGTCCAGGCAGGCCACAGAGCCTCTACTGTGGGTA
Organism: Ambystoma mexicanum; assembly: GCF_040938575.1. NCBI lineage: Eukaryota > Metazoa > Chordata > Amphibia > Caudata > Ambystomatidae > Ambystoma > Ambystoma mexicanum. The sequence continues at coordinate 1,144,446,002 of NC_090935.1, read as the reverse complement.
TAGTGGAGCCCAGACCTATGTTATGGATTGTTTTCACAAAAGAGAATTGGATGAGAGTGTTTTGTCATGCAATCTTTTGCAGATCTGGACTGCCAGTTATTTTAAAAAAACTGGAGTGAGAAAGGAAATCCTTTGTCTGCCCAAATCAAGCCAGGAGGAGCCCCAGAATCTATGACAACTTTGGATCTAAATTGCATAGAAATAAACAGAGATAACAGACCAGCGTACATGTACTTCTACCAAACAGCAACATCTGGGGTGTTCCTTGGTGAGGGCTCCAATGACAGCACTCGCTTATTGTGTACATCCTCTGAAAGCAATTTGGCAATTAGAAGACCCACTGGTGATTAGGCCACAGCAAAAGAAGAGAGTGTGATAGAGAGAGGGGTGGGAGTCTGAAGTTAGAGGCATGAGGAGAAGGACAGTGTATGGCAGAGTGGCGAGGAGGAAAGTTCCAGAGAGGAGGGTACAGAGGAGAAAGAGGAGAAGAGGAGCATAACAGTGGAGGAAGAGAGGTTATCAGAGACTGATAGAAAAGCAAAGGTGAAAAGGAGCAGTAATAAAGTGAAGGAGAGCACTTTAGAGATGTAAAGAAAAGCCTAGGTGATGGAGATATAAAGGAGCAACAAACAGTAAGAAGGAAAGGAAAATATCAGAAATAAGGAGCAGAGGTGAAGGCCGGAAGGATGAGCAGTGAGAAGGTGAGAGTGAGAACATCAGAGAGACAGGATGAAGAGCAACACATCTGCAATAAGATAGAGGGAATCAGTCCAAGGAGTAATTGAGGGAGCCTTAAGGAGGTGAGACAGAAGGAGCATTGGAACACTAGAAGGGAAAGAAAAGGCCAGAGACGGAAAGAGAGGGGTCTAGGATAAGCAAATCAGAGAGTGGCCAGAAGTGAGAAGAAAAGGTGGAGGAAAGAGAAGAGGTGCAGTCCAGAGAGAAGAAAAGGAGAGGTGATGAGGAGGAGGATGTGTGCAAGTAGACGGGAAGGAAGATAAAATGTTGATCAAGACTCAAGCCCCTGACAAGGCTCCTAGCTTGTTGAAAGAGTGGTATCCAGGAAGGTCCCTGACGTCCGACTAATGGGTACGTTTGAAAACCCCAGGGCCAGAGTTATCTTGTGAAACATTTGAACGTGTCTGATGCCTGGCCCACATGATGCTATGGGTAGTGGTGCCTGTTCTGTGTTAGAAGTGTGACAACCTGACAAATCCTGTGATGGTCAAGAAGCAACCTCAAGAGTCAAGAAAGAATTGCAAGGCACTTAAACCCAATCTCTATTTGGAGTTTCAGGTGCCCTCCCAGGGGTTCAAATAGTCACTCATAGCCTCTGTGATAGCATAGTGTCCCAAATATGTCATTATTTACTCTGTGTCTTTCTTAGCTAGGGTGCAGGTTTGTCTAGCTCTCATGTTGATGCTCACAACTCAGCTACCAATGACCCACAGCTAGAATCCTCAGTTATCTGACAGTGGTCAATGCCAGACATGTCATACACCAATGGACCCCAAGGTACTGCCCCTGCTCCCATTATGCATGGTTGAAGTCTTTGTTAGGCAGAATCCAGTGCAGTTCCCTTAGGAAACACTACACCAGATCAAGACTACAGGTGAGAGCAACAAATCCCCTTTGGTATCAGTCTGTACCACAAAGATTTAGTTGGTAGCTGTGGCAGAGCAGTCAGACTTATCTCAAGAGGGAGATTAGCAGTATTCAGGGTTTACACAATAGGCCTACTGTACTATGGCACAAGGAAAGGCTGACCAAAGCTTTGTAGTTCAAAAGTAGATATATGTTTATTTTATACACTTCTAAGCAAACATATGTATCACAAGTATCAAGCAAGTTAAATTAAGTCAATAGAAAAATATACACACTCCCTATATAAATTGTAGATCAAGTGAACCAGAGTGAAAACTGAGCAAAACGGCACAGTGACAACTACACACAAGGGATCCTCTAGCAATTTCTCACAAGGGAGGGAAAACACAAGTTATCTAGAAATAGGTTCTTATACACCCTAGCAACACTTCCCATCAGTTGTGAACCAGTTCAAAAATGGCATTTCACAATTATTATGCAGTGGGAAGGAAAGGGTAGTTATAAGAAAGGGTTGCACCACACAGTTCGAATGGAGAATCAATTTCGGGAAAGCAGGTCTAACAAATGTGACCAGAGTCAGTAGGGCTGTGCCAGAGTTAGTGGCACAGGGCAAGGGCCCAGGAGCAAAATGTTCTTGTAGCTGCAGTCAAGTCTTTGGTTAACGATGTTGAAAAGGTGGATGCAGAAAGCGAAAGACAATGTTGAGAGAGAGGGGCGGCCAACCCAACAGGTAGGTAAAGGATTTAAAACACCTTTAGCACTACCGCGAAGAAAGGGAGGCCTGGCGGAACAATGTACCTTAAAAACTAAGAAGTGGCTCCTGCGGTGGCGGTTGTTCCTGGTAGTTCCTGCAGTTCGGGTGATCCAGCAGAGGAAGAGAGGCTCTTGTCGTGGAGGAAGGTTCGAGTTACTGCACTACCCAGGGATGAAAGCAGCCGTGGTGCTGCCAAACGGAGTTTAAAAGGTACGCTCCTTTTAATCGCGGTCCGGGTCGATAGCTGCTTGGCTACCCGGTCTCCGAGTGCAGGGCACTGCCGATTCGACCACAGCAGGTTCGGGAAGGCGATTGGCAAACTGGTTGGCCCCACCAGCTCAAGGGAAGAAGGCTCTTTCAGATGAAGATCTCCTCTCGTCATGTGGTGAAAAATGGTGAGACGCTGCAGCAGGGCTTCACCGGTGGTGGTAGTCGTTGCAGGTGTCTTTGGCTTCTCTCCTCTTCGGTTCCGTAGTTCCAGTGGCGACGTCTTGCTCTTCCAGTCCTCAGGACCGTGCTTTTATGCAAAAAGATCCCCATTCATACAGCCTAGCTGTCACTCACACAGTGGAGTGGTCATCTTGGCGGGAGACCCTCCAGCCTATCAGGATAGAGTGCGACATGGGTTGCTGAGACAACCCTGTCAGGGGTCCTACTCCCCCTCCCACACAATGGACCCACCCCAGACTCAGTGGCGCTGGAAGGAGGGCTTCTGGGCAGAAGCCCGCCAAACGGACGAACAAAGGATCCCCAACCTGGGTTAGGATCATAGAGAAAGACATGAGAAAGAGGTTATATTAAAGTTCTGGTGAAAAAAACCTACTGGAGCAAAGTTAATATTAAAATGCACCGGCGGTATGTTAGAGGCTGTCAGAAAAAGTGGTAGCCTCGAACAATGGGAAAATCCCATAGAGAAATATTTGCGGTCGAATATTTTTGGTAGTAACCACTGCCACCAGCCAGAAACTTTAGAGAGAGGGACTTTAAGGTACCCTCTCGAAAATGAACATAGGGGAAAAACTATTAACCCCTTCCAGTACCTCCATAGAAAGATGGGTTGTACTGGTTAAGTTCATAAAAATGGACTAGTAAAGTCAATGGAGACTTTACATGCCCTGGGAGAGAGTAGTCAGTCCCAGGGTATGGAGTCTATGTTTGGGGGTCGCTACAACACCCCTGTGTCACTGCACTGAGGGTGCTGTGTGACACATGTGAATAGAGATGGTCCCTATGGGGGAGAGAAAATCCCATAGGCATTAAACACAAACAATAGCCTAGAACACACATAGCAGAAATGCCTAAGAGTGGGAAAAAGAGTCTCACTCTTAGCAGGTAAAAAGAAACAAACCCTTCAAATCCAGCAAAGCTGCTGGGGGACTCTATAGGTAAGGGAAATTAGCCATAGGGCCTCATTACGACCCTGGCGCTAAGTGGTTAACGGCACCGTAAAAGGCTGCAGCACCGCTAACCACTTAGCGCCTTACTACGAGGTCCCTTTGCAGGACCCGACCTTAACGGCTGGTCTAGACCAGCCGTTAAAGTAGGGACCCGCAAAGGGAACTTGGTGCTAAGTACGGTACCGCAATTTGCGGTACCGTACTTAGCACCTTCCCCATTCCCATAGAGCCCTATGGGGCGAAAATGGGAATGGGGAAGGGCCATAGTTCAAGGGGAATTACCACCCCGCCAACCTTGGAATGAGGTAATTCCCCATTGAACCATGATGGACCCGTTACAACACCGGCACCAACCACGGTGCTAATAGCGCCATGGTTTAGCACCGGTGTTGTAATGAGGGCCATAGTATGAGAATTCTCCCTAACACTCGCCCCCCCCCAGACTAAGGGACAGGAGGATCTAATCCACTCCTGGATGAGTCTCTTACCTCTAGTCAGTCATAAACATCCTAGAGAGACCATCAGCATTTTGGTGGTGACATCCTGACCTGTGCTCAATGGTAAAATCAAACCCTTGGAGGCAGATTGACCATCTTAGCAGTTTTGGGTTTTCCCCTTTCATTTGCATTAACCATCTGAAGGGTTGGTGTCGGTTTGAATGATGAAAGTAGATCCATACAAGTATGGTCTAAACTTCTTCAAAGCCCACACAATGGCAAAACATTCTCTCTCAATAGTTGCCCACCTTGTTTCAGGTTCCTTCAGTTTCCTACTGATGAAGCAAATGGGGTGCTCCCTACCTTTCTCATCCAGTTGACTGAGTACTGCACCTATACCTATATTGGAAGCATCTGTCTGTACAATGAAGGATTGGTGGTAGTCACAAGCTCTGAGAACTGGAGCTTGACAAAGGGCTTTCTTCAGGCTTTCAAAGGCCTGATTGCACTCGTCATTCCATTTGACATTTTTTTGGAATTTAGGAGAAGAGATTACATTCAGTGGAGAAGCTATGGATCCATAGATCTCAATGGAATTCCTGTAATACCCAGTGAGGCCTAGGAAGGCTCTCACCTGGGTTTGAGTAGAAGGGGTTGTCCAATTTTGTACTGCTTCAATCTTGCTGAGCAAAGGCCTTATTTGACCACCTCCTACCTCATGCCCAAGGTAGACCACTTTACTCTGACCAATTTGACATTTGCTTGCCTTTATGGTCAGATGGGCCTGTTGCAGGGCCTGCAAAACATATCCTAGGTGGTCAACATGTTCTTTCCAAGTAGGGCTGAACACTGCAATGTCATCCAAGTATGCCATGCAGGAGTCCTCCATCCCATTCAGAACCTGATTAACCATCCTTCGGAATGTAGCAGGTGCATTCTTTAATCCAAAAGGCATAACCTTAAATTGGTATAAGCCAAGTGGGGTGGAGAATGCAGTTTTCTCCTTGGCATGGTCAGTCAGGGCTATTTGCCAATAGCCCGACGTGAGATCAAATGTGCTGAGGAACTTGGCTGAACCAAGTCTATCCACCAGCTCATCTGTCCTTGGCAAAGGATGGGCATCAGTCTTAGTGACTGCATTTAGAGCTCTATAGTCCACACAGAATCTCAACTCTTTGGATCCTGCCTTTGGTACTAACACAACTGGGCTAGACCATGGACTAGTAGAGGGCTCTATTACCCCGAGATCAAGCATCTTGTTGACCTCTCCTTTGATGTGGGTTCTTACATTTTCTGACATCCTGTAGCCCCTGCTTTTGACAGGTAAACAGTCACCAGTTTGAATATCATGCTGGCCCCAAGGGGTCAAAAGCCTGGTGCTAGAGAAAACAGGGAGACAAATTGATTCAACAAAACTTTGCACTCCTCCTGTTGCTCAGGTGTCAGATTAGAAGAGAGATTAACCCCTTCTATTCTCTTATCTAGAGGCTTGCCTCTGAGGAGTTCAGGTAGAGGTTCACTCTCCTCCTCCTCTTGAGCTGAAGCTAGAAGCAAAGCTCCCAGTTCTGGTCTCGATACATAAGCTTTTAGACGGTTGATGTGAAAGACTCTAGGAGCCTCCTTAGGATTGCCTTAGTCCACCAGATAGTTCACCTCTCCAAGTTTTCCCACAACCTTGAAGGGTCCCATCCATTTGTCCTGCAAGGCCCTCTGCCTTGTTGGGACCATAACAAGAACTAGCTGGTCTTGAGCGAACTCAACCATGTTGGCCTTCTGGTCATGCCAATGCTTGACCAGAGCCTGACCTGCTTTCAAGTTATCACTAGCCTCAGCTATCATGTGTGACATTCTCCTCCGGAGTCCTATCACATAGTCAGTGACTCTGACTGGCGTGGGGGAAGGGGCACTCTCCAACCCCTCCTTGATCAGGGCCAATGGACCTCTGACCGGATGGCCATAGAGAAGTTCAAAGGGACTGTAACCCACTCCCTCCTGAGGGACTTCTCTATATGCAAAGAGAAGGCATGGCAGTAAAATATCCCACTTTTTCTTAAGGGGGTCTTCTAAAGCTCCTATCATGCTCTTCATGGTTCTGTTAAACCTTTCAACCAATCCATTTTTCTGATGGTGGTATGCTGTTGAGAACAGTTTTTCCACATGGCCTTCATGTAGTGGGACATAAGGTTTCACCCCCTGTCGGATATTACCTCCTTAGAAAATCCAACCCTGGTAAAAATACCAAGGAGGGCCTTAGCCACAGCCGGAGCTGTAACAGTCCTCATAGGAATTGCTTCAGGGAACCTAGTAGCATGGTCTACTACAACAAGTATAAACCTGTTTCCTGAAGAAGTTGGAGGATCAAGGCGACCAACAATGTCGCTTCCTACCCTCTCAAATGGTACTCCCACCACAGGGAGAGGCACTAAGGGTGCCACGTTCTTGGAGCCACTTTTACCAGAGGTTTGGCAAGTGTGGCAACTCTTGCAATACTTATCTACCTCAGCCCCCATTGTAGGCCAATAAAAGTAGAGAGATAGCCTTTCCTTGGTCTTCTTGAAGCTCAAGTGGCCAGCCAAAGGTATCTCATGGGCTAGTTGCATGAATTGGAGTCGGTTTGCTTGGGGCACTACAAGTATTTTGTAGTCCCCAGGGAGTGACTCTGTTGGTTCACTATAGAAGAGGCCATCTTCCTAGTGTAACCTACACTTCCCAGGCTCTTGCCATTCAAGCTGAGAAGCTGCCTGGTGGTGGAGACCTTCCAGAGTTGGACATTCTCTTTGTCCCTTACTGAAGCCTGCCCTTTGGGGTCCAGCTTCTGCCAGTAAAGACTGCAGCTCAGGATGATCCACAGGGTCAAGATCTCCGATGAGTTCCTGGCCTCCTACTAGATCTGAATCTTCAGGCTCTAGTTCAACCACACAGGATTGTACCTCACTCTCAGCCTCAGCTGGAGGAGGAATCACAGGTGTGATTTTTGACAACCTAGGAGATTTTCTGGTTGGTAGCACTGGAGTGCTTTCTGCTGGTTTCTTCTTGGAAGTCTTGGGTTTCCCCTTTGCTTCTGGTTGCTTTGAAATAGCAGTTAATAACTCCAGTGGAGTAGGAGTGATTTCTCTTTCTATCATCTCCTCAGGAGCCCCTCAAGGTCCTCTCCCTTGCAGGTCTGGTAAACTCCTGTAATATCTTACTAGGAGGTCTGGGAGTACTTGACACTACTCCCAGGTCTTTCAGATCATTGCCCAACAGCACCCTTCCTGGTACTTCAGATTGTACACTCACAGGTATCCTGACAGTCATTTCAATGCACTGGATGAGCGCTGGTAATTGGGGAAGCATCTGCACAGGCCCTCCAGCTAACCTGGTGAGGCGTTTGGGTGCCTTAGCAACATCCTCCACCTTGAAAAAAGATTTGTCCACCACAGTTATACTGGCCCCAGTGTCTCTAATGGCAGGAGTCTCCTGATCATTGACTAGGACACTGTCTTTATAATACTTTTTAGTATTAGGAGGGATAGAATTATACACATCTAAATTCTGTTGTTCCCACAACCCTAGACGTACAAAAGATACACTAGCTGAGACTACAATGGGATCATCAGCTAGTAGTTGAAAGTTTCCACTGGCCATATGTACTTCGTCCTCTGGAGCGAAGGCTAAGGAGACAGTGTGGACCCCTGACGGTTTACCCTTACATCTGGGATCCCCTTTCACATGATCAGTAGAGCCACAAACATAACATTTTCCAAATGTCTTTATGAATGGTGGCTTGTTATGACCTCCTTCTGGTCTGGGACAAGAAGGTACACTAGCCTGATTAGGTTTCCCTTGTGGCTTACCCTTAGAATTTTGTTTGTGGCCCTCTTTGGAATTGGAATTATTTGAATTCTCTTTGTTGTCTTTCTTTGGCTGCTTTCCCTCATCCTTTTTCTGAGTTACCCCTGAATCCTTGTGAGTAGCCCTGTTGGCAACCCACAGGTCAGCAGCCTTAGCTAGTTTCTTAGAATCTAATTCTTTTGAATCAGCCAAGTGCTGTCTGAGCTCAGGAGATCAGGCATCATAGATAGACTCCATCATAACAAGATTTCTCATTCCTTCATAAGTGTTAACTCTATAACCCTTAATCCATCCCTCTAAGTTCTTCAAACGCTCATTTACCCAAGTAGCCCAAGGGGTACTATCATGCTTTTTGAGGGTCCTAAACCTCTTAAGGTACTGGGAAGGGGTCTTCCCAAATCTAGCTATCAAAGCTAGTTTTACACATTCATAATCCATCCTATCCACCTCCCCCAACTCCATTACCACATCAGATGCAACAGGGGGGAGCCTAGAGAATAACCAGGGGATGAACTGTTTCCCTGTAATATCCTGGAGCCCATGATTATATTCAAACATAGCAAGCCGATCTAATACATCCAACTTAGGTTCATACATACCCACAATCTCTTTAGGCATCCAGGGTCTTTTTGGACTGGAATGTCTAGAGGATTCAGGGAGAAAAGCATTTTCCAAAGACAATTTCTTCATCTCAAGCTCATGGTTGAGCTCCATTTCTTTGAGCCTTAGTTCTTGATGTCTCTGTTCAGTTTGGGCACTAATTCTTTTGAATTCAAGTTCAAGTCTCATTTTGTCTAGAGAGATAAATTCAGGACTTAATGTGGGACCTGGTAAGGGTCCAGTAGCCACAGGCTGAGGCCCTTGAGCAGGCAGAGGACCAGAGGGCGTGACATTGTTATCCTCCTCTTCCTCATCCGTCTCAACATTAACATCTTCAACATTATCCTCATTACTGTTTGCTACATTTGCTGGAGTAGTGGGCACTACAGCACCATTATCCAGACTTTGTTTCTCTAACAGTCTATCAATCATTTCTTGTTTCTTGCCTTTGACAGGAAGACCTTTCTGTCTACACAGATCCCTTAAATAATCAGCAGTATTAGTAAGGATGGTCTCCTGCCTGTACCTTTCCATAATTTTGACTTTTGTTTAAAATAAACTTGTCGTGATAGTTAGCCTTGTGGTTATTTGAACCAAAGCACTAGCAGAACTCTAAAATGTGAATCCAATACTTTTATCCCACCGCTGCCACCAGTGTTAGGCAGAATCCAGTGCAGTTCCCTTAGGGAGCACTACACCAGATTAGGACTACAGGTGAGAGCAAAAAATCCCCTTTGGTATCAGTCTGTACCACAAAGATTTAGTTGGTAGCTGTGGCTGAGCAGTCAGACTTATCTCAAGAGGTAGATGAGCAGTATTCAGGGTTTACACAATAGGCCTACTGTACTATGGCACAAGGAAACACTGACCAAAGCGTTGTAGTTCAAAAGTAGATATATATTTATTTTATACAATTCTAAGCAAACATATGTATCACACGTATCAAGCAAGTTAAATTAAGTCAATAGAAAAATATACACACTCCCTATATAAATTGTAGACCAAGTGAACCAGAGTGAAAACTGAGCAAAACGGCACAATGACAACTACACACAAGGGATCCTCTAGCAATTTCTCACAAGGGAGGGAAAACACAAGTTATCTAGAAATAGGTTCTTATACACCCTAGCAACACTTCCCATCAGTTGTGAACCAGTTCAGCAAGACAGTGCATCAGTATAGGTAATACTTCAAATGAAAACTGAGCAAAATGGCATTTCACAATGATTATGCAGTGGGAAGGAAAGGGTAGTTATAAGAAAGGGTTGCACCACACAGTTCGAATGGAGAATCAATCTTGAGAAAGCAGGTCTAACAAATGTGACCAGAGTCAGTATGCCTGTGCCAGAGTTAGTGATACAGGACAAGGGCCCAGGAGCAAAATGTTCTTGTAGCTGCAGTCAAGTCTTTGGTTAACGATGTTGAAAAGGTGGATGCAGAAAGCGAAAGACAATGTTAAGAGGGAGGGGCGGCCAACCCAACAGGTAGCTAAAGGATTTAAAACACCTTTAGCACTACCGCGAAGAGCCACCTGGTGGAACAATGTACCTTAAAAATTAACAGGTGGCTCCTGCGGTGGCGGTTGTTCCTGGTAGTTCCTGCAGTTTGGGTAATCTAGTAGAGGAAGAGAGGCTCGCGTCATGGAGGAAGGTTCGAGGTACTGCCCTACCCAGGGATGAAACCAGCCGCGGTGCTGCCAAACGAAGTCTAAAAGGTACGCTCCTTTTAATCGCGGTCCGGGTCGATAGCTGCTTGGCTATCTGGTCTCCGAGTGCAGGGCACTGGCGATTCGGCCACAGCAGGTTCGGGAAGGCGATTGGTAAACTGGTTGGCCCCGTCGTGAGGAGAAAAGTGGTGAGACGCTGCAGCAGGCCTTCCGGTGGTGATAGTCATTGCAGGTGTCTTTGGCTTCTCTCCTCTTCGGTTCCGTAGTTCCAGTGGCGACGTCTTGCTCTTCCAGTACTCAGGACCCTGCTTTTATGCTAAAAGATCCCCATTCATACAGCCTAGCTGTCACTCACAAAGTGGAGTGGTCATCTTGGCGGGAGACCCTCCAGCCTATCAGGATAGAGTGCGACATGAGTTCCTGAGGCAACCCTGTCCAGGGGTCCTACTCCCCCTCCCACACAATGGACCCACCCCAGACTCAGTGGCGCTGGAAGGAGGGCTTCTGGGCAGAAGCCCGCCAAACGGACGAACAAAGGATCCCCGACCTGAGTTAGGATCGTAGAGAAAGACACAAGAAAGAAGTTATATTAAAGTTCTGGCGAAAAAAACCTATCGGAGCAAAGTTAATATTAAAATGCACCGGCGGTATGTTAGAGGCTGTCAGTAAAAGTGGTAGCATCGAACAATGGGAAAATCCCATTGAGAAATATTCGCGGTCGAATATTTTTGGTAGTAACCACTGCCACCAGCCAGAAACTTTAGAGAGAGGGACTTTAAGGTACCCCCTCAAAAATGAACATAGGGAAAAAACTATGAACCCCTTCCAGTACCTACATAGGAAGATGGTTTGTACTGATTAAGTTCATGAAAATTGACTAGTAAAGTCAATGGGGACTTTAGATGCCCTGGGAGACAGTAGTCAGTCCCAGGGTATGGAGTCTATGTTTGGGGGTCGCTACGACACCCCTGTGTCACTACACTGAGGGTGCTGTGTAACACATGTGAATAAAGATGATCTCTATGGGGGAGAGAAAATCCCATAGGCATTAAACACAAAAAATAGCCTAAAACACACATAGCAGGAATGCCTAAGAGTGGGAAAAAGAGTCTCATTCTTAGCAGGTAAAAAGAAACGACCCCTTCAAATCCAGAAAAGCTGCTGGGGGACTCTATAGGTAAGGGAAATTAGCCATTGTATGAGAATTCTCCCTAACAGTCTGCCCCCAATTAGGCTGTCCAAGAGTTCTCCCGCCTTATGCTGGTCTCTAGTTTTGTCTTTTTGGCCTGGCTGTGGCTCCTTTTAACCAAAGTATGAGCATTCTTGCCCAGGTCTTAAAAGACTCTCCTCCCTTTTATTTCCTCAGTCTATCTGCCCACTCCCCTCCTTTATGCTCTTGCTCTACTCCTCTAGCATGATGATTGTTTACTACTTTCCCTAACACCGCTTATTCCTTTCCGTTCTGGGGTGTTTTTTTCTTCCCTCCACGTCCAGTCATTGTCTCCTCTCAGTGCTGTCTTTTTGGCCCGTTTTATGTTGCCTCTTCTCCTTCCTTTCCTCCTCCTCTCTAACTGTCCCTCTTCCTACTCATTCATGGCCCTTTTATTTGTCCTTTATTTATAGTGCTCTACTCCTCCTCCATCCCTTTCTTTTTCCTCTATTCCTCCTTCTTTATGTGACTCACAACTTTCTCCTCCGCTCCTTCTGCCTCTTGATACATTCTTCTTCATTCACTCCTTTCACCCACTCTATAAGTTATTCCTCCTCTGCTCCTTCCTCCCTCTCTGTGTCTTCCTCTCTCTCCACTCCTTCCACTCTCTCTATATATTTGTTCTTCCTCTTCTCTTCCTCTTCTTCTCTTGCCTACCTCTCAATACATTCTTGCTCCCTCAACTTTATCCTCTCTCACTCTCTCCATGGTCCAACAGTCTCTTCCTCCAACTCCCACACCTCTCAGGCTTGCTCTCCTTTTATACCTTAGTGCAGGGTTCTGCAACCTGTGGCTCTCCAGATGTTTTGGACTACAACTTCCATTGCACCCTCACCACAGAATGTGCTGGCCACGGCTAATAGGAGTTGTAGTTCAAACCATCTGCAGAGCCAAACGTTGCAGGCCCTAACAGGGACTGCGATTGATGCTTTAACTGTGGGATGCATGGCACTTGTGTGTGGGTAGACATGGGACCAATAATTGGTGCAGACTTTGGTGGACTACAAATTCCCCAGCTGTGCTTGGTCATGTGGTGGACATCTCAACTGCTATGCACACCTAGATCATACCAGGGTCAGCCTCCATCTTGTAAACAGATACCATTCTCTCATCCAGCCACCTGGTTTTATGATGTCTTCACTGGTGTTGGCTGCCTAAGCAATCCTGAGGTAGACCGAAGACCCTGATTCCTTTCACTTGGCCATGACCAGCCATGCTCTGAGGTGGGCGATGTTTGCAGTGACTCCCATGAGTGGTGCTCACAACCATGTCATTGGCGAAATCCTGCGGTTTTGAATCCACAAACGTGAAATCATACATCCATTGGACCTTGTCTTTCAGAGCCCTGATAAAAAATCCTTGACCACTGTGGGGTCCTTGGGGCTTGGTCAGGGACTTCACCGATGAACCCTAGTGTGGTTCTAGGAATGGAAGGGAACCCTGACATATAAGGTTAAGCATGGGATAGGAGCCCTAGGGAATCTCCCATATGCATACTTTGAGGCTTGCATTATGGTGCAGGTGGAAGTATCAGGGATCCATGGACATCCAGTCTCCATCCCCTAATCTCCCCTATTTGACCTTTTCTCAGTACACACAATAGCCACAGTTTCAAAAAGGTAGGAATGCCCAACCAAGAAATGTACACAACACTTATAAAAAATGCATCCTTTAAAGCTTTTGAGCAACAACAGAAAAATACAAAATGCAATAGTCACAAATAGGGCATGACGGTACATGGAAAAAATATATATATGTGCATCTAATAGTCAACAAAGCATTTCAGGTCCAAGTAAATTGTTCAAGCATACCACTAAAGGATGTGAGAGCATATTTAGGAAAAACTAAACCACGACAAAAAGTATGGGCAAATCTAGGAGAAGAAATAAAAACAAAATCTGCAAGTACAATGGAAAGGTTTATAGTGAGTTTTTCGACAGGCAAAGTTTCTAAATACAAAGGTTTCGACACAAAAGCATTGAAAAAAAGTTTAGGATGCATTTTTTTTTAATGTGGGGTTCACCCCCATCCCACGTTTTCTTTTTAAAACAAACCTTTTTTCTATACGAAACTAAAATAAAATCTGTAACATTTAAAAAAGCATTCGATTTTTTTTCCAAAACTTTGTATTTGAAACTTTTGTATTTAGAAACTATTATTTCGAAAATATAACTGGATATGCAATGGAAACACTCCTCTCATGAACAATATGTTCCTTAGGACAAATACAAAAATGATAATACTAAAGCATATGCCTTCACTAAAGAAGGCAACGCTTTTTAATGCAAAGATAGTGAAATGCACCAACTCCTAAAAGCAGCTAAAGTCTGAACTTACTGAAAATCCAAATGAAGAAGTTAGAAAGAAATCTGTGAAGGTCCTCCACACTACACCAGTTAATACCAACAATGTTAAACAACGGCCTTGTGTAGGGATAGCTAATATCACAGAGCATACATTAAAACAAATATTTCAAATAATTTATGTATGAATACTGAAGCACTAAAAACAATGGGGAAATGAATATCTTCCAAAATATTGATCCTTGTCCCATGCAAGAGTATTGAAAAGTATGTGAGCAAAGCAAATCACCATACTAAACACTGAATCCTTGTCTGAGGTATAATGTGCGCTGTCTCGAGGCCAACAGACCATAGTCCACTGGGAAGAATAGCATCAACAAGAATAATGTAAGATAGAGGGAAAGCGGGAAAGGAGTCTGCAGACACAGGCAGGCAGTTAGGTATGTCTACATTCTTGTATCAGTGTGGCTGCATGCTCATTCACTATATATGGACAGTCTTCTAGATAGAGGTGACACAGAAGAGTATTTGTTGAGCTAATATACGCCCAGGGATTCCAATCAGGTTTTGGAGTATTGTAAGATACAGATCAAGTGGTGTTGGGTGTGTGAGTGACTCGGGAGCGTACTCAGGCAATCGTGGTAGATATGCCGTCTCTTTACCTTCCTCGTGGCAACGGCCTAGCAAACCCAAAGAATACAGCTACTAAAAAATTGCCTCTAGAGCCAAGAAATGGCCTGGAAGTTGTTAGGGAGAATTCTCAAAAATGTGCTAATTCCCTCCACCTTAGAGACCCCCGGCAACTTTGCTGGATTTTGAGGACTTCATTTTTTTACCTGGAGAGAGTGAGACCCTTTTTTCCCATTCTCTCATGTATTTTAGTGTGATCTCTGAGCTTTGTGTTTCTTTTGGATATGGAACCTGACAAACTCAATAGGCATCATCCTTTACATTGTGTCACACAGCACCTTCAGTGCAGTGGCACAGGGAAGTCTTTCAGATTTGCCAAAGGTTTAAATACCTTCTCTGGGATAAACTACTGTTTCCCAGAGCAGTAAAGTGAAATGGACTTTGCTTACATTTGAAACTTTCTAGATCCAGCACACACTATCTTACAATAGGGTGCTGGAGGGGTTACCTAGTATCCCCTTTGTATAGCTTCTCATGTAACATGTTTTATGTTACCCTTTTCTCACTGAATGGCTTGTGGCAGTGGTTTCATTTTAACTACTGTGGTGTGCATTTACCGCGGGCTGCGTTTTGTAAAAATGGCCCTGGTCTTCTTTTTTCACCATTTCTTTGTGGAAAGGTCCTTCTTCAGATCTACTCTGCGTGCCAAACCAGGTTTGGCCCCATTGTTCGCTTTGCGTTTGGCAGGATTCACAAGTGACGCCTGCCTCTGACTCCAAGGTTTCTGGGGTGGGCAGGAAGTGAGGGAGGTGCCGAAACTCCCTGTGCCTAGTCTCCTAGGGACCCAAATGCACTCTGTAGTGATTGGCTGGCTGACTGTCCGGCAAGGACAGCCACCCTGCTGGGTGACTGACAGCTAGGCAGGAATGAATGGGAGAGAACTGAATAAAAGGCCAGGCTTTTGGCTTGGAAGGCAGAGTCGACCACTGGACGAAGGAACCGAAGAAGAACTTGAAGAGGACGCCTGCTGCAACTCCTGGACCATTGGTTTGCCCGGTGAAGCCCTGCTGCTGTGCTGAAACTCCAAATTTGTTTCGACAGCGAAGCCCCTGCATGGACGATTTCTCCCCTTGAGTTGGTGGGACAAAATGAACTCCAAAGTAAGCCACCTGGGCATCCTTCTCTGAGCTGGTTGAATTTCCACAGAGTTGCTGCTGGAAACCATATAGCCAGGGAGATGGACACCAGATTGTGTGCGTTGCTTTTAAGGATGCCTAGAGCTCCAGGAAGATCCTCCGGACTCCCAGGAAGCCGGACTGACCGAGCCTGAGCCCCCTCAAGAAATTGCGGGACCCCAGAAGCAAAGAAAGCCCATCTTGACAGCGAGGAACCGCAGTGTTGCTATTTGCGGTAGACGCGAGGAGCTGAAACACTGAACAGCCACTGATTTGAAGATTGCCGGTTGCGAGCGGTGACCGTCCCATTGCAGTGCATTTGTCCCCAGAAGTCCTCCCTCTTGTCCCCACGACTGAGGCCCAGGAACAGTCAGATCTGCAGAGCTGCTCAGGAACAGAAGTCACCTGCTGCACTTTTTCTTCAATACAAAGGAACTGTAAAAGGTCTGAGAGAACTTACCTCTTGCTGTAGAGTTGCTTGCATCATCTACCACTCACAAGTCTAACAGCTTGTGGCCCTACATTTGATTCTTCTTTTCTTCAAAGACTTCTAAAATATTGTGCAAAGACTTTTCTACTTACCTACCAGAAGTGCTTCATCCTATATAATACTTTTGCCCATTGACTTTGACTTAGCCCATTATACTGAATGACTCTGCTTAGGGAATCCAACCGTATTTGCCTGCTTAAGAATATTTTTGGTCTCTTGTTTATTCTAATATTCTTTTCCTTTTATCAACTTCTAACAGTATTCTAATGCAAACAGTAAGATGTTTATGTCCCCAGCACCCTAGCTATTGAAGTCACCTGAGGGTGTAGGTTGTGTCTGTGGGCCATCTCAAAAGGATCTTTACTGATTTAGAAATTAAGAGTGAATAGTATTGAAGTGTGTTTGTGTGTTACTTTTTATATTGCTCCCTTCTGAAGAAGGCTTACTCTAACTGGCTGATAAATAAATTAATAATTGTTTATTCAAGAAACCTTGTGTGTAAGAGTTTATTTGAATACTTGTCACTGTGAATCTCTGTGTAACTCCCCTACAGCTCACATTGACCCCTCTTGAGATAAGCCTGGCTGCTCAACACGCTACCAGAGCTGTAGTACAAGCTTGTGCCAAAGGTTGGGTTTCCTATACATGTAGTCAGAGTTGTTGTAGTGTTCCCAAAGGGTACTGCATCCAAACTTTGCCTAACACTGGTGGCAGGCAGTGGGGATATATTGTAGAGTTGTAACACTAAGAATTTGCTTTGCTTTTGTTCAACTAAAAACCTTCTCAAGGCTAAGCTCCACTAGAAAAGCAATTGTAACATGCCAGAAATGGATAACTTCAGGCAGGAAGTCCTAATCATTTTAACAGTAGAGCAACTGAAAACATTTGTAAAATCGGGAATCTCCCTGTTAAAGGAAAGAAAAATGAATTGATTGCAAGATTGTTGAATAATCAAAGTCTGGGTAGTAGGCCTATCACACCTACTAACCCAGGAAATGTGGAAAATGATAATGAGGATGATGAGTCTAACTCTAATATTGTTGAAGAGTCAGAAGAGTCAGAGGAGTCTCAGGAAGAGGAGTCTCAACAGGCCCTTATGCCTCAACCTTTAGCCACAGGGACCCCACAAGTTCTATCACTGAGTCCAGAATTTGTGTCTCTTGAGTAAATGAGACTTGAGTTAGAGTTCAAAAGATTATAGATCCAAGCTGAAACCAAACATCAGGACATCAAACTAAGGGACTAAGGGCCTCATTACATGGACGGCAGTAAGGGTTTACTGGTACTGATAAGGGTACCAGTGCCGGTAAACCCTTACCGCCTTACTACGAGGTCCCTTTGTGGGGCCCTACCTTAATGGCTGGTTTTACCAGCCGTTAAGGACGGGACCCGCAAAGGGACCTAGGAGGTAATTACAGTACCCCAATTTGCGGTACCATAATTACCGCCTTCCCCATTCCCATTGAGCCCTATGGGGGCAAAAATGGGAATGGGGAAGGGCCATGGGGAATTACCGCCACCACACACCTTGGAATAGGGCGGTAATTCCGCCAATCACCATGGTGAACTCGGTAAAATACCGGCAGCAACCATGGCGCTAATAGTGCCATGGTTACCGCCGTCCGTGTAATGAGGCCATAAGTCTTCTAGGTCTTCCAGTCCAAAGAGACTTCACGTGCCTAAAGAAGCAGTGAGTATGTATGATGTGAAACTTGATATTTTTGGTTGGTTGGGTGCGTTTGAATATAACTATGGGATTCAGGGTTTCACGGGGAATCAGCTGATTCCCTGGCTTTTGTCTAGGCTCCCCCAGGTTGCAACTGATGCTGTAATGGAGGTGGGGGAACTTGAAAGATTGGAGTATGAAAATGTGAAGCTAGCTCTGATAGCTAGAATTGGGAAAACTCCTTCCCCGCACCTTAAGAGGTTTTGGACCCTCAACAAGACTGATGGTACCCCTTGGGCAACCTGGGTATGTGAATGTTTGAAAAACTTAGATGGTTGGGTTAAGGGTTACAGAGTGAACTCTTTTGAAGGAATGAGAAATCTGTTTTTGTTGGAATCTATTTTTGATGCCTGCTCTCCTGAGCTGAGACAGCACTTGGCTGACTCAAAAGAGATTGATCCCAAGAAGCTAGCAAAAGCTGCTGACTTGTGGGTTGCCAACAGGTCTACTCACAAGGATTCTGGGGCCACTCACAAAAAGGATAAAGGGAAGCAGCACAAGAAAGATGACAAAGATAATTCAAAAATCTCCCATCCAAAAGAGGACCACAAACATAAGAAGGGTAGGCCATTTGGGAAACCAAGTGAGTCTAGTGAAACCTCTGGTGCCAAACAAGAGGGAGGCCACCAGAAGCCCCAAATTGTTAAAACATTTGGAAAATGTTATGCTTGTGGGTCAACTGACCATGTGAAAGGGGATCCCAGCTGCAAGGGTAAACCTTCAGGGGTCCACACTGCCTCCTTAGCCTTCATCCTTGAGGGAGGAGTACATACGGCAAGTGGAAACATTCTTACTACTGGCTGAAGACCCCATTGGAGTCTATGCCAGTGTTTCCTTAGTGTCTCTGGGTCTGTGGGAACAGCAGAATGTAGATGTGTATAACTCTATACCAGATAACACAAAAGAATACTACAAGGACAGTGTACTTGTAAATGGTCAGGAGACCCCTGCCATTAGAGACACTGGGGCCAACATCACTGTGGTGGATGAAACCTTTTTCAAACCTGAGGATGTTGCTAAGGCCCCCAAAGGCCCCACTAAGCTTGCTGGAGGCCCTATCCAGATGGTTCCAATACTACCAGCTCTCATCCAGTGCAACAATATGACTGTAAGAATACCTGTCCCCTGCTGGGGAATGACTTAAAAACTCTTGGAGTTGTATCAAGCACCCCCAGGCCTCCCAGTAAAAGGAAGCAGGAGCAGACTAGGAAGGCCAGTAGCTCACCTTAAATGACTCCCAGTGGGTTGTTACAGAAGAACCTATAAAACACAGTCAACAGGAAAAGCTAACTTCTATTTCCAGGAAGAACAAGACAAAGATGAAACCCAAGCTCTCAGAAAACAAGAATGATAGCACTCCTGTGCATCAAACCAGGACATTCTTGAGAGGTAAGTCCACAGTCACACCTGTGACTACTCCACCAGCTGAGGTTGAGTCAGCTACTGATGATACAGAGCTGAAAGAAGACCTTCCTCCGGTTGGAGATCTGGATCCTAAAGACCATCCTGTGCTGCAGTCTTTACTGGCAGAAGGTGGCCCCTGTAGAGCAGACTTCAGCAGAAGTCAATGAGTGTGTCCTACTCTTGAAGGTCTTCGCCAACAGGCAGCTTCCCAGCAAGAGCCAGGGAAGCACAGGTTATACTGGGAGGATGGCCTCCTCTACAGTGAAGCTATTGAGTCTACCCCAGGAGACTACAGAAGACGTGTAATGCCCCATGAGGTGAGACCTCAGTTTCTACAGTTAGCCCATGAGATTCCTTTGGCTGGTCACTTAAGCTTTAAGAAGACAAAGGGAAGGATTTCTCTTTATTTCTTTTTTTTTTAACCAACTTTATTTTCATTTTTTAACTTAAGACATTAGTTGAGCTTCCGTCACAACATATGTTAAGAACATTGTTATCAACATAAACCTTTTATTCAACTCCCTTGAACATTCTTGTAGAGTCTAGTATTGTCTTCATACTTTTCCCCACCCCTCCACCCTCTCTTCCCCACCCGCCCCCCCTTCTTTTTATTAATTGAACCAATCAAAACCATTGTTGTAACCAGAACAGTTCCAAGAGGTAGCCCCTCGCCATATCTTCTACTGCCTTTATCTGATATGGATGTTTCTAGGAGCCCGGGGTTTAAAGTATTGATTCTCCCGCTCCCCCACATAGTCCTGGAGTGGGTCCCATATGGCTAAGAATTTCAGATATGACCCTGATTTTGTGGCGCAAATGTTTTCCATTGCCATAACTCCCCACACTTTCACCCACCACCATGGAGTTGTAGGGCCCTCCACTGTCTTCCATCGTTGGGCCACTGTCATCCTTGCTGCAGCCAGAAGGTGGGTTATGAGGGCTGCTCTGTTCCCTGAGGCTGCATAGTTCCCTTCTGCCACTGCCCCCAGCAGAATGACTTTCGGGGACCATGGTAGGTCTGCGCCCGTTATGTCCCTGATCAGGCTCAGTATTTCTTTCCAGTATATTTTTATCCTTGGGCAAGCCCACCACATATGCAACATGTCTCTTCTTTCTCCACACTGCCGCCAGCATTCTGGGGGTACGTGGGGATCATTCTGTGTATTCTACTTGGGGGTAAATACCAGCGGTAACATAGTTTGTATGCCGATTCTTTCATTGCCGTGGATTTGGATAATTTGTGCGCCCTCCTCCAGATTTGACTCCATTCTTCCTGTGTAATCTCATCTCCTATGTCCCGCTCCCAATCTTTCATGTACCGGAGGGAGTCGTCTGTTTGCGCCTTATGCAGTAGCTTGTATGGTCTAGTGATCCCTTTTTCATGTGTCCCCTCCCGGATTGTTAGTTCTAGGCCCACTGGGGGTCGTAAACCTGCTCGTTTAACCTCTGGGTGTGAGATCCAGTGGCGTAATTGAATATATTTAAATCTGTGGTTTTCGACGAGGCCGAATCTATGTTTACATCCTTCGAAGGTGAGTGGGGCGTCGTCCTGATACATATCTTGTAGGGACAATGTGTCTGCTTCGTTCCAGCCTTCCCAGAATCTTTTGTGAAGGCCAGGTGAGAAATCTGGATTATGCGTGATAGGGGATAGTGGGCCGAGACCTAATTTGACCCCCTGTTACGGATAGACTTATCCCAGCTGTGTAGGGTCGTTTTAGTGGCTGCTAATAGGATACCTCCCGTATCTCTTGCTTTTGTTTTTAGGAATGGTAGCTTACCCAAAGGGATATCTGTCGCAGTCTGTTCTATTTTCCCCCAGCCTGGAAGAGGGTCTTTACCCGCCCATTGCAATGCTGGTGCTAATTGGGCTGCTAACACGTATCTCCCCATATCCGGGACTCCCAGCCCCCCAAGTAGTGTGGGCCGCATCAGGATCCTTTTTTTTGGATCCTCGGCTTCTTATTTCCCCAGATGAATTTAAACACCACCTTTTGGAGTTTGAGGATCTGTTTTGGGGGGATGACCACTGGGGTTGAGCTTACTACATACAGTACTTTGGGTAGCAGGGTCATCTTTATCGGCGCTATTCTAGCAAACCAGGACAATTCCTGGGCATCCCATCTCTGCAGGTCTTCCTGCAGGCGCTTCCATATGGGTGTAATGTTTGCCTTGAGCAGATTCTTGACGGTTCTAGTGTTATGGATTCCTAGGTATTCGAGGGACTGTTTTCCCCATTTCAAGGGATAATGTTCCTTCAGGAAAGCTACGTCCCCACTACCTTCGGTTATATTCAGCGCTTTGGATTTTGAATAATTTATTGTGAACCCTGATGTCTTTTCGAACTTCTGCAGTTCTCTGCCATATAGAGCATGATATCATCTGCGTAGAGGGCTGTCTTGTTTTGAATCTCCCTGGTGCGCACCCCTCTAATTCCCGGGTCTTCCCTTATTCTGCAGGCAAATGGTTCCATTGCCATGGCAAATATGAGCGGGGATAGAGGGCACCCCTGCCGAGTACCCCTCCGGATATTGATTCTTTCTGAGGTGTAGCCATTCACCACTAGTTGCGTAGATGGGTGCTGGTAATTTGCCAGAACCATTTTGGTGAATATCGGTCCACAGCCAAAACCCTCCAATATCAGTTTTAGGTACCTCCAATCTATGCTGTCGAATGCTCATGTGGCATCTAATGCGGCGATCGAGAATTTTTGGGACCCTCTGTCCCCCCAGTCTATTATGTCAGTTACGCGCCAGACATTATCCTGAGTTTGTCTCCCCCTTACGAAGCCTGCCTGGTCTGCGTGTATTATCTCGGGCAGTACTGCTGCCAATCGATTTGCCAGTATTTTCGCGTACAGTTTTGCGTCTGTGTTGAGGAGAGCTATGGGGCGGCAACTGCTGCATTTTACTGGGTCTCTCCCAGGCTTTAGGGGTAATATCGTGGTCAAGTGTCCCATATCCTTTGAAACTGCTCCCCTATCCCTGATTAGATTGAAAAGGCGAGTGAGGGGAGTTGCCAATTGTGTCTGGAATATTTTGTCAAACCCATTCCCTAGTCCGTCGGGGCCTGGTGCCTTTCCCCTGGGTAGTGCTGCTATCGCATCACACACTTCCTGTATTGTGACGGGTTTCCCCAATTTTCCTTTTTGTTGTTCCGATATCTGTGGCAGTTTTACGGCTGACAAATAGGACTCCTGTTCTGCTGCATTCAGGTTTTCGCTAATCAGCAGTTTTTTATGAAAGTGGACCATAGTTTCTAGTTTATTCTCTTCTCCCGTCTGCAGTTCCCCTCTACTATTTCTTTTTGGTGATATAATTTCGCGCCTTCTGTTTGCGTAGTTTAGCTGCCAAGAATTTGCTTGCTTTCCCCCCGTGTATGTAATATGATTGTTTCGTGTTTAGCAGTATTTGCGCCGTTCTATCTGCGGTATGGTTTTCTAGTTTGGCTCTAGCCTTTTCAAGGGCTCGCTCCCTACAGTATTGCGTTGCTTGTGCTATGAATTCCCCCCTAATTACTGCTTTCCCCGCATCCCACACCACCTTCAAATCCACCTCTCTATTGTCATTTTCCAGGAAATAGTTCCCTATGGCTTCTTCCATATGTGCCCTAAGTGCAATATCCCTTGGGATTGTTTCATTTAGCCTCCATTGTGGTCAGGGTCTATGTATTGTCCTTTGCAGTTCTATGCAGGTCACGACTGGGGTGTGGTCGGAGAGGTATTGGACTCCGATTTCTATTTTTTTGACATAGGGGATCAATGTAGAGGACACCAGGATCATGTCTATTCTAGAGTAACCCCTGTGCACTGCTGAGTAGTGTGTGTATTCTCAGGTGTCTGGGTGGAAAAATCGCCACGTTTCTAACACATCCAAATCTCTGAAAAGCTTTCCAAGGGCCTGTCTGTTTCGCTGATCTGCTGTGGTTGGGGGGAGTGTTTTGTCCAATTGTGGGTCCATTACACAATTAAAATCCCCTCCTATTATCACTCGGCCTTCGCACCATCCTCCCACCTTCTGGAGTAATTTAGGGATGTACTGGTCCTGTTTTTCATTGGGGGCGTAGAGTGCTAGTATTGTATACAATTGACCATTAACAGTACCCTTCACCCCCAGGTATCTACCTTCCTGATCCTTCAGTGTTTGTTTTTTGCGAAAGTCTAAGTCTCTGCTACATAGGATTGCCACCCCTTTTGTTTTTGTTTGGCTTGAGGCGAAAAACTGAAGAGGGTATGTTCTGTTACGCATCCTTTTTTCATCTTTCTGGAGCAGATGCGTCTCCTGTAGGATCGCTATCTTTGATTGCATGGCTTCCAATCTATCTAAAATCGAACGCCTTTTAGCGGGGGAGTTTAACCCCTGGACATTAATCGAGACAATGTTCACTTCTTCCATTACTCCATAGGTGAAGATTGTCTGCCTGTAGGTCCCTATGTACTTGTTCGCTGTAGCTTACTCTGCCTGTTCTGTCTCCCGTTTCATACACTCGTGGAGCTGGCTCCTTTTCCTTCCCGGACTTTTGGTTCCCTGCTTTCCTGACTTTCGTTCCAGTTCCCTCCCTTAGCCACCCCCTGTCCCCTCCCAATCCTGGGGATGCATGAGGCCTGGGCTCCCAAGGGGCCCCCGGCTGGTCACCGCGGGCTTAGGGCCTCCGACCCTTCCCCAGTTCACAATAGTCAGGAATTGTATTACCTGACCCTATTTCCAAGAGTTATGACCTCCTACCTCCATGCCGGCGGTTCCATTCAGCCGTGCTGTTTTCTCACATTTGGTTAACACTTTACTCGTGTTCCGTGTGATGGGCCGAGTCTGGATCTTTTGGGCCTCTCCGTTCCCTGTCATGAGCCGGCTGTGAGCTTCCGGGTCTTCCTCTCCCCCCTCGTCTTTGGTTTGGCTCCGTTGACCATTCCCATGGTTTTCTAGATGGGCCGTTCATGTTTGGGCGTGGGCGCACAGATGCCTCCGGCTGCTCATCCTCCAGGTGCAGCAACGCCAGGCCCTCTGCGCAATTCCCGATTCTCCTCTGTTTTCCTTCCCATGTAAACGACAGGCCAAACGGGTACATCCAACTATAACGGATTTGCTGTGTTTGAAGGTCCTTTGTAACAAGTTGCATTAGCCTTCTTTTGTGGAGAGTAATCAGGACCAGGTCCTGGTGCAACTGTATACGGGACCCATTAATCGTAAGGTCTCCGTTTCTTCTTGCCGATCGTAGCACCTCCTGTTTCAGACCATACGATGTCATTGCTATCAAGACATCTCTGGGTCTCGACCCTGGTTCATTGCGTATTGGGCCCACACGGTGTATCCTGTCGAAGCCGATCGTCTCCGATTGGACATCTGCTAGCAGGCTGCTGAAGCAGAGTTGCATGGTATCTTTCAGATCCTTGTCCTGTACCGATTCCGCCAGGCCCTTGACCCTAATATTGGATCTCCTTGAACGATTTTCCCAATCCTCCGCCTGGAGTTCTAAGTTGTTTGTTGCGGTTGCCAACTGGTCCAGTAGCAGGCTATTTTGGTTTGTTTCTTCCGTGACATTCGAGAGGCCCCTTTCGACTATGTCCACTCTTTCACCCATCTCCGCCATTTCTTTATTGACCTCCTGGAGGGATGATTTCAGGTCCTCCCTTAATTGTTACATTTGATTCTGGAAAGCTTTGGTCATTCTGGCCTCCATGACTTTCAAGCAATTTAAGAGTTCATCCTTGTCCATTGCCATTATGCTAGCTGGGAGGTCCTTTACTGCAGGAGTCGGCCCCGGGGGAGGGGATGGTGATTCTGCGTGCGTTTGTCGCCTCTGCCGCCAGCACTTCTCAATTTGCCCTTCCTGGGGTCTCACTGGAGTTTTTGCTCTGGATGTGCCCGTTTTGGATCTGGCGTCTGGCATCTGAGTTGCTCTGCATGGATGTTGCTCCTGCGTCGCCGGGTGCCCAGTACCTCGCTCCTATAACTGTTTATTGCTGGAATGGGCTGTGTCCTTCCACGTATCCAGAACACGGGGCTTGCCCTCCGCCGTTGTGTACCTTGCCTCGGCGAGTTTTATTTCTTGTGTTGCCCTTGCCGTGTCGATGCAGTAGGGGGTTAATCAGGTTTATTATTGTGGGTGATCCCACTATCCCAAGTCCATCTGCTTTTGTTGTTGCCTTGTGCCAAGCCGTTTTCGGGGATCGGGCGGCAAATCCTCCTAGCCAGATCCCGTGGTGTACGTTGTTAGGTGTACTGATCCGTTGTGCCAATGGGGACAGGTGGTTCGGGACAGCAATAATAACGTCGTTTCCGGCGAGTCCCCACCTGCCGCTCACTCCTGGTTGTTTTAGGCGGGCACACGCCCTGGGGGTGAACCCAGGGGCCACCACCTACTTTTCGGGGTAATATACCACTGCCCCTCTGTCTGTCCATACTGTTTATGTAGGCCCTGTGTCCTCCTGGGCCTTTTGGGGGGGGGTAGGCGCCCCCTCCCAGTCAGGCTCCGTGGTGGGGGGCCGTCCGCTCCGCGGGGGCACCTATGGTCCGCGTGATATTCTTGTTGGGGGAATTCTGGGGCAGAGCAGTCTCCCTGGGCCGCGCCGAAGCCTATCACGGCCGGCGTCTGTCCTCAGGCCAGAGAAGTCGCCGACCCGCGTCTTATGCAGCAAACTCTGCCAGGCCCCTGGGGGAAGGGGGGATCCGCCTCCTGTGTCCCCTCTGCAGCGGCTGCCCCAGCCCCCAGTCGCCCAATGAGCGCAATCCCAGCATTTTTCCTCCGTTTTATATATGGCAAGTACCTGGCCTTGAGTTCACTTGGGTGCAGTACTGGCCTCAGTTACTTATTTATGGCAATGAGTCTCCCCTATCCTCACCCTGAGGAGTTTAGCGTGGCACAAGCAGTTCTCGTTGTGAGGGGGGGGCCTGTCCACCCCACTGCACTTACTTGAGATAGGGGGTGCGACACGAACCCCCTGCGTGTCCCAGCGCCACTCCCCTGCGCTCTTTTCCTATAAGGCGAGGGGTTCCCTTACAGGGGTATGATGTGTTGCCCGTCACTGGGGAGGGCAGGTTTCGGCGAGTTCCGCTTCCCGAGGCTATTCACTCTGGGTGGTTCACTTTGTAGGGCTTTTAACAGGCTGTGAGGGCCCAGGCACACTCCCACGTCGGCCTGGGCCTGTTAGAAGGCAGCCCCAGGCAGCCGTGTTCTTTGGGTGTTCCAGGGGACTCCTCCGGATGCTCAGAGGCGTTAGGCCTCAGGCTGGGGGGCACAGGAAGGGGGTCTCGGGCGCGCTCCTGTGACGATCCAAGCAGGTCAGAGTCACCGCCGGTGGGGGCACAGGGAGTGGGGCAACACCAATGGAGCTCCCTTGATAATAGGAGCCCAGGCGCGCCTCCGGCTGCACTGTGCCTCGGTCCGGCCCTCTCCTCCGCGCCGCGCTGAGCGTGGAGGGCAGGCAGGCCGGCAATGAATCGGGGTCCGTGATCAGGTTCCCCGGGCGGTGGGCACTGGCTTCTTCGCTGAGTGTTCCAGCACGGCTGTGGAGCGCAGGTTCAGTGGGCCGGCCGCGGCGTGAGACTCGCCCGCTGCAGTGTGGAAAGCGGCTCTGCTTCTCCGACCCGTGAGCATCGCAGGTTTGGAAGGGGGAGGGGAAGCGCCAGCATTCCTGATCGAATATCTCCGGCTCTGGGGCACCTCCAAGGCTCAATCGGGTGTCTTTGGGATCCTTGTGAATTCCGACGACGGATTCTCCTTACTTAGGAAGGGAAAAGTTCCTTTTTCCCTTATTACGCCACACTTATTCCAGGGCCAACTGGGGAGCTGATCGATCAGGCGGCCATCTCTTTATTTCTACTGGCCCAAGATGGGGTCTGATGTAGATAACTGCTGTAGAAGCTGTCACACTTGTCAGACATCTGGCAAGAGTGGAGCCAAGAATGTGGCACCTTTGGTGCCTCTCCCAGTGGTGGGAGTCCCTTTTGAGAGGGTAGGAATCGACATTGTTGGTCCTTTAGACCCTCCAACATCTTCAGGCAACCAATTTATATTGGTTGTGGTAGACCATGCTACCAGGTATCCTGAAGCCATACCTTTGAGGACTGTCACTGCTCAGGCAGTGGCTAAGGCCCTACTTGGTATTTCTACCAGAGTTGGTTTTCCTAAGGAGGTTATCTCTGACAGGAGATCCAACTTTATGTCCCACTACATGCAAGCCATGTGGAAAAACTGTGGAGTGACCTACAATTTCTCAACAGCCTACAATTCCCAAATCAACAGTTGGTAGAGAGGTTGGTAGAGAGGTTTAATAGTACTATGAATAGCATGATAGGTGCTTTAGAAGAACCCCTTAGAAGAAAGTGGGGCCTTCTACTGCCATGCCTTCTCTTTCCTTATAGAGAAGTCCCTCAAGAAGGGGTTGGATTCAGCCCCTTTGAGCTTCTCTTTGGTCATCTGGTTAGAGGTCCATTGACCCTAATCAAGGAGGGGTTGGAGAGTGCTCCTTCCCACAAGCCAGTAAGAGTCACTGACTATGTGTTAGGTGTCCGAAGGAGAATGACACACATGATGACAGATGATTCAGATAACTTGAAAGCAGGTCAGACTCTGGTGAAGCATTGGCATGAACAGAAGGACAACATGGTTGAGTTTACTCTAGACCAGCTAGTTCTAGTTCTTGGAGAGGTCAATTATTTGGTGGACCTAGGCAATCCTAAGGAGGCCCCCAGAGTCTTTCACACCAACCGCCTAAAGGCCTATGTCTCTAGACCAGAACTGGGAGCTTTGCTTCTAGCCTCAGCTCAAGAGGAGGAGGAGAGTGAACCTCTACCTGACCTCCTCAGGAGCCAACCTTTAGATGGGAAGATCGAAGGAGTTAATCTCTCTTCTGATCTGACACTGGAACAACAGGAGGAGTGCAAAGCTCTGTTACATCAGTTTGCCCCACTGTTTTCACTATCACCAGGCTTGACCCCTTGAGGCCCCCATGAGATTCTCACTGTTGACTGTTAAAAGCAGAGTTACATAATGTCAGACCATGTAAGAACCCACATAAAGGAGGAGGGCAACAAGATGCTTGATCTCAGGGTAAAAGTGCCCCCTACCAGTCTGTGGTCTAGTCTAGTTGTGCTAGTACCAAAGGCAAGATCCAAGAAGTTGAGATTCTGTGTGAACTATAGAGCTTGTACTTCAGTCACCACGACTGATGCCCATCCTTTACCTAGGACAGATGAGCTGGTTGACAAACTTGGCAGAAGTGCTTCATCCTATATAAGACTTTTGCCCATTGACTTTGGCTTAGTCTATTATACTGAATGACTCTGGGATCCAAAAGTATTTGCCTGCTTAACAATATTTATGGTTTCTTGTGTGTTCTAATAATCTTTTCCTTTTACCAACTTCTAACAGTATTCTAATGCAAACAGTAAGATATTAATGTCCTGAGCACCCTAGCTATTGAAGTCACCTGAGGGTGTAGGTTGTGTCTATGGGCCACTCCAAAAGGGTCTTTACTGATTTAGAAACTAAGAGTGAATGGTATTGAAGTGTGTTTGTGTGTTACTTTTTATATTGCTCCCTTCTGAAGAAGGCTTACTCTGACTGATAAATAAATTAATAATTGTTTATTCAAGAAACCTTGTGTGTAAGAGTTTATTTGAATACTTATCACTGTGAATCTCTGTGTACCTCCCCTACTGCTCACAATGACCCCTCTTGAAAAAAGCCTGGGTGCTCTAATACAAGCTTATACCAAAGGTTGGGTTTCCTATACCTGTGGTTGTGGTAATGTTCCCAAAGGGTACTGCATACAAACTTTGACTAACAGAAGCCAACATTGAAGAGCTGCAGCAGCATTCTGCTAATAATGGTATAGCCAATTTCTCTGAGGTTAAGCAGGGTTCTGGGAAGTAGGAGCTTCAAATCGGTATACCATCAGACAATGGTGGATACAACCTTCCTTACTCTTGAGGAAAAAAGGTTGAGGCTGACGGATATAGCTAAACTTTCATCGGTCCCTGAGGAACCATCAGCAACTTTTTGCTCATCTAAATCAGCGCATCCTTTTTTGAAAGATGATCAGAGGTATACCCCTCTAAATCACCCTCCAAGAGCCCCACGTGAAGTGGTGAAAGCTCCTAATATTTTATATCAGAACTCAAGTCTGAACAAATGAGCAAGTATTAGGAGACAAGACTGAAATCAAGACCACGAGATGATGGCTACAAAAACAAACAAGAAAATAATGAATCAGGAGAATACAGAGAATATTCAGAGGATCATACGTTAATGATCAAATAGGTTTTCCTGAATGAGGACTCGTTGCCTCTAAATCTGAGCCATAGACTTTCATGAATATCCTAACCACTCTTGTCTCGGATGCATTTGAAGTAGCAGCCACTGAGGTAATCATCTTGGGAGATTTCAATAGTGAATACTTGTATCCTGATTGGTATCGGGTCTAAAATAGGATTGGGATGCCCATATTAGCTAAGGAAAGAGGGATAATAGTAAGATCTGAATTAAATAGCTGGGATCTAACCTTGGTGAATGGTAACATTATGAAGATAGAACGAAATAAGTTCCTAATCGAAGGAACTCCCGTCCCCTGCACACTTTCACAAGCTCAATAGGTGAGCCAAACAGTTAAGGTTTGCTTATGAGCATACTCTAGGTATGTAGTCTTTTTTTGTTCAAACCAACAGATTATGGTCATAGATAGTAAACATCAAAACTTGATTTTGGATAATAATTCTTCTTTAGAAAACAATTTTTCTTCAAGTGTAGTTTTTATTTTGCAAGGGGCCCAACGCGTTTCAAGAAAAACATCTCTTCTTCAGGGGCATATTCAATTGTTCATTTAATCACATCTGAATAAAGATTACAGAAAAACATATAATTACTTATAATGTGATGGTGTGTCCAAATAATTTACATTTCTTGAAGTAAAGATAATACCATCTCATTGGTTACGGAGTTTTAAAGTACCTTAGTGTCTTAAATACATATATTGGATTCATTTCCTAAACAAATAAACAATTAAACCTCAATTGACACCCCTATCTAGCGGGCATTATGATCATTACTTGTGTCCTTGGATTTAGTCAAAAGTTGGGTGTACTGCATAGCGTTCACTAATATATTGAACCAAATTAAATGTATACATACTCATTGTTCATTTCTCTAGATTGTACATTGTAGTGAGAGTCCTCATTTTCATGTTTGACATATAACATACGATAACACATCTATGTATAGATAAGGGTTTCATTGTGTTAAAAAAGTTGTAAGGAGGTTATCACATCTTACCCTTTGTGTAGGTTAGTTAGAATCCAGAAGGTGGTTAAATGAAGGTAAGGGATCATCTGAAAGGCAGGTAGAATAGGAAGTATGTCTCGTGGTTCCTTGTATGCCAACTCGGCCACTAGTGATCTAAGAAAATCACAAATAATAATTTTAGCATATATGGAAGTCTAACTAGTCGCCTAGAGTAAAAAGGGCGTAATTAGAGGGTATACAGGTCTATAATGGATGCATGCTTACCTCTAGAGGATGAGTAAAGTGGAAGAAGATCCCGTAGCTGCCGTATCCGTGTGTGGATAAGGCTTACAAAAAACGCCGGCTAAATAGTGGCGCTGCGTTGTGACGTCATTACGTTTTAACGTGACATGACGTCACTCATGTAAACATGGTGACGTCATGCGTGCGTGCGTCAGTGCGAGAGTAGTTGAATAAGTTAATGTTGGATTTCAAAGAGGTAAATGATGAAGCTTACCTAATTGTACATATGGACCTGAGTGCCAATTCTGGTCTTAAGGTAACGTGAGAAAGAAAATAGTAAAAATGACATTGTAATGTGGTTCCTCAAAAGGTGACGCGGTTCATGAAAAAAATAGTGATCCTGAGCAAAACAGTGTGTCCACCCGGTATTGGGGGAGGGAAATGTGTTTGAGAAGTCTCATAGAGCACTGGGTGTTGAATGAAAATGTGGAATCTTGGATCTTACAGGATGTATGGGTAGATATGTAGAGTATATTTACTAGTAAAGTTATGGAAGTAGTGTGAGGGAAACTAATGTGTATCTGCCTACTAATGTTTCAGTGTAAGTATGTTTGGGGCTTAGACAGACAAAATATCTTCATGAAACAGGTACTCTTCATAATGTATATAGGGGATATCCAATATTTTAAGAGTATTCGCCCATTAGAATAGTTTAGTAGACCAATCGTACAACGAGCATGACATTTTTTAGTTCACAATATAGTTGGTGACCTTTTACTCTTGTTTTCTGTCTCTTAATGATGAGACTTACCGTCTACTGTGTCCAAGGTAAAGTCCAATCGTTACATCCTATCACATCAAACATATATTGTATCTTATCAAATGGAGGAAAAACAATTTTTAGTTTACATACTAAAAGAAAACCATTATTCTCGTATTTATAGCTTTCAATATTTGGACATAGTAGCAAGGACTGGTTGTCAGGAACTGGAGATTGTGGAAGCGCTGGAGGCTATGACCAAAGCGCGCTCCAGTCCTCACCCAAGATGGCCGCCGTACCTTCTACCCACGGTGTCTCGGCGCCGCCTGGTTCTGTGCCTTTGCCCTTAGTTTGTCTTCCTTAGCTCTCGTTCCATTCGCTACTCTGCCTTTCCTTTATTATTTCATTTGTATTGTAGGCGCCGGTATTTCATACTTCTATCGGCGCCGCCTTTGCCTTTCACTTGTTGGGTCCTTGTTGCTCAGACTAGACCCTGGGAACCTTTAGCTCTTGCTTTATTGGACTATATACTTATACACTTCTATTTCCTTTCGGTCAGCCTTTCACAACCTGCTCAGGATATTCTTTTCGCCCTAATCCTATTTATATCATCTTCTGTCAATTATCACGTGGTGTTGCCTTTTCTCCTTATATCCTTCACACATCTCAGCATTCAATTTGGAGAACTTCTGGTGTTCTCTTCCATTTAAACTCCATACAGTCTGGACAATAGTGGAATCAGACATCTACTCAACCAGCATTTCTTTTTTGGTGTGGAGCAAACAACGCCTTCCTTGTCGATTGAGAGGAACCGACTGTCCCCCATCAGAGCCCATTTGGAAACAGGGTTTTTTCTGCATTTGTGCTTTTTCCCTGGAGATTAGGACTGGCCCTCTGGGGATCCCCGAGGTCAGAGTTACATCTCTGCCAAGGTGGCCTCCGGAGGGGCCAGACCCTACCTATACGATAAGAAGGTCCGAACTCCAAAGGACAAGACTCCCTCAAGGAGAAGGGATCAGAAGAAGCCAGAGGCCAACCCTAAGGAATCCTTCTCAGAAGAACCAGGTGAGGAGTTGGGGGAGGAAGCCTCGGTTCTTGACAGCATACAACGCCAAATAACCAGCATGGCCTCACTAGAGCAGTATCAGGAGTTGGTAGCTGCTTTACAGAACCTTACTTTAGAGGTGCAGGCTTTACGGACTGAGAACGTAGCCCTGCGGCAGCAGGTAGTGTTCCATCGGGATGATCGTGGAGACCTGCCCACTATGCCCCTTTCCTTTGGCAAATATGACGGTCACCCGGGAGGTCTGAAGGAATTTCTGGATGCCTGCAGGGTGTATTTCGCCTTCCGACCTCACGCCTATGAGACTGCCAGATCTAAGGTGGGGTTCATCATAGCCAATCTGATCAGAAACGCCCTTGCATGGGCCACACCCTTGGTTACCAGGGATGATCCCGTTTTGAGCGACTATGATCGTTTTACAGAAGTTTTTGGTGAAAGATTTGACAGACCAGAAGTATTCTATTCTTCTCTGGAAGCAATACTTGATGTCCAACAGGGAAACACGGACATACAGACCTATCTCTCCCGTTTCCAGAGGCTGGCAGCCAAGGCAGATTGGCCTGATTCCGCCCAGCAAACAATCTACAGACGGGGTCTTTGCGAAGAAATCAAGGACGAGCTAGCCAGAGTGGCTCGTCCGGCATCCTTTCAGGAATTGGTGACTTTATCACTTCAGATCGAGTTCCGTCTCCAAGAAAGAAGATCCGAAAGAAGAAGAACCAGAGGCTTCCCACAACAGTCCAGTCAACCATCCCCTGCTCCTCCACCTCGAGCTAACCCTGGTACGGATGAACCTTTGCAGATTGGGGCGGCTCGCGGTCCCTTGACGCAAGAAGAAAGAAGAAGAAGGAGAGAGGCGGGATTATGTATGTACTGCGGCTCATCGAAGCATTTATTGAGAGACTGTCCTGAAGTCCCACCTCGATGACAGGGAAACTTCAACCCCCGATCCACAGCAAGGGAGGTTTCGGGGGAAGTAACAAGCACCCTTGCTACTACACAAGAGCAGTGAGCACCCCGGAAGATAATAGCCTTATGGTGTTTGGGGTCAACCTGTGGTTGACCGAGGATTCCCCCACAGAGGTGTTCGCAATGCTAGATTGCGGGGCTGCTGGAAATTTCATTGACTCTAAGTGGGCGGCAGAGCATCTAATCTCCACTATACCCAAGGCCACCCCGATTCCAGTAGAAGGGGTCGATGGTAGGCCCCTGTCGTCCGGACCCATAACGCTGGAGACCATTCCATTAAGGATGAGGCTAGGCCAACATGAAGAGTTTTTGGTGTTTGACCAGATCCGTGCTGCTCATTTTCCGTTGGTTATAGGGATTCCTTGGTTAAGGAGACACAACCCTCACATCGATTGGACTGCTAACAGGGTCTCTTTCAATTCGACCTGTGAGTCCCACTGTATGAACCTGTCTGCTTCTCCTAATACCCTAGAACACTGTCGGCGTGGGATTCAGGAACCTGTCACTGTGGCCTCAGTTCCAGTTCATTATCAAGACTTCTCAGAGGTGTTTATGGACACCATACCCAGACAACTACCGCCCCATAGACCTGAGGATTGCTGTATTGACTTAATCCCGGAGGCAGTAGTACCCTTTGGAAGAATGTACCCCTTGTCGCTACCAGAGAGGAAGGCTTTAAGAGAGTACCTCGACGCTAATTTACAGAACGGCTTAATCCAAGAGTCCAAGTCCGCATGTGGGGCTTCCTTATTCTTCATTCCCAAGAAGGACTCGACAGAGCTCCGCCCTTGTATAGACTACAGGGGTCTAAACAAGATTACCATCCGGGATAGATATCCCATGCCCCTTATCCGGGATATATTGGAGGCAGTACAGGGGGCGGAGTACTTTACTAAGCTTGACCTAAGAGGCGCCTATCACCTCTTGAGAATCAGGCAAGGTGACGAGTGGAAGACGGCATTTCGCACCCCATTCGGACTCTTTGAATACTGTGTGATGCCCTTCGGTCTCGTAAACGCACCAGCCATCTTCCAGAGGTACATGGACAAGGTATTCGCCGACTTTATCTGAGCACCGATCATTGGTCAGACTAGTTTTAGAGCGTCTGCAGTCCCATCATTTACTGGTAAAGCCAGAGAAGTGTTCATTTGAATCCACAACTGTGTCCTACTTGGGTTTCATACTGTCCAAGGATGGTATTGAGATGGATGCTAATAAGGTAAAGGCCATTAGGGATTGGAAGGAACCTACCAATGTCAAGGAACTGCAAGGGTTTCTAGGACTGGCTAACTTTTATAGGAGGTTTATTCCCAACTTCTCCAAGAAGGTACTCCCTCTGACTTCCTTATTGAAGAAGGGCGTGAGGTTCATGTTCGGAGATGAACCCCAAAGAGCTTTCAGTTTCCTAAAGGAATGTTTTTCTACAGCACCCATTCTGGTCCAACCGGATCAGGCCAAGCCTTTCATTCTGGAGACGGATGCTTCTGCAGGAGCGGTAGGGGCAGTCTTACTCCAAAGGACTGAAGACGGCTATGAACATCCGGTCGCTTACTACTCTAAGACACTGACTAGTAGTGAGTGCAACTATTCGGTAATCAAAAAGGAGCTGTTGGCCATAAAATTGGCCTGCCAAGAATGGAGACATCTCCTACAGGGAGCCACACATCAATTCACTATTAGAACAGACCACCGTAACCTTCGGGTTTTGCAACAGTTGGAATGTTCTAACGCCAGACACGCCAGATGGGCGTATTTTTTCTTACAATACGACTTTATGATTACTTACATACCAGGCACAGAAAACAGGAAGGCGGATGCCTTGTCCAGAAGCCTAGGAGAGTCATCTAGTTCCTATAAGGAACACAAACTGTTTTTTCCGTGTCTCACAGTCCTAGCTTCTACAGTTTCGTTCCTGCAAGACCTAATCCCACAGTATCAGAGGTGTTCCGAACTTCCATTATCTGTTAACCAGGATAAGGATGGATTGTTCTATCATGAAGGAGCTCTCTACATTTCTACTAAGGAGTTGCAAAGGCAGATACTTTCTTGGTGTCATGACACCCCTCTATCTGGTCATTCCGGTATTAGGAAGACCTTTGATCTTATCCAGAGAGGATTCTGGTGGCCTACCTTAAGAAGAGATGTAGACCAGTATGTGTCTGCTTGTTCGGTATGCGCTTCCAACAAGAACCGAACAGGAAGGCCGCTGGGGTTGTTGCAACAACACTCCCTATCAGACCGTCCTTGGGAACATATATCCACAGATTTTATCGTGGATCTCCCTCCGTCCTATGGTATGACCACAATCATGGTGACCATCGACTCCTTTAGCAAGCTAGCGCTTTTCTCTGCCTTCAAGCAAGTCCCTTCAGCCTCTGAGATGGCCGCAACTTTTCTCCAAGACATTGTTCGTCTTCATGGTTTTCCTAAGACCATTGTTTCTGACAGAGGACCCCAATTCACCTCGATGTTTTGGTCCTCCCTTTGCCAAGCTCTCGGGATTCACAAGGCTCTTTCCTCAGGATATCATCCACAGAGCAACGGCCAAACGGAAAGACTTAATGCCAATTTAGAACAATATCTTAGGTGTTTTTGCAGTCCACAACAGGAAGAGTGGTATTGCTTCCTCCTACAAGCGGAATTCGCTTATAACAATTCCCTTCATACCTCGATCCAGATGAGCCCTTTCTATTGTGCATACGGATACCATCCTCAACACCTACCCTGGCTCAGTCCTCCTTCTACCAAGATCCCGGCTCTAGATTCGATTCTACAAGACCTACAGAAGGTGCACAAGCTCGCTAAGGAAGCACACCATGCGAGCCAACTAGCGCAGAAGAGGTGGGCTGACAAGGGTCGTCGCGCCCATCCCAGCTGGAAGGTCGGACAATTGGTCTGGTTATCCACCAGGTATATACCTAGATGGGTTCATAGGGGGAAGTTCTCCTCTCGTTTTCTTGGACCTTTTTCCATTTTGCAACAAATCAATCCGGTTGCATATAAGCTCCAGCTACCAGACTATCTTAGGAAGGTGCATCCGGTCTTTCATGTATCCCTTCTCAAAGAATATACAAGAGACCGGTGAACCGCTCACGTGCCCGAGTGACCCCGACACCCGAAGAATATGAAGTGTCTCATTTGGTGGATTCCCGTTACCGCAAAGGGCGGTTATACTACTTGGTTCATTGGAAAAACTATCCAGTAGAAGAGAGGACATGGGAACCTGTGAGCCATATACATGCCCCCCGTCTGGTGCAGATGTTCCATCGACTTCATCCGGGCAAACCTGGTGGAGCCCCGAGAAAGAAGGGGTATACTGTCAGGAACTGGAGATTGTGGAAGCTCTGGAGGCTATGATCAACGCGTGCTCCAGTCCTCATCCAAGATGGCCACCGTACCTTTAAGAGGCTGGCTCCTCCCACAAGCCGGTGCGTTGTATCTGTTTGTCAACGCTCGCTTCTTGTGTTGGAGTTTCTTCTGTGGATCCTTCCGTTCCTACAGCGAACTTACTTACCGCCTTGAATTCTACCCTAGTCTCTCTCCTCCTTCCTGCCCGTGCCTCCTTTGTCCATTTGTTCTGTTTGCTCTCCGCCTTATCTTCTTGTTCCTTCTACCCACGGTGTCTTGGCGCCGCCTGGTTCTGTGCCTTTGCCCTTAGTTTGTCTTCCTTAGCTCTCGTTCCATTCGCTACTCTGCCTTTCCTTTATTATTTCATTTGTATTGTAGGCGCCGGTATTTCATACTTCTATCGGCGCCGCCTTTGCCTTTCACTTGTTGGGTCCTTGTTGCTCAGACTACACCCTGGGAACCTTTAGCTCTTGCTTTATTGGACTATGTACGTATACACTTCTATTTCCTTTCGGTCAGCCTTTCACAACCTGCTCAGGATATTCTTTTCGCCCTAATCCTATTTATATCATCTTCTGTCAATTATCACGTGGTGTTGCCTTTTCTCCTTATATCCTTCACACATCTCAGCATTCAATTTGGAGAACTTCTGGTGTTCTCTTCCATTTAAACTCCATACAGTCTGGACAATAGTGGAATCAGACATCTACTCAACCAGCATTTCTTTTTTGGTGTGGAGCAAACAACGCCTTCCTTGTCGATTGAGAGGAACCGACTGTCCCCCATCAGAGCCCATTTGGAAACAGGGTTTTTTCTGCATTTGTGCTTTTTCCCTGGAGATTAGGACTGGCCCTCTGGGGATCCCCGAGGTCAGAGTTACATCTCTGCCAAGGTGGCCTCCGGAGGGGCCAGACCCTACCTATACGATAAGAAGGTCCGAACTCCAAAGGACAAGACTCCCTCAAGGAGAAGGGATCAGAAGAAGCCAGAGGCCAACCCTAAGGAATCCTTCTCAGAAGAACCAGGTGAGGAGTTGGGGGAGGAAGCCTCGGTTCTTGACACTGGTTTTGTTTAGGTACTATATTGATTTTGTCCCAGGTGGGATATCTAGAGAAATTGTCCCAAGTAAAAGTCTTTGTTTAGACCCAATGGGGTCATAGCATCCAATTTGTGTATCCAATACAACTCTCTTTGGGCCAATCTTTTGGCTATGTCTCCTCCTCTGGGTGCAGTTCGGATGGCTTCAAGTACCACCATTTGTATTTGGGAGGTGTTGTGTCCATTTTCTTTGAAGTGTCTTGCCACTGGGGTTTTGATGTTTCCTGTTCTTATGTTGGATTTATGCTCAGTCCATCCTTCCCGCACCTTGCGTATTGTTTTACCAATATAGTATTTCCCACATGGACATTTCAGTGCGTAAATTACATTTTTGCTTTTGCAGGTTGCAAAGTCTTTCAGCATAATTTTCTTACCGCTGTTGGGATGTCTTATATGATCTCCTTTAATCAGATTTGGGCAATGTTGGCAATTGAGACAGGCATAAGTGCCTGTTTTTTGTTTCCTCTGTGTTGTTTGTGTGGATGTTTTCATTCTTTCTGCCCTGATAAGGTTATCTTTGAAATTTTTGCCCCTCTTGTAGGCTAACATTGGTGGATCTGGAAATAATCTGTTCAGGTTTGGATCCGATTTTATGAGATCCCAGTTTTTGTTGATAATTATTTTCACCTGATAGCTTTGGCTTGAATATTTCAGGGTGTGAATGAGTCTTATTGTATTACTCCTGGGTTTCTCCTGTAGTAGGTTTTCTCTAGTCATTGTACTTGTCCGTAATATGGCTTTGTCAATGATTTCCTCTGGGAATCCTCTTTTTTAAATCTTTCTTTCATGATTGCCTGTTCTGACTGTAGAGTCAAGGTATCAGATGTAATTTTTTTCAAACGGAGAAATTGACTGAATGGTAGATTGTCTTTAAGATGTAGTCGGTGGAAGCTGCCAAAATGTAACATGCTGTTCACATCGGTAGGTTTCCTGTATATGTTTGTACAGAATTCGGTATTTTTCCATTCTACTTGTACATCCAGGAAGTGGACACCTGGCTTTCCAATTTCGAATGTAAAAGAGATTCCTTCCTGGCAATTGTTGAGATATAAAAGGAATTCTTAAAGTTCTTCAGTGGTGCCCTGCCATATTCCAAAAATATCATCGATGAATCGTTTCCAAAATTTGAATTTGTTTTTCCATGGTTCCTTGTCTAGTACAAAATTGTATTCAAAGTGAAACATGAATATGTTTGCGTAAGTTGGTGCTACAGAGGAGCCCATGGAGGTACCTGATATTTGGAGGTAGTATTTGCTGTTAAATCTGAAGTAGTTGTTGTAAAGAATAATCCTGATCAGTTCTATTGCGAAGACTTTATGAATAAGGGTATCATTCTGTTTAAGTAAGAACCACTCCAGGGCCTCTATGCCATCTTGATGAGGTATGGACGTATAGAGACTATTTACATCTAATGTAAATAGTATAAGGTTGGTTTCTGTTATCTGAATTTCACTAAGTAGTCGTAGAAAGTGGGCTGTATCCTTTAGGTAGGTGGTTGTTTTTTGTACATGTGGTTGTAGAGCCTTGTCCAAAGAGATTGCGAGTGGATGAAAAATGCTTTCAGTACCTGCCACTATTGGTCAAAATGGCGGATTATTGGGATCTTTGTGTACCTTTGGTAATGCGTAGAACACTGGTGTTATGGGGAATTTGTTAATAAGGAAGTCCTTTGTGTGTTCCGATATCCAATCTGCATCATAGGCTTTGTCGATAGTTTCTTTAATGATTGTGCTGATGGACATGATAGGATCATTATCCAGCACTAGATATGTCCGTTGATCTTGTAGGAGTCTGAGACAACCTTCATTGTAAAAGTTTGTGTCCATTAATAGCAGAGCTCCCCCCTATGTCTGCTGGTTTGAGTGTGACCGTGGTGTCCTCGGATAGTTCTTTTATTAGTTTAAGTTGATGGCTTCTGATATTCATTCTTTTGGTGTTGCTGTATTTCAACCGTTTGAGGTTTTTTTGGTCTTGAGGTTGAAAAGGTTATGACCGGATGATTAATTTGCCGATGGAATGTGCTCTTGTTTTTCATTTCTAAATAGTCTGATTTAGGTCTTTGTTCTCCCAGATCTGGTAATCCGTCAAAAAATACCTTAAGTTCCATCTTTCTGATGAGTTTAAAAAGGTTTACTTCTTCGTCAAAGATACTTGTGTTGTTTGTGGGGATGAAGGAAATTCCCAGGTTCAATGTGTCCATCTGGCTTTTGGTAAGTATTTTGTTCGAGATATTCAAGATTATTGACTCTGTTATTTGTTCTTCAGTCTTTGTTTTCTTTTTCCCTCTACGGGTTTGTCTCCTCCTAAAAAAGGTACCTCTGGTGTTTGGGTAGCTGATGGACCTGGTGGTGTAGGTATTCTTCTTTCAGTTGAATCTGATCTACTTGGGCCTGATGGTGTCTGTATTGTTCTTTCTGTTGAGTCTGATCTTCTTGGACTTGAGGCTGAGTTTCTATCTGTGTTATCCTGTTCTCCACCTGTTGCTTCACTGCTTTTAGTACTATTTGAGGGTCCCTGTAGTCTTGCTGGTCTGGACGGGTTTGGTCTTATATTTTGATAAAATTCCTGCCAGTAGTAGACGATGTCTCTTGCGTAGTCCAAGGTGTCTCTTCGGAACTTCCTAATCTTACATTGTTCTATGTCTCTTTTGTATGCATCCAATTTGTTGTTAGTATCCTCCAATATGGTTTTTAGTTGGTCTCCTGTTTTTAATTTTGATAGTTGTTGTGTAACTTCTTCGATTTCCTGGTTGATGGATGATAGTGATTTGGACAGTTCTTCTATGGTCAATAATATGAGGTCTAGTGAGCATTTATTCAGGATCTGCTCCCATCTTTGTACAAAAGATTGGTTCTCCTTGCACAGTGTTGGTCTTAGGCAGACTCGTAGTCCTCTTGGTATTCGCTTACTTTTATAATATTGTGCCAAAGTTGAGGCGTGAAGTTTTTGAGAGATTTCTCTCCTGATGAGTTTTTCCAATTTAAATATAAGTCTTTCTGGATTGTTGTCTCCTGTGCTCTCTTTGTCTGTGTCTTTAATTAGACCCAGAATTCGACTGGCCTCTTCCTCGCTGAACACCAAGGTTTTGACTGACTTGTCGGTTAATGTATTGATTTTAGAAAATTACATCTCTTGTTGTTTTTTAGTAAACTTTAGTTTGATGGGTGCTAGTGAAACTAATATGCCACCCCACTGAAGGGTAAATATATATAGAATCCACAATTGTGTCCACCATGCACTCCTATTTTAAGAGGTTCAAAAAGTTCTAATTATGTTTCAGTAGCAACAGATTGCTTTTAATAAACTTAAGGTGCAGGGGAGATAACAGTCAACCCTGGCATATGGGTTGTGAGCCAAAAGTAGAACAAAATAAGTTCCTAATT
Organism: Ambystoma mexicanum; assembly: GCF_040938575.1. NCBI lineage: Eukaryota > Metazoa > Chordata > Amphibia > Caudata > Ambystomatidae > Ambystoma > Ambystoma mexicanum. The sequence goes on along the minus strand of NC_090935.1, from coordinate 1,144,404,690 downwards.
GAAGGAACTCCCGTCCCCTGCACACTTTCACAAGCTCAATGGGTGAGCCAAACAGTTCAGGTTTGCTTATGAGCATGCTCTAGGTATGTAGTCTTTTTTGTTCAAACCAACAGATTATGGTCATAGATAGTAAACATCAAAACTTGATTTTGGATAATAATTCTTCTTTAGAAAACAATTTTTCTTCAAGTGTAGTTTTTATTTTGCAAGGGGCCCAACGCGTTTCGAGAAAAACATCTCTTCTTCAGGGGCATATTCAATTGTTCAGTTAATCACATCTAAATAAAGATTACAGAAAAACATATAATTACTTATAATGTGGTGGTGTGTCCAAATACTTTACATTTCTTGAAGTAAAGATAATACCATCTCATTGGTTACGGAGTTTTAAAGTACCTTAGTGTCTTAAATACATATATTGGATTCATTTCCGAAACAAATAAACAATTAAACCTCAATTGACATCTAGCGGGCGTTATGATCATTACTTGTGTCCTTGGATTTAGTCAAAAGTTGGGTGTACTGCATAGCGTTCACTGTTACACTGAACCAAATTAAATGTATACATACTCATTGTTCATTGCTCTAGATTGTACATTGTAGTGAGAGTCCTCATTTTCATGTTTGACATATAACATACGATAACACATCTATGTATAGATACAGGTTTCATTGTGTTAAATGAAGGTAAGGGATCATCTGAAAGGCAGGTAGAATAGGCAGTATGTCTTGTGTTTCCGTGGCTGTCAACTCGGCCACTAGTGATCTAAGAAAATCACAAATAATAATTCTAGCGTATATGGAAGTCTAACTAGTCGCCTAGAGTAAAAAGGGCATAATTAGAGGGTATCCAGGTCTATAATGGATTCATGCTTACCTCTAGAGGATGAGTAAAGTGGAAGAAGATCCCGTAGCTGCCGTATCCGTGTGTGGATATGGCTCACAAAAAACACCGGCTAAATAGCGGTGCTGCGTTATGACGTCATTACGTTTTAGCGTGACATGACGTCACTCATGTAAACATGGTGATGTCATGCGTGCGTGCGTCAGTGCGAGAGTAGTTGAATAAGTTAATGTTGGATTTCAAAGAGGTAAATGATAAAGCTTACCTAATTGTACATATGGACCTGAGTGCCAATTCGGGTCTTAAGGTAACGTGAGAAAGAAAATAGTAAAAATTACATTGTAATGTGGTTCCTCTAAAGGTGACGCGGTTCATGAAAAAAATAGTGATCCTGAGCAAAAAAGTGTGTCCACCCGGTATTGGGGGGAGGGAAATGTGTTTGAGAAGTCTCATAGAGCACTGGGTGTTGAATGAAAATTTGGAATCTTGGATCTTACAGGATGTATGGGTAGATATGTAGAGTATATTTACTACTAAAGTTATGGAAGTAGTGTGAGGGAAACTAATGTGTATCTGCCTACTAATGTTTCAGTGTAAGTATGTTTCAGGCTTAGACAGACAAAATATCTTCATGAAACAGGTACTCTTCATAACGTATATAGGGGATATCCAATATTTTAAGAGTATTCGCCCATTAGAATAGTTTAGTAGACCAATCGTACAACGAGCATGACATTTTTTAGTTCACAATATAGTTGGTGACCTTTTACTCTTGTTTTCTGTCTCTTAATGATGAGACTTACAGTCTACTGTGTCCAAGGTAAAGTCCAATCGTTACATCCTATCACATCAAACATATATTGTATCTTATCAAATGGAGGAAAAACAATTTTTAGTTTACATACTAAAAGAAAACCATCATTCTTGTATTTATTGCTTTCAATATTTGGACATAGTAGCAAGGACTGGTTTTGTTTAGGTACTATATTGATTTTGTCCCAGGTGGGGTATCTAGAGAAATGGTCCCAAGTAAAAGTATTTGTTTAGACCCAATGGGGTCATAGCATCCAATTTGTGTATCCAATACAACTCTCTTTGGGCCAATCTTTTGGCTATGTCTCCTCCTCTGGGTGCAGTTCGGATGGCTTCAAGTACCACCATTCGTATTTGGGAGGTGTTGTGTCCATTTTCTTTGAAGTGTCTTGCCAATGGGGATTTGATGTTTCCTGTTCTTATGTTGGACTTATGCTCAGTCCATCTTTCCCGCACCTTCCGTATTGTTTTACCAACATAGTATTTCCCACATGGACATTTCAGTACGTAAATTACATTTTTGCTTTTGCAGGTTGCAAAGTCTTTCAGCATAATTTTCTTACCGCTGTTGGGATGTCTTATATGATCTCCTTTAATCAGATTTGGGCAATATTGGCAATTGATACAGGCATAAGTGCCTGTTTTTTGTTTCCTCAGTGTTGTTTGTGTGGATTTTTTCATTCTTTCTGCCCTGATAAGGCTATCTTTGAAATTTTTGCCCCTCTTGTAGGCTAACATCGGTGGATCTGGAAATAATCTGTTCAGGTTTGGATCCGATTTTATGAGATCCCAGTTTTTGTTGATAATTCTTTTCACCTGATAGCTTTGGCTTGAATATTTCAGGGTGTGAATGAGTCTTGTTGTATTACTCCTGGGTTTCTACTGTAGTAGGTTTTCTCTAGTCATTGTACTTGTCCGTAATATGGCTTTGTCAATGATTTCCTCTGGGAATCCTCGTTTTTTAAATCATTCTTTCATGATTGCCTGTTCTGACTGTAGAGTCAAGGGATCAGATGTAATTTTTTTCAAACGGAGAAATTGACTGAATGGTAGATTGTCTTTAAGATGTAGTCTGTGGAAGCTGCCAAAATGTAACATGCTGTTCATATCGGTAGGATTCCTGTATATGTTTGTACAGAATTCGGTATTTTTCCATTCTACTTGTACATCCAGGAAGTGGACACCTGGTTTTCCAATTTATAATGTAAAAGAGATTCCTTCCTGGCAATTGTTGAGATATAAAAGGAATTCTTGAAGTTCTTCAGTGGTGCCCTGCCATATTCCAAAAATATCATCGACGAATCGTTTCCAAAATTTGATTTTGCTTTTCTATGGTTCCTTGTCTAGTACAAAATTGTATTCAAAGTGAAACATGAATATGTTTGCGTAAGCTGGTGCTACAGAGGAGCCCATGGAGGTACCTGATATTTGGAGGTAGTATTTACTGTTAAATCTGAAGTAGTTGTTGTAAAGAATAATCCTGATCAGTTCTATTGCGAAGACTTTATGAATAAGGGTATCATTCTGTTTAAGTAAGAAACACTCCAGGGCCTCTATGCCATCTTGATGCGGTATGGACGTATAGGGACTATTCCCTGTTTACTTTGAGGGACCGAATCAGGTTTATTGCCCAATCAGTGGGAAAAGGCTACTCTTTCTCCCAAAAGGGATTCCTATTGCAATTATTAAATATGAAATGGGTTTGATCTCGATGCGGGCTTGCGTCGATTGGAAGAGGTTGCAACTTTTGAAATCGTTTTGGCAACCTCCTGACAACTCAATGTTGTTCGAACTACGTTCTGTGCTGCCCTACAACAACTGTAAAGTGTTAATTGAATGGTTTGGTCTGAATATGATTTTGATCTTCAGAAGCTTGTAGCGTCTTCAACCAAGAGTAAAAAGACTATCTTTGAATCAGACTGGATTAAGAACAGAGCCTCAGCATTGAATTATCATTTGTTTTACCATTTCTATCATGAAGTGAGAGTGTTTAATGAGATGTTTAATGAGATGTCTTTTATCTTAAGCAACATTCATTGAGGAAACATAGGTTTGAAATGTTACGCTTCAAACTGAACCTGCTGCCTAGTAGAGAAGTCATTGGAACTAGACAGGGAATTCAACGTTCTATGCGTGTTTGTAGGTATTGTGCTCTGCATGTAGAAACAATTTGTCATCTTGTAATTGAATGCACATTTATGTCTGAGCCTTGTTTTACCCTCTTCAATCATCATTTCGTGCCAAATGAATACCAAATGCAAATAAATAAATAATAAATGAACAGGTGGCAGTAAGGGGAAACGGTAGAGAAAATGGACAAATATTATAGAAGTTAAAGCATTATGCAGGACTGTTTCTTTTGGATGGGAAGGGAAGAACAGGCCCCATCTGAAAACACATACCATCTGAAGATTTAACCATTAGCATACTAATTAATGCGTCCGTGTGAATGTTGTCAATCGATGCACATTCTACAAAAACTAAATGTAATACATCAATATAGATAAAAACAACGGATCACAAAAAACAAAGTGTGACTTGGCCTACTCATGCATTTATTCCTTGTATAGCATATTTCCAAGGATGAATGCTTAAAGAGCTTTTGTATTGTTGTTCCAAGTAGTATAATAATGATTTACCAACATGCTCCATACCAAATATGAATGCAGAACTCATTCCACCACAACTATTGAACCTCAATTTCTATGACAACGTAATGATTCCTTCCCTTAACCCATTTCAAAGAATTGTGTTAACGTTTAAAAATAATCAGGAATAAGACCAGTGAATGAGCTAGCAAAAGCCTTAAAAGGTTATGTTGTCTATTTACCACTAAACGCACTTGACAAGATCAATGCACCAGATATTAGTGTAGGCATTGAAACCCAACTTTTCATGATTGTGAATGGACTAACTACCAGAAAAGAAATTGGCAAAAGCAAGTAGACTCGACTTACACAAATTTGAATATACTTAAAATGTTGTTTTCACACTTTGTATACTGTTTATATATGTGTAGACATGTGATTGCTTAATAGAGTTATAAAGAGAACACCACCCGACACCTATACTGAATGATGACATGTCTAACCTATAGGTCAACCACAAAGTCCAGGTTCCCCCGCAAGCAGATTCGAGGTTCACCACAAACTTCTCTTTTCAATACACACATCCAAGCTTTGGAGTCTCCTTAGCTGCATAAGTATTTAAACACATCATACATAGTGTCCTGGCATGCCACCCAAGAGTATTCAATCTAAGGGACAGCTTGCTAAAGGTTTATATCAAATAAAGCTTTTTTAAATGAACGAATGTAAGGGACAACATGTTACTATATGCCACTCTAGAAATAGAACACCTCAACAGGCTTGCTGCAGTGTTCTATTATTTTTAAAACTTCCTTTTCACTGTCTAATTTTTCTTGTTTGAACTGGGACGTATTGTCCCAGGCCTGTGCTTGTAGCTTATTCTCATCACCAAATGATTATTTTCGTCTGGTAGTGTTCTACCGACCACCTGGTTCTATAGGACCTTTTCTAGAGAAAATTGAGTTGTATTTGGGCTCTGAAGCTCTACATAGTACCAAACTGTTGATCCTGGGGGATTTTGTAACATTTGGTGTGATATGGTTGACAACCCAGATTGCCTCAAATTAAATGAGATTCTTCTGGTGCGTGACTTAACACTACTTACAGCATCCGCCTCTCACAACCTAAGACACTGCTTGGACCTAGTTTTGTCTAGAGGATTAACAATTTTTCATCAGAAAAAACATGGCTGTGACCTGGCATGATCTTTTTGTTGTTGTATTTTTGATTTTAATTGACTATCAGGGATACTCTAAAGGTCCCCCGAAGACTGCCATTCTCTCACACTGTAAAATAGATCTTGATTAAATTATAGGATTAAAATTTGTGGCGGAACTAATACCTTTTTCTGAGGATATTAATAGCAATGAGTATTATCAAACAAACATGTTGATCCTTAAGAGATGTTGTGACGTGAGTGTGCCTTTGAAAATAACAAAACAAAGTAAGAATAAAAGGAATTTGATGTTCTCAGACTCCTCAAAAATTCTGAAACAGAATTATCATATGGAAGAGAAGATTTGGTTCAAAACAAGGGACCCTGCTGACCGTAAGATTGCCAAATCAGCATTGTCCATTTACAAGCAAGGAATCCTAACAGCTAAATTACAATGTTTTTTAGAACAGATCAATCTCTTCAAAAATCGGTCTAAGGAACTCTTTCACACAATAAAAAAATCTCGTTTCTGCGGGTTGCACTTCAATTAAGATATCTCCATCTTTTAATTTAGCTAACAAGTTTAATCTTTTCTTTTACAATAAAATTAATTCCATTAGGTTAAGTATCGATTCACAACCGTCAGGCCTCCAGACATCTGAACCAAATTCTGAATATTTAAATGGGTCCTCCTCACTACTGCATAAGTTCACATTTACTCCACTGGAAACAGATGATCTTGGAAGAAACTTAAACCCACTAATCATGATTACGATTTTATACCAGCCTATCTTGCAAAACAACATGCCCTACACCTTAAAGATTCTTTGACTGATTTTGTGAACGGACCACTGACCCATGGAAGGGTTCCTCAAGATCTTAAGAACTCCCTGCTGTTCCCTCCATTAAAGAAACCTTCCCTAGATCACCAAGTGCTTTTCCAATGATTGTCCTATTGCTGGCCTACCTTGGCCATTGAAGATTTTGGAAAGGGTTGTAACTAATCAACTTCAGAGGTTTTTAGAGGAGAATCGATTCCTCAATACCTGTCAATCGAGGTTTAGACCGGGACATGACACGAGACAGCCTGAGTGGCTGCCTGGGATGGCATTCTTAGGGCCGCTGATGAGGCAGACATGAGCATGTTAATCATGCTCGACTTGTCAGCAGCCTTTGATACCGTTGCTTTCAAGCTGCTCCTAGCTAGACCAACTGAGGTTGCTCGGGTGTCACATGATTCCTTGGGGTGGTTCTCTTCTTTTCTTTCAGATAAGATTCAAGTTGTCAAATTGGGAACATTTTTGTCTGACAATCTTCCTGTCCTGTGTTGGGTGTCTCAGGGGTGCTCCGTTTCCCGAATTTTGTTCAATATTTACATCAGGCCGTTAATGGACATTGCGGCTAAGTTTGAGTTGAACTATCACTCCCATGCAGACGACACACACATGTAAGTCAGGTTAAAATACCCATCTGATGCTTTTAATTGGATAATGGGCTGTGCCAATGCAATAATAAGCTGGATGCTGGAAAATAAACTTCAACTTAACCTCTCAAAAACCAAGGTTATTATTTTTGGTCCAAATAATCTACTGAGAGACCTTCATGTTGTGGCAAATTGTCCTGCCCTTTTTGATGTACCAATTTCATTTTCTGACATGGTGAAACACCTTGGTTGTATATGGCAGGCATCACTGAGCTGTAAAGATCAAGTTACAGAGGTGGTTGTATCTGTCTATTACCAATTTAGGCTACTAAAATCTGTTCAGCCATTTATCTCTGAATCAGAATGTCCTGTGGTTGTGGGTACAATGACTAATTCTAAATTGCTCTACTCTTTTTTTAGGGGTGCCAGTGAGTCAGTTACACCGACTACAAGTTGCCCAGAGTGCTGCAGTGAGACATCTATACATTCTTTCTAGATCTGCATCTGTTTCCCTATATCGCAAGAAGCTACACTGAGTACCTGTTTAACTAGGAATTGAGTTTAGGACTTGTCTAATCCATAAATGTATCTGTGGTAGGGCGACCATTTATTTGGCCTCTAAAATTAGTCTTTATCATGTGACACGCTCTCTTCGTTCCAGGCAAAACAAAATCTGCTGGTTATTCCATCATCTCATTTTGTTTTTTGTGGTGATCAATGTTTCTCAACTAAAGCTCCCCATCTTTGGAATGCATAGCCCATCGAACTTCGGAAGTTATCTTCTCTGGATCTTTTTTGAAAAAAACTGAAAACCTACCTGTTCCAAAAATGTTCTGCTTTTTCTGTCTTAAGTTGTTGCGCTTGGAAATAAAGATCTGCGCCTAGACGCAGGTTTCTATTCTGTTACATTGGATGTGCGCAATTTAAATATCAAATCAGTGTTCCAACATCTCAGAGATCATGGTCTCCTACTTAACAGGGAGAAATGTAAATTTCTACAGAGGAATGCTTTGGGTATGTCTTCCAGAAGACAGGTTTATTGGGTAACCCAGAAAAGATAGCGTCATCAATGCATCGCAGCCCAAATCACCATCAGGGATACAAAACGTTTTGGGTATTGTGAACTTTTGTGGTTTCTTCATCCCCAATCTAGCACCTCCAACTGAACCCTTATGCCATCTTACCCGCAAAGTTGCCCATGGGCATGTGGACTGCTTGAAACTAAATAAAACAAAATAAGACCTGGTTGCTGTGACAACAATGTTTCTTTTTGCCCCTCTCAGAGGTTCTAATGGATTTGAGCCCATAGGTTTACGAGCTGTTTGAGTTTAGGTGGAAAAGACAGGGAGTGGCTGCCAATTGCATATTTCATTATTGCAGCAAGATGCTCACACCCACTGAGCGGCAATATTCACAAATAGAACAGGAGCTGCTGGCTGTGCTGAGGGGCTGTCACCATTTTCACCTATACCTATTCGGTTAGAAAGATGGCTCTTACAATTGCAGGATTACACAGTCACACTGCAATTCAGGATGGGTGCTGGTAACCCTGTTGATTACTTGTCTCTTCACCCGGCATCCTGTCAATCTAGAAGTATTACAGTAGAGGAAAGGGCACAAGAAGCCGACTGTTAGAAGAACAATGTCTCTAGTGGACATCGCCACAGATTCCGTTCAACATGCAGGTGTTCAGTTCATCATAGATCAGGTATGCACAGGTCAATAGAAGAAGATTTTGGTAACTCTTCTTTGACATCACCCTTCTGGCACACAGCCATTCTTGCAGGGTCTATGCTGAGTGAGAACAGAGCTGTCAGTAACAGAGAATGGCTTACTACCAAGAGTATCAGGACTGGTCATTCCACCTCAATGAATCCCTAAGGTGATAATTCTAGGCCACACAGAGCACCAAGATGCAAGTGAGATAAAGGCCAGGTTGAGGGAAATGGTCTAGTTCCTTGAATTGGAAGAAGAAGTGGACATGTTGTTGGCCGGCTGTACATAGTGTCAAATGACAGCAGTAGCAGCAAAACCACCACAAGCGAGTCCCCTACCAGAAGTATGACACTCTGACAAACCCTTAGATTTAACTTTGGGACAGTACTTCAAAACAAACATTTTATATACATGCTAGATGAGCTCTTGAGATACTCTAGGAGGCGGGTAATCCTGCTGACTGCTGCAGAGGTGGTCATTCCAATATTGGATAGCTTATTTGCAGCGCATGGCCTACCCACATCGATTAGGTATGATGATGTGCAACCATTTCAAAGCAAATAGTTTCAACTGCTTTCAGGTGGAACATAGATGAATCACTTCATATTGGCCATGCCCTAACAGCGATATGGAGAGCTTCAGTAAAACACTGAACAAAGCATTCAGAATAGCTCATGCAAACAGGGACTACCTGGATAATACTCTCATTTAGTTCCTGATAGCATATTGGATGACCCCACCCACTTCAATGGGAGTGGCCCCAGCTGAAGCTTTCCTCTAATAGAAAGGTGAGATCTAGGATCCCGGCGCACACCTCAAGACAAGCAACCAAGAAAAGATGTAAGAATGGCAGACAGTGCCAAGTGAAGGAGAATGCAAAAGAAAGAAAGTGAAGACAACGCAAAGAAAAGTCCATTACCATGGGAGATAAAGTGCTGATTCACAATCAGCATCGGGCACAGGATTTGTCTTCTGTTCAAAATGGTACTCTGGACTGTAGAAGCTAAAAAGGGCTCCATGGTCACTGCAGAGAGCGGACACAGAAGAGTGATGAGCAACTGCAATTGGTTTAGAAGAATCTCATGTGACCTGACTGAGGAAACCCAGTATCACCGTAGATGGCAAGTACATGGAGCGAAGCTGGAGAGAAGACTACATGGAAGACATTCACATGGGCAGGGAGATCATGGTCATGCCAATGAACCATATATAAATGTGTCACCTGATGGGAAAACAGTAAGAAAGACCAAGTTCTGAACACTCAGATACAAAGAGAAAAGCGGCACCAAGCTATCTTGTCAGAGTGAAGAGAATGCCTCCTCTGAATTTAAGAGATACTGTATGTATACATAATTATCAAGTTGATTAAAAGTTTATTATTGTTCAAGAGGGATTATTTTAGGATGTAGAATGCTCACCCTGGGAAACATCCATCATCACATAGTCACATGTGAGTATTTGTTTTGAAGCTTTATGTGGACTGCCTGCCAATCCCTTAAGGATTGTGTCCAGACTCCCAGTAAGCCTCATTGGTATCTCCTGCATATATTGGATTAAAGTATTTTGCATAACTTGTTTGGTCTTTGTTGTGCATGATTAGAGCCCTATTCATGCCTATGTGCTTGCCCGCTCTCTCATGCCAGAACATTACCTTTAGCATGACAGCACAAGTTAGTAATAACATATCTTGAGTGGCCCCCTTAACTGTGGTTGTAAAAACGCATACAATAATTTAGTACTCCATCCAGAACACTACATTAAACTTTTCATTTGCACATTGTAAATAAGTATTTTAAAGATAAGGGCCTCAAACTAAGCCTTTTGCCAAAGTTGCATGATTTAGGCGCAATGCATGATGAATAATCTATATTCTGGAACCGATTAAAGTCGTTTTGCATCAAATTTCCAGAGCCCTTTATCTTGCCTCATTAAAGACCTATCTTTATTGATCGCTTCCATGGCCAGATGTTGCTAAATAGTTATTCTGTAGCCTTGCCAGTTGAATACCTTTTGTTTAATGGGTAACATGCACACCTTGTCTTTAGAAGAGTACTGCAAGAAGTGTACCATTCTCTTAGTCTCCCAGCCAGTAGTTATTCTCAGTTTTCTCTCCTAATGGGGCACATATCCTTAAAGCACTTTAGCAGCAAGCCATGCATGTTATCCCCAAATTGCTTCTCCAACCCCCTACGCCTTTTGTCATTAGCCATTAATATGCACTCCTAAGTGGTGTCGTTCTCCCAGATTTGCAAATGTTTCTCCTTTATATTATTTGTAGCTCTTATTAAGGCTCTTTATGCAACTTCATGATTTTTGTTCCTCCTCCCCCATTTTGTTTTCCACACGGGTCAGCTTAGACTCAAAGATCTTACCTTGCCCATCTCTTCAAGGAGGTAATGCTGGTTCCTGAAAAGGCCACTGATGGTGGGCTCAGGTGAAGGAGGCAGAATGTCCATTAGGTGGGGACTGTTGCCTTTCCCACATTCCTTGTTTTCTGTGCCTTGGGTGACGGATGGTCTACTTTTTTCCCCAGTTTTCCTGTTTTGATGCAATACTGGAGGCTAATTAAAGTCTGCTGCTGAGCTTCCAAGGAGGAGTTGCAGGTTTAAAGAGTCATCTCTCTCATGGGCATTTCTACAGTCCAGAGGTTGACTTTCCTATTGCCACAACCTTTGCGGCAAATCCTATTCTCCAGATGTTCTGCACTGATTGACGATGATTCATTATGCTGGTCAGTGGCCTAAGGACAGACCCATCCTGTCAATCATGGCTTTTGTTGCACTGTTGCATCTTCCCACACCAAGGCCTCATCATTGGTGCTGCTTGCAGTAGGAGGGTGATCGCAGCCTGCAGAACTCACCTCCAACCTTCGCCTGACACATGGCTGCCTCACTCCAATTTTCAGGATGTATCTGTTTTTCTGGTGGCCCTCCCCCTGTTGGGTGGCTACAACTGTCAACAATTATGCAACCAAATGTTATTTACATGGAATAAACTACGAGCGTCGAGGTTGCTACGATATATAGAGTTAGCGAGGCATTGCCTGAAGGAGTTTGCTTTGCTGTGGATTGCGCTATTTGCTCCCAGCCACTATGAAAAGGGCTCCCCAGTAAACATTGTAATGGTGTGAAAGTGATTTTTGGATTACAACCATTTTATCCTTTAAAGATGCAACTGGAATGTGCAGACTTATTCAACTATTGCCTGAATCAATGTTAAAAACATGTGAAAAAGACAAGGCCCTGTGTGGTGTGCCCAGTGGAATGCATTTACATACCAAAAGAATTCAGAATACCTAAAGACACCTGTTTAGAACTTAAAATGTCAAGATTAACCCACTTGTGTTACAAGCATGTCATGTGTTATAAATGATCATATTTTGTATGTTTCATTTAAACTAAATTAATGTAAAAGGTCATACAGTAAAAACAGCATTTAAAGGTCCCCTTTTATTCTGCTTGTGTGTATTTCACTTTGAATCACATTGGGCCTCATTACAAGGTTGCCAGTCCAGTAAAATCAATGCCTTTACGGTAATACTGGCATCGTTTCCGGACGGAGCATTATGAATCGCGATGCCGGTGTCACTGGCATCGGCAGGGACCAGCCGTGACCGGCCTCACTCTTGCCAGTATCAGCGTTGACACGTGGCAGCCGTGCCAGTGACACTGGCATGCCGCAGTTAAGTGCATATCAAGAGGTGCACACACATGCTCTTACCGGCATGGGCATGCCGGTAATAACGTATACAATGATGCTGTTAACACCGGCATCGCGGTGCAGGTGTTAACAGGAATCTGATGTGCAGAAACCTGCCACAGGTGGCCACAATCAGCACAGGTGGAGGCATTGGAGTCAGGCACAGCACAAAAGGAGCACACACACACACCACACCCCTCCCAAAGCCAAAATGCTACCATTAGCACTAGCTTTACTGGAGCAGAAGTGCATGCATGAACAGCTACTCTAGGAGGAGGCAGTGAGCCAGTGCATGCAGCGTATGCGCACGAGGAGAAGGAGGGCGAGAATGGGCCAGCAGATACCCAATGTGCAGGCAACCAATCCCCAGTCTAAAGGCCAGCCCATTCAACCTGACTCCTGCCCAGATCCACACCCTGTACCGGCTGGACAGGGACACCATCACCACAGTAGTGGACCTCATACACAATGAACTGGTGAGGGTAATCAACATCCGGACAGCCAGCCCCCCCTGCTGAAGGTAGTGTGTGTGCTACACTTCCTGGTCACAGGCACTTATCAGCACACAGTGGGGCACCTTCATGGAATATCACAACCCTGCTTCTCCCGTTTGCTCACCCAGGTTCTAGGTGCACTCCTGAACTATGTATGTGACCACATAAGCCTGCCACAGACTGCAGAGGAGGTGAAGGCCACCAAAGTTGCATACCATGCTATCGCAGGCATGCCCAACGTCATAGGTGCGCTCGACTGCACACATGTTGAGCTGGTGGTCCAGCATGCTGTAGAGGTAGTGTACTACAACAGGAAGCTGTACCATTCCCTAAATGTACAGATGGTGTGTGATGCACGCAAAATAATAACGCATTGCTGTGCAAGATTCCCTGGTGCCACACATGACGCCATGTTGCTGCGTAACTCCACGCTGCCCTGCTACATGGCACGACATGCCGGACCTCGTACATGGCTGTTGGGTGAGTCTAATCACAGGGGCATGAGGGGTGTTGAATAGGGGAGACAGTTAACAGCATAGTCAACTTGTCTGCTGGGTAGACCCTGAGGGGCGTGGCAACATAGCATAGTATTGCATCAATGAGGAGCACAAGTGCACACTGCATGCATGAATGCATTGTGACTCCTGTCAAAACCCATTAACATAACCAGGAATGCAATGAAGTGCGGAGAGAGTGGGTAGGCCAATAGAATGCCCAGTCAGATGTCGAAATAGACCAAGCAACCTCAGCATTACCAACATACACACCATGGACCCTCACACATTGATCAGTTGAAGACCACACACAGTCACGTTCTCTGAAGCATGATATCTGCAAATTTCAAGATTATAAAGCACAGCTGATGCATGCAGATATGCAATGCCTTCACAGCTGTTTCTACAATCAAAAAACAGACCCTAAGCTCACACCAGCACATATATCAGACACATTTGAAAACCTGTACCACATGTACCATAATGCACCACGCTGTACTAACAATGAAATAAATGAGAAGTCTGGAAATTAAATCACGAGTCAGGATACTCCGCCAGAAAGAATGCCATCAGTCACACACAAAATCAGTGGCTGCACTCAGTCCACTGGTATAGTGCAGATCAGTATGCCAGTCCTGTTACCTTAAGGGACACCCACAAATACAATGGTTTCAATATAGTAACACAGAAACGCAATATTCTTCACTTCACCCAGATATGGCAGTCAGGTGCGGGATACATCCAATGTAGCACCATTCCACCATGCTAGCACACACCCAGGCCTATAACAGTACCGTCACCCTTCATCTGTGCCACATACTACCTATGGACATCAGACCTAGACCTATATGGGGGTATGTGTCGATGCATATGTACATGGAAACCTGTGTATGTATAATGCATAATGGAGCAAGACCTGTATCACGACGATGAGAGCAGGCAAATGTGTGAGTAGACACTGTATATGCACACTCCTTTTCTATTGGTAACACAATCCTGAAAAGTGAGACAACAGTGGTCTGTAGGACATGATTTGTGCATGTGCAGGTTCCCATTCAATGGGCCATGTGGCAGCAAGTGCATCTACCCGAACCCCCACAATGATCAGCCCTACATACACTTTCTGGGCAACAGAGAAGAATGTGAATTGCCATGTACTGTCATGTCATCCTGTGTTTTGGTGTTTTTTGTGTACAACACTGTACAGCCTGTGGTAACATGGAATGACCAAAATCATCACAAGTACCCTTTCTCTTGCTCACATGCAGGTGATGCCGGGTATCCCTTGATGGGCTGGCTCTTGACCCCCATCAGGCAACCACACAACAGACATGAGGAGGACTACAACTGCGCACATGCACGCACTCGCGTGACCATTAACCAGATATTTAGCCTGCTGAAGGCCCGGTTCTGCTGTCTCAGCAGGTCGCGGGGAACACTCATCTACGGTCATGAGAAGGTGGGCAAAATTGTGCTGGTATGTGCGATGCAGCATAAGATGTGTACCCGGCATAACAACCCCTTTCTCCCTGACATGGACATGATGCCACCTGAGGATGAGAATGATGAAGATGCTGGGATTCCTCAGCAACACCATGGCCATGATGGACATGCCACACGGCATGCATTCATTGACAATTACTTCTGATTGGATGTGGAAGACATGGAACTGGGCATGGGTCACACTGGGTGCTGGACACTCTGCATTCAATTGATACAGACTCAAGAATCAATGTCCAGGCATATGTTTTTTGCTACACCAGGTGTATTCAAAGATGAAGAATTACGTACATATAATTGTTGAACCGTACACATCTACCCCCCTGAATTTAGACCACACTCCCTCCCCCACTAGCCCCACACACAATGCCCACACACCCCCTCCCCCACTAGCCCCACACACAGTGCCCTGACACCCCTTCCCCCACTAACCCCACACACAGTGGCCCAACACCCCCTCCCCCACCAACCCCACACACAATGCCCCAACAACCCCTTCCACACTAACCCCTATTCCACCACCACCCCCACAACCACCACCCAAACACCTGCTGCCACCTCTCCCATAACCCCCACATCCCCTTCCCAACGACTCCATCCACACATGCACTGGTTACATGGCCTATTTGCGGCCCCTTTTTGGTGGAAGGGGGTGAGGCCCCTGAGGCCGATTCAGTCTCTGCGAGCGATGCACAGGGCTTCCTTGGGTGGAGCTGCTTGGTGTTGCGCTAGCTGATGGGCCAAGTGGTGTTATGATGTGCCGTTGCTCGGAAATTGTGGTCACCAGCATGTTTATCGACTCGGCCATTGATGACATCACCTCATTGCCCTCACGCACATGCCTCGCTAGTTGGTATACGCCCTTGGTTGCCCTGCCGAGCATACGCGCAGTGTTGAGGGAGGTGTCCTGCATCGTCTGGCGTGTCAACTCAGCCTCAGTGACGTATCGGCTGACCAGGGCATGCAGAGCCTCTTGCCGCTCCTCTGTTCGACTGAGGTGGCCCTCAATGTCCCTGATGTGGCACAGTCCGGGCAGTGGCAAGGGTGGTGGGCTGCAGGGGCCTGGGGGAGAGAACACAGCTTCCTCATCCAGTGCCAAATTGCCCTGTGTGCCTGCCCCAGTGCCCTCAATGGTGCTACGCACTCCTGTGTCATCCGTTGCACTTTCTGGGTGGGGCACCTGGGTGGGTATGGAGGAATCCAGATGTTCGGGCAGGCTCCGGACAGGGGATTGTTGGTCTCTTGGCAGGCTCCAGACAGGGGATTGTGGGTCTCCTCGCAGGCTCCGGACAGGGGATTGTAGGTCTTCTGGCAGGCTCATGACTGGGGACTCCGGATCATCCTGGTGATGGAACTGGGTGTTTTGGCTGATGTGCCAGCTTGGCCACTGGTGGTGTTGGTTTGCAGGGATGGTTGGCCGCAGGTGTTGTGGACTTGTGGTGCTGCTGGCCAGCAGGTGTATGGTGGTGGCGGGGGGTATGAGCGGTAGATTTAGAGGCACGCTCTGGTCTTGTGGCGCTGTTGCCTGGCTCCTGGCTAGTGATGGTAGATTTTGTGCGCCGGCCACGTGCTGCAGTGGCGGTGGGTGTTGCGGCTAGCTCACCCACGATTTCAGATGATGTGCCTGTGGGGGACAGTGAAGCAAGGCATTATAGATGTGTGTGAATCCATGTGACATACATCAAAGCTACTACATTCATAGTCATGTGGATTGTCATGGTCACAGTGTAGGACTTGGCATAGTGCACACATGATTGTGTGGGGGAAGCAGTGTGGGGACATATTTGCAGTGTGGACATGGATGGCGCAGTGTCTGTTGGCTGGGGTACTGGTGTGTAGTGGCTTGGGTGTTGTGGCCATGCAACCGTGGCTCTGTGACATATACAGTTTGATTGTGATAAGGATGTGGTCAACTTCTGTACGTTGCTGCATTGATGTTGAGTCTGAGGGAAGGGACATGGTGAGAGTGACAGGTGGGCGACTGCTGTCAATGGTGTGTGCATCTTGCCATGAGGTGGATTGGGCCATGTGTGCATGCTGATGGTACTTGTGTGTGCATTACAGGGGACATGTGGGGTGTGTCAGTGGGGTTTGTTGCCTGTCTTCCTGGCAGGTGCATAATTGCGTGCGATGAGGCTGTCGTGTGTGACAAGGCAGCAGGGATCTGGTGGCACTGACTTGTCATTAGGACTTCACCGCTGGCATTGGGGAGACATTTGTGTGATTTGGGATTAAAGTCATGGACACACACCGGTATCTCCTGATGACGCTGCTCCCGTCTCAGCATCTCCGACCCCCTCGATGCTTTCCATGTGAAAGACCGAGCTACAAGTTTCCTCCCATGGCTGGAGTTTTATTTGGGATGGTGCACTGCCTCCTGTGGCCTGCACCTGGCTGCGCTCGGCTGCAAGGAGGTTTCGGACCCTGAGACGGAAGTCGTCCCACCTCTTGCAGCAGTCTTTCACTGTCCGTGGTGTTGTCCCCACCGCAGACACATTGGTGGCCACTTCCCCCCATATCGCCTTCTTCCAAATCTGTGCTTGGTGGCGCAGATCTCCTCCAAACACAACATCTGCATGCTCCACAAGAGTGTCCGCAAGCATGTTGAGCTCCGCCTCACTAAAGCATGGTTTGCGCCAACGGACAGTTCCTCGTGTGGCTGACATAGTCCTCAGTGTAACTGTGCACTTTGGATTTCAGTTGCACTCCTGTATGATGAGGACTGCAATGGATTCTGATTTTAAAGATGGCCGCCAGTGGATTTCCCGTTCCGGCGCGATGACGTTGCTTCCGGTGTCGGTATTACCGGTACTGGCGATTACGGCCTAATCGGTGTCTGCAGCATCGAGGATGCCGGTATTAAGGGTTTGTGGGCCGTTACCGGAACCAGTAATTTTCTGTTTTTACCGGCAAACTCGTAATGAGGCCCATTGTGTATTTAAAAAAAACTCAGTCATGGCTTGTTCAGACATATTTCTGTTGGAGCATGGGGAGCAGGGGGGCATGAAACCATCTAAGAATTCACCTCACACTAGAAACTCCAGATCGCAATGCAATATTACAAGGCATGAACCCACGCAGAGCCATTGATCTATTTTTCTGAAAGCATTTTCTAAGGAGACAGCTCCATAAACCCACTGCCAGATGCCAACTAAGAGGCTTGGGCTCTGGGCTTCAAAGAGACCTGTCTCCATTTATAAAGCATAGTTTCACACAAAAAAACATAAGCTGCATTATGCAGCAGTTTATCTGGTTTTCATGAGAGGCCAAAGAAATTCTGTATGGACACATTGATATCATGAAAAAAAGAGTATGCAGGAGATGGATCCTTTATAGGATGAAGCCAACATTTAGTCATTGTCAAAATGGATAAGAACATGCATGTTATCTGTGTGACAGGACATACGGCCATAAATAACCATGCGTACTCCGCCAGACAGTCCAAGGGTGTTTATTGACTTTACAACAGACCAAGTGACTGTTAGTTTCAGATTTAGATCTTTCAGGCCTACCAGGTTCTTAGGATGTTTGGTGCTATGGCCAACCCCCTCCATCTGTCTCCCGCAGGGGAAACCCCTCCCTAGCCCAGACATCCTTAGTGTAGATATTAGTTTCTATAGATCAGTGCCACCTGTTATGTTCTCTCTTTCTGAAAATAAAATTGAATTCCCTAAGATGAAGGCTAACTCCCTGGGGATTTTCTATACTTTCCCTAACCTATCCCGCTTAGTACTAGAGGGAGTTAGGGAAGGTGACTTCTTTGCCCGGTGTAACTCTAGCTTCTTACACACGTCTTCTTACCTGATCCTTCCCTACACTGAATTCGTAAGAAGTTCTCCACCAGCCATACTGCTGTCTCTCCAGTCTCTCACTCTGCCTTTTCACCTCCACACTTTGATTTTACTTCTACTCTTACTTCTTAACTCCTTCACTTACTATTATCACTACCTCCTTTCCTCCCGCTATTCTACCCTTGTTATCTCTGTCTCACTCTATGCTGATAGTTACTCATATTCTCCCACTCTCTGTCGCTCTTACTATTCTGTCTCTCCTACTATTTCAACTCTGTACTTCTCCCTCGCTATTGGCCTCTGCTACCTTCTACTGCTTCTTTTTCTCACTAACGCTCTCTCCACTTCATTCCCCTTCGAAACATACCCTTTGCCCCCACTACCACTACTACTACTTACTCCCTCTCGCTATTCCGCTACTATCTACCCTCACCACTACTATTGCCTCTGCCTATCTCCACTCCCAACTACTACTACCTCTGCTGATACTATCACTAACACTCCACCACTCCTACTCCTCAGACTTTCTGCTCTCACACTCAAACACTCTACAGGCCCCTCTTAACAGTAGCCTCCAAACTCCAATCACTCTAGCCTCCTCTGGTCTCTCAGACAACTCAGGTCTCACCCTACTAACCCACACTGAATCATCTTCTTCCTGGCCCCACTACCTGCATCCTTCAGGTAAGGAAGGGTGGGCAGGGGTCTGCCCTTGCACTGGCACCGGTCGGCCAGCTCTCTCCCCCTGCTTGACAGGGCCTGAAAGCAGACCCTGTCATCGTTGCTGAAACCCAAATATTTAATCATTTAAACAAAATCATACTCTGTGATGCAACATATGCCAGACATGAAACAAATTGCATTTGGTAGAAATTAGATCTACCAAACCCTGTAAAAGTTCACAAAGGGTGCCAAGTAAAGATTGGGAGATAAATGGTAAAAACACATAACTACCCACATTTTATCACAGCATGATCGTTCATGCATGTAATCGTGCACACCGATCTACAGGATTTGATATTTTACCCTTCTTTTCAGTGTCATAAGACTGGCAGTGGCAGCTGGTGACTTTTTTAATCAGAGCGGCTTAAATGTTTCCCCCAAATATGTGGGAGCGACCAACCATAGTGAGGGAGACCAAACCAACCAAGGGGGGTTCTCCCCCAGGGACATTTTTTAAATAATAGGATAAAATGGTGCATTTTACAGTACACATTTCTTGAAAATTGGGTTAAAAGCCACACTATATATAGGTTGGCCAAAAATATATAGGCTGGCCAGTTCCCAGGTCAATGGGCATCAAGAGTAAAGCAAACATGAATCATGTTTGCTTTACTCTCGATGCTCATTGGCATGGCATGTTTCATGTAAACTTTCTGATAAATGTACACCTCCATATGGCACCAAAACCTACATCAATGGCGTGTGGTCTGTTTTTATTTTAAATTACATTCCCCACAAGAACATTTTGAAATGTTCCACTCTGAAATGTGTGAGCCTCTTTCTCTATCATAGAATATTTCCATTCACTTTCTGTTAGAGTCCTCGATGCATGCGCCACTACTCCCAACTGAACCTTACCTTTTTGTGACGATGTGGTTCCCAATCTATAACTGCTTGCATCCACTCCTAATAAACATCCTTTCCCACTCCCAAAATGTTTAAGTACCAATGTCAACTTCATCTCAATTTTTAGTTCTTTGAAACATTTCTCTTCTATGCATGCCCATTCAATCTGTTTGACGTGCAAATAATTCCACCAATCTCTAATAAAATGTGGTCAGCCAAAGGAATGATCTTAACTGTTCTACATTCACAGGAGATGGTGCTCCTTGGATAGCATCCAAGTGATCCTGTTTGGGGTTGGTGCCCTCTCTGCATATGCTGTGTCCCAAATGCTCTTCCTTATTTTTCCCATAAATGAATATGTCATCTTTGAATGCCACAGCTCCATCTATTCCTCTGAACAAATTGTGCATTATTCTCTGGACCACCAAGGAGGCACTTGCCAGACCAAATGGCATCTGCCTAAACAGAAACAGCCCATGCAGTGTTATAAAAGCTGTCAGTCATTTTGAATTCCGATGAAGTCTTACTTGGTGATATGCACTTCCAAATCCAAATTACTGAATACCTTTTCCTAACCTTATAACGGTAATGTTCTTGTAAATGCAGCAATAGGTGACAATCAGACACCACAAATCTATTTAGATCCCAAGTCTACACACATTCATACCTTGCCATCTACATTTTCTGTCAGTACAACTGGGGAAACCCATTTCACACTCTCCATAGTTTCAATCACCTCACTCATTCATCATCTCTTATAACAGTTGATCCAATTCTCTTCAAACTAATTGGGGCCTTGCTCCTCATCAGTACTGCTCCATATTTTAGTATTATCTCACGCACAAACCTACCAAGCACACGCAATTCCTTCTTCAACAGTTTGGGATAACCATTGATCAATTCTTGTGTTGCTTGGTTTTCTATACACGGCACCTGTTCTTTCTCTCCTGGCTGTCACCCTGTTGAATCCACCCCAGTGTTGATGCTCCCTTACTTGCCATATAAACCTTAGCCTGTGTTTTTCTGCCTCTGTATAGAATATCACAAAACACATCACCTAAAATGTCAATCTTCCCACCTCCATATCCCCTGGGTTGAATATTAGGAGTGTACACCTTGCATTCTCTAAATACATCTCTAAACTCCTCTAAATCAAATACTGTATATTTAAAACACAAATCTGCCATTACGCTCTTCTTGTGTTCATTGAAAAACACAGTGTACCAGGGTCTCTCTCGCTCACCGAATTCGGTTCTTCATTGACCATAAATATGAAGTTTGCTGCACTTTCATCCGTCCATTCCACGTTGCTCTCTATATAATGTACTCTGCTCTTATTCCTCACATAACACATCTGTGAAAAGACCCCCTCTATCCACAATTTAAACATTATTGTTCTACTGCTGGACATTCTTTACTATTCGGAAGGTGATTTTCTTTGCTACATTGAAAACAATGTCTCTTGTCACCTCTAAGTTGATGTATGTATGACCCTTGCATTTCTCTTCTTCCCCTTTGCATTTGCCTTTTTGACCGACTCAACAGCTTACAGGTCCTCTTTTCTTTCTCCTTCCAGCACCTTGATGCTTAGTTCTAATGCTTCAATACGTGTTAAATTCACTAATTAGTACCTAATCTCGCAACAGTTGGTCAGGTGTTATCTTTCCAAAGTTGCATTTCGACGCCGTACTGCTTAGTGCCTCCACATAATGCCCTCTCCTGGCATGTGTTGCCTGGTATAGATATTGCATTGTTCCACTACCTTATTGCTTGCTTTTTCCCGCAAATCTCTCCTCCAATCTTGTCATCCCTATCATTAACAGATCTTTATCTTCCTCCTTTTGGCTTGGGAGGCAGATGTTTCATAGGCCGCACAGCCTCCACCC
Organism: Ambystoma mexicanum; assembly: GCF_040938575.1. Lineage (NCBI taxonomy): Eukaryota > Metazoa > Chordata > Amphibia > Caudata > Ambystomatidae > Ambystoma > Ambystoma mexicanum. The sequence goes on along the minus strand of NC_090935.1, from coordinate 1,144,382,717 downwards.
TAATGACATTTTTCATTAGGGTGGAGGCTGTACGGCCTCATTTTTATTTCACCTCTGTGCGGGGGCGGAGTTTCAACACCGCGGCACGCGAAGCGACGTGCATGGGTGCACTGCTCAGTGTCCTGTGTCAGCGTGTTCCGTGATTCCGTCACTCGTCGCCACTTGTGAAGAAAGATGGAGCCTAAAGGTAATTAAATTGACTTCATTAACTAGTAACGGGAGCGGGGCGAGGGAGACGGGCGGCCAGGGTCTACTACAGTGAAGTGGTTAGAATGCTGTCCTCCCAACCGTCATCCCAAAATGTTCAATATTCTCGCAGGTCTCTCGCACAGAAGGACCCGCGTGAACGATCAGTGCTACAACCTGCATCATCCATTCTCCTGCCCCTGCCAGCTACCATTGTTTAGTGACGTATTTAATTGATAAAGTAAAACCCTTCACCCCCCTGCTTGGCATGAACTCTCTCACATTCATAAGCCCTCAAAGAAAGATGCCCGTTTAACATCAATGTCTTACAAGCTTGAACCAAACAAACATTGGCACTGTTTCTCCACACACACGCGTGCGCACTCCATGCTAGAGTTGGGGGAGCCAGGGATTTCATGGGTAAGGAGGCTGAGCCAGGCCCGAGGGCCGAGCCTGGGAGTCAGGCCTGGCGCTAGGAGTCCACTGTGGGCCGAGGCCATCAAATCCCAGGCTCCCCTAAAAAAAGGGAAAATAATTCAATGCAGCCATGGCGAGCCACCACCAGTGCTGCATTGATTTTTTTCCCCCATTATGCAAATGTATTTCCATATTGTCCACGTTGCAGGCACAATGGAAATAAATGCAGAAAAGGAAAAAAAAATAAACACGGCCCTGGTGCCCTCTGGGCACCCGAGTCGCCAGCAGGGCCGCTTTTATTTTTTTCATATATGGGCATATCGTTCCATTTTGCCAGCGCAGCGCGCCTGCAATTTTTTTTTTTAAATGCCCATTTATTTTTCACTGGTTGAAGGCCCGTGGCATCTGGGTGTACTGGCCGGAAAGGAGGATCGGGCGGGGAGCCCCCGTTGGAGCCCGGGCCTCGCCAGGCTCGCCCACCTCTACCTCTACTCCATGCTGTAGTCCAGTCCCTTCTGGGCTCTGTAATAGCAGGAGCAGGACATGCAAATGTCTCCTGAGGGCAGTGGAAGCGATGACCAAAGTTGAAGAGAAATCCCCTTTGGTACATTAGGGTGGTGTCCCTGCTGATCTCTGATCTTAAATGCTCTTATTTCTGAATTCTCTTGCTAGGATAGCCGTTCCATAGATAATTTTTGACTGTATTTGAGAGCGTTTAAAGTGATGCAATTAATTAGTTATTGAATATATTGAATATTGTTGGCATAGAAAATATTTTAAGCTACTAAAATGCTTTAAAAATGTATTGTGTTTCAATGTGAGCAGGTGAAATAAAAGACTGGCGGAGCCAGTCGCTGAGGGAGTCGCAGTCCTTGCAGTCCCTGCAAGTCCCGGCGAAACCCGCAGGGAAGGGATGGATCCTGCTACACAGCAGCTAGCCGACCCTCAACAGATCCACTCTAGGGCGGGAGAGGGGATGAAGAGACTCTTACGAAGCTCTAAACCATCAAACAGCATAAAAGGCGAACTCAGCCCAGTGCCTGGGGGGCCAAGCACCCAATCCCCCCACATTTTTCCAAGACCGCTTGCCCAAAACAGGGCCTACCCCTCGGGCGGGACTACAGTTTGGAACTCTACTTCTGAGCCCGCTCCCCCTCTTCGAGCAGCGGAACTCTTAGAGGGGGGCTTCGGACACATGCTCCAAGGCGTAACTGATTCCGCCAGTCCACAACCAATCATCTCCACAGCCCTAAAGGGCCATGACAGCACTGAATTCTCAGGGAGCAACCCGAATTCCGTGCACCTTCGCGCCCAAATCAGGGCGGCTTACCACAGACCCAATGAAGACTGCATGCCTCTTCCATCGGGCTCGCCCGAGCAGCAGAATCCGCGGAATCCGCCAGCTTTCCCCGCGACCGTCGCCCGCCCCCCACTGCCGGCCAAAGGGCGGACGGGGGAGGCGGAAGACGAAGAAGGGGAGAGCGGCGTATGTAGTCGCGGGAGTCAAAAACAGGGAGGCCCCCGGCTCACAGAATCTCGCCCACAGTGTTAGACAAGGCGGCTCCTACCTGCTTTCCGGGAATCCCTTCCGTGGGTCTGCCAGCAGGGGCTAAGGGGCCCGGGGCCGAGGAACGGTCTGAGCGCCGTGTTAGTTTAGCGGTATGCGAGGAGGAGCGCCCGCTCCAATGACCGCCCCCGGCGGAGAGCGGACTAGAGCGGGTAACCGAGGGAACGTTCTGGGATCCACTCGGCGAGGCTCCCCCAGTGGTGAGACTCAGAACTACATCAACAAACCACAGCCTCAGAGAGCCGTGGGAAGCAAACAGCTCGCCCCCTCCAATATCGGCCGAGGAATGGGCAGACACGGAAACACACAACAGCCCCGTTCTACCCACAACACCCTCTGTAAGAGTGACCATACCTCTCAAACAGAAAGATGGCCCGTTGCGCACAAACAAAATCCCCAAAAAAAACAAAAAAAAAGAAGTGTAACATCAAAAAACAAAGAAACATCCCCAAATGCGCAACTGCATGAGCTAAACATGAAAAGTTCACAACAACAACAAAAAAAAAATTCCATCATCATCAACAAAGCAAGAAAGAGGGGACTAGCAAAAACTACGACGTGCAAAAACAACCTGGGCATGTCGGTAAAAGACTTCTTCAACCGCCTGGGCAAAAGAAAACTCGTCATCGACCACGAAATCTCTGACGCAGACATCCTAGAAGTACTCACTGACCTGGCTCCAACACCCAAGACGAGAAAAATAGAAGAAGACTCGGCAAGTGGGAAACCTGCAGGGCGAGAAAATCCTCCTGCCTTCCTACACCTCGAGAACCGGGAACCGATTCCGATATCCACCAACCACGAAACTTGGCTGGGGACTATCCCTAAGGGACCCACGGCAGTAAGTGCAGCAGGCAGCTCTGCCACTTCGGAGCAGCAAGCCAGCGAAATAGATGGGCTGCATCGGAACGACACCCTCGTCACCATAACTCCTCAAAAAAAAAAGAAGGCTCTGCCGATTGGCAGTCATGACAATACAAGTGACACACCAGCAGACGCCTTGGGAACAGAACTACTGAGTGACAAAATCGCCCGGACATCAAACCTATTGAAAACAATACAAAGCCCGGAAATCTATGAGCAGACAATCCCTGGAATTATGAGCCCAACTGTCAGACTCACTACGAACTCAAAAGGGTCAGAACCAGAGAACAGCAACAAATCCGGAACTGAGCCACAGGAGGAAGCCACGCCCCCAAATCCTGTCGCCGCTCGGACGCAGACTAAGGGAGCAAACTCCTATACACAGACTTCACCCAATGATAAACAAAAGAAGGCCGTTCACCAGAATTTGTCAAATCCACGCTCACACAAGGCTCATAACCTGCCTCAACAATTAACATTGGACGAGACCCTCGTAACCCCAAACAAAGTCAGAAGGAGCAGTGAGGCTTCTGCCCCTAGTAAAAACGAGACTCCTGGGGAAAAAACACGACACTCTGGCTTTTATGTCAGCAATAACAATAGCGCTCGCCCCCTTTTGCAAACTCTATGCAGCACTGAGTGACTCGCTGAAAGATCAGACTACGCTTTTAGCAATGACACACACTAAGCTGCTATTCCTTGAAGAATACATTGCAGCACGGGGAACACGTCCACTCGAAAAGCCAAAGGGCTTAACAGATAGCTTCCCAGCATCAAGGGGACAGGAAATGGAGGGACAAATCCTAGAACCTGCAGCGCTTACCTCAAGAAGAAACAAAGCTACCCAAACTGATCCCTGCTGCCATCCGATGTCTACGGGAGAAAATTTGTCTTCTTCCTTAAACCGAACCCGGGAGGGCCACTTTGCGCTCTTCTCCGCTTTTCCCCCTAAACCAAAACCTTGCCCGTTTCGGTCATCGGCATTAAAAGCCCCCAAAGGGTCAGCAGAAGGCATTAACATCCCACGGGACCCAAAGCCGGCTATTCCACTAAAGTCAATGTCTGCAAAAACAACAACCCTTAGAGCGGACCAAGAAGAAATAGTCCTAACACTCGGAGCCCAGCCGAGACCAACTCGAGAAAAGAGACGGAAAAACCGAGAGGAGAGCGCTCTGCAACAAACTCCAGACAGTGGAACAAGTCTCAAATCTTCCCTGGCCAATGAAAAAACGTATGACATTCAGCCACTACCAATTTCACCGAAATCAGTGGACGACTTTCTAAGGGACAAGACCGCTATGAATATTTCTCAGCATCTAGACACACCGGACGTAAGCAATCAAATCGACTTAACTTCAGACAAAAGAAACTCGCCCCCAAACCGATTGGCAGGGGAAAGAGGGCAATTAACACCCAGGCACCATCTGCCCTTGAGCAAAGCACCGATAACAGTTAGAAGGACCTCGGGAGGATCAAAGGAATTGAGTCATTGGAAACAGTCATTAGGAAAAAAAAGAAGTTTTCCCCGTGGAGGAAACAAAAATAACTCGAGGAGTGGGAAATAGCCCAAGGTCACGTGAACGACCAGGAGACCAGAGAAGGCTGACAGAATCCAACCCACTCAAAAGACAGAAAAAATACAGACAAGAGTCAAAAGCAACAATCTACAAACTGGAACAAAAATCCAGGAACACAGAGCACATAACTTTGAACAGAAACACGATACTCAGAATCTTCGGTAAAACAACTAAGCTAAAAAATCTGAGGTCAGAAGACCTGGCACTGGTTGAACCGTATCACAAATAATAAACAGCAAAAGCTTACTTGCATCTAAAAGCGTCATTCGTGATTAAGGACCTTGAGGACACCGGGAGAGAACTACATAAATCTGGAATCAGGATACTAAATTGGTCGGAGACCAACAGTGTAGCATCAAGGGAGAGAGAAATGATTAGAAACCCGCACTCGAAACCCCAAGATCCCTCAGAACCGAAGAGACAGGACTATGAGGCCCTGTCTCGCACCCCGCGTTGGAGAAAACAGAAGCGAGCGTCTCCGCTAAATCGACATCAAACTTCAAACTACGAAAGAAACAACTTTGGAAACCTAAGGGATCACGTACTGCACGAAACACCCAGGCAAAATTCGAGGACAGAACGAGACTGTGAACCCACCACCCATGCGGAGGGAAGAGAAAACGAAACAAGAGAGGGAAAAGAAAAGATGAAGGAGCAAAAGTGGCAGATAACCTCCCCTACTTTTCCCCGCGACCCGAATGCGTCAGGGAAATTGACGACTCAGAAATCCATCCAACAAAGAACCAGCGCGCCTCTTGGATCCCAGGATAGCCAAAGTATAAGGAACCAGCTGTGGTCCTGGCTACCGAAAGCCCTTCTCAAACCACCACAAAAATAGCAACCAGCAGGGCCTAAACAGCTGCCCCGAGACAACATGGACAAAACAAACAAAACCACCCTAAAACTGGGTTCATGGAACACGTGTGGATTCAAACACTTAACACAAAAAGGAGGAATCAACTTAGGGCAGTTTGACATCTTGGCCCTACAAGAAACCTGGCTTACGGAGGTTCCGTCTCTGGACGGTTTTGAAATTGTTCTCTCCCCGGCAGTGAAAAGTCGCTTGGGCAGGCCATCGTCTGGAATTCTATTAGCGGTTCGTGCAGGGAGAGGAATCAGCATTACGAATGTTCTGGAATCATCCAAACACCATTTGGTAGCGTCCTGGGAATGGGCCAACCCCCGTGCGTCAAGAAAACAAGCAAAAGAAGACCCCCAGAAGGCCAAGCTTGCAGTGATTGTTGTATACTGGAATTCCCTAGTAATCTCTGACGTAAAGTTCCTCAAACTGATTGAAAAATCTATAGATACCATATTTGTGGAGGAAAACATAGTTCACATAATAATATGCGGAGACTTAAACGCCAACTGTCAGACCCGAAGGGAATGGACGGGAGAGTCCATAAGGAAGAGCACAAAGGAAGAAAGAGGAGCCCAATGGAATGATCTTATGGCTTCAAGAGGGTTCACCAACATGGCTAAGGACTTTCCTGCTACAAATAGACCTCCGACGTGGGAAAGAATGAAAAAGTCTGCGACAATAGACTACATCTTCACATCGGCAGAAATGCAGAAAGTGATGTCCTCATTCGAGGTGATTAAAACAGAAGCAAGCGACCATAACTTACTACAAGCAACGTGGAACTCCAGCTGTAAAAACAAAATTCGGATGAGGCATATGGTCGAAAGTAACAATCAAGGAACTCGCCTAAGGCTAACAGAAGAAAGAATCGACCAACTAACTTCGAAATACACTATCTGCAATTCAACAATAGATTACCAACCCCTGCTAAGCCCTTTTAAAATCATCTTGAACAAGAAACGGGGGACGGACTTGGCCAAATCGCACCAATTTGTTAAACAGGTGGTGGCTAGAAGGGCTATAATACGAAAGTTAAAAAGGTGGACGAAAAGCAACAACTCGAAAGCGCTGCAAGAAGAACTGAAAGCGGAAACGAAAAAATACAAAGCCTGGATAAAAAACCATCGAATAAATCTGTACCAAAAGGACTCTGAAACAATGCTGAAAAAAGGGGCGGGAAAAGATGCCCGAGATTTTTGGAAACTGCTGAACCAAGTGTGCACGACAAACTCAAATACCCCTTGTAACGCAGTAAGCGAAGTAAACTGGATAACGCACTTCACCGACCTGTTTCAAGCACCATCAAAGGCGAACCCTACAAACCACGAGGAAACCGAAACAGAGTGGATAGATGTGTCCGATAAAGAAGATATCCACGACTTGTTGAGAAAACTAAAAGCTTCCAGAGCACCCGGTCCAGACGGGATCACAAACACCGATCTGAAAACATACTCCGAAAACTGGGTGCCTTTTATAAGCCAGGTGCTCAGTAAATGTTGAAACACCAGATCCATCCCGAGGTCCTGGACCTCAGCTATAGTGGTTCCCATCTACAAAAAAGGCGCAAAGTCGGATCCACATAACTACAGGCCAATTGCCTTGTTGGACACAATTGGAAAAATATACGGCTCCCTGCTCCTAAAAAGATTTCAAAAATGGGCAAAGAGCGCCCCCTGCGCTGATTCATTTCAAGCAGGATTAAAAAAAAACCTAACGGCCACAGTAAACATCATGCTCCTCAGCATAACCAAAAGTAAGACTCTGCAAGGATCCTCGAGAACTTTTCTCGCTTTCATAGACCTATCGCAAGCATTCGATATGGTGGACAGAGAAATGCTATGGGAGAAGTTAAAAACATGGGATTGTCCACCGAACATCCTTGCTCCAATAATAGCTCTCCACAAAGGAACAACCATGAGGGTCAAACTAGACCAACAGGGCCTACTCTCGGAAGAGATCCCGACCAACCGAGGAGTGAAACAGGGGCGCCCGTTGGCCCCCGAACTATTTATAGCTTTCCTGGGCGACATAAAAGAAGCAAGTAAGAAGACTAGATCGTTTCCTCCGAAAATTGGCAACACACCAGTCTCGCGATTGCTATACGCCGATGACATCACCCTGCTGGACAGAACAGAAATTGGTCTCCAGAGACAAATGAATGATCTAGCAGAGTTTATCAACCAGGCCAACTTAATCATAAACAAAGCAAAAACAAAAGTGCTCATACTAGGAAAAAAAACCAAAAGATCGAAAGAATTCAACTGGAATCTTGAAAAAGTCAATGTGGAAACAGTAAAAAACTTCAGATATCTGGGTGTAATAATAGACAGCACTCCCACAGAATCAGCGATGCAAAAAGAACTCTGGAAGAAAGCGCGATCCCTGACCTCCCAAGCCAGATTGCTGGATAAGAAATTTGGTCGCTTCTCCCTGATTCCGACAATAACATTCTACAAAGCCAAAGTTGTCCCGGCCCTGACATACGGAGCAGCCGCGATGCCATCGGTCCCAAATACAATATGGAAAAAACTCGAGGGTCACTTTTGGAAATCAGTACTAAATCTGCCAAAATCAACCCAGATGGAGGCAATAAGACGAGAACTTGGCCTCGTCTCACTAAGCACGATAGTGGAATTGGCAAGCGTATCCTTGTTCAGAAAAACAATCCTTCCCGACGCGCCACCTCTTTATAAACTAATAGACTTGGAGATTAAGACAGGCGCTTGCAGTATGATTCTGAATTGGGCTGAACAAATAAAATCAAAGCTGACCCAAATTGCGTGTACAAATGAAGACCTTATCATGAATCCAAACAAGATAAAAAAAAAACTGGAAGAGGCTGACTGGATCAACACCGAGGAGAAAGCCAAAAGAAACAAGACCTTGACCACCTTCCCTCAAGAACCAAAGAAGCTAAATGAGACAACCCAGTTACTCAGAAGATTTCCAAATAAATCAATGCGGCATTTTCTTCTAAGAGCTCGCTTAAACCTGCTACACACAAACGAGATTCTGTTTGCAAGAGGTTATTCGACCTCAAAAAGCTGCCGTCTATGTAAAGCTGACTCAGAAACAGTAAGGCATTTGTTATTGGTGTGTCCAGCGATGCACCAGTTTCGTCTACTATACCTTCACCCGCTTCTCGAACTATACACTGAAAGCGAAGAGGAAACATGGTGGAACCGCCTAATCAGCGGACAAAAAACAAACTGGTCGATTGCAGCAGCAAAAATTCTACAGAATGCCCTAATGCAGTGTACACAGAGTATGCCACCGAACGCAACCACCTAAGCAGAGGAAACTGAGATCTTTTGTTAAATCCAGATTCTGGATAAATACAAATAAAAAAAAAAAAAATTAAAAAAAAAAAGACTGACTCATCGTCATGTTTTATTCTACAAATCACATGCTGCTGTGCTGCAAATGCGCAATACGTTTGCTCTTCAGCACGGCAAGTCTGTGGGCCAGACTCTCAAAACATTTTTGGTGCAAGTGATGAAATGCACTTTTCATGCCATTTACACATTTGTGCAAATAAGGGGCAGTTACTGTGCATTTCAATACGCATCCCAAATTCACAAATTTGATGCATTTTCAAATGTGCATAAATGAGGCACAGGCCCTCATTACAACTGAGGTGCTAAGTGCACCAACTTTACCACCATGGTGTAAACTACGTTTACACCATGGTGGATGGCGGATTTACCGCCCCATTACAAGGTGAGTGGGGCGGTAAATCCCCATTTCCCATTTTCCCTTCCCCATTCCCATTTTTGCCCCATAGGGCATAATGGGAGTGGGGAAGGCGCTAATTACGGCACCGTAAATTACGGTGCCGTAATTAGCACCAAGGTGCCTTAGCACCATGGAACTTAACGCCTGCAAAAAGCAGGCGTTAAGGTGGGAATCAGGCGTTAAGGGTTAACGGTGGCGTTAACCCTTAACGCCTGAGTTGTAATGAGGGCCACAGTGTCCTGCGCCTGTTCGCAACAGGCGCAGGGAATATGTACAAATGATAACAGGGTGTTTCTGAGACTCTGTGATGCATTTTTCCTGAGGTCTGGAATGGCATTTATGTCCCCCAAACAGGGATCACAATGTGATTTTTCTTTGGTTTACATTTCACAGTGATGGCCCCCTTAGGGCGCGATTCCTCTCGTGACATGAGGTGTCATCGTGTGGGCTGCTATGACTTTCGAAGCAGAAACATTTGCTTCTAGTCCCAATGCAAAGGCTAATTGCAGGCTTTCTTTAATTAAACTATTGGTGCGCTCAAATAACCCATTGGTCTGTGGGTGATAAAGGGCTGTCCAGTTGTGTTCTATACATTTCAGCAGCTTGTCATTACCATGGAAGTTAGCTGAACTCCATTGTCTGTTATCATTCTCTATGCTCGCCAATACTTTGATAGTTTGGCTAATGGTGGTGTCCATATTGCACAATGTAGTTCAATACACGTAGAGAGATAGTCTAAGTGTACACTGACATATGTGTCTTTATCACTGTTTCAATGAAAGGGTCCTATAAAGCCGAGTTATCATTTGGACTATACTCCATGAGGTATAGAGATTTCTTTATGAGTGCTTGGCACTAGTCTCTTATCACTTTCATTGCATTCTGCAGAGTATTCCACAGTGGTTTGCATGTCATTGTGGATTCCTGACCACCAGTAAGTTCTTTTAAACTTCCTCGTGGTTAAGGTGGCACCCAAGTGCCCTTGGTGCTCCTTTTAAATCAAAATATGTGTTGTTCTTGTGGGTGGAACAAATGTGTGATTCCTCAAGAACAGACTTTCTTTTACTGATGGACTGCAATTGTGAAAGTAAGTTCCTTTCTTTTGGCCGTCCTTTGGTTATGAATGTGCAAAGTCATTGTTCAACTTCATCTTGCCATGAGTGGGCTGTCCAAGGGTCACAGGTAATGACACCTTTTCTATTCTACTTCTGTGTCCTTAATGGATGCCAGAGCGCATTTGACCTTCGCGTATTCTGATTCAATTTCCTATTTGATGTGCAGTCTGGTCGGCTGGCCTGTTGCTCCATCCCTGCAAGTTTAGTTCCCCGAATGTGAACTCTTGCAATTACGTGTATTAGCATGACAATCTTGGAGCAGCTGTTTTCATTCCATTTGGACCTAAATTGTGTAAAAGGGGCTTGTAATCCATACAGTCTAAATTCTCTTCCCCATATGTCTGACCTGAAGTTGGATGTCTCCAACATCGCTTTCTCAATCACAGAATAATTGAGTATAGAAGGTTAGCATTTTGGAACTGTAAGCCCTCTATTGGTTCTTCAAATGTTCTGGTTTGGGTGAGTGTAGCTCTATGCATTAGCGTTGACTGCGACGCATGTGCCAATTTCTTCTTTGTACGACCTGAGACATGGGGCAGCGATGATTTCCCTGTTCAAATCCCCAAATGCATCATGGGTATCTTCTGTCCATTCATATTTTTGCCCCCACTTGCGTAAGAATCTCATTTGTTAAACCCTGGAGAAGAAATTCATAACACATTTGGAAAATATTGTGTGAGGCCCATGAATGAACTTACCTGGTCCTTGTTTATAGGTCTTGGGGCATTCACTATGGCTATGACTAAAGGCGTACATAGGTGTCATTATTTCTCTCGCAATGGCGTATTATAGATAGTCTACTTTCTCTTGAACGCATTCACATTTTTCTTAAGCACAAGGTCCAAAGTTCCGTTCTGCTCCTCATATATATATATATATATATATATATATATATATATATATATATATATATATATATATGTATATATACATGTCATCTTGAAAGTAAAGTCCATTTGGGGCATCATACAGCAAGTGGTGCATCATTCTATGGAAAATGGACTCTGCGGATGAACGTGTAACTGGCAACCAGTGAAATTGGTACGGCCCCATTGGAGTTTGAATGCAGTCAAGTATTTAGAGGAATTGGGTAGTCTGACACAGTGCTATGCATTCCACATATCCAACTTCGTGATGGATATGCCTTTCAATAGCATAAACCAAAATGTTTAGGTCTTCAGTAGTGGGTAGTTGACAGTGATGATCTCTTTGTAGCGGCTCCGTAGGGTCATGCGTAATCTCAGTTTGCCATAATCTTTCTTTTTTAAATGTAAGGCAGGGCTGAGCCGTTTGGTTGCTTCTACCACTTGAGTTGTACGTCCATGAACATTTGGTTTAGTACTTCTTGTAATTCTTTCCTAAATGGCCTCACTTTACGCTTATCTGGTATCACTTTTGGTTTGATTTTTTCTAATTATTTTCCATGATCGTCTCCCACTTTTCGTTGGTCACTACTGCATTCCTGTCTGTATTATATGCACCTTTAAAGCTCATTTCACACTATGTGACCTCTAGCAAAGTAATCCTAATGTCCCATAGACTCCTGATTTGACATCAGGTATGTGTAGTGTTACTTTCTCTTGTTTTAGGCAGTCTTTCAACATTTGTATGGGTAATACTGTGAGATCTGATCCTGAGATTGCTGATAATATTGCTTTGTGATTTTTGATTGTATCTTTACTGTATGGCTTGCTGCATTGTCTTTCTTCTGTTTTCAGTACTGCCAGCACCACAGATCTTCTTCCTGTTCTGAACTATAGCTGCTCAACCTTGCAGACTTTTCTAAAGTGCCCCTTTCTTAGATGCACGCTTGAGTGGCAACCAGGATGCCCGCAATCTAGAGGCAATTCTAATGTTTTTTTCCATGGAGTTCAAAGAAAACTTAATTTACATACATTTTCCCTATTGAATACCCGATGGACTATCCAGTGGGTCTACTATTCAATTGGGAGCATGGAGAGAGGTTCTGCAGGAAGAGACATCAGCGCTCAGGACCAGCCATTGAAGCTATTAAGGAGTTGAGGAGGGGGCCCTATGAAGCCCCCGTTGGCAATCGAGGGGGCATGGAAAGCTTCTCCCACGTTTGCCAGCTGCGGGAAGTATTGAGAGAGTGAGCATGACCTGAGAGGCTGTTCTTTTCAAAGGTCGAAGTGTACGAAAAGAAGTAGTGGAACTATGTTCCCTGCTGACCTGCCCCCGCTCCCCGCAAACCCCATCGCCCCCCGCATCCCCACGCGCAATCCAAACACCCAAACCACACCTACTGTTTAAGGGAATGTTCAGTTCAGTGCACTGAAGTGCAAGTTTCAACTTCGTCCTATGCTTTTATTTTGAAACTAAGCCATTCCGAAAGGGTTTCTTTTAAAATAAAAGTATAGGAACAGTAAAACTTAGAAAGTAGAGGAGCACCGCTCCCGCCCACTTTGGCCACTGCTTATTTTAGAAAAAGGTGCTGGTGGTGGGGCCATGCGAGCCCTGAGGAAGGGTGCAAGGCTGGAAGGGACCTGCTGGTGGTGGGGCCATGCGAGCCCTGAGGAAGGGTGCGAGGCTGGAAGGGACCTGCTGGTGGTGGGGCCATGCGAGCCCTGAGGAAGGGTGCAAGGCTGGAAGGGACCTGCTGGTGGTGGGGCCATGCGAGCCCTGAGGAAGGGTGCAAGGCTGGAAGGGACCTGCTGGTGATGGGGCCATGCGAGCCCTGAGGAAGGGTGCAAGGCTGGAAGGGACCTTCTGCATGGGACTGAACTACTCTGCTGTTGGTGGCAGCACCTTGGGCTATCAGATAATAAATGAATAACGACACTTTTATTCCCCAGAAAATTGGTGTAAGTCGCTTGGCGCAGTTGTTTGTTCTAATAGCAGACCACTACTGTTTTTTGGCTGGCATGATGGTGATCGTGTGTCACGGTTCAACCGTGGAAAGTATGGAACAAATGGCGGCTTCATTAGGCCACCGCGGAATCAGTACCAGCGTACTAGTGTTTCATGTGCCTTTTGTTTACATAGGCCGACACGCCCCCTTGCCAGACGCGCTGCAACTCTTTCGAACTGCCCGCGTCGGACCGCTCGGTGCTCTCTCCGTGTGGTTTTTGCTCAGTTTCCTACGCTCTCAGCCCTCTTACCTTACCGCATATCTTCCTTGCCTATGTTTTGCCTTCCTTCGTGACGGCCAAGACGATTTACTCTAATTCCTTTTTTTTCCTTCTACGGTCGCGTCCTTCCGCGTACCGTGTTTGCCTTCCTTCTCTCTTTTCCCCCTTCGCTGATAGCCTGCCTCGCACGTCAGCGCTTCCTTCCCCCTCTCTTGTACCTTGCCAGCTTCGCCTTTTTCTTTCTCTCTTACTATCCTATCGTTCCCCCTTTTTGATTAGCCATCATTCTCCAGCTCTCCCTATCTTACCTGTATAGGTGGCTGTCCTACCTTCAGAACCAATCTGGACTCCGAGTTCTCAGGATCGTGCCTCTTCCAGGAGGTACAGCTAGTACGCCATTACACCGAATGACCTGGGTCCACTGCATACTCCGGTTAAGGAATTGGATCTTTCCTCCGAAGCAAGATCTACATCTGCATGTTGATTCCGCTCAGGGTTTTTTGCGCCTTACCAGGCTTTTTCCCTGTATTTTGGGGGCGAGCTCCCTTGGGTCCGCCTGACGATTCTCAAATCATTGTCAAGGTGGCCTCGGGTGGAGAGCGTCCTTTTCTCTACGAACGAAGGAAGGGGAAGAAGGCGGAAAAAGGTGAAGAAGTACGCAGAAAGGAAAGAAGAAGAGATAGAGAGTCTAACCTAACCCTTACACCGGAGGTCACAGGTGAGGAGACACAGGGGGAGGCTTCTGCAGATTTTGACAGCTTGCAGCGCCGTTTAAAACCCATGGCGTCCCTTGAACAATTTCAAGAGATGGTCAACGCCATCCAAGGTCTTCAGGCAGAAGTCCAGAATCTACGTGCCGAGAATCAAACCCTAAAACAGCAAATAACCGTCAGGGAAGAGACTCGTGGAGATCTGCCCCCCCTTGTGTTCTCATTTGGGAAGTATGAAGGAGATCCCAAGACATTGAAGGAGTTTTTGGATGCTTGCACAGTGTATTTTACCTTTCGCCCCAAGGCTTATGAATCCGACCGCTCCAGGGTGGGGTTCATAATCACTAACTTGACTGGAAATGCCCTGGCTTGGGCTACTCCTCTAATCACTCAAGAAGACCCAGCCATTAATGACTATTCCCAATTCACTCAACTTCTAAGATCCAGGTTCGGGCGAGCAGAAGTCCAATATTCTGCCTATGAGGCACTCCTTGATATCAGACAGGGGTCACAGGATGTCCAAACCTATGCCTCCTCATTCAGTAGATTGGCTACTGAAGCAGCCTGGCCAGATTCGGCTCAACAGACCCTATTTCGCCGTGGTTTACATGAAGAATTGAAGGATGAACTTGCAAGAATGGCCCGACCTGATTCCTTCAGAGACCTGGTTACGCTTACCCTTCAGTTAGAATACCGCTTGCAGGAGAGAAGACAGGAAAGACGAAGGACCAAGATTCAGTTTCCCTCCAGAACGACACCCATGAGCCCTCTTGGGAAGACTCAACCGGAAGAACCCATGCAAATTGGGGCCGCAAGAGGTCCTTTAACTCCGGATGAACGACAACGCCGCAAGAATCTGGGGCTCTGCATGTACTGCGGATCCTCTAAACACCAGCTTCGAAATTGTCCCGAAGTTCCGCCCAGATGGTCGGGAAACGGATTTCCCCGGTCCTGAGCAGGGAAAGGATCCGGGCGGGAAGGACTAGTCCCTGCCGAGATAGCCAAGAGAACGTACCTATCGACGACCATCGCCTAATGGTTTTTTCGATCACTTTGATCTTCGGAGCCGGCCCTCCGATTGAGACACTCGCTATGCTAGACTGCGGGGCCGCCGGTAACTTCATGGACACTCATTGGGCCTTGGAACACCAAATTCCTTTGCTGTTCAAAGAAAACCCCATCCCTGTTGAAGGGGTAGATGGCAACCCGCTATCCTCTGGACCCGTTTCACAAGAGACCGATATTGGTCTAATGTCTCTTTTGCAACATCAAGAACAACTCTCTTTCGACATCATCAGGGCAGCTCATTTTCCCGTGATATTGGGAATCCCGTGGTTACGTCGCCACAATCCCCTGATTGATTGGTCAGCCAATACCATCCACTTCGCTTCCACTTATTGTACGCAGCATTGTCTCCCCTTGGCTCACCCTGCTTTTGCAACTAGCCTCTCTATGCCCATATCAACCACAGTGGTGCAGTCGATTCCCCCTTATTACCATCAGTTTATAGACATTTTTGAAAACAAATTACCTCGTTCCTTGCCTCCTCACCGATTAGAAGACTGCAATATTGATCTGAGACCGGGAGCTTCTGTACCGTTTGGCCGTATGTATCCAATGTCTCTCCCAGAAAGAAGAGCGCTCAGGGAGTATCTTGATGCCAATCTACAGAATGGACTTATTCAATAATCTCATTCCTCGGCAGGGGCGTCCATGTTTTTTATACCCAAGAAGGGAACCACTGAGTTGAGGCCTTGTATTGACTACCGTGGTCTCAATAGCATGACCATCCGAGACCGCTATCCTATGCCCTTAATAAAGGAGGTGTTGGAGGCGGTTAAGGGAGCCAGGATCTTCACTAAACTTGATCTACGCGGGGCATATCATCTGCTGAGAATCCGAGAGGGCGATGAATGGAAGACGGCCTTCCGCACTCCACTAGGGCACTTTGAGTATAGAGTGATGCCTTTTGGGTTGGTTAATGCCCCAGCAATATTTCAACGTTTTGTTGACAAGATATTCTCGGACTTTCTGTTTTCTTCAGTAGTGGTATACTTGGATGATATTTTGATCTTCTCCTCCAATCCGACTGAACACAAAAGACATGTCACTGAAGCATTACAAAGATTATGGGACCATCAGTTGTTGGTGAAACCCGAGAAGTGTATCTTCGAAGTATCTTCTATCTCTTATTTGGGCTTTATCCTCTCCCGGGAAGGGCTACAGATGGACCCAGGAAAGGTTAAGGCAGTGCTGCAATGGCCTGTTCCAAAGACCGTAAAGGACATCCAACGGTTCTTAGGTCTTGCTAACTTTTATAGAAGATTTATTCCCAACTTCTCCGACAAGGTCCTACCCATTACTCTGTTGCTAAAGAAAGGAAGAAGGTTTGAATGGGGTCAGGAGACTGATCAAGCCTTTCAACAGCTCAAGGCATCTTTTACCACGGCTCCAATTTTGACCCAACCTAATCAAACCTTACCATTTATAGTTGAGACTGATGCCTCCGGAGTAGCAATAGGAGCGGCACTGTTACAAGAAGGAGAGGATGGCGAGGAGCATCCAGTGGCGTACTATTCCCGAACTCTCACTCCTAGTGAAGTGAATTATTCTGTGTTAGAGAAAGAGCTTTTGGCCATTCGTCAAGCTTGTATCGAATG
Source organism: Ambystoma mexicanum (assembly GCF_040938575.1). Taxonomy (NCBI): domain Eukaryota; kingdom Metazoa; phylum Chordata; class Amphibia; order Caudata; family Ambystomatidae; genus Ambystoma; species Ambystoma mexicanum. The sequence goes on along the minus strand of NC_090935.1, from coordinate 1,144,365,935 downwards.
GAGACACCTACTTCAAGGATCCACTCATCCCTTTCAAGTACGCACGGATCATCGTAATTTACGAGTGCTGCAACAAATGGAGTGTCGCAATTCCAGACATGCTCGTTGGGCTTATTTTTTTTCACAATATGATTTTGAAATCACCTACCTGCCTGGGAAAGAGAACGTATTGGCTGACGCTTTATCCCGAAGTCTTGAAGAAGAAGATAAGACTAGGGGTCAGCCGAAGGTAGACCACATCTTATCAGGAAAAAGATTCATTGGTGCTGTTAATTCCTTTTTGCAGGAAGTGGAACAAGCAACTAAGGTAACGACTGATCCAATTTTACGACGAACGGACCTGGAAAGGAGAGGACCGTTCTACTTTCTACAAGGTAGGCTGTACCTACCCGCAAGAGACCTGCAGATACAAGCAATGTCTTGGTGTCACGATCTGCCATCTGCGGGACACAAGGGCCGTATCGCTACCTTAGACCTTTTGTCTAGACAATTCTGGTGGCCAAACATGCATCAGGATGTTAAGGAATACGTGGCTAGTTGCCCAGTATGTGCTTCCAATAAATATTCAGCATCCAAGCCTTTAGGCCTACTTCAACAAGAACCGCTACCATCCCAGCCCTGGGAACTTATCTCGACTGACTTTATAGTTGATTTACCGCCATCTTCGGGCTACACCACGATTATGGTCACAGTGGACTCGTTGAGTAAGTTGGCACACTTTTCCCCGCTCTCAAGCCTTCCTTCTGCTCCTGAAGCAGCGGCTGTCCTCTTGAAGGATGTTGTCAGACTACATGGTTTACCCAAGAGTATCATTTTTGACAGAGGGACTCAATTTACCTCAAGGTTTTGGTCTGCAATGTGTAAATCATTGGGCATTAAGCGCACCCTCTCCTTGGGCTACCACCCCCAGAGTAACGGCCTTACAGAACGACTTAATGCCACCTTAGAACAGTATCTCCGCTGCTTTTGTAGCCAAGAACAAGAGAGATGGGCGTCATTCCTCTCTATGGCTGAGTTTGCATACAATAACTCAAGACATTCCGCTATTGGGGTCAGTCCATTTCTGTTCACTTATGGGTATCATCCCAGACACATTCCTTTCTTTGGATTGCCTCCCACCATCGTACCTTCTGTAGATACACACTTGGAAGACCTGCGATGCATACAGAGAGACGCCAAGCTACAATTTGAAGCCAGCCGATCTCAATACAAGAAACAGGCAGACCGCAAGAGGTTACCTAACCCCGGCTGGACTCCAGGTACCAAGGTGTGGTTGTCCACTAAGTTTCTTCCTAGGTGGACTCATGCTGGGAAATTCACTGCCCGGTACATAGGTCCGTATCTCATCGAATCCCAAATCAACCCTGTGGCTTTTCGTTTGAAGTTACCTCCTAGTCTTAAGAGGATACATCCGGTATTTCACACCTCGTTATTAAAAGCCTTCAAGCCAGACACTTACGGCCGCAAGAAGGTATGACCTCTAACCTTCAAGAACCCGCCTCCAGATGAATACGAGGTGGAAAGACTTGTTGACTCCCGATACAAGCATGGAACCCTCCAATATTTAGTGCATTGGAAAGGTTATCCTGTGGAGGAACGCACGTGGGAACCCAGAAGGCATATTCATGCCCCCAGGTTACTCAGGCGCTTTCATCACCTCCACCCGGGTAAACCCGGTGGTAGTTTACTGAAGAGGGGGCATGCTGTCACGGTTCAACCGTGGAAAGTATGGAACAAATGGCGGCTTCATTAGGCCACCGCGGAATCAGTACCAGCGTACTAGTGTTTCATGTGCCTTTTGTTTACATAGGCCGACACGCCCCCTTGCCAGACGCGCTGCAACTCTTTCGAACTGCCCGCGTCGGACCGCTCGGTGCTCTCTCCGTGTGGTTTTTGCTCAGTTTCCTACGCTCTCAGCCCTCTTACCTTACCGCATATCTTCCTTGCCTATGTTTTGCCTTCCTTCGTGACGGCCAAGACGATTTACTCTAATTCCTTTTTTTTCCTTCTACGGTCGCGTCCTTCCGCGTACCGTGTTTGCCTTCCTTCTCTCTTTTCCCCCTTCGCTGATAGCCTGCCTCGCACGTCAGCGCTTCCTTCCCCCTCTCTTGCACCTTGCCAGCTTCGCCTTTTTCTTTCTCTCTTACTATCCTATCGTTCCCCCTTTTTGATTAGCCATCATTCTCCAGCTCTCCCTATCTTACCTGTATAGGTGGCTGTCCTACCTTCAGAACCAATCTGGACTCCGAGTTCTCAGGATCGTGCCTCTTCCAGGAGGTACAGCTAGTACGCCATTACACCGAAGCTGACCTGGGTCCACTGCATACTCCGGTTAAGGAATTGGATCTTTCCTCCGAAGCAAGATCTACATCTGCATGTTGATTCCGCTCAGGGTTTTTTGCGCCTTACCAGGCTTTTTCCCTGTATTTTGGGGGCGAGCTCCCTTGGGTCCGCCTGACGATTCTCAAATCATTGTCAAGGTGGCCTCGGGTGGAGAGCGTCCTTTTCTCTACGAACGAAGGAAGGGGAAGAAGGCGGAAAAAGGTGAAGAAGTACGCAGAAAGGAAAGAAGAAGAGATAGAGAGTCTAACCTAACCCTTACACCGGAGGTCACAGGTGAGGAGACACAGGGGGAGGCTTTTGCAGATTTTGACAGCATGTGAAAATAACATATGAGGCGAGATGGTGTATTAGCCAAAAGCAATAGAGCTGCTGCTCAAGAGTACTTTGCCACGAACTAGGCTATGTCTCGGCTGCTCTTCTCCATGGGCAATAATAAATAGTAACAATAAAAAGCAGATTAACTAGATGGATACGCACAATCCTTGAGGACCCAACATCAAAATATGCAGGATGAATCTACCCCTCATGGGAGGGCAGGCATAAGAGTTAGAGGAGGACCAGAGTGTAACCGAGGAGATCCAGGACCAGAACATCGAGACATTAGCAGAGAAAGTGCAGTTCCCCTCGGCCCAACTGGAGAAGATTGGCGGTCGAATGACTGAAGCAGAAGCCAGAATGAGTGGAGTGGAGTGGAATATATTATGGAACAACTCCAATGAGATGTGAATAAGCACCAGGTTGAAGTGAGGAAAATGGCAACAAAAGCTGAAGCTATGGAGAGGAGGTCCAGAGCTAGTACACTTCTGGACAGTCTTCCAGAATGAACAAGAATTTATATAATCCAGCAGTCTCATCATTTCATTGTGGAGCGTGATCTCATTCCTCCGCCGCCAGCCCTCCTCCTGGTGGATCCCGAAGCCCCATCATCATAAAAATACTTAATTATATAGAGAGATCGTGTTGAATGCTGCTAGAGAAAAAAGTACCATGCTTCATGATAATAGCTTATTGCCGTTGTATGCAGACCAGCCCTGTGATGCAAGAAGCCCACAAACAACTTCAGAATGTGAAGCGAAAACTGGGTGAAACGGACTCAAAATGTCCAAGGGTGCAACGCTTTTGAGGCCTCGTTTGAGGATCACCAGACGAAGCCACGATGGATGATATAGATGAAATGAGGTTGGTGAAACCTAAAATGCAGAGCTGACGTACACTTAACATGATGTCACTCGGCAACTGTTGGCCTCATGGAGAGTGGCGACTTTAAGCGGCTGCCGCATAGAGGCCCTGCAGCATTAAACACATTTTGGTCTTTTGTGTAGAGGGTGACAGTGGGAGAGGTTTGTTTATTTGAGGAAGTGACATGGGAGGTGGTTTAGGGGTACACTTTGTGGGGTTTTTGTATTGTTTACAGCTAGGTTGTTTTTTCAAGAGCCACAGGTGAGTGTGGCACCTACATGATGGCTGTGTTCAAGGCATAGAGAAAGATGTAATAATGTATCTTTCTTACTAGAGATTATCGATCGAGTAGCATACCTACAAATCCAGTCTTACTCGGAGGAGTTCCACTTACTGGGTCTTAGGCAGCCAGGCTTTAGGGCCGGGCATGGGACAGAGACTACTCTGTTACACCTTAAGTCTAACATGTTCCAGATTATGGCTACGGGTGGGGTTGCTCTGCCTATGCTTTTGGATCTTTCTGCAGTGTTCGATCTGGTAGATTATAACATATTGGTAAATAGACTGCATTCCTCTGCTCATTTTTGCCCTAAGGCCACAGTCCAGGTTCTCTTTTTTTCTATCTGAACGCACTGCAAGTGTTTTTAATGAATGTGCAACAGCCCCCCCCCCTGTTAACTTGATCTGTGGTGTCCTGCAGGGGTCTTGTCTTTCCCCCACCTTTTATAATGTATTCACAAATGATATTCCTGATGATCTTGGCGTGTTATATACTAACTACGCCGACGACTCCCAGATTTTGCTGCATTTTATGGGGGGTTATAAATAGGATTCGAACAATATTAACAAGATTTTTAATACCGTCCAAACTTGGATGGCTTTTAATGGATTAGCGCTGATTGACTCCAAAACTAAGCTGCTTATTGTCAGCACCCAACAAAGACTAGCAAAGCTCTCTGCTGGGTTTAGTGAGTTTACCATTGCTGGTTGTGTCATTCCAGTGGCAACAAAGGTTAAAATGTTGGGAGTTTGTCTTGATGCCTCCCTTATGATGAAAGCCTACACGAACAATGTTGTCCCTACAACCTCATATTTTGTTTTAACTGCTGTGCCGTATTCGCCCCTTCCATTCCAAGGAGAATTGTGCTTCCCTAGCCTGTGCCATTATTGGTGCAAGGAATGATCACTGTGGTAGCTTTTTGCACAGCACTACGCAAGACGATATAACGAAGCTGCAGACACTTCAAAATAGCGCGGTCTGAATAGTGAAACAGATCAAATGTAGGGATCATGTTAGAGGCTCATCGTGGCCTACACAGGTTGCTAGTGAAGGAGTGTTTTGTCTTTAGAGTTCTTACTCTTGCCCCTAAATGCCTTTATGGGAAAGGTCTGTCTTATTAATGATCTAGGCTGACTTTTAAATTCTTTGCTGTTCTCGGACATTGCGCTCCAGCAACACCAATTTTTCGACCATGTCTCGAGTCAAACTTGAAAGAGCTGGTAGATAGGCCTTTGACTGAACGGCTCCTCCTCTTTGGAATAGCCTTCCATTAGACCAGAGAGAAATAGCTTCCTTTTCACGCTTTAAGAAGGCGCTTAAGACTCACTTCTTTAAATATGCTGTTGCTGGATTTGCGAATACTACTTTAATGGCCTGTCCCTGACTACTTCTGCTTGTCGGTTTCAGTTTATGGTTTATGAATTTGCTTTCGGCTCTGGACTGTTTTTCCAATTTTTGTTTGTTTGTTTGTTCTTGTCTCTTTTGTATGTGCACCTTAATGCCTATGGGCCCTTGGTGCATTAAAAATGAATAAATAAATACATCTGGATAGTCCATATGAAAAGTATGGGCATAAAGTCCTATGCTACCCATAGACAAAGAACGATCATGACAAAGAGCATACAAGGGGGTGAAAGGTAATCGCAAAGCCTAACAAGTCATTGAATATCCTAAATGACTTAATGTTATTATACTGTTGATACAGGAAACCCATTTGTATGTGGGTAGTAAAGTGCAAATTAGACCTAGCTAGAGTGACTAGAAATTGTATGCACGGCCATCGCTTTTGGATCCAGTTTCTGGGGGTGGACTAGTGTGGGAAGATCACCTGGATGGGGGGGTCTTCGGGGAGTGGAAGTGTGACACCGGACGGCGAGACTTGGTATTCCCTTCACTGTAACACCTTTACCCCATCCTACCCGGTAGGATACGTAGAGTCTCAACCCCTGCCCCCCTTTTTTCGACACAAACACTTTCTCACGGACAGCTCACTGTGAGGGAAAATGGACTAACACCCGAGCCATATACCTGACATGTCCCACCACAATGGTCAGGCAGGGTCAGGCAATTACTGATCATTACACACACCTGACTTTCATCACACTTCTCCACACGGATTAAAGGCGGAGCATGAAAGTACACTCTGAACAATGCAAAGCACACGAAGAAGCAGCAGTTCCAAGATGGCAGTTTCATACAGGGAGAAAGATGGCAAGACCAGAGAGGGTTGCAAGGAGGGAAGTGCCCTTGACCTTTTCAGATAAAAAATGTTACTTTCACATACCTTCGAGAATAAGAAACATAAGACCTAGAATTAAAGCTGACAAAAACCTGCATTGTGTGTCAGAGGTACCTGGGGCTCTCCTGCGTCGATAGCCAATGTGGGAAGGAGTGTTTTCTGCCGTGGCACTGTCCTTGGTTCCTACAACAAAGCAGCGCCAATAAAGTCAGCAGAGCCGGTGAGTTGGAGAGACTGATACCCGACCGGTCTGTGTGGAAACCAAGGTTGCAAGCAAGCAGCAACATTGTATGAGAAAGATTATTAAGACAGCAGATGAGTGAATGAACTTTGAAGCTAAACTACGGTACCATAGACAGAGTGATCCGCTATCACGTGGGTGCTCATTCAAAAGTCTCTGTTAGGTATCCAATTGAAAGGGTGCGAACGTTATACAAAAAAGAATTGTGAAATCGAAGTGGTCCTGCAACGGGTCAAGCCAAACCCTGTGTACATTCGAAAGTCTTTGATACTTGATGTAAAATTAACATTTGTCCGAGCCGGGGCGAGGGAGACTAAATGTGTAGAACGTATCTGAGCCCGGCAGAGAGTTACCCGGAAAGGAAAAACCTATGAACATTGTGTGATAAAAAGAAAGGTGAAAGACAGGCTCGAGCCCGGCAGAGGGAAGCCTGTGCAGAACTTTATGCTCAAAGGATCTGAGCCCGGTTGAGGGGGCTCTGGGGTGGATTGTGAATCACCCGATGTGAATACTTGTAAAAATCTAGAAGGGAAAATAACTTTTTATCTATTTGGTTGCATCAGGCCCTTTGAGTGAAGAGACTTTTGAGAAGCAAGTAGACTTAGGCTGTGGAGGCCCAGATACTGATGAGTGAACTGTAACCTCATGCTAAAGAAGCCAGAGACTGTGCTATGCTCAAGTGAACCGCCTTATGCTGTACTAAAAACATGGGCAAGGAAGGTCAATGGCCTGAAAACCTTACATATCATTTTGAACACTTCTTTCTTTTTCATAACATTATTTCCCATACTATTTGTATTTAGAAGTAAGGATTGGCAATAGGTTTTTTAGTACAGGCCCTTTTATTTTGACAAGACACCACTGGGACTGCGTTATTATTATTTGATGGTCGTAGCTTGCTCCCATATGAAGATTTAGGTTTAGATAGGCGTTTATCATACCCTTTTTGAAGTTCAATAAACAACCTTGAACTGTGGTCACTTGTGTCTGTCTAACTGTTAATGCCATGCCTTCCGTACATGTGGGGTCATGAGTGGGATGTGATTCAATTGATAAAAATTGAGAATCCATGCTGATAATTGTCATTCCACCAGAAGGGGAAAATAGAATCGTTGAATTCCTTGACTCTGATTATGTATCCACTCTTAAAGAGGTTTTTCTCTCCCAACTACACATCCCAACTGGTCAACAAGACTTGTTTTTTAAAACCCAAGTGTTGGGGGCGTGGCTTGGAGCGCCATCGATGTGGTCGCTCCTCTGAGTCCGCCCGTGGGATGCCCGCCGCCGCCGTCAATTTCCGGCGGTTCTAAGCGGGTTACCGTGTCGCCAATGCCATCTAAGGCGACTGGAACCGACATGGCACAACCTGGCCAAACATAACCTTCGACCGAGGAGGCGTTCTACCAGAATTTAGCGGCCGAACTTCTCCCCCGTCTCCAGCCGAAGAAACCAAGATGGCCGCCAAGCCGGAACCCAGCAACACACTCCGCGCCTGGTGGTAGCGGGGCCTTAGAGCGCCGGGGAGTTGGAGGAGGGGAGCGGACTCCAGCACAGAGCCAGTCGATTCATACCAAGGCTGCCTGGAATGCACACAAGTGCATTCTCGGCTGCTGGGGCCTGAGTGCCCGACGCACACTCCGAGGGCCTTCCCCCTACCCCGCTACGTGGAACGAGTCGGGACCTCCTCTCAGCGACAGCCGACATCATTACAGAACCGCACACGGGAGGTTCACAGAGGGACCCCCATCAGCGAAGGACCACCGATGGAGACTTGAGGAGGGGCGGGGAAGCAGCGAGATAACCGCTTTCATCCAGAGAGGCCTTGAGCCCGTGGGCATCATCGCCGCGACATACCCCCCCACGCAACAGCCGGCCATCCTGCACCGTTCCCGACTCACTGAGACCCCCCCCACACCAACGCTTCCTTGGGCGCCCCTGCCCACTCGCCCAGATCCGCACCAGAGAGGGGGTTGAGAGCGATACACACCCCGAGTGCAGCCTCCCACTGCTCTGGGCCCCGCTGCTACTCTTTCAATCAAGACCGCCCAATACGAGCAGCATGTCTAGGCAAACAAAGGTGAGCAAGGGCACAGATATCTCCGCCATGTTTACTGCACCGGAGAAACCCAAGAAACAAGACCCTCCTAAACTGACCCCACAGAAGCCACAAGAGGACAGGGGCGCCCTCGCCACCAAAGGAGACCTGATAGCCTTCATGGCGGATATTAAATCGGAGTTCTGCGCCTGCCTCTCGGAACTCACTGCTAAAGTTGAACAGACGGACCAAAGGGTCACAGAGATCGAACAGAGGCTCGGAGAAATCGAGGACCATTCTCAGGACCACACTACCACGCTGGGGGAAGATCCATCGATTTCCTGCATCACAAATGCGAAATCCTGGAGTTCAAACATGAAGACCTTGAAAATAGGGCACGTCGCAACAACCTCCGCATTCGGGGCGTCCCAATCTCTGTCCCCGACAGCAAGTTAGCGGACTACGTGGGACGCTCCTTCGAGGCCCTACTCCCGGATCTGGACAAATCTCAGCTCCTGCTGGACCGGACCCACAGACTCCGCCCGCGCCGAGGGACAGATTCGGACCCCCCCCAGATGTTATTACCAGGGTCCACTTCTTCACAACCAAAGAGGCGATATCAGCGATCAGTCGCCAAGGAGAAGAGATCACTTTTCAGAGCACTCCTCTTCAAATATACCAGGACCTCTCACCACTTACTCTTCAGAAAAGAAGAGCACTCCGACCTCTGGCAGTGTTCCTTCAGGAGCAACAGATCCGTTACAGGTGGCTGTTTCCGACAGCTCTTCAGTTTACATATAAAGGCACCCTACGCCGAATCAGCCACCTGGAGGACGCAGAGAGAATCTTACATCCAGCCTCGCCCCGAGATCCTTCCACGCCAAACCCGGAGAGGACCGAGGACTCTGGACCGCCTCCCTCCCCAAGGCCCAAACGCACGTCATGGTCGTCAACCCAGCGGAGCAACAGAAAGAGATGAACGAGGACGCTTCCACGGTCCCAGGTTCTGTCAGCAACTTAGCCTGGATGCAAGTGCCCTTACCTAAATTAAGACCCGCCACCTTTGTCTCGAACTAAGGAACCTTGAAGGCGGTGGCGGCGGGCCATACCCATGGTTCATACACACTCCAAGGATACTTTCCAACCTTTGTTCCTTGGAAACCCACAGTACACAATATGTGATGGGACACTTGGCCGAGGGTACGCCCGTACTTACAATGTCGGTCTACCCTCCAGTTAAAGTTGCGACCCCCCGTTGGGGCTCCGTGTTAAAACCTCAAGTGCAGGATGATATTAAGGGATTTCCCAACAGACATGGCAGCTGAATCACCGGCCCACGACCCCTCCCTAACCCAAGGAAAGGAGAGTGAGACTCCAGCGGACCTCCAAACGCTTCCGGTCCTCTCCCTGAATGTTAATGGTCTGAACTCCCCTAACAAGCGGAAGGCAATTCTACTAAAACTCCGGGACGAAGACGCAGCGATAGCCATGCTCCAAGAGACTCACTTGCTGCCGGTAGACGTGACCCGGCTCCGCTCCCGGTTATTCCCGCTCCAATTCTTTGCCTCTGGCACAAACAAAAAAGGAGGTACGGCGATCCTCTTCAGGAAAGATTTGAACCCACAGATTCTGGAAACGAAAATCTGCCCAGAAGGCCGATTTACAGCGGTCAAATGCCTCCTAATGGGAGATCTATATACTCTTGTCTCGGTGTACGCCCCTAACACTGGACAATCACACTTCTATGACTCCTTGGGCACATCTCTCGCTAGCTTTGTGGAGGGCCAAACAATAGTCAGTGGGGACTTCAATGGGGTTCCAGACCCCACCAAAGACCGGTCACACCCCCCGACTCCAAGCAACTTCACCCAAGCACTTAGCCTCCTCCGACTCTTCAGGTCCCTGGAGATAATAGACTCATGGCGGGTGTTCCACCCTGACGAAAAAGACTTTTCTTTTTACTCATTCATCCATCGCACCTTTTCAAGGATCGACCTGTTCCTGATCTCCCCGCAAACTTTCCCTTCAGTCAAAGAAGTCTCCATCGGCACAAGAGCGATATCCGACCACGCCCCAGTGCTTTTGGAACTCCGGGTTCAGAATCTCAACCTCAAGAACCCACGTAAATGGACGTTGTACGACCCGATCCTTAAGGATATGGCTACCAGAGACAAGATCGCAACAGGAATAAGAAATTTCTTTAACGAAAATCCAGCCTCGGACACCTCGTTAGCGAACAACTGGGATGCCATGAAGGCAGTAATCAGGGGCTCCCTAATTGCCCAAGGTGCGGCCTACCACCGAGACAGGCGTCAGACCCGGACGGCTCTAGAGAACGAACTAAGAGAGGCCGAGGCACTCCACAAGGAGAAAGGCTGGTCACCCAAAACGCAACAGATCATTCGTACAGCAAGGAAAAAACTGGAAGCCCACTATGCGGAACAAACCGTCCAACTAATGGCGAAGGCCAAACAGTCATACTACGCGAAGGGTAACAAGGCGAACAAGTTCCTGGTGGCCAAGCTAGCCAAGCGGAGACGCGTCAACACGATCACTGGTCTGCGTGATCCCAACGGGGTCACACTATACTCAAAGCCCAAAAAGCAACGACTCGCAATAGATTATTTGGCCCAAATCATTAAGGCAACCCCACGAAACTTATCACAACAGAAGGAATACCTGCAGCAGGCAGCAATGCCCCATCTCTCCGACACAGCGAGAGACGAACTAGAGGAGCTCATTACAGGGGAGGAAGTTGAGGAAGCCATCAAATCACTTAAAACACGGGCCCCCGGCCCAGACGGCTTTTCAACCAGGTTTTACAAACTATTCAGAGCTGACCCCCCACCTGGTTACCCTATTCAATTCCTTCAGGGAAACGGGAGCAGTGACCCCATCGATGCAGGAATCAACCACCATCCTCCTGCCCAAACCTGGAAAAGATCCAAGAAGCTTAACGTCCTACAGACCGATCGCACTTTTAAACATCGATGCAAACATATACTCAAAAATTCTAGCAACCCGCTTAAATCGCATCTTGCCGAAGATCATTCACCCCGACCAGGCAGGTTTCATCCTACACCGGACAGCAGGTGACAACATCCGGAGAACCCTGAACCTGGTGGACCTTGCCTCCCGGAACTCCCAAAAACTAGTCTTAGTGGCTCTCGACGCAGCTAAGGCATTTGATAGGGTGGATTGGACATTCATGAGACACACCCTAGGGGCCTTCGGCTTCGGGTCAACTTTCCAAACGATGGTTCTAGCTAACTATAATAGCCCTAAAACTAGCCTGAGAATCAACGGACACAGTTCGGCTCCAATCCCCCTATCATGCAGAACCCGGCAAGGCTGTCCACTGTCACCCTTTCTTTTCGCACTCACCATGGAGCCCTTTGCACAAAAGATCAGGCGAAACGACCAAATCAAGGGGATACAAAGTGGCCCCACGCATCACAAAATCGCCCTATACGCGGACGACATTCTGCTCACGATCTCGGAGGCCCACTCATCTCTAAAACACGCGATACGAGAAATCGCCAGCTACGGGGAGGTCTCAGGCCTCACCATAAACTTCGATAAATTATCCGCCCTGGGCATCGGTCTCGCCCCAGCAGAACGGGAACCACTGACTAAGATGTGCCCGATAACATGGGAAAAAAGAGCCATCCCCTACCTAGGGGTCCACATCCCGACTGACCCAAGAGACACATACAAAGCCAATTTCCCCCGACTCTTTAAAGAATTGGAAGGCGACTTGAAACGCTGGGAGACCCAAGAAATCTCACTGCTCGGGCGCATCACTGCATGCGTGATGAACCTCCTTCAGAGGTTCCTATACCCCTTTGCCTCCCTACCAGTAGCGATCCCCACACCAACTCTCCGAGGGATCCAGAGAAAAATGCTGAACTTTATCTGGAAAGGTAAGAAAGCGAGAATCCCTCTCAGAACTATGCTGGGGAGTTCCAAATTGGGAGGATTGGGGGTCCCAGACTTGCAGGCCTACAGAGTGGCAGCTCAATTGGCACAGGTCCAGGCATGGCAAAATACGACAAACCGCCCTAGATGGGTAGAGTTGGAACAATCACAAGTGCCCCTACCCTTACGATTTCTACCACACATCCCGCCCCCCTCAGGACTCAATGGGGAGATCTCCTGCTATAAACCAAACACACCCTTAGTTCCTGGGACTGGGCGCTAAAACGAAAGGGAGTGCCAAGAGGACTGAGCCCACGCTCCCCGCGCCCAATGCAAGGAGAAATTCCAACTCCAGGAAAGGGACAGATTCACCTACATTCAACTACGCCACTGGTGCTCACAACCCCAAACTCTGCAAGCAGCGACACGCCCTCCTATTGCCCTAGAACTCACTCTGGGAGACCTTCCAACCCGCGGCAGAGTATCCACCCTATACAGGCGCTTCCTAAGTGACTTCCTGACCACAAAGACCCGCTGCATGGCCCAATGGGAGGCGGACCTGGGTCATCCGATAGAGGATCAAACCTGGGTGGACATATGGACCAGAACACACACCTCGTCCACCTGCATTACCAATAGGGAATGTGCGTACAGGATCACGCTGCGGTGGTACTACCCGCCCCTCCGACTTCACCATATGAACCCCCAGGTGGATCATTCTTGTTGGAGAGGATGCGGCCACCCAGGCTCCTTCTTCCACATGTGGTGGGCTTGCCCAAAGGTCCAACAATTCTGGAAATCATGCCTGGGGTCCATCACACAAATTACCGGAACAACGATTCCCCTGGAACCGGAACCAGTTTTGCTGGGAGCTCCAATCCCAGAGATCTACCCGCGCTCCGGGACCAGATCGAAACTACTAACTCACTGCCTACTAGCAGGGAAAACGGTGGTGGCCCGAGCTTGGAAAACCCCAGAAGGCCCTCACATAGCCCAATGGTGGACTAAACTTTGGGACATTCTGGTAGCGGAGAAGGTGACGGCAGCACAAGCGGGAACTCTCCATCGTTTCCAGAATGTTTGGGCCCCAGTGCTGGAATTCGACCAGCGCTTCCCCGCCCTGACCTATAAACCTATCAGGGCCCGCTGGATCCTGAAAAATCAAGAGATCCCTGAGGAAGATACATAGACGCTGAGGCGCAAACTGGACAGCCCAGGAGGGTAGATTCCGCCTACAATGCCTAAGGGACAGAGGGACCAAAGGGAGGAGAGAGGGAGGAAACTCAGGGGGGGGATAAAGGACTGGGGATCAACATGCCTAAATAATCACTGCTTATAATGTTTGTAATTGTCATCCTGCCTTGATTTAAAATAAACAAAGTTAAAAAAAAAAAAAAAAAACAAGTGTTATTAGACACCCTCCCACTCTCTCATTATAATATCCAACAGTGGGATCGAATAATATTGAAAACACGCCCAGTCTATACCTTCATTAGATCTAGTGCCCTAAATCCCCCCGCACCCCAACCTTTTTTTTTTGGTACCCAGTTACCATCTGTTGCGGGGCCATCCGGGTTAGAGACCAACCTACCCAAATCATTCCCTTTGGTGGTATCAGACTCAGAAGAATCAGGCGACTTCGAAACTTTATCCGAAGGAGTCGAAACCTGCTTTTATTTCCAATTCAGAATAAAACACTGAAGGAACCCTTACCCCACCAGAAGAAATGGCCAACCTAGCAGCTGTCACAGCCCAGTTGGCTGCCCACCAAATGCTAGGCTACTAGCCTACTACCCCAGGGGATACTTCAACCATACCTAGAAGGCAAAGATCTAGGGAACTTCTTTCTGAATTTCGAACAATTAGCCTAACAGTTAGGATGGGAAGAAAATCTAAAAATATGTTATCTTGGGGCCCTGGTTGAAAGGTGAACTACAGACTGCCTACCAACTACTTAAACTTGCCGAGGGAGCCACCTTTATCCATAAAAGAAAGGCTATTGAAAAGAGTTGGCCAAACTTGTAACTTCTATCAGCAAAAATTGGGTGGCATTAGATCAAATCCTGGGGAAACCCCCCTTGAAACATATCAAAAATAGGGTAGCCCTTTGGATTAATACCAAATCCATGGAAAAATTGATAGAAATAATTACTTTAGAACAGTTCACCAATTCCTTAGCCCCATTTTTGCAAAAGGCCATATTACAATTAATTAAAATCGACCTACCCTAGCCATGACCATTGAAACTGCACAAAACCACTCGGATACCGCCAAACACTTCCACTCGATACATTGAGGTGAGGAACCCCATCCTCAAGGAGTAAATCAACTAGAAGGGTCATATAAAATCAAAGAATGGATACCAAAGGAAAGAATAGAAGTCAAAAAGTCCAACCCTAGAAGTAGAGAAGAAAGTAAAAGGGAGGAACCAAAAGGAAGCAAACCACCCCCCAAAACCCATATCTGCTTTTCATGTAGAGAAACTGGCCATTTGGCCAGGCACTGTCCGAAGAATTTGAAAGAAAAACCTATGGAAATATGCTGTTTAAAAGGAGAAGAGTGGGAAGAACCCAAAGAAGATATAGAGACCTTCAGCATATGTTTATGTCAGTATTCTGCTGACTTCACATATGAATAAGCTTGGGTAAATGGGAAGCAAGTGAAGGCATTAATTGACTGAGGTAGCAAGCAAACCACCATAAGAGTTGACTTGGTCATAACAATGGACCTCAAGAACGCTGCCCTAGTTAGAATTACCTGTGTACACAGGGACAATGAAATATACCCCAAAATACCTGTGTACATTAACATCAGAGGTGAGTCATGTTCAATATCTTCTGCCATCATTACGGAGCCCCCCAAGGAAGTCCTCGCAGGTCGGGATTTCCCTACATTTTCCACTCGTTTGCAGGAACCCCGACCTTCCTATAGAGAGTTTTCACCCCAGTACTGCTGGCACTATAACTACTATTCCCAAAACTCTCCAATATGGGACTGGGAAAAGACGGAATCCCATGAACCTCCCACAAGATATAAATAACCCATAAAACCAGAGTCAACCCCTAGAGACCAGTTCATTGGTTATTGTCGAGAGACCAATAAAACCACCTCACCTCTGCCTACACATTCAAAAAAGAATTGGTGGAATATGCGTGAGTCCTTGGCTATATCTCATCCCTGTTCTTTCCCAAGCCTTAACAATGAAGAACCTGACAAAGACTAGTCATATCCACCTCGCATAGGGGAAGGGCATGTGAGAAACATGAAGGTGTCTCACTGCTAGTCCCCGCGGATCTGTCATCCAGGTGGCCAGGACACGGCCATCGCTTTTGGATCCAGTTCCTGGGGGTGGATCAGTGCGGGAGGATCACCTGGATGAGGGGTCTTTGGGGAGTGAAAGTGGGACACTAGACGGCGAGATGCAGTATCCCCTTCCCTGTAACACCTTTACCCCATCCTACCCGGTAGGATACATAGGGTCTCAACACCCCCCCTTTTTAGACACACTTTCTCACGTGCAACTCCCTGTTAGGGAAAATGGACTAACACCCGAGCTGTATACCTACCGTAGATTTAGGTTTGGATAGGCGTTTGTCATACCCTTTTTGAAGTTCAATAAACATCCTTGAACTGTGGTCACTTGTGTCTGTCTTTCTGTTGATGGGATGCCTTCGTTACATGGTCCAGCCGCCTAGCCACCCTTATACGTGATTCAGTGAGATTCATGGAGAAATCACATGATAGGGATACTGAGGGTAGAATGTTTATTGAGTCTTTGGAAATTGGCAACATTAAGCTGGTGATAACAAACATGAATGCTCCTAACACATATGACCCTAACTTCTTTTCGGCTGTTGCAAGAAAGCTTCATCAATACATGGATACAGTTGATATATGGGCTGGTGATTTTAATATGGCTCTAAATCTGCATATGGATATGTTCATGTCAACACTGCCGAGGACTGCCCGGATGTGGAAATGCATTGCATGATTTTGCTCACCAGACGATATATGAAGTCAGTTTAACCCAAATAAAAAGGAATATACCTTTTACTCTCCGGTTCATCATGCCTTTTTTCGTGCATTGATTATATTAGGACCCTACAGGACCCACTTAATAAGGTCACTTCTTGCAAGATATTACCCAGAACCCATTCTGATCACTCACTGGTGGTTTTCGTGCTGTTCTCTCCTGATGCAGTCGCTGCCGCGAGACGATGGAGATTTAAACACGATGTATTATTAAATGAGTAATACATGCAAGGTTCAACTGCGGATGTTGATTTATTTTGAAAAATGTGACCTCTCCTCAAATTTTATGTCAGAGGCACATGCATTGCAAGAGAGGATGGGATATTGAAGAATAAACGTGGCAGCCTATGGGATTTAAAGGCAAATCTTTAAAAAACGGTGACATCTAACAAGGAAGGCTTATTGGGGAGAACTAACATTTTATCTGGAAATATTTGGAGAATTGTTGACACATGAAGTGATATGTTTGGAACTTAACGTTTCGACCAGGAGATGTGCAGAAAGAGCTAAACGAGGCAGATATTTAGCACAGGCCATTAAACACGATAGAGGATCTACTCTATGTCATCATCTATCAATGACACAAAATGGGAAGGAATATGGATAAGTCCATAAATAATCTATTTAGATTGTTTCATGAGGACCTACACTCCACCAAGCTAACATGCATTGGGGAAGATATTGATGGTTATTTGGATGGGTTAACAGTGGGATGGGGGTACAGGAATTAGATATGATAATGAACTCACACATAACACTGGCGGAGCTTAAATCAGCAGTCAAGTTCCACCCCATAACAAAGCACCTGGCGCCTTCCCTCAGCTGTATATGAAATATTATTAGCTGAAGGAGTACCGTCAAAGAATAGCTTTAGTTTTGGTCTTGCATAAACCTAATAAGGATCCAAAGTGATGCTCCTCTTATAAATCATTTCCACTAATAAATGTTAACAAGTACATTCTTGCTTTCTTTTTTTGTCCAATCAAGCAGGCTTTATTCATGATGGAGCCACTCTGAACAATTTGAGTGGACTGTTTGCTCTCATACATAAAATAGAACCTGAGACCTCTGTGGATAATAATTACGCTTGAAGTCAAAAAAGCATTTGCTTCGATCGAATGGCCTTTTCTCTTTGTAATAGCGAAATGCTATGGGCTCTGAACACACTAAATGGCTAAGGGGCTTATTACATGTGTGCCGGTATCTCGCCAGAAATTCCAGTGGGATACCGGCAAACTGCCCCTACCATTACCGCCGCCTGATATCCCGCATTAATGGGATATTCTAGATGACGGCAACAGCGGTAAATCTCCATACCAAGAAGTCCCATAGGGCAGGATTTACGGAATTACCAGCACTGGCACTTGCTGAAAGTAAATCAGTGTCCCCAGTGGCAAATTTGTGTTTTGCTGGTCCTCAAATATATTTTGCATTGCACCTCTCCACTATGCAGTTGGTAGCGGGATGAAAGATTAACCAGGTTACTTACCGTAGTGACCACCTTACTCCTAGTCCATAGTCCCCTTTCCTCCATACTTATGGGACATCTCTCTGTCCTGTGGGACGGGACCAGAGCACTTTGTAAAAAGCATCCAAAAACTTTTTTCAAAAATGTGTCCTTCCTCTCATTATTGCGCGGGGCCCGGCACGCAGCAGTATCCCCGCCCACCATGGCTCCGCCCCACGCATCGCCCATCAGTCCTTTTCTATCGCCAGGTCAGAGACCTATTAGCAATAACAGAGGAACCTTATTAGAGGGGACGGCGGGCGGGCGTATGGAGGAAAGGGGACTATGGACTAGGAGTGAGGTGGTCACAACAGGGTGAGTAACCTGGTTATACTCCTATGTCCCGTCCCCTTTCCTCCATACTTATGGGAGATTCCCGAGCACTCTTTACAGGAACTTCGGGTGGATGGAAATACCCCTTACTGAAACAGGTTCTTCAGCACAGCCTGACCAAACTGAGCATCAGCTCTTGAGCTCATGTCAAGACAATAATGCTTACAAAAAGCAGATGGGAAGGCCCAAGTAGCTGCCCTAGCGATGGACTCCCAGAGGACATATTTCTGAAAAGCAACCGCGGCTGCCTTGCCCCGCACCAGGTGTGCATGAATACCCTTAGGAGGTTTCAGCCCTTGGACGGTGAAAGACTCCGTAATGCAGGCGGCGATCCACCGAGAAATAGTCGCCTTAGACACCTGCTTACCCTGAGGGTTACCAAAAGTCACAAACAGTTGAGAAGAACTCCTAAGATTGGAAGTTCTGTCCAGATAGAACTTAAGAGCCCTTCTTACATTCAGACAATGCAGAAGCCTTTCTGCCTCTGAGGTAGGGTTCGGAAAAAAGACTGGCAGGGAGATCAACTGATTCTGATGGAATTTAGTTACCACCTTTGGCAGGAAAGCAGGATTCGTCCGTAGGACTACCTTATCCTTGTGAAAGACCAAAAAGGGATGCTCCACCGACAAGGCCTGGAGCTCACTCATCCGCCTTGCTGAAATAACGGCGACCAAAAAGGACACTTTCCAAGACAGGTACTTGAGGTCCACCGTGGCCATTGGCTCGAAAGGCTTATGACACAACGCCGTCAGGACTACATTTAGATGCCACGACGGGTGCGGACTACGAATTGGAGGATAGAGGCATGTCAAGCCTCCAAAATGCCTCTTAACCATTGGGTTACTCAGAGAGTAAGAGCATTGGTCCGTAGAAAGGTAAGAGGAAACCGCTGAAAGGTAAGTTCTACATGACAGAACATGGACACCCGACTCTGCTAAGAAGGATACAAAGGACAAAACCGTGTTAACTGAAGCCCCCCTTGGGTCCAACTGCCTGTTTAAACACCAATGACAGAACCTGAGCCATTTGCTTCTGTACTGGGACCTAGTCGAGGGTTTTCTGTCTGCTTGGATAATACGCATGTTATCCACAGACAAGTTAAGATGTTCTAAAGACTTGAACTCAGGCACCATGCCGCCAAGCTGAGCGATTGTGCGAGGGATGCCACATCTGCTGTTCCCCCTGATGAAGAAGGTCAGGGGCCACTGGTAACCTGATCGGCAGATACACCAACAGGTATTGAAGTTCTGAGAACCAAAACCTGGCCGACCACCACGGGGCTATGAGTAGAAGGGAACAGTTCACCGAGTTCTTCAGCTTCCAAATTGCTCGATGGACTAGAGGCAGAGGCGGGAAGGCGTAAGCTCTCATGTTGTCCCATGGAATCTCAAGAGCATCCCCCAGAGAGGAGGCTCCCAGCCCCCCTCTGGAGGCATACTGAGGAAGCTTCTTGTTTACCGCCGTAGCGAAGAGGTCCCCCTCCGGTGTGCCCCATCACAAGAAAATCCATGAGAGGACCACCACTCGTAGCTGACCACTGTCCGCCGGCTGAGGGCATCCGCTGTGACATTCAGCTGGCCCAGGATGTGCACTGCAAGCAGCCAAACACCATGAAACACAGCCCACTCCCAAATCTGGATGGACAGGTCCACGAGAGGGGGAGACTTGGTTCCCCCTTGCTTGTTGAAGTAATACATCGACACCGCATTGTCTGTGCGTATGCGGACCACCTTGTTGGCTATGATCGGTCTGAACGCCCTGAGTGCTAGGAAGATCGCCAGAAACTCTAAAAGATTTATGTGGAGGAACTTGTCCTGAGGCAACCAGAGATCCGAGACCTGAAGAGGATCTAACGTCGCACCCGACCCCAGGAGGGAGGAGTCCGTCGTGATCGTCACTGTAGGGGCTGGGTCCTGAAACCCCGCACCCACCGACAGGTTGCTAAGAGATGACCACCATTCCAGGTCCACTCTCATGGAAGCCGGAATCATTATCAGCTTGGAATCCGGGTCCACAGCCTGACGCCAAGAACTCCGAAGAGCCATCTGAGTCTGCCTCATCTTGAGACGAGCAAGAGGAAGAGCCAACACGCACGAGGCCATGAGGCCCAGAAGCCTCTGGAACCACCAGGCCAACATGCTCTCTGATTGCGCAAACATCTGACACGTGGCTAACAGATCCGCCATTCTGTCCCCGGTCAGGTACACTCTGCAGTCCATTGTGTTCCAGCGAAAACCAAGGAAAATCAAGTCCTGCGAGACCGTCATGGAAGATTTCCACCAGTTCACCGACAGCCCAAGATGGAACAGGAGCTGAAGAAGAGACTGAAGATTGCCCGCTGCTCTCAGCGGGCAAGGACTGCGTAAGAGCCAGTCGTCCAAATACGGATACACGTGGATACCCTGCAGATGAAGATAGGCCGCAAAGCTGAGGCCGAAAGGAAGCACTCGAAACTGGAAGTGCTCTTTCCCAAAGAGAAACAGAGGTATCTCCTGTGTGGATTCCAAATCAGAATATGCATGTACGCATCCTGAAGATCCACCACGCTGAGCCAATCGCCCATCTGCAAGGAGGATCGTATCTGGCCGGGCGTGATCATCTTGAATTTCTCTTGGGGTAGGAAAAGATTAAACTGGGAAAGGTCTAGGATGGTGTGCAGGCCAGCCTGGTTGGGTTAGGGCACCATAAATAGCCGGGAGTAGAAGCCCTCCCCTCGCTCCCCAAGGGGAACGGGTTCTACAGATCTGAGGTCCAGAAGTTTCTGAACCTCGGCTTTGAGGGAGGGCGAACCCGACACCTGAAAATGAGGGTTGAAAGGTGGGGTAGGGGGCAGGGGTAAGTGGAAGCCCACCTGAGCAACTGACAAGACCCATCTGTCTTCGGTGATGGTCTGTCACGCCTCCCAATGAGACGCGATGCGTCCTCCCACCGGGGTTTCGTGCGAGCGCGGAGAACCCTCATTTTGTAGGTTTCTCGGTGGTGTTGCCACCTGAACCTGAGGAGGAGGCTTAGGAGCGGGAGAAAAACCGAGTCCGTTGTTGCCTCTGACGGTTATTCCCCAAAGGGGTATCCCATCTGCGAGATTTCTGGTCTAGGAAGCCCCTAAAGCCAGAGGAGGGTCGGCTTTGCGACAACGGTCTCTGGGTTTTGAAAGGGGCTTTAACAAGGACCGACAAGGACTTAGCTGTCCGAGTGCTGTCCTTCGTCTTGGTCAGCTCTACATCTGTTGTAGAATGAAAGAGCTCCTTACCATCAAACGGAAGGTCTAACACCTTGTCCTGCACTTCTTTTGAGAATTTGGTAGCATGCAGCCATGCCTGCCATGAGATATCAACCCCCAGCATAAGGCCCCGAGCCGAGGTGTCTACATGATGAGCCGCAGCCTCCAGGAGATCCTGGGCCAAGACCCTGGCGTCCGATAATCCCGCTTTGAAGTCTTCCAGCTTCTCGACCGGAATGAACTCCTCAAACTCTGACAGACCTTTCCACATCCGCATATTAGCCACCGCTAACACCAGTTCGGCATTGGCCTGCCTGAGCTGCAAGGCCGAGTTGGCGAAAATCTTTCTCCCAAGGGAGTCAAGGAGCTTATCCTCCTTTCCCAGAACCTGAGTAGCCGTTGTGGAAGAGGATGCTGCAGGCCTGGACTGCAAAGTGGCTGCAGCCACCACTGTGGAGGAGGGGGGCGGACAAGATGACAGGTCTACCTCTTCCAAATAATGCAGCCTGTATCGTGCGTCAATTTTCTTATTGACGAAAAGTCCAGAGTGTGGCTTTTCCCAGACCCTGCGGACCTCAGCCAGAACGTCCTTCTGCAAGAACAGGCCGGTATGCTCCAAAGGAGACAGGGTGATTGCCCCAGAAATCACGCCCTCCTGCGGAGCAGGTGCCTCGGGCTTCGGAACATCCAAGAAGCACATCATGTCCAGTACCCGGTCATGAAAAGCTCTGATAGAGCGGGGCAGGTCGTCGTTGTCCTGATCGCCTTGCTCGTCATCTGACAGGTCAGGATCCTGCTGAACCGTGTCGGGCGCTGCCTTGTCCACGGGGGACAAAGGGGGCAAAGGCGGAAGAGTCGGGGAAGGTACCGTAGCCAAGGGAGGTGCCGGTGGAACCACCAGAGGTACGGTTGGAGCCGGATGCGTGGGTGGACATATCTCCCTAAAAAGCCCTTTGAAATTTTCCTCATGGGTCGGTACGCATTAGCGTTTGAAATTTGCCGAAAAAGGCGTCCTCCGAGGACTGTTTTGGAACCAGCGCAGGCCTCTCATGAGGGAAATAATTCCAGGGACATAACGGGGAAGGGTGCCACACTGGCCCCTCCACCGACGTATCCAGATAAATCAAGGGTGCCGACCCAGTAGGCAACGAAACATTGTGCGGAAGGGGCATTCCAATCATAAAGTGGCTGGCCGATAAGGATGCGCACAAGGAACTCTATGTTCACCCACGGAACCAAGCCCTACACCTGAGGCCGAAGGCGTAGTTGTAGGGGTAGCACCCAAAATGGCCACCGCGGTCGTGGCGGGAACGGGCACCATTTTGTCATCGCCTGAGGGGAACTGAGGCAAGTGAGGAAGTGAGGCAGGGGTACCCATCGTTGGATCAGGGGTCTTAACTTTAGCCTTGACACAAGGAACCTCGGCAGAGCCGGTACTATGAGGCCTGGAATGTTTCTGCGACATACCAACTGCCAAAATAGCCTTCCCAGGAAGGACCTCGGCACTGCCGGTAAAAGAAGAATTTTCCTTCTTTGCCCCTTCAACAGATCTGGTGTCGCCGCAAGAGCGGGAAAGGTGAGAAAAACCTTCACCGATAAGGCCTTGTCAGGCCTCTCAGAAATGTTGGTAGCTTTAGCCTCTGTACGAGGGACCTCGGATCCAGGTCCGGTAACAGCCTTATTCGCACGGGCCTCGAACATCCGTTCGGTGACACCAAGCCCCAACAAGGCCTTGGGGCACACCCGGTCTTATTTTTGAGGGAAGCGGATAGAGAGGCCTCAGAGCTAGCTGTGGTACCTCACGACTCAGTAGAACTGGGCCTACAAACAGCCCCCCCATGCGGGGCCTCGGAGCGTGCTCCGGTATCCACAGGCCCCTTACGGAGACCCTTGGAGAAAACTCTGGTACAACGCGCACCTCAGGGCAATCCCCAGTGACAGAGCGATCAACGCCCCTCCCGACCCGGGAGGAACCCGGAAAGGTTTCACCCGGCCGGGGTGCTCTGAAAAGTAAAGAACTTACCGGGTGTTTCTTCTTTTAGTTGATAAACGCCTAAAAATGCGAAGGAGGAGTTCGTCGAAACACCTCCTCCCACCACTCCAACCGACGTTGAAGTGCCCGGACCGAAAGGGAATCGCAGTAAAAACAGGAGTCCCAACGGTGATCCGGACCCAAACACTCTAAACAAAAAGGATGGGGATCCGCCCTCGCGAAGCGTCGGTGACACGATGAACAATCTGGAAAGTCTAGTTTGAACGACATAGACAGACTAGTACACGATCGCTAGCAAGAGCCAGAGAGGAAAAAAAAAGGGAAGAAAATCTTCTGCGGATGCAAGTGCGTCCAGTCCCGAACGAGCGGAGAAAAGGACTAATGAGCCCCGCGCAAGAAAGAGAGGAAGGACACTTTTTTGAAAAACATTTTTGGATGCTTTTTACAAAGTGCTCCGGTGAGATGTCCCATAAGTATGGAGGAAAGGGGACGGGACGTAGGTGTAAGATGATTTGTGATGTTCAACACCGATTTTGTCCTCAAAGATGTTCATCAATTTTGAAAAGAATTGGACACCATTATTTGTGAGGATTTCTTTTGGTATACCCTCTCTCTGAAATATGTCATCCATGGATTTAATACAAAAGGAAAGAAGATCCAAAATTAGGATCCTCCCGTCCCATGCACACTTTTCAGTACTGTACAAAACAGTCAATATTTCAAATCAACGGTACGAATCCCTGTCACAACTCTGATATTGTTATCTAGTGGGGGCAATGCTCTCTCACCCGCTGAGTAGACTCACCCAACCCCCCTTCCTTTGGTTGATACCTGGCACTGCCTGGCTGATGGTGCCATTGCCCAGTACCCAATGGCTCTAAGGGGCCTTAATGGTATAGGTACACCCGAACGGAATGTTACTGTTGGGCGACGTTTAGTCCCTTTTTTAGGGACTTGTTTAATTTTTGTTTTGTTTTTGTTATATGGCTTGCACTTTGCTTTTATCACGGGAAGAGAGGTGTGCTGGGGGAACAGTGGTGTGCTCTTAATTATGTCACTGTACTTGTTGGTCCTGAGTATGGGGAAGTGTTCTCTATTGTGAAGACAGGGTTCTCTGTGATTGTAATGTCCGAACATTGGGGTAGCCACATGGGAGCCACGGTGGC
Organism: Ambystoma mexicanum; assembly: GCF_040938575.1. Classification (NCBI taxonomy): domain Eukaryota; kingdom Metazoa; phylum Chordata; class Amphibia; order Caudata; family Ambystomatidae; genus Ambystoma; species Ambystoma mexicanum. Next base: position 1,144,341,449 of record NC_090935.1, on the reverse strand, counting down.
CATGGTGAAACAACTTCAATTATGTCACAACTCAAAATATTGACTTGCAATGTACGTAGCCTAGGGACATATATGTGCAGGAATAGAGTGAAATCCTATCTACAATCTAAGAAAATCTGTATAGCAGTGCTCCAGGAGACTCATTTGATGGCGATAGATCAGGAGGCGGTTAGAAATCGCTGGGGTGGACGGACTGGTTATGGTGTCACATATTCTAAATTTTCTCAAGAGGTACTCGAAGGCATGGATAGATAGAGGGCTACCATTTCAATTGTTGGACAGCAATATAGATAGAGAGGGAAGGTATCTGATTTTGTGAGGTTATCTTGATCACAGAGAAGTGTGCATTGTGAATTTCTATTTTCTGAATAATGAGATACCTGCCCATCTTCGCATGCTATGTAATCGTATTGCAACTAGACGGGATGTCTTTTTTATATGGGGGAGTGACTTTAAATTTATACACGATATTACACTTGGCAAGACCCCCCCCCAACACTATCTGACCTGGACCTGGTGGATGTCTAGAGGGAACTACACCCGGGTGATAGGGGGTATTCTTTGAATTCCTCCGCTCATAGATTACACACCAGGATAGACTTTTTCTTCGTTGGTGCATGGCAATTGGCAGAATTTATTAGCACAGTCTATTCAGGCCGAATAATGTCTAACCATTATGCATTGGTGATACCAAAGGCCCCCAGATCCTTATTTCAACGTAGCACATGCCTGCGGAAGCCTTGGGTGAAGACCTTTTTAGGGACAAATTACGAGATATCCTGATTAAGTTCTGGAGGGGAAATATTGGAAGTTTGATAGTTGGGGTACCGTTTGGGAAACTATGAAAGTAGTGGTGAGAGGGGAAGTCATTTCCAATGCGGGGGGTGTTCACAGGGCATTCTGGGTGGACCTGGAGGCTATGGAACATAAGATAGCTATGCTGGAGACTCCATCCATGACCTGGGCTGGAGTCGACTGAGAAGGAGCTTTATGAAGTTCAGTCTCAATGCCAACAAGCTTGGGAGCGACTATCTAAATTTGACTATGCTACATGGGTAGCGCAAATTCGTGCGGAAGGAGGTAGGTCTGGGAAAGTCTTGTCATGGTTGTGTAAGCGAGAGCGGCCGAGATCTTTGACCACACTACTGCATGATGAATGTGGGACCCGTGGCGCTCCCAAATGGCTATTAATTACATCTTTACTGCATTCTGCTCTCAATAGTACAAAATCACTTTCCCTCCCCCCCTGCTGAGATAGCTGAGATATTGTCACTGATTCAGCTACCAAAACTCACTGCTGTTCAGAGGTCCTTCCTGGATCAACCCTAACAACGGAGGAATTGGGAGCAGCGATAATAATCTCCCTCTCTACTAATAAACCCCTGGGAATTGATGGCCTGCTGGCTGAATTTTATAAGGCGTATAGCACTGTCCTGACCCCGACATTATTGAAGGTCTTTGAAGAGTCCTACGATAGGGGTGTGTTCCGGGCTAGCATGCAGGAAACAATGATTACACCAATTGCGAAGCCCGGGAAACCCATAGAAAGATATGATTCCTATCACCCTCTAGCCATGCAATGTTAAAATTCTCACCACTGTGCTGGCTACACGCCTCCATAATAGTATTGGTCCTTTAATACATTCAGATCAAACAGGATTCGTCCTTGGCTGCAACACCACTCTAAACCTACGTAGATTGCAACATATTTTTGACCAAACTAACTCTAACACAGAACATTATGTGGTGGTGTCCCTCGATGCTGTCAAAGCTTTGGATTCAGTCTATTGGGAGAGGATGATTACAGCGCTGTGTTGTTTCAGGATGTTTTTATTCACTGGGTGATATTGCTTTATTCTTCCCCGACGGCTAGGGTTAATTGGACAGGCAGATCTTGCAGTCCTGGGATATACAAAGAGGAACTCATCAAGGGTGTCCACTCTCTCCAATGTTATCTACACTTGCACTAGAGTCCTTGGCTGTATATGTAAGACTGGAATGCCCAGAGGCTGGTATTTTGGTGGGAGGCTCTAGGCATCTGAGATCGTTGCATGCTGTTGACGTTTTGCTGTACCTCTCCGAACATCCGCACAAGCTACCTATAATGCTGGATGTGTTGGACAGATTTGCTGTGCTGTCCGGGATCTGTTTTAATAAATAAAAATCTTGTATTTTTCCTTTTGGCGGGACTCTGTGGGGAGGATATAGGGACTTTACCTGACCTGAAATTAAGTTGAAGGTATACTCCAGTAAATACTTAGGTATTCATATTACTCATATATCCAGACACACACAGATCTTTATATATAAAGCTGAATGTATGTATGTGTGTGTGTGTGTTTGTCTGGCTATACAAATCCACACTGTTGAACCCACGGCTTCAAAACTTTGCATGGATTCCTCTTTTGTCTCGGGTAAGATCGTAGTCTATATTTGGATGCAAAAAACATATATGCAAAGAAATGTTGGGATGTGTGTGTGTATGTTTGTCCGACTATACAAACCGACATTGATGAACCCACTGCTACCAAATTTTCTATGGATTCCTTATTTGTCTGGGGCAAGATTGTAGTTTATGTTTGGATGCAAATATACTGCACAAAAAACTAATATCACTTGGAAAATCTCCATCTGATGTAACACAAAAATCAATATCAAGAGCTTCTGAAACACAACAACAAACAGCAGCACGGCTTGCCGACCAGAGGACAAGAGCAACTTTCTCCAGGGAAAATGAGTCACCAGAGCAAACTGAAGCAAGACTTGCTGACAAGAGGACAAGAGCAACATCCTCCAGGGCACATGAGACACCACTCGATCAGGACATGGGCAAAGCTGGGTACCCTAGGTAGTGAATAATACAATTAGAGTGGTGGATGGTGTGAAGAGGTCTATGGTAGTCTGGTCTAAACTCCCACTTTCCCTTATGGGAAGAGTAGGCATTATTAAGATGATCATACTCCCTAGGTTGCTATATGCCTTTACAAATGTTCATCATTATATAGAGGTGGCTTGTTTTTGCTCCCTCGATATTATACTTAGAAGATTTTTGTGGAGCTCGGGACGACATAAACTGGTGCTCCGTACACTGAACTTACCTTATAAGGATGGTGGGGTACAGATGCCAAACCTGGAACTTTACTATTTAGCTGCTCAGTTGGGTTTTGTGGTAAAGTGGCTGTCAGATGATTCTACATCTGAATCTATGCTACTCCGAAAGCTGGTGAGACCTGCCCGACTCAAGGAGATCATATGGCTTCCGGAGAACTACATCAATCCTCAACCCCTACTTGTGAAATGGGGCAGACAAATATGGGCTGGACCCCTGACATTGCTCCGCACACGACACCCCTATTTACCACATGCCTCGCTTTTGGTTGATGTACATACAAGTACATCTGACTTGGCTGCAGCAAGGCATTGGGAAACCCTGGGTATATCTGATTGGGGGGAAACGTACGAGAAGAACAAGTTACTTCTTACCTGGTATCGTTCTTTCGATCGGATGTTCCTCCGACGTATTCCTTATCTTGATAGATTACTTCCAGCTTGCTGGCCTCGGAAAAAAAATTCAGTAGAGGGCGCTGCGCATCAACGTTCCTCAAGTTGGTGTCCCTCGACAGCCTCTGTATCGGCGCCAACGTCATCATGTGTATAAATAGACTCGCACAGCGTCCGTTGCTCAGTTCCGTTTTGAAGCTTAAGAGTAGCTGTGCATGAATTGGTTATTGACCTTGAAGGAGCGTAAACTGCAACCACAAGGGAAGTTTTACTGAGGGGATGGATGGGAGGGGCGATAAGGAATACGTCGGAGGAACAACCCATCGAAAGAACATTACGAGGTAAGAAGTAACTTGTTCTTCGAAGGGATTGTGTCCTCCGACGTATTCCTTATCTTGATAGACTCCATAGCAGTGGTGTGTAAACAGAGCTGGGAGTAAAATTGCCATATTCCCCTTTAAGAATGAACACAGTGTAACACAGCTTTGCCAAATCTAGTCTCTTGGCTAGTGGAGGAATCCAGATTGTAGAATTCTGTAAAGGTATGTGCGGACGGCCATGTGGCAGCCGCACATATGTCTCGAATCGTTACCCCTCTTTGGAGGGCCAAAGAGGCAGCGATACCCCTGGTTGAATGAGCCCTAAGATTTTGAGGGGGCTCTTTCCCTGCCAGTTTGTAAAATTCTAGAATGGCTAAAATAATCCATCTGGAAATGGTCTGTTTTGTGATTGGCAATCCTAATTTGTGCCCTGTGTCACCTATGAACAGTTGGTCTGCTTGCCTAATCCTAGCAAGTCTGCTGATATAAAAACTCAAGGCTCGCCTTGGATCCAGCCTATGTAGCCTCTCTTTCTCTTTCCCTGGATGGGGAGGAGGATAGAATGAGGGTAAGATTATCTTCTGAGTGATGTGGAATTCAGAAACCACCTTTGGGAGGAAATTAGGCTTCACTTGTAGGACAACTTTGTCTTTGTGAAAAATTGTATGAGGGGGTTTACAAGATAGGGCTTGTAATTCGCTCACCCTCCTGGCAGGTGTCAAAGCCACTAATAAGACAGTTTTAAGGGTGAGAAATCTTAAGGAACAAGAGTGGAGTGGTTCAAAAGGAGTACCCATCAGGAAATTTTAAGACTAAATTTAAGTCCCATAAGGGAACTTGGAACGGTCTCGGCGGATAGACATTAGTTAACCCCTTCAGAAATTGTATTACTAAGGGTAATTTGAAATATGATGGCTCCTCTGGAGTGCGCTTGAAGATCGATAGCGCTGCAAGGTAGCCCTTGATCGTACCAACTTGAAGACCTGAATTCGCCAAATAGAGTAGAAAGGATAACACCATTGGTGTACCACATGAACAGGGTTCAATATTCTTTTCTCTACACCAGCTACAAAATTTGTTCCAACGGCAGCGGTATAAAGTCTTTGTTGCTGGCCTTCTGGCTGAAAGCAACACCTCCATGACGTCATCTGGGAGGTCCCAATCCTTGTATCTCAACCTTTCAGAAACCAAGCGTGAAGGTTGAGGGTTCTGATGTTTGGATGGAGAACACGACCTCCCTTCTGCGAGAGAAGATCCTCCCTGTGTGGAAGACGAATCGGAGGGCAGATGGGCATGTCCAGAAGGTCCGGGTACCACGTTCTCCTGGCCCAGTCTGGGGCAATTAGGATCATAGTCTTCCGGAATCTTCTCAACCTCCTGATCATCTGAGGAATGACAGGGACTGGAGGAAACGCGTACAGAAGTGGAAACTCCCAGTCTACCACGAACGCGTCCCCTAGAGCTCCTCTCAGGGGAAATTCCCTTGAACAAAACTGATCGCACTTCCTGTTGATACTGGTGGTGAACAGATCCACTTGAGGGGTTCCCCAAAGGGCAAAGATCTCTTGAAGGACTTCCTGAGCTAGCCCCCACTCGTGAGAGACTGTGCTCTGCCTGCTCAGAGCGCCCGCTGTCAAGTTCTTCTGTCCGGCTAAGTGAACTGCCGATAGAGAGATTCCTTCTTGAATTGCCCAAAACCAGAGCTGCATCGCCTCTCTGCACAGTGGCAGTGATCCTACGCCTCCTCTTTTGTTGAGGTAGTGCATGGCCACTGTATTGTCCGTCATTATTAGGATATTTTTCCCTTGTACAGATGGCAGAAAAGCCTTCAGCGCTAGTCTGATAGCTCTCAGCTCCAACAGGTTAATATGTAGTCTGGACTCTGATGGAGACCAACGACCGCTGATGGTCAAGTCGTTGGCATGGGCTCCTCACCCCGTGAGTGAGGCATCCGTGACTACTGTTATCTCCGGCCATGGTTGCCAAAACAGTTCTCCTTTCAAAATGTTCTCCCGACAGGCCCACCACTGAAGGTCTCGAGCCACTTTGTCTGGAACCTGAAGGAGATCTGTCATTCTTCCTGAGAATTGCGACCACTGACTTCTTATTGCCCACTGGAGAGATCTCATTCTCAGGCGAGCCTCTGGCACAAGGAAGATGCAGAATGCCATGAGGCCAGCAACCTCAAAAAGTCAAAGGCTGGAAGACGTTGGGCATTTTGAAACTTGGTGACCATCTGCAGAATATCTTGAGCCCTCACCTCTGGTGGCGAGGCTTTCCCCAGGGAAGTGTCCAGGACCGCTCCGATGAACTGGAGTCTCTGTGATGTTATCATCTGTGACTTCTTTAAATTGAGGGAGAAGCCCAGTTTGTGAAGGAAGTGGCAAACATAATCTAGCTGAATCTGAGCTTGTTCCGAAGATGCAGCTCTGATCAACCAATCGTCTAGGTAGGGGTAGACGTGAATCCCTTCCCTCCTTAGACTTGCAGCCACTACCGACATTAGCTTGGTGAAGACCCTCGGGGCGGAGGTCAGCCCAAATGGCAGAACTCGAAATTGATAATGAGAGTTGCCAATTGCGAACCTCAGGTATTTCCTGTGTTTGAGATGGATTGGCACATGGAAATAAGCATCCTGAAGGTCCAGAGATACCAGCCAGTCCTGAAGCTGGAGGGCCTGAAGGATCTGAGAAAGAGTTACCATCTTGAACTTGTCCTTCCTGAGGAACTTGTTCAATTCGCGTAAGTCCAAGATAGGTCTCAGTCCTCTGTCCCTCTTTGGTATCAAGAAGTAGGGGGAGTACCAACCCTTGTTCCTCTCCGCTACAGGTACCGGTTCTATGGCACCTTTCTCCAGCAGGTCTAGAATCTTCTGCAAAAGGAGTGGATCTGGAAACTTCAAAGAGTTGTTCCCCGGTGGATGACTCTGAGGGGTGCATAGAAAAGGCAGGCAGTCACCTTGGGCAACTGTCTCCAATGCCCAAGCATCTGACGTAATAGCCTGCCATTCCGTTAGATGTTGAGTTAACCTGCCCCCTACTGGTGTCTTGTGAGGAGAGTCCTCAGAGTGGTTTAGAGGTGGCTGATGCAGATGCCAAGGGTAAAGAGGCACCTGCTGCTGCGGCTTTCGTACTTTTAACCTGTTCACCTCGGGTGAATTTCTTTTGGCCTCTTTGAGCCGGCTGTCCTCTGCCTTTTCCGAATGCGGAATAAAAGCGAAAGGACCTACCTCTCCAAGAGGTTCCTGAGGGGCGATAGGGAGTTTGAAGGATTGCAGCTCCAAGGGATTTTGCTGCTGCCTTGGATGTTTGTAACTTCTCTAGGCTGTCATCAGCCATCTTACCAAATAAAGAAGAGCCGTCAAAGGGCATATTCAAAAGTCTGGCCTGTACATCTGGAGCAAAACCAGACTTTCGCAACCACGCAAATCTGCAGATTGTAGTACTTGCCGCCATGGCCCTGCTGATACTGTCAGCAGAATCAATGCCAGTTTGAAGGGATTCGCACATTGCGTCTTTACCATCTTTAATGATGTTCAGAAAAGCTTCCCTTTCTTCTCCTTCCGGGAGGCAGTCAGCCGCTGATGAAGCACACTCCCAAAGTGTATGGCTGAATCTTGCGTGTGTACAAGTAGCATTAATGGATTTAAGCGACATGCTACATGCAGAAAAGACCTTTTTTGACATAGCATCAGATCTCTTATCATCCCTGTCTTGTGGAACAATAGAGTATGCAGATCTACTGTTCGATGAAGTTGCTGCTTGAACAACCAGGCTCTCTGGAGTTGGATGTTTGGACAAATATTCAGGGTCAGAAGCAGATACCCTATATTTGGCAGATAGTTTTTTGTTAACTGCCGGGATAACCTCAGAAATTTCCCAGTTGGCCGATATTTTCCTCTGCAATGCAGTATGAAATGGAACCACAGGATCTTCCTGTGGGCCTTTAATTAAAATGTCTGTAAAATCATCTTGTTGAAAAGCAGGTGAAGGTGTAGACCAACCTACTATGCTATTATTCAGGCCATTAAAGTTCTATAAGGGGTCTCAGCATGTTCCCCTGGGTCTGGTTTGGCAAATTCTACTTCTGGGGAAGTATCTAACCCACTTGCATCATGCAAGGATTCTTCAAGGTCCTTCAACCTATTTTCTTCAGAGATAAATTCCTCTGGTACAGGTGTTGTAGTTCTCTGCAACCCAAAAGGTCTTTCCTGATCAGAATCCTCCCCTTCCCCATAAATAGAGGACAAGACTCTGAAATAATCTGACCTTGGAAATGGCTTAAAACCCATTTCTAAAGCAGAAGGGGCCAAGCTTGTAGTAACCGATTGTTGACGTGGAAGGCAAAGGTTTCGAAGAAACAGAAAAAGGCATTGAAAAGGTATGAAGAGACCTCGAAGAACTCGAGAGGATCGGAATCCTACTCGGAGTTGTCAAGGTTATCGACGACATTCTCGAGGTCATGGTGGAAGCCCTCCGTATGAATACTGACTGCGAAGTAGTGACAGCCGTAGGTTTGTCCTTTATCGGCGTCGACATCGGCGTCGAAGACGGCGTCGATTCGACCGATCTATGCGTCGATGGGCCCTTCGATAATGGCGTCGATGACGCAGATTTATGAGTCGAAGGGACCTTCGACGATGGCGTTGATGATGCTGTCTTACTGCCTTTGCTCGAGGGTTCATGACGCTCTCGGGCAGTTTCTTTCGCCGGGTGCAACGACTCGCAGCGTTTCGATTTTTTGGGTCTTTCACCGATGGTATCACCTTTAGCCGTCTCCGAGGGGGTCGAGGCTGTTTTCTCGAATATGCTAAGCATCTTTTTACGGAATTCCTCCCACTTAGCTGGAGAGCTGTGTTTTGTGGGGCAGGTGACCCTTTCCAGGGAAACAGAAGAAGATGAAGAAGAGGGTGATCTTCAACGCCTCTTTTTCGAGTGTTTGGATCTCGAAGAGTGATGGGAACTGCTTCAAGACCTCGAACGGGAATGTTTCCTGTGACGGCGAGGAGACGAATGTCTCAACTCTGCCGAGGAAACTTTCGAAGGAATAGAAGTTTTAAGAGTCTTACCTCTTTCGACCTTCCCCTTACGCTCCTTCAAGGCTTTCGCCGTCATGGACATGCAGTCCTCGCATTCTGAACAATGGTGTTCCGATCCCAGGCACCACAAACAGATCCTGTGAGGATCCGTCAACGACATTTTCTTTCCACAATCTTGACACTTTTTGAAGCCGGACCGTGGGGTCGCCGGTTCAGATGAGGAAGCCATCGAAAAGAGTAAGATATATTTGAGGAATAAGTAGAATCTACTTGAAGAACGAACTGAGCAACACGATTCCGAGACCCACGAAGCACGGAAATACGGAACTGAGCAACGGACGCTGCGCAAGTCTATTTATACACATGATGATGTCGGCGTCGATACGGAGGCTGTCGAGGGACACCAACTCGAGGGACGTCGACGCCCAGCGCCCTCTACTGAAAATGTTTTCCGAGGCCAGCAAGCTGGAAGTAATCTATCAAGATAAGGAATACGTCAGAGGACACAATCCCTTTGAATGGGATGTTTAGGGATTTGGAGAGCCTTTTGCTGTGGGAAGGCCTACCCAGGGGTCAGTTCCTCAGATACATGTAGGTGGTTAGGGTGGCTAAATGCCAATGGAAGGTGTGGCCTGCTGAACCGGAAGTAAATGTGTTCTTCGCCCTACTATATGATTTGGTTGGTGGTTGTAGACCAGTGTCTAGGTTATATGAGTGCTTGTTACATGGGACTAGTGTTAGGGATCCCAAACTAAAGGCACGTTGGGAGAATGATGTTGGCTTAACGTTCACCGATGAGCAATGGGACCAGGAGTTATTTTTTCCCAAAAATGTCTCCCCGTAATGCGAGATTTAGATTGCTACAAATTAACGTGCTTCACCGCACCTATATGACCCCCCATTAAAGTGGCTAAGTTTAATGCAAGTGCCACATCAGCTTGTCCCTGCTGTGACAGAGATGGTGCTGATGTATTCCATATGTTGTGGGAATATGTTAAAGTACAGGGGTTTTGGACCCGTATTAAACAAGTTTGTGTAGCGGCTGGAGTTGTAAGATATCAATGGGACCCACTTGAATGTTTGTTGGGCGTATATTCAAGACCCAGTAAATTTAAACATATTACCAAGTTTGTGGACCTCACCTGTATAACTGCGAAAAGGCGCATGGCTATGTCATGGAAACAAAGGAAAGGCCCCCAACTTTTGCTATGGCACAGGGACTTTGAAACCTTGTGTGAAGCTGAAACGAAAGCATAGTCGAGAGCATCACACACACAAGACAGTGACTCAACTACTACTTTTGAGGCCTTGAAATCACGTTTACAATGTTTCATCCATCGGATGACAACCCACCTTGAGCACACTCCAAGTTTCACTTTTATCATGTTATTAGGGTATGTGAATTTAATGGTTTTGATTTTGTGATCTGGGTAAAAATGCTATTATAGTGTTTTGATGATTTCAGGCACTGTGCCCATCAGGACACCTCGCTCTGAACTGAGCTCTGTGTATTTGGATATATGTGCAAGCCCTGGTTGTTTGTTTACAATATGTTATGTTTTCGGTTGAATATGTTTAGACGCTTAGATATTGCAATACATTGAGATGTCACTTACATGATCCTGTACGTCACTCGTGTTTATTGTGTTGTACTTAAATGGCTGACATTTTTGCAAACGTATTAATAAAGAATTGTTAAATAAGTAATTAATGGTACAAGGCCGAGCAGTCCACAGGAGCTGTGAACGTAGTACATTAAATCAGTGTTGTTCCTGATAATAAGATTAGTGCAGTAGCTGTGAAGGACAAATATTACTGAGAACAAGGCCTAGGGTTCAGTCTTTGCCAAGACAGGGAAATAGGTTGGAGTTATACTGCCCCATCGCGAAGCAGCAACACCATTGAGACTGCAGCAGACACACTGAATATAGCAAATAAAAACAAGCAATCAATCCCCAAGAGCAATGCCTCAGCTGCGTTTTTTTTAACCCCACCTGGTTCCCAAGAGAGATAAGGAAGATGCATGCTAGGGAAACAACATGTTTCAAGATGGGATTCGCAAGTGGTGTTGCCAAAGAGTACAGCTGCAAGGTCAAAAGAAGCCGTTCGGGTTGTCAAGTTGTCTGGTCTCATGAGTAAGTCCACTTAATTGCCACAAGGTATTGACTTCTTTGGTCACACTCACTCATGATTGGGTCTCTTCGAGGGGCATGCACATCACAAATTATCTGAAGTTGTTTTGACCAATGAGGAAAGTCAATTGTTGCAACAAGCTACCTGCATGTAATTAGCCAATCAGAAAAAAGTATTTTCTGCCGACTACACAATTAGGTAATTCACAGGGGGCTGTACTCAGGTGGGCAGGATACTCCACTGACCAATAGGGTGATGAAATATTGGTGATGGTTAGATTTCTGTATAGGGGCTAGCCAATATGATATGATATGGCATTTGTAACGCACCTATACACAAGTGTTTCAAGGCGCAAAATGTGGGAAATGTGGGTTTAACTTGTAGTTGATAAATGTTGCATATGTAGATTTTGTGGTTTTCAACTATAAAACTTGTAACTGAAATGGGCGTGTCAAGAGTGTTTTCAGATTTCCAGTTGTACAGAGCTGGCTGACCCTCGCGGCCATATTTGCATGGAATAAATACTTGTGTTTCTTGCAAAACGGTGTACAGTGATATTAACGAATTTACAACAACAAATAAATGAAAAATAATGATTTTTTTTTAATGTTTTGTTAAAAGTATATGTGGAGTGGGGTAAGGGATTAAAACGGGTGGGGAGGGTGTTAAGGTGTGGTAATAGAGCTGGGGAAATGAGGGTTTGTGGGGAATCCCCCCAAATTGAATAAAAGATTGCAACTTTATTTTGTTATTTTAATTTTATTATCAAAGTATTTGTTATTGATTGATTCGTTAATATCACATGGAACCCATGCACTCCTTATTGAGCCCATGGATTGTTTTTTTGTATCGATCGTTTTATGGGCCTACCTACATAATTTGGTGACCCTGATGTGTTTTCCAGGACACCGGATAGGCTGGGGATTCCCCTGCCACATACCCTGGGTTGCAGTGCCTATCTGCAGTGACCAGTTCACGTTCACACCATGTGGAGGTTTGCAGGCGCCATGTTTCTCTGAAGGCCTGCCTCAACACTGGAGCACTGCGCTGCACCCGTCTGTGCAGGCAATTGAAGGGTAGGCAGCATCACAGGACCTCGGAAGAACGCCTAGAATGTGAGTGCACTCTTGCTGGAAAAAATAACGGGGATGACCTTTTTTGTTGTTGTTATTTTGTAGAGTAGTAGAGTAGGAGAGTGCAGAATGCTAAGAACATGAGGTCCAGATTTGGGCTGTTAAGTGGATTCTTGTATTTGTGTCAAGGAAATCAGACAAGGGACCAAAATCACAGAGAGGTTAATTCGATTAACATTTAATAGAGGCTCTGCGAGGAGAAAACAGGAATGAACACAACACAACATTCCAGCAATCCAGATCCTGCATTACCCCCATCCCCATATCATTTATTTTGATTTTGAATACATTAAAACTAGTGTTTCTGACAAAATAATTCATTATTTCATTGAGGAAGGTTTCACAACTTCCAAATAATTTCATAGACCTTTATGTGGAAACGTTTGAGCCCTGGTCTCTCCAGGGTCCCTCCCCCCACCTCCTGAAGATACCAGTCCAGATGTGTGCTTGTTTACCAATTAAACTCACACTTTCTTATCAAATATTGTTTGAAGTCGGGTCTGCCTGCACCGACGCAGGATTTGCTAAAGCTCCATTTGGGAAAGTGTGTGGTTAAAATCTTGCTACAATGTTCCAAAGTAGAACTCCATTTTGTAAGCAAGCATGTATGTATTCTAAAGGCAGTCTCTCTAACTATACGGGCCAGTGCAGGGAATATAAGGCCTAGTCTTCTAAATCAGTACATTTCTTCTCTTATTCATTTGAATTTGCTCCCAGGTGCATTTCAACCTACTTTCTTTTATACCCTCATTTCATCCAACTGAATTATTCCTCCAGAGTTGTCCCACAAGTTGATTGCATCCTAACAGGTCAAAGTCATTAATGGTTTATTGGGTGTGGGTATTTTAAGGATCATCAGCCCAGATGTTCAGGTCTTCCTTATTAGATAAAATAAGGTGTACAGAAATCAGGGTGTCTGCTAGAAAAATAGTGTGCCTTTTTACTCGGGGTCCTAGACTGATGAGCACAAAAAGGACTTTTTGGGCTGGTATTCACCTAAGGATATTCAAATAATTAATAAACAGGGCAGGTGATTTCTTGCAAGAGATTACTTTGGAGGATATGGTTGGGATACCACCACCTCTTCCCTCTTCTGTATTTTTGAATATTAATATGAGATAGCAGTTGCAGGTGCATTCGTTATCAAACCAGTTCTCAGTAAAGGTTAGTGGGTGCGCTGAGATGTCCATGATTAGATGACTGAAGTGTGAGGCATTTCCGATTGCACATTTTGCAGTAACAAATGCCCTGACTAATAATTAAGGGTGACAGTGGTACTGTCAATTTATTTTCTCTTCCCTGGCAGTCTTGGTTCATAAAACAGAGTGATCTGGGTGTTGGAGGCAGAGGTGTCATTGTAGACCTTATGAGTATTCCTGTTGCACATGAATGACAAACCAGACTTTTTTTGGTCTTTAGCTTGCCAGGTAGAGGGTTGGTGCTGGTTGCAAAGACAGTAGTTGTGAGATTCTGATTGCCAATGTAGGATGTTGCAATGTTGTTATGATAGATCATAGTGATGTCATCACCTGGTGATGGTAAGGCGGACCCTTCTTCAGGATCGATTGCGTTTCATATGAACAGTCTTTTTGAAAGCATTGAATCTGTTTTTAAAGTTGGCAAGGATGCTTTGGTTTGCTTAGATCATGGATTTCCCTTTGAGTCGATGTTGATAGTGAGGAAGGTGTGCTTGGTATCTTCTGATCTGATTATTGGTATGTGGACTCCAGGGATTCTGTACAAGAATAAAATAGGTAAGGCGTATCTGATGGTACAATCCCATACTAAGATGTCAAGAATGTTGAACAATGGTGAGTATTGGTAGTTACATTTCTACGGTTGATGCTGGTGTCTGTTATAAGGGTTTCTGGGTACATGGATATGTTTTTTCCTGCTCTTTTGCTAAAGTGCCAATGGAGGATATTTCTTCTTGTAACTGGTTGGACTAAATCTAGTAAGGTGTTGTGTCAGTAAGGTGCCAACATTCTTACTTGGTGTGCAGATGTGCAGGTCATGATAAAATTGTATGTTAGCTGACGAGACCAACAGAATTGAGGGTTTGTGATAAAGGGAGGGTGGCTGCTCAGTGTTTTGTTGTAACCTTTGCCACAGAGCGGCTGCAGCAAACACACAATCTCATACATAGTTATATTCATACATCTCAACATATTTATTGAGCATGGATTGAATTGGCATATGATCTACATGATGCGCATGCAACTCAAAGGAGGTCAATATAGGATAAACAGCAAAACGAAGGGGACCAAGGTTAGTCCTGTGAAGTGATCTAAGCTAAAGAACCACAGGCCCAGGGTCCAGTTACTAGTCTAGCTTAAAAAACAAAACTTCTGGGCATCCGACTAGGACAATTGCATGCAAGCCACCCACTGTCTCAGAGTTTTTAGAGTGCTGCAGCATACTTCCCTCACAAGGTTGTCATCTTTGCAGTGAAGTGGTTCTGGGTATGTTTACTGGCTGTAATCTTTATCTTGTTTTTGAATTGGCTTTATCTGTTTGGTTTGGTCTCCATCTGTGTCTGGGTTATAGATTTGAGGATCAGGAGACAGCCTATCAACTTCTATAGAGGCAAGCCCTGTATGGGACACCTCCTCAGCCGGATTCCAGGGTGAGGCTTCTGCCATTCTCTGGGCCCTGATTCTTAGCATGCCTCTAAGTCTGGCTTGTGCCTTCAACCGGGCTTTTTCTCCTGAGCTGTGGCTCCACTGGCTTGGCCATTTCTCACTCTCTGACTCTGATTGACCCCCTAGCTTTGCCTAATACAGGTTATGTTCTCCTGGGCCTCCACCTTCTTGTCCTTTTCTCCCATTTACAGGCATTGACACACTATACTGACTTTGGATACCTATGCCAGTTTCCCTTTTGTTGCACTCCTAAATATAACCTTTGAACATCAACAGTTATTTAATTAATGAGTGATCCCATCTTGGATATGCCCCTGACTGTGTCACCATGGAGGATACCCCCCTCTGTATCCTTGCTGCATGAATCCTGATAGATCTCGCTCAGCAACTTCCTTCTGTAAGATATTCACATAAATCTAGGCAATCAAGCAAGATAAGAGATTAACTTGCTCTTTCACCCTTTTGTTCTTCTACATATTAATACTAATTAGCATACACTCTGTATTTGATCTATTTTGCACATGACCTGGAACTCTATTTTGGTCCTGACGAAGATGCCACAAATTATATGAACGCACCAAAACATGCGCATTGGGCAAACTATTGTCCATTCCCGTTAGAAATTTTTTGTGTTCATGGCTAAAAAAGGAAAAAAGAAATGTAAGCTTAAGTTACATTAATTAAACTACCCCAATGTATGTCTATATAAAGATTAATTGTGTTTGTATTTATGCATTTTTCTTTTTTTTATGTTTATGTTATTTCTATATCTATACAACTACAGATTTGGAATTGTTCTCTTTTTGTATTTTGCTGCATGTAATATCTTGATTTATTGCATATTTCTCTTGGTTAGCTTTTGCTGTTTATTTCTGTCCTGTGTGTAAATGTACCTTCATTAATTATTTTTTAGTGTTAAAATATGAGAAAAGAATAAAGAGAAGATATATTTTTGCGCAAAATATGTGCCACTTTGAGTGATATAAGATTGCCATTTGAAAGAATAGCACATTGATTGCGCATATTGCCTTCAAAATGAGTTCCTAAATATTTAATGACTGATGAACTTAAAAGGGATATAAAGTATCTGTCAGGAAAGCAACATTTTGGTTTGTTTATGATTCTCTTATTATTTGATCGTCTTGGCTTGGCCAACGCAAATTCTGCTCTCTTGGTTCTCCTTCTCTAACTGTCCTCACTGTAGAACCACTGTCAGGAATGCCATTGTATAACCCACAGGGTCTGGAGATGTCTGCCTCTTTTTATACAAGTGTTGATACAGTGATTGTAGTAATGGTTGATGTGATCCTGTGCTATGTTTCCCTATTAGCATTATTTAGCATGATTATTCCTTTCTTAATGGTTCCGCCCCTCCTTAATCCCATGGCCTAAATTTGTGTTTCCAACAGTTGTGTATTTCTTGTGAACCAGGATCTCACTGTGCACCGTCCCATGTGACCTAAGGATACAAATGCACTGTTCACCGGGTTAGACTCAGGCAGCATTCGCATGGTGGCCCACAGACCTGGTGCTCCGAATTCCCTGAACCTATGTGAGTACCCCTCCTTTCTGACAGTGTCAGAGCTTGCGTTTTCACCACTTTTGCATTCATGTTAACAGTTCATATTATTCAGGAAGTAGTTTCTGAGGAGGAAGCGAGGGACTGAACGTTCCCATTAACTTGCATTGGGTTGAGGGATATTTCAGGTGGGAGAAAGTAAAAGTACATGGAAAATCGCAGAATGTGTATGTAAACAATTGGAAGTCTCCCTCCTACATTGCTACTGATTCTGTTTGTGATTTTCTCTAAGTTTTGTCCCAGGAAGAATTTGAGGATGGGCTCAGAGACCAAGGGAGCAGCTTGTTTTCCCCATTCATGAAGCACATTTTCCTCTGACTGGCCTTCTTTTTTATCACTCTAGGTGCTATCGACACCCCTGAACCAACCTAGGAAAGGTTGGGGGTTCTCTATGGGCACCTCCTTATATGAATGAACCAAGGGAGGCCTGGGGGACCTCTCTGGGATCCGCCTTACACCGACTCTCGTGCATTCATCATATAGTAGGTGTGCCCCCTCACACAGTTCACTGGGTTTTCTCTAGGGCAACAAACAAATGACCTTGTCACAGCAGGTACATTTAATTTTCGTAGGATTCACTTTGTAGATTTTAATTTCAACAGTTATCTGAAGGTAGTGATTTAATTATGTGATGCAGTACCTTTACCTGAAAGTCTCTTAATTTTTGCACATCACTAGTACAAAAGGTGTGCTCTTGAAATCTAACTTTAATTACCATCTATTATATTACTACTTTAAACCATTTGGTATAAGGCTCAGATTCGGCACGTGGTGTTTCTGATTTGTCCATCTCGTTGGCGTAATTATTTTCATGTTAGGCTTTCCAATATCTAGACAGAATTTATTGTAGATACAGTTTAGAGGAGAGCTTCAGAAAAGATGATGAGGCAGCATATTTCATTATAGGTATCAGTCCAGTTTCTATGACTAATGAGGCCAGGTAGAAATAGGTCAGGGAGCGGTGGAAAGTGGCAAGAAAACTGGCTTACATGTGTTGGTCAATAGATCAATTGAAGTCAGTGCCGACGAGTGCTGTTGGCACGGTGGAGCAAGTATGGAGTGGCGTTTAATTGTTGTTGCAGACCAGAATGCTATTGGGGCAACAAACGACCAAGTAAAAAATCTGGGTCGGCACAGAGCGCAGCAGAGTGCCGACGAGTGCCGTTGGCACTGCTGTTTGGACTGCTGTGGGGATCATCAGTCAGCCGTAGTCAGTGAGTTCTGCCACTTTGGAGTCTGTATATGTATGATCTTAGAAGTAGGGCCATGCAAGGCAACATGACATGCACTACCAACCTACTCGACATGGCCCTCTGCCTACTGGACTCGTTTGGTGAAGTCAATAGCCCATTGAATGAACATTTTGAACGCCAATATACTTTTTCCCCCACAAACAAAAAAAGCAGCAATAATAACATAATTCTTTAATGCAATTTCTAAAGATCTGAATCATAACACTAATGGTGAGGATTCTGAGGCTATACCCTGCCCAAAGTGAGTATCGCAAAGGAAGTCTTCTGTGACTGATTCCAAGATACTCTGATTGAGCGGGGGATCAGAGGTTGATCGGAGAAAATGACTCTTGCCTACACACACCTCCAATCTTTACCGACTACGGCAGCAACGACAGTGACAGTTCAGTTGATTTTTACCCTGAGCCCACACAGAATACTGGCTTTACATCTATGCTATGACATACAATGGTGGAGATACAAATCAATCAGTTCTGATTGCTTCAAATTACGTATTGTCTTCAATTGTGACTTTGAATGAGAATATGAATCCAGAAGTAAAAATTCACTCAGTTCGACTGGGAGCCATTAAGAAAACAGTGGACAATACACCAAAGGTTACTGACTTTCGTTCCCTTTTTCATTCTAAACATACAGCAACACAGAATGGTGAAATGACTGGGCATGATCATCCTCATAATATAGAACAGCTGTTACTGAGAACAGGGAGGGTGGAAGAAGGGGTCTCTCCTACTGAAGCAGCATTTAATCCATGACAAGGGCAGCAACAAAAAATAGGCCAATGAGCCAATTCTCTTACAAACGAGTGCACAGGTCCATAGAAGCACAGACAATACTCGTATTGAAATAATACCTATCTCTGACAGTGCTCCTATTACAGCTCAATTTGGACAACAGGCCAGAGAAACAAAAAAAAATAAGAAAAGAATAAACCACAGGAAAAGGAGACGAAAAATGTTAAAACAAAAAAGAGTAATATGAGATTGTCGAGAACATTTTTAAGGAATTTGAAAAATCTGGAATCACTGAGTATGGCGAAATCCCTAGCATCAAGGACCGCCCAGGTTAATAAAAAAAGCAGCAGATACTCCACACAGACTCAGTGATTATAAATGAAGACTCAGCTGCTGACATGACGGGAAAAACCCAGGAGAAAAGGTCCAAATTGAGTTCTCTTCACTGTCAACGAGACACCAAGAACAACCAATGGATATCTCCTTCCAATTGATGCTAATGGTGGCAAACCAAATATCGTGACCATTAGAGCAGGTGGATCAATGCCAGCCATGGACTGTGGGTCGAACTGAATCTCAAGCAAACCAATGTACAGTGTGTAGCATTTTGAGAGCAACGTGTTCATCTTTGTCATCCTTTGTATCAAACAAATTGAGGTACATTAAAGACATAACAACAAGGGACTGGCTATCATTCTGAGAGGAGCGGGACCATCTTCGTTATCTCTTGCAGCACATGAATTGAGGTCAATAATCGATTATGAAAACAAGGGACTGGATAAAATGCCAATACATGACGAGCCTTTTCTGGAGAGTAAACAACCTCATAGGCTGCTACTGGAATGCATCTTCAGAGAAGAAAGACCTATGGTCCTGAATAAATCAAACATTTTGGCTCTATTTTTAGAGGTACCCAATTTAAGAGACATATCCTCTAGAGACATTGACTTGGGGAATGTATTGATGCACACAGAACTGACAGGGTTACCCTAGATTTTATCACTGAGATTGTATATGATGTCATTCTTAAAGAATGTAATCCTCTGATAAAATTAGGCTATGACATTATTCCATATATTCCATCACATGTGAGCAAGGAGGGGTTTATTAATAATGTAACGAATGGTAACAAACCTAAGGAAATTGTGTTTTCCATAAATAACTATGGTAAAGGTGGTAGAGAGGTTCACTTGGTTAAATCAATAAAGCCCTCCTCGATCGATCTTAATGATTGGTCATGGTTATCGGATACCTTGAACCCAGCCAGTCATTTAAGAAATAAATCAACCCTATAATACGAAATCATAAGTGATGATTTTGGGGGTAATTCATAGAATTCAGCGCAAGGGGGCGCGTGCGACAGTCTGCGCCAGCCGCGTGCGCCAAAATCCATTTCCGCGCATAGCGTATTCATGGATTTAAACATCCATTACCAGCCGTGGCGCAGAGTGGCGCAGCGACCCTGCAGCAGCGCCAGTTACACCCCCAACCCATCCCCGTGCGCCATGTACAGCGCACAAATCCCGTACATGGCGCACAGGCCCCCAACCACGAAAACGCCTGTAAAACTCCCCGCGCACCCCTCCGAATACACATACCCTGCTGTGTGGGGAGTTTCACACGCGATTGGCCCAGTGCGAGCATGGTACGTGTATTACTGGGGTGCGCGGGAAGTTTCACACGCGATTGGGCATGTGCGAGCAGGGTACGTGTATTTCAGGTTTGCACGGGAAGTTTCACACGCGATTGGCCCTGTGCGAGCAGGGTATGTGTATTAATGGGGAGCGCGGGAAGTTTCACACGCGATTGGGCCTAAGCAAGCACGGTACGTGTATTTTGGGGGTGCGCGGGAAGTTTCACATGTGATTGGCCCTGTGTGAGCGGGGTACGTGTATTACTGGGATGCGCGGGAAGTTTCACACGCGATTGGGCCTGTGCGAGCAGGGTACGTGTATTTCAGGGGTGCACGGGAAGTTCCACACGCGATTGGCCCTGTGCGAGCAGGGTACGTGTATTTCGGGGGTGTGCGGGAAGTTGCACACGCGTTTGGCCCTGTGCGAGCAGGGTACGTGTATTTCCGGGGTACGCGGGAAGTTTCACACGCAATTGGCCCTGTGCGAGCAGGGTACGTGTATTTCGGGGGTGCGCGGTAAGTTTCACACGCGATTGGCCCTGTGCGAGCAGGGTACGTGTATTTCGGGGGTGCGTGGGAAGTTTCACACGCGATTGGCCCTGTGCGAGCAGGGTACGTGGATTTCCGGGGTACGCGGGAAGTTTCACACGTGATTGGCCCTGTGCGAGCAGGGTACGTGTATTTCAGGGGTGCGCGGGAAGTTTCACACGCGATTGGGCCTGTTTGAGCGGGGTACGTGGATTTCAGGGTGCGCGGGAAGTTTCACACGCGATTGGCCCTGTGCGAGCAGGGTACGTGTATTTCGGAGGTGCGCAGGAAGTTTCACATGCGATTGGCCCTGTGCGAGCAGGGTACGTGTATTTCGGGGGTGCACGGGAAGTTTCACACGCGATTGGGCCTGTGCGAGCAGGGTATGTGTATTTCGGGGTTGGACGGGAAGTTTCCCACGCGATTGGCCCTGTGTGAGCAAGGTACGTGTATTTCGGGGTGCGCGGGAAATTTCACACGCGATTGGCCCTGTGCGAGCAGGGCACTTGTACTTTGGGGGTGCGCGGGAAGTTTCACACGCGATTGGCCCTGTGCGAGCAGGGTACGTGTATTTCAGGGGTGCGCGGGAAGTTTCACATGCGATTGGCCCTGTGCAAGCAGGGTACGTGTATTTCGGGGGTGCGCAGGAAGATTCACACGCAATTTCGCTGTCAGAGCGGGGTACATGTATCCAGTGGGGTGCGCGGGGAATCCCACAGGTGAATTGGCAGTGTGGGTCCTCCCAGGTGTGCCCTCTACCCCCTCCACGGCACCTGCAGGCAACCCACACCACAGGGGACTACCCTGGGTCATGTCCCACAGGCAGCCCATCCACCATGGGCATGCCCCCCAGCCAGCCCACATGTCACCTTCCACTAGTGATCACCAACTCATGTCCCCCAGCATGGTCCCCCAGCAGTGAGCCTCAGGCCCAGACCCATGTCCCCCAGCACCCCCACCCACCCAGCAGTGATGGGCACCTGCCAGCAGGCCCCGACTCATGTCCCCCAGCACCTCCACCCACCCAGCAGTGAGGGGCACCTGCCAGCAGGCCCTGACTCATGTCCCCCAGCACCCCCACCCCCCAGCAGTGAGCCTCATGTCCAGACTCATGTCCCCCAGCACCCCCACCCACCCATAGTGATGGGCACCTGCCAGCAGGCCCCGACTCATGTCCCCCAGCACCCCCACACCCCAGCAGTGAGCCTCAGGCCCACACTCATGTCCCAACAAACAACATGTCCTAACAAAACAGACCCATGTCCCTAAAGCCAACCCTAATCCCCCTTGCCCCCCAATCCAAGCATGCAACCATCCACAGAACCCACTCCCAAATTACCCATGCCATGATAGTTGAAATGAACCACCATGTCCATTGCCAATGTCCATAATAAAAACATAATCCAAATTAAAAAAAAAACATTGATCCATGGGAATATAGAAAAAGAAAGTATTTACAAGTCTGCAACTATATACAATGTAAGTCCAAATGGTCCATGATCCACAAACAAAAGGAAACCTACTAAAAAGTCCTATGAAGAAAAAACTATATACACACGAAGTGGAGCAATGTCCATTAACTCCAAATTAAAAGAAAAACAAAGGAAACCTAACACTATCTAACTATATACAATGGCGGCGGGCAAGTCCTGCGGCTTACTCTGTGATGTCCCGGGTCAGAGCATCATCGAACTCCATGCCGATGTCCCGGAGGCGGGCCTCTGCCCTGGCCCCGAGGTCTTGCAGGGATGCACTCATGGCTTGTTCCAACTCCCTGCTAGTTGCCTCGAGGCACTCTGCCCGCCTCAACGCCCGACGCATGGAGAACTCCGCCCTGACCATGGTGAGCCGTGCCTCTTCTGCCCGCTGCCACTCCGCACCTATATGCTGGCCCAACCGCAGCCACACGGAAGACACTCCCATTCCAGGGTTCTCCTGCCCTCTGGCCGATGCCTGCCCCTCTGATGTTGATGGCCCCGAGCCATCATTGCTCCCACCTAGCGCCTGCTGCTATTGCTGCTGTCCATGTGCCCTGTCCGATGCCTGCACATCCTCCGTCTGCTGGACTCCAGTTGTTGGGGTGTCCACCCCTGCTGGACCGCCGACTCCCGACTGTGGCAGGGATGGGATCTCCACCAAGCTGGCTGTGTTGGTCAGGCCAGGTCCACAGGGCCCTGGTGGAATCTGGGCCGGAAGACGACAGGGAGAACGACTGGCGCATAGTCTCCACAGAGGAGGAGAGGTCCGCCAGAGTGTGCGACACATGTAGGAACCCACCGACCAGGGCCGCTCCCAACAGTGCCACGTCGCACCGCTGCTGTTCGTGATGGCGTGCGTGCTCTCCCCAGGAAGCACGCACGTCATCACGAATGTCACGCGTGCGCGACGCGACACCAACCAGGACAGAGCCCATACGGTCGTGGGACCCTCGTCCGCAGGTAGTGGAGAGGCAGATGACGTGGCACTCCCACCTACCTGCGGACGGGCTTGGGACGGGGCATCCCTGCTGGTGCGTGGTGGTGCAGTCACAGGGTCAAGGACAGCAACATGCACAGGCCCCTCCGCAGTGACCTGTGCTGCCTCCTGACCCTGGCCCTGGACTGCACCACTTCCACCAGTGGTACTACCCCCACCAGGCCCCATGTGCGGCTCTGGAGCGGGCTCCTCCTCCTCTGTGGAGACCACCAACCTGGATGTCTCCACACCGTCTTCCGCCATTGCAAGCCCCTGTGGGAGCTCACCCGGCCCTTCCGCTACAGCTGTAGTGGCAGACGCTGCACCAGCCCCCTCGCTCCCAGATGATGGCAATTCCTGGGAGGGTGGATGGGCCTTGCGTCGCCGCCCGGTGGAGGCATCACCGCCGCTTGGCTCCACATCGCCGTCTCCGCCCTCTTCTTCACTTGACGCTGCGTAGCGGGAGACATAGAACACAAGCATCAGGGTACAGTACAATATTCCCCTAGACAGGAAGCAATAACACATGAGTGGCACTGTCAAATGTCACTTCCATCCTGTCCCTCCACAACACATGGATGAATGCACGCAACACACGTGCAGAAACAGTCCCGGCGCCTACAATCAACATCAGCATCCATGTACAAGGGCCTCTGTTAACCAAAATGTTGCCTTCAAACTCATGCATCATGGCTCACACTGATCCCATGCACACACATCACCGGAGGGTCATGCATCATGGCTTGTACACCACAGACACAGTGGATAGACACAGTGGATACAACGGTGACGGCACTGCATGAGTGAATCTACACAACGTCACGGACATGTGTCATGCATCCATGGCGTTTCAAAGTCACACACACACACTTCTCAGAGACACACACATGTGCACCATACATGTACATGACAGCAGCACCCATCCCTCACACCCCCTCCTTGTCCAAGAA
Organism: Ambystoma mexicanum; assembly: GCF_040938575.1. Taxonomy (NCBI): domain Eukaryota; kingdom Metazoa; phylum Chordata; class Amphibia; order Caudata; family Ambystomatidae; genus Ambystoma; species Ambystoma mexicanum. Next base: position 1,144,317,551 of record NC_090935.1, on the reverse strand, counting down.
CAGAGACTGCCCTGCTTTCATGTGTGCATTCCGCATACAGCTCCCCATGTTGCATTGGAACACATGCACCATCCATGTGGTTCACACATTACTGGTCTCACATGCATGACCATGATGTCCCTGCACACACACATCCATACATGGCCTATGTCACACATACAGGCAAGTATCAGACTACCAGCACACTGCAACCTGCCCTGTCTCACACAGCAATGCTTGGCCACTTACCGCTCAACTCCAGACGGGGCTGCCTCTGAAGGATCTGGGCGTGGAGCGCTGGGGGTACGTGTTCCAGGACCTCATCTGGATGTTGCTCATGCTGCCCCGGCCCCCCTCCGCGAGGTGCCGGGCCTTGTAGAGGGTCCTGGACCTCAAGTCCTCCCAGCGCTTCTTGACGTGCTTGATGTCGCGGGTTGCCACCTCCTCCGCGTTGATGGCAACCACTGCGTCCTCCCAGATCCTCGACCATCCTTCCTTGTTGGCGCGTGATGTTCCGAAGAGGGCATCATAATGCCCAGGACATGCTCCACCAGGACACCAACTTCCTTCTCACTGAAGCTGGTGGCCCTCTGCCTCTCTGACTGGGGCTCGCCAGTGGTCTCAGATGGTGTTTGCCCTGACATGGCGACCCCCGAGGCAGGCGTGGGTGGGCAACTGGGTCCTGGGGCTGGGCTGTGGAGCGATGGTATCCCAGTCGGGAGTCTTCTGTTTCAGCAGGGGTGGACACAGCAACTGGACCCCTGCAGATGGCTGACGTGCAGGCACCAAATAGCAGGGCACGTGGGCAGCAGGCAGGCAGCAGCAGATGGCTGGTGGGAGCGTGCTCTGGGCTCTTGGGGGCAGGAAAATGGCCTTTTGGGCAGGAGCGTGGTCTTCCGTGTGTATTCGCATGACCAGCTTGATACAGAGTGATTTGGCACATGAAAAAATTGCATGTCAGCGTGAAATCCGAGGAAAGGCCCTTAGCACGTAAGCGCGTCAGTGACGTTACGCGCGCAGGCGTTGCCCACAACACAGGTGCATAGTGAATCAGCATGTGAGAAAACTGTACATCACCATGCTATTGGAGGAAAGGGCCTTAGTGCATAAGCGCGTAAGTGACGTTTCACGTGTGGGCGGTCTTAAAAGGTATGAGTATCACGCTATTTCCTTGTACGTGCTTTTTGTGGAGAGCGAGTGGGTGTATCTTGTACTTCTTGTCGGTTCACACGCAATTACTGCACAACGTTTCCAGTTCGTACTCCCAGTTTCCTCAAACTGCATTCTTTTCTTCTTTTGGCGGGGGTGTTGCCAACGCGCACATGCGTGTCTTTTTCACGTTCTTTTTCAAGGCAGACGGTCAGTCGCGCACGTATTTTCCAACTGTGGTTGCCCCCTTGTGTCGCGTACCCCTTCAGAGGTCATTGTAGGCTGCGTGTAACAGGTGTACGCTTATTTTTGTGTTTCTGGGTGCCACAAAGTAGTGCAGGTTTATTGTTCCATGCACGTGGTCTACCATGGGTTGCGTGCACATGTGCTTTTGTTTTTGGGGTGCCTGTGCGTTACGTGACCCGTCATCTTACCCCAGGGGTCACATACAGCCTTGCCAGAGCACTAGGGTACGAATTCCATCTAGTACCCTACCCCTTTCACCCCAATTGCCCAGGACAATTGTTTACTGCAACTCCCATACGCACAACAACATCAGTGCCATGGTTGGGAGGCGACCAAGCAGTAAGGGAGGCAAAGGTGGCCCACCTCTAAAAGTTGGGCGTGGTGGGTGCGGTAGGGGACGTGGCCAGGATTTGCAGGGTGCCCCTAGAACCATGTGTGTGGAGGACCAATCGGGGACACCGATGCCCCCCCCCCAATGTTTGTGGCAAACGTAGCTGACATCATCCCAGCTCATCCCTTGTTGGACCGGCCCATTTTGGCACCTGAACCGGCACAGGATGACTCCCAGCTGACTTCCAGGTCAGCAAGTCTAAGCCACGTGTGGCGGTAAAAGTTGCTGTCACCAGGCCACGTGGATCTGGGGCAGCAATGTCATCTGCTGCCCCAAGTAGCCAGGGTGGGGAGGCTGCAGGGGAAGCTGCAGCTCAATCCACCCCAGCTCCGAGTCTCCCAGCTGGGATAGTGTCGGTCCAGGTCCATCAAACCGACGTTGGCCCTGCCAACATCACCCTGCAGCCAATGCCTGCACCAAGACCTATGGTCATTGTGCCTTTACAGGCTTCTGTTACCCAGTCCACCTGCGCTTCTGCCCCTACTGACCAGAGTGACGTATGCCACTCAGGATCCGCACCACCTTTGAAGAAGAAGAAGAAGAAGGGTGCTCTGGCACTACAGGCTGAGACCCCAGACACGGCTACACACTCTGGCACGTCAAGGAAGCCTAGCTTTAATGACGCCGAACTTGATGCACTTGTGGCCTATGTGTCGGCACATAGCCGCAAAATGTTGGTGACTGCAGGGTGCAAAACCACACCTGGTCAACGTAGGGCCCACTGGCAGACCATCACGGGAGTATTACCAACTGTGGAACAATGCTCAAGCCTCCCACTCCCTTCCAACCCTCCACGATACCTCCTCCACGATTCCCCGTGAAGCCTCACCATAGGGTTTGGAAGGATGAGCTCTCCATCCTGCTTCTGATGCAGGGGCGCGTTGAAACCCAGTTACTTCACTGGATTGAGGATTGATGGGAGTTCAGGTAAGCTTGACTGTTCAGGTAAGGCGCTGTAAAAGTTCTGTTCAAAAGTTCAAGCTTAATAATAATGTTCGTTGTCTAATTGCAGCAAGCGCTAATGCTTATGTCTTTTTCCCCTTAGGGGCCGGGGTTCGGAGTGCCGGAGATATGGGCCGACCCGAAGTGAAACAGTTCTGGATGAGCGCTCAGGTAATGTCTTTGCATTCGCTCATTCAATGTCTTTGTCTTTTTTCCCCATAGGGGCCGGGGTCCGGAGATGCCAGGAAGCGGCAGGACCCGAAATGCAGTGGGAATAATCCAACAGGTAAGACTTAAAAGGAAACTGAGCTTTCCTTATTCCTTTTCTCCCTCTCACCTTTGTTCTTGTCTTTTTTCCTCTAGGCGCCGGGGCGTAGCTGAATCCGGAAGATCGCTGCTGAAGATGGAAGCGCCTTGCAAAGGTGAGTAAAATGCAGCGCTGCAGCGATCGAAACGAAATGCCTTTAAAATGATGTCTTCCTTTTCAGGGCCGTTGGAGAAATGACTCCGGGATGCAGATTTAGCAGGTAAGGGCTTTTCTTCTCCTATTCTCTTCCTTTCTCCCCTTGCAGGTGTTCCAGGGTGCTGGCAGGCGTGGCTGAAGTCAGGATGCAGGAGCTGACACGGTGAGCATCCAGCTGCTAGGTGCAGAACAACGCGAAGCATGTGTGGCTGTTCGGGTGGGGTTTAAATAGCCTTGGAAGAAGTTCCTGGTATGTATCCTTCCACCAATCAGGTATGTATCCTTCCCCGACCACACCCGGGTGGTGAAGTAGTCCTACAGGTTAAGTAGTCCCATTCAGGCCTCAAGAGGGCCTGGATGAAGCAGCAAGGTCTGCATCAGGTAAGTGTGCACCCAAGCACTTAAACACATATCCTCTTCTATGAGCCTGGCGCCTAAGGCGCCAGGACTGGGGTCCGCTATGAGCCTGGCGCCTAAGGCGCCAGGACTGAGTCCAAAGGGCCCCGACTTGGGCCCGCTGAGACTTCCCTGGGGAAAATGATGTCTGCCTCTGGGGTTGCTGGACCCGGCCTGGCTCCTTAGAGGTAGGCATCATGACAGTACCCCCCCTCAAGGCCCCTCCCAAGGTCTTTTCCTCCGGGGGTTTTGGTTTGTGCGGGAATCTTCGATGGAATCTTTGAATTAATCGTGGTGCGTGAACATAGTTACTGGGTTCCCAAGATCTTTCCTGAGGTCCATATCCTTTCCAATCAACAAGATAGAAGAGTTTCGACTTAACTATCTTGGAATCTAAAATGTCTTTCACTTCGAATTCTAATTCTCCATCAATTTGGACAGGGCCTGGGGGCTCAGACAGTCTGGTTCCAGGTTGTACTGGTTTTAGAAGAGATGCGTGAAAAACGGGATGAATCCGCATGTTGGATGGTAAATCGAGTTTAAAGGCCACTGGGTTGATAATAGCTTTGATGGGGTAAGGCCCAATGAATCTGGGATTAAAAGTTTGCTGACCCTTGAGGGGTAGATGTTTAGTTGCTAGCCATACCTGATCTCCTACTTGGTAAGGAGGAGTTTTACTTCGGTGCAAATCAGCGTTTTCTTTATACTTTTTCTTGGCTTGCTGTAAGTGGGTTGTAGCTTCTTTGAAGGCTTGGGTTATTGTGGAATGTAGGTGATTTACTGCAGGCATCTCCAGGGTCAGAGGTGGATCTAGGTCAGAGGTCCGAGGATGGTGACCATACAGGGTATAAAAAGGAGTCTGTCCGGTTCCAGAATGCACTGAATTGTTGTATGCATATTCTGCAATCCAAAGGATGTCCTTCCAATTCAACTCGGATTGGTGTAACATGCACCGCAGATATTGCTCGAGAGTCTGATTGGTTCTCTCGGTTTGTCCGTCGGTCTGGGGGTGGTGGCTGGTGGATAACCGTACGTCTATTTGTGCTAGTTGGCAACATTTCTTCCAAAAGTGGGAGATAAATTGACTTCCACGGTCTGAGACTAATATGGAAGGGAAACCATGTAACCGCACTATATTTTCCATAAATTCCTTGGCCAAGGTGGAAGCTGACGGCAATCCTTTTAAAGGGATAAAATGGGCCATTTTGGAGAATAGATCCACTATTACGAGAATCGTGTTGTAACCACCACAAGGAGGCAGGTCAGTTATAAAGTCCATTGACAAGGTGTGCCAAGGTGCTGGTGGAATGTCCAAAGGTTGAAGTAGGCCGGCTGGCCTTTTCTTTTGACTCTTATTTTGGGCACAGATTGCGCAAGACAACACAAATGACTTCATGTCTTTTCTCCAAGAAGGCCACCAGAAGTGGCGTTTGATCTTTTCTTCTGTTTTCGCGATACCGGGGTGTCCTTCCATTAATGATTCATGATGACGGGTAATGACAAGTTCCTGCAATTCTTTACTTGGCAGAAATAACCGCTCTTGGAAGTAGGGTAAATCATCCTTAACGGTGTAGTGAGGACCCTTTTGACTCCATTCCAGTAAGGCAGAAGAGTCAAAAAGCTGTTTTACTTGAGCTTGGATGTCCTCAATGGTTTGCAATGAAGTCAAGCCCAGAATTCTTTGTTCCGGTATGATTGGCACAGGTTCTAAACTCGAATTGGGTTCTTCCATGCCTATCCGGGATAAGGCATCTGCCTTACCATTCTTGCAGCCAGGGCGATAGGTAATTACAAAATCAAATTCCGCAAAGAATAAAGCCCATCGGAGTTGTCGCGAAGATTGAGCTTTGGCCGTCTTTAAATACTGCAAATTTCTGTGGTCCGTAATTACGGTGATGGTGTGTCTTGCACCGAGAAGATAATGACGCCAAGCCTTGAAAGCTGATTTAATAGCCAGTAGTTCTTTGTCGGTAATTGCGTAATTGAGTTCAGGTGGAGAGAATTTTCTGGACCAAAAGGCTACAGGGTGTAGTTGGTTAGTTTCTGGGTCTCTTTGCGACAGGACAGCTCCCATGGCCGAACTGGATGCATCGGTTTCCACGATGTAAGGGAGATCTGGGCGCGGGTGCTTCAATACAGGTGCAGAGGTGAATTTGGTTTTCAGGTCCTGGAAGGCTTGTTCAGCCTCAAGAGTCCATTCAAAGCGTTTGTTTTTCTTTAGGAGAGCTGTGATGGGTTGAACAGTTCGAGAAAATTCCGGGATGAACCTTCGATAGAAATTGGCAAAGCCAAGCATGCTTTGCACTCCCTTCACAGAGCTAGGAGATGGCCATTTGAGAATGGCGTCCACTTTCCGCGAGTCCATTCGGATTCCTTGAGGTGTCAGGATGAATCTGAGAAACTCCACTTCTGTGGTATGAAAAACGCATTTTTCGAGCTTGGCAAATAATTTGTGCTGGCGCAATTTCTCAAGAACTGCCCTAACATGGTTTCTGTGATCACATTCTGAGGAGGAATACACCAGGATGTCGTCAATATAAACGATGACACAAACATCGATAAGTTCCCGAAGAACATCATTCATGAAGTACTGAAAGGCGGCAGGTGCGTTGCACAAACCGAAGGGCATTACTTGATATTCGAAGAGCCCAAATTTGGTGCGGAATGCAGTCTTCCACTCGTCGCCCTCTTTTATACGTACCAGGTGGTAAGCTCCTCAGAGATCTAGCTTGGTGTACACACGAGCATCTTTTACTTGGTCGATAAGCTCAGGTATCAGGGGCAAAGGGTAACGATTCTTAATCGTTATCTGATTTAGGGCGCGGTAGTCAATACAGGCCCTAAGGTCTCCTTCCTTTTTAGGTACGAAGAACAAAGCGGAAGAGACTGGTGACTTTGATGGGCGAATGAAACCATTGGCCAGGTATTGCTCCAAATACTGGCGCAAATGCAGCTTCTCAGGTTCAGTAAGAGCATAAATCCTACTACAAGGTAGTTGTGCATTGGGTACCAAGTCGATTTGGCAATCGTAAGATCGATGGGGAGGTAAGGTGTTAGCCTGCTCTTTCTGAAAAACGTCTTGGAATTCTTGGTATTCAGATGGTAGCTGTACAGGGGTGGAAGTTAGAGGCTAGACCCATAGCTGGATTCCTTGGGTAACAGGTTGGTTCACAATCAGGAAAAGTTATCTTCTTTGCTCGCCAGTCTATTCTCGGATTATGTGTTTCTAACCAAGGGATTCCAAGAAGTACTTGAAATTGTGGGGCCTTGATCACATCAAACACGATTGCTTCCCGATGTCCGTCCTGACCCACCAGAGTGATTTCAACTGTGGAATGCGTTACAGGCCCTGAGGCTATTTCGGTTCCATCAACTGTAGTAATTACATGTTGGGTTACTTTCGGGCGGAGAGGAAGCTTAATCCTGGAAGCCAATTCACGGTCTATGTAATTTCCAATAGCTCCACTGTCTATGTATGCTTTTATAGCATGCAACTGCTGAGGCTGTTTTGGGTTCACAAGCACCATTGGCATGACAAAATGCGACGGTCAAAGAGTTTGTTTTCAAGCTCGGCAAGCGGACCCCTACGCTTGTCGGGCTAGGTCGTTTCCCGAACCAGGTGTCAATAACTCGTTATCAGTGGCTCCAACCACCTTCTTGGGTGGTTTAACTGGACAACTTTGAAGAAAGTGACCGGAAGTTCCGCAATACAGACAAAGTTGCATTTGTCGCCTTCTCTCTCGTTCCTTCTGCGTTAATGGTCCTTTAACAGTGCCAATTTGCATAGGTTCGGAAACGTCAGTACTCTTGGAGTTAACATGGGTCTTGATAGGTACTCTGGTTTCATACTTGAGCCGATCTGCTTTTCTATTTTGAAGTCTGTGATCAAGTTGAACCACTAAGTCTATGTAGTCTGCGCAGGCCTGGGGTGGATCTACTATCTGAGCTATAACATCTTTAAGCTCTCCGCGCAGGCCTCGATGAAACAATGTGATCCTTTTATTTTCAGGCCATCCGGTTTCCACAACTAGTCTATTAAAGGTGGCGATATAGGACAAAAGATCCTGATTACCTTGTCGTAAGGATAGCAGTTCGTTGTCAAGGGCCTGTCCCTGCGAGTGTCGAGCGAACAATCTTTCCATGCTGGCCTGGAAGCCCTGGAAATCCCAGAGAATGGGATCATCCTGATTTACCAATGGAATAGACCAATCGGCAGCACAGCCACTGAGGTAAGATAGTACAAAGGCTACTTTGGTCTGGTCGTTGGGGAAGGCCCCGGGCCTGCATAAAAAGTGTAAACGGCATTGGTTTATAAAAACGGCATATTTCTTGGGATCCCCCGCAAAACGTTCCGGCGGGGCCAAAGGCATGTGTCCAGGTAGATTGATTTGTACCGGGTTATTCGAACCCATTGTTGTAGAAATATCTCCGGAAACAGGTAAAGGAGTGTGCTCTGCCTGGCCCTGCAATAACCTTTTGGCCAGATCATCAGTTCTTTCCTTGGATAGGATTAGTTCCCTTCTGAGAGCATTAGTCTCCTGGTGGGCTGAGTGCACTTCTGCCCGTAATTCCCCTAAAAGATGGGCCAGCTGATCTGTCTCGGAAGTCTCCATAGCGCCCAGGTGGGAAATTGTGGTAAGGCTTCGCGTTCTGTAACGCTCACCTGGTTCCCACGGAGGCGCGGCGTCGAAGGCGCAGAACTCTGAAGATGGACAGGAAGGGCCCCTCTATTCTGGCTTCCCTGGCTCGTTGGATACCCTCCTGTGCGTGAAAAGGGAGTATTACCAACTGTGGAACAATGCTCAAGCCTACCACTCCCTTCCAACCCTCCACGATACCTCCTCCACGATTCCCCGTGAAGCCTCACCTTAGGGTTTGGAAGGATGAGCTCTCCATCCTGCTTCTGATGCAGGGGCGCGTTGAAACCCAGTTACTTCACTGGATTGAGGATTGATGGGAGTTCAGGTAAGCTTGACTGTTCAGGTAAGGCGCTGTAAAAGTTCTGTTCAAAAGTTCAAGCTTAATAATAATGTTCGTTGTCTAATTGCAGCAAGCGCTAATGCTTATGTCTTTTTCCCCTTAGGGGCCGGGGTTCGGAGTGCCGGAGATATGGGCCGACCCGAAGTGAAACAGTTCTGGATGAGCGCTCAGGTAATGTCTTTGCATTCGCTCATTCAATGTCTTTGTCTTTTTTCCCCATAGGGGCCGGGGTCCGGAGATGCCAGGAAGCGGCAGGACCCGAAATGCAGTGGGAATAATCCAACAGGTAAGACTTAAAAGGAAACTGAGCTTTCCTTATACCTTTTCTCCCTCTCACCTTTGTTCTTGTCTTTTTTCTTCTAGGCGCCGGGGCGTAGCTGAATCCGGAAGATCGCTGCTGAAGATGGAAGCGCCTTGCAAAGGTGAGTAAAATGCAGCGCTGCAGCGATCGAAACGAAATGCCTTTAAAATGATGTCTTCCTTTTCAGGGCCGTTGGAGAAATGACTCCGGGATGCAGATTTAGCAGGTAAGGGCTTTTCTTCTCCTATTCTCTTCCTTTCTCCCCTTGCAGGTGTTCCAGGGTGCTGGCAGGCGTGGCTGAAGTCAGGATGCAGGAGCTGACACGGTGAGCATCCAGCTGCTAGGTGCAGAACAACGCGAAGCATGTGTGGCTGTTCGGGTGGGGTTTAAATAGCCTTGGAAGAAGTTCCTGGTATGTATCCTTCCACCAATCAGGTATGTATCCTTCCCCGACCACACACGGGTGGTGAAGTAGTCCTACAGGTTAAGTAGTCCCATTCAGGCCTCAAGAGGGCCTGGATGAAGCAGCAAGGTCTGCATCAGGTAAGTGTGCACCCAAGCACTTAAACACATATCCTCTTCTATGAGCCTGGCGCCTAAGGCGCCAGGACTGGGGTCCGCTATGAGCCTGGCGCCTAAGGCGCCAGGACTGAGTCCAAAGGGCCCCGACTTGGGCCCGCTGAGACTTCCCTGGGGAAAATGATGTCTGCCTCTGGGGTTGCTGGACCCGGCCTGGCTCCTTAGAGGTAGGCATCATGACAGTCACCCATGTGCTTCCTCCAAAACATTCAGAGGCCTTGGATTTGGGTATGACAGTATCCCTTCTGACCACAGTAGCCAATTAGCGCAACATTACTGCAGTTGCCCTTGAACTGTCATCTTGCAACAACATTGTTCTGAATTTTTCAGTGTTCATTCAGCCTGATTGTTTCAATTATCCCATTTTTCTAATGCATTTTTCAGCCCTAATGCCACATACGTGACATGCTTCTGTCATTGATTACACCCCACATTGGGCCACATTTATTACCTTGTCATGGGAATGACTAGACCATCCAGGCTGATTGAATTGAAATTTTTGGGGCCTGTTTGATTGTGGAACATGATAGTTTTTTCGTGTCATGTTGAAATGACCAACCATTGATGTATCCATCTGCATGCAATCGCTGTATCATTGTACACTGGATGTGTTTCAGTGTGTGGCACATGCGTATTTTGTTACACTATTTTGCATTTTTCATCTCATCATGTCCATCTCACATGGATGGGTGACAGTACTCATTCACTGACATAAGGCTGTACTTGTCAAATGTACCATGGCTATGCTACATGGCATCTATGTGCTGGCATGTGTCATGTATGTGTATTGGACATGCCACTCACAGGCTAATGTGTGATGCCAGTGCTACCCAGCATGCAGCAAATGCGTTGCTTTTCCATCTTGGTGTCCTCAGTGTCTGCTTTTTGCCTCCCCTTCCAACTCATTGACAGTGCATGCATGCCAGGGTTATAGTCATGTGGGACATGTGTAATTCATGTACTGGATCTCTGGCTTGTCAGGCCTATGTGTGTGCTATGGTGCTCATGCCTGTTTCCATTTGTTGTCTTTCATGTTTTTGCAGGTGATGACGCACTTGATGCTGTTGAGGTGGAGGAGATGGTGCAGACCCAGGAGGAATCTCAGCCACGACCGGGCACCAGTGGAGGACGTGGTGTGGTGGTGGGTGAAAACCCAATCTTACTGCAGACCATACTGTCCAGGGGTGTCTCTGGTTGTACCTCCCCAGACCTCTATGATTCAGGTGCTGAATCGGATGATGAGACTTATGTGCTGTCGTAGGTGAGTGTTTCTGGCAGGGATTCTGTTCTGTCCAACCCACCTGCACCAGGGGTAGAACCCTCTATGGGGATGTCAGTGTTGGTAAGTCTGCCGTTGGCGGTTACGGGTGCAGGGCACACTCCACAACATCTGATCCTGTTCCTGGGCCAGCAGATCAGAGGGGAAATGCAGTCCTGCAGCCTCAGGCAGTGCCAGCACAGCAAGGTGCAGATCGCCTTGCCCCAAACAGGTGTGGTGCCCGCCGACGCGGTGGCCATATGCCACCAGGCAATACTGTATGGGAAAACTCCATGTACAGTATAGCAGCACAACAGGGAGCATCGGTTGAAAAGATGGCTCAGGCAATGGAGAGGGTGGCCACTTCCATTCTCCGCCCTGAAAGGCAGATGGAGCAACAACAGCAGGCAACAGACTCAATTTGCCAATCACACAGGGAAGACATGTTGGCGTCCAACAGGGATCGACGTGCGGCACTGGAGACTCTGCGGGAAGCCATTTCTGTAGAGTCACAGGGCCACAGGGAAGCCCTGAGGTTAGAACTCCAGTTCCTCAGGCAGACTCTAAGTGAACTTGAGGCTTCCCGAAATTTAAGGTCAGAACAGCAGCTGGAGCAGCTCACATGTTCGCTCTCAGCTGAGCTGCAGGCAACTCGGGAGGAGATCCGGGCATCACGCGAGGCCATGCGTGCAGAAATGCAGGCAACCCGTGAGGTGCTCCATGGGGATCTCCGTACTATCATCCTCCAGAATCAGACCTTCAACACCCGCATGCTTGCTGCCATGGAGGAGCATTCCAGGGCTTTGCGTGGGCTGCCTCACATAGCACCACCACCTCCTGATGCAGCAGCAGAGGGTGAAGAGAGCGACAGCAGTTCTCCCACATTGGCGTAGCCGTGCAGGCCATGAGCCCATGGAGGTATTTTTTTTTCCGCAACATCCACGCAGGTGGGTGTTGGTGTGCGCCCTGTCCTCGAACCTCCTGGGTGGCCTCCCCCCCGCACCCCCCCACATGGCCATTTTTGATTTTGTTTTTATTTTTACAGTGTGTTGCCTTGTGTGGCTCCCGTGGGCATCCACTGTGTATTCCAGCTGGGCACATGCAGGCTTGTCCTGTGTTTGGGTTAGATGCTTGGGTTCCTGACACACACACCCCTACTGCTTCCCCTTTACATGGGCTTGCAAAGGGTGTGACCAAGTGACAGTGACTTACACAGTGACATTGGGCTCCCATGAGATGTGTGGGCAGTCTGTAGTCAAAACTGTGTTTACATCCCTAGTGGGGATTGTTGTTGTATTGAAAACTGCATGGTGTATTGATATGTGCTTGTGCATCCATGTCTTCCTCCTTATTCACAGGTACCTTCTTCATGCCTTCACAAGGCAGTCTCTTTTGCAGATGCAGTTCATGTTGTATGCAGTACACTGACACATTTGCCTGACAGCAACACTCTGCAGTTGGTAGGGGTCGATGTGCTGGCTTATTCAGGTTGTAAGACTTGCACTACTTTGATTTTGTACTGTCATATTTTGGCAATGTTTCATCCTTTGTTGCTGTATTGTGTTGCTGGTGAGTATTTGGTCATGTGTGCTGTTTGTATTGATTACTGGGAGCATATTGTCGTCTGTGGCCTGTTTCCATTTGGGACAGTGCACTTTGTGACACTTGTGTCATGTGTTGTGCATTCCTTTGTTTGCTTTCACATTGCATAAAATGCCATGGTGTGTTGGGTAGCGGAGATGGGGAGGGGTTGGGTGACATGGTGCTATTTTCATGTTGTATTTTGCAAGGGGGTAGTCATTCATGCAGCATAAATGTGTGTCTTTTTGTGACACAGCATTGGCTGTCTTTCGGTAGGTAGGGATGCACACAATGTAACACTTCCAGGTGACCAATCTCAGGCTGGTATGGTTGTGACAGTTGACTGTCCCTTATGTCATCATCATTGATTGTCAGCTGGTATGTGCCAGGGCTGTGTGCACTCCACAGGGGTGTGATTTTATGTGAAGTAATTAGCCACCAGCTGTGTACGGGCTGCCTCAACACGTGCCCTTTCCCCTCCCATGCGCAGCGGCCGTGCATGTAGTTGGGGATGTGGGGGCACCACCATGTCCACCGGCAGGCCCCGGCGGGTTGCAACGTTGTGCAGGACACATGCTGCCACTATGATCCTGCACACTACTGGGTGCGCGTATAGCAGCTGCCCACCAGAGCGGTCAAGGGAGCGAAAGCGTGACTTGAGCACTCCGAATGTGCGCTCCACTATGCCCCGGGTTGCAATATGGGCTGTGTTGTATCTTACCTCGGGTGGTGTGGTGGGGTTCCGAATTGGCGTCATCATGTGGGTGCTCAGAGGGTAGGCACTGTCCCCTGGGGAGGTGATGATGGGTATCATTAGTGAGGTTGTGACATTACTCAGTATCTGACATGCATGCATGTGCAGAGGCATTTATACTCACCAAGCAGCCATGTATCGCCATGCCGCCCAGCTTCTAGGTCCCGGTTTAGGGGTGACATTCTGTAAATGAAACTGTCATGGGTGGACCCTGGATAGTTGGCATATACTGAGGTGATGATTCCCTTGGCATCACATACTACCTGCACGTTGATGGAATGCCAGTGCTTGCGGTTTCTATAGATGTGCTCTGTTGCCCTGGGAGGACGTAGAGCCACATGGGTGCGATCAATGGCACCTAGCACTTTGGGGAAGTGTGCCACCCCGTAAAAATCCTGGACGTCAGCCTGCCTTTCTGCAGGTGTTCTGGGTATGTATATGTGCCTGCGGACTGAAGAGCATGCAGTCATGATGGCCAACACCTGGTGTAGGCAGCATGACTGCGTGGCCTGTGACACCCCCCCCCCCACTATCCCCACTATGGCACTTGTCGGCTGAAATGAACCAGTGGCCAAGAAGTGCAGTACATTGAGCACCTTTTCCAAGGGGCTCAGTGCTTGGGAGCACAGGGTGGGTGATGTGAGGTCATCCTCCCACTCACTCACCAGGTCGAGCATTATGTGAGGTGGAAACCTGTACCTCCCATACACCTGGTCATCAGGCATCCCAAAAAGGCTGGTACTGGGTGTAAAAATTCTGGGCCTGACTATCCTCCTCCTCCTGCGGTGTCCCACGACCACTGCTGCGAGGAACAGCATATTCATCGTAGCGTTTGAGCTTGTTTGTTGTTTGCGCGCACTTTTATGCTGCGCAGGACCGCGTACGCCTGCTTCCTGCTGGTGTACGTGTTTCCGGATTAGCGCCTCTTTTTTGGCGCACGCGTTTCCCCTGTTCGATTCCATGAATACGTGTTGTAGGCGCACGTGTGGGCGTTCCGTGCATTTAACTCCTGTACTTCCCCGTAACACCCACATTTTCACGCGTTGTTCCCCATTCCGCGTGTTACGTCCCGTGTTCCACCCACTTTCGTTGTGTGCGCCGTGCTATGTGCGCTTTCGCTTTGCACGTAGCGCACGCCGTTTGATGACGTGTGCGCCCGCGTGCGCCACGCAGGATTTTAGCGCACATCCCAGGATTTACACGCGCACGGACTTCCATGAATCGATGTGCACGGCTTTCGCACGCTTGCGCTGCAATTTTCGCACTTGCGCTGCGATTCGCACGCTTTCGCACGCTTGCGCGGAGATTTTCGGCACACATTAATTCCATGAATCGGCCTGTTTGTGTAACATTTTTATGCAACGATTCATGTAATGCTTGAAATTGGGGTCACTGCATGTCCTACAGACATGGTTCTGATGCCATTCCATTCCACATTTAGCCCACTTTAATTGTATGCTGTCCACATCTGCAATTCCTAAGGCATTTGAGGTTTATTCACTGATGAAGTTGTGTATAAGTGACGATTTTGTGTAACCATTTTTTGCTTTTTGTAACGCTTTACATTGGGGTCATTGTATATCCTACAGGCATGGCACTGGTGTCATTCCATTACACATTTAGCCCACTTAATGGTATGCTGTCCAAACTGCAATTCTTAAGGCTTTTGATGTCCATTAACTGGATTTCATTCACTGATGAAGTTGTGTATAAGTGACGATTTTGTGTAATGTTTCATATGAGTCTGGTGGCATTCCGTTCCACATGCATCCAACTTTGATGGTATAATGTCCAAATCTACAATTCCTATGGCGTTTGAAGCTTATTAACTGACCAATCTGATGAAGTTGTGTGATGAACTTGTGTAAGTAATAGGTCATGGTACCGTAATGCTTTGAAATGGGGTCATTGTATGCCCTAAAGCTATGGCTCTGCATCATTCCGTCCCACATTTCTCCAACTTTGCTGGTATACCGTCTAACTTTCCAATTCCTCAAAGGGGGGGTGCGAACAAAGCAGAGCCCCCCTAGTTACAGCATAATCTCTGGCCTAAAGGAATGCTTGAGTGTTGTCTCCTGGAATTCCTGCAGGCACAAGCATCTTTTTACTAATCCCTGCATAGGTAAAGAACTAACAAGACAAGATATTATACTTTTACAGAAAATGTGGTTAGCAGAGTGTCCAATATTAGATGGCTATACCATAGCTTTTCAATCAGCAAAGAAAAGTATTGTGGACCATCCGTCTGGAGGCCTCATCACTGCCATCAAATCTAGTGTCTTAGTGGGATTTAAATAAGATTATCATATTCAGAGGGGCAATATGCACTGTTGTTGACATTCCTTTTGGTCCTGAAACTATGCAATTGCTAATTATTAGTATGTATTGGCATCTTGGGGTATGTTCCCTAAATACCTTCGTGGACTCGCTCATAAAATGTCTATTAGAATGGTTGCTTGACATAGATAATAGGCATATTATAATAGCAGTTGATTTTTTTCTTATTTTTTTGCTATTTCTTCCCTCCCTGTTATTGTTCAGATGTATTGGCTTGATGAAACATGATGATATACGCGCTGTTTGAATGTTCTGTTTAAAAAAATAATGCCAATAAACAGAGTTTAAAAAAAATAATAATAATAGCAGCTGATTTAAATTCCGCCTGCCTTAATGCTGGTTTGCATGAAAACAAATTGGAATATCATCAATGTGCCAGCACCCCTCTTATAAACTCCACCATGGACAGATGTGTGTCTCTTGTTTGACAGCCCTGTCTGTTAATGCTTAATGGCAATATGCCTGGGGACACCCTGAACAAAGCTACCTGGCATAGAGGTGGAAATGAATCTGCTTTGGATTATTTCTTCGTTGACAATTATATGTATCACAGCTGTAAATAGTTGAAAGTTACACAAAATCAATTTAGTGATCACATCATGCTCTCTTGTAAGTTTAATATCAAAGCAAAAAGAAGTGAAGGAGCAGCTCCCATCAAAATGATAACTAAGTTTACTGTCTCTGTGCCTGCCACCCAACTATTTGATTGTGAATAGTACCTAGTACATATATTGGTTGCAGGAGATTTAAATTCGCAATGTATCAATTCCAAATGCCATACAGGGAAAATGAAAGAAGCAACGAATAACGGGAGAAAATGGTCGAACTTCTTTGAGGATTGGAATTTAAAATTCCTAAATGGCTCCATAGAAGGTGATGTTCCATTGATCACAACGTGGGAGAGGGGTTCATCAGAATCGACATTGGATTATATGCTTTTATCAACAGAGTGCTTTGACACTTGTACACATTTCTCAGTGGCCGATGGTGGAACAAGTGACCATAAGCGATTAGTTGCCCATTTAAATTGGTGTAGTGAGGAAAAAATAGAGATCTGGGACCAGAGAGTAGAAGTTAATGCACAGAAAAATCGGTTGATAAAATACAAGAGGGAAGGAGAGCGGTTAAACAAAGCCCTGGATGGATTTTCCAACTGGGGAGAACAAAATATTTTGCACCAGCATTGTGACCCATCACGGTTTCATGAATTCCTGTGGTCAATTGATCCCCCGTCAAGTACCCAAAAGGGTTTGCAGCGAGTACACAAACACTTTTTTGACGAAGCAGTTTGGGTAAAAAAACGTGAGACGCAAAAACAATTAAGACTCGCTAAGAAACGGGCTAAAAGCTTACTAGAACTAGAGATAGAATAAAAAAAAAATAAAAATGACTTGAAGAGTTGGTCTAGACAACATAGAGGAAAACTATGGCAGAAAGATGGGGAAGAGATGCTGCGTGCATTACAAAATAATTCCTCGCGAAACTTCTGGTCACTAATAAATGCTCCCCAAATACATCAAACCATTGCTCAGACGAATAATGTGTCGGAAGCAAGTTGGTTAACCTACTTCAGCGCAAAATATCAGGAACCAGTGGGAGGACAAAAATATATAAGTGACAATGGAAATTGGGGTTTAAATTTTGATAAAGAGGATATTTTCAATTTGATCATAAACTCCTCGGCGTCGAGATCCGCAGGCCCAAATGGCCTAACTTATCAAGTCCTCAAAGGAAATGGGTCATTGTGGGCTGAAATCCTATATACCTTGTACAAGAAAGTGATTGCAAATAGAATAATTCCATCTTCTTGGAAGACTGCAATTATAATCCCGATTTTCAAGAAGGGGGATCGTAAAAACCCTATTAGTTACAGGCCAATTACATTGCTTGACGTAGAAAGCAAGTTGTTTACTAGTCTGATATTAAGAGAACTTGAAACATGGGCGAAACAAAATAACATAATCCCTAAACAGCAGACCGGATTTAGAAGAGGCCATTCAACTTCTCTGAATGGTATAATATTAGCTTCATTATCAAATCTGAAAGATAAAAATAATAAAGGAAGACTTTATGGAGCATTTATCGATCTGTCAAGCGCTTTTGACATGGTAAATCGAGATAAATTATGGAGCAAATTGGAACAACAAGGGGCACCTAAAACTCTAATTAACATACTAGTAAAACTTCACGAAAGAAATACAGCCAGAGTAAGATTAAATATGGATGGATATTTGTCAGAACATATAAGTATAGATAGGGGGGTCAGGCAGGGTTGTATGGTTGCTCCATTTCTCTTTAAGTTTTATTTGGGAGATTTTGGAGCCGCCCTAGAATCCTCATCACTAATAAGCCCTAAGGTGGGGTCCTTGGCCGTAAGATGGCTTATGTATGCGGACGATATAGTCCTTCTTTATAGGACTCCCATCGGTCTACAAAGATTGTTGAATGCCCTCGACAAGTACATGAAATTAAATTACCTGGTTGTAAACCCTGATAAATCTAAGATCGTAATTTTTGAGCAGAAAGGTCGCAAAGAAACAAAACATTGGTGGTCAATTGGCAGTAACCAGATACCGGTGGCAAAAGAAGTAATGTATCTGGGTGTCACTGTGTATGCGACCCCTACAGTTGGGAAACAGTATGGTGAAATCCTGGCTAAAGGGACACAACTAATAGCCCAGATGAAGAAGATTGCCAGCCTTTATGGTAAATTTTCGATTATGCCTGTTATAAACTTCTATGTGGCCAAAGTAATCCCGGTACTATTGTACGGAATTGAATCCAAACCTTTGTTGTGGTCAACAGACTGGCAAAAAATAGAAGGTTACATTTGGAAACAGGTATTAGGATTGCCTAAAGGATTACATACGATAACCCTCAGATACGAGCTTGGATTAAAATCTTTAAAATACGCAGTTGATTGGAAACTTCTGTCCTTGTATAGGTCAATTATGGTGCCAATGACTAATACACTATAAGAAAATCTCCTAGAAAATATGAATCTAGATTCCTCACTAACTTTGACAGAACTCAAAAAGATAGCAGAAAATCTGCTGACTTACTGTGAATCAGATAAATTAACACTGAGTTCAAACCCGTTGAAAGTTAAGAAGTCCTTATCTTTGAGAGATTGGATCTCAACAGGGGACATGGTGAGATCATCCTCTATTCCTGAAGGGTTTTTTAAGTACGGGAAAAAACAGGGTATAGTACCAAGATACTTGACGAAGTTCCCTAACACAAAAGGAAGACAAAATTTTATGAGGGTACGGTTAAACTTGATTAAAACTGGATCAGTATTAACCAAATGGGGAGTTACTGAAGGGGCTCGGAGTCTATGCACAGAATGCTCAGATTTAAGTAAACAAACGCTAGAGCACCTGCTAAGATTCTGCAAAGGCACTTGGAAAATTAGGGTGGAACATCTAGGGAATTCAGTTGGGTCATTGGATAGATTATCTTCCGATTCCTTCTGGGAAAGAATGATTGCGGGTCATGAAACAAAATTGACCCTAAATATTTTAAGGGTCTTGCAATTGACAGGTTTTTATCGTCAGAACACTGTTGATTGATTGTTGAAATAAGGGGAAAAACTGTTTTATAGGTAAACTAGATATTGGTGTGATGAATTCAATTTTAATATGCTAATTTTATAAGATTGTGACGAATTAGTTTTAAATGTTATCCAGATACAATTTATAAATATGATGTTTTGCATGTATATATGTTTTGTTTTTGAATGTGAACAAAAAACCCAAATGTGGTTATATCACAATAAAAAAAAAAAAAAGAATAGTACCTTTGCCTCAGTTTACTGTCTCTGTGCCTGCCGCCCAACTATTGGATTGTGCATAGTACCTTTTGCCTCAGTTTGCTGTCTCTATGCCTGTCGCCTAACCACCTGATTGAGCATATTACCTCTTGCCTCAGCCAGTTGTCACTGTACACCGTCCTAACTATCTAACTTTGCCAGCCGCCGTGAACCTGCATTTATACACTGTATCCGTATTGCGTACTCAACTTGCCTCACTATGTCTCTCCCACTGCTATCCCACCACTATACCTTTGCGTAGACACCTCCCATCTGTCCCTATATCACTTAGCAACCTTACAGGCAAATCATGCATCTGCCAATATCTACACCATCCTATTGAGGACCAACCTACATATAATCAGCATGCCAAACCTTACTATGACAAACACTCTGCCATCAGCAATTCCTGAGACCCCCTACAAAAAACCTCTGAGTCAGATACATTTGATTACTAAACCATGCAGTCTCCTCCAGAGAAACCTCAAACTCTGTGCTAGACTCCCCAAAATGTACGAACCACTAGCTAAAACCTCTCCCATTCCCATAAATAACATTTCTAGAACCTTGAGTGGCCCTCAGCCTATTTCTACTACGCCCACTCACAAGGCCATCAACACCCAGCATCCTCTCCATCTCAACAGCCAGATCACTTGAGACCTTAACATCTATCCAAAATACCTCCATAACACCCAGATACCACCTCTGGGATCCACTCAGACGAGCATAAATGGTGCACTAATAAATGCCCGCTCAATGTTGTCCCAAGCCACAGAAATAGCAGACTTACTCCAGGCAGAAAAAATTGACCTCCTCGCCATTACCGAATCCTGGCTCCACGCAGCAGCAGGCCCATCGATCATGTAAGCCATTCCAGAGGACTTACACTCTCCTTAGACTAGATCACACTAAATCCCGAGGTGGAGGCCTTGCTATAATTGTCAAAACCAGTCTAGCCTTGAGACTCACCATACCACAAAATGTAGACTCCTGTGAATCCCTCACTGCCAAATTGACTATCTCTGACACGCAGACCCTGTCCATCTACCTCATATACAGACCTCCTGGCCCCTTAGGCTCCTTCAAAGAAGACCTTATTAATATCGTATCTGACAACTTCAAAAGATCTCAATTTAGGCTACAGTGACCCATTAGATCATAACGCCACGCATATTAACGACTCCCTCAAGGAACTAGGGTGCACCCAAAAAGTGACAGGCGCAACCCACACTAAGCGCAGGACCCTCGATTGGATAGCAGAGTACAACTACCAGACTTCCATTACCTCCATAACACCACAGCCCTGGTCAGACCACCACTTGATCTCCTTCTCTGCAGAGGCTACACCTCCCTTACCCGCTGATAACATAGCTCCTGCAATTCATACCAGAAATAAAAGAAATATCAGATCTGAAAAACTCACTCCCCTGATTCGTCCCACTCTGAACCTGCTTCATGACCACACAGATAGAGGAGTACAATTAAATAATGTTATCTTCCTTAGATGCCATTGCACCACTTAAAATCAGAAAGAATAAACCTAAAAAACATGTGAACACTTGGTTCACTCCCCCACCAGAAAACAATTAGACTAGAAAAACGCAAAAGTGAGCAAATCTGGAGACTAGATCCCTCTGACACCAACAAAAACAACCTTAGTAAAATAGCCACTCACTACAAAAAAGAAATTATCCTCGCCAAACAATCATCATATAATTTGCGCATTACTCAAGCCAATTCAAGCACTAAAGAATTGTTCACCATCCTCAAAGAGATAGAAACGCCCATACAAGCCCCGGACATTTGTCTCAAGGACAAAAGATGGTGCACTAGTATTCAGAGTACCCTATCCAATAAGGTAGCGACCCTCCAAGCTAAGATCAACAACAAAAAAAGAAGCTCTCTTCCTTGCCCCTAAGCCTATTAAAACTTCTGAGCCTCTGCACCAGCCTACTCCACTTGAACAATCAGCCTTTTGGACAGTGATGGCGCCCTCTTAGGGATTTTGCAAGAGATCCGTGTGTTTTTTTATGATAGAAATCGACTAGCAGATGGCGTTTTTTTGGAAAATTGTACGTGTTGGTTCCGTTAGTGCATGTCCTTTATGTTGCAGATCTATGGGAATCGGACCATCAGATTGAGCAGCAATACCCACATCTTAGAGCAGAGCAGACACATATCGCCTGACTTACTAACATTAAATCAAAGACTAGAGAATACCACCATCTGCAACATAAAGGACATGCACTAACGGAACCAACACGTACAATTTTCCAAAAAAACGGCATTGAAATTTAAAACTCCTATTGGAACCACCAATACCTTTATATCAACAGGAACAATCTTCACTACTTAGACCATTTACCTCCTGAGGAACCACTCAAAACCCAGAGTGGGGAAACACGTGTCACGGACTTAACATTAACCTGGAGCACTGTCCTCAAATATTTTGAGGACTCTTCAGCTATCAACCTAAGGACCCTGTAATAACCGGGGAGAACTCTGTACTGTCTCTAAACAACTTGAGGATCGTTCAGTAACAAGTCTGAGAAAATTGAAACAACCAGGAGTATCGCCCCAAATCAATTTAAGGATTTTCAAACTACAAATTCAAAGAACTCTTATATCAGAGGACTACTTTTTTCAGTGCACTCTAGACCATACAACCCAGGAAAAACAGTGTATGGATGAACTTTTTGATTACCCAGTACAAATCTAACAAGTGCATGCAACCATTTTTTATAATAGTGAATTCAACTACATCAGTATTATTACTATATTGTTTTTCTTTTTCCATAGTAACGCCGGTAAGATAGCTCAGCGGGTTGAGTGCTCGCTGCTGCGATCTGAGCGTGATATGCGGGTCGCAGGTTCAAATCCCGGCACTGCCAACTCAGCCTTTCATCCTTCCGAGGTCGATAAATGAGTGCCAATTTTGGTTGGGTGATATTGTATGTAAATATGTGCTCTGTAAAGCTCTTTGGATTAAGGCGCTATATAAATAACACATCATTATCATTATAATGGCAACATTTTCTGACTACCATTGAAATTTGATTCAATTGCAAAAATTCAAAACTGTAGTAATTGCATTTTTCAAGAGAGAAGCACGATTTAGGTACCTTATGTTTGAAACCAGCCTACTCCACTACCTAATCCACCTATACCGTGCTTCAATTTCAATAAAGTCTTTATCCTAGAAGTAGAAAAAGTCATCCTTACCCTCAAACCTTCCAATTGCCACGGTGACCCCTGCCCAGCCCAAATCATAAAAGATGCTGCACGTGACCTTTCCCCATTCATCTCCAAACTCATAAATGCCTCTTTCTCCACTGGCACTATACCTAACAACTTGAAACAATCCTGGGTCCTCCCATTACTTAAAAAACAAACACTTGACCCGTCCATTCCCACTAACTACCACCCCATCACCACAGTCCCGTTCCTGCTTAAAATCCTTGATAAAATGGCATACATCCAAATCCAACACAATATCTGGAATCCAACCACCTCTAGGAGTGCGTCAGTCAGGCTTCAGACCAAACCACGGAACTGAAAATGCACTCATCGACCTTAAGGCACAAATAGACGCACTGAGAGACAACGGTAAAGCAGCACTACTGCTGCTGCTTGTTCCCCCTTGCGCTGTTCGACCTAGTGGACCATAAGATCCTATGCAACCACTTAGACTCTGCCGGCCACTTCTCACAAGAAACGATAGGATGGATCCAATCCTTCCTTGACAATAGAACAATGCGCGTATTTTCACCTTCAGCAGCCGCTGACCCCATACCCATCCCTTGCAGTGTGCCCCAGGGCTCCTGTGTGTCACCTACTCTGTATAACATCTTCACAACGCTCCTTTTTGATGATCTAGATGGCCTGTGTATCACCTACACCAATTATGCTGATGATACACAGATCCTCATCCCGTTGACGGGCGACTACAACAAGAATTTGGTCTTTGTGAATAGAGTGTACCTCATCATCCAGGCATGGGTGGTCTCTGACGGTCTATGCCTGAATGATGACAAAATGCAACTCCTCATCCTCGGCACCCCTGTGAACCTTAACAAACTAGAACACAACTACCCTAATTTCTAAATAGATGGCAACAACATTACAGTAGCCAAGGAGGTCAAAACTTTAGGATTCTACCTTGACTCCACGCTAACTTTCAACAAACAAGTCAACTCCATGGCCTCATTTACTGCTTACACCTGTAAGTTAATCAGAGCAGCTAAGCCCTTCCTATCCCCTAATAATTCCACCACCCTAGCAAGAGCTGTTGTCTTTTCCAAACTGGATTATTTTAATGCCCTATACGTAGGGAGTAACAAATACATTACCAATAAGATTCAGATTTGACAAAACAATGCCTTCAGCACACCCCTAAGTATTCCCAAAAAAGCCCACATCTCTGACCTCAGAAGATCTAACAACTGGCTATCCATGAAAGACAAAATCCTCCTCAAAACAGTTTCCCTGACACACAAATGTCTCCACTATGCCACCCCACAATACCTCATAACCAGATTTACGAGACAACCCTCCAACCGTCCCACAAGATCTGCCAACACAAACCTTCTAATGGTTCCTCGATTGAAACGTATGAAGACTGGTGGAAGCAGCTTCCCTGTCAAAGCTGCCCAATACTGGAACTCCTTCCCTCCGCCCCTGAGGGAAGACTTACCCTACCCACGCTTTAGGTCCAGCCTCATCCACTGGATCAAAGAAAATGACCTCTCACCTCCACACACACATTGCATCTCCTGAACCGCCTGTACATATTGTAAATAATGTAAATTTTGCCTTCAATGCCCACTGCAGCCTCATGCCTGCCTCATGCCTCTATTCTGTACACATTTTCTATAACCCTTTGTATATTATGTATGATCCTGTACAGCATTGTAACCTAAGATGAACAACCCTCTTGATGCTTATTGCGCCTGTATATCCTCGGGTCTGGCGCGCATTACAAATATTAAACTAAACTAAACTAAATTAAGATGGAATGACAAACGTACAAGTATATTTAATGGTAAAATGGGGGAGATTCTTAGGGAAAGCACATACGAATGGAAGTTAGATGCCTCTAATTATGATTAATTCCATTCTTTCCTTGATGAGAAAATTCAGCAAGTTTTCACCACTAATATGTCTTCTAAACGTGACTTTAAAAATGTAAAGCAACATGTACACGTTTTTGATACCCTGCTGTTTGACAGGAAAAAAGCTTTGAGACAGGCGATTAGTCATCCGTAAAACAAAAGATATTGGATCCCATACTCCGTAACAAGCAGATTAAAAAAGCTACCCAGCCATACAAAAACTGGGTTAAACATTATCGTTCTGATTCTAGAACTGGCAACTCCAGAGATGGCAGCATAGAGGCTCTCTCTGTTCCTGTGCCCTAGCCAAGACTACATCCTTCATTACAATGACTAATCCTGGTCCAGCTGAAATGTCCAAGCCTGCAAAAAGACAGAAAGGAGAAGATGAATCTGAAAGAAGAGATGACAAACTATTGGATCTCCTGACTAAGGTGACTTTAGACATTGCAGAAATCAAAACCAAACGGATTAATGCAGAGGACAGATATTTGGATCTTACTACAAAGGCAGCTGTAATGCTTACCTGGACTCCTCGGGAGCGTAATGCCTTCTCAGCCAGTGGATCTGTTACTTAGCCACTTTTAGGATTCTTTTTCTGTGTAAATGACAATGATGACAATAGAACTACTATAATATCTTTTTTTCTGGGAAATTACTGTATAGCAGTGGCCTTTGGTAATCCCTCCCTTAACACTTGTGTTTTTGTTTTGTGGAGCGCTTCCATCCTGTAATCTACAGGGGCGCGTTGGTATAAGAACGTTTTACTTGGAAGGCTGCAGTGTTCAAAAGATTCTTGTCTTCATAATGTCCTTGCTTTTCTGGAGATGTCTTGGGTTAGTATTGGTTGAAAATATTATAGTTTGTTAGATTCTGAGTAGTCCCTACGTTGAAGTGATTTCTCTTTCTAATATTTTTCCTTTAATCTTGCAGGTTCTTGGATTTCGGAAAGGTTAATGGCTGCGTAATGACTGCAACAATACTCGGAATTAAGAAACGTTTAACAAATGTAAGTTTGTCTATTCCGAGTAATTCCAGCCTTCAAGAAAGAGTGCAGTGATAGCTAAGCAGTGAATACTTGAAGAATTTTCAGGTACGTAAATTATTTAAACTTCTTCTTTCTTATTTTCAATAACAATGGAATTCTGTTGTTATTGGGGGTCATTCCGAGCTTGGAGGTAAGGTAAAAACCATGCCGGTAATGATTTACCGGCATCGTTTACCGCTACATGGGCCCTCATTACAACCCAGGCGTTAAGGGGTTAACGGCTCCGTAAAAGGTGGCGGCACCGTTAAACCCTTAACGCCTGATTACGAGGTCCCTTTGCGGGTGGCACTTCAACGCCTGCTTTTAGCAGGCGTTAAAAAACCAACCCGCAAAGGGACCTAGGAGCTAATTACGGCACGGTAATTTACGGTGCCGTAATTAGAGCCTTCCCCAGCCCCATTGAGCACTATGGGGCAAAAATGGGAATGGGGAAGGGCCATGGCGGCATGGGGAATTACCGCCCCGCCAACCTCAGAATGGGGCGGTAATTCCTCATTCCGCCATGGCGGAGTCGGTAAGTTACCGGCATGGACCATGGTGCTACTTGCACCATGGTCCAACGCCTGGGTCGTAATGAGGGCCATGCTATTCTGACCCCTCAGACTGCTAATTAAGGCACCGTAAACTACAATGCCGTAATTATCGGTCTTGGGTCTTGCGCGTGCCCCACCATGCCGAAATTAGCGGCATGGCGTAAACCGGCGATGATCACAAGTAAGGAGCACAAGTAAATAACAGCCTCCTTAAGCCCGTAAAGTACCTTACCGGCATGGAGTACATACAGGCATCTCAGAGAAGGAGTAAAGAACCCTGAGCAGTGGTTCCCAGAGCCACAAGTGCACACAATCAGCACAGGTGGAGGCAATGTAGTCTGCCACAGCAGAAAAGGAACTCACCCACACACCACACCCCCTGCCACACCAAGATGAGACCAATAGAACCAGCAAGGGCACAACCACAAAATCCTCAGCAACAACACCAGGCCCCCACTTTGAGGAGACACAGGGGGAGAAGGAGGGGGAGACAGGCCCTGCATGCAGCACCAGTGCAGCCTCCGTCACCAACCCAGCAGCCCCCATGCACACACAGCATGTCCGGCCACTCAAGAAAATCCCTTAGCAGATAGACACCCCTGACCACCTTGACTGTGACACCGTCACCACCATATTTAGCCTGAGACATAACGAGATAAGCGAGCAGCATACAAATATACACTGCTATCCTGGCACAAGTGACGGTGTTGCCTGTGCCCCACACCCATGCCACAGGCACCTAGCAGCACACACTGGTGCCCATGCATGGCATGTCACAACCGTCCATTACACGGACACATAAACAAGTGCTGTTTCACCTCCCCAAGCACACAAGGGCCTACCATCCCCAACATGGACCACCCAGGAGATACACAACAGTAAAGTTGGACCTCATGCATATGGATGCATGCCAAATGACATTGGTGCCCCTGACAGCACCCACGTGTCGTAGGTGGACCTGCATGGCATGCAGGTGGCGGAGAGCAACTGCAAACAATACCACTCCCCCTACGTGCAGATGGAATGCAACGCA
This sequence comes from Ambystoma mexicanum, assembly GCF_040938575.1. Taxonomy (NCBI): domain Eukaryota; kingdom Metazoa; phylum Chordata; class Amphibia; order Caudata; family Ambystomatidae; genus Ambystoma; species Ambystoma mexicanum. The sequence continues at coordinate 1,144,290,659 of NC_090935.1, read as the reverse complement.
ACCAAGAACATCACACATGGGTGGGCCCGACATCAAAGAACAACTCATGACTTAATGGGCGAGCAGTTCACCATGCTACCGTGCCACATGGTGCGACATGCAGGATGACGTGCCTGGCTGCCTGTTGAGTCATCTGACTGTGTCATGCTAGTGCATTGGTGCCATGAGGTGGGTGCCTGCATGAACCAACTGGGTCGAAATGATGAAGCCATCGTACGATGTTCACCCCACCAACCAACCTGCCACAGAACCAGTGCAATGGCACATGAGAACAGATTCCCACATCGATGGAATAAGGCACTCACAATACACTACATCTCCACCATCTGACAAGGGCAAATCCCACTACACTAACACCACTCATTGGCGGCCACCACAACCGTTAGCGCATATAGGAAGACACACTGCATGTACACAATGTGGCTGCCCCCAGCATGGCACCACATCGGAGATCCATCCCTGGGAGTGGATTGAACTGAGGGCAGCAGGGATACCACACCACGTCACCGGCATGGCACACCCATAGGAGTGTTGGAATTCACCATAGTATGTATCAGAGCAGGATGATGACCATGAGCCACTGACTGCATCCATCACACCCAAATACAAATCTACACAGAACACAGCACCACATAGATCTAACATCAGGACAGCTGCATGCATCAACGAAGCATGTACCACGAGATGTCCATGCCATCGTTCACGGACCATCTTGTAGACGCAACCCCCCATAGCATTCCTTTGAATTGGACACATATTGTGGCCATGAATGGGCGAAATGCATCCATGGACATGTGCATATTGCCATCAGTGAAACCCTGCCATGTCAGCCAAGTTCAGTTCTCCACCATGACAGTTCAAACACTCACCTTATTTGGCTGGACATGCAGCTGTTGGTGGCTGTCCCTTGACACCATGGCATATGACCCCTGTCAGTAACCCACAGCAGGCCCAGGAAGCATTAAAACACTGGCAATACCCGTGCATGCGTGTAGATGAAGCAGTCACCTGGCTTGCGTAAGGCACATATGAGTTGGCGAAGCAGGACTGGTGGGGGACCCATCTACTGCTATCTGGTGTCCAGAATCCCCATGTCATATGTGTAGCTGAACAAAATGTGCATCCCTAAAATTGCATCTCTGTCCCCTGACATGGGACTGCTACTACTACATTATGATGTGGTGAAGGTGGAGGAGGAAGTGGCAAGAAAGCATCATGGAGGCAGTGCACTTGAGGGACATGTCATGTGCCAAACTAAGAGTGGACAGGATGTTCAGAACACAAGTCAGCAGAGGGTGGCATTACATGGGCACACTGGGCACTGGATGTGTGTATACTTGTACACCATGCACTGTCAGACGTCATTATACACATGCTCAATGATGAATGTCCACAACGGTTAAACTTTGCAACACCAATAGTGTATTGTGAAAAAGGAATAAGTGTGAACATTATCTGCAGCCACCCCCCTCCCCCCAACTCCACAACAAACCATCACCCCCTTCCCCCCCAACTCCACAACAAACCATCACTCCCCTCCCCCTCAACTCCACAGCAAACCCACACCCCCCCAAACCCCTCCCCCCAACTCCACAGCAGTGGTCCCATGTAGGACGTAAAGGCCACATGTGGCAGCAATGACTATTGTTTCTTGCTCCCCTCGCCCGGGGAGGCATGTCCCTGCGCCGCATGGAACGCAGCATGCGTCTTGCTGGGCTGGCTGGTGTGGCCTCACTGGATGCGGGCGTGTCCGCCTGCTGCGGCTGGGGATTAGATTGGGCTGCCTCAAGGGCATTGGCTATGCGGCCAAGGATGTGACACAGACTGGTTGTGCTGTCAGTGACAGTCTCACACAACCGGTTGGTGCTGTTGGTGAGTGTCTCCCGCATTTCCCTTAGTTCATTATGCCATTGAACCCTGGCCTGGCGGTTGTCCTACATGAACTCCGTTATGAGATCTGCGAGCTGATTTGCTCGACGTGTGCCGAATGATGGAAATCCATCGCTGAAACTACTTGCCCCTGCATGCTCGGGCGAGGGCTGTACCGGTGGACTTGGGCCACCATCATCATACCCCTGCGTGTCTATTTGCGGGCTACGGGCAGGTGTTTGTGCATCTCCACAGTCACTACATGAGGCAAGGGGGACAATGCAGGGCTCCGGGGTGTGGACTGTGTGTTGGCCCTCCTCCTCAGAGGCCCCACAGATGGGTGACTGGCTGTCCACATACTCGTCAGGGCCGGTAGCAGCAGCCTCCCCAGAGACGCTCGACTGTGCCGATGTTGGGGTTGGCATTGTGGCAGGCGCCAATGCTGGGATGGATTGTGGTGGTGCAGCATCCAGTGGCCTTTCCGGAGCCAGGGGGGCTGTTGTTTTTGGTGCAGGAATTCGCCTGACCCTGCCACTACCCATGGAGGTGCCTGGCCAGCTGGAATGTGGCTCGGCACTGTCATGATCAGTGCCTGTGGGGGTAGAAGAGAGGGACAACATGAGTGATTGTAAGATGTCCTATTTGCATACATGGCTGCATTCACATTTCAGTCAATTGTAGTTTGTGGCCTTTTGGGTGTAGCAACGGCAGTGGTACATGTGCATGAGTATGTCATGTACGCATGTTTGGGAGTGACTCATCGTGGCCTGGTTATGTGCAGTTTTTCTGCCGCAATGCCGAGCCGGCTGCACAGTGTGCATGATGGGATGTGTAAGTTAATGCACTATGGTTGATGTGCGTTATGTACTCGCACTTGGCCCTTGATTGCGTGGCACTTGCCTCTGCATTAGTTGGATGGGGGGAAGAGTTGGATGGGGCGAGGGCAACATGAGAGGGTGCCTTCGAAGGCCCTTGGGCCAGTTTTAATCATGCAATGGACATTGGCAGTGTACACTGTGGACACTCACCTCCTTCGGCAGACGACGTTGCCCCGCACTCCATGTCGGCCATGCCCTCCATCGATTCTGTGCCAATCAGAGCCGCACATGTCTCCTCCCACGGCTCTAGTTGCACAGGGGTACTTGGACCGCCTCCCGTCTGCATGGCCTGACTCCGGTTGCTGGAGAGGAGGCCCCGCACCCGCAGGTCATCCCACTGCTTGCGGCAGTCCCTGGGGTTGCGGGGGGTGGTGCCTACCGCGCTCACCCTCTGTGCAAGTTCAGCCCAGATGTTCTTCTTGCGGATGATAGACTCCCTCCGCATGTCGGGGCTGAAAACGACATCTGCATGCTCAGCCAGGTAGTCCACCATGGCCTGGAGTTCCTCCGGGCTGAATTTCTTCTTTCGGAGGCGGTCCGCAGACTTCTTTGGAGCTTTCAGCATGTTCGTAGTCGTCTGGTCCTTTTCCCAACTTCAGTTTGCTCCCAAGGATGCTGGCTTCTGAGGATGGCAATGGATTGTGTTTTTAAAGATGGCCGCCGCCCTCCTTCCCGTTCCTGTGCGATGACATAATTTCCGGTTCCTTTTTTTTTTCGGCGAACGTAATTTACGGTATCCGTAATTTACGGTCACCGCTATGTACAGACGCTACTGCTTCCAAGGCGGTGTTGTTATTTACGTGTCGAAGCATGCCGGTAGGGGGTTTGCGGGTCGTTTAGCGGCATGCCGCTCGGTACTTTTCCGGTATGGCGAAAAGCGCATGTCCGCAAGGTCGGAATGGGCCGCAATTAGCGGTCTGACGCCAGGCCGGTGTTGTACTTTACGCCATGCCGGAAAATAACGGTACTTACCTCCTATCTCGGAATGAGGGCCTGTGTCTTTTCTCCTTTGACAGGTTCTGTGAGGAGAAACGCTGGTAGCATTACCCTCTGTCAGCTGAGCAGACATGAAGTGAGCGCTTCAGCGGAGGCGGGGCTTAAGTAGCTCCCTCTGCAATAGGTATAGAATGTGCTGTAAGTTAACAATGTACCTGGCGGCGGCCATGTTTAATGTATGAAAACCAACGTAAGCACTATGAGAGCCTATGGGTGCAATGCTATGAATGATACAAATGCCATTTGTGCCAAGCTTGTAGCCACTGTTGACCCGCTGACTGTTGTGATGTCCCTTGCTTGAATGCCTGAATGGGAAATGTGCTAATTTGCTGGGATCATGACAGTTTCCCCCCTCCCCAAGACCCCTCTCAAGGATGAACCCTCCAGTCCTGGCTTAGTAGGGTGGTTTTGATGAAACTTCTAAAGTAATTTGGGGGCATGAATGTTTAAGCTAGATTCCCAAGTCCTGGACCAAACCCTTTCCAGTCTACCAGGTAGAATAATTTCTTATTGGCAATCTTGGAATCTTTATTTATTTATTTTACATTTTTAAAGCGCTCACAGAGTCCGCAGGCATCGAGGCGCTGTTTCAGGAATTGTTTTTGTTTATTTAGTTGCGTAATCGATTTTTTTTTTGTCTTAGTTGTGTATTTATAACGCGCTTAAACACCCATAGGTTTCTAAGCGCAGACCCGGGTATCGAACCTGTGTTGCTTCGTGTCGCCTTGCTCCCAAGGCGTGCATGTTGCCGCTGAGCTATCCTTCCGGGACATCTTAAATTTCTTTTACTATGAATTCTAATTCACCTTCTTTGATTATGGGTATTGGTGGTGGTTGTAATCTGGTCCCTGGACTCAGTGGCTTTATCAAAGAAACATGGAATACCGGATGAATTTGCATGTGGAATGGCAATTTTAATCTTACTGCTGCTGGATTGATAATGGTTTCCACCGGACGGAAATGGGCCCAGAAACCTAGGTTGGAATTTATGTGGGCCTTTAAGTGCAATGTATTTAAAAGACAACCATACCTTGTCTCCCAAGTTATACTCTGGATACTTTCTTCGAAGTCTATCTGCAAATTTCTTTTGGTTCTCCATTGCTGTAGCCAAATGTCGTAGAACCTCATCTTGTACTCTGGTAATGTTATCATGAAGACTCTGTACTACTGGCATCTCTAAGGATTATGTGGGATTGAAGGTGGAGGTTCAAGGATGTGAACTGTTAAGTATGTAGAAGGGATTGTGGAAATGTGTTCAGAGTTTTTGCAAGCATACTCTGTGATCCAGAGGACATCCACTCAAGAACAATCTATGTGGTGGAGAAGACATCGAAGGTATTGTTCAAGAGTCTGATTGGTTCTTTCTGTTTGACCATCAGTCTGTGGGTGGTGACTGGTAGACGCACTTCAATTTCAGCCAACTCACAACATTTTCTCCAGAATTGGGATACAAAATGACTCCCTCTATCAGAGATCACTGTAGATGGAAATCTATGAAGATGTACAATTTGTTCCAGGAACACCTTTGCTAAGACTGAGGAAGTAGGAAGCCCTTTAAGGGCAATGAAATGCACCATTTTGGAAGATAAGTCCACCACCACAAGGATTGTGATATCCCCAAACAAGGGGGCAGCTCTGTAATAATGCCCATAGAATGCCCATAGAAATGCCCATAGAAATGGTATGGCATGGTGCTGGTGGGACGGATAACAGTTGAAGCAGTCCTGCTGGTCTCGGCTTTAAGCTTTAATTTGAGCACAAATACCACAAGTTTGAATGTAATCTATGATATCCTTGCACCATGTTGGCCACCAGAAATGCCTTTTTATTTTGGCCGTGGTCTTAGCGATTCCAGGGTGGCCTTCCAATGTGGCTCCATGGTAATCTGCCATAACTTTCTTTTGTAACTCATGATGGGGTAGGTATAAGCCGACTCTGGAAATAAGGTAAACCTTCTTGAAGGCAAAACCTGGGTCCTTTTGACTCCCAAGCCTCTAATTCTGAAGTTGTCATGTTAAATAGAATGTGTGCCTTCAAGTCTTCTTCTAAAGATCCAGGGACTCCCAGCACCTTCTCCTCTGTAATTATGTTTACAGGTTCTGCTGTACTTTGGATCTCTTCTCTCTCTCCAATCCTTGACAAGGCATCTGCTTTGTCATTACGTACCCCTGGGCAATAAGTGATAACAAAATCGTATTCTACGAAAAATAACACTTAACAGAGTTGTCGGGATGACTGAGACTTTGCGTTGCGCAAATATTGCAGGTTTCGGTGATCTGTGAAAACGGTGACAGTATGCCGGGCCCCTAACAAATGGTGTCTCCATTGTTTGAATGTGTGTTTGATTGCTAGTAATTCCTTATCTGTGATGCTGTAGTTTAATTTGGCTGTTGAAAACTTCTTGGACCAGAAGGCCACTGGATGCAGTTGTCCGGTTTCGGTATCTTTCTGGGATAATACAGCTTGCATTGCTGCACTGGACGCATCGGTCTCCACTACAAATGGTAGCTCGGGTTGTGGGTGTCTTAAAATGGGAGCGGTGGTACATTTTTTCTTTAATGTCTGGAAAGCCTCTTCTACTTCTTTGGTCCAGGAGAAAGTCTTGTACTTTCACAGTAACAAAGTTATTGGGTGGACTAGCTGTGAAAATCCTGCAATGAGGCGTCTGTAAAAATGTGCAAATCCTAAAAAACTTTGGACTCCTTTCACTGATGTAGGCGAAGGCCAATTAAGAACTGCATCAACTTTTCGGTTATCCATTTGAATTCCCATAGGCGACAAGACGAATCCCAAAAACTCCACTGAGGTCGCATGAAAGGAGCATTTTTCTAGTTTGACAAAGAGCTTCTGTTGTTACAGTTTCTGGGGTAGTGCTCTTACATGGGTTATGTGTTCTTGGACGGAGTTTGAATAAATGAGAATGTCGTCAAGGTACACTACAGTGCAGACATCTAGCAATTCACATAAAACATCATTCATAGAATTCTGGAAAGCTGCTGTGGCGTTGCATAAGCCAAAGGACATGACTTGGTACTCGTACAATCCATATTTTGTGCGAAAGCCTTCCATTCATCTCCTTCTTTGATTCTCACTAAGTGATAAGCTCCTCTAAGGTCTTGTTTAGTAAAAGTGTTGGCATCCTTAACTTGATCCATTAACACCGGAATGAGCGGAAGGGGGTACTGGTTCTTGATTGTGATCTGGTTGAGAGCACAGTAGTTTATGCAAGTACGAAGGTCATCTTCTTTCTTGGGCACGAAAAACAGAGGAGACGACATGGGGGACTTAGAGGGCCGAATGAAACCATTGGCAGGGTAATTATCGAAATAGGTCTTCAAATGAATATATTCTTGTTCAGTTATGGCATAAATTCTGCTGCATGGGGTTTTCGAGCCAGGGATCAAATCGATTTGACAATCATATGGCCGATGATGTTGCAAAACGTTAGCCTGTTCTTCTTCGAATACTTCTTGAAAATCTTGATACTCCGGTGGAAGGGTTCCTATCACCCCTAAGGTTTTTTTTTTACATGAAATCACTGGAAGTTCTTTTTTAAAGGTTCCGCCTGCATTCCTGCAATACCTGCATTCCTTGGTAAAAACAGTGGTTTTGGCACGCCAATCAATCTGCTTCTCTAGCCATGGAATTCCTAAAATCACTTTAAACTGAGGAGCACTAATTAGGTCAAACAATATCTTTTCCTGATGTCCCTCCTGGCAAAGCAAGGTGCAAACTTTAGTACACTTCATCCCTGGTCCGGATATTGAGTACCATCTACTGCGCTGACATTTTCTACCACAGCCTTTGGGTGCATACCAATACCCATCTTGCCTGCTAGTTCGTATTCCATGTAGTTCCCAATCACACCACTGTCCACATATGCTTCCAGAGCATATATCTTGAAAGGTTGAAGGTCACTACTTACGATGACTGCAACAAAGAAATGAGAGATCTGAATTTCCTTCTTCTGGCTCGACAAGTCGACCTCTGCACTTGTCGGGCATTGGAGTTTTCCGGCTGTTCATTTTCTGTGATTTTCCTGTCCACCTTGTCTACTGCTCCCACTGGTTTCCATGGTGGTTTCACTGGACAGTTTCGCAAATGATGAACCGCTGAACCACAATAGAGACATAAGTTCTGCTTTCTTCTCTTGTCTCTTTCTGCCTTAGTTATGGGACCCCGAACACCTTCTAACGGCATTGGCTCAAGATGACTTTCAGTCATTGGACGAGTTCCAGAGTCTTTCGAACAAACATAAAGTGATCTAGCCTATGATCTGGCCCGATCAGAGTGCTGGTTCTGCAATCGGTGTTTCAGCTGTATTGTCAGGTCTATAAATTCAGCAGAACCTGTAGGAGGATTCACTAATTGCGCTAAAATATCTTTGAGTTCTTCTCTTAATCCTCGATAAAAGAGTGTGGTTCTCTTGTCCTCCGGCCAATTGGTCTCTGCTACTAATTGATTCAAAGAGGCTATATAAGCCAACAATTCTTGGTTACCTTGGCGTAATGAGAGCAGCCCGTTATTTCAGGCCTGACCCTGAGCAGGATGAGCAAAACGTTTCTCTAACTCCTGCCGAAAACCTGGAAAATTTCTCAATAATGGATCATCTCGATTAACTAAGGGTATGGACCAGTCGGCAGCATGTCCACCCAGATATGACAACACAAATGCCACCTTGGCCTGGTCTGAAGGAAAGACCCCAGGTCTACATAGAAAGTTTAAATTACATTGGTTCATAAAAACTTTAAAACGCCTTGGGTCTCCTGTAAATCTCTCTGGGGCTGCTAGTGGAATATTCATGGGTAAAACTACTTGTATAGGAGGGCTGGGAGCAGCAGAAATTTGACCCTGTGAGACCCCACTAGTAAGAGGTGCTTGTCCTGCGTGGGACTGTAGCAATTGGCAACCTAATTCCTCAGTGCGCTCTCTGTTAACTACCAACTCTCTCCTAAGAGAGTTGGTTTCAGACCTAGCTGCATGGACTTCTGCCCTTAACTCTCCCAAAAGCTGGGATAAATTGTCAATTCCTGTGTCCTCCATTACACTCAGGTGGAGTATTTTAAGTACTGGCTTTGTGTTATGTAACCCTTACCCGGAAACCTTGGGAGCGTAATGCCTTCTCAGCCAGTGGATCTGTTACTTGGGCACTTTTAGGATTATTTTTCTGTGTAAACGACAATAATAACAATAGAACTACTATAATATCTATTTTCTGGGAAATTACTGTATAGCAGTGTGCCTTTGGTAATCCCTCCCTTCTCACCTGTGTTTATGTTTTGTGGAGCTCTCCATCCTGTAATTTACAGGGGTGCGTTGGTATGAGAACTTTTAACTTGGAAGACCGCAGTGTTCAAAAGATTCTTGTCTTTATAATGTCCTTGCTTTTCTGGAGTTGTCTTGGGTAAGTATTGGGTGAAAATATTATAGTTTGTTAGATTCTGAGTAGTCCCTACGTTGGAGAGATTTCTCTTTGTAATATTTTTCCTTTAATATTGCAGGTTCTTGGATTTCGGAAAGGTTAATGGCTGCAGCAATGGCTGCGAAAATACTCGGAATTAAGAAACGTTTAAAAAATGTAAGTTTGTCTATTCGGAGTAATTGCAGCCTTCAGAGAAGAGAGTGGTAATAACTAAGCAATGAAAACTTGAAGAAACTTCAGGTACGTAACTTATTTAAACTTCTTCTTTCTTATTTCTATTAAGTTCGCTCATTAATGAAATACCTTTTGTTTGCAGGTTTTTCAGAAAGCTGTAGAAGAAATACCTTCGGACGATGCAGAGACTGCTGAGGAAACTTCTGAATAAAGGTACTGCGAATGCAAACGAAGACTGCTGCAAAGAAGATGCTGCGGCTGTGAGGAGACTTCTGACAGAAGATGCTGCAGCTACAAACAAAACAGCTGATTGAAGAAACACTTTGGAAATACTTCGGTTCAGTAAGTCTTTTCAATAACAATGGAATTCTGTTGTTATTCTGTGAAAACTAATGTCTGTCTTTTCCCCTTTGACAGGTTCTGTGAGGAGAAACGTTGGTAGTGTTACCCAATGTCAGCGGCGCAGAGGCGAATCGAGCGCTCCAACGGTGGCAGGGTTTAAGTAGCTCCCTCTGCAATAGGTATAGAATGTGCTGTAAGTTAACAATGGACCTGACAACGGCCATGTTTAGTGTATTGAAACCAATGTAAGCACTATAGGTGCAATGCTATGAATGATACAAAAGCCATTTGTGCCAAGCTTGTAGCCACTGTTGACCCGCTGACTGATGTGATGTCCCTTGCTTACCCTATATGCCTGAATGGGAACTGTTCTCATTTACTGGGATCATGACAGTAGCTGCTATGGAGGAATATCTTACTACTACAGATGACAAAACTGTAACGGTGTATGATAAGATAAGGAATTTGGAATTTCAAAAGGAAAAATTGTCTCTTAAGTTATCAGAGCAAGAACACCTCTCTAGGAGGAATAACATTAGAGTGGCTGGATTTCCTGAAAACGTGGAGTGAGGGAACCCTATGGCATTTCTAGAGAAGGCATTGATATCTATGTTAAAATTGGACACTAGCTCCCCTTTGGAGATAGAAAGAGTGCACAGGTCCTTAGGTCAGAAGCCAGCACTGGGTCAGCGACCAAGACACTTTATTGCAAGGTTTTTGAGGGTTCCTACTAAAGAAATGATTCTCAAAAAATCATGTGAGCTAGGTGATTTGTCATGGGGAGGAAATAAGATCATGATTTTTGGAGATTTAAACAGGGATGTACTGGAGAAAAGGAGAGCCTTTAACACAGCAAAAGAAAAGGCAAGGGGCCTCATTACGACCCAGGCGGTAAGTTACCGCCTGGGCCGTGACTTTACCACCATGGCGTAAACTACGTTTACGCCATGGTGGTTGGCGGACTTACCGCCCCATTCCGACCTTGGCGGGGCGGTAAGTCCCCAATCCCCATTTACCCTTCCCCATTCCCATTTTTGCCCCATAGGGCATAATGGGAGTGGGGAAGGCGTTAATTACGCCACCGTAAATTACGGTGGCGTAATTAACTCCATGGTCCCTTAGCGCCATGGATTTTAACACCTGCTAAAAGCAGGTGTTAAAAGCGCCATGGCGCTAAGGGACCTCGTACTCAGGCGGTAAGGGTCGGCGCTGTTAACGCTGCCGTAAACCCCTTACCGCCTGGGTCGTAATGAGGCCCAAAGAGTAAGAAGTTGCAATACTACATGTGATTGAGGGTCAGATTAATTTATTTTCTGATAATAGGAGCACTGAGGCTTTCTTATCTCACCTAGATATTACACCTATGGAGACTGTTTCCATATCCCAAAAGAGCGTACCTCCAAAAAAGAAAAGATTACTTCATCTAAGGATTGACATCTGTTCATTCAAAGTTTCTTTTATCACTTGAAATATGTATTTTTTTATCATTTGATTGTTAATTACATACGTTTCATTAATACATTGAAGATGGCTGTTATATTTAACGGTTAGTGAATTTTGGAAAGGTTTAGAGTGTGCACGTACGAAGGAGATACTGAGTAAAGCACCTTAATAATAACATTGTGAGATCACGTTGGCATGTAACGATGTTACTGCAGTAACAAGGCTGATTAACAATACCGGAAGCTCCGTGCCTCCGATATGGCGTACAGAGAGTCCATGAGTGGAGGAGGATTCAAGCAGTAAACGTATCTCTCAATGGGGAAGAGCAAACATTCACAGAGCCTCTCACTGGTATAACCTTGGTCTAACGGACATGGAGACGGTGCGATGCGCGATTGTTCACACTAATGAATGGAGGTACAGTGGAAATATGCTTGTTTAACATGATTTGAATGGATTAGAGTGTTTCTTCGGTCGGAGTTAAGGCAGCAGGTTTCTATTGGTCAGCAGGCATTATGATTTGTGAACAACTGTCAATAAACAGTAGCAACGGCGGGAGCAAACTACATAGATGGCAAAGGTTGCAGCCTTACAGCAGCACAGAGACATGAGGGGATATTTCATTGTATTCGGCTTGCGAGTACCATATACAGTCACACAGGCACAGCCTTTGCGCTAATCTAGGGTGAGGGATACAGCCTTACAAGTCACGTCAATTCCGGCGAATTTGAAGAATATTCTGTGCACTAACTTTCAGAGTGATGGGAGAATTGAAGGGGTATATTTGAAATGGGGTTGAACATATGCTATGTTTGGGAGTGGGGCGTTATACGAAATAAGCTATGGTTTATAGGTTAGAAAGTAATAATGGTGCAGATGATTCAGGGATAATGCACTGCAGTTAGCTGAGGCTTGCGAATAAAAAGGAAAGCTTAGAGGCTTTTGGGTGTAAGCTTAGGTTAGTATACATTAGACTGTAGAACAGCAGGAGGATGAAAGGGTTCAACGTATAAATATCTTACTGAATATGAGGGGGTGGTTAGGGGATGCAGTGTGGCTATCATACAGTAACTACTACCATTGGTGTATTAACTCTGTAGTTAGTTTCCTATTTAACAATCTATTTATAAATGTCTAGAGATTGATTAGGCTGAGAATGCTCTAAAGTATATTCCAATTGGATTTATGACTATGCTTTTACATATGAATTTTCTAATCTAATAGATGTCTTGTTAAGAGAAATGTGTGGTTTGGGGATGGGGAATATGGGTATAGTAAAAGGAGCTAATGAAATGATCTTAATTGCTAATAATATTGTTTTAGATAAGTAATCGGGGATGAATTAGAATTTAGGGTATTTGATTGGGCACAGGGTTCTGGGGGTATAGTTCAGATTTATGGGAGCTTTGTACATAATTATTCTCTTAAGTGCTCCATTATTTTCTCACACATTTCCAATCAAAATGAGCTTGTGTGTTTGTGTTATGTGGTTCATGTTTTGTTTATTTGTTGAGGGAAGGGAGGGGTAACCTTCATTAGTTTCCCATTAGATTAAGTAATAATAGGGGAAGTTAAACGGTTGTATTGTATTGTATTGGATGATGTGTGGCAGCCTGATCTAGGAATACTTTTTGTTGCTACTTTGGGATGGGATCATTAAAGATGGTTACTTGGAATGTGAAAGGATTGAATTGTCCTAAGAAAAGAAAGAAAATAGTAGCCAGACTCTGGAGGGAGAAAGCTGATATAATATTTTTGCAAGAAACACATTTGATAGAACATTCAGAGAATATGTTCAATAATTCTAAATATATGAACATTTTACTAAATTGCCATTCCTTGAAATCAAGACGAGCGGGTATTCTAATCCATAGGAGGCTGGGTATGGAAGTGGGAAATGCGTCTATGGATGATGAGGGGCAGATTATCTTGGCATATGTTAGGTATGAAGGGAGATTAATAACTTTGGGTTCGGTATATGGACCTTGTCCAAGCGGAGATGTGTTTTTAATGCCTTGACCAAAATGTTGTGGGGTATGAAAGGCGATTGTATTATTATTGGGGGGACTTTAATTGCGGATTGGATCACATATTGAATAGATTGTCTGATTGTAGATTCATGGGTCAAAAGTTGAGTAGGGCTTTACAGAACTTTATTGAAATATTTGATCTGATAGACATTTGGAGGGTTTTACATTGGTCCAATTCTGATAGAGGGAAAGAGAGTTTTCTTTCAATTCCCCAGTCCATGATTCTTACTCAAGAATCGATTACTTTTTAATTTCAAATAGGTTAGTAGAGGATGTAGTGAAGGCTAACATTGGGGAGCGTTGCCTTTCGGATCACTCCTTGGTCACACTAAAATTGAACTTTGAAAAATGGCGGCCTAACTGTACTAAATGGCAGCTTAAAGCATTAATTTTAAAGGATCAGAGAGCATGTGAGGCTATAGATAACTTCATTGCTAACTGTTTTAAGGAGACTAGAGGGTCTAGAGGCATTTTAATGGTTTGGGAGCCTTTGTCGCAACTATTCGTGGTGAACTAATAAATTGGATATCTCAGGCAAGGAAGTCGGCAGAGGAGGCAAAGGTAAAAGATCTTGAGACAGAGCTGGGGGTTATGCAAAGAAAATGTGTGGTGTCAAAAAGTAGGAAGGATAAAATAGGTGTGGATAGAGCCAGAGAGGAACTAAAGGATAAAATAGAAAGAAAAGCTGAAAAGGGTTTATATTTTATGAAACAAAAATATTGGCATGACGGGGAACGGGGTGGTCGACTCTTGGCAAATAGGTTAAAGAATTTGACATAAAGATCATATATTCAGAAGGTAGATAATGGAAGGGGGGAGTTAGTATTCAGGAAAAAAGAAATTTGTGAATGTTTTACAGTATTCTATGTGTCTCTCGACTCAGAAGAATCAACTACTCAAGCAATGGAATTAGCTAAATTCTTTGACAAAATAGATATTCTGTACTTATCTGAGGAAGGGAGAGATGCATTAGAAGCACCAATCACTGCATCCGAAGTTCAGATGGCAATAAATCAACTTAATTTAGGGGTAAATCCCCAGGCATGGATGGGTTGCTGAATTTTATAGATCCTTTAGTACTATTCTAATACCGCAGCTTTGTGATTTATATAATCAATTCTTATCAGAAGGGATTCTTTGTCCATCTATTAGAGAAGCAGTTATTACATTGATACCGAAACCAGGAAAAGATACCACTAAATGTAGTAACTATAGTCCTATTTAACTTCTAAATGTAGATGTAAACATTTTTACTAAAATCTTGGCTGCTCGTCTACTTAAATATATTGGTGAGTTAATTGATTATTCGCAGGTGGGATTCATGGGAGGCAGACATGGGTACGATAATATTAGGACTTTAATAGATATTATGGGATTGTCAGATTCAAAGGAAGAGGAGATGTTGCTTATTTTTTTAGATGCTGAGAAAGCTTTCGATCGTGTAAATTGGTCATTCTTACACTCTGCTTGAAATGGGGTTTGGGCCACAATTCTTAAACGCTGTTGGAGCTCTGCAGTATGGAATCTCGGCTAACCTTTGGGTTAATGATAAGCTTTCATCAGCATTTCAATTATTCAGAGGTACGAGACAAGGCTGTCCGCTTTCTCCTTTTCTTTTTAATCTAGCCCTAGAACTGGTACTTGCATATATATATATATATATATATGATTATGATTGGTTATTTATAACCCGCTTAATATCCAGAGGTTTCTAAGCGCGGACCCGTGGATCGAAACTGTGTTGCTCTGCGTCATCTTGTTTCCAAGGCAAGCACGTTGCCCCTGAGCTATGGTTCTGAATATCTGAGCCAAGGGAAATTCTATTAAAATGTTGCTTTTGCCCAAAGTTTTATACTACATACAGTTGCTTCCTCAGGAATGTACAAAGAAATATGGTTAATCACATTTACATGGTATTTCTGGACTTTTTATGGGGCGTAGCGAAAAGGTAAAAAAATCCCTTGTTTCATTATGATTAGCAAAATTCGATAGGGAGGTTTTGGATATCCTGTTTTAGAAAATTACCACAGAGGGTTTTTGCTTAAGAAGTCATATTGTTATTTTACGGAGGAGAGCAGATCAAAACCATTTTGGTTATCAATAGAAAGAGATAGATTAAAGCCCTATTGCTTAGATAGTTTATATTCCTTTGGGAAAATGCCAAAATCTGGGGTAAAACTGGAAACTATAGCTGTTACAAGAACCCTTTTGATTGAGTGGATTTTGGGGTGTGGACAAGGTTTATTCATGTATGGAGAAGCATCTATTTGGCATAATCCAGGCTTACAATTAGATAATAAAATACTAAATTGGCGAAATTGGGCTAACAAAGTTATTCTGAAAATTGAAGATGTCTGGAGGGATGGGAAAATGTTATCTTTCACAGGGCTCATGGAGCGATTTAGGGGCCGATTCATGAAAAAACAGGTGCACACGTGCGATTCATGGAAGTCCCTGCACGTGTTTTCCTTGGGATGTGCGCCAAACCCGAGCGTGGCGCACACGGGCGCACACGTCATTGCAACAGCTCAAACGCTGTGCGCGACGCGCACAGGGAAAGCGCACAATGTCCGCCCATACACCAAAAAGGGGGCGGGACAAGGGGCGTAACACGCGGAATGGGGAACAACGTGTGAAAAAGAAGGCGTAACTGGGGAAGTACTGCTGGGAAGTACACGGAATTCCCGCACGCATGCGAACCACACGTATTCATGGAATCGAATAGGGCAAACCCGTGCATGGGCAAAGACACGCACACGCCTAAACACGTCCGCCACACGAAGGCAGGCGGTAGCGTCCCTGCGCATTACAAAAGTGTGCGCAAACAAAAAGCACGTATATACACATATGATGAATGTCCCATACTGTGGTCCCCTAGGATAAATGACGTGCACGCAACACACAGGCACCCCATAAAAAGAAGAAAAAGAGACTAGCGCCTCCCAGTAGCCCACGTGCGTGCAAAAATGACACACGTAGTACGGTGTGGCAGCCAGGAGCCCAAAAAAAAGTACGCAATCAACACGCAGGCCAGTATGGCTGTAAGAAAAAGGGGTGCGCGACAAACACAGACACCCGCTGTGTGAAAAATAGCGTGTGCGTGTATTTCGGGGGTGTGCGGGAAGTTTCACATGCGATAGGCCCTGTGTGAGTGGGGTACGTGTATTACTGGGGTTCATGGGAATTTTCACACGTGAAGGCCCTGTGCGAGTGGGGTACGTGTATTACTGGGGTTCTCAGGAATTTTCACACACGAAGGGCCCTGTGCGAGTGGGGTACGTGTATTACTGGGGTTCGCTGGAAGTTTTACACGCAATTGGCCCTGTGCGAGTGGGGTACGTGTATTACTGGGGTTCGTGGGAATTTTCACACGCGAAGGGCCCTGTGCGAGTGGGGTATGTGTATTACTGGGGTTCGCGGGAAGTTTCACATGCGAAGGGCGCTGTGCGAGTTGGGTACGTGTATTACTGGGGTTTGCAGGAATTTTCACACACGAAGGGCCCTGTGCGAGTGGGGTAGGTGTATTACTGGAGTGCGCGGGAAGTTTCACACACGATTGGCCCAGGGCGAGCGGGATACCACTCACCGTCTGCCTTGTGTGTAGAAGAACGCGTAGCCAACACCCACCCGCTGTGAAGTAATAGCTTGTGAACCCCAACGGCTGGGAAACACACGCACCACACCCCACGAAAAGCACGTACAGAGCAATGGAAAGCCACGTGGGATCTTCAACCCGTGCCAGGGCAACGCCCGTGCGCGATACATCACAGACACGCTTACGCGCTAAGGGTCTTTGGTCCAATGAAATTGCCTATGTGTGCTGACGCATTTACGCGATAAGGGCCTTTCCTCAGATTTCACACTGACGTGCACTTTTTTCACGTGCCAATTCACTCTGTATCAAGCTGGCCATGTGTACACATGGAAGACCACGCTCCTGCCCTGAAGGCCATTTTCCTGCCCCCCAGAGCCCCGAGCACGCTCCCACCTGCCATCTGCTGCTGCCTGCCTGCCTGCTGCCCACGTGCCCTGCCATTTGCTGCCTGCATGTTAGCCAGGGGTGCAGTTGCTGTGACCACCCCTACTGGAACCGAATACTCCTGACTGGGATTCCATCGCTCCACAGCCCAGCCCCAGGACCCAGTTGCCCACCCAATCCTGCCTCTGGGGTTGCCATGTCGGGCACAACACCATCTGAGACCACTGGCAACCCCCAGCCAGAGAGGCAGAGGGCCACCAGCTTCAGTGCCAGGGAATTTGGTGTCCTGGTGGAGCAAGTCCTGGGGCAGTATGATGCCCTCTTCGGAAGTTTGTGCGCCGACTATGAAGGAAGGACCAGGATCTGGATGGACATCGTGACTGCCATCAATGCGGAGGGGGTGGCAGTCCGTGACTTACATCATGTCAAGAAGCGGGGGGAGGACTTCAGGTCCAGGACCCTCAACAAGGCCAGGTGCCTCTCGAAGGCAGTGGATGCCAAGGGGCGCCAGGGCCAGCTGTCGGACCACCAAATGAGGGTCCTGGAACGCATATGCCCAGCGCTCTACGTCCAGATCCTTGAGAGGCAGACCCGTCTGGAGTCAAGCGGTAAGTGTACATGCATGGTTATTGGACGCTGTGCGTGTCGTGGTGTGCCACTAGTGTGCAGGTTGCACATGTGTTTTTGTAGGGCCATGTAGGGAGGTGTATGAACATGGGCGTGAGGCTGCCACATGTGAGTCCTCTCAGGTGTGAGACATATTGATGGTGTATGTGTTGGTAAGCATGCTGGGCAAATGCAGGTGTGGGAGCACACATGTTTGAATTTCTGTGTATGTACATTGGCATGGTTGTGGCATGGATAGTGGTTCATAATGCATGTATCTGGACTGTGTACATGTGCATGGATGTGTATTTGACAAGTGTGGAACTGTGATGCAACATGGATGCACGTGACACTGATATGTAGAAGGCTTTAATGTCAGATGTGACATGTATGGCGATCTCATCACTGCGACAGTTGGAGGAGATGTACACATGCATGTAAGTGTGGTGGCGTGTGTGCATGTCTAGTGCACTTCCAGTGTTTCATGTGATGTCAGGCTCACCTTTGGCTGTACATGCTGTTGCATGTGTATGGATGGTGCTGGCTGTTGTGATATGGCTGTGGAATTGCTCATGTGTGTGAGTTGAAATGACGTGTGTTGGGGATTGTGATGCCATGTCTGAAGTTTGACACTGCCACTCATGTGCAACTGTCATGTGTGTATCAGTCCATTATACAGTGCCCTGATGCCTGTGTCCTATCTCTCCCTGTCTGCAGCGTCAACTGATGAAGAGGGTGAAGAGGGTGCTGTGGAGCACAGCGGCAGGGATCGCACCGCCAGCCGGAGACGCAAGGCCTGGCTCCCCTCCCAGGTTGTCATCTCGTCAGGGAGTGAGGAGTCCGGTGCCGCGTCCCAGGCCGCAGCTGCCGAGGGTAGGTCCAAGAGGCGGAGGTTGGAGTTGGACTCCTCGGCAGCAGAAGGGGCCGCTGAGACCCCACAGGGTCCGACGGAGGAAGATGGCACGGAGTCATCCAAGTTGGTGGGGGGTTTGGTGGAGGAGGAGGCCGTGCAAGGGACAGACACAGGGTCTGGAGGTGGGGATTCCACTGGTGCTAGTGGTGCAGTGCAGGGGCAGGGACAGGAGGCAGCACAGGCCACCGTGGAGGTGCCTGTGTGTAATCCTGTCCCTGATCCTGTGACTGCATCATCCTGCACCAGCAGGGATGCCTACGTCCAGACCCGTTTTCAGGGAAGAGATCCGCTTAGAACAACTGGCGTTCCTCTCCCTGTGGATGTGACTATCCGGGACTGGGTTGAGCCTGTCCTGAGTGGGATGGCGTTGCGTCAACGGGGCATGCGAGGTGACCTGCAGTGTTTTCGTGAGGACACTGCATGTCATCTCGAATGCCTCGTTGACTGCGTTGACCTACTGGGACGGGTCACCAGGGCCGGATTCCTCCGTTTGCTGGACCTTGTTCCGACCCCCTCCTCACCTGAACCCCCTATGCGCTAGTCATCCTCCATGCCATCTTCCCACCCATGTATCACCTGGGTACCCTGTGGAGCTGCCTCTGACCCTGCGGCCAGGCTGGTGGAGGACACATCCCTGCCACAGTCGGGAGTCGGACGTCCAGCAGGGGTGGCCACCTCAACAACTGCACCCCAGCCGTAGGAGGATGTGCAGGCAGCAAGAGCCAGGGCACAGGCAGAGGCACAGCAGCAGCAGCAACAAGGTGGGAGCCATGATGGCTCGGGGCCTTCAACATCGGAGGGGCAGGCATCGGCCAGAGGGCAGGAGGACCCAGGACTGGAAGTGTCTTCTGCGTGGCAGCGGTTAGGCCATGGTATAGATGCGGAGCGGCAGCGGGCAGAAGAGGCGCGGCTCACCATGGTCAGGGCGGAGTTCTCCATGCGTCGGGCGTTGAGGCAGGCAGAGTGCCTCGAGGCGACTCGCAGGGAGTTGGAACAGGCCATGAGTGCCTCCCTGCGAAACCTCGGGGCCAGGGCAGAGGCCCGCATCCGGGACATCGACGTGGAGTTCGATGATGCCCTGGCCCGGGACACCACAGAGTGAGCCGCAGGACTTGCCCGCTGCCATTGTATATAGTTAGATAGTGTTAGGTTTCCTTTCCTTTTTTTTAAATTTTGGTTGCGCAAGGACAAAGCACAACGTTTTTGTATATAGTTTTTTATTAGGTAGTATTTTTGGTAGGTTTCTTTCATCAGTTGGGCTCATGGACCCTGGATTGTTCATTTGTACATAGTTCACCATTGGATTATTCTCATTTTTTTTATTTTCACCATGGAGCAATGGATTTCACTTTCTTTTTTCCCTTGGATTTGCTTTGTTGGACTGTGACATTGGACACCATTTCTTTTGGATTTCTTTGGATTATGATTTCTTGTTTTTTATTCTTTTACGGACATGCAGCATTTCTTTAATTATTCCCATTGTTGTGTGTTTTCTTTTAATTACAATAATGTTGTGTTTAATACATATTTTTCTTCATACTTCGATGTGTGGTATTATCTCATTGGTTTCATGCGTGTCATGATATGGGTTTTCACATTCACTTGCACCCATTGTGTGTGTGTGTGACGGACATGCGTTCATTTACATACTTGCCTTTGGGGTTGTATCATGTAATTGGCTTTTCTATGTGGGTGGATGCAATACTTGGTTGGGTCTTTGGGCTGGGGAGGCTGGCCATAAGGGCCATGATTGAGGATCGTCATGACGTGGGGGCAGGGGGACATGAGTGGGGGCCTGCTGGCAGGTGCCCTGCACTGCTGGGGGGTGGGGGTGCAGGGGGACATGAGTGGGACATGAGTGGGGGCCTGCTGGCAGGTGCCCTGCACTGATGGGGGGTGGGGGTGCAGGGGGACATGAGTGGGACATGAGTGGGGGCCTGCTGACAGGTGCCCCGCACTGCTGGGGGGTGGGGGTGCTGGGGGACATGCGTTGGTGATCAGTAGTGCAAGCTTACATGTGGCTTGGCTGGGGGGCATGCCCATGGTGGATGGGCTGCCTGCGGGACATGACCTGGGGTGCAGGGAAGTCCCCTGTGGTGTGGGCTGCCTGCAGGGGCCGTGGAGGGTGTAGAGGGAACACCTGGGAGGACCCACACTGCCAAGTCACGCATAGGACTCCCTGCGCACCCCCGAAATACACGTACCCTGCTCAAATCGCGTGTGAGACTTCACGCGAACCCCAGTTATACACGTACCCAGCTCGCACAGGGCCAATCTCGTGCGAAACTTCCCGCAAACCCCAGTAATACACGTACCCCACTCGCACAGGCCCTTTCGCGTGTGAAACTTCCCGCGAACCCCAGTAATACATGTGCCCCACTCGCACAGGGCCAATCCCGTGTGAAACTTTCAGCGAACCCCCTGAAATACACGTACCCTGCTCAAATCGCGTGTGAGACTTCACGTTAACCCAGTTATACATGTACCCTGCTCGCACAGGGCTAATCACGTGTGAAACTTCCTGCGCACCCCAGTAATACACGTACCCCACTCGCACAGGCCCAATCGCGTGTGAAACTTCCAGCGCACCCCCGAAATACACTTACCCTGCTCAAATCGCGTGTGAGACTTCATGTGAACCCCAGTTATACACGTACCCCGCTCGCACAGGGCCAATCGCGTGTGAGACTTCCTGCGAACCCCAGTAATACACGTACCCCACTCGCACAGGGCCAACCACGTCTGAAACTTCCTGCGAACCCCAGTAATACACGTACCCCACTCGCACAGGGCCAATTGCGTCTGAAACTTCCCGCGAACCCCAGTAATACACGCACCCCGCTCGCACAGGGCCAATCATGTGTGAAACGTCCCGCGCACCCCAGTAATACACGTACCCCACTCGCACAGGGCCAATCGCGTATGAAACTTCCCGTGCACCCCCCGAAATACACGTACCCAGCTCAAATCGCGTGTGAGACTTCACGCGAACCCCAGTTATACACGTACCCCGCTCGCACAGGGCCAATCGCGTGTGAGACTTCCTGCGAACCCCAATAATACACGTACCCCACTCGCACAGGGCCAATCGCGTGTGAAACTTCCTGCAAACCCCAGGAATACACGTACCCCACTCACACAGGGCCAATCGCGTGTGAAACTTCCCGCGAACCCCAGTAATACACGTTCCCCGCTTGCCGTGTGCTGTGTGGCGGCCATGTATACTGGTACAGGGTTAGCGCAGCCCTTTGCGCTGGATTGGCGATTTTGATGGCTTTTCCCTGCGCGAGGGGCGTTCTTGGCTGCAGGGTCGCTGCGCCACTGTGCGCCACGGCTGGTTTTGGTAGCTAAAATCCATGAATACGCTGTGCGCGGAAATGGATTTTAGCACACGCGGCTGGCACAGAGATTCGCACGCGCACACTGTGCGCCAGCCGCGTGCGCCACTTGTGTGCTAAATTCTATGAATTACCCCCTTAGTCTGGGATAGAGGGAATATGGGAGATATAGAGCTTTAGAGAAACTGATGGTTGAAAGACAGCAGATGTTCGGCAAAAGAATGGGAGGGTGTTTGGAGGGTGGTGGTTAAAGCTAAGTTGCGTTATATTCATCAACGGGTTTTAGGCCGTCTATACTGGACTCCAGTGTGGATGTGTGGGATGGGTTTAATGGATAATGAGTTGTGTTGGGGCTGTCAGCAGTTATGATATGATATGATAGTATATTTATATAGCGCCTATACACAATGTGTTTCAAAGGGCTTCAACGCAAGGGAGGGAACAAGGGAAAATACAGTGACATTCTTACAGGCCATGAACATTAAGGATGTGAAATTAACTATTGTACTCGGCCTGACGACATTTCAGATAGTGCAAGAGCTAAGACATGGATAATGAATGGAGGGGGAGAGTGGGAAGGAAATGGAAACAGACAGACGACTACCGTACTAGGCCTGACGACATTTCTGGTAGAGCCGGAGATAAACAAAAGGTGAGGGAGGGGGGTGCAGAAAGGGAGGGGAGGAACAAAACAATCGACTATCGTACTAGGCCTGACAACATTTCAGATAGTGCTGGAGGAGGGGGAACAAGTAAGGGGAAGCTGGGGAGATAGATGAAGTTGCTTTCATACTAGGTCCAGGGACAATTCTGATAGAGTAAGTGCATAGAAGAAAGTAAGGGGAGGAGGGGAGGAGATAGGAAAAGGGAGGAGAAAGGGAGAGGAAGAGAGAACAGAGAGTAAGCAGTAGAAAAGAGCAGAGAAGCAAGAGGGGAGAGCGTATACAATTGCAGAAGTCAGTAGTAACACATAATGTTGCAAGCCAGGATACAAGATGAAGATGGGAACAGTATGATTCAGGGCCACCATGACTTCAAGAAGCAAAGGAAGTCCAGTATGAGAGTTGAGAAAGGGTGATGCACCGTGAAATAATGAAGTACATAAAAGTCAAATCAAGCATTGGCCACAAGACGGTGATGGTGAAACCAGAATGTATCAGGACAGACTCCTGCAGAAGTAGGCTGGAGGGAGGGGAAGCAGGGAAGAAGAATCAAGCAAACACCTGTGTGTGAGAAGGGGGGGCACAAGGGAAAATCACGGGGGGACCAGAGGGGGTGGGGATGGCCTGTGGGGACAGAGTGAGTAAACACATATTGGTGCATTCTTACCTGCTGTCTGACCAGGGGGTCCGGCCCTGTGTCCGCCTGCTCCAAACAGGAATTGCCCTTTTCTTTGTCCTTCAGTTCGGACACCCGGGCGAGAGACGCCCTTGATTTAAAAGTTAAGAGCACGAAAGAGGAGGCAGGGCTAAGAAGGTGGGCAGGACTTAGGCCAGGTGACCTAGATCCACTTGCACCTGCTCCCCATCTGCAAAGGAAAAGTGGCTGGAGGGCTCCTTAAGTAGGGAAAAAGAGCGGCAACCAGGAAGGCACCAGGTGTGCGGGGCTTGATAAGTGGGGAAAAAGAGCGGCAACCTGGAAGGCACCAGGTGGGCAGGGCTTAGACCAGGTGACCTAGATCTACTTGCATCTGCTCCCCATCGGCAAATGAAAAGAGGCTGGAGGGCTCCTTAAGTAGGGAAAAAGAGCAACAACCAGGAAGGCACCAGGTGGGTGAGGTTTAGGCCAGTTGACCTAGATCCACTTGCATCTGCTCCCCATCTGCAAAGGAAAAGAGGCTGGAGGGCTCATTAAGTAGGGAAAAAGGGTGGCAACCAGGAAGGCACCAGGTGGGTGGGGCTTGCTAAATGGGGATAAGAACGGCAACCTGGAAGGCGCCAGGTGGCAGGGCTTAGGCCAGTTGACCTAGATCCACTTGCACCTGCTCCCCATCTGCAAAGGAAAAGAGGCTGGAGGGCTTGCTAAGTGGGGAAAAAGAGCAGCAACCTGGAAGGTGCCAGGTGGGCAGGGCTTAGGCCAGGTGACCTAGATCTACTTGCACCTGCTCCCCATCGGCAAAAGAAAAAGAGGCTGGAGGGCTCCTTAAGTAGGAAAAAGAGCGGCAACCTGGAAGGCGCCAGGTGGCAGGGCCTAGGCCAGTTGACCTAGATCCACTTGCACCTGCTCCCCATCTGCAAAGGAAAAGAGGCTGGAGGGCTCCTTAAGTAGGGAAAAAGAGCAGCAACCAGGAAGGCATCAAGTGGGCGTGGCTTGCTAAGTGGGGAAAAAGAGGGTCCACCTGGAAGGCGCCAGGTGGGTGGGGCTTAGGCCAGGTGACCTAGATCCACTTGCACCTGTTCCCCATCTGATGAGGAGAATATTTTTACACATACTATGGGAATGTATTAGAGTGACTGACTTCTGGAGGGGTGTATTAGGCCGAATTGATGCAATTTGAAATATCTCCTTTCCGCATACTCCTCTGACATTGATTTTTTTATCGGCTGAGCGTAGATGTAAAAATGCATGCGAATCATCAAGCTGGATAGATAAAGCTTTACTGATGGCAACTAAGCCACTTTTGAAGGTGTGGAAGACAGGAAAGAAGCCTCTGGTGGAGAATTGGCTATCAGATATGCAAACACTTGCAGGCTTTGAAAAAATTCAATATGTAAAATAGAATCGGGAGGGAGATTATTTGGAATTATGGGGGCCCTTTAATGAGTTGGATGGGTGAGTGTAGGTTTGGGTACTGAAATATTAATATATATGTATTAGTCATTTAGGGGTTGGTTGTTAAGTGGTGGGGGGTTTTGTGGTTTGTGTTAGGTCATGTTGTTTGTATTATTTGTGTTGTCCTCGTGTGTGTAATTTTATTTATTGGATTATTTGGGTTGTTATAGGTTTTTTCTTGTAATCCTTATGGTATGTTGATTTATTAATGTGTTTAGCTGATTTTGGAGTTTGAACAATAAAGAGTTAAAAAATAAAGAATTATTGTTCTCGTTCTCAGTTAGTCCAACGAGATGGGGAGCAAATGCTTGCAATTTTGAAACAAAGGGACGATTCCAATTTTTGGTTCATAATCAATGAGATGGAGAGCAAAGCTATGAAACAAGCTAATCCAATCTCAGAATAAGTACGGTACGACACTTTGATTCTACGTGCTCAAGCAGGGATTATCAAACCCCTCCGTCTGCTATCATTTGTTGTAGCACATATTCCTGGGTTTTGGAGTTTGACCAGGAGATTATTGAAGAAATCATCTTGAAAGCGAGTACCTCGAGGGCAGTGGGGCCAAATAACTTTCCAATTGCCTCTTTAAAGACGATTTTAGATATATTTTTTAAGCACATTCTTCAGGTAGGAAGCTTCACAATGTCATGGGAAACCTCTTATGTTATACCCATCTTCAAGTACGGATCAAAACTGAACCTACAAATTACAGGTCAATCACGACAATGGATGCTGATGGTAAAATCTTTGCTTACATCTTATTAAGTAATTTTGAAAAGTGGGTTGATAGTACTAGGCTCAAGAAATTTCGAACGGAGTTCAGGAGGCAACAAGGTACTTCTATGACTGGGCTCATTCTTAGATGCCTTCAGGAAATGTCTTGGAAAAGAAAGTATGAATCTACCTATGTAGCCTCAATCGATCTGTCTTCCACCTTTGATTTAGTGAATCGCAATCTCCTTTAGTCCAAACTTGCAAGATGGGAAATTCCTGAAGGCTTATTGAAACTAATAATGGGTCTACATGTAAATGTGAATATTCAAGTGAGATGAGATTATAAGGGTAATCTCTCAAGGAAAGTACTTACGTGTTCAGCGTTGAGGCAGGGTTGCATTCTTGCACTGTGCCTATTTAACTTTTATGTATTCGATATCAACGAATGGTTGGATAAGGTTGCTTTTATTTCCCCTAATTTAGCAGATTTTAAATACACTTGGCTTGAGTATGCAGATTAATTCCTATTGATTGACTCCACTCCAATAGGACTCCAGAGATTGAGCAATGCCTTTCAAAGATATTCAAATAAAAACTTTTTCATGATTGACCCCTTAAAAACTAAAATTATGCAGTTGACCTCTTCTAAAAGAACAACAAATTTTAGCTCGAAACTGAATAACATCAAGCTTGATAAAACTAATAACCTAATTTACTTTATCAACAAACCTGGTAAGACTCATATAAGTGAGTTTCTGAGGCATAAGGCGGTTCCCGTAGCAGGGCAAATGAGTAAGATCAATGCTAAATTTGGCAGGTTTTCTGTATGACTGATGCTCAGATTCTATGAGGGAAAGGTCATATCCAAATTGATTAATGGGGTCAAAATTATGCAGCTGTGGGTTTTGGACAAACTATCTAGCTTTGGGTGCTTCGACCTCCCAATTGTGTCTCTGTGGCAGCTATTCATTACGAATTGGGCCTTAAGTCTATTCTTGTGAGAGCAAAATGGAAATATCTACTGCTTTTTCATAAAACTACTTGTTCACCCAAAATACATGCTATATTGAGAATTTTAAACTTTAGTAAAAGCAAAGAAAGGAAAAACACTACAGATTTTTCGGCGATGTGTACCAAAATACTGACTGAAGTGGTCTTTGGTACAGAGGAACTAATACTGTATCCAAGCCAAATCAAGCTGGCCCCTTATCGAATTGACTGGTGTAACACCATTGAGACTTTCCATAAATTACACAGCCTGCGCTAGCAGCTGTGTAGTTATGGTTAAATTGCTCAACTCATAGAAAGAGCACTTTTGGATGGATTATAACTTTGGTGCCATTCGTCGAATTCTCACCAAACCTTGCTGTATACGGCCACGTTTTCGTCCAGGGGGGCTAAAGTTATTGCGGGGACCCAAAATGTTTGAAATCCTCATAGACACATTGGAAAAATATTTTTGCTCCTGCCTACAGTGCCAACCGCTGTATGGATTTAACTTGCACGAGGAGCGGCGGCTTTGTCCCGAAAGTGTGCTTTTGCACATTTGGTGTAAATCCGTCCAGTAGTTTTTTAAATAAATCACTAAAAAGTAGGTCAAACAAAATCAGTGATATCTAGGTCTGGTATGCAGACTCATTTGCCGAACGCGGAGTCCGCAGACACCTCTGGACCAATAAGGGGATGCCTTGCTGTCTGAGGTGCGTCATCATTTTTTAAACGGATGCCATATTGGATCCGTGGACCACGCCCTTTGTCCGCGGACAGCATGGTGATAAAAAAGTCTGGAAATTACAATCTGGGGTTAATTTGTAGCTGAAAGAGGGCCTGGAAAAGGAGTGGGTGGAAAAAATGTGATCGGGAGCTGCTTTTATCGGTAAAAAAAGCAGTGCAGGTGCTTCCGAGTACATGGTAAATGTTACTGTCCGCGGACGTCATTGGAAGTGGGGAGGTTCCGGGTGAGTCTTGATTTGAAGTTGTATTGTATGTACTTGTTATGTCCTTTATTTCTATTGCGGTGGTTGTGGTCAGTGGCCAGATTCTTGGGGGCATGGCCCACTGACCACACACCTACCATAGTAACATGTGTATAGTAATTATAGGTTCTATAGAGGGAGTACACAGTATTTGTGATATGGTGTTAAAAAAGATAGTTTAAAATGTTTAATTGCATGGCTGTAGGCCGTGCCCCCAGGAATCTGGCAACTGGCTACACACACTATAATAATATGTGTATAGTAAATATAGGTAATATAGGGGAGTACACAGTATTTGTAAAATGGTGTTAAACAAGATCGTTTAAAACCTTTAATTGCATACGATTGTGCATATAGATTTACATTGTTGAGCCTCATAAAAAGTACATTCTATGTACTATGTTTGGTACAACATTACTGTGTGCTACACTGCTGTTGTATTAACATGAAATAGTCATTGGGAAAAAATCCACAGTGGATAAAAAAATACCGTATTTACATACAGTTTTTGGTATTTACAGAGTTTCAAAGAATATAAATGTTACAGAATACATGTGTGTGGTAGCATGGTTATATTATGTGAGTGTGATAGGATGTGTGTTGAAATTAAGGGTATGCTTAAAGTAGTTAGATACATGTTGGCGTATTCTAACTATATTGAAGTAACAATACCTGTGAAGTATGAAATAAGTATATTTATGTGATGAGAAAGGGTTATAAACTATGGATAGTAGAATGTGTTGAGCACTACTGATGTTAGTGAGTAAGGGAGTGGTGGTGTGATGGAATAAGTATGGTCATTAAAAACTATGGTTGATATAATGGTGTGATTTAGTGCATAGTTATGAGGGTTGTGAGGGTGTAATTGAAAAGGGGGTGAGGAAGTGTGTGTATGTGTGCTAATGTGTGTTAGTGAGAGGTGTATGGAAGAGGAAGGAAATTACATTTTGGTATAGAAGTTGATGAGAGATGGATGTGTGGTTAGGCAGTAAGTAATTGTTGGTGTATTGAATAAAGGACAGTGTTTATATAAGACTAGAACGAGTGTGAATGCTGTATTTGTAATGTGTTGTAGTGTTTGCAAAGAATAGGGAAACTGTGGCCTAGTGGTGTTGGAATGGCAGTTTGTAGTTGGAGCACTGCATAGTGTTTTATAGTGGTGGTTGGAAAAAAGAAGTACTTTATATGTAAGCAGAAGTGTTGTAGATAGATACGTTGGCAGTATACACATCTGTGTGAGCAGGTGGAGAATGGTGGTGCTATAAGAGATGTAATGAGAAAGGTTGGAAAGTATAACATTTATATGGAAGGAAAATGGAAAATGCTGTGCGTTTAAAAAGGATTCTTTTTTGGAGCATTTTAATGTGTAATTTGTTTGTATAAGTAAGTGAAATACAGATGCCAAAGATTTGTAGAACATTGTTAAGAGGCAGTTAGTGTGTTGAATTTTAATATGCTGGCATACATACATGTAACAACAATAAAGCTCAAACCAAACTACACCTATAAACTCCACTTCAACTTGATAAATGCAAGATCCATGTCAAAACACTCAACAGAGATCAACAGCATTGACATCCTATTCATCACAGAAACATGGCTGGACGACAACTACAAAATCACACTTCAAAGCTGCCTCTCAACCAACTTCAAGTGCCTTCAAGTAAACAGAAAAAATAAAAAAGGCTGAGGCCTCGCAATAGCATTCAAAGGACACCTGAAAATAAAAACAGACGAACAGCTCAACATCATCAACTGCGAAACCATGGTCATACACCTATCAACAAACCCAAAATCCAACATCACATTCATCCTGGTGTACAGACCACCGACATACGATGCAACCTTCTTTGATAACTTCATAGACGCCATCACCAACATATCCATCAAGCACGAACATCTAATTATCCTGGGGGACTTCAACATCTGGTTTGAATAAAGTCACGCCAACTCCCAAAATTCACTGACTGGACAACTTACAACCATGAAACTAAAACAACTGGTCAAAGGGGCAACACACTCGGCAGGACACACCCTTGATGCAATCTTCGCTAAGTAAAAACTTATCACCACGGCACCACAGATACAAATACTGTGGAGCGACCATCTCATCATCCCATTCGTGATCAAACTACCAACTCAAGTCCGCATCCAGGCCCCCAAACTCACAACCACCACAAAAAAAACTGGAAAATCCGTCAAAGCAAGCAACTTATTTGAACAACTGGAGATGACCAAACCCTCAACTAGAGAACGAGAGCTGGCTGACCTAGACGGGAAAACGGAGCTACTTCACAAATGGATTTCTGATACAATTGAAAACATCGCCCCAGAAAAACCATTCACCCCATCAAAAAAAAGGGCAATGGCAAAATGGTTCACCCCGCTACTAAGCACCATGAAAAAGGAAAACAAGAAGATGGAGATGGAATGGAAAGAATACAACCTAGACAAGAAAATACTGTTCCAGAAACAAATCTGCGCATACAAGAAGGAAATACAAAAGGCGAAGAGAAGGCATTTTGATGACAGAATCACCAATACCACCAACACACAAAAAGAAATGTTCAACATCATTAAAGAAATGAGAAACTTTGCAACCACTTAGCAGACTACTTCAAGAACAAATTAACGACATCTGACAAATCATACAAAACAGACCAACCAACCATAAGATTCAACCAACCAGACTTAACACAGAGCCACAGCACAAACTCCAAAACGATCACCCATGGATCCCTGCCCCCCTGACATCTGCAAATCACTCCTCACACAAGGAACGCCATCAGAATACTACAGAAACCTCCTAAATCTCTCACTAGCAACACGAACTGTACCAAGAACCTTCAAATCAGAATGTATCAAACCACTTTTAAAGAACACAAGTGGCGACGTAGAAGACCTCTCCAACTACAGGCCAATTTCAAACATTCCCTACCCAGCAAAACTCCTTCAAACCTACGTATACAAATGAACCCAGCAACACGTAGAAAAACACCACCTTCTAGACCAAGCACAAGTTGGTTTCAGACCTGCAAGAGGAACAGAAACAGCACTACTATCTATCTGGGACAACCTAAAAACAAACGCGGACTCCGTCAGAACCTCAGCCCTGATTCTGCTCGAACTCTCTACAGCCTTCGACACAGTTAGCCATGACACCCTAACCAAAAGACTAGAAGACATAGGCATTACGGACATGGCACTACTCTGGATTAAGTCACTCCTAACAGACAGAACAGAAACCATATGGATAAAACCCTTCAAATCCACCCCACGAGTTAACGACTGTGGAGTACCACAAGGGTCCTCACTATCACCACTCTACTTCAACGTCTACCGTACTCCAGTAATCAGTTCTTCAAAAAATACAAAATTACATGCTACAACTATGCAGATGACACTCAAATAATCTACAAAATTGAAGACACTCAAGCCGATCACTCAACCCTAATCGATTGTCTGAAAGAAGTCTTTAACTGGATGAACGCCAACAACTTGAAAATCAACCCAAGAAAGACAGAAATCATGATTATATCCAAAAACCAAGAGAACAACACCTACATTCTACGGCCAATGGAAATGGCAACCGCACCAACACCATCTAAGGTAGTAAAATATCTGGGAGTCCTGATGGACAACACCCTAACCCTAACCTAACCTAACCCTAACCCCTAACCTTAGAACCTCAAATAAATGCAACAATCAAGCAATGCTTCTTCCTCCTTCATATGACAAGAAAAATCTTACCTTTCCTCTGCTTCACCCACAAAACACTCACAATCGTCGCCCTCATCATGTCAAGAATCGACTATGCAAACAGCCTCTATCTCGGGATGCCAAAATACCTCCTGAAGAAACTACAACGGATCCAAAATACAGCAGCCAGACTGCTCCTCAAACTATCCAGAAGAGACCACATCACTCCAGCACTAAAAACACTGCATTGGCTCCCAGTCAAACATCGCATCACCTTCAAAACAATGTGCATAACACACAGGGCAATCAGCGGACTAGGAGCTTAATTCCTACAAAAGAAAATAACAATCTGCAAGCCAACAAGACTCCTCAGATCAAGCAATGAAATCCTCCTGGAACAAAAACCATACTTTAAGAAAAAACTTGGGGGCTTCTCCTTCTCCCACTTAGCCACAAAAACCTGGAGCAACTGTCATGATCTCTGCTTCCAAAAGATCAGGACTTGCCCGACTTCCTTGGAAGCAGACCCATAACCCCGGTTCCGAGTGCCAGCCAGTCCCAATTGGGACCTTTTGGACCCTGTCCTGGCGCCAGTGGCACCAGGCTCATAAAGATGCCAAGTCCCAGCGCTGGAAGCGCCGGGCTCATAATGCTTGGGTGGACTTACCTGCAGCAGACCATGCTGCTTACTTACCTGCAAGTTGAACCCCTGATCCTCTTCTGTTTGGGACTACTTTTCCTGTTGGGTGGGGCAGGAGCCACTCCCTAGGTTCAGAACACTGGAACTCTTCTGGAAAGCAGGAACTCTTTTCTTACCTAGGCGTGGCTGTGGAAGGAGACACCAAAGCACTACAGGAGGCTATTTAAACCACACCCGATGGATGAATCTTGCTTTGCGTTATTCTGCATTCTCTGCAGCAGAACGCTCATCGTGTCTTCTGCTTCTGATCCTGGGCCTAAGGGAACAAAGGCTTACCATCCTGGAATCCAGTCTTCAGCAGCACCTGTAAAGACAAAGAAAGAACAGGTTAGCACTACGGTCTTCAGTGGCAGCGCATCTCTTACCTGGTCCATCGGCTGTCACCAACGCCTCGCGCTGCATTCCGGCATCTGAAAGACAAAGGCTTACCTACTCTTCGCAAGCTCCGGAGGTCTTCGCACTGCATTCCGGCATCTGAAAGACAAAAGCTTACCAGCTCTTCGCACGCTCCGGAGGCCTTTGGCGCTGCATCCCGCATCTGAAAGACAAAAGAAGGTGCGTTTAAAGACATTGGGCAACTTTATTACTCACGTGCCATTACTCCTTCCCACGCCGAATCCAGTGGGTATTCCAGCACCCTTCAGCTTCTCTAAAGCTCCGAACTTGTGCCTGCAAGATAAAAGGGACAGTTAGAGCGCATCGTGAAGCAGGCTACAAGCGCTTACTTACGTGCTTCCAGGCGCTTCTATTCCTCACGCGGGTTCGATCCTCAACTCTCATCAGCCCGCCATCCGCCATCGCCGGAACCCTGCAAAACAAGAGATATCATTACAAAAGACTTTTAAGACATTTGAAGTGCCCAGAACTTACCGTTCGTGCAGTTAACGACGGACAGCAGTCCTCTGAGGTCAAGAGGCCTGCACCCTTATCCAGTGAAGAAACTGGTTACGGCACCCTGCCCCGAGGCAGATGGAGAGCTCGGCGTTCACTTACCTAAGGTGAGGACGTTAACCTTTGGGGTTCTACAGGAGAAGAGAAAGGGAAGAGGAGAGAGGCACCCAATAAACCCAGTTCATTAATCCCATATTTTCTATCTGCAGACATCTTACTCTTCGAGTCAGACATACAGTGCACAGAGGTCCAGCCCAAAGAGCCAACCGTGTGTTACACATCACCTTTGAAGATACGGCATTCACCCAGTCAAGACCGGCGCCTCTGCGGGAATCAGGTGAGCGTTACAGAACGCAAAGCCTACCGCAAAACTCCCACCCAGGCGCTATTGAAACCTCGGATACCGACCAGCTAGCCCAGTTACTTGGGGAACTAAGAGCAGAAGTGCATGCAGCCCGTCAGGAAACGAATGCTCTAAGAAGGGAACTGATTATTTCCAAGGAGCGAACAGACGATCTCGCTAGACAATTGCTACAGTCACAAGCCGGACAAACTCCGTTACCCGCATCAGGGGCAAATCTTCCTTCAACATCCTCTACGAACCCAGTGCAGATCAACCTACCTGGGAATGTACCTCTGGCTCCGCCCGAACGATTTTCTGGTGACCCAAAGAGGTTTGCAGTATTTATTAATCAGTGCCGGTTGCACTTCTTATGCCGGCCAGCAGCCTTTCCAACTGATCAAGCTAAGGTAGCTTTCGTGCTTTCGTACCTTAGTGGCAATGCGGCAGACTGGTCGATCCCTCTAGTTAATCAAGATGATCCGGTTCTCCATGATTTTCAAGCTTTTCAGCTCAGTATGGAAAAACTGTTTGCAAGACATTCACAGGGGCAGGCCTTGGACAATGAGCTCCTTTCATTGCGACAGGGTAATCAAGACCTTTTGGCTTATATTGCGTCTTTCAACAGACTGATAGTAGAAACACGATGGCCTGAGGACAAAAGGATTACGCTGTTTTATAGAGGTCTACGTGGAGAGCTCAAAGATGTGTTAGCCCAAGTAGTGAATCCCCCGCAAGACTGTTCGGACTATATTGACTTAGTCGTTCAAATTGACCACAGACTACAGAACAGGAAGGCCGATCGTTCCAAGTTTGATGCTCGAGTATTTTCCAAACCACCAACTCCTACCAAAGGAGTAGACTCCCGGGAACCCATGCAAATAGGGGGCCTGCAAGGACCACTAACACAAAAGGAGCGGGAAAGGAGAAAACAGCTGCAATTATGCCTATATTGCGGAAACTCGGGGCACTTTCTTCGAGGCTGTCCGGTGAAACCAGCCAAGAAGGCAGTAGGAGCTGCAGTTACCAGGGTCACAAACTCTGAGCAGGGAAACGACCTCGCCCGACAAGAATAGAGGTCCTCTTGCCGAGCGTTAAAACCAGTTCCGTGACCTCGCATTTCGTGATACCTATGGTCCTCATTAGCCCTGAACATCCGGATCGATTACATGCGATTGAAGCTTACGTCGACAGCGGTGCCATCGGCAATTATGTGGATCATGAAATGGTTTTGAGGATGAATCTGACTCTTTGTCCAAAGGCTGTAAAGGACGTCATTACTACGGTGGATGGTACGGAGATAGCCTCCGGACCAGTAACGCATACCACCCAAGAAGTGACGCTAGTAAGTCAAGATGGACACCATGAGAAGATCGTGTTCGATGTGATCAAGGCCCCTCAGTTCCAGATTATTCTAGGAATTCCTTGGTTAGAGAAGCACAATCCTCAGATCGATTGGCGAGCAAGAACGGTTCAGTTTCCAGAATGTGTCTCTACTTGTCACCCTCGACCTGGTGTTGCACTGGCAGCAATTTCCTCGGAGGCTCCCCAGTTACCTCCTGAATACCTAGAATTCCAAGATGTTTTCCGGAAGGATCAGGCTAACTCTCTACCTCCTCATAGGTCTTATGACTGCCAGATAGACCTGATACCTGGATCTACTCCTCCTTGTAGTAGAATTTATGCCCTCACCGAGCCTGAGAATCTTCACCTCCGACAATACCTGGATCAATACCTAGCGAATGGGTTTATTCGTCCTTCCAAGTCCCCCGCTTCCTCAGCTTTGTTCTTCGTTCCAAAAAAAGAAGGGGACCTTAGAACTTGTATAGATTATCGCGCCCTGAACCAGATCACCGTTAAGAATAGATATCCGTTACCTTTGATCCCTGAACTCCTGGACCAAGTCAGAAAAGCATGCATATATACAAAGCTGGATCTTAGAGGAGCCTACCACTTGGTACGAGTAAAAGAGGGCGATGAATGGAAGACGGCCTTCCGCACCAAGGATGGGCTATTTGAATATCAGGTCATGCCCTTCGGACTTTGCAATGCCCCGGCCGCCTTTCAATATTTTATGAACGATGTCCTCAGAGAGCTCACAGATGTGTGTGTTGTTGTTTACATTGACGACATCCTCGTTTATTCTTCATCGGAAACTGAACATCGGAAACACGTGAAAATGGTCCTCGAGAGATTGCGTCAACACAAACTTTTCGCTAAGTTGGAAAAATGCGTTTTCAACGTGACTGAAGTTGAATTCTTGGGATTCATATTATCACCTAGCGGAGTGCGTATGGATTCAAAGAAGGTCGATGCAATTCTCAAATGGCCATCGCCATCCTCCGTAAAAGGTGTTCAAAGCATGTTAGGCTTCGCTAACTTTTACCGCAGGTTTATCCCCGAATTCTCTTGAATAGTCCAGCCCATCACCGCCTTGTTAAAGAAAAACAAACGTTTTGAATGGTCTACCGAGGCGGAACAAGCTTTCCAGAATTTGAAGACTAGATTTATCTCTGCACCGATCTTAAAACATCCTCGCCCAGAACTCCCCTACATCGTTGAAACTGATGCTTCGAGCCTTGCCATGGGGGCAGTTCTATCACAAAAGGACCGAGCAACCAATCAGTTGCATCCCGTGGCATTTTGGTCCCGCAAATTCTCGCCTCCTGAAATCAATTACACTATTACTGATAAGGAACTTCTAGCTATCAAGTCCGCCTTTAAGGCTTGGCGGCATTATCTTCTGGGGGCCCGACACACCGTTACTGTGATTACAGATCACCGAAACCTGCAATATTTGAAAACCGCAAAAGCTCAATCCTCTAGGCAACTCCGTTGGGCACTATTCTTTGCCGAGTTTGACTTCATAATTACCTATCGACCTGGTACAAAAAACGGTAAAGCTGATGCCCTTTCTCGGATGGGAGTGGAAGAACATTTGATCAATCCTAAACCTGTACCTATCATTCCAGAACAAAGAATTCTAGGTGTAATCACCACACAATCCATAGAGGAAGTCAAGGATAAAGCCAGGCTACTGGTAACTCCAGCAGACATACAGAATTGGCATCTGCAGGGAAAGGACTTTACGGTGAAGGACAACCTATTATATTTCCAAGAACGGTTATACCTGCCCAGCACAGATTTACAGAAAAAGGTAATCTCTTGTTATCACAATTCTTTAATGGAAGGACATCCCGGTATGACCAAGACCTCGGAAAAGATCAAGCGCTACTTCTGGTGGCCGTCTTGGAAAAAAGATATCAGAGACTTTATAATGTCCTGTGGAGTATGCGCCCAAAACAAGAGTCAAAAGGAAAAACCAGCCGGCCTCTTACGCCCTATTGACATCCCGCCTCGCCCTTGGCATACGCTTTCTATGGACTTCATCACCGATCTACTTCCATGCTCCGGATACAATACGATCCTAGTAATCGTGGACCTATTCTCCAAGATGGCGCATTTCATTCCACTCAAAGGCTTACCAACAGCAGCACTCTGGCCCGAGAATTTCTCGAAAACATCGTCCGACTGCACGGTTTTCCTTCAGTTCTAATTTCGGATCGAGGCAGTCAATTTATTTCTCATTTTTGGCGAAGTTGCTGTCGGTCGGCTCAAATTGATGTGAGACTTTCGACCAGCCACCACCCTCAAACCGACTGACAAACCGAGAGGACCAATCAAACTCTGGAACAGTATTTGCGCTGCATGCTACAACAAACTGAAAAAACTTGGAAAGATATCCTTTGGATAGTCGAATATGCCTACAATAACTCTGTCCACTCGGGAACTGGGAAGACCCCATTTTTTCTTTTATACGGTAGTCACCCTTGAACCTCGGAGTTGGATCCACTCCAAGATCTTGGAACACCAGCAGTAGACCACCTGCATTCTACAATCACCCAAGCCTTTAAGGAAGCCGTTTCTCACCTTCAAAGGGCTAAAGAACAATACAAGAAAGGAGCAGACCAACATCGGAAGGAAGCCCCCCAATATCAAGTAGGAGATCAAGTCTGGTTATCCACCAAATATCTACCTCTAAAAGGACCACGCACATTCAACCCAAGATACCTTGGTCCCTATTCCATCACTACCATAGTAAATCCAGTAGCGGTCAAGTTGGACTTGCCCCCTCACATGAAGATACATCCGGTCTTCCACGTCTCTCTATTAAAACCCGTGCAACCTCAAACCCGACTAACTACATCTCCAAAACCTATTCTAGTTGATGGAGAACTCGAGTTTGAAGTCAAAAGCATCCTGGATTCCAAGATCTCCAAATCTAAACTATTTTACCTGATTGATTGGAAAGGCTACGGTGCCCAAGAAAGATCCTGGGAACCTGCAGAATATGTCCACGCGCCTCGTCTAATCAAAAGATTTCATCGAACATTTCCTAACAAGCCCAAACCCCTGGAGAAGCCCGATTTGGGAGGGGCCTTGAGGGGGGGTGCTGTCATGATCTCTGCTTCCAAAAGATCAGGACTTGCCCGACTCCCTTGGAAGCAGACCCATAACCCCGGTTCCGAGTGCCAGCCAGTCCCAATTGGGACCTTTTGGACCCTGTCCTGGCGTCAGTGGCACCAGGCTCATAAAGATGCCCAGTCCCAGCGCTGGAAGCGCCGGGCTCATAATGCTTGGGTGGACTTACCTGCAGCAGACCATGCTGCTTACTTACCTGCAGGTTGAACCCCTGATCCTCTTCTGTTTGGGACTACTTTTCCTGTTGGGTGGGGCAGGAGCCACTCCCTAGGTTCAGAACACTGGAACTCTTCTGGAAAGCAGGAACTCTTTTCTTACCTAGGCGTGGCTGTGGAAGGAGACACCTAAGCACTACAG
Organism: Ambystoma mexicanum; assembly: GCF_040938575.1. Lineage (NCBI taxonomy): Eukaryota > Metazoa > Chordata > Amphibia > Caudata > Ambystomatidae > Ambystoma > Ambystoma mexicanum. The sequence continues at coordinate 1,144,252,735 of NC_090935.1, read as the reverse complement.
GAGGCTATTTAAACTACACCCGATGGATGAATCTTGCTTTGCGTTATTCTGCATTCTCTGCAGCAGAACGCTCATCGTGTCTTCTTCTTCTGATCCTGGGCCTAAGGGAACAAAGGCTTACCATCCTGGAATCCAGTCTTCAGCAGCACCTGTAAAGACAAAGAAAGAACAGGTTAGCACTACGGTCTTCAGTGGCAGCGCATCTCTTACCTGGTCCATCGGCTGTCACCAACGCCTCGCGCTGCATTCCGGCATCTGAAAGACAAAGGCTTACCTACTCTTCGCAAGCTCCGGAGGTCTTTGCACTGCATTCCGGCATCTGAAAGACAAAAGCTTACCAGCTCTTCGCACGCTCCGGAGGCCTTCGGCGCTGCATCCCGCATCTGAAAGACAAAAGAAGGTGCGTTTAAAGACATTGGGCAACTTTATTACTCACCTGCCATTACTCCTTCCCACGCCGAATCCAGTGGGTATTCCAGCACCCTTCAGCTTCTCTAAAGCTCCGAACTTGTACCTGCAAGATAAAAGGGACAGTTAGTGCGCATCGTGAAGCAGGCTACAAGCGCTTACTTACGTGCTTCCAGGCGCTTCTATTCCTCACGCGGGTTCGATCCTCAACTCTCATCAGCCCGCCATCCGCCATCGCGGGAACCCTGCAAAACAAGAGACATCATTACAAAAGACTTTTAAGACATTTGAAGTGCCCAGAACTTACCATTCGTGCAGTTAACGACGGACAGCAGTCCTCTGAGGTCAAGAGGCCTGCACCCTTATCCAGTGACGAAACTGGTTACGGCACCCTGCCCCGAGGCAGATGGAGACCTCGGCGTTCACTTACCTAAGGTGAGGGCGTTAACCTTTGGGGTTCTACAGGAGAAGAGAAAGGGAAGAGGAGAGAGGCACCCAATAAACCCAGTTCATTAATCCCATATTTTCTATCTGCAGACATCTTACTCTTCGAGTCAGACATACAGTGCACAGAGGTCCAGCCCAAAGAGCCAACCGTGTGTTACACATCACCTTTGAAGATACGGCATTCACCCAGTCAAGACCGGCGCCTCTGCGGGAATCAGGTGAGCGTTACAGCAACATCCCGAAAGAAATAAGAAACACCAAAGAACACCTACAATTCAGAAAACTACTAAAAACCTGGCTCTTCAACATCACAGATTCAAACTGACAAAACTAAACAATCGAACAGGAAACACAAAGAAAAGGATGACAAAATTTAGCATGACAGGTATCATGTAGGTGACCGGAGCCGAACTTGGGCAAGGTTATGAATGTGAGTGGATGCCATGTGTGAAAGGGTCTGTGAGTGTCGGTCGGTCCCACATCTGGACGGAGACGCGGAGATGCTCGTGCACCCCAGCTAGAGAGAATACGGAAGTTTAGCGCCTCGCTTCCAGACAGCAATGCCAATTAATCAATCCACTAACAATTTCACCCCTATGCATACACCTCTCAAACTCTAACCAAACACAACCACAAACCTACAACACAACAATCTGCACAAACTTCACTACACTGCAAAACAAAACAAGCCACACATAGACTCACACAACAGCACACAACGACTACCAACCGGAAACACCTCAAGCCCAGCCAACGGAGTTACTGGGCTCAGGCCGCCAACAGCACATCACTGCTCCCTTGCACTTCTCCAGCTTATTCCCACTAACTCACGCCCACCCCTCCCTTTTTCAGAGCCGCCAAAGCACCAGGGGACCACTCTGTTGCTGATAGTGCGCGGTACAAATATCCTTTAACATTAACATTAACATTAACAACTTGATGGGATCAGGTGCACAATGCTGTAATAAACGGCATTTGATAGAGTGGTTAAAAAAGAGAGTATACTTATTGAAAATATTACTTTAAAAAAATGTATGCATACCTGTACTATATTTTGTTAAATGTAGATATTGGTAAATTTGAAAATAGAAATCTTGGGAGAGTTTCACAGTAATTTGTGATGCAGGTATCTGTGATTAACAGAAGACATGTAGTCCGAGAGTTGAAGACTACAGGTGAAGTGTTGAACTGAGATGACAGGGTAACATGTAGAGGTTTTGGATGTGATTGGTGGATAAATGTGTAACTGTTCAAAAGGAGCAAATAAGGGAGTCTTACAAACATAAAAGTAAAAAGGGTAGAAGGGCTGCCCTGTGCAATGGTGTCCATGTGCCATCCAGGTCTTTTACGAATGCCTGGCATGGAAATCGAACTGCAGAGATTGCGGACAGTTGCAAAGGTCCGCGGATTACAGTGCTTATTTTATGCTAGAGAAAAGTATTTGGGACAGAAAATAGTTTCTGGTCTTTTTTCTGACTCTAGTATACAATTATCCATTATTTCCATTTTTAGTTTTATTTTTTAACTGTGAAAGATGGCTCCACCAAAGGGAATCGTTTGTTTTGTGTTTACATTTTGTAGTTTTTTGGAGAGGCAAGGAAGTAAGGTGGGGGAACGTGGGAAGGGGCATCCACCACAGATACGGAGGGGCAGGTGGACAAGTTAAGATGTTCGGTGTGCCTTAAATCAAAGATAGGGTGCAGTGTTTCCAATGCTCCTTGACCGCAGCCTCCAAAGCACTTTGAAACTGCTCCCCCCTGAAGAGGGGTGTGTCACAGTATATGCAGAGTACTGTTGTTCTGGAAAGATATTGATCAACAGCCTCTTTAATGACCTGTGAGGGAGCTGGTGGGATCCGCTGTCCGACAGGAGTAGCCTGTGTGGTGGCAGGAGTGGTTGAGGAAGATGAGTTAGAGGAAGACAGCCTACTACTCCCTGAGAAAGGAAAAGCCTTTCTCAGAGCACCCGGGCGGTGTGAGCGGGTGTGGTGGCGCATGGGGGTGGTACCAAAGGAGTACTGCCTGTGTTGTCCACGACTCAGTATGACTCCATTCTCAATGCATTCAACATGGATAGCCCAAGCCTTTGGTACCCCTCGTATGGTTTTAAAAAACTGCCACACCCATGATTCTCTTTGGGAGTGGGAGGTTGGCATTTCCTCTATCTCATCTTCCTGGTCCTCTTGACCCTCCTTTGCATCAACACGCTGGTTCCCCTGTCCAGGCCCTCCATCTGGTGGTGGTGTTGCTGGTGGTGACCCTGAGGAGGAGGGATGGCCATGACCGATGTCATTTTTTAAGTTAAATAGTAGGTGTGCCACTAGTCTTGCAAGATGTAGAAGGGTAAACTTTCAACTTGAAACCTCCTAGATCGGCTGAAAATGCAGTTTCGAAATGTCCATGAAGCACAGACCTGTTCATCAATGGCATTTGTAATGTCCTCTTTGATGTCCGGGGTATTAGTCTTAGCAGTGCACGGTGGTGGCATGAGTTATGGTTGCTTAGTTTACCAGAACTGGCCAATTTCTGGTTTTTTTTTATTTTGTTTCTAACCACAACGTGCCTTTAACAACGTTTTTTCACTGAATTTCATAGGTTTTTTATTAATGCAACTTAACCATAACGTCCCTTTAATTAAATATTTTTTCATTGAATATGAGTCATATGCCCACTTGAAATGGCAGTACAAGAAATTGGGAGCCCTGGCACCATACCTTAAGCTCTTTCCTAACAATTTTGCGCAAAATGAATGAATGAGATTTAGGTTTAACTTTTTGTCGACTAGGGACATTTTAACTAGGCAAAGGCAGATTCCAAAGGAACTATCATTCTGTTGTTTCTGTGATAACAAGGAGACAACAGAACATTTGAAACATTTGATATTATTATGTCCTGCACCGATTTTTCTCTGTACTTTACATTTTAAGAGGCAGGTTTGTAATCCAGAATTTATTGACATCGAGAATCTATGGCAATATCTGCTTGGAGGTAATTTGACGTCTGTAGCCTTGGCAGTGCTGGGATTCCTCACTAGACAAAAATGTTTAGGAAAGCACACTTTTGATGACAATGGAGGTCATTCCGAGTTGGGCGGTAGCCATGGTGCTATTAGCACCATGGCTGCCTCCCATAGCGGGTCCGGGTCCGGTCCGGTCCGGTTGAATGGGGATTTACCGGGTCATTCTGACCCTGGAGGACCCGGTAAATCCCCATTCAACCAACCATTCCCCATTCCCATTGAGCCCCTATAGGGCTCAATGGGAATGGGGAAGGCGCTAATAACGGGCCCGCAAATTGCAGGCCCGTTATTAGCGTCCTGGTCCCTTAGCGGGACCCGTAACGGTTCCCGCTAAGGCACCTCGGAATTGTGCAGTAAGGGATTACCGGCACCCGTCTCCTTACTGGTGCCCCGTATCCCTTACCGCCCAACTCAGAATGACCCCCAATGTAAAGAGGGATGATTTTAAAAATTAAAACAAGCGAAATTATACTGTGCAAGAGATGAATATGGTATGAATTTATGAAGCATTTATTTTTTATTAATATATGTGATTATATTCTATTGACATGAAACGCCATATGAGGTTGTCTAATGTGATACATTTGTTTGTTAGTAATAATGCTGCATTTATATGTTTGTAAAAGGTTGCATTTGTTTAACCATAAATAATAAAAGAAGTTCATGAACACTGCATCAAGTTTATTCATTTTTTAAATGTTATTGGCAGTTTATATTGCACCAAATAACAATGTACATTGTTTCCAAGCAAAGAGTGGAGCATAAATGGTGGGTTCTTGCTGTGTGTGATGATTGTGTCTCTGGGTAAAAGCTTAATGAACCTGGTCATCATGTTTGTCATTGACTGCATCAGATTTGCGCTTTCACGCCATCCCTTTTTTGCCAGAATATTAATATTTGGCACTGAGAATTCAAACGCTTCCAGCCTAAGCTTCATTACTCATACCACATAAAATCAGCCAGCTGCAGCTTGAGCCTTTCTTAAACATTGGCCCCCTTAAGGGCCTGCACATGGTGGCGTGGCTGATGCCATTATTGATGGCAGACATGCCCCTCAAGCCTCAGAGCCTCCATTTGGGGTATTCCAATTTTGGCAGCACAACTTGGGACGTTAATATTCAGGGACGTCACTGTGCACAACAGGGATCAAAAGCACAGTTCGAATCTAATATTGTTGTCCCACAGACTACCTGTGGAGCACCCAAAGGTCCCCAAAACCCTTACTTGGATCCTTCTTGAGACCCTCAACCGTCTTCTTCCTTACTTGTCCTTACTTGTCACGTAGGGACTCCGAAGGTGTGTCATCTGAGGGTCCAATGCATTATCCAGCAGCCACCTCAGAGCCATTCCCAGTTGGTCCCTGGGGCCTCTTCTTTCAGCGGGTGCAGAAGATAAAAGTACATGTTTCTTCTGGTGACTAGGCCTTCTTCCCAGTGAGGTGATTTATATATCTTTAGTATTTGAAGGAAGCTCAATGAATATTCCCTACTACAGGATTTCTCCTGCAAGATGACTCAGGCATCGTGAAGCCTAGTCCCAAAGCTAGTGCTTTTTTAGAGATTAACTTGTTTATGCTTCATAGGAGGTCCAATTGAAACTGACCTTCATTTGGCACATATTTTATATGGAGAAACTTACTAGCCGTTGTGAAACATAGTGATTTGGAATTTCTGGAAACCCACATGGGCGTGATTGCCAACATCCAGTTCTGGATTCAGTGGACTGATGGCAACGAGGAAGGTAATGTGCAAGGTGAACTACATCATGGTGTGCTGTGATGGTAAGGTATACTGATGTGTCCTTTGCAAACAGGTGCATAGGTGCATGTTCTCAAACACTCCCATATACATAAATAGAAAGACATGAGCGAGAGTAGTGGACCTTCAGGTACCCAAAAGGCGTAGAAATAGTGCATGTTGATTCTTCAATCTTGACTAGCTGCATCCATCCGTGCAGAAATGGGGTAAACCATTTGAGGATTTTCCTGTCCACTGCCATTCAGTGTTGTTTTGTTGAGGAGGGGAGAGATGTAGTTGAAAGTGCTGAATACTGCTGAGGAGTCAAGTACTATAAACAGACATGCATCCCCTCAGTCAATTATGTGAAAACTGTCGTCCAGCACTTGCTTGCCATGTATCTGTCTCAGCTGATTAGGTGCTGTATCTTGGTTTAAAATTAAGCTGCCATTCTCCAAGGAGATGTCGATATGAGATGGGTTTCTTTAGATGTATGGCAATGCATCTCTCATTGTTTTTTTTAAGGAACGAGAAACCAGTGGTTGGATGGAAACTGTGTTCATGCTCGTAATCTACTAAAGACTGCTTAAGTAGAGGAATCACCTGGCCAATCTTGAGGCTATCTGGAAAAATACCTTGTTCCAGTGAGGCATTGATGATCTACAACGTGCAAAGTCCTAGGCTTAAGAAGGTGTTTGTAGTGTCCTGTTAAATAAGCCACAGGGAGTCATCAGGTAAGTCTTGCAGGTAAGTTCCTTCATTCAGGTTAGTTACATGTACATCTTAAGTAGATCCAGAGATAGGGTAACCGGAAGGCTCCCACCACCCAGGTAGCCTGCTCCAACTGACATCTCTGGAACCCTGGCAGGGAAACATTCCATGGTGACCTCACTAGCTCATGACATCACCATCCATACAAGCACACAGGGGAAGGAAGGAGAATACCACAGTTTTGTTTACCGGTGAGGAAAGTAAAGAGCTGCCTCCATAGCTGGCTCATTTCATTGACACCCCATGTTTTTCTGACTGCCTTATATTGACAGTGGGGTGAAGTCACGTCAGTGCACTGTGGATTGTCTTTCAAGGACATTAGCTGTGATGTTGGGGTTGACAGAGAAGATTTCGTGCTTCATTGTGTGCATTTGTTTCACAAAACGTTCTGTAAATTCCAAGCACTTTTTTGAAGTGGAGGAGATCATTATGGAGGGTGTGAGTTTGAAGGAGTGCCTTAGTACCTTCTACAACTTCTGAGGATTATCTATGGCTGTACTGATGTGTACTGATGTGTTCATGAAATAGGAATATGTTGCCCTTTTTATATTGTCCTCCTATTGTTGCCTTTCACCTTGCAGGAAAACAAGTTGGGCATATGTTAAGGTTTGTCGAAATCTCATTTCGGATGCCCTGAGTGTTTTCCTTTATGCGTTTAGCTAAACTTAAAATCTTGGGCTAGATTTTTTCTTTGTCTTTCTTAGAGTAAGGAAAGCCATTTCATCCACATTGTACAATATGGTGTAGTAGTATTTTACACCTTGTAGGTTTTGCCATCTATTAGATCCTCTTGTGAAGCAAATGGATTCATTTTGTGTGCTGACTTTGGTCCGATACAGGCTTTTTAGATTTCTCAACGACATATTTTGGTTTTTGGGTTTCCTTCATGTCTCATACTGTCACACATTGACCATTATAGTGTCCTGTGACTTTGGAATATCTGGCTTGGAGATGATTTCATCAAATGCAGATCCTTTATCAGATGCATGGCAGTTTTGAGAAGTGCTGCATTAAGTTACTTTAATTCTAGGAAGGTTGTATGGTAGATATTGATGGGTCAGATATGTCTGCCTATTGGGGGTTAAAGTTGGCTATCAAAATGTTGTCCAATGTCGAGTTATAATGTTTTACGCATCGATCCAAAGCTGCAGTGTTCACACCGATCATAGATGAAATTGAGGCTTGTTGATTTGGACTGTTTTGTTTTAACTTCTAGCACCAAACATACAAAGGATATGAATTTATGGGCATTTGAGAGCTCTTTGATATTACAGGGCAACCCCTCACCTACAATACTGTTTTCTACATCGATATAAATGATGGTGTGCAGTCTGGTAGTAGAGACTCCTTATTTGCAGTGTGACTTAAGCACGTTTCTGATATTGAAAAGCTGTTTAGTTTATATTCTTAAATGATGTCTGCCTGCTCAGTGTGATAGGCCGTAGCTGGTTTACAATTGTGAAGGCGCCAGTTCTGTGAACAGGTTTCAGTGTAATTGAAAGTGGTTATTTATAACGCGCTTAATACCCAGAGGTTTCTAAGCGCGACCCGGGGATCGAACCTGCGTTGCTCCGTGTCGTCTTGCTTCCAAGGCAAGCAGGTTGCCCCTGAGCTATCCTCCTGAGACCCGAGTGTGGTTTTAATGTGTATTTCAATGATCTTTATGACATTTGAATGAGGTTACATTTTTGCCTGGAACTGTGCGGAGGTATTGATGTTCTGAATATTGAGGGCTGTGATTATCATGGTGATCTAAACTGAGGTGAAGGCTGATGGTGACTCATTTTCAAATTTGGTGTTCAAGAGGGAGGCTTACCCTTCTTTGCCATCATTAGTGGGTCTGATACATTAGCTCTACCGGTAAACTTTCGGTCACCTCCGAAGGGGAGTCTTGATTCCCCTTTGCCTGTGGAATGTATGTTTCCCTCCGTGGAAATGCTCTCTGAGTTGATATAACTTCTTCATCAGGGGTGGTGAGGCCTTCCCTGATGTTTACGAGTTCTGGCTGTTTCTACTGACTGTGTTTCTTTGGTGTTCTTGAAATTGTGAAGAGATGTGTATATTTGTCATAGGTTTTATTTCATATTCATATTCTTCACATATGTAGCATGAATGTATGTTAGTTTGAATATTGCTCCTTCTAATACTTAAGAGTGTCAAAACGGAGAGACTTTATCTGGGACTCACTCCTCATATCTTCCAGAGGGTAACATAGATTGCGTTGTGGTTTTACTGCTCCTGGGGTATCTGTGGCCAAATGCTGAATTTGTTATGGTGCATGTGTTCATTGGGTGCCAGATGCTTACTCTTTGTTTCTGAAATATGCATGTGTTGGGGTAGGCTGCAGTTTTGACAGGGATTACTTTTTTCTGGTAAAGAGGAGTTTGACTGTGCGTCTGTGGTTGCGCTGAGGGAGAAACAGGTGGTTACTGTATTTTATTGTGAGCTTTCCCATGTAGTGAAAGCTTTTGATGTTTTTTATGAGTTGCTTCTCTGTCTTGTTATGTTTGAATTATTCCTTTGGGCTTCTACAAAATCAGTGATCCCCAACGTGTAGCTCGGGAGCAACATGTTGCTCGCGGTACCCTCAATTGTTGCTAAAGTTGCTCTGGGCCATGGTGTGGAGGCCTAGAAGAAGTTGAAGAAGGGATGAGACCTCAGTAGCAATATAGCCAGGACAGAGTCCTGGACTGTGCAATAATCTTGGCCAATAAGTATGCTGTTGTTCCAGCTGGCTTAATTTTATACATGCAAGCGTTGTATTTGTTGTCACCATGCAAATGATATTTTGGTAAATGTCCTTACTTATTATAACAGCATCATTGTTAAAACCATATACTCTTCAGATACTTCGCTCAGCTGACAAATTAATGAGTAAAATAATTTAACAATGTTTGTGTCCTAGAGAAAATTGACATTCTGTTCCTTTGTACAGCTAGTAGGAGCATAATAGGCAAATAGGTGGCATGATTATACAACTTTCCTTTATTCAATAATGTGCATGTATTGTTTTTGTATAAGTGAGGTTTGTGTCTGATGCCACCATGCATTATATTTATCGGAAATGTTAATTTGAGTGTCACCTATATTTATTATTACATAGTGTCCTAGTGGAAAAGTCATCATCATTTGAAACTCTGCCCATCCGCCACGTGGATGATGCACAGATAAGGTAAATGCATGCCATGGTTTTCTTAATTAATTTGCCCTATATTCAAATAAAAGGAAGCTACTGTTATTACATGTATTTTAACAAGCCAATTAATTAATCCAAATACTTAGTTAACACCACCACACCACTCTATAAAGTGGTCATCAAATGTTCAAAGTTTTGACCAATGTTTGCCACTAAGTCATGTGTAAAATCCCTTTTTTGCAGAGAAAAGAGGCTCCAAAACCTTCAGAAAAGTATTATTTTTATTCCTAACCACGTCTACACCAATGTAACAGGCCCAAGGAGATTTAGAATGCACTATTTGCCATTACATGTCAAATTAATTGTTAGGAGGTAACCTCTAAAGCCCCATTGAAGTGAACTTTAAAGCCTACCATGTAATGACCAGTATTACTCAATCAATATTCATTTCATCCTATTTATCCATTAAGTTAGCAACATGTAAAAACGTGTATCATATTTCCTAAAATTCTCATAGAACAAGCTCAAAATAAAAAGCAGCTATAACATATTCAAACAAGCTATGTATAAAACCCTGATCATTACAATTAATTATATAAAACATAGCTGCCATGTAAGTCCATGCTTACGCAAAACAGAGAAACAACAACGACAAATTAACTGAAAATGAACTAAATCTTCATCAATTCCTACTTTCGAGGCACACTTTGTGCTTCCTCCTGCACGCTGTCATTTATTGAGGGGTGAGTACATTTAAACATACCATTAGCATCTGCCTCCTGCATTCTGGGGATCTTATTTCACAGATGCCTTCTTATATGTGTACGTAAGCCTGTATATAAAGCTAAAGAGGGCAGTCTATGTATATTTTGAGCATCTGCCTCTCTCCCCATCGAACAAGCTCTTGCTTTAAGAGCTATTTTGAGTTGCCTTAATGTGTCCAATTTAGTTATATCCCACCCCCTATCCAAATAGACAGTGCCTTACAACCCCCCGTACCACAAGTATTTTTCTTTACTAGGGGAGGCTGCAATCACATGTGCACTGAAATTCATTTTATGATTAGCAGAAGATCCGAGATGTGCTTTTAAAAAATAAGTAAGAAATCTTAATTGGCCCGACACCTTCAAACTTAACACTCCCAATTCAGCACATAAGGCAATACCAGGTGTATCCGCAGGGAACCCTGCTATTCTGTTTGGCACAGGAATTGTTTTATTTTTTTATTTTTTAAAATGTTTTATTGGTTTCGAAATCAAGAACAAAGACATTGTTAACAAGACACAATTTAAACCTTTAACATTTACAAAATCCTCTCTTTGACAAAACACGCTATAGCTTTAACATTTACAACATCTTCTCATTAATAATGAAATTAAAAGAAACATGAATAAGTAATCATCTTTCCAAATCTCACACCTAAGAGCTTGCAGATAGTTGATTATTTCCTTTTTTCGCGATCCTCCCGCTAGTTAATCCTTCTCCACATATAAAAGTTTTTTTCCCATCCTCTCCATTTTCTGCTAGTACAAATTCTAACATTTTCATTACCGCGATTACCAAACCTGTCTGCTCGCCCATCAACACCCCTTTCCATCAATCCAGGGGACACAAGGTCATCCCCACATTCTTATGCCATTTCAAAAAGAAATGTCTTACTTGGTTTAATGACTTGCAAACCATTATCAGATGCATAGGAGATTCGACCAAGTCCACCACCGTACAAAATCTACACTGCGGGTTTAACACCCCTGGCATCTTTCTAATCCACTGCACCTCTCTTGTATCCAAAATATTTAAACGACATCTAAGCAGCATGTCTCGAATTTTTGGTGAGGGAAACGTTTGCAAATAAGGTGGGAGCGCATTAAGTCCTTTACCATCTTCAATTTTCAACGCCTCAATTTATCCTTCTCACAGCGCTCTATGGTATCTATCCAGTCCCAAGCCAGAAGCTTCTTTTTGACCTTTAAGGGATTACTCATCAATTTACACACCTCAATATCTCTCCCATTCAAGATTTTCTCCACTTTACTTTCAATTTCTAGCTGCTTAAATGCTTATCAAAAACGCCCAAGCTACTTCCCAAAATTTTAAATGGTCTAGTCAGAGTCACCTCCATGGATTTTCAATACAAAGCCATCGTTTTCCAGATCACCATGGATTCTAACGATTGTAGTTTTAGCTCATGTCTAATCGCACAAGTCGGCAATCTGTTTGGGAACCTCAACACCTTACGCCAAAACAGACCCTCTAACTTCTCTCACACTGAAAAGGGAAGATGGAGAATGGCCTTGGATCCATATGTTAGTATTTGGGCAACTTTTTGTTTATAGAATGAGATTATTGGGATAAGTGTACATTTCCCAAATTTCCTGTGGAAGCTCTTTGCCTGGTTTATCAGTATTAGCAACTTAGATCTTAGATACAGAAAATGGTCTATTTCAGTTGTGCTCCTATTTATAGTCACTCCCAGATATAATATGAAGTCGACATTTTCTAAGGGGGTACCCTCCTCTCTCCAATTAAATCTCTCACCTTTTCTTTTGCCCGCTGATTTCATAACCACAATTTTCGATTTCCCCACATTGGTTTTCATGCCATTCTGGCTCAAAAAGACCTCAACGGTGCTCAGCCTCCTTTGCAAACCAATCTGCATCTGATCTAGAAAGACGAGATTGTCCGCAAACAGGATCCAAGGTACCTCCCAACCATTAATCATTTGAGCGAAGGTCCTTACAGGATCTTGTGACTCCGCCAAATCAGCTATATAAAGGCAGAACAAGAGTGGTGCCAGGGCACACCCCTGTTTTAATCCATGGAAGGTGTTGATTTTATCTGAGAGTAACCCCTTACTAGACATTCTGATCCGAACCGAGGTGTCAGTATACAAGGCTTCCATGGCTTCAACCAGGTCTAACGGGCATCCCCATTTCCTCAACTTTGCCCATAGCTTCCCCCTGATGACTCCATCGAATGCCTGTCATAGGTCCATGAAGGCAAGATAGATTGTTTGACCGGATTCCCGCACCCTCTCTTTAAGTACATTTATAATAAAGCGATTAAGGGCCATACCCACACCCTTCGCGAACCCTATTTGTCTTGGATCCAAAATATTGCTTTTCAAGGCCCAAGCTCTTAGATCTCTGAGTAAGACAGTCACGAAGAGCTTCCCAATTGAGTCGAGGAGAGCAATGGGCCGATAGTTCCTAGGCTCTGCTCGACTACCTTTTTTAAAGATGGGGACTATGTTGGCCTCCCTCCATGAAGCTGGAATCTCTTTGTTTGCCATAATTTGAGAGAACATAGTGGCCCTCATTACGATACTGGCGCTAAAACATGGCGCTATTAGCACCATGGTTGGTGCCGGTATCGTAACGAGTCCGCCAATGTTCAACGGGGAATTACCACCCATTCCAAGGTTGGCGGGGCGGTAATTCCCCATTGAACATTGGCCCTTTCCCATTCCCATTTTTGCCCCATAGGGCTCAATGGGACTGGGGAAGGCGCTAAGTACGGTACAGCAAATTGCGGTACCGTACTTAGCACCAAGGTCCCTTTGCGGGTGTCTACTTTAACGGCTGGTCTAGGCCAGCCGTTCAGGTCTGGTCCCGCAAAGGGACCTCGTAGTAAGGCGCTAATGGGTTAACGGCACCACAGCCTTTTACGGCGCTGTTAACTCATTAGCACCAGGGTCGTAATGAGGCCCAATGACTGTTCTTTGTTCTTTTTCAATTCCTGATTTGATAGGCCCTCTGGCGCCGCTGCTCTCGCCACAAAGTCAGTTTGCCTTTCATCATATTTGCATCATGTTCATCGAATGCAAAATTCCACCTTAAAGGGGAGGACTTGATCACTACATCCTGACAAGCAGCAGCTTGAAAGCATTGGCTTTCTGCTGTCCGGTCCGTTTAGGGATGCCTGCCTTCTCCTGCGGTCCTGCTTCCCGCTTTGCCTGCTCTGCTTCTCTTCTCTCTGAAACCTGATTGAAAGTGCAAGCCATTTTTAAATGTCCCGTGCAGCTGCTCTCCTTTGAAAGAACTAGTCTGCGTGAATGACTTGGAGTTTCGGTCAATCCATACTAACTCCTTCTTCCTCTTCTTTGTCTCAGTATTTGAGGCATTATGCAAGCTGGAGTCCCTAGATTTGATATGATACGATGTGGCATTTGTAACACGCTTGTACACAAGTACAGTATTCATAAGTCTTCCAATGTGATTTTGTTTGGAATTTTTATTTGGGACAAATTCATCAGAGACAAAGGATGTTAAATATGAGTTATGTGTATTTGAAGTGTGAATGTTTTCCTGCTCAGAGTGTTTTCCATTTTCTAAGGGGGTACCCTCCTCTCTCCAATTAAATCTCTCACCTTTTCTTTTGAGATTTCATAACCACAATTTTTGATTTCCCCACGTTGGTTTTCATGCCATTCTGGCTCAAAAAGTCCTGAAAGGCACTCAGCCTCCTTTGCAAACCGATCTGCATCTGATCTAGAAAGACGAGATTGTCCGCAAACAGGATCCAAGGTACCTCCCAACCATTAATTATTGGAGCGAAAGCCCTTACAGCATCTTGTGACTCACAATACCACCCCAAGGGTCAAGATCAGGTAGTGACTGCTATGTACTAGCCACATGGGAGGAAATCTTTGGCTGGGGATCAGTGATGACTCCTCAGAATTCGTCACACTAGGGTCACTAAACATGTATAGCTTTCAATGATTGGAAATATCACTGTTCCTAGGTATTACAACCCAAGAAATTGGAAGGACCTCTAATGTAACAAATACATCACAAATAGTAGGACAATAATATTTTTAGAGTTCAATATGTGTTCATAGAATACACTCATTAACATAATTCAACAGTTAATAGGTAAACTGAAATCCAGTCCAAAGTGTTCAAGATCGTAAAATCCTTATATTTATTCCAAAGACACAGGCAAACGTCTAATGCATTTCGGTCCTTAGACAATCCTCAGAGACCATAATCTGCCTGTTTGTTGTGTAACTACATCTGTGGCCACATCTGAAGTATCATATGCATCATATGCATCTCAATGATACTCATTGTCTTAGTAATCAAGTGTTTACTCCTGTAATGAGACAGGGGAGTTTTTATAGGGAAAGTATCTGATGTTGAGCATAGTGCATTGATATGGTATGCATTGTAATTTTGGAAGCAAGGAGGGATTTGTATTTGGCGATTCAATATTTTTAATTGCCATAATTTGTTTGCATTTGCGCAATTCTGTTATTATTTGTGGTAATTTTAAGGAGTTGGCATTTGCTGATAATGCTCATGGTTGACTGCTTGTCACCACCTGGAATGCTGACATTTCAGGCAGTTTGGAGAGGTTTCTAGGAAGTTGACTGGAATGACTGTAGATCTGCTCTGAAGAATAGTAGGTCTGTCCTACATATGTCCTTTGCCATGAGGTGGTTGTTGTCGAGGTAGTGTTTCACATTGTTTTATTTTACAAGTCTACAGTTTTTTTCATCCTACATTTTGCAATAATGCCTGGTATTTTTCCATTTCTACCCTGTAATAGCATGCCATGATAGCATTCTAAGAGGGGGAAAGGGTTTACTGTGTTATTGGTTAGCAGTGATCAGAGCTTTTCTAATGTTTTCACAGTCCTGAATGTGATTTGTCACGTTTCTTTGGTGTTCTTCAGGTTGTTGGAGAGATTTGTTGATTTCTGATATAATTAATTTCATTTTCATAGCCTTAGTATTTTGCCGCAATAAATAATGTTAGTTTTCTTCTAGCTCCTTTTAATTTTTGAAGCTATGTCAAAAAAGGAATATCCTGGTCCAGTGCTGATCATTCCCTTTACGTTCTGGAGGGTGAGCGTTCTTGTGTTAGGACCAAACTGCTTCTGTGCCTATCCGGGGAAAGTGCTGACTTGTGTACAAATCTATGTGTTCATTGGCTTGCAGATATTTACTTTACGTTTCTGAAATATAAGCAGGATGGTGTGGGTTTTAGTTTTGAATGGGCTTATTTTTGCTGATTCCTCTGAGTTTTACTGTATGTCCTTAGTTACGTTGGGCGAGGTGCAGGCGGTTCACATATTGTTGTATGATCTTTCCCCTGTATTGCTAGCTTTCAAGAGCTTGTGTGAGTTACTTCTTGCTTGTAATGCTTGCATGTTTCCTTTGTGGTTCTACCATATTAAGAAACAAGGGCTATTTTCTTGGGCTTGAGTTCGTGTATTCAAGGGGTGGATGAGGCTTTCAAGGCTGAGACCGGTGTATGTTGTTTCCTTGGTGTAGTGATCGTTACATCTTTATTTTCTTGACTTTGTTGTATAGGAAGGACAGGATGCCTGTTTCTGTAGTGTCTTGTCATTCTATGTTGCTTTTGGAGTTGCTATTGCCTTTTGTTAAGTGCTATCTCATAATTATTGGGCTCTTTTGGCTAGTTTACAGGGATTCTGAACTTTGAAACTGCTTGCTGTTAGCTTAATTGTTGCCACATACAAACATGCAATCCCATAATATGATAAAGCATAGATGTGAAACCAAAGGAAAGCATTACATTGGTGGGTGGAAAAAGGAATGGGGAAAGGGAAACAGTGTTGCAATCCTGCCCTTCTTATAAAGATGACCCTCAAAGATCAAAAGGCATCCAAATAAAGCTGGATAAAATGGAACGCAGCAAAGGGACTAATGTGAGGATCTTCAAGGGAAGCCAGAATACCAAAAGAAGTCTCTCAGAGATTCTTGACACAATTGGTGATACAGAACAAAATAAAGTTCCCTATTAGGTAACTCACGTCCCTCACACACGATCTTAGGCCCTAATACGAGCCAAATATTTTAGGGAATACATTTCTTCAATCTGACAACACATTTTTTTGCTTTGGAATATATCATGTGTCAATACAATCTTTCATAATGGATAGTTTCATACAAAGTTATATTTCCTTGTTTCACAAATCTGACTAAAGGAAATACTGCATTTTGAGATCACCTTTCTCTTCATCAGGGGCAAATTTCAACTTCAATTCTTTCTGTTGGGTGAACTAACGTCAGAATGAGACAATGGATGTCCTAATTTTCATAGTTTATGGACAGTACAAAAAGTAAGTTGTGGTCACCCAGGCTATTATTCTGCTTAATACCCATCCCGCATAGTATATTATGCAGCAGTCTTATGTCTTATGCTCAAAGGGATCATCACTGTTGGTGATGTAACCACATATAATAGGGGTCCACTGCCTGTTACCTTTGTACCACTTTGTACTGCTTTTTGCCAGGCAAACTGACATGCTAGCTTTCAAGGACTAGGATCTCTATTTTTCTAGTTACGTTTGGAGAAATTGTAGGGGCCCGGCCTTTTGCACGTATTGATTTTATTTTGTATTGGAGCCTAGTTGTTAGACATGGGATGGTAGCTGGTGTTCAACACAAGGCTTATATCTGTTGTGCTATAATCAAGTCTGTGAAAGTACATATGCACAATAAATGGAGAAAGCATTTTAAAGTGTTTAACAATGGATCTGCGTGATTTTTCCGTCGTGGAAAAGTCTGCGATGGAAAATTTTGCATGAGAAATGTACGCACCACAAAAGGTTTGCACATTTCCCATGCGAACATATATTTAAAAACCCTACAAACCCACACCCACACCCACACCCCAACACACCCCCACCTACACCCCAACACACGCCCACCCCCAACACACTGCCAACATACCCTCACCCACACCCCCAACATACCCCCACGCACACCCTACTTACGTTTGAAGACGCGCTGTGTCCCTGCGGCGCCAGTTCACTTTCACTTCCGTGATCGAGAACCGGCGCTGCAGGGTCCTTTTCTTTCTTTTTTTCTCGGGTGTGCTGCTGGGGTGTCCCCTGCAAACCCCGCTCACTATACTGTACAGTGTAGTGAGCAGGGTGTTGCGGGGGACACCCGTGCAGCCCCCACAGTCTTTTATTTAAAGGTTCAAACTTTTGGTGTTCGAACCTTTGGTGGCATGCATTTATGACCTTTTTGTATAGGTCGGAACTTTAGGTTCGGTAATTTTGCACAATTCCTTTAACAATATATATTCTGTTCATGGCTGCAAATAACAAAGTGTAAAACTGATCCCAACCTATGCCGACACGTGTTTCACTCTTAGAACTTTTTCAGACGTGTTTTGCTTGGTCAGATATAAGGTGGTAAAACCATATCAGTAATTATTGATTCGTAGTGACCCACTTGGCAATCTTACACATATTGCGTAATCAACATTGGAAACACGTGCGTTTCCTCAATGACTACTTTAAAAAATAAATCACAGTTAGTTGAACGAACTGGTGTAAATACATTTCCTTATTAATTATGCGCATGCCATAATGTTGTATGTGTCATTTCTCCATTTTATAAGTTTATAAGCGACATTTTGGGATATGAATCCCAGGGTGTTGAGCAAAATGGTGAATACCCTCTTTAGTTATTCATTTGTCGTGATGTTTTATTGGTCAGTATTCCATTGAATAAAGGACATTCCTGTCATTTTCAGGGGTCCTATTTAGTGTTTTCCCTCCCTCGTATGGTGCATGTATGCATCCCATGGGCTGTTGTGCTTTGTGTTTTTGGAAGCCAGATGGAAATGCATTTGGGGTTGAAATGGTTTTAAATCACATTTGCTAGCATCAGTATGGCTCTGTCATCATGCATGATTTATGTGAGCTTTCGCAGATATCACACAGAGAATTTGCAACCATGTGAAATCTGATATTTTTGTTGGTTTCTTCTGAAAACTTTGATTCTGGAGTTCTGTTGGAAAGAATCATACGTCTATTTTACACCTGCCATTAGCTATGGAGTGGCCATTTTCGATCAAGCGTCCAAGCGTCTTTCAGCGTGTTTTCTTAATAAGCAGCGAGAACCTTTTTCGTGCTGAGATAATATGAAGGGGCATTTTATCTCTATGCTGTTTAACGCCTGATATGATTTGATTTCAAGTGAGGGAACGAGTTAACTCTTTGGTCCTGACACGTGGCTTTCTTTATCTAATACCACTTGCCTCAATCTAATATGGGAAGATTGTACCTGCTGATGTGGTTTTTGTTGCCCCTTTCTCCAGATTCACCTGTAGGGGAACCTTCCATCTACAAGCATGCAGTGTTCAGGGGATTTAGGTGTCATCCCCTGTTTTGTCAGGATAGCGCCTATTATTTCACTTGGTTCTACTGATGCTGTGTGAATTGTCTAGCTACGATGTGCTTTTACAGTTTGTTTGTTCTTTTATTTAATGTATTTGCATTTTCTATTTCTTTGTGTCATGTTGTTTCTCCAGGCCCCACCTATGTCAGTGACTGAATATTGAATATGAATTTGTTGGTCAAAGCTCTATTAGCTTCCCTTTGCTTGTCTATTGGTAGCAGCGTTTGAACAATCAAGGTCAGCAGAGTAACACGAACGTACACTTTAGATAAGATCGAGATAACCTGATGCAGACAGAACTATTTTGAAAAAATACCGGTGTGTAGCTGAAAGTGTTCCACAATGTTTTAATTGCTATGTCTGTGGTAAACAAGTGGAAGACTGAATCTACAGACTACAAAGGATCTCAATGCCTTTCAGCACGCAAAAGCTCCAGAGCTATGCTTGGTGTTTCATGGCTTTCACATTTCAGTCAATGGCATTTGTACCCAGCCTAGATTGTCACCTACTGCAAAGATTCTGGGGGACCAACCTCTTACGTCCTATGTATCATGGTCCCCAGTCCCAAACATTGGACAAGTGCACTGCGCTTTATCCTATGAGGAAATGTTAGGGCAACAAAAACAACTATGTTGATGGAAAACTCACTGTTCTAGTGTTTGATATCTGGTGGCGCTGGTGAAGTCACGGTTCGGATCTTCCATTGCTCCTGACTGAAGAAGAGGTTCTGGGATGCCATGGTTAAAGTAAGGACCAACTGGAGAGGCGCTGTTTGATGCTAGGGTAATAGGCATACCACCAACTTCTATAGAGATGAAAAACACAGTCTTCCATTCAGACACACTCAACCAGATTGAAGACCTTGCTGGAACTCGACATGGGAAAATGCTCCACTCTGCTGAAACCCAGGATACATCTGACAGGCCGCTACCTATCCTTGTTGGCCTTGTTAGCTTGCCAATGAGGTGACCATGAGCTGATAGCTCTGTGCAGACAATGGAAGCTGTGAGCCCAACAAAGAATGACCCAACATAGGCTGAATGTTTCTTCCCGGACTAATCTAAATTAAGAAAGTATAGTTACTCTGAGCAATAACTTGTAGACAAGAATCCCTTCACCCAACACGTTGCTACTTTTTCTCACACTATGCAGACTAGGTGGAAAATCCTTTCTTCTCGCTGCTGTAGCATTGGATACATCTTGTGAGAAGAATATTTTTGAACTTTCCCATGTGAGTAACTTCTTTTCTTTCACTTTTTCCATTATGAGGAGAACATGCGTGTAATCAAGCACTGCAAATATTAAAGTTCTCAGAGAATTCCTAGATGAGGTTTAGGTGCAACACGATGAGCTCTTTGGATATTTAGCTGCAAAGATGGTGGAAGATCCAAAAGTAGAGCGAGTCTGTGGTAAAGGAACTTAGTAAGGTTGTCCTTTTCAATATTTTCTGGAAGGCCAACAATTCAAATGTTATTTCTCCTATTTCTGTTTTCTAAATTCTCTGTTTGTTTCTGTAGGGATATAACCATATTTTCAAGCTGCATCACCTTCACTGCCACATCCTCAGTGTTGCCAACTCTTCTCTCCACTTCCTTTATCCTTGTCTCAGAATTAGACCACTTGTCATCCAGCAATTGTAATTTGGTCGTGGTGGCCTCCATGAATGGTTTTAGTGATTTTATTATTATATTAAGCCTTCGGGTTAATGCATAACTTGACGGTTAATATCCTTTCTAATCCAGTATTTAATTGCACACAAAGTGATAATAGTGAAAAGCTATGTTTCTTCCTTTGTATTGTAGAACCCGTGTGCCTTAAGTATATCCAATGTAGTCATTAGAAATATTTGTAAGTGGACCACATCAAAATATTTCTTGACATAATGTAATTTCTATATATATGTAGAAGAAAAAATGTTGAAACCCCTTTTCCCTTCCTTGACATATCATTAAAGAGAAATATGGGCAAGTATAGAGCTAAAAAAAAGGATTTTCAGAAGAAAATATATATATAGTTCGATTAAATACATGCATTTAATGCGTGTCGCTGTGTTTCAAACATATGCGTATGCCTTTATATCAAGATAGCCTTTGTTGTGATGAAACATGCGTTACCTCTCGTTTGCCTGAGTTTATATGATGCGTCAGCCAACCAGCTGACTAGACGCGTTGGGTTAACTTGGCACGCAACCTCTGTGCTTCAGGCCGCACCCCAGAGGTGTATCGTAGAAGACAGATGTATCTTTCCGGACACTGCTAGTCATCTTCAGCCAGCACCACAGCTGCCTCCACGCCAACATCCATGCCAGGCAAGCAGTTTTCCTACCTGTATCCGAACCTTTGGAGCACTAATAAAACATAAATAAAACCGCCACGATGGGAGCTGCAGATTAGACGCTCATCTCCATTGGCGCATAGCCACGCCCCCTTCTAGGTTAGTTTTAACATCTTAATTTAGGCTCTTACCCTTATGCACTCTCCGCTCTCCTTTTTCTTTGTGAATATTTTATGTTTTATGTTTGGGAAATTGTGTTTTGGGAAATTCTATTTTACAAATAATATTGAATATTTACACTGTATGTTTCTGGTTAGGTTTTGTATGGGAAAAATGGTATCCATTTTTTCTGCCAATATATCGGTTTTGGCTTGTAATTTATGCTTTTGAAATACAAAAATAAAATACAAAAATAAAAGGTTTCAATCAAACAACTTTCTTAAGAACCCAGAGACATTGACAGTGGACTACCATTTCTGTCTGCAAAAGGGACTAAGAAGCACTGACTACATCTGGCCTACATACACAGCCTTCCAACCTGGGACTCATCTCTCATACAGGCCTTACTTAAATCACTTGCTAGCAGTTAACTATTTGTCTGAACAAGATCTGCATGTTCAAGAGTCGTACAGAGGGTCTGCCCTTCATACCCTCCACATATAGCTTGTAGTGAAATGCTGTAGCACCACAATCGCATGACATCTCTGTCCATCTCACATGACACCTATGAGAGCGGCATAGGGCATACTTCTGCCACACTACTTGCACCAAGTTACTGCCCACAGGACCAGTTTCGAAACAAGTATTAAACTGTTATGCATATTTATTTGTTAGATATTAATACTCAAAGGAGACATTGGGTCTCAATTTCGAGTCCCGTTATAATTCGGCTGGGACCTGCACGTCTACACTTTTATATAAATGGGGCCACGCCACCAAAGTTTCCTCATTTGCACAGCGTAGTGCAAAAGGGGAGGGCAAAAGGGTGGCGTACATGCTTGTACCATGCTTGTACGCCACCGCTTTTGCACTTCGCCGTGCAAATTGAGTAAACACTGCCTGCCATGTATGCATGGCAGGCAGCATTTACAATAGATTCCTATTGTGGACTTCCTAGGAATCCCCAGCATTTCCGACGGCATGAAGATCCATGCCAGTGCAAATGGTGAAGACATCAACGGACGTCGCACAGCATAATCTCAACGCATTTCAAAGTATTTATTCCTATTGTGGACTTCCTAGGAATCCCCAGCATTTCCGACGGCATGAAGATCCATGCCAGTGCAAATGGTGAAGACATCAACGGACGTCGCACAGCATAATCTCAACGCATTTCAAAGTATTTATTCCTATTGTGGACTTCCTCATGAAGATCCATGCCAGTGCAAATGGTGAAGACATCAACGGACGTCGCACAGCATAATCTCAACGCATTTCGAAGTATTTGTATGGCGGAGAGGAAGGAGGCCCTTCTCTCCACCATACAAATGAATGAAAATATGGAGTAACGTAAAGGAAATGCGTAAAAGCGCTACGCTGCGCTTTTTGAGCATTTCAGGAGCAAAATGAGCTTCATTGTGTTTTATGGGGCAGTGATTTATATATTTTGTGTTGTATGTTATGCATGCATTATTGTCTTTATATTATGATTGTGGTAGAGTTTAGGGGATGGTTATGATGATTTTTGTTTAGCATATTACTCAATTCTAGAAATGTGTTTGCATGGTAGCTTATATTAGATTTTGTACAAATATAAACTAATTTAGCAATGCATTTGATAACAAATAAGGTGTTTGTGGGAGTTGTTGTAGAGCATAATTTGAGTATTCAGTTTGGTCCTAGAGAAATCAATGTTGAAATAGCTCCTGTGACTCAGAACCTTCTTGCCACACATTCTTCTTAATTCATAATATTCCAAGAGTCTGAATACTTGGGAAATACATTTCAAGTTGCAACCTGCTGGCCAGCCATAAAAAGGTACTTGACATATGAATTCTATGTATAGAGGCAGCCCACCATTTTTTACTTGCCAAGAGTCGATTACCACTAGCCAGTGGCTAGTGACGAGTGCAAGTTTTGCACCGTGATTTAATCCTTCCTGAAGTCATATCCCCAAATGGGCACCTCTAATGCAAGCCTAACTGACAGAGCCCTTTTCCTCACCATATTAAGCATCTCCTTATCAACCAGTGTTGTGCCTTGAAAATTTCAAACATCCAACCATCACCCCTTCTTTATTCAAAGAAACTGATTCTGAAATCCTGTCCAACTGGTGACCTGTATGTGTCATATCATTGCTTAATAAAAGCTTTGCAAAAAGTGGTCCCCTCCCAAACTTTCTTTATACTTCACAGCTAACAGAGTAGCATATGAATTACAGTCCTGCATCTGTAGCAACATGGGACAGAAAAAAACCTTAAAGAAAAGTCCTTAAGAAAAGACTGGCCATGCATGCATGCTCATATCATTGGACTTCAAAGCAGCCTTTGATACCATTGTACATGGCGTACTTCGATGGTCTAGCAACTGGAATAAGTGAAAAAGCCCATTTTCGTTATGCATCCACACTTGCAAACTGACCAAAAACTGCATCCCGCCTGTATCACCTGCCACATGCCTCTAGTTTTATGACAACTGAAAGCTTGGTTCTCACCACCTTAGCCAAACAACATTCTGTATGAAGCGCGTCCAACCCAAGATGCACCAAATAAGATCATATTCTAATAAAGGAGTACCTATGGCTTATATTATGGGAAAAGCTAGAGCTTCTGTCGGCCAGATGCTGTGGATTAATTACAAGTATGGTAGATTCTCCATAATACGCTTGATACAATATTACGCAAGCAAAATTATCCAAGCACTGGTTTATGGCCTTGAAATAAAAACCACCAGACAACAAATATTCATTTAAGTAAAATTGAAGGTACAATTTGGAGAGGAGCCCTATTATTGTCAAACTGTTCTAATTTCCGTGATCCGTCACAAATTATGTCCTATTTTGTTGGCAGAGTGGTATCACTGATAAAATTACAATTATATGAGATGATATGATATGATATTGCATTTATAAATGCCTATACACAAGTGTTTCAAGGCGCGACGAGGCAAGGGAGGGGAAACATAGGGAGGACAAAAGACAACAATCTTACTAGGCCAAGTGACATTGAGATTACGCAAGTGCAGGGTAGAGGGAAGGGGGGAAGTGCTGGGGGAGTGAGAGGAGGGAGTGTGCAGTACAAAGGATAGAAACAAGTAGTGCAGCCAAGCAGGTGGCAAGTGTGAGGGTTAAGTGCAGACATCTGGTGTCAGATAAGTGCGGGTAAGGGGACTGTAGGGTTACAGACACATACCCAAAGTGCAAGGGTTGCCAGGAGGCAGTGCGGGTGTGCAACTGGGCGGGCAGGGACCTGGGCCCCTATTCAGAGGGTAGCCAGGTGACCAGTGCAGAGTCATACAGGAAATCAGCAGTGGCGAGGAAGAGAGAAGGAAGAAGCAAAGAGAAAAGTCTTGACGTGCTTACGGAACTGGAGATGGTTCTCCTCATGTTTCAGAGAGGCAGCGAGGTTGTTCCAGAGAGAGGTGCTAGCCAAAGAAAGAGATCTACCCCCAACGTGTTGCTTGGAGAAGCGACTGACCCGCAGGTAATTGGAAGTGGAGGAGCGAAGAGCTCGAGTAGGAAGATATTTCCAAAGAGAGAGTTGAGGGTACTGCGGTCCCAGGCCCCAGTGGCTGTGAGGATTAAGTTCAAAACCCTCTGCATTGTCCACATGGCCTTCTGGGGCCTGGGGCCTCAACACTTTCAACTCTCTCTTCCTAAATATTTTCCTTCTCAAGCTCTTCGCTCTTCCTCCTCCAACTCCCTCAGGGTCAGTCGCTTCTCCAACCAACGAGTTGGTGGTAGATCTCTTTCTTCACTGGGGCTTCCCTCTGCAACAGCCTCCCTGCCTCTCTAAAAATTGAGGAGAACCATCTCTGGTTCCGGAAGCACCTCAAGACCTTCCTCTTTGCCTCTGCTTTCTCTCCTCCTCTTCCCTGCTGAACTCCTGGCGGAAACTGAAACTGCACTGGTCACCTGGCTACGCTCGGTTCCCGGGCCCAGGTCCCCGAGCCACCAGTTGCACACATGTACTGCCCCCCTGGCAACCCTTGCACTCTGGGGCAGGTTCTGTATCCCTCAGCCCCCTACCAGCACTTGACACCTGATGTCTGCACTTACCCTTGCACCTGCCACCAGCTGGCCTCACCTCTTATTTATTGCTCCTATTTATTGTTTCTATTTATTTACTGTTTATCCCATGTACTGCACTTCCCCTCCTCCTTGCTCCCCTCGCACTTTTCCCCTTCCTCACCTCCCCTGCACTTGCACGATCTCAATGGCACCTGGCCTAGTAAGATCGTTGTCTCTGTCTTGTCTCTGTTCCCCTCCCTTGCCTCGTCGCGCCTTGAAACACTTATGTATAGGTGCGTTATAAATGCCATATCATATCATATCATATCAGAAGGCTTTGTGGACAATGGAGAGGAGCTTGAACTTGATCCTAGCAGCTACTGGGAGCCAATGGAGGGATTTCAGGGCTGGCTTGAGGCTAAGGACAAGTCTTGCAGTCCTGTTCTGGATGATTAGGAGAGGACGGAGAGATGAGGCAGGCAGATTTAAAAGGAGGCTGTTGCAATAGTCCAGCCTAGAGAGAACTAGAGCTCTGCAGACAGTGAGCTTCTGGGGGAAGGTGAGGAAATGAACAATACCCCTGAGGAGGTGCAGCTGGTAGTTAGACTTCTTAGAGAAATATCATATCTCCATCAGAGATATGAGGAGAGAAACGGAGAGTGTGGAGTCGAAGATGACCCCGATGTTCTTAGCCTCACAGGTGGGAGCAGGAAGAGGGCCAAGGGAGGTGGGCCAGAGAGTGACAGGAAATGAAGGTGCAGGGGAGCCGATGAGGAGGATCTCTGTCTTGCTGGCATTAAGGCAGCGATAATTGGCGGCACACCACTCCTGGATTGGAGACAGGCAATCCAAGATGAGAGAGAGAAGAGGCGGCAGAGGGGAGCCTGAAAATGAGCTGAGTGTCATTCGCATAGCACTGAAAGTTGGAGCAGAGAGCGGCAATGCGGTGAGCGAGAGGTGCCAGGTCTTGGTTGACGATCCAGGGAGAAAGGTTAGACCCCTGGGGAATACCAAATGTAGAGACAGAGATATAGGAGAGGAAGGACCCAAGTTGGACCTCGGATGGTCAGTCCGAGAGGACAGAGGTCAGCCAGGCTAGGGCCTGATCAGTGATGCCCAGGTTATCACAGAGCCGGTTGAGCAGGATGGCATGGTTGACCATGTCAAATGCAGATAAGAGATCGTATAAGATGAGGACCAAGGGGTGATTAGCATCAAGGTTAGAGGGCAGGTCTTCATGGATGTTCAGGAGAGCAGTTTCCGTGCTTCTGGCTGCTCTGAAGCCAGACTGATGGTCATAGAGAGAACCAACAGATTCAGTGTGAAGATTCAGCTGGGATATGGCCAGCAATTCAAAGAGTTTGCCCAGGAAAGCAGTGATGGAGGTCAGGACGATAGTTAGCCGGACAGGAGGGGTCGGCTGAGGGTTTCTTGAGAAGAGGGTGCACAAGAAACTGCTTCAGGGGGAAAGGGAAGGTTCCAGTGGCAAAAGAGTGATTGCAGAAGTCACCCAAGGCTGGAGCGAGGGTGTCAAATGATGGTTTTGGAAGAACAGGGAAGAACCTGTTTTGACAAGACTTTCATAGATCAGACTTGTCTAGAAATCTTGTCAGGGGTGAACAGAGGAAAGGCAGAGAAGGGAGGAGGAGAGGTGGCCGCAGGAGGGCCAGAGGTAGAGGAGACTGTAGAGGGAGAAGGAGGGGAGGACAAGAGGGTGGACAGGATGTCCTGGGTCTTAGAGATTAAATGAGAGGCCAGGGAAATGCAGAGGTCCTGGGAGGGGACAGGAGAGGTACAAACTGCAGCAGGACTGGCCAGCTCCTTGCAGATTTTAAAGTGTTCAGCCGAGTTGTTAGATGCCGCAGAGAAGCAGACTTGGATGTGAGCTGTCTTCTTGGTGAGGACAGAGAGCCGGTATTGCCTTTGGAGCAGGTGGCATGCCAGTTTGTAAGTTGATGCACACAATGCCAGCCATTTCCATTCAGCCACCCTACACTTGCGTTTAAGGATGACGAGGTCTGGAGGGCTAATCCGGACAGTGGAATGGGGGGGGGGTAGGGAGGGGTTGGTGGAGTTGTGAATTTGCTGATACTGTTAAAATTAAAGTTATTAAACGTGTTGGGGGAAGGGTATTGGGGGATCAGGAGAGGGGTGAGTCAGGGAGGGGGAGCAGTTGCAGGTTCTTGGGTTGTTATTATAAAATGCCAATAAAGAGTGTTTTTTTAAAAAAAAGGATGACGAGGTCTGAGTCGTACCCAGAGTTGCACTTGGCTTTGGGCTTCAAGCGGATCCTCATGACAGGGGCAGGTATGTCAAGAGTATCAGAGATAGAGGAGTGGAGCATGGAAAGGGCTGTGTCAGGATGTGAGTCAGGCAGAGGTGGAGGAGGGGAGAGAAAGTGGCCTCAACTGACACACGCTTCATGGGTCGGAAGACTGAGAGTGTTGGTGGCAGAGTGTGGGTTGGCTCAACCTGAGGGGTAGAGAGAGAGAGAGATGAGAGGAGAGGAGAAAGTGATCACTCCAGAGGAGAGGAATGGTGAGAGGGTTAGAGAAGGAAAGGTCTGAGGAGATCAGAACATCCACAGTGTGCCCTGCAGAGTGAGTCAGGACAGAGGAAAGAATAGAAAGAGAGAGAGAGTCACAGAGGTCGCGAAAGAGTCCAGAGGAGGGACAGGAAGCATCCAGGTAGATGTTGAAGTCTCCAAGGAGGAGGAGTTGAGTGGTCAAGGCCAGGAGGGAGGAGGAGAGGTCCACCCAGTCTGAGAGGAAGAAAGTGGTCAGACCAGGTGGACTATAGATAGTAGCAACAGTGATAGAATGGCCAGGAGAGAGAGAAAGCTTACAGACAAGGCATTCAAAAGAGGAGTAGGCCCGCATAGGAATGATAGAGGCAGGAATCCACTCCAAAAAGATCAAGGTTACACCCCGACCAGGACGGTTGGATCTGAGCCTGGAGAGGATCTTGTAGCCATCAGGGAGGAGAGTGTCAAAGCTTGTGACAGAGCTGGCCGTGAACCATGTCCCGGTGAGACCAAGGACATCAAGATCTAGTTCTTCCAGGAGACAACAGATGTCAGAGAAGTATTTGACAGCTGAGTGAGAATTGAGAGTGGCAATATGGAGAAGGTTGCCACCCTTGAAAGACTTCGGGGAGGGGTACAAATCAGAGGTACTCCATGCGGAGGTGTAGAAGGAGCTTGAGCTAGGGCAGAAGAGGAAGGAGAGAAGGACAAGGTAGCCAAGGTGGAGGATGAGGTCGCCAGAGAGGTGGCAGAGGAGCGAGGCAAGGAAGCCAAAGGAGGGAGAGAACATGGACAGCAGGAGAGGAAAGGAAATTAAAAAGGCACAGGAAGCGTCAATCAAAGAGGAGGATGTTGGCCTGGGGGCCTTGGACCAAGATGATGCCATTCAGGTAAACATTAATGATGACCTTAGAGGAGTGGAAGGGGGCCAGGAGGGCCTCCCACTGGGTGCCACCATTAATGGGAGAGGAAGAAAAAGTAGAGGGAACCGAGACCATATGAATAGTCCATAGGTCTGGCAAGGGAAAGACAAAGAGGATGCCAGTGAGGGTCTGTCTCGAGGAAGCACTGCTATAGGTATCAGTGATAGGGAAGCCTGGGTTGGAGACCAGGATATCATTTTTGAACTTCTTCCTACCAGACTTGGTGAGAAGGGCATGATAGTCAATAGAGAAGCAGTTAAAGAAAGAGAGAGCACCATAGAAGAGGTGGGGAAAGAGGGGAGATTAAGAGGAGTGCAGGTGGGGAGTTGGAAAAGAACAGTAGAGGTAGACACTAGGGGTGCAAGCAGATGAGACGGAACAAGACAGGACAAATAGTAAATAATTAAACTGAAGATACGAAGAGCTCGACAGGAAGAGCAAAAACAGGACTCAAAGCAGTATGGTGAACAACTCTCAGATTACCGGGGCATCATGAAAAACAGAGCAATCGATGACGGAAATCGATCTGCACCCTTGACTATGAAAGACAATGAGAGGAACAGTAGTTGGACTGAAAGAGTAGAGTG
Organism: Ambystoma mexicanum; assembly: GCF_040938575.1. Classification (NCBI taxonomy): domain Eukaryota; kingdom Metazoa; phylum Chordata; class Amphibia; order Caudata; family Ambystomatidae; genus Ambystoma; species Ambystoma mexicanum. Next base: position 1,144,223,580 of record NC_090935.1, on the reverse strand, counting down.
TTCTTGCTCCAATCGATGTAAGGGTTGTGCAACCTTAACCAGGGTATTCCCAGTATAACAGTAAAGTGCGCCGCCCAAATCAGGTCAAAATAGATAGTTTCCTGGTGTTCAAAGAAGACAACCTTGAGGCCCACTGAGGTATGGGTGATAGGCACAGAACTCAATGGTGTACCATCAATGCCTTCTACTGCTTCGGTTTCCTTTCTTTCCAGCCGTGGAATACCTTCCTTCTGAGCTCAAAGATCACCAAGGAAGTTTCTGGCGCTCCACTGTCAATAAGAGCCAGGACTTCTACCTGTTTATGGGGTAATTGAAGGTGAACACGAACCACCAAGTCTGGCGTCTTGTTCAACAGCTCCAGAGTGGGTGGCTTACAGGGAATGGTTCCAAAACTTCTGATCCTGAATGCCTACTAGGACTGAGGTCTTCCGTTTCCCATTCTCTGTGGTGGAACTTCAGGACAGTCATGTAGCGAATGACCTTCTGAACCACAATACATACACAGACCGTGGTCCCGCCTTCTTTTCCATTCTGTGCTGGACAAAGGACCTTGAGCAGCACCGATCTGCATGGGTTCTTCTTTAGGGGTCTCACTGGAAACTTGGTGAGGTGAAACAGGAAATGGAACAACTGGATATGATATGATATGGTATGATATGATATATAGGCAAATAACAATATCCTCCAATAAAAGTCTATATTTAGATCTCCATTTTATAATGATAAGTGACAAAAACGGTACACTTTGAATCTTCAAGAAAGATTGTGAAACTATTTTGAAGAACTTTTACTCGGATATAGATATTCTTCTTTTAACTCTGACTGAGATAAAGAAACAATAGTTTTGGTGTGAAAACAAGAGAAATGGTTTTAAAATATATTTTACTAGCCTAACTTCACCTGGGATGTCCATTCTCAGATTATTTTTCATATTCGACCAAAAAAGGTGAACAAATATTGTTGTTTGCCACAAAGGTAAAATGTGGTATACGTTAATTGCACTAATTAATTGAACACCAAATGTTCATTTATCTCCAATTTAAATTCTCAGATGACTATCATATTTGTATGCTTACTCTGATTATTTGCAGTGTTATGAACAGTGGTGGCCATTGTCGCTGCTGAACACACACTGCAAATAATCAGAGTAAGCATACAAATATGATATTTATGTGAGAATTTAATTCAGAGGTTAATAAAAATTTGGTGTTCAATTAATTAGTGAAATTAACATGTATCAAGTTTATTGCAAAAGAAATCAATTAAAAGAAAGACACACTCACTCTCTTCTAAAATAATTTGAAAACAAAAAAAAACAAGACCAGTTCAGCACAGACAGCACAATGATGAGCACTTTCTACAAATGACCTGTAGATGGCGCGTGGAACACCACAAAATGTAATGCAGAAAAAAAAAGATTATCTCGGGATTGAGATGACCTTTCGAGCTAAAAATAGTTGCATTAATTTGACAATGAAATAAAGAATATTCCATGCAAAATTCATGACGCCAGACCTCACCGTTCATGAGGAGTTACGTCCCCAAGATCAACACCACATACAAACCCACAAACACGACTTTGTTTTTTATATATATATATATATATATCGAGAAAAGAAAAACAAAAAAGAAAAAGCTAATCCAAGCTTTTTGGGCGGCACTCTTCTCCCACAATAGAAATGCACCAGACGCAAAAGAGGATCTCCGTCATACGTCCTTTATTTTGCTTTAGAAACACGGTGGACAAGCAGTTTCGGGAGAGAACAAACAATTACGCGTTTCACCCTTCCGGGCTTCGTCGGATTGTAAACATAGAAAACAGATGTCTCCTTTTAACATTTTTCTGATGTTGTAGTCCCTCTTCACTTTCATTTGAAGAAATGTTTTGCATTGAGCCTTGTTAATATGAGTGCCATGTTGGAAATGTTTCTTTACAGTGTATGTTTTCAGCTCCCTCATACATCTTATGTTAAAATCATTTCAATTATTTAAAGATTTCAGAGAAAAAGGAAATATCTTCTCTTTGAAACCGGAAACTGAACATGGCTGTAATTGCAATTCAAATCACATCAAAGTCATATACTTCGGTTATTTTTATTTAAATTCGCAGGAGCATCTGATTTTATTTAAACCCCTCCTCTTATTGCTATTTCTATTTTTATGGGTTCCTAATAGCCAACCATGAGAACCGATCATACTAGGGGACTTCCTACATATCTTTGCCATAATGTTAACATAGAATGTTTAGTATTAAGTACTTAAATTGGGTTTGGCCATAATTGGTCCCCATCTTTCCATTGTTATTCGCTAATGGATTATGACAGCCATGTAATACTTGGTGCTTTTTTAGGGCCATAAGATATATACTGCTTGAACTAGACTTCAACTTTAAAGTGCACTGTGCTTGAAATGTACAATACTAGGGATTGAAAGCAATGATATAATTTTGCATATACTTACGCACTGATGTCATGATCATAAAGTGCCTAGGGCCTTAAAGTGCCTTGTGTTTTAAAGTGCACGGTGCTAAAAGTCAAAAAGCATTTTGATAATTTTGCTTTATTAAAAAGCTATGAGAAGTATACTGCTTAGGCTAGATTTGAAAGTGCATAATGCCTAAAATGCATAGTGCTAAAGATTTAGTGCAATTTATACGCACACTCTACATAGCTGTCATAACTGCAAAGTGCATCATGTTTAATGGCCTTAAAGTGCGTTGTGCTTAAAGTGCACGATGCTAAAAGTTAAAAGCAATTTTGTGATTTCTCATATGTTTTATACCATTGTTGATTGACCTCCATCATTAATGTATGAATATATGCTGTAAGGATGAATCTGTTCTTGAGTTAATGGGCTGTTGTGTTGTCATTTTAGTGAAAAGAAAGAACAAATTGGTAATGGTAAATACTATTTTCCATAACCGCCTCAATAAAGTGCATAGTGCTTACAATTGATATGGCATACAGCTAATACTCGATTTTCATTCATATTTTCTTTTGATGGACAATGATAATAATATTGCATAAAATCAATTGGATCACCCTCTTAGCATTTTAATGTAAAAATCCCTAATGATAGATTGGTCCCGCTATGTGGCTATTCACTTCTAGGTATAGTATTTTATCAGAGTATACTCTTGCATTGATTATATTTTGTTCGTCATGTTTCCAGGGTCTACGCTAATATAAAATGCAAAGATGTTTAAAACATGGACTCATAAATGTTAAATGTTAAAACTGGAGATCTGTAATTTGTCACATATATCACACTGTATTTGAGGAAGCTTTTTATATACACACACACACACACATATATATATATATATATATATATATATATATATATATATAGATTTACCCATCGTTCCCTAGATATTAGTGCTGTTGATGTAATTCCAAAACATTTAATCAAATTCCCTAACCCAAATCGGCATATGCAATTTATGCGTTTTAGATGTAACTTTTTACCAACTGGTGAAATTTGCACTTTAAAAGGCCTATAAGAGAGACTGCTATGGGCGCAGGCAAGATGGCTGCCTGACACACGGCTCTGTGCTGAACTCCCCTGTGATCTGAGCGAGCCTAGCAGCAAGCCCCGCATCGAGGATGGCGTACAGCCAAAAAGAATGAGGATTGTGTGGTGCAGTGGGAGAGGCGCTTTTTAGAACCTGGAGCAACACAGCAGAGACACTAACTCCCCGGAATGAAAGTGAAAGTGCAATACGGTCGGACCCGCTAGTGCAATGACCGCAATGAAGAGTGGAGCCGGAGACAGCCCGGGACCTAAAGAGGCAACTGACTGCAATCAGAGAGACTCAGGAGGCACTCCCGCCTCATCTCCCTGCCAGGATGAAGGGACTGCGAGGAGGACCCCCCAGGAGGAAAGCGAAGAGCTGGGCTCTGCACCTGGGAGCGGACAGGCAACCGCACTGGAGAGAAGGTGTGTGCCGCAGGCCACTGGGAGTACCAACGGAGTGAGGGACAAAGCTCAAGGATCTTAAGGAGGAGACCGAAGACGGCAGAGGCAGGAGCGGCCTGGAACTGCACTCTGACTTATGGAAGGGAGAGGAGAAACCCACACCACGTGGACATGGAGTTAGGGCTGGGCACTTGGTGGAGGTAACTCCTGGGGAAGAGAGGAGTGCGGGAAGAGCTGCCCTGAAGAACTGCCCTGAAGAGTAGACCCAGGCATCGGGTAGCGATAAAGAGGAGGGTGTTCAAGGGAGCGGACAGTGCAGCGTATAGGCCCGAAGGGAGTAGTGGGCAAAGGGAGGGGAGGGAGGTTCGGCCCACTCTCCAGCTGAACTGAAGTGAATGGGAGTGGAGCCTCCAGCCCACAGTATACCAGATTGCCCCGGCAGATAGGAGTACGCAGGATGAGCCGTGTGTGTGTGAAGAGGCCTGCAAAGCAGTTGGCCCTGCAGACCCATGTCATCAGACATGATTGCCAAAAAGCTAGAACCCTATAAGAGGACGGTGCCAGGCTCAGCAGGACCTTTTGAAGCAGAGATGGGGTGGGAGACACAGGACACAGTCACAAATGTGGACTTCACTGCGCTGCTAAGGGAGGTTCAGTCCATCAGATGGGGCATCCAGAACTCTGTGTTGAGTGGCTGGAGCACTCACAGCTGTCCGCGGACCTTCTTGAAATGCACATGGAGGCATGCATAAAAGAACTAGAGGATGTGTTACTGAGCCTGAATGGTGAGAAGGCCTTCAATCGCGTGGAATGGGGGTTCTTGTTTGCAGTCCTGCAAAAATGTGGGTTTGGTCCTGGGATCCTAAGGCGCATACAGGATCACATAGATCCATACCAAAAGCAATCCAAGTGCTGGAAGATTACGGAAAGCTATCAGGCTTCAAGTCTAATAATGGAAAATCAGTCATTCTCCCCTTCGGTCGCTCTGCAAGGCAGCCACTTGTGGGCCTGGAGGGGTATGGTATGCATATAGAACATACAGAATTGAAATATCTGGGGATTTGGGTAACAGGAACAATACTAGACCTCTATGAAGCTAATTTTACAGGGATACTCAGTAGGCTCTTTTTGGACATGGAAACTTGGTCCTCCCTGACTCTTTCTTGGCTAGGCCGCTTGAACGCAATCAAGATGACTCTGGTACCAAAGGTGCTATATTGTTATCAAATGTTGCCTATAATGATGCTGGAAGAACACTTTAAAGAACTCACAGGCAAGATAATGAGATTTATATGGCAGGGACAGAAACATAGAGAAGCTGGGAAGATCCTAATGCAAACCAAAGCAGAGTAGGGGTGGCCTTGCCTGACATGGACACTTATTATAGGGCTGCACAATTCCGCGCACTGATTCCGCACCAGGGGATGGACAAGGATAAACACTGGGTAGATATTGAAAATCATATGCTCTGCCCTGTGACTGTGGGAGAATGGCTGTGGGCACCACTGAACAAGATACCACGCAGGGTCAGGAAACATAACATATTGGGCCCACTCTGCACACTATGGAATTTAAAGTGGGAGATATGAAGGGGATGACGATTCGGCCATCACTCTTGAGACACATCTGGGGGCCTCCATTTATAGAAGAGATTCAGGAACTGTTACGCTTCCAAGAATGGTTTGAGGTAGGGCTTGAAAGAGTGGGACAACTGTTCAAAAAAGAGGCATTTATCACCATCGAGGAGCTTAAGGTGGGCTGGGGCTGAGGAGGCTCTCAGTGTTTCACTTCCTACAACTGAAAAGGGTGTTGATGGCAGAGAAATGGAAGGAGGGGATACAGAGAGATTTGAAGGCAATGGAGTTGATATTTAGTGAAAAGCGGACGGCTAAGGGGTTAACTTGTAGTATTTATCAGGCACTTCTCCAAGTGGGTGAAGGGGACACTGGGCAGCACCATGGGAAGCGCAATGGAGGACATTATGCAATAATGCGGCAAGACATCTGTGACATGTCAATACAAGCTACATGGGATAAAACTCATATACAGGTGGCAGTAAGACCCCCATCACTTGTCTAGAATGTTCCCTGGGTTGAACTCATCATGCTGGAGAGGCTGTGGCCAGAGGGCTACTTATTGGCACATGTGGTGGGCTTGTCCGGAAGTGTGCACGTATTGGAACGAGGTGCTCAGCTGTGTCAGGAGGCTCGACAGGATAGAAAGAAAGATGGACCTATTGCTGGTGCTATTTGGGGTGGAGGAGGATAAGGGTGAGTGGATGTGGCTGCCACATATGGTAAATTTTCTGCTTCTGGCGGCTAGGGCATGCCTTGCCATAAGGTGGAAACCCCCAGGCTACCCACAGAGAGAATGTGGCCTCTCAAAGCAAGGGAGATTTATGAAAAGGAGAATGTAACAAGAATCCTGCACGATATACATCCGCCCGGAGAATCAGAGTGGAGCCCATTCTTGCTAAAATACAGCTGAACCTCAATATGGGGGGGGGGCACCTGTGACATTCACCTGTTCACTATGAGTGTTCTGGAAAGTCCCTACTAAACAGAAAGTTTGCAACCCAATCATAACAGTTGTTTATACATTCGCTGCTGTGGGGGTCTGGGGGAGGTACATACGGGGGGGAATTCGAAATAAAAAAGACACTCTACGGTTGAGGGGTCGGTTTGTAAAAATTACATGAACAAGAATAAATATATATTTTTTTTAAAAAGGAGCTATAACCCAAAGAAAATGATTATTGTCAACATTGTAAATCAGGAAAAGAAAAAGAAAGCCTACATCACTTGGTTATTGGATGTTTGGCCCTAAATGAACATACATTTTGTAAGTATGTACACTGAGATTAATGGTTAGCTACAGATTACTTTTGGTACAGAGTTTTAATAGGAAATTAAGTTTCACTAACTATTGCTTTGATGACATGTTTAAATGCTATAAACCTATTGAAATAATTTTATTCGAAGTTTTTAGTTGATGGAATAATGACATTTTTGATGCAAATCCATCATAACAATACGGTAGTAATAAGCATCCAATGAAAATGTTGTAAATAGCACTCCTGCTTTATGTAGAAACAACTTTGTGACTATGAATTTATTCGGTTTTTCTTTCTTTTTAATAATTTTTATAATCTTAAAATGTATTTGTAAGAGTTATGATTTGTGCTTTGAATTGTGTGAAAAGTTTCTTTGTAAAATATAACACACTAATAAAAAATAAAAAATAAAAGATGCACCAAAGCGGTTTGCTCTCAGTGGATGATGGATGGGAGAAATTCTGCTCCTAGGCCCATCGACATCCCCTTCCACTGAACAAGCACAATGGCGCCCATTCACAGACCTGAGTAGGAGCTATAACTTTCGTTTACACTATGTGTACATGCAGTTACCAAACATGCATTCCAGTATAACTTCATACTGTGTCTGCACATCTGTAGGGCTCTCTGTGCAGGACTTCTGATGTGATTTTAATGATTTATTTTCCAATTAATTAGTGCATGAATCGAACAGACAAAAAGCAAACAACAGGTGACCGTGAAGCCTAAAAAGTGCTAATGAGGTTTATGTTCATCATGAATTCGCATAAGGAATAATTGCAGGCTCCGCCCACTCCAGAATTATATTACTGTAATAACATGTTGATAGTGTCTGTAGAAAAAGGTCAGTACTCGCTCACTGTTGTGATCCTGGGGAGGATTTGCGCTCCCGCTGCTGCAGTGGAACAAACAAGACTGCACACATTGATGGTCTAATGCACTCTGACCCTGTTCCCGTGGCCCGCCTTTCTTTATTCACAATATCACAAATTACAGACACATCATGGCCTATGCACCATGACGTGTTTAGCTGGTTTTCCGGGATCTCTTGCCGGAACCGGAAGTCTCTTGTGTCCTGGCCGAGGTACGGTCAGGACATCACATGCCTCCCCAACTTGGATCAAAAGCGCACCATATTAATGACTGGGGGTGCGGCAAACTGAGTGGGATGTTGCATTTTCATATTTATCAAGTGTAGTTAATTGTGGATGAGATATGTTACTTTCAGTGTTACTTTTGGTTCAGTACTGATGCATATTAGCTTGCATGCGTGCAGAAAGACACATGCACATTAATATAAATAGATGGGGAATTCATGATTCTCGATATAAGTGGCCTTTTCACAATTAATCAGAACACAGTGGTTTGGGCTCTCTTGCAAAATGCACTTTGACTTCTAAACAGGTTTTCAGACGGCAGAAAGCAGATGAATGAGTGACTTCGGCCATCGCAGTCAGCAGCTGCAGAATTAGCCTTGAGTTTTTATGGTCTGATAATTCTCGTAAATAGTAGATATAATCTCCTGCTGTTTGAGAGCATGTGTGACAAATCAAATTCCGGGGCACCAGTGGTCCAGGGATGAATATCAGTTTCTAAACCATAAGTCAGACCCACACCTCTAGTACACCAGAAGGGATCCGAGCAGATTGGAAACAAAAGTCAGTTATAAACCTCCTTGTCCAATTTTGGTAACGTGGATGGAATGGCAGGCTTATCTCCAAAAGGTTGTGGATTGTTTGTTAGTTGCAAAACAGTGAAAATACAATTATTACCCAATGATAAAAGTGTCTGTCCAGTCAAGGTAGTACACAAATGTCTACTATATTATTATCACAACAGACAGGTCTAGCACACTACAAAATACAATCCACGCTGTAGAGGAATGCAGAGGACAGACAGTTTCAAAGAAGGAAAAAGGATGCACTGACTGACAGGAGGGTAGTCGGTATAGTAATTAATTGTAATAGTTTAAGGATACTTGGTTTCAACACAACAGGAGCAATGGGTCATAAAATATCACATGGGGTCTTTGGAGAAGGACCAGGCGGACAGAACCACAATGTACCTTGTGATGTTTTTGGTGCTAGGCTGAGTTGAGTCGGTTTAAGGGTGCTTTGCAGCTTCTGCGACAGAGTTCAAGACAGAAGATAGCTGCGGGTATCAGGCGGCAAGCAGTTCGGCGAGCGAGGCTGGACGGAGAGCTGCAGGCTGGCCTACACGGCAGCTCGGGTCAGGAATCATTGTTTCAATGCTGGTTGGCGGTTCTGAAGCACTGGTCGAGGCATCTCGGATGGCTTTCGCAACTGCGAAGTAACAACAGTCAGAGGTGCAGTCGGTTGAAGCTCGAAAGGCTCAACTGGCTCGAAAATGTTCTTTAAGGTGGACTTCGGTAGATGCTTGTTGATGCACTCCTCCTAGCTTCTTCAATCGGCTCGTGTCGTCCTTTAAGGCGGAGGGCCCAAAGCTGAGGAGAGTGTTCCAGGCTGCTGCCTTGTCCTTGGTTTGGTCAGAGACTCTTTGGCACTTCCCACCTAGGAAGCTTGGGTACAAATGCACAGACGTTAGAAACAAAGGACTTTTCAGGAGGGATTTAACCCATGACATTCCCCTTACTCAAGCCGTTAGAAAAATGATACAAAATATAGTTTTTTTAAATTAGCCCTGATTTGAGAAAGGCGCTGTGTTGACCGAAACACGTGTTATCAGAAAGGGCCACTTTTTGAAATACAAATTGCCACTCAATAAAATTTGAGTTGGATCACAGAAAAATAATTGCGTGAAAATGTTTACTTTTCTTGTGGCGCATGATTAAATATGAAGTAACAATTCACTACTTCATGCTAAACTGAGTGGAGGGACTTATTTCTTCATTTTGAATTTCATATGCATGTGACACTGTTTTCGAACTACAAGAGACCGTAGGGCGCAGAGGCCCATACGTTGGTATCCCTCAAGAAGTTCCTCACACCTTTTCACTTTTGCTGCTGAGTATATCAGAGCACGCTGTCTGCTGGCTGGGTACCGGTTCTGGAGCTGCTGGAGGGTCCTCTGGATTTAGTATCGCCCTCTGTTCCCTGGGAGATGTTTAGGAGATGTTTAGGAGATGTTTGGGGGAGGGATCTTGCTTCCCTCTTGGAAATCCTGGCCTTCCTTCACTGGCAGAAGATGTAAGGCAGATTGTATTTTCAGCCAAGGTCCAATGCTGAGTTTGTCTCTCTGCTTCTGGTGAAGCCTTCAGATGATCTGCCCAAAGAGGGGCTCAGCCCTCTTTTAAAGCCAAATGGACCACTGGGATTGGTGTAGGCTTAGCCTACCTTAATGAACCATTCCCGGGTCCCGACCAACATTCTCCTGTATGCATGAGGTCATAACCAGAGTGCTTTGCAACAGAAAAGGTAAAGGAGTGAAAACATGTAATACTAAGTCCCATCCATCTTCCTGTCTGTTGTGGATCAAAGGGTCTCTCTAGTTATTGGAGCTCTCTGTGGTTCCTAATTAAAACCGCAGGTCTCCCTTGAAGCTGTGGTGAGAACAGACTTTCTGTCTCCGTCAATCAAAATACTCGTACCTTCTGAATGGGGTCACCCTGCGATGATGACTACCGCTGTCAATCGATACTGAAGGCGGGAGCTGGCATCAGGTTGATACAGTGCATATGAAAGGGTGCTGGGGTTATCTCTCTCCTTTGTTAGCCTCAGCAGCCAGGCCCCATGTATGCCTGTTTGAATTAAACTCTGATTAGTAAGTGAAGCTGTCACCAGCAACAGAGGTAAACAAAAGGACAGGTCCCTAGAGCCTTTGTTCGTTTTTTTATGTTTTTATTGGCATTTTAGATACAAAGAACTCAATCCCATTACCCCCCCCCGGCAGCATGCCTCAAAAACTTACCATAACCCTGCACCCAAGTACGACCCACCCGAGTCACCCAGACATCCCATGCCCTCCGCCTCATTTGCCACGCATCAATCTCAATCAACACTTTAGCCCATCCCTCCAGGTTCAATCCCATAGCTGGATACGATGTGCGTAGTCCCAAGACGTCTAATGATGACAGCTGTGACACTTCCAGCATTCAGTCAGCACATCCACTGTCCATGATCTTCCATTATGCATAGTTCCAGTCCGTGAGCAATCACTGATCGAGGCTGTGCATGACAGTGCAGTGAATCCCCAAGCACCCTCGTAGCTGCATAATAATCGCGCGGAGGCCAGCCACACCCGTAAGTCGGCCATACCAAATCCCTCTTTAGAGCCCAACCAGCACCCTTCCGGTGCCATCCCCCACCCTCTTCTAGCCTCCCGCCAGGACATCAACGTCTGCAGAAGGGCAAGCTCACAGATGGGCGTGCATCAGATGGTGGAAACATTGCTTACAACAGAGCATCCCAGGCCTCACCATCTGTGCTCCCTTCCCTCATCCCTCTATACAGCGATCTGTGCCAAACCACCAATTCAGCCAAGACCCACCTCTCCAGGTCCGGCCACCAAGCCTCTATCCTGGGGCCCCCAGCTAATTTCCGGGCCATGATGATCCTCCGCTTAGCCAAAACACAGATGAGGTTTTTCATACGGGTAATGTGTGCTACATGCTTCCTTCCCTTTGGATATAGTTCTAGCAAAAAGGTCTCTGCCGGCCAAGCGTGCATCTGAATACCCACCCCAGCAGCCTTGTCCATCACCCCCAAACAGAATCTGTCGATGACCGGGCAGGACCAAAACATGTGGAAAAAATTGGCTACATCATGCGCGCATCTCGGGCATCCTTGCATCCTTGCTCCTCAAATGTATAAATCCTATGAGGGGCCATATAGGCCCTATGCGTAACATACAGTTGAATAAACTGGAATCTAGAGTTCCTGGAAACCCTCTTGATGTACCCCAGCACGCGAGCCCATTCAGCATCAGTAAGTGACCTGCCCAAATCAACCCCCCACTGTGCACGTACTCCCAGGGTCATCTCCCCGTGCCTGCTGAGTAGCAAGTCACACAATCGAGATACTGTATGACCACCCTCAGGTACATCATACATAGACTCCAGTGCTCAATCCCCTCACACCCACAGAAAAATCCGTCCATCGAGCTGCAATGTCCTCACCAAACCCTGCTACATTAAAAACTGGCCTGCATGTTTGCTCGAGCGTTGTTTTAGGCTCTCAAAATCCATCAACCTCCCCTCTTCTAGAAAGTCTCCCAGCGTAACCAGTCCGTGATCCTCCCAATACCTACAGATCCTAGTCATAGAGTACGACCCTTTTCCTGCCAGCGCCACCAGCGGAATATTTGGGGAATAAGGATCCGGGCGCCCAACCTCTTCCAAACCCTATGCCAAAGTGTCCTCGCCAACCTGAGAAGCCAGGGCTCAGGCGGGGACTGGTGTCTGCTACCGATAGGATCTCCTTCAAGAAACACCACCGGAAGGACGGCTGCAGAAGCATCGAGTCCAACGCTCATCTGCCAACCAACCCACCATGAACTGCAGCTGTCCCCCCGGATAGTACAACTCAAAATGGGGCAGCCATATTCCTCCCTCGTCAAACTCCCTCTGCAAAGTGCCGAGCGCAATCCTGCTGTTCTTCCCGTCCCACAGAAAGGTCCTTACCGCTGAATTCAGAGCAACAAAGAACCCCCTAGGGATATCATGTTGGTGAAATTATATAACAGGCGAGGCAACACTACCATCTTGAGCAGGGCAGCCCTACCCATTACCGACAGGGGCGAGCAGTCACTGCCAAAATATCATTGATTTAAGGGCACCATCTCGCACCTTCTGTGTGTTATGTACATGAGAAGCCGCCATGTCATGCCTGACGTCCATCCCCAAATATCTGAAGGTCTCCAAACGCCTTCTCAAACTCAAGTCAGGCGACTGTGTGTGGCCACAACCCACGAGTTCTGCCAATGGGAATAGGCAAGACTTCTCTCGACTTATTTGAATGCCTGAAAACACTGCAAACTGATCTATAACATCTAGGAGGGGAAATGGCCGCCAGGGGAGCACGAATAGAAACCTCTTTCGTGTGAGCTCCACACAAGGGTCCGTAAACGTGGACTGAGCCCCCACCACGAGACCCCCCTCGACCTCGCAACCACTGGATTTCGACATCGAAAGGAGCCTGGAGCCCCCAGGGAAAAACCTGACATGAATTGGAGCAGTTTTGGCCGAGATATCCATGGCTGATACTCTGACGCCTATCTGCGCAACAGGCCCACGGATCCAACACGCATTTTTGTGCGGTGTCTGGGGCCCAATACGGACGGATTGAGGAATTTACATACTGAGGCAGCGCCACCACCGTACAGCCCCACACCAACGACCCCCCCACAGCAGGATGTGAATACAAGGCATTCGAACCAGCGTGTACTAATGCCGAGACCCGTCTGAGAGGGAACACAATCACGTTGAGGTCTGCGAAGCAACAGGACCTACAGAGCTGCTTGACGCGCACCTGGACGTGCGCCTAAGCCACCCCCACGGCAGACCAGAGGAGAGAGGAACCTACGAAGAGCCACCGGAGTCCAGGTCATGGTGGCCCCGGCCCCCTCCTTCCATCAGACCCGGTGGCTATGACTGAGGCAGCGTGACTAGGTCAAAAACAGTGCTCCCCACCACTGCCTCCCTAACCGGTGGGCTCCCACACCCACACAACACAAGGATACCGGTGCAGGAGCCTCCGTTGCCCACCACCCAGCGGACCGCTCAACAGCACAGGGTCGCCCCCACCGTCCATCGGGATAGCATCTCCCAATCAACGCGATCATATGTAATCAAGAACACCCGCGGCCTGCCATAACTTATCATTGTGCAACCAATGCAGAATCACTACGAGGAAAGCGTACCCGGAGCACACTTGCTACAGACAGCCTCCCCCTTGGTGGCTCCTCGCGGCCCAGGCCCTACCGGCAGTAAGCCCCCCTGATGACCTAGTTATACATAGGAATCATCAGACATTGGCCTATAGGCTTGATGCCCAACAGCAGGACCACCACATCTGACATTGTCTATCGGCCTCACCAGAATCCCAACCCCTGCAGCCACGCGGAATACAACAGCCAACAGAGATCCTGGGGTGCAGGCCCAGGTGATAGGGACCAACAAGGAGATCACGAAGAAGATCCCTGAGGTGTCCAGTCGATCCTAGCAGGTCGCAAAAACAACCCACCTAGCAACACAGGTCACCGGTAAACTGTACCCCACCGTCAATCAACCACTAGAACTTTAGGACTCAAACTCAGATAACACTCAAGGAGACCTCAAAGAGCCTTACGCTAAATCATGTGACTGAGGGTTGGGCCTCTGTGGTGCACGGCGTGTGCCATCCTCAGATCTCCTACACCTTCCTGATCCTGGCCATCCCTAACCACGTGATCCTACCACGGTTTACTGGGCCTCACACTTTATCGTATATGGTTCATACACACCCTGGAAACCTACAGAGAACAAGTTTGGGGGACTCAGATGGCATCTAACGTCTTCCAATCCTGGAATCAGTCTGGAGCCATCTGGCATACCCCTTGGTCAAAGTGTAACCACAAGCTCCAATGCCTGCATATATACACCACTGTGGTTCTGATCGTAGAGCAATACGAGGAGATCAGGAAGTGTACCCCACAACAGATCACCCCTAACAAGATCGTCCATTGCTACATAAGACATCATCCACACTCTAACCCTGCTGTCCATGGACCTTAAGGGAGAGCTAGCAACATACTGGTTCTCCCCACTTTACGGCTCCCACAGCCCACCCGTGCCTATCGCACACAGTAGGGGTTCATCCATTGCAACGCTTCAGACCTGCTGTCCATGGACATTAAGAAAAGGTTAGCGAGATACAAGTTCTCTCCGCTCCACGACTCTCACCATCTGCCCAGTGTCACAAACATGTCGTCGACAATGCCTGAGGCGGTCGCAACCAAGGCGGACGTTGCCGACCTGCTCACTGAAATGAGGAGCATGAGAGCCGACATCGGAAGCAAGATAGACAAAATTACACATAGAACAGACAAGATGGAGAAGAGGCTGGAAGCAGTTGAACATAACCAAACCTCCTTAAACACTCTGGAGATCCAAATGGACCAACGACTCGCAGAGATCGAAAACAGGGAAGAGGAAATCCGTTTAAAGGTCGATGATTTTCAAAACAGAGAGCGCCGCAACAACATACGAGTATTTGGTATTCCGGAGAAGGAAGGTGAAACCGAACTGGACCTAAAAAAAACTCTGCATGCTATACTGAAGCTACTCTTTAAGGATGACTCAGTAGATGAACCTAAAATTGACCGCATCCACAGAGCTGGCGGCAAACCAGGCGGCCTGAGAACAGTATTAGTCTGATTTCACAACTACACGGATAGAGCTTGAGTCCTGGAGAAAGCTAGACACACACCACAGATAGCAATGGGGGAGACAAATATCTCCATATACCAAGATCTATCCTCCCTCACACTGGCGATAAGGAGAAAGTGCCTACCGATCACCAAAATGCTCAAAGACAAGGACATAAGGTACCGTTGGGGCTAGCCGTTCTCACTGACTCTCGAATGGGAAGGAACTACAATGAAACTTACTTCCGAGAGGGACATTTCCAGCTGCACGGCGGACTTACTGGGCGCCCATGGGGAGGGAGCACCTTCGGGTGAGCAGAGAAATGAGGACAGGGAATGGCGCATCAAGGGACCACGCCGAAAGAAGATGCAGGGATCCAGAAAGTTCAGGAGAATGAACGCCTCTCCGGACATGGATCACTGACTCCCCGTTCAAACCAACCAATTTGCCTAGTGTAAAGCACCTGATGGCGGGACCAGGGTAAGGTCGTAGCTGGGCACTGGAGACCATGGAATTTCCAGACATTATGTAAATTCAAGTTTACATAACATTTTTATTGGGATTAAAAACAAGTAGGTAGCGGTGCTGTATGCATAATAATTAATTGACGGTGGGGTAAACATTGTGCGTGTGCACTGTGATCGCTTTTCGAACAGTAATCTTGCAAGCTTTGTTACAATGACATCAGTCCGGGGTTCAAGCTGAATGGTTGCTATGTTGTTCTTCGTTTTCTCCATGTGGTTCTCCATCCCATTGGGAGCTATACCTACTTCACAGCGCTCAAATTGTACGCAACTCGTGGTCTCAAGTAGTACATCTTGTTTTCATTTGTGTGTTAAATATTGGTTGTGTTGTGCTTATGATTAGGTTTCAAACAATTATGGGTTATACAGTAACTTGTTATATTAAAATAAAGAATGGCTACTGAAATTTATTTTTATTGTGTTTTGTTCGCAGACACTTTGTACCGTACTGCCCGTGCCATAGTTCCAGGTGCCAGCAGATGGCTTCTGGTATCCACACTGAAGGATTACTATAAGCTGTGTTTTTTCGATCAGCATTATGTTAGACGGTCGATATGGGCCTATATGTCCATTTGCATTTCCGGCAATAAGGAGCAACATGTCAGCATTCATGATGTAAAAAGACAGAGAAGCAAGAGCGTTGGGCTTTGAAAGTGCAAAAATGACATGTCCTCTTCCACACCGGGTACCAAGGGGGGTCATTGAATTGTTTTGCTGTTGTGCCGTATGGCAAGACAAGGACAAAAAAGGACAAAGAACATTGAGCGTTTAACGTAATCTGCGTAGCTCGAGAGTCATGCGATCGTCACCAACTCTAACTTACCTGCAAAATTTAAAAATCGTTAGTTTCCTGGAGTTTATCATTTAGTGTGAACATTCTTTGAAAAATAAAAGCACTTGCAACATTGCAGACTATTGTTGATGTATCATTAAAATATTATATACAGAAATGCTATTTAGGGCAAGACAGAGAAGGTACGCTCTGTATGTGGATGTCTGTGATTTTCTTGTGTTTATCTTCCTGTTTATGCGGGCGTGGGTGATGACGTGGCATGTTTGGCTATGCTGGCCACGAACGTAATGAAAATATGTGAGGCAGATCGTTGAGACAAGTGATGTCAGCTTCGGGGGCGGCTGTTTTGATTTATTGCTGCGAGCACACTTGAACCTAGGGTGATCGATCAACAGATAAAATTAGCACAAGATGGCTGCACCCAACACGTTCTTTTCGCATGTATAAAAGTGAGGAAAACGAAGGTAAGATGCATAGGAAACATTTTATGATCGACCACCATATGCTCATAATGACTTGCCCGAATGATTGGGACAATAACATTTTTGAGTGCACTATTCCTTTAAAAGGGCCGTATTGACAAGATTTCTGTGCGTAAATAGGCCTGATAGGCACTTTATCTGGAGGGCTGGGTGCTGCCACTGTTGCAAGGTCAGGGATGAAACAGGACCAGTATGTTGCCATCCTCAGAAAACGTCTTATCTTCTTGGACACTGAGGTAGGAGGGTCAGCGCCCTTGACATCTGCTACGCTTGCTGGATCCGGGGAATCCCGTTAGCACTGAATATGTACCCAAAGAATGCTAATTCTTCTTTTTCAAATTCACACTTTTTTTAATGGATGGAGTGTCAGGCCTGACTCTTCGAGGCGGTGGAGTACTGAGGCCAGGTGTGTATAGTGATCTTCTGGGGAACGACCATACAAGAGTATGTCATCACTGACATTTATGGCTCCCAGTAAGTCTTGAAGTACTTTTCGGATTTCATTTTGGAATAATTCTGCTGCAGATGAGATTCCAAAGTTCAGTCTCTGGTATCGCTGCAGCCCCAAGTGGGATGAGAACGTTGTTATTTATTGAGATTTTTTTTCTAGTTTTATTTCGTGGTATCCTGATTGCAGATCTAGCTTGCTGAACACTTTGGCCCCTATCAGGTCTACTAATAGTTCACCAATGGTCGGGGTGATGTGTCTTTCTTGTCTTACTGCTACATTCGGTAACCTCATATCAATACAGATCCTTACTGCTTCAGGCTGCTTTGGCTTTGCTGTGACCACCGTTGGAGAGACCCACAGAGTGGGGTCTGATGTATTGTCAATGATGCAGCGGTCTTCCAGCTTCTTGAGCTCTGCTTCAGCTGCTTTCCTCTTGTGGAATGGCACCCGCCGGTGTCGCACAGCTTTGGGTTCTACAGTTGGATCGATGTGTAGAGTCACTGTTCTATTCTTGAGACAGCGGGTCCTCTGGAATAGGTTTGTTTGTTTGTCCAACAGTTGTTCAATTTTGGGAGTCAGAAGACTGAACAAGAACTGTATGATCTTGAGTTGTTCCGCAGTCTTGCAGCTAAGTAGGGTCTCAAACCTGACGTACACCACATATATACATGTGTGGCGTGTTTTGCTGTTGTAGGTGAGGTTAGATTTGAAGGATCCCTTCACTGGCAGTGGCTTCTTGCTCCCATATTCAAACCATCTTACTGTTTTCAGTTGTAGACAGGGGCACAAGCGAAGCTTCTTAAATTTGGATGCTGCCATGGCGTTGACTGTGACTCCGGTGTCTATGAGCATGCGTGTGTGCCCCATCTGCCAGGACCATGCATGCCAGATGTGCCCGGTATCTTGCCTTATTTCCCCTCTTTAAGATTATTAAGGAGGGAAATCATGTGCACTTTCTCAGTTCTCCTGCGATGGTGACTTGTTGGCCGTTCCGGTGAGGATTCTCCTTTTGACCGCTCTTCACAATCGCTTTCACTGCTACTTTGTTCACCTGCTACTGCTTGCGTCCCTCACTTTGGGCCTGATTCACAGAATCATTTTATAATGGCATAATCCCTTTGAAAAATGCTCTGTGAATCAGGCCCTTTGCTTCTTCTGTACTGGCCTTTTGTCGCTTCTCTGTCTTGCCTCTTCCTTGGTGTGGAGCTCAGGCATAGTGTGGCGAAATGACTGATTCGGCTGCATTTTCTGCACGTCCCCCCTTGAGCTGGACATGATTCTCATTTGTGCCAGGCACTGCTGCACCACTTGCACATGTCTCGTCGTTTTGGCATCAGGTTCTCGAGGCCTCTGCCGTAGCCTCTTGTGGCGGCAGCAGCCACCACTGATTCTGCTTCTGCAACATCCACTGGGAGGCGACTCATTGCGGCCTCCATCACCGCTACTTGTGCTTCTGTTTATTGTCTCCGGCGACCCACCTCCGGGTTGCGGTCCAGTCATAGGCTATTTTCTGAAAGTATGGTTCGGCGGAGTTTCTCTGAGGACAGTCCATGTATCTTATTCTTCATCCAGAAACTCACACCCGACTGCCATTTCTGTGAGTCTGGCATTGAAGTCATTAATTCAATAATTGCTTTAGATCTTTGCCGAGCTAAACTCATCTGGACTCGCTCACAGTCTGGTGAATCATCGTTGCAGGGCCTGCATGGTGTCAGCCCACTAGTTGACAATGTGATGCTGGGGGAAGTTGCGTGCTGCCGCGGCTGCAGTGGGGGTCGCTGTGTCCCGGCTGAGGTACGTTCAGAACATCATATCTGTAAGCCTCCAAATAACACTTTAGGGGTGATTCCAGCCCGTTGGTAGATGTCTCACCAGAGGCAGACAATGTAGGGCCTGAGTGGGCAAGGACTGCCCAAAATCTGTAAATGTCCACTCAGCAGCACTGTGTGGGCATTGTGTGTCACTGTTTTACTAAAGGATCTGCACCTGAGCAAAGCACGTGTGCCACAGATTCCAAAACTGGGAGTAGGAAACAAACTTACTGAACTCCCTCCAGCCTCGGCTCAGCATTATTCAATGTATACAAAGTGGACCCTTCCATTTGATATTATAAACACGCCCTGTCCAAATAAGCACTGTGTTTTGCAGAAACCACAATACAAGCCATTAGAAAACAACGAGTAAGCGAGAAACACGGTGGAAACGGAAAGATGTGAAATTGACAAAGACGCCACTTTGAATGGGGGTGGGGTGGAGCAATAAAGAGAAAGAAGACCTTCTTGCAGAAGTGCTAACGCCCGCTCGGCCAGAAAAGTACGCGTTTCAGCTTTCTGCCCTCCGAAACGTCCTTAGCGTTACACTGATTACAAGCATAAATCAGCTCACAAGCTGCTCTTGAGTCAAGTAATAAAGATTTGGAGGGTACACTTCTTATTGCCCTTTGCCTATCCAAAAACGGAGAGGTTGTCTACAGGGACCTTCCGAAACAGGCACTGTTGCATTTCGTTTGAGTAGAGAGACAACAGGAGCATCTTTGTAAAAGTCCCATGAGTACAGTTAAAATCCTCATAAAAATGACATGAAAACCCTGGGAACTCGCAGAGGTGCAGCTGGAAGACCAGAAGAACAGGGAGGCCCCGAGGGAGGCACTGTGGGCACCCAGGGAGGAACCAGAGGAGGCGGGGACAGGCCTGGTTCCCCCTTATCACTGTCGCTGTTCCCGGCCACCACTCCTCCCACGTGGTGCTGGAAACAGTTTCATGACAGTTACCAAAAAAAACTCCCACCCCTCTAGGCCTGTGCCCTCCTCCAACAGACTCTCGGCAGCCAATTGTCAGGGCACAGGCCCTTCCCGCCCGCAGAGAGAGGGGTGCGCCTCTACCCCACCCCCAGCAGCGCCTGATCGGCCCTGGACAGCTCCTCGCTTGTGGTGGAGCCAGAGGACAGGTCCATGCGCAGGAATTAATCTCGCCTGATTTGCTTGAATCCGCAGAGGGCCGGAAAGCCACAGGCGAGGCCCAGGAAAGCCACAGGCGAGGCCCAGGTACGGCGGAGGCGGACGGGGGATGCCCAACGAGGACTCCTTCCCCAAGGCCAAGTCTGGAGGGGGTGGAGGCCCCCACGGAGGCGGTGGCATGCCGCCCGGGCCCCTGGGCAAAAAGTCCCCGCGGCTGCCCAAGTGCGCCCGCTGCAGGAACCACGGCTACGCCTCTCCCCTGAAGGGCCACAAGCGCTTCTGCATGTGGCGGGATTGCCAGTGCAAGAAGTGCAGCCTGATCGCCGAGCGCCAGCGGGTCATGGCCGCCCAGGTGAGGAACACTTTTATGGAGGGGGTAGGGGGGATGGTGGGGTTGGCCCTCGGGCCTGCAAGAGGCGCAAGCCTCCAAACACGCAGGGAGGCGCGGCTAATGTAGACATGGAATGCGGCTCCTCTCCCCGCCACACAAGGGCCCGGTCCCCTCTAGGGGGGCATTGAGTGAGGCCCCTCTGCCCCAACTTCTATCCGCTTTCGAACATTCTCATCAGACTGCACATTTGTGAAGCCGCTGTCACAGTCCAGACACCCCTTTCTCTGCGACTGTCTGACTAACCTTCAGGTCAGGAGTGGTATGGTCTGAATACAGGAGTTTCCCCAAACTAGTGCTACGCATATTTGGCCACTCAAAGCTGGTCGGGTTCAGCGGGCACCTTTTCCCGGGGGCTCTTTGGCTTTCTGTAATTTAAAGGGTGGGAGCACTGCTACAGACCATAGGGCCGAGTGAGCTACTACCACTCTGGAAATGTCGGGGTATCCCCCGTTGAACATATGAAAAAGGCTCTATGGAGAAGGAACAATTCGAGCCAATACAGGTCTGCGAAATTTTAGATCTTTCTTGCAAAACGCAGTACTCAGCAACCATCGACATTGCACCCGAATACGGACGTAATATACATATAAAACGTTTAAAAAAGCAATTCAGCAAGGCTGGCGACCACGAGGGCAATACGCGATCACCCGCCCTCCTTCCAGAATGTTCACCCGGGCGCTGCCGCTTCCCCTATATTTCTTAGGGAATTTTCGGAACACTGTATGCGTCCCCTGGCTGCTGCCGGGTATGAGACGAACTATATTTTCGTCAAACTAAAGCACACTAAACCTGACATTATTTTGGGTTGGAAGCAGCGGCTGTGACTGACACTGAAATGATTTAAATGCGGGCAAATAATCCATACACGTTGCCAATGGTATCAAAACAATTACACCTATTTGTAACATTATATAACCGCGTTTCTGTTTTCAAAATGAAAGACCTGAAAATAGGGTTATTGTTTCAAAGCACAACTACTTGCCCCATTCTTTAAGTAATACTATCTTAATGAAAGTGGACTGATCCGGCACGAAACTATTGACATATTCTATCCTCTTGGAAAATAGCACGATTGTGTTTTGATTCGTTAAAAAACATCAGTCTGTTTTGGTGAATTAAGTAAACGAATTCTATTTTTCGATATGAATTATATGTAAATTAAAATGCTCAGCCTGCGTAATTCCTGCAGAAAGGCGACATGTTGGCAACAAAAAAAAAGCACAAACCGAAAATAAGTACAGGTCAACAGAAACACATATATTGGTGTTTCTGTGTGGGGAAATCGGGCGAAACGTCGTGACCGAAAATTAAACAAAAATATAAACTAATAATACATTTTCATTTATATAGTTTTTATCCGAAGCGCTTTGGATAGAACATGTGTATATACTATAACACTAATTGAAAAAAAAACACTGGACGGAAAGGGGCATTTTATTTCCTTTGGGCACAGTGAACGGATTCGAGTTAAAGTTGTCCTGTTAACACCGGTGATATATTGGAAATGAGTACTTACGGTTAATTTTAAAATAAAGCCCACCCTTTCTCCTGTGATACAGCCCAACCCAGTGTACCTACTGCGAACTTTCTCCCACTAAACCCCAAATCAAAGTAATGTTATTCCCCGCTCATTATAAGACACAGTGCTGAGAAGAGGCCGAACCAATTGATGCCCGATTAGCAACTAAATATTCAGAGTTTACAGAACTAATTACATTATGCATTTTTTGTGGGTGTCAGATTTTGGCTTCATCCGTTTTGGAGGGATACAGATAGACTTTATCGCTTCGTTTTGGAACATAACCGTTTTCATTAACCAAAAACAAAAGGCAACCAAGACGCAATTTTGTGCTCTTTTAAGCTCGGATGTCGTCAATTTCAAAAACTGTTGGAGGGCAACGGTTACCTTTTGTATATTTCAGTCCAGCGGGCAATCCCGCAAGGTAAGTGTTAACTTTGTATTTCGATTCTGCCAAAACAAACGTAGTTTAATAGTTCGCCGACTGTGGTGTGCGATCTACATGTCTCTCAGCCACCCGACACTCGTGTGGCGGGTCCCTTCTCCCCCTCACGGCACACCACACGCGTCCTTTACGCTCCACAGGCCACCCCCCACCCGAGAGCGTTCCTCTCCCAGCCAGAAAAGTGTCCTTCTCAATTGATATCAATGGGGTCAACGGCTCCCTAAAGCAGCCGCCTTCACCCTCCTGCCAAGCGCCGCAGTTGAGAGGCCTGGATTAATTGAACCCAAGCCTCACATGTTATTCTCTACCTTGGCTGCCATAACAATACTGGTTATGTGTCCTCTTTTTTAAACGGTTATTTGCACGTATTTTACTATTTGCCTTATTTGTTCTGTGTTTAACATTCGTAAACATATTTATTCAAATATTTCAAGTTTAGATTCTGCCTCTTGTTTAAAGCGCCCTGAAGGTGCCAATGGTGGCAGAACAGAAAATCCCCATGAAAAAAAAATGCAGTTTCCATTCTTTCATTCAACCTAAGACAAACTGCACACAAGGGGAGAGAGATATCGACTTCCGGGTTTAGTCATTTTACAATTAATTTCCCTAGCAAGTTCTGCATCTCTTTGCTTTCCTGCCCTCGGCCATTTCACGAAGGGCCTTATTTCCAGTCGTATTTCAGGGGATCGGGCAGACTCCAGACCGTCAAAGAAGTGTGTCTAAAACATGCTATTTCTTCTGGCCGGCCACCTGTCCTTGTAAAATGGTGTATGTTCAAACTCTTTTATTTTAACGTAGTCACCTAATCCTACATTTTGTTTTGGCTATGTTGGTTTTCCACAGAATTTCCACCAAACTACTGCTCCTCATATATTTTTCCAGTCACCATTTTCAGGCACTAAAAAGCAGACACAATAACTTGATTTTTTTTTTTTTTAATCATATACCTGTCCACTTGCAAATGAAAAAATGCACAAAGATCGCAATGGGGAATACATGAAGGAGCGTTTGAATGTGCGCATCGGCCACGCAGGCCCTCTTGTTTATCTTAGTGAGCTACTGCGCAACGCTTGGTGTGCAGAGGGACGTGGCCTTGTGTGTGTGAGCTCTTCCTGCAGT
The DNA here is from genome assembly GCF_040938575.1 of Ambystoma mexicanum. Classification (NCBI taxonomy): domain Eukaryota; kingdom Metazoa; phylum Chordata; class Amphibia; order Caudata; family Ambystomatidae; genus Ambystoma; species Ambystoma mexicanum. Next base: position 1,144,199,826 of record NC_090935.1, on the reverse strand, counting down.
CACCAGTAGGATATACTCCAAAATGCGCGCCACGGCTCCCCTGTTCTGAACAGTCACACTTGAAAGTGCAATTCTCAGAAGGATCGTTTTTGACACTTGTATGTATTTATTTTTTGAAAGCTTTGTTTTTAAGAAAGGGGTATATCACACAATACATCATAAGATGTAAGCCACACTAACAGGTGTGTGCTGAACCCGGTCTCTAAATCCCTCTAAAAGGCACACAAGATCACCCATCCCTTTCTTCCTTTTCTTTCTGTATAGTTACAAAAAGACGCTCACAAGGGCCAAACAAGAGGAAAAAAGAATGAGAAGGGAAAAGGCGCCATGCTTGACAAGGAGTATCCCCTCTGCCTTAATGCCAATAAGACTGAGATCCTCCTCATTGGGACACCCGTTTTTCCCTTTCCTCTCTCTCTCTCTGGCCACCCACTCAGGGCCCTGTTCCTGCTCCTTCCTGTGAGGCTAAGACCCTTGGTGTCACCTTCGACTCCTCGCTCTCCTTCGCTCCTCACATCTCTGACTTCTCTGACTTCTCTTCACAGTCAAAGTATCAGCTGCACCTCCTCAGATGTATTCTTCATTTTCTCACTTTCCCCCAGAAGCTTACTGTCTCCAGAGCTCTGGTCCTCTCTAGGCTGGGCTATTGCAACAGCCTCTTTCTAAATCTTCCTGCCTCTACACTTCGACCTTTACAACTTATCCAGAACAGAACTGCAAGACTTGTCCTTGGCTCCAAGCCCAGGGATTGTATCTCTCCAGCTCTGAAATCTCTTCACTGGCTCCCCGTGGCTGCAAGGATCAAGTACAAGACCCTCTGCATCGTCCACAAGCCTTTCTGGGGCCTGGGACCGCTCTACCTCCAACTTTCTCTTCAAAAACATCTTCCTTCTCGAGCTCTACGCTCATCTACATCCAACTCTCTGAGGGTCAGACGCTTCTCCAAGCAGAGAGTTGGGGGCAGATTTCTCTCCCCGGCGGGGGCCTTCCTCTGGAACGGCCTCCCTGCCTCTCTCAAACTTGAGCAGAACCACCTCCGGTTCCGGAAGCAACTCAAGACCTGCCTATTTGCTTCCGCATTCTCTCTCCCTCTTCCCTGCTGATGCACCTGACTGCTCTGCGCACTGGTCACCCTCTGAACTCGTGCCCAGGCTCCTGCATGTCCAGTTGCCCACGCACCGCTTTCAGGCTCCCAGCACTTAAGGGTCTGTATCTGCAACCCTACAGTCCCTTCTCTCTGCACTTATGAGCCACCCGCTGGCTGAACTTGTAAGTTAACTGCACTTCCCCCTTTCCCCTGGCACTTCTCCCCTTTCCTCTTCCCCGCACTTGCGCGATCTGCATGACAACAGGCCTAGTAAGTTTGTTATTTTGTCCTCCCTTTGTTTGCCCCTCCTTGTCTTGTCGCGCCTAGAAACACTTGTGTAAAAGCGCGTTATAAATGCCACATCATATGATGTATGGTATGATATGATATGGCATTTATAATGCGCCTATACACAAGTGTTAAAAGGCGCAACGAGGCAAGGGGGGGAACAAAGGGAGGACAAAACAATGATCCTACTAGGCCAGGTGTCATTCAGATCGCGCAAGTGCATGGGAAGGGGGGAAAGGAAAGTGCGCAGGGGGAAGGGAGGGGAAAAGTGCAGTGCATGGGAAGTGGAATAAATATGACACATAACAGCCAGCTAGTGGCAAGTGCAAGGAAGTGCAGACGTAAGTGCTAGTAGGGGGGGACTGAAGGGATACAGGAAACGGTCCCAAGTGCAGGGGTTGCTAGGGAGGCCGTGCAGGTGGGTAATTGACGGGGCCTGGGCCAGAGATCAAAAGGGTGGCACAGGTAGCCAGTGCAATTACGGTCAGGAATTCAGCAAGGGAGAGGAGGAGAGTAAGCAGAAGCCAAGAGGAAGGTTTTGAGGTGTTTCCGGAACCGGAACCGGAGATCATATCATATCCCAAAGACCAGATAGCATTCAAATTACACACAAAGCTCAACACAGGCACCATAAATGTCTACGTACCCATTCAAATAGTCATTCCGTTGGAACTGGATCTTCTCAGATTTTGCCTGTAAGCACATTGCGTACAGCTACAGCACCACCAAAGGTCTGCTAGTGGACGTGGCAGTTATCTGAACCCTCATCAATCTCTTGCCCTCTCTATTTCTATAGCTTGGGAAAGCCGTGGCTTGACCTCTTCAGTCCCAAATGCAGTTCTACCCCTTTATGAGGAGTAAACCTGTGCTGCACAGTTTTGACAATTTTTCATGGCAGGCTTTTTAAGGTCTTTTACCCAGGTTTCGAGGGATGCAATCTACTGGCTTCTACATGTCCCAGCCCTTCATGGACATGGATGTTGGGAGTCAGTGAATGCACAAGCCTGGGGAACACGACCAACAATTTTGACTGGGCTGCATATGGTTTGCCCTTCCAGCCTAGCATTCTCAAAATACACAGGTCATCTTTGTGAATAAGATGAGGTGCAGAATTTATTAGTCTGGGCATCTCATTGAAACACATCATTTGGGCTTCGCAGAGATGCCCATTTTTGGTGAACCAGCCCATGTGAGTGTGACACTCATGCATGTTTGAGTGCTCATAACAGTTGCAGGGCATGCCCCCTTCACTCATTCTCTTACTATTTTACAATATGAGGCTTGTGTGGCATTCCTGTCACTTTGCACAAATATCAATACTGCAACCGGAGTTCCACCGAGAGTATAGAGCCAGCCGTGGATAGGAGGAAGGCGGTCTGGATGTGTTAATATTTGGGGACAAACATTCAAGTTGCAAGCTACTAGCCGGCCCTAAAATGCCACTCACAACCTCAATTCTAAACATGTTGCTGGGTTTAGGAGGAGCTTCAGGTTGGTAGAACATTACCTAAATCTCCACCTTTGAGACCTGACCCCTCCCTCTCGGCAAGGAAGGGGCTCATGAACCTAAACACACTACATTCCACTTAGTCGACATGGCAGTGCTCTGGAGGATGCTCAGGGACATGAAATACAGGAGCCCTTTGTATGCATTTAAATGCAGTTATACTCGGATCTGATATGTGTATCTAAAGTTAATCTGGAATGTAATCCTCTTGTTTGCGTGGTTCACTTTCTAGTTCGATGGTTTTATATTAACAAAATCATGTTTTTTTATGGGAAGTCTGCTTTCTAGTTCTATGGTTTTATAATATTTTTTTTAAACAAATGCAGCAGCAAGTTTGCAAACACAAGGGCCCTCATAAAACTTTGTAGGTAACCACGCCGCTATTTGCGGCATGGCTGCCCCCAAAATCGTTCCGACTCCGGCCTGGTGAATGGAGTAATTACCGGTCCATTCCGAGGTCGGAGGGACCGGTAAATCCCCATTCACCAGGGCCATTCCCCATTCCCATTTGAGCCCCCATAGGGCACAATGGGAAGGCGGCAATAACGGTACCGCAAATTGTGGTACCGTTATTGACCCCGGTGTCCCTTTGCGGGTCCCGTCCTTAACGCCTGAGGATCCGCAACGGGAACTCGTAGTAGGGCGCAAAGGGATTACCGGCACCAGTGTCATTTAGATATACAGGTCAGATGTTGGAATATTAAAAAGGAGAACAAGCAAGAAATTATACATTTTATTTTTTAGATAGACTATTGTTACTGTAATCTGAGGTAAACTCTACAAGATTAATACCTAACACTAATTACATATATTTAAGTTTTCTTTCTTGTCCTGTGCCTGTCATTTTCGCTCTTCCCAATATGGGTAATATTGATTCCTTTTGAATGAAAAATGATTAGAAATTTAAATTTTTGAGCAAATACAAACTTGATTGATAGTTAACTAAAGTCCCTGAAGAAGCTCACCAGTTTGGGGAGGAAATAAGGACTATGATATGATGGAAACACGAATAGGCCATTGTTTGGAACAGTGTTAATCATTATTAGTGTACCACTGGTCATTGTTTGGACAAGCGTAAATTTACTTGATTACATATGTAACTGGTGAATTGTAGGACCTAAAGGTTGTCCCTGATGGTAGTTAAATACTAAATAGAAGTGTAAACATAGGAAATAATATTTTCCCTAAGTAAGGTACAAGTAGTTTTTTTAAATGTACGCATCGTAAGAAGGATTGATTTGATTGCAAATTTAAATTAGCACATATGTTATGTTTAGTTATTGTTAATGTTGATTTAAAAATTGTGTAACCACCAGTTGTATGGTTATTAACTAGCATCACAAGTGCAGCTTATATTTTGAAGGATGTCTAAATGTACATATCTATATCACAGAAGAAGAGCACACGTTATCCCTGAATTGAGTACCTGTGATAATGGCTTTGTCATGAGATTTCATATATGGTGTGATTGCACAGGGCTCCAATGCTCTACAGTGGCGTAACAGCCATAGACATGTTTAATTGGTCTAACTAACATTGCTATTAATGCTTCTCATTCCAGAAGAGTGTCTGTGTCTGACTGACTCTCCTGCTAATTAGCGGTTGAGACTCTGATTGGTCAGCAGAACTCTGGAAAGTTGTTAAGCTTTGGGTGGCCTGTGTTACCACAAAGGGAGAGGGTAGGGTTTGTTTACACATTCAGTGATCAGCAATAGTTGCAATGGACGACAATTATAATGTTTTGTATATACCAACAAATATTCCAGAAATGGTGGGAACTAAGTACACGTTCCCACATAAAGTAAACAAGCATTACGTGGCAGTCAACGGAGAAGAAAACAGCGACATTTCTCTCTCCTAAAGACGCAGATATTGGCTGTTCGAAAAAATAAAGTAAGCAGTATGGCTGTGCGGCTAATAAAAGCAATAACACTGTGAAGTCAAATGTGCCTGGAATGAGAATCGGTCATTCGGAGCACATTTTACAATGAGCTTTGAACCGGTTCATCTGTACGTGCTTGCAACTTGAGTGTTTGTCTCAAGATGTTAGCATCCACCTGGTAACGCACGGCGAGAAGGAAATGGTGTGCTCCGTGTATGTGTAGAATTTCAGGTGGCGCGTGACTTTTTATTGTTGGCTAGTAGCTTGCAATTTGAACTATTTACCGGTGACCCCAGCCATAAATATGTCCAGGATACCAAGTCAAAGTCCTTCTCAGCATCTAATGTTGTCCCTATCACCCATAACTCTTGACGTAATACACTGAATAGCTGGTGCAGGTTCAAACTCGCCTGAGTGACCAGGTATGAATTCTGATGACGAGGATTCATGAGTTTCCTCTTTTGGGGAGGCGTGGGGTCAATATTTGTGCAATGATTTTGGCACGTATTTTACTGTCTGCAGGGTGATAAGGGCTGGTATGATGCACAGGGCGTGGCGCCTTTATTTGGTTTGTATAATCCCATAATACAAGGATCACGCAATGGAGGGGTTAATGCATGTGCTCAAATAGCTCAAGTAGCAGTGGAACGAGCAGTAGTGAATAGTGTTTATAACATTCATTGCTAAGTGTATCGGTGCTAGGAAAGATTTCATAATTGTAGGTAATTTTCCCTTCATGTGGCAACCCCCAAACTTTTTGCTGTTGTTTTACACCCTGATCTAGACTTTGCCAGAGAAGCGCAGCCTTCAGCCGCACTCCTCTGGGCTTTCGCTCAATTCTTCTGGGGAAACTGACATGCCCTTAAGACAGTCAGTACTGGGAGACTTCGTTTCCCTTAATCCTTTCCTCATGTTGCAGCTTTTGAGCAACATGAAACAAGAGTGCACCGTAACTTACATTACCGCGCTCTTGGATCTCTAGTCAATGCAAAGGCCCTAGAAACTCTCGCTGGACTTATTATGAAATGTGCAAGCGTGTCACGGACGGGACGGGTGGCAGCTATCGTTTCTTTGTGTTTTGAACCCCTTTTTGCCATGTTAACCGCGCTTCCTGCGTTTGGCCCAAATGGGTGGCCTGGCCTCCAAAATGGCCATGCCACGAGGTTCTTTGTCCTGTCCGCTGACCGTCCTGCCCCTTCACCCAGGTCGAGGCGACCCGGGGCAGTCCTTATTTGGTCATTCACTTTCCCGCGAAACACAACGCTTTCGCGGGCTTCTGCATGCCTTGTGTGTGCCTCCAGGATGTGGGCTGGGATGTCTGTTGCCAATACACATCCTGGGTGCCAGAGAGTCTAGAGTGTCCTGAATGCCTGGGACCACTGTGGTCCATGATAGGTCCACGTATGGTGTGAGTATTTGCGAGCGGATTTCCAATTGGGCCCTCTCCGTTTTGGCGCGAAGGGAACTTTGGATAAGAGGAGGCTGAAAATATCACTACCATGTCGATCTCCTGAGTTCTCACGAACAAAGGATAAGGAGCCAAGTATCCTGCGACTAAGAAGCTGAGTCGAGGAATCGCTGGTGACCTGCTGAAGGTTTGGCACCCTGCACTGCTGTCGTCCTGCGAGACCACTCGGCCTCTGATGGAACGAGAAGGTCTGCAACGGCCCTTCGACCCTTTAGAATAGTGGGAACAACTATTCTCGGCATCTTCACCAAATCCTGTACGTAAGCCTTCGGAAGCGTCCCTGGGCCATCCAGTGGACTGACCAGCCTACACAGGAATCTTGCTCTGTCACCGCCATCTGGCTTACTGCTAATCCCGTGTCCTCGGCACTCTCACACAATTCGTACACTTGGCGTTCCCAGGTCTGAAGTGAGACGTGTGCTTTGGGACCGGAATACACGCGGCTGCCGAGTTGCCCTGCTGTGGTAACAACCCTTTGCGTGCTCGCTGCATCGGGCACACAGTCTCGACCCTGACGCCTGCTGTCGCAGAATCTACATGGCGTCGAGACGTCCCTCTGATCGTATCCGAACCTGCCAGTACCGAAACTGAACCTGAGAAGCCTGGGTCTGCCTGCATCGGGGACCGGTGAGTAGTCAATACCCTAACCGGTCGCCCTCCCGCAGGAGCCTGTGGCTTTTCATCGCTGTTGTAAACAGCAACCCTTTCCCGCACTCACGCCCTGCTTCTGCCCCCAAGTGGAGGCCTTGCCTGAGTCACGGGGATTTGTTCACCATCTTTTCATCCACTTTTCTGAACTGCCTGATTTCCCTAAAGAGACTCTCCTTTGCCCGTTGGCAGCCGCGTGTGCAGGTACTTTTGAGCACATGGCTCCACTCTTCGTAGGGCTCGGACTTCCTTCTAGTTAGGTGGCCTCTGATGTCGAACTGGGTCTAACGATTACTTGCACTGCCTGTTTTCCTCCCCATCTAGGTGGTCTGCATATTTAGTGCTTCTAACTCTTTAGACCCCTCGGTCTTGTATATATAATTGTATTGATTGTGATGTGTTGGTTTACTGGAGTTTTACCGTGATTCTTTACTATGGTCGATGTTACAAAGGCCTTGTAATAAATGTGTCTATATTTTTAATATAGCACCTGTCTGGAGTAATTTGTAAGCGTCCTTGCTTTGTGTGCTCATTGCGGGCTTTCAGTCACCCTCACCCCTCTTGTGACCTAGTCTTGACCGCCGCCATCGCTACCCTGATTGGTCTGGCTTGTCCAGAGGTTACCCTGTTCCAAGAAACTAGGCTGGCCTTCTGAACCTCTGCCCCTCCAGGACAGAGTTCAGGAATCCATTTTAACAATCGGGACCCAGGGTATTGGTAGATTTGATACTGTTAATGGCCCCAATAATCTTATACCGTCAAGTTTGCGCATACATCTAGCCGCTCCTGTTTGTTTAGAGGAGACAGTTCATTATTTTGCAATTATGCATTTACTCCGTCTTCATATATAGAGATCTGCTGCTGATATCATTTACATTGATTTGCTGCAAACATCTTGCAAGATTTCCTTATCTGTCTGTACCATATCACCCTGTACATTTATAATATTTTCTATGTATCTGTTTTCTTTTTCCTGCAGAATCTACCAGGTTAGGAATTGCAATGAGTGCACACTTTCTGCATATTTTCACGCCTATGAAAGTGTTCTGTGGCATTTATTTAATGTATCTGGAGGTTGGATCTTTATGTTTGGGTTTAAAGAGCCTACATTCAGCCATCGTAGCACGGTACCGATTTCGATCATGTTCTTTCTCCACTGCTCCATGTCACCATGAGATCTGTTTGTATGGTGCAAAGGATTCCTGCCTCCAATAAAATCGATATCTCCCAAATGCCTTAACTCCCATATTTGATGTATTACTATTCCTTCTATCCTTTTTCTAACCCAGATGTTCCTCATCTCGTCCTCTAATGATGAGTCAACCACTGTGACGCTCAACACGTCTAACTTGAATCTTCCTTTGGGTCTGGCCCTAGTCGACGCAATGCTAACCTTTATGACTGGACCGTGGTCCGAGAATGATCTAGAAAATATTTCACTGTCAGGTATCGCACGTGTGATATCATGGGATGTTAAGAACCAGTCATTCCTGGAGGACGAGTTATGGACCCCTGAGTAAAAAGTGTACGACTTAGTGTGGGGGTACAGCCCTCCCAAACATCGGACAGGTGTTTTTTTTCAATGTGCGCTGCTGTTTTGGTGAGGACCATGCACAGACTATCCATCTATGCATCTAGGTTAATATTAAAGCCACCAGCTTTTATCCAGTCAGCCTCTTAGCCTTCAGATCCAAGTACATATATTTGTTAAAAAAAACTGGGGCTGTTGGAGTTGGGATCTGGTTGACCCACGGGGCTCCGACGTGTAGCAAGTAAGTATATTATTGGTCTTACATCTTCATATGTCCATGTGTTACTTTATAGAGTGATCACTAAATAAATACATTTGTGATGGTGTTGATTTCTCTGTGATACCCAGTGCCGTACCCCCATCGGCAACCCCGATCATCAGATAAAAACATTTACCCACCCAACCCTCATAACACAAACCCATGTACTGCAACAACATTTTGGGGTCATCTTCAAAGGGGCGGGGTGGGAAATGAAGGCGTAAAAGCAAGGTATATTACTTGAACCCTGGCATCTTCGATTCAGCCCATTTTAATGCTCGCACGCAGCAGAGCAGGGGAGCAGATGGGCGTTAACCTCTCCGCCATACTTTCCTTCTCCGTCTTGTGCGAGCACTTTGTGTCATGTCTGCATGAGATTTTCATGGAAGCGTTAAGCGAATGGATTCCTATGGAACCTGTCTTAAATTAGCACCCGATAACATAGCACATAGATTCCATAGGAATCAATTAGTAAACGCTATCTGCAAAGCTTAATCTGCAGGTGGGGTTTACTGTTTTGTAAAATGGAGCATAGCACGCCTTGATTTACTTTTCAGTTTTGCATTCTGCTTCCAAATAGTGAGAATTGCAGGTAGAGGACACCAATAGCACTTAAGTGCAAATGTTGGTTAATCTCCTGCATGCAATTTTCATTTGTTAAACAACGAGCCCCTAATCTGAACATCACAAATAGAGTAAGGTGGGCAGACTCACGGAGCGCTCCCCTTACAATCATGAATACGAACTCCACAAACCTTTTGCTCAACTCAGTGGCAAATAGTATTATATATGAAGTGCAGTGGTGGCACAAGTGCCATACATATGGGCCTCATTACGGGTCTGGCGGTAACCGTGCCTCTGATACTGGCGGGTTGCCACCGGACCCGTAAATATTTACCGGACCTGACTTCCCGCTAACACCAGTGGATTACAAACCTGGCGGCCCAGAAAGTCAGGCATCGGTAAATTCTAAGTCCAAATGGGAGTGGGGACCACGGAAGCACTGTCACCGTTGTTAACAGTGCCGGTGCTTCCGTGACGGTCTGCCTACCGTGGCCGCTGTGCCCAGCAGGGTCAGACCTGTTGGGCACAGCGGCTCCGGCAGGTAGACATGTAGTATACCCGCCTGTAAATAATGGTGTCAGTAAACTTACTGGCACCATTGTGTCTGGACCGGCATGCTTATAATGAGCCCCATTGTCTTCCATTTGTGGAATTCCCTTCATCATAGCTACCAATCTTGCATAGTACCTGCGTCGACATAGAATGAGTCTGTGTCTTTCAGATCAAGTGGGAGTGTCGAGTTGGCGGCTTTCTGACATCCACATATGGGCACCTCACTTGGGAGCCAGACAGTATATGCCCGGGGGAACGCTGTGGTGTGCCATTTCAACCTTTTCAACGCTGCAGTTTCTCTGGCAAATCCTGCGGTAACAGATGCTCGACCTGCAGCCTGTTCTGTGCAAGTTGCTGTTCATCCAGCCAAATACATGTCATATGTACTTCAAACATGTACAGTTGCTGACGTCCATGTGCCCAGTACCGCCATCAGGGCTTCTAGTTTAAATGCTGCGCTCTGGACAGCTGCATCCCCTTTGTTGCCTGTGCGACCACCAGCCATGTGATCGCCCATAGCCTATGAGGTATGAGCGCCATGCTATGTATATTGGTTCGTTACTCCTATGTACGGAACATTCTCATTGTATTGTTTCCCTTAATTAACTCTGTATGTGCTTATTTCTAAGTTAATCTGTACACCCATGACGTATCTACACTTTTCCTAACACCAGCTTACCTTCACTGACGCTAACTGTGTCATGACCATGAAAACCGCCGATCATATCACTGTTATTTGGGTTAGCCGTTCAAATCAGTTTAGATCTTAAGAGCGTTCTACATTCTCTGCGTGCATGCTCTCCGGTTGAGTTGGAGGGCTGGTCTGGGGATGTGTGGTGATGTCATACCCCGGTCCAACTGGCGGCTATTACCGCGTTGGCGGCTATACCGCCATTGATTGTTCCATCACGTTCGTTCAGAACGGCGAGCAACGCTCTAGTTGTTCAACTAACATGGCTGCCGCTGGGAAGTTTTTAGCGTTTGCACTCCCAGCGGTCGGCGCGTTGCAACCGTTCTGACAGCTTTCTTCGTTTTCGGTGAATACGCCAGTTATTTTGCTTCATACCGAAGATCTTTTCTTTCTCTGTCGTTTCTGCCTCCAGCGCTGTTCTGTTTACTTACCTTTTTTCCGGCTTTAGCAGGTCATCTCTCTCTATATTTTTCTATTTTTTCTTTCTTTCCCTTCCACCGGAGTACCTCCGCTCTCTCCGGCAGTCTTGTCTCCGTTTCCCTCCGCTCCGTTCCAGAAACATTTGTTCCCATTTTTCTCCTCTTCTGTTCCTCCTCTTCTCTCTCTCTTCTGTTCATCCTTTTTCCGTGGAGGCTCATTTTGTCCTTGCAAGTGCTTATTCTGTTACCTTTGTAATTTCCTCCTTCCTGATCTATTCATTGCTCAATACGGCTTGTGAACCACTCCTCGTGCTAGTCCTGGTGCTGGGCGTGTGCCCTTCATATCGCATCACATTGCAAGGGTTTTTTTCTGCCTTCTGGCTTTTTCCCCCATATTTGACAGCCTGTTCCCTGGGTTGGAGCCATAGCGTTGGAAGGGAACGGCATCACTGTGGCTTCAACCCGAGGCAGACACATTCTGCAAAAGAAGGAGAAGGATTATCTGGCACACCGACACAGACTTCAAGAAGACCCCAAGACAGACAACACAAGTGAGGAGAGTGGTGCAGGGAGTGGGTTGGAGAAGAAACATAGTGAGAAGAGTGGGGAGAAACCAAAGGACAAGGAGGACAGGTGATCAGCGTCAGCCTCTCCACATAATCCAGCACTACCTGCTGTGTGTTCCATAATGAGATGCGCTTTGTCTTTCACAATGATTTTTAGTTCTGCTGGATGCAGCATTCTGTATTTCAGCCTTCTGGCCTGTGATGTCTGCTTGACTTCATGACATTTTCTCTGGGCCTTTTTCACAACCAATGTTAGATCAGGATAAATACTCACAAGGTCACTCCTGGACAGGAGTTCCCTAGCTGCTCTCAGAATGGCATTGCAATCCTTATAGTTCAAGAGGTGGGGCAAAGGCCTGATCACAGAGGTGACTCCGGGATCTGTGTGCTGTATGCCCTCTCAAAGATAAAGACTGCAGAGAGCTGTGTCTTAGAGAGCAGTTATTTTCTCCACATGCATATCATTGGCATCTCAGATCTAGACTCTACAAAACCAAGAATGTGTACATTGTTGCAGCTATTCTGACCTTCTTGGACCTCAAGACGATCTACACATTTCATTTCTTTAGTCACGGCTTGACCTTTTCCTTAAGTGGCCCCAATGTGTGTCCTCGACTGGCTGTCATGTGGGCTTCTACATCAGTGACTCTCGTGGTAACAGATTCCAGATGGTGCTGCATGAGATCAACCTTTACAGACAGAGCAACTATTTTGCCTGACAGTTCTTTTATTGTGTGTATTGCATCCAGCATCTTGGAGGGCTTGGGATGATACAAAGTATGCAATCTCTGTGTCAGTTCTGCTTAAATCCTCAGGTGTCCGTGGCATCTCTCCATGCTGCATGCACAGTTGAAACGTCCACTGAGCCATGGCACGTTCCTTAATTCTCCTTGCGACTCTCTCTCACTCTCTATTCTCCCCTCTGACCTCTGCAGGGCCTACTCAGAATGTTCTGATCTTGTCCCCTCTCACCACTCATCTCTCCTGGAGTGACCACTTTCTCCTTTCCTCCCATCTCACCCTCTCTACTCCTTAGACCAAGTCAACCCCAGCACTGCCACCTACCTACTCAGTTATTCGACCCATGAAGCGTGTGTCAATTGAGGTCTTCGCCGCCACTTTCTCACCGCCCCCCCTTTGCTGACTCACACCCTGACAGAGCCCTTTCGATGCTCCACTCTGCTATATCTGATACTCTTGATGTTCTTGCCCCTGTCATGAGGATCCGCTTGAAGCCCAAAGCCAAGTGCAAATCTTGGTACCACTCAGACCTCGTCACCCTTAAACGGAAGTGCAGGGTTGCTGAGTGGAAATGGCATGCTTCTGGTACATCCTCTGACAAACTGGCCTGCTGCATGCTCCAAAGGCAATACCGGCTCTCTGTCTGCACTAAGAAGAGAGCACTCATCCAAGCCCGCATCTCCGCAGCATCTAACAACTCGGCTGGACTCTTTAAAATCTGCAAGGAGCTGGCCAATCCTGCTGCAGTCTCTACCCCTCCTGTCCCCTCCCAGACCCTCTGCACGGCCCTGGCTTCTCATTTCACCTCTTAAACTCAGGACATCCTGTCCTTTCTCTCTTCCTCTCCTCCTCCTCCTTCTACCGCCTGCTCCTCCTCTGGCCCTTCTTCGGCCACCTCTCCTCCCAGCTTCTCTGCCTGTTCTCCTCAGATGAGGTTTCTAGAAAAGTCAGATCTATGAAAGTCTTGTCGAAACAGGTTCACCCCTGTTCCTCCAAAACCATCAAGGACCACATTGACACCCTGGCTCCTGCTCTAGCTGATTTCTGCAACCACTCCTTCGCCATTGGAGAGTCTTCCCATCCCCTTTGAAGCACTCCCTTGTGCACCTTCTTCTTAAGAAACCCTCTGCTGACCCTTCCTGCCCGGCTAACTATCGTCCAATCTCCATCACTCCATTCCTGGGAAAACTCCTGGAAAAGCTGGCCATCTCTCAGCTTAATCTTCACTCTGAATCTGTTGGCTGTCTCCACGACCATCCGTCTTGCTTCAGAGCTGCCAGAAGCACGGAAACTGCTCTCCTGAACATCCGTGAAGACCTGCTCTCCAACCTCGATTCCAATACCACTTGTGTCCTCATCTTACTTGATCTCTCTTCTGCCTTTGACACGGTCAACCATGCCATCCTACTCAACTGTCTCTGTGATAACATGGGTATCACGATCAGGCCCTGGCTTGGCTGACCTCCTTCCTCTCCGACCGACCCATCCAGGTCCAACCTGGGTCCTTCCTCTCCTCTATTTCTACCTGTGGTGTTCCCCAGGGGTCTAACCTCTCTCCCTGGCTGTTCAACCAATACCTGGCACTTCTTGTACATCGCATTGCCGCTCTCTGCCCCAACTTTCAGTGCTATGTGGATGACACTCAGCTCATTTTCAGGCTCCCTTCAGCCACCTCTTCTCCTTCTCTCATCTCTGACTGTCTGTCCGCCATCTAGGAATGGTGTGCCACCAATGATCTTTGCCCTAATGCCAGTAAGACCGAGATTCTCCTCATCGGCACACCTGCTCCCTCCTTTCCTGTCACTCTCTGGCCAGCCTCTCTTGGCCCTCTTCTTGCTCCCACCTGTGAGGCTAAAAACCTTGGTGCCATCTTCGCCTCCACAATTTCTTTCTCTCCTCACATCTCTGACGTCTCTAAGAAGTCACACTACCAGCTGCACCTCATCACAGGTATTCTTCCTTTCCTCTCCTTCCCCCAGAAGCTCACTGTCTCCAGAGCTCTGGTTCTCTCTAGGCTGGACTACTGCAACAGCCTCTTTCTAAATCAGCCTGCCTCTACTCTCCGCCCTCTGCAACTCATCCAAAACAGTACTGCAAGACTTGTTCTTGGCCTCAAGCCCAGGGATCGTATCTCTCCAGGACTGAAATCTCTGCCTGGCTCTCAGTGGCGGCGAGGATTAAGTTAAAAACCCTCTGTATCGTCCACAAGGCCTTCTGGGGCCTGTGACCTCAATACCTTCAACTCTCTCTTCCTAAATATCTTCCTTCACGGGCTCTTCGCTCATCTACCTCCAACTACCTCAGGGTTAGTCGCTTCTCCAAGCAGAGAGTTGGTGGTAGATCTTTTTCTTCTGCTGGGGCCTCCCTTTGGAACAGCCTCCCTGCCTCTGTGAAACTTGAGTAGGACCATCTCCGGTTCCGAAAGCACCTCAAGACCTTTCCTCTCTCCTGCTGATCTCCTGGCTAAATCTGATACTGCACTGCTTACCTGGTTTCCCTGTGATCTTGTGCCCAGGTCTCCCCCGCCAGTTGCACACCTGCACTGCCCCCCTGGCAACCCTTGCACCCGGGGACTGTTTCTGTATCCCTACAGCCCCTAGTAGCACTTGACACCTGATTTCTGCACTTACCCTTGCACTTGCCACCAGCTGGCTGCACTTTTATTTATTGTCTTTATTTATTTTACTGTTATCCTATGTACTGCACTGCCCCTCCCCTTTCCCCCTGCACGTTTCCCCTTCCCCCTCCTCTGCATTTGCGCGATCTCAATGTCACCTGGCCTAGTAGGATCGTTGTCTGTCTTCCCTCTGTTCCCCCCCTTGCCTCGTCGCACCTTGAAACACCTGTATATAGACGCGTTATAAATGCCATATCATATCATATCATAGCTGTTTGCAGTGTTTCTTCAGGCTGCTTCACTGGTGTAGGTTGATATATATATAATCGGCTTGAGATTGTAATTATTTTGATGTTTATGAGTTGGGTATGAGAGCGCTGCCAAGCTGCGACCATTCAGTCTCCCTGCATCACGTGACTCCCAAACCCTGTTAGATATTTTTGACTTTCATTCACAACACACAATAACGATAAGGATGGATACTCGGTTCTACTGCATGGCTGTCAGACGACATAAAATTACATCTCCTGAATGTTCAATAGAAAACATATTGCAGGTTTGTCAAAATATCAATGGGATCCTATCTCACACAGATGTCTTTCTGTCGAAATCCAATGTTCCCAACCGTCCCTGGACAAGACAACTAAGTAGTATCAAGGCAGCAAAAGCCATCTTTTGGGGGCTTCTTCCCTCTCTACGTGCCATCCGAAAAAAGGTCAGGTTGGATCTGTTTTATCGAATACATGGGTCTTTCTTTTAACCGATTCTAGAGATTAAAACCTGAATTTGCGAACATCGCAGCTTCTGTAAGAACCAACAGTAGAAGGGTGTTCCATTTTCTCTGCTATAGAATCACATGCCAGAAGAATGCGTTTGGCTGTGCTGTTCAAGCTAGGTGGTTCCCTTTACAGGCAGATTGGAATGGTGCTCCTCCGGAAAGAACAACAGTTCATTTTTAATGTCAAGAACCATTTGAGAGCTTCGAATGATGTGGTGGAGTGGCATCATGTCCCCAGGCTTATTGCACACTATATTATTAATCACCAACCCCTCTTAATCACTTATTTTATTTTCTTGTAAATTAGTTCATTGATTTTTTACAGGCTGCAACAATGTTGAGATAAACAATATCCAGCATACTATTGTCTAAAACAGTGTGAAAAGTAGAGTTTGAGAGAACGTTGTAGCCAACAATAATATCATGAGGTGAATATCATCAACATAGAATTGGGAATAATACAACTGGAGATCAAACATGCACTAACCGAGGTCTTATCTTGAGTCTGCAAGAACGAACCAGAATGGTGGCTAAACAACAAATGCATAAACCATACCAATGGATGTTTGTACCTGCCTGAAATCGCACCCAGCAGCAGAACGGGTAGTGTATGATAGATGTGGGGCAGAAGCCATTTGTGTTATACAGTCATGGACGTTATCCCAGACTTTATTAAAACAAGGCCTGTTGGTTCCTTGTAGAAACTTATTGTATGAAAATTGAGGGGTCATATAAGAATTGACAATGGTACCAATCATTAAATTACATAGAGTTAGTGGTTCAATAAACTTAAAAATAGTTTCCAAACAAATCCATACTTTCTTCCAAAAAGTCATCACAAATTTACAATTAAAAATAGAATACAAAACATCTGCATTTGGAGGTTGGCAAGACCAGCATAAATTGGGAGTGTTTATAGAAAATATAGATATCACACGGGTTAAGTAAGCACAATGCAAAATAAAGAAAATGCAATGGCAAAGTAGTGTGAATTTGTTTCAAAATCTTTCCCCAAACGTCACGGGATAGGTGAATATACCAATCAACTTCCGAATCTTTAAAAGTATTAGTATTAAATAAATGTCTATGCTCTGTTTCATTTGAGCTAGAATATAATTTAGCGGCTTTAGTACAATGAATATTCATTATTAATTAAATACATTTGAAGGGAAGTGTTTGCGAGACAATGGTGAAAGTCTTAGTAATAGATACAATAAGAGTATGGTAAAAGGCATAATCTGAAGGGAGTAGATTGAATTTTAAACACAATAGGGAAAAAGGAATGGAATTATAGTTGTTAAATAAATGTTTGATTTGATATATGCCATTTGAATACCATCTTCAAGAAATGGTACACCTGAGTTTTATCTGGAAATATTTATTGAACTCGAGTAATGTATTGTTAGTATCAGTCAGATAAAATGCATTATCAAGAAGTTTGTTCCAGGTAATTTTAAAAAGATGTAAAAGAGGGAGGTTTTTAATATTCAGCGATGAGGAGGTTTGTAGAAAATGGGAGAGGGATAACGGGACAATCAAATGTGTTTCTATCTTAACCCAGGTGGGGGCATCATTCAGATGATTCTCATTTTGGAAGGAAAATGACCATCTGATGCAAGATGAATGCTTTATGATTTGTTTTGTAGTCTGGAAACGGTAACCCTCCTTCATATTTCAAATGTTTAAGTTTGTTTAATGCAATTCAGGGGTCTTGTTGTTCCATGGCAATTTGGATAATAAATTTATCAAGTTTGTTAAGGAACTGAGAGGAAAAAAATACTGGAATCATAGAAATCATATATAAAACAATAGGAGCGAGAGTCATTTTTATGGGGTCAAGACGTCCCCACCAAGTTAAGAATAAGGCAGTCCATCTAGTAATTAAGTCTTTCATTTTATTAAGAATTTACCTTGTATTGAGGGTAATAGTTGTATCTATATCCTTTGCTATGTGAATTCTAAGGTATTTAATTGATGAGGGACACCAAGTCATCCCTTGAAGGGTATATTAGAAAGAAAGCAGTCAATGGCAAGGGGAAAAATTTCAGACATGTCGTAATTTTGTAATCAGAAACAAGTGAGAAATTATTTATTGTAGTAATTACGTTAGGGATAGCTTGAGTCGTGTTAGTTAAAGTAAAATGCCATCATCATAAGCCGATAATTTAACTACATTATTCCCTACTAGTATACCAGGTATGTTTTCATGTGTTCTAATATTTAGCAGACGTGGTTCTAGGGCTAAAATAAACAATATAGGAGATAGATGGCATCCTTGTAGAGTGCCACTTGAAACAGAAAAATATTGTGATAGAGTATTATTAATATGAATATGAGTAGAGCGTGTGGAACAGAGGATTTTTATGAATCTAGTAGAGGTAGGACTAACTCCGTGCCAAACCAAAGTCCTAAGCATAAATGGCCATGATAAACGGTCAAAACCTTTCTCAGCGTCAAGAGTAAGGATAATCTTTGGATCAATTGATTTTTGGATGAGGGAAAGGATATTGAAAAGGATCCTTGTATTAGAAGAGGAGGTACGATACAACCTTTTATAAATCCTGTTGGGTGATCGTAATAAGACTAGGTAAAAATTGATCTTATCTGGTGGCTAACAATTTTTGCAAACATTTTGTAATAGGGCATTAATCATTCGTTCCAAATGCTGGAACGGGGATAACGGCCTTGCAGCCCAAGTGAAGTGAGGGTGGATAGCGAGGGCCCCGGGCCGTTAAACCCTGTTCCAGCACTTGGAACAGAGGATTAAGGCTATTGGCACCCCAGATTGCCAAAGGGGCAACCCAGGGTGCTGAAAAAAAGTATTTTCCTATGTTCAACGGGACGCCTCACGCATCCCGTTGCCCGAAGGAAAATACTTTCCCAAGATGGCCGACCTGGAAAGGTAAGATGGCCCCTCTTCCCTTTCCATGCCGGTCTGCTGGAGCTAAGAAGGAGCAGCGGAAGCAGGGAGTGCCGCTGCTGCAGTGGGAGGCGGCCGTCAGATGGGATGGAACGCGGGCTTTCAACTCCGGCTCAAGCACGCGTTCCTAGCTATCTGATTGGCTGGCTCCTCCTGCCAGGGTGCTAATCAGAATTAATAAGTGAGATGCTGACGATAATGTTTAATTAGTGAGGCGTCTTAATCGGGGTTTGGAAAGAGAATGAATAGAGCTTCACCAAAGGTGCTAAAGCTCTGACCTTCAGTAAAGAAGTGATCATATAATTCAAGATGTTTGGGGGAAAGGGATTCTGAAAAGTTATTAAAGAAATCCATTGAAAATTCATCAGGTCCAGGTGCTTTTCCCAATTTAAGGTCAGTGATGACTTATTTAACCTCATGTAAGTTAATGGGTTCATCGGAAGGAGTTCAATGAACTGCTTGAAAGGATATTGTGATGAATCCTGCTGTGTCGTCCCTCCTCCGAGAGGGGCAGGCCTGTCTCACGAGGCCAGGGAGGTGAGGCCGCTACCAGATAGTCCCCCTGAGGGTTGTACTCAGTTGGAGGATCTCATGGGGAGGTATTCCCCCTCTGGGATAAAGGGAGGACATGGCGGGAGAACGCAGTATTTTGACCATCCTTAGACCCAAATTGCTTTTCATTTACACCTTTGTGTGTTTGTCAGTCTACCCCTCTCATTAGTACTGAGACTAGGTAGAATGGAGACTACTCTCATAGACCACCATGGACAAGGACTGGGACAAGGAGGAGGCACAGAACAATGACGATCACCAACAAGAACATGATGGAGCAGTCTAGATTTTTGTGGACTTCTCCAATAAAAACCAAAGAGGGATTTAGCAACTTGTCTAACCTTCCCTGGAGGAGCCACGACAGCAAGCGCGGTATGGCGAACGAAGAGGAAGTAAACCGGAATGCAGGAGATGAAGCCAAGAGGTCCGGAGCCACTCCAAGGACGAGAGACAGCACGGCAGCCTGTGGGACAGAAGATCCAGGTGTTCCTTAATTCTGGGAGGTCCCGGGAAAGAGAACTGCATGACTGGGAAGAAGTCAAAGGCTGCGGAGCCGCCACAGCATAGTAGAGGTCCACGGAAGCCACAGGGACCCAATGGCTGTTAGCAGATGCCCAGGAGAAACCGGAACCCTCACGAACCACACACAAAGGTGCGCAGGTTGCCGGAAAGGCGTTGGGGATGCAAGAGGGTTGTGGGAAGTACAGAGGGGTGGCAGAGAGCCCCAACCTCAGTCTGGGACTTATGGGAAAACCTAGGAAGAAGAGAGAACCAGAAAGGGTCAGTTGAGAGACATTACCCAAATTGAGAGAAAACCAGGGGGAAGGTGGAGGACATCGTCCTCCTCACAGTCTTATTGGAAGAGACTGAAGAGAAGATCAAAGCTAAAGAAAGCTGACCATACTTGGCAGGTTAGTGAACCAAGTTGGTCCAGGCTAGGGGAAGGGAGTCATTCCCCTGGCTGTGTGAACTGTGGAAGCCTAGAGAAGGGAGGTGTTCTCCAGGAACCCAATACTGAAGAAATAACATTGTGCAATAAGAAATGTTGACATTTGAGGTGGAACTTTACCCTTTTGAGTTGAACTGAGAACTTTGTTGCCTATTTGACATTTTAACCTGGAACTTTGTTTGATACCTTGAAACGAGATTGAGACTTGGGAAAGGGAGACATTCCCTCAGGGAAAGATCCTACCTAACAAGTGGAAATGGGAGCCATTGTCCAGAAGAAGGGAGTCATTCTTCTGGACCAAGAACATCCACTGCCTCTTTAGTTTAGTTACAAGTGTAAGGAATAGAAAGAAGTAAGGTTTTGACACAGGACAGAGGATTCTTGATTTCATGGAAATCCTGACCGATTCCTTAGTATTTTAGTTGAAGCAGTGAACCCCCTCCTAGAATAGGGATTATTGGGTTTGTCTTTGATTTTCGTATTAATAAAAGTTTATGCCAACAACCATGCCACTTGTGTGTCAGTCTCGTACTTTTGCACCTTTACAGTATTTTTGTATGCTTAGCCAAATATTGATCTATTTCCCATACTTGTATGTCAGGAACAGAGGTGTAAAGTTCTGAATAGAAATCAAAGAAGCCTTTACTAATCTCTTTTTGTTTGTCACTCTTCTGCCAGCAGAGTTTGTAATAGATGTAATGATAGATTTTTGTTTTTTATGTTTTAAATAGATGGCTTATTATTTGCCAGCCTATTAGAGCCGCCATCATATTTAGCTTTGATCTGGAGTAAAGAATTGCAATCCTTTTCCATACATAATATATTAAATTCAACATGTTTATCCATTAAATCTTTTAATGTGTCATCAGAAGGGCGCTTTTAATAAGATGTTTTGAGTGATTTAATAAATTGAAGTGAATTATTGTCTTTTCAGCTTGCATCTTCTTAAATTCTATAAATTGTATTCTAAAACCCCTAAGAGAGGTTTTGAAAACATCTCAAATGTTGTGTAATGAAGAATCTTCTGGGCGATTTTTATTATTAAAGAATTCTACTATTCTAAAGTTGTATTTTTTTAAACAAGCTTTATTTAGCATTTCCAAACATTTCCAGGAAAATTACACAACAGCATGTTTACTCATCATTAAGCATGTTCATCAGTTTTATAAAAACAAAAACATTACAAGAGAAATATGCTCACCATTATTGCCCCCCAATAAGACAGTAAATGAGTAAAGACGACACTCTTGACAGGGTTTGAATTTGAGGGGAGCTGGGAGCTTTTTTAGCTTCTGCTTGTAGCCTGGAAGAGCCTGGTTTGCTTGACACTAACAGCTACCAGGAGATACATTTGGCTCCCAGGTCAACTGATGCCATACAAACACAACTATGGGAATTTAACTCTGTGTGTTTGGCACAATCTATAAAGAAACATTAGGGCACGGCTAGACATTTAAAGCATAACGTGTTATAAATAATGGACAAAATAATATGATTCCATTTTATGTGGAAGTTAGATTTGCAGAATGCTATGCAATAGCTCCTGGTTCCTCAGTAGTAACTCCTGGTTACTGGCTAATGCTGGAGACCCAGGAGCTGCTTTTAGCTCCGGCTTAACCAATTTTAATTTTGGACCCTGCCCCGCTACTAATTATAAACCCAGTGCAAGACCCATCACGCTCCACTGCCCTCCCCATCCTAAGATGCACTAGCCACAAGAGTATCCCTCTACCAGCCAAAGGTTGTCTGTTTTTTCAATAAAAGTGGTATCATTAAAAAAAAGAGTTTCATCTCCATCTATATAGAGTATTAAGTTGGAGTTCCCATTCAAGGGAAGTAAGGACCGGAGAATGATCCAAAATGGTTAGGGGTCCTATTTCGGATTTCTGAATAGCAGAGACTAATGAGGAATTAACAAAAATGTAGTGAAGCCTAGAGATAGATTTGTGTGGTGGAGAGAAGAATGTCAATTCTTTCAGGCCAGGATGACAAAAAACACCAAGCGTCAAATATATTTAAGTCACCGTTGAAATTCAAAAATCTCCTGTGTGATTTGGATTTAATACATTTGATGTTGGATTTATGATCCATTATAAAATCATAAATCATTAATTGAATGAATTTTGTTTTTTATTTATAATAATTGCGACACCTCCTTTTTAGTGAAAAGCATTAGAGAAAATGACATGACCCATCCATAGTATTTTACGTTTGTTAATGTCTATCTTGAACTTGGATAATTGAGATAAAATCTTTTGACGATTCACAGTGTAATTGTGTCCCTTAAATTCCATGTTACAATTTTAATGCACATGAATTGATAGAAGAGAAATGGTCCAAATCAGAGGAATGAAAAGCAAAGAAAGAAATAATGGGAGATTTACAAAATTCGCACCATGCCTTCCAAAGTGTGAATAGTGTACAAAGCTTCCATAATATATTTCAAAAATATCTGATGTCATATACAAATAAGGGAAAAACACAAGGAAAGGGTGATGTACTGAATGAAAAGATGAAGAGGACTATACGTTTTCCATTGATTAGAAAAGGAAATAAATATGACATTAGAACATTGAGAAGTGGGTCAGAATTAAACAATGAGAAAAAATGAAAAGAATTAGTAAGCTGTGATAAAGGAAATAGATAAAGAAATATTGGCATTTCTTGGGGTTACCAGAATAAGAATAGCAAGTAGCTGCACAGGAACTCAACCAAACTCTTACATGAAGAGGATCTAATGCATGAGCATTATTGTTAATACTTAGAAGGGCCAAAACCTGTGTAACTAGAAATGTAGAATTAGAGAAGATTTGATTGACATAGAAATAGAGAAATAAAGATTTCCGAAAAAGTGAACAAGAAGGTTCAAGTTACTTCTTGAAGAAGCTAAAGTTGAGCCTCCTGTTTTTATCGGGGATCTTGATTTGTCTCAATGGGCCGTTAAGACTTGTTGTTGTCGTAGGAAGCAAGCAATAAATGGTCTTTGAAGAGAGTTGTTGGGGTTGTATCAGGGCTTTATTCTATGAGCTCTTTGAAGTTCAAGTGGAGGTGAGAAAGATATGCCAAGGGTTTTAGGAATCTAGTTTTCCATAAATGTAATCAGGTCTGTTAGAAAACTTTTTGTTGTAAATTTTCCATACTTTCCATTCTGTCTTCAACACTGTGTATGTGCTCCTCCGCATCACCCAGTCTTCCTGAGAACAATTTAATAAAAATGTTAAAGGCATGAAAATCTTCTTCTATAGATGACAAGTGAGTATCCAACATAGAGAGGGATGAGCGAATATTAGACAATTCGTTAACAATGTTATCCATTCCCAGACTTAAGGAAGTAAGTTCAAAGGGAGCTATTTTTTTATTAGCATTTGTTTAAACTAAATTTCAACCTTTTGCCAGACGAAAAAGAAAGAAAAGAAAAAAGACAACCATTATATACAACAACTTAAAAAAAAAATAAAAGGAAAGAGAAAGGTATAAAATCTTAAACTAAAATGTCACTTTACACAATTCTAATTTCATCACTGGATTTCACTTAACATTTCTTAATAGAATAACATG
This sequence comes from Ambystoma mexicanum, assembly GCF_040938575.1. Taxonomy (NCBI): domain Eukaryota; kingdom Metazoa; phylum Chordata; class Amphibia; order Caudata; family Ambystomatidae; genus Ambystoma; species Ambystoma mexicanum. Next base: position 1,144,176,249 of record NC_090935.1, on the reverse strand, counting down.
TATCAACATAATTAATCAATTAATGAATCTAAAAAACATTAAGACCAACCAGTTCACTTTAAAATGTCATCAATTTGAGTTTCCAGTTTTATATAATTCAAAAAGCCCATAACCGCTACCATCACCGAAGTGGGGGAGCCGCCCAATAGTCTGGACCATACATTTTCAGTGCCAGTAGAATCAGATCTAAAAACATGTTTCTTAAAATAAACTATACAGGGAATTATTAAAACTTTACAAGAGATAAATATATGCTGCAGAGTTTCAATTTCATTCCTATCATAGCAGACTCTGCAATACGCGTCATCCCTTGAAATTAGATGTCTATGAGCCAAAATCTGTCTAGGGGATGAATGTTAAATAATAATCACATGTAATAATTTCTTACCTGGGCACTTGGATATAGATTTAAGTAAGCTACTGCAGTACCCATTAGTTTATGCTCAGAGTGTAGGTGATCAAGTGTGGGATGTTTATGCATGGATTCCAAGGTCTCAATTAAATCCCTCTTTTACAAGCTATTTTTAATATTGGACGAAGGGGCCATTAGATTTTCCTGCATCAATCACAATTTACTGAGAAGTTTAGTGCAGGTTGCCACCAAGTTGTTTATACCACAGATGTTCTTACTCATAAAATGATTAAAGTCCTCGTACAGGGAATCTTTCGGGGCATCGAGTACACTACTAATATGCTTGTTTCATTTTTAATGTCAGCCATAATGAATAAAAGACAAAGGGGGTCATTACGAGGTTGGACGTAAGGGGTTAACGGCGCCGGTAAAGATGCCGGTGCCGTTAACCCCTTACTGCCGCATTACGAGGTCCCTTAGTGGGAGCCGCTAAAGGACCAGCATGCTAACGGGCCCGTTGTTAGCATGGTCCCCATTCCCTGAATGGGGAAATACCTAATAGCGCCATGGCTACCTCCAACCTCGTAATTACCCCCAAAATGTTTAAGTATGAGCTTACAACTTTATGTACTACACAGAAATCACTTTAGATGGATAAGCTACACAGTGCATTAGTCATTGTGAACATTAGTTGTCATGGGTGAGCAGGTTCAGAGGAAAGAGTCAAGCTCCGGTAAAGTGTGACGAGCAGCATCCGTCACGTTACCTCAGGAGCTGGTCATGTGTTCTCTGAGTCTGCGCTGGAGCATAAAAAGGAGACTCACCCCACTTTCTAAAAAAGCCAAAACCTCAGTTGCTGTGTGTGGTGCTGATGGCATAAAGCATATATCCCATGAATTTTGATTAGACACCCGCTATCTCATGAAGTGTGCCGTCTTGCGGTGGCGTCAGACCCGAGTCAATATCCGGAGCAGTGCTACCGAACTCCACCATCACTGCCATTCGTCTAAAAAACGCTAAGAACAATCCACTATACACTAATCACTCGAAACAAGGTTAGTAAGGATGAAATAAAGCAATATTATAGTGACTTCATATTCCTCATTCGGTCAGTGAGCGACAGTCAGCCATCCATCTCGCAGGCCGCTGGCCACTCCCCCCTACCATAGGTATTTCAAATTAACAATAATGGGAGGGGTTCCGATTTAATTTTGCTACAGTCCTAAACTTTGTAATTTCGCCGAGTGAAGTTTACAAAGGGTCGAAACACAGTTGCAGGTAGAAACAGGTTTTATTGAACACAAAAGATTTTTAAAAATCTCTCTGAGGATCAAATTTAAATGTGTCATGACAGGACAGCATTTTAGTCAACAGTTTCTTACAACGTTTGCAAGAACTGGGGGGTCTCTCTGTCACAGCCTCTTGGTGTTTCTCTCTGTCAGTCCTCCCATTGGCGGTTTCTGAAAAGTAACACATCTGCTCCTCATTGTAGAACTTGTAGTCGTTGCTGTGTCTCCTCCAAGAGCTGCAAGTACAGCTAGCGTTTTTCTTCCAGTGTGAGGTAGTGCTAGCTGGGCTTGTCTGCCCCAGTTTCCACAGGTTAGCTGAAAAGTATGCATCACCTCCCTTTTCTAGTGTCCTGATCTTTTCTCTCTTCACCACCTCTCTATTCCTTGGTTGAGCTAGCTCTTCGTCGATGCTATAGCATATGCTTCTTTAACCCCTCCTGATCTGGGTCTTGCACAACTCAGTCACTGGCTAAACATGCCCTCTTGTTCTTTACTACACTGGCTGGCTGCTTGCAACCTCACCAACTTCTGATATTTTCCTCATGCCACCTCCTGATTTCCTCTTCCTACCAGCTCCTGATGCTCCCCTCTACTCTTATCTCCTTTTACCGTGTCCAGGTGCTCTACCACCTCCCGATATCCTCCTCCTGCCACCTCCCAATTTGTTTCCCACCACCTCTTGATATTCTCCTCCTACCACCTCATGATGATTTACTCCTAACACACACTAGTGTCTTTCTCCTATCCCCTCTTGATGTCTTCCTCCGACCACTTCCTGATGTCTTCCTCATACCATCTCCTAATGTCTCTTCTTCCCATCCTTTCACAGCCTCCTTTCAGAATTACCCTCTCGCTCCAAACTACTACCACAGCCTTCTCCAAAAGGCCTGTATCTCCTCTTCCGGGGACACTCCTTTTATATTCAGAGGGTTCTTCCCTGGGGGCCAGTCTAGGTGTTAAGGCCTGCATGTGTTTCTCCTGCTTGATGCTGCCATGTGAGTGGGTGCTGTGGATTCACTTTCACTCCACAGGTGTAACATATGTCTGATTGTGTATTCTGAGCAGCAACTAGACCATTTCTTTAAGAAGGCAGTCCACCATCTTGGACTTTCTGTCTTTGTGAGGTTGTGCATTGGCATGGTTTCTCGCGGTACGTAGCAAAGCTGTGCCTGCAGCTTGACTTGTGGTAAGCATTGCCCATGTTTTAGGGTGATTACTATTGCTTCTGGTAATGAAGGGCTGCATGTTGCTGAGCCTGAGCTGGGTCTGAGGTGCACTGCTGTGCGTGAGGTTATGGGTCTTCTAGAAAGGTCATTAAAGGCTCAATAACACTTTTGTCTGGCATGTGACTGTCTCCTGCACAATCATAGGGGCTACGTGAGGCTGTCCAGGTGATCCTGCCCATTGTGCCCCAGATGCCATTATCCACTAGCCACTAGCTCAGGGAGGTCCCTGGGCCCTTTTGTGATTTCACTAGATGTCAAAACATGTTGAAACATATGTAAGGCTACTATGTGTTTGTCATCATACATTTCCACAAATTATATGTCAGATTCAAGACAAAGATGGACATGATGTTTCAGTTTTTGGAACAATGACATTGTTCTGCATCTTGTACATCCTTCCTCGAGCTGTTTGTGCATAGAAGTGTTATTTGAAGGTTGCAATTGATTACTCTTGAAGAAGGTCCTACATTTAGAGAAAAGACAGAAACATGTTGGTCTGCGGGGGAATTTTTGTAATTGCCTGGTGGTTTATTTGCACCCGAAATTCATTGTGTTGATCTGATGTTTGTGGTGTTTTAGAGATTGAATCTTGCATTGGGGAGTTGTTGTATAGAGAGGACATTTTATTTTACTGGGTATGGCGCCTGCTGTTGATCAAGCTTCAGCTGGTACACTAATCATTTGTTCATAAAATGCATGTTTGTATTGCACAGGAGCAGAATAGCCACTATAAACATCCGGTCCAAGGTATTTTAATTTCTACATTAATAGTTCCAGTATGTGGTCCTCGCATCAATTCTTTCCGATGATCATATTATAGAGTAGCAGATTAGAATCGAATTTCAATTGATTAGCATAAAAAAGAACAGCTAATTTACCTAGATCATGAATCTTCCTTCGCAGGCTAATAAAATATATCAGGCATTCCTGGCACTCCATGTGTAATGGTAGATATGGATCATACATGAACCACAAGGCAGAAGCTGATAATTACCTTTGAAATTCTCCCCATTCACCCTTCATGTGAATAATATTTTTGAATTGCAAAAAAGTTTCTCTGAGCGTAAGGATTGCATGATTCTTTCTATTTTGGGAGTTTGGAGGTAATTATTAGATCCCACATACGTTAGAAAGAATTACCACATGTTTAAATGAGCTGGTACTTGGTTATAGAGAGAACCTGTAATTATATCCATAGCCAAAATGGCTCATAGTCTGGTCCACCATTCTTTGATATGCAGGGAAGGATGGCTCTTCCAGTGGTGGGCTTTGGTCATCATGTCTGCTACTAGCATATGAGAGAGTCATCATGAACAAAAGCTTTCCAATGTAAAAACATCCTCGAAATATTCATTGCCTATGTAAAGTACCAGTGTATCTTTTGGCAGGATAACACCAGTAATCAGCTGAATACTGAATATATTTGGTCCCAGAATGGCTTGACCATACCACCCTCCCAATACATTTCTATTTCAGTACAAAATGAGAGCCTTTTGGGATAGATGATACTGAGACGATCTGGAGTGACGTACCCTCTGAAGAGCAACGCATGTGCATTACTTTGATTTGGGTGCAGTTGGAAGATTTAACTGCCATTGTCCTGATGTCATATCATGACATTTCTGAAAGCACACCCCAAGGTCACCTGCTCATTTTGTCATGTATTTGTGTGAAGGAGAGTCTGCTTTGGTAGTCTGTGTCATATAAAGTATTATTCTTTTTGTTCCTTGGAAGTCCTACAAATAAATCTTCCAATGCATGCCTTTCACCGGTCTTAATCAAGACGTGAGTGTTCCAGCGACGTAATTCAATTGATGTGAATGTATCTGTTTCGCTATGGTTAAATGTTTGTTTGCAACAGTCAAAACATACCATTATTGTTAAAATGTACAGTTCTTCAGCCTCCTCCCAAGTTTTGGCAGGGGTATTAGGGATCTATCTCAGTGGGAAAGCTATGCCAACCCTACAATACCGAACAACTAACAACAATGAATCGATCAGAGAGAGCTCCTGCCCCTTTACATGACCCTCCCACTCGCTGTCTGTGCAGTACTATGCATGCCCATTCTTCCCCTCCACTGCCTATTAGACAGATATGGCGCACACGCACCCTTACTTCAGCAGCTTCTTCCTCTACAACCATGTATTTGCATGTCTAGCCCCAGCACATACAGAGCCTCCTATTTCAAGCAACACTCTGAAAACTACTCAGCACCTCTAGAATCCATTGCTCAGAGCATAACTACTTCTCCCTGCAAGCCTAAGAGAAACCTGTTGCCTACACTGGTTCCTTTGTTCTACAGACTTGCTGCCCCTTTTATGCAGCACCAGCCCACTAACTGGAGTGGGAATTTGGTTTGTGCCACCAGAGTCCATTCTCTCCCGCCGCTTCTCTCTGTATAACTGAGTTGGAGATCGAAGGTTCCAAACTATGGGAGTAATTCCTTCCTTCTCCTCTCGTTAGACCATCTTTAAAACCCTACCTTCCAAAGCCCAGAGTGCCCCTATTGCCCCCGCCTCAACCAAGCTATTTCAACACCTTTTCCTTTCATCCCAAGGACTTACTTCACACTCTTCCTTCCTGTCTTCCCCCACCCAATTACTGCTACCTTCTCTCCCTCTCTCAAATCCCTCTTCCCCACATCCAACCCGTACCCTCCCCTCATCCCTACTCCTTCTCCGTTGTCGACCCTCTTTTCTCAACTCAAGTTATTGCTCACATCACCCCTTTCTTTGCCATACCCTCCATGGATCGAAATAAAGAGTTAATAAGTGGCGACTAAAGGTAGGCCTTGAGTATAGGACATCACTTTATCGATTTAGAGTATCTTTGGAGTGCAAGGTAGGCAGCTAAGCTAACATCAACATAAGATTGGCATAGTGTCACCTTTTCCATCAAGGTTAATAACAAAGACATGTCTTTAGTATATTCTAGAGCAGTTGGCAAAAATTCAAGTTGCAAGCTACTAGCCAGCCATCAAAATGTCACTTGCCACCTCAATTATATACATACACACCATTTCATACTCACCAAGAGTCAGCAATCAATTGCAAGTAGCTAGTGGCAAGTGCAACTGTTGCATCCTGTTCTAGAGGAGTCCACATTTATTAATATAAAAATGTAGGGAAAATATTAATTCTGTTCTTCCCCTCTAACTCAGGTTGAATCCCCAGGAATTTTAGCATTTGCCCCAATTGTGAGAGCCCCTCTGCCAAGAATGAACAATACCAAATAACCGGGCCTTGGGATGGTGTCCAATCACAAGGATCTTCAATCACATTTTAGCTCTCTGTGCTTTAGCAGAGGAGAAATATTGCTTTGCATAACCTCCTGTTCCCACTCACAAGGTGGTCAGTCCAAACCCAAACTAGGTAATTGTCCCTTGAACAAGAATACCAACAGCAACCCCAGACTGTGTCTTAGCCATGTGGGTAGTTTGTGAGGTGCAGCTGAGGTGCAGTGTCTCCTCAGGTACAAGCAGTCCATACCTGGACTACCCTTCTAACTTAAGAGGCAACTCCAAGCATTTCAACATGTGTTAATACTGTGAGAGCCCTTCTGGTAAGAACAACCGGACTGATATGCAAAAGGTTATTTCCGGACTCAAAATACGCACTTGCCATTAACTGTTGCTGAGAGATAATTGACTTTCCACAGTAATAAATGGTGTGCTGTGTGCATGTGGTGAAGGCAGGGGGCGAGTGACTTTTAGATTGCAATTTGAATGTTTTACCCCAGGTTATTTCCCCTCTGGTATAGCATAGAGCTAAAATGTGATTGTAGACTCTGCTGAGTGGGGACCATCCCAATGAAAGGGTTATTTGATCGTGTTTGTTCTGAGTAGAGGGACTGTCACACTTTTAGCAACTTTTCTTATATAATCTGTTCACCCTTTTTGTGATAAATTGGGATTTTTAGTTTCATTATTGGTGCCCCAAAACAAATATGATAGAATGAAGAAAACTATTTGAATGAAGACTGTTCCCAAAGTTGTCACAGTACTAAATTTCTAAAAAGAAAAAGTTCTTTATTACAACAAACATACAGAAGTGCTTTTGTTGACACTTTACTATGAGCTAGTGTGAAGTAGCAATAAACAACATTTCTGTAACATGCTGAGAACAAGGAATGCCAAAGAGATGCTGTGCAAATGTAATGCACAGATTTGATTATAGGCTAAAACGTTCACCTACACGCTTCAACTATGTGAAGAAATTAGGCGTGCATAATTGCCTAATATCCTGTCAATCTCTGACATCTTCTTCAAAAAGTAATTTGTCATCCCGCTCTAAATCATCTGCGATGTTTCAAGGTATTCACTTTCTGGTTGCAACGTTGCGAAACATACAGCACAAAAGTACTTATCAGCAAACCGCATCTGGAGTGTATATAAGGTCTCCGGAGATGTGTTTGTATTAAAGTATGCTCTCATAGGCCAAAAGAACGTCCAGTGGTGTTCCTTGATTTACTGTGTATAGCCCTGAAGTCACCTTCGCAAACATTTTACACATTTAAAATCAACATAAGCAGCCAGGGTCTTAAAGGGTAAACACTGTCATTTGCTGGAAAAAAATACCCAGATTCATTGAAAAGTCTTTCGACATTTGACCTTTTTAACACATGTTTTGCATATTGTAGTGTACTGTTGTACACATTTTTCAAGTGCAAGACATCCTAATGTGATACTCCCGCCCTACTCCCTTGCATCCACATCTGAGCTCTCAGACCCGCCTGCCGCCCGTCCTCTTTTATCTTCCTTTTCGCCTATCTCCCACCCTGAATTTCTAAAGCTACTAGCTAGCAGCCGTCCCTCAAGATCCCCTGGAGTTCCCTGCCCCCCTTGTCTTCTAAACGAAATCCTTTCCTCGCCCTGTGCCAACATCATCGCAAGATAGATCATTTATACATCCCTCACTTCAGCCTCTTTCCCAGCAGATTTCAACACATCAAACCCTGCTAAAGAAAACCCCCATCATCCCCTCCTACCAGCCAATGACAGATCTATCTCAAATAACTGTTTCATAATCAAACTAATTGGCCGAACAGCCTACACCCAGATATTCCTTTTCACAGAAACTAACATCCTCCTCGACCCGCCCAATTTGGCTTCAGACCCCTACGAGGAACTGAATTGTGCCTAGTCTCAATCTGGGATGCTTTCAAAAGAACCTTGAACTCAGAATGTTGTGCCGGACTAATCCTTCTCACCTTCTCGGCGGCCTTCGACACCATTGACCACAGACCCTCACGGACAGACTCCACTCCCTCTGCATCCGGGATGCAACTTGGAGGTGGATCTCCTCCTTCCACTCCAACAGATCCCAAATAATACAGTTCCACCCTTCTCCTTGACTCTGCGCCTTGTCACCAAAAGAGTGCCGCAGGGCATCTCCCCCTCACCCCTGCTCTTTAACCTCTACCGTGGGCCCCCTCTCTTATATCATCCGCTCTCACGGTTTGTCTTGCTACAAATACACAGATGATGCCCAAATCATCTTCAAGATCCCAAAGGAACCCTCCCACACATCCCCCAATCTCGCTTCATTCCTCACAGAAATTGACCACTGGATGACGGCTAACCACCTCCTTCTCAACCCCGGAAAATATGAAATCATGACCTGTGGGAAGACAGCCCTCTTCCGCCAACCCACCCCCTGGCCGCCCTTTCTAGGCCCTCCCCTGTCTACCTCTGACACAGTAAAGAACCCGGGATGGACCCAAATCTGACACGATCACATCAATTCAGTGTCAGAATCCTGCTATCTACACCTACCATTCTCGGACACATCTTCCCCTACCTGACCTTCCCACACAGAGTCACTGCAGTCACGACCATTGTCCTCTCTTGCCTAGACTATGCTAACTCTCTATACCTGGGTTCCCCTGAATCTCAACTTAGAAAATGACAATGGGCCCAAAATACTGCAGCAATACCCTTTCTTGCCCTAGGCCCCACAGAAGACTTCACACCTGCTCTCCATGTCCTTCACTGGCTACTGATTGGGCGACGGTCCAACTTTAAGGCTATGTGCATCACCTACCGTGCTCTACACAACACAGGCCCTGAATACCTACAACACAAGCTCATCCCCTACAGGCCCAACAGAGACCTGAGATCAGGTGCAGCTCTCTTCCTTGTCATATGACTTGCCAAATCGACCAGAATAGGGGGATCCTCCTTCTCTGTCCAAGCTCCAACCATATGAAACTCTATCCCTTTCAACATCCGCCACATAGGGGATCACCTCGCCTTCCGGAAGGCACTCAAGACCTGTCTCTTTCCTTCTTCATCTTGACCGAACTAGTCCACCTCATGGGTGCACTATCACTCCCTGATAGGTAGGTGGGGGCATCGATGAACCCCACGAGGAGACAACAAGACAATACTGGGCACATGCAGAAAGATTCCAGTCGATCAGCATGATATGGTCTGCATTCCCTCATTACAACTACATATCAACCAGGACTCAAGTTGGTACGTATTGCACTCCATCTCAATGGAAGATAGCTGTTAGCCTCCCGGGGCACGGCCACTCACCTGCATACATCTGCAACTATCCATTACTCACACTGATAACGCACATCACCTCTGCCAGTAGAATTCAGCTGAGTCCCGTGAAAAAATGCAGTCTAGCTGGGCACATAATCAGTCTCCTTGACTTGCATACTCTCCCCACAGCCTATTACAGCACCCATCCACCAGCCAGATCTCCATGGGTCGCTAGCAAAGCTTCTACCTACCTTCATACTGGCTAAAATGCACACACGCATTCTAAAATCCTCTTACCAACTCTCATACCTCGGACATCGGTCCTCCAAGGACGTTCATATACAGCGATTTGAGGCCATACCAAGGCATTACGGGCTATACAAATGCCATATAACATAACATACCCAATAATCGGAGATCTTGAAAAGTTAGCATTACAATGTATCAGGATGAGCACTGCATTGCCTGTCATTTGTACATTGTTTGAGCAGTACATTTTTCAGTTCCTGAACATTTGTTGCAGGCTCTGGGTGCTATTAGTTTAATGTGTGTGTGAGTACAATCAGTCGCTCTGACCACATTGGGGAACGTAGCAATCCCATAGAAAGCAGCTTTTACTTTGGCTTACATCACAAAAGTCCTTTGGAATACAATGAACAGTTGCATGTAAGTTTGTATAGATGTGACATTGGGTATTCCCACATTCCCACTCTACCTTGACTTCATCTTCGCAGCGAAGTTGCAGGAGTTTGCTGGATGAGCGCCGAGGGAGGGCGGGAGAAAATGCTGAAAGCATCAAGCCTCCCCTGAACACAGACGTGCTTAGAGGTGGGACTCCCGTTCGTCTTCGTCCTAGCATTGACCTTAATATACTTACAGAGTTTTGCCTTGAGAAAGACCGAGAGAGGTCGAAACACGTGTTGGCACATCACTCTGTTACGTTTCAACACATACTGGATGTGATGAAGATTAAACGTCCGAAACCTTCATTCTAGTGTTACTTCAGAATATTTATTGGAAAGGAAGCTTGCAAGAGGACTTTTTCTATTTCGGGATGTCGAAGTGTTTTGTTGGGAGCGCATCCACAATGTGGGAATACCCAATGTCACATTTGTCTTGTTAAGTGGGTTTGAGGTGCCCGCTTTTCCCACAGGGTGCTGCAACCTATCCTTTGAGGTTTAACCGAGTTTATCCTGGAATACTTAACTGCTTAAGCGCTTTTTACCTGGCACACCTCAACTCCTTCTGTTGTGTAAGTTTGTATAGATGCCAACACCACTTGCAGTATCTTGCAGAAAGGAGGTTTTGATACACTTGATTACGTTCCGACAGTGCCTTGATAAGACACATGTGCACAAACAATATAGGATGGGTAGTAACATTCCAAGAGGTGGAATGGCAGTTGTTATGTGGCTGTCAGATTTCAATTCCCTCTAAATCATTTACTATAAATACAAAACTGCATCACTGTCAGGTGTGTATAGTTGCTTGATCTGGTCATTGGAGATACAAAACGAGTACACTTTGGCTCAAACTATCCTTTCAAACCATGCGCACTCCTTTGCCTCATTATATATGCTGCCAAAACACTTGCCACAGCAGAGAATTAAAGCAACGCAACTTTCAAAGCACAGAAAATGGCCAGCACCACTGCAGATCCTTTTACTAAAACGGCCAGAAGAGTGTGTCAGGTCAGGTAGCCCTACTTGCCATTGGTACACAGTTACCACACACTTTTGCACATATCAGAAGTGTGTGTAAAGGGTGCAGTGACCTTAGAACATGCATGCACCTGATGCATATGGAAGAGGCAGTATCAATGTTTATTCTTATGCCGCCAAATGCTGCTACCTCACAGCTTTTTGCTGAGTTTTCTATAGCTTCTATTTTCCACCTGTTTTGCAAGGTAGCTGAATCACCTGCATTCTTAGGAAATGTCATAGTATACCATTGCATGCCTCGTGCTCCCCATTCTACTGACAGAGTGTCAAACTAATCGTTAAAGATATCACACTCCTTACTTCTCGCTATTGTGTGTGCCCGATTAGGATGCAGTGTGGCCCTGACTTATTTGACTAGACCCTCCCTTCCATCAGCACCTCTGCCTTCATTCAGTCGCTCGTGGCGCTCCTCGGCACAACCTCCTCAACACGTATGCAATGTGTAACCCTCTGCCTCTTCATCTCCACACGACTTGTGCTATTGTGGAACTGCCTGCAGATAACTATGGAATGTATACACCTCACTTGACGTTAAAGTAATGTTCCATGGATCATGTCAAACTTAAAATACTGTTTTGTCTTTGAAGTTCAGCTGTGTGGCAAATGAGAAGGCGCTGGGAAGCCTTCCTCCTTGATGTACACATATGCTTAGCTTTGCTTTTTTATTGTGTGCTGTCGCCTTCGGCACTTTCCCCATCTTGCCCAGTACCAAGGGCTTGGTGCCCTATGCCGTCCTACATCATTTAGTCTCTTGTGGGTTCTGTTCCTATGGGGGGCTGCTCCTCCACACCTGACATACGTTTGCTCCTATTTAAGTATGCTTTGCCTTTCAAACCTTGTTACTTTCCTCATGCTGTCACTTTCTTTTGTGGCGCCTCTATTTTTTGCAACTATCAGTTTCAGAAGGGGCTTCACCTTTAGTCCCTTTTGATGAAACCCTCAAACATGTATTGGGGTACTCTGGGTTGCCCATTGCATCCCACCATGGTGAGCCATCACAGGTGTCTGCTCCCTTCCTTCATGACTTTCTGGCATCTGCACCGATTGCTTGGAGGCTTCAGTCGTCACCAGCAGCCTCTGATTGGGTCAGCACTTACTTCCTCTCTTAGGTTTCTGCTCTTCACGCGAGGAGTCCTCGGCTCCCCTTCCTTACTACCTCTAGTCCTGCCTCACCTCAGCCGTAGCCCATGGCGTTGGGACAGTATAGTGCTCTCGAGGTCCTGTTTCTTTCATGTACCAAGGCACTTTGTCTTCTGCTGCTGGAGGCTAGTCTTCTTTTGTTCCAGCCCCTCCTTCGCCTTCCTTCTCCGGCTTTTTCCTTTTTTTGGTCGCTGATTACCCACACTGCCCTTCTGCCTCTCAGTGCTGCAGTCCACCTCCTCGACCTTCTCTGGGTAGCACCTTCTCTTTACAGTTTTCACTATTTGGCTGGTCTAGTTATTTTTCCACTTTTTGAGCTCCAAATTCCGAAGATGTTCTTTGGTGCATTCCTTATGCTCTATTTTGTCTTTGTCAAAGATGCTACCATTGAGTAGGTCATGTTTTATCGGAAACGGTGCATACAGACAATATATCGCATGGTATGCAAAAAAATGTAATTTTTCTTTCATCTGGGATTTTTACACTCTACTAACATCACCAATTCACATGTATATGCCTATACTTTTTTTGTGTTTATTTCACTGTTGATTTGATTAAAAACAGATACTTTCCTGATGATCGGAGTCTGCGCCTTAGCTCGTATACTGCTCTTATACTTTATAGTTGTTTGCCAGCTTTTGGTTGTGTGCTGGGTTTAGTGAGCTTGGCTGCTTCACTCTGCTCTTTTTTCGCATTAAAAGTAATAAAATATTGCCTAGATCAATAGGGTGCGGTTCGAACGGTACCCACAACCGTTTCTATTTTTTCCTTACCATTGAGTAGGCCACCCCTGATATCCTTCATGCATGACAGACACCACCACAAGACTCTCGGTTGAACATATAAAACTCCCAAAGTGGCATTGGCTACTACCAGACGTACTTACTTCCTAAAAGACCTGTGTAACATGGCACAGTGCTACTGACATTAATTGGTAGGGTTACTCCCACTGAAAACTCTTTCTAAACACTCTAATTAACTGTAAACAGCATTGTTACTTAGTTTCACAGAAGATAAAGTAGTACATGTTATAACCACTTTGTGTGTAATTTCCCTTATTGAATGTTATGTGTTATACTGCATCTTGAAATCACCAAGCGCCCCTCCTAAGAGTTGACCTTGACAGCTGAGCCATGCATCTGTGAGCCAGGGAACGCATAAAGGAAAACCTGGATGTGGGTTAATGCTCCTGATCCCCTGAACACAGAGAAACAGTCCAAACAGGCAGGTTACTTACTATTGATTGGACAGAATAGGGGATTGTGTTTGGATGACCCAAGCTCAGTCCCCAAAAGACAATGGATGGGGGATCAGAAGTACAATACATAGGGGCTCTTTTTCAATCCACACCACAAACACAATTGTCTTTAAAGACCTCATTAATAAATGTTACCACTGTAAACATAGTTCCTCACTTTATCAACCAGGGGGCATGAATAACAGGCCCACACCTGGTTCTAATGTTGCTTGCAAAACTTATTTCTGTTCATATATGCCATCAGTACACCAGCCCAGAGCCAATCCCTGCCCTTACATGGCACTCAGCACCTTCTTTTGCTCTCGGCAGCCTTAGTTCTGGGAGCAGATGGTCAGATCTTGAACCAGAGCATGATCGGAAGGAGGTAGCCCACTGATACTGGAATGCCATCTGCAAGAGGATGAAAGCTTTGGTGACCTTAATGCCCACATCGAGTGGCTACAAAAGTTGGAAAGCAGGATGCCCTTGGTCAGCGATACACTATTTTTTTTTTAAAGTTTCTTTATTGTTTTAACAACAACAACAAAACACATAACATACAAACAACCTTAACATAAATGGCTTATTGGCACTTCGTACGGATCTTGCCCTTCCATTGTAGTTTCATGGTTTCCCCAACGACCTTGTTAGTTCAGTCCGGACCTCCCGTTGGGTCGAGCACCAGGTCTGGTAAGCATAATGTTCTATTCTTGGGCTTCGTGCTTGGCCTTGCTATTTCGTCTATGGACTCTCTGTTTCCGAGGGATCTTCAGAGTTTCCCTCCTCCGGGTGGCCAAAGAGGTCTTGTATTAGTGTGTGTTCCATGCAGTCAACTTGTGCGCAGTTTCACCTTCCCCTCTTATCACTGCTCTTGTCCACACCACTGTCTCTGCCTGCGTCCACTTCTGAAGGTCTGACCACCATGCTTCCACACGCGGGCCCTCCTTTGACTTCCATGTTATTGCTATCCTTCTCTTGGCCAGTATACTTATTAAATCTTTCATCTTCGCCAGATGCGTTTTGTGCTTACCCCCTCTCGAGAAGAGGCCCAGTAGGTACTTTTCGGGGTATTCCGCCTGAATTTGAAGTCCGCTTCCTGCTACCTTAAGTCTGATCCCATCCCAGAACTCTTGTATCACTGGGCAGGACCAGAACATGTGTACCATGTCCGCTTCTTCCGACGAGCAGCGGGGGCATCCGCTCTGGCCTCCTATCTGGACTTTATTCATCTTTTTGGGTGTGAGATACGCTCTGTGCGTTACATATAGCTGCGCCTGCCTAAATCGTGCATTTCTGGATACCTTTTTTGGGTATCGTAGGGCCCTGGTCCATTCTTGATCGCTGAGGGGTCACCCCAACTCCTCCTCCCAACGTTGTCTTTGACTTTCAGTAGCTGTTCATATAACATGGAGGTTGTGTGCGTTCCCTCTTCAATGTCATACCATGCATATCTTCTCGTGATGTTTCTCAGCATGCCGGTATATAGGATGAATTGACCCACATGTATTTCATATTCGTCTACCATTTGGTGGAAGTCCGCCCACCTTCCCTCCCTTCTCAGGTCTCCGATTTGTGCTACACCTTTAGCCTCCCAGTGTGCTCGATATGTTGCTAATGTATTTGTGTTCCCTCCCAGGAGACCCGCTAGAGGGATTTGCGTCGACTGCGGATCTTTTACTCCTTGGAGTTTCCACACTCTTTTCCATAAATCCACTGCAATGTTGAGCATGTTCGGCAGGGTTCTGAGCCGGGGTCTGTTGAGCCATAGTAGTTCCCTTAGATAATACTGTTTCAGTGCTGGTTGGAAAATGCGTGTGTCTATTGTTTCGTCTTCCCCCAGCCATTTTACTGCAAATTGCAGCTGCCCTGCTAAGTAGTACCTCTCGAAGTCCGGTAGTCTGATACCCCCCTCTTCGTAGTCCTTCTGAAGGGTCCTTATTGCAATCCTATTTCTCCCTCACCCCCATAGGAATGAACGTGTTATCGTGTTTAGTGAAAAAGGCCCTGGGTATACTCTATGGGATGTTCGTGAGGAAGTATAATAGGCGGGGCAGCACCACCATTTTCAGGAGGGCTGCTCTTCCCATCATTCCCAGTGGGAGTGTCCCCCAAAAGGTCATTGACCGCCGTGTTCTTTCTAGAGCGAAAAGCGTGTTGGATGCATGGGTATCAGCGGTGTCATGATGTATCCCTATACCCAAATATTTGAAGGTGCGGGGCGCCCATGTTAGACACAGGTCCGGCAGACAATGTGGGGGGACGTGTTTTAGACCTGCCAAGGGAAGGGAAGGGACTTCTCTTTATTAATCGCTATGCCCGAAAGCCTGGTGTACTCCCCGATCGCTTCTAGGAGGCAGGGTAGGTTTGTGGTTGGCTTGCTTACGAATAGGAGCATATCATCCGCGTATAGCGAGATTTGCTGGAGTACCCCATCTATGTCCAGTCCGGTGTCTCTACATTCTGCTCTAAGGATTACCGCAAATGGCTCTAGGGCCAGAATATATAACATTGGCGATAGCGGGCACCCCTGCTTGGTTCCCCTATGTATCTTCCACTCCTCGGAAATTAATCGTCCAGTTTTCACCCTTGCTCTGGGTTCATTATATAATAACCTGATCCATCGGAGGTACCCCTCCCCGATACCAAAGTGGGCGAGTACACCCACCAGCCATTCCCAACGTACAGAGTCGAAAGCTTTGACAGCGTCCAAAGACACTATTACGCTCTCGTCTTGCAATCGATTTGTCTCATCTATCACGTGGTGAAGTCTGCGGAGGTTCCAGGACGTGTTCCTTCCCGGAACATAGCCCGTTTGGTCCAGGTGGATCAGCGTGGGTATTACCTGTTTTAAGCGGTTGGCTAGGACTGCCGTTAGTATTTTAGCATCCTGATTAATAAGGGATATCGGCCTATAAGACGCGCATTTCCTAGGGGGCTTCCCTGGTTTGAGAATCGGGACAATTATTGATTCCGACAGGCTTGTCGGGAGACGCATGGTCTCATATGCGTCTTGGAATGTCTCTAGTAGTTTCGGGGCAATGGCGCTCTTGTACATCTTGTAGAACTCTCCCGGATGCCCATCCGGGCCCGTGGTTTTGCCGGTGGGAAGTTCTGTGATCACAGTCTCTATTTCTTCCACCGTGAGGGTTGCATCCAGTAGCTGAACCTGTTCTTCCTCTAGCCTCGGCAACCCTATTTCTACCAGTGCATCTGCTACAGCGATACACTATTCTCTTCACCTCTCAGTATGTCTGTTCTCTCTACTCATCTTTCCTTCTTCTCTTTGTGTCTAAACCATTTTGGCTCGACCACATTAAGAAGGATCAGTGTTATCTTTCCTTCCATAGCACGTTTCCTGGTTCCATGGGAGATTACCACAGTATTCTGACTCTACCACCTTCTGAGCATGCTCCTTGGGCGACAACGGTACGTTCTTAGGGCTGGACCGGGCGGTAAATGCCTGTCGCCCAAGGTAATAGGCCCGAGCGAAGTGAGTGCATTTAAGGCATGCTGCAGGACATTATGACCTGGCATGGCTTGTAGAAGGGGCATTATGACTATTAGCATCTATGACAAAACTCTTGGCTGGTGAAAAGTTTAAAAACATGGGGCGTGACAAGCGCGCATCCCATGGTTTCGGAGTAAAGAAGAAAATCATTGCTTTGATGGAAATGGAGGAATGGGATTAGTGCGGAACCCACTGTTCCATTTCCCTGCATTGCTTGGGTGTGCCGGCAGGAGGCAGGAACCAGATAGAGCTGCAGAGGGCGGTGATGGCAGAGAAAACCAGGCAAGGGAGTGCACATGGGAGTGGAAGAGGTTTGAGGGTATAGCATGTGGAGGTCAGGAGCCAGCAAAGGTGGCAGAGAACCTGGGACAGGAAGAGGAACAGAGCGGCGAAGGTGAAGATGCCAAGGAACTAATGTGGACTATCATGGGAAATAAAGCAGGCATTTCTGCAAACCTGATGATCCGCAGACATGACCATGTTGCCTTGTAGTAGGCAGAGATGTCCAGAATGAAAGGCTGCTGACAAGCATGGCACAAGCAGTTTAGCATGGCATGGAGCTGCCACATGTGACAATTTGCTGCACAATATAACACAGCGACAACTGATATGAATCAGTGATTCCTGATCTGATACACTGAAGCCAAGTATAACACTCAGTCCATTTTCCCAAAGTGATACAGTTATGCATGAATATAATTTAGGAATGAAGGGGGAGGAGAAGAACATTTAGGTGCCATCAACAAACAGGAGAGTTGGTAGGACAGTCATGGTATCCCTGATTTTGGAGATTTTGGAAGAGAAGTAAAGAGGGAATTAATTGGCAGAGAGAATATGATCAATCGTGGTGAGGATAGAACAGCATGGCCTGGAGGTGAGGGTAGAGAGGTGTGTGGTTGAAAGTAATGAAAAGAGAAGAGATTTTTGTAGTAGTTGGATTTTGAGTCGAGGACTCTGGCGAGTGCAGAGAGGGATTCCTTATAGGAGGCCAAGAGAGCAGGACTTGCAGTTGAGGTGCAATCTCATGATTGTCTTCAGCTGCAGGATGAGTGCGGTGATCGAAACCTGAGGGGGGTGGGTGGTGACAAAGTGACCTCAAAGTCCTTGCCTTAAGGCCTCACTATGCCTAATCTAAGGATTTCCCTGCCTAACAGAACTATCTAGGGTGCTCGTCATCAAGTAAGTAAACAGTTTGTCCTCCGTCCAAAAAAAAATAAACTACACTGACCCTACCACTAAGACAAAACAACAAAAGCCCAAGAGAATAACTCCCTTCTCCTGGATAGGCTTCCCCAGCCCCAGTATGTCAGTTTCTGGCTATCTTTTGGATTAGATTATACAGTTCTTCCGGGAGACTGTTCCAAGTGTCTGGTTTCTCTTTCTCTTCCCTTTGAAAACTTCTACTCCTCGCCATTCTTGGCTTTTGAATCTCTTTGACTAGGTTTTTCTGAAGTGTCTCAGAAAATCTCTCTTTGGGTCACGTATAGTAGACCCAATGTTATTCTTATTCCCTTGGCCACTTTGTGTATTGTTGAGATGCAAAAATTGAGTTCCGTAATGATTCTCAGTTTCTTGATTCTCTTGTGTGACTGATGGATGGGTTCTAGGATGGGTTTCACCCTTCTTAGTGATGGGCCATTCACTGGGAAGAGTAGGCTGAGTCTCTGAATGATTCTCACTCTTCTTAATGTTTGGCGATTCACTGGGATGAGGAAGTTGGGTCCCCTTAAGGATTCTCACTCTTCTTGATATTAGGCTGATAGTACGCTTTATTCCGGTTTTCCCTCCTGGGTCTCCCGCTGTCCCTGTTACCTTATTCCCCAAGCGTTGGCATAACCGAGCCTGCATGCAGGGTAAGGACTTCGTTTTGAGTCAGGACAGCTTCAGATTTCAGTCTGTCTCGTTCTGCTTCTTATCCACGGCTCGGCAGGGCCAGCGTTAGAGTGGTCTCAGCGTTGTTGCCAGACTGGACAGTCCACCTCTGACGGATCTCGCCACTCACGACTGTCCCTCTCTCTCTTGGGGTTTTCTTCCCCTGTTCTCTTCTGTCTTCGGTTCTTTCGGTGCTTCTTGCACACGCCAGCTGGTTGTTTCCTCCTGATGGAGGATCTCCTGGTCTCGGTCAGCTTCCACAGCACTGCTGATTTGAAAGGGCTAGGTGTCACTTCTTTCAGACAAGAGTCCTTCTTCCTTTTTCAAGACACATTGCTGGGTCCTACCCAGCAGAGGATTATTGCCCTTTTTTTACTCCAGTTTAGCACTGTTCATTACTCGCTTATTTTCCCTTGTCACAGTATTGTTGTTTTTCAAGCACTGAGCAATCAGTATTATTCTCTCAGTCTTCCTCTTTTTCTTGGTAGTTTTACCATATATTTCTTTAGGTTGAGTCTTGGGTGTTATGGTATAGTAACAAACAGTGGCTTGCTCTAAGAGGGTTTTCTGAAGCCCTGATGTTACTGTTGGTCCCAGAGAAAGGGTTCTAGGGAGTTCCTCTGTGAAATTATCTCGCTTTGAGGACCCACTTGCCGCAACCGCAGGAGGAATATTGCATAGCGTGCTCACCTCCCTAGCCTCACAAGGAAAGGCTCCCTTGTGGGGAGAAGTCACTGAATCTCGCGATTTGTCAGTCTCCAGAAGGCCTCATTGAGTGAGAGTGAAAATCAGGACTGGATCTGGGAGAGTCAAATATGGATTTGGGCGGGGGAAGATAAATGAGAAATCCTAAAAGGGTCCCAGAAGGTCAGAGACACACCAGAGAACATACACCTAAACCAGGCTTCAGGCATGAGAAAGACTACATCTTCCCTAATCCTCCTTTTCTATGCAACGAAAGCCCAGACTGGACCAGAAGAACTCACTTATTTGGGGACTGGGAGACTATGGTGAAGACCAGAGTACTCCACATGAGTACTGTCCACTCCCATAGAGGATGTCAATGGGGAATTCATACCTCATTGACAGTTAATACAGAGATGTGAAGAAGAAAAAGCAGCCCACCGCCATGACGCAGGAATCCATTCAGAGAGAGCTTTCCTTCTTGCCCACATTGAGAAGAGGTCTAAAACGGGAGATTTCATGTCTCTTTTACAGCTGCATGAACAATACGGAATAAGACCTTAACACTTGCTTCCCAAAGTTGAACCAATGACGGAAATATACCTACCCAGCCAAAGGCAGGGGAAGTGGTTTTTCGGCCACTTCATCCCTCAAAATGGATGCTGAGCACGCCCGCTCTTCTCTGGTATGCAGGACTCACCCATAACAAACTCTAAGGATGGTGAGTGTACCCACAAACAGACAGAGGAAGAGAGCAGTTGCAGCCCTGTCAAGTGAAAGAACCGTCTAGAACGGAAATCAAGATGATGTCTGCCCTATTTAAAGATTTCATCCCTAATTTTAGAACTGCAGGGCATCCCAGGGTGTGAGCATTCTCATAGGTCACTTGACTCCACCAGCCAATAAAGAAAAACCTATTAAAACCAAGCCCTATTTATTTATTTATTGCATTTGTAGGCAACGTCCAAACCCATAAGTATCACAGTGCTGATCATGGAACGGTAGGCAAATACATTAATAGGTGCAGAAACAGTCAAAGTAGGTACCTCAGCAATCAGTGAATCGGGAGCAGATAGTCATATTTGTCAACAAGCAGAGTCTTACGTTTTATTTGAAAGATGAGGTAGGAGGGTTCTTCTTGGATTTGGAGAGGAGGGCATTCCAGAGGATGAGGGCAGTGACGGTGAAGCTAGATCCTCCTGCTCTTTTCCTGGTGAATCTGGGAACGGCTAGGGCTTGTGTGGTGGATGAACATAGGCATTGAGTTTGTGTTTTTATTTAGAAATCTATTGGTTGAGGAAGGCTGGTGCGGTGTTATGGATGCATCTGTGTGTGGTGGAGAGTATGTTGGACTCAATGCAGGCTTTGATTGGCAGCCGGTGGGCCTCTCGCCTAGAATGGGCGATGTGGTCTGATCATTACAAGGCCCAGAAGGCCCAGAGGGCATTGTTTTAAATTAGGTGGAGTTTAGTAAGATTTTTTTTAATCATGTGCCACAGAGAATGGCATTACAATAGTCCAGTTTGCTGTCGACGATGGCTTGGGCAAGGGTTATTATCACACAATAAAGTCTTAGGTCAGTTTTTACATCACTTTATTTTTTAAATTACCACCAAGTGTAGCCCTAATCTATCTTGCCCTTCAACCACACTAAACTAAACCCTTGTGTATTCTATCCCTAGGTAGCGCTGATTGCTCCGCTTATCTAGGGTGAGGGGATAGTACAAAAGAACTTGCCCTATCACTAATCTTATACACACAATACTTTTTTGGCTATTAAAATCTACTAAAAGACACATGTCATGAGCATAAGGGCATGTGTCGTCTGCTTTACAAACGAAGATACTATAATTTTATTCATATTCTTTGTTTGGCAGATGTTTTTAAAACAAATAACATAAAAGTGCTGTCAGTCCGTGTTTGATATTTGTAAGGACACGGAACTGAGAGTACATACTGTCAGGAAATTTCCAAATAGATTTGTTGTCTTTAAGAAAAACAACCCCACACACTACACAAAAGAGTTCCTTCTTCACTCTAAGTGTGCTGTGTTTTTGAGAAGTTCAATCTACATCCTTCCTGTGATTATTGGGAGGATCTGCTTACGACCTTTTGCCAACTCAATGGTCAGTTTCTTTAAAATAAGGTTGGATCAGGCCTACCAGTTTCAGTGAACTATTGTGAGTAAGCTATTTTCTTCAGGGCCATCTACTGCACAACTATATATGCTGTTTTCAGTAAATTTTCAGCAAAACATGCATCTTTGTTAAAGTACCCCACCTGCAGAGGAGAAAAGGAACGGGTACGGCGTATGGAGAGAGATACGTGACTCAGTTTAGTATCACTTGCAGTGTCTTCACTTTTTGTGTAACCCTTCAGTGTGTAAAAAAGGGGGGTTGTGTTGCTTAGCCTCCTCTCCCAGTTTCTTCGATCCATATGAAAAAGGGTCAGGTATGATTTTTGTCTTGCAGGATGCTTCAATTTTAGGCATTCCATGTTACCTAGAGTGTTCATAAATCAATAGTGAAATTCTAGGAAGGTCGCAGCAAGAATACAAGTTATTATTGCTTCTTCTATTTAAAATCCTGTGTTTGTTGTTTTACGGAGCCGTGTTCGTTAGAACGCGGCTCTTTATATATATATTGCTGCATCCAAGTACATCGGGATGCAGGGCATGTACACGCTGCAGATACATGAAAAGAGGGCATATGTCTCTCACAACTATTGTCTTACCTTGCGGAACAGTGTGCAAAGGTTTTCTGTCTCATCCGGGGCGGTATTGGACTCAGGTCGCGGGCACCCCGATAGTCTGTTTATCATTGCAGTGCGCATGTGTTATAAAAACGCCGTAGTGTGTTAGAAACGCTTTGGTAAGTGGCTCAGAAGGGCGCCATCTTGGAGCAGCTCCATTCTCGTTGCCCTTCAATGGGCTGGATATGTTTATTAGTTTGTCACTCAGTATGGTCACAAATACACAATGTTCCCATGGATGCATTTCGGAATGTTGAAATGTGTATTTTAAAAGATTGTTTGACAGATTTTCAAAAAGAAAAAAGAAAAGACATTTTCAAAAATAAATGTATTCACGAAAGTTGTTTTCTTATTTTGGAACGTAATATACTAAGCAGATATGGTATAGTTAGGACAATTAGCAGTTACCAAAAATGTGAGATAGTGAAAGTATTTGGTTACAATCCCTTATGTCTGCAATTCACAGTGTGGCTAAGGTATGCCAGTTTGCTGGTTTGTTTAAACCCAGAGTGTCGATTCTAAGCCGGAAAATCCACAATTGCTCCCTTCTGTAAAGTAGGTTGTATGGGTTGCCACCTCTTTTAGGGATGGCAACCTTTTCAATAATTGTCCAGCTGAAATCAGTTGGCCCATGTTGTTTCGATACAAAATGTTCTACCATGAGTGCAGTGAGTTTCTTTGTTCGAATACAAGATCTGTGTTCTGCCAATCTAGTTTTAATCGGCGTTTAGTCATTCCCACGTATCGTTTCTGACACGGGCAGGTGATTAAATAAATAACATTGCTACTATTGCAATTAGTGAAACTTCTTTGGGTCCATGTGTAGTGCCATCCTATATCGATAGTAAGGGATCTTTTAGTAGTGGCACAGTCGCTACATCCACCACATGGTTTATGTCCCGTTGGTGGTGCCTGCTTCCAAAGAGTTTTAGGTTTGGGTCCGGATTCCTTGTATGTATGAATCAGGGTGTCACGTAGGTTTCGTCTCCTTTTCATAGCAAACCGGGGTGTCTCCAGAACTGTATCTCCTACATTCAGGATCAGCCAAAGTTTTAAAACTTCTTTTTTGATTTGGTTTGCCAGTGGTGAGAAGCTGAGTACTGCAGTGATTTTTCCATTGGATTCACTCCGATTTCCATGATTCTCGAGTGTAATGTCTTGCGGGATATTCTTAGCTCTTTTCCGTGCTTGTTTGACTTAACGTTTTGGGTAGCCACAATTCAATAGTTTAGCGGCCAGGTGGCTCGATTGTCTCTCATAGTCCAATAAATTGGAACAGTTTCTCCTGTATCTCAGGAACTGCCCGAAAGGCAAATTGTTCCTGAGGCTTGCAGGGTGGTAGCTGCTGAAGGTGAGTAAGGTGTTTCTACCTGTGGGTTTGTTAAACACTGAACTCACAACTTCCTCATTTCTTCTTTCCAAGTTCAAATCCAGGAAATGATTGGAGGTGCGGCTATGTGTTTCCGTAAAAGTCAAAAAGGTATTTTGTGCGTTGAGCCAGAGCATAAAGATCGCAAGTTCTTCTTCATTGCCCTTGAATATCATTAGGACGTCGTCAATATATCTCGACCATAACGCGATCTTTGTAGACCATGCATTAGTGTCACAATAGATTTTCTTCTCTTCAAAATCAGCAACATAAATATTGGCAAGGCTGGGCACAATGGTAGCACCTATAGCGGTTCCAGATGTTTGTTCGTAGAAGGAATCTTCATACAGAAAATAGTTTTTGGTTAAAACCACTTCTGCCAGTTGCATGATTAGTGTGATGGGTGTTCGTATAGGTGGGTCCTTGTGTCTCAAGACCTTTTCTACCACTTTGAGTGTGGTCATTTGTGGTATCCTGGTATATAATGACTCTGTCTATGGTCATCAATAGATTATAATTAGAGTCAAAAGGTCGATTCTCTAATAGCTGTAAGACTGCAGTAGTATCTTTTAGATATGACTTCCTTTTTCCTACTTCAGGTTTAAGGAAGAAATCGGCAAACTGCGACAGAAGTTCTAAAATAGAACCTATGCCTGACACAATAGGTCTGCCTGGAGGGGGTATGTTGCCCTTATGCTCCTTAGGTAGTGTGTAGAATGCCGGTCTTCTCAGTGTTTTTGGGTTAAGGATGTCATATTCTTTGGTGCTGATTTGGCTTTCTGCTATGGCTTCTCCCAGTATAGGTCTTAGTAGTTAGCGTATTTCTTCAGTCGGATCACTCCCCAGTTGTCTGTACCTCATACGGTCATTTAATAGGTCCAAGACCATCTTCTTATAGTCTTCTGAGCCCATAATTACAGTAGCACCCCCTTTATCAGCGGGTTTTATCATAATTTGATAATTCTCAGTAAGTGATTTAAAGGCCATCTTGTCTCTTCTCGAGAAATTCTTGTAGCTCTGTGAGTTATTCTTCTCTAGTTCTTCTAGTCGTTTGATAAGGGCTCTCTCAAATGTAATGGTTTCTGGGGATATCCCGTTGTGAGGTGGATAGTAAGTTGATTTTACTTTCAAATTGGTTGCACATTTTTCTTCTCTGGTGTTGATTGAGCCGAAAAATGGTTTGCGCCGGATTTTTCTGACCAGTTGCGCAATCTCAATGGGTTTTTGGAAGGGGTCATGATCCGCTAAGAGTACGAATGATAATCCCTTTTCCAGCAGGTTATTCTGATCCTCATTCAAAATATATTTAGATAGGTTCATGACCAGCGTATTGGTGGGGTTGTCTGTCTCACTATGTGGTATCTGTCTTTCCAGTTCAATTTCCTAAGAATATCCTGCAAGACATTACACTCGAGAATCATGGAAAGCGGAGTGAATGAATCCAATGGAAAAATCACTGCAGTACTCAGCTTCTCACCACTGGCAAACTAAATCAAAAAAGAAGTTTTAAAACTTTGGTTGATCCTGAATGTAGGAGATACAGTTCTGGAGACACCCAGGTTTGCTATGAAAAGGAGACGAAGAAAGGCCACCAGGGGGCGCACAGGCAATGGCTGCCTGAGTGCAAAGCTCCCGTCTTGACCGGGTTATCGCAGGGGATTGAGCCCCCCTCTGACCCCCCCGGCAGGCCCACCTCAACGGATTCGCCTGGGGACCCTCCCGGGCACCCACCAGGCGAAAGAGCGGTGCTCGGGGTCCACGGGGAACCGTAGAACGAGACCCGGGACTTCTGAGCGGTTTCTAGGGCGCGGCCCGGGCAGCCGCGGAGCCGGAGGTGAGGTGGTCCCCTCTCGCGCCCTTCTGGTCCCTTGACTAGGCCTGCCCCCTCCCCACGGCCGACCTCCTCGACTGGAATGGAGGACCGGCCTGGACGGGGACCGCCCCACGACGGCCAGGAGACACCACAGCGGCCCGGGGGACGGGAGCCCCCCGCCCTCCGCCCCTCCCCCCGACCCAGACAACACCACACAAGGATCCCCCAGCGAGGTGGAGGACGGGGACTCCCTTGGCACCCGGAGGTCCGACACGGCGGGCCCGGTGCCCCCCCTCGACCCACGTGGACAGCGCAGATCTGCCCCCCCCCCTCCGGGGACTTCGATCGCGGGCCGGCGCAGCCCTGTGGAGTGATGTGGCGGCTTGGCCGCGGGGTGCCCGGGACCCCTGGAGAGCGTCGGTGGGGGCCGAAGAGGACCAGCGGAAAACGCTGCCCCGCCCCCCCCCCCCCGGACACGGAAACTGGGCCACAGGCCCCTGGAATTACCCGGGAGCGAGGCCCCCACCTGCGGAGGGTGGGGCATGTGCCCGCCCGGAGGTGGCCCCCCCAGCCCCCTACTTTCTGGAGAACAGGGTTCGGCCGGGTTGCCGGGCCCCCGCGGGGCGGGTGCCGGAGTTGAGGCACCTTTCCCCCCCTGTCTGCCTGGACGCCCCGGCCTCCCCCCCTTTCTTGGAGACACAAAGCCAGCGCACCTCGACGTGGGGGATACCCGGGTGTGAAGCCCCTGCCTGCCGCAGGTGGGGCGTGTGCCCGCCGGGGGGTGGACCCTCCTCCCCCCATCTTCATATCTAGTGTCCACTGGCTGGGGGTGGGGGCCTCGGACCCTCTCCCCCCCATCCAACGAGAAAATCCCGCCTGGCCAGGCCACAGGGGCCCTCCAGGCGCCAACACCCCCTCTCCGGGAGACCAGAGGAGGCCCAAATGGGGCACGACGAACTTGACCAGGGTGTGAGGCCCCCGCCGGCGGACAGGCGGGGCGTGTGCCCGCCCCCCCCCGGACTACGACACCCCCCAGGGGGCATTGGTGAAGACCCCAACTGGGCGAGGGGTGACCGGACCGCGCCTCCTCCTCCCCTGCACGCTCCCCCCCGAGACGGCCCCTGTGGGCGGCCAAGGACTGGGCCGGGGGGGGACCTCCCACCCCCGCTCGGGACCGCAGAGCATTGGCCTGCAGAGCATAGGGAAGCATCAGATGAGCTGGAGGGAAGCCCTACAGGGATACCGCTTCCAGGACACCGCAAGGGGCAGCAGGGGCACGGGCCTCAAGAGGACCATGGCCCATTCGGAGGGCGCAGCCCCGTCCTCGGCTGCAATGGAAAGGGGCTTTGCCTCGATTTTACAGGAAATCAGGGACATGCGGTCCGACATAGCCCAGAAATTTGAGAAAATTTGCCAAAGGGTGGACAAGGTCGAGGACAGACTGTTGCAGGTCGAGACCAACCAATCGTCTTCAGCAGCCCAGGACGTACAAACATACATGAGGCTGGCGGCCCTGGAGAAGAGGGACGAGGAAAGAGCTCGGCAGATGGACGATTTCGAGAACAGGGAGAGGAGAAACAACCTCAGAATTTTCGGTGTGCCCGAGACAGAAGGGGAAACGGAGGGGGACATCACCCGAGTGGTGCGTGAGATCATCACCCTCTTGTTCGCAGAAGAGATGATAACCGAACCCACCTTCGACAGGGTACACAGAGCGGGGGGCAGGGCGGAAGCCCCAGATCGATTTTGGTCCGGTTCCACTACTACACAGAGAAAATGAAAGTGCTGGAGGAGGCCAGAAATGCTAGAGAAATCACCTACAATAACGCCAAGGTCTCCATATACCAGGACCTCTCGGCCTACACGCAGGCTAAGCGTAGAATGTGCCGCCCCCTCACGCAACTGCTCAAGGAAAAGGGCATACGCTATAGATGGGGCTATCCGTTCTCCCTAACTTTTGAATACATGGGCCAACGCTCGACCCTGATCACGGAAGAGGATATAAGGGGGGCTATTCAGGAGTACACAGTGGACTCGAACCCCAGGAGGGGCCCACCGGGGCCGGAGCATGGCAGACCTAATGGCCCTGGTCCGTCCGGTGAAAGAAGAAAGCGCACAGGCGCGAGGAAATACAGGAAAATGAACACCCCTTCCCCAGCGAAGGACGGAGAACGGAATGACTCAGAGGACTGAAACGGGGACGACTAATCGGGTCCTTGACAGATGTGCACAGATCCTGAGATTTCACTATTTACATCGTCCCACTGAACAGCAAGTATGATGGGTTCACACGCGGGATGCAGCTAAGGGGGGGTTCTGGGGGGCTCAAGGGGATGAGCATCTTACGTGGATTTCCTGGCCGAGGTGGGAAGGCTGGTGGTTCGGCCAAAAGCCAGTGATGGCGGAACTAATTGGCTGGACGCCGGGGTGGGGGGTACACAAAAGTTGGGGTTGTTCAGTTAGGGTTTGGGGAAGGGGGGCAGTTGGGGTTTCGTTCTAGGCCCACCCGAGGGGTAGGGGAGGGGGGCGCAGGGGAACAAAATACTATCCAATGGGAGCATGCAGGGAAGAGCTATGGGAAGAAGTTGACCGAGAGAGAGGAAATTTTAGATCATGGCTGATAGTCTGCCCGCCCTGGGGGTGGGCCCCCTTAACGTACGAGGCTTGAACACCCCTACGAAAAGATCCCTGGTTTGCAGGGAATTTAAACGGGCAAACCTCGATTTTCTCTTCGTGCAAGAGACTCACTGGCCACGGGGGAAGGAGCCCAAGATGCGGGGAGGAGGGATCGGGGAGGTCTTCAGCGCTTCCCACAAATGCAAAAAGAGGGGGGTCGCCATTTTAGTAGCGAGGAACGTGGGATTCGAGAACAAGGCCACGCTGAAAGACCCAGGGGGCCGCTACCTGCTAGTGCGAGGATCCTGCAGGGGGCCCCACTTACCCTTGCCGTTATCTACGGCCCCAACAAGGGCCAAGCGCAATTCTGGGAGGAGGTGAGCGATAAACTCAAGCATTTCGTCCAGGGCACGGTAGTGGTGGGGGGGGACATCAACATGGTCCTGGACCCTGTCCGAGATAGGAAACGCGCGGGACCCCAGCCTTCCAGAGCGGCAGACGAGATCATGGCTCGTAACTTTCAAAGGGTCAACTCAGAACAGGGCCTGATGGACACGATTCCGACCCCCAGAACAGACGCCCCCTCTTTCACATATTATTCAGCGGTCCACACGTCTTTTTCAAGGATAGACTACATTCTGGCAGACGAGATCCTGCACCCATTAATTTCGGGCCACAGGGTTGACCCGGTCCCCTGGTCCGATCATGATCTGGTCCGCATCACTATAGCAAGGGGAGGGCTAAGCGATTGCAGGGGGAGGTGGAAGTGCAATGACTCCTTGCTGAAAGACGAGGTCCTAGCCCAGGAGGTTCTTGAGGCCATCATGGACTTCTTCGAAATCAACGATAATGGGGAAGTAGGTTTGCATACCGTATGGGACGCCTTCAATGCTACCCTACGGGGAGTCCTGATCAAAATGGGAGCTCAGAAAAAAAGGGAAAGGGAGACCCAGGAAAGGGTTTTGAGGGTGAAGATTGCCCAACTCCAACCGGGGGGCCCTCCCACGGCCCTCTTGGACTGTGCTCAGGTGGCCGCTCTGGCCGACTACAGGCTCCAGCTGAGGGATCTCCTCCTCCACAAGACGGAGAGAAGTGTCCAACTGGTCAAACAAAAGTATTACGAAAAGGGGGACAGGGCGGACAGGATCCTGGCTTGGAAACTGAGGGAGGTTAAGAGAAGTAGATTGGTGAAGGCAGTGAAGAACGAGGCGGGTGTGGTGGGCCACGATACACCCCACATTGGCGAGGCCTTCCGCCGATACTATGAGAGGTTATACTCTTCGGAATACAATGGGGGTGAGGCGGAGATTGAGGGGTTCCTAAACTCTTTACAGATCCCGACCCTGTCCAGAGAGATGGCGGGGAGGGGTTGGAGGGTCCGGTGACCGAGGACGAGGTGGAACGGGCGATCCGAGGTATGAAAGTGGGCACTTCCTCGGGGAAGACGGTTATTCGGTCTACTTCTATAAGAGGTTCCGCTCGACCCTTTCCCCCCACTTGGTGAAGGTGTTCAACGCGGTGCTGGAGGGGGGCTCCCTCCCGGACTCCATGATGGAGGCAATCATAGTGGTTCTCCCCAAGGAGGGCAGGGACCCCGCGGAGTGTTCCTCTACCGCCCAATTTCTTTGTTGAATATTGACGTAAAAATCCTGGCCAAGGTGATAGGGGGGCGGGTGGAGGGGATCCTGCCGAAACTGATCCATGGTGACCAGGTGGGGTTCATCAGGGGAAGACAGGGCTCAGATAACATCCGTAAACTATTGATCTACTCCACCATGCCCAGGTGTCTGACCTAGACGCAAGCGTCCTGTCCCTCGATTCGGAAAAGGCGTTCGACAGGGTGGAGTGGAGATTCATGGAACTCATCCTGCGGAAAATGGGCTTTGGGACACACATTAGAGAATGGGTGGCAGCGTTATATAGGGCCAGTTGTCAGAACCATTCCCCCTCTTGCGGGGAACAAGGCAGGGTTGCCCATTGTCCCCTTTGATCTATGTCCTCTCCGTGGAACCCCTGGCCATTGCGGTCAGCTCACCCGGGCATAAGGGGGATAAGGCGAGGCGAAGTGGAATTCAAACTCTCCCTGTTTGCGGACGATATCCTGGCCTACCTGGTGGACCCGGTGTCCTCGCTTTCCCCCCTCCTGTCCCTGATGGCAGCCTTTGGACGCCTCTCGGGCCTTAAGATTAATGCCCCTAAATCAGTTCTGCCCCCCATGAGATCCCTGGACCCGGTCTTGGATCCGCTGGTCAGCCTGGAAGGGATAACAATAGGGAAGGTCTCCATTCGTAACCTGGGAGTCTTTCTCACCCGGGACCTGTCCAACCTCGCCCAGGCCAATTATGATCCCGTTGTGTCAAGGGTCACTGCAGATCTTAGGAGGTGGGGGGCAATGATTCTGTCATGGTACGGTCGGATGACGGCGGTGAAGATGAACATACTCCCGCGCTTACTATACCTCTTTACCGCCCTCCCGACTAAAGTCCCCGACCAAACCTTCAGGGTCCTCCAGAATGCGGTGCGGGAATTTATATGGCAGGGTAGGACCCCGAGAACCGCAAAGGCCGTCTTGAACTTGCCGAGGGAGGAGGGAGGGTTTGGGCTGCCAGACTTTCGACTCTACTTCCGCGCTGCCCAGCTGCGCGTACTTCTGGAACATATGAAAGAGGGGATGGGCACATACTGGTCGTACCTAGAGGACATGGATGCTCACCCGCTTAAGGTTCGGGACCTCCTTTGGGCCCCAAGCAAATTCATCCCGAATAGACTCAAATCACACCCAACTTTGGGAGTCCTCTGAGTGATCTGGAAGGAAGGCCCCCAGATGGCCCACTTAATGACATGGCCGTCACTGATGTCCTCGCTCTGGGGTCACCCCCTCAAACTGGGAAGCAGGGGGTTCCGCAATGCACAGTCCTGGTCCGACTCGGGGTTGGAGTGGGAGGGGCAAGTGTTTAGGGAAGGAGAGTTTCTGCCCTATGAGGATTTGAGAGAGGCCCTGGGGCAGGGGTCCCTCACCATATTTGAATATCTCCGCTTGAAGGGAATACTATGCGACCAATCCTGGGGACAGAATTTGAAAAGACAGCTGACCTCCTTTGAGAAATTTCTGGATAGAGCGACCACCAGGAAGGGGGCGGTCTCAGGGATGTACAGAATATTGAACACTGTTAACCTGGGGGAAAGGAGGAGATTCTGTACTTTTTGGAATGACTTGGCGGGGGAGGAGATCTCTGAAGACGCCTGGCAAAGGATATTTAAAATAGCCTTCCATGGGAACCTATTCACAGCAGACATGGAACACAACCTCAAGATCCTTCAGGAGTGGCATAGAGATCCCGCAAAATTGTCGAAGATGTTCACGGGAGTCTCCCCCGCATGCCCGAGGGGATGCGACCAGGTCGGTACAAGAGGGCACATGTGGTGGCACTGCCCGAAAGCACAGGCGTATTGGGTGGAGGTTAGAGGCTGGATCGCTGAAGTCTCGGGGGAACTGCTCCCCCTAAACCCTCTAACAATGCTACTGGGCCTCCCCCTGAGGACGCGGACATAGCCAGATACCCAAGAATGTGGGAAACAATGCTGAGGGCGGGAAGGATGGCCCTGGCCCAGAAATGGAAGAGCCCGGAGACCCCCTCAAAGGAGGACTGGCTAAAAAAAGTTAAAAACATGTTCCTGATGGATAAACTCACGGCAATGGTGAACAATGGTCTGGGCACATTCCAAGCCAACTGGTACGGGGTACAGCAGACATGGGGATGGGACGTTCACTGATCCACAGAGTTGAGTCATGGAAGGAACGGGCGCCCACGCCCCGGGAGACGGCGGACATTACACAGCCACACATGCAGTCAACGCTCAGGCTCTTTCTCAAGCTCTGGATACATTGAGCTTTCTACGCGTCTCCTTAAAAGAAGCAGGCGTAAAGGGGACTAAGTTTGTTTGGGGGGGTGGGTTCGCGGGGGGAATGGGTGGGGGGGTCACCGGGCCTGTTACAAGTATCATTTTTATTTTTGCTGAAAAGGTTTCATGCCTGTTTGTTCTATTATGAAAATGCTAATAAAACAAAATTTAAAAAAAGAAAAGGAGACAAAACCTACGTGACACCCTGATTCATACATACAAGGAATTCAAACCCAAACCTAGCACTCTTTGGAATCAAGCACCACCAACGGGACATACGCCATGTTGTGGTTGTAGCGCCTGTGCCACTATTAAAAGATCCCTTACTATCGATATAGGATGGCAGGTATGCACTAATAAAATTGCAGCAAAAATGTCACCTTTACAAAAAATCGCGCCAAAAATGCTGTGGTTTGACCGTGTCAAGGTGTATCCCATTATAACATTTAAGGGGAGTGGAGGTTGCAGGGGGCGTCCCCCGCTCCTCTTAAATGGTATAATGGGTCTGGGGTTCTGGGGGTGTCCCCTGCATCCTTTACATGTATTGCGATGGCAAACCCACTGCCTTTTTGCCGCGTTTTTTTGTGTAAACTGACATTTTTGCAGCAATGTTTAACATATGGAACCGATGGCACTTCCCATGGACCCAAAGAAGTTTCACTAATTGCAATAGTAGCAATGTTATTTATTTAATCACCTGCCTGTGTCAAAAACGATATGTGGAAATGACTACACGCCCCATTAAAACTAGATTGGCAGAACACAGATCCTGTATTCGAACAAAGAAACTCACTGCACCTATG
Source organism: Ambystoma mexicanum (assembly GCF_040938575.1). Lineage (NCBI taxonomy): Eukaryota > Metazoa > Chordata > Amphibia > Caudata > Ambystomatidae > Ambystoma > Ambystoma mexicanum. The sequence goes on along the minus strand of NC_090935.1, from coordinate 1,144,143,474 downwards.
GTAGAACATTTTGTATCGAAACAACATGGGCCAACTGATTTCAGCTGGACAATTATTGAAAAGGTTGCCATCCCTAAAAGAGGTGGCAACCCACATAACCTACTTTACAGAAGGGAGCAATTGTGGATTTTCTGACGAACACTGTGGGTTTAAACGAACCAGCAAGCTGGCAAACCTTAGCCACACTGGATTGCAGCACTATCTCACATTTTTGGTAACTGATAATTGTCCTAACTATACCATATCTGCTTAGTATATTACGTTCCAAAATAAGAAAACAACTTTCGTGAATAATTTTCTTTTTGAAAATGTCTTTTCTTTTTTCTTTTTGAAAATCTGTCAAACAATCTTTTAGAATACACATTTCAACATTCCGAAATGCATCCATGGGAACATTGTGTATTTGTGACCATACTGAGTGACAAACTAATAAACATATCCAGCCCATTGAAGGGCAACGAGAATGGAGCTGCTCCAAGATGGCGCCCTTCTGAGCCACTTACCACAGCGTTTCTAACACACTACGGCGTTTTTATAACACATGCGCACTACAATGATAAACAGACTATCGGGGTGGCCGTGACCTGAGTCCCAGACCGCCCCAGACGAGACAGAAAACCTTTGCGCACTGTTCCGCAAGGTAAGACAATAGTTGTGGGAGACATATGCCCTCTTTTCATTTATCTGCAGCAACTACATGCCCTGCATCCTTGATGTACTCGGATGCAGCAATATATATATATATATATAGTGTATATATATATATTAAGAGCCGTGTTTGTAAAACAACAAACACTGGATTTTAAATAGAAGAAGCAATAATAACTTGTATTCTTGCTGCGACCTTCCTTGAATTTAACTATTGCTTTATGAACACTAGGCAACATGCAATGACTATAATTGAGGCATCCTGGAAGACGAAAATCATCCATAACCCTTTTTCATATGGATCGGAGAAAATGGGATCAAAAAGAGGAGGGTAAGCAACACTACCCACCCTTTTTTACACACTGAAGTGTTACTACACAAAAAGTGAAAAGACACTGCAAGTGATACTAAACTGAGTTATGTATCTATCTCCATACCCCGTACCACGTTCCTTTTCTCCTCTTCAGGTGGGGTACTTTAACAAAGATGCATGTTTTGCAGAAAACTTACCGAAAACAGCATATATAGTTGTGCTGTAGATGACCCTGAAGAAAGGGGCTTACTTACAATAGTCCACTGAAACCGGTAGGCCTGATCCAACCTTATTTTTAAGAAACTGACCATTGAGTTGGCAAAATGTCGTAAGCAGATCCTCCCGATAATCTCAGGAAGGATGTAGATTGAACTTCTCAAAAACACAGCACAGTTAGAGTCAAAAGAAGGAACTCTTGTGTACCGTGTGGGGTTGTTTTTCTTAAAGACAACACATCTGTTTGGAAATTTACTGACCATGCGTACACTCAGTTCAGTGTCCTTACAGATATTAAACACGGACTGACAGCACTTTTATGTTATTTGTTTTAAAAACATCTGCCAAACAAAGAATATGAATAAAAATATAGTATCTTCATTTGTAAAGCAGACAACACATGCCCTGCTGCTCATAACATGTGCCTTTTAGTAAATTTTAATAGCCAAAAAAGTATTGTGTGTATAAGATTAGTGATAGGGCAAGTTCTTGTATACTATCCCCTCACCCGAGATAAGCGGAGCAATCAGCGTTACCTAGGAATAGAATACACAAGGGTTTAGTTTAGTGTGGTTGAAGGGCAAGATAGATTAGGGCTACACTTGGTGGTAACGTAAAAAACAAAAGTGATGTAAAAACTGACCTGAGACTTTTTTGTGTGATAATACGACTAGGGGAGTCTCTAGGTGTGAGACCCAGAACAGTCCAAGACGTGTGCGTGTTTTGGGCAAGGGTTAGACAGTTGTCGGTGGACAGAAATTTCCTGCAGAGGTTGATGAGTTTAGTGGTGTAAGTGGCTGAGGAGGCAAGGGCCTTTAAATGTTTGTGCATGGAGAGTCCTGCATCTAAATAGACACCTAGAGTTTTTATATGGTTGGAAACAAGATTGGGGTTGCCATCAAAGGAGAAAGAGGAGTATGCTGGGTCCAGATGTTTAAATCGATGTGGAGATCAGACGATTAGGAGCTCAGTGTTGTTGTCTTTCAAGCACAGATGGTGATCAGCCACCCAAGCCTGAATGATGCTGTAGATGTGGTTGATGTTAGTGGAATTCGTGAGGTGGTTCCCTGTGAGTTTTAGCAGGACTTGGCTGTTGTCTGCAAAGTTAGTGTAAGCGATCCTAAAATGGTGAAGATTGTCAAACAGAGGTTTTGTGTAAATAAAGCACAGAGTGGGCGAGATACTTGATCCTTGAGGGACGCCGTAGGGGACGGGGATGGGGTTTGCAGCATCTGAGCCGACAAAGACCCTGGAGGTTCGTTCACTGAGAAAGGATTTGATCCAGCTGGTAGCTTCTGAGGTAAAATAGAATTTAGAGCTGAGGTGTTGACACATGGTTGACTAAATCAAAAGCAGCGTAGAGGTCAAGTAGTAGGAAGATGGCGAGCTCTCCATTATCTCGGATGCTGTCAAGCTGGATCTTGAGGTCTAGGAGAGCAACATCTCTACTGTTTCTTGGTCTGAAGCCAGATTGACGAGATCCAAGAAGGTTGTGGTTTTCCAGATACGCTAGAAGTTGAGGGTACTGTGGTAATGGGACAGTAGTTGGTGGGGAGGGTATGGTCAAGGGAGGGTTTTTTCAGTAGTGGTGTGACCCAGGCTTCCTTGATGTCTAGAGGGATGGAGCTTGAATCAAAGGAGGCATTTATGAATTTGGAAAGGATGGATGCCAGGGGCTCAGCACACATTTTGATGATGTGTGAGGGGCATATGTCACCCTTGCAGCTAGATGGTTTATGGTTTTGGATGATAGAGAGGGTGTCCAGAGGAGAGACGTGGCTGAAGTTTAAAGTGGGAGGAGTAGTGAAGGGAGGGGGTTCGGCGGGAAGGATGGGTGGGGTATTTTTGGCAGATACCAGATTTTTCTTGAGGATAGTCATGGACAGTAGTTCACCATTTTTATCCTTATGGAAACTCGTGATGGGGTGCTGGGGTTTTGAGTTGTTTCAAGATTTTAAAGAGCGTGTTGGTATTTCTCTGATTCTGGAATTGCAGATGTTGGATTTTGTGGTTATGAGTGCTGTTTTATAGGTTTTGGCTACAGATAAGTAGACTTCCTTATTTGCTGTGGAGGGGTTCTTCCTCCAGAGGTGTTCTTGAGCACGTTTCTGTTGGCGCAGGGCAATGAGATCATCGGAGAACCAGTTATGAGTGATCGTTTGTTTCTGGGTGGTGGTTTTAAACAAAGCGTGAAGGTGAAGTGTGTGTTGTAATAGGGTGTTGTAGGCAGCAAGTATGCTATGGTTACATGTGATTATAACTAATGAAATAATAAAGAATTAAAAACATATTGAATTTCAGTTTTTTCAAATTGGGGGCCCACCCTCGGGGCCCACCCTCCCGGGGCCCACCCTCCCAAATCCCCTGTTTCCCAACACTCCTAACCCCACCCCGAACTACCCCCCACAGGTTTTTTTCCCTTACCCCAGCTAGCTTTATTTATTCTTCGTTATTTTTTTGTTGTTGTTATTTTATTTGTTTTTTTTCCTCATTAAAATCACTGCATACCGTATGGTATCAGGGTTGTTGCTGTCGGGGAGTGTTTCAAGGTGGGAGGAGATGGTGGGTTTGAGCAGAACTATCGTGAGTTTGCGGGTGTGTCTCGAGGTGATAAGGGGTTGTGTGGACTCTTTACATGTGGTAAGGTTCTCCAATACAAGTTGGAAATGGATCAGGGAAAGATCTGACCAGGGAACAGGGTCGATGGTGTTAGTTGTGATGAGCAAGTTCAGGGGCGCGATCCAATCAATGGTCCGACCTTTGATGTGTGTGGGGGAGCTGACTGCTTGAGTGAAGCTCATATCTTGTAATGTGGTGGAGAGGGAAGTGGCTTTAGTCTCGGTGGTGTATTTTAGCCGTGGTTGAAGTCACAGAGAAGTAGGAGTTTAGTCTTGGATTTGACGAGGGGGGGCAAGCAGGAGGGTGATGTCTGTCCCCGGTGAATTAGTATAATTAGGCTGGTGATAGATGAGGAGGATGTTAATGGTGGTTTGGGGGCAGGGTTCCAGCTTAGCAAGCAGTCGTGTGTAGCCTTGTGGGGCCAGTAATGGGGAGGATCTGATAGGGATGGATGATTTGTATATGATAGAAACTCCCCACCTAGTTGGGCTAGTCTGTCAGATCTCAAGATGGATTATCCTGAAGGGATAGCCAGAGAGAGCATTGGGCTGGCAGCATTGTGCTGCCAGGTTTCAGTGACATTGAGAATGTCAAGGTATATCGCAGAGGGAGCACGTGTTTATGAGGACACAAGAAAGGGTGGGGGGAGGAGGAGATGGGGTAGGAGTAGGGTCAGCGGTTGAAGAATCCTTTAGGCCGATGAGATCCTGTGAGGAGGCGTGTTGGCTAGTGTATGTCAGTGGTAAACTGGTGCGGGAGCCGAGGCGCAAGTTTCTTACTGAGCCGTCACAGGGTAGGTTAGTGGGAGTGAGAATACGTGTGTTTAGTCGTTCGAGTCTGGTTGTGCCTGTGCATGATATAGTGGTGGGTGGGGCATACTGGAGTGTTGCCATGTACTGTAACGTAGTGGAAGTGTTGGAGTGAGTCTTGGAAGACTGTTCATATTAGGCACCATCTGCAATGTGGGTCTTAGCTGATTGGCCAACTGGAGCTTTTGTGTGAGTCTTAGAGGTCATGGAGACCTGGCCACTAGGGAAAGATTCGAGGATGAATGCTGTGAGGGGCTTCGGGTGTGTGTGTGCTGCCTGTGAGACAAGGGAGTGGGCCTAGTGTTGTCATATTGGGCATGTAGGGATGGGGGGCTGGGGGCACTCTGGTGGGCAGATTGTGTGGCAACAGGACGTGCCAGTAGGGTCCTGGGGGCACTCAAGTGCGCAGATGGGGCGGCAGCAGGACGTGGCAGTGGGTGCCTGGTAGCACTCATGTGGGCATTTGGGGCGAGAGCAAGACGTGGCAAGGGGGGGCTAGGGGCGCTCAGGTGGGCAGATGGAGAGACAGCAGGACGTGGCCAGGGGGGCGCACACAAACAGTGGCTGTATTTGCGAGTTGCAGAGTAGATGAGGCAAAGGGATAGACGGTACCTGGCATCATAGGCTTTCCAGGAGAGCTAGCAGCAGCATAGCCTTGATTTGGCAGGATCAGGCAGGCACGAGATCCCATAGGAAGCGCTGTATCGGGGCAGACAGGACTTGAAAGCCTTAGTGTGTGGCCTTTGTGTGGAGCCTGCTTCACCTGCCAGCTTGTAGTTGCAGTGGCCATATGGTCGGGAGCAGGTCAATTGGAACGCGACATGGGATGGGCTATGCAACATGCCTCTGGTGGATAGTCCAGCCCCTATTATGGTGGCGGCCATGTTTGAGAGGGCCTCTGGAGCTGGATTTGCCCAAATGGGCTGTCGTAGTCAAAGACAGCATTTAAATCTGGTTGGATTTTTGTCAATAAAAGATGCCCCGCAGGGATTGCCATTAAAGCTGCAGTAATTTTCCCTCGATTTTCTGAATTTTTCAAAATGGCATTTTGTAGCCCAGAGGGTCTTACCTATGTTGGAGTATCTGTTTCAGGCACACAGGTAGCAGAGGGAACTGGAGAGCTGGAGCCAGGCGGATGTTGCTGATGCTGAGACCCGGGCAGACAGTGCTTTGTGTGGCCTTTGTGTGCCCTAGATATGATCCAGCTCCCAGCACAGCATGGAAAGGGTGTTCTTAAGTGCAGAGTTGGTGTTTGGAGAAGGAGCACATTTGGCGAAGGCTAGAGGAGAGAGCAGAAGCAAGAAGGCTGGAGAGAGGTTGCATGAGGGCAGGGCAGGCTGCTGGAAGTGGTAAATAGAAAATATGTAATAAAGGAGCAGATGTGAATAACAAGGATGTGACCACTGAGGAGATTATCTTTTATGGCATTTGTATAGCGCCTGATGCCATTGGTATGGCCTCAAAGCGCTGTGGGGTAAATGCCCTTGGAGGACCAGTCTGAGGTATGAGAATTGAAAGGAGGACTTTTAGAATGTGCATGCGCATTTTGCTGAAAACGAGGTAGGGACGGTGGTCAAGTCCCTGCTAGCAACCCCATGAGATCTGGTTAGTGGATGGGTGCTATGATAGACTGTTAGGAAAGTAGTCGAGTCAAGGAGACTATGTGCCCAGCTGGACCGAATTTCTTTCGTGGGACTCGACTGAATTCTAATGGCTGAAGTGTTGTGTGATATGAGGTTGAGTAGTGAATTGTTGCAGATGTTTGTGAGTGGGTGGCTGTGCCCTGGGAGGAATACAGCTACGTTCCATTGAGATGGAGTGCTATGCGTACCAGATAATCACTATACATATGGAAAAAGATGCAGTGTAGTGGCACAAAACAAACAGACAGATCCAAAATGCAAGCCTACAACCCTATCCCTGTGGGAAAAGATGCAGAGTAGTGGCACAAAACAGCGAGATTCAAAATGCAAGCCTACAACCCTATCCCTGTGGGAAAAGATGCAGAGTAGTGGCACAAAACAACAGCGAGATTCAAAATGCAAGCCTACAACCCTATCCCTGTGGGAAAAGATGCAGAGTAGTGGCACAAAACAACAACGAGATTCAAAATACAAGCCTACAACACTATCAAAATACTAAAAAGGTGTAATAGGTGGTGAGTGAATGCATTGAGGAGGAAGTGTTATATGGTACTGAGGTGCCTGAGGAGGAGGTAGTGGATAGTGAGAAGGAGGTGATACTTACCACAGGAGTAGCTGTAGTTGATATCCTGGGAAGAGAGTAAGAGAGTTGAGTAAAGGAGGTTGGGGGTACATTAGTTCCTAGGAATGTGGGAGTAGTAAAGGTGAGAAAGGCAAATAATCTACATTTGAAAAGAAGTGTCCTAGGAAGCTCAGTGCCACGAAAGCATAATGGATCCTATTGGAAGTGGAGGGAAGGTACCGGGATAGTGCGGAGAGGAGAAGGGGTGAGAAGAATGCCCAGGTGCATGAAGGAGATAGGTGAGAGCAGACATGAGGAAATTGAAGGGGAACAGAATAAGAGGGAATCAAACTCTGAGCTGAGGCAGTGGGACAGGAGATTTGGTGGAGGTAAAACATGTTGTGAGGCATGAGGTATGCAGAAGTAGGAGAGAGAGAAGAGGCAAAAACAGTCACTGCAGGAAAGGTCTCCTTAGGCACAAGGCCATTGCATCGCATAGAGAAGGTAGATGAGAAGGGGTGTTGGCGACTAGAGCCAGGACCCGGATATGGGAAGGTGGCAAGGATATGAAGAGGCAGCCTCTAGAGAAGTCAAGGTAGCCAGCTTTGTGCTGGAAAGTATGGGACTCACTTCCACTGTGCCAGCCCTCGCTCTCGGCACTAGTGAGGACTAACGTGCAGGTAGAGTAGGGCCCCGAGGCTCAGGCAAATAGTTGTCCCAGGAGAATCAGAAATGCGCTCGAAGTACACAACAGGAGGACTGTATCCCTGGAAGCTATCCTTGAATTGAGATGTACGAAACCAACACTTTGTTGCAAAAGAGACTTTAGTTAAACCTAAAACACTTGTTAAACCAGTGAGTTTTGTTGCAACCAGGGACCTTTGTTGCACCCAGAGATTCTTTTTAAACCCATAACCTATATTGTTGAACCAGAAGAGAAGCTATTCTGTATAGTTTGGGGGAGAACAAACAAATCTTCCCACCATTCTAACAAAGAAAATGAATAACTGGGAACGTATCTGCAGGGTTGTGTCATATGTAGCATTTGTAACAGTGGGCACGAGAGGATGAGAAGGTGCTTGTAGGATAGTGCTGGTGAAAGGGCAGTCAAGGAAGGCCTGCTCAATTGTGAGAGCATGTGCTGGGGAGAGAGCAACATACTTCGAGTGATCGACTGTGTTTGCCATCAAGTAGACACCACCTCTCTGTTTTCCAGTGGTCCAAGTAGACTAAACAGTTGGGTGATATCTTGAAAAAGGGAAACCAAACAATGTGGTTGTCTGAGCAAGTTACTAAAGACATGGTACACTGGATGAGGGTGTCCAAGTTAGGGTCAGTGTCGGGGTTGCTTGCTGACAAGTATGCTAGGGTCACATTCATTGTTGAACCCTAACTGACCAAACCATGATGAGGGTAATTGGCTAAAATAGGGTGAACAGGTGTAACTTGCCTGAAAGGTAAATTAGTGCTATCAAATTAGATACTCAGCTAGGCAGATGGGAGTGTTACCTATATTACAGTATATCACTGCTGAAAGTGAGACTGTAGGGACTAAGATATATATATGTATATCGGGCTCAAAAGGTGCACTCGCCACTAGACAATGGTGAGTGATAATTGGTTCTTGGTAAGAAATGGTGTGCTGTGTGTATATAGAGCATTGCGGGGACTGGATACTTTTTATGCCCAGCTTGTACCTGACAACGTGAATCTGTACCCAAATATTTATGGATATCTATATATATCTGGCTCATGCTTATTTTTACATACATTTTGTCCAAGTTGTACTTGAAGATTTTAGGGAGAACAGTTAGGAGAGCAGGGATGAAACAATTGATACATAATAGCTGTAAGTGCGCAAACACATTGGGTTGGCTATGTCTAATTCCCCACCGACAAGGAGTTGTGTTTCTGGACATCCCCTTTGCCCCTTCTTCCCACCTCATAAACCTCTAACCTGTGACTCTGTTTCAGCTGAGACAGATGTTCTGGAGCACATTCATGGGCGTGTGGATTGGATACGTGCCTTGTGTCAGCATGATTTGCTATGCCCCATGGATTATCTGATGTGTAAAGGAAAGTGACATGACCGTTGCTGTCAGTTTCCTACTGTGGAATGCTCCCACCCTTAGGTTTTTCTGATGCACAGGAGAACGTGCCATCATCACCAGTACTGTCATATTTTGCTATTCTGTGAAATGTTCATGCCCTAACATTTTATTATGGGTATGATAAAATGCCATGGCCTTCTGTCAAATTTTCCTACCCTTTCAAACTTTTTCAGGACATATTTCTATGCATAGTATTTTCTGATGCACAGGAGAAAGTGACGTGACGTTTGCTGTTAGATGTTCTTACTATTAAATGTTCCTACTCCTTGCATTATCTGACATAGGAAAATGCGTCCTGACTAACACTATCGAATTTTCCTACCAATAGGATTTTTGACAGCTGTACATTTATGACAGTACACCATCTTCTGCGCCAATTGCTGGATTACCTCGGTTTCGGTGTCTGTTTTTTGGTGGGTGCCACCACCCTCTGTGTCGACCCTACAGCTTCGTCAGAACTTCTGTGCATCTCCTTTTCTTTCTCTCCCAGTCTTCACACGGGGAGTCCTCAACTCCCCTACCTTGCTACGTGTGCTCCTGCCTTACCGCAGGGGTTTCATTTCGGCCACTCCGTTTATCTCTTCTTGTTCCTGGTTTCTTCCTTCTTCGTGTTGGCTGATTACCTACGATGCCCTTCTGCCCCTCAAGGTTGCAGTGCACCCCCTCTGGCTCGTCCTGGTGGGACCTCTTCTGCAGATGTCACTATCTTGCTGGTTTAGCTAATTTTCCAATTGGCTAGCTATAGACTCAGTAGATGTTCTTAGACACGCTCCTTTTTCTTTAGTTTGCCTTTGTCGAAGGTGCAGTACAACTTATAGAGTTGTCCACCTATGTGTGGCATTATGGTGTTAGCACTCACCTCGCAGGACGCATCCTTTGTAGTCATAATGATTTCTTAATTATGTTATTTCTATAGCACTTTCACCCCAATTTAAACTGCTACTGCTATAGTACTTTTATTACTGGTTTTCCGGTTGCCACAGAAGTATTTCTTTAGCTTCATTGCAGCTATGCCTGCGAGTCACCTGATGCCCTTGAGCGGCATTTATCTGCCGGGAGACGCGTTTGTGGAGCGGGCGTGCCTAATGCGTGCCAAAGGCATGCAAAAGGCAAGCCCGCCTGTGCCCGGACAGGCCTGCTGGACTGCACCCCTTGGACAAGCAGTTCTAAGGTTCCTATGCATCAATTATTGTGGACGCAGATTTTAGAGTTGGCTTCCCCCTCACTAAATCGCTAAACGGATTTTCATTGTTGACGAATATTGAAAGTTCATCCTCTCACTTTGAGACATTAAAGTGCTTCCTCCTTAATGCCTGTTCTCTTTTGGCCCACACTGCTCATTGCCTTAACATCTTAATGAACCGCTTACCCAATTTTATGTGTTTAACTGAAACCTTGTTCAGTGCTGCATATGCTCCTGCATTAGTTCAGCGTCTTCCCAGTAAGTTCAATATTTTACAGCTTGATCAGGTCTCCTCTCGTCGCGGGGTGGAGTGGCTATTATTTTCAACTCTCTTCTTTCCGGAACGTTATTACCTTTGGACCATAGTATCCATATGGATGCCCTCCTGGCTCACTTTACCATCTCCTCTACTGTATCTATACATTGTTTGGTGGTTTTGATCCCACATTTTGTGATACTTTTCTGGAGCTTGCAACGGATCTGCAACTCTGTCAATCCCTGTCTTGTAATTACTGGCAATTTTAATTTAAAATGCAATGATCTTTTAGAATCTAAAATTCAGAGATTTGTTCACTCTATGGAAGAACCCGCTCTCCTACAGCTTGTATCTGGCCCAACCCGTTGTCTAGGCAACACACTTGATCTCATTTTTTTTCTGTTACTGATATTATGGTCTTTCTTTCCTGCCCGTCCTATTGTCTGGTCAGATCATTTCCTTATTAATTTCTCTTGGAACCTCCCTTCTTCTCTGGCTGTAGCCAGATCCTTGTCTGGCCCTCGTAGTGACTGGCGTCTGTCTCCCTGGATGCAGTATGGAACTTTGTAGAGGCTTCTTGCTCGAATAGCCCACTCATAGATGTTCATACCATTGCCCAGGCGTTCTCCTCTGCCGCAGACGCCCTTGCTCCGCTTAGCACAACTAAGCCTAATACCCACACCTCTCAGTCTTGGTACTCATACCAACTTTGTGGGCTTCGCCTCCTATGTAGGCAAGCGGAGCACACGCGGCGCAGGAAATACGATCTGTCACAAACCTATCTTTATTGCTAAATTCTCCTATTTTTCTAAACAGGTTGGGAACTCTATTAACCAGGACAAGGAGCTGTTTAACGAGGTGTGCTCTTTTTCCTCACGTCTTTCTGAACCCACCCTTCCCTTCCAGTCCTTATGCCCTTCTCTCTCTTCTTATTTTGTGGAGAAGATCGTAGAAATCCCAAAACTATTGGTTCCTCAGACGTCTATTTTACAGCTCCTAATGTTGTTGCTGGTAATCCTCCTTCCAACCCACTGTGGTCTGTGTTTCTTGTTTTCACCACTGCGGAAATTCTGTCAGCTGTTTCGAAGCTGAAATCCACATCCCCTGTTGTTCCCATACGCCTGGCCATTGTGAAAGACATCTTGCCTCGCATTTGCGTTCTGATTACAGCTGCCGTGAACACCTCTCTTTCCTCGGGGCTGATACTGGCCTCTCTCAAACACTCCTTGTTTGTTCCTCTATTAAAAAAAAACTCACTCGACCCTTATATTTCTGCTAACTATTGTCCTTTGTCTCTTCCCTTTCTAATGAAACAGCTTGAAACCCTAGTTGGTCCCCTTCTAAATTCATTTCTCGAAAAATCATCTTTTTTTTTCATGCATCTCAACCTGGCTTTCGCCCTGGTTGGGGCACAGAAAGTGTGTTGGTCTCAGTGGTCGATGATCTTGCACTTTTGCATGATGATCAAGGAGGGGTTGGTGCCTAGCTGCTACTTGATCTCTCACCCACGGTTGACACCATCGACTACACAGTTCTGGCACTGTTTTTTCCTGGTTATTGTCTTTTCTTTCTGATAGGACTTAATCTCTTTCTCTACCTCCTTTCCGTTCTTCCCCCACCACACTCTCATGTTGTGTCCCTCAGGGTTCTGCCCTCTCCCTTGTTTTGTTTAATGCCTACGTCCAATCAGTGACTAAGCTCATTCCTTCCATGGCTTCAGTTGTTATTCTTATGCTGACGACACCCACATCTTGGTGCTCTTACATCTGTCTGTTCAGGACACTGCAACCAGATTTTGGGGGTGTCTAGAAGCCGTGGTGAAATGGATGTCTGTCAACTGGCTCAAACTAAACGGGAGAAAACTGAGGTGTTGGTGGTGGGTCCTCAATCTGCGGCTGTCTTTTGGACGCCGTCCTTCTGACCCTCTAGTCTTGGCCCTTGTTCAACTCCTGTTTCATCTGGAAAGGACCTTGGCGTAAAACTATCTTTATCTCTATCAGACGACCTTCAGATTGGCGCTATCTGTCAGAAAGGATACTTTCAGTTAAAAATCCTGTGCAAAATCCTTCACTATCTTCCCTCTCAATTTCGTGCTCCAGTGTTATTTATCATTTTATCGGATTGGACTATTGCAATGCCTTACTCTTGGCTCAGCCTGCCTATCATCTGCAGCGCCTGCAAGTGTTGCAGAACTCTTCAGCGAGAGTGGCCACCTCCAGGCCTAGAGGTGCTCACATCTCCCCAGTGCTTCGTCATCTTCACTGGCTTCCTGTGGCTAAACGTGTGCAATTTAAGTCACTCTGTCTGGTCCACCGCGCATGTTATGGCTGTGGAGCAGAATTTCTACAGGCAAAATTCTGTCCGTATGTCCCGGTTCGAGCACTTTGCTCCTCTGATTTCTGTACCTCGGTTTAGGGCCTCCCCCATTGGCATCCGTTCTCTTTCAGTGGCTGCAGCTCAGCTATGGAACTCCATCCTTTATACATTGAGGACTATTGAAGAGGACTTCACATTTCGGCGGTAACTTAAAATGTACCTTTTCTAGTCTCTTCTCCCCTCCTTGCTTTTAAGGGCTGTGGTGCCTTTGGTGGCGACCGTGCACTCTATAAATAACGTTTAACATAACATAACCACAGCAAGGTTTACATGCAATTATCACCCCACTGAAGTTGGTACTCTTTTATCGGCCTCAGTAGGATGAAAGGCTTAGTTGGCCTTGCCTGGACCTGAGCCTGCGACCTGCAGATCACACACAGATTGCAGCAGCGAGCACTCAACCTGCTGAGCTTTCTTACCGGCTGCAGGGATTCCGCAGATAGTCATGCGAATATACACTCTTGGGCTGAAAACTAGTACCCCAGATACATGCTGTAATCCTGGGAATCATTTTAAATACGCGCTAAAGCAGATCAGTGAACTGCCACTGCAAGCACGTTTTGGCAGCTGTATCGCTTCCTATTGCAGGAGGAGCAGCACCCCAGCAAGGTGTTTTCTTAATGCCTGGAGGCTAGGCCTTCGTGAGCCATGTGATAGATCCTCTACAATTCCTTTTTGATGGGTCACATTTCCAAATGTATGTTTTTGCAGTCTCGGGAGGATAGCTCGGGGCAACATGCTCGCCTTGGAAGCAAGACAACAAGGTCCAAGTGGTCCCGGGTCCACGCTTAGAAACCTCTGGGTATTGAGCGCGTTATAAATAACCTATCGTATCATATGTGCGCAAGATATGTCTGCTGTCTAATGTGAGCCTGTGGTGCAGCCTAGGTCTCCCTGATGACTACTGAAACTGATGGATGTTTTATGCCACAGGTATTTAATTCCTCAAATGGGTGATGTTGGCTACATAGAAGAACTTGTGTTATTTTGTTATGCCCCTACCTGTTTGCAACTACAGTAACAGAGCTGAGTTAAATGTGATAGTACGGTTGGTTCATTAGTGTGTGTGTGTCTGTCTGTGTGCAGGTGGTGATGTGATGGTAGGCAAAAGGGGGTTCTCTTCTCCAGTTACATGTGGTTAGTGTGTTAGACCATTTTGTAATTATTTTTATACACCACCAGGCTCGGACTGGCCTATAGGGCAATAGGCACATGACCGAACCGAAAACGCAAAATGCTGGTGTGGGCCCGTTTTTTGGTCAAAGTGGCCCACCTTTTTGGCCAATGTGGGACAGTTTGATAAGCTACTTCACTACTCGGCTAGTAGTTTTTACCATTGTTGCTGAATAAATATTCTTTAAAATGCATAATTTGCATAACATTTTATCAAAAAACTCCCCCTCGGGTACTATTCAGTATCACAAAAGGAATAAATTGCCAGTTACAACGGGTGGGCCACTTTTTCATTGGAGCCCGGGACAATTTTATGGTCCAGTACGACCCTGCACACCACTTTTAGCAACCTGCTTTTTTCGCATTGTGTTTGTTGATTATTTTTGTATAGTGCCAAATGTGATGTTCTACTTTACCTATAACAGATTGCTGAGTCTGTTTGCATTTGTTGCTTCGTGTTTAGTTTGCCCGTTGAGTTTGCTGGGGCCTCTGGCAGCGTTTGCGTGGCTCTTCGTACGAGGATCTGCCATGTTTACAGATGTGGGACCCGTCGGACCTGCTGACACTGGTTTCCATGATGCCTTCGTTCTCGTTCAGTTACTGTTTTGCACGTTCGTGGCTTGGATGCATAATCCTTCAGTTTTGTGCCTGCATGACGGAAAATAACGCTCTCACTGGACAGCTGTTCCTGTACGGAATGCCCTGGGAATAGGCCAACCGCCGCATGCAGTAACAATTGGGCTATTTACCACAGACACACTCTGGCCTCCAAAACGAGGCTTTCACCATCACTCCAGGAACTATTTGCACTTGATTTGGGAGAACCTACGATTTTATAACTCTTGCAGACTTGCGGTTTTCCTGCTAATCAAATCATGTTTTTTTCCATATTTAATTAACGAACCCGTAGATATTCCGTTTTATGGTAATGACGGGAGGGTGTTTCGTCTTCATACGAGGCGTTCATCCGTTTCAACTCAGTTGAGGAAATGGATCTTAAGAAGGAGAAGGTGTCATGTGAATTGGTGCCTGTGGAGGATTAGGGTGGGGGGAGGGCGGGATAGTTGGAGGGACAGTAAGTAACCAGTCTGTTCTCGTTACTCTATTGGATGCTATACATTTTTTCAGTGAACAATTTCGATAGGTCGTCAGCCAGATTTTGCAAGGATGCTGGACCAGCTACACCGTCATGCAGATTCTTTTAGCTTTTTGCAGATGTTGAAAAGCTTAGCGGATGGGTTGCGTGCATTAGAGATGTGTTGGGATCTCGCAAAGTCTCGCAAGACTTCGCAGGAACCCGGAAGAGCCGGGTGAAGAGAGCGCGAAGTGCAGTCTCACAGAGCAGAGGACACGGAGCTATCCTCTTGAGAGAGGAACAAACTGATTCCAGGGACTGGATAGAGCTGCATCATCCAGCATAGTTGAGGGCCTGTTGACCATGGACATAATTGCTGCATGTGTTATATTTTCTGCATCACCATTACTGGTTCAGTAATAATGAGTTAAGCCTACAACACAGGAGCTTCCCTCGTATTATTATATAACATATTTGGCGACGAGGATCAGGAATTGAAACCACGCAGCACCATGCAGGCAGCCACTCCGCCCCCGCCATTTCTACAAATGCCAGGTAGGCCTACCATTCGATGGCCTCAATGGCAATCCCTGTTTGCTATGTACCTGGAGGAACTGGGAGGTTCAGGGTGCACGGTGGCAAGGGACAGAGTCATGTTATTAAACGCGCTGGGCGTTAAGGGCCAGAGGTTATTTGCAAGCCTTATGCCTGAAGTGGTGGCGGATGATGACGACATGTATAAGGAGGCAGTCCGAATAATAATAAAGCAATTTGCCAGCAAGGAAAATACCGTTTTGCACAGGATACGGTTCTACAGCCGCAAGCAAGAGGCATCTGAACCCATAGACGGCTACGTGACAAAGCTGCGTGAACTAGCCGCACTGTGCAATTTTGTAAACAATGCAGAAGGATTGATCTGTGACATGCTGACGGTACACACCAACAGCAGAAAAGTGCAGGACAAGTTTATTTTATAGAAGGAAGTACAGCTGGAAAAAGCTGTCGAGATCACAAGAGCAGTTGAAGAGACTGCAGGTCGACGGAAAGAATATGTCAGTGGCCCCAGCCCAACAAAAGTCCAGGCCATCGCCTTTAGGACCAAGAAGGAGTAACCAATCGCTGATGCAAGAGAAGGGAAGTGGGGAAGGAAAGTACCAGTGCCACAGATGCACCAGCACAAAGCACTTGGCAAACGACAGAGAATGTCCCACAAGAGACAAAGAGTGCTCAGTGTGCAAGAAAATGAGAAATTTTTCGCTGGCATGTAGGTGGCGAAATAAAAAGGTTACAAATGTCAATGCAGAGTACAACGCAGAGGAGAATCCTCATCTGAAGAAGAAGGGAGGCCCACAGTGTTAATGGTAAACAGCCCATGTGCCAGGAGAGAAAAGCCCTACTGTGCCATCAGAGTGAATGGCATGGAGATGAGAGTCATGGTAGACTCGGATTCGGACTTAAACATACTGCCACTTCGTACATACAAAGAGATGATGGGCACTTAAACGGTTGAAGTCCTCAGCACCCGTCACAAGCCCACAGTGTTCGGAGGTGCATCCATTGACTTACTAGGATACATCAAAGGGAAAGTGGAGTTCAAGGGGAGAGAAACCACCACAAGAATATATTTCAGCCAAGAAGGCCCAGCAGTCCTAAATTGTGACAAGCCAAACTCAAAATCAAACTAGATCCCAGCTCAGAAGATCAAGTGTTAACAGTCAGTACAAGAGGAGCGCTGGTTGTCAAAGAAGATTTTCCCAAGCTGTTCTCAGAAGGGCCAGGATAAATCAAGAACTTCGTACATAAGATACTGCTTAAGGCAAATGTGGTCCCCGTGAAACATAAAGTGAGGCCTGCGCCAGCGACAGCCAGGGACATACTCAGAACCCAGCTCGACAAAATGGTGAAGGAGGGCACCATCGAAGTGGTTGAAGCCTCAGAGTGTTTGAGTCCCGTCGTCCTCATCAAGAAACAGAACTCACAAGACTTAAAGGTGTGCATTGATCTTCGCAGTCTCAACCTGGAAGTCATCTCAGATAGCTACCCCCTTTCTAGCATAAATGAGCTCATCCTCATGATGAAAGAAGCCAGAGTGTTTTCCAAGTTAGATAGTGGGGATGCGTATCATCAAATATATCGGCACAAAGACTCCAAGCCACTAACGGCGTTCATCACCCCATTCGGCACGTACCAGTTCACCAAGAGGCCCTTTGGCCTGTCATCTGCGGCTTCGGCGTTTCAGCAAATGATGGACTTATTACTATGAGACATAGGAAACATGTCCTATTTCCAGGACTATATACTGGTCTATGCCGCAGATGAACATACACATGACGTCACTCTAAAGAAAGTCCTCACCAAGCTACAGGATGCTGGAGTCAATCTGAGGTATGAAAAGTGTGTCTTAAGGGCATGTGAAGTTGAATACTTGGGGTACAAGATTTCTTCCCAGGGCATAAGCCCCAAACAAAACCATGTGCGAGCCATAATCAAAGCTCCGGAGCCAACTGACAAGGAAGAAGTGCGGTGATTCCTAGGACTCGCTGAAAATTATGCCAAATTCATCCCCAGATTTTCAGAAATCATAGTGCCACTGTGAGACCTACTCAAAAAAGGCACAGAATTCACATGGCTGGAAGCCCAGAAAGAGGGTGTAGAGAACATAAAAGGGCGCATACTGGAAGCACCGTGCCTACAGCCGTTTAATCCAGAATGGAGCACAGTCATCACCAGGGATGCCAGTGCGTGCGGGTTAGGCGCCGTACTCACCCACAAGAAAGGGGACATAGAACATTTAGTGGCATTCGACCTCTAAAGCCCTGGCCACGGCCGAGAAGAATTACTCCACAATGGAGATAGAGATGCTGGCCTGCACATGGGCTGTTGAACATTTCAGGACTTATGTATGGGGCACCAAATTCAAGCTAGTTACCGACCACAAGCCCCTCATTCATATGCTCAGTCCAGGATGGACAAATTATCGACACCCCGGTTAGCACGCAACGCAGCTAAACTGCAGGAATACACTTTTGAAATTAACCACATAGCAGGATGGAGAAATGTTCAGGCGGACTGCATGTCAAGGCTACCGGAGGACAAAGCCTCCACCTTCCTGCAGGATGAATGTATCGTAGCGTCATTTCAAGACCTCAGGTGCCCAGACACCCTAGAACTAAGCGAAGGCAATTGGAATGAAGAAGACAGTAAAGACCCCATGATGGTATGACTCAGAGAGTGGGTTAGGAATGGATGGGCCGAAGAAAGGTCCGTACCAGAAGGCATGAGGCCGTATTGGAAAGTGGCAGAAGAAATTTCAGAGGCGGACGGGTTGATCATGAAAAGCGATCAAGTTATACCTCCGGTGGGGATGAGAAAAGTCATCCTGTGCAGAGCCCACTCAGGGCATTTAGACAATATGATGAAGCAATGAAGAGTGTGAGAGGCGTACTGGTGGCCTGCCATGGATCAAGAAATTTGCGCAATGATAGAGAGATGCCACGAGTGTCTCAACAGTGACAAACGCTTGAGGACCAGGCAAGCTCTGATGATTCCCACAGAGATCCCTGAAGCAGTGTGGTCTAAAGTCGGGTTACATTTTATTGGACCGTTGGAGGCAATGACGCTGAGCATCGGTACGGCATAGTACTGGTGGACTACCTGTCGAAGTGGGTAGAAGCAGAATTCGTCCCCAACATCACAACTGCTACTGTCACATAAGTCCTCACATCCATATTTCAGAGGGAGGGTCGCACCAAAAAGCTAGTCACAGACAATGGAGTACAGCTAGTTTCGAGGGATATGGAGTCATTCCTGCACAAAAACAACATAAATCTGAAAAGCTGCACTGTATCAACCCCAAGCAAATGGACTTGTGGAGAGAGCCAATAGGTTCATTAAAGAAGCCATCCAACTAGCAACCGCTTCAGGTATGAATCCCCTCAAACCAGTCAAGGAGGCCATTGCGGCTCACAGGTTAACCCCCAATGGCATGACTAAAATGTCACCATTTTGCATTTTGAGAGGGAGGAGAGCAGCGTCCAAATTGGTGACACCATGGTTGTCCAAAGTAAGAGAGGATGACGAAGTGGATATGACTGAAGTGGTGTGGAGGCTGGAGAACAGCAAAGCACGCATAAAAAGATGGAGCGATCAAAGAGCGACCCAAGGCCGCGAGGTCAAGGAAGGAGACCGGATCAAAATACGACTACCAAGCAAGGACCAAATGACAGGGTTGAGGTTCAGTCGACCAATAAGAGTTATCCATAGAGGGACAAACCACATCTGCACCGAGGATGGCCGCGCATGGAACATGGAGCGAGTAGCAATGTTCGAGAAGCATCACAAAGCAGAAAGGACACAAGAAGAACCCAATCTCTGCAAAAGCCCTGACAGAGAGGTTGCCCGAGAACAAGAACTAGAAGCTATTGTGAGAGAGACTATGGAGGAAGGAACAGAAGGAGATGTATCGGAAGCCTCCCATGAAGCAAGTCAGATACTGGACACAAGTGGCAGAAAATAAGATCGGCTGAGAAGGGAGCACAGAAGAATGACTATGTTATGCAATAAGCTTTGCTGCGCTATCAAGGGGAGGTGTGTTGGGATCTCGCGAAGTCTTGCGAGACTTCGCGGTAACCCGGAAGAGCCGGGTGAAAAGAGCGTGAAGCGCAGTCTTAAGGAGCAGATGACACAGAGCAGGTCGAGCTCCCGGCTATCCTCTTGAGAGAGGAACAAACTGATTCCAGGCACTGGATAGAGCTGCATCATCCAGCACTGTTGAGGGCCTGTTGCCCATAGACATAATTGCTGCATATGTTATATGTTCTGCATCACCATTACTGGTTCAGTAATAAAGAGTTAAGCCTACAACACATGAGCTTACCTTGTATTATTATGCAACAAGATGCATCTGTGTAGGAAGTCCTTTTTTCTGTTCATTTTGGCAAAGCATCCTCTGAGGTTCCTAAAGCATCTTTGGTTGACATCATGATGGCATGTTTTTCACCATCACCTTTCTAGAGTTCTTGATGCCTGTTTTGACTTTTGTTTTTTTCTGCCCTTGACATCCGTAGTTCTTGTGAGGTTGTGGTGGCAGAGGCATAGATATGGCAGGGCCTGAGCGGGACAGGCCCACCCAATGTCTTTAAATGTCCACAGAACTGTGTGGGCGTTTACAGATGTATCCCTGCAGACTGAGCGGCAGCAATCCGTGAATGTCAGGAACCTGGAGGCTTTCCCTGCTTCCTGGTTCCTGTCTGCATGGAGTCCTTTAGCTGGAGGCAGATGGAACATCTTTGAAATCAGCGGCAAATCTGGAGGGAAATAGCAGATAGGGAAGGGCACAAAAGTGTTTTTGTTTGTGTATGCTTGTGTGGTGTTTGTGAGGATTGTAAGTCTGTATGAATGTATGCGTGCATGTGAGTGTGTAAGTACATCTATGTATGCATGCGAGGGTGTGTCTTTAAGTGCACACATGAATTAATGCAGCGTGAATGGTACAAGGGTGTGCACGTACGTGTGAATTCTGTGTGAACCCATTCTTGGTGACCATGTGATTGACAGAGATTGACAGAGAAGCTGTGTGGGTGCGTGACTGGTGAGAGAATGTCCTGTCTCCTCTCCCCCTCCTTTTCATGTAACTAACTAAGCCTGCTTGTAACAGCGCTACGATGCCCTTGGGCTGCTTGTGTGCTATATAAATGTAAAAAATAAATAAATATGAATATGTGTGTGTGTGTATCTGTGTGTGTATAGGTCTGTGTGTATATCTCTGTATATTTGTGTATGTGTTTATCTGTGTGTGTATCTCCTATGTGTATTTATGTCTATATCTCTGTAATGGTATATGGATGTGTGTATATCAGTGTGTATATCTGTTTGTGTATATCTCTGTGGTTATCTCTTTGTGTGTATATCTGTGTGTGTATCTGTTAGTGTTCGTCTCTGTATATCTTTGTATGTGTGTATCTGTGTGTGTGTATCTGTGTTTGTGTATCTCTGTGAGTTTGTATTTCTGTGTATATCTGTGTGTGTGTATCTCTGTGTATGTTTGTATATCTGTGTGTATGTCCCTGTGTGTGTGTGTGTTTGATTGTGTCTGTGTGTGCGTGAGTATGCAAGGCTGGGGCCTGAGGATGGGCATTG
Source organism: Ambystoma mexicanum (assembly GCF_040938575.1). Taxonomy (NCBI): domain Eukaryota; kingdom Metazoa; phylum Chordata; class Amphibia; order Caudata; family Ambystomatidae; genus Ambystoma; species Ambystoma mexicanum. Next base: position 1,144,122,352 of record NC_090935.1, on the reverse strand, counting down.
GAGCATGAACATTTTTTGACAGGGGCATGGCATGTTTTACTGGTATTTTTGAGCAAAGCAAAGCCCCCTTAAGTATTATGTGAAGGAGTGTTTGAGGTCGGGGAGGGCACTACAACGGGATTGGCTGGGTACTGTTGTGGCATGGACTTTTGTACTCACATTAAGGGCAAAGCCAACACGACCAGTGTTCTTACAAGGGGGAGGGGATCGGATGTTTCCTTACTGTGGTATGGCATTGTTTACTGGTGTTAAGGTGAAAGGCAACATGATAGGTTTTCTGGCATGGGACGGGGGGATTTGTGCAGCCCACATGGCAATGTTTTCTTACTGTGGCGTGACATTGTATACTGGCGTTAGGGGGCAAATACAGCATGATGAGTGTTATTATATGGGATGGGCATTTGTGTAGCCAGCAAGGGTGTGTTTTCTTACTGTGGCATCGAGGTTTTTAGTGGCATTAAAGCAAAGCCAACAGGAGTATGTTCTTATGTGGGAATACGGCATATGGTGTGCCAAATGGACGTGTGGGTACAATCAGTGTGAAAATAGTTCTAACACTTACAGAGTACTGGCATAGTGGGCAAAGGGATGTAAAAATAACATTGTAAAATTCTCCTGTGCATTGTTGGTGACTTGGCAACTAATGTCATGTCTTAGCCTACAAAACCGATTGTAAACTGAGTTTTTACCAAAGTTATCACAGAAAGTGTACTGTAAAATGCACCATTTTAACCCATATTTTAAAACATTTTATTGGGAGTATAACCCCTCCGAACTACCCTTGATTGGTGTGCTCACCCTCGCTACACTCGGTCGCTCCTGCACATTCGGCCTAAGGAAGAACAAACCCTTTCCCTCTGTGGACTCCTCTTAGACCCTATTATATCAGCTCCAGGCCCACTTGTTACACAATCCTTGCTATGCCTTTATGTGGTGGATGTCGTGGAGTTTATGTGGTGGATGTCGTGGAGCTGGCTTCTAGGGGAGTCAATGTGAATAACAGGGTGTCTTGAAGGTCTCAGTAAAGTTGGGGGGTAACTCTTTCCATGGGTCTGGTGGAAATGGGATTCTTGGAGGGATGGACAGAGTGGTGTGTTTAACGATTGGAATACAAAGGGTGCCTAGTCATTTTCTGTTTAGGAATCAATTGAATGTTTTTGTCACTTTCAAGGCAACTTTTATTATTTGTGATGCTGCTTTAGCAGTACACTTTGACAAATTGTGTTTAATATATTATTGTGTTTCCTATGCGACCTTATTTAGAATATTTTTTAAGATGATTTATCTTTAAAAGCTTTTTTGTAGAAGGATATTTAATTAGATGACCGTCCATTGAGGTTATATTTTGTTGTCCATATGTAATAAAAAATCACTGTGAAGAATCCTGAGGATCCCTCACTAAAACCCTGCCTAAAGTCTCGTTCCAGGTGGCCATGGGAGGGCAGACGCTTCCTGATCCCAACCATGGGGTGCTGTACTGCTGGAGGATCACCTGGGTAGAGACAAGGCCCAGGGTAGTGAGGAGATTCCATGGGATGAGGCGCTGTTTTTTTCCCCTGAAGGAAATATTCTTACCACTAGGCCAGAAGCTGTTATGGTTTATTGTCATTTTAATATCTCTCAACCTCCTGTTAAAATGAAAGTGGTAAAACCTAAGGTTATACCACCCAACCCTATTTTCACAGAAGGAAAGTGCCCTTTTTATCCCTAATATCACATGTCCTCCTCAATATCAAAGGTACATTACAAGGAATGGTGAAAGTGTTGCCTTCTCAACCACATCTGCCTCTAGTAGACCTAAAACGTATAGCTCCTCGGTTAAAAATACTAAGGGAATTCAATCTACCCTTAAAGAGTTACCAGAAATAGAGAAATCTGACTTTGAGAAAGGGAACTACATGTCTCAGAATCCCTTTGGAGCGGACATGAAAAAGGGGGCTGGAGAGGCACGTAGAAGTAGAGTCCAGACAATCAGTCCTATCAGCCTTTGCCATGGTCAGTCAATTAACAAAAACAGCCGGCACCTGAATTCACTTGCCCCCACTTAAGAGGCATAAAAGGCTGCAGCAAGAAGGAGCTGAGAGAAGGAGCTGGGAGAGGAGCTGGAGTAGAAGCTGGAAGGGTGGCAGTTGTATGAGGAGGAGAAGATCATGAGGCTGGCTGTTCATGATGAAGTGTGTTCACTGGAGGGACGCTGAAACTAGGAAAGAGCAGATTTCACATACAAGTCCTGAGAGGGTCCTGTGTTCACAAACCCTGCTTGCCATAGTTGCACTGAGAGATATGCTGAAAGTGGTGGTCTTCCCAGGTGTAATTGCAGAGCCGTGCTGAAGCCCGAGACCCGTAGCAAGAAGCAAGCTGAGGGACAGCAGGAGACTCAAAATTGACGTGGCTGGACCAGAGCCACCCGTGTTGTGAAGGGGTGTGGGTCCCAAGTGTGTCCAGAGCTGTAGAAGGAGTAGAAATTGGGAAGTGGAAGCAGCCCACAACCGCAGTTTTCCTGAAGCCGGTGAGTGAGACTTGCTTTTCGGGGTCACTTTTAAACTCTTGCCGGTAACTCTGTAACCAGCTCTAAAGTGGCTTGCGTGCAAGAAGAAGCCAATCGAACTTGTTTGTTGTTGTGAAAGCTAACGTTTGACAATGGAAAGGCATTGCGCACACTTCTGATGAAAGCTATAGTGCTTGCGTATAGAAAATGCCTTTCATTTCCCATTGTTGCACGATTATCTAATACGGCAGTGGTTGCGTGTCTCCAATTAAGAAGGGGAATGTTTTTTGAAAGTCTCCAAAATCTTGAAAGCTGACTTTCACACTTTGTTGCAAGTGCGTTTAACACCAAAGGAAGGTTGCGTGTGACCCATCCCGATTCCCAGCCGGAGAAGGAAGTGTCTCTGTGTTAAGGCGTGGGAATACAGACTTTTGCAGACACTTGATGTTAAAAATATACTGTAAAGAGTGGTCGTGTATACCTAAAAGTGGTTTTTATTTGAAGCCTGAACTTTGTAACTATAAGAACAAACTGTATTTAAAAGTAAAAGCTGTTATATTAAGAAGGAAAACAAGCATTACCCAATCCAATAGGCGAACCCTTTCCATGTTAAAGAAAACCCTGTTTAAAGCAAACCATCTAACAGGCGAAGTTGTTAAAGGTTTAGTGTCCTCTGTTACAAGTGAGACATTGTTATATGAAGTTGGAAGTGTGGCAATTCAGCTTGAAGGTAACTACTGGAATCAAGAAGGTGTGTACAAAGCTGGGTAAGGGAGCTGTGTGCTTGTAAGAAGACTAAAACTAATAACCCTTAATCCAATGTCACATTACAAGTGGTTGGAGTAGTAGCACACTGTGGAACCAAGGAGTCGGTTTCTACAGTGACAGTAGTAGAAGGGTGGTTGTTGAGAGGTGAACAACAACCCAAGAAGTAGCATCCTCACAACTATACCAGAGGTACTACAGAGATTAAGAACACTTGTAGAATTGTAGGAGAATTTACTAATCAGTTTTGTGATCTGTGAAAAGCAATCCTGGATGGAAGACATCCAGGATTACCATTGGTGCTATTTCCTTGGCTACATTTGGAAAGGGATCTTTTTGACTGGGAATGCAGAACTGTACCAGTGGAGTTTTGTTTGGTGAACTTTTATTTCATTTGGCGCTTACAAGGACTGGTTTAAGGGTTTCTTGTTTGAACATTTGGGGAAATGGACTTTGAACAATCCTGGGGAAGGGATTTACCCAGGACAGGTGTGACGGTCATCCAAATTACTGGCTGTTTATTAGTTGCTCATTTATGTTGTTGGTCATTTGCTTTATATGTCTTTGTTATTTAGTGTGAGGGCCAGTTTGTTTCTGTTAGGAGTGATTCCCTCAGTTCTTAAACCATGTAGGGAACTCTCTGATAGAGTAGGTTTAGCAAGGGTGTATTTGCATTATTTTCTGTTAATAAAATGTTTAACCTTAGGAACCATGCAAGCAGTTGTCTGTCTCGCATTACTGACCCCTCAGAGCACACACGCAAGGGCAACATGTTTTTTGCTTCATTAAATGCATTTTGAAGATGCATGCAAAAAGCACCTAGTTATATTTTGTATTGGAACAGAATAATTATTTTTATGGGGCAGTTGGTTTAAGGATATGACTAAACGTGTGGCCCATGTTTGATGAAAAAGCCTGAATGCTGTCTTTGGCCCAAAATTCATTTGTGATAGAACATAAAAGTGGATTTTAAAATGTTCGGTCATTTGTATAGTCCAGCGGTCTTCAAACTCTTTATGCCAAGGCCCCACTGAGCAAAAAAATAAATTGTTTGGACCTCCTCCTGCTCCGCCCCTCTGTGTTGGTTTTATTTTATTTTTAAAGAGATGGCTGCACAATGCGTGGTGCAATCATTTTGAAGGTATATGTTGTTGGGGAGACATTCCAAGACAGTAGGACAATCACTTCCAATCCAAAGAAACCATGCAAGTAAACACAAAATTCTCCAGTAGGGATTTTATTTTCTCAAAATACATTCCTATTAGTATATTCAGCAGAAGGCAATTTGATTTTACTGAGCAAGTACTAATGGGAAGGGTGGGCCTGTCTCTCTGAAGAAAGTGAGTCAATGTGTGGCTTTATTTTTGAGACTGCAACTCTGAGTTTGTCTTCCACTTCCAGCCTTGTGCAGTATTTCGTTTTCAGTACAGCCAATGCTGAAAAGCCTATTTCGCCCAAGTAGGAAGACCCAAAGGGTAAGATAGACTGTATAGCTGACCTTGCCAATGTAGGATACTCCAGGATTACCTTCAGCCAAAAGTCAATCACTGCGATGTTCCTCAATTCAGATTGCAGAGTAGCGTCCGACTGATCCTCAATCAGCTCCTCCTGGACATCAAATGAAGCTGCACCTACTCCTACGTCCCGTCCCCTTTCCTCCATGCTTATGGGACATCTCTCCGTCCTGTGGGACGGGACCGGAGCACTTTGTAAAAAGCATCCAAATTTTTTTCAAAAATTTGTCCCTCCTCTCTTTCCTGCACGAGGCCCGGCACGCGGCCGTAACCCCGCCCACCTTGGCTCCGCCCCACGCATCACCCATCAGTCCTTTTCTCCACACAATCGGGGCCGGATGCACTTGCATCCACGGAAGACTTTCTTCCCTTTTCCCTCTCTGGCTCTCGCTAGCGTTCGTTTACTAGTCTGCCTATGTCTTTTAAACTAGATTTTCCAGACTGTTCATCGTGTCACCGTCGCTTCGTGAGGGCGGATCCCCATCCTCTTTGTTTAGAGTGTTTGGGTCCGGAACACCGTTGGGACTCCTGTTTTTACTGTGACGCCCTTTCGGTCTGGGCACTTCAACGTCGGTTGGAGCGGTGGGAGGAGGTGTTCGGACGGACTCCTCCTTTGCATTTTCAGGCGTTCATCGATGAGAAGAAAAAACGCCCAGTAAGTTCTTTACTTTTCAGAGCACCCCGGCCGGGGGATACTTTTCCGGGTTCCTCTCGAGCCGGGAGGGGCGTTGATCGCTCTGTTACTGAGGTTCGCCTGAGGTGCCTGTCGGGCCTAAAAATTCTACCAGAGTTTTCTCCGAGGGTCTCCATAAGGGGGCTGTGTCCACCGGAGTACTCTCTGAGGTCCCTCCTGTGGGGGCTGTTTGTAGACCCAGTTCTACTGAGTCGTGGGGTACCGGAGCTTGCTCTGAGGCTGCTCTTTCGGCTTCCCTCAAAGACAAAACCGGGGTGCGCCCCGAGGACTTGGCTGGGCTCGAACATCCGAGGACTTGGCTCGGATGTTCGAGGCCCGTGCCGATAAGGCTTCTACCGGGCCTAGGTCCGAGGTCCCTCGTACAGAGGCTAAGGATACCAACAGTTCTGAGGGGCCGGGCAAGGTCATGTCGGTGAAAGCGCACCGTTCCCGCTCTTGTGGTGACACCAGATCTGTTGAGGGGGCAAAGAAGAAAGTTTCTTCTTTTACCGGCAGTGCCGAGGCCCTTCCTTCGAAGGCTCAGTTGGCGGTTGGTATGTCGCAGAAATATTCCAGGCCTCATAGTACCGGCTCTGCCGAGGTTCCTTACGTTAAGGCTAAAATTAAGACCCCTGACCCATCGATGGGGACCCCTTCCTCACTTCCTCACGTGCCGCAGTTGCCCTCAGATGAGTACAAAATGGCGGCCGTTCCCACCACGACCACGGCGGCCATTTTAGGTACTACCCCTACAACTACGCCATCGGCCCCTGGTGTAGGGTTTGGTCCTTCGGGTGAACCTAAGGTCCCTTGTGCGCATCCTTACTGGCCGGTTTATGATTGGAATGCCCGGATGCCTCTTCCGCACAATGTTTCGTTGCCCGCGGGGGCGGCTCCTTTGATTTATGTGGATTAGTCGGTGGAGGGGCCGGTGTGGCACCCTTCTCCGTTACGTCCCTGGATTTGTCCACCTCATGAGAGGCCTCCTCAGGTTCCGAAACAATCTCCTGAGGACGCTTTTTTCGGTAAATTTCAAGCACTTATGCGCACCGACCCCATGAGGGAATATTTCAAAGGGCTTTTCAAGGAGATATGTCCACCAGCGCCTCCGGCTCCACCTGTTCCGCCGGTGGTCCCGCCGGCGCCTCCTTTGCCCGTGTACCTTCCCCTGCGCTTCCGCCTTTGCCACCATTGTCCCCAGTGGACAAGGCAGTGCCTGACATGGCTCAGCAGGATCCTGACCTGTCAGATGACCCTCAAGGCGATCAGGACAACAAGGACCTTCCCCGCTCTATCAGAGCTTTCCATGACCGGGTGCTGGACATGATAAGTTTCTTAGATGTTCTGGTGCCCGAGGCACCGGCTCCGCAGGAGGGCGTGCTTTCTGGGGCGTTCACCTTGTCTCCTTTGGAGCGTACCGGCCTGTTCTTGCAGATGGATGTTCTGGCCGAGGTCCGAAGTGTTTGGGAAAAGCCACACTCGGGACTTTTTGTCAATAAAAAGATTGACGCGAGGTACAGGCTGCATTCTTCGGAAGAAGTGGCCTTGTCGTCTTGTCAGCCTCCTTCTTCCACAGTGGTGGCTGCGGCTACGTTGCAATTCAGGCCTGCAGCATCTTCCTCCTCCGCGACGGCTACTCAGGTCTTCGGAAAGGAGGACAAGCTCCTGGACTCCCTAGGGAGGAAAATCTTTGTCAATTCGGCCTTACAGCTCAGGCAGGCCAATGCAGAATTGATTTTGGCGGGAGCTAACATGCGGATGTGGAGAGGTCTGTCGGAGTTTGAGGAGCACATTCCGGTCGAGAAGTTTGAGGATTTCAGAGGAGGCCTTTCCGATGCCGGGGTCTTGGCCCAGGATCTCCTGGAGGCTGCGGCTCATCACGTAGACACCTCGGCCGGGGTCTGATGCTTGGGTTTGATAACTCGCGGCAGGCGTGGCTGCATGCCACTAAGTTCTCGAAGGAGGTGCAAGACAATGTTCTGGACCTTCCATTTGATGGTAAGGAGATTTTTCACTCTTCTACTGATGTAGAGCTCACCAAAACCAAAGATAGCACTCAGACGGCTAAATCATTGTCTGTTCTGGTTAAAGCTCCCTTCAAGTCTCAAAGACCGTTGTCGCAAGGTCGACCTTCCTCTGGTTTTAGGGGCTTCCTTGACCGCAAATCTCGCAGAGTGGATACTCCTGTGGGGAATAAACGCTGTAGACAACAGCGTACGCGGTTTTTCTCCCACTCCTCAGCCTTCTCCTCAGGTTCAGGTGGCACCGCCACCGATACGCCTGCCAAATGAGGGTTTTCTGTGCTCGCACGAGACCCCGGTGGGAGGCATGGCAGGTCATCACAGAATGTGTATAAACAGGAATGCCACTAAATGCAGCTACCCGCCTACACACATGCTAGGTGTGACTAGTTGCACCAAGTGTTAACAAATCATGTTGGTCTATAGATCCAAACAGGAAAAAGGTATAGAGATAAACATATTTTAATTAGTACATAAGAAAACTCGACATGTTAAAAAAACAACAATGCATTTCGTTTACACAAAACATAAAAACATATTTTGAGAATCAGCGTTTTTCCTAACCGGGAAGACAACAACTGCAAACATCATTTTTAAACATTGTTGTGGGGTTAGTACAAGTGTGATATTGACAATTCATATATCCTCAATGGTTGTTATTATTTGTCCTTGACTCTGTCGACACAGAGAAATGTGTTTCTGGGTACCAGCGGATGTTGTTGGAAAGAAAAACTCTCTAGCTGACGTTAGATTGCTATGAGACGTGTGCTGGACCCGTCTTCAGGACAATACACTGTAAGCCACAGGATAAGTCTCAGGGGCACAGTGATAATGCTAAAAACCAAAAACACAAAAAAACATGTTAGTGGTACCTTAAAAACTGGTTGAAAATCTCCATAGGTATACACATGCAACTGTTAGCGCTAACCTTGCAATTGCTTTGTAGCTGTGTGTGGCATCGGATTTGGTGACCATGTAGACCGAATTCGATGGTAGTAACTGTGGGAACTCACAGTTAGAATGACTGAAATGAAGAAATAGATTTTAGCTGTTTGTTGAACAACATTATTTGTATTTTAATTATTAAATTGTGTGCGAAAAACTGCACAAACCCTAAGTGAGCAGCTTGGGCCATTGAATTTTAATTCTTCGTGGGCTATCCGTTTATTTTAGTGATAGTCCTACGATTAGGGAATTGGAAAGGCCTACGTATTGACATGCAGAGTTTTACAAACGTGCTGGTAACGATTATTACCTTCATGCCCAGGTAGGAGTGTGCCTGTTCGTTGGTGTCAATCAACACGGTGTTGGCCGAAATGGTGCAGCTAATACGGAGTGCGCCGTGTGGCTATTTCTTTAAAGAGAAAAGGAAAAGCCGGTAAATGACTTGAAGCGCTGGTGTGAGGCCTGGTGAAAGCGTGAATGTTTTGTCCTCTTACCTATTCGGAAACCGGAATGAAATGCCGGAGGATTGCAGACTGAAGTTAAGAGACAACTGGAGAACAGAAAGTTCTACAAACAACTCAAAGGCAATCCAACTGACACCATACAAGACGAGATCAGTAGTCTTCTGTCACATGCATCCAACGAAGGGTGGATTGACGACGAGGAAAAGTCATTCCTCACCACCAGCCACCCCATCATTCCAGCTCTATATTGCCTCCCGAAAATCCATAAAAATGCCCTTGATCCACCAGGTCGCCCCATTGTGGCTGCCATTGGTTCTTTGCTAGAACCACTGTTCATTTACACAGATTCCTTCCTCAGACTCTTCGTGCTCAAAATGAAGTCATATGTTCAAGACACCACCCATATGATAAAAATTGTCAACAACCTTGTGACCTCCCCCAACGACATCTTGGTCACTCTGGATGTAGAATCACTATACACCAGCATCCCCCAGTTAGAATGCATCAAGATCATACACACATATCTTGAAAAAAGAGCGGATTTGTCAGTTCCTTCTGACTTTATATGTGAATTCATAAAGATAGCTTTGGTTAACAACTTTTTCATGGTAGACAATACATTTTTTCAACAGCTACATGGAACAAGCATGGGGGCCACTTTCGCACCCGATCTAGCCAACCTATACATGGACGACTTAGAAGAAAAATCAGTCTATCACGCCAACAATCCCTTTAAAACAGAAATCATCGCGTGGCATCGCTATATAGATGATGTGTTTCTACTTTGGCACGGGGATTCAACATCTCTGACTAATTTTCTAGAATGGTTAAACTAACAAGATCCATGTATAAATTTCACCATGAATCACAATAGCGTTTCTAGATCTAGAAATCTATAAAACAATCTTGGGCACCTTGAACACCACTCTATACAAGAAGCCTACAGATAAAAACACCTTGCTGTCTTTCAAAAGTTTCCACCCGCAAACTTTGCGGGAATATCTCCCCTTTTGTCCAATTCCTACCGATTGGGCGCAACTGCTCGACTAAAGAAGACTTTGACAGCCACAGTCAAAATCTGTTTCTTAGATTAAAAGAACGAGGATACCCTCCACACATCATTAGACAATCTATGAAAAGGGCACAGAACACCGACAGATCTCGTTGTTTAGAAAAACAAAACAGGGCACAAGAGGACAAGATCACTTGCGTGTCCACCTTCTCGCCAATTAGCAACGACTTGCGCCGTTGCATCCTGAAAAATTGGTCTCTAATACAAACTGAGGAGTTCTTTGTACAGAAACCACGTTTTGCCTTCAAACGTATGCCTAATTTACGTGACAAACTAGTACACACATATAAGGTTGCAAAGACACCTCTAACTACATCACAAACAACATTATGGCATTTACCGCCAGTAACTGGGCATTTTAAATGTGGCAACTGCTAGGTATGTGAACTAACTGACAACTTAAAATCTGTCAATCTAAATGGTTTCACCTGGTATCTCAAGAAGTTCACGAATTGCAACACACCGTGGGCCATTTATGCCATCACGTGCCCTTGCGGGCTTATATACATTGGCAAAACTAAGTGACCTATAAAACAAAGGATCTGCGAACATCGTTTATGTGTAAAAAACGCAGTGCCTGAAAAACCACTAGTGGCTCATTTTGTCAAAGCCAAACATACTGCCAAAGACATCCAGTGGGTCATACTTCAAACAGTACCACCACATCCCCGCGGGGGAGATAGAGACCGAAAATTAAGACAGCTTGAGCAAAAATGGATTTACAAATTAACTTAACATCGGGATAGAATGGAGTCTGTTCCTTCACAAATGATCCATCTCTTATGTCTGGATACAGGTGCCACCCATACCAGTTGCCCTAATCCACACATGTGATCAATTATTTTGTAGCAGTGTGACAATCTCAACATTACCTGCTAAAAATAAATTATGCAGTCCACCCCCACAGAGGGATCCATGTGCATGACTACTTTAGTTCCGTCAGTATCCGCCTTTTGTTCATCCAAGATGGCGCCCAACGTGATCCATTCTGGTAGTACACTCACAGTCTAGTTCTCAAGCATTCAAATATGGCCTCACCCAATCCGTATCTCCCAGTGTTTCATTCAGCGCTCGGCACTGTGAGGGTCTGCAATCCTCCGGCATTTCATTCCGGTTTCCGAATAGGTAAGAGGACAGAACATTCACGCTTTCACCAGGCCTCACACCAGCGCTTCAAGTCATTTACCGGCTTTTCCTTTTCTCTTTAAAGAAATAGCCACACGGCGCACTCAGTATTAGCTGCACCATTTCGGCCAACACCGTGTTGATTGACACCAACGAACAGGCACACTCCTACCTGGGCATGAAGGTAATAATCGTTACCAGCACGTTTGTAAAACTCTGCATGTCAATACGTAGGCCTTTTCAATTCCCTAATCGTAGGACTATCACTAAAATTTCTCCAGCATTGGATCTTTCATGGATTCACATGCTTAGAATATTCCCCGTCGTCAGACTGGGAACCCTCGGTACACATATATATAGTCATTTCCAATAGGAAAAACTTCTGCCCTATCCCCGTCTGCGTCCCCTACGGGGCCGCCCACGTACGCCCCGTTGGACGTGATGGTATATAAGCCCCGCCCCCGCGGGTCCCTTCAGATTTCAACCGTCTCCAAGGATAGTGGGATCTCCTCGTGTCTTCTTCAAAGACTTATCGATTGTTTTTCTAACTCCTGCGAGTGTGTCTGTTTGGTCCGCTGCTAACTCCTACGAGTTTTGTTGGTTGTCTGGCAATAATGTCTGGTAAGCCTCTCTTTCGCCCGTGCGCCACATGCGGTCTAAAGAAGGTTTATGAAGGGGATGGCCATCTTGATTGCATCTACTGCCTTCACCCCCACCACTCGGCGGACCAATGTGATATTTGCAAGGGGTTTTCCCAAAAAACCCTGAAGGACCGCAATCGGCGGCTGGTCTCGTGGCTGAACGACGGCGCTGGAGCGTACCCTCAGTGGGAGGTAGGATCGGTGCGCAGTACCTCCTGAGCGAAAAGTCGCTCACATCCGTCGGAACCTCCGGCCAAAAAATCGCGACCTACGGAGAAGGACGTGCCTCGAAGTCATTCTTCTAAGGCCTCATCGAAAGAATCGACGAAGAAATCGTCTTCCTCTTCTTCTTCGTCGAAGAAAGATAAAGACGGGCCAAAATCCTCCTCGAGCGATCAGAAAAGATCAGCTACGAGTAGAGAGGCGGATAAACACAGGGAGAGCTCCGCGAAGGCGGGACCGCCTAAGCCACCTGTAGGCCCTCCGTCGACGACGACGACGGCGACGATCCAAGCGCCCACTCCGTCACAGTCCCCCGCCTTTCAAACAGGCTCATCGTCGACGACGATTCCCTCGTCGACGGAGTTCCAGGCCTGGAGGCCAGAGGTGTTCGACATGGGGCTACCCGACACACTGCTACAAGAACAGGCAGCTTCGGTCGCCTCCAAAGAAGACGACGGCTTCAGAATAGTGAGCCCGGAAGACCTGGGGCTACGGCCCAGATTTCCTTCGGGTGCAACCTGCTCTCAGGTTTTCACCCAACCTCCGGACGCCCAGGCCACTCTCTCCATGGAAGTACTTTCCTCATTACACTCGCTCTTGAAGTCCCTGGACGAAAGGCTCCCACCTGCTCCGACGACTCCCCTCGTCGACGAGCCCGGACCTTCACACCGCCCGACTAGATCGGTCGTGGGCCCAACTGCTCCAACAGTCCAGGAAGAAGGTGAGCTCTCGGACTCCCTCTCTGAACAGGGGTCAGCCTCTGATATCTCCCTCTCGCCGTCGAGAGACCCGTCATGGGTTTCGGATGTGGAGGTGGATCCACCGAAAAGTCCCATCCACCCATCTCCACCGGATGATATAGGGGCCTTCCATTCCATGATGGAAAAGGCCTGCAAGGAGTTCGGTTTGACCCAACAAGAGGAAAAGAAGGACTGCTTCCTCTTTGACCACATGGGCAAGAGTAGGCGTTCCGTTTTTTCGATACCGATACTGGACCACGTATGGAAAGAGGGCGTCCAAACCATGCGGCATCCATTCTCAGAACCTGCAGTCAAGGGCCGCGTAGAGAAAAAATTTAAAGTGCCAGATTCGACGCCAAAATGCCTATCTGCGCAACCCACGCCTGACTCGGTGGTATCGGCGGCGGCGACGAGAAAGGCAAAGGCCCAGCATAAGTGCTCTACACCCCCGGATTCCGAGGCTAGACGCCAAGACGCTTTCGGTAAAAAGATCCTGTCAGTGGGAGCGTCAACAGTGAAAGCAGCGAACTCCCTGGCGATCATGGCCAGGTATGACAGGGAGATGTGGCACAGGCTGGCACCCATTTTGGACCACCTTCCGGAAGAACACAGAAAATCAGCTATGTCCCTGGTTCGTGAAGGAGAAGAAGCCTCGAACCACGCTATCAATATAGCGGTGGACCTGGCAGACTCAGGGTTCAAACAAATTAACAACGGGGTGGTTCTACGACGCCAGGCCTGGCTCAAATGCACCAACTTTAGACCCGAGGTGCAATATAAAGTCGTCGACATGCCTTTCGAGGGTGATCACCTGTTTGGCGAAAAGGTGGACGAGGCCTTGAAAGGTATGAAGGAGGACTCTGAGACGGCGCGCTCTCTGGGCTCTCTCCAAAGCGGTAAGCCCTTTCGCTCCTTTCGCCCCTTTCGAGGAGCTACGGGAAACGCACGATTTGCGGGATCCAGGGATAGAGCATTTGGGAGGTCTTCATATCCGTCCCAAGGCTATAGGCGCGCCTCGCAGTCCTCGACCCGACGCAGAAATTTCCAGGCCTCTAAGAGACGCCCCACTTATTCGTCGTCGACGGGAAAACAAAAAGATCAACAATGACGTTCTAGGAGGGAGAGTGTCAAGTTGCGTCGAGGAATGGGAGTCAATTACAACGGATCGGTGGGTTCTGGACACGGTGAGACTGGGACATTCCCTAAGATTCAAATCCAGGCCTCCAAGTCGTCCACCGATACGCCTGTCTCAACCACACTTAAGCGTCTTGCGTCGAGAGGTTGCGCTCATGTTAAAAAAAAAGGCGCCATCGAGCTAGTCCCTGCTTCGCAGAGAGGCTTAGGAGTTTACTCACGCTGCTTCGTAGTAAAGAAACCAAACGGGAAGTGGCGCCCCATCCTCGATCTACGGGACCTCAACAAAACCCTGCTGAGTCAAAAGTTCAAGATGCTTACCCTACAGGAGGTAATCAGATCGGTCCAAAAGAACGATTTCCTGGCGTCTCTGGACCTCCAAGAGGCGTATTTTCACATTCCGGTGCGCACTCACCACAGGAGGTTCCTGAGGTTCCTAGTCGGCCAAACCCACTACCAGTTTACTGTGCTCCCTTTCGGCCTGAAGTCCTCCCCAAGAACCTTTACAAAGTGCCTAGCTCCCGTAGCGGCCTGGCTGCGGAAGGACGGGCATCACGTTTACCCGTACCTAGACGACTGGCTCGTGAGGGGATCCTCCCCAGCGTCGACCAACGACAGCCTGGTGACCACCTTGCGACTGCTACAGCGTCTGGGATTTGCAGTGAACTACGAAAAGTCCTCACTAAAGCCCTCGAAGAGCTTGAAGTTCCTAGGTGCTCAATTCGACACCCACATGGGACTAGTGAAACCCTCCCCGGAAAGGTTGTTGAAGATCAAACACCGGACAAGCCAACTTCGTTTACGGAGCAGGTTGTCAGTAAGAAAATATGCGGCTCTCCTCGGCTCCATGGCGTCATGCATCCACCTTGTCGCGAACTGCCGGTTGTTCATGAGACCTCTACAGGAGTTCCTATCAGACAGATGGAAGCAAGCCACAGGCCGCTGGTCGGACAAGATAACAATCCACGACGAGCGAATTATCAAAGCTCTCCAATGGTGGAGAGTGACACACAACCTGGACAGAGGGGTCCCCCTGCAGGAGCTGGAATTTCAGTACACCATCATTACAGACGCCTCTCTGTTGGGCTGGGGAGCACACATGTCACGTCACCAAACCCAAGGCAGGTGGTCGTTGACCGAATCTCGCCTACATATCAACGTCCTGGAGCTACGGGCGGTGAGATGGGCCCTGAAATCTTTCCTCCCACACATCAAGGGGTCAAATGTAAGAGTGCTCACGGACAATACGACAGCTATGTTCTACCTGATAAAACAGGGTGGCACCAGATCCAGGACCCTCTCGAAGGAAGCTCAAAAGATCTGGCATTGGGCTCTGAAACACCACATCTCCCTGGTGGCATACCACCTACCGGGAACGAGGAATGTACAGGCGGATTCCCTGAGCAGGACCATGTCACAAATACACGAGTGGGAGCTGGACTCCGCTCAACTCGGGGAAATCTTCGTAAGATGGGGGACCCCGTCGATCGATCTCTTCGCCACGGAAAGAAACCGAAAATGTGTCCAGTTCGCAAGCAGATGGCCCCAAACAGGCTCCCTGGGGGAAGCGTTCTCGTTTCCGTGGACGGGCAAGTTCCTCTACGCCTTCCCTCCATTCCCCCTCATACGGAGGACGATCCAGGGGATCCACAGGTACAACTGCCGGGTCATCCTTGTGGCCCCGCGCTGGCCGAGGCAACCATGGTTCTCAGACCTCCTTCATCTGTCGCTGGATCAGCCGATACCATTCAGGAAAGCACCGGACCTCCTGTCCAGGGACGAGGGGTCTGTGTGGCACCACAATCCGGACAGCCTGAACTTAACTGCATGGCTCCTGACTTCTCGGAGTTCGGAAACCTAAAAGTCTCGACTGATTGCCGTAGGATTCTGCAGGCGGCCAGAGCCCCGTCCACTAACAAATCATATGTAAGCAAATGGAAAAGGTTCTGTATATGGTGTCAAACACAACAAACTATACAACCTTTGGAAGTAACTCCGGAGCAAATCCTCCCGTATCTTCTTCATCTGGCAGAGAGCGGACTGTCATCATCGTCAATCAAAGTACATCTGGCGGCTGTTTCGAGATTTACCAGAAGACGTCAGTCCCCTCCACTATTCAGTGACAGGCTAGTGAAGCATTTCATGAAGGGTCTGTTTAGAACCTTCCCTCCGGAAAAACGGTTCCCACCGTCGTGGAGTCTGAACACGGTTCTAGCTGCCTTAATGAAGCCTCCCTTTGAGCCAATGTCCTCGTCATCTCTACAATTTCTATCTTGGAAACTCGCATTCCTAGTTGCCATCACTTCGGCTAGAAGAATGTCGGAACTTCAGGCACTGGTCATCGACCCTCCATATCTGAGGTTCTTTAAGGACAAAGTTATTTTATCAACTAACCCTTCATTCATCCCTAAAGTACCGTCGGTCTATCATAAACACTCGACCCTGGTACTCCCTACGTTCTTTGCATCTCCTTCGTCGACGGCGGAGAAGGCTCTTCACACTCTGGACGTCAAGAGGGCGCTAAAATTTTACCTGCAAAAGACACAAGATATCAGGGCCACCAGACAGCTATTCGTCGCCTACGGCCCCTCGGCTAGGGGTAAGGCCATCTCCAAGCAAGGTCTGGCTCGCTGGGTCTCCTCGGCGATTACCCTGTGTCATGCCAAGGCTGGGAAACCTCTACTACATCGTCCCAGAGCCCATTCCACGAGATCGACATCTTCCTCCGTGGCTCTATGGGCAGGAATTCCGCTGACGGACATCTGCCAGGCGGCGGCATGGTCTGTTCCGCACACGTTTACGCGCCACTACTGCCTAGAAAAGCAGCACGCGGATGAGGTACAAGTGGGAAGGGCAGTGCTTCGCCACCTTTTTCAATGAGGTAAGCCAAAGTTTCAAGTATATGCTGCCTATTATTATTGTTATTTGGCCTCAGCTGGTTTTTCTTTTCAGAGCGTATACAGGAATGTGCATAGTTTATTGACCTAAGCATGAATGGTTGGGTAGATATGTACACAAGGGGTGCATACTGAATCATATGACATAGCATTGTATGGCGGAAATCCGTTTCGTATCAGTATAATAAGTTGGTTGCTTACATGGTGCAAACGGTAGCGTTTGGGGGGTGTCTCTACGCATGTAAGTTACATTGCACTCTCACCTCCTTCTGGCTGTTACTGCTTTATAATCTATTCTAAGCATGTGAATCCATGAAAGATCCAATGCTGGAGAAGGGAGTAGTTTCTTACCTGTAACTCCATTTCTCCAGCATTGGTATCTTTCATGGATTCACATGCGCCCTCCGGCCTCCCCGGACTGCAATGTGGAAGATTGAGATGTAAGCAAGTTTTTTCCCCCGTTATCTTGGAGGGGTCGAAATCTGAAGGGACCCGCGGGGGCGGGGCTTATATACCATCACGTCCAACGGGGCGTACGTGGGCGGCCCCGTAGGGGACGCAGACGGGGATAGGGCAGAAGTTTTTCCTATTGGAAATGACTATATATATGTGTACCGAGGGTTCCCAGTCTGACGACGGGGAATATTCTAAGCATGTGAATCCATGAAAGATACCAATGCTGGAGAAATGGAGTTACAGGTAAGAAACTACTCCCAAACGGATAGCCCACGAAGAATTAAAATTCCATGGCCCAAGCTGCTCACTTAGGGTTTGTGCAGTTTTACGCACACAATTTAATAATTAAAATACAAATAATGTTGTTCAACAAACAGCTAAAATCTATTTCTTCATTTCAGTCATTCTAACTGTGAGTTCCCACAGTTACTACCATCGAATTCGGTCTACATGGTCACCAAATCCGATGCCACACACAGCTACAAAGCAATTGCAAGGTTAGTGCTAACAGTTGCACGTGTATACCTATAGAGATTTCCAACCAGTTTTTAAGGTACCACTAACATGTTTTTTTGTGTTTTTGGTTTTTAGCATTATCACTGTGCCCCTGAGACTTATCCTGTGGCCTTACAATGTATTGTCCTGAAGACGGGTCCAGCACACGTCTCATAGCAATCTAACGTCAGCTAAAGAGTTTTTCTTTACAACAACATCCGCTGGTACCCAGAAACACATTTCTCTGTGTCGACAGAGTCAAGGACAAATAATAACAACCATTGAGGATATATGAATTGTCAATATCACACTTGTACTAACCCCACAACACTGTTTAAAAATGATGTTTGCAGTTGTTGTCTTCCCGGTTAGGAAAAACGCTGATTCTCAAAATATGTTTTTATGTTTTGTGTAAACGAAATGCATTGTTGTTTTTTTAACATGTCGAGTTTTCTTATGTACTAATTAAAATATGTTTATCTCTATCCCTTTTTCCTGTTTGGATCTATAGACCAACATGATTTGTTAACACTTGGTGCAACTAGTCACACCTAGCATGTGTGTAGGCGGGTAGCTGTATTTAGTGGCATTCCTGTTTATACACGTTTGCATTTTGTCCTCAGCCACGCAGCCCCCTAAAAACGAGGACTTTTCTAGCTCGAAACGCTTGATTTACCAGGCCATCACAGAAGACAGATGGGTCTTGTCAGTTGCTCGAGCGGGCTTGCACTTACCTTTACCCACTACCCCACCCATCAACCCTCCTTTTCAGCTGTCGGGCTCACCCTCCCTCAAGGCCGAGGTTCAGAAACTTCTGCCCCTCAGAGCTGTGGAACCCGTTTCCCTTGGGGAGTGAGGGGAGGGCTTCTACTCCCGGCTGTTTACGGTGCCCAAACCCAACCAGGCTGGCCTGCGCACCATCCTAGACCTTTCCCAGTTCAATCTTTTCCTACCCCAAGAGAAATTCAAGATGATCACGCCCAGCCAGATACGCTCCTCCTTGCAGATGGGCGATCGGCTCAGGGTTGTGGATCTTCAGGACGCGTACATGCATATCCTGATTTGGAACCCACAAAGGAGATATCTCCGCTTCTCCACATCTCGAAGATGATGTTGGTGTTTGCGGCCTAACTTTGTCTCCAGGGTATCTATGAGTATCCGTATTTGGACGACTGGCTCTTATGCCGAGGTGCGCCCCGAGGCCTTGGTGGGGCTTGGTGCCACCGAACGGATGTTCGAGGCCCGCGCAAGTAAGGCTGTTACCGGACCTGGGTCCGAGGTCCCTCGCACAGAGGCTAAAGCTGCCAACATTTCTGAGGGTCTGGCAAGGCCTTATCGGTGAAGGTTGTTTCTCACCGTTCCTGCTCTTGCGACGACACCAGATCTGTTGAGGGGGCAAAGAAGGGAAATTCTTCTTTTACCGGCAGCGCCGAGGTCCTTCCTGAGAAGGCTAATTTGGCGGTTGGTATGTCGCAGAAACATTCCAGGCCTCATAGTACCGGCTCTGCCGAGGTTCCTTATGTTAAGGCTAAAGTTAAGACCACTGATCCATCGATGGGGACCCCTGCCTCACTTCCTCACGTGCCGCAGTTCCCCTCAGGTGATAACAAAATGGCGCCCGTTCCTGCCACGACCGCGGTGGCCATTTTGAATGCTACCCCTACAGCTGCGCCATCGGCCTCAGGTGTAGGGCCGGGTTCTCGGCCTTGAGCGCATCCTTATCGGTCAGTTTATGAACGGAATGCTCGGATACCCCTTCCGCACAATGTTTTGTTGCCTGCGGGGTGGGCATCTTTGGTTGATCTGTCCATCCAGATATGGGAGTGGGCCATGCTTCATGGCGTCTGGCTGCTTGCGGTGCACATCCCGGGCCAGCTGAATGTCACAGCGTATGCCCTCAGCCGGCGGACAGTGGTCAGCTACGAGTGGGAGTTGAAGGCGGAGGTTCTCTCATGGACTTTCTTGCATTGGGGCACACTGGAGGTGGACCTCTTTGCTACAGTGGTAAACAAGAAGCTTCCTCGGTATGCCTCCAGAGGGGGGCTGAAAGCCGCCTCTCTGGGGGATGCTCTTGAGATTCCATGGCACAACATGAGAGCTAACGCCTTCCCGCCTCTGCCTCTAGTTCATCGAGCAATTGGGAAGCGGAAGAACTCTGCAAACTGTTCTCTTCTGCTCATGGCCCCGTGGTGGCCGGCCAGGTTTTGGTTCTCAGAACTTCAACACATGTTGGTGTTTCCGCTGATCAGGTTACCAGTAGCCCCAGATCTTCTTCATCAAGGGGAACAGCAGATGTGGCACCCCTCCCCACAATCGCTCAGCTTGGCATGGTGCCTGAGTTCAAGTCTTAGAGCATTTTAACTTGTCTACGGATAACATGTGTGTTATCCAGGTAGCCAGGGAACCCTCTACCAGATCCCAATACAGGAGTAAATGGCTCAGGTTCTGTCGTTGGTGTTTGGAAAAGCAGTTGGATCCAAGGGTGGCTACGATTGACATGGTGCTGTCCTTCGTGTCCTCCCTAGCAGAGTCGGGTGTTTACGTTCTGTCATGCAGAACTTACTTTTCAGCGGTTTCCGCTTATCTTGCTATAGACCAATGCTCTTATTCTCGGAGTAACCCAGTGGTTAAGAGGCATTTTGCAGGCTTGACACACCTCTACCCTCCGGTTCGTAGTCCGCACCCGCCTGGGGACCTAAATGTAGTCCTGACGGCGCTGTGCCACAAACACTTTGAGCCAATGGCTACGGTTGACCTCAATTACGTGTCCTGGAAAGTGTCCTTTCTGGTAGCCGTTACGTCAGCGAGGAGAGTGAGTGAGCTCCAGGCATTGTCGGTGGAGCACCCTTTCTTGGTCTTTCACAAGGACAAGGTAGTCCTTCGGACGAACCCAGCTTTCCTACCAAAGGTAGTGACCGAATTCCATCTGAATCAGTTGATTTCCCTTCTGGTCTTTTTTCCGAACCTTGCCTCGGAGGCGGAAAGGGGTCTACACTGCCTGGATGTCCGAAGAGCTCTTAGGTTCTACCTGGACAGGACTTCCGAGCTTCGGAGCTCTTCCCAACTGTTTGTGACCTTCGGTAAGCCTCAGGGCAGGCCGGCGTCTAAGGCATCTATTTCCAGATGGATTACCGCCTGTATCACGGAATCTTTCACCGTCCAGAAGCTGAAACCTCCTAAATGTATCCATGCACACCAGCTGCGAGGCAAGGCAGCAGCGGTTGCTTTTCAGAAGTATGTTGCCTGGGAGTCCAACGCTAAAGCGGCTACTTGGGCCTGCCCATTTGCTTTCTGTAAGCATTACTGCCTCGATATGAGCTCTAGAGCTGATGCTCAGTTCGGCCAGGCTGTGCTGAAGAACCTGTTTCAGTAAGGGGTATTTCCATCCACCCATAGTTCCTGCAAGGAGTGCTTGGGATCTCCCATAAGTATGGAGGAAAGGGGACGGGACGTAGGAGTATTACCAGGTTACTCACCGTAGTGACCACCTTACTCCTAGTCCATAGTCCCCTTTCCTCCATACGCCCGCCCGCCGTCCCCTCTAATAAGGTTCCTCTGTTATTGCTAATGGGTCTTTGACCCTGCGATAGAAAAGGACTGATGGGCGATGCGCGGAGCTGCATGCCGGGCCCCACGCAGGAAAGCGAGGAGGGACACATTTTTGAAAAAAATGTGGATGCTTTTTACAAAGTGCTCCGGTCCCGTCCCACAGGACAGAGAGATGTCCCATAAGTATGGAGGAAAGGGGACTATGGATTAGGAGTAAGGTGGTCACTACGGTGAGTAACCTGGTAAACCTCCTCTGCCAGAAAAATACTGCATCACCCAGGCATTAATGCCAGCATTTTCTTCAGGGAAGTATTAATCAAAGCTGGACCGTAATGTTGTTAGGTGACTTGATCAGCATTCAGCGAGTAAAATAACCTTGTAAAAATAAAATGCAGCTCTGCATTAAATTAAAGAGAATTTTTGGATTATCAGGCACAGTGAAGGTCCCTCATATGAAAAGTTGAAATTCCCTTGCCCTCTAATTTGAAAAGGATGACATTCCCTGGCACTATCCCTGGCCACTTCTGCTGCAGGAGAAATGAGGACCATGGGGTCTTTGTTTTACTCACTTGTACAGAGACTCCACAGTCCTTCTTTTTTCCCCGCTTAGAGTGGAACCAGTCTGCGGCACACAGCGTGCAATGCAAAGCGCACGTTTTAAGCAACAGGACACAAAACAGAGAACTGCATACATTGCTGAGCTAAATGAATTCTTACTGGCAACATGGGGGCAGTCGCTCCCCCCTACCACTCTCCCAACTGAAAGTAGGGCAATTATGATTTTCTGCTCTGCATTCAGATGGGAGGTGCTGGTCATCCCTGCAAAGGAAGGTATGTGCTGTAATCAGGGCAGTTTCTAGCCACGTTGGTGCCCAGGGCGAAACATCAGAAACATCAGAGTGCCCCCACATCCCCCATAACTCCCAAACTACACCTCTGTTGTGCGACAAAACCCCTCCTCAATATGAATAAGTAATTGCTATATAAATGAAGCTGGTTTAATTACATTGTAAATCAAGTACTTTACAGAAGAATTCTAATGTGAAAACACAGCTGTTGCTGCCCAAGTAAATGGTTCTTCTGTCACCTGCTCTCAGGAAAGGCCTTGCCTGAATGCAGTTTCAAACGGTCTGTACTGGCACATTGCGATGTGAACAGCCTATTGGGGTCTGAGGGCCCACTGACCTGGCCCTGTGTTGCAGGTGTTCTGTTCCTACCACCTCACTTGTATTTCACAAGGGGCTATACTAGAGTAACCATAGGAATTATTTTCTGATAAGACGGTTATCATTCCAAGATGCACAGTCTGGTACACACTTATTGCACTCTTTCAAAATACCTCTCTGACAGTGGGAAAGGGGACAAATAGCATCAATGAGGATTCCCGTATACTTTGCATTACATCACAGAGTATTTCAGGACCATAACAGGGATCTCTACATTTGATAAACAAGTTCTGTGATAAAAGGATTGTATGTGTGAATCTCTAAATGCATAACCGATGCATGGCTTGGTGCCACATCACGGTTCACAATACTCACCCTAACATTAAAATGTCTGTAACCATGAACCATACATGCTCATTTGGACAGCTTACGTTTATTTTTTTTATTTTTCTTATTTGATTTTGGTTTAATCAAGCAAGAATTTAAACCTTTACAAAACATTTAAAACTTCACAGTTCAGTTCTTTAAAAATGAAAGAAAAGCTTCTGATTATGCTTAAAACAAATCCATACAATTATCAGAATCAATATTAGTCCTAATTCATTGCTGTCTACTTCTGTTGTTATCCCTTTTCCACCATTAACGTCCTGCAAACTGCCGGATTCTCTCGGCGTTAAATATGTTACTTTTTTCTTACTTATTGGTCCTGCTCTCAGCCACCGCGGGCCCCCTCTCATTTGATCTAGTTAAGAAAATTCAGGGCCCCTAGTATTTCTGCCACTGCTGATGCAAGGAGCGTTACATGCCCTGATATCCTGTGCCAGAGGTGATCCGATGTGATCCTTTTCTCCCCTGAGACAAATCTTCTTAATTTGTCCCTTCTCAGATTCGAAGTCCCTTCACACTCCATTAGTAGATGACAGAGGGACTGGTTCGATGGAATAGCGCAGATATTACAGAGCTTAACTGCTTTCTCGCCTTGGTGACGTGCATCTAAGATCTCACCCGTGGGCAATAGGTCCAGTCTTATCCTTAGAAAATTATTCCTGATCCTATGGTCAGGATATTTTACCAAATAACGAGGGAGTTGACCTAATTTCTTTTCCGCTGCCAGGAATGTGTTACATGGGATAGATAGAGTTATGCACTTTCGCTTTTGTTTCAATCCAGTCCAACAGTTCTAGTTCTCGCTTTACCTTTAGGGGATTGCTAATTAAGGTCTGTAGATCTGATTCCGCTTTGGCTAGAATAGTTTTCGCTTTCTCTTCTAACGCCCCCAAAATTCTGGATTTCGAGTCAATGAGATGCATTTTGATATCCTCATACAGTGAACTTGACCTAGGGCTTAAAATCTCTCTATACAGTGAGATTAGTTTCCACTCAGCTAGACACCCTAGAAATTGTATGCCAAGTTCGAACCGCAAGTTCCATCCAGGGGTGCTCGATGGTAGATTCAGGGCCTCCTTCCATACTTTGCCTTCAATTTTATCCCAGTTTAAGTTCCAGAGTTGTGGTTTAGCCTCTAGGCCATAAAACAATACTGCAGCTACTTTGGCAGTGTAATATTTTACCATGGGTAGAATGGAGAATTTGCAATACTTGGTACTGATTTTTTTAATGTGGGGTAACAGTATCTGTGCTTTACTTAAAATGTCAAGCTCTGTTTTAAATGCTGCCGGGCTTGCATAGATCTTATAGCCTAAATATATTAGATACTCCACCTGTGGAATGACCTGGCCGTTCAAGGGCCAGTTTTCAAACCTGATTTTTTTCTTTGGGTGCTTGAAGACTAGGATCTTTGATTTTGTGGGGTTTATGACCAGTCCATTCAAGGTGGCATGTTCTCTCAGTTTTGTTAGCAGTCTTTGCAGCCCTATGGCCATCCTATCTAATTGAACAATATCGTCTGCATAGGCCAGCCAGAAGATGTTTCTCCCATTTAATTCTGGACAGGCCAGTGCGGACATTTCTAAGTGATCTCCCAAATCTGCCAAGAATAGGTTGAAGAACAGAGGTGCCCCAAGGCACTCTTGCCTTACTCCTCTCTCTACCTGCACAGATTCGGAGAGATGGCATTGATCATATAGCCGGACCCTCACCAAGGTACCTCTATGCAACTCCATCAGCATTGAGAGCAGTGTGTCTGGTATTCCCTTGGTCCTAAGTTTAACCCACAGCTTGGATCTATCAATCTGGTCAAACGCCTTGGATAGATCTATCCAGGCGCCATATAATGACAAGTTCCCCTTTCCTGCGGCAAATTCACTTGCCAGGTTGAGGGTCAACCCATTTAACGAGGTTGAAAGTCCTCGCCTGAAACCTGCTTGGAAGCAAGACATAACCTCTTCCTGGTCTACCCAGATTTGAAGGTCTTTTAGTAACAGCTTCATGAAGATCTTACTCTCGATGTCAAGGAGGGGGATAGGACGATAATTTGCCGGATTTGTCCTATCACCCCCTTGAAGAAAGGAATAACCAGAGCTGTTTCCCATGTGGGAGGAAATTGCTTTGCCCTTAGAATCTCCTCAAAAAGTTGCTTACGTTTTCGGATGCGAGTATAAAATGGCTGCAACATCAGCCACTCAAATGGGGTACAAGGGCTCTTTTGCTTCTTGTTTCTGAAGACTTTTAGAGTAGGAAGGGCTGAGTCTCAGTGTGGACATGCCAAACCCCAATACAGAAACATCTTTCGGGAATTATATCTACAGACAGGGGAGGATGCTGCACAAGAGAAACCCAATAAACAATGCACAGAAAGGCTACACAGAAAAGATTGTACCTCTTTCAAACTTTAGCTTGACCAGTAGTATGCTGATGATGCGTTTTAAACAAAACCGGCTTCTGGTGGGTGGTAAAGGGCCCACATTACCTCAGCCATTACCTCCTCACCATTGTGCATGCCTCAGGGGTTATTTCGGCAAGAAAGAGCAGGCCCATGCTTTATCTAACCTATCTGGCATTAGCATCTCTTATTAGTGCTGGCCTGCAGCTAGTGATAATCATGGTTTGGCAGTGTAGAAATGGTGTTCTCCAGCATAGGGTCTGGCATGGATTCACATGCTCATGAATATTCCCCGTCGTCAGGCTGGGAATCCTCGGTAAAGAAAAAGTCTGTTTCAGTTTTGTTTATTAAATGTCTTTCTACTAGTTACCAATCACTGGTCTCTGGGTCATACTGCCCCCCGCCAATGACTGCCCTCTACCTAAGCCCCTCCTCTGGCAGCCATCTTCAGATTTTTACCGCACGTTCAAGTGTTGGGAGTCCTCGTGCTGTAGCTCTCGAGCTTTTACTGCGTATTGCGTTTTTTTGATGAGTTTACTCTTATTTTTTCGGTCAATTCGAGCCTTAAGCTACACCGATTCTTCTTCCGATTAACGGGGCCCGTTTTGGAAATTTCTACGCCCCTCAAGGGCAGATTTCCGTTGAATTACACTTCTTGGAGGATTCCGGAAGACCTTTGAGGCCCACACCGCTTCAGACATGGCCCAGGACAAAAGAGATTTAACGCCTACTGGATCCAAACAGTTTAGGAACTGCCCAGGATGTGGACTTCAGAACGTCTCTAAGGAGGACGAGCACTCCCGGTGCCTGTACTGCCTACACGCCGACAAGTCGCACGTGGAGTAGGGCTGTGCGTTGTGCAAGAACATGTCCGTCCGGACCATGAAGGACCGTCGTAAACGACTCGCTGACTGGCTGGAGGTGAAGAGCCTAGCAGCAGGTGAGAAGAAGTCGTCTGAGCTGTCTTCTAAGACCTTTGAGGGCGCTTCAGTGACGAGGGCCCAACAAAAGGCAGAGCACCGCGAGTCCGCGGGCACCGGGAGCACCGCTGGTTCGGGCCCCTCGGCTACCAAGCAGGGCGCAATGTCACCAACGCCATCATCCACGAGCCAACGCTCTGGCTCAATGAAAAGGAAGTCGGAGAACCCAGGTAAGCTTCGGGAGAAGCCTCGGCTGATCCCGATGGAGAAAGCCAAGGGGGGGGGCGAGGCGGTGACCCTCTCCCTAAGGTGAAGGCCTCAGAAGCGCCCAAGGTCGTGAAGGCCCTGATTCACCCGGTGAAGGCCTCGATTGAAGGAGTTGTGGCGGCCCTGACGAAGCCTGCGGAGGCTACCCCAGTGGAGACGACTTCCGGGCCTAGAGATTCCCTGCCACCCCAGAGGGAAACATCTTTCCAGCCTATCGAGAAGACCCCCGTGGAACCCTGGGACGAGAAAGAGGGGGGGCACTGTAGCCCTAACGGACACAGATACCACCTCCAAGGATGAGTTGGCTGGTGTCAAAGCTATCCTGGAAAAGAAGTTTGAGGAGGCCAGGACCTATGGGAAGGATCCCGACAAGGCGGATGTAGAGAGCAACGGTGGAGCCGACGAGGAGCCGCGGGCCGTGGAGGAAACGGAGGACTCCACGCCCCAGCCGTCTCTCCCGTCGCAACCGATGCCTACGCCACAGGACAATTCAGGAGCAATCTTGATGGCTTACAGAGATAAGGACAAGGTTGCCCTTACCCCCAGCGGACGATCCAGCTGCGTCTGGACATTCAGGAAGCCCACCGAGCAAGGGTGGCGACTCCATCCTCTCCCTCCCTTCCCTCCTCCGAGGGACGAGAAGGAGACGGGGACAGAGACGACGGCGATGGTGCAACGACGGAATGGATCTCCTGTTGCCTCCCGCCCGGGCTTCCCCCCCGACGAAATTGGCTCCTTTCATGCCATGATCGCCAGGGCCTCTGAGCTTTTTCAGCTGTGCCCCGAAGAACAAAAGAAAGAGGGATTTCTTTACCAACGACAGGAAGCCAAGAGGAAAACTGTACTCTCGGTCCCGCTGTTGGATGATGTATGGGACGAGGGTCTGTCCCTTCTGAAGAACCCTTCCACGGCCCCTGCAAAGAGAGACCGGTACGAAAAGAAGTACCAGGTCCAGGATTCCACTCCTATGTGCCTCAGGGCGCAACTGACCCCGGATTCCGTAGTCTCTGCGGCAGCAACGAAGAAAGCGGCAGGGGTGGCGGCATCATCCTTCACTTCACTGCTGACAGCGAGGGAAAGAAGCTTGACGCCATGGGACGTCGAGTCAATTCGTCGGCAGCGACTACCATTAAGGCGGCCAACGCCCTTGCGATGGTGGCCCGCTATGATAGGGAGCTGTGGTTCAAGGTCGCCCCTATCCTGGACTTCCTCCCGGACGACAAGAGGGCGGAGGCCCTGGAAATCCTGCAAGAAGGCGAGGTGGTGTCGGATCACGCCATCACTGTAGCTATGGACATCGCCAATACCGGTTTTCGTCAGATGGGCAGCAGCGTTTGCCTACGCCGGCATGGTTGGCTCAGGGCCACTGACTTCCGTCAGGATGTTCAGACCAGTGTACTGGACATGCCCTTTGACAGAAACAACCTGTTCGGGAAAGCGGTGGACGAGTCGCTACAGGCCATCAAAGCTGACACTGAGACAACCGTCCTTTCGGACCTCTGGAGGCAAATCTCAAGGTGACGCCAAAAGATTCGGTGGCAGTTCATCGTCGTACTGCCGAGCTGCCCTTTCCTCGTCGCAGGAAGCTTACAGAGGACGCAGCAAGGCCGGTGGATACCGTTGTCGCCAAGGAGCCCAGGGTGGCAAGGCCTCGGCGAAACAGGACTGAACCGGCCGTGACGTCGGGCCCCCACCTAAGCACCCAGTGGGAGGCCAGCTGGCAAACTTCGTCGGCGTGTGGGAGTCCATCTCCACCGACCGTTGGGTTTTGGATGCCCTGGCCCATGGACACACTCTGGAGTTCCAAAGAAAGTGCCCCCATTTTCCACCTGTGGCCAAGAAAGAAAACCACGTTCCACAGCTGCTTCTGGAGGTACGAGTCATGCTGAGAAAGGGCACGATATAACTCGTCACAAAGAGGCTCAGGGGCTCCGGAGTATACTTGCGGTACTTCCTCGTCCGAAAGAAGACTGGCAGCTGGCGGCCCATCCTGGACCTTCGGTGCCTCAACAAATACATCAAAGCCCAGAAGCTCCGGATGGTTACCCTTCAGCACGTGCTGGGACAGCTGGAGGAAGGCGACTTCCTATCGTCGCTGGACTTGGAAGATGCTTACCTTCACATCCCCATACACAAAGGACATCGAAAGTTCCTACGTTTCGTGGTCCAAGGGCGGCACTACCAGTTCAAGGCACTGCCCTTTGGGTTGAAGTCGGCTCCAAGGGACTTTACCAAGTGCTGGTGGTGGGGCGGCTGCGCCTGCAGGGTATCCACATATACCCCTACCTGGACGATTGGCTCATCCGAGCAAAGTCAAGAGAGCTCGCTGTCGACCACACCGCGAAGACCGTCCGCCTGCTCACGGGACTGGGATTCTCGATCAACTTTGCAAAATCCCACTTGGTAACCCTCGCAGGATGCCCTGTTCCTTGGAGCCAGACTCTACACAGTGGCGCGGCTGGCCTCACCGTCGGAGGAAAGGACGAGGGCCATCCTGGGCAAGGTACAATGGCTGTTGACCATGGAAGTGGCCAGGGTGAGGGCCATTAAGTCCTTGTTCTGCATGATGTCATCATGCATCTATCTCGTGCGTCTGTGCAGGTTGCAGATGCGGCCACTGCAGGAGTTCCTCGACGCCCGTTGGATGCAAGTGGCGGGAAGCTTCGAAGACAAGATCCCACTCAACAAGACTTTCTGTCATGCGATCCGGTGTTGGGGCATCCACGCGCATCTCGTGGCGGGCATGGACATCCAGTGCACCAGAAAATGGTGACGACGGATGCCTCCCTGGAGGGATGGGGAGCGCACACCTGAGATCTCCAAGCAAGAGGCCTTCGGCTCCCGGAGGAGAGGTCCCTGCACATCAACGTCCTGGAGCTCCGGCCCGTGTTCTGGACCCTCAGATCTTTCCTTCCGTCCCTCAAGGGCAAAGTGGTACAGATCTTCACCGACAACACCACCAGGATGTTCTACATCCGGAAGCAGGGGGGACCAGATCCCCAGCCCTATCCAGGGAAGCGCAGGATCTGTGGCACTGGGCCGTTGCCCAGGGGATATTCCTGGTACCTTTTCATCTGGCAGGAGTGAAAAACACCATCACCGACTCACTCAGCAGGGAGCTGCCCTCCTGCCACAAGTGGGAACTTCGGCAAGATCAAGTGGATCTCCTATTCCGATGGTGGGGCAGTCCCCAGATCAATCTGTTCGCGACGGCGATGAACACCAAGTGCCGGAGGTTCGCCAACAGGTTTCCCAAGCTGGGGAGCATGGGCGATGCATTCACCTTCCTCTGGGACGGCCTGTTGCTGTATGCGTTCCCACAGTTGCCGCTGCTTCTGTGACTCATCAGTCAACTCAGATGGTCCCGGTGCAGGATGTTCCTCGTCGCAGCAGCCTGGCCGAAGCAGATATGGTTCCCGGACCTTCTGGACATGTCAGTGTCCCCCTCAGTCAAACTGCCGACAGACGTAGATCTTCTCGCCAGGGAAGGAGGCGCCATCCTACATCACGACCCGGAATCGCTGAACCTGCAGGCCTGGCTCCTGCAGCACTAGAGTTTGGAGGCTATGACATCCAGGCGGACTGCAAGGAAGTCCTTGCAAAGGCCAGGGCATCCTCAACTCTTATATGCTATGGACATAAGTGGAAGAGGTTCTCTGTCTGGTGTCGTGCACAGAAGATCAACCCCCTACGGATCACGGCCCCTCAAGTGCTGCTGTACTTGCTTTCGCTGGCCAAGGCGGGGCTGGCACATGCCTCCCTCAAAATCCATCTGACGGCTATCTCCCGCCACACCAGAACTCTGGGGCGGTCGTCGCTGTGGTCGCATCGCCTGGTGAAGGAGTTCATGAAAGGACTGTTCCGCTTGTTCCTGCGGGTGAAGGTTCCAGCCCCAGCGTGGGAGTTCAATGTGGTGCTGAGCAGGCTCATGGGTCCGCCATTGGAGCCCCTGCACTCGGCACCTCTGAACTTCCTATCGTGGAAGACAGCTTTTCTTGTGGCCATCACCTCAGCACGACGAGTGGGAGAGATCCAGACCCTCTCCTGTAAGCCTCCATATCTGACATTCCACGAGATGAGGGTAGTGCTGAGGACGCATCCCTCCTTCATGCGCAAGGTGCCGTCGGACTTCCATCTCAACAAGCCCTTGGTGTTACCTGTTTTCTTCCCGTCGCCTTCGGCCGAGAGGACTTTGCACTCGCTGGATGTGGCTAAAGCGCTGAAGTTCTACGTGCACTGCACAAAGAGTTTTCGGAAGACATCACAGCTGTTTGTGAACTTTGGACCTGTGAACCAAGGGAAGGCCCTCTCGAAGGCTTCCATTTCCAGATGGTTCTCCGGCTGCATCATGCATTGTCACCGGTTGGCAAACCGACCTTTGCCCGGCTGTCCGAGAGCCCATTCAACCAGAGCGATCGCTGCAACTACGGCATTCCTGTCTGGTGTGGCCCTGCTGGACATCTGCAGGGGTGCTACATGGAGGTCGACGCACACCTTCACGAGATTCTACTGCGTCGACCGGGATTCCAGGGTGCCGTCCAGAGTCGGCCAGGCAGTGCTGCGCAACCTGTTCGCTTGAAGGTGAGCCTGGTGAGGAGGTAAGAGATGCTTAATGTTGAGTTGTTGAAATGCTTAAAGTTGAGCCTTGCCACCTCCTGCGGTTGTGCATGTGTGTACTGCTATTTATTCTTGTATTCATGAGCATGTGAATCAATGCCAGAACCCATGCTGGAGAAGGAACAAGTTACTTACCTGTAAATGTTGTTCTCCAGCATGGGTCTGGCATGGATTCACATGCGAACCCTCTCTCCAACCCCTCTGCGGCTCTTCTCTTACTGCCAGTTTACGTGCTATCAAATCTGAAGATGGCTGCCAAAGGGGAGGCTTAAGTAGAGAGCAGTCATTGGCTGGGGGCAGTATGACCCTGAGACCAGTGATTGGTTACTATTAGAAAGACAGTTCAGAAACAAAACTGAAACTGAATTTTTCTTTACCGACGATCCCCAGCCTGACGACGGTGAATGTTCATGAGTGTGTGAATACATGCCAGACCCATGCTGGAAAACAACAGTTTCAGGTAAGAAACGTGTTCCTTTGGCCTTGTGGATTTACAATTTGAGGCAACATCTTTAATTGCTTTATGTGTTCAAGTGTGGGCACAGTATGGCATGCTCGTCAGAGTAACATACACAAAACAGTCCATTGTGCTCTTGTATAGACATTGGGTACATCAGACAAAAACAGGTTATGTGCTGTTAGGTAAGGGAGCACCACATAGACACCAGTAACCAACAGAGTGGTGACATGTGCAGTGCACAAATCATTGCTGCACACATCACTGCATTGATTTGCCATGGCAGTGGCTGGCATGTTTAGAAAATTAAAAGACCTTTGATGCTGTGCAGATGCATTTAGTCCATGTCCCAAAGCAGTCACTTAAGCAAGAACAGGTCAGTGAACCTTCCCAGGGATGCACCATATGAAACTAAAAAGTAATATTTTTTTTAAAAAAAACTTTTTGGTGTGTCAAATAAAGAGACATGAAAATAAAAAAAAAAAAAATAGTTTAAAATGTTTTATTTGTGCCATTTTAATTCTCTTTGAAGAATGCATAGGTTTGATGGTATCAGGTAATATTATCCCCATATATATGGTCGCCGTAAATAATATCGCCGGAAAAAGGTCGTGGCAATATTATATGGGTGACCATATATATGGGGACAGGGGCAAAAAAGAAATTTGGGGGTTGCAGGGGTGTTCCATGCAATAATGTCGCCACAAAAAACGGCAATTTTTCGGCGATATTTTTGCATGGCGAGATTTTTGTGGCAACATTATTACATGGAACCGGTTTGGTCAGCTAACTGATACATTTGCGGGCCAACCCTGAAATGTTAAGAGCATACTGTGTAAAAACAATGGCTTGTTAAGTGAGCCACTGGGTGTGTGACTCCAGAGCATCTCACACGCTGCGTTTGGAATATGCATTCCTTTGTTTGCATATTCCGAACACATCACAGTCATACAGGTCAACAGAGATCAGCCAGCCGCACATTGCAGAGCACCGCTCACCGGCACAGAAGGCCGCTTAATCTGTTGTCCGGCAGCTTTTCAGGCTGTTGATGCGCGCCCCATGGGCATGAGGCTGCGGCCCACCGGAGGGGCGCCGTCCACAGTTTGAATACCGCTGATATGGCCTATCTGATGACCATATAAAACCTATATGTTATGTAATCTTGCATTTGTATAACAACTCCTGCTATAGATTATGATGTCAAAGTCTCTCTGTCAGAGAGGCAAAGGAGGATTATGATGGAACAATCAGTAGTGGTAGGGAGAAACAAAGATGGGTAGTGTGACGAATCTGGAGGTTTCGTCCCTTCTTCCCTGGGGGGAGCCACTCGTTTTGAGGCTAGGGAGGTGAGCCAGCTCAGCAAAACCCTCCCTAGGGGTTTGGGAAAGCGGGAGCTCAATGGGAGTGACTCCCCTCAAGGGGAGTGACTCCCCTCAAGGGGATAAGGACACCCATTCCCATGGCGAACTCACTATACCGAAGACGTTATCTGCATACATGTAAATCAGAGAAACTGATGTTACATTCAGGAGTAGGACTCAAAACAATACTGAAAGTGCCTTTCGATGTTTGGCTCAAGACAGTGCTACTCTCTACATGGGCTTGACAGCTGAGCATAAGCAACACACCCCTTTTTGGTCACGGAGCGAGAATAAAGGCTTGATCCCCCTTGAATGGAGGCGGAAAAGCAATACACAGAGGCGAGCCTCCATTGTGAGCACGTCATTGAGGGACGGAGCCGCGCTACATAGTAGAGCCGGCTGGAGTGCGGAGAGAAGCAGGAGAGGAGATACGCTGCCGACCAGGCACCTATCCGCGCAAAGTTGGCGTGACAAAAGCAGAGTAAAGCTGGCCTTACCTGGAAGTGCAAACACGCAGAATACGTGGTGGGCCTGGTGCCTGAGAAACAATGACGAATCCAGAACTCAAGAGGGGAACAAATCCTCTGTTCATAATGCGAGAGCTAAGGAACAAAGAAACACTGAAACACAAAACTCCAAAAAAGAAGGCCAAAAAGCCATAGAGAACGCTACCAAGCCGATGCCACCTCACTGGTGCAAACCCTGCAACATAAAATGCACCCGAGTTGCTTATAGTGCAGGGGGGTGGAGAGACCAATGATCGACAGTGTAAGAAGAAAGGATAACCGTAAGCTCACAGCAGGGGCGTAAAGGCACAGAGAGAGAAAAATAACCAAGTAACATTGAGGATTACAGAGTCCAAGAAACCCAAATATTGTAAGCAGTCAACTGGCTCACAGAAACTCTTTGAGAACCAAGAAAGGCATGTGAAAAGAGGGGTTACGAAAACTCTGGGGAGATAAGTAAGTCATTGGGACAGAGCAACCGAAAGACATTTGAGGGGCCCAATAAATGAAGTGAAGGACACATTTGAGGGGAGCACAGAGGCACCGAGACGTGAACCAAGTGAGGCGAAACCAACCCAAGCGGTAGAGAGGGATCAAGGAAAATATCCCTCCACCTAAAACAACTTCGACATTTGGTCTTTTCTTTTTTTTAAAACATGTTTTTATTAACGGTTTCAACAGTTGAATTGGTACACAGTGAACACAATATACAGTCACATACATAGCAATATCTTCGTTAAATGATTAACAGTTGTCATTCAAATATGCGTTTCAGTGTCTGAAAGCATATGGCAGAGGTACGCCCTGAATGGGCCCCAGATGTCTTTTGGTCTGCTCATGCTCCGTTGGGTCAGTACATATTGCTCCTTGCATTCATTTATATAAGTTAACTCCCGTAGGAAGGTCTCCATTGTGGGGGCAGCCGGGCTTTTCCATGCCTTCAATATGCATCGCTTAGCTATGACACATGACACATTAAATAGCCTTCTGAGTTTTTTGGAACATTTACCAATATCACCGAACAAGTATTTTTGTGGGGTCAAGTGCGGGGGGATCTGTGTAATTTCATTTAGCATATTCGCAACCCCCTCCCAAAACCGCGCCACGGCTGGACACTCCGAGAACATATGGTAGGATCCCGCTGCTAGGGACCCACACTTGGGACACTTGCCTGGGTCGTCGGGCGTGAATGTAGCTATCCTAGCAGGGGTATAGTGCAGCCTGTTCAGAATTTTAAACTGTATTTGCCAAAGCCCGGCATTAAGGGAGACTCTTTTCGTAAGCGCACAGTATCTTGCCCACTTTTCTTCAGGTATTGGCATTTTCATCTCGGCTTCCCATTTCTCCCTCACCTGGTTTACCACGACGGAGTGCGTCTGTATTGCCCTGTAGAGTTTGGAAATTCCCAGCCCGCCCTGTATAGTGGCCAGCCGCAAGCACGGGTGAGCAGAGGGTTCGTCTGGGAATGACGGCCAGCACCTTTGATATGCAGATCTTATACGGTAGTACTGCAATGTCTTGAGCTGCCCACCTCCCACGCCTCTAGTGAACTCCGCAAGGGTCGCAAACTTCCCCTCTATGTACATGTCACCTATTTTCATCTCCATGCCCGTGTCCCAAGTTTCCTGTATGTCGGTATCAAACGTGAGGGGGAGGCCAGGGTATTTCCACATGGGTGCATCGGGGTTATACGGTGTCTCTATTTTCAGTCTTTTGTGTATTGCTCCCCAGGCTTTCACCGTACAGCTCACAGGGTCGATTTTGCAAGAGTCTTTGTGCCCAGTATTAAAAATCACTGACCTAATGTTCGTGGGCCCGGTGGTGCATTCTTCTATTTGCGTATGAGGGGAGTTGTCACATTCATCGTACCAGTACTTTGCAAATTGTGCTTGTGACACAGTGTAATAGAGCTCAAAGTCTGGTGCAGCTATTCCCCCCTTCTCATACGGCTCTGTCATCTTCTCCCAGCTGATTCTGGCCGTCTTCCCGTTCCACAGAAAGGACACCGCCATAGAGCAAAGTCTAGAGAAGAACTCCCTCCCCGGCCATATAGGGATATTTACAAATAGGTATAATAGTTTCGGAAGTACAATCATTTTAAAAATGTCAATTCTACCGTGTAGTGAAATTGGGAGACGTCTCCAGACCTGTAATTTGATGTTAAGCGTGTGCAGCGCCTGGTCATAGTTATCAATATATAATGTTTGTTTATTACAAGAGACCAGCACCCCAAGGTACCTGATGTGTTGTTCAGCCCATTTAAGGCCACACATGTGGGCTGGGCATTTTGTGGAGGGGGTGAGCGGGAATACTTCTGATTTGGAGCTATTGACCGTGTATCCCGAGTATTCTGCAAACTCTTTGATGTCTGTCATGATGGGGACAATGTTTTTTTCGGGTTCTCGAACATAGAGTAATGTATCATCCACATATAGTGATATTATTTGGGTAGCCCCCTTCAGTGATATGCCCTTGTTGCCATGTCTCGACCGTATCGCCGCTGCCATGGGTTCAATCGTCAAAGCAAAAAGGATAGGGGAGAAGGGGCACCCTTGCCTGGTACCTCTGCCCAGTTCAAACCCTTGAGACATAGTTCTATTCGTGTATACTTTCGCACACGGAGCTGTATAAAGCAATTTGACGTATTGAATGAAATATGGGCCAACCCCAAATGCCTCCAATACCAAGAACAAATACTCCCAGGAAACCGAATCAAACGCTTTCTCAGCGTCGAGGGAGATTGCCAGTGCTTGTTTGTTCGGATTGATCTGTGACATTATACTGAATAGTCTGCGCAAATTTAGGGCGGTGGACCTTTGGGGAATGAATCCACTTTGATCTGTGTGTACTAGCAATGGCGTGATGGGCAGCATACGGTTTGCCAGCACTTTCGCAAAGATTTTTGCATCCACATTTATCAGGGACAGGGGTCTGTAGGATGACATATCTTGCGGTGGACGCCGAGGTTTGGGCAACACCGTGATTATGGCCTCGCGCATTGTTTGCGGCAGCGTTCGTTTACCCAGGGCTTCCCCCCACACCTCCATCAAAACAGGGATCAGTTCTTCCCGGAATTCCTTGTAGAATTCCACTCCCAGTCCGTCAGAGCCCGGCGCCTTACCAGACGCGAGCCCTTTGATTGCCTCAGTGAGCTCCTCTGCCGTGACAGGTTGCTCCAATATTAGCCTATTTTCTTCCGTGAGTTTGGGGAGCTCCAAGGTGGCCAAATAAGCTTTGTGTCATGATGCCCGCTCCCGGGGAGCCGGTTCAAGCCCGGTGTCCCCGAAAGCGGACATCCAGTCCCCAAGGAAGGTCCCAGCAACCCCATATAGGGGCCCTTTGGACAGTGTCCTGTCGCCTATGGCGCCAGGCTCATAAAAGACATCAGTCCTGGCGCCATAGGTGCCAGGCTCATTATGGGAATGCTTGGGTGCACTTACCTGATGCAGACCATGCTGCAGGATCCCGGCCTCCTTGAGGCCTGAAAGGAACTACTTTACCTGTGGGACTAATTTACCATCCGGGCGTGGTCGGGGAAGGATACATACCTGATTGGAGGAAGGATACATACCTGGAACTTCTTCGAAGGCTATTTAAACCCCACCCGAACAGCCACACGTGCTTCGCGTTGTTCTGCATCTAGCAGCTGGACGCTCACCGTGTCTGCTCCTGCATCCTGACTTCTGCCACGCCTGCCAGCATCCTGGATCACCTGCAAAGGAAGAGAAGAAGAGAACAGAAGAAGGAAAAGCCCTTACCTGCTAAATCCGCATCCCGGAGACATCTCGCCGACAATCCTGAAAAGGAAGACTTTAATTTAAAAGCTCATCGCGTCGATCGCTGCAGCGCCGCATTCCACTCACCTTCACAGGGCGCCTCCATGTTCAGCAGCGATCATCCGGATTCGCAGTCACACCCCAGCGCCTAGGGAGAAAAACACCAGAACAAAAGGTGAGAGAGGGAAGGGAATAAGGAAAGCTAAATCTCCATGTTAAGACTTAGCTGCTGATTCATTCCCTCTTCAATTCGGGTCCGCGCCGCATCCTGGCATTTCCGGACCCCGCCCCCTAAGGGGAAAAAGAGACATCAGCGTTAATGAGCGAATGAAAAGACATTACCAAAAAACACTCATTAAAGACTTACCTGATTTCTACAAGGATTTCATCTCTCATCTCGGGTCGGTGCAAGTTCCCCGGCATTCCGTACCCCGGCCCCTATGGGGAAAAAGACACTAGCATTAGTACATTAATGCATGGACACAAGGGGAACCTCTTATCAAAAAACTTACCTGGAAGCCAAGCAGGTTTGGTTCTCACCAATCCGAAAATCCAGTGAAGTAACTGATGCCTCTGCATCAGAAGCAGGATGGAGAGCTTGTCCTTCCAGACCCTAAGGTGAGACGCTACGAGAAATCACAGAAGGGTTTCAAGGAGGGTGAGAGGGGAAAGTGGGAGGCCGATTGCATTACCCGGCAGACAGTTAATCCCCTATTTTCGCCTACAGAAGGATACTTCTGCAAGCCAGACAAGCCAGATTTGGGGGCCCGGTCCAGTCCGTCTTCCGAACCCTGCGCATCACCTTAGAAGAGGTCACAGCAGCGCGAACCAGGCCAGCGCCTCCGTGGGAGTCAGATGAGCGTAACACTTTGATCTCGTCAGGGGTCAGGGGATTTCCTATCTTTATTCGCATATAATGTTTTGTAAAACTCTACAAATTCATCATTTATTCCCTGTTCGCTTGTTACCATCACATTTGCCGCTGTGTGTAGCGATGCAATCGGGGCCACATGATATTCCTGCTTAACCAGGTTGGCCAGCATCTTCCCTGCCTTGTTCCCCTCCCTGTACCTCCGAGCTCTTGAGGGGGCTGCTATATAATGTACTTCCCTTACCGCCAGTTTGTCAAATTCCCTGAGAGATTTGTGTATTTCAGCAAGGGTGTGTCCCTCATGTGTCTGACCATATGTCTCCTCCAGTACGTTCAGATCTCTCTCCACCCTCTCCATGTCTCTGCGTATCTCCTTCAGGAGGCCCATTGTTTTGGACATTAGGACCCCTCTTACCCACACCTTCAAAGTTTCCCAGACTGTCGAAACATGATCAAAAGACCCTATGTTGTCTGCAAAGAAATTGGCGATGTCTGTGTGCAGGCCTTCCGCCACGTTTGGGTCTTTTAATATACCAATGGGCATTCTCCACCTTCTAGCCTGCCTGGGGACGTGCCCGAGGGTAATTTCCATGGTCACGGGGGAGTGATCAGATAATGTACAGGGGAGGATTTCGCAACTCTGTAGGGCATGTGTCATGTTTGAGGGGACAAACCAATAGTCTATGCGTGATTCACTGTCATGTAGGGAGGAAAGAACGTGAAGCGCTTGCTTGTTGGGTGGAGCACTCTCCAAGCATCTAACAGGAACAGCTGCTGTATTATCTGTTTCAAAGCGAGTGCCGTCCTAGACGGTGGCCTGGGCGTCTTGGCGGACCTGTCCAAGGTCTGGTCCAGCACAACATTAAAGTCCCCCCCCCATAGTGTGGTTGTCGCTTCATGTTTAACAAGGATTTCAAATAAGTGTAAGTAAAAGTCTGGATCTTCAAGATTGGGACCATAAGTATTTACCAGGGTTGTCTGTTCTCCAGCAATTTCCCCCCCGACAATCACATATCTGCCCGTCGAGTCCACCAGGTGACCTTTCTCGATGAACCCTAACGATTTGTGAATCAAAATGCTTACCCCCCTGGATTGTGAGGAGTAGTTTGTGTAATAGCGCTGCTTGCCCCATTTTACCAGCATTTGATCATTGATGGAGCCCTGCGCATGTGTTTCCTGTAGCATTAAGATTTGGGGCCCGTGCCTGCTGACATAATTGCCCACTTTTCTGGCTTTCATTGGATTGTTTAGGCCTCGGACATTCCATGTCATCAGTTTAACCTTTAACCCTTCACCCATTTCCTACGTGTACGCATTGTATTGTATTATGGCAACCATAAATGTATGTGCAATGAGAGCTGAATTGTGGGCTGCATCTGTGAGACCTTTTTTCAACAAACCTGCAATCATCAACTGTGCAAACATTCCTCCCAGCCTCAAACTCGACTGGGCGGTAATCGCAACAAGAAAACTTCCCCTTTTGCCCCTTCCCGCCCTCCACCCACATCATCTGCCCCAACTTGACGATGAACCCAAGGAACTGATTGGAACTTTCCTGAGGGAGCTTCGTCGCAGAGCAATGCCTAGCCGTCTGGCCGCCCACGCGGGAGACTCTACGGCTCGGTTATACCGGGTTTTGGCCCAGTCCGGCTGTGTCGACTGTTTAGCACCCTGTTTTCAGTTAGCAGGGGGGGTGCATCATCCATCAGCCGGATATCCTCTGCCTTCACCTGGGCAGGGTCTCACATTTGGGTCTCTTGCACGATCTCTAGGGGGCAGCGGGATGGAGGCCTCAATATATGCCATTGCCTCCGCAGGGTTTTCAAAAAAGTGGGCTATGCCCCCATGCTGGATTCTCATTTTCGCAAGAAAAATCAAGGCATAGGGAGTCTTCCAGAGCCGTAGCTGTTTTTTGACCAGTTCGTAGGATCTGCGCTGTGCTTGTATATTTGCAGAAAAGTCTGGGTAAATGTGCATCCTGTTGTCTTCATGTTGTAGTGTGCCTTTTTCTCTTGCTAGTCGAAGGATCGTGTCTCTGTCCTATAGTTCAGGAGACGTGCAATGATGGTTCGAGGTGGAGCGCCCGGTTTGGGGGTTGGTGCCAGGATACGATGGGCCCTTTCGACAAGGAAGTGGCTTGACAGGGAGTCTTCCCCCAATACGGATTTCAATAAATCTTCCACACTCCTTTCCATGCAGCCCTTGCCAAACGACTCCGCCATTCCAACAATCCGGTTGTTATTCCTGCGGGACCTGGATTCAAGCTCCTCGCATTTATTTTGCGTCTTACGGAGCTCCGTCTGGAGTAGGGCTATATCACGACCGTGTTGTGTAAGCACGTCCTCGTTCACACCTATCCTGTTCTCTGCCTCTGAGGTGCGTGCACTTTCCTTTTCCACTCGTGCTTTCAAGGAGCCAATTGTCGCCACTATGTCGTCTAGTTTCACGTTGACGGCCATGAACCCATTTTGCACAATTGTTGCCAAGCGGTCCAAGGGGTCTACGTTTGAGCCTTCAGAAGTTTGTGTTGCACCCCCTGGTGTCTCCTGTTGTTGGGAGCTTGTGTAGGAATCCATTGGGCCGGTCTTTCTCACCCCTGCAGCTTTTCTCTCAGTGCGGCCCATTAGGCGATGCCGCGAGCCTCAGGATGGGCCGTGCTTTCCCACGTGTGTGCGTTGCTGGCTGTCGACGACTGCCCGCAGAGGTTTGCTGTGTGTTGTTAGCACATTACAGTGACATACAGTGTTTGTCCCCGGGAGGTCTTAAGAGTAGGATTTCCACTTCGGAAGCGCTTCTATATTAGGGTCTATAGTAGGGTCTCGCCCCCAGATTTGCACCGCTCGCCCCCACTTCTGTAGCAGTGTACAGTGTCGACCCTCGGTGTCTCCGCCACCCCGGACGGCCCACTTACTTCATCATCTAGTCCTAGCTGGGCTCAGCCGCGGGGGGACCAAGATCCAATGGGGCAAGCGTCGTCTTCTCGTCGGGCTTCTCCTGCCGCCCAAGGTCCGGTGTGGGGAGGTCTGCGCTCCTTCCGCGCAGGCTAAAGGAGAGGAAGCGGAATGTCGCCGCCCACGGGCAGTACTTGTATTTCGTCGGGCTGCACCTCCCCCACCAGGCCGATCTTTCGTTACGAGCCTCGGGCTTGAGTGAGAATCGCCTGGAGCCCGCAGGCGGCCGCGTCACGGCACGCCAGGCGCTGCAGATGTAGGCGATGATATCTCCACCGTCCAGGGGTCTTCGCGCACCGCCTTCGCAGGGTGTCTGCCGAGGTCCTTCGCCCGCACTATTCTGTAGCAGCACGACGGCCAGCACAAGCCTGGAAGGATTTAGAAGTTAAAGGATTTCGATCGAGCCGTTGCTCTTCACCTAGGCGGCCATCTTAGCTATGCGCAACAGCGCCCCCCGACATTTGGTCTTTTCAAGATCTTGAAACTTTATTTTGTAAACTTGAGAAACTTTTAGAACTTTGACAAAGTGTCAAGAACTGTTAAACCAGGGAGAATTGTTTTCTATGGATAATCCTTGGATCCAGAACCAGGAGGGATTCCTGGAAGCCCGAGAGAGATCAGAGTGAACAACTCAGAATGCAGGGCACACTGCCTGCGTTTTTCTTTTATATTTTTTCTAAGTTGTAGGGCCAGTTTAGAGGATAGGTTTGGACAGAGGACAATTTTTTTATTTTGACCATTGACAAGCACATTAGTATAGTTTGGTAGGAAGGGAACTCCCCCTTTAACAATGGGGCAAGAAAGGCGTTTTCTTTTAAGTTAAAAAATAAAACCCTTTGACAACGTGTCCTCTGGTCTGGCCTGCCAGATAGGGTGTCAGTAGTGGGATCGGTACCACCTGATACAAGGATGGGACCCAGGTTAATTTGTGCTTACGAAAGAATGCAAAAATTGGCAGTTTGGCTACCTTACATTCGAAAGCATTGATGAGGTACACAACCCCCCAAAAGAAAGCTGACTAATACCCATGGTTTTTAGTATTTCAACTTCCACCGGGACTTACATCTGTCTCGCCACCAAGTCCAGGCTCACGTGGCAACACTCCCTGGATTTTGTAGCGGGGGGTGGTAAACCCTGACTATAGACGGGAAGTTAAATTTATCTTGCACAACCATGGATCTGACCCCTATGTGGTCAAAGTGCAGATGTTGTGGCACAAGGCATTTTAGAACAAGCCTTAATTCCTGTCCCCCCAGAAGTTTAGAAGTTAACCCGGGCATTTGAATCTTTTCTGAGACTCATCCAGGTTAGGGGCAAAGGGATGGTCACTAGTAAGAACTTCCTCCCCTCCCTAAGAAGATCCCTAGGATTTGCAGAGTATTTGGATACTTCCCTGGTTAACCTCGTTATACCTGAATCAGGAGATCGCATCCCTTTACCTGACCTGGCGTTTTCCCAAAAGAATGACCCAGTTCTTACAAAAGGGTTTGGGACGGTCATTTTTGTGAAGAGCTGGGTCGCAGTCAGGCAAGACCCTTGGTTTTGATCAAAAAGGGCTTATATTGAGCGGACACAGAGAAACATGGTCTTCCTAGAACCTAACTGGTAATTTGCAGAAGTCATTGGAAAATAGTATTGAAGCTGGCCCGTTCACACCTGACAGCAGCTCACCAGGGGAAAGGGACAACCAGAGCAAAGTGGTCCCTTGATTCTACTGGCCTAGGGTATTGTGAGATGTAAAACGGTATGTTGCTGCATATGGCATATGTCAGAAAACAGCAGCTACTCCAGTACCCTGTGCCCCTTTGCAACCACTCCTTATTATTGAAGTCCCATTCTCCTGCATAGCTATGGACATTGTAGGGCCATTAAAACATCTAAATTGTTGAATAGAGTCATCTTACTAATAGTGGACTATGCTACTCGTACCCTGAAACATTTCAACTAAGGAACAACAACAGCCAACATATTTTGAAACATTTACTCCTCTTTCTCTCCCGAGTAGGATTCTCTAAAGAGATCCTCGCAGATGACCACCCATGTGTCTAAAATCATACAGGAGGTAAAAGAAATTCTACAAATAAAAACATTACAGAGCTCTGCATACTAGTCTCAGACCGATGGGCTTGTGGAGTGATTTAATCAGACACTCAATAGGATCCTTCACACAATAGTAGAAACCGATGGCCGTAATTGGGATGTCATGATTCTCTGGGCTCTTTTTACCATTAGAAAAACTCCCCAGGCATCCTTGGGATACTCTCCTTTGAATTATTATATGGAAGGGAACTGCAAGATGTCTTAGATACGCTCAAGAAAACCTCAGAGGAAAGGGAAGAGGCTATCTTAACCCATTATCTCAGACAGCCCAGAAACGTAACACTCACATGGATGCAGTCCTAGAAATCGTAAAACATCTTTTAGGTAGAGCCCAAGAACATCAACAGGCTCTTCATGATAAACAAGATGTGACCATGTCCTTTCCCAAACGGAACTCTGTTTTAATTTTGTTACCAACCTCGGAAAACACAATGGTTTCCAAATGGCATGGCCTATATAAGATCTTAGAAGGAAAGGCCCTCTGAACTATATAGTCGCCCAGCCAGACCGACATCAAAAGACACAAATCTATCATGTCAATCACTTAAATTAAAGGAGTGGAAAACCTGCCCCTTTGAGAATACTACTGTTACCATGGTCACTCGCTTAATTGACCAAGAATGAAAAGTTAATTTAGTTCCCAAAAACCTGCTCCGTCACCAGCAGGAAGACCTACATGATCTATTAGAACAATTTCCAAAAGTGCTCTCCAAAGAGCCTGTTCGGGTACATAATTTTAAACATTTTATCCGTACTCCACTGAGAGTGAATCTAAAACCA
The DNA here is from genome assembly GCF_040938575.1 of Ambystoma mexicanum. Lineage (NCBI taxonomy): Eukaryota > Metazoa > Chordata > Amphibia > Caudata > Ambystomatidae > Ambystoma > Ambystoma mexicanum. The sequence continues at coordinate 1,144,078,597 of NC_090935.1, read as the reverse complement.
TACCGGATTCCATAGGTCCGAAGAAAGATCATTGACATTGAGGAAGAGTTTTCATCCATGCCCAAGGCAGATATAATTGAGCCATCCAAGAGTGCCTGGTGCACCCCCATAGTTTTTGTAGCAAAACCCGATAAATGGTGGAGGTTTTATATTGATTTTCGAAAAAACGAAATTCAATCTTGTGTTTCGACCATTATGCTATGCCAAAGATTGATGAGCTTATTGATAAACTAAGGTCCGCCCGATATATATCTATGTTAGAATTGACGGAGGGATACTGGCAAGTCCCCCTGAATCCAGATGACAGGGAGAAAACAGCTTTGACGTCCTAACTTTTGGGCTACACGAGGCCCCTGCAACCTTCCAGAGACTAATGCATAGAGTGCTTAGACTCTACTCTGATTTTGTAGGTGCCTGCTTGAACGATATAGTTACACATAGTAACATCTGGCCTGAGCATATGTGTTATCTATAGGAGATCACCCAAGCCTTGTGGGAAGCAGACCTATGAGCAAACCCTAAACAATGTCATCTGGCAACCAGGAGTATATACTTCAAACAGACACCTCTAAAGTAGGCCTGGGGGCAGTCCTTTCCTAGGAACATGATGGACTATAACACCTGCGTTAGTGCGCACTTGGGGTCCAATTTCAGCTTAGAAAGCACATTTGGAAATTGCGAAGGCACGGGTTTGAGCCTAGGTAGCACTTATCCAACGGCAATGCAATGAAATACCCATTGCATTGCAGAACTAAGTGGGCAGCAACAAAGCTGAGCCCAGTGAGCATGGCCCACACTCAAGCTGATGTGCCAGCACACATGGGAGAGGTGAGGAGGGGGAGGGAGCAGAAACAAGTGCATGTGCTAGTTGGGGGTAGGGGTTGCAGAGAATGAGGAGGTTGCTGTGGCAAAGGGCGCATTAACAAACATAGCAGAAAGTACTGGCATTGCAACATATTTCAGTATAACGTTACTTCTGAGGCTTGTGGAATCTGCTTAGATCACATGCTGTGCATAGGCCGACATCTAGTGGAAGCTGCGGAGTATTACAGTTTGTTTTTCGAAAATCGAAAATGGGCGTCGACACAGGGCGTGCCAGTAATACTATCCCTAGTGTGACGTCCACTGTACCCATGATCCCTCACGCGTCTAGGATCCCCAGATTGTTTTTTTCCGCCATTCTGGTCGGAAGCACTTCATCGGAGTTCCCTGGCTTTGCCATATTTGCACTTAAAACTAAATTCTAATTTGCCCCGTTTTGTCACCCTTACGTCGATCAGCATCTCGACGCCGAACCGGGGAGGAGATCAACGTCGAAACCCGACGGATTGGGCCTTGAGGCTTCCGCCTCGGCTCGGGCCTGGGCCGCTGGCCTCGGCCCTACAAGTAGGGAGAGTGGGGGGTGGTACACTTCCACACTCGGTTATAGACACCTTCTTACCTACACACACTTGCCCGCTGCCCACAGGCGCGTATGGAGGGTACGCCCTTTCAGTTTTGCCCCAAGTGTAATAAGAAATACCCTTGGGTAGATAAGCACGCTACGTGCAACCTTTGCCTGCCCAGAGACCACCCCGAGGCGGGTTGCAGGGCCTGTAGCAGGTTTAAGACCAAAACCCTTAAGGACCGCTCCACCAAGCGTTGGGCCCACCACGCCAAGCTAGCAGCTATGGAGGCGGAGGGTACCTTCAGCGACGGCAGCGACGCCGGACTTTCGGACGGCGAGGGCACCAAGGCGTCGAAAGACAGCCTAACGCACGTCCCCGGCCTCGGAAGGTCGTCCGTCCCGGCGACTATGGGGAAGTCCCCCGGCAACAAGAGCGTTACACATACACACGCTAAACACAAAAAAGCCACCCGAGATTCGACGTCGTCGAAACCTCGGAAAGAGGCACAGAAGGAGCGGTCCGAAAGGACGTCCTCTGGGCGGTTCCGGTCGAGGTCGTCGCACGACGTCAGGCAAGCCTCCACACTTGCACATAGTGCCTCGCCCATTAACATCACGGAAGATCACTCGTCCGGAGACGAACACGACTTCCACCCCCAGCCTGCACCCCAGGGAAAGGGTACATCACTTGGGAGTAAGGAGGGCCCAGTTTCGAAGCCTAGTTCGAAACACAGGGATTCCACCTCCGATCCTCGACGCCAGGCGTCGAAAGATAAGGGAAATGGTAAACACACTTCCACCCACGGGGAAGGGGGTAAGCAACAAAGGAAACAACCCTTGCAACCCCCCACAACAATAGAACTGACTTCCCCGTCCAAGTCTTCTCAGGGACAGTCCATAGAGAGTTCCAGCAAGGTCACCCCAAGCTCAAAACTCTGGTCATGCGAGGACATTGACAGAGTAATGTCTAGGATGTCCTCCTTAGCAAATTTCTTCGAAAGACACCCTGACCAACTACTAGCTTTAAACCCTCAGGAATCTTCTCCCTCAGGTTCAAAGGACCCTATCCCTTCAAATAAAAGGCCCCGGGTCGAGACGCCATTAAGGGCTTCAAACCCCTTCGAGGTCCAACCCTATTCTTGCCTTTTCCCTACAGGCCAAGGAGACTCTTCCCTTATAGAGGGCCAGGATTTTGAGACACCAGAAGATCTCGCAGTGTCAGATTATTACGGGGAGGACGAAGACGAAGATGAGCCAGAAAATAGCCCAGATATTTTCAGAATGGACTCACCAGTCGAAAGGGAAGCCCCAGTGTCTGATTCCCCAATAGATAATCAGCCCCTCCTAAATGAACTGCTCTCTCGGGCAGCTAACCACTTCCACATAGACACACAAGGTGTCCAAGAAGAGAGGGACTTCGCGGAGGAACTAATAGGGGAAAGGAAGACAGTAGCCCAGACCATTCCCATCCTGAAATCTATTCAACGCAGAATAGCACCATCCCTTGTCAACCCAAACCTGACAAGACCTGTAAACCCGAGAGTAGATTAGAGGCCAACTTAAGCCAGACTCTCTAGTCGTAACCAACACCCGCAAGAGAGCGGGAACCCCATTATCTTCCTCGGAGGCTCCCCCCGACAAGGAAAGTAAGAAACTCTATGGTTTTGGTAGAAAAGTAGCTTCCACGGCAGCCTACCAAACCAGAATCGCGAATTCCACCACACTGTTGGCCAGCTACAACTGCCATCAGTGGGAAGAAGTGGCAGCACTAATAGATTCCGCTCCCGAACCCCTTAAGAGCCAGCTATCTCGCATTTGTGCAGAGGGAAGAAACGTCTCAGGCTGCATTTTAAAAGCAACTTTAGACGCCGCAGACAATGCGGGTAGAATTATAGCAGAGGGGACTGTCATCAAAAGACATGCTTGGTTGAGGCAGTCGGGATTCAGAGCAGAAACACAAGCTGCACTCTTAGACAAACCAGTGGAAAGCGATCTCCTGTTTGGAAAGGCAGTCGAGGACGCACTAAAAAACGCTAAGGAGGAATTCGACACCCTCAAATCCCTTGGCCAGTTAACTACAAAACCACCTAACCAAAGAGGGAACGGCAATTTTCGTCGCCCCCGCGGCCAAAATTCCAATAGAGGAAATAGCTATTCCCACACCCAGGGTACACAGTGGAACACCAACTCACAACAGTCTACCCAGGGGTATGGTAGGGCTAGTAGAAGAGGACGTGGTAGAGGCAGAGGCAGCCCCAGTAAAGGAGGCGGCACGCCTCCACCAAAGCAGTGACGCTCATTTCAGGGTCCCTTCCCATGCAACCCCAGTAGGGGGACGAATATCCAGCTTCACCCAGGCATGGGAAAGGATAACATCCGACAGATGGGTGCTGTCGACGGTATCCAAAGGGTACTGTATAGAACTACTGCAACGTCCCCGAAACCACCCTCCAAAACAAAAAGTCCACTCTTTAGAACATCAAAAGATCCTCCTCGAGGAAATCTACAATCTGCTCCTAAAGGACGCGATAGAACTCGTCCCAGGACACCAGGTAAACAAGGGTATCTATTCAACTTACTTCCTTGTGCCAAAGAAAGATTTAACAATGCGCCCAGTATTGGACTTACGGCCTGCCAACAAGTATGTCAAGCCCCAAAAATTCCGTATGACCACGCTACAAGAGGTAATCCCACTCCTAAAAAAGGGGGATTACATGGCAACCTTGGATATGAAAGATGCCTATTTTCATATTTCCATGCTCCCGGCGCACAGAAAATACTTGCGCTTCAAGGTGGACAGTCGCCACTACCAATTCAAGGTACTGCCCTTCGGGATAGCTTCAGCACCAAGGGTATTCACCAAGGTACTGGCGGTGGCAGCTGCACACCTACGCAGGGAGGCAATCCCAGTGTACCCTTATCTGGACGACTGGCTCATAACGGGGGAAACCCCAGGAATCTGCAGGTCAAACATTCAGAGGACTATCGACCTCCTCCACGAATTAGGCTTCTCTATCAACGAGAAAAAGTCAAGTCTGGTGCCAAGCACCTCAAAACAGTTTCTAGGAGCTATCCTAGATACTCAGAAAGAATTGACCTTCCCCTCGGAAGAAAGAATTCGGAATATACTTCTGCAAATTCCGCATTATCAGTCAGGTCAACAGATAACAGTACGCAAAGCTATGCGGTTACTGGGCATGATGGCGTCATGCATTTACCTGGTCCCCCACGCGCGTCTGCGCATGCGTCCCATGCAGGAATGGTTGGCGAAACAGTGGTCTCAGGCAAGTGGTCAGTGGGACGATCTAGTGGTCGTTTCGCCAACACTCGTACAGAGCCTACACTGGTGGACAAGAGAGAATCTCGCAAAGGGGAAACCCTTTTACGATCCCGAAGTACAGGCAGTGGTGACTACAGATGCATGCCTGACTGGGTGGGGAGCTCACCATCTCCACCACACAGCTCAGGGTCTCTGGTCTCACTCAGTAGCCAAGAACCACATCAATCTGCTAGAGCTTCTGGCAGTATTCCAAGCGCTGCAGGCGTTCGAGCCCCATCTACTGAACTTGTCGGTGCAGATCAAGACGGACAGCACGACAGCCATGTTCTATCTGAACAAGCAAGGAGGGACTCGTTCGCCAAATCTGTCCAAGCTTGCCCAGAAAATATGGATATGGGCACTCAGACGGAACATCTTCCTATCATCGCAACATGTGCCAGGGGAGCTCAATTCCCTAGCGGATGCTCTAAGCAGAGACTCCCTCCCAGAAGAACACGAATGGGTCCTTCACAGAGACGTAGTAGAAGATCTCTTCTCTCAGTGGGGTTTCCCCACTATAGACCTATTCGCCACAAGCGAAAACAAACAATGCCCAGGATTTGCATTCAGGTTCCCCCAAACGGACTCCCAGGGGAATGCCCTGTGGATGAACTGGTCAGGGATGTTTGCGTACGCTTTTCCACCAACTCCTCTCATCAGGAAGGTGGTGTACAAGATGAACAAGGAATCAATGACGCTCATCCTAGTTGCTCCCATGTGGGCGAGACAACCATGGTTTCCACACCTACGCAGGATGGCGGTGTGCGAGCCCATCAGACTCCCAGCCTGGTACAACCTTCTGTCCCAGCAACAAGGTCGAACAGTGCATCAGGAACCCAACTCTATGAACCTAGCAGCATGGCTCCTGAAGTCATAGAGTTTGGACATCTCAAATTACCACAGAGGTGTATGGACATTCTAAAAGAGTCCAGGAAACCAAATACAAGACACTGTTACTTCGACAAGTGGAAAAGATTCGTTATCTGGTGCCAGAATAAACAAATCAACCCGGTTGATTGCACTCCTTCCAACGTTGTAACATACATGCTCCACCTGCTGGATGCAGGGTTGGTTTTTAACTCGCTGAAAGTACACCTGGCAGCCCTCTCGGCTTACACCACATCCCATAACAGGGTCTCGTGGTGGAAAGTACCAGTGGTTAAAGCCTTCATGGAAGGAGTAAAGAGACTTCACCCTCCTATTTCGAACCCACCGCCAGGATGGGACCTCAACGTGGTGCTAGCTAAGCTCATGGGCCCCCCCTTCGAACCCATGCATAAAAGTAGTCTCAAACACCTGACTTATAAAACGGCCTTCTTAGTAGCCATTACCTCCATAAGAAGGGTCAGTGAAATTCAAGCTCTGTCAGTGCAAGATCCTTTCTTTACCATCCACAAGGACAAACTGGTTTTACGCACACACCCTAGGTTCTCACCAAAATTCATATCCAAGTTCCATGTAAACCAGTCCATCGAGCTTCCGGCTTTCTTCCAAAACCCACAAAGCTCGGCTGAGGTGAAACTACACACCCTAGATGTGCGTAGGGCGGTCTTATACTATGTAAATAAAACCAGACCGCTAAGGAAAACAGATCAACTGTTTGTCTCCGTAGCTACAGGCAGAGAGGGGGATCGCGTCTCTAAGGGCGCTATCTCTAAGTGGATTATCAACTGTATACAGCTCTGTTACTCTCTTTCTGAAAAGACTCTGCCCTTTACGCCAAGGGCCCACTCTACTAGAGGCATTGGGGCCACTCTGGCTTTCATTGCAAATGTTCCCCTCGACACCATTTGCAAAGCAGCTACTTGGAGCTCTATTCACACTTTTACTCAGCATTACTGCATTGACACTCATTCCAAGACAGATACACAAGTGGGACAAGCGGTTCTAAGACACCTGTTTGCTCATGACCCTTCTCACATCCCACCTCCTTCTTCTGGTACTGCTCGCTAATCTATGCACAGCATGTGATCTAAGCAGATTCCACAAGCCTCAGAAGGGATACATTACTCACCGTAATCGTATTTCTGATGCTTGTATCTGCTTAGATTCACATGCGACCCACCCTTCCTCCCCTCCGAGAGAAGGCGCATGGTTGCTTGTAGTCTTACCTTTCTGTCTATCTGCTTGGACTATCTGTACTCACTCTACTCCTCATGCTACCTCATGTCAGGAAAAACACAATCTGGGGATCCTAGACGCGTGAGGGATCATGGGTACAGTGGACGTCACACTAGGGATAGTATTACTGGCACGCCCTGTGTCGACGCCCATTTTCGATTTTCGAAAAACAAACTGTAATACTCCGCAGCTTCCACTAGATGTCGGCCTATGCACAGCATGTGAATCTAAGCAGATACAAGCATCAGAAATACGATTACGGTGAGTAATGTATCCCATATTTCATTATGTTTTGCTGCAACACTGTCATAAAAGAAAAATAATGGCAGTGTCGTGCTAAAACATACCGGCATCGAAACGTTCCTGTGCTGAATTGGGCGGGCCAAAATGTCTGTTGCACCAAAGCGGTTGCGCCAAATCGGACCACGCCGAACTGGCGGCGCCAATACGTCTTGCTCCGCCAGGATGTGTGTCTGGATTGTACTCATCTCAGGATGAGCCAAGGCATGTAGAAGCCATGCAAACGACGGCACAGACGGCAAAGCCCTTCTGCTTTCTTAGTTCTCTAGGCCTCAACAATATTTGGGACTGTGTGCATGTCCGAAATACGAATTTGCCAAATTTGAAAAAAGCTCCCTAAAAAAAGCATCAAAAAGAACCCTGACTTTTTTGGGGACTTCCTCATTTATGTCATGGTTACCAAAGGATTTTTTAGGAAAACCTTATACTTGTACTTCTGCACAAGGGGCTAAAAGTTGCAAAGCCTGTCTATGGCTCTTCGGTGGTTAGACTTTGAGTCTTCTACTGTATCGTGGAGTGCCAAGGCATGTTGAAGCCGTGCCCAAGAAGACACATACGGCAAACCTCTTCTACTTACTTCTTTAGGTCACCAACAAACATTAGGGAGGGGTAGCTTTCTTTTTGGATATACAAAAAAATCTGTTAATCATTTATGTCATGGTTACCAAAGGTTTTTTAGGAAAACCTTATACTTGTACTTCTGCACAAGGGGCTAAAAGTTGCAAAGCCTGTCTATGGCTCTTCGGTGGTCAGACTTTGAGTCTTCTACTGTATCGTGGAGTGCCAAGGCATGTTGAAGCCGTGTCCAAGAAGACACATACAGCAAACCTCTTCTACTTACCTCTTTAGGTCGCCAACAAACATTTGGGAGGGGTAGCTTTCTTTTTGGATATACAAAAAAATCTGTTAATCTAAAAGGTTAAATTTAATCTAAGACCCATCTCTAGAGTTGATCTGAGAGGCTGGGGAGATATTTGGTAGGGGGTGGTGCAGCACAGCGATAGTGGCTAGGCAGTCTGGCTGGAGCGATGGGGGACAGAAAAAGGAGTTGAGGGTACCCCCCTGAAAGAATGAGAACAGAAAGTATATTGGGAAGAGACAGAAGGGGAGGGGAGATGGAGGAATTATTGGGGATATATATTATTTGTTTGCAATGTTTGTATAAAAATGTAAATATTTAACATGTATATATTGACAACAGACACTTGATCATCTGTGATGCACTTGAGCTGTTTTTACAGCATGCAGAGGTCTCGTTTTCTCGCTTTTTAATCATTGGTACAAATAAATAAACATTGAGTATGTATGTGTTCTCTGTATGGCAGTATATTGTAGTTCTTTTTTTTGAACACAGAATAATTTACTATATAACGACAGAATGTATCCCGTAGAAGTCCAGTTTTTGGCTCTCTATGCTATTTACTCCAGGTCTTCACGGGTTATGGGGACACCTACCTTATAGGTTATCTCATGCGCTAATGCAATGGCATGATCTGTCTAAATATGTAGAGAAAGAGAGGGGGCACAGGAGTACAATGTCTCAAATTGCAAATGCCACAATAGAATTTAGTTAAAGCTGATATGAGTTAATCGAGATCTCCAACCTAGCAGTAATTGATTAGCCTCTTTTCTCTCATATGTCTCGCCTGAATGGTGCTCTGATAATTACAGTTCTCTATTCTATGTGGAAAGAAATGGGCTTTCTTTTTTTATATGCACTAAGATTCACTTTTAAAAAAGCATTATCTACAGATTTCTTACTTAGTTTAAGATAGTATTGTATGATTTGCTATGCTCCTGGATTTAAATTGTGATGTACATTGAATGAAGAGGTATTCCATGTCTGGTGTAAAGGTTATTCAATTGCTGTTTTCGAGTTGCTTAGTTGGTATGTATAGAGCGCGTTTGAGCGTAGAGATTGATAATGTTACTGCAGAGAGGTTAGTAGAGGACTTGTGAGCAACTTGGAGCATCTATCCAGTGTGACCATTTCACTGTCTCGTTAGGGTTGCACCTTAGGTGATGCCTCCATACTGGTGCTCTTCAGGTAATGTTCTTGTGAGGACATGTCGTAATGCACTCTGCTATTGTGAAGTATCTCCAGTGTGAAGCAACGTGTCCCAGGTGGGAGTGGCAGAACACAGGGAGGAGTGGAATAGATAGGGAACATGCAGCAGTGCTACCAAGTAGACAGTGGGTAGGATACGTTCTCCAGCATGGGGTCTGGCATGGATTCACATGCCCATGAATATTCCCTGTCGTCAGGCCGGGAATCCTCGGTAAAGAAAAAATCAGTATCAGTTTTGTTTCTGATCTGTCTTTCTCAGTAGTAACCAATCACTGGTCTCTGGGTCATACTGTCCCCAGCCAATGACTGCCCTCTCCCTAAGCCCCGCCTCTGGCAGCCATCTTCAGATTTTTAACGCACGCTCAAGTGTTGGGAGTCCTTGTGTTTAGCTCTCGAGCTTTTGCTGCGTTTTCGCGCTTTTTCAAAGAGAATTTCTCATTTTTCGGTCAAATAGAGCCTCAAGCTCCACCGTTGCTACATTTGATTAACGGGGATCCGTGTCAGATTTTTCTACGCCCCGCAAGGGTGAAGATTTCGTCGAGTTACGTTTCTTGGAGGATTCCAGCAGTTTCTGCGGCCTACCCGAACATGGTCCAGGAGAAAGGAAGCTCGACGCCCGGAAAGCTGTTCAGGGTTTGCCCTGGATGCCAGCTGCAGAATGTGTTCAAGGAGGACGAGCACTCGAAATGTCTCTACTGCCTTCATGAAGACCAAATGCACGTGGAGAAGGACTGTGCGTTTTGCAGGAACATGTCGGAACGGACCATCAGGGACCGACACCTTTGTCTCCAACTGGCTGGAAGGAAAGAGCCCGTCAGGTGAGAAGAGAAGAAGAAGAAGAAGTCCGAGCGGCATTATAAGTCCTGTGAGGGCGCCCCGGCGACGGGGGCACAACAGAAGGCAAAGCACTGCGAGTCCGCGGGCACCGGGAGCGCCGAACGGTTGGGCTCTTCGGCTGCCAGGCAGGGCGCGCCTTCCCCGGCACCATCAACCACGAGCCAACGCTCTGGTTAGGGGAAGAGGAACTCCGAGAACCCGGGTAAGCTTCTGGAGAGGCCCCGGTCGATCTCGAAGGATTCAGCCGAGGGGGAGCGAGGCGGTGACCCTCCCCCCAAGGTGAAGGCCTCAAGCACGCCCAAGGCGGTGAAGGCCTTGATTCACCCGGCCAAGGCCTCTATCGAGGAAGTCGCGTCGGCCCTGGCGCAGCCTGTGGGGGCTACACCAGTGGAGGCGACCTCGGGGCCCAGAGTCTCCCTGCCTCCGCGGAAGGAAGCCTCTTTCAGACCCATCGAAAAGACCCCCGTGAAGACCCCGGCGGAAAAAGAGGGGGGGGCGGTGGTCATTGTGGACATGGACACAGCATCCGAGGAGGAGCTAGTAGAAGTCTTATAGGGCCTCGACGAGGGCGTCGAAGAGGCCCGTCCCCACGGGAGGGATCCCGACAAAGGTGACGATGAGAGTGACGGCGGCACCGGCGAGGGTCCTAGTCACCCGTCGCTCTCGTCGCTTCCGGAGCCGCAGGATAACTCGGTGGCCATTTTGTTGGCAATACAATCCTTATGTTCGGAGATAAGGATGAGATTGCCCTTACCACCGACGAAGGATCCGGAACCAGGCTCGACGGAGGAGCCAGAGCTGGACCCAGGCCCGGTGGGAAGCCCCCCGAACAAGAGAAGACGGATCCATCCAGCTCCGCCTTTTCAGCCCTCGCGGCCTGCTCAGCCTTTACCCACGTACCCCGTCCCTGGGGATGCCACGGGAACGGACACGGCCACGACGGGTACCGACGACGACGGCGGTGACGACGGGACGGAGCTCCCATCGCCCGCCCGGGCTCCCCGCCCGACGAGATCGGATCTTCCCATGCAATGATCGCCAGGGCATCCCAGCTTTTTCAGCTCTGCCCCGAAGAGAAGAAGAAGGAAGATTTCCTTTACCAACGGCGCGAGGCCAAGAGGAAGACAGTCCTCGCCATGCCTCTGCTGGATGACATCTGGGACGAGGGTCTCACCCTTCTCAAGAACCCGTCTACGACGCCTGCCAACAGGGATCGGTACGAGAAGAAGTATCGGGTCCCCGACGCGGCCCCTTTGTGCCTTAGGGACAACCGACCTCTGACTCAGTCGTTGCAGCGGCGGCCAAGAAGAAAGCGGGGTGGGCATTGGCCTCAACGTTAACTTCCCCGCCGGGCGGCGAAGGAAAGAAGCTGGACGCAATGGGACGACGAGTTATCTCGGCGGCGGCAACACCGATTAAGGCAGCCAACGCCCTCGCAATCGTGGCCCACTACGACAGGGAGTTAGTACAAGAGGGCCGAGGCCCTGGAGATCTTGCAAGAAGGCGAAGTGGCATCGGACCACGCCATTACGGTGGCAACGGACATTGCCGACACCGGTTTCCGCCAGCTAGGCAACAGCGTTTGCCTTAGACGACGAGGGTGGCTCAATGCGACAGATTTCCACCAGGACGTACAAGCCAAGGTTTTGGACATGTCGTTCGACGGGAACAATCTGTTTGGGAAAACGGTGGATGAGTCCCTCCAAGCCATCATTGCGGACACGGAGACAGCTAAGGCCCGAGGCGTTCTCTGGCAACGAAGGCCGTCCTTTCAGAGCACCGGAGGCAAGCAGGGAGCCTCCAAGGGATTCGGCGGTGGCTCCTCTACGTACCGCCAAGCGGCCCGCTCCTTGTCGCAGGAAGCCTATAGAGGACGAGGCAGGTCGGGTGGGCCTCGCCGTCGTCGCCAGGGAGGCCAAGGCGGCAAGGCGTCCTCCAAGCAAGATTGAACCGACAGCGGTGTCGTGCCTCCACTGAAGCACCCCGGTGGGAGGCCGGCTGGCGAAGTTCGTCAGCGTGTGGGAGTCCATCTCCACCGACCATTGGGTGCTGGATGCTCTGGACCAGGGGCACGCCCTTGAATTTCTAAAAAAGTGCCCCGCATTCCACCCGTGGCCAGGAAGGAAAATCACGTCCCTCAACTGCTATTGGAGGTAAGGGCGATGATCAAAAAAGGTGCCATCGAGCTGGTCCCGAAGAGGCTCCGGGGCTCCGGAGTATACTCAAGGTTCTTCCTTGTGAAAAAGAAGACAGCAGGATGGCGCCCATCCTGGACCTGCGACGACTGAACAAGTACATCAAGGCACAGAAGTTCTGGATGATCACCCTCCAGCACGTGCTGGGACAGCTGGAGGAGCGCGATTTCCTTTCGTCGTTGGATTTGGAGGATGCGTACTTCCACATCCCCATTCTGAAAGGACACCGAAAGTTCCTCAGGTTCGTGGTCGAAGGACGGCACTACCAGTTCAAGGCCCTCCCGTTCGGACTGAAGTCGGCGCCTGCAGGGGATCCCCGTCTACCCCAATCAGGAGACGACTGGCTCATCCGAACAAGGTCAAGGGAGCTCGCCGTAGATCACACAGCAAAGACCGTCCAGCTGCTCACGGAACTGGGATTCTCCATCAACTTTCCCAAATCCCACCTGGTCCCGTTGCAAGTCGCACTGTTTCTGTGAGCCAAGCTCGACACAGTGGCGCATCTAGCCTCACCTTCGGAGGAAAGGACGAAGGCCATGCTGGGCAAGGTGCAGCATCTGCTGGCCACGGACGTGGCCAGGGTGAGGTCCATCAAGTCCCTCCTCGGGATGATGTCCTCCTGCATATATCTTGTGCGCCTGTGCAGGCTTCGGATGCGCCCTCTGCAAGAGTTCCTCGACGCCCGCTGGATCCAAGCGACGGGCATCTTCGAGGATAGGATTCCGCTAAACGAGATCTTCCGACGAGCGATCCGGTGGTGGGGCACCCGCGCTCATCTGACGGCGGGCACGGACTTTCAGGCCCCATCCCACCAGACAACGGTGACGACAGATGCCTCCCTGGAAGGGTGGGAAGCGCACACCGGAGAACATCACGTGTGAGGCCTTTGGCTCCCGGAGGAGAAGACGCTCCACATCAACATCCTGGAGCTCTGTGCAGTGTTCTGGGCCCTCAGGTCCTTTCTCCCGTCCCTCAAGGGCAAGGTGGTGAGAATCTTCACCGACAACACCACCACAATGTTCTACATCTGGAAGCAGGGAGGAACCAGATCCCCAGCCCTCTCCAAGGAAGCCCAGGATCTGTGGCATTGGGCCGTAGCCCAAGGGATGTTTCTTGTGCCCTTTCATCTGGCAGGGATAAAGAACACCATTGTCGACTCACTCAGCAGGGAGCTGCGCTCGTGCCACGAGTGGGAACTACGTCAGGATCAAGTGGATCAACTCTTCCGACGATGGGGTAAACCGCAGATCGACCTGTTCGCGACGGTGACAAACTCCAAGTGCCAGAGGTTCGCCAGCAGGTTTCCCCAGCCAAGGAGCATGGCCGATGCTTTCTCGTTCCCCCGGGACGGCCTGTTCCTATATGTGTTCCCTCCGTTGCCGTTGCTGCTCCGACTCGTCAACCAGCTCAAGAGGTCCCGGTGCAGGATGATCCTCGTTGCACCGGCATGGCTGAGGCCGATCTGGTTCCCGGACCTTCTGGACTTGTTAGCATCCCCACCGGTCAAGCTGCCGACAGACGCGGATCTTCTCTCCAGAGAAGGAGGCGCCATACTTCAGCAGAACCCAGAGTCGCTGAACTTGCAGGCCTGGCTCCTGCAGCACTAGAGTTTGGAAGGTACGATATCCCGGCTGACTGCAGAGATGTCCTTTCAAAGGCCAGGGCATCCTCAACTCTCAAGTGCTACGGACATAAGTGGAAGAGGTTCTCTGTCTGGTGCTGTGCACAGAAGATTAACCCTCTACGGATTACGGCCCCTCAAGTGCTGCCGTGCCTACTGTCGCTGGCCAAGGCTGGACTGGCTCACGCCTCCATCAAGATACATCTGGCTGCGATCTCCCGATACACCAGAACCACAGGACGGGCGTCCTGTGGTCTCATCGCCTGGTGAAGGAATTTATGAAGGGACTGTTCCGATCGTTCCCGCCGGTGAAGGCCCCGGCCCCGGCATGGGAACTCAACGTGGTGCTGACCAGGCTCATGGGGGTGCCATTCGAGCCCCTGCATTCGGTACCGTTGAAGTTCCTGTCGTGGAAGACTGCGTTTCTTGTGGCCATCACCTCTGCACGGCGAGTGGGAGAGATCCAGGCCCCATCCTACAAGCCTCCATACTTGACTTTTCACAACACGAGGGTGCTGCTGAGGACGCACCCCTCTTTTATGCCCAAGGTGCCGTTGGACTTCCCCCTTAACGAGCCCCTGGTGTTACCTGTTGCTCTCCGGCTGCATCACGCACTGTCATCGGTTGGCAAACTGACCGTTGCCTGGCTGTCCGAGAGCCCATTCGACCAGAGCGATCGCTGCTACCACGGCGTTCTTGTCTGGTGTGCCCCTGCTGGACATCTGCAGGGCTGTTACGTGGAGGTTGACGCGCACCTTCACGAGATTCTACTGCGTCGACCGGGATTCCAAGGAGGAGTCCAGGGTCGGCCAAGCAGTGCTGCACAACCTGTTCGCCTAAGGTGAGCCTGGTGAGGAGGTAAGAATTGCTTAATCTTGAGTTTTTGATGTAATGCTTAATGTTGAGCCTTTTCCACCTCTCGTCGGTTGTGCATGTGTGTACTTCTATGTATTCTTATATTCATGAGCATGTGAATCCATGCCAGACCCCATGCTGGAGAAGGAACAAGTTACTTATCTGTAACTGTTGTTCTCCAGCATGGGTCTGGCAGACCCCATGCTGGAGAAGGAACAAGTTACTTATCTGTAACTGTTGTTCTCCAGCATGGGTCTGGCATGGATTCACATGCGAACCCTCCCTCCTACCCCTCTGTGGCTCTTCACTTGGTCATACTGCCACTTTGCGTGCTAGCAAATCTGAAGATGGCTGCCAGAGGCGGGGCAGTTATCCCTTGCCATAATCTAGTCATCACAGCTCCGGATTACAGAACTGTAAGAACTTCAGCCATTATACTTAAGGCTGCCTCACACACCCCTAAGCTTGCCCTTCCCTAACTTGCCGCAGAAGTCACTTTGTTGACTCACAATGCCTGATAGCTATTACCACAGTAATCGTATGCCTACCAACTGACTTTACTACTTGGCATCAGAACCTTAACAGACTTTCCATTGTAAGCGCGTATTCCAAATCCATTTATACCGCATCATATCACTATATACATTTAAGCAATTCAAACATGCCTTTTCCTGTCAACCCACGATCTATGCAGCCTTATTACCGTACCTAACTGTATCTGATGATACTGTTGTCTACGCTGCCATGTTTGCTTACTGTTGTTTCCTCTGTCGCTGAACTGTGTACTTCACAGCAACTGACCGCTTACTACGTTGCCTACTACTGCATTTGAAAGCAACTATGTCCGTGTAAACCTGCTCTATTACTGTATATATTATTGTTCCTCTGGCGCTAAACCGTGTATCTCACTACAACTGCCTGCTTACTACATTGCCTACTACTGCATTTGAAACCAACTATGTCCATGTAAACCTGCTCTATTATTGTATCCCTTGACACCTGTATCTGCATCTCATCTCACTGGCCCATTTTTCCCACACACTGTATCTGCCCACAGCTATCAACTCATCACGTACTTGTCTCTATGCGTCCTGGCACGGAATCTGTGACATCAGTACTCTACATCCATTCTGTATCTGCCCACATTCGCCATGCTTTATATCTACCTATAGATGCCATCGTTTGTATCTGCCTACAACCGCCATGTATCGTATTTGCCCACATCTGCCAATTCATGACCTACGTCTCTAGTCACTAGATCCTTAGCACCTTATGGCCAAAGCACTGTATCTTGGCCCACATCGCCAACAGAAACGTACACACCTCCAGCAGGAAAACACAACCCTATGATTACTGCTACATTCCATCATTTAGGACTCTCTCATCTCTGTCTTACGAGCAAGCTGAGCTAAACTTCCATCCAGCACTAATCTCACGTTAGCTACTCCTGCCCAATACTGCCTGTAAAGTACACCTACCTCAAGTACACCAAAAGTGAATTTTACAGTGTATCTGCTAATAAACCTAGCGAGTATCATACACACAAACCATCCCTATTCTGCACACTATCTCAGCCATGACCAGAACCTCAGCTCTTCTCAGCATCTATATCTCATTAGGCCTTCTGCACCCCACTATGATGAACAACAAAGATGCCAACAGCGACCACTCCACCCAAAGCTACACTAGCCCCCAGGCCTCCTCACTCACACAAAGGACTACACCCCTATCCATGTCCAGCTCACTACCACCATCACTCAATGTCCCGCCAACTCCTTTTTTCAACCTTTTCTACATCACACAAGGACCAGTCCCCTTACACAAACACACTGTAATATCCACACCTTAACACCCGCACAATGGATCAACCTATATGCTTCAAAACCCACACACAATCAACCCCCCACAACTAAGAGTAGAAACTTAAGACTGGGCTCCAGATTACATGGTAGTCCCTCGCCACTCTACTCCAAACACAGCAATGCCTTCAAACTTTGCCAAGATAACAACACAACACCCAACACAAGTTCCACATTGTTACCTAATGACCTCATACCAACTAGAGGATCGAAGAAGTCCCCTAAACTTACCTATACACTTAAGGGTGCCCTAATGAACGCCAGATCTATAACTGCACATGCGTTAGATATGGCTAACGTGATAACATCTAATGACTTAGACTTCCTGGCTATATCAGTGACCCGGCTTTATGCTACTTCAGGTCTGTCCCTTGCACTTGCCATTCCAGAAGGCTATACCATTAATTGCCTTGACAGAGACACCTCTAAAGGAGGAGGACTAGCGCTCATTGCCAAAACCTCCCTAAACCTAAGACTTTTACCTAACCAATCCTTAACGTCTGGGGAACTACTATCTGCCAAAATACCTATATGAAAAAACAACACCCTCATAATACACCTTATCTACATGCCGCCAGGTACCACCTCTACTTTTGAAGAGGACATTACCCTACTGCTTTCTAACAATATTAAACCCAACTCCCAGATTCTGTTATTAGGAAATTTCAACCTAGGCTATCAAGACCCTAAAGACAACAAAGCACACACTCTTGCCAACTCTTATCTCTGAACTAGGCTTCACTCACCACATCATGTTTCCTAACCACAACAAAGGAAGAATACTAGATTGGCTCGCAGACCTGAATTGTGACACTAATATCTTATCCAATTTGCCATGCGCATGGTCTGACTGCCATCTCATCACCTTCAACATCAAAAAATACAACCCTCAGCACATGTTAACACCCAGGGCCCCACCCTCTCTCACGAGAAACACCTGAAATATAACCACGGAAATCTACTCCCATTATTACAGCCACCAATGGATTTCACACCAACCAACACTGACGCCACAGCCTTAGTTGACTTATAGAACACCACCATACTCAACGCCATCAATTCCATCGCCCCTCGCAAACCACGCAAAGCGAAGCCTATCACTCATCTTAACTCCTGGTTCACCCCAGAGTTAAAAATGCTATGCAAAGCTGGGGGGGCGCTGTTGGACGCCGGCAGACATGGCCACCTGAGTGAGAAGCTGCGCCATTAACAGAAGATCGGTGCTGATGTCCTGCGAATTCTAGATGACAGAACACTGAATTCGGCTTGGGCTGTGTGTCTAACCTCCTCGTGCGCCGTTTGATCCATCTTGGGTTGCTCAGATCTGGGTTGCTGCGGAGATTCATCGTTGTAAAGAAGCTGCGGGCTCCCTGTGTTCGAGCCGTGGCCATACTGTGTTTCCCGCCCCTCCCCCTCCGGGTCCTGGCTGTGCGTCTGCGGGTGTTCGTGACATTGTCCCGCAAGGATCTTGCTGCGGTCTCTGACATCGGCTGTGGATTGCCGGGTGGACGAGGGGAGTCTGAGCTTGCAGTGAATTTGACTCCCCCTGAGGGGAGGGCTGACGGGTGGGAGTGAAGGACAACTATCCTCCGTGGCGTCACCTGGGTGCCCTGGAGTGGGTCGGAGCGGGGGCTTAGTGGTGGTTGGCCGGCGCCGGGCTGCGGATTCCCTCCGGAGCCATTAGAAGGTACTACTGAAGCCCTGCGGTTCTCGTTTGGCCGGCCGGCACTGCGGTGGGGCGCCCCCCCTCTCCCAGTCCGGAGGCAGAAGCGGGGGCCTGGGACCTTGCTGCGTCCTCCTGGCTGCGGGCTTCGCCTCTGGGCCCCGCACCGATTGCATGAAACGGCCCGGATCCCTTTGGCTGCCCGGTCACGTCAGGGCACATTAGAGAGCTTGAGCATAGAAGAACGCACAACAAATAACTTCGGAGCCCGTCCCTTGGAAATAGTTAATTGTGCAGGGGGTTGAGTGGCTTGCGCCCGAGGGACAGACCCCCCCGCTGGCCATCTGGTTGCGGCTGTGTTGGCTGTCCACTCCTCGGCGGCCACCGTGTGCGCTGTGTGCGAGCAGCGGACCTGCTGGGGATAGGGTGCACCCTCCCCCCCGACGCCTGTTACAAGCTGCTGGCCAGGTAGGTGGCATTTTTGCATGAAAAGGACTTGAGGCGTAGTCCACCGGCGCACACATTAAATAGCACTGGTCACCAATCGGATGGGGTGTTCGCCCATCAGCAGTCACCACTAAGGAGAGCTGCGCTGAGCATGGTGAGCTGAGGAAATTGGAGAACGCAGATACCGTTCAGATCCTGTAACTACTGCCTGACAACATCAGCCTTACTTCTAAATTCTCACAGGCTTGTCTTTGGATCGCTGGCAGCCTGATCCTCCCTGCACCGAAACGCAGCTTGATTTCTGCAATTGGACCATCGCAGCACCATTATAGAAGGCATGACCAGAGAAAATAAAACCAACAGAAAAAGCCCAATGGATGCCTTTACGAACACAACACAGGAAGGCAGGAGTGAGGAAATCCTACATGACAGTCAGCCGGTGCCCTCGAGCCCAGCTGATGGTACGCCTGACCCGTATATGGCAGCCCTCCAAGCTGGTTTTGCAACGGTAAACTCCAAGCTGAATGAAATGGGGTCCCCGATGGCATTAATCAAGGCAGACCTACACAAAGTGAGCGTGCGAATGACCGAAGCAGAAACCCGAGTTGGTACACTGGAAGATGTGACAGTAAATCATGGCAAGGAGATTGATTCCCTCAAGAAGAGCCTTTCTCAGGTGCAAATGAAATATGATGACCTTGAATCGAGGTCGCGCCACAATAACTTAAGAGTAGTTGGGCTGGCTGAAAATCAGATTAACACCTCAATGGAAGTGTACCTTGAGGAGGTGATTCGCACTGTCTTCCCGGAGGCCCAATTCTCGCAACAATTCTTAATTGAAAGGGCTCATCGATCTCTGACTGCTCCTCCTAAACCTGGGGCCCCACCGCGAACAGTTATTGCTCGGTTCCTCAATTAGTGCGACAGGGTCATGATCCTCCGCCTCTCTAGGGAGAGGGGTACGTTGCTGGACGATTCCAATAAGATACACATATATGCTGACTTCTCTAACAGTGTGCACGCGGCACGCCGCACCTTCGATCATGTCAAGAAAGCTCTTAGAGCTCGTTCCATCCCATATGGGATGCTCTTTCTTGCCAAATTACGTCTTCAATATCAATTCTTTGAATCACCGGAAGAGGCCATGAAGTATATAGAACACAATATCTCGCAAACACAGGGAGACAAGAACACACAGTCCACCTTGAACACTTGAGAATTGGTCACCTAAATTCAGACGATAATGGCGCGGTGACCATCAGACTGGTCGGGTCGGTAGGGTGACGAAGACAAACCCACCAACTAGTGCCGCCCGAATATGTGTCTCAAATGTTGAAGTTAAGTTTGGGCCTTACACTGTCCAGTTGGGGGGATAGTGAGGGTGGGGGGAGGGGATTCCATTGGCCTGTTGCCCACGAGTTGGGATACATATGGCACAGCGTCACGGTATGAGTGACTCAGAATATATTATGGTGCAGTTTGACTCACATCAAGAACAAGATCTCAGCAGTATAAATATGGTCAGTAGAAATATCAATAAGTCAGTGCTACGTCCAATTGTGTTTAATCCCTTGGGGATCACAGACACCGACCCAGATGGCAACTAAGGGACAAGGTATTAAATTGCTCACCTGGAACATCAGGGGACTAGCCCACCCAATTAAGGCCAGAAAGGTACTAGCATAAGCAAATCGGCATAAGGTGGACATTCTCCTCCTGCAAGAAACTCACTCCACAAAAAAGATTACTGACACATTTGCGCGAAACTGGGGACCCCTGAAGGTGTCCACGAACTACTCTACGATAGCTAGGGGAGTATTCACCATTGTTCACAAACGCCTAAACTTTCAGATGACCAACTCCGTCATAGACGACGAAGGGCGCTACGTGATCCTATGGGGGCAACTGAATAATCAGGAGGTTATCATTGTCAATAAATATGGCCCAAATTTGGATATTCCGGCATTTTACCT
Organism: Ambystoma mexicanum; assembly: GCF_040938575.1. Lineage (NCBI taxonomy): Eukaryota > Metazoa > Chordata > Amphibia > Caudata > Ambystomatidae > Ambystoma > Ambystoma mexicanum. Next base: position 1,144,057,952 of record NC_090935.1, on the reverse strand, counting down.
GCGGATAGTGGAGCTTCTGTCCCCCGTGGGCACCGCAACAGTGATGTGGGGAGGAGATCTGAATCTAATTCTGGATCTGGGTCTTGACCGCTCTACGGGACATTGCAGACACCATGCTAAAGCGGCACTGACTCTGAAGCAGGCGATGGCCACTCTACCGCTGGTAGATATTTGGCGTGAAATGCACCCACTAGAGAGAGAGTTTACGTTCTATTCCGGAGCTCACAGCTCCAGTTCGAGAATTGATTATTGGCTATGCTCACCAGGGTTGATTGCTGAAGTGGAGCATTGTGAAATCCTTCCCAGAACATTGTCAGACCATTCCCCGGTCCTCTTATGGCTGACACCAAGGAACGTGATTCACTCCATTAGAACCTGGCGTATGCCCCCCAATATGCTGAGAGATGACGCAGTTGTTGAACCTCTCCGAATTGAAATAGAATAATTCTTTCTTCGCAATGAAGGGTCAGTACAATCCTTGCAATCTGTCTGGGAGGCGTTCAAGGTGTGGCTGATAGGGCAGTTGATGGGAACATTCTATTGCATCCTGAGGGACATAAGAAAGGAACTCACCCAAGCTGAGAGAGAACTACGCAATCTCGAGGTCCAACAGCCCGCCAACGTAGGGAGAGAACACCTACTCAAAATTCAAGCTCAAATGGACATATTTAAAGCTCTAGCCGACAGAGAAAGGCATTTCATCTCACAACCTATTCGGGCACGAAGATATGGAGAAGGGAACAAATCCAGCAAATCCATGGCAACGCTAATTAAAGCCGAGATGGGTGCCAGAAAAATCACCAGCATCTTCGACTCTACTTGTTCGGTCCAAACAGCCCCGGAAGGAATCAACGAAGCGTTGAAACAGTTCTACACCTCACTATATGCCAATGCAGACTCAGTCGAGCTGGACCACCTCAAGAGCTATATTGATTCTATCCCGCTGCCTGGTCTAGATGAAGAGGATAGGTTAAAGCTAGACCTTCCAATGATAATTGAAGAAATCGAGCAGGCTATTGCCGACTTGCGAGCTGGGAAAGCTCCGGGATGGGACGGGATTCCAGTCGACTTCTACAAAACATACAAGGTCGAAATGGCCCCTAGGCTGCTTGCGGTCTGGGAAGATACTCTGGAGAAGGGCATGCTGCCAACCACAATGAGAGAAGCAGTGGTCTATGTATTGCTTAAACCTCACAAGCCCCCCCCAGGATCCCTCATCCTACCGCCCGTTATCCCTCATTAATACGGATACGAAAATCTACGCCAAAGCTATAGCCAATCGCCTGACCCCATATATGAATAAATTGATTCACACCGACCAATCGGGTTTTATCCCAACACGTTCAACTGCGCTGAATCTGCAGAGGTTCTTTGCTGTCACATCACAATTAGATCACAAAGCCAAAGCTGCTGCCATCACCCTTAATGCCGAAAAGGCATTTGACTCTCTCATGGAACTATATGTTTTTGATTCTAGCCAAATTGGGATTTGGTCCAGCATTTGTAGGGTATATACGAGTGCTTTACAAGCAGCCGACTGCAAGGGTAAGAACAAACAATACTATATCATCCCCCTTCACACTGGGAGGAGGCACTCGCCAAGGTTGCCCTCTCTCCCCTTTTATTTTTGCCCTCACTATTGAAGGTATGGCGGCCAAGATCAGACACAAACATACATGGAGGGGCATCCGTATCAGAGGCTCCCCACAGCTCCTTTCATTATACGCTGACCATACAATGATATGTGTGCGGTACCCTGAGACACACCTACCCCCTATTATGAATGCAATTTCCACTTTTTCCATTTACTCGGGCTATACAATAAACAGTCTCATGCATTAACTGGGTTTAAGTGGTCCCCCAACAGCGCACGCAATCTAGGGATAATAATGTCTACAGACAGACAAACACTGCTTACAAATAACCACAAAGCATATTTGCATAACCTGAAACACAAACTCAAACTTTGGGGGGCTTTACCAATATCTATGTATGGCTGAGTCGCTCTACTTAAAATGGTTGTGGTTCCCAAACTTCTTTACTTGTTTTGTGTTGTCCCCGTCTGGCCGGGAAGGGAATTTTTTCAAAAATTGCAGAAACTTTCCACCGCTTTTGTGTGGGCAGGTGGGGGCGGTCAGGCTCAACTGGCCAAAGATGTGTGAAAGATATGAAACTGGCGTTTTGACGGCCCCTGACTATTTACTATACTATCACGCGGCACAGGCACACTATGCACGATACTGGGCTACCACAGCTGAACCGCATGCCCATGTACGTGCCGAAGAGTTTGCAGCGGCCCCTTCCAATATTCAGGCGATGCCGTTCTCTATGGTCAAGGGGAACATCACAGATATAGATCCGGTGGCCTCTACGGTCCGAGCCTGGTCGTCCCTATTCACTAGGGTAGGATGCGAAACCCCTTTCTGGCTCTTTATTTCCCTGTGGCACTACCCTGGGTTAGAACCCTCGTTTGACACTGCAATTCAAAAAAGATGGGACCCCGATAAAGAAATGAGGTTAGGTGATCTTTATCCCGAGGGAAAGTTTGCTACATTACAGTTAGTGCATGACAAGCTGGGCGCCGGTCTTATCATTACTCTACAATACTACCGGCTAAAAGCAGCATGCAAGAAAAAGTGGCCCACATTTCCAGATGCCCCAGAACCTCACCAATTAATTATGGCTACCATGTCACAAGACGGGTTTACAGGCACTATATCCAGCCTTTACAGGGCAGCACAGGCATATGCCCCTCTAAAAATTATATGAAACAAAAATGGGAGCGGGAGCGGGACCTGGGAATCGCCATAGAGGATGCTAAATGGTCCAAATATTGTCAGCACTCTAAATCCATCTCGATCAATGCCAACTTCTGATTAATACAATTTAAGATCCTGAATCACCTGCACATTACACCACACAAAGCCTCCAAATTTAACCCAGCTCGGCAAGCAAACTACCCCAAATGTAGCTCCAACATGGCAAACTCTATTCATATGTACTGGAACTGTCCCCCGGTCAGAGCATTTTGGGAAGAAGTTGCTGAGACAGTTAGTGATATTGTTGGACTTTCTATACCGGCAACACCGCTAAAGTACTTGCTCGGAGACATTGGCAAGGCATCAGTAAGGACCCGTCGCGTTGTAGCATAAGACCTGTAGTCATAAGACCTGGCTGAAGGACTTATTGTATGTTCAAGAGATTGAAGAACAATATGTTCGATCCGTGTCTGCGGTGTGCAGCGCTAAGGACATTTGGGCCCCATTACGTGAATACCTATCAGCCACTCGAGACAGTGAAGACGAGACCATCTCCTGAGCTTTCCAATGACCTGCACGATGAGCCTGACTATACAACTCTTAGTGTAACTTTTAAGTGCCATACACAAGGTAGCTGTGAAACTTGATGATGAAGACTTATTTGCACGAACATTGCTTATCAAATTTATTGTGCTTGTTATGTAACTCAGTTTGGGGGGGGGCAAGTTTGTGGGGAATTAACACTATATATTGGAAAATGTAATGGTTCACAATCGATCTTATCCGGGGAATGTACGGGAAGATCGTTGGGGGGGTCTTTTGGAAGATAATATTCAACGAACGATGGACACATTTAAGACCGGCCTGCGAACGTATATTATGATCTCTATTGTATACTTTCTGTACACACCTGTACTTCCTTTTTGAATCTACTGTTATTTTGGCTCAAAATGTCAATAAAAAGATGTTAAAAAAAAAAGAAAATGCTATGCAAAGCTAAATGGAATGCAGAGACTACATGGAAAAACTCTCCATCAATCCCCAGTAAAGCCAACTTCACACTAGCCTCCAACAACTACAAGGAAGCCATTCACCAAACAAACAAAAAACTCCCTCAAGGAGCGTATAGTCAAAGCCAAATCTAATGCAAAAGAGCTCTTCAACATCCTAAGAGAGTTAGAATCTCCCTCCCCCGCACCTGACACTTGTACCAAAGACACCACATGGTGCACAAATATCCAGAAGGCCCTCCTAGATAAAATCTCTATGTTACAAACTAAAATAGAATTTAAAAAATCCACGCTATTAACCGACAATACCCAACCCACACTCCCAGGTGAACAAATGGACAATAATTCACTCTTCCACTTCTCACCTCTAACCATCAGAGAGGTTGAAGACATAATAGCAAAACTTAAACCATCCAGATGTCAAGGTGACACGTGCCCTGCACCTATCATCAAAGAAGCAACTACCAACTTTCATCACCACCTTAATCAATGCATCATTCAAATCTAGTGTTGTTCCAACCAACCTTAAAGACTCATGGGTTCTCCCCCTCCTGAAGAAACCCACATTAGACCCGACATACCAACAAATTACAGCAACATCACTACTGTACCATTTCTTTTAAAAATTCTGGATAGGGCAGCTTACCTGCAGATCCAAAAACACCTGTAAAATCAAAACCTCCTAGGACTCAGGCAATCAGGCTTCCGCCCAAAGCACGGCACTGAAACCACCCTGATTGACCTAAAGTCACAAATGGACCCGATTAAAGACAATGGTAAACTTGCTCTCCTACTACTACTTGACCTCTTGGCTGCATTCGATTTGGTTAACAACCAAATTCTTTGTAATCACCTATCGTTCGCAGTCCACTTTTCGGACGAAGTGTTAATCAACTGTAAATTTATGAAGGTGAACAATAGACTTCAGTGGTGATGACAAGGAACGAAAACCTTAGAGTGGACTCATCCACAATGAAGGCCTCTTGAATTTACTCGAAACTGGATACCAGGTAGGAAGTAGCTGAAAATGAATCCCTCTGGGCTCTCGCTTCCCTTTCGTGGCAAAAGCCCTGGAAAAGAAGAGAGCTCCCAGGGAAACCCTTGAGTGGGAAGAAAACCCTGCGCTTCTGCTCCCTCGTCAGTCCTCTGATGTCTTCTAGTAGTGGCACCTCAAGGTTGGGAGTATCGTGTATTCTAATGTCAGAAAATGAAAGAGAAACGTTAGGCAAAGGTAATGAAAAGTTCACTTCAACAGAGAATTCAATACAAGAGGGAAGTAGGATGAAGCTAGTACCTGTAGCGGCTGGCAATGGTTATGCCAAAGACCGGAGATGCAGCTTTCGGAAGGAAGCACTAAACAGAAAGAAGGGGGTTGAATATGGGCAGAGAAACTGGAAGCAGAGGTAATTGGGTCTCAGTCAAAAGAAATACCTTAGAGGAATCGGATTGCCTGCTGAACTGGGTTTCAGCTAAGTATATCACTGTTTTACAGAATTGAGGTTTTAGCTTGAGAAGGGAAGAAAATAAATTTAGAACTAATCTCTCCGAACAGATGGAAAACAGGTTTACCCTACCCGGTCCCTGTACCTCGGGAGTAACCGAGGGAAGTTCTGGTTCGGATATCCTAGAAACCCCGGAAGAGTCCCTTGAAAGAGATTTTTTAAAAAAAAGATTTTTATTTTATTCAAACCAAACAACAATACAACAAAACATAATTAAACACATTTAACAACATAAACACTGCACTCCCAATCCCCCCACCCCTTATGAGCCTATTTGTTCTTCACATTCAGTATCCTTTTCGTGTGTCAGGGTATCGCCGCCCTCAGATTCAGCTGGAGCCGATACTGCTCCAAACATTTCAGCTATCAATAATTTCCATGCCATGAGGGAACCCATTTCTTCATCCTCCCCCGCGCTCCTATCCTCTTGCCACACCACTGTTTCAGCCTCTGCCCACTTTTGTAGGTCCTTCCACCAGACCTCCACTCGCGGCTTATGACACTCCTTCCATCCCATGGCAATTGTTCGTTTCGCGAGCACATATGCCAAATCTTTCAATTTCCCTACATGTTTAAGTTTTCGTGCTCTGGGATACCCTCCCAGCAAGCAGGCCCAGGCCGAGTCTATTATGAGCGTGACCCCCTTACCCGCTAGTTTCTGTGCTACTTCACCCCAGTAGCATTCAATTACCGGGTACGCCCAGAACATGTGTATCATGTCTGCATTCTCCTCGTCACACTTAGGGCACGCCTGGCGCCCAACATTTTAGAACTTTGATATTCTCAGAGGGGTCATGTATGCCCTGTACGTTATATATAGCTGTATTTGTTTGAACCTGGCATTTCTTGACACCTTCTTATGATATCCCAAAGCACGTTCCCACATCCCATCTTCCATCGGGGCTCCCATCTCTGTTTCCCATTCTAATCTCAAATGCACCAGGTCCTTCCCAACCTTAGTCATCAACATCTCATACAATCTAAAAACCTCATGCCCCCCTTCCGATGTATTATATATTGCCCCAACCGTAGCATCCGGTTCCTCCGCCAAAATAGTTTCAGGCCACCTACTCCGAATCTCCTGCACTACCCTATGATAAGTAACATATTGGCCTACGTGCAATCCCGTCACTTCCCCAAGTTCCCCAAACTCCATAATAGTCCCGTCCTGCCAAATGTCTCCCAAAGTGATTAGTCCCACTGATTCCCAATAGGTCCTAATAATTACCCTCAGCTGCCTGTCCCCCTTTGCCAGTGCGACCAACGGTATCTGTGGAACACACGGGAAGGGGTCCCCCATCATCCGGCAGGCTCGGCGCCACATGTTCCACCCCAACAACAGCATTCTAGGGCGCTCCCTCATGTCTGAGCTAGCCACCCAGATCATTTCCCGCAAGTAAAATGGAGTACAGTTCCTCCCGAACAACCTGTGTTCAGGGGTCTCTTCATCAGAGAGCCACTTAGCCACATATTGCAGTTGCGCCGCTACATAGTAGGCCTCAAAGTTAGGCAGTTTAATACCGCCTTTTTCGTAAAGGTTCTGCAGCTTCCATAATGCAACTCTGTTCCGGGTACCGTGCCACAAAAATTCCCTGCACATACTGTGCAGCTTAACAAAAAACTTCTTAGGTATCATGTGTGGGATATTGTTGAAGTAATGCAAAAGCCTAGGTAATACCACCATTTTAAGCATAGCACTTCGGCCCATCATCGCTAAGGGCAACCTCTCCCAGAACCTCATGCATTTCCCGATTTTCCCAATGGCTATTTCAGTATTGCGCCTATGTTCTTCCTCCGTCGTGTGATACACATCTATTCCAAGGTAGCGGAAGGAGCTCGCTGCCCACGGGATCTGCAACACCGGCAACCTCTCTACAGGTGTTCCCACATAGCTCCCCAGCGGGAATAGGGCGGATTTCTGGGGGTTCACCGCTGTACCGGACAGCCTGGCATACCTCCCCATCACCTCCAAAACATACCGCAGATTTTCTTCCGGGTATTTCAGGTATAGTAACAAGTCATCCGCATACAAGGATATAAGGTGACGCTCCCCTCCCACCTCAATACCAATCGGGTCATATTGTTGCCTGAGGTATATTGCTAAGGGCTCCAGGGCCAGTATGTACAGCATCGGGGACCAGGGGCACCCCTGCCTGGTGCCTCTGCCCAGCTGCCATCTTTCAGACACCATTGCACCCGTACGGACCCTGGCCAGCGGTTCACTGTACAACATCTCAGCCCATCTAATATAACCTGGCCCCACTCCATACCCTCCTAGGGCCGCCAGCAACCACGGCCACTTAACAGAGTCGAACGCTTTAACTGCGTCCAATGCCACAATCGCCATTTCGCCGTCATAACTGCACCCCCACTCGACCACTCGGTGGAGTCGTCTATGGTTGTGAGTGATGTTCCTGCTCGGGACATAGCCCGTCTGGTCAGGGTGAATTAACTTGCCGATTACTCTCCGCATTCTGTTGGCCAGGACAGCTGTCAGTATCTTGCTGTCCTGGTTCAGCATCGACAGAGGCCTGTAGGAACTGCAACCGTCTCCCGGTTTATTGGGCTTGGGGAGGTATATTATGATTGCCTCCCTGAGTGACTCCGGCAACCGTCCTACCTCGAACGCTTTGTTAAGCATTTCTAGCATGGGTGGGAGCACCTCCTCCCCATACACTTTATAAAAATCACTAGGGAACCCGTCTGCACCTGGAGCTTTGCTGGTGGGTAACTGCCTTACAATCTCTTTCAATTCCTCCAGAGTGATCGGAGCATCCAGCTCCTCCCTCTCCTCGTCACTGACCTTAGGCAGGCCTATATCTTCCAGTACCTCATCTATCTCCTCCTGGCTGCTCCCCTCATCATCTTCATATAATGTCTTATAGTATTCCGCAAATGCCCTGTTTACACCTTCCTGGGTGTCCACCGTCTCGCCCTCATCATTGGTTACAATTCGAATCGGTGGTCTCGGGGTTTCGCTTTTGTACAACCACGCTAGGAGGCAGCCCGTTTTATCTCCTCCCGCATGCTGTCGCTCTATATACTTTTTATAATTTAAGTTACAGAGCCTATCCCAGTATTCCGCGCACTTCTGTTGTAATTTGAAGACTACCTCTGTATTAGCTCCGCCACCTTCCAACTCTCTTTCCAGCTCGATCTCAGCTCTTTGTAGATCAGCTCGAACTCCACCCAACAATCCCTTTGACTTCGCAATGGCAATCCCCCGCATCACAACCTTAAAAGCCTCCCATAAACTACCAGCCGACTTTACACTACCAGTATTCACCTCGAAGTAAGCAATAATCTCGTCCCTTATGTCTTCTCTGAAGACTGGGTCTTTGAGCGCCTCCGCCCGTAGGCGCCATGTTGGTATGCGCGCCCTTGGGGGGCAATACTGCCACCTCAGGACCAGGGGCAAGTGATCAGAGAGAACGCTTGCTTTGTAATCTATTTTTTTTTTGTAAAGTATTTTATTGGTTTTTTCAAGAAAGTGAGAAACATTACAAACTTACAAGTGTGGTAATAAAGAAACGATACAACAAATAAAAGTAACGTGAGAACAACCAAAACAACAGCAGTCTACATGTAGCGTTAATTGTGAGATGTTTGGTGGCAAGTAAAAATTATAGTTCCGATGTTACAGGAAGCGAGGGGAACAGATTCGGGTAATTCCATCTCTGTATCAGTATGAAAAATCGGGTGTTGTAGGACGCTACAGTCCCTCAGGGAGGCTTATAGTCTGCCTTGAAGCGCATGTCACTCAGGAGGACTTTCCAGGAGTCCAGGGTTCCACTTGTGGCTTCTCCGCTGGTTGTGATCCCGTCTTGCCAGGCCCTGGTTTCAGCAGTCGTCCATCTCGCCAGTTCGCTCAGCCACCGAGCATGGCTGGGGCCCGCTGGAGTCTTCCAGGCCATCGCTATTGTTCTCTTGACCAAAATGCATGAGATGTCCATTAGTTTCACCAAATGTTTAAATTTGCCCGGTCTAGGATATATACCTAGTAGACACTCTCCGGGCGTCCAGTCGTATCTTACCATGCCAGCTTCTGCGCAGGATTGTTTGGCTTTGAACCAGAGTGATTTCACTTTGATGCAGGACCAGAACATGTGGATCATGTCTGCCTTGTCATTTCCGCACCATGGGCACGTCGGGGGTATTTTCGGGTTGAATGAGGCAATCCTGTGGGGAATCATATATGTCCGGTAAAGGACATTCAGCTGTATTTGTCCGAATCTGGAATTCCGGGACACTTTCTTGGGGTAGATCAGTGCTCTCTCCCATTCCTTGTCAGTAAGTGGTGATTCAAGATCTGCCTCCCATTTCGCCTTCAGTGCCTGACCTTTGGGGTTAGGCTTGTCTATGAGTCTGTTGTAAAGTCTGGAAACTGGTCTCCATCCATCTGAGAGGTCGTGCATTTCCTGTAGCAGTGGGTCTGGGGTGGGCTCTTCCGGCCAGCTGTTCCACTGCTTCTTAGCGATCTGTTTGATCCTGTGGTACCAGAGGAACTGGCCCTTGGATAGTCCTTCAATGCTCTGTAACGACTCGAAGTCCCTGAATTCCCCATCAGTGAACATGTCTCCCCATGTATATATGCCTGCTTCCTCCCATCTCCTGGGAGTGGGAAGTTCCGCCTCCGACTTGCACACATCCACCATTATGGGGTTATCCGGTGAGTACGGATGTTTCACTTGCCTTATGTGACAGGCCCTGGCCCATATCTGCCTGCCCAGCTTGACAATCAGCGGAGTTTCGGGAGGTAGCCGAGGGGGAAACCATAGAGTTTCTTTGGGGATTAAGTTTGTGGAAGATTGCCTGAGTAGTTCCAGTTCGGCCGATGTGTCATCAGACAGCCACTTCGTAATGTGACTGAGCTGGGCCGCCAAATAGTAAAGGTGAAGGTCCGGGAGTTTTATTCCACCTTCCTTATGTGGGAGAGACAGCGTGGCCAGTGTGAGCTTGTGTCTGCGCGGACCCCACAAGAAGTCCTTGATGATGGCCTCTAGTGTCTTGAAGAAAGGCGGGCGAACGTAGTGGCAAATATTGGCAAAGAAGTACAGGAATCGAGGAAGGATTATCATTTTGGCAATCGCCGCTCTACCCACCATTGACAGTGGTAGTTTGGACCAAAATTTGATTGAACGCCGAAGGCCGGTGACTGCTGCTATAGTGTTATGTTCGTGTGTGAGTAGCGGGGTGTGACCCACATTGATTCCCAGGTACCGGAACTTGTCAGGTTGCCACTGTATTCCGATAGGCGGGAGGTCGTCTACTGCAATGCCTCTCAGGCTAGCTAGGGGGAATGCAGTTGATTTGTGTCTGCTGAATCGTATCCCTGAGTACTTTGCATAATTGTCGAGAACTTCTAGCGTTGTGGGTGCGTTGAGCTCAGGGTTCCTCAAGTAGAGAAGTACATCATCCGCGTATAATGAAATTATGTTGTAAACGTTGCCCACCTTAATGCCCGCATCAAAAAACTGTTGGCGAAAGTATATGGCTATTGGTTCTAGGCCCAATATATACAGCATGGGCGAGAGTGGGCACCCCTGTCTCGTGCCCCTTTGTATTGCCCAGGATCCCGAGACAATCCTGCCTGTTTTAACCCTTGCCATTGGCGAATTATAAAGTACCTGGATCCATCTGATGAAGCCCGCACCAAAGCCGAAGCCCCTCAAAACCTCCACAAGCCACTCCCAATAGATAGAGTCGAAGGCCTTGATGGCATCAAGTGACAGTATCGCCAGGTCCTCCTCTCGGTCGTGGGTTTCGGCCATGATGTGTTGTAGTCTCCTGAGGTTGGCTGTGGTGTTGCGTCCTGGGACGAATCCATTTTGATCTTCGTGAATTATGGATCCTACCACTCTGGCGAGTCTGTTGGCTAATATAGAAGTGAGGATCTTGCTGTCGTAATTCAGCATGGCCAAAGGTCGATAAGAATCACAGTCGGTGGGTGACTTGTGCGGCTTGAGCATTGGAATAATTATGGTCTCTTTCATGGTGTTGGGCAGGATGCCATTTGTGTAGGCTTCTTGATAAACTTCATGTAGGATGGGGGTGAGAATGGGTTCGTAGGTCTTGTAGAATTCGGGCGGGAGACCATCACTGCCGGGGGCTTTGCCATTAGCGAGCGATCTGATGGCCGCTGTCACATCTTCGGAAGTGATTTCCGAGTCCAGTTCCTCCCTCTGCTCGCTGGAATTTGAGGGAGGCCTATCTCCTCCAATGTTTCGATTAATACTGCGGCGGGCACCTGGGACTCGTGGGCATACAATTTGGAGTAGAACTTAGCAAAAGTCTCGTTGATCTCCATCTGCGTCTTGTATGTTACTCCTTTTTCGTCCTTTATCTCTGTTGGCAGGTGTTTAGGGTGTTCCCGCTTGCAGAGCCAGGCAAGCAATCTGCCGGGTTTGTCAGACTCGCTGTGGGATCTGGCGGTATGTGTTGCAAAGTCAAATTTCTCCAGTCTGACCCATGATTCCTGACATTTTATACGGGCTGTTTTAAGGATCTTCTCGGACTCTGGGGAAATGTCAGGGGCGGACTCTAGTCTTGCGATCTCTAATTCCTGGGCCTCAAGAGAGGACTGTAGTTGTCTGCGGGTTCCACCCGCTCTTGAAATGATTTCTCCCCTGGTAACCACCTTCATGGCCTCCCACAGTGTGGACCAGGTAGCCACCGATCCCTTATTGATTTCGACATATTCCTCTAGCTTCTCAGCAAGGTCCTCTCTGAACTCCGGATCATCCAACGCTGCTGCAGGCATCCTCCACATGGGAATTGGAGGTTTGGGTCCACGCAGCTGCCAATGCATGGCGAGCGGGGAGTGGTCGGAGATCGATCTCCCCAAATATTCAGTGGATGTGGCCAGTGGAGATTGTTCCTTATCAACAAACAAGTAGTCGATCCTTGTGTGGACGCCATGTGGAGCTGAGTAGTGTGAGTAAATTCTGGCCTCTGGATGTTGCACTCTCCAGATGTCTACCAGGTTGAGCTGGTCGAGTGTTTCCGTCAAGGAGGTGGATGCGGGATTGCTTGGCTGAGGAGGAGGGCGCGATCTGTCCTTGCTTAAGTCCATGACGCAGTTGAAGTCTCCCCCCCACACGAAGGTCCTGCCTCGGTGTTGTGCCAGTCTAGCACTCAACGTGCTTAAGTATGACGGGATTCCATGCTGCGGAAAGTATGTGTTAATGAAGCACACTGGGGTTTGTTCTATGGTGCCCCACATTGATGTATATCTCCCTTCCTTGTCAGAATCCCAGCCTTCTAGCTGGAAAGGCACATTCGGGTTCACCCATATCAGTACGCCTCTCGCATATTTGGAGTAAGGAGACCCCCTCGTGGTCCCATCCCATCGATCTGTTAACTTAGACATGGAGTCCGCTGTAAGGTGGGTCTCTTGTAATAGCGCAATCGAGACCTTCTTCCTCCTGAGGTAGGACTGTACGCGGTTCCTTCTGAGGTATGAAGCCATTCCCCTCACATTCCATGTCATCACAACAAGTTGCGACGCCATCGGATCGGTGTTCTGAATTCGTCTTGGAGTTCTGGCCCGCTGGCCCGGTGGCACAACGAACCACAGGTGGCGTTCTGCGGGCGGGGGGCCCCTGGTTCATGAAGTCTTGTGTCGTAACTTGCCACCATCTTGTACTTTACCAACATTGATGTTTCGTAGACTGCGAAACCAACTAAACTAATAACATAACACAAACTGGTGCGCCCAGCGACTACAACACTGTCGCGGTGCTCAGGCGCTCTCGAGCCGTCTGAACCCATCCGGGAATCGGGCGTGAGCTGGGTCGGGCGGTGAACTGGCCCAATTGGATTTTCTGCTGGGGGTAGGGTTGGTGCGAGGCGGCAGGGCCGTGCGAGGGCCGCTTCCGTAAGTTAAACTGTTGTTTGGATTACCTGCTGGGGTCCGGTTACTGGTGGTGCGAGGAGACTCGGGACTTAATCATCATTCCGAGGAGGATCCTTGCCATCGGCTAGGTTATTATCTTCTAGCCACATATTGGCCGCCTCCGGGTTTTCGAGAAATATCGCTCGCCCATTATAAACAACTCTCAGGCGCGCGGGGTACAGCAGCCTGTATTTAATGTCCAATTGGCGAAGCTTCGCCTTGATCGGGACGAATGAGTTCCTTTCCCTCTGCACTTTCTGGGTGTAGTCGGGGTAAATAGTAATTTTTGAGTCCCCCCTTTCAATGGGACCTGCTTCCCTGGAGTGCCGTAGGATGGTTTCTCTATCTTGAAAATTCAATATTTTGGCTATTATTGGCCGTGGATGTGAGCCGGGGGGAGGACGTCTCTGGAGGGATCTATGTGCCCTTTCGACCGCAAATCCTTGGGTTAGTTTTCCGACCCCGATCTCTTGTAGCAGAAGGGTTTCGACATAGGATGTGGTGTTTAGGCCCTCTGTTCCCTCCGGGATACCCAGGATCCTGATGTTCCCCCGTCTGGCCCGTCCTTCGGCTTCCTCCGCCCTTTCCTCCAGGAAGGCGACCCTCCTCTTTAGATCGGAGACTTCGGACTTCAGGGTTGTGGTGGCCCCGGACAGCTCTGTCGTGGAATTCTCGACGGTCGTTACCCTCTCCGTCAAGTTGCGGGCATCTTGGCGGATGAGTTGTATGTCTATTTTGAACTCATCAATCTTGGAGTCAATGTGGGTTCTCAGTGAGGCAATGGCATCCAATATCTGAGAGCGATTGTCGTTGACCTCCCCTTCGTTCGGATGAGTGTTTTCGGAGAGGCTAGGTCTGGACTGGGTGGAGGTCTTCGCCTTGGTCGAGACAAAGGAGTCCATGGTGGCGGCCCTGCTCTTGTTCTGGGTGGCCATCTTGAAGCCGCTGGACGTAGATCGCCGAGCATGCAGGGGCAAGTGCGTGCCCCGGGGCAGCCGAGTCGGGGAGCCAAGTGCAGGCGGCCCAAGGGTGCAGTGGTGGTCAGGGGCCCACCAAAGGGTATTATGTAGGCTCACGCACCTTGAGTTTCAGGGCCCCCGAGTGCTTCGGCTGGAATCAGGTCGTTCGGGTGATGGCCGTGGGGCGGGGTGCTGCTTCTCAGAGGTGGCGAGTTTCTCTTTATGTGATGCCATCCACGTGGTTCTAGTAGTAGTCCGCGTTGCATAAATTGGGCCAGCCCAGGGGTAACGGAGTCAGGGGCCTGGGGGCCTGTGTCGATTCCGAACCAGTGTCAGACAGGGGTCGGCCTTGTTGCCGATCCCCAAAGCGCTCCGTCAGGGGACGCTGGTTCAGGGGCTGCGTGAAGCTGTGCCAGGCGCCATCTTGGATCAATGCGCGGTGGAGGGGAGGGTGGGATCCGGAGCCCGCTCTTCCTCACGGGGGCTCCGAAAATTCCAACACTCGAGTAATTCCTAATGGGGAGCACTTCCCCCACCGATGCGTGCTTTTCCGCTGGCTGCAACCACTCTTGTACTGGAGAAAAAGGATCAGGAAGCGGCGTCTCGGCCGGAGCCCGGCAGATCAGCTTCTGCCCTCCATCGGCTCCAAGCCACGCCGCTTGCTTTGTAATCTATATGGTGACTCTCCGCAACCACGTCCAGAGTGGCAAAGATATAATCAAGCCTCGTGTGTAGTTGATGCAGAGCCGAATACTGCAAGTATTGCCTCTCATCAGGGTGTTTCGCTCTCCACACATCTACCAAGCCAAAGTCCGCCAGCAGCGTCTGCAATACTTTAGCTGCTGGGTTGGGCTTGGCCGTCTTATCATCTGATCTGTCTACCCTAGGATTCAATACACAATTAAAATCCCCACCCCAAATCACTGCACCCCCCACACACGCACTGAGCTTGGTACACAGCGTCCTAAAGTATTACGCCGTGTTTTGGTTGGGGGCGTATGTATTTACAATGCATACTTCTTTGTTCTCTATCAGCCCCCTCACTATAAACAACCTCCCATTCGCATCCACAATTTCTTCAGTCAACTTAAATGGGACATGTGGCGCCACCCAGACAAGTACTCCTCATGCATAAGCAGAGTACGCCGCACCCACAGCTGTCCCTTTCCATTTCCTCCCCACCAACTCCATTTTCTCTCGCGTCAGATACAGCATAACCTTGTTCCGCTTCAAATAACTGTTGAGCCCTCTAACATTCCACGTTAATATCTTAAGGTCCCCCATGGTTCATCAATAGCTCCCCTTCCCCCTTCCAAGCAGCCCTTCCCCCCACACCAAACAGATTCCTGATTTTAGTTCTTCCCCCAAGGCTCATTTTTAAACTTAAACACCCAAAAACCCCAACCCAACCAACTGCCCAGCTCCATCCCTGGATCTCAGGCATCCCCGCGTTTGGTTCTCCCTTGGAAGCCCAATTTGAGAACCCGACAGGGTGTCACCTCACTATCAGTGACCAAACTAAATTCTAAATGGGGATATAAAGATCGGCCTCAGGAGGTTCCTTCCTCTCGCATCAGTCTCCGTGCTCACGGATCATGTTTCCTACCAACTAGCGCGTACCTCCTCTTCAACTGCATCAGTGACTATAATCAAGTCCCACAGTCCGCAGCCCAACCAGGCCCGCAGCTTTACTTCTCTCGTCCTGCTCCGTCTTCCTTCTGAATATCTGGCTCTTGAGTGCCGCTCTGCACATCCAGCCACCCCATAGCGTCTTCCGGAGTGTCGAAGAACAGCATCTTGTTCTTATAAAAAACCTTTAGCTTGGCCGGGTAGAGCAGCATGTATTTATACCCAGCTTCCCGCAATCTCCTCTTGACCGATCCAAAGTTCATACGGCTTCGCTGTACCTGCAGGGTATAGTCAGGGTAGGCAGTTATGTTCGTTGCTCCTCGTTGAATTGTACCCCCTTTACGGAAGTGTTCAAGGATTCTCTCGCGATCCTGATAATTGAGGATCTTGGCAATCATTGGCCTGGGCAGGTTACCTGGCGGTGGCCTCCTTGTCAA
The DNA here is from genome assembly GCF_040938575.1 of Ambystoma mexicanum. Taxonomy (NCBI): domain Eukaryota; kingdom Metazoa; phylum Chordata; class Amphibia; order Caudata; family Ambystomatidae; genus Ambystoma; species Ambystoma mexicanum. The sequence goes on along the minus strand of NC_090935.1, from coordinate 1,144,041,762 downwards.
GGCCCTGTGCGCTCTTTCCACAGCAAATCCTTGGGAGAGGTTTCCCCCGGTGATTTCCTGTAGCAGCATGTTTTCCACGTATTCCGTCGGGTTGTGGCCTTCAGCCCCTTCCGGCAGTCCAACGATGCAAATGTTATTCCTCCGAGCGCGCCCTTCTGCCTCCTCCGCCCTACTTTCCAGGTTGCCCACTCGTTGCACCAGGGCATACAGCTCCCGCTTGTGTGCAGCACAGTCCGCAGCGATTGGGCCCCTCTCTTTCTCCAGGGTCTCCGTGCGTTCCGCCAGATTCCTGACATCCTGCCTGAGAGTCCCTTGAAAGAGATAACGTTCGATCTGCTGGAGACAGTACAGCGTTTTCTATCCTATCGCATGAGGAGAAGGGTAGCTAGTAAGGGAAACAGAAGAGAAGGTCAATAGATACAATAGTAATCTAAGGACAGATAGACACAGCCTAGGTCTGAACTTACGTAGCGTTGAAATGCTGGAGTAGCAACGCACCTGCTTGTTGACAAACGGGACTGATATGCGGCGTTCTGCTGAGAGGGAGGAGTCAGGTTGCCAATGCGGATACACAACAGCTAGACTGCAACCAAACGCTGTAGGCGCCATCTTGGGTGAAAAGATGGACGCCGCGTACCATCTGGTCCAGCGGCACCATAGCGACCAGCGCTTCCTAAGGGGCGTGACATGAAGCCAACACATGGATCAAATCCTTCTTAAATAACAGATCAATGAGGGTTTTCGCACCAACAGCCACAGAAAGCCCAGCTCCAGTCACATGTGGAGTTTTACAGGGTTCCTGCGTATCACCAACACTATACAATGTGTTTACCAAACCTTTGTTTGACCACCTTGACCAACTGGGTATCATCTACACAAACTATGCAGATGAATCATACCCAGATACTCATCATTTTAACTGGAGACTACACCAAAGACAATACTGTACTTAATGAAATATACTCTTTCATCCCGCCTGAGCACAGACTTTGCTTTAACGATGACAAGACCGAGCTACTTCTCCTAGGCTCCGAATCCAGACTCAACTTGATAGACAATACTCAGCATTCAACATAAATGGAAGTAACATTCTGGTATTCAAGAACGTTAAAACATTAGGCATTTAGCTTGACACTTCGCTCACATTGACCAGACAAATCAAAGCCATCTCATCCTCCTCTGCTTACACGTGCAAGCTAATTAACGCCTGTAGGCCATTTCTCTCTGCACCTCCATAGCCAGAGCGCTAGTATTATCCAAAATGTATTACTGTAATGCACTCTATTTAGGCACGAGCCAACGTAATCTGAACAAGCTGCAAGTAATCCAAAATAATGCGTTTAGAGCAGCATTAAACATCCCTAGATCCCACCACATCTCGGACACCGGAAAAAACTCCCAATGGCTCTCTGTCCAACAAAGAATAGAATACAAAACTCGTTCACTCACTCACAAGTGTCTCGGAAATGCAGCACCAAGATACCTGGCAAATAACTTCACTCGAAACACAAGTACTCGCCCCACTAGATCAGCACAATCTCACTGCCTAACTGTGCAAAGGTTCAGACTACAGAAAGCCGACGGCAGCAGCTTCCCGATGCTGGCTTCCAAGTTGTAGAACACACTATCTTCCACATTAAGGACAGAACCATCCTACACCCAATTCAGGAAAAACACTAAATCCTGGCTTCTCGCGAAAGAAGCATAGATCTCATGATCACTCCACCATGACCATGGCCCATATCCACTATGGACTCTATGCAACTGTAAATATCTACACTATTTGCTACTACTGTAACTATGACTTTTTGTTACAACGCTTGGGTATCTAAAACGTCCAGGAACTATTATGCAACTGTAAATATCTATACTACTCTGTTGCCACTGTACTCATATGTCCTCTGTAAAATTACTTTTGGGTAACTAATCCCCAACATATGCAACACTTCATAACTTTTTGTATTCTATCATAAACTGTAATCCTTACTGTAAGCAATGCTCCCAGATGCCTGCAGGCTAGGAGCGCTATATAAATAAATAATATATAGTGTCTTTGCTTGGATCATTCTTAAATCTGCATCAGGTTCAACGCATATTCATTCCAGAGATCAGTATTTCTCATTTTACTTACACGGTCTTTCTACGGCTTTCAGCAAACTTGAACTACTCTGCATTTATTTGATCTAGTGGTATCTGCACAGGCAATGCATAATCGAATTGGTTTGAGCATGATTGTGTAAATTTGCATAGCGTTTACTGGCCTAGGAGTTCTCTTTCATATAACAAGATTGGTCCCACTTGCCGTGCATTTGACCTTATACATAGGTACTTGTCGGAACCCATTTCTGAAAAAGGTCTACACATGTCATGTCTTCATCACCCCACCGCCACACGGTGCACATTGAAAGAACGACCTTCATTTTTATTACGAATGCTAAACTGTCACCTTTTTGTTTAGCTTAAAGCAAATGTTTGGTGGCTTAAGAATTTCTGCGTCTGGCATTTCTGAAGTTATCACGTCCATCTCTTGAAATCCTGATCTATCTGGAGAATTCTTGAAAAGTAATCTGAAGACTTTTTGACAGACCTTTACTTAAGAGGATACTGGGATGTTTCTTCAAGGTTTTTTCTGCTCTGTGAAGCTGCTTTACCAAATCCATCCACAGACCACTTTAATAGTGGTAGCTGCAAAGTAAGAGACATTCTTCGAACTGAAGCTTGACAAATCTTCAGTAGCTAGCCAAGTGTACCAAAGAAATCCTAGAGGTGCAAGTAATAACAGCACTTATGTGTGGTCTGGGACCTTTGGCTCGCCAGATGTTTTGGAATACACCTCCCATCAGCCCTAGCCAGCATACTCAATGGTGAGGGATCATGGGAGTTGTATTCCAAAACGTCTGGAGAGCCACAGGTTGCAGACTCCTGTGCTAGACGTTACCCTCTTCTCAGAGTATATGCAAAATGAGCAAAGGAGTCATCCATCCATCCATCTGCTTTGAACTTCATTCCTATCAAATTCTATCAGTGCTTTCCATTTGCCAAGAGGGATTCTTCTTTGTGCCCACCTCTTGTTCTCCACCTTGCCACACAGTTGTCGTTTTCTTTTGAATACGCACGTTGTACTACTCTTGGCTGCAGGGGATCGAAGAAACCTCACTGCAAAAAGGAAAGCAACCAGAGAAAAGACAGCAACATCTGGACTTCTCTGGCAGTCTTCCTTTTTATCCTGACGTGAAGTATATGAAGGCATGCACCTATTTCTGATAGCAAAAGGCTGTAGGCTAGACATTGGGCCTCATTAATAGGTTGCCGCCGGCCTCATAACACCGTCAGGTGGGGACACGGAAGCACCGGCACCGCTGCTAACGGTGCTTCTATGAAAACCATGCCTGCAGGGGCCGGAACCTGCCGGGAGCACCGGCCCCTGCAGGCATTCTTGTAGTTTGGTGGTCCAGAAAGTGTGCCAGTACGTTGCCAGTACGTTGCACCCTTATTTCTGGACTGACAGGCTTGTAATGAGGCCCATTGTGTGCCGGCAGGTACAGGTAGCAGATTCTCGCAAAGCTGTGAGCACAAAAGCTTGAACATGTTGTGACCCCCATTTCCTTACCCTCAAATCAAAACCTTTCCCAAGAGATCAATTCACAAACACACATTTCTTCACATTTTTGCATAAAGATGAATTACTTTTCATGTGAGTTACGTATACATATTTGTGTGGCATGATAAGGTAATTAGTACATACTTTTTAATGATATGTCCAAGTTGTTTTGCTAGTGTTTTGTTGAATTATCCGTGTATATTTAATTTTGGAAAATAGTGTAGGAGTGGAATAGGTTTCAATTTTGGTGCTGTGTCTGTCTGTCTTTTGGGGCAGTCGAGGGTGATCTGCAGCTTTAATTTAGTGGAAAAACTGTGCACTTTAGAAACGCAGGGTGTGAGTTATAAACATGTGCATCCGTGTGGTGTAGCAATCACTGCCACTTTCGTTTGTTGGCTGCTTGAAACCACAGGGGGCTGGCTTGCAACCCCTGTGCATTAACCAATCTGACTGCCTACTTTTTTGCGATCAGTATATCTTTGCTTTGCTAGTTTTGGCAGTTTGTGTACATTATCAATCCCTGTTTGATAACATGTTGCTGACTCAGGTTTTCAATAAATAGTTTAAAAACACATGCATTGTTTAGTCATGGAGGTGGATGACCATTTTATGTTCTTTCCTGTGATGCCATTGAGGAGTCAAGGGCTTTGTGAAGCCTTGTTCAAAACCCCCTTGATTTTCTGAAAATAATGCCTCTGATTCTAATCCCGCTTTTCTACCTGTCCGAAGTGGTGAGATTTTATGAAAACAAACCCTTTGCTTCAGTTGTTTGTCTAAAAATGTGAGGATGCTTAGAAATAAAGTGACCAGAATGAAGTGCTTATTAAATCAAGAAGACTGTGAACGAGACAGAAGGCAAGAGGCACAGTCTAACTGGCAGGTTGCTGACTGTCAGAACAGGATACATAACCATGCCGCTTTTAGCGGCATGGCCACCCCCTTACGACCTTGGAGGGCCCGGTAATTCCTCATTCAAGGAACCCGGACCCGGTACATCCCCATTCCCATTCGAGCCCCCATAGGGCTCAATGAGAATGGGGAGGATGCTAACAACGGGCCCGTTAATTGTTTATTTGTGATTTGGTTCTCGTTTAGAGACCTCATTACGAGATCCCTGGTCTGGTAAAAATGCTTGGAAAACTGCTGGTAATACTGGCACCAGCATTTTCTACTGGACCGGGGAAATCCGAGTTTGCTGGTGGGGCTCTGATCTACCTGCAGGCCTGACCTGCCGGTAGATCAGGGCCCCTACCGGCAAAGAAATGCTGGAATCACCAGCGCCAGCAGTACTGGCGCCGGTCATTCTGGCAATCCCATCCCCTGGAGCAATTGTATGGGACCTTACTGCCATCTCCGCTGCCTGTAATATCCTGGTAATACTGGGATATCAGGTGGCGGAGGCGGTAGGGGCAGTTTCCTGGTATCCCGCCGGAATTACTTTTTGCGTAGTCAATTCTTGTATGTATCCGGGATATGATGGTGAGGGTTCTGTGAGGAAAGGAGAGGTATGGGAGTGGCCCTCTGAGTAGTCTTAGTAGGAAGAAGCATATTTTGGTGATTGCGTTGACTTGTGGTTCCAGGGATAGTCTGTTGTCCATAAGTATTCCTAGTTTATTTACTAAGTTGGAAGTTTCTGGTTGTGTTCCCATGCCAGCTGGCCAGTTCAGTTGTGGGTTGGTTGCGTTGATTTCTGTGGGTGAGAACTTTATTTCTGTTTTTTGCCCGGGTTCAGTTTGAGGTTGCTTGTTGTCATCCAGTTTTAGATGTCTGTGAGGAAGTTGTTGAGGCAGTTATTTTGACCTGGGTTGTGGTCGTCTTCACAATCAGTTGTGTGTCGTCTGCGTGGTTGTAGGCGGTTAATCCATGGGTTAAAATGATTTTCATCAGGGGGCACATGTAGATGTTGAAAAGCAGAGGGGAGAGGCTGGCTACCTGTGGAACTCTGCAGGCAATATTTTTGGTGTTTCAAATGAACGGTGGTAAGTAGGTTCTTTCGGTTCGGTTTGTGAGGAATGAGATAAGCCACCTTAGTGCGGAATCCTCTATGCCACATACCATTAGTCTTTTTATTAGTGTTTCTTGGCTGATTGTGTCAAAGGCTGCAGATATGGGCGTTGTTGTCTGCATTTATTTTCAGGTCGTCCCATATTGATAGGAGCGCTGATTCTGTTCATCTCATTGGTCATCAGTATGTCGTGGAGGTAATGCCAATGTAAGCCATAGCACCTCTCGCTGAGCCCACAGGAATCTGAATTGGAAAGTATTTCCAATCTAGCAGTGGGGTCAGGAATCTGTAGCGACGTCTGACCTAAAACCTGAGCTCTAATAAAACGAAGAAGGAGCCCATTTAGGTAAATACCTAAGTGAGACTCTCTGTTGCCTGGTTTCAACTTGGTACAATTTTTACAAATTTTGTATAATTATCCATGTTACTCATTTGAAATGGGGACTTGCCATGTCTCCAATTATTTGCAAAGATACCACTTGCCCCGTATTACAAGGAGGTAACAAGGGGCAAAGGGTACCTTGAGATTTCACACAAATGTAGACTGGTTATACTACTTCTGGGACACCTTCTCAGACAAGAACACTTCAGCATCACCTAAATCACCCCAAGCAGTTCTAAATTACAACAACCTGAAGAGTGTCTCCAGAGAAGGTTTACAAGTTAGGGGTATGCAAGTACATGTTTTCATGTTTTATTCTGAAATCAAATTTCTAGACAATAGAACATAAAGGTAAGCCATTCCCATGAAAAGAGCAGTGTCATTATCTATATTATTTTTACCTATTAAAGGAAATGTATATGTTATTTTATGGTGATTTATACAGTGCACTGCTACCTCCCAAGGGCAGTCTCCAGGCACTCACGTGGCTCTGCAAGATAGGAGGGCTGGGCGCATCATTAGGGATAGGATGATAGGATAGGTTCAGACCCAGGATGAACTGGCCTTTTTCAGCCTTGTTTTGCATGTGGTAATTGGTTTGTGAGGCCCCTTTTGTTGTACCCGTATGGGTAGGACTCAGTGTCTCGGATGTGTGCTAGTGCTGGTGTTGGTGTGATGATTAGGTTGGATGGTGGTTGTGCACACTGGTTAGTTGTATCCATAAGGGGTCCAGGGTTGCGGATGGCTTTCGATGTATTACTATCTATTGTGTTTGTGTGTATTTATGTAGTTGATTGATTTATGGACTAAATGCTGGGGAGTTCCCACTATGTTTGCTACCAGAATCTCAGAGAGATGGCAGGGTGTGAACATTAGATTGATTATTGGTGTGTTTATGTGTAGTGTGGCTAGCCCCTAGTCAAGTGTAGTGGCATTGGTGATGTTGGAGGAGCAGGAAGGGGAAGTGGCTTAGTAAGTCAGTCAGTTTGAATCATTTGGTGTGAGTCTTTGGTTGCCGCTTAAAGGTATCTACCAATTTTCTTGTTATGGTTCGTCGGCCATCTTGCCTCCTCTCTGGTTGTACCTAGTGTGAACCTGGTTACTCGTCTAAGTTAGTCATGGCCATTGGGTGAGAACCCAGTGTCCGGTCGGCTGCCTAAATGAGCAGGAATCATAAGGTAGCAGGGGGAGCTAGTCTGGCGACCCTAGTGATAGTTGGCCAGGTTAGGGTGACCCTAGTTGTGGATGGGCAGTTTGTGTGATCCTTGGGTGTTAATGGTTTACCTGTTGGATTTTCCTTGGTGCATAATTGCACGTGTTGTTGTCCCTAAATCTGTCTGTTGGTTGGACGGGCCTTCTCTTAGTGGATCACTCTAGTTGTTGGGCATGGTTGGGGGGGTGGGCGGGAGGTGGGGGTTGTGCAGGGTTCTGGTCCTCTAAGATTTTGCTGCTGTTATTTGTGACCTTGCCCCTTAGTGTATTTCTTTTTTTCGGTCCACTGTATTATTGCTGCCGGTGTCCCTCTGCAGTTGTCGTCTGTTGAATAACCCGATTTTGAGACGTTTCCTGTAGGTGATGTGGTCTTCTGTGGTTTTAATTTCTTTGGGCATGCTGTTCCAAAGGTTAGCAATTGGATGTGTGCCCGCTGTTCCTCTGAATTTCCTTTTTTCGTATTGTTTTGTATCTATTTGTAGGTCATCACTTGACCGTAGGTCCCTTCTTGAATGGTAGCGGCTGATCTTGGCTTGGAGGAATTCGGCACCTTGTCTGTTTAAGGCTTTGTGGGCGATCCAGAGTGCTTTGAATTTAATGGGGGTCATTACGACCTGGGCGCAAAGGGATACCGAGCACCGGTAATGACACCGGTGCAGTAATCCCTTTGTGCCCTATTTCGATGTCCCTTTGCGGGTCCCTCCCTTAACACCTGGTTTTACCAGGCATTAAGGACGGGACACGCAAAGGGATACCGGAGTCAATAACGGTACCGCAATTTACGGTACCGTTATTGACGCCTTCCCATTGAGCCCTATGGGGGCTCAAATGGGAATGGGGAATGGCTTTTCAAATGGGGACTTACCGGTCCCGCCAAGGTCGGATTGGACCGGTAAGTCCCCATACCACCAAGCTATAGCGCCATGACTAGCACCAACCTCGGAATGAGGGCCAATGTGTTTTTTACTGGTAGCCATCTATTTAATCTTTGTAGAATCCTGACTACAGTGTTTTGCAACCTTTTCAGTTTCTTGGTGAGTCTTTCCGGCATTCCTAGGTATAGGCTTTTTGCGTAGTCAATTCTTGTATGTATCCGGGATATGATGGTGAGGGTTCTGTGAGGAAAGGAGAGGTATGGGAGTGGCCCTCTGAGTAGTCTTAGTAGGAAGAAGCATATTTTGGTGATTGCGTTGACTTGTGGTTCCAGGGATAGTCTGTTGTCCATAAGTATTCCTAGTTTATTTACTAAGTTGGAAGTTTCTGGTTGTGTTCCCATGCCAGCTGGCCAGTTCAGTTGTGGGTTGGTTGCGTTGATTTCTGTGGGTGAGAACATTATTTCTGTTTTTTGCCCGGGTTCAGTTTGAGGTTGCTTGTTGTCATCCAGTTTTAGATGTCTGTGAGGAAGTTGTTGAGGCAGTTATTTTGACCTGGGTTGTGGTCGTCTTCACAATCAGTTGTGTGTCGTCTGCGTCTTTGTAGGCGGTTAATCCATGGGTTAAAATGATTTTCATCAGGGGGCACATGTAGATGTTGAAAAGCAGGGGAGAGAGGCTGGCTACCTGTGGAACTCTGCAGGCAATATTTTTGGTGTTTCAAATGAACGGTGGTAAGTAGGTTCTTTCGGTTCGGTTTGTGAGGAATGAGATAAGCCACCTTAGTGCGGAATCCTCTATGCCACATACCATTAGTCTTTTTATTAGTGTTTCTTGGCTGATTGTGTCAAAGGCTGCAGATATGGGCGTTGTTGTCTGCATTTATTTTCAGGTCGTCCCATATTGATAGGAGCGCTGATTCTGTTCATCTCATTGGTCCGAATCCAACTTGTGACCAGTCGAGTATTCAGTTTCTTTCGACGTATTAGAGTAGGATCTTTTTTTACACATGGTTCACCTCTATCTTCAATTGAATATTTGTCTGTAGTTGCTCGGGGCTTCTGCTCTTTCTGATTCCTTTTTTTACCAGTGGTTTGATGTATGCTGATTTGAAGGCAGTTGATACAATTCCTTTTTTGAGTGATAGGTTCATTAGTTTGTGGAAGTGTGTCGTTGGGGTTCTGTGGATGAGGATTTCTTTGAATATGTCAGGGGTCCCTTGGCGATCCTGCAAGGTTGGTGTCGTTGAGCAATGTGGCAAAGGTTTCTTCTGTGATTGCCTCTAGGCAGGTGAGTTTTGCTGTAGCCTGTGTTTCCCCCATTGTCTGTGGTACAACGGTTGTGGTTGTATTAGCCCGGGTTGTGTTGATTATCCGTTGGATTGTTTCTATTTTTGATCTCGGGTGGTTAGTGATGCTGTCACAAAGTGTTTGTGTCAGGATGGCAGATTTCTTGCAGAATTCGTTTTTTTTAATCTCTTTGATTCTTTGGATTGTTTGCCGATTCGATTTTTGTGGCGTAGTATTTTATTTTTTGCTTTGAGTCCTGTTGATTTGTATAGTCTGAGCTGTCTTTGGTATTTTATTTTGTCCTGTCGGTTGTAATATTCTCTCCATGTTTTTTTCATTAGCGTTTTTTTTTAGTTCTTTCTGTTCTTCTGTGAACCATTTTGCGTCCAGTTTTTTTGGTGTGGCTTTGAAAGGTTTTACTGGTGCCAGGTGGTCTAGGGCCTCGGTGATCCAGATGTTGAGTGTTTCTTCCACTGCGTCTAGGGGTTTTTCAGTGGATTCTGTGAAGCTAGGTAGGGTTGAGTCTAGTAAGTTTGTTAAGGCCTCAAGGTCTACATACTTCCCGTTTCTTTTCTTGCTGCTATGGATTATTTCTTTTCCGGCCAGTATTCGGGTTTGGAGTGTGATGTAGAATGGTTTCAGGTAATGGTTGCTCCATACCATTGGTGTAGATGGTGCAGATGCGCATAGTCCTTCTCTGCAGAAGATTGCATCCAGGGTTTGTCCGGATTTGTGGGTGGATCCATTAACTATTTGCCTGAAGTGCAATGTTTCCAGGAGAGCGCAGAGTGAGTGAGCCGAGGTTTCTTTTTCTATTTTGAACCAAATGTTAAAGTCTCATATATGACTAGGTTGTCGTGGTAGGTTGATAAAATGGTGGCAGAGTCTGCTAGTTTTGTCGCGAAGTTGGGGTTATAAGATGGTGGTCTATAGATCAGGAAGAACACTGAGTTGGTTTGGTTGTTCATTTGGATCTTGCTGAGGAGGGATTCACAGTCTTCTACGTCGACTGGGTTGAGTGGAGCGGCTCGGATGTGTTCTTTTTGTATCATTGCTATTGAGCCTCCTCTTCCTTTTTCTCTGTTAGCGTGTATTAAGTTGTAATTGTCCGGTATGGCTTTCATGGCAATGAATTTGTAGTTGTCAGATAACCAGGTTTGTGTAAGAAAGAGCATGTCTGTTCTTCCTTCGCTTAGTAGGTTGTGGAATTCGGTTGAGTGTTTGGCCATGGATCTAACATTGAGCAGGGTGCAGTGTTTTTTGTTTAATTTTCCTTGTGTGTTATTGTTTGTTCTATTGTCAGTTCGTTTTGGTGTGTTGTCTGTTGGGTTTCCGTTGCTGGTGGTTCTCTCCTTGTTGTGTCTATTGGGAAGGGGAGTTCTTCGAGGTCAGTCTCTTTGTCAAGGAGTCTGATTAGGTTGATTGCAGGATTGCTTGGTTTTGGTTTGTTCCGGCAGGTGAGTTTTGTTGGTGGCCGACCTTTGTTCCAGTCTTTGGTGATGTAGAGTCTGTAGAAGGTAATGGATTCAAGTTTGTCCCGGATTCTTGTTGGACAATTGTCAGTGGTGCTCTCTGGTTTGGAGTGGTTCATTAATCATTGTTCTGCATTTGGCATCCTTGTGGGGTCTGTATTTGTTTCGCTTCTTGCTTGTGGGTTTGTTGCTGGTAGTCCGTCTTTACTTACAAAGCAGTCGTATGTGGAGAGGTAGCGAGCGATGTAGTCTGTCTTTGCTCTGTCCTGGGTCCATTTGCTCTCTTCCTCACCGAGTTCTTCTGAGTTGTGGGATCTTGCTGATCGGCACCTTCCTGTGTGGCTACGATTTCCTTTTTTACTTATGTTGTCCTTTTTAGCTTTTTTGTCTTTCTTGTGTCGAGGCATGGTTTTTGAGTTGTGGGTTGGAGCCCTCTGAATTGAGACATATTCTCAGTGCGTATCAGTTTGCATATGTAGGCTGTGGAGGATGCTAAGGAGTTGACCTGTTTAGTAAGTGAAAGGTGAGAGTCGAGGTAGAAACCAAGTGTTTTTACCTCATGCTCTACTTTTATGATAATCCCATCAATTGTGAATGATGAATAATTGAGACCTAGTTTTTTTAAGTTAGGCTGGGTGCCGAAGAGGATGAGCTCAGTTTTATCATCATTCAGGCATTGACATGCCTGGATGATGATATACTCTCTATTCACCAAGGCCAAATCCTTTTCGTAATCCCCAGAAAGTCTGAGGAGAATCTGGGTATCATCTGCATAGTTTATGTAGGTGATACCAAGATGATTCAGATCATCGAAGAGTGGCTTGGTGAAAATGTTGTACAGTATAGGCGAGACACAAGATCCCTGGGGCACACCGCAGGTAATGGGAATGGGGTCTGCGGCAGCTAGCGGCGAAAAGACCCTCATTGTTCTGCCATTTAAGAAGGACCTGATCTAGGTAATGGCTTGATCAGAGAAGTGTGCTGCTGTATTTAGATGGTTACAGAGGATGGAGTGGTCAACTAGATCGAATGCAGCTGAGAGATCTAAGAGGAGGAATAGTGCTGATTTCCCACTGTCTTTGAGCTCATCGATTTGGGTATTCAGATCGATAAGGGCATTTTCTGTGCCATGCTGGGGGCGGAAACCTGATTGTCTAGCTCCTAACAGATGTTGTTGTTCCAGGTGTTTTTGAATTTGAGTATATGCTACCTTATCCAGGATTTTTAGGAGAAAGGGCACAGTAGTAATGGGTCTGTAATTGGTAGGTGTAGATGGGTCAAGAGTGGGTTTTTTTAAGAGTGGGAGTACCCAGGATTGTTTGAGATTAGTAGGAATAATGCCTGTGGTGAAGGACGCATTGATGAGTTTGGTGATAAATGGCGATAGATCACGGGCCGCATCCTTGATAAGTTGTGCCAGGCATAAGTCTCCCTGACAGTTCGAAGGTTTAAGGGATAGAATAATTCTTTCCACTTCGATGGTAGAGTGAAGTTAAATCGTGTGGATTCATCTTTGCTGGCTTTACCTGTAGTATTGGAGGCAAGGGGATCATTTGAGGCAATTCTTTTACATGAAATTCTATTTTGTAAAGTGGCTATTTTGTTGGCTATGGCGAATTGGATATCCTCAAACCATTTTTTATCTTTTATGCAAGTGTCAGGAGGTGCTATTGGAGTCTCTACTTCTTTAAGAATGGTGAACAGTTCCTTTATGTTGGATTTGGCATTGGATATGCGTGTGTCAAAGGATGTTCGTTTTGCAAGGCAAATTTCTTTTTTGTAGAGGGAGGACAGTTTAGTAAGTTTGAGTTTATTGGCTTCAGTTAGATGTTTTATCCATGTAGCCTCACAGTTTCTTTTTTGTTGTCTTAGATTTTTTTAAATGGTGTAAACCAGTTGTTCAGATGGGTTTTCTGCTTACTTGGTCTTAGTTTGGCAGGGGCAATCTGATCCAAGGAGGTGGTCGTGATTTTATTATATTCTTCAACCAAGCTCTCAGGGTCAGAGTTATCATGGAGAGAATTGAGAGTAGGGAGTAGTAACGGTAAAAACCTATCCACAGTAATATTCTTTTTATTTCTGGTTAGAGTGGGTGGAGCCTTAGGGGCCGTGGTGGGTGGGGGTTTGTTAGTAGAGAGCAAGAAGGACACAAGGTTGTGGTCCGTCCAGGCTAAAGGAGAGATGGATAGGATGTTGGCCTGGCAGTTGTGGTCTGCCACCCAATCAAGAATTCTGCCTTTCTCATGGTTGGCAGTGTTATTTATCTGGGTAAATTCAAGTTCTGATAGGGTGTTAGCTGTGGTTGTGGCAAGCTGGTCTGATGGTCATTGAAGCCCATGTTCAAATCTCCAAGAAGAAGTACTTGAAAGGAGCTTTTAAGGTTATTGGTTAGGATAGAGTTAATGTCATCCACGAAGGTTCCAGGTGGGCCTGGCAGGCGGTATATCAAGTGGATGTTTAAAGTTTGGGCGTTGGTTAGAGGAACTTTGGCTCAGAGTGATTCACATGACTGGAGGTCAGACTGGGTGGCCAGTCTCATGTCAAGATCACATTTGTAGATAATGGCGATACCTCCTCCTCTAGCATTCGGTCTGTCCTGTCTCAGGATGGAGATCCCATCGGGGACTGCTAGCATGACCATAGGGCCAGCAGCAGGGTGTAGCCAGGTTTCAGTAATGGCGAGAAAGTCTAGATCCTCTTTCAGGATCAGATCGGCTACATCTGTAGCATGTGCTACCAGCGATATAGAGTTTATTAAGGCGCCTTTTATCTGGGGACTAATAGAGGTAGGTATGGAAGGCAGGGGGGCATGTGGGGTTTTAGGCTTGCTGTACTTTGTTGAGCTTTTTTTTATAGGCTTAGAGCCGCAATGGGGGCAGGGGGCATGCTAGCGGTCCTGGGAGCATGGGATATATTTAGCGACCTATTGGGAGGCACAAATATTTTAGCTAATCTCGCTCTAAGGCATACATTTCTGTCCGTAGTTGGCCATGGCTTGCATGGGGGGTAGTTTGTAGCTTCTGCCAAGTCAGAGTGAGACACGGTGGTCGAATTGGGTGAAGTGGTAGAAGTCACGGATGGAAGTATTCTGTTGTCGGTGATAAGTGCCATAGTGTAGAGAGTGGTACTCAGAGCTAGAATTATCATGTAAAGAGTCTGGTTGGTAACGAATGGAGGCCTGCTGATGCTAATACCATAGAGGATTGGTCTTTTGCCGAAGGCTAGGTACCAATGAAGTTTGTTAAGCAGCCGATCAGAGGCATAACGCGCTGTCTGTATGTTCAGAATCAAGGGCTCTCTTAGGTTCAACGTATAGGCTACCAGTTATGGGTTATTAATCAGACTAAAATGTGAAGTGCAAATAGGGATATGCAATTCTGTATCAATGATTCATCTAGATTCCGAATTTATTATATAATTAGTGTGTATGGTGCAGGTGCTATATGCAGAGTCAGTGACAGCGGTTCACCCTATATGGGTTCGCTATCGATGTTGCACTAATATACATAATTTTTGCATAGGCTGACATGCCATGTGCATGCCGGAATAAGCAGATTCAACAAGTAACAGGTAACAGTAGCTCACATAGAGTCAATTCAGTATCAAAGGATTTGCCTAGGGTCGGTTCACTATTGGTGGACATCTAGATTCAAATTAGCAATTTAGGCTAAGAGGCAGTCTATAAGCGGTAGTATACGATATTCGCAATCAGTGTAGCACGAGGAATCAAGATGAACGGTGCAGGCTAGAGAGCAATGTGTATGCGGCAATATGCAATATGCTCGGTCGGAAGGCTCCTAATATTCAGGATATACAGTGCAGGCTAACAAGCAGTGTAGGTAGGGCAGTATACAGTGCACATAAACAACGGTACACCTAAGTTCAAAACTTTGTGGTCCAAGCTGAGGGGCAATATATATGCGGCAATAGGCACTATACACAAATAAAGGGGCACCTAAGTTTGAAATATACAGTGCAGTGCCTGCGGAAATGAACATTGAGCCTTAAACATTGAGCAGGATTAATGCAGCACCTAGGTCCCAAATATAAATTACAGGTTTAGAGAGCAGTATGAATAATGCAGTTAACGGGATGCACAGTCGGTGGAGCAACTAAACACGAAAGAGTGCCGTCCCGACTGGAAAGCAAGGAATGTGCAGAGGTAGGCAGGTTAGAAGGCAAGAGGTAGGGTTGGATTGGAGAAATCGGATATACAGTGTAAACAGAAGTATAAAATGGCGACAGGCATATGCTCCTAAATGTATATGTATACATATACTTGGCGGTAAAGATTAAGCAGTAGCAGTGAAGGTGCAATAGGAATTAGATATTGTAATAGGCGGCAAGGGGGTGGCACGATAGTTACAGAGCAAACCCTATAAGCTTAGAGCATATATCGATGTGGGCACTCAGGTGACTTGTGGATAGCCCATACATATAGTTGGAATACAGCAGAGTTCAAGTCAGTAAGTATAACTCTAACCGGTCTATGAGAGAAGAGCGAAGTGTTCAGGCAGCTGAGTGTTCATACTTAGCGTGTGTTCGAAGTCCAAGGCACACATATGTGTGAAGATTGTTCGCAGAGCAGTGTCCGGCGCCGTGGCTCAGGTGCGGCCAGGGGCAGACAGGAAGGGGCCATAGTAGGAGTGGGCCTTGGGAGAGGTGGGCTGGCTTCCGCCTCCGGCTTACCTCGTTCCCTAAGGCCGTGCAAAGATATGGTTGCTAGGCAACCTGAATAAACAAAAAGAGAGTGTGGATGGCGGCGGCCATTTTAGATGCAGCTACGTTGCTGCTGCGTTTCGGCTCTTGGCTGGAAGGCAGTAGCTCGTGAGAAGGGGGCGCCAGGGTGCTTGAGGGTCGTGCCGTGGTGAAGAAGGTGCAATATCAGCTCAGAGCACCATACGGCAGGGAACTGCGGGTGGTGGGTGTCTCGTTCGTTGTCTGTAATGCGTTGGACTACTGTAATGCCCTCTACCTAGGATCACCCAAAGCCATCATTAAAAGAATCCAAAATAATGCTCTTAGAGCGGCATTAGGCATGTCCAGAAGAGATCATATTTCCGAGATCAGTCGACAGAATAACTGGCTCCCAACTCACGACAAAGTCCTCCTTAAAACTCTATCGCTGACACACAAATCCCTCAATAATGCTGCACCCATTTACTTGGCTGAGAGATTCCACAAGCAGACGTCTACTAGACCTATAAGACTCGCCAACAAAGATTGTCTTATTATACCTAGCTTCAAACGGTCCACAATTGGAGGCAACAGCTTCCCAGTGAAAGCGTCCAACTATGGAACACTCTGCTCCTAGCCTAAGAGCTGACCAAACCTACCACAAGTTCAGAGCCAACACCATCATATGGCTAAAATCCAACAACCAGCATTCCTAACCCATGCCTACTGTTATGGCAACTACAGCCTGCAATTAGCCCTCAGCTAATCTCTATTTTTGCATGTGCCTTTTGTATACCATGTTTGTAAATATGCCCTCCTTGTATCGATTTCTTACCTGTATGTATCCTGTATGATTCTGTGAAACTAAGCTTCGCATATTCTTGTAACTGCTGCGCCCTTTTATCCCCGGGTATGACGCGCATTATAAATAATAAACAAACAAACAAACATAGTCCTCTTTGGATTGGTATGTTTCTTGGTCCCGGTTTTCCTTTGGGGCTCCATGCTATTTTTGGTCCTTTTTGTGGGATAGCCTAGTCCGTTGGTTGTTTTTGTAGAGTTACCTCTGTCTTGTTCCGAGGCTTTGGAGTTGGTGTGTCACCCGGTGCTGTTCTGGCTAACTTTGGGTGTTTGGGTTATGCGTTGGTTCAGGTGTGTAACCGTTTAACACCTCTGAATGGGCGAACTAGAGCAGTGAGTTTTAGGGTTGGCTATGGGGCATAGCTCAGTTTGATTAATTAATCCTCATACCCTATCTTACCTCCTTTTTTAACATTTGTTTATCCACATCCTCCTTCCCCACTCCTTTCAAGCATGCTACCATCACACCCATTCTCAAAAAACCTTCAGCTAATCCCCTTCTTGCCTCCAACTATCGCCCCATCTCTCTTCTTCCCTTCCTATCTAAACTTCTTGAGCGCATTGTCTATTCTCAACTTTCCACCTTCATCTCCAACCATTCTCTCCTCCCCTCCACCCAATCTGGCTTCCGCCCTCTGCACTCCATGGAAACCGCTCTCAACTCTGTCCTCAACTCTCTCCTTTCTGCCCACTACTCAAAGCCTTCCTCTATCCTCATCCTCCTTGACCTCTCTGCTGCCTTTGATACCGTCGACCACCCTTTACTCCTTAGCTCTCTCTCCTCTTTTGGCCTTGAAGGCTCTGTACTCAGTCTCCTGTGGTGGTCGTACTTCCCCTAGCTTTCTTCTCAACCATGGTGTTCCCCAAGGTTCTGTCCTTGACCCCTTTCTTTTCTCTCTCTACACTTCCTTCTTGGCTCCCATTTGGTGTCTCACACCATTTCTATGCTGATGACACCCAGCTCTTCCTCTCTTTCTCCTCCTTCTCTCCTGACATCCATCATAAGCTTTCCTCTTGCCTCTCAGCTATTAAATCTTGGATGTCCTCTCACTTCCTTACTCGTAATTCTGACGAAACCAAAATACTGTTCTTCCCAGCCAACACTCGTCCTGCTCCCTCCCCTCCTCCTTTTTTCTTTTTCCCCCATCACAACTCCCCTTCTCTCCCCACGCCCGCAACCAAGGTCTCCACATTGACCCCCACCTCTCCCTCTCTCGCCACATTTCTCTCACTGCCAGATCTTGCCGTTTCCACCTCCATAACATTCGTAAAGTTCGCCCCTTCCTAACCTTTCACGCTACTAAATTCTTAGTCACCTCCCTCATCTTCTCCAGACTCTTCTACTGCTCCACTCTTCTCTTTGGACTCCCCTCCTCTCACCTCTCCCCCCTCAAATCATCAACCACTCTGCCATCCACTCCCTCTGCCTTCTCTCTCCTCATGATTCCATCTCCTCTTCTCTCAACTCACTTGGCTGGCTCTCTTTTCACTCACAGCTTAAATTTAATTTCCTCTCTCTAGTCCTCAAATCCCTCTATGCCCTTGCCCCTCCCTACCTATCCTCCCTTCTCACTTTTTATAGTCCTTCTTGTTCACTCCGTTCTGCGGATCTCTTTCTTCTCTCTCCTCCTCCACCCTGTGCCCCTTCCCGCTTCCGCTCCTTCCAATTCTTGCTCCCTTCCATTGTAGCCGCCTACCCCTTCCTGTCCGTTCTATTACCTCCTACCCCTCATTCCGCACTTCTCTAAAATCCTATCTCTTTCACTCACCCCCGTAGCATCCTTTTTTCCTCTCACTACTGACTCTACCTCTTCCCACTCCTCCCACCCCCTCCCTCACTTAGCCCCTCTCCTTCAGCGCCCTTCCTATAAATAATTGTAAATTATTCCTTGTACTGTTCTCTGGTTCTGATTCAATTTGTCATGCATTGCTTATTGTATTATGCTTGTTCCTCTTGTTAAGCGCTTTGGATTAAAGCGCTATATAAATAAAAATAAATACAAGTAAATACAAATACAAATAATACGGCTGCTGGGGAGGAATAAGAACAAACTATGTGACTAGCTATCTGTTGTAGTGGTAGAGATCTTATGGTTTGAATACAGCAGTAGATGGAGGCCCGCTAGGTTTGGGACAATAGAGTGGATGGGCAATCCTTGGGTAGGGGACACAGCGGTGGAGGGGAAACACCTAGGATTGGAGTGCAGTGCTGGGAAGAGGACACTTGGAGTAGAATGAATCCGCAATGGGGAAAGGTGTCAAAATTGGAGATATAACAATGGTTCTATGGTATTTTTTCAGCAGGAATTCTGGCGAAGTACTTTACTTTGTTGTAATTCTGCTGAAAAAAACTCAAAATTTGTTTTATTTTATTTGGGGGGTTCCCCCATAATCCCACCATTTCCCTACACTAATCCCCCTACTTCAGGCATTTCCCCACCCATTTTAAACCCTTACATCCCCCATATAATTAGATGAGTTTTTTTTGGCAGAATTCTGTCGAAGTAAAGCACTTCAGCAGAATTCATGTAAAAAAAATTACTGGATACCACAACAATTAATGCAAGGTACCTAGATTTGAGATACCTGGGAAGTGGTAGAAAAGCTCAAATTGGAGCCCCAACAGCAACTGAAGCAACACCTAGAATTGGGATACCTGGCCAGTGGGAGAAAAGTCTAAATTGGGGTCACAACAGTAAAAGTAGAAACACCTAGATCTGGGATAGTAAATGCAAACACACTTGATCTCTGATGCCTGGAAAGTGGGAGAAATGCACAAATCGGGGACACAACAGTAAATGCAAACATTTAGATCTTGGATACCTGACAAGTGGGAGAAAAGCCTAAATTGGGAACACAACAGTAAAATAATGTTAAAAAATACTGATAAAGTACACTGCAGTGATTGAACAATTATTTACTCGCTGGCCAACTTTGGTTTGATGTGTTATGTAAGTAAGAAGAGTGGTATGGCTTTTGGAATACAGTAACTGCTGTATTTCCTACCCAGACCACACTTATCTTGTCAGTCGCTGCTGTTTGACGGCTGATTGGCTTCACAAGCAAACAGGAACTGCCCTTTGCCTTGGGGTCCTTAGCCGACAGTGCTGGATGGGCAGGTGCTGCGCTGGAAAGATGTCTTAGAAGGAAGAAAGGAAGGGCCAATCAGGGGTGGAGGTCCGGCAGAAAGGTAGAGGAGGAAGCGGCTCAGAGAAAGGAGTGTGGGGGTCGGAATAAGCACAACTGAACACTGAAAAATGCTTTTGACACCGAAATGGCACTAGTCCAGCAGGTTCAGACCAAGGGAGGCAGGCACACTTCTCCAGCATGGGGTCTGGCATGGATTCACATGCTCATGAATATTCCCCGGGAATCCTCGGTAAAGAAAGAATCAGTATCAGTTTTGTTTCTGATCTGTCTTTCTTAGTAGTAACCAATCACTGATCTCTGGGTCATACTGCCCCCAGCCAATGACTGCCCTCTCCCTAAGCCCCGCCCCTGGCAGCCATCCTCAGATTTTTACCGCACGCTCAAGTGTTGGGAGTCCTCGTGTTTAGCTCTCGAGTTTTTTACTGCGTTTTCAAATTTTTTCAGGAGAAATTCTCATTTTTTCAGTTTAATCGAGCCTCAAGCTCCACCGTTTCTACTTCCGATAACGGGGACCCGTTTCGGAATTCTTCTGCGCCCCTCAAGGGTGAAGTTTTCGTCGAGTTTACGCTTCTTGGAGGATTCCGGAAGATCTGCGGCCTACTTCAAGACATGGCCCAGGAAAAAGGGAGCTTGATGCCCGGATCCAAGCTGTTCAGGAACTGCCCTGGATGCAGATTATATAATGTTTTCAAGGAGGACGAGCATTTGCAATGTCTCTACTGCCTCCATGGGGACAAGACGCACGTGGAGAAGGACTGTGCGTTCTGCAAGAACCTTTCGGAACGGACCCAACAAGATCGTCGTTCCCACCTCACCACCTTGCTGGAGAAGGGCACAGCAAGTGAGAAGGCGAAGAAGAAGTCTGAGCGGGCTTCTAAGTCCTTTGAGGGCGCCCCAGCGACGGGGGCCCAACAGAAGGCCAAGCACCGCAAGTTCACGGGCTCCGGGAGCGCCGAAAGGTCGGGCTCTTCGGTTGCCAAGCAGGGCGCTACTTCCCCGGCACGTTTGACCACGAGCCAGCGCTCTGGGTCGGGGAAGAGGAAGTCTGAGAACCCGGGCAGGCCGCTGGAGCGGACCCGGTCGATCTCGAAGGGGGAGCGAGGGGTTGACCCTCCCCCAAGGCGAAGGCCCAGGACGCACCTAAGGTGGTGAGGGCCTTGATCCACCCGGCTAAGGCCTCTACCGAAGTGGTCTCTGCGAACCCGGCGGAGCCGGCTGAGACTACGCCAATGGAAACGGCCTCTGGGCCCAGAGTATCCCTGCCGCCGCGGAGGGAATCCTCTTTCCAGCCCATCGCTAAGACCCCCGTGAAACCCCCGGCTGAAAAAGAGGGGGGGGGCGGTGGCCGTTACAGACTCGGAATCAGCCTCTGAGGAGGAACTGGTGGAGACCGAGAGGGGCCTCAACGAAAGGTCCATAGGCCTCAACGAGAGGTTCATAAACCTCACCGAGAGGTTCGAGAAGGTTCGATCCTAGGGGACGGTCCCTACTGACGTGATCGATGATAGCGACGAGGACGACGAACAGGGCCCACGGGAGCGAACATCCAGTCCGTCGGAGCCATTGCCCGAGCCCCAGGATAGCTCGGCGGCCATTTTGTTGGCAATCCAATCCTTATGTACTGAGATAAGGATGAGATTACCACGCACCCCGACGGAGGAGCCAGAACCAGGCCTGTCTGGAAGCCCTCCGAACAAGCGGAGGAGAGTCCACCCACCCTGCTCCGCCCTTCGTGCCTGCGAGACCGGCGGACCCCTCATCCCCCTCGCAGGGAGAGGATACGGCGATGGATACGGGGACGGACGACGAAGGCGGCGATGACACAGCGGACATCCCGTCGTCGCCTCCGCCGCGGGCGTCCCCAGCCGACGAGATTGGCTCTTTCCACGCCATGATAACCAGGGCATCCAAGCTCTTCCAGCTCTGCCCTGAAGTACAGAAAAAGGAGGGGTTTCTGTACCAGCGACGAGAGGCTAAGAGGAAGACGGTCCTTGCGGTGCCTTTACTCGACGACATCTGGGACGAGGGGCTTGCTGTCCTCAAGAACCCTGCCATGACACCCGCCAAGAGGGACAGGTACGAGAAGAAGTACCGAGTCCCTGATGCCGCCCCCTTGTGCCTCAGGGCCCAGCCCACGCCGGACTCGGTCGTCTCGGCAGTGGCTAAGAAGAAGGCAGCGGGCGCGGCGGCTTCAACTTCCACCTCCCCGCCGGACAGCGAGGGTAAGAAGTTGGACTCTATGGGACGACAAGTCATCTCGTCGGCGGCGACGACGATTAAGGCGGCCAATGCTTTAGCGATCGTGGCCCGCTACGACAGGGAGCTCTGGTTCAAGATAGCTCCCCTGCTAGATTTCCTGCCGGATGACAAAAGGGCAGAGGCCCTAGAGATTCTGCAGGAGGGCGAGGTGGCGTCGGATCACGCCATTACGGTGGCAACGGACATTGCCGATAACGGATTTCACCAACTGGGCAACAGAGCTTGCCTCCGACAACGAGGATGGCTCAAGGCGACAGACTTTCACCAGGACATCCAGACCAGAGTGTTGGGCATGCCGTTCCATGGCAACAACCTCTTTGGTAATGCAGTGGATGAGTCTCTACAGGCCATCAAGACCGACTCGGAGAAGGCCCGGGCCCTTGGGGTGCTTCAGCAGCGACGGCCCTTTCGGAGCTCTGGAGGCAGACAGCGTGCCTCCAAAGGATCCAGCGGTGGCTACTTCACCTACCGCCAGGCGGCCCGCTTCTCTTCCCAGGAGGCCTACAGAGGTTGCAGCAAACAAGGGGGTTCCTGCCGTCGTCGGCAAGGAGGCCAAGGCGGCAAGGCCGCCTCCAAGCAAGAATGACCCGGCCGTGTTGTCGGGCCCCCACCGAAGCACCCCGGTGGGAGGCCGGCTGACGAAGTTCGTCGGCGTGTGGGAGTCCATCTCCACCGACCGTTGGGTGTTGGACACCCTGGCCAACGGGCACTCACTGGAATTCCAAAAGAAGTGCCCTTGCATTCCTCTTGTGGCCAGGAAGGAAAATCACATCCCTCAACTGCTGTTGGAGGCAAGGGCGATGCTCAAGAAAGGTGCCATCGAGCTCGTCCCCAGAAGGCTCCGGGGCTCCGGAGTGTACTCAAGGTACTTCCTCGTCAGGAAGAAGACAGGCGGTTGGCGCCCCATCCTGGACCTGCGCCACTTAAACAAGTACATCAAGGCACAGAAATTCAGGATGGTCACCCTCCAGCACGTGCTGGGACAGCTGGAGGAAGGCGACTTCCTATCGTCGCTGGACCTGGAGGATGCTTACTTACGCCACTACCAATTCAGAGCCCTACCGTTCGGATTAAAGTCGGCACCCAGGGTTTTCACCAAGTGCCTGGCACCAGTGGCGGCACGGCTGCGCCTGCAGGGGATCCACGTCTACCCCTACCTGGACGACTGGCTAATCCGGGCAAGGTCAAGGGGACTCGCTGTCGATCATACTGCGAGGACCGTCCGGTTGCTCACGGAGCTGGGGTTCTCCATCAACTACCCCAAATCCCACCTTGTTCCGTCGCAGGTAGCACTGTTTTTGGGGGCGAAGCACGATACAGTGGAGCAACTGGCCTCCCCTTCAGAGGAGAGGACCAATACCATCCTGGGCAAGGTACGGCGACTGTTAGCCACGGACGTGGCCAGGGTGAGGTCCATCAAGTCCTTTCTCGCGATGATATCTTCATGCATCTATCTTGTACCCCTTTGTAGACTTCGGTTGCGTCCGCTGCAGGAGTTCCTCGACGCCCGCTGGTTTCAGGCAGGGGGCTGCTTCGAGGACAGGATCCCCCTCGACGAGGAGTTCCGTCGGGCGATCCTATGGTGGGGCACCCGGGCTCACCTCACGACGGGCACGGACTTTCAAACCCCGGCGTTTCAGTAGACGGTGACTACGGATGCCTCTATGGAGGGTTGGGGGGCCCACACCGGAGATCTCCATGCAAGAGGCCTTTGGCTCCCGGAGGAGAGGTCTCTTCACATCAACATCTTGGAGCTCCGTGCAGTGTTCTGGGCGCTCAAGTCGTTCCTCCCGTCCCCCAAGGACAAAGTGGTGAGGATCTTCACCGACAACACCACCACGATGTTCGACATACGGAAGCAGGGGGGCACCAGATCCACAGCCCTATCCAAGGAGGCCCAGGATTTGTGGCACTGGGCCGTCGCCCAGGGGATGTTTCTGGTTCCCTTCCACCTGGCAGGAATAAAAAACACCATTGCTGACTCACTCAGCAGGGAGCTACGCTCGTGCCACGAGTGGGAACTGTGCCAGGATCAAGTGGATCGACTCTTCCGACGATGGGGCAAACCCCAGATCGACTTGTTCGCGACGGCGACGAACTCCAAGTGCCAGAGGTTCGCCAGCAGGTTCCCCCAGCCGAGGAGCATGGGCGATGCTTTCTCGTTCCCTTGGGACAGCCTGTTTCTACACGCGTTCCCTCCATTGCCGTTGCTGCTCCGCCTCATCAACCAGCTCAAGAAGTCCAGGTGCAGGATGATCCTCGTCGCACCGGCGTGACCGAGGCAGCTCTGGATCCCGGACCTTCTGGACTTGTCAACGTCCCCGCCAGTCAGGCTGCCGGCGGATGCAGATCTTCTCTCCAGAGAAGGAGGCGCCATTCTACACCACGACCCACAGTCACTGAACTTGCAGGCCTGGCTCCTGCCGCACTAGAGTTTGGAGGGTACGATATCCGGCTGATTACAGAGAGGTTCTTGCAAAGGCCAGGGCGTCCTCAACTCTCAAGTGTTACGGTCATAAATGGAATAGGTTCTCTGTCTGGTGCCGTGCACAGAAGATTAACCCTCTGCAGATTACAGCCCCTCAAGTGCTGCCGTACTTACTGTCGCTGGCCAAAGCTGGACTGGCTCACGCCTCCATAAAAATACATCTGACTGCCATCTCCCGATATACCAGGACTATGGGACGGGCGTCCTTGTGGTCTCATCGCCTGGTAAAGGAATTTATGAAGGGACTATTCCGATCATTCCCGCCGGTGAAGGCCCCTGCCCCGGCGTGGGAACTTAATGTGGTGCTGACCAGGCTCATGGGGGCCCCATTTGAGTCTATGCATTCGGCGCCTTTGAAGTTTCTGTCATGGAAGACAGCGTGTCTATCACCTCTGCACAACTAGTGGGAGAGATTCAGGCCCTATCTTGCAAGCCTCCATACTTGACTTTTCATGACACTAGGGTGGTGGTGAGGACGCACCCCTCCTTCATGCCCAAGGTGCCGTCGGACTTCCACCTCAACGAGCCCTTGGTGTTACCAGTTTTCTTTCCGTCGCCTTCGACGCCGGCCGAGAGGACTTTGCACTCGCTGGATGTAGCTAGAGTGCTGAAGTTCTACGTGGACCGCACAAAGAGTTTTCGGAAGACGTCACAACTGTTTGTGAACTTTGGGTCTGTGAATCAAGGGAAGGCTCTCTCGAAGACTTCCATTTCCAGATGGCTCTCCGGCTGCATTATGCATTGTCACCGGTTGGCAAACCGACCGCTGCCCGGCCGTCCGAGAGCCCATTCGACCAGAGCGATCGCTGCTACCACGGCGTTCCTGTCTAGTGTGCCCCTGCTGGACATCTGCAGGGCTGCTACGTGGAGGTCGACGCACACCTTCATGAGATTCTACTGCGTCTATTGGGACTCCAGGGAGGAATCCAGGGTCGGCCAAGCAGTGCTGCTCAACCTGTTCGCCTAAGGTGAGCCTGGTGAGAAGGTAAGAGATGCTTAATGTTGAGTTATAGTGCTTAATGTTGAGCCTGTTGCCACCTCCCGTGGTTGTGCATGTGTATACTGCTATGTATTCTTTTATTCATGAGTCTGTGAATCCATGCCAGACCCCATGCTGGAGAAGGAACAAGTTATTTACCTGTAACTGTTGTTCTCCAGAATGGGTCTAGCATGGATTCACATGCGAACCCTCCCACCTACCCCTCTGCGGCTCTTCACTTGGTCATACTGCCTCTTGGCGTGCTACCAGGGGCGGGGCTTAGGGAGAGAGCAGTCATTGGCTGGGGGCAGTATGACCCAGAGATCAGTGATTGGTTACTACTAAGAAAGACAGATCAGAAACGAAACTGATACTGATTTTTTCTTTACCGAGGATTCCCAGCCTGACGACGGGGAATATTCATGAGCATGTGAATCCATGCCAGACCCATGCTGGAGAACAACAGTTACAGGTAAGTAACTTGTTCCTTACCCAATCACATCAACAGCTAAGTCCGGTGCACAGGTTGATGTTCCAGGGCCCAGAAGCCTATATGTAGTGGGGAAGTTCTCCACGTTGGGTCTCTCTTGAAATCAGGGTTTGAAGTTGTGGGTAGCTGGGAGCTATTTAGCGCTTGCTCTAGCCTAGAAGAGCCTGGTTACCCTGACACCAACAGCTACCAGAAGCTACTTTTAGCTCTCCTGGCCAACTAATGATAAACAAACATGTGAATTTAAGTCTGTGCATTTGTGACAATCCGTAAATAAACATTAGCCACATATCTAGATGACATTTTAAGCATAAGGGGTCTAGCATTTTATGTGGAATTTTGAATTGTGGAACGCTATTTGGTAGCTCCTCGTTTCCCAGTGGTGGCTCCTAGACACTGGTTAATGCTGGATACCCAGGAGCTGCGTTTAGCTCCTGCTTATCCAATCTCAATTTCGATCGCTGTATGAAATGGGGACATTGGGTTGTTTATTTGCTGTGGTATTCTCTTAAAAAGGAAATTAGAGTGGTCTGGCGCCACTTAACCTCTCCTGAGGCAGAAGGACACTCTAACCTTTCAATTTAAAATGAAATCAAATGCTTTTTTGTACGAACTTGCAGTCGTGCAAACTGAGCCTAACAGAAGGAGGAAAGCTAACAGTTTTGCTATTGTTTTCTTTGAGCCAGTGTGGGGGCTGTGTGTATATTTGCATTCCTTATCAGAACTCAGAACAATTACAAAGTAATAGATTGTGATAATATGAGCATAGAGTGTTACAGCGATTTTACACTGGCAGTCTGTTCTTTCATGCCATCCAGCGAGTCAGCAGAAGGGCCTGATTTATCCCATCTGAAAACACAAGGACCAATTCAATATGAAGAACATGTTTAATAAGAGGTGTTTTCTTTGGTGCTGCACAGTTTTACTCAGCTTGGATAACTAGCTAATATGGTACTAAGTCTTCGCATTGTGGCATTCACAAAAGAAGCTAGACCAGTCTACCAGTGAAAAGTAATGACATGTGTTGCCAAAGTAATGCGTGAACACAGACCAGACAGGCTGGGGACCGTCATCTCCATTTAGACCCGTGCCATTTGCGCTGCCTGCCGTTGAATAATTATAGGTATGTTTCAATGTACACAAAACAGTGACACAAATCAAATTGTTGTGTTGTGGTGCGGTGTCACTGATGTCTCTCCTAAGATTACGCTACACAACCATGTTTACCACAAAACGAGAAGCAAAGAAGTGCAAACTGAGACCTTCCATGTGCACAAGAGGACCCAAATGCTAGACAGAGAGAAATGAAGACACAAATACACAGCGCAAACACATAACAACACATAACAACACAGATGAGTCGAGCACACTGTGGAAACACGTTTGCTAATATAGTTCTCACCCACAGTGCAACACCTCACACCATCCTACACGCAGTGCAACCCCATCAATGGTGCAACCCACATTCCCATAATCTCAGGCAAATGCACTGTCAGTGCACCCCTACATATTATTTCATGAATCCACTCTTGCCTTCATCCTCACAGTGCAGCCACAGTGCAAGCCCAGGGGCCATCTGCACAAAGTCCAGCCACACTTTATCCCCACAGTCCGCTCTCACCAGCCTCAAAGCATATCTCCATCCACCACAATCCCATACTATGTTTAGACCACGTTATACTCATGGCGCAAAATGTGCACTTACCACTAGTCATTGGCCAGTGATAATTGACTCTTGGCGAGTAAGAAATGGTGAACCGTCTGTCTGTATGTATAGAATTGAGATGGCAAGTGACCTTTTATGGCTAGCTTGCGACTTGAAATTTTGCACCCTGTTATAATGCTTGGGAAGAGCTCATTTACCTTGGCACTTGAGGTCTAGAGGCAGTGTGGAGGTTGAATCTTGTTCTGAGGTACTTACATTACTCTGCATCACTTTATTTGCAGCACTGAGCTTTGACTGCTTGCATACTTATATTCATAGGCAAAGTATGAACCTCTTTGACCCTTTCGAACCCAAGCAGTCAACACAGCCACAATCTTAATGGCTTGTAAGGAGAGATGCACACTCTGAATATACGTTGAGGTGTGTTGGAACAGATGGTGAACATGATGGGCTATTGAGTGTGTTGGGCTCCACGAAAGTCGGAAGGAATGTGGGTAGGAATGTCCATGGCAGTGTAGAAACAGGGAACGGCGTGGTTCTGGGACAGGAATGGTTTATGGGTCAGAAAGTGGTGCTGGGAAATGGAGGATGCAGGTGTCTGGCATTGAGCGGAAAGCAATCTGAGAGTTGTCACAAAATGTATGTGAGATAATATGATCTGACATGTTGGTTCTTTTTCAACCATTGTTTATTGTATCATTTGAAAATTAATGACAAATAGCAAAACTCAACAGCATCACATCACGTTTTCTGAAAGGTGCCAGAACAGCAAAATAAGATACTATTTTTCTTTTTTCTTTCCGATGGCTTTAAAGGCTCCAGTGCCCAGTGCCTTCAATGAAGTTGTGTTGGTAAACCCACATAGACTAATGTCTGTGTTCAGCCTCTGGACGTCTTCTGTAATAATTCAAGCTCAGCAGTCTCACAAAAGAGAAATACCAAATTAAACAGAAATGGTCAGTCTCATTGTAAATCCTGACCTACTAAAAGTTCAGAGGTCTCTTTCTGGAAACAAACGGCATCCCCAAGCCACTCGCAATCTTTGCAGGTGCTAGTGTTAACATTTGCGTTCCCCTGGATGAACTTTTTGCTGAGTGAGTACGAAGGGGGAGACCTACTGCTCTCCACCTCTTTGGTTCCAAGTGCTTGCGTGAGTGGTGCAGGGTGCATTAAAAGACAGTTGGGGCCTCATTATAACTATGCCAGTCTGGAAAAACACTGGTGCCGATAAGCTGGTGTTTCCGGACCAGCACAGTACGACTCTGCCGGTGGGTGCCGTCCTTCCCACCAGGGTCAAACCTAGCAGGCAGAACGGCACCTGCCCGCAGAGATTGACAGAAGCACCGGCACGTTATTAACAGTGCAGGTGCTTCTGTAGTCCCCATTCCCATTTAGTCCTATGGGACTCAAATGAGAATGGGGATTTGCAATTACCGGTGCCTGACTTCCCGGAACGCTGGGGTTGTAATCCCCCGGCGTTACCGGCAAGCCAGGCGCCGGTAAATATTGCAGGTCTGGTGGCAACCTGCTGGTAGCAGCGGCAGGGTTACCGCCGGACTTCTAATGAGGCCCTTGGCCTGACTGGGTGGTGTGTCACCTGGCGGTTATGGTATGTTTTCCTAGTACTCTCCTGAAACGCTTCGGTTTGGACTGGTTTGTACAGGTGGGTACACACAGGGCAGAACTCTCATGTTTTCCCTTGCAATGGTGAAAGGGCATCCAGTCCTGTATTTCCGTTGAAATTCGGGGACTTGCAGTTTTACCTAAAGGAAAAAAACAGGATTGGATGTCCTCACACATGCAAAAGGAAAGCAAGAGACCTGAGACAACATGGGTAAGACTCACTTACCACAATGTGCACCCTGGCAAGCTTGAGAGGCTTGGGGCTGATGAGCGGGGACCAGGACAACATATAGAGGAGTAGCACAAAGGCCACGGTCAAGGCGGCGATCAACAACAACATTTTGGAAGCAGGAGTTGGCAGCCCTTGGAACACCCAGACCGTAGCTGGCTGTTCCAGCCCTTTGTCCGCTTGCACCGACCTAGAGACACGTGCAGTACAGGGTCCGGCATATACAGGGGAGCGCTGTGGCCATTGCCCCACCACACTGCTTGCCAGTGGCTATAGCTATCTGATTCTTGTTTTTCTGGTGACTTTTGAGGAGGTTTTCCGCGTCACTTTCCATTCAACATTGTTCTGACAGCTGCCCTCTGCCAGTCAGAGGGTGTAGTGCAGCCCTTGCTAATGTATGGAAGACACTTCTTTTCACAATATTTTTGACGTTTGCAAATTTGTCCTGCTGCAAATTAAATGAAAGGTCACCAAAATCAGGTCACTTAACTTAGCAGGGACACTTTCACAACCATTTTGAATGTCATTCTGTTTCACGCACACCCTCAATATGTTTACTGAAGTTGTTCGGGTGTGAAAGAAAATGGCCCTCATTAGGAGGTTGGAGGGAACCATGCCGCATTTAGCTGCATGGTTGCCTCCTTACCGCATACCGGGCCCGGGTTCCTTGAATGAGGACTTACCGGGCCATGCCAACACTGGCGGACCCGGTAATTCCTCGTCCGAGGAACCCGGACCCGTCCATCCCCATTCCCATTTGAGCACCCAAAGGGCTCAATGGGAATGAGGAAGGAGCT
Organism: Ambystoma mexicanum; assembly: GCF_040938575.1. NCBI lineage: Eukaryota > Metazoa > Chordata > Amphibia > Caudata > Ambystomatidae > Ambystoma > Ambystoma mexicanum. The sequence goes on along the minus strand of NC_090935.1, from coordinate 1,144,011,710 downwards.
AACAACGGGCCCGTTTATAATGGGCCCGTTGTTAGCTCCCTGGTCTCCTCGCAGGACCTGGTAAGGACGCCTGATTTTACCAGGCGCCCATTGCGGGTACCGCGAGGAGACCTCGTAATAGAGCGTAATGAGCTTACCGGCACCGTCACCATTACCAGTGCCGGTAAACCCATTCCGCCAACCTCCTAATGAGGGCCAATGTGTACCGTCCCGGAAAAAGCAAATACTGCAGACCCAATGAAATTACAGTGACATCACTAGCGTACTGCACACTTGAACAACCCCCACAAATCAGTACATGCGCATTTTAAGACATTTTAGAACAAACATAACTATAACAGTAACTTATATGCCTTATCAACAACTTCACCCTCTTGTGCTTTTTCAAAGACAGTTCTACTGGTACAAAGTATCAAGATTAAAGAAAAGTGGACTTGAAATGAATAAAAGGTTCAAACAATTGAAAAATGACTTATATTTATCAGTGATGAACATAGTAAAAGGACATAAAATGGACATAAAACCATACATCATATTTATCCATGAACAACCTACAACTAAAACATTATGAACGCTGAATGATAAATGTACAAAATCAATTAGATATTCAGGCATATACATAAGACAGCTCTGCTTCCCAACATTCTTATCACTTGTTTTAAACACCATTAGGTTACTTTTACCCTAAACATGGTATCTGTAGTTGATTTTAGAGAACCTATTGTTCAGGATAATGACACAGTGGCATAAAATACAACGAAAGAAAAAGCACACAAGGCAAAAAATTAGCCAAATAAAGGAGAGTAGGTCCATACTCAACCAAGAGGGGAGTTTACATAGTTTGTCAAAAAGTAGAATTGTCAATGGAGGTTTTCCAAACGCTTTGCATTGCACTTGAATCTATTAAAGACATGGAGGAGAGAATTATGCGTCTCTTGTATTTATTTCCGAATTCAACAAGAAGCTTATGCAGCATCAGAATCCCTGCAAAATAAGAACAAATCAATATCATAAACTGTCTAACTGTGTAGTACTCAAATAACAGTTCCTATAACTCCCATACTCCTCAGGAAAAGTGACAGGAAACTCAACATTTTTTCCAAAGTCATATGATCTCTTCCCAGTCACTGATGGCGTTGTCACTATTAACTCCTTTGTAACCAGAACCTCTCCTTCTTTACTTTGCGGACTGAAGTGCTTGCATAAGAAACTCCAAATCTGAAACCAGTCTTGCAACAACTGCATTCATCAGCTCTTCCTTCTGGGGTGCTTACGCGAGCAACTACCCCTCTGTCGATGGTTTCGCTTCTGTGCCTGCAACAATAAAGGTAAGCTTGTTACTTCATATCAAATGGGCATTGTACCAATCATAGGTTTACAAAGTTCGGCATTCGAAAGGTAATACATTTCACAGATAATACATATTATACTCTTACGTCCCGTCCCCTTTCCTCCATACTACATTGGCGTCCCTTCCAAGGGACGGGAGACGGAACCTTTTTCACCAGAAAAAATCTTTTTCCCCTTTAAATTTAGAGGCGTGCAGGTGTATGGCCCCGGGAGCATGCGCTGCCCTGACTCCGCCCTCCGGCGCCACACCTCAGTCCCCTTTTCCATGTCGACGGGAACGGGCCAAATTCACCAGCGCTCCTGGGTTTGGCTTCGGCCTTGTAATTCCACGCATGGATACTTCGCCTCTTTGTCTTTTTTGTCTTTTTATCATTCAGGCACTCGGTCCTCAGGCATCGCGGTCCTCCCTGCAGCATTTGTACTTCCACAGGGTTCAGCAGGTGTCCATCCTGCAACAGGCTCTTCCCAACTTCAGACTCCCATGCCCTCTGCCTATGTTGCCTGTGCCCAGACCTCGGTTGGCATGCTTGTACAGCGTGTGGCTCGCTGTCCTCGAAAGCGCAGAAGAACAGACTAGCCAGGTGGAGGGAGCCCTTCCAGAATTCACCCCCAAAGGACCACAAGAACTTCGTTAAACATCGAGCCAAGCCCAAGGTAGGGCTGCTATTCTCCATCGCACCCCGTGAGGGAGACTCCTTCACAAGGACTCACCCGCACCGGAGGGACCGGTCAGCACGGGCACCGAGGCTGCCGCAGCAACCTGCCTTCGGGGCGAGGGATCCTTGGATACTTCCAGTGGTAGTGTTGAGGGACGGAAGGTTCTCGTACCGGATTGTCATCCGAGGAGCTCCGCGCTTGTACCAGCAATATGGCAGAGGGGCTACGCCCTAGTACTGGTATTACGTCCAAGGGGTTGCCTAAACACAGCTTTACTGACCCCCGGGTAGAGGGTGTCACCTACCGGGCCTAGACCAGAGGAGCGGGGTAGGCCTTGTGATTTTCACGGAAGAGTCTTGGAGGAGGCTGGGCCCAGCGAGCCCAGCAACATGTCGCAGGCACGTGGCAGGCAGCTCGACAAGATGGCCGCCACGCCAGACAAGCACCAGTCCGATGCCATTCCAGGAATTCGGCGAAGAACGAGTTTTAAGGTGGGACTGGCCTCAATCAGGTACGTGGCCTACAGCCTATCCCTCTTATGCGCAGGGCAGCTTCCCACTGTGTCCCTATGGGCAGGGTATGCAGCGACTCCAGCAGCTCCCGTCTACCCCGTCAGTACCCCCTGGCACCTTGACGGCCACTGAAGAAGAGTTCTTCGACTGGTTCCTCTGCCTCATGAAGTTACCTCGTATGGGGGTCCTCCTCAAGGACGCCATCAGGGAAGTCCTCTCGACTATGCTAGTGGAACCACAAGCGCCTCTCCCGGTGCCCCCGGCACAGCCACTGCCTCTGGCTCCACAGCCCATTCCTCAGGCGGCTGCGTACCAGCCTCTGCCACCTCCTCAGCCTCCGGCCACGGTCCCTGTACCCCAGCCTCTGGCGCCAACGACTCCTTCACCTCTGCAGGATCCTCCTGATCCACAGGATACAGATGAGGAGGAGGATACCGATACGCCATCCTCATCCAGGGCCTTCCACAAACATCTTGCAGGACTGGCCGAGTATCTGGGCCTACCCCAACCAGAGGTGGAGCAGCCGGCAGAGTGGGTTCTGGCTGAAGTCCTCACGCAACGCCCCTCTGCTAAAACAGGGATGCCACTGCAAACCGATGTAGTCTCCCTGGCCAAGAAGGGTTGCCTCAAACCCCACTCGGCCCAGCCGGTCAATCGACACCTGGATGCCAAGTACAGGCAGAGGGAGGGGGATACACTCTTGCTCTCGGCCCATCCTCAGTCACACTGCTCTGTGATTGCTGCGGCATCACTACACTCCAAGCCTCAGTCGTCCTCAGCCTCCTCTGCGGCACTGCTAGGCAAGGAGAAGATCTTGGAGGCGTACGCCAAGAAACTCTATTTCAACGCGTCCTTGCATCTTTGTCAGGCCAACGCAGAAGCCCTGTTGGCGTCAGCTAACCAAAGGTTATGGCGGGAAATTGCGGACTTCCTCCCGGAACTCCCTACGTAGAGCCAATCACGTTTTAAGGCAAGGCTCGCTGAGGCAAAGCTGGTGGCGCAGGACCTCGTGGAATCCACCGTGGCCCATACTGACACCTCTGGTCGTGCCATCTGTATCACCACGGACCATAACCAGGTGGGCCTGAGAGTTGTGCTGGACCTTTCCGCCCTCAACCTGTCCTTACCCCTGCAAACATTCAAGATGGTCACGCCAGCTTTTATAGCAGAGACATTGTGCAGGGGGGACTGGATGTGCTCCCTGGATCTGAAGGGCACGTACCTACACTGTCATGATCTCTGCTTCCAAAAGATCAGGACTTGCCCGACTCCCTTGGAAGCAGACCCATAACCCCGGTTCCGAGTGCCAGCCAGTCCCAATTGGGACCTTTTGGACCCTGTCCTGGCGCCAGTGGCACCAGGCTCATAAAGATGCCCAGTCCCAGCGCTGGAAGCGCCGGGCTCATAATGCTTGGGTGGACTTACCTGCAGCAGACCATGCTGCTTACTTACCTGCCAGTTGAACCCCTGATCCTCTTCTGTTTGGGACTACTTTTCCTGTTGGGTGGGGCAGGAGCCACTCCCTAGGTTCAGAACACTGGAACTCTTCTGGAAAGCAGGAACTCTTTTCTTACCTAGGCGCGGCTGTGGAAGGAGTTACCTAAGCACTACAGGAGGCTATTTAAACCACACCCGATGGATGAATCTTGCTTTGTGTTATTCTGCATTCTCTGCAGCAGAACGCTCATTGTGTCTTCTGCTTCTGATCCTGGGCCTAAGGGAACAAAGGCTTACCATCCTGGAATCCAGTCTTCAGCAGCACCTGTAAAGACAAAGAAAGAACAGGTTAGCACTACGGTCTTCAGTGGCAGCGCATCTCTTACCTGGTCCATCGGCTGTCACCAACGCCTCGCGCTGCATTCCGGCATCTGAAATACAAAGGCTTACCTACTCTTCGCATGCTCCGGAGGTCTTCGCACTGCATTCCGGCATCTGAAAGACAAAAGCTTACCAGCTCTTTGCACGCTCCGGAGGCCTTCGGCGCTGCATCCCGAATCTGAAAGACAAAAGAAGGTGCGTTTAAAGACATTGGGCAACTTTATTACTCACGTGCCATTACTCCTTCCCACGCCGAATCCAGTGGGTATTCCAGCACCCTTCAGCTTCTCTAAAGCTCCGAACTTGTACCTGCAAGATAAAAGGGACAGTCAGTGCGCATCGTGAAGCAGGCTACAAGCGCTTACTTACGTGCTTCCAGGCGCTTCTATTCCTCACGCGGGTTCGATCCTCAACTCTCATCAGCCCGCCATCCGCCATCGCCGGAACCCTGCAAAACAATAGATATCATTACAAAAGATTTTTAAGACATTTGAAGTGCCCAGAACTTACCGTTCGTGCAGTTAACGACGGACAGCAGTCCTCTGAGGTCAAGAGGCCTGCACCCTTATCCATTGAAGAAACTGGTTACGGCACCCTGCCCCGAGGCAGATGGAGAGCTCGGCGTTCACTTACTTAAGGTGAGGGCGTTAACCTTTGGGGTTCTACAGGAGAAGAGAAAGGGAAGAGGAGAGAGGCACCCAATAACCCCAGTTCATTAATCCCATATTTTCTATCTGCAGACATCTTACTCTTCAAGTCAGACATACAGTGCACAGAGGTCCAGCCCAAAGAGCCAACCGTGTGTTACACATCACCTTTGAAGATACGGCATTCACCCAGTCAAGACCGGCGCCTCTGCGGGAATCAGGTGAGCGTTACATACACGTCCCGATTTGGTAACCCCATCCTTCTTTTCCTATGGTTCAGGATCATGGGCTACCATTTTCAAAACAAGGTCCTTCACTTTGGCCTCAACTGGGCCCACAGGGTCTTTACTGGGCTCATGAATACGGTGGCGCCCTCCTCAGAGCGCAGGGCCTCCACATCTAACCATACCTCGATGACTGGCTCGTCAGGCCTTCATCTCCGGAAGTGGTTCACCACTCTTCCCATGCCCTTATGAAAACACTGCACAATCTGGGCTTCTCGCTCAATCTCAAGAAGTCGCAGCTGCAGCCCAAGCAGACTGGCATTCTTTGGCCTCACCTGGGACACGTGCTCCGAGAAGGTATTTCCATCGGAGGACAAGATCTCGGCCATCAAGAGGGCCTCCACCTATTTCCTCAGCAGAGAGATCACCTCGGCACGATGGTACCAACATCTCCTGTGTCTATTGGAGGCGGTCCTGTTAGCCGCTACGCACACGAGATTTAGGATGAGGAGGATTCAGCTGCACTTCGCAGCCTCATGCAACCAGGAGCGGGACTCTCAATTCGAGATGATCAACGTTCCTCCATCTCTCCATTCGGACCTAACATGGTGGTCCAGGGACTGCAACCTACGGATGGGCAATCCCTTTCGCCACCTACTTTGCAGGCCACCGTCACCACAGATTCCTTGCTTGGGGGCTGAGGAGCCACCCTGGACGATCTCTCGGTCCACGGCACCTGGGCTCTGCGCGAGCAGGAATATCACATCAATTGACTAGAGCTGAACGCCATCTGGCTAGCGCTCAGGGCATTCCTACCACTTCTCAGGGGCAAGGTTGTCCTCATCCAGACAGACAACTCGACCAGCATTTACTATGTCAACAAGCAGGGAGGCACCAGATCTCTCCCTCTGTGCAGACTGGCAATCAGCATGTGGGAATGGGCCCTGGAAATCAACATCTACCTCACGGCAGTCCACCTCCCGGGGGAATCCAACCAGGTTTGAGCGGGCAATTACGAGTGGCAGATAAATGACCTTGTTATTCAGGAGATCTTCAACAGGTGGGGTCAACCCCAGGTGGATCTCTTTGCCACCTGGCACAACAAGAAGTGCCCTCAGTTCGCCTCTTGGCAGGGACAGGGCCCCGGCTCCCTGGGCGACGCACTTCGGCTTCAGTGGTACGGCATGAAGGCTTACGCCTTTCCCCCACTCCGCTGATTCACAGAGTGATTTGCAAGATCAAGGAGTCTCGCCAACTCAACATCATTCTAATAGCTCCATGGTGGCTGGCCAGGCCAAGGTGTTCGGAGCTGCTCAGCCTCTCAGCGATTACTCTGATTCACCTCCCGACGGGCCCAGCATATCTTCTGTTGCAGCAGAGGGGCAGGGTCGTCTACCCCGCGCCACAGAAACGGGCCCTCACAGCTTGGTACCTGAGCAGATAACGCTGTGGCCCTCACAGCTTGGTACCTGAGGAGATAACACTGTGGCACCTCAGCCTCTCTCAAGCTAATCTGGAAATCATTCAGGGCGCACAGAGCAAGGCTACCAGGACCCAATATAAAAGTAAATGGACCAGATTCTGCCTCTTGGCAGATTTCAAGGAAATCGACCCCCTGGCAAGTATGTTGGACGATGTGCTCTCCTTCTCGGCGCACCTCGCCCCCTCCGGTGTGCAGGTGGATACCTGCCGTACCTACCTTGCAGCCATCGGGGCTTACAGGAATTCAGACGAGGAGATCTTCTCCAATCCTATCGCCAAGAAACATTTGACGGGGTTCGCAAGGCTCTACCCTCCTGTCAAGATGCCGCACCCCTTGTGGGACCTCAACATAGACATCGGCGCCCTGGCGCACAAACCGATGCAGTCTGCGGACATCAGGTTGGTCACCATCAAAATGGCCTTACTAGTCGGCCTCAACTCGGCTTGCAGAGTCAGCGAAATCCAGGCGCCGGTCACCTCGGAACCATATAGTGCCTTTCACAGGGACAAAGTAGTCCTGCGGACACACCCAGCTTTTCTACCCAAGGTGCCGTCTGTTTTCCACTTGAACGAGGAAATAGTCCTGCCTACGTTCTTTGCCGATCTTAAGGACGAAGCACAGAGAGTGCTGCACTGCCTGGATTTCAGGCATGTCCTGAAATTCTACTTGGACAGGACCAAGGGCTTCCGCAAATCGGACGCCCTGTTCGTCACTTTCGGAGGTTCAAGACCAGGCTATCAGGCCCCCAACGCCTCCATATTCCGCTGGATGGTCTTGGACATCAAAGAAGCGTACGAGGGCCAGCACAAGCTGCTCTCAGCCAACATGCATGCCCACGCAGTCAGGGCCAAGGCAACAGCCATCGCATTCCAGCGTCATATCCCTTGACAAGTCATAAGCAGGGCGGCCACCTGTGCCACTCCCTCGGCTTTCTGCAAGCATTACTGTTTGCACGCCGGCTCTAGATCTGACGCGGCTTTCGGACAGGTGGTTCTCTGGAACCTATTTGCTTAAGGAGGGTCCTCCGCTCCACCCAGGGGCTACATTCAGTTGTAATCGCCCATGCAGTATAGAGGAAAGGGGAAGGGATGTAAGAGTAATTATAAGTTACTCACCGTAGTGACTAACATACTCTTTGTCCATAGTCCCCTTTCCTCCATACGTCCCACCAACCTCCCCCCTAATAAATACTGGTGTCATTAGGCAATGTTAAATCTATTATCAACGCGTCAATGGGGACTGAGGTGTGGTGCTGGAGGGTGGAGTCATGGCAGTGCATGCTCCCTGGACCCCACCCCAGTGCGCATCTAAATTTAAAGGGAAAGAAGATTTTTTCTGGTGAAAAAGGTTCTGTCTACCGTCCCTTGGTAGGGACGCCCATGCAGTATGGAGGAAAGGGGAATACGGACTAAGAATAAGTTAGTCACTATGGTGAGTAACTTATAATTTATTACATTATGCGTGCATACTCCACAAGTGTTGGTTGTATGACTCGCACTGCTTCACTCTCTTTTTGCGCTTATGGCAACCTCTCCTGTCATTGCTTCAAGGTACACCCTGATAAGTGTGCATAGCTAAAGGGCTGCTGCTCGACTTCAAATCTGTGCGCTGCAGTGAGGGATAATACTTGTCTCTGCGTCTTTAATGGAATCAAGACTTTCCTATTCAAAGGGTTTAGAAAATCTCCATTCTATGTCAAGACCGGAGGCGAGCATGATGCTTGTTTAAAGCTTACTTGGCACTTCAGTAGCTGGTAAAGCTATCAGCTTCGAATAAAAATCTCTAAAGATGGACTTGCCTGAACAGTCGGCTGTCCTCATAATGTCTTCTTGACGGACCCCTACATAAAAGGCCTTGAATGCCTTTGTGCCCCTGACTGAGTGGGCCCCGAATACTCCTGTGTTTATTCCGTCTCCTTTAGAATCCGCTGGACCCATCTTGCCAACGTAGGTGAGGAAACCGGATGGCTATGACAACTTCCTTTTCTTGTCTGCGCGCAGAGGCACTGCAGCTTTTTCGGACGGCTTATGGCATCGATTCGGGTGTGCCGGGAAAGCCATGTAGGCAATTACCCTGGAATCACATTTTGTCTGGCTGGATATGTGAAACACTCTACCGTCTGGGGAAAAAACTCTATTAATAGATCCATTGACCGTACGTCAGATACCCTCCTGCAAGAAACTAGACACAGCAATGCCGCCAGTTTGCTAGAAAGAGCCATTCTAGACTTGCCGCTTTCTGCCAGCTCTGCAGGATAGTTCGGGATGTGTTCTGGAGGTTCTGAAATGGTATCAATATGTTCGCCAATGCACCAATTATGCCACACCGACCAGGCGGCTCTATAGCATCTCATAGTGGACGGTGCCCACGACTCCTTAATGACCTCCTCCGCCTTTCCCGAAAGGCCTTGGTGGAGCCAGCACGCCCTGGACCAGGGATTATGCTTCTTCGACCTGGTGAGGATTACCTTGAGGACCTGTCAGCAGGCGATAGCTCGGGGGAATGTTGGATTGGAAAATCCACAGAAAGTTCCAGAGCTAATGGAAACGAAACTTGCTATTTCCAAAGCGTGTGATCAGGAGTAGATCTGTGTCTTCCCCTCGGCTCTTGGTCAGTGTCCTTTCAATGCAGGCAAAGGGGGTAAACGAGTAGTGGATTCTGGCCCCATGATTGCAGGAATGCATCAACCGCTTGCACGTCAGGATAGGGTCTCCAACTAATGAACCTCAGCAGTTATGTTTTGAGCCGAGATGCGAACAGGTCCGTATGTTGCCCAACAGGAGGATATGCGTGAGCCTGGTTTCCAGTTGCAGGAATCCCCAAGATATCTCGGGTTCCAATCTGCTACAACTTTGGAGGGACCTGAAATATACTCAACTGTGAAAATCAGGTTCACCTCGAGACTGTAGTGCCGGAAGTCTTTCACGATCGCTGCGTGCAATCTGGATCATGCACCGGATGACTGAGATGCTGTCTATCTTTAGCTGAATGCAAAATCTCACTTTGTCTCGTACCAGAGCTTGAATCGCAAAGGACCCCGCTAGGAGCTGCAAGCAGTTCATATGTTGCGAGAGCTCTCCCTGGGACCTTTTGCCTCCATGGAGACTGACCTTCAACGAGCTCCCCACCGGACCTGCTTGCGTCTGATTCTATTACTATATCTGGAGTGGATCTGACGATCGCTCTGCTGTTACATCTTTCTTTGTTTTCGAGCAGCCAGTGTAGTGCTACCCGCGTACCTGAGCACCTGCGGGTTGTAGAACAGCAGGTGCCCTATTACTTAGTGGATGCACAAGTGAACCCTGAGTCATAAGGTTAAGCAGTTTAGAGCGTGTCCATAGTGTAGTTCACGATACGGTAGTTAACATAAGTGACTTCCTTACGCGTAACTTTTACGCTATTTTCCAACGCACTTACCTTATCTATAGGACTTTGACCATTCCAGAATGGAGGTCATCGTAGGTGATTGATTTCACCATTGCTTCCTTGCAGCGGTCACATGACCGTGTTTGCACGTGATGTGACACGAATGGGGATGCTCTGTAACTGCTTTTCTTTTTAAATTCTATGATGTGCAAGCCGCATTTGGATTTTAAAGGTCTGAGGAAGCCTGAGCATTCAGGCGGAACGCGTGACCATCTTCCACCCGTGGGGTGAGTGTTTTGTTCAACCTTATGGCTGTCACAGAGGCGAATGATTTCACCTCTGCGTTTTGTAATGTGCTGTATAAGTACCAATAAATATGATATTTTAAATAGCTAGGTCTTGTGTGCTGGAGTATTTTCTACACATGCCCACTGGGTGTTTTTTTGCAGTGTTACAACCGCGCAGGGGCTTGTGTGTTTTTCTCATATTCACAAATCTGGCTAAATTCGTCACTCCAGCACCAGCCACTTAAGGAGGTAGAGCGCCATCATTTAGCTAAATTGATTTACTCATACTTAGCTTAAGGCTGCCACCGCCCTTGACTTAACACACTGGTAGAGGGAACTGTGGAAAAGCCCAGTAATCTGGTATCCAATACTAGTCAAGGTGTGGCCGCCCGTCTCTGTATGAGAGTTATAGTATTTTCCTATATTTGGTAAACGCTTGCGAGATTTGTATCCAGTGATGTTTTTCTGACTAGGGGGAGACCAACTAAGCACTTCTTAGCCACGTTCTAGTGGAGTGAGGAGGGAATAGCACGAGTTGATTTGCCCAGTGCTATCGAGCTTAGTCAATTAGCTATTTTTCATACAGCACATGCAATAGATCTAGCGCGGGTTACAGTTTTTCTAGCCCGCAGCTATGACAGACCAGGTTGAAGCCAGGAGACGAGCGGCGGCAAGCATCCATTTCAACCAAGAGGCAACAACAACTGATATTGAGGTGGACAAGAGTCTTCCAGCAAGTCTGACTGTACAGCAAAAATTGGACAAGCTTGAAAAAATAAAGAAAAAAGATATCGAAATGGTGGGAGGCCATGACACTGCAAACATATCTTGAAGTTCAAAGAATCCCTAGAGGACTAAGAATCCTCACAATCCCTATGTTTGAAGATATGAATACCGAGCTGATTAAAGAATGGACAGACCACACCAACACATGCTCCTTCAAGATGATTGAAAGTTTGGTCAAATATGCGAAAATAGATAGAACCAAACTACTTAAAGACATTGAAGTGATGGAGGAACAGCTTTTTACTTCAGAAGATGGTGATGAATGTAAGAGGAGACTGTCACGTCTGGAAGAAAATCTGGAGAGACATGAGGGAGAAATCAGAATGAGAAAACAACACAAGTTCAAACGAGATCGTATAGACTACGAACAAGGGAGGATTTATACTTTTGCTAAGAGGTTTGATAAACCCATCAAAATCAGATTGCAACAAATGGAAACCAACAATGCTCAAGCATCAGTCCCATTAAGTGAAGAACCAAGCAGCTCTGAAATGAGTTAATCAGAAACAGAAGGAATGGGCTCAAAAAAAGATTTTTTTTTAGAGGAGTTCAAACTACTACATTTGGACAGCAAATCAGAGAGAAGAGGATGAGGCCAATACAAAGGACCAGGAAGAGGATCAACAACAAGAGGGGGCAGAGGAAGACGAGGTGGGGGAACAAACACAGACAATCAATCGCCCATGGCAACGAGATCTGGAGCCAAGGAGAATGTGAAACCCCGAGGCAACAAGACCTCCAATTAAAAATGTTCAACATCTCCAAGAGAAACCTGACAGACCATGAATCATCAGTGATTTCCCTGGGTCTTTCCTTTAGCCCCTCGCACATGTTTGATTATACTTCCACCAGGGTAGATTTATTCAAATTTACCAGAAAACTCAAATTGACCAAATTTCACGCCACCAACATTGAGGATAATCTAGGCATTAAGAGAAAACAGGCAGTGAAAGAGGTCTCCATATTATCTGAAAAAGATCTGACTAGCCTTTTATGTTTGGCCAATATGGAAGAAACTGTGGAATCCAACTTCGACAATAACATCACTATGGATGAGTCCATGTTAGAAGCAACGTTTGGCATCTCTACTGATTTAAGCTGTCCCACCAAGTTTAAACCACAGTTGATCTTCTGTCCCAATTTTGCATGTGGACCCATTGACATTTTTGAAGAACTAGTAATGAAAGATCTCAAAAAATTATCTAGTCATATTGCACCGGCCAATCGCAATCTCAATCACTCGCAATTCCAGGCATTACAAACGTTGAAAAGCAATCACTCCTTAGTCATCCGCCCTTCGGACAAAGGTGGAGGTATTGTTGTCATGGACAGCGACAAATATGATCATGAAGCTAAGAGACAACTGAGCGACAGTACCAACTATATACCAATAGAAATGGAGACGCTATCGGACACCAAACTGATATACCATGGAATGTTGAAAGAGTGGTGTGATTTGGAGCTTATAGATCGAGATGAATACTTCTTTCTCAAAAATGCCCATCCTGTAACCCCTTTGATCTACTTCAACCCCAAGATCCCTAAAAGCCTTATGAATCCTCCAGGTCGTCCTATTGTGTCTTCAATTGGCAGTCTGCTTGAGAACACATCCAAATACTTGGACTTCTTCTTCCAGCCGTTTATTTTGAGTCTCAACTCATACATACGAGATACTGTGGACTTGCTTGCGAAGTTGGAAACATCAATTGGGAGCATGGGTATCTACTTGTGTCATTAGATGTAGTGTCTCTATATACCTCAATACAGCACATAGCAGGCATAAAGGCATGCCAATCATTCTTGGAAAGTAGATCGATCAGCTACCGCCAACACAATAAGATGCTATTGAATATGTTGCAATTTTGTCTTGAACACAATTATTTCCTGCATGACAATCAGCTTTTCAAGCAAATACGTGGGACAGCAATGGGGTTGTGCATGGCCCCTATTTATGCCAACCTTTATATGGGATGTTGGGAGACTAATCAGGCGTGGACAGAAGAATTGGAACATTGGACCCAACATATAAAAATTTGGTATCGATTTATCGATGATTTGTTTATTATTTTGGATGGGACTGAGTTGGAGCTAAAGGAATACGTGAAGATACTTAATGACAACAAGTTAAATTTGGAACTAACCACGGTCATCAGCAAACACAATCTGGTATTTCTAGATGTGGAATTCCGGGTGGAGAAAAATATGCTGACCTCCAAATTATACAGGAAACCCACCAGTTCCAATTCGACTCTCCACGCCAAAAGTCATCACCAAAGAGCCCTAATAGACTCCATACCCTATGGGGAATTTTTGAGAGCAAAAAGATCCTGCAGCAATAGCGATGACTACATGAGTGAAGCCAAAAAAATCGGTCAGAGATTCATTAAACGAGGATATGAAAAGGATGTTATTTCCAAAAGCTTTATGAAAGCAAAAATACCTACTAGAGAATCCTTGTTGTCTAGAAAAGTGAAAGCGAAAGACAAAAAAAATCAGGCTAATCACAGGGTTTAACCATCAAGCCAAAGAAATTAGAATGATAATGAATAAACATTGGAAAGTTTTGCTCACTGACACTCATCTCAAGCCAGTACTTGATGACTTCCCTCAGATCACTTATCGCAAGGCTCCCACGCTCAAAACTATGCTGTCCCCTAGCATGGTAATAACCAAACCAGTGGAAAATACAGGAATGATTCAGAGTTGAAGAACTGGTTTCTACAAATGTGCTCACTGTAAATTGTGCTATCATGTGTCTAAGGTTCCCTTTCAGAGTGTGAATGGCCACTGTTGGAAATACAAACACAGAATTTCTTGTACCATGAAATATGTGGTCTATGTGATTACATGTACTTGTGGCCTTCATTATATAGGCTCGACAATAGGTCCTTTAAAGATGCGGATTCTCCAACACTACAGAGCCATACAAAATGGAGGTTTAACATACCCTCTCACTAGCCACTTTCAAGAAAAGCACAATGGCGATGTGAAATCTCTATCCTTTATGGGGCTGGCTTACATACCACTGAGCAAAACATTAGGCAACCGAGAATTGAAATTGAGGCAATTAGAAGCAACACTCATTTGTAAGTTTGACACCTTGAGACCGAAATGATTGAACATAGATGCAGAACTTTATGTGTTTTTGCAAGCCTGAGCTTTTCATTCAAAACATATATAATAATATGAGTGTTGTATACAACCTTGTTTTTAGATATGTGTTGAAATCTAAACTTGCCATCTGCACACTTGGCTAGGGGTAAAACTGGAAATACAGGATGAGCCTTAGGCAATTACGCTATATTTATATCTGTATGAATTGCACTGTACTATTGACATAGGAATTGCTATTTGCACATTGGGAGAAGTGAGTTAGACATCTCCATACTGCTATGTATCGATAAGCTGAATGACATATCTAATGAGGCTGCTTTCACCTTTTTTGCACTTTATCATTGACATAGGAACTGCGATTTGCACAAGGGAGTAACAGTTGGACATTTGAAACACGGGATGACCTTCAGGCCATCACTTTATACTAGTTTGAACTGTACTCATTAATTGACATAGGAACTGCTATTTGCACATTGGGAGAAGTGTAAGTTACACGTCTCCACATTGCGATTTACCGAGCTGTTGATTTATTTATTTAATAAGGCTGTTTTTCTCTTGCACTTTATCATTAACATAGGAATTGCTATTTGCACAATGGATATTTTAGTGGTGTAATGGAACATATTTCTGTGTATTTATTGTAGTAGGCTGCTAATCTGAAGGATCAAATCATTGACTCAGGAACTGCTATTTGCACACTGGGAGGAGCTATATGATGAATTAATTTTACTCTCCCTCCAGACTCTGGGTTCACTTGTGCATCCACTAAGTAATAGGGCACCTGCCTGTAAGAATAATGCCTATTATAGGCATATTCTCGAATAACGGGGCACTTGCCTATAGACGATTTGGCTGCGGCCGCTGTGCGCGTAATCCCTGGCTTGCAAACACTGACCCTATGTGAGGGCATATGTCTGAGAGCGGCTATCCTAGCTGGTTTCAGTCATCCAATTATGAACAGGCACACTTGTGCTTACTTGTTACACATCAATTGTAATTTTACAATAATATTTTAAATAAGCAGTTTAGAGCGTCTCCATTGTGTAGTTCACGATGCGGTAGTTAACATAAGTGACTTCCTTACGCGTAACTTTTACGCTATTTTCCAACGCACTTACCTTATCTATAGGACTTTGACCATTCCAGTATGGAGGTCATCGTAGGTGATAGATTTCACCATTGCTTCCTTGCAGCGGTCACATGACTGTGTTTGCACGTGATGTGACACGAATGGGGATGCTCTGTGACTGCTTTTGTTTTTAAATTCTATGATGTGCAAGCCGCATTTGGATTTTAAAGGTCTGAGGAAGCCTGAGCATTCAGGCGGAACGCGTGACCATCTTCCACCTGTGGGGTGAGTGTTTTGTTCAACCTTATGGCTGTCACAGAGGCGAATGATTTCACCTCTGCGTTTTGTAATGTGCTGTATTAAGTACCAATAAATATGATATTTTAAATAGCTAGGTCTTGTGTGCTGGAGTATTTTCTACACATGCCCACTGGGTGGTTTTTTGCAGTGTTACAACCGCTCAGGGGCTTGTGTGTTTTTCTCATATTTACGAATCTGGCTAAATTCGTCACTCCAGCACCAGCCACTTAAGGAGGAATAGCGCCATCATTTAGCGAAATTGATTTACTCATATATATATATATATATATATATATATATATATATGTATATATATATATATATATATATTACACGGCCACGGTAGTGGCCATGTAGTTATGGTTAAGTTGCTGTTTCCATAGGAAGAGCACTTTTTGGGCGGCTTATAACTCTGCTCTGCTCCCCTTGGACAAATCCACACCAAACCTTGCAAAAAAAGTGTATGGGCCACTGTGAATTGTTTAGCAAATTTTGGTGATGTTTGGTCCAGGGGGGAAAAGCTTTGCGCACGTCTACAGCCCAAACGGCTGGACGGATTTTCACCAAATTTGCGGCAGGAGCTTGGTCTCAAAAGCGTGCTTTTGTAAATTTGGTGCCAATCCGTCCAGTAGCTTTCTTTAAAACAACCCAAAAATACTTCTGAAAAAATTAGTGATATCTATGTCCGCTCCGCGGACACACTTCCCTGTTCGTTCCGCGGACACGATACCGATTGGCTAATCCGTAGCGTCATGTTCGCGGACATGTGTCGCGTTCACTGAATGGATGTTGAACGGCGTGAAGTGCATCAGATTCTGTCGCTGCGCCCGCCATCTTTCATTCGTGTTTTGGTGTACGCGGACATCGCCGCTAACACATATAAAACAACACACCATTGCACTTGTTAACCGAGGCAGGCACCTGCACTGTTTGATGGAAACAGCAGTTCTGCAAGTGTATGGGAGTAGCAGTTCTCATGCATGCATTCAGATATGTTGTTGCAAAGTCAGAATGTATTTTCATTCTGAGTGAAGGTCACTTGGTTTGCTTTTTTGGTTGCGAGCTTAGTAGGCCCACGCATCCGACTGAACCCATTAGGGTCAATTGTTTTTTGACCTTGAGCGAAAGGGAAAATTCAGAAAGAATGCAGGGAGTGCAAGTTTGGAAAAAATACCATTTGATAAGATTATGTATTCAAAACGTTTGTAAGACACATGTAATATCAGTTGAAGACGATTCTTTGCTGCAAGTACATCGCTGTCTGGGTTTAACGAAGACAATGGAGACGGTAAATATCGTGTAAGTTTACTTTTGACGACTCTACACCGGAACAAGTTTTAATTTTTTATCACCAGAACAATTATTTTGGCATTCTAACTGAGGTATCTTTCTGTGTAGTTGTCATTTTATTTTAAACGTATGGAGAGTGCAGATTCTGGCCGTTTGTAGGCTATCATTAGATTCACCCATGTGCAATGCTATTATTTCTTTAAAATGTCATGTATGACCACAACGATTTGTGTATCAGTTTCCACGTTCTTTTTGTCTTTTTTTAAATTGTTTGGTAAAGGTTGGGTATTGATATGTATTTTCTGTTACGTTTTCCGAACAGCTACATTCTGCCATACTGTGATTGCATGGATTCCAGATGCCAAGTGATGGATTCTGTGGACGCCAGATGCACGTACTCGTGACTGGCTGCCTAACCATCACTGTATTGTGGGCCGACCGGCCCGGCCCCATTTGTCCATACGCTGGAGTGGCCATTAGGAGTAACATAACATCTTTTATGGTGGTGTAGGCCAAAGTTCATGCCAGCGTCTTGGAAATCACTGTGCGACCGAAGCGGTTGCTTTATCGAAAGCGAATACTTTGTGTATGCGAAAAGATCAACGTGTGCCTCACGATTAACATTTTCGATGACGACCGAACAAACAAAGTTACTATTTGATTGAAAATGGGAATAGTCCGATGGTCTCGGACAGTTCATTGTGAAATTAAAGTACTTTACAAATTCTAAAATGGTTAATGTTTTTCTTTAAAAAACTGTTTATTATTTCAAAATGTAATGTGCTACGTTGTACGTCACTGTGTGTTCATTTGCAGGTTCTGCGTCACGGCCCATAGGTGCTTATGGGCGCATTTGGCTATGCTGCAGAGGAACGTCATCCGAAAAAATGTACAATATCATTAGCGTTGGTTATGTGACAAGATGTGGGAGTGTTTTCATATTACACAAGTGTTGTAATGTAGTTAAAAAACGTAGCGGTATACGTTTATTGACTGAGGGGTAGGCTGCAGCCATGGGGAGTGGGCAGAATGTCGAGGTCATGGTATAAGGTCATTATCCGCACAATGTGGCTACTGGCCATGACCAGAAGGGAGAAAAGATAGGATTACAGTGGCCATGTCCACCTGGGACTGGCTTTGTGGTAAAGTTGTTCGACATTACGATACATTTGAAAGGGAGGAAAAAAGTGCTGGTGGTAATATGTTAACAGCGTTTCCTCATTGCTTTTTGCAAGCTGCCATGGAAAGCGAAGAGGGGCCATGTATGGAACAACCGCCTTCCCTTTCTATGGTGGCTATCTTGGAAAAGGATTTTGTTTTCTAAATCGGGACACCACAAGCGTCCAATGTTACAACGACAAATCCTCTTTTTCTGTAGCACACGTTACTGCTTTGCAAATCTAGATTGTTAATGGCAAATGTTATTGCGTCTATGTCCTTTACTGAGAAATATAAAGTAGATGGAGTGTATGCGATTTAAAAAAAAACATTTTTAAACTGTGAAAGGTGGTTCTTAAGGAACATTTACTTTGTTTACGAATGGCTTCTGTTTGGGAAGGACAGCCAAGAAGGAAAGTTGCAGACGGAAATGATCAAAGAGGCACCAAACAGTAATATGGGGGAGTAGGTGGACGGGGGAAAATGTTGTGCGTGTGTTATTTATAAGGTAGGGGCAGTGTTTCTCATGCTCCTTCATTACAGCAGTGGTGCTGTTTCTTGGGTAGGAGGAATGGCCTTAGCTCATGTCGTTTTCTTATAACTAGTACTTTTGTATTTACTGTGTACTACATTGTTAATGGCTGACTACGAATAAGTGTTCGAGCTGTGAAGGGAAATGTTGTAGGTGGAAGTTCCTACATCAGTAAAAAATGTATTTCCACACTGTCCACGAGGCATACATCTTATTGTTAAGTGTATACGGATTCTCGGACACGTCACCGTGCTGTGCGCCAGCATGTGGTCATGTGGCATTCTCCACAAGGTGTGCAATGAAATCAATGAAATCAGATGTTACTTTACATTATGGTTACGTGCTACTACTACAAACCAATCAACTTTAGCAAAGAAACTTTGTTAAAGGTATGTTATGATTAAGTGGCGCTACTAAAAAACTATGAAATTCAGTAAAAAAAACTTTGCTAAAGGGATGTTATGGTTAAGTTGCCCTACTAAAAACCTGTGAAATTCAGTAAAAAAAAAAGTTGTTAAAGGGACGTTATGGTTAAGTTGCGCTACTAAAAATGAAATTCACAAAAAAAAACGTTAACGGAATGTTATGGTTCGAAGTAAAACCGAAAACCCCTTGAATGTGCACTGCTAACACTAACACCCAGGACATCAAAGATGACATCAGAAATGTCATTGATGACATCACTGATGACATCACATGCCTGGCTCCCCCTTTAACAAAGTTTTTTTTACTGAATATAATAAATATATACCTGCCCTATAGTTACGGTGAGTCAGTGAAACATAGGATCCTCTCAAAATTCTATTGTTAATAACTTTTGAATCGATTAACGGACTTGACCGGAATTATAAAAGTGATTAAAAGTCTGCGCCACCTTCCCCTCCCCTGACAGCAAAGTTTCATAAAGATTCGTTTGAAAATAAGAAAGTTATTAAGTGTCAAATCAATTGCTTTTTCTCCAAAAGTGCGGCATATTTCCCATTCATTTCCCATAGACAAAAAAGGTCAATTTTTGCCAAAGCGCACAGCCCAAATCACTGGACGGATTTGAACCAAGTCTGAAACAACTTGGGCACGAAACATTGAAAAGAGTTCTTTGCTTGGTTTGGGATTATTCTGTGCAGTAGTTATTTAAAAATTTGATGGAGAATGGGGAGCCCTCATTCCCCCCAAAGAATAGACATTATCTCCATGGTGCATTGTATGATCATGGTTTTCAGAAATGAAACGACCGCCATCTTGTTTTTCTCTATGCGAGAGATATCTACGACTATAGACGAGGTTATGGGAGAATGAAACACAGTAAAAAGCTATTTGCAGGTCCAAAAACATACAAATGCCATTATGGTAGAGGTGGGGGTGGCGAGAGGGCACTCAGTGAAATTTGGGAGTTGGATTGGGTCCAGGGACAGAGTTCGCAATACAAAGCTTTCTGTAGCCTCGGCTATAACTGCGAATAGTCGACATCTGAAAGCAAACTGCGTCACAGGAGCTTCATGTGTTCTGGGGTGAAAGGGAGAGGGCAGGGGAGATGAGGAGGCTGTCTGGGGCTGGGGGAGCTGGCATAGATGAGGGTTGCACTTGGTGATGGCCTGGGGGGACAGGGAAGCTTTTTTGTATTTCAGCCTTTTTGCTGATATTCACGGCTATATCCACGGTTACAAAGGACTACAGATACCCGCAGGTAAAAGGAGTTCTGTATTTGCGGCTATATGTTTTGTGGCGTCTGTGTTTTATTTATTTTTGAAAGTTAATTTCTGCGATTACAATTCAATTTATGGCTTACTAAAGAAGTCCAGGCAAAACGTAAAATGATCCGTTCTGATGAAGTTTATTGCCGTTTTTGTAAAGGCACAAGTGATAAGGAAACATTGAAACATGTATTAGTGATGTGTCAAGCTCTTATTCCTCAACGAAAACATTATTTAGGAGCTACCGTTGACATTTTTAAACATTTAAATGTTGAATCCTTGTGGCAATATATTTTCCACAGGCAAGTATCGTCTCAACAAATTAATGCAATAGCTTTTTTGAAAGCCTTGAATCTAGAAATAATATAAATCCGGATATATGTAAGGAACACTCAAAAAGTGTATATTTAATCTATCAACGTAATGTAAGATATTTTCTTTTTACTTTGTTATGTTTTCATATTAGCTTTATAAATTGTTTGTTTTATTTCTCCTTTTTTTTCATTTTATGATGAATTAAGTAGAATTAAGTTTGCTGGTGTTTCCTTTTTTTAGGATGTGTTCCAGGCTCTAGGCTTTAGGTTTTAGGTTGTAGGCTCAAGATTTTATTTTGTTATTTTATTCTGTGATAATAGATGGGTTTTTTTATGTGTTCTCCTTCACTTCAAGTTACCTTTAGAGGTATAATGACGTTGGGGGTGAAAAATGACTGGCCTCGCATGGTCAGTGACTCAGAAGGTATTTTAGATTCTTATCTATATAGGTGTTTTTTGATTTTTGTACATGTGAGACTGTAGACAAGAACAGAAGAACATTGTCTCCATAGTTTTAGACACCACATATACTGTAGTTTACTCTGTGTATTGTTTCTCATGCTATCAATTTTTGTGCGTATTAGTTTTTTTGTGCCTTGTTTGTTGTCATGTATTATTTTTAGCTTTCTTTAACTTTAGGTATCATCCATTACTGCTTGAGCTGTGTTGTGTGTTGATATTTTAAGTTTTGTTGTAGTTTTAAATCTGAAGTGAGTCCCTCTCTTCTCAAGCAAAGTTTTGTAATGGCGGCTATGATAAAAGTCAATGAACTGTAGCCGCGGGTATGAGACCAAATATTTTTTGCATATGTTATTGTACTTGTGTATTCATATGTCATAAGTAGTCCTTAAAAGGACTATTTTGGGGTACACTGAGTGCAGTATTTTAGCACCTATGGAGTATTGTTTTGATGTTATCAAGGACTACCGCATTTCCTTCATCAGTTAGGTGAACCACTGTTATGTCAATAGAAATGAGCCATGTAGAACTGTATATTGTTGTTTGATATCCATTATTGGTTGTGGTCTCTCATGAATGCTGAAACTGATTTGTTAACATTTCTTCTGTAGTTCTCAATTTTACCATTACATTTGGTGGTCCATCTCCATTTTTGCCTCTGAGCCATATTGGAAAAGATAAAGATGGTGTGCGGAAATAGTTCCAATAGTTTTCGCATGTCTTATTTCATCAATAAAGTAAGGGATACACCCCGTACATTCCCTAAATCATTGCCTCCACACTGAATTAGTATGATGTTTGGTTGTCTTGTACTTCTTATACTTAACAATTTTGGAAATACTTGGAACCAACGCATTCCTTGCAATCCAAACCATTTAATTGTAAAATCTCTCAAATGTAGGTCCATGTTAATATTTAGTTTCTCACCCAAAAAATGTGTACATATAAATATCAAGGAAAAAAACTTAAGTTGTAGGGATGTTAATGTGAGCACTTAGCGCAACAAAACCCTTGAAATTCAGCTAAAGCCACCTTAACTTTGCGACCCCTGTTGCACAGCCTATGACCCCAATGATGACATTACAAATCACATCACTGATGCCAACACTGGTGACAACACTAATTACATTGAATATAACTGATTACATCAATAATGGAATTAAACATAACATAATTTCTAAGTAGCTCATGAAAAGTCTGATTACCTTAATAACAGTGTAGGCTGTGCACTTGGCCATGAGAGAGGCTGGGGTCACTGGTGAGCACAAATGGCCAAAGCTAGTGCTCGGTTAGTATTTAAAAATACCAATGTGCATGGCTAAAAGCCATGCCTAAAAGCCATGCCTAGTAGCCCATCACTGTTTTAAAATATACAGTGGCCAACTTTGAAAGCTGTTGTCAGTGGCCATGGATAAAGCACATGGCTAGTGCCCATTAATATGTTAGAATATATAGCCGGCACAGGCAAAGGATGTGGCCACTAGCTAGTATTGTGTTGAGGACCATGGCTAGTGACTGGTTAGTGTATGTAATATACAGTGGGTATGGCCGAAGGAAATCACTTATTGCATTTTATTATTTTAAAATATACAGTGGACATGGCCAAAAGATGTACAAACTGCTCAAGCTCAAAGGCCTTGGATAGTGGCCCATATATATGTTACGATATATAGTGGTCACTGCCAAAGATTGGGGCCACAGGCCAGTATTGTGCTAAAGTACATGGGTAGTGCCTGATCAGTGTATATAATATGCAGTGGACACGGCCGAAGGCCATATCTAATAGCTGGTTAGTGTTTTATAATACATAGTGGGCACAGCCGAAAGCCATTGCTTATTGTATTTTATTATTTGAAAATATACAGTGGACATTGCCAAAAGATGTACAAACTGCTCAAAAGTCATGGCTAGTGGTCCATTTAGAAGTTACATTATATAATGAGCACAGTCAAAGATTATGGCCACTAGCCAGAATTGTGCTAAAGTCCATGGTTAGAGCCTAATCAGTGTATATAATATACAGTGGACATGGTTGAAGGCTGTATCCCCTGGTAAAGGCCAACATCTATAGTTGGTAGCCTGTTAGTGTTTTACAATATTCGGTGCACATGGGTGAAGGTTGTGACCGCTGTCCATAACTGAAGCCCATGACTAGTACTCATTAATGCTTTAAAATATATTTGTCCATGCACACCGGACATGGCTGAAGGCCAGGTTTAAAGCCATTTACTACTGTAATTTAATTAGTAATGCCATCTGTGATGTCATCATTGTGGCCATAGGCTGCGCAACAGGTCGCGCGAAGTTATGGTGGCTTTAGCTGGATTCCAGGGGTTTTGTTGCGTTAAGTTCTTACCTCAACATCCCTGCAACTAAAGTTGTTTCCTATGTATCTCGAATATTCTATTATTCTATTGCTAATACATTTTGATTTGCAGGACGGATTTAGCTGATATTCTCCAAACAAAACGTTCGTCACAAGCCCCCCAGACCTGAACGTTTGTGAAGCACTCGTTCAAAATTGAAAAACTTATTAAGAAAGAAAAAAATGTTTTCGCCCTGTTCCCATTCATTTACCCACAGAGAATAAGTCAAAATTTGTTAAAGCTGAAGCACAAAAACTGCTGGGCGGATTTGGACCAAATAGGAAACAACTTGGGCACGAAGTGTTGACTTAATTTCCGGGACAGGTTTGAGGTAAATATTTGACGGGTGTCTCTTGCTCCCCAAAAAATTGCTGGTTCTCTGCTGCCATTTATTTTTGCTCTATGTAAGTGATTATTGTGGTAATAGTGGGGGAATGTGAGAATGCAACATGCTCAAAAAGCTATTTGGAGGAGGAAAAAACTGCAATTGATCAGGCAAGAGGCGGGATGGGGAAAGAGGATACCATCCAAAATTGGAGAGTTGGGGGTGGTCTGGGGAGCTAGTTACAGTTAGAACTTTTGCACATTATTGGGGAATATCATGAGATTCCTGTGCAATACCGCAAGACGTGCTCGGAAAATAAAATGCGTCACACAAACCAAAGAGTGAAATGGGGTAATATGAGAGGGCTGGGGGGGGCGAGGGGGAAGCAGCTGGGCTATGTGGGGGACATGGAAAGAGGAGGGGGGCACTTGGTGATGGTCAGTGCCTGTGAGGACTGGAACAAGTTTTTGATTTTTGAATGTTAGCGGGTAATACCAAGCAAATCCAGCGGGCATGGGTAGTTCCTTGTATGTGTAGTTTGTTGCCGTTCTCAGGCGAATATCGGGGGAAGCCCGCGGGAATAGGAAAAGAGTGAAAAAAAGGACATTTTACACCTACAATGAGCACATCTACTAGGCAGGGGGTAATGAGTCTTTGTGCAATTGGCCATGGCCAAAGTCCATGGCTAGTGGGCCCCATAGAAATCTATTGGTGCAACATGTGCAGTGGTCACGGCCCAAGGACAGGGCTAGTGTGCCCCAAAGAAACTTGTTGGTACAACATGTACAATGACCACGGCCAAAGGCTATGACTAGTGGGCCCTAAGGAAACTAGAGTATAACAAAACCCTTGAAATTCTGTGAAAAAAACTATAGATAAGAGAGAGTTAAATTGATCAGATTCAGCGTTAAATATGCAGCAACAAAACCTTTGAAATTCAGTCAAAAAATCTTGGTTAAGAGAGAGGTAAGGTGATTAGATTTAGCACAACCAAACCCTTGAAATTCAGTGCTTGCATTTGAAGCAAGTCCACCTTAATTTTGCACTCCCTGATGTGCTGTATAGGACCACAATGATGACATCACTTATTATATCATACATGTTTGCAAAAACACGTGCCAGGATCAGACGCGCTTGTCCTGAATTAGTGAATCTAGTGCTGTTATCACATTGTACAAGAAAACATAAAATGTTGGGTATGTCATCCTAATGTATTAAATTTGTAGTTGTTGGAGTTTTCCAATTAAGACTGAAATTCACTGCCTGCCCGATCAGTGCCGCAGAGGCTACATTTAAGGTCGTCTTATATCAGCAAACCCCAGCTCGATACCAGATGCATCAGCGCCATTCCAAGTCTTCCGGCCCTTGTTGTTAGATTTGTTACATTCCCTCCCTGGCACCTCCCAGCACAAATCACAGTGGCCTCAGACATTCTACTGTGATCTGTATAAGAAATGGGTGGTCAAACAGTTTTATGGTCAGGGGTCTTAGACTGGCTGATGCCCTGGAATGTTAGGGTCTTGGGACAGGGGCTTCTGGGCAGTATAACTTAGAATTTGGCTTGGGCTGTGTCAGAGGCACGTGCCCTCCTTCTCGTGGTATAACTGCTCGCATGGAGCTCTCGGCCCCTTCATGGCCTTGCAGGGCGCATTCTCTCTAGGTTACATGTGCTAATGATACAAAACAATGAGAGGTTATCGCTCTGTGTGAGCCTGACCTGTTCCACTCCTGCCCCAGTTGTGCCCTGCTTCCGCATTCACACACCTTTCTCTATGGCCTGTGCCAGGGCCTACTGTCCTGGCTGCAGCACGGCACTAGGCCTTGATTTAAATATGGCTGCTATTTTCCAGAATGGCCTTTTGTGTCTAATGCAATCTACATCCACTCTTGCTATCTCCTATCCCTAAATGCAACCCCTATCAACTCCCCCTCCCCTCTATATGCTCCCCAAGCATCTACCACACAGTCTTAGGCCTTTGCCGCATTCAAAACCTCTTAGGGGCCTCAGACAATCGACCCCTGCTTCCCAAAATCCCCCCTTTCATTAATCCCATATTAACAAACTGCCCTATGACAAACTTCATGTCCTCCTGTTCCCTTCTCTTCCTCTCCAATCTTTCGGCTTCTGAGTATGGTGCGGACCCTTCCTTGGGTACCCAAGCTTTACACACGTGCTGCAAGCTTGCTCCTGCTTGTGCATATTGCTGTATATGCAGCCCCCATACACTGCTAGATCAACCCAGTGCTCTACATAGTTCTCAGGGGCGAGTGGGGGACTAATAATGGTGCCTGGATGGTGAAGGCGTTGTTCTAGAACAATCATGCAGGGTTTATCAGGGTCATCAGTTTGCACTTTGCACTGCCTTTTGTACCACAAGGTGCTCCATGTACCCCAATTGAAAGCATTCATCATTGCGCTGCTAGGCATTGTTTTAGCACAGCACCAAAGTCCCATCAGACATGTGTAGATGATCACCACCACAAGCACTATTACTGGTACAAGCAGCTTCACGATCGCCCCCATCCACGATGGTGCAGAGACATGTTTTAATGAACCAGTCATTGTTTTAAATTCCTGTTTCTGTTTGCGTGTGAGTTCCAAGGGTGTGCAGGGCCCCTATTATATTGGTGAAGGACCCATTGTTGGCATCGTTAGGAGGCACGTAGGTGCAGCAAGAATCGCCAATCTTCCAGCCAACCCCTCCTTCCATGGCCATGAGGGACAATCATGACAAGTCGTACACTCCGTGCTTGGAAAGTGCTTTGCAGCCTGCATAATGTGAGATGGACAAGCCACTGGGAGGAATCTCTTGTGGCAGTAATACCTTGGATGCCCCCGACGCGTGTGGTATCAGGGAACAGATGTAGCAGCTCCCATTAACCTTCTTTTGGCCTACTGAGCGCATGCCTGCGTACCAACTATTACTTATCGTACTTGGGTCTTCTTAGTTGTCTTTTGAAACGCTTTAAAAAACTAGAATGTGACATATTCAATCCTGCGGTAATGTTGGAAAATAACATGGAAAAAAGACAGTGACATAACCATTGCAGTGAACTTGTTCTTTCGTATTGTGGTGTTATTAATATGACAAGGAGATGCATTATTTTTTACATTTTCATCATATGCCGCATGTGTAATATTCTTGTTAGCATATAAAGGGGATAGTTCTGCTGAAAAATTGGCATGGACAATATTAGTACTTAGTATTGTTGCCTTGGCCCCCCTTTTATATGTACTCTTTATATAAAACTACCTCCCAAATAAATCCCTAAGATAAACATTGATAATGCAAAAAATCCAGCAACACAATGCATGACACATATATGTGGAGGACAATGTATCTACTGTATGCTTGTGATTTGACCGTGTGTTTTGTTATATGCCAAAGAAATGCAGACGAGAATCTATTTTTTATTACAAAAGAGAGAGAGATAGAGAGAGCCAGAGATGTAGAGAGAAAGAAAATGTGAAAAATGCGCTTAGCAGCATTTTAAAACCTTTTATTAAAAAAACACAAACATTATATCTAAAAAGTAAAAAAGTAACTTAATAAATAACTTTTTTCACCAATAACATAGTCAAACAGTGGAATCCAATAGTTCAGTAAGTGCACATTATTATATCTAATGGCATCTACTCAATTTGTGCGGGCAGTGTGGCATTCAGGGCCTTATGAATGTTCGAAAGATGCACCAATACCGCATCTCACTTACTTTTACTGCCAGGGGAGTGGCATAGAGAACAGTGTATGGACCGTTCTACCTAGGCTCACTCAATTGACGGACAAAGTTCCTAATAATAAACAGGCCCCTGGGGAGTAACTGGAGTGGTGGTGACATAGCTGAGGCAGTTGCAGCGCCGGTGGTGTCTTCGGATCGTGGAATGTGCAATGTGTAGGGAAATACATTTTATGGCTTTGGTTAAGGCAGGAAAATGGGCCCTAAAGCCATCCTCCAGAACGGACACAGCCCTGTGAGCATCCGATGCTCTCCTTATGGGAGATAAGGGTGTGCGCATGAACCACCGAGTGATCACCTCATGCAGTGATAAATGAAGATCCTTACAGGGCTGCGTGTGGAAACTAAATAATGCCAGAGGCAAGCAGTGCACCCAGTTTTTCCGCAAAATGGTCCACTGCTTTGACAGCTTGCCTTTTCACTGGCCGTTGACCCGTTCTACAATCCTGCTGACTTGGGGGTGGTAAATTGTGCACATCTGATGCTTAATGCCTAGTAGTGATGGTATTTCTCCAGCATGGGGTCTGACATGGATTCACATGCTCATGAATATTCCCCGTCGTCAGGCTGAGAATCCTCGGTAAAGGAAAAATCAGTTTCAGTTTCATTTCTGAACTGTCTTTCTACTAATAACCAATCACTGGTTCATCTTCCGATTAACGGGGACCGGTTTCAGAATTCTCTATGCCGTTCAAGGGCGATTTTTCGTCGAATCTCACTTCTTGGAGGATTCCGGAAGATTTTTGTGGCCTACCCCGCGTGGTCATGGCTCAGAACAAAGGAGAGTCGGCGCCCGTTGGATCCAAGCTGTTCAGGAACTGCCCAGGATGTGGACGACAGAACGTCTTCAAGGAGGATGAGGACTCTCGGTCTCTCTGCTGCCTGCACTCCGACAAGTAGCATGTGGAGGAGAACTGTGCGTTCTGCAAGAACATGTCCGTCCGTATCATGAAGAACCGTCGGAAACGACTCGCTGACTGACTGGAGACGAAGAGCCCAGCAGCAGGTGAGAAGAAAAAGTCTGAGCGGTCTTCTAAGACCTTTGAGGGCGCTCCGGCGACGGGGGCCCAACAGAAGGCAAAGGACAGCGATGCGCGCACCGGGATCGCCGTTGGTTCGGACTCCTCCGCTACCAGGCAGGGCTCAATGTCACCCACTCCGTCAACCAGGAGCCAACGCTCCGACTCGGTAAAAAGGAAGTCGGAGAACCTGGGTAAGCTTCAGGAGAAACCGCGCTCGATCCTGGCGGAGAAAGCCAAGGGGGAGCGAGGCGGTGACCCTCCCCCCACGGTGAAGGCCTCCGACGTGCCTAAGGTCGTGGAGGTCCGGATTCACCTGGCTAAGGCCTCGACTGAGAGTCGTGGCGTCCCTGGTGAATCCCGCAGAGGCGACCCCAGTGGAGACCGCCTCCAGGCCTAGAGTTTCCCTGCCATCAGGAGGGAATCGTCTTTCCAAACGATCGAAAAGATCCCCGTGAAGCCCCAGGCCGAGAAGGAGGGGGGCCAGGTAGTCCTAGCGGACTCAGATACCTCCTCCGAGGACGAGCTATCTCATCAAGGCTGCCCTAGACAAGAGGTTCGAGGAGGCCAGGGCCTGCGGGAAGGATCCTGACGAGGCGGAAGTAGAGAGCGAGGGTGGCGCCGATGTGGAGGGCAGGTTGAAGAGGAACCGGACGAGCCTCGACCGACACTCCCGTCTCAACCGAGGCCTACACCGTTCAACATGTCGGAAGACATCTGGATGGCACTGCACAGCTTGTGCATGGTGATAAGGACAAGGTTACCCTTACTGACGGCGGATGATCCAGCGGCGCCTGGACCATCGTGGAGCCCTCCAGGAAAGCAGAGGCAAGTCCATCCTCCACCACCTTTCCATCCTTCACACCCATCCCCTCCTCCAAGGGATGAGACGAAGATGGCGACGACGGGGACAGACGACGGCGGAGACGGTGGAACTGACCTCCCATCGCCCCCTCCCCGGGCTTTCCCTCCCGACGAAATTGGCTTGTTTCACGCCATGATCGCTAGGGCCTTGTAGCTCTTCCAGCTATGCCCCGAAGAGCAGAAGAAGGAGGGATTCCTGTATCAATGAAGGGAGGCCAAGAGGAAGACCGTACTCTCAGTCCTGTTGTTGGACGACATCTCGGACGAGGGACTGTCCCATCTGAAGAACCCGTCCACGGCCCCTGTGAAGAGAGACCAGTACAAGAAGAAGTACCAGTTCCCAGATTCCGTCCCTCTTTGCCTCAGGGCGCAGCTGCCTCCGGACTCACTAATCTCTGCGGCGGCCAAGAAGAAATCGGCAGGGGTGAGGGCATCGACATCGACTTCCCCGCCGGACGGCGAGGGGAAGAAGCTGGACGACAAGGGACGTCGGGTCATCTCGTCGGCAGCAACAACCATTAAGTCGGTCAACGCTCTTGCGGCCCGCTCTGATAGGGAGCTGTGGTTTGAAATCGCCCCCCTCCTGGACTTCCTCCCGGACGACAAGAGAGCGGTGTTAGGCAGAATCCTGTGCAGTACCCTTAGGGACCACTACACACAATTAAGACTACAAGTGGTAATACAAGTTCACCTTTACTATGTTACAGTGGTAGCAGTAGAGGAGCAGCCAGGCTTATCTCGAGTATATGAGCAGTAGCAGAGATTACACAAAGGACCACAATTACTGTGACTTAAGCAAACACTGACTCAAGGTTTCAGGTAAAAAATATAAGTAAATTTATTTTTAAACCATCTGTTATAAAACACTTCACTTCTATAGATTGGAAACCACAGGTAAAGTACACCACACACAACTAATTCCACTTGTGCCAGCAAATTCAAGGTAAGTACATTTGGATTTGACAGACCGGTGTTGCGATACTAATGCTTATCCGCGAGCAGAAATGCTCACGAAGTTAAAACACTTTGTACTTAAGAATTTAAAACAAGGGAAAAGTGAATAAAAATCAAAGGCAATACTTTTTCAAGGCAAGGAGACTCGAGGATAAGTTCAAAGATACAGATTAAAGTCAATAGGCCTGCGCCAGTGTCAATGGAGCTTATGCTCAGTTGCCGAGGATCACACGTTGAACAGTTCGAGATTCGGGATGCCAAGAGTTCATAAAGATTGTTAAATGGAAGGAAAATCTATAAGAAGGAGGGAAGAAAGAACACATCTTTGTTGAGGAAAAGGGTTCACCCCGATTCCGGCTGGTCAGATGGAGAGAAAGACCAAGTGTGCACAGTACCTTATTCCATTGGAGAAAAGCTGGTGCCACAGCAGTTGTTTCTGGTAGTTCCTGCAGACTCACGGTTCCTGCAGCTTCAGTCGTGGGGACAAGAAGGAGGACGTCTGGAGAGATCTGCACTACCCAGGGATGAGGCCAGCAGCAGCGAGAAAGACAACAATGAATAAAAGGTGTGCTCCTTTAAATCAGGAGAGGGCTTTTCTGATGGCTATCCGAACCACTACAGCACAGCAGTGATTTCGACCCAGGAGAGGATTCTCTGACAGAAGAAAAGACTAGCTGGTTGGTCCCATCAGGCTCAAGGGATGAAGGCCTGGATCTTCTCTTAGTCGTAGAAGGGATAGATAGCTCAGGACTGCAACAGGGCTTCACCGGGACACGGGGTTGCAGCAGCTTTCTTCTTCTCCGCTTCTCTTTGGTTCCTTGTAGTTCCAGCGGCGACTCTGCCTTCTAGCTCAAGAGTCCTGCCTTTTATGCCAAAATCCCCCTTTCACACAGCCTGGCTGTCAATCACTCAGCAGGGGGGTTGTCCAACCCGGACAACCACCTCAGCCAATCAATACAAAGTGCGACTTGGGTCTCTAAGGAGACCCTGTGCAGGGGGTGACTACACCCCTCCCTCACATTCAGCCCAACTAGACATCCAGACGCCAAAGGAGGGCTTCTGGTCAGAAGCCCGCCAAAGGTAGGCGAACAAAGGAGGCAAACCTGGTTTTCCGCGCAAAGAAAGACCTAAGAAGGATGTTAGCAAAATGAAATGGCGATTAAACCCAACCGGAGCCGAAATAAAAAGTATTTGGGCTAGCCTAAAACAATACCACGTTATGTAATATAATCGCGATAGGAAAATCAGGGTAGATACCACTGCCACCAGCCAAGTCTTAATGTTAAGGGAGCGAAACAATGCTCCAAGAGGTACAGATAAAAAGGGCTAAGAATTAACCCTTTCCAATACTTCATATAAGATGGGGTGTACTCGATCTATGGTTAAATGACTATGTAAAGTTAATGGCAACTTTACCCTTTTCTGGGGGACAGTAGTCAGCCCGAGAAACCCAGAAATAGAGTCGGGGGGAAGTCGAAACGACAACCCTGTGTCACTGCACTGAAGGTGCTGTGTAACACACAAAAGTGTGGGGCTACTGAAGTGGTGTACTCCAGAGTCCACAATCACAAAAACAGATGAAATATACATGGCAAAACACAGGTAAGAGTGGGGGAAAAGCTCACACTCTTACCAAGTGGAAAAAATAAACTCCAGAAATCCAGCAAAGCTGCCGAGGGACTCACTAGATAAGGGAAATTAGCCATAGAATGAGAATTCTCCCTAACAAGCGGAGGCCCTCGAAATCCCGCAGGAGGGCGAGGTGGCTTTGGATCACGCCATCACGGTAGCCACCGACATCGCCGACACCGGGTTTCGCCAGATGGGCAACAGCGTTTGCCTTCGCCGGCGCGGTTGTCTCAGGGCCACCGACTTCCGTCAGGACGGGCAGACCAGGGTACTGGACATGCGCTTCGACGGGAACAATCTGTTCGGCAAGGCAGTGGACGAATCACTGCAAGCCATCAAAGCGGACACCGAGATGGCCTGTGCCCTGGGCACACTACATCAGTGACGGCCGTCCTTTCGGACCTCCGGAGGCAAGTCTCAAGGTACCTCCAAAGGATTCGGCGGCAGCTCTTCGTCATACCGCTAGGCAGCCCATTCCTTGTCGCAAGAAGCCTACAGAGGCCTAAACAAGGCCAGTGGACATCATCGCCGTCGCCAAGGGGCCCAAGGGGGCAAGGCCTCGCCAAAGCAGGACTGAACCGGCCGTGACGTCGGGCCCCCACCCAAGCACTCCGGTGGGAGGCCAGCTGGCGAAATTCGTCAGCGTGTGGGAATCCATCTCCACCGGCCGTTGGGTGCTGGATGCCCTGGCCCACGGGCACACTTTGGAGTTCCAAAGGAAGTGCCCAGACTTTCCACCGGGGCAAGGAAAGAAAACCACATCCCACAACTACTTCTGGAGGTACGAGACATGCTGGCAAAGGGCGCGATAGAACTCGTCCCAAAGAGGCTCCGGGGCTCCGGAGTATACCCACGGTACTTCCTTGTCTGAAAGAAGACCGGCTGCTGGCGGCCTATCCTGGACCTCCGCCGCCTCAACAGGTACATAAAATCCCAAAAATTGCAGATGGTAACGTCCTGGGACAGCTGGAAGAAGGGGACTTCCTGTCGTCGCTGGACTTGGAGGATGCATACTTCCACAACCCCATACACAAAGGACATCGAAGGTTTCAACGCTTCGTGGTCTAGGGGCGACACTATCAGTTCAAGGCACTGCCCTTCGGTTTGAAGTCGGCGGGAAGGGTCTTCACCAAGTGCCTGGCACTGGTGGTGGCGCGGCTGCGCCTGCAGGGGATCGACGTCTACCCCTATCTGGATGATTGGCTCATCCGAGCAAAGTCAAGGGAGCTCGCTGTCGACCACCCATCGAGGACCGTCTGTCTGCTCACTGAACTGAGGTTCCTGATCAACTTTGCGAAGTCCTGTTTGGTGCCATCACAGGACGCCCTATTCCTAAGGGCCAGGCTCAACTCGGGGGCGCGGCTAGCTGCACCGTCGGAGGAGAGGATAAAGTCCATCCTGGGCAAGGTACAACAGCTTTTGACCATGGAAGTAGCAAGGGTGAGGTCCATCAAGTCCCTACTTGGCATGATGTCATCATGCATCTACCTCGTGCGTCTGTGCAGGTTGCGGATGCGGCCACTGCAGGAGTTCCTCGACGCCCGTTGGATGCAAGTGGCGGGAAGTTTTGAAGACAAAATCTCCCTCAACGAGACTTTCCGTCAAGCGATCCAGTGGTGGGGCACCCGCGCGCATCTTGCGGCGGGCATAGACTTCCAGACCCCATCACATCAGTAAACGGTGATGACGGATGCCTCCCTGGAGGGATGAGGTGCACACACCGGAGATCTCCACGCAAGAGGCCTTTGGCTCCCGGAGGAGAGATCACTGCACATCAATGTACTGGAGCTCTGGGCCGTGTTCTGGGCCCTCGGGTCCTTCCTTCTGTCCCTCAAGAGCAAGGTGGTACGGGTCTTCACCGACAACACCACCACGATGTTCTACATCCGGAAGCAAGGGGGCACCAGATCTCCAGCTCTATCCAAGGAAGTGTAGGATCTGTGGTGCTCGGCCGTCTCCCAGGGGATGTTTCTGGTACCCTTTCACCTGGCAGGAGTGAAGAACACTGCCGCCGACTCACTCAGCAGGGAGCTGTGCTCTTGCCACGAGTGGGAGCTTCGGCAGGATCAAGTAGATCTTCTATTCCGACGGTGGGGCAGTCCCCAGATCAATCCGTTCGCAATGGTGACGAACACCAAGTGCCGGAGGTTCGCCAGCAGGTTTCCCCAGGCGGGGAGCATGTGGGATGCATTCTCCTTCCCCTGGGATGGACTGTTCCTCTATGCATTCCCACCGTTGCCGCTTCTACTGCAACTCAGGAGTCAACACAGATGGTCCCGGTGCAGGATGATACTCGTCGTACCGGCGTGGCCGAGGCCGATATGGATCCCAGACCTTCTGGACATGTCAGCGTCCTCTCCAGTCAAGTTTCCCGCTGACGCCAGGTAGGGACGCGCGATCCTGCATCACAACCCAGGATCGCCGAACCTGCAGGCCTGGCTCCTGCAGCACAAGAGTTTGGAGGCTTTGATATCCCAGCGTACTGCAAGGAGGTACTTGCTAAGGCCAGAGCATCATCGACTCTTAAGTGATATGGACATAACTGGAAGAGGTACTCTCTCTGGTGCCGCGAACAGAAGATCAACCCTCTATGAATTATGGCCCCTCAAGTGCTGCCGTACTTGCTGTCGCTGGCCAAGGCAGGGCTGGTGGTACATGCCTCCATCAAAATTCAGCTGGGGGCTATCTCCCGCTACACCAGAACTCCTGGGGGGGGTCATCGTTGTGGTCCCAACGCCTGGTGAAGCAGTTCATGAAAGGACTGTTCCGCTTGTTCCCGCCGGTCAAGGCTCCGGCCCCGGCGTGGGAGCTCAACGTGGTGCTGAGCAGGCTCATGGGTCCACCATTCGACATTCGAGCCTTTGCATTCGGCACCCCTGAAATTTCTATCGTGGAAGGCAGCGTTTCTTGTGGCCATCACCTACGCACGAAGAGTGGAGGCCCTCTCCTGTAAACCACCGTACCTGACATTCCATGAGACGAGGGTAGTGCTAAGGACACACCACTCCTTCATGCCCAAGGTGCCGTTGGACTTCCACCTCGAGCCCTTGGTGTTGCATGCTTTCTTCCCGTCACCTTCCTCACCGGCTGAGAGGACTTTGCACTCGCTGGGTGTGGCTAGAGCGCTAAAGTTCTACGTGGACCGCACGGAAGAGTTTTCGGAAGACATCCCAGCTGTTTGTGAACTTTGTCCCTGTGAACCAAGGGAAGGCCATCTCCAAGGCTTCCATTTCTAGATGGCTCTCCAGCTGCATCATGCACTGTCAGCGGTTGGCAAACCGACCGTTGCCCGGCCGTCCGAGGGCCCACTCGACCAGAGCGACCACTGCAACTACGGGGTTCCTGTCTGCTGTGCCCCTGCTAGACATCTGCAGGGCAGCTATGTGGGGGTCGACGCACACCTTCACGAGATTCTACTGCGTCGACCAGGATTCCAGGGAGGAGTCCAGAGTTGGTTAAGCAGAGCTGCGCAACCTGTTTGCTTGAAGGTGAACCTGGTGAGGAAGTAAGAGATGCTTAATGTTGAGTTGTTGAAATGCTTAATGTTGAGCCTTGCCACCTCCCGTGGTTGTGCATTTGTATACTGCTATGTATTCTTGTATTCATGAGCATGTAAATCCATGCCAGACCCCATGCTGGAAAAGGAACAAGTTACTTACCTGTAACTGTTGTTCTCCAGCATTAGATCTTTAATGGATTCACATGCTTTGAATATTCCCCGTCGTCAGGCTAGGAACCTCGGTCCTTTTTAAAATAGCATTTTCACTTGGAAAACTTTGACACTTTAGTGTCCTATCAACGTCTTTTTAGGTGCTTAGCTACCACCCAATAGGATGTAGGGTATAAATAGACCCGCCCCCCGGCTTCCCTTCAGATTTCAACCGTCTCCAAAGTGTCGGGATCACCTCGTGCTCGTTTTGATTCTACACGTTTGGTGTGTTGTGGTTGTTTTTTCCCAATGTCTTCGGGAAAAGCTTTGTTTCGGCCCTGCGCGACTTGCGGGCTGAAGAAGGTATATGAAGGGGACGGGCACATAGACTGCCTCTATTGCCTCTACCCTCATCACTCTGCCGATTCCTGCAACATCTGTAAGGGTTTCTCTCAGAAAATACAGAAGGACCGCAATCAGCAGTTGGTATCTTGGTTAAACGAAGGTGCCTACCCTCCATCTGAGATGGGATCAGTTCGCAGCGTAGCGTCTGAGAGACCTGCTCCTACAGTTCCTCGATGGTCGGTATCGGCTGAACCCCCTGCTAAGAAGTCTCGGCCTTCCGGTGCGGAGAGGAGCGGTCCCCCTCTTCGAGCAAACACCTGACGAAAGGGGCCCCTTCGTCATCTAAGCATGGTCAATCTGACCAGTCCCGTAGGCCGGTGGGAAGGCCTCAAAAAACTTCTTCTTCAGGGAAGGACAAAAAGGACTCTTCGAAATGCTCCTCTTCAGGAGAACATCGTAGATCATCCTCCAGTAGAGAGTCTTCGAAACATCCATCCAGGGAGTCCAAACGGGCGGGATCGCCTGGGAAAACTGCACCACAACTGTCGGCGCAACTTGCTACCAGCAGGTGGGCGTGGCAGCCTTCGGCGTATAACACCCTTCTACCAGACACTTTGCTACAGCAGGAGTCGGCCCTTTCGGTGTCATCGATGGAGGAGGAACGAGAGCCAGTGGTGAACCCAACAGGCCTCGGCTTACAGTGTGTTGGCCCTTCAGCGACGGTAGGAGTACAGTCTGGTCCATCCCCGTATCCTCTGGTGAACCCGCAGTCGATGATGTCCTTCCAGGTCTTATTTACACTGCAGTCCCTGTTGAGTCAACTAGATTCAAAATTCCCTCCTTTGGGTGCGCCCCCGGTGAAACCTATCGTCGACGCAACACGTCTGGCGTCTATGGCTGAGTTGCCTGCTTCCCGGCTGTTGAGCACAGAACCTCCTCGTTCCCATTCGGAGGAGGGTGAGCTACCGGACCCTGATTCGGACCATGAGCCCAGGGACTCTATCTCTAATGTCTCCTCGTTGCCGTCTCTCGAGAGACCCGACATGGGAGTCTGATGTGGAAATGGAAGCCCCTAGGAGTCCAGCGCAACCATCTCCCCCGGATGACGTTGGGGCATTTCATGCCATAATGGCAAAGGCCTGTATTGAATTTGGTCTGACCCCAGAGGAATTACGAAAAGAATGTTTCCTATTTGACCACAATCCTGGACCATGTCTGGCAAGAAGATCCACGCACCATGCGCCATCTCTTCTCAAAACCAGCAGTGAAAGGGAGATTAGAGAAAAAATGGAAGGCCCCGGACTCTACGCCAAAGTGTTTGATTTCACAACCCACCCCTGAATCAGTGGTGCCAGCGGCGGCTAGCCGGAAACCCAGAACACAGCACAAATGCACCACGCCTCCTGACAGCGACGCTAGAAGTCAAGATGCCTTAGGAAAGAAGGTTTTAACGGTGGGGGCGATGACAGTAAAAGCCGCCAACTTGTTGGCAATTATGGCGCACTATAACTGCGAGATGTGGTATCAGCTGGCTCCTCTGTTAGAACATCTACCCGAGGAACACCGAAAGGCTGCCATGTTGCTGGTGCTTGAAGGTGAGGAAGCGTCAAATCACAGCATTAACATTGCTCTAGATTTAGCATAATCTGGTTTCAAACAGATTAATAATGTGGTGGTACTACGTGGGCAGGCCTGGCTGAAGTACACAGACTTTAGGCCAGAGGTTCATTACAAGGTACTGGACATGCCCTGTGATGGGGAACAATTGTTTGGAAAAAAACCGACGAAGCCCTCAAGGGCACGAAAGAGGACTCAGATATGGCGAGATCATTGGGAGCTTTGCAAAGCGAGCGGTCGTTTTGCCCCTTTTGCCCCTTCCGTGGAGCGTCAGGAAACCCCTGGTTTCTGCCTCCAGAGACCGGAGTTACGGTCGGTCTGGATACTCTTCACAAGGGTATAGACGGGCAGTACAGTCTACGCGAAGATGCCAAGATTTTCAGGCATCCAGAAGGAGAGGAGGACAGCCCTCTTCCGCCAAAGGTAAACAAACAAAATCACAACAATTACTGTCTTCGAAGATGAATGGAACAAAATTACATTAGACCGTTGGGTATTGGACACAGTACGGTTGGCCCACTCTCTGGAATTAAGAGCTCACCGGTTCCCATTCCTCCCATGTATTCTGTGCAACCTCATCTTCACATTTTACAGCAGGAGGTTGTACTTATGCTACAGAAAGGGGCTACAGAATTGGTTCTAGTGGCTGAAAGAGGTCAGGGGGTTTACTCCAGTTACTTCGTGGTGAAGAAACCCTACGGCAAGTGGCGACCCATTCTGGATCTTGTGGCGCTGAACAAGACTCTACAACGCCTGAAGTTCAAGATGCTCACACTTCAAGAAGTCATTCGGTCGGTACAGCCGGCGGAATTTTTGGCGTCGTTGAATTTTCAAGACGCATATTTCCACATACCCATGCGTCGACGACACCAAAAATTCCTGCGATTTGTAGTGGGTCAAGATCATTATCAGTTCTGAGTGCTCCCGTTCGGTCTGAAACCGTCCCCCAGGACATTTACGAAATGTTTAGCACCGGTGGCGGCGTGGCTCCGACGAGAAGGTCATCACGTCTACCCTTACCTGGACAATTGGCTAATACACGGCTCGTAGCTGGCAGTGACAGGCAAGTCTCAACGTTACCATGCGGCTGTTGCAACGACTGGGCTTCGCCGTCAACTTCGAAAAGTCATATCTATCTCCCTCCAGGAGCTTGGTATTTCTGGGTGCAGAATTTCAAACTCAGCTAGGCCTGGTGAAGCCCTCCGTCTAGAGAATTCAAAAACTCAAGCAGAAAGCGGCAGAGTGGAAAGTCAGAACGAGAGTGTCGGTCAGAACGTACATGTCGCTGTTGGGAGCCATGGCGTCATGCATTCTGTTGGTGAAACACTGTCGTCTCTTCATTAGTGCCGGTGCAGGAGTTTCTTGCGGACTGGTGGGCTCTTAGTCGCGAATTGTGGTCCGACAAGGTGGTGGTCAACAGCGATTTACGGGATGCCCTTCGATGATGGCAGCTCTCAGACAATCTGGATCGAGGAGTGCCGTTGCTGGAGCTGGAGTTTCAAGCTACAATTGTGACGGATGCCTCTCAGACAGGGTGGAGAGCGCATCTGGGGAGCTTCCAGGTTCAAGGTCTGTGGTCTCCGGTCGAATCGAGTCTTCACATCAATGTGCTGGAGAGAGCGGTTCATTGGGCTCTAAAATCATTTCTGCCGCGCATACACAGCTCTGTGGTGAGGGTGTTGACAGACAATACCACTACAATGTTTTACCTCAAGAAACAGGGGGGCACTCATTCCAGGGTGCTCTCTCGAGAGAGGCTCAGGAACTTTGGCATTGGGCCCTTGTACAAGACACCAATATTGTAGCGTTTCATCTGCCGGGGTTGATGAATGTGCAGGCGGACTCGCTCAGCAAAGAAATAAACCAACTCCACGAATGGCAGCTGAAGGAACAGCAGGGGTCGAGCATTTTCTGAAAATGGGGTCGTCCGTCGTTGGATCTTTTCGCCACTCGAGAGAACAGAAAGTGCAAGGAGTTTGCCAGCAGGTGGCCCCAGCCCGGGGTTTTGGGGGATGCGTTGTGGTTCCTGTGGACGAGCAGGTTCGCGTACGCATTACCTCCATTTCCACTAATTCGGCGGACCCTCCAATGGATTCAGAAATACCCATGCCGTGTGATTCTGGTGGCCAGTCAGCCGTGGTTCTCAGACCTACTCCATCTATCTGTAGCGGGACCGGTTCGGTTGCAAGTGACGCCGGACCTGTTTCAGGACAAGGGCGCAGTCTGGCACCACGATCCAGGCTCTCTCAGCCTGACGGCTTGGCTCCTGATTTCTCCGAGTTTGGCTTACTGAACATTTCTGGTGACTGTCGCCGCATTTTGGAAGCGGCTAGGGCTCCGTCCACAAATGTCTCCTATGCATGCAAATGGAAAAGGCTTTGTGTGTGGTGTAAGGGCCAGCCTGGGATGGACCCTTTGAACATTTCACCGCAGCAAATTCTACCCTACTTGTTGCACTTGGCAAAGAAAGGTTTGGCGTTCTCCTACATAAAAGTACACCTGGCGGCCATTTCTAGATTCACTCGGAAGAGGCATGCTACCCCTCTGTTTAGTGATCGTCTTGTCAAACATTTTCTAAAAGGGTTGTTTCTGACTTTTCCTCCAGCCAAGAAATTCCCTCCTGGTTGGAGCCTCAATCTGGTGCTGTCAGGTCCGATGAAAGCCCCGTTTGAACCTACGTTGTTGACACCCCTGCAGTTCTTGTCGTAGAAAGTGGTGTTTGTAGTGGCCATTAGTTCGGCAAGAAGAGTATTTGAATTGCAAGCTCTGGTGATTGATCCTCCGTACTTACGTTTCTTCAAGGACAAGGTGGTGTTGGCCACTAACCCGCACTTTATTCCAAAAGTGCCAACCACTTTTCATAATTTTCATTGTGCTACCATCATGCTTTGCTTCTGCTTCCTCATCGGCAGAGAAGGCGCTGCATACGCTGGATGTGAAAAGAGCATTGAAATTTTATCTTGAGTCGTACTCAGGAGTTCAGGCTTTCTAAACAACTGTTTGCGGTTTATGGACCCTCCGTCAAGGGAAGGGCAATCTCCAAACAAGGACTATCTCGCTGGGTCTCATCGGCTATCTCGTTCTGTCACTCTAAGGCGGGAAAGCCTTTGGAGAGGTGTCCAAAAGTGCACTCGACGAGATCCACGGCTTCGTCGGCGACATTATGTTCGGGGATTCCGCTGGAGGACATTTGTCAGGCGGCCTCCTGGTTGGTCCTGCATACTTTTACTCGCATTATTGCCTGGAACAGCAGCATGGTGCAGATGTGCAGATGGGACGTGCAGTCATGTAACGCCTGTTTCAATAAGGTAAGGCCCGCTGCTTCGGTGTATCTGTTTCAATGTTACCACTGCTAATGTCTTCTTTGCTGGTTTTATGTGTTTGCTTTGGTGATGTATTGGTTTGCATTACACGCCTCCATGCCTGATTGCTACTGCTACGTAATCTATTCAAAACATGTAAATACATGAAAGATCCAATGCTGGAGAAGGGAGTAGTTTCTTACCTGTAACTCCATTTCTCCAGCGTTGGTATCTTTCATGGATTCACATGCTCCCGCCGGCCTCCCCTGCATGCAAACCTGGTTGGTTCCTCTACTTTGGAGGTTAAAATATGAAGGGAAGCCGCGAGGGCGGGCCTATTTATACCCTACGTCCTATTTGGTGGTAGCTAAACACCCAAAAAGATGTGGACACTAAAGTGTCAAAGTTTTTCAAGTGAAAACGCTATTTTAAAAAGAACCGCGGTTCCCAGCCTGACGACGGGGAATATTCAAAGCATGTGAATCCATGAAAGATACCAACGCTGGAGAAATGGAGTTACAAGTAAGAAACTACTCCCTTCTCCAGCATGGGTCTGGCATGGATTCACATGCGAACCCTCCCTCTAACCCCTTTGCGGCTCTTCTCTTGGTCCTACTGTCACTTAACGTGCTACCAAATATGAAGATGGCTGCCAGAGGAGATGCTTAGGTAGAGGGCAGTCATTGGCTGGTGGCAGTATGACCCAGAGACCAGTGATTGGTTATTAGTAGAAAGATAGTTCAGAAACGAAACTGAAACTGATTTTTTCTTTACCGAGGATTCCCAGCCTGATGACGGGGAATATTCATGAGCATGTGAATCCATGCCAGACCCATGATGGAGAACAACAGTTACAGGTAAGTAACTTGTTCCTTCCTTAATCAGCTCATTAAAAAAGTGAGTGCCATTATCAGATCTTACCACATCGCACAATCCCCATCGAGTAAAACTTCTCTGATCAGAAATTTGGCAGCACACTTAGCATATGGATGTGCACAAGGACCTCCGTTCACCCACCGGGAGAACAACCTCCCTGCCACCTTGAAACTTGAGGAGAACCATCTACGGTTCCGGAAGCACATCAAGACCGTTCTCTTTGCTTCTGCCCCTATTCTCCCCTGTTGATTTGCTTTCTCTTGGCACCATGCACTTGGCACCCTCTGTCCTCCGGCCCAG
The DNA here is from genome assembly GCF_040938575.1 of Ambystoma mexicanum. Taxonomy (NCBI): domain Eukaryota; kingdom Metazoa; phylum Chordata; class Amphibia; order Caudata; family Ambystomatidae; genus Ambystoma; species Ambystoma mexicanum. The sequence goes on along the minus strand of NC_090935.1, from coordinate 1,143,969,669 downwards.
GTACCTGTTCACCCTGCCACCCTCCTGCACTGCCTCTGGACCACTCCTTGCACTGGGGCCTGTATCTGTACCCATACATTCCTCCACCCACCCTTCTTCTGCACTTATCAGATACACCCTATCTGACTAACCTAGCACTTTGTCACTTGCCGGCTGCACTACCATTATTTATCGCCTTTATTTATTTATTTTTACATATTATTATTTATTCTGCTCTATCCTCTGTTCCACACTTTCTATTTCTACCTCCTTCCATGCACTTGCGTGTTCTCAATGTCACTGGGCCTAGTAAGATCATTGTTTTTGTTCTTCCCTGTTTCCCTCCCTTTGCCTGGCCGCGCTCTGAAACACCTGTGTACGAGCACAATATAAATAAAATATCATATCATATCATGTTCCTGAGTACTCTAGATCCAACGCAATAGGTCTGAACCTCCCGCCCTGTCATTGCTCCAATACTGCACTTAGGCCAACATCACTTGCGTCCACAGGAAGTCTTTTTTTTCGGACTAACCAAACTCAACGACAGAGCCTTATCCACACCCGTCTTCAACTTGATAAACTCCTCCTGACAACGCTCTTACCATACAAACTTGCCATTTTCTTTAATAACGCACACATGCACACAGTCTTTTCCACGTATGACGGAATACATTTTACATAGTACTCGGTCATTCCCAGGAACAACCCCAGTTGCTCCTTATTCACAGGAGAGGGTGCCTCCCTCATCACCTTAACCAAACCCTTCCTAGTTTTTATGCCATTCACATCCAATGTGTGTCCTAAATAAGTAACACTGGAAACACCCACCTGACACGTGGCCAATTTCATGGTGAAACAACTCTTCTGCAAAATCTGCATTACTTGAAGCACTCTCTCGTCTTATTCACTTTGATCCTTTCCCCAGACCAAAATATCGTCCTGGAAGTAGCTCACACCACGCACTTCCCCAAACAGTGTCTGCATCAGTCGCTGAAAAATGTCTGATGCAGATGCCAAGCCAAATGGCATATGGCAAAATCTGTATGCGCCAAATGGGATGAAAAATGATGTAAGACGTTGAGACTCTTTGTGCAGGTTTATCTGAAGATAAGCTGCAGAGACGTCAAATGTGGATAACCTGCTGCCTGTCCTATTGTCGACAAAAGTTCATTTATTTTCGGCAAAGGATGCCGATCCACCCAGGTGCTCACATTGAACTCCCTGAGGTTGAAACCCATCCTGAGGCCACCATCCTGTTTGAGAGCTAAAACCACAGGTGGGAATCATTCCCAGGATTCTCCTCTATTACCCGTTCCACCTTAGTTTGGTAAGTTCCCATTTTGGCCCTTCTCTGGGCAACACTGGTACCTTTCTAGCCTAATGGGCCTTAGACACTGCCCCTCTCTTCAGTACAATCTTATGAGAAAAGACGCACAACATGCCCAACTTGTTAGAAAATACATTAGGATATCTGTTCCTCAAGTAATCCACTGACAACCTTCCCTCCAGCCGCATTCGCCCCCCATCCTCCACAAACAGCACCAGAACAGGCTTACCAGCGCATATTGCTATTTCCAAAGCAGCTTGCTCGTCCCGTCCCAAGACGCTCTTGGCCTTGTGCGCTACATAGGACTTCCCTTTGATTTCTTTTTTTTTTTTTATAACATGTTTTTATTGAGGTCTCGACAATTGCAGCAGCGCCCAGCAAACACAATATATAATAGTATGCATAACAATATTGTTGTTAAATACATAAATAACAGTAGTAATTTAAACAGTTGTTTCGATATCAGAAAGCATGTCACAGAGGTATGTCCTGAATGGGCCCCAAATGTCTTTTGGCCTGCTCATGCTCGGTTGGGACAGCACGAATTGTTCCTCGCATTCATTGATGTAGGTTAGTTCACGTAAGAACACGTCCATGGTGGGGGCAGCCGGGCTCTTCCACAACTTCAATATGCATCTTTTAGCTATAACACACGACACATTGAACAATCTTCTACGCTTCTCGGAGCATTTACCTATATCACCAAATAAGTATTTTTGTGGGGTCAGGTGCGGGGGAATCTGTGTGACTTCATTTAGCATTTCCGCTACTTTCTCCCAGAAACGCATCACAACTGGACACTCCCAGTACATATGATAAGACCCCGCTGCCGGGGACCCACATTTGGGACATTTGCCTGGGTCATCTGGTGTGAATGTAGCTATCCTGGCGGGTGTGTAATGCAGTCTGTTGAGGATTTTAAATTGTATTTGTCGAAGCCCGGCATTGAGGGAGACTCGCTTTGTTAGTGCACAGTATCTCGCCCACTTTTCTTCTGGTATTGGCATTTTCATGTCCACTTCCCATTTCTCCCTCACCTGGCTTACCACTGCAGAGTGAGTCTGCATTGCCTTGTAAAGTCTGGAGATTCCCAGCCCACCCCGCACTGTAACCAACTGCACACACGGGTGGGAAGGGGGTTCGTCTGGGAATGACGGCCAGCGACTGTGATATGCTGATCTCATTCGATAGTACTGCAATGTCTTGAGCTGCCCACCTCCCACGCCCCTGGTGAACACCTCCAGGGTCACGAATTTCCCCTCTAGGTACATATCGCCTATTTTCATCTCCCTGCCGGGGTCCCAGGTTTCCTGTATATCGGTATCGAACGTGGGGGGGAGGCCAGGGTATTTCCACAGGGGCACCTCAGGGTTATATGGAGTCTCTATTTTCAGCCTTTTATATATCGCTCCCCAGGCTTTTACTGTGCAACTCACAGGGTCGAACTCGCAGGAGTCTTTATGTCTTGTGTTGAAGATCACTGATCCAATGTTAGTGGGCTCGGTAGTGTATTCCTCTATTTGCGCGTGAGGGGAGTTGTCACAATCATCGTACCAGTACTTTGCAAATTGTGCTTGTGACACAGTATAATAGAGCTCAAAGTCTGGTGCGGCCATTCCCCCCTTCTCGTAGGGTTCTGTCATCTTTTCCCAGCTGATTCTGGCTGTCTTCCCGTCCCACAGAAAGGACACCACCATAGAACGAAGTCTAGAGAAGAACTCTCTCCCTGGCCATATGGGGATGTTTACAAATAGGTATAACAATTTCGGCAGTACGATCATTTTAAGAATGGCAATTCTACCGTGTAGTGAAATTGGGAGACGCCTCCATATCTGTAATTTAACATTAAGTGTGTGTAGCGCCTGATCGTGATTGTCGATGTATAGTGTTTGTTTGTTGCAGGAGACCAGTACCCCGAGGTATCTGATGTGGTGTGCAGACCATTTAAGGCCACAAATATGAGCCGGGCATCTTGTGGAGGGGGTGAGCGGGAACACCTCTGACTTGGAGTTGTTGACCTTGTATCCAGAATATTCTGTAAATTCGTTAATATCTGTCATGATGGGAACAATGTTTTTGTCAGGTTCGCGAACATAGAGTAGCGTATCGTCCGCATATAATGATATTATTTGGGTGGCTCCCTTCAGTGTTATGCCTCTATTATCGTGTCTCAATCGTATCGCCGACGCCATGGGCTCGATTGTTAAGGCAAAAAGTATAGGGGAGAAGGGGCACCCTTGTCTGGTACCCCTGCCTAGTTCAAACAATTGGGACATAGTTCTGTTTGTGTGTACTTTCGCACATGGAGCTGTGTAAAGCAGTTTAACACACCGAATGAAAAATGGGCCAATCCCAAATGCCTCCAACACCGAGAACAGATATTCCCAGGAAACCGAGTCAAACGCTTTCTCAGCGTCCAGGGATATCGCCACCGCTTGTTTGTTCGGGTTGATCTGTGACATTATGCCAAATAGCCTACGCAAATTGAGGGCGGTGGACCGTTGGGGAATGAACCCGCTTTGATCGGCATGTACTAGTGCTGGCGTGATGGGTAGCATACGGTTTGCCAGCACTTTCGCGAAGATTTTGGCGTCCACGTTTATTAGGGACAGGGGCCTGTAGGATGACATGTCTTGAGGCGGGCGGCGGGGCTTGGGCAACACCGTTATTATGGCCTCACGCATTGTTTGTGGTAAGGATTGTTTACCCAGAGCCTCCCCCCACACCTCCAGCAGAACTGGGACCAGTTCTTCCCGGAATTCTTTGTAAAATTCCACTCCCAGGCCATCCGAGCCCGGTGCCTTACCAGACGTGAGCCCCTTGATCGCTTCAGTGAGCTCCTCTGCCGTGACTGGTTGCTCCAGTATGAGCCTGTTTTCTTCTGTGAGTTTAGGGAGATCCAAGGCGGCCAAATAGGCTTTGATCTCATCAGGGGATTTCCTATCTTGGTTCGCGTACAGTGCTTTATAGAACTGTACAAATTCATCATTTATTCCCTGTTCACTTGTTACCATCACGTCTTGCGCCGTGAGTATAGACGCAATCGGGGCCACTTTGTTTTCCTGCTTGACCAGATTGGCCAGCATTTTCCCAGCCTTGTTCCCCTCCCCGTATCTCCGGGCTCTGGAAGGGGCTGCTATATAGTGAACCTCCCTCATTGCCAATTTATCGAATTCCCTAAGAGATTTATGTATTTCAGAGAGGGTATCTCCACCATGTGTTCGGCTATATGTCTCCTCCAATACGGTTAGTTCCCTTTCCACCCTTTCCAGGTCTCGGCGTACCTCTTTCAGTAGGCCCGTTGTTTTGGATATTAGGACCCCTCTTGCCCACACCTTGAATGTTTCCCAGACTGAGGAGATATGGTCCACAGACCCAATGTTGTCTGTGAAGAAGTCGGCAATGTCTGTGTGCAGGCTTTCTACTACGTTTGGATCTTTTAATATACCGGTAGGCATTCTCCACCTCCTGGCCGGCTTAGGGGCACCCCTGATAATAATTTCCATGGTCACTGGGGAATGATCAGACAGTGTACGGGGAAGGATTTCGCAGCTCTGTAAGGCGTGTGAAGTGCCTGAGGGGATAAACCAATAGTCGATGCGTGACTCACTGTCATGCACAGAGGAATAGAACGTGTAACGCTTGCTTGTTGGATACAGCACCCTCCAGGCGTCCAGCAGGGACAGCTGCTGCATTATCTGTTTCAGAGCTAGCGACGTCCTAGATGGTGGTCTAGGTGTCTTGGCTGACCTGTCCAGGGCCTGGTCCAGCACAGCGTTGAAGTCACCTCCCCATATTATGTTTGTTGCCTCATGTTTAGCAAGGATTTCAAATATATGCAAGTAAAAGTCTGGGTCCTCAAGATTAGGGCCATAGGTATTTACCAGGGTTATCTGTTCGCCAGCAATTTCCCCCCAGACCAGTACATATCTACCCATCGAGTCCAACAGGTGGCCTTTTTCAATGAACCCCAGTGATTTGTGAATCAGAATGCTTACCCCCCTGGATTGTGAGGAGTAGTTCGTGGAGAACCGCTGCTTACCCCATTTCGCCAGTATTTGATCATTAACCGTGCTCTGCGCATGCGTTTCCTGTAGCATTAAAATTTGGGGCCCGTGCCTACTGACATAATTGCCTACTTTTCTGGTTTTCATTGGATTGTTTAGGCCTCGGACATTCCATGTCATTAGTTTAACCTTTAACCCATCACCCATTATCTGTGCGTGTGGTTTGTGTTAAGTTTCGACAACCGTTAATGCACATGTATTCAGGACTGGAGCGATGCCAGCACTTGTGAGACCGTTTTCCAACCAAACCACAACCTTCAACTGCCCACATTTCCCTCCCAAACTGAAACTCGTCTGGGCGGTGATCACAACAAAAGAACTTACCCTTTGGCCCTATCCCTCCCACCACCCACATCATCTGCCCCAACTTGACGATGAGCCCAAGTAACTGATTGGAACAATCCTGAGGGTGCATCGTCGCAAAGCAATGCTCAGCCGTCTGGCCGCCCATGCGGGAGACTCTACGGCCCGATTACGTCGGATTTCGGTTCAGTTTAGCTGTGCTGACATTGTAGTGAAAAGAGAAACAAACTGCAACTGGTAGGGGGGAGTCTCATCCATCCACCGGATCGCCTCTACCCTCACCCGGGCAGGGTCTTGCATTCGGGTCTCTTGCGCGGTCTCTTGGGGGCAGTGGGATGGAGGCCTCGACGTATGCCAGTGCCTCTACGGGGTTTTCAAAAAAGTGGGCTCTACCGCCATGTTGAATTCTCATTTTTGCAGGGAATATTAAGGCATAGGGTGTGTTGCGGAGTCGTAGTTGCTTTTTGACCATCTCGTAGGACCTGCGTTGTGCCTGTACATTTGCAGAAAAGTCCGGATATATATGTATTCTGTTGTCTTCATAGTGTAGTGTCCCCTTTTCCCTTGCTGATCGAAGGATCGCATCTCTGTCCCTGTAGTTGAGTAGACGCGCAATGATGGTTCGGGGTGGGGCGCCCGGCTTGGGGGTTGGTGCCAGGGTGCGGTGGGCCCTTTCAACGAGGAAGTGGCCGGACAGGGAATCCTCCCCTAGTACAGATTTCAATAGCTCCTCCACCCTTCTCTCCATGGAGCCCTTGCCAAACGACTCTGCCACTCCAACAATACGGATGTTGTTTCTGCGGGATCTAGATTCGAGATCCTCGCACTTATTCTGCGTCTTACGGAGTTCTGTCTGGAGTAAGGCTATGTCACGACCATGTTGTGTGAGCACGTCTTCATTTACACCTATCCTGTTTTCTGCCTCCGAGATGCGTGCGCTTTCCTTCTCCATTCGCGCTTTTAAGGAGCCGATCGTCGCCACAATGTCGTCTAATTTCACATTGACCGCCAGGAACCCGTTCTGTACAATTGTAGCCAAGCGGTCCAAGGGGTCCGAGTTTTGAGCATCAGACGCTTGTGTTGCCCCTCCTGGCGTCTCCTGTTGTTGGGAGTTTGTGTAGGAATCCATTGGGCCGGTCTTTCTCACCCCCGTAGTTTTTTTCTCAGTGCGGCCCATTGGGTGGCGTTGCAACTTCTAGGGTGAATTGTGCTCTCCCACGTCTGTATGCTGCCGGCCACCAATGACCACCAGCAGCGGTTCTGTTGCGATGTAGGTTGGGGGGTGGGCACCGGGATATACAATCTCGTCCCCGGGGTGCTGTGGTGGGCCTCCGCGGTCCCCGTATAAAGCAAAGCCTCGGCCTTGAGTATGTCGGGAGTGCAAGAGGTTGGCGTTCAGCCGTTGCCTTGTCTTTACATCGAGGGGATCCAGGTGAACTTCTGGCCTGCAGCTCAACCGGGATGTAATGTAGTGCCCCCACCGTCCACACCGCAGTCCCCGTGTAGGGGCGGATGAGTGTTGGAATTAAGCGGCCTGGCGGGCCTCACTGTTCAAGGTGTATCGCAGCGTGTATGGGAGCACGGGGCTGTCCCTTCGCACGGGTAATCTGTGCGTTTGGTGTCCAGGCAGATTTTGCTGCCGTCCGTAGTACGTACCCCCACAAGACCACAACGGCGGGGAGTGTATGCTCCCGGGGGGGTCCCGTGAATAGGATGTTTATTCCTGGCGCCTGTGTCGTTCGCCCCCGCTCCCGTGGCACGGACGCTCCCTGTGGAGCTGGGCTTTGCCGCGGGCGGGACCGGAATCAGGGGGCTGGTGTCGTCGTCGCAGCGTTTCCTCGCCCGGTCTATCCTGTGGCCTGAAGTCCGGAGCGAGGGGGTCTGCTCTCCCACCGCCGATCGGTCCAGCAGGAGGATGAGTGGTGCGTCGCCGTCCACAGGCAGCGTCCGTGTTCAGGCAGGTTGCTCCTCCCCCACAAGGCCGCTCAGCCGTTTCAAGCCCGGGGCTCGAGTGCGAATCGCCCGGAGCCCACCAGTGGCCAGGCCGCCGCTCTGCAGGCGCTGCCGATACAATCGATGATTGCTCCGCCGTCTCGAGATCCACTCACACAGCCTTTGCAGGATGTCTTCCAAAGGCATTCCCCAGCAATATTCTGCAGTAGCGCGTCGGCCAACGCTAACCTGGAAGGATTTATTAATAAAAAGGATTACGTTCGAGCCGGAGCTCTTCACCTAGGCGGCCATCTTAGCCGTGCGCAACAGCGCCCCCTTCCTTCCCTTTGATTTCTATTTGAGCCTGCTCATATCCCAGAACTGGAGTTCATATCAGAGGGTTGGAGGGCTGACACTTCGTTTCCATAACTGTTCTTGTACAGTTTCAGTGAAATCATAGTGTATGAAGGGAGGATAACTGTGTCACCGTGCAGGTCTTGTAAGCAAGAATACGCTGAGCAACACAGGTTCGAATCCGGGATTCGCGCCTGAAACCAATCTTGGGGTTAAGCGCGTTATAAATAACCTGCACTTGCACGATCCGAATGTATAAGGCCTAGTAGGATTGAACCCTCCCTGGCCTTGTTGCGCCTTGAGACACACGTGTATAGGTGCATAATAATTAACCAGAATCTACTAACATTTCAATTTGCACTTCATTCACAGTTAACATGTCGCACAGCCCTTTCTTGACCGACCCTTCAACATGTAACAGAACCCCTTCACGCGCCACACTGCTCATATGTCCCACCACACCCTCGGCACCTCCTTCTGCCTCCACCATCCTGACCACTTGTCTTCTTTGCATACCGCTACCCTCACCATTCAACTTGCACATCCTGGCATAATGTCCCTTGGTATTGTATCTCCTGCACTACACACTCCAGGCAGGACACTCCTTGGCACCAGTGGAGTGACCCGTCCGCCCACATCTTCTGCATGCTTTTCTTTCTCTGGCACGCTGCATGGTCCCTGAAATAGCTTGCACTTATAAGGGGACTTGAACTTATTGAGTCTTTGTACTCTCAGCCTCAACCAGCACACTTTGCATTCAGCAAGGCAATAACTTACAGTACCTGGTTGCTGTTGCTTCCTAATGTACATTTGTTTATGCACCTTGATGTGTGCAGTATTGTGTACGCATGGACCGTCTTAGAATAAATGTTGCAGCATCTGGCACCAATGCGAAACAGGCTCTCTTCGTTTCAGTGTCCTGATGCACAATGCGGTTGCTAAGCAACCCAAAATGGAAGCCAATGTACAGTCACGTTGTTGGGTCCTTTACTCGGATCGTCTGGTTCTCTGCCTGAGCATCGCAGTGTGCACGCGTTCTTATGCCTTGCAACCACCTCTTGGACGTGCGCCATGGCCCCCTTACCAAATTCCGCACCGAGAGTGCACGGATGCCAGCCCTGTCGGTCCAGTAGCGGAAGGCATGGCAGGAGACATGGTTCACGCTGGACTGGCACTGCACATGAAGCTGGGCATCGACTATCAAAGCGCAGTGGCAGAGGTACACATGTGGGTCTGCAGGGTCCGTTTTGTTTTCTTGCTCGTCGCCAGTGAAGTAACATTTGACACTAGGAGGTATATGGCGATTTATTGCTGTGAAACGGACCCCATGGCCGCCCAGCCCCCAGGCCCCTCCAACAGTAAAGAATGTGGAACCCTGGCCAAGAGTAAACACACCAGGTTTCTATTACAACACGGTGCTTTATCAGTATGTTGTAGTGTGTCTCTGAGTGTTGGTGACATCACTGATGGTGGAATGTAGTGATGTCAGTGAGTGTGGAGTGTTGAGGTGTTATGTTCTGAAGGACTGTTCTAAGATTTACAGTTGGAGATCTAGGATGGCATGAAGGGACTGCCGGTGTCTTCCTGGCATATAGTTGCCAATAAACCTACAGATAACTTTCCTGCTGGTCTGGGTGTACTTCGGGTACCATGTTATTTCACAGTACATGTGACGAGTTGCTGTCGCTCTGTGACTTTAACTCATTGGCATTTGCCTTTCCTTTAAATCAGAAGTACTCTGTGTTTTGCTTCCTTTGATAGCTTTCATTCAATGTTCATATGACGTATATGTTTAAAGTAGCATTAATGGATCCATCTATGAAGCGTAGCATGTAAGTAAACTACTCTGAAATTAGAGTCCGAGCAAAAACGTTCCCTGCTCTTATTCTCTTATGTAAAATGAAACACGAAATCGCAAATGTAATAACCAATTTATGACATTTATAGCACCGATAGGAAGATAAAGTAGGTGTCATATAAATAATGTTTAGCAATAATGTTTTTCTTTCCTTCTGGGGAACAGAGTGCGTAGCACTTTGATGATGTGCCGCTTTTCGAACAGCTAGATGGATGAAAGTTTTTGTGAATGTCTTTAGACACAGTGGGCCTCATTACGAGTCCGGCGGTAACCGTGCCTGAAATTCTGGCAGGTCACCGCTGGACTCGTATTACCATTCCGCCTCTGTGATTGCTGGAATCACCGGGGCATTACAACCCCAGTGACCCGGTAATTCTGGAGGCGGAATTCTGTTAATCCCCATTCCCATGGAGTCCCATAGGACTGCATGGGAATGGGGAAGTGGAAACACCGGCACCATTCTGTAATGGTGCCGGTGTTTCCATGTCCGCCTGCAGGAGGGTGGTGTTAAATCCGCCAGGTAGGACCTGGCGGGAGTGACACCTCCCGCCTGCAGGACTCGGAATCAGCCGGTCCGGAAAGAGCAGTGGTGGCGGATTTACCACCACCGTTCCTTCCGTACTGGCTGACTCGTAATGAGGCCCAATGTATAATATCAAAGGTGTGTGTCATAATCCTTCATGTCACACTGTCCAAAGTTCAACTAAATGGCAATAAATATACATAAAATGAACTGGAGCTAGAAAAAAGTACCAAAACGCCACCACACTCTCATTTGGGTAGCTTTATTTTAAGAGCCATGTTGGCATTGGACGATATGTCTCAAAATAAAAAGTGAACGCTAAAACTATTGTGTCACACTTGTGTCATGAAGAGATGTGACACTTGCCAATTGTCGTGCGTTTTCTTCTGTATACTATTGTACAGCATTGATCAAGACTTTTAGTACGACCCAGCAAGGATTGATCTGGTCCTCTGGGTGAAGAAACCCGCCATCCAAGTTAATGGGTGACTTTAGCCTATCCTGTAATACATATAATGAGCAACACTGCATGAGTCTCAAATCATATCATTACTGAAGGACTGTGCATCAAACTCAAGTATATGGGCCTCCGTAAAAAACTCCTACTAATCTCCCTTATGTGATGGAGCATTTAGTAGCACCAGTGATGGTGTTGACACTCTTCCACAGAGTAGGGTAAAGGTGTTTCATATTAACTTCAACCCAATAAACCTGTATTTGGGGGAATGGGAAAGGAAGGAGACAAACAGCTCCAGAGGTGCTACTGGGGGACTAGTAGAGGGAAAATACTTGGGCTCTGCAGGAATGACAGTCCTTTTTATTCGTTTTTGTTCAAATTGGCACTGACTGCAATCGCTGAACCAAGGTTCACAAGGGCAGTTATATGCGTAACAGAGTCTCCAGGGTTAGCAGCTAGTATCCCCAGGGACTCCCAAATAACACCCCTGATTCTTGCATTTCTAATTTCTAGTCCTAATCATACTTCCTCCAGGTGACCTACTTACCTACCCCTTCTCTATCAGATATAAAACGATATGATATGCCATTGACGGAAAGGAAAGGGAACCAGTGGCTGCAGATGGACGGGTACATCTGCTCTGCTCTTTTTCCATGCTACCATAGAAATATGCTGCTGTGCCCTTACCTTTTTTAGACGTCTTGAGTGTCTACAGAACGGGGGCTAGGACAAGAAGAGTCACTGGATTCCGAGGTGGCAAGTGCCAGGGGAAGATGCGGGAAGGGAGGATGAGTGCTGTGGACAGATGGCTAGTCCGGGAAAGCGAGCCTGAGGGCAAATGCTGGCATCTAATTTACCCTTTCTCCCTAGCAGACAGCGTGATCAGACTATTAATCCAATCCTAATGTGGCGGCCTGGCTATAGTCTTCCACAAGCATAATACCTGTTTTTGTGCCACAATAAATGCTAGATATGGCAATTTTATCTCAGAATTACTAAACCCTGAAATCCTAAGCATTAACCCTAACTCAGGGAACAGAGGAGGCTTGGGAAGAAAAAGCCCAACATTATTTCTACTTTGTATAAATTCTTCCCAAAACGCTTTCATCTTATTACATTCGCAAAACATATGAATACATAATTAAAAGCATTGCTGCCATCACGGAAGCGTGGCTGGTGAGGAGTTAGATTTTGATATTGATGATATTCTAATCATCATTAAGGGATTTAAGAACTCTAGGGCAACTGGCCCTGGTGGTATTCTAAATGCTGCAATTAAGGCTAATCCCAGTTTTTGGGTGACTACTTTGGAGCGCCTTTTCCAAAATATTTTGGCTACCGGTTTGATACCTTGTAGCTGGTGGGAGTCTATATTAATTACGGTATTTAAGAAAGGAGACAGGAGTAATCCTGATAAATATAGGCTCCTCGCCATGCCTAATAGTAGCCAAAAGATTTTTGCAATAATATTTTTTAAAAGGCTTAACATATGGGCCGATAAACATGGCCAGCTCCATAAGCTCCAAACAGGCTTTCGCAAAGATCACGGCACAATGCATCATCTGTGCCCTTCATAGTGTTATGGCTGAGGCTTCGAGTCATAAGGCTAAGAAATTGTATTTTTGTTTTGTTGATTTCTTGAAGGCCTTTAACTCTGTATCCTGTCCCCGCTTATGGGAAATTGCAAGCCTGGAGAAGTGATGCTCGATTATTATATTTTATCAAGGCATTATACTTGGACACCACCGTTGTAGTACGTGGTAATCAAGAAGGTCAGGTGACGCAATCTATTTCATCCAATTGTGGCCGAAAGCAGGGGTGCGTTCTTGCACCCCTCCTTTTTAATTTGTATATTTCTGATCTGGCCTCTGCGATTGGAGCTGTATGAAACCTACCTCCTATATTGGGTGGTGAGCCAGTAGCATAGCTGCTGGATCACACCCTGATTGGTCTCCAATGCTCCATTTACGCATTGTCCTTTTATGCAAAAAAATAAATATCAGTAAAACAAACATTTTTATGATGTGTGCTGGTTTTAGGAAAAAGAGCGCCTTTGGCTGGAAATTAGATGGTAAACTTCTTGAAGTGGCGGAGAGCTACACTTCTCCAGCATGGGGTCTGGCATGGATTCACATGCTCATGAATATTCCCCATCGTCAGGCTGGGAATCCTTGGTAAAGAAAAAATCAGTTTCAGTTTCGTTTCTGAACTGTCTTTCTACTAGTAACCAATCACTGGTCCCTGGGTTATACTGCCCCCAGCCAATGACTGCCCTCTACCTAAGCCCCTCCTCTTGGCCCATCTTCAGATTTTTACCGCACGTTCAAGTGTTGGGAGTCCTCGTGCTATAGCTCTCAAGCTTTTACTGCGTTTTGCGAATTTTCAAAGAGATTTCATCTAATTTTTCGGTCAATCGAGCCTCAAGCTCCACCGTTTCTACTTCCGATCAACCTGTTTCGGATTTTTCTAAGCCCTTCAAGGGCGAATTTTTCATCGAGTTTCACTTCTCAGAGGCTTCCGGAAGATCTTTGAGGCCTACCCCGTGTGGACATGGCCCAGGAAAAAGGAAACACGACGCCCGGACCCAGTTCTTCAGGAGCTGCCCTAGATGTGGACTGCAGAATGTCTTCAAGGAGGATGAACATTCTCGATGTCTCTACTACCTTCATGAAGACAAAACGCACATGGATAAGGTCTGCACGTTTTGCAAGAACATGTCCGAGCGGATGATGAGGGATCGTTGTACCCGCCTCACCAACTGGCTTGAGGGGAAGAGCCCAGCAGCGGGTGAGAAAAAGAAGTCTGAGCGGTCTTCTAAGTCCTTTGAGGGCGTTCCGGCGACGGGGGCCCAACAAAAGGCTAAGCATCCCAAGTCTCTACTGCCTTCATGAAGACAAAACGCACGTGGATAAGGACTGTGCGTTTTGCAAGAACATGTCCGAGCGGATGATGAGGGATCGTTGTACCTGCCTCACCAACTGGCTGGAGGGGAAGAGCCCAGCACCGGGTGAGAAAAAGAAGTCTGAGTGGTCTTCTAAGTCCTTTGAGGGCGTTCTGGCGACGGGGCCCAACAAAAGGCTAAGCATCGCAAGTCCGCGGGCACCGGGAGCGCCGAACCGTCAGGCTCCTCAGCTGCCAGGCAGGGTGCAATTTCACCGACGCATTCAACCACGATCCAGCGCTCAGGCTCGGGGAAGAGGAAAGCAGAGAACCTGGGTAAGCTTCGGAAGAAGTCCCGGTCGATCCCGACGGCAGCCGAGGGGGAGCGAGGTGGTGACCCTCCCCCAAGCTGAAGGCCTCAAGCGCATCCAAGGCCGTCAAGGCCTTGATTCACCCGGCTAAGCCCTCTATCGAGGGAGTCGTGGTCGCCCTGGCGTAACCTGTGCAGGCTACCCCAGTGGAGGTGTACTCTGGGCCTAGAGTTTCCCTGCCAACGCTGAGGGATTCCTCTTTTCAGCCCATCGATAAGACCCCCGTGAAAACCCCGGTGGCAAAAGGGGGGGGCCCTGTGGCCATCACGGACACGGATACAGCCTCTGAAGAGGAACTGGCTGGAGTCGTGAAAATCCTGAACAAGAAGTTCGAGGAGGTCGGGTGCCACAGGAAGGATCACAAAGAGGCGGACGAGGAAAGCGACGGCGGTGACGACGAACACGTGGCGGCAGAGGATTCCACTCACCAACCGTCGCGCCCGTCTCAGCCGGTCCCTGGGCCACAAGACAACTCAGGGGCGATCTTGATGGCGATCCAGGCCTTGTGTACAGAGATAAGGACAAGGTTGCCCTTACCACCAACTGACGACCCAGCGGAGCCTGGACTGTCGGAAAGCCCTCCAAACAAGCGGAGGAGAATTCATCCACCCTGTCCTTTCCAGCCTTCTCGGCCTGCACAGCCTTCTTCCCCGTCTCCTGAGCTGAGGGATGATACGGCAACAGAGACACCCACCACGGGGACGGATGACGACGGTGGTGACAACAGGATGGCCTTCCATCACCACCTGCTTGGGCCTCCCCGCCCGATGAAATTGGCTCCTTCCACGCCATGATCACCCGTGGAAGAGAAGAAGGAAGGTTTCCTCTATCAACGATGGGAGGCCAAAAGGAAGACGGTCCTCTCGGTCCCGTTACTCGACGACATCTGGGACGAGGGGCTGTTCTTCCTGAAGAACCCATCCACGGCCCCTGCCAAGAGAGACCTGTACGAGTAGAAGTACCGGATTCCGCCCCCATGTGCCTTAGAGCGCAGCCTACCCCGGACTCGGTTGTCTCCGCGGCAGCCAAGAAGAAAGCAGCGGGGGCGATGGCGTCAACTTCGACATCTCCGCCGGACGGCGAAGGGAAGAAACTGGACGCCATGGGACGACGGGTCATTTTGTCGGCGGCGACTAACATTAAAGCGGCCAACGCCCTCACGATTGTGGCCCGCTACGACAGAGAGCTATGGTTTAAGATCGCTCCCCTACTGGATTTCCTCCCGGACGACAAGAGGGCGGAGGCCCTAGAGATCCTACAGGAGGGAGAGGTGGCATCGGACCACGCCATAACGGTGGCCAGGGACATTGCCGACACCGGCTTACGCCAGATGGGCAACAGCGTTTGCCTCGCCAGCGCGGTTGGCTCAAGGCAACCGATTTCCATCAAGACGTGCAGGCCAGGGTCCTGGATATGCCTTTCGACGGGAGCAACCTGTTCGGCAAGCCAGTGGATGATTCGCTGCAAACCATCAAGGCCGACACGGAGACGGCTCATGCCTTAGACGTTCCTCAGCAACGACGGTCGCCCTTTTGGGGCTCTGGAGGCAAGCAAAGTGCCTCCAAAGTATTCGGCGGCTGCTCCTCGATGTAGCGCCAAGCGGCCCGCTCCTCGTCGCAGGAGGCCTACAGGGGATGCAGCAAGCAAGGAGGATCTCGTCGTCATCGCCAAGGAGGCCAGGAAGGCAAGGCCGCCGGCAAGCAGGATTGAACTGGCCGTAGCGTCGGGCCCCCACCTGAGCACCCCAGTGGGAGGCCGGCGCCGAACTTCGTCAGCGTGTGGGAGTCCATCTCCACCGACAGTTGGGTGCTGGATGCCCTGGCCCGCGGGCACACACTGGAATTTCTAAGAAAGTGTCCCCATGTTCCACCTGTAGCCAGAAAGGAAAACCACGACGAAAATGACGGGAAGAAAACAGGTAACACCAAGGGCTCGTTGAGATGGAAGTCCGACGGCACCGTGGGCATGAAGGAGGGGTGCCTCCTCAGCACCACCCTTGTATCGTGAAAAGTCAAGTATGGAGGTTTACAGGAGAGGGCCTGGATCTCTCTCACTCACTCGTCGTGCGGAGGTGATGGCCACAAGAAACGCTGTCTTCCACGACAGGAATTTCAACGGTACCGAATGCAGAGGCTCAAATGGCGGCCCCATGAGCCTAGACAGCACCACGTTGAACTCCCACGCCGGGGCCGAAGCCTTCACCGGCGGGAATGACCGGAACAGTCTCTTCATAAACTCCTTCACCAGGTGATGGGACCAGAGAGATGATCGCCCCGGTGTCCTGCAGTAGTGGAAAATCGCCGCTAGATGGATCTTGATGGAGGCATGCGCCATCCCCGCCTTGGCCAGCTACAGTAGGTACGGCAGCACCTGAGATGCCGTAATCCTCAGAGGGTTAATCTTCTGTGCACGGCACCAGACAGAGTACCTCTTCCATTTGTGTCCATAACACTTGAGAGTCGAAGGCGCCCTTGCCTTTGCAAGCACCTCCTTGCAGTCCGCCGGGATATCGTAACCTCCAAACTCTAGCGTTGCAGGAGCCAGGCCTGCAAGTTCAGCAACGCCGGATCGTGGTGCAGGATGGCGCCTCCTTCTCTGATGAGGAGATCTGCGTCCGTCCTGCAAGTTCAGCAACGCCGGATCGTGGTGCAGGATGGCGCCTCCTTCTCTGATGAGGAGATCCGCGTCCGTCCGCAGTTTGAATGGGGGTGACGTGACATGTCCAGAAGGTCCGTGAACCAGATCTCCCTCAGCCACGCCGGTGCAACGAGGATCATCCAGCACCGTGACCATTTGAGCTGGTTGATGAGTCGGAGCAGCAATGGCACCGGTCGGAACGCGTACAGGAAGAGGCCGTCCCAGGGGAACGAGAAGGCATCACCCATGCTCCCCGGCTGGGGAAACCTACTGGCAAATCTCTGGCACTTGGTGTTTGCTGCCGTCACGAACAGGTCGATATGGGGATTGCCCCATCGTAGGAAGAGGAGTTCCACTTGATCCTGCCGCAGTTCCCACTCGTGGCACGAGCGCAGCTCCCTGCTGAGTGCATCAGCAATGGTGTTTTTTATTCCTGCCATGTGGAAGGGTACCAGAAGCATCCCTTGGGAGACGGCCCAATGCCACAGATCCTGGGCCTCCTTGGACAGGGTTGGCGATCTGGTGCCACCCTGCTTCCGGATGTATAACATTGTTGTTGTGTTGTCGGTGAAGATCCTCACCACCTTGCCCTTGAGGGACGGAAGGAATGACCCGAGGGCCCAGAACACGGCTCGGAGCTCCAGGACGTTAATGTGTAGTGACCTCTCCTCCGGTAGCCAATGGCTTCTTGCGTGGAGATCTCTGGAGTGGGCCCCCCATCCCTCCAGGGAGGCGTCTGTCGTCACCGTCTCCTGATGGGCCGGGGACTGGAAGTTCATACCCGCCGTCAGATGCACGTGGGTGCCCCACCACTGTATGGCTTGTCGAAAGGTCTCGTTGAGTGAGATCCTGTCTTCGAAGTTGCCCGTCCCTTGCATCCAACGGGCGTTGAGGAACTCCTGCAGTGGTCGCATCCACTGTCTGCAAAGGCGCACAAGGTAAATGCAGGAGGACATCATGCCGAGCAGGGACTTGACGGACCTCACCTTGACCACGTCCATGGTCGACAGCCATTGCACCTTGCCTAGGATGGCCTTCGTCCTTTCCTCCGATGGAGATGCTAGTCGCGCCACTGTGTCGAGCTTGGCTCCCAGGAACAGGGCGACTTACAACGGTACTAGGTGGGATTTTGTGAAGTTGATCGAAAATCCCAGATCCGTGAGCAGTTGGACGGTCTTTCTTGTGTGTTCGACCGGCGAGTTCCCTTGATTCTGCCCGGATGAGCCATTCGTCCAGGTAAGGGTAGACATGGATCCCCTGTAGGCGCAGCCACTCCGCCACCGGTGCTAGGCACTTGGTGAACACCATGGGCGCCGACTGCAGTCCGAAGGGAAGGGCCTTGAAATGGTAGTTCCGTCCTTGGACTACAAATCGCAGAAACTTTTAATGTTTTTTCAAGATGGGGATGTGAAAGTAGGCATCCTCCAAGTCCAGCGACGATGGGAAGTCGCCTTCGTCCAGTTGTCCCAGCACGTACTGGAGGGTGACCATCCGGAGCTTCTGAGATCTGATGTACTTGTTTAGACGACAAAGATCCTGGATGGGTCGCCAACCGCCGGTCTTTTTCCTTACGAGAAAGTACCGCGAGTATACTCCGGAGCCCCGGAGCCTCTTTGGGACGAGCTTGATGGCTCGGCTCGCTTCTTAAACATCGCTCGTACCTCCACGAGTAGTTGCGGCACCAGACAGAGAAGATCCATCTAGCAGCGATTTCCTGCTACTCCAGGACCCCGGGCGATCATCTCTCTGGTCCCATCGCTTGGTGAAGGAGTTTATGAAGGGACTGTTCCGGTCATTCCCGCTGGTGAAGGCTCCGGCGTGGGAGCTCAACGTGGTGCTGTCTAGGCTAATGGGGCCGCCTTTCGAGCCTCTGCATTTGGTACCGTTGAAATTCCTGTTGTGGAAGACAGCGTTTCTTGTGGCCATCACCTCTGCACTACGAGTGGGAGAGATCCAGGCCCTCTCCTGTAAACCTCCATACTTGACTTTTCACGATACGAGGGTGGTGCTGAGGATGCACCCCTCCTTCATGCCCAAGGTGCCGTCGGACTTCCATCTCAACATGCCGTTGGTGTTACCTGTTTTGTTCCCGTCACCTTCGTCGCCGGCTGAGAGGACTTTGCACTTGCTGGATGTGGCTAGAGCGCTGAAGTTCTACGTGGACCGCACGAAGAGTTTTCAGATGACATCACAGCTGTTTGTGAACTTTGGACCTTTGAACCAAGAGAAGGCCCTCTCGAAGGCTTCCATTTCCAGATGGCTCTCCGGCTGCATCATGCACTGTCACCGGTTGGCAAACCGACCGTTGCTCGGCCTTCCGAGAGCCCATTAAACCAGAGCGATCGCTGCTACCACGGCGTTCGTGTCTGGTGTGCTCCTGCTCGACATCTGCAGGGCTGCTACTTGGAGGTCGACTCACACCTTCACGAGATTCTACTGCGTCGACCGGGATTCCAGGGAGGAGTCTAGAGTCGGCCAGGCAGTGCTGCGCAACCTGTTTGTCTGAAGGTGGGCCTGGTGAGGAGGTAAGAGATGCTTAAAGTTGAGTTGACGAAATGCTTAATGTTGAGCCTTGCCACCTCCCGTGGTTGTGCATGTGTGTACTGCTTTGTATTAGTGTATTCATGAGCATGTGAATCCATGCCAGACCCCATGCTGGAGAAGGAACAAGTTACTTACCTGTAACTGTTGTTCTCCAGCATGGGTCTGGCATGGATTCACATGCGAACCCTCCCTCCTACCCCTCTGTGGCTCTTCACTTGGTCCTACTGACACTTTACGTGCTACCAAATCTGAAGATGGCTGCCAGAGGAGGGGCTTAGGTAGAGGGCTGTCATTGGCTGGGGGCAGTATGACCCAGAGACCAGTGATTGGTTACTAGTAGAAGGACAGTTCAGAAACGAAACTGAAGCTGATTTTTTCTTTACCGAGGATTCTCAGCCTGACGACAGAGAATATTCATGAGCATGTGAATCCATGCCAGACCCATGCTGGAGAACAACAGTTACAGATAAGTAATTTGTTCCTTATCTTGGGATACCAATTAGGCATCGCCCAAAGACCATGTTTTATGGTGATTTTATTATGCCCAATGTTTTAAAGAAGTGGTTGGTTTAAAAAAATGTTATCAGTAATAGAGGTGGTCTAAACATTTAAGGTCTTATTTCAATCCATAGGACCAGCATTGTTTTGGGAATACTTTATGGTATCACGTTACTCCACAAATCTAGAATTAGATGGTTGGAAATATTAGAGGGAAACATATAACAATCTATACTTGGTGTACCACGGTCAGTACCAGTAGAAGCTCTAAGGTTAGCGCTTGGTCGACCCTCGGTGAGATCGACATGGTCACTCCAGCGTTGTGAATTCGCATTAGCCTTCAATTCTCCTCTGCATCAGGATCGCCTCTTGGGACTAATTGCTAAGCATTACCATCAATCATCTGCCAACACATTTCTATAGGAACTTCTGGGCATGACTATGAAACATTTGGAAAATATTGGGCTCACTTTGGTTGAGCAAATTGACTCCCCTAATGCATCTATTATACTGAAAAATAAAACTAAGGTATGGGATGCTGATGTTAACCTTTGTAGTTTGCATAATAAGAACATTTATGCAAAATACGCTATCCAGGGCTTCTTCCCGTATGCCTGCGTACCTATTTATTTAAATCTTGTAGTAGGCATTTGAAAAGATGTATTACCTATTGATGTATAATATTCTCCTTACTAGGGAATATATGAGCAGTTGGGTAAGGACTCCTTATGATTCTGTGTTATCTTCCTGTTGAATCTGCTCAGCATATCCTTACAGGCTGCTCGAAACTGAATAATGTCTATATGTTAGGGTATGTATCATTGCCCCCAACATTACATTTATAGTATCTGATAAATTCTGGAATGGTGTTTTATTGTGCAGCATCTATTGCAAAAATGGCCTCTGCGTTTTATATCTGGAATGAGGCTTTGCATTTTTTGAAATTATTTTATTCTAGCACAATTAATTGTTTCGATACTCTTATATGAATTGTAGTACTTGATTTAAGTCTCTTAAAGTTTAATATATCAGACACATTTGGTTAATTACTTATCTTTTATCTTGTATTTATGAAATATGTTTTAACTGATGTATTAATGTTTTAAATTCTGAAATTCTGTAATATGGTATCTTTGATGTAGAAATTACAGGCGTATTTTATGTATTAGTATTAGTATTGAACAATGTTTTTCTTCTTATTTCTGTAATTATGTGCTAAAGGTTTTTATTTATTAACCACAAAAAAACAAAAAAAAGAATTGTTCCGCCAGTGTGGAATTCTTGCCATGGTAGCAGAGGGCACAAACGTTAACCTTCGCTTCAGCCACCATGAGCTGGCAGAATCAGGGAAGCTGAATTATTGAGTAGAGGTGCAAGAATTATTTATGGAATAAATAAAGGCCTATGGTGGTTTTCACATTGCCACCGTTCTGTGCTTTGCTGTATGTATCTATCATTCTCTTGTCACAAATTGGTAAAGAACTCTGCTCGAAGCTTTCGTGTGTCATGTGAAAGAGAGAGGTGCGAAACTGACTTGGTTGCGGATATTAGTGAGGAGCATGGAGCAGATGGGAAGGGTTTCACTGAACTCTCAACATAAACTGCTCATATCATAAACTCCACAGTGTCAATAGTGTATTCCCTGAGCGCTCTCATGGATGTGGAAGATATGGGGGCCTTAGATGTGGACGTTAAGCATCCGTCACAGGCTTGGCCATTCATCCATCTTTCCTGGGTGGAGACTTTTCATACAGCTAGTTTTTTAGAATAATCAGTAATGTTCTGTGCAGTAACTATTATGCTGGGATTAAATAAAGGTACCAAAACATGTGGTTTTTTGCTCTCTTGGAAAGAATGGTCATGCTAGTTTGTGGTCAAGGCAGCCACCCAACAGTTCATCTAGCTAAAGAACTTTGCGTTCTGTAATAGGATGGGATAGGTTTTCTACACAATGATTATGCTCGGCCAGGCCTAAGGAGATGTGGATACACTATAAATATTTTCTTTTGAACTCTTCCCCAGCCTCACAGGAGATGGACTTAGTTGTCAACTTCTCCTTTACTGACAACATACTACTAACCTCCATTATACTGCGAAAGAGACCACTAGTTTAGAGGTTGAAGGGCAGCTAAAGAACTGTTTAGCCTTTTGTGTCCAAATGTTCGTTTAATTCACTAGGAAATATTTCATGCTTATTCATAATGTCCTCTCTTGTTACTTTATATCGTTTTCAGGTTGCGCTCAGAAGGCAACAGGCTCAAGAAGAAGAGCTGGGAATTAGCCATCCCATCCCTCTCCCCGGTGCCGCAGAAATGCTTGTTAAAAGAGAAAACAGTGGTAGCAGTTCCTGTTTATTGTTAGAAAACAGCAGCTCATCCCAGACGACAAGCACATCAAATACAGTATCCACCACAGCGTCAGGTAGACTTATTTGTGCCATATTTGTTTTTTTGTATTTTATTTTGATTTATTAAGCGCCTTCCAAAAGGCGCTGTACAAGAAAAGCAAAACCCTGTACAGAAATCATGAAATAGCAAATCCAATGATAGTCAGCATAAGAAGAGGTTTTAGTAAGACGGCAGAGAAGAAAAGCCTTAAGGCAAGAGCGGATTATGTGACAGGAGAGGGAAGCATGGATGCCTGGTGGCAAGCGTGAAGGAGCACAAGAAGGTTTAGGAACGGTAAGGAGATGAAGAGAGTGAAGAGAATGTGAAGGAGAGTAGCGAGAGATAAGAGAAGCAAGATAGGGGGTAGCCAGGCTGTGATAGCACTTGAAGACAATGCATAGAAAGGGAAAGAACAGAAGAGAGTTGTAAGGGCAGAAGAAAAGGTGTAATAGAGGAACGAGCAGAAAGTCAAAAAAGAAGGCGAATGGCCGAATTAAAGACAGAGCACAGAGGAGTAAGGTGGGAAGTAGGAAGTCCAAAGAATAGGGCAGAACAGTAGTCAAGGCGAGAAAGCATAGAAGAAGTGATAAGAAGTTTAGCCGGATCAATGTTGACTTGTGCAAGGGGAATCACTCTTATTACTCCAACATCACAGTATACAAATACCTTTATTTAGTGTCTTCCAGCACCCAAACATGCAAAAATATCTCTATTAAAAATGTGACAATAATTTCATCAATCATATATTTTCTTCAAACTACCCTAGTTACCATTCAGGCACTCCCCATACATACAAAATTCAGTACAATTAGAAAAAGTACAACCCATCAAACCTTCCTTTTAACAGCAAATGGAATTGGGAACATAATATGGGCCTCATTATAAGTTTGCCGGTCCGGGAACTATGTTACCGGTAAGCTTGCCGGTACCGTAGTTCCCTGACCAGCAGACTACGAGTTGTGCTCGCGGGTGCCTTTCTGCCCACCAGGTCGGATCTGGCGGGCATAGCGGCACCCGCATGCACCCATTCAGCCCTATGAGGCCGAATGGGAATGGGGAGTATCTTTTTTCAGGTGCCCGCGAATGGGTAAATACCGGGTCCGGCGGGGCCGGAATGCCCTGGTAATTGCCCATACAAATTAATGCAGACCTTATTAAGGGCACAGTTGCCGCCTGTAATGATTTTTTCCCGGGGCCCAGAAAAGGGCAATAACTGGGTCATACCGACCTTGGCGGACCCGGTTATTGCCCTTTTCTGGGCTCTGTAAAAAAACATTCTCCAGCATGGGGTCTGGCATGGATTCACATGCTCATGAATATTCCCCGTCGTCAGGCTGGGAATCCTCGGTAAAGAAAAAACCAGTATCAGTTTCGTTTCTGATCTGTCTTTCGTAGTAATAACCAATCACTGGTCTCTGCGTCATACTGACCACAGCCAATGACTGCCCTCTACCTAAGCACCGCCTCTGGCAGCCATCTTCAGATTTTTACCGCACGTTCATGTGTTGGGATCCTCGTGCTATTGCTCTCGAGCGTTAGTGCTATTTTTCGCGCTTTTTCACAAAAAACTTCGATTCTTTCGGTCAAAAGAGCCTCAAGCTCCACCGATCCTACATCCGATCAACGGGGACCCGTGTCGGATTCATCTGTGCCCCTCAAGGGTGAAGATTTCGTCGAGCTACACTTCGGAGGACTCCAGAAGCTTCTCAGGCCCGGTCTCGGAGATGGCCCAGGAGAAGGGAAGCTCGACGCCCGGAAAGCTGTTCAGGGTCTGCCCTGGATGCCAGCTGCAGAACGTCTTCAAGGAGGACGAACACTCTTTCTGCCTTTACTGCCTTCATGAGGACAAGACGCACGTGGAGAAGGACTGTGCGTTTTGCGGCAACATGTCGGAACGGACCATGAAGGACCGCCATCAACGTCTCGCCAACTGGCTGGAGGGTAAGAGCCCGTCTGGCGAGAAGAAAAAGAAATCCGAGCGGTCTTCTAAGACCTTTGAGGGCGCCCCGGCGACGGGGGCCCAACATAAGGCCAAGCACCGCGAGTCCGCTGGCACCGGGAGCGCCGAACGGTCGGGCTCTACGGGCGCCAGGCAGGGCGCACCCTCCCCGGCACCATCAACCACGAGCCAACGCTCTGGGTCGGGTAAGAGGAAGGCCGAGCACCCGGCGAAGCTCCTGGAGAGGCCCCGGTCGAGCTCTAAGGCAGAGGAGGAGCGTGGCAGTGCCCCCTCCCTCAAGGATAAGGCGGTGAGCGCACCTAAGGTGGTGAAGGCCTTGATCCATCCGACCAAGCCCTCTATCGAAAAGGTCGCGGCGGCCCTGGCTCAGCCTGTGGTGGCTGCACCAGTGGTGGCGACCTCAGGGCCCAGAATCTCCCTGCCTCCTCGGAGGGAGTCTTCCTTTGTGCCCATCGATAGGACCCCCGTGAAACCCTCCGTGGGGAAGAAGAAGGGGGGGCAGGGCGTCGTCGTAGATTCGGCCTCAACCTCAGAAGAGGAGCTGATCGAGGTCTTAAGCCACGGCCTAGGCGTGGAAGAAGACCAGCCCGTCGGAATGGATCCCGACGCAGGTGACGACGACGACATCGTCGAGGATACCGACGGGGCCCCTGTTAGCCCGTCGGATTCCCCTCTGCCAGCGCCGCAAGACAACTCGGCGGCCATTTTGTTGGCCATACAGTCCTTATGCTCCGAGATAAGGACGAGGCTACCGTTACCGACGGAGGAACCTCTCCCGTCGGGGGATCCAGAACCGGGACCTTCTGGTGTTCCCCCTACCAAGAAAAGAAGGATCCATCCACCACCTCCTTTTCAACCGTCGCGCCCCGTCCAGCCCTCCTCCCCGTCCACCCGAGGGGATGATACGGGGACTGACACGGCAGCGACGGGTACGGACGACGAGGCATACGACGAGGATTTTCCGTCGTCGCCTCCCACCAGGGCTTCTCCGCCCGACGAGATCGGATCTTTCCACTCCATGATCTCCAGGGCTTCCGAGCTTTTCCAACTCTGCCCTGAGGAGAAGAAAAAGAAAGGCTTCCTTTATCAGCGGCGCGAGGCCAAGAGGAAGACGGTCCTCGCAGTGCCTCTGTTGGACGACATTTGGGATGAGGGCCTTTCCCTCCTCAAGAACCCTTCCACGACGCCAGCTAGAAGAGACCGGTACGAGAAAAAGTACCGGGTCCCGGACACGGCCCCCCTATGCCTCCGGGCGCAGCCTACCCCGGACTCCGTCGTCTCCGCGGCAGCCAGGAAGAAAGCGGGGGGGGGTGCGGCCTCCACATCGACTTCCCCGCCGGACGGCGAGGGAAAGAAATTGGATGCTATGGGACGTAGAGTCATCTCGTCGGCAGCGACGACGATTAAAGCGGCCAACGCCTTGGCTATCGTGGCCCGCTACGACAGGGAGCTCTGGTACAAGATAGCTCCCCTGCTGGATTTTCTGCCGGACGACAAGAGGGCGGAGGCCCTTGAGATCCTGCAGGAAGGTGAGGTGGCCTCGGACCACGCCATCACCGTGGCGACGGACATCGCCGACACTGGGTTCCGCCAGCTGGGCAACGGCGTTTGCCTTCGACGTCGTGGATGGCTCAAAGCCACGGACTTCCGGCAGGACGTCCAGACCAGAGTCCTGGACATGCCCTTCGACGGGAACAACCTGTTTGGGAAGACAGTGGACGATTCCCTTCAGGCCATCAAGGCGGATACTGAGACGGCCCGGGCCCTTGGAGTCCTGCAACGACGGACGCCCTTTCGGAGCGGCGGAGGCAAGGGCGCCTCCAAAGGTTCCGGCGGCGGTTTCGCTTCCTACCGTCAAGCGGCCCGCTCGTCGTCGCAAGAGGCCTACAGAGGACGAGGCAAGTCTAGCGGACCCCGCCGTCGTCGCCAAGGAGGCCAAGGCGGCAAGGCCGCGTCCAAGCAGGATTGAACCGGCCGTGGGGTCGGGCCCCCACCGAAGCACCCCGGTGGGAGGCCGGCTGGCGGGCTTCGTCAGCGTGTGGGAGTCCATCTCCACCGACCGTTGGGTGCTGGACGCCCTGGCCCGGGGCCACGCGCTCGAGTTTCAAAGAAGGTGCCCGCGCGTCCCCCCCGTGGCCAGGAAAGAACTTCACGTCCCTCAACTTCTCCTGGAGGTAAAGGCGATGCTCAGAAAGGGCGCCATCGAACTCGTCCCAAGGAGGCTTCGGGGCTCCGGAGTCTACTCGAGATACTTCCTCGTGAAGAAGAAGACGGGAGGATGGCGCCCCATCCTAGACCTGCGACGTCTGAACAAGTTCATCAAGGCGCAGAAGTTCCGGATGGTCACCCTCCAGCACGTCCTGGGTCAGCTGGAGGAAGGAGACTTCCTATCGTCGTTGGATTTGGAGGATGCCTACTTCCACATTCCCATCCTAAAGGGGCACCGAAAATTCCTCAGATTCGTGGTCCAAGGGCGTCATTACCAGTTCAAAGCCCTTCCCTTCGGACTACGGTCGGCACCCAGGGTATTCACCAAGTGCCTCGCACCGGTGGCGGCGCAGCTGCGCCGCGAGGGGATCCACGTCTACCCCTACCTGGACGACTGGCTCATCCGCGCCAAGACGAGGGAGCTCGCCGTGGTCCACACGGCAAGGACCGTCCAACTCCTCACGGACCTGGGATTCTCCGTGAACTACGCCAAATCCCACCTGGTGCCCGCGCAAGTCGCACTGTTTCTGGGAGCGAGGCTCGACACAGTGTCCCTTCTGGCCTCCCCGTCGGAGGAGAGGGCCAGGACCATCTTGGGCAAGGTGCAACGGATGTTGGTGGCCGACGCGGCCAAAGTGAGGTCCATCAAGTCCCTCCTCGGGATGATGTCTTCCTGCATCTACCTCATTCCCATGTGCAGGCTCCGGATGCGCCCGTTGCAAGAATTCCTGGATGCGCGCTGGATCCAGACGACGGGCAGCTTCGAGGAAAGGATCAAGCTCGACGAGAGTTTCGACGAGCGATACGGTGGTGGGGCACCCGCGCGCATCTGACGGCGGGCATGGACTTCCAGACCCCAGCCCACCAGGAGACTGTGACCACGGATGCCTCCCTGGAAGGGTGGGGAGCGCACACCGAAAATCTGCACGCAAGGGGACTCTGGCTCCCGACGGAGAAGTCCCTGCATATCAACATCCTGGAGCTCCGTGCAGTGTTTTGGGCCCTCAGGTCCTTCCTTCCGTCCCTCAAGGGCAAGGTGGTGAGGATCTTCACCGACAACACCACCACCATGTTTTACATCAGGAAACAGGGCGGAACCAGGTCCCCAGCGCTGTCCAAGGAGGCGCAGGACCTGTGGCATTGGGCCGTCGCCCAAGGGATTTTTCTGGTGCCGTTTCATCTGGCAGGGATAAAAAACACCATCGCCGACTCACTCAGCAGGGAGCTGCGCTCGTGCCACGAGTGGGAACTACGGCAGGATCTGGTGGATCGCCTCTTCCGACGGTGGGGCACACCCCAGATCGACCTGTTCGCGACGGCGACGAACACCAAGTGCCGGAGGTTCGCCAGCAGGTTTCCCCAGACGAGGAGCATGGGCGATGCTTTCTCGTTCCCCTGGGAGGGCCTGTTCCTCTACGCGTTCCCTCCCTTGCCTCTGCTAATCCGGCTCGTCAACCAGCTCAAGAGGTCACGGTGCAGGATGATCCTCGTCGCACCTGCGTGGCCGAGGCAGATATGGTTCCCGGACCTTCTGGACTTGTCAGCGTCCCCGCCGATCAAGCTGCCGGCGGACGCGGATCTACTCTCCAGGGAAGGAGGCGCCATCCTCCACCACGACCCGAAGTCGCTGAACTTGCAGGCCTGGCTCCTGCAGCGCTAGAGTTTGGAGGATACGACATACCGGCCGATTGCAGAGAGGTTCTTGCAAAGGCCAGGGCGTCCTCGACTCTTAAATGCTACGGACACAAATGGAAGAGGTTCTCTGTCTGGTGCCACGCACAGAAGATTAACCCTCTACGGATTACGGCTCCCCAAGTACTGCCGTACCTGCTGACGCTGGCCAAAGCTGGTCTGGCACACGCGTCCATCAAGATTCATCTTGCTGCGATCTCCCGATACACCAGAACCACGGGGCGGACGTCCTTGTGGTCTCATCGTCTGGTGAAAGAGTTCATGAAGGGACTGTTCAGATCGTTCCCGCCGGTGAAGGCTCCGGCCCCGGCGTGGGAGCTCAACGTGGTGCTGACCAAGCTCATGGGACCTCCGTTCGAGCCTCTGCACTCGGCCCCGTTGAAGTTTCTATCGTGGAAAACAGCTTTTCTTGTGGCCATCACCTCCGCACGACGAGTGGGAGAGATCCAGGCCCTTTCCTGCAAGGCCCCGTACTTGACTTTCCACGACACGAGGGTAGTGCTCAGGACGCACCCCTCCTTCATGCCCAAGGTACCGTCGGACTTCCATCTCAACGAACCCTTGGTGTTACCTGTGTTCTTCCCGTCGCCTTCGTCGCCGGCTGAGAGGACTTTGCACTCGCTGGATGTAGCTAGAGCGCTGAAGTTCTACGTTGACCGCACAAAGGGTTTTCGGAAGACGTCACAACTCTTTGTGAACTTTGGACCTGTCAATCAGGGGAAGGCTCTCTCGAAGGCTTCCATCTCCAGATGGCTCTCCGGCTGTATCATGTGCTGTCACCGGTTGGCAAACCGACCGCTGCCTGGCCGTCCGAGAGCCCATTCCACCAGAGCGATCGCAGCTACCACGGCGTTCCTATCTGGTGTGCCCCTGCGGGACATATGCAGGGCTGCTACGTGGAGGTCGACACACACCTTCACGAAATTCTACTGCGTCGACCGGGATTCCAGGGAGGAGTCCAGGGTCGGCCAAGCAGTGCTGCGCAACCTGTTCGCCTGAGGTGAGCCTGGTGAGGAGGTAAGATGCTTATTGTTGAGTTGATGTGATGCTTAATGTTGAGCCTTTGCCACCTCCCGTGGTTGTGCATGTGTGTACTGCTATGTATTCTTTATTCATGAGCATGTGAATCCATGCCAGACCCCATGCTGGAGAAGGAACAAGTTACTTACCTGTAACTGTTGTTCTCCAGCATGGGTCTGGCATGGATTCACATGCGAACCCTCCCGCCTACCCCTCTGCGGCTCTTCACTTGGTCATACTGCCACTTCACGTGCTTCCAAATCTGAAGATGGCTGCCAGAGGCGGTGCTTAGGTAGAGGGCAGTCATTGGCTGTGGTCAGTATGACGCAGAGACCAGTGATTGGTTATTACTACGAAAGACAGATCAGAAACGAAACTGATACTGGTTTTTTCTTTACCGAGGATTCCCAGCCTGACGACGGGGAATATTCATGAGCATGTGAATCCATGCCAGACCCATGCTGGAGAACAACAGTTACAGGTAAGTAACTTGTTCCTTCCCCATTGCCATTTGAGCCCCCTAGGGCTCAATGGGAATGGGGAGGATGCTAACAACGGGCCCGTTAATGACGGGCCCGTTGTTAGCATCCTAGACTGCTAGCGGATCCCGCTAAGGACGCCTGGTTTTACCAGACGTCCTCAGCGGGACCCGCTGCAGACCTCGGAATGTGATGGCCCGAAATGTACGGTGCCGGTCCCTTACCGGCACCGTACATTCCGCGGCCGCCACACTCCTAATGAGGCCCATTGTGTTCCCAATTCCATGTATTGTTAAAAGGAAGGTTTGATGGGTTGTACTTTGGCTCAAACTCATTGTTTTCTAATTGTACTGATTGTTGTGAGTATGGGTAGTGTCTAAATGAGTATATATGGTAGTTTGAAGAAAATCTACTATTGGTGAAATTATTGTCACATTTTTAATATAGATATTTTTGCATATGTTTTTGTATTGTAATAGACTAAGGCCCTCATTACAACTCAGGCGTTAAGGGTTTAACGGCGCCGTCGGCGCCTGATTTAACGCCTGATTACAAGTGTCCCTTTGCGGGTGGGTGTTTAACGCCTGCTTTTAGCAGGCGTTGAAAATCCAACCCGCAAAGGGACTTTGGAGCTAATGACGGCACCGTAATTTACGGTGCCGTAATTAGCGCCTTCCCCATTCCCATTATGCCCTATGGGGGCAAAAATGGGAATGGGGAAGGGCAAATGGTGAATGGGGAATTACCGCCCCACTCACCTTGGAATGGGGCGGTAATTCCGCCATCCACCATGGGGGAATCGTAACCTTAGCGGCATGCACCATGGTCCTCCGCCAAGGTTGTAATGAGGGCCTAAATAAAGATATTTTTATAATGTGATGTTGGAGTAATAAGCGTGTTTCCCCTTGCACACATAATCATTGATCCAGTTCCTTTGCTGGTTTTGTTGTGCTCATGAGTCTCGGTTAGGACTGGATCGCAAACACGAAAGTTCTAGTGTTGTTTTCCCAGAAGTCTCTTCTCTTTGATAGAAGATAAGAAGTTTAGCAGCATGAAAAGATAGATGAGGACATATTTTTGGAACATTAAAATAAAGAAAGCAGCAAGTGGGGGCAGTTAAGGATATATGAGAGGTAATGGTTATGTTTATGTATATAGCGCATATACACAGGCAAGTGTTTCAAAGCGCTTAAGGGTCAGTCAGAGATAACACCAAGGTTGCGGGTGGAAGGAGAGAAAGGCAGAACAGAAGGGGGAAAGAGGAGACCCGACGGAGTTGAAAGGGGAGTGGAACACATACCCTTGGGGGAACACTATATTGAAGAGGTTGGAGAGGAGAAGTATCCCCAGCCCATTATACGGAGAAACAGCAGTTGGAGAGATAGGAGTGGAACCATTACTGACAAGATTGGAAATCGAAAGTGCAGACAGTGAAGAGAGCAGAGTAGGATGACCAACTGTGTCCAAAGCTGCAGATAGATCGAGGAGGATGAGAATTGAAGAGGATTTATTGTGACACACTGAGTGGAGAGAATTGGTGACATAGAGGAGGACAGTTTGATCCGGGCGGAAAACCAGATTGGGTTACATATGATGTAGAATTGCAAGGGTATTTATTATCATTTTGAACGTTACAAGCCAGTGCATATTTTAATGATGACTGAACTGAGAGGTTTTGTACAGGTCCCATTACCAAATCAAATTTACCATGGACCTATGAGAAAGTAGGCAATTACCGGACTACTATTTACTGAAATGTGTCAGTGTACTGACAAGTGACAGAATGTATATATATATATATTTATTCAGACAACTCAGGATGATTTCCCTGTTATTCCTGAGGAACTTACTAATAGTGTTGATTGCACGAGGACTGTATTTTTTGCCCCCAATTCATTATCTACCATATGGTTATATCTGTTTCGCACAGTGAGTTTTTATTACCTGTTTAATAGACAGGTTAAATACACCCTTTCGAAAAGATAATATACCTTTCATCCTGAAACGCTAGTCAGTTATTGTCCACTCATTAATTTAGCGCTGTCATTAAAGGTTATAGATGCGTGTGTTGCATGCCAGTGCATCAAGGGAAACATATTGATCTGATACAAACACTCTGGCTTGTGAATATACACGCGTGCAGTACCATGACAATATGCAGAATGATGTGCTGCCTCAGGGAGCTTGAAGACTGGGTGGCTGAGTGCTGCCTTATGCTTAATCCCACTAAGGTGGTGAGCTCAGTTTTTTTTACGAAGCTTGTGTTTGTTGCCTATTCAATCTTGACTCAAACGTCTACTGTAGCCTGTCAGGGATGGACTCCCCTATGGTCTGCTCAGAACCATTCATTATGTACCATTCACAGCCGGAGAAGGGCGCTCAGCCAATCAGGTGAATGGAAACTAGGGCCAGAACAACTTGTGTTCCGACCACCGTTTCCTGCCACCCAAGGCTCCATCTTGATTGCCCTCTCCCCATGTCTCCATCCTCCTCCCAACCCACAAACATACTATAATCTTTCTTCATGTCCTTTCTCCTCCCTCCCCACATACCTGCTGGGCCGGAGCTTTGTGCTCCAGTCTCGATGCTCCTCCCGCCCGCTGCTGCCATGGAAATAGAAAATGGACTAAGCTCCTTTTTTGATGGCAGCAGCAATCTAGTTTTTACTATTCTTACTGGAAATTGAGCTTGTGCAATACATGTTGCAAATAAAAAAAAATGAAACCATTTGCACCGCAGGTGAACCTGGGGTGCGAATGGCTATCACCCCCTTGCCAAGGGGGAGGACATGGCCGGTAACTGGCTACAGCCTTCGACAAGGTGGGCTGTTACCGGCCATGTATGCCCCCGACGCGGGGGTGATTGCCATATTCTGACCTCAGGCCTGACAACAGAAATCTAACCTCAAAGCCTTTGCATAGCATCTTAATTAATATATTAAGGCAATTATGATATCCTAGTCCTCTGGGTGACTAGTGAACATTGGATGAGTTCTGGAACCTATACAATCCAGACTCGGGCCGTGCAGATTTAGCTGGTTTTCCGAAGTGCTATTGTCAAGGCACAGGTCCATACGGCCTCTGATCACGTAAGCCTTGTTCATTGTAGTCTCCTGTGGTTTCATTTAGATGTCACAATGTGCTTCACACTTTCGTGCCTTTGTCTTAAGGCTATGCCCTTTGTAACTGTTCAATTTCGAGCATGCAATATGGCTCGCAGCCCATCATTGCTTACATTGGATTCTACCGCTTGTAAGAATGTTAACACTCTCTTGCAGTTCTCTACAGACTTCACAACTCAAGCTTGGAATTCTCTTCCAGTCTTTTGCATATTGCGCCTTCTTTGCTTTCTTTTCCTTAAGAGCTTACTACTCTTTTATTTGAAATGTCTTATGATGCCACGGATAGCTGTTTACCCATGTGCCATGCGTGCATGTCCTTAGGCTAATTTTGAATTTGTATGAATCTCAAAGGAGCTGAAGACATATAGCGACTGTCTGAGCCACAGTGCATGGTCACGTTTTCTCATCCTGTGATGGCCAACTGACCTGGTAGTGTACGAAGTAAACTTTTTGCCCAGGGTGAAACATATTTCCAGGTGAAACTGACAACTCAATTATTTTAAACGTATTTTATTGCTGTCTCTCCTAGCAGTAAGAGTTTTCTATGGTACCAACACATACACACTTTCCTCTCCTTTGATTTGTGGTCCAGAAACCACAATTCAGTAACTGTGTGCTTTGTTGCTGCCATTGGCAGCTTGTCCATTTTTTTATTGGAAGGATATAAATATTTCCCTGAATGAGCGCAAGCGACAAAACGCAATGAGGGTGCACAAACTAACCAAGTCAGTTTTATGGGGGAGAAGGGGTCTCCCCTGAGACAAAATGTAAGATAATGGGGGTAAAATGGTGCATTTTGCAGCGCACGTTTTCAGGAAAATTGGGAAGAAGCTCATAATCGGCTTTGTTGGGTAACACATAGAATAGTCCAATAGATGCCAAGTCACTAATAGCGCACATGAGCATTTTCCAGCTCATTTTCATAATGTCTCTGCCCACAATATATTCCAGAATCGCGCCACTGTAAAGACACATTTTCATGTTTGGCTGTGCCCAAATATATCCATGCTAACTGCACAAATAAATGAAAGTATTTTCATATAAGAACATACTCATTTTGCTTTGCCCAAAATGCCAGTGATGATGTAATAAGAAAACATGTTGGTGGCTTCTCATGTCATGCTACTGTAAGAAATCATTCCCATATTGGCTGCACTGATCAAGGCCAGTATGGCCACCTAAGAACACTCAGGTTGGATTTGCCCCTTATGCCAGTAAAAGGGCCATACTAACTACACCAGTGTAGCCCCCCCATGATGTAATAAAATGTTCCATGATTATTTTGCCCATATTGCTAGTAACAATGCATTGTCACTGCGCATATCCATAGTTGCTGCACCATCCCCCAATCCCCGCCTACATATGTACTCTTTTGTTTGTTTAATGCATAATGTTAGTAAAAATGTTTTGTCTCTTTACATGTCCATTGTGGCAGCAACAATCCCCGCCATACCTCCTGACATTAAAACGTCCTTCATGTTTGTTTGTCTATAATGGTAGTGAAAACAAATGCGTTGGCTGTGTGAGGAACACTTACGGTTAGGGCCATGCACCCCTTCTCCCGGGCACTTAAGGCTATCAATGTGGACACGCCGATAATTGTCGGCACTGGGACAAGTTCCTACAAGATGTCCAAGTCCCTTCCAAGATTGATGCCAGTAGCAACCGCAGTGTGCCACATGGATTCTGTTCACTCGCGTATGTGAATAGAATTATTTCTGCGTCAACGCATCTTGCAACAACGGAATTATGGTGTTCCAGACCTGACTAGTACACTATTTAGGTAATTTGTGTCCTCAGCTGTTTTTTGTAACACGCGTTTCACTCCCCCAGGAAAATATGGGAAAGTGTATTCCTCTTTGAAAAGACAACAGAAGACAGTTTCCTCTGTGAAGACAACAGAAGGAAATGCTAAGGATTATCAAGGGTGGTTCATGCAAGGATCAGGTTGCTTCAGGTAATTCCAGGAGGGTAAGGGGAACCTTGTATATCATAATAGCCCTATTAGAGATCCTTATTAAATCTGTTTTTCTATTTTGGTTTTCCCCATATACAGCTCCTGACCCGGTTACCAGATTATCTATCCTATAGGAGGTGCAGTCACTAAATCTCCTCTGCCCAGGAAAGGGAAACAATTTTGGCTGTGTATATCCTAAAACAGCAAGGTCTTCCTTTCCTGGGAGGCGTTAGACAATACTCTGTGACTCCCAGGAGGTCTGCATATCCGTCGTATCATCAAGATCTGACAGACTGGCTGTACTAATATAACTACCAAACCCTTCCCCAACTGCACCAAAATCAGGCTAGCTCTCTCAGCCCGCACCCACAGACACTTTCTCATTCATACAAATTCACGTGCTCACACTAACATACATCCTGCTCTTTCATTCACTCAAACACATATCCATACATTACGACATGCGCACTGCACGCTCATTCATGCACACACGCGCATATGTGCAACCATACACTCCATAATACACACTTCACTCATCTCATTCAAACATGCACTTACACAGACAAAGCACACATCCTTCGCATCAATGCATAGCATACATACACAGATACACACACAGCTTTTTTTTCTTGCCTGCTCAAGACTCCTGCCACAGCCTACCACAAGGCCCCTGCGGCTCCCGCCCACCCTGCAGACAGGAACCAGGAATCGGGGAGAGCTTCCAGATTCCTGACATGAAGGGTAGAGCCAGAACACCATAATCATGTGACCCCAGGCTACATATAGAATGGTGGAGGCAGGGGAGCGCACCCATGCCTATTTCTGGCTGCAGTATCCCAGCTTGCAAACCCAATAGGCCAAGCAAGACGGGAGGGGAAAAGACCTGCAGCCTTGCATGGCCCTTTGGGCATGCACAATGGGGTACTGTGGCTTTGTTACACAGAAACCAGCCAGTTTTCACTGGGCTTGCTTCTGGCTCCTCCATTATGGGTTGGCCCAGCGTCCAGTGTCGGTAAGCCTCCTCTGGTTGCTTCTTCTTTATCACTTTAGCTCACCTCTTTTCCAATCTTCTCATTCATCACTGCCACAAGCATGTTGTAAAATGTTGTTAGTCCAGTGTGACTTTCATGATATTTCACGATGTTGAAGATGCACAGCGTGTAGTAAATTGCCCACAAAAGTGTACACACAAGCAGAAAATACACTATCAAATGTACAAATGTCTTGTTAATACTGGTAACTGAAACACAGACTGTATTCAAATCGCAATGCTCTAAAGAATAAAATAACTGGAGAGGTTGTTGTGAGGAATTTGGCAGGTAATATTACATTCCTGTTAAACACCTCCAACTCTGTATTTAACACGCAATCCAGAGAAGATTCCAAGAAGAGCTTGCAGTCTCATTAGGAGCCACTTATGAGATATCCTTGTATCTTTATATATAAAGCAGAATGTATGCATGTGTGTATGTATGTTTGTCAGGCTATACAAATCCACACTGTTGAACGCCCGTCTACCTCATTTTGCATGGATTCTTCTTTTGTCTGGGGCTATATTGTGGTCTATATTTCAATGCAAAAATCGTATATGCAAAAAAATGTGGGATGTGTGTGTGTGCGTATGTTTGTCTGGCTATAAAGATCCACACCGTTGAACCCGCGTCTACCAAATTTTGCATGGATTCCTCATTTGTCTGGGGCAAGATTGCATCCTATGTTTGGATGCAAACATAGAATGCATTTATTGATGCTCACCCCGATTAACTACAGTAGGTACTAGAAGGAGGCAACATTTTGAAAAGTGTCTGAAGCAAAATGTTCAATGTGTTGGTTATTCCTCTATTGTATCCATTTCGAAAGTGTTTATTAAAGCATTTTTAAAGGCAATAAAAAAAATGTAAAAAAGGTTATCATGCCACTCCAAATATGGGAAATAGCAAGGTTACAGTTTACTTAAGTTTATTCACAAGAAGAGAGCACAATCAATCAATCTTTCTTGGACACTTTCTCAAATGTGCTGAAGCCATTGAGTGACTGGCGCACAAAAAATGAACATCACTTGGAAAAGATCCCTGTGATGAAAAGCGAAAATCTATATCAAGAGCTTCTGAAACACAACAAACAGCAGCACAACGTGCGGAGCAGAGGACAAGAGGACCTTCTCCAGGGCAAATGAGATGTCAGAGCAAAAGGAAGCAAAACTTGCTGACAGGAGGACAAGAGCAACATCCTCCACGGCACATGACACACCACCCGATCAGGACACGGGAAACGCTGGGTACCCCAGCTAGTAGACCATAAAAGCAGTAGGTTTTGTTACTGAAATCTCTAGCTGGTAGAACCACTGAAAGAGCAGTAGCCTACTGACTAACAGCGTAATTCACAGAATCGTTTTAAAATGGCAAAACCCCATTGGCAAACGCTCTGTGAATTAGGCCCTGAAGCTGTAGGTTGGCAAGTATGAGTGATTGCGTCCTCAGACTGTTTCACTGCACCAAAATCACGTTATCAAGGGGTCACTGACTAGCAGTCACTAGAGTTTAAATACACTAGCAGCTTCCGTTAATAGATTTGGAAAAGTGTCATGATGAGAGCTTTTAATACATTTATTAGATCTTACATTATAAACATGTTTAAACTGATTCTGGCATTTCATGGTCAATCCGCCTCTCTGTAATACACTGCTGAGTAGTCTATTAATCTGCCATCTTGTCAGGCAGCCTGACTTCCTGGAAACTGAAACCATGGTATCTTTTCGTGTGTGGCCATAGCAGACGCAATAGCGGTGTTTATAGGTGTGTGTCCTGTCCTGACTCTGTGCTCAAGGAAAGCACAAGAGGGGCTGTGCTTCTGAATACCATTTTGAACACGCACTTTGGTGAAAGGCAGACTTCCAGATCTGCTCTTTCTCTCCTCTCTCTCCCTCTTTCTCTTCTCTCAAGCCTCATTATCTAAATGGGAGTACTCACAGATATCAGATGCATCTGGTCCATTCCTTCTGTGCACTTTCTCCACTGCCCAAGGATTACTTTCAGTTTCTAAAACGCTCTGCGGTCCAAGGTTAACTTTTAGTTTATTTTTCTTTAGTGTAATATAATTATGTTTCTGTCCAGGACCATAGCTCATATCTTTCTTTTCTAAATTAAAAGGGTGAAAAGTTGTAAATACAAAAAAGATTCTTAGCAAAGTCTGCTAATTATTATTATAAATGCCTTGTTGTGTAGTACCTGTACTCCTAGATGCACCAATAAGCTTTTTGGGTTATGCTGACAATGCTCAGTCATTTAATTCACTGTGAATTGTATTTTGACTGCAACATACAATGGTTATACTTTGTGATCGAGTTGTGTATTTATGTCATGAACTTTGTATGGTTTGTATTGTTTGAAATTTGTGTTGGCAGAGCACAGCACAACACATGCCGTTGCAATGGGATTTTGGCGCTAAGGTTTTGTCCAAGGCTTCTCCGATCAGAGAGACAGGGTGGTATTGCCAGAAGGGGAGCAGCAGTACTCAAACCACGGAGTGGGAGTGGCTTATGGGATAGGGGAGTGGGTTGAGATGAAAGTGCGGGCAGTTACTCTCAGAAGTGTTTTGTTGTCTATTTTGTCTCCCTTTGTCTGCTTTTGGTGTTTTGTGAATTTATGCCGTTTAAATAAAGAAAGAAAAATTGCCCTTTTTCATCTTGTCCCTTTTAACTTTTGGTTCCCCTATTAAGACTTTAAAAATAAAGGTTCCTGTCTCTGATCCGAATCCCAAAAATTCTCCCCAAAACACAAATAAAGGTTTCCATTGCGTGTTTCTTGTTGTTGTGCCATTCCCCAACTTGCTGCTGTGTTGGTTTGTCAGTGTTGCTGCGGCGTAGTGATGTTTTGTGTTGCGTTATCCTGTTCTCAGAGTATTTTGGGTTCTCCAGGTTCTATTTGTTGAGATTGGATACTTGCAATGTTGAAAGGGGAAGAGTTGGGAGGAGAGAACGAGGCACTGTGAGGAGGAGGTACTTATTTTCTCCTCTCAGGAGGAGGAGGAGGAGGAGGAGGAGGAGGAGGATTCTCAATGAATGTGGAGGGGGAACCTGAAGCTGTTTGATGGCACTGGTTCACAGACTCGGGCCATGCAGCTGGGAAGACTGCTAAAGCATTGCTGTGTGTCCTCAGGCTAAGGTGTGGGAGAGGAGGCAGGACCATCAGAGGTCTCCCTGAGCACAGAGGCAAGGGAGTCAGGGCTTCTAGTGGAGGCTTCAATTGAGACAGGGCCATTTGTCAATCCCCTATGAAGTAAGCGTCTGTGGAGGAGAAGGAGGGCATGGGGGTGGAGTGGCTAGACACTGGCATCCATATTATGTGGGAGGAGAGAACCAACACCCTGAAAGAGGAG
Organism: Ambystoma mexicanum; assembly: GCF_040938575.1. NCBI lineage: Eukaryota > Metazoa > Chordata > Amphibia > Caudata > Ambystomatidae > Ambystoma > Ambystoma mexicanum. Next base: position 1,143,930,735 of record NC_090935.1, on the reverse strand, counting down.
GATGTGGGATGGCTCTTGTCTTGTGGTGGGACATTCTGGAGGAGGAAGTGATCTCCAACCAACAGGATGAGGATACTGAGGGGTGGGTAGAGGGGTCTTCAACGAAGACCCTCAGTGGGAGGACTAGCCTGTGATGGTGCCGCAACAGGCGGTTGACCTTCCTGATGGTGGCGAGGAAGACGTGGTTGAGTAGGAGGTAGTGTGCAACTGCTATTGCAAAGGACACAAAACAAGCACAGGAGGAGTCCCAGGTAGCAAAGACAACCTGTTCCTCCTCCACACAGCACACATGGTCCTGAGTGGGCGTTTATTTACCTCCCTTCAGTGACAGATAGTGAATGTCAAGGGGAAGGTCATGCCAAAGCAGATGTGAATTGTCTTGTCAATTCTTAAGGGAGAAAGGGAATTTCCATCAAAGCTCAACTACAAATCACAAGGTCTTAGCCAGTGTGCCTCCACATCCTACACTTTCTCCTAGATGTCAACCCCCCTGTGGCTTCTGGCCTGACGCTCTTGCTTATTACTCCAGTGATTAGTAAGAAACTGACACATTTTCTGTAGTAATGTTGCAAGCAAAAAGATCATTCAGGAAACAAATAGAGGTGGCTTTGGGAGCAGAAAGAGTTCAGCATGAGGCAGCATGATTACCGTATTTATCATAAAAATATTGCCTATGAGGCTCTGAATGACCTTACTTACTTTGAATGTGACAATTTGCAAGCCATGTTATAGCTAAGTTTCTTTCTTTGGAAAAGTCATGGCGCCTCAATACAAGTCCGGCAGTAGCCGTTCCGGTAAAACCGGCAGGCTGCCGCCAGACTTGCAAATTTTTCTGGCGTCTGGCTTGCCAGTAACAGTGGGGGATTGTAACCCCGCCTGTCCAAAAATTCAGGCGCCGGAAAAATGGAATTTCCCATTCCCATAGAGTCCCATAGACTTCAATAGGACTCTATGGGAATGGGGAACACGGAAGCACCAGCACCGTTAACAACGGTGCCGTCGCTTCCGTGTAGGTCTGCTTACCATGGTCGCTGTGCTGGCAGGGTTCGACCTGCCGCGCGCAGCAACTCCAGCAAGCAGACTTGTAGTGTGCCGGTCCGGTAACAACGGTGCCGGTAGGCTTACCGCCACCGTCGTTACCGGACCGACATACTTGTAATGAGGCCCATGGATAGTGAGGTTTGACTGTTGTAAAACCTGTTGAATGAATAGAATACATTACTACTTCATGCATGGAACAGCACCAAAATGAAGCTACTTCAGAAATTCCGAGCTGAAAACAAACAGGCCAAAGCATCCAACATAAATAAATGTATGTTTGGGTGGGGGTCGGGGTGGGCGAGTAAAGGGAGTGCTTTTAGGCTTAACACACTTGGTACCAATGCAATTGGCGTTTGATGTGTGCACATATTTTGATGAGCTGAAATTTGGGGACAAAATAGATTTAAAATAATGCACTGTCGTCATAATGGGTTTTGGGGTGTGGTTGTACCAGGAAATATTTTGCATAAATATGGGTGTTTTGTGCAATATGTCTTTCATTCTTTGCTAATGGTTTGACGGTATCAGAGGGTTGTTTAGGGGATGAGAACAGTAACTAGGAGCCTGTTGCCACCTGGGGAAGTTTTGTCAAAGATAATGAGCCAATCACCTCCAGGGCTGAAAGATGCAGACGATTGTCATAGTGCTATAGGGATATTCATCTCCATGGTGAGGCTGAATCAGGGCTCAAGAGGTAACTAATTGCAATTGTTTTATTTGTACGGCATGGAGATGTTGCTTCTAGGGCAGGAAGATGGATTACGGGATTGACACAAGGATACAAAGTCAGTTACCTATACATGAGCATGGCTCAGACAATTGGTTATGTTATGAGTGTTTTATGAAGTGCAACACATTACCCAAAGGTGTCTTGGCCCTGTAGAAATGAGAGTGATTGCATATTTATATCTAATAGTACTGAAACCGCTTAGAGATCATCAGAACAGAAAGGCTTTAAGATTTGTTCTAAATAGCAAAAGGTTAGATGATCTACGAATTGGACCAGGTAATGAATTCCAAATTCTGGAGGCCTGGACCAAAAGGGGGCAGCCTCCCTGCCTTTCTTTATGATAGTTAGGGACTATAAATGGAAAAGGTTCCAGTTGCTTGTAGAGATGATGACACAGGTATACAAAGTCTTTCACTTCTAGGGCTGGGTCGTTCAAGAGATTTGCATAGAGATACTTGCCTGTCCACCCCTCTGTCTTAACTATTTCATGGTGCTTGAGGTGGGAATTGAGACACTGGGCCTCATTACAAGCTTGCTGGTCCGGAAATAACGGCAGACCGGCACCCGCTCACAGATCTACACGGTAGCACCGGCACTGTTATTAACGGTGCCAGTGCTACTGTCCTCCCCATTCCCATTTGAGCCCTATGGGGCTAAAATGGGAATGGGGACTAATGTTTACTGGCAATGGGCAATTACCGGGTCTGCCGGGGCCGGAATGCCCCGGTAATTGCCCATTGCCGGGTGCAGGTAAAAAAATGACTCTGGCAGCAGCCGGACTCATAATGAGACCCACTGAGTCTGTTGGCCATAGGGTTGGGTGCTTCAGCAGACTGGCATTTTAGCAGATAACAGTCACCTAAATGGCTGGATAGTACAGGAAATGTTGCGGCTACCACCTATAGGGTTAGATGAGCTCATGGAATGGGCACTGCGATACAGCATCTGTCAATCTCCCTTACGGCTGGATGGGTGATTGACAGCTAACATGCCCACAGACATACATATAAATCAAATTCTAGGATCCAGTGAAGGGATGCCTACATATATCTTGCAATATTATTCAAGCATGGATCTATAGAGTATGATGTTCTGAGACTCTCACTGATTAATCAATTGAAGAAGAGGTCAAGGTGCCCAATGATTTTGTACCATGCAATATGAAAATATTTACTTGGAATGTAGCTGGACTGCAGAGTAAAGATAATGAGGTAGCACGGCATGCGTTTAGCAACCAAGCAAATATCATTTGTCTGCAGGAGAGTTGGACAGAGACCCCTATTCTAAAAAGAGTCATACATTTAAGGTGCCGAATAATGAAGAAGCTCATGACTGAACAAGTGGGGGTGGGGGTGTTAATTTGGACTGATATGATAAACTCCTACCTATTCATTTGTGATCTCCTGATCTTCAGATTCTGCAAATGTCTCTAGCTAATGTCCATACGCTTACCGTGTTTCATCGGTATATTAGGTTCTAGGTTATAACATCCCATAGTAAAAATAGAGTGGTAAAAACAAAAAAGTAACCATATAGAAATTACTAATTGTTATTTAATACGAACAGCCACACATTTTAAAACGTAGTTGACCATCATGTGCTCAAGACCATTTGCAACAGTGACTGTGTGAATTACAGTTTAATTGAGCATGCTGCTTCAAAATGAATCATATAACTCTGGTTCTATGTTATAACATCCCAGTAAAAACATCCCATAGTAAAAATAGAGTGGTAAGAATGAATACTCTTGTATGATTTACAAAATTAGAAACACCAGGCACACTCAATATTCTAATCAAAGTAATTAACCACATTCATTGTAAAAATTGATTGAGAAAAGGATTCCAGATTTATTAATGTTTCACAAAATCATTTGCGGTGCCAGAAGGAGTACAAAGGTTTCCAGACGGAGAACAAAGGTTTTCTAGCTAAAACCCAAAACAACATAATCAAATAACAAAACAGCCCCTCTTGTATGATGGCCTTTTTGGAAGATCAGATCAACAAGGATCAAGAAAACAATACAAAAGATGGATATAGGATACACTGTTGTATTGGGCGATGTAAACGTTCATCTTGAGGCACTAATGATTTATTGGTCACTTACAATAAAGAAAACGATATCTGGGAAGTCCCACAATGATGTAAATTATATCCTAAGTGATAGCGCTCTAACGTGACTCTATTTACAAGGCTTGCAACTAAAATCTGCTATAGAACCTGTATTGTAGGCTTCTTAGCAGTATGCCTGACCGCTCAACCTGTACAACACCAAATAATCACATTGCCAACATCTTGGTGGATATAACCAATTTTGTAATCGTACAAGAGTATTCATTCTTACCACTATTTTTATATGGGATGTTTTCACTGGGATGTTATAACATAGACCCAGAGGATAGCTTAAAGGCAAGGTGTGCGCCTTGGAAGCAAGATGACACGAAGCAACACAGATTCGATCCCCGGGTCTGCGCTTAGAAACCCCTGGGTGTTTAAGTGTGTTATAAATACGCAACTAAGACCAAAAAAAAAAATTACGCAACTAAAAAAACAAACAATTACTGTAACAGCGCCTCGATGCCCGCGGGCTCTGTGTGCGCTCCAAAAATGCAGATAAATAAATAAATAAATAAATAACAGGTTGGAGTCTAATGGAAGTCTTGGTGGCAGTCACAAGGATCGATAGTGACCACAATAGACATATCATCCACGGTTATCCTGAAAATGTTAATTCGCCAGCTAATGATCAGAATAGGAATATGGCTTTTAGGGTGACGAGCAATTGTAGAAGAGTAAGCTTGTAAAGATTAGAAGACAATGTTATTTTGAATCTGTATTTTTATATCTACCCACTCCTAGAAAAAGTTCTAACAACAACATTGAACTATCAGTGTAATCGTGTTGACATTTATGAAACCCTGTGAACCTCAGCCACTATTTTTGTCACTTGTTCTAGTTCCACAATACAGAATTTGGTAAACTTATTAACTTGATGATTATAGAAAAGCAAAATATGAATGTTTGAAGTGGCTGAAAAAAGGAAAGAGAAAACAGGGAAAGTATAAGTGTTATGAGTAAAGAAGAATATAAACTGTTGATTCGTGTAGAGAAAAGGACTGAAATTAATACAAAATGGTAGGCTGTGCAAAATTCTATCAGTGCGTGAAATCCATAAGAGGTTTGGCACCTACTAAGCAAGGGGCCACTTGAAACATGTTTTTGATATTAACATTTCTGATGCTTGTTAATCTGCTTAGAATCACATGCTGTGCATATGGTCCGACATCCAGTGGTAACCGCGGAGTATTGCATCTTGTCTTTCGGGGACCAAAAGGGGACATCGGCATAGGCGTGTCTGTAACACTATCCCTATCGTGACATGTGGTGTACCCAAAATCCCTCATGTGCCGAGGTCCCTCAGATTGTTTTTTTCCGCCCAGATAACTGGTCGCCCTATAGCGGAGCTCTTACTAGAGACATTGTTTATCTTTACCAAATTGTCGGTTTATTCCCTGTTAAATTACCTCGCCCAGCAAGAACATCTTCGACGAAGACTACGGGGGATTCGTCTACAGCTGTGGATTTCGGCACCTAAGATCCGACGGCCGGATTTTCTAATGGTCGGGCCCTCTGGCCGACCTATACAGTAGGGAGAGTGGGGTCGGGGTGGCCATATTGCCGGTATGTCTTTCCTCCTTTTCCCTCTTTTCCCTGTTGGTCTGGTCATCCTTCCCTTTAGCTATGGAAAGGACTCCTTTTAGATTCTGCCCTAAGTGTAGGGTCAGATATCCTTGGAAGGACGAACACAGGACGTGTAACGCCTGTCTCCCCCTAGAGCACGACGAGAAGTGGTGTGCAGCGTGCAAACTCCTTCAGCCTAAGACCCTTAAGGAGCGCTGTGTAAAGCAGTGGGCCGCGTATGGTATGTCACGTGTGGAACCCCCTTCCCCCACCACCACACTCGCTGAAAGTGACGGGGTACTTAGGATGACCAAACATCCGTTACGGATGTTATAGACCTTGAGGCGGACGATTCTAGGTCCGCCACGCCCGTCCCCGACCCTTTAAGGCTTGACTCTGGTCTTGCTACAGGGACAACACCCGGCGACAGGGGCATACAAGCGCATCGCACTAAGCACACAACCCCTATGCCGATTTCGACGTCTTTGTCAAAAAAGGCGAAAGCGCCAACAGTGCCGCCGAAAACTTCACCGGTTCCCTCGGATCGTTCAGATACAAATCCTTCCCCGCATCCGCAGCAGCGTTTTGCGACTGGGCAACCTAAACCAGCTAAGGCCGCTACTACGAAACCTACACGTGTTGAAGCGCAGGATCCCGACGCTTCGGCGGTCTCTAAGGCCGCGGTAGGCCCGAAAACTACGGTTAGGCCTCCACCCGAAAAACCAACCGCTAGGCCCTCTAGCACCGTGGAAGGAATTACACCTGCCGATAAATCATCGGAGCCACTGTCTCACGACAATTCGGCGACTATCGAAAGCAGCATCGGAAGAATTACAGCAGCGGTGGGCCTTACCCCGGTTCCGCCTAAGGTTATGGGACAAGCCGCGGAAAAGATTTTGGTGGATTGGGTTCCCGATTCTGACGACGCTTACGAGGACATTCGAGAGCCTATTTCCGATGCGCTGAGAGACTCCTTTCGATGTCGCAGAGCGGAGAACGCCGTTTCTCCTCACACAGGCCCGTTTGGGTCCTCTAAATGGACTACAGAAAAGTTCAAAGGGTGTATGGATCGGCTGGAGCAGATTATCCGTTTTTCTGATCATCCACCCTCGAAAAGGGCTCGGGTAGACCCTAACCTTCAAATTCAGGAAGATCAGTCTCATGTTTTCCAACAGGAAGACGTGGTCCAGATGGACACATATAGAGACATCTATAATGAAGAAGAAGCTTCTTTTCTACAAAACTAGGAGGAAGAACAACAGGATACTACGGACAACTGGGAGGAAACCCAGTAGGAAGGTCAGGACCCATGGACACAGCAAGATCAGGACTCTGATATTTTGTGCCTAGACTCCGTCCACCCCGGCTCACCAGGCCTCTCCTGTAGATGACCAAATGGCATTCAACTCCATGTTGAAAAAAGCAGCTGAATACTTTAAAATTGCCACGCAAGAGGCAGTACCTGTGCAGGATTTCGTGGAGGATATCATTAAGGAAAAATCTCTGGTGAGTCAATCCATCCCTCTCCTTAACTTAACAGAGGGGTAGCTCCCTCATTGGTGTCACCTGTTCAAACACGGGCAGTGAACCCGAGAGTCGAAAAATTATTTCGCCCTTCGCCTTCCGACCCTCTATGCATCAAAGGACACGCCATCCCAGATACACTGGTATTGACTACCTCTCGAAAGAGGGCAGGGGTACCCCTTGCCACGGGGGAATCACCACCGGACAAGAAATCTAAGCGGCTGTATGCCCTTGGCAAACGTGGCACGTCAGCAGCCGCATACACTATACGGGTTGCTAATAATACTACTCTATTAGCAAGCTATGCTGATGCCTAATGGAACTTGCTCCAGGAAGGCCTCCAAAAGGTCCCCGAACCCGCCAAGTCAAAGCTTCTCTCCATTGTAACGAAGGGAAGACTAGTTAATCAGAACGTGGTGAAGAACACCCTGGACACTGCGGAAACTGCAGGCAGGTCTCTTGCTCAAGGGACCCTACTGAAAAGACACGCTTGGCTACGTACATCAGGATTTAAACCTGAGACTCAGGCCTCCCTCATTAATAAACCCAATGAGGAGACTAACCTCTTCGGGAAGGCCGTGGATGAGGCTTTGGAACCAGCCAAGAAGGAGCATGAGACGCTAAAGTCTCTGCAACAAATTACACAGAAACCCTCCTCCCAGAGGGGTAATAACTCTCGGCGGTCCTTTCGAGGGCAAGCCCGTGCTGGTCAAAACAACTACGGCACGGGTAACTTCAACTCAAATCAAACATCTGGAAGCCCCACTTACTACCCCTCAAGGGGTCAGAAACGCGGCAAGGGTAGCGGCAGAAACCCTATTCCCAGAGGAGCCACGTCCTCTGGTCAGATATGACCAACAAGTCCAGGTCCCCTCCCATGTCACCCCGGTCAGGGGGCGATTAACATCTTTCCTCATGGCATGGGAGGGGATAACTTCCGACCAGTGGGTCTTAAAGACGGTTACTGCGTGGAAATCCCCCGACCTCCACAATTCAGACCGCCACGCTCACGGCACCTTTCACCGGACCATCTGGAGATCATGATCCAAGAGGTGGAAGCACCGCTGGGAAAGGACGCCATAGAAGCCGTGTACTTCCTTGTACCCAATAAGGATCTCACCATGCGCCCTGTTTAGACCTGCGCCCAGCGAACAAGTTTATAAAACCCCAGAAGTTTTGCATGGTAACAGTGCAAGAGGTGATGCATACTTTCATATTTCAATGTTGCCAGCGCACAGGAAATATCTAAGGTTCATGATGCAGGACAGGCATTACCAATTCAAGGTATTCCCCTTTGGCATCGCCTCTGCGCCAAGGGTGTTTACCAAAGTCCTGGCAGTGGCAGCAGCACACCTGCGCAGACTATCAGTCGCAGTTTACCCTTACCTCGACGACTGGCTCATCACAGGGGACTCGTTTGACGCTTGTTTTTCGAACACCCAAAAAACAGTAGATCTCTTCAGCCTGGGTTTCTCAATCAACGAAAAGAAATCCAGTTTAGTCCCCAGCCAAGTAAAACAATTTCTGGGAGCTCTAATTCGGACGGAAGATGGCCTCGTCTTCCCCTCCAATGAGAGGGTTCAGAACATGCTTTCTCAGACCCTCACTATGTAGCCAGTCAGGAGGTGACGGTACGCAAAGCCATGCGTTTGCTAGGGATGATGGCGTCATGCATATACTTGGTTCCCCAGGCACGGCTGCGCATGCGTCCCATGCAAGAGTGGCTCAACAGACAATGGTGTTCGGCCAGCGGACAATGGGAAGATCTGGTAGTTGTCTCGCCAGCCCTCATTCTCTCTCTGCAGTGGTGGTCAAGAAAAAACCTCTTGAAGAGGAAGTCCTTCACCACCCCTGCAGTGGAAGCCACTCTCACGACATACGCATCTCTCACAGGGTGGGGAGCTCATCTGCTTCAGCAGACAGCACACGGAGTTTGGTCTCCTCAAGTAGCGTCCAACCATATAAACTTACTGGAGCTGTTAGCGATGTTCAAGGCTTTGAAAGCCTTTCAGGTGCACTGCAAGGGAAGACAGTGCTGATTCTAATGGACAGCACTACAGCTATGTATTACCTAAACAAACGGGGGCACCCACTCTCCAGGGCTATCCAAGCTGTCCCAGAACATTTGCATAGGGGCTCTCAGACACAAGATGTTTCTGTTGTCCCAACATGTTCCAGGGGAACTAGACGTACTCAGCAGAGATTTCCCTCTGCCTGAAGAATACGAATGGCGACTGCACGAAGACATTGTGTGCAACGTCTTTGCAGAATGAGGTTTCCCAGAGATCGACCTGTTCGCTACTCAGGAGAACGCTCAATGCCAAAACTACACCCCCAGGAACGGTCTCTGGATAACATGGTTGGGGACATTTGTCTACGCTTTTCCCCGACTCCACTTCTCAACAAGATAGTGCACAAGATGCAAGATGCACCAGGAACCAGGAACCAGTTACCATGATACTGGTGGCCCCCATGTGGGCCCGCCAACCCTGGTTCGCTCACCTGATGGAAATGTCCCTCTCCCCACCAGTCAAGCTTCCCTGCCCGTACAACATGTTGTCTCAGGACAGGGGGAAGACCCTACACCCATGCCCACAAGCTCTGAACTTAGCAGCCTGGCTCCTGAGATCGTAGAGTTTGGACACCTGCAACTCCCTCAGAGGTGCATGGACATACTCAGGGAAGCGAGAAAACCTATTACACGTTACTGCTATGCCAGCAAATGGAAATGTTTTGTCATCTGGTGCAATTCCAGGGGCGTCAATCCCATCAATTGCTCACCCTCACACAATGTGCTGTATCTAACCCACCTGTTGGACACTGGGTTAGTCTTCAATTCCCTAAAGGTTCATCTGGCTGCTCTGTCAGCCTACACCACATCACAACAAAAGGTATCGTTGTGGAAAATACCGGTGATTAAAGCCTTTATGGAAGGGGTTAAGAGGATTTATCCTCCCATCTCTCACCCAGCCCCTGGATGGGATCTGAATGTGGTTTTGACCAGGCTCATGGGAGCTCCCTTTGAGCCTATCCATAAAGCAAGTCTGAAAGACCTGACTTAAAAGACAGCCTTCCTAATGGCCATAACTTTTATCAGAAGGGTTAGCGAACTACAGGCTCTTTCTGTTCGAGACCCCTTTGTTACAGTCCACAAAGATAAGGTAGTTCTGCGCACACATCCCAGGTTTGTGCCTAAATTCATCTCAAAGTTCCATGTGAACCAATCAATCGAACTACCCACTTTCTTCCAGAACCTTACTAACATGGCCGAAAGAAGCCTTCACACACTAGACGTGTGCAGGGCAGTCATGTTTTACCTGGAGAAAACTAAACCACTAAGGAAGACTAAACAATTCTTTGTTTCAGTGGCAGCTGGTAGAGAAGGGGATCCTGTCTCTAATTCAGCTATCTCAAGGTGGATTGTCAAATGCATCACACTATGTTACACTCTTGCTAAGAGAAAACTGCCCTTCAAGCCTAGAGCACATTCTACTCGAGGCACTGGGGCATCCATAGCATTCATTGCAAATGTTCCTCTTGAGTCCATTTGCAAAGCGGCAACCTGGAGTTCTGTACACACCTTTACAAAACACTATTGCCTAGACACTCATTCTAGGTCTGATTCTCAAGTGGGACAAGCAGTGCTAAGACATCTTTTCTCTACTGTTCCTTCTCACAACCCACCTCCAACTCCGGGCACTGCTCGCTAGTCTATGCAGAGCATGTGATTCTAAGCAGATTAACAAGCATCAGAAGACATGCATTACTTACCGTAATAGCATTTCTGATGATTGTATCTGCTTAGATTCACATGCGCCCTCCCTACCTCCCCGCTCGGGGTGGAAGGAACATAGACGTCTTACTACTTTCTCTCTTTATGTGCTCACTCACTATAGCCTTGGGCTCCCTCATGGCAGAAAAAATACAATCGGAGGGACCTCGGCGCGTGAGGGATTTTGGGTACACCACACGCCACGGTAGGGATAGTGTTACAGACACGCCTATGCCGACGTCCCCTTTCGGTCCCCGAAAGACAAGATGCAATACTCTGCGGTTACCACTGGATGTCGGACCATATGCACACCATGTGAATCTAAGCAGATACAATCATCAGAAATGCTATTACGGTAAGTAATGTATGTCTTCAGAATCCCAATGGCATTATCATTTTAGCAAGTTATATAAAGTTAGCTGGGTAGTGATTGACAGCTTACACGCACACAGACTTACATATACATCCAATTCTTGGATCTTGAATAAAACAAGGTAGTGTCTGGATCGGAAACTCTATCTGAGAACATTATTTGTAATCAGGGGGTTTGTATAATTTCTACAAAGGAGGTATGCTGCAGGCCATGAGGTCTCAAAAGATTGGAATGATACCAGGCCCAAACAGACTATTTAAATTGTCCAAATGTTAGGCGATAACATGGTTAACTTTTTTGACTATTCTTTTTAATACCATGACATAATATGTTAGATCCCAGTATCTTGGCAAGCGATCGAAGTTGTTCACATATATAACAAGCATTGGCAAGGCCAACAGTTTTGGTTTATGCATAATCATGTAACATGGTATAGGCATTTGCCAGTGCCTATCTAATACCCATAAACAAGCCAAAATTGTTGGCTTTTTTTTCCGATGCTTGTTTTTAACAGAACTTCAGTGTAGGGCACTCATACTTGTTATCAATCAAGAGACTGATGGAACAGTTGGATGTTCCTAGGGACAGGCTATTTGTGTGGTGTATTCTTGATAATACCAAGGAGATAATAACAAGGATTCGGTGTGGGAAGTGTAGGTATGGGAGGGTTCCTCTTTTTAAGCTTAGGTGGTAAAACATTTTCTGACTATTGCATTAACATGTGGTTCTAGGGTGCGTTCCCATTCCTTGGGGCCAGCCGAGAGATGTTTGTGTTTGGTTGCTGTTTCATGGGATGATCATTATTTCTTTTTTGGTTGGGTTTAGTTTTAGATTGTTAGTAGTCATCCGCACGTTTATCTGATTGAGGCATTTATTCAGAGTGCTGCTGCAGGCATTGTTGGTTGTCATCCGAAAGATAATCTGGGTGTCTGTGTAGTTGTAGAATGTGAGTCTGTGAGTTTTAATGAGTTTCATGAGCGGGGCCATGTAAGTATTGAAGAGAGGTGGTGAGAGACATGATCCTTTTGGTATGCCACAAGTGTAGCTTCTTGTTTTTGAGGTGAAAGGGGGTAGTTATGTGCTTTTGGGTTCTATCAGTGAGGAAGGATTTTAGCTAGTGTAGTGCAGAATTGTGAAAGCCGGATTCTTCCAGTCTTTTGATTAAGGTTGTGTCAAGCTTGTGTCAATAGCTGCTAATATGTCCAGTAGCATAAGAGCATGCTGTGGTCGAAAACCTACCTGGGATTGGCCCAGCAGTCCAGGTGTTGGAATTTTGATTATATATTCTTTTATACAAAAGTATTGTGAGCATAACAATACACCTCATATTTATTGACCTTTGTTATGGAAAATGATGTCCTTATTGAATATCCCAGTGCCCATATTAATGGAAATTACGGATTTATAGAACAACCATGCAGAGATGGAGACTGCGATGGGAAATTACATTTTTTTTAGACAAAACTACACGTTGGCCCTGTTATTTCTTTCTCTTTATTTATCATTTGGTACATAAAATATTTTTTAATGTGAATACCCGGAGGCTAAATAGTGTCAGCTTTGGAACTCTTTTGTTCACAGATAACTGTGTCATAATTTCAAAGACTCCAGCGGTTCTCCAAAACCAATTGAATAAGTTCTATGACATTGTAACAGGGTTCGAAATTGAGGGGAGCTGGGGGCCATTTAGCGCCTGTGTCTAGCCTAGGAGAGCCTGGTTAGCTTAAAACCAACAGCTACCAGGAGCTACTTTTGGCTTACCGCGCCAGTTGGTGCCTTACAAACATGCATATGTGGCATAAATGTTTGATTATTTGAGAATGCTTATAAAGAAGATTTAGGGCACATCTAGAACACATTTAAAATATAATGAATCCTAGATAATGGACACAAAGTTAAAGTGTGCATCTCATGTGGAAGTGAGATGTGCAATGCACTGGACCTGGTTCTCCAGTAGTAGCTCTGGCCTGCCAGAAGATGGTTTTAGCCCCTGCTCATTGAATCTTCATTTTGAACCCTGTTGTAAGAAAAAAGCCTGCTGATTAACCGAAAGAAAACACAGTCAATGGCATGTCTTCCACATAAGACAACCAGATTTAGGATTAGAAACAGTAGAATGATTTAATTACATACAGGCTTGAGTTAATAAAATCTCATGGAACGCACAGGTGATTAAGAGCGATTTGATGTTAAGTAGACAGTGGTGAGCCACCCTTATGTTTTCTCAGCGTTTTGGTGGCCAGCAACCAACATTGAAAGTTTACAGAGCTCATATAAAACCTTCAGTTCAGAATGGGGCTGATTTGTGGGTACATGCGAATATCAATCTCTGTAGGTAAATAAACGTTTTTTTTTAATGCTTGCCATACAGGATAGTGTGGGAACTCTGCTTCTCGACTTGGTGCTGGGTCATCTGGGGATTAGCTGAAAAAACTATTAAAATGTGTTAGGTTCTGTAATTTCCTGAGTCTTGAGGACTGTACGAACTCCTTGATAGATGTTATGAAAAACCCCTGGTCATTTACTTTGCTTTGGAAGCCTCAGTATGTTATGTTCAGTCTAGGTTCAGCATATTACCCATGGCATAGTTTGCCCAAAAGTGGAAGAGTGAGTCGTCTCATTGGTGTCCTTAATGCTTTTTCTATGCCCCCTATATGGAAACATTTGAAAAGACTGCCCAAAACCTTGTTTTGTAAAAAAGTGGTGTAAAAGCATTATCAGAAATTAAATGTGTCTATAGAACAACCAACCAAATGTGTGTTATCTGAGAAGTGCCTAATTATATTGGGAAGGTTTGGTTACTTCAGAGTAAATAAGTAAAAAAAACAGTCAAGTAGTGTAGATGCTGATACATGTGTCATTATACTAAGCACTGATCTATCTCTGACCTTTTTATTGGATGTCTGTGTCTAGGAAATATCGCAAACCTAATGGAAATTGTGAAACTTCTAGTAGGTCCACTGCCCTTAATGAGCTTAGGAGAGTGAACAAGGGAAAACGCAGTGCAATTTAATGGTATGCTTGTCGAAATGTTTACAAATGAGGAGTGGTTTACCACCAAATGGAGTTTATTTATTTATATTGTTGTTTATAGGAAATGTGATTATATGATACTTTTTAGTCATGACTAATAATGTGAAGTATGGAGATGATCTGCTGTGAATTTCTAAGTTGTAGTATGCATACAGAACATTAGGCCTCATTACTAGTTTGGCGGTATTCCACCGGTAAATCCGCCAGAATACCGCTGAATGGAATTACCATTACTGCCACTTGATCTCGTAGGTTTATCCTCCTCAGTGTTCCTCCCTCCTCCTGTGCCTCCTCCCGTTTCCGCACCTTCCAACTCATGGCCCCCCTCCACTGGAACTCCTTGCCTCTCTCTATCCGCTCTTCTCCTACTCTTTCCTCTTTCCGCATCTCCCTCAAATCTCTCCTTCTCCATTCCCCGCCATGACACCCCCCCTCCCACTCCCCTCTCCTACCCCTTTCCCCTCGTCCTGCCCTTATCCTCTCCCTACCCCCTCCTTCCATCCTCCTCCTACCTTCCCTCCCTCTTCTTCCTAGCCCTCCCCTTCCTCTCCCCTTACCCCTCTGAATAATTGCTCTGCATTCTGTTTTTGGTGACTGATTTTTGTTATGTTAAATGTACCCTGTTGTTGTAACTGTACAGCGCTTTGGTATAAAGCGCTATATAAGATTAATAAATACAAAATACAAATACAAATCACGAGATTCCAAGTGGTTGTAAGACAGTTTTAGGAGTGCATAGGACTTCTCACCAGCATAATTACCACTTTTGGATGAAAAGTGGAGGATTTAGCTTGAGCTGGGGGTAAATACTCCAAAAATCATCGGAATTACCACTCAGTAATTGCATGGGTGGTAATTCCGTTAAAGTTGTAATTTGTTGGTGCGGGAAAAGTGGCCAAATTCGTAATGAGGCTCATTATATGTTTTTTTTAATTATTAGTATATTAGAAAAATATTAGGAATTTAGGCTTTTGACAGAATTATGATGATGATTAAGCAAAAGTAGTTATTTCCCCTACAACGTTTTCGTGGGGTCTTCTGAGAACAATAACCAACACCAACAATTACTGCTGTTTCCAGAATTTCACTCAGCAGATAACTTATGTTCTAACATTGTTCCCCCTCAGTATGATCTTTTGCTCTTACCATTAAGGTGAAACTCTAGTTGGGTCACTTACTTCATCAATCATTGAAAAGATGCAGGACACCGAACACTGGCCGACTCATCCTTAATGTGATCCTTCATTCCCTTGCAAAATACATTCTGCCTCCTCTCCAACTACCTAGACCCCATTGGTAACTTCTTAAAAAGGGTGAAATAGCATCCATGTTATGCTGAATGCTTCTTCACATGACGATTCTTGTACTCGTATTTGTTTATTTTATTTTACACGCTTGTAGAGTGCCAAAAGCCCACAGGCATTATGGCGCATCAACATGAAACAAGCAAACAAAAGACAGATGGTTGCAGCTACAAGAAATTTTACTGGGCTCAGAGTAGACTCATTTGACCAAATGAGTTGTTAGGTGTTTCCTAAAAGTCAGATATTTGTTTTCCAACCGTTGAGTGAGAGGTAGCGTATTCCAATGTTGTGCTTCCTGCTCTGGAAATGCTCTGCCCGAGCCCGTTGCTCGATTAAACCGGGGCACTTTTAACCTGCCTTGCATTTCAGATCTCAGTCACTGCGTCGGGATATATCTCGAGAACTGTTTCTTAAGATATGTCGGGGCAGCGCCATACAACCACCCATACACTATGGTCAAGGATTTGAATAAAATCCTGTCTTGTATCCTCAGCCAGTGCAGGGCTTTCCTTCCTTCGGATACAGGCTCTCTATTCTTAATCCCTTTGATGATACATATAGCATTATTTTCCATAACCTGGCATCTCTCTATCTCCTTCTCCGTGGCTCCTAGCAACAACGCATTGCCATAATCCAGGCGGGGCAGGATAATTGCCCTGGCAATGGTAGCCGTGTTATCCTCATGTAAAAATGTACGTATGGCTCTCAGTAAGCATACGTAATAGGCATTATTTTTGTGTAGGAACTTGACCTGTGCCTCAGTCCCCACGGACGCCTCCATCATCATCCCGAGCGTTTTAACCTGAGCCATTACTGGGATAAGTGTATTTTGAATGACAAAGGCTTCGTATTCAGCGCTTAACTTAGCTCCAGCTTGTCGCGTGCCAAATGTCATCAGCTCTGTTTTTCTACTATTCAGGCACATCCAGTTGTGCTCCATCCATTTGTCTATGATGTTGTTCACTTTGCAATTTTAGCACTATTTGTGTGATGGTCTCCGTCTAGCTTGAGCACCAACTGGGTGTCGTCGGCAAAATTAGTGAAAAACACGCCAACGCTTTCCAGAAGATCACATAGGCATCTCATATATAGGTTGAATAATAGAGTCGACAAACTCGCTCCCTGTGGGACCCCAAAGTTGATGTGAGCAGCCTTAGAACATTTTTCCCTCTAGTGTACTTTTGCTTTACGTTCGGCCAAAAATTATGTCACCCATGCCCTTCCCGCTTTCCATCAAACTTTTGAGGTAGACATCCAGATGGAATGGAACCAGTCTTGTTTCTATAGTAAAACCCCTAAAGTTTATTGAAGAGAAGCCACTGTACATACCCCATCACCTGGCCACGCCCCACCATATGATGTACCCCCCAGCTTCACCCGCCGGCCATTTTTTTGTCATTGGAAGATATTCCATCTAGCACCTGTTGGATGTCATTTTTCTTGCTTTCCTCCACCTTGATTTTTTCTCTTTCGTATTAGAGATATTGTGAGATACTGGTCCCAGCTTCGCTTGGGGACTGTCTTCAACACCAAGATCACATCTTTCATAAAAAGGTGGATAGAACACACCTTTTTCCACAGCATCCTGCTGTGGCCACTGTATAAAGATGTAAGTAAAGATGCAGTTATGTGAGGATTCACTGTAAATGTTTCAGTCATATACAAATGGTGGCACATGGTATTTTCTATGCACAATGATGTCAATCAAAGAATGTCCCCCTGTGCTATTGACAGCGAATGTTGGGGTCTTCACAAATGATGGACTGTGCTAAAGCAGTAGAGTGGCCATGGGTTCCAATTGTAACTGCAGCTAACAGTGGAGATGCTGCTATCCCTATGACCATTAAATCTACTACCAGTTTGCCCAGAGAATCGCTATTCTGGGGCTACCAGAGTGCAACGTCAGGAGTCTATAGAGTCTAGAATTGTTTCAGATCGGACTCCAGCTATACACAATGCACTCAGTCCCAAAATTATGGACAGTGGTAGAGCAGTGATGTAGCTGTTGGGCACCATTTTATAGACACATACAGACAACATTTACCCCGGATCGCTCCTTGGAACAGTTCATGGAAACGTGTCCATCCATGTTCCCATTACCAGTAAGTAATGTCTGGTCGACAACATACTCAATTTTTTTTTATCTCAGCGGCCTTAGAGTCAATTCAATGGGTAGAATTCCCCTTGGCAACTAGATCCCCAATTCTAGTTTGGTATCTGTCTTGCCCTGCACCTCCATGAGGCGCATGCATACAGTGCTGTGGCATGCAGGGTTTCCACCTTTATGTTCATTAAAGGCCTAATTCCTCTAGAATTTGGATCAAGGCGAGTTCTTCCTTAAAACAAAAGAACCTGCATATCCCACAGGATAGAGTGTGTCTCTCACAATCTAAAATCAAGCATGAAAGCCCCAAGTCAGTCTAAGACCTGACACTGACCCCTAGTAAATTGGATTCAATCATCACGTATGGAGGTAAATAATAAGTTTGAGGTTTTGTCAAAGAGCTCATACCGTGTGTTAGCATCACTGCAGTACCAAACCATTCTGCTACGGTTTCACATCCAACCCATGCCAGCTTTTCAACCGCTGCCACCTCATCAATCAGTTCCTGTATTTCCGGTAATGAGCTCTACCATTACCTCTAATATCCCTCCCACCTACCCCCTTTAACTTTTCATGCTCCTTTGATGACACATGCTCCTTCTGACCCAATCACTGGCTCTCCAGTGGTGTTTTAAATCCTCAAGAACATGTTGAAGAGGAGGTATCATCAGCATAGCAGCCTCTTCATGACAGCATAAATAGTGATGGGCGTCTTCGATGCCTCACTACCAGAATGGTCTGTCACAGAAGAGACAGTCATAGCATTACTGCTACCAAGCAAAAACAGTTGTCATTCGGGCTTATATATGCATCTAAGTTGAGGGGGAAGCACAGAAGATCTTTTAGACTTATGCAAACCTGAAAACAAACAGATTGACATGACATATAGGTTGAACCCCAGAGAGATTGGCTGCCTTGCAACAGTATCACAGATTCAGTCACCTGTAGTGTTGGCTGCTATTATCTTTCTAGAACAAGTAGCTTGTCTATTCGACCTCAGCAGCATGAGGCCTGAATGAAGATGGAAAAAAGACTGCTCGGCTTCCTGGGGTTCAAACAATACCAAAATGTGAATCTTCAACTTTACTAACTGTTCTTTGCTTGCAGCATGCAACCAAATGTTGAAAGAGAGGCCTGGGAGAAATAGGCTCTTCTTTGCTCTGGTCTAAATGTAGCAAATTGAGTAATATCAAACATGATGAAAGCCCACCCACCATATTCACCGCACAGTATAGGAGCTGACTCGAAGTGGGAATCTTACATAATTGAATCTACCATGTGGGGCACAATCTTTGCTCTCTCCATTGATGGAATAGCTTTGTACTAGTCAAGAAAGATCATAACATGTCAATCTCTGATGTGTTCAAAATACCCATTGTGCTTTCATTAGGAGTCGTGGTTTTCACCTGCTGCTTCCCCATGGCCCCCTTGTTTCCGCAATTGTTCCACCTGGGATCCATCCTGTCTGTTCAATGTGTGAGTTTGCTTTTCACCATAGGAGCAATCAAGGAAGTTCCGATCGCATTGATGGGCTGGTGATTCTTCTCTAGACCATTTTTGGAAAAGTAAAAGTTACAGGCTGGTGCAGGTACTGTTTTTGATTCATCAACATTAAACCTTTACCTTCCCTAAGAACCGTGGAGTCGTTTTTGGACAGCCCTTTCTTCACCTGAGTGATGCTTTACTGAATGTGCTAATCTGACTTAAGCATCTGTGTTTTTCTTACACTCTCCCTTGTGACCAGGCAGAAACAGTGCCGGGCCCTTTCCTTTGGGCTACATGTATCCTCTCGTTTTGTAAGGTAATTCTTGGGAAAAGGGCCTTCTCATCTCAGTATGCATGGACAGCACACATACCCATATCTTATTTTTTTTTTAAAACATCTTTTTATTAGTATGTCAACTAATATATTTCATCCCATTACAATACAAGGGTGTTAAGAAAGCCCATAATTGACTAGTTCAGCAACGCTTTGTTAATTACATATCAATAAATGAACATTGTAATCAAATTTACCCTCCTAGACATACTAAGTAACTTTCAATTTATATAAGCAGTAGAAGTATAAATAACAAAAGATGAAAGTACAATTTATTTTTGGACACAAACACAAATACAGAACATAACACAGACAACACCAAACTAAACCAACAACAAAAAAGACAAAGAAGAAGGAGAAAAGGAAGTAGAAAGAAAAGAGAGAGAGAGAATAAAAATACCCAGAAAAGGATGAAAAATCCCACTTCTCATTATTATCCACTTCTTATACATTCAGTCATATGAGGAATTGAATGGCCCCCATGTTGAAGTGTATTCGTCCTCTTTTTCTTTTGCCATGAATGAGAGTGTTTCATAATTCGATAAAGTTTGCAAGTCTACTAACCAGTCTTCGACTGAAGGCTTCTTCCTAGTTTTCCAGATCTCGTTGCCATTAAAATAGCCTCATCTATCCAATTATTGTATTTTATTGAGCTTTTACTTACACCGACCCCGATGAAGGAGTAAGATTATATTCTTCGCTGATCTCTGTAAAACTATGTTTAAAATCATTTCAACTCTATCAATCACCTCATTCCAGAAACTTTGAACTCTTGGAGAGTACCCATATCTGAACACTTGGGTGTCCGCTCCACAGCGAAAATGGAGAGTAATCATCCTGCTACAGAAACTGCCCTTCTCCTTGGGCATATTGATCTAAAATACTTTGGAATACATTTGCGTCTCTTCAAAGTCTGAAATACATTAGTTTTACTTTGTGACACCAGTACAGCTCTACTCTTCTTTTTTAAGACAAAGCAACACAGCATTGTGGTTCCAAGGCTTACCAAGACTGCTTATTTCAGTGCCTTTTCTACCCCTGCAGCAAGATTAAAGGTACCATGATTTGCACTGCTTCTAACATTACAGTGCAACCAGTCAACACAGCCTCTGATCTTGTCTCAAGACACAATCGTGACAGTTGTCCCTTTGTCAGGGTCCAGCTCAGAGTGTACAGATCACAGCATTCCCCTCCATGTTTGGTTGTGGATTGTCTCTTGGGAAATCTAGTGGTCCACATCCTCCGGTCAGCTGAGGAATGTTTCTGGGGAAAGCTAATGGCCCACTGTTCTGGTCAGATCAGGAATGTGACAATGACATCCACTTCATTGAGCATCAGGTTATGCTGCTGACCATCGTTGCCTCTCTTTGCATTCACATAATTAAATATTTTATGGTTTTCACAGACAATACCACAGCCATTGACATGTAAGCAAATGGGCAGCATGAAATGCACATGTCCGCAATCTCATGATGCAGCAGTGAAAGAAGCTCCCACCGCAGGGCATTCACATATCTCACCTGAGGAACGAGTGAACTCGCTCAGCACTGTATCTCAGCAGATTAATTACTAGGAGTTGCACTCCTAGATAGTTCACACCATATTTTAAATGTGGAGCTGCATACACAGCACGCCAAGCTGGAGGCCCAATGTACACGTCTTGTATTGGTCTGGGGGCTTTGGGAAATTACATGTCACTGAACTGGAGGAACATGATGACTTTACTGGACTTCTGCTTCCTCGCATGATTCACAGGACCAAGGAACATTGCTGTTTTATGCCTGCTTATTGTGATTTGGTTACCTATAGCCCAAATCTAGCCCAATTCAGAATGTATACTTGCTTCTCCTTAGCCACCCATCTGCTACTTCCATTTCCACTCACAAACCTACCCTCTATCTCTTGCTCTCTCTTGGGCTGTAATCGAGCTCTGGAGATAACAGTTAATTGGGTTCAGCTGTAGAGCTCAGCGGCGCTGGGAAGGAAATGCTAGGGTGAGGGGAATAAAGGCCGGGATGTGCCTTAGAAGGTTAAAATTCATGCGAACAGGCCATGGGGTTTTGTGAGACCAAGAGCCTGATGAAGATTTAGAGTACTGCTGCCCTCGCCCCGAAGGGTGGTTATCCTATTTGAACTGCAGGCGCTGCACTCAAGGGGATTAATAAATAAGCGAAATTCAGACAGACGAGTGGTGCCTGATAGCGTTATCGCTGGGTACCTAGGTTCTCAGAGAGATAAGGGCGGAGACGTGCTAGGGCCGTACTGTGGTTTGGGAAAGGAGGAGCAGAGGTGATGCCAATAAATTAATTTTCGAGGTCAGGAGGCTGTCTATGCATGCCACAGTGTCTGGTTTAATGAGGAGACCCATTGTATTATCAACGCAGAGTTGGCTTCGCTCTTCAGACTTTGATCAGGTTCTGACGGAGGGATGCACATCACGCAATGGTAAAGAATGTTTATTCAGCAACTAAATATATCATTGCAACAATGTAACTGGTAGTCAATCAAGTCTTAAGTTTCATAGTGATGATATAGTAAGTCAATTGTTTAGGAGAAATAATTAGACTTGTATATAGGTGTTAGCCAATGGGGAGTGCAGTATTATGTTATACTCATTATTATTCATAGTTATGTTAATTTACGGCATTCTGCTATAAAAAAGATGTAACTTTCTTTCATTAGAGCACATGTTTCTATTTAAACTATATATTTAAGCAGCTTTTGCTGCTGGAAAGCACAGCATTACCCCCCTTCCCCCAATATGTATCCCCACCTCTGAATGGTGGTGCTGGAAACTGGAGGGGAAAATCTAGTCTTTCCACACTATAATTAGCACAAGCTCAGAAGCAGGCCCTAATTCTAATCCCTTTCCCTTATCTCTCTGAGCTATTTAACTTTTCTTTCTCCGCTGGACCCTTCCCTGACCCCATCAAATATACATCTCCCATAATTATATTGAAGAAGGCCTTTGCTCACCCAAACACCCAAACATCCCACCAAACTATCACTCAGTTTCTTTCTTTCCCCGTTATTCAGTGGTCTTCAGCCGAGCACCTTGAGGATAATGGCCTTGGAGATCAACTTCAATCTGACATGCGTAGTAAACACTCCACTGAGACTGCACTCATTTATGTCTCCAACTTTCTCTTTAATGCTCGCCACTCCAAACTCTTGTTATACTCATCCTTTTAGACCTTGGCTTCGCTTGGGTCCTTACCTATCGGCCCCGGGGCATTACCTGAGTCGGTAATGCCCTCGACGCACGTGTTATATTGCTTAAATAGTATTCTTTTTTAGATTGATGTTCCTGTACCATTAGGTTAATGTTACCTTTGTAAGTCACTTGTTTTCTTATAAATATATATTTTTTTGTTTTGTTTTGTTCCTGGTACATGTCCCATTTTTTCACACCCTCATAAACCCGCTCGCCACTTGTTCTCATCTTTGTGCTTTTGTACAGGCGCCCTTCTTGGGAATGCTTTCACCATCTGTAAATGTTTTTTTGTAAGTCATTTCTGATCGAAATTGGCATCCCTGTACTTCAAATAAATACAAATAAATATACAGTGCAAAATCTTGTTCTCAAAGGGCTGTGATGGGACACTACAGCTGCTCTGTATCTCATTTTGTTCTCCATTGTTCGAGTGGTTGGTTTACGGGCCTCGAGAGCATAGAATCGCAGCCTCGTTGAAGTCTGCCATTGTGAACAGATCTGTCGAGTCAGCAGGAGCTTCTTATGATTGACTTCCCCTCCTCAGTCACTTAGCTTGGCGGCCTGGTACACAAGCAACTACCATTTCTCTGTCTGAGACTGTCACAGTAAATTGGCTATTAAAGTAACCAGAAAGTTATCTGCCAGCTTTTCTACCCGAGAAACTGTCTCATAACCTTCCAGCATGGTCTGTGAGGCAAACCTAACAATTATTTAAATAGCCAGAATGCCCTTAACTAGGAATCTGTACCGTTTCCATTGGCTTTTTCCTGCAGCCTGTTTAAAAAGATCAAGGACACAGGGCTTCAGGTGAACCTCTTTTGCCTAAGGGCCTGTTGAAATACAGGTGACAGTCCACTTGCTATGACTAACACTGTGTTATAAAGACTCATTGAAGAAATAGCACACCTCCCGAGTTGGGCTTAAACCTAGTGCCCTGGTCTTAAACAGAGTTGATTTGAGCCTGCACCCTCAGTTAACCTTCAGATGGCAAGTTGGCAAAATTCATTGTTGGGGACAGTCACCTTCACTAGACAGAACAGTAAACTACGGGCCTTATCTTCTGAACCATACAGAGTCATTCACAAAGACAAGGTGGTGCTAAGCACTCATAAGTCCTTTCTAATGAAAGTATTCTCTGGTTCCTATAAGGAGGTATGATTTCCACTTTAGGTTTTCAGTCGTTCCTCGCCCTGCGTGACATACTTTATGCAGACCACTAAGGGATATATGTTTCAGAATTTGCATTCTCATACGCACCTTAACCACCCCCCTAAACACAGGCCTGATGTGACGAAACTAATAAATAATCAACACCCCAACTTGGGTAATAAAACAGTAAACATGCACAAGGCCCCGAAGCTAGGTCTAAAACAAAGAGAGTGCAACACAGTTTTAACTCAGAAGTGCATGCACTGATACGATCTACCAGAGGATGCCGTGAAGTGATACGTGATGACATAGCCCAGTGTGCCAGGTTGCCTATGCCAGCAGAATTAGGTTACAGCAGCATCGAGTTAAGAGATGCAAGCCTGCCACAAGACTTACTTAGTTTAGAATGCTTCCCCCCACAAGAATCTAACATCAAATTAAGAGGGTATGCTCCGGAGACTCTCAAGTGGGAATATCCATTCAGTTCCCACCAAGGTGACTCAAAGTAGTGCCTTGGGAAGCACAGGCCCCACATTTGGGGTGGGGAGAAAAGAAAACCTACAGGATACCCTATTCATTCACACTGAATGATAGGAAAGTTTGGGCTCTGTGGGTTGACTACAAGTTGGAAACAATATACCTAGGGCACATTATCTCATAGGTCGAATTTCCTGGAATATCGCAGGTTTAAAAACACCCCCAATAGGGAATGGTGTGATTTTATAAGGAAACATATAATCATTTGCTTTCATGGGCTTTATCTGAAGTACATCTCCAGAGTCATGCTTCTTTCCAAGTACCAGCCTTAAGGGCCCTAGAGGGCATCTGAATGGCAGGCTGCTTACCAGGGTTCATTCCTCCCTAAATTGGGAAATCCAAGCCCAGTATTTGGGCACTAATAAAGTACAGGAGTTACACATAGGCACGGGTACTGGGTATTATATCGTTTTATTTAATGTTTAGAATCGAAATTAAATTAATGCCTATAATGCGGTACATTTGGTTAACACACAAATTAATATGATAAAAGAAAACTTTTCGCAGAGCCCCGTATATTACTAGTTGGTGACTACAACCTTCAATTTGAACCACTTGCATTATTTACTAGTTTGATGTTAGATAAAGAATATGCCTGGGATATTTATTGGCAAGTTACCCAAAGAAAATGTACTATTTACAACTTGGAGCTTAGGGC
Source organism: Ambystoma mexicanum (assembly GCF_040938575.1). NCBI lineage: Eukaryota > Metazoa > Chordata > Amphibia > Caudata > Ambystomatidae > Ambystoma > Ambystoma mexicanum. The sequence goes on along the minus strand of NC_090935.1, from coordinate 1,143,905,796 downwards.
ATGTAACGATATGATATGGCATTTATAACGTGCCTGAACACAAGTGTTTGGGAGAATTGAAGGGGATAAGCCTGTGAAACCTAATTTTGTAACTGGTGACAAGATCTTCCATATTGTCTATGTGTTAATTTATACAAAAAACTGGCACTTAGTGAAAACTTTGCAGCCCTATAATCGTTTAGCTAGCGATCACCATCCCCTCTGTCTAGAATAACATAAAAATATGATTGAGGTGGGAGGCGAGCCCAGCTATGGTCAGAAAGCTAGTATTACCATTGCTGGGAGTGTCCGACAGACATTGAAATGGGCAGACATACTGGGAAGTAATATACCTGCGTTTTATTCCAGTATTTTATCGCACCTGCAGAGACTTTTAAGTATTAGCACCCTTGGCGGGGGAGCCAGCCAATCAGGTGACACAGAACGTGGGCTGAAACAACTAATCTAAGCCTGCGTCCCAATCTGCCTGATGGTCGGTTCCCCCGCCCGCCATCTCCCCCCCACCTCCACCCACAGTCATTTTGTCCCCAATACCCACTTACCTGATTGCTGCAGTGGCCTGTGCCACCGCCGCAGCTCCTGCAGCTCCTGTACCCGCTCCGTTTGGCCACCATGGCGGCCATCTTTGTATAGTATTTTCTTTCTGCGAACAAGACGTTGCAAGGCAACTCGTTCAGGGAAAGAAAATACTTAACTTCTAGCCCTGTCCCAGCCCATGGTTCTCCCCCCGCTTTTTTCAGTTAAAAAATCAGTACAATCGGCAAAACAAATTCAGCAACATGCCATTCGGCAAAAAAGAAGAATGTTAATAGATCCCATTCATTGCGTTGCTCAACACGGCAGGTAAGATTTATGCAAGGGTTTTGTTAGTGCATTTGACTAACTTATTCATCACCAAGCGGGCTTTTAGCCTTGCTTGAATACTATAAATCAGTTATTCAGGTTTTTTATAACTGAAAAATAGGTGACATTGAGGAAAGGTAACTTGTATATCGCTTTTATTGACCTAAAAACCGCCTTTGACGGGGTGCCAAGAGCTAAGCTCTGGGATCCTTAAAAAAGGTCGAAATCTCTAAACACTTGCTTCTAGCAATCGTAGGTTTGTACATTGACAATACAGCAACTATATGGAGTTACACTAATGCTCCCCTCAAAATTCAGAGAGGTGTGAGGAAAGGATGGCTTCTTGCCCCAACTTTATTTAGTATTTTATGAAAAGACTATTTAATACATTTACTAACATGCATTCAGAGGCCCCCAGTTTTTTGATCGGATAAGATCACACTTTTGCTCTTTGTTGATGATGCGGTTTTGATTTCCTTGACCCTGACAGGTTTGAAAAAGCAAGTGTTAGGGTTGAATGACTGCCTTATGATTAATTTTGCATCCTGCTTCATTTCACAGTACGCTATATAGCCCAGAGTGCCCAAAGAACACCCAACGACCACCAAAAGTCAAGATATTTTTTTAAATAACTCCACAAGCACATTGCCTGACCCTTCCCCTGCTTACTTGCTGTTGTCCTCTGCTTATTGCTGCCACCTGGCCCTCTGTGCTACCCTGTCTGCTTTAGTCCACCCTCCTTGCTGCTGCATCTGCTTCTCTCCCTTTGGCTCCCCTTGCTTTCTGTCGCCCCCTGCTTGCTGCTGCTCACATCTGCCCCCCTGTACCCATTCCCTTGTCAGGTACTGTCCCTCCCTTGACTGATTTGCCTCTGTTGCCCCCTTTGGGCCCCCTTGACAGCTACTGCCAACCCTTGACTGCTACTGCTCCCGTTTGACTGCCCCGGCCTCCCCTTGACTCCATCTGCTTTCCTTGATTGCTACTGCCCGCTTGCCTGTGCTTGCCTCCTCCATCAATACGTGCTGGACATCCTCCTTCATTCAGCCTCCCCCATTGCTCCTGGCATGACCATCCTGTAACTGATTGCCTGTTCATCATCTACTCTCTATCCTCGGGCATTCCCCTAACAAACCCAGTACAGGAGCCCTTCCTTGCAGTTCCGACCAGTCAGGTTTGGGTTACTACATGCCTGACTGGCTTGCCTTCCTTTTTGTCTCACAACATTGTGCTCCCAGCAGGACAATAGGCCAGTCAGGATATCTGAAGCTACAGATTTAGTGCAGGATCTGATGGTCCTGGTGGAGGGCATAGTGAAGGAGGCACCATGCGTCAAAGGTCCTCACCAAGATTACTTTAGGTGTGCCCATCCAACACATTGTGTCCCTGATCTAAAAGCACTGCCAGAACCTATGGAGGCCAGTCCGGAAGATGGTCACAAACCATCACAAGGATTGCCTGGTCACAGCATGAAGCAAACCACTCCCACTTGTGGTGGTGGGGTTGTGGGAGGAGCAGGCCATAACGCTGATAGATCTCAGAGCCCTAGAGGGAATCGGCGAGCCAAGACTGTGGATGAAGTTCAGTAGACAACATACATACAGTACAAAAACCATTGATTTGATTTGCAGAGGTGGGGGTGTGTACAAAAGACAATGTTGCTAGTAACACATCTGAGCACAACTTGTCATGTGACATCCTATTGTGATTGGCCGAATGATGACTTCATTTATTTTAACAGGTCAATTGGTACACACGTCAGCAATCCCATGTTGTACAAATTCCATCTGTGGTATATTCCCTGTTGCTTAAGTAGCCCTGCTACATGAGAATCACTGTAGCTACCAGAATCCCCTGGCGTAGCTACAGCAACCAGAAACCTTGAGCCCAATCCACTGGACAGTGTCCGCTTGGATATGAGGTCATCAGTTAACTAATTCACCAAGGATCATGATTGTGAGCCTGCTTCCACCAGCACAGTGGTGGTGGATTGGAAACAATCAGGAGCCTGTGATGAACCTGTTCAAGATGGGTGGCCAGCTGCTTGCAAGAAGTCATTGGAGATAATTGAAGCCATTTTACAGAGAGCATGGAGAATACAGACAATGGATGCGCTGTTGTGCCCTGCACTCGCCTATGTGCAATCACACTTGGTAGCACTGCGAAGTGCAAACAATGCATTTGGGTGACAGTGTTGTAGGATGGGTGTCCATTATTTACACTTTGGACTGCGGACAAGTGTACATGCCTCCTGCCATTTATGCATGTTGGGTGGCAGTCAACATGGATTAGCATGGAATAGCCCCCTGCAGAACCCTCTTAACTCTATGGCATCAATCAATTGTAAATGTGAGGAGAGGTAAATGTAAATGTGGCCCATCAGCCTTCTGTAGCCATGCCTGTGGAAACTCATGGTAGACAATAACATTATTCCACCAATGGCATGCCTAACCACAGCACACATGTTGCAGAGTGCCAACATGTGATTTTCACAGATCAGGGTTGGAAATTGCTGGGAGCTGTTTAGCGCCTGCTTCTTGCCTAGGAGAGCCTTGTTAGCTTGAAACAAACAGTTACTAGGAGCTACATTTGGCTCCACAGCCCAACTGAGGCCTTACAAATATACATATCTTATCTTAACTTTATGTACTTGAGAATGTGAATAATTAGGACACATCTAGTACACATTTCAACATAATGGATCATACATAATGGGCAAAAAAGTAAAGTTTGCCTCTCCATGGAAGTTAGATTTGCAGTGTGTGTTGTGAAGAGCGTGCAGTCTGCTCTTGTTGGGACATTTGCTGCCAGAGCCCTTGCTTCCTGGAGAATTTGATTTACTGCTGCACAAGCCTCAGCACTATTTAAATTAAATCCTAGTGCGGGACTCGCTGTGTGGAGCGCGTTGTGTAAAGCGTGCAGTCTGCTCTTGTTGGCAATTTTGCTGCCAGAGCCCTTGCTCTCTATAGGATGGATTTGTTTTACTGCTGCACACGCCTGAGCACTATTCATATTGAATCCTAGTGTGGGACGCGCTGTGCGGAGCGCGTTGTGAAGAGCGTGCAGTCTGCCGCAGTCAGTAGAAGCAGCAGCGAGGGACAGAAAAGAGAACCCAGGTCACCTGAAACATCTCTTCATAACCATTGGTTAGCGCTGATTGAGCTGTTTAATTAAGCAAGGACACTGGGACTGGCCCAAGCGGCACACCCACAGTGTCTACTCAGAGGTAATCCTTTTTTTAATCTTGGGAAACCTTTATTATAGAATACCTCTGATGGTCTGAGTTGCAAGGAAATGAAACGGGTAGTTTGAAACAGCCCATAAACTTGCTTGTGCTGCGTGGGACTTGAGTGTGAACGGCGGGGGTTAAAGGCAGAGTAGATGAAATTATGGAATGACTCTGCAGGTGAAATGCCCGAAACTGTGATTTATGCAGAGATTAACCCCATCTCGACTCCCAAAACCAGTACCCAGCAATGCCCTTCCAAACTTCCTGGGCCCCAGTTGACTACACGCTGCACCCCGAGGGTGGAAATAGCAAAGCAATCGACCCCAGTTTGTAAATCTAGTTTAAGGGGGCGTTGCTCTTTTTAAGAAGGGCGTCTTCCAAAACTCTACAAACAGATTCATACAAGATGTAAGATATCGTTGGCAAAAGAAATATTGGATGCTGAAATGTTGAATACGCCTGAATCTGTATGTAATGGGAATGATTTGAGAGGTGCCAATCCTGAGGAAGTAGTCCCTATTTGTAGAAGGAGTGCCACCAAATGATTGAACAGAAAGAGGCTCTCATAAGGGAGCCCAATGTGTGTCTTTTGGAGGATTGTCAGGTGTCTTGACCCACGTTTGAACTATTATGCTACAACATTTGGTGCTGTGGGCTAGAAAATCCAAGATGGCTGAAAAACCCACATTTGCGCCAGAATCCAGGAAAGCCGCGCAGTTTTTGCGCACACCAAAATGGTCTCCTGACCCACCACCCACCAGTGCGAGCGTGATGGGCCAGAAGCGCCATGAGTGAAACGTGGTGCCAAAGGAAAAACAGCAGTGCCTGTTAGCTCAAAAAGCCCTTTGAAATCACATTTGTTTCTCTGAAATGCAAGCTCACAATGCCTATTTCAAACATTGCAAGATATTCAAAAATCTTACTGAACACCCGCAGACGTCTGGTAGAATGAATTCTTGTGTGCATACCAAATCTGGAAAGATGAAGAGCCTAAAATAATGTTCATAACAAAACTTGCTGAACTGTGGATGTCAGCTGCTTAAGTGAAATGGGATTCAAAGCCACTAAAATCGAAATGTTTAAAATAAATGAGTGACCTACTTTGGAGTGTCACATAGGTTGCAACTGTTTAAATGTCACAGTTTTGAACTTAGAATCAGCGTTCTAGCTGCATGTGTCAGAATTGTAAGTTTGATTTGAATGAAGAAAAATGGGAACAAAAGTGACATTTGGCTGAAGCCTGGCTTAAAGAGATTGAATTCTGCCCGGCAAATACCCCGGACAGGAGTTGAAACTTGCCCAGCAACTGCATTCACAGGCCTGGCCTGTCTTCTCCTGCCCCCACCAAAAGGAGATTACACCTCTCTGATTGAATGGGGGAGGGGTACCTGAGACTGCAGGAAACAGAACAATGAACTTTCCTTGGCTCAGGCAAATGCTAAATCAGGGGGTCGTAAATGGCTTCCTCCCGGAAGGAAATGGGAGGGGCACTGCCTCTGTGAGCTTGCCGAGCTTGGAGGCGGGGACAGACGGGAATTCCCCCATGTGCTTTGGAACCTAACCCACACCCCTCTGGGCCAGAGCATAATTTTAGAAAGATGGATAATTCATAGTACATAATTGTCAAAATTATATCAATAATATCATGATTCCTGTGATTTTTCTGTGCACATTTTAAGAGGTGTTAGGACTCTGTGGTATGTTCTGGGGGGTAGTAGCGGAAAATCGGGTATTACTCCAAATGTATGACACTTCATCATCTGATGCCCATATTCCTTGCGCACATTTGTGTAAATTCTGGAAAAGTTTAGAGGTTGTGTTCTGGATGAAAAGGGCAGAATTCTGTCAGAAGTGAACACATATAATAGTGAACTGGACATATAATATCAGAAAAAATTGTACATAGATAAATATGTATTTAAGTCAAAAATAGATTTGTGTGCAAGGGGAGTGTTCTTTCTGTATGCCATAAAAAGGATGCCGGATGACTCACAATTCAGTTCCCCAGTCAGGCGACAGAGAATCCTATAGCCTATCAGGTTCCTCAGAGGGTTGGGCATAGAACGTCAGCCTTCCCACCCACTTTCAAAAGACATAAAAAGAGCCACTGAGACCCAAGGAGACATTCACTTTCCACTTTCTTGCGAAGCACTTTGCCGGACCAGACAATATCCAGAAGGACCATAGATTCCAGATTCCAGAACTTTGTAGCAGAAAGGCCTAGTCCACAAGCTGAATCCTTTTCAGAGGCCTCAGAATCCAGCAACCTAAACAAACCATTCAACAGCAGGGCGAGCTGTGTGATTCTGGCTAGCACCCTGTTCCAAGAACTTTTGCCAAAACCAGAGACCAGACCAGACCGCTGTGCAGTTCCAGAACTTTTGCCAAAACCAGAGACCAGACCAGACCGCTGTGCAGTGCCAGAACTTTTGCCAAAACCAGAGATCCAGACCAGCAGAGCAGAGAGAACCGCAGCTAAACCTGTTGACCAGATCTGTGACGAGGCCCATTCCTTCCAAAATTAGGAGTGAGTATCCAGCCAGAGCTGTGCAAACCAATCTCTTAGTTTAAAATAATCTAATTCAAACCATTTCCACCTATTAAGAACTGCATAGAAATCGTGTGTCCATTCTATGATTTCAAACCTGTGAAATCCTCATTTGCCATTTGAATCTTTATTTCTGAAAATCTACCTCCACAAACTGGTCCGTATCTTTTGAACCGCATGTGCTAGGAACGAGATTTAACTTCAATTTTAAAGCTAAGATGCTCAACTTTCCTACAAGCCTAGACTTTCTACTCCTTATAGTTTTTCTGTAATCGCGCTCGACGCACTCGGAAAAAGTGCCGCAAATTAAACTAGCTCAATCTCACCACACGTTAAAAAAATAGCTGTCTCTTGCTTGCATTGCTGAAATTCGTTTTCAACCCTATAATCCCTCCTGAATCATTGCTAGTGTTGACCGGGACTAATTCAAAGTAGCTGTCACCTACCCTGAATCTCCTAAAGGGAATTAATGCATGTTTTAAAAGCATACCGGTTGCTCTAAGCTTGCTAGGGGGAACTGAATTGGTATTGCCTTTGATTGTATTCCTGAAAATTGTGTGCTCTCCTTCCATCTCCTTATATTGCATAGGGTGGGAGTGAATTGTCAAAAGAAAAAGTGATCATATTATCTCTTGTGGAAACCATCTCAGTTATTTCTGTGCTGCATTCTTTTCCATCATTGCATTTCCTTGAAACCATAAAGCATTCTCAGCTACCTTATCCTCTCTATACCAACTCCTAAGTAATTATAAAAGTGTGCTAGTGTAATATTATCCATTGTTGATCACTGTCATATTCATAAGTGTGCTATCAAATATTAATTTATTTATAAAAGTGTGATATATATATCTTGTTTAATTTTTCAATAAATCTTTTAATTTGCAAAACAAATCTACTTCTTGGCTCAGTGAGGTCAGGGGGATTCAAAGAGAGGGGCGTTATACAAGGGTTTATTATCCAGATTCATGAACTAGTCATAAAGATATATAAATAAGGGCTTTCATTGGGCATCCCAGACTAGGCACTGACTTAGTTGGGGTACTGAATTGGAGTCACTTAACAGGATTATAAGAATACACACTCCAAGGAGGCAGGATTGGTTCCCCTAGCCAGGACGAGGGCACACCAAACCTGCTATTTGATTCAGATATTAGTGACTCATCTCTGTCGTCTGAAAAGGAAGCCCCACTATCACTTTTTAACTGGTCCCTCAGATCTGCCCCTGCAGTGGTCATCCTTGTGAACCACTCTGTATTTTCTCTTTAAATCATTTGTGGGGCTCTTTAATTCGGTAAATATCAATTTAATGGACCAACGTAACTTGATTGCACAAACAAATGTAAAATAGCTTTTTTTGAAGGTTTTTTGGTGGGGCCAATGACAAAAAAAAACAGTAAGCTTGTACAGGAGGTAAAGTTATATATACCAATAAATTCTGTCAAACGATGGAGGTAGAAGCGATAGAAATGATGCCCTTAACTATCGAATGTGATACCCCTAATACAGTAATTATGGAAATTGTGAGTCTACCATTGTTAAATGAAGGTCTGCTATCATCGCAGATTTCTGCAATTGAAGAACTATCAGCAGTCAGTGAGGTAAAGCTGCAAGAGGTAGGGACTGAGGTCAGAACTCCAGGTTTGGGGGGTAAAAAGTGTGAAGTAACCTTGTTTTCCATTTTCCAGAAGTCTCAAAAAAGTGAGGGACCGGAAATGTGCAAATAAACAAATAACTAAAGCCCAATAAAAATAAAAAAAAACAGAAGGGTAAAAATCTGAATACCAATTGGGGGTTGCATGCATTTCTAAGAAATCTGACTACCTCTGAGAAGGATTCCTCACGATTAAGTGCAGAGGAGCTGGATACTGTATCGCATTGATTGCGCTACCTAGAGCGACTACTATTGTGGTAAAGGAGGGGTGTCTGGTGAAAATTAATAAAAATACAAAACAACTCAGGAAGGAAATGAAGTTGCAAAATGACTAGTCATGTCAAAGTAGTGATTGGGGCGATGAGAAGGTTGTAGCAAATATTTCAGTTTATTCGTACTCGACACAGATTCAGGAGGAGGAAGATCAAACTATTTTAGAGCAATCAATGACCCTAGTAAGGGAATTAGAAAAAGGGAATCAACAAAAAAATGCAAGGGGTGGGGGAAGACAAAGCTCAATTAGTAAAGATGAGTTAAGAGATAGGAGTTCCCCCCCATCCCCCCACAGAAATCCCTAGAAAACCCATTAATCTCTTACAGGAGTAAAAAGAGGAAAAAGGTTGAGATGTATTTCTGACCTTGGAACGAAGACGCAAAGTTAGCCAACAAAAAATACAGATGCCGCAGATGATGAGGGAGTCAATGGAGAGAAGCCAGAAAATGTATAATTAAAACAGACAAAATCAAATTCAGCAAAAGCATAATACAGACACGATCTTATGCCCACAACAAAGATCGGTCCCTGAAGGAGGATATAAAGTGCTGTTGGCGAGCCTGCCATCCTTACACAGGCAAGGCGGTTCAAACCGATCTAAGATCTTAACAGTCTTTGCAGGGGTGGGTACCCTTCGAGACATTATTACAGTTGACAATGATAGGATCGAGTTCTGGGATAACTGTAATACCAAGAAGATGGTCCTCTATGTTAAATCCAAACTAGTGTTAAACCTTCTTATGAAATCAAAGGAGGAACTGTTGGAGCAGGCATATGTTTTGGAAAAAGGGTGTGAAAGGGGGGGGGAGACCAGGAATCCGTCCCAAGTCGTGGCTGTAGGTGAGAAGACGTTGGCAATCTACAAGTTACCTCTGTGAAGGCAAAAGGGCTTGTAAATAATTAGGGCAAGAAGATCCTGACCTACAAGTGACAGGCAATAAAAAAAGGTCAGACTTGTCTTGACTGGCAAAAGCACTCAGTGGGGGTCCCCCAAGGAAAAACATAGGGGTAACCGGGTGGGAGATGTTTAAGGTTATTGATCTGGAACTCCCGAGGGTACATCCATCTATGACAATCGAGGGGCGGGGGGGTGGTGTCTAAATCTGACAGGACACATTTCTATGCTTCAGGAGTTGTGGATTCCTGAAGAACCAATTTTGGATGGGTTTAGTTTATTCTTAAATGCAGCCATTTATAAAGGTATGGGTCTGCCTTCAGCTGGGTTGTTGCTTGGCATTAGACACTTTATTAGTGTAAATGTGAAGAGATAATCATCCCTAACACATATATTCAAGCGGTTGTGACCTCATGGAATTAAAATATATATGTGAAAAGGCCTGAGATTTTACTAATCAACATATATTGGAACCCGTTGGCTGTGTCCTGCAGGACCATGGAAGGGTCTTTTGTCCCGATCGTGGAGCGAATGGCCGTAAAGTACCCTGGTTTGGAAACATTGATTGGAGAAGATTTTAATTGCTGATGTCTCTTGGAAGAGGAATTGATCCTGGCAAAGAAGCCTTTAAAAGAATGCTACTTGGCAAGAGGGAAAGCACGACGAGATGTTTGGAATGAGTGGGATAGTCATAAGCTGAATGTGGCTATGGCTCGGGATATCCCCCAAAAACCACTCGAAGAAATGGTCCCTACTCCTCATGTATAGATTATATATTTGCTTCAAACTACTTGGCATTTGAGGTTACTAATCTAATAGTAAAAAAACGAGTGGCAAGTGATCATGCATGTTTGCAACTAATACTGAAGGTAATGAATAGGTAGCTCCATCGGTTACCCATCCAATTAGTGTGGTATCAAACCGTGCAGGTCATTGCTAAATTTGGAAGGGTTTCATAGTGGACAAATTCAATAAGCTTCCGAGTATACACTGAATAATCGGTAATGGCGTTTTTTTTCCTCTCTGAGCAATATTATGGGAAGTTGGAGATGTCTAAAACCTTGATACGTCCATGGAAATCAGGGTTTGTTCACTGACATGCCTTTAATAGGGAGATAAAAGAACACAAGAAAGAGATAAGAAAGAGATTGAGAAGGTTACAGGCTAAAGGCCCAGGAAATTACAAGGTGTTGCACAAGGAACTAGGCCAGCAGTACAAATGTTGGCTTAAGCAAATGTAGTGAATGGTAATTCAGCAGGATGCAGACAAGATGTTTAGCATTTAAAAGAACCAGGACTCTAGGCAGTTCTTGGTGGTGTTAAGAAAAGTGTTCAGCTGTCAATCCCTAATTCAGGCAAATCCTATTTCAGAAAAGACATGACTGGCTTTTTATAGTGAAGTCTATTTTGATATTGATTGGATGCTACTCCTGTATCATTGGACACATGGGTACCTTGGCCTCTTAATTTTGACCTGGAGGACATCTTAATAATTATTAAAAAGAGCGAAACCTCAAGAGACCCTGGACCGCAAGGTTTATCTAATAGGACACTTAAAAGAGCCCTGGAAATGTGGGCGCCAGTATTACTGATACTATTTAACATTACAATGGATACAAATTTTATACCGCAATCCTGGAAAACATAGATAATAATAACTTTACATAAAAAAGGGGACCGTCTAAACCCTAAGGATTATAGTCCCATTGAGCTCGTAGATGTCCTGGGTAAAATGTGTAGTTCTATTGTAGAGAAAGAGCTGCAGCAATAGGCAGAAAAAAGCAAGATTTAGGCCTTTGGCAATCTGGCTTTGTCTGTGGTGTCGCTACTACCATAAAGGGGTTTTTAATTCATTTTATACAGGCAAAGTATCGGGCTCTTAAGAATTGTATATATATTTGCTTCATAGATTTTACTATGGCCTTTAAGGCAGTGCGCTGTCCCCTTTTATGGGATAAGCTCAGGCTATGGGGCTGTCCTCAATACTTGGTTGAAATTTAGGTTAAATGCTGGGGGGCTGCTGTCTAGCACAATCAACACCAACAAGGGCCTAAAACAAGGCTGCGTTCTGGCCCCTTTACTTTTCAATATTTTCATTTCTGATTTGAGGACAACCTTATCTGTATCTACCTCTTTTCCCCTGAGACTAGATCTCCTTAACGTGAGACAGCTGCTACATGCTGATGACCTGGTTTTATGCGAACATACTCTGTGGCCTGAAGCGTCAATTAGCAGCACTGTTGCGGTATACAACAGCCAATAAGTTGGAAATGAATATAAATAAAACCAAGGTGATGATTTTAAAATCAACTAGGAAGAAAAGATCAGTGAATTTTAAATGTGTTTTATTAGAGAGCGTTTTAGGGAAAGTTGCAGAGTTTGTATATCTAGGCTTTAACATCTCTGAGGTGGAGTGTTCTTTGTTATATTATACAAGTTTCAGGAAGAAATTAAGCAACCTGATTGTCCAGGCAAAACTGATATTCCTTCATTATTGTAAATGTACGGCCAACCCCATTCTTCAATTTTATCTTACAAAAGTTGTACCAGTAATTACCTATGGAGCTGATGTTTTATTGATTTTGATGAAGGTGAACTGGGCCAGCTTGGAGGGGGTTTCGGGGAAAAGGGTCTTGGACCTGCCTCTTAGTACACCCCATGTGCTTATTCACTTTGAGCTGGACTTAATGTCCCTTATATCTCAGGTAATTTGGAGAGTGTTAATTTTCTATAGAAAAATTCTTTGTGCAGAACAGTCCTCAGTGATGGGGTAAGTCTGACTGGTCTTGGACCGTAAGAAGGAACCTAGACTATATACTTGGGCTAAGAACTGCGACAACCTTCTACGGGAGGCGAACCTTATGGTTCAAACGTTAAAAGACTTTCCGCAGTTAGTAAGGAAACCTTTGATTGAGAGGGACTGGATTGGCTCTTTAGAAACCTGTAAAGCCTTTGACCAGCACCATTATGTAGTATTGGATGAGAAAGCAGCAAATTCAGTTCCACATTACATGTCCTTGTTTCCAGATTGTTCGTGGAGGAAATTCCTTCAGAGAATAAGGTTGAATTTATTAGGTACACTGGAAATTGTGCATGACAGAACATTGTTAGGGAAAATAGAACATGTCAGTTGTGTAAGGACCCCCGAATAGAATCTTTATATCATTGTTGTAAGCAATGTATGAAAGTGACTCATTTCCGACAAACTTATTTGGGAGAATTTTTAATGAATTTTGTTATTTGGAAGATGATTTTGGAAAGGTCAAACCTGAGTAGCAAACTGAATTTTTAAAGATTTTTTAAGATGTTTTTTATGATGATTCCAGGTGAAGCTGAGTTATAGCAGATTACAGTGGCAATGGGTATATTTTGAGGTAGCCCTGAAAATGACTTTAAAGAGAAACACACATTCATGAATTTAATTATGTAAAAGTTATATATATTCTTTCTTAAATGCTATGTAATATTGTTCTATTAATGTTGTGGTACATGTGTGAAAGGATTATTGAGCCAAACACAATAAAGAAATAAAATAGAAAGTGTGATGTGTACTCTCTCCTGGTTCCCTGGTGGTGGATCCTGCCTACCGGTTGATGCGTAATACCAAGAACACCAAGGAGCTGGTTTTAGCTCCTTCTCATTGAATCTTAATTTCAAACCCTGCAAATACTACAAGAACATGGCAAGCGAGGCTCGGGAACTGGCATGTATAATACACAATGTCTATCTATGCTGGCACTGCCTGGCAACATGCTATTTAACAATATTATACCAAATATTTTCACATGCAGAAAACTGAAGGCCCATGAGTCAGGCATATTCGTAACCATGCTGGAGGGTCTGTGTGTTGACATGTGTCCAGCCTACCTATGGCATGACCTCACACCACCCAGTTGCATAGATTGCATGGTATATGTAGCACCACAATGTTATGAGGACACCTCGTAAGGGGTGGTGCAAGGAACCACTGAATACAAAGGTTGATGTTGATGTGCTTTATTTCATTCACAAATGTGCGTTTGTGTCTGCTGGAGCAATGATAGCCACAGGAATGTGCACCAAAGCCCAAACCAATGTACATCATTATGTACTGACATGTGCCTTTATCTGTTTTACCATATGTACCAAATGCCCATTATCTGCATACTCGCATTGTATGCATAAAACCTATGCATGTTCACAATGCATATTCAGTGCAGACTATCATTGTCACGTCCCACTCAATGACATAATCATTCCTTTGAATAACTGGCATTCCAGCAGCTTTCCATAAAGTGGATGATAGATAGGGCAAGGCAATGTGAGGTAGATAGAATTTGCATACAAGTGCAACATATTGAAAGTTTTCCATGTACAGTGCCCACTAAATTCGTGCTTTCACCCACAGGGAACCATGGGGACATTCCAGAGGAGGGAGACTTTGGGGAGGAAGAAGGCGACAGCGATGGTGAACCCATGGAAGGGACAAGCCGTCTTGGCTCGGACTTGGAGGAATCAAATGCTCCAGGAGACACAATCCCACCACCTTCCCCCCACATAGAGCCACGGCAGCTGCACAGCCACGGTGACTGGGACACTTCCACCACTGATACATCTGTGGACATTGCCAGTGTGGCTAAACAGGACATCAAGCAGCTGAGTTCTGGGGATATCTTGGTGGTGGTTGAGGGCAGCACCACTCCCGTAGAGCAGTATCTTCCCCATGGAAGTAGTGAGCTTGCTGCACCTCCTCCGGGCACCCAGGGATTAGTACCTAACCAGGAACATGTATCAACTACTCTACTGCCTACTCCTCCACCTGTTGAACCTCTCCCTGTTGTTGACATCGTGTTAGCAGATATTGTTGAGAGAGTGTCAGCCATGGAGGCAGCCCAGGCGCAGATGGAGAATAATGGCAGGGAACTAGTGGATGCCTTTTCCTTGTTTGGTCCAATCATGGAAGAGGTCCAACTGTCCCTGGATAGTGTGCAGAGCGAATTGCAGGCAGCCAATAGGCTAAGGGCGAATTTTTTGGGGGAGTTGCAGGCAGTAAGACAAGAGGCAAGAGAGGATTCTCGGCTTGCCCGAGAGCAGGCTACTGCAGCAGTAGTCTGTGCTCGGGCCAGAGAGGATGCCCGACTGGCCCGAGAGGATGCCCAAATGGCACGGGAGAAGGCGACTGCTGCTGAGGCCTATGCTCAGGCCAGGGAGGATGCTCGCCTAGCCCGAGAGCAGGCCTCCAGGCACAGCCAGGCTGCTTGTCATGCAGCCCGTATCTCCGCCGCAGCGGTCCATCAATTGGCCCGTAGCAATGCTGTCCTCTGCCGCCGGATGGTGGAGGCCAGCCTGAGGCACACCCATTCACAGATTGCATTGACCAGGTTGGTGACCTGCCAGGAGAAGTCTCTGGCTCATATGCAGGAGTACATGCGGATGGAATCAATGTCCTCTACCCTCCCATTTTATGATCCTCCATCGGCAGGGCAGTCCCCTGCTCATTCTACCAAACTCTGCCGCTCTAGCCGCCAGCAGACTGTGTGCTCAAAAACATTAACCAAACAGGCCCAACCACAACGGAAGGGGAAGTAAACCCACCCTCCCATCTCTCTTTTTTTTACTTCTTTTTTTCCTAGGCAAGATTGCCACATTGTTTGATTGGATTTTTCATCATCCTGGATTATGTTCTCCACACTCCTCGGTTCACTCAGATTTTCTTTGGATACATCCTGGACTTCCTACATATGGACATAAGTCTGCTTGTTTGTATTATTGGAATAACCATGCACACATTTCTGTTGGATCCTGCACTAGACATTGGTTATTTGGGACACTTTGCTTCTACGCCAATGAGGCAACAGAAATCTTCCCATCCCCGTGAAATAAATTTCTGTTTGAAGCACAGTTAATGTGGGCTTTTGTTTGTGGAATTTTAACTGAGGACGGGCAGGTGGGGGGTGAGCTATGGTATTGTTTATAGTAATGCACTCACCTCTTTCAGAAAATGTGTTAATTACTTTCTTCTGCAGGACTAGGCCATCCACACTGCCCTTTTTCTGCTGAGGCCCTGGTGCCTGCCCATCATGGCCATGGCTGCCATTGATGGGCCTTTATCATCATCTGCCTCATCGGTCATTGGCACATTGCGTCAGATGGCAATGGTGTGAAACATGCAGCACATGACCACGATGAGATAGACCTTCTCCAACCAGTGCATAAATGCACCACCTGTCCTCTGCAGACACTTAAGCAGTTCTTGAGGAACCCAAATGTCTGCTTGATGTGGGTGTGGGTACTGGCAGCACTAAAGCACTGCTGTCTTAGGTTCATAGCATTGATTCCGCAGTAATGTCATCAACCAAGGTTGCATTGGGGTATCCAGTGTTGTCTGTGGAGCAGAGACTATGGTAGCCATGGTCTTTTCAGGGTTCGAAATTATGATTCGATCAGACGGAGCTAAAACCAGCTCCTGGGTGCCATCATCCTTCCGTATGCAGGAGCTACGGGTGAGGAACCAGAAGCAACTACACAACGCAAAGCAAATCTAATTTCAACAGGAAAGGCAAACTTGAACTATTTGCACATTATGTATCAACCATTATGTTAAAATGTGTCCTAATACTTCTTTATTAACATTCCCAAATACCCAAAGTTAAAGTGAACTGTGCACGTTTTAAAGTTCCAATTGGCCTGGGGAGCCAAACCTAGCTGCTGGTAGCTGCTGATTTCAAGGTAACTAGGATCTACTAGGCTAGAGGCAGGAGCTAAATGACTCCCAGCAATTTTGAACCCCGTTGTTCGAACAGTTTTGAGGGCGTGATGACAGTAACACCCTTATGTATAAATGCCTTAGCAACTTGCATTTTGAGTGGATTGTGTCCTCCAACGTATTCCTCATCTTAGATGTATTCCATCCAGCTTTGCTGCTCTTCGGAAATGTTTTCGGCAGAGGGCGCCGTGCGTCGATGTCGTCGAGTCGATGGTCCCTTGAAGGCCTCTGTCGAGGGTGACGTCATCGGGTGTATAAGTAGCACAGGCAGCGCCCGTTGGCCTCAGTTCCGTTTTTCCGCAGTTACGTTGCTTCGGACATTCGGTGCGCCTCGAGTTCTGTGAAGAATATATATATAAACAAGAAAGAAATATGTCCTCGTCATCGACACCGACCACGACCCCGAGATCGGGTTTCAAGAAATGAAAGTCGTGCGGCTCAAAAATGTCGATCACGGACCCGCACCGTGAGTGTTTGTGGTGCCTCGGAGAAGGCCATGACACGGAGGCCTGTTCGAAGTGTCAGGCGATGACGGGGAAGTCCTTGCGAGAAAGGAGAGGAAAGCTACAGGTAGGTCGGAAGGATCGAAAAGCCTCTAGCGTCGAGTCGAGACCCCATGAGGAGAAATCTCCTCGATGCGAAAGGCATCAATCTAGATCCCGAAGCGATTCTCATCGCTCGTCATCTTCGTCAAAAAAAATCGAAGAAACAACGCCACAGGTTTCCCTCCACCTCGTCGTCAGACGAGTCTCCGAAAAAAATGAAATGCCCCACGAAACATTCGTCTTCCGAAGACTGGGAAGCATTCAGGGTTAAAATGATGGAGGTGTTTGAGAAGGAGAATCCTCGGTCCGCGCCTTCTTCGGAAGCCGGCCGGGAGCGTCATCGCTCCGACACTCGCGCGCCCTCGAGCCTGGGTGATCGTAAAAGGAAGGATAGGGAACCTTCCAGGACGCCGAGCGATAAACGCTCGAGTCGAGTCGACCACTCGAGGTCACCGACGCCGTCCAAGACCTGTCACATCTCGAAGGGAAAATCGTCAAAGACTGCCTCGATGCCCTCGAAGCAGACCATGTCGACGACCACTATGTCGTCGACGCCGTCAACGCCTTTATCGATGTCGACGCCGAAAGCCTCGGCGCCAAAGGCTCCAACCAAGCCAGGGCAGCCAGAAAAAGAGAAGGAGACAGTTACAAAACATGTCATTTCTTCAGAGCCTGGTACTACACCTCTTCCTCCTCCTCTCCCAGAGAAGATTTTCAAGCCTCTCCCTAGGAAGGAGTTTTTCAAATCCTTGACCTCAATTTTTGAGGAATAGGAGAGATCCGAGGAGGAAAATGTACCTTTTGGATTGGAATATGGCACCCCAAATGTCCCAGAATGCTTAATCTCAGAGAAAAGCAGAATGAGGGATTTGGTGGAGTCTTTACATAATGCAAGTGGCATTGACACTTCTCCTGAGAATGAATTTGGTAGACCAGATCCAGGAGAGCATGCCAGTCCATTTTACCGTCAGTTAATGACCAAGGTGGTAGATTACTTGGGATGGGCTAGACCACCAGCCCAATTCGTCCAAGACGATTTAACAGACATATTGGACCATGGTCCCACTGAAGACCCAGTACTACCTTTTCAAGTAGCCTTACAAAACAGGGTGGCCAAGAATTGGGAAACTCCGGATTCTATTCCTCCGGTAAATAAGTCCCTCGCATCAAAATACCGCCCAGCCAGTAGCGACCCCGGCTATCTGTCAAAACATCCAACTCCCGAGAGTCTGGTCTAACAGGCAGCCACAGCTTCCAACAAACTTGCGTACCCGTCTATCCCTCCAGACAGGGACGATAAGCGTGTGGATGGTTGGGCACGGAAGGTATTTTCAGCCTGGAGCATGGCATTAAAATCTGCCAACTCCACATGTGCCTTGCTAACATTTTCGTACACTCTGTGGGAGTGCATCGCAATGGCGGCGGAGCACATACCAGAAGGGGACGAAAGGGAGGGTTTACTAGCCATCGTTAGAGATGGAAAGGAGGCCATGCAGGAATCTCTTCAATCTGGAGTGGACACTGCGGATAGTGTAAGCAGGTCCATGGGCACTAGCACGGTAATGCGCAGGTTTGCGTGGTTACGGAAGTCGGGTTTTGCACCGGACATACAGAACCGCCTTCTGAACATGCCTTTTGACGGGTCTCACCTTTTTGGCAACAAGGCTGACGAGAGCCTTGAGAGGTTGCAGACCTCAAAAGCAGCGGCCAAATCTTTAGGAGATGCTATTAGGCAACCTCAGCCTTTTCGTGCGCAAGGGCAATCATGGAGGGAATCCTATTGTTATTACATCTCATATGGAAAGACGAGAGGAATAGCCAGTCAAAGGGGCCAAAGAAAGGCCACTCGTGGTGGACGAGGAAAACGTGCTAAGCCAGCTCCAGCTGCAGCCTCTTTGCCATCAGCGGCTGCAACATCCGCTACAAAACCACTTTGAGGACTTGCACCACAAAACACCTGTAGGAGGCAGGCTGTCGCAGCATCTGCAAGAATGGCGAGCCATTACTTCAGATGTTTGGGCTCTAGAAATAATAGCCCAAGGCTACTGCCTTCTTTTTCTAAAGCAACCTCAAAGCAATCCACCAGGGAGACACCCGTTGAAAGTTTCAAACCCGCTCCTACAGCAGGAAGTTCTAACCCTGCTGGAGAAAGGTGCTATAGAACCAGTACCTGCAGCGGAGAGAATAAGGGATGGTACTCCCTGTATTTTTTGATCCCCAAAAAGGACAGAGGACTGAGACCCATCTTGGACTTAAGAAACGTAAACAAGTTCCTCAGGAAAGACAAATTCAAGATGGTTACCCTTTCTCAGATCCTTCAGGCCCTTCAACTCCAGGACTGGTTGGTGTCATTGGACCTCCAGGATGCTTATTTTCATGTGCCGATTCATCTCAAACACAGAAAATACCTGAGGTTCGTAGTTGGCGACTTACACTATCAGTTTCGAGTCCTGCCATTCGGATTGACCTCCGCCCCGAGGGTCTTCTCCAAGTTAATGGTAGTGGGGGCAGCGCACCTCAAGAGAGGGGGGATCCATGTCTACCCCTACCTGGACGATTGGTTGATCAGAGCGCGCTCTGCCGAGCAAGCACTGGATCATCTGAAAGTCACCTGCCACTTCCTCCACAAACTAGGCTTCTCCCTCAATTTCAAGAAGTCTCAAATGACACCTTCCCAACAGCTTCAGTACATAGGAGCTGTACTAGACACATCCTTGGGAAAGAGCTCGCCTCCCAAGACGAGGGCTCAAGACATTCTTCAGATGGTTTTCAAATTCCATAATGCCCAAAATCGCCAGGCTTACGACTTTTTAAGGTTGCTCGGCCTCATGGCATCCTGCATCTTTCTGGTGCCAGAGGCACGCTTGAGGATGAGATCCCTTCAATGGGCCCTAAAGACTCAGTGGTCCCAGTTCTCGGGTCAAATGACGGATCTTCTTCAGATTCCGAACAAGGTCAGACAAGACCTTCTATGGTGGACCTGTATAGAGAACATACTAAAAGGAGAACCTTTTAGGCAACCATGGCCGGAGATCACAGTAGTGACGGATGCCTCACTCCTGGGGTGAGGAGCTCATGCCAACGATTTGACAATCAACGGTCGTTGGTCTCCATCGAAGTCCAAACTACATATCAACCTTGTAGAGCTGAGGGCAATCAGACTAGCGCTGAAGGCCTTCCTGCCATCTGTCAGGGGAAAGAATGTCCTGATAATGACGGACAACACAGTGGCCATGCACTACCTAAACAAAAGAGGAGGTGTGGGGTCACTATCCCTCTGCAGAGAGGCAATGCAGCTCTGGTATTGGGCGATTCAGGAGGGAATCTCTTTAAAGGCAATTCATCTAGCCGGGGAACAGAATATGACGGCAGAAGCTCTGAGCAGGCAGAGCATGGTGTCCCACGAATGGGAACTAGCTCAGGAAGTCATTCAAGAGATCTTCGCCCTTTGGGGAACCCCTCAGGTAGACCTATTTGCGACCAGTACCAACCAAAAATGCGAAAGGTATTGCTCAACGGAATTTCCCCTGAGAGGAGCCCTGGGGGACGCGTTCGTTGTGGATTGGAATTTCCCACTATTGTACACGTTCCCTCCGATTCCCGTCATTCCTCGGGTCATCAGGAGGCTGAGACGCTTTGGGAACCGCATGATCCTAATTGCCCCGGATTGGGCCAGGAGAACGTGGTATCCGGACCTTCTAGATATGTCCATCTGTCCTCCAGTACGTCTTCCTCAGAGAGAGAACCTTCTCTCTCAAATGGAAGGTCAGGTTCTCCACCCAGAGGTCAGAACACTCAACCTTCATGCTTGGTATCTGAAAGGCTGAGATACAGGGATTGGAACCTTCCAGATGATGTTATGGAGGTGTTGCTTTCGGCAAGAAGGCCAGCAACAAAGTCTTTATACCGTTGCCGTTGGAAAAAGTTTAGCAACTGGTGCAGGGAAAAGAATGTTGATCCTTTTCTATGTTCTATTCCGGAAGTACTATCTTTCCTTCTGACACTAGCACATAGAGGTCTGAATATCGGAACAATAAAAGGTTACCGTGCAGCGCTTTCCATTTTCAAGTGCTCATCGGAAGAATGCTCCTACTTCAAAATTCCTTTGATAACACAATTCTTAAAAGGTCTCACTAACGTGTTTCCTCCTCACCAATTTCAAGTACCGATTTGGGATCTAAATTTAGTCCTAAAATTTTTAATGTGTGCCCCTTTTGAGCCTTTGCACACGTGTCCATTAAGATTACTAACATGGAAAACAGCCTTTTTAGTTGCTCTAACATCGGCAAGAAGAGTGAGCGAATTGCAGGCACTGTCTTCTTGGCCACCCTATACTTTGTTCCATAAGGACAGGGTTGTATTGAGAGTGAAACCATCATTTTTACCAAAAGTAATATCTGATTTTCATTTAAGTCAGAAAATTGTTTTACCCTCATTCTATCTTCCACCTCATCCTTCTAAGGAGGAAGAAAGATTACACAGACTGGATCCAAAAAGATCTTTAAGCTTTTACATCTCTAGACTTTCTAGGCTTAGAGTGGACAACCAGTTGTTTATAGGCTACACAGGAAGGAAACTGGGTCAATCGGTAACAAAACAGACAATTTCACGCTGGATTGTACTTTGCATTTCAGAATACTACAGACTAGCACAAAAAGACCCACCAGAAGGGCTCATTCCACCAGAGGCATCGCCTCTTCCACGGCCCTTCAAAGAGGTGCCCCAATAAGGTCAATTTGCGAAGCAGCAACTTGGTCTTCATTTCACACCTTCTCAAAGTTCTATAGCCTGGATGCTTCCCAGTCTAGGGAGCTGACTTTTGGAAAAGCAGTGCTTTATTCTGCCATAAATCTGACCCCTCCTCCAGAGAAAGTAACAAAATACTGCTTTGGGAGTCTATCTAAGATGAGGAATACGTTGGAGGACACAATCCACTCGAAGAACAAGTTACTTACCAACTGGTAACGTTCTTTCAATTGGATGTTCCTCCAACGTATTTCTCATCGCCCTCCCAACCTACCCCTCTAGATTTTTCCAGGTTATTGCCATCTCAAATCTCGCAAGGCTGATACCTGTCTGCCGGCGCAATCTACACAGTACAAGATCACAGGCAAAAAAAGGGGGAAAAAGAGAACTGAGGCCAACGGGCACCGCGCGTGCTACTTATACACCCGATGACGTCACCCTCGACGGAGGCCTTCGAGGGACCATCGACTCGACGACATCGACGCTTGGCGCCCTCTGCCGAAAAAATTTCCGAAGAGCAGCAAAGCTGGATGGAATACATCTAAGATGAGGAATACGTTGGAGGAACATCCAATCGAAAGAACGTTACCAGTTGGTAAGTAACTTGTTCTTTAGTGGCTGTGACCATCCAGAGTGCTTGTGTCCAATTTCCTTAGCAGTGCAAAGAAGGCAGGTGAGATTCATGTATGTGTGTGGGAGCAGAAGAGCAAGAAGTCAATTTGAAAGCCAGAAACACCTAGATGGTGGTGGTTAGGGATATGATGAGGTACCCCATGAGGCACAACCATATCTCATGTCCCTAAGGTCTGCGTTGACATTCCTGAATGGGAAGTGGAGCCCTCTTTGACCTGTAGTACAGACTTTGTGATGGGTAACAGATACTACTAGTGACAGAGTGCAGAGAATAGTACCTGGACTGAATAGAAAATCCATAAATGGCATGAGGAACACATGACAGGCCTGACATCAAAGGATCCCTTTCAGGAACTCTTAAGAGGTCTCCTCTCTCTCATCCAACAGGCCAAATCAATGGCCTGTGCCTGTGTCACTAGGGAGCCATTATAAATCACATGGCCTCTTGACAAGCCAGCCAGGTTCTGTACCAACTATATAGAAGATAGTGGCCATGAAACTGCAAGATTTCAAGGAGGCTCACCATCGGTTGGGTACTCGACAGTGGGGCTTTCACCCATTTCATGGAATTGAGACTGCTCTTTTGGATGTCACAGAACACCCACTCTGAAACCTGGATAAAACCCACATGTCCCTAGTAATAATGTTCACTTTTTCTCCAGCATTTGACACGATGGATCATCAGGTTCTCCTTCAGAAAATGTTGTCTGTTGCCAGAGTTTCTGCCATCGCTCTTCGATGTCCCTCTTCTATTACTGATCATAGTTTCTGTCTCACAGATGTTCTCAATTCCAAATATGGTGTCCCTGAGAGGTATGCTTTGTCTCTGCTGCTGTTCAATACCTATGTTAATCCTTTTCATAACTTACTAAGCTGGATTTTGAATTTCTCTGCTATGCGGATGACACTAAACTATTCTTTAACCTGACAGACTGCGCTCAGTCAGATAATACAGTTTTGTCTGACATACTCGTACAAGTTCATACTTGGATACGGGTCATTGGCTCAGTCTTAAGACCACTAAAAATGAGCTCATGATGCATCCCCACCACTGGGTTTGAACTTCTCAATATCCCTCCTTTCAGCTAGACCTTGGTGTCATTAAGATGTTACACGGAGTTAAGTCGTTAGGTATATACCCCGAACCATTGTTAGATTGTTCTACTTAAATCAGACTAATTCCCCCTACTATCTGAAACTGTTGAAACAAATTTCACCAAACCACTCTTCTGACCATTTATCAATTGTTGCTCGAGCAATAATCTGATCAAAGCTTGACTAATGTAATTTGTATTCTGATGTTTGTTAATCTGCTTAGAATCACATGCTGTGCATAGGTCCGACATCCAGTGGTCACTGCGGAGTATTGCATTTTGTTTTTCGTAGTCGAAAAGGGGACGTCGACAAGGCGTGTGTTGGGTTACCTAAATGCCTCTGCCATAAACTTCAGATTCTTCAGAATAACACAGTCAGAATTGTTATGTATGTTCCCTATCACGTCCACGTTGCACTTCCTTTAAGGCAACTTAATTGGTTGCCGGTCTAAAACAGAATCTCATTCAAAATAGCCACTTTCGTGCACAAGTGTCTCTATTGAAAGGCCCCTATTTACAAACAGGTACTCTATTTACTAACCACGTCAGGCAGCCATGCTCAAACTGCTGCCATGTCCAAGATTTATGCTCATTTCATCTGGCCGGAGAAGTTTCTCTATGTAAGGCTCTACAATTTAGAATAAACTCAAGTTATTCCTCAGGTGAGAACCTGATTTTGAATAATGCAGAAGAGCTCTAAATACCTTCTTGTTCCAACTATATCTGTCCTACTAACCTTGGTGAACATGCTGTATTTTCTTTGCTTTGTCCTGCAGCTCTTTCATGCTTGTGGGGGTGGGGGGCACTTTATAAATAAATATGACCATAAACATAAATCCTGAATGAGGCGCTCCAGCATCTGAGATCACTGCTAAGGATAAATAAGGTGTGTTTGGCACTGTTAGAGCCTGGTAGATCCTTGGTCCTCCCTTTCTGGCCATGTCCTTCTCCATATAGCTTGCTGCTCCCAATGCATTGCATGCTTTTACGCTCAATGCATGCGTATTGTCAAATTGACCTGCTCACGCGACCCTTTCAGTTTCCCACCTGCATCTTCCATCTTTTAGCAGCCTAAGGGGTTCCGCTTCTCTGCATCCTTTTATTGCACCTGTATTCTCCTCGACGCTCTCTCACCCCTCAATGCCCACCTCTGTGCAGCCTCAAATTTCCCCACTGCTACTCTTGTCTCCTCCAATGAATCCTTCAATCCCTTTATTGCTGTTATTTGCTTTCTTTGTACCCTTCTTTCACTTCTTATGGACTCCCCCCGTTTCCATCCCTCTTATTTCTTTCTCCTCACCTTCCCCTTCTTATCATGTGCCTGCCCTTTGCCCTACCTACATATGTCCTGCAAGACCGTCTACTCCCTCCAAACCTATCTATTGTTTTTTCCTCCCCCAGCACCTCTTTCATCACTGCACCCTTTCCCACTGCTCTCACTCTCCGGCTCCACAATTTCCAATAGATTGGTAATCAAACCTCCTACATGGCCATCTCCAAGAGTAGGAATACCCCTCTAGACACAGCTACCCATGCTGTCTGGTACTCCAACTCTGCTGCCTGTAAAAGAGGATTTTGGGGTGGGCTCATGATCAAGAAGACCTGTTCTTAGTTGTAACACCCTCTGTGATAATGGGCTGGATTACTCTAATCATTTGTAGCCCGGGGTCTCCAGCCTGCTTGCTCAATAGGCTTCAGATTGTGCAAAATGAGGCAGTGCTCTGTGGTGCTCTGAAACGTGACCACTTCTCACCTTTGTGGAAGTCCCTCCACTGATTGCCAGTCACAGTGAGGATTTATTTCAAAATTGCCTATTTACTCTTCAGATCACTATCTTGTCAGGCTCCTTAATACCCGGCCTGTAAACCTGAAACATATCAATCCCCTTAGGGCTATTTGATCATCTGAATCCAACCTTTTAGCCCATGTTTGGTGCCCACATTTAAATGGGCCTCTCTTGGCAAACATGATTTGAGCTTTCATGGTCATTTTCTGCCTACCAGTCTCTCACTTACATTAAGACATGGCACAGATGACCTAAAGAACACACCAACTCTCGAAGACAGTTGAAAGGTTTTCATTAGACAAATTACAAAGGGGCTCAATAAAGTCCATCTTTCAAGATCTGAGGTCCACGTAGATTAGAATACCTCTGTCCCCAAGTACCAGTCAGAGAAGAATGTATTCACTCGCTGACCGATTATTGGGGCCACAGGTAGTAGGAACAGGAAACACTGGGTCCCGGATGGCTGCAAGGAAAATACAGGGTTAATTATGCAAGATAAGTTTAATGTGCAAGATATGAGATCAGGACTGTTGGTAATGGAAAGACAAGAGACACCTACCCTTGGGTTGACCGGCTGCCGCTGTAAACCTAACTGTTCCCCCTGGGATGTTGAGATGCGGCAGTATATGAGGTGAGGACCACCCCTAATTAATCAGGGTCCACCGTGGTGTTGATGATACAGTTAGGGCATGAACAAGATTCAACAGGGCGTACGGAGGTTGATACTGAAGTCCAATTTCACCAAGGTAGAAGGGTAAAGAACAAAAGCAATCCAGAGAGCAAGTTCCAAGTTCAAAGCAATTCAGGTAAGCAGTCCAACCAGGTACCAAATCCAAAGGGGTAATCCAAAGAATAATCCAGGTCCAAAAAACAAGGTAAAAAATCCAGGAATCAGGAGGTAACGTGGTAGTAGAACACAGAGATCGCCAATCGCCGTCTGAACAGCTTAGAAGCACTGGTCGAATGAATCGTGCTCCTTAAATCCCATGACTTCCTGATCACGTGACCGTAGTTTCCTGGTCACGTGATCACTCGGTGTCACGTGACCGCTGTGCATGCAAGCGTAAGGAAAACAAACAAAAAATAAGGTCACATGAGCGGCCGGTATTAAGGCAGGACCTTATCGGGAGCGGAACCGCCATGGACGTCTCCACGGCCACCGAGGCCAGAGGCGCCACGACAAGCGAGGGGCTGCAGGTTGTCGGGCCAGGCTGACGGCAGGAGGTAAGTGCGATTTGCGCGCAGGCGTGGGTGCTGATGGTAAGTGCAACCCGCGCCACTGCAAAACCGGACTCCCTGAATGTAGCTGCCTCGTCGGCGTTTTGGGTGGCTGCATCGTGACAGAGTTCCCCCCAAGGGCCCACGTCCACGTGGGCTATGAGGATGAATCCGGTGAAAGCGAGAGGCAAGAAGAGGGGCATGGACATTGCTAGCAGGTTCCCAGGAACGCTCCTCTAGACCGTACCCCAACCAATCAACCAGGTAGTAAAGGCGTCCCCTACAGACCTGGGACCCCAAGATACCACTAACCTCATATTCTTCAGAGAAACCCTTCAGGACAGGGGATGGAGGCAGTATCATTCGCATGGAAGCAGGGCATGGTTTGAGGAGGGAGACATAGAACACCGGATGTATACGCCAGGTACTAGGTAGAGAAACACGGTAAGTCACTGGATTGATGATCCTCGTCACACGATAAGGACCAACAAAGCGAGGCAGCAGCTTCAGGCAACCCGGTATAGGTAGATGTCGTGTGGAGAGCCAAACTCTGTCCCCTACAGTGTACACAGGAGCAACTGTACGTTTCCTATTGGCTGCCTGACGCGTAGACTCTTGTGCCTCCCTTAAGTGGAGTAGGGTCTGATTGTGAATACGTTTTAGGTTTCGCATGCATTGGGAGACTGCGGGTGATAGTGTGGGGGTATGGTCCGGAAAGGGTAGGATGCAGGGGTGTTGGCCGTATAAAGAGTAGAAGGGGGAATGACCTGTGGAGGAGTGTGGTGCGTTGTTGTAGGCAAACTCAGCTATGTGTAAGACTTGGTACTGTGAGTGTTTATATTGTAACGACAGACAATGTAAGTATTGTTACATGGTTTGATTTACTTGTTCGGTCTGCCCATCTGTCTCAGGATGATATGATGAGGAGTAACGGGAATCTATGCCAAGTAGTTTTGTAAGGGATTGCCAGAAGTGCGACGTGAACTGAGAACCCCGATCAGACACCACAACAAAAGGTAGACCAAAATGACAGAAAACATGACGGAAAAATAAATCAGCTAAGACATGGGCTGTAGGAATACCAGAGCACGGAATAAATCGTGACAACTTGGTAAAAGAATCGACCACCACCCAGATAGTATCAAATCCCTTCACCCTGTGCATGTCAGTAACAAAATCCATCGTAATGGTGTGCCATGGCTTTGGTGGAATTGGTAATGGTTGTAACAGTCCTTAAGGTCGACTCTTCCTATTCTTACATTGTGCACACACGGAACAAGAAGCTAAATAAGACATTGGGCCTCATTACGACCCTGGCGGAAATCGCGGTGCAAAATGCACCATGGAGCACGGCGGAAAGCTGCCGATAGCGCCATGGGGGTTGGCGGATTTTCCGCCCCATTCCGACCTTGGCGGGGCGGTAAATCCCCATCCCCCATTTTACCCTTCCCCATTCCCATTTTTGCCCCATAGGGTATAATGGGAGTGGGGAAGGCGTTAATTACGCCACCGTAAAATACGGTGGCGTAATTAACAACAAGGTCCCGTAGCGCCATGGATTTCTCCGCCCGGAAAAACCAGGCGGAAAACGCTCCATGGCGCTACGGGAACTCGTAGTAGGGCGGACGGGTCCGCCGCGAATAACGCTGGCGTAAACCCACTCCGCCAGGGTCGTAATGAGGCCCATTGTATCCCTATGCATGGTGGGCCACCAACACCAACGGCGAAGGAGGGCCACCGTTCGGGTTTGGCCAGGGTGTCCGTTGATGACGGCGTCATGAGACCATTCAAGGGCCAACGCTTGTGTGTCAGGCGTGGGCAAATATAGCTTATCCTGAATGAACGGCAGGTCGTCATGCATGACGAACTCCCAGTCCTGTAGTTGTTCCGGGTGCGTATTGACCCACTGACGAACCAGGGACAACAGATCTGTTGATGGAGTACATAGGCATATTACATGTTTTTCTCTAGCAATGTTTCAGGAAAGACCGGAAAAGACATACCCCCTGGTATACGGGAAAGAGCATCGGCTTTGCCATGTGTGTTGCCCGAGCGATGCGTAATAACAAAGTGATATGCCAAAAAGAACAGGTGCCAGCGTACTTGTCTGCTGTTGCTACACTTGAACGTAGCCAGGTCCTGGAGGTTGCGGTGATCCGTAAATACAACAACCTTATTCTTGGCACCAAGCAAGTGATGCCTCCAGACCTGAAAGGCGTCTTTCACCGCCAATAGTTCCTTTTCGGTTACGATGTAATGGTTTTCTGCTAATGTGAATTTTCGGGAATGGAAGGCCACCGGATGTAATAAACCGCTGGATGGGCAGGCTTGAGACAACACGGCCCCTAAAGCGAAAGATGAAGCATTGGCTTCCAATACATAGGGGAGTTCAGGATTGGGGTGTTGTAAGATAGGGACAGTGGTAAACGCCGACTTGAGGGCCACAAAAGCATTCTGTTGCAGGGATGTCCAACAAAAAGGGACATGAGAACTAGTGAGCTGAGTCAATGGTGCAGCAATGGCCGAGAATCCCGCAATGAATCACCTATAAAAGTTGGCGAATCCGAGAAAGGATTGTAGTTCCTTGACGGTTTTTGGTACCCGCCAATCTACGACAGCACGTACTTTTGTGGTGTTCATAGTTAGACCTCCAGGGGTGATATGAAAGCCTAGGAAATCTACTTCTTGAGCATGAAATAAACATATTTCCGGCTTGGCATACAGGCTGTGAGAACGAAGCTGGTTCAGGACCTCCCTAACATGAGTGACGTGTTCCTGTAGAGACTGTGAGAACACCAGAATGTCATCCAGGTATACCACGACATAAGTATCGATTATGTCATGAAATATCTCATTCATCAACCTCTGAAAGGTTGCTGGTGCATTGCACAGTCCAAGCGACATGACCGTATATTCAAAGAGACCGTATATTCAAAGAGACCGTATCGAGTACAATCCCCCTTCGGGATGCGTATAAGGTTGTACGCTCCCCTAAGGTCTAACTTGGTAAAGACAGTTGCATTCGTTAACCGAACCAGTAAAGGGGCGATGAGGGGAATCGGGTATTGGTTCTTGATGGTGATATTATTGAGTCTGCGGTAATCAATACAAGGGCAGAGGACTAGCAGCAGGGGACTTAGATGGTCTTATGTGTCCCACCTGAAGAGAATGTTGGAGATACTCCTTCAAGATCACCTCTTCTGATGGGGAAAGGGAGTTTATACGCCCACATGGTATCGCAGACCCCGGGACTAAATCAATTGGGCAATCATAAGGGCGATGTGGGGGAAGATGTTCTGCATAACTCTTGTCGAACACTTCTTTCATATCATGGTATTCAGGGGGTATATCGGTAACAACCAGACCCACCACATGTCCGGGAGTGTCTGTCTCCATTTCATTTGACTCACGTATGGACATTCAAGCTAAAGTTCTCAGGGCTTGGGCGGGCATAGTCCCTGCTTCCGGAGTAATGAGGCAATGTTCCTGACAAAAAAAGGACTCAGAAACAACAGACCCCTGGGCCCAATCGATAACAGGATTGTGAGTATGTAACCACGGAATGCCAAGGATAAGGCCGTATTGGGGGGTGGTGATTAAGTCAAAGGTGATAGATTCTTGATGTGTGTCATGTAGAAGCAAGGTTAAGGGTGCTGTTTGTTGTCTAATAGGACCAGACACCAGAGGCGAACCGTCTACGGCCTGTACCGGTTCGGGGTGTCTCTTGTTTTGCAGAGCTAGATTGAGGGATGTGGCCAGGGATATGTCTACATAATTACTGGTAGCCCCAGAATCAACAACTATATGTACCTGGTGTTTGGTGTTATCCGTGGAAAACAAGGTTGCATGTAGATACAAAGGTCTGGTGGGTTCAGGTAGTGAAGGGCTTACGGGAGTATACCCGGATAGGCTTGTCCTTGCCACCTGTCCTAGGGACGAGCCTTCTGAAAACCCGCTGACTTCAATTTAGGTCTTCTGTGGCATTCTTTTACAAAATGACCATTGATGCCGCAGTAAAAACATGCATTAGCTTGCCTACGATGTTCTCGCTCCGCTGGGGTAATAGGACTACGGATACCTCCTATCTGCATGGGTTTGTTAGGGGTTCCGTGTGTTCTGAGCCTGAAGTGAACAATGGAGTGTTTTTCTTTGTTTCAGTTTTACGTTCATTGAGTCTGGCGTCGACCTGAAGAGCTAGGTCTAGTAACTCGGGATGCTGGGTAGGTAACGAGGGAACCACCTCAAGGGCATCCTTCATTTGGTCATTGAGACCTCTGTAAAACACAACTGACTTTTTATCCTCAGGCCAAGAGGTTTCTACCACAAGTTGATTAAAGCTAGATTGTTCTCCTGCGCTCCTTCAGATGTCCTGTGCACTACCTCATTACGAGGTGGGCCGAATGGGTTTAACGGCGCCGGTAATGGTGCCGGTAAACTCATTCCGCCCTATTACGAGGTTCCTTTGCGGGACCAGATGTCCTTTGCGGGTCCCGCAAGGGGACTAGGAACCTAACAACAGGCCCGTTATTAAAGGGCCCGTTATTAGCTCCCTCCCCATTCCCATTGAGCCCTATAGGGGCTCAATGGGAATGGGGATGGGTTTTTTGAATGAAGAATTACCAGGTCCTCCAAGGTTGGAATGACCCGGTAATTCCTCATTCAAGGAACCCGGACCCGAGTTTGGAGGCAACCATGGCGCTAATAGCACCATGGCTACCTCCAAACCCGTAATGAGGCCAATATTCTCAAAAAATAGCGCAAATGAAAGGAGTGCAGGGAATGCCCTTGTTTCATTTGCGCTCTTTTCAAAAATGCTCTGGTCACCTTTCAGAAGGTGACCTGGGCATTTCAGGAGAAGCTGGACAATAGCACAAAGATGCACTGTCCAGCCCCTTTGCACAAACTCCCAGCAGCCACGGGGTTTCAAGGAGCGCATGTCACAGAGACAGGCCTTTAAAGGGCCCATTTTGGTGAAATGACCGGAAAAAAAACATGTTATGCCACATGGGATGGAAATGTTAGTGTGACAGCCGCAGTTTAAGCTGCAGCCGTCACACTTCGAAAGAAATCATGACATGGTTAGAAATGACCCTGCTATGATTTCGCCTAACCATGCGCCTGCTCTGAACAGGCGCAGGGGGAAGACCCTCATTTATGGGCTTTTTAAAGTGCAACCCACTTGTGAATTCGGGCAGCTGAATTGGCGCATCTAAAATGTGCTCATTCAGAGGCCCTTTGTGAATTGGACCGGCACTTTCTTTGGCACATGTGAGGAGAAGCGCTAGCATATCTCCTCCCTTGCGCCCAAAAATGGTTTGAGAATTTGGCCCCCTTTTCCCTCCAAATAAGGATGAGTTTTAGGGCATTTAAAAGCGCATCCCATTTGTGAATTTCGGTGCGGGGGGCGCAAATCATGTCGGGATTGTTGGTGAGCCTGTCATGATTTTCTTTTAAGTGTTGATTACCGTGGGTTAAACCTCGGATGCCACACTTGCATTTCCGTAACCCACAATTTGATGGAAATGCTTTTTCCCCCCAAGCATTTCACATAGACTGCCCCTTTAACCACTTGTCTCAGTTTTCAATGCGCTCCCGTTGGGAGCCTGTCGTGCGTTAGTGTCAGTAGCACCCTCCTAACACTAATGTATGCAAAGGACTGGACAGCGCATCTTGGCACAACATTGCCGCCCTTTCTGAAATGCTCGGGACACTTTTTTGAATAAGGTGACCTGAGCATTTATGAAAGAAGCGCAAATGAAACAAGCACATTCTCTCCGCTCCTTTCATTTGCCCTGATTTCTGTGAATCTGGCCCATTGTGTGGGTTTGCTTGAGTCTTCCAAATACATTGGGATTTAATAAGATAGGTGGGTCAGAGGGGATGTAGAATGTTCAGTTATTTGTGAGAGTGAGAGTGTGGCTCCCATACAAAGTTGAGCATGCAATGGCTCTGAAGAAATGTTGCAGAGATAATCTGGGGTGCAAAAGAGGTGGGTGGTCACCACTAATCATGTTGTTTAATGTAATATGTGAGAGCAGGTTGCAAAACAGTTTGAAAGGCAAGAGAGCAGGATAGTTTCTCCAGAAGACTATAGATTACATAGTAAGGAATATCCTGTGCTATTCCATGCATGTTTGGAAGCTAAAAAGGCAGGAATATCTGTACTGATCCATAAGGCCATATAAGGTTTCAGCTGTCCGGAAATATCCACAATTGTAGATACGTGGTGGTTTAGGAGACCTTAGTATAAGGTTCCCTTTCATTGCAGCAACCCAGTGGGACTCCCTGCCACCCAACCTCACAGGAATCTCCTCCTACATAGCCTTCCACAAAGAAATCAAAACACGACTGTTCATCAGAATACCCCTAGGATATACCTATAGGGAAATAAATGCTCTAAATTGTCCTGTATGTACTATCTTAGCAACATTATCATTCTGATACTATGCCATCCATGTATCCAGTTCCAACATTGCTACTCCTCATGTAACGCCTCATGTAACCATGTTGTAACTAAATCAATCTCCTGTAACAGTGCCTCGATGCCCTTGGGCTACCAGTGCGCTTTATAAATTCAAATAAAATAAATAAAAATAAGGTATGCCCATACCAAGGCATACATTAGTTTTCCAAAATTGATTAGCAGAGGCTTCTAACTAAAGCTGTTTTGATTAGCAATCCAACATATATGATTAGCAAATTGGTGTAGCCTTAATGTCAATCGGAGCCGGTGAAAGGCATCTGACTCTGTGCGTTAACAGCAGAGGATCTATGGACCTTGCAGCATTCCTCCGACACAAGGGGAGGCCTTTTTTAAATATATTACTTGATATCGTTACATGGCAAATTCAATAGGACTTCCCATTAGGGCCTAGCAAATAATTAACACTGTGCGATTGACAGAGCATTTCAATGGGAAGCTCCTCATTAGTGATGGTTCATTTCTCCAGCATGGGGTCTGGCATGGATTCACATGCTCATGAATATTCCCGGTCGTCAGGCTGGGAATCCTCGGTAATGAAAAAATCAGTTTCAGTTTTGTTTCTGAACTGTCTTTCTCCTAATAACCAATCACTGGTCTCTGGGTCATACTGCCCCCAGCCAAAGACTGCCCTCTACCTAAGCCCCTCCTCTGGCAGCCATTTTCAGATTTTTACCGCACGTTCAAGTGTTGGAAGCCCTCGTGCTATAGCTCTCGAGCTTTTACTGCGTTTTGCGATTTTTCAAAGGGTTAAACCTCTTTTTTCGGTCAATCGAGCCTCAATCTCCACCATTTCTACTTCCGATCAACGAGGACCCATTTCAGAATTTTCTACGCCCCTCAAGGGCAAAGTTTTCGTCGAGTCCCGCTTCTTGGAGGATTCCAGAAGATTCTTTGAGGCCTACCCCGCGTGGAGATGGCCCAGGAAAAAGGGAACACGACACCCGGATCCAAGCTATTCAGGAGCTGCCCTGGATGCGGATTGCAGAATGTCTTCAAGGAGGACGAGCATTCTAGATGCCTCTACTGCCTTCACGAAGACAAAACGCACGTGGAGAAGGACTGTGTGTTTTGCAAGAACATGTCGGAACGGACCATGAAGGATCGGCGGATCCGCCTCACCAACTGGCTGGAAGGGAAGAGCCCAGCAGCAGGTGAGAAGAAGAAGAGGTCAGAGCGGTCTTCTAAGACCTTTGAGGGCGCTCCGGCGACAGGGGCCCAATAAAAGGCAAATCACCGCGAGTCCGCGGGCACCAGGAGCGCCGAACGGTCGGGCTCCTCGACTGCCAGGCAGGGCGCACTTTCACCGACGCCATCAACCACGAGCCAATGCTCTGGCTCGGGGAAAAGGAACCCGGGTGAGCTTTGGGAGAAGCCACGGTCGATCCCGGCAGAGAAAGCTGAGGGGTGAAGGTGAAGGCCTCAAGCGCGTCCAAAGTCGTCAGGGCTTTGATTCACCCGGCTAAGGCTACCCCAGTGGAGGCAACCTCGGGGCCCAGAGAGAATCCTCTTTTCAGCCCATCTATAAGACCCCCGTGAAAACCCCAGTGGATAAAGAAGGGGGGGGCTGGTGGCCATCACGGACACGGATACTGGCTGAAGTTGTGAAGATCCTGGACAAGAGGTCCGAGGAAGTCTGGTCCCACGGGTGGGATCCTGACGAGGCGGACGAAGAAAGCGACGGTGACGCCGACGAGGTTCCCGTGGAGGCAGAGGATTCCACTCTCCAACCGTCGCAGCCGGTGCCTGGGCCACAAGACAGCTCAGGAGCAATCTTGATGGCTATCCAGGCCTTGTGCACAGAGATAAGGACAAGATTGCCCTTACCCCCAACGGACGACCCAGCAGAGCCTGGACCGTCGGGAAGCCCTCCAAGCATGCGGAGAACTCATCCCCCACCGCCCTTCCAGCCTACGCGGCCCTCAAGGCCTTCATCTCCTTCCCCGGATCCGAGGGATGACACATAAACAGAGATGGCTAGAACGGGGACGGATGACGACGGTGGTGACGACGGGATGGGCCTTCCATCACCACCCCCCCGGGCTTCCCCGCCCGATGAGATTGGCTCCTTCCACGCCATGATCGCCAGGGCATCCAACCTCTTTCAGCTCTGCCAGGTGGAACAGAAGAAGGAAGGTTTCCTCTATCAACGTCATGAGGCCAAGAGAAAGACGGCCCCCTCGGTCCCGTTGCTTGACGACATCTGGGACGAGGGGCTGGAGCTCCTGAACAACCCATCCATGACCCTGCCAAGAGAGACCGGTACAAGAAGAAGTACCGGGTGTAGGGGAGGATTGGTCCAAAAGACACCCCTCGCCTACATCCCCTCCCCCGGTGAGGGCCATGGATCGTCAGGTGTCCCCTCCTTACCACCAGGGCCCAGGTGGTGGATGGCTCACCTGCCGAAGACATTGACCAAACCTGCTGAATTTAGCTAGGCCTCGGAAACCATTTTGCCTAACGAAGATGGTGTGAGCCCGGCGCACAGCAGCGCGGCCCCCACCTTTGGAGAGTTTCAATTATCCCTGTGGCCGCAGCTCCCTGGCAGATCCGCTGTGAGCCCGTTCCCACGAACAAGACGGACATGAGCTAGTGTAAGATACCAACACTGTAACATTTCACCTTCCGCAGTGCATCACTGCTCCCAGCATGAACCGGCCAGCAGAGCCGGGGTGGAAAGAGAACTGTAAAATGGTCCTTTGATAAAAGCAAAAGTTCCCAAACACTAATGACAAAACTACCTGCGATGGAAGCATTCTCTCCACAACCTCTTTGACTAAAAAACCTGTAAAATGTATAGATATGGCAGAATGCGTGCTCATATGGCATTAGGAATGAAGCACCCACATCACTGTAGTTATGTACAAATAGTAAAAGCGTCCCGGGGGGGGGTGTTATTTGTTATGCGTATCATTGAAAAGATTACACCCCACGGTCCCGCGCCATAACCGAACTAATGCTGCTAGAGTGCAAAGAAAGACAAATGCAACCATATTGAGGGCTCGTGTAAAGGGTGCATGAAAATGCACCCTTCATGTGTGTATGTCCAAGCCCCTTATGTGCCACTGCCGTCAGTTGTAGTGGCGAGTCGTTTCTATGCGCTCCACCAACCTCACTACTACCTCACTTACTACGAATGTATAAGCATATAACAAAATGTTGTAGTTGTTAAAAACATAGTGTACAAGTAATGTGCTCGGATTGACTATATGAGAGGCATTAGCAATGTTAAAACGTGAGCTTTGGAATGACCCAATTAGTATTGTATATTATTTGAATGTTTATGCTACTTTCACCTAAAATCAGCAACACACGAGGAAGATACCTTTGTGAGCATATGCAAGGCCATTCCCCCTCCCTCCCAGCGAAGCCTGCCAGACGAGAAAGCAGAGGCCTGTGTCACGCTGCTCCACCTCCCCCAACTCGGCTGGAGCCGCTTCAAAGATTTGTAGTTCCCTCTGCAGCACCCAAGGCCACGGCCCGCCACCTGTATTATTTACAACCCAGCAGTAAACCTCAGCCTGAAAACACAAATCCAGAGGCGCCCTTTCTTAAGCCCCACGACCCACCTTAGGTTAATGGCCCCTGTAAAATTAGGACACCCAATATTATGTCAACATTACAGCAACACATCCATAATGACTTCTAACAAGACATGATGACATGTACCGCCTGTCCCATGCCTTGAGACCCAACCCCACGACCTACGGTACCCGGTCAACAGGACACTGGTAACCATGTACTGATGAATCGCCATCAAACCACGCTCTAGGTGCATTCCTCCTTTGTTGCATTAACCTGTAGAATAACCTATTGGAAGATTTACTAAAGAAGATAATATTGCAAATGACTGAATGACTGTGGTGTGCATGGCCTAGGGCAAAGAAGTCAGGAAAAGACATTCATCTCTGACACTGGCCACAGTGGCACAACGACACCGCCCGGATGAACCCAGCTGACCCGCCAGGCCCAGCCCAACCCACGAGGCTGACCAGTGACATCCTCCAGCCGCGGCCAACCACATCACAGCAGCACCTATAGCTAGTCGTCGCCACCCAATCCCACTGAACTTGTGCCCCCTATAGTATGTAGGT
Organism: Ambystoma mexicanum; assembly: GCF_040938575.1. Taxonomy (NCBI): domain Eukaryota; kingdom Metazoa; phylum Chordata; class Amphibia; order Caudata; family Ambystomatidae; genus Ambystoma; species Ambystoma mexicanum. The sequence continues at coordinate 1,143,869,017 of NC_090935.1, read as the reverse complement.
TCTGATGACGTTTTCTGTAAATATATACGCCTGTCTTTGCTATTGTCAGACAGAGCACTCTCGGAGTTTGCAGAGTTCTTTGCATGCCCTATTCTGATTGATAAACTCCCATTTACGCTCATCCGCACTTTGTCTTGGCCTTATTCCCATCCTGGGAGAGTCCATCATTGTCTCTCATTGCGGGGAGGATCGTGCTGGTTGGGGACGCTTGCCTTCAGTGGTGACCTCGAAAGCGTGATTATTATTTTTCCCCCAACATATCCCTACTGTCCCCTTTGGCACGAAAATCTCCGGTCGAAAAGGGATACGCACGGTGCGCCGGCTCCGGGAGGCTGCCCGCCAACGGCGACCGGTACGCTCAGAAGTGCGCACTCAACAAAGAGAGGGTACGGGATCCCGGTTGAAAAATCCCCTTTGAGTACTGCTCGCCGGAGCCGGGGCTGACTGTTGAGCGTACGGCAACACTGCCTGGACGGACCCAGTTTCGGAGACTCTCGGTTCAAGACGGGCACGTGAGTATTGAGTGCGAGCGATCATAAAGGGAGTAGAGGAGGAAATTTAGGACACGGAACAAGGCGGGGTAAAAAGGGGCACTTTGGGTCTACTAAGGACCATCTTAAACTTTCTTTGCTTTTTTTCTTTGCATATGGCCATTAGGATTAAGAGGTGAATAAGAGATAAAGTGACGGGAACCTAGCTCCGCGAGGGGGTGGAAGGCGGCGCCGCATAGTGCTATCTTGACTAGTACTGGGAATATATGAAGAAGTGGAAAATAAGATAAAGGTGTCTGGTAAAGGAAGACACGGAGAATATATTAGTGACTGCTATTTCTATTCTTTTCTTTAGGTTTGCTGGAAAAATAAAAGAGGGTTAGTACAAAACCAAAGAGATAAACAAAAGAGAAAGAGAGTTTTACTCTAAAATTGAGGAACAAACACATATATATACATATATCAGAATAAGACGGACAGGGACAGCCGGCTAGGGAGGAAAGGGAGGACAAACTGAACTGTGAATGTTACATATGGGTGTGTGAACATCGTATGTGTCAGGACATAATTTGGTATAATGGTTGGGAATTAGATCCTGATCTACCATCTACCACTGACAATCCACTAATGATACAAAAAGATGATACAGTATTGCCAGAAGAAGAGCCACCGATAGAGGTAACTAGGTTGTACCCAATACTAAACAAACCAGTGCCCGCGGAGGGATACAGTGACCCAACTTATGTGCCCCCACCGACAACTATCACCACCCAAGGGCCAACAGCACCCCCGCCATACGAGAGTCATAGGGAGCGAGCTCAGGTGAGCACACCAAGGGTGGACATAGAAAAATTAACAGACGATCTAGAATCAAGGCTCTCTATAGCCAAAGATGAGCTCTCGAGGATAAAAAGCATATGTGAGCGGACTGCACTCAATGCAGCTAGATCAGAGCATGCATCCAGAGCGCAAAGCGAGAGTAGAACATTTGAAGAAGGGTGGAAAAAAGGCGAGATACTGTTTAGAATACAGGAGGAACCAACACGAATAATTGAACTAGAGGAAAGAGAGGGATGTACTGATAACGAAGAGAGGCCCACAGGAGGCAGAGAGGAGCTACTATGTGATATAAGGGATGATTTAGAAGAAAGCGAAAGGCTAAGTATGGCAATGGGAGGGGGAAGCGAAGGGTTGGATGGCGCATGCTCAATGAGAACGCTGGATGATGAGTGGACGGGGCGATTAAGGAACAGGTTGGGAAAAATGGCATCGTTAGGAAAATCAGGAATGAAGGTGAGTACAGATACGACGACGAAGGGAAAGTTGCAGCTCCCGCTAATACACAGGGGAGGAGGGAGGCCGAATTACATACCCTGGGCTCAGATGGATAAGGCCAATTTACTAAAGTTATTGCCCCCGCTATCAGGAGGGGCGAGCAAGTGGATATATGCTTTTGAGAAACACACAGCCGGGGTACCTCTAGCGATAGGGGACGTGAAAAGTTTGCTAGTATCAGCAGTTGGGGATCAGGCTGACAGAGTATGGGTCAAAGCTGGCTTCCCGGGAGTAACGTTAGACTGCGATCGCCATGATGGTGCCTCTTTCAACACAGTGCGTGCAAGGGTGTGGGATGCTTTGCGGGAAACGTTTCCAGATACCCCAGATTTGCAATCAGTAATGCAATGTACAATGAATGACGGGGAAGATGCTATGGATTACATTTTTCGGGTCCAAGAGATGTGGAGAGCAGAAACAGGCACGCCCTGGTATCAATCGACATCATTATTTTACTTCATTATAAAGAGGGGGCTCCCAAAAGAGGTGCAAAAGGCGCTAGACAAAATAGCAGGTATTGAAGCAAAAGGATGGCCTGAAATTCAGAGCATAATAGTGCACCACTGTATGCGAATAAAAGAGAGGGAGAAGGAGGTGGCACAGAGAAGATTGGCAGACGAAGCGAAACTAGTACAAACAAAGTTGGTGAAGGTCGCAGCAGCAGTAGCCGCGCTCCCACACAGCAGGGAGGGAGATGAGGAAGAGGAGGGGCTGGTAGCAATACAAGGAAGGATGTCAACTAATTGGGCAGGAGCAGTTCAGCGGCAGTGGAACAAGCAGGAGCAGAGTGGAGGTCCGCAGTGGCAAGAGTGGGCCCCTCGAGGGGGACGAGGTGGGTACAGGGGCCGAAGAGGAGGTGGACAAGGGTACCGGGGAATGGGAGGAAATGGATGGCAGGGTCCCAGAGGTGCGCAAGGGAGTTGTTGGAACTGCGGGAGGTGGGGACATTACTCTAGGGAGTGCAGAAGCAGACCTAACAGTGGATTTCCAGAGGTAGAACACTATGGCCATCCCCATCCGGGGAGCCCATATGGTCTCCCAATGGGACAACAACAAAGGAACCCAGGGCAGGGGCACCATGAGCAACAGCAGGGACACCAATACAGAACACAGAATCACCCACAAAACAATGACACTATGCACTACATGCCAGGCAACCCTTTCGCGACAACAGCAAACGGAGCACCAGCCCCCTATAGTGGCGTGTCAGTGGTTTCAGGGAGTGTGTTCAACCAAGGGGGGGCAATGAGACACCCCGCATAGGACAGCCCACAGAGAACACTTGCATGTCCTGTTCTATCTACCACCTACGATGCAGCAGAGGAACCATTGGTAGGGGCGCAGATAGGAGACAAGCAGTTCATATTCATGGTGGATTCGGGAGCGGAGAAATCATGTATTAGGGAGGGCCGGTTCCCATTATGTAACCGGAAGTTAGAGACGCAGGGGTTCTCTGGGGCTGTAATTGAAGTTCCTTACACGGAAGCATTGGATGTGACAGTAGGGGGTAAAACTGTAAAAACACCCTTACTGTATTATGAACATTCGCCAATAAATTTACTAGAGAGGGATCTTCTTAGCAAACTCAACATGACAATATCATTCACTGAGAGAGGTATAGTGTGTTCAAAACCAGGAATATGCCCATTACGTGTAATGCTGGTAGTACAGGCTCACACAACTGCACCGGAAATACGTGGCTTGCCAGTGGACGAGAGAATGTTTATTGAAGGATTAAAGACGCTGGCCCACATAGTTCCTGAGCTGAAAAGGATGGATTGGAGAATACCGGTGGAATTCCTCTTCCGCCCAATGGTGCACCCTGACATAGCACCGGGATCAGTGGTATCATTAGACTTGCATGCTGTACAGGTATCTGCAAAAAGGATCTCTGTGATTGGAATGGACATAGACGGATGTGAGTGGCGCACAGTACTGTGTACCAATGCCAATATTGCCCTACGAGACTTAACTGATGAAGATCTCTTTTCGGATTTAGAAAGCGATGGCGAAATAATAATGGAAATAGCAATGCCCTGTGACATTTTGATTCAGGCTAGAGAGATTCCTGTCCAGTTGATGGCAGTGGTGGGAGCACCACCGTCATTTTTCGATGATGACATGAGACTAGTACCAAACAATTTGTGGACAGCGCGCCCCCATGACGTAGGGTTGTTGCATGGAGTACCACCAGTGATAATAAAGCTCAAACAAGGGGCGATTCTACCCCGAGTGAAACAATATCCATTGTCTCGCGAAGCTGAAGAAGGGATAAAAGAGACAATAAATGCACTACTAGCACAAGGGATAATAGTGCCTTCAAACTCCCCATGTAACACATGTATTTACCCGATTAAAAAAGCAAAGGGAGGGGCTTGGAGGATGATCCAGGATTTACGCCCCCTAAATGATGTAATACAGAAAGAGTACCCTTTGGTCCCGAACCCTGCATCAATATTATGCAGTATCCCAAAAACGGCATCACATTTCACAGTGGTCGATTTGAAAAACGCATTCTTCTCCATCCCCTTGGCAGAAGAAAGCAGATACCTGACAGCATTTACACTAGGGGGAAAGAGATATGAACATTGCACATTACCACAGGGATACTGTGAGAGCCCAAGCATATTCAACCGCATACTACATGAAGACTTAGGAAACTTATCGGTTGAAAGCACAATAATTCAGTACGTAGACGATTTACTCGTCTGCGCGCAGAATGAAGAGGCATGCAGAAAAGATTTGCTAACACTCCTGACCCTGTTGGCAAATAAAGGGTATAAAGCAGACAAGGAAAAGCTACAATATTGTCAGACAGAAGTCCTATACTTGGGACAGCTAATATCAAAAGACGGAAAAAGAATAATCCCTGACAGGGTAGAAGCAATAAGATCAGTAAGAGAACCCACGACAGTGAAGGAGATGCAGAAATTCCTGGGAATATGCAACTTTTGTAGAGCATGGATATTAGATTATGCAGCATACAAGACCCTTACTGCAAGCGCTCAAGGAGGCCCAACAAGAGAACAAGAAAATAGAATGGTCAAAAGAAATGAGCGCCTCATTCAAATCGTTAAAAGGGTTGATTTCGAGTGCTCCAGTACTCGCTAATCCTGATTATGAACGCAAATTTTACCTGTTCTCACACTGCAAGGGGACACTCATGACAGCTGTACTGACACAAAAGACTTCCCTAGGACACAAACCATTGGCTTACTATAGTGGCACTTTGGATGCTGTGATGCAAGGACATTTCGCGTGCGAGCAATCGCTCGCTGCAGCCGCGTTCGCAATTGAGAAAAGCGCCACAATAGTAATGGGATGCCCTGTCACATTGTTTGTGGAGCATTCATTATTCGCAATACTTGAGAGATCAAAAAGTACACTGACCACACAGCGAGCAACTGCCTATGAAATAATATTGTCCAGCGCCAATATCCATGTGGTACGATGCAGGACAGTGAATCCGGCAACATTCATTACAGAAGCATGCACACTAGAGGACATACAGGAACACGATTATGCAATTTACACAGGGGAAAGAGGGGAAGACACAGTGGTGTGCGAGAATGCCCTGAGCGAGGGGGAAGTATACTTTGTAGACGGGTCAGCATCGATTGACATGGACACAGGAGAAAAACATGTGGGTTTGGCAGTGGTGAGATTAGAAGACGGTGAGTATGAGACACTAGTGCAGTACCGCCTTCCATCACATTTCTCGGCACAAGCAGCAGAACTCATTGCCCTAATAGAAGCATTACATGCAGCTAAAGGGTGCGCAGTGACAATTTACACAGACTCAGCTTACATGACGAAAACAGTACATGGAGGTCTGGCCAGATGGGGGCGGAGGGGGTTTCAACGAGCAGATGGGACTCCAGTGCAACATGCAGAATTGCTGAAGGAGTTAATTGAGGCCCTACGAGATCCCACAGTGGTAGCAATAGTGAAGTGCCAAGCACATACGTCCAACACAGACGTTGTGTCTTTGGGAAACGCGGCAGCGGACGCTGCTGCCAAAGAAACCTCATACTTTGAGAAATATGAAGCAGGTGAGTACATGCTGCAGCACAAGACAAACGAGGAACTTCCAGAAGGGTACAATACAATGCCTATATCACAAATACTAGAGTTACAGGAAGGAGCAAGTGAAGATGAAAAGATTATGTGGGTGAAACGAGGGTGCAGCCAATCAGCAACAGACTTACTGTGGCGACAAAATAACTCAGGAAAAGTGGTAATGCCAGTAAAGTTATTAGAAATAGCGTTTCAACAACTACACTTCCCAGCACACAACACGAAACAACACATTGCAGCAGAAATACAAGAAGAGTGGTTCGTACCCTGTCTTCAGGAGCACATATCTAGATTGACAATGGAGTGCACAACATGCCAGATATACAGCTCAGGAATGACATTACGTACACTCAGGGGAACAATTCCAAAACCGATTGGGCCATTCAGAGAACTACACATTGACTACGCAGACATGGGAGAAAGGTGTAATGGGGCACGGTACATGATTGTGGTTGTATGCCCATTTTCGAGATGGGTGGAAGCAGGCCCATGTGCACGACCTGATGCTAAAAGCGCCGCAAAGTTCCTAGTGAGGGAAGTATTTCCGCACTGGGGAATTTGTGACGTGATTCGCTCAGACAACGGCACTCACTTTGTGAACAAGCTCTTCAAAGAAGTAACGACGCTGTTGGGAATAAAACATAAATTGTGCTCGATTTATCATCCTCAAAGTAATGGCGTGGTAGAAAAAATGAACGGCCTGTTAAAAGGAAGATTATCGAAGTTATGCTTCTCATTAAAGAAGAACTGGATTTACTGTTTGCCCCTTGCGCTGTTTGAGCTGAAAAATCAGCCAAGCAAGGACCACCATTTGTCCCCGCACGAAATCGTGACAGGGAGACGAATGCACACAGCACACTCCCCACTGCGCGAACACTCAGATGCGCATAGAAGCGCTGCGATATTGGGAGATGAGTTCACAGAATACTTGAAAAAGCTAACAAGGGCAGCACGCGCAATATCAAAGCAGCTCACTCCACCATTCACAAGAGAAGAGGGAAACACAACAGGGTCAGTTACGGAGCCTGAAACACAGGTACAACTGATGCCGGGTGAATTCATCTATGTCCAGAGCTTTGTGCGCCGGTGGAATGCACCACGGTTCCATGACCCATACGAAGTGGTGTTTTGCACCCCTACGGCTGTAAAAGTGAAGGGCCTTAAATACTGGATACATTTGACGGATGTACGAAGGGCATATAATAGTTTGCAGGAAGAGGTGGATGAGGGGGCACAGACAACAGCAAACAATGCAAATGAAAATAATGAGTGATGTGTGTCGGAAATGCACCTGATTGAGAAAGTTGTTGACGAGAATAATTACATTTAAGGGTATCTAAAAAAAAATAATAAACAAATAATTTTGGACTGATATGTAAATAATAATATGATAAAAATGTATAGTGTCTGCTCCCTTGTCTGTACATCCCCAACCCTACTGCCCTACCCACATCCATTCCCCTTCCATGATATCTTGGCACAGGTAGTGCCAACAAAATGTTTACATACATGCACTTAATGCACTTTTATATCTCAAACAGGAGCTACCATGGCATCTAACGGGCAGCCTGCAACGGATAGATTTATTAGATATAGAGAATTGTTAGCTGAGAGATATAGATATTCGTATGAGTGTGGATTATCTGTGTGCATTACATTGTTTTTTACGATTATGTTTTGCCTGGTTTCGTATTGGTTCATAGCGTTCATCTCTATCGAGATGAACGAGGGGGGAGGGATTAACAGCACTAATGTGACTAATGCAACAGCAATTGTAAATACTAAAGAAGGTGATTTTTTGGTATGGGATGGAACTAAACTTGTATAGGGATATTACACGACACCATCCAATGCTGTCATCTCGAAAAATGAAGGTCTGCAGTGAAAAATGCAAAACAACACAGTGTCCCCGCCAAAAATATCTAATTACAATGCCCGCAGTCTAAATGATCGAAACCCCTCTGCCACATCCTGGTTGTATAACACCCCCACCAGCCAGCCTGCCCCCGTAACTAAAAACACACTGTTAGATAACATAAAGGAAGAAAATGAAAAAATGACAGCAACATATGAAATATTATATGATGATTGGGCAAAGGGGGGCGGGAAGGAGAAAGGGGGGCCCACTTTGTCCATCGCCCATGAAGCCGGGAAATACATTAGGCAAAGAAATAACAGACGGAAAAGGGAGGCGGGGAGGAGGAAGTATGATGAGTATTATGGGTTAGGACTAGACAAAATGGAAGACCCGCGACACCCCCACCAGACAAATAAATGGTATGCGGATATGAGTGCAACAGCTAAGCAAACAACAAATGAGAGCTGTTATGTCTGCTCCCTCATTCCCCATGCTTCAGGCACGCCCAAAGTATTGTTACCCAAAGAGTTGCCTATTGTAGATGCCCAGTGTCTCCTTCATCTCACGTTGTGCAGAATTAAGAACACCTTCCAGGCACATGAAGGGACTTTTAGAATGCTGCAGAACGAGTAAACCTGCTATCCAAAGACAGTAGGAGTGGTATGTCTGGAAGAGCCATTTTTTATAATACAAGGGACACTTTTTTCAGACAAGTGGAAGGACGAAGAAGTAATGTGTAAGGCTGAAGCACTGAGGGGTGTGGCACCAGAGAAACTGCAATGGATAGAAGAAACATGCACACCAGTATGGAAGGAACACATCTCAAAACTAACTTGGGTAACGGCCATTGAAAAACCCTTCAAGCTGCAGAAGGAAATAGACTCTGAACTGTGTGTTAAAGGAGAGGGGAAAGCCTCCATGGGGGCAAACAAGAACTGTAACAAGACCCTCACCATCCCAGATCTAAGAAAAGGGACAGCGGCCCTCATGGACACGTATTGGGTATGTGGCAACCAGGCATACCTGCACCTCCCACAATCATGGAGTGGCAGCTGCTCGATGGCCACTCTGCACTCAGCACTAATGGTAATCCCGGAAAGCCACATTGATGGGAGCAAAAAGATGCGGGAAAACACCCAACAGGGTGCGGCCCAGCCAACTGCAGAGCCACAAGTATATGTCCTGTCTTCCGGGAACAAGGAAGGGGTGCTGTCCCGAAACAAACGATCATCGAACTATATATCAAAGGCATCATCAGAATTGCTGGCACAGATCCCGGATAGGTATTGATTATTCAGCTCTGCAGAAACATTCTTCGCCTCACTCATCCCAAGTATCCAGGTGCGAGCAAATGCAAAGTGGCTCCAAATCACACGTTGGGAGCTGATCCAGCTGGCGAATGACACTGAAGAAGGGTTTAACGTAATAAAAGTGGAACTGAGAGCACTACGGCTGATGACCATGCAAAACAGGTATGTCCTGGACCTGTTGACAGCGATGGACGGCGGTGTTTGCCGAAAAATCGGAAGTGCCTGCTGCACTTTCGTACCTTCCGAAGACGCAGACAACGGCTCCCTGTCCCATGTGATCGAAGCAGTACATAACCTAGGAGAAAGAATGAGAATGGAAGGTGGAGCAGAAGAAAGCACGTGGTTCGACAATATCTTCTCCTGGGTTCCAGCGTGGCTGGGAATGACTGTGAAATTTTTGATGCCGGCTGTAGTATTCCTCCTCTTCATTTTTTGCCTGTGCCAGGTGGGTCTTCGATGTTGTGCTAACGCAGTACCGAATGGTGCAATGATGATGGTGACAATGGGCAACACCCGCGGTACAATACAAGCTATGCAGGAAGTACAGGTACAAACAGGAACAGATGACACACCGGGATATCAGCTAGTGCCTAGGTATCACGACAAGGATATAGTAGATAAATTGTGGCATACTACCATTAAAGAGCCCCGCATACTAGAATGGTACGAGGAGGTTTGGGTAGACTTGGAAGCGGAGAGCGGATGTATATACCTGACTTGTACCCCAGATGAATATGCTAGGAGAGGTGAGAGCCTGAGGGGGGTGTGCAGAGCATGGATGCCCATAAAAGGAACACCTGCATGGGATGACGCAGTAATTGACGAGGAAGAGTGCAGGAGATTGGAGGATTTAAAGAATTCGTTACTTAAGTAACGAAAGGGGGGAAATGTAGGGGAGGATTGGTCCAAAAGACCCCCCTCGCCTACATCCCCTCCCCCGGCGAGGGCCATGGCTCGTCAGGGGTCCCCTCCTTACCACCAGGGCCCAGGTGGTGGATGGCTCACCTGCCGAAGACATTGACCAAACCTGCTGAATTTAGCTAGGCCTCGGAAACCATTTTGTCTAACGAAGATGGTGTGAGCCCGGCGCACCGCAGCGCGGCCCCCACCTTTGGAGAGTTTCAATTATCCCTGTGGCCGCAGCTCCCTGGCAGATCCGCTGTGAGCCCGTTCCCACGAACAAGACGGACATGAGCTAGTGTAAGATACCAACACTGTAACATTTCACCTTCCGCAGTGCATCACTGCTCTCAGCATGACCCGGCCAGCAGAGCCGGGGTGGAAAGAGAACTGTAAAATGGTCCTTTGATAAAAGCAAACGTTCCCAAACACTAATGACAAAACTACCTGCGATGGAAGCATTCTCTCCACAACCTCTTTGACTAGAAAACCTGTAAAATGTACAGATATGGCAGAATGCGTGCTCATATGGCATTAGGAATGAAGCACCCACATCACTGTAGTTATGTACAAATAGTAAAAGCGTCCCGGGGGGGGGGGTTATTTGTTATGCGTATCATTGAAAAGATTACACCCCACGGTCCCGCGCCATAACCGAACTAATGCTGCAAGAGTGCAAAGAAAGACAAATGCAACCATATTGAGGGCTCGTGTAAAGGGTGCATGAAAATGCACCCTTCATGTGTGTATGTCCAAGCCCCTTATGTGCCACTGCCGTCAGTTGTAGTGGCGAGTCGTTTCTATGTGCTCCACCAACCTCACTACTACCTCACTTACTACGAATGTATAAGCATATAACAAAATGTTGTAGTTGTTAAAAACATAGTGTACAAGTAATGTGCTCGGATTGACTATATGAGAGGCATTAGCAATGTTAAAACGTGAGCTTTGGAATGACCCAATTAGTATTGTATATTATTTGAATGTTTATGCTACTTTCACCTAAAATCGGCAACACACGAGGAAGATACCTTTGTGAGCATATGCAAGGCCATTCCCCCTCCCTCCCAGCGAAGCCTGCCAGACGAGAAAGCAGAGGCCTGTGCCACGCTGCTCCACCTCCCCCAACTCGGCTGGAGCCGCTTCAAAGATTTGTAGTTCCCTCTGCAGCACCCAAGGCCACGGCCCGCCGCCTGTATTATTTACAACCCAGCAGTAAACCTCAGCCTGAAAACACAAATCCAGAGGCGCCCTTTCTTAAGCCCCACGACCCACCGGCTCACCTTAGGTTAATGGCCCCTGTAAAATTAGGACACCCAATATTATGGCAATATTACAGCAACACATCCATAATGACTTCTAACAAGACATGATGACATGTACCGCCTGTCCCATGCCCTGAGACCCAACCCCACGACCTACGGTACCCGGTCAACAGGACACTGTTAACCATGTACTGATGAGAAAACAGCAGGTGTCCACAACCTTTGTGGAACACTCCCGTCCCTTGCACACCCTGTAGTTGAAAACACAACCAAATTCTCTTGCGTAATTTCAAAAATAAAACTTTATAAAGAGATGATTTCGTCATCCATGAATTTTGTACCCCAATTGCGGTTAATTTAGACAAACAATAATTCAACGTTCAATTTGTATCAGTTCATAACCAACATATATAACCTAAAGTAAACTGATTTTTACAGTACATGGTATTCATAGTAACTATTTTTCCTAGTCCAGACAACCAAACATTTACATTTACAGTTCAAATAACTTATAGTAGACAATTTGTACTTGATTTTAACTCCTAATCCAATGTTCACAATGATATGTGATATGCGTCCGGTGGGAGGCCGGCTGGTGAAATTCGTCAGCGTGTGGGAGTCCATCTCCACCGACCGATGGGTGCTGGATACTTGGCCCGCGGGCACACTCTCGAGTTTCTACAAAAGTGCCCCTGCATTCCTCCCGTGGCCAGGAAGGAAAACCACTTCCCTCAACTGCTGCTGGAAGTAAGGGCGATGCTGAAGAAAGGAGCCATCGAGCTCGTCCCAAAGAGGCTCAGGGGCTCTGTAGTGTACTCACAATACTTCCTCGTAAGGAAGAAGACCGGCGGCTGGCGACCCATCCTGGACCTTCGTCGCTTAAACAAGAACATCAAGTCCCAAAAGTTCTGGATGGTCACTCTCCAGCACGTGCTGGGACACCTGAAAAAGGGCGACTTCTTATTGTCGCTGGACTTGGAGGATGCTTACTTCCACATCCCCATTCTAAGAGGACATCGAACGTTCCTCAGATTCGTAGTCCGAGGACGGCACTACCAGTTCAAGGCCCTCCCCTTCGGATTGAAGTCGGCGCCCATGGTATTCACCAAGTGCCTAGAACCAGTAGCAGCGCGGCTGCGCCTGGAGGGGAACCACGTCTACCCCTACCTGGACGATTGGCTCAACCGAGCAAGGACAAGAGAACTCTCCGTCGGACACACAACGAAGACCGCCCAGCTGCTCATGGATCTGGGATTTTCCATCAACTACGCGAAATCCCACTTGGTCCCGTCACAAGTCGCTCTGTTTCTGGGAGCCAGGCTCGACACAGTGGCGCGATTGGCCTATCCGTCACAGGAAAGGATGAAGGCCATCCTGGGCAAGGTGCAACGACTGTCAGCCATGGACGCGGCCAGGGTGAGATCCATCAAGTCCCTTCTCGGCATGATGTCCTCGTGCATCTAGCTTGTGCGCCTGTGCAGGCTGCGGATGCATCCACTGCAAGAGTTCCTCTACGCCCATTGGATGCAAGCGGCGGGCAGCTTCGAAGACAGGTTCTCGCTCCACGAGACCTTCCGCCAAGCAATCCGGTGGTGGGGCACCCGTGCGCATGTCGCTGCGGGGATGGACTTCCAGACCCCCGCACACCAGGAGACGGTGACGACGGATGCCTCCCTGGAGGGTTGGGGAGCGCACACCAGAGATCTCCACGCAAGAGGCCTTTGTCTCCCGGAGGAAAAGTCGCTACACATCAACGTCCTGGAGCTCCGAGCCTTGTTCTGGGCCCCCAGGTCGTTTGTTCCGTCCCTCAAGGGCAAGGTGGTGAGGATCTTCACCGACAACAACACCACGATGTTCTAAATCCGGAAGCAAGGAGGCACCAGATCCCCAGCCCTATCCAAGGAGGCCCAGGATCTGTGGCATTGGGCCGTCGCCCAAGGGATGTTTCTGGTACCCTTCCACCTGGCATGAATAAAGAACACCATTGCCGACTCACTCAGCAGGGAGCTACACTCGTGCCACGAGTGGGAACTACGGTAGGATCAAGTGGATCTGCTATTCCAACGATGGGGCAATCCCCAGATTGACTTATTCGCGACAGCGACGAATGCCAAGTGCCGGAGGTTCGCCAGCCCGGGAGCATGGGCTACTCATCAACCAACTCAGACGGTCCCGGTGCAGGATGATCCTCGTCGCACCGGCGTGGCCGAGACAGACATAGTTCCCGGACCTTCTGGACATGTCAGCGCCCCCCCCCCCCAGTCAAACTGCCGACGGACGCGGATCTCCTCTCCAGATAAGGAAGCGCCATCCTCCACCACGACCCGGGGTCGCTGAACTTGAAGGCCTGGCTCCTGCAGCACTAGAGTTTGGAGGGTACAATATCCCGGCGGACTGCAAGGAGGTGCTTGCAAAGGCCAGGGCGTCCTCAACTCTCAAGTGCTACGGACACAAATGGAAGAGGTTCTCTGTACCGTGCACAGAAGATTAACCCTCTGCGGATTACGGCCCCTCAAGTGCTGCCGTACTTGCTATCGCTGGCCAAGGCGGGACTGGCCCATGCCTCCATCAAGATCCATCTGGCGGCTATCTCCCGCCACACCAGAACTCCGGGGCGCTCACCCCTGTGGTCCCATCGTCTGGTGAAGGAGTTCATGAAGGGACTGTTCCGATCCTTTCCGCTGGTGAAGGCTACGGCCCCGGCGTGGGAACTCAACATGGTGCTGACCAGGCTCATGGGGCCGCCATTCGAGCCTCTGTATTCGGCACCGTTGAAGTTCCTGTCGTGGAAAACAGCGTTTCTTGTGGCCATTACCTCTGCACGACGAGTGGGAGAGATCCAGGCCCTCTCCTGCAAGCCCCCATACTTGACTTTTCACGAGACGAGGGTATTGCTGAGGACGTACCGCTCCTTCATGCCCAAGGTGCCGTCGGACTTCCACCTCAACAAGCCCTTGGTGTTACCTGTTTTCTTCCCATCGCCTTTGTCGCCGGCCGAGAGGACTTTGCACTCGCTGGATGTAGCTAGAGCGCTGAAGTTCTACGTGGACCGCACAAAGAGTTTTTGGAAGCCATCACAGTTGTTTGTGAACTTTGGACCTGTGAACCAAGGGCAGGCCCTCTCGAAGGCTTCCATTTCTAGATGGCTCTCCGGCTGCATCATGCACTGTCACCGGTTGGCAAACCGACCGTTGCCCGGCCGTCCGAGAGCACATTCGACCAGAGCGATCGCTGCTCCCACGGCATTCCTATCTGGTGTGCCCCTGCTGGGCATCTGCAGGGCTGCTACATGGAGGTCGACACACACCTTCGCGAGATTCTACTGCGTCGACTGGGATTCCAGGGAGGAGTCCAGAGTCGGCCAGGCAGTGCTGCGCAACCTGTTCGCCTGAAGGTGGGCCTGGTGAGGAGGTAAGAGATGCTTAATGTTGAGTGATGAAATGCTTAATGTTGAGCCTTGCCACCTCCCGTGGTTGTGCATGTGTGTATTGCTATGTATTCTTGTATTCATGAGCATGTGAATCCATGCCAGACCCCATGCTGGAGAAGGAACAAGTTACTTACCTGTAACTGTTGTTATCCAGCATGGGTCTGGCATGGATTCACATGCAAACCCTCCCTCCTACCCCTTTGCGGCTCTTCACTTGGTCCTACTGCCACTTTACGTGCTACCAAATCTGAAGATGGCTGCCAGAGGAGGGGCTTAGGTAGAGGGCAGTCATTGGCTGGGGGCAGTATGACACAGAGACAGGTGATTGGTTATTAGGAGAAAGACAGTTCAGAAACGAAACTCAAATTGATTTCTTCTTTACCGAGGATTCCCAGCCTGACGACGGGGCACATTCATGTGAATCCATGCCCAGACCCATGCTGGAGAACAACAGTTACATGTAAGTAACTTGTTCCTTAGTAATCATTGTTTCTGACAAGTGTTCACTTCACTTTTCCTTCACATAACATGTAATAGCAAGCAGCATGACTGTAAATCAACAAGTATAAAAAGGTGACCTTATGATGCTTAAGTTATGTGTTTAAATCTTGAAAGTACATTTCCAAAACTCAGATTATGTTTTTTAGCCTCACATTACTTTGCATTCTAGTTCTTGTACTTTTCCATTTAAGAATACAAAAAGAAAACTATGCCCATACTCTGTATTAAACATATTTCCCTATGGATTTATACATTTTTCAGGTTGGCCTATTAGTATTTTTTGTATCCTATTTCTACCAATTATAGCCGCGAAGATATGCGGTTTAAAGCCAATGTTGCAAACTGGTCTCAAATCCTGGCTTCACAAATTAATTAAGTGTGTGATCCTGGGCAAACCATTTTATTTTACTCTTGTGTTGTTTACCAAAATTAAAAGTTCCCAGAAGCCATTCAGTTGACGTGTGTACACTATACCAAAAAAATACTCTCTCACTAACGGCATCGCTTTATATATGTATGTTCATAACAATGCAAATTGATATACTACACATCACAAAGTTATTTTTGTCACTTACAGCAAATTCTTATGAACTAACTTTCTTGAGTGTCAGAGACTAGAATGGCATTTTCTGTGAGCACTTCGAGTGATGTCAATATGCATGTAAGTTAGGGGAGCCTTTTTGTCTGTTGCAGAGCCACACAAATCAGAACCCTGGCCCTGCTTTTAATGGCAAGTGTCGTTGTCAGCATGCAAATGGTCTATAAACGTTCCTATATAAGGCATGTGGATACATTAAAGATGACCAACCTACGTTGTGCACATTTGATCTGGCTGTAAAATCCGGCATTAGCAGGGTCTACCATATTCTCCGATTTGGGTGCTTTTATTAACTTAAGAAGGTGCTGAAATGGTAACATGCGCCATCACTGCAGCCGCACATACCTGTGCACCACATTCTTTCCCATGCACAAGCAATTCAAACTTTCAGATGCACGTCAGGCTGAGGTCCATGTGCACACCCAGCCTTTCACATGCACTATAACATCATAAACACACAAACTATGGCCTTTCACATGCAAGCACAGATTTTCACATGTGCACCCTCGTCCTTCCACATGCATGCACTCCACATACTTTTAAATGCACACACGACAGCCAAGACCACAGAGGGAAAAGTAGAGCTCAGAAAAGTTGGCCAGATAAGAGAGGAGAGTCCAAAGAAAATGTATTTAGGAGTCAGAGAAGGTGTCCGAGGAATAGATGAACGAATGTTAACCGAGAAGATGTGAGGAGATGGGCAAGCGAGCAGAAAGGAAGTTAGAAGGGTAGGAGGGATGAAAGGGAGAGCGAAAACAGTAGTGATATAAAAGCAAGAAAGGGTGGAAAATGTGTTAAAATTTTAATGAGAGCAAAACACGTTGGGGAATAAAGCAAGGAGAAAAGATAAGGGAAGGGTAGACTCATTTTGTAGCATCTTGACAGCAGCACCCTCCCAAAATGTACAGCCAAGGACACATAGGGGCTCCCACGCAGCAGTAAATCGTATCTCCAGTTTGCATCTGCCAGTGTGATCATTAAAAGTATGCACTTTGGAGCTGACCTCTAGCCTGAGTCTCTGCTCTCCTCCTTGTTTAGGTCCTTTGTGCCGTCCTGGAGCATGGTACACAGAAAACCAAATGTGATTTATTCTGTCATCATTTCACAGTTAGTGTGACATGGTTTATAAAAATTAAAAGCAATTAGTCGTTTTTACATTGTGAAATGCAATGCAATACCGCTTATTTTATGCCTTGCATACATATTCTTAACTAGGGGCATGATATATTTGTAAAGGGCGTTTTGCATGAAATCCAGTGACTTGCTTAGTGGGAGTTGTTTAATGCTGGATATTTTAACTTAGTGGTGGACTGAGGCATTCATAGGTCTTCTCAGACAATGCCGAACAATCATGGAGCCATGCGCAAGTCGTTGAAGGTGAGCTATCGTGATGGGTTTGATACTTAATGGAGGTACCTTCACCCTCTAAATAGAGACTACTCCTGTTTCATGTCGGTTGGTCCTTTTCTCGTATAGACTATGGCCCTCATTCCAAGTAATCATTTATGATGCCTGTGATTCCGTCAATCCGGAGGTACCGTTACCGGCATGGCGGAATCACCGGCACATTACAAAACCTCGGGTCTGCGCATCCAGCAGATCCAGAAACGGTGAAACCGGCAATGTGGTAATAGCAGAGAACATGACAAAATGATGGTGCCCCCATCAGAAAACATGCCGTTAACACTCAATCCGTCCACAACATACCGGAATCACCGGCACCGGAAACACCAGCACTGGAAATAGCTTTATCGCAGGAACTGGAAGTTGGCCGGTGACCATTTTGGAAAACACAATCCACTTTAATTCAGGCATTTCCTGTAGGCATCCACACCAGGAAATACTGCCAGGATGTCTGAAAGCCCCAAGAGCAGGCTCCCAGAAGTCCGGATCAGGAAGCCACGTTTTTCGGAGGCGGAATTAACAGCATTAACAAACCACACAGTGGACAGTGCAGATACCCTATTTGGCAGGGGCAACCGCCGCACCAGCCGGTGGTGCAAGTCGGCCGTATGGCTGGAGGTGGCCAGTTGAGTCACTTCAGTGGGGTCCATCCCTCGATCATCCAGAGATTGCCACAAAAGGTGGAATGACTTGCGGCTGACGGTGTGGAACCTGCTGGCAGCCCACTGCCATGAATCAGTGGCCACAGGATGTGGGACCGTCTCACCCATCCGGCTGATGCCCTGGGAGGAGCGATGCAACTCAAACATGCATCTGGAGTGCACAGAGGGCGTTAGGAAGAGCTGAGGCCGGAGCTGGGACACAAGGGGATGGCGGGGAGTTCAACGAGCCACGCCAGAATGCCCTGCACCACACAAAAACTGCACCCAAAACAGGCCCGGGTAACGTGCACAAGGAAAGAGATAGTAGTAGTGACATCAACTTCTAAAGTCACTGTGCACACTAACATATGGAGTACCATCATACATAACAAGCAACATGCCCATGTGCACATGTCACGTGCACCATGGCATGACCGGACAGTTAGTACTACCCTAATTTACACACAAAAGATAAACCACTGTGCCATGAGTCCAACCAAAACGGACAGACCCCATCCATGCATGCATGCATGCACGCACGCAGCAGTGCCCAATCCAGCCACCTCCCCGCTCCACACATCTTTGACCAGGCCAGGGAACATGCAATGTCCAAGTAGCGGAATGTAAGTGCATCGAAGTCACACACAGGCATCTAACTGCTATGTTTTCTCACTCTAACAGGCACATCCACTGACAGTGATGGCGACGGCACAGGTCCATTCACAGGTCGTGAAAGGCCCAGCCATACTTCCCAATGTCCCATCCGTCCAAAAACTGTGGCAACGCCACTCTCACAGGCACAGCCAGCAGCCCTGGAGTTCCAGCCATCACTGCAGGCCCAGCCAGCTTCCCCATACAGCAGCCTGCTCCACAGGTGCAGGCAGTAGCACACCCATGGCGGCCATCCAAAGCAGCCATCATCCATCATGCCCCCGAATTACATGGCACCACCTCTGATGAGTCTGAGGCGGCAGATGGTGGGCAGGCCACGAACGAGAGACCCCAGTGCTCCATCTATCCCCCCCCACTTTTTGTCCCTCCAATCTCCAGAGCCCAGCACGTCCACCAATGCCCTCCATCAGCGAGACATTCGAGCGCATACAGCAGATTGAAGCCTGCCATGAGGAGATGGTTGGCACCCAACGTCAGCAGTTAGTGGACGCCCACCTCATTAGGGAGGCCAAACAGGCCACTGGCCGGCGCTGTGACCGTACCCTGGGTTGTACCACTGCAGCACTTGTTCAACTTACCCAGAGACTGGCGGAGTCTGTGGCAATGTCTGTGCGGGCCAGCCAGGAGGGCATGTCCGCACAAGACTGCACCTCCAGCACAGCCACCCCTCAAGCTCAACTTAGAACAGCCCCAGACGCGGCTCCCAGAGATATTTGGGTGTGCCTGCCCGTGGCAAGGGTCCTTATGCCAAGAGGCACAGGAAGTGAGACACTGGACTGGGAGAATAGACAGTCCGTAGTAATGTAGTGTGCAGAAGACGGAGTGGGTGTGTGGGGAGCGGGTGGTGGGTGTTTGGGAACGGGGTGGCGGGCAGGGTGTTTGAATTGTAGTATGTGGTAATGATTAATACATTCAATTATTCACTTGCAACAAAGAGTGGACAGCCGTTATTCATGTGTATGAATTTTATTGAGTGAGCACATTAATTACAGTGTCATATCATGGGTGGTGCACAGTGAGAGGACCTCAGAAGTAGTTGTCTATGATTTCTTGTCGTACAATACGCCTGTCCCTGGCGTCCATGTGCATGTGCCTATGCCTGGCTGGTACTGCCTCGCCAGCACCGTCACCATCATCATCACCTCTGCCCTCAGGTGGTGGCATGTCGGAGTCTGGGGCTAGGGGTATGTTTCTCCTTATGCAGATATTATGCAAAATTGCACAGGTCAGGACTATCTGCCTCACCTTCTCTTGCCTGTACATAAGTGCCCCCACCCCACCGCGATCGGTGTGGGCCTTTAGGAGTCCAACCATCTGCTTGATGTTTGCCCTTGTTCGTACATGGGCACGGTTGTATGCCATGTCCTCCGGTGACCGTGGATCCCTCAGCGGGTTCATGAGCCAGGGAAGCAGTGGATAGCAGTCTCGGGAGGTTATCTCAGCGGCAACGTGCTCGCCTTGGAAGCAAGATGATACGGAGCAACACAGGTTCGATCCCTGGGTCTGCGCTTAGAAACCTCTGGGTATTAAGCGCATTACAAATAACCTATCATATCATATCCAGAATCACCTGCAAGGGGGTGGATACAAGGTGAGCCATGGCATGAATATGGCCGAACTGACATTTTAACGGCATGTTGTTTGATACCCTGATACCCCATTCATCCAGTGCCATGGTAAGTATGTGAGTCATGCACTGTGAGGCACCCTGTGACAGCAATTGTGTGTCATCCGTATGTGTTGTACTTCATGGGGTGGATTGATGTGGGTGGGAATATCCACCAACAGTCCCAGCATGCATGTCCCCATGGTGTGGCGTGCTAATTGCCACACCACCTTCCTTATCGTGTCTGCACACACCACATGAAACCCACTCTGAGATCTGTGCATGCATGCACCTTGCCAGGTCGTGCCTTCATTGGCCTAGGTGGGATGGTGTACTATAGGTGTGGATTTTTGGGAGTGGCAGTGTTGCATTATGGTACCTGCAGTGTGTTGCCGGTTTGATTCCTTACGGTCGATGTCTGTACTTGCCACTGACTGACACGGCAACATTCTGGTGTTACACCCGTGCTTCGTGGACTGGCGTTTGGACATGCACTGGTCATACCCTCTGATACTTGGTGGTTGTGGTTCATGCATTGGTGTCATGTCTCCCCCACCCCCATGGCCTGTGCTCCATGCAGCAATGTGTCTGTACTTTTCCATGTACTCATTTAACATCCAGGTCCTTTGTCTGCTGTACCATGCCATTTATGCTGGTAGGGTGCTGTTCCGCAAAACGAAAGACGTGGGTTGACCCTGGGAACCGTGCGCAGAAGGGGATGATGGTGAGGTCTGCGTCACAGGTCATCTGTACGTTGAGGGAATGGTACTATTTGCGGCTCCTTTACACCTCCTCTGTGGCGTGTGAGGGCACCAGCTCCACATGTGTGCAGTCAAATGTTCTGAGCACGTTTGGCATGCCTGCAAGTGCGCAAACACGCCCCTTGGTGGCATTAATCTGTGCCAGGGTGGTTGGGAGGGCGATGTGCTGGCCCACATGGCACAGAAGGGCCTCCAGTACCTGCACCAGCACTCCGGAGAAGGCTGTGATATGCCATGCAGCTGGCCCACCTGGCACCATTTACTGCCTGGTCCGCAATGCCAGTGTTTCCAGAACGTTTTTTTCAGTGCTACCAGCATTTTTATGGCAGAGGTACTAGTAATACCCCAGGCTTAATATGCCGATGTGGTGCCAGTGATTCTGGCATGTGTCTTGGGTCTTGCTGGTAATTCCGATGTCTGTGCCTCCGGCAGTGGTGACACAGGGTGGCATTCTGTCTCGGAATTGTGCGGCCCGGTAATAGTGCCAGTACACGCTGCTACAGGCACTTTATTACCGGACCGATAACTTGTAATGAGGGCCTTTATTTTTGTAACTTCAGGAATAGTGAAAGACTCCACCAAGGCATCCATAGGGAGTGTGACATTGGGCCTCATTACAACCCAGGCGGTAAGTTCCCTACTTTACCACCATGGTGTAAACTCTGTTTACACCATGGTGGATGGCGGCTTTACCGCCCCATTCCAAGGTGAGTGGGGCGGTAAATCCCCATTCCCCATTTACCCTTCCCCATTCCCATTTTTGCCCCATAGGGCATAATGGGAGTGGGGAAGGCGCTAATTACGGCACCGTAAATTACGGTGCCGTAATTAGCACCAAGGCGGGTTAGCGCCTTGCATTTTAACGGCTGCTAAAAGCAGGCGTTAAAATGGTAATCAGGCGTTAAGGGTTAACGGCGCCGACGGCGCCGTTAAACCCTTAATGCCTGGGTTGTAATGAGGCCCAATGTCCTTATCATGCCCCTACCTTTTTTATATGAAGATGCAAGCACGCTGGAAGAGTTCTCAAAGACTGTAAGTTGGCAGAGTAAAGATTAAGGGCCTCATTACACGGTATGCGGTAACCATGGCGCTATTAGCGCCATGGGCCCTCATTACAACCCAGGCGTTAAGGGGTTAACGGCGCCGTAAAAGGTGGCGGCGCCGTTAAACCCTTAACGCCTGATTACGAGGTCTCTTTGCGGGTGGCACTTTAACGCCTGCTTTTAGCAGGCGTTAAAAAACCAACCCGCAAAGGGACCTTGGTGCTAAGTACGGTGCCGCAATTTTTGCCCCTATGGGGCAAAAATGGGAATGGGGAAGGGCCATGGCGGCATGGGGAATTACCGCCCCGCCAACCTCGGAATGGGGCGGTAATTCCCCATTCCGCCATGGCGGAGTCGGTAAGTTACCGGCATGGACCATGGTGCTATTAGCACCATGGTCCAACGCCTGGGTCGTAATGAGGGCCATGGTTGCTGCCAGTATTTTACCGTGTCCGCCTTGGTGGATGGCGGAATTACCGGCCTACTCCAAGGTGAGCGGGGCCGGTAATTCCCCATTCACCAAGGCACTTCCCCATTCCCATTTTTGCCCCCATAGGGCTCAATGGGAATGGGGAAGGAGGTAATTACGATACCGCAAGTTGCGGTACCGTAATTAGCACCAAGGTCCCTTTGCGGGCCCGTTCCTTAACGGCTGGTAAAACCAGCCGTTGAGGTCGGGTCCGGTAAAGGGACCTCGTAGTAAGGCGGTAAGGGTTTACCGGTACCAGTGTCCTTACCGGTACCGGTAAACCCTTATCGCAAACCGTGTAATGAGGCCCTAAGCGACAAAGGGCATAGGGAAATGATAGGGATAGAAATTGGGGCGGTTGTGAAAGATGCGGGGAGGTTTAGAATGGGCAGAATGATCACATAAGGGGAAATATGGTGGGTTTGGTGAAGCTAATGGGTGACCTCCGTAAGATTACTGATAATGAACCAAGTATGGCGCTGACTAGATTGGAGACCCAACACAAGAAGTCAGAAACTGGACAGAGCACTAGGAGACTTTACGGAGTTTAGGGGCAGCTACAAATGACTATTGCCAAGACTGTAGAAAGTAATTTTCTGATGATTAGGCCAGTTTTATTGGCATGGCAACAAAGTGAGTACTATGCTAGCTAGACAATTGAAAGCTAAAGAAATCGTTTATAAGGAGTCTAATGTGGCCTGATGCGCCGCTTGCTGTCTCTGAAAGGTACGAAAGGGGGGTCATGCAAGATTTCTTTGGCTACTTATATAAAAGAGGGGATTATTACGAGCAAGCACAGGAATGTTACATTGAAGGGTGATGGACCCGCGCTTGTGGTGGAACACTCCCGGAAAATAGAGCAACCTATCACTGCAGAAGAAGTATTGAATGCTATAGCACATTTCAAACTAAGTAAAGGTTAAGGCTCAGAATGTTACACTGCAGTGTTCTATAAAATGTTTTCATTGATCCTAGCCCCTCTCTAAGCTAAGTTGTTTAATACCTTCAGGGCAAATGGGAAAAATAACATAAATCGATGGCAACTTCTAATATAACATTAATTTCAAAATCAGGTAAGGATCCTTAGCGCAGCTCAGCATATCGTCGAGATCTCTTATCAACATTGATGCGAAAATATAATTCCGAGTAGGGTGGTAAGGGTTAACGGTCACCGGTAACGAGACCGGTGCCGTTAAACCCTTACTGCCCTACTACGAGTTCCTTTTGCGGGTCCTTCCTTAACGCCTGCTTTTTGCAGGCGTTAAGGACGGGACCCGCAAAGGGACTTTAGTGCTAATAACGGTACCGTAATTTACGGTACCGTTATTAGCGCCTTCCCCATTCCCGTTGAGCCCTATGGGGGCTCAAATGGGAATGGGGAAGGACCCTGGTGAATGGGGAATTACCGGGCCCTCCAACCTTGAAATGGACCGGTAATTACTCCATTCAGCAGGGCGGAGTCGGAACGATTTTGGAGGCAACCATGCCGCAAATAGCGGCGTGGTTGCCTCCAAAGTCGGAATGAGGCCCAATCAGTAGTATTGGCCTCGAGGATTGAGGGGCTACTGTGGTTATTGAGCTGGACCAATCTGGTTTTATAAAGGAAAATAATGACTTTGACAATATCAGGAGAGTTTGACATGTTAGAAATAAAATTTCTGATGTTTGTTAATCTGCTTAGAATCACATGCTGTGCATAGGTCCGACATCCAGTGGTCACTGCGGAGTATTGCATTTTGTTTTTCGTAGTCGAAAAGGGGACATCGACAAGGCGTGTCTGTAACACTATCCCTATAGTGACGTGCGTTGTACCCATAATCCCTCACGCGTCGAGGTCCCTCAGATTGTTTTTTTCCGCCCAGCTTCTGGTCGCCTTACGCGGAGCTCCTAGAGAGACATTGCAAATACTTACTACGGTCCTCGGTCCTTAATTATACTTATTATATTGTTAAAGATCCCTCCCCTCGACGTTAGCTGTGAAGCTGTTTCTCCGCCGAGCAACTTTTCGACGGAGGGGAAGAGACGGAGGAGATCCTTCGGCGCTGCCGAACACGTGGCCTGGCCTCGCCGGCCAACATACAGTAGGGAGAGTGGGGGTTCGAACTTTTATCTTCTCTTTGAGAATGTCTTTCTTTCTCCCCTATCTTTCCCTTGGGGTTGTTATCACCAGTTATTATTGCCTCAGCTATGGAGAGGACACCTTTTAAGTTTTGCCCACGCTGTAGGGGCAAATACACTTGGAAGGACAAACACAAGCTCTGTAATCGTTGCTTGCCCCTCGATCATAAGGAGGACAGCTGCGTGGCCTGTAAGCTCTTGAAACCAAGAACTCTTAAAGAACGCAAAGTTAAGAGGTGGGCGGACTACGCTATGTCGAAGTCAGTTTCCTCACCCGCCGCCGCTGTTACAGAAAGTGACGAGGAGGGTGATAACTCGACGTCCGTTACGGAAGTCATTAACCCCCAGAAGGAGCGCTCGCGCTCCTCGACGTCCGTCCCCGGCCCCGACGGGCTCGGCTCACGCCCTGCTCAAGGGGATGAACACCCCGGCGACAAGGACGCACACAGACCCCATAGGCCTAAGCACACAACCCACGGCTCTTCTTCGTCGAAGACGAAGGATCCATCAGCGCCGAAGGGGACGCAGGGCACTCCGGCGTCTACCTCAGACCGTAAGGGTCTCAAGCCCCACCCGCAAACGCAGTCGCGACCAGCGATTGGGCTTTCATCAAACACGGGCGCTACCCCAAAATCATCCGACGTAACGCTCCATAGAGCGGCCGTCGAGGAACAACGCATAATGCAGGCAACGTCGACACCAGAGTCCTCTACTGACAACCTCGTTGTCGAGAGCCTGGCGAGAATTGTTTCCGAAGACACACGTAAGCGGACGATGAAACAAACGTCGAATACCGCACAAAAAGCTATGGAAATGCCGAAAAAGCATAAGAGTAGCCAGGAACTGCCCCTTTCATCTAAGGGCACTTCGGAACTACCGGAGGGCTTTTCAGATGGCGACGGAAACCTTTCTGCGACAATGTGGGAGCGTTCTAAGCGTTTTGAAGGTGAAAACACTGATTTCCCCCCTCTAGACTATTCAGGGGTCCCCCATGAGACCCTTGAAAGACTCCATTCTTGTATGGAGAAAATGGAAAGGTTTTTGGGAAACCAAAACCCACCCACACCCAAAAGACTAAGAGAATGGCCCCAGGATGACCCTAGGGTCAAAATTCCTAGGCTGTTTCCCCCTTCTACAGACGTATATGACCTCACACAAGAGGAGCAATACCTCCAGGAAGATGATGGGTGTTTGGGTGGAGAGGAAGAACATGAGGAAGAGGGGTTTGAAGAAGATCCTTATACAAGTCCAGGAGCTTTCGAAGAAGATACAGCTACCTCGCAGCCCTGGCAATCCATATCAGTGCAGCCTTGGCAATCCCCATCAGTGCACTCAGACCCTGATGTCTTTCACCCTTCTCCTCCCAAGGATTCACCTATTGGAAACACCTCTCCCATAGATGACCAACCTTCACTTAATGCACTATTGCGCAAGGCAGTAGCGCATTTTGAAATAGACACAGGGGAGACTCTTCCTGACATAGACTTTGTAGAGAAAGTTATTAAAGAAAAAGCCCCTGTTAGTCAGTCTATTCCGCTCCTGGCTTCTATAAAGAGAAGAATAACTCCTTCCCTTTCCAACCCTGCCTTAGTCAGAGGGGTCAACCCTCGGATAGAAAAGCTCTTCAGCCCTTCGCCCTCTGACCCGTTGTACATCAGAGGCCATTCTATTCCGGACTCCCTCGTAGTTACTAATACAAGGAAAAGAGCAGGGGTACCACTATCCACTAGTGAGGCACCACCTGACAAAGAGGGCAAAAAGCTCTACGCACTTGGGAAGAGAATCACGACGTCCGCCGCCTTTTCAACTAGGATTGCAAATAACAATTCCCTACTAGCTAGCTACGCAGATGCACAGTGGAGCAAGCTGCGCAGCGAAGCAGAGGACGCACCAGAACCCCTGCGTTCACGCCTGTTAGCTACAATCTCAGAGGGAATCGTAAAGAACTCCTTAGATGCCGCAGAGACGGCTGGCCGTTCCCTGGTTCAGGGAATACTTCTCAAACGCCATGTCTGGCTGCGCAATTCGGGATTTAAGCCGGAAACCCAGGCTTCCCTGATAAATAAGCCCATAGAAGAAACACATCTGTTTGGGAAAGCAGTTGATGAGGCCCTAGAACATGCGAAGAAAGAGTTTGATACCATCAAAACTCTTGACCAAATTTCTAGGCCCCCTAACAGACGCGGCTATGGCAATAGACGCTCCTTTTGTGGCCAACGCCAGCAGCAAAACCAACAGCAATTTTACTCTGCTACCAACTGGCCCTCTAACCAGGGTAACAACACCCAGTTCAGTCAAAGAGGCCAACGCCGTGGCAGGGGAAGAGGTCGCGGCTCCAGCCTCAAAGGTTCCACGCCCAATACCAACAAATGACCCAAAGATTCGGGTCCCCTCCCATGCATCACCGGTCGGGGGCCGGCTAACATCATTCCTTTCAGCATGGGAGGGAATATCGTCAGACCGCTGGGTATTATCCACCATAGCCCACAGATACTGCATCGAATTCAAAGGTTCCCCGAAGTACAGACCCCCACGGAACCGACGCATGACACCAGAACACCTCACCATTCTTCTACAAGAAGTAGAAGAGCTACTGAAAAAAGAAGCTATAGAGGTTGTCCCCCTATCTCAGGTAACAGAAGGTATTTATTCAGTGTACTTCCTTGTACCCAAAAAGGACTTAACCATGCGCCCTGTATTAGATCTGCGCCCAGAGAACAAGTTTGTCAAACCCCAAAAGTTTCGTATGGTGACCTTGCAGGAAGTAATCCCACTGTTATCACAAGGGGATTACATGACAACACTGGACATGAAAGATGCATACTTTCATATTTTAATGTTGCCAGCGCACAGAAAATACCTCAGGTTCCAGATAGAGAACAAACACTACCAGTTCAGAGTACTACCCTTCGGGATAGCATCTGCACCAAGGGTATTCACGAAAGTACTGGCAGTGCCAGCGGCCCACCTGCACAGGTTATCCATCCTGGTATACCCTTACCTCGACGACTGGCTCATAACAGGGGATTCTTACGAAACATGCTTCTCCAATACCCAAAAGACTGTAGACCTTTTGTTCCAACTGGGCTTCTCCATCAACGAAAAGAAGTCCAGCTTAGACCCCAGCCAAATCAAACAATTCCTAGGGGCTCTAATTCAAACAAAGGACGGCCTCGTCTTCCCCTCCAACGAGAGGGTCCAAAACATGCTGTTTCAGATCCCCCATTATGTGGCAGGTCGAGAGGTGACGGTACGCAAAGCAATGTGCTTGCTAGGAATGATGGCGTCATGTATTTATTTGGTACCTCACGCGCGCCTGCGCATGCGCCCAATGCAAGAGTGGCTCAACAGCCAGTGGTGTCAGGCCAGCGGACAATGGGACGATCTAGTGGTGGTCTCGCAGGCCTTGGTTCTCTCGCTACGGTGGTGGACAAAAGAAAACCTGTTATTAGGGAAAACTTTTGCCACACCCGCAGAGGAAGCCACTCTAACCACAGACGCATCCCTTACAGGATGGGGGGCTCACCTATCCCATCAGACTGCTCACGGAGCGTGGACTCTGAGTTTAGCATCCAAGCATATAAACCTGCTGGAACTACTAGCGGTTTTCAAAGCACTGAAAGCCTTTCAGGAACACCTACAAGGAAAGACAGTGATGGTCCTCACAGACAGCACCACAGCCATGTACTACCTCAACAAGCAAGGGGGCACTCACTCTCCAGGACTGTCCAAGCTGTCCCAGAACATCTGGAAGTGGGCTCTCAAACACAACATGTTCCTACTATCACAACATGTACCAGGGGAACTCAATCTGCTAGCAGACAAACTCAGCAGAGACTTCCCCCTGCCCGTAGAGTACGAATGGCGGTTACAAGAAGACATCGTCTTCGACGTCTTCACACAGTGGGGTTTCCCAGAAATAGACCTGTTCGCAACTCTGGAAAACTCTCAATGCCAAGATTACGCCTCCAGGTACCCCCAGAACCAGTCCAAGGGGAACGGTCTATCGATTCCATGGTCAGGGAAATTTGTTTACGCTTTTCCCCCGACTCCCCTTCTCAACAAGATAGTGCACAAGATGCACCAGGAACAAGTTACCATGATACTGGTGGCCCCTATGTGGGCCCGACAGCCATGGTTCGCTCACTTGTTGAAGATGTCTCTATCTCCTCCAGTGAAACTGCCCTGCCCGTACAACATGCTGTCACAAGACAGGGGCAGGACACTGCACCCATGCCCTCAGACCATGAACTTAGCAGCCTGGCTCCTGAGGTCATAGAATTTGGACATTTACAACTTCCACAGAGGTGCATTGACATCCTCAGAGAGGCCAGAAAGCCTAACACTCATCACTGCTATTCTAGCAAATGGAAAAGATTTGTCATCTGGTGTAGAGGGAAGAGTATCAACCCCGTTGACTGCTCTCCCACACAAATTATTCTGTACCTGACCCATTTACTGGACTCGGGTCTAGTATTCAATTCTATTAAAGTACACCTGGCAGCGCTTTCGGCTTACACCACTTCACAACTCAAAGTATCGTGGTGGAAGATCCCAGTAATCAAAGCCTTCATGGAAGGGGTAAAGAGAATACACCCTCCAATAGCAAACCCAGCTCCTGGCTGGGATCTAAATGTGGTACTCACCAGGCTCATGGGGTCACCCTTTGAACCCATGCACAAGGCAACTCTTAAAGATCTCACTCTTAAGACTGCTTTCCTAATCGCTATTACCTCCATTAGGAGAGTAAGTGAACTACAGGCCCTTTCGGTTTTAGACCCCTTTGTAACAGTTCACAAGGATAAAGTGGTTCTACGCACACACCCAAGGTTCGCACCGAAATTCATCTCCAAATTCCATGTCAACCAGTCTATAGAACTACCAACGTTCTTTCAAAATCCTTCAAATCTAGGAGAAAAAAGCCTGCATACACTTGATGTGCGCAGAGCTGTCATGTTTTACATGGAAAGAACTAGTCCACTGAGAAAGACTAATCAGTTCTTTGTCTTGGTGGCAGCAGGAAGAGAAGGAGATGCAGTTTCAAAATCCACTATATCTAGATGGACTGTACAATGCATCACTCTCTGTTACACTCTTGCTAAGAGAGAACTACCCTTCAAGCCAAGAGCACACTCTACTCGAGGCACTGGGGCATCCATAGCATTCATTGCAAATGTTCCCCTTGAGTCCATCTGCAAAGCGGCAACCTGGAGTTCTGTACACACCTTTACAAAACACTACTGTCTAGATGCCCACTCTAGATCTGATTCCCAGGTGGGACAAGCAGTATTAAGACATCTTTTCTCTACTGTTCCTTCTCACAACCCACCTCCAACTCCGGGTACTGCTCGCTAGTCTATGCACAGCATGTGATTCTAAGCAGATTAACAAACATCAGAAGACAATGCATTACTTACCGTAAAAGCATTTCTGATGGTTGTATCTGGTTAGATTCACATGCGCCCACCCTTCCTCCCCGCTCGGATGGAAGGAACATAGACATCCTTTTCTATATCTCTCTCTTTTCTGTACTCACTCACGTCTAGAAGGCTCTCTCAGGGCAGAATAATACAAACAGAGGGACCTCGACGCGTGAGGGATTATGGGTACAACGCACGTCACTATAGGGATAGTGTTACAGACACGCCTTGTCGACGTCCCCTTTTCGACTACGAAAAACAAAATGCAATACTCCGCAGTGACCACTGGATGTCGGACCTATGCACAGCATGTGAATCTAAGCAGATACAACCATCAGAAATGCTTTTACGGTAAGTAATGCATTGTCATTCGGGTCAGCCCGACCATGCTTCTACATACTTTACAGGCAGAAAAGGAGTTTGACGGTGTTGATTGGTCCCTTATGGTTAATGTGCTCCAGAAGCTATTTTTCGGACCCTATATGTAGAATATGATTCAGGTCAATTAAAAGGGTCCTAAGGTGATGGTCGTGCAAATTGGCGGGCTTTCAGATGCCTTTTCCCTTCATAGAGGTTCTATGCAGGACGTTCAATATCACCCCTGTTGTTTGCTATCGTTATGTAGCCTTTTGCACATAAAACAAGGGATGCTCCTGATATCAAGGGGATTTCTTGGGCTAGTTGTCAGTTAAAGTTGGTTTCTACTTGATGGTTTCTGACCCCCATTGTTCCAACCCCAAGATTTTACAGGTGATCGAGGAGTGCTTTAAGCTCAGTGGTCGAAGTGTACGAAAAGAAGTAGTGGAACTATGTTCCCTGCTGGCCTGCACCCTCCCCAAAGACCTAATCACTGCGCCTCTCCCATGCACAATAAAAACCCCATAACACATGTGCCTGCTTTTTAAGGAAACGTCCTGTGCAGTGCACTAAAGTGAACTAGTGACATTAATATGGAAAGGGGGCAAACACAGGATTACTAGGAAGATTATATTTCAAATGAAATTGAAAGGGTGTGTGGGCTGGCCACATTTTTCAAAATTCTATCAAGCAGCACATCTCAGGGCGTTAGTCAAATGGTTTAGTGAAGAAAGTACAACATATTGGAATGCCATGGGACAAGCTGCTGCAGGAGAATATTTGTGAAAACATCCACGCCACCCCAATTCTTCTGATATCTTTCTCTGCTCTACCTTCCTCATTATCTACCTCCAAGTAGTACTGCAGTCTTTCTCACAACAAAACTTGATCGTGCCTCCTTCCTAATAATCTCTTTGTTTAGTATTCCTGTCCTCTGTATTTGCCCCCAGATGTTTTGCCTTGTCTCATTCTTGCTGGTGGACAGCATCTGTCTGACTCTTACATCCCGTCCCCTTTCCTCCATACTGCATGGGCGTCCCTTCCAAGGGACGGGAGCCGGAACCTTTTTCACCAGAAAAAATCTTCTTGCCCTTTAAATTAAGAGGTGCGTGGGGGTGCGTCCCAGGGAGCATGTGGTGCCCTGACTCCGCCCTCCGGTGCCAGACCTCAGTCCCCTTTTCAGCGCCGACGGGAACGGGCCGAATTCACCTGCGCTCCTGAGTTTGGCGTCGGCCATGTAATTCCACGCGCGGATACTTCTTCTCTTAGGGCCTCATTACACGGTAGGCGGAGGACCAAGGTGCTATTAGCACCTTGGTCCATGCCGGTAAAATACCGGCACCGCCTTGGAGGAAAGGGGAATTACCGCCCTATTCCAAGGTTGGCGGGGCGGTAATTCCCCCTTCCCCTATTGCCCTTCCCCATTCCCATTTTTGCCCCATAGGGCTCTATGGGAATGGGGAAGGCGCTAATTACGGTGCCGCAAATTGCGGTACCGTAATTAGCACCCTGGTCCCTTTGCGGGTTGGTTTTTAACGCCTGCTAAATAGCAGGCGTTAAAGTACCAACCCGCAAAGGGACCTCGTAGTAAGGCTGTAAGGGTTTACCGGTGCCCTTACCGGTACCGGTAAACCCTTACCGCCGTCCGTGTAATGAGGCCCTTAGTCTTTTTTTGTCTTTTTATCATTCAGGTACTCGGTCCTCAGGCACCACGCTCCTCCCCGCATGTCGACTTCCACAGGGTTCAGCAGGTGTCCATCCTGCAATGGGTTCTTCCCAACTTCAGACCCCCACGCACTGTGCCTACGTTACCTTGGCCCAGACCACGGTTGGCAAGCTTGTACAGCGTGTGGCTCGCTTTAGTCGGAAGCGGTGAAGAACAGGCTAGCCAGGTGGAGGGAGCTCTTCCAGAAGTCGCCACCAGAGGACCTCAACTCAAGAACTTTGTGAAACAGTGAGCCAGGCCCAAGGAAGGGCCGCTATTTTCCATCGCACCCCGCAAAGGAGACTCCTTCCCAAGGACTCTCCCGTGTTGGAGGGTCCATTCAGGTCCTTGTACCAGCACGTGCACAGAGGCTGCTTCAGCTACCGGCTTTCGGGTCCTCCTGGTGGCAGTGTGGAGGGACTGGAAGGTTCTTGTACCGGATCATCAACCGAGGGGCTACGCCCATGTACCAGCAATATGGCCGAGGGGCTATGTCCTAGTACCAGCAATACATCCAAGGGGGCGCCTAAACGCAGCTCTACCGACCCCCGGGTAGAGAGTGTCACAACTCCTGGGCCTAGGCCCGAGGAGAAGTGTAGGCCTTGTGATCCACATACAAGAGTCCTGGAGGAGGCTGGGCCCAGCGAGTCGAGCAACACGTCACAGGCACATGGCAGGCAGCTCGACAAGGCGGCCGCCGTGCCAGCCAGAGGCACCGTCTGACGCCATTCCAGGAGTTCGGCGAAGAATGAGTGTCAAGGTGGGACTGGCCTCAAACAGGTACGTGGCCGACAGCCTATCCTTCTTATGTACAGGGCAGCTTCCCACTGTGTCCATACGGGCAGGGTATGCAGCGGCTCCAGCAGCGCCCATCCACCCCATCAGTGCCCCCTACCCTCTCTCAGACCAGTGAAGAGGGGTTCTTTGAGAGGTTCCTCTGGCTCATGAAGTCACCTCGGATGGGAGTTATCCTCAAGGACGCCATCAGGGAAGTCCTCCCGACTATGCTAGCGGCACCACAAGCCCCTCTGCTGGAGCCCCCGCCCCGGTGCAGCCGCTTGTCCCGGCTCCCCTCGCCCCGGTGCAGCCGCTGGTCCCGGCTCCCCAGCCGACTCCTCAGGCAGTTCCGTACCAGCCTCTGCCGCCTCCACAGCCTCTGACTGCGGTCCCTGTGCCCTAGCCTCCGGTTCCATCTACTCCTCCACCTCTGCAGGATCCTCCTTATCCACAGGACACAGATGATGAGAAGGATACGGACATGGCATCCTCAGCCAGGGCTGGCGGAATACCTGGGCCTACTCCAGCCCGAGGTCGAGCAGCCGGCAGAGGGGGTTCGGGCTGAAGTCCTCACGTGACGCCCCTCTGCCAAAACAGGGATTCCTCTGCAGACTGATATAGTCTCCCTGGCCAAGAAGGGTTGGCTTAAGCCCCTCTCGGCCCAACCAGTCAATCGACGCCTGGATGCCAAGTACAGGCAGAAGGAGCGGGATACTCTCTTGCTCTCGGCCCATCCTCAACCACACTCCTCAGTGATCGCTGCAGCATCGCTATACTCCAAGCCTCAGTAGTCGTCAGCCTCCTCCTCTGCGACTCTACTAGGCAAGGAGGAGAAGGTCTTGGAGGCGTACGGCAAGAAACTCTATTCCAACGCGTCCCTGCATCTTCGTCAGGCCAATGCTGATGCCATGCTGGCTGCCGCTAACTAGAGGTTATGGGAGGAAATTGCGGACTTCCGCCCCCGGAACTCCCTACGCAGAGCCAATCACGTTTTAAGGTGGGGCTGGCAGAGGCCAAGCTGGTGGCGCATGACCTTCTGGAATCCACCGTGACCGATATCGACACCTCTGGCCGTGCCATCTGTATCGCCACAGACATGCGAAGGACGGCCTGGCTCCGGGCCACGAAATTCAAACCGGACGTCCAGGAACGCATATTAGATTTACCGTTCGAGCGGGTGGGGGCTCTCCCACTCCACCACGGACGAGGAGCTGTACAAAAAGAAAAACAGCTCACAAACGGCCAAGTCTTTATCCATCTTGACAAAGACCACGGCCAAGTCGTACACCCAGTCACAGCAGCGCTCCGACAGAGGGCATACGTATGGAGGGTTCTGTGGCTTCCAGTCATAGAGATCCAGACAGCCGGACCGCTCGCCGTCTCAGAACCGGCGCAGGTACTAAAAAGGGGGCAGGAGGGTAAGGGCTTTTTCCAGTCCCCCTCCTCCGCGACAGCCTCTGAGGGAAAGAAAGTATGACACGCCCCTTCGGGTCCACGTGTCTCCAGTGGGGGGCAGGCTTGCTCTCCATGCACATTTCTGCCTCCAGAATTTCACGGACCCTTGGATCTTCTCTGTAGTACCCACAGGATACCGCCTACCCATTCCAGCCTGTCCTTTCTCTTCCCCTCCACTCCCTCAAGTTGGGACAGCACCTCTTCTGGCGGAGATCCGGTCGCTCGTAGAGAGCCAGGCAGTGGAGGAATTTGCAGCCTCCCAGCGTGGCTTGGGCTTTTACTCCAGGATTTTCGCCATTCAGAAGAAGAACCAGGCGGGCCTGAGAGTTGTGCTGGACCTTTCCACCCTCAACCTCTCCTTTCTCCTACAAAAATTGAAGATGGTTGCGCCAGCTTTTATAGTGGAGACATTGTGCACGGGAGACTGGATGTGCTCCCTGGATCTGAAGGACGCGTACCTACATGTCCCGATTTGGCAGCCGCATCGTTCTTTCCTACGGTTCAGGATCATGGGCTACCATTTTCAATACAAGGTCCTTCCTTTTGGCCTCAACTCGGCCCACAGGGTCTTTACCAGGCTCATGAATACGGTGGCTGCCCTCCTCAGAGCGCAGGGCCTCCACATCTACCCATACCTTGACGACTGGCTCGTTAGGGCTACATCTCCAGAAGCGGTTCACCACTCTTCCCATGCCCTTATGAACACACTGCACGATCTGGGCTTCTCGCTCAATCTCAAAAAGTCGCAGCTGCACCCCACACAGACTCTGACATTCTTGGGCCTCATCTGGGACACGTGCTCCGAGAAGGTATTTCCGTAGGAGGACAAGGTCCCGGCCATCAAGATGGCCACCACCCACTTCCTCTTCAGAAAGGCGACCTCAGCATGGTGGTACCAGCATCTCCTGGGTCTCTTGGCGGCGGTCCTATTAGCCGTTCCACACAAAAGATTGAGGAAGAGGAGGATTCAGCTGCACTTCGCAGCCTCATGGAACCAGGAGCGGGGCTCCCAATCCGAGATGATCGATGTCCCTTCATCCCTCCACCTGGACCTAACATGGTGGTCCAGGGACTGCAACCTTCGGACGTGCAAACCCTTTCGGCTGCCCACCCTGCAGGCCACCATCACCACAGATTCCTCACTCGAGGGCTGAGGAGCCACCCTGGATGATCTCTCGGTCCACGGCACCTGGACTCGAGAGGAGCAGGAATACCACATCAATTGGTTAGAGCTGAACGCCATCTGGCTAGCGCTCAGAGCAAGTTTGTCCTCGTCCAGACAGACAACTCGACCAGCATGTCCTACGTCAACAAGCAGGGAGGCACCAGATCCCCTCCTCTGTGTAGACTGGCAATCAGCATGTGCGAATGGGCCCTGGAAAACGACATCTACCTCACGGCAGTCCACCTCCTGGGAAAATCCAACCTGGAGGCGGACAGGCTCAGCAGGTTGGGAGCGGACAAATACGAGTGGCAGCTAAACTACCTCATTATTCAGGAGATCTTCGACAGGTTGGGTCATCCCTAGGTGGATCTTTTTGCCAACTTGCACAACAAGAAGTCCCCTCAGTTCGCCTCCTGGCAGTGACAGGGCCCGGGTTCCCTGGGCGACGCATTTCAGCTTCAGTGGAACGGCATGAAGGCTTACGCCTTCCCGCCCACTCCGCTAATTCACAGATTGATTTGCAAGATCAAGGAGTCTCGTCAACTCAACATCATTCTAATAGCCCCATGGTGGCCGGCCAGGCCGTGGTTTTCGGAGCTGCTCAGTCTCTCAGAAATGCCTCAGATTCTCCTCCCGATGGGCACAGCACATCCTCTGGCGCAGCAGGGGGGCAGGGCCATCCACCACGCGCCACAGAAATTAGCCCTCACAGCCTGGCACGTGAGCAGGTAACGCTGCGGCACCTCAGCCTCTCTCAGGCTAATCTGGAATTCATTCAGGGCGCAGGGAGCAAGGCTACCAGGGCCCAGTGTAAAAGTAAATGGACCAGATTCTGCCACTGGGCAGTCTCCAAGGAAATCGACCCCTGACATGTACGTTGGACGACATGCTCTCCTTCTCGGCGCACCTTGCCCACTCTGGTGTGCAGGTGGATACCTGTCGTACCTACCTTGCAGCCATTGGGCTTACAGGAACTCGGAGTGTCAGTCTAGAAAAATGGATACCTCTCATGATTGACGGCAAACGTATTTTGGTGGCCGAAGGCCAACCGTCTTAAGCACGATACGATAGAAATACAGGTTTCCGAGTTTACCAATGAACGGCCATTTTGATGTAATGATCGCCATTTTGTTTTCTAACAATTGCTCATTGCTTTCTGTTCAAATTGCATCGCAGCACATTTTCTGCTTACACTGCTCGACTGTTAATATTTTTGTCTGAACGTGAAAGGACAAGGCCGCAGGGCCGCGAGGCTAATAAGAGTTCGTTGAAACACAACGTAGGCAGCGCCGGGAAGGAATGCCCGGCTCCCTCCCGAATGTAGCCTTGAAGCAGAGCCGTGGGGCATTTAATCATTTCACAGCTGCCAGCCAGTCTCATTATATGGTAGAATATGTTAGAATAAAGCAGCTAAAGGCTTGAATTATGCTCTTCTTACGGCCCCCCTTTACCGCGCCCTGTAGAGCGTGTCGGCTCTCAGGACACGAATAGCACCTCATAGATAGCAAGGTCTGGAATGTGACTCTTCCCCCGTATGTAGCTTGCTTCCAAGAACAGAAGCACTGTGTTCTGTTCAGCAAGTAAAAGATGTCTCCGCACTTGCAAAGTTGCATATTGTTACTTGGCCAACTGAGACTATTTGCTTTGCAATAAACCCTAGCTTTGGGAATACAACCTTGTGTCTGGCGTATCTATCGTGTGTGGTGACTTGCCTTGTTTCCATAGACGTGAGGGACCCCTAGGGGCCCCTTTCAGGAGGAGGGGATCTTCTCCAGTCCTATCATCAAGAAACATTTGACGGGGCTGACAAGGCTCTACCCGCCCATCAAGAGGCCGCACCCCGTGTGGGACCTCAACATAGTCTTGGGCGCCCTGGCGCACAAACCGTTTGAGCCAATGGCGTCCGCAGACATCAAGCTGGGCACCATCAAGACGGCCTTGCTAGTCAGCCTCACCTTGGCTTGTAGAGTCAGCGAAATCCAGGCGCTGGTCGCCTCGGGACCATATACTACCTTTCACAGGGACAAAGTAGTCCTGCGGACACACCCAGCATTTCTGCCCAAGGTGCCGTCTGCTTTCCACTTGAACAAGGAAATAGTCCTTCCTACGTTCTTTGCCGATCCTAAGGACAAAGCACAGAAAGTGCTGCTTTGCCTGGACGTCAGGCATGCCCTGAAATTCTATTTGGACAGGACTAAGGTCTTCTGCAAATCGGATGCCCTGTTCGCCACTTTCGGAGGCACAAGACCAGACTATCAGGCATCCAAGTCCTCCATATCCTGCTGGATGGTCTTGGTCATCAAAGAAGCGTATGAGGGCCAGCACAAGCTGCTGCCGGCCAACATGCATGCCCACGCAGTCAGGGCCAAGGCAACGGCCATCGCATTCCAGCGTCATGTCCCTTGGCAATTCATATGCAGGCCGGCCACTTGGGACACTCCCTCGGCTTTCTGCAAGCATTGCTGTTTGGATGCCGGATTGAGATCTGACGCGGCTTATGGACAGGCGGTTCTCAGGAACCTATTTGCTTAACGATGGTCTCTTCTCCACCCTGGGACTACATTCAGTTTGAATCGCCTATGCAGTATGGAAGAAAGGGGACGGGACGTAAGAGTAATTATAAGTTACTCACCGTAGTGACTAACATACTCTTAGTCCATAGTCCCCTTTCCTCCATACGTCCCACCAACCTCCCCCCTAATAATACTGGTGTCATTAAGTAATGTTAAATCTATTGTGGACGCGTCAATGGGGACTGAGGTGTGGCGTCGGAGGGCGGAGTCAGGGCAGCGCATGCTCCATGGACCGCACCCCTGCGCTTCTTTAAATTTAATGGGGAAGAAGATTTTTTCTTGTAAAAAAGATTCCATCTCCCGTCCCTTGGAAGGGACGCCCATGCAGTATGGAGGAAAGTGGACTATGGACTAAGAGTACTAAATTGGGTAACTTATCATTTATTTCACGCTACTCTTTCTGTCTCTCTCTCTCTCTCTCTCTTCCTCTTATTCTCTCTCTCTCTACATATACTCCCTCTTCCTCTCTGTCTCCCTCTACCTTTTCCTCCTCCTCTCCCTCCCCCTCTTCCTCTCTCTCCTTTCTCTTTCCCCCATTATGTCAAATTCTCTTTCCTGTTTCAGCTCTGTATCTTTCTTTCCAACCAGATCTATTCTTGTCTGTTCAAAGCACCCCCGCTCCATCTCCAATAAACGTTCGATAACACAATCCAGTTCTTCAAACCCACATCCGACTCACATTAATTTTCTCTCTTGGTCTTCTCAATAATATTTCTTCCCAATTTCCCTTTTGACTCAAGTTCAGTATTTGTCTTCTTCCAAGACAAACCTGTTACATCTGATTCACCACTTTCTCCCATCTCAACTGCAATAAAACATTGTTCTCACAATATACTTCTTCACACACATGTCCCACTTCACCACACACCAGTATCTGATGAAGGGCCCTTCTCTGACCCCTCTGTTGACCAAGCCTTCCTGAATGGGGTCTCTGCAGAATGCCAGGCTTCTGTTGGCAGCTCTCCCATGGATTGAAAAAATAGTTTTGTGCTGGCTATTTTTTAAAGGTCACTTTCCACTCCTCGTTGAGGTGTCCTGATTGCTTGTGAGCTTTAAAGGTTGTTCTTTCTACTGATTGGACTGTATGCCAAGGGTCATGTGGTGTGTCAGGAGGCTGGCCAACAGGAATAAAAGGGCTGGTGGCCATGGTAATTCCTATACTGGGTTCAGAAGAAGCAGGGATTGTTTGTAGAGTGTTTTTGGCTTGGTAAGTAGTTGGAAGAGATTTTGGATGATGTTTTGTTATTAACATTTGTACACGTTCCTGTGTGTTCGTGGGTTCACAGATTTTGCCATGAATTTTCAGACTTTCCGGTGGGCGCACCAAGCTCAAAAAGTCAGCTCAAAGTATGCATCCAAAAAACGATTACCTGGAAACTGATGTAATGAGTGTTCAGCAGCTTGGGAACCTGGGATGTACAATGTGGGGGTCTCAGAATTCTCAGTACCTTCAGGGCCTCTTTGAACTCAAGAAGCGACGATAGCAGATTAGTGACCTTCCCTCATTTAGGGTACCCTGACCTGTGAATTTCCAAGCTTTCCAAGGGCAATCCCATTGTTCCCCACATTGGATGTGAGCCTGAGGTTTCCCGCTAAGGGTCTAAATCCAGACACAAGCCCAAGGTTCCCCATGAAGGGGCTGATTCATTCTCTTCCACGCAAAAGCCTTAGGATCTCTGGAAAGAGGCAAAATATGAACAGGTTTCTGAGATTAGGGGTTCAATCTAGTGGCTAAAAAAACAGATGAGATATTGAAGTACCTCATAAAGGGGCTAAATCAGGGGGCTAAATCAGGTCTTAAGGGGCCTAAGGGTCTCCCCGAGAGCCTGGACTCAGCAATTCAAGCTTTGATGTTCCCCCAGATTACACCACAATGTCATTGCCCACATCGAAGCAGTCACAGTCACAGTCTGGTGCAGCTGACACAGATCGAGTTCACTAAATGATAGACAAGCCCGCATAGCTGGAAAGCATGCCTGTCACTTCCTCTGCTCCGATGGTTACGCAGGAGCTTCCTGGGCCTTCTGGAGTGGTGAGGGTTGTGTGCATCCCCATGCCTATGTCTCAAGACTCCTTTTTACTTTCCATACAGTGGTCGCCCCAACTCATGTCCTTGTCAATTACATTGGACCTGCCACAGACATCTACACCTCTGGCTTACTTGAACCCCTGTCTTTCTGTGGCAGGAGGTCCTTCCTAGGTGCTTACCCCCCTAAACCCCCCCCTCCTT
The DNA here is from genome assembly GCF_040938575.1 of Ambystoma mexicanum. Taxonomy (NCBI): domain Eukaryota; kingdom Metazoa; phylum Chordata; class Amphibia; order Caudata; family Ambystomatidae; genus Ambystoma; species Ambystoma mexicanum. Next base: position 1,143,828,856 of record NC_090935.1, on the reverse strand, counting down.
TCTTTGTATCTGACACTTTCAAACCTTTTTCTTCACTGTATTTCAGGCGATTATGCAGTCATTCTGAATGAAAGTTTTTTTTATTTGAGGACATTATGAGGGAAATGCTTCATCAACCTCCTGCTGTAACACCATCCAGTCTGGCGGCACTTGCCTCTTCAACTGTGGTGGTTCTGGCATCAGCCTCTGGGCTGTTGCCTTTCGTCTTTGGCACCCACCCCTCTGCAGGGCTTCCGCTTCCAGCCCCAGTGGCACCACCACAGCTTCTCCCCCCTATTCTGGTGGACACCAAATCCACAGATGCAGCAGATACTGATGGGGTAAATTCAGAAGGTATGGGAGAGCAGCTTCCTTCTTCGACTTGCGCATTCCAAACAGACAATTGCTGGGCTCCTTGCATTTTTGAGACATTTTAGTGCCAAAATGTCCATAGGCTGAATCAGGGATGCTATCCACTGTGGTAATTTTGCATGGCCACGAGTGCTCAAGTGTCCCCATCCAAAAGGATTTTCTCTTGTAGATACAGAAGCGGTGGGAGAAGCCACATTGAATGCAGTCATTAAGTAGTAGGGTGGATGTCAGATATAGGCCCTTTTTAATGGAAAAGACCTGTTTGATTTTCCACCATCAGCCTCTCTCCTCAGTTGTAGCAGCTTCTACCCTTTATTCAGAGAAGACTCACTGGGCTTCCTCCTTGTCTATCCTTGCAAGGCGGACAAGCTGTTAGTGGGAACAGTCAAAAGGGTACATCAAAACTCGGCACTGCACTTGTGTCAAGTAAATGTCGATGCCTTTCCAGCAGCAATTAACCAGAAGCCCCGGAAAGAGTTGGCTGATTTCGAGCAATTTCTGCCCCACGGCAAGAGGGAATATTTCTTCTCTGATCTGTCTGAGGTGTGCAAGGTTGCGCAGGTCCCAAAGTCGTCTATGTAAAATCACAAGTTAATAGTAGGAATGGTCAAACCGGTGCACCCGAACGCAGCACTTCACTTGTTTCAAACAAATACAGAACTTTTTCTAGCAGCAGCTAACCAGATGCCCTGGAAAGAGTTGCCTGATTTTGTGCAGGCTGGATCCACCTCATGACACTCTGGCTTGATGGAAGATCTCCCTCCCTTTGAAGTCTGAGAGGGCAATCACTTTAAATTCCTGGATTCTTTTGGTTGTTGGGCTTCTGCCACACCTTCCCTCTGGGCCCTCTTTCCCTGCCCCCTCCAAACGACATTCAGTTCAGGTTGATGCTTCTGCAACAGGAGATCCAGAAGTTTCTCCTCCTCAGTGGAGTTGAAGAAGTCCATATTCTCCAGCATGGGCTCCTGCATGGATTCCGGCTGGGAATACTCTGTAAATTTGAAGCAGTATAGCTTTAAGAGAAAAACTTCTCGTCGCTTCTACAGCCTATCAGTGTCACTTTCGGTCATAGTATCCCAGCCAATGACACTCGTCCTCCTAAATTCCATCAAGCTCCATCCCTGGGAGCCATCTTCAGATTTTTACTAAATGTTTCTCGTATTGGGAGTCCTCGTGTTTCGCTCCTCAATATCTGACAACTTTATGTCGTTTGTTGCCATTTGTGAGAATTTGTCTTGATTCTTCGTCTTCTTTGGTCATGTTGTGACTACCAGCAGCAGGGACCCATTGCCAGAGGAGATCCTTAATCCATCGTCAGTTCTCCAATCTGTGGTCGTCACAGGCCCAGGCTTGGGCCTTTGCTTTGACACCATGGCGGACGCCACGAAGAAAAGCCTTTTCAGGTCCTGTAGGAACTGTGGCCTGAAGAATATCTTCATCGATGATTGCCACCTTAGATGCATCTACTGCCTACATCCCGCACACGATGCAGACGGATGCCCGATTTGCCAATCCTTTTCCTCGAAGACACGGAAGGACCACCATTGGAGGTTAGTGGTGTGGATCGAAGAAGGGAAGGCCTTTGACATGGCCTCCGGGCGTAGTTATGCCTCTTCCAGGGCCGACAGGTCCAAAGAGTGTGCTCCGTCTGACAAGAAGAGGTCAAGGTCCTTTAAGGATGCTTCCCTGGCAAAGATCCCACAAAAGGCAAAATCAACAAACGCTCCAACACCTTCTTCACTGATGGTTGCCGTGGCTGCGGGACCCAGATCAGAGAGAGGCCGGTCGACGGTTAGCCTACTTTGAGCCGGGCAGGTTCCATCTGCGAGAAAATCGTTCACGCCAGTGGCCAAGCACAAACCATCATCAAAGGGCAAGTCGTGCATGGAACTGTCACGGCTCCACCGTTATCGTCTCCGTCGTCGACACAAGCCTCATCAACGACCTCATCTATCAGGACCATTGCACCATTGATGATTGTCCCATCAATGAGTATCTCATCGTCGACCCCATCTATGAAGAATGGTCTTCCATCGATGGCTTCCATCACACCAAGGGGCTGGTCCACGACCGTCACTGTTGCTTCTACAATGGTTACCACATCTAGAGTATCCTTAACGTCTAGACCTCCGCCGGCGGTTCCGACGATAGTCCCATCAACAACGGCACCTTTTCCTGCACTGCAGATTCCAGTCATCGCCTCTTTCCCTAAAGGTGCAGGTTTGGTGAGGGACATGCCGCCAGCTCAGGATTTCTTGCCTAGACCCACCACTAGGACTGCACCACTCTTCACCCAGGCACCTCTGGGATCCCCAAGGAGGTCTCTAGCACACTCCACCAGTTCAGAGGAGGACCTACCAGAGGGGATTTCTTCTGACCAAGAGGGGAATCAAAGAGAGCCTGACCCCATTGTGCCAATACCTCGACAAGGGGTGCCATCTCACCAGCCTTCTCAGCCATTTAGCCCTTCATTTCTGGCCTCAGGTCCAGCTCCAGCACCAGCTCCGGCACAAAGGGATACGTCTTTGGACATTGTGACCTCCTTGCACACACTGGTGGCTGATATCCAGCACTGACTATCCCCTGCTCCCATTCCTGCTCCAACAAGGTTACAATCGGTACGCAAGGCACGGATGAGTTTGATGAATATGTTCCTACATGTCACAATACACAATAATAGGAGGAGAGGTCGACACTCTCCCCCGAACCACAGAAGCCGAATGAAGTCGACCCTCCCACCGTGGTTGGCACAGGTACCTGATATATATATAGACAGGACACCACGTGGCAGCCAGTGGCGGGAAGAGGGTTAGGGAGAGGTTGTGGACAGGGTGAGGGGTTTTAGGAACACCGGATAGAGGGTATAGGAAAACCTAGTTTGGATAGGACTGGGGGAAGTACAGGAAAAAAGCCTACACTTAGTAATACTTATAACATCATACTCTGCAATACTCTGATTACTTGATTTCATATGTGGTATTACTGCCTGTTACCTGATAAACCATACCTTGAGAACATCTTAATACATGTATCTCACACACTGCATGTCATTGACATGAAACAACAAAGCATGATTAGCTGATGAAACATACGATGGGAATACTCCCAAGATGAAGACATGACACATGGCCCCTTGGGCTGGTATATGCAACACTTATAGCAACTAACAAGTACAACAAGCACGACAATAATTAAACGTGTAGAACATAAAGATTTGTCGAATGCTTCCTTGCAGCAGAACAGAAAAACGTGCACAGTCTCTCAACGCCGAGTACTTCTATGAGCATGCTCGTAATCACATGTGCATTTCATTAATGACCAATAAACCCTTTCCGCACTTATCTTGTGTCCGGGAAGCTCCTGAGCCTTCCCGGACGTTGAATGCTGTCGCCCGTAGCAGCCGTGAAGATCACTCCTCTCCCCGCTGCAAAGTGCTCACGCCCGCCGCCTCCGTGTTCCTGCCAATTTCATAGCGGGCGGCTCCTGACTTCTCCGAATGCTGCTTCGACCGACGCAGCTTCGACCTCCAAACAAAATAAGCCACACCTGCCGCGCGGCGTGGGCCGCTCATAAACCGTTAGCAATCATGATCAGCTGGCCCCACGCGCGCACGGCAGTAAACTACCCAGCCTCCCAAGTACTGCTGGGAATTGTAGTTTTGTTGGACATTTCAGTGTTTTAGCCCTCTGAGCCCAGTGTACACATGCTTGCCCTTATTCCTGACACTACAGATGGCGAAGCCCTGGCATCGATGTGCCCTCAGGTCCTCTCCGCCAGATGGAATCGGCTTGTTCCACTCCAGGATATCTAGGGCTGTGAAGCTGTTAAACCTACTACTGGAGGAAAAGAAAAACAAATGAATGTTTCCTTTTCAAACGACAGGAGTCTTCCAAGAAGACCATTGTTTCAGTTCCCCTGTTGGATGACATTTAGGAGGATGGCCTGATGATCATGAAGACCCCTAACACAACTCCTGCTAAAAGGGATTGCCCCGAAAAGACCTACCGGGTTACTGACTCGGCCCCAAATTGCCTCAGCCCTCCGACCTCGCAGGACTCGAAGGTCTCAGCTGCCGCTAGGAAGAGGTTCTCCAACCTGTCTTCTTTGTCTATGCTTAAAAAGCTGGATGCAACAGGGAAGCTTATCATCACAACGGCTGCAACGACGATCAAGGACTTCAACGCCCTCGCCATTCTCTCGAGGTATGACAGAGACTTGGGGCCCATCCTCGACTTTCTCCCAGGGGATAAGAAAGCCGAAGCCCTGGCTCTGTTCCATGAGGAAGAGGTAGCCTCATACCACTCCATCACCGTCGCCCTCGATTTTCACCAGATGGGCAATGATGTGGCCCTCTGCCACCAGAGTTGGCTCAAGGCCACCAATTTCCGCAAGGATGTGCACACTAAAGTTGTCGACATGCCATTTGATGCCGACAACCTCTTTGGTAAAGCTGTCGGTGAGACTGCAGGCCATAAAGACCGACACTGAAATGGCTCGTTCTTTAGGCACTCTTTTCGCTCTTCTAAAGGGAGAGTCTCAAGATTCTCAAAGGGTTTTAACCCTCCCATCATCAGCCCTCTCGTTCAACCCCACAGGAGGCTTATCGAAGATGCACCCATGCCTATGGAAGTGGAAGCTAGTGTTGTTGTCGTCCCCCATCCAAGATGCAGATGCCGAAGCAGGCCTTAACCAGCTCAGGACCTGCGCCCCCACTTCTGTACCCCACTGGGAGGCCGATTATCGTAATTTGTCGATCAGTGACAAAAGAACTCCACAGACAAATGGGTGCTTGATGTCCTTCAACAGGGACACCCTCTGGAATTCCAGGACAAATGCCCTCACATTTCTCCTGTTCCACAACAAGAGCAACACATTGCACAGCTGCTAATGGAGGCTCAAGCCATGCTAGCGAATGGTCAATAGCGCCAATCCCTCTGTGCCTTTGGGGCTCTATAGTGTACTCCAGATTCTTTCTTATGAGCAAGAAGTTGGGAGGGTGGAGACCCATATTAGACTTGCGACGCTTCAACAAGTTTCTCAAATCTCAAAAGCGCAGGATGGTCACGTTGCAGCATGTGCTCGGCCAACTTGAGGAAGGAGATTTCCTGGCGACTCTCGACTTGGAGGATGCTTACTTCCACATCTGCATTCATTGCAAGCACCGAAAGTTCCTGCGCTTTGCCGTACAGGGGCGCCATTACCAGTTCAAGGCCGAAGGGTGTTCACCAACTGCTTGGCCCCGGTGGCAGCGCATCTGCGTGGCGAAGCAGTTCACGTCTATCCTTACCTGGACAATTATCTGATCCAATCCCGCTCTCTCGTGCTGGCAATCCAGCAGACTGTGGAGACCATCCAGACCCTGACTTCTCTGGGTTCTCGATAAACTACCTGAAGCCATCTCAGTACATGCTATACCCCGGTGCCTGCCTCAGCACACTCTGGTTGTCGGGCAACTCCTTCACAAGACAGCTTCCACTGCAACAGTCCGATCCATCAAGTCCCTAATGGGGAAGATGTCGTCCTGCATCCATCAAGTTCCCTTTTGCTGACTGCAAATGAGGTCCCTTCTAGTGTTCCTGAATGCCAGATTGCAGCAAGCCACCGATACATGGACAGACAAGATTGCTCCCAATCAGGCATTCCGTCAAGCCCTCCATTGGTGGTGATTTCGCCAACATCTCTTGCAGGGCGCTCCCTTTCAGATCCCTACAAATCGGGTAACAGTCATGACCAAGGCCTCTCTGTGAGGATGGTGGGCCCACACAGGACATTCGCAGTCCAGAGGCCTCTTGCTCCCAGAAGAGCAGGAGTTGCATATCAATGTCCTGGAACTGCCTCTTCCTTTACGCTTTCCCACTGATTCCATTGATGTTATGAGTGATGAACACACTCAGACGTTGCCATTGCAAGATGATCCTCAGTGCACCAGCAAGGCCCAGTCAGGTCTGGTACCCAGACCTTCTCCATCTGTCAGTTGTTACAGCCATCAGACTGCCTCCTCTTCTAGACCTGCTCTCCAGAGAAGGTGGGTCGATCTCTGAGCCTCACGACCTGGCACCTGTAGCCATAGAGTTTGGACACTACTTGCTGCCTTTGGAATGCAGGAAGGTTATAGCCAAGGCCAGTGCCCCCTCTACGCTGACGTGCTACAAGCACAAGTGGAAGCATTTTGTAGTGTGGTGCCAGCCACAGAAGATTTTGCTGCCACATGTGATGGCGCCACAGCTTCTCCCGTACCTGCTGTAAGGAAGGCATGGTATCAACAGTAAGACAGACACAAGTGACCACAGTTCAAGGGTGTTTTTTAAACTTTCACAAGGGTGAGATGAACGCCTATCTAAACCTAAATCTACAGATGGGAGCAAACTACGACCATCAAATAACAATAATGCAGTCTTAACCGAGTCTTGTAAAATCAAAAGGGTCCTGTACTAAAAACCTATTGCCAATCCTTACCACTAATTTACAAAATAAGGTGGGGTAATGTTCATGAAAAAGAAATAAGTGTTCACAAAATGAAAAGTCAGGATGTTTGGGCCTCCCTTCCCCACGTTTTCAGCATGAGACAAGGCAGTTCACTTGAGCAAAGCACACATGCTGGCTTCTGCAGCTTGAGGATATAGTTCAATTTTCACAGTTCAGGACCTTCTGTGTCCAAGCCTCTTTACTTCTTGAAATTCTCTTGACTCAGGTGGTATACAAAAACAACACAAAAATGTTCTTTTCCTTCTCCAGCACTCAATTTGGGGTGTTCACCCTTGATCCCCCTCAGCCCGTCTCAGATCCTTTTCAAATCAAAAAGTTCAACGCTTGATCCCACACCCCCAGGCTCAGATCCCTTTCAAACTATGTTCAGATAATTCTTTCTCAGTTGACTCACGGTTCACCCTGGATCCCCCTCAGCTGGACTCAGATCCCTTTCTTCCACTCAATTAGTCTCCCTCAGCCGGGCTCGGACCAATTGTGATGTACTTTAAACTATCAAAGACTTTCGAATGCGCATGGAGTTTAGCTTGACCCGTTGCATGAGCACTCCATTTTCCTTTTCCTCACTCTAATCATCAGTTTAATACCTAACAGACTTTCGAATGAGCACCCACATGGCGCCGGACCACTCTGTGTATGGTATCTTTTCGTGGCCTCCGAAAGTTCAGTTATAAAGTTCAACTATTCCTTTTGGTTTCCAATTATATCCGCGCCGCTCTTTGCAAATGCCTCATGCAACCTTGATTCAAAACACAAGCTAGTTTGGTATCAGTCTCTCTGACTCACCGGCTGTGCTGTCTTTTCTGATGCTGCTTTGTTGTAGGAGCCACGGACAGTACCACAGCAGCAATCGCTCCTCCCCGCCTTGAATATCGACGGTGGAGAGCCCTGGCTACCTCCGACACACTGTGCAGGTTTGATTAGCCTTAGTTCCTGGTCTTCTGTTTCCTACTTTCCAAGGCTCACGAAAGTCACGGTCTTTAGAGGTAACAGGTACTTCCCTCCTTGCGACTCTCTCTGATCTCGCCGTCTTTCTCCTTGTGTGAAACTGCCATCTTGGAACTGCTCTCAACTCATGTGGTTTGCCTCGCTCAGAGAGTCTTTCGTGCTCCGCCTTTTATCTGTGTGGGGGAAGTGTGATAGAAGTCAAGTGTGTGTAATAATCCGTAATTGCCTGACCTTGCCTATCCATGGTGTTGGGACATGTCAGGTATACGGCTCTGGTGTTAGTCCGTTGTTGCTCACAGTGAACTGTACGTGAGAAGGTGTTTGTGTTGGAAAGGGGGGGGGCTGGGGGCTGAATTCCTAGGTGTCCTACCTGGTAGGATGGGGAAAGGTGTTATTGTAAGGGCATACCGCATCTCACCATTTGGTGTCCCACTCCCTGAAGACCCCTCATCCGGGTGATCCTTCGCCACTGGTCCACCCCCAGGAACTGGATCCAAAAGCGATGGCTGTGTCCTGGCCACCTGGATAACAGATCACAGGGGACTAGCGGGTGAGACACCTTCTGGTTTCTCACATTGCTCTACACTAAATGCTGGCCTTGTTCATGCATCTATCAAGGTCTTCCGGGCTGCCATATACCGGTACACCTGGGCTCCAGGCAAGCTCTCCCTGTGGTCGCACAGGCTCGTTAAGGAGTTCCTTAAGGGTCTCTTCAGAACGTTTCCTCCATTGAAGGCTCATGCCCCTGCCCCTGCGTGGGAGCTGAATGTGCTTTTGTTGAAACTGATGGGGCCTCAGTTTGAATCTATGCATTGGCCCTCCTTGAAGTTTCTGTCATGGAAGACTGCCGTCTTGGTGGCAATCACCCCAGTCAGGCTGGTGGGGGAGATACAGGCTCTCTCCTGTAAGACTCTATTTGTCCTTCCACTCTGCTAAGGTGGTCCTGCGAACTCATCCTTCCTTCATGCCAGATTTTCCATTGAACTTTCATCTAAACGAGCCTTTGGTTCTACCAATTTTCTTTGCAAATCCTTCTTCGCCTGCTGAAAGGGCATTGCATTCGCTGGATGTTGTGCGTGCCCCGAAGTTCTATTTTGTATGCACAAAGGACTTTTCGAAAGACTTCTCAACTTTTTGACAATTTTGGACCTGTGGGAATGGGAAGGCCCTGTCTAAGGCTTCCATCTCCAGGTTGCACTCCGGCTGTATTATGCATTGCCATTGTCCGGCGAACAGACGCCTTCCAGTCCGGCCAAGAGCCCATTCCACCAGAGCATTTGCTGCAACAACAGTGCTTCTCTCTGGTGTTCCACTCCTCGACATCTGCAGGGCTGCTACATGGAGGTCTACCCACACCTTCACAAGATTCTACTGTGTCGACAGGTATTGCAGGGAGGAGTCCCGGGTTGGCCAAGCAGTGCTGTGCAGCCTGTTTGTTTGAGGTGAATCTGTTCCAGGGGTAAATGTATTGCTTCTGTGAGCCTTGCCACCTCCCGTGGTTGTGTATATATATACTGCTGTGTAATCGTATTCATGAGCATGTGAATCAATGCAAGACCCCATGCTAGAGAAGGAGCAAGTTACTTACCTGTTACTCTTGTTCTCCTGCATGGGTCTTGCATGGATTCACATGCAAGCCCTCCCTCCTTTCCCTCTCTGGCTCTTCTTGGTTCTTACTGCCAGTTTACATGCACAGCCAAATCTGAAGATGGCCACCAGGGGTGGAGCTTAGGGGGAAGAGTGTCGTTGGCTGTGGCAGTATGACCCAAAGTAGCACTGATAGGCTATACAAGCGACAAGCGGTTTTGAGCTTAAAACTAAACTGTTTTTAGTTTACAGCATATTCCCAGCCTGATGATGGGGAATATTCACGAGCATGTGAATCCATGCAAGACCCATGCTGGAGAACAGGGGTTACAGATAAGTAACTTGTTCCTTCTCCAACGTGGAGCAGCCTTTATATCCAAGTTATATGCAGTGCCCAAATATAATCAGTCCAGCTGAGGCTCAATCCTGCATCTTCCCCACTTCTACCTCTCTCTCTTACCACAGACTCCTAGAGAGAGATGTTAAAGATTATTACATCAGCACAGATCCGCTCTGACTACCAGCAGGATGACTGGTGTGTGCAGTGAATCTGCAAGATTCCCACCTCCACGATCTGATATGGGAGCCCCAATGCTGTTTTCTTCACTTCTCCCTTGGGGATCGGTAGTTTCAGTACCAGGTGCTGCCCTTTGGAATGAATGAGACTTCCTGTGTGTTTACCAAGCAGATGATGGCTGTGGCAGCTCACTTCAGGCTCCATTGAAGCGCATCTGGATGACGGCTCATCTGGCTAGCCCTGTGGAGGCATCAACTCTCAGAGACGACTGCTGCAAATGGTATTCCAGTTGGGTCTTTCTGTGAACCCAAGTAAATCATCCTTGATGGCTTCATGAATCCTGAACTTAATCGATTTCCAGTTTGGTACAGAGGCATCCGGAATCTTGCTCTCGTGGAATGCTTCAGCAAATTCTGTCACAAGTGCAACTTTTTTTCTCAACTACAACAGGACTACAGCTTGATGGTTTCAGAGTCTTCTTCACCTGATGACCCATTGTGTCCTCTCCGTTCTAAATGCCAAGCTCAAGATGAGACACACACACACACAGTGGGGATCTGCTCTGGTGGAGCATCTGGCCAAACTTCAGGATTGGGTTCTCTTTTCACACCCACTTCCTTCTGTGACTATCGTTCTATATGCCCAGCTCAAGATGAGACACACACAGTGGGGATCTGCTCTGGTGGAGCATCTGGCCAAACTTCAGGATTGGGTTCTCTTTTCACACCCACTTCCTTCTGTGACTATTAAGATGGACTCGTCCCTCCTGAGATGGGGAGCTACACCAAACTGTTTGCATGTCCACGACTTGTGTATGTCGACGCAGGGACAGATGTGCTTCAATTTATTGGAATCATAGGCAGTCTTTAATTCACTAAATGCATTTCTTTCAAACATCGCAGGCTGTATGGTCCAGATCCTGTCTGACAACACAACTACTATGTTCTATCTCAACAAGCAAAGGGGCACTAGGATTACACAACTAGCCCTTCTTACAGTAGAGCTGTGGGAATGGGTTATGGCTCACAAACTTACTTTGCAAGTCTTGAACCTTTTTAGGTAGGGCAGTCAGAAAGCAGACTCCCTCAGCAGGCAGGTCTTCAAGAAGCAGAAATTGGTATTGTACTGCAGAGTAGTTCAGGACCTGGTGATCCTACGTTTGCCCTCTTCACCACTCACAAGAATTCCGTGGGTCCTCTTTATGCATCCCACCTGGGGAAGGGGTCCCGACTGCTCGGGGAGGGCCTATGCCGGTATGTTTTTCCTCCATTTCCTCACACAGGGTGATCAGGAGATTTCAGAAATCCAGCCAGTTATCCATCGTTCTAGTCAGCCGTGGTGCCCAGCAAAGTTCTGGGTCTCATACCACAAGTACCTATAGTTTGCCCCCTGTTCTGCCTGTCCCAGGGGAGCAACATCCTCTTCCAGTGTTGGGGGAAAGCCCATGAGTTTATCAGCCTGGTTCCTTAGCAGCTCGTTTTGGGTCACCTTGGCCACAAAAACACTACTACTGTCCACTCTTTCGGTTAACAATAATGGTGTGTCACTTACTAGATTACATCTCTCTGATGCAAATATTCCACACAGATTCAGACACACTGTGTGCACAGTGAGATGAACTGTGGTCACATGCATGTAAGTTGTGTGACAAAATGACTACTGATCTGCAGGAGTTCAGGAATGAGTAGTGGCTAAACTGCCTAGTTTTCCCCAAATCATTACTGAACCAGCAGTGATGCCAATCATTAAGGGGAAACGGGCATAGCACGAAAGGTATACCTTCTTTGCCAAATGTGATAGCGCAGGCCAATGGCAGACTTTATTTTCAGGAGGAATGTGAAGTGATAGCAGTAGCAACCCAAACAATGTAAGTAGAATAGTCCAAAATAAGAAAATGTATCGACAAGGTTCTATAAAGGTATTGGTTTTTAACTAAACAATACAAATACAAATTGCCTTAAACACAAGCTAAAATGCACCCCTGTAAAGAAACATAAGTAATGCAAGCTGTTGTAGATTAGCACACTGGGTAGATTGGCATAAGTGTTCGGGCACTTAGTTGGCACAATGTCAGTGTTCAAGGAAATGTCTTGTGAGAAAAAGGCAGAGAAGGGAGGCGTAAAATTCACCATGGTCCCAAAATGTGGACCAGGTGGCAGGGCCTGGTCAAAGTACCTTATTTCTTTATTCAGGACTCAAGAACCTTGAGCCAGGCTTTTCAGTATTCTACCAGTAGACTGGATCCTTTTGGTGCCGCGCCATAGTTGAATCGTGGACCGGAGGCAACAGGTCCCAATGAGGCAATGCTGTGTCGGAGTGCTGTTGGCTTGCAGGTCGAAGTCCCTGGGAACGGCAGGCAGTGTTGTGTTGGCGAGTGACTTCGGACAGAGAAGCAGAGGCTTGCTTTCTGCTACGAGTGGGCTTGACTGGCAAAACACTGCGTTGGGGCACTGCAGCGGCATTGACTTGGCGTTCGAAGAAGCTGGTGACCAGCCTTGAATGCCCTCTGCCTTGGATGCCTTCTGTCTTCACCTCAATTACAGAGAATTCTGGAATGGACTGCACCCCCACTTAACCCCCAACAGAGGTCCAAAAGTGTATCCCTCTTCATCCTGGTGTCCAAGGATGAATAAAGAAATTAGGAGGTGGCCCTCTTATTTTATATGAAAAATGTCACAATGGATTGGCCCAAAGTAAGCCTTCTGTGAGTGGTCTAATCCAGGTGGTTGTAACAAGTTCCCTTTGCCTCATTACAACACAACCGGAGGAAATGGCAGGGGCAGTTGAAAAAGGAAGATAGCCCTAACAGCAAGCAATGTGATAGAACCCCTCTGAAGGCCTACCTTCCTTCTCTGGCTATTCTTATTCCACCTCCTGCCTAGGCCTGCTGGATTCACAGGCATTCCAGTTATCATCACCCTGGTGTGGGACTGGCTTTGTTTTGCCATTGCTGCCTCCAAAGCACTGTGCCCAGCAAATCTCCTAGTGGTTCTATGCCCTGGGGAATGTGTGTCCCCCCCCTTCTGGGGAATCAAAGAAAGCAGCATCTTGACCATTCTTCAACAAGGAAGCTCTGGAGACATTCAGCCTAGTCGCCAATACACGTCACATTTGAGCCCATGTTCACAGAGTTGACAGTGGTGTGATATGACATTGTTGTGGTTTTCATAAGTTTGTGCCTTCTTATCAGTCACCATGCCACAACCAAGCAATGCTTACATTTAGAGATTTACCTAGCAGAATACTGAATTAGGAAGACAACTATTTTAATTTAGATCAAGGGCAAAGAAGCTAAATAGCTAACTGTCTTCAGTAACTGTGGGCCTCATTACGAGGCTGGTGGCCGCGGAATGTACGGTGCCGGTACGGGACCGGCACCGTTCATTCCAGGCCGCCACATTACGAGGTCTGCAGCGGGTCCCGCTCTGGATGCCTGGCCAGAACAGACATGCAGAGCGGAACCCGCTAGCAGTCCAGGATGCTAATAACAGGCCCGTAATTAACGGGCCCGTTGTTAGCATCCTCCCCATTCCCATTGAGCCCTATAGGGGCTCATAGAGAATGGGGACGTACAGGGTCCGGGTCCCGCGAAAGGGAATTACCGGGCCCTCCAAGGTCGGAATGGCCCTGTAAATCAACTTTTGTGTGACCCGGACCCGAGTTTGCGCTAAAAACGGCATGGCTACTTCCAAACTCGTAATGAGGCCCTCTGTTTCTTAACTGCTGTCATTGATGCACAGGTGACTTTTGAACCTGCTCTGTGTCACTGGTGAGCTAATGCTGTCATGTCAGTAGACTGGTTACAGCAAGACACCTGCATGCACTATAATTTTGGCATTAAGCATTTTGAGAGAGGGTCTGATTAGCAGACCTCCCTTTCAGATATAGAATTACCTGCATACTTTTTCCAAATAAAAATAAGAACAGTTGGGGCTTTCGCACCTACACCAGATGGCATTTTGTCACAATGTATGTGATGGCATTAGTTTGTGACAGAGTCTTCACATACATACCCAGCGGCCTTGCTCAGCATGCTGTAATCCTTTCATGATGCATGGCAGGTTGCTCTGGGCCTGGATCATGTAGTCATGGGTGGAGCCCGGAAATCTGCATGAAGTGCAGGACAGCCTCACAGACCATCTGCACATTGATGGAGTGTTACGTGTGTCAGTTTCAGAAGATGGGTTATCTTTACCAGGCTGTTTCAAGGGCCAGGTGTGTGCAGTCCAGGGCCCCAACAGAATTGGGAAAGCCTGTCATGGTTTAGGGCCGCAGAGTCGGTTTGGAAAATAAATTGTTTGGTGCATCTATCTCATTAAAGACAGCACCTGCTATCAAATGCAGGAAACGCCTAGCTAGTTGGGGCCTTCTGGAGTGTTGGGATGACAATTTCTGCCAGGAGGCTGGGAATGGTAAGCAAGTCCAGGCGGCAGGTGGCGAGAACCTGGTGGTCAATGAGGGAGAGAGGGGACAGCCTGACACTATGCAAACAAGCACTGCTATCCTTCCTACTGTCCTGGTGTGCTGCAGAGGAGGAGGAAAGTAATGCTCCTGGGCTGCCTTTTGGGGCTGCCTGTTAGGGCTTAGGCATTGGGATACAGGCTGATGGATTCGTTGCAGGGGAGGGAGGCTGAGATACAGGCTGAAGGCATGGCTGTGAGGGGTGGTGCTGCATTACCGCTGATGGGTTTCCTGCCTTGGGCTAAGGTGCAGGCGTTTGGCAAGACTGAGGAGTAGTGGGCGCTGGGGTACAGGGTGTTGGGCTGCCTGCTGTTGGAGGGCAAGGTTACTGGCTGGTTTCATGGCTGCAGAAAGAACTGGGGCGCAGGCTGAGGGACTGGGGTGTAATGGAAAGGGTCCGCCTCCTTCCATGGTTTTTGGAAAAGTGCGGCTGGGTTGTTTCTGTGTTTTTTATGTGCTGCCCCCGCCCAATGTATCATTTTTTAAACATGTTTAGCATGCTCTAGGTGGTGGGAGAGCTTGTGCTGATTTGGGCCTCTGTGCGAATGATGACGTTTGGACATACACATAGCTAAAATTTAATGATGCTACGAGTTTAAGAGCGACAGTGGACGATAAGAGCTACATTTTGCTCCCGTCTTTAACCCTGTCAGTAAGATGAGTATGGGCATTATCCCACGATAAGAGCCCCTTTCTTCGTCAATAAACCTTAATTATAGTATTTGCCAGGTACCTGCTTAATGGTGGTCTTCTTCACCAGCTCACATTCCTGTCATTTGGTGCCATTTATAGTTATTTATAGTTATATACCTTTATTTGAGCCTAGCGACTATGTTAGTTGCTTTTTATAGTGTTGTCAGGGGTAACATTTTCAAGTTGCCAGCTACTAGCCGGCAATAAAAAAGGTCCCTCGCCACATTCCTATTGTCCTTACCATTCCGCATTTAAATAATTCATGCATTAAGATGTTAGCAGCCAATTTCTAACATTATGTCTGTGGAAATAGGGCGGCACAATTCTGAATCTTCCACTCATCTCTTACATACTTTATTACTCTGAGTTGCCAGGTAGAACTTACTTTTTGAGCAATTTAAAGGCATTGTTGCTTACCAAATGCCAGACAGGCTTAATCAAGTTCTTATATGGGACTCTTTGTGGTCACACAGACTACCTTGCTTTTTTCTTCGGTTTGGGAGCTCACAGGAAATCTCTTGGAGAAACCATTTGTCTGCAGTCAAACTAAGTCTTGAGGTATTACCAAAATCCAGTATTTGGACCAGATTTGAAGCATGGCATTCATAATGATGTTTACGACTACAGATTCCTGGATTGGAGATTGCGGCCCTAATCCTCACCCTCACACTGGGTTCATATGTTTTCACAGTAGTATGACAATTTCAGGCACACACTACTTTCAAATCTGAAGATCCAGTTCTCAGTCATTGGAGGTCCAATTCCTACATAACGTGAACTGAGTTATGTTGGTTTTAGGGTGAGTACAACACTTTGACTGGAACCACTTATTGGTGCTTATGCAGCTCCATGCATGAGGTACACCTTACTTGTTATCTTTAGATATGACGGGATGGACCAGAGTAGTTGGGGTCTTGCATGCATAGCAATGCCCACTTCATCTTGCCACACTTTGTAAGGACGTCCACGGAAGTGGATTTGAGGCCTTGGGCCCACCGAAGATGGGAGGTTTCCACTGATTTATATGGAGGGAAGGGTTTCCTGACCGTTGATGAAATGATACACTATAAATCGATCAGTGCACACCTAATGAAATTTAACAAATTCACTCTATTCTACAGTTATTTAACACAAATGTGGATGCAAGGGAGGAATACCAACCCTGACTCAAGGCCGTAACAAAATATACAACAGGTGTCCAATCAATGGACACTCCCGTCTCCAGCACACCTTTATGCTGATAAATCAGCCAATTTATAAATGCAAATTTGATTTAGTCAATCCTTTGTTTCCAACAACATATTAGATTCAGCAACTCTGTTAAGGTATTCCAAAGCCTCTTAATTCGTTAATGTTCGGAAGGACGCCAAAGGTGCTCTACGCGTGTCGGGGATCTTTCCCCTTCTTCAGGAGCAAAAGATGCTATAGGTATAAACATAAATACACTCAATGTACTTACCATGTCAATGCACAAAATTGGCTGATTTGTCAGCATTAAGGTGTGCTAGGCACGGGAGTGTCTATAGAGTGGACACCTATTGTTGTATACGTTGATGAAATGATCGCATGCTATGGAATGTCAATAGGGGATTTCTTCAGTTTGCTAGATTGCCCAGCGCAGCCCTTAAGAGTTGGCCGGGTTTCCCTGACTGAGTAGCCGGTTAGATCTGTGTGTTCCACACTCTGCTGGAGATCGCCCCAGGCCTAGATACAGTGTTGCAACTCTACAAGGCCTTTCCTGATGATAGGGTTCGACCGGGGCGAGCCTGAAGGGCAAAATGGGAGTACAACATAGAGAAAGACTTTATGGAAGCAGAATGTAAATCGGTGTGTTTTCGCATGTCAAGACGATTTCCTGTAACTCGAAATGTAAAAGTCTAGAATACAATATCCTCCCTTATATGAACCACATTATCGATATCTCTCATTGCACAGTTCTATTATGCTATTTGGGCAAGCCCAGAAATGTGTCCAAAGTGATATCTGCACTGGACAGGGCGGCTGGTAGGATGGATTTTCAGTCTCCACAAACGTGTTTACTAGTTTTTATGGAAAATGGAAATGTATCCCCCTTGGCTGTTTGCTTGCCAAATTAAGGATACCGAGGCGCTGAGTGTCCGTTAGCGCTCCATCGTTGTCTGCCTGGAATAAGGAAATGGAAAGACTGAGCATACTATTCTGGTAAATAATCATGGGAAGGTCACCATTACCTCTTGCTCGTTGGAGTGGGAACTACTTAATGCTCCCCCAAAGAGCGAGTATTTTTTGCAAATGGTAATTAATGGTTGATAGATAATTTCCCATTGACACCCACGTATTACTGAACCTACTTGGTGATCCTCCTCACGAGTTTGGAGGAGTAATTCTCTAACCACCACTTTTTTGTTAGTAAAGGAATTACTCCAAGGTTTACCACACCACCACATTCTGTGTTTTGACCTGAAGTGGTGGATTTCCCTTCAGAATTTTGCTGGAGATAATTATTCCACGTTACTTCGAAATATTGGAGGATTTACTTCAGCGAAATTACTGTTTACAGTAAATACTCCAAAATCCCTACAGAGTCTCACACACCACAAAAATGAGGATTAACACTGCCATTACCCCACACGTAATCCTGCGGTACATTTGTGGGACTCAGTGGCAGTAACAATATTACTGCCTAACTTGTAATGAGACTCATTATTTGCGTTTCTTCCTTGTTTATTGAAACAAACAAAATCCTTTGGAGGACACTGTTATCACTAGCACGTTGGCACGGAATTGTAACAGCAGTTTATATTTGCTACTCTTGATTTAATGTTTAGAAAAACTGACTGTACAATTTTGTTTGTTTCTATTACTGTAACTCATACCCAATCATGGCTGGCTGACTACTTTTTGGGCAATATGTATGATACTTCGAATTTGTATATTTTGTTGTCTGATCAATATGCAAAGTGTTTACAATACAGGTTAATAAAGCTATAATTCCAGCAGGATACCGTCAAACTGCCCTATCGTTTCCACCGCTTGATATACTGGTTTTACCGCAATATTACACGCGGTGGAAAGGGCAGTAAATCCCCATTCCATGGATTCCCAAAGGACTACATGGATAGCACTTAACTGGAGGTAAATCAGTGCCCCAGTGACAGAAGTGCTCCAAGTCTGTTCTCACCATTGAGGGCATCTTGATCTGAACCCGAGAAGTTCATCTCTCCCCGCTGCGTTGTCTAGAGGCATTTACATCTCAGCAGTGAATGGGGTTGGGGGTTGGATGTAGAATACATGTCTTCCCCCCATCCCAGCTGACACTGCCAACCCCTTCCACAACCATTTTTTAAAGTTTACATATTTTCATCCGTGTTTCTTGCCAAATCTGTGCTCTTGCCATTCCTATTCCTTTAAGTCCCATTTAGTTATCTTCATTATTTTCACAAACGTCTTTAAATATATTTCTTTCCAAGAATTCCCTCCACGAATCAAATGCAGTTTAGAAGGTTAAAGCAATGATTTGTGGGCCTTGTCATTCTGTGTCTCTTTTTGAATAGGAGAATACTCTTTAAGAGTTCCGAATACCAAATCATATTAACTGCCAATATAGTCTTCTTTGTATACCTTTTCTGGCTAGCAATATTTTAGTGTGGCATGTTTTATTTATTTATTTATTTTATTTTTGCATTTGTAAAGCACCTAAGCCTGGAGGCATCAAGGCGCTGTTTCAAGACCAGTTACTCAAAAAGGAAGCTTCAAAAGATGAGGGTGGAGGGGAAAGCATTACAGACATATGAGTGGTTTCACAATGTCACTTGGGGCATGCCTTATGTCCACAAGTTAGGAGAATAGCTACGTTTTTAGGGCTTTTCGGAAGGCCCAGTTTGATTCCTCCGCTCGTGGTGCATATGGGAGTGCGTTCCAATGCTTGGCTGCTGGCATAGGGAAGCTAGAGCCTCCTCCTTTGACTCGATTAAATTTGGGAATTGCGAGGCAGTGTGCGTGCGTTCACCTGGCTAGTCTAATTGAATTGGCTCTTAGAATCTTTTGTGCCAGGTATACTGGTGCAGTATCCGATAGGCATTTGTGTGTGATAGAGAGCGTTTTGAATATGATCCTTTCAGGAATGGGGAGACTGCGGAAATGTGTTTTCTTTTGGAGAGGTTTTGGATTATCTGCAGTTTGTTGATGTTTTGTTTGGAGGTACCTGCAAAGAGTACATTACAATAGTGTAGTCTGGCCCCAATTACAGCTCGAACAATGGTAAGGCAGCTGGAAGGTGTCAGGAATTGTCTGGCGGCATTGATCAACTTGGTTGTGTAGGCAGATGATGAGACGATCGAGTTCACTTGCCGCATGAGCGAGAGAGTGGCGTCCAGATGGAATCCAAGCATTTTCACTGAGGTGGTAACCGGGATCAGATTTCCGTCGATAGTGAAGTAAGTGAATTGAAAGTTGAGTATCTTTAGTGTTGCTGGTGATCCTACCAGTAGGATCTCTATCTTGTCGTCATTGAGGCATAATTGGTTTGTGGCCATCCACGCCTGGATTGTTGAGTACATTTTGTTGATAGTGATGGAGTCATTGGGCCTCATTATAACTCTGGCAGTAGCCGTGCCGGTAAATTGATGATAGTCGCTAGACAGATGTCACTCTTGCATCTTGAGTGCTTTAGACTTTTTAGGATGCGGGTGGTGTCTTCTTCAGTGATTTCTTTAAATTCAAAGGTCAGTGTGTGATGGTAATGCGAGAGGGGGAGGGTGTGGTGGGTACTGGACGTTTTGATATTTGCCTGCTTGAGAGCTATTTTCTTCTCTAGCGTGGGGATTTTTGAGCGCATGGCTCAGTGAATGTTGGAGCACCACAGCTCATCTTTGATGATGGTGGAAGGAGGTGTTGAGGGTGTTTCCAGCTCCCTTAGAATTCTGAACATTTCTTGAGAGTTAGACTCAGCATTCAGGATTCTGTAGTTAAATGCCACAGATTTGGCTGCTATGATTGCATGCTTATATTCTCTTGCAATCTTGTTGAATAGGGCTTTATATGTGATAGTTGGGGCCTTTTTCCAAGTGACTTCCATTAGGCGTTTTCTGGTGTGTAATGCTAAGAGGACAGGATTAAACCATGAGTTAATGTGCCCTGCAGGTTCGCCTTGCGTGGAGCTAGTGGGCCAACGATATTGACCGCTTTTTCTAGCGTGTTCGTGTGTAGGTCAGCTAGGACCCTAGGATCGTATGAGAGGAGGTGTTCTGGTAGGAGAGAAGTGAGGTGAGGAAATATTGAGTCTTTGGTCAACTTCCGGGCGCTACAGTACCAGGTTGGTGGGAGGACAGGATGTACAGGATTGGAAGTTGCGTGGGGGGGTGGTAAACGTAAGGATGTGGCGATCCGACCATGGTCATGGTGATTTGGACAATATAGTGATCTGGCTGTTGAGATCTGCTACCCAGTCCTTTGATATGGGTTGGGGCCTTATGCAGTGACTAAAGCCAATGGCTGAGAGTGCGTTGGCCACCCAGGTAGCGTGGAGGTCTAAAGGATCGCGGAGGTCTAAGTTGAGGTATCCTGGTAAGATACTTCTAGTTGTGGGTTTGATGTTATTTCCGACAATGTGGATGAGGTTCTCTTCAAAGGTGGCAAGGGAGGGCAGTAAATCACATGGATTGCTAGCAAGTCTTTGGGACTGGAGGAAAGTTTGACAGAAAGCAGCTCGTAGCTGCCTTCCATCATAATGTTAGTAGGTCTTATCTGCAAGGATTCCTTGAAGATGAGTGAAGTGCCTCCTCCTCTGGCATCAGTCCTGTCACTTCTGAGGATAGTGAAACCCTCTGGAGAAGCTAGAGACAGGGCGGACCCAGAGGCCTGATGTAGCCACGTTTCTCAGATGGCCAGTATGTCCAGGTCCTGGAAGGTGATGAGGTAATTTACATCCCAAGCATGGGCTGGGTTGGACCTGGCGTTAATGAGGGCAGCTTTCAGGCGTAATGGGGCTAGTGGGGCCTAACATTTGGATGAGCTGACCTGTTGGTATGAGGGAGTTGGGCTAGCAGCAAGCCTGCTCCTGTTGACTTGGGAGAAGAGGTTTTCATCATGAGTGGGCTTTTGTTTCCCCTTGGGTGCCGCTAGGGATGTCTTTGCAGGGGTGCAGCTTGGCGTGAAGGCTCCTTAGGTTGCCGGCAGGTAGCATAGTGGTAAGATGAGCGTTGGGGGCTTGTATCTTGGTGTAGGCTTGCATATAGTCTGTTGTGCAGCAGTGATGCGGCACGTCTGTGCTCTTAACTTAAAGTTCCTGGCTGGGATAGCCTCAGGTAGGCAGTGCAGAGTCACCATAGTTGTCACCATAGTTGTTGTGAGGCTGAGTCTAGTGTTTCTGATATGAGTGGGTACTGATACCATACTGCAGAGTACACTTTCTGAAGGGAGTGTTGGCTCAGTGGCAGGATTCATGACAGAGGGCGTTGTTTGCAGAGGATCCCTTGTAGTTCCACAGTACTGTTAAGCCTCAATCTAATAGTCTAATTACTCCCCCCATTAAGACCTTGCCAGACCAGGGCGGTTGGAGGGGGGGATTGGAAATCGCTCCAGACCCAGAGATAACCAGTCAGTTTAGGTGGAGCTCAGTGTAGTGTTTGAGCACTAGCTGGAGTTTTCTGCTGCTTTGGCATGGGCGCACTCACCATCGTAACATCCTCCCTGCTTCTCCCCCTTCTTCCTTGCATCCTTCGTCATTGTGCAGTACTGGGTAGCAACCCAAATATGCAGCCCGCTCCAAAAGGGTGTTCGCTGGTCCCGCCTGTGCATGCCAAATTTGGTTTTCAAGACTGATACGCTAGTCGATTGTGGAGGAGCATACACAAAGAAAGAGAACTTTTTTTTTCTTTGGAAAGACAATGTGGGTGTCTGCACCAAAAATCTACAAGTACAACAACTCTTTCCTTGACCACTGTTCTTAGCAAGGTCAGGACTGCCTGCCGCCTCCATTAGGATACATTTGTCGACTATAACATTCTTCATCAAAGCTACACGTAATCCTGTTTTTCTTTGCCAGCTTTACATATAAGCTGTTTATGAGGGGTTTACCATGCTCTTTCCCTCCATTTCGACAAACCATGCCATCCTGGGAGCCATTACTAGCTCACAAGTTCACCTTTGTTACCTATCCACAAATCGGACATTACATTCCTCGATTGTAAGGTCACTTTCTTGGTGTTCACCACTTCATCCAGGCATTTTGGGGAGCTCTAGAACTTGACAGCAAGGATCCTTTCTTGATATTCCACAAGAAGGTACTCAGGCCAAATTTCTACCGAAGGTGGTATTAGACTTTACATTGAATGAAGTCATCTCAATCCTCGTATTCCTTGGACATCAAGCAAGTCCTTAGGTTTTATTTGCATCGCACTAAGGGTTTCGGAATACCCACAATCTCTTGGTGTCCTCTGGTAGAGTTAATAAATGCCCAAAACTATCCAAGCAAGGGCTGGCCCAATGGATTGTAGTCTCTATCATCTTCAGTGGTCATAACTTCAAGTTGCAAGCTACTAGCAAGTAATTAAAAAGTCACTAGCTACCTCAGCTTTATACATACACAGAGCCAGCACACCATTTCGTACTTGCCAAGAGTCAATATATAACTATCCACTAGCTAGTGCCCATTGCAAATGTTGTGCCCTGTCTACCATACCTGACAACAGTGCAACGGAGTGCCTTGGGGCTTGTTACTGTCCACTCCACCAGGAGCAGAATGGTGGCAATGGCCTTCCATGCAGGATTGTCTTTTCAAGACATATGCAGAGCCACTACCTGGAAGTTTCTCCACACGTTCGCAAGGCACTAGACGGCCTTGATGTAGCAACAAGACAGTGCTGCGTTTTCTTTTCTCTTGTGTATGTGCAACCTATCCCATATATCGCTCACAACAGGCGCATACAGATCTTGATTTATGCTACACATGTATAAGGATATTGTGAGAAACCTGACGGCGTCCTCACCTTTACTCCCCTTGGATCCTTTGCTCTGGTAGCCACGGAAGGGCCATCGCTTTTGGATCCCGACCCTGGGGGCGGACAAGCGAGGCAGGATCACCTGAGTTGGGGGCCCTTGGGGATTGGAGAGGGGACGCCCAAAGGCGAGGCATGGTACCCCCCCTCTTCTAGTCCCGACCTATCCTACCCTCCCTCTACTGTCATAGGATATTGTTATGCATGTCCTGCCCCACCCCAAGACTTTCCGTCTAACACTCACACTCGGAGACCACCAACCTCTTAATATCACCATAGTAATAGGACAAGAAGGAGAAGATTTGACGCGTCACACCCGGACCATCTTGAATATTACTCTAACATTGAGAAGGGGAAGAGAAAATTAACAGTAATACCACCTTACTGTCATAAGGACTCCCTTAGAACTGAGATACGGTATACTCCTGTTTCTGACAATGACCTATTCACCCCCACCTCCCTCAACCTTCAGGGTATATAGTAAGGTACACAGTCCTCTTTCCCCCAGGTACCACACAAGTACTGTGACAAAGAAGAGGGAGTCAGGAGGAATACAGACTTCATATGTGAAACACCACTATGGTACTGGGACGAAGAAGATGCAGATTGCGGCTCACCAACATCCCTATTGGCCACGACCCATTAACAAGGCCAGGCAGGGTCAGGCAATTGAAATCAACCATGGCCACCTGCAACCTGTTAAGCTCTCAGGAGGGTATAAAAAGGACACAGGCATTCAGCAAGAGGAACAAGTCGGGAGAAGAGCTGAGGAGCTCTGGCTGCCCAGTACGAGCTGGGATGAACGGGGATGCTGAGACGCCGCGGGGCTGTGTGAGGAAGGCCCCAGAGAAACCGTAGCTAGAGGCCCACATCTCCAGCAAAGGAGAGAGTTCCAGAGAAGGGAGCTGGGAGGCGTGCTGATCACTTGTTACATTGGTAAAATTAGATACTTGTTCCCCTGGGCCAGGACAGGAGCCCAGGAGGGTCTGAGGGGCAGGTGGTGAGGTCCTGACCTCAGACAGCAAGGACGTTGACCCAAAACAAAGAAAGCACAACCGGCAAGTGAGAGCCCGGTGTGTTGAAGTAAGCAAGTGAGATACCACATTGCAACCCGATCGTGTAAGTTTGAAGACGCGTCGGGTGAAACTGACAAGCGAAAAGACAAGGATACATAACAGCACAATGGTTGCGTGTATGATTACATGTTCGCGAATGACTGTAAAGAAAGGAAGTGTCTGCAAAGAGTGGAGCTGTGCACCGACACGAAAACTGAGCGAAATATAGATCTTAAAAGGGGGGAGCTGTGTGAGAAGAGAAGTAGGAGCACAATTCCCAAAGTTAATGGGAAAGTATTGAAATCAGGCAAAGAGTTCTGAAAATAGATATGCCAGTTTACATGGCATCTTTATTTTCCTTTCCCATTGCTTCTTCACCCATCTATTTTCCCTCTACCATATTTACATCTGCAAAACCTTATAATCAGGCCCATATTCCCCAGATATTTTCAGATTTACCCAGACATCCATGTTGCTTATATCTCATGCTTTCCAGTTCATAATATTTATCTATCCCTCCCAAGCACTCTGCCTATAAAGGAGTATCAACTGTCACCCCTTTGCAAGCTATATCCCTTTTGGCTACCAAAGTCCCCAGTGAGATTAACATTCTAACATTTTGAGGGGGGTTTACTGCCCCAAATACCAATAAGAACCATCTTATGGTCATGGGCTATTTCCACATTTGTGACAAATAAGGATTTTGAAAGAAGCTACCAACCTCTATCTTACACCTAAGGGATATCCAAAGCACCTGTTGCCACCTGTAACAGAAGAGTCAGAAATGCTTCCATTCTCCAGTAAACTCAGCAGCTCAGGTTGCACTTTCAATGGACCTGTTCTCTCTCTTGGAATCACTCCAGCACTATCCCTAAACCTCCCATTCCACACCTATTTTCTTGCTAACAGTTTGAAAATCCATCTTAAGGCAGGGATCGAAATTAAGAAGGGATAAGCAGGAGCTAAAAGCCGCTCCTGGGTATCCAGCGTTAACCAGTGATCAGGAGCTATCGCTGGGGAACAAGGAGTTAGTCCATAGCATTCTGCAAATATGACTTCCACATGCAAGCATATAATTCTGTCCATTATTTATGACCCCTTATGCTTTAAATGTTGTACATAGATGTGTCCTTCTAATGTTTATTTATAGTGTCCCAAAAGCAGAGAGTTACATTTAAATAGGTATGCTTGTTCAGCATTAGTTGGCCTGGGGAGCCAAAAGTAGCTCCTGGTAGCAGTTGGTGTCAAGCTAACCAGGCTCTTCAAGGCTACAAGCAGGAGCTAAATAGCTCCCAGCTCCCCTCAATTATCAGTGCTCAACAAAGATCCATCCCTCACTATGTGGTCCAGTGATAGGATCCTTGCAACAGTCACAGATTTCTACCACAGTCTTCTACTACAACCAGCAATCAGAGCAAGGATTTACCATATAACTCTTTATCCTAACCCAGAGATGGTAACAGATGTCAACAGCATGCTAAAATGTCTTTGACTGCTCACACGTAGTCTTTCATGTTCCAGCTGTTAGTACACCTCACCAGTCACTTAATATCTAAAGGAGTCATCAAAGTCTCCTCCATCTCCTTCAAGAGCTCAGGTTCATCATTGCCAGTCACTAAGCTTTTTCAAATCACTAGTCACATTATATAACTCAAAAGGGGGAGCGCTGAGAGATTACATTGAAATCATTCATAAATGTTTTGACCCTCCTTAACACATCCCTTGAGAAATGTGCCTTCATATCCAGATCCCACAAGAACTTACCTAGAATGCATATACCTAAGATCACGTTTTGTAGCTCTGAAAGGAAAACAATCAAAAATGTAAGGAAGCCTTGTTAGAAATAATAAATTTGCCTTACCCCAATAGCATCAGATTACAGATTTCCACATCTCACAATAGCTGGTGACTTTGGCCATGATGGTCCTTCCATTATGGGACAGCACCTAAGCAGCATGTACCTGAATGTCGATCCCAAAATGCTGTGTCTTATTCCCACTCCACCTTATCTCGCGCCTCATCAGGAGTCCCTTGTGTCAATGAGCTAAACTTTGCATGGCTTCCGTGTTGCCTGTAATTTGAAACCAAAGACCTTACTATAACTCTCAATTAGGTCCAGTAGTGGGGCACGGGATGCTTCAGGTTCTCCAGCATTGGGTCTTTAATAGATTCACATGCTTTGAATATTCCCTGTCCTCAAGCTGGGAATACTCGGTACATTAATAGAGCAGTTTCAATTATAAGACCAAAAAATGCACTCCCTTAAGTGCTCCATCAGACTCATTTTGAGGCATTCCTCCACTTAGATCCACCACTGGAGGCCATCTTCAGATTCATTACTGCACATTCATGGTTGGGTGTCATCTCCAAAGTTCTCATTTTGTTTGACTCTTTTCTTCAAGTGTCTTCAACCTACAGCTTCAACTTTGACATCTTCTGAAAGCTACAGGTAAGTATTTTGCTATTGTGGTTTTTGGGAGCTTCTACTGCTCTTGGTACTCCCCTAAGGCAGGCATACATTTACTCTGTGTTCCTTCAAGGTAGAGTACATTGAAGTGTGCCTTTCTCTCCTCACCATGACTAATCCTAATGAAAGGGCCTTTTCAAATCCCCCTCTACTTGCCGATTTAAAATCGATCTACGTGGAACACAGGCATGAGGAATATCTTTACTGCCTTTACCTTGCCCACAACTTGGATTGTTGATCCATGTGTGAGTCTTGTTTAGGGACTCTTGGAAACCTAATCTACATGGTGCTTATTGAGGTGACATTTGTCTTGTCTGCCTTTCCTTCTTACTAGCATTGCCTTTCCTTCTTACTAGCATTGTTTACTTTCATCTTATTTCATCATTTGAAGGTATTCTGTATTGAATGACTGTAGGTGTGACTTATGAGGCACCTTTCCCAAGGGAAGCCTAGTCAAGGAGAATCCTTGTCTACAAGAGGACTTGTCTGTGAGAGGGCCTCATCTACGAGAGGGCCTTGTCTACGAGAAAAGTTCATCAACGACAGGCTAGTCTACGAAAGAGCCTCATCTACGAGAGAACATCATCTACAAGAGAACCTTGTCAACGTGAGAGCCTTACTAATGAGCAATTCTCTTCTATGAGAAAGGCGACAGGACTTTGTCTATGAGAGAGCCATATCTATGAGAGAGATTCACCTACGACTGTCTGTGAAAGGTTTTTTTCTAATAAGAGGCCTCGTCTATGACATGTTGGTCAATGACCAGGACTCTTCAAAAGCCTTAGTCTATGGGAGGCCTAAAGAAGTTTCTCTTTAACAAACCTGTCTGTGAGGGGCTTCGACCATGAAAGTTTAACCAACAAAATGCCTATTCTGCAAGAGGCCTAAGGGGCCTCATTACAACTTTTCAGGTGTGGAAATAACATGCCGGTATTACGGTATGCCGGCACGTTTCTGCACCAGCAAAGTACAAGTTTGCTGGTGGGGTGGCTGTAATGACCTCCAGCTAAATTCTGGAGCTAATTCAACACCATACCGGCGAAAAATAGCCAGTATTACCGGCACATGTGATACCGGTGCTGGTAATACCGGCAAGTCCCCCATGTAGTCCTATGGGACTCCATGGAATGGGGATTTAGCACCCTTATGGCACTCATAAGCCAGCAGTAATCTTGCCGGACTAAGTGCCGGTAACGGTATTACCAAATTCCAGTATCATGGCGGATTTACCGCTAGGATATCGGCAAAGTTGTAATGAGGCCTTAGCTAGTCCGCAAGAGGTATACGCATGACAAAGACTCATCTTTGACAGAGATTCAACTACAAGCCACCTTGTTCTCAGCAACATAATGGGCAAAGGTCTCATCTATGAAAGGCCTAATGTTCAGGATGCCTCATTGTCGAAAGACCTTGTGTGCAAGATGCCTCACCCCTCATCTATGAAATACCTTATATGCAAGGACTCTCATCCATGACAAATTATTGTTTGGGTGGCCTAGTCTACAACTTCTCACGTGCGAGAAGTCTTGTGTTCAACAGAGCTGGTAAACAAAGTTTTTGTCAGTGAGAAGTCTAAAGTGGGGCCTCCTCTAAAAAAGAAAATAAACCTATAGTCTTGCGTTGAAGGGCTAGAGGCATTTATTGGGATGCCTCCTCCACATATACATCTGAGCGGCATGAACGGGTTGAATGCGTAGCGCCAAAGAAAGAACTTCCAGGTGGAATAAACATCTACGTTTTCAATGCAGTTTTAAAGACCTGTATGAGCAGAACTTCAATCCTGGAGCCCTCCAGTAAATGTCAGTTGAATTGCAAATGCTTTTGGAAAGAAAATAGTGGTGGCAAGAGTTACCGCGATACAGATAGGAAGCTCGGCAGCCATCTAGATGAAATGCAAATGCTTTTGGAGAGTACGTTCTGGTTGCAGAATCCACTGCGATACAGATAGCAAGCTCTCCAGCCATCTTGCCCTGATCTAACAGACATATCCCTCAAATTAAGCCCACTGTTGGGTTGCCTTTTTGGGGCAACAGAATTGAGCTGTGGGTATTGTGAGAAACCGGAAGGTATCTCATCCGCTAGTCTCCAGGGATCTGTCATCCAGGTGGCCAGGACACGGAGATCACCACTGGATCCAATTACTGGGGGTGGACCAGTGTAGGAGGATCACCTTGATGAGGGGTCTTCGGGGAGTGAAAGTGGGACACCGAAGGGTGAGACACGGTATCCCCTTCTCTGTAACACCTTCTCCCCATCCTACGAGGTAGGATACTTAGAAGCTCAACCCCCTTCCCAACACAAACACTTTCTCATGGACAGTTCATCGTGAGCGATAACGGATTAACACCAGAGCCGTATACCTGACATGTCCTAACACCATGGTCAAGCAAGGTCAGGCAATTACTGATCATTACACACACCTGACTCCCATCACACTTCCCCACGTGGATAAAAGGCAGAGCACGAAAGCACATTCTGAGCGAGGAAAAGCACACAAGGAAGCAGCAGTTCCAAGATGGCAGTTTAATACAAGAAGAAAGGCGGCGAGACTGGAGAGGGTTGCAAGGAGGGAAGAACCCTTGACCTCTAGAAACAGTTATTGTCACGAGCCTTGGAAAGTGAGAAGACTTAAGACTGGGAACTGAAGCTAAACAATCCTCTGCTGTGCATCAAAGGTATCCGGGGCGCTCCCGTGTCGATAAACCAGGCTGGGAGGAGCGATTGCTGGTGTGGGGCTGTCCTTGGCTCCTGCAAGAAAGCCACACTAGTAAAAGTAGCACATTCAGTGAGTCAGAGAAACTGATACGAAATCAGCTTGTGTTTGAACCAAGGTTGTATGCGTCTGAAGCGCATGTGATGAGAGGCGCGAAAAAGTGGAACTAAAAGAGGGAATGGACTTTGAAAAAGCCAAATAAGATTCTGTGTACAGAGTGGTCCGGAGCCATGTGGGTGCTCATTTGTAGGTCTCTGTTAGGTATCCAACTGAATGGCGACTGCATTGTAAACAGGGAACTTTGTATCGAACTGGTCCTGCGACGGGTCAGGCTAAAAACCTGTGCACTTTCAAAAGTCTTCGATAAGTATAAAGTGAACTGCAATTCGTCTGAGCACGGCTGATGGAGACTAATTGAGAGTGGAAAAGGGATCTGAGCCCGTCTGACAGGGATCCACAGTGAACTGTGAGTCCCCCGAGAAGGAATATTTCTAGAACCTTAAAATAAAAGGATCCGAGCCCGGCAGAGGGGGATCCAGGTAGAGACAGCCAAATCACATAATTATAAGAAGAAATAACTTTCTGTTTTTGTTTTGTACATCAGTCCCTCTGAATCAAGAGACTTTGATGAGGAAAGAGACTTGGGCACAGAAGGCCCTGATGCTGGAATTGGAACTGTATCCTCGTGTCGAGGAAGCTAGAGTGTGTGCTTGGCTAGAGTGAACCGCCTTGCCCTATGCTGAAAACGTGGGGAAGGGAGGCCAACGGCCCGAACATTCTGACTTATCATTTTATGAACACTTCTTTCTTTTGCATGAACATTTCTCCACACTATTTGTAAATTAGCGGTAAGGATTGGCAATAGGTTTTTTAGTATAGGCCCTTTTATTTTGACATGACGCTACTAGGACTGCATTATTATTATTTGATAGTCGTAGCTTGCTCCCATCTGTAGATTTAGGTTTAGTTCATTAAACACCCTTGAACTATGGTCACTTGTGTCTGTCTTACTTCGATCCAATGCCTTCCTTACATAATTGTTTCGGGCTGCACTATCCCTCCTTTCACTACTGGTATTAGGAGTCTGGATTTACACACATTTTCTTCAGCTGCTCTCAGGTCATATCACCCACCGTAAGGAGCCCTCACATGGCACTTTCGTGAATACCCATGGGCGTTCTCAATATTACTAGTAACACGGATCCTGAACACGACATTTGTACCAGAATTACCACAACACAATGCAAATATATTGTCCTTGTCAGTAAGCCACACAAGCATGTCTTAGTAGTCATGGCCCACCCCCACCAGGGGCACTACAGGCAACCGGGTAAATTGTATGCTCTTGCATTGCCATACCTCACAGCAAAAGTAACAAATGGGAAAGTGTCTATGCTTTGGATCCCAGGCTTCCGCAAAACATTTCTTAAAATGATGGATGCCCCCATTGCCTTTTTAACTTCGAAGATCTATTACATTTGCTGCAATGCTCAATTTTACTCATTTCGTACTCTGTCAAGACTGTTTCCAACGAATGTACTCCAACATGAGATGAGCCACATAGATGAGCTCTTTCTCAAAGGATGAGCCAGGTTATTAATGCTATAACCTTCCTCACTTGCATACCTGCCTTTTAAAGAGATCATAAAACACCCTGCTAGAAATCTTGCAGTCTTCTACCAGATTCGTCCTGTTTTCTGATGTTTATGAGGTCCATGCTGAAGTACCTTGAATGCAGGACAAAACTGGTCTGACACTAAATATGCTGACTTACACTCCTGAAGATACCAATAAAGGGCAATTTTAACTGTAGCCTAAGTTATGGAAACCACCTCCAATAAGGTAACCTCAATTAAGACCTTCAGTTCTGCAAGGAAAAAACATTTGCATAAATGTTATGTTACTGATAGCACCTGTATATGCTTCCAGTTTGAATAAACATATTGCCAGTGGAACTTGATGGAAATGGTCACGTTCCACTTGGTTTTGTGTTTGGAAGTCGGGCAATGCAATGTCACCTTCACTGTCCCTAAGAGTACACATTGTTGTTAAAATGACGCTTAAATTATATGTTTTCCACTCTTGAGAAACTCCAATTCTCAGAGTGGCAACATTAATGTTCACAAACTCTGACGGAGGCAATCGCCCTGCCTGGAAACACAAGAGTCACTTGTGCTTCACTCTCAAGTTAGTTGTCCAAACTGCGTCAATGACCAAACTAGGTAACGCCTGTGGCCCCTTCTTGGGTTTTTGCAGTGCTGGTTTGCATATTGTAGGGGGTCAGAAATTAGAGGCGGACACAAAGTTGTAATGTTCTTTGTCAGAATATTTTTAAAACCAAAAAACGGGTTGTAAAAACGCCTCTCAAGCCCTAGCCTAAAGAAAGAGTTTCCCTGCCTAGGAAACTAAAACTAAGAATCAGTCTGTGTCAAGTAGTTATTAACTTAGAAACTGTCCTTGTGTCAAAAACCTTCTAATCTGACCCTCACACTAGAAACAAACAACTAAAGGTGCTGGAAAATGTTTCTGTCTTGATGTTTAGTGAACAATCTTCATAATCAAAATATAAAGACAAATCAAACAAAAGTGTTTTCCAAGGAGAAACACTTGGATGCAGAGGGTGGTTCCCTTCCACTAGATTTTTAGGTAGGATGACAAAACGGTTTCTTTTGAACAACAGTTTTGCTGTATCAACAATTCCTTTGAGACCTTAGCACGGAATTCAGAAAGTTCTTGTTCAAATAATGAATTCCAAAATAGTCTTTCTTTAGTTTTTCTTGTAACCTTGAAGGATTTTCTGGTGTACTCCTCTACAAGATATCCTGTTATGGACTTCTTGGACACTCTGGTTACACAGCTTTGGTGGATTGCCTGGTATGCTCCTCTGCCAGGAATCCTTCACTGGGGTTTTACAGATCCTTTTCTGTCCTTTCACTGTCCTTTTCACTATGCCACATCAGCGTCTAATTTGTTCTGTTCAATGTATTTACTTGGGGTAACACTTGCGTCAATGTATTTAATTATGG
Source organism: Ambystoma mexicanum (assembly GCF_040938575.1). Lineage (NCBI taxonomy): Eukaryota > Metazoa > Chordata > Amphibia > Caudata > Ambystomatidae > Ambystoma > Ambystoma mexicanum. Next base: position 1,143,796,576 of record NC_090935.1, on the reverse strand, counting down.
AAACACTTGCTTCAGCTCTCCCACACATTGATATCTCATGCATATGTATTGTTTAAGGTTTTTTTGCTGCATTTTATCTTGTTTGTATCCAAATATTCTTCGACTTGACACCAAATTTTGTTTGCATTTAAACTGCTTCTGAGCTTTGTCCATATCAGCAATCTCAAACAATTCATTCACTTGATTGTATGCGCGCCCCGGGGCCCTATTGACTCTGCACAGACTCACTGGTAGTCCACAGCATCTCCTACTTATGGCGAGCCTCCGCAGTGAAACTTCCTCCCTGGATTGGCTTCTTACACGATGCAGACGTTTCCCCAGCGTTTCCTGCCGCTCTGCGTTCACTCGTTAGCTTCCCTCTGTGGCTTGGATTGGAGAATGCTGTTTTCCGGCATGACCGTACCTTCAGGAGCAGCGCCTCCCGGTCCTTGTACGGTCTTTCAGGTGTGCCTGCTGCGCCTCTCATTCCTTCACGCCACGCCCGTATGTGTGACTCATGTTTGGGAGCAGCCTCATGGATGTGCCCGTCTTCTCTCTGTCGGTTTTCTCCCGTACTGCGTGCTGTTTATTGCGGATTCCATTTTTAAATGCCCCAGGCACTTTAGGTTCAACAAACCAACTAGGCTGTACGTTAGTTTTTGGGCTTCTCTTAATTTGCATCAACTCTTCCCTCCTCTTCTTCGTCTTAGCACTTGAGGCTTTATGGGAGCTGAAGTCCATAGGTGTAATTGGATTTCGAAAATGATTTAGTTCAAAAGTTTCATATAAAGAAACACCAGAAACAGAAGATCTTTTATGTGTGTTGTGAATGTTTGAAGTATAGATGGGATTCTGACTACATTGACAGTATGCCAATGGAAGTTTGGCAATCATAGGGTTTTCTTTGCCTCCGATGATGTTCCTTCTCCCCAGTAGTTGTCCCCTCCTATGTGATCCCCCCTTATATAGCAACCCCGAGGATCAGGATCAGGTAGCGGCTGCCGTCCCCTGGCTACATGGGAGGACGTCACTGCCTGGAAATCGCTGCTGAATCCTCTGGATTCATCACAGTACTACCCATAGTTACCCGCCCATGTCACAATCTCCTATCCAGAGAGAAGGGGGCACATCTGGTATAAAGGCGCATCCCCCACTAAGTGTGAGCACTGTGGTCCTAAGGTTTTGGGGAATTTCTGACTGTTGGACGTGCCTCACTATTGTAGAGACACACTTTTTTCACGGCAGCTCTTATAATAGCAATAGTCTTTGTTCCGGTTTCTACAGTAAGACCTCAATCCTTTTAGTTGTCTTCCCCACCAAATATTGTCTCTCTGTTACGCATAGCGAAGACAGACTGACACACGACATCCAGCAAGATCTCACTCCCTTAGGTTGTCTTCCCCAGTGGATGTTGGCTCTCTCTATGCATAGCATAGCGAAGGCAGTCTGACACATGTCATCCAACAAGATCACACTCCCTTACGTTGTCTTCCCCAGTGGATGTGGCTCTCTTTACGCATAGCATAGCGAAGTCAGTCCGACACACGCCATCCAGCAAGATCTCACTCCCTTAGGTTGTTTTCCCCAGTGGATGTTGGCTCTCTTTATGCATAGCATAGCAAAGGCAGTCTGACACATGCCACCCAGCAAGATCTCACTCCCTTAGGTTCTCTTCCCCAGTGGATGTGGCTCTCTTTACGTATAGCATAGCGAAGCCAGTCTGACACACGCCTCCATCAGGGTATATTTTATTTTCAGCAATTTCAACGTAAGCTGCATGCGCGCAGCCGTAATCTCGTTACTAGAAAATGAAAATGTACAGATTCATAAAGAACTTTCTGATAATTCCCTCCAATAAATTCTATCAGTGGGAGTAAAAACTGTCCTCTTTTTGAGCTGATGTGCCGTTCATTCAAGTTTATGCATACATGTATCGCAATCTCTTTTGCAAGAAAAATGGCAGAGACCCATGCTTTTACAACCAATAAGCCTTTCAGTAGATTGTATGAACAAGATGTGTGTAAGTAGCAGCCCTTAAATGTTGCTCTCAGTCTTTCAATCACGGCCTGCTGTCCTCCCAACTTTCTCCAGCATGGGGTCTGGCATGGATTCACATGCTCATGAATATTCCCCGTCGTAAGGCTGGGCATCCTTGGTAAATAAAAAATCAGTTCCAGTTTCGTTTCTGAACTGTCATTCTACTAGTAACTAGTCTCTGGATCATATTGCCCCCAGCCAATGACTGCTCTCTACCTAAGCCCCTCCTCTGGCAGCCATCTTCAGATTTCTACAGCACGTCCAAGTGCTGGGAGTCCTCGTGATTTAGCTCTCGAGCTTTTGCTGCGTTTTGCGTTTTTTTGAAGAGTTTACTCTTATATTTTCGGTCAATCGAGCCTCAAGCTCCACCGATTCTACTTCCGATCAACGGGGACCCGTTTTTGGAACTTTCTATGCCCCTCAAGGGCATCTTTTCGTCGAGTTTCCACTTCTCTGAGGATTCCAGAAGATCTTTGAGGCCTACCCTGCGTGGTCATGGCCCAGGACAAAGGAAGCATGACGCCTGTTGGACCCAAGCTGTTCAGGAGCTGCCCTGGATGCGGGCTACAGAACGTCTTTAAGGAGGATGAGCACTCTCGGTGCCTCTACTGCCTTCACAACGACAAATCGCACGTGGAGAAGGACTGCGTTTTGTAAGAACATGTCCAAACGGACAATGAGGGATCGTCGTACTCGACTCGCCAACTGGCTGGAGGGGAAGAGCCCAGCAGCAGGTGAGAAGAGGTAGAAGTCTGACCAGTCTTCTAAGACCTTTGAGGGGGCACTGGCGACGGGGGCCCAACAAAAGGCAATGCACTGCGAGTCCGCGGGCACCGGGAGCGCCGATCGGTCGGGCCCCTCGGCTGCCAGGCTGGGCGCATTATCACCGACGCCATCAACCACACGCCAACGCTCTGGCTCGGGGAAGAGGAAATCAGAGAATCCGGGTAAGCTTCGGGAGAAGTCCCGGTCGATCCCGACAGAGACAGCCGAGGGGGAGCGAGGCGGTGACCCTCCCCCCAAGGTGAAGGCCTTAGGCACGCCCAAAGTCGCGGAGGCCCTGATTCACCCAGCTAAGGCCTCGATCGAGGGAGTCGTGGCGGCCCTGGCGAAGCGTGCGGAGGCTATCCCAGTGGAGACGACCTCTGGGCCTAGAGTTTCCCTGCCACTGCAGAGGGAATCCTCTTTTCAGCCTATCGATAAGACCCCCGTGGAACCCCGGGCGGAGAAAGAGGGGGTAGAGGGCCCAGTGGCCATTACAGACACAGATACCACTTCTGAAGATGAGCTGGCTGGCGTCGCAAAGATCTGGACAAGAAGTTTGAGGCGGTCCGGTCCTACGGGAGGGATCCCGACGAGACCGACGATGAAAACCAAGGCGGTGCCGAGGAGGAACCGCGGGCCGTGGAGGGGACGGATGATCCTACTCCCCAACCGTTGCTCCCATCGCAACCGGTGCCTATGCCACAAGACAAGTCAGGAGCAATCTTGATGGCTATTCAGGCCTTGTGTACAGAGATAAGGACAAGGTTGCCCTTATCCCCAGCGGACGATCCAGCGGAGCCTGGACCGTCGGGAAGCCCGCCGAGCAAGCGGAGGAGAACTCATCCCCCTCCTCCTTTCCAGCCTTTACAGCCATCACAGCCTTCACCTCCTTCCCCTCTTCCGAGGGATTAGACGGGAACAGAGACGACGACGGGGACGGATGATGACAGTGGTGACGACAGAATGGACCTTCCATCACCACCTGCTCGGTCCTCCCCTCCCGACGAAATTGGCTCCTTCCACGCCATGAACGCCAGGGCATCAGAGCTTTTCCAGCTCTGTCCCTAAGTGCCGAAGAAGGAAGGTTTCCTCTAGCAACAGCGCAAGGCCAAGAGGAAGACTGTCCTCTCAGTCCCGTTAATGGACGACATCTGGAACGACGGGCTGGTGCTCCTGAAGAACACGTCCACGTCTCCTGCTAAGAGGGACCGGTACGAAAAGAAGTACCGGGTCCCGGACTCCGCCCCCATGTGCCTCAGGGCACAGCCGTCCCTGGATTCAGTCGTCTCCGTGGCGTTGAAGAAGAAAGCGGCGGGGGCGACGGCTTCAACTTACCCGCCGGACGGCGATGGGAAGAAACTGGACGCCATGGGACGGCGGGTCATCTCGTCGGCGGCGACGACTATTAAAGCGGCCAACGCCCTCGCGATTGTGGCACGCTGCAACAGGGAGCTGTTTTTTAAGATCGCTCCCCTGTTGGACTTCCTCCCGGACGACAGGAAGGCGAGGTGGCTTCGGACCACGCCATCACGGTGGCCATGGACATCGTTGACACCGGCTTTCGCCAGATGGACAACAGCGTTTGCCTTCGTCGGCACGGCAAGCTCAAGGCCACCGACTTTCACCAGGACATGCAAACCAGGGTTCTGGACATGCCCTTCGACGGGAACAACTTGTTCGGCAAGACAGTGGATGAGTCACTGCAGGCCATCAAGGCGGACACCGAGACGGCTCGGGCCTTGAGTGTTCTTCAACAACGACGGCCGTCCTTTTGAAACTCCGGAGGCAAGCAAGGTGCCTCCAAAGGATTCAGCGGCGGTTCCTCGTCGTACCGCCAAGTGGCCCGCTCCCCGTCGCAGGAAGCCTACAGAGGACGCGGCAAGACAGGAGGATCTCGTCGTCGTTGCCAAGGAGGCCAGGGCGGCATGGCCGCGGCCAAGCAGGACTGAACTGGTCGTGGTGTCGGGCCCCCACCCAAGCACCCCGGTGGGAGGCCGCCTGGCAAAATTCCTCAGCGTGTGGGAGTCCATCTCCACGACCGTTGGGTGCTAGATGCCCTGGCCCGCGGGCGCACCCTGGAATTGCAGAGGTGTCCCTGTATACAAGCTGTGGCCAGGAAGGAAAACCACATCCCATAACTACTTCTGGGGGTACGAGCGATGCTAAGGAAGGGAGCCATAGAACTTGTCCTAAAAAGGCTCTGGGGCTCTGGAGTGTACTCGCGGTACTTCCTCGTCCGGAAGAAGACCGCGGTTGGCGACCCATCCTGGACCTTCATCGTCTAAACAAGTACATCAAGTCTCAGAATTTCCGGATGGTCACCCTCCAGCACGTACTGGGGCAGCTGGAGGGAGGCGATTTCCTATCGTCGCTGGACTTGGAGGATGCCTACTTCCACATCCCCATTCTAAAGGGACATCGCAAATTCCTACGATTCGTGGTCCAGGGGTGGCACTACCAGTTTAAAGCCCTTCCCTTTGGATTGAAGTCGGCGCCCAGGGTATTCACCAAGTGCCTGGCACCAGTGCAGGGGATTTACGTCTACCCCTACCTGGACGACTGGCTCATCCGAGCAAGGTCAAGAGAACTCGCCGTCGATCACACAGCAAAGACCGTCCAACTGTTCACAGATCTGGTATTCTTGATCAACTTCGCGGAATCCCACTTGGTACCGTCGCAAGTCGCCCTGTTCCTGGGAGCCAGACTCGACACAGTGGCGTGATTGGCCTCCATGTCGGAGGAAAGGACGAAGGCCATCCTGGGCAAGGTACAACGGCTGTTGACCATGGAGGTGGCCAGGGTGAGGTACATCAAGTCCCTACTCGGCTTGATGTCATTGTGCATCTACCTCGTGCGCCTATGCAGGCTGTGGATGCGACCACTGCAGGAGTTCCTCGACGCCCGTTGGATGCAAGCGGCGGGCAGTCAACGAGACTTTCGGCCAAGCGATCCGGTGGTGGGGCACCCGCGTGCATCTAGCGGCGGGCATGGACTTCCAGACCCCGGCACATCAGGAAACGGTGACGACGGACGCCTCCCTGGAGGGTTGGGGAGCGCACACCGGAGATCTCCACGCAAGAGGCCTTTGGCTCCCGGAGGAGAGGTCTCTGCACATCAATGTCCTGGAGCTCCGAGTCGCGTTATGGGCCCTCAGGTCGTTCCTTAAGTCCCTCAAGGGCAAGGTGATAAGGATCTTCACCGACAACACCACCACAATGTTCTACATCGGAAGCAGGGGGGCACCAGATCCCCAGCCCTATCCAAGGAAGTACAGGATCTGTGGCACTGTGCCGTCGCCATAGGGATGTTTCTGGTACCCTTCCATCTGGCAGGAATAAAGAACACCATCGCCGACTCACTCAGCAGGGAGCTGCGGTCGTGCCACGAGTGGGAGCTGCGGCAGGATCAAGTGGATCTCCTAGTCCGACGATGGGGCAATCCCCAGATCGACCTATTCGCAACAGCGACGAACGCCAAGTGCCGGAGGCTCGCCAGCAGGTTTCCCCAGCCGGGGAAGCATGGGCCATGCCTTCTCATTCGCCTGTGACGGCCTATTCCTGTATGCGTTCCCGCCGTTGCTGCTGCGACTCATCAGTCAACTCAGACGGTCCCGGTGCAGGATGATCCTCGTTGCACCGGAATGGCTGAGGCCGCTTTGGTTCCCGGACCTTCTGGACATGTCAGCGCCCCCCCCAGTCAAACTGCAGACAGACGCTGATCTTCTCTCCAGAGAAGGAGGCGCCATCCTCCACCATGACCCGGGGTCGCTGAACCTGCAGGCCTGGCTCCTGCAGCACTAGAGTTTGGAGGGTACGATATCCCGGCGGACTGCAAGGAGGTGCTTGCAAAGGCAAGGGAGTCCTCGACTCTCAAGTGCTATGGACACAAATGGAATAGGTTCTCTGTCTGGTGCCGTGCACAGAAGATTAACCCTCTGCGGATTACGTCCCCTCAAGTACTTCTCCATCTTGCCAATGCTGCCCAGCTGCGAGATTGGTGATCAACCGTGGGATGCTGGATGAGCGAAAATTGGCTGAAATTAAATGGAGATAAGACAAGGTTATGGTAGTCGGTGCACGCACTGTCCTGTCTCTTTGGACTCCTTCCTTTTGGTCATCTGCGCCGTGCACCTTTCCTGTGGCGGTTTTGTCAGTTAAAAACCTAGGTGTTAAATTATCGGCCCCTCAGAACGGTTCGGTCTGTCAAGCGGCACACTTTCAACTGAAAATTCTCAAGAAGTTTTTACCTTTTATTCCATTTCATCTACGTGCCCCAGTGGTCTCTGCTCTGGTCCTTAGTAGAATTGACTACTGCAACTCTCTGTATCTGGCTCAGCCTGAATTTAGTACACCGTTTACAGGTGCTTCAGAATTCTGCTGCACGCCTTGCCACGGGTACTGCGTACCGGGAGCATATCTCAACTGCTGTCAGGTCCCTCCATTGGCTCCCAGTGGACAAGCGTGTGGTTTTCAAATCTCTCTGTTTGGTTCATAGGCCTTTTTTTGGGATAGGTTATTATGAGACGGGGTACAGATTGCATTCGAAAATGAAACACCATCTTAGAAAACAGTAGCCATCTTTAAATCGAGGCCTGGCGCTGCGCTGCAGCCGGCACAATTGGCCCAAGCACAAAATATAGAGATACGTGTGTGAATGCAGGAATGAGTTGCAGCCTGGCCAGTAGTGGGGAAGGCCAAATCCGTGAGGATCCATAAACCTCTGATTGTCTCATACTGTTAGTACGTGTAGCCTAAAGAAATGCGCCCTGCAAGGCCATGAGGAGGCCGAGAGCTCCTGTGAGCAGTTATCCCACGAGAAGGAGGGCACAAGCCTCTGACATATTTCTGCCCAAACCCTAAGTTATAGTGATCAGATGCCCTTGTCACAAGACCCTAACATTCCAAAGTACCAGCCAGCCCAAAACCCCAGATCATAAAACAGTTTAACATCCATTTGTTATAAAGATCACAGTAGAATATCCAAAGTCCCTGTAATTTGTGCTGTGAGGTGCCAGGGAGGGAAAGTAACACATTTAAAGCCCAGGGTGGGAAGACCTGCAACGGCACTGACGCGTCTGGGATCGAGCTGGGGTTTGTAAGATAGTATGACCTCGAGAGTATCCTGTGCGCTCTTGTCTGCAGTACCAGGTGCACATCAGGCCATGGATAGGGCAGGGTATGATTTGTTCTCTTAATCACCAATTTAGAAGCCCTATATCTGATGACGTGCTTGGAGGAAGCCCACATGGAAGGAGACGGACAGGAGCAGCTGGGACCAATGGCCTGGCATCCCATATGGAGCAGGCTGCCTATGTATAGTGTCGCACCAACCAGCTATGTGTGATGTACTTCAGTTGTGACGCTTTTCTCCTTTATAAACTGTCACCCATTTTGATTTCGTCAGAGCACTCCGTGGCAGCAGAGTTCTTTGCTATCTCTTTTTTATGAGAATAAACCTTGTTCTCATTGCAAGAGGTGTGCTGGTCCTTTTTCTCTAGTGGGTTGTTTTATTTCTGGAGTGAGCGTTGAGGGGCTTCTCTACACTTATACATGCCCTATCTGCAGATAAAGAGGAAGTGTTCCCACTCCAAGCCTCCACCCACACACCTTGAGCCCATTAGTGTAAGCCATATCCATTCCAGGACTTGTCTTATAGACCCCTATCCTTGTTACCACAAACATTGAACTTGCAGGACTGTACATCAGCAAAACTGTTGCCATCAATAAGGACAGCACAGTATAAACTCAAATAAATGACAATTAGCAATGGAACTGAAGCCTTTCCACCATACACACACGCACGTACGTACGTACGTACGTACGTACGTACGTACGTACGTACGTACGCGCACCTGCACGCACGCACGCACACACACACACACACACACACACACACCCAAGTCCCACCAGATTAATAGGACATCCATAATAACCAATCCTTAAATGTGTGCCTTCCTAAGCAAAGTATGTCTTGTGTCCCATAAAACAATCTGATTGAGGATATAATGAAATAAGATGCAAGGAGGATCAGAGGAGGAAGGCAACTACCGATGTATTGGGAGCAAGCAAAGCATTGAAGGCCCTAATACAACCATGGTGCTTGTGTGTGCAGGTCCAGGCACGCACCACTCGCCAATAGACTTAAGTAGAAAACAAACTGTGCTACCAGCCTGTTTTCAGCACCATTTGTGTCCAGATACACAATGTTTGCTATATAGTGTGCATTACAAATAACCAATAAATAGAATAAATAAAGCTAGAACGACAGCACCCACAGTGAACTACCGTAATCACTAAAGAGATACTACACAACAAAGCAATATGCCTCATTGAACTATTACACAACAGTGACCCCAGCCTACCTCTTCTTAGATAAAACTATCATACTCCCATTTATACCAAATTAGATCCTTCAACGTTATGAACAATACATTTTTTTCATGTAAATTTTTATTGGCATTTCTTAAACAAACTGTGGCAAAACAAACCCTTAACTCCCCTAGCTCGTCTCACGTTGCCTCCTACGCCAAGTTGCTGAATGCTTTAAAGGTCCACCGTCCAGGCCTCCTTCACTCCCCTCCGGCTTTCTGTATGCCCCCATCTCTTCCTTTGAGTCCTTCCAGGGCCCCGCTACACCAAGCCCATAAGCTGCATGCTGCGTGGACACCAGGCCGCCCTGGAGTCTCTTTTAAGAAATTGAAGGACCAAGTCCAATTCCAGGCAAAACTTGTGATAATGAGTACAACACTTTCTCTAGTGCTGCCAAGGACCAGACTTTTCCTATCCAGTCATGTTCCGCAGGTGCTTCCTTTGCCTTCCACCTATGGGCTACTAGCAGTGCCCGGCCATCACTAGGATCATGTATATCTTCTTTTGGGCTATCGTGTGCAGCCTATCCAAGGTACCATCCAGCCCCAAGATGAGCAGTCCTGTGTCTGCCCCAACGCCTGTACCCATCGTGTCCTGAAGTGATTCCCTTACCATCTCCCAAAAGGGCACTATCTTCGGGCATTGCCACCAAATATGACCCCAAGAGCCTTCCCCACCACATCCCCTCCAGCACCGAGAGGTCGTTGACTGAAACATGTTAGCTAACTTACAGGGGGTGAGATGCCACTGGTACATCATCTTTACCCAGATTTCCTGAATCTGGAGGGAGATCGTTAGTTTGGGGATGTTGGCCCACAGGGATTGCCATTGCTCTAAAGCAATAGATTGATTAGTCTCCTTTTCCCAGTTAGACATAAACGTCCACTCGCCGCCCGCTCCCTCCTCCTCCTTGAGCAGCCTGTACAGGTCTCCTACGAGGTGGCAGACCCCTGCGCTAGTTGTAACATATTTCTCAAATTGGGTCAGGTCCCTGGTTGCTGTCTCCTTTATCGTTGGTTGTAGGGCCCAATGCCTTAATTGTATATAGCGAAATCGCTCCGCCTCTCTCACTCCAAAATCTCTCTTACACTTGGGGAACGGTTTTATCTGCCCCCCCCTTCATATAGGTCCCCTAGGTACTTGCAGCCCCTCTCTTCCGACGCGTCAAAACCCGATTTGGCTCCCAGCCCAGGGGCGAACTGAGGGTTTGCGTAGATGGGTGTGAGAGGTGAAGGAAAAGTAGTGATCTTTGCTCTGCGCTCCACCTCGTCCCATGACCGACCAACCAACGCCTCTATTGCACTGCAGTACATCCTCCTGGGCCTGTCATCCCGGGGAAGCCACAGCACCTTTTCCAGCGCCGTTCCCACCATTGCTCTGTCCATGTCCCTACACATCTTCCCCCGGTCGTCCTTCACCCAATCCCGTAACACCCTAATCTGAGCTGCCCGGTAATAGTTTAACATGTCCGGTTCCCCCATCCCGCCCATATGTCTGGCCAATTACATCAACCTCCGGGGTATTCTAGGTTTCTTATTGTCCCAGATGTAGGCCTGAGTGAGTTTACTCAACTTCCTAAAGAAGGATGCCGGGGCCTTAACCGGTAACGCCATAAACAAAAATAATATCTTTGGGAGAATAATCATCTTCACGGCATTGATCCTACCCATCCAGGAAACAGCCAGCAAACCCCAACCCTGGAGCAGCCCCCCGATTTTCCCCAACAGCGGGGGATAGTTCCCCTCATATAGTTGCTCGATGGCCCCCGTAATATAGGTCCCCAGGTACTTGATCTTGTCAGGAGCCCAGGCGAAGTCCGAGCCCCTCCTCAACTCCCTTTCCGCCCCCTGGAACATTTGAAGACAAAGCACCTCTGATTTATTTTTATTGAGCATTAGCCCTGCGACCAGACCAAATTCTGCCATAACTCTCTCAACCACCTCCAGCGACTCCCGGGGGCTCGTGAGGGTCAGCAGCATGTCGTCTGCAAAGGTGGCCACCTTATGGGTTTTCCCCCCAAAAACTACCCCCTTAATTCCCTGGTGGAGCATAATTTTACTCGAGCGACTCCAGGTATATCGCATAGTGTAATGGTGACAACAGGCAGCCTTGTTTTGTGCCCCTAGACGCTACCACCGGGTCCGACGCCTCTCCATTGATCATCAAGCGCAGCGTAGGGTTGCGGTAGTTAGCCTCAATTTTGCTCATAAACTTCTCCCCAAATCCCATTTTACGCATGGTGGAAAAAAGAAAGCCCTATTCTACCCTATCAAATGCTTTCTCAGCGTTGAGGGCCACCACAATAGTCCCGATTCTAGCTTTGTTTACTTTTTCTAGGATGTGGGCAATCCTCCTCGTGTTGTCGTGTGTTTGTCTGCCCCGCACAAAGCCAAACTGTTCTGCTTCTACCAAAGACGGAAGGAGGGGCTCCAATCTGACCGCTAAAATCTTAGTGTAAATCTTTGCGTCCACAGTAATCAGCGCAATCGGCCTGTAAGCCCCACACACTGTGGGGTCCTTCCCTTGCTTAGGGAGTAGGACGACTTTCGCCTCATCCATAGATTTTGTTACCCCCCCTTCCCCAAATCCATTGTAGAGGGTCACTAATCGCGGAGCCAGTACATCCCTAAACGTTCTATAGAAGTCTGATGTAAACCCGTCAGGCCCGGGGGCTTTATTAAGGGGGAGTGCTGCAATGGTTTTATGGACCACCTCTAAAGTAAGCTCCTTCTCTAGTTCCTTCCGTTCCCATTCCGTTATCCCTGACAACTGGCATCCCTCCAGATACTTCACTTGGTCTCCTTCCGCGGGGCAGTCAGACCGATATACCTCCCCATAGTACTTCCCAAATTCCCTTTTAATCGCCTGGAGGTCCGTAGTCTCACCCCCCGCAGCAGACTTGATTTTCAGTATCGTTCTATCTTTTTCCTCCTTCCTCAGTATCCTCGCCAGTAACCTATCACCCCTATTGGCCTTGATGTAATACCTCTGCTTAAGGTGCATCAGGGCCCTCTCCGCCTTAGTCGAGATGATCGTATCTAATTGCCCTTTGATCGCCCTGTATTTCCTTCTAGTCTCGGCTGAGGGTCTGCTGGCTAAATCCTGCATGACTGCCTTCAACTCGGCCTCCAGGCCCTCCTCTAGTTTCCTAACCTCTTTGTCCCTCCTTGCCTTAATCCCAATAATGGTCCCCCTAATGGTAGTCTTAAAGGAATCCCAGACTACCCCTGGGTCCATACCCTCTGTGTCATTCCTCCGAAAGTATTGTATAATCTCCTCTCGCAGAACCTCGTCCTTAAATATATGTGACGGGTATTTCCACTTCCATATCCCTGCCGCCTGCAATGGCGATGAGAGTGTCACCATAATTGGGGCGTGATCGGAAATCGTGATTGTGCCTACCTCAATCTCCCTGAGCCTACCTACCAGTGGACGTGACAGCCAAACATAATCAATTCTGGAAGCCGACCTATGTATATGGGAGTAAAAGGTGTACCCACTATCTTCTCCCCTCTTCTCTCTCCAGGCGTCTACCAGCGATAGTTCCTCCATTTTGCCCTGTAACTTTTCTCGATGATTTAGTCTGAATGTGGAAGATTCTCGCACTCCTGTCCTTCGCCGGGTCCCAGGCTAAGTTGATTAGCGATCCCTTCTAATTTATGCAACATAGATTGAATGAAATGGTCTTGCCCTGTGTTTGGTGCATAGGCGGTAGGTAGCCAGTGTTAATAACTCCCTTCCCCTCTGGAGGATCAAAACCAGGAATCTAGTGTCCCGGGAAGAGCCTGTGACGGTCACGTCAAGCCTGTTTTTCAGGGCTATGAGGAACCCCCTTTATGGTGAATATGACTGAACCCTTTTAGCCTCAGCCTCTGCTTATCTTTCTCTTGTATGTGTGTCTCCTGAAAGGCTATGAGGTCTGGTTTTTCCTTTGCCAGCAGTAACTCTACCTTCCTCCTCTTTGCTAGCGAATTCAGCCCCCTAATGTTAAGGGACACTATTTTCAGCAAGTTATCCATTATCGGAGGGATCCGAGTATCTCTTCGACCAGAGCCCACAACAGTACACTGCTTCCCACCCACCAGACCTGGATACCCCCCCTAACCCCCTCTCACCAGGTAGGCATTGCCGGCCTCTAGCCCCCCCCCCCCCGAACTTCTTCCTCGGGGGCAGTGCCATTTCCCAACCCCAATGGCGGGTTTTACCTGACCCCTTAGGTGATCCAAACCGAACCTCCTCATCCCTACCCCAGCCAGACCAACATCTGCCAGACACCCCTCCCCAGGTACTTCAACATAATTGCCTGTTTGTGGCCGAACCCTCAACTAGGTGACGAATCCTGGGCCTCCACCCCCCGGGCTGCAGTTTTAAGTGGAGAGGGCGGGCCTGCAGGGCCCCTTCTCTTCCTAGCTTTCCTCTTGGTGCCTGTGTTGACCACTCCCAAGCCCTCCTTCCAGGGCTAGGGTCGCTCCCGTTCGGCGATTCGCCCTGGAATTGATCCACCTCTGTCCCTAGGATGTTTGCCCCCTCCTCCACAGATGTAATCTGTCTCTGTCTTTTGTCCAGCTCAAACAACATGCCGAACAGAAAGGTCCATTTGTATCTAAGGCCCCTCTTCTGTAGCTCCTGCGTGATTGGACGAATCTGTCTTATCTTGTTCAGAGTAGTTAGGGATAGGTCCTGGAATAGCTGAATAGAGGAACCATTGAAGTTCATATTGTGTGAGCTTCTAGCGGCCCTTAAGATCCTTTCCTTCTGTGTATACTCATGGAGCGCCACGAGTACATTCCGCAGCCTTTCACCGGGCTCATCTCTTCTGGGCCCTACTCTATGCACCCTGTCCAGCAGGACTTCCTCCGGTCCTGCAACATCCGCTAGGGAGGCAAACAGAAGCTTCACCGTCTGTCGAAGGTCTGCATCTGTGACCGACTCCGGTAAGGACTTCACCCTTATATTGGCCCTTCTTGACCTGTTTTCAAGGTCCTCTGCCTGGAGTTCTAAGTTATGGGTGGCTCTAGCAAGATTCTCCACCCAGTCTTTTACCTTGTGAGCATCCTCTGCCAAATCTTGGATTGCTTTCTCGCTAGAGTCCATGCTTGTACCCAGACTCTGTAGGTCGCCCTTGACCTCGCGGATCGTCCCCGTAAGCTCTTCCTTCATCTTGTCCAATTGTGATTGCATCACATCTGCCATTCTATCGCCAAAGGATTGAAAGCATTCCTCTAGCTGCCTCTCCATAACACCTTTGTCCTCATGGCCCCTTTCCCGGGTAGGATCCTCTTCACTCCTCTCCCTCTCCTTCCCTCCTTCGCGATGGTTCCCATCTTCTTTCCTCCATAACTTCTAAAGGGCCTTGTCCGGGCATTTCTTGTCTCCTATCGCTGGGGTCTTGGGGGGCCTTCCCTCTGTTCTTAGACATTGTGGCCGAAGGCAGGCTCCTTCCCGCATGTTCAGATAACTCCTCCAACCCCTGCAGGCTTGTCCTGCACTGTGACCCAACCGGGGCTTAATATGTTATGGCCCCCTAGAGGGTAATTGTTCGGGGGCCGAGTGTCTCTTGAAGGTCCCCTCTCTGCGACCCCTACCCCTCCTGCTGCCCAGACCCGTGGAAAGATCAGAGGGCCACACTTCCCCAATGCTTCAGGCCACAATGTATTCCTCGGTTGACCTGCCCCCCGGGCCGGTCGCTCTAAGACTTCTTTTTCACTTATTGAAGGCTCTATCCACCTTATACAGCTGTCCTATTTGCTCAGTCGCCCCTACAGCTCTCTCTCCATTCAAAGCCAGCCGATGTATGACGCAGGCTGCCCTCAGCCACAGGCCACCTGCCGCTCACCTGGGCCAAGTTGGCTGTCCATTACTCCTCTGCCCGCTGGAGGCAAGCCACAGTCTCCCCACCGGCAGCCAGCTACAATGCGCCCGTCAGGCCACCCCTCTTCCTCCTGTCCCCGATGCAGCGGCGCGCTCCTCTCTACCTCTGCAGCAGCCCAAGGCACAGCGGCGCCCAGACCGTCCCTCCAAACGCACCCGGGGAGGGGATATCAGCGTTTTTACACCTTATTAGGCTGGGGGTCCCAGGAGCACTCTTAGCAGAGTTACCTCCACGGTGGCCATCTTGGATCCAACAATACATTTTAAAGCCCTTTCATAACTTGATCAGCCCAGGGTAGGAATTAATTATAAAGCTATCAAAACAGCCAAGCAAAATATATAGATAAAGCAGGGGGAACATTTCAAGAAGCAAGCCACTAGCCAGCCATAAAAATTCACTCCCCACCTCAATTTTATACATACAGACAGCACACCATTTCTTACTTGCCAAGAATCGATTATCGCTAGCCAGTGGCTAGTGCATATTTTGCGCCCCGGGTGAAGTATGAAGTAAGCCAGAAGTTAGGATTAATTCCAAACCTTCCAGCCATCACCTCTTTTGTTTTGCGCTTTCAGAGAGCACTCCATTTTCTCGTAATCAGATACACATTGTGAGGCTCTCTGGTATGTGATGCTGTGAATTACCTCTCCAATCGCAACCTTAAATGTGGCTTTGAAGGAGATAGAGTTGTCTTTATTCTTATCCCTGGTCATCTTCTTAGCTGGCATAAAAAACTTGCTCCTATCTACTAGTTCCCAGCTCAAGTTATGAAGGGCAGTATCTTGTATTTCCCCTTCCAGACCACCTACTTGAGAACACTGAAAGCTTTCAGCACCATCTCTTCAACTTGGAAACCTAGGATCTAGATTATAAATGTTCTTTGGCGCTTGTAGGATGAAGGTTGGCGACCCAAGAATTTAGGTACCCTCTACGACAGGAGTTGCTGGCTCTGATGCAGTTTAAGCAAGTTGTTGGGCACCTGTTGGGATTTTTGTATTTGTATTTATTTTATTTGTAGTGCACATCAGGCCAAGAGGCATCCCGGCGCGAGAAGCTTGGTAGGCATATTTACATAGATTACACAGCATATAAATAATAAACCACAGTGCGTACATTTACAGTATAATGCAAAGGTGATCACATTGAGCAATTAACATAGGACATAATTTAGGCTAAACAAAGTTTAGCGGAGGCAGAGACTCAAGGTGATTGCTACAGGCAGAAGGCTACATTAGATTTGAGCGAGGAGCCAAGATTTGGTTTTCATTTTGAATTAATTGAATGAGGGCTCAGACCTGATAGTGGGCGGAAGAGTGTTCCAGAACTTGGAGGCCAGAACAGGGAAGCTCACGCCCCCGGCTTTTTGGAGTTTAAATCTTGGCAGAGATAAGCTGTGTGTCTGGGTAGTTCTTTGCAGTCGAGAGGAAGTGTGTAGGGAGAGGCGATTGGAAAGGTAGAGAGGGGCCTTATTCGTCAAGCATTTGTGGGTAAGGGCAAGTGTTTTCAGCGCAATTCTTTGTTTGACAGGGAGCCAATGCAGGTTGGTCCTGATATCAGATATTTGTTTTTTGTTGGAATATTTAACGCCGCTCTAATGGCGTTCTTCTGGATAATTTGCAATTTGTTAAGGTTGGCCTGGCTAGTCCCCAGATAGAGGGCACTGCAGTAGTCAATCTTAAACATGATGAGTGTTTTAGCTAGAGTTATGCTGTTGGGGGTGGTCAGAAAAGGTCTGCAGGCGGCAATGAGTTTGCAGGTATATGCCGACGCTGATCTGACGGCATTAGTTTGTCTTGTCAGTGACAGGGTGGTGTCAAGATAGATGCCCAAGGTTTTAGTATCCTTGGACACTTTAATGACATTGCCATCAATGATGAAGGACTGATACAAGAGGTCTAATTTATTCAGCCATTGAGAGGAGCCCAAAATGAGGAGCTCCGTTTTATCATCATTTAGGCAAAGTTCGTGTTGGGCCATCCAAACCTGGATTACCAAATATACTTCATTCAGTGCCTTGGTGTCGGCAATGTGATCACCTGTGATGGGGATGAGTATCTGGGTGTCATCTGCATAATTTGTGTAGGAGACACCCAGATAATCAAGAACATCAAAGAGTGGTTTGGTGAACACATTGTAAACTGTAGGTGACACACACAAGCCTTGAGGGACCCCACCTTGGATAGGGGCTGGGTCGGCGGCTGCTGAGGGGGAGAAGACCCTCATGTGTCTGTTGCTAAGAGAGGAGCTGATCCACGCAGTGGCTGAATCGTAGAACTAGGCGGCAGAGCGGAGGTGCTGGCACACGATTTTGTGATTGACCAGATCGTAATTTCCCATTATCTTTCAGGACTTCGATTTGAGTTTTCAAATCTAACAGAGCCGTTTCTGTCCCATGCCTGGGACGGAAGTCGGATTGTCTCAGTCCAAGGAGGTTATTACGTTCCAAATAGTCTTGAATCTGCAGGTAGGCCGCACGATCAAGTAGTTTGAGCATGAACGGGACAGTTGTGATAGGCCTGTAATTAGTTGGTATACTCGGGTCTAAGGAAGGTTTTTTTAACAAGGGGATCACCCAACCATCCTTGAGATTATCAGGAACAATACCTGTTTTAAAGGAGGAGTTGATGAAGGCTGTTATGAAAGGGGCTAGGTCGTGAGCCGATTCCTTGATGATAGAGGCAGGGCAAGAATCACCTTGGCAATTAGACGGTTTAATTCTATTGATGATGACTTCCACTTCAGCAATGGTGAGTGGAGAGAAGGCAAACGGTTTGATCTTGGGTGGTAACAAGGGAAGAGTTGTGATTGGAATGGGCTGTCGATTATCCAGCTTCAATCCATTTTGTTTATCTTTGATTTTAGATTGGAGGGAAGCGATTTTATTCAGTTGGGCTGTCTGGATATTAGTGCACCAGTTGCTGTCTTTAATACAGGTGTCAGGCGGTGTGGCAGGAGATTCGAGTTCCTTTAAAATCTTGAATAATTTTCTGGTATTCGAGTCTGCTTGCATGATGCGGGTATTAACAGACTCTTTTTTGGCTAGGTAGATGGCTTCTTTGTAGTTAAGGCTGGCTAGGATAAGGCCATCCTTATGAGCATCAGACTGATGGCGTCTCCAACGGTTTTCAGCACAGCGTTTAGCTTTGCGGAGCACTCGTAACTGCGGTGTAAACCAAGAGTTAAGGTGCGCATGCAATTTAGGTTTTCTCAGTTTAATGGGGGCAATAGAGTTTAAAGCTGAGAGCATTGCTTGATTGTAAGTGTCTGCAAGGATTGTAGGATCAGAGCAGGAGTATGAGACCTTGTTAAGGGAGGGGAGTAAAAGAGGGAGTCATTTCTCTTTAGTTATGTCCCTTTTGTTTCTGGTAGGGAGGGTAGGTGCCATTGTAGGTAAAGGGCGTTAGGCTGCGTCAATCGTGAAGGTAATGATATAGTGGTCCGACCATAGGCAAGGAGTATTAGATAGAACCTTGATGTTACAATTGGTATCAGCAAGCCAGTCAAGTGTCCTTCCTTTAATGTGTGTAGGTTCTAAGATGTGCTGAGTGAATCCAAGGTCGGTTAGAGTATTAGCTAGGTCAATGGCGGTAGGGTCATTGAGGTCTCGGAATCCCAAATTAAGGTCTCCTAGGAGAATGATTTGCGAGTTGGTTTTGGATTTATCTAGTAATAAGGTAGATATGTCATCCACAAAGGAAGAGGCTGGGCCCGGAGGTCTGTAGATGAGGTGTAAGGTTTTCAGTTTGGTTGGGCGTTAGAGGTAGCTTGACTGAGATTAGTTCTGCAGATTCCAAATTGACAGTGTGTACAGCTCTTGGGCCATGTGAATTTTTGTGGATGAAGGCAACTCCACCCCCTCTGGATTGAGCAGTATTACGGTCGCAGCGCGTAATACTATAATCTGGTGGTATGGCAAGAGATAATGTGGGACCAGATGCTGCATGTAACCATGTCTCGGATATCGCAATAAAGTCAAGCTTTCGGGTTGAGATAAGGTCAGCAATGTCAAGTGCATGGGCAGTGACCGATCTAGCATTGATAAGTGCGCCTTTGATCTGCGTAGCTTTGGCTTCTGGGTCTACCGTTAAAAGGTTATTACAGGAGATGGGCGTACATATGTCAAGGGGGCTGTGACTAGGTGAGGGGAGTTTGTGCAGGGTGCGGGCAAGAGAGTTAGAGCGCCTATTTGCATGACAGAACCTGGATCCTAGTCTCTTATTTCTGATGTGGATGGTACAAGGTTGATTCGGTGTAGGGTTTCTTTGGAAAGTGTTCTAGCCAGAGAGCAGGGGCATTGAGGTACTGGTTAGTGGGGTCATCGTTGTGGTTGTACTCAATAGCCACTGGCAGTGGGCAGCCCTTGGTGTAACAGAATGGACGCAGTAGCTGATGGTGAGCGGGGTATGCAGGTGCTGTAGTGGGTGAGGGAGGGCAGGAGAGGTGGATAGGTGGTGTAAGGGTGAGCAGTCTAGCCAGGATGGACGGGAGTGAGAGCAGCAGATGGACACAAATTAATAAAATGCAAAAGTGCATGATAAGACGTATTGTTGTAAATTCAGCTGGAGAACCATGGGACAGAACATACATCAGGGTCACAGCTTAGTGGTACACGTGCTACGAAAAGGTGCTGACAGCTGTAAGGCTTATTGGGAGTCAATGGGCATAATCAGGCTAAATGCATTGTCTAATACTAGCAGCAAAGACAGGCACAATGGACACAATCAGGCTAAGTATAGAGTCTATACTGAATGCAATACCAGGCACAGAAGGCTAATACATATAATCAGGTGCTGGTTGCAGTAATCGGGGAGCTATGGCTACATACTATGTCGGATGTTAAGAGCAGTGGAAAGGCACAGAGGCAAAATGCAATGTCTAATACTAACAGCCTTGACAGGCATAGCGGATACAATATCGAGATTAGATGTGAGGTCTGTGCTAAATGCAATGGCTGTAGTGCACCGGGCTCAGATAAAGGGCAGCTAAAGCAATATCAGTGGCACAGTGGGAGAGAGACAAACACAATAGTGACAGTGCAAAGTATGCTAAGGTAGGCGTAACGGCAAGGCTCTATGCAGGTTAGACAAAAGGGCATACTAAGGCAGATGCCGGCGTTCATATACTGATAGGATTGGCTGCACATGTGTTACAAAAGCAGATAAACATTACTGGTCAAAGCGTTGCCTAATATAGTGAAATAATACATAACATCAAAGAAGCAGACAATTGTGAGCAGTTGTCCAGTGTTAGTGATGAATAAAAGCACCCACAGGTGCAGTGCATGAAGGGTTCAAAGGGAGGGAAGGTTGGGGTCTAGTGGTGGTGTGGGCAAGCTGCAGGGTCAGGGCAAGCTTACCGGCTTGTGGGCTTCCTCTCTGCATCCTCTGCTTTTGCATACCCCTAAGTTAGTTCTATTTATAAGACAACCATATAGCGACTTTTGCCAGCTATTCTGAGAGCAAGCCAACTTTGGCTTATCCTCAAGGCATATTCCCTTTGGTACAACTCAGTAATTCTCCATTTAAAGACAGCTTGAGATTGATCCAGGCTCATGATGGTCTCCTTATCTATTGCCATATCTGCATCAATTGGCTGACCATCTGGAACAACGTGTCCTCCCTGTCTTCATTCCTGCCCCCAGTCTTTGAGTCACCGCTCCCCTAAGCCCCTCATCTGGTGTGCACTTCTGATGGTTTGTCGGTTTTCCAGAGGGTGTCAGGCTTCAGATGAGAGTCCCAAATTTCAAACGTCAATATTTACCAGTCCCATGTGGAGGAGCCCAGTCCAGGCGGTGAGCAGGAGCCCTGGCTGCTATGTCTACAACAATCAGTTACGGAATCCATTGGATTTGGGTATGACCTGGTTGGTATATTGGCACTGCTTGGTATTTGATTCAACCATGTACAACTATGAAAGATCCAGTGTTGGAGAAAATTGTGTTACTTATCTGTAATTATAGTTCTCTATTGTTGGTATATTTGATAGATTTATGTGCGAAACACCCACCGTATCCTTGTTGGCTTTGTTTGGATCTGAAGGCGGCTGCCCTGTGAAGGGACTAAGCCTACCAACTTCATTGGCGAGAGCAGAAAGGACCGAAATAAGGTGGATAGGCTGTAAGTTAAAAGCCTATGCTATATGTCTGTCATTTTTGCCTACTGTAATGACGTTTATGTGTACAGAGAATTTCAAGACTGATGAGTGAAAATTATTCAAGCATGTATATCTCTGAAAGATACCAACGCTGGAGAACAACAGTTATAACGTGTATAAGTTCAAGGGTGTGGTATTTTTTTTTTTTTATTGAATCTACTTTTGTGTGGGTTTCTCCCATTCATTTGCGGCCTGGCTGTGACTCGCACAGCCTGGTGGCTGTCCTCTAGGGACAGCCAGCCGGTCGCCTTTGGGTGCATTCCTGTGGTCAGGGGGGCTGAGTGCAGGGAGATTCGGGGGCCTCCCTCGCTTCCTGCCCTGCCGGGTGCGCTGGAGCCGGAGGCGGGCTTCACCAGTGGGTCCCGGTAGGGACGGGGCGAGCAAGGGGACCGGGCCTTGTTTTGCTCACAGAGTGGATCTCAGTAGAGACGTTTCCAACAGGTAATTGTGACAAAGGAGGGCCGGTGCCATTTTGTCACCGTGGGCACCCATGGGTGCAACACTGCAGCTGAGGATTCGGCCTGCAGTGACGGCTCACAATGGTAGGAAAAATGAACCATTGCCACCAGCCATTAATTGTCGCTGGCTGAGAGGACATTGCACTCGCTGGATGTGGCTAGAGCACTGAAGTTCTATGTGGACCGCACAAAGAGTTTCTGGAAGACGGTGAAACTTTTTTGCGAACTTTGGCCCTGTCAACCATGGGAAGGCCCTCTCCAAGGTTTCCATTTCCAGTTGGCTCTCCGGCTGCATCACCCATTGTCACCAGTTGGCAAA
The DNA here is from genome assembly GCF_040938575.1 of Ambystoma mexicanum. Lineage (NCBI taxonomy): Eukaryota > Metazoa > Chordata > Amphibia > Caudata > Ambystomatidae > Ambystoma > Ambystoma mexicanum. The sequence goes on along the minus strand of NC_090935.1, from coordinate 1,143,774,625 downwards.
CCGACCGTTGACTGACTGTCCGAGAGCCCACTCGACCAGAGCGATCACTGCAACTACGACGTTCCTGTCTGGTGTGCCCCTGCTTGACATCTGCAGGGCTGCTACGTGGAGGTAGACGCACACCTTCACCATGTTCTACTGCGTTGACAGGGATTCCAGGGAGGAATCTAGAGTTGGCCAAGCAGTGCTGCGCAACCTGTTTGCTTGAAGGTGAGCCTGGTGAGGAGGTAAGAGATGCTTAATGTTGAGATGCTTAATGTTGAGCCTTGCCACCTCCCGTGGTTGTGCATGTGTGTACTGCTATGTATTATTTATTCATGAGCATGTGAATCCATGGCAGACCCCATGATGGAGAAGAAACAAGTTACTTATCTGTAACTGTTGTTCTCCAGCATGGGTCTGGCATGGATTCACATGTGAGCCCCCCTGCGCACCCCTCTGCGGCTCTTGGTCCTACTGCCACTTTACGTGCTGCCAAGTCTAGGGATGGCTGCCTGGGGGGGATTGGGTGGGGGGGCGTCATTGGCTGGGGGCGATGTGGCCCAGAGACCAGTGATTGGTTGTTGGGGGAGGGGCAGTTCGGAGGTGAGGCTGAGGCTGTTTTTTTCTTTGCCGAGGATTCCCAGCCTGGCGACGGGGAGTGTTCGTGGGTGTGTGAATCCATGCCGGACCCATGCTGGAGAACAACAGTTACAGGTAAGTAACTTGTTCCTTACTCTACTCCCGGAAAACCCTGCCACTCAACATTACCTTGCCTCAGAACTATAAATGTTAGCAATGCCGCACTTAGTCAAAATTGTGAAAATTGGCCTGTGCCGGACCCAGACATGATTGTGAATGTTAAGTAGTCCAACATTCAGAGAGAATTGTGAACATTAGCCTGAATGGTAGCATGTCCCACACTTTGGTAGAATTGTAAATATTAGCATGTGCCACACTTAGAGATGAAATCGTGAACATTAACCTGAGTCGCATCTAGATTGAAATACAACTGTCAACATGTCCCACACTTAGATGGAATTGTGAATGGTTCACCGGAATGGACGCATGTTGAATGGTAGCATGTCCCACACTTGGATTGAATTGTGATGGAATTGTGAATGGTGCATCAGAATGGTGGCATGGTTAATGGTAGCTTGTACCACACTTGGATGAAATCGTGAACATTGGCCTGAGTCGCATCTAGATAGAAATGTGATTGTTAGCACGTCCCACACCTAGATGGAATTGTGAATGTTAACATGTCCCACACTTAGATGTATTCATGAGCATTAGCCTGAGTTGCATCTGGATAGAAATGTGAATGTTAGCATGTCCCACACTTAGATGGACTTGTGGATGGAAGCATGTGCCTCACTTAGATGAAGTCGCGAACATTAGCCTGAGTCGCATCTAGACAGAAATGCAAATGTTAGCATATCCCACACTTGGGTAGAGTTGTGGATGGTAGCATGTGCCACACTTGGATAAAATCGTGAACATTAGCCTGAATTGCATCTAGATAGAAATTTAAATGTTAGCATGCCAAACACGTGTGTCACTGTTCCCCATGCTGTTGCTATATATCAGTATGCCCCCTCCTGTCGCTGTAAGCCCAGCCCCCTGTCACTGTGTGTCCGTGTGTCGCTGTGTTCCCTGCCATCTTGTTCACGTGCCTGGTCTCGGTCGCTTTAAAGATAACCATCATATCACATCACTACGCTTACTCTCTACTATACTCCATCACACAACTAGAACACAGCTATACCCCTGACTAATTCGGCCTAGCTGTTCACATACAAATACTACCCCATGAACACCTCATCACCCTAATAAAACGCAGCTATCCGATGACATTCTGGCCTAGTTCCTCACATAAGCGTCCTTCAGGCCTAACACAGCCAGAACCCAGTCTAGGTGTCCACCCACCAGATTGCAGACATCCAACTGATATCTTCAGCACCACACCTAACGCTAGGATGCAGCTACCATCCAGCAATTACATCAGCTGCACACATATCTGGTGCACCCAAGCACCCTACGATTCTTATCTCTCTCTACTGACCAGAACTGCGGTTCCTGAGGGTGTTCAACCTACAAGCGCTTTGGATCATACCAATGATATATAGAGCGTTATATAAATTGCAAGTAACATAACATAACATAACTTGGCCAAGGGACTAGATGTTAGACAAATCTACTTGGCCTGTAGAAAAATCTACTAGTCTCTTTGTGGGCTTAATGTATTAAATATGGTCCAAAGACACAACATGCTATTTTATATTTGATAACTGTCAAATATACCAGACAGATACATGAAAACCAAACAACACAGCATGTTCAGCTGTAACTAAAACTTGGTCCACTAAAGTGAGTGGCTTTATATTTAGAAATAAAAAAGTAGGGCCCACCATGGGCAAAATAAATGTACATATAACTTGGATAGCACAATTAAGTGCTTAAGCTTTTTTGGTGAAAACAGTAAAATAAAAATGTTTTAATCAAAGCTTCCAACGCAAAAGCAAATCAAATCAAGTTTCTAGACCACCCTTACTAGCACATCCATGCAATCATGTGCATTTGGAGGATATTGGGCAATTTAATTCTCAATTAATTCTCAACGCAGTGCACGTCAGAGTGCTGTTAGGCTGCAGGAGATTGTGTACTGAGGATCCCTTGTTGAAGCCCTCTTCCCCTGAACACAGCAGAACGAAAGTAAAGAACGTTGGCAGTATTCATTGGAGAGGACTACTGGTACAAATTCCTTTACTCAGCTTCTATGTTATATTGTTACAGATTTTGCCTAAAAACGGCATTCGTGAACTGTATTTTCTTCACACGACTTGGCCACGCCCACTGCCCACCAGAAAATGTAAATACTGTTGCGGGCGTGCACCACGGAGTGTACCTCAGAGTGCTGCTAGTCTGTTGGGCTGGGACGGCTGCAGTTAGGGTGGTTTATTTCTACAAAGGTGCACAGCTTTGCTTGTGCTCGCTGCAAACAATGATGGTAACCCTAAGCTGATTTAAATTATGCATTGCCCTGTATATAAGTGATTTGTTGCTGAACGTGAGGCAACTGCAAAAGTGTGGTTTTTATGATCGGAAGCTTGAAATAAGCAAGATCCGCAACCTGTCAAGTATTCTTATTGATACGTAATTCTGTGTGCGAGGTCTCTTGTCTATTGGATAGTAGTTGCCCGTGTTTTGGAAATCGATAGCAGTGGTGGATTAGTATACATTAGATTGCCGCAATAAGTAGAGAATGACACATACGAGATATCAACTCGGAGTAACGCTACAGCAGTGACAAAGTGGTCTCGTAGTGCAAGTGAAGGAAAGAAATTGATTTCCAAGAAGAAAAGTAACAACAAATCACATAGTAAGGGGTGATATTAGGGGCCTTTGAGGCCACGCAGGAAAAATGCAGTGATACCAATAAGGCACTAGACAAAATTGCATCTTACTTAAAACCCCTGTGTAAGATGGCTGCTCAGTTTATGGTGGTGGAGATACATCATCCTGGAACTGATTGTGAGATGGGGGAGACCTCCGAGCTTGACCCATTAGACTAAAATTCACTGCTAAATGTGTGCCTTAACTTAAAAAATGCCCCAACAATAGGGACTGAGAACGTTACTACATTACCTAGTAATAGAGGAACCCCCCTTTGACTAATCTGGAAAGAACCCCAGACTTAAATAAAATTGCATCAAAGGCTTATGCTTCATCGCCTATTGAAGATGACTCTCCTCATATGAGTCCTCGTTGAATGAAGAGCTTGGTGATCCAGAATGCATGAATATTCTGAAAGCATTGTTCACATTATGTAGTTCGATCCAGAAAAAAAACAAATTATTAAAGAGGGTGTAATTAAATTAGTAGATGTTATCCTGCTTAATGCAGATAAGATTATGGATAGTCAGTCTATCAACAGAACATAATGGTCTCAGGCAATCGGAAATGCTCGAAATGTTAAAGGATTTAACTGTTGCCAGCCTGAACGCAGATGATTCCATTCTCACGGTACATGAAGATATATCGAGATCAGCTGACAAAGAGAGCGGCTCTCCCGCTGTCAGGCTGGACGACAAACAAGGATTGGTTAAAAATACCATTAAATGATCCAAAAGGAGAAAACCGAACCCCCAATCATTAAGACTACAACTTTGAAAGGGGTGTCGTGTTTAGCCCTAGTCTAATATGATAATGTATCCTGTGTGAAAAAAACAGAACATTTCCGGTTAGATGAAGAGGAAACACAAAATAACCCTAGCCGAAATACTAGAAGTAAGAATATCAAGAAAGTGAAGAAGCAAGGCCTAATTGAAGCCTGGTTGAATAACAAAAGCGACAAAGAACCAACCAATAGTAAAGTCACGCTTACTCAACCTTGGGAAGGAAGAGAAAAGATAGATAAACAGCCAAAGGGTAGTAAAGAAAATACTGAAGGGATTTAAATGGATGTTATTGAAATAAATGATTAAAATCCTTGACACCTTTGCCCCTTCTCACAGCCCTTTCTTAAACAGAAAGAACGCCCTAGACATTTTGCACCAGATACCTGATTTGTCAATTCTGTCCACTAAAGATTGTATTTATTGAGATTCCTGCAACTGCATGGGAGCAAAATTGGGCTATATTACATCTGGTCTCTCCTATTGTATCGGAGTGCATATTAGCATATGCCGATACATTTAGATAATTGGGTTATGAAATAGTTAGGATGGAAGACAAGGAATTGAAATCACTTGACAAGAAAGCCAAGAGGGTTATTAAGAAAGATGGCTGTGATACAGAACTTGACCTGGAGATATTGGTACAAAGAATTGTCAAGGGCTTAAGAGGCAATGATGTTAATGGGCATATTGATGAACAGATCACCCCACTGAATGTTAATTGTGATGACATCGATTGACAAAAAGATCTATATAGGGATCAACTTTGGTTGATTACATGAAGCACTAGATGGCTCCATTCTTTTGTCTCGAATCCTACAGGCCCCTCCTTTTTATTTGAGGCATTTCTTTTGCCTTACATGAAACCTCCTTGACCCACGATTTTACCCTAGAGGGTTACTAGATAATTCAAAGAAACGCTAGAAAGAATGTACAAGGTAGAACGTCTGGTGGTCTTATAGTTGTTGCAAAGAGTTACTTGTCATTAAAGGAATATAGTGTTGATGATAACTATCCTTATATCCTTGCAGACACATTGGATTGTACGATAGATAAAGTAGAGCAGATTATATTCATTATTAATGTGTATAATCCTCCCAATAATGTCCAGACCACTGAGATCATTGATAGGTTGTTGAAGATAGATCTTTGATAATTGGTTTTGTGAGAATTGTAGTGAACTTTATATAATTATGGGCGACTTGAATTATTCAAGATTCACAGCAAGGAAACAGGAATTTGCAGAAGCATTCAATGTATTAACAAACCAAGTAGGCCGTGGTGGCTATATTGGATGTTGATGGTGATGTTGATATAAAGAATACTTGGTCCTTATTTATTTTTGTCAATCGAGTATACCAACTATAGTTGAAGGAGCATGCGAGTACTATCGATCCATTTACGTGGTTAGGGAGAGATACATCATCTTGGATTGATTACATCCTCTTTCCTGCTCCTTTGATCAAAATTGTAGGCCAACTCACGGTTGTGCCAACTGTGGTCAGTGATCATGTGGTGAAGAAGTTTTCTATACAGTCAAGCATTAAAATGAAAGAAACAATTGAGGGTGAATGTACTTAGTGAACAGTAGATGTTGGGAGGGTAAGCTTGGACTTAAAGCATTTGAAGGAATTGCTGAAATATCTAAATCACAGATACAAATGAAGCATCAACGATAAGGCCCTCTTAATGAGGAAAATAGCCAACCTAACAGCAACATATAAGAATTTTGTCAAAAGGCATCCAAATCTTTCAGAATTTAGTTCCAACTACAAAATATGTTAAGAACATCGGATGCCCGTAGAGTCTGGGATTTGTACAAAACCCACAACACAAAGACTGAGGATGTGAAACAAAGGAGAAATCCCATGACTGAGCAGGCATGGATAAAGCATATATCCTAGCTATATTCAAATTTGAATTGATGGCAAGTGACAGAAATAGCACTGTTAAATTAGCTATTGGTGCTGATCAGCTTGAAAGTATTATTGTTAAATTAAAATCTTCTAAAGCCCCATGGCATACCTACATTGATATATAAGAAAAACTCAGGCTTTTGGGCAAGGATCTTTACTAACCTATTTCAGTAAATTTTTGTAACCAGATTTGTTCCAGTAAGTTGGAATGCTTCTATATTGATACCTGTTTTCAAAAAGGGGGCAATGCAAGACCCACTAATTATAGATTGCTTGCTATGACTAATGCTTGTTCAGAAATGTTCTGGAAAACGACTATTAGTAGAACTTAACATTTGGATAAAAAATAATAATATACTGTCCAAACAACAAACTGAATTTAGACAGGGGATGGGCACGCTATCAAATGCTTGGTCCCTATTATATCTGATTCGTGAGAACATTAAAAAGAAAGAAGGTGCTCTATATGTATGTTTTATAGATGACAAAGGTGCCTTTGATACTGTTGATCGACAGATATTGTGGGCTAATATCGCGATTGGAATCTGAGTTCTACTGTATTATACTTTATACAAGAATTATATACTGACAATGGGGTCCAAGTTCAACTTAACCTTGAGCGGAAAAATAAAAACTACCTTTGGCCTTAAACAATGTTGCCCATTAGCACCCATTTATACGACCTATATGTTTCGGACATGGGTTCCTATTTGAAGGATGCTGTAAATGTTCCTCCAATAATTGGCCAACAACTAACTATATGGCTTGCTTACGCTGATGATACCCTCTTATTAGATAGAATCCTTATAGGGTTACAACGTAGCTCAGACAACTTTGCCACTATTCTAGAAAGAACAACATCAGTATTCATTATAAAAAAAATTTAAAAAATGATATTCCGCCCCCATAAGAGAAAGGACACGAAATGTGTATGGAGGTTGGACAAGGAGATCATTGAGGTGGTTCAAACCTACATCTAACTGGGAATTATTATCTCGGAAACCATGAATCTGGTATCTCTAGAAATATATGTAGCTCACAAAATTGAGAAACAATTCATAGCAGTATTGAAATACATAAGACACAAATGTGGTTACTAATAAAACATGTCTTATGCCATGCTTGTTTTATGGACTGGAAATATTCACAGTAAAAGAAACTAACAGGATAAAGAAATTGGAAGGGCGTTTGTGGCGCAGAGTGGTAGGGTTACCAAACAATACTCAGATTGAAGGGATATACTGTGAATTGGGGCTGCTGTTGAGACTTCTAAGCACTATAATTCACACAAAATAGAGCATCTGAGACAGAGTTTCAAGATTGCAAGTCAAATTTTGATATACTTGCATAATGAACTCGAGCGGACTTCAGGTTCAACCACAACCAGTATTTCATGGAGAGTGGAGTAGTGAAGTACCTGAATGTTTCACTGTGTCGCTTTTTATACAAACTGAGCATGCATCAACATAGTTAATTTCTTATTTTGTAGCAGATAATAACACAAATATGTTTAAACCACACACAAAACAATTCACCCAACATTTATCTAATCTCAAGTGGGTTAAATAAACTGTGCATTCGGCAGATGTTCTTGCTATGTCAAAAGTCTTTACTTTGCTTATGACTCAATCGTATACTTCGTACACCAGTTCACGGTCCGTGACTTATGTTTGAGGTCCTTAAACATAAACCTGCCTGCCCTTCATTCCAACAATGGTAATCCTATTTGAGCAACCTTTCAAAGATGCAATGTATGCTTTTGATAAGAATGAAAAGGCTGAACAGTATGATTCAGTGTGTGATTAACCTGTGCTTAATGCGGTCAGCCTTTACATAGCATTTAACCAAGAGAATGAAACCGTATTGAAACAGGTTTTCTTCCCCCCGCTAAATGGGATGCCTGCCTTCAATCTTATTTAACCTAAGTTTATCAGTGAAGGCCAAGAGACTTTAAACATGCATTCTACACGGATCCAATCTTTTCTTGTAATAACAGGTTATTGCAATGACTAACGGAAAAGGGCACAAATACATTTCTATTTTGATTTGTCTGGTGAAATTGACAAATGCAACCCTTTTGAACATCGCAAGAAAACCGGGGTTTGATCGTAAAAATGCATTAGCTTGGACTAAGCAAATGCACATTTTATTATTGCATTCTAACGGTCACTAAATACGCAAAAGAAAATAAACATGAATATTTTCTATTTTCTCATGGTATCAATTATGTATAACACAGGATCAACATTTTATGATTATACATTTTTCCTGGATTTTAAAGATCATAATAGTACTTTAGCTGACTGGAAAAATGATCTATTTGTATTTTTTTATGATATCGGTTTTCTAATGGATAATTAGAATCCACCTTCGGTGATGGAAAAACAAATAAAAAAACTTGCGAACATCTTGGACCGAAATAATAATGTGACCAACTTAGGCAAACACAAAAAATATGAGAGGTATGTGATGCAAGGTTTCCTGATAGATACTCTGTGTAAATATGTATCTAATCATTTTGATAGTAAAGTTTGACGGTTTGACTGGACATGCTTCCTACTCTCGCTCGTGTTGGTGGCTGGAAAGGGATACCCTACGCACTGCGTTTATGTAGGTTCTGTACCTGTGACATTGAGACGCCCAGACATTTATTAACTGGTTGTGAGAAATTATATGAAATATATGTCAAAGGTTTCCACAATTTAAGATATAAACTTGAAAATGTTGATTCTGATCAATCTTGGGGAATGCTGTTTTTGGGGGACTGCTCAATTTTGAATTTGACCTTATATCATATTTGGCTGATAGTACAGGAGGAGCTCAAATCAATGATGTAGATGGTTTTTGGATGCATTTTAATGTGTTTATATGAATTTTTGTCATTAATTATATTGATTGCATGTGGATAAATGTTTAGCAAAGATGTTTTTATATTATGTATTGTATTGGTATTTGTAACATCTATATTTGTTGTTCTTCTCTTGTGTTATGATGACGTGTTAAAATGTTTATTAAACCATAATAACACTAATTAAATAATAGTAAAAATAATGTTTTATTCACTTTGGTGGGTGTGGGTGGGGAAGGAGTGAGGAAGAGACACACTGAGCTTTAAAGTCAAATTGATATTTATGATCCGTAGTGCTAAAACTGCAAATGTGGTTCTCTGGTCTTGCAGCTAAAAAACGTAGAAGGATGGATGGGGTCTGCACAAAGATTAAATGAACTTATTACCACTGTTTTGTCACAGCATTTTTAGCATGCCCACTACTTCAGATCATGTGCAGTCATTTACAAAACTGAAGCGGTGTATGATTTCTCTAAGTAAACAAAATGTAATTGTGTAATTGTCACCTCCTGAATACTATACTCACTGCTAATAAACTGGCAAGTAATTTGCTTGCTCAGCTAAAGCCATTTCTCCCAGTGTTACAAACACTCCCACTGAACGTCCTTTGCATTGACCAGAACTTTACACTCGTTCTCAGTCCCAAAAAAGGCTTTTTCGTGCTGTGGCCATCCAAGATTTGATTTCAGTCCAATGCATTGTAATGGGCAACTGCAGGTGGACCAGCATTTCAACGTTAAAGAAGACTGCTTAGAATTTAGAAATATGGATAACTTTGACAATCCTACTGTCACAAGTTATACCAAATGGCTCAACAAGGTGCCAGGATGGATGGAGTTTGTTGTAGTGTTCCCTAACACTTCACAAGGATGCTTTATGGTGGTCTTTTTAGTGTAAGTCTGCTGGGAACCTTTTATTTTCTTTGCCTACTCCTACTCACTGTGTCTGTCTCCTAAGCCAGGGTCTCTACCATTTCATTCTCTGCCACCTTTGGGCACTTCCTCCTTCCTTCTGTTCAATGTCTCCACCCTTTCCTTCTCTTGTCGGGCCTCTGCCCTTTTCTGCTCTGTCTTCCCCTTAGTCAGAGCATTCACCTTCAGTATCCCTGACTTTCCCTAATCAGCAGCCTCCAACTTTGCTTCTGCTGGCCTTTTCTTGACTAGGTCTGCATCCAGGTCGCCATTCACCTGCCTTTAGGTCTCTGCTTCAATCTCCTCCCTTTTTTTATTTTTCTGGTCTTCAGCTTTCAGTCTCCTCCTCAGGTCTCCAGGTTTTACAATCAGTCTCTCCATGCAAGCTGCCCAGGAATCTTTGCCTCCTTTCTGGGTCTTGCAATCTTTTCTTCCACTTCAGTCCGTACAGCTAGCCCAGCAGTCGTCCTCTCCTTTCTGGGTCTTACAATCTGGTATTTTACTCCAGTTCTTACAGCTAGCCCAGCAACCTTCCTTCTTTGCTTCAGCAATCTTGTTCCTCTTTAACACCACAACTCACCTGCTCTGTACCACAAAACTTCCTTCCACACTTGTCATGGCAACTGACCCTTCCATTGCGCTCCGACTGACTAGCCTCCCGCTGATTGACCAGAGGGTCACATGCCCGCTCTGAGCGTGCTCCAAAGTGGGTTGCTTTGTAGCCCTGGGGTCGTGGGGGAAGTCTTTAAATGAGGAAGCCACCACCTTGGATCCCACTTCAGTCTTTGTTTGTTGCTGGCTGGCTGGAAAGAAGCTGCTGGTTTGTTCCCCTGGTCGCCAGGGGGCAATATATCCCCAAATGTGCACTCCCAAGAAATTCAATCACTTTCCCAAATATTCTAGGATAGGAGTTTCTAATAGTAAATAATACCCGTCCTAGAATATTTGGGGAAATGCTTTTAGGGGTGCAGGAAATAAAGTCGCCTACCTGCGACTACATCACATGGAACCCACAGGGTATGTATTAAGCATAAAGCAGAACTCCTGTGGGATGGGAGTTTGCGGAAATAAAACCTTCTTCTTTGTTTGATGCCGTGCTGGTATCCTTAACCTTACTTACAATGGAGGCTGCAGCTGATTGCATCTCCCTTGTGGTGGCAATTGTGAGGGAGACATGATTTCTCTCCTCCAGTTTTCCTGGTAGTGTCAGTAGGAAGCGGGGCTCTGTCTCTGTGCCCATTAACTGTCCATTAAGTGTATGAATGAGGACTGGGCTTTCTGCTTCCCCTTTGGATAGTAAATGGGAGAGGGGTGTGTTTTACCTTAGCCTGCCCCCTTTGGAGGTTGGAAACCCTCATGTGGGTTACCCCTATCTTCGCCATTATCTTTTTGATCCCCCAATCTGTATGTCTGTTTTGCTAGTCTGGGTTTTCCTCTGTTAGAAAATGGGGATTAGTCCCTTTGTTGTTGGTCACTTGACATGGTTTGGGCCGCCTGGCCCAGGGAGGTATTTTCCAGTCTTCTTCCTGGCCTAAGTGATCTGATTGGGTATTCTGCATGGTCCATCCTCTCCCGGGTCCAAATGTCCCCTCCCTGGATTGTGGGGTGAAATATAGCCCCTGAATGCCAGAAATAAAGAGGCCAGAGTCATTTGTAAATGCTCATTGAAGTATAAGGCCAGCACAGAAATGGTGATGTCAGACATGAGGCCCATTGAACCAAAAACAGGTCCACATATCAAAGGAAAGAAAGTGAGCTTGAATCTCAAAAGTGCGAAGAAATGTGCAATGCATTTCAGCAAGGAAAAGAAAGACATGTAGCTGACAATGCTGTTTTACTCAATCCATGGAGAGCTGCACTTTTACTTAAAGAGACAGCAGCGTGTACAATATCTTTATGCAACATGAGACTGTGATCCCCACATTGTAATTGAAACCAAGCTTCTTGCATTTACAAGAAATAAAATAACTTTTGTTTTGTTTTTCCCTCTTCCAAATGACAGTCTGCTAAGAGAAGTGCTCACTAGACTTCCAGAGTTTTGACATGGTTTTCTCATAAAACTGCCCTATACATAGGGACAATTCAGAAGTGATATTCATGTATTTCGCAACTGTGAGATTAAAGAAATACATTACACCTGGATATTAGGCCCAGGTGCCTTAGAAAATGTTATGTAAAATGCATTGTGTGTGAGTTTACAAGCCATTGCTCGCAGGATTTTTACATGTAGCCGGTCATTTCTCCTGAGATGGGACTTAACCTCAACGACCTTTCCTCTGCTGGCCCAGGGGTTGGAGGTATGGTTGTCAACCATAAATCAGGGCCATTACTTAAAATACAGAAGGAAATACACTGCTTAGATTTATACCACAGTGAAAACAGATAAGGCCATGCCTCTTCTTTCAGCAGAAGCGACCTTGAGGTCACAATCCCCATAAAATGTCTATTAAAGTTGTAATCGGGGCCATCGCAGGCCTTGAAGGGGGAGGCGAACATAAACATGAGCCAGGTTCTGGCTGATCACATGCTCAAGGGAAAATGACACTGAAAGCAAATAAAGAAAAGACTGTAGTTTAGTTAATGGAAAAATACATATTGCATAAAAGGGCAGCGTATATGCCACAACTGTCATTCCAGATTCTTATTAAAGGTGACAGTAACCCCCTTTGAACCATGCTGTGTAATAAACATAACTAAAGTTATTAATGAAAATTTGATTTGGGCCTTCCCTTGATTCCGAGAGATTTGAAAGTTGGTGTCAGGGTGAAGGAAATAATTAACATGGGAACTATAAAGTGGCATATTTTTCAGTAATACGGCTCCAGAGTAAATGAAGAAATAATGCATCTCTGCATTGGAAGTGCGTGCTGACTTCAGATTAGCATCATCTGATTTGCCTTAAAATATAGTTCTTAAAAATATATTCATACATGTTAAGATTAGAAAAATTGGGGTACTTGCTATGCTGATAGATTTTTTGGGTTTTGAACATGCCGAGCCCACCTGTCAGTTTGGGATTACAAAGCTTTATCTTCCCACAGCTGTCCTAACTCACACCCCTCTTTGTCCTATTAGCACACAGGTGGGAGGTGGGTAGAAAAAACCAACCAATCCCTTTCGCAGGAATCATGACCAGTTTTGATGTCATTTGCCCTGTAATTATACCAGTTTGCATCAGAACTGGGCTTTTTCATTTATTCTGGGAATCAACCTGCTGCGTAACTCTTGCGAGAAACATCCAAGCAGAGAGGCCCCAAATCTTGCATTGGAGACAGGAACCAGGAGACATAGAAGCTTGCTGGGACCCCTTGGAAGATTTAGAGGAGACTATCCTTGACTGACACCCGTGCTGTCCCAGAGGTGCCCTGGTGTACCCTGATGTCCATTACAAGGCCTTTCCTGTAAGTAAAACTATCCCCAAAGCCATAGATTGTGTAGGCCCTTTATTTTCAAGCATTGTTTAAGTTATTTCCCCTTAGCAAAATATCCTGTTTGTCTGTGTAGATCCTTAGCATATTTAATTAAAGTAAATCATTTAATTCCCCTATAGAAATCACAGGATGTGTTGTGTTGGCATTCGAAATCAACACGCTCTTCCCAGTGTGTTTTGAGACGGTGTAGACATAAAGATTTGCCAAAAGAATGAATCCCAAAACCCTGTTTCCAGTGAGTGTACAGGGTGCAAAACAAAATTCCCCGTTGATCCCCTTCATTTTAAATCAGAAGTGTGAAGCCTGGTATTTCCTTTGCAGGTATGGTAAAAAACGAAATTGCTCCTTTGTGGCATTGTGCTCTGACCAAAACCACAAAGTCCTGCCTGATCTTTTTAGGTGTAACAAAACAAATTTTCCATTGCTTTTCTTTCCCTCATATTGCATCTGTGATCAGAATCCCAAAGCGATGTTCCCATTGTGTTCCCACTCACTGCCACTGGGCTTTAATTCAGAGGGGCCAAGTTTAATTGATGTTTGGAGGGTGGGGGTTTCTGGGAGAAAAGTATTATAACCAAATCAGCAATCACTGTGTGTCTTGAATTGTTCTTTTTCTGTATTGGTGGTCTCTTTACCGAAGTCATTTTTGTTCTTGTGTTTCCGCAGCATTGGTGGCTGATGTTAGTCCATTTGTCAAATTTGGTTTAAATAAATTAATAAATCTATATTCTTACTACATACTGGCCTGGTTCCTAGTCCATTGTGGCTCCGGTGATTTGTTGGGGTTGGGTGCAAGCCAGGTTGGAGGCCTTACCAAATAGAACCTGAATCAAAATCATAGTGATTTGTTGTGCGCCACATTCATTGGGGAGACAGGAACTCTCTGAGTTGAGTGTGACCGCGTAATAAACCGCGACAGAATTTAGTCCGGGTTTTGGTTTTGTTCAGGAGAGGAATTATGGGACATGTTTTTTCTGGTTTCTTTATCTCAAGGGGTAATACAATTCTCCAACCACAATGCAACCAACACACAGTTGCTGGAGCTGTTCAGCTGAGTCACGAACATGGGCCTCATTACAAGTGTGCCAGTCCGGTAACAACGGTGCCGGTAAGCCTACCGGCACCGTTGTTACCGGACCGGCACACTACGGGTCTGCTTGCCGGAGTTGCTGTGTCCGGCAGGTCGGACCCTGCCGAGCATAGCGGCCACAATAAGCAGACCTACACGCAAGCGCTGGCACCATTATTAACGGTGCCGGCACTTCCATGTTCCCTTTTCCCATAGAGTGCTTTGGGACTCTATGGGAATGGGGAATACCATTTTTCTGGCACCTGACTTTCCAGACTGGCGGGGTTAGAATCCCCTGCTGTTACCGGCAAGCCAGGTGTCGGAAAAACTTGCAAGTCCGGAGGCAGCCTGCCGGTTTTGCCGGTAAAGCTACCGTCAGACTTGTAATGAGGCCCTGTTGGTAGCCATGATTTTGAAGTCCAAAACAAATATAGACTTTACCTACTGTCTACATACCCAGGGGACAATAGGTTTATGAAATAGTCTTGTTCCTGGTAACAAAGAACTTGTTCTGGGAGTGGGGCTATAGGAATTCCACACCCCTGATGAATTAGTTACTTACCGGAAGGTAAGTAACTCCGTTTTATACATGTTATTTCTATGCTTGGACTGACCACACAACAACCTACAACTGCACGATTGCGGCTGATGTTGAATTTAGAGTGTCCTGTGCGGTCACTATTATGGTTTGCGCTAGGTTTAGTCTTTTCCTGTATATTGTGTAGCATATGTTTGACGCTGAAGTCAAGGTTATGCAGCTTAGCCGAGACCTCATTGATATCTGATTTTAAATTGTGCAGGAACAACCTAAAGTCAGGGTGTAGGGCAGATTTGCTGCGTGCTGTCCCCAGAGAAGGGGGTCGGTATCTGTGCATTGATAATCGATTTAGATTTGTGGGGATAGGAGTTTAAGTTTGATTGCTTATCATCCGTTTGACTTTCCAATTTCTGCAGCAATGCTTGCCTGAATTCTTAGGTCTAGAATTTCAACCGGACGAGGTTGTACCTGGACAAAGTGGCAGTGTTTTTTACCCTTTGCCTCTCAGAATCTCATCAAACTAGTTTTATGTAATGAATAAAGCCAATTTACACTTGCGTGATTTAATTCTGCGTTGTAGTTGCATTGCACGTAATTAGCCTTAATTGTCTGTGCTAGACTGTGTCCCTTTGTGTTTTTAAGGCTTTTTTTTGCAGATCTTGGGGTTTTTACTCGGGGTTCTAGAATAGAATGTGCAGTACTGTAAGAGTATGTTACTCTTATTTTAGGAGATTTCACATAAAATGATGTTTTAGTGGGTAGTTCTCATTTAGGTAGGCATGTTAAAATATATTTTAATTATAGGGAAAAAACATGCGTTTTAATCATAAATTAATCAGATCTGCATTCTGCTGTTGTCAGGGACCCACGCTTGAAGAAATCACATCAAATAATTTCCAACACGAACAGCACCTAACTGCCAAAGTTTCATACAGCAAAGATATATTTTTATTTTAATAATTACATCAATGACCGTAAATATTAAAAAGACATCGCCTTCATATTTCATAGTGTATTGCACAAACATTTTCTTGATTAATGTTAATAATTATAAAAATAGCAGAATAGTGCTAAGTTGGGTACTACTGGTGAATACATCTTTAGAGTGAGCTGGTGGAATCCATGTTGGTGGGATACTAAGGCGAAACACAATTAGCATTTCTCCTGCTGCCTACAGACAATGAATGGTGGAATCTTTCTACTAGAGAAGATTCCTAGTACACTTCACAGATGATAGAGACCTACGTGAAACAACGGACAATCACTGCGGTGAGGGGCAATATCGATGTGAATGGGCCGCAGCACAAATTACCACGCTTGTGTCTTGCCTCTATAAAAATGGAAAAATTCGATGTGAGCCGATTATATATCCGTCGACATCCTGTGTGTGCTCGTAAAATACAATAAATAATACTATTTTACTTAAACAAAGAGTTAAAGAGATATGACTGATAGGAATGATGCAGCAAATTATATTTGTTTGTAGGTGGATTACATTAAGGGGGTAATTCATAGAAATCAGCGCACAAGTCGCGCACGCGGCTGGCTATCACACCACAAACATGTCATGGTACAGACACAGGCATGCATACATGTGTGCATTCCACATGCTGCTCATCATGATGCATTGTAATACATACACCATCCATGAGGGTCACGCCTGACTAGACTCACATGCAGCACCATCATTTCCCTGCACACACACATCCATTCATGACCCATGTGACACATGCAGCCGAGTAGCTAATTACCACCACGCTTCAACATGCACTGTTTCAAACGTGAATGCATGGGCACTTACCGCTCGACTCCAGATGGGCCTGCATCATGAGGATCTGGTGGTGAAGCAATGGGCGAATGCGCTCCAGGGCCCTCATCTGCTGGGTGGTAAGCTGGGCCCGGTGCCCCACTGCATCCACTGCCTCCAAGAGACAACGGGCCTTCTTGAGGGTCCTGGATTTGTAGTCCTCCCAGCGCTTCCAGACATGTTTGATGTTGCAGGGTGCCACCCCTCCACATTGATGGCACCCACTATGTCCTCCCAGATCCTCTCCCGTCCTTCCTTGTTGGCGCTGGTAGCCCTCTGCCTCTCTGGCTAGGGGTCGCCAGTGGTCTCTGATGGTGTTTGCCCTGACATGGCGACCCCCGAGGCAGGTGTTGGTGGCAGGTGTGGGTGGGCAACTGGGTCCCGGGGCTGGGCTGTGGAGTGATGGAACACCAGTCGGGAGTCTTCTGTTCCAGCAGGGGTGGTCACAGCAGCTGGACCCCTGCAGATGGCAGATGTGCAGGTACCAAATGGCAGGGCACGGTGGCATCAGGCAGCAGCAGTTGGCTCGTGGGAGGCTGCTCAGGGCTCTGGGGGGTACGTAAATGGCCTTCTGGCCAGGAGTGTGGTCTTCTGCGTATTGTCGTGTGGCCAGCTTGATACGGAGTGATTTGGCACGTGAAGAAACTGCACGTCAGCGTGTAATTCGAGGAAAGGCCCTTAGCCTGTATGCGCGTATGTGATGTAACACGCGCGGGCGTTTCCCTGCCACGGGTTGAGGGTCCCACGTGGGTTTCCATCGCTCTGTACGTGCTTTTCGTGGGAAGCGGTGCGTGTGTTTTCCAGGCATTGGGGTTCACACGCGATTACTTCACAGCGGGTGGGTCTTGGCTCCGCGTTCTTCTTCTACACGCAAGGCAGACGGTGAGTCGCACACACTGTTTTTCCCAATGTGGGTGTCCGTGTTTGTCGCGTACCGCTTTTTTTATGGGCATACTAGCCTGTGTGTTGATCGCGTACATATTTTTTGTGTTCCTGGCTGCCACAGCGTACTGCGTGTGTTTTATTACACGCACGTGGGCTACAGGGGTTGCTTATCTCTTTTTCTTGTTTTTCTGGAATGCCTTTGCGTTGTGTGACACGTCTTTTCTCGTAGGGGACCACAGAATGGGACATTCATCGTAGCTGTATATACGTGTTTTTTGGGTGCGCACATTTTTGTAATGTGCAGGCACGCTACCGCCTGACTTTGTGTGTCGGACGTGTTTAGGCCTGTGCGTGTGTTTGGCCGTGCACGGGTTTCCCCTATTCGATTCCATGTATACGTGTGGTTCGTGTGCGTGTGGGCGTTCCGTGTATTTCCCTGCAGTACTTCCCCAGTTACGCCTTCTTTTTCACGCGTTGTTCCCCATTCCGCGTGTTACGCCCCGTGTCCCGCCCCCTTTTTGGTGTGCGCGCCGACATTGTGCGCTTTCCCTGTGCGCATCGCGCACAGCGTTTTGGATGTTCCAATGACGTGTGCGCCTGTGTGCGCCACGCACGGGTTTGGTGCACATCCCGAGGGAAACACACGCAGGGACTTCCATGAATCGCACGCGCGGTATAGCACATATGTTAAAGTAACCTTAATTAATACTTTGTGACCATTTTTGACATTTCTTAACAGACTTATCTGACAAAAACGAAGTTGTCTTTGTATATAAATACTCTAGAAGAAGTGACAAAAGTGGGCAGTTGTTAATTCGGAAAACCAAACTCCCTTCATTTACTGAGTGCACTTTGGCTGCACTGAGTGCATTGCAAGAACTGACTGCACATATCACCAGGGTAAAGAAGCCATGTTCCTAAACTGGACAAATGTCTGGATGAGGGTATAGGAAGGGATGAACTTCAACCCTTTCTATTGAATTAGACGCTGAAGCCTTTGTGGGCCCTGTTACGCTTTCAAAGAAAACTTGTACCATTGTTTAAGTGGTCATTTAGGATTTCAGCTCCACAACTAGATTTCAGCTCCACAACTAGACTGCTTTTCTGCCATTAACATCGCTTGATACTCTACACACCACAAAATCAAGGCACAGGCTGAGCTGTGTCACTTCAAATGTATATTTGATTGCCAAAGATAAATTGCTCCAAAAGGTGATCAATAATCACAGACCATTTTCACCCTGCTTTCAGCTGGTTTGGGACCTCGTGCAATTGCATACCTCTCTTTTTGGGACGGTCTGCATGCCACAAAAGTAGGCTATAGGATTAACAGCACTTCAGAAATGTTTTCAAAATGCAGACGGTTGCCATGTAAAAGGAACAAACAACATAGCTGATGTTCGCGTATAAAACAGCCCTTTTCAGTACGATTGGACTTTTCTGATGGGTGTAAACTGATAGCATGCAGGTCTGAGCCCTCCACATAGTTGGGCGAACAGAAGCAAAAAACGATCCTTAAGTTTGTCGACCATAGGCCTCTCATAACCTATATGTAGCACTTTACTCTGCAGTGGCCACACTCCAAACCTTGGAGACAGTGGCAAGACTCACTGCAATGGCATTTGCCCAAACAAAGCAGTTTGGCCCTGGACCATCACTCAGCTTTTGCAAAGTGTGCTGCAGGACAGGAGTTAATGTGTTATTCTGTGGAGTGTTCAAAGGGCCTGGACCAAATTGATAGCTTTATGATCCTGCTGACAGGGTGGTTGCAGTGCAAAGGACCTGCCGTCTTGTCTGTCTCTCTCAAAAACGTTCCGATTCACTAAGCTATGAAAGCAAAAGAAAAATGGGAAAGAAAATACAAAGCTTTAACACACACAGGCTCTGAACATCGGACAACCCTTTTCCCTTTGCACATGAGAGGCTTTTTGTCATGCAGAAAGTGTTTATTTTGTGTGGAAAAGAAAAAAAAATGTATTACTAGAGGGCCCAAGCAATACAGCTGTGGGGAGAGGGTCCAATTCCATTCTTCACTGGAGCCTCGTGCAGAATGCAGCCTCCTCTTGTTGACATCAACTTATCTGTTGTTCTGCTCAGTGGGGGTGTTAGCTTAATTGAAAGTGCCAGGCAGCTGCACGCAATTTAAACAAAATAGTAAAGTGGTCAGAACTTCACTGTCTGCGTGTGCAGCCCTGAACAAATCTGCTTTGCTGCCTTGCCTGTCGCCCACGTGTTCATCTGAGCAGGGGGAAGCCACTGAAAACAAACCAAACTTCTTTGATGCTGAACACACACAGTAAAACAGTATGTACAAGGTCAAGGTTATTGCGATTAAATGAGGAGGGTCACGGTAATTATACCACTATACCGGTGTACCGTTACACCCCTACTGAGCTATACACTGAGGCAGAGTAAAAACATGCTTTAATTAATATCCTTTTTTTAAAGAAAAAAATAAATAACTTCGTTAAGCATTAAATACTAGATTGATCAATTTGAAGTGTTGAAGTTTTAAATGTTGTCTTTTATGTGGTGTTTTTTCTGTATTAATGAAGACGAGGTCGACAAGCAATGGTCTCTTTGTCAAAAATACATGGCTTTTTTAATGCAGCTAAAAAAGAAGGGTCTATAAAATAATATGCGCCTTTGCATGGCTACATAACCGTCTATGTTCTGTTGAATGTCACTAGTGTCTCTAAATGGATGTCTCTTGCATGGATGTGTTCTTTTTTTGTGCAGACTGTTTGGTGTATGAATAGCGCAATTGTGACTTTAACTGTAGATGTATCATTATTTTTGTTAAAAAAGCTTTTTGGAATATAATGATGTATATCACCTTTGCTTGTAGTAGTTTCACTAATTGTTTAATTTGATAATGTATTCATGGACTTGTTGATTGATGCAAAATTATGTTTATCACAATTTAATCCGAATATTCATGCTTTGGTCTGAATTATTAGGATCCTCTTTCTGGGATGAGTATTTGGGACTCCCTATTGCATATGGATTACATATGGTGTACTGATGGTTACAGGGGAAGGGCCGTGTCCAGGGAGTGGCCTGGGGGTGGCACATGCTGCCCCTGCAATCTGATTGGCCACCTCAGGTGCCACCCCTTTATCCTAAACTATGATATTATGTGTGTGTGGGCTCGAACTTCATGCCACTCCTGCTTAAGTCATTTTCCCACTTGGGCCACCCCAGTCAAAAGATTGTGGACGTGCCACTGTACAGAGCCCTTAACGAGTGCTAAGGGACTTTACCACACGGTACTGCCCGCCACCCCGGGACTGTGGCATATCTTCCGTGGTACTAATGGTTCTTTCCAGGCAGCAAAAGAAAACTCCCGACCAAGATAGGGAAGTGTGTAATGTACTCGCGGTAATCACGTGGTTTTATTTCTTGCTGTTGCATGACAGCCGCAATGAAATTGTATCTTCTCTAGGCGACAAGCACCCACTGCTCACTAGACTGTTTGTGAATATGAGAGCTCACGTTATAGCTCACACGAATGTCACACAAATGTGACATGACGGCAAGCAATAAGTGATTAGCGCGTGGTGGTGAGAAGTGTTGATGCGAGCATGACTATCAATAATGACATGAAGGCCACCTACGTCGCCGAATCTTGTGAGAAGGATGCTAGGAAACTTTCCCAGTGTAAAGATGGTGGCATTCATTGACTGTAGGGACCAGAAGAAATGCTAACTCAGTATTTCCTTCCCATCCCTTCCTGCATTAAGGTATTGAACAGGAGCACCTAACGTAACACTGTTCAGCCGTTGCTCTTTTGGGTAAACATGTATCAAGAAACATTGGTGAATCCATCTTCACATATGTCTTTTCAATCTTTTCAGCATTTATGAGATTGTTCAAATAAACAAAAACATGTTTGCAGCATGAAACAATGCTTTTTATGTCTGTTCGGTGCTGTAATTATGTTTCCAGTGGATACTGCTGGTCTGTCTCATTTTTTTCCTGCAATTCCCCATACATCCCAGGGGCCATCAATTATTTTAAAAATAATCGTTTTCTTGTACTCCAAACATTCTTTGCAGCTAGCAATTCCTATAATTTTAAAAGCAAATGTTTTCCTGTAAGTCGTCTTCACCTCAGGCAGCGCACGCTCCTCTTTGTGGAAGATGCTGGTCGTGCCACTAGTTTGAACACATCACCTGGCCAGTGGAGGTGGCATGAGGGAGCTGTTACAGCCTATTTTTCTTTGTTGGCATTATTGCCTATTGTAGTGGGTTCACACAAGACTCTGCACAGATTGATGACTAAAGGTGGGGGTTTATTTGCGCCGACTTACATCACAGTGGAAATGACAGTCCACTGCCCAGAGCTAGGCTTTTCATATTATATTCGGGGCTCCAGTCAGAAATCGGAGGAACGCCGGGGAGCGCCTGCTCGGTCCTTCGGTCGCTCATCTCTCGCCTGCGCACCAAGCCCACACTCGCAGTACACTGGTCTCACGAGATCTTGTGCGGCCGAGATCTCGTGAGATTACATCTCTACACCTATCCTTAGCCCTATTTGTACTACCGTCAGATCAGGGACCCTATGACTGCCCCACCTGAGGTAACCCATTATCCTTCACCAAAATCTCACACCTTGAAAGACGGTTCCCATTTGAAGGTTCTGTCTTTGCCCCATGGCCAGTGCCTATTCATAGCTCTAGCCACCAGTGCCATTTGTGGAAGTCGCAGCTACTGTGTGCTCTCCTTAATGACTACCCATCCCCCAGTTCAGACGATGCTTCGAAGTGCCTATAGTAGGTCTGAAATGACTGCCACAAATAGTGGAAATAACATCTCAGACAAAACCCAAACGATATAGGAGGAAGGGAGAAGAATTATACGAACACAGGAAACTTTACAGTATGTCTTGCTTTTACTGAACATAGGCCCCCATTATGAGGTTGGCGGTAGGCCGCCCGTACTACCGGCAACCTCGGCTTACCTTTTAGGTCAGGCCAGGCCTGCCGGTAGTTCACTGCCCCTACCGGCAGACGGAGAGGATGCCGGTGTTACCGCCACCTTTTCCAGACCGGCATGGCCGTAATGAGGCCCATGGTGAAGAAAATGTGTACATGTATAAAAAAGACTTGCAATGTGAGCTAATCCAGGTAGAGCAGGTGCCCCTCTTTATTGGCTACTCGGGTAGCACTTAAATCCTCTCAACATGGTTTTTGAGCATGCTGGTATGCGGGCCTCCAAACTGCTCGCTTGGGATGCTGCATTACAAAGTATGGGCCTCCTTAGCTATCTTCCACCTATGGACGCAGCATGCACTTGCTGTGCGCAATAGGGGTAATCTATAGCCATGCCAAACATTCAATGTGTCCCATAGCTACATTCCAAAATGAAAAACCCAGAGATCTATGTCACCAGATGGCCCGCCCACCTGCTCAGAAGGCTTTGCCCACATATAACAAAACATTATGCTGCATGGTGACTGGTGTAAAATATGGGCGGGATTTACCCACCTTCCAGTGTTTCCGCCCACACCTCCATGTAATTGGCCACCAATAATCTTCTAGTAGCCAATCACATGGAGGTGTGTGGGTTTGTTTGTTTGTTTTATTATTTGTAATGCGCAATCATACCCTAAGGTAACAGGGCGCAGCCGTTACATGTATATGCGAAACTTAGTTACAACAGCAGGAATATATACATACACACAATAATAGTAATAGCAAACTTATATACATATATACAGAAAAGCCCATGTGGGTACAATATGTACAGAAGGATAGCGTACGAAAGACTTAACACCAGGATGTGTTTGAGAGCCTACGTTTTCAACCATGGAACAACCTTGGATCGGAAGTTTTGATAAGGCAGGTCCATTCTGAAAGTTTGAGGTAGGGAATTCCACAGTTTAGCTGCTTTCACTGGGAAGCTGTTGCCCCCTATGGTGGAGCGTTTAAAGATGGGGACAGAAAGGCAGTCTTTATAGACTGTTCTTGTGGGTCTCAGGGAGGTGTGTCTGTGGAATCTGTCAATCAAATTAATCGGAGCAGCGTTATTGAGAGATTTGTGAGTAAGTGATGTGGTTTTTAAGAGAATTTTGTCTTTGATAGAGAGCCAGTTATTCTGTTGGCTATGTGAAGTGATATGATCTCTTTTGGAGATGCCCAATGCCGCTCTAAGAGCGTTATTTTGGAGAGTTTGTATTTTGCTAGTGGTGGCTTTGGAAGATCCAAGATAAAGAGCACTGCAATAGTCCAGGCGGGATAATATAAGGGCTCTAGCGAGGGTCAAGCAGCTAGTGTCGGACAGAAAGGGTTTGGCTGCACGGATCAGTTTACACGTGTAGGCTGTGGAGGAAGCTAAGGAGTTCACCTGTCTGTTGAAAGAGAAGTTTGAGTCCAGATAAAAGCCAAGGGTTTTGACCTCCTGTCCTCCTTTGATGTTATTGCCATCAATAGTGAAAGAATAGACAGGGCCTAGTTTCTTTAAACTAGAGTTAGTGCCCTGGATGATAAGTTCGGTTTTATCATCATTCAGGCATAGTCCATGTGTGGCCATCCATGCCTGGATGATGATGTACACTCTATTCACCAAGGCCAAATCCTTTTCATAATCCCCAGAAAGCGGAAGGAGGATCTGGGTATCATCTGCATAGTTGGTGTAGGTGATACTGAGATGACCCAGATCATCGAAAAGGGGCTTGGTGAATATATTGTACAGTGTGGGTGAGACGCAAGAACCCTGTGGCACACCGCAGGTGATAGGTATGGGGTCTGCTGCTGCTGTAGGTGAAAAAACCTCATGGTTCTGCCGTTAAAGAATGATCTAATTCAGGTGATGGCCTCAACGGAGAAGTTAGCTGATGTGTTCAGGTGGGTACATAGGACAGAGTGGTCGACCAGGTCAAATGCTGCAGAGAGGTCTAGGAGGAGGAGTAAGGCAGTTTGGCCATTGTCTCTAAGCTCGTCGACCTGTGTTTTAAGGTCAATAAGAGCAGTCTCGGTCCCGTGTTGAGGACGGAAGCCTGATTGTCTAGCTCCTAATAGGTGGTGTTTTTCCAAGTACTTCTGTATTTGTACGTAGGCGACCTTATCCAAAATGTTTAGAAGAAATGGTACGGTCGTGATATGTCTATAGTTTGTGGGCATGGCTGGGTCAAGTGTGGGTTTTTTTAGTAGTGGAAGTACCCAGGATTGTTTTAATTTGGTAGGGATAGAGCCGGTGGAGAAGGAGGCATTGATTAATTTCGTGATGAAAAGGGAGAGGTCTCGGGCAGCATCCTTAATGAGTTGAGCAGGGCCCAGGTCTCCCTGACAGTTGGAAGGTTTCAGTGACAAGATTATTTTTTTTACTTCAAGTATGGTGACTTTGGAGAAGTTAAAGCGGGTGGTTTAAATTATAGTAGGCTTCTCAGTAGGTTTGGAAGGGAGAGGGTCATTCAAGGAAGCTTTTTTGCAGGAGATTTTGTTTTGTAGGGTAGCAATCTTGTTAGCTAACACATTTTGGATCTCTGAGCACCAATTTTTATCTTAAGTGCAAGTATCAGGTGGTGCTAAAGGGGTCTCTAATTCTTTGAGGATGTAGAATAATTCCTTCATATTTGATTTGGCTTGGGATATACGGGAGTCGAAGGAAGTTCGTTTTGCTAAGCAGATTTCTTTTTTGTAGAGGGCTGCGAGTTTAATAAATTTGAGTTTATTAGCTGCTGAGGGGAGTTTTTTCCAGGTGGCCTCACAGTTTCTTTTTTGCTGCCTTAAGTTTTTAAGGAATGGTGTATACCATTATTCAAGTGCGTTTTGGGCTTGCTTGATCTGAGTTTGAGGGGGGCGATTAGGTCCAGAGAGGTGGACATAATTTTGTTGTATCCTTCGACCAAAGTCTCTGGATCAGAATTGTCAGGGAGTGCGTTAAGTGTGGGGAGTAACTTCGGGATGAGTCTCTCCACAGTGATACTCTTTTTATTTCTTGTGAGTGTAGGTGGAGCCCTGCTGACCAGCAGGGGTGGGGGTCTGGTAGTAGAGAGCATGAACAATACCAAATGGTGGTAGGTCCAGGCTAGAGGTGAAATAGCGGTGATGTTAGCTAGACAATTGTAGTCTGCCACCCAATCGAGTATTCTGCCTTTGGCATGTGTAGGTTCCGTACTTCTTTGGGTAAATCCTAATTCAGAGAGGGTATTTAGCGTGGTACTGGCAAGCTGCTCTGACGGGTCATTGAAGCCCATATTAAAGTCCCCAAGGGTAAGTACTTGTGTGGAACTTTTAAGGTTACTAGATAAGATGATGCCTCATCAAATCTGCCTATTGGGCCTGGAGGATGATAGATCAAATGGATGTTGAGGGTTTCGGTATTGGTAAGTGGAACTTTAACAGAGAGTAGTTGGCATGAAAGGATGTTAATAGGGTCGCTAATCTCATGGTAAGACTGCATTTGTGGATAATAGCCACACCCTCTCCTCTGGAGTTGGGTCTGTCTTGTCTCAAGATGGAGTAATTATCTGGGACTGCTAGCATGAGCATAGGGCCTGCTGCCTGATGTAGCCAAGTCTCAGTGATTGCAAGGAGGTCAAGGTCTTCTTTGAGGATCAAGTCTGCAATTTCAGTGGCATGAGCTACTAACGATCTGGCATTGATTAGGGCTCCCTTGATCTGGGGACTCGCGGTGGTTGTAGTAGGGTGGTGAGCTTGTGTTGATTCAAGTTTGCTCTGCTTAGGGGGTCTGCGTGGATGTTTGGGGTTGGAATTCTGAGGTAAGTTATGTTTTAGGCTGGTTTGGCGAGGCCAGGCTGTCGTGGTTCTTAGTCTCTGTATAGTAGGCATGGAACAGACGGGAGGCTCGTGGATTTTAGCTAATCTAGGTCTGAGTTTTAAATTCCTGTCAATAGTAGGGCAGGGGAAGCAGGTAAGTGGTGTTAGTTCTGGGTCGTTCATATCTAGAGGTTAGCTACTAGATGACTTGTTGTAGGGTATAGATGAGTGCATAGTGGTGGGTAAGTACGGTGACATGCTGAACAGTGAGGTGCTAATTATGAGAAGCAGGAGGCATGCAAGCTGGCTGGTGGCCAAGGGGAACATGCTAAGTAGTAGTAGCAAATGTGTGTGGATGTCAGGGTGGTTAGCCTATCACTTGGGATGGGTAATCAAGGCCTAGGCCGATACAGGAATAGGCTCTCCCTAGGCAGGATGGGTCATGGTTATTCCTTGGAGGTGGGGTGAGGCACAGAGGGCTCAGGCTGCATAGAAGTGTGTGGTACTGGCAGTATAGCATTAGGCATTCAAGTGAACAACACAGTTAGGCTAGATGCAGTATTCAAATGGTGAGGCACAACTAGGCTAGATGTAATATTCAAGGTGAGGCACAACTAGGCTAGATGCAGTATTCGAATGGTGAGGCACAACTAGGCTAGATGCAGTATTCAAAAGGTGAGGCACAACTAGTCTGGATACAGTATTCAAATGGTGAGGCAAAACTAGGCTAGATGCAATATTCAAGATGAGGCACAACTAGGCTAGATGCAGTATTCAAATGGTGAGGCACAACTAGGCTAGATGCGACATTCAAGTGGAAGACAAAGTTAGGCTAGATGCAGTATTCAAATGGTGAGGCACAACTAGGCTAGATGCAGTATTCAAAAGGTGAGACACAACTAGGCTACATGCGACATTCAAGTGGAAGACACAGTTAGGCTACATGCGACATTCAAGTGGAAGACACCGTTAGGCTAGATGCAGTATTCAAAAGGTGAGGCACAACTAGGCTAGATGCAATATTCAAGGTGATGCACAACTAGGCTAGATGCAGTATTCAAATGGTGGGGCACAACTAGGCTAGATGCAGTATTCAAAAGGTGAGGCACAACTAGTCTGGATACAGTATTCAAATGGTGAGGCACAACTAGGCTAGATGCAATATTCAAGATGAGGCACAACTAGGCTAGATGCAGTATTCAAATGGTGAGGCACAACTAGGCTAGATGCAGTATTCAAAAGGTGAGGCACAACTAGGCTAGATGTGACATTCAAGTGGAATTCAAAGTTAGGCTAGATGCAGTGTTCAAATGGTGAGGCACAACTAGGCTAGATGCAGTATTCAAAAGGTGAGGCACAACTAGGCTAGATGCGAAATTCAAGTGGAAGACAAAGTTGGGCTAGATGCAGTATTCAAATGGTGAGGCACAACTAGGCTAAATGCAGTATTCAAAAGGTGAGGCACAACTAGGCTAGATGCGACATTCAAGTGGAAGACACAGTTAGGCTAGATGCAGTATTCAAAAGGTGAGGCACAACTAGGCTGGATGCAGTATTCAAAAGGTGAGGCACGACTAGGCTAGATGCAGTATTCAAATGGTGAGGCACAACTAGGCTAGATGCAGTATTCAAAAGGTGAGGCACAACTAGGCTGGATGCAGTATTCAGATGATGAGGCACAAATAGGCTAGATGCAATATTCAAGATGAAGCACAACTAGGCTAGATGCAGTATTCAAATGGTGAGGCACAACTAGGCTAGATGCAGTATTCAAATGGTGAGGCACAACTAGGCTAGATGCAGTATTCAAAAGATGAGGCACAACTAGGCTAGATGCGACATTCAAGTGGAAGACACAGTTAGGCTAGATGCAGTATTCAAATGGTGAGGCACAACTAGGCTAGATGCAGTATTCAAAAGGTGAGGCACAACTAGGCTATATGTGACTTTCAAGTGGAAGACACAGTTAGGCTAGATGCAGTATTCAAAAGGTGAGGCACAACTAGGCTGGATGCAGTATTCAAAAGGTGAGGCACAACTAGGCTAGATGCGACATTCAAGTGGAAGACACAGTTAGGCTAGATGCAGTATTCAAAAGGTGAGGCACAATTAGGCTAGATGTGACATTCAAGTGGAAGACATAGTGAGGCTAGATGCAGTATTCAAAAGGTGAGGCACAACTAGGCTACATGCGACATTCAAGTGGAAGACACAGTTAGGCTACATGCGACATTCAAGTGGAAGACACAGTTAGGCTAGATGCAGTATTCAAAAGGTGAGGCACAACTAGGCTAGATGCAATATTCAAGGTGATGCACAACTAGGCTAGATGCGGTATTCAAATGGTGGGGCACAACTAGGCTAGATGCGGTATTCAAAAGGTGAGGCACAACTAGTCTGGATACAGTATTCAAATGGTGAGGCACAACTAGGCTAGATGCAATA
Source organism: Ambystoma mexicanum (assembly GCF_040938575.1). Classification (NCBI taxonomy): domain Eukaryota; kingdom Metazoa; phylum Chordata; class Amphibia; order Caudata; family Ambystomatidae; genus Ambystoma; species Ambystoma mexicanum. Next base: position 1,143,745,896 of record NC_090935.1, on the reverse strand, counting down.
TTCAAGATGAGGCACAACTAGGCTAGATGCAGTATTCAAATGGTGAGGCACAACTAGGCTAGATGCAGTATTCAAAAGGTGAGGCACAACTAGGCTAGATGTGACATTCAAGTGGAAGACAAAGTTAGGCTAGATGCAGTGTTCAAATGGTGAGGCACAACTAGGCTAGATGCAGTATTCAAAAGGTGAGGCACCACTAGGCTAGATGCGAAATTCAAGTGGAAGACAAAGTTGGGCTAGATGCAGTATTCAAATGGTGAGGCACAACTAGGCTAGATGCAGTATTCAAAAGGTGAGGCACAACTAGGCTAGATGCGACATTCAAGTGGAAGACACAGTTAGGCTAGATGCAGTATTCAAAAGGTGAGGCACAACTAGGCTGGATGCAGTATTCAAAAGGTGAGGCACGACTAGGCTAGATGCAGTATTCAAATGGTGAGGCACAACTAGGCTAGATGCAGTATTCAAAAGGTGAGGCACAACTAGGCTGGATGCAGTATTCAGATGATGAGGCACAAATAGGCTAGATGCAATATTCAAGATGAAGCACAACTGGGCTAGATGCAGTATTCAAATGGTGAGGCACAACTAGGCTAGATGCAGTATTCAAATGGTGAGGCACAACTAGGCTAGATGCAGTATTCAAAAGATGAGGCACAACTAGGCTAGATGCGACATTCAAGTGGAAGACACAGTTAGGCTAGATGCAGTATTCAAATGGTGAGGCACAACTAGGCTAGATGCAGTATTCAAAAGGTGAGGCACAACTAGGCTATATGTGACATTCACGTGGAAGACACAGTTAGGCTAGATGCAGTATTCAAAAGGTGAGGCACAACTAGGCTGGATGCAGTATTCAAAAGGTGAGGCACAACTAGGCTAGATGCGACATTCAAGTGGAAGACACAGTTAGGCTAGATGCAGTATTCAAAAGGTGAGGCACAACTAGGCTGGATGCAGTATTCAAAAGGTGAGGCACAACTAGGCTAGATGCGACATTCAAGTGGAAGACACAGTTAGGCTAGATGCAGTATTCAAAAGGTGAGGCACAATTAGGCTAAATGTGACATTCAAGTGGAAGACATAGGCTAGATGCAGTATTCAAAAGGTGAGGCACAACTAGGCTGGATGCAGTATTCAAAAGGTGAGGCACAAATAGGCTAGATGCGACATTCAAGTGGAAGACACAGTTAGGCTAGATGCAGTATTCAAAAGGTGAGGCACAACTAGGCTGGATGCAGTATTCAAAAGGTGAGGCACAACTAGGCTAGATGCGACATTCAAGTGGAAGACACAGTTAGGCTAGATGCAGTATTCAAAAGGTGAGGCACAACTAGGCTGGATGCAGTATTCAAAAGGTGAGGCACAACTAGGCTAGATGCGACATTCAAGTGGAAGACACAGTTAGGCTAGATGCAGTATTCAAAAGGTGAGGCACAATTAGGCTAAATGTGACATTCAAGTGGAAGACATAGTTAGGCTAGATGCAGTATTCAAAAGGTGAGGCACAACTAGGCTGGATGCAGTATTCAAAAGGTGAGGCACAACTAGGCTAGATGTGACATTCAAGTGGAAGACACAGTTAGGCTAGATGCAGTATTCAAAAGGTGGCGGAAGTTAAGCAGATGGTGTAGTTACTTACGCTGACAGTAAGTCAAGCATTTAGGTTAATGCAGATATAAGGCATCATTGTGCGATATGGCATTGAGTATAGTGGGGTACAGTGAGCAAAGGCTGGCGACCATATGCCGTGCTGGCTAGTTACGTGTTAAGCGAGTAGGGTCACAAGTCTATTTCTGATAAGGTGCTTATAGGTGGGAGTACGTGCGTGAGAGGTCGAGTTTGTTGAGAGGAGAAGACTGACGGGGTGGAGATGGGCAGTAGGTGTCTTACCGTGCAGTTCACGGGTTTGTATTGTATGTATTGTATTTATTGGGTTTATATAACGCTTTACACCAAAGCGCTGCACATTTTAACAACAGGGTACATTTAACGATAACAAATTAACAGAAACAGTAGAAGCGAACAACAAATTAGAATTTTGAATCAGACCAACAAAATAGTATGTAGAGCAATTAGGGAGAGGGGGTGAGGAGAGTAGTGGGGTAGAACTGGGAGGAAGAGGGAGGGATGGGTAGGAGGAGGAGAAGGGGAATGGGAGGGGCGAAGGAGCTGCAGGAGGAGTGGAAGAGGGTGAGGAGAGAGGTAATTAAGGGGAGGAGGGAGAGGGTGGGAGAGGGTGAGTGATAAGGGGGAGGGGAATCATGGCAGAGAGTGGAGGAGAGATTTAAGGGAGGCACGGAATGAGGAAAAGGTAGGAATGGAGCGGATTGAGTGAGGTAGGGAGTTCCAGTGGAGGGGAGCTAGGAGTTGGAAGGAGCGGAAACGAGAGGAGGCACAAGGCGAAGGAGGAACAGTGAGAAGAAAGTGGTCAGCGGAGCGAAGGGAGCGAGAGGGAGTGTAGAAAGAGAGAAGGGAAGAGAGATAAGGGGGAGCGAGATCATGGAGAGATTTGAAGACTAGGCAGAGGAAATGAAATTTAAGTTGGGAGTGAAAGGGAAGCCAGCCAAGGGAGGATAGGGAAGCAGAGATAGAGTCTCGGGAGGTGAGGAGACAGAGGGTACGGATGGCAGAATGGTAGATGGATTTGAGAGGGACGAGATGTGAAGTGGGAAGACCAAAGAGTAAGGAGGAGCAGTAGAAGAGACGAGAGAAGATCAGGGAGGAAATTAATAGTTTTGTGGCAAGGAAAGTGAGAGAGGGGCAGACCTTGCGAATATTATAGAGGTGGTAGCGACAGGCGTGAGAGGTGAGTGAGATATGGTGGGAAAAAGTGAGAGAGGAGTCAAAGTGAATGCCTAGGTTGCGAGCGTGGGGGGAGAAAGTAGGATTAGAGAGGGGAAAGGAATAAAAGGAGGAGGAGTGGGAGGGGAAAGGGAGCTGGAGGGGAAGAAAAGTACTTCAGTTTTGTTGGAGTTAAGGGAAAGTAAGCGAGAACACATTCAGTTTTTGATTGCAGTGAGACAGGAAGAGAGTTTAAGGTGGAGGTCAGGAGAGAAGGAAGAAAAGGAAAGAAAGAGTTGTGTGTCGTCGGCGTAGAAATGGTGAGAGATGCCAAATGAGGAGATAACAGGGGCAAGAAGGGAGGTGTAGAGAGAAAATAGGAAAGGGCCAAGTACCGAGCCTTCGGGAACTCTGTAATCCAGAGTCTGGGAAGGAGAGGAGCGACCTCCCTAGGAAACAGTAAAGGAGCGGGAGGAGAGGTAAGAGGATAGCTAGTTGAGTACAGAGCCTTTGAAACCAAAGGAAGAGAGAGTGTTGAGAAGAAGGCGGTGATCCACAGTTTGCATTCAAGAGGTTTGCAAAAGGTTGCAGTTGGAAGCACTTCCAGCGCTCTTGGGCCCTGGCGCTCTGGACAGGCTTAGGACAGGAGCGTGCCTTGTGTAGAGTGCCTTAGGGAGATGTGCCGGCTTACGCCTTCCGGCTCCCTTTGGGTCTGGAAATAGGAGGCACGGCCAATGGGGCGCCTCGGTCGCGGCTCTGGGTGCCTAGCAACCGGCGCTAGAGGAGCGGCTGCCATTTTGGGTGCTCTGATTCTCGTGGCAGCGTCGGACAAAAAAGGGCACTTTGCTGGGTAAATATTTGCTTTGCTGGTGCATCTACTGGATTTTGTGTACCTTTACAGTGGAACTGCAGCACGTGGCCAGGGCGGAGATGTACGCTGTGATTCGTCGCCTTTCAAGTCGATCGCAGCAGGTCACGGTCGCAGCTGGGATGGCCGGAAAAACCGGATACTCCACGCTCTTTTTTGGAGCGAAAACCCAGGGACTAGACAGGCCTGTCCCTCCTCAACAAACCCTGGCCACAGAAGGATTGTAGGCCTTTCTCGGCTTTTGTGGTCCAGGGGGACTTGGAAAAGTTATCTAAAACACCTTGATTTTTTTTAAAGGGTGAGTCAATTCAACCTCTGTGCTGGCTCTCAAATCAGAACCTGCTCCTAACTGGGTCTCCTCTCCGTCACACTGTCACGCACAACAGCCACGTTTGAGGCGATGTAGGAGAAACCGTCACCTGGAGTTTTTCAAGGTCGAACCAGGGCTTGTTTTTCTTCTTTTGCTGCGCTTTCTTTTCGTTAGAGTTTAATACAACTCTGGTCACATTTACTAGACACTAACCTTAATATAGGAGTCAGGCTGAAGTTGAACTGTAAATTGCACATTAATACGTATGAAATACTGAAGAAAAATATTGTTGTGAGACGGCTTAACTGCTAACCCAGTAGCAACGAAAGAGTGGCATATTAAGTGGCGTACCGGATATAGCTTACATTAGAAGTACATTTACACATTATCTGCTGCTCTGCCGCCAGTAAAGCCATTAAGGCATATTGTAACGTTTCTGGTGTTCATGTGGCGCTTCGCCCGACCTCCTATTTAGTTTGTTTTGTTATTTCTCGCTCAGCTGCTGTTTCCACCATCTGGTTGTTTTGAATTATTTGGATAGAACCAGTTTCCGTGACAGTCACGAGAGACCTCCGAGAGACACCTCCAAACCAATTGAAAACTGGGCAGAGGACAGTTATTAGCATACGGTAGCAGGCACTTTCTCAGATGGCAAATGTGGTAAGATCTGTAAAGATAGACCACAGGCAGAATATGGTAAGTGGCAACCATCTTTCACAACCACAGGCCCGGCTGAATATGTGTGGCGCCCCCATTTCAAAATGATGGTTCGGGGACACCCCTCCCTTGCTTAGATCAGAAAGCAGTCTGAGGCACCTGTGAAGGGAATACATTATAATGGAGATAAAGATATGGTTAATAGCCGCCAATTATCACAAGTTGGCAAGCCAGCAGGGAGCTAAAACCCTGAATGCCCTCTGAATAGCTACACATTCTTTGTAAGCAAGTGACTGACATGGAAGAACCAGTGCTGAAAGGCAACGAGGTGATAACAGTTCTGTTTTCCCCAATGGAAATGATGGCCAGGTGGGCTCCAGCCAACGCAGCTTGTAAAGCAAGCGCTGCAAAGTGTGCACTGTAAGCCCCAGAATGTAAGGCATATATAAAGGATTACATAGCCGTGTTATTAGACTGCTGAGTGGAAATATAGGGGTAGGTGCTGGGCCCCCAGCACGGGACTCGAGGCCCCTTTCGTTTGAAAAGGTTGAAAGGCCCTGACGCTGGTCCCGCACAACCATTTTCTGTGGCAGTCACCCGAGATCTGGCAGCGACACCCCAAGCCTCGTGTAGACTGGGTAGAGGACAGTAAAATAAAAAGAGCACATACTGAACTGGAGACTTCCAGAAATGACGCTGGTGGTCAGAGCCATGAAGGTAGGGCACACGCTGTACTTTGCAAATGACTACCATTCGTTCGCTCTTTTCTCATAATAAAGTTCCATAAAACATAGACAAATAGTACATATAAAGCACATGTTATAAAACAATCTTAGCATACAGAGTACAGAACAATAATAACATCAGTCAAATTAGGCATGAGCTATATTGTACTGTTGCAGTCCGATTCCTTATCCTTGTGGCCTTTCTAAGGAACGATAATAGTGACCATTGACCAACCTTTTCACAGGGTTTCAGCTCTTAGTAAATAATAAAGAGCTGGCGGCATTGTGTAAAACCAGCCTCTTTCAGGACATGTATTACGTTCTTGCCCTAGCCTGATGATAATGCCGTGCTGGAAAATATATGGTTACCATCTCTGTGAGGGACACTCCAAAACCTTGTGTAAACTGGGCAAAGGACAGTCATAAAGGAGCGAGACAGCACTGGAGACTACCACAAATTATGCTGGTGGTCAGAGCTATGAGGGTAGTGCACAGGCTGTACTTTGTAAATGGCAGCCATCTTTCAGAACCCGTTTCAGTGACAGTAGTAATAATAATTATTATGGTATTTATTGAGCGCGGATCTAGCTTCCAGAAGCAATGGAGAGCTTTACAGAGGTATACAAGAATACAGATACGCAACAGAGTGCTTTGCAGAGGTATACACCAGTACAGTTGCATAACAGAGCGCTTTACAGAGGTATACAACAGTACAGATGCATAACAGAGCGCTTTTCAGAGATAACAGAACAGATATACAGCAGGGAATAGGATACAGAGGGGTACAGCTGTATAGGGTGGTGGGGAAGAGAGGAGCGGACGGCATCTAGCGAGTCAGGTGGTGCGGAGGGAACATGATGGCCTTGGTGTGGAGGAGAGACTCCTTGAAAAGGTGGGTCTTTAGCTCTTTTCTGAATTGTAGGATTGTGGGGGCAAGTCTGACGCTGACAGAGACGAGGTTCTATAGTATTGGGGCGGCCGCAGAGAAGGTTTGTGTTCTGGTCCTTTGCTTTTTGCAGTGGCAAATTTTAAGTCTGCACATGTCCTGGCTTCTGGTGGTGCGCTATCTGCTGGAGATGCTTCGTTTCTCTGCAAGGTAGCTGGGTGACTTGAGGGTGACTGCCTTATAGATGATGCAGCAAGACTTGAAGGTGATTCTTATGTGCAGTGGGAGCAAGGGAAGGTCGATGAGGGCTGGGGTGATGTGGTTGTATCTGCGTAGACCCTTGATGAGCCGTGCGGCCGCGTGTAGGACACTTCTCAGGGGCAGAAGGATTGATGACGGGAGGCCTTCGAGGAGGGCATTGCCTCCATCCAGATGGGATAGGAGCAGTGATTGAGGGACAAAGGGCTTGACTTTCCACAGGAGGGAGAGCTGATACCAAGCTGTCTGAGTTTTCATACCTATCTGTGTCTTGAAGGAGAGCTGTTTGTCAATGTGGACCCCCAGGGTCTTGGCGCAGCAGATGAGCTTGGTTGTGAAGCCCTCAGAGTTCATGGTTGATAGTCAGGTCTGTATGTCTGGGTTTTCTGTGTTGTTGTTGAGGAGTAGGAATTCGGTCTTGGAGGGGTTAAGCTTGAAGTATGCACTGAACCTCCAAGACTGGATCAGCGAGAGGCAGCTTTTGAGCCGGTGGATGTCCTTGATGGAGTCGAGCTTGAGGTATACTTTTTGTGTCATCGATGTATTGGTGGATATGGACGTTGTGTGTGGCTAGGAGGGCTTCCAGCTCCTCCATGTATAGATTGAAGATCACTGGCTAGAGGATGGAAGCCTGCGGGACTCCATTGGCGAGCTAGAGGAGTCCATCTGAGTCCATTTGAACATCTGAACAAACTGCTGACGGTTGGCGAGGTAGGACTTGAACCAGCGTAGGACAAGGTCGCTGATCCCCATGCGCTGTTGTAGGGTATCTGTGAGTGCCTGGTGGTCTTCTGTGTCTAAAGCGGCCATGAGGTCAAGTATAATCAGGAGGCAAGGTTGGCCGTAGTCAAGGATGTTGAGGGCATTGTCGACCACTTGTATGGTTGCCGTCCCGGTGCTGCATATGGGTCTGAACCCGGATTGGTAGGCTTGAAGGAGATTGTTGGTGTCGATATGTTGCTGCAATTGCGCGGCTACTGTTTTCTCAATGATCTTACATGCGAAGGGAAGATGGGTGATGGGGCAATAGTTACCTAAGTTGTCGACATCCAGAGTGGGTTTCTTTATTAGAGGGAGGATTTGTCCGGTCTTTAAAGTCGATGGGAAGGTGCCTTGAGTTAGGGAGTTGTTGATCTCCAGGTAGGAAAGTAGAGCTTCTGCAGGGAGGATCTTGAGGATGAATGCTGGTATGATGTTGTTTGTATACAATATGGCTTTGAGGGCAGCCAGGGTTTCTACCTGGTCCTCTGTAGAGTGTATGTTGAATTTTGTCCAGAGTGTGTAGATTTCAAAAGGAGGAACTTGAGTTGGGTCTGTGGATGCAGAGATGGTGTCTATGTGCTGGCGAATGTTGCCGATTTTGTCGATGAAGAAGGTGTTGATGGCGGTGGATTTCTGGATGGAGTGTGGTATGGCAGGGTCGGGTAGCGGGTAGACACAGTGCTCGACCACTTTGAAGAGGACTCTGCTTTTGTTGTCTGATTCTGCTATGGTGTTCTGATAGAAGGAGGCCTTGGCTGTGTTGCTTAGTTGTCGGCGGGTTGCTCAGAGTTCCTTGAGGAGTGCCAGATCGTATGCAGTCCTGAAGTGATGCCAGGTTATGTCTTGTTTCCTGTTCACTCTTTTGTTGAGGGTGAGTTCTAGTGTGTATCAGGTTGTTGACGGTTTCAGGTTTGCAGGTGCATTGTTTCAGAGGCGCATGTCAGTCAATGGACGCTGAGAGGGTGGCATTGACAGCTTCCATTAGAGAGTAGCAGATTGGTTGGGGCTGTTTAGTACATGTGAGGTGGAGGCTGGCAAGGTCTTTTGTGAAGGCTTCCACCGGGAAGTTCCTGAAGGGCTGAAGGTTTGTCTGATGGGTTTCTGCTGGGAGTGCTTGAATGGGGTGGTGTGCAGGATGTTGAAAGGCACGGCAAGGTGGTCAGACCAGTCAAGCGGGAGAGGAGAGCTGGCAGTGGAGGGAAGGCAGTGCAGTGATGATTAGGTCGAGGATGTTACCTTTTTCATGCATCAGGTCTATCGTGTGCTCTGTGAGGCTGAGGGTGCTGAGAAGAGCTTCCTTCATTGGTTTGGTGGCCTTACCTGGGAGGTTGAAGTCGCCTAGGAAGATGTTGTTGGCGTATGTTAAGGCCATGGTTGTTAGGCAATTGCGTGACCTATAAAAGGCTCTAAAATAGATTACTGCTGTAGCCTACTGGCAGGGGCTAGTAAAGCAACCATCAGTAGACTTGGAGTGGTACAAAATGGAGCAGTGAGGGTTGTAACAGATCTCTCTTTTTGCTCTCACATAACAGAAGCACGACGGGCACTTCATTGGCTCCCTGTTGAGGCGCAAATCTCCTTTAGATTGCTGGTTATTACCTGCAAGTGTCGCATGGGGACTGTGCCCCCTTACCTACAAACGCACATTAGGGAAAAACTCTGTTACAGAAACCTAAGATCTAACAATCAAAATCTTCTCTTTCAGCACAGATGCAAAACTAAGAAAGTCCAAGCGGGAGCATTCTTTTGCGTGGGTCCTACGCTTTGGAATACTCTGCCATCTCACCTAAGAAACCCTTCCTCACTGAGCATTTTCAAAAAAGAGCTCAAGACCCTGCTCTTTAATTAGTTCCTGCTTCCTCTTCGCCTTCAAGTCCTTTCTGTCTCTCCTGCATCCTGGGACAGCTATTGTTCTTCGTTCTTGTCAGTGTTGTCCGCACCCTCACACCTTTGGGGTTATGGCTGCACAGTATAAATGTTTTAAAGTAAAGTAAAGTGACCAGGTCGGTGAAGTTTCAGATCAAGGCGGTGCTGGGTTTGGGTGATCTGTAGATGAGATGGAAAGTGACTGTGTCCGTCGGGCGGAGCGGGAAGTGGCAGGAGAGGACTTCGATGGAGCCAATGCTCTCGACCTCAAGTCCGGTGCACGGCCACAAGGTCTTGTGGATGACAGCAAAGCCTCCACCTGTTTGTTCAGCCGGTCTCTGTGTTGGATGCTGTAGCCTTTGGGGACAAGGACGTCAAGGATGTGGGTGAAGGTGGGTGTCAGCTAGGTCTCAGTGATGAAGATGGCGTCGGCGAGGTCTGCTGCATGGGTGATAGCTAAATTGGCGAGCATCAACCTCTGTGTTGTGGACGGTGAGGGGGTGCTGATGGGCTTGAGGGTGCTGTGGGTGAGGTTGCTGCATTGCGGAGTACATGCCTTAGAGGAGGGGCAATGTCGTTGGTGTTGCCTGGTGATGGTGGGCATGACCTGTGGGGATGGAGGGAGAAAACACATATTGGTGCGTGCTTACCTGTTGTCTGAGCAGTGGTTTGGGCCTTGGGTCCTCCTAGTCCGAACAGGTCCCAAACAGGAATTAGCCTTTTCTTTGTCTTCCCTTCACTTCCGACGCCTGGGAGAGAGACGCCCTTGATCTAAGAGTTAAGAACAGAAAGGAAGGGACAGGGCTAAGAAGATGGGTGGGGCCACATGACCTAGATCCATTTGCACCTGCTCACCAACTCCAAAGGAAAAGAGGCTGGAGGGCTGCTTGAGTATGGAAAAAGGGCAGCAAAACAGGAAGGCACCAACAGTTTAGCAGTGATTGACAGGTGGATGGGGATTAGGCCACATGACCTAGATCCACTTGCACCTGCTCACCAGCTGCAAAGTGTTGGTTTGTCCTTTTGAATTGTGTGTGTTATGCACCGAAACCTGGCTGTGATATAGGCTATTCTGAAAAGAGCAGGAATAAAAATGGCTGTTGAGTTTTTTTGCCTGTGCAGTTGCTTTTGCTAGCTTTGGGAAAGGCTTAGTAATTGGGATGTAAAGTGGACATAGTGGAATATGTATGTTCCTTCCTCTGTATTTCAAAGTCATTTGAATCAAGCAATATCCAAAGCTCTTCTAGGCAATATAATGTAATGTAATATGGTATTTGTATTGCACCTATTCCCATTGGTATGACCTCAAATCGCTGTAGGTGAATGCCCTTGGGAGACCGAAGTCCGTGGAATGGGAAATTCATAAGAGGAGCATATAATGTGTGTGTGCATTTTAGCCAATATGAAGGTAGGTAGGTTTGGCCAAGTACCTGCTAGCGACCCATATCAAGCTGGTTTCTGGATGGGTGCTGTGAGGCTATAGGGAGAGTATGCAAGTCCAGGAGACTGATTATATGTCCAGCTAGACCACATTTTTGTTGTGGTACTTAGCTGCATTTTAATGGCTGAGGTATTGTACGATATTATGTTAGCAGCTCCTTGTATAGCGCAGACTATCACCCGAAGGTATCTTGGCCCTGTAGCCCAGAAAAAGCCCAATGGGGTCAATAGGAAAAAAGCGAAGGTCTCTGTTAGGTACATAAGGAACAATCTTCTCACAGTGGTAGACCATGAAGTGCATGATGAACCAAGCAAACCTCACCCTACCCTCGACAGGCAGCCAATGGAGGCTATTCAAGACTGGAGACATAAGCATATCTTGCTAGACCAGCCACCAAACGTGATGCTGAATTTTGTACAATCTGTTAATAGTTAGGCTGCGACAATAGGGTAGCGTTGCTGTAGTCCAAGATTCCCATGGCAGCAGATATGTCTTTAAGTAGCGTGTGATTGCAGATTATTTATTTATTTAGTGAATATTTATAAGGGCACTATCCAGAAAAAAGTGTTTCTAGATGCTGCAAGACGAAAAAGGGGGGCAGTGGATATAAACAACAATAACGTTTCTACTAGGCATTGTGACATTCGGATCGTGCAAGTGCAGTAGCAAGAAGTTCAGGGGGCGGGAGGGGAGTGGTGGAAGTGGGTCAGGGCGGTAGTGACGGTCAGGGAAGGGGGTCATAAATGCAGGGGCAGAGAATGCAGGGGGGGAAAAGAAGAAGGAGGAAGAGTCCAGGGGCTAGGCAAGTGCCAGAGGATAATAGGGGTGGATCGCCGTCTAAGTGCGAGGATGGGGGGGCGGACCAGACTCAAGAGGGATGCCCGTCCTACCAGGCTAGTCAGGGAGGGGGCCCCGAAGGGCAGTGCTGGTTAGAATTGTGCTGGTATAGACTGGTCAGGGAGGGCCTAGAGCTCTGTGTGACTCATGAGTGACTGTTACGCTCACCTGGTCTCTCGGAGGCATTGGGGCACCGTCGCAGCCCTCCTAGGGATGAAACTCCTCTTGTCGTTTCCTCCCTCTGCATCTGTTTGGGGAACTGCGGTGATGAGCAGTGCGGTTCCTGCTGAATGATGAAGATGAGCTCTCCGTCCTGCTGCTTCTGGCAGGGGCGCTTGTTGAAGGGAACCAAGTTCCTTCACTGGTCCCTTGTCGTGGAAGTCCAGGCCAGCTGCGACTAGTCCACTTCTCTTGTAGGTAAGTGTTTCCCTTGTTTCCACCTGCCCGCTTGTCTTCCAACTGTTGTAATTGTATTTGTAAAGTTCGTTCTCTGTCCTTTCTATGTAATGTCTCTTTTCTCTGCTCTCTCCCCTTGAAGGTGGTGTAGCGGTGCCGGTGGTAGCTGCGGTAGAAGAAACGGAGCCGGCGGTACGGAGGAGTGGGGCTGAGATGGTCCGACAGCTGGTAAGTAGCCTTTAATGGTGCCTTAGGGTGCGTGTTGGGTTTTAAATGCGGCACAACCCTGGGTTGGGTGTTTTTGGGAGTTCTAACCTTGTCCTGTCTTCTTTTCTCGTTTCAGGACTTCGGCTTCGAGGGACAGAGAGTGCAGGTTCTGTAGCGTCGATTCGGGATCTGCCAAGAAGCTGAAGCATTGCCATGAGATGCGAGCCAGGGTCCAGGTAAGGATGCTGTTGTTACAGGATCACGAGGTAAGTAGCTGGTCCAGGAGGCGGTGAGCGTCACGTTTCACGGAGGTGCAAAGTAACGCAAAGCATTTGCTTGAGGGATCGGTGGGTTTATATAGTCTTGTTCCCGGCCACGCCCAGTAGCTCTGGCCTGCCTGCTGCCATGCCCTACCACACCCGATGAGTCAGCACCTGAAGACCAGGCCTAGGGAGCCACGCCCGATGAGTCAGAACATGGGGATGTTCTCTGGAATAAAGGCTTTCAGCACCTGGAAAGTTCTTGTAAAATAAAAGCACTCCAGCACTGAAGTAAAATAAAAGCACTCCTGCACTGAAATAAAGTGTGCACTGAAGTAAAATAAAAGCACTCCTGCATTGAAATAAAGTGTTCCTGCTCACATCTCTATATGAGCCTGGCGCCAAAGGCGCCAGTACTGAGTCCAGCCAGGGCCCCTGTGTTTATGAGACCCAAAGGGACATGTGAGTCAAGTGACCCATTGCCCCCGTCACTAGATGGTGTGGTTTTTGTTTTCTGGGGCCCGTGGCCATGACAGTGACCAGGCCGCCAGTCGCAGCAGCAGGTGGGGGTGTTAGTAAGGGAGGGCGAGAGGGAAGGAGGTAGATAAGAGCAGGGTCTTGAGAAGCTTCCAGAACCTAAGGAGGTCCAGCTCAAGTCTGAGAGGGCGTGGAGGCCATTCCAGAGGGAGGCACCTGCCAAAGAGAGAGATCTACCACCCCACCCTCTGCTTGGAAAAACGTCTGATCTGCAGAGAATTGGAGCTAGATAACCAAAGGGCTCTCGCAGGAAGGTATTTAGGGAGAGAGAGTTGGATGTCCCAGGCCCCAGAAAGCCTTGTGGATGATACAGAGGGCCTTGAATTTGATCCGTGCAGCCACTGGGAGCCAATGGAGAGATTTAAGGGCTGGAGAGATGCAGTCCTTGGGCTTGAGGCCAAGGATACGTTTCGCAGTTCTATTCTGCATTAATTGAAGGGGGCGAAGAGAGGAAAGAGGCAGATTGAGGAACAGGCTATTGCAGTAGTCAAGCCTATAGAGGACCATAGCTCTGCAGACATTGAGTTTCTGGGGAAAGGTAACGAAGGGGAGAATGCCTCTGAGGAGGTGAAGTTGAAAGTGGGCCTTCTTGATGTGGTGATGTGATGTGTCTGTGTGGGGTGAAGGAGAGAGAGGAATCAAAGATGACTCTAAGGTTTTCTGCCTCACAGGAATGTAAGGGGAGGGACCCAAGGATGGGGTCCAGAGAGTGGGAGGGAAGCAGGGAGCAGGGGTCCCAATGAGAAGGTTCTCTGTCTTACTGGCATTAACACAGAGATCATTAGCCGTGCACCATGCCTGATTAGCAGTCAGACAGTCAGGAATCAGAGATCAGGAAGAGGAGGTAGAGGAGGGACACTTGAAGGAGAGCTGAGTGTCATCAACATGACACTGGAAATGAGGAGAGAAGGAGGAGATCAGGTGGGCCAGAAGGGCAAGGTAGATGTTCAAGAGCCATGGCAATAGAATAGAGCTGTGAGGGACGGTATCGGGTAATATTATCCCTACCACAAATCTCGCCGTATATATGGTCGTTTGGAACGGCCATAGGCGATATTTTTGGGGGGGGGGTCATTTTTGAGGTTTTTGGGAGCGGGGGATGCAGGGGTGTCCCCCACTCCTTTAAAAATAATGCAGGGGTTGCTGGGGTGTGCCCCGCAGGTTCCATGCCTTAATATCGCCGCAGAAATATGTCGATATTTTTGCGGGGATATTAACACATGGAACCTGAGGGACGACACTGGTAGAGAGTGAGATAATGAGACCAAAGGGCCCAGTTGCACCTGGGAAGGTCAATTAGAAAAGAAGGAGGTCAACCAATCCAGTGCCAGGTCCTTGATACCAAGGGTGTCATGGAGCCGCTTATGAGGGTGGCATGATTGACCGTGTCAAAGGCAGAGGACACATACAGGAGGATGAGAACAGAAGGAGAGTTGCAGTCAAGATTTGAGAGCAGGTCATCACAGGTGTTCAGGAGAGCAGTTTCCATGCCTCTGGATGCTCTAAAGCCGGACTGTTTCTCTTGGAGACAGCCAACTGATTCAGTTTGGAGGGTCAGGTGGGATATGGCCAACTTCTCTTAGAGTTTGCCCAGGAAAGGGGAAGTGGACAAAGAGGCAGTAGTTAGCCAGACAGGAGGGGTCGGCAGAGGGCTTTTTTAGGAGAGGGTGCACAAGGGAGTGCTGAGGGATAGTGGGAAGGAGCCAGTGGCAGAGAAATGGTTATGAAAGACCGCCAAGGCAGGAGCGAGTGAGGAGATGTTGTCCTTTATAGTTCTGGAAGAGCAGGGGAGCACCTGTTTGGAGGAGAGTTTCATAGAGCAGGCAACTTTAGAGACTTCATCCAGTGCTATGGACGAGAAGGAGGAGAGTATGGGGGACGGAGGCCAAGAGAGGCCTGAGAGCAGGGGTGGGGTGTTGAGGGGGGTGAGGAGAGTGAGAACAGGATGTCCTGGGTTTTGGTTGTGAAATGGGAGGCCAGTGCTGTACAGAGTGCCTGGGATGGAAGAGGAAAGGTGAAAACTGTGGTAGGATTGGCGAGTTCCTTACCGATTTTGAACAGTTCAGCCGAATTATTGGTGGCCCCAGAGATGTGAGCTTGAATGTGGGCCCTCTTCTTAGAGCGGATGGAGAGACTGTATTGCTGTTGGGGCAAGCGACAGGCCAGTTTGTCAGTGGATGTGCTTGAAATCTGCGACTTACGTTCAGCAACTCTGCACTTGCGTTTCGGAGAGGCTAGGTCAAAATTATATCAGCTGTTGCGCTTGGAGGCAGGCTTCAAGAAGATCCTCATGACAGGGGCAAGGATATTGGAGATGGAGAGGTGAAGGTTAGCGAGGGCTGTGTCGGTGGGAGAGTCCATAGCAGGGGTGGGAGGGGGATGAAAGTGGCGGCAAAAGCAGCAACTGACACTCGCTTTATCGGTCGAATGACGGAGAATCAGTGCGGGCAGAGACTTGGCCAGGGAGCCCAAGTGCTCCAGGTGAGAGGAAAGAAGGGCATGTCAAACCAGAAGAGAGGTGTGGTGAGAAGGTTAGAGATTGGGATGTCTGCTGACATGAGAGCATCCAAGGTATGTCTGGCTTAGTGGGTCGAACCAGACGGAAGAATGGTGAGGGAAAGAGAGTCACAGAAGTCGCAGAAGGGTACAGTGCCTACAACAAGACGAATGAAGATGAATGTTGAAGTCTCAGAGGAGGAGAAGCTTGGAGGTAGAGGTCAGGAGAGAAGAGGTGAGGTCGGCCCATTCAGGGAGGAAGATGGAGACGGGGCCGGTGGGCCTCATAGATGGTGGCGAGAGTAAGCTTGGGGTAGGAGAAACACTAAGCTTGCAGACGAGGCATTTGAAGGAGGTATAGGAATGGGTGGGTATTATTGTAGCAGGAACCCATTCAGGGAAGATCAGGGCCACTCCACCTCCGGACCAGTTGGGCCTGGGCTTGGAAAGACTCTTGTAGCCCTCGGGAAGAAGAGTGTCGTCAAGAGCAGTGACAGAGTTGGCATTTAACCACGTCTCAGTGAGGGCGAGAACATCAAGGTCAAAGTCTTCAAGAAGGAGACAGATGACAGAAGAGTGTTTACTGGCCGATCGAGCATTGAGAGTAACTAAGTTAATTCTGGTTGTCCACTTTGAAGGTTTTCCAAGGAGGGGTACGGGGATGTGGTACACCCGTCGATGGAGGTGAAGGGGACAGGGGGGTGACAGAAGGAGGAATGGCAGCAGAAGGAAGGAAGTAGATGAGGGACGGAAGACGTCTATCAAGAAGGAGGATATTGGACAGAGAGCCCTGGGCCATGACAGTGCCATTCTGATAGACATTAATGATATACCTAGAGAATCGGACCTATGCCAAGAGAACGTCCCTTCTGGTTCCACCATTAATGGGTGAAGAAGAGAAAGGAGAGAGGATAGAGCCATATGGGGAGTCCATAGGTTCGGAGAGGGGATGACAAAGAGGATGTCAGTGATAGTCTGCCTGGAGGAAGCATTGACGTAGGTGTCAGCAATGGACAGGCCTGGGTTGGAGACCAGGAGTGCTTTCTTAAACTTGTTCCTTCCAGGCTTTGAGAGGGAGGTAGAATAGGTGATAGAGTAACAATTAGAATAGATAAGGGAGACAGAGAGCACCATGGATGCGAAGAGGGACTGCATAGTGCACGAGGATCTCACCAGGTGGCCTAGCAGCTAGACAGGGGAAGACTAATCAAATGAGCAGTAAGTCAAGTGTCCAGGAGGGAAAGGGCCTAGGTTAAAGCAAGCAGTAGAGAGCATGACACAAGGAAATGAGATAAGAAAACCGAGGAAAAGCACCTAGACGCAGCCAGCAATTACAAGCATACACAGATATGACTTTCCAAGAGAGGGAGAAAGCAAATATGAAGGAACATCCCGTAGATTCAAAAACACCCAGCTGCAGAGACGTCTTTATGGGAGGGCAAAAGGGGAACTTGCCCCGGGCCCCCACCTTGGAGAGGGCCCCAAGAAGGAGCCTTATTAAAAAAAAGTCAGTTTCCCTAAATCAACAAAATTAAACATCACACATCAGGATTTTCTATGGTGTGCTGCTAAGGCTAACCCTAATTTCTGTCTGTTGTTGATAAGTACATTTTGTTCTGATCTTTTCATCCTGTAATGCTATGCTCACTGTGGTATACATAGTTTGCGTGGCACAACACCTGTAGCATTCTCATCTTTCTGTGGGGATTATATTGATCATGTGCAATAATAGCCAAAGTTGAAATACATATTGATACATTTGAGTGTCCCGATGGTTCAGAGGATAGCTCAGTGTGTTAAGCACTCATTGCAGAGATATGCGTTGACGTGCAAGATTACAATATCAAATTCCAGCTAGGGTGACTTAGCATTTCCAATGTATGAAGTTGTTAAGCCTGCATGCAAATGTACTTTGTTCTATAGCACTCCAGGTGTTATCACCAATGTACCTGCACTAGATAGTGGTTGCTATAGAAACGAACATAGCCTCAGTATGGTGATGGTCTAGAAATTGGTGTGTTTAGATTGGGAGTTGTAAAACCTAGGCAGGCACCTCCAATGATAACAATAAAGTGTTATAGGTGTTTATATATCCAAACTCCAGACTGTGGATCCAAAGCGTTCATGCTTGGATCCTGGCTTTGCCAGCAGACGATACAGTGATCCTGGACAAATCTTATATCACTGACAGTACTGTACTGCCTTCTATGAAAGGTTTTTCTTCTCACATACTGGTGGCATTGTTTGGACAACTACCTGGTCTTTCCTATCATGTAGGCCATTTGAGTGTAAGGAGTTCTAGACCGAAGAGAGCAGACCAGATATTGCACGCTTCTTACCAGCATATGTTAAGGTATGCTTATGTGACAACAACATGGTTTGCTTTTTTCTACAATTAAAGGATTTTTTGCATGTTTTTAAATACCATTGCACAAGCCTGTGTTTGGGGTGTATTTAAAGCTTTACAAAAGAGAAACCTATCTGAAATATTTTAATATCACATCCGTTAGTATGCTGGTATTTATATACTTTCCTTGATGATGGAGACAATGGGCCTCATTACAAGTTTGTTGGTCCGGTAACAATGGTGCCGGTAAGCTAATGGCACCGTTGTTACCGGACTGGCAAACTACAAAGTCTGTGAGCGGGTGCCTTTCTGCCCGCCAGTTCTGACCTGGCGGGGGGACCGGCACCCGCTCGCAGACACTGACAGTAGCACCAGCACCATTCTGATTGGTGCCGGTGCTACCGTCCTCCTCATTCCCATTGAGCCCTATTGGGTTCAATGGGAATGGGGACTAATAATTACTGGCAATAGGCAATTACTGGGTCTGCCGGGGCTGGAATGCCCCCCGGGTGCTGGTAAAATCATGACTCCGGTATTTAGAGGCATGGCTACCGCCAGGGTCAAAATGATGTCCAATGAAGCTAGAATCATTCCCATTTTTAATAATTCTATAACGTTTTGTTTTTAAAAATGTTTATATTGGGTTATGTGATTTTCATATTTTCCAAGTCACTTCTGTAAAATGGGATTATTTTAGTTCAAGGTACAAACTAGAAAATAAATTGGTAAAGAGCAGAAATTGTGGGTACGAATCCCAGCTTCACCTTTTAATCAATGTGTGATCCTGGGTATCTCATTTAATCTTGTATTTCTTCACCTGTCAAAATTGCAAGTCCCTAAACCTTTCAAAATTGTCAGCCCTTCAGAGTGATTTCGTTCTCAGGGTATGACCTTTAAGAAAGACTCATTCATGGTTTCCCTGGCTATATATAGTGTTGCTTCCTCTATAATGATAGTGAGCATTGATATATTACACACCACAGCCACATGTTTCTTTGCTCTTGAATGGCAACACTGCTTGAAAACCATGTCCCGATTCTAATCTAAGTCTGTCTGGATACAGACACCTTCCTGGTATCTTCAAATCGTTATCTACTCTCTATGCTATGGTACGTGCAGTTTTATCCTTGCTTTCCATTGGTCGTCTGTATCCATGCTGGAGCACTTTTGCTGTCTCTGAGGCAGCTAATCTCACACTATTCTGGATTATGTGTACCTGTGTCATAAAATCTGTGTCCTGCAGTTCCAGTATAGCTTCCACGTGGCTGCTATTGATGACATGTTTGCTGTATCTATGCTTGAGCACAAGTACCCTCGTCAGAGACTGCTAATGTTGCCCTTGAAATGCTACTTTTTATCACTCTGATTACAACATGAATGAAGAGTGTAAGGTATCTGAAAGGAAGTTTACCATGCTTATTTTGATCTCTGCGAGGCAGCATATCATAGCTATGGGTTGTTATCCTGACACAGGGCAATTCCTTTGGTCTGTTGGAGGGAGCCCCAGAGGCGTCCGTGCCCCGAGCCCCCAAAGTGCTTAAGATGGCCCTGCCCAGCTGTGACTTTCTAAATAGAGGTAGAAAGGTGAAAGGGGTCTAGCATTTAAGTACAGCAGTATTAACAAAAGCACTCAGATATGACTTTCAAAATGAGTGTGAGGCCTAAGTTTCATTAAATACATTCAAGATTCTGAACACCCAGAGTAGACTTTCCAAAATACATACATAGATGAGTGTGGGTGGGTGACCGTGCCTACGGCTATCGTCCATGGACATGGAGTGTGATACGTACCTGGGTGTCCTGAAAGGCTTCTTTTTTCGTTTGTTCCTGTCCTGCGTTCCCTGGCTCCTGGAATTTCCACTCTGGGAAACTGCAACTAAAGGAACAGAGCTAAAGAAGAAACATGGTCAGCTGGGAGGAACCACTGCTTCTGTAAGGAATTATACCAATTCTCAATGAACGCAGATCTAGGGTGTGAAATACCTACAATTGTCTATGTTTTATTGGCAATTTAGAAGCAACATAGTTTCAGATTTTGCCCGGAATGCTGTGAAAACGTGTTTTCCTTCTATAATAACCCATAGTATGGTTATATGTTTAGGGGCCGCCCGCCGGAAGATGAACATGCCCATCGTGCACTAGGTAAAAGCAACTTTTTCAGACTTTGTTACATGTGCCAGTGGCATTTTGGGGTTTGAGCTGTGGCAAACTGTGACGTGCAATTATGAAAAAAATATGCATTTGCCAGCGAATTCACATATCTTGGTGCACACCTTCCTATGCAGAGCACTCTGATGTATCGTGTAAATAACCCAAACAAAAATCTAAATAAAATACTCTGCAAACTGGAGGCCATTTTATATTTGGCAAAGAAAATAGGAAGAGAACCTCGGAATAGTCAGAAACCAGGGGGAAAGGTGATATACAAACAACCAATTAGTGCAAATACATGTGAGCAAAGACAACAGGAGGATGCGGTAATTATCGGACAGGGATCCGTCCCATGCTTAGATGGAGGCAGTGGACGCAGATAATGTACAGTGCAACAACCTTTGGGCACACCATGTGGGAGCAGCATCAAGCCTGAAGCCTCCAGAGAAGTCCCTCTCGGAAGCCATCGCCTGCTTGGGCATGCCTGCTTCAATCATTTCCAATTGGAAGAAGTGCGGCCCGGAGAGAGAAAGTGGCAAAAAAACATGTGTTCTGATGCCACCAATAAGTGCTGCGTTTTGGAAGGAAAACTTGCTTACATGTTGATCTCGTAAAGAACATGTACATCAAACAAGATGTTAAAATAGTAAGTATTTTGAATAGATTTATAGAACTGTGTACTGTTAGTTGGCTGCGCATTAATATAACAAAAACAATGGTTTGTGGAATTAACAAAAATGTTAATAAAAAAATGAATGTGAGTGAAGGGTAATCTAATCGAGGAGGTAACTTGGTTTGATGTGCTCGGCATTTGAGTTAATTCCAATGGCGACGATCCCTTGGCTTAGCTGATTCTAATTTGCGCGCTAAACGCTCTCCAGAAGCAACATTGAAGCTTGCCAATATTTATGGATATAAGGCAGTGGGTCCAACTTTTCAAGTTTACAAATTGCAAGCAAGAAAGCTACATCTCATGGCGCCAAGTTGTGGGGCCACCCTTGTATTTCTTCTTTTAATCATTTTAGAACATTGTTTTTTAAAGCACGTTTTATTCCTATCCAATTCACCCCCTAACTCAGTTGCTCATTTAGAGCTTAATTGGATACGTATGGATAAGATGAAAACATTGAAATCACTAGTATATTGGTAGCGCCTACGGTCAACACCTGAGCTTGTAAAGTACAAAGAAGCAATAGTGGAGGCTGTGAACGCCCGAAGTGATACACTTTTACCTTGAATGAGACATGTTAAGAACATGTGTCTTGTGCTGGGAGCGGGACATCTTTGGACTTCCCTGAATCTAATTGAAAGTACCTCAACCAATATGCAAAGGAGACTCTTTGTAAAGTGGGCTGTTCAGGCAGTATTGAACAAGCCACAAAGTAGTAGACTTTTAGCATCTTACTAGTACGTACTGTATAGATGTATTTTATTTATTAAATTAAGAATTGGCGTTTTGGCTCTGGCCACATTAGCTGGAGTTTGGAAGCCTGGCTTCTCTTAGGTATGCCCTTCCAGTCCCAGTTTTAAAGAAACTGTTAAACATTTTCTGTTGAAATGTACTCTATAATGATAATGATGTGTTATTTATATAGCGCCTTAATCCAAAGTGCTTAATATCATCAGATATAAAACATCAGATGTAACGTAATGTAATAGAATTTGTCAATTCAATAGCACCTTTTCCCATGGGTATGGCCTCAAAGCGCTGTAGGTGAACACCTTTGGGGGATCCAAGTCCAAGGTATGGGAAATTCGTTAGAGAATTTTAGAATGCGTGTGTGTATTTTGGCCAATACGAAATTAGATAGAGAAGGACAAGCCCCTACTAGCTACCCATGTTGAGCAGGTTTGTGGATGGGTGCTGTGAGGTAGTTGGGAGTGTGCGTGAGTGTAAGAGACTCATTATGTGTCCAGCTAGACCACATTTTTGTCGTGGGACTTAGCTGCATTCTGATCGCAGAGGTTTTGTGCATGGTGTCTTAGAGTGGTGTATGGTAGCAGGTGCGTCGTGCGGTGGTTGACCGTGCCTGAGGCTAGAATTCATCAACATGGAGTTTGATACGTACCCTTATGCCCCTGCTGGGTCCTTGTTTTCATTGATGTGGCACAGAATTATGTCCAGGGGTCTGCTAGAGTTTATTCTCTACCTTGCTCTAGAGAAATCGTGAGGGGAAACTATACTGCCACAGCTTAATTGCCATGAACTACCTGAAGTGAGGCAGGGTTCATCAGGTTGCAGGTGGGAAGAGTCAGGTCTTGAGGGCCTTCCAGAAGGTGAGTGGATCCTCTAAGCGGCAGATGTTAAGTGAAAGGAGGTTCCAGAGAGTGGGAGCTTGGACGGAGAAAGAATCACCCTAGTGGATTTGAAGGGCGGGATCACAAGGAGGACTGCAGAGCCCGATCTCAGGTTTCTATTGGATTGGTAGCGGTACGTTTGTGTGGATGAAATTCAGGGCCTGCCTTGTGTAGGGCACAGTGGGTGATGCTCATGGCTTTGAAGGTGCCCCGCCGGCCGATGGGTAACCATTGGATCACTCAGAGGGCAGGTGTGATGTGCTCTCCAGGGGCGAGGCGAAGTAGAAGCCTAGCTGTGGAGTTTTGGACCCATTGGAGCTTTCTGAGTTGATAAGCAGGGGTGCGCAGGTAAAGGGAATTAGAATACTCTAGGCAGGAGAAGACGATTGTCACGATTGCTGTGACTCTGTGAGAGAAGGAGAGGTAAGGGAAGATGAGTCTGAAAGTGCAGAGGTGTAGATGGCACAATCTAGATACAGCGTTGATGTGGTGTGAGTGTGTTAGATCGTCGTCCATGTGCATCCCAGGTTCTGTACTGAGTTAGATGCTGCAGGAGGGGAGCCTAGTGAGGTCGGCCAAGGGGTCGGTCGTGGAATGAGTCCCATCTTGCCACAGATCATGATTTCTGTTTTACCAGGGTTAAGGATGAGGTGGTTAGCCGTCATCGAGTGGCTGAATTCTGAGAGACACAAGGTGATGTCAAGATGAGGGAAATCTGCGGTCTTGGAGATCTTAAAGATGCTCTGAGTGTCAACAGCGTAGTTGTAGCAGCTTAGGCCATTTGAGCGGATAAGAGCAAGGAGGGGGCTCAGATAGAGGTTGAAGAGTAAGGGGGATATGGAGGCGCTCTGTGGGACCCTGTTGGTGACAGAGCGGGGGTAGGGGTGTATGGAGGGAGAAGGGGGATTTGTGATCAGTTAGCAAGGAAAGAAGTGATCCATCTTAGTGCTGTGTGTCCCTGATGCTGTGTGAGTGGAGCCTGTCCATGAGGATGCTGTGGTCGATAGTGTCAAAGGCTACCAACAGGTCAAGGAGGATAAGTGTGACACAGCCTTATGAGTCTGCTGTTCTTTTCAGGTCATCCCAGATGGAGACGAGGGATGATTCAGTTCCTTTGAGGGGTCTGAAACCAGACTGGGCAGGGTCGAGCAGGGAGTTGGATTTAGTGAAGTGGCACAGCTCAGAGTATGCCGTAGGGTCGATGAGTTTGGCTATGAAGTGGTTGTTGGAGATTGGTCGGTAGTTGGTCGGAAGGAGGGGTCCAGTGAAGGTTTTTCTGAGTAGGGGTTTGATATGTGTTTTCTTGAACGCTGGTGGGAAGCTGCCTGAGGTCATGGAATGGTTAATTAAAGATCTTGCAAAGCTGCATAGGTTTAGGAGAGTATATTCTTAAGGAGGGATGGGGGCATGGCTGTCCTTCAGCTCTAAATGTGCAGCTGCTAGCGAGTAGCTTCAGCAATTCAGGTCGGGAGATGGAAACGAAGGAAGAGAGATTGCGTGGGCTGGAGAGGGAGTAGAGTGCCAGGCGAGGGAGCCTTCAGGATGGGTGGGAGTGCTGCTAGTCTAGGGTTGATGGTGCGCTTTCTTTCTATAGCAATGTTGTGAAAGTGGTCAGAGAAGGCATCACAGAGTGATTGGGAGATGGGAGAGGGGGGAAATGCAGAGAGGGGCCTTGAATTCTGAGATGATCCTGTGGTGTTCCCTGCTGAATTTGCAGGCGTTTTGGGAGATTCAGTTCCAGTAGAAGGATTTTTTGTTTTTCTGTATGTCTGCTCTATAGGCCTTGATCTGTCTGGCATAAGTGATTCCATTCTGAGGGAAAGGGTTGTCCTGCCATTTGCGCTCCAGGGAGAGTGTGACGAATCAACTTCTGGCTCACCAGTGTTCCAGGGATGAATATCGGTTTCTAAACCATCAATCAACCCCACACCTCTAGTACACCAGAAGGGACCAAAACAGATTGTAATACACGTAAATTATAAGACCTCCTTGTCCAATTTTGGTAACATGGATGGAATGGCAGTCTTAACACTGCAATGTTGTGGATCGTTGGTTAGATGCAACACAGCGAAAATATAATTATTACCCAATGATAAAAGGCACTGTCCAGTCAAGGTTTTATAAAAATTACTACTTCATTATTACTACAACAGACAGTTCTTAGCACACTACAATTACAACCCACACTGTAAAGGAACACAGAGGACAGACAGTTTCACAAAGGAAAGGGATGCACTCTGGATACTGACAGGAGATAGTTGGTAAAGCAATCAGTATTCCTGTTCGTGGTTATTTGGTTTCAACACCAAAGGAGCAACGGGTCGTAAATGTCTCTAGGGGCCTTCTGAGAAGGACCACAGGGGCAGAACCACAATGTACCTAGTGCTGAAGAAGTTCTTGGTGCTCAACAGCGTTGAGGCAGTTCCAGGGCCAGAGTTAGTAGTGGGAGACAGCTGTGGGTACAAGGAGGCAGGCAGTTCGGCAAGCAAGGCTGGGCTGATGTCTGCAGGCTGTTCGGCGCGGCGGCTCAGGGCCAAGAATCGTTGTCTCTGTGCTGGTTGGCGAATATGGAATGCTGGTCAAGGCGCCTCAGACTGCTCTGGTGACTGCGGCGTGACAGTCAGCAGTGCATCCTGATGTGGCTCGAGGACTCGACTGTCTCAATTGTCCTTAAAAAGATGGATGCTGGATGATGCTTGTGTGGCACTCCTCTTAGCTTCTTCACATGCCTCGTGTCATTTCAAGGCGGACGACCCAAAGCTCGGGAGGCAGTATTCACCTCCACCAGCACTGTGTAACAACACAGTGTAACAATGGAGATGCAAATCCATGGGGCCTTGAAATGCTAATCAGGCTGCCCAAGGCCAGAGGCTTTTGATGTACCCACGGCTGTCAGGTGTCAGCTACACATGACAGGGGAGGGCGGCGCTGGTAAACTGTGCCCTCCCAGAGTGCATGACTATTTTTCTGCTGTGCGGTGAGCGCGGGAAATATGTGCTGGATTTTACCCACATATTTTCCGGAGGTTGATCTCCCATCATTCAATCTTGTTAAATAAACAAAAAATCAAATAGCCCAGGCGAGCACACTCTCCCTGTGAGGATGGTCGAATTCCTCACAGAGTGGTTAAGTCTTTTGAGGAATTTGAGGGAACGGGTGAACCACCTGGGAGTAGGACCTTGGTTTGTGGGAAGAAGATCTGTTGGGGGTGAGTGGTTTAGGGGCATTGGAGAAGCCATAGGTCCAAATGGTCGATTGATGGCAGACCTCCCTGGAGAGGGAGATTGGAAAGAGAGGTAAACAGGGAGTCAGCCAGGTCCGAGGTTACTGTGATCCTGTTCTACAGCGGGACGCAGGCGGACGGTCCGGTGCTGGTGAGGCGAGGGGGCGGGGGGGCGGCCTTCGAAAGTGAGAAGAGGATGCTTGCGTGGTCGGTCCAGATTAGTGGTCGGGGGCGGGGTGTCTGGAGATCAGATTGGATGAGCTGAAAGGAGATTAATAAACTTAACTCAGTGCTTGATAAACCACAGTGTTGGGGATTTACAAACAGCAGAAGTGCTAATTGTATAAGTACAATTTATGAATATTTTGTTTTTGCAGCAACACATTTTCTTGGCAATGCCTGGTATAAAAGAATTAAGTTTTTAAGTGCAGTAATTTGAGTTAAGTAGATTTTAAATTATGTGTTTACTAGCTCCCTGATCGTGGTATGTAATTAATATTTATAAACAAAACAATACTAGTTCGGTGCATACATGTTTTATGATAATAATTTTGTGCAATACTTTTTATTTTGTACTTCTAATTGTTTTTGTATTTGTGGTTGTATATGTAAAAATGGAGTTTTAATTGAGAATCAAGTGTTGACGTTTTTTATGATATGATTTTATGACATGTCGAACTAAATCTGAAATTAAATGAAAAATATCAGGTAATTTCTGCATGTAATCTATCCTTTATCAAACTCTGCCAAGCTGCTTCACAGAGTATCTTTTGTTAGCGTGCCAACTAATTTGCTCGAATGTTTTTGAATAAATAGCTTCTTGTAGGCCTTTGCAGCAGCACCATCGATAACGCTGTGGTTAGACCTTCACACATGAGATTACATTCCAGAGAGAACAGAGCAGGCATGGGAGAGTAGGGACGGATGACACCAGGATAATGCATTTCAGTTACTGGCAATGTGAGAATCAATTCTGCGTGGAGTTACTGAAGGCCAATCAGCACTTTGACGTTTACATTGAGTTGCATCATTGCTCTCTTCAATGGCATTGATTCTTCTCTTTGGTTTATACTATTTTGCATATTTCAAAGTTAATACAGCAAACATTGCAAAGGAGGTCTGAGGCATTCATGCACTGGTTTAAATGGGGAGTTGCTTGTAAGCATCTCAGATGTGCACCTGTTGCCTTACACCCGATATGCAAAAATCAAATGTGGAGCCAATAGGGAACCTTGAAGCATCTTTGAGATGCTCACTTGCATATATGATTCAGAAAGATCTGTTTAAGTGCCTCTTAAAGCTTTACTCCAGTTTCATGCTTTTTGAATTAGGCTATTGGAACAAATCTGTGATGCTGACAAGCATCGCCGATTTGCACAAGTGTACATGTTTGTGAATTGAGCTCAGAGTGTCCAGAATATCTATCAGACCGTATTGTCATTTCTGGTCAATTTCACACCTAGCCATAACCAATGTATATTTTGTTCTTCTGTCTAAAGCACAGCAGATGTATTTTCATTTAGTTTTCTACGTTTTTGAATATTAAAAGATTTTTTTTCTGAAACTATATTAGAAAATTGCAACAGGCAATTGTCCACTCAAATTCTTGAGAGCTAAAGAAAATTCCAGCACTGACAATTGTGCATCTATTGCACCCTTCATTAAATCTGCATGCAAGATCAGCATAGGCACAGTGGCGCTACATTTGCTTGTAGAACTCACAAAAATGTTTAACACATGTGTTAACTGTGCCTTAAATGGCCATCATGAGTGAGACTGACACTCTCTTTCTGGTATCTTCATTCACTCTACTCTAATGTCTCAGAAAAAAGGTGGCTGAATGATAAATAGGGCCCAGACTCTCATCCTCCCTCCCACCATTGACTTTCTGTCTCCCTCCTTTAAACAGATTGCCACTTAACTTCTTGCACCCGCCCCACAGCATCCTTCTGATATAAAGGCCACCTGGCCCCCTCAACTCCTGCTCTGACTTTGAATTTCCACCAAAGTCCCCATTGCTTTCATGCGAGAGTTTAAACTCCCGAAAATCTCTTTCCTCAACAACTTGAACTTGAATCTCTCCTGTATGACTGATCTGTGACCGAAGAGATTCCCTGCACTTTGTATTTTTGTTTTCCTCACTTATACGACTTGTCTCACTTTTCACCGCTCCCCATCCGACTACTCTCTCATTCACTTCAACCTCTCTGTTCCCACTCCTCTATGACTCCCACCCTCAAAGCTACCAGAAAAGCCAAATTCAATCCGGACCCTCTGGCTCTATCTCCCGCCCCAAATTCCCCTCCTTCCCTCACCAGTATCTCCCCCATTAACATCCTTGGGGTCTCTGACAGTGATCTGAGACTTCACCATTTCATCACCTGTACCACCCTCTGTTGCCAGGATCAAGTTGGTAAGCATCAGTAATCGTCAACCTCTCCACTCCTGCCATGCAATTATAGTACTCATCCCTCCTCTGGTACTTGGCCTTCTGGATTAGTGTCTGTGCCTCCTTCTGTGACTTCCTACTCTTTTTCCCACTTGAGAAAATGCTCATGTTTGCCACTCGTACTCTTCGTAAAACCGCCCCACTCGTACTCTTCGTAAAACTGCCCTATCTCCTCCCACCTCCCCTAACCGCAATCATGCAGGCTGGCTCCCTATGCCCATTCAATTCCTATTCAAAATATATCCACATTTTAGCACTCTGTCCCACTTGCCTAGGTCCATTGCCAGCTGTTCTGCCCTCCCACCCTTTGCTCTAGCACCTTCCTCTGTCTCTGCCCCATGGCTGGGACTCCCTACCTCATGACATCAAAACCTACCACAAACAGACACATTCAGGTTGTGATTCAAGCTACATCTTCCTTTTCTTTCCAGTAAGATATTTCTCCTCTCAAAACCACTGTCTTTTCTTTGTATAATATTCTAATGCTGCTCTAAGCTCTGCACTGTCTGTTTATTAGCCCCATTATATGTCCCACAGTCATCTAGCATGATCTGGCTCATTATCCATCAACTAATTCCACTGTAATTCACCTGTTTGCCGAAATGCCTTGGTTATTGTAGTTATTTATTTATTTTTTACATATGTAAAGCACCCAAACCCTGAGACACCAGGGCACTGTACGTACGTCTTGTTGAAATACTATCCAGGTGGAGCCCTGCTGGCTCCTGCAGCCCCCTCCAGCGGAAGCCAAATAAATATGCAAGATCCAGGCTTGTATACAGCTCTTGGATATTCAATGAATGACCAGTGCTGCATGCAGGTGCCACAGTGCTGAACCTCCCTGTACGCAAATCCCCTTTGTGAATTAGCTAACTTGCAAATCTGGTAATAATGGATCAGGATGTGGAAGCGCTTCTTTGACATTAGACATTCCTCTCTATATACCTTTCTAATTTAGTTTCTCCCCATCTTCATGTTAATGGGTGTGGGTGCCTGCTGTGTTCCCGCATCATCGCAGACAGCATGGACGGATTTGTATACCACAAATATCTGGGAACTAAGTTGCCAATCACTGCAGTATTTCCAGGGATAATCTGCAGCACCCCAATACTTCAGAGGGATCGAAATTCATGGGCACTGTTGCGCCCCTGCTTGCACCTGAGCAGAGCTAGCGCAGCAAAAGTTACCAGGAGCTACCTTTGACTCACCAGGCCAACTGGTCCCATTATACAAACACATCTATTTGACATTACCTCTCTGGGTCTTTTTTAAGGGCAAGTGAGGAGCTGCAGTAACCATGCCTCAGAATTTGCACTCCCCACTGGCCATGGGTTAGTGATAATTGACTCCTCAGGGTTCTTTGTAGCTTCTGCAATAGAGTTCAAGACGGGAGACAGCTGCGGGTATCAGGCGGCAGCCAATTCGGCGAGCGGGCTGGATGGATGTCTGCAGGCTGGCCTACATGGCGGCTATATGTCAAAAATCATTGTCTCAGTGCTGGTTGGCGGTTCTGAAGCATTGGTTGAGGCGTCTTTGGCAGCTATAGCGACAGCGGCGTAACACCAGTCAGCGGTGCAGTCGGTTTCAGCTTGAGGGTGTCGACTGGCTCAAAAATATCCTTTAAGTCTGACGTCGGTAGATGCTTGTCAATGCACTTCTACCTTCTTCACTGGGCTTGTGCCATCCTTTAAGGCGGATGGCCCAAAGCTGAGGAGAGTGTTGCAGGCAGCTGCCTTGTCTTTGGTTTGGTTCAGAGACTCTCTGGCACTTTCCACGTAGGATGCTTGCTGCAGAGCCTAGCCGGGCAAGCTGTGTGCTGGCTGGGTACCGGTTCCGGAGCTGCAGGAGGGTGCTCTGGATTCGGTATCTCCCTCTGTTCCCTGGGAGATGTGTAGGGAAGGGATCTTGCTTCCCTCTTGGAGGAGGTCCGGGCCTTCCTTCGCTGGCGGAAGATGTAAGGAAGGCTGTACCTTCAGCCAGTGTCAAATGCTGAGTTCTTCTTGTTACTCCTTGGCAAAGTTTTCAGATGATCTGCCCAAAAGAGGGCCTCATCCCTCTATTAAAGCCAAATGGACCACAGGGATTGGTGTAGGCTAAGCCTACCTTAATCAAGCAATCCTGTGTCCACCCCAAAAATATCCCGTATGCACGAGGTCATAGCCAGAGTGCTTTGCAACAGAAAAAGTAAAGGGGTGAAAACATGTAATACTAAGTCCCACCCATCTCCCTGTCTGTTGTGGATCAAAGGGTCTCTCTGGTTAAAGGAGCTCCCTGTGGTTCCTGATTCTGGTGCCGTCAATCCACACACTTGTACCTTCTGAATGGGTTCCCCCTGCGGGGATGACTACTGTAATGCACGTGGTCCCAAACATGACACTTCACTTTGACAGCGATACTGAGGGCGGGAGCTGGTTTCAGGTTGACACAGTGCATTTGAAAGATTGCTGGGGTTTCCTGTCTCCATTGTTAGCCTATTCAGCAAGTCCCCATGTGGGCCTGTTTGAACTAAACTCTGATTAGTATATGAATGCTGCCACCATCGACATGGCTCAACAAAAGGACAGGGCAAATCCATGTAGTGTTTGTTAGTTAATTAGGCTGGCAGTCACAGGGGGAAGGTTTTGCCCTTCCGAGATTACATGGCGTATTCCTGGCTGTCATATCCCAACTAAATATGACAGGGAGGACTGCGCCTGTAGGCTGTGTCCACCCAAAGTAGGCAGGTCGTATGTTTGCGGATAAGCCCCACACATTTTCCAGAGGTTTATCAACCATCATTCAGTTTCATCTAAAATGTCAAAAAAGCTCAGGTTAGCACACACCCACCGTACAGATGGTCAAAATCCTCACAACACCTTTCCCCATTTTATTTGAGGATGTTGTAAGTAAAGGAAAAAAATCACAAACGTCAAACACAGAGGATTTCTCGCTGACAACCTTCAGACTCAACATTTCAGTAACATCATGATTTTTAGTTTCAATCCCTCTACCCTTAGCCCTCACAAAACCACCCCCCCTAATAGTCTGAATGTGCTCATTAGAAGAAGTTTGGATTATTCTGTCAGGCCTTTTACAAGTCATAAGTGGCGTAACCACCTCTGCCAAAGCCCTAACAGCATTTCTAAAATAGATTGTGGCACGCTGTTTACCACACCACAAGAGGGGGTTTGTTCTCCTACCACTTCTTCTACTCGGGCTACTAAGGCATCTTCCTTCAAGTGGATATTTTTTTTAAACGTCCTTGAGCCAGTATCTCGCTTTTTTGAGGCCCTTCATTTTCCTTGTGTTTTTCCCAGATTTGTTACTCTCAACTCCCACAGTAGCCGCTGGACACTGAACACTGAGACTCATTCCGGCCACGGGAACCACCACAGGTCTACTGTCATTATTTTGTAATAGTTCTACTGCGGAAGTAAGCCCATTAACTCCATCTACAAGAGATTCCAAATTGATTTTTATGTCACTCAATTGCAGTGTGTGTGTGTCAATAATTCGAACGTAATGTTATCGTAGAGGGTAGAAAGGAACTGAGCACCATGTTTAGGGCCGAAATTTCAGGTGCAGTTAGCCTAACCTGATTTTCCAAATCCTGCAAAGTGTAGTGCAACCCATTACCCAGAAATCCCATCTCACCCATTCGAACCGGCTGTATCAGAGCAAATATCACTTATCGGATGTTCAGTTAAAACAGAGAAATTCAACATCCTCTGTAGGAGCATTTCTCCAGCATGGGGTCTGGCATGGATTCACATGCTCATGAATATTCCCCGTCGTCAGGCCGGGAATCCTCGGTAAAGAAAAAATCAGTATCAGTTTTGTTTCTGATCGTCTTTCTCAGTAGTAACCAATCACTGGTCTCTGGGTCATACTGCCACCAGCCAATGACTGCCCTCTCTCTAAGTCCCGCCTCTGGCAGCCATCCTCAGATTTTTAACGCACGCTCAAGTGTTGGGAGTCCTCGAGTTTTTGCTGCGTTTTCGCGCTTTTTCAAGGAGAATTTCTCATTTTTCGGTCAAATAGAGCCTCAAGCTCCACCGTCTCTACATCCGAGTAACGGGAATCCGTGTCGGATTTTTCTACGCCCCTCAAGGGTGAAGATTTTGTCGAGTTACGCTTCTTGGAGGAGACCAGAAGTTTCTGCGGCCTACCCGAACATGGCCCATGAGAAAGGAATCTCGACGCCTGGAAAGCTGTTCAGGGTTTGCCCTGGATGCCAACTGCAGAATGTGTTCAAGGAGGACGAGCCCTGCTTTCATGAGGACAAAACGCATGTGGAGAAGGACTGTGCATTTTGCAGGAACATGTCGGAACGGACCATCAGGGACCGACACCTTCGTCTCTCCAACTGGCTGGAAGGAAAGAGCCCGTCAGGTGGGAAGAAGAAGAAGAAGAATTCCGAGCGGTCTTCTAAGTCCTGTGAGGGCGCCCCGGCGACGGGGGCCCAACAGAAGGCAAAGCACCGCGAGTCCCCCCAAGGGCCACAGGCCCAAATAAGGTGGTAAAGGGCTTGATTCACCCGTCCAAGGCCTCTCTCGAGGAAGTCGCGGCGGCCCTGGCACAGCCTGTGGAGGCTACACCAGTGGAGGCGACCTTGGGCCCAGAGTCTCCCTGCCTCCGCAGAGGGAAGCCTCTTTCAGACCCATCAAAAAGACCCCCGTGAAGACCCCGGTGGAAAAAGAGGGGGGGGGGCGGTGGCCATTGTGGACACGGACACAGCATCCGAGGAGGAGCTGGTAGAAGTCTTAGAGGGCCTTGACGAGGGTGTCGAAGAGGCCCGTTCCCACAGGAGGGATCCCGACGAGGGTGATGACGAGAGCGACGGTGGCACTGGCGAGGGTCCTAGTCACCCATTGCTTCCGGAGCCGCAGGGTAACTCAGCGGCCATTTTGTTGGCGATACAATCCTTATGTTCGGAGATAAGGACGAGATTGCCCTTACCACCGACGGAGGATCCGGAACCAGGCTCGACGGAGGAGCCAGGCCCGGCGGGAAGCCCCCCGAGCAAGAGAAGACGGATCCACCCAGCCCTGCCTTTTCAGCCCTCACGGCCTACTCAACCTTTGCCCACGTCCCCCATCCCTTGGGATGACACGGGAACGGACACGGCCACGACGGGTACCGACGATAATGGGACGGAGCTCCCATCGCCCCCAGCCCAGGCCTCCCCGGCCGACGAGATTGGATCTTTGCATGCAATGATCGCCAGGGCCATCCAAGCTTTTTCAGCTCTGCCCCGAAGAGAAGAAGAAGGAAGGTTTCCTTTACCAACGGCGCGAGGCCAAGAGGAAAACAGTCCTCGTCGTGCCTCTGCTGGATGACATCTGGGACGAGGGTCTTACCCTTCTCAAGAACCCGTCTATGACGCCTGCCAAGAGGGATCGGTACGAGAAGAAGTACCGGGTCCCTGACGTGGCCCCTTTGTGCCTTAGGGCGCAACCGACCCCTGACTCGGTCGTCTCAGCGGCGGCCAAGAAGAAAGCGGGGGGGCATCGGCCTCAACGTCAACTTCCCCGCCGGACGGCGAAGGAAAAAAGCTGGATGCAATGGGACGACGAGTTATCTCGTCGGCGGTAACAATGATTAAGGCGGCCAACGCCCTTGCGATTGTGGCCCGCTACGACAGGGAGTTATGGGACAAGATCGCCCCCCTGTTGGACTTCCTACCGGACGACAAGAGGGCTGAGGCCCTGGAGATCTTGCAAGAAGGCGAACTGGCATCGGACCACGCCATTACGGTGGCAACGGACATTGCCGACACCGGTTTCCACCAGCTAGGCAACAGCGTTTGCCTTAGAGGACGATGGTGGCTCAAGGCGATGGATTTCCTCCGGGATGTACAAGCCAAGGTTTTGGACATGCCGTTCGACGGGAACAATCTGTTTGGGAAAACAGTGGATGAGTCCCTCCAAGCCATCAAGGCGGACATGGAGACGGCTAAGGCCCTAGGCGTTCTCCGGCAACGAAGGCCGTCCTTTCGGAGAACCGGAGGCAAGCAGGGTGCCTCCAAGGGATTCGGCGGTGGCTCCTCTATGTACCGCCAAGCGGCCCACTCCTCGTCGCAGGAAGCCTATAGAGGACGAGGCAAGTCGGGTGGACCCCGCCATCGTCGCCAGGGAGGCCAAGGCGGCAAGGCGTCCTCCAAGCAAGATTGAACCGACAGCAGTGTTGGGCCCCCACTGGAGCACCCCGGTGGGAGGCCGGCTGGCGAAGATTGTCAGCGTGTGGGAGTCCATCTCCACGGACTGTTGGGTGCTGGATGCCCTGGCCCAGGGGCACGCCCTCAAATTTCTAAAAAAGTGCCCCCCCGCATTCCACCCGTGGCCAGGAAGGAAAATGACGTCCCTCAACAGCTATTGGAGGTAAGGGCGGTGCCATCGATCTCGTCCCGGAGAGGCTCCGGAGTATACTCGAGGTACTTCCTCATGAAAAAGAAGACAGGAGGATGGCGCCCCATCCTGGACCTGCGACGACTGAACAAGTACATCAAGGCACAGAAGTTCCGGATGGTCACCCTCCAGCACGTGCTGGAACAGCTGGAGGAGGGCGATTTCCTGTTGTCGTTGGATTTGGAGGATGCGTACTTCTACATCCCCATTCTAAAAGGACACAGAAAGTTCCTCAGGTTCGTGGTCCAAGGACGGCACTACCAGTTCAAGGCCCTCCCGTTCGGATTGAAGTCAGCACCCAGGGTGTTCACCAAGTGCCTCGCACCGGTGGCGGTGCTTCTGCGCCTGCAGGGGATCCACGTCTACGCCTACCTGGACGACTGGCTCATCCGAGCAAGGACAAGGGAGCTTGCCGTAGATCACACAGCGAAGACCGTCCAACTGCTCACGGACCTACGATTCTCCATCAACTCTCCCAAATCCCACCTGGTCCCGTCGCAAGTCGCACTGTTTCTGGGAGCCAAGCTTGACACAGTGGCGCGTCTGGCCTCGCCGTCGGAGGAAAGGACGAAGGCCATCCTAGGCAAGGTGCAGCGTCTGCTGGCCACGGACATGGCCAGGGTGAGGTCCATCAAGTCCCTCCTCGGGATGATGTCCTCCTGCATATATTTCGTGCGCCTGTGCAGGCTTCGGATGCGCCCTCTGCAAGAGTTACTCGACGCCCGCTGGATCCAAGCGACAGGCAGCTTCGAGGACAGGATCCCGCTCAACGAGACTTTCCGACGAGTGATCCGGTGGTGGGGCACCCGCGCTCATCTGACGGCAGGCACAGACTTTCAGACCCCATCTCACCACATAACGGTGACGACAGATGCCTCCCTGAAAGGGTGGGCAGCGCACACCGGAGAACTTCACGTGAGAGGCCTTTGGCTCCCAGAGGAGAAGCCGCTCCACATCAACATCCTGGAGCTCCGTGCAGTGTTCTGGGTCCTCAGTTCCTTTCTCCCGTTCCTCAAGGTGGTGAGAATCTTCACCGACAACACTACCACGATGTTCTACATCCGGAAGCGGGGAGGAACCAGATCTCCAGCCCTCTCCAAGGAAGCCCAGGATCTGTGGCATTGGGCCGTCGCCCAAGGGATGTTTCTGGTGCCCTTTCATCTGGCAGGGATAAAGAACACCATCGCCGACTCACTCAGCACGAGCTGCCCTCGTGCCACGAGTGGGAACTAGGTCTGGATCAAGTGGATTGACTCTCCCGACGATGAGGAAAACCGCAGATCGACCTGTTTGCGACGGCGACGAACTCCAAGTGCCAGAGGTTCGCCAGCAGGTTTCCCCAGCGAGGAGCATGGGCGATGCTTTCTCGTTCCCCTCGGATGGCCTGTTCCTTTATGTGTTCCCTCCGTTGCCGTTGCTGCTCCGACTCGTCAACCAGCTCAAGAGGTCCCGGTGCAGGAGGATCCTCGTCGCACCGTTGTGGCTGAGGCAGATCTGGTTCCTGGACCTTCTGGACTTGTCAGCGTCTCCACCAGTCAAGTTGCCGACGGACGCGGATCTTCTCTCCAGAGAAGGAGGCGCCATACTTCATCACGACCCAGAGTCGCTGAACTTGCAGGCCTGACTCCTGCAGCACTAGAGTTTGGAGGATACGATATCCCGGCTGACTGCAGAGAGGTTCTTGCAAAGGCCAGGGCGTCCTCAACTCTCTTTGGCTCTCTGGCTGCATCATGCACTGTCATCGGTTGGCAAACCGGCCGTTGCCTGGCCGTCCGAGAGCCCAATCGACCAGAGCTATCGCTGCTACCACGGCGTTCTTGTCTGGTGTGCCCCTGCAGGGCTGCTACGTGGAGGTCGACGCACACCTTCACGAGA
Organism: Ambystoma mexicanum; assembly: GCF_040938575.1. NCBI lineage: Eukaryota > Metazoa > Chordata > Amphibia > Caudata > Ambystomatidae > Ambystoma > Ambystoma mexicanum. Next base: position 1,143,709,877 of record NC_090935.1, on the reverse strand, counting down.
TTCTACTGCGTCGACCGCGATTCCAGGGAGCAGTCCAGGGTTGGCCAAGCAGTGCTGCGCAACCTGTTCGCTTAAGGTGAGCCTGGTGAGGAGGTACAAATTGCTTAATGTTGAGTTGTTGATGTAATGCTTAATGTTGAGCCTTTGCCACATCCTGTTGGTTGTGCATGTGTGTACTGCTATGTATTCTTATATTCATGAGCATGTGAATCCATTCCAGACCCCATGCTGGAGAAGGAACAAGTTACTTACCTGTAACTGTTGTTCTCCAGCATGGGTCTGGTATGGATTCACATGCGAACCCTCCCTCCCTCCTACCCCTCTGCGGCTCTTCACTTGGTCATACTGCCACTTTGCGTGCTACTAAATCTGAGGATGGCTGCCAGAGGCGGGGCTTAGGGAGAGGGCAGTCATTGGCTGGGGGCAGTATAACCCAGAGACTAGTGATTGATTACTACTGAGAAAGACCAGAAACAAAACTGATACTGATTTTTTTCTTTACCGAGGATTCCCAGCCTGACGACGGGGAATATTCATGAGCATGTGAATCCATGCGAGACCCATGCTGGAGAACAACAGTTACAGGTAAGTAACTTGTTCCTTAGGGTGGATATGGAGTTCATCAAATTTACATCCACAATAGTGATCTTGGAGCCACCAATGGCATCCCTCATCTCCAATTCAAGGAGGCTATGGGTGTTAATGACACTAGCACCAATCATCTAGTCTTCGTTGTAATGGAGGTACTTTCAAAGAACTGAGTATTGCAGATTTCACATTCCTCGCGACCTGTTGCTTTTTTATAAGCGTCACACTCGGACTTGCAGGTTCTTGAGAAACTTCAAGTTGCCTTGGTCGTGAAGGAACCACTTCAATGGCGGCAACACCTGATGTCTTGGTTACCTCAGCTAGAAGTGATTTATCATTGACCTCTTTTACCAGAGAACAAGTCTCCCCTTCTGTATGTTGTTTCCATGTCCTGGCATCTTCAATTACAACAAGTCCACTCTATACCCACCAAATCAGCAGATGGTGATTTGCCGTTTACCAATTTTAATGGGGATCAGATCTCCTCCTCATCCTGTGTTACAGTCTCCTCCACGCTGATCCCGCTCACACATGCTCCCAATTTAACTTCTGGAAACACTACAGATGACGAAAATACATGTTGTTTCATCTTATTCCGTTCTTTAGCGCTAATGCTTTTACCAGAGCTTCGAACATTTTCTAGTGATATAGATAGAAAAAAAACACTTTATTTAAGCTCCTTCGACTCCCAATCGCCTCAACTTCAAGAGATAAACATACAGGAACAAATGTAGAGGAGACTTCCAGAGAGAAGCATACAGGTTCCAATGTAGATGAAACCACTTCCGCTTTATATGCTATTATACCTACTGGCGATGTTTCCAGGAGCAAATTTGCTTCTATGGGTAGAACTTGATTTAAGCAGCTTGTAATGATTTCTTCCATCATATCGTTAATAACGTTCAACTCGGGATTACTACGAAGATTATACAGCCTCATTTGAATTTCAGACTGTCACCGGCATCGAATGAATAAATTAGCCAGCCAATCCCACTGGGTAAACTCGCAGTGTCACAGTGTTACAGGCTGTTCACTGAGGTCGAATTAATAAATTAGCAACCCAACCCCACTGGGTAAACTCACAGTGTCACAAACATGCACTATGGGCAATTATGGAAAGGCATAGTAAGAATGTATAGGAAGCTAGCCCAGAATCAGAACAGGGCTATGCAAAATGCGGCGCGCACTCCACCTCAAGCCACGGACACAGGCACTTTGCTCCGCACTTCACGCGGCGAGTGCAACTAAAAAGCCCTCTGGAGTCTGGCTACTCCTCCACTGAGGCACGCTGAGCCGGGTTTCTTAAAGCTGCAGTTTGCCGATAAATAGCGTGAGTGGCTGATGAGAAAATATTCAAACTTCCAGTCTGTTGTGGCCTCAAAGGACGACAGGACGCCCAACGTAGTTGCAGCTACTTTTATTCAACAACAGAATGCGGGGTAGCAATAGTCCAGGAGATGGGACAGGGCGGGTACTCACAGTCTTGGCTGGGCTTCCCAGTTAACCGCACTGGAAGCGGGGTGAGCAGCTGACTGCACGCTGTGTACTTCCAGGGCCCCCAGGAGGCCTCCTGTGGCATTGGACTTACGCCCTGGAAGTGAGCTGGTATTCACTTGGGCCTTCAGTCACATTGGCTCCTCATAAGGAGCAGCGCTGTCCAGACCGACTTGTCTGGTGCTCCACCAGCCTCAAACTGGCGCCAAGAGTTCCCGCTCGCGGAGCGCGGGTCCACGAGATCACATTGGGCCGAGATCTCGCGAGACCGCGCTCCCACGATCACGTGATGTCCCCACACACCTCCTTTGCTGGGAAAAAGGGCAGAGGGTCATGCCATGACAAAGTCTGCAAACCTGCTGGTTTTTCTTTTCTCCCTTTGCGGTCTGCCTTGGTCTAGGCGTGGAGCAGGGTTGTGGGGGTACTCCTCGGGAGGTGCAGGTGATTCGGATCCTCCTTGTCTTGCTTTCCGCTGCAGCTCTCTGAGTGGAGTGGGGGAGCTGCTGCTTGAGGACTCATTGCTGTAGGGTGGCTCCGGTACATCCCTTTCTGGCTGGCAGGGAATTTCAGGTGGCTGTGGAGGGTCTTGGTCTTCTCCGGTCTCCCAAGGTGGCTGTACGCAAGGTTCTTTGCGGCGGTACATGGCCACCCTCTCTAGGTTCCATTTTCTTCCGTCGCTGGTGCAGATGTGGTTTGGCCCTTTGGCTGCGACTTCTATGGGACTGTTGTACCTGGAGCCTGTCACCGTGTCCTTGTGGGGAAGCCGTATCTTGACCAGGTCGCCTTTGTTGACTGATGTGCGACGGGCAGCCCTCCGCATGTCTCCTTGCATCTTCATGGCTTCCTTGCTCTGCTGCATGCGGAAGACTATGTCTTCCATGTCCATTTCTTCGTCAGCTCTCACTTGCTGGATCCACGGTGGTACCAGTGGATGCTGCCCTTCTCCCCCCCAGCAGCTGGAAAAGTGACACGCCGGTGACAGCGTTTGGAGTGATACGGTGGGCTGCGACGGCCTCTTTGACCGTCTTGTATGGGTCCAAGCCTGAGGCATTCGCAAGTTGAAGCACCCCTTTGAGTAAGCTTTTCGCCCGCTCGACCAAGCCGTTGGCCTGAGGATGGTAGAGACTTGCTCTTCGCTGTTGGATGTTGTTGTGTTTGAGAAATTTTTCCATTTCATGAGAGGTAAGCTGGTCCCCATTGTCCGTCACAATCTCTTCGGGTAGGCCCTCGCGCTGGAATATGGCGGTGAGTGCTTCAATGACAGTTTTGGTGGTGTTGTCCGAAGTGAAATCGACTTCGACCCACTTTGAGAAGTAGTCAACCGTGACTATCCCGTATATGTGTTTTGGGGCATGCTGTCCAGTGGTCCGATGAAGTCCAATCCCAGTTTCCGCCACACACCTTTGGGGACCTCGGTGGGCAGCATGGGGGCTTGCGGACTAGCGCCTGTCGCTGTTGGTGCACTGGTGGCACCTCTCAACCATTTGTCGTATGTCCTGATCCATGCCTGGCCGCCAGTAGGCATCGCGTATTCTGCGCCTGGTCATGTTGCACCCCAAATGGCCTGAGTGCGCTCTGCACTTTTTTTTTCTGAATTCCGTTGGGCGGGATCACTCGGTCGCCTCTCAAGATGAGACCGTTCATGGCAGTGATTTCTTCGTTCACCTTCCAGTAGCGGTGTAGGCCTTCGGGATTCGCCCTCTCGTCAGGCCATCCTCCGTGGACCCAGGCTGTTACGCACCTTAGGGCATCGTCCTGATCACTCTCCTCCTGCCAGTGGCGCTCACTCATGTCCATATACTCGCCGTTCCTTAGGTCGCTTATTGAGGCTACGACACATTCGTCTTCTAGGAATGTGGTCCCTGGGGCGTCTTGGTTCAAGAGCCTGGACATGCAGTCCGCTTGTGCGTTTTTCCAGCCCGCAATGTGGGCTATTTCGTACGTGTATTCTTGGAGTTTTGCAGCAATTCTGGCCAGTCTCAGGGTAGCAGTCTTGGTGCCACCTGGGCTCAACATGTGGATGAGGGGCTTGTGGTCGGTGACCAGCTTAAACTTCATGCCCCAAACGTAACACCTGAAGTAGTCGACGGCCCAGGCACACGCCAACATTTCTTTCTCCATGGTGGAGTAATTCTTCTCCGCTGGCGACAGAGCCTTGGATGCAAAAGCCACAATGTTTTCAGTGTCGCCCTTTCTCTGCATCAGGGTGGCCCCCAGTCCGTATGCGCTGGCATCCGTGGTGATGCAGGTGTCCCATTCGGTGTTGAAGGGCTTTAAGCACAGTGCATGCAGAATTCTGCGTTTGATTTCAGCGAAGGCCCCGTCTTGCTCTGGGCCCCAAGAGTAGGTTGCCCCTTTCTTTACGAGATCCCTCATGGGGGACGTGGTTATGGAGAACCTAAGGACGAATTTCGCGTAGTACTCCGCTAGGCCCAGGAATGAGCGGAGTTTCTCTCTGGACTTAGGAGCTGGGGCATCCACTATGGCCTCCATCAGGTTTTTCTTGGGGCTCACTCCTTCGCTCGAGATGCAGTACCCTAGGTATTCTACTTTCCTGACTCGGAAGACACATTTCTCGTGGCGAAGATGAACTCCTGCTTCCTACTTCCTGAGGGCCTGGTCATGAGTCTCGTTGTCTATGGCATATACGAGGATGTCGTCCTGAAAGAATGAGACATTTGTGAGGTTCTTGAGGAGGGCATTCATCATCCTTTGGAATGCTGACGCTGCCGAGGACAGCCCAAACGGCATGCGGGTGTATTGAAAGGTGCCGAAAGGGGTGATGAAAGCCGTTAGGGGGCGCGGAGACTTGTGCAACGGAATCTGGTGATATGCGTCACGCATGTCAAGCTTTGAAAAAATTGTTGCTTCCTTCATCATCAAGACAATTTCGCTGATGCTGGGGAGCAGGAAGCTATCGGTAATGACCTCTAGGTTTAGACTCCGCAAGTCGATGCACATTCTGAGGTCGCTGCTGGATTTCTTCTTGACTAGGATCACCGGACTCAGCCACTCTGAGGATTCCACGGTCTCTATGGTCCCTTCTTCGACCGTCTTTCGGAGATGGGCCTCTAACGCCGGTCTTGCTGTGGCGGGCACCGGTCTAACCTTGTGTTTCACAGGCACAGCATTTGGTTTCAACCGAATCTTGTGAACAAAGTCTTTCAAATTCCCCGGTTTCTCGGAAAACAGGCTAGGGAACATCTCCTTGAAGTTTAGCGCTGCTCCTGAGGAGACCATGAGTACCTGTTCCAGAGTGCTGGGGTCTAGTTTGATGCTGAGTCTGTGATCGTCCCACCCGAGCACGGCCGGCCCTCTGGTTGAGAAGTACACTTTGGAGTTGTTAGACCTCCCTTTGAATTCAATTTGGGCCCTGATGTAGCCCAGTAGGTCGACGGTTGCACCACCGAACACTGTCGGTTTTTGTCGGGTCAATCTGATCTCCACTTTGTCCTTCCCCATCATCTCTTTGTATGTGTCTATTGGAAGGATGGTGAGGTCTGAACCGGAGTCCGCCATGACGCGTGATTCCATCCCGTCGACTTTAATGGTGCAGTGGGGCTTTTCCCTCCTGGCGTGAAGAGCGTTGACCATGACGACCAGCGGTCTGTCCTGTGGCTCGTCCTTATCGCTTGAAGCAGAGTCGCCATCGACGCGGGAAACAGTCTTTTCCTGCCACGTGCATGCAGGAGCCACGTGACCAATGCGCCCACACTTCGAGCATTTCTTGTTTCTGGTGTGGCAGTCGCGATCATTCGCCATGTGTTTGGTGCTGGCGCACCTGTAGAATTTGGGAAAATCCCTTTGCTTGGGACCCTTTTCCCTGGGGCTGTCGCGGGACTGCTTGTCTCTGCGCCCTCTCCATTGCAGCGCCGTCAACTCGGGTGCGGGTGAATGACTTCCTGCTTCCTTGCTCCTGCTGGAGGTTTCTTCTTCCGCCCTGGCGATTTGTATAGCCTTGTCGACGGTTACCTCCTTTTCTTGAATGAGCTTGTCTTGTACTTTTCTAGAGTTGGTGTGGACGACCAGCATGTCGCAGATGACCTGTTCCGTGTTTTCACCAAAAGCGCATAAGGACGCCAGCTCCCTCATCCGGATGATGTAGTCGTCCCCAGGTTCGTCCCCTTCTTGTTTGCGGGTGTAGAACCTCAGTCTTTGTAAGACTATGTTCTCCTTGTTGGTGAACCGCTTTACTATGCGACGGATCGCCTCTTTGTAGACGTTGTCGTCGTCGTCATCCACTGGTATGGCTGTCAAACTGGCAAAAATGCGCTGCCCTTTGACTCCCATTGCGTTCAGCAGCATCGCCTTCTTCCTGGCGGGGGCATATCCTGTGCCGCCTACAGCCTCCAGGTACGTGGAAAAGAGTGGCTCCCACTGCATCCACGGAATTGCCGGGGTCCCGAGTGAGGGAAGAAATGCCGGGGGCGGCGTGGCGCCTTGCATGGTGGGCCGTGGGTATTCAGGTATCCTCGTCGCCAGTTATGTTGTGGCCTCAAAGGACGACAGGACGCCCAAGGTAGTTGCAACTACTTTTATTCCACAACAGAACGCGGGGTAGCAATAGTCCAGGAGATGGGACAGGGCGGGTACTCACAGTCTTGGCTGGGCTTCCCAGTTAACCACACTGGAAGCGGGGTGAGCAGTTGACTGCAGGCTGTGTACTTCCAGGGCCCCCAGGAGGCCTCCTGTGGCATTGGACTTACGCCCTGGAAGTGAGCTGGTATTGTCTTGGGCCTTCAGTCACATTGGCTCCTCATAAGGAGCAGCGCTGTGCAGACCGACTTGTCTGGCGCTCCACCAGCTTCAAACTGGCGCCAAGAGTTCCCGCTGGCGGAGCGCGGGTCCGCGAGATCACGTTGGGCCAAGATCTTGCGAGACCGCGATCACGTGATGTCCCCAGACAGTCATTCTCCAAAACATGCAGCCATACAAACTTGCCCAGCCCAAGTATAACCAGTACACAGACACTTTGCTCTGCACTTCCTGCATGCTTTGCGCAGCAAGTGCAACTAAAAAGCCTTCTGGGGTCAGGCTCCTCCTCCACTGAGCTACACAGAGCTGGGTTTCCTAAAGCTGCAGTTTGCTGGTGAACAGCAGCGAGCGTCTGATGAGAGAAAATTGAATTCTACCTTCTAGTCTTTCTCCAAAACACCTAGCGATACAAACCTACCCTGCACAAGTATAACCAGCACACAGACACTCACAATGAGGCTAATACAATTTCTCCAGGCATAACATTTCTTGGACGAGATTGGTGGGCACTCGGACACTATTTCTAGCCCTCTCACTTAAGGTGGGATCGTCTGTGGTGGGAGTGCTCCAAGAACCTTCTTGGCAGAGCCCTCCTGAAGGTGCATCCTTTTACTCAGCAGTGACCACTGCAGACTCCTCTCTGGATGGATGAGGAGCCAGTATTAACGTTCTGGAGCTCCCAGTTATTTTCAATGCAATCGGGTCCTTCCTCCCTTTGATTCAGAACTGGGTGGTGCTTTTTGTCACCTTGTTGTAAAGTTGCGGGAATGGGCGATTCCGCACAACATTTTCTCCATCGCCACTCAACTTATCGGGCGATCTGAACACAGAGGCAGACAGACTGCACAGGCTCAATGTTGGGAGCAATGAATGAGAGCTCTACCCGTTTTGGGTTCAGTGGTTATTCCGCCTTTGGTGCTCTCAAACAGAACATCTGTTTGTCACCAAGACAACTTCCAAATGCCCCTCATTTGCATGCTGCATGCTCCTCGGATAAGGGTCTCTAGGATATGCATTTCAGATCAACTGGTGCAGCTGAATATTCTATGCATTTTCTCCCACCCCTCTACTACAGAAGTGATCAGCTAGTTCAGAGGCTCCCCATGGAGTTCATTGATTTGGTTCCTGGGCCTTTTCCTGTCCAGGAAGGGTCAAAGGTTATTTAACCTAGATCAGGGCCTTCTCTCAAAGCAAGGTGGGGTTATCCATCCTTGCCCTTCATCACTGCAGCTTAGTCCCTGATGGCTTGAACAAGGGCCATAAACATCCTTTGCAGGAAAACCGGGAGAGAATTCAAGTGGCTAGGAAATCCTCCATGCGTTCTCAGTATCAAAGTGAGTGGTCATGCCCTTCTTTTCCATTCAAAGTAGTTTCCACTTTCCATAAATCAGGAGGCTTTCCTACCTGCCTTTCCTTCACCAACAAAGAGGGATGACAAGGTTCAACACTGTCTAGATGTCAGACATGCCCGTAAGTTCTATCTGACTCGCAGTAAGGATTTTCGGTTCCATGTGTTAAAATTGCGGCAAAAATGGCCGTTTGCACAAAACATCGCAGCAAAAAGGCAGGTCCCCTTAAATGGTATAATGGGGTACACTTTACCGGGTCAAACCACAGCATTTTTGCCGCGATTTATTGTAAAGGCGACATTTTTGCTGCAATTTTATTACTGCATACCGGATTTTCGCACGTCCAAGGCCCTCTTTGTGACGTCTGGTGGTTCATTCCTGGGTCCACAGTGTTTCTAAGGCCTTGATTGTTCAGCGGATAATCTCAGCCATTTGGAAGGTTATAAAATACAGAAAGAGGAACATCCTTGGGCCTACACATCTATTCAATGGGAACAAAAGGCCATCATGGTGACTTACCAGAAGCAGGTATCTTGTGATGTGATCGGCAGATCAATCTCTTGACATACCCCTTTGCCTTCTGCCAGAATTGCTGCATGAATGCTAGCCTATAATCTGATGCTGGTTTCAGCATTGAAGTGTTGAGAAATATCTTCTCCTTAGGTAGATCAGGTTCCTCTCTCACTGGCGGCTTTAAAACTGTGCAACCAACTATACTGTAGGTAGGAAGAGGGCCATGATAAAGGAGTAGGGAAAAGCTATTCACCACATGTACTACTGTACTCCTAGTATATGGTCGCCTTTCCTCCATACAATGCTCTCTTCAGCACCCATGAAAGAGTTAGGTGAAAGGCCATCAGAGACGATGTGTGGAAAAGTGGGACTGGTGGGTGGTGCTAGGGCGAGGGGCTTGTGTGGTGGACTGACGCAGCACAGCTGTGGACATACATGCCTTCCAATTTAAAGAGGAAATCACTCTTGTAGAGCAAATGGCTCTGGTCTCGTCCCCAGTGAGGGGCCACCAATACCGTTTGGAGGAAAGGGGACTATGGACTATGAGTACAGTAGTCACTACTGAATTTATAAGCTAATAAATAAATGGTCTGTTGTCACCTATCACATTCTACCTCATTGCCCATTAAACAGACAATCGTATTCTTAAGCACCCATTTGCGGAAGTGTCTTGGTTACTGGATGCAGCTTGGTAAGTACTTGTCGAAATATGTCACCAGTATATACAAATGCAAGAGAGGCCCCCTGCAGGCCTCTCTTGCAGACCCCAAGGGAATTTGCAGGAGCCAGGCGTTTGACCAGCTCTTGCATATTCAATGAAGGACCAGCTCTGCTACTAGACGCCAGACCGCTGGACTCCCCAAAATGTGCACATCCCTTTGTGAATTGGGTAGCTTGCACGTTTGGTAATTGTGCAGACGCGTTCCAATGGCCTTCTATGCTTTTTGTCCCCACCTCCACATTTGTTCAGGGGTGGGGGCTGGAGTGGTGAACCGCATGCAGTGTTCCTGCAGCACAGCAGACAGAATAATTGCATGTGCATCCAACAGATATCTGGGGATTCCACTGTGATCAGAACTGCAAGTCATTACAATGTTTCCAGGAATAATCTGCTCATCCCCTCTACATGACTCAGCATCTTGCAAAGACTGAAATTGCTGGGAGCTATTGTGAACATGCTTGTTGCCTTGACTGGCTGGTTAGCTTGTCTCCAACAGCTACACGATGCTGCTTTTGACTTCCCAGGACAGCTGGTCCCATACAAACATATCTATGCGACATTGACTTTTTATATTTGGCCATGTGCTTAAAGAACACATCTAGAAGACATAGGGGTTCATGGGTCATAATAATGAATAGAAATAGTTGCATCTCATGTGGAAGTTAGAGTTGAAGTGCACGGCCTACACAGTACTATAACTTTAGCTCCTTCTACCTAAATGTAGCTCCTGCTTACTGGGCGCTTGATAACGTCATTCAGGGAAGTGTGTCTATGATGACGAAAGCAGAAGTAGATGACTAGAGGCATACAGAAGGCATATGTGAGAGGTAGCGCTATTTGGTTTGATGTTCCCTCACACCAGTGTACAAGTTGAGGGACCACACGGGTGGACGGCGTTCGTCCACCCTTTTGATACGGCAGACACAGTCCCCCCTATGTGTTTAACGAAATATAACAATTTGCTGTACTTGCCTTAGGTTTTTGCTGCGGCCGGGAATTGAACCGTAATCATGCAGCTGTGGGGTTAGACACTTAGCTTTAAGGCCACGGTATCGCTTGTGTGGGTGTGCTGAAATGTCTCTTATGACACCCTCCTATACAAGAGAGGGTTCGACATTGAGGGTAGTTGGTAGCTGTTTAACTCCTGATTGTAGTCTACAAAAGCCTGTTTAACTTGACACCAACAGCTACCAGGAGCTACTTTTGGCTCTCATGGCCAACTGATGCCGGACATACACACTGTATACGAGTTAATGTAACTCTGTCCCAAATGCACAATTGGACGCATCTATATGCCATTTAAAGCCTAAGAGGTCCTGAATAATGGATAGAATGATAGGTTTCCATTTTATGTAACGTGATGTACTAGTTCCCCAGTGATAGCTCCTGCTCACTGGTTAATGTGGATACCCATGAGCGGCTTTTTGCTCCTCCTTATGCAATCTTAATTTCGCTCCCTGTAGGACATGTTTTGGATTTGTAATGTGCGTACCTTTTATATTTAGGCAGCATTATAATAGAACAATCTATACGCTTGGCTAATGCTTATTTGTCCTCTGACCTTTCTTCAATTGTGAAAGACAATTTAAATGAAATTTGCATATTTCACTTTGGGATGATCACTCCATATGACGTCACTTACCAATGAATGCTGGGGCATAGCCCCGCTACTTTTTTGTTACGACTCGAGCCTTGCCCCGCACGAAATTCACAGTAAAAACTCACTCTTTGCTTTTCGGTAATTTGAAACGAAATTACTACAAAATAGCAGACACGAAGACTGAATTATTTTAATTTTGGGATTTTATAAAAACGGAAGAGGATTAATTGGGACAAATTGGTAATAGCTTTCGGCAAACTGTTAACTGCCTGGCATGTACACACATGCCATTAAAGCACCACGCACCCACCTCCTGTTTTGACCACAGTTTAAGCGTGCTGTGCCTGGAGACCTCCTCATTAACAGAGCAGGTCTGGAAGCCGTCAAAACAATGACGCACGCACGCGACTCTTAATTGCAGAAGAGCACATGCCCAGTGAGCGAGGAGACCTGACAAGGGAATGTAGCATACAATAGAGCATCATAGTGTTTTGCTCCCAGACACTTGCTCAAGCTGCACCTGGCGTGTATTCATTAAAAGGGAGCTGGGCAAGCTGGCAAATTAGCTTCTGTTTAGGGACACCACGCGCTGTGAAACTGAGTGGTCCGGGGATACGGTGGAGCTCGCGGATAGAGAGAAAGAGAGTGCAGAGTCTGTACAATCGACAGTTAAGTTTGACTTTTTACACAAAGGGCAATCTAGTTTAGGACATGACCTGGAATGACACGGTTAAACTGAGGTACAGGGCACTTTTAATGAGATTGAGGACGAACACGCTTCCTTTGGCTGACGTAACGTGTTGCTGGGGTGAAAATGATGCTGAAACTGTAAGGGCCTTTGTGACGGGCTCCCAGATGTGAGGATGTGCTTCATTTTTTGGTGTTTTGTCTGAATTATGGTTTTGTACGTGTTTAAAAAATGGGGAGTGGGGGGGTAGAGAAATCCAAACGGATTTGTATTTTGCTTTTGCGTCACAGGATTCTGCAATATCCGTTTATTGCATCATTGAGAAGGACTTGTTGCTAACAATCAGACTTTTAAGCTGTAACATCTGCCTAAGTATGGCATTAAAAATATATATATATATATATATATTATAGGCTTATATGGTTTCCTAATTAGAAATTAGAAAACCGTTAGCCATTTTATCAATACAAATACAAATACAAATATAGTACCCAAGTCCCTAAAAATCAATTGCCTGTTAAATAAAAAAAAACATTGAATGAAAAGGAGGAGGAAAGATAGCAGAAAAGAAAAAGAAAAAAAAGAAAAAATAATCTATCTCTAGGTTGTACAAATACTCAATTCACAGTTTCGCATTTAGCATAAATTACTAGCTAAAATTTGATTAGAGCAATTATAATATCTGTTTTCTCCCCCTCTATTAATAATGTCCACTAAGCATTTTCTCAAGACGCACCATATTTAACAATGGTAGGTCCCAAAATTCTGTATCTTTCTGTGCTCAGCGTCGGGCAGTTCATTACTAGATGTTTAATTTGAATCGTAGAGATATTTTCTTGATAGAGGCTACATATAGGAGTTATCTCTTGTCCACTTAGGTTAGTCTCGTCCAGTCTGGGCAGGAAAATATTTAGGCGAAATTTCATATATTGGTGTCTCAGAAACCAATTGGGAAAGATCTGGATATATCTAGGGAGCTTGTTCCGCTTTCTCTCAGTAAACCAGAAGTATTCTTGTTTTTTATAGTTGTAGATTTCATCCAGAGAGTCAATCCAATCTTTACGGTAGAGCTTCTTCTTTGACCTGCCCGGCTTTTGGATCAATGATTGCTCTGTTTCGTTCATATCTTCTATTGTCTTCTGGCATATATCCCTCCACGCGTTGAGGATTGTTTCTTTCTGGTCCGTCAATGCCATGTTTAAGACTTTAAAGCCTCCCTTTGGGTTTTCTTCTAGACATCAGTAGAAAGATATCGAATTCCACCTAGCAATGGCCTTTAGAAATGTCAATGCTAGTTCCCTTTGGACGATCTGTTTAGGGATACTTGTTGGTAATCCCAGTACTGACTTCCAGAAGATCCCCTCCAGTAGGGCCCTTGAGTCTTCGGCCAACATGAGTGATGCTTTGGCGCCATAAGTCAAAATCGGAACCTCTTTGGCTCTGTAAAATGATATTAACGGAATCAACTAAAAGTTGCGAACATTTTTTAACAGCAGTTTCCGTTGCGCTGCTAGGTTTTTAGCTTTTTTACGCAGTGCTAATATGCGGGGTGCTCTGCATCTATTGATGTTTACTCCCAGGTAGGTAAATTCCGTCACCACTTTAATTGTTTGACCTTTAGAGAAACACACAGGTCTTTTGCTGCTTCTGCATCGATCTTGGTCTCCAAAAACCATTACCCTAGATTTTGCTGGGTTCATTATCAGATTGTTTGTTTCGAGATATCGTTCAAGGGTGATAATCTGGCGTTGCAACCTAATGGGATTCTGGTCAATGACCATGTTTTCGTCAGCGTAAAGGAGTCTGCTAATAGAGGTGTTTGAGGTCTTTGATGGAAAGGCACGTATATCTTCGTAAGCATCTTGAATATCAGATAAAAACAAATTGAAGAGTTCTGGTGCTAGTGGGCATCCTTGTTTTAAGCCCAAGTTTGTGTGAATTGCCTCTGAGAGATGCCCCCCTTCATCTAGCTTGACCCTGATAGAAGTTCCCAGATGGAGATCTTTCATGTTCTCCAACAACCTTCTCGGGCACTTCCATTTTTGTAGTTTTGCCTGTATTTTTTTTCTTCGTATAGAGTCGAAAGCTTTTGACAGGTCAATAAATGCCATGTAAATCTTGCATCCATTGTTCATTTCGGCTTTTGCTTTCAGTAGGTTGATTATAAAGATATTACATCCTGTGCCGATACCTTTAACAAAGCCCGATTGCCAAGGGTCACGATGAGATTTCTTGCTGCTCCATCTACTGAGTTCTTTTAAAATGATGGATCCAAAGATTTTTCCCACTATGCCCATGAGCGCAATCGGGTGGTAGTTGTCCGGGTCAGATCTTAAAACTTTTTTGACGAACGGGACAACTACCGCCGATTTCCACGTGCCCGTGATTTTAGAGGAGTCTAATATGCCCTTAAATAAGTTATGCAAAAAGTTTGCTCATAACTCAGGGTTTTGCGTCATAAGTGCGTTAGTCAGCCCATCTGGGCCTAGCGCTCTTGAATTTTTTTGTTTCTTTATGATTAGTTCAATTGATGATGGCTCTATATCGAGCGCGTAATCCTCGTGACCAGGCCCGACCACTTCACTTGCTGGCCAAGTTGTTTGAGCTGATTCTTCTTCGCTCTTGATCTGTATGGCATTTTATTTTGACATCGGGTTTTGTTTATGATTTTTTGCTGACATTTGCAATATGTATATTTGAATACGAAATATGAAATGTTTTGCTTTTGAATTGTATTCTTTTTGTGTTTCTGTATCTTTTATGGAAATAGTCTAATTTCCCCAAAAAAACAATTTAAAAAAAAAAAAAAACAAGACACACTTCTCTTAATTGCACAAGGACACAGATAATCATCCCCCAGTGAGGAGATCTGACAAGGGAATGTAGCATAACCTTTTTAGCCAGCCATTTGAAAACAATAAAAACCTTCCAAACTCGCGGGCCTTGGGGGCCGGAAACCTTATGGGTTTTCAGGATATCCTTCATTAATATTCATGGACAAAATTGGGCATACATTCAGTGGTCGAAGTGTATGAAAAGAAGTAGTGGAACTATGTTCCCCACTGGCCTGCACCACTCCCCACAAACCCCAGTGACGCACCCCCTCCCATGCACAATACAAACCCAAAATCACCTGCGCCTGATGTTTAAGGGAACATCCAGTGCAGTACACTGAAAGTGCAAGTTTCAACTTCTTCCTACGCCTTTATTTTAAAACGAAACTGTTCCGGAACGTTTTCTTTTTAAAATAAAAGTATAGGAACGTTAACACCTAATTAAAAGAGATGAGAAGCACCGCTCCCGCCCACTTCGATCACTGCATACATTTTGAATCATTGCATGCAAGTGTATCTAATGAATATTAATGAGGGGTATCCTGAAAATCCAACATGGATCCGTCCCTCGAGGCCTCGAGGTGAAACTCTGAGAATGGAGGTGTAACATTTGAACAGTACTGGAGAGTATTAGAGGGTGTGCACGCTTTTGTGCATTTACTGACTTTGCAGTGGGCCTTAATTGAGCTGTGGGAATATCATGGTGAGCGATAAAAAGGCAGAAGAAATAGAGGGCGGTAGTGGGTGAATGTATTAGTGGGTGGGTAAGAAGGTGAGTCAGTGGATGAGAGGGCCAGGCTGAGTGAACTGGTGAGCAGGCCGGACATCTTGTATAAAGATAGCTTTTTTCCCAGCAGTTCTTTCAAATAACCCATCAATAGTAAAAGACATTATTACACACCTTTCTTTTTGCAGATTTAACTTTGTTTCTTGGAAAGGCAGTAAGTAACTTGAGTGCACCCAAGAAGACCCTTTCACAAAATCGTTCAAAGCAGTGCACATCAACAACTGCTGATTTGTGTTGTCTTCCTCCGCATACTTGTACAGTTTAAGCACAGCATAAGGACCAGGGCTTTAAGTTGGGGGGTGCTAGCTGGGGAAAAGCCCTGCCAGTCCCCAAAAAATGTTTCTGGGACGGGGTGTTGCAGAGGCTCCCTAGTTTCCCCTGGTAGCCCCAGCTGATGAGGCCGCTACAGGCCCATGCCTTTTTTTCTCATGCGCAAAAGCTTCAGGCTTTAGATAAAAGAATACCTTTTCTTCCATAAGTGTGGTACGACCCCTGCAAGACATCCCTTTAACTGAGTGGTGCACAGGGACCCTTGCCACATTATAGAAGGAAAGGGAGGCCTCTAGAAGCCAAGGCCTTTTTTTTAAAGCCTGAAGCTCTTGCTCATGCACGAGAGCGTCAGGTTTTAGGAAAAAAAACAGACAGTGACCACTGCATTTCTTCGTTAAAGGGATGCCTGGCAGGGGTTGGCACCATTATTAAGGAAGAAAAGGTGTGGTGCTGACTCATGCCAAACATCCCTTTAGATAAGAGATGTAGGGAGCATCACCCTCGCACCCTAGGCGAGAGGGTGATAATGGCCACAAAGGGATGTCATGTGGCAGTCGGTTGCACTTACCTAAGATGCCTGCTGTCAATTAGGCCATGCCCCCTATCAGGCTGCACACCCGTACAGAGAATCCCCTTGATTTTGAATGCCAGTTAAGGCATTGATAAAGACCTACCATGTTTGTCTCACCTGTGGACATTTAGTGGTGGCTATTGTACAACGTACGCACTTTTTCGAACTAATCACTGTGTAAGTGCAGATAAACCGACGTGTTTCTTTGTTTAAATCATCAAAACATTTTAACAACTCACAACATACTGCACCAGTTGACACAAGCATGCAATATAGTCTGTTATCGTGTACAGTGTTTTGTATCTTAGGAGTCAAAGTGGGCGCAGGGAAGAAGCGTCTTCAACGTGCTTATGCAAGTTTCAGCGTAAACGTGTGACTCAAGGGGCCGCTTGGGCCATTATTAACACCTTTCATGTGCTTTCGCCTTGTGCCAGACCCGCCGCCTGCTTAGCGTCCCTCGTCTACCTGTGTTGTTACTGATGTCTTGCCTCGGGTTACTTTTCCCTGCGATCCCTTGCCGCATTGTGCGTGAGTGCCTTGTTTACACGGCAGCCCGACCGTCTTCTCACGAGCGTGCATCCATCCAGGGTCGGACTGGGGCATAAGATTGTCTTGGGCACCAATGAAAAAGGGGCCCACAGTTGCAAACGGCAATACATTCCATTTTCTGACAGACTGTTTGAGTAGTACCCAAGAGGGAGTTTTTTCCTAAAATGTGATGCAAATTGTGAATTTTAAAGAATATTTATCAAGTACCACTGGTCAAAACTACTAGCTGCATGGTGATGTAGCTTATCAAACTGGCCCACATGGGCCCAAAAAATGCCCCACGTTGACCCAAAAAACGGGCCCACACTAGCTTTTTGTGTTTTTGGTTCGGGCATTGCCCTATAGGCCAGTCCGAGCCTGTTTGCATCCTCCCGTGCTGGGGCGTGACTGTTTTCCCTGAATTTGGTTTAGACTTTAGAGGGTGCAGCCAGCGACCCGTGTCCAAACCAAGTGAAGGGAGCTCTGGGTGAGTTCTCTTCCTGAGAAATGTTTTAAAATAATAGTCGAAATTGTGCCTTCCACAGCACAGAATTCAGAAAACTTGAATAAAAGGGCATATCATTTGCATTTGGTTCTGTAGGGGAACACATGAAATTCTACAGTAGATGCGAGATTCCCAACAGTACACATGAGTGTTTTTCAACCCATTTTCATGCTAACTGTGCTCAAAGAAGACTCAGAGGCCCTGTCACAATATGTACAGAGTTTGATATAGGGACACTTTATTTGTTTGAAGTCTACATTTTTGTCAAACTGTGTCTGGTGTACTGTTATTGTTTAGGTGTTTTTTATTGTTTTGTTAATAAGTATTGATTTATTTGATGCTTTGTGGTATTACGGGTGTATAATTTGATGTTTTAATAATTTGATACCGACAAAATAAATTAAATTATTTTTCTATATAATTTTATTACTGTGTCAATTTTTTCAGGACAGACAGTGAAAGAGAAAAGGTACCTATCACCAAATATGAGAGAGTTGTTTCGAACCTAGTTTATCTATCTCTCTTTTTATATACAGACTTAGGTCCACCCCAGACCGAAGAGATAGATTGACCTTGTTCAGGGGTCAATTTATGGGTTATTTGGTAGTTTACCTGTTTTAGGTATACAATTTGTACACACGTATTACCACTCTAAAACACATTGGGGGTCATTACGACCTGGGCGGTAGCCATGGAGCTATTAGCTACATGGCTGCCTCCCGTACCGTGCCCGTGTGCGGTGTTGTTCAATGGGGACTTACCGGTATAGTCCGACCCTCGCGGGACCGGTAAGTCCCCATTGAACAAATTATTCCCCATTCCCATTTGAGCCCCCATAGGGCTCAATGGGGAGGGCGCTAATAACGGGCTAATGACTTGCAAGCCCGTTATTAGCACCCTGGTCCCTTAGCGGGACCCGTAAGGAACGTGTGGTCAGACCACACGTTCCTTACGGTCCCCGCCAAGGGACCTTGGAATAGGGCGGTAAGGGATTACCAGCACCGGTCTCCTTACCGGTGCCCGGTATACCTTACCGCACAGGTCATAATGACCCCCATTGTCATACTTTCCTCCATACTGCATGGGCGTCCCTTCCAGAAAAAACCTTCTTCCCCTTTAAATTTAGAGGTTGCGCTGAGGTGCAGTTCTGGGAGCATGGACTGCCCTGACTCTACCCTCCAGTGCCACACCCCAGCCCCCTTTTCTGCATCGACGAGAACGGGCCGAATTCACCAGCGCTCCTGGGTTTGGCTTCGGCCATGTAATTCCATGTACGGATACTTCTTCTGTCTTTTTTGTCACAGGTACTCGGTCCTCGGGCGTTATGCTCCTCCCCGGCGCATGTCGACTTCCACAGGGATCAGCAGGTGTCTATCCTACAACAGGCTTTTCCCAACTTCAGACCCCCACGCCCTCTGCCTGTGTTGCCTTGGCCCAGACCACGGTTGGCAAGCTTGTACAGCGTGCAATGCCCTTTCCTCAAGGTCTCTGAAGAACAGTCTAGCCAGGTGGAGGGAGCTTTTTTCGTGAACTCTCTCAAGTCCACTCTTGATAGAGCAAAAAGGGTATTCTACCTAACCCTCATTAACTCTCCCTCCTACCATCCTAGCCGACTACAGGGCACCCTAAACTCACTCCTCACTCCTCCTAAGTCTGTGACTTTCAACTGCACTCTCACGGCTAATGACCTAGCTGTATACTTCGCTGCAAACATTTCCAAATTTAGCCTACTCTACCATCATCCTCTGCCTCTATCCCCCACTTTAGTCATACTGCTGCTGTTAATGTTAATGTTAAAGGACATTTGTAACGCGCACTATCACCACCGGAGTGGTCCCCTGGCGCTCTGGCAGCTCTAAAAGAGGAGGGGAGGTTGGGTTAGTGCAAGAGAGCAGTGATGTGCTGTTGGCGGCCTCAGCCCGGTGGGTCCGTTGGCTGGGCCTGGGATGTTTGCGGCCGGTAGTCGTCGTGTACTGTTGTGCAAGACTATGTGCGTTTTTGTTTTGTTGTTGCAATGTAGTGAAGTTTGTGCGGTTTGTTGTGCTCTAGGTTTTGGTTGTGTTTGGTTTGGAGTTTGAGAGGTGTATGCAGAAAGGGAAATTGTTAGTAGGGTTGGTTAGTTTGCGTCTCTATCCTGAATTGAGGCGCTCGGCTTGCGTAGTCTCCCCTGATGTTGCTCTGTCCTGATCTGGGTCCGACTGGCATACAGGTTCCTTACTCCTCTGGCCCGCACCTCTAACATGTTCTCTTATAGCTCCCCTTATCCTCTTTTCATACTCCTGTGGCCAGTGCACCTGCCAATGTCAACCTCTAAGGTAGTGTGGTGATTGCCAATATCTCGACAATGCCACACCACTGTGATACCTGGCGGTAACTAAGTGGTGGGGGAATGTGATGGTGGGATTGTCTGGGGTAGTTGACTCAGTCTCCGTGCGTGCCGCCTGTGTTCCAGTCTATCTGGTGTCACCCATCCAGGTGCTGTGGGAGTTACTGTAACGCTCACCTGATTCCCGTAGAGGCGCCGGTCTTTACTGGGCGTATACCGTATCTTCAAAGGTGATGTGTAACACACGGCTGGCTCTTTGGGCTGGACCTCTGTGCACTGTATGTCTGACTCGAAGGGTAAGATGTCTGCAGATAGAAAATATGGGATTAAGGAACTGGGTTATTGAATGTCTCTCTCTTCTTCCCTTTCTCTTCTCCTGTAGAACCCCAAAGGTTAACGCTCTCACCTTAGGTAAGTGAACGCTGTGCTCTCCATCTGCCTCGGGGCAGGGTGCTGTAACCAGTTTCTTCACTGGATAAGGGGAGCAGGCCTCTTGACTTCAGAGGACTGCTGTCCGTCGTTTACTGCACGAACGGTAAGTTTCGAGTAATTCTAATGTCTTTAAAGTCTTTAGTAATGATGTCTCTTGTTTTGCAGGGTTCCGGCGATGACGGGCTGAAGTGAGTTGAAGATGGAGCCCGTGTGATGAATAGAAGCGCCTGGAAGCACGTAAGTAAGCGCTTGTTGCCTGCTTCACGATGCGCTCTAACTGTCTTTTTATTTTGCAGGTACAAGTTCGGAGCGGCTGCAGGGTGCCGGAATACCCACTGGGTTAGATGTGGAAAGGAGTAATGGCACGTGAGTATTAAAGTTCCCCAATGTCTTTAAACGCACCTTGTTTTGTCTTTGAGATGCGGGATGCAGCGCCGAAGGCCTCCGGAGCGTGCGAAGAGTTGGTAAGCTTTTGTCTTTCAGATGCCGGAATGCAGTGTGAAGACCTCCGGAGCGCACGAAGAGTAGGTAAGCCTTTGTCTTTCAGATGCCGGAATGCAGCGCGAGGCGTTGGTGACAGCCGATGGACCAGGTAAGTGAAGAGCTGTCACTGAAGACCGTAATGCTAACCTGTTCTTTCTTGTCTTTATAGGTGTTGCTGAAGACTGGATTCAGGATGGTAAGCCTTTTTCCTTAGGCCCAGGATCAGATGCAGAAGACACGATGAGCGTTCTGCTGCAGAGGATGCAGAATAACGCAAAGCAAGATTCATCCATCGGGTGTGGTTTAAATAGCCTCCTGTAGTGCTTAGGTGTCTCCTTCCACAGCCACGCCTAGGTAAGAAAAGAGTTCCTGCTTTCCAGAAGAGTTCCAGTGTTCTGAATCTAGGGAGTGGCTCCTGCCCCACCCAACAGGAAAAGTAGTTACAAACAGAAGAGGATCAGAGGCTCAACTGGCAGGCAAGTAAGCAGCATGGTCTGCTGCAGGTAAGTCCACCCAAGTATTATGAGCCCGGCGCTTCCAGCGCTGGGACTGGGCATATTTATGAGCCTGGTGCCACTGGCGCCAGGACTGGGTCCAAAAGGTCCCAATTGGGACTGGTTGGCACGCGGAACCTGGGTTATGGATCTGCTTCCAAGGGAGTTGGGAAAACCCTGACCTTTTGGAAGAAGAGATCATGACAGTACCCCCCCTCAAGGCCCCTCCCAAACCGGGCCTCTCCGGGGGTTTTGGCTTGTCAGGAAATGTTCGGTGAAATCTTTTGATTAGGCGAGGAGCGTGGACATATTCAGCAGGTTCCCAGGATCTCTCTTGGGGGCCGTAGCCTTTCCAGTCAATTAGGTAAAATAGTTTAGATTTGGAGATCTTGGAGTCCAGAATGCTTTTGACTTCAAACTCGAGTTCTCCATCAACTAGGATAGGTTTTGGAGATTTAGTTAGTCGGGTTTGAGGTTGCACGGGTTTTAATAGAGAGATGTGGAAGACCGGATGTATCTTCATGTGCGGGGGCAAGTCCAACTTGACCGCTACTGGGTTTACTATGGTAGTGATGGAATAGGGACCAAGGTATCTTGGGTTGAATGTGCGTGGCCCTTTTAGAGGTAGATATTTGGTGGATAACCAGACTTGATCCCCTACTTGATATTGAGGGGCTTCCTTCCGATGTTGATCTGCTCCTTTCTTGTATTGTTCTTTAGCCCTTTGAAGGTGAGAAACAGCTTCCTTAAAGGCTTGGGTGATTGTAGAATGCAGGTAGTCTACTGCTGGTGTTTCAAGATCTTGGAGGGGATCCAACTCCGAGGTTCGAGGGTGACTGCCGTACAAAAGAAAAAACAGGGTTTTCCCAGTTCCCGAATGGACAGAGTTATTGTAGGCATATTCGGCTATCCAAAGGATGTCTTTCCAAGTTTTTTCAGTTTGTTGCAGCATGCAGCGTAAATACTGTTCCAGAGTTTGATTGGTCCTCTCGGTTTGTCCGTCGGTCTGAGGGTGGTGACTGGTCGATAGTCTCACATCAATTTGAGCCGACCGACAGCAACTTTGCCAAAAATGAGAAATAAATTGACTACCTCGATCCGAAATTAGAACCGAAGGAAAACCGTGCAGTCGGACGATGTTTTCGAGAAATTCTCGGGCCAGAGTTGCTGCTGTTGGCAAGCCTTTGAGCGGAATGAAATGCGCCATCTTGGAGAATAAGTCCACGATTACTAGAATCGTATTGTATCCGGAGCATGGAGGTAGATCGGTGATGAAGTCCATAGAAAGCGTATGCCAAGGGCGAGGTGGGATGTCAATAGGGCGTAAGAGGCCTGCTGGTCTTTCCTTTTGACTCTTGTTTTGGGCGCATACTCCACAGGACATTATAAAGTCTCTGATATCTTTTTTCCAAGACGGCCACCAGAAGTAGCGCTTGATCTTTTCTGAGGTCTTGGCCATACCGGGATGTCCTTCCATTAAAGAATCGTGATAACAAGAGATTACTTTTTTCTGTAAATCTGTGCTGGGTAGGTATAATCGTTCCTGGAAATACAATAAGTTGTCCTTTACTACAAAGTCCTTTCCCTGCAGATGCCAATTCTGTATGTCTGCTGGAGTTACAAGTTGCCTGGCTTTATCCTTAACTTCCTCTATGGATTCTGTGGCGATTACACCCAGAATTCTTTGTTCGGGAATGATTGGTACAGGTTTAGGGTTGATCAAGTGTTCTTCCACTCCCATCCGAGAAAGGGCATCAGCTTTACCGTTCTTTGTACCAGGTCGATAGGTAATTATGAAGTCAAACTCGGCAAAGAATAATGCCCAACGGAGTTGTCTAGAGGATTGGGCTTTTGCGGTTTTCAAATATTGCAGGTTTCGGTTATCCGTAATCACAGTAACGGTGTGTCGGGCCCCCAGCAGATAATGCCGCCAAGCCTTAAAGGCAGACTTGATAGCCAGAAGTTCCTTGTCAGTAATCGTGTAATTGATTTCAGGAGGCGAGAATTTGCGGGACCAAAATGCCACGGGATGCAACTGATTGGTTACCGGGTCCTTTTGTGATAGAACTGCCCCCATGGCAAGGCTTGAAGCATCAGTTTCCACGATGTAGGGGAGTTCGGGGCGAGGGTGTTTTAAGATTGGTGCAGAGATAAATTTAGTCTTCAAATCCTGGAAAGCTTGTTCCGCCTCGGTAGACCATTCAAAACGTTTGTTTTTCTTTAACAAGGCAGTGATGGGCTGGACTATTCGAGAGAATTCGGGGATAAACCTGCGGTAAAAGTTAGCGAAGCCTAACATGCTTTGCACACCTTTTACGGAGAATGGTGATGGCCATTTGAGAACTGCATCGACCTTCTTTGAATCCATACGCACTCCGCCAGGTGATAATATGAATCCCAAGAATTCAACTTCAGTCACGTTGAAAACACATTTTTCCAACTTAGCGAAAAGTTTGTGTTGACGCAATCTTTCGAGGACCATTTTCACGTGTTTCCGATGTTCAGATTCCGATGAAGAATAAACGAGGATGTCGTCAATGTAAACAACAACACACACATCTATGAGCTCTCTGAGGACATCGTTCATAAAATATTGAAAGGCGGCCAGGGCATTGCAAAGTCCGAAGGGCATGACCTGATATTCAAATAGCCCATACTTGGTGCGGAAGGCCGTCTTCCATTCATCGCCCTCTTTTACTCGTACCAAGTGGTAAGCTCCTCTAAGATCCAGCTTTGTATATATGCATGCTTTTCTGACTTGGTCCAGGAGTTCAGGGATCAAAGGTAACGGATATCTATTCCTAACGGTGATCTGGTTCAGGGAGCGATAATCTATACAAGTTCTAAGGTCTCCTTCCTTTTTTGGAATGAAGAACAAAGCTGAAGAAGCAGGGGACTTGGAAGGACGAATAAACCCATTTGCCAGGTATTGATCCAGGTATTGTCGAAGGTGAAGGTTCTCAGGCTCGGTGAGGGCATAAATTCTACTACAAGGAGGAGTAGATCCAGGTATCAGGTCTATCTGGCAGTCATAAGACCTATGAGGAGGTAGAGAGTTAGCCTGATCCTTCCGGAAAACATCTTGGTATTCTAGGTATTCGGGAGGTAACTGGGGACTCTCTGAAGAAATTGCTGCCAGTGCAACACCAGGTGGAGGGTGACAAGTAGAGACACATTCTGGAAACTGGACCGTTCTTGCTCGCCAATCGATCAGAGGATTGTGTTTCTCTAACCAAGGTATTCCTAGAATAATCTGAAACTGAGGGGCTTTGATCACATCGAACACGATCTTCTCATGGTGTCCATCTTGACTTACTAGCGTCACCTCTTGAGTGGTATGCGTTACTGGCCCGGAGGCTATCTCCGTACCATCCACCGTAGTAATGACGTCCTTTACAGCCTTGGGACAAAGAGTTAGATTCATCCTCAAAACCATTTCATGATCCACATAATTGCCGATGGCACCGCTGTCGACGTAAGCTTCAATTGCATGTAATCGATCCGGATTATCAGGGCTAATGAGGACCATAGGTATCACGAAATGCGAGGTCACGGAACTGGTTTTCACGCTCGGCAAGTGGACCTCTATTCTTGTCGGGAGAGGTTGTTTCCCTGCTCAGAGTTTGTAACTTTGGTAACTGCAGCTCCTACTGCCTTCTTGGCAGGTTTCACCGGACAGTCTCGAAGAAAGTGCCCTGAGTTTCCGCAATAGAGGCATAATTGCAACTGTTTTCTCCTTTCCCGCTCCTTTTGTGTTAGAGGACCTTTCAGACCCCCTATTTGCATGGGTTCCCCGGAGTCTACTCCTTTGGAAGGAGTTGGCGGTTTGGAAAATACTCGAGCATCAAACTTGGAACGATCGGCCTTCCTGTTCTGCAGTCTGTGATCTATTTGAACGACTAAGTCTATATAGTCCGAACAATCTTGTGGGGGATTCACTACTTGGGCTAACACATCTTTGAGCTCTCCACGTAGACCTCTATAAAACAGCGTAATCCTTTTGTCCTCAGGCCATTGAGTTTCCACTATCAGTCTGTTGAACGACGCAATATAAGCCAAAAGGTCTTGATTACCTTGTCGCAACGAAAGAAGCTCATTGTCCAAGGCCTGCCCCTGTGAATGTCTTGCGAACAGTTTTTCCATACTGAGCTGAAAAGCTTGAAAATCATGGAGGACCGGATCATCTTGATTTACTAGAGGGATCGACCAGTCTGCCGCATTGCCACTAAGGTACGAAAGCACGAAAGCTACTTTAGCTTGATCAGTTGGAAAGGCTGCTGGCCGGCATAAGAAATGCAACCGGCACTGATTGATAAATACTGCAAACCTCTTTGGGTCACCAGAAAATCGTTCGGGCGGAGCCAGAGGTACATTCCCAGGTAGGTTGATCTGCACTGGATTCAGAGAGGATGTAGAAGGAAGATTTCCCCCAGATGCGGGTAACGGGGTCTGTCCGGCTTGTGACTGTAGCAATTGTCTAGCGAGATCATCTGTTCGCTCCTTGGAAATAATCAGTTCCCTTCTTAGAGCGTTCGTTTCCTGACGGGCTGCATGCACTTCTGCCCTTAGTTCCCCAAGTAACTGGGCTAGCTGGTCGGTATCCGAGGTTTCCATAGCGCCTGGACGGGAGTTTTGTGGTAGGCTTTGCGTTCTGACTGTCTTTTTATTTTGCAGGTACAAGTTCGGAGCGGCTGCAGGGTGCCGGAATACCCACTGGGTTAGATGTGGAAAGGAGTAATGGCACGTGAGTATTAAAGTTCCCCAATGTCTTTAAACGCACCTTGTTTTGTCTTTCAGATGCGGGATGCAGCGCCGAAGGCCTCCGGAGCGTGCGAAGAGTTGGTAAGCTTTTGTCTTTCAGATGCCGGAATGCAGTGTGAAGACCTCCGGAGCGCACGAAGAGTAGGTAAGCCTTTGTCTTTCAGATGCCGGAATGCAGCGCGAGGCGTTGGTGACAGCCGATGGACCAGGTAAGTGAAGAGCTGTCACTGAAGACCGTAATGCTAACCTGTTCTTTCTTGTCTTTATAGGTGTTGCTGAAGACTGGATTCAGGATGGTAAGCCTTTTTCCTTAGGCCCAGGATCAGATGCAGAAGACACGATGAGCGTTCTGCTGCAGAGGATGCAGAATAACGCAAAGCAAGATTCATCCATCGGGTGTGGTTTAAATAGCCTCCTGTAGTGCTTAGGTGTCTCCTTCCACAGCCACGCCTAGGTAAGAAAAGAGTTCCTGCTTTCCAGAAGAGCTCCAGTGTTCTGAATCTAGGGAGTGGCTCCTGCCCCACCCAACAGGAAAAGTAGTTCCAAACAGAAGAGGATCAGAGGCTCAACTGGCAGGCAAGTAAGCAGCATGGTCTGCTGCAGGTAAGTCCACCCAAGCATTATGAGCCCGGCGCTTCCAGCGCTGGGACTGGGCATATTTATGAGCCTGGTGCCACTGGCGCCAGGACTGGGTCCAAAAGGTCCCAATTGGGACTGGTTGGCACTCGGAACCTGGGTTATGGATCTGCTTCCAAGGGAGTTGGGAAAACCCTGACCTTTTGGAAGAAGAGATCATGACAGTTACCCTCGGGTCGGAAATGTCCGTGTCCTTTCCGGTTTAGTCCTCCTCTTTCTGGTTTGGTTTCCAGATTTAGTCTGTGGTATTGAAGAGCCAGGTTTTTAGCGATTTCCTGAATATTAGGTGATCTTCAGTGTTTCTTATTTCTTCTGGGATGTTGTTCCAGGTTTTTGCGGCTAAGTGGTAGAACGAGGTGCCTCCAAGTTTTTTCTTAAGGTATGGTTTGAGTTCCAGGCGGATTCCGTTGCTTGATCGGAGGGGTCTCGTTGGTTTGTAGACTGTAATTTTCTTTTGTAGGAATTCTGCTCCTTGTCCGCTGATTGTCCTGTGCGTTATGCACATTGTTTTGAAGGTGATGCAATGTTTTACTTGGAGCCAGTTTAGTGTTTTTTTATTTCTGGAGTGATGTGGTCTCTTCTAGATAGTTTGAGGAGTAGTCTTGCTGCGGCATTTTGGATCCGTTGCATTTTCTTCAGGAGGTACTCTGGTATTCCGAGGTAGAGGCTGTTTGCATAGTCGATTTTTGACATGATGAGGGCGACGATAATGAGTGTTTTGTGCTTGAAGGAGAGGAAAGGTAGAATTCTTCTTGCCGTGTGGAGGAGGGAAAAGCATTTCTTCACTGTTGCATTTATTTGTGGTTCCAGGGTTAGAGAGTTGTCCATTAGGACGCCCAGATTTTTTACTACCTTCGATGGTGTTGGTGCGTTTCCAATTTCCATAGGCCATGGGATGGTGATTTCGTTCTCTTGGTCTTTGGATACGATCATGATTTCTGTCTTTCCTGGGTTGATTTTCAGGTTGTTGGCATCCATCCAGTTGAAGACTTCTTTTAGACAGTCGGTTAGGGTTGAATGGTCGGCATCGGTGTCTTTGATTTTGTAGATGATCTGAGTGTCATCTGCGTAGTTGTAACATGTAATGTTGTATTTTTTGAAGATTCTGATGACCGTAGTCTGGTAGATGTTGAAATATAGTGGAGATAGTGAGGATCCTTGTGGCACTCCACAGTCGTTAACTCGCGGAGTGGATTTGAAAGGTTTTATCCATACGGTTTCTGTTCTTTCTGCTAGGAATGATTTGGTCCAGCGTAGTGCTGTGTCTGTTATGCCTATGTCTTCTAGTCTTTTGGTCAGGGTGTCGTGGCTAACTGTGTCAAAGGCTGCAGAGAGGTCGAGCAGAATAAGGGCTGAGGTAGTGTTTGATTCTGCTTTAGTTTTGAGGTCGTCCCAGATGGATAGTAGTGCTGTTTCCGTTCCTCTCGCTGGTCTGAAACCGATTTGAGCTTGGTCCAGCAGGTGGCGTTTTTCTACGTGTTCTTGGGTTAGTTTATATACGTAGGTTTCTAGAATGTTTGTTGGGTAGGGGATGTTAGAGATCGGCCTATAGTTGGAAAGGTCATCTACGTCACCACTTGTGTTTTTCAAGAGTGGCTTGATGTATGCTGATTTGAAGATCTTCGGTACAGTCCCTGTTGATAGTGATAGATTTAGAAGGTTTCTGTAGTGTTCTGCTGGCGATCCTTGCGCGAGGATTGATTTGTAGATGTCTAGGGCACAGGGGTCCATGGGTGATCCCGCTTTCTTGCTTCGTTTTACCAGCATTGCGAATGCCTCTGCTGATATTTCAGGAAAGCATTGGAGTTTGTGCTGTGGTTCCGTGTTAGGTTCGTTGGGTTGTATGTTGTGGTTGGTTGGTCGCTTTTGTATGGTTTGTCGGATGTCATTGATTTTTTTTTTGAAGTGGTCTGCCAGGTCGTTGCATAGTTTTTCTGAGGGGTTTGGGGTGTTATCGCAGCCTGGTGGGTTTCTCATTTCTTCAATGATGCTAAACATTTCTTTTTGTTTGTTGGTGGCATTATTGATTCTGTCATCGTAATGTCTTCTCTTTGCCTTTTGAATTTCCTTCTTGTATGCGCGGATTTGTTTCTGGTACAGTATTCTTTTTCCTGGGTTGTATTCTTTCCTCCATTCCAATTCCATCTTTTTGTTTTCCTTTTTCATGTTGTTTAATAGTGGAGTGAACCATTTTGCCATTGTTCTTTTTTTGATGGGGTGAACGGTTTTTCTGGGGCGATCTTGTCTATTGTATCTGCGATCCATTTGTGTAATATCTCTGCTTTCCCGTCAAGGTCAGCTAGTTCCAGTTCTGTAGTTGAGGGTTTCGTTAATTCCAGTTGTTCGAATAGGTTGCTTTCTTTGACATGTTTCCAGTTTCTTTTGGTGGTGGTTGTGATTTTCGGGTGTTGGATGTAGGCTTGGGTAAGCAGAGTGATCACGAATGGGATGATGAGATGGTCGCTCCACAGTATTTGTATCGGAGGTGCCGTAGTGATGGAGTTTTTCTTTGGCGAAAATTGCGTCTAGGGTGTGTCCTGCCGAGTGTGTTGCTCCTTTGACTATTTTTCGTAGTTTCATGATGCTGAGTTGTTCAATTAGTGAGTTTTGGGAGTTGGCGTGGCTGTCTTCAAACCAGATGTTGATGTCCCCCAGGATGATTAGGTGTTCGTTGGTTGATGGCTAGGTTGGTAATAAAGTGCTATATCTACTGATGAAGGCTAACCCCTCTTTTGGCCCATCAGATCCTCAGCTAGACAATCCTGTTGCCCCTTTAGTTTGCCTCTCACCTCACTGAACAAAAAATCCTGTCCTTCGACTCTGCTTGCTTTCCCTCTGTTTTCAAAACAGTCACGGTCATCCCTCTACTAAAAAAGCAAGGGCTGTCCCGAACCTACCGGCTAACTTTCGCCTTGTGTCTTTCCTTCCACACTACTGTGAAGTTCTCAAAAGGGTTGTTTTCAACCATCTTAACAATTTCTTAGACACCCACAACCTCTGAGACCCCCTACAAGCAAGTTTTCACTCCTGTCACTCCACAGAAACTGCTCTCATGAATGTGTCCACGTGCACTCCATCCTATCTTCTATCCTAACTCTCTTTGACTTGTCTGCTGCCTTTGACTCTGTCGATCACACTGATCTCCTTAATACTCTATTTCTTCTTGGATTTGCGATCAAACCCTTGCCTGGATTGAATCCTACCTTGCACATCGCCAATTCTCTGTCTCCTGGAGCAACAACACCTCTCAACTGATTCCTCTAACTGTTGGTGTTCCACAGGGCTCTGTCTTTGGTCTGCTCCTCTCTAAACTCTACCCCTCTTTTCTTGGGGCACAAATCTCCTCCTTTGGGTTCTCATACCAACTCTTTGCGAATGACATCCAAATCTTATTCTCTTTTCCTGAACTCCCTCTGATCTCTCCATCAACATTTCCAACTGTCTCCCTGCCATTAAATATTGGATGGCTCTGCACTGTCTGATGTTAACCACTACCAAAACGGAGGTGCTTTTCTTCCCTGCCAAAAACTCTCTCTCATCTCTTCCTCTGCCTATCCAGTTCCCACCTGACACTCTCCCCTACTCATCTTCAGCTAGAAAACTCTGCGTCATCTATGACCCTTCACATCTTCTCTACTTTCATCTCCAAAACTGATGAACAGCAGCTCACCCCAACCTCCCAAATATTTGGAAAATCAGGCACCCACTTCCTTTCATCATTGCCAAGCATCTCTCTTTTCCAAACTGGACTACTCTGCCAGCATCCTCGTTGGTCTCCCGAACTATGTTTTCTTTACTCTCTACAAGATCATTACATTTGCTACCAGGACTCTTTTTGAACTCCCTGACTATACACCTACTTCTTCGTACTGTCACTGGGCTGGATGGCATGGCTGACGGTGCAAAACAGGACCAGATTTAAATGTCTTCTCCTGGTTCACAAATCTGTCTTCAATAAGACACCACTGTTTCTATCCTCCACCATCCAACTATACAAGCCTTCTCGTAATCTCTGCTCTGCCTCCTCAACTACCCTTGTGGCTCCTCGCCCTCCCTGTGCTTCCTCTTGCTTCCGTTCTCTCTCTCTTCTCGCTCCACATTTGCATGGGATTCTCTTTGCTCGGACATATGAGAAACAGTCTACATGTATTTGCTCAAAACCAAACTAAAAGTCTACCTCCTCGCCTCTGAGGTACCCTCTTAACCAACCTCTAATCTGCCTGCTAGCTAAAAAATGGCCCTAGCCTCTAACCTGCCTCTGTCCCTCACTTCCTCTGCCTCCACTCTAGCACTTCACCCATCATGGTCACAACCTGAGCATAGCTGGCCGCACCTCCTACCTGCACTTAAAAATGTGTGGAGTGCACAGCATCCACTCTTAGGGTAGCTAGTTTCCCTGTGGTGAACCTTTGTAATTATTTTCCCAATTGGTGTGGACTATTTTCCTGAAAATTCAGTACTCTTTGGCTTTCTGAACGGTGGGAGTTTAAGCAACAACTGTCTCTTTCTGATTGTTTTGAACATTCTGCAGAACGTTCCTCTGACGTTTTCCATGTTTAAGGTTTTTGGGGCCAGGTACAACATGTGGGCATAGGGCCTCTGCCTTCCCATGTTGACCTGGACACCCCTCTCTAGGTTGAACCCTTCCAAGGGTTTTTTTTGTCCCAGGAGCTCACATATTTCTTGTCCCGGGAGCTCACATATCCTTAAGTGACCTCAGCGAGCTGCCTGGGTTCAGTGGTATGTGCACCACCCAGGGATTGTATGGATTGTGCTTTAGGGCCATGACTGACAGGCAGTCCTAGGAAAGTATGGAAATGTGTCTTGTATTCCAGTCTTCCAAAAGGGAATTAGACCATTACTGCGCCCCATCACTGCGACCTCCGAAAATGTCAACTTTCTTTTTTATTTCGACCCCCTTTACACTGGTTTGGGTATGTTTGACTGAATGTGTTTTGATCGGCGACAAACTGACCGCAGCTCGGGGCTCAATTTAATCGTACATATGTTTTTTTTCCCCCAGCCTCCAATTTTAAGGAAGCAGGTGAGACCCCTGCTCCCCCAAATTGCAAAATATCAGATATGGGGAGCGGGGAACACCCCCGCAACCCCTGCTCTCCAGGGTTGATATTTTGCAATATATGCGACCACATTGCCCCAAAGGCCAAATCACCCATGCAAAATTCCACCAAATTGGTCATTAGGTCAATTGTTTTAGGTGAAATAGGCTAATACCTTTACACCACATATATATGTGAGGGGTAATGGTATATAATGCAAGTAGGGGGAGCTCTGGGTGGGTCTCCCCTACATATATATGTGGTGTAAAGGGGGTCGAAATAAAATAAAAGTTGGCAATTTTGGGATCGCAGTGATGGGGGTGGCAGTAATCGTATAGATTCTTCTAAAAGTACTTATTTCTTATCACTAAGTGTTTATGAATTGCATTCTTTGGAACCTGTGACATAAGGTGCGGTCACATAAACCCACGAGCACACCTAAAATACGGCTCCCTAACCTGTCCTTAGTGATCCACCAGAGCACTTGCCATATTAGTATAGATGTTCCTTGGTTGGGGCTTTGGATATACCAGGGTCTCTAATCCCTTTGGTGACAATGTACACCTAGGAATGGTCCCCTCTGTAGTATTCATCTATGCACTTCATTATGAGTGTGTTCTCCAAAAACTTGTATGCACCCACCAATATAGGGCCCCATACCATATGGACCTCAGGAAATGTAGGAGTTAAGGGTCTTGATAAAAGAAGACCTACAAAGTACAGGTAATGATAATTCCATACTCAAAGAGTTAGAAAACCCAGTCACTGCCTGCTTGCAGTCCCGGTCAGATAAAGCCTGTGCTCCACCATCCAAACCTCCCTTGCTAACAAAATGGATACACTAAGAGACAACATCTCAGGAAAAAAAGCCCAACTCGTTGCAGTCTGCTGTTGCCCTGGAATGCTCAGCATTCCCCAAACTCCCCTTGCCCCCACCGTTCAGCTTCTCTCGAGTATCCCAAGTGAACGTACTTGAAACTATCCACACACTCAAACCTTCTAACTGCAAGGGTGATACTTGCTCCACTCATATCGTCAAGCTCTGCGCCTCTACATTGACTCCCATCATTACCGATTTCATCAATGCCTCCTCGACAAATTCAGTCCCCACCAGCCTCAAAGTGGCCTGGGTTACACCTCACCTCAAAAAATCTTCGCTTGATCCGCCCCTCCCAACTAACTACTGCCCCATCACCACTGTCCCCTTTGTCCTCAAAATCATGGACCATTTGGCCTACTCCCAAGTCCAATCTGTCTTAGAACTCCACCACCTTCTAGGGGCAAGACTATCCAGCTTCCTTCCCAAACACAGCACAGAAACAGCGCTGCAAGACCTTAAAATCTAATTAGACAACATCTGTGATTCGGGTAAGCTGGCCATTCTACTCCTACTCAACCTCTCCGCAACGTTTGACCTAGTTGATCATGACGTGTTCTTCCAGCATCCCAGCTCGAACTTCCACTTCTCCACTGAAGCCACCACCTGGGTCAAATCCTTCCTAAGTGAACAAACCTCGAGAGTCTTAATTGGAGACTCAGCGACAGATACCATTTCTGTCCCTCTTATTGTCCCCCGAGGCTTCTGCCTGTCACTGACCCTCTATAATACCAACACTAAGCCATTTCTTGACTTTCTTGACTCTCAGTATTATCTACACCAACTTCGCAGATGATACCCAAATCCTCATCCCTATCACAGGCAACCACACTGCCGAAACTGTCTCTATAAGGGTTTACAGCATCATCCAAATTTATGCCTCAACGACTACAAAACGGAGCTGATAATTGTGGGCTCCCCCTTCTGACTCATAAACATAGACACTGCTTTCTCCTCCGTTTCTATCGATGGCACCGACATACCTGTCCTGAAACATGTCAAAACCCTGGCAATTCATATAGACGCAGATCTCTCCATGTCTAAACACATCAAAGCCATGGCTTCATCCCTGGGTTACACCTCTAAACTCATTTCCTTGAGTCAACAATTCTTTTCTCCGAACAATTGCCTGACACTCGCAAGAGCTGTCAATAGTAAAATGGACTACTGAAATGCACTTCTCATGGGCAACTCTGCAAAAAACCTTGCCAAACGCCGACGTCTTCAAAGCAAAGCCCTCCATGCTGTCTTGGGCTTACGACGGTCAGACCACATCTCTGCAACCAGGCGAGACGTCCACTAGCTCCCCATCAAAGCCTGCATCGAAGTTAAAACTTTAACCATTGCACAACACAGCATCTACATTGAGGCCCCCCTTTACCTCATCAACAGCATTGCACAGAAACAGCATGTGCGCCCTCTACGATTGTCCACCAGCATCACCTTGCTCCGCCCTAGATTCAAAAGCAAAGGGGGGTCCTCCTTGTTAATTTGCATAATGTAAGTATCTTTGTGTCTCACCCGAAGTTTTTAGGGGAATCCAGACGTGGACCCCTTGCTCACTATTCTTAGAGAGGCACAGCTCCACCTTACTGATGAGGTCCAACCAGACCGAAACACATGTCTGGGGTTGCTGTTAGTACTCTTGTTCAGAGGAGAATTGCCTAGCATTTCGGTGCTGGACTGCCCCAGTGCAGGACAAAGACTGATATGTTTGGAATATTTCTCCTCTGTGAAAGATAGTGAGCTAAAGAATCTGGGTAATGCTCTCCAAACCAGGACTCATGTCTGGGATAGGGACTCCCAGGACCCCCCCTTGTTAATTGGCTCTATTTTTGGGGACCTTTATATTGGTTCATCATATAAAAGAAAGGACTTCTAAACACAAATGTACCTTTCTTCTGAAGAGGCTTTACACAACCCTAACATGCTCATGTATACACAGCGGATGGGAGGAAAGAAAAGATCTTTGTCATAATGGGTCACTGTGCCATTCAAAATATCAAAGGTACAGCCATTGTGCACAAGAGGAAAAACTAGAAGAGTATGGTAACTTCCCAGAGAATGAAAACCATCTACAAGATGAGGCAAAAGGTGTCTGGGATGATTGTCATGGACTCCTCAGAGGAGGCAGAACATCCTGTGCCATCCCACCTAAATGATCATAGAAAAATCACGTCATTATTCATAGAGCGGGAACTAGAAAATAATTATGGATGAGGGGGATGGCACTAATCTCTTAGTGGAGACACTCAATCCTCAGACACCGTCATAGAACTTCAGATTATGCAATGAGTCGCTTGATTGTGGAATGCAATTGCAGTTATGCACTTTACAAATTCCACGTAACGTAACATAACAACTCCCCTCCCGCTGTGAAAGTGGCCTCATTAAAGAGTTACTCTTGAAACAGATTTGTTTTGACATTTTTTAATTGCAATTCGGGTTTTCACCTGTACCTGGTGCCCAAATCCAAATTTCAACTTCTGATGACATAGTACCTTGCCTGGGAGTCAGTTTTTGAACAAATGTATTTGTGTTTTGACTGCTTTTAATGCAATCCCATCTGTGGTTTTGCAGGCTTTCCAGAGCTATAACGTTCCCAGATCACATTTTCTCTTGCACGTGAGCAAATACATTCAATCCCGTTTTCTCCACATTGGTCCTGGAAACCTTCCTACTTCACGCCCATTTCCACCCTACTTGGAAATCCCGCCACACACACAGCATTTTCTGACAGCCTTTTCTCAAAGTAAATTTGGCATGTGTGTTGTGGTGCCCAAGTAGGTTTGGCATGTATGTTGTGGACCCCCTCTGCCTTCCTGTACTTTCCTTCCTGCTTCCTCTCTCAAATCCCACAATTTATTTTTACAAGGAGCAGATTGACGAGTAAACTGAGCTGTTTTCCTAAAATGATATGGGTTCACCCTTCTGCCAATTGTTAAACTAACTAAGGAAGTTGTTGTAAAGGGGAGCCTATCAACCGCCTGTGATGGACCCAATATCCACAACTACCTAACTTCTCCATAGGTTTGCTGGCATGGCCAAATGAGCAGGCTTCGGGCTGTATTCTCAAAAGTGAACCTACATAATGCAGTCCATCCAAAACAGTGTCTCCAGGGTTGCTCATGTATCCCTACTATTGAACTGGCCACTGGAGCTTTACATTGTCGGACCTGCTGCCTCAAGGACTTTCTCCTGGCTCTTCAGCCTCAGTGCTTCTATAGAAGAAACACGCTATCATAACCTTATGTGGTTATGTCATGCAACATATGCTACCACTCATACAGGAACCATGAGATGTTCAATGAATGCACTCTTAGATAATATGTATTACAAAATATTATCAGAATATTACACTTGTCCCTCCTACTGCATCCGGCCCTCTCTATGTCGCCATTCAAAAATGGCAATGAGGGACGGCCCACGCATCTGATTTCTCTTCACCCATGTGCCCAACCTCACACTCCTTCCACACAATCCACACAGGGCTCTGTCACTTATGACAGTCGCCTGGGTAATCCTGGATTTATCTCTCCGGGGTTGGTCAGTCGATGTACAAAAAAGCCTCCACACTTCAGGGGTGTAGTAGAAACATCCCAAATGGGTATACATGCATTTGCAGGAGCATTATCCATTTGGCCCGTTTTGACGCAGAGCTATGCATTCTGTACTGACTCTTCTTTCGTCCAAAGAATCACAAACTCAACCTCTACCCTTCATTTTTACCTGCAGAAATCTTTCATCTGTGTTTAACCTTTCTCCCCCTTTACTCTTTTCTATTCCATCACAGTGCAAGGTCTGAACACCCCTAGTGTGGGTACAGTACACCACTCTATGGACAACCCTTAGCATGGTTAGACCACAAGGGTGGTGACTGGTGCAGTATAAAACAGTGATTTGGAAAGTTACCCAGAGCAACGCGAGAGGTTATGGTTCATTCAAAACCTTCCCGCAATCACCTTTTTATTTTGCTACAGTATGAAACATAACCTAACAAAAAGAAATCTGCTTTGGACAGCTATTGTTATTATTCATATTCATATTATTATTATTATTATTAGGGCATTTATTGAGTGTGGCATTAGCTTCGGGAAGCAACAAAGCACTTTAAAATCATAGGGGTAAGAACACAGTGCTGGAAACAGACAGAAATAGAGCAGTGAGCTAACAGGGGCGAGTGAGAGTGGACAATTGACAGCAAGGGATCTACAAGCAACAAGGGGGAAGCAGATCACAGGGTCTCGGGTAGGGTGGGGAGTGCAGAGTGTGTGGACCTAGGTGTTAGGGAAGGGGGCCATTCCTTGAAGAGGAAGGCCTTGAGCTCTTTCCTGAACTGCAGAAGCGATGGGGCAAGTCAGATGTTGACGGGGAGGAGGTTGCAGAGTCTTGGAACATAGACAAAGAAGGCTTGTCTTCTGGTTCTTTCCTTCCTTCACCGTCGGAGGTCACCTTGTAGATGATGCAACAGGATTTGAAGATGATACAGACTGGCAGTGGGAGCCAGTGCAGTTCAATGAGGGCCGGGTTGATCTGGTCGAATTTGCAGAGGCCTTTGAGTCTTGCTGCAGCATGCAACTACTCAACTATAATTGTGGCACAGATTACTGTAGGTCACTCCAGAAGTAGAAGGTATTGACTCAGAACTGCTAATGATACCTCAGTGTCCCAAAGGTGAAGAGTTTAACCTGAACTAAACATTTCAACTGGGCAATTTCAACTAAAAGAGGTAGAGGGGAACCAGAAAGAATCTGCTCCTCTTCAAGCATCCAATTTTTAAAACCAGTAGTCCTATGACATAACATTTGTTGATTAAAACTGCTCTGTCTCTTTCTCTTCTTTAAATGCTCTGCTGTAATGTTGAGAGGTTTTGAATAGTCATTCGACAAGCTGAAGGTTGATAATTCTTCGTAAGGTTTTCTGTGCCAGTCCTTTAGCAAATAAAAAGTAAAAAAGAAAGTAAATAAGTTAACCCTTTCTTGCGCACTGCGACTTAGTTCCTGTTGAAAGATGGAATCATGATCATGCTATTCTTCATCAACCATAGCACCCTCTTATTTGGAATGTCCATGCACATAGTGGGAAAACACCACCATTCTCCCGCATGGGGTCTCGCATGGATTCACATGCTCATGAATATTCCCCGTCGTCAGGCTGGGAATCCTCGGTAAAGAAAAAATCAGTATCAGCTTCGTTTCTGATCTGTCTTTCTTAGTAGTAACCAATCACTGATCTCTGGGTCATACTGCCCCCAGCCAATGACTGCCCTCTCCCTAAGCCCCGCCTCTGGCAGCCATCCTCAGATTCCTACCGCACGTTCAAGTGTTGGGAGTCCTTGTGCTTTAGCTTTTGAGTTTTTGCTGCATTTTCGCGCTTTTTAAGGAGATTTTCTAATTTTTTCGTTTTAATCGAGCCTCAAGCTCCACCGTTTCTACTTCCGATAACGGGGACCCGTTTCGTAATTCTTCTACGCCCCTCAAGGGTGAAGTTTTTGTCGAGTTTATGCTTCTTGGAGGATTCCGGAAGATCTGCGGCCTTCCTCGACGGACATGGCCCAGGACAAGGGAAGCTCAACGCCCGGATCCAAGCTGTTCAGGTGCTGCCCTGGATGCGGATTACAGAATGTTTTCAAGGAGGACGAGCATTCGCGATGTCTCTACTGCCTTCATGAGGACAAGACGCACGTGGAGAAGGACTGTGCATTCTGCAAGAACCTTTCGGAACGGACCAAGCAAGATCGTCGTTCCCGTCTCGCCGCCTGGCTGGAGAAGGGCACAGCAGGTGAGAAGGCGAAGAAAAAGACTGAGCGGGCTTCTAAGTCCTGTGAGGGCGGCCCGGACACGGGGGCCCAACAGAAGGCCAAGCACCGCAAGTCCGCGGGCACCGGGAGCGCCAAAAGGTCGGGCACTTCGGCTGCCAGGCAGGGCGCGACTTCCCTGGCACGTTCAATTACGAGCCAGCATTCTGGTTCGGGGAAGAGGAAGTCCGAGAACCCGGGTTAGCTGCTGGAGTGGCCCTGGTTGATCTCAAAGGGACCCGAGGGGGAGCGAGGCGCTGACACTCCCCCCAAGGCAAAGGCCCAGCCAGGACGCACCTAAGGTGGTGAAGGCTTTGATCCAGCCAGCAAAGGCCTCTATCGAAGTGGTCGCTGCGGCCCTGGCGAAGCCGGCTGAGACTACACCAGTGGAGACGGCCTCTGGGCCCAGCGTATCCCTGCCACCGCGGAGGGAATCCTCTTTCCAGCCCATCGTTAAGACCCCCGTGAAGACCCCGGCGGAAAAAGAGGGGGGCGGTGGCCATTACAGACTCGGAATCAGCCTCTGAGGAGGATCTGCTGGAATCCGTGAAGGGCCTCAACGAGAGGTTCAAGAAAGTTCAATCCCAGGGGAAGGATCCTGCTGAGGAGATCGAAGATAGCGAGGATGGCGACGAGGACGAAGGCCCGGTGGAGCAACCGTCCCTCCCGTCACAGCCATTGCCGGAGCCTCAGGATAGCCCGGCGGCCATTTTGTTGGCAATCCAATCCTTATGTACTGAGATAAGGACGAGGTTACCACGGACCCAGACGGAGGATCCTAAGCCAAGACCGTCGGGAAGCCCCCCGAACAAGCGGAGGAGAGTCCATCCCGCTCCGCCCTTCGTGCCCACAAGGCCTGTGGACCCCTCATCCCCCTCGCCTGACACTCGGGATGATACGGATACGGGGACGGGGATGGACGACGACGGTGGCGATGATACGACGGACATTCCTTCATCGCCTCCCCCTCGGGCCTCACCCCCCGACGAAATTGGCTCCTTTCACGCCATGATAGCCAGGGCGTCCAAGCTCTTCCAACTCTGCCCGGAGGAACAGAAGAAAGAAGGCTTTCTTTATCAACGACGGGAGGCCAAGAGAAAGATGGTCCTGGCAGTGCTGTTGCTCGACGACATCTGGGACGAAGGGCTGGCTGTCCTCAAGAACCCTTCTACGATGCCCGTCAAGAGGGACAGGTACGAAAAGAAGTACCGGGTCCCCGACTCCGCCCCCTTGTGCCTCTGGGCCCAGCCTACGCCGGACTCGGTCGTCTCGGCAGCGGCCAAGAAGAAGGCAGCGGGTGCGGCAGAATCAACTTCCACTTCCCCGCCGGACAGCGAGGGCAAGAGGTTGGACTCCATGGGACGATGGGTCATTTTGTCGGCGGCGACTACGACGATTAAGGTGGGCCAATGCCTTAGCGATCGTGGCCCGTTAAGACAGGGAGCTTTGGTTCAAGTTAGCTCCCCTGCTGGACTTCCTGCCGGACGACAAGAGAGCGGAAGCCCTACAGATTCTTCAGGAAGGCGAGGTGGCGTCGGATGGCGCCATAACGGTGGCAACGGACATTGCCAATACCGGATTTCGCCAGATGGGCAACAGGGTTTGCCTACGACGACGAGGGTGGCTCAAGGCGACGGACTTCCGCCAGGACGTTCAGACCAGAGTGTTGGATATGCCGTTCAACGGCAGCAACCTTTTTGGGAAGACAGTGGATGAGTCGCTCCAGGCCATCAAGACCGACTCGGAGACGGCCCGGGCCCTAGGGGTACTTCAACAACGACGGCCCTTTCGGAGCTCCGGAGGCAGACAGGCTGTCTCCAAGGGATCTAGCGGTGGCTCTTCTACATACTGCCAGGCGGCCCGCTCCTCGTCCCAGGAGGCCTACAGAGGTCGCGGCAAGCAAGGAGGATCCTGCCGTCGTCGTCAAGGAGGCCAAGGCGGCAAGGCCTCCTCCAAGCAGGACTGAACCAGCCGTAGCGTCGGGCCCCCACCGAAGCACCCCGGTGGGAGGCCGGCTGACGAAGTTCGTCAGCGTGTGGGAGTCCATCTCCACCGACCGTTGGGTGCTGGACACCCTGGCCAACGGGCACTCGCTGGAATTCCAAAAGAAGTGTCCTCGCATTCCTCCCGTGGCCAGGAAGGAGAATCACGTCCCTCAACTGCTGTTGGAAGTAAGGGCGATGCTCAAGAAAGGTGCCATCGTGCTCGTCCCCAGGAGGCTCCGGGGCTCCGGAGTGTACTCAAGGTACTTCCTCATCAAAAAGAAGACAGGCGGTTGCCGCCCCATCCTGGACCTGCGTCGGTTAAACAAGTACATCAAGGCACAGAAATTCAGGATGGTCACCCTCCAGCACGTGCTGGGTCAGCTGGAGGAGGGCGTCTTCCTATCGTCGTTGGACCTGGAGGATGCTTACTTCCACATCCCCATTCTAAAAGGACACAGAAAGTTTCTCAGGTTCGTGGTTCAGCGACACCACTATCAATTCAGAGCCCTGCCGTTCGGATTAAAGTCGGCACCCAGGGTATTCACCAAGTGCCTGGCACCAGTGGCGGGGCGGCTGCGCCTGCAGGGGATTCACGTCTACCCCTACCTGGACGACTGGCTAATCTGTGCAAGGACAAGAGAACTCGCCGTCGAACACACAGCGAGGACCGTCCGGCTGCTCACGGAACTGGGATTCGCCATCAACTACCCCAAATCCCATCTGGTTCCGTCGCAGGTAGCACTGTTTCTGGGAGCGAAGCTCGATACAGTGGGGCAATTGGCCTCCCCGTCGGAGGAGAGGACGAAGGCCATTTTGGGCAAGGTGCAACGCCTGCTAGCCACGGACGTGGCCAGGGTGAGGTCCATCAAGTCCCTCCTCGGGATGATGTCCTCATGCATCTACCTTGTACCCCTTTGCAGACTTCGGATGCGTCCGCTACAGGAGTTCCTCGACGCCCGCTGGTTTCAGGCGACGGGCTGCTTTGAAGACAGGATCCCTCTCGACAAGGAGTTCTGTCGGGCGATCCTATGGTGGGGTACCCGTGCGCACCTCACGGCAGGCACGGACTTTAAGACCCTGACGTTTCAGGAGACGGTGACGACGGACGCCTCCCTGGAGGGTTGGGGGGCCCACACCTGAGATCTCCACGCAAGAGGCCTTTGGTTCCCGGAGGAGAGGTCTCTCCACATCAACATTCTGGAGCTTCGAGCAGTGTTCTGGGCACTCAAGTCATTCCTTCCGTCCCTCAAGGTCAAAGTGGTGAGGATCTTCACCGACAACACCACCACAATCTTCTACATACGGAAGCAGGGAGGCACCAGATCCCCAGCTCTATCCAAGGAGGCCCAGGATCTGTGGCACTGGGCCGTCGCCGAGGGGATGTTTCTGGTTCCCTTCCACTTGGCAGGAATAAAAAACACCATCGCCGACTCACTCAGCAGGGAGCTGCGTTCGTGCCACGAGTGGGAACTACGTCAGGACCAGGTGGATCGGCTCTTTCGACGATGGGGCAAACCCCCGGATCGACCTTTTCGCTACGGCGACAAACTCAAGTGCCAGAGGTTCGCCAGCAGGTTCCCGCAGCCGAGGAGCATGGGCGATGCTTTCTCGTTCCCTTGGGACGGCCTGTTTCTATACGCATTCCCTCCGTTGCCGTTGCTGCTCCGTCTCATCAACCAGCTCAAGAAGTCCAGGTGCAGAATGATCCTCATCGCACCAGCGTGGCCGAGGCAGATCTGGTTCCCGGACCTTCTGGACTTGTCAACGTCCCCACCAGTCAAGCTGCCGGCGGACGCGGATCTTCTCTTCAGAGAAGGAGGCGCCATTCTTCATCACGACCCGGAGTCGCTGAACTTGCACGCCTGGCTCCTGCAGCACTAGAGTTTGGAGGGTACGATATCCCAGCTTACTGCAGAGAGGTTCTTGCAAAAGCCAGGGCATCCTTAACTCTCAAGTGCTACGGACACAAATGGAAGAGGTTCGCTGTCTGGTGCCGAGCACAGAAGATTAACCCTCTGCGGATTACGGCCCCTCAAGTACTGCCCTACCTACTGTCCCTGGCCAAAGCTGGACTGGCTCACGCCTCCATCAAAATACATCTGGCTGCCATCTCCCGATATACCAGGACTACGGGACGGGCGTCCTTGTGGTCTCATCGCCTGGTGAAGGAATTTATGAAGGGACTATTCCGATCGTTCCCACCGGTGAAGGCTCCAGCCCCGGCGTGGGAGCTTAATGTGGTGCTGACCAGGCTCATGGGGGCCCCATTCGAGCCTATGCATTTGGCGCCTTTGAAGTTCCTGTCGTGGATGACAGCGTTCCTCGTGGCCATCACCTCCGCACGACAAGTGGGAGAGATCCAGGCCCTATCTTTCAAGCCTCCATACTTGACTTTTAACGACACAAGGGTGGTGCTGAGGACGCACCCCTCCTTCATGCCCAAGGTGCCGTCGGACTTCCACCTCAACGAGCCCTTGGTGTTACCAGTTTTCTTCCCGTCGCC
The DNA here is from genome assembly GCF_040938575.1 of Ambystoma mexicanum. NCBI lineage: Eukaryota > Metazoa > Chordata > Amphibia > Caudata > Ambystomatidae > Ambystoma > Ambystoma mexicanum. Next base: position 1,143,667,320 of record NC_090935.1, on the reverse strand, counting down.
TTCGACGCCGGCCGAGAGGACTTTGCACTCGCTGGATGTAGCTAGAGCGCTGAAGTTCTACGTGGACCGCACAAAGAGTTTTCGGTAGACGTCACAGCTGTTTGTGAACTTTGAGACTGTGAATCAAGGAAAGGCTCTCTTGAAGACTTCAATTTCCAGATGGCTCTCCGGCTGCATCATGCACTGTCACCGGTTGGCAAACCGACCGCTGCCCGGCCGTCTGAGAGCCAATTCTACCAGAGCGATCGCTGCTACCACGGCGTTCCTGTCTGGTGTGCCCCTGCTGGACATCTGCAGGGCTGCTACGTGGAGGTCGACGCACACCTTCACAAGATTCTACTGCTTCGATCGGGACTACAGGGAGGAGTCCAGGGTCGGCCAAGCAGTGCTGCGCAACTTGTTCGCTTAAGGTGAGCCTGGTGAGGAGGTAAGAGATGCTTAATGTTGAGTTGTTGTATTGCTTAATGTTGAGCCTGTTGCCACCTCCCGTGGTTGTGCATGTGTGTACTGCTATGTATTCTTTTATTCATGAGCATGTGAATCCATGCCAGACCCCATGCTGGAGAAGGAACAAGTTACTTACCTGTAACTGTTGTTCTCCAGCATGGGTCTGGCATGGATTCACATGCGAACCCTCCCGCCTACCCCTCTGCGGCTCTTCACTTGGTCATATTGCCACTTTACGTGCTACCAATTTTGAGTATGGCTGCCAGAGGCGGGGCTTAGGGAGAGGGCAGTCATTGGCTGGGGGCAGTATGACCCAGAAATCAGTGATTGGTTACTACTAAGAAAGACAGATCAGAAACTAAACTGATACTGATTTTTTTCTTTACCGAGGATTCCCAGCCTGACGACGGGGAATATTTATGAGCATGTGAATCCATGCCAGACCCATGCTAGAGAACAACAGTTACAGGTAAGTAACTTGTTCCTTCACTAAAGAACCACGACTAGACATCAGTGATCTAATACTACTACACTACAGGTTTATTAATTCAAATTCTCTATGTATAGCGAGACATCATTCCAGAGGTATGATGTTTGAACTACACAAATAAAAAATTAAGAAATAAACGAACAAAGGCCTTCCAACATGGTTAACATTGCTATACATATAAAGGCGAGCACATTCAACGGTTTCAATAACAAAACATATACACTAAAAGATAAGAGGGTTGCGCCATATCAGGGTGGTCTATGGATAGGTGTTAGGCAGAATCCTGTTCAGGTCCAGAAGATTAAGACTACTGGTATATGCAATAAATCCCATTTGGTATACATCTGTACCAAACAAAATTGAGTTGGTAGCTGTGGCTAAGCAGTCAGACTTATCTCAAGAGGGAGATGAGCAGTATTCTGGGTTTACACAATAGGACTACAATACTATGGAACAAGGAAACATTGACCAAAGCTTTGTATTAAAAAGAATATATATATTTATTTTACACACTCTGATGTTCACACACAAATCACTATTATTAAAGTAAGTTAAACCAGTCAAGAAAAGTATACACAACTCCCTAATTAAATTGTAGACAAGTTTGAGCAAGAGTGCAAACTGAGCAAAACGGCACAGTGTAAACCAAGCAGAAATGGCACTCTAACAATTTCTTCAGAGGGAGGGAAAGGACAAGTCATACAGAGTTAGACCCCTAAACACACCAGCAACACTTCTCAATTAGATTGTGAACAAGTTAGGCAAGGCAATACTTCAGTATAAGCAATACTTTGATGAAAACCGAGCAAAATGGCACTTCAGCAATATAGAAAAGGGAAGGAAAGGTGGTTGTAAGAGTTTTAGGTGCACCAACACATTTCTTAGTGAGAAGCAATCTACAGAAGGCAGTTGTAACAGATTTAGCCAGAGTCAATAGGCCTGTGTCAGAGTCAATGGTACAAGGCAAGTGCCCAGGATCAAACTGTTCTAGTAGTTGCAGTCAAGTCTTTGTTTAACAAGTTGAAAAGGTGGTTGCAGATGTAAAAAGATAATGTTAGACGAAAGGGGCGGCCAACCCAGAAGGTAAGTAAAGGATTTAAAACACCTTTAGCAGTGCCCAGCGAAACGGGAGGCCTGGCGGAACAATGTACCTTGAAAGTCGAAGAGGCTCCTGCGGTGGCAGTAGTTCCTGGCAGTTCCTGCAGTTCGGGAGATCCAGCAGAGGAAGAGAGGCTCTCGTCGTGGAGGAAGGTTCGAGTTACTGCACTGCCCAGAGATGAAACCAGCCACGGTGCTGCCAAAACGGAATAAAAGTTACGCTCCTTTAAATCGCGGTCGTGGTGGACGGGTGCCTGGCTAGCCGGTCTCCTAGTGCTTGGCAGTGGCGATTCGACCAAGGCAGGTCCTGGAAGGCGATTGGCGCACTTGTTGGCCCCACCAGCTCAAGGGATGAAGACTCTTGCAGAGAAAGATCTTCTCAAGTCGTTGGAGAAAAGTGGTGAAGATCTGCAGCAGGGCTTCACCGGTGGTTCAGTCGTTGCAGATGTCTTCAGCTTCTCTCCTCTTCGGTTTCTTAATTCCAGTGGCGAAGTCTTGTTCTCCAGTCCTCAGAGCCCTGCTTTTATGCAGAAAAAAACCCATTCATACAGCCTAGCTGTCACTCACACAGTGAGGTGGCTATCCTGGTGGGATAACCCCCCAGCCTATCAGGGCAGAGTGCGACTTGGGGTGCCTATTCCCCCTCCCACACATCCTGTCTACCCCAGTCTCAGTGGTGCCAAAAGGAGGGCTTATGTGTAGAAGCCCGCCAAAAGGACGAACAAAGGATCCCCTACCTGGGTTAGGATTTCAGAGAAAGGCACGAGAAAGACATTTTTATCAAAGATCTGGCAATACAAACCTACCGGAGTAAAGTTAATATTAATATAAACCGGCGGTATGTCAGAGGCTGTCAGTAAAAGTGGTAGCCTCGAACAATGGGAAAATCCCATAGGGAAATATTCACGGTCGAATATTTATTGTAGTAACCACTGCCACCAGCCAGAAACTTTGGAGAGAGGGACTGGACGGTACCCTCTCGAAAATGAATACCAGGGAAAAGCTATTAACCCTTTCCAGTACTTCCATAGTAAGATGGGTTGTACTGGTTTAATAAAATTATATCCAATCAAGCTTCTATAAGCATATATACTTTAAATTAATTAATTAAATGCAAACAGCTAATCAGAAAACACTAGGAATAATCAACCCTTGTAAGATAAAATACAGAAAAGGCAGACTTTTGTGAAAAGGGTACTCTGGTTAGATGAGCAGAGGCGTTCACACACAAGATTGGCAACAATGGCAATGCCCAAAGTTGAATCCTTGACAGAAAAAGTTAGAAAGGGGGGCATAAAAGTCACTATCGTCCTTTAAAATTGACCAGAGGGATGGAGTCTCTTCAAATACCTTTTTGTCTTGCTCTTGGAGCTCAATAGTGTCAAGCCATTCTTCAATGTGCTTGTCTGAGGCAGTGATTTGAGGTCACAGTGGGGAACTGGGGAACTTGGTCCAACACATTGCGGGTCACAAGCAGCAACCACACAAACAAGAAGAAACTTGGATCAGGCGGGCAATGTCTACGTTCGTGTAGCTCACAAGTAGTTCGATGTGAGATTCAAAGTCCAGAGCTGTTCGTGACTGGTGGGTTGCTGGTGTGGTGGGGACATGACCACTCATGATTCTGGTGGATTGGTGAACAATGTATTAGTAAAGCAGTAGCAAAACGTAACCAACTGCAAGACAAGACTCAGGTGCAAGCAAGCTCCACCATGCCCTTCACTCTTATACCCAAAAGCACACATGCCTTTCAATGGTAAGTGTGGTGACAACGGGGCAAGGTCTCACCTTGGCACATTGTTGCTGACAGAGAACAAACCCTCATTATACAAGCCTTTGATGCCAGCTACACGCTTCCATGCTAGTTAGTGTTATCAGGGAGGTCTGCATAGCGTAATACATTTAGTCAAGGTGAATATACTCCTTAAAGAGGCACGCATGCCCTGACGCAGGTGATAGCACTTGCAATATGAGGACTTAAGTCTACTAAAGCAGCTTTTCATAAGAAAGTGAGAACATAAAACATGCTTGCATATGCCAAAAGGTAAAACCGTCAGAAGCGAGAACTGTGAAGGCGAGCATCACCACACGCAAGCCAAAGGGCTTTCATGGCAAATAGATACACAGTACAATCCACCACCTCGGCACACACAAGCTAGAAGGAGTGGCTTAAACATGGCAGTTTGCAGTGTCTGCACAATGGTATACCTTGGTAATATGCCAGGGGAGTACATACACTTTTCAGTTCTTAAACATTTTCTCCACATTCCCCTCCTATAGGACCTTCACTTCAGTCTCATAACACACATCTCGAAGGGAACAAAAATCACATCCCGGCATGCTGTAACAAATCGTGTCTTCAGTAACGTGACAGTAAAGCACTTGGACAGTTTGGGAAACTTCAGAACAGGTATTGCATACTTGATAACAGAAATATTTACAAAACATTGACAGACAGGACAGACTAAAAATGATCACCACTGCTGTAAGCATGATCTGACCAAAAGACACACTTAGGGGTCCCAATAGACCTACAATCCAAGAACCAAAGGACCAGGACATTTCTGTACTGGTATGATGAAAGTGGGTAAATATGTCAATGATATTCTCCAGCATGGGGTATGGCATGGATTCACATGCTCATGAATATTCCCCGTCGTCAGGCCTGGAATCCTCGGAATAGAAAAAATCAGTATCAGTTTTGTTTCTGATCTGTCTTTCTCAGTAGTAACCAATCACTGGTCTCTGGGTCATACTGCCCCCAGCCAATGACTGCCCTCTCCCTAAGCCCCTCCCCTCGCAGCCATCCTCAGATTTTTACCGCACGTTCAAGTGTTGGGAGTCCTCGTGCTTAGCTCTCGAGCTTTTGCTGCATTTTCACGCTTTTTTCAGGAGATTTTCTAATTTTTTCGGTTAAAAGAGCCTCAAGCTCCACTGTTTCTACTTCCGATCAACGGGGATCCGTTTCGGAGTTTTCTATGCCCCTCAAGGGTGAAGATTTCATCGAGTTACGCTTTTGGAGGATTCCAGAAGTTCCGAGGCCTACCCCGGACATGGCCCAGGAGAAAGGGAGCTCGACGCCCGGGAAGCTATTCAGGACCTGCCCTGGATGCCAGCTTCAGAACGTTTTCAAGGAGGACGAGCATTCGTTATGCCTCTACTGTCTCAATGAGGACAAGACGCACAAGGAACATGACTGCACATTTTGTGGAAACATGTCGGAGCGGACCATGAAGGATCGCCACCTCCGTCTCGCCAACTGGCTGGAAGGTAAGAGCCCGCCAGGCGAGAAGAAGAAGAAGGAAGTACGAGTGGTCTTTTAAGTCCTGTGAGGGTGCTCCGGCGACGGGGGCTCAACAAAAGGCTAAGCACCGCGAGTCCGCGGGCACCGGGAGCGCCGAACGGTCGGGCTCCTTGGCTGCCAGGCAGGGCGCACCCTCCCCGGCGCCATCGACCATGAGCCAACGCTCTGGCTCGGGTAAGAGGAAGTCCGAGAACCCGGCGAAGCTTCTGAAGAGGCCCCGGTCGATCTCGAAGACTCCGGCAGAGGGGGAGCGAGGCTCGGACCCTCCCCCGAAGGTGAAGGCCCCGCGCTAATCTGACAGCGGGAACAGGCTTCCTAGCCCCGGCCCACCAGGTGACTGTGACGACAGATGCCTCCCTGGAAGGTTGGGGAGCGCACACTGGGGGCCTCCACGTGAGAGGCCTTTGGTGCTCGGAGGAGAAGATGCTCCACATCAACATCTTGGAGCTCCGCGCAGTGTTCTGGGCCCTCAGGTCCTTCCTTCCGTCCCTCAAGGACAAGGTGGTGAGGATCTTCACCGACAACACCACCACGATGTTTTACATTCGGAAGCAGGGCGGAACCAGATCCCCTGCCCTTTCCAAGGAAGCCCAGGATCTGTGGCATTGGGCCATCGCACAAGGGATGTTTCTGCTACCCTTTGGTCTGGCAGGGATAAAAAACACCATCGCCGACTCACTCAGCAGGGAGCTGCGCTCGTGCCACGAGTGGGAACTGCGCCAGGATCAAGTGGACCGACTCTTCCGACGATGGGGCGAACCCCAGATCGATCTCTTCGCGACGGCGGCGAACTCCAAGTGCCGGAGGTTCGCCAGCAGGTTTCCCCAACCGAGGAGCATGGGCGATGCTTTCTCGTTCCCCTGGGACGGCCTGTTCCTTTATGCATTCCCGCCGTTGCCGTTGCTACTCCGGCTCGTCAACCAGCTCAAGAGGTCCCGGTGCAGGATGATCCTCGTCGCACCGGCGTGGCCGAGGCAGATCTGGTTCCCGGACCTTCTGGACTTGTCAGCGTCCACACCAGTCAAGCTACCGACGGACGCGGATCTTCTCTCCAGAGAAGGAGGCGCCATTCTTCATCACGAACCAGAGTCGCTGAACTTGCAGGCCTGGCTCCTGCAGCACTAGAGTTTGGAGGATACGACATCCCGGCCGACTGCAGAGAGGTTCTTGCAAAGGCCAGGGCATCCTTAACTCTCAAGTGCTACGGACACAAATGGAAGAGGTTCGCTGTCTGGTGCCGAGCACAGAAGATTAACCCTCTGCGGATTACGGCCCCTCAAGTATTGCCGTACCTACTGTCTTTGGCCAAGGCTGGCCTATCTCACGCCTCCATCAAGGTACATCTGGCTGCCGTCTCACGTTACACCAGAACTACAGGACGGGTGTCCTTGTGGTCTCATCGTCTGGTGAAGGAATTTATGAAAGGACTGTTCCGATCATTCCTGCCGGTGAAGGCCCCTGCCCCGGCGTGGGAGCTCAACATGGTACTAATTAGGCTCATGGGGGCCCCATTCGAGCCTATGCATTCAGTGCCGTTGAAGTTTCTGTTGTGGAAGACAGCATTCCTCATGGCCATCACCTCTGCACAACGAGTGGGAGAGATCCAGGCCCTGTCTTGCAAGCCTCCATACTTGACTTTTCACGACACAAGGGTGGTGCTGAGGACGCACCCCTCCTTCATGCCCAAGGTGCCGTCGGACTTCCACCTCAACGAGCCCTTGGTGTTGCCAGTTTTCTTCCCGTCGCCGGCTGAGAGGACTCTGCACTCGCTAGATGTGGCTAGAGCGCTGAAGTTCTACGTGGACCGCACGAAGAGTTTCCAGAAGACATCACAGCTGTTTGTGAACTTTGGACCTGTGAATCAAGGGAAGGCTCTCTCGAAGACTTCCATTTCCAGATGGCTCTCCGGCTGCATCATGCACTGTCACCGGTTGGCAAACCGACCGCTGCCCGGCCGTCCGAGAGCCCATTCGACCAGAGCGATCACTGCTACTACGGCATTCCTGTCTGGTGTGGACATCTGCAGGGCTGCTACGTGGAGTTCGACGCACACCTTCCAGGGAGGAGTCCAGAGTCGGCCAGGCAGTGCTGCGCAACCTGTTCACCTAAGGTGAGCCTGGTGAGGATGTAAGAGTTGCTTAATGTTGAGTTGTTGTATTGCTTGATATTGAGCCTTGTGCCACCTCCCGTGGTTGTGCATGTGTATACTGCTATGTATTCTTATATTCATGAGCATGTGAATCCATGCCAGACCCCATGCTGGAGAAGGAACAAGTAACTTACCTGTAACTGTTGTTCTCCAGCATGGGTCTGGCATGGATTCACATGCGAACCCTCCCGCCTACCCCTCTGCGGCTCTTCACTTGGTCATACTGGCACTTCACGTGCTACCAAATCTGAGGATGGCTGCCAGGGGAGGGGCTTAGAGAGGCAAGTAATTGGCTGGGGGCAGTATGACCCAGAGACCAGTGATTGGTTACTACTGAGAAAGACAGATCAGAAACGAAACTGATACTGATTTTTTCTATACCGAGGATTCCCGGCCTTAAGACGGGGAATATTCATGAGCATGTGAATCCATGCCAGACCCATGCTGGAGAACAACACTTACAGGTAAGTAACTTGTTCCTTACTTGCATAGTCTGGTATAAAGTGCAGCACTCACTTTTTACGACTGTACAGATGCCTCCTTGTTAGGCTACAACAATATCTAGAACCATACGATTCTGGAGGACCATTGTACGGATGGCTCTTTGTCACATGTTAAGGATTTCAATCAGGCAACGCACACCTTAGTCTCGGCCCAGTATGCAGCGCGCGATTGAAATGCTTATGTTTTATGTTAGATTCAATATTGAGATGGTACACCACTCATATCACACCCCCTTTTCAAATACCGCGGGTCACAATGGACCATAAACCAGGCTGGTTGATAAAAGGTAATATTTATTTACTTATTTTAAAAATTCAAAAGAAATCATACAATTTTTAACATGGGGCAGCAATTGCCAATGGGGTGATAAGAACTACGATTGTAAGTAATGCACTTAGTTTAACCTTCTATTGACACAACTACAAAATACCAGGGAATAGGAGCACTTTTTGATTTTAGGTAAGATAGCACTTGAGTTAGAATTTTCCCCTGAAATGTTCCCTCAACCCACAAACAATCAATTCTAAGAGGATAAACAGAAGCAGCAGGCAATCAGGAATGACAAATGGAAAACAGAATTGAAATCCGACTTTCCCTCCCCAAACAAGAGAGAAAAACGGATTTTAAACCCTGGCAATGCTAAAAATGACACTCGGAAATGGATCAATAAAACAATGAATGTGCATAAAACTCTTGAAACAAAAACAATTCTTTACTGGAGCAAAACTGGAAAGATACTAGCAATCACAAACAATGGATTGAGCAAAAGCATACAATTCGAAATTGAATGGAAGATTTAACACAGTTATAATCAACATGACACGTTGGAAATTTAGCAAACTTTTGCAATTCCCGCCTGAATTTACCGAAACGTTTTTTAATAAAAACAGGTGAAATATGGTAAATCGCAGTGCGTTTTGAGAAAATGAAGGCGCGAAAAAGGATAAGGAATCAGTTTTGACAAGGACAGTTTTACTCTACACTAGAGCATTCAGGCTAGGCTACCAGATTGAGACACAGTAAGCTCCAGGATTGACTCGCGAGTTCAACCCTAGCATCTCTGCGTCCGCCCTGGCGGAACCAGTCTGATCACCCGAAAGAGGATTAAGGGTTTAGGATTTCACAAAACAAAATTATTAAAGAAGTTGGCGCTAGCACAAGAAATCAAAGGCAGGGTTTCAAGAATGATTTTTGACAATATTACAAGTTATTAGGATAAAGATAGGATGGCTTAGAGAGTGGATCTAAGGACAAGACAAGGCAAGGTATACTATGATTTTCTATGGCTCCTATTGATACTCACAGTCCACTTTTTAGTTTGGATTTTGGACAGTTAGCGGTCACCACACGGATCTGGTCTAACAAAGGACAGCCGGACAAAATCAGCGGGACAGGATCAGCTGGGAAGGGACTGGATACCAAAGGATAGTTCTTCTGGACATGCGATTATTTTTACTGGATACTATAGGTCATCAGGGTAGCAGGATGGCAGCAGCATGCGGTGAGTGGCGGCAAGCCAAGCTGGATTAGGATGCCAAAAGTACCACAGTTTCTCCTGGTTACTGGGAGATTCATGGGTTTTAATATTATAGGGTAGGCCTTGCTGAAGCAGGATCAGCAATGCTTGGGTTTTGCAGTGGACCCTGAAATAAGATCAGCAATGCTTGGTCTTGTGGTTGGAGACTGGAGTCGTGAAGATGAAACAGGAACAGGAACGCAGCGCAGGAAATCAGGAAGAGTGTCTGTCTCCCAGAGTCTTGTCAGAGACCCTTATTTATAATGCAAAATGACATCATCAAGGTAGAGGCTGGGCAGGGTTAACTACGTCCCCCCCTAAACTACTTGTATTGGGCAGGAGAGCTAGTCTCCGCCTCGCTCTCAGGTGGTTGGATTTCTAAGGGGATAATGTCAGGTTTATGAGGTGAGGTTTACAATGTCCCAACACTCCCACATTTACTTAAAATCCGATTTTGACAAAAACATGCATTTCTTCACTTGTAATCTCTTGGCAAATTATCCACCCAGGTTACATATTATGTGCATCACATTTCAGTCCAAACCTCAGGTCTGTGCGACCTTGTTTCGCCTTTCTGATACATTTTGGTGGTGTTACAAATTAAAGATTTGGCCTAAAATTCCACAATTTTATACACAAATGTGAATTGTCCCCAGGGATGTATGTACAAAATTCTATGTTTGCCACATTAATACTTTACTTGGAATCTGTCATATTGCGTAACTTGTGTTCCCCATGCGGCAATGAGTTCTACCAAGTTTTAAAAGATAGCCCACTAAATTAGATTTAACACTGCAAACTTTTAAAATGTTTTCTAATTCTTGTTGCAGAAATAAAAGTCCTTAAAGTTTCTTTATAACATAATCTTTGTAACCAAAAGGCAGTCCCTTTGTTACTAGATCCTGTTTTTTTTTCTTCCTCCAACTGGAAGCAGGTGTCATTTTCTTCCAGGCAAGGGGGTTTTCAGTCTTAATTGAATGTTTTACTTGACAGGTGAGTGTCCCAGGACTGCTATTGTCCCAGCCTGGAGCACAGACAAATGTCTGACGAGCTTGTGAACTTTAATTGTCCTGTCCCATTCAAAGTTTTTCAAGCTGGCAATTTACACATACCTGTCCTGGATTTATGGTGTATCTCCCTTCCTTTGGGAAGTTTCATAGCTGGCAAATGGAATGACTGGTTTTTCATAGAGTTTGAAAATCCATCCCATGTGTTTTAAACTGTTTAATTTCTTACTTTGAGTCTGGAATTAAACAAACCAGTGAAAGAAGATAGCCTATGTGTGTATTATCACCACAAACATGATTCCTTTACATTGCTAAGTAAGCCGGCTTTCATCAACAGTTGATTTTAAAACAGGCCATTTTTTCTCTTCAGTCAGCACAGCCCAATTTTCGGTTGTATATGAATTGTTCGTTTTACAACTGTTCGAATGACAATTGACCTTTTCACAATTGACCGAATTGTGAAGGTCAATTGTACCATATATGTGGGGGGAAACCCCCCACAACCCCCCACCCAACGCCAAATCCCCCAACACCCCTATATATATATATATATATATATATATATATATATATATTTATATATATATATTACCAAACCGATATATATATATATATATATTCGGTCAATTGTGAAAAGGTCAATTGTGACCCTTTAAATTCGGTCAATTGTTCATTCGAACAATTGTAAACGAACAATTTGGGTAATACCCAATTTTCCACATGTGTTAAAAACTGCTAGCATTTCTTTCTTTAATTGGGTTTTCAGCTCCTCAGATTGCCACTGTTTTTGCAGCTGTATTAATTTCCTTGCAGCAGGAGTTTTATCCAAAGTATAGATACATTTATCCTTGACCTGGCTCAGAGAGTAAAAAGTCTCTTTGAACTGCTGCACCTGGATACATTTTGGCAAGAAATAAATGCGTGTTTCTGTGCAAGTGAAAAGAAAGTTGCTTGTTGATTTCTTTCAAATCTACTTTGACAGGGCCTCTCATTCAGGAATTATGCCTGGTTTTTCTGAGGCACAATTACTTATCCTGGGCCTTACAGGGCCGTTTCCATCACAGTGGTTTCAGAATGCACAGATGGAAATAGCATAACACAGCATTTTGAAAGGGTGAAAAAAGGTTTCACTTGAAGGGGAATTTTTGGCTTTTGCAGCAATGCAGTACTGCTGTTTCTCTTGATTCCATATATTTTTCTCAGAATACACTGGCATACTTTTTCAGTGTGTTTCCTTGTTCCATCTTGCCTGAAGTGTACTAGGCAGGATGGTGCATCCATCTTTTGTTGCTTCCAAAACGCAGTTTTGAAGTCATGGTGCGCAAAGGATCCAGCGCCACCAGGTTGCTGTTTGTTGCGCAAATGCAGCTTGGTGATGTGGGGCAATGCCGTTGAGTGGGTCAATATATCCCACACATCTCCCCCCCCCCCCCGACTTCTCCTAGGCTTCCAAGTCGAGGGGGAGTCGGGCAAGTGGGATTTCTCCATCGGCCACAGCGGGATCCGGCAGGTATGAGTCCCTCTTCCATCAGAGAACGGTGCGTCCTTCTCCTCTTGTTGTCTTTGGTCGGGACGTGCAACGACACTCCCTGCTTTCCCTGCGATCTTCCTTTCTTGGTGTGGAGCGACACTCCCGGATCTCCTTTGGTTTCTTCCTTCCAGGCTGCCGGGGAGGTCCTCCTTGGTTGTTAGATAGGCGCAACCAGTACAAATCTATGACAGAGAACACAAACTGGTTACAACCATTTCCCTCTAATTGCCCACCAATTGCGTTGACAGCAGTGGGATACACAGGTATTTAATAATAACAATTGATAATGAAGAAAATACTCTGTTACATAATCATATCTATAAATCCTATCGGCTCCCTTCTGGTTCTTATTTTCTTCATTCTCATGTTTCCAATGTCTCCTCTGTTTGATTCTCTCTAGGCTCCTCAATTTGTTGCAAAGTGTGCATAGGGTGACAGCTCTTTAGTTGCTTAATATGGACCCATTTCTCTTCTGTCAATTCGCCTTTGGGGATGCGTATTCTGTAGGCTAGGCCTAGGATGGTGACCTCTCCTCCATTTCTGAACTTCAACTTCCTGCGGTAGCACTGGGGCTGACCGGAAGGCTTTCTTTAGGACTGCCAACGCCCTGAGATTTACTCTCCAGTTGGGACCAGGCTTTGCAATAACTGCGAATCAAATTAATCTCGAGTCGGTTGAGGATGTGACTACCCATGTAAAAGGCTGCAGGAACACCTCGCATGACCCAACAATTGTGTTCTATGCTTTTGTCACCTCTAGAATTTTTTATCATACAACTGCTAAGCAGAAGATGTTTGGAACGGGGAATTTCCAGACCTCATACCCATTGATAAACTGACTCAACAGCGGGCAGGGCCTGGTCTTTTGGGAGTTTCCTGAATAATACTTCGCTGATGAAGCTTTCTTCGCTATTTAAGTCAACTCGGGAGATGACAGACTCCTTCCCTTCATTTAACTGAATCGGAAAGAAGAGCTGTTCGCCCTTCTTCTGAATGCCAGCTACACTTTGTGCTGGTTTGTCATACATTTTGGCTATAGAATTGGGATTTTCAGATTGTGAATTGGTATAGAATTTCAAAGTGTTTCCTTCCAGTGTGGAATGCCACTTGAGACTGGAAGGTTGATTTTCAGGAATGGAGAGGAGTTTCCATCACCAGTTTGTTGTCCCACAGCAATTATTGTAACGTCAGGTATTTCATTATTCTGAAGATGAAACTTAATTTGATCTGGTTTTTGTTCAGCCATGCTACATGTGCCATTTAGACTAACATGGCTGACACTCTGTTTTAATTTGATTGGCCTGTGAGTCTGGGTCCAGAGGACCTTGTTCACACAGTCTATTAAGGTGGTCAACCTTTGCAGGATGTCATTCCCTAGTAGAGAGGGTGTGCCCTCTGGAGTCATGACTATGACCGGGATCGTCTTCCTGTGTCGCCCAATTTTAAATTCCAGCTCTGCAGTCCCCTCGACAGGAATTTCCTTCCTGTCGAAGTTCTGGAGTTGTCCAGGAAGAGGGGTGACAGGGATCTGGTATCTCTCCGCCCTTCCTGAATTTAGCTAATCAAAGGCCCTCTTTGATAGAAGAGTGGCTTGGGATCCAGTGTCCACCAGCGCCGAAAATGTACATTGCCCTTGGACTTGGACTGGGGCATAAAATCTGCCCTCCTTCTCCATTGGGCAAAGGTAATGGGCATTCTGGGCAAGTTTGGTGGTCAATTTCCTTATTTCTGACTCCGACACAGGGATAGTTTGGTCATGATTCTGTGTTGGAGTTTGGGGATCTGAAAGAAAGATTTGACATTGGGATATGTGGGGAGTTTTGGGCTCTTATTTTTCAGATTCTGCCCCCCCACCCCCCCGACCCCCTCCTTTTTGGAGGCAGTCACCAGACTTGGTTTGGACAGTCTGGTTTCCTTGATGCTCATTCTGGGGTTCAATGATGGGCGATTCTGACTCAATCCCCACATTCACCCAGTCTTCATTTGGATATCTTGGGACCCATTTTTCTTTGGGAGGAGTTTCCCCCGTCCCTGAAGGAGAATATCGTTTTCCCAGACTCCTGAGGTTTCTTCCCCTTCGAACTGGAGGACACTAATCTCCTCCACAAAATGGGTCTTTTTGGGTTCTTTATTTCTCCTACCCGCCCTCTGTTCCTTGGGTGGCAGGTTTTCGGGGGCAGGAGATTTTGTTTCCGGTTCCTGGGTGTCCAGGGACATTTCAGGAGTGAGGAAGGAAGCTTCCTCTCAGGCTTCACACCTCCCTTCCCCCCGTGCCTCCTCCTCCTCTGGAACCGGTGAGTTGTCAGGGTTCTCTCCCCGTCATTGTTCTGGAGTACCAGCCCCTTGGTTGGTGGGGTTCTGAGCCGCTATGTTCATCTGAGGGTTCTGTTGAGCCCTCAACATGCGACCCAGATCTTGGGATAGGTTCTGGACCTGGCGCCCAAGTTGTGAAACCCGTTCCGGCTGGTACGGGGATCTCTGGTCAACCCGAGGTGAGTCACAGGAAGGGTAACTATCCTTTCTCCCATAGTACCTTGGGTGTTGAGAATTTTGGTAACCCTTCACCCTTGGAATCCCCTCTCCCGGATTGGGCTGTCGGGCTCCTGAAAGCGGGGAAAGAATGAGGGTTGTCCTGCAGGTTGGGGTTTTGTGGGTACCGGGGAAAGAAACTCAACCCGGCATTTGGGGGATTACTGCCCTCCTGGGGAAAGTTAGGAGGGAAGTTTACTGTGGCGGTACCTACCTGGTTGGATACCCCCCTTTGGCTGGGTGAGTCCATACATTCCCCAGGATTGGTCTGTTACCCTTGTATTGGGGGCTGATGTAATCAGGGGATTTAGGGTTCCATTGGTGGGATTACCTCCCTGACTACCACCTGTCTGGGATTGTCCCGAGGGCCTTCTGGGTCTTTGATAGGGTTGATTTGGTTCAGGTATATTTTTAGGCCCCCCCATCTCCAGATCTAAAATGGGGGCAGCCTTCACCTGCGCCACCTTAGCAGCAGCAGGGGTGTTGGCTGGTTTGGGGTTTTTGTTTGGGTTTTTGTTATCTGCAGGTTGTTGGACCTCATAAATGCAGGTCGCCTGCTCTATGACCCAGTCCAACAATTTTTCTCATGAAAGTCCCTCACCAGCTGGGTCGTTATATATTTTGGGAGTGCAAGAAAAAAGGTGGTGATGAACTCCCGACTATCTGTACGCACCCTCCTGGTAGTCTGTGCAAAGGCGCGTCTGAGCTCCTGCACAAATTCTTGGGGGGCCTGATCTTCCCCGCTCTTCAGATTGTAGGCCGCCTTGCGGGCCTCTTGGGGGTTTCTGTGAGCAGAAAAATGTTTTAAGATGGGCACCCTATAGGTGGACCATCTTGAGTGGTTCTGGTCCTCCAGTTCCGCAAAGAAACTGGAGTATTCAGGAGAGAAGGTCCATTTTACATACTCTATGCAATTCGGGCTGTCCTTCATATGAAAAGTATCCATCATTTACTCATATAGTTCTAAGTGTTCCCAAACAGAATACTTCACATTTTTATGATATGGAGTTATGAAACTCCTAATGGCCTTAATCTGCCTACTGGGATCTTTGTTCATAGCTTTCTTAAGTTTGTTTGCCTTCTTTGTTTTAGTCACCCGAGTCCACTTGCCCTCAGACTCAGAGGCGCTGCTACTGGAGGTCCCTTCTTGATCCTCTAGGCACTCCCGGATTCTGTGAGCTTGAGAAGGGCTAGCAGAATGTTGGGGACTAGTTTCTCTACTCCTGTGGTGCTCAGAAGAGTCTTCTGACTCTTTCCTGCTCCTAGGGTTGATGGAGTATCCCCCCCACTGCCCTAACTGGGTAGAGGTCTTCAGGATGCTCTTTTTGGGCCTTATTTCATTTAGTTTCTCGTCAAATGTAACCAATTGGTCCCTTAGAATGCAGTATGTTAGTGGATCTAATTCCCTGACCCTCCCCCAATAGGAGTCTTCCTTGTCAGAGATATCAGCCCTAACATTTGGGTATCTGTACAGGGACGCCCGTCCATCAATTTCTGGGGGGCGCAGATCTGTCAGTCCCATCTTACCAAATCTATTGATTTCTGCCAGCCCCATGGCTCCCGGCTCATGTGAGCCAGTAGACATGAAGTCGGCAGTGTTCATGGTATTAAACGGGTTTGAGTCTCTGAGTACAGAGGTCCTTATTCTATGATCAGTGGTTGCCCTTTCCCTCTCTACCTGTTCAGGGTCCCTCCAGTTAGGATTTAGTATAGAACCCTCTTTCTCCAACCTTGCGAGCTTTTCTTTTTCAGCCCTACTTCTTGGTAATAAGCAAAGATCTGAGCCCATTGTCCATCTAGCAAGGCCTTACTGGTCTCAATGATCCACTCTTGCGGTGCCACTTCCTGGTGGAGCCCATCATTCTTTTCACATAGAGCCTCATTGTCTCTCTGTGCTTCCTGTATGGTCTGGGAATACTGGGACAATTTTTGCTGCAGGAGATTTACCTGCTGAGATTTAGCATCTTTGGTCTGGGTGTTCTCTTCCAGAGAACCCTCTACCCGTCTCGCATGCCCCAGTAGCTTCCCATACTCTGTTTTTATTTCATTGAGCTCCTGGATGGCTAACTCTCTTCCCTATAACTCGGTTTTTAATGTGCTTATTTCCTGGCTTAGGGCGTCTTTCTCTTGATTTAGGGTGCCCCTCTGTTCAGCCTGGTCATCCCTTTGTTTTTTGATGGCATTAGATTTCTGGCGCTCTTCATCAAATTCTGCTTGACAGTTGAGGTCTCTCAAGATTAACTTAATATTTTTTCTTTTTCCATTCATCTATCGGATTTTGTAGAGTAACTATCTACTCTGCGCAGGCCCTGTTATAGGTTAACTGCTAAATCAGCTTCCGTTGATCTCTTCTAGAGAGTCAGCCTTTTCCTGACACTCTATTTTTGCTGCTTCTAGTTGGGCCTCTTGATCTGTATTATTTTGCTGTAGGCGAGCCAAATCCTCTTTTAATTTGATGATGTAGTTTGCAGATTCTACCTCCAATTCTTGGCTCTTTTGTAGTGATTGTTCCGCCAAACCCAAATCAATCTGGATTTTATTTAACAGCTCAGATTGATTCTGTGCTAAAATTACATTTTCCTCCCACCTTTCCCGCATCACCCCCATGTAGAGATACAGGTAGGCCGTGATTCTGGCAATTTTGCTTTGCTCCTCTTTGATTTTTGGGGTCATATATAGCTCACTCAGAGCTTGGTGTAATAGGCCACCGTCCTGCCATGTATCCAGGTCCATGGCAGGGACCTGTTGGGTTATGTCTTGTAGCTAGAATTTCTCATCCTGTTCTGGCCACTCACCTCTGACAAATAGCTTGTGCAGAAGGTGCTCCATAGCCATATTGATCTCTAATGGAAGAGCCATTTTGGAAATGTTCTTTCGTTATTAATTATTTTGGGGTTGATTTAATTTTACTTTTATAGACAGGCCTGGGGCTTAGAGTATTTGTTTTGGGGGGCGCTTGTACAGTGTAACACAGTTTCTGATGCTTGTTAATCTGCTTAGAATCACATGTTGTGCATATGGTCCAACATCCAGTGGTAACCGCGAAGTATTGCATCTTGTCTTTCGGGGACCGAAAGGGGACGTGGGCATAGGCGTGTCTGTAACACTATCCCTATCGTGACGTGTGTAGTACCCAAAATCCCTCATGCGCCGAGGTCCCTAAGATTGTTTTTCCCATCCAGATAACTGGTCGCCCTACAGCGGAGCTCTTACTAGAGACATTGTTTATCTGTACCAAATTTTCATTTTATGCCCCGTTAAGTCACTTCGCCTAATAAGAACATCTTCGACAAAGGCTACGGAAGAATCGTCTACGGCTGTGGTCTCGGCGCCTAAGATCCGGCGGCCGGATTTCCACATGGTCGGGCCCTCTGGCCGACCTATACAGTAGGGAGAGTGGTTTTGGGGTGGCCATATTGTTATTATGTCTTTCCTCCTTTCCACTTCTTTGCCTTTCGGTCTGGTCATGCTTCCCATTTGCTATGGAAAGGACTCCTTTTAGATTCTGCCCTAAGTGTAGGGTCAGATATCCTTGGAAGGACGAGCACAGGACGTGTAACGCCTGTCTCCCCCTAGAGCACGACGAAAGCTGTGTTCGGCGTGCAAGCTCCTTAAGCCTAAAACCCTTAAGGATTGCTGTTAAGCCTAAAACCCTTAAGGATTGCTGTGTAAAGCGGTGGGCCGCGTACGGCATGGCACGCGTGAAGCCTCCCTCCCCAACCGCAGCACCAGCCGAAAGTGACAGGGGTACTTTGGATGACCAAATTTCCAATGTGGATGTTATAGACCTTGAGGTGGACACTTCTAGGTCCGCCACACCCGTCCACGACCCTTCCAGGCTCGACTCTGGTCTTGCTACAGGGACTAAACCCGGCGACAAGGGCGTACATAAACATCGCACTAAACACAGAACCCCTACGCCATCTTCGACGCCTTCGCCGAAAAAGGTGAAAGCGCCAACGGGTCAGTCTAAAATTTAGACGGTTCCCTCGGATCGTGTAGATCCAAAGCCTTCCCTTCATCTGCAACAGCGCATGACGACTGGGCAAATGAAAATTAATAAGGGCGCTACTCCCCAATCTACACTCGCCGAAGTTTTGGAGTCCGAAACTTAAACGATTTCCAAGGCCTCAATAGACCCGAAAGTTACGACTAGGCCTCTACCCGGCACTCCGACCGCTGGGCCTTCTGGTGCCACGGACGGCGTTTTGGCTACCGCTACATCATCGGAGGCTTTGTCTCACGACGATTCGGTTACTATCCGGAAGAGCATCGGTAGGATCGCAGTGGCGGTGGGCCTTATCCCGGTCCCGCACAAAGTTATGGGCCAGGCCGCGGAAACATTTTCAACGGACTTGTGCCGCGATTCCGATGACTCTTACGTGGATAGTCAAGAGCCTCTCTCAGACACTCTGAGGAGTTCCTCTCGACGACAAAGGGCGGAGAACGTTGTTTCTCCCCACCTAGGCCCTTTTGGGTCCTCGAAATGGACTACTGAAAAGTTTGAGGGATGTATGGATCGGCTGGAGCAGATTATCAGCTCTGCTGACCAGCCTCTGCCGAAAAAGGCTCGGGTAGACCCTAACCTTCAAATACAAGATGTTCAGCCTCAGGTTTTCCAACAGGAAGACGTGGCCCACATGGACACATAAAGGGACATCTATACTGAAGAAGAGGAATCCTCTTTTCTCGAAAATTATGAAGAAGATCAACAGGAGACGACGGAGAACTGGGAGGAAACCCAGCAAGAAGGACAGGATCCTTGGTCACATCAAGATCAGGACTCTGATATTTTGTGCATCTCCTGTGGATGGCCAAATGGCTTTCAACACCATGTTGAAAAAAGCAGCAGAATGCTTCAAAATTGCCACTCAAGAGGCTTTGCCGGAGCAGGATTTTGTGGAGGACATTATTAAGGAAAAACCTCCGGCAAGTCAATCCATTCCCATCCTTAACTCTGTTAAGATGCGGATAGCTCCATCTTTAGTCACACCTGCCCAGACAAGGGCCGTGAACCCGAGAGTCGAAAAATTATTTTGGCCTTCTCCTTCCGACCCTCTATATATCAAGGGGCATGCCATCCCGGACTCACTGGTGGTGACCACTACTCGTAAGAGGGCAGGGGTACCCCTTGCCACTGGAGAATCACCTCTGGACAAGGAGTCTAAAAGATTGTATGCCCTAGGCAAACGTGTCATGTCAGCAGCTGCATATACCATTCGTGTTGCTAATAACACTACACTATTAGCAAGCTATGTCGATGCCCAATGGAACCTGCTCCAAGAAGGCATTCAGGAGGTTCGGCCAGGACCAAGCTTCTTGCCCTTGTTGCGGAAGGAAAACTGGTTAACCAGTAATCTGAAGAGGCACGCATGGCTGCATACATCGGGATTTAGACCTGAAACTCAGGCCTCCCTCATTAATATGCCCATCAAAGAATCAAACCTCTTTGGGAAAGCAGTTGATGAAGCGTTGGAGACAGCCAAGAAGCAGCATGAGACCTTAAAAGTCTCTGCAACAAATTACACAAAAACCCACTTCCCAGAGGGGTAATTACTCTCAGCGGTCCTTTCGAGGACAAGCTCGTGCTGGTCAAAACAACTATGGCATGGGCAGCTTCAACAATAACCAAACATCTGGAAGACCCTCTTACTATCCCTCAAGGGGTCAGAAACGTGGCAAAGGTAGAGGCAGAGGCCCCAATCCCAGAGGAGCCACGTCCTCGGTTCAGAAATGACCACGAAGTCCAGGTCCCCTCCCATGCCACCCCGGTCGGGGGGCGAGTAACATCTTTCCTCAAGGCATGGGAGGGGATAACTTCCGACCAGTGGGTCTTAAAGACGGTCGCCCACGCTTATTGTGTGAAATTCTCCGACCTCCACAGTTCAGACCGCCGCGCTCACGGCGCCTTTCACCGGACCATCTAAACATCCTGATTCAAGAGGTGGAAGCACTGCTGGGAAAGGACGCCATAGAAGCCGTCCCTATTCTTCAGGTAAATCAGGGTATTTATTCATTGTACTTCCTTGTACCCAAAAAGGATCTCAGCATGCGTCCGGTTCTAGATCTGCGCCCAGCGAACAAGTTCATAAAACCCCAGAAGTTTTGCATGGTAACACTGCAAGAAGTGATCCCATTGCTGAAACGGGGGGACTTCTTGGCAACATTGGATATGAAAGATGCATACTTTCATATTTCAATATTGCCAGCACACAGAAAATACCTAAGGTTCATGATCCAGGACAAACACTACCAGTTCAAAGTACTCCCCTTCGGCATCGCGTCGGCGCCAAGGGTGTTTACCAAAGTCCTGGCAGTGGCAGCAGCACACCTGCGCAGACTATCAGTCCCAGTTTACCCTTACCTCGACGACTGGCTCATTACGGGGGACTCGTTCGATTCTTGTTTTTTGAACACCCAAAAACAGTAGATCTCCTCTTCAGGCTGGGCTTTTCAATCAACGAAAAGAAGTCCAGCCTAGTCCCCAGCCAAGTAAAACAATTTCTGGGGGCACTAATTCGGACAGAAGACGGTCTTGTCTTCCCCTCCAGCGAGAGGGTTCAGAACATGCTCTCTCAGATTCCTCAATATGTAGCCAGTCGAGAGGTGATGGTACGCAAAGCCATGCGGTTGCTAGGGATGATGGCGCCATGTATATACTTAGTTCCCCACACGCGCTGCGCATGCGTCCCATGCAAGAGTGGCTCAACAGCCAGTGGTGTCAGGCCAGCGGACAATGGGAAGATCATGTAGTTGTCTCGCCAGCCCTCGTTCTCTCTCTGCAGTGGTGGTCGAGGGAAAACCTCCTGAAGGGGAACACCTTCACCACCCCTGCAGTGGAAGCCACTCTCACGACAGACGCATCTCTCACGGGGTGGGGAGGGCTCACCTGCTTCAGCAGACAGCCCACAGAGTGTGGTCCCTTCAAGTAGCGTCCAATCATATAAACTTACTGGAGCTATTAGCAGTGTTCAAAGCATAGAAAGCCTTTCAGGTACAACTGCAAGGGAAGACAGTGCTGATCTTAACCGACAGCACTACAGCAATGTATTACCTGAACAAACAGGGGGGCACTCACTCTCCAGGGCTATCCAAACTGTCCCAAAACATTTGGATATGGGCTCTCAAACACAAGATGTTTTTGTTGTCCCAACATGTTCCAGGGGAACTCAATCTTCTAGCAGATGTACTCACCAGAGATTTTCCTCTGCCAGAAGAATACGAATGGCGGCTGCACAAAGACATATCCAGCGTCTTCGCAGAATGGGGTTTGCCACAAATCGACCTGTTCGCTACTCAGGAGAATGCCCAATGCCAAGACTACGCCTCCAGGTACCCCCAGAACCGGTCCAAGGGGAACGGTCTCTGGATAACTTGGTCTGGGAAATTTGTCTATGCTTTTCCCCCGACTCCACCTTCGAAAACAAGATAGTGCACAAGATGCACCAGGAACCAGGTGCAGGGGGGAAACCCTACACCGTGCCCCCAAACCATGAACTTAGCAGCCTGGCTCCTGAGATCATAGAGTTTGGACACCTGCAACTCCCTCAGAGGTGCATGGACATACTCAGGGAAGCGAGGACACCTAATACACGTTGTTGCTATGTTAGCAAGTGGAAACGTTTCGTCATCTGGTGCAATTCCAAGGGTGTCAATCATATTGATTGCTCACCCTCACACATTGTGTTGTATCTAACCCACCTGTTGGACTCTGGGTTAGTCTTTAATTCCCTAAAGGTTCATCTGGTTGCTTTGTCAGCCTA
This sequence comes from Ambystoma mexicanum, assembly GCF_040938575.1. Taxonomy (NCBI): domain Eukaryota; kingdom Metazoa; phylum Chordata; class Amphibia; order Caudata; family Ambystomatidae; genus Ambystoma; species Ambystoma mexicanum. The sequence continues at coordinate 1,143,644,983 of NC_090935.1, read as the reverse complement.
CACCACATCACAGCAAAAGGTATCGTGGTGGAAGATATCAGTGATTAAAGCCTTTATGGAAGGAGTTAAGAGGATTTATCCTCCCATCTCTCACCCAGCCCCTGGATGGGATCTGAATGTGGTTTTGACCAGGCTCATGGGAGCTCCCTTTGAGCCTATCCATAAAGCAAGTCTGAAAGACCTGACTTACAAGACAGCCTTCCTAATGGCCATAACTTTTATCAGAAGGGTTAGCGAACTACAGGCTCTTTCTGTTCGAGACCCCTTTGTTACAGTCCACAAAGATAAGGTAGTTCTGCGCACACATCCCAGGTTTGCGCCTAAATTCATCTCAAAGTTCCATGTGAACCAATCAATCGAACTACCCACTTTCTTCCAGAACTTATCGGTTTGTTGTCCTTCCAGGACTTTAAGTTCTATTCCCGTTGGGGTTCTGGAAGCTGCTTGTCGTATGTCTATATTGGTTAGCCAGTGACGAAGTTGTATATATCTGAAATGTTCAGATTCATGCAGCTTGAATTTATCCTTGCATTTTACGAAGGTTAGGGGTTCTCGATCCTCGTATAGGTCTCGCAGTCACAGAGGCTCATACGACTTCCAGAGCTGGAACGATCTAGCATGGAGGTCTGGCGTGAAAGCCGGGTTTTGGGTAATGGGCGAGAGTGGGCACAGGCTCGACTTGAATCCCCTCTGCGCACAGGCTTCATCCCAGCTCTGAAGCGTTGTTAAGGTGGTAGGTAGCACCGTGCCACGTTGCTTACGAATTTCCCTAGGGACAAATGGAAGATGACCCAGGGGGAAGGGGGCTGCGGCTGGCTCGATATCTCACTATTTCGGAACTTCAGTTGTTACCGCCCAACTCAGCCTTGCAGCGACTTGGGCCGCTCGGTAGTACCACGGGATTGACGGGAGTCCCAGGCCGCCCAGCATTTTCCCTCTTGTGAGAAGCTTGCGGGGATTCTGTTTTTTTTGCCCTGCCATACGAATTGGCTCACTGCTTTCTGCTAAGCGAGGAGGTCCCCTTCTGGGATCATCACTGGTAAGGCGTGAAAAATGTACAGTAGCTTCGGGAGGAGAGTCATCTTAACTGCGCTGATACCGCCAAGCCATGAGATTTCCTGGGAGTCCCATCGTTGATGTCATTCCTTGGCTTCTTTCAGGTGATTGGGAATATTAGCCTTCAAAATTCCTGAGTACGTATGGGTCAGCCGTATTCCCAAATATGGGATGTCTGTGGTCTACCAGCGAAAGGGGAATGTTTCCTGAAGGGATGCCAGCACAGAGGGTGATTCTGTCAAACCCATACCCACTGATTTTGTTGGGTTCACCGAGAATCCTGAGACCGCTGTAAATTGTAGTTCAGTTAGGGTTGGGAGAGAAATGAGTGCATTATTTAAAAAGCAGAGCACATCGTCTGTGTATAGGGTGGCTTTATGGCATTGTCCCTCATATTCAAAACCTTGGATTTTCGGAAGTAGCCGGATCCCCTAGGCTAGGGGAACCATTGCCAGAACAAATGCCAGAGGGGACAGAGGGTAACCCTGTCTAGTACCTTTGCCCAAAATTATAGAGGGCGACCATTGCGATTTGACCTTGACACGGGTCGACAGGATTTGGACATTTCAGAGGTTATGCTTAGAGAACCTCGGGCCAAAGCCGAATCCATTTAGGACTATTTTCAGGTATTCCCAGGACATGCTGTCGAAGGCTCTATGAGCGTCTAAGGCAGTGGTATTCAAACTGTGGGTCGCGACCCCCTAGGGGTCCGCGGGTGCATCCCAGGGGGGCCCTGAGAGCTCAGCATGAAAAAAGATTTTTTTTTTTTTTTTTTTTTTTTTTTAGATTGGAAGAAATGGGCAGGGGTGGCCCACATGGGCGGGCTGAAGCATGAAACTGTCTCAGGCAACAATGAAAAAGTGGTCCACAGTTGTAAATGGATATTCATTCCTTTAGTCACAGACTGGGTCTCATTACTACTATGGCGGACCAGTAACAACGGTGCTGGTAAGCTACCGGCACCGTTGCTACCGTTCCGCCATAGTAAGAGTTGTGCTCGTGGGTGCTTGACAGCCCCCGCCAGGTCTGACCTCAGCTCGTCGGATGCACCGGCACCGTTATTAACGGTGCCGGTGCATCCGAGCTCCCCCTTCCCATTTGAGCCATATGGGGCTCAAATGGGAATGGGGATCTACCGGCACCTTCGAAAGGGCAATTATCATGTCCGCCTAACTCGGCATGACCTAGTAATTGCCCATTCGCGGGTGCCAGACCCGGATGCAACTCCAGTGGCAGCCGTGCCGGTTTTACCGGCACAGCTACCGCCAGAGTAGTTATGAAGCCCACTGTTTCAATAGTACCCAAAGGGGTGCTTTGTGTTAAAATGTAAGTAAATTGTGATATATTCAGCAACAATGGTCAACATTACTAACTGCATAGTGGCCCCTCACCCATTATGGAGGAGCTAAGGAGCCAGCCCAGTGAAACAGTGAGCACTCCCTCAGCTGCTTTATCTAGCTAATGGAGTGCTCCTGGGCTGGCTGAACTGTCAAAGGGAAACACCGTTTCCCTTTGACAGTTCAGTTTAGTTCCCCAGCCGCACATGCTCACTGAGCCATGCAAGTGCTGGGGCGTTTTGCTTTGCCAGCATTGCATAGCTCATTGGAAATGCTGGCTGGGGCACTGCATGTCTGTATGTCCGAGGGGGAGCTCCTGCGCCTCCTCGCACATACGGACAGAGCAGCTGGAGCAGCACCCACACACAGGCCAATGCAGAAGGTACGTTTATGTTCATTGTTTTTATTTAAACATGTGTATGGATGCGTTATGAGTGAGTGTATGGTGATGGATGCTCATGTGAATGATAGAGTGATTGCTGTATGAATGTGCAGCGCCTTGCATATACACATAATCATGTTCATTGTGTTAGGACCAGTGGGGCCCAGGGGACAGGGATGGTATCTTTTTACCGGACATCTATCATTCAAAACCCTCTGCCTTGTCCACAAGGCTTTTTGGGGCCTCGGTCCAAAATACCTTCAGCTATTCCTCCGCAAATACCTCCCCTCTCGAGCTCTTCACTCCTCTACCTCCAACTCCCTCAGGGTCAGTCGTTTATCAAAGAAACGAGCTGGGGGTAGATCTCCGTCTTCGGCTGGGGCCTCCCTCTGGAACAGCGCCCTGCCACTCTAAAACTTGAGGAGAACCATCTTTCTTCCTGCACTTATCAGACCTACCCTGTCTGCTGCCTTAAACGTAGCACTTGCAAATTGCTGGCTGCACTACCACTGTTTGTTGCCTTTATTATTTATTTATTGTTATTTATCTGTTTCTCCTCTGCTTCGCACTTTCCACTTCTCCCCCCTTCCATGCACTTTTCCCCTCACACTTGCGCGTTCTCAATGTCACTGGGCCTAGTAAGATCGCTGTTTTATTCTCCTCTGTTCCCCTCCCTTGCCTTGTCACGCTCTGAAACACTTGTGTACGAGCGCGATAGAAATAAAATATCAATGCCTGCCCCCTGGACTCCCAGCAACAATTGCAAACTGTTTGGCTATTTACCAATTTTTTGTTAAAAGTATGCTCTACAATGCAACATTTTAACCTATTATTTAAAAAAAAATTCACAGGGGGAAACCCCCCCGAACCTCCCCTTAATGCCCCTCCACTTAAAAAAGATTCACCAGCCGCCACTGGCCCTCAGACTGTGTTGGGAACGGGATGGGGGAACCGAGGGACTATGGTGGGAGCACAATGGGCGGGAACCATGGGATAGTGATGGGAGCAGAGTGGGGAGAGCCCTGGGTGTGTGATGGGGTGGGGAGAGACCAGCGACTGGGTAGGAGTGGGATGAGGGAGCCCAGCGACTTTGATGGGAGCAGGTGACGGCGCGCAATATATACTGTCCATTTGGCATTTCTGGGGGGTCCCGACCTGCCCAAATTTTGCTCAGGGAGGCCCTGGCCAAAAAAGTTTGAAGACCACTGGTCTAAGGATAGCAACGAGAGCTTGCCAGAGATTCTGGGTGCTAGGGCGACAAGGTCGATTGCGCAGCAAATGTTGTTGTGTTCTGGGTGGTTCTGGATAAAGCTCGTCTGGTCCTTATCTATTAGGGTCGGAAGGACATCTCCAAGACGGTGTGCTATTATTTTGCTGAAAAGTTTTGCGTCTGTGTTAAGCAACACAATAGGGCAATAGGATGTACATTCCGTGGGGTCTTTGGCTGGCTTCAGAATCAGTGTGGTAGCAGATTCTACCATGGATTGCGTGACAGACCCAGCGGTCCATAAGGAGTTAAAGAGCCTCGTCAGGTGGGGAATCAGGTCTGAGCAAAATATTTTGTAGAATTTATTTGTGAAGCCGTCAGGGCCCAGAGCCTTTCCAATGGGGAGGGATCGGATTGCCAGTTCGATTTCCTGAGCAGATATGGGCTCTTCAAGAGGGTCCCGGAGTGCCTAAGCAATCTGTGGTAGATGCACATTGAGTATACATTCCTGGGTAGTTTGGGGGTCGGCGTGGTGCGGGGAGGCATGTTCTCTGAAGAAGTCTTCACAATACAGAGTTTACCCTCCTCGGTGGACACACATTCCCCATTAGCGTCTCGTAAGGTTTCTATGCGGTTACGTCTGGTTTGTTTTTTCAGTTTTTCCCCCAAAAGCTTATTGGCCTTGTTAGCTTGTCTCGGAAGGATAGCTCAGGGGCAACGTGCTCGCCTTGGAAGCAAAACGACATGGAGCAACACAGATTCGATCCCCGGGTCCGCGCTTAGAAGCCTCTATTAAGCGCGTTATAAATAACCTATCATATCATATCATATCATATAAAAGTATTGCTTTGTAAGCATTAGAGATTGTGCTGCTCGCCCCATGTGGTGCACCTCTAGAGCTTTCCGTGCTATGCGCAGGTTTCGAAGAGAACTCTGGGATACTTTGTCCCTGTTTATCTCCTCTTTTCTTTGGAGCTCTATCTCCAGTTAGGTCTGTAGCTGCTTCCTGACCCTCCCTCTCGCTGCTGCTTGATCTATGCTATGGCTCCGAATTACTGCCTTCCCGGCGTCCCACACTGTGTCTTATCCCACATCCCTGGTGTCATTCTCACTAAAGTAGAGCCTTATTGCTTCAGATATATGGGATCGAATCAGGGGGTCTTCCAACAGAAATTCATTCAGTCGCCAGGGCGATTTGGGCAAGGGAGTCGCACGGGGTGGAGGGGCTATCTTGAGCATCACTGGGGCGTGATCGGACAGAGCCTTTGGGAGAATCTCGATAGCGATTGTCTGTGGGATGAGAGTGTCAGATTTGAGAAACATTTCCTGTCTGGAGAACCCCTTGTGTACGGCTGAGAAGAAAGTGTAGTCGCGTTCCTCCCAGTGGAAGAAGCGCCACGTCTCTAGGAGTGAGTGTTCGTGCAGCAGCGTGGTGAGTGCTATGAAATTTCTTTTGTTGTTGGTGGTTTGGGGTTAAGATGTATCCATTAAAGGGTTAACCACTGCGTTAAAATCTCCCCCCAGCATAAGGTCCATCTCTGCATGCTCCCACAGTGTCTTAGATAATGAGGTAAAGAATAGCTCCTGGTTGGTGTTCGGAGCATACAACGAAACCAGGGTCACCTTCCACCCAAAAAGCATTGCTGCCAACAAGATATATTTCCCTTCCCCATCCCACAGTTCTTTCAGCACTTTCAGGGGGGTACCCGTGCATACCAGGATGGAAACCCCTTGTTTCTCCAGGCCGCTGGAGGTGTAGACTTTATGGGGCACAATTTGTTATTGAGACGGAATTCATCTGAGGGCAAGAGGTGGGTCTCTTGAAGGAACAGGAGTGAGGAGTTAAGGGTGGCCATTCTAAGGAACAATGCTTTACGTTTCAGGAGGAAATTTAGGCCTTGTACATTCAGGGTGGGGCAGTTAACATCAGGGGTCGACATCCTGAGATCGTTCGGGTGGTTACATAGCACTATAGATGACTGTCCCCCCACTAGAGGGCTGGCCTGTGAGTTCCCCCACCACTGTGTAACCAAATTCAGGTGCTGTGTAGGGGTGCCAATCAGGGAACATGAACTGGAGTATCAACAAGGTCAGCTATGAGGTTTTCTGGAGTCTCCAGAAGGTGGCCAGCGATGACATTGTGTCAGGATAGATGCAAGACAATGCAGTAGACGTTGTGTTATGGCACAAGTAAAACATCATGAAATTAAAATAAAAACAAGAAAGGTGATAAAAAGTGTGGGAGAGATGATCTGAGCCCTCTCCATCTTAACTAACAACAACATTAGGTCAACAGTAATGGGCGTAATTCGTTCAGTGTGCCCGATCGGTATCAACTCTTGTTCCTTCCGCTTCTCACAGTGAGGCGTCCAATAATATGGCTGCAAATTCGAATATGGGTTCTCAGTTAGTGGGTCTCCTTCCGTAACTTTTAGTTCATAGGTGTGCAGTCTTTGGGCACTTCGACTGCCATTCTCCTCCATAAAGGATTGTTCAAGGGTGTGTAGAGCCTCCAGGGACTAACAGCTCTTTCAGGTTGGGGTCCGCGGTCTCCGGCTCCAAGCGTGGCCCCCCCCACCCACGGCTGGCCATCCCCTAAGTTTCCTTCTTTTATCCTTTGGCGTGGGGTTCGGGCATGAATCACCCGGCTCTTCGGCTCCCGGAACGGCGTCATTGTTGGTTTCAAGCATTATGTCTTTAGCTTCTTCCTCCGAGTTAGTGATGTAGTGTTGATTATGGAACTCAAAGGTAAGTTTACATGGGAAACCACAGCTGTAGCAGACTTTCCTAGCTTGTAGCTATGCTGTAACTTTTTCCAGACGTCTGCGGCTTGCTACAGTGTAGGGCGAGAGGTCTTGTAACAATGTCAGGGACATCCCCCGGAATCTCACCGGCTCTGACTATCTAGCCGCTGCCATACTTTCTTCTTTTTGATGAAAGAAGTGCACTCAGGAGAGGACGTCCGGTGGCAGGTTCCGTCTCTGTTGGGCAGAGGAGTAGACACAATGGGTCCTGTCAAAGACCACCTCATCTGAATTATGAAGGCCCAGCAGAGAATTGCAAAGTGCTCTTACGTAGTCTGGGTGTTCTTGGTCTGAGACTTGTCGTGGGACGCCATGCAGGCAGACGTTATTCCTTCTCAACCTGTTTTCCAGGTCGGCCTGTTTCGCCCATGCTTCCTCGAGGTGTTCCTCCATGATCTCCACTCTCTTGGTAAGCTCCACGCAGTAGTGTGCTTGTTCGCAAGTTGTGTTTTCCAGATCATTAACTCTGGACTCCAGGCCCACCAGATGTGTGTTCAGGTCGGCGCTTGATCGTGCCACGGAGTCCTTGGAGGTTTATTTCTCTAGCAATAATTCCTGTGTAATGTCCTGTTTGAAACCCCTCAGCATGCCTTCGAATACCCGTTTAGGGTCTGGAGGCGGGGCGGCCACCGGAGGCGAGTGGATGCCGGCTCTTACTGCCTGCATTCGTGGGTCCGTTGATGCTTGAGGTGCTAAGAAAGCTGTATTTCCGTTAGTTTTGCACTTCGCTGTCACCTTGGGCATTGTTGGGTGGTTTATAGGTGTATGCTCCGGAAGAATGGAGGTGTCCCCGTACAGCAGTGTTATCCCGAGACCTCAGGAGATCCTCAGAGAGTCCGCTGGGGGGCAGAGGTCCCAGCACTGAAGGGGGGATTCCGTGTGGAGGCTAAACCCCAGTCCGGGCAAGAAGACTGCTGTCAGCGCTGAACTAGGGAGAATGGCGCTGGCCTGGGGAGACAGTGCACAATGGGAGTGTCCTCCTGTATAGCAGAGGTGGAGACCTGCTTATCTGTCCTAGCCGGAGTGCCTGTGGTTCTCCATGTTACTGTCTTCAGAATGTGGGCATTGGGGTTTCAGGGGCTGGAAAAGCATAAACTGTTCAGTGGTCTCGCTTTTGTCACTCGGGGACCACCTCACTTCACAGCATGCCCCACATCGGCTTCTCGTATGCAGCAGCGGCATGGGGGGTCAAGGGGCACCAAGTGCTATATATGAGCGGGCTCCCAGCCCGCCTTGCAGCTTTGTTGGTTTCAGGGCTGGTCTGTTCCGTGCAGCGGGGGGTGGGGGAGGGGCCCCAAGTGATGTATGGTGGCGGGTAACAAGATCGCCCCGCCGCTTCATTAAATGCGGAGGGGGGCGGTAGGCGAGGGGACGGGGCCGGATCCTCCACTCCCGGACCCGGCGTCACTCCTGTACACTCCTCCCTCACGACAGCTCTGCCTCCCTCCCGTCCCTCTCAGATGGAGCGGAGGTGAGGGACTCTGTGGGAGGGGGGCTATCCCAGGTACCACCACCCCCGAACCGGAACACCTGGTTATCTGCACACGCTCCTCACCTCAGGCTGCCCAGTGCCGGCGTTCATGCTTAGTCAGGGCTAGTTGGGGGACTCTGTAGCGCTGGCCGGCAGCCTCCCATGGTCTGGGGATCCGGACGCCAAGCTTTAGGCGGTCGGGCTGCCATTTTGTTGATGTAGACGGGGCCGCATCGGAGGGAGGGATTCATTCAAATGCAGCTTCTCATGCTGCGATTTCGCCCGCCAATGCAGCTTCTCGGTCCGGCACACCTTCAACCGTCATAATGGAGTGAAAACTGCTTCTTTGCACAGCAGGTACACTAACGCGGAGCTCATGGCAGGCACAACCGCATGGCGTGCTGCCTAGCCATCCTGTGTCTTCACTTTTAGTGAAAATGACAAGACAACATGAGGAACCAAAATCGTGACAGGGTGTCCTAGAACTAGGGAGTCAGTTTTGTCTTTCAACAGGGAAGCAACGGTGACACCTCACAGAGAAGCTGGATATAGAACAGAGGTATTCAATCTGGTGGGCCCAGCCTGAAATAAAAAATAGTTTTTATAAAAGGCAGGAAAGAAAAAGCAGGCAGGAGGTCACCCCTAATGGGTTGGGGGGCGTCGACCCAGTGGCCTCCTCAACCACTATGGAGAAGCCGAGGAGCCAGCCCAGTGAAACACTGAGCACACCCTCAGTTGCTTTTTCCAGCTGAGGGAGCCCTCCTGGGCTGGCTGAACTGTCACAATGTTTCTCTTTGACAGTTCAGTTCCCCATCCGCACATGCTCAATGAGTCACGCAAGGCTGGGGCGTTTTGCTTCGCCAGCCCTGCATAGCTCATTGGAAATGCAGGCTGGGGAACTGCATGTCTGCATGTGCGAGAGAGAGCTCCTGCGCCTCCTTGCACATACAGACAGAGCAGGCAGGAACAGGGCATTTCAGCACCCATAATCAGGCACCTGCATGCATGTGCAGGAACCAGGACGGTCTTGCTTCCCGATTCCTGTTCATGATGCAGGAGCCAGAGCGCTGGAGAGGAAACTTCAGGACCGGTGCAGAAGGTATGTTTTATATTAATTTATTTTTTATTTAAATATATGTACGGATGCGTGTATACTTGTGCTATGAGTGAGTGTATGATGATGGGTGCTCGTGTGAATGATAGAATGCTTGCTGTGTGAATGTTTGTGTGTTTGTTTTGTTCTGTGGAGCTGATTTTGGGGAGTTGGAGGGTGGTGGGGGTTGTACAACAAAGGCATTTTAGCAATAATCTGCTTTCCTCCTCTGCCCCCCATCTCCTTTCATGGACACATAATCACTTTGATTGTGTGCGTGTGTTAAGTGTGTGTTAAGCACTGTGAGGCCCATGGGGCAAGGATGGTATCTTTTAACTGGACATCTATCATAGATATCTCCAGTAAATAAAATAGCACGCTTGCCCCCTTGAAACTCCAACGCCATTGAACCTTTTGGCTTTTTTTCCCAGACACTGTAGTGGGAGCAGAATGGGGGGAGCCATGTGATAGTGGTGGGAGCCGGTGGGGAGAGCCCAGGGACATTGGTGGGAGTAGGGCGGTGAGAGCCCAGGGTCTATGGTGGGGCGGGGAGAGCCCAGGGACAGGGCTAGAAGGGGGATGAGAGAGCCAATAGACTGATGGGAGCAGATAGGGGAGCCCAGGGACTATACTGGGAGTAGGTTGCGGTGACGGCACGTTATAGTTCATAGCCATTTGGATTTACTGTGCAGTTTTGGCATTTTGGGTGGGGGGTGACCTGCTCACATTTTGCTCAAGGGGGGGGACCCAGGCCAAAAAAGTTTGAAGACCACAGCTATTGGATCTATAACTACGCTATGGCAGGATTCAGGTCGGTGCTTATCACCATGTAACTGAATCAACACACCTTAAGCAATCTTGTTGCTCTTGTTGCAAAATAAGACAAAGGGTTTACTATAATCCAGCAAATCTGAAGCACGAGCTGTTCTGGGTGTTTGTTGATGTTGACAAACGCATCTTCTGCTTCCTAAGACCATGCCAGGGGTTTGGGTGTCGAATCATGTGTGAGGTTCTGAAGGTGCTTAACTATGGATATATATCCCAGGACTGATTGCCTGCAGTAAATGACCATCACGATTAACCCTCTCATCTGCTGCTTGGTCTGTGGCTTAGGGACTTTGTGTATCATTGCAATCCTATCTTGGGACAAGTGTCTTTCCCCAGCAAAAATCTCATAGTCCAGGTATCACACAAGGGGCAGACATAACTGTAATTTGTCTTTAGATGCCTTGTGACCCTTTTTAGCAGGACAAGTGTGTCTTTGTCACAAGCTTCCAAGGAGGGGGAGAATATGAGCAGGTCGACTACGTACTGCACCAGTATCGACCCTCCTGGAAACAGTACTGAATCAAGATCTTTCTTTAAGATCTGGGAAAACAGTGTAGGGCTCTCTATATTTCCCATCGGAACCCTAGTGAACGTTTATTGAGTTGATTTGTGGGTAAATGCGAAAAGATACTGACTATCTGGATGTATAGGTAAGGAGAAAAACGCTGAATACAAATCTTCAATAGTGAAATACTTGGCTGTATATGGATGACAAAATGATAGATGGGTTCGGTACCACTCGAAAAGATGGTAACACAGCTTCATTAATGTGTATCTGAAAGGTGCAGGGAACCCCGCTCTCTAGATTAGGGTATTAGCATCAAAACTAGTCTCAGAAAGAAAATTGACTATGTTGTCAAGTGTTGTGTCAGGTGAAACTCAGAAGCTTTTAGTGTTGAGCGTGATGCCCCCATATAAACCAGATATGAAACATTTTGACCAGGAAAAGCACAATCAACATATAAGGCAGCAGGATCAATCAATATAAGTGGTGCATTAAGCCCAGAGACCCCTTGCCAATCCTAAACATTGATCATAAATAGTGGCAGCGGAGGTAGGGACCTTGCCATCCCGCTTGGTGCGGTTGGCTTTCTGCCTCGATCGTCATACTGAGGCTGATGTGGGCATTCGGCTTTTCAGTTCCCAAACTCTTTACAGTAGTTACATTGGTTGCTGTATGTGGTTCAGTGATACCTTTCAGCACTGTGCCCTGACTGGAATGACAGACTCAGGTTCTCCTCTCCCTCTTCTCTGTCCCCGCCTTCGTCCACCCGTAGCAGGGCAGAACTCTCCCCTTGCCTGGGGATGTTGTAAACTCTGTATTTGCACCACCATGATCTTAGCATTAGTGCTTTCTTTTTGTCTCTCGACCTTCTCATGGAAGTGCTGTGTGGCTAATAACATTCTACTGAACCCTTTCCTTCCCATCCTATCATTACTACCTTAATTCCTTCAGTTACCTTGGGTTGCAACCCCATAACAAACTGAGCTACCACGGCTTGAGGTGCTGTAAGCGCGGCATCAACAATCCCAGGATAGTGTTCAAAACACTGCTTTAAATGTTTGAGATATTCCACAAGAATTTCAACCTTGGCTTGTTTGCATGCATTGATCTGAGCCAAATTCATCTTTTGAAGACACATTTTGAGAATAGTTTGCACCAGTCTATCAGCAAATGTTTTTAAGTCCCCAGCGATAGTAGCTTCTTCAGCTGACCAATGTGTGTGCAGCTTGAGCAAAGCAAATGTGTCTGTGGGCAGAACTGCTCATAATAACTGATTCAAGTCAACTCAAGTAGGGTGAAAGCCATCGATGATGACCTGAAGTTCCTCCTGGAAGTTAACAGGATCTTCTCGTATCTTTGGAAATCTTTGAACCATATTAAACAAATCAGTGGTGCTCCATGGGGCATGTACTGTAACTAGAGTATCGCCTCTGTAATGAAGGCATGGTATCAACAGTGACGACAGACACAAGTTATCACAGTTCAAGGTATTAAACTTCAAATGGGTTGGTTAAATGGCCTATCTAAACCTAAATCTAAAGATGGGAGCAAGCTACAGCCATCAAAGTAAAAATAACAGAATGCTAGGGGTGTGTCTGTCAAAATAAAAGGGCCTATACTAATAAACCTATTGCTAATCCTTACTTCTAAATACAAATGGTGTGGGACGATAATGTATGCAAACAGAAAATTGCTCAAGAAATAATATATTTGGGAATGATAGAGCAGTTGGCTCCCCTTCTCCATGTTTTCAGCACGGGGCAAGGCGGCACACTTGAGCTTTGCACACACCATGGCTTCTTGGCCACAAGGTAACAGTTCAAAACATAAACATCAGGGCCTTCCGCCAATGTCTCTTTATGACAGTCACTTATAGCAGAGGGCCTGATGTAACAACCAAAACACAAATGTTCCTTTTTCTTTCTCAGGTTTTCACATTCACAGGTTTCCACCTGGTGACCACAGGCTCAGACCCCTTTTCCACAATGTTCACAAGTGATCTCCCTCGTTCAGGCTCGGACCATCGATCCCCCTATTTCGGGTTCAGATCCAATGTTTACACTTGATATCAGAATCCAAGACTTTCGAATGTGCAATGGGTTTTGCTTAAACCGTCGCAGGACCCCTTCGATTCACTTCACACAATTGTATTTCACCTCAATCTTCCACTTTCGTTTCTCCTGGCCGGAAACCTTACAGAGACTTTCGATCGATCAGATTCACAGTGCCGGACCAATCTGTCAACGGTATTGTATCTTTCCTTCTCAAGTCCAAACATTCATCAGAAGTTTAGCGTTACTCGCGTCTTTCATCACACGCTTTTAACAATGTTCGTTCCAGCGCTCATCATACAAGGTTGCCGCTTGCATCCTTGACTTCAACACAGACCGGTCTTGCATTGGTCTCCCCAACTCACCAGCTGTGCTGATCTCTCTGTCGCTTCCTTGTTCTAGGAGCCAAGGACTATACCACAGCATAAGCTGCTCTTCCCTGCCCTGGTCAATTACGCGGCAGGGCCCTTGGTATCTTCAACACACAATGCATGATTCTTCAGTCTGCTTTCCTGGCCTTGTGCTTTCTGTCTTGAAGATTTCTTAAAAGTAACAGCCTTTTGCTGAAATAAAAGGTCAAGGTTGCTTCCCTTCTTACGAACCCTTCTTGTTTTGCTGTCTTTCCCCCCTCGTTCAGCTGCCGACTCTAAAATGCTGTACCTTTGGGTGCTTTGCTTCGCTCAGAGTGTGTTCTCGTGCTCTGCTTTTTATCCCTGTGGGGAAGTTTAATGGCAGTCAGGTGTGAGTGATTGTCAGTAATTGCCTGACCTTGCTTGACCATAGTAGCTGGACATGTCAGATACATGGCTCGGGTGTGAGTCTGTTTTCTCCCAGAATGGGCTGTCTGTGAGAAAATTTTTGTGCAGGGAAAGGGGGTGGGGGGTTGAGTTTCTAAATATCCTATCGGGTTAAATGGGGTAAAGGTGTTACAGGGAGGGGGAATACTGCGTCTTGCCATCCGGTGTTTCACTCCCCGAAGACCCCTCACTCAGGTGATCCTCCAACACTGATTCACCCCCAGGAACTGGATCCAAAAGCGATGGCCGTGTTATGGCCACCTGGATGACAGATCCTCTGGCACTAGCAGGTGAGGCACCTTCTGGTTTCTCACAACTCCTCCCGGGAGCTGTCTGAGTGGGAACACACCAGTACTGGTATTGGCGGTTGAGCTCGGGAATTCATTGAACGTGCCTGAGGCTGGCGAAAAAGGTGTAGAACTCTGAGCTCATATTTCAGGAATAAACAGACCATCAGGTTTATTTTGGTGGACTATTGATAAGTTGGGGGTTGAGTGGAATCTGGGCCAACTGATCGTTGATCACACATGACATTTAAGATAGCAGGGTTATAAGTGTCCAAAATATCTTCAGGGCTTTCTTTTAATGGGGGCTCCCTTTGGAGAACGGCATATAATCGTTTGTACACAGCTTTGTGGTCCGGGACCTACGGATTACAGTACTCAGTTTTCATGTATTTTACTTGCTGCTGGAGCTTTTCTTGAGAGTCTTTCAGTGCCCGGGTCGTAGTTGCTTCGGTATACCAATCGAAGTAACTATCCCATTGGCGTTGGTGTACACGTGCGCCTTTCTTCTCTAATGCCTTATGTACATTTGTTATCCTGTCTAAATCAAATGTGCCTTACTGGGGGACATGTTTAGGTGATTCACTCTGTGTATATTCGTGCCATTGTTCCCGGTACTTGCATGCTTTTGGCTAATAGTGAGTAAACATGAAGTATGCCGGACTTCCTTTCGGAAGAAGTGGCACTTGTCTAGATTACCCTGAACCCATTCTCACAGGGTTAAGACAAGGTATGGCTCATCACGGATCCAGGTCGGTTCCTAACTCTGTCTGCATCTGGATGCTATCGAGTCCTGTGGCTGGCGATGTTGTTATGGCTCATTAGCTTAACTGCTGTGCCATGTCTATTCGGAGGTTTATGTATCGCCTGCTGAGCCCCGTTCCTCCCCCACATACAGAATTTCAAAAACACCTAAAGGTGTTGGTCAGATTCAAATGACTGCTGGTTCACAGCCTATAATCCCCTATAACTCTACCCACAATGCACAGCGGTATTCATCTTTTCAGAGAAATGGGTATGTCAGCTACAAAGACAAGACAAAGCCTATTACAGCGGGGTCGCAAATGAGTTGCACATTTAGGGTTTCAAGTAACGAGGTATATGTTAAGACAAGACAATCATGGGATTCTCATCCAAATATTTTATACAGAACACATACGACCTAATCCCTGATTGGTTCTACACTACTCTGACCGGCACAACAGTCTTATTTTCTCTTAGTTCAGTAGGGAGCTTACATTTGCTGCTTTTAAACAGCAGTGGCAAGCCGCTTTTACTTTTTTGATTCAGATAAACTGTTCAATCGGCTGGGTACTTTCCTTCCTGTAATCCTGGACAATCCCGACAGATTTCAGACATCAGGTTTCAGTTTCGTTTTTCAGATTTCAAGGACGACATTGACACAGTAACCTGTGTTCACCAACCCAGGATTTTTCGATCGGCTCTTCCACACCTGCTCTGTCTGCCTTCCTTAAGTCTACGGGCTCTCTGGCTAGCTCTCCCCTCTGACGAAAAATGTCTCTCCTGGGCCCAGGGGGATCACCGAGAAGTGGTCTCGGCACCCCCCCCTTGGACCTGGCTGCACAGCAGCGGAAATCCGTTGTCGTAAGGCACCAAATTGGGGTGGGCAAATGACCACTCATGATTCTGGTGAACTGGTGAAGACTAGTAAAGCAGTAGTAAAACATAACCAAAGGCAGCACGAGACTCTGACGCAAGTGAAACCGCTGTACCCCCACGTCCCTTGGTGCACCTCGCTCATATACCCAAAGGCACACATGCCTTTCAACTTAAGAGGTGGTCCCAACAGGGCAAGGCCCCACCTTGAAACATTGTTGCTGACAGAGAACAACCCCTCATTATACAGGCCTTTGATGCCAGCTGCACTCTCCTTGCTAGTTAGTGTTTTCAGGGAGGTCAGCATGGCATAATACATTTAGTTAAGGCTACTTTACTCCTTAAAGATTCACACTGCTCTGAGGCAGGCGGGAGCACTTGCAATATGATGACTTCCGCCTGCTAATGCCGCTTTTCACAAGAAAGCGAGAACATAAAACACGTTTGCATATGACAAAAGGGAAATACCTCAGAAGCAAGAACTGTGAATGTGAGTATTCCTAGATGCTAGGCAAAAGGCCTTCACGACAAAGACATGCACAATACAATCTACCGCCTTGCATCACACAAGCTAGAGCACAGTGCGTGCACAACTGTATACAGTGGTAATATGCTATGCTATGGGAGTATGTACACTTTTGAATTTTTAAACCTTTCCTCCACACTGGGGAGTCCCAATGCAGGGCCCCCATGGACAAGGTAGGTTCCTTAGTGCTGTACTCCCCCCAAACTCCCATCCAGGGAACCTGGCTGGTACCTACAGAGGATCCTTCGTCTTCAGTGAACAGGAGCTTGGTTCCAATACAGCCAGCAGAGAGGCAGACCTTTTTCCACAGCAGTTCACCAGCACCGTGCCATGGGGATGGTTGGATGCCTTTTGACTTCCCTGTCTAGGGAAGGACTTTGGAATGGACTGCACTCCCAACAGAGGTCCAGTACATTCTTCTTCTTCTCTTGATAATCCAAAGATGAATCAAAGAAAGAAGGGGTGCCCCAGGTCTTTTAAAGTCAAATTGTCACAGGGGACTGGACCAAAGCAAGCCTGTTGTAAGGAGTCCAGTCAATGTTGCTGTAACAAGTGCTCTTTGCCTCATGACATCGCACACAGCGTACTACTTTGCCTGCAGAAAATGCAGCGGCCAAGAAAAGGTAGACATCCCTAACAGGAACCAAGTTGATGGGACACTTCCCTCAATCCTGCTTCTCCTTTCTGGCTACTCTAACTCTGCCCCTTCCCATGTCTGCTGACTTCAAAGGGACTTGGGTGATTAGCACCCTGGTGTGAGTGCTGTTTCTGCTGCACCAGTTCCAAGGAGACCTCATGGGGGATGTCCCTATGCCTTGGGGGAAGGTGTCACCCGTCCTCCAGTGGAATCAGTGGCAGCATCCTGGCTGCAAAGCAGCTGTGGAGACATTCAGACCTGACATATACATATATGTGTACTGTCACTGCTGGGCACTGCTCAAAGAGCTGACACTAGTGTGATATCAAATAGCTGTGTTTGTATAATTATGTACTCTTAGCACTCACCATGCCACCACTAGCATGGTTTACATTTACAGATAATGTGCCACCAGGCTGACTAAGGCATACAGTTATTATTATTTAGCTCAGAGGGATAGAACATTACAAAGAACCTCTGACTGCAGGAACTTTGGGTTCCAGGAGCGGTCAGAGATGCACATGTGACCTTTGAACCTGCTCTGTGCCACTCCAGAGCTGGGAATGTAGATGTCAAGAGATTCCCCAGCAAAGGCCCTACAGAATATATATGTACACTGTTTTACAATCCACTCTGATTATCACCAAGCCACGTCCCCATGCCACTGACTACAACCCTTCAATAACTCCAGAAAGCAGGTCCAATTAAAATGTGAAAATGCTTGTCTTTAAAGTCAAGAGTACAAAACCAGAATTTCTCCTCATTGTGAGAGCGTTGCATTGGGGTGGTTTTCTGCCTTTTTACTAAGATGAAATATGTTGTTCTCATCCCACAACTCTTTCCCACTATCATATTTGTATTGTTTTTGTAGGTATTTTTCCAAATTAGTTTTGTGAACCGCCTTCAAAGTCGGAAACAGAAAGTGAAATACAGGAAGTGATGGGGTACTGTTTTCAGGTCAATTAAAATAGCAATGATGTCAAATAAAAGGTTACATTTATTTAAACTTTACACCAACAACGTTGCATTTTTGGTAATCCATCCCTTTCCACAGACTTTCATACTTGTGATTCTGCACCTGCAGCCCATTACAGTTGTGCCATTCCCACATTACTACTAGTATTGATACTACATACAACACTATTATTAGTCTTCAGTGGCACTCATATTACTAATACTTTTAATGATGGCCTTACAGTTCCTCCTCCTATGGATATCCTTATGGCTGCTATTATTATTTTGGGTGGTAGTAGTAGTAGCAGAAGTAGAAGTAGTCATAGTTGTAGTAGTAATAGTAGTTGTAATATTAGTGGGCGAACACCAAGTACTGGTATTAGCACTTCTGATGGTACTTCTACCACAGCAACTGCTATTGATCTGTGCAGAATTGTTTTGGCCTCCTTTTGGATTTTGGGTTACCAATTGCTTAGCTCATTTCACTTTGGAATAAACTGATGGTGCCTGATAAAATATGGGCTCGAGGTTTATATACTCTTAGTGCAGCATTTAGTGGTGTGTCTTGGCAGCCGCAGTTATGGTTTTTATAGACAAAATACTAATATCTAGCTCAATTGAAACCCGCGGGGAGTCAATCCTGGGACCTTCAGCTGCACTATAGCATATCAATTAGCCAAGTGAGATCTAGAACAATAGACACAATCTTAGAAAAGTATTGGTTTGTTTAGCACAAACAACTCCTGTCCTTAGGAAAACTCAAAACATAAACGACAATCTCGTGTCTACAGTTCCATCAGTTCACATTTCTTCCTATAAAGTACTTCTGCATTGCTCACTATCTCTAGGGTTCACTCTCTGAAGGTTTTTGTCTCTTTTTGTTGGTCGACTGGTATCACTTCCTCTCCGTCTTGGAGGTTCCAGAGATGTGATCCATTTGACCATCTCTAGCCCGGTGGTGGTGGCTAAGTGTGGGTGGCTGGGGGATCCTCCCCATAACACCCCCACAGCCCTCAACACAAGCTCGGGGAGGTAGATGTGGCAAGGATAAGCCAGGAGACCTCTTCACAGGTATATAAAGTCTCCTTTAGTCTGTTCTGTTCACAACTCTCTCCTCTGCCACCCCTCTTCCCCCCACTGCCAGGCACTGTGCTGTGCATGACAGGTCAAAGTGTATGTGTGTTGTATACAAATGCAGAGTTACGGTGCCCAGCTGATACTGTATGGACTTGTGTCAGCCGCTTGCAAAGTGGCTGCTACATGAGGGTTTGGTGCCTTTTGCTCTTTTGTCTCTGTCTCTTGCATAGGTGTAGATTGTTCACCTTTCTGTGGGTGGTTTCCCTCTGCTCGGTATGCAGGGCAAGATTTAGCCCAATCCTTATACTGCTTCGCCTAGAGTGGCTGCAGTAATGGGTATATTATGTGTGTAGCAGTTTATAGCAGTTAGTTGGGCCATTGTGTGTGGAAGTTCCCACATCCAGCTTGACAACTGCTTCCATCACATGAAAAAAGGGGTTAGGTGAGGGTATAACCATTTGTGAGTGCGCTTAGGCCGTTAAGCTTGTGGTGTGGCGAGCTGCGTCTCCAGCACAAAGAGGTTTTACCTTAAACCTCTTGTGTTAAGCAAAGGCTAATTGTTTGTGTTGGTGGTTCGCGCTAAGTAATGGTTGATAATTCACAAAGTATATCGCAGAATTCTTCTGTACAATACATAAATTAGAAAAGTCAAGATTTGTGCTGCTCCACATTTATTTTCTTGTTATAGCCGACACGTGTTTCGACACTGGGTCATTTTCAAGGCTGTTCATTTGAACAGAATCATGTGGAAATCATCACATGTGGTGACAGTATCAAAAAGAAAAGTACATTTACATACCAAATTCATAATTTGTGGGCAGGTAGGTGTAATATGAGGAAAAACAAACAAAAACACATATCATTCAAGTATTAATGTTCAGCCTGATTGGCATTAACCTAATTTGCCCAGAGATTTGTATACAGATAGCGTGAAGCACCCAATAGCCCGTGCCCGATCCATATGTCCATGGTCCCTTTCTAGTGCTTGTGGTACTCCCAAAACATTCTCATGTTTATGTCTTGGTTACAATTGCTCAGTGGTTAACATTTAAATGGTTGATTGGTGCCACCTGATTAGTAGACTCCAGTGAAGCCCACTCTTGTGTCTCCACGGGGTAGGCAAAGAAATGTTAGATAGAACTCACCGCTGGTAATATTTTACTGTCTAGTCTCTGCGTTTACTCTGTTTATTATTAACGTATCTAGGATGTGCATGTAATATTGGGTCACTTACTTGGGTGTGTGCTATCTTGTCTGTATTATCCAATATATTATTTCTCCAGCATGGGGTCTGGCATGGATTCACATGCTCATGAATATTCCCCGTCGTCAGGCTGGGAATCCTCGGTAAAGAAAAAACCAGTATCAGTTTCGTTTCTGATCTGTCTTTCGTAGTAATAACCAATCACTGGTCTCTGCGTCATACTGACCACAGCCAATGACTGCCCTCTACCTAAGCACCGCCTCTGGCAGCCATCTTCAGATTTTTACCGCACGTTCATGTGTTGGGATCCTCGTGCTATTGCTCTCGAGCGTTAGTGCTAATTTTTTCACGTTTTTTCTCAAAACTTCGTTTTTTCGGTCAAAAAGAGCCTCAAGCTCCACCGATTCTCCATCCGATCAACGGGGACCCGTGTCGGATTCGTCTGCGCCCCTCAAGGGTGAAGATTTCGTCGAGCTACGCTTTTGGAGGACTCCAGAAGTTTCTCGGGCCCGGTCATGGCCCAGGAGAAGGGAAGCTCGACGCCCGGAAAGCTGTTCAGGGTCTGCCCTGGATGCCAGCTGCAGAACGTCTTCAAGGAGGACGAACACTCTTTTTGTCTTTACTGCCTACATGAGGACAAGACGCACGTGGAGAAGGACTGTGCGTTTTGCGGCAACATGTCGGAGCGGACCATGAAGGACCGCCATCAACGTCTCGCCAACTGGCTGGAAGGGAAGAGCCCGTCCGGCGAGAAGAAGAGGAAGAAAGCCGAGCGGTCTTCTAAGACCTTTGAGGACGCCCCGGCGACGGGGGTCCAACATAAGGCCAAGCACCGCGAGTCCGCTGGCACCGGGAGCGCCGAACGGTCGGGCTCTACGGGCGCCAGGCAGGGCGCACCCTCCCCGGCACCATCAACCACGAGCCAACGCTCGGGGTCGGGTAAGAGGAAGGCCGAGCACCCGGCGAAGCTCCTGGAGAGTCCCCGGTCGAGCTCGAAGGCGGAGGGGGAGCGAGGCAGTGTCCCCCCCTCAAGGATAAGGCGGTGAGCGCACCTAAGGTGGTGAAGGCCTTAATCCATCCGGCCAAGCCCTCTATCGAAACTGTCGCGGCGGCCCTGGCTCAGCCTGTGGAGGCTACACCAGTGGTGGCGACCTCGGGGCTCAGAGTCTCCCTGCCACCTTGGAGGGAGTCCTCTTTTGTGCCCATCGATAGGACCCCCGTGAAATCCCCCGTGGGGAAGAAAAAGGGGGGGCAGGGCGTCGTCGTAGATTCGGCCTCAACCTCGGAGGAGGAGCTGGTCGAAGTCTTAAGCCACGGCCTCGTCGAGGGTACCGACGGGGCCCCTGATCGCCCGTCGGATTCCCCTCTGCCAGCGGCGCGAGACAACTCGGCGGCCATTTTGTTGGCTATACAGTCCTTATGCTCAGAGATAAGGACGAGAATACCGTTGCCGACGGAACCTCTCCCGTCGGGGGACCCAGAACCGGGACCTTCTGGTGTTCCCCCTACCAAGAAAAGAAGGATCCACCCTCCGCCTCCTTTTCAGCCGTCGCGCCCCTTCCAGCCCTCCTCCCCGTCCACCCGAGGGGATGATACGGGGACTGACACGGCAGCGACGGGTACGGACGACGAGGTATACGACGAGGATGTACCGTCGTCGCCTCCCACCAGGGCTTCTCCGCCCGATGAGATTGGATCGTTCCACTCCATGATCACCAGGGCATCCGAGCTTTTCCAACTCTGCCCTGAGGAGAAGAAGAAGGAAGGCTTCCTTTATCAGCGGCGCGAGGCCAAGAGGAAGACGGTCCTCTCAGTGCCTCTATTGGACGACATTTGGGATGAGGGCCTCACCCTCCTCAAGAACCCTTCCACGACGCCAGCTAGAAGAGACCGGTACGAGAAGAAGTACCGGGTCCCGGACACGGCCCCCCTGTGCCTCCGGGCGCAGCCCACCCCGGACTCCGTCGTCTCCGCGGCGGCCAGGAAAAAAGCGGGGGGGGTGCGGCCTCCACATCGACTTCCCCACCGGACGGCGAGGGAAAGAAATTGGACGCTATGGGACGCAGAGTCATCTCGTCTGCGGCGACGACGATTAAAGCGGCCAACGCCTTGGCTATCGTGGCCCGCTACGACAGGGAGCTCTGGTACAAACTGGCTCCCCTGCTGGACTTCTTGCCGGACGACAAGAGGGCAGAGGCCCTGGAGATCCTGCAGGAAGGTGAGGTGGCTTCGGACCACGCCATTACCGTTGCGACGGACATCGCCGACACTGGGTTCCGGCAGTTGGGCAACAGCGTTTGCCTTAGGCGGCGTGGATGGCTCAAGGCTACGGACTTCCGTCAAGACGTTCAGACCAGAGTCCTGGACATGCCCTTCGATGGGAACAACCTGTTTGGGAAAACAGTGGACGATTCCCTTCAGGCCATTAAAGCGGACACCAAGACGGCCCGGGCCCTTGGAGTTCTGCAACAGTGACGGACGCCCTTTCGGAGCAGCGGAGGCAAGGGCGCCTCCAAAAGTTCCGGCGGCGGTTTCTCCACCTACCGTCAAGCGGCCCGCTCGTCGGCTCAGGAGGCCTACAGAGGACGAGGCAAGTCTGGCGGACCCCGCCGTCGTCGCCAAGGAGGTCAAGGCGGCAAAGCCTCGTCGAAGCAGGATTGAACCGGCCGTGGGGTCGGGCCCCCACCGAAGCACCCCGGTGGGAGGCCGGCTGGCGAGCTTCGTCAGCGTGTGGGAGTCCATCTCCACCGACCGTTGGGTGCTGGACGCCTTGGCCCGGGGCCACGCGCTCGAGTTTCAAAGAAGGTGTCCGCGCGTCCCCCCCGTGGCCAGGAAAGAACTTCACGTCCCTCAACTTCTCCTGGAGGTAAAGGCGATGCTCAGGAAGGGCGCCATCGAACTCGTCCCAAAGAGGCTTCGGGGCTCCGGAGTTTACTCGAGATACTTCCTCGTGAAGAAGAAGACGGGGGGATGGCGCCCCATCCTGGACCTGCGACGTCTGAACAAGTTCACCAAGGCGCAAAAGTTCCGGATGGTCACCCTCCAGCACGTCCTGGGTCAGCTGGAGGAAGGAGACTTCCTGTCGTCGTTGGATTTGGAGGATGCCTACTTCCATATTCCCATCCTAAAGGGGCACCGAAAATTCCTCAGGTTTGTGGTCCAAGGGCGTCACTACCAGTTCAAAGCCCTCCCCTTCGGACTACGGTCGGCACCCAGGGTATTCACCAAGTGCCTTGCACCGGTGGCGGCGCAGCTGCGCCGCGAGGGGATCCACGTCTACCCCTACCTGGACGACTGGCTCATCCGAGCCAAGACGAGGGAGCTCGCCGTGGATCACACGGCAAGGACCGTCCAACTTCTCACGGACCTGGGGTTCTCCGTGAACTACGCCAAGTCCCACCTGGTACTCGCGCAAAACGCACTGTTTCTGGGAGCGAAGCTCGACACAGTGTCCCTTCTGGCCTCCCAGTCGGAGGAAATGACCAGGTCCATCCTGGGCAAGGTACAGCGGATGTTGGTTTCCGACGCGGCCAAGGTGAGGTCCATCAAGTCCCTCCTTGGAATGATGTCTTCTTGCATCTACCTCATTCCCATGTGCAGGCTCCGGATGCGCCCGTTGCAGGAGTTCCTGGACGCGCGCTGGATCCAAACGACGGGCGGCTTCGAGGAGAGGATCACACTCGACGAGAGTTTCCGCCGAGCGGTCCGGTGGTGGGGCATCCGCGCGCATCTGACGGCGGGCATGGACTTCCAGACCCCAGACCACCAGGAGACAGTGACCACGGATGCCTCCCTGGAAGGGTGGGGAGCGCACACCGAAAATCTGCACGCGAGAGGCCTTTGGCTCCCGACGGAGAAGTCCCTCCATATCAACGTCCTGGAGCTCCGTGCAGTGTTCTGGGCCCTCAGGTCCTTCCTTCCGTCCCTCAAGGGCAAGGTGGTGAGGATCTTCACCGACAACACCACCACCATGTTTTACATCAGGAAACAGGGCGGAACCAGGTCCCCAGCACTGTCCAAGGAGGCGCAGGACCTGTGGCATTGGGCCGTCGCCCAGAGGATGTTTCTGGTGCCGTTTCATCTGGCAGGGATAAAAAACACCATCGCCGACTCACTCAGCAGGGAGCTGCGCTCGTGCCACGAGTGGGAACTACGGCAGGATCTAGTGGATCGCCTCTTCCGACGGTGGGGCACACCCCAGATCGACCTGTTTGCGACGGCGACGAACTCCAAGTGCCGGAGGTTCGCCAGCAGGTTTCCCCAGGCGAGGAGCATGGGCGATGCTTTCTCGTTCCCCTGGGAGGGCCTGTTCCTCTACGCGTTCCCTCCTTTGCCACTGCTAATCCGGCTCGTCAACCAGCTCAAGAGGTCATGGTGCAGGATGATCCTCGTCGCACCTGCGTGGCCGAGGCAGATATGGTTCCCGGACCTTCTGGACTTGTCAGCGTCCCCGCCAATCAAGCTGCCGGTGGACGCGGATCTACTCTCCAGGGAAGGAGGCGCCATCCTCCACCACGACCCGAAGTCGCTGAACTTGCAGGCCTGGCTCCTGCAGCGCTAGAGTTTGGAGGATACGACATACCGGCCGACTGCAGAGAGGTTCTTGCAAAGGCCAGGGCGTCCTCGACTCTTAAATGCTACGGACACAAATGGAAGAGGTTCTCTGTCTGGTGCCACGCACAGAAGATTAACCCTCTACGGATTACGGCTCCCCAGGTACTGCCGTACCTGCTGACACTGGCCAAAGCTGGACTGGCAGACGCGTCCATCAAGATTCATCTTGCTGCGATCTCCCGATACACCAGAACCACGGGGCGGACGTCCTTGTGGTCTCATCGTCTGGTGAAAGAGTTCATGAAGGGACTGTTCAGATCGTTCCCGCCGGTGAAGGCTCCGGCCCCGGCGTGGGAGCTCAACGTGGTGCTGACCAAGCTCATGGGACCTCCGTTCGAGCCTCTGCACTCGGCCCCATTGAAGTTTCTGTCGTGGAAAACAGCGTTTCTTGTGGCCATCACCTCCGCACGACGGGTGGGAGAGATCCAGGCCCTTTCCTGCAAGGCCCCGTACTTGACTTTTCACGACACGAGGGTAGTGCTCAGGACGCACCCCTCCTTCATGCCCAAGGTACCGTCGGACTTCCATCTCAACGAACCCTTGGTGTTGCCTGTGTTCTTCCCGTCGCCTTCGTCGCCGGCTGAGAGGACTTTGCACTCGCTGGATGTGGCTAGAGCGCTGAAGTTCTACGTGGACCGCACGAAGTGTTTTCGGAAGACGTCACAACTCTTTGTGAACTTTGGACCTGTCAATCAGGGGAAGGCTCTCTCGAAGGCTTCCATTTCCAGATGGCTCTCCGGCTGTATCATGTACTGTCATCGGTTGGCAAACCGACCGCTGCCTGGCTGTCCGAGAGCCCATTCCACCAGAGCGATTGCAGCTACCACAGCGTTCCTTTCTGGTGTGCCCCTGCTGGACATATGCAGGGCTGCTACGTGGAGGTCGACGCACACCTTCACGAAATTCTACTGCGTCGACCGGGATTCCAGGGAGGAGTCCAGGGTCGGCCAAGCAGTGCTGCGCAACCTGTTCGCCTGAGGTGAGCCTGGTGAGGAGGTAAGATGCTTAATGTTGAGTTTGATGTAATGCTTAATGTTGAGCCTTTGCCACCTCCCGTGGTTGTGCATGTGTGTACTGCTATGTATTCTTTATTCATGAGCATGTGAATCCATGCCAGACCCCATGCTGGAGAAGGAACAAGTTACTGTTGTTCTCCAGCATGGGTCTGGCATGGATTCACATGCGAACCCTCCCGCCTACCCCTCTGCGGCTCTTCACTTGGTCATACTGCCACTTCACGTGCTTCCAAATCTGAAGATGGCTGCCAGAGGCGGTGCTTAGGTAGAGGGCAGTCATTGGCTGTGGTCAGTATGACGCAGAGACCAGTGATTGGTTATTACTACGAAAGACAGATCAGAAACGAAACTGATACTGGTTTTTTCTTTACCGAGGATTCCCAGCCTGACGACGGGGAATATTCATGAGCATGTGAATCCATGCCAGACCCATGCTGGAGAACAACAGTTACAGGTAAGTAACTTGTTCCTTGTCTCCTATTGTTAACCTCTCTTTGATTGCTAAAAAGGAGTAATAGATACTGGACTGAGTATGAGTTAGCTTCTGTGCCTAATCAGCATTTGTGGCTGGAAACAATCTGCCATGCCTTACCTCAAATAGGGTCTCATTCCATTACTGTCGTAACGTATATTGTCTAGAATGTAGCCTTGGTCTCTAGTCCTGTAAAAAGCAATGTGCCACGAGCATGTAACTTCAACTACTTGTTAAATTGCATTTATTTTTGCAATGAAGTACAGACTTAGTTGGAGTACTATGCACACAACGGTGCCTCACCAAATATTCTTTCTTCATATAACTTCATACAATTGTTAGTTATAACTTCATATAATTGTTAAATTGCATTTGTTTTTGCAATGAGGCAAGGACTTAGAGTACTAAGCGCACAACAGCGCCTCACTAAATATTCTTTCTTAAACTAATGCGGCAGGTACCCGACCCCTCGTATTGACTTGTAAAATGAAGAGAGTTGCTAGTCCTGTAAGAGGCTGTGGGCTTGTTACCCTTCTTCTTACCTTCAAATATCCTGCTTTCTATTCGATGAGGTTGATCCCAGGCTCCTCACGCGTGTGGAGTCATGCATACGTGGGACATCACATGCACGTTGCGTGTGACGTCACGACTGTGTTTTCATCAACATGCTCTGTGAAATCGCTTGTTCAGCCTTTACAACAACCGCATTGATGCGGTTGAGTGTTCTATCTCGCATGTTACTGATTGATGGTATGTGTGAATAAATTATAAACGTATGTGCTTATCAAAATCTCATTCTTTTTTTTAACTTGCTGTAGACTCGAATTATCTCGTGTATTATTGTTTGGGGATATGCATCAATACATTATAGAAGTATATGGGATGATGTATGGGTGAGTGGGTGCAATTCTGTCAACTATTTGTTGACCGAACAACCGGGTTTGCATTCCATACAGCCCATGATGTCCTCATTGTCCTTTGCCAAGCTACGTGATGGCTATGTTTTCCATCGGCGCCAATCCCGCATTAGTCGTATGTTAGTGCATGAAAACCTCTTCTGCTTCGTTTGTAGAGTATGTCGAGCCAGGGGTTTCTATATGCCAGAGTAGCCAGGGGTCCCTATATGTATTTTGAATGACATATAACATTAATCCCATCATGGAAATTGGGGATAATAGGACCTCTGATTATTAGATCATTAAAACAATAACATTTAAGTTACTTAATTTAAATTGGTCTCTAGTGAGCATTGCAGTGGTATATTGGGTGCTCCAGCCATCCCTTCTGGTTTGGATATGTTAATAATAACATCAGCGTCGAAACGTGTCGGCTGTAACAAGAAAATAAATCTGAAGCAGCGCAAATCGGAACTTTCTAATTCATGTATTGTACAGAAGAATTCTACGATTTACTTTGTGAATTATCAAACATTACCTTAGCGCGAACCACTGGCACAAACAATTACTCTTTGCTTCCATCACATGGGCCCCTCATTCTGGCCAAAGGCCACTTTACTGCAGCCTCATTGTGCAGTGTGAAGTAGACGATGGCCAGAGAAAATGACCTTGTCGACTTGTAGTTTTTCTTGCTCTGGGTGTGATCCCCCCCATGAAGTTTGCATGCAGAAAGATTAGTATGGTGGACATCAAGTTGACTTTCTTGTACCTTTCTTGATACAGTTAAAATGCCACAAGACTTTTGAACAACATGTGTACTATCTCACCTGGGGATGGTTTTAAGACACCAACGATGACCTGCTCATCCTCCAGTGTAATGACTAGCAATCGTTTTTCAGGCATTGGTTCACCAGTGTGCTTCTTTTTTGGAGCCAATTGGTGGTGGCCAGAGATCCCTGCTATGACAAGGATCAATTTTGGCAAGAGGATTGTTAGGTAAGATTTCTTAATTGTGGGTAATTTTCCTTCCATGTGGCAACCCCTAAACTTTTTGCTGTTGTTTTCACCATGATCTAGACTTTACCAGAGAAGTGCAGCCTTCTGCCACACTCCTCTGGGCTTTCGCTCCATTCTTACGGGGAAAGGGACATGCCCTTAAGACAGTCAGTACCAGGAAACATTGTTTTCGGTAGTTCTTTTATCATGTTGCAGCTTTCGCGCAACATGGCACAAGAGGGCACTGTAAGCTAAATTACTGCTCTCTTGGGTCTCAAGTCTTCTACAGGCCCTAGACACTCTCTTTGGATTGTTAACGAACGGTGTAAGTGAATCACGGACGGGACTGGTGGCAGCGATCGTTTCTTTGTGTTTTGAGCTCCTTTTGGCTGTTTAAGTGCATTTCTCGTGCTTAGCCCAAAATGGTGGCCTGGCTTCCAAAATGGCCAGACCACAAGGCTCTTTGTCCTGCCCGCTGACCGTCTTGCCCCCTTCACCTTCCCCAGGTCGAACCGACCCGGGGCCTTCCTTATTTGGGCATGTACTTTCCCGCGAAACACAGATGCTTTCGTGGGTTTCTAAAGGCCTTGTGTGCCTCCAGGATGTGGGCTGGGATGTCTGGTCCCAATACACATCCTGGGTGCCAGAGAGTCTAGTGTGTCGTGAATGCCTGAGACCACAGTGGTCTGTGATAGGTCCACGTATGGTGTGAGTGTTTTGTGAGCAGATCTCCCATTGGGTCCCCTCCGTTTTGGCGCGAAGGGAACCGTGGATAAGAGGAGGCTGGAAACACCACTACCATGTCGATCTCCTGAGTTCTCATGAACAAAGGAATACAGGAGCCAAGTATCCTGCAACTACGAGGCTGAACCGAGGAATCGCTGGTGACCCGCTGAAGAACTGCTCCTCTGCACCGCTGTCACTTTGTGAGACCCTTTCTACCTCTGATCGAACGAGAAGGCCTGTACTGGTACTTCGACCCTTTGGAATAGTGGGAACAACTATTCTCGGCATCTTCACCATCTCCTGCACGTAAGCCTTCGGAAGTGTCTCTGGGCCATCCAGTGGACTGACCAGCCTACCCAGGAGCCTTGCTCTGTAACCGCCGTCAGGTTGCTGCTGTATTACGAGTCCTTGCCACTCTCACATGATTCGTACACTTGGCATTCCCAGGTCTGAAGTGAGCAGTGTACATGGGCTGAAATACACACGGCCGCTCCGTTGCCCTGCTGTGGTAACAAACTGTGCGGGTTCACTGCGTTTGGGACATCCTCAACTCTAGCTTCTGCTGCTACGGAATCTACACGACGCCGAGACGTCCCCTGCTTGTATCTGAACCTGCTAGCACTGAAACTGACGCGGAGAAGCCTGGGTCTGCCTGCATCGGGGACCGGTGAGTTGCATTGCTAGGAACTGGTCGCCCTCCTGCAGTAGCCCATAGCTTTTCCCCTCTGTGTCAAACAGCACTCCTTTCCGTACTCGCGCTCTGCTTCTGCCCACAGTGGAGGCTGCGCTTGAGTCACGGAGCTCTGTTCATCTTCATTGGTTCACCGAACTGAACTGCCTGATTCCCTCGAGGAGATTCCCCTTTGCCCGTTAGCACCCGCGTGTGCAGGTACTTTTGAGCACAAGGCTCCACTCTTCGTAGGGCTCGGACTTCCTTCTAGTTAGGTGCCTCTGAAGGCGGACTGGGTCTAACTATTATTCGCACTGCCTGTTTTCCTCCCCATCTAGGTGGTCTGCACATTTTGTGCGTCTAACTCGTTAGACTCGTTAATTGTATATATATTGTATTTGATTGTGATGTGTTGGTTTACTTGGGTTTTATTGTGATTTCTCGCTATGGTCAATGTTACATAGGCCTTGTAATAAATGTGTCTATATTTTTAATATAACACCTGCTTGAAGTAATTTGTAAGTGTCCTTGCTTTGTGTGATCATTGTGGGCTTTCAGTCACCCTCACTCCTCTTGAGACCTAGTCTTGACCGCCGTGACCGCTACCTTGATTGGTCTGGCTTGTCCAGAGGTTACCCTGTTCCAAGAAAATAGGCTGGCCTTCTGAACCTCTGCCCCTCCAGGACAGAGTTCAGAAATCCATCTTAACAAGGATTACTTGTGTGCCAATGTGCAGTGGACAGGTTTGTGATGCTGAGGTTGACGTTACCATCATGAGCAGGCTACTGTTAAGTCGAGTGAGCAGGGTGTTGATGTGAGGGAGTACTGGGATGAATGGTAAAGCAGTGAAAGCGGTGGCTGTAAGTTTCATTTGCGGGTGCTTGGCTCTAGTGGTGCAATTCACAGCATGCTGGTGTCATGATCCTTTGTCTGGGGTTGTTCATTGATTATAAATTGCAAGTGTGCCCTTTCCACATGTTCCTTTTGCACCATCCTCTTTAGGAGGCACACATTTTTCCTGAAGAGATGGTAATGCTGCTTCTGGGTGCACAGTTCAGAGTAAAAGATTTGCATCTAGGAGAGCAGGGTGAGAGCGCTGCCTTGCTATTGCCATGCTTTTCTCTGGGCAGCTCTACGTCTTTAGCATTCCTGGACATCACCCTTATCCTCATGATACATTCCTAGCACCTCCCCACTTATCCTCCACCCACACAATGATGTCTGCTGGCTCCCTGTGCACTCCTTGTGCCTCCACACTGTCGGGAAGA
This sequence comes from Ambystoma mexicanum, assembly GCF_040938575.1. Lineage (NCBI taxonomy): Eukaryota > Metazoa > Chordata > Amphibia > Caudata > Ambystomatidae > Ambystoma > Ambystoma mexicanum. The sequence continues at coordinate 1,143,614,495 of NC_090935.1, read as the reverse complement.
TCATTGCCAGATTCTGACCACTGCTCCTTTTCCCACCGCAGAGTGTCTTGATAGGCAGGTTGGTGTGGCTGTTGATCATTCTTCCACTTAACTATGCCATTCAGTGTCAATGCATCATCTATGATGACACCCAGCACTGGCAGAGTTGTTGGTGCTAAAGAAAAGAAAACATCATGGTAATGTCATGGGCCCTCATAATGGGGAAGAACACAGCAGGCAGTACTGTATCAAACACTGCCAATAGAGAATGAATGGAACTCGTGTAATGGAAGGTGCTGCAACATGCTTCAATGGGTAAAACACAACACACAGAGTTTCACACCTTTCCAATGATGATACAAACTGAATGAGACACTTGCGATGGTATGCAGAGTCAAACCCTCCCAATGGCACTGAAAACGGAAAAGTGCAGCAATTTCACCTGGGTGGTGAAAAGGGCGTCTTGTTTGCCTGAAGTGCTCCGATCTTTGCCTTTGGGGGGTTACGCTTTCCTTGGCCTTCTGAGGTCTCCTCCGTTCGTGGCAGGCACATCATTCACATCCCAACATTGGCTTATCGACGAAGAGGGGCATTTTGTGCGGCATAATCCACTGCATGTTGTAGAATCTACGTATATTCCTTACTCTGTCCAGAAGTGAGCCGACTGCAAAAAAAGTTGCACGTTTTGGCCATCACCCCTCGATTTTAAGTGCTACATGGACTGCTGTCACTTCAGCAGAAGCTGTATCGTGCACGTGTTTCTTTTACGTGCCGCCATGTTACGGCAGGGTTTTAACTAGAAGGCTTTTATGCACACACTTCACAGGAAATACATTGCAGCGTCACGGCGACAAGTCTGTTTCACGCGACAAGTCTGTTTCATTCTTTCCTATAGGCAGGAAACTGCAGGCCTCAGCACTCGGCCGGGTGTGAACGAGTGGAGGAGGAAGACTAGCGAGGGGGGCAGGTTCAGCTCAGAAGTGATTTTGAAGAGGCTGTTTCTGTTGGATAAGGGCTGTTCCCTTTGAACTGCAGATTTCTTCTGCGTATAGTGTAGGATGCTTTCCAACCAAGCTCACGATGCATCTGGTGTGTGTGGTAGGCGCCAACAGGCCCCATACATTCTGGCACATATACAGTACAGGCTGTACTCTACATTGTATCTCAGAAAAATAAGAAACACAAACTACACTACTAGCAATATATCATGTAAAAACAACAGGGAATAAAGAAGAACATTAAATAATATGTAACAATAAACCTTGCGAATCCGGTGCCTATTTCCCACAAAGAGAATCAGGGCTAACTTAAAACAGTGTACACATAGTAAATAAATAACTTGTGCAACATCTACTTTTCACTGACTGCATTCAAAATAACATTGGTGGAACGAATGGAAACCTGGGATCTAGTAGATTTAGGGGTCACACAGTTGACAAGGAGCTTTTCCAGTTCATGAAGCACACACTAGCTCTGAACCCTGGTTCCTAATCTATTGCATGCACACCAGGTATGCGCCAAACCTCCCAGCCACCAGTGTTCTAGAGAACAATGAATGCCTGGATGCCTAGCTGCTTGAAGTGCCCCTGCGTCGCACTCTCCTCCTCTCTGCTGTGCGTTTGTGGCCTATGCCACTGCATGGAGATGCAGATGCTTTGATCGGTGTAGAACTCCAATAAACCGCCTAGTGGTAAAATGATAAGCAGCGTCTCGGAAGGCTGTGACTGGCGTTGTCGGTCTAGAAAAATGGACACCTCTCACGATTGACGGCAAACGTATTTTGGTGGCCGAAGACCAACCGTCTCATGTACATAACGATAGAAATACAGGTTTCCGAGTTTGACCAATGAGCGGCCATTTTCATGTAACAAGGATCGCCATTTTGTTTTCTAACGATTGCTCATTGCTTTCTGTTCAAACTGCTTCGCAGCACATTTCTGCTTACTCTGCTCGACTGTTAACATTGTTGTCTGAACGTGAAAGGACAAGGCTGCGAGGCTAATAAGGAGTTCCTTGAAACACAACGTAGGCAGCTCCGGAGAGGAATGCCCGGCTCCCTCCCGAATCTAGCCTTGAAGGAGAGCCACAGGGCATTTAATCATTTCACAGCTGCCAGCCAGTCTCGTTATATGGTAGAAAATGTTAGAATAAAGCAGCTAAAGGCTTGAATTATGCTCTTCTTACGGCCCCCTTTCCGATCCCTGTACAGCGTGTCGGCTCCCAGGACACGAATAGCACCTCAAAGACAGTGGCGGCTGGTGAGTTTGAAAGCTGGTGGGGCGTAAATTTCCCAGGGCGAATATAGTCGCGAGCGCGCGCAGCGCGCGAGCCCGCGAGCCCACCCCCCCCAAGGGGGGTGCGGGGGGGTTCTCCCCCCGCGAAAATTTTGGAAAAATGGCCTACAAAATGTGCAATTTACTGTCCAAAAAACCCACCGAAATATGAAAAAAGCATTCGGTTTTACATATTAATGGTGGTACACTATTCTTACGTGTGCAAGTGTGATGGTGTATTTTACAGCAGCTTGTACCTTCTTTACTACAGATGAACACAAACAGAGTTGGAGTGCCCTGAGCACCAAACCCTACAAAAGACTCATGCTAGCTCACCTCGTTTTGTAGAATGGTCACTGCAATGAACTCCTTCGCAGGCTATGGGAAATCCAAATCCCCGAAGGTGCACTGTGGAGGTTGAAGTCTGATGTTTTTAGTTGCACAATTGCCCTGGACTGGTTGGATTTGTTCATGTAAGGTGTTGCTGATGGTCTGTAAAGAGAAAGCGAGAGACTGATCTGAGAAAGGGCAACATAGGCTTAGAGCAGTATTAAAATGGTTTTCACACATGAAGGAGAGAGAGTTAACTGCTTGTAACATTGAAGCTGCACCAGAATAATCATTAGTACAATGTGTAAAGAAAGTACCAGCAACTACCACCATGTGCCAGTCATCAGTTGTATAACGCTGCAATATAAACATTTTTGTAATGTTTTCGTTCTGGGGCTTTAAAAGTGCGCTTTGCGGAGCTCACATTACAAAATTAATTTGCTGCAGCCCTTAAGGCACCCGATTTATAAGCACTCTACGTGTCCTTCGCTGAAGTCCTGTTAAAAACAGCATTGGCAAAGCCACTGAGATCCTGTTCAAACACAAGCATTGACAAAGCCAGCATTTTGGCCTTGTGCATACGATGTAAGCTTCTGCCAGGCACTGCTATTAAATCATGATGCCCAGGAATTTGCACCATGTTTCTGCTTCTACAACAACAGGTAGTTAATTCTGCTACAGCTGTGCCTGGCAAGTGGCACTGTGCCTGGCAGTGTAGCTGTGCTACAGCTGTGCCTAGCCACAACAAGGGATGAAGGGGTGAAGGTAGACAGATCAAGCAAGCACAACACAAGGCAGTGAGCCGAGGTCAAAGGGGAAGGTGGGTAAACAGCAAGAAGAAGCACAGGCTGACAGTTAAATACACATGCACATACAATAAAACTAAGGTTTTCCCTTGTAGTCTCGTTAAGTTATACCCAGAGTTAAACTTAACAAAACCGTTTGCCCTTTTATCTACTAAGGCCACATTTCGAGCCTCACCCTAGGATCCCAATGTCACTGCTGCATACATACTACAAGGGACGGGCGTGTCCACGCACAGCACACACACACATGGGACGGGACTGAATCTGGTGCAAAGGACGGGAGGTCAGGCATTCGAAGGGAATGAAGGGATATATGTGACTTTTTTTGTAGTCCCTAAATCAAGAGTTCGTCTGATTAACTCCTTTGGGTAGTTGCTCAACATTGAGGTTTGGATCAGTGGAAGGTGAGACGGGACAGACATTGCGCACGGTGAGTAGCGGGAGGTGGCTGCATTGTTGGCATTAGCCATGATTGTGGAGAGGCACATCTCGCTGTCCAGCTGGACCCCGAGGATCGAGGATTGCGGCGGCAGGTGAAATGATGCCCAACGGGAATGATGAGATGTGAGAAGAGGTGGCATGTGACACTATGGATGTGAGCACTTTAAACAGCTTTGATTTGGACGAATTGAGCATCAGTCTGCGATGCCCTTCCCGCAGTGCCAGAGGGAGTAATTTTATCATGAGGAAAGGGGGAGCAGATGTGCACTGCTACGCTCTCCTGGATGATAATGGGATTTTGCTTGTAGAATTAAGGCTGCAGAGCCAACTCAGCTATGCAGAGGGGTATCTGACCACACCTCGAGTCATTATTGGTGATAAACCCGAATGAAACACATGCCAGCAGAGCCTCTGGCGGTGTGCCCCGTGTTATCCTGCTTGTTCTCTTGCTTACATTCTTTTGCTTCCAATCGCTCAACACCGTTTTGAAAAGGTGAACGTGTGCTAAAGTTGTGGTTTATTTCTACCAAAATCAGTCGACACCAGTTGTGCACAACATGGCACTTTCTCGAAGTTGTTATGAGGGTTGACCAATTGTCGGTATTAAGATAGCTCAGCGGGTTGAGCGCTTGCTGCTGCGATCAATGTGTGATCGGCAGGTCGCAGGTACGAATCCTGGCAAGGCCAACTCAGCCTTTCATCCTTCCGAGGTCGATAAATGAGTACCAACTTCGGCTGTGATGATATGATAAATGTATGTACATGTTCTCTGTAAAGCCCTTTGACTTAAGGCGCTATATAAATAACAAATCATCATCTAGCTTAAGATTGGATGGCATGTGCCATTGTGTGCCCATTAGGGGAGAGGTAATTGGCAATGGACGGGCATCACCACTCGCTCCCCTTAAATTTCCCTTTCATGGGAGCTGACAGTAAAAGCACAGTGGCTTGCACCGCGTCAGGCATCTGGCTGTCCATCGCCTGGTAATGTGAGGCACACTGTATACATTGGCCCTCGGAGGCAGAGCCCACGTTTCCGTTAGCCGCGCGGCCCGCAACCACTCCCGGCGCATCTGCTTATTGTGCCGTTTTATATTTTCGCCATTTTTCAACAAAAAATGCCGAAAATATAAAACGGCACAAGTCACCACCAGGAAGAGCCTGGCTGGCAGGCAGAGACCCTCTCCCTGCCAGGGCTCTCCCAGTGGTGACTTGTGCCGTTTCCCGGCCGTTTTATATTTTCGGCATTTTTTGTGGAAAAATGCCGAAAATATAAAACGGCACAATTAGCAGATGCGCTGTGAGTGGTCGCGGCTGCCCGCGGCTGGGCAGCAGCAGCACACGCCTGCCTGCCCTGGGTTATCCCAGTCCGTGCATGGCCCACTGGGCCTTGCGCTTGCGTACCGGTCCGGCGTGGCCCAAGGCAAGGCCCTTGGGCCATGCACGGACCGGGATAAACAACCAGGCTAGGCCCAGGCGGCCCCCGCCGACTGCCATCAACTTGGGGCGAGCCTTGGTGGTAGCGGGTGGCCCGCTACCACCAAGGCTCGCCCCAAGTTGACGGCAGTCAGCTCGGCAGCCAGCAACACTGAACGACGTGTAGGCCTTGGCCTACACGTCGTTCAGTGTTGACTCGGCCCTGGCCCTGGGCCCAGGGCGGTGGTGGTGGTGGATCACATAGTTTGGGCTCGGGGAGGGGAGTGTAAGTAACACTCCCAGGCCCCGGGCCCAGAGAAGAAACGGGGGTACTTACCGCGGCGCCTGGTCACTGGGGCTGGGCAGCAGCACAACTTGAATGTTGATGTTGACTCGTCGTACCGGGGATGGAAAGAGAAAGTCAACAGGGTGTGAAGGCGGCGCAGGCGCACGCACACACCCTGCGCCGCCAATAGTCTGACTCATAGATACAGTAATATCATTGGCTGTTTGCCAGCCAATGATATTACTGTATCCATGGCAGGGGAGGGATTCGAGGGAATGAATAAGTGCGCTGTTTGCGCAAATTTCAGACTGGCGGGGCCACCCCTGAAGCGCCCCGCCAGGCTTCTAATGAAAGGGGCTACGTAGAGTGCGTGGAGCTACGAGCTCCACGCACTCTACTATAGAAAAAATATATACTAAATTGGGACGCGCCCCGGCGCTGGGCCGACCTAACACACTATTGTTTCCTTGCCACAGCGCCCCCGCGCTGTTGGCAAAGGAAATGCAGCAGTACTAAAGCTAAAAGAGATTCAATCAGAGAAGTTCTCTGACTGAATCTCTTTTAGCTTCTCTCTTTTTTTGGGGGGGCGGCGCCCGGCCGCCCTATCATAGCAGCCGCCACTGCTCAAAGATAGCAAGGTCTGGAATGTGACTCTTCCCCCGTATGTAGCTCGCTTACAAGAACAGAAGCACTGTGTTCTTTTCAACAAAGAAAAGATGTCTCCACACTTGCAAGGTTGCATATTGTTGCTAGAATAGATATTTGAAGGTGTCATATTTGCCGAAATTGTCTATCATCAAACCGAGTTCAAAGAAACCCAATGAAGGGGGGTGTGAAACATGTCACAGCTGATTGTATGATATGCATTTTGTATATATGTAACTGATGTACGTAATTCGCTCTCTTGCGTCCCTCGAGGTCTAGAGATACACGTCGCGGGGCGTGAGACCGAGTTGGCCAACTGAGACTATTTGCTTTGCAATAAACCCTAGCTTTTGGGAATACAACCTCGTGTCTGGCGTATCTATCGTGTGTGATGACTTGCCTTGTTTCCATAACGCGAGGGACCCCTAGGGGCCCCTTTCAGCTTGTGTCGGAGATAAATTGGGCCCAATATAGTGATGAAATGTGACTGCGAGAGGGGGCGATTAGGCTGTTGAAAAAGCGCTGCATACAAATCTCTCTCCCAAGTACTGTACCTATGCAGAGAGTGACAGAGCGCTTATAATGAAATGAGGGGTCCAGTTGTAGAAGCAGATTTTAGGGCAGTTAAAATGGAACCCTATGTATACTGAGGACTGGTTTCAGTTCTTTTTCACAGTGCGAGTACTCTGACTTTCTCTTCCTTATGTACCCTTTTCATGTCTGTTTTCTGTGTCTACTTTTAAGTTGCTTTGATCTTTTCACTGTTTACCACCATTCGCAATGATGAAGGGGCATCAAAAACGAAAGATATTAACCTTGGGATAATCCTACAATTTTGAGTGGCAAGAGTACTGCACGTAGATTTCAGATCACTGTAGATAAGGAGAATACTCTCTGTAAACTTGTCATGCATGGTCCCACTGGCACATCTTCCATTCCTTCTTCTGCCTTCCCTCTATCACTTCCTGCGCCATGCTCTTGCAGCTCCCATTTTGTACACATTTTTATATTTCATTTTACATTTTTAAAGTGCTCACCCAGCAAGCATCGAGGCGTTGTTACAGGAATTTTCTTGTGTTTTAGTTGCGTATTTATGACGCTAAAACACCCAGAGGTTTCCAAGACGTGCACGTTGCCGCTGAGCTATCCTGCCAGGATGATATGTCTATGCATCACCTATATATTCCATGTACAGTGTTTCTTCTTGAGATTCTTGATCCAATGCATGCAAGGAAATCTTGACATTTGATATAATGTGGTTGTATGTGGAATGTCCGCTTACATTTATCCTCATTTCCTTCTCACCCCACACACTACTGTCTGCTATGCACCCTGGGTGTGGTCACAGTTCACCCACACGCACAAAGTATTGGCACTCTAAAACCACTACGATGGTGACATGTGCAGTATAAAAGCTAATTAACATAACAACATTACACATGGCATCACTAGTTGTTGAATCTATATGGTGCACACAAGTACCATTGTTTCCTGCACCTGTCCCCAAAACAGAAGTAATTGCCATATTGCCTCAGACTATTTCTGCTATAAGGAGAGCGGTCCACCAAATAAAGATTTCAAAGACAGTGTGGGTCATCACAGGTTGGGCGGCATCCTGGCGTTAAATCTGCCGGGATACCGCCCAATGCAAATAGCGTTACCGCAACTCGGTCCGGCGCTATTAGCGTCGAATCACGACTTGCGGTGGGGTGTTAAGTCTCCATCATATTGGGCCATCGCACCCAATGGGGGCATTTTCGGCACTAATAGCGCTGTGCTAATTGCATCAAAAATGGGCTGACAGTGGCCAGATTTGCCTCCAGCTCAAAGCTGGAGGTAAATCTCCAATTTTCTGCCCAAAGTCGGGATTGGGCGGAGCGGAAATGCAGCAGTAATAGCATTAATCACATTTTTACCGCTCCCCAACCCGTGATGAGGCCCATTGTCGCTTTCGCTATCTCATATGCAGGCCTTGCAAATTCCACTAGCCTTACAGGGTGAGTTCCTTAGTTTACATACCCATGGTGATGGGGGACAACATATTCACCAGTGCCTCTGTAAAATGGTGCATGTCACCATAAGCGCACTTCATATTTGGGACAATGCTGCCACCCAAATGCCAGCCATGCACATTGAAACTGTAATTTGCCATTTACTGCAAAGATTGTTTGCAGTCAATCGCCAATACAAATTTCAAGCTTCCCCATATTAGCCACCCTTCATAATATCTCCTCGCCTATGCGAGTTAGCTAGTAGATTTTGCAAGCCCTGTTATGTCATGGGTATTATGCCCGTTTCTGGACGTTTAGGGCAGTGTTAATGTTGTTTGTGAACCGTAACATTTTTATTTACTTACATTCTTAGGTTTTACTTGACATACATTTTTTCACTGACTATCCTCTTCTGTAAATTCATCACTGTTCGTAAGCGGGCGTAGTGCAAGCTGGTTTGTATAGGGTGCATATTAAAAGAAATGGACGGTATTTCTTGGTCCTCCTCGGTGCTGTAATTCCTCTAATGCCCCCGGCCTAAAACAGCACCGATGTAGCCTTTAAAATTTTATTGGAAAATGTGTGCTGCGATTCTTGTGAACAATGACAGCCTACAGCGAGGGGTTCTGCTTATTTATGGAGACGTGTGAGAACGAAGGATGGTGTGATATTTGCTTTTAGCAGTGGCTTTCTGACATTTTTCCTATGTTCTCCTAAGGTAGCTTTGACATGTGCTGGCACTGAGTGTGCAAATCATTGCATGGTCCCATATAATATCACTGACACTGGATTTCCAAGGATGGTTACTTTTCAAAATTGTGTGACGTTGCTCGGTCCCGCTTGGTGTACTGCCCTGGATCATAAACTGCGGGCATATCTGCAATTTTAGTAAAGCCTGCATGCTCTAAAAGCACTCATTATGGCTTCTGTTTTTACCTTTTCCTAACTTCGTTACTTAACAAATCTGAGCCGCTGTTTTTATAGAGAGGAGTGAAGAAATTATGAGTGTTTGACGTTCATTGTTGGCACTTGATGATTGTAAAGGTATTCAATGATAGCAGTGTCCACCTTTACTCCTCTGGAAACCATTCACCATCCAGGAAACCAATGCCTTCAGAAAAGAAGAAAAGAGAAAACAGGCCTGGTCTTTCTCCAGCATGGGTCTGGCATGGTTTCACATGCTCATGAATATTCCCCGTTGTCAGGCTAGGAATCCTCGGGAAAAGTAAAAACAGTTTCACTTTCACTTACAAACTGTATTTCTCCTTTACACCATTGACTGTCCTCTGTGTCATTACTGCCCCCATCCAATGACAGTCCTCTCTCTAAGCCCCTCCTCTGGCTGTCATCTTCAGATTTTTACTGCACGCTTCAGTGTTGAGAGTCCTCTAGTTTGCTATGTGTGCTACTTTTACGTTTTTCATGTTTTCAATGGAAAAAGGTTCTATTTTTGTTCCTGAAATATCCTGTGTGCTCTCTTCTCCATCTGCTGATAGCAGGGAACCGTTGTCGATGAACATTCGGTGCCCCTCAAGGGTGAAGATCGTCGAAGTTTCCAGGAGGCCATCAGGCCTTGAAAAATCAATAGTGATTTTTATGTATTAGACATAATCAACGTTTGTGTGAGTTTAGGGTCGGTAAAAAATGTATTTACAAAAATGTATTAGTATTAATAAATCATATATTTTTTGATTAACATTGTTATGTATTGTACTATGGGCCTCATTACGAGGTAGGTGGTAAGGGATTACCGGCACCGGTAAGGGCACCAGTGCCGGTAATCCCTTACCACCCTATTCTGAGGTCCCTTAGCGGGTCCCTTCCTCAACGCCTGGTCTGACGGGACCCGTTAAGGGACTTCAGAGCTAATAATGGTACCGCAAATTGCAGTACCGTTATTAGCTCCATCCCCATTCCCATTGAGCCCTATGGAGGCTCGAATGGGAATGGGGAATGGTTCCCAGAATGGGGATTTACCAGGTCCTCCAAGGTTGGAATGACCCGGTAAATCCCTATTTCGGGAACCCGGACCCGGAATGCGGTAAGGGGGTAGCCATGGTGCTAATAGCACCATGGCTACCTCCTACATCGTAATGAGGCCCTATATCTATTTTTTCTAGATAAAAGTACCGGAACATCACCTAGAGAGGTATAACTGTTCCTAGAAGATACCAGGATTTGTTCTGATATTTTTTTACCTTTCTCTTTTAGAGTTGATACAAATACATTTCCCCTGATGGTAGAGGTAGGAGATTTTTTGAAAATAGGGGATTTTCTTTGAACCAATTGAAAATCAATGCCGGCGAAGGGGACACCGTCTCAGAGCCTGGTTCCGGCCCTTCGGGTGGAAAAAAGGGGGGGCAAGTAGGCCACAGATCAGTCCCAGGTCATGGCACCAACTATGGAGGTTTTGTCCACGGACGACAAGGATCTGGAGTGCTTACACACGGTCCACAAGGACGTGGCAGAGGAGGGTGATGACGGCAGCCTGGTGCCTAGTCTTCCAATTACGCCAGCTCAGCCGAGGGAGGGGTCTCTAGACATCCTGTCAACCCTCCACACCTTGGTGTCGGAGATCCAGAAGAGGATGTCACAGGGCCCCCAGATCCCAGATCAGCCACCAGCGAAGAAGAGTAAGCGTCATCCGATGCCCCATTTCAGCCTCCACATCCGTGTCAGGCCCCTTCTCCCCCAGCAGACCCAGACAGGGGTACGGGGATGGATACGGCCATAACAACGACATCATTGTTGCAGCGGGCAGCTGGTCTCCGCAGCCTAAGGCGTCCCCACTGGATGAGGTAGGGTCATTTCATTCCATGATCGTCTGAGCCTCCGAGCTATTCCAGCTTGTGCCCGAAGAAACCAGGACAGAGGGTTTCTTGTACCAGAGGCACGAGGCCAAGAGGAAGACAATCATGGCGATGCCCCTTCTGGACGACGTGTGGGAGGAGGGCTTGGCCCTCTTGAAGAACCCTTGCACGGCTCCGTCCAAACGGGATAGGCTGGCGAAGAAGTACCGGGTGCCGGAATCTGCACTTAAGTGCCTGAGGTCACAACCATCACCGGATTCAGTGGTTTCAGCAGCCGCGAGGAAACGCTCGGCTAATCCGTCCTCGTCGTCTTCAGTCCCTCCAGACAGCAAGGGGAAGAAGATGGATGCCATGGGAAGGGAAGTGATTTACACCGCATCGTCCACCATCATGGCGGCCAATGCACTGGCGATCCTAGCCAGGTACGACAGGGAGCTGTGGTACAAGCTGGGTCTGATTTTGGAGTTCCTCCCAAACGTCAAGAAGATGGAGGCAATCGCCCTCTTCCAGGAAGGGGCGGTAGTGTCGGATCACGCCATGACAGTGGTGCGGGACATTGCCGACACAGGGTTCCGGCAGATGGGGAACAGTGTTTGCCTTTGTCGCCAAGGCTGGATGAAGGCCACAAATTTCCACCAAAAGGTCCAAGCGATGGTACTGGACATGCCTTTTGACGGAGATAACCTTTTCGGGTAGGTCGTCGACGAGTCCCTACAGGCCATCAAGTTGGATACGGAGACGGCTCGTTCCCTGGGCACCCTCCAGCAGCAACGCTCTTCTTTTTGCTCCTCCAGAGGAAAATTGAGCATGTCATCAAAAGGTTTCTCCTCATCGTACCGACAGCCTTCCAGATCCACGACTCAGGAAACCTACAGAGGCCATTCACAGGCCTACGGTGGGGGAGGACAGCGTCGCCATCGCCCATAGGGCAGGATGCTGTTGCCGAAGCAAGCCTGAACTGACCAGGACATCGGGCTCCCACCCGTACACCCTGGTGGGAGGCCGGCTGGTGAGGTTCGTTAGCGAGTGGGAAAAGAACACCACCCAAGACGGGTGCTGGACGCTCTCGCCCAAGGACATACCCTGGAGTTTCAGCACATTTGTCTGCAGATCCCTCAGGTGGCCCGTCAGGAGTAACACATCCCTCAGCTCTTTGAGGAGGTACGGGCCATGCTGCAAAAAGGGGCGATATAGCTAGTTCCTCAGTGACTCTGGGGCTCCAGAGTCTATTCCAGATACTTTTTGGTCAGAAAGAAGACCGGGGGTGGACGCCCATTCTAGACCTGCAACGTCTGACCAAATACCCCCAATCCCAAATATTCAGGATAGTCACGTTGCAACACGTGCTCGGCCAACTTGAAAAAGGAGACTTCTTGACGTTGCTGGGCCTGGAGAATGCCTACTTCCATGTCCCCATTCACAGGAAACACTGAAAGTTTCTACGCTTGATAGTGCAGGGACAGCACTACCAGTTCAAGGCCCTACCTTTCGTCTTGAAGTCGGCTCCCAGAGTGTTCACAAAGTGCCTGGCACCGGTGGGGGCCCATCTACATCTATGGGGTATGCACATATACCCGCATCTTGATGGCTGGCTTATCTGGGCCCACTGATGAGGGTTGGACGTCGGACACAAGGAGGCGACCATCCAGCTGCTGATGGATCTGGGATTCTCCATCAACTATCCAAAGTCCTGCTTGATACCATTGCAGAATGTGCTGTTCCTAGGAGCCAAACTCAATACAGTGTCCTGCCTGGCATCACCCTCGGAGGAGAGGGTAGCAGCCATTCAAGGGAAGGTGAAGCGTTGTCTATGAAGACAGCCATAGTGGGAACCATAAAGTCGTTGCTCGGCATGATGTCATCCTGCATCTACCTTATCTGGATCTGCAAGTTACAGATGCAACCTCTTCAGGAGTTCCTGTATGCTCGCTGTATACAGGTGGTCGGAAGCTTCGCGGACAAGATCCCACTCGACAAGGAGTTCCGTTGGGCGATAAGGTGGTGGGGCGTCCGCTCCAAAATCGCCGGGGGCACAGAGCTTCAGAACCTTCCATACCAGGAGACGGTCACCACAGACGCTTTCCTGGATGGCTTGGAGCAGTCGCCGGGTGTCGGCACGCCAGAGGCGTGTGTCTGCTGGAAGAGAAGGATCTCCGCATCCTGGAGCTACGGGCAGTTTTCAGGGCCCTCAAGGCATTCCTTCCATCTCTGAAGGGCAAGGTGGTGAGGATCTTCACAGACAACATCACCACAATGTTCTACATCAGGAAACGGGGGGCACTCGATCCCCAGAGCTCTCCAAGGAAGATCAGGACTTGAGGCGCTGGGCAGTCGGACAAGAGATGTTCCTTGTTCCTCTTCACCTAGCAGGAGTCAAGAACACCATTGCAGAATCTCTCAGCAGGGAAATGCACTCCTGCCACAAGTGGGAACTTTGACAGGACCAGGTGGACCTTATCTTTGTCAAGTGTGGAAGGCCCCAGATCGATCTATTTGCGACGAATGCGAACTCCAAATGCCAGAAGTTTGCCAGCAGATTCCACCAACCGAGGAGCCTAGGGGACGCATACTCCTTCCCGTGGTAAGGCCTGTTTCTGTACGCGTTTCCTGTGTTGCCTCTCCTGCTGCGAGTTATCAACACACTCAGACAGTGCCAATGCAGGATTATACTCATCGCCCTGGCATAGCCGAGGCAGATTTGGTACCCGGACCTTCTAAGCCTGTCATCGTCGCCTCTGGTTAAGAGGCCATTGATTCCTGATCTTCTCACCAAAGAAGGAGGTGCAATCCTTCACCACAACCCAGGATCGCTAAACCTGAGAGCTTGGCTCCTGCAGCGCATGAGTTTGGAGGATATGAGTTGCCTATAGACTGTAGGGAGGTCCTCGCCAAAACCAGGGCGTTGTCAACTTTGAAGTGCTACGGTCACAAGTGGAAGCATTTCGTTGTGGTGCAGGTCTCAGATGATTACCCCTCTTAGGGTCACAGCGCCACAGATAGGGTCACAGCGCCACAGATGCTTCCATACTTGCTATCCCTGGTCAAGGCCAGACTGGCGCACGCCCCTATCAAGGTACATCTGGCAGTTATCTCCCGCTACACCAGGTCTCCAGGAAGATCTTCACTTTGGTCTCACCGGCTCATCAAGGAGTTCCTCAAAGGACTGTTTTGATCTTTCCTGCCGGTGAAGGCTCCTGCCCTGGTGTGGGAACTCAACGTGGTGCTAACGAGGCTCACGGGGGCCCCCTTCGAGCCTATGCATCAGGCCTTTCTCAAGTTCCTCTCATGGAAACCGGCTTTCCTTGTGGCCATCACCTCTGCTAGGAGGGTAAGTGAGATCCAGGCCCTACCCTGCAAACAGCCATACCTGGCTTTCCACGAATCGAGAGTGGTGTTGCAGATTCACCCCTCTTATATGCTGAAGGTTCCGTCAGAATTCCACCTCAACTAGCCTTTGGTGTTACCTGTTTTTTTCCTAAAGCCTTCATCACCGGCTGAAAGAGCCTTGCACTTGCTAGACATTGCTCATGCCCTGAAGTTCTACGTGGCACGCACAAAGAGTTTTCGGAAGACTTCTCAACTGTTTGTGATTTTTGGTCCTATGAACCATGGTAAGGCCTTGTCCAAGGCTTTCATCTCAAGGCGGCTCCCCGGGTGCATCATGCACTGTCCTCTGTTGGCGAACTGACGCTGCCCGGCTGTTGAGAGCCCACTACACCAGAGCGATCGCTGCATGACAGCGTTCCTGTTTGGTGTGCCCCTTCTGGACATCTTCAGGGCGGCTATGTGGATGATCACGGACACCTTCACAAAATTCTACTGCATCAACGGGCATTTCAGGGTGGAGTACTGAGTCGGCCAGGCAGTGCTACGCAACCTGTTCGCTTGAGGTGAGTCTGTTCCAGAGGTAAGATTTGATTGCTTCTGTTGAACCTTGCCACCTCCCGTGGTTGTGTAATGTTGTACGGCTATGTATTTGTTATTCATGAGCATGTGAACCCATGCCAGACCCCATGCAGGAGAAGGAACAAGTTACTTACCTGTAACTATTGTTCTCCAGCATGGGTCTGACATGGATTTACATGCAAACCCTCCCTCCTTCCCCTCTGCGGCTCTTCTTAGTCATACTGCCAATTGACATGCTTACCAAATCTGAAGATGGCTGCCAGAGGAGGTGCTTAGGTAGACGACTGTCATGTCTGGGTGGGGAGTGTATGACCCAGAGGACAGTGATTGGTTTAAAGGAGAAATACAGTTTGTAAGTGAAAGTTAAACTGTTTTTTCTTTTACTGAGGATTCCCAGCGTGGCGGGGAATATTCATGAGTATTTGAATCCATGGCAGACCCATGCTGGAGAACAATAGTTACAGGTAAGCAACTTGTTCCTTGCATGCATCCAGAAGATTGAACAAGCTACTAACCTACATCGAGCAAGCCCCCTTCCTCCTACACTTTAGGAAGGAACTAAAACCCTACACATCTCTTGTACTGCAGTCAGCTTCTTTAGTTTGAGGGTTGTCCTACTGCAATATAGGGATGTACTCAACAGAAGGGAACTGGGGGAGTTATAATTAACAAAGCAAGCCTGTCCCCTCCACAATCAATTCAAAATGAGTATCAAATTAATTAATCATACCTTCAATGGATGAACAAGGGATTACGACATATAATAAAGCCACATTTAATGTGTCAATATACAAATGCGTTCATCAGTAGCACATATATATTTAGATCATAATGGTCTCTTACTACCTGCAAATTATATAACAATGAATGATATTTTCATACCAGTTCATATACACACTGATAAACACATGTTGAAACAAATTCATGGACAGATGCACAAATAAAACGCTCTTGTATTCAGAATGAATTAATTTATTATCCAGTCATCATGTACCACACTCTACTCTACGTGTACATTTGTTTCAACAAACAATATCGTGTACTAACCTTTTCTTTGTGTTCATCAGGACCTTCAATTCCCTTAGTTCATCAAGACTGGAGTCAATCCCATTATACTTGTAGAAGACATTGAGCCTCATTACGAACCTGGCGGAACGGGTTAACGTGCTCCGCTAAAGGAGGCGGACCCGTCAAACCGGTTCTGCCACATTACGAGGTACCCTCGCGGGACCCGGTAAGGACGCCTGGCAAAACCAGGCGTCGTTACCGGGTCCCGCGAGGGGAAGAGGGAGCAAACAACGGGCCGCTCGTAATCGGGCCGTTGTTTGCTCCCTCTCCCATTCCCATTGAGCCCTATGGGGGCTTAGATGGGAATGGGGAAGGTCCGGCCTGGGTTCCCAGAGAGAGGAATTACTGGGCCCTTCGAACTCGGAATGGCCCGGTAATTCCCCATTCTGGGAACCCGGACCCGATTACGGCGGCAGCCATGCCGCCAGGCTACCGCCAAAGTCGTAATGAGGCCCATTGACATCTTTCAGAGTCTGTTAAAATTAACAGAATTTTTTTTTAAATATATATGAGTGGAAACATTTATTATTGTCACAGTGACACTCCTATATTATATTAATATATTTTGTTACTTTTCATGCCATTTCCAAATATGTTTTTATGTAAACATAATGTAAAAATACATCTGTCTCAATCTACAAGTAAGATGAACTTGTAGGATCAATATATTCCATTGAAGTACTGTTCCTAATGCAATGCAATGAGCATAAAAGGTTGAGGTTCTATTGTGGATCATAAGACCTTCATAAATTGATAGACAATGTTTAATAGAGAACATACTCTTTGTCCCGTCCCTTTCCTCCATATTGCATGGGCGTCCCTCACGAGGGACGGGAGACGGAACCTTTTTCACCAGAAAAATCTTCTTCCCCTCTAAATTTAGAGGCGCGCGGAGGCGCAGGCCTGGGAGCATGCGCTGCCCTGACTCTGCCCTCCGGTGCCATACCCCAGTCCCCTTTTCTGCGTCGACGGGAATGGGCCGAATTCACAGCGCTCCTGGGTTTGGCTTCGGTCATGTAATTCCACGCTCGGATTCTTCCTCTATATCTTCTTTTGTCTTTTTTCAATTAGGTACTGGGTCCTCAGATGCCATAGCTCGTCCCTGGCGCATGTCGATTTCGACAAGGTTCAGCAGGTGCCCTTCCTGCAATGGGCTCTTCCCGACTTCAGACCCCCACGCCCTCTACCTACGTTGCCATGGTTGGCGAGCCTGTTCGGCGTGCGGCTCACTGTCCTCGAAAGCACTGAAGAACAGACTAGCCAGGTTGAGGGAGCTCTTTCAGCGGTCTCCTTCTGAGGATCTCAAGAACCTTATGAAGCATCTATCCAGGCCTGAGGTAGGGCCTATATTTTCATCCGCACCCCGCAAGGGAGACTCCTTCCCAGGGACTCTCCTGCGTGGGAGGGACCGGTCAGGTCCTTATACCAACACACGCACCAAGGCTGTCACAGCTACCGGCCTCCGGGCTGAGGGGTCCCCGGATCCTCCCGGTGCCAGTGTTAAGGGGCCGCTAGGCTCTGTTACCGGGCTTGCTCTTGAGGGGCTCCGCCCTTGTACCGGCATCATGGCCGAACGGCTACGCCCTGTTACCGGCAGTACGTCCAAGGGTGTGCCTGAACGTAGCTCTAACGACCCCCGGGTCGAGGTTTATACACCTAGAGGGCCCGTGCCCGAGGAGCGTGGCAAGTTGCGCGCCTCACACATAGGAGACTTGGCAGAGGCCGGCCCCAGTGAGCCGAGCAACACGTCGCAACCATGTGGTAGGCAGCTCAACAAAATGGCCGACGTGCCAGAGAGGGACACCCGTTCGATGCCTCTGCAGGACTTCAGCAAAGAACGAGTATCGAGGTGGGACTGGCATCAACCAGGTACGTGGCCTACGGCCTACCCTTCTTATGCGCAAGGCTGTTTTCCCTTGCGTCTGTATTTACAGGGTCGGAAGCGGCCTCAGCTGCCTCTAGCTACCCCGTCCGTGCCCTCCTCCTCTTCGGCCAGCGAGGACCGGATCTTCGAGAGGTTCCTCGGCCTCATGAAGTCTCCACAGATGGGGGCGTTCATCAAGGACGTAGTCAGGGATGTCCTTCCCACTATGCTAGCGGCACCACAGATGCCTCCGCCAACGCCTCTGGCCCCGGCGCAGCCGCCTCCTCCTCTTCCTCAGCCTACTCCGCAGGCGGTTTCATACCAGCCTCCTCCTCTTCCTCAGCCTCCGGCCGTGGTCCCAGTGCCCCAGCCTCCGGCTCTGGATACTCCTCCTCCTCCTCCACCACAGGATCCCTCAGACCCTCCGGATACTGAAGAGGAGGAGGATCCGGACACACCATCAGCCAGGGCCTTCCACGAACGTCTCTCGGGCCTGTCTGAATACCTGGGCCTCCCCCAGCCCCAGGTAGAACAGCCGGCAGACGGCGTCCTCACTGAAGTCTTCACGAGGAGTCCTTCTGCCAGAACGGGAATTCCACTACAGACCGACGTGGTGTCCCTCGCCAAGAAGGGTTGGCTCAAACCCCACTCTGTTCAGCCAGTCAACCACCGCCTGGACGCCAAGTACAGGAAGATGGAGAGGGATACACTCTTGCCCTCCTCCCATCCTCAGCCACACTCGGTGATCGCTGCGGCATCACTGTACTCCAAGCCTCAGTCGTCCTCGTCTTCGTCATCCACGGCGCTGTTAGGCAAGGAGGAGAAAACCTTGGAGGCTTACGATAAACTGCATTCCAATGCTTCTTTGCATCTGCGAGAGGCCAACGCAGACGCCATGCTGGCAGCCGCCAACCAGAGATTATGGTGGGAAATTGCTTACTTCCTCCCGGAACCCCCCGCCCACTCCCCGCCCACAGCCAATCGCGTTTTAAGGCGGGGCTAGCCGAAGCCAAGCTCATGGCTCAGGATGTCATGGAGTACACCCTGGCACACATGGATACCTCTGGACGTGCCATCTGTATTGCCACAGACATGAGAAAGATGGCCTGGCTCCGGGCAACCAAGTTCAACCCTGATGTCCAGGAACGCATTCTAGATCTGCCCTTCGAAGGCAGTGACCTCTTTCACTCCAGCACGGACGAGGAGCTGGACAAAAAGATGAACAGCTCTCAGACGGCTAAATCTTTATCCATACTGACAAAGACCACTCCCAAAGTGTACTCCCAGACTCAGCAACGCTCAGATAAGGGTTGCTCATCTGGAGGCTTCCGCGGCTTCTAGGAATGGAGGTCTAGGCAGCCGGAACGCTCGCCGACCCCAAGTCGGCGCACACATCAAAAAGAGGGGTGGGGGCAAGGCCTTTTTCCAGTTCCCCTCCTCCGCCTCTGCCTCCGAGCGTAAGAAGTCCTGACACACCCCTCCGGGTCCACGTGTCTCCAGTGGGGGGCAGGCTTTCTCTTCACGCACACGTTTTGGTGACAGTCTCCTCGGGTACCGGCTAGCTATTCCTGCCTCTCCTCCCTCCTTTCCTCCTCTCCCTCAAGTTGGGACAACAACTCTTTTAGCAGAGATTCAGTCGCTCGGCCTGAGCCAGGCCATGGAGGAAGTCCCAGCCTCCCAGCGAGGCTCGGGCTTTTACTCCAGGATCTTCGCCATTCAGAAGAAAAACCAGGCTGGCCTGAGAGTTGTACTGGACCTTCCCACCCTCAACCTCTCCTTACCTCTTCAGAGATTCAAGATGGTTACGCCAGCCTTTATTGTGGAGACATTGTGCAGAGGAGACTGGATGTGCTTCCTGGATCTGAAGGACGCTTATCTGCACGTCCCGATCTGGCAACCCCATCATTCTTTCCTCCGGTTCAGGCTCATGGGCTGCCATTTTTAGTACAAGGTCCTACCTTTTGGCCTCAACTCGGCCCCCAGGGTCTTTACCAGACTCAGGAATGCTGTGGCAGCCCTCTTTCGGGCTCAGGGCTTCCATATATACCCCTACCTAGATGACTGGCTCGTCAGGGCTGCATCTCAAGAAGCAATTCACCACTCCTCCCATGCACTAATGAACACGCTACACGACCTGGGCTTTTCGCTCAATCTCAAGAAGTCACAGCTGCAACCTACGCAGTTTTTGACTTTCCTCGGCCCCATCTGGGACACGCGCTCCGAGAGGGTCTTCCCCTTGGAGGACAAGATCTCGGCCATCAGGAGGGCCATGCACCACTTTCTCAGCCGAAGCGATACTTCGGCTTGGTGGTACCAGCATCTCCTGGGTCTTTTTGCAGCGGTACTGTTGGCCGTCCCCCACACAAGACTCATGATGAGGAGGATTCAACTCCACTTTGCAGTGTTGTGGAACCAAGAGAGGGGCTTGCAGGCCGAAATGATCAAGATCCCCATCTCTCTCCACCCGGACCTCACACGGTGGTCCAGGGACTGCCCCCCCTCTCACAGGTGACGATTACCACAGACTCCTCCCTCGAGGGCTGGGGAGCCACCCTTGAGGATCTCTCGATCCACGGCACGTGGACCCGTCAAGAACAAGAATACCACATCAATTGCCTGGAACTGAATGCCATCTGGTTAGCGCTTAGAGCCTTCCACGTCTCAAGGGAAGGGTTGTCCTCATCCAGACAGACAACTCGACCAGTATGTACTACATCAACAAGCAAGGGGGGGACCAGGTCCCCGTCCATGTGCAGACTGGCTATCAACATGTGGGAATGGGCCTTGGAGAACGAGATTTTCCTCACGGCAGTCCACCTTCCGGGGGAATCTAACCTGGAAGCGGACAGGCTCAGCAGGTTGGGAGCAGACAACTACGAGTGGCAGCTGAACGACCTCGTTGCACAGGAGATCTTCCACAGATGGGGCCTCCCCCAGGTGGATCTTTTTGCCACAAGGAACAACAAGAAGTGCCCCCAGTTCACCTCCTGGCAGGGGCAGGGCCTAGGCTCCCTGGGCGTCACCTTATGGATCCAGTGGAACGGCATTTCAGCTTACGCCTTCCTGCCCACTCCACTGATTCACTGAGTGCTGTGCAAGTTCAAGCAATCTCGCCAGCTCAACGTCATTCTGATAGCTCTGTGGTGGCCAGCCAGGCCATGGTTCTTGGAGCTGCTCAGTCTCTCGGAGGTCCCTCCAATCCACCTCCCAACGGGCCCAGCACATCTTCTGACACAGCAGGGGGGCAAGGTCGTCCACCCTGCCCCTCAGAAGCTGGCCCTCACAGCGTGGTTCCTGAGCAGGTGAAGCTCAGCCACCTCAACCTATCCCAAGCCAATCTGAAAATCATACAGGGGGCTAGGAGCAACGCTACCAGAGCCAAGTATAAAAGTAAATGGACCAGGTTCTGCCACTGGGCCCACCCTGGATATCGACCCACTGGCTTGTTCGTTGGACAATGTACTATCATTCTCGGTGCACCTCGCCAACTCTGGCACGCAGGTGGACACCTGCCGCACATACCTCTCAGCCGTTGGGGCCTACAGGAATTCGGCAAAAGGGGTCTTCTCCTCCAACTCGATTGTCAGGAGACATTTGGCCGGACTCGCGAGGCTCTACCCGCCCATCAGGAAGCCACACCCCGTGGGGGATTTGAATCTTGTCTTGGGCGCCCTCACGCACAAGCTGTTTGAGCCTATGGTGTCTGCGGACATCAGGCTGGTCACCATCAAGACGGCCCTGCTAGTCGGTCTTACTTCAGCGCGCAGGGTCAGCGAGATCCAGGCCCTAGTCTCCTCAGATCTGTACACTACCTTTCACAAGGATAAGCTGGTGCTGCGGACCCATCCAGCATTTTTACCTAAAGTGCCATCAGCCTGTTACCTAAACGAGGAGATTGTCCTTCCTACATTCTTTGCCGGCCCGAAGGACGAGCCTCAGAGTTCTGCACTGCCTATATGTCAGGCGTGCCCTGAAATTCTACCTGGTCAGGACCAAAGGCTTCCGCAAATCAGATGCCCTATTCATCACTTTTGGAGGAGCCAGGCCAGGCTATCAGGACTCCAAAGCCTCCATTTCCCGCTGGATGGTCTCTGCCATCAAAGAAGCGTACGAGGGCCAGCATAGACCCCTTCCGGCGAAAATGCATGCTCACGCGGTCAGGGCCAAGGCAACAGCCATCGCTTTTCAGCGCCATGTCCCCTGGCAGGTCATAAGCAGGGCGGCCACATGGGCCACTCCATCGGCTTTCTGCAAGCATTACTGTTTGGATGCTGACTCCCAGTCAGATGCGGCTATCGGACAGGCGGTTTTCCGGAACCTGTTTGCTTAAGGAGGGTCTCCTCTCCACCCTGGGGCTACATTCTTTTGTAATCGCCCATGCAGTATGGCGGAAAGGGGACAGGACGTAAGAGTAATTATAAGTTACTCACCGTAGTGACTAACGTACTCTTAGTCCATAGTCCCCTTTCCTCCATACATCCCACCATCCTCCCCCCTAATAATCTGGTGTCATTAGGCAATGGTAAATCTATTGTCGATGCGTCTTTGGGGACTGAGGTGTGATGCCGGCGGGCGGAATTAGGGAAGCGCCTGCTCCCAGGGCCGCGCCTCCTCACGCCTCTACATTTCGAGGGGACGAAGATTTTTCTGGTGAAAAAGGTTCCATCTCCTGTCCCTCGCGAAGGACGCCCATGCAGTATGGAGGAAAGGGTACTATGGACTAAGAGTATGTTAGTCACTACGGTGAGTAACTTATAATGTTTAACCTGTAAGTAGTAACATAAGTGAGTGTTAGTGTGAGGTGGCAGCTACCCTTTATATGACCACCCTTGGTACACCGCGCCAGAAGCCCTTGACTAATTAGTTATAGCGCCAACTAAAATCAAGTCAATAACTTGCAAGTGTCCCTTTCAATGACACTATCTGAGAATGTCCTTGCTTTCCATGATGTCCACTCAAAAGTCTAAATCACTCAGTTACTACCACAAATGTACAACCTACTGTTACAGAATGTACATTCGCATCCCTACAGAAGTCCTCCAATAACAGCAAGCCATCCTAAACAGAGCAGCACGATTGATCCTGAGCGAATTGAAAATCGACCTTAACAACAAGTGTGTTCAAATATTGCACTGCTCACTAGCCCGGCAAGATATAGAATTTGAGTAATTGTGCAACACCCATATAGCTTTGCAGATTTGCCCAAATTACCTCTAGAAGATTCGACTGCTGTACTCCATAGAGGAACCTACGCTCATCCTTCGCAAACAGACTCTTCGATTCTTTCTATTGGACAAAGATATGCAGATAGAAAACAATTAGTATTACTTGCACTGAATTGAGTAAAAAGCTACCACTTGAACTAAGATTTGCAATGGTCTGCTGAATATTCAGGAAGTCACTGAAACCACTGTTGCTCTGAAAAAAAGTCTTCCAACAATGGCTATTTCCCTAGCTCAGTGGTATGAACTGACATGACCAATATTCGCAGCTCTAATGATCTTGATTTAGATAGCTGCAATGAAACTTAATGACTCAACGTACTTACAGATGTGTTCATCCAATTTAAGGAGGTGCCAGTTTTTACGTAGTATTGCGTGTAGGGTTCCATTGTCGGTACAATAGGTGGTGATGAATTTGACTATTTCAGGTCTTTTCTCTGAACATGGTTTCTGGGTATCAGAGTAGAATCTCTGGTTATCTTATGTGCCTTTTCAGACGCTGCTTTGATGTATCTGGTTTTATATCCTCTTGCTTTGAACCTAGTGTGGAGAGTTTGACATTCTTGTTCAAAGATTGTGGTCTCAGTACAATTTCGACGAGCTCTGATGTACTCGCCTTTCGGGATGTTGTTCTTCACTGGGCCAAAGTGGCAGCTTGTTGCAAAGAGAGTCGAGTTTACCTCTGTCTGCTTCCGAAACGTTCTTGTCAAGAGCTTATTGTCTTGCGCATAAATAGTTAGATCTAAAAAGTTAATGTGTGTTTTATTGTAGGTGCCAGTAAAGATAATTCCTAAAGAGTTAAGGTTTGCTCTCTGCAACATTGTATCATTCCTCCCCTTTCCCTCTCCCTTGTCTCTCTGTGACCAATCATTGCCACATTGTTTTTGCACCATTTGGAATTTATGTACTCCTGTGTTTGGATTGTTTTATTCACTTTTTTGTATGAATACCTAATTTAATCTAATTTGTTCATGTTACACACTATCGCAAACTGTAACTTGTTCACAATTATGATAATTCACTTTAGCCCTGATTGAAAAAGGCGAGTTTATCGCCGAAACATGTGTCTCAGAAAGGGCACTATTTGAATATATTTTCATTGTTCTCACCATAACTGAGTGTGGTTCCTTATTGACCTTTGGCGCTACATTGTAAGTGGAGTGGGGTTCACCTGAGCCCCGGGCATGTCCCATTATTCACCGGAGTAGGGGGTTCTACTTCGTTACACCACTGAGCAGCTGCCACCCTTCTTTCAGCGCAGGACACAGATGGTTGATATCTAAAAAAAAAACCTGTTTAATCTCACTGTTTATTATGCACTTTCGACTCCTCAGCAGTGGCCGAGTCGGCCACTGGCTGGGAAGGGCTTAAGCACTCCCAAATTGTAGAAATCGAAGGCAGAAGGCAAAAGGCAGCAGTCTGCCATAGCTCTCACGCATCGCTTCAACATGAAAGGGGCTACAGTGTTCTCATGTATATGTGTAATAAGAATCACTGGACCATCTGGCTCTTGCTAATCAAGACTTGTACAAGTAATGAATGCAAGCAACTATTTGCTATACATCATAATATCATTGCCTGGGGCTTGATGCGTGTTATGATGTGCCGTGGTCATTAGACACCACACTCCTCCTTTTTCATATCAAACACAACAGGAGGTACAAACACATTTAACCATAACATTTCACATGCAAACATTCCCCCACCCCCAATGCTTTATTCAAACAGGCACCCATTGTCCCCCACTCGGTCCAATGGACAGGTAGCGCAAGTTCAGGGGTCCAATATATAGTCCTGGAGGTGTGCAGGCATCCCCTTCCCACTCTCTGGAGATATCTCCTGCCCTCTTCCTGGCTCCTACTCTCCTTACCTGCGTCCCCTCGACCCAGGAAAGTTGGCGGGTGGCCAGAGCCAACGCCCTCTTCGGGCACCTTGTAGCAGTCTCTCCTCAGAGTCACCTCGGCCTGGCATTCACAGTCACTTCTGCTCGGCTGGAGTCCCCCACCTTCCTGAAGAAACTGGCGTTCTGTGTGACGGTTGCAGGTCCGTCGGATGCTGTTACCATGGAGCCATTGACTGCAACAACGTGCAGGGGGTCGGGCTCATAGGCTAGGGACAGTTTGCCTTGAGGGCGGAGGTTTCACACCAATAACTCATCTCTGGGGCTTAGCTGATGCTGTCGGAGGCCCCTCCTCACGTTCTCCCTGTCCGCCTTCCTCTTCTTTCCTGTTTGACATGAGCATCGTCGATCACTGCTGGCTCCCGCACACTTGTATCAGTTGTTTTGTATATCAGTTGTATTGTACCACATCAGGTATCAGGCCCCTTAGGCATTGCTGCAACATTGCCTGTGCCTTTGCCATGAGGGGTAGCTCTATACTCCCTCAGGAATTGGTATAGTGCCCGCTGAAGGCTCTGGCCCTGTCCATGGGCAATTCTGAAGACTTTGTTGAGGGTCCTCATAAACTGCTCTGTCTCGCCGTTCGCACGCGGCCAGATGGGTGTTATCTTTCGGTGACAGATCCTATATTCCTCCATGAGCTGTGCAAAACTGTCCCCTCGGAACGGTGGTCCATTGTATGAGCACAAAGTCTTGGGCAGCCCATGAGTGTCAAAGATCTTATTGAGAGCCATTGCAACCCTGTCAAAAAACAAACTCAACTTCGGGGTACCGTGACCACTCGTCCATCACCACGAGGAAATGGATGCCCCTACCAGTGTCCTCATAATCTGCATGTACGATTTCCCAGAGGCGTGTTCCTCGGGGCATGGCTTCAATTATAGGCTCCTGCTGTGCTGGGGAGGCTGCTTGACACTACACAGGCCGAGACAAAATCTTCCACCTTCTTCTCGAGATCGGGGAACCAGACTTTGAATATTCCCCGTCGTCAGGCTGGGAATCCTCGGTAAAGAAAAAATCAGTTTCAGTTTAGTTTCTGAACTATCTTTCTACTAGTAACCAATCACTGGTCTCTGGGTCATACTGCCCCCAGCCAATGACTGCCCTCTCCCTAAGCCCCTCCCCTCGCAGCCATCTTCAGATTTTTACTGCACGTTCAAGTGTTGGGAGTCCTCGTGCTATAGCTCTGGAGCTTTTACTGCGTTTTGCGATTTTTCAAAGAGTTTCATCTCATTTTTTCGGTTCGAGGAGGTCTGGTCCCACGGGAGGCATCCCGACGAGGCGGACGAAGTGAGCGACGGTGGTGCCGACGCGGTTCCTGTGGAGACGGAGGATTCCACTCCCCAGCCGCCGCGCCCGTCGCAGCTGGTACCCGAGCCACGGGACAACTCGGGCCCATCTTGATGGCGATCCAGGCCTTATGTACGGAGATAAGGACGAGGTTGCCCTTACCCCCAACTGACGATCCAGCGGAGCCTGGCCCGTCAGGGAGCCCTCCAAGCAAGCAGAGGAGAGTTCATCCCCCCGCCCTTCCAGCTTTCGCGGCCCTCACAGCCTTCATCTCCTTCTCCTGATCCTAGGGATGACATGGGAACAGAGACGGCCACGACGGGGACGGATGACGACGGTGGTGACGACGGGATGGGCCTTCCATCACCGCCCCCTCGGGCCTCGCTGCCCGATGAAATTGGCTCCTTTCACGCCATGATTGCCAGGGCATCCGAGCTCTTCGAGCTCCGCCCCGAAGAACAGAAGAAGGAAAGTTTCCTCTATCAACGGCGTGAAGCCAAAAGGAAGATGGTCCTCTCGGTCCCCGTTACTTGACGACATCTGGGACGAGGGGCTGTTGCTCCTTAAGAACCCGTCCACGACCACTGCCATGAGAGACCGGTACGAGAAGAAGTACCGGGTACCGGATTCCGCTCCTCTGTGCCTTAGGGCGCAGCCGACCCCGGATTCGGTCATCTTGGCGGCGGCCAAGAAGAAGGCAGCAGGGGATACGGCTTCGACTTCAACCTCCCCCCCCCCCGGGCGAGTGGAAGAAACTGGATGCCATGGGGCGACGGGTCATCTCGCCAGGCCTGCCGTCACCCAAGGGATGTTTCTGGTACCCTTCCACCTGGCAGGAATAAAGAACACCATCGCCGACTCACTCAGCAGGGAGCTGCGCTCATGCCTCGAGTGGGAACTGCGGCAGGATCAAGTGGATCTGCTATTCCAACTATGGGGCAATCCCCAGATCGATCTATTTGCGACGGTGACAAACACCAAGTGTCGGAGCTTCGTCAGCAGGTTTCCCCAGCCGAGGAGCATGGGCAATGTTTTCTCGTTCCCCTTGGACGGCCTGTTCCTGTATGCGTTCCCTCCGTTGCCGACTCATCAACCAACTCAGACGGTCCCGGTGCAGGATGATCCTCGTCGCACCGGCGTGGCCGAGACAGATCTGGTTCCCGGACCTTCTGGACATGTCTGCGTCCCCCCCAGTCAAACTGCCGACGGACGTGGATCTCCTCGTCAGAGAAGGAGACGCCATCCTCCACCACGACCCAGGGTCGCTGAACTTGCAGACCTGGCTCCTGCAGCCATAGAGTTTAGAGGGTACGATATCCCGGCGGACTGCAAGGAGGTGCTTGCAAAGGCCAGGGCGTCAACGACTCTCAAGTGCTATTGACATAAGTGGAAGAGGTTCTCTGTCTGGTGCCATGCACAGAAGAGTAACCCTCTGTGGACTACGGCCCCCAGGTGCTGCCGTACCTACTGTCGCTGGCCAGTGCGGGGCTAGTGCAAGCCTCCATCAAGATACATCTAGCGGCGATCTGCCGCTACACCAGAACTCCGAAGCGGTCATCTCTGTGGTCCCATCGACTGGTGAAGGAGTTTATGAAAGTATTGTTCCGATCATTCCCGCCGGTGAAGGCTCCAGCCCAGGCGTGGGAGTTTAACGTGGTGCTGAGCAGGCTCATGGGCCTGCCATTCGAGCCTCTGCATTCAGGACCGTTGAAGTTCCTATCGTGAAAGACTGCTTTTCTTGTGGCCATCACCTCCACGCGACCAGTGGGAGAGATCCAGGCCCTCTCGTGTAAACCTCCATACCTGACTTTCCACGAGACGAGGGTGGTGCTGAGGACGCACCCCTGCTTCATGCCCAAGGTGCCGTCGGACTTCCATCTCAACGAGCTCTTGGTGTTACCTGTTTTCTTCCCGTCGCCTTCGTCGCCGGCTGAGAGGACTTTGCACTCGCTGGATGTAGCTAGAGTGCTGAAGTTTTACGTGGACCGCACGAAGAGCCTTCGGAAGACATCACAACTGTTTGTGAACTTTGGACCTGTGAACCAAGGGAAGGCCCTCTCGAAGGCTTCCATTTCCAGATGGCTCTCCGGCTGCATCATGCACTGTGACCGGTTGGCAAACCGACCGTTGCCCGGCCGTCCGAGAGCCCATTCGACGAGAGCGATCGCTGCTACCACGGCGTTCTTGTCCGGCGTACCCCTGCTGGACATCTGCAGGGCTGCTACATGGAGGTCGACACACACCTTCACGAGATTCTACAGCATCGACCGGGATTCCAGGGAGGAGTCCAGGGTCGGCCAGGCAGTGCTGCACAACCTGTTCGACTGCAGGTGGGCCTGGTGAGGAGGTAAGAGTTGCTTACTGTTGAGTTGATGAAATGTTAATGTTGAGCCTTGCCACCACCCGTGGTTGTGCATGTGTGTACTGCTATGTATTCTTATATTCATGAGCATGTGAATCCATGCCAGACCCCATGCTGGAGAAGGAACAAGTTAGTTACCTGTAACTGTTGTTCTCCAGCATGGGTCTGGCATGGATTTACATGCAAACCCTCCCTCCTACCCCTCTGCGGCTCTTCTCTTGGTCCTACTGCCACTTTACGTGCTACCAAATCTGAAGATGGCTGCCAGAGGAGGGGCTTAGGTAGAGGGCAGTCATTGGCTGGGGGCAGTATGACCCAGAGACCAGTGATTGGTTACTTGTAGAAAGACAGTTCCGAAACGAAACTGAAACTGATTTTTTCTTTACCGAGGATTCCAAGCCTGACGACGGGGAATATTCATGAGCATGTGAATCCATGCCAGACCCATGCTGGAGAACAACAGTTACAGGTAAGTAACTTGTTCCTTCTGCCTCATTCTGGCCTTTGTCTTTGCCATGCCCTGGTGTCCTTGGTGTGCCCGCTCGATGACCTGCTGAACTTTGCTTGCCGGCACCACAATGCGGTGTATGTGGAGAAGAAGTACAGATTCCGAGAAAGTAATTAATCGCTCACACTCCTTAGGGTTTCCAATGTCGTCCGCACCTCTTGGGTTCTTCTCCCGAGGGTCTTCACCACTGACCTCTATTCGCCCTTTTGAAGAGCCCCCTTGTGCACCTGGAAGCACTCATCCGCCGATCCAACCAACTCGTGGAGGGGCAGGGCGTTCGGGTTGCCAACTCAACGAGCAGCTGCACATGCTTCTCAGCCTCGTTCAAACTGATGTTCTCCCCATCTTCAGCCTCGCACTGCGGGTGTCGTGACAGGTAGTCTGCCGCATTTTCGGTCCCAGGACGATATACCAATGTTGAACCATATTCAAGGAGTGCCTGCATCCACCTTTCGATACGTGCCGGGGGTTTTGAGGAGGATCCCGTCATGATCGGCAGCAGCGGCTTGTGTTCGGTCACAACTGTCCCCGGCCATCCTAACACATAGAGGCAAAAAATGCTGACATCTCCACAGCACTGCCTGGGCTTCATGCTCTAGCTGGGAATAACCTTGCTCAGTCTCTGACAGGGCTCTGCTCGCATAGTCAATGGACCTGTCCTCCCGTTGGGCATCGGCCTGGTTGAGGACCACACCTAAACCGAACAGGCTGACGTCCACCACCACCTCAGATGGGAGAGATGGCACAAAGAAGGCCCTGGTGTTTTCAGCCGTGAGTGCCCCTTTTACGTCCCCGATTGCAGCCTGCTCCAGCAGACCCCATTGCTACGTGACATCCTTTCTGGTGAGGCTCCGCAGTGGCTCTGACCTGGATGCCAAATTCTTGATAAACTGACCACAGTAGGTCACCATCCCAAGAAGATGCAGACCTGTCACATTCTCTGGTGGTTTCGCCTCCATAATGTCTTTGAATTTGGGAGGAACTGGGGACACCCCTCCTTCCCTAAATACGAACCCGAAGAATTCGATGTTGGTCTTCAAGAATTCGAATTTGTCCTCGAGCAATGTCAGCCCTGGGTCCTGGAGACGCTTTAGGGTCTTCATTTGGCATGCCATGTGTTCAACCTCTGTTTTGGCGAACACCATGATGTCATCTCTGATGTTCAGAACGCCGTCCAGATCTGCCAGAGCTCCTCGGATGATGTTCTAAAAGACTTCCGCCGCCAAGGACACACCAAAACTCAGGTGCTTGTACCTATACAACCCTCGACGTGTAGTGAAGGTTGTGATATACCTCAAGTCATGGTGCAATACGACCTGGTGTTACCCTGCCCTCAAGTCCAGTTTTGAAAAGAACTTGGCACCTTGCAATTCCGTAATGATATCACCAATTGTGGGTGTGAGATGTCTCTCACGCTTGATCGCCTTGTTCGGTAGCCTCATGTCCACACATATCCTGACCGAATCAGGTTGCTTTGGCTTACGAGCAATGACTATGGGCGACACCCGAGGTGTGGGCCCATCAGCCTTCTCTACGATGTCCAAAGACACCAAACCGTCCAACTCCTTGTCCACAAGGTCTCACAGGTGTAACGGGATTCAGCGGTGCTTGAGGGCTATCGGTTGAGCACTCGTCTATGTGTAGACTCGCTGGCTCGTCAGCCATTCGCCCAATTCCTTCGAACAGCTGTCCATACTTTTGGAGAATCCCTTGTATGTCTTCTACATAGACACCATAGACGAAACTGACAATGCCCAAGGTTTCAGCAGCCACACAGTTCAGCAGGGTGTTATCGCTCACGTCAGTCACGTAGAAGTGGGCCTTGATTGAGGTGCTGCCGTGCACCACCCTTGCTACAAACGCTCCAGCCAGTGGAATGGGCTGCTCACCCCAAATGTGAAGATTCGCTCCTTCGGCTTGTGTAATATGGGTGGTGTAGTTATGGCATCATAGTGCACTCTGGCCATCACATTCACTGATGCACCTTTGTCCACCAGCACCGTCGACTCATTTACATTGACAAGGCATTTCGGTTGTCTTTGGGGGTTGGTACACAGTGCGCTTACGCTGGATATGTAAAAGATGTTTTCCTCATCTTCCTCTTCCACTTCTAGGGCTAACCTTTCTTCCTCCTGGTCCACCAAGGCTATATTGGGTGGGCGTTGTTGTCAGAAGAATCCTGCCCGGACGGGTCCTCTCTGTACCACCAACGGTGTCAGCGCATGCACATGCGTGCATAGTGATCTGTTGTTCCGCATGCCTTTCCTTGTGCGGGGCACTCTGCAGAATGCGGGAGATCGTATCCACATTTCAGGCATGACTCAGGTGATCTGCCCCCTTTGTCTCGTGGGGCACCAGTCGTCTGACGTGCACCTCTTCCCCACTGACCTTGGCCAACGGCACACACCCCCTCTGACATTCCTGGCCGAATAGATGAATCCATCTTTGATGCCCTCACTTCTGCCACCTCATGGGAGCGACCCAACTCCAGTATGCAAGGTAGTGTGAGGACAGGTTCACGCAACACCTGACGTCTGAGCTTCCCAGACGAAGAGCCCTATATAAGCTTTTTCCTGAGCATGGACTGTTCTTTGTCCCATGCACACGAGACAGTCATGCGCCGGGGGCGGCCATAAAAGATGTCCAGGGACTCATCGACTTTTTGTTTTGCACTGGACATGATGAAACGCTCCTACTCCGCGTTGTCAAGGGGCATAAAGTGTTTGCGCAAAGCATTCTTGGCCTCCACATAATATTCATAGACCGGCTGCAAAGACTGGAAAATTTGATGAACCGCTGGGCTTGCATAGTATAGCAATGTGGCAACCTTGCTCTCCTCATCAGTCTCACCTGTGGCCCTGAAGTAAATGTGCAGGCGGTCAATCCATTGTTTCCACCTTGTCCCCAGGCTCGATGGGGCCCCAAAAACATCAAATTCGGGCATTTGTGTTAGCTCCCCTTGCTGGTGCAAAACACAGACTCCCACAGGGGCTGCACGCCCTGGCTACGCATTTCGACCAGATGTGCCACCTCCCTCTTGCTCATCCATGTTAGTCAGCGCACAAGCATCCCACGTAGCCTCCGGGGCCACAACTCACACAGGAAATCCAAAAGGTGCAAGAGCCCCACAAACAAATCGTGCATGCTGCCAGAGCCACACTCCATAAAGTGTCCAACACAGACCAGTAGTAGTGCTCCCCCCAGTCCAACTGACCACGTTGACCAAAAGAACACAGATGATGAAAGCAAAATGGAAGAAAACTAAAAAAAATTCTATCTCCTTTCTTTTTGTTTGTGTGCCTCTCCCTCCTCCTCATCACCTTGCCATCCGGTGAGTTAAGGGCCCAGGAACAAGGAAATCACCAGTGTAAGTAAAAGATAAAACACCCCCACACCATGTGGGGTTTCCAAAAATTTGTGGGAGGCGCACAAGTACTCCACGAGTGAGCCGCAACCTTCTCCATGTGTTGTCCAAAATGGTCCGCATTGTGATCGCTGACCTCGCGGCAGGAAACTATCGAGCTGCACTCAAAAAAAGCAACTGCTGCATTGGTCCTGTGTGTCCAAGCATCAGAGCGACCTTGTTGCCAATGTTATGAAGTGCCATGGTCATCCGGCACCCCGTGAGCCCCCCCAGCCAACAGAGCACACTGGACGTGATGCTCTCTGTTGGGGCTCCATCGACCCACTGCCGCTCACGTGGTCCGCCCCCTTTATTAACCCACACGCGGCAGGTCTGTCTGAATTAAAGAACAGACACCACAATACGTACAAGGCTCCAGGACAGTGCGCGGGTTCTCTCTCTCCAGAATGCACGGCCAACACGCATTCCTCCATTCAATTCCTGTCTTTGCCCGAGCTCCACATTCTTGTTATTGAGTTGTACTTTATTAGTATCTCGCCCTCAAGACTCTATAGCTTTGAACTGCCCTGTGATGATCATAGCAGTTCTTCTGTTTACTGTGTGCCTTCGAAATTCTCCAGAGCCCACAGCATGGATCTCACATATACCACTTTCCACTAGGCTGAATGCAAGACAGAAGCAACCTATCAACCGGCCACCACCTTTAACAAACTGTTCAGTTTGGTCGAGCACTTCGTAAGCTTCCAAAGCAGCAATCCATTTACAACGTAAAGAGCCACTTTTTCTCCAACATATGTAAATTCCACCAATGCCACAATGCATTTTTCGCTCAGGATTGTCTCTTCTATGCCCTCCTTAAGCAGGGTGGGAGACATGCAGTCAGCTTGACAGTTCTTAAAGTCAGGTATATGTTGAATGACTAATGTATATTCCTGCAATCTTGCTGCTAATAATATGATCCTCGTGTGGAGGTATTCATTCCACCTCGACTTCAGGTCATCTAGGGGTTAATGCAGTTCCTGGCTGTCACCAGAACTGCACTGGTTACCTGGACACCCTCTGATCTCTGGCCCAGGTCCCTCGGCCGCCAGTCTCACACACCTGCACTGCCTGCCTGTCAACTCCCGCACTTGGGGACTCTGTCTGTATCCCTACAGTCCCCCTACCAGCACTTGACACCTGATGTCTGCACTTGCACTTGCCACTTGCTGGCCGTTACTTTTACTTATTGTTATTATCTATTCCCATGTACTGCACTGTACCTTGCCCCATCCCATGCACTTGCGCAATCTGAATGACACCTGGCCTAGTAGGATCGTTGTCTGACCTCCCTTTGTTCCCCCTCCCTTCCCTCTTCGCGCCTTGAAACACTTGTGTATAGGCGCGTTATAAATGCCATATCATATCATATCATAGCATATCATATGATCTGGAAGAATGAAGGAAGTACGTAAGTCCTAGAGTATTCTGCCACCCACAGGCAGGCTAACAGTTCCTTCTCGATCAGGGAATAATTCTTCTCTGCTACTGACGAAGTCTTGGAGAAGGCCCCAATTCTTTCTTCAGCTTTGTGTTTCTACGTAACGTTAGCCCATAGACCAAATATGCTTGCGTCTGTGGTTATGTACACTTCCCAACCTGGATGGAATGAATGCAAGCTGAGCAGGTAGAATGCTTTACTTCGTGTCATTAACACATTTTGCATGCTATACTGCCACTTCTAGGACAGAACTGCATTTTTCCTTGATGGTCCGTTTGGGGGCCTCATTGATTACTTTCATTAGGTCCAACTTTGGTCTTATGACAGAGGTGGTCATGGAATATCCCAAATATTTGACAGCATCTGTGCTGATAGTGCACTTTTCTCTTTAGGCTCACTCCTGCTTTTTGGAGTTTGAAAAGCACTTCATGCAGTGTATAATTGGGGGCCTCAGCATTTCTTTCATCTACCAATGTGTTATCTTGGAAGTATAAACAAACCCAAGGTGGGAACCTCAACAATCACTGGCACCTTGCGGTAGAGACATATAATACAACAAAAGTGGTACCAGGAGTGCAAGAGCAACTGAAGAAGGCAGGCAGAAGGATATAAAGCTCAAATCATTATTTTCATTTTATTTAGATTTGTGTAAAAAACATTGAACCTTTTAATCAATTCTTAAAAAACATTCTTCTAATCATGCATTCATACATTCACTCACTAATTGGATCTCTAAAAAATATAGACATTCTAGGATATTAAGAGAATTACAATTCATTTCCATTATAATATTAATGGTTCCAAACAACATATCATTGTTGATGACAGTTCATTCCAGACAAAATATCGACTATTGGTGCGCATAAGTATCGATCTTCTTTACGAAAAGGGCTTCCCAGTTGGTAAATAGTTTCGACTTGACAAATTATGTGTGTCTTCATCAGGATTGAATGAACATTAACAAAATTCTGCAAACCCAATTTGGTTTGCCGGCTTGTATTCCAGTAGCTTCTGGTGTGTGTCTATAAAACTAGATCTCTCAAAGAGGAATAATCTTCATTCCGCAAATTTGTCTTCCACCTGGCCCGTTCCCTGTTAGGGTCAGAGGAAATTGGTTTCAGTTGTGTGGTCCTTTCTCCACACTCGACCGCTCCCTGTTTGTTTACACTGCAGGACACGGCACTGTCTACACATCGGGGTGCCCGCGAATTCGGCAACCGTTTCGAGACGCAGTGTGCAAGATCGCTACATGAGTGAACGCACGCGTCTATCTGGGAAGAGCCTTATTTTCTTCTCCTCCACCTCTGATGTGTAGACAGTGCAAAAGTGGTGACCTCTTGTTCCACACGATGAACACTATTTGAGCTTAGCTGGACATGGTTGGTAGCTCACAATCCTCGAATCGATTGGCGAGTAAAAGAATTGGCCTTTCCCGAGACTTGCACCCACACATGTTATTATAACAACCAATAGACACCAGAACCTCCACGCTGTGGCAATCGGCACCCTACCAAGTGAATACCAGGACTTTCAAGATGTCTTTCAGAAAGAACAGGCTAATACCCTGCCACTGCATAGACCATACGATTGCCAAATCGACCTGATACCCGGCGCACAAATCCCTTGTGGGCGAATTTACGCACTCACAGAACTAGAAAAGCAGCACCTGAAGGCCTATCTTGACCAATACCTGGCCAACGGGTTCATCCGTCCCTCGAAGTCTCCAGCAGCCAGTCCTCTATTCTTCGTACTGAAAAAGGAGGGGGACTTGAGAAAGTGCATCGACTATCGCGCACTGAACCAGATTACCGTAAAAAAACGCTACCCCCTGCCACTGATCCCTGAATTGCTTGATCAAGTCAAAGATGCCCAAATCTACCCAAACTAGACCTGAGGGGGGCATATCACCTTGTCCGCGTAAAACAGGGGGACGAATGGAAAACCACTTTTCGCACCAAATACAGCTTGTACGAATATCAAGTAATGCCCTTTGGCCTTTGCAACGCGCCTGCAGCATTTCAATACTTCATGAACGATGTCCTACGGGAATTGATTGATGTCTGTGCTCTAGTGTACATCGACGATATTCTAGTGTATTCCGCATCAAAGCAGGACCACGTTAAACACGTCCGATCCGTATTGGAGAAACTCCGTCAACACCAGCTCTACGCCAAGCTCGAAAAGTGCTCATTCCATGTCTCCGAGGTGGAATTCCTGGGCTTTATTCTCAGCCCGAATGGAATCCGAATGGATGTACACAAGGTAGATGCTATCCTGAAATGGCCATCCCCAAATTCTTTCAAGGGGTTCAAAGTATGCTAGGTTTTGCAAACTTCTACTGCCGGTTCATCCCAGGATTTTCGCAAATCGTGCATCCCATCACGTCATTGCTAAGGAAAAGCAACAAAAAGTTCCAGTGGACAACAGAAGCCGAGGAAGCTTTCCAGGAACTCAAAGCAAGATTCACATCTGCCCCAATCTTACGCCACCCTCGCCCTGATCTCCCATACCTGGTGGAAACAGACGCCTCAAGTATGGCTATGAGAGCCGCCCTCTCACAAAAGGACCCCGAAACGGGCCAGTTACACCCTGTTGCCTTCTGGTCGCGTAAATTCACACCCCCTGAACTCAATTACGCTATCACAAAAAAAGAACTCCTGGCCATTAAGTCAGCCTTTAAGGCATGGCGGCACTACCGCTTGGGCGCCAGACACACAATCACCGTAATAACTGACCACCGGAACCTCCAGTACCTAAAAACTGCAAAGGCCCAATCCTCACGACCACTACGTTGGGCTCTTTTTTTTGCTGAATATGACTCCGTGATTACATTTTGACCAGGGGTGAAAAACGGGAAGGCCGATGCCCTTTCCCGTATGGGGGTAGAAGAGCAAGGGTATCAGTCCCCTGACCTAATAGCAATCATCCCGAGTGACAAGCTACTAGGAATCACAGCAACCATAACTCAGAAAGAATTACTTGAAGAAATCCAAAACCTGATGAGTCGGGAGCAATTACAAGCGTGGAGTGCACAAGGAGAACATTACATTATAAAAGATCAGTTGCCCTACTTCAGGAATCGTTTATTCTTACCAAACCAAGAACTACGAGAACAAGTCATGTCCGGTTATCATGATTCCAGGATCGAGGGCCACCCCGGAATTGCTAAATCCCTAGCCAAGGTAAAACGAAATTATTGGTGGCCCACGTGGTGTAAAGACATTATCCAATTCATCGTATCTTGTGGAGTGTGTGCTCAAAACAAGTTATCCAAGCAGAAACCGACTGGGCTATTACAACCATTGGAAATCCCATCAGCACCCTGGCACACGTTGTCCCTCGATTTTATTACTGACTTACCACCCAGTCAAGGGTTTAATACTATTCTTTTGGTCGTGGACCTATTTTCAAAAATGGCACATTTCATTCCTGTTAAGGGGCTCCCAAATGCTTCCACTCTGGTGAAGGTATTTCTTGAAGGCATCGTACGGCTCCATGGGTTTCCTTCAGTTTTGGTCTCAGACCGAGGTACTCAATTCGTATCTAACTTCTGGAGAAAATGCTGCTCTATGGCCCAGATCGACATCCGGCTATCCACCAGTCACCATCCCCAAACGGATGGTCAAACTGAGAGGACAAATCGGACGCTCGAGCAGTATCTGCGTTGCATGTTACACAAAGCTGAAGGAAGCTGGTTCGACCTATTATGGATAGCTGAATATGCTTATAATAATTCCCTACACACCAGCACTGGGCAGACACCCTTTTATACCATGTATGGCAGGCACCCACGTACTTCTAAGTTGGATGTTCCTACAACCCTGGAAATGCCAGCAGTCAAAACCTTGCACACAACCATTTCTCAAACCTTTAAAAGGGCAGCTGAACACCTACTTCAAGCTAAGAATCGCGAAAAGAAGTTTGCTGCTCAACACCGAGCAAAGGCCCCCCAACTACCAAGTGGGAGACAAAGTCTGGCTGGCGTCTAAACACATGTCCATTAAAGGAACCCGAACCTTCCGTCCAAGATACCTGGGTCCATTCACCGTCACCTCTGTGATAAATCCTGTGGCGGTCAGACTAGCTTTGCCTTCAAACATGCAGATTCATCGTGTGTTCCACATGTCTCTCCTTAAACCTGTTCAACCTGGGACCCAGGTAGCAACGCCAACGCAGCCAGTAGTAGTCGCCGGGGAGCCAGAATTTGAAGTCAAGGACATCGTGGATTCAAAGCACATCAGATCCAAATTATACTACCTAGTAGACTGGAAGGGGTATGGTCGACAAGACAGGACATGGGAGCCTTGTGAGTACATCCATGCACATCGCTTGCTTAGACGATTTCATCAAAACCATCCAAACAAACCAGGACTAGACAGAAGAGCCACCTTGAGAGGGGCCTTGGGGCGGAGTGCTGTCATGATTCCTGCCCCTCATGTCCCCAGCCCTCCAAGATGTCAGGCTGGAGCCAGGCCACGATCACCTACATGGCCCTCAAGGGCCTCTCCATCCCTCCAAAGACTCACTTGGAGTCAGACTTGGCGCTTGTGGCACCAGACTCAGTCACTCCCATAGGATAACATTGGGGATTGGACTTGTAGTGCATTGATGGGGACAAAATGGATGCCCCCACATATTTCGGTTCCCAGAACTGCATGTGCAGTTTAGTCTTTTGGGTGTGGTTCAGCCCAGAGACACCTGGGATACCCAGAGACTATTTAAGCCACGCCCAGGCTGAGAAACATGCTTTGTGTTTTCTGCAACTGCAGCGTGACACTCACCGTGTTCGGATCGGTCTCCAGTAGGTCTGCATCTTTCTTCTGCGCTCAGCTCCTGCAAGAACAAGAACACTGTTAGGAACAGCCTTACCTTGCGGCGCTTCTGCCCATCATTCATTGCTCCTTCTGTTCTGCGGGCATCTTCGGCGGTGTCATTCCCAACCCGGCACGCCGCTTTCTAAGGAAAAGGGAAAAGAACAGAAAAAAGGCATTAGTAAGCATTCAGCAAATCTTCGCTTATTTTTAAAAGACTGTACGAGCTTCAAACACTTACCTGAATCCCAGCCGTTCTGGGAGAACTCTGTCTCCGGACTTCTCATCCATCTGCAAGAGGGAAAAGACACTCCAGGTTAGCGTGGAAACATCTAGAGGCGCCGCATACTGCGCTTACTTACCGCATTTCTTCTTCATAACCGGCATCCACACTGAAAACATCGCGGCACCTAAAAGACACAGAAAAAGAACTCAGTTCAATACAAATACGAAAGGGTCGCATCGCGCTCTCACTCGCCTTCAGCGCTACTCATCTCAGCAGCACGTCGCCATCCCCAGACGCCGGCCATCGTCTAAGGAAGGAAAGGAACGAAGTTAGAGAACTGTTCAAAAGACTCCTTATACTTACCTGTCGGACTATTGCCAGTGAAGTAACTAGGCAGCAACGAGCCCGCATCAATCAACACGCCCCTGCGCTGAAAGCAGGATGGAGAGCACACTTTCCAAGAAAACAAGGTGAGCTGTGGATCAAAGGGAGAGGTTGGACCCCAGGGAAGAAGCGGTTCAAGCACACAGAGACAATAGGGAGTTAAACTCTACCAATCCTGTGTTTCAGGCCCAGTCTCCAGTCGAGTAGACTCCAGGGAAGGGTTTGAGGTCGTAAGAGGTCAGAACAGGGTGAGTGACGTCCCCGTGGATACCACGTCAGCGTTACAATGACAGACCATTTCAACCGGGTCTAACTGGTCAGATGCATGCTTCCCACAACACCCAATGATAGACATTCTCACCTGACACACACCCATCACACGCAAAGACAGCCGCAACCGACATGCACGGGAAATCATCCCGGTCAACAAACCCGCAATAAACCAAACCCCAGAGTGTTGGCCAGATACCCTGAGCCCTCAACACCAACCCCATCTAGAAGGTTGCACTCAAATGGACCGACCGGGCACCGTTACAAAGATGTTGGAGGTTGCCCAGGCTCCCTGAATCATCTGAAAATTAATCCAGGATGATTCCAGACAACAAGACTTGAACAAATAAATAACACAGAACGAGTCCTACGTGATATAGTGGCACACAACCACAGGATGCGTACCAACACATCCTCACTAATCCATACAAAACCCCACCTACGGAAGCTCAACTGATGAGAAGGCCTCCATCAATGGTTAAGTCCTCCACGGGACCGCGACCAGAGCCATTCTCGACCAGCCCACAACTGGTCACTAAACCACACAACAAACACCCGTAGCTGCATGCACACTGTGCATCACCACAAAACCCGCACCACAAACTCGCACCATCTTGACATAATGATATCTGGCTTTACTCTGGTTGCTATGTGTGATAAAATGACTTCGGACATGCACTGGTGCAGCGATGAGTATTGGTTACTAAACACTTTTCTCAGCCCTGCACTGCTAATAGGCCAGCTGTGATCTCAATCATAAAGGTGAAACAAGCACTACATGAATGTACACGTCCTTCACCTCTTATGGTAATGTGGGCCTAGAGAAGGCTATAATCTTCAAGAGGGTTGTGAGCTACCATGAAACAACAATTGTTCTATGATTTCAAAATAAAGGAAACATCTGATCAAGTTTATATGAGAAATAGGAGACTTTAGTCAAACTTCAGATACAAACACACAAATGTGAACACTAATAACCCATCCTTGTAAAGGAAGACACAGCATATGCAAACTTTGGAATGAAAGGGGGTACTCTAGGTCAGAAGACAGGTATGCACAGGCAGTAGCCTCTGCAGAAGTGTTCAAGTTCAAAGTATATGTCTTTCAGAAAGTTAAAGAGTGTGCCCTCAAATGTTACGAGGGCCCTTAAAACCAGGCCAAGGGGACAGACCACTATATAGACCTTTCAGTAAGGTTCTTGGGGCCCCGCAGTGTAGATCCGGGAGCGTGGGAGCTCTCTTGAGGCAGCAATTCTGCATCAGTTTGGTGAGCAGATCTACTGGGTCCAGCTCTCAGTGTGGTTCAGCAAGTGGCAATGACACTTGGCATGAAGAAGCTTGGGGCAGGAATACGTTATCCAGGTTGGCATAACTCACAAGTAGTTTTAGGGAGGGAACGGAACCCAGAGCTGTTCCTTTGTTCCTGGGTTGCTTTGAGATACAACCCAGGGTCTCAAGGGATAACTTAAATAAAATAATGAAATTGCTTTTTTTTAATATTGTGCTTTATGCCAAAGTCCAGCCTCTAAGCATGGGACCAGGTATCAAACCTGTGCTGCTCTACATTGTCTTGTTTAAAAGACAAGTGCGTTGCCCCCGAGCTATCCTCATTCTGCTAGTGCCAGCTAGGAAGGTTGTCAGAGAGCACTTGCAGAGGTTGACAGTTACAGTGGCAAAGCCGGTTTACCGGTGTTCAGGCAGCAGACAGGCCTTGTCCAAACAGCAGGTCACCCCAAATGGTCCCCTGGGTTGTGTGAGGGAAGAGTCTGGCTCCCTCCTGTCAGTCTTTTTCTTCACCTCTATGGCAGAGGACTTTGGACAGACTGTACCCCAAAACAGCTGTAAGTGAAATCTTTTGTTCTGATGCCCATAGATGATTCTGTTAAAGGGGTGGCCTCACCCACTTATAGTCAATCTATCATAGTGGATGCGTGCATCTCAACACTTCTAAAAGGTATTCCTTAGTGGCAATTTTGCTTTAACATGGAAACCTAAATGATAAACAGTTACTCGGTTTCTGCTTGTGTGCATTTTATATGTTAGGTACTGTGTGGCCTAAAAGCCACTGGCATACTCATTTCTGATGCTTAGCAGAAAGTATACGTTTGGTGTCTCATTTTAATGTTGGTAAGTTCAATTATGCCCATAATAGCCAGCAGATACATCTGGGTACAAACCGACCGACATCCGTTTTTGAAGTATAGAGCGCTGTCTGGAAGTGGGAGTGTTTGCAAGATCTGACTCTTATGGCAGAATCTGTTTACTAGTGCTCCTAAAATTATTAACAAAAATCTGGGATATTCCCCACTAGCAGATGGAAATCAGTCCCACCATGAGTATTGGAACCTGGTTTACTGTACTAAGTGGACAAAATGGAAGCTGGCATTGCTGTAACTGGGTATAAAATGATCTGGCCTTACTGACCTAAGTGGACAAAATGGAAGCTGGCATTGCTGTAACTGGGTATAAAATGATCTGGCCTTACTGACCTAAGTGGACAAAATGGAAGCTGGCATTGCTGTAACTGGGTATAAAATGATCTGGCCTTACTGACCTAGGTGGACAAAATGGAAGCTGGCATTGCTGTAGCTGGGTATACAATGATCTGGCCTTACTGACCTAAGTGGGCAACATGGAAGCTGGCATTGCTCTAGCTGGGTATACAATGATCTGGCCTTACTGCACTAAGTGGGCAAAATGGAAGCTGGCATTGCTCTAGCTGGGTATACAATGAGCTGGCCTTACTGACCTAAGTGGGCAACATGGAAGCTGGCATTGCTCCAGCTGGGTATACAATAATCTGGCCTTACTGACCTAAGTGGGCAAAATGGAAGCTGGCATTGCTGTAACTGGGTATAAAATGATCTGGCCTTACTGACCTGAGTGGGCAAAATGGAAGCTGGCATTGCTGTAACTGGGTATACAATCATCTGGCCTTACTGACCTAAGTGGGCAAAATTGAAGCTGGCATTGCTGTAACTCGGTATAAAATGATCTGGCCTTACTGACCTGAGTGGGCAAAATCGAGCATGGCGTTGTTAATCTAATTGTGTTTAATGGAATCCGGCTGTGGTATAATAACTGGGAATATAGAGTTGATCCTGCCACTGCTTAGGTAACTTGACACCAACTAGTTTGTTACTGCTATAAGTACACACTTCCTGGAGAATGGCTTCAGTACCTGGTAATTGTATTGCAGTGGTGCAAATACTTGGGCTTTGTCGGCAGTACCTGGTAGTAGTGTGAGTCCTTAGGATTTTCATACCAACGCCCTTAAATGCTGTAAACACCTGCACTTTACCGGGTATGGCATAGCATCACCTGGCATAGAAGCACCAGATGGTACTTGCTGGGCATACGATGGCAATAGCTGCTGTGAGCTTCTGGTCATTTGATACCATTACATATTTGTCAGCTAAAACGATTGACTGTGCCAATGCTTGCAATGTTTTTTTTTCACTGCTCTAGAATGTAGGTGTTCTGTTCCCAGGTGATTGTCTCGTTCTGAAACTTCAACTTTTGTTCTCTTCTTCCAGTAACATGGGTATTGCAAATGCCTCCACGGCATGTGGTGCTTCCACCTGCAACAGGTTCCTTAAATCACGCTTCCCAGCCTGGGAGCCAAACTGCGTACCCTCTACTATTTTTACTTTCCATTAATACATTTCTAATGCGCACCTTATGACCCCGAGGCTTAAGGGCGCAACATGAAACAGCGAGCAATGCCTCAGCAGCCAGACCGCCAGTACACAGACACACAGACCATCCTACCAAGGAGACACATAACCCATAGAATAGCGTGCGGAGAGCGCCAGGCCTCGATACACAAGGGCTAAAGGTCACGGGGTGATTTACCAGGGAGGCGCTTCCTTTGCACATTTCAGATGATGATGCATTGGGCTGTGGCCAGCTAATTGCAGGAAGGGAGGAGGCGGGATCATGATCCGAACTAGATGATATAATTATGCATTGTAATTGCTAATTATGGGTGAAATGCAGAGCGCCATGGCCTTTCCTGCTTGGTGAGCATGCTATCTTCGTGTCGAATTTGGATTTCATCACGATAAGAAAAGACATCATAGTTAACACTATGAAATGATGAGAGGGCCGTGGAAACTCAAACAGAGGCTTATTGCTTTTTAAAGACCAGTGATGAGCCGAAGAGGGCTACCGGTGCCAGCACTTTGACTCGGCGTTTCCCTGTGTCATGATTGTCTTCTGGGAGAAACACACACTGTTCCTGCATTCCCGATTACAAGCCTGGGGAGTGATTTCACGGGGCCAGCATTCAAGGCTGCTGACTGACCTTAACGCCGACCGTGAGCTGAACCAGCGGGGAGCAATATCAGCACAGCGGGGCCGGCGGGCAGGGGAGTGAATGCACGCGCCAGCGTCTCCCGGGAGAGCTGGCCTTCTGTGATGTCAGAGGCAGGCCGCATTTCAAGACTGCACAATTATTTATTGTTAGCCTTTAGAACACTGGCTTTCTTGTGTGCTCTCTTCCCATCCACTGGCCTCCCCTTTTGCAGATTATTTTTGAAGGGTGTTGATTGCTAGCTGTTTTCTTAGCGGGAGAATGCACATTATCAAATGGGGTTTGCCGTCATGAAGATGCGTTGTCAGTAAAATGTTTTATTTTTTTATTTTATTGGTAAATGCAGGACAGGGCCAAGCCCGTAAGAGCAACGGGTTGGGAGCCCAGTAAAAGTGGTTCATAGAAGTGGGTCATGCAAATTTGGTATTGTACATACACAATGGGGGGGGGGAATACATATTAGGGGATTTGTTTGTACGGTAAACACTCCCTTCACTTACATATATTGTTCGTGGCACTTGCCAAGTTGCAAAAATTGCCCAAAGTGTTTGTAATTTTGCAACGTAACTGTATCTTGTACAGAGCGACTTCTGCCATTTTGGTGGCCTCTTGGCGCTAGGTCTTTAGCGAGAAGGAGAGAGAGCGAGAGGAGGTGGAGTTAGTGGGGAGAAGAGGGAGAGATAATATAAGAAACGTGTAGTGGTGAGGCATGCAGATGGAAAGTGCAGGTCTATATGTGATAGTAAGCTTTTAATGAGGTGGGTCATGGCGCATAGGGCCTGTGTTGCCAGAGGGGAACCCCAAGTGTTGTTATTCCACCCAGGTGGTTGCTAGCGCTTTCTGCCCAGTGACTTTGT
This sequence comes from Ambystoma mexicanum, assembly GCF_040938575.1. Taxonomy (NCBI): domain Eukaryota; kingdom Metazoa; phylum Chordata; class Amphibia; order Caudata; family Ambystomatidae; genus Ambystoma; species Ambystoma mexicanum. The sequence continues at coordinate 1,143,569,692 of NC_090935.1, read as the reverse complement.
ATTGGGTCACTCTGGGCCGGTCTGGACCAGAAGTCATGCGCAGTGCCCGTGAGGATCATGCTCCAGCACACTGCGCCCGGTGAAAGATGTAAGTATGCTTTTTAATCAAATCTTAATTCTTTCACCTAGTGTGGAAACAAGGGGCTGGTGCCAGGCCCTTGACACCCCAATGTACCAGCCATCTCTTGTGTGGTCAGTAACAGCGCAGTAATGATTCCATAAGAAAGCATTTTCATGCTGGCACTGCCAGTATATGCTAGTATCCCCATGTGAGAACATACTCCTTATTCCCGGTAAAAATATCATGCCATAGGAATAAAACATGTTCTTGCTGGCTGTACAATTGCTTCCCACCCCACCATGTGAAAACACTCTTTAGGTTGGCTTTGCCCTTAACACCACAAAAAATGCAATGAAACAATAAGGAAATGTCTCCTTGCTGCCTGCAGAGAATTACCCTCCCTCATGTATTAACCCTCCTGTTGACTTTGCCAGTAAAAAAAGCCATGCCCCAGTAAGAAAACATCATCTCCTTGCTGGCTGCAAAAATCACCCCCCACCCATCCCAACCCACACTGTCCCCACCACGTAAGAACAATCATCATGTTCACTTTACCCTGGGCCTTAACTCCAGTTAATCCTATGTCCCGTCCCCTTTCCTCCATACTGTATGGGCATCCTTTGCTAGGGACGGGAGACAGAACCTTTTTCACCAGAAAAAACATCTTCCCCTTTAAATTTAGATACGTGCTGAGGCGCGGCCCTGGAAGCATGCGCTCTCCTGGCTCCACCCACTGGCGCCACTCCCCAGTCCTCTATTCCGCGTCAACGGGAATGGACCGATTTCACAAGCGGTCTTGGGTTAGGCGTCCGGCATAGTAATTCCACACGCTCTTCCCCAGAGAAGTACTTTTGTCTCTTTTCTCTTCTCTTTTAATCAGGTACCACGCTGTCCTCTGGCGCCACGCTCCTCCCCAGCCCATTTCGACAACGGCAGGCTTCAGCAGGTGTCCAGTCTGCGAGGGTCCCTTCCTGATGTCCAACCCTCATGCCCTCTGCCACTGCTGCCTTAGCCCAGGCCACGGCTGGGAAGGCTGTACCACGCGTGACGCTCTGAGACGTGGTGGTGCCTGCTAAAAAACAATGGCTCAAGCCAAATCTGACCCAGCCTACCAATCACTGTCTCAACGCTATATTTAGGCAAATGGAATGGGAGCCCCTGTTACTGTCGGCGCAACCCCAGCCACACTCCTCTGTGATTGCAGCAGCATCACTCTACTCTAAGCCACAATCGTCCTTGGCTACTTGAGCCTCTCCATTCCTGGGTAAGGAGGAGAAGATCCTCGAGGTGTTTGGAAAGAAAATCTTTTCCAACGGTACTCTACATTTGCGTCAGTCCAATGCGAATGCCATGCTGGTGGCGGTCAACCAGAGGCTCTGGCGACAGTTGGCTGTTTTCCTACCTGAACTCCCTGAACAGAGCCAAGCTCGCTTTAAGGCTGGGCTATCTGAAGCCAAAAAAGTGGCACAGGACATCATGGAGTCCAGGTGTCTCATATTGATAACTCAGTTTGTGCCATATGTATTCCTACTGACATGAGAAAGACGGCTTGGCTAAGGGTGACTAAGTTCAACCCTGATGTCCAGGAGCATATACTGGACCTTGCTTTCGAGAGGTCAGTTTGTTCCATTCAACTACAGACGAGGAACTCGATAAGAAGAAGAATAGCTTGCAGACTGCTAAGTCCTTATCGATCCTGACCAAGTCCACCCCAAGACATATAGACAAATGCAACAACACTCAGACATGGGTCGGTCCTTCGGAGGCTTCAGGGGCTTTCAGGAGAGACGGTCCAGACAACCAGACAGAACCCCGAGCCAGCACAGGCGCAATCGGCACAAGGCGCCTCACAAGGGCTTTTTCCAGTCCCCCTCCTCAGCCCCAGCCTCAGAAGGCAAGAAAGCATGACACAGCCATCCGGATTTACGAGTCTCTGGTGGGGGGCAGGCTTGCCCTTCACGCTCACCGCTGGCGGACAAGGTTCACAGACCCATGGATCCTCTGTGTAGTAGCCACGGGCTTCCGGCTCCCTATCCCTCCTTCTCTCTCCTCCCCTCCGCTCCCACAGATTGGTACAGCTGCCCCCTCTGAGCCCCTTCCCACCTCCCTTATTCCTAAAATCTACCCCCTCCTCATTCCCTACCTAACTACTTTCTTCAACATCTGTCTCTCCACTGCCCCCTTTCCGTCAGCTTTCAAACACACTACCATCATTCCTATCCTGAAGAAACCTTCTGCTGACCCTCTTCTTGCTTCAAACTTTCGACCAATCTCCCTTCTCCCCTTCCTCTCTAAGCTCCTTGAGAGCCTAGCCTACTCTCAACTCTCAACTTTAGTATCCACTCACTCTCTCCTCCCGCCACCCAATCTGGCATCTGCCCTAAACACTCCACTGAGACTGCTTTCACTTACGTGCTCAATTCCCTCCTCACTGCTCGCTACGCTGAGCAATCCTAATTCGCATCCTCCTTGACCTGTCTGCCGCCTTTGATACCGTAGCTCACCCCTTACTTCTCAGTACTCTGTCCTCCTTTGGCTTCAAAAGGCTCTGTCCTCACCTGGCTCTCCTCTTACCTCTCCACTCGTTCCTTTGCTGTCTCCTGGGGCGGATGCACCTCCTCCAACTTCCTCTTGGACTACGGTGCCCCCCAGGCCTCTGTACTCAGTCCTCTTCTTTTCTCTCTCTATACCTCGCTTCTCGCCCCTCTTATCTCTTCTTTCGGCATCTCTCCCCATTTCTACGCTGATGACACCCAACTCTTTCTCTCCTTCTCTTCTCTCACTCCTGACCTCCATCTCACCCTATCTTCCTGCCTTACAGCCATCAAAAACTGGATGTCAACACACTTTCTTTCCCTCAACACTGACAAGACAGAAGTCCTCTTCTTTCCTTCTAACACACTTTCCTCTACTCCCCTCCCTTCATCCACTTCCCACCTTCCAACCTCCCCATCTCCACCATGCTCGCAATCTTAGCCTCCACCTTGACTCTTCCCTCTCCTTCTCCAACCATATCTCGCTTAACTCTCGTGCCTGTCGACACCATCTCTTCAACACCCGGAAGATCCGCTCCTCCCTCACCTTCCATGCTTTTAAACTCCTATTCTCCCCCTTCATCTTCTCTCGTCTCTTCTACTGCTCTTCTCTCCTCTTTGGACTCCCTGTCTCTCACCTGGCCCCCCTCAGATCCATCTACCACTCCTCTATCTGTACTCTCTGTCTCCTCGCTCCTCGCAACTCTATTTCCTCCTCACTCTCTCACCTTGGCTGGCTTCCCTTTCTCTCCCAGCTTAAATTTCAATTTCTCTGTCTGGTTTTCAAATCTCTCCATGACCTCGCTCCCCCCTATCTCTCTTCTCTCCTCTCATTTTACACTCCCTCCCGTTCTCTCGGCTCGGCTGACCTCTTCTTACTGACTGTACCCCAGTCCCCATGTGCCTCCTCACGCTTCCGTTCCTTTCAGCTCTTAGCCCCCCTACATTGGAATTCCTTACCTCTCTATCCGCTCCATCCCCACATACTCCTCCTTCCGCACCACCTTGAAAGCCCTTCTTCTCCACTTTCCCCTGATTTTCCTTCCCTACCATCTCTCCTCCCCAGCTCCCCTGTCCCCTTCCTATTCCCTTTCTACCATTCCTTCACCTTCCTTCTCTCACCCACTTGCATTTGCATCAGATTTCTGAAAATCATTCCTTCCTCCCTCGACCACCTCCTCTCCCTTCCTCCTCACACTTCCCTCTTCCCCTCCATCTATGTAAATTGCTCTATATATTGTCTCACCGGTTTGTTTCATGATTGTATATATACTTCTTTCATTATTGTACCTTGTTGTTATATTGTAAAGCGCTTTGGATTAAAGCGCTATATAAACCTAATAAACATAACATACTGCATGGGCGTCCCTTCGAAGGATCGGGAGATGGAACCTTTTTCACCAGAAAAAACCTTCTTGCCCTTTAAATGTAGAGGCGCGTGGTGGTGCTGTGCAGGGAGCATGCGCTACCCTGACTCCGCCCTCCGTCGACACACCTCAGTCACCTTTTCTGCATCGACGTGAACGGGCCGAATTCACCAGCGCTCCTGGGTTTGGCTTCAGCCATGTAATTCCACACGTGGATACTTCTTCTCTTTGTCTTCTTTTGTGTCTTTTTATCATTCAGGTACTTGGTCCTCAGGCGTCACGCTCCTCCCCGGCGCATGTCGACTTCTACGGGGTTTAGCAGGTGTCCATCCTGCAACGTGCTCTTCCCTACCTCAGACCCCCATGCCCTCTGCCTACGTTGCCTTGGCACAGACCACGGTTGGCAATCTTACTCAGCGCATGACTCGCTGTCCGCAAAAGTGCTGAAGAACAGCCAAGTGGAGGGAGCTTTTCCAGAGGTCGCCTCCAGAGGACTTCAAGAACTTCGTGAAACATCTAAACAGTCTCAAGGTAGGGCTGATATTCTCCATCGCACCCCGCAAGGGAGACTCCTTCCCTGGGACTCTCCTGCGCGGGAGGGACCACTCAGGTCCTTCTACCAGCATGTGCACCGAGGCTGCTACAGCTAATGGCCCCCGGGCCGAGGGATCAGTGGATCCTCCCGCAGTCAGTGTTGAGGGACCGAAACGTTCTTTTACCGGGTCTTCACCCGAGGGGCTCCGCCCTTATACTGGCAATACATCCAAGGGTGGGCCTAAACACCGCTCTACCGACCCCTGGCTCGAGGGTGTCACACATATCGGGCCTAGGCCCAAGGAGCAGGGTAGGCCTTGTGATCCACACGCAAGAGTCTTGGAGGAGGCCGGGCCCAGCGGGCCAAGCAACACGTCACAGGCACGTGGCAGGCAGCCCGACAAAATGGCCGCCATGCCAGAAAGAGGCACCTGTCCGACTCCATTTCAGGAATTTGCTGAAGAACGAGTGTCAAGGTGGGAATGGCTTCAACCAGGTACGTGGCCTACAGCCTACCCCTATTGTGCGCAGGGCAGCTTTCCTTCGCGTCTGTATGGACAGGGTATGCAGTGGCCACAGCAGCCTCCCGCAACCCTGTCAGCACCCCCTGCCACCACTTCAGTCAGTGAGGAGGTTTTCTTCGAGAGGTTCCTCTGCCTCATGAAGTCACCCCGGATGGCCGTTATCCTCAAAGAGGCCATCAGTGAAGTCATTCCTGCCATGCTAGCGGCACCACAGACACCTCAGTCGGCACCCCAGGCCCTGGCGCAGCCGCCTCCTACGGCTCCCCAGCCAACTCCTCAACCTCCGTCGCCTCCTCAGCCTACAGCCGCGGTCCCAGTACCCCAGCCTCCGGCGCCAACTACTCCTCCTCCACAGGATCCCCCAGATCCGCAGGATACGGATGGGGAGTAGGATCCGGGCATGCCACCCTCAGCCAGGGCCTTCCACGAACGTCTTGCTGGTCTGGCGGAGTATCTGGGCCGACTCGAACCTGAGGTCGAGAAGCCGGCAGAGGGGGTTCTGGCAGAAGTCCTCACATGCCGCCCCTCTGCCAAATTGGGGATTCCTATGCAGACCGATGTAGTCTCCCTGGCCAAGAAGGCCTGGCTCAAACCCCACTCAGCCCAGCCGGTCAATCGACGCCTGGACGGCAAGTGCAGGCAGATGGAGGGGGATACACTCTTGCTCTCGGCCCATCCTCAGCCGCACTCCTCAGTGATCGCTGCAGCATCACTGTACTCCAAGCCTCAGTCGTCTTCAGCCTCCACCTCTGCGGCGCTGCTAGGCAAGGAGGAGAAGATCTTGGTGGCGTACGGCAAGAAACTCTATTCCAACGCATCCTTGCATCTTTGTCAGGCCAATGCAGATGCCATGCTTACTGCCGCCAACCAAAGATTGCGAGAGGGGTCGTACGTATGGAGGGTTCCGAGGCTTCTAGGAATGTAGATCCAGGCAGCCGGACCGATCACCATCTCAGAACCGGCGCAAGCAACAAAAAGGGGGTGGGGGGAATAAGGGTTTTTTCCAGTCCCCCTCCTCCGCGGCAGCATCAAAGGGAAAGAAGGCATGACACGCCCGTTGGGTCCACGTGTGTCCAGTGGGGGACAGGCTTGCTCTCCATGCATATTTCTGACGCCAGAATTTCGTGGACCCCTGGATTCTCTCCCTAGTATCCACATGGTTCTGCCATCCTATCCCAGCCTCTCCTTCCTCCTCCCCTTCACTCCCACAGGTTGGGACAGCAACTCTTTTGGCGGAGATCCAGTTGCTCGTAGAGAGCCAGGCAGTGGAGGAAGTCCCAGCCTCCCAGCGAGGCTTTGGATTTTATTCCAGGATTTTTACCATTCAGAAGAGGAACCAGGCAGGCCTGAGAGTTGTGCTGGACCTTTCCACCCTCAACCTCTCCTTACCCTGCAAAAATTCAAGATGGTTATGCCAGCTTTCATAGCGGAAACATTGGACAGGGGAGACTGGTTGTGCTCCCTGGATCTTAAGGACACGTACCTACATGCCCTTATTTGGCAGCCCCATCGTTCTTTCCTACGGTTCAGGATCATGGGCTACCATTTTCAATACAAGGTCCTCCCTTTTGGCCTCAACTCGGCCCCCAGGGCCTTTACCAGACTGATGAATGCGGTGGCGGCAGTCATCAGAGCGCAGGGCCTCCACATACCTTGACGACTGGCTCATCAGGGCTCCATCTCCGGAAGCAGTTCACCACTCTTCCCATGCCCTTATGAACACGCTGCACGATCTGGGCTCAAGAAATCGCAGCTGCAACCCATGCAGAATCTTGACATTTTTGGGCCTCATCTGGGACACAGGCTCCCTGAAGGTATTTCCTTCGGAGGACAAAATCTTGGCTATCAAGAGGGCCACCATCCACCTCCTCAACATAGAAGTGACCTTGGCATTGGTGGTATCATCATCTCCTGGGTCTAATGGCAGCGTTCCTATTAGCATTCCCAATTTCGAAATTAAGGATGAGGAGGATTCAGCTGCACTTCGTGGCCTAATGGAACTAGGAGCAGAGCTCTCAATCCGAGATGATCAACGTTCCTCCATCTCTCCACCCAGACCTAACTTGGTGGTGCAGAGACTGCAACCTACGGATGGGCAAGCCCTTTCGACCGCCCACTCCGCAGGCCACCGTTACTACGGATTCCTCTCTCTCTCTCTCTCTCTCTCTCTCTCTCTTTCTCTCTCTCTCTCTCTCTCTCTCTCTCTCTCTCTCTCTCTCTCTCTCTCTCTCGGGCTGGGGATCCACCCTGGACAATCTCTCTGTCCACGGCACCTGGACTCGCGACAGGAGCAGGGATACCACATCAATTGGCTAGAGCTGAACGCCATCTGGCTGGCGCTCAGGGCATTCCTACCACTTCTCAGGGGCAAGGCTGTCCTCATCCAGACGTACAACTCGACCAGCATGTACTACGTCAACAAACAAGGGGGCGCCAGGACCCCGCCTCTGTGCAGAGTGGCGATCAGCAATGGGCCCTGGAAAACGACATTTACCTCACGGCAGTCCACCTCCCGGGGGAATCCAACCTGGAAGCGGACAAGCTCAGCAGGCTGGGAGCAGACAATTACGAGTGGCAGCTAAACAGCCTTGTTATTCAGGAGATCTTCAACAGGTGGGGTCAACCCCAGGTGGATCTCTTTGCCACCTGGCACAACAAGAAGTGTTCCCAGTTTGCATCCTGGCAAGGTCAGGGCCCCGGCTCTCTGGGCGACGCATTTCACCTCCAGTGGAGCAGCATGAAAGCCTACGCTTTTCCACCCACACCTCTGATTCACAGAGTAATTTGCAAAATCAAGGAGTCTCGCCAACTCCTCATCATTCTAATAGCTCCTTGGTGGCCGGCCATGCCGTGGTTTTCGGAGCTGCTCAGTGTCTCGGAAGTGCTCCCAATTCACCTCCCGGCGGGCAGAGTCGTCCACCATGCACCAGGGAAGCTAGCCCTCACAACATGGTACCTGAGCAGGTAACGCTGCGGCACCTCAGCCTCTCACAGGACAATCTGGAGATCATGCAGGGCGCCAGGAGTAAGGCTACCAGGGCCCAGTACAAAGGTAAATGGACCAGATTCTGCCACTGGACAAACTCCAAGGGAATTGACCCCCTGGCGTGCATCTTGGACGACATGCTCTCCTTCTCGGCACACCTCGGCCACTGAGGTGTGCAGGTGGAAACCTGCCGCACATACCTCATGGCCATTGGGGTTTACAGGAACTCGGAGGAAGGCATCTTCTCCTCCTCCAATCCTATCGTCAAGAAACACCTGACGGGACTCGCAAGGCTCTACCCGCCTGTCAAGAGACCACACCCTGTGTGGGACCTTAAAATAGTCTTGGGCGCTCTGGCGCACAAACCGTTTGAGCCAATGGCGTCTGTGGACATCCGGCTGGTCACCATCAAGATGGCCTTACTAGTCGGCCTCACCTCGGCTCGTAGAGTCAGCAAAATCCAGGCACTTGTCGCCTCGGAACCATATACTACCTTTCACACGGACAAAGTAGTCCTGCAGAAATACCCGGCATTTCTGCCCACGGTTCTGTCTGCTTTCCACTTGAACGAGGAAATAGTACTTCCTATGTTTTTTTCCCGATCCCAAGGACAAAGCACAGAGATTGCTGCACTGCCTGGATGTCAGGCTTGCCCTGAAATTTTACTTGGACAGGACCAAGGGCTTCCGCAAATCAGATGCCCTGTTTGTTACTTTCAGAGGCTCAAGACCAGGCTATCAGGCCTCTAAAGCCTCCATATCCCGCTGTATGGTCTCTGCCATCAAAGAAGCGTTTGAGGGCCAGCACAAGCCACTTTCGGCCAACATGCATTCCCACGCAGTCAGGACCAAGGCAACGGCCATCGCATTCCAGCGCCATGTCCCTTGGCAAGTCATAAGAAGGGCGGCCACTTGGGCCTATCCGTGCACTATCCGTGCACTTCCTTTTTGTTAGTAATTATGGCATACATATTGTTATGGGATAACTCTTCTGATTTTCAAATCACATTTTTTACCTCATTTAACCATGAGAGCACAATATCATGTTTTACCTTTACCGCAGCGCCACAGGAGGGTGCACTAAGGTATGCAAGATTTTGTTTTACCAGCTCATGTTAATTAAAACAGCTCATACCATATTCATTGTAGAGATGTGCCAGGGCACATATAAAGTTGGTGCTTGTGCATGTTCACCTTGGGGCGTGGCAATGGCTCATATGTGTAACTACCATTTGCGATTTGGCATTGTATTGCAGACTGCCGAGGCCACCCTGGCCCATACGCTTGCTACTCAGTAGAGTTAAATCTAGAAGCATCCACCCGGCACACCGAATATGATCTATTTCACAACCGACCTAGGAGGGCCCGGTATTCCCCATTCAAGGGAACCAGTCCCCCATAGGGCTCAATGGGAATGGTGAGCATGCTAACAACGGGCCCGGTAATGACGGGCCCGTTGTTAGCACGCTGGGCCGCTCAAGGGGCCCGCTAAGGACGTCTGGTAAAACCTGGCGTCCTGGGCGGGTCGCGTGAGCGGACCTCGTAATGAGGTGGTATGGGGTTAACGGCACCGGCAGGTCTACCGGCGCCGTTAACCCCCTACCGCCAGGGTCGTAATGAGGCCCCCTGTTGGGTTGAAACATGTGACGGCACCTCAGACTTTAATAAAATAAGCACTCTAAATCTTTTGAGTCAACAAAGACTGATCATTTCTCTCATTCTACATAGTAAACCAATTTGGTGTAACTAGAAATATAAACACCCAGCGCCCAGGTTTTAGTGGTTCCCGTAAAACTTTTTTCGTCTCTAACCATTACGACAAATGAGCACTGTCCCCTGGGAACCGACAAACTGGCAGCAGGACCAATGCTCTAAAAATATGTTGATCAGCGCAGCACCCCAGTGTTCATTGTGCTCTACTCCATACCTTGTTAATACATTGGTTTGATTAATATTGATGGGTTTGTTTCAAACTGTGTCTCTTGTAAATTCGGGCGCTTGACTGTGTACTCCATGCTTGATGTGTTATTACTTATATTCTGTGCCTGGAAGAAGACTGTGAAGGTCCAAACATGTGTTGGCTAATTACAATAATTCTATGTCAAATTCACCAATCTGTGCTGTGTGATCATGCAATTTTTGTAATTGTGTTTAATAAATGGCGGGGTCTGGTAAACAAAAAAATAAGGGGGGTCCTGGGAGTCTCTCTGCCAGACATTAGTCCTGGTTACGAGAGCCATATCCAGATTCTTTAGCTCACTATCTTTCACAGAGTAAAAATATCCCAAACATAGGGCCTCATTCCGAGGTTGGCGGTAAGGGGTTAACGGCGCCGGTAATGGTGCTGGTGCCGTTAACCCCTTACTGCTGTATTACGAGGTCCTTTAGCGGGTCCCGCTAAGGGCAGCTGGCTTTTCCCGGTGCCCTTAGTGGGAGCCGCTAAAGGACCAGCATGCTAACAACGGGCCGTTGTTAGCATATTTCTCCAGCATGGGGTCTTGCATGGATTCACATGCTCATGAATATTCCCTGTCGTCAGGCTGGGAATCCTCGGTAAAGAAAAAATCAGTATCAGTTTCGTTTCTGATCTGTCTTCCCTAGTAGTAACCAATCACTGATCTCTGCGTCATACTGACCACAGCCAATGACTGCCCTCTACCTAAGCCCCGCCTCTGGCAGCCATCTTCAGATTTTTACTGCACGTTCAAGTGTTTGGAGTCCTCGTGCTTAGCTCTCGAGCTTTTACTGCGTGTTTCGCGCTTTTTCAGGTGAATCTTCACATTTTCTCGGTTAATCGAGCCTCAAGCTCCACCGTTTCTACTCCCGTTAACGGCTACCCGTGGCGGGATTTTCCTACACCCCTCAAGGGTGAAGATTTCGTCGAATCAACTTCTTGGAGGATTCCAGAAGATTTGCTGCCTACTTCGAGATGGCCCAGGATGCGAGTTCGTCGCCCGGACCCAAGCTGTTTCGCAGCTGCCCTGGATGCGGGCTGCAGAATGTGTTTAAGGAAGACGAACATTTGCGATGCCTCTACTGTCTTCATGGGGACAAGACTCATGTAGAGAAGGACTGCCAGTTCTGCAAGAACTTGTCGGAGCGGACCATGAGGGACCGTCGATCCCATCTCGCAAGCTGGTTGGAGAAGGGCTCGACGGGTGAGAAGAAGAAGAAAGGGTCAGAGCGGGCTTCTAAGTCCTGTGCGGGCGCCCTGGCGACGGAGGTCCAACACCAGGCCAAGCGCCGCGAGTCCACTGGCTCCGGGAGCACCGAAAGGTCGGGCTCTTCGGTCGCCAGGCTGGGCGCTCCTTCCCCAGCACCGTCAACCACGAGCCAACGCTCCGGTTCGGGGAAGAGAAAGTCCGAGACCCCGGGTAAGCTTTGGGAGAAGCCCCGTCCGATCTCGGAAGAGGGGGAGCGAGGCGTCGCCCCCCCCCCGAAGGAGAAGGCCCGGGACGCACCTAAGGTGGTGAAGGCCCCTACCCAGCAGGCAAAGGCCTCTATTGAGGCTATCGCGGCGACTCCCTGCCGCCAAGGAGGGAATCCTCTTTTCAGCCCATCGTCGTGGCCGCCATGATGGAAGAAGCGAGGGGGGGCACAGTGCCCTCCTCGAGCTCAGAGTCAGCCTCGGAGGAGGAACTGACCGAGGCCGTGAGGAACCTCGAAGTCCAATTCGAGAAAGTTCGATCCCGTCAGGAAGATCCTCGGGAGATAACCGTGGAAGACGACGATGGTGAGGAAGAGCGGCCTTCCCTTCCGGCGCAGCCGGATCCTAGGCCTCAGGATGGCTCGGCGGCCATTTTGTCTGCCATCCAGTCCTTATGCTCTGAGATAAGGAAGAGATTCCCACGGCCCAGGCCGGAGGACCCGCAACCTGGCCCGTCGGGAAGTCCTCAGAACAAACGACGGAAGACCCAACCCTATCCTCCGCTCGCCCCCGTAAGGCCTACAGTTCCCTCCTCATCCTCCCACGAGTCGGGAGATGACGGTGCGTTGGGCTCGACGACGGGTTCTGAGGGCGACGGCGGCGACGACGGAACAGGTCTCCCGTCTCCCGTTGCACGGGCCTCGCCGCCCGACGAGATTGGCTCATTCCACGCCATGATCGCCAGGGCGTCCGAATTGTTCCAGCTCTGCCCGGAGGAGCAGAAAAAGGAAGGTTTCCTCTATCAGCGCCAGGAGGCCAAGAAGAAGACGGTCATCGCAGTGCCCCTAATCGATGACATCTGGGAGGAGGGCCTGTCGGTTCTCAAGAACCCCTCCACGGCACCAGCCAAACGGGACCGGTACGAGAAGAAGTACCGGGTCCCCGAAACCGCTCCCCTGTGCCTCATGGCCCAGCCAACGCCAGACTCGGTCGTCTCGGCGGCAGCGAAGAAGAAAGCGGCGGGGTCAAGAGCCTCGACGTCGAATTCCCCGCTGGACGGCGAGAGAAAGAAGTTGGACGCCATGGGGCGGCGGGTCATTTCGTCAGCGGCGACGCCGATCAAAGCGGACAATGCCCTGGCCATCGTGGCCCGTTACGACAGGGAGCTCTGGTTTAAGCTGGCCCCCATATTGGACTTCCTGCCGGACGACAAGAGGTCCGAGGCCCTGGAAATACTGCAAGAGGGCGAGGTGGCGTCGGACCACGCCATAACGGTGGCAACCGATATTGCCGATACCGGGTTCCGCCAGCTGGGCAATGGTGTTTGCCTACGACGACGGGGTTGGCTCTGGGCGACCGACTTCCGTCAGGACGTCCAGACCAGGGTGTTGGACATGCCGTTCGACGGCAGCAACTTGTTCGGGAAGGCAGTGGACGAGTCCCTTCAGGCCATAAAAACAGACACGGAGACGGCCCGCGCCCTAGGAGCCCTTCAGCAACGACGGCCCTTTTGGAGATCCGGAGGCAGACAGGGTGCCTCCAAGGGATCCAGCGGTGGCTCGTCGTCCGACCGCCAGGCGGCATGCTCCTCGTCTCAGGAGGCCTATAGGGGTTGCGGCAAGCAGGGAGTGCCTCGCTGCCGTCGGCAAGGTGGCCAGGGCGGCAAGGCCACCACCTCCAAGCAGGACTGAACCGACCGTGGTCTCGGGCCCCCACCGAAGCACCCCGGTGGGAGGCCGGCTGACGAATTTCATTGGCGTGTGGAAGTCCATCTCCACCGACCGTTGGGTGCTGGATACCCTGGCAAGAGGACACTCTATCGAATTCCTGAAGAAGTGCCCTCACGTTCCACCTGTGGCCAGGAAGGAAAATCACGTCCCGCAACTGCTGTTGGAAGTTTGGGCGATGCTCAGGAAATGCGCCATCGAGCTTGTCCCGAAGAGGCTCCGGGGCTCTGGGGTGTACTCAAGGTACTTCCTCGTCAGGAAGACGACGGGCGGCTGGCGCCCCATCCTGGACCTTCGTCGTTTGAACAAATACATCAGATCACAAAAGTTCAGGATGGTCACCCTCCAGCACGTACTGGGACAGCTGGAGGAAGGCGACTTTCTATCGTCGTTGGACCTGGAGGATGCATACTTCCACGTTCCTATCCTCAAAAGTCACCGAAAGTTCCTCAGGTTCGTCGTCCAGGGACGCCACTACCAATTCAGAGCACTGCCGTTCGGATTGAAGTCGGCCCCCAGGGTCTTTACCAAGTGCCTAGCACCAGTGGCGGCGCGGCTGCGCCTACAGGGGATTCACGTCTACACCTACCTGGACGACTGGCTCATCCGCTCAAGGAGGAGGGAACTCGCCGTCGGAACACACTGCGAGGACCGTCCGGCTACTCACAAACCTGGGATTCGCCATAAACTACCCGAAGTCCCACCTGGTGCCGTCGCAGGTGGCCCTGTTTCCGGGAGCGAAGCTCGATACAGTTAGGCGCCTGGCGGCCCCGTCGGAAGAACGGATGAAGACCATTCTAGGCAAAGTGCAGCGCCTGCTAGCCACGGACGTGGCCAGGGTGAGGTCCATCAAGTCCCTCCTGGGGATGATGTCCTCTTGCATCTACCTGGTGCGCCTCTGCAGACTACGGATGCGCCCTCTTCAAGAATTTCTCGACGCCCGTTGGATACAGACGACGGGCACCTTCGAAGACAGGGTCCCCCTCAACGAGGTGTTCCAGCGGGCGATTCAGTGGTGGGGCGTTCGAGCGCACCTCACGGCGGGTAAGGACTTTCAGATGCCGGCGTACCAGGAGACGGTGACGACGGACCCCTCCCCGGAAGGTTGGGGCGCCCACACCGGAGATCTCCACGCAAGAGGCCTCTGGCTCCCGGAGGAGAGGCTCCTGCACATCAACGTCCTGGAACTCCAAGCCGTGTTCTCGGCTCTCAAATCGTTCCTCCCGTCGCTCAAGGGCAAGGTGGTGCGGATCTTCACGGACAACACCACGACAATGTTTTACATACGGAAGCAGGGAGGCACCAGATCCCCAGCCCTATCCAAGGAGGCACAGGATCTGTGGCACTGGGCGGTCGCCCAGGGGATGTTCCTGGTTCCCTTCCACCTGGCAGGAGAAAGCAACACCATCGCCGACTCGCTCAGCAGGGAGCTGCGCGCGTGTCACGAGTGGGAACTGCGCCAGGATCAGGTGGATCAACTCTTCGGACGATGGGGCAAACCCCAAATCGACCTGTTCGCAACAGCGACGAACTCGAAGTGCAAGAGGTTCGCCAGCAGGTTTCCCCAGCCGAGAAGCATGGGCGATGCGTTCTCGTTCCCCTGGGACGGCCTATACCTGTAGGCGTTCCCTCCGTTGCCGTTGCTGCTTCGACTCATCAGCCAGCTCAAGAGGTCCCGGTGCAGGATGATCCTCGTCGCACCGGCGTGGCCGAGGCAGATCTGGTTCCCGGACCTTCTGGACTTGTCAACGTCCCCTCCCATCAAGCTGTCGGCGGACGCGGACCTTCTCTCCAGAGAAGGACGGGCCATCTTCCACCACGACCCGGCGTCGCTGAACCTGCAGGCTTGGCTCCTGCAGCGTTAGAGTTTGGAGGCTACGATATACCGGCCGATTGCAGAGAGGTTCTTGCAAAGGCCAGGGCGTCCTCGACTCTCAAATGCTACGGTCATAAGTGGAAGAGGTTCTCTATCTGGTGCCGAGCACAGAAGATCAACCCCCTACGGATTACGGCCCCTCAAGTGCTGCCGTACCTGCTATCGCTGGCAAAGGCTGGGCTAGCCCATGCCTCCATTAAGATTCTTCTGGCGGCGATCTCCAGATATACCAGAACCACAGGACGGACGTCCCTGTGGTCCCATCGACTGGTAAAAGAGTTTATGAAAGGACTGTTCCGGTCGTTCCCGCCGGTGAAGGCCCCGGCCCCGGCGTGAGAACTTAACGTGGTGCTGACCAGGCTCATGGGGCCCCCATTCGAGCCGATGCACTCCGCACCTATGAAGGTTGTGTCGTGGAAGACTGCGTTCCTGGTGGCCATTACCTCCGCACGACGAGTGGGAGAGATCCAGGCCCTATCCTGCAAAGCACCATACTTGACTGTCCATGCCTCGAGGGTGGTGCTTAGGACGCACCCCTCCTTTATGCCCAAGGTGCCGTCGGACTTCCATCTTAACGAGCCCTTGGTGTTACCTGTTTTCTTCCCGTCTCCTTCGTCGCCGGCCGAGAGGACTTTGCACTCGCTGGATGTGGCTAGAGCGCTGAAGTTCTACGTTGACCGCACGAAGAGTTTCCGGAGGACATCACAGCTGTTCGTGAACTTTGGACCTGTGAATCAAGGGAAGGCTCTCTCGAAGTCTTCTATTTCCAGAAGGCTCTCAGGCTGCATCATGCACTGTCACCGGTTGGCTAACCGACCGCTGCCAGGCCGTCCGAGAGCCCATTCGACCAGAGCGATCGCTGCTACTACGGCGTTCTTATCTGGTGTGCCCCTGCTGGACATCTGCAGGGCTGCTACGTGGAGGTCGACGCACACCTTCACGAGATTCTACTGCGTCGATCGGGATTCCAGGGAGGAGTCCAGGGTCGGCCAAGCAGTGCTGCGCAACCTGTTCGCTTAAGGTGAGCCTGGTGAGGAGGTAAGAGATGCTTAATGTTGAGTTTTTTTGTATTGCTTAATGTTGAGCCTTTTACCGCCCCCGTGGTTGTGCATGTGTGTACTGCTATTTAATCTTATATTCATGAGCATGTGAATCCATGCCAGACCCCATGCTGGAGAAGGAACAAGTTACTTACCTGTAACTGTTGTTCTCTAGCATGGGTCTGGCATGGATTCACATGCGAACCCTCCCGCCTACCCCTCTGCGGCTCTTCACTTGGTCATACTGCCACTTCACGTGCTACCAAATCTGAAGATGGCTGCCAGAGGCGGGGCTTAGGTAGAGGGCAGTCATTGGCTGTGGTCAGTATGACGCAGAGATCCGTGATTGGTTACTACTAGGAAAGACAGATCAGAAACGAAACGGATACTGATTTTTTCTTTACCGAGGATTCACAGCCTGACGACGGGGAATATTCATGAGCATGTGAATCCATGCCAGACCCATGCTGGAGAAAAACAGTTACAGGTAAGTAACTTGTTCCTTCCCATTCCCATTGAGCCTTATAGGGGGTCAATGGGAATGGGAAGTACCGGGTTTGAGTTCCCTGAATGGGGAAATACTGGGCCCTCCAAGGTTGGAATGGCCTGGTATTTCCCCATTCAGGGAACCTGGGCCCGGTATGCGGTATGGGGGTTGCCATGGCTACCTCCAACCTTGTAATGAGGCCCATAGTCTTTGTCCTGCCATGGGGCAGTCCAGCACCGAAATGCTAGGCAATTTTCCTCTGAACAAGAGTACCAACACCAACCCCATACACGTGTTTCAGTCTGGTTGGACCACATCAGTAGGGTGGAGCAGTGCCTCTCTAAGAAAAGTGAGAAAGGGATCCACGTCTGGATTCCCCTAGTAACTTAGGGTGAGACCCAAAGTTACTTAAATATGCAAAAAAACAAGAGGAGTCCTGGGAGTCCCTCTGCCAGACATTAGTCCTAGTTACGAGAGCTTTACCCAGATTCCTTAGTTCACTATCTTTCCCAAACGAGAAATATCCCAATCATATCACATTAACCTTATAGTCAGAAACCTGTCCAAACAATTGCAAAATCAAAGTTGTTCCCTAAATGAAGGCCCAGGGTCTGAAATTAAAAGCAGGAGTTCTCTGCGTCAGTGGTCGAAGTGTATGAAAAGAAGTAGTGGAGCTATGTTCCCTGCTGGCCTGCCCCTGCTCCCCACAATCACCATTGCCACAACCACCCCCACACACAATACACCCCCCCCAAACACTTGCACCTGATGTTCAAAGGAACGTTCAGTGCAGTGCACTGAAAGTGAAGGTTTCGACTTCTTCCTACACTTTTATTTTAAAAGAAAACCATTCCGGAACGGTTTCTTTTTAAAATGAAAGTATAGGAGCTGTACAAGGTAATTTAAAAAAGTATAGGAGCACCGCTCCCGCTCACTTCGACCATTGTTTTGCGTATGAGAAACACAACCCCTAATCGAAATTCCCTTAATACCTACATTCTCCCTGGTTATAATTAGTAAAGTTTCTATGAAAAGCTCAAATAACACGAGCGAGCGAGGAAAACCCTGGCGTGTACCCCTACAGACAGAAAAACACTCAGCTATGCAACCATTAAGTGCAACCAGAGCCTCAGCACTTTTATATAGGACATTGAAAAGTTGCAAAACCCGTGGTCCACAGTTCACCCAGACCAAAGCCTGCCGGAGGAATGTCCAACTAACCCTGTCAAATGTCTTCACTGCATCAATACCATCTGCAGCAGAGGCCTCAGGCGAATTTCCATTGAGGTGGACAACATCTAGAGATTCTACTAAATTGCTAACTATTCCTGCCAAAGACAAACCCTGTCTGATTCCGTGAACCAGTTTGGGTAACAAATGATTAAGTTGCACAGCATAAACCTTAGCCAAGAGCTTGACAGTCTTCAAGCAAGTTAAAGTAAGTCAAAGGAAAAATATACACACTTCCAAGTTAAATTGTTGACCATGTGAACCAGAGTGAAAACTGAGCAAAATGACACAGTGACAACTACACACAAGGGAACCTCTAACAATTCCTCACAAGGGAGGGAAAGCACAAGTTATATAGAAATAGGTTCTTACACACCCTAGCAACACTTCCCATCAGTTTGTGAACCAGCTTAAGCAAGTCAGTACATCAGTATAAGCAATACTTAAATGAAAACGGAGCAAAATGGCATTTCACAAGGTTTAAAAATGGGAAGGAAAGGGTAGTTAAAAGAAATAGGTGCACCACACAGTTCTAGCTGAGAATCAATCTAAAGAAGGCAGATCTGACAAATGTGACCTGAGTCAGTAGGCCTGTGCCAAAGTCAGTTGGTACAGGGCAAGGGCCCAGGAGCAAACATGTTCTTGTAGCTGCAGTCAAGTCTTTGGTTAAGGCAGTGGAAAAGGTGGATGCAGAAGTTTGAAAAGACAATGTTAAGAGAGAGGGGCGGCCAACCCAACAGGTAGGTAAAGGATTTAAAACACCTTTAGTGCTACCGCGAAGAAAGGGCGCCCTGGCGGAACAATGTACCTTAAACTGAAGAAGTGGCTCCTGCGGTGGCGGTTGTTCCTGGTAGTTCCTGCAGTTCGGGTGATCCAGCAGAGGAAGAGAGGCTCTCGTCGTGGAGGACGGTTCGAGTTACTGCACTACCCAGGGATGAAACCAGCCGCGGTGCTGCCCGACGAATAAAAGGTACGCTCCTTTAAATCGCGGTCCGGGTGGACTGGTGCCTGGCTATCCGGCCTCCGAGTACAGGGTATGGGAGATTCGACGAACCAGGTCCGGGAAGGCGATTGGCTAACTGGTTGGCCCCACCAGTTCAAGGGAAGAAGGCTCTTGCAGGTGAAGATCTTCTCTCGTCGTGTGGAGAAAAGTGGTGAGACGCTGCAGCAGGGCTTCACCGGTGGTTCAGTCGTTGCAGATGTCTTTGGCTTCTCTCCTCTTCGGCTACTTAGTTCCAGTGGCGACGTCTTGCTCTTCCAGTCATCAGGACCCTGCTTTTATGCAAAAAGATCCCCATTCATACAGCCTAGCTGTCACTCACACAGTGGAGTGGTCATCTTGGCGGGAGAACCTCCAGCCTATCAGGATAGAGTGTGACATGGGTTGCTGAGGTAACCCTGTCCAGGGGTCCTACTCCCCCTCCCACACAATGGACCCACCCGAGACTCAGTGGCACCGAAAGGAGGGCTTCTCGGCAGAAGCCCGCCAAAAGGTTATAATTAGTAAAGTTTCTATGAAAAGCTCAAATAACACGAGCGAGCGAGGAAAACCCTGGCGTGTACCCCTACAGACAGAAAAACACTCAGCTATGCAACCATTAAGTGCAACCAGAGCCTCAGCACTTTTATATAGAACATTGAAAAGTTGCAAAACCCGTGGTCCACAGTTCACCCAGACCAAAGCGAACTAACCCTGTCAAATGTCTTCACTGCATCAATTCCATCTGCAGCAGAGGCCTCAGGCGAATTTCCATTGAGGTGGACAACATCTAGAGATTCTACTAAGTTGCTAACTATTCCTGCCAAAGACAAACCCTGTCTGATTCCGTGAACCAGTTTGGGTAACAAATGTTTAAGTTGCACAGCATAAACCTTAGCCAAGAGCTTGACAGTCTTCAAGCAAGTTAAAGTAAGTCAAAGGAAAAATATTCACACTCCCAAGTTAAATTGTTGATCATGTGAACCAGAGTGAAAACTGAGCAAAATGACACAGTGACAACTACACACAAGGGAACCTCTAACAATTCCTCACAAGGGAGGGAAAGCACAAGTTATATAGAAATAGGTTCTTACACACCCTAGCAACACTTCCCATCAGTTTGTGAACCAGCTTAAGCAAGTCAGTACATCAGTATAAGCAATACTTAAATGAAAACGGAGCAAAATGGCATTTCACAAGGTTTAAAAATGGGAAGGAAAGGGTAGTTAAAAGAAATAGGTGCACCACACAGTTCTAGCTGAGAATCAATCTAAAGAAGGCAGATCTGATAAATGTGACCAGAGTCAGTAGGCCTGTGCCAAAGTCAGTTGGTACAGGGCAAGGGCCCAGGAGCAAAAATGTTCTTGTAGCTGCAGTCAAGTCTTTGGTTAACGCAGTGGAAAAGGTGGATGCAGAAGTTTGAAAAGACAATGTTAAGAGAGAGGGGCGGACAACCCAACAGGTAGGTAAAGGATTTAAAACACCTTTAGTGCTACCGCGAAGAAAGGGCGCCCTGGCGGAACAATGTACCTTAAACTGAAGAAGTGGCTCCTGCGGTGGCGGTTGTTCCTGGTAGTTCCTGCAGTTCGGGTGATCCAGCAGAGGAAGAGAGGCTCTCGTCGTGGAGGACGGTTCGAGTTACTGCACTACCCAGGGATGAAACCAGCCGCTGTGCTCCCCGACGAATAAAAGGTACGCTCCTTTAAATCGCGGTCTGGGTGGACTGGTGCCTGGCTATCCGGCCTCCGAGTACAGGGTATGGGAGATTCGACGAACCAGGTCCGGGAAGGCGATTGGCTAACTGGTTGGCCCCACCAGTTCAAGGGAAGAAGGCTCTTGCAGGTGAAGATCTTCTCTCGTCGTGTGGAGAAAAGTGGTGAGACGCTGCAGCAGGACTTCACCAGTGGTTCAGTCGTTGCAGATGTCTTTGGCTTCTCTCCTCTTCGGCTACTTAGTTCCAGTGGCGACGTCTTGCTCTTCCAGTCATCAGGACCCTGCTTTTATGCAAAAAGATCCCCATTCATACAGCCTAGCTGTCACTCACACAGTGGAGTGGTCATCTTGGCGGGAGACCCTCCAGCCTATCAGGATAGAGTGTGACATGGGTTGCTGAGGTAACCCTGTCCAGGGGTCCTACTCCCCCTCCCACACAATGGACCCACCCGAGACTCACTGGCACCGAAAGGAGGGCTTCTCGGCAGAAGCCCGCCAAAAGGACAAACAAAGGATCCACGACCTGGGTTAGGAGTTTAGAGTAACTTACGAGAAAGAAGTTATATTAAAGTTCTGGCAATAAAAACCTACCGGAGTAAAGTTAATATTAAAATACACCGGCGGGGATTCCAAGATGGCGGCGATGGAAGGTGGACGTGTCTGAGTGTCGCTCCGTCCCCCATCCGGGCTGCACCGCCAAAGAGCCCATCAAAAAAGCGGAAAACTCTCGCAACATCACCCAGAGCTGGAGACATACGGGCGGTGGACAGCCGGGACTGCCGTGTACCTCCTGCGCCTGAGACGGCCCCCGAGGAGAGATTCGCCCTCGCTGTTGGGAGAGCTCGGGGGACCCGGAGAACGGACGCCGAAGCTCCCCTGAGGTGTGCGGCGTGGAGCGACTCTTGGCTCCCCCCCTCCCCCCCGCTCGCCCTGTGCGACTTCGGGGGGACACCGGGAAGCAGTGAGGACTGGAATCGCGAGGGGATGAGAAGCAGGAGCAGCCCCCCCCTTCAATAACAGCAGCCGGAGGAAAACGGACCGAAGGGCGGCATTGGCGAGGACTGAGGGACGAAGCCCGAGCCAGCAAGCAGTGAGGAGGGGAGACCAGAGGTGATCCCCGACACAGAGGAGTCGCCGGGGGGGCCTGGGGGATCGGGCCCACTCGCGCATGTAAAACCGGTACGCGACCCTGGGTGAGAAGACACATGCTACTGAACTCGATTCCTTAAACCTTGGCCTGGGAGGGAAAAAAAGAGGATATGAAAATGTGGTTTGGGGAATTTCAAACACAGTTCATGGCCAAAACGGAGACGCAATTTGAATCCATGAAAAATGACATGAAGAAGGCGGTACAAGAATTAAGAACGGAGATTACGAGTTTGGGGGAGAGGACGGATACCCTGGTGAAAATCACCCAAAATCTAGAAGAAGAGACGCAACATTATGCAGAGGTCCAGGAACAACTGCTGAGACGGACCCACAATCTTGAAATACAGTGCGAGGACCTTGAAAATCATTCACGAAGGTCGAACATAAGAATTAAAAATATTGCAGAGTCAATAGAGGATAGAGACCTGAAAGAAGCCGTCCAACAGGTCTTCAAGGAGATCCTAGACGCAAAGGAAGAAGAAGAAGTATCCATAGACAGAGTACACCGGGTGGGCCCAAAAAAAGCGGGGGAACCGGGCGCAAGGCATAGAGATGTTTTGGTAGCCCTCTCCTCTTATCCCCAAAAAGAACAGATCCTGAGGTAAGCCAGGACAATGGACCACATTAGAATGAACGGGGAGGAGGTTCAGCTGTATCAGGACCTGGCACAGATCACACTACAGAAGCGCAGAGACATGGGCCCAGTTGTAAAATACCTAACGTCAAAGCAAATAAGATATAAATGCACATTCCCCTTTGGGCTCCTTTTCACGTGGGAGGACAAACAAAGGAGGATAACTACCTGCGAAGAGGGGAGACAAATATTGGGCATACACGAACAAGAGGAAAAACCTCAAAGAAGGAGGAGAGATAACCAGACCCGGAATAGAGCTGATTCGTACTGGAAAAACACCAAAAGAAAAGGGAAAGGTCCCCCGCCAAGAGATAGGTAACCACAACCAAGGCATCAGAACAACAAAGGCATCAGAAGGAACTATCATAACCACACTGGAGAGAACGAGTAACCCAACTCGACAACGCTAGAGAAACAGGACGAGAGTCTTCCAGAATCATGAACAAGGTGCGGAGAAGGGGGAGGAGGACACTTGGAACACCACTTGGAATCCAAAGGGTTTTACAATACCCCGCAAGGTTTCCCTGAGAACAGTCGGGCATGGTGCGTATGGCGCAACTCCAGAGCGACCTTAGGAACCAGAGCCCATCTCAGGGCAGTTTTGGGGGGGGGGATGGGGCAAGTTGGGGGTTGCCTCATAGGGGTGGGGGGGGAACACCGGGATTCAGCGCTATACTCAAGGAATGCTCCGAGACATACATTCAAGGACTAACATCCAAGAACGGGATGGGGACTAAAATCCTAACATATAACATTCGAGGTCTTAACTCTCCAGTCAAATGGAAAAAAGTGGAGCACTTCCTTAAACAAGATAGATATGACATTATCATGCTCCAAGAAACACATATAAAAACACAAGACAAGACAAAGATCCGATTGAAAGGGTATAACCAGATACTACAGGCAAACGCACAAGACAAAAAGGCAGGGGTCTTAATAGCCTTCAAAGACTCCTTAAAGATACAGATCCTCCAAACAGAGGCAGACAAGCAGGGGAGATATCTGTTAGTGAACACGAAAATAGAAGGGAGCTCCCTAACGCTTGCCGCTCTATATGCACCAAATACAGGTCAGGAGGGATTCCTTAAAGACACACTGGGAAAATTAGTACGATTCGCCACAGGGGAAATAGTGCTGAGAGGAGAGATGAATATAGCGTGGGACCCCAATCTCGATAGATCGGCCCCCAGACAACAGGGGCAATGCTCCCTCGAAAGCCCTGAAACAGAAAATGTCCAATCTAGCACTTGCAGATACGTGGAGACACATTAACACTGATCAACAAGGCTTCACCTATTACTCACATGTACACCAAACAATGTCGAGGATAGACTATCTATGGGCCACCCCAGGCATTCTGGGGAAAACACGGAGGGTAGGAATTTGCGCATTTCACTTTCCCATCATGCCCCCCTTTCGATGGAAATAATGCTTACCTCGCGAAGCCCCGGCTTGTGGAAATGGCGACTCCCAGAGGATTACCCGGTAATGGGAAACACCATTCGAGAACAAATCAATGAATACCTTAAAAATAACAATCTCTCAGACATATCGATAGAAACCCAATGGGAAGCGCTGAAGGCGGTCACTAGGGGTCATATAATCGCACAAAAAGCCCAAAGGGAGAGGCTCAACCTCCAATGGGAAAGGGAGTTGGAGGCAAATATTAGCAAAATCCACGCAGAAATTATAAAGAACCCAACCATGAAGCTGCAAAGATCACTGAGACACGTACAAAGCCAATTAGATTCCATTCGTACAAAAAAAGCAGAAAGACATCTAATAAGATTGATACACTGGTATTACATAAAGGCCAACAGAGCGGACAAGTTCCTAGCCAGACCGCTGAAGGGGAAAAATCAAGATAGGACAGTAAAGGCACTGCAGGATGAGAAAGGGATTAGGAAAACACAAACGACGGAAATTGGGGCCATATTTGAGCACTTTTATCGGCAACTATATTCGTCGGATCACTGTCATGATGCCTGCCCCCGGGAAACCAGACCAGGCCCAGCCGCCCCGGAAGCCGGCATCACGCCATTTGGAGCATGCCCAAAAGCCCCAGTTAGGGGCTGTTTGGGTGCAGTCCTGGCGCCTTTGGCGCCAGGCTCATAAGGACAAAGTCAGTCCTGGCGCCATAGGCGCCAGGCTCATTAATGATAACTTACCTAAAGCAGACCATGCTGCTTACTCACCTGATGCAGACCATGCTGCATGAAGACCTAAGCCAAATGAGGCTTAGGAGGGACTATTTTAATGCAGGGACTATTTTCTTACCTGGGTGGGGCAGTGGAAGAATACTTACCTGGGACTTCTCCCAAAGCTATTTAAGCCACGCCCGGACAGCCACACGTGCTTCGCGTTATTCTGCAGTAGCAGCGTAACGCTCACCGTGCCTGCAGCAGCTTCCAGTCCTCAGCCACGCCCGTCTACACTCCGGAGCTCCTGAACCCTGCAAGGAAAGCAGAAGGAAAGGTTAGAGCAAGAGTTTTATTCATACTCACCTGAATCCTGCATCTTCCCGACTTGGACCTGGAAGAAAGAATCCATTAGACGCTCTTGCCGCGCCTCCTGCAACGCCGCGCTGAACTCACCTGTTGCCATTTTCAGCATTCCTTCACGCGCATCTTCAGTTCGCGGCCACTCCTCATCACCTATGGACATAATAACAATAAGGTGAGCAACAGAGAGTTATCTAAGACAACAAAGGCAAATATTAAGACTTACTTGAGATCACCGGGGATACTCACCTAATCTCGGGTCGGCGCGACCTCTTCCGCATCTCCGCCGCACCCCGGCCCCTATGGGGAAACATTCCACTACAGAGTTACCCGGTTGCGGTAAACGCTTCAATCCACGGATCTTCCTCCGAATGGATGCCTGAAAAGGAAAAGACCACAGGTTAGAGCAAGCTTCCCTCTTTATTCCGAAACAGCTTTTATAAACACTTACCTGCGCATCTCTGGTTGCCATGTGAACTCTTTCCAGATCCATAAGGGCAACCTAGGGGAATTGGACAGAGTGAATTCCAGACGTTTTGAACTCTTTATAACTATTACCTCTACGGAGTCAACACCGTCTGCAACTCACCACCTTCCCACACCAGTGAGGCAACTGGTCATCTACGCGCACCTGCACTTGAAGCAGGATGGAGAGTTCATCTTTCCAGATTATCAGGTGAGAATCTAAAGGAGTCCCAAAGTAATTCATGGGGAGAAGGTGGGGTTAAGCTTAAACCTCACAGGTGGTTAATTCCCCCTTTCTGCATTACAGAAGAGTATTCATACAAGCCACACAGACCAAGCTGGGTGGCCCGGTCCACTCCGTCATCTCGGCGCTCCGTGTATCACTGGAAGAAGTAACATCAGGCCGGTCCAGATCAACGCCCCCGTGGACACCAGGTGAGCCTAACAATCACCCAGATGACACCCTCCAAAAGATATATATAGATGGGGTAATGCTTCCGTCACTAATGGAAGTAGAGGCAGAGGTTAGATAAAGATATATCCCAAGAGGAGGTCATCAAAGCAATTAAAGATCTACCCAGGAATAAGGCCCCGGGCCCAGACAGCTACACCGCTCAATTTTATAAAACTTATAGCGATATATTGGCCCCGGTCCTAACGGATCTCTTTAACTCATTTAAAGAAAAAGACAATATCACCCCTTCGATGAATGAGGCAAAAATGCTGGTGATACACAAACCGGGAAAAGACCCAGAACTTCCAACATCATACCGCCCTATAGCACTAATAAACTGGATGCGAAGTTGTACAGTAAAATCATAGCCACGAGACTTACGCAAATACTCCCGAGCTTGGTACATCAGGACCAGGCGGGTTTTGTCCCCGGTAGACAAACGCACGACAATATTAGGAGGTCCTACACATTGTGGAAAAAATAGGTATAACACAAACCCCAGCGATAGTATTGGCTTTGGACACGGAAAAGGCTTTCGACCGAGTCGAGTGGTCGCTCCTTTTTCATACATTGAGGAAAATGGGGATGGGGGAGCCCTTCATTAAAATGATCAAAGCTAATTACAAATCACCCACCATCAGGCTTGCAGTGAATGGAGCTCTCTCTGAGAAAATTCAAATTGAGAGGGGGACGAAACAAGATGTCCCTTGTCCCCCCTGCTATACGCACTTTTTCTGGAACCCCGACTATCGCGGATTAGAAGTAATAAGGAAATAAAGGGCATAGACATGGGAGGAACCGAACATAAAATAGCTGCATACGCAGATGATATGTTAGTGATGCTGGGGGACCCAGAAAACTCCCTCCCAAGTCTCATACAGGAAATAGAAACATTCGGCACATTGTCAGGCCTTACGATCAACAGAAAGAAACACTGATTCTGGCGGGAGACTCCGAGCAGATTCAATAAATTGCAGAGGATCTCCAATTAAAAATTGCACAGCAGGGAGTCAAATACCTGGGAATTACCCTGACACACAAAATACAACATCTATACGCCCAAAACTACCCCTCGATATTAAGACAAATAAAAAGGGACCTGGAGAAGTGGAACCCATTAGCAATAACATGGTGGGGGTGGATGGCGGTGGTCAAGATGACCATCCTTCCCAAACTCACGTACCTGTTTCAAGCCCTACCAGTAGGACCCACCCCGAAATTCTTCAAATCCCTAACGAAAGCGGTCACGGAATACATATGGCAGGGGAAAACACAGAGAGCATCTAACACAGTTCTCACAGCGGCTAGAAAGGATGGGGGATGTGCACTACCACATTTTTAAAAATATTATGAGGCAGCGCAACTCTGGATATTGAAAGAATGGATACCAGAAAACTCCCAGAAGCTTTGGGCAGCCCAAGATAGGGCAGTAGCAACCACACCCACGAGGCACCTGCTATGGGCAGGGAGGAAACATAGACACCCCAATTTACGAATAAGTGAAATTATGCAGACGGCACTAGAAATATGGGACAGAGCCACTAAGAAGGGCACACTAACAAAAGACCCAGCACCCTTCGTGCCCCTATTCAAAAACCCCGAATTCCCCCCCGGACTTGAGAAGAAGGCATACCTAAAATGGGAGGAAGCGGGCTGCAAAATGGTGGGGGATATGTTCCAGGGAGGACAGATAAGAACATTTGAAGACTGTACCACTCTATTGAAGCTCAACGCCACAGATAAATACAGATACGACCAACTATATCACTGGCTAGACTCACCCAAAATAAGAGAAGCTGCCGCGAGAGAATTAACCCCATTTGAGAAATACATTATGACAAACGATGGTTCTAGGAAGATGGTCTCAAACATATACAGATTTATAAATTCTCTTGAGGAGAAAGTACAATGGCCATACATTAAGAGATGGGAAAAGACTTTGAGGAAAACGATACCTAGGGAATCGTGGAAATACGCATGGGAGCTGATACCCAAATTAACGAAAGCAATACACTCAAAAGAAATGTGGATGAAAATTCTCCTCCAATGGCACTACACGCCAGAAAGATTACACACCATGTTCAGGGGAGTTTCCAATGCATGTTGGAGGGACTGTGGGGGAGAAGGCAACTGGCGGCATATATGGTGGGACTGCCCCAACCTACAACAATATTGGAGTGATGTTAAGGCGCACATGAAGTTAATGTTCCCAGACATCGGGGATCCAGGGGAGGAGGTGTGGCTATGTGGGATTTGGGACCCGAAAGACAGAACCCTCACCAAAACCTAGAAAATAAACTTCATGGGCCTACTAATTGGAGTTTGGCTGGAAATAGCCCAAAAATGGAAGCAGAAACATTCACCAATGGCACTAGACTGGATAAGAAGAGTATGGTCCCATATAACGATGGAACACATAACTTACAATCTTCAAGGGAACCATCTGAAATTCAGGGAGGATTGGGCAGTGACCTTGGAATACTTGTAAAGTGACTATATGGAGCAGTGGTGCCCACACAAAATAAAGATACTGGACATGTTTAGTTAAAATGAACCAGAGACACTCGGAGTGCAGAGCGGCGATAAGGACTATCCCGGTGGGGGAGGGGGTAGGTCGGGAGGTTTATGGGGGAAGAGTTTGAATGTTTCTTGTTGTAAAATCAATAAAAATATCTTTAAAAAAAAATACACCGGCGGTATCTTAGAGGCTGTCAGAAAAAGTGGTAGCCTCGAACAATGGGAAAATCCCATAGGGAAATATTTGCGGTCGAATATTTATGTTAGTAACCACTGCCACCAGCCAGAAACTTTTGAGAGAGGGACTGTACGGTACCCTCTTGAAAATGAACATAGGGGGAAAACTATTAACCCCTTCCAGTACCTCCATAGTAATATGGGTTGTACTGGTTTAGTTCATAGGATTTGACTAGTAAAGTCAATGGGGACTTTGCATGCCCTGGGAGACAGTAGTCAGTCCCAGGGTATGGAGTCTATGTTTGGGGGTTGCTACGTCAACACTGTGTAACTGCACTGAGGGTGCTGTGTAACACATGTGAATAAAGATGGCTCCTATGGGGTTGAGAAAGATCCCATAGGCATTAAACACAAACATAGCCTAGAACACACATAGCAAAAACGCCTAAGAGTGGGAAAAAGAGTCTGACTCTTAGCAGGTAAAAAGAAACAAACCCTTCAAATCCAGCAAAGCTGCTGGGGGACTCTATAGGTAAGGGAAATTAGCCATAGAATGAGAATTCTCCCTAACACTCGCCCTCCACCCCCCAGACTAAGGGACAGAAGGATCTAATCCACTCCTGGATGAGTCTCTTACCTCTAATCAATTATAAACATCCTAGAGAGACCATCAGCATTTTGGTGGTGACATCCTGACCTGTGCTCAATGGTAAAATCAAACCCTTGGAGGCAGATTGACCATTTTAGCAGTTTTGGGTTTTCCCCTTTTATTTGCATCAACCATCTCAAGGGTTGGTGGTCTGTTTGAATGATGAAAGTAGATCCATACAAGTATGGTCTAAACTTTTTCAAAGCCTACACAATGGCAAAAACATTTGCTCGCAATAGTTGCCCACCTTGTTTCAGGTTCTTTCAGCTTCCTACTTATGAAGTAAATGGGGTGCTCCCTACCTTTCTCATCCAGTTGACTGAGTACTGCACCTATACTTATATTGGAAGCATCTGTTTGTACAATGAAGTGTTGTGGGAGTCAGGAGCTCTGAGAACTGGAGCTTGACAAAGGGCTTTCTTGAGGCTTTCAAAGGCCTGATTGCACTCCTCATTCCATTTGATCTTTTTACGGAACTTAGGAGAAGAGATTACATTCAGTGGAGAAGCTATGGATCCATAGTTCTCAATGAAATTCCTGTAATACCCAGTGAGGCCTAGGAAGGCTCTCACCTGGGTTTGAGTAGAAGGGGTTGTCCAATTTTGCACAGCTTCAATCTTGCTGAGCAACGGCCTTATTTCACCACCTCCTACCTCATGCACAAGGCAGACCACTTTACTCTGACCAACTTGGCATTTACTTGCCTTTATGGTCAGATGGGCCTGTTCAAGAGCCTGCAAAACATATCCTAGGTGGTTAACATGTTCTTTCCAAGTAGGGCTGAACACTGCAATGTCATCCAAATATGCCATGCAGAAGTCCTCCATCCCATTCAAAACCTGATTAACCATCCCTTGGAATGTAGCAGGTGCATTCTTTAATCCAAAATGCAGAACCTTAAACTGGTATAAGTCAACTGGGGTGGAGAATGCAGTTTTCGCCTTGGCATGGTCAGTCAGGTCTATTTGCCAATAGCCTGACGTGAGATTAAATGTGCTGAGGAACTTGGCTGAACCAAGTCTATCCACCAGCTCATCTGTCCTTGGCAAAGGATGGGCATCAGTCTTAGTGACTGCATTTAGAGCTCCATAGTTCACACAGAATCCCAACTCCTTGGATCCTGCTTTTGGTACTAACACAACTGGGCTAGACCATGGACTAGTAGAGGGCTCTATTACCCCGAGATCAAGCATCTTCTTGACCTCTCCTTTGATGTGGGTTCTTACATTTTCTGACATCCTGTAGCCCCTGCTTTTGACAGGTAAACAGTCACCAGTTTGGATATCATGTTGGCCCCAAGGGGTCAAGCCTCCTGCTAGAGACAACAAGGAGGCAAATTGATTTAACAACACTTTGCACTCCTCCTGTTGCTCAGGTGTCAGATTAGAAGAGAGATTAACTGCTTCTATTTTCTCATCTAAAGGTTTGCCTCTGGGGAGGTCAGGTAGAGGTTCACTCTCCTCCTCCTCTTGAGCTGAAGCTAGAATCAGAGCTTCCAGTTCTGGTCTCGAGACATAAGCTTTTAGACGGTTGATGTGAAAGACTTTAGGAGCCTCCTTAGGATTGCCTAAATCCACCAGATAGTTCACCTCTCCAAGTTTTCCCACAACCTTGAAGGGTCCCATCCATTTGTCCTGTAAGGCCCTCTGCCTCGTTGGGACCATAACAAGAACTAGCTGGTCTTGAGCGAACTCAGCAATGTTGGCCTTCTGGTCATGCCAATGCTTGACCAGAGCCTGACCTGCTTTCAAGTTATCACTTGTCTCAGCCATCATGTGTGACATTCTCCTCCGGAGTCCTATCACATAGTCAGTGACTCTGACTGGCGTGGGGGAAGGAGCACTCTCTAACCCCTCCTTAATCAGGGCCAATGGACCTCTGACCGGATGGCCGTAGAGAAGTTGAACGAGACTGTAACCCACTCCCTCCTGGGGGACTGCTCTATATGCAAAGAGAAGGCATGGCAGTAGAAGATCCCACTTTTTCTTAAGAGGGTCCTCCAAAGCTCCTATCATGCTCTTTATGGTTCTGTTTAATCTTTCTACCAACCCATTTGTCTGAGGGTGGTATGCTGTTGAGAACTTGTAGGTAACCCCACAGTTTTTCCACATGGCCTTCATGTAGTGGGACATAAAATTTGACCCCCTGTCGGATATTACCTCCTTGGGAAACCCAGCCCTGGTAAAAATACCAAGGAGGGCCTTAGCCACAGCTGGAGCAGTAACAGTCCTCATAGGAATTGCTTCAGGGAACCTAGTAGCATGGTCTACTACAACAAGTATAAACCTGTTGCCTGAAGAATTTGGAGGATCAAGGGGACCAACAAAGTCGATTCCTACCCTCTCAAATGGTACTCCCACCACAGGGAGAGGCAACAGAGGTGCCACGTTCTTGGAGCCCCTTTTACCAGAGGTTTGGCAAGTGTGGCAACTCTTGCAATACTTATCTACCTCCTTCCCCATTTTAGGCCAATAGAAGTAGAGAGAGAGCCTTTCCTTGGTTTTCTTGAAGCTCACGTGACCAGCCAAAGGTATCTCATGGGCTAGTTGCAAGAATTGGAGTCGGTTTGCTTGAGGCACTACAAGTCTTTTGTAGTCCCCAGGGAGTGACTCTATTGGTTCACTATAGAAGAGGCCATCTTCCCAGTGTAACCTATACTTCCCAGGCTCTTGCCCTTCAAGCTGAGAAGCTGCCTGGTGGCGAAGACCTTCCAGAGTTGGACATTCTCTTTGTCCCTTACTGAAGTCTGCCCTTTGGGATCCACCTTCTGCCAGTAAAGACTGCAGCTCAGGATGGTCCACAGGGTCAAGATCTCCAATGAATTCCTGGCCTCCTACTAGATCTGAGCCCTCAGGCTCTAGTTCAACCACACAGGCTGTACCTCACTCTCAGCCTCAGCTGGAGGAGGAATCACAGGTGTGATTTTTGACAAACTAGGAGATTTCCTGGTTGGCAGCACTAGGGTGCTTCCTGCTGGTTTCCTCTTTGAAGTCTTGGGTTTCCCCTTTGCTTCTAGTTGCTTGGAAATAGCAGTTAGTAACTCCAGTGGAGTAGGAGTGATTTATTTTTCTATCATCTCCTCGGGAGAGCCCCTCAAAGTCCTCTCCCTTGCAGGTCTGGTAAGCTCCTGTAATCTCTTACTAGGAGGTCTGGGAGTACTTGACATTACTCCCAGGTCTTTCAGATCATTGCCCAACAGCACCCTTCCTGGTACTTCAGATTGTACACTCACAGGTATCCTGACAGTCATTTTATTGCACTGGATGAGAGCTGGTAATTCGGGAAGCATCTGCACAGGCCCTCCAGCTATCTTGGTGTGGCGTTTGGGTGCCTTAGCAACATCCTCCACCTTGAAAAAAGATTTGTCCACCACAGTTATGCTGGCCCCAGTGTCTCTAATGGCAGGGGTCTCCTGACCATTGACTAGGACACTGTCTTTATAATACTCTTTAGTGTTAGGAGGGATAGAATTATACACATCTAAATTCTGTTGTTCCCACAACCCTAGAGATACTAAAGATAAACTAGCTGAGACTCCAATGGGATCTTCAGCTAGCAGTTGAAAGTTTCCACTAGCCATATGTACTTCCTCCTCTGGAGCGAAGGCTAAGGAGACAGTGTGGACCCCTGAAGGTTTATCTTTACATCTGGGATCCTCTTTCACGTGATCAGTAGAGCCACAAACATAACATTTTCCAAATGTCTTTATGAATTGTGGCTTGTTCTGACCCCCTTCTGGTCTGGGACCAGAAGATGCACTAGCCTGATTAGGTTTCCCTTGTGGCTTACCTTTAGAATTTTGTTTGGGGCCCTCTTTAGAATGGGAATTATTTGAATTCTCCTTGTTGTCTTTCTTTGGCTGCTTTCCCTCATCCTTTTTCTGAGTTACCCCTGAATCCTTGTGTGTAGCCCTGTTGGCAACCCACAAGTCAGCAGCCTTAGCTAGCTTCTTAGAATCCAGTTCTTTTGAATCAGCCAAGTGCCGTCTGAGCTCAGGAGAGCAGGCATCATAGATAAACTCCATCATAACAAGATTTCTCATTCCTTCATAAGTGTTAACTCTATAACCCTTAATCCATCCCTCTAGGTTCTTCAAACACTCATTCACCCAAGTAGCCCAAGGGGTACTATCCTTCATAAGTGTTAACTCTATAACCCTTAATCCATCCCTCTAGATTCTTCAAACACTCATTCACCCAAGTAGCCCAAGGGGTACTATCCTGCTTTTTGAGGGTTCTAAACCTCTTACGGTACTGGAAAGGAGTCTTCCCAAATCTAGCTATCAAAGCTAGCTTTACACATTCATAATCCATCCTATCCACCTCCCCCAACTCTATTACCACATCAGATGCAACAGGGGGGAGCCTAGAGAATAACCAGGGGATCAACTGATTCCCTGTGATATCCTGGAGCCCATGATTGTATTCAAACATAGCAAGCCAATCTTATACATCCAACTTAGGTTCATACATACCCACAATCTCTTTAGGCATCCGGGGTCTTTTTGGACTGGAAGATCTAGAGGATTCGGGGAGAGAAGCATTTTCCAAAGACAATTTCTTCATCTCAAGCTCATGGTTGAGCTCCATTTCTTTGAGCCTTAGTTCTTGATGTCTCTGTTCAGTTTTGGCACTAATTCTTTTGAATTCAAGTTCAAGTCTCATTTGTTTCTAGTGAGATAAATTCAGGACTTAATGTGGGACCTGGTAAGGGTCCAGTAGCCATAGGTTGAGGCCTTTGAGCAGGTAGAGGGCCAGAGGGGGTGACATTGTTATCCTCCTTTTCCTTATCTGTTTCAACAATAACATCTTCAACATTATTTTCCTCAAGATTTGCTACATTTGCTGGAGTAGGGGGCACTACAGCAACACTATCCAGACTTTGTTTCTCTAACAGTCTATCAATCATTTTTAATTTCTTGCCTTTGACAGGAAGACCTTTCTGTCTACACAGATCCCTTAAATAATCAGCAGTATTTGTTAGGAGCGTCTCCTGGCTGTAACTTTCCATAATTTTGACTTTTGTTTAAAATAAGCTTGTTGTGATAGTTAGCCTTGTGGTTATTTTAACCAAAGCACTATCAGAACTCTAAAATGTAAATCCTATACTTTTATCCTCACCGCTGTACACCAGTGTTAGGCAGAATCCTGTGCAGTTCCCATAGGGAGCAGTACACAAGATTAGCACTAAAGGTGTTTTAAATCTTTTACCTACCTGTTGGGTTGGCTGCCCCTCTCTCTTAACATTGTCTTTTCAAACTTCTGCATCCACCTTTTCCACTGCGTTAACTAAAGGCTTGACTGCAGCTACAAGAACATTTTTGCTCCTGGGCCCTTGCCCTGTACCAACTGACTTTGGCACAGGCCTACTGACTCTGGTCACATTTGTTAGATCTGCCTTCTTTAGATTGATTCTCAGCTAGAACTGTGTGGTGCACCTATTTCTTTTAATTACCCTTTCCTTCACATTTTTAAACCTTGTGAAATGCCATTTTTCTCAGTTTTCATTTAAGTATTGCTTATACTGATGCACAGTCTTGCTTAAGCTGGTTCACAAACTGATGGGAAGTATTGCTAGGGTGTGTAAGAACCAATTTCTATATAACTTGTGCTTTCCCTCCCTTGTGAGGAATTATTAGAGGATCCCTTGTGTGTAGTTGTCACTGTGCCGTTTTGCTCAGTTTTCACTCTGGTTCACTTGGTCAACAATTTAACTTGGGAGTGTGTATATTTTTCCTTTGACTTACTTTAACTTTCTTGATGACTGTGATACATGTGTTTTATTAGAAGTGTATAAAATAAATATATATATACTTTTTAAATACAAAGCTTTGGTCAGTGTTTCCTTGTTACATAGTCTAGTGGGCCTATTGTGTAAACCCTGAATACTGCTCATCTCCCTCTTGAGATAAGTCTGACTGCTCAGCCACAGCTACCAACTAAATCTTTGTGGTACAGACTGATACCAAAGGAGATTTATTGCTCTCACCTGTAGTCCTAATCTTGTGTAGTGCTCCCTAAGGGAACTGCACAGGATTCTGCCTAACACAGGGCAAAGTCTTAAAAACGTCCACAGCAGTAAAAGTCAGGCATAAACAACATGCCATGCTGTGGAAAGAATGCGGCAAAGTATCCCGGGAGGAATGGTGATGCTGGGCTGCTTAGAGGAAACACAAGTGACAGCTTTGTTCAGCAGAATGGTTGGGCTTTTTTAAACAATTTTATTAATTTTATTTCACCAAACAATACAAACCAAACCAACAATGCAAATAATAATCAAATATACATTTCTGCGTCAAAGTCCACTGTTTCACCCATTCCCCCCACCCACCGAGCCTACTCCCCCACATTTTCTGTTACTACATCCTGCAGTAGGGATTCCTCTCCAACGTTATTTGTTGAATCTCGGTCGCTTGACTCTTCATGCGTGGGCCCAAATAGTTCACTTATCAGTGGCCTACAACCTAGTAAGGTTCCAGCCTCTTCCTCCTCCCCACCTTTACACGCTTCCTGCCACACCATAGTTTCTGCCTCTGCCCATTTTTGTAGATCTTTCGACCACGTCTCCAGTCTTGGTCTATAACATGCCTTCCATCCCATAGCAATTCTTCTCTTTGCTAGAACATACGCTAGATCTTTCCGTTTGCTCACATGCTTAAGTTTACGTGGTCTGGGAAACCCTCCTATCAGGCAAACCCATGCTGTATCCACCCCAATTTTGATCCCTTTTTCATCCATCTTCTGTGCTATTTCTCCCCAGAATCTTTCTATTATTGGACATGACCAAAACATGTGCACCATTCCCACATTTTCTTCATTATATTTGGGGCATGATTGACATCCTGCGTTTTTTAATTTGGCTATTCTTTGGGGTGTCATATACGCCCTGTGAGTTATATATAATTGTATCTGTTGTAACCTGGCGTTTCTCAACACTTTTCTGTGATATCCTTGAGCTCGCTCCCACATCCCGTCACTCATCGGGGCCCCTACTTCTTCCTCCCAGTCCAGTCTAAATTGCACTACCTCCTTCCCCACTTTGGTCATTATCATCTCATATAATCTGGATACTTCATGTCCCCCCTCTGCTATGTCATATACTGTGTCTATGGTGGCATCCAGTTGCTCTGCTAGTACCACTTCAGACCAGGTCTCTTTGATTCGCTGCACCACCCCATGATACGCGATATACTGCCCTGCATGTAACCCTGTTTCCTCCACCAGCCCCTCAAAATCCCGTATATTCCCCTCCTGCCACACATCCCCCATTGTTGCTATCCCAACCGGTTCCCAGTGCTTTCTAATCATTAGTCTTAGTTGCTTTTCTTTTCCCGCCACAGCGACCAGTGGGATCTGCAAGGAGCACGGGGACGGATTTTCCATTAACTGACAGGCTCTACGCCATATCTCCCACCCGAGCATCATCATCCTCGGGCGTCCTTCCATCTCCGACTTGGGCAACCATATCACCTCTCTTAAGAAGAATGGGGCGCAGTCCTTTTGAAACAATCTAGATTCTAAAGTTGGCTCCTCGGAGAGCCATTTAGCTACATAATGTAGTTGGCTTGCTATATAGTAAGTTTCGTAGTTTAATGCCCCCATCTCATATGAATTTTTTAGCTTCCATAGGGTCACCCTGTTCCTCGTCCCATGCCATAGGAATTCTCTACATATGCTGTCTAACCTGGCAAAGAATTTTCTCGATATCAAGTATGGGATGTTCGCAAAGCAGTGCAACAGTCTGGGTAATACCACAATTTTAAGCATTGCCCCCAGTCCCATCTTTGACAAGGGTAGCTTCGCCCAAAATGTCATACTATTCTCTATTTTCTTAACTGTTTCCTCTGTATTGTGTCTATGTTCTGCTTCTACCGTATGATATATATCTACCCCAAGATATCTGAATGTGTTGACCTCCCATGGTATCTGCAGGGTCGGCAATTGCTCTAACGGGATCCCTCTGTACCTGCCCAGTGGAAATCCACAGGACTTTCCGGGGTTCACAGGTATGCCAGAGAGCTTCGCAAATCGCTCCATCACTTCTAATATGTATTGGAGGTTCTCTTCCGGATAGCGTAAGTACAACAACATATCATCCGCATACAATGAAATTAGATGCAGTTCCCCTTCTATGGTGATGCCTATTATGTCATACTGCTGCCTCAGGTATATTGCTAGGGGCTCTAGGGCCAGAATATACACCATGGGGGACCATGGGCATCCCTGCCTAGTACCTCTACTGAGTTGCCATCTCTCTGATATTATAGCTCCTGTCTTAACCCTGGCTAGTGGTGCGCTGTATAATAGCTTAGCCCATTTGAGATATCCCGGTCCTATGCCATAATTGGCCAGGGCCGCAAGTAGCCAGGGCTATCTGACTGAGTCAAATGCCTTTATCGCATCTAGCGATACTATCGTCATCTCACCCGCGTCTCCGTTCGCAATTTCAATGACTCGGTGAAGACGCCTGAGGTTGTTTGATATATTCCTATTGGGGACATAGCCAGTCTGATCGGGGTGTATTAGCTTGTTGATGACCCTCCTCAGTCTGTTTTCCAAGACCGCCGTTAATATTTTAGAGCCGCAGTCTTGGAGCAGGCTTATTAGGTTTGGGAAGTGGTATAATAAGCGCTTCTCGCAGGGACTCTGGTAGTTTCCCTACCTCATATGCATCGTTGAGCATCTCTAAGAGCGGGGGGAGTACCTCATTTTTGTACGTTTTATAGAATTCCCTTGGGAGTCCATCAGTCCCCGGATTGTTACTGGTGGGTAGCTGCCTCACTACCCCCTCCAGTTCCTCTAGGGTAATCGGTGCGTCTAGCTCCTCTCTCTCTTCCGCACTAATCTGTGGTAATCCAATATCTCCTAACATTTCTCCTATTTCTTTGCTGTTGCTTCCTTCCTCGTCTCCGTACAGGAGCCTATAACAAGCTACAAACTCCACATTAACCCCCTCTTGAGTATCTACTATGCTCCCATCATCCTTCGCTATCGTTCTGGTCGTGGGTCTAGGGGTCTCTTTTTTATATAGCCATGTCAGAACTCTCTCTGGTTTATCCCCTCCTGCATGCTGTCACTCTATATACTTTTTGTAGTTGAGGTTGCATAATCTTTCCCAGTATCTCGCGCATTTCTGTTGCAATTCAAGTACTACTTCAGTGTCTTCTTTGGTATTACCTCCCCTTTTCAACGCTATTTCTAGCTTCGTTTCCGCTTCTTGCAGTTCGGTCAAGATCCCACCTTGTAATCCTTTGGATTTAGCTATGGCTATCCCCCTCACCACCACCTTAAAGGCTTCCGAGAGTGTGCGCGCTGTCTCTACGGTGCCAGTGTTTATCTCAAAATAACTTATTATTTCCTCTCGCATGTCCTCCCTAAATACATTGGGCCTCATTACACGGACGGCGGTAACCAAGGCCCTATTAGCACCATGGTTGCCGCCGGTATTTTACTGAGTCTGCCTTGGTGAATCGGGGAATTACCGCCCCATTCCAAGGTTGGCGGGCGGTAATTCCCCATTCACCAAGGCCCTTCCCCATTCCCATTTGAGCCCCCATAGGGCTCAATGGGAATGGGGAAGGAGCAAATAACGGTACCGCTATAAGCGGTACCGTTATTTGCCCTGAAGTCCCTCAGCGGGTCCCTTCCTTAACGTGTGGTCTGGCCACCCATTAAGCACGGGACCCGCTGAGGGACCTCGTAGTATGGCACTAAGGGATTACCGGCACTGGTGCCCTTACCGGTGCCGTTAATCCCTTAGCGCCATCCGTGTAATGAGGCCCATTGTCTTTCAACGCCTCTGCTCGCAGGTGTCATGTCGGTATCCTTGCTCTTAGGGGCCGGTAATGCCATACTAGCATCAGCGGCGAGTGGTCGGAAAGGACCCTCGCCTTGCACTCTGCTTGCGCTATTTCTATCATTAGTTCATGTGTAACAAACATATAGTCTAGCCTAGTATGTAGGTTCTGAGGGGCTGCATAGTGTGAATACTGTCTGTCCTGCGGATGTGGCGTAATCTCCATGCGACATCCAACCCAAAATCCGCTAATAGTGATTGCAATGTCCTCGCAGCTGGAGTGGGTCTGTCTATCTTGGTGTCCGATATATCTATTTACGGGTCCAGTACACTATAGAAGTCTCTCCCCCCAGATCACTCCCCCCCACCCCCCCACGCTCCCACTGAGTTTGTCATATATGGTTTTGAAGTATGCCGCTGTGTCTTGATTTGGGGCTTAAGTGTTTACAATACATATCGAACTTGTAAATTGATGTACTTTCAAATGTAAATGCATATCTTTTGCCTGTAACCGTGTCCTTAAGCGCCTTTCTACCCACGGGTCCGGAGCGCTCTACAAATAAACTAAACTAAACAAACAAACAAACAAATAAACTGTTCTCCACCAGCCCCTTCATTACCACCATCCTCCCCTCTGGCTCCGCCATAGATTTCAATAGTTGGAACGGGACATGCAGTGCCACCAAAACAATTACCCCTCTGGCATAGGCTGAATATGATGCCCCCACAACAGTCCCCCTCTACTTCTTCCGTATCACTTTCAGCTTCTCCTGCGTTAAATAAGTCTCTTGTAGCAAGGCTATGTCAATTTTCTGCCTGCGCAGGTACATCATAACCTTATTTCTTTTCAAATAGCTATTGAGCACCCTAACGTTCCAAGTAACTATTTTAAGGTCTCCCATGACTTATATCGTTTTTTCGGGGTGTAGGCTCGCACTCCAACTGTTTGCCAAACTTACCCCCCCTCCCCAACTCTCCCCAACTTCAAACACCTCAACATCCCTAACTCCAAAATTTCCACTGCAATCCCCCCACCCTCACCCTCCCACAACTGTTGCCCAGCTCCATCTCTGGATCTCAGGCACCCCCGCATTTAGCCCTTTTCCAGCAAATGCTGTACTTACGGCTCAGCAGGGAAATATCACCCTAATGGTGATCCAACTATTCTACTACTTGGGGGGGGGTAAGCCTTCTCCAGCTCAGAGCTCCATTTCAATATATCAGTCTAAGCGCCTTCTTCGCTACCCGTCATGCATTTCACGAATTATATTCTAGTCCAACATGTCCAATTGCCTTTTGTTTAACCTCTCCCGGCACTATTCTGTTTCCCAATTCTGTTACCCCTTTACTGGCACCCTCCTCCCTCCAGCTACCCTACATGGCATTATAGTCACTTATCGTGTTTTTGCGGATCTTGCTCCACGTCTCGTTCCGGATAGCCGTTTGCGTCCAGCCATGTTGCCACCTCCTCCGGGGTATCAAAAAACAACGCTTTGCCTTTGTGGAAAATTTTGAGGTTTGCGGGGTACAGGAGCATGTATTTGTATCCAGCTGCGCGTAGTCTCTTCTTGATCGCCATGTAGCTATACCGCTGTCTCTGCACTTGCATGGTGTAATCGGGATATGCAGTGATGATCGCGGATCCTCTTTTTATCGTCCCTCCTTTTTGGAAGAATTACAATATCTTCTCTCGGTCTCTGTAGTTCAAAATTGTTGCTATAATTGCTCTGGGAGGGGCCCCAGGTTGCAATCTCCTCATCAGCGCCCTGTGCGTGCTCGATTGCAAACCCTTGGGAGAGCTCACCAGCTCCTATCTCCTGCAATATCATGTTTTCGTGGGATTTTGCCCTCCCCCCCCCTCCGGGAGCCCGACCACCCGTACGTTGTTGCGCCTCGCCCGTCCTTCCGCCTCCTCTGCTCGATTCTCCAAGTTAGCCACTTGCTGCTTCAATATGTGGACTTCTTTTGCATTATTCGCACTAGTGTCCGTGTTAATCTTCACCGCACTTTCTAGGCCACTCATTCGCTCCACCAGGGCGCTCACGTCCTGTATCAACAGGTTGACCTCAATTCCCACTGCATCTATTTTGTTCTCCAGTGCAGTTCTCATGTCTGCCATCGCTGCCCCCCATGAGGTTCTCAGTTCTGTTATGGCTGTTAGGATTGCGCTATCCTCCCGAGGAGTGGCCACATCTGTCATTGGGGTGTTGGGAGATTGTTGTGAATTTGCTAAGATGTCCATCGTGGGCTGCTTGCTTTTGACTTTTTTCTGCCCCTCACAGGCATTGCTCCGCTCTGTTCGTGCCCTAGGGCCTGTCCTCGCCGGAGCTGACTGCTACAACTTATGTTTCCATCCGATGATATGAGTTCCAATACTCCCCAGTGATTGTTGTCCCAGGCCGTATCTCAGCGCTTTGTCTACTGCCTAGGAGTTCTCCGTCCTTGCCAATCTCTGGGGGGGAGAGGGCACACGACCGTCCACACCCGACTCCCAGCAATTCTCACTCCGCTCCTTACTTGTCGGCTTATACCTGAGCCTCTGTGTGAGTGCAGGAAGCCCCACGCGTTGATCGTTGTGCTGTGTCACCCCTTGCTCTTTGTACTCAGGTTTGGCTGTCGCCTGTTGCTGTCCGTGTGCGGGGTTCCTTATAGTCTTTGTTTCCAGCTTTGCGCACCTCGTCGCGCACAGCCGTGTTGCGTAGTCTCCAGTGGTTTCCTCTCACCACTGAGCACCGCACCTTCCGTCTTCTTTAGTTTGCTGGCCAGTGCGAATATGCTTATATTATCACGGCGCACGTCTTCTTTCATTTGCTGGTATATCGTACTTCATTTGGCAGTCCGTTACGCTTTCTCTCTTTACATCTTCACGGGTCCCTTTGTCTCGAGTACGCCGCCATCTTGTATTTATTGTTGCCGCTCTCGGTCCGTGCAACAAGGTTTCAAATCTTGAGCTCGCCTGGGTCGATTTACTCGCGGATACTTGCTTGTTCTTCCAGACGCCTTCATGCACCCATGGTGCTATTTTAATGTTGTGATCTGCTGTCAGGCAGCTCACGCTTCTCAGGATCGATTGCCGGATCACGGAGCTCAGTAGAGATACAGCCTACTCCAGGGCTGCCAAGCCACGACCCCTATGGTCGGGCTTTTTGTTGTCCATTTTCCAGTTGCCAAAACAATTTATGCTGAGAACAACAAGCTCCCCACAATTCTACAATAAGGAGCTGTTGCCTGTTGTTTCCCTGGCCACGGTCACAGCCTCTTGAGCATTCTTTCACCGTAAGGCACTTGTATCACACCAGTCCACTTCTTCATCCACTTCTTCATCTTCCCCCATCAGAATTTTATTTTGCATGGACAGTAGCATGACCGTGGGATCAAAAGGCAACTTGAATCCAAGTTGTTGGTTCCTTTATTAAATGCAGCAATAGAAAACTCAAGAGTATTCAGTTAGACTGAGCCCAATCCCACGGAATATGTTTTTGGAATGAGGACAAATGATTGTTTTTCCTCAGGGCCATGGTCCTCAATCCTTCCTTCTCTCCTCTGAGAAAATCCTTATTCTCTGGCAACAAACAGCACAAAAAAAAAAACAGCTTATTAGGTTTGAGTCAGTCCAGGGGTATGACTGTGGAGTGAGTACATAAGATTCAGTGGGCCTCATTACGAGGTTGGAGGTAGCCTTGCCGGATTTACTGGCAAGGCTACCCCAAAACTCGCATCCGTCTCCGGCACCCACGAAAGGGGAATCACCGGGCCATTCTGACCTCGGCGGATCCGGTAATTCCCCTTGCGCGGATGCCGGAGTCGGTACGCCCCATTCAAGCCCCCATAGGGCTCAATGGGAATGGGGAGGATGGTAGCAGCGGTACCGTTTATAACAGTACCGTTGCTACCATCATGTTCTGCTCGCGGGTGCCCTTGCAGCCACCTGGTCTAATCAGACCAGGTGGCTGCAAGGGCACCCGCGAGCAGTAGTCCTAGTATGGCGCCATGGTAGCAGCGGTGCCGGTAGCGATACCGGCGCTGTTGTTGCCTTACCGCCATACTCCTAATGAGCCCCAGTGTCTCTTATGACCATTGTTCTCAAGTCCTACTCTTTCTCCCCTAAGCAGATCACCTTCGGGAGGTAAAATCACACAATGTATTCAGTTTTCAGAGTACTGCAATTCTTTCTACACATTGTTATAGGTTATACTTGTCTTAAGTTTGTTTTGTCAGGACATCACATTGGTTTGTGGGACTCCTGGAATACCTTGCACTACCACTACTTATGCCATCTTGACAGGGGACCGGCATCAGACTCTTTTGCTTGTCTTGGGCCGTGGGATTTACAAGCTTTTACCTGCCTCTGGCTGGATCTGGCTCGCTCTCTTGGTTATTCTTCTAGGCCCCCTGCTGCCACTTAATCTTTTTCACTACTGAATGAGTCAGGTGAGAGTGATAGTCCTGGGAACGTTAGCTCTTTCCACTCTTCTCTCCCCTTACTGCTTTCCCACTCCTTTCTTGTCCTTATTCCTCCTCTACTCTTCTGCTCTTGTCTCTTTTCCTTCTTGGTCCTGTTGTTTCTGTTCCTCCCCTCTTTCCCATTCCGTGGCCTCCTCACCGCCCGTCACACTGCTTGTTTCATCACCTCCCCTCCCCTTTCTCTTTCTTTAAACCTTTATTTCCATGGTCCTCCACTGTCTCCTCCTTCACTCTCTTTTCTTTTCATAATTCTTTCTTATACCCTTTTCACTTCCTCCTGTTTTCCCACCTCTCCTTGACCACATCCTTGATATCATTATTTCCATGTTCACTTTGGGACTCTTTGTTCCTCTGAACAACCTCTTTTTGTTCTCTCCCTTTCTCTTCATCTTCTTGCTCTTTGTTTTTCTCCCCTTCTTTACTCTGGAGTCTCCCTTCTTCTTTGCTCTGTTCTTTTTTCCTTTCCGATTCTTTTTTCTTCCTCCCGCTTTGCCCTAATTTCTTTCACCTCCATTAGCCTTGCTTTTACCTTTGATCCTTTCTTCTCTTCCTACTCTTGTGTGTCTGTCGCCTCTGCTCCCCTCTCTCGCATGTGTGCTCCTGCTTCCTCGCTTCATTCTCCCACCTCCACCCTTCTAACTCCTGCCTAGGCTCTGCTTTCCCCACCTCCACTTTCTTCTCCCTTTTCTCTGCTCTTACCCTCTTTCTCCCACCACCTCTCCCGGTCTCTCTTGCACCTCTGCTCTTCTCACTTTATCCTCCAACTTTATCTTGCTCACTTTCCGCCTTTCCCTCTTGCCGCACTGCCACGCTTCAAGCTCTGACTCACTCACTGAACTCTGCCTGTTGGCTTCCAGACCCACTGTATTAATTGACAGGTTTGGCTAGGCCTTCTTAGGGAGACATGTGGATTCTGGTGCATGTGTGACAAGGGTTATTTATGAAATTGGATAACATGTGCTTGGACTGTGTGCAAAATAACTACTGCTCTGCAAGAGTACAGGAATGAGTGGTGATATTTTAACTCCTTCTCAGCCCCCTAATACTACTAAACAAGCAGTGATGTCAGTTACAGAGGTGAAACATTCATAGCAGGAATGGCACACCTCCTTCTCCAGCATGGGGTCTGGCATGGATTCACATGCTCATGACTATTCCCCGTCGTCAGGCTGGGAATCCTCGGTAAAGAAAAAATCAGTTTCAGTTTCGTTCCTTAACTGTCTTTCTACTAGTAACCAATCCCTGGTCTCTGGGTCATACTGCCCCCAGCCAATGACTGCCCCCTATCTAAGCCCCTCCTCTGGTGGCCATTTTCAGATTTTTACTGCACGTTCAAGTGTTGGGAGTCCTCGTGCTATAGCTCTTGAGACTTTACTGCTTTTTGCCTTTTTCCTAAGAGTTTTCTGTTATTTTTCAGTCAATTCGAGCCATAAGCTCCACCGATTCTTCTTCCGATCAATGGGGACCCGTTTCGGAATTTTTCTACACCCCTCAAGGGCAAATTTTCATCG
The DNA here is from genome assembly GCF_040938575.1 of Ambystoma mexicanum. Lineage (NCBI taxonomy): Eukaryota > Metazoa > Chordata > Amphibia > Caudata > Ambystomatidae > Ambystoma > Ambystoma mexicanum. The sequence goes on along the minus strand of NC_090935.1, from coordinate 1,143,524,952 downwards.
AGTTTCTCTTCTTGGAGGATTCCGGAAAATTTCTGAGGCCTGCTCTGCGTGAACATGGCCCAGGACAAAGGAGGCACAACGTCTACTGGATCCAAGCTGTTTAGAAACTGCCCTGGATGTGGATTGCAGAATGTCTTTAAGGAGAATGAGCACTCCCGGTGCCTCTACTGGCTTCACGACGACAAGTCTCACGTGGAGGAGGACTGCGCAATCTGTAAGAACATGTCTGCCGGGACGTTGAAGGACCATGAGACCTGACTCACTAACTGGCTGGAAGGGAAGAGCCCAGCAGCAGGTGAGAAGAAGAAGTCCGATCGGTCTTCTAAGACCTTTGAGGGCGCTCCGGCAACGGGGGCCCAACATAAGGCAAAGCACCGCGAGTCCGCGGGCACCGGGAGTGCCGTTGGTTCGGGCTCTTCTGCTGCCAGGCAGGGCGCGATGTCCCCAAAGCCATCAACCACGAGCCAACACTCTGGCACGCGGAAAAGGAAGTCAGAGAACCCGGGTAAGCTTCGGGAGAAGTCCCGGTCGATCCCAACGGAGAAAGCCATGGGGGGGCGAGGTGGTGACCCTCTCCCTAAGGTGAAGGCCCCAGACATAGCCAAGTCGTGGCGGCCCTGGCGAAGCCTGTGCAGGCTACCCCAGTGGAATCGACTTCTGGGCCTAGAGTTTCCCTGCCACCTCGGAGGGAATCATCTTTTCAACCTATCGAGGAGACCCCCGTAAAACCCCAGGATGAGAAAGAGAGTGGGGGCACGGTAGCCATAACGGACACAGATACCACCTCTGAAGATGAGCTGGCTGGTGTCAAAAAGATCCTGGACAAGAAGTTTGAGGAAGTCCGGTCCTACGGGAGGGATCCCGACGAGGCGCATGTAGAGAGCAATGGTGGAGCCTACGAGGAGCCGTGGGCCGTGGAGGAGACGGAGGACCCCACGCCTCAGCCATCGCTCCCGTCACAACCGATGCCTATGCCTCAGGACAACTCGGGAGTGATCTTGATGGCTATCCAGACCCTCTGTACGGAGATAAGGACGAGGTTGCCCTTATCCCCAGCGGACGATCCAGCAGCGCCTGGACCGTCGGGGAGCCAACAGAACAAGCGGAGGCAAATCCATCCTCCCCCTCCTTTCCATCCTTCACCTCCACCGAGGAATGAGACGGGAATGGAGACGGCAACGACGGGGACGGACGACGGCGGTGGTGACGACGGGACGGATCTCCCATCACCCCCTGCCCGGGCCTCCCCTCCCGACGAAATTGCCTCCTTCCACGCCATGATCGCCAGGGCATCAGAGCTTTTCCAGCTTTGTCCCGAAGAGTAGAAGAAGGAGGGTTTCCTCTGCCAACGATGGGAGGCCAAGAGGAAGACAGAACTCTCAGTCCCCTTACTGGACGACATCTGGGACGAGGGACTATCGCTGCTCAAGAACCCATCCACGGCTCCTGCTAAGAGGGACCGGTATGAGAAGAAGTACCGGGTCCCAGATTCCGTCCCTATGTGCCTCAGAGCTCAGCCGTCCCCGGATTCAGTGGTCTCCGCGGTGGCCAAGAAGAAATCGACAGGGGCGACGGTGTCAACTTCCACTTACCCAACGGACGGCGAGGGGAAGAAGCTGGACGCCATGGGACGACGAGTCATCTCGTCGGCGGCGATGACCATCAAAGCGGCCAACGCCCTCGCGATCGTGGCACGCTACAACAGCGAGCTGTGGTTCAAGATCGCTCCCCTCCTGGATTTCCTGCCAGACGACAAGAGTGCGGAGGCTCTTGAAATATTACAGGAAGGCGAGGTGGCTTCGGACCATGCCATCACGGTGGCCATGGACATCGCCGACACCGATTTTCGCCAGATGGGCAACAGCATTTGCCTCCGCCGGCGCGGGTGGCTCAAGGCCACCGACTTCCGTCAGGACGTTCAGACCAGGATACTGGACATGCCCTTCGATGGGAGCAACCTGTTCGGCAAGGTAGTAGACGAGTCACTGCAGGCCATCAAGGCGGACACTGAGACATCCCGGGCCTTGGGTTCTCTCCATCAACGATGGCCGTCCTTTTGGACCCCCGGAAGCAAGTCTCAAGGTGCCTCAAAGGATTTGGTTGCGGTTCTGCGTCGTACCGCCAAGCGGTCCGCTTGTCGTCGCAGGAGGCCTACAGAGACCGCAGCAAGGCCGGAGGACATCGGCGTCATTGCCAAGGAGGCCAAGGCAGCAAGGCCTCAGCGAAGCAAGATTGAACCAGCCGTGACGTCGGGCCCCCACCCAAGCACCCTGATGGGAGGCCAGCTGGCGAAGTTCGTCAGCGTGTGGGAGTCCATCTCCACCGATCGTTGGGTGCTGGATGCTCTGGCACACGGGCACACTCTGGAATTCCAATAAAAGTGTCTTCGTCTGCCACCCGTGGCCAGGAAGGAAAACCACGTGCCACAGCTACTTCTGAAGGTACGAGCTATGCTGAAAAAGGGCGCAATAGAACTCGTCTCGAAGAGGCTACGGGGCTCCGGAGTATGCTTGCAGTCCAACCTCGTCCGAAAGAAAACTGGCGGTTGGCGACCCATACTGGACCTTCGCCACCTCAACAAATACATCAAGTCCCAGAAGTTCCGGATGGTCACCCTTCAGCACGTGCTGGGACAGCTGGAGGAGGGTGACTTCCTATCGTCGCTTGACTTGGATGATGCCTACTTCCACATCCCAATACACAAAGGACATCGAAAGTTCCTACGATTCGTAGTCCAAGGGCGACACTACCAGTTCAAGGCTCTACCCTTCGGCTTGAAGTCGGCGCTGAGGGTCTTCACCGAGTATCTGGCAACGGTGGCGGCGCGGATGCGCCTGCAGGGGATCCACGTATACCCCTACTTGGACGATTGACTCATCCGAGCAAAGTCAAGAGAACTCGCCCTCGATCACACGGCGAAGACCGTCCGACTGCTCACGGATCTGGGATTCTCGATCAACTTCGCAAAACTCCACTTGGTACCGTTGCAAGTCGCCCTGTTACTGGGAGCCAGACTCAACACAGTGGCGCGATTGGCTTCACCGTCGGAGGAAAGGACGAAGGCTATCCTGGGCAAGGTACAACGGCTGTTGACCATGGACATGGCCAGGGTGAGGTCCATCAAGTCCCTACTCGGCAGGATGTCATTGTGCATCTACCGCGTGTGCCTATGCAGGTTATGGATGCGGCCACTGCAGGAGTTCCTTGATGGCCGTTGGAGGCAAGCAGCGTGCAGTTTCGAAGACAAGATCTCCCTCAACGAGGCATTCCACCAATCGATCCGGTGGTGCCGCATCTAGCGGCGAGTATGGACTTCCAGACCCCGACACATTAGGAAACGGTGACAACGGACGCCTCCCTGGAAGGATGGGTAGCGCACTACGGAGATATCCACGCAAGAGTCCTTTGGCTCCCGGATGAGAGGTCACTACACATCAATGTCCTGGAGCTCTGAGCCATGTTCTGGGCCCTCAGGTCATTCCTCCCGTACCTCAAGGGCAAGGTGGTGAGGGTCTTCACCGACAACACCTCCACGATGTTCTACATCCGGAAGTAGGGGGGCACCAGATCCCCAGCCCTATCCAGGAAGCGCAGGATCTGTGGCACTGGGCCATTGCCCACGGGATGTTCCTGGTACCCTTCCACCTGGCAGGAGTAAAGAACACTGTTGCCGACTCATTCAGCAGAGAACTGCGTTCGTGCCACTAGTGGGAACTCCGGCAGGATCAAGTGGATTTGCTATTCCGACGATGGGACAATCCCCAGATAAATCTTTTTGTGACGGCGACGAACACCAAGTGCCGGAGGTTCGCCAGCAGGTTTCCCCAGCCGGTGAGCATAACCCATGCATTCTCCTTCCCCTGGGACGGCCTTTTCCTGTATTCGTTCCCACCGCTGCTGTTGCTTCTGCGACTCATCAGTCAACTCAGATGGTCCCGGTGCAGGATGATCCTCGTCGCACCGGCGTGGCCGAGGCAGATATGGTTCCCAGACCTTCCGAACTTGTCAGCGTCCCCCCAGTCAAACTGTCGACAGACGCGGATCTTCTCGCCAGGGAAGGAGGCGCCATCCTGCATCACGACCCAGGATCGCTGAACATGCAGGCCTGGCTCCTGCAGAGCTACAGTTCGGAGGCTACGCTATCCCGGTGGACAGCAAGGAGGTCCTTGCAAAGCGCAGGGCGTCCTCGACTCTTTAAGTGCTATGGGCATAAATGGAAGCGGTTCTCTGTCTGGTGCCATGCACAGAAGATCAACCCTCTATGGATTACGGCCCCTCAACTGCTTCCGTACTTGCTGTCGCTGGCCAAGGCGGGGCTGGCACATGCCTCCATCAAGATCTATCTGGTGGCTATCTCCCGCTACACCAGAGAGGGTTTTGGACATGCCTTCAACGGAAACAACCTGTTCAGCAAGAAATTGGACGAGTCACTGCAGGCCATCAAGGTGGACACTGAGATGGCTCGGGGGGTGTTCTTCAACAATGACGGCCGTCCTTTCGAAACTCCGGAGGCAAGCAAGGTACCTCCAAAGGATTCGGCGGCAGTTCCTCGTCGTACTGCCAAGCGGCCCGCTCCTCGTCGCAGGAAGCCTACAGAGGACGCGGCAAGACAGGAGGATCGTGTCGTCGTCGCCAAGGAGGCCAAGGCGGCAAGGCGGCGACGAAACAGAACTGAACCAGCCGTGGCGTCGGGCCCCCACCCGAGCACCTCGGTGGGAGGCCGGCTGGCGACATTCATCAGCATGTGGGAGTCCATCTCAACCGACAGTTGGGTGCTGGATGCCCTGGCCACGGGCACTCCCCGGAATTTCAGATAAGGTGCCCCCGCAGACCACCCGTGGCCACGAAGGAAAACCACATCCCACAACTACTTCTGGAGGTACGAGCGATGCTAAGAAAGGGAGCAATAGAACTCGTCCCAAAAAGGCTCCGGGGCTCCTGAGTGTAATCGCGGTACATCCTCGTCTGGAAGAAGACCGGCAGTTGTTGACCCATCCTGGACCTTCGTCGTCTAAACAAGTACATCAAGTCTCAGAAATTCCGGATGGTCACCCTCCAGCATGTGCCGGGACAGCTGGAGGAAGGCGATTTCCTATCGTCGCTGGACTTGGAGGATGCCTACTTCCAAATCCCCATTCTAAGGGGACATCGAAAATTCCTACGATTCTTGGTCCAGGGGCAGCACTACCAGTTCAAGGCCCTTCCCATCGGATTGAAGTCAGCGCCCAGGGTGTTCACCAAGTGCCTGCCACCAGTGGCGGCACGGCTGCGCCTGCAGGAGATCCACGTCTAACCCTACCTGGACGATTGGCTCATCCAAGCAAAGTCAAGGGATCTCGCCGTCGATCACACAGCGAAGACGGTCCAACTGCTCACGGATCTGGGATTCTCGATCAACTTTGCGACATCCCACTTGGTACCGTCGTAAGTCGCCCTGTTTCTTGGAGCCAGACTCGAGACAGTGGTGCGATTGTCGTCAGCGTCGGAGGAACCGACGAAGGCCATCCTGGGCAGGGTACAACGGTTGCTGACCATGGACGCAGCCAGGGTGAGGTCCATCAAGTCCCTACTCTGCATGCTGTCATCGTGCATCTTCCTTGTGCACCTTTGCATGCTGCGGATGCGACCACTGCAAGAGTTCCTCGATGCCCGTTGGATGCAAGCAGCAGCGTTTTGAAGATAGGATCCCACTCAACGAGACTTTCCGACAAGCGATCCAGTGGTGGGGCACCCGCGCGCATCTTGCAGGGCATGGGCTTCCAGACCCCGGCACATCAGGAGACGGTGACGACGGATGCCTCCCTGGAGGCATGGGGAGCGCACACCGGAGATCTCCACGCAAGAGGCCTTTGGCTCCCGGAGGAGAGGTCACTACACATCAATGTCCTGGAGCTCTGAGCTGTGTTCTGGGCCCTCAGGTCGTTCCTTCCATCCTTCAAGGGCAAGGTGGTGAGGGTCTTCACCGACAACACCACCACGATGTTCAACATCCGGAAGCAGGGGGGCACCAGATCCCAAGCCCTATAGAAGGAAGCACAGGATCTGTGGCAGTGGGCCATTGCCCAAGGGATGTTTCTGGTACCCTTCCATCTGGCAGGAATAAAGAACACCATTACCGACTCACTCAGCAGGGAGCTGCGCTCGTGCCACAAGTGGGAGCTGCGGCAGGATCAAGTGGATCTCCTATTCTGACGATGTGGAATCCCCAGATTGACCTATTCGCGACGGCGACAAACGCCAAGTGCCGGAGGTTCGCCAGCAGGTTTCCCCAGCCGGGGAGCATGGGCGATGCCTTCTCATTCCCTTGAGACGGCCTATTCCTGTATGCGTTCCCACCGTTGCCATTGCTACTGCGACTCATCAGTTAACTCAGACGGTCCCGGTGCAGGATGATCCTCGTCGCACCGTTGTGGCCGAAGCAGATTTGATTCCCGGACCTTCTGGACATGTCAGCGTCGCCCCCAATCAAACTGCCGACAGACGCAGATCTTCTCGCTAGAGAAGGAGGCGCCATCCTCCACCAGGACCCAGGGTCGCTGAACCTGCAGGCCTGGCTCCTGCAGCACTAGAGTTCAGAGGGTACGATATCCCAGCGGACTGCAAGGAGGTGCTTGCAAAGGCAAGGGCATCCTCAAAGAGTTTCTCTGTCTGGTGCCGCGCACAGAAGATTAACCCTCTGTGGATAACGGCCCCTCAAGTGCTGCCGTACTTGCTGTCGCTGGCCAAGGCGGGGCTGGCTCATGCCTTCATCAAGATCCATCTGGCGGCTATCTCCTGCTACACCAGAACTCCGGAGCGATCATCTCTGTGGTCCCATCGCCTGGTGAAGGAGTTCATGAAAGGACTGTTCAGATCCTTCCTGCCGGTGAAGACCCCCGCCTGGCATGGGAACTCAATGTGGTGCTGACCATGCTCATGGGGCCGCTATTCGAGCCGCATTCGGCACCGTTGAAGTTCCTGTCATGGAAGACAGCGTTTCTTGTGGCCATCCCCTCTGCATGACGAGTGGGAGAGATCCAGGCCCTCTCCTGTAAACCTCCATACCTGACATTCCACGAGACAAGGTTGGTGCTGAGGATGCACCACTCCTTCATGCCCAAGGTGACGGCAGACTTCATCTCAACGAGCCTTTGGTGTTACCTGTTTTCTTCCTGTCGCCTTTGTCACCGGCCGAGAGGACTTTGCACTCGCTAGATGTGGCTAGAGCGCTGAAGTTCTACATGGACCGCACGAAGAGCCTGCGGAAGACATCACAGCTGTTTGTGAACTTTGGACCTGTGAATCAAGGGAAGGACCTCTCGAAGGCTTCCATTTCCAGATGGCTCTCTGGCTGCATTATGCACTGTCACTGGTTGGCAAACCGACCTTTGCCAGGCCGTCCGAAAGCCCATTCGACCAGAGCGATCCCTGCTACCACAGCGTTCCTGTCTGGTGTGCATCTGCAGGGCTGCTACGTGGATGTCGACACACACCTTCACGAGATTCGACTGCGTCGACCGGGATTCCAGGGAGGAGTCCAGAGTCGGCCAGGCAGTGCTGCGCAACCTGTTCGCCTGAAGGTGGGCCTGTTGAGGAGGTAAGAGATGCTTAATGTTGCGTTGATGAAATGCTTAATGTTGAGCCTCGCCACCTCCCGTGGTTGTGCATGTGTGTACTGCTATGTATTCTTGTATTCATGAGCATGTGAATCCATGCCAGACCCCATGCTGGAGAAGGAACAAGTTACTTACCTGTAACTGTTGTTCTCCAGCATTGGTCTGGCATGGATTCACATGTGAACCCTCCCTCCTACCCCTCTTCGGCTCTTCTCTTGGTCCTACTGCCACGTTACGTGCTACCAACTCTGAAGATTGCTGCCAGAGGAGGGGCATAGGTAAAGGGCAGTCATTGGCTGGGGGCAGTATGACCCAGAGACCAGTGATTGGTTATTAGGAGAAAAACAGTTCAGAAACGAAACTGAAACTGATTTTATCTTTACCAAGGATTCCCAGCCTGACGACGGGGAATATTCATGAGCATGTGAATCCATGCCAGACCCATGCTGGAGAACAACAGTTACAGGTAACTGAATCCACCATTATATGCAGAAACATGCTTTTTAAATTTTGTATCATTCTTGCATGCGTGATCTGCTACACCAGTGATGGCGCTCATGATGCCATGCGTGGTGTCACATGCAATATCATCAGTGAGTCATTTATAATGTCATCAACGTGCTTACAGGTTGTGCAATGGGGTCCTTATGGTTAAGATGGCGTAGCTTCCAGCAGCTGCCAAATTCAGGTATTTTGTGGTGTTGAATTGGCTCCTTAGAGTGACTTAAACTGAGGTTTTGTTCACTGAATTTCAAGGGTTTTGTTGAATCCGTTTGTTTCACGTTAATGGTACTTAACTAAAGTTTTTTCACTGAATATATTATACATATAAGTCAGAGAGGAATTGGAGGACTGTTCATATAACCAGATTTCAACGTGGAATACCGAGGTCTTGTGTTCAGCATTCTTCGGGGCTCCCCGTAACGAGCAGCAGATCAACTGAGCAGGTGTTTTTTCATAATCAGTGGGTTGCTGTTCCCAGGCAGAATTTATGTGAACCAATGGTCTGCGAATTAATGCTACTGCCATTCTCTCCCGCCCTGTTATGTGTGTCATCCTCCCGTGGTCTCTGGTGAATGATGGATCACTACTGTATTTAGTGAAAGGTCTTGAAGACTTGGCCCCCTCGTGTTTGTGGATCACTTCTCATGCTCCTGTGCGTGTAATCTCCAACTTGTTTTCCTTGCCAATCTGCAATGAATTAATGGAATTTCCAGTAAGAGAATGCTGGAGTAACTTTGTTGGGTGCGTTGGATCCACTGTCTATCTACTATCTAGCAGGTTGGGAGTTGCATGGGGGTGATGCTTGTCTTGCATGATGTGCCATTTTATCCCAGTCCTTGAGGGATCTATGTGAAAACACCACATTCATCAAAATATCGCATTTTTTATAACAAAATTGTGCGAAAATAGCTGAGGGGAGACCCCCAGCAGCCCCTCCATACACCCCCCCACTTTAATGAATACCCTAACCCAACCCCAATCTATATATTCTCATAATATTGTCATAAAAAATTAAATATTTTCTCATTCGCAATGATGGTCTGCTCAGTAATGGGGTGATGCGTCCATGAACATTCTCAGTACTTTATCCAAATGCAACATTGACACTTTCCTCTTTCCTGGTTTTGATTGTTGGCTGCTAGTTGAATATTGGCGGGTGAGAGTGCAATTCTTTGGCCATATGGAGAAGGCTGGTTAATAGCTTGCAATGAAAAGTGCAATCCCTGATTTCCAATTCATATCTGCCTTCGGGGTCATCAAGAATTAGCAATTATGATGTGTACATCTCCTTTGTACTTTTTTAAATATGTCTGAAATGAATTTTTACTATTGCTGTATGTTTTTGTAGCTATAGGGTGGGGTCAGATTGGTGGTTAGGGAGTATCGGACCAGGGCTCTCCTTCCGCAATCGGTGGTAAAAGAAATCAGTAAAGTTACCCTTTTATGAAAACACATAGATCCGAAAATGAAACCCTTGTGCAATATTAATTGTGAAGTTGAGAAGGACATTTCTTATGCAGATGTCTTTGTCCCTTCTGGGAACTCATGTATAGTTTCGACCTGTTGCAACTGACACCCAGAGACCTTGATATTGTTGTCAGATTTCGTTTTGTTAAGTTCTCTGGCGCTAGTAGCCTATTCCTTAGTACAAATCATGGGAACAAGGAGTGTTCTCGGCTGCAGAGCCATGCCTCCTGTACATCAGAGGCGGTTTGTTTGAGTAGAAGGGATAGATTCGTTTTCCAAAAAAGATTAGCAAAGTTTGCTAATTAAAATGTTCTTCATTACCAAACAAACCCATTTGATTAGCAATGTTGTACTGATATTTGTAATGCCGCCAGAAGTGATTTGTACCCAATACATAAAATAAGCTACATTATAGCATTTTTGTATACCGCTTAAGTAAGCTATTAGTGAAATAAGTCAGGTCTTGCCAATTCTTTAACATTCCACTTCCCCTGCAGGTCGAGTAACTTAATTTCTGAGGCTTGTGGAATCTGCTTAGATCACATGCTGTGCATAGGCCGACATCTAGTGGAAGCTGCGGAGTATTACAGTTTGTTTTTCGAAACTCGAAAATGGGCGTCGACACAGGCGTGCCAGTAATACTATCCCTAGTGTGACGTCCACTGTACCCAAGATCCCTCACGCGTCTAGGATCCTCAGATTGTTTTTTTCCGCCATACTGGTCGGAAGCATCTTGCGGAGTCCCCTGGCCTTAGCCATACTTTTGCTAATAATTGAAAAATTATAATTCTTTATTGACATCCTTCCCCACCCCAACGTCGACACTCGACGACGGCTGGAGAAGACATCGACCGTCGGCTGCCGCACGACGGATCTGGGCCTCGGAAGGCCGCTGGCCTCGGCCCGGGCCTGGTAGGCCGCTGGCCTCGGCCCTGCAAGTAGGGAGAGTGGGTGGTGGTACATACTCTTCACTCTTGGTATATAAGTACACCTTATCTTATATATTTCATACACTTACCAACCCGCTGCCTTTAGGTGCGTATGGAGGGTACCCCTTTCCAATTCTGCCCCAAGTGCAACCGCAAATACCCTTGGGTCGACAGGCACGCCACGTGCAATCTCTGCTTGCCGAGGGACCACCCCGAAGCGAACTGCAGAGCGTGTAGTAGGTTTAAACCTAAGACACTTAAGGACCGTTCGACTAAGCGTTGGGCCCACCACGCCAGGCAGGCGGCCATGGCAGCGGAGGGCGCCTTCAGCGATGGCAGCGACGCCGTACTTTCGGACGGCGAGGGCATTACGGCGTCGAAAGACAGCCGAGCGCAGGTCCCCGACCTCGGAAGGTCGTCCGGCAGGGCGGCTATGGGGAAGACCCCCGGCGACGCAAGCGCTACACACCCTACACACACTAAGAACACTAAGTCCAACCGAACCTCGACGACGTCGACTTCTCGGAAAGAGGCACAGATAGAACGGTCCGACTCGGTGTCCTCTGGGCGCTCTCGATCGAGATCGCCTCATGACGCAAGGCAATCATCCACTCTTGTCAAGAGTGCCTCGCTCCCTAGACTAACGGAAGTTCGATCGTCGGAGGACGAAGACGACTTCCACCCCCAGGCCGCGCTCCAAGAGACGGAGCCCGTAGTTAACACCAGCGAGGCCCCACGCTCGAAAAACACAGATACCTCTCCCGATCCTCGACGCCAGGCATCGAAAGTCTCCGGGGCCTCCAAGGGACAGGGAAAACATTTTTCCACGCACGGGGAGGGGGGGAAACAGCGGAAAGCACATTCTTCCACTCCTGTACAACCATCCTTCCCCCCTAGGCAAACAGATAAATACAAATCTACTGAAAGATCAACATCCAGCAAGGGTACCCTTGATAAGTCCCCTAAATTGCCTACTAAAGTCATACCCTGTTCCAAAGAATGGTCCAGTGAAGACATAGACAGGGTCATGTCAAGGATGTCTTCCTTGGCTGATTTCTACGACAAGAATCCAGAGCATTTCCTCTCGTATGACCATCACGGGGCCACACCCTCAGGTTCCACTGATCCTATCCCCCTAAGTAAAAAGGCCCGGTTCGAAAGACCTGAACCCTTCGAGGTGCAGCCTTACTCTACTCCATTCCCTGAGGGGGACCAGGAGTTTGAAATTATGGAGGAACAAGCCGGGACGGAATACTATGCGGACGATGAGGATCAGGAGGAGGGAGAAGATGAGCAGGAAATTTACAGAGTAGATTCCCCGGTAGAGAACGAAGCCCCAGTTACCGACTCGCCAGTCGATAACCAGCCCCTCCTTAATGAGGTTCTCGCTCGCGCGGCAGAACATTTTCACATCGACACCCACGGTGTACAGGAGGAAAGGGACTTCGCTGAAGAGTTGGTGGGAGAGAGGAGGCCGGTCGCTCAGACCATCCCTATCCTTAAATCCATCCAACGAAGAATAGATCCGTCCCTGGTGAACCCTAACCTCACCAGAGCAGTCAACCCCAGGGTCGAAAAGCTTTTCCGGCCAGCCCAGTCTGACCCTCTCTATATAAGAGGACATCTTAAACCAGACTCCCTAGTTGTTACCAACACTCGGAAGAGGGCTGGAACACCCTTATCTTCATCAGAAGCTCCTCCCGATAAGGAGAGCAAGAAACTTTACGGGTTTGGCAAGAAGGTAGCCTCAACGTCCGCCTACCAAGCAAGGATTGCTAACTCCACCACCCTGTTGGCCAGCTACAACTGCCATCAATGGGAAGAGGCCGCGGCGCTCATAGCCTCTGCTCCTGACCCGTTAAAGGGCCAATTGGCTCGGATCTCGGCAGGAGGGAGAGCCGTGTCTGGTTGCATATTAAAAGCAACTTTCGATGCCGCGGACAACGCAGGAAGATTGATCGCAGAAGGTACTGTTATCAAAAGACATGCGTGGTTACGGCAGTCGGGGTTCAAAATAGAAACTCAGGCTTCATTAATAGACAAGCCGGTGGAACCCGATCTATTGTTTGGGAAAGCGGTCGAAGACGCACTTAAAAACGCCAAGGACGAATACGAGACACTGGGCCTCATTAGGACCCTGGCGGAGTGGGTTTCCGCCAGCGCTAATCGCGGCGGACCCGTCCGCCGTACTACGAGTTCCCTTAGCGCCATGGAGGTTTTCTCCGCCTGGTTTTACCGGGCGGAGAAAACCATGGCGCTAAGGGACCTCGTTGTTAATTACGCCGCCGTACTTTACGGCGGCGTAATTAACTCCTTCCCCACTCCCATTATACCCTATGGGGCAAGAATGGGAATGGGGAAGGGTAAAATGGGGATTGGGGATTTACCGCTCCGCCAAGGTCGGCATGGGGTGGTAAATCCGCCAACCCCCATGGCGCTATCGGCGGCTTTCCGCCATGCTCCGCGGTGCATTTAGCACCGCGGATTCCGCCAGGGTCGTAATGAGGGCCACTGAAATCCCTTGGCCAACTAACCAACAAACCCCCTAACCAGAAGGGGAATAGTAATTTTCGTCGCCCACGCGGCCAAAATTCACAAAGAGGCAACTATGCCCAGGTACAGGGTACACAGTGGAACAACAGCCAGCAGTCTACCCAAAGTTACGGTAGGGGTAACAAGAGAGGTCGTGGAAGAGGCAGAGGCAGCCCCAACAAGGGAAGTGGCACGCCCCCTCCAAAGCAGTGACGCTCAGTTCAGGGTCCCTTCTCACGCAACCCCAGTAGGGGGACGCATTTCCAACTTCACCCAGGCTTGGGAAGGGATCACCTCAGACAAATGGGTGTTGTCAACGGTGTCCACAGGATATTGTATAGAATTACTGCAGCGTCCCCGGAACCATCCTCCACGACAAAGAGTACACTCCTTAGAACATCAGAAGATCCTTCACGAGGAGATTGCCATTCTGCTACAAAAGGACGCGATAGAACTCGTCCCAGGACACCAGGTAAACAAGGGTATCTATTCAACTTACTTCGTTGTGCCAAAGAAAGATTTGACAATGCGCCCAGTACTGGATTTACGGCCTGCCAACAAGTATGTCAAGCCCCAAAAATTCCATATGACCACGCTACAAGAGGTAATCCCCCTCCTAAAAAAGGGGGATTACATGGCAACCTTGGATATGAAAGATGCTTATTTTCATATTTCCATGCTCCTGGCGCACAGAAAGTACTTGCGCTTCAAGGTGGACAGTCGCCACTACCAATTCAAGGTACTGCCCTTCGGAATAGCTTCAGCACCCAGGGTATTCACCAAGGTACTGGCGGTGGCAGCTGCACACCTACGCAGGGAGGCAATCCCAGTGTACCCTTATCTGGACGACTGGCTCATAACGGGGGAAACCCCAGGAATTTGCAGGACAAACATTCAAAGGACTATCGACCTCCTCCACGAATTAGGCTTCTCAATCAACGAGAAGAAGTCAAGCCTAGTGCCAAGCACCTCAAAACAGTTCCTGGGAGCAATCCTAGATACTCAGAAAGGGTTGACCTTCCCTTCGGAAGAGAGAATTCGGAATATACTACTGCAAATTCCACATTATCAGTCCGGTCAACAAATAACGGTACGCAAAGCAATGCGGTTACTGGGCATGATGGCGTCATGCATTTACCTGGTCCCCCACGCGCGACTGCGCATGCGTCCTATGCAGGAATGGTTGGCGAAACAGTGGTCTCAGGCAAGTGGTCAGTGGGACGATCTAGTGGTCGTTTCGCCAACACTTGTACAGAGCCTACACTGGTGGACAAGAGAGAATCTCGCAAGGGGAAAACCCTTTTACGATCCCGAAGTGCAGGCAGTGGTGACTACAGATGCATGCCTGACTGGGTGGGGAGCTCACCATCTCCACCACACAGCTCAGGGTCTCTGGTCTCACTCAGTAGCCAAGAACCACATCAACCTGCTAGAGCTTCTGGCAGTATTCAGAGCGCTTCGGGCGTTCGAGCCCCATCTGCTAAACTTGTCGGTGCAGATCCGGACGGACAGCACGACAGCCATGTTCTATCTGAACAAGCAAGGAGGGACTCGTTCGCCAAATCTGTCCAAGCTTGCCCAGAAAATCTGGATATGGGCACTCAGACGGAACATCTTCCTGTCATCGCAACATGTTCCAGGGGAGCTCAATTCCCTAGCGGATGCTCTAAGCAGAGACTCCCTCCCAGAAGAACACGAATGGGTCCTTCACAGAGAGATCGTAGAAGATCTCTTCTCTCAGTGGGGTTTTCCCACTATAGACCTATTCGCCACAAGCGAAAACAAACAATGCCCAGGATTTGCATCCAGGTTCCCCCAGCCATACTCCCAAGGGAACGCCCTGTGGATGAACTGGTCAGGGATGTTTGCGTACGCTTTTCCACCAACTCCTCTCATCAGGAAGGTAGTGTACAAGATGAACAAGGAATCGATGACGCTCATCCTAGTTGCTCCCATGTGGGCGAGACAACCATGGTTTCCACACCTACGCAGGATGGCGGTGTGCGAGCCCATCAAACTCCCAGCCTGGTACAACCTACTGTCCCAGCAACAAGGTCAAACAGTGCACCAGCAACCCAATTCAATGAACCTGGCAGCATGGCTCCTGAAGTCATAGAGTTTGGACATCTCAATTTACCACAGAGGTGTATGGACATCCTAAAAGAATCCAGGAAACCAAACACAAGGCACTGTTACTTTGACAAGTGGAAGAGATTTGTTATTTGGTGCCAGAATAAACAAATTAACCCGGTTGATTGCACTCCTTCCAACATTGTGACATACATGCTCCACCTGCTGGATGCAGGATTGGTTTTTAACTCTCTGAAAGTACACCTGGCTGCCCTCTCGGCTTACACCACATCCCATAACAAGGTGTCGTGGTGGAAAGTACCAGTAGTTAAAGCCTTCATGGAAGGAGTAAAGAGACTTCACCCTCCTATTTCTAACCCACCACCAGGATGGGACCTTAATGTGGTGCTAGCTAAGCTCATGGGCCCCCCTTTCGAACCCATGCATAAAAGTAGTCTCAAACACCTGACTTATAAAACTGCCTTCTTAGTAGCCATTACCTCTATAAGAAGGGTCAGTGAAATTCAGGCTCTGTCAGTGCAGGATCCTTTCATTACTATCCACAAAGACAAACTGGTTTTACGCACACACCCTAGGTTCTCACCTAAATTTATATCTAAATTCCATGTAAACCAGTCCATCGAGCTTCGGCTTTCTTCCAGAACCCGCAAAGCTCGGCTGAGGTGAAACTACACACCCTAGATGTGCGTAGGGCGGTCCTCTACTATGTAAACAAAACCAGACCGCTAAGGAAAACAGACCAACTGTTTGTCTCCGTAGCTACAGGCAGAGAGGGAGATCGCGTCTCTAAAGGCGCTATCTCGAAGTGGATTATCAACTGTATACAGCTGTGTTACTCTCTTTCTGAAAAAACTCTGCCTTTCACGCCAAGAGCCCACTCTACTAGAGGCATTGGGGCCACTCTGGCTTTCATTGCAAATGTTCCCCTCGACACCATTTGCAAAGCAGCTACTTGGAGCTCTATTCACACTTTTACTCAGCATTACTGCATTGACACTCATTCCAAGACAGATACACAAGTGGGACAAGCGGTTCTGAGACACCTGTTTGCTCATGACTCTTCTCACATCCCACCTCCTTCTTCTGGTACTGCTCGCTAATCTATGCACAGCATGTGATCTAAGCAGATTCCACAAGCCTCAGAAGGGATACATTACTCACCGTAATCGTATTTCTGATGCTTGTATCTGCTTAGATTCACATGCGACCCACCCTTCCTCCCCTCCGAGAGAAGGCGCATGATTGCTGGTAGTCTTACCTTTCTGTCTATCTGCTTGGATTATCTGTACTCACGCTACTGCTCATGCTTCCTCATGTCAGAAAAAATACAATCTGAGGATCCTAGACGTGTGAGGGATCTTGGGTACAGTGGACGTCACACTAGGGATAGTATTACTGGCCCGCCTGTGTCGACGCCCATTTTCGAGTTTCGAAAAACAAACTGTAATACTCCGCAGCTTCCACTAGATGTCGGCCTATGCACAGCATGTGAATCTAAGCAGATACAAGCATCAGAAATACGATTACGGTGAGTAATGTATCCCTTATCTACTCAACCTCAGAGAAATGCACTCAACCCATGGCAACGGATGAAAACATTTGTAAATGATGTTTCTGTAAAATGGTGCATGTCACCACAAACCCACTTAATGTTTGGTACACTGCTGCATCCCAGAGGCTAGCATGCAGTGAAACCTATTTGACAATATCTGCAAACAAAGTAAATGTTAAATAAAAGTTTCAGACATCGCCTGCAAATGGTAGTTACCCTTCATAAAATCAACTCTTTGAATGGATTGTGTCCTCCCATGTATTCCTTATCTTTGATATTTCTGAATATCCAGCTTGCTGCTTTGGAAAAAAAAAATGTTCCCCAGTAGAGGGTGCTGCGTTGATGCCTGTCGAGTCGATGTCCCTCAGAGGCCCCCTTCCCAATATCAACGTCATCACAGGTATAAGTAGTGCATGCAGCGTCCTTTGCTCGGTTCCGGTTTTCCGCGCTTCACAGCTTCGGTAACGTAACGTTCGGTTACATGTAGTCATCGAATTTCTTTGAATTTCCTGTGAAATTACTCGACGAGATGGCCTCCTCATCGGCTCATCTACTCCTCTGTCCGGTTTAAAAAAATGCTGCGACTGCGTGGCTAAGATGTCCATGACGGACCCACACAGGGTCTGTCTGTGGTGCCTAGGGGCAGAGCATCCGTGTCCCAAATGTGACAAATGTAGTTCGATGATGGCCAAGACGTTAAGGGAAGTTGGAGAGAGGTAAGCCTCAGAGATCCAGTACCGCGTCCAAGCGCAAATCATCCGACGAGTCGAGGCCTTCGTATCCTCGTCATAAAAAACATTCCCAATCATCTTCTCGAAGTGGATCGCACCATTTCTCGTCTTTGAGGCATAGCAAGAAGAGTCGCCATAGGTCGCCATCCACTTCGTCTAGTTCTATCGAGAGGGTCGTTTGCCCCTCGAAACACAGTACCCCGGCACAGTGGGAGGAATTCAGAAAGAGTATGTTAAAGGTGTTTGAGAACGTGGCCCTGACCCCCTCGAAGACACCTAGAGGCGATACCCCAGACGAAATACCTGGGAAGCACATGAGCCGTGAGTCCTTGTCCTCGGCAGTGGGAACTCCTCGAGAGCGTGATAAACCCTTGAGATGAGAGAAAGCCTCTGTGACGCACAAGAAATCGTCACTATCGACCCATACGTGAAAGACAAAGAGTGCGTCAATGGCGCTCTCATCGAAGGAGAAGCCATCAATGCCTTGCGTGTCGACCTCCTTGACGCCGTACACAACAGTTCCTCGCACGGCAGTATCCTCGACGCTTTCCTCGAAGACGTTGACGTTGATGTCGATTCCATCGATGACTTTGGAGAAGTCGAAGCAGTTGACAATTTTGGCAAAGCCATTGACGTCATCATCGACGATTCTGACAATTCCTGCTCCAATTATGACGTGTATAGCTCCTTCTTCACCTTTGAAAGGACTTACATACCTCAACCTCGTTCAGAATATTTCAAAACCCTCCCCTCAATCTACGAGGATGCAGAATCATCTAACGATGAAAGACCTTTTGGACTTGAATATGGGACACCTTCTGCTCCAGAAGAACTTGTTTCAGAAGAATCCTGAATTAAAAATCTACAGGACTCTCTGTCACGCCCCTACGGAGACCGTGGTCGCTGTGGCATCGATGGTCCCTTAGACAGATTTCAGCCATCTTTACTACCAAGATGGTCGCCGCTAAGGAAGGTGTGGGTCTAGATGTTGAACAACCCCGCGCTGTGGAGGGACTGCCCTCCTGCTCGGGAGCCAGTTCATCTCTTCCTGCCAACAACGCACGGATGCGTTGCTACTCTTCTACAACAACGCTTCACTCGACTTACTCTCCCAACTCCTGCTTGACTTGAGCTACCGCTCTAACCCACGCTCGTTTCGAGCCGAACCCCATTGAACAGTCTGCTAGTGAGATTCCCCCCCTAACATTCGAAGCTGTGAGACTCGGGGTCCAATCCGCATTACTGGGGTTCCATAACAGTTTTCTTCCTGATACGTCCTCGAGACTGATCCCATCAGAGTCTCATCGGAGGACCTCCAATCTAGCTTGATAGGTCGTTACCCCCTTTCATTCAGATACTTCCTGGCTTTTCTCTGTTTATACTCTGCCTTCTACTTACCCTTCTCATACTCACCACACTCTTCTGTCTTCATTCAGACGGCTCCCCACCTGCGGATATTTCGGATACCGGAAACCTCTCCGTCCAGACGACATCTATCCAGCGGCCGTCGACACAGGGTTTTCTTCCCCAGAGGGTTTCCCTGAGGTCCTTCCCCTCCTCTATCCTTTACTTGAAGGTGGAGGAAGTGTCTCGGGGAGGCACTCATTTTCACCCCCCCGGTCGGACCCTTTTCTGGAATAGGAAGTTATAAGGAGGAAGAGCGATTGGCGTTTCTCTTAGGTAACCTTTCAGTTGAATTCAGATTACTCACGGAAAGTGTAAATATTACAGTTACTCACGGAAAGTATAAATATTACACTCTCTGCATGAAGCAAGTGGTATTGACACTTCCCCTGAAGATGAATTCGGTTGAGCTGATAATTCTGAAGGCAATTATAGGCAGCTTATGACTAGAGTGATGGAGTACATGGGATGGTCTAGAGCCACGCCTGTTTTCGAACAGGATGTTTTAACTGACATACTCAACAAAGTACCACAGGAAGACCCTATTGTACCATTTCACAAAGCTCTACACAAGAGGGTATCTTCCAACTGAGAAACACCTGAGGTTATCCCAGCAGTTAACAAAAGGTTAACAGCAAAATATAGAGCATCAGCTTCAGACCCTCTATATCTTTCGAAGCATCCAACACCAGAAAGCCTGGTAGTACAGGCTGCAACCTCGTCTGGCAAACAAAATGCCTATCCAAAAGTCCTGCAAGATAGGGATGACAAAAAATATGATGCCATGGCCAAGAAGCTTTTATCGGCCAGTAGTATGGTGTTAAAGTCTGCTAATGCCACATGCACGCTGGCGAGGTTTACCAACACCCTTTGGTATTGCGTTTCAATGGCGGCTGACCACATCCCCAAAGGGGAGGAACGGGACGGTTTCTCGAACCTTATCAAGGATGGAAAGGACGCTATGTGTGAATCCCTCCAGACCGGTCTCAAATCTGTTGACAGCATCAGCAGAGCCATGGCAGCTAGTACGGTAATCCGCAGATTTGCATGGTTGCGGACATCAGGATTTGCCCACACGTACAGTCCAGACTTCTCAACATGCCCTTTGACGGTAAAAATCTATTTGGGAGTAAAGCTGATGAGAGTTTGGAGAAGTTGCAAACTTCCAAGGCGTCAGCCAAATCCCTTGGAGCTGCAATAAGGCAAACTCCAAACCGCCCCACAGTTGCGCCCTGGAAGGGTAGGTCCTTTCGCTATTATTCCTCATTCGGAAAACGCAGAGGACAGCTATCTCAAAGAAGTCAGAGACGATTCCCCCATGATGGACGGGGTAGAGGTACTAAGACCGCAACATCAGGGGCAGCTTTACCCTCAGCCTCTGCGTCAGCCGCCCCAAAAACCTCTCTGAGGTCTTACATCACAAAACAGCATTAGGAGGCAGGTTGACACAGCATTTGACAGAATGGCAGGCTATTACTTCAGATGCTTGGGCATTGGAGACAGTTGCCCAAGGTTACTGCCTGTCTTTCCTACAAACACCTCAGAGTCATCCACCGGGGAACAACTCTTTGAAGGTTCCGGATCCGCTCCTTATGCAGGAGATTTTAACCCTGCTAGTGGAAGGTGCTATAGAACCAGTCCATGTAGCGGAGAGGAACAAGGGTTGGTACTCCCCATATTTTCTAATTCTGAAAAAGGACGGAGGATTGAGACCCATCTTGGAGTTAAGAGATTTAAACAAGTTCCTCACGAAGGACAAGTTCAAGATGGTAAACCTTTCTCAGATCCTTCAGGCCCTCCAACATCAGGATTGGTTGGTATCATTGGACCTTCAGGATGCTTACTTTCATGTGCCAATCCATCACAAGCACAGAAAGTACCTGAGGTTTGCCATTGGCAACTCTCACTATCAGTTTTGGGTTCTCCATTTGGGATAACCTCCGCCCCAAGGGTTTTCGCCAAGCTAATGGCGGTTGTGGCAGCGAGTCGCAGGAGAGAGGGGTTTCACATCTACCCCTACATAGACGATTTTTTTGATCAGGGCCAATTCCCAAGTCCTAGATCATCTGAATTATGCGTGACACTTCCTCCACAGGCTGGGCTTCTCCCTCAACTTAAAGAAGTCCCACATGATACCATCACAAAGACTCCAATTTATCGGAGCAGTCCTGGGTACATCCCTGCGGAAAACCTCGCCACCAGAGATGAAGGCTCAAGACATTCTGCAGATGGGGACAAAATTCCAAAATGCACAACATCTTCCGGCCTTCAATTTTTTGAGGTTGCTCGGCCTCATGGCATTCTGCATTTTTCTGGTGCCACAGGCTCACCTGAGAATGAGATCTCTCCAATGGACTTTCAGGACCCAGTGGTCACAGTTCTTAGGAAGGATGTCAGATCTCCTACAAATCCCAAAAAGATTCTCACTGGACCTTCAGTGGTGGGCCTGTCGGGAGAACATCTTGAGAGGAGAACTTTTTTGGCAACCATGGCCGGAGATAACAGTAGTGACGGACGCCTCACTCACAGGGTGGGGAGCCCATATCTGCAATTTGACCATCAGCGGTTGCTGGTCTCCATCAGAGTCCAAACTAAATACATGGGCAATCAGACCAGCGCTGAAGGCCTTTCTGCCCTCTGTACGGGGGAAGAATCTCCTGATAATGACGGACAACAAAGTAGCCATGTACTACCTCAACAAGAGAGGAGGTGTAGGGTCACTACCACTGTTCAGAGAGGCAATGCAGCTCAGGTTCTGGGCAATACAAGAAGGAATCTTTCTATCAACAGTTCTTCTAACACGGAGAGAAGGACCCGATGACGGAGGCTCTGAGCACAGTTTCTCACGAGTGGGAACTAGCTCAGGAAGTCCTTCAAGAGATCTTCACCCTTTGGGGAACCCCTCAAGGGGATCTGTTCGTGACCAACGCCAACCGGAAGAACGACCTATACTGCTCAAGGGAATGTTCCCCCGAGAGGAGCTCTAGGAAACGCGTTCGTGGTTGACTGGAAATTCCCACTCCTATACACGTTTCCTCCAGTCCCCGTCATTCCTCACATAATAAGGAAGTTGAGGAGGTTCAGGAAAACCATGATCCTAATTGCCCCGGATTGGGACAGGATAACGTGGTACCCCGGACCTTCTGGACATATCCATCTGTCCTCCGATTCGTCTTCCACAAAGAGAGGATCTTCTCTCGCGAGAGGAGGGTCAGGTTCCCCATCTGGATATCAGGACTCTCAGCCTTCATGCATGGTTTCCGAGAGGCTGAGAAACAAAGATTGGGACCTCCTGGACGACGTAATGGAGATTTTGCTTTCCGCCAGAAGGCCAGCAACCAAATCGTTATACTGCTGTCATTGGAATAAGTTCTGCAGGTGGTGTAGAGATAAGAATGTTGACCCTTTTTCATGCAATACACTGATGGTGTTATCTTTTCTGTTGCATTTAGGAAATCTGGGTCTCCAGATTGGTACGATCAAAGGTTACCTAGCAGCGCTTTCCATCTTCAAGCGCGCTGCTGAGGAAGTCTCCTACTTTAAAATACCTCTGGTAATACAGTTCTTGATGGGGTTAACTAATGTTTATCCCCCAACTCCTTTTCAAGTCCCCTTGTGGGATCTAAATGTAGTCCCAAACTTTTTAATGGGTACTCGCTTTGAGCCTCTTCATTCGTGCCCATTAAGACTCCTTACCCTCAAAACAGTCTTTTTAGTGGCAATAGCATCTGCCCAAAGGGTGAGTGAGCTACAGGCTTTATCTTGCAAGCCTCCTCACACTGTCTTTCACAAGGACAGAGTGGTATTAAAGGTGAAGCCTAATTTCCTCCCCAAGGTGGTTTCTGAATTTCACATCACTCAGAAAATAACCTTGCCATCTTTTTACCCTCCTCCACATCTGGGGAAAGAGGATGAAAGGCTGCATAGACTTGATCCAAATCGTACTTTGAGTTTTTTCATTAGCAGACTTGCTAAACTGAGACAAACTGACCAATTGTTTGTGGGTTACACTGATCATACGTTGGGCGTAGCCATCACCAAACAAACCATCTCTAGATGGATTATTTTAACAATTGGAGAATGTTACAAATTGGCCGGTTAAGACCCTACAGAACATATAAGGGCTCATTCGACCACGGTTGTCGCAGCTTCGTCAGCTCTTCAATGAGGGGTGCCAATAAGGGATATTTGTGCAGCTGCCACATTGTCGTCTGCACACACCTTTACAAGATACTATAGTCTGGATTCCTCCACTATCTAAGAATCTAAATTTGGAAAGGCAGTACTGCACTCTGTGCATACTTAATGGCTTACATTTTACTCCCTCCTCCTGGTTATATTACTGCTTTGGGGGTTTATTAAAGATAAGGAATATGTGGGAGGACACAATCCATTCGAAGAACAAGTTACTTACCCATGGTAACGTTCTTTCGACTGGATGTTCCTCCCACGTATTCCTTTTCGTAAAACTTCCCTTGTGGTTACAGTCTGCGCTTCCTTAACGGTAGTAACCATCTAACTTGGGGCAATGCTTTGCTCTTCAAAATGGAACTGAGCAACAGACGCTGCATGCGCTACTTATACCTGTGATGAAGTTGACATCGGGACGGAGGCCTCAGAGGGACATCGACTCGACAGGCATTGACGCACAGCACCCTCTACTGGGGATTTTTTTTTTCCAAAGCAGTAAACTGGATATTAGGAAATAACAAAGATAAGGAATATGTGGGAGGACCATCCAGTCGAAAGAACGTTACCATGGGTAAGTAACTTGTTCGACTATGCGAACGGGTGAGTAGATTTTGCGGCTCTGGATAAGTATCTTGTAAATGTAAAAGGTTAGTTGCATGAAAGGACACAAATAAACAAATATGACAAAAAGGTTCTGTATTCAGGTGCTAATTAGCTCTGGAGGCTAACTGTGGTATTGCAGTAGATTTGTAGATCTATAAACTGGATTGAACTATTGATCACTACTTTGTGTAAACATCTAGTTAGCTTTGTGAATTCATTATGTAAGAGGAAAGAAAGTAAGAGACTAAGCAGAGTGCATTGAGGCAGAGAACTGGACAAACTAGGTGTAATAGTATAGTCTGGCCATTTCACTTTCAGGGTAGATGTTAAAAAGCAACATTGAGATAAGATAGAATGTCAAGGAGTATGGGATCAGCTTATGGGTTGAGCATATGTTGCATAGATGGATGCAACCAGCAGGCCACTAAACTAGGTTTGCCACCAGCATTGGGACGTGTGATCATGTACATTTTCAAGAGTGTTCACTCGTTAATATGATGCATATTTCCCTACAAACTGAAATATAGTTGACACTATGAAATTTAGGCACACTTCTACATTGTACTCTAGAGCATAGATACAATGCAGTGTTTTGCAGTAATTATGCATTATGTAACAACTTAAATGATAAGAAATGGAATTGCAGGACTCTCTTAAAAAAATATAATGGTCTTTGCCATTCAGGATATAGCTAGCTTAATAAAATTATCATCCCAATTACTTCTGGTTTGCAATTATTTGAAAATGAAAAAAAGACATTGTTGCCTAGCACTCCCGTAAGGGCATTTGGCACTTAGAGTGGAGGAGATGTTTATGCATACACTCTCTCTCTCCATAAGCCACTTTGAACTTTCAATGAACAGAGAAAAGAGTCTGGAGAGAGAGCCCTGAGGGCAAGAGAGGAATGCAAGGTGAGTTGTGCTTCTATTGAAAAGGGTAACTTAAATAACTAGCTTTGATACACAAGTATCAATTTAATTAGCAAGCCTACAGAATTGCATAGCAAATTGTTATGCAACGCTTCTTATTTTATGCCTTGGAGTATAAATAGCGCTTTGTTCCTACATTGGGGAATGAGGCACCCAGTATTGTCCTGCAGGCCAGCTGCAGCTTAAAATCAGCCAAATGCGTATAGTGTTAATTTAAAACAACTTTCTGGAGTCACTGTTTACTACTTTGAAACAGGGCAACGAGGGGGCCGTGTCCACAACTTGAGTAGTTCAATGTGGTACTTGTTTCACCATCTGTTCTGAATATCTTACTGCACTGGCTCTCTCGCAGCCACTTCATGGAAATTAACTATGGTGGGTACTTTTGATATCCACTGGTTTGCCTTCCAGGATCCTTCATGCAGTTACTAGCGGACACATGGTGTCAGTGTGGTAGCACTAGTGCACAGTTTGTTGGAACACTGTTATTGGGCCATTTCACATTTACAGCAGATCATAGTACTGCTTGCTAAGTCTTCAGTAAGTAACGAATGTGATGACAGGTTATGCCAGATTACATATGGTAATCATCATTACTTCTAGTCCCCACTACTCAGCAATCCCTTACGGCCCTCCCGCCTGTTCATGCCTGGTATCTTGAGCTGTCCTTGTTAGGGAGGGAAGCACGGGAAGCGGCAAGGGGGGGGAGGGTCTTACATACCTCTACGTATCTTGGGAAAATGGTAGAAATGTTGGTGACATTGTGTCAAGGAAGGCAGGAGGCCTTCAATAAGGAAGGAATGTGACGAGTCGTAATTACTAGGAATAATGATGATTACAAAAGCAATTTGGCATTACTGTCCCTTCTTTGATGAGGGCTGCCAAATCCAACAAATAGCATTCTGTTGTCAATTTAAATTCATCTTGTTGGTGGAGGTTTTTGTAGTCTGTTGGGTTCACCCACCTTTAATTTGTTAAATATTTGCTAATCATCATATAGTGAGATTACAAACCGACATCTATTTTACTACCGAATATACGTACAATCTGCAAGTAAAGAAACCTGGAACTGTAACGAAAGGAAGTATGTATGTGTACGCCAGTGGGGCAGATATATTAATGCTAGATGCTACCCTGAGCACACACTGATGAAGGAGTGTCATTGCCTTTGATCCCTGCCTTTGAAACTAAGAATAATGTCCCTTGTAATACAAAATAAAATGAAATTCTTGCATAGGCAGCTGGTAGAAGTGAATATTTGATGTTGCTGAATGTTAGCCCTTCTCTATAAACCAGTGATAAATAGAACTACTTTCTTCAGCACAAATGATCTTGTTGTGATCTCCGAGTTAATGGTGCGGGCTTAATTAAATATTGTCCCCGGTGCAACTTTCACAAGGCCAGAGATGTACAGTAATTGGGTGTCTTTTTTCCACCGCCTGCCATGCTTTACTGAACGGAGGTACCAGATTGCTGAAAACATCTGCTTTGTGTTTCCAAGAGTTTATACTGCGCATTGTATACTCTCGCGCGGATTTCCGCATGCGTTTTAATTCGGTAATAAAAGCTGAGGTATATCAGCTAATTAAAATGGCGATAACACTTCGGCGGGTGGCGGAACAAGCAAACTCATCACCCGCATAACGCATTTCATCTCGGGGCTCATTTCATAGTCTCTGCTCCCTCTCTCGTTATGTTCGTTTAGTGGCTTCCAGTCAAGCATGGCTTTCATCCTTGTGGTTCACAGAGGACCCCCTCGCCCCCCCCATAAATACGCAGCTCCTGATTTTGCCATTCTTCCTCACGGATACAAGGACATTCAACATAGATTGAGGGGCGGAAATACACATCTTTTCTGCACCATTTCCAGAATATGGCAGCTGATTACCACCATTCTGCCTCTTTATGTCTTGCGGGTGTGTACAATCCTGTGAAAAGTTCGACACTGTTTTAAACAACAGGCCGATTCATGGAATAATTAGCGCGGCGCAAGTGGGCAAAAACGTGCGATTCGCAGTGGAATAGCGAAAATCGCAGTGCAAGTGCGAAAATCGCACGAAAAGCAGCGCACATCGATTCATGGAAGTCCGTGCGCGAGAAAACCAGCGGATGTGCGATAAAAAAGTGCGCGGCGCACGTTGGCGCACAGGCCATCAAACAGCGTGCGCCAGGTCACAGTGAAAATCGCACAGGCCAGAGCGAAAATCGCACATAGCGCTGCGCACGCAACAAAAGTAGGTGGAACACGGGGCGTAATAGGGCAAAAAAGCGCACGCTCAAACCAGCGCACAGGCACAAACACGACCGCCACAAGAAAGCAGGCGGTAGCGTCTCTGCGCCTGGAAGAAATGTGCGCCAAAAGGTGCGCCAACAAATAGCACCTATATACAGCCATGATGAATGCCCAATACTGTGGCCCTCCAGGACAAATGACGTGCAAAGGGGTACCCACAAACACAGACACGCGCTGACAGAAAAAAAACGTGTGCGTGTATACCGGGGTGCGCGGGAAGTCTCACACGCGATTAGGCAGGGTACGTGGATTGCAGGGGTGCGCGGGAAGTTCCACACGCGATTTGGCCGTGTATGTGGATTTCAGGGGTGCGCGGGAAGTTCCACACGCGATTAGTCAGGGTACGTGGATTGCAGGGGTGCGCGGGAAGTTCCACACGCGATTAGGCAGGGTATGTGGATTTCAGGGGTGCGCGGGAAGTTCCACACGCGATTTGGCCGGGTACGTGGATTTCAGGGGTGCGCGGGAAGTTCCACACGCGATTTGGCCGGGTACGTGGATTTCAGGGGTGCGCGGGAAGTTCCACACGCGATTAGTCAGGGTACGTGGATTACAGGGGTGCGCGGGAAGTTCCACACGCGATTTGGCCGTGTACGTGGATTTCAGGGGTGCGCGGGGAGTTCCACACGCGATTAGGCAGGGTACGTGGATTGCAGGGGTGCGCGGGAAGTTCCACACGCGATTTGGCCGTGTACGTGGATTTCAGGGGTGCGCGGGAAGTACCACACGCGATTTGTCAGGGTACGTGGATTTCAGGGGTGCGCGGGAAGTTACACACGCGATTTGGCCGGGTACGTGGATTTCAGGGGTGCGCGGGAAGTACCACACGCGATTAGTCAGGGTACGTGGATTTCAGGGGTGCGCGGGAAGTTACACACGTGATTTGGCCGGGTACGTGGATTTCAGGGGTGCGCGGGAAGTTCCACACGCGATTTGGCCGGGTACGTGGATTTCAGGGGTGCGCGGGAAGTTCCACACGCGATTAGGCAGAGTAAATGGATTGCAGGGGTGCGCGGGAAGTTCCACACGCGATTTGGCTGTGTGCTCCCAGGTATTACCTGTACACCCTCCACGGCCCCTGCAGGCAGCACACACCACAGGGGACTACCCTGCACACCTGCTCATGTCACCCACCACCCCCACCCCCCAGCCACCAGGGGCACCCTCCACCAGGCCCCCACCCATGTCACCCACCACCCCCACCCCCCAGCCACCAGGGGCACCCTCCACCAGGCCCCCACCCATGTCTCCCACCACCCCCACCCCCCAGCCACCAGGGGCAGCCTCCACCAGGCCCCCACCCATGTCTCCCACCACCCCCACCCCCCAGCACTGTGGGGCACCTGCCAGCAGGCCCCCACCCATGTCCAACCCATGTCTCCCACCACCCCCACCCCCCAGCCACCAGGGGCAGCCTCCACCAGACCCCCACCCATGTCACCCACCACCCCCACACCCCAGCAGTGCAGGGGCATCCTCCACCAGGCCCCCACCCATGACACCCACCACCCCCACCCCCCAGCCACCAGGGGCACCCTCCACCAGGCCCCCACCCATGTCACCCACCACCCCCACCCCCCAGCCACCAGGGGCACCCTCCACCAGGCCCCCACCCATGTCTCCCACCACCCCCAGCCACCAGGGGCAGCCTCCACCAGGCCCCCACTCATGTCTCCCACCACCCCCACCCCCCAGCAGTGCAGGGGCACCCTCCACCAGGCCCCCACTCATGTCTCCCACCACCCCCACCCCCCAGCAGTGCAGGGGCATCCTCCACCAGGCCCCCACCCATGTCACCCACCACCCCCACCCCCCAGCCACCAGGGGAAGCCTCCACCAGGCCCCCACCCATGTCACCCACCACCCCCACCCCCCAGCCACCAGGGGCAGCCTCCACCAGGCCCCCACCCATGTCTCCCACCACCCCCACCCCCCAGCACTGTGGGGCACCTGCCAGCAGGCCCCCACCCATGTCCAACCCATGTCTCCCACCACCCCCACCCCCCACCCCCCAGGGGCAGCCTCCACCAGGCCCCCACCCATGTCACCCACCACCCCCACCCCCCAGCAGTGCAGGGGCATCCTCCACCAGGCCCCCACCCATGTCACCCACCACCCCCACCCCCAACCACCTGGGGCACCCTACACCAGGCCCCCACCCATGTCACCCACCACCCCCACCCCCCAGCCACCAGGGGCACCCTCCACCAGGCCCCCACCCATGTCTCCCCCCACCCCCCAGCCACCAGGGGCAGCCTCCACCAGGCCCCCACCCATGTCTCCCACCACCCCCACCCCCCAGCACTGTGGGGCACCTGCCAGCAGGCCCCCACCCATGTCCAACCCATGTCTCCCACCACCCCCACCCCCCAGCCACCAGGGGCACCCTCCACCAGGCCCCCACCCATGTCTCCCACCACCCCCACCCCCCAGTCACCAGGGGCACCCTCCACCAGGCCCCCACTCATGTCTCCCACCACCCCCACCCCCCAGCAGTGCAGGGGCACCCTCCACCAGGCCCCCACTCATGTCTCCCACCACCCCCACCCCCCAGCAGTGCAGGGGCACCTGCCAGCAGGCCCCGACCCATGTCTCCCACCACCCCCACCCCCCAGCACTGTGGGGCACCTGCCAGCAGGCCCCCACCCATGTCTCCCACCACCCCCACCCCCCAGCAGTGCAGGGGCAACCCCACCAGGCCCCCACTCATGTCTCCCACCACCCCCACCCCCCCAGCCACCAGGGGCACCCTCCACCAGGCCCCCACCCATGTCTCCCACCACCCCCACCCCCCAGTCACCAGGGGCACCCTCCACCAGGCCCCCACTCATGTCTCCCACCACCCCCACCCCCCCAGCAGTGCAGGGGCACCTGCCAGCAGGCCCCCACCCATGTCTCCGACCACCCCCACCCCCCAGTCACCAGGGGAACCCTCCACCAGGCCCCCACTCATGTCTCCCACCACCCCCACCCCCCAGCAGTGCAGGGGCACCCTCCACCAGGTCCCCACTCATGTCTCCCACCACCCCCACCCCCCAGCCACCAGGGGCAGCCTCCACCAGGCCCCCACCCATGTCACCCACCACCCCCACCCCCCAGCAGTGCAGGGGCATCCTCCACCAGGCCCCCACCCATGTCACCCACCACCCCCAGCCCCCAGCCACCAGGGGCACCCTCCACCAGGCCCCCACCCATGTCACCCACCACCCCCACCCCCCAGCCACCAGGGGCACCCTCCACCAGGCCCCACCCCCACCCCCCAGCCACCAGGGGCAGCCTCCACCAGGCCCCCACCCATGTCTCCCACCACCCCCACCCCCCAGCACTGTGGGGCACCTGCCAGCAGGCCCCCACCCATGTCCAACCCATGTCTCCCACCACCCCCACCCCCCAGCCACCAGGGGCACCCTCCACCAGGCCCCCACCCATGTCTCCCACCACCCCCACCCCCCAGTCACCAGGGGCACCCTCCACCAGGCCCCCACTCATGTCTCCCACCACCCCCACCCCCCAGCAGTGCAGGGGCACCTGCCAGCAGGCCCCCACCCATGTCTCCCACCACCCCCACCCCCCAGCACTGTGGGGCACCTGCCGGCAGGCCCCCACCCATGTCTCCCACCACCCCCACCCCCCAGCAGTGCAGGGGCAACCCCACCAGGCCCCCACTCATGTCTCCCACCACCCCCACCCCCCCAGCCACCAGGGGCACCCTCCACCAGGCCCCCACCCATGTCTCCCACCACCCCCACCCCCCAGCACTGTGGGGCACCTGCCAGCAGGCCCCCACCCATGTCTCCCACCACCCCACCCCCCAGCACTGTGGGGCACCTGCCAACAGGCCCCCACCCATGTCTCCCACCACCCCCACCCCCCAGCAGTGCAGGGGCAACCCCACCAGGCCCCCACTCATGTCTCCCACCACCCCCACCCCCCCAGCCACCAGGGGCACCCTCCACCAGGCCCCCACCCATGTCTCCCACCACCCCCACCCCCCAGTCACCAGGGGCACCCTCCACCAGGCCCCCACTCATGTCTCCCTCCACCCCCACCCCCCAGCAGTGCAGGGGCACCCTCCACCAGGCCCACACTCATGTCTCCCACCACCCCCACCCCCCAGCAGTGCAGGGGCACCTGCCAGCAGGCCCCCACCCATGTCTCCAACCACCCCCACCCCCCAGCCACCAGGGGAACCCTCCACCAGGCCCCCACTCATGCCCAACTCATGTCACCCACCACCCCCACCCCCCAGCCACCAGGGGCAGCCTCCACCAGGCCCCCACCCATGTCTCCCACCACCCCCACCCCCCAGCACTGTGGGGCACCTGCCAGCAGGCCCCCACCCATGTCTCCCACCACCCCCACCCCCCAGCAGTGCAGGGGCAGCCTCCACCAGGCACCCACACATGTCCCCCTGCCCCCAGGTCCTGACGATACTCAATCATGGCAGTAATGGGCAGCATACCCAGCACAAACACCCAGGCAAGGATTGCATCCACCCACATAGTGAATGCAATTACATGATACAACCCCAATGGCAAGTCTGTAAATGAACACGTCCGTCACACACACATACACAATGGGTGCAAGTGAATGTCAAAACCCATATCATGACATGTATGAAACCAATGAGAAAATACCTCAAGTGAAAGTTAAAAAAACATGTATTAAAGATGAAAAATAAGTAAACAAATCAAACATACAACAATGGGGATAACAAAATAAATGGTCCATGTCCGAGAACAAATGTAAAAATAAAAAAAACAAAGTAATCCAAAAACAAATGTTGTCCAAAGCAATATCATGTGGAAGGAAAATAATGAAAAACCATTTCCTCATGGTGAACACAATAATTAATAAAAAAAATGTTTCTTCAAAAAGCAAACTATATACACGAATATTCCAGGGTCCATGAGCCCAACACCATAAATGAAACCTACTACTACCTAATGAAAATAATATATACAAAAAAGTGGCCATTGTCCGAGCGGTCCAAAAAAATAAAAATTAATAAAGGAAACCTAACACTAACTAACTAAATAACTATATACAAAGGCAGCGGGCAAGTCCTGCGGCTCACTCGGTGATGTTGCTGGCCAGGGCATCATCGAACTCCATGTCGATGTCCTGGAGGCGGGACTCTGTCCTGGCCCCGAGGTCTCGCAGGGATAACCCCATGTCCAGCTCAAACTCCCTGCGAGCTTCCTCGAGGCACTCAGCCCGCCTCAACGCCCGACGCATGGAGAACTCCGCCCTGACCATGGTGAGCCGCTCCTCTTCCGCCCGCTGCCGCTCCGCACCTATCCGCTGGACCAACTGCTCCCACACGGAAGACACCACCATCCCAGGGTTGCCCTGCCCTCCGGCCGATGCCTGCCCCTCTGATCTTGATGGCCCCGAGCCATGATGCCTCCCACGTCGAGCCTGCTGCTGCCTCCGACGCCACTGCCTCTGCCAGCACGACGGCATCCAGGCTGATGGAAACCACCGACGCCGTCGTGCACGTGCCCTGCCCGATGATGCTGTCACATCTTCCATCTGCTGGGGTCCAGTTGCTGTGTTGTCCACCCCTGCTGGACCTCCGACTCCCAACTGTGGCAGGGATGGGATCCCCACCGAGCTGGCTGCATTGGTCGGGGCAGGTCCACAGGGGGCCCTGGTGGCATCTGGGCCGGAAGACGGCAAGGAGAACGACTGGTGTATAGCCTGCACAGAGGAGGAGAGGGCCGCCAGATTGGCCAACACATGCAGGAAACCCCCGAACATGGCCGATCCCAAGTGGGCCACGTCGGCACGGTGCACTTCGTGATGACGTGCGTGCTCCTCCCGGGAAGCACGCACGGCATCACGAATCACAGCCGTGCGCATCGCGACCCCAATCAGGACCTTCTCCACACGGCCAGGGGTTCCCACG
The DNA here is from genome assembly GCF_040938575.1 of Ambystoma mexicanum. NCBI lineage: Eukaryota > Metazoa > Chordata > Amphibia > Caudata > Ambystomatidae > Ambystoma > Ambystoma mexicanum. Next base: position 1,143,492,220 of record NC_090935.1, on the reverse strand, counting down.
TCCGCAGGTGGAGGGGAGTCAGGTGACATGGACATCCCCTCTACCTGCGGACGGGCCTGGGACGGGGCATCCCTGCTGGTGCATGGTGGTGCACTCACAGGGTCAGGGACAGCGACATGCACAGGCCCCTCCACGGTGACCTGTGCTGCCTCCTGCCCCTGGCCCTGGACTGCGCCACTTGCACCAGCAGGGATGCCCCCACCAGGCCCCATGTGTGCCCCAGTGGCGGCCTCCCCCTCCTCTGTGCAAACCACCAACCTGGATGGCTCCTCACCGTCTCCCACCGTAGCAGGCCCCTGTGGGGGCTCACCCACCCCTTCCGCTGCAGCCGTGGGGGCATCCCCGCCGCCTTGCTCCACAGCGCCGTCTCCGCCCTCTTCTTCACTAGCCGCTGCGTAGAGGGAGACAAAGAACACAAGCATCAGGGCACTGTACAATGGTCCCCTAGACAGGAAGCAATAGCAGATGAGCACCACTGTCAAAGTACACTTCCATCATGTCCCTCCACAACACATGGGTCAGTCCAGGCAAAACACACACAGTAACAGGCATGGTGCATGCCATGGACATTTCCATGCATGTCCAATGGACTCTTGAAACATTCAATGATATGTAACTCACATGCATCATGGCTCATGCCTATCACATGCACACACTTCACCTCAGTCACATCCATCTGGCCCCAAACACACCAAACACAGCGGATACAAGGGTAATTTGGCTGCTTCACTGAATCTGTGCATTGTCACACACATGTGTCATGCATCCATGGCATGCACAAGTCACAGACACGCAGGTCAGGCACACAGACATGGCTACCATATATGTACCTGGCATCAGCACCCATCCCTCACCCCCACCCATGTCCAGGTACAGAGACTGGCATGCTCTCATGTTCAAAATCTGCATAGGGCTCCCCATGCGGCATTTGAACACATGCAACAACCATGTGGGTCACACATCACTGGTCGCACATGCATTACCATGATGTCCCTGCACACATACATGCATACATGGCCTATGGCACACATACAGGCAAGTATCATAGAACCAGCACACCGCAACATGCCCTGTCTCACACAGTAATGCTTGGACACTTACTGCTCAACTCCAGACGGGCCTCCCTCTCAAGGATCTGGGCGTGGAGCGCTGGGCGTACGCGTTCCAGGACCCTCATCTGGATGGAACTCATGCGGCCCCGGCCCCCCTCCACGAGGCGCCGGGCCTTCACAAGGGTCCTGGACCTCAAGTCCTCCCAGCGCTTCTTGATCTTCAGGACGTTGCGGGTTGCCACCCCCTCCGCGTTGATGGCAACCACACAGTCGGCCCAGATCCTCTCCCGTCCTTCCTTGCTGGTGCGGGACGATCCAAAGAGGGCATCATACTGCCCCAGGACATGCTCCACCAGGACACCAACTTCGGTGGCAGTGAAGCTGGTGCCCCTTTGCCCCTCTGGCCTGGGGTTGCCACTGGTGCCAGATGTGGAAGTGCCCGACATGGCAACCCCAGAGGCAGGTGTGGGTGGGCAACTGGGTCCTGGGGCTGGGCTGTGGAGCGATGTAATCCCAGTCGGGAGTCTTCAGTTCCAGCAGGGGTGGACACAGCAACTGGACCCCTGCAGATGGCTGATGTGCAGGCACCAAATGGCAGGGCACGGTGGCAGCAGGCAGGCAGGCAGGCAGCAGCAGATGGCACGTGGGAGGCTGCTCGGGGCACTGGGGGGCAGTAACTCGGCCTTCTGGGCAGGAGCGTGGTCTTCCGTGTGTTTTCGTGTGGCCAGCTTGATACAGAGTGATTTGGCACGTGAAAATCCTGCACGTCAGCGTGAAATCCGAGGAAAGGCCCTTAACGCGTAAGCGCGTCAGCACGCATACGCGATTCTATTGGACCAGAGTCCCTCAGCGCGTAAGCGCGTCTGTGACGTGACCCGCACGGGTGTTCGCCACTCAGCACGTGATGACGGAGCACACGTGGAAATACTGCACGTCAGAGTGTCATCGCGTGTAATTGGACAAAAGTGCGCGTACACGCGATTGGCCTATGTACGTGTATTTCATGGGTGCGCGGGCACTTACACACGCAAGTACGTCAGCGCACCTGTATCCCGTGGTGCGTGGGAATTTCCACACGCTATTGGACTGGGAACTGGATTCCAGGGGTGCGCGGGTCACACGCTCGCCTAGAACACGCGCAAAGCATAAATTTGCGCACTTTAACAATAACAAGCTCAGACGCCAGGATGAACATACTGTTCCTAGCAGCAGTGGCAGTGGGCTACCAAAGGAGGAGGAGGAGGATAGTCAGGGCCAGAATATTCACACCCAGAACCAGCCTTTTCGGGATGCCTGATGACCAGGTGTATGTGAGGTACAGGTTTCCACCACACATAATACTGGACCTGGTGAGTGAGTGGGAGGATGACCTCACATCACCCACCCTGTGCTCCCAAGCACTCAGCCCCCTGGAGAAGGTCCTCAATGTACTGCACTTCTTAGCCACTGGATCATTTCAGCGGACAAGTGCCATAGTGGGTGGGGTGTCACAGGCCACCCAGTCACGCTGCCTACACCAGGTCTTGAACATCATCACTGCACGCCCATCAGTCCGCAGGCACATATACCTGCCCAGAACACCTGCAGAAAGGCATGCTGCCGCCCTGGATTTTTACGGTGTGGCACGATTCCCCAAAGTGCTAGGTGCCATCGACTGCACCCATGTGGCCCTACGTCCCCCCAGGGCATCTGAGCACATCTATAGGAACCGCAAGCACTGGCATTCCATCAACGTGCAGGTAGCATGTAATGCCAAGGGAATCATCACCTCAGTATATGCCAACTATCCCGGGTCCACCCACGACAGCTTCATTTACCGAATGTCCACCCTAAGCCGGGACCTAGAAGCTGGGCGGCATGGCGATACATGGCTGCTTGGTGAGTATGTATGCCACTGCACATGCATGCATGTTGGATACTGAGCAAGGTCACAACCCCACCAATGATAACAATCACCACCTCCACAGGGGACAGTGCCTACCCTCTCAGCCCCCACATGATGACGCCAATTCGGAACCCCACCACGCCACCCGAGGTAAGATATAACACAGCCCACATTACGACCCGGGGCATAGTGGAGCGCACATTCGGAGTGCTAAAGTCACGCTTTCGCTCCCTTGACCGTTCTGGCGGGCAGCTGTTATACGCTCCCCCAGTAGTGTGCAGGATCATAGTGGCAGCATGTGTCCTGCACAACGTTGCAACACGCCGGGGCCTGGCCGTGGACATGGTGGTGGCCCCACATCCCCAACCACATGCACAGCCGCTGCGCATGGGAGGGGAAAGGGCACGGGGGGAGGCAGCCCGTACACAGCTAGTGGCTAATTACTTCACATAGAAATCACACCCCTGTGGAGTGCACACTGCCCTGGCACATTCCATCTGACAATCAATGATGACTCAACCTGACACTGATCCTGAATGTCTGGAGAATGAACCGTGAATACCATATCAGCCTGAGATTGTTCACCTGGAAGTGTCACAATGTGTGCATCCCTACCCACACAGACACCACCAATGCAGTTTTGTGAAGTAACACATTCAAGCAGCTAAAAAGAATACCCACTTGCAAAATGCAACAAGAGGACAGTGCCATGTCAGCCAACCCAACCCCAGCACCGCCACACGACACACCGTGCCATGTCATGCTATTTGCAGGTAAACAAAGTAATCCCCACAACATGACACTAGTGTCACTATGTACAGTGTCCCTATTAGAAACCTGCAACACCTGAAATGCTCACAGCAATGCCGGACCAACAACATACTTGAGCACGTACTACCATTAACATGACATCACAAATGTTACATATTAGTAGTCTCACCACCTGGAAATGCCTGCACTCCCACCACTACCAACTGTGCAGTGTTGGCGCCATGTAGAGTTGTAGGTGCACTGCTGCCAACATGGACCCCATCTCCAGACTAGAGGTCCTTGTGTAGACATGAGGAAGGGACCTGCAAATTGGGAGGTAGACACAGAAGATGAGTTACACATCAATGCAACATGCAGTGTACAACACAACAGCAATATGCACTAGGAATGTATACACAGTATTGACTACAGACTGCCCACACAGCTCATGGGAGTCCAACGTCACTGTGTAATTCACTGTCACTTGGGCACACCCTTTGCAAGCCCATGGAAACGGGAAGCAGGAGGGGTGTGTGTGACTCAAACCCAAGCATCTGAACCAAATACATTACAAGCCTGCATGTGCCCAGCCACAATGCAGCGTATGCCCACAGGAACCACGGAAGCCAACAAATCGTCCCAAAAAAATAGGGAATAAAATAAATAAAAATAAAAATAAGAAACAATCAAAAATGGCCATTGATGGGCCCCGGGGGGTTGGGGAGGCCACCCAGGAGGTCCGAGGACAGGATGCACACCAGAACCCACCTGCGTGGATCCTGGGAAAATAAAACACCTCCATGGGCTCATGGCCCACACGGCTACCCTATTGTGGGAGTATCACTGCTGTCGCTATTATCACCCTGTGCAGCTGCATCCGGAGGTGGTTGCACTATGGGAGGCAGCCCACGCAAGGCCCTAGTCTGCTCCTCCATGGCTGCAAGCATGCGGGTGTGGTAGGTCTGGTTCTGGAGGATGAGTGTGCGGAGGTCCCCATGCAACAACTCACGGGATGCCCGGACCTCCGCCCTCGTTGCCTGCATCTCAGCTGAGAGCGTACGGGTGAGACGCTCCAGCTGCTGTTCTGTCCTTTGGTGTGTTGAAGCCTCAAGCTCAACAAGAGTCGTCCTGAGGTGAAGGAGCTCCTGCCTCAGGGCTTCCCTGTGGCCCTGGGACTCAATGGAGATGGCCTCCTGCAGAGTCGCCAGTGCCGCCCGCCTGTCCCTGTTAGACCCCAACATGTCCTCCCTGTGTGACTGGCAGATGGAGTCGGTTGCCTGCTCTAGTCGCTCCATCAGCCTTTCTGGGGGGACAATGGAAGTGGCCACCCTATCCATGGCCTGAGCCATCATCTCGGATGATGCAGCCTGTTGGGTTGCCATACCGTAAATGGATTGCTCCCATGCGGTATTGCCAGGTGGCGTACGGCCACCACGTCGGCGGGCACCACACCTGTCTGGGGCAAGGCGAAGTGCGCCTTGCTGTGCCGGCACTGCCTGAGGCTGCAGGACTGCATTCCCCCTCTGATCTGCTGGCCCAGGAACAGGATCAGATGTCGCGGAGTGTGACCCTGCATCCGTAACCACCAAAGGCGTAGCTTCCAACACTGACATCCCCATGGAGGGTTCTGACCCTGGTGCAGGTGGGTGAGACAGAACAGAATCCCTCCCTGGAACACTCACCTGCGACGGCACGTAGGTCTCATCCGAATCAACACCTGAGTACAGCTCGGGGGAGGTGCAGCCAGAGACACCCCTTGAGAGCACGACCTGCAGCACTTGTGGGTTCTCCCCCACCACCACACCACGTCCCTCACTGGTGGTTGGTCGGCCCTCGGACCCCTCCTGGGTCTGCACCATCTCCACAACCCCAGCAGTATCAGGTGCGTCTTCCCCTGCAAAGACATAAAAACAAAGAAATGGAAACAGGCATTAGCACCATGGCACACAATGAGGGCTGAGAAGCAAGAGAACCAGTACTTGATTGACACATGTCCCACATGACTAAAACCCTCCCATGCATGCACCCTCACTGCGTATGAAGTGCAGGCAAATGGCACACACTGATGACACCAAGATGGAAGATGAACACATTTTCTGCATGCTGCCTGGCAGTGGCATCACACATTGGCCTGTGATTGCCAGGTGAAACACACATGCCATCACACAGATGGCATGTACCATTGCTATTGAGTGAAGATGGAGAGGAGGGCAGCACCTATTCATTCAGTCCAGTTCCCGCATGTAATCGCTTTTCTAATTCTAACAGGTCAGATTTTTCGCCTGGAGCTGCCAGTCTGAAATGGTCCAATTGCACAGGGACATGTATGTACAAATGATATCCAGGTAACAAAGTCACTCCACTTTACCATACCCATGTCAGACATGTGACTAGTGGACAGCGACATGCCTAGTAAACGTGGGGGAATGCAAACAATCTGACTGAATGAACAGTGAAAAATAAGCAACTATATTGTGGCAAGGTGACACTTCAAGGGCAACTGGCGTGCAGTTGGGCTAGATGTCTACTGTTGGCAGAAGGGATACTGCTATGGCCAAATGCAGCTGTGCAGGAAGTATTGCATGAAGCACATGGCTGACCCATACGACTCAGGCGCACACACTCTCACCTGGCACACAAACAGAAGCCCTCACACACACACCATGCACATGGATGACACACACATGCATGTGCACTCACCGGACAATGCCTCGTAATCAGCCAGATCTCCCACGCCTTGGATCTGTTCCTCCGTGACGTAGGTCCCAGCGATTGACTCATGTGGAGTGAGTTCCATGTCTACTACTGGAGACCCACCTCCAGTCACTAGAGTTGCGGCATGACTTGAGGCCAGCTTACTCTTTGCCCTGCGCTTTAGGTCATTCCAGCGCTTATAGCAATCATTGGCTGTGTGCCTCACGATTCCAAGGGCACTTACGATGTCCGCAACGGTCTGCCAGTGTGCCTGGCGTTGTGCAGGTGTGGTCTTGGATCCTGCAACAATGACCATCTCGTTGTCATGTGCGGACACATACTCGACAAGTGCATTCAGTTCGTCATCCGTGAAGCTGGGCTTTCTGGACGGGCCGGACTGTGTAGCCGTGTCTGGGGCATCAGCCTGTGCCGGACGAGCACTCTTCCTCTTCCGCTTGGAAGGTGGTGGTGATCCTGAGTGTCCTGCGCCGCTCTGGACACTAGGGGCAGGAGCCCTGGTGGACTCTGTATCAGGAGTGTGGGATTGCACACTCAGCATGGGAGTTGGTGCAGGCATTGGCTCTAGTGTGATGGTGTCAGGGGGAATGTCAGCAGCATGGACTAGGACCGACACTGTCCTGGCTGGGTGTGTGAGGGCTGGGGTGGATGGAGCCGCAGCTGCCCCTGCAGCCTCTCCGCCCTGCCTCCTTGGTGCAGCAGATGACCTTGCTGGCCCAGATGCACGTGGCATGGTGACATCAACGTGCACCAGCGCACGTGTCATAGGCCTGCTGACCTGGAAGTCAGCCATGGAGTCAGCCAGATCTGGTGCCACAATGGGCTGGTCCAACAAGGGCTGAGCATGGATGGTGTCAGCCACATCAGCCTCAACGGGAGGGGGGGGTGGGATTATGGGTGCCCTTGACTGGTCCTCCACACATGGGGGGACAGGCTCACCCTGCAAGTAACGACCACGTCCCCTACCGGATCCACCACGGCCACCACTTGTGGCTCTTCCACCTTTGCCACCCTTACGGAATCCTCGCCTCCCAGCCATGGCACTGATGTAAATGTGCGTATGGGAGTGGCTGTAAACTATTGTCCTGGGCAATTGGGGGTCAAAGGGGTTGGGTACCAGATGGTAATTGTACCCTAGTGCTCTTGCAAGGCTGATTGTAACCCCTGGAGAAAGATGACGGGTCACGCTACGCACAGGAGCCCCAAAAAAGGGAGATGACGTGCACGCAACCCCTCCTAGACCACGTGTGCAGAAAGAAAAACCTGCACTACGCTGTGGCACCCAGTAACACAAGAATGAACGTATGCGTGTCACACGCAGCCTAGAATGACCTCTGAAGGGGTAGGCTACACACGGGGCAAGCACAGATGTTAGATACGTGCGTGACTCACCGTCTGCCTGGTAAACGAGCGTGTAAAAGGAGCACGTTTGGTTGGCAACACCCCCGCCAAAAGAAGATTTGTACGCTGTCTGAGGAGACAGGACAACAGTAGAAGGGAACACTGTTTGAGGGAACAGGCCCAGGTAAACCAGTAAAAGCGAAAAAAGAGAAAAAGCTGTCAGAGGTAACAGGGAATACGAACTTGAAATGCCGTGAAGTAAATCGCGTGTGAAACGACAAGAAGTACAGAATTCACCCACTCGCTCTCCACGAAAAGCACGTACAAGGAAAACGTGTTCTACACGTACCTTTTATACAGGCCCACACGTCCAGCGTCACTTACGCGGCGTGTACGCGCTAGGGCCATTTCCACCAATTACATGCTTTGTCACTTCTGCGTGTAGGGCCATTTCCACCAATTACACGCTTTGTCACTTCTGCGTGTAGGGCCATTTCCACCAATCACACGCTTTGTCACTTCTGCGTGTAGGGCCATTTCCACCAATCACACGCGATTACACTCTGACGTGCAGTCTTTCCACGTGTGCTCTGTCATCACGTGCTGTGTGGGAAACACCCGTGCGGGTCACGTCACAGACGCGCTTACGCGCTGAGGGCCTTTCCTCGGTTTTCACGCTGACGTGCAGGATTTTCACGTGCCAAATCACTCCGTACCAAGCTGGCCACGCGTACGCACACGGAATACCACGCTCCTGCCCGGAAGGCCGAACTACTGCCCCCCAGAGCCCCGAGCACGCTCCCACCTGCTGCTGCCTGACTGCCTGCTGCCCCTGCACTGCTGGGGGGTGGGGGTGGTGGGAGACATGGGTGGGGGCCTGGTGGAGGGTGCCCCTGGTGGCTGGGGGGGTGGGGGTGGTGGTAGACATGAGTGGGGGCCTGGTGGGGGCTGCCCCTGCACTGCTGGGGGGTGGGGGTGGTGGGAGACATGAGTGGGGGCCAGGTGGAGGGTGCCCCTGGTGGCTGGGGGGTGGGGGTGGTGGGAGACATGAGTGGGGGCCTGGTGGAGGGTGCCCCTGCACTGCTGGGGGGTGGGGGTTGTGGGAGACATGAGTGGGGGCCTGGTGGAGGATGCCCCTGGTGGCTGGGGGGGTGGGGGTGGTGGGAGAAATGAGTGGGGGCCTGGTGGAGGGTGCCCCTGGTGGCTGGGGGTTGGGGGTGGTGGGAGACATGAGTGGGGGCCTGGTGGAGGGTGCCCCTGCACTGCTGGGGGGTGGGGGTGGTGGGAGACATGAGTGGGGGCCTGGTGGAGGGTGCCCCTGCACTGCTGGGGGTTGGGGGTGCAGGGGGACATGAGCAGGTGTGCAGGGTAGTCCCCTGTTTTGTGGGCTGCCTGCAGGGGCCGTCGAGGGTGTACAGGGAACACCTGTGAGGACCCACCCAGCCTAATCGCGTGTGTAACTTCCCACGCACCCCTGTAATACACGTACCAAGCCAAATCGCGTGTGAGAATTCCCGCGCACCCCTGAAATACACGTACCCTGCTGAAATCGCGTGTAAAACTTCCCGCGCACCCCTGAAATACATGCGCCCAGGCTATTCGCGTGTGGAACTTCCCGCGCACCCCTAAAATACACGCGCCCAGGCTATTCGCGTGTGGAACTTCCCGCGCACCCCTGAAATACACGCGCCCAGGCTATTGGCGTGTGGAACTTCCCGCGCACCCCTGAAATACACGCGCCCAGGCTATTCGCGTGTGGAACTTCCCGCGCACCCCTGTAATACACGTACCTGGCCAAATCGCATGTGAGAATTCACGCGCACCCCTGTAATACACGTACCCAGCCGAATCGCGTGTAAAACTTCCCGCGTACCCGTGATATGCATGTTACCCGCTTTGCGTTCCTTGTTTGGCAGCCCTGTAAACTGGTCCAGGGTTAGCGCAGCCCTTTGCGATGATTTAGCGATTTTGATGGCTTTTCCTTGCGCGAGGGCGTTCTTGGGGGCGTTACTGGCGCTGCTGCAGGGTCGCTGCGATACTCTGCGCCACGGCTGGTTTGGGAGCCTAAAATCCATGAATACGCTGTGCGCGGAAATCGGTTTTTGCGCACGTGCCTGGCGCAGACAATCGCACGCGGACACTCTGCGCCAGCCGCTTGCGACACTTTTCTGCGAAATTCTATGAATTACCCTGTTAATTTTTAAAATTGGCTCAAAAGCCTCTTGACGACAACTGTTGTCATGGTAGAACGCTAGGGGGATTGGATGCACGCTATTGAATTCCAAACATGTCCGCCGTTTTTCTCCTTCTGCATGCAAAGGAGTGTGTTGCAAATCCATACACATAGGGTGCAGAGGACATGCTCACTGAGGCAGTGGCATACATATTGGTTATTTCGAAATCTGGCTACGATTGGCAAGATAAGTATAATGGAGTTGGACGATGATGTGCTAATCGGAAAAAAAGGGGTCTGGACATTCTATTATAATTGGGCATAAAGTAATCTTGCAATGCTGTGGTAACTCGTCATAATGTAATCTGCTCTTTGTGTGTTTATAATTGTTCATTTATAATGCGCTTAATGCCAACGAGTGGTTTCTAAGCGGGGTTCGAACCTGTGTTGCACTGCGTTGTCTTGCTTCCAAGACACGTGTTGCCCCTGAGCTATCCTTCCTCCATACAGTGGTAATGGTGATCTGGCTATGCTGTACTAACTGAGCATAGTGGCTGTGCTAATGTACATAATGGATTCAGTCAATAACGGGCTAAATGGGCATAGTGAAATTGACCATGCTTTCCCAACTTAACCATAATATATTCTGTCCATGATGTGCTAAATGCGCAGAATGGATAATGTCCATAATGTACTCGGTTGCAACAGGTGAGACAAATCACTACAAAGAAGCACGCAAACCTCGAACTATGTGGGAGGGGAACTGGTGCTCCACAGGGTACATTCTGAACCATTATGAGGTTGAGCCAAGTTAGTAAAAGAGACAGCTTCAATACACCTAAAGAACTCAGGGGCTGCGGTGGGACATCCTATTACAGTCTACTACTTTTGCAGAAATCCCGATTCAATTACAATTAAATTGAACACGTCACATAATACTTCTATTTTTTCATGTAGCATGCTACCACAGTTCACTGTTGTCTCAAACCATTAATATATTTCTGCATATATTTCCACGCTTCTGCAAATTACTCTGTTGCACAGAATTTAAGTCACTGATTCTCTTTAACAGGATATTGCATTGCACAGGGGTGATGAGGGCTCTGATGAGGGCTTGGTTCCGGTTACGATGCCGGATGAGCTTCTCTCGGGCCATAGCCAATTTGATGACCTGAGGCAGTCACTGCACGATGCCAGTGGACTGGACACCTCTCAGGAGGTGGAGTTTTCTAGGCCGGAGCCTGGCACTCATGCCGATTCTTCGTACCGGTGCCTTATGTCTCGGGTCACCGAGTACTTGGGATGGTCGGCTCCCCCAGGGGAGTTTGTTCAGGATGATCTCACGGACATCCTCGATCTTGGTCCCCCCACTGACCCGGTACTGCCGTTTCATATGGCTCTGCAGAGAAGGGTGGCGGCGGCGGCGGCTTAGACTGCTCCAGAGAGTCTCCCGGCAGTGGGCAAGTCTTTGTCGCGAAAATACCGTCCAGCCAGTAGCGACCCCTGCTACTTGTCCAGGCACCCCACTCCGGAGAGTTTGGTGGTGCAGGCGGCTACAGCCCTGGCAAAGCAGGCGTCGTATCCTACCATCCCTCCGGATAGTGCCTTGTCTTTTTTGACACACACTCTGTGGAACTGTGTTGCATTAGTGGCTGAACATATTCCCGAAGGGGACGGGTTCCTTGCTACGGTTCAGGATGGCAAGGATGCCATGTGTGAGGCCGTTCAGTTGGGTTTGGACATGGCAGATTGTGTCAGCCGGTCCATGGCGGCGAGCACCGTAATACGCAGGATTGCATGGTTACGGAAGTCCGGGTTCGCTCCTGATGTGCAGTCCCGGCTCCTCAACATGCACTTTGACGGTGAACATCTTTTTGGCAGCAAGGCTGACGAGAGCCTTGAGAGGTTGCAGACCTCCAAAGCTGCAGCGAAGTCGTTGGGCGCTGCAGTTCGACAACCTCTGCCTTTTCGTCCTAGGGGACAACAATGGAGGGGAGGTTCCTTTCGCTATTACTCGCCCTTTGGTAAAGCGAGAGGAGCTGTCAGTCAAAGAGGCCACCGTAAGCGTGCCAGAGGTGGAAAACAGGGTACTCGAGGTGCCAAGGCCGCTCGGGCAGTTGCCTCTTTTCCCTCAGGCAACGCTGCAGCCGCTACCACTCAGTCATGAGGCCAGGTCCCATGGTTCGCCCGTTGGGGGAAGGCTGGCGCAGCATCTTGTAGAGTGGCGTGCCATTACTTCAGATGTGTGGGTTCTGGAGATCATAACCCACGGCTACTGTCTTCCCTTTCGGCAGAGGCCTCACGACAATCCACCTGGGAACCTCTCTTTGAAGAGTCCGGATCCGCTCCTTGCGCAGGAAATTCAAGCCCTGCTGGAGAAAGGCGCCATAGAAATGGTGCCTGTAGCGGAGAGGAACAAGGGATGGTATTTCTCTTATTTTTTGATTTCGAAGAAAGACGGAGGGATTGAGACCCATCATGGACTTGCGCGGTTTGAACAAACTCCTCAGGAAGGACAAGTTCAAGATGGTTACTCCCTCTCAAGTCCTCCAGGCCCTTCAACTTCAGGACTGGTTGGTGTCTCTCGACCTCAAGGATGCTTACTTCCATGCGCCGATCCATCCCAAGCACAAGAAGTACCTGAGGTTCGCGGTTGGCGACTCGCACTTTCAGTTTTAGGTCCTGCCGTTCGGATTGACCTCCGCCCGAGGGTTTTCACCAAGCTCGTGGTGGTGGCAGCGCATCTCAGGAAAGGGGGGATTCACGTCTACCCCTACCTGGACGATTGGTTGATCAGGGGGAGCTCTCCCGAGCAAGTCCGGGATCATCTGTCCGTCACCTGCCACTCCCTTCACAAGCTGGGCTTCTCTCTCAATTTAAAGAAGTCCCATTTGACGCCAACACAGCGGCTCCAGTACATCGGAGCAGTGCTCGACACATCCCTGGGGCTGTATTTTCCTCCCCAGGTGAGGGCTCTTCACATTCAGCAGATGTTGCACAAGTTTCAACTTGCCCAGACTCTCCCAGCGTCCGAGTTCTTGAGACTGCTCGGCCTCATGGCATCCTGCATTCCTCTGGTGCCAGAGGCCAGGTTGCGGATGAGATCTTTGCAATGGGTACTCAAGCTCCAGTGGTCTCAGTCCTCCGGCAGGATGTCGGACCCTGTTCAGGTGCCGCCCTCGGTCACCCAGGACCTTCTGTGGTGGGCCGTCGAAGGCAATCTGATGAAGGGGGCCCCATTTTGGCTGCCCTGGCCGGAGGTGACGATCGTGACGGACACATCCCTCACAGGATGGGGAGTTCATGCCAACGAGTTGACAGTCAGCAGTCGTTGGTCTCCGTCGGAGTCCAGACTCCATATCAATCTGTTGGAGCTGAGGGCCGTCAGGCTAGCCCTGAAGGCTTTTCTGCCGACTGTGCGAGGAAAGAGTGTCCTGATTCTAATGGACAACACAGTGGCCATGCACTACCTCAACAAAAAGGGGGGGCAGGGTCACTTCTTCTGTGCAGGGAGGCGATGCAGCTCGAGTTCTGGGCCATCCAGCAGGAAGTTTCGATCTCGGCTGTTCATCTGGCCGGAGACGACAACGAGATGGCAGACCCTCTGAGCAGGCAGAGCACGATCTCTCATGAGTGGGAGCTGGTTTAGGAGATTCTCTTGGAGATCTTCACCCTTTGGGGGACCCCTCAAGTGGATCTCTTCGCCTCCAGTGTCAACCGGAAGTGCAAAAGGTTCTGCTCACAGGAATTTCCTCTAAAAGGAGCCTTAGGAGACGCGTTTGTGGTGGAGTGGTCATCCCCACTGCTGTATGCGTTTCCTCCGGTCCCCGTCATCCCGCAAGTACTGCGGAGGTTACGGAGGTTCGGTTCCCGGATGATCCTCATTGCTCCGGCGTGGCCCCGGAGGACATGGTACCCAGACCTTCTCGACTTGTCCATCTGCCCTCCACGTCGTCTTCCCTACCAAGACGATCTGCTCTCACGGGAGGGCGGTCAGGTTCTCCATCCAGAGGTCAGATCCCTCAACCTTCACGCTTGGCTTCTGAAAGGTTGAGGTAAAAGGATTGGGACCTCCCTGTAGACGTGTTGGAGGTGTTGCTCTCGGCCAGACGGCCAGCAACAAAGTCTCTGTACCGTTGCTGTTGGCGTAAATTCTGCGAATTCCCATGGTTCTGTCTTTTTTGCTTTCTTTGGCCCACAGGGGCTTGCAAGTGGGGACCATTAAAGGTTACCTGGCGGCGCTGTCCATATTTAAGAGCTCGTCCGAAGAATGTTCCTATTTTAAGATTCCTTTAATTTATCAGTTTTTGAAAGGGCTCACTAATGTGTTTCCTCCGTCACCTTTTCTGGTGCCAGGTTGGGATTTGAATCTTGTTGTTAAGTTTCTTATGGGTGCTCCATTTGAGCCTTTGCATTCTTGCCCTTTGAGACTGTTAACTCTGAAAACTGTCTTTTTGGTTGTGGTTACTTCCGCTCGCAGAGTGAGTGAGTTACAGGCACTTTCAGTTAAGCCACCCTTCACTGTGTTTCATAAGGACAGGGTTGTCCTTCGAGTTCGTCCTTCCTTTCTTCCGAATGTGGTTTCGGAATTTAATTTGAGCCAGAAGGTGGTTCTTCCAGTGTTCTATCCTCCTCCACATCCTGGTAAGGAAGAGGAGAGGCTCCATAGGCTTGATCCTAGGAGAGCGTTGAGCTTTTATATTTCGCGCATGTCCCGGGTCAGAGTGGACGATCAACTTTTCATTGGTTACGCTGGAAAGCGTTTGGGACAAGCTGTGACGAAACAGACTTTGTCTTGTTGGATTATTTTAGCTATCTCCGAGTGTTACCGCTTGACGGGTAAGGACCCTCCGGCTGGCTTGCGGGCCCATTCTACCAGGGGAATGGCTGCGTCTACTGCCCTGCAGAGGGGAGTTCCTATTCGTCACATCTGTGATGCAGCCACCTGGGCTTCGGTACATACTTTTGTATGTCACTACTTCCTCGATTCCATCCGCGGGCAGGATCTGGCCTTTGGCAAGGCAGTCCTTTATTCCGCAATTTGATTGGGCATGCTAAATTTGTGTTCTAAATTCTTTTCCCACCTCCTTGCTTGGTACTGCTTTGGGAGTCTGTCATAGATATGGAATACGTCGGAGGGACCCAATCCCCTCGAAGAACAAGTTACTCTCTTACCTGGTAACGTTCTTTTGATGGGATGGTCCGATGACGTATTCCATATCGCTCCCTCCCTACCTTCCCCGCTGCAGAATTTGTTATGCGATTGCAGCTTGCGTTCCGCAAGGCCTTGTTTGTCTGACTGGCAGAAAACTGGTGTCACACGTTCTGGGGGAAAAAACTACAACTGAGGCTACGGGCGTCGTGCGTCCTACTTATCACATCGGGTGACGTCGGCCGTTGGAGGAGGTCCTCGGGGACGGCGCATAGACGTCATCGATGCAGGACGCAGACGCCGAAAATTTTCCAAAGCAGCACAGCTGTGGTGATTACTGTCATAGATATGGAATACGTCATTGGACTATCCCATCGAAAGAAAGTTACCAGGTAAGAGAGTAACTTGTTCTTCTCTCCCATGTCTTGGTATCGCTCCCTGGACAATATAACGCTGTCTTCCCCACCCAGGGCATTTGTCTGTATCGGAAACTCATAAAAAGGGGGCTAAGCCTTACCCACTTTCTCCACACGGGCTTGCTGCATTCCTAATATGGCGGTATAGGAAGTCCAATGCTCGATTTTGTGTTCCGGGACCCTTTCGCAGGGGTCTCCTAGTATGTCTGCTGGGGGAAGGGTACTTGCTTCTCCCCTTTGTGTTCTTGTTGGGTTATGGAGGAAAGAAATGTGTGTTGGACAATTTTCCAAAATTAGAGTTCACTATGTCAGATGTGAGAAGGGGAAAATAAGGAACAACATAAAAAACAACTGATCAAACCAATAGAAAAGTAAATAGTATGCAGTAACCTGCTAAAAGAAGTGGTTGAGGAAAAGATCCACTGAGTTTGTATAGATAGTGTGAGGACCAGGGGATTTGGGGGAGCAATGCTACTAAGTAAGCAGTGTTAAAAGTGCAAGGTTTGCTGGACGTGAATAGGCACTGAATTTTCCTAATATCAAATTCTGTATTCATTCTAGCGCTGTATGTTGTGATGATAAACTCAACACCCATGTGCTATGTGTTGTGCTATGTTTCATAATGATCAGAATGAGGCTAAAAAGCTTTTTTCAGTTGTGTCCCTTTTCGGGACAGAAAGTATTAATTACTTTTTCTGTCTATCTTTCACAATATGTTCAGTAGATCTCATGTTTTACTGCAACCAAGCATCCTGAAAACTTCTGAGATATAGATTCAAGGATCTAGATTCAAGGATGCTAGAAGACAAGCAAGTCCAGCATGTGTAATCTGAATGAATGTAATGCATTCTATTAAATGATAGGAGGTCATGACATGATTCAATATGTAAATAAAGGGGTCGAAATTAAGATTAGGTACGCAGGAGCTAAAAGCAGCTCTTGGATATCTGGCATCAACCAGTGAGCAGGAGCGATCACTGAGAACCAGGAGCTAGTACATTGAGTTCTACAAAACTAATTTCAATGTAAGATGCAAAGCTAACATTTTCCTTATTGTTATCACTGACACCTTATGCTTTAAATGTGATATATGTACATATATCAGTGACAAAACCTTGTTAAAGGGACGTCATGATTAAGTTGCACTAGTAAAAACCTTAAGAATTCAGTAAAAAAAACTTTGGATGTTATGGTTACAAGTAAAACCGGAAAACCCCAGAAATTCGCCAGTTATGGTAAGCTAAGTAACTTTAACTCGTGCCACCACTGTACACTTTTAAAACTAACACCCAGGACATCAAAGATTACATCACTAATGTCATGCTTTTGGGTCCTTGCCAATGCTCCTAACATTAGTTTTCTGCAAATCCGTCCATGTTTTATTTTTTGAAAAGTGTCAAAATATACATGCAAAAAATAATCATATAACTTAGCCCCCACTTGACAAAATCCATTCAGACTTTTCATAAACATTCCCTTTGTGCAGATTCGTCAAACGGCAACAAGGTTATAAGCCATCTAAAAAAGTTGAGATCCCCCTCAAATTTTGCCCCTCTTGACAAAATCCCACCAAACTTTGCAAAAACATTCAAATCCAGGTTTAAAATCTTTGAATGCAGATTCGTCAAATGGCACCAGATTTACAAACCTTTCAAATATTTTGGGACCCGCCCCTCTAATTTTGCCCCCTCTCGGCACAACAGCACCACATTTTGCATAACCATTCAAGGTCAGGTCTAAAATGATATTGCAAAATTAATGCAGGTTCATTGAGTGGCGCCAAACTCATAAGCCATCCAAAACTGCTTTTCATCGACCCTGTTATGCAGAAATATGCATGGATGTCCCCGAACATTTGAGATGTTTGCAAACATCACAGGAGGACCCTGAACATCTGAGATGTTTACGGACATCGGAGAAGAAAAAGAGACCGATTTTTTGCTTTTTTTTACCATATCCCACACCATCTTCATTACCCATCTGCCCCGCAGAGATTGTTTTATTTGTTTGACAAGTGCAGTGTTGTGTTTTTTAATATGTTTTTACCGCGATGTCTGCGGACTACGGGCACTTTTTGCGAATCCAACATGGCTTCCGTTTTAAACGTTTTGACGCACCTGCCGCTTTTGACCAGCCAATCAGCGGGCGTGTACAATGTCCGCAAACATCATGCAGCTCTCTGATTGGTCCCAGGCGTCCGTGGGCCCCGAATCAGAAGGTGAGTCAGCGGATAAGACAGGGATATCACTCATTTTTTTTAACCTACTTTTGGGCACTTTTAAAAAAAAACTGCTGTACGGCTTTACACCAAATTGACAAAAGCACGCTTTTGGGATTAAGCCGCCGCTCATGGTGCAAATTTGGTAATCCATCCGGCGATTTGGGCTACATGCGGGAGCACATTCCTTTTTCCATTGCATCTGAGGATTTCCACACATTTTGGGACCCGCTATAACTTTGCCCCACCTGGAGGAAACCACACCAAACTTCACCAAATCTTTCTGAGGGGGGTCATATGCTGATATACCCGGAGTTGCCCAGGCTTTCATTCCCTCAGGTACAGGCAACTTTAAAAATTGTGGTGCAGATTGGTGAATCGGTGTGGAATTGTAGAGGGAACAATGTTTCGCCAAGCCACAAACTCACAAACAATTTTTGACTTGTGCAGAAATCTTGGGAAAAGGGCTGGGGTGTCCAAATGTCATGTCACCAGTAATGTCCGGAGCGTCCTAACATGTGACTGTGCATAATTTGGTGTAGATTGGTGAAATGTTTGGAATTGTATAGGGGACATGTGCAAAGCCACAAACCCACACACACAGTTTCACTTTTGCTGAAATCCAGGAAAAGAGGTGGGGTGCCTGAATGTCTTGTAGCCAAGTAATGTCCAGATGGTCATAACAGGTGACTGTGCAAAGTCTGGTGCAGATTGTTGTGGAATTGTATTGGGAACATACGCAAAGCCACAAACTCACATTTTCACTTTTGCTGAAACCGGGGGAAAGGGGCGGGGTGTCCAGATGTCATGTAGCCAGTAATGTCTGAAGGGTCCTAACAGGTGACTGTGCAAAATGTGGTGCAGACTGGTGAAACGGTGTGGAATTGTATAAGGACATACACAAAGCCACTAACTCACACCCACATTTGTGCTTTTGCTGAAATCTGGGCAAGGGGTGGGGCTTCCAGATGTCATCTAGCCAGTAATGTCTGGATGGTCCTAATGGGTGACTGTGCAAAATGTGGTGCAGATTGGTGGAACAGTGTGGAATTGTATAGGGAACATATGCTAAGCCACAAACCCACAAATGTTCACTTTTGCTGAAATCTGGGGAAGGGGGTGGGGTGTCCAGATGTCATGTAGCCAGTGATGTCCAGAGGGTCCTAACAGGAGACTGTGCTAAATTTGGAGCAGATTGGAGAAACGGTGTGGAATTATATAGGGAACCTACGCAAAGCCACAAACCCACACATTTTCACTTTTATACATATAGATATATCTATATGTCCTAATGTTTATTCATAGATTGTCCCGAATGCATAGAGTTAAATTCACATAGGCGTGTTTGTTTGGCATCAGTTGGCCTGGGGAGCCAAAAGTAGCCCACGCTCTTCTAGGCTACACACATTTGTCATGGGCGTCCCTCTATGAGAACGAACACGGCAAAAATGGTCTGTTCTTCGGGATGGTACCCACTCTAGAGTCTGCAGCCACACTTTAGCTCACTGTACCTTTCACAGATGGGAACATTTCATTTGCATATCAGTCTTTGTCCCGCCCACATGGGCAGTCCAGCACCGAAATGCTATGGCAATTCCCTTCTGAACAAGAGTACCAACAGCAACCCCTTACACTTGTTTCAGCCTTGTTGGGAGTCATCAGTGAGGTGGAGCTGTGTGAGCACAGTGAGCAAGGGGTCCACGTCTGGATGACCCCGGGAGACATAGGGTGACTAAACCTAAGGCCCTTGAATAAATCTAAAATTAGTTATGGGCACCCCTCTATGAGAACGAACATGGCATAAATTGCCTGTTCTTTGGGATGGTACTCTCTCTAGAGTCTGAAGCCATACTTTAGCTCACTGTACCTTTCACAGAGATGCAGCTGTGCCTCTCTGAGCACAGTGAGGAGCAAGGGGTCCACATCTGGATGACCCTGGGAGACTTAGGGTGACTAAACCTAGGGCCCTTGAAAAAATCGAAATTAGTCATGGGCGGCCCTCTATGTGTAACGCTCACCTGGTATCCACGGGGACGTCACTCAGCCTGTTCTGACCTCTTACGACCTCAAACCCTTCCCTGGAGGCTATTCGACTGGAGACTGGGCCTGAAACACAGGATTGGTAGAGTTTAACTCCCTATTGTCCCTGTGTGCTTGAACCCCTCCTTCCCCGGGGTCTAAACCATCCCTTTGATCCACAGCTCACCTTGTTTTCTTGGATAGTGTGCTCTCCGTCCTGCTTTCAGTGCAGGGGCGCGTTGATTGATGGGGGCTCGTTGCTGCCCAGTTACTTCACTGGCAAGAGTCAGACAGGTAAGTATAATGAGTCTTTTGAACAGTTCTCTAACTTCTTTCCTTTCCTTCCTTACATGATGGCCGACGTCCGGGGATGGCGGCATGCTGCTGAGATGAGTAGCGTTGAAGGTGAGTGAGAGCCCGATGCGCGATGCACCCCTTTCGTATTTGCATTGAACTGAGTTCTTTTTCTGTGTCTCTTAGGTGCCGCGATGTTTTCAGAGTGGAAGCCGGTTATGAAGAACAAATGCGGTGGGTAAGCGCGGTATGCAGCGCCTCTAGATGTTTCCACGCTAACCTGGAGTGTCTTTTCCCTCTTGCAGATGGATGAGAAGTTCCGGAGACAGAGTTCCCCCAGAGCGGCTGGGATTCAGGTAAGCGTTTGAAGCTCGTACAGTATTTAAAAATAAGCGAAGATTTGCAGAAGGCTTACTAATGCCTTTTTTTCTGTTCTTTTCCCTTTTCCTTAGGAAGCGGCGTGCCGGGATGGGAATGACACCGCCGAAGATGCCCGCAGAACAGAAGGGGCGATGAATGATGGGTAGAAGCGCCGCAAGATAAGGCTGTTCCTAACGGTGTTCTTGTTCTTGCAGGAGCTGAGCGCAGAAGAAAGATGCAGGCCTACTGGAGACCGATCCGAACACGGTGAGTGTCACGCTGCAGGTGCAGAAAACGCAAAGCATGTTTCTCAGCCTGGGTGTGGCTTAAATAGTCTCTGGGTATCCCAGGTGTCTCTGGGCTGAACCACACCCAAAAGACTAGACCGCACATGCAGTTCTGGGAACCGAAATGAGTGGGGACATCCATCTTGTCCCCATCAATGCACTACAAGTCCAATCCCCAATGTTATCCTAAGGGAGTGAGTGTGTTTGGTGCCACAAGCGCCAAGTCTGCCTCCTAGTGGGTCTTTGGAGGGATGGAGAGGCCCTTGAGGGCCATGTAGGTGATCGTGGCCTGGCTCCAACCTGACATCTTGGAGGGCTGGGGACATGAGGGGCAGGAATCATGACACTATGAGAACGAACACGGCAAAAATGGCCTGAATGACCCTAGGAAACTTAGGGTGACTAAACCCAAGTCCCTTAAAAAATAGAAAAATAGACCTGTTTATTGGGAAGGTACCCACTCAAGAGTCTGCAGCCACACTTTAGCTCACTGTGCCTGCCACAGAAGGGAAATATCCATTTGCATATCAGTCTTTGTCCCGCCCAGATCTTCATTATTTTACATTTGACAAAAAAAAAATTGCTGAAAAGGGAACTTTGGGTGAAACCTTGGTGTATATTCCTTGCAAATGCCAAAACAGGGCTACAAAACAAAAGTTCTTTCCCATAGGCCAGATCTTATTCTGCCCATTACAAGCCTCACAAACTTCAAAGACATTGTTGGGTCCTTGAAGTCAATTGGGGGTGTCCTAATCATATCTACTGAGAAGATTAGCTGCTCATGCTATCCAGGAGAGAAACACATCCAGTAACACTGCTATGAAAACCAGGCAACAAACCAGACAACCTTACAAAAATATCTAAAATAACTTGGGCAGTGAACTCAGGTGCGTGGTCCCTCCAGTGACCGTGGTCTCAAGTCTGCTTTCCTTAAGCAAGCCATTATTCCAAAGTGACAATTTGTGCAACCTGACACAGATTTCAGCGGGAATGTAAAGTGCATACTGTCTCTGGTTGAAAGACAGATGCTGTTTATCTACACGTCCTACCCAGACTTTTAAAATTCCACAATGTAATTATTTTGAAGGCTGAACGGGGAGTTTTGTCACTAACGAATGAATGACTCTTATCTTCAAGGAAACAGGCTTGTGTTGGAATAATAAAATGCCACGCCCAATTCTAGCGCTCTCCTTTTGTAAAGGGCTCTGCTGCCCTTAAGCTACGTTCATGCTATAAGCAATAAAATAAATAATGTAATGAAATTGTGAAATATGGATATGCTGAAATGAAACTGCAAGACATGCTTTGGAATCCCTATTAAACTGGGATGTTTTCAAGATATAGGGCCTCATTACAACTTTTCCGGTCTGGAAACAACAGTGCCGGAAAGCTTACCGGCACTGTTGTTTCTGGATCGGCAAAGTACAAGTCTGCCTGCCAGAGCCGCTGTGCCCAACAGGTCTGGCCCTGCCGGGCACAGCGGCCACGGTAGGTAGACTTTCACGGAAGCACCGGCACTGTTATGAAGTCCTATTGCACTCTACGGGAATGAGGAACAACATTTTTCTGGCGCCTGACTTCCCGGACCTCCGGGTTAGTAATGCCCCGATGTAACGTTTACAAGTCCGGCTGCAACCTTCTGGTTTTACTGGCATGGTTACCGCTGGACTTTTAATGAGGCCCAAAGAATCCTGCATAACATTTCAACTATGTTAGCTCGAGAAAAGGAAAAATATTACTGTGATCTGGATGACAAGGGCTTTCAAAATATGCTAGTTTTATAGCGATACTGGAATATTTAAAGATACAAAAACATTTGTAGATAACTTCTCCTGTGTACCCTAGTCAAATCTAACACACATCTCAGGAAAGAGCTTGCTTTGAAAGTCTGATGCTGTTATTATGAAGGAGGTGAATGTATTAAAAAAAGTAATTTTAATCATCTTATACTTATTTGGGCCATTGTCTTTTTGGTGTATTCATTCTGCTGAGACGATTGGCCCGAAAGGGAAGATGTGATCTCTTCTCCAGTGTAGAGGTATAACATTGAGGAATCCTCTCATCCTCAAAGGATTCTCATACTCTGAGTCACACATAGGGGAGTATAATTTGGTAAACTGTCATACATCTGAGCATCCAATCTGAATAGAGAACAATTAGAAGGTAATTTCAACAAAATTCCTCAGGGTCTGGGATGGGGGGGATTTTCAGAGATTCGAAAATTTGGAACATCAAGAAGCTAAAGGATAGAGAGCCCGGCAATTACCAGAGATCCCATATGGAGATAGACTGATTTTTAACAGAAGAAAAATGGGAACCATTGCTTCAGAGCTATTTTGGAGATTCCCATTCTAGAATGATACTGAAGCAGGCGAATGTCCAGTGCTTAGATGTTAAATCATATTTACAATCAAATACAGCAGGGGTTGGTTCCTGTGAGTAGATTAAGACCCTGTGCTGAAGTCAAAGCAGTTAGGAGAGATTTGCCAAAGGGAGCTAGTAGTGTGACCACCCTGTGCAGACTATACTACCCTGAGTAAGTCAGTTGATGCCATGAAATAATACTTAAAAATAAGTCTCTATAAGAATGTATTATAGAGCAGGATATACTCGCCTCTGCTGAATGGAAATTAATTAAGGACCTTGGTTTTCAAAGAAACAACATACAAAAGGGTATGTAAGTTAGGTGGCCACACATCTTACATATCAGCAGTCACAAAAATCATTTTTCCCTGTGATGAGCATAATTTAAATAAAAGTCTTCATTGAATTTATTTGGTTGCCCCCAAATGGATTAGAAAAAAGGGACGGATAAAAGGGGGACAGAATCCCAATAGCTATATGTGGTTGTGTTCGTCTCACCACCTCATTTTCCCTAGGAAATAAATTGGCATTTTAAAATGCCGCATTTTTGCTGTATTCCAATTTAAAACAGCGCAGACGTCACAGTGTTCCGCCATAAGTGATCGCCTGGTGATTATAATAGAGCTACTTGTTGATTGCTTCATTATTCTGATTTCTTAAACTAATGATTGCATGTCATTTCAAAAGTGATGTATCTTGCGTGTTCCCAAACATTTTAAAAAGGCAACCACCTTAAAACTAATGCTATGATGTTGCTTGACATGTGAATAAATGTCCATCCATTGATAGAGGTTTGTTGTTTCAAATGTATTCCAAAAGGAATTGTGCTGTAATTGTTCATATGAAGATAGAATTAGTATGACAGAAGGCTTCAAAAACATGACAAACAAGGCATGGAGGTCTTTTTGTTAACGACTTCAGAAGTTTTTAGACTACAAAAGTTTGAAAGGCAAAACTAGGGGGGCCCCTAGCATTTCCATCTCCTTTCTGTCGGTCCCCTCCACCTAGCCCACGCGTCACTACTCCCTGACACGATGATATAATGCAAAACTAGAGATAGCGAACACCTACTGTCTAACTCTAACCTAGACTGGCGTGAGGGACTAAAGGCAGTAGCCTTATCTATCTTGCCTCCTCTGGGACTTCCTAAGGGTTCCCTACTCTGATGCCCCCATAGGGCTTGTAGTAATAATATGTTAGGATGATGTCTCCACACACACTGATACTTCTCTCCTTTCTTTTCTCCATCTCTCCTCATTTTGTGGTTTCATCAATTAAATATATTGTTACAAAACAGCGTCTTTCTTGTCTCGGAATGTGGCAGTGAGAGTGTGGTGCACCAGATGATTAGACTGTATGTACCAGTGAATGTAAAAAGGACCTGAGATAATCAATGTGCAAGTCTTGCTTTGAGGTTGTTTGTTTAACATTTCTTGATTGAGGTCCAGTGCAGTTGAAATACACTTCATTGATTTACCCATCACAAATCACATAATACTGACCTGCTCTAGGAACTTCAATATAGTTGATAGATTTTTGCTATGGAAGGTCCTGAGAGCTTATCCTCCAGAGCAATTACTTTTGGAATACATCCTCATCTATATATCAGTAGCCATGCAGTGGTGAGACATGGAATGGGGTGTGCAAAGAGTTAAGGCAGGCTGTGTATTTGTCCCACAGATCTTAAACATATTCATAGACGACCTAGCGAAGCAGCTTCTGGAGGTGAGTAGGCATGTCATTTTGATGGGGGCATGGCATTTCCAGTTTTTCTGTTCACAGAGAATGTAGACCTGCCAACAAGGATAGCCTCTCCAGAAAACTGTTAGGTGGTCTTCACCAGCTCTGCGAGCAGGGTAAATTGAAAACTTGAGTAAATCTAGAATTAAGACACTAGGTCTCGGGATGAAGGAAGCCTCAGCATTTTTAAAAGCAGGGGTAAATAACTAAAAGTCTAGTCCTAGGACTACCTTGGATTGAAATGTGTTTCTTTGGAAACTTGGAAAAATTAGGATCTGAATTCGGCAGGAGCTTTGTCAGTCAACGAATGTGATCTTAAGATATGTAAATAAACTAGCAGGGCTCGTTCTTGTGAAGCCATAGAGGTTTACTGAGTCAGAGCTTATGGAGGTAGGGTTTACAGTGCCAAGATTTGGAGATGTAGGGAGATACTAGATGGTGTTCTTCCAAGAACTACTGGGAGGTCCACCTGGGATTTCTGAATTGGGCAGTGAAGGAATTGATACAAGTAAGGCCTATCCTGAGATGGGTCTGAATTTGGGCATGTAATTAAGTGGTTCGCTTTTGTAGCGCCATGAAGGATGTTAGATATCTGAAAAGGGCAAATTAAGTGCTTTGGCCTTGACCTCTTTGATGTTTATCTGCACTGTGAGATCTTTTCTAGAGATGTGATTGCAAAGTTAAAGAAAAGGCTTGAAAAGGCTGCACATGGCCAGTCTGCTGTCTTTTGTCCTCAAAGAAGGGAATAATATAGAGACTTACCTATCCTGGATTATCGCTAGAAGGGGCAGGTCACTATTTTCAAGGGTGAATCTTAAACCACTGCCCGTGCTGGCACTTGTTAAAAGATGGAGAAAGATCGAAGCTCCGGAATGTATGTCCTTGTAATTGGAGAAGTGGTTCTCAATTGAAGACACTTTAACTTTAATGTGTTCTACCACCAACCTTGTTGCAGTTTTTGCCACTTATTATTATTTGAACAGGTCATAGTGTATGGGGTTGCAACTGACCCTTATGTCAGTGGGACCAACGTGAAATTGTACATTCACAGTTCCACTGAAGGGTGGTGAATGTTATTTAGATGTGTTTTATTGAACTGTTTAAATGTTTTCTTTATTTCTGCTGTTTTGTAATCTTTTATATTTTGTATTAGCCCACACATAAGTTCGACAAATTTAGCTAATGCATGAACTGTATTAGCTGATTTTGAGAGGACCTTGCATTTAGTATTACAATATGGATATATATGAACTTTCTTAGTTCTTGTTTAGCAGCAACACCATTGTGCCACGATAGGTAAGCTTATGAATTGATTACCCCAAGGGCCACAAAGCACTGCAACAGAGGGACTGTCGAATCATATTGTTCCAAAGACTGTAGGGGCTGAAAAATAGAAGGGTCTTGAGTTAATTTATGTACAAAACATGAAAAAGTCCCATTGTGTTTGATTGTGGACACAGACCTAATGCAGAACCATCTTAATGTTAGCAGAGTTGTCTGTGTGGTTCTGTGGAATAATATCCCAAGACAATAACCAGGAGAAAACATATACAGGTATATATAACTAAGTTTACAAAACCTCCTCGTCCGGCGTCTCTGTGTCACCCTTACTTATTTGAGGTGCCGTCTTCAGGACAGATGCTATCACCCTCCCAGCCTGGGATAGTAGAATGACCTCCTAAAATCCATAGATTCTATTCTACAACAACTTCCCATCCTGCATACTCCTATTCCTGGAACCATAATTCCCTCGGCACGTTCTATTTTCCATGTCTGCATCAGCTGACTCAGAACTAACTCTTCCAGCTCGGGAAGATAAGTATTTTTTCATTTGTATGTATTTACATTCATCTCTTCTATTGCTGCTTGACTTCCTGAGTAGTGCAGATCAGGTCAATTTGTTGGATGCTTGAGTGGTAATTGTATATCTCCTGCGTGGTTATCGCTGGGCTAACTGAGGGAACAATGCGCAGCACAGCACAACTTTTGCCCAGTGTGGCCCATATCTTTTACAGGTCTTGAACGTTGCTGAATAGGTGCACCTCCCCTGTTTTTAGACCTTACCAGACTCATGGTGGCGCAGATGCCTACTCAATCCATGTAACACTGGGGTGCTTGCTAGCAGCTGCAAGTCCAGTCTCAGTAAAAGTGCCAGATTCCAACTTGGCAGTGCTTGCGAGATTTTGGACCAATTGCCATATCAACTGGAATGTTGCTGGTAGTGCAGTGAAGCTGCATCCCGTGTTCTAAGAGATGGAACCACAACCCCCACCAGTAAAATGCTGAAGCAGCTGGACACGATAGAGCCCGCAAAGCAGGTTGCAACTCCTCCGCACCCGCCTTTAGCAGCATTGCCTTCCTCCTGCTCAACTCCTGCCCCTGTAGTAGTGAGTCAGGAAAGGCTGCAGCAGATGATAGCTGCAGTAGTATCCATTGCTTTTCGGGAGGAGGCTAGAACCCAGGCAGTTCTGTACTCAGTAGAACCGGACGTCCTAGGAGAGGGTCCCCAACAGAAGAAACACCAGAAGTTATCTATCTACCAGTCAAGGCTCCCCCAAACGGCGACATGCATGAGAACCTCTTTAAAAAATATGAAGTCACTCCGCCTGCAGGACTTCCTTTGCATAAGACTGTGAGGAAGCTGTAGTTAAAAGAGCGGAGTGAGGTGGACAAACTAGTTCTCCATTGATTTGTGGCGAAGCTGCACTATTTGGTGGGTTTTGAGACAAAATGGTGTGAAAGTGCACATCCCTCAGTCAACGAAATTTAATAAGTAAATAATGCACTGATCTTAGGGACAGTGAAAACAAATGAATGAGGTGGTGGGACCGGGGATGATTTCCTTTGCAGGATATAGGGAAAAAATGTCTGCCTCATCAAGACATCTTCCAGTTACCCCTAAAAACCTTGTGGCTATATTCTATTTCATACATCCAGCAGACTTTGGTTAGGACATCTTTCTATTCCTATTAGCTGCAGGTATTGTTGGATACTATAAGCTTGGCTGCGCAAATGCGCCTAAACTGTTGACCAAACATTTGGCTTGCTTGAGGTTACTGGGGCAACATCGCTGAACTAGAGCCAATGAATTGTGCCTGTTCAGACTGGTCTGGACAATAGTCTTCTCATCAGTGCCAGAAAGCAACACGGGGGTAGAGACCCTGCACCCCTCACCTTAGGAGGATGTAACCGGACGAGTGACCCTCCATATTTACCCAGAAGCATACCATTGCATTGCTTTTTATGGACATGGACAGTGAGGACGCACTAGTCCCTCAGGGCAATGGGAAGCTTTGTTCAAGCGGGAGGCCTGAATAACGTGCAAGAAGACCTACTACATGTCTCGCAAGGTTTTCATGTCAATGCTTGTAAGCGATAGATCTGGAGGGCGACAGGTTAGTTGGTTGGAATTGCGTTAAGTCTAGGATGCTATCTGTTTGTTTTGCAAGCAAATTGAGATACACACTTTCACTTAATCATAACCTCAAATTAAGACAATTCTTTTTTGACGTTACAGTTGGCCAAGGTGGATTCTTTGGCTTGCAACCTCACAGCACAGATTTATGTCCCCTCAGAGGATGCCTCCCCAGCTAGAGCAGGGGACAAGATGATTAAGATTGTGGTTGTTCAAAATGCAACTTTTCCATCTGCGCAAACACCGAAACTCCATATATTCCCTAGACCCTCCTGGCTTGTTGCTCGATACTCGCTAGCATACGCGCCCTCTCTCATATTGGCAAGTATGTAGCAACAAGCCAGGTTATTTCCTTATGTAAGCTCACAACAATTCTAGAGTACATTTTTGACCTGACAAATTTAAATATTCAAACTACAATTATGACATAAATAAAATGGGCTGCTTCTAGAGCATAAATTATAGCATCCCTTTATAAAAAAAAACCCACTTTCTTTCCCAAAGTAGGAATCCTACTGTAATGTTAATGATGGGAGTATGCTCAGCAGGGCAGGTGGCCCTTTCTTGGAAGGCCTTGCTGCTGGTGGGGCGCGGTCCTGTTCAGATCATGGCCGGTCAGCAGCTGCCCAGCCCTCAAAATCCCTCACCCAGTCCCAGTCCAAGCATCCAAAAACATGACTGCATACAAAGCCTACTTTGGCAGCTGTCGGTAGGAGGTTGCATCAGGCTGTTCATCCAAATTTTGTATCAGGACATCTTGGACCAATGAGCATTGCAGATAGTAAGTAGAAAGGGACGACTCTATAGACTTTTTCCCGCGCCCCGGGTTCAGTCCCAACTCCAATGAAATGGGATCAATGCAAGCAAAAGGCACAAAATAACAGGATTCAAGCCGTGATTGAGAATAGAGCTGTAATCCTGCTCCCTCATTCGGAGCACTGAGAGAGAACCTATCCCATTCTCTTGTTGGTCAAATGTTGGTGGGGAAATGCAGGCCAGTAAAAGGTTAATCGCCTGTTAGCCCTCCAAGGTGGTTTCCCTCCAGTCCATTATCCCCTTGATCAGCACAGGCAACTTTCTAACTTCATTGGATCTCAAGGATGCCTACCTGGACATTTCTTTCTTACCACTGCATCAAAGGCTTCTCCACTTCTAATTCAGAACTCAACACCTCCAGTTGGCAATTCTTCCTTTCAGCTGACTTTAGCTCTAAGCGTATTCACCAAGCTGTTAGCTGCCCTCGTAGGTGTTTTGCATGGGAATGGAAATTGAATGTTCCATACCTTGATGAGAGGTAAAGAGCTGTTTCTTTATTTTTTCAGGTCCAGGAAGATGTCCCTCTAGTCATTCAGTTCCAAGTTCGGCACAGATTCCTCCAGAATTGGTTTAAGTGCCATCTACTTCCAGTACAAGATATGACATTTTTTTCTGCCCATTTTTTGACACGTCAGGTGTGTTTTTATTTTTCCCACATGAGAATCTTCAAGTTATAGCCGAATCTGACTTTCCTCCTTTATAAGACATCAGCCACTGCCAGGGAATGGTTACAAGTCCAGGCCAAAATTGCAGCTTGTGCTCAGGTGGGAGCTTTGCCACATCTTTACTTGAAACCACTGGATCATCATTTTAGGCATTGGGCTCCTACAGCCCATAGTTTTGAATCTCTGAAACTGCTACCCCTATCTGTAAGTGATCCTTGAATGGTGGTTATCTCCTGGGAATCTAGCCGCGGGGGTCCTGCTAGATCCCCCATGCCACATTTCAGTACTTAAGGATGCTAGCCCTGCTAGGTGTGGGGCAACCATGGCCAATAACACAGTTCAGGAAAAGTTGTCCTTCTGGGAGGCTTGCCATCTTGAGCGAACTGTCGCCCATCCAGTGGGCCCGTCTGACTTTCACTCACTTGATTCAGCATTGGCCACTGTGGCTCAGAATAAACAATCAGGGTTTACGTAAATAGACAGGCAGGAACCCCGTCACAGGACCTAGAAGATCTAGCTCAGGCCATAGGTTCTTGGTCAGAAAGTAATCTCACTTGAGGTACCGTATTTTCCAGGGAAGGAGAACTTCTGAGCCGATCTCCTAAATCGGCCATTTGCAACTTACTCCCAGTGTTCTCTGCACCCTGCCTCACAAGGGGATGCCCTCCTTGATGAACCGGTTTAGGCGAGGAGACCCACTGATTGCACAGACACGGAAGCCTGCTTTCGTTTGCTGAGCATGGCTTGAGACATGCCTTACATTTTCTGTGGGACCACAGAAGTACTACACTGCTCAAGGGCTTTTGCTGGAAGGACAACATGTAGTGGACTAGGGGTGTGAGGAGGTATTCCTATGTTTGGAAATGGTTGCACGGGAGACACCTGGGCATTGGGGGCTGGATTTGTGCATCATGGTGCATAAGGGATACGCGCGCTGCTTTGAGAGATGGGAATGCGGGGAGGAGGTCCATGTTTGCTACATGGGCCCCATCATAGGAAACACTGAGATCCTGCTGGTGAGATGAGGTACTTGCATTTTGAGCAGGAGGGCTATTACGATATGCGAAATGGCCACCATATAAGTTATTTCCGGCGGGTGCACCCAAGCCAATGCAAGAAATCCAATTACTCTTACGTTTTGTCCCCTTTCCACCATACTGCATGGGCGTCCCTTCCAAGGGACGGGAGACAGAACCCTTTTCACCAGAAAAAAACGTCTTCCTGTTTAAATTTAGAGGCGACCGGGGGTGCGGCCTAGGGAGCATGCGCTTCCCTGACTCTGCACTCCGGCGCCACACCTCAGTCCCCTTTTCCACTTCGACAGGAATGGACCAAATTCACCAGCACTCCTGGGTTTGGCTTCGGCCATGTAATTCCACGCGTAGATACTTCTTCTCTTTGGTCCTCATTACGACCCAGGCAGTAAGCGGAAAACGATGCCGGTAAATGAATACCGGCATCGTTTTCCGCTAGGTCCGATTATGACCTGCGAAAGTGCAATTAGCGACATCGTAGTTTACGGTGCCGCTAACAGCACCAAGGTCGCGCGCGCGACCAACCATGCCGTAAATACCGGCATGGCGCAAAGCTACGCAGATCACAAACCAAGCGGACATGCCCCTAACGCCATCGCCAAGGCCGTAAAGTACCTTACCGCCATGGCGCTAATTCCGCCATCGCGCACCAACCGTAAATGGCCATGTGCAGTGTACCCAGCTGCCACAGGTGCACAGAATCAGCACAGGTGGAGGCAATACAGACTCTCCCAGTGCAAAAAGAGCACACCCCACCCCTACCAGCCCCAGTCACACTCCACAATGATACCAATAGGACTAGCAATGTTGGGGCTGGAGGACCTGATAGCAATGTGAGTGCTACAACTGCAACAACAACAACAACAAAACAAGCTGCACAGAGGAGACGCAGGAGGAGAAGGAGGGCAAGGCAGGGCCAGCAAGCCCCACCAGCACAGCCAGTGGCACCACGCAGGCAGCCCCCAATCCCACGCATCAGAGCCAGTCCATTCAACCTCACCGCAGAGCAGATCCACACCCTGTACCGACTGGACCGGTACACCATCACCAACATTGTGCACATGATACACAACGACATCGTCAGCATGATAGAAACACCCACTGCCATCCCGCCCCTACTGAAGGTCGTGTCCGTGCTCCACTTCCTGGCCACAGGCACCTACCAGCACACAGTGGGCCACTTGCATGGCATATCCCAACCATTATTCTCACGTACACTGATCCAAGTGCTCGATGCCCTCCTCAAGCACACAGACGACCACATCTCATTGCCACGGTCTGCCCAGGAGATTGCCAACACCAAAGTGGGTTTTCATGCACTAGCTGGCATACCTGGTTGCATTGGTGCCATCGACTGCACCCATGTTGAATTGGTGGTCCCACATGCCATGGAGGTACCATACCGCAACCGTAAACTATTTCACTCAATCAACGTGCAAATGGTCTGCGACTCCAACAGGATCTTCACACATTGTTGTGCCCGATTCCCCGGATCAACCCATGATTCAATGGTCCTTCGGAACTCCACAATACCATGCTACATGGAGCGACATGCAGGCCCAAGATCCTGCCTACTCGGGGAGTCTAATGGCATGAGCATGGAAATGCGAAGTGTGTAGGTGATCGACGTACCAATGCATATTTCACCTGGCAGAAAGGGGGGGGAATGATGCATACGTCACATGGCTGCGACTAGCAGTAGCCAGATCATACCCTGAGGCAGCACTCACGTCATCTGACAACTGTATACATGATGCCTGATCTAATCAGCCCTAACATGTGAATGAAAGTGTACCCCAACCATAACACAACCATCTGCAAGTGCATTGTACGAAATGTGACCACATTGACTCCAAAGGAACGCACCTACATGCATGTCACCAAACACCATCAACTGAAAGGCCTGTCCCCCATAACTGCGCACAAAGGAGGCACATGTCGGACAGGAACATCAATGCACCACTACACAGACAGCAAGATCCACAAACTCCCCCCATTGACACCAGTATTGTTCCCTGGGGTCATAATGAGCCAGACAGCAATGTTGCAATCATGTGAGCTTTGACATCACAGGACACGTGCCAGGTCACATAAAGTAACGGCCTGAACGGACACAGTGGATGGGCACTCACAAGGCAATTGTCCCCCCTGCATTGTGTCTTGGCATGCAAAACAGTACATGAGAGCCATGAACATATATCGGTTGCATAGTGTGAATCCATTAGCACAACTAAATTTGGTGCAAAGTAACAGTTGAATGCAAGGCATGGTGGCGCATCATGTTCAGAAAGCGATCTCATACCTGACACATACATTGTTACCCATTTACAGGTGATGCAGGCTATCCCCTGAAGAGGTGGCTCCTTACACCAGTCCGGAACCCACAGAACCAGCATGAGGAGGACTTCAACCGTGCCCATGCACGTACCCGTGTGGTGATAGAGCAGGCCTTTGGCCTACTGAAGGCACGTTTCCGCTGCCTCAGCAGGTCTGGCGGGGCACTCCTGTACCGCCATGAGAAGGTTTTGAAGATCGTCATGGCATGTGTCATGCTACACAATATGTGCGTCAGACGTAACGTGCCTATGCCCCCTGACGCAGAACTGCAACCACCTGATGATGAGGATGATGAGGGTGGGGATGGGGCAGCACCTCAAGGAGGCAGCGATGCACAGGAGGGGCGTGAAATGCGTCAGATTCTCATTGACCAATACTTCTAGCACACACAGCGTGTGCGTGTAACATGTGGACGGCACTTGGGGCACTGTGTGTGTCTGGTATATGCACACTGTAGACTGTACAACAATAAAGCACACATACACAATGAGCAAAGTCCACACATTTGGTTTGTGATAAACGAAAAAGTGTATTGTGCTTCTGAAAAGTTATGACACACCCAATCCCCCCTCCCCCCTGAACACCCCAACACACCCAATCCCCCCTGAACACCCCAACACACCCAATCCCCCCTCCCCCCTGAACACCCCAACACACCCAATCCCCCCTCCACCCTGAACACCCCAACACACACAATCCCCCCTCCCCCCTGAACACCCCAACACACCCAATCCCCCCTCCCCCTGAACACCCCAACACACCCAATCCCCCCTCCCCCCTGAACACCCCAACACACCCAATCCCCCCTCCCCCTCCACCCATAAATCCCTGCAAAGGAGTGCCTGTGGTGAAGTGGGTAATGTTTTAGTGGTCCACTGGGCGGGCACTATTGGCAGCCCCCTGTCCCGGAACCTGGGGCCCCCCTGCCTGTACTCCTCCGGGTCCTGGATGACCTACGGACGGTGCTGGATGGGGCCGAACTTGCAGCTGAGGAGGTACCGGCCTGCTCGGTACGCCTTGTGTCCATGATTGTCCGTATCAGTTCACCAATCATATTCCGCACTGCGGCTAGTTCTGTGCATATGTATGTGCTTGCTGATTGGATGGCTGCCTTGATGCTGTCAGCACACCTCTCCATGCCTGAACTGGCACCTCCACAATCAGCAACATGCTGCGTTAGGATTGACGCCAGTTGTTCTTGCCTCGCTGATATTTGGTCCAGCACCTGGCTGAAATCAGGCACAATGGAGGTTGCAATTGCAGGCCCAATAGGACTACTCCCCTCTTCCCCTACTCCCACTGGGCTTGGAGTGGCTGGCCATGAACCTCCAGGGGATTGCCCCTGTGTGTCCTGTCCATGCAGGCTACATGGGGACAGGTGTGGGGAGGTAAGTTGGGTGTTGGGGGGACCTTCCATGTCATCATCCCCATTCGCCACATCGCTGTCAGAACAGGCTGCGATGGCTGCAGTCTCCCCGACTGTACTGCTCCCCGCAGACACGATCCCCTCAGTGGGCGGCAGTGGTTGTGGGTCTGCCGTGGGGGCCATCATGTCCCTTTCCTCGGGGGGAATTGCTGCCCTGGGCTGTTCGGCAACAGGAATTTTGGCCTGCTGAGGGTTGGCCATGGGTCCAGCAGAGGTGGATGGTTGGTGGCCTCTTCCCTCTGTCCTGGTCTTCTTGGCTGGGGTCGTGCCACTCTCGTCCCTGCCGGTGTCCGAGTGTGAGCCTGTGGTGGAGCAGAGGAGGGAAAGTGTTATTGATGGTTCAGCGGACATTGAGCAGGCATTGTGATGAGTGCCATGGTTTAGATGGATAGATGGTAGGCCGTGACATACAGGTTGTCTCACTTTTGGGTGGGTTGAGCATGCAGGAATGTGTGTGCCTGCTGTAGAGTGTACATGCTGCATGTGTGCAGGGTGTGGGTCTTCTGCTGATGTGTTGCGTTTGCCATATGGGGCGACATTGTGATTCCCATGTAAGTGTGATTCAGGGTGTTTTGCAAGGCTGCATTGGAGGCACCTACCTGTGTCTCCTGATGTCGGGCCCCTCTCTCCATTCCACCGACGCCCTCAATGCACTCTATGCCGATCAATGAGGCACATGTCTCCTCCCATGGCTGCATCTTCAGTGGGGAGTCTGCTCCACCGCCAGTTGCCAGTCCCAGGTTGCGGTTTGCTGACAGTATGCCCCTTACTCGGAGCCGGAGGTCATCCCACCTTTTGCGGCACTGTCTGGCGGTGCGTGGGGTGGTACCTACGGCACTGACGCGTTGTGCCACGAGTTCCCATGCTGCTTTTTTCCAGGCTATGGCTGGTCTCGTCATCTCTGATGAGAAGACGACGTCTGCCTTCTCCTGCAGCGTTTCTGCAAGCATGGTTAACTCTTCGCGACTGAAGCGGTCCTGCCGCTGCCTGTCGCAGGCTTTTTTGACAACTTTTGGCATGGTTGGGTGAGGAAATGGGTGGGTAATGGGATTCACAGGGTTTCAGGGTCGAATGTAGTGTGGTTGGGTAGGATGGCAATGGATTGTGTTTTTAAAGATGGCCGCTGTGCTCTTTCCCGTTCCGCCGCGATGACGCTACTTCCGGTTCCGCTTATTTGCGGTGACCCCTAATTACGGTGCCCGCTAATTACGGTGCCCGCTGATTACGGGGCTGATTACGGTCGGCGCAATGATGGGTGGCGATAGGGGCTGTTTACGCCATGGCGTAGTTTACATTACCGCCATGGCGTAATGCTCGTGCGCGATGGGTCGGAATATGGCGCTCTTTACGCCATCGGTCCATGGCGTAAACGATGATTACGCCATGGCGGTAATGTAGATTACTTACCGCCAGGGTCGCAATGAGGGCCTTTGTCTTTTTTGTCTTTCTTATCATTCAGGTACTCGGTCCTCAGGCGTCACGCTCCTCCCCGGCGCATGTCGACTTCCATAGGGTTCAGCAGGTGTCCATCCTGCAAGGGGCTCTTCCCAACTTCAGACCCCCACGCCATCTGCCTACTGTGTGTTAAGGATTTCAATCAGGCACACACCCAGGTCTCGCCTAGCATGTATTGCACAATGAAATACTTATTTTATTTGTGTCTATAAGTTCAATATTCTGAATGATATACCACTCATATCACACCCTTCTCAAAATACCCCCCAGGTCACAGTGGATCAGGAATTTGTAAAGGTAATTATTTATTTAACATTCAAATCACACAAACATTTATATATGTATATATATAATTAGGAAAACAGTTGTTAGCCCCTAGACTGCGCTCTGCCTCATTATTGAGCTGGTGCTGTTGGGCTAGAGTGGGCTAGGCTCTAAAGATTCAAAGAATGTCAGGAAAAGATGCAGATTGGCGGAAACACAGTACCTCCAACTTTAGCCAAAACTTTGCCCAAGCACTGACGACCATTTACTGAGTTTTTAAAAAAATGTTCCTTTATTAATCACAAGTAGTGCAAATCGACATTAAAAAGCATACATGACAATACCTGGTCAGACCAGGTATGAAGCAGGTATAGTAAGCATAGTATATTTGCATTGTCTTATCCCAATCTCAAACAATCCCATCTTCAATTTCAGAACCCTAGTATTGTTAGAACCACTCTTGTGCTGATTTTTTCTCAATTGTTTTTCATAACCATAAGTCATTAGTGATTTTCAGTAACTAAAGTAACTCCCAGAAAGGAATTAGAGTATCCACCACGTGAAGGGTTACGCTGGCCATGCAACTGTGAAGATTCCCAGGTGGCATTCTCTTTTTCATAGTCATTGATATAGTGTAATGAAACCAATCTGTCATTTTTAAAACTGAATTTGTTTCCATTTTCGCGCCTATTTTGCAAAATCGCCTCTCGCTAAAACCTCTATAACTTCTTCAAATTTATAGATAGAATCGAAATTCCAACTCTTACTGATACCTAAGAACCTTAGCTACACCCACAGCTAAAAACCGCATCGTATTTGACCAGTTTTTATCAAATATCGCAAAGTGAAATTTTGCAGCGAATTTGCAGTTTTCCAAAGTTTACACTTGTCTTTTTTCCATCCAAAGTGTTCTTCAAATCCCATACTGATCTAAAGTGTGTACTGTTGTTTATATTGTAGCTCATGTGTGTTAGGACTTGTTTAGAGTTGCTTTCCTAAGACTTGTTCTCCATTTAAGCATTTTTGCACCCTTTTGCATTATTTCACAAAGCCATTTTCTCCTGTCATTTTAAAAGTGTCCTATTCTACAAACAGTTTTCTCTCTTGTTTGGGGAGGGAAGATTGCATTCTAACTCTAGAGATTGGGCCTCATTACAAGTCCGGCGGTAACCAG
Organism: Ambystoma mexicanum; assembly: GCF_040938575.1. Classification (NCBI taxonomy): domain Eukaryota; kingdom Metazoa; phylum Chordata; class Amphibia; order Caudata; family Ambystomatidae; genus Ambystoma; species Ambystoma mexicanum. The sequence goes on along the minus strand of NC_090935.1, from coordinate 1,143,454,871 downwards.
GCCTGAAAAACCGGGAGGTTACCGCCGGACTCGTATTACCATTCTGCCTCCGTGATTCCTGGAATTACCGAGGCATTACGACCCTGGTGACCCAGGAATTCCGGAGGCAGAATTGTGTAAGTCCCCATTCCCATGGAGCCCCGTAGGACTCCATAGGGATGGGGACCATGGAAACACTGGTTCCGTCTATGACAGAGCCGGTGTTTCCATTTCCGCCTGCAGGCGGGTGATGTTAAACCCGCCAGGTCAGACCTGGCGCAAGTGACACCTCCCGCCTGCCGGACTCTTAATCAGCCGGTCCGGAAAGAACGGTGGTGGCGATTTTACCACCAGCGTTCTTTCCGGACCGGCAGGGGCGTAATGAGGCCCATTGTCTTTCATTCCTGAATACCTGCTGATTACATCTGTGTAGGATTGCTCATTTGTAGCTCAAAGAAATTTTCAGGGGGAAATATTAACCTAAACACTATCTGCTCACAACCCAAAACTGTTTTCCCTGTGTTTTACCTTCTGAATTAGTATAAGTGAATTCAATTGCTTTGCTTATTTTCTGAATTGTATTTCTGAATCATAGGCAATGTTCCCTCTAATTATTTTTCCCCAAGTGCGGCAATGCTTAGCTTTTGTGTGCAACTTATTTTCCATGTGCGCAACAAAATTACGAGGTAAGCTTCTTTGTGAGCATACGTTGTTGGTGAGCTACTATCTCAAAAGAGTTTGGAACGGAATATCTCCTTCCCAACCGCACCAATTCTGTCAGTGTAAAATGTGCATCTTGAAACACTTTTTCCAAACAAACAGGCTTAAAAAAACAAATATTTTATGTGCTTATAAGGAGAGCTCATCAACCATTCCAAGACTTCAAGATATGCCGTAGTTCCTTACCAAAATTACTCATGTGCAGAGAAAAAAATGTGTATGCACAAAAAAGCTGTGTATGGTCAGGATAAAGAATAGGTTTAGTTGTGGTTATTCATTTGTCGACACTGCTTAGAGACAATGCAAAAAGTGTGTAAAACCATTTAAAAAAAATACTCATGTTTATTACAAAAAAGCAAATATCACTCATCACTGATGCGGCTGTCAAAAAATTCAGACAGGATAAAATGTTTGCAAATGAAATGATGGCAATTACAAGGAATGTGTCAGAAAACATGCAGATAGGAATTCATGTGCCACTTTAATAAAGTAATTCAAGGGCCAGGAAAACATGCCTCAAAATGTATGTAAGGATGATAATTGAATAACTGCACCACAGAATATGATGATCAGAATTCCTGAGCCTCTGCTTGCTATCCACATTACGCGTGGTCCTGTGAGTTGTGACATTTGCTAAAAATCAGCCTTACAGCTGAGAGGCATATGCACGATTCATTGTTACTCCATAAAAACAGGAACATTTGCCCAACAGAAACGGGAAACCATGAACATATAGGAACCAACCCCCTGCTTCTACCCACAAAGTTCCACTGATATTGTTTTGAATCAGTGACCCGCAGAGCAGTGGCATTGGTAGAAACTCAAATAATACTACTGCCCAATCTCAAGTGGAATTTTAAAAGGAAAGAACATATTTGAATAAACAAGAAATATCCCTACTGGCAAAGCTAATTACTTTCTTACTCCCTGAAAAACCATTTGATTCAGGGGTAACATCATATCCGAGCCATCATTGTAACCCTGACATAGGAAGTGATATGACAGGATGCATAATACAGCTAACAGTTTAGACCACCCTTTCTCACCACAGCCTAGACACAATTCCACTAGAGTCTTACTAAGGTTTTTTCTGGAGCATCTTTGAAGAATATCACATATATTTGCCTTTTAAGTCAATAGGAGCAATGTTCATAGGTACAACAGATGGAGTGCTTTCTTCTTTAACTAGGGACACCTGTTATGAAATTCGATGTTATCAGTTGGACAAGATACATGTGGATGCTAGAGGCAATAAACGCAAACGCATTATCATATTGAAAAGCCCTCAGCAGCTGAGCAGAGAAAGAAACCGAAGACACCGTTTCCTAGACTGTTCCTAGAGTATCCTATCCTTCAGAAAATAAACACATTTCCTTCACTGTACTGCCCTGCCAAAATGTCTGATTTAGTTTTTGAACGTTGATGATTTGTTTTTCACCCCAAAGGAGTGTTCTTCTGTGCACCCCCATCTGTACCTCACCCCGGCTCCTGTGCTAGCCTCCAATACCAGTTGACAGGGCTCTGTAGAAATTAAGGGATTGTAGCAGTAAAATGTGCAGTTTAAGAAAATGCTGTGAATCTGTAAGTGACCAATTGCTATGAAGTGTAGACAAGATTGTTTGCAACATACCCCACCTTTAAATTGTTGGGTAGGATTATAAAAATGCTCAGTGAAACTGTGTTTGTACAGAAGCGAGTTATGGAAAGGTGGCAGATTGTGTGAGAAGTAATCTGAATATCTGTTGCCCTAATACTATACACGAATAATGGCAGGCATAGTCCATACCCATTATCCCTTGCAGGCCAGTTAAATGATATTGCAAGCTCTCCGCTTATAATAGACATGACATTTACATACTCAAAATCCGTAGAGAGCAAATTAATATTTGAGTTTTAGAATGTATTAACTTGCAAAGGGGGCCGCTTCAAAGTGCTTTTGTGGCATACGTACAAAGAATAGGAATCATGGGATGAGGTTATACATTCAAGAGCCTTGTTACATGTACTCAGTATCTGATATTTGAGCTTACAGATGGGCTCCATAGTTTGGGTGACGCTTTTGCCGAGGGCCCCATGAGTAACAGAAATTCTTGTGCTTAAACGTCATTCATATTAGAAACATAAAACAAGCGGATGTAGGTAAAAGTCTGGTAAGCTTTTGAAGAGCCAAGGAAGGCAGAGTCAAGGTTGTCTGCCAATATCTGAATGAGGCCGCGGGGGAAGTTCGAGTCATAAGGTATAAGTGTGGTAGAGTCAAGTATAGGATTCATGAGTAGGGACTCGGGAGGGTAGACATCTCTTAATTATGTCTTCTAATCATGCAGTAACTTTTTCATATTGGTTTTTAACCTATTATGTATGTATTCTAGTGTTAGGGCTTGGGGGCTTTTAAGGTCAAACTTGCATAGTAGCAATGTAAATAAGCTAGACCCGAATATCAATACTAGTTCATATAATTTAGCTTCATTTTGAGAGAAAGCAAATATTAGGTACCTGCTGTGCCTTGTCCATCATTACATCTTTTTGAATAGGTGGGAATTGTCTGTGTGCGCTGCTGAAATTCTTCTGAGCGACACCCAACCAGAAGTTGGACAAGCGCACATGCGCACAGCTTAGAGGGAACATTGATCATAGGTATGAAGCAGCACTCACCCCAACGGGTGGAAAAACGCCATGCGTTCCGCTCGACTCGCGAAATAAACTATGGGTCACTGTTCTTCCTATTAATTCTTACAGTCCCTTGTGATTAAAATGTACCGTCAAGGTTCTGGTCATGGATTGGGTCAGGCCTACCGGCAGCAGGGCACTTCTGGAGGGACTGGATCAGTGGTGCGGTTCTGGTCAATTTTGGACTGCACCTCAGACTGGCTTTGGATGGGCCCTTCTGGTCACTGGACACAGCAGATTAGCAGGATGCGAGTTTCAGCGGGCAAGCCTTTATGATAGCAAGCCAAACTGGATCAGTATTAAATCCCTTGAAGTTCGGGATGTTTGAAATTGGGTCTAGCTAGAAAGAGTTCAGCAATGCTAAAGTCTGGATTTTGCAAAGAAATCAGGATCTTCAAAGAAGTCTGGAGTCAGCTACAAGATGAAGAGTTCTGGAACAAGGTGCTGCGTGGAAATATGGATGTGTTCTGGAAGCAGTGTGTCCTATGTGTTGTGTAGTTCCTATATTTATACTACCAAATTACATCACCAAGTTTATGGTGTGGGCAGAATTTCAAAAACACACCCCCACGGCTGTGAGTGGCCACAGCCACTTTCCTTGTTTTGGTTGGCAGCCAGAACAGAGCTGTCATCTTTACGATGGGATTTAGGAACTCCCACATTGATTTTGACCACAATTTAGCTTTCCCATAAATACACATTTTTACAATTATGCCATCTACTAAAATCAGACACATGCATTACATTTTTTATGGTTTATCCTGGCGTCCATTTCCCATCTCTGTGAGAGCTGTCTTTCTCATTCTATGGTATTTCATCAATTTTAATCATAACAGTTTGGATTAATAATTTCTGATTCGGTACATCTCTGGCCGTTTATCCGTGGATCATGTATATACAATCCTAACCTTGCAACATTAATAGTTCTGCTACAATGAGAGGTTTTTTTGTAACTTTGGATCCTTAAGTGATATAGGTTTCATCAATGTCTTCAAAGCAAAAGCCTAAAATTAGGTTAACATCTACCAATTTTGAGACTTGTCCTTCTTTAGGTTACACAGTTAAAGAGTTTCAAACTTAACCACAAATACAGATTAAAACACCAAGAAGTTCAGAGGTTTTTTCTCTCTTTTCAACAAACAACAGCTGTCAGATCCCTTTGATCAGGGTGGGGTGTAGAGGCAAGCACCCTGTCCCTCCCCAGCAGAGCCTGTCCTTTGTTCTTGGCTCAGCCACAAGACGAATGTCTAATGAAGTCTCACTGTGCTCCTTGTTGTCAATATGCGGGAACCATTAAGCAGCCATTAGCCTTCCTGTAGCAAGGGAGTGTCAAACTGAGATGTCAAACTTTCCCAGGCGTGACACTGCCCTATCAGATTTAAGCAGTTACTTAACTCCAATACTGGGTTGCTTTTAAAGTTCACAATAAAGTCTTTTCTTTAACACATATAAAAATAAGCACAGGTTTTAAGGGATTTGGGCATTTAAAAGAATTAAGCCCTTCACAAACATGCTTAAAATAGGCACATTTTTGCAATTTCTTCAAGAAAAAGAAACACTTTTAACCGGGTTTGACAGCTAATTTTCTTATGCAGCTGTCAGTCAGTGAGGCCTGGATTCCTCTGACTGCACTGGAGAATCTATAATTTCAGCACACTTTTCCTTTCAATAATTCACTGGGAAAATGACTGAATTTAGTGCCAAAACAGCACTTTGAAGGCTGCCATTGATTAGGAAGCTGTATCTAAGGGCATTTTCGGATTTTAGTCCACTTTTGTGGCCTTGATTCATGTGACAGGTAACAGCACCCACTGGCATTCTCTGCAGGGAGTTCTGTTTTGACATCAACTTTGCTGGTGTGTGGCAGGGTGTGCAGCTCTTTTGTGGTTTATGAACCATGTGCAGTTTTGCAGATTTGGCGCACACAGGGGTTACTGCATCCATTTTTGGCAGTTTTCTTTCCCCATTGGCAAAGGGGTGTAATAGGGCGCATTGACATGGGTTGAAATATCCCACAGGTGCCTTGGTCCCGACCACGGCTGGCAAGCTTGTTCAGCGTGCAACGCCCTGTCATCGAAATCGCTGAAGAACAGACTAGCCAGGTGGAGGGAGCTCTTTCAGAAGTCACCTCCAGAGGACCTGAAGAACTTCGTGAAACATCGAGCCAGGCCCAAGGTAGGGCCTCTATTTTCCATTGCACCCAGCAAGGGAGACTCCTTCCCAAGGACTCGCCTGCATGGGAGGGACCGCCCAGGTCCTTGTACCAGCACGTGCACTGAGGTTGCTTCCGCTACCGGCCTACAGGCAGAGGGATTCTTGGATCCTCCCGGTGACAGTGTTGAGGGACCGGAAGCCTGATTTTCATCCGAAGGGCATTATGTCCAACGGGCTGCTCGGGGCTCTGAGGGGCTACGACCTATTACCGGAAATACGTCCAAGGGGGAGCCTAAATGACGCTCTATGGTCACCCGGGTCAAGGGTGTCACACCTACCGGTCTAGGCCCGAGGAGTAGGGTAGGCCTCGCGATCCACACTCAAGAGTCTTGGAGGAGGCTGGGCCCAGCGAATCGAGCAACACGGCGCAGGCACATGGCAGGCAGTGGGACAAAATGGCCACTGTGCCAAACATGGGCACCCGTCCGACGCCATTCCAGGAGTTCGGCGAAGAATGAGTGTAAAGGTGGAACTGTGTCCACTGTGGCCCATATTGACACCTCCGGCCGAGCCATCTGTATCACCACGGACATGAGAAGGACAGCCTGACTCTGGGCATCCTGGACGTCCAGGAACGCATATTAGATCTGCCGTTCGAGGGGAGGAGGACCTCTTCCACTCCTCCACGGACGAAGAGCTGTACAAGACGAACAACAAGTCACAAACGGCCAAGTCTTTATCCATCTTGACAAAGACCACACCCAAGTTGTACACCCATTCATAGCAGCGCTCCGACAGGGGGCGTACGTACGGCGGGTTCCGCGGCTTCGAGGAATGCAGATCCAGACAGCCTGAACGCTTGCCGTCTCAGAACCGGCGCACCTAATGAAAAAGGGGGGGGGGTTAAGGGGTTTTTCCAATCCCCCTCCTCCGCGACAGCCTCGAGGGAAAGAAGGCATGACACGTGCCGGGTCCACGTGTCTCCAGTGGAGGGCAGGCTTGCTCTCCATGCACATTTCTGGTGCCAGAAATTCGTGGACCCCTGTTTCCTCTCCGTAGTATCCATGTTGTACCTACCCATCCCAGCCTCTCCTCCTTCCTCCCCTCCACTCCCTTAAGTTGGGACACTCTACTGGTGGAGATCCAGTCGCTTGTAGAGAGCCAGGCAGTGGAGGAAGTCCCAGCCTCCCTGCGAGGATTGGGCTTTTACTCCAGGATTTTCGTCATTCAGAAGAAGAACGAGGCGGGCCTGAGAGTTGTGCTGGACCTTTCCACCCTCAACCTCTCCTTACCCCAGCAAAAATTCAAGATGGTTTCGCCAGCTTTTATAGCGGAGGCATTGTGCAAGGGAGACTGGATGTGCTCCCTGGATCTGAAGGGCGCATACCTACACGTCCCGATTTGGCAGCCCCATCGTTCCTTCCTTCAGTTCAGGATCATGTGCTACCATTTTCGATAAAAGTTCCTTCCTTTTGGCCTCAACTCGGCTCCCAGAGTCTTTACCAGGCTCATGAATACAGTGGCTGCCCTCCTCAGAGCGCAGGGCCTCCACATCTACCCATACCTCGACTACTGGCTCGTCAGGGCTACGTTTCCGGAAGCGGTTCACCACTCTTCCCATGCACTTATGAACAAGCTGCATGATCTGGGCTTCATCTCAATCTCAAGAAGTCGTAGCTGCAGCCTACGAAGACTCTGACTTTCTTGGGCCTTATCTGGGACACATGCTCCGAGAAGGTATTTCCGTCGGAGGACAAGATTGCGGCCATTAAGAGGGCCTCCGCCCACTTCCTCAGCAGAGAGGTGACCTCGTATTGGTGGTACCAGCATCTCCTTGGCGGCGGTCCTATTAGTCATCCCACACACAAGACTGAGGATGAGGAGGACTCAGCTGCACTTCACGGCCTCATGGAACCAGGAGTGGGGCTCTTAATCCGAGAGGATCAACGTTCCTCCATCTCTCCACCCGGACCTAACATGGTGGTCCAGGGACTGCAACCTACAGACAGGCAAGCCCTTTCAGCCGCCCACCCCGCAGGTCACCATCATCACAGACTCCTCGCTCGAGGGCTGGGAAGCCACCCTGGACGATCTCTCGGTCCATGGCACCTGGACTCGACAGGAGCAGGAATACCACATCAATTGGTCAGAGTTGAACGCCATCTGGCTAGCGCTCAGAGCATTCCTACCACTTCTCAGGGGCAGGGTTGTCCTCCTCCAGACAGACAACTCGACAAGCTTGTACTACGTCAACAAGCAGGGAGGCACCAGATCCCCTCCTTTGTGCAGAATGTGGATCAGCATGTGGGAGTGGGTCCTGGAAAACGACATCTACCTCACGACAGTCCACCTCCTGGGGGAAGCCAACCTGGAGGCAGACAGGCTCAGCAGGTTGGGAGCGGACAATTACGAGTGGCAGCTAAACGACCTCGTCATTCAGGAGATCTTCAACAGATGTGGTCATCCCCAGGTGGATCTCTTTGCAACCTGGCAAAAAAAGAAGTGCCCTCACTTCGCTTCCTGGCAGGGTCAGGGCCCCGGCTCCCTGAGCGATGTATTTCGGCTTCAGTGGAACGGCATGAAGGCTTACGCCTTCCCGCCCACTCCGCTGGTTCACAGAGTGATTTACAAGATCAAGGAGTCTTGCCAACTCAAAAGCATTCGAATAAGCTCCATGGTGGCCGGCCAGGCCATGGTTTTCAGAGCTGCTCAGCCTCTCAGAGATGCCCCCGATTCACCTATCGACGGGCCCAGCACATCTTCTGGTACAACGGGGGGCAGGGTCATCCACCCCGCGCCACAGAAACTAGCCCTCATAGCATGGTATCTGAGCAGGTAACGCTGCAGCACCTCAGCCTCTCACATGCTAATCTGGAAATCATGCAGGGCGCAAGGAGCAAGGCTACCAGGGCCCAGTATAAAAGTAAATGGACCAGATTCTGCCTCTGGGCAGACTCCAAGGAAATTGACCCCCTCGCATGTACTTTTGACGACGTACTCTCCTTCTCGGTGCACCTCGCCCACTCTGGTGTGCAGGTGGACACATGCCGTACATACCTCGCAGCCATCAGGGCTTACAGGAACTTGGAGGACGGGATCTTTTCCTCCTCCAATCCTATCGTCAAGAAACGTGACTGGGCTTGCAAGGCTCTACCCACCCGTCAAGAGGCCACATCCATTGTGGGACTTCAACATAGTCTTGGGCACCCTGGTGCACAAAACGTTTGAGCCAATGGCGTTGGCGGACATCAGGCTGGTCACCATCAAGACGGCCTTGCTAGTCGGCCTCACCTCGGCTCGTAGAGTCAGCGAAATACAGGCGCTGGTCATCTCGGAACCATATACTACTTTTCACAGGGACAAAGAAGTCCTGCGGACACACCTAGCATTTCTGCCCAAGGTGCCGTCTGCTTTCCATTTGAACAAGGAAATAGTCCTTCCTACATTCTTTGCCGATCCCAAGGACGAAGCACAGAGAGTGCTGCACTGCCTGGATGTCAGGCGTGCCCTGAAATTTTTCTTGGACAGGACCAAGGACTTCCGCAAATCGGGTGCCCTGTTTGTCACTTTCAGAGGCTCAAGACCAGGCTATAAGGCCTCCAAGCCCTCCATATCCCGCTGGATGGTCTCGGCCATCAAGGAAGCGTACGAGGGCCAGCACAAGCCGCTTCCAGCCAACATGCGCGCCCACGCAGTCGGGCCAAGGCAACGGCTATCGCATTCCAGCGCCATGTCCCTTGGCAAGTCATAAGTAGGGTGGTCACTTGAGCCACTTCCTCGGCTTTCTGTAATCATCACTGTTTGGATGCTGGCTCTAGATCTGATGCAGCTTTCGAACAGGCGGGTCTCAGGAACCTATTTGCTTAAGGAGGGTCTCCTCTCCACCATGGGGCTACATTCAGTTGTAATCGCACATACAGTATGGCGGAAAGGGGACGGGATGTAAGAGTAATTATACGTTACTCACCATAGTGACTAACGTACTCTTAGTCCATAGTCCCCTTTCCTCCATATGTCCCACCAACCTCCTCCCTAATAATACTGGTGTCATTAGGCAATGTTAAATCTATTGTTGACGCGTCAGTGGGGACTGAGGTGTGGCGCCGGAGGGCGGAGTCAGGGCAGCGCATGCTCCCTAGGCCGCACCCCTGCGTGCCTCTAAATTTAAAAGGGAAGAATGTTTTTTTCTGTTGAAAAAGGTTCTGTCTCCCGTCCCTTGGAAGAGACGGCCACGCAGTATGTAGTAAAGGGGACAAAGAGCCTCATTACACGGTAGGCGGTAAGGGTTAACGGTCACCGGTAATGGTACCGGTGACCGTTAACCCTTACCGCCTTACTACGAGGTCCCTTAGCGGCTTGGTACTTTAACGCCTGCTATTAGCAGGCGTTAAAAACCAACCCGCTAAGGGACCTTGGTGCTAATTACGGCACCGCAAATTTACGGTACCGTAATTAGCACCTTCCCCATTCCCATTATGCCCTTTGGGGCAAAATGGGGAAGGGCAATGGTGGAAGGGGGAATTACTGCCCCGCCAACCTTGGAATAGGGCGGTAATTCCCCTTTCCACCAAGGCGGTGCCGGTTTTTTACCGGCATGGACCAAGGTGCTAATAGCACCTTGGTCCAACGCCTACCGTGCAATGAGGCCCTAAGAGTATGTTAGTCACTACGGTGAGTAACTTATAATTTATCAATGTGTCTCATTGCTATCTATTTCTATATGTCTTGTTTTATGAAAGACATGAAACTAATTTTCTAGCAAGGATCTTCTTAGGTGCAAGAGTTCCTTGTTTCCTTTTGGGTTTTCGTGAGCACCCTCTTTTTCCCTCATGACTACAAGCTTTACATTGTGAGCGCCCGACAGTTTTTGACTGCATTTCCGAAGATTTGTCTACCGAATCTTTGAATCCGGCATTGGGTTTTTGGCAGTTGGAGCATGTGCAGGGCATTCCTTGTGCTGGCTCTTTGCTCAGATTCTGCTTAGCACAAGTATGGAGGTGTCAATGCTGGGAGAGGAGGCTGAACTGCTGATACTTGCGTCTAGGATATTATGGCAAGTTCAATGGCGATTGTGTCTTGTGGTTATTGGAGAGTCACTTGAGCTTAATGGCAGAGCCCAGGGTTTGTTGCTTTTCATTGCAATGAATGTCCTACTGTGCTTTTCCTCAGTAGCCGCTTCCCACTACAGCTTCCACTCCTCCCTGTGTTCCCTCGCTCTCATTCAGGTTTAGCCCTTGCCTATTGTCCTCTTCCAAAGACACATGCCCACTCAAGGATGCCTCAGGACATAGTCTCAAAAGTATGTTACCCAAAGGGCACCAGTATGGACACGTCCCCCAAGGAGCATTTCTACAGAGACGTCACCATGGCATCCCTGATGGATGCTCTGAGTTGCCAAGTGATCTCGCCACTAACCTCTCTCCAATAATATTCTGAAACTCTATGCTCATATAACACACTGGATCCCGAGCCTTCTAGGCTTAGAGACCCAAGCTACTCCTCACTGATGATGCCCAACAAGGCCGAAACATGTCTGTGGATGCTTGTGGTCTAGTGCAGAAGGGATGTGACCTTGTTGTTCGGGCTGGATTGCCCCTTTTGGGGTGGGACCAAGCCTGATTTGCATATGGTGTTTCCCCTTCCGTAATGGCTTGGCAGGCTGAAAAACGATGGTCTGGCGGGTTGCCCAGAGCCGTGCCCGTGGTTATGATTAATTCAGAACCTTCGAGCTATCATCTTTTTGTTTTGCTTAAGTCACCCCTAGTGGAACGGGTATGCCCAGACGTGGGTCTCGAGCCTGCTGGGCCTAGAGACCCAAGCTACTCCTCACTGATGATGCCAAACAAGGCCGAAACGTGTATGGGGATGTATGTGGTCTCGTGAAGAAGGGATGTGACCTTTTGTAATGGCGTGGCAAGCTGAAAAAATGTGGTGTGGAGGGTTTGCCCAGAGCTGTGCCTGTGGTTATGAATAATGTAAAACCTTCCAGCCATCACCTTTTGTTTTGCTTAAGTCAGCTCGAGTGGGACGGGTATGCCCAGACGTGCTTCCTGAGCCTGCAGGGCCTAGAGATCCAAGCACTGATGATGCCCAACGAGGCAGAAACATGTCTGGGGATGCTTGTGGTCTCGTGTAGGGGACGTGACCTAGCAGTTCGAGAATGGACTGCCCTTTTTGGGGTGGAACCAAGCCTGATGTCCATATGGTCTTTCCCCTTCTTTAATGGCTTGACAGACCCACCCCCCAGAGGATGATCAGAGAGTATATCATGAGCAGTGAAGCTCTTTTATTGCTTTCACACTGGTCAGAGGGGTCAATTACTTCTATGTGCTTCATCAGAACACTAATTTGAGGGTCACCCGACATAGTTTTGCACCTGCTACCTAACCCCTATAGAGGAAGAGTTTGTCCCACGCCTCCTGGAATACTGATAAAAGTGAAGTATGACTGGGGGGGCGCTGTTGCGCTTGTAGAAGATGGACACTTAAGCGTGAGCTCCTGTTTGGGGAAATTCCGAAAGTTCGCAAACTGTAGTAGTGCCCCGTTACTTTCTGTGAAGTGACAATTTACCGACTACGGGGGACCCCCTGCAACTGCTGCTGTAGTTGCAATTTTTGAGGGATCATCCAGGTGAAGATTTTGCAGCGTGAAGAGAGACCGAGTCTCCCTCGCCCAAATCCGTGTGCGGCTACCAAGAGGGCCAGACCCCTGCAGGCACTACCTCTGTGGTTCCGAAGGCCTGCCTGGAGGAGGGGCACCCGTTCTGATTTGACCTGCCGTGGGTGGGAGAGGCGGCTTGGTGGGGTCTAGGCTCCCCGCTGGACACAACTACCCGCGACCTGGCTCTTCATTTAACTATAGCCAGTGAGGCGAAGACGAGCACCGGATATCCTGCAGTTGCCAGCGCTGCTGGCGTAGCCTACACCGTCTCCGCTGTTGCCACCTGGGACACCCAGCCCTCTCGACTCGTGGGGCCGGGATGGCATGTGTCGCGAAGTCGGGACCTGATCCCCAAAGACCCGGAGGGGAGGAGAGGCACCCTGGATACTGGAGGACACTGAACGCCAGGCATGGCTCTGGCAGAGTGAGTACAAGCTCCACCGCCCCAAGACATTTCTAGGCATCCGCTCGCCTGCATGCTCCCTGTCCCTATCCCGCTCAGCTGTCGCACAGCGGTCCCCTAGCCCTTCCCGCTTTGGTAGCAGAATAGAGCACGGCTGACCGGACTGCAAAGTAGAACCTTTTTGCCATGCACGGAGACCTGACAGAGACCTGCGGTCCGCCATATAGCTGGGGGGTCCGCATCAAATTACATCAGCAACCTGCCCTTTGGGATCCTACCTCACCTGGAGCACAATCTGGGGGCCATTGTACGTTGGGGAACACAATTCACCACTCAACCTCCCGCAGACCTACTTCGAGAGAGTGCCACTGATCAGGGAGATGGAGCGGATTCCGACCTGGCCTTACAACACACCCTGCCGCCTGTGAATCAGTTAACACAGCTCTTTTACATCACTGCACGTGCCTAACTCCTCAAGAACCTTCGGAGCCCCTATTAGGCTTAAATACCAGGCCGCACATTGAAGCATGGGTTCCCTCTAGCCAAACTCCCTGTTAGCCAAGAAAGCGCTTGGATTTCCCTTTCAACGCCAATTAGAGGCTAGATACACCGAGGCCAGTCCACCCTAGTGCACGCATACACTAGGCACACCTCTTATAAACTTTAAATCACCATTCCATTCGGCAGGAAGACCTGAAACTCCCGAGTTAGGCCTATCATCTCCTCAAGGCTCTGTCGCCTGGAATCAGGCCTTTACCGCCCAGGGGACCTCATTGCCGATTAGGTTCTGATACTTGCCAACAACTGGAACTGGTTAACCACAACCCTAGTGGTGACCCACTGAAGGTGCACCTATTGACCCAGAGTCACCGTGTCGCTCCAGATGCGGAACGCGGTCCCCGTAGTGTGACGACTGCTAGGACCATGACAAAGGGAACCCATAAGAAGCAGAGTTCCATTAACATGTTTGCGAAAGCACCTCCAAAGCCCTCGGAACTTGCGCCTGAGTCTGAACTTGCCATGTCCTCACCTCCAGAACCCACGGAATCCCAGAAAATGGTAGACTACATGCGAGAAGGCTTCACAGCGCTGCATTCTAAATTAGATGACATAAATGGAACTACCTCATCAATCAAAGCACACATGGAGAGAACCGACAGCCGAGTCACAGAAGTGGAAAATAGAGTCAGAGTGGCAGAGGACGATATATATGCCCTTAGTACGGAGCAGTCCGCACTCTCCAGACAGATCCTGGATGTCACCAAGAAAAATGAAGATCTAGAATCGCGATCTAGGTGCAACAACCTCTGCATTATCGGGGTCCCGGAGGATAAGATTGACGGGCCTGTGGAAGACTATATAGAATGTACTCTGCTTATGTTGCCAGACTCCCCAAATCTTTCCCCACAAATTACAATAAAGAGGGCCCACTGAGCCCTGACGGTGAAGCCTAAACCCGGAGCGCCCCCTCGTCCAATTATAGCAAGGGTATTGAACTACAGTGACAGAGAGTCGCTCTCTCGAGCAGTGAGAGCCAAGGGGAAACTCTTTCTTGGCTCCTCCAGGGTTCACTTGTATTCCGACTTCTCTGTGGCCGTCCAGTTGGAGCGCAAGACCTTCCTGGCCGCCAAGAAGAGGCTTTGTGATCTGGGGGTCAAGTGTCCGATGCTGTATCCTGCCAAACTCAGGATTGAATACGCGAATCAAGTCTACTTTTTCACTATCCCTGAGGAGGCATCAAAATGTATCGATGATCATTTTCCAGGATGACCACACACACCTAGGCCACCGTACCTGATACGATTGGTTCATCAGTATTCCCTATAGGTTCTTTTTCCTGCTATATGCTGGACTTTGTTGATTGCAGTTCTTGTTCCCACTGTTTATCTCATTCCAATTGGTTTCTTGTTCAATATCACCATCTTGTCATCTTCGATCAATATATATTTTCTGGATGCTAAGCATCACTAAAATACCTAGTCATTCCCTTCTCTGGAGCACTGCTGCACATAGAGGCCGTGCAGCCCCCCAGGCGATGTTGCTGCTGTTCTTGTTTTTATGGGTTGTTTTCAAGAAGTTCACCCCTCTGATTGGGAGAAGGGTGGGGATTGGGGAGGGGTTAGGGAGTTATTTTGAAACTCGATTGACATGCAACGAGGTACGAGAAAGCTCAAACATTTCCAGTCACATGTTCTCCAATCAGTGTTCTACCTGCACCCCTGTGGTGCCTACATTTCTTCTGTTGACTCAACATCCTATTGTACAAATGTATGCTATTTGGCCTGATGACGGTCGATAACTTTACTTGCATGAGTTGGAATGTTAGGGGGTTAGCGAGTTATGCGAAGATGTGGAGGCTGCAGATGCACGTGGAACGGCACAATGTGAAACTGCTCTTTTTACAAGAAACCCGTGCATGTTTTGGTGGCTGTTAAAGGTTTGCTAGATCCTGGGGTCCCCAATGTTACTATACAGACTACTCTACTCAGAAACGGGGGGGTCATGACCTTAATCTACAGGAGTCTCAAGTTCCAGCACAAGTCAGTTCATGTAGATACTCTAGGTCGCTACGTTCTGTTATTTGGGACCCTTTCAGATCGCAAAGATGTACTGCTCAATGTGTACGGCCCCAATGTGGACGACCCTGAATTTTATTTGCGCTTATCGTCACTCTTGTCTGGGTTTGCCCTTGTCCCTATCCTCTGGGGTGGGGACTTTAATACGATCGTAGACGTGGATTTGGACAGGTCGTGCTCCAGGCCTCGGCAACTCACTAAGGCAGCCAGGACCATACTAGAAATCCAATCCTGGGTTAGCGTAGTAGATGCCTGGAGGATGGTGTTTCCGAGTTCTCTATCATATTCCTTTTATTCCTCAGTGCATGACTCCCACTCCTGAATTGACAGGTGGCTTGTCTCGGACATACCACTCAGAAACATCACACACCTGGCAATTCTCCCCAGGACATTCTCAGACCATTCTCCGGTGACGATCTCTATTGATTGGGGCCCCGATGGTAACACACCTCGGTCTTGGAGGTTGAACCGTATGCTCTACTAGATGTTGCTTTCAGGTCTGAACTAGAGACCGTCATAGATGACTTCTTTGCGCTGAACACTGGCTCAGTCCGTACACAGGCTACCCTTTAGGAGTCGTTCGAGGCTTACATTAGAAGCATAGCAATCTCTAAGGAATCTGTAATCCTGAAGGTGATCCGTAGCGATATCGCAAAGAGTGAATCTCGGCTCTCATCTCTTGAGGCTCAATATGCCCCTTCACATTCACTGACCACCCTCCGAGATTGGCACAGAACTTGACATATTCCGTTCTCATGCAGAACGCGAACAACGGTTCCTGGACGACCCACGTTCAGCTCGCAGATACAGGAAGGGGGAGTGCCCTGGCCGTGTCTTAACTAGGCTTCTCCGCCAGGAGACCGGCTCCCCACATATCCCGGTACATTGGCCCTATCATCACAAGATATTAACACTGAATTCCGTTTTTTTAATGAGTCCCTTTAGTCCAATGCCGACGGTCTCTCGACATCAGAGGTCGAGGCATATTTGGACAGCCTCCCATTCTCTGTCCTGTCTACCGCGACCAGAGATTCCCTAGACATACTCATCACTTCCAAAGAAATCTCTAAAGCTATAGACTCCCTGTCCTCTGGAAATGCCCAGGTTCCGTCGGCCTCCCGGTCGATTTCTATAAGCGATACAAAACCTGATTGGTCCCCCTACTACATGCGTTGTGGGAGGAATCCTGCGAAAACGGGTGTCCTTCCTCCATCTCTCCACGAAGCCATTATCTCAGTACTCCTCAAAGCAAGCAAACCCCCCACTCAGTGTGGATCATACCATCCGCTTTCCCTTATTAACTGTGATGTTAAGATCTTTGCAAAAGTGCTAGCTCTGAGACTGGCCCCATACATGACCTATATCATACACTCAGATCAAGCAGGTTTTTTCCCGGGGCGCTCTACATCCCTTAATCTGCATCTGCTATTTAATATCCTAGCCCGTATTGACCCAACCACACAAGCCGCAGCGGCTACCCTTGACATGCAGAAGGTGTTCGACTCAGTTTCCTGGAGCTATCTCTGGCGGGTTCTTGAGAGGAGCAACTTCGGGCCCCAGTTCCGGGGCTGGGTCAAACTCCTTTATTCTCACCCTGTGGCCATAGTATGCACTGAAGACAGATGCTCTTCTCCCTTTCGGATCGCCGAGGTACGCGACAGGGGTGCCCCTTCTCGCCTCTGATTTTTGCTTTTGCCATCGCCATTGAGTCACCTAGCTGACAGGATCCGACAGAAGCACGTGCACAGAGGTCTGAGACTTGTTTGTTCACCTGAGATTATCTCTCTATATGCGCACAACGCTCTGCTTTTCATTTGTTCCCCTGTGGACAATTTGGCCCTGATCCTGGACGATGTCATACACTTTGGTGAGATCTCTGGGCTCGGGGTAAACTGCTCCAAATCTAGTCTATTCCCTTTAACCTAAGTCATGGCGATCACCCCTTATGGAACTTTCTCCCGGAGGCTCCCTGCATTCCCCGGCTGCGGCACACCATTGGGCAACCGAGGGTTTCGGATCTATCAGGGATGTCTTTATTCAGGGTAACTTTACAGAGTGGCCATACCTTCCCCTATCCCTGCGTAGAAGACCCTCTTACTGGCTTCAATATATAGGTCTTTGCCGCTCCCTTAAAAATAGATTCCCGGACTTCCCCACAATTCCACCTGATGATCCCGTATTATCGGAACTGATAAACACTAGCTCCTTCAGAAGGAAAGTCTCCAGACTTTATGCTGTGCTTCGAGCCAGGTTCTCCCCTCCCTTTGATAAACTCAGACACAATTGGGGTGAAGACCTGGAAATCGAAATGACGGACCAGCGTTGCATGTATTCATGACATTTCGTTCAACTCTCGTTTTAAGTTGATTCAATTCAAGGTACTGCACAGGTTCCATTACACTCCAATCAGATTGCACCACATATCGAATGACCATTCCCCCAAGTGCCCCAGATGTGGATCAGATGCTGCAAATTACATTCATATGTTATGGTCTTGCCCGCAGCTTTCTCAGTTTTGGGAGAGGGTCTGTTCCATAATGTCTGTCACGTTGGTTTATACGATCATCCCGTCTCCCCTGGTGTGTCTCATTCATGATTTCTCTGAATTGAGCCGTAACGACATGAAACTAGCAGGACTGTGCATGCTATTAGTTGCTATGCTGGATCCGTCCTGGGGCCCCTACACATGCTCAGTGACTTTGCGCTGTGACGTGGGCCTCGGACATGGAGGAAGCATGGTCAGCTCAACAACCTCTGGTGTTACGACCCGGGAATATCTGGGCTCCATTTCGCTCTCATGTCTCCTCTATGTCGACAGCCATTGATACTGACCCCGATGATTCCTCCTCTTCCTCCCTACTGCCAGCTTAAGTTGTCACTAATTGGCAATTTTGTCATATTTACCTAGCATCTCGCTTCTCTTGTGGATTCCTCACTATTCTGTATTTGCTATACTTGTACTGAACATGTTGACTGTAATTTTGCATCTTACTTGTAAGCTACTTGTTCTTGTGTGGTAATGTCAAGCATAATAAACAAAGTAAACAAAAAGAAAAGTGAAGTATGACCTGCGCTTGTATTTTACCTGACTATCGATTGTGACCTGGGACACACTGGTGTCAATTCTTCAAAGCAGAGTGTTTGTGCTGCACGCAGGTGGTAATACATTATCACCATATTAAAGCAAGGATTGGTGCATAGAATACCAGCGTGGAGGAGGAGGATGGGGTATCATCATTGACAGACCAATGGCATCAAGGTCGTGCATCTAGTGGAAGGCATCAGCCGCCGCCCCACCCATTTCACAGCAGCCTAGTTCTGAAATTTAACTTGTCAGGCATGCCTGTTTTGTAAGGCCCGAAATGGGCTCTCTGGTGTGAAAGACTGGACATGTTTTTGCCGCTTCTGGGGTATGGTATGATGACGCCAAACACTCCAGATGCTTGCGCTGCCACTAGTGCAGTGTTAACTCAATATTTCACCCCAGTAGTTAATGTTGACTATGAAAGGTTCCAACTGCGACAAGCACAGCAGGAGTCGGAGGAATAATTAGATGCATTTTATATGCGACTGCCAACTGGCATCGACATGCGCCGTAACCAATAAGGAGGAAATCATGTGACAAACAATCCAAAAGTGTCTCCTAATTAAGAAAACAGATCTTAAAGGAACCGGGTTTGCCACTAGCTCACATATTAGAACTGGGAAGAGCACAGGAATTGGCCGGCACACCGCCAACGCACATGGAGGATGCTTTGAAAGGCATGAAACTTGAAACGGCACATGTGATCAAAACGCCGCCACTGAAAAACTTCAGGGGAAGGAGTAAGACAAAGTCACGAACACAGCAGCAACGAAGTCCAGATGCCGTGAAGATATCCTGCGAACAATGCAGAAGTGGGAAAATGAATCACTATGCAAGCATGTTCTGAGCAATGTGACCACCCCCATCCTTTCAAAGATTACCTACTCTGTCGAAAGGACGACCGCCCAGGGTGGTGCTCATAGACACAGGAGTGTCTGTTTACGTAATGCCAACGGAGCATTTTCAGAAGCTATATCCCCGGCCAACTATGGCAACTCGCAAAATTGGAATCTTCACGTGTCCTGGTAAGATTCCTTTACCTTTTGGAAGGTGCATTTTTCACACACGTAGCACATGATCGTGTATCCGACCCGTCAGCTTTCTGCATGCCTTCAGCCACTAACACACTGCTGAGCTGCAACATGACAAAAGTCTTGGGGATAGTGCATTTTGCTTTTATCGTGTAAGCCTCCGACATGGACAACATCTGATCAGAGGTCCATGACATTTTCCAAGGAATTGTATGCCTGAGAGGTCAGGAAGTGCGACTAAATATTGATAATAGGATTCAGATTGTCACCTTTAATCATCAACACATTTAATTTCATCTACGTAAAAAGATGATATGAGACGTCTGGAAGCGACAGAAATTATCGAGAAAATTGAAGGGCCCACTCCATGAGTTTCTCCGACAGCGATAGTGGAAAACCCCAAACAAGTGGGGCTGTATGAATTTGTGTGGATATGAGGATCTCGAACAGAGCGATCCCAAGACAGCACCACGTTGCCACTCCTACTCTCAATGATAAGATCTACATGAAGCAAAGATATTTCTCATCATAGATTTAAGATCTTGCTACGAGGAGATCCCATCAATAAGGATTCAAAGCCAGAAGAAAAAAAGGGCGCCTGGCGGAGTCCTGATATGCCCAGGTGGGTACCTGTATATATAATGCTAGAAGTCAGGATGAGAGATCCATGGATAGCTATCTGGTTGAGAAACTGTTTTATTCAGTTTCCAGACAGTATTTTTTGCACAGATAATCAATTTAAGTATTTACATGACTTTCGATAAGCACGAAAGTGGTACGGACAGGTGTCATTCTAAACATGAGAAATACAGGTGAGTATCAAGATCTGGTCTGGAGGTAGACATTCCCAAATCATGCACAAATATAGAATACAGAGAAGTAAGGACATAAAATTCTATACAAGAGCTGCCCAGGACTGTGGTAAGTCCGGGGGTGTTGAACAAACAATGGTCATCCAGCGGAAGCATCCCTAGCCCCCCAGGGAGCAGCAGAACCACAGGACCCCCGCAACATCCTTTTTTTCACAGGGGAGGACAACGGGGCAGACCGTGGAGGAAACCGCAAAAGACAGGCCAATACATGCGGACGAGGCAGTGGTATTCCAACCAACCATGACAGAAATCCCCGTCTTCAACCGATCATCAAGGATATTGAACGACTCAGAACAGATCCTTCTGAAAAGAGGTTTATCTTTCGTTCCAGCCACTAAAGCAGACCCCTTTAAAACTGAAGCTGAACTTAGGAGATTCTTCCGAACACCCAGACTCAAGTATTTTTTTGAGGTATACCTCCTGGAAAAACAGACTACTGAAAACACTAACTCACAGAGGCCTGAGAGAAACAGGGACAACACCACAGGACTTAGACCAAAGTCCAATTTTGTGCGTCCACCACACACCATCCCTGCAGAGTTCGACACGTTCGAGAAAATAGTCACCACAACTATCAGCACTGGACTAGCGCAAAAATACTTTTACCAAGAAAACCTGAGCAAAGAAGAAAGAAAATCCCTTGGCGCCCTTAACCAAGACCTGTCTATCACGATCATACCGGCTGACAAAGGTGGGGGATGAACACCACAGATTACAACAAGGAATGTTTGTGACTTCTGGCTGACACCACCTCATACAAAAATTGAACAGGGATCCTATCCCTAGATTGCAAGAAGAGATCCTCAGTCTTACAAGACACGCAGAAGACCAAGGCTGGATATGTGAGGACGAACGCCACTTCCTCAATAAAACGCACCCAAGAACACCCGCTTTTTACATCTTACCGAAAATCCACAAATACGCCACTAGACCACCTGGCCGACCTATTGTCTCAGCTAGTGACTCTCTTCTTGAACCCCTCTCACTATACACCGATCATTTCATGAAACCATTCATTGGAAAGATGAAGTCTTGCATCAAAGACAGCACCGACACCATCAAAGTTTTACGGACCATAGATCTCACTACCAACTCTATTCTGGTAACCATGGATGTAGAGGCGCTTTATACCTCTATCCCACAACTGGAAGGACTAGAGGCTTTGGCTAGCTGCCTCAATAGAAGAACGGACACCACCTCGACTCCTACCAACTTTATCCTCGAATGCATTCGCCTAGCCATGGCAGAGAATTTTTTCCTCTTCGAACATCAGATACACCAGCAAATCAAAGGCGTGAGCATGGGCGCTACTTTTGCACCAGATGTAGCCAACTTATACATGGCCCAGTATGAGGAAGATCATGTGTACAATTGTGACAATCCCTATAAAGACCATATCAAACTATGGCGCTGTTACATCGATGATGTTCTCCTGATCTGGCAAGGAAGCAAGGACCTTTTGTTTGAATTCCACACCTGGTTAAACTTAAGAAACACACACATTAAATTTACCATCGAGTGGGATTGCCAAGCCGTGAATTTCTTGGACCTTCACATATACCGCTCCGGGAACTCACTAAAGACAGAACTGTTTAGGAAACCAACAGACAGGAACAGCCTACTCCATTTCTCTAGTTACCACCCTCAAGGATTGAAATATAATCTACCCTACGGACAGTTCCTCCGCACATGCAGGAACTGCACTGAGAAGGACAAATTTGAACATCATGCGAAACAACTACAGGCACGTTTGACTGAAAGGGGCTACCCCAAAAAAGCCATCAGAATGGCTCGGAAAAGAGCAGCGAACACCGATCGCACCATCTGCCTCACAGAACGGACCAAGGACCCAATAGACAGGACAGTGTGTGTGACCACATTCAACCCCGTCAGCAACCTCATAAAGACCACCATCAATAAACATTGGTACCTGATCAAGAACAAAGGTACCCTGGAAAAGAAACCTCTTTTTGCATTTAGAAAGAACAGAAACCTCAGAGACACCCTGGTCCATACCTTCCTAGAACCAGAGAGAACACAACCTACTCTATGGAACCTACCCCCGGTCGTTGGACACTACAGCTGTGGCAAATGTGTTGCCTTTCGCTACACCGAGATCATTTACATTGGGAAGACTATCAGACCCATCAAGCTGAGGATAAATGAGCATAGGTCCTGCATAAAAAACACTATACAAGACAAACCCTTGGTTGAACATTTTAGAAAGAAATTGAACATTTTAGAAAGAAAGGGCCACACCCACGAGCAATTCACATGGACCATCCTACAACAACTTCAACAACAAAAAAGAGGGGGAGACATAAACTTGGCCCTTACTAGACTTGAACAGAAATGGGTCCACAGATTGGACACAGTCAAAACCGGCTTAAACATCACCGTAGAGTGGAAACATTTCTAGGCGTAATTTACCAGTGCAGATGGTCCCCCAGTTGAGCACCCGGCATTTACGTGTTCTATCATGTGTCCACTATGTCAAGTACATTACCAACTGTACCTCTAAGCTCTCACACTGTATCACCAATTATGCTTTCATGCGTACACCATGCTAAGTACTAGGACCTCTGGGTTCCCACTCCAACTTGTAAAAATCACAATGTACCACTGTACCACCAGGTGACTACTATACCACCAACTGAACCTTTTTGTTGAAAGTCATGATTTGCTCACTAGTGTACTTGCCTCTGCAATACCGCGCCTATGTACCATGCACTAATCACCATACTAATATGTGAGGAATATGATCAGCGGATTGCACCACTAACTGTACATTTATGTGAAAGTGGTTTGGGTTGTCACCATACACAGCCACCAGGGGCATCTCTTGTATAGCACACTGGTTTCTGCTATGAACTGCAAAATGTTGTATCTTCATATACCATGCAATTCCGCAGTACGTGTTATATATATAACCATGCTCTTAATCATTTCCACACACTAGGTTTAGACGTGCGCTCATGTTAACCCTGGGGACACGTCATATTAAACTCTAGAATCAGGGACTCTCTACCATTGCCGAGCGGTAGTGCTTTTACTTTCAGTTCCCATACGTGTGCCGACATTCATTGGCTGTTCACCCACCAATCAATAGCCTCGCTCAGGCTAGTGATGTTTGTCCTAGCTTTTTACTTTCGTTTCGCCCATGTGCACTCACCACCATTGGCTGAGCCCCAACCTATCAGTAGCCTCACACAGGCTAATGATGTGCCCAGCTAAGCGCATACCCCCGTTGCCATTGGCTCCTGCTCTGCGGACTGACACCGTAAAATGTGTTGTGTCTGAGTTTACACAACCACCATCAACGCTCCGAGCACGGGTGCATTTATTTTCGCTCCGGTAAGTCCTGCTTTCTCCTGCTGTTTACCTCGGCTTGCCCGTGTAGGGAATCACTACCACCAGAGGCACTTAAAGAGGCTCCTACGACATGGAGCAGTAGCGTGTCACTATTACCGTCTTTCTGCATCATTTTTTGACAGAAACCGCATTGAGGCCTCTGTCAGTCACACGATGGGAGGCATCCACGAGTCCACTCTTCGTGGCCCTGTAATAAATGTATTGTGGGACATCTTCCCATGATTTTGTGCATATTCAACACAGAGCTTTAGCGTTTCACTATTACCGCTTTTTCTACAGCACGTTGAAACTGAGGCTTTTGTTGGTCGTACTTTGGGAGGCATCCACGAGTCCACTCCTCATTGCTCTGTAATTGTTTGGGACATCTCCCCAGGACTTTGTGTAAATTCCACCAGCACTTTGGCCAGTAGCACCGTCACTCTCACCTCTGTGTACTGGCTCCACCACCATGTGACTCCTTGGCCACTTGTCCGCATTAGACCACACGTGAGCACCCAGGCAGCGCACGACGAGGGCTGTTTATACCACTCGGCACCTCTTCCGCACCTTGCTATAAACCTAGAACCGTGCCATTACACCACGGCCACCCTTGAGACTATGTAACACCAGCACCACCTAGGGCTGTTGAGGGTTGACAGTCTTTACCTTTCCCTCCAACAGCTCCTAGACCTACCAGGCCAGTTTTTCCAGCCTGAACTACCGACATCATCTGAGTCGGTTCACGAAACCCAGTACTATGGGCACTTTATAATCCTGCTAAACCACACATGATTTCCAAGCACAGCGTTACCACTGCAACCAAAGCAAACCGTAAGCTGTTCTTCCAAATACACGGCTTCGTGTAATTAGGCACCAATGAGCCATTATTTGATAATGTTTAAATTACAAACAACTCCCTAGAGATCCTGATAGCTTTCCCTTTCACCCACAGATCTCTTACACGGACAGGACAACACTCAACGTTTATCCTGATGAAGGCCTCCACCACCTAGGGCTCCTACCCAGCCCCACAGGGCCGAAACACTCCAGTGTCGATATTCTGTAACAGAACTGTTCAAACTTCTTTGTATATATGTTTGTAGCTAGTGTTGTGTACACCATTGTTTGTTCAACACCCCCGGACTTAGCAAAGTCCTGGGCAGCTCTTGTATAGAATTTTTTGTCCTTACTTCTCTGTATTCTATACTTGTGCATCATTTGGGAATTTTTACCTCTAGACCAGAGAGATTGATACTCACCTGTATTTCTCATGTTTAGAATGACACCTGTCCGTACCACTTTCGTGCTTATCGAAAGTCATATAAATACTTAAATTGATTATCTGTGCAAAAAATACTGGCTGGAAACCGAATAAAATAGTTTCTCAACCAGATAGCTATCCATGGATCTCTCATCCTGATTTCTAGCATTATATATACAGGATTCAAAGCCCGTAACCACATTTTCGTTGCATGTCAGTTTATTCTGAAGTTGAGTTTTGGTGTTTGATCGTCAGCTGAGATATTTCAGCACACCTTGACAGGTGTATTAGCTGGTCTGGAATTAGTGATATATGTGAGGGATGACGTGCTCATGCATGCACAGATGGAGAAAGAACATCTGCCGAGATTAAAAGTTGTATTCTTAAGGTTGCGGAAAAAAGGGCCTCACTCTACATGAGAATAAGTGTCGTTTTCTACAATGCAAAGTACATGTCTTTGGTTTTGTCTTCCAGGACACTTGTGTATATGCTGATCCTCAAACGGTGGATGCTATTAACACTTTTGATCCCCAGCAGAGTTTCTTGGGAATGATTAACATTTGTGCGAGGTTCACTTAAAATCTGTCAAAGGTTACTGAACCACTGAGAAATGTAATATGCAAGGCTACTGAGTAGGAGTGGAATGCTAACACACACACAGTGTTTAAGTAAGCAACGGTAGCTAGAGCCAAGAAAACCACAATGGCATTTTTTGTACCCCTTTGACAATCAGAAATCTTTGTGGTTGTAAGCCCAGTGAGGCTTGGGGCGGTACTAGCCCAAGAGGACGCTGACGGAGTGAGGCGTCCCATCGCCTTCGCCAGCAAGGCTTTGCCTCCTACAGAAAGGCGATAGTCGCAAATAGAACATGAGACACTTGCAGTCCCATGAGGCTGTCTTCATTTCCACATAAATGTGTTTGGACACCCATAACGGTGATTACTGATCACAGGCCATTAATACCTATTTTTCAGAGTTTTGTCCTGCATCCCCCATTCAGTTGGGAAGATTAATGGTACAGCTGCAGGACTATAGTGTCACTCTTTGCTTTCAGGCTGTGGCAATTCATGCCATCCTTCAGAAAGGTAGCAAAACCGAAAAGGTAATGGCTGGTATGTTTAGAATTAATCTTAACCTCTGGCATTGCTCTGAGCACCCTTCCAGACCATCGTTCTTCGTCTGCCAACCCATTACAAAAGGGGAAAGACCATATGCAAATCAGGCTTGGCCGCACCCCAAACTTGTCCATTCAGTCCAAACTGCTTGGTGACATCCCTTCTGCACAAGACCACAAGCAACCCCAAACATGTTTCAGCCTCATTGGGCCTCATCAGTGAGGAGTAGCTTGGGTCTTTAGGCCCAGCAGGCACGGGACCCAAATCTGTGCATACCCATCCCACTCGGGGTGACTTTAACAAAACAAAAGGGGTGATGGCTGGAAGGTTTAGAATGAATCTTAACCTCTGGCATTGCTCTGAGCAACCCTCCAGACCATCGTTCTTTGCCTGCCAAACCATTACAAAAGGGGAAAGGCCATATGCAAATCATGCTTGGTCCCACCCCATAAGGGGCAGTCCAGCCCGAACTGCTTGGTCGCATCCCTTCTGAACGAGACCACAGCCATCTCCAAACATGTATTGGCCCTTCAGAAGGGTAACGGACATCGCCAGCATGTGAAAGAGAGACAGAGGAAATGGTTAACATGAACACTAGAGCTGAGGTACCCAACTCCAGGTCGCTTACTGACCTAGCATAGTCAACATTCCAACACAGAAGGGTGCAGTTATTGTTTGACCAATTAAGAGGAAGTCAGTGGAATACTCTGCTGGTGGACATAGGTCACTGCATGCCAGAAACACAAGCATTCATGAATGGAATATGGTCCGAGGAGAACTGTCCATGTGGACTGAAGGTGTGCTGTTCAGGGACACCGGGATAGTGGTATCCCCAGCTGGGCACCAGGGGGCAAGCAAAACAAAAGTGCTTCTAAGAGAAAAGGTGTAGTTTCTGAACTTGGAAACCCTTGTGGGCACCATGATAACAAAGAGTAAGTTGTGCAACGCAGCGAATCTCCTATCAAAGCAAACAAACCTTAACAGGCATTAGGTATGGACTTTGGGACAATTCAGCAGAACCATCCTTTCTTTGTTCTGGACGATTTTCTGAGATATCCTGTGGTGACATTTGTGACTTCCTCTTCGGCAGAGGTGGTACTCCCAGCATTAGAAGATATCGTTGTTACTCATGGTCTGCCACAGTCAGTCCATACCGACAATGGTCCACCCTTTCAAACTGATAGTTTTATGGAATTTGTGAAATTCTATGACATCAAACATGGACATATCACCCCATGTTGGTCAAACATACACCCATCACCACATGTTGGCCGAGGCCTAATGAGGATGTGGAGCAGTTGAATAATACACTCAATGAAATGTTCCGTATTGCGTGTGAAGAAGGTATGTCTGCAGAAAAGGCGCTGACGAAGCTCTTGACAACGCACATAACCACACTGCTCTCTTTCACAGGGGTTTCACCAGCGGAAACACTGCTAATATCGAAGGTCCATTCACCGATACCAGAACACTTATCAATGGTAGCTGCAGACATTGATGTGTTGGAGGTTGGTGACAAACAGAAGACAAACAATGAAAAAGAGTTGAGGCGCAGATGTCTACTCAGGAACATTATAGGTACATATATAGGGTTACAGGGTAATAGGACAGGAGCCTGCTTTCACCCACCATCCAGGCCTGCATTTCTAACCAAACATTCTTATCATGCACTCAACATTCTCACAGTGACATCACTGAGACAGAAATACAGAAGAGGCAAGACACAACACGCCTCCATTCCATCCACCATCATACAAGGGGAAGACACAGCACAGGGTGAGACACAACAGCCATCTTTGGTAAAGGTTGGTGACACAGCTCTGTTAAAAAATGAGAAAGTGACTAACAGTTCTTCATTAGGCAACACCGTGGACAATAATGAGAAGAAAAACATGCATGGTGACGGATCAGCGATTTGGTGAGGAAGTTAATTGTAACCATAGTTGCTTCGAACGACTCATCACAGGGACCGGGAGCAACGAGCCATGCTCAGAGAAGATGACAAGCATAGTGCCCCAGAGCCAAGAGAGGGATGACTTGGATTTACCAGATGCAGATGATGTGAACCAATCAAATAGAGAATAGATGCCCATATGGGAAGTGAGGTATCCCAGAAGGGAACATCGAAGATTGCCTGCCAGACTGGATCACTTTGTAGTATAAAGCTGAAATAACATTTCCATAATGTTATCTCAGACAGCTATAACAGAAGGGCATTATACTTAAAAAATGTTTTATGATAATGTTATGTGTTTTGTTTATGGTAGGTGAGGGATGTTATGAAGTTCCAACGCAACATATTTAACGTGCAGCGGCATGATGTTGTGTCCAATAAATGGTCACGTAATTTCTGGGGCGTGGCCTGTTGCACCAATACTAACTGTTAGCATTGATTTTGCTCTAAGGCCATCCACTGTTTATGGAACAGGGGTTAGGGGTCTCAGTTTGGGTTTCTATTGGGACACTGTTGTGCAGAGATGGAGGTGCACTTTTTGTTTGCATGCCTGGGTGTTAGGGGGAGGGGAAGGTAGCTACGTGGCAGTTCTCATTTCCGGAAAGTGCACCCTGTGCCATCCCGCCCAGCCGGGGGATCGATACAAAGGGAGCGATGCAGAATTGCAGGCTTAGACTTTTTGCGTCTTGGTTCTTTAGACTTGATATAACCTCAAGACTATTGGTGTCCCTCAATCTGCCCTGTGTCATTTGGTCATGTATTAAAGATATTGAAATACATAGAGGAAATCAGCACTTCAAGATAACACAATGGGTCATATTACGAGTTTTGCAGTGCCGAAAAAAATGGCGGCAATTCTGTTACTGGCACTTTTTTGAGGTAATGGAATTACCGCTGTTGTTACTGCACTGGCGAATTTTGAGTTTGGTGGAAAAGTGGAGGATTCACCACCAGCAAAAAACTGCAAGTTAATCCTCCACTTTTCCTCCAAAAACCTGCTGATTTTCCACAGTGGAATTTCCCATGAACTCCAGAAATTGGGAATTAGACGGCCCTATTACCACTTGTAATCCCTTTGTAACCCCACTTGACCGAGTGGCGGTAATGGTAAATGATTTTGACAGCAAATTGGTAGATTTAGTGCCAAATTACCACCAAACTCATAGTGAGGTAGAATATGTCGTATTGTGACACGTTGTATTATTCACATATGCCTCTAGTGCATAATTGGGACCCTCTGATACAATTTTCCATTCTCTGATTGTTCTCACCTGTTTACTGAGCCCAGCAATGTTTTCCCACCCTTTGGACAATCATACAATATTTACCATTTTTGAAGCTGTGACATCCCTCTTGACTTGATCGGATGGTTTTCATAGTTCTCCAGCATGGGGTCTGGCATGGATTCACATGCTCATGAATATTCCCGTCGTCAGGCCGGGAATCCTCGGTATAGAAAAAAATCAGTATCAGTTTTGTTTCTGATCTGTCTTTCTTAGTAGTAACCAATCACTGGTCTCTGGGTCATACTGCCCCCAGCCAATGACTGCCCTCTCCCTAAGCCCCGCCTCTGGCAGCCATCCTCAGATTTTTACCGCACGTTCAAGTGTTGGGAGTCCTCGTGCTGTAGTTCTCGAGCTTTTGCTGCGTTTTCGCGCTTTTTCATGAGATTTTTCTCATTTTTCGGTTAAATAGAGCCTCAAGCTCCACCGTTTCTACATCCGATCAACGGGGATCCATTTCGGAGTTTTCTACGCCCCTCAAGGGTGAAGATTTCGTCGAGTTACGCTTTTGGAGGATTCCAGAAGTTCCGAGGCCTACCCCGGACATGGCCCAGGAGAAAGGAAGCTCGACGCCCGGGAAGCTGTTCAGGACCTGCCCTGGATGCCAGCTTCAGAATGTTTTCAAGGAGGACGAGCATTCGTTATGCCTCTACTGTCCCATGAGGACAAGACGCACAAGGAGAAGGACTGTGCGTTTTGTGGGAACATGTCGGAGCGCACCATGAAGGATCGCCACCTCCGTCTCGCCAACTGGCTGGAAGGGAAGAGCCCGTCAGGCGAGAAGAAGAAAAAGAAGTCCGAGCGGTCTTCGAAGTCCTGTGAGGGTGCCCGGTGACGTGGGCCCAACAAAAGGCTAAGCACCGCAAGTCTGCGGGCACCGGGAGTGCCGAACGGTCGGGCTCCTTGGCTGCCAGGCAGGGCGCATCCTCCCCGGTGCCATCAACCACGAGCCAACGCTCTGGCTCGGGTAAGAGGAAGTCCGAGAACCTGGCGAAGCTTCTGGAGAGGCCCCGGTCGATCTCGAAGATTCCGGCAGAGGGGGAGCGAGGCTCAGACCCTCCCCCCAAGGTGAAGGCCCCAGGCGTCCAGAAGGTGACGATGGCCTTAATTCACCCTGCTAAGACCTCGATTGAGGATGTCGCCGCGGCCCTGGCTCTGCCTGTGGAGGCTACACCAGTGGAGGCGCCCTCAGGACCCAGAGTCTCCCTGCCACCGTTGAGGGAGTAGTCATTCAGGCCCATTGAGAATACCTCCACGAAGTCCTCTTTGGAAAAGGTGGGGGAGGGGCTGGTGGCCATCATGGATACGGAAACGACCTCTGAAGAAGAGCTTATCAAAGTCGTGGAAGAGGCCCAGCCCATCGGGAGGGATCCCGACGAGGGCGACGACGAGAGCGACGGTGTCGCCGACAAGGCTCCTCAAGAGCCCTCGCGCCCGTCGTTTCCGGCGCCGCAGGACACCTCGGCGGCCATTTTGTCAGCGATTCAGTCCTTGTGCTCGGAGATAAGGACAAGGTTGCCCCTTCCCCCGACGGAGGTACCGGAGCCAGGACCTTCGGAGAGTCCACCGCATAAGAGGAGGACGACGCATCCTACGCAACCTCTCCCACCTCTGCGGCCTACTCTGCCTTCCCCCCGGTCTACTACCCACGGGGATGATACAGGCACGGACACGGCTACGACAGGTACAGATGACCACGGAGGCGACGACGGGATGTGTCCCCCGTCCCCCCCTGCTCGGACGTCCCCGCCCGACGAGATTGGATCCTTTCATGCCATGATTTCCAGGGCATCCGAGCTTTTTCAGCTCTGCCCAGAAGAAAAGAAGAAAGAAGGGTTCCTTTACCAACGGCGTGAGGCTAAAAGGAAGACGGTCCTCGCCGTACCGCTTCTTGATGACATCTGGGATGAGGGGCTCGCCCTCCTCAAGAACCCTGCCACGGCGCCGGCAAAGAGTGACCGGTACGAGAAGAAGTACCGGGTCCCCGACGCTGCCCCCTTGTGCCTTCGGGCACAACCTACCCCAGATTCGGTCGTCTCGGCGGCGGCAAAGAATAAAGCTGGGGGGGCATCGGCCTCGACATCAACTTCCCCGCCGGACGGCAAGGGCAGGAAGTTGGACACGATGGGACGACGAATCATCTCATCCGCAGCAACGACTATTAAGGCGGCCAACGCCCTGGCTATCGTAGCCCGCCACGACAGGGAGTTGTGGTTCAAAATCGCCCCTCTGTTAGACTTCCATCCGGACGCCAAAAGGGCTGAGGCCCTTGAAATCCTACAGGAGGAGGAGATTTCTTCGGACCACGCCATCACGGTGGACACGGACATCGCCGACACCGGTTTCCGTCAGTTGGACAACGGCGTTTGCTTGAGACGACGAGGATGGCTCAAGGCCACGGATTTCCGCCAGGACGTACAAACCAAGGTTTTGGACATGCCCTTCGACGGGAACAACCTGTTTGGGAAGGCGGTTGATGAGTCCCTTCAGGCCATCAAGACAGACACAGAGACTGCCCGGGCACTGGGAGTGCTCCAACAACGACGGCCGTCCTTTCGGAGCTCCGGAGGCAGACAAGGTGCCTCCAAGGGATCCGGCAGTGGCTCCTCCACTTACCGCCAAGCGGCAAGATCTTCGTCCCAGGAAGCCTACAGGGGACGCGGCAAGTCAGGTGGTGCCCGTCGTCGACGACAAGGAGGTCAAGGAGGCAAGGCGGCCTCCAAACAAGATTGAACCGACCGTGGGGTCGGGCCCCCGCCGAAGCACCCCGGTGGGAGGCCGGCTGGCGAGATTCGTCAGCGTGTAGGAGTCCATCTCCACAGACCGTTGGGTGCTGGACGCCCTGGCCCAAGGGCACGCCCTGAGTTTCAGAAGAAGTGCACTTGCATTCCACCCGTGGCCAGGAAGGAAAATCACGTCCCTCAACTACTGTTGGAAGTAAGGGCGATGCACAAGAAGGGTGCCATCGAGCTCGTCCCAAAGAGGCTTCGGGGCTCCGGAGTTTACTCGAGGTATTTTCTCGTAAAAAAGAAGACAGGAGGATGGCGCCCCATCCTGGACCTACAACGACTGAACAAATACATCAAGGCACAGAAGTTCCGTATGGTCACCTTCCAGCATGTGCTGGGACAGCTGGAGGAGGGCGATTTCCTGTCGTCGTTGGACTTGGAGGATACCTACTTCCACATCCCCATTCTAAAAAGACACCGAAAGTTCCTCAGGTTCGTGGTCCAAGGGCGGCACTACCGGTTCAAGGCCCTCCCGTTCGGATTGAAGTCGGCACCTAGGGTGTTCACCAAGTGCCTCGCACCGGTGGCGGCGCAGCTGCGCCTACAGGGGATCCACGTCTACCCCTACCTGGACGACTGGCTCATCCGGGCAAGGACAAGGGAGCTCGCCGTGGAGCACACTGCAAAGACCGTCCAGCTGCTCACGGACCTGGGATTCTCCATCAACTTTCCAAAATCCAACCTGGTTCCGTCGCAAGTTGCCCTGTTTCTGGGAGCCAAGCTCGACACAGTGGCGCGGCTGGCCTCGCCGTCGGAGGAAAGGACCAGGACCATTCTGGGCAAGGTGCAGCATCTGCTGGCCACGCACATGGCCAGGGTAAGATCTATCAAGTCCCTCCTCGGGATGATGTCCTCCTGCATTTATCTGGTGCGCCTTTGCAGGCTTCGGATGAGACCCTTACAGGAGTTCCTCGACGCCCGCTGGATCCAGTCGACGGGCAGCTTCAAGGACAGGATCCCTCTCAACGAGACGTTCCGTCAGGCGATCCGGTCCTGGGGTACCCGCTCCCATCTGTCGGCGGGCACGGACTTTCAGACCCGAGCTCACCAGGTGACGGTGACGGCAGACGCCTCCCTGGAAGGTTGGGGAGCACACTCTGGAGATCGTCATGCGAGAGGCCTTTCGCTCCCGGAGGAGAAGTCTCTCCACATCAACATCTTGGAGCTCCACGCGGTGTTCTGGGCCCTCAGGTCTTTTCTTCCGTCCCTCAAGGGCAAGGTGGTGAGGATCTTCACCGACAACACCACCACGATGTTCTACATCCGGAAGCAGGGCGGAACCAGGTCCCCGGCTCTATCCAAGGAAGCCCAAGATCTGTGGCATTGGGCCGTCGCCCAAGGGATGTTTCTGGTGCCTCTTCATCTGGCAGGAATAAAAAACACGATTGCCGACTCACTCAGCAGGGAGCTGCGCTCGTGCCACGAGCGGGAACTAAGCCAGGATCAAGTGGATCGACTCTTCCGACGATGGGGCGAACCCCAAATCGATCTCTTCGCGACGGCGTTGAATTCCAAGTGCCGGAGGTTCTCCAGCAGGTTCCCCCAGCCGAGGAGCATGGGCGATGCTTTCTCGTTCCCCTGGGACGGCCTATTTCTTTATGCGTTCCCTCCGCTGCCGTTGCTGCTCCAGCTCATCAACCAGCTCAAGAGGTCCCGGTGCAGGATGATCCTCGTCGCACCGGCGTGGCCGAGACAGATCTGGTTCCCGGACCTTCTGGACTTGTCAACGTCCCCACCAGTTAAGCTGTCGATGGACGCAGACCTTCTCTCCAGAGAAGGAGGCGCCATTCTTCACCACAACCCGGAGTCGCTGAACTTGCAGGCCTGGCTCCTGCAGCACTAGAGTTTGGAGGGTACGACATCCCGGCCGACTGCAGAGAGGTTCTTGCAAAGGCCAGGGCGTCCTCAACTCTCAAGTGCTACAGACATAAATGGAAGAGGTTCTCTGTCTGGTGCCGTGCACAGAAGATTAACCCTCTGCGGATTACGGCCCCTCAAGTACTGCCATACCTACTGTCGCTGGCCAAAGCTAGACTGACTCACGCCTCCATCAAAATACATCTGGCTGCAAACTCCCGATATACCAGGATGACGGGACGGGCGTCCTTGTGGTCTCATCGCCTGGTGAAAGAATTCATGAAGGGACTATTCCGATCGTTCCCGCCGGTGAAGGCTCCTGCCCCGGCGTGGGAGCTTAATGTGGTGCTGACCAAGCTCATGGGGGCCCCATTCGAGCCTATGCATTCGGCGCCTTTGAAGTTCCTGTCATGGAAGACAGCTTTCCTCGTGGCCATCACCTCTGCACGACGAGTGGGAGAGATCCAGGCCCTATCTTGCAAGCCTCCATACTTGACTTTTCATGACACGAGGGTGGTGCTGAGGACACACCCATCCTTTATGCTGAAGGTGCCATCGGACTTCCACCTCAACAAGCCCTTGGTGTTGCCAGTTTTCTTCCTGTCGCCTTCGTCGCCGGCCGGGAGGACTTTGCACTCGCTGGATATAGCTAGAGCGCTGAAGTTCTACATGGACCGCACAAAGAGTTTTCGGAAGACGTCACAGCTGTTTGTGAACTTTGGGACTGTGAATCAAGGGAAGGCTCTCTCGAAGACTTCCATTTCCAGATGGCTCTCCGGCTGCATCATGCACTGTCACCGGTTGGCAAACCGACAGCTGCTTGGCCATCCGAGAGCCCATTCGACCAGAGCGATCGCTGCTACCACGGCGTTCCTGTCTGGTGTGCCCCTGCTGGACATCTGCAGGGCTGCGACGTGGAGGTCGACGCACACCTTCACAAGATTCTACTGCGTCGATCGGGACTCCAGGGAGGAGTCCAGGGTCGGCCAAGCAGTGCTGCGCAACCTGTTCGCCTAAGGTGAGCCTGGTGAGGAGGTAAGAGTTGCTTAATGTTGAGTTGTTGTATTGCTTAATGTTGAGCCTGTTGCCACCTCCCGTGGTTGTGCATGTGTGTACTGCTATGTATTCTCTTATTCATGAGCATGTGAATCCATGCCAGACCCCATGCTGGAGAAGGAACAAGTTACTTACCTGTAACTGTTGTTCTCCAGCATGGGTCTGGCATGGATTCACATACGAACCCTCCCGCCTACCCCTCTGCGGCTCTTCACTTGGTCATACTGCCACTTTACGTGCTACCAAATCTGAGGATGGCTGCCGGAGGCGGGGCTTAGGGGGAGGGCAGTCATTGGCTGGGGGCAGTATGACCCAGAGACCAGTGATTGGTTACTACTAAGAAAGACAAATCAGAAACGAAACTGATACTGATTTTTTTCTATACCGAGGATTCCCGGCCTGACGACGGGGAATATTCATGAGCATGTGAATCCATGCCAGACCCATGCTGGAGAACAACAGTTACAGGTAAGTAACTTGTTCCTACTTGGGACTGGGCCTCGGCCAATAATTGTACTTGCATTGCAATGTATACTTTACAGGTATACCATTTGTGCTTGTAATGTGCACATTATTGCATGTTACTTTCTATGCATGTGATTTGAATATAAATTATATCAGAGCCCTCAAATGTAGACAGCA
This sequence comes from Ambystoma mexicanum, assembly GCF_040938575.1. Lineage (NCBI taxonomy): Eukaryota > Metazoa > Chordata > Amphibia > Caudata > Ambystomatidae > Ambystoma > Ambystoma mexicanum. Next base: position 1,143,419,416 of record NC_090935.1, on the reverse strand, counting down.
GTTGCTTTGGGATTTATATACTCGTACTCGCTCCCGCTCTACCTTTAGCGCTGCACTTCATAGAATATTGGGTCTAGTTATCACAAATGAACTTCTATAGCAATCAACACTGCGCCTGAATACTATAGATGTAACATGACTTAACATTCAACATAACGCCTGGCAATGACAATACACGATTCATCGCCGCTAATAATTCGATATTCGTCTAAATTATTAATTCTATAGGCACATGCAGTGCAATGCTCTGCCTTTTCATATATGTTTGCTCTACAGCCTGCTCAGGAGCACACATCCCAAAGCATTTAGAAGCCTTAACCATGGCAGTAATGTGCTCTACATATATATCAAGTCCTTTCAGCTAATATTGTTGATGAATACATTTGTTTTCAGGAGAGTTTCTCTTTATGATATTATATGATAGTTTATTTACGTAGCGCCTATACACAATGTGTTTCAAAGCGCTTCAAGGCAAGGGAGGGAACAAGGGAAAATACAATGACATTCTTACAGGCCATGAACAGTAAGGATGTGAAATTAACTATCGCACTCGGCCTGACGACATTTCAGATAGTGCAAGTGCTAAGACATAGATAAGGGAGGGGGAGAGTGGGAAGGAAATGCATGGAACAGACATGTGACTACCGTATTAGGCCTGACGACATTTCTGGTAGAGCCAGAGAAAAACAAAAGGTGAGGGAGAGGGGTGCAGAAAGGGAGGGGAGGAACAAAACAAGCGACTAACGTACTAGGCCTGACAACATTTCAGATAGTGCTTGGGTGGGGGAACAGTAAGGGGATGGGGGAGCGACAGACGAGGTTGCTATCATACTAGGTCCAGGGACAATTCTGATAGAGTAAGTGCATAGAAGAAAGTAAGGGGAGGAGGGGAGGTGATAGGAAAAGGGAGAGGGGAGGAGAGAACAGAGAGTAAGCAGTCAAAAAGAGTGGAGAAGCGAGAGGGGAGAGCGAATACAATTGCAGAAGTCAGTAGTAACATATAATGTTGCAAGTCTGGATACAAGATGAAGATGGGAACAGCATGATTCAGGGCCACCATGAGTACAAGATGCAAAGGAAGTCCAGCATGAGAGTTGAGAAAGGGTGACACACTGTGAATTAATGAAGTCCATAAAAGTAAAATCCAGCATTGTCCACAAGACGGTGATGGTCTATATTGATCTGCAGATAGCATTTGAATCTGTCCCTAGGCATAGATTGTGGGCACTATTGGTAGATTTATCAATTCCAATCAGCCTGATGCAGGCAATGTCCCACATCTATTCTGACAAGTTTGGTGTAGTCCGCTTGGGTTCTGAAGGACCATGTACCTCTTTGTTTTCCATCAACAGAGGCCTTAGGCAAGGCTCTGTGATGCCCCCTACCCACGCACCATTATTCTCCTTATTCATCAACAATTTAGCTGTACTCTTTAATGCCGTGGAGGCAGATGCATCTATGTTAAAAAGATAAAAAAGTGCGTATCTGCTCTAAGCAGACGATGTAGAATTGGTGTCCAAAACTCCTAAGGGACTCCAAATGCAGCTGAATGCCTTTTCCTATAGGTGCAAGGAAAAGAAGTTAAGTATTGGCATCTCCAAAACCAAAGTGATTACCTTTTTCCTACCAAAAAATTCTCCTGTTTCATGTTCGATGTGTTCTGTTGTTACACTGTAAAGCGCTTAGGATTAAAACGCTATATAAATAAAATAAATACAAATAGAAACAAACCTTTCATGTCGGCGGGATACCATTAGAGGAAGTGGTGGGTTTTGCCTACTTGGTACGAATACAAAATACACATAACTGGCAGAGTCAAATACAGAAAAGTGAAACTCCACTGGCTAGGAGGGCATGGCGGTGACAACATTTTCCAAGTACTATGGAAACAGGACAGTATTGCATGCAATGGAAGTTTACAAAATGTAGGGCACCACTGCTGCGATCTACGCCTCGGCATTGTGGGGGCACGCTGACACTAGTACCCTGGAAAAGGAAGAAAATTGAATTTTTAAACAGCTTTTGTGTCTTCCAAGTAGTGCTCCAAAGGCTCCCACTATAATGGAGCTGGCATGGTATGGTATTCAATATTATGTGAAATTAAGGCTATTATATTGGCTCAAAATTAGGAATGTCTACGTACATGATGACATGCAAGATGTCTTAAGCTAGCCAGGGGCAGCAAAATGATCATGGTTTTGTTACATTAAAGAAATGGTGAAGAAAATGAATATACCTTTGCTTTGGAGTGATCCCATTGAATTGGACCCTGTTATAAAATGTGTTGAGACATAGCAGAGAAGATAAACAATAACGCCAACCACTTCCACATTATCAACCTATACTGGAACCTTCTGCAAGCCGGCACAAATGTATTTATAGACGAAGTCTCATCAGTAATCGACAAATTACTGTTAGCCAATGAGACATCAAACATCATAATATGCAGAGACCTAAATACCAACTGTGTCCGTTTACTATAAAAACACTGAGGCTATTTATACACATGACAGACAGTGTGGCCTCAAGATGGATGCTGGAGATGGATGTAAGAAACCTCGTAATGCTAAACAGAAACACCATTGGCGATATACCGGTCAACCCAACATGGGGAAGAAATAAGCAAAATTCCACTCTGGACTACTTTTTCGTATCTGGTAAAATCCACCAAATGATCTCATCCCTGCTTATAGTGCCCATGGTCCATAGCGACCACGAGATGGTGATTCTGTCTCTAATAGGCTCGAGGCAGATGGAACTTAGACCATGGAACTACCGGCTCTTGGTGGGGTCCTCCAGAATAAGGCTGAAACTTCAAATAGAAGATGTATCTGAGATCAAAAACATTTACATTAATGAAGAACACGGAGTGGAATATGCCCACTTGCTACAACAATTTGTAGAAAAAAATCAAGGACCGCGAAATTGCAGCTTTGTTGATAAACACAAATTTGATGTGGAGGTCATGAGACATAAGCGGGCCCTACACACTTCTATAAGAAACATAAGAACTAAGGATGCCATAAGTTACCTGCAAGCAAAGCGTACTGCTAAACAAAAATATAAAAATTGGCTGAGAGCCCATAAAGCTTTAATGTTCCAAAGCGACGCAGAACGTATGATGAAAAAGATGGGAAACAAAAACTCAGCCGAGTTTTGGAAAATTTTGAACAACGAAGGTGCCCCTCAGTCAGCTCTGATAACTAATATGGTCCCCGAAACAGTGTGGCTATCCGCCTTCTCAGAACTTTACAGGAAAAAAGGCAAGTGGACGCACCCTTCAACCCCGACACTGGAAAAATGGAATCTTAACTTCACCAAAGAAGACGTCCTGCTGACAATTAACAATGCCAGTGTCTCGAGGGCCCCTGGACCATATACCTGACCAATTTCACCTTAAAACTAAACCCTGAAATATGGGCTGTGGTGTGCAAAGAGCTTTTCAACAGAATTTGCAGCATGTGTGTCACTCCAAAATCATGGAAGAAAGCTATAATAGTTCCTATTTTCAAAAAGGGAAATCATTTAGAGCCATAAAAACGTCCGCCCTATAGCGCTCTTGGATGTGCTGGGGAAAATCTATGCCTCAATGCTCCAAAAGAAACTATCAGCTTGCATTTCAGACAGTGGTCATATGGACGCTAGACAGACTGGCTTTGTAAAGGGAGAAGGATTCGGCTTAAATCTCCTGTTACTAAACTTGTTAAAAATGGAATCTATAAGATCTGGGAGAAAGGTTTATTTAGCTCTGATAGATTTCTCCCACGCCTTTGACTCCATTGATCGAGAACTCCTTTGGTCTAAGATGTCGAACTGGGATGCCCTGAGAACCTATTAGCTGCAATTAAGGAACTCCACACCGCCACTACCATCAGGGTGCGATTAGGTCAGAGTGGATCGTTAACGAATGAAATTAACACCTACTGCGGCGTGAAGCAAGGCTGTCCTTTGGCGGCAATAATTTTCCACCTGTTCTTGTCAGACATTGGCAGTGCAATTGATGAACCTCGATCATTCTCCCCAAAAATCCTTGGGTCTGCATTAAGTTGGATGCTATATGCGGACGACCTGATCTTGTTAGATTCCACACCAACTGGTCTCCAACGAAAAATGAATGCAGTAAAATGCTATGCGGAAAGCAATGGTCTGGTCATCAACAATGCAAAGAGCGGAATACTAACGTTACAGAACCTGCACACAAGTGCGCACGGAAACAACAAAACATTCAAATGGCACTTAGGAAAAGAGTCTCTAAGCCAGTGGTATTCAAACTGTGGGTCGCGACCCCCTAGGGGTCCGCGGGTGCATCCCAGGGGGGCCCTGAGAGCTCAGCATGAAAAAGATTTTTTTTTTTTTTTTTTTTTTTAGATTGGAAGAAATGGGCAGGGGTGGCCCACATGGGCGGGCTGAACCATGAAACTGTCTCAGGCAACAATGAAAAAGTGGCCCACAGTTGTAAATGGATATTCATTCCTTTAGTCACAGACTGGGCCTCATTACTACTATGGCGGACCAGTAACAACGGTGCTGGTAAGCTACCGGCACCGTTGCTACCGTTCCGCCATAGTAAGAGTTGTGCTCGTGGGTGCTTGACAGCCCCCGCCAGGTCTGACCTCAGCTCGTCGGATGCACCGGCACCGTTATTAACGGTGCCGGTGCATCCGAGCTCCCCCTTCCCATTTGAGCCATATGGGGCTCAAATGGGAATGGGGATCTACCGGCACCTTCGAAAGGGCAATTATCATGTCCGCCTAACTCGGCATGGCCTAGTAATTGCCCATTCGCGGGTGCCAGACCCGTATGCAACTCCAGTGGCAGCCGTGCCGGTTTTACCGGCACAGCTACCGCCAGAGTAGTTAGGAAGCCCACTGTTTCAATAGTACCCAAAGGGGTGCTTTGTGTTAAAATGTAAGTAAATTGTGATATATTCAGCAACAATGGTCAACATTACTAACTGCATAGTGGCCCCTCACCCATTATGGAGGAGCTAAGGAGCCAGCCCAGTGAAACAGTGAGCACTCCCTCAGCTGCTTTATCCAGCTAATGGAGTGCTCCTGGGCTGGCTGAACTGTAAAAGGGAAACACTGTTTCCCTTTGACAGTTCAGTTTAGTTCCCCAGCCGCACATGCTCACTGAGCCATGCAAGTGCTGGGGCGTTTTGCTTTGCCAGCATTGCATAGCTCATTGGAAATGCTGGCTGGGGCACTGCATGTCTGTATGTCCGAGGGGGAGCTCCTGCGCCTCCTCGCACATACGGACAGAGCAGCTGGAGCAGCACCCACACACAGGCCAATGCAGAAGGTACGTTTATGTTCATTGTTTTTATTTAAACATGTGTATGGATGCGTTATGAGTGAGTGTATGGTGATGGATGCTCATGTGAATGATAGAGTGATTGCTGTATGAATGTGCAGCGCCTTGCATATACACATAATCATGTTCATTGTGTTAGGACCAGTGGGGCCCAGGGGACAGGGATGGTATCTTTTTACCGGACATCTATCATTCAAAACCCTCTGCCTTGTCCACAAGGCTTTCTGGGGCCTCGGTCCAAAATACCTTCAGCTATTCCTCCGCAAATACCTCCCCTCTCGAGCTCTTCACTCCTCTACCTCCAACTCCCTCAGGGTCAGTCGTTTATCAAAGAAACGAGCTGGGGGTAGATCTCCGTCTTCGGCTGGGGCCTCCCTCTGGAACAGCGCCCTGCCACTCTAAAACTTGAGGAGAACCATCTTTCTTCCTGCACTTATCAGACCTACCCTGTCTGCTGCCTTAAACGTAGCACTTGCAAATTGCTGGCTGCACTACCACTGTTTGTTGCCTTTATTATTTATTTATTGTTATTTATCTGTTTCTCCTCTGCTTCGCACTTTCCACTTCTCCCCCCTTCCATGCACTTTTCCCCTCACACTTGCGCGTTCTCAATGTCACTGGGCCTAGTAAGATCGCTGTTTTATTCTCCTCTGTTCCCCTCCCTTGCCTTGTCACGCTCTGAAACACTTGTGTACGAGCGCGATAGAAATAAAATATCAATACCTGCCCCCTGGACTCCCAGCAACAATTGCAAACTGTTTGGCTATTTACCCATTTTTTGTTAAAAGTATGCTCTACAATGCAACATTTTAACCTATTATTTAAAAAAAAAATCACAGGGGGAAACCCCCCCGAACCTCCCCTTAATGCCCCTCCACTTAAAAAAGATTCACCAGCCGCCACTGGCCCTCAGACTGTGTTGGGAACGGGATGGGGGAACCGAGGGACTATGGTGGGAGCACAATGGGCGGGAACCATGGGATAGTGATGGGAGCAGAGTGGGGAGAGCCCTGGGTGTGTGATGGGGTGGGGAGAGACCAGCGACTGGGTAGGAGTGGGATGAGGGAGCCCAGCGACTTTGATGGGAGCAGGTGACGGCGCGCAATATATACTGTCCATTTGGCATTTCTGGGGGGTCCCGACCTGCCCAAATTTTGCTCAGGGGGGCCCTGGCCAAAAAAGTTTGAAGACCACTGCTCTAAGCACTGTAGAAACCACCAGATATCTTGGGATGCAGATTGGCGCAAACATAAATGATGGGCACTGAATGGAGACCGCAAAAATAAAATGTTGCCAAGTTGCCTGCCAGGCCTCGATTCTAAACAGAAAATTTGGGAAGTTCTCACTAAGGCTGGTGATAACATTCTACCAACAGAATGTTGTTCCAGCCCTGATTTACGGAGCAGAAAACGCTTTTGGATGTCCGAAAAAACTGTGGTGAACCCTAAAACACATATTTTGGGTGAAAACACTTCATCTATCCAACAACGTTTCAACAGCGTGTATAAGATACGAGCTAGGGCTGATCTCAATCAAAGCCTGGATCTGTTGGAACACTCTTGCGTTATACAGGAAAACCATTGTGACAAATATTACTCCGCAATTTAAAATTCTGAGAAATCCCAGTAGTGGCCATCCGGAATGCTTACTATCCTTATGGAGTACAAGATGTGAGGAGTTGCTGGCAAAGTACGGAACAGATCTTACAACGCTTCAAGACAACCCAGACGCAGCAAAGAGGAAGATCTGGAGACTAGACTGGATCCTAACTGGTGAAGAAGGAAGTGCAACTAAAATAATGAAAGATGCGCCCTGCGAAGCCAGAGCATACAATAAACTGCTAAACTATGTAGCGCTCTTCCCTGATAACAAAAGAAGATCCACTTACATGCGCTTTTGCTTAAATCTGCTAAAGACGAAAGAGAAAACTAAGAACTGGGCTGGCATGGACAGGTCGAACGTGATCTGTAAGCTCTGCGAACTCAATGAAGAAACGACTAAACATCTTGTCTTATTTTGCCCCCTACTCCGAACACACAGATCGAAATGTCATGGCCTCCTGATGGAAGAACTGTCAACGAGGAATGCCGAAGAATGGTGGCAATTGATGTCTAATGGGGGAAATAAAAAACGGACAATTGCCCTAACATTTCTCTTAGAGGAGATCGAAAAATGTCTCGAAACCATGGACTGGTTCTGCTTAAGGTTTATTAGGGTGGCTGAAGCTTCTTTCTTGTTGGACTGAGAAGTTTAATGTATGTAACTGGTATGATGGAACTTGAATGTTTTTCTTTCTGTTTTAAAGGCTTGTAAAGGCCAATAAGATTAAAACAAAATTAAAAAAGAGATGCTTTTGATAGATGCTTTAGAAAAGTTCTTTGGAGCACAAACGCTGGCAAAATGGTGTTACTCTAGTATCTTGATGTTAAATGTGACTTCAACCTTAGAAACTTATTTGGATATACCCTGCTCTAAAACTACAAAATCATTATTGCCCAAATTGAGACTGAATATTTTATCATTCCTGGGTTTTAAAGCACATTGGCATGCAATGCAAGTTCTGTAAAACTTGGGAACAAAACGTTGAGGATTTTATCTGTATTTGCTCCTTGTAGAATGGACAGACAAAACAGTATTTTCAACCGTTGTTCAACAAGTTTTATTTAAGGACAACGGAGGACGGCCTGTGGCTAATCAAAAGGCATCTTAGGAATGTGATGTAATTGCAATACTCAATTATCTTGACAAGCTTCGAAAATACGTCTGAAATGTTTCACTGAGAACTGATTTTGTAGCAACGTAGTGTCTCGTGTCAAATATGCTATCTTGTAATCTATTGTGTTTTACCTATTAGAGGCTATTTTGTAATGATCTATGTAATGTTATGATGTTATGTAAAATTGTATGTGAATAACTTTGATGGCTTGGCCGAAATACAGGATATGTCAAGTAACATAACATACCTGCGATGCGACAAAGTTGAATGTGGGCGGTTCAGTGCCCTTGATCTTTCATATCATCATTCTTGTGACAGCCTCTCACTGAAGTGTTCTGAATAAATCACTTGGCGTTCATCACATGGTCTCTGTCTAAATGTTTACTAAGGTGCTGCACGTTTTCATATAAGTAAGGCCTGGGACGAGGGCGCCAGGTGAGGAGGCAATGGCTCGATTACTTACTGGATATGCAGAGTCCAAAGCTTTCGCGTCACAGTCCTCTTCCCTCCCTTGAGCCCTATGTGTTGCTTGGTTACATACAGAACGACCCAGTGAAGTGGCGGGAATTATGGCTCCAGGAGCAGAAGGGGTAAGGATGTGAACTTGGGATGGAAGTGGGATTAAAGGTTTTTAGAGAATTCCGTCTATCCCAAGCTTGGAAGGGTGTTAGGGTCTATCCGGAGGCGGACAACATGTGTAAGTAAGGACTGTGACGGGGAAGCCGTGTCTCCCGAGTTATGAAGATTAACATCAATTAAGCTGTGGATTAAAGGAATGTACAAGGTAAAATAATTACGTTTCAAATTGACAAAGTAAAAATTACGACATGTATTAATTTACTTGTTCTAAAAAAAATGAACTTCTGTCCAAATATATGCATTTGTATATGAAAGTGTAATTTCCACATGGGGGCTGCAGCCTTCCATCTCTCCTAGCTGCGTCACATTTGCTCTAAAGCACGCGGCTCCGTGACAGGGTGGTTTGAGCTATATAAAGTTTTATTTAAAAAAAATGTAAGTCGGTTTCTTTTATGCTCGGCATGCCCCCACACTCGTTCCAGGCATTGTTTTAACCTTCTATTCCAAGTGCAGTAAAGACTATGATATAATTAAGGCTAGAAAATCGAACAGGGCAAGGTGACTTGTTTAGTTAAGTTTAACATCAGGCGATGGTCGTAGCATTAATCAAGCGTAATATTTTATTTCAGTAGTCAGTAGCGCGGGAAATAGATAGCTGAAGTGAGTGTCGCTCGAGCTGAAGGCCACGCGATAGATAAGATGGCTGACAGTATCGAGTACGCATCTTGGCGAAGGCTGCTTCTCGTGACGGGTTTGTGTTTGCTTCTTTCTGCTGCAGAGGGACGGATGCTGATCCACCAGGATATTCCTTCTATCAGCAGCAGGGGGCACCTGGAGAGCGCGTCTGACTTGGTGATGGACCCTTCCTACTACAGCAACTTCTACCAGCCGTCCCTCTACCCTTACAACAACTATCTGTACAACTACCCGCAGTACCAGATGGCAGTGGCCTCGGACGCCGCTGGCAGTGAAATGGGGGGCACGCTGGGCAGCTCCCCGGCGAAAAACAGCTTTCGGAGCCTCCCAGCAAGTTACATGTCCGGCCAGTCGGGGAGCCAGTGGCAGGTACTGTGAAACAGCAGCCTATTTCCATTGCATATACAGGCGTTGAACGCACAATGTTGTTCTGTGGCCTTATTGTTCATGACTATACTATTCACTCTCTTTGACCTTTTGTGAACCAGTGAACAGACAGCTTTCAGCGCAAATTGTCGAGACTTGAGATCCAAAGGCAAACTTCGCTGGTGCAGCAGAAGTTATTTCCTCTGGGAGAGCCCCAACTTCTAACAGCAAATATCATCATTTCCCAGTGGAGAGCATTTAAAGGCGTGATGTCTTAAATGTCGTAACTAGTGTTGTTTTTGGGTTATATCAGGCCCAGAGACATTTATTCACCAAACTACCAAGTGACATCACACAACCGTAGACATTACAAGAAGTGATCTTATATGACCATGGATCCTGATGATTTCCTAGGAACTGACGTCAAACGACCTTTGACCTATGCTTTCGCAGTAAGTGACGCTGCAAATGTAAAAAACACATTTCAATATGATTTAGATTGCTCAAATATTTCTTAAAACAGGCAAATAAGACTATTGTAGTTACCAGCAATATTTTAACTAGGGTGAATGGGGAGAGGCCGAAGTATATGATGTATGTTTCTCCAGCATTGGATCTTGTGATTCTATGAAATATACCAATGCTGGAGAAATACAATTACAGGTGGGAAATACAATTACAGGTACGAACTAAAACGTCCTGGTTAGGTCATTTCACATTGGAGCTCATTCATGGAATTATTTGCGCCGAAAAACAGGGATTTGTGCGCCATTCTACCCGCAAATCCCTGTTTAACAAATGGGGGTTTGCAGCCAGAATGGCGCACAAATCCCTGTTTTTCAGCGCAAATAATTCCATGAATCAGCCCCATTATGTTGAGGTTTCATTGTAGTGTTTTGCTTTAAATGGGTAATTTTGAAGCGCCTTTGAAGCAACCATAAGACAGCAGGTAGCAACCCCCTAAACATGCAAAAAAAAAGAATACGGGTAGACTTGGAAATCTAATCTGTTAACTAGACCATACACCCTTTTTTTGACCCAACATTCACACAATACCTCTTATTAACAGGACACTGTGTCTGCGGCCCCGGATGAGAAGGCTATTCAAAGGCTGAATTATGTAAATTAAATCCCATAAGCATCTCCCCTCAGTCTAAGAGGATTCCTTGCGCACACAGCAATATAACCATTAAATTATAGGCCCTAGTAGGACCCGGAACCTCTAGCTAAATGTGCCCATGTTTCCTTTCATCTTTCCCATCTATATAACCTGGCTGATAGGGGTTTAAGGAAGTAAGTAAACCGGCTTTGTGTACTGTGTTTTCTTGGGCATGTTTTCTACATGCCTTGTCTCACCATGACACTGTGGAAGGCTCAAACATCTGACTGTGGCTAAGCCATAGACAGGCTTTGTGTCCCGAAACACAAGCCTAGGGTTTTGGTAACCATTATATAAACGAGGAAACATACAAATTTGAGGTTTTTTGTTTGCTTTTCAGAAAGCTTTTGCATACTTGGCCAATTCGGATTTCTGACATGCAACCCCTCTCAAATGTTGTTTGGGGACTATGGAGGTAAGTAGAAGGTCTTTGCCATCTGTGTTTTCTTGGGCATGGCTTCAAAATGCCCAGATGCAACATGCAAAGAGTACATTTCAGACATACTCCCTGATGCAGTGACCTCCTCTTCTCCAGCTATCCTTTCGGTGCTGCTCCCCATAGAATGCAGTTGAGTGAGTCCCACAATACATTGTTTCCAATAGTACACACAGCTCCTCTACCTTTTCCTTCTCATGCCTTCCTGTGCATCTTATCTATTCCCCGCCTTCATCCCAACTATCTACACAACTGTACTCTTCCCTCCCACTACTGAATGTTCTATCATACTCCTCTTTTGCCTCTCCGACAAGCAAAAGCGCTTCAACACCATAAACTATGGCAGGAGGCGCTATGCAAATGCCACATAACAATATATGTTACGGGCGAGGTCAAGACATGAAAGGGGGTCACCCAGAAGAAGCAGCCTATACCAGGGCCCGGTACACTCAAATGTGGCCAATTGCTTTCTACTTATGCCAGTTTTAGCTTGACACATAAGGTACAGCCATTTATATGATGCATACAGCCGACATTCTCAGGTGCTGCCTTAATATGCCAGCGCTCTGAGGCCTTCGGGTGAGCGGCGCTATGTAAAAAATAGACAGGTGTAGACACCTATACTTGAATACTGCCATTTTATAACTGTTATCGCCTCATATGCCACCTATAATCATAGTATGCTGGTAGGCTACATTTTGATATATCCAGGCTCTACCATCGTATGACAACTGCAGCCTCCAGTTCCTCAGAAATGCAATTCAATGCCAGTTTTTGTCTCACCCCTGGTATTGTCACCCGACAGTTTCACTTTCAGCTTCTCTCACATATATGGGGACAGGTGTGGTAACGTATATTATATTTAGCACCTCCCTGGTTATTCAGTGCCATCTAGCACTAGAATTTTGTGAAGACTGTCCTGAAGAAAGTGGTTCCACTCATATTATACCACTGAAACCGGTAGACAGTAGTTGGTGCATCTAGCAGGCACAAAAATACCTTACTAAGTATGAGCAGCCGTCACTCCCAACTTCCTGTTGTCTAACATTGTCCACAGCAGGTTGAGAGTTCTCCTTTTTTAATAATTGGTGTTTATGGTTGTATTATATTTACTTATTTCTTAACCAGAGAGATCCTAGGGAACTCCAGTTAGTCTATAAGCTAATAAAATGTTTTGTATCCTGAAATAGACGGCTGACCTTTTGCAATAGGTATCACTCATTTCCCTTCTTCCTTTTAATCCATCTGAATGAAAGAAAGTGGTCTAGAAGGGAAAGGTTGAAAACGTACTCACCCGACCAAGTGAAACTATAGCTACCTATTTCTTATATGGTCTACTTTTAGATAAGCGGCACATCAGCGCTTTCCAGTATTAGCCCACTGTTAGGCAGTTTTAGATAGAAAACCACTCTATCCTTGTGTCTTTCTGAATAGCTGTTAGTCCCACCTATGACCATAGGGTGACTGAGATGTATGTTGCAGAGAACTTCTATACAGTTGTGTTCTGCCCCTTTGTGTTAAAAACTTGACGAGTTATGGCAAAAACCCTGTTCACTGATAAATTGGCCCCATTAGTGTTATTATTGTTACCATGTATACCATTTTGCCTCAAATGTGCATGTACCATCTTAAGCCAAATGTAGCCTTAAATGCTTCAGTATTGCCCTTTAATGCCAGTCAATGCCTTAAATGCATGGTATAGTCACTGTATGTACTGTGCATCCTCACATGGTCATGTGCTGCCATCATATGCCAAGTGAACCCTTAAAACGCTCGGAAAGTGATATTAGCAAATGCTGTTAATTGCTCTTAGGCATAATATAGTCACCATATGTGTGGTACAGCCTCACACATGCCGGTGCCGACAGATGCCAGGTGAAGCCTCATTTGCCCCAGTAATACCATGCAGGCTCAGCTTACGCCTCATAAGCATGGTATAGTCAACATATGTAATTTGCAGTTCCGCACAATTCTGTATCAGCACTTAACTGGCTCTCAGAATGCAGTACCTTTTTCCGACCACTTATTTTGGTCTTTTCTGCTGGCTCTTCCCCGGGGCAACACTCTACCATCATCTTCTTCTGAGCCGGGTGCCCACATGGCATCTTCTTCCGGGGCCCTTTGTTTTTCCGCACGCACCACATGAGGAACTTGGTGACGCAGTGCGAACAGGAAGGCAAGTTTCCACCTCTTGTCCCTCCCATAGCCACTCCTAGGAGGCTGCAGGGGCTTAGGAGAGAGGCAAGGGGAAAGAACTGATCAAAGTAAACCTCAGAGCAAGCCGACTTTCTCTTCATCTCTGCAGCTCTGGCCCTGCATCTCCGAACCAGGGATCGGAGTGACAGCACTATTGCTTGCAACAGGGTCACCAGGGGTAGGAGCCACTACCCCGGGTTACACACCAAATGATGTCTCTGATGAAATCCCATCCTTCCTCATCTCTGGAATCGCCTGAAAGAAGATCTTATCAAAAGCTAACAAAATACCCGATCACTGTACAAAATACTAGAAAAAAGACAACAAAAGACAGCTATCTGAACAATGGAAACGCGGCAGAACATTTAATGTCATAAAATTATAATAATTAATAGTATGCCCAATTTAAATGCTCACTCACATCTACACAGTGTACTAACTACGCTTTTCATATGAGCTTTTTAAAAATATTTTATTTTCCTTGCAAATAAAGAATGCTAAAAGTCTGTAAGCATATATAGGTCATCTTTTATCACATAGTGCTTAGCTATATCGAGCTAAATGTGTGTGATGTTACTGCACACTCATGTAAGGAGTTCAGGAGTAGGCAAGCCTTCCCTGTCATCAAATAAGGGTATCCTATATATACGGGAGAGGTGAGGGTCCCCCAGGTAGGGGTGAGGGCATCACATAGGGGAGGTTCTCCTCAGGAGTACTTACATCCATTTTGTTTACAATAGGTTGGTACCTCATCGAACATAGATGGTTGTATACTAATTGACCTTTTCACAAATGACCTCGGGAGAATTGACCGTGGGAGAATTTACCTAATCTAGAAGGTTAATTAGGACATATGTGCTGGGGAAACCCCCCCGCAACCCCTCACCCAATCCAAAACCCCTTGCCACCGCCCAACCAATCCCCTTATATTATTTATAACCCAAAACCAACCCAATACATATATAAAATAACTAAAATAATATAAAGGTCAATTGTGCAGAAGGTCAATTAGGACCACTATAATTAGGTCAATAGTGCAAAAGGTCAGTTGTAAAAGGTAAATTTGGGTAATACCACATAGGCACCTTTAAATGAATACGGTCTACTCCTACATGGACTACCACTTAGTTTGACATTTATGAACAGTTTAGCATACACAGGGCTGCAAGCAAATAGAAACACAATCCCTGAAACTGGTGTACCCAGGAGCCCTGCAACCCAACGAGCCCCACCATCCACCAACCTATCACTTGAAGCGACATACACAGAATGTCCATGCATGGTCTATACTCCATCACTCGCTCGACCGTGCAGGCAATGTAATCCACATTACCTCGGTGACATCCATTCAGCCTAGACCCTCTCAAACCTACAGGCTAACTAACAGTCGCTTATCCCTCATCTGTATGTTCAAATGACAACTGGAGAGGATGGTTACCAAATAATGGTACCGTGTTGGACACGCAGGTTGTTGTTAACTATCTACTTGCACCCCTAACATCTGGCCAGGCAGTGTGTCTATAACGGGTCCTGCACCCTGGGTTTCCAAAGCTCTCAGTGTATGCCCCAGAGATGAAATCTCATCCCGCTTCAATGCTTGCATGGCAGGCAGCATTTACAATTAAACACCCAAGAGTGTTTATTTGTAATTGTTAGTCGCTGCTTGCCAGGCGAGCATGACATGCACTGCTCACAATTAAAAGTAAACGCTGCCTGCCAGGCAGCGTGTACTCTGCTCGATTGGAGTGCAAAGGTGCAGGGCAAAAGGTAGAGTACGCATGCCACCTTTCGCCATGCAAATGCCGAAATGTGGCCGTAAGGAGCGGCCTGCGTGTTTGTCAACACGTAATAGCTCCCCGCTGGAAAATTATAAATTGGAGCAACATGAGCTCCACTGAGTTAACGTTATGTAGGTATGTTTGCATGACACTGCTTGGCCTGAGGAATCGGTTTCGGTCATCTATCTGTGGCATTTGATTTTTGGGGTCAAATCTAACCGGAAATGGTAAGAAAGTAAAACAAGAATAAGCAAGCGAGACAGCATGTGTGAAAGAGGCAGGGAAATGATGGAATAGCAAGGCTCAGAAGTATACACTGAAACGATTGCCATTCATGAGGACCCCGATCCAACAACATAGAGTTTTTCTCAGAGACCGCTGTCTAGGCGAGGTTAATTCCTCAGAATCACCCACTCGATAAGCCAAATAGCTAAGCTCCCTCTTGTCTGAACGCACGCTTCTGTTATGGTCTTCCAGCTCTGTGATACCTTCAGGGTCATTAGGTGCTGTTGAAATGACTCGGATCAGATCAAACACAAGCCAATTACGCCTCATTACGCAACATCCATTCACTTTCACTGGGTGAGGCTATTAAAGTCTGCACTAAGCCCTATTGCCAAAAGACACTATACAAGACTATCCGATGCAGGCTGTCACTTTGCAGAGAACTCTCTTGGCTAATCCCATCTGGCCATAGGGTAGTCAAGCTCCCTGGCGTCCACCAGCGATTAAAGTAACCTACACCCGACACCATATAAACAATCACATTCCCTCAAACCAAAGCAGATTCAGACACATTTAGGGGCAGGTTCACAAACAGTGCTACAAGTAAATAACAGTGCAGAGGATAGATGCTGCACCTTAGGAAATGTCCGCGTCATCTTATTCTCAAAGGTGATAGTGCATTTCTTGAGGCTGTGGTGCCATGGAAATGATCTGCTAGCCAGCCCCCCATTTCTTGAGGCTTTGCTGCCATGGAAATGATGTGCTAGCCAGCCCCCCCTGCATCATGTGCCTGCCTGGCTCCCAGCAGCCACGTGGTACTGGGAGCGCATTTCACAGTGACAGGCCTTTATAGAGGCCTTCATCATGAAATATGCAACAGCAAAAAAAAGACATGTTTATCTCTTTGAGAGACCACACTGCTGATCCTCTTACAAAGTAAACGATAGGCTCAGGAATGAACCTGTCATGTATTGTACATTCCCCTGCGCCTGTTATAAACAAGCACAGGAGAATGGCATTGTGCTCTTTGCATTTTAAAGCGTATCTCGTTTGTGAATACGGGATGCACTTAAAAATGCACAGAGACGTTCCCGAATTTGCACAGATTTACAAAGTGGGTGAACGGATGCGTACACTCAAATGACCTTTGTCAACGGGGTGCATAATTTTTGACACAGGAGTTGAGATGCTTCATCACCCAAGTTTTGGGAATCTACGAACGTCGACTCAAAGGTACATTTTTCAAGTCACAGCAGTGGTTAGCTACTAGGTGGAGATGCTTTTCCAGACTCAACCAAAGTGGCAGCTACTGCCTACCCATCTGCCCTGCTCCTGATTCACCATGTTCTGAAATCGCAATCCAGATAAATTGATTGGGGTGGGGTTTATTGGAAGAACAAATATTCCTGTAGTATATATAAGGTACCAAGCAACATTTCTTCTTAAAATACAGGCATCCTTTAATCTATACCCACTGAAGATAGCTCATTATCAAACTGTGTGCCAGGATATAGAACGTGAAGAATGATAAGTTAACGGAAGGAGAGAAAATTGAATGCGGATGGAGAGAACTGAGTGAAGGCAAAAGACACCATTCAAATGGATTATGTACGCCCACGTATTCCTCATCTTTGCTACTTTGGAAAAAAAAATTCCACATCAGAGGGCGCTGTGCTCTATGTCGCGGCATTGATGTCCCTCGAGGGCTGCCGTAGAGTGTCGACGTCATCAGCAGTACAAATAGCTCGAGCTGCGTCCGTTGGCTTCAGTTCCGTTTTTCCAAAAGCTTTGCTTCGAGTGTTGAACAGTGCACTTCATTTTGTTTCGTCAACACATTTCTTCATCTTCCAACCCTTCCAACCCAAAGTCTGGCTTTACAAAATGCCAGGATTGCGGGACTAAGATGTCTATTACCGATCCCCACCGCGTCTGCCTGTGGTGCTTGGGTTCCGAACACCAGACCGATGACTGCGGGTCCTATGAGGCCATGACAGGAAAAGCTCTCAGGGAGCGCCGAGGTAAACCAGCGGCGAGGAGGTGGGCTTGGAAGTCTTCTTCGAAGAGGGATAAAAAGTCTGGGGAGTCTAGGGACTCGTCACAGCGCAAAAAGTCAAAGAAGTCTCGATCGAGGAGTCCATTGAGACAATCATCGTCTTCTTCGTCAAAGAAGGCGAAGAAGAGACACCATAAGTCTCCCTCTTCTTCTTTGCCTGATTCCTCTACCGAGGTTATCAGGTGCCCTACCAAAAATGATTCAGAGTTCAATGTTGCATATATTCGAGAATGCGGCCTCGACTCCCTCAAAGGAGTTACGCAAAGACCATGCCCGCTTGATCCTTTGGGTGACAGAGGGAGGTCAAAGACTACCATGGCAAAGCTAAGTGTCTAACCGGCGAGTCGCTCTTTCTCCGATGAGAAATCGTCAAGGGTATCGTCTCAAGAACATTCTTTGATACCTCAGAAAAAGAGCAAATCGTCGACGGAGTCAAGCCTGTCGGTGCATTAATCGAAGGCAACACAAACAAAACGGCGCTCGTGTCTAAACCTTTGTCGATACCATTGTTGAAAGTTTCCTCGACGCCATTGTCGATGGCGCCATCAACGCCATTGTTGAAGCCAGCGTCGACACCATTAGCTTCTTTGACGGCATTGTCGAAATCAGTGCGGGCGCCTTCGGCGGTCACTCTGACCATTTCGAGGCCTCTGCCCAGTCCAGAAAAGATTTATAAACCTTTGCCGAAGAAAGACTTTTTCAAGTCTATGGCCTCAATTTATGAGAAATCCTCTGAAGAGGATTTTCCCCCCTTTGGTTTGTGTTATGGCACGCTAAATGCTCCTGAGGAGCTTATTAATCAGGAATCCAGGATAACTGATCTGCATGATTGCCTCCAGTCGGCTACTGGTATAGACACTTCGTAAGAGCTAGAATTAGGCCAACCTGATCCAGATGAACATGCAGATTCTGCATATAGGAACATCATGAATAGAGTCATTGAGTACATGGACTGGAGCAGGGCTTCTCCTGCCTATGAGCAAGACGATATGACGGATATCCTGAATCAAGGCCCTCAGAAGGACCCAGTATTACTTTTTCATGCAGCCCTTGAAAGGAAGGTCATGGCAAACAGGGAAACCCCAGAATCTGGACCGGCTGTAAACAAGAACTTTGCCAGAAAAGATGGACCTTCTAGCATTGATCCGGACTATTTGACCAAGTACCCTACACCTGAAAGCTTGGTGCTTCAAGCAGCCACATCGACCAGGCAGTCTGCTTACCCTTCTATTCCTCTGGATAAGGACGACTAGAGTGTTGATACCTGGGCTAGTAAGGTCTTCACATCGGGCAGTATGGCCTTGAAGTCGGCTGTTACTTTTACCCTTTCAAGATGTACTTACACCCTGTGGGACTGTGTTAGCATGGCGGCTGAGCACATTCCAAAGGTGAGGAACGAAACGGTTTCCTGGCCATAGTGAAGGATGGAAAGGAGGCAATGGGAGAGCATTTTTACAGTCAGGACTGGACACTGCTGACAGTATCAGCAGGTCCATGGCTTCTAGCACAATACTATGCAGGTTTGCGTGGTTGAGAAAGTCAGGCTTTGCACCTCATGTGCAGGCCAGACTACTCAGTATGCCCTTTGACGGCTTGAAGTTGTTCGGCAGCAAGGTGGATGAGTGTCTGGAGAAGCTGCAGACCTCCAAGGCGGCGCTAAATCACTTAGCACCTCCATACGTCAATCTCAACAACAACCCTATTCAGGCTCATCTTCCTGGGGTGGTTGTCCTATTCGTTTCTATTCCTCATTTGGAAAGGGAAGAGGACAGGTTGGACAAAGGGGACAGAAAAGATTCCCTCGTGGTGGACGAGGAAGGGGTGCTAGATCAGCCCCAGCAGCGGCATCTTTACCCTCAGCTTCTGCTGCAGCCGCCTCTAAGCCACTCTGAGGGCTTGACCCAGAAGACCCCTCAGCATCTGAACAAATGGCAGGGCATTACCTTAGATTCTTGGGCACTGGAAACAGTAGCCCATGGTTACTGCCTCCCTTTTCAGAAAAGGTCTCAGGATAATCTACCTGGATACAACTCTGTCAAAATTCCGGATCCGCTCCTTGTGCAGGAAATCTTGACCCTGCTAGAGAATGGTGCAATAGAACATGTACTTTGTTTTGAGACCCATCTTGGATTTTAGAAATTTGAACACATTCTTCAGAAAGGACAAGTTCAAGATGGTAACCCTTTCTCAGATATTTCAGGCTCTCCAATTCCAAGACTGGTTGGTATCATTGGACCTTCAGGATGCTTACTTTCATGTGTCAATCAATCTCATGCATAGGAAGTACTTGAGGTTCGCGGTTGGCAGTTCTCACTATCAGTTTTGAGTTCTGCCATTCGGGCTGACCTCTGCCCCGAGGGTTTTCACTAAGCTGATGGCGATAGTGGCAGCAAGTCTCAGGAGAGGGGCGATTCATGTCTACCCCTATCTGGACGACTGGTTGATCAGAGCTCATTCACCCGAGCAAGCCCAAGAACATCTCAGTATCACCTGCCACTCCCTACACAGACTGGACTTCTCCCTCAATTACAAGAAGTCCCATATGATACCATTCCAAAAAATCCAGTTCATCAGAGCGGTCTTGGATACTTCCTCAGGGAAAGCCTCGCCTCCCAATGTGAGAGCTCAACACATTCAGCATATGGTAGCACAATTCCAGAATGCCCAACATCTTACGGCTTTCGATTTTTTGAGGTTGCTCGGTCTCATGACATCCTGCATTTTCCTGATGCCAGAGGCCCACTTGAGAATGAAATCCCTTCAATGGGCTCTTAGAACTCAGTGGTCCCAATTTTCAGGGAATATGTCAGATCAACTGCAAGTTCTGAGCAGAGTTGCTCAGATCTGTTTTGGTGGGCTTGCGAAGACAACATTCTCAAGGGAGAATCTTTTTGGTAACCATGGCCAGAGATAACGGTAGTGACGGACACCTCAGTCACGGGGTGGGAGAGCCCACACAAACAAACTGACAATCAGCGGTTGTTCGTCTCCATCGGAGTCTAAGCTACACATCAACATTTTGGAGCTGAGGGCAATCAGACTAGCACTGACAGCCTTTCTGCCATCTGTACGGGGAAAGAATGTCCTGATAATGTTGAACAACACAGTGGCCATGTACTACCTAAACAAAAGTGGAGGTTTTGGGTCATTACCACTGTGCAGAGAGGCAATGCAGCTCTTGTTTTGTGCAATATAAGAATAAATATCTCTGTCGGCAGTTCACCTAGTCAGATAGCAGAATACGGCAGCGGACGCTATGAGCAGGCAGAGCACAGTCTCCCACGAGTGGGAACTAGCTCATGAATTCCTTCAAGAGATCTTCACCCTTTGGGGAACCCCTCAAGTGGATCTGTTTGCGACCGGTGTGAACCGGAAGTGCGATCAGTATTGTTCAAGGGAATTTTCTCCAAGAGGAGCTCTAGGGGATGCGTTTGTAGAGGACTGGGAATTTTTACTTCTGTACGCATTTCCTCCAGTCCCCGTGATTCCACATGTAATCGGGAGGTTAAGAAAGTTCAGGAAATACCTAAAATACCTTCTTCAGACTGCACCGGACACAGGCCTTGAACAAACTTTCTCCTGCCTTCAGCCATAGCTGTAGGCACCAAAGTTGAAGCGCGAACAAGGATGGGAATCAGTTCACAGAGAAGCTGCTGACAGGACTGGAACGACAAACCAGGCATCACTGGAGCAGAGGATCTTTGAACCGTTGTCAAAGTAGGAATTTGTGTAGGAAAATAGAATAAACAGTTGAATTCTTCAGAGAAATCTTTCTCAGGGCGGCCAACTCGATACGTGTGGTAAAAAATGCCAAAGTCTGAAGATGACTTCCAGGAGTGGAGCTAAGGGGCTCCTTTCCATTGTCCTTGGGCAGTATGACCCAAAAATGACTATACTAGAGCACTGAAGTGACTGAGGTTTTAAATTTAAAAATAAACTGCTATGTTACCAAGGATTTCCAGCCTGACGACGGGGAATAGTCAGAGCATGTGAATCTTTGAAAGATTCAATGCTGCAGAAGTATGTATTTTATGGTAGTTGTGTGACAATACTTACCTAGAGGTTTCATACTTTGTGTGCATTCTAAAGGCCTAATAAATCATTGTATATTTGTATACTTCTCTAACTGGAATTATTGGTCAAATTTCCTCTAGTTTTCCCTGAATACTGGTACAAACCGTTGTTGTACTCTGGCTAAGAGACACAATTTTTGGTTTATTTTTACTGGGGCTACAATTAGGAGTACAGGTACAATGACATACTGTGTGCATTTTTAGCACGACTTCTGGGGACTCCTACATTGCAATGGGATAGTCACCGACCGCAACCGGCAATCTTCAAACAAGTGGCACTTCCGTGTTTCAGCTCCTTGCGTCTATCACAAATAGCAACACTGCAGTTCATGGCTGTCGAGATGGGCTTTCCATTCATCTGGGGTCCCGCACTCTGTGGAGGGGGCTCGGGCTCGGTCAGTCCTGTTTCCCGGGAGTCCGCAGGATCTTCGAGCTCTTGGCCAGCTTAAAAGCAACACAGACATCTGGTGTTCCTCTCCCTGACTATTCGGTTCCTGCAGCGACTGCAGTGGCAATCCAACCAGCTTCGAGGGGATTTCCAGGTGGTTTACTTTGGAGTTGATTGGTCCCACCAACTCAAAGGGAGAAGTCACCCTGCAGGGCTTCACAATACAAACCAACGGTCCAAGAGTTTCAGCAGGCATCCTCTTCAAGTTCTTCTTCGGATTTCTCCATGTGGAACCCCAGGAAAGCGAGGTGAGAGAATTAAGGCCCCACCTTTCACCCTCAGCGGAATAATATTATTTTTGTGGTTCAAATTATCCACAAAGTGCTCGCCTCGCACGTTGTTTCACTCTCCCTTCCCGCTTCCTGATTCCTCCCCTGTTCGACTCCAAGCCCTCCCTGAGCAATCTGATTGGTACTACCAGCCAGGCCCCAGAAATGCAATGATCTCGAAAGCTGGAGACGCTGCCATTCTCCAATGCTGAACCCCAGGAAAGCGAGGTGGGAGGAATTAAGGCCTCGACCCTCTCAGCCTTAGCAGAATAATATTATTTTTGTGGTTTAAATTATCCACAAAGGGCGCGCCTCGCACGTCGTTTCACTCTCCCTCCCCGCTTCCTGATTCCTCCCCTGCCCGCCTCCAAGCCCTCCTCTAGCAACCTGATTGGTGCTCCCAGCCAGGCCCAAGCAATGCAATGATCTCGAAAGCTGGAGATGCCGCCATTCTCCATGCTGAACCCAAGGAAAGCGAGGTGAGAGGAATTAAGGCCCAACCCTCTCAGCCTCAGCAGAATAATATTATTTTTGTGATGTAAATTATCCACAAAGTGTGCGCCTCGCATGTTGTTTCACTCTCCCTTCCCGCTTCCTGATTCCTCCCCTGCTCACCTCGAAGCCCTCCCTAATCAACCTGATTGGTGCTCCCAGCCAGGCCCCAGCAATGCAATGGTCTCGAAAGCTGGAGATGCCGCCATGCTCAAATGCGGAACCCCAGGAAAGTGATGCAGGAGGAATTAAAGCCCCAACCCTCTCAGCCTCAGCAGAATAATATTATTTTTGTGATTTAAATTATCCACAAAGTGCGCCCCTTGCGTGTTGTTTCACACGCCTCGCACTTGTTTCACTCTCCTTCCCCGCTTCCTGATTCCTCCCCTGCCCGCCTCCAAGTCCTCCCCGAGCAACCTGATTGGTGCTCCCAGCCAGGCCCAAGCAATGCAATGATCTCAAAAGCTGGAGACGCCGCCATTCTGCATGCTGAACCCCAGGAAAGTGAGGTGACAGGAATTAAGGCCCCGACCCTCTCAGCCTCAGCAGAATAAAATTATTTTCGTGATTTAAATTATCTACAAAGTGCGCACCTCTCGCATCGTTTAACTCTCCCTCCCTGCTTCCTGATTCCTCCCCTGCCCGCCTCCAAGCCCTTCTCGAGCAACCTGATTGGTGCTCCCAGCCAGGCCCAAGCAATGCAATGATCTCGAAAGCTGGAGACGCCGCCATTCTCCAATGCGGAATCCCAGGAAAGCGAGGTGGGAGGAATTAAGGTCCAGACTCTCTCAGCCTCAGCAGAATAATATTATTTTTGTGGTTTAAATTATACACAAAGTGCGCGCCTCGTGTGTTGTTTCGCTCTCCCTCCCCGCTTCCTGATTCCTCCCCTGCCCGCCTCCAAGCCCTCCTCGAACAACCTGATTGGCTCCTGCTCCCTGATAAGACAATCCAAACAGGGCCGCCCGATGCCCGGCAGCCCCTGTGGCTAAGGGCCCCGAGGCAAAGGGCGTCTCCCACAATGGCGGCTCCAAACAGTGTCGACAGGTGTCAGCAGTGGAAGACATGGAAGCCAGCGACCAGCCTTCAGCCACCAAAGTGAGTGTGGCTTGGGTGGGGAGTAGAGCAATTACTCTACTCTAGAAAGACCTGACACTCTACCTTACCTTTCCAAACATAGACTGTCAGGCGAACATCAGTCACACCACTGATACTTAGATAGATTTGTCACCACCAGCCCGAGTTTATGTATGACAGGATTGCATATGCAGCCTTGCGTCGCATATAAACATATTTGTGAATGTTAGCATGCCCCACACTTGGATAGAATTCTGAACAATAGCTTGCCTCACATCTAAATAGGATTGTGAATGTTAGCACGTGCCACACATAGAAAGTATTGTGAATGCTAGCAGATGCCACACTTAGATGGAATTGTGAATGTTAGCATGTGCCACACTTACATAAAACTGTGAACTTCAGGCTGCGTCGCATCTAGACAGGATTGTGAATGTTAGCATGTGCCACACATAGAAAGTATTGTGAATGCTAGCAGATGCCACACTTAGAGGGAAATTATGAAGGCTAGCAAATGCCACAATTAGATGGAATTGTGAATGTTAGCATGTGCCACACTTAGGTGGAATTCAAATTTTAGCATATCCCAAACTTATTCAACATTAGTCTGCGTCGTATCTAAATAGGATTGTGAATGTTAGCATGCGCCACACATCGATGGACTTATGAAGGTTAGCAAGTGCCACACTTAGAATTGTGAACATTAGCCTACATCGCATCTAGATAGGATTGTGAAAGTTAGCATGTGCCACGCTTAGATAGAACTGTGAACCTCAGGCTGCGTCACATCCAGACAGGATTGTGAATGTTAGCAGGTGCCACAGTGGGGTGGAATTGTGAAGGCTAGCAAGTGCCACACTTAGATAGAACTGTGAACCTGAGGCTGCTTTGCATCTCCACAGGATTGTGAATGTTAGCAGGTGCCACACTGGGGTGGAATTGTGAAGGTTAGCATATACCACACTTTTATGGTATTATGATGATTACCAAGTGCAACACTTAAATGGAATTGGGAATGTTAGCTTATCCCACACTTAAATAGAATTGTGAACACTAGCCCGAGTAACATCTAGATAGGATTGTGAATGTCAGCATGTGCCACACCAAGATGGAATTTGAATGTTAGCATGTCCCACAAATAGATGGAATTATGAAGGTTAGCAAGCGCCACACTCAGATTTGTGAACATTAGCCTGCGTCGCATCTAGATAGGATTGTGAATGTTAGCATGTGCCAAACTTAGATGGAATTATTAAGTCTAGCAGGTGCCACACTTGGATAGAACTGTGAACGTAAGGCTGCGTTGCATCTAGACAGGATTATGATTGTTAGCATGTGCCACACTTAGATGGAATTATGAAAGCTAGCAAATGCCACAACTTGGATGGAATTGTGAATGTTAGCATATGCCACACTTATGTGGAATTATGAAGATTACCAAGTGCAACACTTAAATGTAATTGGGAATGTTAGCTTGTCCCACACTTAGATGGAATTGTGAACATTAGCCTGAGTCGATATTGGATAGGATTGTGACGGTTGGCGGGTGCCACACTTGGATGGAGCTGTGAGCGTTGGTCTATGCCACATCTGGATGGGATTGTGAAGGTTGGCGTGTGCCACACTTATATGGAATTATGAAGGCTAGCAAATGCCACAGACTGGATGGAATTGTGAATGTTAGCTTGTGCCACACTTATATGGAATTATGAAGATTACCAAGTGCAACACTTAAATGGAATTGGGAATGTTAGCTTGTCCCACACTTAGATAGAATTGAGAATGTTAGCCTGAGTCGCATCTGGATAGGATTGTGAAGGTTGGCGGGTGCCACGCTTGGATGGAGCTGTGAGCGTTGGCCTTCGCCACATCTGGGTGGAATTGCGAAGGCCAGCAAGTGCCTCACTTAGACAGAATTGTGAATGGTTGCATGTTAAATGTCATATAATCCCACTAACCAAAAAGCTCAAACTTTCTGAAAACTTATCTGCCTCAAACAACTCACACAACCATCTCTCGCACAACAAGCCGCACACACTTTACCACACTGCAACAACCCATAAGCCAGACCAACAGCACACGAGGACTGACATTGATCCAATACTCATAATACCAAAGCTCAGCACCCGGTTTATACTGAGTTGAAGCTGCCAACAGAACACCACTCCTCTCACTATCCTACTCCCTCCTCACCTTACTAACCCATCCCACCTTCTCATTTACAGATCTGCCAGAATGCCTGGGGACCAACTCCGTTGGTGACGGAGCGCAGCACAAATAACTTTAACATTGCTCATTTAACATCCTAATTGCTCTGGATTGGGCCAGGAGGACGTGGTATACAGGCCTTCTGGACATGTCCATCTGCCATCCAATACGTTTTCCACAAAGAGGGGATCTTCTCTCGCAAGAGGAAGGTCAGGTTCTCCATCCAGAGGTCAAAACACTCAGCCTTTACGCATGGTTTCTGAGAGGCTGAGATATAAGGATTGGGACCTCACGGAAGACGTTTGCTTTCGGCCAGGAGGACAGCAACTAAATCTTTGTACCGTTGCCATTGGAATAAGTTCAGCAACTGGTGCAGAGATAAGAATGTGGATCCATTCATATGGGCACACCTATGGTGCTTTCTTTCCTGTTACATTTAGCCAATCTGGAGCCCCAGATTGGAACAATAAAAGTATACCTGGCTGCGCTTTCCATCTTTAAGCGCTCCTCTGAAGAGGTCTCTTATTTCAAGATACCATTGATTGTGCAATTTCTAATGGGTCTCACTAACGTGTACCCTCCAGTCCCATTTCATTTGCCTGTTTGGGATTTAAATTTGGTATTAAAATTTCTCACATGCATTCCATTTGAGCCATTACATACATGTCTTCTAAGGCTCCTTACATTAAAAACAATCCTACCATGCTCTAAAATCAGCCCGCAGGGTGAGTGAGTTACATGCCCTTTCTTGTAAGCTTCCTTTCACCGTTTTCCATAAGGATAAAGTCATCCTCAAAGTCAAACACTCATTCCTGCCTAAGGTAGTCTCTGACTTCCATTTGTCTCAAAAGGTAACACTGCCAATTTTTTATCCGCCCCCTCGTGCAGGTAAGGAGGAAGAAAGGCTTTACAGGCTAGACCCAAAAAGGGCTCTAACCTTTTATATTTCAAGAGTTGCTAAATTAAGACAAGATGATCAACTCTTCATTGGGTATACCAGACACAAATGGGGTCTGGCAGTAACCAAACAGAATATATCCAGATGGATAGTTTGAGCAATTGGAGAATATTATAGACTGACAGCTAAAGAACCGCCAGATGGGCTAAGGGCTCATTCCACTAGGGGCATGGCAACTTCTGCGGCTCTGCAAAGGGGTGTCCCGGTAAATGGTATATGTGCAGCGGCCACTTGGTCGTATATGCATACATTTGTAAAACATTACGGTTTGGACTCAACCTTGTCTCAAGGAGGTTTATTTGCAAAGGCTGTTCTTCATACGGTGCATGATTAAATTAATTGGTACTCCCTCCTCCAAATTGTCACTGCTTTGGGAGTCTATCAAAGATGAGGAATAAATTGGAGGACACAATCCATTCGAAGAACAAGTTACTTAGTAACTTTCTTTCGACTGGATGTTCCTCCCATGTATTCCTCATGGCCCCTCCTAGCCTACCGCGCCATACAATTTATGTGTTTTACACTCTGCGCTTTCTGAGAGCTTGTGGTCTTGGTGTACGCCTGGTCAATCCCTCCATTGATGGGAACGGAAAAAACAGAACTGAAGCCAACGGCGCGGCTCAAGCTATTTGTACTGCTGATGACGTTGACATACTACGGCAGCCCTCGAGGGACATCAATGCCACGACATCGAGCACAGCGCCCTCAGGTGTGGAATTTTTTTTCTGAAGCAGCACAGCTGACGATACGTATATCAAAGATGAGAAATACGTGGGAAGAACATCCAGTCGAAAGAAAGTTACCAGGGGTAAGTAACTTGTTCTTCTATGACATTGACTTTGGACTTGGAAGTTTTTCACCCCAGTTTCAACTGTTCTCCAGCATTGCATCTTTCATGGATTCACATGCTGTTTGAATATTCCCCATTGTCAGGCTGGGAATCCTCTGTAACATTTTAAACTGCTTGTCACTTAGTGTGCTATTAGAGTCGTTTTGGGTCATATTACCCACATCCAATTAGACAGGTCCCCTTGGCTCCACCCTTTGAGGCCATCTTCATATGTTTAGCACACATTAAGTGTTGGGAGTCCTCGAAAACTCTCTCTTCAGATATTTGATGATTTTGTCTATTTTTGCTTTGTTTTTTTCAATGTCCTTCATTGTTTGGTGCTGCATTGTCAGATATTCACTTCAAGGTACCCAGAACACCAGTCAGCATGAAATGCATTCTCAGTGGACTGGACAGGGAAGTTCCTTCATCCCTTTCCCGCCATTCCACTCATAGCCAGAGTTCTGCGCCGAATGAAGGAACAGGATTGGTCCATGATCCCAATAGTGCCGGACTGGGTGCGACAGATCTGGTACCCGACTCTGCAACATCTATCCCGGTGTCCTCCTATTCGCCTCCAGGCTCATCAATACGTCTTGACTCAGCAGAACCACAAAGTCCTCCACCACGACCCAG
Organism: Ambystoma mexicanum; assembly: GCF_040938575.1. Lineage (NCBI taxonomy): Eukaryota > Metazoa > Chordata > Amphibia > Caudata > Ambystomatidae > Ambystoma > Ambystoma mexicanum. The sequence goes on along the minus strand of NC_090935.1, from coordinate 1,143,390,909 downwards.
CGAGCCTCTCCCTCAAGGCCTGGTTCCTGAGCAGCGCAAACTCATGAACTTGAACCTTCCGGCGGACTGCTGGGACATAATCAGGGCTGCTAGACCCCCCTCGACAAGGATCACCTACGTGCGGAAATGGACCCGTTTCTCTAAGTGGTGTGAAGCATCTGCTATTGACCCACTTACAGCTACGGTAGAACAAATTCTACCTTACTTATTACATTTGGCCAAGGCAGGTCTCTCCCTATTCTCCATCAAGCTTCACCTGTCGGCCATTTCGGCATACACGACGACTCCAGAAGCGCAGTTATTGCTCTATCTTCCAGCCATCAAGATCTTCCTTAAAGGATTGATGTGTAGTTATCCTACGCCCTCTTCAGTTCCTGGAGTCTGAATACTGTGCTAGCGGCTCTCATGGAACCCCCTTTTGAACCCATTCACAGATGCAAAATAAAATTCTTATCTTGGAAAATGGCGTTTTTGATAGCCATGACATCAGCCAGGAAGATCAGTGAATTACAAGCCTTGTCTTCAGAACCTCCCTTTACTTTGTTTCAACAAGACTGCGTCATTTTGAGGACACACTCAAAATTTCTGCCCAAGGTTTTATCGGAAATGACGCTCACAGAACGTATTGTTCTCCAGCATGGGGTCTGGCATTGATTCACATGCTCATGAATATTCCCTGTCGTCAGGCCGGGAATCCTCGATATAGAGAAAATCAGTATCAGTTTCGTTTCTGATCTGTCTTTCTTAGTAGTAACCAATCACTGGTCTCTGGGTCATACTGTCCCCAGCCAATGACTGCCCTCTCCCTAAGCCCCGCCTCCTGCAGCCATCCTCAGATTTTTACCGCACGTTCAAGTGTTGGGAGTCCTCGTGCTGTAGCTCTTGAGCTTTGCTGCGTTTTCGCGCTTTTTCAGGAGATTTTCTATTTTTTTTCAGTTAAATAGAGCCTCAAGCTCCACCGTTTCTACATCCGATCAACGGGGACCCGTTTTGGAGTTTTCTATGCCCCTCAAGGGTGAAGATTTCGTTGAGTTATGCTTTTGGAGGATTCCAGAAGTTCTGAGGCATACCCCTTACATGGCCCAGGAGAAAGGAAGCTCGACGCCCGGGAAGCTGTTCAGGACCTGCCCTGGATGCCAGCTTCAGAATGTGTTCAAGGAGGACGAGCATTCGTTATGCCTCTACTGTCTCCATGAGGACAAGACACACGTGGAGAAGGACTGTGCGTTTTGTGGGAACATGTCGGAGCGGACCATGAAGGACCACCACCTCCGTCTCGCCAACTGGCTGGAGGGGAAGAGCCTGTCAGGTGAGAAGAAGAAGTCTGAGCGGTGTTCTAAGTCCTGTGAGGGCGCCCCGCCGACGGGGGCCCAACAAAAGGCTAAGCACTGCAAGTCCGCGGGCACCGGGAGCGCCGAATGGTCGGGCTCCTTGGCTGCCAGGCAGGGCGCGTCCTCTCCGGCGCCATCATCCACGAGCCAATGCTCTGGCTCGGGTAAGAGGAAGTCCGAGAACCCAGCGAAGCTTCTGGAGAGGCCCCGGTCGATCTCGAAGACTCCGGCAGAGGGGGAGCGAGGCTCGGTCCCACCCCCCAAGGTGAAGGCCCCAGGCGTGCAGAAGGTGACGAAGGCCTTGATTCACCCTGCTAAGACCTCGATTGAGGATGTCGCAGCGGCCCTGGCTCAGCCTGTGGAAGCTACGTCAGGGAAGGCGACCTCAGGATCCAGAGTCTCCCTGCCACTGCGGAGGGAGTCGTCTTTCAGGCCAATCGAGAAGACCCCCACGAAGTCCCCGTTGGAAAAAGAGGGCGGGGGGGCAAGTGGCCATCGTGGATACAGATACGACCTCTGAAGAAGAGCTCATGGAAATCGTGGAGGGAGCCCAGCCCATCGGGAAGGATCCCGACGAGGGCGACGACGAGAGCGACGGTGGCGCTGACGAGGCCCCTGAAGAGCCCTCGCACCCGTCGTTTCCGGTGCCGCAGGACACTTCAGCGGCCATTTTGTCAGCAATACAGTCCTTATGCTCGGAGATAAGGACAAGGTTGCCCCTCCCCCCGACGGAGGAACCGGAGCCGGGACCTTCGGAAAGTCCACCGCATAAGAAGAGGAGGAAGCATCCTCCACCACCTCTTCCACCTCTGCGGCCTGCTCTGCCTTCTCCCTGGTCAACTACCCACGGGGATGATACGGGCACGGACATGGCCACGACAGGTACAGATGACGATGGAGGCGACGACGGGACGTGTCCCCCGTCGCCCCCTGCTCGGGCGTCCCCACCCGACGAGATTGGATCCTTCCATGCCATGATTTCCAGGGCATCCGAGCTCTTCCAGCTCTGCCCTGAGGAGAAGAAGAAGGAAGCATTCCTTTACAAACGGTGTGAGGCTAAAAGGAAGACGGTCCTCGCCGTACCACTTCTTGATGACATCTGGGATGACGGGCTCTCCCTCCTCAAGAACCCTGCCACGGCGCCTGCAAAGAGGGACCGGTACAAGAAGAAGTACCGGGTCCCCGACGCTGACCCCTTGTGCCTTCGAGCGCAACCTACCCCGGATTCGGTCGTCTCGGCGGCGGCCAAGAAGAAAGCGGGGGGGGGGCATCGGCCTCGACATCAACTTCCCCGCCGGACGGCGAGGGCAGGAAGCTGGATGCTATGGGACGACGGGTCATCTCATCCGCAGCAACGACTATCAAGGCGGCCAACGCCCTGGCCATCGTAGCCCGCTACAACAGGGAGTTATGGTTCAAAATCGCCCCTCTGTTGGACTTCCTCCCGGACGCCAAGAGGGCTGAGGCCCTTGAAATCTTACAGGAAGGTGAGATTGCTTCGGACCACGCCATAACGGTGGCAACGGACATTGCCGACACCGGTTTCCGTCAGTTGGGCAACGGCATTTGCCTGAGACTACGAGGATGGCTTAAGGCGACGGATTTCCGCCAGGACGTACAAACCAAAGTTTTGGACATGCCCTTCGACAGGAACAACCTGTTTGGGAAGGTGGTTGATGAGTCCCTTCAAGCTATCAAGACGGACACAGAGACTGCCCGGGCACTGGGAGTGCTCCAACAGCGACGGCCGTCCTTTCGGAGCTCCGGAGGCAGACAAGGTGCCTCCAAGGGATCTGGCAGTGGCTCCTTGACGTACCGCCAAGCGGCAAGCTCTTCATCTCAGGAGGCCTACAGGGGATGCGGCAAGCCAGGTGGATCCCGCCGTCGTCGCCAGGGGGGTCAGGGAGGCAAGGCGGCCTCCAAACAAGATTGAACCGACCGTGGCGTCGGGCCCCCGCCGAAGCACCCCGGTGGGAGGCCGGCTGGCAAGGTTCGTCAGCGTGTGGGAGTCCATCTCCACCGACCGTTGGGTGCTGTACTCCCTGGCCCAAGGGCACGCCCTCGAGTTCCAGAAGAAGTGCCCTCGCATTCCACCCGTGGCCAGAAAAGAAAATCACGTCCCTCAACTACTGTTGGAGGTAAGGGCGATGCTCAAAAAAGGTGCCATCGAGCTCGTCCCAAAAAAGCTTCGGGGCTCTGGAGTTTACTCAAGGTACTTCCTCGTAAAGAAGAAGACAGGAGGATGGCATCCCATCCTGGACCTGCGGCGACTGAACAAGTACATCAAGGCACAGAAGTTCCGGATGGTCACCTTCCAACACGTGCTGGGACAGCTGGAGGAGGGCGATTTCCTGTCGTCGTTGGACTTGGAGGATGCGTACTTCCACATTCCCATTCTAAAAAGACACCGAAAGTTCCTCAGGTTTGTGGTCCAAGGGCGGCACTACCAGTTCAAGGCCCTCCCGTTCGGATTGAAGTCGGCGCCCAGGGTTTTCACCAAGTGCCTAGCACCGGTGGCGGCGCGGCTGCGCCTGCAGGGGATTCATGTCTACCCCTACCTGGACGACTAGCTCATCCGGGCAAGGACAAGGGATCTCGCCGTGGAACACACTGCGAAGACCGTCCAGCTGCTCACGGACTGGGGTTCTCCATCAACTTTCCAAAATCCCACCTGGTCCCGTCGCAAGTCGCCCTGTTTCTGGGACCAAAGCTCGACACAGTGGCACGGCTGGCCTCGCCGTCGGAGGAAAGGACCAGGATCCTCCTGGGCAAGGTGCAGCGTCTGCTGGCCACGGACGTGGCCAGGGTAAGATCTATCAACTCCCTCCTCGGGATGATGTCCTCCTGCATTTATCTGGTGCGCCATTGCAGACTTCGGGGACGCCCCTTGCAAGAGTTCCTCGACGCCCGCTGGATCCAGTCGACGGGCAGCTTCGAGGACAGGATCCCACTCAACAAAACGTTCCGTCAGGCGATCCGGTGGTGGGGTACCCTCTCTCATCTGTCGGCGGGCAAGGACTTTCAGACCCCAGCCCACCAGGTGACGAGGGATGCCTCCCTGGAAGGTTGAGGAGCACACACCGGGGATCTTCACGCGAGAGGCCTTTGGCTCCCGGAGGAGAAGCCACTCCACATCAACATCTTGGAGCTCCGGGCAGTGTTCTGGGCCCTCAGGTCTTTTCTTCTGTCCCTCAAGGGCAAGGTGGTGAGGATCTTCACTGACAACACCACCACAATGTTCTACATCCAGAAGCAGGGCGGAACCAGATCCCCTTCCCTATCCAAGGAAGCCCAGGATCTGTGGCATTGGGCCGTCGCCCAAGGGATGTTTCTGGTGCCTTTTCATCTGGCAGGAATAAAAAACACCATCGCCGACTCACTCAGCAGAGAGCTGCGCTCGTGCCACGAGTGGGAACTACGCCAAGATCAAGTGGATCGACTCTTCCGACGATGGGGTGAACCCCAGATCGATCTCTTTGCAACGGCGACAAACTCCAAGTGCCGGAGGTTCGCCAGCAGGTTTCTCAAGCTGAGGAACATGGGCGATGCTTTCTCGTTCCCCTGGGTCGGCCTATTCCTTTACGCGTTCCCTCTGTTGCCGTTGCTACTCCGGCTCTTCAACCAGCTCAAGAGGTCCCGGTGCAGGATGATCCTGGTTGCACCGGCGTGGCCGAGACAGATCTGGTTCCCGGACTTTCTGGACTTGTCAGCGTCCACTCCAGTCAAGCTGTCGACGGACACGAACCTTCTCTCCAGGGAAGGAGGCGCCATTCTTCATCACGACCCAGGGTCGCTGAACTTGCAGGCCTGGCTCCTGCAGCACTAGAGTTTGGAGGGTACGACATCCCAGCCGACTGCAGAGAGGTTCTTGCAAAGGCCAGGGCGTCCTCAACTCTCAAGTGCTACGGACATAAATGGAAGAGGTTCTCTATCTGTTGCCGTGCACAGAAGATCAACCCTCTGCGGATTACGGCCTCTCAAGTATTGCCGTACCTACTGTCCTTGGCCAAGGCTGCCCTATCTCACGCTTCCATCAAGGTTCCTCTGGCTGCCATCTCACGTTACACCAGAAGTACGGGACAGGCGTCCTTGTGGTCTCATCGACTGGTGAAGGAATTTATGAAAGGATTGTTCCGATCGTTCCCGCCGGTGAAGGTCCCTGCCCCGGCGTGGGAGCTCAACGTGGTACTGACCAGGCTCATGGGGACCCCATTTGAGCCTATGCATTCAGCGCTGTTGAAGTTTCTGTCATGGAAGACAGCATTCCTCATGGCCATCACCTCTGCACGACGAGTGGGAGAGATCCAGGCTCTATCTTGCAAGCCTCCATACTTGACTTTTCACGACACGAGGGTGGTGCTGAGGACGCACCCCTCCTTCATGCCCAAGGTGCCGTCGGACTTCCACCTCAACGAGCCCTTGGTTTTGCCAGTTTTCTTCCTGTCACCATCATCGCCAGCTGAGAGGACTCTGCACTCGCTGGACGTAGCTAGAGTGCTGAAGTTCTACGTGGACCGCACGAAGAGTTTTCGGAAGACATCACAGCTGTTTGGGAACTTTGGACCTGTGAATCAAGGGAAGGCTCTCTCGAAGGCTTCCATTTCCAGATGGCTCTCCGGCTGCATCATGCACTGTCACCGGTTGGCAAACCGACCGCTGCCCGGACATCCGAGAGCCCATTCGACCAGAGCGATCGCTGCTACCACGGCGTTCCTGTCTGGTGTGCCCCTGCTCGACATCTTCAGGGCTGCTACGTGGAGGTCGACACACACCTTCACGAGATTCTACTGCGTCAACCGGGATTCCAGGGAGGAGTCCAGGGTCGGTCAAGCAGTGCTGCGCAACCTGTTCGCTTAAGGTGAGCCTGGTGAGGAGGTAAGAGATGCTTAATGTTGAGTTGTTGTATTGCTTAATGTTGAGCCTTTTGCCACCTCCCGTGGTTGTGCATGTGTATAGTGCTATGTATTCTTATATTCATGAGCAAGTGAATCCATGCCAGACCCCATGCTGGAGAAGGAACAAGTTACTTACCTGTAACTGTTGTTCTCCAGCATGGGTCTGGCATGGATTCACATGCGAACCCTCCCGCCTACCCCTCTGCGGCTCTTCACTTGGTCATACTGCCACTTTACGTGCTACCAAATCTGAGGATGGCTGCCGGAGACGGGGCTTAGGGAGAGGGCAGTCATTGGCTAGGGGCAGTATGACCCAGAGACCAGTGATTGGTTACTACTAAGAAAGACCGATCAGAAACGAAACTGATACTGATTTTTTCCATACCGAGGATTCCGACGACGGGGAATATTCATGAGCATGTGAATCCATGCCAGACCCATGCTGGAGAACAACAGTTACAGGTAAGTAACTTGTTCCTTCTACCATCTTTATTCCGGAACCATACATCGGAGGCGGAAAGAGCTTTACATTCCCTAGATGTTACTAAGGTATTGAAATTCTATTTACAGTTCTGATTATCTAACAGACTGTTCATTGCCTTTGCTGGTCGCACAAGAGGGCAGCATATTTCCAAACAAAGCCTGGCAAGATGGGTCTCATTATGCATCACCCATTGTCATCAATTGACGGGCGACCCCCTCTCCAAACCGCCTGCAGCACACTCCACCAGACGGAGAGCGGCTTCAGTAGCGTTTCACGCAGGGGTACCCTTGAAGGACATCTGCAGAGCAGCTACCTGGATCACTCTGGACATGTTTGCCAAGCACTACTGCCTAGCAGAAGATGCCAACAAAGAATCTGTAGTTGGACAGCCAGTGCTCCGCCACCTCTTTGCATAAGGTAGGACCAGCCTCCTTTCCCACCTTTCCCTGAGTATGTAACCGTGGTGTTGCTGCATGGTAAAGGTTTTGTCAGAAATTATTGTTTTTGCATCTATGCTTGTATATGTACATATGTATATGATGGTGGCATGCTTTAACTGCTTGGTATTCTATTCACGCATCTGAATCTATGATAGATCCAATGCTGGAGAAGTCTTAGTTACTTACATGTAACTGTATTTCTCCAGCATTGATATCTTTCATAGATTCACATGTGCCCACCTGCCTCCCCTGAGAGGCTGCTCCTACGCTCAGCACCCATCATACTGTAGTTTCTACGGTTCAAAATCTGAAGATGGCTGACTGGGGCAGAGCTTAAACCCTGTCACCTCATTGGTTGGGGCCATAAAGAACCAAAGTGAGGTGGAGGGACTACACAATAGAATGGCTCATAGGCCACAATGGAATAATTACATGCATTCTCAAGGGGAGAATGGATGTATATGGAAAACTTTTAATAATTCATTTTTGTCACCGAGGATTCCCAGTCTGACGACGGGGAATATTCAAGCATCTGAAACTGTGAAAGATACCGAAGAGAAATACAGTTACAGGTAAATAACTAAGACATCCTGTGAGTACACAGCATGTTTAGTATATTAAATGAGTTTATGGTGCTTGGAATGTTGTACCAAAATGGGTCTTAAGGATACTCAGACAACCTTTTATCCTTCTGGTCTACAGGATAAGTTTGAAATAATCTTTTGGGTGACTCCCTTTTTGGGAGGACCTTTTTACTTCACTGAACTCCAGCCTAATGGCATCACCTCTGATTAATGACTGAACTTTGGGTGACTCTATTTCCATTTGGTATTAAAGTGGTATCTGTAAAAAAACAATGTCATTGGGATACAAAGTCTTCAGTGGTGTCTGGGGGTCTGTGAGCGTTGTCAGCACAACTCACTTTTGCCATAATAATGTTAATACACAGGCAAGGCAATAGTAATGGTTAGTCTCAAAGGTACACATTAACAATCATTCACATTACATGGGGTTTCAATGGTTTGAGTGTAGCCACAACTCTCACTCCATTCTCTATATATTGAAGACACCTTATGTGGTTTATAACAAATATGACCAGTAACTGTTTCCATATGCATATTTTTCTTTCCTCTATCTCGAATCCTGCTTCCTGTGGGTATGTACCCAAAAATAAAAATAAAAAGGAAAACATTCAAACACACATGTTTTTATGCCATGTCTCGCAACATATGTCATTTCATTTTGTGTTCATTTATACCCTGTATTTCATCATGCCAATTACTCAATGTGTAATGTATATCACTATGGCATTTATTTTTATTTAATATTTTTATTTGATATGAATGCACAGCCTTAAGAAAGACATCTAGTCGAAACAAGTGCTGTTACTTGCACAAGTTACTACCAGAAAAATAAACCAGACTAATATTTGACCAAATAGTCTGGGACACAATTTTATGGACAATCTTTTCTAAAGACACTGTATAACTGTATTGGCCAAGCGCAAAGTGGGAGGGTTTTCTCACCTAACTCACCTACAAAGTAGTCTCAGACGAAACAGCAACATACTTGGCAGCTAAACTCCACACCTCTGGAGGCTCTCGCAACCTCGCGTAGAAAAACTATCAAACGCCCGCAAAGAGAAGACTTGCAAGCAATCCTTCTCCTGCCATGCCCCGACCATCTGGAACTCAATCCTGGTAGATGCTTGACATGGCCCTGCCGTCCTCCAGTTACGCTAAACACTGAAAATGTGGCTCTTTCAACAATACCTGCCAGAGGAATAAAAATCTCTCTCTCCCTCCAACAACAGTACTGCGTTATTGTATGAAATGTCAAGCCCAATTCTGGCACAATCCTGTTGTAAAGTGCCCTGCTGCTCTTGTCTTGAGCTAGGTTTGCGCTATAAGCAATTAAATCAAATTTAATAGAGGGAAATAGCCATATGTGCGAAATGGCAAAGGTGGCACTTGTCACTACATTGTGAAAGTTCAATTGTACATCCGTCCAAAGTGTAACTGACTACTAACCGATATTTACTCACGTGTTTTAAATCATTATTATTGATCGATTAATTTGTGATATTTATATAGTATGCACCCTGCCACCCTCCCCTCCATCCCAAAGGGGAGGACGAGTATGGATGTCAGGAAGTAAGTGTTGGCATCCTGGAAGGCATGTTACCTCCTTCAGACCTTAAAGGAAGGGTATAAAAGAATAGGTGGTTACAGCATCAAAGCGTCTTAAGCGGATCTATGTTAAAATAGCACATTTAAAATAACGAGGCCACAAATGCCTTTTTGTTTTTGCACTTTATTTTGCGATTTGTAATGCGGAGGGAAACGCCTTTGCCCCATTACATCCCTCAACCTTTTTTTATTCCTTAACCCCACCCCTATCTATTTATTGCAAAAAAAGGTGCAAATAACCTGCAAAATTCAATTATGAATATTTCAGCCTCATCGTTTTGCATTCCGTTACTTCGAGGTAATACCTATTTAGCTACCAGGTGCCACATAATATTCAATTTTTCCATGGGCTAAAATTCAGTAAAGACCCTTTGCACCGGTTTTGGTGCTTGCGTGATGTAGAATGGAACAGTTTTGCCTCAGTCCATATTGCATAAAGATGCTTGCAATGGAGGAAAATAGTTGTGCCCATGTTTTTGACAGGTATTCGAGCAAACGTGGCTTGCTCCAAATTCACAGATTCTATTACATAACACTTTCAACAAGACCAGAAAACTGAGCACACACACTGACATGTGATTTATGTTTTAATGCAATAAGAAGCTGAAACAAGTTTCTCCACTCAAATGCGTCCGATTGAATTTTGTTTGAGACAAAATCTATTTCTTTTTGTTTTATAAATATCAAATATAGTACACAGAATCAGACTGCTTAATTTTTGGCCAAGTGCAACAATCTTTCTAGAACATGGATTGGGGCAAAACCTGCTTGTTCCGTTCCAAATTAAGCAAGCAGCAAAATGGGTCGCGTGTGCATTTCCGCAAAGTTTTTTAAGTGGTGCAAACCTTTGTCTAACTCCAGTCCGCGAGGGCCGGATCCATGTCAGATTTTCAGGATACGCTTCATTATTATTATTGAGATAAATTTGCATACAATGATTCTGAATACATGCACATTTCTGCTCATGAATATTAATGAGGGATATCCTGAAACCCTGTCAGGTTTCTGGCCCTCGAGGCCTGGATTTGGACAAGCCCAGATCATAAGAGTCTTATAGAAGGTGAATTATGCACCAAAATCATAGCTATGCGGCTGGGAAGATACTTGCCAAAAGTTATTCATAGTGCTTCACTGTTCAAACATTTGACAGCAAAACATGCAGTTTTAAATTGCGCCTCTTGGTTCATGGGCACCAAGTGTAGTGATCACATTCCTATAAAACACTATTCTGACTGCAACGTTTCTTTACTTCCCGGTTTTGAATCATCCCTTATGAAAGATATAATAAGAATTGCTCTTTGGGAACTGTCACAGACTTCAGGGGGAATTTTCCTGAGTATGCATCAGCCGATCAAATGACTGCTTACAAATCCACAGACGTGTGCGTTCAGCCGCCATGCAGCATTTGGATGTGTTCTTGCTCGTTGCCGTGATGTCATGCACACATCCAATGACATGTGCAAAGTACGCCTATAGTGAACAAGTCATGTTACCTGCTTTTCTGGGTGTAGATGAAGGCCACACACTGCCCAGGAGTGCAAGAACATTCTGCCATGACATTAGGAAGCGTGTAAGATTCCTGGAAGAAATGTAGCCCTAAACTACCCACAGATTCCCCAATACCTAGAAAATATAGCTGCTCCCAAGAGCACAAGCCCCTGCAATAGACCCCATTAGGAATCCACCTTAAATTTGTACTTTTTCCTTTGATTAAATACATTCAGCAATGTGCCACTATCTGCCCTTGTGCCCCTCCCTGACTGCAGTTCTCTCCTCCCTGAATCTGTGCACCCATCCCTGACTACTGTACCTCCTCCCTGGTTTTTGTACCCCTTCTCTGACTAGAATGCGGCAACCCCATGACTATTGTTTGCCATTGTGACACTTGTGCCTTACACCTCACTCCTCTCTTGCTAATGTCACCACCATCTGGCTATATCGGCGTGCAACCTGCTCATCTTGCCTGCGATGTCCTCCCTTTCCTCTTCAGTTATCCCCCCACGACCCTCGAGAACCCCAGTCACAGCTGTATGTTACTTCTCCAGCATGGGGTCTGGCATGGATTCACATGCTCATGAATATTCCCCGTCGTCAGGCTGGGAATCCTCGGTAAAGAAAAAACCAGTATCAGTTTCGTTTCTGATCTGTCTTTCGTAGTAATAACCAATCACTGGTCTCTGCGTCATACTGACCACAGCCAATGACTGCCCTCTACCTAAGCACCGCCTCTGGCAGCCATCTTCAGATTTTTACCGCACGTTCATGTGTTGGGATCCTCGTGCTATTGCTCTCGAGCGTTAGTGCTATTTTTCGCGCTTTTTTCACAAAAACTTCGATTCTTTCGGTCAAAAGAGCCTCAAGCTCCACCGATCCTACATCCGATCAACGGGGACCCGTGTCGGATTCGTCTGCGCCCCTCAAGGGTGAAGATTTCGTCGAGCTACACTTCGGAGGACTCCAGAAGCTTCTCAGGCCCGGTCTCGGAGATGGCCCAGGAGAAGGGAAGCTCGACGCCCGGAAAGCTGTTCAGGGTCTGCCCTGGATGCCAGCTGCAGAACGTCTTCAAGGAGGACGAACACTCTTTCTGCCTTTACTGCCTTCATGAGGACAAGACGCACGTGGAGAAGGACTGTGCATTTTGCGGCAACATGTCGGAACGGACCATGAAGGACCGCCATCAACGTCTCGCCAACTGGCTGGAGGGTAAGAGCCCGTCTGGCGAGAAGAAGAAGAAATCCGAGCGGTCTTCTAAGACCTTTGAGGGCGCCCCGGCGACGGGGGCCCAACATAAGGCCAAGCACCGCGAGTCCGCTGGCACCGGGAGCGCCGAACGGTCGGGCTCTACGGGCGCCAGGCAGGGCGCACCCTCCCCGGCACCATCAACCACGAGCCAACGCTCTGGGTCGGGTAAGAGGAAGGCCGAGCACCCGGCGAAGCTCCTGGAGAGGCCCCGGTCGAGCTCTAAGGCAGAGGAGGAGCGTGGCAGTGCCCCCTCCCTCAAGGATAAGGCGGTGAGCGCACCTAAGGTGGTGAAGGCCTTGATCCATCCGACCAAGCCGTCTATCGAAACGGTCGCGGCGGCCCTGGCTCAGCCTGTGGAGGCTGCACCAGTGGTGGCGACCTCAGGGCCCAGAATCTCCCTGCCTCCTCGGAGGGAGTCTTCTTTTGTGCCCATCGATAGGACCCCCGTGAAACCCTCCGTGGGGAAGAAGAAGGGGGGGCAGGGCGTCGTCGTAGATTCGGCCTCAACCTCAGAAGAGGAGCTGATCGAGGTCTTAAGCCACGGCCTAGGCGTGGAAGAAGGCCAGCCCGTCGGAATGGACCCCGACGCAGGTGACGACGACGACATCGTCGAGGATACCGACGGGGCCCCTGCTCGCCCGTCGGATTCCCCTCTGCCAGCGCCGCAAGACAACTCGGCGGCCATTTTGTGGGCCATACAGTCCTTATGCTCCGAGATAAGGACGAGGCTACCGTTACCGACGGAGGAACCTCTCCCGTCGGGGGATCCAGAACCGGGACCTTCTGGTGTTCCCCCTACCAAGAAAAGAAGGATCCATCCACCACCTCCTTTTCAACCGTCGCGCCCCGTCCAGCCCTCCTCCCCGTCCACCCGAGGGGATGATACGGGGACTGACACGGCAGCGACGGGTACGGACGACGAGGCATACGACGAGGATATTCCGTCGTCGCCTCCCACCAGGGCTTCTCCGCCCGACGAGATCGGATCTTTCCACTCCATGATCTCCAGGGCTTCCGAGCTTTTCCAACTCTGCCCTGAGGAGAAGAAAAAGGAAGGCTTCCTTTATCAGCGGCGCGAGGCCAAGAGGAAGACGGTCCTCGCAGTGCCTCTGTTGGACGACATTTGGGATGAGGGCCTTTCCCTCCTCAAGAACCCTTCCACGACGCCAGCTAGAAGAGACCGGTACGAGAAAAAGTACCGGGTCCCGGACACGGCCCCCCTATGCCTCCGGGCGCAGCCTACCCCGGATTCCGTCGTCTCCGCGGCAGCCAGGAAGAAAGCGGGGGGGGGGTGCGGCCTCCACATCGACTTCCCCGCCGGACGGCGAGGGAAAGAAATTGGATGCTATGGGACGTAGAGTCATCTCGTCGGCAGCGACGACGATTAAAGCGGCCAACGCCTTGGCTATCGTGGCTCGCTACGACAGGGAGCTGTGGTACAAGATAGCTCCCCTGCTGGATTTTCTGCCGGACGACAAGAGGGCGGAGGCCCTGGAGATCCTGCAGGAAGGTGAGGTGGCCTCGGACCACGCCATCATCGTGGCGACGGACATCGCCGACACTGGGTTCCGCCAGCTGGGCAACGGCGTTTGCCTTCGACGTCGTGGATGGCTCAAAGCTACGGACTTCCGGCAGGACGTCCAGACCAGAGTCCTGGACATGCCCTTCGACGGGAACAACCTGTTTGGGAAGACAGTGGACGATTCCCTTCAGGCCATCAAGGCGGATACTGAGACGGCCAGGGCCCTTGGAGTCCTGCAGCAACGACGAACGCCCTTTCGGAGCAGCGGAGGCAAGGGCGCCTCCAAAGGTTCCGGCGGCGGTTTCGCTTCCTACCGTCAAGCGGCCCGCTCGTCGTCGCAAGAGGCCTACAGAGGACGAGGCAAGTCTAGCGGACCCCGCCGTCGTCGCCAAGGAGGTCAAGGCGGCAAGGCCGCGTCCAAGCAGGATTGAACCGGCCGTGGGGTCGGGCCCCCACCGAAGCACCCCGGTGGGAGGCCGGCTGGCGGGCTTCATCAGCGTGTGGGAGTCCATCTCCACCGACCGTTGGGTGCTGGACGCCCTGGCCCGGGGCCACGCGCTCGAGTTTCAAAGAAGGTTCCCGCGCGTCCCCCCCCGTGGCCAGGAAAGAACTTCACGTCCCTCAACTTCTCCTGGAGGTAAAGGCGATGCTCAGAAAGGGCGCCATCGAACTCGTCCCAAATAGGCTTCGGGGCTCCGGAGTCTACTCGCGATACTTCCTCGTGAAGAAGAAGACGGGAGGATGGCGCCCCATCCTAGACCTGCGACGTCTGAACAAGTTCATCAAGGCGCAGAAGTTCCGGATGGTCACCCTCCAGCACGTCCTGGGTCAGCTGGAGGAAGGAGACTTCCTATCGTCGTTGGATTTGGAGGATGCCTACTTCCACATTCCCATCCTAAAGGGGCACCGAAAATTCCTCAGATTCGTGGTCCAAGGGCGTCATTACCAGTTCAAAGCCCTTCCCTTCGGACTACGGTCGGCACCCAGGGTATTCACCAAGTGCCTCGCACCGGTGGCGGCGCAGCTGCGCCGCGAGGGGATTCACGTCTACCCCTACCTGGACGACTGGCTCATCCGCGCCAAGACGAGGGAGCTCGCCGTGGTCCACACGGCAAGGACCGTCCAACTCCTCACGGACCTGGGATTCTCCGTGAACTACGCCAAATCCCACCTGGTGCCCGCGCAAGTCGCACTGTTTCTGGGAGCGAGGCTCGACACAGTGTCCCTTCTGGCCTCCCCGTCGGAGGAGAGGACCAGGACCATCTTGGGCAAGGTGCAACGGATGTTGGTGGCCGACGCGGCCAAGGTGAGGTCCATCAAGTCCCTCCTCGGGATGATGTCTTCCTGCATCTACCTCATTCCCATGTGCAGGCTCCGGATGCGCCCGTTGCAAGAATTCCTGGATGCGCGCTGGATCCAGACGACGGGCAGCTTCGAGGAAAGGATCAAGCTCGACGAGAGTTTCCGACGAGCGATACGGTGGTGGGGCACCCGCGCGCATCTGACGGCGGGCATGGACTTCCAGACCCCAGCCCACCAGGAGACTGTGACCACGGATGCCTCCCTGGAAGGGTGGGGAGCGCACACCGAAAATCTGCACGCAAGGGGACTCTGGCTCCCGACGGAGAAGTCCCTGCATATCAACGTCCTGGAGCTCCGTGCAGTGTTTTGGGCCCTCAGGTCCTTCCTTCCGTCCCTCAAGGGCAAGGTGGTGAGGATCTTCACCGACAACACCACCACCATGTTTTACATCAGGAAACAGGGCGGAACCAGGTCCCCAGCGCTGTCCAAGGAGGCGCAGGACCTGTGGCATTGGGCCGTCGCCCAAGGGATTTTTCTGGTGCCGTTTCATCTGGCAGGGATAAAAAACACCATCGCCGACTCACTCAGCAGGGAGCTGCGCTCGTGCCACGAGTGGGAACTACGGCAGGATCTGGTGGATCGCCTCTTCCGACGGTGGGGCACACCCCAGATCGACCTGTTCGCGACGGCGACGAACACCAAGTGCCGGAGGTTCGCCAGCAGGTTTCCCCAGACGAGGAGCATGGGCGATGCTTTCTCGTTCCCCTGGGAGGGCCTGTTCCTCTACGCGTTCCCTCCCTTGCCTCTGCTAATCCGGCTCGTCAACCAGCTCAAGAGGTCACGGTGCAGGATGATCCTCGTCGCACCTGCGTGGCCGAGGCAGATATGGTTCCCGGACCTTCTGGACTTGTCAGCGTCCCCGCCGATCAAGCTGCCGGCGGATGCGGATCTACTCTCCAGGGAAGGAGGCGCCATCCTCCACCACGACCCGAAGTCGCTGAACTTGCAGGCCTGGCTCCTGCAGCGCTAGAGTTTGGAGGATACGACATACCGGCCGATTGCAGAGAGGTTCTTGCAAAGGCCAGGGCGTCCTCGACTCTTAAATGCTACGGACACAAATGGAAGAGGTTCTCTGTCTGGTGCCACGCACAGAAGATTAACCCTCTACGGATTACGGCTCCCCAAGTACTGCCGTACCTGCTGACGCTGGCCAAAGCTGGTCTGGCACACGCGTCCATCAAGATTCATCTTGCTGCGATCTCCCGATACACCAGAACCACGGGGCGGACGTCCTTGTGGTCTCATCGTCTGGTGAAAGAGTTCATGAAGGGACTGTTCGGATCGTTCCCGCCGGTGAAGGCTCCGGCCCCGGCGTGGGAGCTCAACGTGGTGCTGACCAAGCTCATGGGACCTCCGTTCGAGCCTCTGCACTCGGCCCCGTTGAAGTTTCTATCGTGGAAAACAGCTTTTCTTGTGGCCATCACCTCCGCACGACGAGTGGGAGAGATCCAGGCCCTTTCCTGCAAGGCCCCGTACTTGACTTTCCACGACACGAGGGTAGTGCTCAGGACGCACCCCTCTTTCATGCCCAAGGTGCCGTCGGACTTCCATCTCAACGAACCCTTGGTGTTGCCTGTGTTCTTCCCGTCGCCTTCGTCGCCGGCTGAGAGGACTTTGCACTCGCTGGATGTGGCTAGAGCGCTGAAGTTCTACGTAGACCGCACGAAGTGTTTTCGGAAGACGTCACAACTCTTTGTGAACTTTGGACCTGTCAATCAGGGGAAGGCTCTCTCGAAGGCTTCCATTTCCAGATGGCTCTCCGGCTGTATCATGTACTGTCATCGGTTGGCAAACCGACCGCTGCCTGGCCGTCCGAGAGCCCATTCCACCAGAGCGATCGCAGCTACCACGGCGTTCCTATCTGGTGTGCCCCTGCTGGACATATGCAGGGCTGCTACGTGGAGGTCGACGCACACCTTCACGAAATTCTACTGCGTCGACCGGGATTCCAGGGAGGAGTCCAGGGTCGGCCAAGCAGTGCTGCGCAACCTGTTCGCCTGAGGTGAGCCTGGTGAGGAGGTAAGATGCTTAATGTTGAGTTTATGTGATGCTTAATGTTGAGCCTTTGCCACCTCCCGTGGTTGTGCATGTGTGTACTGCTATGTATTCTTTATTCATGAGCATGTGAATCCATGCCAGACCCCATGCTGGAGAAGGAACAAGTTACTTACCTGTAACTGTTGTTCTCCAGCATGGGTCTGGCATGGATTCACATGCGAACCCTCCCGCCTACCCCTCTGCGGCTCTTCACTTGGTCATACTGCCACTTCACGTGCTTCCAAATCTGAAGATGGCTGCCAGAGGCGGTGCTTAGGTAGAGGGCAGTCATTGGCTGTGGTCAGTATGACGCAGAGACCAGTGATTGGTTATTACTACGAAAGACAGATCAGAAACGAAACTGATACTGGTTTTTTCTTTACCGAGGATTCCCAGCCTGACGACGGGGAATATTCATGAGCATGTGAATCCATGCCAGACCCATGCTGGAGAACAACAGTTACAGGTAAGTAACTTGTTCCTTCCTGCATCTGGCAGCCACCTCCTGTGGACATCTCCTTGCCTGCCGAGCTTCTTGTGGCACACACAACCTTTCAACCAGTAGGACCATGGCAATGGGGGAGAAGCAACATTCTCTGGGGACGTTCCCAAGGTCCTGTTGGATGGTGTCCTGAAAGAGGTGCCACACCTCATTGGTCCAGTGTACATGAAGCACCGCCTCTGCCAGCACAGAAACTGGCAGGCAATCCTGATCAAAATCATTGAAGTGGCACCACCCCGCAAGGGGTGAGTCAAATCCAGAAGCCCTGGAGGGCCACAAGAGGCATGTGCAGAAGATGATTGCCAAGCATCAAAAGGTGAGCTTAGCCACAGTAGGTTGTTCACCACTCCCACATGTAATTGGAAGATCAGGCCATCACTGACATCAGCATGAACTACAAAGTAGGAATCAAAGGTGTGGAGACTGCTGTGGAAGGTGAGTCCACTGCATGCATGACAGTAAGTAATGCTGTGAATTGCCCCATGTGTGAGTGGTCACAACCATTTGTCTGTTCATCAAATGCACTGAAACAATTGTACACACACACTCACACACACACACACACATGCGTGAGCCAAGGGCAATGGCAATGGGGGATCGATTACCAATGCCCACTTCTCTAAACCATTTCCCTCTCATCACTTCGCAAGTGGTGTCAGATATTTACTGCCACCTGCCCTCTGCATATTGTGCCACATGATGACTCCATGTCCGTAAGCAGGTCAATGGGCACACCACACCCTTATGTCTGAATGCTTTGACGTGGTGTATTGGGTAATTTATAGTGTTGGCCGTTCAAATGCCAAAATAGGGAGATGCAGTGATGGCAACTGCGACTGCTGGCCCTGAAAGCTGTATGTTTTTCCCAGGAACATTGTGTCATTACCTAACCTTTCTTGACCAGGGCATTTGACTGCATGTCTCCCTCCACCAACACCGTGAAGAGGTTGGATTGCCATACATCAGGTAGGTAGCTTTGTGCAAGTGTACTACACGAGAGCATCACACAATGTGTCCTCATGACAGAACCCTCAACAATCACCATTTGTGTTTGCATGCAGTTAAATGAGAACAGTGGTGTGCAATACATACATTCTTAAATGTCATACTTCTGTCATGTCAGGACCACGCTTCTCCAGTGTTGTCCAATAAGCATAAACGTTGACCGCCCTGCAGAACCCTCTGAACACTATGGCCTCGACCAACTGTGCACTCAGATTGCCATCTCAGAGCCCGAAAGGAAAGGGAAGAGGGAAGGCAAAAGGTTGCCTATCAAAAAAAGTGTGCTCATGCAGAGGCACATGGGAGGGGAGAACATCACTCTCACGTCCAGCCACTTTAAGATTGACGCAAACATTCATACTGTGTTGTGACAGCTCCATGTACGGGGCAAGCAGGGTTCAGTAGCAGTCATGTAACATGCCCAATGTCACCCTCTACTGACTGGGTTATGCAGTTTGCCAATCATGCCCCAAAATCATATTCCACGCAGAAAGGTGAAAGCCCATTGTCGCAATTTATTAGGCGGTCACTCCCCACTCAGGGAGTTCCCTTTCCCCCCAAGCAATGTTTCGCGCACCCAAAGCGCTTATACAGATATTGCGCACCACCCCAGCAAATACCCTATGTACCACCAATGAGCTAGGAACCAGGCCAGTGCACAGTAAGAATATATATTTATTTAAGGGTTGACAAATAATAATAGCAACTAAAACATCAACCACCAACGCCGTGGCACAACACAATGTCACAATTTCAAATTAGTTGCACCAATTGACTGACTTGTATGTCTAACGAACTTACAGCTACTACAACATAGAGGTAAAAATAGATGGTACATTAAACACACACAGAGAATTTCTTGTACATTAACAATTAAGAAATTTGAACAACACCCAGTGATTGCTTGGGCTATCACAATGCTCTTCTCTCCCAGCAACCCATGACCCCTTAATTTGAAGGAAAGATACAAGGAGTGGGAATACAGTAGCAACATCTTTTGGCTTTTTATTAAAAGGCATGGGTTGACAAATAGACACACTGAAAAACATATTTTTGTGTTTTTATTTGAAAGGCAAAGTCAAGAAAGGAACTTCATGGGAAAATCGTTTTGGGCTTTATTTGAAAGACAAAGTCAAGAAAGGAACTCGATGGGAAAATCGTTTTGGGCTTTTTATTTGCATGAAATACAGGGCTTTGGAAAAGTTGTTTTGGGATGCAAGTAAATAAATGGGACATTTAGTTTTGCACACTTTACATTCAATTGAATGGCAGCGTTTTAGGGTTCCTTATTTTGGGATTATGGACACTCCCCTTCTGTACAGAAGACAGGGGTTTCAGAAAGGGAGAGTCACCCAAGTAATTTATGGTCTATACCGGCTCTAACACACTGGGCATGAACATTGTTAGTTTCGAACTCTAACAACACTCATCCCGTGATTTTCTAAATGGGAATTGATTGATTTGACTTCAATTCAATGCACTAAGGATCTACACAGCTTCTCCCCTCCCCACAATGTAATGGAAAGGATTAAGGCAGACAGTTCCCAACACAATTCAATTTAAAAGTATAGGGTGATTTTCTACAGTGGAATTAATTTGAGTTGGATTTAATAAAATGTGCCCTGGGTCTCCCCCAGTTCCACCCCTCTACTAGCTATGTGAGGTGGAGATTCAGGCTGGCAGAGTCCTCACACACTTTTGTTGGCATTTGGATTACTCTACTTACATGGGAGGCCTTGGTTATGGGGCATCCAGGGAAACAGCAGGGCTCCTCTGAGGACAGCACAGATCTGGTCTAAGGATTCGGTCAAGGGTAGTCACCAGCATCCAGACTTCCTCTGGCTCCTCAAATGGCAGGCCCAGATAGCTTATAGATTTCCCAGTCTCTGGCTCCCATGCAATGTTTAAAGCCCAGCAATAGAGTGGGAAAGTCAAAGGGAAAAATCAAAAGTCCAAAGAAAGGTCCCAAGTGTCGAAAAGTCAAAGAAAGATCATTCATCCCCTTCTTATATTGGAAATTGCCAAGACATAGGGCTGATGACACCTACATATTGTCATAATTCCCACAATTCGGATTGGCTAGATCTCACCCTTCACCTCCCACCAGGACGCCCACTGGGTGCTGATAGGACTAGAAGTTGGGAGGTATGGGTTATCGAAGCTGAGGGAGGAGGAAAAATACATCATTTCAAAATGACAGGTAGTTTTACACTTTTGGGTTCTGAAAATCTCCCAACTTGGCAACTATCTTAATCTCTCGGATAACTCCATGAACCTATATATTTTTGAATTATACAAGTCGGAAAATACTAATCATATCTCGGCATGCCCTTTTTGGGAGCAGCTACCATTTTTATCGATTTACTCCTGAGCCAAGATAGTCACAACTCTGACCATTCATGATTCAAGCCTTACTTCCATGACCTATCAGCACACCAAATTTCCAATCCCTCGGAATTATGAGAAAGCCGGAATCATAATTGCCTGTATAGCTCAAATTCGCTTTTACATGCTCCTAACAGGCTTCTGATCCCCTTTAATATGAACCCAGGATGATCTCAGTGGAACACACAAGGCACTTTTTATTCAAGAAAATGTATTCAATGTTAGTCAATGGCAAGGCACCACAAGTGTCCTTGAGTTTCACACCAGCCCCCACCATTTCTTCTGTGACCTGATTAGGACATCTGGTGGCCTGTGTGATCATTCCCTCCCCTCCTGGGCTTCAAAGGTTTTTTGTTCGAAGTTAATGTACAGTTAATGGGGAGACCTGACCTTAAGGCCGCTTCTGCTGGCTGGCTTATATGCCACTTACACAAGTCTGATTTACTGCTCTCTATTTTTTAGCATTTAAACTGAAAACCAGACCTTCTTCTCCAAGAGGTCCTCAGCCAAAGGTCTTGAGGTCAAAGTTTCAGAGGCCCAGACCTTCCAGTTCAATGGGGATAACCAAGCTACATACATATTTCTAAAAGAATAGCATTTTACATTGACACAATGTGTTTAACATGTAACATTTTGTATTACCCCTAGGTTTGCTGTTCATAAATAAAATCTTTCTTTTCTACTATTTTAGAACAGAGGTAAATGCATTATTAATCTTATTCACACATATGCCACAGTTAACATAGGAAACCAGCGTTCACTATTACAAAAACGAAATAGGCCCTATCTCTTTACATGCTGTGATTTTATATGATGAAAATTAACTCTCTTAATTCCTGATAACACAATCTGTCACTTGACTTTATTTCTTAAATGTGAGGCATCATTCCTCCTTTTTATCTTCCAAGTGCGCCATATTTCTTTTTTTTCCACGTGCACTGATGCGGTTTTAAATCTGTCAACGGTGCCTTTTCCCAATTTACACAAAGTCAGTATCTGCAGCATCGCCTGTTTCTTTTTGTTTGACTCCATTAGACACAGTTAACCATATTACAGTTCTAAAGCATACTCTCCTTCAACTCAGTGGGCCTCATTACGACCCAGGCGGTAGAGCTGCCGGCGCCGTTATCACTACCGCCTCATTATGAGGTCTGCTCACGGGTGCCGGACTGCACGTGTGGTCTGGCCAGACGTGCATACCGGCACCCGCGAGCAGACCAGGATGCTAACAACGGACCCGTCATTAACTGGTCCGTTGTTAGCATCTTCCCCATTCCCATTGAGCCCTATGGGGGCTCAAATGGGAATGGGGAGGTACCGGGTCTGGGTCCCGAGAAAAGGGAATTACCGGGCCCACAATAGTCAGAATGGCCCGGTAATTCCCTTTTTTCGGGACCCGGACCCAGCACGAGTTTGGAGGCAGCCATGCCGCTAAGAACGGCATGGCTACCCCCAAACTCGTAATGAGGCCCAGTGTCTTTTTATTTTACTAAAGTTGAAATAGGCCAATTTTTGTTTATTCACTAGGCCTTATATCGGAAAACAATGTTTTGAACTGGCTTGCATTTTCCAATAGGTCTCAACATTAGCCAGCTTCACTTTCACAAAAGGGGCCTAGCATGGCCTCTTTACTCTCTGACGTTTTGGGGCCGTATTTTACCCCATACCATGCTATAAAGTATAGGTGCAGTCATGCCAAGACATCACACCAACTAATTAGATAGAACGTATGTTGTTATCAGCTCAACAGTGGCAAGGCAACATCTGCTTGCGGGAGTGGTCCCATGACCATGGATGGCCATAATGGATGTAGCAATGAAGAAACTAATCAACAAATATGCACGTGCATTTGTGAGACCAATTTGATACTCAGCCCTGGCCACAGAGATGTCATGGCATAATATCGAAGGCCATTATGACATCAAATACTCATTATCTACTCTTCCCTGGCTGCCTCGCATGCCTTTCTTGTATGATGTGTGCAGAGAAAGTGTATGAGACCACGCTATACTCCATATTCAGCAACCCCAATCAAATTGGGCCCACCGTTGAATCACCATTCCAGCGGATCACAGTAACTCCCTCAAGGTAGCAAGGAGTGGGACATTGATGTGCACATTGGTTTGACGCTGATGTGAGTGGTGTACACATATTTCCTTGTGTGCTAGGTACTGTGCCGAATAACTTTGTGCTGTCATCCACAGGGGAACGTGACCAAAGTAATAAGACGTTGATGCGGATGGTGACCACGACAATGAAAACCAACAATCCAGTCGTTGCCCTCCCCCAGCACTGCCATCCAGCTGCTGGGCCACAGTGACGCCACCACCATCTTAAAAACCAACATCTTCATTGTGGCAATGCCCATTCTCTATTAGATGAGGGCAGGGGAAATCCTGCAGGTTGTGATGTGATTAGAACCCAATCACTCTGATGGAGTGGTCACTTGCGCTGCCAGGTAGGGAGGTGTGTACTCCTCCAGGCCCCCAAGACCTGTCCCACCACTGTTATAGAAATACACTATTCACATCCACCTCCTCCATCCCATTATCATTCCTGCCCCCATGACTGTCAATGCCATTGTGGGTATTTCAGGGAGAAAGCCAAGGCTTGGGTAGAGGAGAATGAGAGGTGTCTGGTGTATGTCTTTTCCTTAATGGATACACCCGTCTGTGTAGGCCATGCAGCAGGAATTGCTGGCCTCAAACCAGCTGCCACCGTTGTTGGTTGAGGAGGTCCAGGAGGAAAGTAAGGAGGCATGTGTCAGTTGCTGCAGCTGGGAATGATGCTGCAAATATGGAGGCCTATGCTGGTGCCAGTGAGGTCCATCGCATGGCTCGAAGTCCGTCCTTGAGGCGCAAGCAATCCTGTGTCCATGCCATCCATGTCTCCTCTGCAGCTGTGTGCCCAATGACGCAGTCCAGCGTCTCCCTCTACCTTCAGTTGGTAGAGCCTACCCAGCGGCACGCCCAGTCCAGTTCATCTTCCACTTCTGTCTCTACAGGGGTAGCCCCTTTCTCACATGCAGGAGTTTGTGGGAATGGAATCCATGACCCTCTCTCCCACTACTGTCCCTTCCTGCACCCCACCTGCCTTCTCATCTGCACAGCAGGCCCCATCCTTCATCCCTGCAAATGGCTACATGAATGACTCTCAACCCCTACTGAGCACCTCAAGGAAAAGCACCAAAAAGCACCACAGAGAGAGAGGTGACCCCCACCTTTCTCTGTTTAATGGCCAAGCATGTTATGATCAGACATTTGATTGTGGCCCCTTCTGAACTAGAAATTCTATTTTGATTAGCAAAGCCCATCCCGCCTTAAAGCTAGATTTGCTTAGGACCTCTTTCCCTTGGAGACTGAATTGTCTTTGGACTCTCCATTGGACATTGGATTTATTTGGACTTCCCCTTGGACACTGAATTGTTCTCATTTTTCTCCTCCCCCCACTTAGGAGCTGCACTAACACCCTCCATTTGATTAAACGTTGGTTTATTTGAGAGTTGGGTGTGTCATTTCCTTATATGCGATTTAACGAAATTTCAAGGAGTTAGGTCTAGGGGAAAGGTTATTTTCTGTTACGGTCACATACTCGCCGCTTTCTGAAGAAATTGTTGATCAATTGTAAGTGCTGATCGAGCCCATCAGCATTGTGGCGTTGTTGGCCGGGCTCTAATGCATGCCCTTCTTAGCCACCAGCTCCGTCATCTAAAGTGTCTTCCTCCTCTTCCTTATTGGACGTGGGCCCATGTGCCTTGAGGGGGTACTGTACAGAATGCAACACATGGCCATGATAAGGCAAACCTTATATGGTCAGTACATGAAGGCAGGGCGTGTACTGGGAAGGGGCCAGAGTTGGTTTTTCGGACTCCAAATCGCTGCTCAACCCTCTTGCAGATCCAGGTTTTGGCAGCAGTGCATTGCCGCTTCCTGGGGTTGACTTTCTGTCTAAGTGGAGCCATCAGCTAAGAGTGCATTATTATCCAGATTCACCCATGGAGGGGAGAGGCGGCTGGGGATCGTCATTCATTTACTTTTGGGAGTCTAATTGCTACTGCCGCAAGTGAATGTGCTTGCCTATGTGGCAAGAACATTCCCATGCTTTTCTGAAGTGTTTTTAAGCAGATATGACTCTTGGGCTTGTTAGGGGGCAGGTCTTGCTATTAATCCTAAGCACACAGGGGTATGACTATTGAACTTTTGAGTTATAGTAATGGCCTGCTAGATGTTCTATGGATCTCAAATGCATTAATGGACTAAATGATTGGTAGTGTTGCAAGGTGTTCTCATGCATGGCTCTTATGCCTCATCATGCCATGTCTAAGCGGACACCCAGTCCTGTGCTTTTACTTGCATTCTGTGACGTGTAGTACTACATTTGAAATGGGTAAGGCAAACTACAAGTCACATAATGCAAGAAATAAAACATGGACTGGCAGTCCTACTCACTGAAGGCAGGAAGACACATGGCAGTCCTGCCTTAAGTAGTCTTATGTGTTGGAATTGCTCAAATCATGCCTGCGGGATGTGCCCTGTCCCCTTCTGTGTGCTTTCGATCAGATGCGTGCACAGTTTGGTGGGTAACTGGAAACCAGGTTAAGTGTCTTAAGAAATGCATTTGTGCGGTGGTTTGGTTTCATGTACGTACCATTGAAGACACATTTGTGAAGAACAGGCTAGCATCATCCACCATCTGCACATTTATGGAGTGCTGCATGCGCCTTTTCCTGAAGACCTCCTCTAATGCCCTGGGTGGTACTAGGGCCATATGTGTGCAGTCTAGCGCCCCTATTACATTGGGGAAGCCCCTTATAGTGTAGACGTGTCCTTTTATGCGATAGATAGCCACATGGAAAGTAGGGATTGCTATGTGGTTGGGCTATCCTTTCATCAGTACGATTAATACTTGTGTGAGAATTTGGGAGAAGCAGGGCTGGGTGATACCATGCACCAGAGCCACAGTGTGTTGGAGTGTGGCTGTGGCACAGAAGAGGTGGCTCTGAACATCTTCAACATTGAAAGATTGATGTCATGATTTTCCCGTTGGGTTCCAGGTCACCCACAATTTTTGCTAATAAGTTCGAGTTGGTGGGCAAGTGTAGGCATTAGGTGGCAAGGGCCTGCTGGTCATTGAGGTGAAGGTATGGCTATCGGGGCCTGTGCACCCTAGATGCGCACCATCATTGCCTTCTCCCTTGCTATTTTCTCTCTGCCTACCTGGTGCTGGGGATGTGGGGCACGCTGGTGGGCTGTCTGGGGGCCAGTCGGGCAGCAGGCTTATGAGCTGTTTGCCGGGGAAGTGCAGGCTGGCAATCTGATGGGCTGCCAAAAGGTGGGAGTTGGAGGGCATGCAGCCATCTCTGGGTGTGGTTCGGGGCAGGCTAATGGGCTGCCTTCTAAGGCTGTGAGCTGGGCTGATGGATTGTGTGTGGGGGTCTGATGGGCTTTCTATGTGGGGATACGAGGCAGCCTGATAGGCTGGCTGCTAGAGGTGCTGCTTCTTCTGGGGCTGTCTTTGTGGGGATGCGAGGCAGCCTGATAGGCTGGCTGCTAGAGGTGCTTCTTCTTCTGGGGCTGTCTTTGTGGGGATGCGAGTCAGCCTGATAGGCTGGCTGCTAGAGGTGCTGCTTCTTCTGGGGCTGTCTTTGTGGGGATGCGAGGCATCCTGATAGGCTGGCTGCTAGAGATGCTTCTTCTTCTGGGGCTGTATTTGTGGGGATGCGAGGCAGCCTGATAGGCTGGCTGCTAGAGGTGCTGCTTCTTCTGGCGCTGTCTTTGTGGGGATGCGAGGCAGGCTGATAGGCTGGCTGCTAGAGGTGCTGCTTCTTCTGGGGCTGTATTTGTGGGGATGCGAGGCAGCCTGATAGGCTGGCTGCTAGAGGTGCTGCTTCTTCTGGCGCTGTCTTTGTGGGGATGCGAGGCAGGCTGATAGGCTGGCTGCTAGCGGTGCTGCTTCTTCTGGGGCTGCCTTTGTGGAGATGCGAGGCAGGCTGATAGGCTGGCTGCTAGAGGTGCTGCTTCTTCTGGGCCAACAGGGCTCAAGGCAGGATTTCCTGAAGTCTCAGGATGCGCAAAATGTGCGTTGCTCGCTCTACGGTTCCGCAATTTACCGACTTTAGTAAACCTGTGCTTTATCTACTGTCTCCACCCTCTTATTGGTAGTTGGTTCCACGCGTGGCTTGTTACGGGGCTGGCATGTTTTGTTATGTTGATTTGGTCCTCCTGTTTGACTCCCTACTCCAGTTTGGACCTGCTCAGAGCAGGTGCCATTTCAGTGTTTATATCAGGATTACATAACATGTGTAATAATGCATCCTTAAACCATTGTTCATATTTGCCTCATGGATTTTACATGCAGAAATACTGGGGAGCTCATTTTAAATTAGCAGAAATGGGAAACTAATGCGTAAAAGCCTTGTGTAAGGCTTTTGCACTCTAGATTCCCATCACAGTTCATTTTTATTCATTTGTATGGCATAGAGGAGGGGTGGATTGTAATTCACAATTCCGCTGCCCCTTCCTCTCCACCATATAAATACTACAGCCTTTGCGCTGACATAGGTCATTATGCAGGTATAAATGCTGTGGATTCCTATGGGGTCCGCCTGTTTTTTACACCACCAAAAAGACGGTGGACTCTATTGGAATACATTGGGGCTCATGTTTCATGGGGGCGTAACGTTCGCGAAAAGTGTAAAAGCCTTGATTAAGGCTGTTACGCCTTTCATTAACGTTACCCCCCATTTTGAATTATTTATATGGCGGAGAAGATGGAGGGACGCCACTTGTGTTTCCATCGCTCTCTTCCTCTCCGGCATACAAATGCTCCAGCACCTATTTTCATGCTGGTAGAAATGCTGGAGATTCCTATAAAGTCTGCCTGCTTTATGCACAAGCATAAAGCAGGCAGACCTCAGAGGAATCCATTGTATGCTCCCTGAGCGTGTACAATTTCAATGAAACCCTCCCCGACACAAATGTCGGGGAGGGCAGTGTCGGCTCCAGGTCTGCCAGCGCCCTGTGTGAGATTTCTCGGCTTCAGGTCTGGCAGCGCCCTGTGTGAGAATTCTCGGCTTCAGGTCTGGCAGCGCCCTGTGTGAGATTTTTCGGTTCACCCTCCGCCCTCCTCAAAATTCTGACGGCACTGGTAACCCCATGCGTGACCTGTCACGCAAACATTGGGGGCTTGGGGGGCTATGCGACGAAGCGCAGGGTCTTGGTTATAATCATGCTGCATGCCCGCCTGACATGCGAGTATGGCAAGAGGCGCTCACAAACAAAAGTAAACGCTGCCTGGCATGCAAGCATGTCAGGCAAAATGTAATCACTTAGCACTGCAGAGTGCACAAGTGAAGGGCAAAAGGCGGCATACACGCTTGTACACTGCCTTTTGCCCTTTACATTTGCACTCCGCAATGCAAATGACGAAAATTTGGCGATGGGGCGCTGCTTACGTAACCATATAAATGTAATGACTCCCCACCACCAAATTATGTTTTTATAGAAAATGAGCTCCATTGTAAACGCTGCCTGCTATCTCTATGTTTACATCATTTCCAGTGCTAAAGAGCTGCGTCCAAGCACCCAGCCTGCCATTTTGCAATTTGCTGTGCAAATGCAGAAAGTTCAGCGGCTGGGACCAGTGTATGCAAAAGTGCACACCTAACAGGTCATCTCTGACTTTAAATGATTTTACTCGCGTTCGCACAACAATAACTGACGGTGCACCATGTGTAAACTATTCATGCCATTTTTACAAATAAGACCCGTTCTGGGCTCACCCAAATGACCCTTCCCCAACTAGTTGGTTTCTCATGTTCTTTAACTGCTGCATATCTGCGTGAAACAGGCTCAGTAGTCCTTTCCCACGTCTTTCTAAGCCAAATATGTGTTTCTTGGAAGTAAATGGATTATTTATATTCCTACTGCCTAACGCAGAGCCCTGACCGTTCAGGGCCTATTATTTCCAAGACTTGAGAAACAAATGCCTGTTTTGACAGGACTCCACACACCCTGTACTCCTGCTGCAGGCTGCCGGCGCGTGGACACGCTTTGCAGCAGCAGGTGGTGCATTGGTGGAGCTGCGAGCCCAACTCGGATGTCTGTTTAACCAAAGCTGAATGAAAACAAAAGAACAAGATAATGTTGATGCTGGCTTTGTCGTAACAGTCCTTTTTTTTTTACAACATTCGTCAGGCACCTTTAGACACCCTGTATCTTGTGTTGCGGTTCCAGCTGGGTTGAGGCTCAGACTCTGGCATTCATGGAGCTCTGGGAGGCCCGCTCCACCCACAGCGGAATCGGTTTCCCATTCCTTATTGCCTGAAAAGCAACGGTTCAAACAGTTGCGAATTTGAAAATTTAGAAGCACGGTCATTTCAATTTCAACACGTTGAGAGATTGGGTAATAGGGGATAGGCACAGGCTTCCCCAACCACTCGTGTCCACCCATATATATGCAACAAAAATGGGCAATTAAAGCTAGAAGAGAGAACACGTTAAAGCATATACTTTAAATGTATACCCATAGAATAGCATGATTAATAATCCTTAATATTTATAGCAAAGATCCTGCAAACTCAGTGTGCCTATATAGCCTTTTAGACTGAGGGAGGGATCGTTATCGCTGGATAATGCACCCAAGGGCCATAAATTGGTGATGGGTCATTATCTCAAGCGTTAATGACACCTCGCACGGTCTATAAGGCTAAGCTATTAGCACATGGGAGCTCATGTTGCTTTCAAACGTAATTTGACGTCAGGGATCATTTGCACTCAGGCGTAGCTAGGCCCCTGCCACCAATTTTTTTTTCATTTGCACGGGGGATTGCAAATGTGTAGGCAAAAAGCAGCGTACATGCATGTACCCCGCCGTTTTGCCCTGCACTGCGCAGTGTAAAGTGAATAAACCCTGCTTACCATGCTCGCATGGTAACAGAGTTCACAATTACAATTAAACGCTGCCCGACATGCTCGTATGTCATGCAGCGTATCATTTTACTTGTGAACGTTGCTTGCCATGTGAGCATGGTAAGCAGCGCTCACAGTTACAATTAAATACTACGTTTCATTGCAATTTTACACGTTGCCATGCCATTCAAGCCTGCAGACTCCATGGGAATCGCTAACATTTGCGCCAGATTAAAAATCCATGCCTGCGCAAATGCTCGAGCATTTGTATGGCAGAGAGGAAGGAAGGCAGCAGAAATGCAAGTTGTGTTCCGCCACTTTTCGCGCCATACAAATGATTGAAAATGTGCAGTGCGTGAAGGAAAGGCCTTAAACGTACTCACAGGTTTTGTGCTTTTCATTCACCTTACCCCACATTTGAAACGGAGCTCCATGGTGGTAATAAAGAGTTGGGAATTTTGGGGGTGAAGTAAAACCTGCTTGTTTAATAGTGAGTAAAGCACACGATATTAGGGGTTATGAAATGAAATGTGATTTTATTTTGTAATATTTAAATACCTAAATTGTCTTTATAAAGTGAGCATTTTATTTGCAAACTTGGTTGAACTGGAATAGTTTCAGAAGGAGCTTGCTTTAGGTGCAATTTTAGAGTGAACAGTTTTCCTTTAAAAAAGTGAAAGCATTGCATCATGTTGTACCTTTCACTTGTGTTAAGTTATGTTGGAATGTCCTATTGATTACATTGCGTTTTTTTTAACGCACACCCTTGTTGATTCCCTGGCTGCTTCTGAAGTCAGAATGTAAAGAATGCACGCAATGCCAGTAGTTAGTATGCTTTCCAAACGTTCTGATTGGGTGATCTGTGGTCAATAACGATTTCCATGTGCTAATTCGACGTATTAATGCTCCAAAACACTTGCTGCCAAAATCAACTTATCTCTTTAAAATACCTCTGGCCAGAAATGGTGGGCCCCTCTCTTTGCGAGGTACATAAATAGATATAGTTGTAAAAAAGTTGTCCAAGTTTTAGTTCTTGCAGCTATTCTGTGCCCATTGTTTACAATAAATATCTTACTCCTACGTCCCGTCCCCTTTCCTCCATACTTATGGGACATTCCTCCGTTTTGTGGGACGGGACTGGAGGATATTCCTCCGTCCTGTGGGACGGGACCGAGCACTTTGTAAAAAGAATCAAATTTTTCAAAAATGTGTCCTTCCTCTCTTTACGCGGGGTACAGCATGCGGCCGTAAGCCCGTCCTCCTTAGCTCTGACCAGCGCATCGCCCATCAGTCCTTTTCTCCGCTCGGTCGGGACTGAACGCACTTGCATCTTCGGAAGATTTCTTCCTTCCAGTTTCCTCCTCTCTTGCTCTGGCTTAGTTGTCGCGTGGTAGTCCGTCTATGCCGTTTTAGCTAGCCTTTGCAAATTGTTCTTCTTGTCAGCGACGCTTCGCTAGGGCGGATCCCCATTCTCTTTGTTTAGAGTGTTTGGGTCCGAACCACTGGTGGGACTCGTGCTTTTACTGCGACTCCCTTTCGGTCTGGGCGCTTCAACGTCGTTTAGAGCGGTGGGAGGAGGTGTTTCACCGTACTCCCCCGGCGCACTTTCAAACTTTCATCGACGAGAAGAAGAAACGCCCTGTGAGTTTTTTACTTTTTAGAGCACCCTGGCCGGGGGACACCTTCCCGGGGTCTTCCCGGTCCGGGAGGAGCGGTAAAAGCTCTGTTAACGAGGCTTGCCCTGAGGTGCCTTCTAGGCCTAGAAAGTGTACCAGAGTTTTCTCTGAGGGCCTCCGTAAGAGTCCTATTGACACCGGATTACAATCCGAGGCCCCTCCTGTGGGGGCTATTTGTGGGCCCAGTTCTACTGAGGCGTCAGGTACCGGAGCTTGCTTCGAGGTCTCCTTGACTGGAGCTTCCCGTAAAAACACCGGGGTACGCCCTGTAGCCTCAGTTGAAGCTGTTGATACCGAACGGAAGTTCGAGGCCTGTCGTGAAGAGGCTTTTACCGGACTCGGGTCCGAGGTCCCTCATTTAGAGGCTAAGGTGACCAAGAGTTCTGAGAGGCCTGTAAGGGTCTTGTCGGTGAGGTGTGTTCCTCATCGTTCCCTCTCTAGCGGTGACTCCAGATCTGTTGAGGTCTTGGACCGTAATCCCTCCGTTACCGGCAGTGCCAAGGTCCTTCCTTCGAAGGCTAGTTTGGCTGATAGCATGTCACAGAAACACCCTAGGCCACACAGTACCGGCTCGGCCGAGGTTCCTTGTGTTAAGGCTAAAATTAAGACCCTTGACCCACCTGTCGGGACCCCTGCCTCACTTCCACACGTGTCGCAGTTCTCAGGTGCCGACAAAATGCCAGCCGTTCCCGCCAAGACCACAGTGGCCATTTTGGATACCTCCCTTACAACTACGCCATCGGCCCTAGGTGTGGGGAGTGGGTTTTCAGGTGAACATCGGTTTCCTTGTGCACATCCGTTTCGTCCAGTTTATGACTGGAACGCTCGGATGCCCCTACCGCACAATGTCTCGCTCCCGGCGGGATCGCGCCATTGATTTATGTGGACACTAGTGCGGAAGGGCCCTCTTGGCATCCCTCTCCCTTGCGTTGCTGGAATTACTCCGCTCATGAGAGGCCGCCTCCAGTCGCGCCTAAATCATCGGCGGAGGACGTGTTTTTCAGCAAGTTTCAAAGACTTATGTATTCCAACCCCATGAAGGAGTACTTTCGAGGTTTGTTTAGGGAGATATGTCCACCTGCGCCTACGGTCCCAGCTGCGGTTCCTGTGGTTCCGCCGGCGCTGCCTTTACCAGCTGGGCCTCCCCAGACTCTTCCACCCCTGCCTCCGTTGTCCCCAGTGGACAAGTCTATTGTGGTGCCTGATGCGACTCAGCCTGATCTGGATCTGTCGGACAATGCACAGGACGATCAGGACAGAGAAGACCAGCCCCGCTCTGTAAGAGTCTTTAACGACCGGGTGCTGGACATGATGTGTCTGTTGGATGTTCCAGTACCAGAGGCACCCGCTCCATAGGAGGACGTGCTTTCGGGGGCGTTCACCTTGTCTACTTCGGAGCTTACCGGCTTTTTCTTACAGAAGGACGTTTTGGCCGAGGTCCGTAATGTCTGGGAGAAACCAACTGTTAGTCAACAAGAAAATTGACGCGTGCTACAGGCTCCAGGTTCCATTCTTCGGAAGAGGTGGCTTTAGCAGCGTGCCGCCCCCTCCTCCACGGTAGTGGCTGCGGCCACTTTACAATCCAGACCTGCTGCATCCTCTTCTACGACGGCTACACAGGTTCTGGCCAAAGGGGACAAGCTTCTTGACTCCCTAGCGAGGAAGATTTTCGCTAATTCAGTCCTGCAACTGCGTCAAGCCAATGCAGAACTGGTGCTAGCGGGGGCGAATATGAAAATGTGGCAAGGTTCTGTCGGAGTTTGAGGAGTTTATTCCCGCTGAAAAGCTAAAAGATTTCAAAGCGGGGTTGTCAGACGCCAGGGTCCTGGCACAGGATTTGCTGGAGGCAGCGGCGCATCATGTCGACACCTCGGCCCAGGGCTTTATGCTTGGTGTGGATACCTCTCGTCAGGCTTGGCTGCATGCCACCAAGTTCTCTAAGGAGGTCCAGGATAAGGTTTTGGACCTGCCCTTTGATGGCAAGATGCTCTTTCATTCCACAACAGACGTGGAACTGACCAAAACTAAGGACAGCACTCAGACCACCAAATCCTTGTCTGTCCTGGTAAAACCACCTTTCAGGACACAGAGATCGTTGTCGCAGCCTCGGCCTTCCTCTGGTTTCAGGGGTCGAAAATCCAGCAGGGTTGACCCCCCTTTGGGAAATTCCTGGTGAAGGCAGCAACCGAGTCGGTTTTTCTCCCGCTCCTCAGCCTCCTCCTCAGGTTCAGATGGTGCCGCCACTGAAAAAACAAGCTAAATAAGGGTTTCCTGCGCTCGCACGAGACCCCGGTGGGAGGACGCATTGCGTCTCATTGGGAGGTGTGGCAGACCATCACCGAGGACCAGTGGGTCTTGTCAGTCGCTCGGGCGGGCTTCCGCTTACCCCTTGCCCCTACCCCACCCATCAAACCTCCCTTCCATCAGTCAGAGTCGCCCTCCCTCAAAGCCAAAATTCAGAAATGACTTGATCTCAGAGCGGTGGAACCCGTTCCCCTAGGGGAGCGAGGCGAGGGCTTCTACTCCCGGCTGTTTATGGTGCCCAAACCCAACCAGGCTGGCCTGCACACCATACTAGACCTTTCCCCGTTCAATCTCTCTCTACCCCAAGAGAAATTCAAGATGATCACGCCTTGTCAAATAAAGTCCTCTTTCAGAAGAGCGATTGGCTCAGCGTGATGGAGCTTCAGGATGTGTATATGCATATTATGATCTGGAATCCACACCAGAGATACCTACGGTTTTCCGTAGGGGAGGACCACTTCCAGTTCCGAGTGCTCCCCTTTGGCCTCAGCTCGGCACCGCGTGTCTTTACGAAGATGATGTCGGTTATCGCAGCTTATCCTTGGCTTCAGGGTATCAATGTGTATCTGTATTTGGATGATTGGCTGTTGCGCAGTCCTTGCCCGCTGAAAGCCTCGAGCAATCTTCAGTCTCTCCTCCAGTTCCTGTTCCACCTTCGGCTGTCGATGAACTGGCAGAAATCTTCCATGACAGTCTCTCAGGATCTGACTTTCCTGGGTTTTCGTTGGAACACGATCTACTGCAGGGTATACCTGACCTGGGACAGAATGGTGGATCTGTTGGCCATGTGTTAGATGTTTGCGCAGTCTGGTGGTTCCAGAGGCTTCTCAGCCTCATGGCCTCGTGCGTAGTGGCTCTTCCTCTTGCTCGGCTCAAGATGAGGCGGACATAGATGGCTCTTCGGAGTTCTTGGCGTCAGGCTGTGGATCCCGACTCCAAGATAATATCGATTCCGGATTTCATGAGAGTGGACCTTGAGTGGTGGTCATCTCTCAGCAACCTGCCGGTGGGCGCAGGTTTTCAAGAATCCGCTCCGATGGTGACAATCACAACAGACTCTTCCCTTCTGGGGTGGGGTGCGACGTTGGATCCTCTTCAGGTCTCCGACCTCTGGTCGCCCCAAGACAAGCTCCTTCATATAAATCATCTGGAGCTTCTGGCGATCTTCCTGGCACTCAAGGTGTTCAGGCCGGTCATTGCCAACAAAGTGCTTCATGTCTGCACGGACAATGTGGTGTCCATGTTGTACATCAGCAAGCAGGGGGGCACAAAGGCCCCTCCTCCTGTGGATCTTGCCATTCAGATTTGGGAATGGGCGGTTCAGCATGGCGTCTGTCTGGCTGGTGGCAGACACATCCCGGGCCAGCTGAATGTTACAGCAGATGCCCTCAGCCGACAAACAATGGTCAGCTACGAGTGGGAATTGAAAGCGGAGGTCCTCTTACAGATATTCCTGTGTTGGGGCACTCCGGAAGTGGACCTCTTCGCAACATCAGCAAACAAGAAACGCCTCTCTGGGAGATGCTCTCGAGATTCCCTGGCACAACATGAGGGCCTATGCTTTTCCACCTCTGCCTCTGATTCATTGGATGATTTGCAAGCTGAGGAACACGGTGAACTGTTCTCTTCTGCTCACAGCTCCGTGGTGGCCGGCCAGGTTCTGGTTTTCCGAGCTTCAACATCTGTCAGTGTGTGCACCGATCATGCTTCCGTTGGTTCCCGATCTGCTTCACCAGAGAGATCGGCAGCTGTGGCACCCCTCTCCACAATCGTTCAGCTTGGCGTCATGGTACCTGAGTTCAGATCTTTAGAACATCTCAACCTGTCTGCCTGACAACATGCACATTATCAGGCAGTCAGGAAGCCCTCGACGAGGTCTCAGTACAGAAGCAAATGGCTTTGATTCTGTCACTGATGCTTAGCCAAACAGCCGGATCCCAGGGTGGCTACGATCGACACGGTGCTGTCCTTCGTCTCTCATCTAGCAGAGTCGGGCATTCAGGTCCTGTCATGCAGGACTTATCTTTCGGCTGTGGCCGCCTACCTATCCACGGACCAGTGCTCTTTTTCACTGTCAAATCCAGTGGTTAAAAGGCACTTTGCGGTTCTAATGCGTCTTTACCCTCCTGTTCGCAAACCGCATCCGACGTGGGATCTGAACGTGGTCCTTACGGCCTTGTGCCATAAGCCTTTCGAACCAATGGCTGCAGTAGATCTTAAGCACCTTTCATGGAAGGTGTCTTTCATGGTCGCCGTTACTTTGGCAAGGCGTGTGAGCTCCAAGCTTTGTCGGTGGAGCATCCCTTCTTGGTTTTCCACAAGGATAAGGTGGTCCTGAGGACAAATCCTTCTTTCCTGGCAAAGGAGGTTTCTGATTTCCGTCTAAATCAGTCATTCTCCCTGTCTGTCTTCTTTCCAAACCCGGCTTCGAAAGCTGAGAGGGTTATGCATTGCCTGGATGTTAGAAGAGCTCTTAAGTTCTATCTGGACAGAACATCTGAATTTAGGAGTTCTTCTCAACTATTGGTGACCTTTGGTAATCCGCAGGGTAAGCAAGCCTCCAAAGCGACTATCTCCAGATGGATTGCTGCCTATATTACAGAGTCTTACACTGTTCAGGGTCTCTAGCCTCCTAAAGGGATTCATGCACATCTGGTATGGGACAAGGCAGCTGCTGTTGCCTTTCAAAAGTATGTCCCCTGGTAAACCATCGCAAAAGCGGCTACTTGGGCCTGCCTCCCCATCAGCTTTTTGTAAACATTACTGTTTGGACCTGAGCTCCAGATCTGATGCTCAGTTTGGCCAGGCTGTGCTGAAAAACCATTTTCAGTAGGGGGTTTCCATCCACCAGTAGTTCCTGTGAGGAGTGCTTGGGAATCTCCCATAAGTATGAAGGAAATGGAACGGGACATAGGAGTATAATAAGCTTACTCACCGTAGTGACCACCTTATTCCTAGCCCTTTCCTCCATACGCCCGCCGCCCCCTCTAATGAGGTTCCTCTATTATTGCTTAAAGGTCTAAAGGACTGATGGGCGATTCCCTGGCCGGAGCTAAGGAGGGCGGGGTTACGGCCGCATGTGGTACCCCGCGTAGAAAGAGATGAAGGACACATTTTGGAAAAATGTGATGCTTTTTACAAAGTGGTCCGGTCCCGTCCCATAGGACAGATGAATGTCCTCCGGTCCTGTCCCACAGGACGGAGGAATGTCCCATAAGTATGGAGGAAAGGGGACTGTGGACTAGGAGTAAGGTGGTCACTACGGTGAGTAACCTTATATTTTGTGTTGAGAGATGATTTAATGGGCATTTAAAATCGTGTACAGCAAACAGGATAGGCGCTCCTCTGTGGCCTGGGACAAACCTACACTTAGCTTAGTTTGAATTCCAGTAGTGGCAACTAATCACTTTAGCCTTCTGAGGTCCATAATTTAAGTATCATAAAAATGGGTAAAAATAGGAGCTAATATTGCAGTGTTTAGAAGCGAAAGCTATCTGGTGTCAAGTGCTACTTAAAAAGAGCACTAACAGCTTTCTGATTTTGAAATATTCAAGAGAGACCAATCTGATAGTTCTTTGGCGAAGAATGGTCTGCTTGCTGCATTATTGTTCGATTCTGTTCAAGCTGTTTTCACTTTTTGCAAGCAGTGGTTAGTGACAATGCATAATACTGAGGAGTAGCACATCTTTTATTGACTGTTTGGGTTTGGTGGTATTCTACCTTTCTCATAAGAACATTGCAAAGTGTGCACAGTGGCCATGCCACTGTTTGAAATGTTAAAAAAAGGTCGGAAGTCCAAATACCCACTGAACTGCTGTCCCATCAATGACTACACAAGCCCTAGTAAACCTTTCGCATCCAAATACATATTGGGCATTTTGACCATAGGTGATGTTGTCGGGGTGGGCCACAGAGGGTGTTAGGGAAATAGAACATGATTCCTGGCGCTTTTGGAAGGATGTGGCTCTCCAACTGAGAACTTTAATATATCTAGTAGATGCCTTGTACAAATGTCAATTACTGTTACTGCACGAAAAGAAGCATAACGGGCGATACAGACTTGAGCTCAAGGTGTGTGGAAGCCTTCTTCTTGTTGGTGTGGCTCCCAGGGACCAGGAGCCGGCGATTTCCATCTAAATAGATGATGCTCGCCAAACTTCCCACAAATGTAGCTACAGGCCAACCGTGACAACAAACCCCCACTACCAGGAGACCCACAATCAAATACAGCCACCACACTTCACACAATTCCCCTACACAACACCTCAAAACCGTAATAACTGCACATACTGCACACAGTGAAAACTACCTTCTGCTTGCAATGATTCTGGAAACAAGTCACTGCATGCAGAAATACTGTTTGCGGAAGCGTCAAATCCACCTTTCCGTACGCCAACAAGACATCTGACAGCCAATTCTCTTTCACAGTCCATCCAGCATCAGAGCCACAGTCAGAAATCCTTCCAAAATGAGTGGGCCACCAGAATCTAGAGGTACATCAGGCGCCATAGTTGCTGATGGGCACAAGAGGAAGCCACAATTCTTAGAACAGGAGCTGACTGTCCTGGCTGACAAGGTGGCCAAGGAGGGCCCCAATCTGGTGGGCAACATCATATCCAAAACAGTGCCAAACATGTGTGCCAAGATGTAGTACAGAGTGTGGCCAGTGTCAGCAGCAAAGACTGTAAACAGGAGTGGGACGTTCCTAAACGACATGTGCGTACCATCGTGTCCAAACACCGTCATGAAAACATGGCAACAGGAGGAGGCACAATATCTGATCCATTCAGGCATCCATGGTCACTGAAGGTAGCCAGCATGGTGGAAGTCACTGGAGTGATGGGAGCCAAAGATGTGTAGATTGGAGCGAGAAAACAGAGTGCAGAAGGTGAGTGTAAAGAGAAAAGGGATGCTGCTACTTTGTAGCCACCTGGTTGCATTGTGTCATACATAGGTAGATGATAATCCACCTGTCCTGTATGCAGAGGCTATGTCAATGATACAATATGCAGTGCCACATAGTAGAACACCAACACCCCACATGCAGCCCATTCAAGCTGAGTGACCCAAACTGGAAAGCCAAACAGCAAACATCAAAACAGACACAGGCTATGTGACTGTGTCACATTTCTTAAAAATGTGAAGACCAAGAAAATCCCACCTATCCGTGTCAGCTACTTAGTAAGTGTACCAAGAACAATATCATATTGCTGGCTAAAGTAATTTGGAGTCCCACCCGATTCCCATAAACATCAGAACAGTATATCATCACTAATGTGTGAGCAAGTCACTACTGTCACATATGCACCCATGCATGTACTATTTCGGCTAGGATGCAGTCATTCACCATTTGTCACTTGCATTTCCCACCAGTGAAGACAAACGCCAGAGGGACATCAAAAAACACCAATGACCCATGACCAATGGAAGCACCACCAGACCCTCCCAGAGACCACGATAACAAGCATGGGCAAAGCAACACCGGGGAAAGGAACAAAAAGCTATGGCGAAAGCAAAGACAGCAGTGCTGCATCCACAAGCCCCAACAGATACACAGACATTGCCCTCCTACCCAGCACCCATACAGGTGTAAGATGACAACCTATGTGCAATCTCCCCCAGAGAACTGATGCCATTTAATTTCACGCCAATCGGCACACATGAGACCCAGGCACATGACACCACAGATAAATCCACTGGTGAGTCCATGCAGAACATCCCCCACCTCATACAGACACTAACACCAATGGCGGGCATGATACCACACAGGCTGTTTTTGATGAAACCAGCCAGTCCCTTGCCCAACAAGGATAAATCGGGGTGTGAGGTAGGATGACATACAGGATGCACGGCATGAGGTGATCTCCACAAGACTCGGGTTCGGAGGTCACGCAGGATCGCCAGGAGGAGCTTACCTGCAGTCAACTTGTAAAGATATATTTTACTGTTAAATTATACGCTCTCATTAGGCTAATATAATGTCCCCTGCATACATTTCCACTACACAATTCTGTAAAATCAACAGACAGTTGTGTGAAATGTATTTAAATGAATTGAAGTCAAATTCAAACAAAGGTGTTCTCCAGCTTCATCACAGAGAAATCACTACAACTGTGTAGGCACAAAAACAATAGGTCAGCAAAACAAAACTTTACATGCATGCATGAATCTCACTAATACACACCTAAGCGCTCATTTTCATAATTAATTTCCTATACATATTTAGCTTTAAAGATTACTAGGCATTCTAAATACATTTCTATTGCTTGTTAATAAATGTCTTTTAAGATCCTTAACTTCACAAAAGCATTTCAACGTGGGGCATAGTATCACATTTTCAATATGTCAAAATGCTGTCTTCATTTTCCCCAATGACACCCACTTTTTACAAAATCAAAGAACTGTTATTATTATAATAAACCTAATAGTATGCTCAATGGGAATGGGGAGGGTGGTAGCACCGGTACGGTTAATAACGGCACAATACAAGTGCTACCATAATGTTCAGCTCGCGGGTGCCTTTACGGCCACCAGGTCAGCTCTGGTGGCTGCAAGGGCACCCGCAAGCAGAACTCCTAGCATGGCGGTACGGTAGCAACGGTGCTGGTAGCGATACCGGCCCCTTTTGTTGCTTTACCGCCATACTTGTAATGAGGTCCATTGTGTACTTTGGGGAATTCTCAGGATTTTAAAAAAATTATACCAAATCATAGATATTTCCACTGACTGAAGTAACAAAGAAACCCCAAGGTAGGTACCGCCTGAAATGGGCCCCTAGCCAAATAAAGGTCTTTGCATGGGTTGTAGCTAGAAATAAAGAGTTACTCTATGGGGGCAATTGTTTGGCTCAGGAGCAGCAGCTAACAAGTATGCTCGATAAATTAAATGGAAACTCATTCCAGTATGATTGGCGAGTCGAATGGCAATGGTTAAGTTGACAATTTTACCAAAATGATTGTACATATTTGTAAATGTGCCTAAGCCCTGAGGACCAAAGGGCTGAGGATATCGCTGTTTGCTGTGGTGAGTGTTTCTTTCAAGCAGGAGAGGAGAGGAAACAGAGGTGCGTGTGCCTGTACCTTTATTTGTCTGACTGACACAGTCACCTGACTCAGGTCAACGGGTATATAAGGCCCCCTCTTTCGCCCTTGTGGCGCTAAGCCCTCAGGACCAAAGGGCTGAGGATATCGTTGTTTGCTGTTTGGCGAGTGGCGTAAAGCGCCAGGTCTGTACGCGGATTGTAGTACTCCACAAGAAATGGACCCATCAAATCTCACCACATCAAATCTGATCCTAAGAACTAGAGCCCAAGTAAGACGAACGGCCAACTCAGATGTAATGCATGCAAAACAATTGAGAACTAAACAAATGAGCCAATACTTTTCATGCGGATCAACATCTGATAATATTAACCTATCTGAAGTGGTGCCGATGGAAGATGTGTTTGAACCGTTGAGAACTGAGGAGGATGGTCTTCCCCCAAATCGTGATGCTTCAATGTTTCTTGAACTACCTGTGCAGACCAATCCAAGTCTTCCCTCCCCATTGCCCCCCTCCCCCGTTCTTCCACTAGCCAAACAGGTGGAGGGGGATGGGGGGTTTGGTTCCAATGTTCTCAACCAAAAAAAAGAAGATTAACAAGAGCAATATCAAGGCTGCTAACGTTAACGTTAT
Source organism: Ambystoma mexicanum (assembly GCF_040938575.1). Taxonomy (NCBI): domain Eukaryota; kingdom Metazoa; phylum Chordata; class Amphibia; order Caudata; family Ambystomatidae; genus Ambystoma; species Ambystoma mexicanum. Next base: position 1,143,349,455 of record NC_090935.1, on the reverse strand, counting down.
CGCAGCGATCAGCAACATCGAACATGACTCACTGATCGGTGGGGCCGCTGTGTCGCGGTCGCCGCGTGGGACGGAAGACGCTGGGTCAGTTGGTGCCTTGCCGGCGTTCGAGGAGGTTGCCGCGGAGTGGGTGATGGAGAACGTCACAAGATCCCCTGCCGCGGCGACCGCTGATGACGTTGGTGGGTGGGACAAGGGGCGTGGCCGGTGGCTGCGGTTGACCCCGGCGCCGCTGTAGAGATCGCGAGCGGAGCCGAACTGGCGCAGCGCCTGGTGGATCTGGCGGATGTGCGCGTGGGCGATGTCTTGCTTGCTCACTCCGAGTGTGCCTTGGGGTTGACCGCTTCGCCCAGTGGGACAGGTAATGCTGGTGTGGACCCTGTTAATGCAGTAAGTGCAACCTCCGCTTCTCCTATGCTGCTGATTCATTCTTTAAGTGCCATTCAGTGTGAGGCTTTTGCCTCCATTCAAAATGCTACGATCCCCATTCCTGATCCACAGTTTACGGAGATCCTCCCTAAGGAATCTAGTTTGAATACAGCATGGCATGGGGAAAATGTTCAGAATGCTGCAGAAAATGGTTTATTTGATAATGACAAAAGAAATATGTTAGAGGTAGTCTCCTCAGTTCTACAAAACCTGATAAGCTTAAATAAATCTAGATCTTCTCCAGCATGGGGTCTGGCATGGATTCACATGCTCATGAATATTCCCCGTCGTCAGGCTGGGAATCCTCGGTAAAGAAAAAACCAGTATCAGTTTCGTTTCTGATCTGACTTTCGTAGTAATAACCAATCACTGGTCTCTGCGTCATACTGACCACAGCCAATGACTGCCCTCTACCTAAGCCCCACCTCTGGCAGCCATCTTCAGATTTTTACCGCACGTTCATGTGTTGGGATCCTCGTGCTATTGCTCTCGAGCGTTAGTGCTATTTTTTCACGTTTTTTCTCAAAAGAGCCTCAAGCTCCACCGACTCTCTATCCGATCAACGGGGACCCGTGTCGGATTCGTCTGCGCCCCTCAAGGGTGAAGATTTCGTCGAGCTACGCTTTTGGAGGACTCCAGAAGTTTCTCAGGCCCGGTCATGGCCCAGGAGAAGGGAAGCTCGACGCCCGGAAAGCTGTTGAGGGTCTGCCCTGGATGCCAGCTGCAGAACGTCTTCAAGGAGGACGAACACTCTTTTTGTCTCTACTGCCTACATGAGGACAAGACGCACGTGGAGAAGGACTGTGCGTTTTGCGGCAACATGTCGGAGCGGACCATGAAGGACCGCCATCAACGTCTCGCCAACTGGCTAGAAGGGAAGAGCCCGTCCGGCGAGAAGAAGAAGAAGAAATCTGAGCGGTCTTCTAAGACCTTTGAGGATGCTTGGCGACGGGGGTCCAACATAAGGCCAAGCACCGCGAGTCCGCTGGCACCGGGAGCGCCGAACGGTCGGGCTCTACGGGCGCCAGGCAGGGCGCACCCTCCCCGGCACCATCAACCACGGGCCAACGCTCTGGGTCGGGTAAGAGGAAGGCCGAGCACCCGGCGAAGCTCCTGGAGAGGCCCCGGTTGAGCTCGAAGGCGGAGGGGGAGCGAGGCGGTGTCCCCCCCCTCAAGGATAAGGCGGTGAGCGCACCTAAGGTGGTGAAGGCCTTAATCCATCCGGCCAAGCCCTCTATCGAAACTGTCGCGGCGGCCCTGGCTCAGGCTGTGCAGGCTACACTAGTGGTGGCGACCTCGGGGCTCAGAGTCTCCCTGCCACCTCGGAGGGAGTCCTCTTTTGTGCCCATCGATAGGACCCCCGTGAAATCCCCCGAGGGGAAGAGAAAGGGGGGGCAGGGCGTCGTCGTAGATTCGGCTTCAACCTCGGAGGAGGAACTGGTCGAGGTCTTAAGCCACGGCCTCGGCGTGGAAGAAGACCGGCCCGTCGGGATGGATCCCGACGCAGGTGACGACGACATCGTCGAGGGTACAGACGGGGCCCCTGATCGCCCGTCGGATTCCCCTCTGCCAGCACCGCAAGACAACTCGGCGGCCATTTTGTTGGCTATACAGTCCTTATGCTCAGAGATAAGAACGAGACTACCGTTGCCGACGGAGGAACCTCTCCCGTCGGGGGACCCAGAACCGGGACCTTCTGGTGTTCCCCCTACTAAGAAAAGAAGGATCCACCCTCCACCTCCTTTTCAGCCGTCGCGCCCCGTCCAGCCCTCCTCCCCGTCCACCCGAGGGGATGATACGGGGACTGACACGGCAGCGACGGATACGGACGACGAGGTATACGACGAGGATGTACCGTCGTCGCCTCCCACCAGGGCTTCTCCGCCCGACGAGATTGGATCGTTCCACTCCATGATCACCAGGGCATCCGAGCTTTTTCAACTCTGCCCTGAGGAGAAGAAGAAGGAAGGTTTCCTTTATCAGCGGCGCGAGGCCAAGAGGAAGACGGTCCTCTCAGTGCCTCTATTGGACGACATTTGGGATGAGGGCCTCACCCTCCTCAAGAACCCTTCCACGACGCCAGCTAGAAGAGACCGGTACGAGAAGAAGTACCGGGTCCCGGACACGGCCCCCCTGTGCCTCCGGGCGCAGCCTACCCCGGACTCCGTCGTCTCCGCGGCGGCCAGGAAGAAAGCAAGGGGGGGTGCGGCCTCCACATCGACTTCCCCACCGGACGGTGAGGGAAAGAAATTGGACGCTATGGGACGCAGAGTCATCTCGTCGGCAGCGACGACGATTAAAGCGGCCAACGCCTTGGCTATCGTGGCCCGCTACGACAGGGAGCTCTGGTACAAACTGGCTCCCCTGCTGGACTTCCTGCCGGACGACAAGAGGACAGAGGCCCTGGAGATCCTGCAGGAAGGTGAGGTGGCTTCGGACCACGCCATTACCGTTGCGACGGACATCGCCGACACTGGGTTCCGCCAGTTGGGCAACAGCGTTTGCCTTAGGCGGCGTGGATGGCTCAAGGCTACGGACTTCCGTCAAGACGTTCAGACCAGAGTCCTGGACATGCCCTTCGATGGGAACAACCTGTTTGGGAAAACAGTGGACGATTCCCTTCAGGCCATTAAAGCGGACACTGAAACGGCCCGGGCCCTGGGAGTTCTGCAACAACGACGGACGCCCTTTCGGAGCAGCGGAGGCAAGGGCGCCTCCAAAGGTTCCGGCGGCGGTTTCTCCACCTACCGTCAAGCGGCCCGCTCGTCGTCTCAGGAGGCCTACAGAGGACGAGGCAAGTCTGGCGGACCCCGCCGTCGTCGCCAAGGAGGTCAAGGCGTCAAAGCCTCATCTAAGCAGGATTGAACCGGCTTTGGGGTCGGGCCCCCACCGAAGCACCACGGTGGGAGGCCGGCTTGCGAGCTTCGGCAGCGTGTGGGAGTCCATCTCCACCGACCGTTGGGTGCTGGACGCCTTGGCCCGGGGCCACGCGCTCGAGTTCCAGAGAAGGTGCCCGCGCGTCCCCCCCGTGGCCAGGAAAGAACTTCACGTCCCTCAACTTCTCCTGGAGGTAAAAGCGATGCTCAGGAAGGGCGCCATCGAACTCGTCCCAAAGAGGCTTCGGGGCTCCGGAGTCTACTCGAGATACTTCCTCGTGAAGAAGAAGACGGGGGGATGGCGCCCCATCCTGGACCTGCGACGTCTGAACAAGTTCATCAAGGCGCAGAAGTTCCGGATGGTCACCCTCCAGCACGTCCTGGGTCAGCTGGAGGAAGGAGACTTCCTGTCGTCGTTGTATTTGGAGGATGCCTACTTCCATATTCCCATCCTAAAGGGGCACCGAAAATTCCTCAGGTTTGTGGTCCAAGGGCGTCATTACCAGTTCAAAGCCCTCCCCTTCGGACTACGGTCGGCACCCAGGGTATTCACCAAGTGCCTCGCACCGGTGGCGGCGCAGCTGCGCCGCGAGGGGGTTCACGTCTACCCCTACCTGGACGACTGGCTCATCCGAGCCAAGACGAGGGAGCTTGCCGTGGTTCACACGGCAAGGACCGTCCAACTTCTCACGGACCTGGGATTCTCCGTGAACTACGCCAAATCCCACCTGGTACCCGCGCAAGACGCTCTGTTTCTGGGAGCGAGGCTCAACACAGTGTCCCTTCTGGCCTCCCCGTCGGAGGAGAGGACCAGGACCATCCTGGGCAAGGTGCAGCGGATGTTGGTGGCCGACGCGGCCAAGGTGAGGTCCATCAAGTCCCTCCTCGGAATGATGTCTTCCTGCATCTACCTCATTCCCATGTGCAGGCTCCGGATGCGCCCGTTACAGGAGTTCCTGGACGCGCGCTGGATCCAAACGACGGGCAGCTTCGAGGAAAGGATCACACTCGACGAGAGTTTCCGACGAGCGATCCGGTGGTGGGGCACCCGCGCGCATCTGACGGCGGGCTTGGACTTCCAGACCCCAGCCCACCAGGAGACAGTGACCACGGATGCCTCCCTGGAAGGGTGGGGAGCGCACACCGAAAATCTGCAAGAGGCCTTTGGCTCCCGACGGAGAAATCCCTACATATCAACGTCCTGGAGCTCCGTGCAGTGTTCTGGGCCCTCAGGTCCTTCCTTCCGTCCCTCAAGGGAAAGGTGGTGAGGATCTTCACCGACAACACCACCACCATGTTTTACATCAGGAAACAGGGCGGAACCAGGTCCCCAGCACTGTCCAAGCAGGCGCAGGACCTGTGGCATTGGGCCATCGCCCAAAGGATATTTCTGGTGCCGTTTCATCTGGCAGGGATAAAAAACACCCATCGCCGACTCACTCAGCAGGGAGCTGCGCTCGTGCCACGAGTGGGAGCTACGGCAGGATCTAGTGGATCGCCTCTTCCGACGGTGGGGCACACCCCAGATCGACCTGTTCGCGACGGCGACGAACTCCAAGTGCCGGAGGTTCGCCAGCAGGTTTCCCCAGGCGAGGAGCATGGGCGATGCTTTCTCGTTCCCCTGGGAGGGCCTGTTCCTCTACGCGTTCCCTCCTTTGCCACTGCTAATCCGGCTCGTCAACCAGCTCAAGAGGTCACGGTGCAGGATGATCCTCGTCGCACCTGCGTGGCCGAGGCAGATATGGTTCCCGGACCTTCTGGACTTGTCGGCGTCCCCGCCAATCAAGCTGCCGGTGGACGCGGATCTACTCTCCAGAGAAGGAGGCGCCATCCTCCACCACGACCCGAAATCGCTGAACCTGCAGGCCTGGCTCCTGCAGCGCTAGAGTTTGGAGGATACGACATACCGGCCGACTGCAGAGAGGTTCTTGCAAAGGCCAGGGCGTCCTCGACTCTTAAATGCTACGGACACAAATGGAAGAGGTTCTCTGTCTGGTGCCACGCACAGAAGATTAACCCTCTACGGATTACTTCCCCCCAAGTACTGCCGTACCTGCTGACGCTGGCCAAAGCTGGACTGGCACACGCGTCCATCAAGATTCATCTTGCTGCGATCTCCCGATACACCAGAACCACGGGGCGGACGTCCTTGTGGTCTCATCGTCTGGTGAAAGAGTTCATGAAGGGACTGTTCAGATCGTTCCCGCCGGTGAAGGCTCCGGCCCCGGCGTGGGAGCTCAACGTGGTGCTGACCAAGCTCATGGGACCTCCGTTCGAGCCTCTGCACTCAGCTCCGTTGAAATTTCTGTCGTGGAAAACAGCGTTTCTTGTGGCCATCACCTCCGCACGACGAGTGGGAGAGATCCAGGCCCTTTCCTGCAAGGCCCCGTACTTGACTTTTCACGACACGAGGGTAGTGCTCAGGACGCACCCCTCCTTCATGCCCAAGGTACCGGTGGACTTCCATCTCAACGAACCCTTGGTGTTGCCTGTGTTCTTCCCGTCGCCTTTGTCGCCGGCTGAGAGGACTTTGCACTCGCTGGATGTGGCTAGAGCGCTGAAGTTCTACGTGGACCGCACGAAGTGTTTTCGGAAGACGTCACAACTCTTTGTGAACTTTGGACCTGTCAATCAGGGGAAGGCTCTCTCGAAGGCTTCCATTTCCAGATGGCTCTCCGGCTGTATCATGTACTGTCACTGGTTGGCAAACCGACCGCTGCCTGGTCATCCGAGAGCCCATTCCACCAGAGCGATCGCAGCTACCACAGCGTTCCTATCTGGTGTGCCCCTGCTGGACATATGCAGGGCTGCTACGTGGAGGTCGACGCACACCTTCACGAAATTCTACTGCGTCGACCGGGATTCCAGGGAGGAGTCCAGGGTCGGCCAAGCAGTGCTGCGCAGCCTGTTCGCCTGAGGTGAGCCTGGTGAGGAGGTAAGATGCTTAATGTTGAGTTTGATGTGATGCTTAATATTGAGCCTTTGCCACCTCCCGTGGTTGTGCATGTCTGTACTGCTATGTATTCTTTATTCATGAGCATGTGAATCCATGCCAGACCCCATGCTGGAGAAGGAACAAGTTACTTACCTGTAACTATTGTTCTCCAGCATGGGTCTGGCATGGATTCACATGCGAACCCTCCCGCCTACCCCTCTGCGTCTCTTCACTTGGTCATACTGCCACTTCACGTGCTTCCAAATCTGAAGATGGCTGCCAGAGGTGGGGCTTAGGTAGAGGGCAGTCATTGGCTGTGGTCAGTATGACGCAGAGACCAGTGATTGGTTATTACTACGAAAGTCAGATCAGAAACGAAACTGATACTGGTTTTTTCTTTACCAAGGATTCCCAGCCTGACGACGGGGAATATTCATGAGCATGTGAATCCATGCCAGACCCATGCTGGAGAACAACAGTTACAGGTAAGTAACTTGTTCCTTGTAATCGGTTGTCTGTATCTACTCTAACTCACGATTCATCCTTTAAAGCCCCACAGAAAAGGAACTGTACGAGTGTCACCGATACAAATCGAGATATATGGGGATCTGGCAATTATAAAAGATGCAAACCACGTGAGACTGCGTCTCCTGATGGTTTTGAACAGTCAAAGGAGGGAAATGTGGCTGACTCTCAGAAAAGAGTGCCCATTCCTTACAAGACTGGGCAGTCCAACAGGAAGAGGAGCCAATTCGATAGAAGCGAAAGTTCAGTTCGTGAAGACTCGTCTGACGACACGGAAACGACGGACTCTTCGCTTGGTGAGCGTCCCTTTCCTAAGATCAGGAGAGAAGGCGTATGTTCTAGACGAATTGCACGTGAGTCACAGGGGAGAGCTGATAGTGAGCGTCCAGCTCCTTGTGTTCACGTGCCCTCTAATGATCTATTAATAGCTCTGACATCTGTAATGGCAATTTCCCTCACACCCTTCACTAAGTTGTATGAAACTTTGAATGATAATGTGAAGGATGTCACGACATTACTAGCTATGATGAATTCAAAATTGGTTCACCTAGAAACAATGCAGGGTATGGACAGGTACAAACAAGAAGAGGTGACTCATCAAATTTTGGCAGGTATCCTAGCAGCAAATGAGGCTAAAAAGAATGATATGATCGATAAAAAGTTGTTCGCAGAGGTTGCGAAGGAAGCCTTGTCTTTATTCCATAAGTCACACACAGTTAAAAAAAGAGAAGATTTGCAGAATGACGGTAACCTGAAAGACTTGGGAAGCAAAGCTTTAGCTTCCAATTCGCATGCCTTCGTTAATTCTTCCAAGCTGGCCAGGAAGCCTGATTGCCAACTACAGCCTGTCCAACTACACAATCAAACTCCCCTTTATAGCAAGTTACCTGGAAGTTCGACAATGGAAGTGATTGACATACCGAATGAAGGCCCTAAGGATAGTACTGCTCTGACGGAACTCGAGGTGCGAAAGCAAAGGATCGTCAATGAACCACATTCTAAAAGTGACAGCCAAGTTAACTCTCTTGAAATTTCGTTTCATACAGCTTTTCTGCAAGCAAAAAATGCATCTAATCCAGCCTTAGTGGACTTTCAAATGGCTTCTAGCTCATCTCCACTTCAGAAAATTACAGACTTGGTCACCGACCCGCAAAATGTGGCGGTGGTGACACCAAAGTCCGCAGGTCTTTTCCCCATCTTTGGAAGCTTAGATGCAGAAGCTCAACCCACTTCAACTGTTGGTGCAAAGAAAAATCACCCTCTAATGAAAAAGCAAAAAAATATGCCAGCTCGAAAAAAATCGCAACAAAAAGGAGCCCGAAAATCTCTGTGAAATTTAAATATGTTTCAACTAGTTGACAAGGCTATCTTTACTAACTTGAAATTAGCAGACACAATCAAGGAGACTCAAATTGCTCACCTCGAACTAGGGGATCCAAAGACAAATGTGATTGAGAGTCCGCCCCACGAAGAGGATTTGGCAATACAAGCGGAATTAATGGATCTCTCAGTTTACGAAGACAAGGTTGAGTTTGACAGTGAAGTTGTTAAAGCATTTGTTGAAATATATGGGATACTCGAGGAGCTGCTGTATCTTCATTAGAATCAAAATCGATCAGCAATACTAAGATTCCACCAATGGAGAATGACACCCCGAGTGAGCCTCAGAAGCGTGAAGTTCCCTCAACCTGTCCAACACGAGAACTTAGAGACAGATTGTGTGAGATAATTCCTCTTTGTGTAGAGGAAAGCGACGAGGGTAGAGAGCCAAGGAGTCTGGAGTTCATCACACTACAAGCAAAAAGGGAAAGACAAAGGATAGAAGGCCATCGGAAGACCCTAAATGCTGATGATTTAAGTCAACCTCATTTGAACGGGGTGTATCTTGAGAGAGGAATGGGATCAGGGGTGAGTGCAATTCTTGACGCCAAAGTAGTTAAGTTCCAGAAATCAGACTTCCATAAACCAGAAATGCTGGTGCAAAATCAGAAAAACAGGAACAGGCTGCCTGCAGTACGAATGGCAGAGCCGTCGTTTCTGATTAAATTAATGTTAGAGCGACTGGAGGGCACGGATAAACTTATTTTGAATAGAACAAACGTGTTAAGACTGCTTCACCACATACCCCGACTTCAATCTCTTGAGTCGAAAGATTTGAAAATCATTGAATTTCCAGAGGACTTGTGCACCGATAAGGTGATTTTACACCTAAATTCCAACATAATCGCAAACGTAATTTTGGATGCAAACGAAGAGCTGTTGTTGTCACTGGGCTTTGTCACTTATAAAGTGATGGACCCGGAACGACGTGCAAAAGAAGAGATGCCAAATCATCCAGGAAGCCTGGCTTTCGCGTAAGTGCAATTCCAAACCATTTGAAGCTGTGAGAAAGATGGATCAAATTGATCAAAACTGGCAAGTTCAGTCTGACCAGAACGACCAGCTCGTAGCGTTCAACTATCCGCTCTTCCTACTCAAAGTTCTGCGGTGGTTGAAGAGGTTATGAGTACTAGAACAAGTCCAATGGAGAAAATTAAAATTACCATAGATAATGGGAGACAAACTGAAAAATCCTCTTTGATAAAAATAAGCAATCAAAGGGAACATGTCCCTGTGGAAGACTGGAACTGGATGGCCTCTGTGTTAAATGCGAATTTGAACAGCTAAGGTCCGAAGACTAATGTAGAGCAGGAATGTTCCTTTGCTTCATGGAACACGCGAGGTTTTATACATCTCTTAAATAACAACTGGGCACATGATTTACAACTGATCTGTCTCCAGGAAACTTGGATGTGTGCATTACCAACAATCACAGACTATGAATGTGCGATGAATCCAGCTATCAAGGCCGAGAAGGGCCGTCCAGTAGCAGGTCTCTTGACAATGATTAAACGGTCGTCGGGATACCGGTTGCAGAATTCAGTGAATTACACGCCCTACATTCAAGTCTGTGAGATACGAAAATCTGCGGTTACTCCCAAACCTTGCGACGTGATCCATATCATCAACTTATATTGGAATCACCAACGGACTGGGACACATCCATTCATTGATCAGCTCACCGCAATTCTTGATAACTTGTTAGAATCTAGTAGTGGAAGTGGTTTGATAGTCTGCGGTGACCTAAATATTGATCTCTTCAATCCACATAATTCCATCAAAGGTCACTTATCAAAATTATGGTTAGAAGAAATGGAAGTAAGAGGGCTCTCAATGTTAAATGGCTGCACGCAAGGGGACATACCGGCAAAGCCCACGTGGCAGCGGGAAGGACAAAGTTCCATCATTGATTACATTTTCGTTTCTGATACGATGCATGGGAAAATTAAGACCATGAAAATTCGTACAATGAACAACAGTGATCATGAAATATTGGAACTAAAATTTCAAGATACACGAGGTCCTCAAAGTCAAAATTGGAATATCAAAATCATAGTGGAAACAAATCGTCTTTGTTTAAAGCTGGAAGAACAAGACGTGGCTAAAATATGTAACCAATTTAAGTTAACGTCGGACGAGATTGAATACGTGCCATTTTTGTCGCAATTTAAAACCAAAAATATCAGTCTGAAAAACTGGTCTTTTGTGAAAAAACATAGTTTTGATCTTATGGTAAAATAACGAAAAAGATCGATGAGAGCTGAAATTCCTAAAAATAATCAAGGCCCAAAGAGTGAAATAGCAGTGAAAAACAAGGCAGTCAAACAATCCTACAAAAATTGAATTAAAAGCCATCAAAATGATGCTGAAGCAATGATGAAGATCCTTATGAATAAAAACAGTGGCAAGTTTTGGTGAACTATCAACTGCATGGGAACCTCGCAATTGGCCCTGCAAGCATGCCCTGTTCCAGAAATAGAGTGGGTGAACCACTTCACAGCCCTATATTATAAAGATCTCGTTCCTAACACGTCAACTTCCAATATAACATCATGGAATTTACATTTCATAAAGGACGACATCCGAGAGATAATCGTGAGAGCAAAAAACTCTCGGGCCCCAGGCCCTGATGGGTTGTCGAACTGTATGATCAAACAGTTTCCTGACCTATGGGCTGACTTGTGCTTTGATCTATTTGCAAGAATCAACTTGCAAAAGCAAGTACCAGCCTCATGGAATACTGGGATAATAGTGCCAATATTCAAGAAAGGAAATAGATCATCACCGAAAAACTACCGACCGGTGGCCTTGCTTGACGTTCTGGGCAAGATTTTTGCATCTCTGTTGCAAATAAAATTGACCGCCTGGGCTAAAACAGTGAAAAGAGTGGATGAAAGACAAGCAGGTTTTGTGAAATTTGTCGGGTGCTCCCTGAACCTGCTTGTTTTAAATCTGCTGAAAATGGAAGCCCTTTTCTATGGCATTCGATATGATTGACCGTGAAATGTTGTGGCAAAAATTGGAATCGTGGGGCTGTACGGTTGGTTTACTCGCAGCAATTAAAGATCTTCATACTGATACTTCAATTGCCATTCGGCTGGATCCATCTGGGACCTTATCAAATCAAATCAAGACAAGTAAATGGGTCAAGCAGGGTTGCCCGTTAGCAGCTGCAATTTTTAGCCTGTTTTTCTCTGACATCGGTGCCGCGATTCAATCTGTGAGATCTTTTCCACCAAAACTCAATTCATCGAAGGTAAGCTGGCTGTTGTATGCTGATGACTTGGTAATCCTAGATTTAACACCGATTGGTCTCCAACGCAAACTTGAAGCTGTTCAAAAATATGTCTGCCAGAATAACTTGAAGATCAATACAACCAAGACAGAAATATTGGTGTTCGAGAAGTTAAAAACAAGCCGGAAATCAAGGGACTTAAAATACGTGTGGTCTCTAAATCAAGAGAAATTGCAGCTCTCAAAAAGTGTAAAATACCTCGGCATGATTCTAAATTCCAGCATCTGCGACGAACCTTGGCTGGCCGACTCAAAGCGAAAATGCGGCCAGTTGGCCTGCCAGGGCTTATTGATACATAGAAAATACAGGCGCTTTTCAATGCAACCATTGCGCAATTTCTATGAACAAAAAGTTGTGCTGATTCTGGCTTACGGCGCGGAAAACGCTTTTGGTTGCCCGTCGACAAACGGGGCCTTACTAGAACATATGTTCTGGACTAAGACCCTAAGCTTACCACCTGGAATTGCATCAGCCTGCATACGGTATAAATTAGCCTTAATTTCACTGCATGCCAGGATATGCTGGAACCAACTAGCCCTGTTTCGAAAAACCAGAGTAGAGGAAGGAATACTCCAATTTCAGATACTTCATAATGCTCCATCTGGGGGTCCAGACATTCTCTCACAATGGGTAAAACGATGTGAAGACCTTTTAGCAATTAATAACATCAGCTTGAAAACTCTTCATACAAATCCAATGGCTGCCAAAGTGACATTATGGCGCGCTGACTGGATAAACACATGTAACGAGCGTCTGGCCGCCAATGCGATGAAAGATTCTCCTGCTGAATCAAGAGGTTACAACATCCTTCAAAAATATCTGACTCGCTTCCCGAATTCGAAAGCCAGAAGATTATATTTGCTATTCCGGCTGAGTGCAATGAAAACTAAAGAGCGAACCGGTCACTGGGCTTGTAACGCGGGTCTAAATTCCATCTGTCGCTTTTGTAATAAGGAGCTGGAGTCCCTTAGACATTTAGTCCTCTTTTGTTCAGCGTTGAAAGATGTAAGATCAATTCATCTGGGCCGGTGGCACAATGAAAATCAGTCTGGCAATTCAGAAAACATGGGTGGATTTAGCACAACCATACCATAAAGGAGGTTTATCGGCTTTGTGCTATGAGTTGTATTGGGTTGCAGCCCAAACATCACAACTCTAAAGTGCTGGAAAAATGGGCTGACGACTTAAGTATAGATATCACAGATGACAAACGGTACAAGATGTGCTCGCTCACTAAGGGAGTTTCTATGAATACTAGATTCAAAAGTATTAAATTCAAGATACTCGATAGGCCGTGATGTACGCCTGCAAATCTAAAGAAAATCTACCTTGAGCAAGCGGGTGCATGCCATAGATGTGGGGAGGGCAATGCAGAATACATGCACATGTTTCTGGGGGCAGACCTGTACTACTTTAGTGGAGACAATAGATAATCCAGTAGCAGCTTTGCCCATGTGGTTCTTATTTAGAATGTGGTCTGGGATACCGGAAAGGAGGATAAGGCAGCTCCAAAATATGGACTGTAAATAAGCTAAATGGTGCATTTTGAGGAACTGGAAATCCCGGGAGATTCCCAAAAGGATGAGTGGCTGAAAGATCTAATATGGGCCAATGACTGTGAAGAGTTAATGATTACTATGTTGCCAATGTCCTCTAGGCCAAAGGATATCTGGTCAGACCTAGGAGACACTTGTCGGGATTGTCATGAGCCATTGTGAATAATGCTGTGCCTGGGACATAGTTGCTGTGGGTGGAACTGAAGTGGGCTGTAACATTGTTGATCATTCGTGTGTACCAGTGTAAATGAAGTGTTAAAAGAAAGAATAAAGTGATAGAAATGAGAGTTCTCCAGCATGGGGTCTGGCATGGATTCACATGCTCATGAATATTCCCCGTCGTCAGGCTGGGAATCCTCGGTAAAGAAAAAATAAGTATCAGTTTAGTTTCTGAACTGTCTTTCTTAGTAGTAACCATTCACTGGTCTCTGGGTCATACTGCCCCCAGCCGATGACTGCCCTCTCCCTAAGCCCCTCCCCTGGCAGCCATCCTCAGATTTTTACCGCACGTTCAAGTGTTGGGAGTCCTCGTGCTATAGCTCTCAAGCTTTTTCTGCATTGTCGTGCTTTTTTCAAAGAGATTTTCTCATTTTTCGGTTAAATCGAGCCTCAAGCTCCACCGTTCTACTTCCGATAACGGGGACCCGTTTCAGAATTTTCTATGCCCCTTAAGGGTGAAGTTTTCGTCGAGTTACGCTTCTTGGAGGATTCCAGAAGATCTGAGGCCTACCATGGATATGGCCCAGGACAAGGGAATCTCGACGCCCGGATCCAAGCTGTTCAGGAACTGCCCTGGATGCGGGTTACAGAATGTTTTCAAGGAGGACGAGCATTCGAGATGTCTCTACTGCCTTCATGAGGACAAGACGCACGTGGAGAAGGACTGTGCATTCTGCAAGAACCTATCGGAACGGACCATGATGGATCGTCGTACCCGCCTCGCCAGCTGGCTGGAGAAGGGCCCAGCTAGTGAGAAGAAGAAAAGGTCTGAGCGGTCTTCTAAGTCCTGTGAGGGCACCCCGGTGACGGGGGCCCAACAGAAGGCTAAACACAGCGAGTCTGCGGGCACCTAGAGCACCGAACGGTCGGACTCTTCGGCTGCCAGGCAGGGCGCGACTTCCCCGGCACCATCAACCACGAGTCAACGCTCTTGTTCTGGGAAGAGGAAATCCGAGAACCCGGGTAAGCTTCTGGAGAGGCCCCGGTCGATCTCGAAGGATTCAGCCGAGGGGGAGCGAGGCAGTGACCCTTCCCCCAAGGTGAAGGCCTCACGCGCGACCAAGGTGGTGAAGGCCTTGTTCCACCCGGCTAAGGCCTCTATCGAGGGAGTTGCGGCGACCCTGGCGAAGCCTGTGGAGGCTACACCAGTGGAGGCAACCTCGGGGCCCAGAGTTTCCCTGCGACCGCGGAGGGAATCCTCTTTCCAGCCCATCGACAAGACCCCGGTGAAAAAGGGGGGGAGCGGCTGGTGGCCATTACGGACACAGATTCAGCCTCTGAGGAGGAGCTGGTGGAAAATGTGAAGAACCTCAACGAGAGGTTCGAGAAGGTACGATCCCACGGGAGGGATCTCGAAGAGGTGGTCGAAGAAAGCGACGGTGGCGCCGATGAGGCCCCAGTGGAGGAGCAGCCTTCCCTCCCGTCGCAACCATTGCCCGAGCCTCAGGACAACTCGGCGGCCCTTTTGATGGCAATCCAGACCTTATGCACGGAGATAAGGACGCGATTACCACAAACCCCGGCGGACGATCCAGAACCGGGCCTGTCAGGAAGCCCTCCGAACAAGCGGAGGAGAATTCATCCCTCCACGCCCTTCATGCCCCCACGATCTGTGGAGCCCTCATCCCCCTCACCGGACCCCAGGGATGACACGGCGACAGATATGGGGACTAATGACGACGGTGACGATGGGACGGACCTTCCATCACCACTCCCTCGGGCTTCCCCGCCCGACGAAATTGGCTCCTTTCACGCCATGATCGCCAGGGCATCCGAGCTCTTCCAGCTCTGCCCCGACGGCGAGAGGGCAAGAGAAAGACGGTCCTCGCGGTACCATTACTTGACGTTATCTGGGACAAGGGACTTGCGATCCTGAAGAACCCATCCACGACGCCTGCCAAGAGGGACAGGTACGAGAAGAAGTACCGGGTCCCCGACGCCGCCCCTTTGTGCCTCAGGGCTCAACGTATGCCGGATTAAGTCGTCTCAGCGGCGGCCAAGAAGAAGGCGGCGGGGGCGACAGCCTCAACCTCTACTTCCCCACCTGACAGCGAGGGTAAGAAATTGGATGCCATGGGGCGATGGGTCATCTCGTCGGCGGCGACGACAATTAAGGCGGCCAACGCCTTAGCGATTGTGGCCCGTTACAAGCTGTGGTACAAGATAGCTCCCCTACTGGACTTCCTACCAGAGGACAAGAGGGCGGAGGCCCTGGAGATTCTGCAGGAAGGTGAGGCGGCATCGGACCAAGCCATAACGGTGGCAACGGACATTGCCGACACCGGTTTTCGCCAGTTAGGCAACGGTGTTTGCCTTCGACGACGTGGCTGGCTCAAGGCGACAGACTTCCGTCAGGACGTGCAGACCAGGGTTTTGGACATGCCGTTCGACGGCAACAACCTGTTTGGGGAAACGGTGAATGAGTCTCTGCAGGCCATCAAGCCGACATAGAGACGGCCCGAGCCCTGGGAGTCCTTCAGCAACGACGGCCCTTTCGGAGCGCCGGAGGCAGACATGGGGCCTCCAAGGGATCAGGCGGTAGCTCCTCTACGTACCGCCAGACGGCCCGCTGCTCGTCCCAGGAGGCTTACAGGGGTCGCGGCAAGCAAGGAGGATCTCAGCGTCGTCGCCAAGGAGGCCAAGGCGGTAAGGCCGCCTCCAAGCAAGATTGAACCGGCCGTAGCGTTGGGCCCCCACCAAAACACCCCGGTGGGAGGCCGGCTGGCGAAGTTCATCACCGTGTGGGAGTCCATCTCCACCGACCGTTGGGTGCTGGATGCCCTGACCCACGGCACACTCTCCAATTCCAAAAGAAGTGTCCCCGCATTCCTCCCGTGGCCAGGAAGGAAAATCACCTCCCTTAACTACTGTTGAAGGTAAAGGCGATGCTCAGGAAAGGTGCCATCGAGCTCGTCCCCAACAGGCTCCGGGGCTCTGGAGTATACTCAAGATACTTCCTCGTCAGAAAGAAGACAGGCGGTTAGCGCCCCATCCTGGACCTACGTCGGTTGAACAAATACATCAAGGCACAGAAGTTCAGGATGGTCACTCTCCAGCACGTGCTGGGACAGCTGGAGGAGGGGGCGACTTCCTTTCGTCATTGGACTCCCCATCCTAAAAGGACACCGAAAGTTCCTCAGATTCGTAGTCCAAGGACGCCACTACCAATTCAGAGCTCTGCCATTCGTATTGAAGTCAGCACCCAGGGTGTTCACCAAGTGCCTAGCACCAGTGGCGGCGCAGCTGCGCCTGCAGGGGATCCACGTCTACCCCTACCTGGACGATTGGCTCATCCGTGCAAGGACAAGAGAACTCGCCGTCGAGCACACGGCGGAGACCGTCTGCTTACTCACGGAGCTGGGTTTCTCCATCAACTACCCGGAATCCCATTTGGTTCCGTCGCAGGTGGCACTGTTTCTGGTAACGAAGCTCGATACAGTGGAACAATTGGCGTATCCGTCGGAGGAAAGGACAAAGGCCATCTTAGGCAAGGTTCAGCGCCTGCTAGCCACGGACCTGGCCAGGGTGAGATCCATCAAGTCCCTCTTCGGTATGATGTCCTCTTGCATCTATCTAGTGCGCCTGTGCAGGCTACGGATGCGTCCTCTACAGGAGTTCCTCGACACTCGCTGGATGCAAGCGGCGGGCAGCTTCGAAGACAAGATCCTGCTCAACAAGGTTTTCCGTCGGGCAATCCAATGGTGGGGCAACCGTGCACACCTCACGGCGGGCACGGACTTCCAGACACCAGGAGACGGTGACGACGGACGCCTCCCTGGAGGGATGGGGTGCACACACCGGAGATCTCCACTCAAGAGGCCTTTGGCTCCCAGAGGAGAGGTCTCTCGACATCAACATCTTGGAGCTCTGCGCTGTGTTCTAGGCGCTCAAGTCATTCCTCCCATCCCTCAAGGGCAAGGTCGTGAGGATCTTCACCGACAACACCATCACGATGTTCTACATCCGGAAGCAGGGAGGCACGTGATCCCCAGCCCTATCCAAGGAGGCCCAGGATCTGTGGCACTGGGCCGTCGCCCGGGGGATGTTTCTGTTCCCTTCCATCTGGCAGGAATAAAAAACACCATTGCCAACTCACTCAGCAGGGAGCTGCGCTCGTGCCACGAGTGGGAACTATGCCAGGATCAAGTGGATCGGCTCTTCCAACAATGGGTTCCCCCAGTTCCCCCAGCCGAGGAGCATGGGCGGTGCTTTCTCGTTCCCCTGGGACGGCCTATTCCTGTATGCGTTTCCTCCGTTGCCGCTGCTGCTTCGACTCATCAGCCAGCTCAAGAGGTCCCAGTGCAGGATGATCCTCGTTGCACTGGCGTGGCCGAGACAGATCTGGT
The DNA here is from genome assembly GCF_040938575.1 of Ambystoma mexicanum. Classification (NCBI taxonomy): domain Eukaryota; kingdom Metazoa; phylum Chordata; class Amphibia; order Caudata; family Ambystomatidae; genus Ambystoma; species Ambystoma mexicanum. The sequence goes on along the minus strand of NC_090935.1, from coordinate 1,143,331,894 downwards.
TCCCGGACCTTCTGGACCTCTCAGCGTCCCCACCAGTCAAGCTGCCGACGGATGCAGATCTTCTCTCCAGAGAGAGAGGCACCATTCTTCATCATGACACAGAGTCGCTGAACTTGCAGGTCTGGCTCCTGCAGCACTAGAGTTTGGAGGGTACGATATCCCAGCTGACTGCAGAGAGGTTCTCAACTCTAAAGTGCTACGGACATAAGTGGAAGAGGTTCTCAGTCTGGTGCCGTGCACAGAAGATCAACCCTCTACGGATTACGGCACCTCAAGTGCTACCATACCTACTGTCGCTGGCCAAAGCTGGACTAGCTCACGCTTCCATCAAGATACATCTGGCAGCGATCTCCCGATACACCAGAACTGCAGGATGGCCGTTCTTGTGGTCTCTTCGACTGGTGAAGGAATTTATGAAGGGACTGTTCCGATCGTTCCTGCCGGTGAAGGCTCCAGCCCCGGTGTGAGAGCTCAACGTGGTGCTGACCAGGCTCATGGGGCCACCATTCGAGCCTTTGCATTCGGCTCCGTTGAAGTTCCTGTCATGGAAGACAGCGTTCCTTGTGGCCATCACCTCCGCACGACGCGTGGGAGAGATTCAGGCCCTATCCTGCAAGCCTCCATACTTGACTTTTCACGATACGAGGGTGGTGCTGAGGACGCACCCCTCTTTCATGCCCAAGGTGCCGTCGGACTTCCATCTTAACGGCCGAGAGGACTTTGCACTCGCTGGATGTAGCTAGAGCGCTTAAGTTCTACGTGGACCGAACGAAGAGTTTTCGGAAGACATCACAGCTGTTTGTGAACTTTGGACCTGTGAACCAAGGGAAGGCTCTCTTGAAGGCTTCCATTTCCAGATGGCTCTCCGGCTGCATCATGCACTGTCATCGGTTGGCCAACCGACCGTTGCCCGTCCGTCGCGAGAGCCCATTCGACCGGAGCGATCGCTGCTACTACGGCGTTCTTGTCTGGTGTGCCCATGCTGGACATCTGCAGGGCTGCTACGTGGAGGTCGACGCATACATTCACGAGATTCTACTGCGTCGACCGGGATTCCAGGGAGGAGTCCAGAGTCGGCCAAGCAGTGCTGCGCAACCTGTTCGCCTGAAGGTGGGCCTGGTGAGGAGGTAAGAGTTGCTTAATGTTGAGTTTATGTAATGCTTAATGTTGAGCCTTTTGCCACCTCCCGTGGTTGTGCATGTGTGTACAGCTATGTATTCTTATATTCATGAGCATGGGAATCCATGCCAGACCCCATGCTGGAGAAGGAACAAGTTACTTACCTGTAACTGTTGTTCTCCAGCATGGGTCTGGCATGGATTCATATGCGAACCCTCCCTCCTTCCCCTCTGCGGCTCTTCACTTGGTCATGCTGCCACTTTACGTGCTACCAAATCTGAGGATGGCTGCCAGGGGATGGGCTTAGGGAGAGGGCAGTCATTGGCTGGGGGCAGTATGACCCAGAGATCAGTGATTGGCTACTACTAAGAAAGACAGTTCAGAAACAAAACTGATACTGATTTTTTCTTTACCGAGGATTCCCAGCCTGACGACAGGGAATATTCATGAGCATGTGAATCCATGCCAGACCCATGCTGGAGAACAACAGTTACAGGTAAGTAACGTGTTCCTCGTGGACACGTTGGGCCTGATTTACAAAAATGTCTCAACACAGGAAAGCCCCATTGAAAACATTTTTGTAAATCAGACCCTGTCATGTTGCATTGTGACTCTTGCTGCCCTCCCACATCTTTATGTGGGCGGCTCTCAGTTTGGGCCACATTGTAAGAAGTGGGACGTTGGGCTAGGGAGGGGGGCGGTGACAAACGGGTCACATGGGTCAAGGTTCTGGGAGTTTGCCGTTATGTGGTGAGAAATAAAGACGCGTTAAGACCTCCGCTGTGTCTGCATATTTATGGCCCTGTCGGGGCCTAGTTTAATGATACTTTCCGGAGAGCCCTGTGCTTTGCCTGGACAAGGGATCTGACAACTGGCGACAAGGGAACTGCGCAATCGAGAACAACACTGTGTCAGAAGGAGGTTGCTGTCGAGCACTGGAAGCGCGCGCTGGCGCGACTCCATGTGCCGCCAGTCACAGACAAAACCGCAGGTATTTTGAAAGAAAATAAATACCGGAATCCCAGTACTGTCACTAAATCATATGTTTTCATGGGCCCGCTGAGTGCGCACATCCCTTAAGACCCAGATTTGAAGAATGTGGGGAAAGAAGCGGAGCACACTGGAAACCCACCCCTGTTAGTTGAAAAAAATAAAAACAAATAATAATAAGAAACACCACATGAACGCTTCACGGCAGTCCAGCCTCGCGTAGTCCTAACATTATCAATCCTGTGAGGATATTAGGGATAAAAGGGTCAGTTTAAGCCCAGCACCGGTCTCGCAGTGTACGGCAACATAGCCATTCCACAAGCAAGTGGGACACAAATATCAAAGTCCAACAAGCCATTTATTGTGATTATGACAAAGCATGAATAAAACCCAAGTAAGGCACTTCCATTGGAAAACTAAGGCCAAAGGGGCCAAATAAACAACCATTGTACGGGGAAAAGAAACAAAACAGTGGACACATCACAGAGAGACTGCAAAACATTGCAGCTTGTAGCAGTCAAATAGGAGCCTTCCACTTTGGCGCCAACCCACGCAAGCACCTTTTTGTGGAACTCAGCCACTCACTGTGTCGGAGGAAGATCCCACGTCCACGTCTGGGGCAAGCCCATCAAATGAGACATCACCCTCTTCAAGTGGAGGTTCACAAGTACTACATTTACCACATCCCTTTGTCGTAAGAGATACGGCCACGATGGCCACTCTTGCTACGTGATTTCAATTTCTTCGTAGGCACCGTAGGACTTAAAGATGACACCAGACTTAAAAACACTCTTTCCATGGCAGAGGGTCCTGCAGTAAGAGATATTGTAGGAGAATTAATCAATCTTGATGCCGTTTCATATCAAGAGCTACACTCCAAATTGACAGAATATTTCGCCCCACTAACTAACATAGATTATGAAAGACCCATTATTCATACTACACTCCAAGAGAAGGGAGAATCCATAGATAATTTTGTAATGAGACTGCGTATCAAGTTGAAACGCTGCGAATTCCATTGATTCTCCAATGATGAAGCGCTCCGATCCCAAGTAATAGCTGGGTGCGACTCTCAAGGTTTTCGTAAGAAGCTCCTTCAAAAACAACAGTCACTCAATTAAATTCTTGCCCTGGCACGCATGGAGGCGGCAGTGGAATCCCAATTGGATAATCTAGGCAAAGTCATCATACAGACAAAATCTGCTGATCAGGAAGCTGTTAACAAATTATTTTCTTCAGCCAATTCATTACCAAGACACAATGAGGCCACATGTTACAGATTTGGTTACGAGTACCCCCACGCGGGAGAGTGCCCTGCCCTGGGACAAAAATGTGCTGCATGTGGGGGATATGACCATTACAGGGCCATGTGCAAGAACGCTCCCATCCAGCCCACCTTCAGGAGAAGTTTCAAGGAGCCAAGAAAATCAGCATCAATAAGCCCGCATGAACGAGGCCCCGATACCAACCTCAGATGGCAAAGGCGAGATGAGAAGGACAACAAGAAAACATACTTGAGAGAAGAACACAGGCCATCAGATACCTCCCGACACAACAGGCGCAGCCGCTATGTCCGCTAAATCGAAATGAAGTCGCCTTCTAGTAGGGATTCATCTTCATCATTAGAAGACCAGTGTAAAAAGGGGTATGTGTGGTCTTGAAATAACAGCACTGCAGCCCAACATAGCCCTGTTTTTAGCATCCAGGTTAATGACACCCCCATGGATTTTCTCATTGACTCTGGTGCCACCATCAATATAATTAGTGAAGAAGCCTATGACACTGTACCAAATTTACCAAAACTCGAAAAGGCTATGGTTGATATCTACCTATATGGCTCCACCAATCCACTGCCCTGCCCTGCAAAGGTGTCATCTCGGTCACGTGTACACACAAATCCCACGTTGCAAAAGTACAAGTACATGTCCTCAAGCCAGAAGCAAAAAGTGGATGCATACTCAGTTTTAAGACTGCAGTAGACATGGGACTAGTTCACATCATGTATCAGCTGATGGCTCACAAGTTCTTTTCTCGGCTGGAAGACATTGAGGCGTCCTTCCCAAAATTGTTTAAAGGATTAGGGAAGTTAAAGAACCGAAAAGTCCAGATTCATATGAACCCGGAAATAAAACCAGTCGCTGAACACTACCGAGGCATACCTATCAATATACAACATCAAGTGGAGGATGAAATTAACAAACTAATAAAGCAGCATTTCATAGAACCAGTGACGGGACCCACTAAGTGGGTGACACCCATGGTACCCATACCGAAGAAATCACTAGACAGTTCCATCAGGTTATGCGTGAGTATGAGAAGGGCAAATGAGGCTATAGAAAGAGAAAGACACCAAGCACCAAAGATAACAGACATGATTCACCTTCTACATGGAGCCAAATACTCTTTGAAATTGGATCTTACAAAAGGATATCATCAGATTGAAATAGCACCAGAGTCCAGATACCGCACCACTTTCGTCAATCATCTGGGCTTGTTCCAATACAAGAGTCCCAGTTTTAGCATGTCATCGGTCGCAGAGATTGTCCAAGAGAAAATCCGTCAGGTCATCCGCCATGTCCCAAACTCGCTGAATTACTCAGATGATGTGTTGGTTTATGAAAAGTCCAAGGAAGAACATGATGCAGCTCTCCAGCGCTTAAAACAGCAGGTCTCACACTCAATCTAGCGAATTGTGAATTCAGAAAAGAATCTCTCAGGTTTTTTGGGCGCAAATTTTCTGAAAGAGGAATGAGACCGGACCCTGAAAAAGTTGCGCCCCTTAACTCTGCCTAACCGCCACAAAACGTATCAGAGCTATGCTGCTTTCTTGGGATGGCAGACTTTTTCTCCCGATATTTACAAGACTATGCGACAGTGAGCAATCCACTACGCCTGCTCATGCGGAAGAAACAACCATTCGAGTGGTCATCAAATTGTCAAAATGCCTTCGAGACCATCCGTGATAACATCACCAAAGCAGAAGACATGGCATACTTTGATGCAGATAGGAAGACTGAAGTAATACTTGATGCCAGCCCAGTCGGCCTGGGTGCCATATTGGCACAATGTGACCCTGCAGATCTTTCTGAAAAACTTGTAGGGGCATATGGGAGCAGAAGCCTTACAACAATGGAACAGGCCTATTGCCAGGCAGAAAAAGAAAGCTTAGCAGTGGTGTGGGCCTGCAAATATTTTCACCTCTTCCTATATGGCAAAACATTCAGTCATCACTGATCATCAAGCATTTCTTACAATTTTCGGTGAACCCAAGGCAAGAATGCCCCCTTGAATAGCCAGTTGGGGACTACGTCTTCAAGACTATAAATTTAACATCATAGACCGCCCAGGGAAGGTAAACATCCCGGCGGATTACTTATCAAGACACCCAGCAGACCGAGCCAAGCATGTCCATCTATAGCCGATAACTACATCAACTATATCATACATCATCTGCAACCACTAGCGGTGGAATGGGCCACAATACGTAAAGAATCAGAAAACGATAAAGTCCATGCCATAATAACTCACTGCATCTGGACCGACAGGATGTCATAAGCTAAGCAACAAGCCAGACAAGAACAAGAGACGGTGAAAGATGGTATATGAGCTCTGGAACTCGTAAAAGAGGAGCTGACGGTAGTTGACCACTACATTTTGATGAAAGGCTCTAAAATTGTCATCCCATCCTTGCTACGTGAACGTGTTGTTGAGCTAGCACATGAAGGTCACTGTGGAATAGCCTCCACGAAACGTCTCCTGCGTGAAAAGGTCTGGTTTCCCAAGTAGGACACTCTGGTGGAAGCCGTTATTGGCAGGTGCGACCTGTGCGCACTAGTGACTCCTCCGCCGCACCCAAATCCCCTACAAATGTCAACACTTCCTGGAGGTGTCTGGGAAGAGGAAGCAGTAGATTTTTTTGGACCACTGCAAAACGGAAAATAGGTACTAGTACTCATTGATGAACATGCTTGTCTTCCAGACGCACAGCTCATTGATTCCACGGCAGCGACGTGCGTCATTCCAGTACTAGACCGAATGTTATCCACTTATGGCAGTCCAAAGGTCCTGAAATCAGACAATGGACCCCCATTCACAAGTCATGATTTTGTGAATTTTGCCAAATACGTGGGGTTCCTACACCGCAAGATAACGCCACGATGGCCTCATACTAATGAGATTGTTGAACGTTTCATGGCTAACATCAAGAAGTCCCTTCAGATAGCCAACTTGATCAATAAACCCTTTGAGTAGGCACTATATCAGCTGCTACGTTATTCTCCAGCATGGGGTCTCGCATGGATTCACATGCTCATGAATATTCCCCGTCGTCAGGCCGGGAATCCTCGGTAAAGAAAAAATCAGTATCAGTTTCGTTTCTGATCTGTCTTTCTTAGTAGTAACCAATCACTGATCTCTGGGTCATACTGCCCCCAGCCAATGACTGCCCTCTACCTAAGCCCCTCCCCTGGCAGCTATCCTCAGATTTTTATCGCACGTTCAAGTGTTGGGAGTCCTTGTGTTTTAGCTCTTGAGCTTTTACTGCGTTTTTGCGCTTTTTCGGGAGATTTTTCTCATTTTTTCGGTTAATTGAGCCTCAAGCTCCACCGTTTCTACTTCCGAAAACGGGGACCCGTTTCGGAATTCTTCTACGCCCCTCAAGGATGAAGTTTTCGTCGAGTTACGCTTCTTGGAGGATTCCAGAAGACCTGTGGCCTACCTCAACGGACATGGCCCAGGACAAGGGAAGTTCGACGCCCAGATCTAAGCTGTTCAGGAGCTGCCCAGGATGCGGATTGCAAAATGTTTTCAAGGAGGACGAGCATTCGAGATGTCTCTACTGCCTTCATGAGGACAAGACGCACGTGGAGAAGGACTCTGCGTTCTGCAAGAACCTTTCGGAACGGACCAAGCAAGATCGTCGTTCCCGCCTCGCCGCCTGGCTGGAGAAGGGCACAGCAGGTGAGAAGGCGAAGAAAAAGTCTGAGCGGTCTTCTAAGTCCTGTGAGGGCGCCCCGGCGACAGGGGCCCAAAAGAAGGCCAAGCCCCACGGGTCCGTCAATCTCGAAGGGAGCCGAGGGGGAGCGAGGCGATGACCCTCACCCCAAAGCGAAGCCCCAGGATGCACCTAAGGTGGTGGAGGCCTTGATCCACCCGGCAAAGGCCTCTATTGAGGTTGTCGCAGCGGCCCTGGCGAGGCCGGCAGAGGCTAGGCCAGTGGAGGCGGCCTCGGGGCCCAAAGTTTCCCTGCCGCTGCGGAGGGAATCCTCTTTCCAGACCATCGTTAAGACCCCTGTGAAGACCCCAGCGGAAAAAGAGGGGGGTGAGGCCGGTGGCCATTACGGACTTGAATTCAGCCTCCAAGGAGGATCCGGTGGAAGCCGTGAAAGGCCTCAACGAGAGGTTCATAGGCCTCAACGAGAGGTTCAAGACGGTTCGATCCCAGGGGAAGTTTCCCGCTGATGTGATCGAAGATAGTGATGATGGCGATGACGAGGGCCCAGTGGAGCAGCCATCCCGTCCGTCGCAGCCATTATCCGAGCCCCAGGATAGCTCGGCAGCCATTTTGTTGGCGATCCAATCCTTATCTACTGAGATAAGGACGAGGTTACCACGGACCCCAACGGAGGATCCAGAACCATTCCCGTCGGGAAGCCCTCCGAACAAGCGGAGGAGAGTCCACCCCGCTCCGCCCCTCGTGCCCGCGAGGCCTGTGGACCCCTTATCCCTCTTGCCGGGCCCTCGGGAGGATATGGCGGCTGATACGGCGACGGGGACGGACGACGACGGCGGCTATGACACAACAGACATCCCGTCATCACCCCCCCCCCCCCCCCCCACGAGGCCTCTCCGCCCGACGAAATTGGCTCTTTTCACGCCATGATAGCCAGGGCATCCGAGCTCTTCCAGCTCTGCCCTGAGGAACAGAAAAAGGAAGGTTTTCTTTACCAACGACGAGAGGCCAAGAGAAAGACGGTCCTTGCGGTGCTGTTGCTCGGCGACATCTGGGACGAGGGGCTTGCTATCCTCAAGAACCCTTCCACGACACCCGCCAAGAGGGACAGGTACGAGAAGAAGTACCGGGTCCCCGATGCCGCCACCTTGTGCCTCAGGGCCCAGCCCACGCCGGACTCTGTCGTCTTGGCAGCGGCCAAGAAGAAAGCAGCGGGTGCAGCGGCTTCAATTTCCACTTCCCCACTGGACAGCGAGGGCAAGAAGTTGGACTCCATGGGACGACGAGTCATCTCGTCGGCGGCGACGACGATTAAGGCGGCCAATGCCTTAGCGATTGTGGCCCGTTACGACAGGGAGCTTTGGTTCAAGATAGCTCCTCTGCTAGACTTCCTACCGGATGACAAGAGGGCAGAGGCCCTACAGATTCTGCAGGAAGGAGAGGTGGCGTCGGATCACGCCATAACGGTGGCAACGGACATTGCCGATACCGGATTTCGCCAACTGGGCAACAGGGTTTGCCTCCGACGACGAGGATGGCTCAAGGCGACGGACTTTCGCCAGGACGTCCAGACCAGAGTGTTGGACATGCCGTTCGACGGCAACAACCCGTTAGGAAAGACGGTGGATGAGTCCCTCCAGGCCATCAAGACAGACATGGAAACAGCCCGTGCCCTAGGAGTCATTCAGCAATGGCAGCCCTTTCGGAACTCTGGAGGCAGACCGGGAGCCTCCAAGGGATCCAGCGGCGGCTCTTCTACTTACCGCCAGGCAGCCCGCTCCTTGTCCCAGGAGGCCTACAGAGGCCGCGGCAAGCAAGGAGGCCAAGGCAGCAAGGCCTCTTACAAGCAGGACTGAACCGGCCGTAGCGTCGGGCCCCCACCGAAGCACCCCGGTGGGAGGCCGGCTGACGAAATTCATCAGCGTGTGGGAGTCCATCTCCACAGACCGTTGGGTGCTGGACACCCTGGCCCGCGGACACTCGCTGTAATTTTAAAAGAAGTGTCCTCGCATTCCTCCCGTGGCCAGGAAGGAGAATCGCGTCCCTCAACTGCTGTTGGAGGTAAGGGCGATGCTCAAGAAGGGTGCCATCGAGCTCGTCCCCAAAAGGCTCCGGGGCTCCGGAGTATACTCAAGATACTTCCTCGTCAGAAAGAATACAGGCGGTTGGCGCCCCATCCTGGACCTGCGTCGGTTGAACAGGTACATCAAGGCACAGAAATTCAGGATGGTCACCCTCCAGCACGTGCTGGGACAGCTGGAGGAGGGCGACCTCCTATCGTCACTGGACCTGGAGGATGCTTACTTCCACATGCCCATTCTTAGCCAGTCCCTACCCTACCTGGACGACTGGCTAATCCGTGCAAGGTCAAGAGAACTCGCCGTCAAACACACAGCGAGGACCGTCCGCCTGCTCACGGAGCTGGGATTCGCCATCAACTACCCCAAATCCCATCTGGTCCCGTCGCAGGTGGCACTGTTTCTGGGAGCGAAGCTCGATACAGTGAAGCGACTGGCATCTCCGTCGGAAGAAAGGACGAAAGCCATTTTGGGCAAGCTGCAGTGCCTGTTAGCCACGGATGTGGCCAGAGTGAGGTCCATCAAGTCCCTCTTCGGGATGATGTCCTCATGCATCTACCTTGTGCCCCCTTGCAGACTTTGGATGCGTCCGCTACAAGAGTTCCTCGACGCCCGCTGGATTCAAGCGGCGGGCAGCTTCGAAGACAGGATCCCGCTCGACGAGGAGTTCTGTCGGGCGATTCTATGGTGGGGTGCCCGTGCGCACCTCGCGGCAGGCATGGACTTTCAGGCCCTGGCGTATCAGGAGACGGTAACGACGGACGCCTCCCTGGAGGGATGGGGGGCCCACACTGGAGATCTCCACGCAAGAGGCCTCTGGCTCCCGGAGGAGAGGTCTCTTCACATCAACATCCTGGAGCTACGAGCCGTGTTCTGGGCGCTCAAATCGTTCCTTCCGTCCCTCAAGGACAAAGTGATGAGGATCTTCACCGACAACACCACCACAATGTTCTACATCCGGAAGCAGGGAGGCACCACATCCCCAGCCCTATCCAAGGAGGCCCAGGATCTGTGGCACTGGGCCGTCGCCCAGGGGATGTTTCTGGTTCCCTTCCACCTGGCAGGAATAAAAAACACCATCGCCGACTCACTCAGCAGGGAGCTGCGTTCGTGCCACGAGTGGGAACTACGCCAGGACCAGGTAGATCGGCTCTTTCAACGGTGGGGCAAACCCCAGATCGACCTGTTCGCGACAGCAACGAACGCCAAGTGCCAGAGGTTCGCCAGCAGGTTCGCACAACCGAGGAACATGGGCGATGCTTTCTCGTTCCCTTGGGACGGCCTGTTCCTGTACGCGTTCCCTCTGTTGCTGTTGCTGCTCCGTCTCATCAACCAGCTCAAGAGGTCCAGGTGCAGGATGATCCTCGTCGCACCGGCGTGGCCGAGACAGATCTGGTTCCCGGACCTTCTGGACTTGTCAGCGTCCCCACCTATCAAGCTGGCGACTCTCCAGAGAAGGAGGCGCCATTCTCCATCACGACCCAGAGTCGCTGAACTTACAGGCTTGGCTCCTGCAGCACTAGAGTTTGGAGGATACGATATCCCGGCTGACTGCAGAGAGGTTCTTGCAAAAGCCAGGGCGTCCTCAACTCTCAAATGCTATGGTGCTATGGACATAAGTGGAAGAGGTTCTCTGTCTGGTGCCGTGCACAGAAGATTAACCCTCTACGGATTACAGCCCCTCAAGTATTGCCGTAGCTACTGTCGCTGGCCAAAGCTGGACTGGCTTTCACCTCCATCAAGATACATCTGACTGCCATTTCCCGATACACCAGAACTACAGGACGGGCGTCCTTGTGGTCTCATCGCCTGGTGAAGGAGTTTATGAAGGGACTATTCTGATCGTTCCCACCGGTGAAGGCCCCTGCCCCGGAGTGGGAGCTCAACGTGGTGTTGACCAGGCTCATGGGGGCCCCATTCAAGCCTATGCATTCGGCGCTGTTGAAGTTCCTGTCGTGGAAGACAGCATTTCTTGTGGCCATCACCTCCGCACGACGAGTGGGAGAGATCCAGGCCCTATCTTGCAAGCCTCCATACTTGACTTTTCACGACACAAGGGTGGTGCTGAGGACGCACCCCTCCTTTATGCCCAAGGTGCCGTCGGACTTCCACCTCAACAAGCCCTTGGTGTTGCCAGTTTTCTTCCCATTGCCTTTGTCTCCGGCCGAGAGGACTTTGCACTCGCTGGATGTGGCTAGAGTGCTGAAGTTCTACGTGGACCGCACGAAGAGTTTTTGGAAGACATCACAGCTGTTTGTGAACTTTGGACCTGTGAATTAAAGGAAGGCTCTCTCGAAGGCTTCCATTTCCAGATTGCTCTCCGGCTGCATCATGCACTGTCACCGGTTGGCAAACCGACCGCTGCCCAGCCGTCCGAGAGCCCATTCGACCAGAGCGATCGCTGCTACCTCGGCGTTCCTGTCTGGTGTGCTCCTTCTGGACATCTGCAGGGCTGCTATGTGGAGGTCGACGCACACCTTCACAAGATTCTACTGCGTAGATCGGGACTCCAGGGAGGAGTCCAGGGTCGGCCAAGCAGTGCTGCGCAACCTGTTCGCTTAAGGTGAGCCTGGTGAGGAGGTAAGAGATGCTTAATGTTGAGTTTTGTATTGCTTAATGTTGCGCCTGTTGCCACCTCCCATGGTTGTGCATGTGTATACTGCTATGTATTCTTATATTCATGAGCATGTGAATCCATACCAGACCCCATGCTGGAGAAGGAACAAGTTACTTACCTGTAACTGTTGTTGTCCAGCATGGTTCTGGTATGGATTCACATGCGAACCCTCCCTCCTTCCCCTCTGCGGCTCTTCACTTGGTCATACTGCTACTTTACGTGCTACCAAATCTGAGGATGGCTGCCAGGTGAGGGGCTTAGGTAGAGGGCAGTCATTGGCTGGGGGCAGTATGACCCAGAGATCAGTGATTGGTTACTACTAAGAAAGACAGATCAGAAACTAAACTCATACTGATTTTTTCTTTACCGAGGATTCCCAGCCTGACGACGGGGAATTTTCATGAGGCTGTGAATCCATGCCAGACCCATGCTGGAGAACAACAGTTACAGGTAAGTAACTTGTTCCTTATCGTCACACACCTAATAGCACCACCGGAGTCAGCCCCTCTGACCTCATGTTTCGGCGAGTCATAAGAACCAGACTGCCAGAAGGTCAGAATCGACAGCCTGTCGCTCCTCTTGAACAACAAGTCAAAGATCGTGATCAAGAGCAGAAGAAAAAAATTAAGGAGAGGGCTGATACCCGAAGGGGAGCGCAGGAGTGCGAGGTAGATCTGGGAGATTAGGTAGGGATGTGCCAACCGAGGGCCCTGAAGGAAGACTCGACATTTGCCCCAGAGATGCTGGTAGTGAATGCCAAAAAGGGTAACATGGTAACAGCCAGTGGAGATGATCGCCAACAAGAGATAACAAGAAACTCATCTCGCTTCAAGAGACTTCCATGTCGCATACCTGAAAAATGGGAGCTGTCAAGTGACAGTGCTGATGGAAAATTTTCAGATGACTCGTATCAAGGAGACCGTGAACATTCTGAAGACCGAAGAACAGCGCAGGGAAAGCACTCACCCGCCCAAGAACTGCCAGGCCCCAGAAGGCCTCAACGCAGCCGCATATCATCCTTCAGACTGATTGAAGAAATAGGGTAATGACATGGGCGAAGCTGTACTCCAAAAAGCGGGGAGATGTCACTTTGCATCGTGACTCATGTTGCCCTCCCACTCCGTTATGTGGGCGGCTCTCCGTTTTGGCCACATTGTAAGAAGAGGGACATTGGTCTAGGGAGCGGTCGGTAACAATGGGGTCACGTGGGTCGGGGTTCTGGCAGTTTGACGTTATATGTTGAGAAATAAAGATGCGTTAAGACCTGCACTGTGTCCGCGAATTTATGGCCCTGTCGCCTAGCTTAATGGTCTGTTCCTGAGAGCCCTGTGCATTGCCTGCACAAGGGCTCAGACAGGCCTGTTGTGTTTATATTGTTTATATTGCATCAAGTGCATAGTGTGGCTGTGAAAAGTGAGGGAAGAATAGTCGTCATTCTGGCGAATCTTGTAGCTCGTGCTGCATGAGTTCACGTAATATGCAAGTGCTGTGTTTTAAATACAGCTCTGGGTTCGGTGCATTGTTTGGCATTGTGTTGTGGTCATGGTTTCTAATTACAACATCATGACACCGCTGAAGCGCCAACAAATGTCTTAGCTCCCGTAACTATTCATTGGTGACACCCGTATCCACCTTCAAGCAGAAAGCTGGTCCGTTGGACACGTGGCAATTCGTCTGAGCTTGATCCAAGGCTATACTGCCCTGTAAACCCTGTCTGTGTTCTGTGCGAATGACAGGCCTGCTGCTTGTTACGGCGCACTCCTTTGTGTACTCTTTAATAATCGGTTCCCGACTCGAATGTTATTTCTCTACACATGTGTTCTCTCTTCCTGTCGACCCATGTTTAGGCTCGGTCACGTTGTGCACCAGTCTGCACATGCTTTATTGGAACGTGGAGACGGAAGCATTAGGGCGTCTCGAAAGGGTAAAGCTTGAGAGGTTTCTATGACATTTTCTTCAAACACTGGTGGTCATCGTACGGGTTTGTTTTATACATCAGATGTATATGTTCCTAAGATGCCTAGGTGAACCTAAATTGAACATGTGGCGGGCATTCCCCATAGGTTGTTTATCTTTGAAAATGGGAAGGCGTTTAAAGATAACCTTCTCCCGTACTAAGAAAGGGAAAGGGAGACATGCGGAAGAGCGAGGAATCTTCATGCAATCGCGCCATCAGGAAGGAAGTCGTTGTCAACGCCAGGATACTGATAGCATCACTTTTCTTTCCATTTCTATTCTGACAAATTCAAAAAATGCGCGAATACAGTAACAACTTTCATAACATTCTGCACAGACTTGCGAAAAACCTCCAGCGCCTGAACACGGGCTCAGTGGAATTTTTGGTATGTCCTTAATGGCCCTTATTTAGTGGTCGAAGTGTATGAAAAAAAAATAGTGGAACTATTTCCCTACTGGCCTGCACAGCTCCCCACAGACCTCATCGCCGCGCCCCCTCCCATGCACAGTAAAAACCACAAAACACATGTGCCTGCTATTTAAGGGAACATCCAGTGCAGTGCACTGAAAGTGCAAGTTCCAACCTCTTCCTACACTTTTCTTTTAAAACGAAACCGTTACGGAACAGTTTCTTTTTAAAATAAAAGTATAGGAACGGTAAAACTTAATTAAAAGAAGTAGAGGAGCACCGCTCCTGACCGCTCCCACCCACTTCGACCACTGCCGGGATTAGTCAAGAGGTAGCTTGGCTGTTAATATACAAAACCACCTTCTCTTGCTCAGTGTTACTGGGGCTCCCTATCACAGTGATTACCGCCTACCATTGAGTGGGGCACAGAAATGATCCTAGAAGATTTATACAGTGATATGCAAACAAGACCGATCTCCCATCCAGAACATTGTATTTCTTCTCGTTTATGGGTATAGAGCTGACAGAAAGGAGCTTTGGGACTTTGCATTGCCGTGCATTTAAAGGGAAAGCACAGTAAAGGCAGACATTACTATCAGGGCTGGACTTGCCTATAGGGAACTCTGGCGTTTTCCCGATAGGCCTCTGTCTCCTGGGCCTCTTGAGTGATATTTCCACATTTTCTCGTAGGAAAAGGGTTGGGATTGCTGAAAATATGTAATATGGGGCCACTTTGAAAATTATTTCCAGGGCCTCTTTTGGTTCCCAGTCCACCCCTGATTACAAAAGCACCCTTTAAACAACAAATGTTGCAGCGTATCAAGAGTCATGGTGGTGAATGATCGGGTTACTTACCAGTAATCTTCATTACTTCGAGTCATACTCTTCCTCGTCACAGTGCTTACCATTAGCCTTCAGCCTCCATGACAGGACCTTATCCAGCTGTATGTTAGTCCCACCACCCTCCTCCTTTGAAGTATATACTCCCCATAAAGCACACTCCATCAGCATATCTCCTATGATCATAGGCCCTTCCAAACAAGGAGGGTGAGGCGGATCATCAGTGCTATGTCGAAGAAGATTAGGGGTAATGAAGATTACGGGTAAGCAATACAATCCTTACCTCCATACCCTTCTTCCTTGTCACAGAACTTTCCTTTGAGGTATACCAAATCTGTAATTGTTTGGGGCCATTGACAAGCCACACTGACCAAGAAGTATTGGCAGAAACCTTGGGATCACCCATGGTGGTTCCAGTGCCAGCTCCAACATTTCCTGAACCCACCCTCTTCTGGACCAGAAAGAGACTACCACGATGACCCTTACCTCCTCCCAGACAATCTTTTTTTTTTTAACTGTGTTTATTTTTTTGCAACAGAGCAGAGTGAAAACATTACAAGCTAAATCAGCACATGGCAGTCAGTCTCCAACTTTACCCACCTCCCTCTACCTGTCCCCCCTATGCTTCTTCCTCCCCTCGACCTGTCACTGTTCCTTCCAGAATTATTGCAGTGTTCCGAGGTAGGTGGGTTATGGCCGCGAACCTCTGGTTATAGTCTAGGAATGGGGCCCAGGTATCCTGAAAGCGGTGCAGAGTCCCAGCTCTGGCCGCTACTATCTTTTCTGTGATCAGAATGTCCCACATTTTTCCCCACCACAGCGCCATCAGGGGTCCTTCAGCGGTCTTCCAGGTACGGGCCACCACAATCCACGCTGCCAGGAGGCATTGAGTGAGGAGTGTGGCCTTCCTTCCCGATCTTGTGTAGCATCCCGGGACTGGGGCCCCCAAAAGGATGGTTTCAGGTTCAAATGGGATTGCCTTCTGGGTGATATCTGTGAATGTGGTCACGCATTGGGACCAGAAAAGTTCGGGCACGACCACCTCATGCGGTAAAAGGAACCCTGGTTGTCTACATTGTCTCCAGCATGCGGGGCTCAAGGCCTGATTTTTGTGGTGAAACCTTAGGGGGGGTAATACCACCGTAGTAGGAGTTTGTATGCACATTCTCGGTTTGTGATGCAGGAGGATGCTGAGTGTGTTCGTGACCAAATATCTACCCAGCTCTGGTCAGTTAGCGGGTGCCCTAGGTCTGCCTCCCACTGGGCAATTGCTCGGGTTTTGGAGCTGAGGAAGTTTCCCAAAAATCGTTTATATAAGGCCGAGATCCTTCCCCCGGTCGGGAGATCTTGCAATGTTAGTTCAAGAGGTGTTGGCGTGCGCGTTGCTGCTTGCCGAGTTTGTGGGTGAGAGCACCAGTGGCGAAGTTGAATATAGGTAAACCTGTCTGTTTCTTTCAGCCGAAAGGTTCCTTTACATTGTTCAAATGTTTGCGGGTGACCTTCCGTAAACAGTTTGCCCAGTGACTCTAAGCCTCCCCATATCGAGTTCTTGAAATTGTGGGGATTGGTTCCGGGGGTAAAAGAGGGGTTCATAAAGACCGGTGAGAAGGGGCTAAAGCCCTCCGGAATCTTTTGTCGCCGCTGCATCCAGTCCCCTGCTTTTAACTTGTGTTTTGTGGAGAGTAGGAGTTCGTCTCTGCTTTGTCGGAGATGGGGTGGGGTGTGTGGGAGGAAACGTAGAGGAAGAGGCAGCCGGAATTGTTCTATCACCACCCATCGGGGGCGCCCGAGGATATTAGCCAGGCGTGAATGTGGCCTAGTTGGGCTGCTATTTGGTAGTTTTGAAGGTCGGGTACTCGTAGTACTCCCAGGTGAGCATTTCTCAGCATTGTTCTCAGGGGGATTCGGGCCTTTTTTCCTTTCCAGATGAATTGGAGCAATTTCCTCTGGAGTCCCTGGAGGGCGGCCGGGGGAATTGTTATGGGGTCGAGGGAGCATGCATATAGGAATCTAGGAAGGAGATTCATCTTGCTTGCTGTGATGCGTCCCATCAGGGAGATTTCTTGTTTCACCCACCTCTTCAGATCTTTTTCTAGTTCGCGAAAGAGTGGGGGGAAGTTTGCTTGATAAACCGCTACTCCCAGGTAGGGGATGGCGTCCTCCCTCCATTGAACGGGGCATAGTGATGAGAGGGCCTCCCAGTCGCTCGGTGACAGACCAGACCCCAAGGCTTCTGACTTGTGGTAGTTAATGGAGAAGCCTGTGACATTTACATAATATCTATTTCTGTCATGGCAGGGAGTGAGCGGGTTCCGTGAGAGTAAGCAGGACGTCGTCTGCATAGAGGGCTATTTTATGTTGGGGGAGGCCAATCTGAAGGCCTGTGATGTTGGGGCTGGCTCTGATCCTCTTGGCGAATGGTTCCATCACTATGGCGAAAAGTAATGGGGAGAGCGGGCATCCCTTCCTGGTCCCACAGCCAAGCGGTATTGGGGCAGAAAGGGTTCCATTGACTCGAAGGAGGGTTTTCGGAGCTTGGTAATTCGCTAAGACCATCTTCTGGAACATGGGTCCGATGTGGAAGGGTTCCATGGTTTGGCTCATAAAGGTCCAGTCCACCCTGTCAAACGCTTTGACGGCGTCTAGGGCCACCAGGACTAGTTTCTGTGATTTCCGGGTTGTGAGATCAGTCAAGTTCAGGGCTCCCCAGACGTTATCTCCTGTGGATCTGTTGACGATAAAGCCCGATTGGTCTGGGTGGATTATGTCGGGTAGGTTGGCTGAGAGGCGGTTGGCCAGAATTTTCGAATAAATGTTAGCGCCAATGTTCATCAAGGCGATGGGTCTGTATGAGGCAGGGTCTTTCGGGTCTTTTCCCGGTTTAGGCAGCGAGATTGTGATAGATTCTGTCATCGAGGGAGTGACCGTGCCCGAGTCCCTGAAAGAGTTAAAGAGGGCGACCAAAGGGGCCAACAGTTGCAGTCGGACGATTTTGTAAAATTTTGCAGAGAACCAATCGGGGCCTGGGGCCCGTGTTCTGAGGGTTTTAATAACTTCCTCAACTTCCTCGTTTGTGATAGGTGTGTCGAGGTTTATTCGGGCTGCCTCCTTCAAGTGGGGTAGCATCGGTTTTTGTAGGTATTCCCTTTGTTTGCTCTGGGCGTGGGGGACATCACTCGGGCCAGGTGGTCTGCCGTCATTTGTTGTTTCTCCCTCTCTGCATAGTGGACCCTACTTTGGGGGGTCCCGTAGCCCAGTGATGGTGTTGGTCTGTCTTGCTTTGACTAGTTTGCTCACCAACAGTTTGTTCGTTTTGTTATTTTTGGCATAATAGAAATGCTTAGCTTTAGCCAGGAGATGAGCCGTTTGTTTGGCGTAATGCTCCTCGATTTTGTTTCGGGCAGTGCGGATCGCCAGTTGTGTCTTTGGGGACCATCCCTTCAGCTTATGTGTTTTTTCTGCTTCTTGGAGCTCCTTCTCCAGGGAGAGGTGGGTTTGGCGTCTAGTTTTATGATATGCAGCTCCTTGGGCGATGAGTTCCCCCCGGACCATTGCTTTAATGGCATCCCATGTGTTCGCCGGGGAGGTGTCTTCATTGCGGTTCTCCCTGAAGACGTTTCGGATCGTGGAGGCAATTGCATCCCTCAGGGGCATGTCGTTGAGGATTGGGTCAAATAGGGCCCGTTGGCGCAGTGGAGGGGTAGCCTGGTGGGCTCGGAGTTCCAGGTTTACCTGTGCGTGATCTGATAGAGTACGTGTTCCAATTGAGATTTCATTGGTGTAAGCCAGAGTTTGCGGGGAGGTTAGGAGGAGGTCAATTCTGGAGAAGGTTCTGTGAACATATGAGTAAAATGAAAAGTCCCTTTCTGTAGGATGGAGCACCCTCCAGGCGTCCACCACTTATAGGGTCCTGAAGAGGCACAGGATTCCCAGGGCTGTGTTAAGATCTTTCGAGGAGAGGGATGCGACTTGTCTTTCGTAGGTCCAGGACTCCGTTGAAGTCGCCTCCAATCATCTTCAACTTTTCTGAGAAGGCTGAGAGGGTCGTGCCCAAGGAGTCATAAAAGGTCGTCTGGCCCACGTTAGGAGCATAAGCGGAGACCAGCGTGTAGAGTTGGCCCAAGAAGAGACAGCCACATAGCGGCCCTCCGAATCTACTTTGGTGTCTAGGATCCGCAGGTCTAGGCCCCTTCTGAAGAGATTAGCGTCCCTCCTTTTTTGTTGCCATCCAAGGCCAAGAACTGCAGTAGGAAATCTTTAGATCTAAGGCGGCCAAAATCCCCCAGTAGCAGATGGGTCTCCTGCAGCAAGGCTACACCCGTGTCTTTGTCTAGGAGTCGCTGGATGATCGATTTGCGTTTAGCCGGGGAGTTCAGGCCCTTGATGTTAAGGGAGACAAATCGGAGAGTTCGAGAGCCCGGGGGATCCGTCGCGGCGGAGGGAGGAGGACTAGCCGCCATCATAGAGGAGTTGCCACTGCTGGTTGTTAAGAAGGATTTCTGAACTCTGTTCAGGAGGGGCAGAGGGTCAGAAGGCCAACCTAGTTTCTTGGAACAGGGTAACCTCTGGACAAGCCAGACCAATCAGGGTAGCCTTGGCAGGCGGTCAAGACTAAGTCTCAGGAGGGGTGCGGGTGACTGAAGGGTCTCAATGAGCACACAGAGCAAGGACACTTACAAATTACTCCAGACAGGTGTTATATTAGAAATATAGACACATTTATTACAAGGCCTTTGTAACACAGACTATAGCAAAGGATCACAGTAACACTTTGTAAACCAATACATCACACTCAATAAAATATATATACAAGACCAGGGGGGTCTAAAGGGATGACTACACGAAATATGTTAACAACCTAGAGGGGACGGAAACAGGCAGTGCAGTTAATCTTTAGTCCCAATTCAACATCAGTTATTCACCTAACTAAGAGGCAGTCCAAGCCCTAAGAAGAGTGGAGCCCTGTGCACAATAGTACATGTTGCCAATGCGCGCGGTTGTTCCAATGGACAAAGCAGGGTCTCTTTAGGGGTCTCTAACAGCTCAGGAAGGTGGATAAGGCGATGAAAAATAAGTTTCCACTATTCAAGAAGGACCTCCACTTGAAGCCAGAGGCAGTTCGAGAGTTTGGGATGGAGTTGCTATTTCGCAATAGCAGTGGACAGGAGAGGGGCCCCCAGGGGCCACTTGTGCGTAAAGTTGGGCTCTGGCGCTAGGGGCCACCGGTTGGGGTGGTAAAGATTACTCACCGGTCCCTGAGACAAGGAGACCCAAACATCGGCAGGTTAGTCCAATTCAGTTGCAGGTTCGACGGCAGCAAAAAGGACGTCTCGGCACCTTTTAGTTCCTGCGTTCCAGAGAGGATTCCCAAACGGGACAGTGGCGATTTCTCTGCTCCGGGTGAATGAATCTTCCCAGTTTCACTGCAGCAGGCTTCAGGGGCAAGAGGGTCACAAATGCAGCGGACTTGCAAAGTATGTTGCCGCAGCAGGGCAACATGGTAACTGCGTTTACTCCGGTCCGGGCGCATTTGTCTCACTTCAGACCTGGGAATGGATTCCCAGGTCTGAAGTGAACACCGAATTTCGTACGAAATTCGGTGTGAGGGTGCCGGGGACACAGAGCTAGCAGGATAGAGGGCCTCCTCAAAACGATGGCGGAGACAGAGCAAAGGTCCTGTGTAAGCTGGTCAGCCCACTGGTTGGCACAGGGACACTTCCGGGAAGGAAGAGGAGGGGGGAAAACCCTATTTAGGGCTATGTTGCTGGCTATATATCAGGACAGGCCTTGTAAAAGGGACACTGGTGGTCAGGTGGAGCTGGCTTACCTTCAAGTGGGAAGTCCCAACCCCACCGGTGCGGCTCTTGTAGGCTTTGTTGTTGTGGTTCCCTCTATGACCTTTCCGGGGTGGGGAGATGGCCACTGGGCTCCGCTAAATGGGCAGGGACGGACCAGAAGTAGGGTGAAGATATGCAGCTATTGGGATGTGGCAGTAGATGGAGGCGGGTTTGATTCCGAGGGGGGTGGGAAGGACAATGCAAAGGCTCCTTCTGCTCCTCGGAGCTGGTGGGGTGCCACAGCAGGGCAGCTGGGTGGATCGGGGCGCCCCAGGTGATGGTGAAGGGGCCTCCGTGCCCTAGGGGTGTCCTGAGGCCGTGTTGGACTGGCCTAGCTGTTTGGCAGATAGTAGGGGAGCTAGCTGGCTAGCCCCACTCCAAGGCGGCCCCCGCCTCTGTACCCCGTGGGGAGGGGGTGTCTGGTCCGCCCCCCCCCCTGCTCCTGTGCTCCTTGCGGGTTTGGGCCGAGGCCCGTAGAGGTAGCAAACAAGGGGGGGAGGAGGAGGAGAACGGAGAGCCAGGAACTCGCCCGCCGCAGCGCGAGTCCTCTCAGGCCCCAGATTCCACGGCCGCAGCGGCGCCACGGGAGGGGCCGTGGAGTGCAGCTCCAGATCAGGCAGCAGCAGAAACAGAGCGCCCCATGGCCGGGGATCCCCTCCAAGCTGGGGCAGGAGGCAGTGGGGGCCTCAGGTTGAGTGGCGCCAGGGCTCCGCGAGCCGGATTGTAGGCACGGGACTCCTCCCGCAGCTCGCTCTGAAGAGGGCATCCAGCAAGGCTTCGTTCTTTTTTATGTCCAGGGACTGCATCAGTGCGAGTCCCCGTCCACCATCTGGATATTCTTCGGCTCCCAGCGAGCGAGATCGCCAGCTGGGGTTAGAGGTTCCCCGGGCACTGTGAGCCCTCAAATTCAGCCCCCTTGTCTCAGGGTCTTCCCATCGTGCAGTGCAGCGAGAGAGCCTTTAATTTAACGCCAAACTCCATTTATTTTGTTTTGTCGACGGGCCCGGCACGGAGGCTCTCAGAGGAGCAGCCGCGGCATCGGCGCTCCAAACCACGCTCCCTCCCAGACAATTATTTGACACCACTGTGGGAATCCAGAGTTACTAGAGAAAAAGCATGCATCAAACCACAGGTCCAGCTTCACGAAAAATCATCCACCCATCAAACTCCTTTGGACTGGATTTTTGAGCAGAAGGTGCTCAACTGAGTGGGAGCTGGAGAAGCAAATAGCTCTGTTAGAGGAGTCGTAACCCTGCATGTCTACAGAAAAATCCCGGTAGTGAAAGAAAGCTCCTGAGAATTCTGAAGGACGCTAGTTAGCTGGTTTGCTACGACATTCTGTATTCCCTGAATATGGACTGCCTGTAGAGAAAGAAGATGCTCCTCTGCCCAGCTCCATATCTTTGCTATCAACAGAGGCAATTCCATAGACCTTGAGCCCCTCTGATGTTTATGTAGACCAAAGCAGAGATATTGTCGGTTCAGTCAATCAGCGGAAGGCCCTCCGACACCATAGAGAACTCTTAACAGAGACCTATAAATGGCCTCCAGTTTTCTCTAATTTGAAGACCGAACTGCTTTCCCCTAGTCCCATTTCTCGTAACAAGCTTCACTTTTGATAGTGGTACCCCAACCTAAACCACTGGAACGTGTGGTAACTGTGAACGCCCCCGGAGTGTCTAGTAAAACCCTCTTAGCAGTTTTTCCAGTGCAGCCACCACGTAAGGTTCCATATCAGATATGGGGATACTGGAAGCCTCCATGAGGCTGGGATCCAATGACAGTGACAATTCTGTATCGGGGTTCTGTGATGTAACCTTGCCCATGATACTATGAACACACAGGAAGCCAAGTGTTCTTTTAGCCTCAGCAACTGTCTTGCTGTAGTCAAGTCTCGCCCAAACGCCCCAATTTATGCAGCCAGTGAAACCCTGCCTTTCAGACAGAAACCCTTCCCCTCCTTTGTGTAAAAGTGGGCTCCTATGAAGGAGATGTCCTGGGATGGATCCTTGTGAAATTGCCAATTTACCAGAACCCCCACTCCATTCCCTTGACAAATCCTGATCACCTTGTTTGTTTTCTGATTCCTGCACCTAGATCTAATCAGCTATTCATTGAAATAAGGGAAGGCCTGAATCCCCTCCATATATCACCTCCATGTGTAAAACTGCACCTACAGAAGCCAAGATCTTCTAGAAGAGCCTTGGAGCAGACTTCAACCGAAATGGGAGAAAACGAAGTTTAAAATGACCTTCCCTTATTGCAAAGTGTAGGAATTTGTGTTCTATGGATCTGATTGGGGTATGCTAATATGCATTCTGCGATCTGTTGTCACCAGCAAGTCTCCTTTGTGGATGAAAGGCATGACGCTCTGCAACGGCTCCACCTTGAATCTTTTCTTGATTACAAACTGATTCAATTCCTTCAGCTCTAGTATCAGCCTGAACTTTCCATAGGGCTTTAAAACCATGAACACAATGGAGTAAAACCCCAGGTTTCTCACGTTTTTTGGGACCTAAGATACTGCCTTCTTCAAAGGTTTTCGGATTGCCAGATCCAGCGGCATTCTCTTGCCTTTGCTTCTTGCCACCGGCATACAGACAGGACCTGATGGGATTGCAAGAGCACAGAATTCAATCTGGTATCCAAGCCTCACCGTCCTGGTGGCTCACATGTCTGAACACAATCTTTCACAGATCTTAAATACTGTTGGAGCTTTCCTCCTACTGGAGATCTGTAATTGCGAGGATCTCTGTCCTTTTGGAGGAGCTTTAACCTTTGCAACTTTCTTCTTGAACTTCTCTCTTTTGTAAGGAAACCTGGAAGACCTAGACTAGGCTGCACTAAATTTAAACCATTCTCTTGGTCTGGACCTTGCGGATGCCTTCTGTTTCGTCCTCCATTTATTGGAATGCTTGTCTGTGTTCATGTGTATGCACTTCTACTTACAGTGTTTCTCCACACATTTGCCTTCCTTCAAATGGCAATAGCTTTCTGAGACACAACAGAAGAGGTGATGGCTGGCAGGTTAAATTCAACGTTTACTTCTGGTATTGCACTGAGCAGCCCTCCACACCATTGTTTTTCAACCTGCCAAGTAGGACATGCCTGGTCCCATCCCTCCTGCACCTGACCACAAGCAAGCCCAGACATGTTTCGGCTTTGTTGGGCATCATCAGTGAGTTGTAGCTTGGGTCTCTAGGGACAGCAGGCATGGGACCCACGTCTGGGCATACCCGTCCAACTCGGGGTGACTTAGACTCAATAAAAAGAGCTATTCTGCAACCGGCAGCCAGCGTCCCAAATCACTGCTGCTGTTGTGACCTCTTTCCACAATGGAAGCCACACAGGATCTGCAATGGTCCTTAGTCTAATAACTTCCCCCACCCCATGGAAGCTCAGAGTGCACACCTTTGCCTGCTCCCCAAGGTCGGATGGGCTTCTGATCCAATAAGTCAGTCCTTCCCAAAAGCCCAGCAGTAGAGAGTTGCTTCAAGAGCCGAATCTCTTGGCTCCTGTCCAGAAGCCAGGAATTGAAAAAAGGAAGGGATTGCCGGTAGTTGGGGGTTATATACCTCCAGGGATGAGGGGCTGGATTAGAAAAGGGTTGGAAAAGGGCCTGTCCTGAAGGCTGGAGCAACAGAGGTAAGTGCTAGGACAAGGAAGAGGAATGTGAAGTTAAAGGGTGGTTCAGGAGGTAGGTAATGAAAGCATTTTTAGAGAGTAACATTGATTTTTTTAGCATAAGGGACAGAGATGGAAGGGTTTATAGGTAAGGCATTTAAGTCTAAAATTATCTGTTTCTGTAGTCAGTATCCTTGTACTTTGTTGGCACGGTCAGTTTGGATATTTGTGCTGAACAGGAGTGTCTTGCTGATTACTAAACTTGAAATCTCCCTATTAAAATGGGGCCTCTAGTTAACTATTCTTAAAAATGCTGCCCAAAGTTTGCTATCAGTTCCTTTTTAACTGGCAGCCAGTAAAGGCAGGTAAGTAGCTCTTTGCCAGTTGAAAACCTTTGTTACCAGTTTAAAACACTTGCCAGATAGTGTTCTTGGGCTGGGTGCATATGATGCAATCCTGCTGTCTGTCGTGTTCTGGTGTCTGAAGTAGAAACAGAGCATGGATTTGGGAGATCCTTTATCCTTTTCAGTAAATCCCCCTTCTTCGGCATTGAATATTACAAAGATTCACATACTTTCAATAGTCCTTGTCATTGGGCTTGGAATCCACTGTAAGTGAAACAAAAACCTGCAGTCTTACAGTAGCCTATACATCTAATTGTGTAGGTCATCTATAGAGTCTTTACATACAGCACACTGTGTAAGAGGGAATTGACGGATAGATATGGTTTTATTTCAAAGGAACTTGTTTTGATGACCCAGAAAAGTGTTTATTGTGTCTTCAGATGACGGCAGTCATATTTGAGGGGTTTCTCATCACTGCTAATCTTCAGCAGGTTTGGTATTGGGGTTTCAGCGCCTTTGGTATAGTGCTGACATTCCCCCAAGCAACTGCTTAGCCTTTCTTTTCTTTCCAGCATTTTTGATGCATCTAAGTCAAAGAAAAAGTATAAACGTTTCTGATGTTGCAACACTTGTGAACGTTTTCCTGAGACCCTCGCAAGTCTCAATTCCTATGTCCTGCATCTGAGCCACACTCCTCGGGATTGTGAGATTTCCCAGGAATTAAATCCCAAAATGGTAAAGGATAAGGAAAGGCACCTCACAAGTTCTTTGAAAGTATTTTCTCGTTCCAAAGGGAGGCATAACTCATAGGCTTGGCACATCACAGGCAAATCATAATGGGGAAGGAGATGTATTTCTGAGGCAACTATGGTGGAAAAGGGATATAAAAGGATTTAAAGCGATGATTTGACCGTGCTATACCACACAAACTGTTTCTAATGCCTTCCCGTCCATGAAACACGCCCCTACGTACCATTTGTCATTAAGCTATCCATCTTTGAGACCGGTCTCCTCAATGACAACCTCATCTCCAACGCTGGGCGTGCCTGAATTATGAAAGCCTTATTTAATGGGCCAGTCTCATCAATGACATCCTTGTCTACAAGACCCCTCTCTATGTTGACAGTCTTAGTAACCACAACTTCATCTAGAGCTCCGTTGATGGTGTTAGCTTCACCAAGGACAGCTTTGTCTATGGGATCATTGTCTACGAAAGCATCGTTGTCTATGAGAGCCTCATCAATGATGGCCTCTTCTTGTCACAGATTACCTTGTCTATGGGGCCAGACAGAGCAATGCTGGTACCATCAACTTCTCCACAGCCACTGGAGCCATGTTCATGAACAAATAAATAAATGTAAAAATATTGAAAAAAACTGAACAGCCACAGAATGTGCTGACTTTTATACCAATGGTCTTGCACTTCCTGAGCACATTGCCTATTTTCTCAGATGCTACCATTCTCACATCACTGGACACAGGTTCTCAATCAGAGCAGGGCATCCATATAGTTCCTGAACTTACCCCATTTATTCCAGAGTCAAAATTATATTGTAGGCATGTGACAAAGTCCCCAGGCTGAACATTATCGTGGGTGAGGTGGTAACCAAGGGGGTCAGGTGCTACCACCAGCGGTGTGATGTTGTGCTCAGAGGTAGTAAGCAGTAGATCCCATGGGACAGCTTAATAAGGGTCAGGCTCTTTAACAACTGTCCCAGGTGTGGTTTTCTTAGAGAAAAATACCCCAGTACTATGGCCCTTTCTTGCAAACCCTGTGGTGGGGAATTACATTGAGTAACATGTTATGCTATTTTAGGTGAATTTATAGCGCGCACATACACCCAAGGGCATCTTGACGCGAGGAAAGACATAACAAGCTATGACCGAAGAGAAGGGAGACAGCAAAATAGGGTGGTCTTAAGCAGATGATGGAAGGTTAAGTAGTTCTCAATAGACTTAAGTTTGAGAGGAAGACTGTTCCGCAGCTTGCCAGCCACGACAGAGAAGGCCCTGCCGCCCACTCTCTCGAGGCGAAACCTTGGAACCATAACCAAATGGTCGCTACCAGAAGGTAGAGTCCGATTAGGAATGTACGGCTGGAACTTGTCCTGAACAAACTCATACTATTCATACTATTCACTACTGACGCAGAGCAGTATGAAAGCTGTAAGGTAATGTGATTTCATTTGACTATTGTAAAAAACAGATTCCGTGCCTCAAAATGTGCTGATACAGACATGTTTTTGATGTAAAGTGGGTTCTGCAGACACTTCACGTAGGTTGCCAGTAGGATGCTTTATTCCAGTTACTATAAGTTAGATTAAGATGTCTCAGTAAGAACCAATGGCACCCATCACCCAGGCAAGCTCTCTCTAGCTGCTTGAGTGTGGGACCTTTACACATAACATTCTCTCACTCATACCACAACATTCTCTTACCGTTTCGTTTCGTTTGGACAAACTTTATTCGAGCAAGAAGTCATCATGTTCAAGTACATCAAAAAATACATGGTATTATTATTCTCTCTTACATCACCAATCGCATGCCTCCATCCCAAGCACTATACAAGTTTTCTTGGGACACAAACATGTTCTGATTTGTGATTGATCAAGAGCTGCTTTAAGCTGGCGGTGCCCATTGCACACCATCATTATATTTTATTGAGTGAATGCATTCTTTATATCGATCCATTTATTAATTGGCCATCACTTTGTTTCTCAATAAAATAACTAATGAAATACCAAAATGTCTTATTTACGCGTCACCTTCGTTACTTGAATATCTTTGTTAATTATTGGTCCAAACCTTTTGTGGACGCTTTGTAAGAAAAGCCACAACATTGATTTTCCGTAAGAAAATTATTCCTTAGTAACCAGTGTTCTTAGTGTGCAGACTGTGACGTTTGGACAGTGGCAGCTTTCAAAAGGTAAATACTTCCAAGTCCTTGATTATTTCATAGTTTGATGCAAGTTTGCGATGTGCGCTCCATTACTAGTTTGCTTAAACTACACTTAAATGCACATCTGTGACTGCTTTTTGAGTGGCCACATGTCGTATCCTTGCATGTCTCATGACATGTCCTGAAATATGTTCAATTTGCCTTGTTTTGGATAATGGAGTGAGGTCAGGAGAGGAAAATTACAAGGGGAAAATCACAATTTACCACCCTAACCATTGGTTTGCTGACGGAGGCAAATCAAAATGCTTTCTTGAAGTATGTTTGAGCTCACTGATAATGAAGTCTGAGCTCAAATGTTTAACTCTTGAAGTGGAAGGTGGGCCGAAGTCACAGATCTCTCAAGTTTCCTGTGACCATGTGTGAGGTGTGAGAAGGCCATCCAGTCCAATTTTGCATGAAATTCTGGGACTTTTCGTTTTCCTAAATTTCAAATGAGAAAGAAAGAAAACGAATAGTGGCAGGATACAAAGGAAAACAAAAAACAGGATTGAATGACCTTCTCACGTATGGCCACTTTAAACTTGAGAGCTCTGGAATCAAGGGGCCCTTTAAGGGCAGCCTAAAGTCATAGCTATTGTCATGGGAATTATAGCTAGGACTGAGATGGGATATGAGAGGGACACACGCATGCTGTGGATATTGTTTGGCTATTTATTCACCCTTTGACCACTCATAGCCATGCCTTCCCCTATGGCCATTCTCAACCACGATCAAAACCCCCCAACCCCCCTCCCACCCCACATCTAAAACACCTTTCCCCAGGATCTCTTTGAACTAGTTCTGTGCTTAAGGGGAAGTATATGTTATTTCTAAGCAATCTTCTGTAAGGTTATGGCATGTTCGCAAGTATAGACCCTGTTGTAACAAAAATGTCTCAACAAAGTTTGCCTTCAGGAACTAGATTTAGAATCAATATGTGTGCCCTTGCATGTGTTCTGTGTTCTAAATTCTTGTTAATAACAAACACTGTCAAATTCAATCATTGTGGCTCTTGTATAGGCACTCTATTCAACGCTCCACTGCTCTCGAGCTAGATCTGCACTTTAAACAATAACATTAAAATAAATTAGGTAGGCATTTTCCATGCACTATCATAATATATCCAGCTGCTAACACCAGTTGACAGCTGTTGCCATCTTAAGGCCAGATAGTTCCACCATGGCAATGCCTGGAAAACGTCTCTCCCATGCCTAAATAAATGCTAAATCTGTTGGCTTTGCCCATTCCTGTTTATCAAGCAGTCAGGGGATGGAGGCTCTTAGACAGGAGAGGGACCTGCTTTATTTTAGGAAAACACTTGAAATCTACCTGGATCTTTCTCTGGTAGTTTGTACTGGTTCAATGATGTAGCACCACGATGCCTGTTGGCTGATAGAATGCGTTTGAGAAAACTCCACATGCATAATCATACACATTACAGCCATGGATAGCTTTTTGGATTTCTTTCTACTAAAATAGCCTTTAGCTGAGACCGATTTGTCGTTTTTGAAATTTATTTTTATTTCCTTTAATGGCATTTATCATAACAATTTTCACCCCCTCCATCCCACTCCACCCTACCACCCCCACCCCCCAACAGGATCGCACATCCAAAATATGCACCTTCGAAAATATACAGTTTTGTTGTTTCTGGGGCCCCTCGGGTTGTGTCGATCACTTAATGTGCAATACTCGCACATTCTGAGAGCACCATTGTTGTAGAAAGTCACTTTTCAGAAAGCAAATAGTTTCTCCCCATTCCCTCTGAAATCTCTCTGCCTCCCCTTGTATCTTACGTGTAATCCACTCCATCGCCACTATGTGCCATAGTTTACGGAGCCACCCCACCACTGTGGCAGACTTTCTTTTTCCACCCTTTTGCAATCACTATCCAAGCCGCTATTAGTAAGGTTACCAATGCTCTTTACTGTGGCTTTGAGATTGTGTATCGTTCTGGTTCCATCAGTCCTCCTAGACTCTCAGCCAATGAGAGAGGTATGTACTCTTACGACCCGTCCCCTTTCCTCCATACTGTATGGGCGTCCCTTACAAGAGACGGGAGATGGAAACTTTTTCACCAGAAAAAACCTTCTTCCCCTTTAAATTTAGAGGCGTGTGGGGGTGCGGCCTAGGGAGCATGCGCTGCCCTGACTCTGCCCTCCGGCATCACACCTCAGTCCCCTTTTCCGCGTCGACGGTAACGGGCCGAATTCACCAGCTCTCCTGGGTTTGGCTTTGGCCATGTAATTCCACGCGCGGATACTTCTTGTCTTTTTTTGTCTTATCTATCATTCAGGTACTCGGTCCTCAGGCGTCACGCTCCTCCCCGGCGCATGTCGACTTCTATAGGGTTCAGCAGGTGTCCATCCTGCAACGGGCTCTTCCCAACTCCAGACCCCCACGCCCTCTGCTTACGTTGCCTTGGCCCAGACCACGGTTGGCAATCATGTTCGGCGTGTGACTCGCTGTCCTCGAAGGCGCTGAAGAACAGACTAGGCAGGTGGAGGGATCTCTTCCAGAGGTCTCCTCCAGAGGATCTCAAGAACTTTGTGAAGCATCGAACCAGGCCCAAGGTAGGGCTGATATTTTCCAGCACACCCCACAAGGGAGACTCCTTCCCAGGGAGTCTCCCGTGTGGGAGGGACCGGCCAGTTCCTTCTACTGGCACGTGCACTGAGGCTGCTGCAGCTACCGGCTCCTCGGATCCTCCCGGGCGCAGTGTTGAGGGATCAGAAGGTTCTTTTCCCGGGTCTACACCCGAGGGGCTCTGCCCTTTTACCGGCACCATGGCCGAGGGGCTACGCCCTACTACCGGCAATACGTCCGAGGGACAACGCCCTAATACCGGCAATACGTCCGGTGGGCGCCTAAACAGCTCTACCGACCCCGGGTGTCACACCTACAGGGCTAAGGCCCGAGGAGCAGGGTAGGCCACACGCAAGAGACTTGGACGAGGCCGAGCCCAGCGGGTCGAGCACCACGTCACAGGCACGTGGAAGGCGGCTCGACAAAATGGCCACTGCGGGTTATCATCAAAGACGCCATCAGGGAAATCATCCCCGCCATGCTAGCAGCACCACAGACTCCTCCATCAGCCCCCTGGCCCCGGTGCAGCCGCCTGCTCCACAGCCAACCCTGCAACTTCTGCTGCCTCCTCAGCCTCCAGCTGTGGTCCCTATACCCCAGCCCCGGCGCCATCTACTACTCCTCCACAGGATCGTCCAGATCCACAGAATACGGACGAGGAGGAGGATCCTGACACGCCATCCTCAGCCAGGGCCTTCCACGAATGTGGCCTGGCTGAGTACCTGGGCCTCCCCCAACCTGAGGTCGAACAGCCGGCAGAGGGGGTTCTGGCTGAAGTCCTCACGCAACGCCTCTCTACCAACAGGGGGATTCCCCTGCAAACCAATGTAGACTCCCTGGCCAAGAAGGGTTGGCTCAAGCCCCACTCGGTCCAGCCGGTCAAACGACACCTGGACGCCAAGTACAGGCAGATGGAGGAGGATTCACTCTTGCTCTCGACCCATCCTCAGCCACACTCCTTGGTGATCGCTGCGGTATAACTATACTCCAAGCCTCAGTCATCCTCAGCCTCCTCCTCTGCGGCGCTGCTAGGCAAGGAGGAGAAGATGTTGGAGGCGTACAGCAAGAAAATCTACTCCAGCGCATCCTTGCACCTTCGACAGGCCAACGCAGATGCCATGCTGGCTGCCGCCAACCAAAGGTTATGATGGGAAATTGCAGACTTCCTCCCGGAACTCCCCACCCAGTGCCAATCAAGCTTTAAGGCGGGGCTAGCTGAAGCCAAGCTTGTGGTGCATGACCTCATGGAATCCACAGTGGCTCATACCGATACCTCAGGCCGTGCCATCTGTTTTGCCACGGACATGAGAAGAACAGCCTGGCTCCGGGCAACGAAATTCAACCCGGATGCCCAGGAGTGCATTCTAGATCTACCATTCGAAGGGGTGGGAGGGCTCTTCCACTCCTCTACGGACGAAGAGCTGGACAAAAAGAAAAACAGCTCACAAACGGCAAAGTCTCTATCCACTCTTACAAAGACCACGCCCAAATCGCACACCCAATCTCAACAGCGCTCGGAAAAGGATCGTACATATGAAGGGTTCCGTGGCTTCCACAACCGCAGATCCAGGCAGCTGGACCTCTCGCTGTCTCAGAACCAGCGCAAACAACAAAAGAGGAGGGGAGTAAGGGCTTTTTCCAGTCCCCCTCTTCAGCGTCAGCCTCCGAGGGAAAGAAGGCATGACACGACCCTTCGGGTCCACGTGTCTCCAGTGGGGGGCAGGCTTGCTCTCCATGCACATTTCTGGCACCAGAATTTCACGGACCCCTGGATCCTCTCTGTAGTATCCACAGGGTACCGCCTTCCTATGCCAGCCTCTCCTCACTTCCACTCCCACAGGCTGGGACAGCAACTCTTTTGGCAGAGATCCGGTCGCTCGTAGAGAGCCAGTCAGTGGAGGAAGTTCCAGCCTCCCAGCGAGGCTTTGGCTTTTACTCCAGGTTTTTCACCATCCAGAAGAAGAACCAGGCAGGGTATGAGAGTTGTGCTGGACCTTTCCACCCTCAACATCTCCTACCCCTGTAAAAAATTCAAGATGGTTACGTCAGCTTTTATAGCGGAGACATGGGACAAGGGAGACTGCATGTGCTCCCTGGACCTGAAGAACGCGTACCTACACGTCCCGATTTGGCAGCCCCAATGTTCTTTCCTACAGTTCAGGATAATGGGCTACCATTTTCAATACAAAATCCTTCCATTAGGCCTCAACTCGGCCCCCCGGGTCTTTACCAGACTCATGAATGCTGTGGCAGCCCTCCTCGGAGCGCAGGGCCCCCACATCCACCCATACATCGACGACTTGCTCGTCAGGACTACATCTCCGGAAGCGGTTTGCCACTCTTCCCATGCCCTTATGAACACACTGCACGATCTGGGCTTCTCGCTCAACCTCAAGAAGTCACAGCTGCAGCCTACACAGACTCGTGACATTCCTGGGACTTATTTGGGACAGGTGCTCCAAGGGGGTTTTCCCGTCGGAAGACAAGATCTCGGCCATCAAGAGGGCCAATGCCCACTTCCTCAGCAGAGGGGTGATCTTGGCATGGTGGTACCAACATCTCCTGGGTCTACTGGCAGCAGTCCTATCAGCCGTGCCGCACACGAGACTATGGATGAGAAGGATTCAGCTGCACTTCTCAGCCTCATGGAATCAGGAGCGGGGCTCACAATCTGAGATCATCAACGTTCCTCCATTTCTCCACCAGGACCTACCTTGGTGGTCCATGGACTGCAACCTACGGATGGGCAAGCCCTTTCGGCCGCCCCTCGCCGCAGGCCACCATCACCACAGATTCCTTGCTCGAGGGCTGGGGAGCTACCGTGTATGATCTTTCGGTCCACAGCATCTGGACTCGGCAGGAATACCACATCAATTGGTTGGAGCTGAACGCCATCTGGCTAGCGCTCAGAGCATTCCTACAACTTCTCAAAAGGCAAGGTTGTCCTCATCCAGACAGACAACTCGACCAGCATGTACTACGTCAACAAGCAGGGAGGCACCAGATCCACTCCTCTGTGCAGACTGGCCATCAGCATGTGGGAATGGCCCCGAAAAACGGCGTTAACCTCTCGGCACTCCACCTCCCGGGGGAATCCAACCTGGAAGCGGACAATCTCAGCAGGCTGGAAGCGGACAATTATGAGTGGCAGCTAAACAACCTTGTTATTCAAGAGATCTTCAACAGGTGGGGTCACCCCAACGTGGCTCTCTTTGCCACCTGGCACAACAAGAAGTGTCCCCAGTTCGCATCCTGGCAACGTCAGGGCCCCGGCTCTCTGGGTGACGCATTTCACCTCTAGTGGACCGGCATGAAAGCCTACGCCTTTCCACCCACTCCTCTGATCCAAAGGGTCATTTGCAAGATCAAGGAGTCTTGCCGACTCCTCATCACTCTGATAGCTCCATAGTGGCCAGCCAGGCCATGGTTTTCAGAGATACTCAGCCTCTCGGAGGTGCGCCCGATACACCTGCTAATGGGCCCAGCACATCTTCTGGTGCAGCAAGGGGGCAGAATCATCCACCCTACGCCAGGGAAACTATCCCTCACAGCGTGGTACCTGAGCAGGTAACGCTTCAGCACCTTAGCCTCTCACAGGCCAATCTGGAGATCATACAGGGCGCCGGTAGCAATGCCACAAGGGCCCAGTACAAGAGCAAATGGACCAGATTCTGCCAATGGGCAGACTACAAGGGAATTGACCCCTTGGCTTGCACTTTGGACGACGTGCTCTCCTTTTCATTGCACCTCGTTCATTCAGGCTTACAGGTGGACACCTGCTGCACATACTTTGCAGCCATTGGGGCTTGGAAGAACTCGGAGGAAGGCATTTTTTCCTCCTCCAACCCGATCATCAAGAAACATCTGACGGGTCTCGCTAGGCTCTACCCGCCCTTCAAGAGACCACGCCTGGTGTGGGACCTTAACATACTCTTGGGTGCACTGGCACACAAACCATTCCAGCCAATGGCTTCTGTGGACATCTGGTTGGTCACCATCAAGGCGGCCTTACTAGTTGGCCTTACCTCGGCTCGTAGAGTCAGCGAGATCCAGGCGCTGGTCGCCTCTGAGCCATAGACCATCTTTCACAAGGACAAGGTAGTCATACAGACGTACCCAGCATTTCTGCCCAATGTTCTGTCTTCTTTCCACCTGAACGAGGAAATTGACCTTCCTATGTTTTTTTCCCGATCCTAAGGACGAAGCACAAAGAGTGCTGCACTGCATGGATGTCAGGCGTGCTTTGAAATCGTACTTGGACGCCGTGTTCGTCACTTTTGGAGGTTACCAGGCCTCTAAGGCTTCAATATCCTGCTGGATATTCTCAGACATCAACGAAGCGTATGAGGGCCAGCACAAGCCGCTTCCGGCCAACATGCATGCCCATGCAGTCAGGGTGAAGGCAACGGCCATCGCATTCCAGCGCGATGTCCCTTGGCAAGTCATAAGCAGGGCATCCACTTGGGCCTCTCCCTCGGCTTTCTGGAAGCATTACTGTCTGGATGCCAGCTCTAGATCTGATGTGGCTTTCAAACAGGCGGTTCTCAGAAACCTATTTGCTTAAGGAGGGGTCTCCTCTCCGCCCTGGGGCTACTATCAGTTGTAATCGCCCATACAGTATGGAGGAAAGGGGACTGGACGTAAGAGTAACTATAAGTTACTAACCGTAGTGACTAACATACTCTTAATCCATAGTCCCCTTTGCTCCATACGTCCCACCAACCTCCCCCCTAATGATACTGGTGTCATTAGGCAATGTTGAATCTATTGTCGATGCGTCAATGGGGACTGAGGTGTGGCGCCGGAAGGGGGAGTCAGGTAAACTGGAGGGAAGACCCTAAGTATTAGGAAGGTCAGGTAAAGGGCATCACAACTGCTGTTATACAAACAAGGAACTGACCATAACCCAAAACAATATTGCTCTTATTACACACACTGTTTTCGTGTGGTACTCTGCAAATAAAGGCTAAAAACTAGTACGCCTATGAAACAAAGAAACAGTAAATGTTAGACCCAAATGCTCTGGATATCTAATTACTTTGATATCTCAGGCTACCCTGGAGCATCGAGTGTTACTACCTTGGAGCAAAAGAAAATATGTAGAGAAAACTGCTGTGATAGCTTAGTGGCTATTTTTAATAATACAGTTGTTGTTTAACAAATAAACATAATCTCCCAAAGGAGCTTTTACAAAAAAATGGTACTTTCAAAAATCGAAACCATGAACATTAAAAAACACAGTGAATTACATCAAATACTATGGAACATTTGACATATGACAAGAAATAAACATTTTCAAACAAAAGACCATCCACACAATGTGTGATTGAATTCACAGCCTATATGATGAGTTGAAAAAACAAAATGAAGAAAGTAAAACAACAAAGAACAAAATCCTAACACATCCTGATTTTATGTGATAGGGCAAAGCAACCAAATGCGACCCCCGCCAGAGTCTGATGTATTACTGGCCTCGGCCAAAGAACCGATTGAAAAGTCCTCGGGTTTGGAGCCCAGAGCATGTGTGGTTCCAAATTAATACCAGAGGTCAGGTCCTCCTGATGCCTTGGAGGGTCAGCTGGTGGGAGTTTGTCAAGAGACCAATCCTAGGTCAACGTCGGTGGTTATATTCCTGCTAATTTGAAAATGGGCCGTATATCAATTGCGTGTCCAATAAGACGTTTCGGCGGGCAGTGAAGGCTGCCTTCATCTGGACCTGCGGATGTAGCTTACAGACATGTTGTAATTCATGTCAGAATCCGGTGTATGCATCAATCAGTCTAACCTCATGCTTGTAGGTAAGTGGATCGTTCCAAATAAGAAATCAAAGTGTAGCTGGAGATCCCGTCTTTAAGCAGCGTGTCGAATGAAGCTGTCGCTGAAAAGAAATCCCGAGGATGCGCGCCGGTCCGCATCCCGTGTTGCAAGTCAAGGGGGGAGTCAGGGCAGTGCATGATCTCTGGGCCGTGCGCCTCTAAATTTAAAGGGGAAGAAGGTTTTTTTCTGTTGAAAAAGGTTCTGTCTCCCTTCCCTTGCAAGGGACGCCCATATAGTATGCAGGAAAGGGGACTATGGACTAGGAGTACGTTAGTCACTACAGTGAGTAACTTATAATATCTCCAGCACTATTTCCTACAGAGACTTTGTGACTTCCTCCCAGAAACCCTTACTTTTGGGGCATCCCCATCAGACATGTCTCCAGTCCCCTTCCCCCTTAAATCCCCTCCAGCACTCAGAGGAAACGTCCAATACATCCTATATAGTTTACTCGGGTTATAATGCCACTGTATCATCATCTTGTACCAGGCCTCCTGCAACTTTAGGGACCTGGTTAGTTTCAGGAGGCTCCTCCATAATTGCTCCCAATGCTCCGCCGGTACCTCCCCTCCCAGTGTACCTTCCCAAGCTGTCTTGTAAGGCCAAATCTTTTGCTCTGCACTTTCCAGTAACATCTTGTATATGTCTGCCACTAAATGTTTGTCCCCATTGTGCGAGGTACCGAATGCCTCAAATTTAGTTAGCGTCCTTATTGTTGCTTGGCGAATCTCCATTTGTTGAAGCCAATGCCTCAATTAGATTTTATTCTAATCTGCCCCCTTCCTCCACTCCTACGTGTGTCTTACACTCCTTGAAAGAAACTATTTCTCCCTCCCGCACCATGTCACAAGTCTTTACACATCCCCTTTCTTCACACCTTTTAAATGAGCCCTTCACCATGCCCGCGGTAAAGTTAGGGTTATTAAACATAGAGTTGAAGGGGGACAGGATGGTAGATAAACTGTCCACTCCGAATTCACCTATCCCATATATTGCATGTTGTACGCAGCACCCTGCTATGCCTTGCACTCTGTGGCCTGTCCTTCCCTTGAAGCCAGAGTATTTCAGATAGCGGGCCTCCCGCCACCGCCCTATCTATTTGTGCCCATATCTTGTCTGTGCTATCTGTAAACCATTCATACACCACTCTCAAGTGGGCTGCTTCGTAGTATTGGTGTAAATGTGGGAGCCCCATTCTCCCTTTTTGGCTAGGGGTCATCAGCAAATCCAAAGCAACTCTCGGGCGTTTGTTCTGCCACACAAATCTGGAGATTAATGTATTCATTGCTTTTAAGAAAGCAATCAGGACTGCAATGGGCAGGGTAGGGAACTTATAAAGTACCCTCGTAAGAGTTACCATTTTCACAGTATTTATTCGCCCAAGCCATGATATCCGCATCGGGGTCCACTTTGCAAAATCTGTTTGTGTTTTTTATTCAAATCCGGGAAGTTGGCCTTATACAAAGCTGAAACTATTTCCGTCAGTTTTATCCCTAGGTATGTTAAGCTTCCTCCCCCTTGACAAAAAGGGGAGCAGCTCAGTATCTGTTTCGGCATTTCTTTACTGAGTCCCACTTCCAGCATTTCTGATTTCCCCATATTTATTTTCCAGCTCTATAGACCCCCTTGTTCTTTAAGAGTTCTCAGTAGGACCCGGATAGACGTCGCCGATTCCACTAGTGTTACCAGCATGTCATCTGCGTAAGTTGCAGTTTTATGCGTCTCCTCCCAAAAGGCACCCCCTTGATAGCCTGGTTTTGTCTAATGGCTGCCAGCAAGGGCTCTAAGTATATAGCATAAAGATGCAGCGACAAAGGGCATCCTGCTTGGTGCCTCGTTCTATGGCCTCCGAAATAAGGGCATTCACCCCTAACCTCATCATGGGGTTTATATAAGTTGCCCCCTCAATTTGGATATATTTGGGACCGAATCCCATGAGTTCCATTGTTTGAAAGAAATATTGCCACTCCACCCTGTCAAAGGCTTTTTTTGCATCCAGCAAAGTCAGGGTGGCCGGTATCTGTTTTATTTCTAGTTTTTCTAGCAAGTGGATCACCCTTCTGATATTATCCCATGTTTTCGTGCCGGTTATGAAGCCTGATTGATCCTGCCCAATAACCCCTCGAAGAACCCCCTTTATTCTGTCTGCTATGTTCCCGGTGTACATTTTGGCGTTTACGTTCAATAGCGCTGTAGGCCTGTATGACCCGCAACTTGTCGGGTCTTTAATTGGCTTTTCGAACACTAATACCTTTGCCTCTGCCATAGAGCGCATGACTCCCTCCCCGTTTCTAAATATATTAAAGAGTCTATTGAGAATCATCTTTAGTTCGTGACAGAACACTTTATAAAATCCCCCTGTGTAGCCAACCGGTCCTGGTGATTTATTATTCGGGAGGTTCTTTTTGTCCACAGAAGATTGCTTGGTTTTAGCCCCCCAAGGTTGATCTTGATCACTTCATGGTCCGAGAGCGAGATTGGGTTCACTTCTATGTCTTTTAGTGCCGCTAATACACCAGGGGTGCCCCATGCATAATCTATTCTAGAGTACGTTTGATGGACATGGAAGAGGCATGTATACCCCGGCGCTTGCCCCATCTGTTTGCCCCATCTTAGCCCTCCAGAGGCCTCTCATCCCCATTCCGAATAGGCGCTCCTGCACCACCTCTGAAGGACGTGGTCCCTTATTACTGCCCTGGCCACTCCTATCTTTTTCCCGGTCCCAAGCTATATTAAAGTCTCCTGTTAGGATGGTTTCCCCTACTGCAAACCCTTCCAGTTTCCCCAGCACCTCGTGTAGAAAAGTATCTTGCCCTGTGTTGGGGGCACATATTGTACCTATTGCCATTACCCTTCCTTCCAACAGCACCTGCGGGAATACACACCTCCCATTCAGGTCTTTTAAGCTTTTAACAATTTTTCGCCGCTAGTGAATTTTTTAGACCCACCAGCAACCCTGTAGTCTTATTACAAGCATTTGCCTGGATTAGTTGCGCAAACTGCTGCTTATGCATTTTGTGACCGTCCCCTTTCCTACTATGGGTCTCCTGTAGAAAGATTTTGTACGCGTTACTTCTTGTTATTTGTGTGGACACCTTTTTTCTTTTTATGGGGGTATTGAGACCACTTATGTTGTACGATAGCATCTGCAGAGACCTTGTCATAATACATTTAACCTACTCCTCCCCAGATTACTGTTCCTCCCTTGTGCCCCTTCCCTTCTGTATGTGCTCCGGGTGATATGTGCGATTACCTCCCCGTTTCCCGATCCCTTCACCCCACAGCCCTCTGCCCCCCTTTCTGGGTCTGGCTCGATATCTTAAGATGCATCCTAGCTAGTGCAAACCGACCCACATTTCAACCCCGGGCCTCTAAGTTTCTTTAACCTTCTAAGATTCCAAATGGAGCCCCACTCCCTTCCGCCTGAGCCTATTTCTATTTAAGGACATCCGTTACTGTTTTCAAAGGTGCCCCTCTATGTGGTACCCCAATCGTCACGGACATCACCTTCACAGCTTATGGATGTCTAATTGCTTAGCTTCTTTCTCCCCTCATTTCCTGGGTCGGGGTCCCTTCGGCTTATCTCTTCTCTTCCCGTGAACCGTAGTCCACTCCCAGGACCTGTGCATCTTCTATTGCACTCCCTGAGTTTGCTCTCCCTGTTCTGTATCTTCTACCTCTAGGCCTAGGATGGCCATTCCTTCGTCGAATATAGTGATTCTTTGTTGTCTACCTTCCCAAGGGAACACCAGCCCGAAGGGGAAAGTCCATTTGTAAGGGATTCCTTTTTCAAGCAGTTTCCTTGTCAGTGGCCCCATTGCTCTTCTTTTCTGAAGTGTCGAAGTGGCTAGGTCCTGGCAGAAGTGTACTTGAGAGCCATTAATCGTAATTGTGTCCTGTCTCCTTGCCGACCCTAAGGATTCTCTCCTTCTCTCATAGGACGCTAAAGCTGCTAACACATCCCTAGGTCTGTCTCCTTCTCCGCTTCTCTTCGGGCCCACTCTGTGTATGTGGTCAATACGGATCTCCTCCAGAGTCTTAGCTGTCAACAGGGTGGCAAAGCACTGCTGCATCACCGATTTCAGGTCTGGGTCCGGGGTTGCCTCTGCCAATCCCTTGATTCTGATGTTGGAATGTCTTGAGTGATTTTCTAAATCATCTGTTTGAATTTCTAGGTTCTTCGTGGCTGAGGCGATCTGTTCCAGTAATTCGGAGTTATATCACACTTCCTTTTCTATCTCCGATAAACCTTGTTCCGCCAAATCTACCCTGTTCCCCAAGGCATTAATGTCCTCTCTGATTTCTTTCAGTGAGCTGTTCAGGTCGTCTTTCAAGTTCCCTGTTTGCTGCTGAAAGGAAGTGGTGAGCCTCTCCTCCATCCCTTGCGAGCACATTAGGAGTTTGTCCCTGCTTAGTGCCATTTCGTTGCCTGTGAGTCTTCCATGTCTTTTTCTTCCAAGCTGTCTTCCCCTTGAGCCGCCTCCGGGAGAAATCTCTGCCAGCACCTTTCCAACTGGCCTTTCCTGGCACTTTTCTTCGTGGTCTGTGGCCCTGGGTTCTGCTTCCCCTTTGGTCCTGGCATCTCCGTGGGGTCCAGCACTCCTACCTGGCACCTCGTCCTATGTCCACCCTAATTGACCTCATCGTCGTGCTTCGCCCCTCCAAT
Source organism: Ambystoma mexicanum (assembly GCF_040938575.1). NCBI lineage: Eukaryota > Metazoa > Chordata > Amphibia > Caudata > Ambystomatidae > Ambystoma > Ambystoma mexicanum. Next base: position 1,143,291,122 of record NC_090935.1, on the reverse strand, counting down.
GGTTTGGCTTCATTCCTTCTGTGTCCGAATATCCTGCATCCCCTGACCTACTTCCTCTTCCAAATGCTGCGATTTCTCCCCACTGTATTCTGGTGGCGCGGCTCTTGTTGGCCCTTGTACCCAAGGTCTCCTTTCCTTTCTTATGGCTCCCCCAGCCTATGCAGTGTTACTTAATTGTCTGTGCAAATCCTTTATTGGACCCTTGTCCTTTACTACTGTTTCCAGATAGAGAGTGTCTTGATCGTAGCCACTCTGTTATTCTTGTGGTGACTGGCAGTTTTACGAGCTCTTTCACCAGCTTCCAGACCCCTTGCTTCTACTCTTAACAGTCACCTCTTTCTCTTTGTCGAAGTCAGGCAGAGTTCATGCAAGTTATTCAGGCACGACTTCTAATTAGATGACAATACTTTTGTCGGGGCGCAGACTTACTGCTAAAGTGTTCCGGCTACGCACTCCGTGTATATTACTCTGAGGTTTCGTACCTCCGTTTCCAGTGTAGGCTGCATCCCTGTAAAAGCTCACAAGCCTGCTGTCTCTAGGCTGCTGCCCCCTTGTTTCCTGTGCTGTAGCCGGCTTTGATGATTGTTCGTGTTTACAAGCTCACGTGGAGCAGGCCACCTCCGCGACTTGCCAGGCTGGCTGACTAGGGGGCTTCCTCACAGGTCTTCCTCCCTGCCGGGGATATACCTGGTTTTCGCTCGCTGTGTAGCCGCTGCACACACTTACTTTTATATCCGCCAACACCTCTCAGTCCGGTTCCCCCTCCAGTCCGCCGAGTTAGCTGCTCCTCTGCCGCGTGCTCCTGACCCTGTGCCACTCCAGCGCCTCCCAAATGCCCGTCACGGGTGTCTCACTGCGCCTCCACTGCCCCCACTACCGGGGCTCCTCCGCTCTGCGTGGTCTCTCAGAGGCACCCCTTCTAATTTTCAGAGCTCATTGTGCCTCAGCCGCATCAAAGGATATGGAGCCTTCCTGCCGCTTCCACGACTGTCTGGCCCCTCTTCTGACGCCCTTCAGCCTTCTCTTTGTTCATCTCGCCTGTCTTCTCCTCCGTGGCTGCCATCATGCAGACACCACCCTCTTTTCGCCGCTTCTTGGTGTGGTTAGCCCAGGGACAGGGTCTCCGCTCTATTCACTCGCCAGAGTTTGCTGCTCCTGATGCCGTACTACGCCTGTGGCTTCATCCAACACCCTTATTTGAGGGATATGCTTCCGTTTTCGTCCTGCATTGCTGTCCTTCTCCTGTATTGTTCTCCTTAGCGCCGACACCCTCAGTGGGGTGGCACGGTGGCCCCCCATGCCGCTCCCAATAACCCCCCTCCCCCACCCCCCAGCTCTCATTCCACATTCCCTCATTCCACATTCCGACTCTCACTCATTCCCAACTACCCTCCTCCCAAAGTAACCCAACCCCCGTCCACCCAAAGGATAGGCAGAGACCAGTAGGATGAGTGGGAGAAAAAATTGCCACAGCAAACTTTATTACACATAAAGTCAGGAGTTAGCTTACAGGTGTTCCGTTCACGCTCAGGATTTTCTACTCTGAGTGCAAGCAACTTTCCCCCCCCGCCCCCTCGGGTCCTTGGGGGACCCGACGCGGGCGCCCAGTCCCTTCCTCAGCAGTCCCTCTCTACCCCTTGGCCATTTCTTTCTTTTGCAATTTTTTCTTTTCAATTTCTTTCCCCAACGCTATTTAAGTGCAATTCTTTGTTCCGTGCTTTACCTTCTTCATTGTTCATTACCGCTTCGGTTCCTTCTAAAGGATGTGTTCCGGTCTCCTTTCCCCTTCTTGCTCCCTTTTCCCTGGGTTCCCTCTTCCCCGTTTTCCCGGGTTGGCTTATTAATCCTAGTTCTTTCTCTCCCCAAACGGGTCTTCCTCCAGCCCATCCTGCCAGGGAGCCCCTCTCCCCCTTTCAGCCAAGACCCCGATCAGCCCTGACTCTCCCCGCCGCCTTCGTTGTCCCATCCCCCCCGGCCCCCATTGCGCCCTCCTGATCTAGAGAGCCCCATCCATCACGCGCATACCTATCCCCCAGAGCCCCAACGTCCTTCTCATCCCCCTCCTCTTCCCCCGCGTCACCCCAGGCCCCTAGCCCCCGCACTCCCAGGCCCCCCCCCTGGTTTCTTTTGATCTCCTTAAGCTGCCAATCCCAAAGGGCCCCCTTCTCTTGAGCCCCACCTATCGTCCCCCAATCTCCCATGGGCCCCCCTTCCCCTCAGTTACCAACGTACTTGCCGGAGCCCCGTTTACAGTGCCAACTTTTCAATTCACCCCCCCTTGCTGACTTCAATGTTGCTTTGCCATTTTCAATTTCCAAAGATGCACTTCCCATTTCCCCCACCCACTTTTGGAGTTGGAAAGGTCTTCCAAACCCCCCTAACCCTCCCCATTAATGTGGGCCTCCCCTGAGTCTAATACTCCTGGGCGCCGTTCTTAATAAACTGATGGCTGTGCAGTTCCCCTTGTGGTATCCGCCAGTACTTTCTAACGGGAACACCAGGTAACATCCGCTGGGCTTGTCTGTAAGAAAAACATCACACATCAGTACAACATTGTAAAGAGGGAGGGTGGGAGGGCAACGTAGGAGGGCAGCCAGGCAGAGAGAGACCCCGCGTCTCCGACCGGGTGTATTTAAACCCCCAAACGGGCGCGCGGGTGATGACGTCACCCCACCCCTCCACCCCCTCACCCGGGTGGAGTGATGCCTGGCGCACAAACCCCCCCTCGCACCCCCCCCGACCCCTCGACGCCACCGTGCCTTTTGAGGCAGTCGTCACTAAGGGTGGTCCCCCGCCGAGGGGCCCTCCTTCGTAGGGCGCGGGAGCCCGTCGTAGCGCCGACACCCTCAGTGGGGTGGCACGGTGGCCCCCCATGCCGCTCCCAATAACCCCCCTCCCCCACCCCCCAGCTCTCATTCCACATTCCCTCATTCCACATTCCGACTCTCACTCATTCCCAACTACCCTCCTCCCAAAGTAACCCAACCCCCGTCCACCCAAAGGATAGGCAGAGACCAGTAGGATGAGTGGGAGAAAAAATTGCCACAGCAAACTTTATTACACATAAAGTCAGGAGTTAGCTTACAGGTGTTCCGTTCACGCTCAGGATTTTCTACTCTGAGTGCAAGCAACTTTCCCCCCCCGCCCCCTCGGGTCCTTGGGGGACCCGACGCGGGCGCCCAGTCCCTTCCTCAGCAGTCCCTCTCTACCCCTTGGCCATTTCTTTCTTTTGCAATTTTTTCTTTTCAATTTCTTTCCCCAACGCTATTTAAGTGCAATTCTTTGTTCCGTGCTTTACCTTCTTCATTGTTCATTACCGCTTAGGTTCCTTCTAAAGGATGTGTTCCGGTCTCCTTTCCCCTTCTTGCTCCCTTTTCCCTGGGTTCCCTCTTCCCCGTTTTCCCGGGTTGGCTTATTAATCCTAGTTCTTTCTCTCCCCAAACGGGTCTTCCTCCAGCCCATCCTGCCAGGGAGCCCCTCTCCCCCTTTCAGCCAAGACCCCGATCAGCCCTGACTCTCCCCGCCGCCTTCGTTGTCCCATCCCCCCCGGCCCCCATTGCGCCCTCCTGATCTAGAGAGCCCCATCCATCACGCGCATACCTATCCCCCAGAGCCCCAACGTCCTTCTCATCCCCCTCCTCTTCCCCCGCGTCACCCCAGGCCCCTAGCCCCCGCACTCCCAGGCCCCCCCCCTGGTTTCTTTTGATCTCCTTAAGCTGCCAATCCCAAAGGGCCCCCTTCTCTTGAGCCCCACCTATCGTCCCCCAATCTCCCATGGGCCCCCCTTCCCCTCAGTTACCAACGTACTTGCCGGAGCCCCGTTTACAGTGCCAACTTTTCAATTCACCCCCCCTTGCTGACTTCAATGTTGCTTTGCCATTTTCAATTTCCAAAGATGCAATTCCCATTTCCCCCACCCACTTTTGGAGTTGGAAAGGTCTTCCAAACCCCCCTAACCCTCCCCATTAATGTGGGCCTCCCCTGAGTCTAATACTCCTGGGCGCCGTTCTTAATAAACTGATGGCTGTGCAGTTCCCCTTGTGGTATCCGCCAGTACTTTCTAACGGGAACACCAGGTAACATCCGCTGGGCTTGTCTGCAAGAGACCGGTCGCTGCGACCGGTGTCACCGCCACGACTCACAGCGGGCCACCGGCCGCAGTGAGTTCCCCCTCATGCACCTGGTCGCCTTAGTACCCTAGTCCCCAGTTGTCCTAGCCACCCGCTCCTTCACCACACCATTCATTCCAACCGTAACAGACGCGCTGGCCCTCCGGCAAGAACCGGTGGCGTGATGATGCCGACTGAGGTCTTCCCTTGACCGTTCCGTTCCCTTAACGGGGGCCCCCCCCAGCCATGGTTAGGGAGGGAGCGTTTCGGACCCTTTAAAGGCCTGCTATCGTTTTGCCCCCCCCCCCGAATGGCCCCCGCCTGCACTCATAAGCAGCCCATTCCTTCCAGGGCATCTTTGAAGTTGTACACCATCACCCTTACCCCCACTTCTGATAAGTGGACTTTGTCATTGGCAAAACAACCCGGAGTTTTCAAACTGATCAAGGCGTGCTTGACCCAACCGAAGCCCCTGCTGATCAGGAATTTTCCTAGTTTCATATTCAATTTCCGCCTGGATTCCTCGATGCCCCCCTGGGAATATGCCCCCCTCCAAATCCGCCTGGGTACGATCTCCGACCATGCCAATGTCGTGCCCCGGAAACTGTTTCCAATTTGGGTGAGGCCGGCCCTCATCCCCGCCAGCAACCCTCTTCGCCCCCTGTCCACTAGGTCATTACCCCCCAAGTGTATCACTATTATGTCCGGGCGTCCATGACGTCGTCTGCAACCATCCAACACCCCCCACACATCATCCCATCTCATCCCCCCTTTGTATGCCCAGTGTACTTGGGTCAGCGCGAAACCCATATGCGTGTCTTGATATTCCTTCTCCGCGCCCTTTGCTGCTCGGGCCACGAATGAGTGGCCGATAACCCACACCGACCTGCGATCTGTGGAGAGATAATGTTCCGGGTTGGTAAATGTCGCGTCCCCATGTCGCCCCTGGATCCCAAGGCTTCCCCCCCCTACCCCCTACCCCCCACGATGCGACCCCACCTATAAACCTTCCGGCCTTATGTAAAGTTTGTACTTGTCGGATTGCCACCTCCCAATCCTCTTTATGCTCTCTTCCCCCAGTCCCTCCTGAAATGCTGTTGTCGCTGCCCCTATTCGAAAAGAGTGAGGCGTGAAGAGCCCGCTGATACCCCTGATGCCGGCGAGAGCCAAAGCCATTACCTTCCTAAATTGAAATTGCGTGAGGGGGGAGCAGTCCTCGTGTATGAACAAGTATCCCTGGCCCCCATTCCTGGCCCCCAAGATCGCCCCCATGGTCATGACCGGGCAGTAATCCGCCACCCCCGAACACCCCAGCACCAGGCTCCTTCCGGTGCCCCGCTGGTCGGTTTTAGAACTCCTTATCGTCACCCTCAGTGCTCCCTCTGATATGCTTATGTCACCCCTACGTAGCGCCCTGAATTCCCGATCATGCTTGGAGCGGGCAATCAATTCACTGGGGCTAACTGTATAACCTCGTGTAGCCACAATATACCTGATAACGTAACATATGAACCCCCGTCCGCACTTGGCATGAACTTCAATGAAGACACACCCCGTGCCGTCCATGCCACTAGTCTCCATTTCCACGTCATTCCCCCCCCCACCAATTGCAACGCGCCTTCCCCGACACTCTAATCCTTAAAGCAACTGGCCTCGTGCAACCCACACCACTGGACATATTAGTTCACTCCAGTGTAACAAAACCAACGATGCCAACAACAAAGCATTTCCCCGCACTTAACACCATTAAATTGCCGACTGCCTGAAGCACCTTCCCCGCCCACGAAGCAGGAAAACCATTATCTTCCAGAACAAAAGCTTTAAACCGGTGCACCTCAAATAATGTCCACGCCACTGTTCCCCTTTGAGCGCACCCACTGTTGCCTCCCCCCGCCTGCGTGCTTCACTGCTTTTCCTGAAACCCCACCTGTTCAAGCAGCTGCTCGATGCCCCCATACCTTGTTTGGCCCTTCAGCCATGTTTCAGCCTTTTTACTTCAATTCCCGTGAGTGGGTAACCAAGAGCCTAAGCCACACGATGTCGATGCGTTACCCAATTTAACCCGTTAAGAGTGAAAAACCACTGGCCCTGCACCAACCGTCACGAGGTTGCAACTGTCCTGGCCCTGCGTGATCCCCACTTTCCAAAGCCTACTACAGGGCAGCACTGCCTTCCTGCACTAATGAACAAAATCCCCCTTAATACATTGCAAACCCACCCCTTCCCACCAGAGCGGTCCGAATGAAGCACCCCCCCCCCATGTTTAAATAACTTTCCTAAACACGACCTGTGGCATGCAAATGCTCTCCTTTGCCCTTTCCCCGTTTGGCCCCTCCGCTGTTTCCACCAAATCGTAACCCCTATTCCAAACCTCGTGCCATGACGCCTGGCCAATTACTCATTCTAACAAAACCCACCGCCTCCTATTCAGCCCCTCCCTCCCCCCTCCCAAGCAAACTTAGTTCGCCAAATGTTAAAGGCGACAAAATGCACAGCTAGAACCGCAGCCCCGGGGGTAGGCCCTGGGGTAGGAGGCCCCACGGTAGGCCCTGCATGGTGAACAAATGCCTAACCCCAAAGCCCGAAAACAGCCCAATGCAATGGTAGTGCAGCCCTGCAACAAAAGAGACGACCCTACGCATGCCATTAAACAACGCACCCTGGAGTTTGTATGGTCGGGCCCAGTCGTTTGCTCCCAATGGGGGCTTGTTGCCTTTGGACTCCTAAACCGGAAAGTGTCTGTTAATGGGTTCTAAGCAGTGGCTGAGGTGTACGAAAGAAGTAGCAGAACTATGCCCCTTACTGGCCAGCACTGCTCCCCACAAACCCCCATTGATGCAAAATACCCGAAACCATCCCGTTCTCGCCCAATTCGAACCATGCATAACACCACACCTCCACCAAGAACTTATAAGCGCGACAAATGTCCGTCATGTCCCGCCGAGGACACTCCGTTGCCCATGAATCTTGACCCATACACAGTGCCGGTTTTACAACACCCCTTCTTGGCACCGCAGTAAACAACCATTTAAAGGCCTCCATGCCCGACCCCACGCGGTGCGAGTGAGCCCAAAGGGAAGCAGTAGTCAGCGCCCCCATCCTAAGCACCCGTATTGTTCCCCGCCTCGCACTGCTCCCGTGCATGCGGCTGCAAGGACGTCGTTTCAACCATACCCAAACCATAATCGCAAATGGAAAATGCAGCCTTGCAACCATACATGCCACATGCAAAACCACTGCGGAATACCTCGCAAGCATCAAATAAACCCGAAACTGCACGATTGTTAAATTATAAAATTCGTACCTGGCCGTATAAATAGCGATAATAGCAGCCAAACCACCACTAACGCCTGACCCCCTTTGTGCCCCGTAAGCGCGCCAAGTCGTCCCCCTTAACCGCTGCCTCCTTGATGCCGTGACCAAAACCGACACCCTCCCACCGCTTCATTCCAACCTCCGCATGAGTGGTGTGGCTACCAATTCCCGTAACGGGACCCCTCTAACCTGCTCCCTCACCGCCCCTAGAAGCCTGATTACTACCTCCGAAAGTTGCAGACCTCCGCTTCCCTTAGAAGTGCCATGGTAAATCGATTCAAAATTAGCAGCTTCAGCCCATTATTCCCCACCCTAAGGATGTGTTATTTATATAGCGCCTTGTTTCAAAGCGCTTTGCGGAGCACATATTTACATGCAATATCGCCCAAACCGAAATTGGCACTCATTTATTGACCTCAGAAGGATGAACGGCTAGCTTGGCATCTATTTTAACAGAGGCGGCCTAGTTACACCGATGCCACATCAAACTCAGTTATTGGCTGCCAAGAGCGCGCTGTTTCCAAAATATCTCGCTTCCGAGCCTGCAGAAACTAAGCTGCACCGAAGCTGTACTTAGCCATGCGATTCCAACCTGCCCACATTAGTCGTGACAAGAGAGCCTTCTACCTGGAAGGGGCATTCACGAAAACGGCTGACCCATAGAAGTCAGTCCTAAAACTTTGTTGCACTGCCTACCAACCACGTGCATCCAGCAGGGAAAGGCCTACTCCCCCCCCACCTGCCCGACTACCAAAGCGACCTGGGACGCCTACCATTACCTCGAGTCCCCGCCCCTATCCCTGGCTTACCCCCCTTCCCTCGGACCCTATTCCGATAGCCGTATGTGGGACCTACTACTGAAGAGCACTGGCAACCAAGTGCCGTGAATTGTGCCATCAAGGCGCGTTTGTAATAAGCCTGCGCGCATGCCTTTCCCCCATCACCCATGATAGGCGTTTGTCTATTGAAAAGAAATTGCTTGTAAGCAGTTCTGTATGCATTGCCCGGCGTGCGGGCCCATCCTTTTCCTTTGCTGCATCCTGCCTGCCACTTCTTTGTCTCCCAGCGATCCCCCTCCCCATATACCCTCTCCATTGCAACACGACATTGATCCTTTCGTGCGCCTAACCCTTCACCGCATGGGTCCACTCTGACTATTCTCATCCTCGTTGCTGCACAAGCATGCTGCTCCACATCCCGTTTCCAAACCCCGACACCAATTATCTCAGCATGCAGGTCTATTCCTCATTTTTGATATCTCTTTGAGATCCCCGTCCCCCACCCAGGTCCTAAAGCATAACGCATGCAGTTCCTTGAGTCGTAATGAATGTCATTTAGTAATACTAGCTTTTTTTTTTTTTTTTTTTTTTTTTTTTAAACGTGTATTTATATATTTTGTACAAACGTCCAATATATATTGACATCAGGACCTTCATTGCATATACAACGGCGAACTTATCTAATACCCCGCCAGTAGACCATCTATCACTGGGCTCAACAATTCATATTAACAAATCAATCAAACCGTACTTATCACGTCTGTGTGTACCCCTTCTTTCTACACGTTTCCGCAGGGTGCAGTAGGTAAAGCGGCATTATTTTAGCGACTACTTTTGTAATTTTCCGGTATACAACTGGAGAGGGGGGGCATATTATTGACGTTTTGCCTGGCCCCCCGACACCAGCGGACACTGGGCTAGGACAGAAGATGTATAGTATAAAACAACGTTAAACGCTGCCAGCCCGAGTACGTGGGTGGCTTTGTGTACGCATGCAATTTCTAACGCATGCAATTTCTCACTCCCCTGTCCCACGGTGAAACCAAGCCCACGCGGTCTGCGGCCAACGCAGGGCGCAAGGCTTAAACTGTCTAATCGAACAATGGACATGATTTAAAATGCATGTCATTCTGCCCTGCACATACCGGTCTTTAGGTCCATCTGGACGCATTCGGTGGGGCACTTTGCGTTTTGCAACATTTATTTAAAGAAAGGGGGCACCACGTGAATTTGTGTTTGTTTTTCAAGTTTACATAAGGTGAAATGATACCAGGCGGCAAGTTGGACTGCGCCGAGCCCCCGTGTCCTGGGTCAGCCTACTGCTAGAAGGACCGGGGCTGTATACAATAATTGTAGCCCGGTGCTTTACGGCCCTGGGCATACTTGTTGAGCAGGGTAGGCAGTTGTGCGCGCACACACACACTCGTGTTTTCTATCCGAGGACGCCGGGTTTGGGGAAGGGTTGGTGATGGCGGAGCACCGCCTTTCAACTTGCAAGTAATGTGTTTTTTTTTTTGTTTTTTTTTTTTTCAGACAACAACGGGGCCCCGAGGGGGAACGGGCGCGCACCGCCTACACCCGCTGGAGCATGGCCGCACGCAACACGGATAATTAACACTCGGAAAGGAGAAGCATTAGTGATCTGGTGGTAATAGCCCATACTACGAGCGCGCTCAGAATCAGGTCGCCTCTGACACGAAGCGCTATATAACACGCGATGTCCGACGTTACTGCTCGCCCACTGGTTTCCGCGACCATATCAGAGGGGGAAAGGAAAAGCGAGTGGCGAAATAACCATTTTCCTAACAAACGGGTCATCGTCAAACCAAAACCTCAGTTCACATCTATGGGGACATTCAATATAACGCCTCCCTTTCCAAGCCGTCCCCCTTGGTGTTCCCTTTGCGGGGCTGCCGCACTCCGTCCAAACGCTTCCCACCCCCTCCTTCCCCTTCGACCGTCCTCCCCCCGCCCGCCAGGGAGGAACGCTGCCGAAACGCATCGTGGCCCCCCTCCCTATCTGCCTCCCCGTACTGTGCGACCGCCCCTTGTACCCCCTTCGTATCGAACAACGCGCCCCCTTCCTTTCCTCCCTAGGCCGCCCCCATGCCCACCTCGCACGGCTACGAACTCTATTACGCCTTTGCTGCGCTGCCAAATTGAACCGTACCTGAATTCAAACTTCCACTATGCGACCTAGGCTTTCCTCCACGAGCTCGCACGGCCCTCCTCCAGGAACAAGAATGCACCGGCCACCCGAACGCTGGAACCTCCTTCAAGCACGTCGGCAACCGAACCACAGCAACCGCAACGTAGGCGAGAACGTAGGAGGGCAGCCAGGCAGAGAGAGACCCCGCGTCTCCGACCGGGTGTATTTAAACCCCCAAACGGGCGCGCGGGTGATGACGTCACCCCACCCCTCCACCCCCTCACCCGGGTGGAGTGATGCCTGGCGCACAAACCCCCCCTCGCACCCCCCCGACCCCTCGACGCCACCGTGCCTTTTGAGGCAGTCGTCACTAAGGGTGGTCCCCCGCCGAGGGGCCCTCCTTCGTAGGGCGCGGGAGCCCGTCGTTCGTTTAAGCCCAGCCAGGAGCTTGTGAGAGTGCAACCTCACTCTCTAGAATCCATCTTGGAATCTAATATGTTTATTTTGTGCACTGTTGGAACTAACATGGGAGATCAAGAACATCTCAATGTTATCACTTATTTCAAACCTTAAAACGGATTTTAAGTGTATTGTTTTAGTGCTTAAAATACGTATTGCAGAACATTACAGGGTGCATAGTAGCGTAATGTTCATCAGCCAAATTATCCATTCATTATATATGATATAATGTTTATCTATCTGTTTAAGTTTGAGGCACTTGCCTCCTTTTTGCGATTAAGAAATACATGATTGTTGGCACTTGACCCAGGGTTCACCGAATTTGTTTTAAGAATTCTTGAACATAACCTGAGATATTAGTTGAGATGTTGCATTCTGATACTAGGTTAAACGATTTTGTTTCTAAGGGATCAGACACCAGTCCAAGATGTCCGACTTGTAAGACCATTGTGATCCCAGGACTTGAACAGTATCACATGATTACTGGGTGAACAGGAAGTCAAGATGTCCACAACTTTATTTAAACGAGCAAACCAAAGACATATTGTGGGGTGACGTTTTCATATGGCCATTGTTTAGGGTAACTGTCAGGGGGAGAGGACTGTGTAGCGAGGTTTCTTGTGGGCGGCTGCTGCTGGCAAACTTTGAGCTCCACGAGGGTGTTGAGAAGGATCCCCTGGAGGGAGCGCTATAGTTGTTTACACGTCACACTAGTGCAGGAAACAGGCTCTGCCAGAACAAATCAACACGGAAGCGATTTAACAACTTCCCACCCTGGAGTCGACGAAATAGCAGGGGCGGACCCAGGCAGGGCGGAGCAGTGACTGGGTGGAGGGTGCTGGGTTCGAGGAGGAGGAGCGGTCTCTGGAGTCGGATGCAAGGAGTGAGAGTGCTCAGAGGAGGCGGTAAGAATGGGTAAGGGGAAAGGAAAGGTTGGAAAGAAAGGGGGGGTGGAGGAGGAGGAGGCAAAGAGGGGGAAGGCATCTTCTGTGAAATGTACACCTGTGGAGGGGGGCAAGGGGGGAAATGAGAGGCGGCATCGCAGCAGATCCCCTCAGAGAGATGATGAAGGGGGGCTGGTCCGGGACATCCCAGGGTCGAGGGCTCCAGAAAAATGCGTTTTGGAGGGGCTGGAAGCCTCAGTGAGCAGTATGCCTGAAGAGAAGATGCAGTCTGATAGTGTGTGGAAGGTAGTGTTGAAACCCGAAAATCGTGACAAGACGTTTCTGGGGGTGAATCCGACGGAGATTGCTAGATGGTTGAAGGCAGCAGTGGGAGATGTTTCCCGGGTACAAGTGGTGGCTGGGGGTCGGTTGTTGGTGGAAGGGATGGATGCTGATAGCAAAGCAAAGATTCTGGAGGTGCATTGTCTGGGTAGACATGCGGTAAGAGTGTTTGATCAAAGTGGAGTGTTTTGTAAGGGGGTGCTGTATGGAGTGCCAGTGGTTATGAGTATGTCTGAGGTGGAGGAGCAACTAGCGGGAGTGGGGGTGGTGGAGGCGTGGAGGTTGGGGAGGAGGGATGGACATGGGGATGTGGTGTCTACAACTGTGGCAGTGAGATTTGAGAGAACGGAGTGTCCGGAGGTGGTGGAGATGGCTTATCAGAGATATCGTGTGAAAGCATATGTAGCAATGCCATTAAGGTGTTATAAATGCCAACAATTTGGACACATGGCGAGAGCATGCAGGAATGAGAGACATTGCGGGAGGTGTGGTGGAGAGCATGATATAAAGGAATGTAAGGTGGGGACTCCGGAGAAATGTGCGAATTGTGGGGGGGAGCATTCTTCCGCGTTTATGGGATGTGAGAGTTACAGGGTAGCGAGAGAAGTGGTACAGGTGAGGGCGGCGGAAGGTCTGTCTTATGCGCAAGCTGTTGCGAAGATGAAACCAGTACTGCTAGTGAATGAGGGGAGCGAGAAAAAGTTGGTGGTGGATGAGGTTGTGGGTAGAAAGAAAGTGCTGGGTGAAGTGAAAGGTGTGGAAATGGTGGGTGTTCCGAAAACTGAATTTTTGTGTTTTATAGTGAATGTGCTGGATCTGGTTCAGAGGAATACGTCTATCAGTTCATCAGATCTTACGAAAGGAGTAGTGGAAGCTGGGAGGAGGTTTTTGAATGTTGTAGATGTATCAGAAGAAGATGTGTTTAAGAAGGTTGCTAAAGTGCGGAAGCTGAGTGGGGTGCCGGCATGAGGATTTTGCAGTGGAATGCGAGGAGTTTGTTGAGGAATGGACAGGAGTTAAAAGCCGTGTTGTGTGAGGAGTTAAATGTTGATGTGGTTTGTATTCAGGAGACGTGGTTGAGGGGTGATTTGAGATTTGTGATACCAGGTTTTGAGTTGTTTCGTAAGGATAGGTTGGAGGGGAGAGGGGGGGTGTGGCTTTAGCAGTTCGAAAGGGGTTGATTGTAAGGGAGATTGTGGTGGATGGAGCAGTAGAGGCGATTGGGGCAGGGATTCGGGTAGGAGGATCGGAAGTATTGGTGCTGAATTATTATAATCCGTGTGAGGTGGTGGAAGTGGGTGTGTTGACTGGAGTGATAAGAGGACATGTGGGACCGTGTGTTTTGTGTGGTGATTTTAACAGTGCCAACACGTTGTGGGGTAGTGATAGGACAGAAATGAATGGAGAATTATTGGAAAACATGGCGGATGAATTGAGTCTGGTATTGCTGAATGATGGGACGGGTACAAGGTTGGATGTGAGGACTGGGAAGCTGTCGTGCTTGGATTTGACCTGGGTGACTGCTGCAATTGCAGGTGAATGTGATTGGAAGGTGCGTGAGGATGGAGACATGGGGAGTGATCATTCTGCTATTTTGGTAACTGTGAGGGGTGAGGTAGAGTTCAGGTCACGTATGACTGGGAGTCGGTTGAATTTTAGGAAGGCTGATTGGGAGGTGTACAAAGGCGTGTGTCGGGATTTGATTGTTCCAAGGGGAAGAGAGGGGGGGATGGATGAATGGAATGAGCATTTGGTGCAGGGAATGAAAGCGGCGTCTGTGGCAGCAATTCCGGAGGTTGAGAAGGGGAAGGGTGGGAAGATCGAGGTTCCTTGGTGGTCAGTGGAATGTTCAAGAGCAGTGGCGGCACGAAAGAAGGCTAGAGCAAGAGCGGTGAGAACGAGAATGTTGGTGGATTTGGTGGCGTATAAGAAAGCTAAGGCGGTGGTGCAGAGGGTGATTAGGGAAAGAAAGAGAGGATATTGGAGGGGCTATTGTGGGTCCCTGGGGAGTAATTCTGGTGTGAGTGAGGTTTGGAAACAGTTCAAGCGGATGTCCGGATTAATGAGGTCGCAGGGTGGTATGTCTGTGTTGTTGAAAGGAGAAGAGGTGATTAGTGAGGATGGGGATAAGGCGAATTTATTGGGGAAATATTTTGCGGGGGTTCACAGTTCAAGGAATTTCCCAGAAGAGGTGAGGACACGAATGGGTGTGGTAGAGGAGGAAATGCGAGAGGTGGTGGCGAATGTTGGGCCTTGGGAGGAGCAATATGAGGTTTCATTTTCGATGGTAGAGTTGAATGGAGCGATTCGGACGGGGAAATGGTCTAGCCCTGGGGTGTATGGAATTATGTATGTATTTTTGGAGAAGTTGCCTGAGGAATGTAAGTTGGAGGTATTAGCGTTGTTCAATGAGATCTGGGAGAATGGAGTTTTGCCGAAGATGTGGAAAAGAGCGATTGTAGTGGCGATTTTGAAGGGTGGCAAGGTTCCTACAGAGTGTAAGTCATATAGACCGATTGCGTTGACTGTTGTGTTGTGCAAGGTTATGGAACGGATGGTGGTTGAGCGATTGGGGTTTTATTTGGGTCCGCCCACGCTTTCGATAATTAAGAAGAAGAAGAAGACATATTGCGGAACAGCCTAAAAAAGCCAGTCATAGGTGGAGCGTGTGGCAATTTCTTTCGCTGCTTGCAGGTATCATTCACGTACTTGCCATGAATTTAAATAGCAGTCTTAAGATGCTTGGTCTGTTTGTATCTATGATTCAATAAACGTACAGCTTTTGCTGTGCTTTTTTTAACCCTTCCTCACATGTGCACGGGTTGTGTTTCGGCACTGTGGGCTGTGTCCCCTTTCCATTACAGTTGAACAGCGTGGCGCCATTATATTAAAGATATATGGAAAGATCTCCTGCATCAGAGTAAGCAAAAGGCCAAGTATTAAAAGGGATGGCAATGTGGCCATGTATTAGAATGAATAGATATGTCCCAAGCAGTGCGTACAAATGATATTGCAAATCACCTCTGAGTACCTTGACCTTATAAAGGAAATCTGCCTATGGTTTCGTTGCTATATTTGGTTATGGAACTACTTGGTGACTTGTAATATTCTTGTAACATACAGTAGGGGCACTTTAGCCCATATATAAAACATGGCAGGCTGCAGGATCTGTATAAAAGACAGTAAATAATGTCCTTATTACAGTATAGCAGTGACATCACTGCTCACTCAACTGTAATAAAAAAAATGGCATCACTTTTATAGCTGTAATAACCTATTACAGTTGGTTGTGACTTGTCAATGCCAGCTGCTTTAGGCAGTGCAGAGCAAAATTCCAGCTGCTACTGGAGCACTTCATTGTGACTGGCTTTGAGCCCTTTCTTGTAAACTAGTTTACTGTGACAGTTTACAGACAGGTACCATCAATTGGGACATCTCATGCATTAGAGTAAGCAAGTGACCAAGTAGTAAAGAGGATGACAGTACAGCCATGTATTATAAGGAATAACATACCCTGTACCATACATAAAAATGATATTGCAAGTCTCATTGGAGGTGCATGACCTTATAAAGGAACTATGTAGTCTGCCATGTTCCTGTATTTGGTCACAACAATTCTTGAGTGGCAGTGTCCAACTAAAGTACATTCGGGGGTACTTTACCTCAGACAGAGACCCACGCGCTCGCCAGCACGGAGACACGCGCACACAGTCGTATACTTGCGTGCACATTTCCCAATAGCTTTTTGAAACAATCGCGCTGAGAAGGAAATGTATGAAATATAACTTCACCAGGCAATCCTGCATGCATGTTCATGCTAATATACTATTCTTCAGAGCCCTGCGGATTTATGCTGAAAGTATCGTAATGTGTCTGACAGCTCATGTGTGACACGAATCTAATCTATATTTCTCGGAGCAGCTAATCTCGTGCTATGCTTTCCGATAATGCTGATGGGGCTATTTCTCTTGGTGTCCCGGCGCTTGAGAGTCGGGTAGTAACATATTGTTCATGGGTCACTTCCCTTGACTTAAAGGGTAGGATGGAACAGACTAGCGGAGGTTAATTGAGTTTGTCTATCACCGTGCAGCAGATTAATATATCTATTCTGAGCATTGTGCCGGCATTAAAAGTCGTTCATGCCACAGTTGCATCTTGCCCGGCTGCTGCTGCTGTGGGGGTTACATTATGCAGGACAATAGAGCAGATGCAGAGGACTGAGGCACGTGGTAACAGTCTTCTGAGGAGAATGACCTTCCCTCCATGATGACGCAGCAGCCATTTCGGTTCTATAACTCCTATTATCTGTACCTAGCCAAAGTCTCAATTGCACTGTTTATGGGAATAATTTTGATTAGTGCATGACATTTAAGAATCGATTGCCAGACCCTATAAATATGACAAACCCTGTAATCATATTTTTTTCCGCTCCTTTTTATCCCTGGCTGGTGTGTGTGCCCATTTGTATTTAGTTCTCATTGCAACGCGCATTCTAACACCTTTGCTGGTACCTTGGAGCTTACATGTAGACAGGAAGAAAATTCTCCCAAGGAGCGTTTACTGGAAGGATAGCTCAGCAGCAACGTGCTCGCCTTGGAAATAAAACGACACAGATCAACCCAGGTTCGATCCCCGTGTTCGCGCTTAAAAACCTCTGGGTATTAAGCGCGTTATAAATACCCCACTAAGACGTATTACTGTAACAGCGCCTTGATGCCCCTGGGCTGTGGGAGTGCTTTAAAAAAATGCACTGCTTTTCAAAAGGGAAGTAAAACGTACTGGGACACTACACAAAGAATTGGCAAGCGAATTTTACTAAATTGCGGACTGAACCACGAAGGAATGGACGAGCAAGGTGAAAAGGATGTTACCACAAAAACATTTTCTGATTGAGAACACAGTTACCTTTTTAGATGTTAAAAACACTGGTAACTGAAAGGGAACAACCTTAAAAGGCAGCAAGCCTTAAATTTGACAAAGCAGCTCGCCTGGGAGCAAGTGCAAAGAGAACATGTCAGCCTAGACGTGGACCGCTAGCTTCAATTTTAAAAGAAATCCGGCTTCCACGTTCTGGATTTAGTGGAGTCACGCGATCAGTGATGTTTGGAGTCCAAGGAATGAATGAAGCAAGGACTATTACAATAAGGGCGCAGACTTAATTAAAGGTGTTGAGGAGCATAATACTTGCCTCTTAAGAAAAACAAAGGAAGGAATCAGTGCAGGGTTCGAAGATCGAAAAAACACATTCCAACCATGTTGGCAATGTGAGGTATTAGAGTTAGGACAGCATCAATTTGTATACTCGTTTTTTTTTTTATAGAACTGGGACCAAATTGGGCTGGGACCTAGGCAAGGGGCCCAGACGGGAGGAGAACAAAGGTCTGCGGGGGAGAAAGGTGCTAAAATCTCCATCTTGGTCCTATGCAGCTTCATATGTCAACTGCAAGTGGGACACGTTTTACATTTCTCATAGACCTCAGCAGCACCCCCATCCGGTTTTAGAAGAATGTGTGTGTCGCAGCATATATAGAGAAAGGCATGGCCAACAAATGATCCAGGTGCAGGACAGGTGGGGGTCACATGCAGATTGGAAAGAAGGAGGGATGAAACCGTCCCTTTGGGAGACCTGGCAACTCAGTGGGGCATAGTCGGATCTAAAAGGGGACAACTATACTGCTTGAAAACAGTTTGTCATGTATGAGCTGATGTAGCCTACTGCCAGTCCAGAAATGCCCACGGCAGAAAGCTGCGGTAGAAGTAACTGATGGTTGGCTGTGCCAGGTGTGGTGGACAAATGGCTCCTTATGAGTACTGCAGCACCAATGCGGTCAGGCGCGATTCTAAGGTCATCCAGCAACGTATTTGGTGACATTGCCGTTTTGCTGCATTTTGTAATGTTTTTTTAGGTGGGAGGGGCAGGTTAGGCTGCATTTTATTTTTTAGAGCAGTGCGAGGCTGTGGAAGAGGCGGGTGTGTGTGGGAGGAGAGATGTGGCCCTGCCCCGGATAAAAAAAAAACATTCTGATCAGAAAAATGCAGCAAAAAGGCCAAGGCAGAATTGTGTCAGGAAATGGACGGTGTGCAATAGGACAAAAGTCATTGAAGGGGAAGTTCGCTCAAAAATGTTACTGTCCGTATCGTCCGGGCATGTATTTTTAAGCATACTGTAACCAATCTTAAAACATTTTCTTATGCATTTTACCTTAGATTTCCTCCCTTTTACACATGCAAAAACAACGGGTTTGGCGCAGCCATCTTGTGCTAATCTTATCCATTGATGCTTCGCCTGAAATTGTGATAATCCACTAAACCGGATAAGGGGGGTAGGGGGGTCTGGTAAAGCTAGTGATGCAACATTGCTGTGTAAACTAAGTTAAAAACAGAGCATAATCTCCCCTCAACACGCAACACATTTCTTTAGCAGAAACAGCAGACACTTTTATTGTTGAAAAAATTATTTCCTGACATTGAAAATGGCTAGTTACTCTTACTTCCCATCCCCTTTCGTCCATACTGCCTGGGGTGTCCCTTCCAAGGGACGGGAGACAGAACCTTTTTCACCAGAAAAAACCTTCTTCCACTTTAAATTTAGAAGCGTGCGGGGTGCGGCCCTAGGAGCATGTGCTGCCCTGACTCTGCCCTCCGGCCCCACAACTCAGTCCCCTTTTCCGCGTCGACAGGAACGGGCCGAATTCGCCAGCGCTCCTGGGTTTGGCTTCGGCCATGTAATTCCACGTGTGGGTACTTCTTCTTCTGTCTTTTTTGTCTTTTATCATACAGGTACTCGGTACTCAGGCGTCACGCTCCTCCCTGGCGCATGTCGACTTCCACAGGGTTCAGCAGATGTCTATCCCGAGACAGGCTCTTCCCAACTTCAGACCCCCACGCCCTCTACCTACGTTGCCTTGGCCCAGACCATGGTTGGCAGCTTGTACAACGTGCAACGCCCTGTCATCGAGGTCTCTGAAGAACAGGCTAGCCAGGTGGAGGGAGCTCCTCCAGAAATCGCCTCCAGAGGACCTGAAGGACTTCGTCAAACATTGTTCAAGGCCCAAGGTAGGGCCTCTGTTCTCCATCGCAACTTGCAAGGGAAACTCCTTCCCAAGGACACGCCCGGGCGGGAGGGACCACCCAGGTTCTACTACAGCACGTGCACCGAGGCCTCCCCAGCTACCGGCCTACGGGTTGAGGGATCCTTGGATCCTCCCGGTGACAGTTTTGAGGGACCGGAAGGTTCTTATACCGGGTCTTCACCCGAGGGGCTACGCCCTTGTACCAGCAATATGTCCGAGGGGCCACGCCCTAGTACCGGCAATATGGCCGAAAGGGGGGCCTAAACGCAGCTCTACCGGCCCCTGGCCGAGCGTTTTACGCCTACCAGGCCTTGGACTGAGGAGCAGGGTAGGCCTCATGATCCACACTCAAGAGTCCTGGAGGAGGCTGGGCCCAGCGAGCTGAGCAACACGACGTAGGCATGTGGAAGGTAGCACCAGGAACGGGAATTCAGCCAAGAACGAGTGTCAACGTGGGACTGGTGTAAACCATGTACGTGCCCTGCAGCCTATCCTTCATTTGTGCAGGGCAGGTTCCCACTACCTCCATATGGACAGGGTTTGCAGCGCCTCTAGCAGCCACCCGCTACTCCGTCTATATCCCCTATGACCGCTCCAGCCTGTGACGACAGGTTCTTTGAGAGGTTCCTCGGACTCATGACATCCCCTCGGATGGGGGTGATCCTCAGGGATGCCATCAGGGAGGTGCTCCCGCCAATGCTTCCAGCACCTCAGGCTCCTCCGCTGGCACCCCCGGCCCCGCCGCAGCCTTTGCCACTGGCTCTGGCCCCCCAACTGATTCCTCCAGTGGGCCTGTACCAGCCTCCACCTCAGCCTCTGGCTCCGGTCCCAGTACCCCAGCCTCCGGCTCCCGCCACTCCTCCAACGGTGCAGAATCCTCCTGACCCCCAGGTGGACATGGACAATGAGGAGGACCCCGACACGCCATCGTCTGCCAACACCTTCCATGAATGTCTTGTAGGGCTGGCCGAGTACCTGGGCCTTCCTCAACCCGAGGTCGAGCAACCAGTAGAGGGGGTCCTCGCAGAAGTCCTCACGCAAAGCCCATCTGCTAAAATGGGAATTCCCCTGCAGACCGATGTAGTCGCCCTGGCCAAGAAGGGTTGGCTCAAGCCCCACTCTGTCCAGCCGGTCAATCGACGCCTGGACGTTAAGTACAGGCAGATGGAGGGGGATACACTCTTGCTATCGGCCCATCCTCAGCCACACTCCTCGGTGATCGCTGCAGCATCACTATACTCCAAGCCTCAGTCATCCTGAGCCTCCTCCTCTGCGGCGCTGATAGACAAGGAGGAGAAGATCTAAGATGCGTATGGGAAGAAACTCTATTCCAACGCGTCCTTGCATCTTCGTCAGGCCAATGCCGATGCCATGCTGGCGGCCGCTAACCAGAGGCTGTGGCGGGAAATTGCTGATTTCCTCCCAGAGCTTCCTACACCGAACCAATCACGTTTCAAAGCGGGACTGGCTGAGGCAAAGCTGGAGGCGCAGGACATCATGGAGTCCACCGTGCAGGGTCTGACTGGGACAAGAAATAGGCCCGGTCACCCAATTTAAAGTGTCCCAGCCCTTGCCTCAAAAAACTTACCCACCCCTCGCCTCACGACCCTTGACCTCTGATGACATCACCAGAAGTAATGTCATTTGACCCCACCCCAAAGTGACATCCCAGGAAACGATGAAACATGACCTTTCACCCCTTGACAAAACAGGAAGTGGCATCAAATAGCATTGTACACTAAATTACTGTGAATCCAAGCAGACGTCCAAGGCCAAATGATATGTTATTGTATAGCACTTACGCTTAAGCTCTTTTTTATAGAACAAATATGCATACAGTATCAACCAACCTGTGTTGGTAATCATTTATTTGACTAAGAAGGATGAAAGGTTTTTTGATGAAAACAATGAAATAAAATGTGGAAAAATAAATAAATTCAATTTTTTTTCTTCCAAACCGCCCCAGGCATGGCCAAAAACCGGCCCCTACTCCCCGGGGACGATTTCGGCCCACATTGACACCTCTGGCCGGGCCATCTGCATCACCACGGACATGAGAAGAACAGCCTGGCTCCGGGCAACTCAATTTAACCCGGACGTCCAGGAACTGCCGTTCGAGGGGAGTGACCTCTTCCACTCCACCATGGACGGGGAGCTGGACAAAAAGAAAAACAGCTCACAAACGGCCAAGTCTTTAGCCATCCTGACAAAGACCATGCCCAAATCGTAAACCCAGTCACAGCAACGCTCCTACAAGGGGCGTACATACAGAAGGTTCTGTGGCTTCCAAGAACAGAGGTCCAGGCAGCCTGACTGCTCGCCGACTCCACCTCGGCGCAAGCAACAAAAGGGGGGGGGGGGGCTTTTTCCAGTCCCCCCTCCTCCGCAACAGCCTCCGGGGGAAAGAAGGCATGACACACCCCTCCGGGTCCACGTGTCTCCAGTGGGGGGCAGGCTTGCTCTCCATGCACATTTCTGGCTCCAGAATTTCGCAGACCCCTGGATCCTCTACGTAGTGTCCACGGGGTCCCACCTACCTATCTCAGCCTCTCCTCCCTCCTCCCATCCACTCCCTCGAGTTGGGATAGCAACTCTTCTGGCGGAGATCCGATCGCTCGTAGAGAGCCAGGCCGTGGAGGAAGTCCCAGCCTCCCAGCGAGGTTTGGGCTTTTACTCCAGG
Source organism: Ambystoma mexicanum (assembly GCF_040938575.1). Classification (NCBI taxonomy): domain Eukaryota; kingdom Metazoa; phylum Chordata; class Amphibia; order Caudata; family Ambystomatidae; genus Ambystoma; species Ambystoma mexicanum. The sequence goes on along the minus strand of NC_090935.1, from coordinate 1,143,269,332 downwards.
ATTTTCACCATTCAGAAAAAGAACCAGGTGGGCCTGAGAGTTGTGCTGGACCTTTTCACCCTCAACCTCTCCTTACCTCTACAAAAATTCTGGATGGTTACGCCAGCTTTTATAGCGGAGACATTGTGCAAGGGAGACTGGATGTGCTCCCTGGATCTGAAGGACACGTATCTACACGTCCCGATATGGCAGCCCTATCATTCTTTCCTACGGTTCAGCATCATGCGCTACCATTATCAATACAAGGTCCTTCCTTTTGGCCTCAACTCGGCTCCCAGGGTCTTTAGCAGACTCATGAATACTGTGGCCGCCTTCCTCAGGTCTCAGGGTCTCCACACGACAACTGGCTTGTCAGGGCTACATCGCCGGAAGCAATTCACCACACTTCCCAGGCTCTTATGAACGATCTGGGCTTTTCGCTCAATCTAAAGAAGTCGAAGCTGTCATCCACCCCATGCCACAGGAGCTAGCCCTCACAGCGGGGTTCCTGAGCAGGTGACGCTAAGGCACCTCAGCCTCTCCCAGGCTAATCTGGAAATCATACAGGGTGCAAGGAGCAAGGCTACAAGGGCCCAGTATAAGAGTACTGGGCCCTTGTAGCCCAGTACTCTTATACTACAGTATAAGAGTACTGGGCTACTCGTAAAAGAGTAAACGGACCAGGTTCTGCCACTGGGCAGCCTCCAAGGAAATCGACCCCCTGGCATGTACTCTGGACGATGTGCTCTTCTTCTTGGCGCACCTCGCCCACTGAGGCGTGCAGATGGACACCTGCCGCACTTACCTCGCAGCCATCGGGGCATCCAGAAACTCGGAGGAGGAGAGTTTTTCCTCTTCCAACCCAATTGTCAAGAGACATTTGACGAGTCTCGCCAGGCTCTACCCGGCCATCAAGAGGCCGCACCCCATGTGGGATCTCAACATAGTCTTGGGTTCCCTGGCACACAAACCATTCGAACCTATGGCGTCCACGGACATCAGGCTGGCCACCATTACGACGGCCTTGTTAGTTGGCCTTACCTCGGCTCGCAGAATCAGCGAAATCTAGGCGCTGGTCGCCTAGGAGCCATACACTACGTTTCATAGGGACAAGGTAGTCCTACGGACGCACTCAGCATTCCTACCTAAGGTGCTGTCCGCATTCCATCTGAACGAAGAAATCGTCTTGCCCACATTTTTCTGCTGAGCCCAAAGACGAGGCACAGAGAGTTTTGCACTGCCTTGATGTCAGGCATGCCTTGAAATTCTACCTGGACAGGACCAAGGTCTTCCGCAAGTCGGATGCTCTTTTTGTCACCTTCGGAGGATCAAAACCGGGGTATCAGGCTTGCAAGTCCTTCATAGCCCATTGGATGGTCTCGACCATCAAAGAAGCCCACGAGGGACAGCACAAGCCACAGCCGGCCAACATGCACGCCCAGACGGTCAAAGCCATGGCAACAACCATTGCTTTCCAGCGGCATGTCCCCTGGCAAGTCATAAGCAGGGCGGCCACATGGGCCACCCCTTTGGCTTTCTGCAAGCACTACTGTTTGGATGCTGGTTCTATAGCGGACGCGGCTTTCGGACAGGTGGTTCTTAGTAACCTGTTTGCTTAAGGAGGGTCCCCTCTCCACCCTGGGGCTACACTCAGTTGTAATCACCCATGCAGTATGGAGGAAAGGGGACGGGACGTAAGAGTAATTATAAGTTACTCACCCTATTGACTAACATACTCTTAGTCCTTAGTCCCCTTTCCTCCATACGTCCCACCAAACCTCCCCCTAATAAAACTGGGGTCATTAGGCAATGTTAGATGGGGACTGAGGTGTGGCGCCGGAGGGCGGAGTCAGGGCAGCGCATGTTGCCAAGGTCGCACCCCGCGCGCCTCTAAATTTAAGGGGGAAGAAGGTTTTTTTCTGATAAAAAAGGTTCTGTCTCCCGTCCCCTGGAAGGGACGCCCCATGCAGTATGGAGGAAAGGGGACTAAGGACTAAGAGTACTTTAGTCACTATGGTGAGTAACTTATAATTTATAGCGCTGCCGGCTCCTTAGATATGCCACTTTAACGCTGGAATTAAATGTTGCAAAGCCATTTGTTTTCAAACATGAAAATACTTAAATGGTGGCTTAGGCTCAGCTAATTTTTACTGTAGAGGCCTGAATGTGGTAAACTTATGGGTCTTCTCAAAAACAGCAGACATACTGAAGGGTGGTACAAGTTGTTGGGGAAAGAGAGCTCAGGTGATCATTTCTGGTTATACCAAAGACAATAGAAGTAGCTTTATTGTCTTAACGACAATCTACAGAACTACATGTTCACTCTACCAGAATAATTCCGTAACAACCTGCTCGATCTACCAGACCTTCCTCATTAAATGTTATGATCACATCACCGAAACTGAACTTTAAAGAAGAACCATGAGTACAATAGTCCACTATCCACTGTCCGAGAGCGGGCCACCCTCTTCTGCTTCGTTCTTTATATAATGATCGAAAAAGTCTGTCATAGGTGCAGATATCGCACTACGCTGATCACTCGACCTTGATCGTTCTGGAAGGCTCTCACCAAAATGACGATGAGGATCACAAGCGGCTGTAACTTTCCATTGTTACCTGCTCAAAAACCTTAATTTGTATTGTATGTAACAACAAACACATCTGGTGCTTCTCACAGAACTGCTGCTTCAACAAGTACTGTGTTTCAATCAACTCACGCATTTGGTCCCGGTAGTGAGTTTAACAGTGAACAACATAATACACTAACATTAATAAGTCAATCATTGTATTAAAGTGCACTGTTATTAGCTGGAAAGGAATTCAACATTATAGAGTCTATCCTAAACATTCATGTCGAACGAAATTAACAAATGTTACAATAAGATCTTGTGATCGATAATGGAGAAAAATAATAAATAATACATCTAGATCTACAAAGGTTTCGGGCCATTTTTGCATGGGGCAATGGTTGCTTAATATATGGTGTTCTAAATTTGAGTTAAGTATACTAGAAAGGCTACGAGTTAACAATGAATTATTTTGTGGTTTGGTGAGGTCGAGGTTCAGGAATGTTTAGAGGTGTTCCAGGAGAGACATAGGTGCAAGAGGAAGAAAGGTGCTAAGAAGAAAAGCGACGTAGCAGGTCAGCGTTTTAGATGTCTGACGAAGATCTCTCAGGAAACTAAGCCCGGGAAGCAGGTTGGGTTGGGTGTCAGTCAGCCACTGTGTGTGGGTTTTGTTGTTTATGAGTGAGGGGGTATGCATTATTGGACGTTTTAGGGCATTCTCTGCATGAGACATTAGGGCCTTGGTGTTTTAATGTTAGGATTTCATTGCCTATCAAGGAAGGGGTATTCGTTACATGCAGACAACATTTCTTTTTGTGCCGCTGCTTCGGATGTTTTACACAGGTTGATGGAATGGGAGGCTCTCATTGAACAGGGTCTCCCATGGGAACAATGGCGCGCTGGCTTTAGGTATGTGTTGTCCAAATCTCACATCTGAACCTGATTCCAAAGATGTTTCTGTCTGTAGGTAGATCCAGGACTGTGACAAAAACAGCACATTTGCGTTGTGCCCAATACACACATGCATACCTCTATGTGCACATTTCTGTTGCAGATGTGAATTTGTGAACATGTGCACAAATATGTATGGTACAGAGGAGTGTGCCCTCCTCTTTGTTAACCGATTCTATTATTGTATATCGATAAGCTAACACATGTGACCAAAATTCGTGGCTTTTCCTGTAACTGAAACAGGAGCAGGTTAAAGCACAAAGTACAGAAGGCTCTTTTCTGACCCTTTTCAGCATTGACACAATTGATGTGCATCCATAGCATTGTGGAGATGAAGGGAACATAAAACTATCTTCCTAAAGTAAACTGAAAACATTGAGACTGCTTCAATATAAAGTGAGAGAGGCGTTGCTCAAAAGCTTATGTTTTATTGCTATCTGCCTCTTAGTCGCTAACATGATAAATAGGTTGCCCCTGCGAGATGTGGGTAACTAGTTGTGCACCCGAGAGACTTCCTTCAACAAGTAAAAGAAAGCACGACAAGCTATCATAATTTCGAGGCCCTCTAAGTACATTGGGGCAGATTGTCAAAAACAAGTGCATCTCGGTGAGATGCGCAATGGCGCAAAGATGCGCCTGCTCCATTGCACATCTCATTAGAGATGGCAAATTCACAAAGAAAACAACAGAAAATGCCAAGTGCGCAAAGAGGCACACATGAGTGGCTGTGTAATGGAGCATCTGATGAGATGCGCACTTTTTTGGAGCATTTTGCCAGGTACCCACATTTTTATTTGCTGATATAAGTATCACTTTGCATCAAAAACATGTGCACCTGATTCCCCAAAAAAGAGTGCCTCTACTCTAATCAACAATGTTTTTTCTCTTTTTTGCCTTATACGCATAATAAGTCTGAGAATACGGCCATGCATATTTTTTTACTGTAGATTTGTGGTGAGTTTACTTTGTAAAGTGGATCACTTCCCTTGGGAGTAAGTGAATAGCATTTACATTTCTCAGGTGGTAGCTTTGACATGTCATTCAGGAATGTTGTAGAGAGATGTCTATGATTGTATTGATGTAGAGTCGAATTCTGCATTTAATTCTTAAAACTGGCAGTGTGATTGCTAGACAGCCACATGGAAAGTGTTCTACTTCCCTATGTCCTCTCATTCCTGTACACGTCTTCCTTGGTGGTCGGGATATGAGGGGCACATGTGCACAATCAAAGAAAACACAAACACACAGTACCCATCTATGTCATCAAATGCTGTCACTTATCCTGCCTTTGTACCGTGGTACATGTTTAATGAGGAATGCCGATACATTCCCTGGCAGATGTCAGGATCATTTTGAAGACCTTTGACTGTAAGTATTAGGTTATTGACACCACTGGTGATGTGGAGGGAGCCCTTTGAAAAGAAATACAGGGCTGAAAATGCATTGACTACTGGTGGTATGGCATGGGCTTGTATTGTGGTTATGGTAAGGGCCTCCTCTCACTGACTCACAATCTCCAGTATGGTATGGGGTGCGAAGCAGTACCTCCGGGTGATATCTTCATCAGCCAGTTGAAATACAGTGATCCTCCCATATATAATTTCCCTCCTTATCAGTTGGTGCAGGAGCACGATGCCTTCTGGATTGGCCATTTTGGGATTGTGCACATGTCTCTCTGTGCTTTGCTTTTGTAATGTGTTGTTGGTTGTGATTGAGGTACACTGTGTGCTTCATTGGTTGGAAAAATCAGTTGCACTCTTTTCTTGGCTGAAGGCCATGCCCAGTGGCCATGGCTAGTGGTATGGGAGTGATTTAAAATGCACAGATTTAAAATGCCGTCTTTTATACATAAGAATACCACTTTCAAAACAGGTCAACATCAGTCTGTGATTAATGAACATCTTTGAGCGTTGTGTTGCAAGTATTTTAAAATAGAGTGGGCATGGCCAAAGGCCATAGCTGGTGGTCTGCTAGTGTTTTTTAAAAAATGTTTTTAGTGACATCATTTCTACAGAAAGCAGTTCCTAGCTTCAGAAGCTGAAAAACTGAAAGGCTTGTACAATAGAATCTTGGTCTTTTAACTAGTCCACCTCAGTGGGAAAGAAACACTGCTCGGGCGATCCTGGGTTCAGGAAGATCTCTATCTGGTCTGCCTTGTTGTTGGGCGTATGTTGCCTACCTTAGTTGAGGGTAATATACTCAAAGTTACCATTAATATTCTTGTAAGTGCAAAAGTGGATAATTCTTAATATCTATATGGAATGGGCCTCTTTCAGGCTCCATCAGAAGGCGTTCCTCCTGGCTACCACACTACCAGACCACTAGCCATGGCCAGTGGGCATGGCCTTCACCCATGGCCACTCTATATTTTAAAACACTTGCCACCCATCGTTCAAAGACGTTCATCAATGACAGACTGATTTTGACCAGTTTTGAAAGGCCATATCTAGGGGTCTGGTAGTGTTTTAAAATGGACAGTGCGCTTGGCCAAGGGCCATGGCTAGTGGTCTGGTAGTGTTTTAAAATGGGCAGTGGCCATGGCCAAAGGCCTGGTAGTGTTTTAAAATGGACAGTGCGCACGGCCCAAAGGCCATTGCTAGTTGTCTGGTAGTGTTTTAAAATGGACAGTGACCATGGGCAAAGGCCATGGCTGGTGAACTGGTAGTTTTTTTAAATGGACACTGGCCATGGTCAAAGGCCGTGCCCACTGGCCATGGACAAAGGCCATGACTAATAGTCTGGTAGTAAAATACACAGTTGGCACGGCCAAAGGCCAGGCCCATTCGGCCATGGCTATTGGTCTGGTGGTGTTTTAAAATGGCAGTTCTCAGAGCCTGCCATCTTTTATACATAACGATACCACTGGCAAAACAGGCCAAAAGCAGTCTGTGATTGATGAACGGCTTTCAGCGATGGGTTGCAAATTTTTCTAAATATAGAGTGGGCATTGCTGAAGGCCATGCTCACTGGCTTGGGCCAAAGGCCATGTCTAGTGGTCTGGTAGTGTTCTAAAATATACAGTTGGCACGACCTAAGTCCATGGCTAGTGGTCTGGTAGTGTTCTTAAATATATGGTGGGCACAGTCGAAGGCCTTTGGCTTTGCCCACTGTATATTTTACAACACTCACCAGCAGTGGCTCACCTTCGGCCATAGGCCTTGGTCCAACCTTCTGCCGTGCGCCCACTGTATATTGTAGAACACTAACCAGCCACTAGCCATGGCCATCGGCCATGCACAGTGTCCACAGCCTTGGCCATGGCAAAGGCCCCAGAATACATTTTTATTTAAAATCAAAGCTTTTATTAGCTAAGTCATAAATCATGTCTTTTGCCATCACGGATGTAATCAGTTTTGTTATATATGATGTAACCAGTGATGTCACCATTGATTGCATCAGTGATGTAATAGATCATGTAATTCATGATGTCAAGGATATATGTCATCTGTGATGTCGTCATTGTGGTCGTAGGCTGCACAACAGGGGGCGCAAATTTAAGGTCACTGCAACTGAAGTGTTTTCCTTGAAAATGTATTTTTACATGTAAACACACAGGCCAATGTACGGCAATGTTATCATTGAAGTGCATTGTGTTGCTTAGATAGAAACAATCATAGAAGGAGTGAAAGTGTATGCGCATATTGCCAATAGTGAGATTCAAGCAGGCAGGTCAATTTCGTTTTTGTCGATAAGCTGCCTGTGGTTGTGATTCATGTAGTCCTAGAAATTCATTTTTTGTGCATAATCTGTCTGTGATTGAGTAATATTATGGTGGCTTCCCCAACATAAAGCCGGAGAACACCTTTGTTTGACTTTTACTTTCATTTTTTAAAAATAAATTTAAGTTTTCCAAAACTGCCTGTTTTGTGCAGTGGGGCTGTATCAGTAGGGGGAGTCATTAAATTGATGTTATCACAATAACGCTGAATCTATAATTCAAATCAAGTATTTCTAGAGAAAGATTGTGTCCTGTCCCATATGCATCATCTAGCGATAGAAGTACTATCCTACGCTCATAGACAAGGAATACATATTTTATGTCTACAGGAAACTCACTTAACACCTTTGAAACAGGGCATTGTAGCTAAAGCCTGGGTCAGCAATTGGAACTATTCTTTATGCTATGGGTACACTAGCGGCATTACTATTACGATACATAAAACAATAAAAATGTACCTCCATAGAGGCGTGTGTGTGTGTGAGATGGTGACCTGATTTGCACTTTGTGGCACTGCCTTCTCGACCTTCCCACAGAACAAATGCGACTCAGTGGTTAACGTCAGACTGGAATTCAAACTGTTCAAGCTAGTACTAAAGTGAAGTAGTACTAATATTCTAACCTTGGTGAGGCTATGCCAAAACTCACATATGTTGATCCATCTCACCCCACTCCTTTTATTTTTTTTATTTTATATGGTTTATACAAACCATTAAAATCTTTTACAAACACATTAGCAAGACAACATGAATCATGTGTCAGTTTACATCTTATCGCAAGTTCCTCCCAACTTCCTCCTCCCTCCATCATCCGATTCACCCTGCTCTCCTTCTGGCCGTTTCTTGTTTGTTAAGCGGCATCAACCAGACTTAGACGCTCTTCGATTATTCTTAAGAAGAGGGTCAGAGGGATTAACAATTTGAAATCAGTTCCATTGAACATGTGGTTCCACCAGCCATCCGCATCCAATGAGGGGTGTTTATCCCGCCAGGGGCCCAGATGTAAAGTTCTTTCATTGCGGAAATTAGTACAAAACAGAACCAGATGCTTCAATGTTTCCGGTTTATTTGTACAAAATCTGCAAGTGAGATTCATGTTACTGTTCCCTTTCCACCTCTGTATTCGCTCTTTAGTTTTGAATAAATTCATGCGAAATAACATAAAACGTCTACGTGCCTCAGGGTCTGGAAAAAGATTGATGTAGCGTTGTGCCGTGGCAAATGCACGAGCTTCGGCTGGGACGTCTATCATCAGTTTTACTCTCAGATCTTTCTGTGCATGTTCGCTCCCAATCAATACGCCATATTTTTGTTTTTGCAGCGGTCGGGTTTTCATGTAATGTGAGTATCTTAATGTCGAATTCAGTTAATAGGCTCTCACATCTCTGCATCCACACTAGATTCTGACCGTTTTCCGATGCGCTGTGGAGAATTTCAAACTCAGAATGTTTTCTTGTACTCTGGTCTTACGGAACAAGGATAGTAGATTCCAAGTGATTATAGCCTGAAGTGAAATGAGAGAAAGTTCATACCTGATACAAGCCGTCTTTGTTCCTCTTGGGAGTCCCAAAACTTTCGTCCAGAATTGATTCTCTAAAGAGGACCATAGTTCGTGTGTGCACTCCAGCGCATTTTCGGCCCCATAGATCAATACTGGAATGACCTTCTTTTGATAAAACAGCCTTAAAGGTTCAAGAGGGAACTTTCCGAATTTCTTTTTCATGATTACTGCTTGGCTGGATAGTTGGACGCATTTCCTCTTCGTGTCCGTTATCCAGGGACCATCATTAATGCAGGAACTTAGTGTCATTCCCAAGTATTTCACACTTTTCAATATCTTTAGAGGAATTCCACCCAAAGTCCAACTGCACTTTTTACTTGATTTCAAGGAACCTCCTTTCAAGTTCTTAAATACTAGGATTTCACTTTTGTTTGAGTTAATCAACAGCCGATTGTTTTTTACATAGCTCTGGACGGCATCTAGTCTTCTTTGTAGTCCAATAGGCGTTAAGTCCATCACAACAAGATCATCGGCATAGAGCAACCAACTTATGTGAGATCCATTTATTTTCGGCGGAAAAGAACGTATTGCACCTATTGAGGTGCCAATCTCCGCTATAAACAGGCTAAAGATGGCTACAGCAAGCGGGCAACCCTGCTTTACACCATTGCTTGTAGCTATTGCTGATGATAGCCTTCCGGCTTGGTACAGCCGAATCTTGATCGATGTACCTGTATGTAGTTCTTGAATTTCAGATACAAGTTCTTCCGGGCAACCCCACCGCCGCAATTTTGTCCACAAGAGGACACGGTCGACAGTGTCGAATGCGCTCGAGAAATCTATGAACGCTACATATACTACAGTGTTGGTTTTTATAGCCTCCATCTTTGCCAAGTTTAGTAGGAGTAAAAGAACAGCCCACTTGTTTGACGAAGCCTGCCTGTCTGACATCGACGTGACCTGATTCTGATGCCCATTTGACCAATTTTTGCTGGAGGGTGGTAGCGTAGACTTTACCCAGGACGTCTAGCAATGCCACTGGTCGATAGTTTTTCGGGTTTGACCTATCCCCTCTTTTGAAAATTGGCACAATGATCGCCGTTTTCCAATATTTGGGAGAGTTACCCAAAGTGTTTATTCTTTCGAATAATACGGCGCATATCTCAGCCCAGATCTCGGGATGTTGTTTTATGGTGTAATTCGCTAGACCATCCGGGCCGGGAGCTCTGAATTATTGGCCCTTTTAATTATATCCACAATCTCATCTTTACAATATGTCAGACTTCTAGGTGGAAATATTATTTTTGCCTCGTCACACGCAAGTGTAGTTCCCATGTAAAGGTCCTCAAAGTGGGACGTCCACACTGTTTCAGTCACCGAACACGTTTGCAGCGACTTTTGCAGTGCCTGCATATTGTTTGTTATCCTCCAAAACTCTCTTGTGTTCTTATTCTTTAGGATGGATAGCATTATCTCGGCATCATTTTGCAAAGTCATGTGTATGTAGGACTTTAGCCAGTTTTTGTAAGACTTCTTCGCTGTTTTAATTTGCAGCTTTCTAATATTCGGGGCTGATGGTCGAGCCTGTCGAATTGCCAGTCGCAACTTCCGTTTCTTTTTCTGCATTTCCGGATCGAACTAATGTTTTCGAACCAAATTAGGTTTTTTCAATCCGGAATTCTTTATCTTGAATTAGAACACAAGCTGGTCATATTCCAGTTCGGTACTGTCCTGACAGTAAGCTGTTGATATCTCAGAGACCTCGTATTCTTTGAGGCACAGTCTTACCCTGATAGCTACTGCTGAGATGGTGTGTTTCCATTTCAGGGGGGCATCCTTTGACGCGGTAAGGAGTTTCACTATTAACATGTTGTGATCACTGTTTGTTTGGCTCTTGATTTCAAACGATTTTATTCTGGCATGTAGATCAGTTTATCACCCCACTCCTCAAGCCAGTGGCTATCCCGCAATGGTGATGTGACAGAACTCCACATCCTAATATCTGGGGGAAGAGAGTCAACAGGAATTGTGCTCGTCTAGCCGCTACCTGATGTGCCTCCCAGAGGGTGGATGACGAAGGAGCCCACCGACTCGCCTTCCTCACAGAGACTCGGTATATCCTTGACTCAGTCAAGCGGGCCCACACCAGCAAGGGTAACCCCTGACTACAAGTCCCAGCAAGCATCAGTACACCCTATGCTTAATATCTCTAGGGTGAGGAAGAGTACATGTTTCCATTCTTGTGATATTTCACGGATCACTGACACCCAGATGTGGCTATCATGACAAACAGGTCAACGAGAATCTATTTTCTGACCTAATAAGCTGAGAAATCCTCTACCGCTTAAGTCTGTGGTCCATTTAGTGTGAACGCCTCGTGAAGTGTGAAGAAATGACAAAGAGTCCTCATCGTCTACAGGAAGAGTAGACCATATTCAAAAGCAGTAGCAAGCTCCGGAAACTCCTCACCCATGGGTCCCCCGAAGCTCCAGAAACTCCTAAATCGTGGATCCCAGCAATGCGCTTTCGAATCACATCACAGCCCGAATAGAATTCCAAGTTGACGCCACCATACCAGAGCCTCATTAAAGGCTCACAAAAGTCCTTGGTTCAGCAAAGAAGAGCTATCCAATCCAAAAAAGGAAGTTATGTTTGAACCCAGATTTAAATAGCATGGCCCACAGATGTTAGTCTTCCAGACCAATCCCGGTCCAGCTCACGAAATCCTTCCCCAGTCGAGAAGTATGAAAGAGGTACAAAAACCACAAAAAGGGAGAATGTAATGTAATGGGATTTATAAAGCGCAAACAAAGACCTGGAGGCATCAAGGCACTACTGGAGATAACATCATCGGACAGGAGAGAGGGGCAGCCACCATTTAAAGCAGACATTTTTCAGCTGCTTTCGAAAAACGGACAAAGCTTGAGTGCTCCTAATGTGAAAGGGGAGAGCATTCCACAAAGAAGGGACCAGTACAGAGAAGAATCTGCATGACAATGATGGAAGCGGGGCACTTTCAACAAAAACTGATTAGAGGAGCAAAGAGATCTTGAGGGTTGATAGAGTGAGATCTCTGTCTGCAGAAACTCTGGCCCGATGGACCGTGCACAAGATCTTGAATTTAACCCCAGTTCTCAAGGGTAGCCAGTGAGGGCGTTGGAGGAGGTCGCAGGAATGTCTACTTGGACCAAGAGCAAGTCTTGCTGCTGCTTTCTGTAGAAGAGTGAATAAAAGCAGACATGCTTCCAAGTGATCTCTTGATCCATGGGGAAACCACGTCCTGTGCTGTGGTAGTCACAATTCTGGAGACTGCAACAAGGATCCTGTTGTCATAGAGCCCCAAGAACCTGAACACTGGGCGAAGTGGTACAAGGGCCAATAACGTAGGAAAAGGTCCTGCAAATGAGTGAGTATTAGGCTGTTCCACGAAGAGCCAAAGAAGGAGTACCCCTGGAAGGAGGATAAGATAATATTGCCGGTCAGAAAAGGATCCAGAAGTGGTTGGGGGATTAAATACCCATTTGTTCTCAGAAAACCCTAGGTCTGGTAGAAACCTACTGCAAATGCTGAGGCAGTTCCGCGTCTGGGAGAAAACTGCTGTAAATGCTGAGGAAACCCAGGGTCTGGGAGGGGCTTGCTATGAATGTTGAGAAACCTCAAGGCCTGTGAGAGATCTGCTCTGAATCCTGAGAAAAACCAAGGTCTGGCAGAATCCTACTGCAAATGCTGAGAAACCTCAGGTCTGGCAGAGACATGCTGTCAATGCTGACAAAACACAAGGTCTGAGAAACATTGTTCTGAATACTGAGAAACCTAAATGCTGGAAGGAGCCTACAAGCAATTGTTGATGCTGTGCAAAAGCCAGAGCGAGTGTTCTGTGCAGCTTGAAACCTGGGATTGGAATGGAGGAGCGATGTTTCACTTTCCTTATTATTTCTTGTTGATCCCTTAGTTCCTATTGGTGTTAGATTTGCTCTTTCCTTGAACAATTCGAAATGGATACATTTGTGTGAACAGCACGGTCAGGTAGTCCCTGTATCATTCCTCGGCCATACCACACCCGACCTTGCAGCAATGTCCTTTAGTGGATCTTTGGCTCTCCCTTCTGGATAAACATATACCCACCTGTCAGCGTCATAATGCCAGCACTCAGGGTTCTGGTACTTCTGGCCTATACTCATGAACACTTCATGTTTCACACCCACCTCCTTTGCTATCCCCCTTATACCCCAACTATTCCCAGCTCCTTGCAGAGCCACACCTGACAAGGCTTTAAAAATGGTAGAGGTTTGCTCTACGAAACCGCTTTACATTAGATTACAATGCACAGGTCATTTTGGTAAGGTGACTGCACAGCACTGCTTTGCGCTATAAGAGTTGCACAAATGTTTGTGATTCACCCCTAGATGCATACATGGGTTAACAGGTATCATGGGCTCCAGGTTTTTGATAGGTTGGCAGATGAATGTATTGAAACACAGCATTAACAGGTTATTTCAGTTACCGCAGAAATCCTGGCGGTGTATTGTCTGGGGTATGTTAGTTTGAAAAGGTATATGTTTTAGTTTAATTCTTTTTATTATTCACAGCATAAACAAGTATGTTGATAGCACAGTCGAGCATGTTAAGATGAATAACCACACAGTGTAGGAAATTAAGCAGATCACCCAAAAGTATTTAGCAGAAAAGCCACTAATGCATTAAGAGGCATCATGGAAAATTGGCAAGTTAGCCTTGGGGCGTCCAGCCAGGGGCGTCCCAGTGAAGGATGAGGACCAGCCATTGACCTGTCTCTTTGTCTCTTCACCTATGATCCTTTGCTTTTGCCTTTCTCCCTTCTGCACCTGTGAGTACCACAAGCTTCCTAATTACGGTACTGTCTGTCCACACTGTGCTACTCACCTATAATGCATTCCCTCCTGGCCTCCTGCTGCTCTTCCTCCTCAACTCTCACTATGCTTTCTCCTATCGCACAAAAACTTCCTCACCTTTCCTTTCCCTATTATAAAACTCACAACTCGAAACTCCCACTACTCCATCCCTCTTCCACCTCCCTACAAAGCTGACGAGCTAACTATACCTCCTCGAACATCTACCCACCTCCCCTCTCTTCCTCTAAGACTCAACTTCTCTACTGTTCCTTACCTCATCAACTGAACATTGCACTCTGGAATGCTCAGTCTGTATGCAACAAAACTTCCTTCATCACTGACTACTTACACTCCAGCTCTCCACCCGTAGACCTTCTTACTATCACTGAAACCTGGATTTCTCCATCTACCACTGTGGAAGCCCTTCTCGACTTCAAACTATCCTTCATTCACTCTCCTCGTCTGACTGGCAGAAATTGAGGCGTCGGACACCTACTGTCTTCCTGCCTCAATGCCACACAAATCTCAAATGCCACTTCTTCTACCTTTTTTGGATTCACCATCTCCTATTGCTCTGCCTCACTCACTTCACATCATCTCCATCTGGTCCCACATGACCATTCTTTGATCTTGGGCAACTCCTTGATTCTCTTTCCACATTCTCTTAGGTGAACATTCACTCTCCAACTACTTGAACTTCAGACTTTTCTTAGTGGCAACACTCTCCTCTCTATCCCACCCTCACAGGGGGTAACTCTTCGGATCTTATTCATCTCCGCTTCTCTCTTAGCCACTAATACTACTGTCATACCAGCCATATCTGATCACTCAATTGTTTCCACCACCATCTCCTTTCCACCCTCCGACCTTTCCTCAGGGCTTGCTTCACCCATTACTAAAAGGAAATGTAAACCTTGTGCCATTCCCCCCTTTCTCACGAACCTACAGTTCTCACTCTCCTCCTTCACACTCAATGCCTCTTCCACCAACACTGTAATTTGAATTGGTCACTGCCTTCTCCAGCTTCCAATCCCTCCCACTGCTTACTTTCACACCTAAGTCTCAGCATCCTCAACCATGGGTCACCCCATTCAGATGCTCTCTCCGCACAGACATATATCGGCTTCTGCGCAAATGGAGGCATACCCACTTGCACAAAGACGTGCAAATCTAACTCTCTGCCCTGAACTCTCTGAAGTCCACACTTGATAGACCAAAAAGGGAGTTCTACCTAACCCTCATTAACTTTCACTCTTGCCATCCTCGCCGGCTGCATCCTAAACTCATTCCTCTTAAATCGATGACTATCAACTCCTCTCCCACAGCTAATGATCTAGCTGAATACATTGTTGCAAACATTTCCAAAATGAGAGACTCTCTCCTGACCTTCCTCACACTCCCTCCTCCTACATTTTACACTCTGCGTCCTCTACCATCATCCTCTGCTACTATCTCCCATTTTAGTCACACTAATACTGACAAAGTGCTATCTCTACTGATAAATGCTAACCCCTATTGTTCCGTATCAGACCCTCTTGCTCCTCATCTAGTCAAGCCTTTTGCCCCTGTAGTAGCCTCTCACCTCGCTGAACTCTTCAACCTGTCCTTGGACACTGCTTGCTTTCCTTCTGCTTTCAAAACAGCCACGGTCATCCCACTCCTAAAAAAGCAAGTGGCTGACCCGAACCTACCGGCTAACTTTCACCTTGTGTCTCTCCTTCCGCACTGCTCTAAACTGCTCGAAAGGGTTGTGTTCAACCATCTTGCCAATTACTTACACATCCACCACCTTCAAGATACCCTACAAGCAGGTTTCCACTCCTATCACTACACGGAAACTGCTCTTATGAATATGTCCAATTTCATTGCCTCTGCTAAGCACTCAAACCTATTCTCTATCCTAATTCTCCCTGTCCTTTCTGCTGCCTTTCACACTGTCGATCACTCTGATCTCCTTAATACTCTCTTTTTTCTTTGGATTTGCGATCAAGCCCTTGTCTGGATTGAATCCTACCTTGCACCGCACTAATTCTCTGTCTCCTGGAGAACCAACACCTCTCGACTCACTCCTCCAACTGTTGGTGTTCCACAAGGCTCTGTCTTGGGTCCGCTTCTATTTACACTCTACACCTCTGTTCTTGGGGCACTAATCTCCTCCTTTAGGTTCTCGTACCAACTCTTCAAGGACAACACTCAAATCTTCTTCTCTTTTCCTGAACTCTCCTTTGATCTCTGTATCACCATTTCCAACTGTCTCTCTGGCATTAAATATTGGATGGCTTTACACTCTCTGTTGTTAAGCTCTACCTAAACAGAGGTGCTCTTGTTCCCTGCCAAAAGCTCTCTCTCAGTTCTTCTTCTACCTTTCCAGTTCCCACCTGAGCCTCTCCCCTATTCTACAGCTAGAAACATCAGCGTAATTGATTACCCATCTCATACCTTCTATACTTTCATCTCCAAAACTGCAACATTAGCTCGCCTAAACTTTCTAAATATTAGAAAAATCAGGCATCTCCTTCCTTTTAACACCGCCAAGCATCTCTTAACTCTTGTCTTCTCTAGACTGGACTACTGTGTCAGCACCCTGTTTGGTCTTCCCAACTATATTTTCTGTCCTGGCGACAAGATCATTAACTTTGTTACCGGGACTCTAGTTGAACTCCCTCACTTCACACCTACTTCCTTCTACCGTCACCAGGCTGGATGGCTGACGATGCCAAATAGGGCCAGATTTAAAATTGTTCTCCCTTGTTCACAAATCTATCCATGGTAAGGCACCACTGTATCTATCCTCCCCTATCCAACTCTACAAGCCTTCACGTAATCTCAGCTATGCCTCCTTGACTACCCTCGTGGCTCCTTGCCCTCCCTGTGCTCCTTCTCGCTTATGCTCGTTCTCTATCCTTCCTACACTTGCATGGAATTCTCTTCCCCCACACATCCTAGAAGCAGTCCACACAGATTTGTTTGAAACCAAACTAAAAGCCTACCTCCTCGCCTCCGAATTACCCTCTTAACCTACCTCTCATCTGCCTGCTAGCTAACATTTTTCCCTCGCCTCTAATCTGCCTCTGTCCCTCACTTCCTCTGCCTCCACTCTAGCCCTTCACCCATCATGGTCACATCCCGAGCACAGGGCGGCGTACCACCTACCTGCACTTAAAAATCTCCAATGTTGGTTGTCCTTAATCTCTGTATGTCCACTGATGTGTTGTCCCGGTGACTGTTCCATTTACTCCCTCCAGAACCTGTTCAGAATGTCCCTCAAATCGCCCCTTCGTAAGAAGCTCACTGCTTTCCGTAAAATCTGATTTCTTTTATATTGTACGTTCTTTTGGGATCTAAATAGAATTTTTCCTCCTGTATAAATAAATAAATAATAAAAGGAGAGGTTGGCCTCGTGTAAAATGGCTCTGTCAGAACCTATGGATCTACAAGTGGAGTGAAGGATAAGTACGCCAGGAAACAATCGTCTGCTTACAAGAACTCCTAACGCAAGAACATCACACTAAGGGAACGGCCCCCTCCACCGCTCCCCACTGCTGCAAACAAGGGTAGCCCCTGCTTTCTACTGAGCAAGGTCCTGGCTAGCTGACGGTGACCCATTTGTGAAATATGGCGTTTGGAGTTGAGGTCAATAAGGGGCTGGTAGGCCAAACATTCATCACCATGCCTGTGTGGATACAGGGGACGAAGGCTCTGACAGGAGTCATGAGCCGGAAAACATTAGCAGCGCACGGGTCATTTGTTTGATTTGAGAATTATAAAAGGCGACCCTTGACAATATGCAAATGCACGCAGCCGAACGCGCTTTGGTGCAATGGGCAGCGTTGAGAGCTAGGGCGGGCGGCAAGTCCCCAGGCTTTGTGTCAAGTGGGAGGCTTAGGCAGAGCAATTGGCAGCTGTGGAGAAACAAAGCAAATGTCACCGTGTCATCAGTAAGATACTGCTTTCTTCTGTGGCACATTATACAAAATGCATTTCCAGTTTTAACACTCACGCCACTGCAGTGGAGGGGCATCAGGGTCAGCTTTATCCAGGCCTGCTCTTTTCAACACAACTTTTCATGCTGGGATTTATAGAAAAATAATATAAGGAGAGAAAGGTTGCATTGATATTTGCTCTGCTAATACACCGAACGTGTGTTAAATAATTATAATCACATGATACCAAAAGCTTTCCAATGGCAATAACGTGTGCACCATAACGACCCGCCTTATGCCACATGCATTGAAATCTTCGGCACAGATCTTCTCTTAACCTACACATTTTAATGGTTTGACTCCTTCAGCAGTGCAGTGTGTGTCTACAGGGATGCGGAACCGCCCCCACGTTCGGACATTGACTATGCCACTGGCCATACTCTTTCAGATTCTCTACACATTGGAAGGTCTTGTGGCATGGTGAATTTCCGACTTCTGCACCCATGCAGTGTGTGTCTGCAGGGATAAGGACACGCCACACCAGCTCGGACATTGACTATGCCACTGGCCATACTCCTTCAGATTATCTACACATTGGAAGGTCTTGTGGCATGGTGAATTTCCGACTTCTGCACCCATGCAGTGTGTCTCTGCAGGGATATGGACACGCCACACCAGCTCGGACATTGACTATGCCACTGGCCATACTCCTTCAGATTCTCTACACATTGGAAGGTCTTGTGGCATGGTGAATTTCCGACTTCTGCACCCATGCAGTGTGTGTCTGCAGGGATAAGGACACGCCACAACATCTCGGACATTGACTATGCCACTGGCCATACTCCTTCAGATTCTCTACACATTGGAAGGTCTTGTGGCATGGTGAATTTCCGACTTCTGCACCCATGCAGTGTGTGTCTGCAGGGATAAGGACACGCCACAACATCTCGGACATTGACTATGCCACTGGCCATACTCCTTCAGATTCTCTACACATTGGAAGGTCTTGTAGCATGGTGAATTTCCGACTTCTGCACCCATGCAGTGTGTCTCTGCAGGGATATGGACACTCCACACCAGCTCGGACATTGACTATGCCACTGGCCATACTCCTTCAGATTCTCTACACATTGGAAGTTCTTGTGGCATGGTGAATTTCCGACTTCTGCACCCATGCAGTGTGTCTCTGCAGGGATATGGACACGCCACACCAGCTCGGACATTGACTTTGCCATTGGCCATACTCATTCAGATTCTCGACGCATTTGAATGTCTTGTAGCATGGTGAATTTCTGACTTCTGCACCTGTGTCTGCAGGGATGAGGGAACGCCAAACCAGCACTGACTGAGACTATGCTACTGGGCATACTCATTCAGATTCTCTACACATTTGAATGTCTTGTGGAATGGTGAATGTCAGACATCTGCACCCGTGCAGTGTGTCTCTGCAGGGATGCAGAAACCCCGCACCAGCACAGACATTGACTATGCCGCTAGGAATACTCATTCAGATTATCTACACATTTGAGTGCCTTGTAACATGGTGAATGCCTGACTCCTGCATCCATGCAGTGTGTGAGTTTGCAGGGATGAGGGAACGCCACACCAGCACAGACATAGACTATGCTACTGGGTATACTCATTCAGATTATCTATACATTTGAATGGCTTGTGGCATGGTGAATGTCTGTCTCCTGCATCCACGTAGTGTGTGTCTGCAGGGATGTGGGAATGCCACACCAGCTCGGATATTGACCATGCCACTGGGCATACTGATTAAGATTCTCTACAGATTTGAATGTCTTGTGGCATGGTGAATGTCTGAGTCCTGCACTGGTGCAGTGTGTTTCTGCAGGGATGTGGGAACGCCACCCAAGCTCGTACATTGCCTATGCGACTGGGCATACTTATTCAGATTCTCTACACATTGGAAGGTCTTGTGGCATGGTGAATTTCCGACTTCTGCACCCATGCAGTGTGTCTCTGCAGGGATATGGACACGCCACACCAGCTCGGACATTGACTATGCCACTGGCCATACTCCTTCAGATTCTCTACACATTGGAAGGTCTTGTGGCATGGTGAATTTCCGACTTCTGCACCCATGCAGTGTGTGTCTGCAGGGATAAGGACACGCCACAACATCTCGGACATTGACTATGCCACTGGCCATACTCCTTCAGATTCTCTACACATTGGAAGGTCTTGTGGCATGGTGAATTTCCGACTTCTGCACCCATGCAGTGTGTGTCTGCAGGGATAAGGACACGCCACAACATCTCGGACATTGACTATGCCACTGGCCATACTCCTTCAGATTCTCTACACATTGGAAGGTCTTGTAGCATGGTGAATTTCCGACTTCTGCACCCATGCAGTGTGTCTCTGCAGGGATATGGACACTCCACACCAGCTCGGACATTGACTATGCCACTGGCCATACTCCTTCAGATTCTCTACACATTGGAAGTTCTTGTGGCATGGTGAATTTCCGACTTCTGCACCCATGCAGTGTGTCTCTGCAGGGATATGGACACGCCACACCAGCTCGGACATTGACTTTGCCATTGGCCATACTCATTCAGATTCTCGACGCATTTGAATGTCTTGTAGCATGGTGAATTTCTGACTTCTGCACCTGTGTCTGCAGGGATGAGGGAACGCCAAACCAGCACTGACTGAGACTATGCTACTGGGCATACTCATTCAGATTCTCTACACATTTGAATGGCTTGTGGCATGGTGAATGTCTGTCTCCTGCATCCACGTAGTGTGTGTCTGCAGGGATGTGGGAATGCCACACCAGCTCGGATATTGACCATGCCACTGGGCATACTGATTAAGATTCTCTACAGATTTGAATGTCTTGTGGCATGGTGAATGTCTGACTCCTGCACTGGTGCAGTGTGTTTCTGCAGGGATGTGGGAACGCCACCCAAGCTCGTACATTGCCTATGTGACTGGGCATACTTATTCAGATTCTCTACACATTTGAATGTCTTGTGACATGGTGAATGTCTGACAGTGTGTGTCTGCAGGAATGCCGGCACACAACACCACCACAGGCATCGACTATGCCACTGGGCATACTGATTCAGATTCTTTACACGTTTGAATACCTTGTGGCATGGTCAATGTCTGACTCCTGCGCTCGTGCAGTGTGTGTCTGTGGGGATGCGGGAACGCCACACCATCTCGGACATGGACTATGCCACTGGGCATATTCAGTCAGATTCTCTACACTTTTTAATTTCTTGTGGCATGGTGAATGTCAGACACATGTGCAGTGTGTGTCTGCAGGGAGTACCAGGTGGAGATCATGCACTGAATGCATGTGTGCGGTCAAGGGAGCTGGTATCCAAGCGGTCCCAAGCTCTCCTACTCCTAACCACTTGCAAGAAGTAATTACTATTATTTAGCAACACATCCGAATGTATGTCTGGTTAACAGACGGTTATTCGGACAGTCACTAGACTACCCTTGATGCCATCTACCATCTATTTTACATCCTAGGTGAAGCCTCTCATACCCCCCACCCTCCGAAAATTTGAATCCGATTTCTCTGCAGATGACACAAGACGCTCCAGATAGACATCCCCTCGGCATCATGCTTTGTGTCTTTTAAAGTATTTAGACACTTGTTCCAAATTATGAACTGCCAAACTGCTCAGGGGAGCAAAAAGCTCATCTTATTTGGGTTGAAGTACACTCCCCTGCAATTCTGTATTTTGCGCCCATTCACAAAAACTGAATGTGAACAGTTGTTGTTGCAGAGAATTTTATTTAATTAGTTATGCTAAAAACATATTAAATATTGTTATTCAAATGTGCTTGCCTCAAAACATAAAGCACACTCTTCTTCTTCCACCCTTTGAAGACATGTTGTTGCTTTTACATTTATTGGGTTTGATTTTGGAAATGGTAATTCCATCTTCCCCTTTTTTGGCAAAAGTTTGGAATTCGTATCTTGGATTACGAATATGTCTCTGGGATATTAAGTGTAGGTAAACTCAAGGTGAAGGTGATGGGATTATAGGGCCATGGATAACAGCATTCCAAACAGTGACAGAGCTATAGCACACAATCACCAGTCAAAGCAACTTCAAAAATGAAGTTTGAGCGTACACTGGACGCCTGGGATTGGGTTTCTAATTACGATCATATAGAGACATTAAGATGCTATCCAAGACACAGTATGCTCAATTATACATTTATAAAACCTGAACGTTATTTGGTCTTGTCCTTCTGGTCTGGTGAGAAGGTTGGATCAATTACACCTAATTGATCATTTACCAACAATGTCTACTTTGGGCCCTCAGTTGGGGATCTCGTCAGAGGGCAGCTATTGCCTTCTGTGTTGTATACATCACATCCCCGAAACGGCTCAATACTTGCTGACCTCGTGTGCATCAACAACACACCTGTATATGCATAGCTTGAAAGGGTTTGTGCATAATGTTGCCTCTATGCAAGTTGATGCTTTCTGGGGATACTGCCTCGATTCTGGGAACATGCATCTTATCCTTTTCATATGTGGTCTTTAGAGTGTGATTGAAGAGAGTTTAACGTCGCTGGAATTATTTGCTCTCTATTACTCTCTATTATGTTTGTTTTTTTTAAACTAAAATGCCTCTAATTGCTGTGCATGTAATTATTTCATTTGGGAGTTTAGTTTTTCATTATTGTGAAGGTTTATAATGATATTTTTTCTTATAATGTATGTATGTGGAAAGTTATTTTGAACTATTGACCCATTATATATAAAAATGAATATGCTGATGCTGCAATAGCGAGGCCACAGTTAAGGTTACATGACACTTTACATGAGATGGGGGATGTGAAAGCTGTTTCCTTTGGTAATTTTTGACTTTGTCCATCACATACCCCATTTGACAAACAAAGAGTTTGGCCACATCTAAAGACACATGCCAGAATGTGTGTGAAATTTGATAAACAGATTTACGGGTTGAAAAGCCAGGTGTTTAAAAAGTAGTTTTTTGCATGACGTGTTCCATAGGCCGAACACAAACTATTTTTTTGCGACGTATATCTGCAAATTGCTTCGATCTTTGAGGTTTCAGCATACACTTACCCCTTAACCGGAAATGGTGCCCACCACAACAGTTTTGAAAATGTACTCCGGCAAACTCGATATTTTCACTTTTCATAATTTTCAAAAAGTATCTTTAACTTAGACATGTACTGTGCAATTGCATACATACAAAGAGTACTTTGGTTATGTGCATGAATGACCTGTGCATCAGCCAAACCTATGACAAACAACTGGATTTGCTCCGATATATGCTTAGTTAGGGATGATGACTGCGCTATCAAACATACCTGCAGCCACAAAATGGCTTAACTTTGGACCTACACAGAAAGCCTGGTCAGCACAATAAATCGTATGCATATGAAGTACAAATACTGAGTCTGAACAAAGTCCATCACACCCCAAATTGAACCTTAACTCACACTACACCACTACTCGAATTAAATTGTAGGTAGCTCACATTAGTACTGTAGGTAAAGTGATTCTTGTGAAGTAGGTCTGTGGTGGGAATTAAGGTTCAATTTGTAGTTTGATGGCATGTGTTTGGACTCGTTCTTCAGTAACTTTAACACTGGGATGTCCAACGTTTATAGAGATCAATATTTATAAGTAGTAACCCTAAATCTGTGTTAAAACATTTTCCAGCCAATTTTTATTACTGGACTTTTCGTTTGGGCAAACAAAAACATCCCAAGATGTACAAAGGATAACCAACCGGCAAATGAGAATTTTTGGTTGAAGCCTTATCAGCAACTTAATTCTAGACAGCTATAGAAGTCACGCAGCAGTGGAAAAATGTTTTCAAGAATGATTCTGCCGTGGTAGACTTCTTAGTGAGTCTTAAGGTTTTGGGCCTAAGCCGGGGGTAGGGGGTGGGGAAGAGTTGGTATTAGCTGGCTTGTGCCAGAGGTTGAACAACAAGACTTTTGGATAAAGGCATGTTGTAGCAAAAGGTGCTTTCAAACACAAAAGCATTGAGCGGCGCTGATGCTGAGGATATGAGAGGGGCATCCTTACCTTGGTCACATGATGACTCCTTTTCACCTTCTACCTTTAGACATTTTTCATGCTGCAGCCTAAGTCCGAATTCTACGAAAAAGATTTCTTGCGCTTAGAATGTGTATAGAAGTTAGTCTGCAGATGTTTTCTTAGCGTGGACAACTTGATTGATTTGATCATCAATTTTCTTGCTGGACACCAATAGAAAATCACTTCTCCAGTATGGGGGGTGTCTGGCATGGATTCACATTCTCATGGGTCTCGGGAGGATAGCTTGGGGGCAACATGCTCGCCTTGGAATCAAGACGACACGGAAGCACTATAGGTTTGATCCCCGGGTCGGCGCTTAGAAACCTCTGGGCATTAAGCGTGATATAAATAACCTATCATATCATGAATATTCCCCGTCATCAGGCTGGGAATCCTTGGTAAAAGAAAAACAGTTTCACTTTCACTTACAAAACTGTATTCCTCCCATAATCCAATGACTGTCCTCTGGGGCATACTGCCCCCAGCCAATGACTGTCCTCTCTCTAAGCCCCTCCGCTGGCAACCATCTTCAGATTTATACCGCATGCTTCAGTTTTGAGAGTCCTCGAGCTACTTCTAGGTTTTTCATGTTTTTTCACGATAAAAGGTTCTATTTTTGTTCCGAAAGAGCCTGTGTGCTCTTCTCTCCATCTGCCAACAGCGGGGATCAGTTGTCAGTGAAGTTCAGCGCCCCTCAAGGGCGAAGATCTTCGAAGTTTACAGAAGCCCATCGGGCCTACTTGGTGCCCTCCGACCATGCCGGAGGAGACGAAAGAAGGAAGATCCCTCTTCAAACTCTGCACCAAGTGTGAGCTCCGAAATGTGTTTGTGGAGGACAAGTACCTTCAATGCCTCTACTGCTTGCATCCAGACCACAAGGAAGGAGATTGCGAGATATGGTGCGGATTCTCCAAGAAGACGACAAAGGACAGGCACAGTAGACAGGCGGTGTAGCCTCTGCCCCGGCGGCAAGGCCTCTGCCCCATGCCCCGAGCAGGGGAATGCCTCACCCAAAGCTGGTCGGTCCGAGGAGTGGGCTTCTTACTCCTGTGAGGGCGCTTGATCCATGGGTGCCCAAGATAAGGCCAAGCACCACAGGTCCGCGTCCACCAAGGTCGCTGCGGAAGCGGGTCCCACAGCAGACAGGGTGCAATAGACATCATCCTCCGCCTCCATTGCCAGCCGGCAATCAACCTCCTCCTCGAAGAGAAAGTCGTCTAACCCGGCTAACCTGTGGGAGAAGACCGACAAGCTGGGGGTGGAGGAGAAGAAGGCGGAGCTGCCCAAGAAGACCTAGGCGGCACAGGAAAAGTCTTTGTCGACGATAGAGCTGGCGGCGGTTGCTCTTTCGAAAGCTAAATGGGCTGACCCTGAGAGGGCAGCCCCCACAGCACCAAAGGTATCCCTCCCTCCGAGGCGAGAAGCTGCCATGGTGACTTTGACAAAGTCTGCCGGCACTTCGGAGAAGGCGACACTGCCTCAGAACCCGGTGCCAGCCCCTCAGGGTGGAAAAAAGGGGGGGCAAGGAGGCCCCGGATCAGTCCCAGGCTGTGGCCCAAGCCATGGAAATTTCATCCATGGAGGACGGAGATATGGAGACCCTACACACAGTCCACGAGGATGTGGCAGAGGACGATGGCGACCACGAGGGCGACGACGACGCACGCCAGTCACGCCGAGGGATGTGTCTGGACAACCCTCCACACATTGGTGTCAGAAATTCAGAAAATGGCCGTTTCCAACAGTTCTCCAGGCCCCCGACCAACCGATGATGAAGAAAAGGTAGCGCCATCTGACACCCCCTTTTCAGCCTCCGCACCTGCATCGCGTTCCACCTCCCTCAGCATGCACGAGTACAGGGACGGATATGGACGACGACAATGTCGTCGGAGCGGGCAGCGGGTCCCAGCAGACTAGGACGTCCCCACCGGACGAGTTGGGATCGTTCCACTCTATGATCGCCAAAGCCTCCGAGCTGTTCCAGCTTGTGCCCAAGGAGACCAGGAGGGTTTCCTGTACCAGAGGTGCGTGTGGGAGGAGAGCCTAGCGATCTTGAAGATCCCTTGCATGGCTCCAGCCAAGCGAGATAGGCTGGAGAATAAGTACCAGGTACCGGAATCCGCTCCGAAGTGCCTGAGGTAGCAACCATCGCCGGATTCCGTGGTTCGGTGACCGCGAGGAAGCGGTCATTAACCCGTCCTCGTCGTCTTCAGTCCCTCCAGGCAGTGATGGTAAGAAGTTGGACGCCATAGGGAGGAAGGTAATCTACACCACAGCGTCTACCATCAAGGCGGCCAACAAACTGGCAATCCTAGCCAGATACCACAGGGATCTGTGATACAAGGTCAGGCTTATTCTGGAGTTCCTCCCCGACAACAAGAGGATGGAGGCGATCGCCCTCTTCCAGGACGGAGAGATAGCATCGCATCACGCCATCACAAATGCGCTGGACGTTGCCAACACGTGGTTCCGCCAGATGGGGAACACTGTCTGACTTCGTCGCCAATGCTGAATGAAGCCCACAAATTTCCATCAGGAGATCCAAACAAAGGTAATGGACATGCCTTTAAACGGAGATAACCTTTTTGGGAAGGCCGTTGTCGAGTCCCTGCAGGCCATCAAGGTGGAGACAGTTATGGCCTGTGCCCTGGGCACCCTCCAACAGCACCACTCTTCCTTTCATTCTTCCAGAGGAAAGTCAGGCAAGTCATCGAAAGGTTTCTCCTCCTTGTACCGTCAGCCTTCCAGATCCACGACCCAGGAAACCCAGAGGGGCCTTTCCCAGGCCTGCGGAGGAGGAGGTTGTTGTTGCCAGCAAGGCAGGGCGCTGACGGCGAAGCAGGCCTGAAACGGCCGAGACGTGGGGCCCCCACCCATGCAACCCGGTGGGAGGTCGACTGACGAAGTTCATCAGCGAGTGGGAAAAGATCACCACTTACAGATGTGTGCTGGACGCTCTCGCCCAAGGACATACCCGGGAATTTCAGCACAGGTGTCTGCAGATCCCGCCGGTGGCACGTCAGAAGCAGCACATCCCTCAGCTCTTGGAGGAAGTACGGGCCATGCGGCGAAAAGGGGCGATAGAGCTGGTTCACCAGCGACTCCAGTGGCTCCGTAGACTACTCCAGATACTTATTGGTAAGAAAAGAGATGGGGGGGGGGCTGAAGGCTCAATCTAGACCTGCGACGACTGAATACGTACCTCAAGTCTCAAAAGTTCAAGATGGTCACTTTGCAGTACGTGCTCGGTGAACTAGAAAGAGGGGATTTCTTGACGTCGCTGGACTTGGAGGACGCCTACTTCAACGTCCCCTTTCCCTGGAAACACCGAAAGTTTCTACTTTTTGTGGTGCAGGGCCAGCACTACCAGTTCAAGGCCCTACACTTCGGCATGAAGCCGGCCCCCAGAGTGTTCACAAAGTGCCAGGCACCGGTGACGGCCCATCTGCATCTACGAGGGATATACGTTTAGCCGTACCTCGACGACTGGCTCATCCAGGCCCGCTCGTGAGAGTAGGTCGTCGGACACACAGAGGCGGCCGTCAAGCTACTGACAGATCTGGGATTCTCCATCAATTATCCAAAGTCCTGCTTGACACCATCGCAGAACGCGGTGTTCCTGGGAGCCAGACTCAATACAGTGTCCTGCCTGGCATCACCCTCGAAGGAGAGGGTTGGGGCCATTCAAGGGAAGGTGCAGCGACTGTTGTCGATGAAGACGTTCACGGTGCTAACCATCAAGTCATTGCTCGGCATGATGTCATCCTGCATCTACCCAATCCGGCTCTGCAAGTTACAGATGTGTCCTCTTCAGGAGTTCCTTGACGCTCGCTCGGTACAAGTGTCCGGAAACGAGTTACATCGGGCGATAAGCTGGTGGGGCGACCGCTCCAACATTGCCCGTGGCATGGGGTTTCAGCACCCTCCACTCCAGGAAACGGTCACGACTGACCCTTCCCTGGAAGGCTGGAGAGTCCACACCTCGAGGCTGCATGCCAGAGGCATGTAGCTGCCAAAGGAGAAGGATCTCCATATCAACATCCTGGAGCATCCAGGAGCTACGGGCAGTGTTCTGGGCCCTCAAGTCATTCCTTCCGTCGCTGAAGGGCAAAGTGGCGAGGATCTTCATGGACAACACCACCATGATGTTCTCCATCAGGAAACATGGGGGCACTCGATACCCGGCCCTCTCCAGGATAGAGCAGGAACTGTGTCGCTGGGCCTTCAGATAAGAAATATTCATTGTGCCCTTTCACCAAGCTGCAGTCAAGAACACCATAGCGGACTCCTTCAGCAGGGAGTTGTGCTCCTGCCACGAGTTGGAACTTCATCAGGACCAGGTGGACCACATCTTTGCCAAGTGGGGCAAGCCACAGATCGATCTGTTTGCGACAGCGGTGAACTCCAAATTCCAGAAGTTCGCTAGCAGATTCCATCAGCCGAGGGGTCTGGGGGACGCGTTCTCCTTCCCATGGGAAGGGATTTTTCTGTACGTGTTTCCTCCGTTGCCTCTCCTGCTACGAGCCATAAACACACTCAGACAGTGTCAGTGCAGGATGATACTCATCGCCCCGTTGTGACCGAGGAAGATTTGGCACCCGGACCTTCTCAGGTTGTTAACGTCGCCGCCGGTCAAGCTACCAGTGGTCCCGGATCTTCGTACCAGAGAAGGAGGCGCAATCCTGCAAATATGAATTGCCAGCAGACTGCAGGGAGGTCCTTGCCAAGGCCAGGACATTGTCAACTCTGAAGTGCTACGGTCACAAGTGGAAGCATTTCATTACGTGGTGCCGATCGCAGAAGATTACCCCTCTGAGGGTCATGGCCCCCAAGATTCTTCCATACTTGCCATCCTTGGCCAAGGCTGGACTGGCGCACGCCTCGATCAAAGTACATCTGGTGGCTATCTCCTAGTATCCCAGGTCTCAGGAACGTCTTCACTGTGGTCTCATCGACTGGTCAAGGAGTACCTCAAAGAACGTTTTTGATCTTTCCCACTGGTGAAGACGCCTGCCCGAGTGTGGGAACTCAATGTGGATCTGATGAGGCTCATGGGGACCCCTTAATCTATTCATCAGGCCCCTCTCATGTTCCTCTCGTGGAAAATGGCTTTCCTTGTGGCCATCACCTCCGCAAGGAAGGTGGGGGAGATAAAGGCCCTGTCCTGCAAACAGCCATAGCTCTCATGATCCATCGATCACGCCCCTTTTGGTCCTCCTGGTCCCTGGCACGTTGGGGGTTACTCGCTGTAGTACACCCAACATGGCCGTATTCGCAGAACGCGGTCTATTGACCTTTACGTCCATGCAGCACGTTCCATAAATTAACCATGCCCCTGCGGCTCCGCGCGTCTCAACGCTATCGTTAGCTGAGGCTAGACGTGCGTCGCGTTGTGCTCCTGGAACTGAGTTGCTGCGCTAATTCCCGGACCCTCTCCTTCTCCTTCCCTTTCCTTGTACCTGTTCTTTCCGTGATCCACGCACACCACCCCCGTGTGCACTCTTCCTTCCTGGTCTTCCTGGAGTTTCTTTGATCCCGGACGAAGAAGCTGAACGAATCCTGGAATCCGACGACGGCCGAGCGGGCTTATACAAGACACGAACAGCACGGGAGAAAACCCTGGCGAAGGATCCCGCAAGGCAACATAAACAGGTGAGAAAACACGAAACCTGTGACAGATTGAGACGACACCTGACTGAATTCGACACACATGGAAGCGGCCATCCAGGACCTAATGCATGGCATGCAAGAGCTGAAGACCGAAGTGCAAAATTTAAAGGCAGAGAACGCCGCCTTAAAGCAATTGGTGTTGTCCCGTGAATCCGCTACGAAAGAGAGTGTAATACTGGGCGGCGTTGTTGATAAATATGATGGTTCCGCAAAGAGTCTTCGTGGATTCATTGACTCATGTTTGGTCCACTTTACTTTCAAGCCTTATTATTTTTCTACACCAAGGGCTAAGGTGGGTTTTATTATTTCGCATCTTTCCGGCAATGCCTTGACCTGGGCCACCCCACTGATTAACTCTGGGGATTCTCTCCTGGATGATTACGATGGCTTCATACAGGCCCTTAAAACCATGTTTGACCGCCCAGAGCAGGTCTACAGTGCCCAGGAACGTCTACTCTACTTTCAAGAAGGAACCCAGGATAGGCTTACGTATGTCACACGCTTCAAAAAGCTGGCTAAAGAGGCGGATTGGTCCCCCCAAGCTTGTTTTACCCTATTTCGAAGAGGGCTAAACGAAGACATCAAGGATGAACTAGCCAGAGTGGCGCGCCCAAGTTCTTATCAGGGCCTAATGGATCTTGCCCTGCAGATTGACTTTCGCATTCAGGAGAGAAAGGCAGAGAAAAAGAAAAGCATGTTGCCACTCCAGAAGAGCCCCATTGGGATACCCTCGAACCCCGAAGGTATTTCCACTTCAAGTAACGAGCCTGAGCCTATGCAGCTAGGGGCCTTCCGTGGACCCATATCCTCCCAAGAAAGAATGCGTAGGATCCATACTGGGTTTTGTATGTATTGTGCATCAGACAAACATTTAGTAAGAGAGAGTGCCCAATAGCCCCCCCACGGCGCTCTGGGAAACGCCAGCTCCCGATCCTAAATGGAGCACAGGTTCGGGAGAGAGATTCCTGCTCCACATCAATTCCATCCTTGAACTCTCCTGGACAAAATTCCTTGGTGATTTTACAGGCCTTCTTATCGCCATCCAAGAAGGAAACGCATCCCATCCTAGCACTGGTGGACTGTGGAGCTATGGGAATTTTCATAGACCAAGAATGGGTTCTTAAACATCATATTCCTTGCGAATCCCGGACTATCATGCAACATGTAGTAGAAGCTATCAATGGAAGACCCCTTTCTTCAGGACCCATAACCCTTCAGACCAAGGACGTCAAACTTGCATAAACCACCATCGAGAAAGGATAACATTTGACATCATCAAGTCGGCCCACTACCCAATGGTTTTGGGAATGCCCTGGCTTAAAAAACACAATCCGTACATCAATTGGGCAGCGGGTTCCTTGTTCCTGGGCTCAGAATTTTGTATGTCCCACTGTTTATTGTCAGACCTTACTCCGACACCATCAGAAGGACCTCCTACGAATCACCAAGGTGCAATCTCTGTCTCAAACATTATCCGGGTTCCGGAGATATACCAGGAATACTCTGATGTATTCTACTCTGCCATTGTCCAGGCGTTACCTCCCCATAGACCAGAAGACTGTGCTATAGAAACAGACCCTTCCGCTGTAATTCCCTTTGGGAGGATTTTCATCTTATCCGAACCTGAAAAGAAAGCCCTTCGAGAATACCTGGATACTAATCTTGCAAATGGCACCATACGACCCTCTAAATCCCCAGCAGGGGCCTCGCTGTTTTTTGTTCCAAATAAAGACACCAAGGAACTCAGACCGTGTCTGAACTATCGAAGTTTAAATCAATGCACCCTTAAGGATCGCCATCCGTTACCCTTGATCTCGGACATTCTGGAGGCAGTAAGGGGCGCAGTTGTTTTCACCAAGTTGGATCTCAGGGGTGCCTACCATCTGATTCGCATTAGGGCAGGAGACGAGTGGAAAACGGACTTTAGAACACCCTTTGGTCATTATGAATACTTGGTCATGCCTTTTGGACTTGCTAATGCTCCGGCGGTCTTCCAACGCTTCATGGATAGGGCGTTCTCAGACATGCTATTCTCCAGCATGGGGTCGGCATGGATTCACATGCTCATGAATATTCCCCGTCGTCAGGCTGGGAATCCTCGGTAAAGAAAAAACCAGTATCAGTTTCGTTTGTGATCTGTCTTTCGTAGTAATAACCAATCACTGGTCTCTGCGTCATACTGACCACAGCCAATGACTGCCCTCTACCTAAGCACCGCCTCTGGCAGCCATCTTCAGATTTTTACCGCACGTTCATGTGTTGGGATCCTCGTGCTATTGCTCTCGAGCGTTAGTACTATTTTTTTTCACGTTTTTTCTCAAAAACTTCGTTTTTTCGGTCAAAAGAGCCTCAAGCTCCACCGACTCTCCATCCGATTAACGGGGACCCGTCGAGCTACGCTTTTGGAGGACTCCAGAAGTTTCTCAGGCCCGGTCATGGCCCAGGAGAAGGGAAGCTCGACGCCCGGAAAGCTGTTCAGGGTCTGCCCTGGATGCCAGCTGCAGAACGTCTTCAAGGAGGACGAACACTCTTTTTGTCTTTACTGCCTACATGAGGACAAGACGCACTTGGAGAAGGACTGTGCGTTTTGCGGCAACATGTCGGAGCGGACCATGAAGGACCGCCATCAACGTCTCGCCAACTGGCTGGAAGGGAAGAGCCCGTCCGGCGAGAAGAAATCTGAGCGGTCTTCTAAGTCCTTTGAGGACGCCCCGGCGACGGGGGTCCAACATAAGGCCAAGCACCGCGAGTCCGCTGGCACCGGGAGCGCCGAACGGTCGGGCTCTACGGGCGCCAGGCTGGGCGCACCCTCCCCGGCACCATCAACCACGAGCCAACGCTCTGGGTCGGGTAAGACGAAGGCTGAGCACCCGGCGAGGCTCCTGGAGAGGCCCCGGTCGAGCTCGAAGGCGGAGGGGGAGCGAGGCAGTGTCCCCCCCCTCAAGGATAAGGCGGTGAGCGCACCTAAGGTGGTGAAGGCCTTAATCCATCCGGCCAAGCCCTCTATCGAAGCTGTCGCGGCGGCCCTGGCTCAGCCTGTGGAGGCTACACCAGCGGTGGCGACCTCGGGGCTCAGAGTCTCCCTGCCACCTCGGAGGGAGTCCTCTTTTGTGCCCATCGATAGGACCCCCGTGAAATCCCCCGTGGGGAAGAAAAAGGGGGGGCAGGGCGTCGTCGTAGATTCGGCCTCAACCTCGGAGGAGGAGCTGGTCGAGGTCTTAAGCCACGGCCTCGGCGTGGAAGAAGACCGGCCCGTCGGGATGGATCCCGACGCAGGTGACGACGACATCGTCGAGGGTACCGACGGGGCCCCTGATCGCCCGCCGGATTCCCCTCTGCCAGCGCCGCGAGACAACTCGGCGGCCATTTTGTTGGCTATACAGTCCTTATGCTCAGAGATAAGGACGAGACTACCGTTGCCGACGGAACCTCTCCCGTCGGGGGACCCAGAACCGGGACCTTCTGGTGTTCCCCCTACCATGAAAAGAAGGATCTACCCTCCGCCTCCTTTTCAGCCGTCGCGCCCCTTCCAGCCCTCCTCCCCGTCCACCCGAGGGGATGATACGGGTACTGACACGGCAGCGACGGGTACGGACGACGAGGTATACGACGAGGATGTACCGTCGTCGCCTCCCACCAGGGCTTCTCTGCCCGACGAGATTGGATCGTTCCACTCCATGATCACCAGGGCATCCAAGCTTTTCCAACTCTGCCCTGAGGAGAAGAAGAAGGAAGGTTTCCTTTATCAGCGGCGCGAGGCCAAGAGGAAGACGGTCCTCGCAGTGCCTCTATTGGACGACATTTGGGATGAGGGCCTCACCCTCCTCAAGAACCCTTCCACGACGCCAGCTAGAAGAGACCGGTATGAGAAAAAGTACCGGGTCCCGGACACGGCCCACCGGTGCCTCCGGGCGCAGCCTACCCCGGACTCCGTCGTCTCCGCGGCGGCCAGGAAAAAAGCGGGGGGGGCTGCGGCCTCCACATCGACTTCCCCACCGGACGGCGAGGGAAAGAAATTGGACGCTATGGGACGCAGAGTCATCTCGTCTGCAGCGACGACGATTAAAGCGGCCAACGCCTTGGCTATCGTGGCCCGCTACGACAGGGAGCTCTGGTACAAACTGGCTCCCCTGCTGGACTTCTTGCCGGACGACAAGAGGGCAGAGGCCCTGGAGATCCTGCAGGAAGTTGAGGTGGCTTCGGACCACGCCATTACCGTTGCGACGGACATCGCCGACACTGGGTTCCGCCAATTGGGCAACGGCGTTTGCCTTAGGCGGCGTGGATGGCTCAAGGCTACGGACTTCCGTCAAGACGTTCAGACCAGAGTCCTGGACATGCCCTTCGATGGGAACAACCTGTTTGGCAAAACAGTGGACGACTCCCTTCAGGCCATTAAAGCGGACACCGAGACGGCCCGGGCCCTTGGAGTTCTGCAACAACGACGGACGCCCTTTCGGAGCAGCGGAGGCAAGGGCGCCTCCAAAGGTTCCGGCGGCGGTTTCTCCACCTACCGTCAAGCGGCCCGCTCGTCGTCTCAGGAGGCCTACAGAGGACGAGGCAAGTCTGGCGGACCCCGCCGTCGTCGCCAAGGAGGTCAAGGCGGCAAAGCCTCGTCGAAGCAGGATTGAACCGGCCGTGGGGTCGGGCCCCCACCGAAGCACCCCGGTGGGAGGCCGGCTGGCGAGCTTCGTCAGCGTGTGGGAGTCCATCTCCACCGACAGTTGGGTGCTGGACGCCTTGGCCCGGGGCCACGCGCTCGAGTTTCGAAGAAGGTGTCCGCGCGCCCCCCCCGTGGCCAGGAAAGAACTTCACGTCCCTCAACTTCTCCTGGAGGTAAAGGCGATGCTCAGGAAGGGCGCCATCGAACTCGTCCCAAAGAGGCTTCGGGGCTCCAGAGTTTACTCGAGATACTTCCTCGTGAAGAAGAAGACGGGGGGATGGCGCCCCATCCAGGACCTGCGACGTCTGAACAAGTGCATCAAGGCGCAAAAGTTCCGGTTGGTCACCCTCCAGCACGTCCTGGGTCAGCTGGAGGAAGGAGACTTCCTGTCGTCGTTGGATTTGGAGGATGCCTACTTCCATATTCCCATCCTAAAGGGGCACCGAAAATTCCTCAGGTTTGTGGTCCAAGGGCGTCATTACCAGTTCAAAGCCCTCCCCTTCGGACTACGGTCGGCACCCAGGGTGTTCACCAAGTGCCTCGCACCGGTGGCGGCGCAGCTGCGCCACGAAGGGATCCACGTCTGTTTCTGGGAGCGAGGCTCAACACAGTGTCCCTTCTGGCCTCCCCGTCGGAGGAGAGGACCAGGACCATCCTGGGCAAGGTGCAGCAGATGTTGGTGGCCGACGCGGCCAAGGTGAGGTCCATCAAGTCCCTCCTCGGAATGATGTCTTCCTGCATCTACCTCATTCCCATGTGCAGGCTCCGGATGCGCCCGTTGCAGGAGTTCCTGGACGCGCGCTGGATCCAAACGACGGGCAGCTTCGAGGAAAGGATCACACTCGATGAGAGTTTCCGACGAGCGATCCGGTGGTGGGGCACCCGCGCGCATCTGACGGCGGGCATGGACTTCCAGACCCCAGCCCACCAGGAGACAGTGACCACGGATGCCTCCCTGGAAGGGTGGGGAGCGCACACCGAAAATCTGCACGCAAGAGGCCTTTGGCTCCCGACGGAGAAATCCCTACATATCAACGTCCTGGAGCTCCGTGCAGTGTTTTGGGCCCTCAGGTCCTTCCTTCCGTCCCTCAAGGGCAAGGTGGTGAGGATCTTCACCGACAACACCACCACCATGTTTTACATCAGGAAACAGGGCGGAACCAGGTCCCCAGCACTGTCCAAGGAGGCGCAGGACCTGTGGCTTTGGGCCGTCGCCCAAAGGATGTTTCTGGTGCCGTTTCATCTGGCAGGGATAAAAAACACCATCGCCGACTCGCTCAGCAGGGAGCTGCGCTCGTGCCACGAGTGGGAGCTACGGCAGGATCTAGTGGATCGCCTCTTCCGACGGTGGGGCACACCCCAGATCGACCTGTTCGCGACGGCGACGAACTCCAAGTGCCTGAGGTTCGCCAGCAGGTTTCCCCAGGCGAGGAGCATGGGCGATGCTTTCTCGTTCCCCTGGGAGGGCCTGTTCCTCTACGCGTTCCCTCCTTTGCCACTGCTAATCCGGCTTGTCAACCAGCTCAAGAGGTCACGGTGCAGGATGATCCTCGTCGCACCTGCGTGGCCGAGGCAGATATGGTTCCCGGACCTTCTGGACTTGTCAGCGTCCCCGCCAATCAAGCTGCCGGTGGACGCGGATCTACTCTCCAGGGAAGGCGGCGCCATCCTCCACTACGACCCGAAATCGCTGAACTTGCAGGCCTGGCTCCTGCAGCGCTAGAGTTCGGAGGATACGAGATACCGGCCGACTGCAGAGAGGTTCTTGCAAAGGCCAGGGCGTCCTCCACTCTTAAATGCTACGGACACAAATGGAAGAGGTTCTCTGTCTGGTGCCACGCACAGAAGATTTTTTTTTTTTTTAAATATATTTTTATTTTATCTCAACCAAACAACATTACAACGAAACATAAATAAAACACTTCAAACAACAAAACCAAACGAACAAAAAGTAAGGCACTGCAATCCCCATCCCTCCCCCCTATGAGCCTGTAGAGTGTTCGCCATCAGTGTCCGTTCCGTGCGGTGGGGCCTCATCGCTCTCAAGTCCAGCCGAGGCCAATCCCGCACCAAACAGCTCAGCTAACAACAACTTCCATGCCGTGAGAGAGCCTGTTTCTTCCCCATCCCCTGCCATACTGCCATCTTGCCACGCTATCGTTTCGGCATCCGCCCATTTTTGGAGATCCCGCCACAAGACCTCCACTCGCGGCTTGTGACATTTCTTCCACTCCATGGCTATCCTACGTTTGGCAAGCACATAGGCCAGATCCTTAAGTTTATCAACATGTCGAAGCTTACGCGCCCTGGGATACCCTCCCAGCAGACAAGCCCAAGCCGAATCCACCTTAAGTGTGATACCCCTCCCTGCCAGCCTCCGCGCCACTTCACCCCAGTAAGTTGCAATCACTGGGCACACCCAGAACATATGTATCATGTCCGCATTCTCTTCGTTACACTTGGGGCACGCCTGGCGCCCACTACCTGGGAATTTGGAAATTCTAAGGGAGGTCATATATGCCCTGTGCGTAATATAGAGCTGTATCTGCTTAAACCTGGCGTTCCTCGATACCTTTTTGTGGTACCCCAGGGCGCGCTCCCACATCCCATCCGACATCGGGGCCCCCATCTCCGCTTCCCACTCCAGTCTCAGGTGCCCTAAATCCTTCCCGACCTTTGTCATCAACATCTCGTACAACCTAGAGACCTTGTGTCCGCCCTCTGATGCGTCATACATCGTCTCCAGCGTGGCATCCGGTTCATCGGCCAAAGTAGATTCGGGCCACGTGCTCCGGACCTCCCGGACCACCCTGTGATATGTTACATATTGACCCCTGTGTAGTCCCGACCCTGCCTCCAGTTCATCGAACTCCATCAGGGTCCCATCCTGCCAGATGTCGCCCATTGTAATCAATCCCACTGACTCCCAATACGTCCGGATAATAGTTCTCAGCTGCCCGTCCTCCTTTGCCAGGGCGATCAGAGGGAACTGCGGCATACACGGCGAGGGGTCACCCATCATCCGACAGGCACGCCGCCATATGTTCCTGCCAAGGGCCAGCATCTTAGGACGCTCTCTCATCCATGAGCCAGTCACCCAAATCACCTCCCGCAGATAGAAGGGGGAACAGTCTTTCCCTAGCAGCCTATGTTCGGGGGTCTCTTCATCTGAAAGCCACCTGGCCACATATTGCAGTTGCGCCGCGATATAATAGGCCTCAAAGTTCGGCAGCTTCACGCCACCTTTCTCGTAAGAGTTCTGCAATTTCCATAATGCGACCCTGTTGCGCGTGCCGTGCCACAGGAAATTCCTACACACGCTATGTAACCTAGCGAAAAACTTCCTAGGTATCATATACGGGATGTTATTAAAATAATGCAGGAGCCTGGGCAGCACCACCATTTTAAGCATAGCTCCGCGACCCATCATTGCTAAAGGCAATCTTTCCCAGAACCTCATGCACCTCTCAATCTTTCCCACAGCTAGTTCAGTATTATACTTGTGTTCTTCCTCGGTCATGTGATACACGTCAATGCCCAAGTACCGGAAGGAGCTTGTTGCCCACGGAATCCGCAGCACCGGCAACCTCTCCGCCGGTATCCCCACATAACTGCCCAACGGGAATAATACGGATTTCTGAGGGTTAACCGCTATGCCGGACAACCAGGCGTACCTCTCCAATACCTCCAAGATATACTGCAAATTCTCTTCCGGATGTTTCAAGTATAACAGCATATCGTCTGCATACAGGGATATAAGATGGCACTCTCCTCCCACATCTATGCCCACCGGATCATACTGCTGCCGGAGGTAAACTGCTAAGGGTTCGAGGGCCAGTATGTACAACATTGGGGACCAAGGACATCCCTGCCTGGTACCTCTGCCTAACTGCCATCTGTCTGACACTACTGCACCCGTACGGACCCTAGCCAGAGGCGCACTATATAATAGCTCGGCCCACCTCATGTAGCATGGTCCCAGTCCGAACTGCCCCATAGCCGCTAGCAGCCATGGCCATCGGACGGAGTCGAACGCTTTAACCGCGTCCAGCGCCACTATTGCCATTTCGCTGTCCTCACTGCCCCCCCATTCCACCACCCTGTGAAGGCGCCTGTGATTGTGAGTGATATTCCTGTTCGGGACATAGCCCGTCTGGTCAGGACGGATCAGCTTGCCTATTACCCTCCGCATTCTGGCTGCCAGGACCGCTGTCAGGATCTTGTTGTCCTGGTTCAGCATCGACAGGGGCCGGTAGGAGCCACAATCATGCCCCGGTTTATTGGGTTTGGGGAGCGGTACTATAATCGCCTCCCTGAGTGATTCCGGCAGCCGCCCCACCTCGAACGCTTCATTAAACATCTCCAGCATGGGCGGGAGCACCTCCTCCCCATACGCTTTATAAAATTCACTGGGGAACCCATCTGCACCTGGGGCCTTACAAGTGGGCAGCTGCCGCACAATCTCCTGCAGCTCCTCCAGAGTGATTGGAGCATCCATCTCCTCTCGCTCTTCGTCACTTATCTTGGGCAGGCCTATGTCTTCAAGTACTACCTCTATCTCCTCCCGGCTTCCCCCCTCTCGATCCTCATATAATGCTTGATAATATTCTGCGAATGCTCCATTCACCCCTTCCTGGGTGTCCTGCTCCACTCCCTTTTCAGTGATAACTGATCGGATCTGGGATCTTGGGGTCTCGCTCTTATACAACCAAGCAAGAAGCCTGCCCGTCTTGTCTCCCCCGGCATGCAACCTCTCAATGTACTTCCTATAATTCAGATTACAAAGCCTGTCCCAATGTTCTGCGCACCTCTGTTGAAGATTAATGACCTCCTCCATGTCCGTCCCCCCCTCCCCCAGCTCTCTCTCCAACTCAATCTCGGCTCTACGCAGATCTGCCAGGACTCCTCCCATTAATCCTTTGGATTTAGCAATGGCAACCCCCCTCATTACAACCTTAAAGGCCTCCCACAAAGTGCCAGCCGACTTGACGCTACCTGTGTTTGCTTCAAAATAAGCAACAATCTCCTCCCTCGCTTCCTCTCTGAAGACTGGATCCCTGAGCGCTTCCGCCCTAAGGCGCCATGTTGGAATACGCGCACGTGGGGGACAAAGCTGCCAACGCATGACCAGGGGCGAGTGGTCCGAAAGGACTCTCGCCCTGTAGTCTATCTGGTCACACTCCGCGACAACGTCTGGAGTGGCGAAAAAGTAATCCAGCCTTGTGTGTAACTGGTGCGGGGCCGAGTAATGTGAATATTGCCTCACGCCAGGGTGTCTCGTCCTCCACACGTCTGCCAGGCCAAGGTCTACCAGCAGCGCCTGCAGTACCCTAGCCGCCGGGCTGGGCCTGTCCACCCTGTCATCTGACCTGTCCTCCTTGGGGTCTAGTACACAATTAAAGTCCCCTCCCCAAATCACAGGACCCCCCATCCCCTCACCCAGTCTAGTGGTCAGTGTCCTGAAGTATGTCGCTGTGTCACGGTTGGGGGCGTAAGTATTTATAACGCACACTACTTTATTTTCCACAAGCCCCCTTACCATGACCAGCCTCCCATCAGACTCCACAACCTCCCCAAGTAGCTTAAACGGGACATGTGGTGCAACCCAAATCAGCACACCTCTAGCATAGGCAGAATATGTAGATCCAACTACAGTCCCTCTCCACTTTCTCCCCACCAGTTCCAGTTTATCCTGTGTCAGATGTGTCTCCTGTAACAAGGCGATATCTATCTTTTGTCTTTTTAAGTACAACATGACCTTATTACGCTTAAGGTAGCTGTTAAGCCCTCTAACGTTCCACGTTAGTATCCTAAGGTCCCCCATGATGCATCAGTAGCTCCCATCCCTCTCCCAGGTCCACTCGCCTCCCCCCTACCGCAACGGCCCCCATCCCCAGTTTCTCTCCCAGGCTCATATAAAAACTGACCCACCCCACCCCCCTACCCCAACCAACTGCCCAGCTCCATCCTTGGATCTCAGGCATCCCTGTGTTCGGTTCTCTCTGGAACCCAAGTAGAGAACCCGACAGGGTGTCACCCCACACACCGTGACTAACCTAAACTCAAACTGGGGTACAACACATACACTACCATAACAAAGTCCCACCGACTATATTCCAGTCCCAATATTCATTGCCCAACCGGGCCCGCAGCGTCACTTATCTCTTCCATCCGCCATCCGCTCATCTGGCTCTTGAGGACAATTTTGTGCATCGAGCCATTCCATGGCCTCCTCCGGAGTGTCAAAAAACAGTGTCTTAGTCTTAAAGAATATCTTCAATCTGGCCGGGTAAAGCAACATATACTTATACCCCGCTGCTCGCAATCACCTCTTGACCGCCCCAAAGTTCATGCGACTACGCTGCACTTGCTGGGTGTAGTCGGGGTAAGCAGTGATGGTCGCCTCTCCTCGCTGTATGGTACCCCCCTTATGAAAGTACTCAAGGATCCTTTCCCGGTCCCGATAGTTAAGGATCTTGGTGATCACAGGCCTAGGTGGGTTCCCCGGCGGTGGTCTTCTGTTCAAGGCCCTATGCGCCCTCTCCACCGCAAACCCCTGCGACAGGGCTCCCCCAGTGATCTCCTGCAGCAGCAAGTTCTCGATAAACTCCATGGGGTTCTGGCCTTCAGCCCCCTCCGGCAGGCCCACGATGCGAACGTTATTTCTCCGAGCGCGTCCTTCCGCCTCTTCGGCCCTACTTTCCAAGTTACCCACCCGCTGCACCAGGGCATGGATATCGCTCTTATATGCAGTGCAGTCCGCCACGGTAGGGCCCATCTCCTTTTCCAGAGTTTCCGTGCGCTCAGCAAGGGCTCGTACATCCTGCCTCAGGAGGTTCACATCCTCCTGCACCGCCCCGACCTGTAGTTCCAACGCAGTTTTCAATTCGACCACAGCGAGTTGGAGCTTGGTCTCCCACGTCGCCTTCAGGTCTGCGATCGCAGCGAGGACCTCTTGGTTCGCACCCCCGGCGGCCATCTCCTTGGTCTGAGCTTTATCCCTGCTCCTGGCACCTTCCAGGCCGGGCGACGTCTTAGCGTATTCGTCGAGCGTAGGCTGCTTATTCTTTGCCCTCAGAGGTTTGCTCGACATATCTCCAGTCAGGAGCGTCCTTCTGGCCGCGCTCCGGTCCAGGCCAGGGAGGCACCGTGCCCATACACCACAACTCAGTTGAGAGTCCCAGCTCGCCCCACAGCCTCAGGCACCGCTGTTGTACGGCGCACCCCCAGATGGGCCAGGTTGCGCTGCCCCCTTCGTTCCGCTGAGAGGGCGCACGTATGCTGTGGTCCCAATCTACCGCTCCTTTGTCCTCTCGTCAAGCGGCGGCCATTTTGTCGTCAATCGTGATCTCGCCACCAGTGCTTCATTCGGCTCTTAAGTACACGTGCGCACCACAAACCCGTGTAAAAATGTGTCCTCGCGTGCAGCCGGACTTCATGTTCACAGTCTTCCCACTTTCTGCCAAATCACAGCGGTCCTTGCGCGGTATCAGTCGGATTATGTACGGATCAGCGGGAGCTCCCGTACAGGCACGTCCTTTCACATGGCTTCCAAGCCCACGCACAGAAGATTAACCCTCTACGGATTACGGCTCCCCAAGTACTGCCGTACCTGCTGACGCTGGCCAAAGCTGGTCTGGCACACGCGTCCATCAAGATTCATCTTGCTGCGATCTCCCGATACAACAGAACCACGGGGCGGACGTCCTTGTGGTCTCATCGTCTGGTGAAAGAGTTCATGAAGGGACTGTTCAGATCGTTCCCGCCGGTGAAGGCTCCGGCCCCGGCGTGGGAGCTCAACGTGGTGCTGACCAAGCTCATGGGACCTCCGTTCGAGCCTCTGCACTCGGCTCCGTTGAAATTTCTGTCGTGGAAAACAGCGTTTCTTGTGGCCATCACCTCCGCACGACGAGTGAGGGAGATCCAGGCCCTTTCCTGCAAGGCCCCGTACTTGACTTT
Organism: Ambystoma mexicanum; assembly: GCF_040938575.1. NCBI lineage: Eukaryota > Metazoa > Chordata > Amphibia > Caudata > Ambystomatidae > Ambystoma > Ambystoma mexicanum. The sequence continues at coordinate 1,143,227,452 of NC_090935.1, read as the reverse complement.
TCACGACACGAGGGTAGTGCTCAGGACGCACCCCTCCTTCATACCCAAGGTACCGTCGGACTTCCATCTCAACGAACCCTTGGTATTGCCTGTGTTCTTCCCGTGGCTTTCGTCGCCGGCTGAGAGGACTTTGCACTCGCTGGATGTGGCTAGAGCGCTGAAGTTCTACGTAGACCGCACGAAGTGTTTTCGGAAGACGTCACAACTCTTTGTGAACTTTGGACCTGTCAATCAGGGGAAGGCTCTCTCGAAGGCTTCCATTTCCAGATGGCTCTCCGGCTATATCATGTACTGTCACCGGTTGGCAAACCGACCGCTGCCTGGCCGTCCGAGAGCCCATTCCACCAGAGCGATCGCAGCTACCACGGCGTTCCTATCTGGTGTGCCCCTGCTGGACATATGCAGGGCTGCTACGTGGCGGTCGACGCACACCTTCACGAAATTCTACTGCGTCGACCGGGATTCCAGGGAGGAGTCCAGGGTCGGCCAAGCAGTGCTGCGCAACCTGTTCGCCTGAGGTGAGCCTGGTGAGGAGGTAAGATGCTTAATGTTGAGTTTGATGTAATGCTTAATGTTGAGCCTTTGCCACCTCCCGTGGTTGTGCATGTGTGTACTGCTATGTATTCTTTATTCATGAGCATGTGAATCCATGCCAGACCCCATGCTGGAGAAGGAACAAGTTACTTACCTGTAACTGTTGTTCTCCAGCATGGGTCTGGCATGGATTCACATGCGAACCCTCCCGCCTATCCCTCTGCGGCTCTTCACTTGGTCATACTGCCACTTCACGTGCTTCCAAATCTGAAGATGGCTGCCAGAGGCGGTGCTTAGGTAGAGGGCAGTCATTGGCTGTGGTCAGTATGACGCAGAGACCAGTGATTGGTTATTACTACGAAAGACAGATCAGAAACGAAACTGATACTGGTTTTTTCTTTACCGAGGATTCCCAGCCTGACGACGGGGAATATTCATGAGCATGTGAATCCATGCCAGACCCATGCTGGAGAACAACAGTTACAGGTAAGTAACTTGTTCCTTCCTTTTTGTGATTGTCTATCTGGACGATATCCTAATATTTTCGAAGGACATTTTCTACCACGAAGAACATGTAAAGGCAGTGTTACAACGACTACGCGAAACTCGAGAAATGCATCTTCCATGTTTCTACTGTACACTACCTAGGATTTGTCCTTAGTCCAGAAGGCATTGGAATGGATCAATCCAAGGTTAAGGCTATACTATCCTGGCCAAGCCCCACCTCTGTGAATCAAATCCAGTCTTTCCTGGGCTTAGCTAATTTCCACAGGAAATTCATACCTTCCTTTTCCGAGATAGTCCAACCAATCATTGTCCTATTAAAGAAAGATGTACCCTTCCTTTGGACCACAACTCAAGAGGAAGCCTTTCAATGGTTGAAGGCTGAGTTTACACAAGCTCCCATCCTGGCTCAACCTGATGTCAACCGACCATTCATAGTGGAGACAGATGCCTCCAGTTACGCTATTGGAGCCGTCCTCAAACAGCTATTTGGGGACAGGATGGAACACCCCATTGCTTACCTTTCCCGGACGTTAACCCAGAGTGAAACCCATTACTCAGTCTTGGAAAAGGAACTGCTGGCCATCCGTCAAGCCTTCACCGAGTGGCGTCATCTACTCCTCGGAGCGAAGCATCCTGTCCAGGTCCGCACGGACCATCGAAACCTACAAGTACTGCAGGCCTTAGAATGTAGGAACAGCCGTCAAGCTCGCTGGGCTTTCTTCTTTGCCCAGTACCAGTTCCAGATTCACCACGGTCCCGGGACACAAAATCTAATAGCTGACGCCCTCTCTCGAGGTCCAAACTACGAACCTCCGGGAGATCGGGCATATCACAAAATGTTCCCCCATACAATATTTGTAGCTCAAGCAAACAATCTCCTGGAAGACATTTGCATGCAAACTCAGACTTCGGAACTCTGGAAGGATCCTTCTAAAAGGACTCAATGGGATCTGAGAACCCAGGCCAGATAACTGTTTAAAAATAACAACCTGTTTATTCCCACACAGAAACTACAACAAAAGATAATATACCTCTGCCATGATACCCCTCACTCCGGTCATCGTGGCATTTCCAACAGCCTCCATCTAATACAAAGACAATTCTGGTGGCCCAGAATGAAGGCTGACGTTCAACTGTACGTGCAATCTTGTTCTCTCTGTAATCAAAACAAACATGACAACCAGAAACCAGCAGGACTCTTATTACAGCCTACTCAACCAACAAGACCTTGGGAAGTCATCGCTACAGATTTTATTGTAGAATTACCGCCATCCAGAGGGTACACCACTATCATGGTCACCATTGACTTGTTCATTCATATGGCCCATTTTACACTTTTGTATAAGTTACCATCCTTGTCAGAACTTGCTGGAATCTTCCTGGAACACATCTTCCGACTGCATGGACTTCCTTCCAAGATTATATCGGACAGAGGACCACAGTATATCTCTCAATTTTGGAAACACCTCTGCAGGATACTAGGAATCCAACGAGCCCTCTCCTTAGGATATCATCCCCAAACCAATAGAGTCATAGAACGAGTGAATCAAACCCTTCGTTGTTTTTCTACTAAGGTCCAGGACGATTGGTCGCTCCCGATACCAGTGGCAGAATTCGCCTACAACAACTTGGACCATTCGGCCGTTAAAACCAGCCCTTTTTTTTGCAGCCATGGATTCCACCCTGCGGTACTACCTTCAGTCCTTCCGCATCCTACACCAGTTCCAACAGTCGATTCCTGGATTGAAACACTCATCAATGTACAGAGAGAAGCCAAGGAACATCTAGAAAGAGCACAGATCCAAACTAACCACTATGCAGATTCGAGGAGAAGGCCAGGGCCGCCTTACACCATTGGGGATAAAGTATGGCTATCCTCAAAGCTACTGCCCCGACATCTCCGACCGAATAAGTTGGCTCCTCGGTATTATGGGCCCTTTCCTATAAAATAAGTCATTAACCCTGTGGCCTTTTGACCTAAACTACCAGACTCCTGGAAGAAAATCCATCCAGTTTTTCACAAATCTCTATTGAAGCCTTACATCCAAACCACCCCGACTAATCTTAGACCCAGTCCAGAGATTGTCAATGACCTGCTAGAATATGAAGTGTCTCCAATATGTGACTCCAGATATAGACGAGGACAACTCCAATACCTGGTGGAATGGAAGGGCTATCCACCTAGTGAACGTACCTGGAAACCAGTCTCAAACATAAACTCCCCCAGATTACTCAGAAAATTCCATCTAATACATCCAGGCAAACCCGGTGGAACGAGTTTTAGAAGGGGGCATGCTGTCATGATCCAGCGATCACGTCCCTTTTGGTCCTCCTGGTCCCTGGCATGTCGGGGGTTACTCGCTGTAGTACACCCAACATGGCCGTATTCGCAGAACGCGGTCTATCGACCTTTACGTCCATGCAGCACGTTCCATATATTAACCACGCCCCTGCGGTTCCGCGCGTCTCAACGCTATCGTTAGCGGAGGCTAGACGTGCGTCGCATTGTGCTCCTGGAACTGAGTTGCTGCTCTAATTCCCGGACCCTCTCCTTCTCCTTCCCTTTCCTTGTACCTGTTCTTTCCGTGATCCACGCACACCTCCCCGTGTGAACTCTTCCTTCCTGGTCTTCCTGGAGTTTCCTTGATCCCGGACAAAGAAGCTGAACGAATCCTGGAATCCGACGATGGCCGAGCGGGCTTATACAAGACCCGAACAGCACAGAAGAAAACCCCGGCGAAGGATCCCGCAAGGCAACCTAAACAGGTGAGAAAACACAAAACCTGTGACAATACCTGACTTTCCACGAATCGATGGTGGTGCTGCGGATGTACCCCTCTTTCATGCCGAAGGTTCCGTCAGAATTCCACCTCAACTAACCTTTGATGTTACTTGTTTTTTTTTCCCCAAAACATTTGTCTCTGGCTGAGAGGGCCTTGCACTCGCTGGACGTTGCTTGTGCCAAGTTTTCAAAAGAACTTTGGTGCTGTGAACCATGGGAAGGCCTTATCCAAGGCTTCTCTCTGAAGGTGTCTCTGTTGAGCCTTGGCACCTCCCATGGTTGTGTAATGTTGTACGGCTGTGTATTCGTTATTCATGAGCATGTGAATCCATGCCGGACCCCATGCTAGAGATGGAACAAATTACTTAACTGTAACTTGCGCTCCAGCATAGGTCTGGCATGGATTCACATGCGACCCCTCCCTACTTCCCCTCTGTGTCTCTTCTTGGTCATACTCACACTTTACGTGCTTACCAAATCTGAAGATGGCTCCCAGAGGAGGGGATTAGGGAGGGGACTGTCTTTGGCTGGGGGCAGTATTACCCACAGGACAGTGATTGGTTTAAGGGAGAAATAGTTTTATGAGTGAAAGTGAAACAGTTTTTTTCTTTTACCAAGGATTCCCATCCTGACGACAGGGAATATTCATGAGCATGCAAATCCATGTCAGACCCATGCTGGAGAACAACAGTCACAGGTAGGTAACTTTTGCCTTCGTCATCCTCCCCTAGGTCTCTTGATGCAGGGGTTTGGAATTAACTCTGCCAGCATTAGTCTATGCCTATATCTGGCCTCTGGCAAACAACAGTTGTCAGTGCCCTCTGGTTTCGGGTAGCATACATAATACACATTGTGGCCCTCATTATGAGTACCGGGGTTAACAGTAGAAAATTGTCTGGCATTACAAATACCGCCGATTTTTATCAAACGCCTGGTTAGACCATTTTATTATAGAATTCCAACCTCCATTTAAGAGATGATGGTAAACATTAAAAAATTGCAGTTCTCTAAAACATTTTTTGTTGCACTGAAGCGCTTGCCTTGAGTGCAGCAAAACATCTTTTTGTTTGGGGACAACCAAATGGGGTTAGAAGTGGTTCTCTTTGATTTCTACCTTCTCACCACGTTTTCAGTGTAATGCATAAAAGGGTTCGAATTTACACCTTTGCTCATTCAGGAAATGTGCAATTTAGCGGCATGAACGGCTGCTGTACACAATCCATTTCCACACTCAAAATGATGGTGTAAATAGTGTAAATGGATGAAGAAGATACCAAAAATAATGCAGGTGGATTTTCATAATAACCATGTGCATTTTGTGGGGAAATCCTCATCCATTAACGCCAACTCGGCAGATTTCATATAATTTGGCAGAACCTTAGACGTATTCCCCTGTGGCCCTTTCTAGCATTTTTTTTTATAGACAAGCCGGAAGCCCTCCGGCAGATGCTGGCGCCCTGAAAGAGAAATGGACACAATTCCACACTACTCTCAAAATAACATGCGTGTGTGCAATTTAGTATGTACAGTAAAGAAAGGACCGTGTACACAGCAGCGACCAGTCAGCAACTTGTTGCTGTTGCCGATTTAGCTCTGGCATACTGACGCCAGAAGGCTGGCAGTTACCCACATACTTATGGTCCTAGCCTTTCTCTAAATGAAATGGTTTTCATAATATTCAGAATCGTAACTGGAAAGTCTGCAGTGCAAGATCCGATGTTATGAAACTCATCCAAGTGGCACCACTGATCCAACATCAAAGAGTTATCTACAGACAATTTCTGCAGCGAGCAGTGAAGAGTGAAAATTATTCCAGGGGAAAAATAATGTTTACTTAACATGACGACGCTAAAATTGAAGAAGGCAAACATTTCCTGACTTTAATATTTCATTAAACAAATGAACATTGAAAGATCCATACACCTGACCATGAGCAGTATGGTTTAGGCTAGAATGAGTAGTGCAAGGCTCTTAAAAGTATAGCTGGAAATAAGCCAGGGTAAAAAATCTAGGTGGATGGAGAGGGGCTCGCGGTTTCACTGGCACTACCAGATTAATGGGAACATTAAGTGCAAAAGAAGGCACGCTGAGTTAACCCGAGGTGCGGGAGTTATCTTCTATTCTGCTAAATCTGTAACACGCCAGCAACTTCTTTTTATTTCTTCACTTGAGCACCTTTGTTATGATAAACACATAACCTACTCCTACGTGAGACTGAGGTCTCTTGGCTCTTCCTCTGTACACAGTGCCCTACACTGACACTGAGACTAGGAGTTGATCTGTCAGCCAAATGGCTATCATGTGTCTTAATGCTCAGAAAATGTATTTCGAGAAAGCTACCCTACGCCTGTACCTTTTAAATGGCCCTGGGGCAGGGCACAAAATGTGCGCTCGCCACTAGCCTTTGGCTAGTGATATTTGACTCTTGGGGAGTTAGAAATGGTGTGTGGTGTGTTTGTATAGAATTGAGGTGGGAGAATGAGAAGGGGAATAGAGAAAGTGAGGAAGCCATTGAGAGTAGGTGCCATCGATCATCGATGATAAGCAAGTTGAAATATGGGCAAAAATGGTTGAGGATGGGGGCAAAGAGAAAAAGCAAGGGTGTGAGAGGAAAGATGAGAGAACAAGTAAGGACTGCAAACAAAGGTTGGATTTGGAGCTGATGGAATGAGGGTGCAAGAGGTGATATCTTCAAGGGTGCCAGAGTGAGGGAGAGTGAGGGTAACGAGGAGGAAGCGGGTGAGGAGAGAGTGACAGCGCAGGGTGAGAGTGACAACGCAAAGAGAGTGACAGCGCAGAGAAAGAGAGCGACAGGACTCACATATATGCATTTAAGTCAAAGTGTGATTGAATATTTTGCCCAGCATCACACACTTTGGCTAAACAGTGAAGCAGGAATTTTAACCCACTCTGCAATTTAAGCACTTGACCACACACCTTCCAAGCTTTACTTGGTACACATATTTAAGTTTTAAGAACATTTGCACATGGACATAAAGCAAACCCTTTTTTTGGGCTTTCAAGCTGGTAGACATCATGGGTATAAATGAATATTTAAACGGAGGGCTTTGTTCTGTTACTCACATCAACTGATTCTGAGGTTCGCACAGATTGGCAAGGTAACTGATGCCATTTCCTAGTCGCTCAGTTGGAACTTCCCTCCTGCTGCTAATAACAATGTAAATGCATTTGCAAGGTCATTAAGGTGCCCGCTGCAGAGCCATGATGCTGTGTGTGTGTGTGTCTCGGTCAGGCTGTGACTTGGGGAAATGGGCAGTGCTGGCTCGTCCAAGCTGTCAAACTGATTCTAAATTGAGAAAGGAAATGTGCCTTTGAAGTAAAGATGCAGACTTTGAACTTACTAATTGTTTTACACGTCCACCTCTGGATACATAAAAACAAACAATTTATTTTCAAATACACTGTTGTGCCAAGCAGCCGCAAAAACCAAATCTTCACACTTCCATAATTTCCCACACAACTGATTTATGTAGCCCAATTGTGCGGGAAGTAGCCCAATCTGGCAACCCTGGATGGGAGGAGTTGACACACAGACAGACGAGGGGTGAGCACGGAAAGAAGGATCACTATGCCAGTACAAGATGAACGCATGTGCTTTCCAACAAGACTCCTGATTGGGACAATCATTGTAAAACACCCACGCACATGCCTGAGCATTTCCAGTAATTGCATCAGCCGGATATCCTGATACTGAACAACCATGCTTCTTTCTTGTGTTAGCAATGCCTTGGCACACAGGTGGCGCTAGCATCGCCATAAGCGCCAAAACCATAAATAGATTTAGACTACAACGTACAGGAAAATCCTACTACTGAATTGCACTTTAGATTCAGTTGAGACTTTTTTCCTGTTAAACACTCAAGAGAGGGTAGGTCTCTAATCTCTAGTCAAGCTAATTACTAAGATTCCTTTTGGCAATCCAGGTTTAGTTGTGGGTTCTCCCTCGGAGAACTGACTCTGTATTGTACTGAGGCAGAATTCTCAGTCTCTAGAGGCTGAAGGTAAAGAGATAAGGAGGAACACTCTGGAAAATTCCCATGATCACATACGCATTGTCAAGGCCTTCGCTATACTTGTTGGACTGATTCTGCAACACCTCAATGGACCAAACCATGCACACAAAGGGATAGAGGGTCAGCAATAAGCGTCAAGTCTTGGTGGGCAAAGGGATCTGCGGCCGCAGCCTGTTCAATGATACTGAACAGGATTAGATAATCTGTCCATTGATCTGATCAAAAAGCCCAGGGTCAGAGCCCCTTGATATCCAATCCAGTTTTCTAGCTACAAACAGGGCCTCATTACGAGTCCGGCAGTAGCCCTGCAGTTGCTACTGGCGGATTGCCGCCTGACCTGTAATAATTTACGGGCACCTGACTTTCAGGGGCCACCGGCTATTACAAGTCTGACAGCCCGGGAAGTCAGCTGCTGCTACATTTCTTAATCCCCATTCCCATTGAGTCCTCTGGGACTCTATGGCAGTGGGGACACGGGAGAAATGGCACCGTTAGCAACGGTGCCGGTGCTCCTGTGACAAGTTTGCCTACCCTGGCCTTTTCGCCTGGCAGGATCAGACTTGTCGGGTACAGCGGCTCCGGCAGGCAGACTTGTAGTTTACCGGTCCGAAAACAAGGGTGTCGGTGAGCTTACCTTTACCCTTGTTTCCGGACCGGCAAACATGTAATGAGGTCCATAGTTACACTTTTTAATGATTACAGAATTAAAAAAAACATACTTCTTTATTGAAATGTGCACTCCAGGTTGCGCTGCCTTTTTAAAATGTCTTTTATTTGGATCATGGACTATGTTACTGTTGGTCACGAATACTCCCTCATAGCTTGCTTAGCTAATGACATTGTAATTGTCACTTAGTGTGCCAAGACTTAGTGTGTGCAAAGTGCTTTGCAAATTATATCTTGCATGCTTTGGTATCTTTTATTACTCCTTTGTCCCGTCCCCTTTCCTTCATACATGTTGGAGTCTGTTCTATCGGGACGGGACCAAACCACCTTTGCATAGTGCAAAGGTAACATTTCCCATTAAGAAATGTAAGTTGCGCATGAGGCGCCACAGCGTGGGTTTTGCTAGCCCTGCAGATTTTGCATACCAGCAAAACCCGTCAGTCAAGTTTTTCACCTGCAATAGGTCTGGGCGCTTGCACTTTGTGTGCGGTTTTGTTACTGCACACTTATCTCCTTTGTCCGTTTTTCTTTTTCAGCTTCTTTATTTTCGCTTCCCAGCAACACCAACTGGGCTTTTATGATGGGCGTTACTGGTTTTTCTACCTGCGCTTCTTGCAGCAGGCATTTCACAACGACGGTTACCCACGCATGCTGCCTGGAGTGCTTAGGCTGTGGCCATCAGTGAGTGTCCTGTTCCTCCTGTCACACGCTATCGCCCCAGACTCTTCATAGGGGACTGACCAGTGGAGACAGGTTTCCTGCACGTCACCTCCCGGTCATATCAAGCAGTTTGTTTCATCACAATCTTTGCGATAGGTACGTCAGGCACCCGCGTAAGCAGGAGAGACGCAAGTCATGCAGCGGTTAGCCACTGGATCACCTTTGCTCGCTCTGAGGCTGCTTCAGCTCCTACCGGCTTCAACACTGAGGTCCTCTCAAGGACGTGACTAGAGCGGTCACCCAGGCTGTTCAGGCTTTCACCGGTGGTGACCTAAAGGGACCTTTGGGGTCTAGTACCGGGTCTCCCAGACCCACCTAAGCTTCATAAGCCTACCAGGCCCAAATGGCCAGAGGGCCTTCCAGAGAGTTCTCTGCAGGCTTACCCCGATTCACCTCCCTCAGCCTCGGTGTCACAGGCAGTAGAGGAAATAGGGGAGGTTTCTGTCATTGGAGTCTACGCACTTGGTAGCCTTGGTACCGCCCCAGATCCTGCTCCCTCCCACAGTCAGTAAGAAGGGTTTTGTACCGTTTCAATGGTCCCCGATGTCTTAACCTGTGCCATCACCTTCTCTAAGATTGAGTGCCCTGAACCACCCTGTTCGGGCATCAGGGTTCGAAATTGAGGGGAGATGGGAGCTATTTAACTCCTGCTTGTAGCCCAGTAAAGCCTGGTTAGCTTGACAGCAACAGCGACTAGGAGCTACTTTTGACTACTCAGGCCAATGGGTGCCAAACAAAAAGGCCTACGTGAATTTAACTCTTTATTTGGGACAATCTATAAATAAATATTTGGACACATCTATATGACATTTAAAGCATACGGGGTCATAGATAATGAACAAAATGATATGTGTGGAAGTTAAATTTGCGGTACGCTATGTACTAGCTCCTCGTTACTCAGTGATGGGTCCTGGAGCTGCTTTTTTCTCCTGTTAGTCCAATCTTAATTTTGAGCTCTGGGCACCCATCTTGGTACTTGGCACCCTCCTCGTCATGGACGTGCTCCTTCAACCTCTTCTGAGGAAAGATTCTTTGAAAAGTTTTAAAGGATCATGCAGTCAAACTCTGTGAAGGGTTACGTGAAGGACCTAAAAAGGGAAGTCTTCCCCCAGGGCATTCCGGCACCACTGGTTTCCCCTGCTCCAATACATCCCCCAGCACCTCAAACAGTTCCTGCAAACCTGGGCTTGTCTAGTGGCCCAGCTACAGTCATACCTGTTTTGGAGCCTTTGAAACCGTTTAGTCGGCTAAGGATCTAACTAAGGTCCTGATTTTGGTTGTTCAGGGTGACACTGACAATGATGGGGATAGTTATGAGAGTGAGGAAGACATCTCCTTGTCTGCTAGGGTCTTTCATAACAGAATGACAGTGGTCCAGGATTTCCTAGGTTTTCCTCTTTCAGAGAAATCATATGAGGAGCCCAGGGTGTTGTTGGGAGTTCTGTCACGTAATAAAGAATCCAGAATTCCTTTGCAAAAGGATGTTTTACCTGAGGCCAAAAACCTTTGGAAGAACCCACATTCGTAAGCAGTCAGCAAGATAATTGAGGAAATTGTACTCAGAATCCCCATGCTGGTCGTTGATCCCGCAACCGCAATCGTCGGTGGTGACATAGGCTAATATATTTGCAAAGCTACCTAAGTGTATTTCATTTGGCACGCAGAGCTCCTATTCTCCAGCATGGGGTCTGGCATGGATTCACATGCTCATGAATATTCCCCGTCGTCAGGCTGGGAATCCTCGGTAAAGAAAAAACCAGTATCAGTTTCGTTTCTGATCTGTCTTTCGTAGTAATAACCAATCACTGGTCTCTGCGTCATACTGACCACAGCCAATGACTGCCCTCTACCTAAGCACCGCCTCTGGCAGCCATCTTCAGATTTTTACCGCACGTTCATGTGTTGGGATCCTCGTGCTATTGCTCTCGAGCGTTAGTGCTATTTTTTCGCGCTTTTTCACAAAAAACTTCGATTTTCGGTCAAAAGAGCCTCAAGCTCCACCGATCCTACATCCGATCAACGGGGACCCGTGTCGGATTCATCTGTGCCCCTCAAGGGTGAAGATTTCGTCGAGCTACACTTCGGAGGACTCCAGAAGCTTCTCAGGCCCGGTCTCGGAGATGGCCCAGGAGAAGGGAAGCTCGACGCCCGGAAAGCTGTTCAGGGCCTGCCCTGGATGCCAGCTGCAGAACGTCTTCAAGGAGGACGAACACTCTTTCTGCCTTTACTGCCTTCATGGGGACAAGACGCACGTGGAGAAGGACTGTGCGTTTTGCGGCAACATGTCGGAACGGACCATGAAGGACCGCCATCAACGTCTCGCCAGCTGGCTGGAGGGTAAGAGCCCGTCTGGCGAGAAGAAGAAGAAATCTGAGCGGTCTTCTAAGACCTTTGAGGGCGCCCCGGCGACGGGGGCCCAACATAAGGCCAAGCACCGCGAGTCCGCTGGCACCGGGAGCGCCGAACGGTCGGGCTCTACGGGCGCCAGGCAGGGCGCACCCTCCCCGGCACCATCAACCACGAGCCAACGCTCTGGGTCGGGTAAGAGGAAGGCCGAGCACCCGGCGAAGCTCCTGGAGAGACCCCGGTCGAGCTCTAAGGCAGAGGAGGAGCGTGGCAGTGCCCCCTCCCTCAAGGATAAGGCGGTGAGCGCACCTAAGGTGGTGAAGGCCTTGATCCATTCGACCAAGCCCTCTATCGAAACGGTCGCGGCGGCCCTGGCCCAGCCTGTGGAGGCTGCACCAGTGGTGGCGGCCTCGGGGCCCAGAATCTCCCTGCCTCCCCGGAGGGAGTCTTCTTTCGTGCCCATCGATAGGACCCCCGTGAAACCCTCCGTGGGGAAGAAGGGGGGGCAGGGCGTCGTCGTAGATTCGGCCTCAACCTCAGAAGAGGAACTGATCGAGGTCTTAAGCCACGGCCTAGGCGTGGAACAAGACCAGCCCGTCGGAATGGGCCCCGACGCAGGTGACGACGACGACATCGTCGAGGATACCGACGGGGCCCCTGCTCGCCCGTCGGATTCCCCTCTGCCAGCGCCGCAAGACAACTCAGCGGCCATTTTGTTGGCTATACAGTCCTTATGCTCCGAGATAAGGACGAGACTACCGTTACCGACGGAGGAACCTCTCCCGTCGGGGGATCCAGAACCGGGACCTTCTGGTGTTCCCCCTACCAAGAAAAGAAGGATCCATCCACCGCCTCCTTTTCAACCGTCGCGCCCCGTCCAGCCCTCCTCCCCGTCCACCCGAGGGGATGATACGGGGACTGACACGGCAGCGACGGGTACGGACGACGAGGCATACGACGAGGATTTTCCGTCGTCGCCTCCCCCCAGGGCTTCTCCGCCCGACGAGATTGGATCGTTCCACTCAATGATCGCCAGGGCATCCGAGCTTTTCCAACTCTGCCCTGAGGAGAAGAAAAAGGAAGGCTTCCTTTACCAACGGCGCGAGACCAAGAGGAAGACGGTCCTCGCAGTGCCTCTGTTGGACGACATTTGGGATGAGGGCCTTTCCCTCCTCAAGAACCCTTCCACGACGCCAGCGAAAAGAGACCGGTACGAGAAAAAGTACCGGGTCCCGGACTCGGCCCCCCTATGCCTCCGGGCGCAGCCTACCCCGGACTCCGTCGTCTCCGCGGCAGCCAGGAAGAAAGCGGGGGGGGGTGCGGCCTCCACGTCGACTTCCCCGCCGGACGGCGAGGGAAAGAAATTGGATGCCATGGGACGCAGAGTCATCTCGTCGGCGGCGACGACGATTAAAGCGGCCAACGCCTTGGCTATCGTGGCCCGCTACGACAGGGAACTCTGGTACAAGATAGCTCCCCTGCTGGATTTTCTGCCGGACGACAAGAGGGCGGAGGCCCTTGAGATCCTGCAGGAAGGTGAGGTGGCATCGGACCACGCCATCACCGTGGCGACGGACATCGCCGACACTGGGTTCCGCCAGATGGGCAACGGCGTTTGCCTTCGACGTCGCGGATGGCTCAAGGCTACGGACTTTCGGCAGGACGTCCAGAACAGGGTCCTGGACATGCCCTTCGACGGGAACAACCTGTTTGGGAAGACAGTGGACGATTCCCTTCAGGCCATCAAGGCGGATACTGAGACGGCCCGGGCCCTTGGAGTGCTGCAGCAACGGCGGACGCCCTTTCGGAGCGGCGGAGGCAAGGGCGCCTCCAAAGGTTCCGGCGGCGGTTTCGCTTCCTACCGTCAAGCGGCCCGCTCGTCGTCGCAAGAGGCCTACAGAGGACGAGGCAAGTCTGGCGGCCCCCGCCGTCGTCGCCAAGGAGGCCAAGGCGGCAAGGCCGCGTCCAAGCAGGATTGAACCGGCCGTGGGGTCGGGCCCCCACCGAAGCACCCCGGTGGGAGGCCGGCTGGCGGGCTTCGTCAGCGTGTGGGAGTCCATCTCCACCGACCGTTGGGTGCTGGACGCCCTGGCCCGGGGCCACGCGCTCGAGTTTCAAAGAAGGTGCCCGCGCGTCCCCCCCGTGGCCAGGAAAGAACTTCACGTCCCTCAACTTCTCCTGGAGGTAAAGGCGATGCTCAGAAAGGGCGCCATCGAACTCGTCCCAAAGAGGCTTCGGGGCTCCGGAGTCTACTCGCGTTACTTCCTCGTGAAGAAGAAGACGGGAGGATGGCGCCCCATCCTGGACCTGCGACGCCTGAACAAGTTCATCAAGGCGCAGAAGTTCCGGATGGTCACCCTCCAGCACGTCCTGGGTCAGCTGGAGGAAGGAGACTTCCTATCGTCGTTGGATTTGGAGGATGCCTACTTCCACATTCCCATCCTAAAGGGGCACCGAAAATTCCTCGGCACCCAGGGTTTTCACCAAGTGCCTCGCACCGGTGGCGGCGCAGCTGCGCCGCGAGGGGATTCACGTCTACCCCTACCTGGACGACTGGCTCATCCGCGCCAAGACGAGGGAGCTCGCCGTGGTCCACACGGCAAGGACCGTCCAACTCCTCACGGACCTGGGATTCTCCGTGAACTACGCCAAATCCCACCTGGTGCCCGCGCAAGTCGCACTGTTTCTGGGAGCGAGGCTCGACACAGTGTCCCTTCTGGCCTCCCCGTCGGAGGAGAGGACCAGGACCATCTTGGGCAAGGTGCAACGGATGTTGGTGGCCGACGCGGCCAAGGTGAGGTCCATCAAGTCCCTCCTCGGGATGATGTCTTCCTGCATCTACCTCATTCCCATGTGCAGGCTCCGGATGCGCCCGTTGCAAGAGTTCCTGGATGCGCGCTGGATCCAGACGACGGGCAGCTTCGAGGAAAGGATCAAGCTCGACGAGAGTTTCCGACGAGCGATACGGTGGTGGGGCACCCGCGCGCATCTGACGGCGGGCATGGACTTCCAGACCCCAGCCCACCAGGTGACTGTGACCACGGATGCCTCCCTAGAAGGGTGGGGAGCGCACACCGAAAATCTGCACGCAAGGGGACTCTGGCTCCCGACGGAGAAGTCCCTGCATATCAACGTCCTGGAGCTCCGTGCAGTGTTTTGGGCCCTCAGGTCCTTCCTTCCGTCCCTCAAGGGCAAGGTGGTGAGGATCTTCACCGACAACACCACCACCATGTTTTACATCAGGAAACAGGGCGGAACCAGGTCCCCAGCGCTGTCCAAGGAGGCGCAGGACCTGTGGCATTGGGCCGTCGCCCAAGGGATTCTTCTGGTGCCGTTTCATCTGGCAGGGATAAAAAACACCATCGCCGACTCACTCAGCAGGGAGCTGCGCTCGTGCCACGAGTGGGAACTACGGCAGGATCTGGTGGATCGCCTCTTCCGACGGTGGGGCACACCCCAGATCGACCTGTTCGCGACGGCGACGAACACCAAGTGCCGGAGGTTCGCCAGCAGGTTTCCCCAGACGAGGAGCATGGGCGATGCTTTGTCGTTCCCCTGGGAGGGCCTGTTCCTCTACGCGTTCCCTCCCTTGCCTCTGCTAATCCGGCTCGTCAACCAGCTCAAGAGGTCACGGTGCAGGATGATCCTCGTCGCACCTGCGTGGCCGAGGCAGATATGGTTCCCGGACCTTCTGGACTTGTCGGCGTCCCCGCCAATCAAGCTGCCGGCGGACGCGGATCTACTCTCCAGGGAAGGAGGCGCCATCCTCCACCACGACCCGAAGTCGCTGAACTTGCAGGCCTGGCTCCTGCAGCGCTAGAGTTTGGAGGATACGACATACCGGCCGATTGCAGAGAGGTTCTTGCAAAGGCCAGGGCGTCCTCGACTCTTAAATGCTACGGACACAAATGGAAGAGGTTCTCTGTCTGGTGCCACGCACAGAAGGTTAACCCTCTACGGATTACGGCTCCCCAAGTGCTGCCGTACCTGCTGACGCTGGCCAAAGCTGGTCTGGCACACGCGTCCATCAAGATTCATCTTGCTGCGATCTCCCGATACACCAGAACCACGGGCCGGACGTCCTTGTGGTCTCATCGTCTGGTGAAAGAGTTCATGAAGGGACTGTTCAGATCGTTCCCGCCGGTGAAGGCTCCGGCCCCGGCGTGGGAGCTCAACGTGGTGCTGACCAAACTCATGGGACCTCCGTTCGAGCCTCTGCACTCGGCCCCGTTGAAGTTTCTATCGTGGAAAACAGCTTTTCTCGTGGCCATCACCTCCGCACGACGAGTGGGAGAGATCCAGGCCCTTTCCTGCAAGGCCCCGTACTTGACTTTCCACGACACGAGGGTAGTGCTCAGGACGCACCCCTCCTTCATGCCCAAGGTACCGTCGGACTTTCATCTCAACGAACCCTTGGTGTTACCTGTGTTCTTCCCGTCGCCTTCGTCGCCGGCTGAGAGGACTTTGCACTCGCTGGATGTAGCTAGAGCGCTGAAGTTCTACGTGGACCGCACGAAAGGTTTTCGGAAGACGTCACAACTCTTTGTGAACTTTGGACCTGTCAATCAGGGGAAGGCTCTCTCGAAGGCTTCCATCTCCAGATGGCTCTCCGGCTGTATCATGTACTGTCACCGGTTGGCAAACCGACCGCTGCCTGGCCGTCCGAGAGCCCATTCCACCAGAGCGATCGCAGCTACCACGGCGTTCCTATCTGGTGTGCCCCTGCTGGACATATGCAGGGCTGCTACGTGGAGGTCGACGCACACCTTCACGAAATTCTACTGCGTCGACCGGGATTCCAGGGAGGAGTCCAGGGTCGGCCAAGCAGTGCTGCGCAACCTGTTCGCCTGAGGTGAGCCTGGTGAGGAGGTAAGATGCTTAATGTTGAGTTGATGTGATGCTTAATGTTGAGCCTTTGCCACCTCCCGTGGTTGTGCATGTGTGTACTGCTATGTATTCTTTATTCATGAGCATGTGAATCCATGCCAGACCCCATGCTGGAGAAGGAACAAGTTACTTACCTGTAACTGTTGTTCTCCAGCATGGGTCTGGCATGGATTCACATGCGAACCCTCCCGCCTACCCCTCTGCGGCTCTTCACTTGGTCATACTGCCACTTCACGTGCTTCCAAATCTGAAGATGGCTGCCAGAGGCGGTGCTTAGGTAGAGGGCAGTCATTGGCTGTGGTCAGTATGACGCAGAGACCAGTGATTGGTTATTACTACGAAAGACAGATCAGAAACGAAACTGATACTGGTTTTTTCTTTACCGAGGATTCCCAGCCTGACGACGGGGAATATTCATGAGCATGTGAATCCATGCCAGACCCATGCTGGAGAACAACAGTTACAGGTAAGTAACTTGTTCCTTCTCTTTCTGAGGAAGACACATTGTTGGAATCCTACGTCAACAAGGTATACTTTACTGCGAATCCTCATGTGCGACAGAAAATTCAGATACACTCCTGTCAGCGGCTAACCATTGGTTATGGCTGGAGATAGCTGATTTTCAAAAATTCCGGCCTTAGGACAGGATTGCGGCTTTAAGTAAGGGTTAGCTTAGGCCAAATGAACCGCCCAAGATTTGTTGTAGTCTGCGGCTCACCACAGTGATGCGGCCGCTAGAACGAGAAGCAGCAGAGTCGACTTGCGATTAACAGCTTGAGCGAGGGCTACACAATTTAATAAAGATGTGCAGGAAAAAATGTTGTACCCGCCCTTTGAGGGTAATGATTTGTTTCATTCATCTACTGATGATGAACTGACTAAATCAAAAGCTTCCACCCTTACAGCAAAATCGCTAACTGTTCTCACTAAAGGGCCTCATAAGCCTTTTCAAGCATCCAGACAAGGCCACTCTGATTTGAACAGAAACAGCGTTGGGGGGTTTTGTGGCTACCACAATAGGAAGGGCAGGCAGCCTGATCACCCAGTTCTCAGAGGAGAAAACAACAAAGAACCTCAATTAGAGGATTATTTTTCCCTCCTGCACTGCATATTCATATGCCAAGAAGCAATGAGATATTCAGTTCATATTCAAAATCTACTGAGCCTGGGGGATTGGCTCTGCACGGTGGATCTAAATGACGTATACCTCCATGTTCCAATGCACAATGCGCACAAGAAACTTCAGAGATTTTCTCTCGGTCTTTCTTTCGGGCTGAATGCAGCCCCCAAAGTTTTTACAAAACTCATGAGCCCTGTAGCAGCTCACCTCATATCACAGGGGATTTATATCTATCCCTATTTAGATAACTGGCTAGTCCAAACAGAGTCAAACCAACAGGCATTAGCAGCTTTTCACCAATTGCTGAATTTGTTGTTCAACCTGGCACTCTCTGTCAATCATCAAATGTCTTGTCTGGAACCGAAACATGACATCACCTTCATAGGGTTTTGATGGGACACAAGTGTGGGTAGAGGTTTTCCTCACACAGCAGAGAATATAAGACATGAAGAAGTCCATTTCACACTTTCTCAGTTGGGAATCCACCTCGGTGTGGTGGTTTCTGCACCTCCTAGGCCTTATGGAAGCTTTGATTTTCGCTCTTCCCCTGGCTCGTCTCAAGAGGAGAAGAATCCAGCTTCATCTAGCAGATTCATGGGATCAAGAGAAGGATCCACAGTTAAAAAAGAAACCCTGATTGGCTGTGCGCAGTGGATCTAAAGGACATGTACCTCCATGTTCCAATGCATACTGCGCACAAGTATTTTCTGAGATTTTCCCTTCGTCAACATCATTATCAATGCCGAGTTCTTTCTTTCGCGCTGAATGAAGCCCCCAGAGTTTTTACAAAACGAATGAACCCTTTAGCGGCTCAACTGAGGGCACAGAGAATTCATATCTACCGCTATCTAGATGACTGGCTATTCGAGTAGAGTCACACCAGCAGGCATTAGCAACTCTACAGCAATTGCTGAATTTGCTGTTCAACATGGGACTCTCTGTCAATCACAAAAAGTCTTGTCTGGAACCGACACAGGACATGGCTTTCATGGGGTTTAGATGGGACTTGAGTGCGGGCAGAGTTTTTCTCAGAGAGCAGTGAATACAAGACATAAAGAAGTCCATTTCATACTTTCTCAGCTGGAAATCCACCTTGATATGGTGGTTCCAACACCTCCAAGGCGTTATGACAGCTTCAATTATGGCCCTTCCCCTGGCTCGCCTCAAAATGAGAAGAATCCGGCTTCATCTTGCAGAGTCATGGGAACAAGAGACGGATCCACAGTCAAAAAAGATTCTGCTTCCTCCTGGATTGATTCAGGAATTATTTTGGTGGAAGGATGACAAAAACCTCCAAAACGGGGTCAAGGGGCAGCCTTTCCAAAATGCTCCTGGCATTAACACCATGACCTTGGATTCCTGTCTAATCAGTTAGGGATCTACACTTTCCCACTTTCAGACTCATGCTCTGTTGTCTGCTGAAGAGCCAATACCATAGAAATGTGCTGGTGCTGCTAGAAATTTTCAAGCCCTCTTTCCTGTCCTTGATTCGTAATTTAAAGGGTCTTCTAAGAACCAACAGCATGATGGGCATGTTTTATATAAAATGGTAGGGATCAACAAATTCGACTCCCCTCTGTCGTCTGGCCATCCGAATCTGGGAATTGACAGTGCAGCATCAGGTATCTCCATGCCGTTCATCGAGCTGGAAACCTCAACACAACAGTGGAAACCTTGAGCCGTCTCTCCAACTGCAACCATGAATGGGAGCTGAAAAAATCTGTTCTACAGGAGATCTTCCTAGCTCAGGGCCCACCACAGGTAGATCTTTTTACAACATTGCAGAACCGCAAGTGTCCATGGTTTGCAGCCCTTTTGGGACAGCATCCGGAAGTCATTAGAGGGTGTGTTACAGATCCCTTGGGACAGGGAATCTTGTTTGCGTTTCCCCCCGTGCCTCTGATTCCAAGGATAATTTCAAAATTCAGAAGTGGAGCAGCTACACTCTGATATTGATAGCACCCAAATGGCCAACCAGGATTTGATAATCATACTTGCTCCTTCTCAGCTCTCATGGTCCATGGCTACTGCCAGTGACGCAGGATCTTCTGTCACAGAAGAGGGGTTGAATGTTGCACCCCTCCCTGACATCAATTAACTTAGCTGCCTGGTGCCTGAGCAGTTAGTATTTCCTGGTTTAGGTCTTTCCGATCACAATCTGACCATCATGTAAGCAGCCAGAAAGCCATCTACGAGGTCCCAATATAAAAGTAAATGGATTCAGTTCTGGTTCTGGATGCCAGAGCATTCACTGAATCTTCTTCATCCTTCGTTGGATAACATCCTTTCATTCACTCTCATCTGGTGTCGACAGGCATAATGGGTCGAAATTGGAATTCATAGAGCTGGAGCTGGAAGTAGCTACAGGGTTTCAGGATTTTCCTCTGACCGGGAATTACTCATTGTGACCCAGGAGCCAC
Source organism: Ambystoma mexicanum (assembly GCF_040938575.1). Lineage (NCBI taxonomy): Eukaryota > Metazoa > Chordata > Amphibia > Caudata > Ambystomatidae > Ambystoma > Ambystoma mexicanum. The sequence goes on along the minus strand of NC_090935.1, from coordinate 1,143,207,436 downwards.
TTAGCTTCCAAATGAGAAACAACTAGACCTTTGTGTACAGTACATATGACCATTCATGTTTATATGTCTTCTAGAAGTTAACTAATGTGCCTTTATGCACATTTCCAGACACAGGGCCTTTCTCCAGCATGGGGTCTGGCATGGATTCACATGCTCATGAATATTCCCCGTCGTCAGGCTGGGAATCCTCGGTAAAGAAAAAACCAGTATCAGTTTCGTTTCTGATCTGTCTTTCGTAGTAGTAACCAATCACTGATCTCTGCGTCATACTGACCACAGCCAATGACTGCCCTCTACCTAAGCCCCGCCTCTGGCAGCCATCTTCAGATTTCTACCGCACGTTCATGTGTTGGGATCCTCGTGCTATTGCTCTCAAGCGTTAGTGCTATTTTTTCACGTTTTTTCTCAAAAACTTCGTTTTTTTTGGGTCCAAAGAGCCTCAAGCTCCACCGACTCTCCATCCGATCAACGGGGACCCGTGTCGGATTCGTGTACGCCCATCAAGGGTGAAGATTCGTCAAGCTACGCTTTTGGAGGACTCCAGAAGTTTCTCAGGCCCATCTCGGTCATGGCCCAGGAGAAGGGAAGCTCGACGCCCGGAAAGCTGTTCAGGGTCTGCCCTGGATGCCAGCTGCAGAATGTCTTTAAGGAAGACGAACACTCCTTTTGTCTTTACTGCCTACATGAAGACAAGACGCACGTGGAGAAGGACTGTGCGTTTTGCGGCAACATGTCGGAGCGGACCATGAAGGACTGCCATCAACGTCTCGCCAACTGGCTGGAAGGGAAGAGCCCGTCCGGCGAGAAGAAGAGGAAGAAATCCGAGCGGTCTTCTAAGACCTTTGAGGACGCCCCGGCGACGGGGGTCCAACATAAGGCCAAGCACCGTGAGTCCGCTGGCACCGGGAGCGCCGAACGGTCGGGCTCTACGGGAGCCAGGCAGGGCGCACCCTCCCCAGCACCATCAACCACGAGCCAACGCTCTGGGTCGGGTAAGAGGAAGGCCGAGCACCCGGCGAAGCTCCTGGAGAGGCCCCGGTCGAGCTCGAAGGCGGAGGGGGAGCGAGGCAGTGTCCCCCCCTCAAGGAGAAGGCGGTGAGGGCACCAAGGGTGGTGAAAGCCTTAATCCATCCGGCCAAGGCCTCTATCGAGACAGTCGCGGCGGCCCTGGCTCAGCCTGTGGAGGCTACGCCTGTGGTGGCGACCTCGGGGCTCAGAGTCTCCCTGCCACCGCGGAGGGAGTCCTCTTTTATGCCCATCGACAGGACCCCCGTGAAACCTCCGACGGAGAAGAAAAAAGGGGGGCAGGAGGTCACCGTGGATTCGAGGTCTTAAGCCACGGCGTTGGCGTGGAAGAAGACCAGCCGGTCGGGAGGGATCCCGACGCAGGAGACGACGACATCGTCGAGGGTACCGACGGGGCCCCTGACCGCCCGTCGGATTCCCCTCTGCCAGTGCCGCAAGACAACTCGGCGGCCATTTTGTTGGCTATACAGTCCTTATGCTCAGAGATAAGGACGAGACTGCCGTTACCAGTGGAGGAACCACTCCCGTCGGGGGACCCGGAACCAGGCCCTTCGGGCAGCCCCCCTCCTAAGAAAAGAAGGATTCACCATCCACCTCCTTTTCAGCCGTCGCGCCCCGTTCAGCCCTCCTCCCCGTCCACGACTCGAGCGGATGATACAGGGACTGACACGGCCGCGACGGGTACGGACGACGAGTTGTACGACGAGGATCTGCCGTCGTCTCCTCCCACCCGGGCTTCCCCGCCCGACGAGATTGGATCTTTTCACTCCATGATTGCCAGGGCATCCGAGCTCTTCCAGCTCTGCCCTGAGGAGAAGAAGAAGGAAGGTTTCCTTTATCAACGGCGCGAGGCCAAGAGGAAGACGGTCCTCGCGGTACCTCTACTGGACGATATTTGGGATGAGGGCCTCGCCCTCCTCAAGAACCCATCCACGACGCCGGCTAGAAGAGACCGGTACGAGAAGAAGTACCGGGTCACGGACGCAGCCCCCTTGTGCCTCCGGGCCAGCCTACCCCGGACTCCGTCGTCTCCGTGGCGGCCAGGAAGAAAGCGGGGGGGGGGGGTGCGGCCTCCACGTCGACTTCCCCGCCGGACGGCGAGGGAAAGAAATTGGACACGATGGGGCGCAGGGTCATCTCGTCTGCAGCGACGACGATTAAGGCGGCTAACGCCTTGGCTATCGTAGCCCGGTACGACAGGGAGCTGTGGTACAAGCTGGCTCCCCTGCTGGACTTCCTACCGGACGACAAGAGGGCGGATGCCCTGGAGATCTTGCAGGAAGGTGAGGTGGCGTCGGACCACGCCATCACTATTGCGACGGACATCGCCGACACTGGATTTCGCCAGTTGGGCAACGGCGTGTGCCTTAGGGGGCGTGGATGGCTCAAGGCTACTGACTCCCGTCAAGACGTACAGACCAGAGTCCTGGACATGCCGTTCGATGGGAGCAACCTGTTTGGGAAAACAGTGGACGATTCCCTTCAAGCCATTAAAGCGGACACAGAGACGGCCCGGGCTCTCGGGGTTCTCCAGCAACGGCGGCCGCCCTTTCGGAGCGGCGGAGGCAAGGGCGCCTCCAAAGGTTCCGGCGGCAGATTTTCCACCTACCGTCAAGCGGCCCGTTCATCGTCTCAGGAAGCTTACAGGGGACGAGGCAAGTCAGGCGGACAAGCCTCGTCTAAGCAGGATTGAACCGGCCGTGGGGTCGGGCCCCCACAGAAGCACCCCGGTGGGAGGCCGGCTGGCGAGCTTCGTCAGCGTGTGGGAGTCCATCTCCACCGACCGTTGGGTGCTGGACGCCCTAGCCCAGGGCCACGCGCTCGAGTTTCAAAGAAGGTGCCCGCGCGTCCCCCCTGTGGCCAGGAAAGAGCTTCACGTCCCTCAGCTTCTCCGGGAGGTAAGGGCGATGCTAAGGAAGGGCGCCATCGAACTCGTCCCAAAGAGGCTTCGGGGCTCCGGAGTTTACTCAAGATACTTCCTCATGAAGAAGAAGACGGGAGGATGGCGCCCCATCCTAGACCTACGACGGCTGAACAAGTTCATCAAGGCACAGAAGTTCCGGATGGTCACCCTCCAGCACGTCCTGGGTCAGCTGGAGGAGGGCGACTTCCTGTCGTCGTTGGATTTGGAGGATGCCTACTTCCATATTCCCATCCTAAAGGGGCACCGAAAATTCCTCAGGTTCGTGGTCCAAGGGCGTCACTATCAGTTCAGAGCCCTTCCCTTCGGTCAACGGTCGGCACCCAGGGTATTCACCAAGTGCCTTGCACCAGTGGCGGCGCAGCTGCGCCGAGAGGGGATCCACGTCTACCCCTACCTGGACGACTGGCTCATCCGAGCCAAGACGAGGGAGCTCGCCGTGGAGCACACGGCAAGGACCGTCCAACTTCTCACGGACCTGGGATTCTCCGTGAACTACGCCAAGTCCCACCTGGTACCCGCGCAAGACGCACTGTTTCTGGGAGCGAAGCTCGACACAGTGTCCCTTCTGGCCTCCCCATCGGAGGAAAGGACCAGGGCCATCCTGGGCAAGGTACAGCGGATGTTGGTTTCCGACGCGGCCAAGGTGAGGTCCATAAAGTCCCTCCTCGGAATGATGTCTTCTTGCATCTACCTCATTCCCATGTGCAGGCTCCGGATGCGCCCGTTGCAGGAGTTCCTGGACGCGCGCTGGATCCAAACGACGGGCAGCTTCGAGGAGAGGATCACACTCGACGAGAGTTTCCGACGAGCGATCCGGTGGTGGGGCACCCGCGCGCATCTGACGGCGGGCATGGACTTCCAGACCCCAGGCCACCAGGAGACAGTGACCACGGATGCCTCCCTGGAAGGGTGGGGAGCGCACACCGAAAATCTGCACGCGAGAGGCCTTTGGCTCCCGACGGAGAAGTCCCTCCATATCAACGTCCTGGAGCTCCGTGCAGTGTTTTGGGCCCTCAGGTCCTTCCTTCCGTCCCTCAAGGGCAAGGTGGTGAGGATCTTCACCGACAACACCACCACCATGTTTTACATCAGGAAACGGGGCGGAACCAGGTCCCCAGCACTGTCCAAGGAGGCACAGGACCTGTGGCATTGGGCCGTCGCCCAAAGGATTTTTCTGGTGCCGTTTCATCTGGCAGGGATAAAAAACACCATCGCCGACTCACTCAGCAGGGAGCTGCGCTCGTGCCATGAGTGGGAACTACGGCAGGATCTAGTGGATCGCCTCTTCCGGCGGTGGGGCACACCCCAGATCGACCTGTTCGCGACAGCGACGAACTCCAAGTGCCAGAGGTTCGCCAGCAGGTTCCCCCAGCCGAGGAGCATGGGCGATGCTTTCTCGTTCCCCTGGGAGGGCCTGTTCCTATATGCGTTCCCTCCATTGCCGCTGCTGATCCGGCTCATCAACCAGCTCAAGAGGTCACGGTGCAGGATGATCCTCGTCGCACCTGCGTGGCCGAGGCAGATATGGTCCCCGGACCTTCTGGACTTGTCAGCGTCCCCGTCAATCAAGCTGCCAGTGGACGCGGATCTGCTCTCCAGGGAAGGAGGCGCCATCCTCCACCACGACCCGAAGTCGCTGAACTTGCAGGCCTGGCTCCTGCAACGCTAGAGTTTGGAGGATACGACATACCGGCCGACTGCAGAGAGGTTCTTGCAAAGGCCAGGCCGTACTCGACTCTTAAATGCTACGGACACAAATGGAAGAGGTTCTCTGTCTGGTGCCACGCACAGAAGATTACCCCTCTAAGGATTACGGCTCCCCAAGTACTGCCGTACCTGTTGACGCTGGCCAAAGCTGGACTGGCACACGCGTCCATCAAGATTCATCTTGCTGCGATCTCCCGATACACCAGAACCACGGGGCGGACGTCCTTGTGGTCTCATCGTCTGGTGAAAGAGTTCATGAAGGGACTGTTCAGATCGTTCGCGCCGGTGAAGGCTCCGGCCCCGGCGTGGGAGCTCAACGTGGTGCTGACCAAGCTCATGGGACCTCCGTTCGATCCTCTGCACTCGGCCCCGTTGAAGTTCCTGTCGTGGAAAACAGCGTTTCTTGTGGCCATCACCTCCGCACGACGGGTGGGAGAGATCCAGGCCCTTTCCTGCAAGGCCCCGTACTTGACTTTTCACGACACACCCTTCCTTCATGCCCAAGGTGCCGTCGGACTTCCATCTCAACGAACCCTTGGTGTTGCCTGTGTTTTTCCCGTCGCCTTCGTTGCCGGCTGAGAGGAATTTGCACTCGCTGGATGTGGCTTGAGCGCTGAAGTTCTACGTGGACCGCACAAAGTGTTTTCGGAAGACGTGACAACTCTTTGTGAACTTTGGACCTGTCAATCAGGGGAAGGCTCTCTCGAAGGCTTCCATTTCCAGATGGCTCTCCGGCTGTATCATGTACTTTCACCGGTTGGCAAACCGACCGCTGCCTGGCCGTCCGAGAGCACATTCCACCAGAGCAATCGCAGCTACCACGGCGTTCCTATCTGGTGTGCCCCTGCTGGACATTTGCAGGGCTGCTACGTGGAGGTCGACGCACACCTTCACGAAATTCTACTGCATCGATCGGGATTCCAGGGAGGAGTCTAGGGTCGGCCAAGCAGTGCTGCGCAACCTGTTCGCCTGAGGTGAGCCTGGGGAGGAGGTAAGATTGCTTAATGTTGAGTTTAATGTGATGCTTAATGTTGAGCCTTTGCCACCTCCCGTGGTTGTGCATGTGGGTACTGCTATGTATTCTTTATTCATGATCATGTGAATCCATGCCAGACCCCATTCTGGAGAAGGAACAAGTTACTTACCTGTAACTGTTGTTCTCCAGCATGGGTCTGGCATGGATTCACATGCGAACCCTCCCGCCTACCCCTCTGCGGCTCTTCACTTGGTCATACTGCCACTTCACGTGCTTCCAAATCTGAAGATGGCTGCCAGAGGCGGGGCTTAGGTAGAAGGCAGTCATTGGCTGTGGTCAGTATGACGCAGAGATCAGTGATTGGTTACTACTACGAAAGACAGATCAGAAACGAAACTGATACTGGTTTTTTCTTTACCGAGGATTCCCAGCCTGACGACGGGGAATATTCATGAGCATGTGAATCCATGCCAGACCCCATGCTGGAGAACAATGTTCTTACTAACCTGATAGTGTAACAAAAACCCATAGTAAAAAAAAGTATTTTATCAAAAATGTTTTGTCACAGAGTCCTTCAGAATCTACTAAGAAGAGGACCGAAATCATCCTCACCCCTTAAAACCTACCGTAGAAAGTTAATCCTACAAGCTCTCGTTGACAGTGCAATCCTTCTGAAAAGAAAGTTATTTATATTAGTGTTAAATAGGATGAAAGCACTAACAAAACTAAGTACCAAACTACAAAAGAAACTCAGCAATAAACGGAATGTGAACAAAAATAATTTTTTTAATGTTTGTGGTGGTGAATGGATTCAAACAACAACCACAGAACCATATTTTAATGAAGAAGCATACAAACAAAATCAAACAAACACAATTGCCATCCATAGCAGTGGACGAGGGTATGAGAAAATCAATACTACCATCATGGAAGAAGAAACACTGCTTACAAAAGTATCCTCTGTAAACTCAGAATTACCTCTCGATTCAGCAGAACTTCACCGTCCAGTATACAAATTGCCATTCACATCAATGTGTGCCATTCCAAACAAAGCTTTCAAATCTTTACGTCAGTTCCTCAATCAGTTTGTAAAAAGTAAAGACAAAACTAAAATGAAACTGCTGCAAAATATGGATATTTGTCCAGTGCGCAAATACACAGGACTACAAGGACATTCATTAGCCTGCATTTCTGGGCCTATTTGCAAAAGCACCTTCCATGATATCAAAAGGATATCAATACATCATTCAAGTGTAAGAAATCTAGTGTATAAAATATACTATGCAAAAACTCCAGCTTCAGAATTAGGCATTTTAAATAACACTCTTCTGCATAGTACACCCAAACACTTACAAGAAGAAATTGACCGTATTCAAAGAAAGTATTTTGGAAGTGAAAGCCACTTACAAAATACAATAGTTTTAGAACATAGTAGCAACAATTCTGCACATAGCAACCTTCTATTACACACATACAGAAAATAAATAGTAAAATTTAAAAGGTCATCGGCTGAAGTACCAAACCATGTATGTGTGTGTTGCCGCAGAACGTTTTACAAAAGGAACACAAAAAATTTAGACATAGCATACAAAATACAAGACAGTGAAGGCTCTAAATGGTTTGAATTAGCTCTCTACCTTTTAGCAGAAAACAATATGAACTAGCTGAACGCCTAATATGTTGCAGTTACTGTACTACAAAATTAGACAACAATCACACTCCTTCACGTGCTATTACAAATAATTTTGAATTGTTCCCACTACCAAAAATCCTGCAACAACTATTTGTATGAGAGCATTATAATTCAAACAGTTCACCCATTTCAAGCAATTATATGTCTTCATCCAAAAACAGCAAAATTACCTTCCTCTGAATTGGTGAAAGGCATTTGTGGCAAAGTAGTTTATTTGCCATTAGATCAAACGGAAAATGTACACACTCTAGGAGTGCAAACGTTCAATAGAGCATTCTTTAATAGTCTTGGTAAATGGTGTACCAACAAAGGACAAAAAAATTTGGCAACAACTGGTGGACTTACATAAAGTTAGACAAGCATTGCAATATCTAAAAGACAATAACGAGTACTACAAGGAAATAAATATTGATGAAAGCTTAAGGGAAACAACTGAAATAACACAAGAGTCATCAGAAACTGGACAATTCGAACTTATGGATCCTGATACAGTATCCACTCTTTTGGACCATTACACAAGTCATCCATTGCATTGCAATGAAAGCATAGACGATGCACTAGAAAATTACCAAAATGCGACAAACCAAAGGGTCACCAATGAGTATATGGGAAATAAGTATAGAAGCACGTGCTTTTCCACTGCTATTTCCTACTGGCAAAGGTAGAAGATACGATGATAGACCCACTCAGATTGGGGCATCAGAATACCGCTCTTCACGAATGTATTTGCAAGATCCCAGATTTAGACAAAATGTGGAATACATATTCCACCTAATGTATGAAAGTGAATTAGCAACACTATGTTACGGAGTTGCACACATTTTGAAATCTGGAACCCACTTTCAAAATATGTCAGCTACGCAGTTAATACAAAACATACAGGAAAAAGATGAGGTTTTACAATCAAGTATAACAAATTTGTTTGTAAACATGTGTGGTACAAAGGAATGCTAGTTCCGATGGCACAGAGACATACTTTGTATGATCAGAAACCTTGGACCACCGACTTGGTTTGTTACGTTAAATTGCGCAGAATATGCATGGGAAGATTTACATGAGTTCCTACGCATAGCAAACAGCAACAAAAACAACATAGATATCTTAACACCTGGGGAACATTGCTCTCTAGATCCAGTTAATGCGTTAAGATATTTCCATCATTGTTTCATTGCCATGCTACACTTTATTTGCAATAAAACTGTTCCTCCCCTTGGAGAAGTGCAGCACTTCTTTTGGAGAAAAGAATATCAAGTGAGAGGAGCACCACATATTCACATGCTGTTATGGATTAAAGGTGCACCAAAAGTTGGTCATGGCAGTGATAGCACTGTTTTGCAGTTTATCCAAAAATATGTCACTTGTGAAATCCCTTCACAACTTCCACATAGTGAGCTGCATGGGCAGATTTTACGATTTCAAGGACACAAATGTGGCAAATATTGTCGCTGCAAATACAAAAACAAATGCTGCTTTGGTTTCCCTAGACCAGTTACAGAAACAGGTGAAGTAAACAACTTCATGTCTTCAGTTCGACATAGTGTTAAAGGTAAATCACCTAAGAACACGTATTACATAAAAAAAGGGAAGAATCAAAATATATCAATGATTACAATGCAATCATTGCCCTCTTATGGAATGCAAACATAGATGTGCTGTACACTGCAGACAATTCAACTGCTGTTGCACGATATGTTACAGCCTACTTAACAAAAGCAGACAAAACAGAGCTTCAAGACATCTGGGATGAACTAGCATCAGACAAAACATTGGGTCTCATTCCGAGTCTGGCGCTAACCAATGGCGCTATTAGCGCCTTGGTCGGCGCCGGACCCGTACCGGCACCGCCCTGGTGGAATGGGAAATTACCGCCCTATTCCGAGTTGACCAGGGCGGTAATTTCCCATTCCCCAGGGCTCATCCCCATTCCCAAATGAGCCCCCATAGGGCTCAATGGGAATGGGGAAATTGCAAATAACGGTGACCGTACTTTACGGTCACCGTTATTGGCTTAAAAGCCCCTTTGCGCCCTCGTTCCTAACGCCTGCTAAAAGCAGGTGATAAGCACGAGGGCGCAAAGGGAACTCGGAATGTGGCGGTAAGGGATTACCGGCACCGGTCTCGTTAACGGTGACCGGTATCCCTTACCGCCATACTCGGAATGAGGCCCATTATCACAGAAATTGCACAGCCTAGGCATAAAAATGCTCTCTCAGAGAATGTGGCGCCTACGAAGCAGCAGATTGTTTAACCGGTACTGCTTTGTATGGTAAATCAGACAACATAGCATGGGTAAGTCTTGGTCCTGCAAAATGTAAAAAAACGAGTGCTGAAATCATATGAGGACAAAGAAACAATTGCCAGAAATGATCCCAACAGCCAAGACATTCTAAAAAAGAATTTACTGGACACATACTATCTAAAAAGGAGTAGCACGTTGGAAAGCATGTGTCTATACCACATAGCTCAAAACTTTGCATACAAAAATAATGTAAAACCCGATGAAAGCAAACGTAGATATAGAGTGACCGATTGTGAAGGGAGCTTAGTGAAACGTACCAAATGAAGCTTAATTAATCATGTAAAATTGTCATTCAAAACTCCTAAACAGAAAGAACTATATTACATGTCTCTGTTACAACTTTTCAAACCATGGAGAAAAGAGGAAGACATACTAGAAAACTATGACTGCTATGAAGATGCTTTCAAAGCAAACAAAGCGTTATCACTGATGTGAACCTTACGCAGTACAAAACAATGTTACACAATGAGCAGAAACAGGAAGAAGAACTTCAGGCCCAACTAGATAAGGACTCTCCCGACAGTAGTCAACCTTCTGTAACAGGAAGTCAAGAACCAGTAGGACAACCACTAATAGCAAATGAGGCTGACGTAGCTATGGCAGAAGTAGAAAACACCATGTATCAGTATCAAGAAGATACAGAAGACTTAAATTTACAACAAGCAAAACTTAACAAAGATCAGTGCACCATTTTTGAAGACGTAACAAAACAAATTGTACATGGTGTACAACACGAAAATAAAGAATGTACCTGCCAAAATTACAAACCTATACTGCTGTATGTGAGTGGTGAAGCTGGATCAGGGAAAACATTCTTAATCAAAATCATCAGCAAGTTCCTTCAACAATTGACAAACAACAAACTGTCAGCTGTTGTAACTGCCCCCACAGGTTTAGCTGCCTACAAAATAGGCGGTGTCACTTTACACCGATTACTACTGCTTCCAGTAGAGCATCAAAATAAATTAGACTATTACAAACTTTCTGCAGAAGCTGCAATGGAATTAAGCAGAGTATTAAAACAAATGAAAATGCTACTAATAGATGAAGTGAGCATGGTCTACAACCTAATGTTGGCTTTGATTCACCTCAGATTGCAAGAAGTGCTTAAAAGTAACAACGAAGAACTCTTTGCAGGGAAACACATTATCGTTTTCGGAGATCTTCAACAATTAACACCAGTGAAAGGTGAACCTATTTTTAAAACCTTAGGCCACAAACTCTGCCAGAGAACTGTTGGTAGCATAGGTAATGTCAACCTTTGGCAACATGTCGAATACAGAGAATTAACTGAGAACATGCGGCAATCTGCAGATCTCACTTATGCCAACATTTTAAAAAGTATTAGAGTTGGTGTACTATCGCAAGAAGCACAAGTTGTATTGAAAAACCGGCACATTTATGCACTTTATGGCAATAATGCATGTGCAACTGATGTTATGGAACAATAGGGCACAAAAATGTCAATTGTACAGCCTTAATGCCAACTCCTGCAAGCATTTTCAAATTCAATGAAACAATGTTAAATATAGAAATGCAACCAATAATGGAAATTAGTGCCACAGACAAACTAGACGTACATGGTATGACAGTACCCATGTGTGAACAAGCCACAACAAGACTAAATAGTTTAGAAAATTAAATCTCCTACCCAGCTGGGTTGGAAAAAATATTAAAATTATCCTTAAATTGTAGATTAATGCTTAAACATAACCTTGACGTCGAGCAAGGGCTAGTTAATGGAGCACTAGGTACAGTTGTTGGCTTTCAATCATACCCACGTGACAGCAACATTCAGTTTGTCAATATTCGCTTTGATAAAGTTTCAGAAGTGAAAAGGATAGGCCGCTCAATTGCTCGATTCCTTCTCTTCAAAGACATGCATGTAAGTAGAGAGCAATTTTCTCTAACTCTTGCATATGCTGTTACCATTCATAAATCCCAAGGTCTTACCCTAGACAAAGCATTGATGGATATAGGAAACACAGTCTTTAAGGAAGGCATGAGCTACGTAGCATTATCACGCTTACGTACACTTCACGGTCTATTGCTAATGAACTTTGATGCAAGTAAAGTGAAAGCTGATATTCCTTGCGTTCTGGAATACAATAGACTGCGTTCACTGTACACCCCTCATCTGAAACAATATCCTGTTCCAGATAAAGTAAAACGTGGTAAAAGAAAACTAAATGAAACAGAAATGCAACAGAATCCAACAGCAAATTCCTCAAAGAAAAGAATCTAAAGTTTCAGCAATTACCACAAACAAACAAGAACCTATTAGGGAATGTAAACCAGGGCCGTTGGCAAAGAAGGAACAGAAATTCCGGAAAATGCACTCAGATACAGAACTAGCTGGTCCATTCAAATTTGCAAATGAAAGTGGGGTAAGCTGCTATGCAAATGTAGCAATGAATATTCTATTTCAATTGCCACCAATTGTTAACAATATTTACTTGCACAGTACAGACCAATTACGTTTGCAAATGTTAGTGCTTCACAGAAATGCAACAAACAATCCTGACAACACATACAGTGTTCATTGAATACGGCAAGAATTGGACGTCTGTGCTGGAATGGTGAGATTCACTCTGAACTCACAAGAAGATCCACAAGAATTTCTAATGTACTTACCATTAGTATTGGAAAACAAAAGCATACCTGTAAATGAAATTTTCCAGGTTTCGTACATGTGGAAACATACATGCACTCTCTGTAGCAATATGATACAATAAGAAATCCCAAATGAGCAATTTGTATATGTTTCCATACCAAATTGTGAAAGCATTCCATTTCAGCAACTTCTACAGAATGCAAACCATGGCAGATTATGTACAGTTTGCAATTCAGACAATCGCTCCACCTTACTGATAGAATCACATAGTGCCTACATAATACTTATGCTTCTATGTTATAATGCAGATGGTACCAAAAACAACTGCAAACTGACTGGATTCACACACGGTAAAGTATCTCTTGGAAAGAAAACCTTTACAACAATAGGTATAATCTACCATGCACGAACTACAACCAATGCAGGTCACTACACTGCATACATTAAAAAGAAATGTGGATGGTTCGAATGTAATGATAGCACCATTACTCTAAAGCAAAGATTGCCAGCTAATCTTACAAATGCGTATTTAATGTTCTTAAAGGCAAAATTGAACAAATAATCTGTACTTCAAGATGGCCAGAAAATTATGGGAAAGACGACAAACAGAATATGCCAATAGGTATCTAACTGCCAAGAGGATATAAAAATGACACAAATAAATGGATATCACCGATTTGTAGGAACAAATGCACAGGTAGAATATGCCTACAGGTATCTAACTGTCATTAAAAATCGGAAGGAAGGCAACAAACATAACATTAATCAGAAAGATGAAGGGAACATTATGTAACAACGACACAAATAAATGAATGTCACAGATCTGTAGGAACAAATGCACAGTTACAATACGCCTACAGGTATGTAACTGTTGTTAAAAATCAGCAGGAAGGCAACAAACATAACATTAATCAGAAAGATGAAGGAAACACTGAAAGGAAACAGGGAAGTAGTTAGTACCATAGGAAAAGAAGGTTTTTTTTTTTAATCCAACAAGGATTTTTTTCCCCCAGACCCAAGGATTAGAAAAGCAAACACAGAAACTGAGCACAATGCACAGTACACTGGTTTGTGAACTAAATATGAGGGTCCAAAAAAAAAAGGTAAATTGTCTATTATGCAATGTAGTAAGTTTTCATAAAATGCAAAGACTAACATACCTTTTTCTTTTATGACAGAAATTAAAAAAGGGATACTTCCGCCAAGTACGAAAAGCATTTAAAAAATATAAGTGTATTCTGAACAAAGTAAGGAGCAAGTATATTGGCAGTCATTTTCTACACATGCGAATGTACACGTCTAATCTATGGTAGTAGTATGATGCAGTGGCTGGAGGCTGACCCTTGCATTTTCCTTGTCTAACCTACGACCTACGCCTTACGACCAAAGTACAAACAGTATACTTCCTGGCCACAACCATTGCTGCATATCCAAAACATTTTCCTTGTAAATTAGCTACTTATAAATTTACTGTTGAGACCATTGTCTGCAGCCATGCAACCAAGACATTAGGGCGTGCACACAACTAACGCATTACACCACTCCCATATTCACTTATAACTCCACTGCTTATGACTTCAGTCTTGGGTGCATGGCCTTTGGGCATGCAGTCAAGACTCTGGGCCCTGGCTAGAAACACCACAGCATATTGGAACCATTGTGCCTTCTCATTTCACTATATACAAAGTTGGTTTTGGGTGCATGGCCTTTGGCCATGCTCCCAAAATGCTACGCCCTCCCCACAACCATCTTAATGATGTTGCATAGTTCAGGTGCAGCAATAGCTGTGATATGGTCAGGCCAGAGGCTTCACTCCTAGCTGTATGTCCATAGATATTACATGGGATGGGTGTGCAGTGCCTTGCACGTCCAGTACTTACAACTTAGTTCTTGGGTGCATGGCCTTTGGCCATGCATCCAAGACTGCACACACTCCCCACAACTTAGCAATCGATACGCAATAGTACAGGTGTATCCATGGGTGTGAAATGCTGTGGTGGTTGTGGCCAGGGCCTACAGTCTTGGAAGGCTTTCGACCGACGGCCATGCATCCAAGACTCTAGGCCCTGGCCACAGCCACTGTAGCATGGCACGCCCATGGCGGCGTACTAATGAATATAATAATAGCCATAGGGAAAAGTATTGCAATTATGGCATGTTGTCAATTTCAATGTTCGCTAACACTACGCGTCTCCAAACAACAGTAACAAGTTTCTAGTGCACTGCATGGACTGAAATGCTACCGTTATTACACCCCTCATTTTCTGTGCGTACAAGGTGCCCATAGAAAATACATCATGAAGTGGTTCTAACTTAGTTATTGGGTGCATGGGCTTCTGTTATGCACCCAATAGTGCAGTGTCTCCCGACAACCACTTCAGTGATGTGTGGTAGTAGGGGTTTTTCTATAAGTGTGGTATCCTTCACTGCTTCTGGCCAGAGGCTTCACTCCTAGCTGTATGTCCATAGATAGTAGGTGGGATGGGTGTGCAGTGCCTTGCACGTCCAGTACTGACAAGTTTGTTGGTGGGTGCATGGCCTTTAGCCATGCACCCAAGACTGCACACACTCCCCACAACTTAGCAATCGATATGCAATACTACGGGTGTATCCATGGGTGTGACATGCTGTGGTGGCTGTGGCCAGGGCCTAGAGTCTTGGAAGTAAGGCCTTCGGCCTTTGGCCGACAGCCATGCATCCAAGACTCTAGGCCCTGGCCACAACCACTGTAGCATGTCACACCCATAGCGGCGTACTAATGAATAAAATAATACCCATAGGAAAAACTATTGCAATTATGGCATGTTGTCATTTTCAATGTTCGCTCCCACTATGCGTCTCCTTACAACAGTAAAATGTTTCCTGTGCACTGGATGGACTGAAATTCTACCGTTATTACACCCCTCATTTTCTGTGCGTACAAGCTGCCCATAGAAAACACATTGTGAAGGCCAACCCCCCAAAAAAATGCATTGATCACCCATGTCTTACTGTCTGAACCTGTCCCAACGCTCTGCGACACAGCAAACGAGTTTTATAAATATAGCATGTGTACGTTCGTTGTTGCTCTGCTATGGGCGGATCCAAGATGTCGGGCGCAGCCAAACAATCTGACACAGAACACATCTCGCAGCAGCCAATTGGCAGAGACGTTGTGTGTCCGCGGTCATGACGCGAGCCCATTAGCCAATCTTTATCTTGTCCGCGGAGTGAACAGGGAAGTGTGACCGCGGAGCGGACATAGATATCACTAATTTTTTGAGACATACTTTTTGGTCGTCTTAAAGAAAAATACTGCACGGATATCACCAAATTTACAAAAGCACGCTTTCTGGACCAAGCCCCTATAGCTCCCGCAAATTTCGTGAAAATCCGTCCAGCGGTTTGATCTGTAGCCGTGCGCAAAGTTTTTCCCCCATTCAGTCTATGGGAAAAAAAGACGTTTTGGAACCCCCCCTATAAATTTCCCCCCCCTGGACCAAACATCACCGAACTTTGGAAAAAAATTCAGAGTGGCCCATATACTTTATTTGCAAAGGTTGTTGAGGATTCGTCCAGGGGGAGCTGAGTTATAAGCCGGCCAAACATATAGGTTCGAATCCTGGCAGGGCCAAACTCAGCCTTTCATCCTTCCAAGGTCGATAAATGAACACCACACACCGTGGGTATTAATAGGCAGCGCTCAGATGCCTGAGGGTTTGTAGCGCTATATAAATGCTAAATTATTATTATTATTATCTCTAAAATAAAGCCTGAAAGCAGGCTCGGTGCCAGAATATACACCAGCCTTCTAGAAAGCCAACTGTAACTCACTTAACCCCATTTTTAGTGAAACTTTTTAGTTCAATCTTAGAAACGAGTGTAGCCGTCCATCATTTATTGAATCAAGAAATGTAGTTATACCTAAGGACACCACAGAATGCGCATCATATTGCCCAATATCTCATAAATGTGAATGCAAAGATTTATGCCAGCATCCTTGCCAATTTTACCTCAGTTAGTTCACACTGACCAGGTCGGCTATGTCAAGGGCAGGCAAGGCTCGGACAATGTCTGCAAAACTCTTGATCTAACTGCCGCCATTGGCGAGGGAGAAGGCTACCCCATTTTGTTGTCCATCGACGCAGAGAAGGCATTCGACAGTGTCGAATGGCTTTTTCTGCCCGCAGTTATGAGATGGGCGGGCCTCGGTAAACTGAGGACATTGGGTGCGTTAGCACTATACAGCAACGCCTCTGCTATAGTCCTGGTCAATGGATTTGCTTCGAAGCTCTTCAGTCGGACACGCGGCACGCGAAAGGGCTGCCCTTGGTCCCATCTTTTATATGCCCTTGTGATGGAGCCCTTTGTGCAGGCAATTAGGAGGAATGCCCAAATTTGCGGGATTGAAAAAGGGCGAAGGGAATATAAATTAGCACTACTCGCGGAGGATATTTTAGCATATATTTCCCAACCGTTGCAATCTGTGCCAGCCCTTTTTGAATCCCTCAAGGAATATGGAGCACTATCAGGATTCCGCGCAAACCTGAACAAAACGGTAGCATACCTAGATAGGTGGTCTAAATTAGAGTTCTCCTTGGCTGCCAGATACACTTCCATTAAGATGCTAATCCCTAGAATGTTGTTTCTCTTTCAATCCCTCCCGGTAGCTGTCCCTGAGGCATTTCACACAGAGGTCAATAAGTCCCTATTGGCATATGTATGGGCAGACCTGAGACCCGGAGTCCCATACACAACCTTGATTTTGCCAAAAGACAAGGGGGCCATGGGCTACCCTAATCTTTTCAAATATTATAGGGCCTCTCAATTCCGCATCCTTGAGGATAACTTGTGGGAAAACCCAGAAAAAACCTTGGAAAACGAGCTATTTGCACCCGTTACCCTGGGTGAATGGCTGTGGGTCCCGTATAGAACCATGCTATGTAAAATCCCAGAACACCCGGTCTTAGCGGTATTGTGGTGTCTGGTCTGGTGGCCATTTTATCATGCCTGTGCCACATGCCTGCTGCGTGGTGCCTGATGAGCTGTGTCCAGTTTCCGCCTGCACGCTTGGAAGCGAAGGCTCAGACCTTCCCTGCACCTCCGGTAAAGACCTGGGAGACGGAGTGCCCTTCGCCATTACGCTGGTAGTGCTACTGTTGAGTATAGGCACCCACTCAAGAGCGAGCCTGGTGTTAGAGCCGAGCCCCTCGGGGAGAACCCCAGTGCTAGAGCCTTGCGGCCCCTCAGCGGTGGGACCGGGAGGATCCTGGGACCCCTCGGCCTGTTGGTCGGTAGCTCTTGGAGCCGCTGTACCCTTGCTGGTCCTAGGAACTGGAAGGCCCCTTCCGCTTGGACGCTTCCCATGGAAGGAGTCACCCTTTGCTGGTGCAGAGAACAGGGCACCTACCTTGGGCCTGGTCTTCCTCTTCACATATGTCTTGATGTCTTCTGGTGGTGATTTTTCGAACAGCTCCCTCCACCTGGCTAACCGATTCTTCACTGAGCGCGGGGTTAATGCGTTGCCCACAGAACAGCCGTCGTGGTCGGGGCCAAGGCACCAGAGGCAGAGTGTGTGAGGATCCGATGTGGGGCAGGAACCCCCACAGGTCGGACACCTGCTGAAACCCGCTGTCCTTGACATGCGCCATGGAGGATCCTGGCACCAGTGGACAGAGTATTATCTCTGACAATTTCTATGAGAAGGAAGGGAAAAGAAAATATCCCGGGGAAGAGCGCATAGAATTACAAGGCGGGATGCCTAACCCAGGAGCGCTGGTGAGAGCCATCCGTTCCCGTCAACGTGGAAAAAAGGACTGAGGAGTGGTTTCGGGGCAGGGTCAGGGGAGCGCATGCTCCCAGGGACGCCCCCCCTCCCCCGCACAAATCTAAATTTAAAGGGCAAGACAATTTTCTTCTGGTGAAAAAGATTCAGTTTCCCGCCCCTAGCGGGGGACGCCCATACAGTATGGAGGAAAGGGGAAAGGACGTAGGAGTACGTCTAAGAGAAAAGGTTCTGCAGAACTGCCTGACCAAACCTGGCATTAGATCTGGCTTAGGTGTCCATACAGTAGTGTTTGCAAAAGGCAGACAGAGAAGACCAAGTTGCTGCCTTACTGATCACTTCCCATGGAACGTTCCTCTAGAAAGCAATGGCTGTAGCCTTAGCTCTGAATGCATGAAAGCCCTTGGGTACCGTTTTGTTTTGCAGGCTGCATGCCTCAGCAAAAATATACACCTTGCTATGGTGGCCTTTGATGCCTGAAAGCCAGCTTGCTGACCACCAAAAGACACAAAGAAACTCTCTGATGATTTTCTGTAACACTTTGATCGATCCAAGTACAACTTAAGTGCCCGCCGAGCGTCAAGTGAATGCAAAATCCTTTCCGACCCTCCATTTGCATGGATGGAAAACATGCTGGTAAAGCGATCTCTTGATTCCAGTGAAAGGCAGATATTACGTTGGGCAAAACCCTTGGGTGCGTTCTTAACACAACCTAATCCTTGTAAAAAACAGTATATGGCTCTGACACAGACAGTGTTTGAATTTCGCGAAACCTTCTAGCGGAAGTTATGGCCACTAAAAATCCTGTCTTCCACAACATCAATTTTAAATAAGCTGTTGACATGGGTTCGAACGGCTTATGAGAACTTGCCTGCAATACATTGAGGTCCCACACCAGATGAGGCTAGCCACGGCTGGATGCATCCAGAGTGTCTTTTTATAATAGGATATCACATGGATATACTATGATCCAAAGAGCTGACATAACCTCCAATAGCTGATAATTATGTGCAACAAGCATGGATATAAATACAGGGTTCGTAGAGCTTGGTTAGCTTGACACCAACCGTTGACAGGAGTTACTTTGGCTCCCCTAGCCAATTGGTGCCATATAAATATACCTATGTGAATATTAACTCTGTGGGCCTCATCACGACTTCGGCGGTAATGCGGCGGATTATCCGCTGGACGTAAATAGCGCTAACGCCAAGGCCCCCGGCGGATAATCCGCCAGATCACAAGTTATCGTGCACGCACCCCGGTCCATGGCGGTATCGCGAATAGCGTGAACCTTTAAATCCGGCGCACCGTGCTCTACCGCCATATCACGATCATAGCGCGCGTGAAACGCGTCACCGCCGGAACGGGAAATAAAGCGTTGGCCATCTTGGAAATCACAATCCGTCGGATATCACAGCCCCTGGAAGCCATCCACGCCATCCAACCCCAAACCATGTCTCAGGAGCGCACTAGGGGCAAGACCACCATGGACAGGGTGCGAAAGCCCAAATTCAGTGACCAGGAGCTAACTGTACTTGTCGAGGAGGCCGAGATACACCACGAGGAGCTGCAGCAGCGCAAAACAAGTGGCCAGCGCAGAGCACAAATTTGGCGATCAATCAGCCAAAGGGTCAGTGCTGTGGGGCGCGTGCCCCGGGATGGGGAGGATTGCCGCAAGCGCCTGAACGACCTGCGCGTGCGAGTCCGTGGCATCCTCTCACAGCACCGGAGTGCAAGTAGGGCCACTGGAGGGGGCCCACCCGAACTCACACCATGGGAGGAGAAAAAGACAGCCCTGATAGATGTTGGCACCATCGAGGGCATTGGGGGAGCGGAGGCAGGCACTGGCATCGACCCAACTGCAGGTGAGTCCCACCCCCGAATGCATGCAGCTGAAAGTACCACACATGCAGACCCTGAGTGAATGAATGCGAAGAAATGTGTGTGAGGTACTGCATACACCCATAAGTGAGGCCTACATCCATTGAACCGTAGTGCTGCCTAGACGACACTGCACGTGCAGTGCATGAATGACAGGGGCAGGGGATAGACATCCATAGCCATAGGACAGCTACGTAGAGTTTGAGTGTGCATGAATACACCCCCAAAACCCAGAGCGCAGTGCACCCCAACCACGCATGCAATCTTGTCACTCCAACATTCCTATGCAGTGTACCTCCATACACACTCACAAGCACCACATGGCGACTGAACAGAATGCAAGTTGAATGCGTGATTGATACTGTCCTCAATCACACTTGTTGGCATGAACTGCATCACAGAAATATATGTAGCATTGAACTCAAACCACACCCTATGTTCCCCACAGGCACACGTCGATCCCAACGGGACGAAGATGATGGGGAGGAGGCCACACCAACACAACGTCCACGGCAGCGCGCCTCTACCAGCACCACACCCCACAAAGAGGCCGTACGGAAGGGAGACGGCCCAGGTCAACACCCACTTCACCCCAACGCAGCCCCACCAGACAGCAGCAGCAGCCACGTGGCTGCAGGGTGGCCACCGCCAGCTCGCCCCAAGCCACAAGTCACAGCCCCGATGCTGAGGGACAGAGGTCTGGATCTGAGCCGACGTGGGAGCAACACCTCCACCTGGCCATCATGCCGGAGGACCGCACTCTCCCGGAAGCAGTGAGGCCGAAGGGATGGTCACACCCCAGGGAAGTCCAAGCCCAGGCACACACCAAGTCGACATGTGCCTGTGCGTCGTGTCTACACACCACAGCTGGGCGTGGACATGCCATCATATGGCAGCCCAGAAGACCGGCACTCTGAGCCAGGCAGCCCAGTCCAAGCTGGCGCCATGTCGCCATGCAGCACCCCCCCCCCCCGAAAGCACACAAGTCGCAGGCCAACACAAGACACACCAGGGGTGCCCTTCGTCAGTGGGGCAGCAGTGATTGGCCGACTCGACATTATTGAGGCAAAACAGGCCAGGGTGGAATCAATGGCCAAGGTGCAGAGCCGGCACATCAAGGATGTCAGTGCATCTATACGGCATGGGTGCAAATACATAGCGCGGGACAATGCGCGCACACGCAGAGTCGTTGAACAATGTACCGCTGCCCTGACAGGCTTCGGGCAACAAGTGAGGGAGTTGACGGAGGCAGTCTCAGCACTTGCTGAGCAAACAAGGGAGGGAAACAACCTCATGCGACAGCAGCATTTGTTTTTGTATTTGCAGCGACAATATTTGCCACATTTGTGTCCTTGAAATCGTAAAATCTGCCCATGCAGCTCACTATGTGGAAGTTGTGAAGGGATTTCACAAGTGACATATTTTTGGATAAACTGCAAAACAGTGCTATCAGTGCCATGACCAACTTTTGGTGCACCTTTAATCCATAACAGCATGTGAATATGTGGTGCTCCTCTCACTTGATATTCTTTTCTCCAAAAGAAGTGCTGCACTTCTCCAAGGGGAGGAACAGTTTATTGCAAATAAAGTGTAGCATGGCAATGAAACAATGATGGAAATATCTTAACACATTAACTGGATCTAGAGAGCAATGTTCCCCAGGTGTTAAGATATCTATGTTGTTTTTGTTGCTGTTTGCTATGCGTAGGAACTCATGTAAATCTTCCCATGCATATTCTGCGCAACTTAACGTAACAAACCAAGTCGGTGGTCCAAGGTTTCTGATCATACAAAGTACGTCTCTGTGCCATCGGAACTAGCATTCCTTTGTACCACACATGTTTACAAACAAATTTGTTATACTTGATTGTAAAACCTCATCTTTTTCCTGTATGTTTTGTATTAACTGCGTAGCTGACATATTTTGAAAGTGGGTTCCAGATTTCAAAATGTGTGCAACTCCGTAACATAGTGTTGCTAATTCACTTTCATACATTAGGTGGAATATGTATTCCACATTTTGTCTACATCTGGGATCTTGCAAATACATTCGTGAAGAGCGGTATTCTGATGCCCCAATCTGAGTGGGTCTATCATCGTATCTTCTACCTTTGCCAGTAGGAAATAGCAGTGGAAAAGCACGTGCTTCTATACTTTTTTCCGATATACTCATTGGTGACCCTTTGGTTTGTCGCATTTTGGTAATTTTCTAGTGCATCGTCTATGCTTTCATTGCAATGCAATGGATGAATTGTGTAATGGTCCAAAAGAGTGGATACTGTATCAGGATCCATAAGTTCGAATTGTCCAGTTTCTGATGACTCTTGTATTATTTCAGTTGTTTCCCTTAAGCTTTCATCAATATTTATTTCCTTGTAGTACTCGTTATTGTCTTTTAGATATTGCAATGCTTGTCTAACTTTATGTAAGTCCACCAGTTGTTGTCAAATTTTTTTGTCCTTTGTTGGTACACCATTTACCAAGACTATTAAAGAATGCTCTATTGAACGTTTGCACTCCTAGAGTGTGTACATTTTCCGTTTGATCTAATGGCAAATAAACTACTTTGCCACAAATGCCTTTCACCAATTCAGAGGAAGGTAATTTTACTGTTTTTGGATGAAGACATATAATTGCTTGAAATGGGTGAACTGTTTGAATTATAATGCTCTCATACAAATAGTTGTTGCAGGATTTTTGGTAGTGGGAACAATTCAAAATTATTTGTAATAGCACGTGAAGGAGTGTGATTGTTGTCTAATTTTGTAGTACAGTAACTGCAACATATTAGGCATTCAGCTAGTTCATATTGTTTTCTGCTAAAAGGTAGAGAGCTAATTCAAACCATTTAGAGCCTTCACTGTCTTGTATTTTGTATGCTATGTCTACATTTTTTGTGTTCCTTTTGTAAAACGTTCTGCGGCAACACACACATACATGGTTTGGTACTTCAGCCGATGACCTTTTAAATTTTACTATTTATTTTCTGTATGTGTGTAATAGAAGGTTGCTATGTGCAGAATTGTTGCTACTATGTTCTAAAACTATTGTATTTTGTAAGTGGCTTTCACTTCCAAAATACTTTCTTTGAATACGGTCAATTTCTTCTTGTAAGTGTTTGGGTGTACTATGCAGAAGAGTGTTATTTAAAATGCCTAATTCTGAAGCTGGAGTTTTTGCATAGTATATTTTATACACTAGATTTCTTACACTTGAATGATGTATTGATATCCTTTTGATATCATGGAAGGTGCTTTTGCAAATAGGCCCAGAAATGCAGGCTAATGAATGTCCTTGTAGTCCTGTGTATTTGCGCACTGGACAAATATCCATATTTTGCAGCAGTTTCATTTTAGTTTTGTCTTTACTTTTTACAAACTGATTGAGGAACTGACGTAAAGATTTGAAAGCTTTGTTTGGAATGGCACACATTGATGTGAATGGCAATTTGTATACTGGACGGTGAAGTTCTGCTGAATCGAGAGGTAATTCTGAGTTTACAGAGGATACTTTTGTAAGCAGTGTTTCTTCTTCCATGATGGTAGTATTGATTTTCTCATACCCTCGTCCACTGCTATGGATGGCAATTGTGTTTGTTTGATTTTGTTTGTATGCTTCTTCATTAAAATATGGTTCTGTGGTTGTTGTTTGAATCCATTCACCACCACAAACATTAAAAAAATTATTTTTGTTCACATTCCGTTTATTGCTGAGTTTCTTTTGTAGTTTGGTACTTAGTTTTGTTAGTGCTTTCATCCTATTTAACACTAATATAAATAACGTTCTTTTCAGAAGGATTGCACTGTCAACGAGAGCTTGTAGGATTAACTTTCTACGGTAGGTTTTAAGGGGTGAGGATGATTTCGGTCCTCTTCTTAGTAGATTCTGAAGGACTCTGTGACAAAACATTTTTGATAAAATACTTTTTTTTACTATGGGTTTTTGTTACACTATCAGGTTAGTAAGAACATTGTTCTCCAGCATGGGGTCTGGCATGGATTCACATGCTCATGAATATTCCCCGTCGTCAGGCTGGGAATCCTCGGTAAAGAAAAATCAGTATCAGTTTCGTTTCTGATCTGTCTTTCGTAGTAGTAACCAATCACTGATCTCTGCGTCATACTGACCACAGCCAATGACTGCCATCTCCCTAAGCCCCGCCTCTGGCAGCCATCTTCAGATTTTTACCGCACGTTCAAGTGTTGGCATCCTCGTGCTATTGCTCTCGAGCTTTAGTGCTTTTTTCGCGTTTTTTCATGGGAAAATTTTCTCTTTTTCGGTCAAAAGAGCCTCAAGCTCCACCGTTTCTTTATCCGATCAACGGGGACCCGTGTCGGATTCCTCTACGCCCCTCAAGGGTGAAGATTTCGTCGAGCCACGCTTTTGGAGGACTCCAGAAGTTTCTCAGGCCCATCTCGAAAATGGCCCAGGAGAAGGGAAGCTCGACGCCCGGAAAGCTGTTCAGGGTCTGCCCTGGATGCCAGCTTCAGAATGTCTTTAAGGAGGATGAACACTCCCTTTGCCTCTACTGCCTGCATGAGGACAAGACGCACGTGGAGAAGGACTGTGCGTTTTGCGGCAGTATGTCGGAGCGGACCATGAAGGACCGCCATCTGCGTCTCGCCAACTGGCTGGAAGGGAAGAGCCTGTCAGGCAAGAAAAAGAAGTCCGAGCGGTCTTCTAAGACCTTTGAGGGCGCCCCGGCGACGGGGGCCCAACAGAAGGCCAAGCACCGTGAGTCTGCTGGCACCGGGAGCGCCGAACGGTCGGGCTCTATGGGTGCCAGGCAGGGCGCATCCTCCCCGGCGCCATCAACCACGAGCCAACGCTCTGGCTCGGGTAAGAGGAAGGCCGAGCACCCGGCGAAGCCCCTGGAGAGACCCCGGTCGAGCTCGAAGACCCCATCGGAGGGGGAGCGAGGGGTGACCCTCTTCCCCCAAGGAGAAGCGCACCTAAGGTGGTGAAAGCCTTGATCCACCCTGCCAAGGCCTCTATCAAGACAGTCGCGGCGGCCCTGGCTCAGCCTGTGGAGGCTACACCAGTGGAGGCGACCTCTGAGCCCAGAGTCTCCCTGCCACCGCGGAGAGAGTCCTCTTTCATGCCCATCGACAGGACCCCCCTGAAACCTCCGACGGAGAAGAAAAAGGGGGGGCAGGAGGTCGTCGTGGATTCGGCCTCAACCTCTGAGGAAGAGCTGATCGAAGTCTTAAGCCACGGCGTTGGCATGGAAGAAGACCAGCCCGTCGGAAGGGACAGTGACGTTGGAGACGACGATAACGTCGAGGGTGCCGACGAGGCTCCTGACTGCCCGTCGGAATCCCCTCAACCAGTGCCGCAAGACAACTCGGCGGCCATTTTGTTGGCTATACAGTCCTTATGCTCGGAGATAAGGACGAGATTGCCGTTACCACCAACGGAGGAACCGCTCCCAAAGGGGGACCCAGAGCCAGGCCCTTCTGGGAGCCCTCCTCCTAAGAGAAGAAGGATTCATCCTCCACCTCCTTTTCAACCATCGCGCCCTGCTCTGCCCTCCTCCCCGTCCATGACCCGTGGGGATGATACGGGGACGGACACGGCCGCGACAGGTACAGACAACGAGGTTTACGACGAGGATCTCCCGTCGTCACCTCCCCCCCGGGCTTCCCCGCCCGACGAGATTGGATCGTTTCATGCCATGATCGCCAGGGCATCCGAGCTTTTCCAGCTCTGCCCGGAAGAGAAGAAGGAAGGTTTCCTTTATCAACGGCGCGAGATCAAGAGGAAGACTGTCCTCGCTGTACCTCTACTGGACGATATCTGCGATGAGGGTCTTGCCCTTCTCAAGAACCCATCCACAACGCCTGCGAGAAGGGATCAGTATGAGAAGAAGTACCGGGTCCCGGACGCGGCCCCCTTGACGCGATCGTCTCCGCGGCGGCCAGGAAGAAAGCGGGGGGGCTTCGGCCTCTACGTCAACCTATTGGACACGATGGGACGCAGAGTCATCTCATCGGCAGCGACGACGATTAAGGCTGCCAATGCCTTGGCTATCGTAGCCCGCTACGACAGGGAGTTGTTGTACAAAATCGCCCCCCTGCTGGACTTCCTACCGGACGACAAGAGGGCGGAGGCCCTAGAGATCTTGCAGGAAGGAGAAGTGGTGTCGGACCACGCCATTACGATAGCGACGGACATCGCTGACACTGGGTTTCACCAGTTGGGCAACGGCGTGTGCCTTAGACGGCGTGGGTGGCTCAAGGCAACGGACCTCCGGCAGGACGTGCAGACCAGAGTCTTGGACATGCCGTTCGACGGGAGCAACCTGTTTGGGAAAACAGTGGACGATTCCCTACAAGCCAGCAAGACGGACACGGAAACGGCCCGGGCTCTTGGTGTTCTCCAGCAACGACGGCCTCCCTTTCGGAGCGCCGGAAGCAAGCAGGGTGCCTCCAAAGGTTCCGGCGGCGGATTTTCCACCTATCGTCAAGCGGCCCGTTCGTCGTCACAGGAAGCCTACAGGGGACGAGGCAAGTCGGGCGGACCCCGCTGTCGTTGCCAGGGAGGACAAGGCGGCAAAGCCTCGTCGAAGCAGGACTGAACCGGCCGTGGGGTCGGGCCCCCACCGAAGCACCCCGGTGGGAGGCCGGCTGGCGAACTTCGTCAGCGTGTGGGAGTCCATCTCCACCGACCGTTGGGTGCTGGACGCCCTGGCCCAGGGTCACGCGCTCGAGTTTCTAAAGAGTGCCCGCGCGTCCCCCCGTGGCCAGGAAGGAACATCACATCCCTCAACTTCTCTTGGAGGTAAAGGCGATGCTCAAGAAAGGCGCCATTGAGCTCGTCCCAAAGAGGCTTCGGGGCTCCGGAGTTTACTCAAGATACTTCCTTGTGAAGAAGAAGACAGGAGGATGGCGTCCCATCCTGGACCTACGACGACTGAACAAATTCATCAAGGCACAGAAGTTCCGGACGGTCACCCTCCAGCACGTCCTGGGTCAGCTGGAGGAGGGCGATTTCCTGTCGTCGTTGGATTTGGAGGATGCTTAATTCCATATCCCCATCCTAAAGGGACACCGAAAGTTTCTCAGATTCGTGGTCCAAGGGCGTCACTACCAGTTCAGAGCCCTTCCCTTCGGATTGAGGTCGGCACCCAGGGTGTTCACCAAGTGCCTCGCACCGGTTGCGGCGCGGCTGCGCCTAGAGGGGATCCACGTCTACCCCTACCTGGACAACTGGCTCATCCAGGCAAAAACAAGGGAACTCGCCGCATAGCACACGGCGAGGACCGTCCAACTACTCACGGACCTGGGATTCTCCATAAACTACGCCAAGTCCCACCTGGTGCCCGCGCAAGACGCACTGTTTCTGGGTGCGAAACTCGACACAGTGGCGCTTCTGGCCTCTCCGTCGGAGGAAAGGACGAGGGCCATCTTGGGCAAGGTGCAGCGGATGCTGGTTGCGGACGCGGCCAGGGTGAGGTCCATCAAATCCCTCCTCGGAATGATGTCTTCTTGCATTTATCTCATCCGCCTCTGCAGGCTTCGGATGCGCCCGTTACAGGAGTTCCTGGACGCTCGCTGGATTCAGATGACGGGCAGCTTCGAGGACAGGATCACACTCGACGAGAGCTTCCGACGAGCGATCCGGTGGGGGGCACCCGCGCGCATCTGACGGCGGGCATGGACTTAAGACCCCAGGCCACCAGGAGACAGTGACTACGGATGCATCCCTGGAAGGGTGGGGAGCGCACACCGAAAATCTGCACGTGATAGGCCTTTGGCTTCCGACGGAGAAGTCCCTCAATATCAACGTCCTGGAGCTCCGGGCAGTGTTTTGGGCCCTCAGGTCCTTTTTTAATTCCCTCAAGGGCAAGGTGGTGAGGATCTTCACCGACAACACCACCACCATGTTCTACATCAGGAAGCAGAGCGGTACCAGATCCCCAGCCCTGTCCAAGGAGGTGCAGGATCTGTGGCATTGGGCCGTCGCCCAAGGGATGTTTCTGGTGCCGTTTCATCTGGCAGGAATAAAAAACACCATCGCCGACTCGCTCTGCAGAGAGCTGCGCTCATGCCACGAGTGGGAACTACGACAGGATCTAGTGGACCGCCTCTTCCGACGGTGGGGCACTCCCCAGATCGATCTGTTCGCGACGGCGACGAACTCCAAGTGCCGGAGGTTCGCCAGCAGGTTTCCCCAGCCGAGGAGCATGGGAGATGCTTTCTCGTTCCCCTGGGAGGGCCTGTTTCTATACGCGTTCCCTCCATTGCCGTTGCTGATCCGGCTCATCAACCAGCTCAAGAGGTCACGGTGCAGGATGATCCTCGTTGCACCTGCGTGGCCGAGGCAGATATGGTTCCCGGACCTTCTGGACTTGTCAGCGTCCCCGTCAATCAAGCTGCCAGTGGACGCGGATTTTCTCTCCCGGGAAGGAGGCGCCATCCTCCATCACGACCCGAAGTCGCTGAACTTGCAGGCCTGGCTCCTGCAGCGTTAGAGTTTGGAGGTTACGACATACCGGCCGACTGCAGAGAGGTTCTTGCAAAGGCCAGGGCGTCCTCAACTCTTAAATGCAACGGACACAAATGGAAGAGGTTCTCTGTCTGGTGCCATGCACAGAAGATTAACCCTCTACGGATTACGGCTCCTCAAGTACTGCCGTACCTACTGACGCTGGCCAAGGCTGGACTGGCGCACGCTTCCATCAAGATTCATCTTGCCGCGATCTCCCGATACACCAGAACCACGGGGCGGACGTCTTTGTGGTCTCATCGTCTGGTGAAAGAATTCATGAAGGGACTGTTCAGATCGTTCCCGCCGGTGAAGGCTCCGGCCCCGGCGTGGGAGCTCAACGTGGTGCTGACCAAGCTCATGGGACCTCCGTTCGAGCCTCTGCACTCAGCTCCGTTGATGTTCTTTTCGTGGAAAACAGCGTTTCTTGTGGCCATCACCTCCGCACGACGAGTCGGAGAGATCCAGGCCCTTTCCTGCAAGCCCCCGTACTTGTCTTTTCACGACACGAGGGTAGTGCTCAGGACGCACCCCTCCTTCATGCCCAAGGTGCCGTCGGACTTCCACGTCAACGAACCCTTGGTGTTACCTGTTTTCTTCCCGTTGCCTTCGTCGCCGGCTGAAAGGACTTTGCACTCGCTGGATGTGGCTAGAGCGCTGAAGTTTTCGGAAGACATCACAACTTTGTAAACTTTGGACCTGTCAATCAGGGGAAGGCTCTCTCAAAGGCTTCCATTTCCAGATGGCTCTCTGGCTGTATCATGTACTGTCATCGGTTGGCAAACCGACCGCTGCCCGGCCGTCCGAGAGCCCATTCCACCAGAGCGATCGCAGCTACCACGGCGTTCCTATCTGGTGTGCCCCTGCTGGACATCTGCAGGGCTGCTACGTGGAGGTCGACGCACACCTTCACGAAATTCTACTGCGTCGACCGGGATTCCAGGGAGGAGTCAGGGTCGGCCAAGCAGTGCTGCGCAACCTGTTCGCCTAAGGTGAGCCTGGTGAGAAGGTAAGAGATGCTTAATGTTGGGTTTTGGATGTAATGCTTAATGTAGAGCCTCTGCCACCTCCCGTGGTTGTGCATGTGTGTACTGCTATGTATTCTTTTTTTCATGAGCATTTGAATCCATGCCAGACCCCATGCTGGAGAAGGAACAAGTTACTTACCTGTAACTGTTGTTCTCCAGCATGGGTCTGGCATGGATTCACATGCAAACCCTCCCGTCTACCCCTCTGCGGCTCTTCACTTGGTCATACTGCCACTTCACGTGCTACCAAATCTGAAGATGGCTGCCAGAGGCGGGGCTTAGGGAGATGGCAGTCATTGGCTGTGGTCAGTATGACACAGAGATCAGTGATTGGTTACTACTACGAAGACAGATCAGAAACGAAACTGATACTGATTTTTCTTTACCGAGCATTCCCAGCCTGACGACGGGGAATATTCATGAGCATGTGAATCCTTGCCAGACCCATGCTGGAGAACAACAGTTACAGGTAAGTAACTTGTTCCTTATTTTGAAGCAGATGGTGTTACGCTATCTTCTTTGGGAAATGCGATGTTCTTTTGAAACGTAAGGCTTGCTTTAGAGAATGTTTTGTAATGGTTGTAGGAGTAAAGTAAGGACAAAAAATACACAAAATAACAGATGTCTGTAAGGTATCTGCCCAAAAATAAAAATAAAACAGCTCTTTTCAGAGCCCACCTTAAAGGGGAAAAAGGGGAATAATTCTTTAACGTACCGTCGTCACGCTCTGATCCTATACATGTCCGCGGACATGGCGGTAGTTTCCAGCCAGCGCATATCACCAATGGGAATTCTGGGGTGGAGACGCATGCAAATGAAAATGAGCTGACCTAGGGATTGGTAAATAAAGTTCAGTGGGTGTGTTCTGAACAGCGAGATTTATTAAGACCGTCTTCTCCCTGACAGGAGAGCACACAGCCATGGCTTTGCGTGCCCGCAAACAGAGTTTCTGGATTTTGGGAGACTCATGGATACATTGGTTGAAGTTGCATGCAGAAAGCTGCAGTTTATCTGCAGATCTCGGTTTCTTCATGTGGAAGTGCACTGGCATGGCGTGCGTGGCATGAGGTGGCTGGACTTGGTACCTCTCTGTGGTACTTTACTGACAGACCATCCTCCAGATATACTTATCATTCATTGCGGAGGAAACAGTTTAGGCCATGTCTCTGGAATTTCTTTGCAATTTGCCATGAAGGAAGGACTTGCGAAGCCGATGGACATGTTTCCACATTGTCAAATACTTTTTTCCTGTATTACACAAGGACAAATATGGCTGCGTTATTCTGCTTTTGGTCCACAAATGGAGAAAGCGAGACGCAATGTGAATAAGGCTGTTTGTGCCATTTTTAAGAGATGTTGGCATGTCCTCATTCCACAATGAAAACATTCTGTTTCGCAGCTCTTTCATTTTCCGCAGAGACGGAGTACATCTCACATATGCTGGCAATCAGATTTTTCTTCGCAATATACAAAATGCATTGCGACCTCTTTTGGATTCACAATCGCCTATGTGACAATCCGTTTTCTCCAATCCACAGTTTTTGACCCACACTGCACACCACCGAAAAGCTCTTTTCAGAGCCACCACTTACTCCCAGCGTACACTTCATTGTGTTTGCTCCCATTGCACCCTCCTTTTTTTTTCCCTACGACTGACCGCAAACTTTTCCACAACTTCGCCAGGGGTCTACAACGGTCACTTCATAGTTCTATTGTTAAACTGAGAAAGGCGGCTCTGAAAAGAGCCTTTTCTGTATTTTTTCTTGTTTTCACGTTTATTGGTTCTCAGCACACAACACACTAGGAAAGGAGGTCAAAGGAGGGTAGTGAAGGGACACCAGCCACTGGGATAAGAAAGGCCAAGTGGACAGAGAAAGATATATGGTGAGGTTCACTTAGGTAAGGAGCAGATCTTCTGGTGCTCCGTGACCGTAGCCTCAAAAGCACTTCGAAAACTCTCCCCTCTGCAGAGTACTACGTCACAATACATACACACTATTGTCACCTTTGAAAGGTAAGGGTCAACAGTATTGCGAATGGCTTGTGAGGCAGCTGGAGGGAGGCGTTCCCCCACAGGAGTGTCTCTTGTGGTGGGAGGATCGGACTCGGAGGATGCTGTGGAGGAACTCAATCGACTACGCTCTTCACTTGGCACCACTTTGCGAATGTCCGCAGTGTGGAACGAAGTGAGGTGTCGCTTCATGGTTGGCGTACCAAAGCTGTATGCACCAGGTCTCCCGCGACTCAGCACCACCTCGCACTGGTTACACCTCACCAGGTTCGCGCATGCTTTTGGTACGTTCCCATAAACGGAAAACAACCGCCACATCCACGACTCCCGGCGAATACTCCTAGTGCGGAGTTCCTCCACTTCATTCTCTTCCTCCTCTTCTTCCTCGCTCTCTACATCCTCACCCGTACATCTCTCTGCAGGCCCTTGGGGAGGTGGTGGTGGTGGCGGGTTTGGGGGTGGTGCAGGGGCTAATGAAGCAACAGCAGCCATGGAAGCCATTCCGATTACTTTCCTTTTGGTCACTACAGCAGTAAAGGCAATACACATCAATCTGCTATAGCTAGAAGGACAATGAAGATGCGCTCGGGGGTGTGGCCATTTATAGGGGTGTAGGGTTGTGCCTAGTCACCGTATTCATCCCTCCAAAGCTGTACGAGATTTATACACAAGTCCTCAGGTAAGCTATTGTCTGGGATATGTGAAATGATATTTTTACACTCTACAACATTTTGCCTAGTGTCTACACGTTCTTTTGTACTGCTGCGGAAGCACACAAACTGTGCAAATTAGTCCACACGCTCAGCGTGGGTGCGGTCACATGATGACATCCTGAACACATCCGCGACAGAAATGGGAGTCCGCTGGACAGCAAATGCAGAGTAACAAACGTGTGCATGCGCGCAAGTGTCCTAGGGACAGTGTTCGGGTTCTCAAAGTAATTCAAAGTGCAACACAAGTGAGACGGACAGTTAGGGACAGGCGCGCTGCTCGCTATACTTACGGTTGTACTGCGCTTGTGCATACATGATATGCTCACTGTACGGACAGGTCCAGTGTCCTTAGGACAACTCCATTTTGTTTCACTACGAACTTGCCGGCCACCGCGCCTGGTGTACGGACGCCACCATTTTGACTGCGGACGATACGGACATGTATACTGTCCTTAACACACTCCCATTTTGCTAATTTACAACCATCTCGGACACCTGGTGTGTTCTACAAACATGTTTCATCTAGTTTGTAAGCGACACGGCCAGGTATAATGTCCTTAGAATGCCCCTTTCTGTTCATGTATGCACAACTTGAACAGATGTTGCGGTCAAATATCAACTCCATCTTACTTGACATTAGTAAAGGCAGGTGTACTGCCTTTAGAATACCCACATTCCATCAGTGATGTCATCTATGACATTTTTGATGTCATATTTGATGTCCTGGGTGTTAGCCTTAGCAATGCACGTAGATGCTGCGAGTTATGGTTGCTGAGCTTACCATAATGGGGGAATGTGCAGTGTTTTTTGGTTTCACTGTGAAGTCTAACTTCTCCAGCATGGGGTCTGGCATGGATTCACATGCTCATGAATATTCCCCGTCGTCAGGCTGGGAATACTCGGTAAAGAAAAAATCAGTATCAGTTTCGTTTCTGATCTGTCTTTCTTAGTACTAACCAATCACTGATCTCTGGGTCATACTGCCCCCAGCCAATGACTGCCATCTCCCTAAGCCCCGCCTCTGGCAGCCATCCTCAGATTTTTACCGCACGCTCAAGTGTTGGGAGTCCTCGTGTTTAGCTCTTGAGTTTTTTACTGCGTTTTCGCATTTTTTCTGGAGATTTCTCATTTTTTCGGTTTAATCGAGCCTCAAGCTCCACCGTTTCTACTTCCGATAAGGGGGAACCGTTTCGGAATTCTTCTACGCCCCTCAAGGGTGAAGTTTCGTCGAGTTTATACTTCTTGGAGGATTCCAGAAGATCTGCGGCCTACCTCAACGGACATGGCCCAGGACAAGGGATGCTCGACGCCTGGATCCAAGCTGTTCAGGTGCTGCCCTGGATGCGGATTACAGAACGTTTTCAAGGAGGACCAGCATTTGCGATGTCTCTACTGCCTTCATGAGGACAAGACGCACATGGAGAAAGACTGCGTTCTGTAAGAACCTTTCGGAAGGGACCAAACAAGATCCTCGTTCCCGCCTCGCCGCCTGGCTGGAGAAGGGCACAGCCGGTGATAAGGCGAACAAGAAGTCTGAGCGGGATTCTAAGTCCTGTGAGGGTGCCCCGGCGATGGGGGCCCAACAGAAGGCCAAGCACCGCGAGTCCGCGAGCACCGGGAGCGCCGAAGGGTCGGCCTCTTCGGTTGCCAAGCAGGGCGCTACTTCCCCGGCACGTTCGACCACGAGCCAGCGCTCTGGTTCGGGGAAGAGGAAGTACGAGAACCCGGGTAGGCCGCTGGAGCGGACCCGGTCGATCTCGAAGGGGGAGCGAGGCACTGACCCGTCCCCCAAGGCGAAGGCCCAGGACGCACCTAAGGTGGTGAGGGCTTTGATCCACCCGGCAAAGGCCTCTACCGAAGTGGTTGCTGCGACCCTGGCGAAGCCGGCTGAGACTACGCCCGTGGAAACGCCCTCCGGGTCCAGAGTATCCCTGCCACCGCGGAGGGATTCCTCTTTCCAGCCCATCGCTAAGACCCCCGTGAAGCCCCCGGCCGAAAGGGGGGGGGGGGCGTTGGCCATTACAGACTCGGAATCAGCCTCTGAGGAGGAACTGGTGGAAACCGAGAAGGGCCTCAGCGATAGGTCCTTAGGCCTCAATGAGAGGTTCATAGGCCTCAACGAGAGGTTCGAGAAGGTTCGATTCCAGGGGGCGGTCCCTGCTGACGTGATCGAAGATAGCGACGACGACGACAAACAGGGCCCAGTGGAGCGGCCATCTGTCCGTCGCGGCCATTGCCCGAGCCCCAGGATAGCTTGGCGGCCATTTTGTTGGCAATCCAATCCTTATGCACCGAGATAAGGACGAGATTACCACGGACCCCGACAGAGGATCCAGAACCAGGCCCGTCGGGAAGCATTCCGAACAAGCGGAGGAGAGTCCACCCCTCTCCGCCCTTCGTGCCTGCGAGACCGGTGGACCCCTCATCCCCCTGGCCGGACCCTAGAGATGATACGGCGACGGATATAGCGGCTGGGGCAGACGATGACGGTGGCGATGACACAGCGGACATCCCGTCGTCACCCCCCCTACACCCTCCGCGGGCATCTCCAGCCGACGAAATTGGCTCCTTCCACGCCATGATAACCGGGGCATCCGAGCTCTTCCAGCTCTGCCCTGAAGAACCGAAAAAGGAGGGGTTTCTGTACCAATGGTGAGAGGCCAAGAGGAAGACAGTCCTCGCGGTGCCTTTACTCGACGACATCTGGGACGAGGGGCTTGCTGTCCACAAGAACCCTTCCACCACACCAGCCAAGAGGGACAGGTACCAGAAGAAGTACCGAGTCCCCAATGCCGCCCCCTTGTGCCTCAGGGCCCAGCCCACGCCGGACTCCGCCGTCTCGGCAGCGGCTAAGAAGAAGGCAGCGGGTGCGGCGGCTTCAACTTCCACTTCCCCGCCGGGCAGCGAGGGCAAGAAGTTGGACTCTATGGGACGACTAGTCATCTCGTCGGCGGAAACGACGATTAAGGCGGCTAATGCCTTGGCGATAGTGGCCCGCTACGACTGGGAGCTCTGGTTCAAGATAGCTCCCCTGCTAGACTTCCTGCCTGATGAAAAAGGGCGGAGGCCCTAGAAATTCTGCAGAAAGGCGTCGGATCATGCCATAACGGTGGCAACGGACATTGCCGATACCGGATTTCGCCAACTGGGCAACAGAGTTTGCCTCCGACGACGAGAATGGCTCAAGGCGACAGACTTTTGCCAGGACGTCCAGACCAGGGTGTTGGACATGCCGTTCGACGGCAGAAACCCTTTTGGTAAGGCGGTGGATGAGTCCCTACAGGCCATCAAGACCGACTCAGAGACGGCCCGGGCCCTGGGGGTGCTTCAACAGCGACGGCCCTTTCGGAGTTCCGGAGGCAGACAGGGTGCCTCCAAAGGATCCAGCGGTGGCTCCTCCACTTACCGCTAGGTGGCCCGCTCCTCTTCCCAGGAGGCCTACAGAGGTCGCGGCAAGCAAGGGGGATCCCGTCGCCAAGGAGGCCAAGGCGGCAAGGCTGCCTCCATGCAAGACTGACCCGGCCGGGTTGTCGGGCCCCCATCAAAGAACCCCGGTGCGAGTCCGACTGACGAAGTTCGTCAGCGTGTGGGAGTCCATCTCCACCGACCGTTGGGTGTTGGACACCCAGGCCAACGGGCACTCGTTGGAATTCCAAAAGAAGTGCCCTCGCATTCCTCCTGTGGCCAGGAAGGAGAATCACATCCCTCAACTTCTGTTGGACATAAAGGCGGTGCTCAAGAAAGCTGCCATCGAGCTTATCCCCAGAGGGCTCCGGGGCTCTGGAGTGTACTCAAGGTACTTCCTCGTCAAGAAGAAGACAGGCAGTTGGCGCCCCATCCTGGACCTCTGTCGCTTAAACAAGTACATCAAGGCGCAGAAATTCAGGATGGTCACCCTCCTCCACGTGCTGGGACAGCTGGAGGAAGGCGACTTCCTATCGTCTTTGGACCTGGAGGATGCTTACTTCCACATCCCTATTCTAAAAAGGCACAGGAAGTTCCTCAGGTTCGTGGTTCAGGGACGCCACTACCAATTCAGGGCCTTACTGCTCGGATTAAAGTCAGCACCCAGGGTTTTCACCAAGTGCCTGGCACCAGTGGCGGCGCAGCTGCGTCTGCAGGGGATCCACGTTCCTGAACGACTGGCTAATCCGGGCAAGGACAAGGGAACTCGCCGTCGAACACACGGCGAGGACTGTCCGGTTGCTCATGGAGCTGGGGTTCGCCATCAACTACCCCAAATCCCACCTGGTTCAATCGCAGATAGCACTGTTTCTGGGCGCAAAGCTCGATACAGTGGGGCAATTGGCATCCCCTTCAGAGGAGAGGACCAAGACCATCTTGGGCAAGGTTCGGCACCTGCTAACCACGGACGTGGCCAGGGTGAGGTCCATCAAGTCCCTCCTCGGGATGATGTCCTCATGCATCTATCTTGTACCCCTTTGCAGACTTCGGATGCGTCCGCTACAGGAGTTCCTCGACGCCCGCTGTCTTCAGGCGAGGGGCTGTTTCGAGGACAGGATCCCTCTCGACGAGTAGTTCCGTCGGGCGATCTTATGGTGGGGCATCCGTGCTCACCTCACGACAGGCACGGAATTTCAAATCCCGGCGTTTCAGGAGACGGTGTCGACGGACGCCTCTCTGGAGGGTTGGGGGGCCCACACCGGGGACCTCCACGCAAGAGGCCTTTGGCTCCCGGAGGAGAGGTCTCTCCACATCAACATTCTGGAGCTCTGAGCAGTCTTCTGGGCTCTCAAGTCGTTCCTTCCGTCCCTCAAGGGCAAAGTGGTGAGGATCTTCACCGACAACACCACCACGATGTTCTATATACGGAAGCAAGGCGGCACCAGATCCCCAGCCCTATCCAAGGAGGCCCGGGATCTGTGGCACTGGGCCGTCGCCCAGGGGATGTTTCTGGTTCCCTTCCACCTGGCAGGAATAAAAAACACCATCGCGGACTCACTCAGCAGGGAGCTGCGCTCGTGCTACGAGTGGGGACTGCGCCAGGACCAAGTGGATTGACTCTTCCAACGATGGGGCAAACCCCAGATCGACCTGTTCGCGACGGCGACGAACTCCCAAGTGCCAGAGGTTCGCCAGCAGGTTCCCACAACCGAGGAGCATGGGCGATGCTTTCTCGTTCCCTTGGGACGGCCTGTTTCTATATGCGTTCCCTCCGTTGCCGTTGCTGCTCCGCCTCATCAACCAGCTCAAGAAGTCCAGGTGCAGGATGATCCTTGCCGCACCGGCGTGGCCGAGGCAGATCTGGTTACCGGACCTTCTGGACTTGCCAACGTCCCCACCAGTCAAGCTGCCGGCGGACGCGGATCTTCTCTCCAGAGAAGGAGGCGCCATTCTCCATCACGACCCACAGTCGCTGAACTTGCAGGCCTGGCTCCTGCAGCACTAGAGTTTGGAGGGTACGATATCCCGGCTGATTGCAGAGAAGTTCTTGCAAAGGCCAGGGCGTCCTCAACTCTCAAGTGTTCCGGTCATAAATGGAAGAGGTTCTCTGTCTGGTGCCGTGCACAGAAGATTAACCCTCTGCTGATTATGGCCCCTCAAGTGCTGCCGTACCTACTGTTGCTGGCCAAAGCTGGACTGGCTCACGCCTCCATAAAAATACATATGGCTGCCATCTCCCGATATACCAGGACTACGGGACAGGCGTCCTTGTGGACTCATCGCCTGGTAAAGGAATTTATGAAGGGACTGTTCAGATCATTCCCTCCGGTGAAGGCCCCTGCCCTGGCGGTGGAGCTTAATGAGGTGCTGACCAGGCTCATGGGAGCCCCATTCGAGCCTATGCATTCGGCGCCTTTGAAGTTCCTGTCATGGAAGACAGCGTTCCTCGTGGCCATCACCTCTGCACGACGAGTGGGAGAGATTCAGGCCCTATCTTGCAAGCCTCCATACTTGACTTTTCATGACACGAGGGTAGTGCTGAGGACGCACCCCTCCTTCATGCCCAAGGTGCCGTCGGACTTCCACCTCAACGAGTCCTTGGTGTTACCCGTTTTCTTCCCGTCGCCTCCGACGCCGGCCGAGAGGACTTTGCAATCGCTGGATGCAGCTAGAGCACTGAAGTTCTACGTGGACTACACAAAAGTTTTCGGAAGACGTCACAATTGTTTGTGAACTTTGGGTCTGTGAATCAAGGGAACGCTCTCTCGAAGACTTCCATTTCCAGGTGGCTCTCCGACTGCATCATGCATTTTCACCGCTTGGCAAACCGACCGCTGCCCGGCCGTCCGAGAGCCCATTCGACCAGAGCGATCGCTGCTACGACAGCGTTCCTAACTGGTGTGCCCCTGCTGGACATCTGCAGGGCTGCTACGTGGAGGTCGACGCACAACTTCACAAGATTCTACTGGACGGTCGGGACTCCAGGGAGGAGTCCAGGGTCGGCCAAGCAGTGCTGAGCAACCTGTTCGCTTAAGGTGAGCCTGGTGAGGAGGTAAGAGATGCTTAATGTTGAGTTGTTGTATTGCTTAATGTTGAGCCTGTTGCCACCTCCTGTGGTTGTGCATGTGTATACTGCTATGTATTCTTTTATTCATGAGCATGTGAATCCATGCAAGACCCCATGCTGGAGAAGGAACAAGTTACTTACCTGTAACTGTTGTTCTCCAGCATGGGTCTGGCATGGATTCACATGCGAACCCTCCCACCTACCCCTCTGCGGCTCTTCACTTGGGCATACTGCCACTTGGCGTGCTACCAAATCTGAGGATGGCTTCCAGAGGCGGGGCTTAGGGAGAGGGCAGTCATTGGCTGGGGGCAGTATGACCCAGAGATCAGTGATTGGTTACTACTAAGAAAGACAGATCAGAAACAAAACTGATACTGATTTTTTCTTTACCGAGGATTCCCAGCCTGACGGGGAATATTCATGAGCATGTGAATCCATGCCAGACCCATGCTGGAGAACAACAGTTACAGGTAAGTAACTTGTTCCATCCCTTTAACAAAGTTTTTTTACTGAATGTACATATATATATATATATATATATATATATGTGGCAGGGAACGAAAACAAAGGGGCTTAACATGTGATGTCGTCAGTGATGTCATCAATAACATTTGTGATGCCATCTTTCATGTTAAGGTGTTAGTGTTAGCAGTGCACAGTGGTGATGGCAGGTATGGGGGCCTAGTTGACCATAACTGGCGAATTTCTGGGGGTTTTCGGTTTTAATTTGAACCATAATGGGGAGGTAGTTTTTTGATTTTTTTTTTTAATGAAGTACACAGGTTTTTGGTAGGGCAACTTAACCATAACGTCCCCTCAACAAAGTTTTGTGTGTGTATATATATATATATTTCTGAGGCTTGTGGAATCTGCTTAGATCACATGCTGTGCATAGGCCGACATCTAGTGGAAGCTGCGGAGTATTACAGTTTGTTTTTCGAAACTCGAAAATGGGCGTCGACACAGGGCGTGCCAGTAATACTATCCCTAGTGTGACGTCCACTGTACCCAAGATCCCTCACGCGTCTAGGATCCTCAGATTGTTTTTTTCCGCCATACTGATCGGAAGCATTTTGCGGAGTCCCCTGGCCTTAGCCATACTTTTGCTAGAATTTAAAATAATAATCTATTTACATCCTTCCCCACCCCAACGTCGAACTTCGACACTCGACGCCGGCTGGAGAAGAAATCGACCGTCGGCTGCTGCACGACGGATTTGGGCCTCGGAAGGCCGCTGGCCTCGGCCCTGCATGTAGGGAGAGTGGGGGGTGGTACATACTCTACACTCTTGGTATATAGGTACACCTTATACATTTCCTACACTTAACAGCCCGCTGCCTCAAGGTGCCTATGGAGGGTACCCCTTTTCAATTCTGCCCCAAGTGCAATCGCAAATACCCTTGGGTCGACAGGCACGCCACGTGCAACCTCTGCTTGCCGAGGGACCACCCCGAAGCGAACTGCAGAGCTTGTAGTAGGTTTAAACCTAAGACACTTGAGTACCGTTCGACGAAGCGTTGGGCCCACCACGCCAGGCAGGCGGCCCTGGCAGCGGAGGGCGCCTTCAGCGATGGCAGCGACGCCGTACTTTCGGACGGCGAGGGCATTACGGCGTCGAAAGACAGCCGAGCGCAGGTCCCCGACCTCGGAAGGTCGTCGGGCAGGGCGGCTATGGGGAAGACCCCCGGCGACACAAGCGCTTCACATACTACACACACTAAACACACTAAGTCCAACCGAGACTCGACGACGTCGAGTTCTCGGAAAGAGGCACAGACAGAACGGTCCGATTCGGTGTCCTCTAGGTGCTCTCGATCAAGATCGCCGCATGACTCCAGGCAATCATCCACTCTTGCCAAGAGTGCCTCGCTCCCTAGGCTAACAGAAGTTCGATCGTCGGAAGACGAAGACGACTTCCACCCCCAGGCCGCGCTCCAGGAGTCGGAGCCCGCAATTAAAGCCAGCGAGGCCCCACGCTCGAAGGACAGGGACACCTCTCCCGATCCTCGACGCCAGGCGTCGAAAAACTCCGGAGCCACTAAGGGACAGGGAAAAAAAATGTCTACGCACGGGGAGGGGGGAAAACAGCAGAAGAAACTACCTGTACATTCTTCCACACCTGTGAAACACTCCACCCCCCCTAAACAGACAGACAAGCCTAGGTCTGCTGATAGGTCCACAACCAGCAAAGCTAATCAAGATAAATCCCATAGACTTGCTGAGAGAGTCATTCCCAGTTCCAAAAAATGGTCCAGTGAAGACATAGATAGGGTCATGTCAAGAATGTCTTCTTTGGCAGATTTGTATGATAAAAATCCAGAACATTTCCTCTCCTATGATCCACAAGGGGCCACACCCTCAGGCTCTACTGATCCTATCCCCCCGAGTAAGAAGGCCCGGTTTGAAACTCCAATGAGGTCCGAACCCTTCGAGGTACAACTGTACGCAAGACCATTCTCACGGTATCAAGGAGAGGCTTCCTTTTGTGAAGACCAGGATTTTGGGTTGATAGAAGAGCAAACCGGGACGGGCTACTATGGGGATGATGAGGACCAGGAGGGAGAAGAGGATGACCCGGAAACATACAGAGTAGATTCCCCGGTAGAGAACGAAGCCCCGGTTACCGACTCCCCGGTCGATAACCAACCCCTCCTAAATGAGGTTCTCGCTCGTGCAGCAGAACATTTCCACATTGACACCCACGGTGTACAGGAGGAAGGGGACTTCGCAGAAGAGTTGGTGGGAGAAAAGAGGCCTGTTGCCCAGAACATCCCTATCCTTAAATCCATTCAGCGGAGAATAGATCCGTCCCTGGTGAACCCAAACCTCACCAGAGCAGTCAATCCCAGGGTTGAAAAACTTTTCAAGGCAGCACAGTCTGACCCTCTCTATATAAGAGGACATCTGAAGCCAGACTCCCTAGTTGTCACCAACACTCGTAAGAGGGCTGGGACACCCTTGTCTTCGTCAGAAGCTCCTCCCGACAAGGAGAGCAAAAAACTATACGGTTTCGGCAGGAAGTCAGCCTCAACGTCCGCCTATCAAGCAAGGATTGCTAACTCCACCACCCTGTTGGCCAGCTACAACTGCCATCAGTGGGAAGAAGTCGCGGCTCTCATAGCCTCTGCTCCTGAACCGTTAAAGGGCCAATTAGCTCGGATTTCCGCAGAGGGTAGAGCCGTGTCTGGTTGCATTTTGAAAGCAACCTTCGACGCCG
The DNA here is from genome assembly GCF_040938575.1 of Ambystoma mexicanum. Lineage (NCBI taxonomy): Eukaryota > Metazoa > Chordata > Amphibia > Caudata > Ambystomatidae > Ambystoma > Ambystoma mexicanum. The sequence goes on along the minus strand of NC_090935.1, from coordinate 1,143,165,624 downwards.
CGGACAACGCAGGCAGATTGATAGCAGAAGGTACTGTTATCAAGAGACATGCGTGGTTACGGCAGTCTGGTTTTAAGGCAGAAACTCAGGCATCATTGTTAGACAAACCGGTGGAAGCCGATCTGTTGTTTGGTAAGGCGGTCGAAGATGCACTAAAAAATGCCAAGGACGAATACGAGACACTCAAATCCCTTGGCCAGTTAACCAATAAACCCCCTAACCAGAGAGGGAATAGTAATTTTCGTCGCCCGCGTGGCCAAAATTCCCAGAGAGGATCTAACTATTCCCAGGGGCAGGGTACACAGTGGAACAACAACCAATAGTCTACCCAGGGTTACGGCAGAGGTAATAGGAGAGGTTGTGGTAAAGGCAGAGGCAGCCCCAGCAAGGGAGGAGGCACGCCTCCACCAAAGCAGTGACGCTCAGTTCAGGGTCCCTTCTCACGCAACCCCAGTAGGGGGACGCATTTCAAACTTCACCCAGGCTTGGGAAGGGATCACATCCGACAGATGGGTGCTGTCAACAGTATCCACGGGATATTGTATAGAGCTACTGCAGCGTCCCCGGAACCATCCTCCACGACAAAGAGTACACTCCTTAGAACATCAGAAAATTCTCCTCGAGGAGATCGCCATTCTTCTACAAAAGGACGCGATAGAACTCGTCCCGGGACACCAGGTAAACAAGGGTATTTATTCAACTTACTTCCTTGTGCCAAAGAAAGACTTGACAATGCGCCCAGTATTGGACTTACGGCCTGACAACAGGTATGTCAAGCCCCAAAAACGGGGGAAACCCCAGGAATTTGCAGGACAAACATTCAAAGGACTATCGACCTCCTCCACGAGTTAGGCTTCTCAATCAACGAGAAGAAGTCAAGCCTGGTGCCAAGCACCTCAAAACAATTCCTAGGAGCAATCCTGGATACCCAGGAGGGGTTGACCTTTCCTTCAGAAGAAAGAATTCGGAATATACTACTGCAAATTCCGCATTATCAGTCCGGTCAACAAATAACGGTACGCAAAGCAATGCGTTTACTGGGCATGATGGCGTCATGCATTTACCTGGTACCCCATGCGCGCCTGCGCATGCGTCCCATGCAGGAATGGTTGGCGAAACAGTGGTCTCAGGCAAGTGGTCAGTGGGACGATCTAGTGGTCGTTTCGCCAACACTGGTACAAAGCCTTCACTGGTGGACAAGAGAAAATCTCACACAGGGGAAACCCTTTTACGACCCCGAAGTACAGGCAGTAGTCACTACAGATGCCTGTCTGACGGGGTGGGGAGCTCACCATCTCCACCACACAACTCAGGGTCTCTGGTCTCACCCAGTGGCCAAGAACCACATCAACCTGCTAGAGCTTCTGGCAGTATTCAGAGCGCTTCAGGCGTTCGAGCCCCACCTACTAAACCTGTCAGTGCAAATCCGGACGGACAGCACTACAGCCATGTTCTACCTCAACAAGCAAGGAGGGACTCGCTCGCCAAATCTGTCCAAGCTTGCCCAGAAAATCTGGATATGGGCACTCAGACGGAACATCTTCCTGTCATCACAACATGTTCCAGGGGAGCTCAATTCCCTAGCGGATGCTCTGAGCAGAGACTCCCTCCCAGAGGAACACGAATGGGTTCTTCACAGAGAGGTCGTAGAAGATCTCTTCTCTCAGTGGGGTTTCCCCACTATAGACTTATTCGCCACAAGCGAAAACAGACAATGCCCAGGATTTGCAGCCAGGTTCCCCCAACCAGACTCCCAGGGGAACGCTCTGTGGATGAACTGGTCAGGGATGTTTGCGTACGCTTTTCCACCAACTCCTCTCATCAGGAAAGTGGTGAACAAGATGAACACGGAGTCGATGACGCTCGTCCTAGTTGCTCCCATGTGGGCAAGACAACCGTGGTTCCCACACCTACGCAGGATGGCGGTGTGCGAGCCCATCAAACTTCCAGCCTCGTACAACCTACTGTCCCAGCACCAAGGTCAAACAGTGCACCAGCAACCCAACTCAATGAACCTGGCAGCATGGCTCCTGAGGTCATAGAGTTTGGACACCTCAATTTACCACAGAGGTGTATGGACATCCTAAAGGAATCTAGGAAACCAAACACAAGGCACTGTTACTTTGACAAGTGGAAGAGGTTCGTTATCTGGTGCCAGAGTAGACAAATCAACCCAGTTGATTGCACTCCTTCCACTATTGTTACATACATGCTCCACCTGCTAGATGCAGGGTTGGTTTTTAACTCACTGAAAGTACACCTGGCAGCCCTCTCGGCTTACACCACTTCCCATAGCAAGGTTTCGTGGTGGAAAGTACCAGTAGTTAAAGCCTTCATGGAAGGAGTAAAGAGACTTCACCCTCCTATTTCAAACCCACCACCAGGGTGGGACCTTAATGTGGTGCCAGCCAAGCTCATGGCCCCCCCTTTCAAACCCATGCATAAAAGCAGTCTCAAACACCTGACTTATAAAACGGCCTTCTTAGTAGCTATTACTTCTATAAGAAGGGTCAGTGAAATTCAGGCTCTGACAGTGCAGGATCACTTCTTTACTATCCATAAAGACAAACTGGTTTTACGCACACACCCTAGGTTCTCACCTAAATTTATATCAAAATTCCATGTAAACCAGTCAATCGAGCTTCTGGCTTTCTTCCAGAACCCGCAAAGCTCGGCTGAGGTGAAACTACACACCCTAGATGTGCGTAGGGCGGTCCTCTACTATGTAAATAAAACCAGACCGCTAAGGAAAACAGATCAACTGTTTGTCTCCGTAGCTACAGGCAGAGAGGGGGATCGCGTCTCTAAAGGTGCCATCTCGAAGTGGATTATTAACTGTATCCAGCTGTGTTAGTCACTCTCTGAAAGGACTGCCTTTTACGCCAAGGGCCCACTCTACTAGAGGCATTGGGGCCACTCTGGCTTTCATTGTAAATGTACCCCTTGACACCATTTGCAAAGCAGCTACTTGGAGCTCTATTCACACTTTTACTCAGCATTACTGCATTGACACCCATTCCAAGGCAGATACACAAGTGGGACAAGCAGTTCTAAGACACTTATTTGCTCATGACCCTTCTCACATCCCACCTCCTTCTTCTGGTACTGCTCGCTAATCTATGCACAGCATGTGATCTAAGCAGATTCCACAAGCCTCAGAAGGGATACATTACTCACCGTAATCGTATTTCTGATGCTTGTATCTGCTTAGATTCACATGCGACCCACCCTTCCTCCCCTCCGAGAGAAGGCGCATGATTACTTGTAGTCTTACCTTTCTGTCTATCTGCTTGGATTATCTGTACTCACGCTATTCCTCATGCTACCTCATGTCAGAAAAAATACAATCTGAGGATCCTAGACGTGTGAGGGGTCTTGGGTACAGTGGACGTCACACTAGGGATAGTATTACTGGCACGCCCTGTGTCGACGCCCATTTTCGAGTTTCGAAAAACAAACTGTAATACTCCGCAGCTTCCACTAGATGTCGGCCTATGCACAGCATGTGAATCTAAGCAGATACAAGCATCAGAAATACGATTACGGTGAGTAATGTATCCCATATATATGGCTGTGCGGATTTCTTCAGTCGTGATTGGGCTATTTAGCATGTCCTGATGGACTTGCAATATCGCCACAAGGGGGAGTTGACACAAGTAATGGTCAATGTCGAGTTCCGTTCCCTCCCCTTCTGCTGAATATAGGTTGCTATAAAATCTCAAAGTGCTCAGTAATTTCACAGGTTCCGATACTTCTAGTCCCAGTTCACTCTTAATTTTTTTGATTGCCCTGTCTGCTCTTTGTTTTCGTAAGCGGTTGGCTAACATTGTGTGTGCTTTGATGCCTTTTTCAAAATATTTCTGTTTTAGGCATTGCAATTGTAGAAATGCTTTACCATGCCAAATATCCCATAGTTCCTTTCGGAGCTCCCCAATCTGTGCTAATATATCCTCCGAGTTTGTGGGTCGTGCACAGAGATGCAATTCCATGCGCGTGATCTCTGATTTCAGTTCTTTCTCCCTTTTCAACTGGATTTTATTCCTGTGCGCCGCTTCTGCAATCAAAACACCCCGAATTATGGCTTTTGCCGCTTCCCACACCGTGTTTAGTGGCAGTTCCCCTGTGTCATTAATAGCAAAATAATCTTTTATTGCATCTGTGAGAATTGCTTTGAATAGTGCGTCCTTGTATAGGGTATCATTACATGACCACTTACGCAATGTATGATGGGAAGGACCAAAGTCTAGTTACAAAATGTATAACTCATGATCTGTCCAGGCCACTATTTCTATAAATGCACCTAAAATTGAACCCTCATTCTCTGCAACAACCAACAAATATTCTATGAGCGAATAGGTGAGATGGGGCAGGGGGGTTAAAGGTAAAGGCTCACTCCCTTGGGTGCACCTTGCGCCAGGTGTCTATTAAGTGGCTTGCTCGCAGTTGGCTCAAAAAATCTGTCCCCCGGGGAGCTACTTAGTGGCCTAGCATCCTGTCTCATGGAGTCCCAATCCAGACTTGGGTCCGCTATAATATTGAAATCGCCACCGCTTATCAGTGTGCCTTCTCTCCGTCTCGGGAGGATAGCTCAGGGGCAATGTGCTCACCTTGGAAGCAAGATGACACAGAGCAACACAGGTTTGATCCCCGGCTTCGCGCTTAGAAACCTCTTGTTATTAAGTGCGCAATAAATAATCTATCACGTCATATCAGCTATCTAGGAAGTTAAAAGGGGACTCGCTAAAATGTATCTGATTCTGGGTGGGGGCCTAAACAGAACAAAGAGTAGTGCATGATCTTATTTTCGCTTTCAGGGCTAGGAACCGCCCTTCCTCCTCCCGGTGTATTTGCTCTCTTTGACGACCCACCGATTTCCTATATATGATTCCATATAGAGAGTTTAAATTCCCTTGCTAGTATGGAGCGCTTTTACACAGAGTTGAGGCCTTTGACATTAAGGGACCCATTTATTATCCCGTCAGGGCGTGCCATGTTGTAGTGTTGGACGTTGCATGGTGACCCAGCTGAGGTGAGTTGTTTTAATATTAACAATTAGCTTGTGCACGGAATGTTGGAGACTGAGAAACATGTATAACTGTGTTTGTGAAGCTTTGGTGATGTTCAAATGTGGACCACCTCCCTTCTGATGCGTGTCCCACCTTCCCCCTTTCCCTTTGATAAATGCCATCCTAGGCACTTCCCGACAACTGAGACGCCCTTGTAGAAAAAAGGGCCACACTACAGGGACCCCTCTCCAGACTAACATACGTAACTTGAACCCCTCTCCAGACTAACATACGTAACTTGAACAGTACAGAAGGTCAGATGGCGGTACTATCCCGCAACATTACTTTACTTTAAAGCTATTGAAACTCTTGTGGCCATTTAAAGGCTACTAACCATTAGTCTATTGTTTATCGGCACATGGGCTTTTCTACACCCGTTGATGAGGCGAGCTGTTTCCTTCTAAGCAGAGCACGTGCCAGCACTCTTTGAGAATTTTTCGCTGACGCAGAGTCTGCTCTGTGGGGGTAGATATTCAGGGCTTGCTGTAGCGCTTGCATTTTCTAGTTCCTGGGGCTCGGCCGCTTCTTGGTGATGAAGGCAAGCTTTGTGCAATGGTCCCCCAGACTTCCTAGATTTGTCTCTGTCTGTTCCAAGTGTACCTGTCTTCAAACCCTCCAGAACCTCTTCCTCTGACGCAGTAACCTTCTCCTTCATGTTCAAAGCTAAGAGAAAAAGGAAACCCCCATCGGTTGCGAATTTTGGGTTCTTGCAGCCAGGCAGTCAGCGGGTGGCAGCCTCTCTGCCTGTTCAGCGTGGCAGCAGAAAGGGCCAGAAAAGTTTTCACATTTGATCCCTCAAACTCCATGGGTTCTTTCTCTCTTGCTCTTTGCAATATGTCTTGCCTCTGCCTGTAAAAATGGCACTTGACCAGAACTGATCTTGGACGGTTTGGGGGGCCTCCGGGCTGTGGATTCTGTCAAAGTCCAAGACGGGTGCTGAAGCTGCGTCAAACAGATGACACTACGGCCTTCACTCTACTTTCTAGGCCAGCTGAGGTTTCCCCCTACTTCTCGCTGAGGCCAATGATACGTATGTTTGTCCTCCGTTCCAGATTTTGCAAATCGTCAAGCAACAGCTCTATGTCTCTCTCTTTTTACTCCAAGTCCTGGATTCTTGCTTCATAGTTCATTACTGCCAGGTCGCCCGACAGTTGGTTATTTTCTGCTACCTCAATTCGATCTTTGTCCTTGACCATCCTAGCCTGCAAGTCTGAGACTGTTTTTGTGAGACTAGATCTATTGAGCGAATTTCACCAAGTGTTAGGCAGAATCCTGTGCAGTTCCCTTACGGAGCACTACACAAGATTAGGACTAAAGGTCAGAGCAATAAATCCCCTTTGGTATCAGTCTGTACCACATAGATTTAGTTGGTAGCTGTGGCTGAGCAGTCAGACTTATCTCAAGAGGGAGATGAGCAGTATTCAGGGTTTACACAATAGGCCCACTAGACTATGGAACAAAGAAACACTGACCAATGCTTTGTATTTAAAAAGTAGATATATATTTATTGTATACACTTCTAATAAAACACAGGTATCACAGTCATCAAGCGAGTTAAATTAAGTCAAAGGAAAAATATACACACTCCCAAGTTAAATTGTAGACCAAGTGAACCAGAGTGCAAACTGAGCAAAACGGCACAGTGACACTTACACACAAGGGATCCTCTAACATTTCCTCACAAGGGGGGGGAAGCACATGCTAGATAGCAATAGGTTTTTACACACCCTAGCAACACTTCCCATAAGTTTGTGAACCAGTTTATGCCAGGCAGTGCATCAGTATAAGCAATACTTAAATGAAAACTGAGCAAAACGGCATTTCACAAGGTTTAAAAATGGGAAGGAAAGGGTAGTTAAAAGAAATAGGTGCACCACACAGTTCTAGTTGAGAATCAATCTAATGAAGGCAGATCTAACAAATGTGACCAGAGTCAGTAGGCCTGTGCCAAAGTCAGTTGGTACAGGGCAAGGGCCCAGGAGCAAAATGTTCTTGTAGCTCCAGTCAAGTCTTTTGTTAACAAAGTGAAAAAGGTGGATGCAGACGTTGAAAAGACAATGTTAAGAGAGAGGGGCGGCCAACCCAACAGGTAGGTAAAGGATTTAAAACACCTTTAGTGCTACCGCGAAGAAAGGGCGGCCTGGTGGAACAATGTACCTTAAAGTGAAGAAGTGTCTCCTGCGGTGGCGGTTGTTCTTGGTAGTTCCTGCAGTTCAGGTGATCCAGCAGAGGAAGAGAGGCTCTCGTCGTGGAGGAAGGTTCGAGTTACTGCACTACCCAGGGATGAAACCAGCTGCGGTGCTGCCCGACGAATAAAAGTTACGCTCCTTTAAATTGCGGTCCAGTTGGACTGGTGCCTGTCTATCTGGCCTCCGAGTACAGAGTACGGGAGATTCGACCAAGGCAGGTCCGGGAAGGCGATTGGCAAACTGGTTGGTCCCACCAGTTCAAGGGAAGAAGGCTCTTGCAGGTGAAGATCTTCTCTCGTCGTGTGGAGAAAAGTGGTGAGACGCTGCAGCAGGGCTTCAGTTCAATCGTTGCAGATGTCTTTGGCTTCTCTCCTCTTCGGCTTCTTAGTTCCAGTGGCGACGTCTTGCTCTTCCAGTTCTCAGGACCCTGCTTTTATGCAAAAAGATTCCCATTCATACAGCCTAGCTGTCACTCATACAGTGGAGTGGTCATCTTGGCGGGAGACCCTCCAGCCTATCAGGATAGAGTGCGACATGGGTTGCTGAGGCAACCCTGTCCAGGGGTCCTACTCCCCCTCCCACACAATGGACCCACCCCAGAATCAGTGGCGCCGAAAGGAGGGCTTCTCGGCAGAAGCCCGCCAAAAGGACGAACAAAGGATCCCGACCTGGGTTAGGAGTTTAGAGGAAGACACGAGAAAGAAGTTATATTAAAGTTCTGGCAATAAAAACCTACCGGAGTAAAGTTAATATTAAAATACACCGGCGGTATGTTAGAGGCTGTCAGAAAAAGTGGTAGCCTTGCACAATGGGAAAAACCCATAGGGAAATATTCGCGGTCGAATATTTACGGTAGTAATCACTGCCACCAGCCAGAATCTTTTGAGAGAGGGACAGTACGGTACCCTCTCGAAAATGAACATAGGGGAAAATCTATTAACCCCTTCCAGTACCTCCAAAGTAAGATGGGTTGTAGTGGTTTAGTTCATAGGATTTGACTAGTAAAGTCAATGGGGACTTTACATGCCCTGGGAGACAGTAGTCAGTCCCAGGGTATGGAGTCTATGTTTGGGGGTCGCTACGACACCCCTGTGTCACTGCACTGAGGGTGCTGTGTAACACATGTGAATAAAGATGGTTCCTATGGGGTTGAGAAAGATCCCATAGGCATTAAACACAAAAATAGCCTAGAACACACATAGCAAAAAATGCCTAAGAGTGGGAAAAAGAGTTTCGCTCTTAGCAGGTAAAAAGAAACAAACCCTTCAAATCCAGAAAAGCTGCTGGGGGACTCTATAGGTAAGGGAAATTAGCCATAGACTGAGAATTCTCCCTAACACCAAGCAGGAGGCGGATATCTGCCTTGGTGGCACTGTTCCAGTCATGTCCGGGTATTTCTGTAGAGCTTTGTACCTCGTCCTTCTCCACGTCTCTTGGGATGTGGCTAAATGTCTTTAACCTTATGAGAGTGCCTGGGTCTAGTGCTCCGATAGACGAGGGGTCGAATGATTGTTTTTTTCCCTAGGGGCACCTCGCGTGGTTGTTCTTCTAACAAAAGCCCAGTGCAGGCCTTTCCCTCCGACGTTGGGGGCAGTGACGTTGTCCACCAGCAAAGTCAATGCTCCTTCTCTGTTTTGTATGAGTTAGTGTTCGCTTTCTCAATGCCCTGTGGTGGTGCCTTTTTGCAAAAGCGAATTCAAATATCCCCTCAGTGCTATTATGCTGGTATTATGCCTTGTGGGGAGCTTACTGTCTTTGGGGTTACTGCTTTCTCTTTTCAAGCACCTTGTATTTGCTGCAGGCTGGTGCCATGTGATTGTCCCCGGGAGGTAGAGCAGTTTGTGGGGTTTCAGAGATTTGATCTGCTTTGAGGGAGTCAACCCCTTCTGATCATTATACACGTTTAGTTGTGTGCAGCTCTACACCACCTCGCACGGTTCTCAACGCAGTTGTTAGGAGCGCGCATCCCCGCAGCATCTCTTCACGGCCTGCGGTCTCCGGTGCCTCCCTCTGCGCTCTCTGAGGGCTTGAAGGAGAGTAATGTGCCGCGCTTATGCTTGGCCACTACGGCGGGCTCGGGGATCGGTCCTGATGCACTCGCTTTAAATAATGAGGGATTACGCTCACAGACTCCGCGTGCCCTGTCCATGCACATGGGGGGCTGCGCAGCATGCAATCAAGCCGTGGATCGGGTAAGGGGCATAATAATGAGCAAGTCTCGCTTACTGAGCAGTTTAATCACACCATGCATTTCTCTCAAGTCACTTCTCACGTGGCATCGCCTCAACCGGTGGGTCACTTCTGCTCTGCGGAAGGATTGGAGGGTCCGTGCGCTTCCCTGTGTTGTCTGCATCGGCCGCAGCTGTGGGCGATCCAGCTTCCTTAGGATCTTGGTGGGCGCCACACGGTACGTGCCATTTTGGTCTGCTCATACTGCCGGAGCTCGCTTGGGTTCCTCTGTCGCGTTTACCATATGTTCAGGCACGGTTCTGCTTCACTCTTAGCCACTTTGTGCTCTGATGTTTTAGCCTTTGGAATATGTAAACAAAGTTTCATGTGGGTCCAGTTAAGCGGGGTGTTTCGCCATATTCCAGAGTCTGGAGAGGGAGACAATGGCTCAGGCAGCCATCACGTCTGCGCCCCCTGGTGGTCTCCAGCTAAGGCTTTTCATGAGAGGCTGCCGGGTGTGGCCGAGTACCTGGGCATCCAGCATCCCCAAATTGAACAGTCTGAGGCGGGGGTCTTGGCTGAGGTTTTGACCATCCGCCCTTCCACAAGAACAGGCATCCCTCTACAAAAGGATGTAGAATCCTTGGCCAAAAAAGGCTGGGTGAAGTCACATGCCACGCAGCCTATGAATAAACGGCTGGTTGCCAAGTACAGGCAGGCGGAAGGGGACTCACTCATACTATCAGTGCACCCCAACCTTATCCTTCGTTATAGCTTCTTAAGGGACTTCAATTCAGCACTCCAACTAAGTCAATGCCTGGTCTGGGATGCCCAAGGGAAGCCCTTATTTATATATTTTTATGACGAGTTATAATCTGGATGATAAACCCTTATATAACTCCCCTCTCTTTGAATCCCCCTGACCTCACTGAGCCAAGAAGTAGGTTTGTTTTGCAATTTACAAATTTATTGGAAAATTAAACAAGATATATATATATCACACTTTTATAAATAAATTCATATTTGATAACACACTTATGAAGATAATGTTCATCAACAATGGATAATATTACACGAGCACACTTTTGTAATCGCTTAGGAGTTGGTATCGAAAGGATAAGGTAGCTGAGAATGCTTTTATGGTTTCAAGGAAGAGTAATGGTGGAAAGGAATGCAGTACAGAAATAAACTGATATGGTTTCAACAAGAGATAATATAATCACTTTTCCCCTTTGTGGCAATTCACTCCCCCCTCTGCAATATAAAGAGATGGACGGAAAGCACAGTTTTCAGGAATACAATCACAGTACAATACGAATTTCAGTTCCCCTCTAGCAAGCTTAGAACACAGGGGTGATTTTAAAGCACAGGCAAAATACTTAAACGTGATTTGCAGAGAAGTGAAAATATGCTAAAAATGATTTTAGTTCCCTATTGGCGATTCAGGGTAGGTGGCAGCTACTTTGAATTAGTTCAGGTCAACACTATCAGTGATTCATGAGGGATTATTAGGTTGAAAACGGATTTCAGCAATGCAAAGCAAAAGACAGCGATTTTTGACAGATGAAGAAGTTTGAGCTAGTTTTCAATTAGCGGCACTTTTTCCGAGTGCGTCGAGCGCGATTACGGAAAAACTAAATCTTGTTCCTAGCACATACGGATCCAAAGATACGGACAATTTTGTGGAGGTAGATTTTCAGAAATAAAGTAGTGATTCGGAATGGCAAATGACACTTTCACAGTTTTAAAGTCAGAGAATGGACACGATTTCTATGATGCAGTTCTGGACAGGTTAAAATGGTTTGAATCAGATTATTTTAGACTAAGAGATTGGTTCTGGCACAGTTTTCAGGATACTCACTCCTAGTCTTGGAAGGAATGGGCCTCCGTCACGGATCTGGTCAACAGGTTCAGCTGCGGTTCTCTCGCCACGGACGGTCTCTGGTACCGGTCCTGCTCATGGCGATCTGGGTCAGCTATGCTGGTCTGGATCTCTGGTTCTGGCAAAAGTTCTTGGCACTGCACAGCGGTCTGGTCTGGATACAGCACTGATTTCTGGGTTCTGGCATAGGGTTCTAGCCAGAATCAAACAACACAGCCCGGCTGTTGAAGAGTCAGGTTGCAAAAGATTTTGAGGCCTGGTGAAAAGGATTCAGCTTGTAGTTCAGGCCCCTCTGCTTACAGTTCTTGAGTCTGGAGTCTAAGTTCTTGATCTGAAGTCTTCTGGATATTGTCTGGTCTGGCAAAATGCTTCGCAAGAAATCAGTTTGAAATGGAAAAGTGAAGGTCTCTACCTGGGTCCCAGTGGCTCCTTTTATGTCTTTAGAAAGTGGGTGGGAAGGCTGACTTTCTATGCCCAACCCTCTGAGGATCCTGATAGGTGAGAGAATCTACCGTCCTCTGATTGGGGAAGAAATGAAGTGTCATTGTGATGAGGTAGGCTTATGGGTCAGAGGATCCTCCCCTTGTCAATTTGCACACAAATCTATTTTTGATCCAAATACATATTTATCTATGTACAATTTTTCTAATATTACATGTCCAGTTAACCTATTTTCTGTAGCACCAAATCATCTGATCCCTGTCTTTGTAAAATGTCGTGTCCACTTCTGACATAATTCTGCCCAGAAGCACTGCTCCTCCCAGTTTCTTCCAAGAGGAAGCCATTTACGACCCCCCTAATTTAACATTTGCCTGAGCCAAGGAAAGCTCATTGTTCTGTTTCCTGCAGCCCCAGGTACCCCACCCCTAATTCAATCAGAGAGGGGTGGTCTCCTTTTGGTGGGAACAGCAGAAGGCAGCCAGACTTGGGAATGCAGTTGCTGGGCAAGTTTCAACTCCTGTCGTGGGTAGTTGCCGGGCAGAATTCAAGCCAGGCTTCAGCCCAATGTCACTTTTGTTCCAGTTTTTTTCATGCAAATCAAACTTACAATTTTGACACATGCAGCTAGAACGCTGATTCTAAGTTCAAAACTATGACATTTAAACAGTTGAAATGTATGTGACACTCCAAAGTAAATCACTCATTTATTTTAAACATTTCGATTTTAGTGGCTTTAAATCCTATTTCACTTGAGCTGCTGACATCCACTGCTCAGCCAGTTGTGTTATGAACATTATTTTAGGCTCTTCATCTTTCCAGATTTTGTATGCACACAAGACTACTGTCACGCCCCGATATATTTTGAACACACCTCACAAAACACACTCTCCCCTGAAGACCTGCCAGCAAGGATTGGGACAAGGTCAACGACGCAGAGTTTTGCCATCTCAACACTGGTTTCCATTCAATCGATGGCAGTTGCCATGGAGACGCGCTACGAGCATTCTACAGCGTCTCCGTTGCCGGCAACTAAAAGCTCCTCCTCAACGTGCTCGATCACGTGACGGTTGACGGAGTCATGTGATCACCAGTCAGCGTTTAAAAGGGACGCGCTGACTTCCTTCGACGCTTCACAGCTGATCCTGTTGGGCGTACTACGGATTTCGAACTAGTTGTGCTACTGGACCTCGGATTGAACTTTGGACTCTGATTTGGCTTTTCCCTCTCGGTATAATTGTTTTGGAACTTTGCCTCTACTGGTTTTGACCATTGATTCAGGGGCCACTGGTTGTTTTATTGATATACCTTTGGCCAAAACATTGAACCTTCCTTTAATAACCAAGGCACATCCCGAACCAGTTCAAACAGTGGACGGTTCCTCTCTCGCTTCTGGTCCAATTAAACAACAAACTGCCCAGATGGACGTAGTAATTCAGGGAAACCATAAAGAACAATTGTCTTTTGATTTGATATCCACACCACAGTTTGGAATAATCCTAGGTCTTCCCTGGTTGAAAAAACATAATCCCCTCATAGACTGGGGTACAGGACAAGTTACGTTTGAATCGGATATTTGCCAACATTTTTGTCTATCAGAAGGTGAAGCAAACAATCCTGCAAGAGCACTTGGGGCCCTACATTTAGCTCCTGATGAGGAGAACGGTACATTTGAAACAGCTCATACAGTGGGCGCCACATTGTCAGGGGTACCCCCAGAATATCATGACTTTCATTCGGTATTTGATAAAACATCAGCGGAGATACTGCCTCCTCACAGACCGTATGATTGTTCTATTGAACTAGTCGATGGGGCATCACTCCCCAAGGGACGCATATATTCGTTATCACCATCTGAAGAAACGTCCCTCAAAGAATATATACATCATGCACTACAGTTAGGTCATATCAGGCCTTCCTCATCACCCGTTGCCAGTCCCATATTCTTTGTTCCTAAAAAAGAAGGCGATCTCCGTCCCTGTATAGACTATAGACGCCTGAATGCAATCACCATTAAGAATCGTTATCCTATTCCACTCATCTCTACCTTGTTGGACAAGTTAACCAAGGCCTCCATCTATACCAAGTTGGATCTCAGGGGAGCATATAATTTGGTTCGTATGCGACCAGGAGATGAGTGGAAGACTGCTTTCTGTTCTCGCCAAGGACTATATGAATACTTGGTGATGCCTTTTGGCCTTTGTAATGCCCCAGCCATTTTCCAACGACTGGTAAATGATATATTCAGTGATATTCTGGATGTTTATGTCGTAGCGTATTTGGACGACATATTGGTATTCTCTCAAACAGTAGCTGAACATGTCATTCACGTTAGAGAAGTACTCACAAGACTTAAGAAGTATTCCCTTTACGCTAAACCCGAGAAATGTCTGTTTCATACAGCCGAAGTCGAGTTTCTGGGTTTTCGTATTTCACCGGGGGGATTAACAATGAATCAATCCAAAGTTCGAGCCATCACAAATTGGCCAGTACCTGTTAATCTGAAACAACTGCAATCTTTCCTAGGGTTCGCAAACTTTTATCGAAAATTCATTGCGAATTTTTCCTCCATGGTCGCACCATTAACTGCACTGACCAGTCCGTCAGTACCGTTTCTCTGGACTGATGTACATCAAACAGCTTTTGACTCCCTTAAAACCTCGTTCACCACGGCCCCAGTTCTGCAGCACCCAGACCCAGAGCTTCCGTATATAGTAGAAGCAGATGCTTCTTTCTTTGCTTTAGGGGCCGTTCTATCCCAGCCTTGTCCTACTACCGGAGCATTACACCCGGTGGCCTATCATTCCAGGAAGTTCACACCTACTGAGATTCATTATACGGTCACTGAAAAGGAACTATTGGCCATTAGAGACGCATTGTTGGTATGGAGACACCATCTTTTGGGAGCAAGACATCAGGCTATCGTCTACACCGACCATAAAAATTTACAAGATCTAGCATCCCTGAAATGTGTCAATAGTAGGCAAGTTCGTTGGCACCTCTTTTTTTCTGCATACGATTTCATCGTCAAACACAGACCTGGTTTGTCTCATGGTAAAGCTGATGCTTTGTCCCGTTCACCTGGGGGGATATCTCTCCCTTCATATCCTGATACTCTGCTAGGGAAAGGCCATATTGTTTGTACCTGTACTCCATCTCCTCCTATGTTAAAGGACATACGCCATTGGGTTATACAACATCCTCAAGTATTGGATGATTGGGATACCATTATGCAGGATGGATTGCCTTTCGTTCAAGGAAAATTGTTTCTCCCTACCAGTGACTCTCGTAACCAAGCCTTAGAATGGTCACATAATGCTCCAATCAATGGTCATCCAGGTCAGCGACGTACTCTAGACTTGTTGAAACGCTGGTGTTGGTGGCCATCGATGCGACGAGATGTGGAGACATACGTCAACACCTGTTCTATATGTGCACAATGCAAGACCCGGAAAGGTCGTCCATTAGGGTTGTTACATCCTTTGCCCATACCCCCGAAACCATGGCATACAGTATCCATGGACCTGATAACTGATCTACCGCGAGTACGGGGCTATGACACAATTTGGGTGGTTGTTGATTCATACACAAAAATGGCCCGTTTTCTACCATGTAAAGGCATTCCTACTGCTCCCTCATTAGCCCGTATGTTTTTTGAATCAGTTTTTTGTCTGTTCGGGTTACCGAATGTCATTGTATCAGACAGGGGATCCCAATTCACCTCACGTTTCTGGTTGGCCCTTACCAAACTGCTAGGTATAGATGCTCGTTTTTCATCGGCATATCATCCCGAAAGCGATGGGCAAACTGAGAGAGTTAACCAGGTCCTGGAGCAGTTTTTGAGGTGTCTAACTTTGCAATTCCAGAACACTTGGTTAGACTCTCTTCACTTTGCAGAATTTGCCTACAACAACGCCCTGCATTCGGCCACTGGTTTTTCTCCGTTTTTTTCACTCTATGGCCAACATCCTCGTACTTTGCCCTTTCCTGACTTGAATCCTGTCAATGTCCCTGTATCAAGTATCAGTACCCCTGCGGCAAATGATTGTGTCAGAGATCTCGCATCCGTTCATGCACAAACCCTTGTCCATCTCCAAGAGGCCCAGGCGTCTATGAGTGCTGCCGCTAACAAAAAAAGAAAAGAGGCCCCGTCATATAAACCAGGTGAACGGGTTTGGTTGTCTACACGGCATCTCCACATACCGGGGTGTCGTAAACTGCTGCCCCGTTTCGTCGGCCCGTATAAAGTTTCTAAAGTTCTGAACCCGGTGGTCTATAGACTAGCCGTCCCCACTTCTTGGAAGTTACACCCCGTTTTTCACACTTCTCTCCTTAAACCTTGTACTGTTGATACGCGTGTTTCTTCTGCCCCTGGCCCTGTTACTGTGGTTTCTCAGGAGGATTATGAAGTGAGCTCTATTCTGGGATCCCGGATAGTCAGGGGAAAGTTACAGTATTTGGTAGACTGGTTGGGTTACGGTCCTGAGGAGAGGTCCTGGGTCCCGTCCTCTGATGTCCATGCCCCGTTATTGGTGTCTAGGTTCCATCGGGAAAACCCTTCCAGCCCACGGGGTTGTGGGCCTTTGAGGGGGGGCTCTGTCACGCCCCGATATATTTTGAACACACCTCACAAAACACACTCTCCCCTGAAGACCTGCCAGCAAGGATTGGGACAAGGTCAACGACGCAGAGTTTTGCCATCTCAACACTGGTTTCCATTCAATCGATGGCAGTTGCCATGGAGATGCGCTACGAGCATTCTACAGCGTCTCCGTTGCCGGCAACTAAAAGCTCCTCCTCAACGTGCTCGATCACGTGACGGTTGACGGAGTCATGTGATCACCAGTCAGCGTTTAAAAGGGACGCGCTGACTTCCTTCGACGCTTCACAGCTGATCCTGTTGGGCGTACTACGGATTTCGAACTAGTTGTGCTACTGGACCTCGGATTGAACTTTGGACTCTGATTTGGCTTTTCCCTCTCGGTATAATTGTTTTGGAACTTTGCCTCTACTGGTTTTGACCATTTTTCTGTCCCTGGATTGCTGTCGGATTATCCCTTGTCATGAACTATGTTCTTGGACCACTCTGATTGATCTACGTTCCTGTCTTCCACGTCAGGTGGTGATTTAATCCATCCCGTCATCCTTGCTGGCTGCTTCTGACACATTTCCTTTATTAAGTCCTGACCAACTTCGCAGGGTAAGCCTTGTTCCAGATTTATCATAGTCACCTGCAAACTTGGGGTTCTTTGTTTTGACCTAATCACGTGTTTTCCTTACAGCGGTCATCAGGGGCACCTTCCGGCATCTACAGGCATTCCTTGTTGCGACTGACGAAGATCACCACCTGTGGCCTCAAAGATCGCTCGGTGCAGTAACTTTCCTATCTGCCCGAGTGGTACTTGGGGACAGAGGTCCCATCGGCTACACGACCAGCAAGTCTTGACAACTACATTCTGCCAATGTCTGCTGGTGTTCAGTGAGATTTTTGAATATCTTGCAATGTTTGGAATAGGCATCTTGAGCTTGCATTTCAGAGAAACAAAGGTTATCTCAAAGCGCTTTTTTGAGCTAACAGGCACTGCTGTTTTTCCTTTGGCACCACGTTTCACTCATTGCGCTTCTGGCCCATCACGCTGGCACTGGTGGGTGGCAGGTCAGGTGACCATTTTGGTGTGCGCAAAACTGCGCGGGTTTCCTGGATTCTGGCGCAAATGTGGGCTTTTCGGCCATCTTGGATTTTCTAAGCCCACATCACGAAATGTTGCAGCATAATAACTTGAACGTGGGTCAAGACACCTGACAAGCCCCCCTGCCCGACTGCACTTTGATTTCGAGTCGAGGGGGAGTTGGGTGCAAAGAATGTTTTGATCCACGCGCTGGGATGTCCGCAACATCTTCTTCCGATTCCGCAGATGGCACAGTTCAGCATCTTTTCCGATTCCGCAGATGTCAAAGTTCAGCATTTTATTTCCCTTCATCAGGGTGGATTGATCGGTTCTCCTCGCCGGTCCTGATGGGAGTTTCGGGCGGCACCCTGGGCCCCTCGGATCTTTGCTCTCGGTCCCCGGGTCGTCCTCCTTGGTCAGTCTCCATGGTTTCATCTCTCCTAGGATGACAAAGCAAAGCGGCAATACCTATTCGTAGACATTTCTCCCCCACTATTGATATAGTGGGGCGGCATATACATTTTATAAATCAAGAGACATTTACATTCTTATTTTAAAAACCAAGATATAATCAGGAGACATTTGCATTCTGTTACTATATTTTTGATATGTGGAATATTTTAGAGTTGGAGTTTTTGTTGATCTGGGGCGGCCTCCTCTGGGATTCCAGAGGATTCCTCCAGTTGCTGCAGAGTGTGCCTGGGATGGCAACACTTTAGCTGATTAATGTGGACCCACTTATCTTTCCCTTCCGCCGAACTACCTTTGGGGATGCAGATCTTGTAGGCGACTGGGGAGATCTTGTCTACAATTTCAAAAGGTCCCTTCCATGTCGGCAGAAATTTTCGCTGTTTGGCCTGGTTCCTCTGGAAATTGTATACATAGACCCGATCTCCCACATTGTATTCTTTCATGGTAGTCTTCAGGTCATAGTGAGTTTTCATACTCTCGGCTGATCTTTTTAGATTCCGATGAGCATAGGCAAAAGCATGTTGGAGGTGTTTCCTTAAATTTTAAACGTATTTGTGAGTTGTGGAGGCATTTATTAATGTCTGCTCTTGGGTCCTGTAGAGCAAATGCTGGGGAAGCACCATCTTGCGTCCAGTCATCAGCTCAAACGGTGACATGCACTTGCTTGGAGTAATGGCGGCTCATCATTACCACAGACTGGTCCCTAGAGGGATGGGGCTACACTGGACAACCACAGTGTTCATGGAGTATGGTCACGACAGGAACAGCCGGAACACATCAACTGGCTTGAGATAATGGCCATCTTGCTGGCAATCAAGGCATTCCTCCCCATTGTCAACAGCAAGTCGGTCTGCATCCAAACTAACAGCGTCACTTGCATTTATCAAGCAGGGAGGTACCAGGTCCCCCACGCTCTGCAGGATTTCCATCGAAATTTGGGAGTGGGTATTGTCAAGCAGCATTTATTTTTCAGCAGTCCACCTGCTGTGGGAGTCCAACTTGGACGCAGAAATGTTCAGCAGGCTGGGTTTTGACAATTACGAGTGGCAGTTGAACGTAGCGGTCCTGAGAGGGATGTTCGACAGTTGGGGCCACCCTCAGGTAGACTTATTCGCCACCATGAACAACAGGAGGTGCCCTCGGTTCTCTTCCTGCCTGGGGCAAGGCAGGGGATCTCTGGGGGTCGTGTTGCAGATTCTGTAGAACACGAGAGTGCATATGCATTCCCCCCACTCCTCTATTTCACAGGTTCATCTGCAGGGTCAGGGAATCACAGAGCTTTCGACTCATCTTGATAGCGCCATGATAACCTTTGTTATGACAGCTCCTCCAACTGTCGAACAAACCTCCAGTAACCCTCTCGCTGGGTCCAGCCCACGTACTCTCCCAGCAGGGGGCCATAGTGGTTCACCCCGTGCTGCAGAAGTTAGCCCTGGCAGCTTGGTTCCTGAACAGGTCACCCTGAAGCATCTACACTTGTCACAGGACAACCTGGCTATCATGCAAGAGGACTTGGAGTCAGTATAGGAGCAAGCAGACCAAGTTCTGCCACTGGGCCAAGACAAGCAAGATTGATCCGCTGACATGCTCACTGGACGATGTGTTATCATTCTGTGCGCAAATGGGTCACTCAGGTCTGCAGGAAGACACCTCCTGTACGTATCTGCCGACCATAGTGGCCTACAAGAATTCCAGAGATGACATCTTCTCCTTTTGTAATCAGGTGGTTAAAAGGCACTTAGCTGGTTTGACCAGATTATAGCCTCCAATCAAAGGTCCACATCCGGCCTGGGACCTTAGTGTGGTGTTGGGCGCCCTGGCACACAAACCCTTCGAACCCATGGCGTAAGCAGACATCAGGCTGGTCACTATTAAGAGTGCCCTGCTGCTTGTCCTTACATCAGCATGTTGGATCAGCGGAAATCCGGCTCTGGTGGCTTCAGAGCCCTAAACCACAATTCACTGGGACAAGGTGGTGCTTAGGACGCATCCTGCCTTTCTCCCTAAGGTTGTTTCTTCGTTTCACCTTAACGAGGAGATAGTACTACCAACATTCTTTGCTGATACAAAGGATGAGTCTAAGAAGGTATTGCACTGTCTGGATGCCTTGTTCATCACTTTCGACAGGTCAAAGCCAGGCTGTCAAGCCTGCAAGGCTTCCATTAAAGATAGATGGTTATGGCCATCAAGGAGGCATATGAGGGGCAGCACAGGTCTTTGCCAACAAACATGCATATGCTATCCCCCCTCTTGAAGATTACCAATTCTGCTGTGTCATGGCTGCTCTCTTTCTACATACTCTAGCCATGTGCCCTAATTTTTGAGAATTCCAACATTTTAATGATTGCCCACCACTAAATGCTCCACTTCCTCTGCCTCTCGGCACATAATTATTCCTGTTCTGATCTTGGGCACTGGATATATTTTTTTGCTGTGGGGACTGTACTATTTGCGCTATGCTTCCCTCACTCATTGTTTGTCAACGCTATTCCCTCTAGGGCATACTTTGATAACCTTTTCTGCACCAACTTTGCCTCTTCTTGCTTTCTTCCCTCACTTTTTTTTCCTATCTTCACGATTGCCAATTGTATCTCTGGCCATGGTTTTGCTTCCATTCCCACCTGTTTCTTTAACTGCCTCTGTACTGGTTCTATCAGTCCCTGACTATGGTAAAATAATGCTACACTTTTGTCCCACGGTTCATGAGTCTCCCATTTGTCTTGAATATCCTGAATAAAAGCAATGGGGTCTTCATCCTCCCTCATTTTCCTAGTCAATATCACCCTAATATCTGATGTATCTGGATATTGTACTCTAAGCTCTCGCCATAGGTCTGCTCTACATGCGCTCCATCATGCACTGTTATTTGTGCAGTAACTTTTGGGTACCCTGCTCTTTTCCAAATGTCATCAGATCCTTGCCCTAGAAAGGCTGACAAATGGCCTTTTATATCGCCTATAGCTAAAGTCATTCCTGGCATCCTTTTCTCTAATTACTTAATCCATTTTCCTGCACCGAAAGTCAAACTGAGCTATATGCATTTTAAATTATCCTTATCCATCTGGGGCCATGGTATATATTGTGGTCGACCCCCTCCTTTCTCTAATAATGGGAACTGTGAAAACCCTGATCCTTTGTAATACCTACCCACTCTCCTTGTCTTCCAGGTAGCATTATCATCGTCTACTTGTTTTCTCCCTGGCAATGCCCTTAGTCTGCTCACATAGGGCGGGGGACGCATCCCCTGTACTGTGCAATCGTACATGTGGTTGTTCAGTATATGGTATTGGTTCTGGTGTTTTTCTAATAGGGTTCTCTTGATCTAACCATTTTACCCCCTTTATCTATGCTTGATTCTCTTGAAAATCCATAAGTGCCTACTTCTCGAGTTTCCTTATTTGATTTCCTTTCCTTGTCTGACATCATTATACCTCAACTTGTATGACTATTGTCCTCTTCTGCATCTTCAAGATCTAACCCGCTTAAGGATATAGCCCTATGATTGTTTATTCTGACATCATCTAAGTTTCCTCCTGTTCCCCTAAAGGATTCTCCTTGTTCACCCTCTTGAGCTCTGTACCCTTCATTATCCCTCATTTGTCTATATAGTCTCCCCATTCTTGTTCCTTTACTTTTTGTTACTCCTACGTCCTGTTCCCTTTCCTCCATCCTTCCTGTATCGGCGTACCTCGCACGGAACCTCTTTTCCACCAGAAAAAGACATTTCCCCTTTAAATTTACTGGCGCACAGGAGCGCGGTCTCAGGAGCGCAGGCTCCCTTAATCCCACCCACTGGCACTACACTCAGCCCCCTTTTCCGTGTCGATGGGAATGGGCTGCTCCACCAGCGCTCCTGGGTCAGGCCTTGCCTCGTAATTCCACGTGCTTCTCCAGTATTTGATCAAATTATTCTTTTTCTACTGCAGACTTGGGGAACACCGTCCACCGGTGACCTAGCTCTGTCCCCGGCGCATGCCGGCCACATCAGGGTTTAGCATGTGTCCATTGTGTGACGGTTCCTTTCCGACAGCAGATCCACATGCGCTTTGTCTTCGATGCCTCAGTGAGGACCATGGTTAGGAGGAATGCTACGCGTGACTCCCTCACGCCCAGGTCGCTTAAGCACTGACTTGAGCATTGGAGGGAACTCTTCAACAGGACTCCTCAGCAGAATATCAATGACTACGTCCGGAGGAAGACACAGAAGGCGGGTGTGTTATTCTCTAAGGTACCCCACAGAGGAGACTCCTTCCCGGGAAAGCCCTCTGGTGGGAGGGGTCCGTCTGGCCCTTGCACCGGCTCAGGGAGTACCAATGATCAAGAAGCTAACGGCCTTACTGCCGAGGGGTCCAAGGGCCCTCCCGGTCCTGCGGCCGAGAGGCCTGTGAGCTTTACGACTACCGAGACTCATCCCGATGGGCATCACCCTGATACCGGGTCCTTCCCAGAAGGGGCACCTTCACGCAGGGCCAGTACTACCAGTCGGGAGGCTGATGGCTTACTGCCTGCCGGGTGTATGCCTGAGGTGTATGGCGGGGCATAGCCAGTGCAGTCGAGCATATAGGCTGAGCCCGGTAGCACAGCAGCTACAGGTGCATGTGCTCAAGGCACGGACAAGATGGCGGCCACTCCCGAGCAACAAAGGCAGGAAGCCTTGCAGGCGGGCGCGGAGGCCTGTCAGCCCAGCGATCAACAAAGGAGAAATGTGGCTCCTAGGACAGACTGGGCACCACTGACACCTGTCACCTTGTCCATGTCTTATCCTAACATCCCGATGTCCGTTTACAATATCCCCATGTACAGACAGGGGCTAGACAGACAGCTTGCATATTCGCACCCTCATCCCGTACAAGACCGCTCTCAGCCAGCCTGTGAGGACAGGTTTTTTGACAAGTTCATGTCACTCATGCACTCCCCTCAAAAGGGCACAATACTCAGGGGCATTATTAAAGACATGTTGCCGCCGGCCTCCCCGGCGCAGCCCAGGGCAACGCACCTCATGCCGCCTCCGCCGGCTCTTCAGCTCCAGCAGCCCACTACAGAGACTCCCAGAAACTCACAACGGAGGAACCCCCGGGGCTCGCCAGCGCCACCCCCCTGGGGACAGTGCACCAGCAAGACACAGACGAGGAGCAGGATACGCCCTCCTCAGCGAAAGCCTTTCACAACAGGATTGCCGGCTTGTCAGAGTACCTCAGTATCCCCCCAGCCACAAAGGGAGCTCCTTGAAGCTGGAGTTCTGGTGGAGGTCCTTGTATTGCTCGCCCAGAGTGCACAGACAGTCATTAATCACCAGCGCAATTGCAGAGCGAATACTTTAAACGCAGGTAGACGACGCAATGACTTACAACCACACAAATGCTTAGAAAATAATGAGCACTTATACGGCTATTTATTCAAAGCTTGGAAGCAACAAGTGATAACACAGAAATAAATCACAGAAAAGACAGAGAATTTAAAAGAAAATACATCACTGTGGGCGTAACTGAATCCCTCATCTCTCCAGAAGCGGCTGGAAGACCCCGATAACAGCCAGGCCGAGAGCACAACAGCCCACAGGTATGCCGGACAAAGGCGTCCCCCTTCCGACTGAGGTCTTTGTACTTGTCCCGTCTGACTGTTGAGAGGTTCCGCATATATGCACTCCTCAAAAAGGGGTGGTAATTTCTCGAACCTTCTGGCAATGCACTTGCGCATTGATGGGCAACCTTTGGTTGCCAGCTGGGTCAACCGACAGTAACCTCAAGGAGCAAAGCGCTTCCCTCCTCTAAGAACAAGCGCCACGGAAAACAGTCCCATAACTCATAACAAGACATAACAAAGCCAGCTTCCCCAGCAGAATGCCCTTGACTGCATACCAGGTTTGGAAAGCATGTTTTCTTCAGCAAAGTAAATTCAGCTCTCAGCAAAATAAGTACAGCTTTTCACTGCGGCATGAAGTAAATATCCATTATGGCTCTGAGTGCCCCAGAATACACTGCGTACCAGCGCCATGTTTTAGCTCCAGCATAACAATTCCACCCTTGGATATTTATCTTCCATAGCCCAGTGGCAGAGGAGCCGGTCTCTGAAACCGACGAAATATTAAAACTAAGTTGGGAATGCATTGAATACAACAACAACAAGCTATTATGATAGCTAATATAATGCAAATACAAGCAAAAGCGTAACGCAGTGTACCCCCAATATCAGGAATCCATGAAAATAACCAATCCCACCAATTCCCAGTATGATCTTGGGACACTTGAGAAATGATATCCCTCAAACCTCGAATATGACTTTCAATGGATCATGAATGGTCACTTAGATTGAAACAACACATACCTTCAACTGCGTTACAACCTAAATTATGCTTTAACAATAGATAATCAACAGCAGCCCTGTTTTGCAAAGTTGATTTTCTAATAACCTTGCTATCAGGGAGTAATTCTTCTAATGCTTGAGAGGTATGATTCAGTCCTTTGACTACTAAACATGCTAATTTGATTAAAGATTTGTAACCCCCAGCAGCTAAACCCCAAACTCCCACTAATGAAAGGGTTAATGCTAGAACCTCAGCTTCTGATAGCAAATGCACATGTGAATCACAATCGGGGGATAGGCCCACAGACTCAAAAGTTGACCTTTTGCATCGAGATATCGCTGGGCGTAAAGGGAACATCATTAGTCCTAATCGAGTTAAGGCACATGGACCTCCGGAAATGTTAGCTAGAATATAAGTGTATGTGATGTTGCCACATGAAAAGAGCCATCCTGTTGGAAGTTTCACATGATTCAGATGACTGGCAGCTATCACTGTATGATTACAAGACATAGGGGGTCATTCCGAGTCCGGCGTTAAGGGAAAAACGAGGCCGGTAAAGGAATAACGACTTCCTTTACCGTTACGGGCCATTCTGACCCGCCACACCGTTATTTACGCCACCGTAAACTATGATGGCGTAAATAGCGGACCAGTGTCGCGCGCCCGACACACCATCGCGGAAATAACGGGAAGGCGTAAACCATCTCCGATTCCATGCAAAGCGAACACGGAAATAACGACCTCCACAAGGGTGCAAAGTACCTTACCGCCATGGCGTTAATACCGGCATCGCGGGGAAGGTGTTAACAACCCTGATCAGTGTTTGGAAGAGGAACAGGTGCACCCAATCAGCACAGGTGGAGGCAATAGAGTCTGGCACAGCACAAAAGGAGCACACCCACACACCACACCCCCTCCCACACCAAGATGATACCAATTGTAGCAGCATTCCTGGAGCTGGAGGCCCTGCTTGCAAGGCAGCAACTACGACAACAGCAACCACAGCCCCCACCACAGAGGATACACAGGAGGAGAAGGAGGGTGAGACAGGGCCAGCATGCCCTACCGGTGCAGCCACCATTACCACGCCCCCAATTCCCCGCATCAGAGCCACCCCCTTCAACCTCACACCAGAGCAGATCCACACCCTGTACCGGCTTGACTGGGACACCATAACCACCATAGTGGCCCTGATACATACCGACATAGTGAGCCTCATAGAAATCAGCACTGCCATCCCCCCTCTACTAAAGGTAGTGTCCGTGCTCCACTTCCTTGGCACAGGCACCTACCAGCATACAGTGGGGCACATGCATGGCATTTCACAGCCAATATTTTCCCGGATACTCAACCAAGTGCTGGATGCCCTCCTCAAGCACAGAAGGGACTACATATGCCTCCCCCGGACTCCACAGGAGATATATGATACCAAAGCTGCCTTCCATGCACTTGCAGGCATGCCAAATTGCATAGGTGCCCTCGACTGCACCCACGTAGAATTGGTGGTTCCTCATGCCATGGAGGTGCCGTATTGCAACCGCAAGCAGTACCACTCCATCAACGTCCAGATGGTGTGTAATGCCAGTAAAGCCATCACTCAATGCAATGCTCGGTACCCCGGATCAACTCATGACTCCTTGGTCCTGCGGAACTCAACACTACCACGCTACATGGACCGACATGCCGGACAACGTACCTGGCTGCTTGGTGAGTAACCGTAATGGGCCATGGCAGTGCATTGGGGCTCTGAGTAGGTTGTCAACATACCCCACTGTGAAAGGGGGTGGAGGAGATGCATACTCCACCCGGGAGGGAAAGTGGGGGGGGGGGGGTGCACACTCCACCCGGGAGGGAAAGTGGGGGGGATGCATACTCCACCCGGGAGGGAAAGTGGGGGGGGGATGCATACTCCACCCGGGATGGAAAGTGGGTGGGGATGCATACTCCACCCGGGAGGGAAAGTGGGGGGGGGATGCATACTCCACCCGGGAGGGAAAGTGGGGGGGGATGCATACTCCACCCGGGAGGGAAAGTGGGGAGGGGGTGCATACTCCACCCGGGAGGGAAAGTGGGGGGTGGATGCATACCCCACCCGGGAGGGAAAGTGGGGGGATGCATACTCCATCCGGGAGGGAAAGTGGGGG
The DNA here is from genome assembly GCF_040938575.1 of Ambystoma mexicanum. Classification (NCBI taxonomy): domain Eukaryota; kingdom Metazoa; phylum Chordata; class Amphibia; order Caudata; family Ambystomatidae; genus Ambystoma; species Ambystoma mexicanum. The sequence goes on along the minus strand of NC_090935.1, from coordinate 1,143,139,292 downwards.
GGATGCATACTCCACCCGGGAGGGAAAGTGGGGGGGGGATGCATACTCCACCCCGGAGGGAAAGTGGAGGGGGGGAGGCATACTCCACCCGGGAGGGAATGTCAACACCATTGTACGTTGTGCACCTCATAGAACACTGTGCCCCATGACAAGTGGCATGCCACATTACCACCTAACCACACAGTTGTGAATACGAGCCAACACCTAATGGTACCTGACAAACAGTTACCCTGGCCAAAGACCACGACACATGCACCACACATCGGTGGACCTTACACACCGTAAGGTCATCGTGCACCATGCAGTGCAATAGCACCATGTCGCTGACTCCTGCATCTCAACACAAAGGACAGTCATCCATGGGAGTGCATAGAGGTTAGTCTAACAGGGATCCTACTGCGTGTGACTGGTTCGGCACCTTCATAGGATAGCTGCCAATCACCATGATAGGGATCAGTGCTGAATGAAGGGTATGCTACCAACTACTACCAACACACCCTTACAGCAGGTCTTACGCAAGTCATCAATTAATGCAGTCCAACACTGCTGCATGTATAAACGATGCACATGCAACAAGACATGAGTGCGCACCATGACCCATCAGGGAGAAGCTACCCCCTCCATCATTCCATTGGCCAGCACACATGGCCGGACCAGTAATGGGTTGACTGTATCCAGGGACATGTGTGCATGGCCAGTCATCACCCGCTGCAATGTAAGACTAGCACAGTTCTCCACCATGAATGTACTAACACTTACCTTCATTCCACTCTCATGCAGGTGATGCTGGCTACCCTTTGAAACCGTGGCTCATGACCCCGGTCCGCAACCCCCAAAACAGGCACGAGGAGGACTATAATAGATCTCATACCCGTACACGGGTGGTCATAGAGCAGGCCTTCGGCCTTCTGAAGGCACGATTCCGTTGCCTCAGCCGGTCAGGTGGGGCCCTCATCTACAGCCACGAGAAGGTGTCCAAGATCACCATGGCATGTGTAATGCTGCACAACATGTGAATCCGTCGGAACGTGCCACTGCCCCCTGACGTGGGACTGCTACCACCAGAGGAGGAGGAGGAGGAGGAGGTGGAGGAAGGAATGGCAGAACAGCAACACTGTGCCGATGCACTGGAGGGACGTTCCGTGCGACAAGCATTGATCGAGCAATATTTCTGAATCACAAGTCAGCTGAGGGGGTGAGGATGACAGGGCATTGGGCACTGGGTGTGGGGATACATGTACTACATGCACTGTGAGACATTAAAAGACACATGCACAATAATGAATGTCCACTCTGTATTGTAGGATAGACCAAACTGTGTATTGTATGATGATGTCCAAACGTGTACAACAGATCCTTCACCCTCACCCCCTTCCCCCCAACTCCCACACACACCCTCCCCCCCTCACCCTCCCCCCCAACTCCCACACACACCCTCAACCCCCTCACCCTACCCCCCAACTCCCACACACACCCTCACCCCCCCCTCACCCTCCCCCCAACTCCCACACACACCCTCAACCCCCTCACCCTCCCCCCAACTCCCACACACGCCCTCACCCCCTCACCCTCCCCCCCAACTCCCACACACACCCTCAACCCCCTCACCCTCCCCCCACAACAACCCCACAATGTTCCCATCAGTGCAGCATTGGCCACATGTGTGTGGCTGCACGGTCAATGGGCACTGCCAGAGCCTGGGGCATCCCTTCCATTCCGGCGCATCGTGCGCAGTGACCTACGGACCGGGGTGGTCTGCGTGGAGGAGCTCTGGGAGGGTGGCACCTCCTGCTGGAGCTGAGGTCTGGGGGGTGCTGCCTCCAGGGCATCAGCAATCCTGCCAAGCATCTCACAGATGCGGTTTGTGCTGGTACTGATGATCTCGCCCAGAGCCTGAAGGTCATTATGAAGCACCAACCCTGATTCCCGGTTGTCCCGGAGAAACTCCTCTATCATGCCCGTGAGGTGCTGGCAGCGCACTGTTTCTGCAGCCGATGTGGGCGATGTGGTCGGCAGGCTTCGTGTTGTTGTGCCTGCAGGACTTTCAGGACTTCCTGCAGGGGGAGAGGGCTCATGACAGACAGGTGTATCCCCTTCGCCTGTGAGCCCTGGGCCGTCACTCGACCCAGGGTCGTTATGGGCAACCTGGCTGTACGAGGGAGTGTCTGGGCTCTGTACATTGTCATTGGGCTCCTCCACGTTGTCAATGGTGTTTGGTGATGTGCTGCCTCGCACATCGAGGATGCACATGGCAGCATTCTCCCCTGACGCACTTGATTCCTCATGGTGCAGCGTGGGGCATGTGTCCCGCAGAACTGCAGGCATGTCCAGGGCCGCGGATGGGGGTTGTGTACCCTCCAATGGGGTTGCTGGGGTGTGCCTTCTTCCTGCTTGCAGGTGTGCGCTGTCGCCTGCCTGTGCCCTGGGAGGTACTTGTCCGGGGGCCTTCCTGGTCCTCACTTTCATGACCGGTGCCTGTGGGAGGCAAGAGAGAGACGGCATGAGCAATGATCTGGGGGTCAGAATTACTTCCAGACAATGGTATTACGATGGGATAGCAGCATTTTGGTGACATTTGGGTGCTGAGTGGGACTGTGGTCTTTGCTTGGATGGGAAAAGCATACTGTCGGCAGGGTCACTCATGTTGGCGGAGTACTGTGGTGACTGACATTGACCAGCTTTTTGTGTGGCATGCCCAATATAGGTGTCAGCCTTGCACCTGACATCATCCTGGGTCCCAGTTGTTACGGCATCATTTTTACCCAAACATGATGTGACTGCTTGACCAGCCCTTGGCGATGACTTGCATTAGGGATGCATGTACTGTTTACACTCATGGCACTCACCTGCGTCAGCTGATGAAGAATCACCGCAATCCATATCGCCGACACCTTCGATGGCTTCTGTGCCCATCATCTCCGCACATGTTTCCTCCCAGGGCATCATTTTTATGGGTGAGGCTGGGCCTCCTCCTGTCTCTAGGGCCAGATTGCGGTTTGCTGAGAGGATGGCCCGCACCCTCAGACGGAGGTCATCCCAGCGTTTGCGGCAATGCGTCGTGCTGCGGGGGGTGTTTCCGACAGCGCTCACCCTCTGCGAGACCAGCTCCCATATCTCCTTCTTCCTGAGGATGGTGGGCCTGCGCATGTCGCTGCTGAAAACAATCTCAGCATGTTCATGCAGAGTATCAACGAGTACCTGGAGCTCATCCTGGGTGAATTTCTCCTTCCTGATGCATGCAGCAACCTTTTTTAATGCTTTTGGCATGATGCTGGTCTCTAGAGTCTATTTTGCCTATCACAATATGCCCACGAGTCCTGTATGGAGAGGATTGCAATGGATTGTGATTTTAAAGATGGCCGCCATGATGCTTCCCGTTCCTGTTCGATGACGTAATTTCCGTCTACGGTTTTTACCGGTGCCCATAATTTACGGTCATCGTTAATTACGGGCACCGCTATTTACGCACTACGTGGAGGGCGATGGTGTTAGTTACGTCTCGGTTGTTGTCGGTAAGGGGTTTGACGCGCCCTTTACCGGTATGGCGCTAGGGGGTTTACCGGCATGGCGGAAAGCTCGTGCCCGCGAGGTCGGAATATGGTGCTAATTACGCCCTGCTGCCAACGCGGATACGGTATTTCCGCCATGCCGGTAAAGTCAGATATTTAACGCGAACCTCGGAATGAGGCCCATAGTGTTATTCACACTGGTACATGTGCGTGTAATTCGTGAACACAATCGTTTCTCGAACACAGTTTGATTTTGCTGTTTGGTTAAATTGAGCTGTTGGCATTTGCCAATTTCTTTTGCATTGCATGTCATAAGGTAACACACATCACTTTGAGTTATATTATAGGTTATAAATCATGTCAAATTTCTCCATTTGCAATCTGTTTCCTGGCAAAACCTGCAGTACTCATAGACGGAAAAGGATTGCCTGGTATCGGAATCTTGAACCAAAGAATCATTGTGCATGACGCCGAAAATATGCTTTAGAACCGGAACTGGTGTCGGCACTGCTACTAAGCACGTAGTCAGTAAGGCTTCAGCATTGGGCACGTCAGTAAGGCAAAAGTGAGTAATGTTGAGCACCTGTTGTGCCAGGTATGTCCACATATTCTCCGTTTGGGTTATCATGGGGGAATATTTTCGCCATCCTGAAGATGCCTCTCGCATGACTGGTATCAATGTTGTTTTCACTTGCGCCTGACGTGTTTGCCGCATTTCACAAATCCATGTCTTCGGTCTGGCTAGCTTTTCGGCATCAGCATAGGGCTGCTTTTGGACATCATTACTCATCATTATCAGTTTCGCCTTGATCGCTGGCACAGATATGACATTTTTCATTTGTAGCAGCATGCCGTTTAACTCTCCCGAACGGAGTCCATTTAGTCCCACAATTATACCAGCCAGACACAGGATCTACAAGGCAAACCCAGAAAAGAGATATCAGTGTTGTAAATCACTCTCTCAGGTAACATTTGTCTGCGGGCACATATTGCCATTTCTTTCTACCGGGCTCCATTACTAAAACTACTTGGTCTTTGCCTGATGCAATGACATCTGCGGGCACTGGTGGGCCACTTGGCCTTTCCACCCACACCTTCGCACCCGGTACCATACTGTCTGAGCCAAAACCACGATCCCCACGGGTAGTTAACACTGCAGGAGGCTCCCCCTTCTTAATCATGGACAACTTAACGGGGATAATAATTAATTGGGCCACCCGATCGCCCTTGTGGATCGGTAACAATTGGTCCCCACTATTCGTCAGGATGACTTTGATCTCGCCTTGGTAATCGGCATCAATTACCCCTCCCAACACTTGAACTCCCTTCAATGCTAGGCCGGATCTAGGGGCAATCCATCCCAAATGCTCTGGGGGAATTTGTACTCCAATCCCTGTTTCAATTACAACAATCCCTCTTGTGTCTAATCTGATTTCCTCATGGGAATGCAAGTCTACCCCTGCTGACTCTGGAGTCGCCCGATAGGGAGCTAAATAACCTGGGGTAATTTCTCAGTACAATAGGTTTCTCTGACTGAGTTGGGTTGAATCTGTAAAGCAGGAGTCATTAGCCGCATCAAAGGAGTTTCATGCTCATTCACAGGCCTATTGTTTAGCACTTGCACCACATCAAACACACGATCACGCCAGCCTGCCAAATTGCCATCTCCAGATTTGCGCAGCTGTTCTTTCAACAAACCATTCATTCGTTCAATCAGCCCTGAAGCGGCAGGGTAATAAGGCACCTGGTAGAGCCATTCAATGCTCTTTTCCTGACAATATGCCTCAACCAATTTGCCTTTGAAGTGTGACCCATTGTCACTTTGAATCTGCAAAGGCACTCCGTAATGCAATATGATCTGATCTAACAACCTAATGGTGTTCAGTTGTGTGGCACGCTTGCACGGCAAAACCATCATGTATCCTGAGTATGTATATACAATAGTGCATGCATACTAACAACATTTACTGATTGGCAGGGGACCGATATAATCAATCTGCCAAATTTGACCTGGTAATTTTCCTCTTCGCAATGTACCCCGAACAATCTGAGGGATAGGCCTATGCTGTTGGTGTTGGCACACTGCACATTTCAAAATGATCGTTTTCACTACCTCTAAAGGAATACTGATTCCTCGAACTTGTGCCCACCTGATAGTAGCCTTTTCTCCAAGGTGCCCATATTTCTGGTGAGCCCATTTGGCCAAACCCTCCAAATCGTCTTCCTGAGCCTCCGCATCCACAGATGAAATCTTGGTGTGTTCATCTGTAACAGAATTAAACCAACGTTCTAATGAGTCTGTAGCACAATGCGCGTCCACATGATACACAGTGACTTCACTTTGTGATAACATTTCTGCAATATCTTGCCACAGTTCTTTTCCCCACAACTCTTTTGAATGAATCTTCCACCCATTCTTTTGCCAGGTTTGCAACCACACCGCCAACCCAATCGCCACTGACCATGAATCCATGTACAAATGACATCGACCAGGGGTCTCTTTTTTCAATGCCTGGTAAACTGCGTAAAGCTCTGCAAACTGACTGCTCTTCCCTTTCCCTGACGTTGTCAAAATCTTTTTTGTCTTGGGATTGTACGACACTGCTTTCCAGTATCGCTCTGCTCCCACATATCGGGCTGAGCCATCCGTGAACCAGGCATGCTCTGTCTGCTCCACCGTCAAATCGCCATAAGCTACTCCCCATTTCACGGGAGACTCACGTTTCTCAGGCACTTCAGGTGGTATGTAATATGAGGGCGGTATGTTGGCTACTTGCTCATGCAATTTTGCAACTCCACCCTTCCCTGATTTGGCTGGCTTGAATGTACCATTTCCATTTAATTATGCTGGCTTCTTGAGCATGTCCTATTCTATGTGTTTTAGGAGAGCTTATACCCATTGCATAATCGGTATTTCTGACCTCATCAATACATCATGGCCCACCGTCATTTGCTCGGTATCAACATGGGCCCAATAACATGCCAGCAACTGCTTCTCAAACGGAGTGTATGAGTTACCAGCATCGGGTAACGTACGACTCCAGAACCCCAATGGCACACGTTTCCTGTCCTGTTTCTGCCACACACTCCAGTTAGCATAATTGTCTTGTACAGACACATTCAATTCCACTTTGCCTTCCTTCAATGGCCATAGATCAAGCACCTGCTGCACGGTGTCTTTTGCCAAATCAAATGCTTTCTGCTGCTCTTCCCCCCACTGAAACTCATATTTCTTTCGTGTCACTTTGTAGAGGGGGGAAGTATCTGCCCTAAATGGGGAACGTGCTGTCTCCAAAACCCAAACAGCCCTATAAACTGCTGAGCTTGCTTTTTGTTCATTGGAGTGGTGAACTCAAGTATTCTCTGTCGGGCCTTCGGCACCATTTCTCGATGCCCATTATGCCACTGAATCCCTAGGAATATCACTGTTTCAGCTGGACCTTGAATTTTATTTGGGTTAATCTCCCACCCTTTCTTCTTCAATCCTTCCATAATGACTTCTACCTGGTTTTGTACACTGCGCTCATCCTTGCCCTGAATTAAAATATCATCAATGTAGTGAGAGATTTGTATGTCAGGTTTACACAGTATCTTGTCTAAGTGCTCTGCCACCAGCCGGTGACAGATAGTCGGGCTATGTATGTACCTCATAGGTAACCTTGTAAAGGTGTTCTGACGCCCGCTCCAAGAAAATGCAAACTGCTCTTGGCACTCTTCAGCAATTGGCACAGAGAAAAAGGCATTGGCTAAATATACCACTGCATACCAAGTCCCCTCAAACTTTTGGACATTCTCAATCAAGGTAATGGCATCTGGGACCGCGGGCACTAAGGGAGGAGTGTGTTTATTCAACTCATGGTAATCCACCGTCATCCTCCAAGACCCTTCCCCTTTTTTGATAGGCCAGAGAGGATTGTTCCATGCGGTAGTGATAGGGCGTAACACACCCGCCTCCACATACCCTTTGATGGTGTCTGAAATTTCCTTGTGCCCCCCAGGAATGTGGTATTGCTTCATTGCTACCCGCTTGGTTGCCACAGGCACTTGCACTGGGGGCATCTTCAATTTGCCTACGGTAATGGGTGTGCAGGTCAATGCACTCACCCCAAACTGGTACGTTTTACCTCCCAGTCCCAAAGTCAACCCTTCCAGAATGTCAAAGCCAGTTATGTACTCAAGTATCGGGACAATCAACACTTGGTATTTCTGCCTATTCAAATTGCCTATTTTCATTTCACTTCAGTTTTTACTGCGGGGGTCTCCTTTCCCCCGAGACCTGTAAAAGTAAATTGTTTGCCTTTGAATCGTGCTGGATTGCCATGAATCAGAGAGGCCTCCGCCCCGGTGTCTATCAATGCTCGCACCCCATGCATATTTCCTGGCCCCCAAAAAATCTTAACATTAACATGGGGCCTATTAACATTTATGCGAGCAGACGCTGCCGGAGCTTGGCCGTAACTCTAGTCAAATTTTGAATGAGTGTGACTTGACTCTGCCTCTAGCATTGCACTCACCACCTTCCTCAAATCAGCGTATGTTGGCTGGTACGGGGAAGGTGTCCCCATAGACCCTTCTTCTTGTTCTTCCTCAGGAGGAGCAGAAGGTGAGGTGTCCCCCTGTGGCTTGGTTACTACCTGTTTCTTTTTTTTTTTAATAATTCTGTTTATTACGTTTTAGTAACACAACAACAAAACAGGCATGAGTCAAAGGCATACAACAGATCATGATAGTAAGGCAGTTTTCAAAGAGGCAGAGGGGACCCGGTGGGGCCGAGGGCCATCAGACATTCGTTGGGTATGGCAGGTAATCAATGTTAACAATAGTACATTTCTATTCCTCTCGGTACATTTCAGTTAGCGTCCAGCCATTTACCCCATATTTTCTGGAATTTGCGGGGGCACCCCCGTGCGTTGTAAATCCGGCGCTCCAGGGCCGCACATCTGTCCAATTCATTGCACCATCGGTTCACAGATAGGGGGTCGGCGGAGCCCCAGCTAGCCGCGATCAATCTTTTGACTGTCCCAAGTGCCAGTGCCAGAAATATTCTATCATGTTTTGAGAGATCCACTTCACCTCGGATTCCCAACAGCATCATTTTGGGGTCCCTGGGGATTGGTGTCGCCAGGGTGGCAGAAATCGTGTTGGTACAGCTCTCCCAGAAGACCTGTAAGACTCGGCATTCCCATAACATATGGTAAAAGGTGGCCGGTTCTGTTTTGCACCTGAGGCATGTCCCATCTTCCAGTCCACCCCATCTGACCATGGCAGTGCGTGAATAGTATGTGCGGTGGAGGATCTTCAGTTGTATAAGCCTGAGTTTAGAATCAATACCTATTTCTCTAGGGGACATTAATGCCTCTACCCAGTCCTCTGGTTCCATGTGACCTATATCCCTTTCCCATTTTTCTTTGAGCCCATCTAGCTGCGTCGCCCCGAAGGAGTTAAGGGCTTGATAGATCGTGGAGGTGACCTTAGAGGTAATGCGTTGCGGAAGGATGTTGGTCTCAATGGGAGTACAGGGGGGTATGGTCGTCGTGTCAGGGAATTGGGTGCGGATGGCGTGGGTCATTTGCGCATGTCGAAACCGGTCCATAGGTGCGAGGTCGAAACGCTCTTGCATGGCCTCAAAGTCAAGGAGATGGCCTTCTTGTATCACATGTGCTAGTGTGTGTATCCCTTTCGCGCACCAGTGACCCAAGGGGCCCATCTTCACTATTTCTGGGAGGAGTGCGTTGTGCCATAGGGGTTGAGATAGCGTTGGTTTACCTTTCCAGCCTATCAGTTTGTGCGCATCCCGCCAGGCCCAGCAAATGTGACGTGTCATTTTGGGTAAGGACGGGGGTTGGTCGTGGGTGGCGTACAGGGTCTGTAGTGGGGTTAGTGGGGTCATGCTCTCCATTTCAAGGCGGATGTTGGGGAGTGTGGGGTCAGCATGTATCCAGTCGTTTACCACCCCAATCTGGGCTGCAAGGTAATAGGTGCGAATGCATGGTAGACCGATGCCTCCCTACCACACTGATCGCTGCAGCGTCTCCAGGGCGATCCTGGATTGTTTCCCTCCCCACAGCAGTGTGCGGAGGCGTCTGTCAATGAGTGCGAAGGTGTCACGGGGGATTATATGGGGGGCGTTTTGAAGTACATATAGTAGTCTGGGGAGGGTCAGCATTTTGAATAGCGCCGCTCTGCCCAATAGTGATAGTGGGAGTGATTGCCAGTGGGAGGTGTCCCTAATGAATCGGTCAATTATTGGCTGTAGATTGAGTTGTAGGAACCCACCTAGTGACGGGTCGAGTCTTATGCCCAGGTATTTGAGTTCTCTAATGGAGACATGATATGGGCAGGTTTCAGGGATCGCAGACTCACCTCCCTGGATCGGGAAGTAAATGGTTTTGGTTTCGTTTATTTTGAGGCCTGCGAAGCGCTGGTATTCCCTGAGGATGCGGGAGACAATCGGGCAGGAAGTGCGTGGGTTACTTAGGTATATGAGGAGGTCGTCCGCGTAGAGGGATAGTCGGTCTTCTCCCCCCCCGGCCAGGCGAACCCTGTCCAAGTAGTGTTAGTCCTAAGCTCAATTGCGAGAGGTTCTATGGCCAATAGAAAAAGCAGCGGGGAGAGGGGGCACCCCTGTCTCGTACCCCGACCCAAGGGAAATGATTGAGAAGACCTGCCGTTCACCCTTACCGTGGTCTCTGGGTGTGCATATAGGAGTTTAACCCACGATATGAACGTTTGCCCCAGGTTCATTCGAGACATGATTGCCCACAAGGCCTCCCAGTCCACAGAATCAAATGCTTTTTCAAAGTCCACTGCCAGGAGGGCCAGTGGGGCTGATATTTCCTTGGCTCTACTCAGCGCCAAATGAACTCTGCGCAGGTTCATGCGGGTGGATTTGTTGGGCATGAATCCGCATTGGTCGGGGTGAATCAGGGTCTCAATGACCTGTAGCAGTCTATTGGCTAGTGTTCTTGCAAGGACCTTGGCTTTGCCGTTGATCAAGGATATTGGGCGATAGGAGGCACATTCCTCCGGGGGTTTCCCGGGCTTATGTATGACGACTATGCATGCCTTCCTGAGGTCCGGGGGGAGTGCCCCCAGCTCCTTGCTGCGTAGAAACATACGGTGCATGTGGGCGGGCAGTGAACCGCCGAGGCATTTCCATGTTTCTGTAGGGAACCCGTTGGGACCCGGGGTCTTCCCAGGTTGGAGCTGTGCGAGCGCCTCTTGTACCTCAGTTACAGTGATTTCGGCGTTCAGGAGGTCTGTTTGGCGCTGAGAGAGCTTCGGGATCTCGAACCGGTCAAGGTAGCATGTGGGTTCGGGAGGCAAGTGCTCGGTTGGTGGAGTGTAGAGTTTCTCATAGTAGGCGGCGAATGCTGCAACAATGTCCGAGTCGTCTGTGAGGAGCGTTCCGTCTGGAGATTCAATTGCCCGCACATGTCCCTTGGTCTGCTCGCGCCGTTCCAACCAGGCCAGTGTCTTATTCGCCTTGTCACCTCGTTCGTAGATTTGGCTCCGGACTGACTGATGGGCTGTCCGTGCATTGTCTAGAGCCAGGTTGCTAAGGGCCACTTGTGCGGTGATCAAATCCTCCTTAGCTTCTTGGGTGGAGTGTTCCAGGGTTTGTTGTTCGCACTCCAGGGCGCGCGCTTCTGCCTCTTTGATCTTTCGGATTCGTCTTCGTTGGTAGGCTGAAACTTCCGAGATAACTTCTCCGCGGAGGACAGTCTTATATGCCTCCCAGAGCGAGATCGGGCAATCCACTGATCCTTCGTTGATTTCGAAGTATTCTGTTGTCTTCTTCTCCAGTTCCTCCGCTATTTCGGTGGTATGTGTTCAGGCGCCAATTACGATCCGGACCACGGCAAGAGTTCTTCATAGACAGTAGGAGCGGAGAGTGGTCAGAAATACCTCTTGCGAGGAAGTCAGCGTCAAGGAGCCTGTGACTTACATTGCGGGGGATGAAGGCATAGTCGATTCGGGAGAATGACTTGTGGACACCTGAGAAGAAGGAGAACCCAGCCTCGTTGTTGTGGAGCGCGCGCCATGCATCTGTCATACCCAGAGCTTCGGCGAACATGGCGAGTGGTGTGGGGGCAAGACAGGAACCTGACCTCCTGTGAGATCTGTCGATTGTAGTGTTCATCACTTCATTAAAGTCCCCACCAATCACCCATACATCGGCCACATCCTCAAGCAACCGGCTCTGTAGCTCGGAGAGTAGCTCTTTCGTCTGTGAGGGGGGGCGTAGACTGCAGCGAGGCCCCATTTCTCGCCCCAGATGTCGGCCAGTATCATAACATATCGGCCCCGGGGGTCGATCTTGACCTTCCTGACCTGCAGGGGGACTCGCTTGTGAACCAGGATCATCGTGCCCCTAGCTCCTGTTGTGAATCCAGCCTGGTAGGTGTGAGAGTAGTTGGTTTTTTTGAAGAAGTTTGTGCTCGTGCCTAGCAAGTGCGTTTCATTTAGTAGGGCAATATCAGGTGAGTAACGGTTAAGGTACTGGAGCACCAGTCTTCGCTTTATACTGGAGCCGAGGCCGTTAACGTTCCAGGAGAGCACGGTCACCTTGTTGGAGTTCATTCTCTCTGCGTGGGGCGCTTATCTGGATATCTGGAAGGATCAATGGTAGTCCTGTACGCTCGAGATTTGTGCAACGTTATACTTTCGGGGGGGATGCCCGAAGGTCTTCTCGTGTTGGTATATCTCCTGCCTGGATGATGATCGTGTCTGTGGTCTTGCCCATATCCAATATCTGGCTCCCTTGCCAGTGCTTCTATGTGTCGTATCTTCTTGTTTCGTTTTCTTTACGAACTTTGAACTCCCCCCCACCCTGTACTTCCCCTCCAACTGGGAGCACCTGTCGCCCAAACATTAAACCTATAACTTTATAAACTTCTTCGGGATGACCCGGGTGTGGTAACGCACGCTCAGCCTTAGGGGGCGGCGGCCGCTAAGTGAGCATTTCCACTCTACCAATCTGTAGTTTGGGCCTTACAGTACCGGGTATTCATCCTTTTCCCGCCGGGGTCCTTGACGCATCGTCGTCTGTCTCAGACGGGGAACGAGGGGGCGAGGGTCTCCCAGGTCGGGGTCGCTGCGTGGGTGGGCCCGATGGCCCACGTCTCCCGTTGGGTTCCGTGAGGACGTGAGTTTCAAGCCAGTCCCATGCATCTTTGGGGTTGTAAAACAAGTGTGTAGCGCCCTCATACTGGACTTTCAGCAATGCCGGGAAGAAGAGGGCATATTTGATGGATAGTGACTGGAGCTTTCTCTTAACGGAGTCAAAAGATTGGCGGGCTTTTTGGACTTCTTTCGTGTAGTCGGGGTAGAAGCCAACCTTGTAGCCGTTGTATGTGATCGGGCCCATGGCCCTTGCCATTTGTAGGATTGCATCTCGGTCGCGATAATTCAGTAGGCGTGCGATCATTGTTCTGGGTGGGGCGCCCGGTATAGGCCGGCCGGTGGGGACTCTGTGTGCCCTTTCCACCGAGAAGAATTTGGATAGCTTCTTCGGGGAAAAGATATGAGTGAGCCAATCTTCCAGGAAGAGTTCTGCACTGGGGCCTTCCTCTTTCTCCGGTATAAAGAGGATCCTGAGATTATTGCGTCGCGCCCTCCCCTCACTGTCTTCGGCGCGGCTTTCCAGTTGGGTCACCTTTTGGGCAATCGCAGTGAGCTGCTGTTCCATGCGGTGGATCGCATCTTCATTGCTGGACACCCTCTGTTCTGCTTCACCCACTCTGGTCGACAAGTTGCGGAGGTCTTGGCGTATGAGGGACACCTCCGAGGATAAGCCGCCCATTTTAAGTTCCAAGGACGTCCTGGAGTCCCCAATCGCTTTCATAAGGTCTGACAAAGAGATAGGAGGGTCGCTGAGTTCTCCAGGGTTACTTTCTTCTTCTAGGGGTTGAGGCTCGCGCTGGGGAGGGGCCCCCACGGTATAGAGATCCATCTTGCTCTGTAGCGTTTGCCTCCTGGTTTTCTCCTTTCCCATGTTGTGGTCGGGTTCTGTGTAACAGGGGTCTAGCTGTTCCCCCTCGAGGCGGACGATTGCGTACAGGCTGCGCGGGATGCGCACTGTGAATCGCGGCCAAGGTCACGTTTGGGGTGTTCGCAGTGTCGTCGCTCGGCCTCACCAGGCGGCGTGATGTTGGCCCTTGTCTATCTCGGGCGTACCGAGTGGCCAAAGTGCGTAGGACTGTGCCCTTGTTCTACCTCGAGTGCTGCGCTTCGGGGTGTGAGGTAGGCCGCTCGGGGTGGTCCCAAGAGAGAGGCAGGGCAGTTCCACTGTTCACGCCGAGTTTTGGGGTCCACCGCGGACACGTAGGTAGTAGCAGCGCTCTGGGTCTGGTGCTGGTCTGTGGCGCACCTGTGTTCTGTGCAGGCTGGTTGCAAAAAGGGGTCGCGGGGGGGGAAAAACAAGCAAAGCGTCCGCCCCCCACTCCCTTGTACCTTCTCGTGGGTGCCTCTAGTTGCAGCGTGTCTTCCTCAACGGGGGAGCGCAGCTCACGGCTCCTGCTGCCGCTCGACCCCGGGTCTCGCAGTCTTGCTGATGGGGGGGAAGGTCCGGCAGGTGAGGCCGGTGCTGCAGCGCCCAGGCCGCAAAGCCTCTCGTAGTGTGTGGGCCACTGTTGTCCTGAGGGTGGAGGAGGTGGGGGGGGCCTCTCCACGGCTGCTCAATGGCCCCCGGAGAGCGCCGTGGGGTCGCGTTCCGAGCGACGATCTCGCCTGGGGACCAGCGAACTCAGCGCCTCCGGGGGGGAGGGGCGGTCCTCTTCTTCCGCCCGCGCCGCGATGGTCGCCTGCCGTCCGCCGGCAGTCCGCGGGTCGGTTCTGGCGTCTCCCGTTCCAGTTTCTCTCCGGAGTGCGGCGTCAGCAGCCCTGGTGGGGCCACCACCGCTGGCAGGCGGTTGAGGGAAGATTTGTCCGCGTAAAGTGGAAAATTTACAGGATGTTAGTAGCGGCCGCCGGGAGCCGTTGGTTTTAGCAGCGCATACGTCGCTCGCGCATGCGCACTCCCCTACTACCTGTTTCTTAACCTGTTTATAGCGCTCTTTGGCTGCAAGCCCTCTCTTTTTGTATAATTCATACATTACCCTAGTTTCAATGCCATCAATTTCTTCTCGTGGCACACCATCTTTTAACAAAGCCAAAAACATGTCCTTTCTGGACACTCGGGAGTCTCTACTATCTTGCCTCCTGCCTTCAGTTCTTCTCTCACTACGCCCCTCTCTCTCCCGTGGATTGTCATCACTCTTGTCCCACTCCCCTAAATCTGCCAGTTGCCGAATGGCATCCACTATCTCATCAGTGGGTTTGCCCGTCATACCTACGAGCAAAGTCATAATGACACTTTGGTATGCGGGTGGTGCAGTTCTGATCACCATGTTTCTAGTTGAAACTGAGAGTGGCACGGCCCCCATTTGTCCTGGAGCATCTACGTGAATTTCCTCTTTCATAGCATGCTCTCTGACCTTTTGAATTGCCTCTTTCAAAGTATACCACTTTGTTTCTTCGCTAGGCTAATCTGTGGTAATGGGGTATTTACGGTTACATGCTTGGGATGCTAGGTGCAACAAAGACACCTGTGAATCTTGGCCATTCTCATCAGGGGGCGGCCCTGCCTTTAAGACCTCCTGTACATTGGTGTCAGTTGACAAAGGTAGAAAACGCGGTGAGTCTGTGGAATCTATCAACAACCCCGCAGCACCCCCATCTAGCAACCTCACCATCCATGTCAATAAAGGTTCCCCTGATTTTTGCCTCAAACGGGTAATAATTTCCCCAACCTCCTGCTGGGTGTAATCCTCCAGCGTGGTTAAATCCACAACCCCGCCCACAGGATTTTGCGGGTGGGGCCCGGCTCGCCGTCTTCTAACTGGCTTAGTCACCACTGTCTTCTGCTTACATTCCGTTTTGGGATCTCACTCATTTGCCGAACTGCTCTCTGGACTGGTTGAGTTAAAAATGTCACCATCCCAATTATCCGTATCCCATTCCACACCGGCGGTAGCGATTACAGCTGCCACCTTTCTTTGGTTGATCCCTCCCCGTCTTTTGCTATACTTATACCGGGCTACTCTGACTGCTGCCCTCTCGGCCACGGCCTGGTATGTGTCGGCTTTATCTTTAAAAAGTTTCATTTGAATCTGCTGCATTAATGCAATCTGCCTTTCTGCAGCCAGCTCTCTTTCCAATCGCAAAATATCATTTTTCATTTCCAAATTCCTTTGATGTATTTTCCTATAGGCATGCAGAGGACCCAACCCCGCCTACCCAGCGCAGTGCATTCCCTTCCACTTTCCACTGAAACTTGTTGTAAGCACAACATTACATCAGACGGATCAGCATCTCCCAATCCCTGATCCCATGTTTCACTTAGCCCTGCGCCGCATGCCCACACCTGGGCCAATTTATCATATGGGCTCTTAGCCTAGCCTGGAATGATAACATCAGAACATTCACCGCCAGCGGGAACGCTCTTTTTCCTGAACAAACTATTCATCATTACAATAATGTACAAAACCTCTTTATATATATATATATATGTTTTCCTTTCCACACTGCAATCACTCGCGCAGGCCCGCACACACCAAAAAAAACAAAACAGATTAACACAGTCCAACGCTCGCTGCCAAATTACTTTCGCTTGCAATGTAAACAAAGCCTATCTGCGTTCAAAACAGATTCTTTATTATTTGGAACAATTCATCACAAATATCCTGCTTACAGCGCCAAAATGTATTGCTCGCCCAGAATGCACGGATAGTCATTAATCACCAGTGCAATTGCAGAGCCAATACTTTAAACGCAGGTAGACGACGCAATGACTTACAACCACACACACGCTTAGAAAATAATGAGCACTTATATGGCTATTTATTCAAAGCTTGGAAGCAACAAGTGATAACACAGAAATAAATCACAGAAAAGACAGAGAATTTAAAAGAAAATACATCACTGTGGGCGTAACTGAATCCCTCATCTCGCCAGAAGCGGCTGGAAGACCCCGATAACAGCCAGGCCGAGAGCACAACAGCCCACAGGTATGCCGGACAAAGGTGTCCCCCTTCCGACTGAGGTCTTCGTACTTGTCCCGTCTGACCGTTGAGAGGTTCCGCATATATGCACTCCTCAAAAAGGGGTGGTAATTTCTTGAACCTTCTGGCAATGCACTTGCGCATTGATGGGCAACTGTTGGTTACCAGCTGGGTCAACCAACAGTAACCTCAAGGAGCAAAGCGCTTCCCTCCTCTAAGAACAAGCACCACGGAAAACAGTCCCATAACTCATAACAAGACATGACAAAGCCAGCTTTCCCAGCAGAATGTCCTTGACTGCATACCAGGTTTGGAAAGCATGTTTTCTTCAGCAAAGTAAATTCAGCTCTCAGCAAAATAAGTACAGCTTTTCACTGCGGCATGAAGTAAATATACATTATGGCTCTGAGTGCTGCAAGAATACACTGCGCACCAGCGCCATGTTTTAGCTCAAGCATAACAGTCCTGAGCATCAAGGCTGAGGCGCAGTCAGGCATCCCCCTACAAAGGATGGGGAAGCTTTGGCCAAAAAGGGCTGGCTCAAGCCCCACTCCACATAACGTGTCAACAAAAAGCTTGATGCTAGGTTCAGGCAAATAGAGGGGGACAGCATTCTACTCTCTATGTACCCGCAGCCCGTGTCATAAGTAATCGCTGCTGTGTCCATGTATGCCAAACCACAGGCTTCCTCCACGAGTACGCCACAACAGTTCTCATCAACATGGAAGAGAAGACCCTAGATTCATATGGCAAGAATGTCTATTCAAATGCCGGGCTGCACCTAAGGCAGGCCAATGCAGATGCTATCCTTGCTGCGGCTAATCAACACCTGTGGAGGGAGATCACAGAATTTCTTCCCAATATCCCTAACGACAAGCAAGCCTCATTCAAGGCGGACCAGGCGGGGGCAAAAACCGTGGCCCGGGATATTATGGAGGCCTCCATGGACCACATTGACACGGCTAACAGAGCAATCTGTTTGGCAACAGTCATGAGGCACACTGCCTGGTTGAAGGCCACTAGGTTTAACCAGGATGTGCAGGACAGAATACCTGATCTTCCGTTTGAGGGGGGGATCTCTTCCATGCCTCAACAGACGGAGAGCTTGATAAAAAAGAAGACCAGCTGCCCGACTCCGGTCTCTGGCCATACTTACCAAAACGCTGACTAAACCATTAGTTCAGTGCCCGTCCTACTCAGACAAGGGGCGCTCATTTGGCGGCTTCCGCGAGTTCCAGGACCTCAAAGCCAGACAGCCAGACAGATCTCCCAGTCAGCACAGGAGAAAGCACCACAAAGCAGCCCATAAAAGGTTCTTCCAGACCCCCTCCTCTGCCTCAGCCTCTGACCAGAAGAAACAGTCATGTTCCGCTTCAGGACCACAGCACCCCAGTAGTCAGGCATGGCGAGCGAATTTCAGGGACGCCTGATGTGTCCTGGGGCTCCCCCCTCCAAGTTCATTCCCACTTCAACAGATCACCACACCATCACTCTTAGTGGAGATTCGCTCCCTTGTCGAGAGCGAAGCGGTAGAGAAGGTCGCCCCCTCCCAGCAAGGGCAGGGCTTTTACTCCTGCATCTTCGCTACCCAAATGAAGAACCAGGCAGGCCTGCGAGTGGTGTTGGATATATCTTCCCTGAATCTTTCCCTACCCTTGTAGAAGTTCAAGATGGTGACAACAGTGCTTCTTGCTGAGACACTGGGTGGGGAGACTGGATGTGTTCCCCACATCTGAAGGACGCGTATCTCCACGTTCCCATTGTGAAGCCTCACCGAATCTTCCTCAGGTTCCGAGTCATACGTCTGCACTTCCAGTACAGGGTTCTGCCCTTTGGGTTAAATTCAGTGCTGAGAGTCTTCACGGGGCTCATGAATGCAGTGGCGGCTCTTCTCGGAGCGGAGGCGTTGCATGTCTTCCCGTACCTTGAAGACTGGCTACTCAGAGGTACCTCCATGGAACAGGTTTGAGACTCAGCAAACAGATTCATCTCTACCCTATTCGATCTGGGGTTTTCCTTCAACTACCAGAAATCTCAGCTCACCCCTACTCAGACTGGTGTTTCTGGGCCTGTTGTGGGACACACAGCAGCAGAGGGTTTTCCCCACGGGGGACAAGGTCACAGCGATCCGATCGGGATACTGCCATTTCCGCAGCAGATCGGTCACCACAGCCTGGTGATATCAACACCTTCTGGGAGTGCTGGCAGCATGTCTCAGGGTAATTCTGTACAACAGGCTCCGCATGAGAAGGCTCCAGCTACATATCGCAGATTCCTAGGATCAGGAATTGGGTCATAACGGGGCCCTGATCTCCATTCCACAACACCTGGACCACGACCTAAGGTGATTGCAACAGGAAGTGAATATTCTGGTGGGCAGACAATTACCAGGGATACTCTTATGTGCCGTCCTCTTTCCTCCATATTGTATGGGCGTCCCTTCCAAGGGACGGGAGACGGAACCTTTTTTCCACCAGAAAATACCTTATTCCACTTTAAATTTAGAGGCGCGTGGGGGGACGGCCCAGAGAGCATGCGCTGCCCTGACTCCGCCCTCCAGCGCCACCGGGAACGGGCCGAATTCACCAGCGCTCCTGGGTTTGGCTTTGGCCATGTAATTCCACACGAAGATACTTCTTCTTTTTGTCTTTTTTTTTTGTCTTTTCCATCAGTACTCGGTCTTCAGGCGTCATGCTCCTCCCCGGCGCATGTCGACTTGTACAGGGTTCAGCAGGTGTCCATCCTGCAACGGGCTTTTCCCAACTTCAGACCCCCACACCCTCTGCCTACGTTGCCTTGGCCCAGACCACGGTTGGCAATCATGTCTGGCGTGTGACTTGCTGTCCTCGAAGGCACTGTAGAACAGACTAGCCAGGTGGAGGGAGCTCTTCCGAAGTCAAGAACTTCGTGAAGCATCGTCCCAGGTCTAAGGTCGGGCCCATATTTTCCAGCGCGCCGCGCAAGGGAGACTCCTTCCCAGGGACTCTCCTGCGCGGGAGGGACCAGCCAGGTCCTTCCACTGGCACGTGCACTGAGGCTGCTACAGCTGCCGGCCTTTGGGTCAAGGGGTCCTCGGATCCTCCCAGACACAGTGTCAAGGGACCGGAAGGTTCTTGTACCGGGCCTACTCCCGAGGGGCTACGCCCTTTTACCGGCGCAATGGCCGAGGGACTACACCCTAATACCCGCAATACGTCCGAGGGCATGCCTAAACGCAGCTCTACGACCCCCGGGTTGAGGGTGTCATGCCTAGCGGGCCGATTCCTGAGGAGCAGGGTAGGCCTCGTGATCCACACATGAGAGTCTTGGACGAGGCCGGACCCAGCGGGCTGTGCAACACGTCGCAGGAACGCGGCAGGCAGCTCGTCAAAAATGGAGCACTCGTCCGACGCCATTCCACGAATTCGGCGAAGAACGAGTGAAGGTGGGACTGGTCGCAACCAGGTACGTGGCCTACAGTCTACCCTTCATATGCGCAGGGCAACTTTCCCATGCGTCCATACAGACTGGGCCCGCAGCGGCTCCAGCAGTCCCTGCTCCCCGTCGGTACCCCCTGCCACCTCTTCGGCCAGTGAGGAGGTGCTCTTCGACAAATTACTCGGCCTCATGAGGTCTCCTCAGATGGGGTTATCATCAAGGACGCAGTCGGGGAAGTCCTCCCCGCCATGCTAGCGGCACCACAGACGCCTCCATTGGGCTCCTTGACCCCGGTGCAGTCGCCTCCTCTGACTCCACAGCCAACTCTGCAACCTCAGCCGCCTCCTCATCCTCCGGCTGCGGTCTCTGTGCCCCAGCATCCGGCGCCATCTACCCCTCCTCCTCTACAAGATCCTCTGGATCCACAGGACACGGACGAGGAGGAGGATCCGGGCACGCCATGCTAAGCCAGGGCCTCCCATGAACATCCTGCTGGCCTGGCGGAGTACCTATGCCTCCCTCAGCCCGAGGTGGAACAGCCGGCAGAGGGGCTTCTGGCAGAAGTCCTCACAAGACGCCCTTCTGCCAGCACGGGGATTCCACTGCAAACCGTTGCAGTCTTTCCTTGGCCAAGAAGGGTTGCCTCAAGCCCCACTCAGGCCAGCCGGTCAACCGACGCCTGGACGCCAAGTACAGGCAGATGGAGGGTGTCATGGGTGCCAGGCATGTAGTCGGTGCAAGCTGGGTAGAGGCTTGGCAGGCCTGGCATAGGCACATAAAAAACCCATAGCAGAGACCTTATTTTAATTCTTTCCTGGTGTTTGTAGCAACTTCCTGGTTACCACTTCCTGTTGCAAAACAGGACGTGCATGACAGACCATGAGCTCTCTAGTGTTTGGCCATCCTGCTTCTGCTTACCTGCTTCGGATCAACCTATGTGCTTTCTCCACGCCGCAGCTTTCTCCGGTCACGAGAGGAAACCTACACCGGCACCTGTAAGCACAAAGAAGAACTTTCATTAGCGTGCTCGCTCCAGTAACGCTGCACATACTCACCAAATCTCCCCGCTGTGTTGGAATCCAGGTTCATAGTCCGAGCGCCCAAATTCCTGCAAAAGAGAGCAGAGATATTACTTACTGCGCTCGCTCCCGTAACGCTGTGCATACTCACCGAAGCCTCTGTGCTAACTTACTGGACCACAGAGGTTCTCCAGTAGCGCTGAACCCAGACTTGTGGCGCAAGCACGCCATAATTCACTCCTGCAAGGGAAAGGAGAGACATTACCAGGTGCGCTCGAACCTATAACGCTGCGCATACCTACCGGCGGTTCTGAGTTCCACATGCAGCGCTACTCGCCCAAGATACCTTTGGCAAAATAAAGACAATTCGGACAATACCGGACTCTCATAATTCACCGCGCAACGTGCTCCTTGTGGAAAGGACTTTCTGCTAGTGAAGAAACTAGCACATTGAACGCTCTGCCTCGCTGTGAAGGCATATTACAGCGTGTGGCATCAGAACTCGGCGAACAGACATTGGCATCACCCCTACGAGTGTATGGCTGAGAAACACCCATAGAATCGCACCCCTGCCAAGGTAAGCCCTTAGGGGACATCACAGCACACAGTAAAGAGAAGGGAAGGGGCCCAGGGGAATCAGGTGAATCCAGGTCTGAGTGTACATTTTATATTTGACAGGTGAAAACAGGGGAAGTGAGAACTCGGGGTCAAAGGAGGCTCATCCATCGCTCCTGCAGAGACACAGGTGAGTGTGACAGAGAGGGACACAATCTCGACCCATCCTCAGCCACACTCCTCAGTGATCGCTGCGGCGTCACTTTACTGCAAGCTTCAGTCGTCCTCGGCCTCCTCCTCTGCGGCACTGCTAGGCAAGGAGAAGATCTCAGAGGCTTACAGAAAGAAGATCTACTCCAACGCCTCCTTGCACCTGCGTCAGGCCAACGCAGATGCCATGCTGGCTGCCGCCAAGCAACGGTTACGGTGGAAAATTGCGGACTTCCTCCCGGAACTTCCCCCCAATGCCAGTCACGCTTCAAGGCGGGGCTAGCGGAGGGCAAGCTCGTGGCGCATGACCTCGTGGAATCCACAGTGGCGCATATCGATACATCGGGACGCGCTATCTGCATTCCCACGGACATGAGGCACCCAGCCTGTCTCCGGGCGACAAGTTTCAACCTGGATGTCCAGGAGCGAATTCTAGATCTACCGTTCGAGGGGGTCTCTTCCAATCATCTTTGGATGAGGAGCGGGACAAAAAGAAGAACAGCTTACAAACGGCAAAGCCCTTGTCAATTCTTACAAAGACCACGCCCAAATCTTACACCCAATATCAGCAGAGCTCAGGGAAGGGTCGTGCATATGGAGGGTTCCGCGGCTTCCAGGAATGCAGATCCAGGCAGCCGGACCACTCGCCGTCTCAGAACCGGCGCAAACAGCAAAAAGGTGGGTCGGAGGCGTAAGGGCTTTTTCCAGTCCCCCTCCTCAGCCTCCAAAGGAAAGAACGCATGACATGCCACTTCGGGTCCATGTGTCTCCGGTGGGGGGCAGGCTTTCTCTCCATGCACATTTCTGGCACCAGAATTTCGCAGACCCCTGAATCCTCTCCGTAGTATCCACGGGGTACCGCCTACCCATCCCAGCCCCTCCTCCCTCCTCCCTTCCACTCCCACAGGTTGGGACTCCAACTCTTTTGGCGGAGATGTGGTCGCTCATAGAGAGCCAGGCAGTGGAGGAAGTTATAGCCTCCCAGCAAGGCTTTGGCTTCTACTCCAGGATTTTTGCCATTAAGGGGAAGAACCAGGCGGGCCTGAGAGTTGTGCTGGACCTTTCCACTCTCAACCTCTCCTTACCCCTGCAAAAATTCAAGATGGTTAGGCCAGCTTTTATAGTGGAGACATTGGACAGGGGAGCCTGCGTGTGCTCCCTGTACCTGAAAGACGCGTAGCTACACGTCTCGATTTGGCAGCCCCATCATTCTTTCCTACTGTTCAGGATCATGGGCTACCATTTCAAATACAAGGTCCTTCCATTTGGCCTCAACTCGGCGCCCAGGGTCTTTACCAGGCTCATGAACGCTGTAGCGGCCCTCCTCAAAGCGCAGGGCCTCCACATCTACCCATACCTCAACGACTGGCTCGTCAGGGCTACATCTCCGGAAGCGGTTCACCACTCCTGCCATGCCCTTATGAACACACTGCACGACCTGGGCTTTTCGCTCAACCTCAAGAAGTCACAGCTACTCCCTACGCAGACTGACATTCCTGGGACTCATTTGGGACAACTGCTCCTAGAGGGTTTTTCCATCGCAGGACAAGATCTCGGCCATAAAGAGGGCCACGGCCCACTTCCTCAGCAGAGAAGTAATCTCGGCATAGTGGTACCAACATCTCCTGGGTCTACTAGCGGCGGTTCTGTTAGCCGTGCCTCACACGAGACTAAGGATGAGAAGGATTCAGCTGCACTTTGCGGCCTCATCGAATCAGGAGCAGGGCTCTCAATCCGATATGATCAACGTTCCTCCATCGCTCCACCCGGACCTAACTTGGTGGTCCATGGACTGCAACCTATGGACGGGCAACCCCTTTCGGCCACCCTCTCCACAGGCCACCATCACCACAGACTCCTTGCTCGAGGGCTGGGGAGCCACCCTGGACAATCTCTCGGTCCACGGCACCTGGACTCGACAGGAGCAGGAATACCACATCAATTGGCTGGAGCTGAACACCATCTGGCTAGTGCTCAGAGCATTCCTAACACTTCTCAAGGGCAAGGTTGTCCTCGTCCAGACAGACAACTCGACCAGCATGTACTACGTCAACAAGCAGGGAGGCACCAGATCCCCTCCTCTATGCAGGCTGGCGATCAACATGTGGGAGTGGGCCCTGGAAAACGACATTTACCTCAGGGCAGTCCACCTCCCGGGCGAATCCAACATGGAAGTGGACAGGCTCAGCAGGCTGGGAGCGGACAATTACGATTGGCAGCTAAACAACCTCATTATTCAGGAGATCTTCAACAGGTGGGGTCACCCCCACGTGGATCTCTTTGCCACCTGGCACAACAAGAAGTGTCCCCAGTTCACATCCTGGCAAGGTCAGGGCCTGGCTCTCTGGGTGACGCATTTCGCCTCCAGTGGACCGGCATGAAAGCCTACGCCTTTCCGCCCACTCCTCTGATCCACAGGGTAATTTGCAAGATCAAGGAGTCTCGCCGACTCCTCATCATTCTGATAGCTCCATGGTGGCCTGCCAGGCCATGGATTTTCGGAGCTACTCAGCCTCTCGGAGGTGCCCCGATACACCTTCAGACGGGCCCAGCACATCTTCTGGCGCAGCAGGGGGGCAGAATCATCCACCCTGCACCAGGGAAATTAGCCCTCACAGCGTGGTACCTGAGCAGGTAACGCTTTGGCACCTTAGCCTCTCACAGGCCAATCTGGAGATCAGCAAAGCTACCAGGGCCCAGTACAAAGGAAATTGACCAGATTCTGCCACTGGGTAGACTCCAAGGGAATTGACCCCTTGGCTTGCACTTTGGACGAAATGCTCTCCTTTTCGGCGCACCTCACTCATTCAGGCGTACAGGAGGTGGATACCTGCCGCATATACCATGCAGCCATTGGGGCTTACAGGAACTCAGAGGATGGCATTTTTTCCTCCTCCAATCCTATCCTATCGTCAAACATCTGACGGGTCTCGCTAGGCTTTACTCGCCTGTCAAGATACTGCACCCGCTGTGGGACCTCAACATAGTCTTGGGCGCACTGGCAGACAAACCATTCGAACCAATGGCGTCCATGGAAATCAGGATGGTCACCATCAAGACGGCCTCACTAGTCGGCCTTACCTCGGCTCGTAGAGTCAGCGAGATCCAGGCGCTGGTCGCCTCTGAGCCATATTCCACGTTTCACATTGACAAGGTAGTCATGCGGACGCACCCGGCTTTTCTGCCCATGGTTCCGTCTGCTTTCCACCTTAACGAGGAAATAGTTCTTCCTACGTTTTTTCCCGATCCTAAGGACGAAGCAGAAAGAGTGCTGCACTGCCTGGATGTCAGGCGTGCCCTGAAATTCTACTTGGACAGGACCAAGAGCTTCCACAAGTCATACGCCCTGTTTGTCACTTTTGGAGGCTCAAGACCAGGCTATCAGGCCTCTAAGGCCTCCATATCCCGCTGGATGGTCTCTGCCATCAAAGAATCGTACGAGGGCCAGTACAAGCCACTTCAGGCCAACATACACGCAGTCAGGGCCAAGGCAACGGCCATCGCATTCCAGGGCCATGTCCTCTGGCAAGTCATAAGCAGGGTGGCCATGTGGGCCTCTCCCTCGGCTTTCTGCAAGCATTACTGTTTGTACGCTGGCTCTCGATCTGATGCAGCCTTCGGACAGGCGGTTCTCAGGAACCTATTTGTTTAATGAGGATCTCCTTTCCACCCTGGGGCTACAATCAGTTGTAATCGCCCATACAGTATGGAGGAAAGGGGACGGGACGTAAGAGTAATTATAGGTTACGCACCGTAGTGACTATCGTACTCTTAGTCCATAGTCCCCCTTTCCACCATACGTCCCATCAACCTCCCCCCTAATAATACTGGTGTCATTAGGCAATGTTAAATCTATTGTTGATGCTTCATTGGGGACTGAGGTGTGGCGCCGGAGGGTGGAGTCAGGGCAGCACATGCTCCCTGGGTCGCGCCCCAGCGTGCCTCTAAATTTAAAGGGGAAGAAGGTTTTTTCTGGTGAAAAGGGTTCAGTCACCCGTCCCTTGAAAGGGACGCCCATACAGTATGGAGGAAAGGTGACTATGGACTAAGAGTACGTTAGTCACTACGGTGAGTAACTTATAATTTCCTTACTCCACGGCTGGGGAGCCATCGTGGGAGCACACTCTGTGCACGTGTCTCTGGACCCCGACCGACCTGCAGAATCACATCAACTGGTTGGAGCTTATGGCTATACGGTTGGCACTCAGGTCTTTTCAACCAACCATCAAGGGCTAGTCGGGTGCATCCAGACAGACAATACGACCTGCATGTTCTAAATCAGCAGACAGGGGGTACCAGATCCCTGCAACTGTGCGCGTTGACCCTGGACATCTGTAAATGGGCTATCAGCCACGGTGTGTGGCTCTCAGCGGTTCACCTTCAGGGGCAGTACAATCTGGAAGCGGACAGGCTCAGATGCCTCGCTGACGACAAATAGGAATGGCAGCTGAATGGGAGAATTCTCCAAGAGATGTTCATCATATGGGGTCATCCAACAACAGACCTGTTTGAGACAGCTCGCTGTCGGACGTGCCGGCAGTTCACTTCCTGCGGAGGAAGGGGACGTAACTATCTAGGAGACGCACTCCAGATACCTTGGGATGGGATGTGGGTGCATGCATTCCCACCCACACCGCTGGTGTGCAATGTAGTGAGCACAATCTTTAGCTCCAAGAACCTCAGAATCATCCTCGTGGCACCTCGCTGGCCGGCACAGCCCTGGTTCTCGGTCCTACGGCAGATGTCACTGCAGCCAAAGATTCTTCTCCCCCTCTGGAAGGGCCCTCTACGAGGACAGCAGGGAGGCGCAGTGCTACACTCCTCTCCAGAGAGGCTAGCCTTAGCTGCCTGGTCCTTGAGCAGCTGACACTCCAGCACCTTCAGCTGTCCTCCGACGATCTGAAGATTATCCAAAATGGCAGGAGCCAGGCTACTCGCAAGCAGTGCAAAAGTAAATGGACAAGATTCTGCTTTTGGGCTAAGGAACATGGGGTCAACACACTCACATGCACACTTGACAAAGACTTACCATTCTCAACCTATCTTGTTAGGTCTGGTGTCCAGGTCGATACCTGCAGAACATACCTGGCCTCCATAGGTGCATACAGCAACTCCAAATCTCTGACCCTGTCCTTGGCCAATCCCGTAGAAAAGAGACACCTGATTGGGTTGACCAGGCTGTACCCCCCGGTCAAACGTCTGCATCCCGTTTGGGATTTAAATGTGGTACTAAGTGCTATAGCACGCACACCATTTGAACCCATGGCTACAGCAGACATTAGGCTGGTCACTCTGAAGATAGTCGTTCTGGTTGGTATTACATCAGCTTGCAGAATGAGTGCGATCTAGGCGTTAGTCGCCTCAGAACCATACACAAAATTTCACAAAGACAAGGTTGTGCTCTGCACGCACCCCAAGTTTCTTCCAAAGGTGGTTTCATCCTTCCATATCAACAAAGAGATTGTGCTCCCCACATTCTTCCCGGACCCCAAGGAAGATGCAGAGAAAACGCTCCACTGCCTGGATGTCATGAGGCAGTTGAAATTCTATCTGGACAGAACCAAGGGCATCCGCAAGACGGATGCACTTTATGTGACATTTGGAGGTTCTAGGCCGTGGCAGCAACCCTCCAAGGCATCCATAGCTTGGTGGATGATGGCTGTGATCCAGGGGGCATACAAAATGCAGTGTAAGGATCTGCCGCAGGGCATGCATGCACATGTGGTAAGAGCTACGATGATGGCAGTCGCGTTGCATCGCCACGTTCCGTGGCAGGTTACCAGCAGGGTGGCAACACGGGCCACTCCTTCAGCTACTACTTGGATACCAGCGCCAAGGCGGATGCAGCATTTGGCCAAGCGTTGCTCCGTAATCTATTTGCCTAGAAGGTCAGGCTCTCCTCCCCAGGGCAATGTGTCAGTTGTAATCGTCCATATGTACTCCTAGTCCATAGTCCCCTTTGCTCCACACCTCCCACCATCCATCCCCCCGTAATAAGACCAGTGAGGTTGTTAGACTCTCCTACAGCCGACGCGTCAAGTGGGGACTGAGGTGTGGCGCCATGGGTGGGGTTAAGGGAGACTGTGCTCCCAAGGCTGTGTCCCTGTACGCCATTGAATTTATAGGGGACATTTATTTTTCTGGTGGAAAAGAGGTTCCATTCCTGTCCCTCGCGAGGCACGCCCATGCACGACGGATGGAGGAAAGGGGACTATGTACTAAGAGTACGTTAGTCACTCCAGTGAGTAACACTTAATATCTTCTTCTCTCAATGTTGGCATATCTAATGGTCCTCGCCCTTCCCCACGGGACGGTCGCGAT
Organism: Ambystoma mexicanum; assembly: GCF_040938575.1. Lineage (NCBI taxonomy): Eukaryota > Metazoa > Chordata > Amphibia > Caudata > Ambystomatidae > Ambystoma > Ambystoma mexicanum. Next base: position 1,143,111,218 of record NC_090935.1, on the reverse strand, counting down.
CCTCTCTCTTCTTCGGTTCGCTCTTGCGTTTCTATGGATATTATGCTCCTACGGCATAAATATTCAATCTCATCTTTAAATCCCATTTTATTAATTTCTTCCTCCCTTCTCCTAATTTCCCTTGATTGTTCTTCTTCTCACCTTCTTTGTAACCTATGTTCTTTCAATCTTTGGGCTTCTACTTCTTCTCGTTTCTCCTCTTTTAACCTCTCATTCTCCCTTTTCACCTCATGCTTCTTCCGTTCTTCCCTTCGTTTACATTCCTTGTCTCTCTGCTGTTTATATAACCTCTCTTCTTCCTTCTTTTTTGCTTTTTTATCTTGTTCTTCCCTTTGCTCTCTTTCTCGAACTCTACCAATACCTTTGTCATCTAACTTGAGTAGTATTTGTCCTCCCATCCATTAGTTCTGTACCCTTAGCTACATCTATTCTCCTTTGTTTCTCTGCCTCTTCTTCTATCTCTATCTGTTTATTCTTTCTATCCTTCTCATCACGCTGCTTGCTTTCATCGCTTGTCTGTATATATTTACGTTCTCTACTTTTGCTCTCTTTTTCTGTCTCTTCACTAGTATAGGCAGTGGGTTTGTATGGTGGATTAACATACCCTGCTGCTGCTTTCAATTCCTTTAAAGGGTAAAACCCCATCTCTTTATTCTCGACGTCTTGTTTCTTAGCTGAGGAAAGAGGAGTTGAAGGTGTTACATCTTCCCCTTTATGCTGACTAAGCATCCACGTCTTATAGACTGGATCATCCTCTATTACTGACAATCTCTTTACTAGCTTCTTTCCCTTATACGTGGCATGCAAATATGTCGTCAAATTTCGTAATACTAAGGGCCTCATTACAGGCACCCTTGTTTCCAGTCTACCACACTATGTCTGCCTGCAGTGGTCGTGATCCTGCCGGGTGCAATGGCCACAGTAGGCAGAGTTGTCACAGACGCACCAGCACCGTTAGCCATGGTCCATGTGCTTACGAGTCCCCCCTCCCGTGGATGAGGGCTTATGTTTGATAACGAGCCTCCTTGAGGCCAGGGCATAAATGTTTTATTGACCGTGCCCTTAATCCATTCGGAATGGTACTGCATAATCTTGGCTGTATATCTTGGCAATTTCCTGCATAGATGTGTGAGAGGTGTCTCCTCCATTAGGACAAGCCCATTAGGGCTGTCAATACTTACTCACATTTTTTTCTTACTTCAAAATTAATTAAATATGTTTCAATATTTTTGAGTAGGCACCATCAATCACCACTCGTATTCCAAAAGATCAGAATGTTTCCCCTATCTTTGTTTATTATTTTTTAAAACAACATTTATTCAACGCTATTTTTCTAACTCCTTCGTTTGTACATTTTGTTAATTATTTTTATAACTTTCTTGTTTTTTTTGTATTTTTAGACTGTCTTCTTTACTTCTATTTTGTCTAATTCTAGCTTTTTGATCGATGTCGATCTGTTGTCAAAAAAGAGTAAGGAAAAAATAGTTGATTTTCTTTATCTTGCTCTATTCATTCTTTGTTTTTGCTGTTCATTTTAAACACATATCTTTTATACAATCATATTACACCCTTTATGTATGTGCACTTGTAATATATATGTATATATATATTTCCCTTTACGTACGTCTTTTCCCACTACCTTTGTGGGTGTATTCTCCTCTTTTTATTTACCCCCTGTGGGGGTTTGACACTCACTCGTCCTCTGCCAGTAGGAATCCCTAATGTTCTGTTATAGAACTATAGTGTGTGCCCTTTCCGTCTCTCTTGAGCCCGTGAATTTGAGGTATCCTTAACTCTTCTTCTTAACATAGTCCCCAAACATCCAGTTACTTTCTATACTCTTTGTTTACAACATAACATAATTACATCCCCTCCCCATATGCTTTAACCAACTACGATGGTCTACTTACGTTTGGTCCTCAGCTCAAGTCCCCCTGCATCGATTCTCCCATAATCAACCAGTTTGCCTTTTGTCCAAGGGGTACCTGCGGGGACCGAACAGGAATTTCTTCAAAGGGGAAGCTGCCGACCATATATCAGTCACATGACTTTAGTTTTAGCACACAACTCACCGCAGGGAACTACGCGCTAAGGCAGGAGTCGTTGAATGTCGGGGAACATAGGTCTGGGTTCTAGGTCTGAGTTCTAGGTTGATTAGACCAGAAACATCCTTTGTTACCAAATGTGCTTTAGCACCTTGAAGCATGTGGTGTGCTAGATGGAATTACCAAGAAACTTTGGACCCAATAACCGGACAGACTCAAAATATATGGTAAAATACTGCTTTAATCTCGAGAAATAAAGCAGGGCAAATAAACACTTATCAATTCGACTCATGCAAGATCACACTGTTTTTTCAGTCATGCGCTGTTTATATAGTGCTAGGTGCGTTATCTATGATATTATCCTATGTGGCAAACTACAAAAACCTATTGGGGGGTGGGATTGGATTAGGGGATCATCTCTACATATAGAAAATATGCTTGTTAGTCCCTCATTGGTGGTCTCTTTTCTGTGAGACACACCCTGAGCTACTTCTAATCACATGGTATAAGGTAATCATCACAGCAGAAAATGTGGCAGCAAAATAATATTTTGCAACATTGTAAGAAAAAGTGCATGGCAGGCTATTCTAATTGGTTGGCAACCCAAATCCAACCTTGGACATTCGCCTTGTTAGCAGCGTGTACACAGAAACGAAACCCAGGTGTTTGGAGATAGGTCAGCTCTCCCTTTATTTCCCAATTAGGCCCCCCCTCTCTCATTGGTGGGCCTCATGCTAGTGTCTTCTGTTTGAAAGTTGGCCATGCCAGTCTGCACAGACTCTGGATATCCTAAGTAGTGTAAGTACAGCGCTTTAGCTCCAGGCCTAATGAATAGCCCTTGTTTGCTAGCTCTTCATCACGTGTTGCAAGACCATGAATGTTTCCATATCAAGGGTGCTTTTAACTTTATGTGATTCAGCTTTGACTGGGTGCAGTTCTCCTTTTTTGTCATTTAGAGACTTGCATTGTATCCCATATTAACTTTATGCCTTTTATTCATCCAATATTCGGCATTAGTAAATGTTTGTGTTCCTCCTAATCTTTAGAAAATATGCCTTGCGCATGGTCTGCTCGTAGAGTCCCTTCATGCTTTTTCTTCTCTCGAAATAGCATCCTTGGTTCAAAGCCAATGGACCTCATTACAAGTTTGGCGGTAGCCTTGCCGGTAAAACCAGCAGGCTGCCGCTAAAAACGTGCAAATTTTTCCAGCGCCCACGAATGGGCAATTACCGGGTCATTCCGGTCCTGCCGGACCCGGTAATTGTCCATTCGAGGGCGCTAGAATTAAATACTCCCCATTTCCATTTGAGCCCCATCCGACATGTTCTGCTCGCGGGTGCTGGTACGCCCGCCAAGCCAGTCCTGGCGGGCAGGAAGGCACCCGCAAGCAGAACTCGTAGTTTGCTGGTCCGGTAACAACGGTACCAGCAAGCTTACCGGTACCGTTGTTACCGGACCGGCAAACTTATAATGAGGCCCAATGTACTCCCCTATTTCGCAAGGAAAACTGCTTCTGCATCGTCTCTCCAGGGCTCATATTTTTTAGGTAACTGGGTTGATTGACATTAGCCATTGTCCATCTTGTTCTGATGGTAGTCCTAAAAGTTGAATATGTACCTCTCATAAGCAAGATTCTATGTATTCTTTCTACCTTGCGTTTCAGCGTATTTACAGTTATTGACCAGGTGGTCTCTTCATTCTTCTTTGTATTTGTAAAAACTCCATCATAGAGTACATGTTTCTCTTATTGCTTCAATTACATCGTTAGTCTTAAGTATTTTCACACTCTTTCAGCATAGGGTCATATATCTTCTTTCAGACAATCGCTTGCTTTTATAAGACTTTGTTTAACGTACATCCATGTCACGCACCATTTTATTAATGGCTGCTTTTTAACAACTAGGCAAAGGACATCCTTTTTGGTAGGTTTCCTCCACTGTTTCAACTTGAGGGTATCTTCTGAATGGTTGCCTGAGCGCATATCGTTTTTCATGCAGTCGGCGTGGTATGGATATGGTGCATAAACTTGTACATGGGTTCCCAATTGTAGATCCTCGTCTGTTACTCTAATAGGGCGGAGGCGAGGAGGCGTTGACTAGGGACAATGCATCCACTTGCTCCTCTACGGACCTTTTTTCATTCCTCGCCCGATGATGGGTTGACAAAGAAGAAAACATCCACTCAAACAGCCAAGTCTGCGGCCAACCTGACAAAATCAGGTCAGAAATCCTTCCCTCAATCCCATTGCAGGACCGAGTTCAATCCCAGTGCTATCTCCGGCTTCACGAGGTTCCGGTACACAGAGGCCTGACAGGTCACCCAGCGACAACAGGAGGAAGCAGCAGAGGATGTTGCACTGTTTTTTCTGCACCCCCTCCTCTGAATGGGCCCTGACACAGCAGGGTGGGGCAGTGGAACATCCGGACCCTGCCAAACTGGCCCTGTTTGCCAGATTCCCGATCAGATGAGGCTTCAGCATGCTCAATTTTCAGATGACAACTGGGACATCATTCAGCAGGCCAGGAGGCTCTCGACTCAGTCCCAGTATAAGAGCAAATGGACTAGTTTCTGCCATTGGGCTCGCGACAAGGGGCTGCATGCCACCTGTCCTCTGGATGTCTTGCTGGTCTTTTCAGCACACCTGGCTTGTTCTGGAGTTCAGGTTGACACTTGCTGCATGTATTTGGTGGCCATTGAGGCTTCCAAGAATTCCCCTTTGCATGTGTTTCCGGCAGCCAACCTGGTGATTAAGGCCCACCTTAAGAGGTTGTCTAGGCTTTTTCCTCTGGTGCATAGGCCGCATCTGGTCTGGGACCTCAATGTGGTTCTTGCAGGTTTGCAATGCAAGCCTTTAGAACCAATGGCCTCTGTGGACATTCGCTTTGTGACGCTAAAGACTGTTTTATTGGTGGCTATCACCTCTGAGTACAGAGTTGGCGAGCTGCAGGCGTTGCTTTTCTGCTATCCCATCACCATGTTTTAGAACGACAAGGTCATCTTGCGCACTCACCCAAACATTTTGCCCAAGGTGGTCTCTCGGTTCCATCTGAATTAAGAGATCTGCCTGCTGATGTTCTTCCAGAAACCACAGTCGGAGGCAGAGAGGGTCCTAGATTCCTTGGACCTCAAGAGGGTTCTCAAATTTGATCTCTCTCAGACGAAATCCTTCCGGGAGTCTGAGGCATTGTTAGTGAGTTTTGGGGGCTCCTCCCCGGCCTCAGGCTTCCAAGGCTTCAATCGCCCATTGGGTGGTTCAGGCCATTTCAGAGACTTACACCGCCATGGGAAAACCTTTTCCTGAGGGGATTCATGCGCATGCAGTCAGAGCTAAAACCTCATTTCAGAGACATGCTTCTTGGGATGTCATAGCAAGGCAGCTACTTGGGACACTGCGTCGGCCCTACTATAAGCACTACATGCTGGACACCAGTTCCAGGCATGATGCAGCGTTTGATCAGGCGGTTCTGATGAATCTTTTTGCTTCATCCTAGATATGAGACTGTCATGAACCATCGGACACGCCCCTTCTGGGCCTCCTGGTCCTTGACACGTCGGGGATTACACTCTGTTGTACTCCCAACATGGCCGTAAGCACAGAACGCTGCTTACCAGCCTTCACGTCCGATGCAGCACATTCTATAAATTAGCCACAACCCGCGGCCCTGTGCGTCTCAACGCTACTGTTAGCTGTGGTTAGACGTGTGCTGCGTAGTTCGCCTTCGCGGAACTCTGTTGTTTCCTGGTTCCCGGATCCTTCGCTTTCCCCTACTATCCTTTTTCTTTCTTATTCAGCCTTCTTCCCGGATTCCATGCACCCGCCTCCGAGTGCACCTTCTCCTTATCCTGGACTTCCTGGAGTTTCCTATTGATCCCGGACATCGAAGCTGAACGAACACTGGAAGCCGAAGACAACCGAGCGGGCTTGTACAAGACCCTTACCGTACGGAAGAAAACTCCTCCTAAAGAGTTCATCAAGCAGTGAAAACAGGTGAGAAAGGGGGAAACCTGTGACAGAGAGAGGTTGTCACAGCTCAGCCTATGTTTCTTGTTCGGTGGATTCACCCACAAGGATGGAGGAAAGGGGGTGGGACGTATGAGTAATTTAAGTTACTCACCATAGTGAATAGAGTATTCATAGTCATACTCCCCTTCGCGCCTAAGGCTTATAGGTAATAAGTGTAGCCAGGTATCTAAGCATCCAATGTGTTCAAAGGGGACTGAGGTGAGGTGCCGGAGTGGGGCCTCGGTGGTGCGTTCCCACGCATGAGGCGGCACCACCCAATCGCTATACTAAATTTAAAGGGGAATCTCACTTTTTCGCTTCCAAAGGTTTCTGTACCGCCCCCGTGTTGGGGGGCGCCCACAAGGATGAAGGAAAGGGCACTATGGAATATAAGTACTCTAGTCACTACGTTGAGTAACTTTAATGATTGAACTATAAAATAGCTGGGGATTAATAAAAACAATACACAACGCATTTCGAAGGCATTGTGTCCTCCGACGTATTCCTCATCTTAGATATCTCCTTCCAGCTCTGCTGGCCTCGGAACATTTTTTCTCTCTAGAGGGCGCTGCGCGTCGACGTCCTCCGAGTCGATGTCCCTCGACAGCCGCCGTATCGACGTCGACGTCATCCTGCCTATAAAGGCCGCGTGCAGCGCCCGTTGCTCAGTTCCGTTTTTCCGCGCTTACTCTGTGCCTCGGAATACTGTTGCTCAGTTCTTGTCAGATTAATCCTATTTACCTCGAGTCATTCGATCCGTACTCAATGGCTTCCTCGTCGGAACCGACAACTCCTCGATCCGGCTTCAAAAAATGCTGAGATTGCGGGAAAAAGATGTCGCTGACTGACCCTCACAGAGTTTGTCTGTGGTGTTTGGGAGCTGAACACCATTGTTCGGAATGCGAGGACTGTATGTCCATGACAGCTAAGGCCCTGAAGGAGCGTAGGGGGAAGCTGGAGAAAGGTAAGACTTTTAAAGCTTCTTCTTCGTCGACGAAGTCGAGACACTCGTCTCCTCGTCACCATTCGCGCTCCAGGTCTCGGAGTGGGTCTCATCACTCCTCGAGATCGAAGCACTCAAAGAGGAGACGTCGAAGATCCCCTTCTCCGTCTTCCTCTTCCTCTGTTTCGCCAAAAAGAATCCCTTGCCCCACGAAACATAGTTCCCGGGCTGAATGGGAGGAATTCCGCAAAAATATGATGAACGTCTTCGAGAAAGCGGCCTCGACCCCCTCGAAGACTGCCGAGAGCGATGCTCTGGTCGAAAGACCCGAAGGTCAAAAACGCTGCGAGTCGCAGTACCCGGCGAAGAAAACCTCTCGAGCGCGTCTCGAACCCTCGAGTAGGACTATGACCTCCAAACCTTCCTCGAAGGTTCCGTCGACGAGGGTTCCGTCGAGGTCGATGTCTTCGACGCCGTTGTCGAAGGGACCTTCGACACACGGGTCTGTCGACTCAACGCCAGCTTCGACACCGGCGTCGACGCCAAAAGTCACGGTTACGACACACCCAGTGACTATCCCCAGGTCCTCGACGTCGATGACTTCGAGATTGTCGAGTAGAATTCCAATTCTGTCAAGGTCTTCGAGGCCTCCGCCTTTGTTTTCGACGCCACGCTCAAAGCCTTCGACGACGACATCGACGTTTTCGAGGCCGATAATGATAAGTTCGGCTCCCTCTGCCTTGGAAATGGGATTTACTCCCTTTATGAGTTCAGAACAATTGAGAACTATGTCCTCAATTTTGGAAGAGGGTGAATTGTCTGAACAGGAAGACACATTTGAGTTGCAGGGACCTGTAACCCCAATTAGAGAGGAATTTTTGTTTGAAGAACGCAGGTTAAAGGATCTTCATGATTCCTTACATGAGGCAAGTGGGTTAGACACTTCCCCTGAGGTGGAGTTTGCTAGGCCAGACCCGGGGGAGCATGCTGAAACCCCCTATAGAGCCTTAATGGCCAGGATCACAGAGTTCATGGGGTGGTCTGCACCTTCAGAATCTTTCCAACAAGATGACCTCACGGATATTCTTGACAAAGGCCCACAGGAGGATCCTGTGGTGCCTTTTCATAAAGCTCTTCAGAGGAAGATCATGACAAACTGGGAAACCCCAGATGTAGTACCAGCAGTAAATAAAAAACTGTCTACAAAGTACAGGGTATCTTCTACAGACCCAGAGTTTTTGTCTAAACACCCATCCCCAGAAAGTCTGGTGGTACAGGCAGCATCCTCTACCGATGTCAAGACGGCTTATCCTACCGTCCCACAGGACAGGGACGATAAAAAATATGATGCTATGGCAAAGAAAGTCTTTTCAGCATGTAGCATGGCGTTAAAATCTGTTAATGCTACTTGCACCCTTGCTAGGTTCAGCCATACACTTTGGGAGTGTGCTTCTACAGCGGCTGACTGCATCCCGGAGGGAGAAGAAAGGGATGCGTTCCTGAATATTATACAGGACGGTAAAGACGCTATGTGCGAATCCCTCCAGACGGGCATTGATTCGGCTGACAGTATCAGCAGAGCAATGGCGGCAAGTACATCAACCAGGAGATTCGCTTGGTTGAGAAAGTCTGGTTTTGCCCCAGATGTGCAAGCCAGGCTCTTGAACATGCCATTCGATGGCTCTTCTTTGTTCGGGAAAAAGGCGGATGACAGTTTAGAGAAACTGCAAACTTCAAAAGCAGCAGCAAAATCCCTAGGAGCTGCAATCCGTCAGACTCCTTTTCGTCCCACAGGACCCTCTGCGAGGGGCAAGTCCTTTCGCTTCTACTCCGCATTCGGAAGAGGTAGAGGACGACCGGCTCAAAGGGGACAAAGAAGAACTACCCGAGGTGGACGGGGTAGATATTCAAAAGCCGCAGCAACAGCAGGTGCCTCTTTACCATCGGCATCTGCATCAGCCGCCCCAAAACCACTCTGAGGACTCCCCTCACAGGACACCTGTAGGAGGCAGGTTGACTCAACATCTGGCGGTATGGCAGGCTATCACGTCAGATGCTTGGGCATTGGAAACAGTTGCCCAAGGTTACTGCCTGCCTTTCCTACGTATACCTCAGAGTCATCCACCGGGGATCAGCTCTCAGAAAGCTCCAGATCCGCTCCTCTTGCAGGAAATTTTGGACCTGCTAGAGTAAGGTGCCATAGAACCGGTACCTGTAGCGGAAAGGAACAAGGGCTGGTACTCCCCTTACTTTCTCATTCCAAAGAAAGACGGAGGACTGAGACCCATCTTGGACTTGCGAGAATTGAACAAATTCCTCAGAAAAGACAAATTCAAGATGGTCACTCTTTCTCAAATCCTCCAGGCCCTTCAGTTCCAGGACTGGTTGGTATCTCTGGACCTTCAGGACGCTTATTTCCATGTGCCTATCCATCTCAAACACAGGAAATACCTGAGGTTCGCAATTGGCAACTCTCACTATCAATTTCGAGTGCTGCCATTTGGGCTGACCTCCGCCCCGAGGGTCTTCACCAAGTTAATGTCGGTGGTGGCTGCAAGTCCAAGGAGGGAAGGGATTCACGTCTACCCCTACCTGGACGATTGGTTGATCAGGTTTCTTCGGAACAAGCTCAGATCCAGCTAAATCACGTGTGCCACTTCCTTCACAGACTGGGCTTCTCCCTCAATTTAAAGAAGTCACAAATGATACCATCGCAGAGACTCCAGTTCATAGGAGCGATCCTGGACACTTCCCTGGGAAAAGCCTCGCCACCAGAGGTGAGGGCTCAAGATATTCTACAGATGGTTACCAAGTTCCAACATGCCCAACGTCTCCCAGCTTTCGACTTTTTGAGGTTGCTAGGCCTCATGGCATCCTGCATTTTCCTAGTGCCAGAGGCTCGCCTGAGAATGAGATCCCTCCAGTGGGCACTGAGGACTCAGTGGTCACAATTCTCAGGGAGAATGACAGATCTTCTTCAGGTTCCCGGCAGGGTGGCTCAAGACCTTCAGTGGTGGGCCTGTCAGGAGAACATTCTGAAAGGAGAACAGTTTTGGCAACCCTGGCCGGAGATAACAGTAGTCACGGATGCCTCACTCACGGGGTGGGGAGCCCACGCCAACGACTTAACCATCAGCGGTCGTTGGTCTCCATCGGAGTCCAGACTACACATCAACCTGTTAGAGCTGGGAGCCATCAGACTTGCGCTGAAGGCGTTCCTGCCAGCTGTACAAGGGAAGAACGTCCTGATAATGACGGACAACACGGTGGCCATGCATTACCTCAACAAAAGAGGAGGCGTAGGATCACTACCCCTGTGCAGAGAGGCGATGCAGCTCTGGTTTTGGGCAATCCAAGAAGGAATCTCTCTATCGGCAGTTCACCTAGCCGGAGAGAAGAACTTGACAGCGGACGCTCTGAGCAGGCAGAACAGTCTCCCACGAGTGGGAGCTAGCTCAGGAAATCCTTCAAGAGATCTTCGCCCTTTGGGGAACCCCTCAGGTAGATCTGTTCGCCACCAGCGTAAACAGGAAATGCGACCTGTTCTGCTCAAGGGAATTTCCCCCGAGAGGAGCTCTGGGAGACGCGTTCATAGTGGACTGGGTGTTTCCGCTTCTGTACGCGTTCCCACCGGTCCCTGTCATTCCTCAAATGATCAGGAGGTTGAGAAGATTCCGGCGAACCATGATCCTAATTGCCCCGGTTTGGGCAGGGGGACCTTGGTACCCGGACCTTCTAGACTTGTCCATCTGCCCTCCAATTCGACTTCCACTCAGAGAGAACCTACTCTCACAGAAGGGAGGTCAGGTTCTCCATCCAGACATCAAAACCCTCAACCTTCACGCTTGGCTTCTGAAAGGCTGAGGTACAAGGATTGGGACCTCCCTGATGATGTTATGGAGGTGTTGCTTTCGGCAAGGAGGCCAGCAACAAAGTCTTTATACCGCTGCCGTTGGAACAAATTTTGCAGCTGGTGTAGAGAACAGAATATCGACCCTTTTTCATGTGGTACACCAATGGTTTTGTCCTTCCTACTATATTTGGCAAATTCAGGCCTTCAAATTGGCACCATTAAGGGCTATCTCGCAGCGCTATCCATCTTTGAGCGTACTGCGGAAGAACCATCCTATTTCAAATTACCCTTGGTAATACAGTTTCTAAAGGGGTTAACCAATGTTTATCCCCCAAGACCATTCCAAGTTTCCCTATGGGATTTAAACTTAGTACTAACTTTCCTGATGGGCACACCTTTCGAACCTCTCCATTCTTGTTCGTTAAGATTCCTTACCCTTAAAACTGTTTTATTAATAGCACTTACATCTGCTAGAAGGGTGAGCGAATTACAAGCTCTTTCTTGTAAACCCCCTCACACAATATTTCACAAAGACAAAGTTGTCCTGCAAGTGAAGCCTAATTTCCTCCCAAAGGTGGTTTCTGAATTCCATATCACTCAGAAGATTACCCTACCATCTTTCTATCCTCCTCCTCACCCGGGGAAAGAGGAAGAGAGGTTACACAGGCTAGACCCTAGGAGGGCTTTAAGTTTTTACATCAGTAGACTAGCCAGGATAAGACAGGCAGACCAGCTGTTTGTAGGTTACGCAGGTCACAAGCTGGGGTTACCAATAACTAAGCAGACCATTTCCAGATGGATCATTCTAGCCATTCTGGAATGTTATAAACTGGCAGGGAAAGAGCCCCCTCAAAACCTTAGGGCTCATTCGACCAGAGGTATTGCAGCTTCATCGGCCCTCAAAAGAGGCGTGCCGGTTAAAGACATCTGTGCGGCCGCTACATGGTCGTCTGTCCATACCTTTACACCTTTTTACAATTTGGATTCCTCTTCCAGTCAAGTGACTAGGTTTGGAAGGGCTGTACTGCATTCTATTCATCAATAGAAGACAGCGTGAAATCAGTACTCCCTCCTCCGATAATAGAATACTGCTATGGGAGCCTATCTAAGATGAGGAATACGTCGGAGGACACAATCCCTTCGAAGAACAAGTTACTTCTTACCTTGTAACGTTCTTTCGACGGGATGTTCCTCGGACGTATTCCTCATCGACCCTCCCATCCATCCCCGCAGTTCTACTTCCCTTGTTGTTGCAGCTTTCGCTCCTTCAGGGTGATTAGTTTAGTCCAGAAAGTATTATTGTGGGCTACAAAACGGAACTGAGCAACGGACGCTGCACGCGGCCTTTATAGGCAGGATGACGTCGACGTCGATACGGCGGCTGTCGAGGGACATCGACTCGGAGGACGTCGACGCGCAGCGCCCTCTAGAGAGAAAAAAATTTCCGAGGCCAGCAGAGCTGGAAGGAGATATCTAAGATGAGGAATACGTGGGAGGAACATCCCGTCGAAAGAACGTTACAAGGTAAGAAGTAACTTGTTCATCTAACAGTAGGTGCTGAAGGCATTCGGGGGAGTCCCATATGTGCACCCTATAATGTTGCAGGAGTTGGGGACACCAAAACAAAATTAGTTTAAAATAAAATCACACACAGTGAAATACTGATTGGCATGACTTTATGTGAATACAACGAGTACCTTGACCTATAAAAAGCAGGAAATAAATAAAAATGGTCTGTGCTGTCCATGGTGTAAGTCAAAGTAACATGGCGTTAGGTCCGGGGAGTAAAATCTGGGACCCAGATGATTGAGGGCTTCATCCAGCTGATGGGATTCACCAAGATTCAACCATGTTTCTCATTCTGCTTTAGGTACACCAGGCAGGTGCCCAACCTTGTGTACACCAAAATTCTAGGAGGTAACAGCTGCTTAAAGTTTATGTTTGTGAAAGTATGTCTATGTCACAGTATTGTCCCCTCACAGTATGTACATGTGTGTTGTAGCATGGACATGCAGGCACAGGAGCTTCAACCCTTGCTGAATCAGAAGGAGCTACCTAGTTGCGAAATGATAAACACAGTCTCGGATGGTTGTGTTGACTGTGAATCAAAGATAAATTGGGGCCAAAACAGTGGCAAAAGGCATCAATTAGATGGTAGTTGTTGCTGATAAAAAAGAGATATCTACAAATGATAGTCTCAAATACCATACCATTTGTTCATAAGTGACATTGGAATTCCTTAATCTAGTGTTCATGTCCTTGCACTGGTATCAAGAATACTAATTCTTTTTGCCATTAGGAGTTACTTTGTGACAATTACTCAGTATCCACTTGTCACATCAAGGGTACTCAGACATTGAGCAGCTTCCAACATATTAATTAACTCATCAGCATGTGGTAAGTGCCCCGTCATTGTCACTGCATTGAGTCTTCCATAAACAATGCTTAACTCATGTTAGTTGCTCCTTTTTCGTAATGAGTGCTAGAAGAAGGCCATTGGCTGTGGGATGGCTTAGTCACCCATAGCGAAGCACCTTAGCTGCTTCAGCATTTATGGTCTCTGCTGCCTTAACTGACATCATCTAATGTCACTGGTCTGCTGTCTGAAGTGTCGATATCATCAGCATAACAATCTGTTAGGCCAGGCAACACAGAGAAGAGCCGGGAGAAGTGATTTGGCATTTTCTTCCTTCTGCTCAGACATCCGTAAAATTTGTGACGACCAAATCTGTAATCCTTTTTTAAAAGCCATAATTGACAACTACATGCAGTATGTCAGGGACAAGCTCTCTTCCTTTGGCTGCCCCTGTAGCTCTCATCAAAATAATCTCCATATCATTATGCATTTTCATGCTGTTTAACACTAAATATTGTGAGGATCTGTCCGTGCACCAGTATCAACCAGATGGTTAATTTGACTAAACTTATAAGTTACTGTGGGGAACAGCCCAGCTGTTTTCTAAATCTCTGGACTTTTGTGGATCCACGGGCCTCCACCTCCAACCCTTCAAGTTAATCTAACAAGATTGCCATGTTGGGCTTAGAGGTTGTTCATCCTTCATTGTGTTGCTCTCGATCATGGCCGGTAGCCCTAGTGCACATCCTGTCACATAATGATTCAGTGATCCTGCGTTTCATTCATAGCCTTCCTTCACTAAGACATGGGTCACCCTTAAAGGACAAACAAAAACAGTTCAATGAGACTGAAACCAATACCCTTTTATGGCAGCTCTCAGCAGACGATCAACAAGCAAGGGGAGTGGGCATCCAGATTCTCGTCGGGGGCTTTTCCAAACCTTGTATCTTGCTTTTGATGGCTTTGTGGTAGAACTAAATAAGCATATTAGCTTGTGAATGATAGGTGGTGAAGAACATCTACACTCATCCCCACCCCACTTTTGTGTAGGCAGACATGAACCTGGACATTCAGTCTGAGAAAACATCTCTGGGCAATTCAACTAAATTAAAATGTTTAACAAGGACTTAGCTTTAACAAAGGAACTCGGGCTCCTAAGGCATACTGCTTCAGGATGACACATGGTGTGATCCATGAATACAGGTATGTCCTTCAAACTTGATGAGGGGTATCGTGGGTCACAAATGCCCATGTCTATTAGCTGTGGTAAATTGATAGACTTTGTGTGATTTCATGGCCTTGCAGTAGACTGGCATGTCAAGCAGGTACTGCAGTACATCCCAACAATCACACCCATCTTAGCTTAGTAGAAATGAGTAGCTAGCCTACACATAACGAGTGCATCGGATGCAAACTGCAGCAAAAAGGAGCTAAAACATTGTGGAACAACCAGTTCTCTGCTCTGCTGACACCAGGTTTAAGGTCACTACATACTGACAACTGATGTCAAGCTTCCCACTGGACTTAAATGGACCGGGGGGGGGAGTGAGGGGGTCTGCCTCGCATTAAAAAAGGAAAGGAAGTGCAAAGAAAAGATAAAACATTTTTGAAATTCGAAAAACAATATTCACTGTGTTAACCCTTGTTATTATTTTAACGTAGATCCCCTCCAGAACACCTTAAATAATTGCAGAAGATGGCAGATTCTTTTCATGAGTGACAGTGTAATGCTGTCCTCTGGGCAAGCTTAGAAAGGGTGCAATGGCGTCCTTTCAGACGAGGCATTGAGGAAATTGACAACAATGGTGGGCAGCTCCTTTTCTGTTACAAATGTAGGCACTCACCATGGGTAAACATGTTCTAATTACCAACAGCATGAAAGAAGCTCCAAAATGGATCCACTTTCTGAGCCGATGTGGGCTTCCAGTAAGCCAAGGATAAAAGTTACTATCCCTCTAAAACATTCTGGCAACAGAGACTAATACAGTATGCACACAGGGACTCTTTGGCACTGTCCATAAATGATCTCTTGACAGGAAATTAAGATAACCCACACCTGTCAACGAGCACATCCACAGTGCCTACAACCATACATATCCCGCTAACGAGATTGTCAAAAGGACAAACCCACTGACAGGCCCATCATAACAAAGGACATGCCATCAACGGAAAAGCCTGTGTACAGCTTGTCCACAGAGAAGTCTCTTTCTACACTGAAGAAGCCATCAATGACATGGCTTTCAGCGTCTGCACTGATAATAGTAGATAGGCAACCGTCAACAAGGCACCTAAGACCAAGGTTGTCAGCAACCTTGTGTCCGAAAATAGGGAGTCAAAACAATCATTCCCAGAGGACAGACGTGCAGCATCTACCATCAGTCTCCTTTGCCATAATGGGCCATCACATTAGCACAATAAAAGTGATGCCGGGGATTGCTGATGTAGTTATTGCAGAGGAGGGGATGGAGGTGGAAGAGGAATCTGCTGTCAAACACGCTAGGCTCATCAGATGAGAGCGAGTAAGAACCCACTGTAATGCCCTCAGAGTAACTTTGTTACTCACTGTAAAGAATTATGGCTCAAAATGATGACTCTGACACGAAAAAGAGGGAGGAAGATCTAGCCTAATCATATACAACGGTATGTGTGAGACCTGCTCCCCAAGATGTGGTCCAACGATTCATCCTCAGTTGATGAAATAAATCGGGAAACTGTGCATACTGAAGAGTTGAAAAAGCTCATCCACTTGTAATTTTAGAAATGTCCTTGATGGGTTTGCAAAAGCAACCAAGAACACTGATCCAGGGAGGGATTGACAAGACTTGTGATTCTGTGACAAAGGTGATGTGGGCGCTCATATACAAATGGCTGATGATGATCAGGCTCCTTATGCTGTGATGAACCTTTTGCACCGAGAGAAGTGAAAATCCTCAGGAAGAGGAAGACGAGTGACATAAAGTAGCAATATAAATGAAGAATAAGACCTCAACTATACCTTCACTGTCCTCTCCAGATGGCATTGCTGCTTTCTTCCGCATGTTTGATAAGGGTGCAGGTATGTTTGATTTAGAACTCGCTACAGGAGAAAAGAAATCCTTACCGAAGAAAGGGAAAAACAGAGGTGGATGACTATGAAAATCCCAATACTCGAGGAGATATGGGGAAAATATTAATCTAGATCCTTCTCACCCTTCTACTGGCAAAACCTGACAAACAATACAAGACAGCCACCTCAGTACCTCTATACCTGAGGGGTCACACCAAACCAGACTCAGTTGTCACAGTAGCAGCTAGCAGACATGCATATTACCCGGTGCCCAACCTTACTATACCACCAATGTTGAAGGATGGAAGCTTGATCCTATGGGGAACAAAAAGCCTCTTTCCTGCATCACTTACCATCTGAGCTGCCAATGCATGCACGATAACTGCATTCTTCAACCGTCAAATATGGTAACCTATGGCAGATCTAATTTAATACCTGCATCAGGGCAAGCAAGCTAAGGCTACCAGAATACTCAGAGAAGGAAAAGTGGCATCTAACCACATCATTAAAGTGGCTTTTGAGAATGCTGTTTGCAGCATCTGCCATCTTGCCAATGGTGCCAATTTGCTCAGACGCAGTTAGATGAAATCTGCCTAATTTAATCCTGAGGTCCATTAAAAAATCCTAGACATGGCATTTGAATTAGTCAGGAATTGTTTGGCAGTCAAATAGATGATGCGTGCAAAGCCATAAAGTTGAATTCTGGGTTATCAAACGCCATGTTGTTACCTGTGTGTTTGACAGCCTTTTTACTCTTTTTGATGTAGAGTGTATGCAGTGCCAGGAATATCCAGATTTTCTTACCAGTATACATACCATCAGAAGTTGGCATCAACATCATAAGGATGTGCCCAACAGAGTCAAACACATACCCGGCCTAATAACAGCAATAGGAGAAGGGAATTGGGACGAATAGGTCCAGTACATCGAGAACAGCCTGACTGTCCAGCAGCGCTTCTGTCATCAGAACCCTAATCAGGAACAGGTTCTCTCATTTCTTGGACATATAGGAAACAATATCATCAGATGGATTGTAAGTAATTAGCTCAGGGCACCCTCCTTAACTAATACGAGGACCTCTGCTTCAACCAAACAGTATACATGCTAGCGGATCCCATAAACTGCGAGAAGAGGTTCAACATCTGCTTGGAAAGTAAGCAATAGAGGTGCCATCTGCACAGCGGGGAAGATGATATTACTCTGTGTACATATTGATATAGAAAAAGAATCTAACGTGAGGGCAGAGTATGGATCTGCAAGGTCTAAACAAATTGATAAAGAAGCTTTAATTCTGGATGATTATACAAAGAGTACTCTGCACTTCAGGAAGGCATACTGTCTCTTGACCATCAATCAAGAGGACCCATACTCTTATGTGCCATTTCATCAAGCACACAGGAGATGTCTGCTATTTATCATAGGGATGAATCATTATCAGTACAAAGTCCTAACGTTTGGGTTGTGCTCAGCACCAAGAGCTTTTACCAAATGGCTGGCACCAGTGGCTGTATACGAGTGCAAAATGGTAGACCCTTCCTAATAGGAAGAGTATTTTCTAAATACTATTGAAGCAGTTAGATGTTTCTTCATTTTCATAAAAACTGTGGAGTGTTTCAGATGGTTCTCTATGTTACACAGATTGAGGTTTACAACATACCTTGAGTAGGAAGACCTAGGCCACTTGCTTTTTCTTAAATCTGACTAACGGTGAATTTAGTTTGTATGTCAAAAGTGGCCTCTCAATGTATACAGTCTATATCTATATTTTTTTAATCAAAAATCTTTTTGTACTTTCCTTTTTCTTTTCAACTAGGAACCTTTGTGACAGCCTTTTTCAGGTTTCTCACATCTGTCTCACCACTGCTTCTTTACTGCACAATCTATGCTAAGTGCTTTACTCTATCTTTACTTTTTGGTACATAGATCCACTAAATAACGGGAGATATACTTCCATATGAAAATGTTTGAATTACATTGTTTGTATTACCTCTGTGTAGAGGTTTTATTGAATAAGGAATACATCATCGTTTTACATGTTTTATGAACAATCATTATTAGTCTGTGTGTTTTCTTTTGTCACCTAAATGCAATTGGCATTGATTTATTCTTTTATTATTATTATTATTATTATTATTATTATTAAATTACAAATTGATACCATATGGTTTTAAATTAGGTAGCTCCCGAGTATCAACCATGGGCTGCAGGTTCTCTTGTTTGTTTAATACCAGTGCAAAAGGGGCATATCTCTCTCTGGCCTTACCTGGATGACTGTCTAATACGGGCACATAAAGATTCTCATTTATGAATGGCCGTTCCAGAGGTGCTACTCTTGTTCATGGACCTGAGTCTTTCCGACAACTTGTAGAAATCATGTCTTGAGCTACAAAAGTGAGCACAATTTCTGGTTGCACAGTTGGATATAACAGTTCAAAGAGTTTGTCCATCAAAAGACAAAGTGGCACACATTTCGATGGTGACCAGGGGCTTCAGTCACAAGATCAGTTGTAGAGCAAGACAATTCAAGGCATTACTGAGAACCATGTTGTCACATGAAGGCCTTATCCATCAATGCAGATTAAAGATGCAGTTGCATCAGGACGTCTATTGCGCCCAGTGTGTGCAGACCTTGGAAAAAATATTTCTGAATGGTAGGTTTCAAATAGCCCTGTGATAGCGGAGAGAGACATCACATCTCACCAAAATGCTGTTTCAAGACCTAAGACCACTGTACACGATTTGGACAGATGTGTCACTCTACCACTATGGAGCACATCTAGACATCTTGGAAATTCAAGGTCAATGATTGATGCTCAAACGGAAACTGCACATGAATAGGCTTGAGTTATGTGAGATTACTCTGGTACTTTAATGCTTCTTGCCAGCAGTTGATGGGAACATTTTCCGGATGGACATTACATCCTCAGTGTTTTAAGTAAGGAAACAAAGGTGTAGCAGGTCTCTTTAGGTATTACAGGAAGCGCAAAGATCAAGGGCCATTGTTCAGGAGACGGGCATTCATGTAGAACACCAGCCAGAGAAACAAACACATTGGTGGTCGTAAGTGCACGATTGGACGCTGAAAGGCCTGATACAAAGAGTTCTTCCATAAGTACGGTGTGTCAGAGATAGACTTGTTTGCAATGCCGAGCCTTTGCCATCACATTTTACCATTTGCAGGTGGTTGTGTAAGCCTTTCTGATAACCTCATCAGGCAGAAACATTCACATCTTTACTCCCATTCCCCTGACTACCAGGGTGAAAGCCAGATTGCTGCAAACAAGGTGCAACATGACACTAAGAGCCTCATCATGAGCTAACTGATACATGTTGTATGGATATCAGTGAGATTTCAAGACATCCATATTTTCGGCTTTCACACACCCTATCCTGCTGCTGAGAGAGTGAGAGCATGGGTAGTTCACCACAATTTGAGGTCTCTCACTTGATAAGACTGTCCTTTGTACACCTGCATAAATCAGAGCTCAAATGCCTGGCCTGAAAGGCACCCTTTTTTGGTGGCAATCACATCAGCACACGTGACATTCAGGCATTCTGATGTAAATAACCCTTTACAGCTTTCGACTGAGACACTGGGGTGTTAAGAACCCACACCAGATACATGTCCAAGGTGGTCTAGGAAACTGTACATCAATCAGACTGTTGCTGGATGTGTGTAGGGCCTTAGTTGCTACTTTGACAGAACTGTGATTTTCTGACATTCAGACCAACGTTTTGGCCAGTGTGCGTTTAGTCAGGGGATTTCCCATTTCTTCTACCTTCCAGGTAGCGTCAGCACTCACTCTACTAGAGAACAGTCAGCAGTGATAGTTTCTCACACTGGCGTACCAATCCAGGCCATCTGCCAGGCGGCGACATGTAGAGTGCCTATCACATTTACCTGCCTGAATAATGATGCTAGAGCGGAAACGGCAGTGGAACAAGCATATTTACGACAGCTTTTCTGCTAGTGGTGAGAATGAAGATTACCCCTGCTAATAGCGCAGGGAGTCTTGATTCTATTAAAGACAAGGAGGCAAGCATTATGCTTCATCTTCCATTTATTCCTGTCTCCAGTAGTTTCAACAATAAACAAAATTGTAACTTTCCATCTGGAGAAAAAACACATTTCTTTTTCATTTTCAAATCAAAAACTACATTTCCCTTTGTGTGCCAGGCCAAGTATAGTCCCAATGTCTAGGCCATGTAACCTTAGTCCTTCCACTTCCTGTTCTCTCCCTCTTGTTTCTTGACTGCTCTTTAACTGTAATCCAACTTGAACTGAATTGTCAACTAGTCCAACCATGGTTTCTGCTCTCTCCACTGTCCTGATCAGCAATTCTTCTGCACTAGAACTGGTGGTCTTGCTCTCAGAAGCTTGTCTTTCTCAGCCATTTAGCTTAACTGTTCTTCTGGTCATGTCCTAATGAAAGATAAAACAAAGCATTTAATGGAGGCGGATACACACCCTATTCTGGGAGAAAATTATTGTGAGTACATTTTTATAATCAACTTTACTCTCCCTTGTATCTAGGGTGGGAAAGTAATGCTTGCCGCCTTGTCTTTAATAGAATCAAGACTCCCTGCACTATTAGCAGGCGTAATCTTCATTCTGTGTCAAGACGAAGGCAAGCATTATGCTTGTTCAAAGCTTGTCATCACTGTATCTGCAACTGAATGTACAGGCTTAAAATAGAATGTTCTGAAGGTAGTATCGCTGGCCCAGTCGGCCGCTCGTAGGATATCTTGCAACATTTCTCCCTGTACTAGCGCTTTTGAAGCCATAGCACCCCTAACAGAATGTGCTCTGAACTTAGCCATATTTGTTCCTGTTAACTGCATTACCTCTGACCCATCTTGCTATGGTGGCAGTCGCTACCGCTCTGTGAGGTTTTCTACGTGCTATAAGTAATTGCGTCATCTCCATCGGTCTCATTCTGCTGTCCTATGCTCATATTCTTTTATGCGTGCAGCTACGCACCACTTAGGATGTTCCTGCAGGTAGGGGTAGGCTATCGTCGCTGAACTTGTCTTCGTTCTTCTGGCTAGCGTGAAGGTCACTCCTGCTCCGTAGACTTTCCTATTTACGTCTAAAGCTTTGACGTCTGCTACTCTTCTACATGACACTAGGCATAACAGCATTGCCAGTTTCCCTGACAGTTGCTTCAATGACAGATACTTGTTCCCTGCCCAGCTGGCCAATAGCTTGAGGACTACCGAGACATCCCATAATGAATCATACTTTGGCTGTGGCGGTTTCCTAAGCCTTATTGCTTTAAGCAGTCGTATCACTGCTACGTTCTCCCCTACGGGTATTCTCTCTACGGGTATGTGGCCCGCTGATATCGCTGATCTGTATACACCAATAGTTCTATAAGCTTTCCCGTCTTGGATCAGTTCCGCTAGGAAATTTTATATCTCTACTAAAGGGGCTGTAACGGGATGAAGACTTCTCTTTCTTCACCACCTTGACCATACATTCCAAGCTGCGTCGTAGCTCCTTCTGGTAGATAGTGCTCACAACTCTGCGGTAAGGCTAGCAGCCTGTACTGAAATCCAAGGGAGATTCCAGCATCTCCTGCTAACCTGCATGGCATTAACGGGAGAGTCCCTCTCACTCTCAGATGATTATATGACCCAACTGGGTCCGTCAGCAGACTGTCTCCTTGTGGTAGTAGTCTCGGGTAATCGGTCACTAACTCCATCAACATGGGAAACCATACTTGCGATTTCCAGATTGGGGCTACTACTATCAATGTTGCTCTCTCCCTGCACACTTTCGTTAGCACTCTGTTCATCATAACAAATGGCGGGAAGGCATAGTGCATCACTCCTCTCCAATCTTGCAGAAATGCATCTACTCGTGCCGCCATCGGATCCAGTGTCCAGCTGAAGTAGCTTCTTTTTTGAGATTTAAATCTGGATGCAAACAGATCTGTATGTGCTGCTCCCCATATCTCTTCTATCTGCCGAAAGATCTCTTTGTCTAGTATCCAGTCGCTGGAATCTGCTAGGTGTCTGGAGTTCCAGTCCGTTACTACATTAAGCGACCCTGGGAGATATTCTGCTACTACTGATGTCCCTGACTCCAGGCAGAAGTGCCAGAAGTCCTTGGCTAGTCCCGCTAACAATCTGGACTTCGTCTCTCCTAAATGATTGATGTATCTTACTGCTGATATGTTATCCATTTTCAGCAGGATACACAAATTCACTCTGTCTTTCGTAAATGCCTTGATAGCAAACGACCCAGCTAATAGTTCTAGACAGTTGATGTGTAGTTTGAGTTCCTCCGAACTCCACTTGCCGCCTGTCTCCAGCTCCCCGCAGTGAGCTCCCCAGCCTGCTCTGCTGGCGTCCGATTCTATCACCAGATGTGGCCAATCGCCAAATATGGCTTTCCCATTCCAGGCGTCCATATTCTGTCACCACCATCCCAGCTCTGTTTTCGACTCTACATCTAGAGGTATTAGCTGATGGTACTGTAATCCCTGCTGTAAATGTTTTATTTTCAGCTGTTGAAGGGCTCGATAGTGTAGAGGCCCTGGGAATATCGCTTGGATCGATGCTGCTAGTAGACCCACTATTCTCGCTATCGTCTGCAGAGAGATCATGGTTTTGCTGAGGCAATTATTTATCCCTCTCTTTATATCCTTTATCTTCTGGACCGGTAATTCTAATGTAGCCTTCCTGGTGTCTATGACGAACCCTAGAAACTCTATCCAATTCACTGGTATCACTTCTGACTTCTCTTGATTTACTAAGAAACCTAGTGCTGTCAGGAGGTTGGTCACCCAGTTTGTCTGGTACAGGAGTGTCTCCCTGCTGTGTGCCATCAACAAAGTGTCATCCAGATATATAATCATTCTTATCCCTGTCTCTCTGATTGTTGCGGCTATGGGCCTCATGAGTTTTGTGAATGCCCATGGTGCTGAGGCTAGCCCAAACGGCGTTGTCGCAAATTGCCAGAATCGCACGCCCCAGTCGAACGATAGAAAAGGGCAATATTGGACTGTTATTGTGAGATATGCATTTTTCAAATTGCCTCTCGTGAGCCTGTCGCCCTGTCTGAGTACATCTGAGCTGATGGATTCCCTCCTTCGTGAAATGGTGGTAAACCACCCAACTGTTCATCTCTCTCAGATTTATTGCGGGCCTCAATTTGTCCTTCCCGTGTACTAAGAACATATTGCTTATAAATCTCAGGGTTGTAATGCAAGGTTCTATCGCCCCTTTGCATGCCAGACTCCGCAGCTCTGCGTGTATTGTCTCCCTTACTGAATGCGCTTAGTATAAGTGGCAGGGGGGCGGGTATTGTGTGACTATCTCTGTAAATTCTAACTGCAGACCTCTGACTGTCTGCAATACCCAGGCGTCGCTGGAAAACGTGCCAGCTGTCCCAAAATCTCAGTGTTCTCCCCCCACTGGTGGGTATGCTTGCTGTCTCACCTGTGGGCAAGTTCTGTCCTCTTCCCTGCCCTCTGCCTCGCCTTCCTCTTGGGAAACGGCCTCTCAGGGAAAAGAAGGTGTCTTGCTTCCTGTTTTCCAGTTAATGGGCCCTGTTGTTGTTCTGAGGCCTCCTTGTGGCTTGGTAGTGACCGGTCGCGCGGCCTCGGTACCGACCGCTCCCGGCAAAAACTCTTCTGGAAAAAATGTTCTTTATGGAGGCTTGTGCTTTCACCAAGGAGGTGTAGGTTCCAACAAACCTCCCCGCTTCCTTCCCGAAGGTCTCTCCAAATAGCAGTCCTTGGGCTGCTTCGCCTGCCTCATAGGTCACTAGATCTCCTAGTTTCGGATCTATTTTGAGGAGCAGTCCTCTTCTGCACTCAGAAGAAACGGCGCAGTTGGCGTTACCTGCGCTCTAAACCCTCACGGAGTAATTAATGGAATCATTGTGCTCCGAAATCTATAGCGCTAGTGTGAGAAACGCAGCGCACGCATGCGAAACGCACACCTGCACCCGTTTACCGATTCATGGAAGGCACTGCGCATGGCTTACCTGGGACCTGCGCCGAATCTGCGTGTGGCGCACAGGTCACAGCGACACCCCTAAAGCTGGGCGTGAGTCGCCCAGTGAAGGCACACAACTTCCAGCGCACACACCTGAAAAAAAGGGGGCGGAACACTCGAATGGGGAAGAACACGCAAAAATATGGGCGTAACGGGGAAAGTACAGCAGTGAAACCCTCCCAACGCCCACACGCGCGCTAACAACACGTATTCATGGAATTGAACAGGGCAAACCTGCACACGCCAAAAGACGCGCAAAGCCGGAAACACGTCCGCCACACGAAAGCAGGCAGAAGTGGCCTGGCGCAGCATAAAAGCGCGCACAAACGACAAGCAAGCATATACAGCTACGATGAATGTCCCATTTCTCGCAGCAGTGATCCTGGGACACCGCAGGAGGAGGAAGATAGCCAGGCCCCGTGACCATGATGACCAGCCTTTTTGGGATGCCTGATGACCAGGTCTAAGGCAGGTATAGGTTTCCACCTCATATCATCCTAGACCTGGTCACTGAGTGGGAGGATGACCTCACATCTGTTACGCTCACCTGATATCCAAGGGGACGCCTGTATGCCCTGGTTGGCGGATTCCCCCCAGATGTACTCAATTCGGGATGATCTCTTCTATGGCAGGTGGGCCTGAAAACACAGGAGGACTGGGCTTAGGCTCAGATTTCGTTTCCTCCCACCAGCCCCTTGGACTCGACCTGAAGGCCCCCGTCCTCACCTTGTTATGATGTCTGGGTGCTCTCCGTCCTGCTTTCTGCGCAGGGGCGTGTAGTTTCTGCGGATTGAAGCGACTGAGTTAACTTCACTGATGCAAACCCATTCAAGTGTCTTTAAAGAGGTAAGTTTGATTATAGTAGTCTTGAGGGCCTTTGCTTTCTTGCGGGCTATTAATGTCTTTCCCTGATTGTTTCCCTCTTAGGTATGCAGAGGTACGCTGGGTGCGCTGCTTGGGTTCGGCTCCTGCCGGGATTTATGGACGGGGGCGTATGAAGAAAGGTAGGTTCAGCGCGAAGTGCAGCGCGCTAAAGTCTTTTTGAGCTAACCTGTATTCTTTATTCCTTTTTAGGTTTCGATGGTCTTTCTGGGCGTGCAGTGATTTCCGGAGCGGAACCGGCCAAGATATGCCCAGCCAGGTGAGCAGATTTTGGTTGCTGCTGTGATTGCCGTGAGTAACCTGTTTAACGTTGTCCCTTTTTCTCTCCTCCCCAGGTGCTTCGTTCTGGTGCAACTGCTAATGATGTTCTTTTGTCTCCTCTGCAGGTCTGCGATTCCAGGAACGCCGGGTTCTGGTCTCTGAACACAGTGAACGTTACGCTGCTGGCTGCAGAATAACGCAAAGCACGTTCTTTAGCTTGGGTGTGGTTTATATAGCCTACCCTGTAAAGTAGTCCAGGTAAAGTAGTTTGGGCTACCACACCCTAAAACACTGCACCGCACAGTCTAGTTCTTAGGGACTCGACTGTGTGGGTGCTTCCATGTTGGCTGCAGGCCTCCACGTAAAAAGTAGTCCCTTAAAGTCCCATTCCAAATATGAGCCTGGTGCCAAAGGCACCAGGACTGACTCCAGGAGAGTCCCTGGTGAAAATGCAAGGCCCTTGGGGCCCCAAATGAACCCCAAGCCCTAACCCTACCTGGCATGTGACCATGCCAGTGGGGTTCTGGGTCACGGGTCATGACAGCACACCCCCCAAGGTGATTCTCCTGCCTGGTCCAGGCTTGTCTGCAAAGTTTCGATGAAACCTTCTAATTAGACGTGGTGCATGAATGTTCTTACTAGGTTCCCATGATCTGTCTTGAGGGCCATAACCCTTCCAATCAACTAAATAGTATAGTTTGGATCTGGTATGTTTGGAATCTAGGATTTCTTTAACTTCGTATTCGGGTTCTCCATCGATCATGATGGGTTCAGGTGGTGGTTTAACTCGTGAACCGGGTTGTACTGGTTTTAGCAGTGACACGTGGAACACTGGATGAATTTGCATGTTAGCTGGCAATGTTAGTTTAACTGCTGCCGGGTTGATGATGGCTTGAACAGGATAAGTCCCCAAATAGCGAGGACGAAAAGTTTGGGTTCCCTTTAGTGGTATGTATTTTGTTGCGAGCCGTCTCCTATCGGATAGTCAGGAGCCTTTCTTTGATGGTCTGCAAACCTTTTTTGCTTACTTTTGGCTTGGATTAATTGTTCTGTTGCCCTTTTAAAGGCCTGAGTGATGTTTGCATGAAGCGTCTTTACAGCTGGCATTTCGAGGCTGGGAGGGCTGTCAAGTTTGGAAGTATGCGGATGTCTGCCGTAGAGGGTGAAAAGGGGTGTTTGCCCAGTACTGGAATGTACAGAATTGTTATAAGCATATTCGGCTATGCATAATAGATCTCTCCATGTTCCCTCAACTTAATGCAGCATGCATCGCAGGTATTATTCGAGAGTCTGGTTGGTCCTCTCTGTTTGACCATCCGTTTGGGGGTGATGGCTGGTGGATAGCCGTATGTCGATGTGAGCTATAGCGCAGCACTTTTTCTAGAAGTTTGATACAAATTGGCTCCCTCGATCAGAGATCAGGACTGAAGGGAATCCATGCAGTTTGATAATGTTTTCTAAAAAACACCTTTGCTAGCTGGGAAGCATCTGGAAGGCCTTTGGAGGGGATAAAGTGTGCCATTTTAGAAAATAGGTCCACTACAACTAAAATGGTATTGAACCCTTGGCTGGGAGGTAAATCAGTAATGAAATTGAGAGAGTGTGTGCCATGGTGCCGGGGGTATTTCTAATGGTTGCAGGAGGCCAGCTTGTCTTTGCTTCAATGACTTGTTGTATGCACACAATCCACATGACTGAACGTATCGGATGACGGCTTGATGCCAAGTGGGCAACCAATAATTGCATTTTACTTTGGCTAAGGTTTTGGCGATTCCGGGATGACCTTCCATCAAAGAGTCCTGATATTCTGAAATGATTTGTTGTTGTAGCTCGGTCTTAGGCACGTACAGGCGTTCGCCAAAATATGGCAGTTGATTTTTGACAACGTATTGTTTTCCTTTGGTATGCCATTCCAGTAACTCGCTTGGGGTTATTTCCTGTTGGATCGCATTTCTAAGTTCAGTTTGTGTTAAAGCTGTGGTGAGGCCTAAAAGCTTGTCCTCAGGTATAATGGCCACTGGATCTGGAGTTGCATATTCTATTTCATCGATGCCCATGCGAGATAGTGCGTTAGCTTTCCCATTTCTTACGCCTGGCCGATAAGTGATTATATAGTCATATTCGGTGAAGAAAAGGGCCCATCGTAATTGGCGCGAGGATTGCGCCTTTGCTGTTTTTAAATATTGTAAGTTCCGATGGTCCGTAATTACAGTGACCGTATGCCTGGCCCCTAAGAGATAATGCCGCCATGCCCTAAAGGCGGATTTACTAGCAAGCATTTCCTTATCAGTAATGGCATAATTGAGTTCAGGAGGTGTACATTTTCGTGACCAGAAGTGACAGGGTGCAATTGGCCAGTTTCAGGGTCTTTTTGAGAAAGACCCGCCCCCATCGCCATACTGGAAGCATCTGTTTCCACGATGTAAGGTAAATTTGGACGAGAATGTTGTAGGATCGGGGCTGAGGTGAATTTTTCCTTTCGTTTTTGGAAGGCCTTTTCAGCATCTTCTGACCATATGAATTTTTTATTGTTTTTTCGTAGAAGTAACGTGATTGGGTGCACAATCTGAGAAAAGTCTGGGATGAATCGACGGTAATAATTTGCAAAACTCAGCATATTCTGGATCCCTTTTACTGAGGTCGGGGAGGGCCATTTTAGAATGGCATCCACTTTGTGTGCATCCATTCGAATGCCCTTTGGAGTAAGAACAAAACCAAGAAACTCAACTTCGGTTACATGGAAAGAACATTTTTCAAGTTTTGCGTATAGTCGATGTTGGCGCAGTTTGGCATGGACAGCACGGACATGCTTAACATGGTCTTGTTCTGAGGTTGAATACACTAGATGTCATCTATGTAGACCAGGACGCAAACATCGATCAGCTCCCTTAGGACGTCGTTCATAAAATATTGGAACGCCGCCGGGGCATTGCACAGCCCGAAAGGCATTACCTGGTACTCAAACAACCCATATTTAGTACGAAAGGCTGTTTTCCATTCATCTCCCTTTTTGACTCGGACCAGGTGGTACGCTCGTCTGAGGTCTAACTTTGTATAAATCTGGGCATCTTTGACATGATCTAGCATCTCAGGAATAAGGGGCAGTGGGTAATGGTTTTTCACTGTGATCTGGTTCAGGGCGCGATAGTCAATACAGGTTCTTAAGTCCCCTTCCTTTTTTGGTACGAAGAACAGGGGACTGGCTGCCGGAGATTTGGATGGGCGAATGAACCCATTTGCCAAGTACTGGTCCAGATAGGACATTAGATGCTGGTTTTCTGATTCGGTGAGCACGTAGATTCTACCGCAAGGGATCTGTGCACCAGGTATGAGGTCAATCTGACAGTCGTAGGACCTGTGCGGTGGTAGCGTATTAGCTTGTTCCTTCTGGAACACAACCTGGAAATCTTGATATTCTTCAGGGAGAGTACTGGTTGCGCCAAGTGTAGATATACCGACTCTTGGACTCATAGAAACCTTGAAACTGGACTTGTTTTCTTGGAGATAGCAGGTTGAGGCGCAGTCATGAGGAAAAGTCAGTTTTCTTGCACGCCAATCTATCCGAGGGTTATGAGCAACTAACCATGGCATCTCTAAAATTAGCTGAAACTGAGGCGCCTTGATGAGATCGAAGGAAATCGATTCCCGGTGTCCATCCTGGCACAGCAGGGTTATTCCTGGCGTACATCAGGTTACTGGTCAAGAAGCAATTTCAGTCCCATCTACTGTGGTCACCTTTTCTGGTTTGGCTTAAAACTTAAGGGAAACCCCATCCGTGCGGCCAGATCTTGATCAATATAATTCCCAACTGCCCCGCTGTCTATGTAAGCTTCAACGGAATGCATCCCTGAAGGTTGTTGGTGATTGATTAGGATTACTGGTATTTAAAAATGTGAGGTCGGTGGCTCATTCTTCTCACTCGACAAACTGACCTCTACTTTTGTCGAGCTAGGCAGTTTTCCGACTCCTTACTCTCATCCTTTTCTGTAGCTCCTACAATTCGCTTGGGAGGTTTTATTGGACAGTCTTTTAAGAAGTGCACCGATTGTCCGCAGTACAAACATAACTGCTGTTGCCTTCTCTTGTCTCTTTCGGCTTTTGTTAACGGTGGTCGTATGACTCCAATTTGCATTGGCTCTGTGGGTATTCTCTGACGTGGGCGGAGTAGCATCTTTGGTTCGTAGATACACGGCCCGTGTGTCAGATTTGGGCCGATCCGCTTTCCGATCTTGTAATTGATTATCTAATTGCACCACCAGATTGATTAATTCACCACAGTCTCTAGGTGGATCAACTACCTGAGCCAAGACGTCCTTTAATTCCCCTCGAAGGCCTCGGTGAAACAGTGTGGTTCTCTTGTCTTCAGGCCACTTGGTTTCGGCCACCAACCTATTGAAGGTTGCTATGTATGTTAGCAAGTCCTGATTCCCCTGCCGGAGTGACAAGAGTTCATTGTCTACAGCTTGTTCATGGGTGTGTCGGGCAAAGAGTTTTTCCATTTCCCTTTGGAAGCCCCCAAAGTCACGTAGTAACGGATCATCATAGCTCACAAGCAGCACTGACCAGTCTGCTGCACTACCACTTAGATATGATAAAATAAATGCTACACATGCTTGATCGTTAGGGAATGCAGCCGGTCTGCAAAGGAAATTAAGGCGACATTGATTCATGAAAGGTGCATATTTTCTTGGATCGCCTGAAAACCTTTCTGGCGGTGCTAACGGTATTGTTCCGGGTAAATTTATTTGCACTAGAGCGGTAGACTACGTGGTTGTCTGTGCCGGTGTAGTTGTTCCTGGTAATGGAGCTTGCCTGGCCTGTGATTGCAGTAGTTGCCTTCTGAGTTCTTCAGTGCGATCCTTGGTGACGACAAGATCCTTTCACAGGGTATTAGTCTCTTGCCTAGCCGAGTGCACTTCGGCGCGTAATTGCCCTAATAACTGGGCAAGTTGGTCCATTTCGGAAGTCTCCATGGCGCCCAGGTGGATTTTGTTATGAGGCTTCGCGTTCTGTTATGCTCACCTGATATCCACGGGGACATCTGTATGCCCTGGTTCCTGGATTCCCCCCAGATGTACTCAATTCGGGATGATGTCTTCTATGGCAGGTGGGCCTGAAAACACAGGAGGACTGGGCTTAGGCTCAGATTTCGTTTCCTCCCACCCGCCCCTTGAACTCGACCTGAAGGCCCACCTCCTCACCTTCTTATGATGCCTGGCGTGCTCTCCGTCCTGCTTCTGTGCAGGGGCGCGTAGTTTCTGCGGGTTGAAGCGACCGAGTTAACTTCACTGGTGCCAACCCATTCAAGTGTCTTTAAAGAGGTAAGTTCGATTATAGTAGTCTTGAGGGCCTTTGCTTTCTTTCGGGCTATTAATGTCTTTCCCTGATTGTTTCCACCTTAGGTATGTAGAGGTTTGCTGGGTGCGCTGCTTGGGTTCGGCTCCTGCCGGGATTTATGGACGCTGAGCGTATGAAGGAAGGTAGATTCAGCGTGAAGTGCAGCGCGCTAATGTATTTTTGGGCTAACCTGTATTCTTTATTCCTTTTCAGGTTTCAATGGTCTTTCTAGGCATGCAGTGATTTCAAGAGCGGTACCGGCTAAGATATGCCCAGCCAGGTGAGCAGATTTTGGTTGCTGCTGTGATTGCCGTGAGTAACCTGTTTAACGTTGTCCCTTTTTCTCTCCTCCCCAGGTGCTTCGTTCCGATGCGAGCGCGATGTCCTGAAGATGCTGCCAACGGGATGGAAGACCGCTAGCAGCTGGGATCGAAGGATGGAAGACTGCAGGGAAGCTGGAACTGATAATGATGTTCTTTTGTCTCCTCTGCAGGTCCGCGATTCCAGGAACGCTGGGTGCTGGTCTCTGAACACGGTGAGCGTTACGCTGCTGGCTGCAGAATAACGCGAAGCACTTTCTTTAGCTTGGGTGTGGTTTATATAGCCTACACTGTAAATTAGTCCAGGTAAAGTAGTCCGGGCTACCACACCCTAAAACACTGCACCACACAGTCTGGTTCTTAGGAACTAGACTGTGTGGGTGCCTCCATGTTGGCTGCATGCCTCCACATATAAAGTAGTCCCTTCAAGTCCCATTCCAAATATGAGCCTGGCGCCAAAGGCGCCAGGACTGACTCCAGGAGAGTCCCCAGTGAAAATGCAAGGCCCTTGGGGCCCCAAATGAACCCCAAGCCCTAACCCTAACTGGCCTTTGACCATGCCAGTGGGGTTCTGGTTCACGGGTCGTGACAACATCACGCACCTTGTGCTCCCAAGCACTGAGCCCCTTGGAAAAGGCGCTCAATGTCCTGCATTTTTTGGCCACTGGGTTATTTCAGCAGACAACTGCCATAGTTGGGGGTGTCTCACAGTCCACGCAGTCACGCTGCCTACACCAGGTGTTGGCAATCATGACTACATGCCCATCAGTCCGCAGGCACATATACATGCCCAGAACATCTGCAGAAAGGCAGGCCGTGGTCCAGGACTTTTACGGGGTGGCACACTTCCCCAGAGGGCTTGGTGCCATTGATTGCGCCCATGTGGCCCTGCGTCCACCTAGGGCCACTGAGCACATCTATCGCAACCGCAAGCACTGGCATTCCATCAACTTTCAGGTTGTATGCTATGCCAAGGAAATCATCACCTCTGTCTATGCAAACTATCCCGGTTCCATCCATGACGGTTTCATATTCAGAATGTCAGCCCTACACCGGCACCGAGAAGCTGAGAGGCATGGCAACACATGGCTCATTGGTGAGTACAAATGCCTGTGCACATGCATGAATGTCACACACAGACAAATAAACAAACCCAACTAATGACAACCATCATCACCTCCCCAGGGTACAGTACCTACCCTCTGAGCACCCACATGATGACGCCAATACGGAACCCCATCACACCACCCCAGGTAAAATACAACGCAGCCCATATTGCAACCCGGGGCATAGTGGAGCGCACATTCGGAGTGCTCAAGTCACATTTCCGCTCTTGACCGCTCTGGTGGGCAGCTACTATATGCGTCCCTAGTAGTGTGCAGGATCATTGTGGCAGCATGTGTCCTGAACAACGTTGCAACCTGGCGGGGCGTACCGGTGGACATGATGGTGCCCCCACACCCCCAACCACACCCACGGCTGCTGCGCATGGGAGGGCAAAGGGCACGTGGCGAGGCAGCCCGTACCCAACTTGTGGCTACATTTTCCCCCCCACCCACCCGCATGCGGAGTGCAGTCAGGCCTGGCACATTCCAGGTGACAATCAATGATGACAAAGGGACAGTAAACTGTCACAACCTTAACACCCTGAGAATGTGTCCTTGGAATTGCAGCATTGTGTGCATCCCTAGCCACTTAAACAAACACAATCCCGTGTGACCAAAAGGCACACGTGCAAGCCAGAGATTCCAAACCCCCCATGCAAAATAGCACATCCAAATGCTGGTATGTCACCTAAACCTCCCTCAACCCCAGGTCACCCACCCCACACGCCATGGCATGCAATGTGAAAACCTCAATAAAAATATCAACACACATGACACAGCTGTCACAAAGCACACTGTTTTAAATGGAAACAGGCCACAGACAATCCCCTCAGACACGCACTATGAAGAAAAGAGTGAGCAAAAACATCCAACCTATACTAAAAGTAGGTAAATGCATGCCACCAAAGGCCTGAACACCAGAACCTCGAACCTTTGGTGGCATGCATTTCAGGGAATCACAAAAAAGAAAAAGAAAATGTGGGTGCTGCGGGGTTGTCCCCCGCAACACCCCGCTCAATACACCACACAGTACAGTGAGTGGTGTCAGTGGCCTGGAAATCCCTGCAGCTGCATAAAAAAACAAAGGAAAAAAATGAGCATGCAGCGCCTTTTCACGATCATGAAAGTCAACGTGAACATGTGCAGCAGGGACACAGCATGTCTCAGAAGGCAAGTAGTGTGTGGGTGGGTGGATGTTGGGGTGGTTTTGGGGGTGTGTTGTGGGGAGGTTTTTGCAGGGCGATTCGATGCATGTTAGCATGGGAAATGCATGAACACACAGTGTAGCATACATTTTACATGTTAACCACTCTGTAGTGGACACATCTGCAACAGAAACATATTGCTGATCCTGTGACACATCATAAGCAAGGCCAACTGAGGATATCAATTTACCAGCATAACACATCATGAACACCGGACCCAACAGTGACAATGCCAGACAGTTAGTAAACACCAAAGCACAAGTGCCTCAATGTGACATTACCACCACACGACCCCCTACCAACATGAGAATGGCCGCGACAGTTAAAGTGGACATGGGACCGCATACAGCATGAAGTGCATCAACAATGTATACAGTCAAGGCAATACATGAATTAGCAGAATTAAATCATGCACAGTGAACAATATCCTCACCAAAATGTTGTCCAACCATGCACTGGAGAAACCATCATGAATCCCCAGTAGAGGTGTATACACAAGTTGGACTTCAGACTCGCCACAGATATGACGGAGGTCCAATGCCTCTGTGTAAGTTACTGTCACACTGTGCCATCCTTGCGAGCCCATAGAAAGGGGAAGCAGGCGTGGCATATGTGTCCGGACCCCAAGCCACAAACAGAAACACGAGACAAGCCTGTATGGGCCCAGCCGGAACACACAGTGGATGCCATCGAATGCCACTTAGCACCACACTGCAACATAAATGCACAATAGACAAAAAATAAAATAGCCATAGTGGACCCAGGGAGGTGGGGGGCCACCCAGGAGGGCAGGGTGCACCTCAACACCCACATGTATCGATGTTGAGACAAAATAAAATCCTCCATGGGCTCATGGTCTTTACGGCATGACCTGAGTGAGAGTCGTCGTCACCCCCTGGTTGTACATCAGGAGGTGCGCGTGGCACAGGTGCCTGACCACGCATAGCCCCAGCAAGCCCCTCCACGGCAGCAAGCATGCGGCCCTGGTCAGCCTGGTTCTGAATGAATATGGCACAGAGGTCCCTATGCACCACCTCACGTATAACAGAGTTCTGCTAGGGAGGCCTCACATGCCAACCTCCTCCCGGCTTGCATGGCATTCAGCCGAGAGTGTGCGTTCCAGCTGCACCATCCTCTGCTCTTCCCGTGTATCCTGGGCCATGATGAGAGCACCCAAAGTACTTCTGAGGGAGGAGTAATCCTCGCTCTGAGCTTCCCTGTTGGCCTGTGTGTAAGCAGCAATAGCTGAGCGCAGAGCCACAAGTTCAGCCCGGAGGGGCCCTGTTGGACGCCGCCGTGCCCAGCCTGAGTGAGCGGCACGTGGACTGAGTTACCTGCTGCTGGAGCTCCACCTGCCTATCAGGGGGGAGAACTGAATCAGCCACACGTTCCATGCCTTGAGCCAACATCTCAATTGCTCCCCCCTTTTGCTGTGCAATGGCATACATGGATTGCTCCCACCCAGTGTTCCCCGGCGGCGCACAGCCACCGCGTTGCCGGGCACCACGCCTGCTGGGCCCAAGGACCTTACTGTGCCGGCACAGCCTGCGGATGCAGGACCTCATTCCTCCGTCGATCTGCAGCCCTAGGAACAGGAGCAACTGGTGTGGAGTGTGGGTCTACCCCCACTGCAGGTGTGGCAGACAGAACAGAATCCATTGCAGAATCACCCACCGTCGACAGCATGGATTCATGAGCATCCGATTCAACATCAGAGTCAGAGAGATCCTCAGAGCCGTACCCAGAGGCAGGCCTGGACAGGATGGCCTGCAGCACTGAGGGATGTTCGTGGCCTACCACCCCATGACCACCACTGGTGCATGGTTGGTGACCTGAACCCTCCAACCTGTCTGCCATCTCCTCCACTGCTTCTGGTGCATCATCACCTGTAAAAAAATAAACTAAACATGAGTACACATGTCAGCAGCACATACCACACACATATACAACACCATATTGAGAGCCAACACATGAGGCAGCCATGTCACACACGACACAAACTATGGCATGCATGTAGTGGCAATGAAATAGAAGGGGAACCTGAAAGCAGACATGGATGCATTTCAAATGCGAAACCCACACATGTACTGCATGTTGCATATCAACTGCATCACACACAACCTTCTGGCAGGCCTATATCTTTGCCACAAACTACAGATGTCAACAAAGAGATGGCACATAGCATAGCCATGGCACAATTCCCAAATAGCCACAGCAGTAGGTCAAATATAAGTGTCCATGACACATGCAAAATGCATGTCAATATGCACTACAATAACACTAATATCAATAAAAGCACACGTGTCACAGGATGCAACAACGCAAATGCCTTGAAATACAGTGAAGGGAGGCAAATGGATACATACATGCCAGGTCACTTTGACAACACACAAGTGAATAGGCATGTTGAAGGGTGAAACGTGGCTCAGAAATACGTGGGGGCAGTGCAGCACATGTGTACGTCCTCAACTATCAAGAGAACCAGAAATGTACTGATGTCCATCTTGTGACATGACGGCACTGTAAGGGCAAGTGCAGTCATCATGTGCAAAGTGTTGGCACTGGGTTGTAGGGATGTAGTGCACACCCCCCTTCCCTCCCCTCCCCCGGTAATGGCAGGGAGCCAGTGCATGGCTCTGAATGGCTTACCACTGTGCAGTGAAGTTGCAGACAGTGTTTGCAGGTGTCAATTACATAATCTGAGACAACTGAGACTACAGCAGATGAGAGGGGGACAGAAAGCAGGACACATGAGGAACCAGCACAAGTACATCTATGCAGACAGAAGCCGGAACACCAGTCGCCTGGGGGCAGGGTGGCTGTAACAGAGGGAGGCCTGTGCTCGACACAGACAAGGACACCATAAACATGTGCATGATGATGAAGTGACCCTGAGTGAGCATGATATGGATGACCAAATATCACAAGATGGATAAAATACAGGAGATGTGGTACAATGAGTAGCCTGCCACGGACCCATAGGGGCTTGCAGGGAATGCAATGGTCCATGAATGAACACTCATGTGCACTCTGAGCCTGTGCCATCTGCACGGTTCAGGTGAGACACCCTGCATCAAGGACAAAGGATGTACCCCACAGCACAGGTATGGCAGGGTTGGACAGGGAAGTGTGCATGTACACAGGAAAGTGGAACAGGTCACTGCAGTATTCCAACACAGAAACCACGAGTACCATGGAGACAGTGAGCTGCGGGGTGGTGGAGAGGCAAGGAAGCATGCCCGTGAGGATGAGCAGCTTGCAGGGTGACCTCACATAGGTGTCAGTCATGTGACGACATAGGCTGAGTGTTGGGTGGAACTACACCACAGGCTATATGCAAACATGTCAGTGAGCTTGTACATGGACAGGCGAGGCTGCCGAGTGACTTGTATGTAAGCAGGGTGCATGTGTGGTGATGAAGACTGCCTCTGTGTGCAGCACATGTCCTGCGTGCAGACTGCATGACGACAAGCACGCATCAGTAAAGCATTGCATGTGTCACACATGTCACTCATTAATACATAGCCTGAACTGGCAGTTCAGCCCTGGAATAATGGGCAGGATTACTTTATCCCTATGTTGAGAGAGTAGTGTCTGTGGAATGATCACTGCTTCATAGACTGACAATTATTTAATTCCCATACAAAAGAAAGGGGCAAATAATGAGCATAGGATTTTTTGTCTAATTCTGTTGTTGAACCAGTTGAGAAACTTGCCTGGTAGAAATGTCTTTCCCACCTTGCCACCTTGTTGGCTAATAAGCAAATTTGCACTATATCTCACAGCTCCTGTGTTACAACCGGGCATGTCAGAGCAATCTAACGGCCTACTTTCATCCTTAGATGGGTGGCATCATGCATGACTCCTTGGAGAAGATCAATAGATGATATGTAAATTCGTAAATTTGCCCCCAAAATGATGGCTCAAATTGATTCCAATGCTGAGCTTTAAGAGCCATTTTACAATGAATATTTGCTGCACTGCAACAGATGTTACAAAATAACAAGAATATATTGACGACTGAGTGTCTGACAAAGTTCAGATGAGTGCGTATCCTGTTTGAACGAAAACACAGGGCCACAGTGTATAGTATAACAGAAAAATAAATTGCTAACTAGGTCTATCTTGTACTCACACCCGCACTTCTACAGAGAGAGAGACTTAGCTGAAAATTTCATTTTAATTTGTTTTGTGTTCTGATTTACATATTTACATATGGTGTACTGCTATTCTCCAAAAGGCCACTGGTCATGATTACTGTGTTTTTAAAGGAAATGGTGGCTGATAATTCTGCTTTAATAATGGAAAAGGACTTGGGAGGGCCCCTGCACTTGGCTTTTGTGGAGTTTACCAAAGTATTCAATTGACTTTATTGATCAAAGCTATGGGAAATGTGATGGGACTGAGGTATTCTTCTATTTCTGCTGAGAACGGTGGGGGACGATTTCAAGAGACGGGAGTAATGAATGCCAGGTGATTGTAAATATTGCAAATGTGTAGGGTTAGGGAGTTCCAGATGATCGGCGCTTGGACGGAGAAAGAGGATTCAGCCAATCTGGAGGAGTTGTAATATGGGACCACTAGGATAGATGCTGTGTGAGATCTGAGAGTCCTTGTGTTGAGGGTTCACAATGAGAGAGGTGCAAAGAGAAGGTTGAGGAGAGGAAAAAGGAAAAATAATCCACCAATGGAAAATAGGGGGGTCAACAGACTGGTTAAGGCACCAGGTAGCGAAGGATCCAGGAAGCCTAAACCTATAATGGTCTTATATGTGACTACTATGCAGAAAATAATAAAACAAAAACAAACAAAATGCAACATTCGGAGGTGGGGGCAGGCATTGTCCCACCGTTCTTAGTGCCCGTGTGATGAGCTCAACTCTTCTACCTCAGTTCACTGGAGACACAAGACTAGCTAAGAGCTTCTCTGGTAATTATAAGGGGAAAAGAAGGGGAACATGCATCTGGGATGGGGATCGGGAGACAAATGATTATAGAGGAGGTCATCAGAGAGCATTGTCTCAATAGTAGACAACAATGAGGATACCCAGGTCGTATTTACCAATCACTTGACCAGGAGAATTTAACCGGTTAGATAGTGCCCTCTGCTATCTGCTGACACAGTTGCACGAACTTTGGACGGTATGTCAGTAAACAGTGATAAAAACGCCAGTGGGGAAAACAATCCATAAAATAGTGTTTTTTTCCATGGTCAGCAAATAACAGTCTGCCAGGTGCTGAGGGGGTTGTCTGGTGGCATGGCAGTGGCAAGGGGGATATGGGAGGGGCAGGATTCCCCTTCTTATTGTGTCGAACCTAAAACTGGGTATGTGTCCCAGTTATTTTTGCCAGGGGCAAGCACGTTGTTTTTTGCAAGGGCAATGGTTAGTGGGTGGACAAAGGAGGTTAGGAGGGGTTTTGCGAGGGGTTTTAACTGAAATTGATTATATATAAAGAGGAATGTGGTGGGGGTGAAGGAAAGTTAAAAGGGTCCAGATCATGGGCAAGTGGGTCAGGGAGTTGGCGCTGGATTTTATGGTTGCTGTTGACGTTGATCATTTGCACGACTTTAAAAGATTTTTATCTTAATTTTCATGTTGACTAGGTAACAAAATATAGCAACTTAGAACAAGTGTCATTTTAGACATTCTGGTGGTCACTACACAACGCATTTTCATTGAGAATGTTTTTTTACCTGGAGGAACAGTGTTTATAGCAGCATCTTTTGCTGGTATTTTTTGGGAACAACCAACAAAGTCATATGCTTTTATGGGAGCAAGGAAGAGTGGCAGGCGTGTATGTTGTTTGGAATTACTAAGTAAAGTATGTGTTATCACTGAGTCACACCTCACACACCCGTACCACACGGACTACAGTTTGGAGGTAGATAGGGTATAAGACAGAGGTGTACGCTGTTTATATGTAGAGATTAGCAAAGCCATATCTGGAAAGAGTTGCTCTTGCCGCCGGTGAAGAGTTAATTACATTCTTCTAGGGCTTCCGTCCGCTTCTTGCTCTGTGAACTTAGCCTGTCCTCCCGATTCTGTTGCACACTATTCATTGTTATCGGCCAGGATGAAAATTAATAAGACCAGGACTTTCTCAGAGAAATGGATTGTCAATTTAGCCTAAGCAAAATACTTGGAGATTACACATTTTAAAAGTTTTCTTTAAATGCCCCTTTAACCAAAAAAACATATCTAAAGAAGGATAAAAGAAGTACTGTTCGGTGATGGCAGACACTCGCGATAATGTGGCATCAATGGAATCCATACTAATTATTCCTATTGAAGTCTAGACCTACCATGGGGTGTTTGCATAGTAAAGCATCATTTACTTGCACAGAAAGTGTACTTATCGCCAGTACATAGCAACAGTTGCAAAACCACTCAGCCTGTAAGCCTTTCCAGGCCTACTTCGATTGAGTCTTGCTTGACTAATGTCAAGTTCAGGTGTGTTAAGCATGTTACATGCATGTTTATAAAAAAAAGGGGAATTCAGAAGTGGTCTTTTGATGTTTCACTTTAATAGTGAGATTTGAGCCAATGAAATCTTGTTCGGATCTGTGGTTTGTCTATAGGTATATAATAACACATTACATTATCAAAATTAATCAAGGGACTTGGTCATGGGTATTTGACATGGTGTTCTTGCTTTAAGGTGCAGGAAGAACATCTCCCTTTTTCTGTAACTGCAGAGAGCCTCAGCTCATAGGTAAATCCTGCACATGAAGCCTCGTAGAATACATGGGCAAAGCAAAGGGCATGGAGCAAAGAGATAGCCATGATGAGCCTTCTGTATGAAGATAAAGACAAGGGGTTCACCCCAAAGCCTATTTTGGGCTGTCTTCAGCCAGAGAAAATGAGGAAGTAACTTCTGTGAACTTCAAACTTTCGCTGCCTTCTAAAGTAAAGGGCTGTCATGTTTCTGAAATGTGACATTTTGAAAACCATTGTGTTTAAGCACATCGAATTTGAAGCTCTTAGCTTCTCAATTTTTGACTGGAAGTGTCATCCCATCTCATGATTATAGCACTGCACATGTAGTTGAAATAGGCTCAATGCAATTTATGCTCATTGCGTACATCAAGGCTTTTTTGTCTCCTAATATTTGTGTTAATCGTCTAACGTGATGTCCAAAGGTTATGTCATCGAATTTTTCTCATGTGAGACATTCTAAATTCCTCGGAGTGTATCATTCTTAATGTATTTTTTATCAAATGTCTTTATTGTTTTTTTACATTGTTGTACCACAAAAAGCAACACATAATCATTGTATAAAATTCAACTGAGCGTACATAATTCAAACCAACCCACATTCCCCAATTCCCATCCACCCCACCAGCTCAACAAACTCCCGACCACGTGTTATGAGAACTCCAATTAGGGTGCAGGTAAGTGCCCCCAGCATCACTCTGCCTAAGTCATATTCTTCTATTCAATAAGAAGCATCCGCCTCATCCTCACTGGGGTTTCACATCCGAGGGGGTGCCATAGACCATTCAATTGAGTCGCCTATTCTATTGTATTCATTGTTGCCACCTCAATGTGCATACATTCAATTCTAATAATTGCGTCAAGTTCTGCTGGTGCCCGGTTAGCCAGGTCTCTCGCCCACACCATTAATTTAGGGATTTACGGCCCTGGGACTATACCACGTCATGGCTATTCATTGTTTCGCTAGCATCAGGGCCAGGTCAACCATTTTGTTAAGTTGCTTCATCGACTGCCTTCTGGGGAACTGCCCCAGGACACATACCAAAGAGGAGTCACAATCCAAGATGCCCCCATTCTCCTGATTTTGTCTAACACCC
The DNA here is from genome assembly GCF_040938575.1 of Ambystoma mexicanum. Lineage (NCBI taxonomy): Eukaryota > Metazoa > Chordata > Amphibia > Caudata > Ambystomatidae > Ambystoma > Ambystoma mexicanum. The sequence continues at coordinate 1,143,070,042 of NC_090935.1, read as the reverse complement.
CTCTCCAGAATACATTAAGCTCTGGGAACTGCCAAATCACGTGTAGATACTTGGCCTCTTCAGCCGCACATCAAGCGCATTGAGCCGACCCCGCCGAATTCATCTTGCCAATGCGGTTTGGTGTAATGTAGGTTTTATGTATAACATAATAGTGCACAAGTCTGTAATGAGCATTCAGAGACACCCCCTTCACATATGCGCAGCCATGTTGCCATTATTCCAACTCAAAAGTAATCCCCAGGTCCCTTTCTCATTTTTCTTATACCTTCAACTCCTTCCCCTCTTTTCCAGTAGTATTGTGTACACCGTGGATACCGGTCTTCCTCTTTCCCCAAGCGCGTACAGCCCTTCCAGCAAAGTGCACACCAGGGATTTCTCCCGCAGCATCTCCCACGTCTTTCTGGCTCTGCCTGTAATACCAGCATAAAACAGGAAGTGGCCTTTCATGAATCTTAATTTCTCACATCAATTTGGAAATTGCCTTAGGGCCCACCTTCAAACATGTCTCCCCAGACTGCCATACATTTGATATTGCCCTATCCTCGGCACACAGATGCTCCGTGTTAATACATATTGGGATACGTGGGGAGTAAGGTCTCATGCAACCCATCCAATGGTTCGCCCGTTTCCATATCCTTCTATATCCTTTTACCTAATTGTACCAAATATACAATTGTGCACTCCCCAGAGAGCCACAGTGTCTCCTTAACATTAAAGGGTCTTACCGACCCAGCCAGTAATCTCCATTCTGGGGTTTACTCATCTGACAATCATTGCGCCACAACACCTAATTAGGCTGCTCTGTAATATGCCTCCAAATTCAGTACCTGGAGAACACCCCCCGACATAAGGCACTTGCAAAGCCTTCAAGGAGACCATCTTCTGTCCCTTTCCCCAAAATACATCTCTTATGATGCCATCCAATCAGCAGAAAATATTTTTCAGAATTTCATATGGCACATTGGTAAAGTAATATAATAGCCTAGAAAGGACTGCCATCTTCACCAATGCCACCCTGCCCATAAGCGACAGAGGCAGTTTGGTCCAGAATTCCACTGACTTCTCTTTCCATGTAATGGCACGCATATTATTGTCTGAATTTGTATCAATAAAATCTTTGTGTATGCTAATACCATGATATTTGAATGTTTCCAGATATAGGGCCTCATTATGACCCAGGCGGTAGCTGTGCCCTTATTAAGGGCACGGCTGCCGCCGGTAATTATTTTTTACCGGGTCCCAGAAAAGGGCAATAACCGGGTCATTCCGACCCAGCAATTGCCCTTTTCTGGGACCCGGTAAAAATCATTCCCCATTCCCATTTAAGCCCCATACGGCTCAATGGGAATGGGGAGGATGCTAACAACGGCCCATTAATGACAGGCCTGTTGTTAGCATCCTGGCCTGATAACGGGTCGCGCTTTTCACGTGTGGTCTGACCAGGCGTGAAAACCGGGATCCGCTACCAGGCCTCATTATAGGGCAGCCCGTAATGAACGGTGCCGGTCCCGTACCGGCACCGTTTATTACGGGACCGCCAGGGTCCTAATGAGGCCCATAGACTTATTAACCCTTATCCCGTATAGGACTCCAAATGTTGTCCAACACTTAACAGTATAAGGACATTTGTTGCCGTGTTTTGCTCATACATAAGTATGTCATCTGCATACATGGCTACGACGTGTCACGCCATCAATTGAAATTCCTACCTTTGCCATGTCCCGCCTAAGCATATATGCCTGTGGCTCCAAAGCCAACGCGAACAAGGTGGGGGAGATGGGACACCTCTGTCTCGTTCCCTTCCATACTCTCCAACTATCCAAAAGCACTCTTCCTATTTGCACTCTAGCCATGATCGAAGTATACAACAACTCAATGCATCTGAAAATATTGAGGCCAAATTGGAACTTCCATAACACAGACCACGTGCATTCCCATTGCACAGAGTTGAAAGCCATTTCTCCAGCATGGGGTCTGGCATGGATTCACATGCTCATGAATATTCCCCGTCGTCAGGCTGGGAATCCTCGGTAAAGAAAAAACCAGTATCAGTTTCGTTTCTGATCTGTCTTTCGTAGTAATAACCAATCACTGGTCTCTGCGTCATACTGACCACAGCCAATGACTGCCCTCTACCTAAGCACCGCCTCTGGCAGCCATCTTCAGATTTTTACCGCACGTTCATGTGTTGGGATCCTCGTGCTATTGCTCTCGAGCGTTAGTGCTATTTTTTTCGTCGAGCTACGCTTTTGGAGGACTCCAGAAGTTTCTCAGGCCCGGACATGGCCCAGGAGAAGCGAAGCTCGACGCCCGGAAAGCTGTTCAGGATCTGCCCTGGATGCCAGCTGCAGAACGTCTTTAAGGTGGACGAACACTCCTTTTGTCTCTACTGCTTACATGAGGACAAGACGCACGTGGAGAAGGACTGTGCGTTTTGCGGCAATATGTCGGAGCGGACCATGAAGGACCGCCATCAACGTCTCGCCAACTGGCTGGAAGGGAAGAGCCCGTCAGGCGAGAAGAAGAGGAAGAAATCCGAGCTGTCTTCTAAGACCTTTGAGGACGCCCCGGCGACGGGGGTCCAACACAAGGCCAAGCACCGTGAGTCCGCTGGCACCGGGAGCGCCGAACGGTCGGGCTCTACGGGCGCCAGGCAGGGCGCACCCTCCCCGGCACCTTCAGCCACGAGCCAACGCTCTGGGTCGGGTAAGAGGAAGGGCGAGCACCCGGCGAAGCTCCTGGAGAGGCCCCGGTCGAGCTCGAAGGCCCCATCGGAGGGGGAGCGAGGCAGTGTCCCCCCCCTCAAGGATAAGACGGTGAGCGCACCTAAGGTGGTGAAGGCCTTAATCCATCCGGCCAAGCCCTCTATCGATACTGTCGCGGCGGCCCTGGCTCAGCCTGTGGAGGCTACACCAGTGGTGGCGACCTCGGGGCTCAGAGTCTCCCTGCCACCTCGGAGGGAGTCCTCTTTTGTGCCCATCGATAGGACCCCCGTGAAACCCCCGGCGGGGAAGAAAAAGGGGGGGCAGGGCGTCGTCGTAGATTCGGCCTCAACCTCAGAGGAAGAGCTGATTGAGGTCTTAAGCCACGGTCTTGGCGTGGAAGAAGACCGGCCCGTCGGGATGGATCCCGACGCAGGTGACGACGACATCGTCGAGGGTGCCGACGGGGCCCCTGATCGCCCGTCGGATTCCCCTCTGCCAGTGCCGCAAGACAACTCGGCGGCCATTTTGTTGGCTATACAGTCCTTATGTTCAGAGATAAGGACGAGACTACCGTTGCCGACGGAGGAACCTCTCCCGTCGGGGGATCCTGAACCGGGACCTTCTGGTGCTCCCCCGCCCAAGAAAAGAAGGATTCACCATCCACCTCCTTTTCAGCCGTCGCGCCCCGTCCAGCCCTCCTCCCCGTCCACCCGAGGGGATGATACGGGGACTGACACGGCAGCGACGGGTACGGACGACGAGGTATACGACGAGGATCTACCGTTGTCACCTCCCACCAGGGCTTCTCCGCCCGACGAGATTGGATCGTTCCACTCCATGATCGCCAGGGCATCCGAGCTTTTCCAACTCTGCCCTGAGGAGAAGAAAAAGGAAGGATTCCTTTATCAACGGCGCGAGGCCAAGAGGAAGACGGTCCTCGCGGTGCCTCTACTGGACGACATTTGGGATGAGGGCCTCGCCCTCCTCAAGAACCCTTCCACGACGCCAGCTAGAAGAGACCGGTACGAGAAGAAGTACCGGGTCACGGACGCGGCCCCCCTGTGCCTCCGGGCGCAGCCTACCCCGGAGTCCGTCGTCTCCGCGGCGGCCAGGAAGAAAGCGGGGGGGGTGCGGCCTCCACATCGACTTCCCCACCGGACGGCAAGGGAAAGAAATTGGACGCTATGGGACGCAGGGTCATCTCGTCTGCAGCGACGACGATTAAAGCGGCCAACGCCTTGGCTATCGTGGCCCGCTACGACAGGGAGCTATGGTACAAACTGGCTCCCCTGCTGGACTTCCTACCGGACGACAAGAGGGCGGATGCCCTGGAGATCCTACAGGAAGGCGAGGTGGCGTCGGACCACGCCATCACTATTGCGACGGACATCGCCGACACTGGGTTTCGCCAGTTGGGCAACGGCGTGTGCCTTAGGCGGCGTGGATGGCTCAAGGCTACGGACTTCCGTCAAGACGTACAGACCAGAGTCCTGGACATGCCGTTCGATGGGAACAACCTGTTTGGGAAAACAGTGGACGATTCCCTTCAGGCCATTAAAGCGGACACTGAGACGGCCCGGGCCCTTGGGGTTCTGCAGCAACGACGGACGCCCTTTCGGAGCAGCGGAGGCAAGGGCGCCTCCAAAGGTTCCGGCGGCGGTTTCTCCACCTACCGTCAAGCGGCCCGCTCGTCGTCTCAGGAGGCCTACAGAGGACGAGGCAAGTCTGGCGGACCCCGCCGTCGTCGCCAAGGAGGTCAAGGCGGCAAAGCCTCGTAGAAACAGGATTGAACCGGCCGTGGGGTCGGGCCCCCACCGAAGCACCCCGGTGGGAGGCCGGCTGTCGAGCTTCGTCAGCGTGTGGGAGTCCATCTCCACCGACCGTTGGGTGCTGGACGCCTTAGCCCGGGGCCACGCGCTTGAGTTTCAAAGAAGGTGCCCGCGCGTCCCCCCTGTGGCCAGGAAAGAGCTTCACGTCCCTCAGCTTCTCCTGGAGGTAAAGGCGATGCTCAGGAAGGGCGTCATCGAACTCGTCCCAAAGAGGCTTCGGGGCTCCGGAGTTTACTCGAGATACTTCCTCGTGAAGAAGACGACGGGAGGATGGCGCCCCATCCTAGACCTGCGACGTCTGAACAAGTTCATCAAGGCGCAGAAGTTCCGGATAGTCACCCTCCAGCACGTCCTGGGGCAGCTGGAGGAAGGAGACTTCCTGTCGTCGTTGGATTTGGAGGATGCCTACTTCCATATTCCCATCCTAAAGGGGCACCGAAAATTCCTCAGGTTTGTGGTCCAAGGGCGTCACTACCAGTTCAAAGCCCTCCCCTTCGGACTACGGTCGGCACCCAGGGTATTCACCAAGTGCCTTGCACCGGTGGCGGCGCAGCTGCGCCGCGAGGGGATCCACGTCTACCCCTACCTGGACGACTGGCTCATCCGAGCCAAGACGAGGGACCTCGCCGTGGAGCACACGGCAAGGACCGTCCAACTTCTCACGGACCTGGGATTCTCCGTGAACTACGCCAAGTCCCACCTGGTACCCGCGCAAAACGCACTGTTTCTGGGAGCGAAGCTCGACACAGTGTCCCTTCTGGCCTCCCCGTCGGAGGAAAGGACCAGGTCCATCCTGGGCAAGGTACAGCGGATGTTGGTTTCCGACGCGGCCAAGGTGAGGTCCATCAAGTCCCTCCTCGGAATGATGTCTTCTTGCATCTACCTCATTCCCATGTGCAGGCTCTGGATGCGCCCGTTGCAGGAGTTCCTGGACGCGCGCTGGATCCAAACGACGGGCGGCTTCGAGGAGAGGATCACACTCGACGAGAGTTTCCGCCGAGCGGTCCGGTGGTGGGGCACCCGCGCGCATCTGACGGCGGGCATGGACTTCCAGACCCCAGACCACCAGGAGACAGTGACCACGGATGCCTCCCTGGAAGGGTGGGGAGCCCACACCGAAAATCTGCACGCTAGAGGCCTCTGGCTCCCGACGGAGAAGTCCCTCCATATCAACGTCCTGGAGCTCCGTGCAGTGTTCTGGGCCCTCAGGTCCTTCCTTCCGTCCCTCAAGGGCAAGGTGGTGAGGATCTTCAACGACAACACCACCACCATGTTTTACATCAGGAAACAGGGCGGAACCAGGTCCCCAGCACTGTCCAAGGAGGCGCAGGACCTGTGGCATTGGGCAGTCGCCCAAAGGATGTTTCTGGTGCCGTTTCATCTGGCAGGGATAAAAAACACCATCGCCGACTCACTCAGCAGGGAGCTGCGCTCGTGCCACGAGTGGGAACTACGGCAGGATCTAGTGGATCGCCTCTTCCGACGGTGGGGCACACCCCAGATCGACCTGTTCGCGACGGCGACGAACTCCACGTGCCGGAGGTTCGCCAGCAGGTTTCCCCAGGCGAGGAGCATGGGCGATGCTTTCTCGTTCCCCTGGGAGGGCCTGTTCCTCTACGCGTTCCCTCCTTTGCCACTGCTAATCCGGCTCGTCAACCAGCTCAAGAGGTCACGGTGCAGGATGATCCTCGTCGCACCTGCGTGGCCGAGGCAGATATGGTTCCCGGACCTTCTGGACTTGTCAGCGTCCCCGCCAATCAAGCTGCCGGTGGACGCGGATCTACTCTCCAGGGAAGGAGGCGCCATCCTCCACCACGACCCGAAATCGCTGAACTTGCAGGCCTGGCTCCTGCAGTGCTAGAGTTTGGAGGATACGACATACCGGCCGACTGCAGAGAGGTTCTTGCAAAGGCCAGGGCGTCCTCGACTCTTAAATGCTACGGACACAAATGGAAGAGGTTCTCTGTCTGGTGCCACGCACAGAAGATTAACCCTCTACGGATTACGGCTCCCCAGGTACTGCCGTACCTGCTGACGCTGGCCAAAGCTGGACTGGCACACGCGTCCATCAAGATTCATCTTGCTGCGATCTCCCGATACACCAGAACCACGGGCCGGACGTCTCTGTGGTCTCATCGTCTGGTGAAAGAGTTCATGAAGGGACTGTTCAGATCGTTCCCGCCGGTGAAGGCGCCGGCCCCGGCGTGGGAGCTCAACGTGGTGCTGACCAAGCTCATGGGACCTCCGTTCGAGCCTCTGCACTCGGCCCCATTGAAGTTTCTGTCGTGGAAAACAGCGTTTCTTGTGGCCATCACCTCCGCACGACGGGTGGGAGAGATCCAGGCCCTTTCCTGCAAGGCCCCGTACTTGACTTTTCACGACACGAGGGTAGTGCTCAGGACGCACCCCTCCTTCATGCCCAAGGTACCGTCGGACTTCCATCTCAACGAACCCTTGGTGTTGCCTGTGTTCTTCCCGTCGCCTTCGTCGCCGGCTGTGAGGACTTTGCACTCGCTGGATGTGGCTAGAGCGCTGAAGTTCTACGTGGACCGCACGAAGTGTTTTCGGAAGATGTCACAACTCTTTGTGAACTTTGGACCTGTCAATCAGGGGAAGGCTCTCTCGAAGGCTTCCATTTCCAGATGGCTCTCCGACTGTATCATGTACTGTCATCGGTTAGCAAACCGACCGCTGCCTGGCCGTCCGAGAGCCCATTCCACCAGAGCGATCGCAGCTACCACGGCGTTCCTTTCTGGTGTGCCCCTGCTGGACATATGCAGGGCTGCTACGTGGAGGTCGACGCACACCTTCACGAAATTCTACTGCGTCAATCGGGATTCCAGGGAGGAGTCCAGGGTCGGCCAAGCAGTGCTGCGCAACCTGTTCGCCTGAGGTGAGCCTGGTGAGGAGGTAAGATGCTTAATGTTGAGTTGGATGTACTGCTTAATGTTGAGCCTTTGCCACCTCCCGTGGTTGTGCATGTGTGTACTGCTATGTATTCTTTATTCATGAGCATGTGAATCCATGCCAGACCCCATGCTGGAGAAGGAACAAGTTACTTACCTGTAACTGTTGTTCTCCAGCATGGGTCTGGCATGGATTCACATGCGAACCCTCCCGCCTACCCCTCTGCGGCTCTTCACTTGGTCATACTGCCACTTCATGTGCTTCCAAATCTGAAGATGGCTGCCAGAGGCGGTGCTTAGGTAGAGGGCAGTCATTGGCTGTGGTCAGTATGACGCAGAGACCAGTGATTGGATATTACTACGAAAGACAGATCAGAAACGAAACTGATACTGGTTTTTTCTTTACCGAGGATTCCCAGCCTGACGACGGGGAATATTCATGAGCATGTGAATCCATGCCAGACCCATGCTGGAGAACAACAGTTACAGGTAAGTAACTTGTTCCTTTTCTGGAGTTTGTCTCTTCGGTGAAAGGGATCGTGTTTGCTTTTGATAACTCTGATGGTAATGTTTCCAGAATTAGCAGATTGACTTTTTGCAAACCCCACTTCTGCCAATTTTGTGTTACTTGTGCATGGGAATTTTACATATTCCATTTCTCCTGAGCTAAAGAGATACAAGTTCGGGACTTTGCTAAAGTACCCCAAAATCACCCTCCTGCAAAGTGAGTTATACTGTGGGATTTTATTTAGTGCCCTGAGCCATAGTTTCAGAACGGCATATTCTTGACCTTCTGAATTATCCACCGGTTCCTTGTGGTGAGGGCTTTCCTCCGGGGAACTTTTGCTAGTGGATTCTGACGCTTTCTCTTCGCAATCAACCACTAGTTCTTTTGTTTTGCCAACTTGAGTACAGTTATTTTACCATATGAAGCTCTTTTTAGATAAATTGGTGCTATTTTTATGGAGGGACCAAAGCCAGAATCCACATTCTTTTTTGTGTGCAAGTTTTTCCTTTACCCAAGAATATCGGGGCCCATGGTGGTCCCTACTTTGCTGAACAACTCCCCCCCACCCCCTTTCCCTTTTCCTACTGTTTTCTACGGTAGGCTTGTGGGGTTCATGGCCCCAGCACCTAAAGTCTGTAGAGCTTCTATGGGACCTGTTTGCAGACCTACATTTGTCTTCATGTTCTTTTTATGTTTCGTTTCACGCTTTTTGTTCCTTGAGTCTTCTTTGTCTTTGTTCGTTTTATTTTCTTCCTCCACAATTATTACAGATTTTTCTCTTTGTTCCATAGATTTTTTCTTTCTCCCGGTAGCCATTTCCTGCCTTTCCTCGCTAGGTGCATTTTTAAACGAGTCTTCCTGGAGAGCTCTCTTCCCTTTGCTTTGTGTTTGTTCTTTCCTTTTCGAATTTGTCCCCATTTGCTTTTCCGGGGGAACCTTCCGTTGGTGTTTTCAAAAGACAACTGGGAATGCAGTTGTACTTATTCTCTTTGCCTCTTTTTTCTTAGATTTTCTTCTTCCCTTGGATACTCGTTTGCTGGCTTTTGTCCAGCTTGGGGACCGTACATTATTTAGGTTTTCCCTTTGTTTATGTTGATAGGGCACGGTTTCTCCATCCTCAGTTTCTTCCACAAAGTGTGCAAGCCTCCTAAATTCTTCCAGGACAGATTCTGAAAGCGGGGTGTCGTCAAAGTGATAATTTCCCTGCTCTTTGTTTGTCGGGCATTCCATAGCCCCGACCTTTGTCGTTTTGTCCGCTTTTAGTAAAGATATTATCTCTAGCAGAAGGCATGTTTGTTTATCTTCCTCCTCTTTGTTTTTAGCTAGAGTTCTTTCGATAGCTGAAAAATCTAAACCTTGCTTTGCCAGCTCCACCCTCTGCCCTCTCAGCGCTGAAATGATGGCAGTATTAATTGTTGATGTCAGCCCAACTATTGTTGGTTCAATCCCAGCTATTTCTCTGGTCAGTTCCAGCAAGGTTCCAGATTGTAATTGCACTTCGGATTTCAATTGCTCAAAAGCTGTTACCAGTGAATTTAATACAAAGTTCAGTGCTCCCAAAGTGGCAGTGATAGCTTGTTTTGGGATCTCTTCTTCCAATGAGTGATTGCAGTGTTCACCCACCTCCATAGGTGTACTGTTTATCTGTATTTCAGTATTTAGTTCTTTCGTGGGCGTAGCCCCTTCCCTCCCTGTTATAATTTCCACATCATTTTGAGTTGAGTTTGCTTCGTGTGATGCTATCCGGGGGATCGGGGGGGGGGGGTTTCCTGCTCAAAAACTAATTTTCTTCACAATCTATGATGTCTTTGTTCTTGTGGAGAATATCATTCAAATTTTGGCATTGTATCTTTTCGCCAAAATGATCCTCAATTTTTTGTTGAATTTTGTTGGTAGTGGTCGTGTATTCCAACCCACGTTTCCATAATTGAGGAATGTCAGATGGTGTACTTGCAGATGTCAGAGACCCTGTGTACCCCACGTGTACCTGGGCTATAGTCTTATTAGCTGGTACTGGATTAAGGGTTGTGACATTGTGGGTTGTTAATTCTGGGTCTCGGCTTGTTAGCTCCTCTGAATAGGAACTATCCCATTCAGGGCACCTATGGTCATCCAGTAAAGCTTTACTGCGCAACTTCATAGTTGGGCGCTCAAACTTGGGGAACAGTGACAGATGGTTTTAAGAGCAACTTTACCCCAAAGTTACGTTAGCAACATTGATTGAATGCTGATTATTGCTACCTGTATGTACAGTGTATAGTTACAATTGCAGGTCAAATTTTACCTAGCTTTGCGTATGTCCTGCACTTTTCTTACCAGTTTTTTTTGTTGGTGTGTACTTCCTCCTACTTCCTGATGCATCCAGTTCAACCAATCCCACTAGATGCAATGGTTTCAGTCATTTGAATATGGGAGTGCCCTTTCAGGCCTGCCCCTTTGTCTGATCTACAACAGCACAATAGCACTCCGCTGCAGCACCTCGCAGCTTCAAACAGTTTCTAATAGTGAGTCACGTCGCCGTTTACTCCACTCCGGGCTTCAACTTTTTTGCTTATAGCACAGCTCATAAGGTTACACTGGTAAAAGATTCCAAGGCAGTTTTAATCTCTCTGTCGCTGCCTGCCAGTTTTAACACTCAACGGAGAAAAACACACTATGAGAAAGGGGCGCTCAAAGACACCAAACTGTGATACATGTGTTTATGATCTGCAGATCTATAAGTCTCCGTTCTTAAAAACGGACACAATGACACTCAGTATCAATATCTCTCCGGGCTCAAGGCTCTAAGATAGTCAACATATAATCAAGTGTGTACAATGTTGGCTTTGACAAACAGCAAACAGGGAAACCAACAAGCCGTATTGGATATTCCAGAGTCACGCCTACGCCCCTTCTAGACACTTCACAGCCTCCCGGGCGGTTTTCATTATTTTCTACTTATAACGAGCCCAGCAGCACAACAACCCAATGCGGGCACAAACAAGCAAGCAGGGCAGGGCAGCAAGGTGGATAGCAAGGCGACACGCCTCCGCAGCTCTTACCACAGTTGAGCTGCAATCCACGGACCTCAGGTTAGCAGGCAACTCAGCCCGATTCGCCCGCTTCGCTTCAGCGCCTTCAGCAGCGCCTTCAACAGCTCCTTCAACGGCTCCTCCAACGGCTCCTCCCCAGGTGCCCTTCCCCTGTGTTTTTGGTTTTCTAGGCTCCAGGGCTCTGTGCTCCGTGCTGCTGTACTCTTGAGCGTACTCCTGAGCTCCGAGGCTCCAGGAGATCCTTGCGATTCGCAGGCTCACAGGACGCTGGACGCTGCCACGGATTTGAGGAAAGGACCTCGACTTGCAACTGACTCAGGGCCGTTCGCCGCCAGAGCCAGAAAGCCTCCAACATTATTGATTCTGGACACAGAGTGAACAGTATTTCTTATGTAGACTTTTGTGGGACATACTTCTAAATTCATGTAATTCCCCCAGAAAAGTCCATTAGCTTGGAACTAGAATTCCAGAAGCCGCCCTATTTCCCTTGCAAATATTGTCGAACGTTGGTTACAGTTAGCACAACTCAAAATCTGGTGAAATCCACCAGTTTCTGAGTTGGGGAACAGTGGAGTTAGTCCCCATCCTTGGAGTCTACAGGATTCCATTGGGCATTTAGAGGGTTTACCACAGGTTCTAATTCCGCCCTTTGTTAAATCCTCAATTTTTGTGGTTGCAGTGAAGGCGATACCTTCAGCAAAGTGCTGGAGCTATCTCCTCCACTTTACCACCAACCTCATAGTTCTGCCGTGCTGTAAAAGTGGCGGCAACAGAATTACTGTCATTTTACTGCCATTTTCCTCTGTACTGCTGAACTCTTAATGATACCCATTGTCTGGTTCCAAATTGGCAATCACAAATCAGAAATGTTTATGGGGATTACAACAGTTAACAGTTTCTACTGAAAGTATCAGAATGATGGGCTCATGTAGGCAGAAAAACTGTGGACTGTTGAGAATAACATCTTGGTGTTTGGGGATATTTTATACATCAGGACTAAGAGGCGTATGTGGTATGGTCAGGGAATTTGGGTTCCTGCCTCTAGGACAGTAACAGGGAACCCCCTTCCATTAGGTAAGTCCTTTCTCCTCATTTCCTTGTTCTTTCTATTTGGGCTTGATATGCAAACCCCTCAGGGCTATTTTCAGTGTGTTTTATTTCTTTTCTAGCAGCGCATTTGTAAGCGCAAGCACTGTGTAGCCTTCATTTGCAACACTAAATTCCCATTACTGCCATGGCAGGATCCTAGAAATCCTAACCATGCCATGTCAATTTCAATCACTTCTATTTACATTCCCCCTTTACCTTATATCAATATACTGTCCTATTTCTCTACAGGAAATTATAATAGAGCCAGCCAATGTTGCCAGGAAACACTGCCAGTCTGCTGATATTGACAAGACAGAGTGGTAAATCCATGCAAATAACAATCTTCACCCTCCTCTTATATCTAATCAGGACATTTACCACTCTTCACAGTTCTCTAATCTGGACCGTACCCTATCTGCAAACCAACTATTGTTAGAACCGGAACTTCACATGAGACCATTAGGTTAAGTGCGTAGTTGCATTATGACTTTTAACGTCACTGTTATAGCCATATTACTATTCTCTCGGGCTGTGCGCATATTTGCTCCATGTGCACATGATATACAGGTTAACTGAGGATGTCAGCATTGTTGAGTCCCAGTTGAGTTATCCTAGCCCTTCTGCACATACCAAGTTTTCTTTCTCCCATGCAGTTACCCTACCCTTAGAATTTTGACAGTTCTCAACCTCTTCCACTATTATGTGATAAGCAATGTTCACACACCACACGAGTGCTTCACACTACCAAACGATGACAGCATCAGTTTTGGAATCTTTTGGGTGCTTCTTCCACTCCAGTTTCTTTCATTGTATAAAGAATAACATGTGATTACTTACTGCACCAGGCCACAACAATGTATGTACATTATTGGGCCTAAGAGTCTGAGAATTGCAACACACATCCCTACCAAGTCATGTGAAATGGTGACCGTTAAAGTCCCCCTGACAAATTCCAGAACCATATCAATGTACTTAATTTACAGACCTCCTGGACCGCTGGGCTCCTTTGAGGAAGAAATTAATGCACTCCTGTTCACTAACACGAAGCCCAACTCTCAAATCCTTATACTAGGTGACCACAACTTAGGCTTCTATAACTCCTCTGACACCCAGGCCACCTCCATCGCCAAACACTTTAGTGGAATTCGGTCTCACCCAAAGAGTCTTTCTCCCTACCCACAATAAAGGCAGAATCCTCGATTGGATAGCAGACATTAACTGCATTGCTACCATCACCTCCATCGAGCCTCAAACCTTGACAGACCACTCCCTCCTCATATTCGAACTTCAAGATCGCCCCACTCCCACCAGTGACCACCTCATTACCCCATCCATATCCACCAGCAACAAAAAGAACATTACTGTAGACAAACTCCTACCTTTCCTCCAACCTCTACTCGTGCCCCTTCCCACCTCATCCGACGCCTCAGAACTAGTGGACCTTTACAACGCAACCTTGACTAAAGCACTAGACAGAATTGCCCCCCTAAAAATGCGTAAAAGCAAACCCAAAGCACATCTTAACTTGTGGTACACACAAGAACTAAAAGCCCCCAGAAACGAAAAAAGAAAATGCAAAACGTCCTGGAGAAATAACCCCTCTCAAGCCAACAAAGACATCCTGCTTAAGATTTCCACCAAATATAAAGAGGAAATTCTGTCAGCTAAACGTGAAATTTATAATAACAGTATTGAAAATGCTAGCTCAAGTTCCAGAGAACTATTCACAATCTTAAGAGAGCTTGAATCCCCTATCCCCTCGACCTACATCTGTATCAAAGACAAGATGTGGTGCACCAAAATTCAAGAAGCTTTAACTAACAAAATCTCTCAGCTTCAAAAGAAAATAGAAGCTAAAAAACAGTAGCTGACACCTCAGCAAACTTCAACCAAACCTATTCCAATTCGGCTGAACCTACCTCAATGTTTTACATTTTCTTCAGTATCTACCTTGGAAGTAATGACCATCATTGCCTCATTGAAACCCTCAAACTGCCAACGTGACTCCTGTCCAGCTTCGGTCATCAATGATGCAGTTAAAGAACTAGCCCCCTTTATAACCACCCTCATTAATGCCTCATTCCGCACAGGCACAGTCCGACCTAACTTGAAGAACTCATGGGTACTCCCTCTACTAAAAAACGGACACTCGACCCCAGCATCCCTACTAATTTCTGACCTATCACCACGGTACCCTTCCTTCTCAAAATCATTGACAAGGCAGCCTATAACCAAATCCAAACCTACCTCGAGAACCACAAATTACTCGGACTCAGACAATCGGGATTCAGGCCCCAATATGGGACAGAAACTGCCCTGATTGACCTAAAAATCCAAATCGATGACCTGAAGGTTAAAGGTAAATCCGCTCTCCTGCTTCTGTTGGATCCGTCAGCCGCCTTTGATCTGGTTTATCATAAGGTACTATGTAGACACTTATCTACCGCGGCTCACTTTTCAACAGCAGCAACAACTTGGATCCAATCATTCCTCAACCACTACACAATGAGAGTATTCTCCGCTGCAGCTGACCCCATCACCTGTGGTGTTCCGTAAGGTTCATGTGTTTCGCAAGGTTCATGTGTTTCGCCAACCATGTACAACGTGTTCACCAAACCACTTTTTGATGATCTGAACCATCTGGGTGTCACCTACATCAACTATGCAGATGACACCCAGATCCTACTGCCCTTGACAGGGGACTATAATTCTGACTTAGCCCTTGTCAACAAAATCTACCTCATCATTCAGTCCTGGATGACCGCTCATGGACTCTGTCTGAATGATGAGAAGACCGAGCTACTTTTACTAGCCTCCCCAATCAACATGAAGAAACTGAGCAACCTCTACCGCTCGTTCAACATAGACGGCAATGATATAATGGTGACTAACGAGGTCAAAACACTGAGTTTATACCTAGATTCCTCCCTGAGTCTGCGCAGACAGGTTAGTGCCACTGCATCATCCACTGCCTACATCTGTAAACGTATCCACTTGTGCAAACCCTTCCTATCCTCGGATAGCTGTATGACCCTAGCAAGAGCGCTAGCCTTATACAAAATCGACTACTGTTTGGGACCAATAAATCCATTACCAACAAACTCCAAATCCTGCAGAATAATGCCCCAGGACAGCACTGAATTTCCCCAGACAACACATATCCACTAATAAACGGAACAACAACTGGCTATCTATCCAAGAAAGTATCCAACTCAAAACAGCCTCTCTTACCTATAAATGCCTCAACAACGCTGCCCCCACAATACCTGGCAGAGAAATGTGTCAATCACAACCCTTCCAGACCTACCAGGTCCACCACCTTTGGCCTCCTTAAGGTGCCGAGATACAAAGCAAAAAGAGCGGGAGGTAGCAGTTTCCCTGTGTTGGCCGCCCAACTCTTGAACTCCCTCCCCCCGACTTTACGCACTGAACAACCCTTCCACAAATTCTGAAAAGACACTAAACTCTGGCTGATATCCAAAAAATACACCTGTCTAGACACTACCCCCTCCCACACCTACTTGTATATACTCTCCCCTGCAGCCATTTCACCGAAGTATATTGCAGTGGTTTGTATATTCCTTACCTCTTTCTTAAGTGTGGTATTGTGCCTTCACCACACGCCCTGTATGTAATGCGATAATGACATATTGCCTTGGAAGTACTAGCCACATATTTTACTTGTAAATTATGGTATTTTTGTGCATAGTCTGCCTTTCTCTCTGTAATGTATGTACTATGTACTCTGTGACCATGAACATGCATATTCTTGTAATGCGCCCGAATACATCATGGTGGGGTGCGCAATATAAATAATAAACAAACAAGAACATTTTCGAAAAATTATGTAATGTATTGTATGTTGAATCATTACATTTTTTATAATTTTTCATTCCCCCATGTCCCTCTTTTAGCTTGTCCTGTCCTCGCCCTCCTTAACCATGACCATAGTATGCATTGAAAATTTCTGTATACTCCATGTTTTGTTTCATACCATGACTTCACCTGATTACTTTGATTAAACCTTTCTTTGTGTTGACTAAACATATGATCAATGTAGTTACCATTTTTTAAGGCTAGCGCAAACAACAACTACCTGCCATTGCCCAATACTTCTTGAGGTTGCGAGTAGAACCTCAACGTTCCACCTGCATAGCTCACCTACTTATCTTCCAGGACTAGAGTGCACTAGTAGTCGGTCCTACTCACTTACTTTTACTTGTAATAAGGACTCTCACTTTTTTGTTTTTCTGAAGCATTCTTTAGGTCAGAACTATTACAATATGGAAAAGGAAAGCGGACAGTTGGAACCGTATCAACACGCACATGCATTTTAGGAGTGCCTACTGCACCGTTCAGCAAAGGTATGCTTCCATTGCTCAAGTATAACCTACAAATGGCCGTCAACAAGGCATGCTCACACAGGCGATGAGGTGGCGAAGGATGTTTCCTTATGAACATATTGTTAATACATACGTGAAGTATGTTTCTGCTAGATCAACATTGCCTTGCCAACACCTGTTCCGCACAATTATCGGCGGTTTTTCAGTGCCATTACCATTAATCTTCATATAGATCTGCCAGTATGATAACTGTGCCGATTAGATGAACATTTTGCAGTCACGTTAGCATCATAATCGCTGGCTGGCAAGGCAATTCGCTGGCTGGTAAAGCATTTCATCACTAACAGGAAATATAAACTCCACTTATGGACTGGCAATATGTGCACATCTATAATTAGTCACTGCCTTTGGATGCCATAACGAAAACACATTTTGGAACCCTTTTCATATTTCGATTCTCAACCATCTAAGGGTGTTTTCTGCCTATGGATCGCATAATACATTATGCAGCACATTGTCAGTTTGTGCACTGTAAGTCGAACAAAAGGGTTCTTTTAGTAGTTTCAATACAATTTTAATATTTTAAGCATATCCATACAATAACATTTAGACCAATCGGTGTTAATTTAATTAATAGAAGTAAAGTAAACATTCAAGAGACTATAAGGGGAAATGTCCCCAATATTGATTCTCTGTCACACAAAGCACATGCAAACTACTTGGAGCCCGATCTCTCCTTATCTCTGGGGTATGGGTTAATAAACCTCTCTCTAGGGCCCTGGATGGCTCCCGGGCTTCACATCCCCTATTTCTGCAAATCGGAATTCAAGTCGCTTTTCGCAGACTAATTTCAAACTTTGGCACCACTGGCTGGCCCATGCTTCCGACCTCCCTTGCTAGATTTAACCTGCTGTCATAAAGTGCACATTATCAAATGTTAACTATATGATTATAATAATTTCATAGTATTGAAAAATAAATAATCCATTGCTGATTGAATTCCTTCAGTTAGCTGAGAAGACAATTGTCATACTAATACGTCATACGCTCCAGATATTCTTGTGTTTCATGGTGAACCATAAGTTTACCATTTCCGGGTCCTGCCTTTTAGGCTGTCATCAGCTGCACTACTCTTCCCAAAGCCCTTTGAAAGAACTTTGCTGTCAACATGCAACAGTATGTTCTATCTTACTGGCTAATTGCTCCCATATAAGACATCTTCCCTGCTTCCAACTCAGAACTTGCAGTTAATTGGTATCCAATTCTGCATGCATCTGTGGAAGACATTCCTTCCTCTTTCCCTGATCTTAACACTATAACAACACCTTGACCATGCAATATCACTCAGGCTGCTACTGCAAGAGTACATTTGCGACTTCTGGGGCATATAGGAGCATGTAGTGCCACAGCGCCATGGAAGAGGTTTCATCTCAAACCTCTTGCACTCCGTCTCCTGAGACATTGGTTTCCCTCATCAAAGATCTATGGCAAGATGATTTCTGTTTCAGGTGAAGTCAGGATCTCCCTTCCCTGTGCTAATATTCACAGCCTATTTCCTAGAGTGGATCTAGAATCAGATTCTTAGATGGTGATCAAAATAGGTGCCAGCAGAAAAGAATGGCACACACCATTGGGAGACAGTTCCAACGTCTATGGACATCAGCAGACGCTTGAATGTTGTTTAACTGGAGGGAAGTGATGGCAAGGAAAAGGATCTTGGTCAAAACCAACAACCACGTACTACATCAACATGCAGAGTGGTACCAGATATGTACACTTGAACAATGTAGCTCACCTGATTTTGCAATTGGCAGAACATCCATAAGACATCTACTGAAGTGTTTTCAATTACAATGCACCCCCAAACTGGGTCCTGGTTCCCTAAGCGATCTGGTATTGTTGGTACTGAAACTACAGTTGCACCTCTTTGAAGCAATGGACGAGGTTTATGTCATGTTTATTACTTGGAAGGCGAACCTTTTGCTCGTCATTACATCAGCTCAACACATTAGAAAGATGGGGTTATTTCCCGTCTCTTAACCATATTTACAGATCACACCCAAAATGGTCTTTTTGCCCACATGTCATTCTTTTATTCCTGTGGTGTGCTGTAGCCTCCACCTGATCCTGGATATGGCCGTCCCAATACCCAGAAGTAGAAGACTGAATCTCTTTTCATTGTAAAGGGAAAAAAACGTCCATATCTACCCCTTCCATTTCTCGCTTGTACTCGCACGTAGAGGTTCCCATACTTGCTTTAAAACAGTTTCGCTCATCCAGGGAAATTACTTTCTGTATTGAAGGACAATGTTGCCTCATGGGCAGCCCTTATTTTCATGGGTCACTACCGCCTGACTATTGGTGGTGACTTTTCAACTGAATTTGCTACAAGTTTTCTGCTATATCATAAAGATGAAACAGTCTAAGCCAGACAGGTATACCTCATTCGCCTCTTTTGGTGATGTGGGCTAAAGGTAGATCTACTCTTCAGGAGGGATGTGAGCCATACAGATGCAGTATAAACACAAATAAAATGGTGGTACCAAAACAAAAGAATGGGCAACCAAGATTCTATAAAAAATAGTAACTTTAATAAAAATGAACATTGCACACAACTAATTAAATACTAAAGGCCCACTCCTGTGAAGGAGACACGGGGAATGCACACTCTTAAAGGGTGTGGACTTAGGACCCTCTAAAGTGGACCGGGGTAGCAGGACCCAGCAAATACATCTTTCAAATAGATTGTGTCCTCCCACGTATTCCTCATCTTAGATATATCCTTACCTTCAGCTTTGCTGCTTCGGAAACATTTTTCTCTCTCTCTCCACCAGAGGGTGCTCCACTCGAGGCCGCAGCGTTGATGTCCCTCGGCGGCATCCATTGAGCACCGACGTCATCCACTGTATAAATGCCTTTAGCGCGCCCATTGGCCTCAGTTCCGTTTTTCCGTTAGCTTTGCTTTGGATAGTTATAACGGCGCTTCAGTTTCGCGTGAAAATATGTCGTCCTCATCGAACCCTCCCACACCGAAAACTGGATTTAAGAAATGCCAGAAATGTGGCTAAAAGATGTCGCTGACTGATCCCCACAAAAATTGCCTCTGGTGCCTCGGCTCCGACCATCGTATAGATGACTGCGGTTCTTGTCAGTCGATGACCCATAAGGCCTTAAAAGAACAAAGAGGTAAACTGGTGGTGGTGGAGGGATCCTCGAAGTTTTCTTCGAAGGAGAGAAAAGACTCGGCTGAGTCTTCGATGAAACATCATAAAAAATCTAGATCCAGGAGCAGATCAGGAAAGTCCTCTTCTTCGACCTCCAAAAAGGCGAAAAAAAGATGACACCGGTCTCCCTCTTCTTCCTCGACGTCATCTGAGGAAGTTATAGCATGTCCTTGAAGACATGATTCGTCGAGAAAATGGGAAGCCTTTAGGTTTTCCATGTTAAAATTGTTTGAGAACGCGGCCCAGACTCCCTCAAAAAAGTCTGACGAAGATCATGCCCCTGCTCACAAGGAAAGTGACAGGGGAAGATCTAAAACAAGAAAATCTGACAAAAAATTGTCGAGGGTGTCCTCTAGGGACTCTTCCCAGACACCTCTTGGAAAAAGCCTACCGGTGCATAAATCGGAGGTAGAAGGAAAAAATATGGCATCAGACTCTCATGCGTCGTCAAAGACGGTGTCGAAAACATCCTCGAAGCCATAGAAGCCCGCGAGTACAATACATCGAAGACTCCACCTAAAAAGGCGTCGAGTGTATAGTCGACAGTTTCGAAGGCTCCTTCAACGGCGTCGATGATCTCGCCAACTCCTTTGATAATTCCTTCCAAGGCGTTGAAGGCTACCTCGACAATATCGAAGGTTGTAGTTACAACATCGAAACCATTGACGTATTTGTCGACGCCCATGCCTATGCCAATATCAAAATCTATACCACCCGAAAAGATCTTTCATCCTGAGAGTAGACATGATTTTTTTAGGACCATGTCATGTATATATGAAGGAGAGTCATCAGCAGATGAAGAAGTTTCTCCTGCTGGTGTTAAATTTAGCACAAGGCCAGTCCCCAAAGAATTCATTGACCCTCAATCTAAAATACAAGACTTGCATGAGTGCTTGCAATAGCAAGTGGTCTGGATACTTCTCCAGAATACGAATTTGAAAACCCTGATCCAGCACAACATGCTGATGCGGGCTATAGAAAGCTAATGTGTAGAGATACCGAATTCATGGGATGGGGTAGGAATTCACCTGTATATAAAGATGATGACATGACTGATATCCTTTCAGGAGGACCTTAGCAAGACCCCATACTTCCCTTTCATGTAGCCTTACAAAGAGGAGTTAATACTGCATGGGAACATCCTGAAACCATTCCAGCAGTAAATAAAAAATGTGTGTCAAAATATAGACCTTGTAATTCAGATCCAGAATATTTGAGTAAGCGTCCATCTCCAGAAAGTCTGGTAGTTCAAGCAGCTACTTCTACTAGAAATGCTGCCTACCCAACAATCCCCCCGACAGGGATGATAAAAAGGTTGATGCATGGTCCAGAAAGATGTTTACATCAGGGAGTATGGCTTTAAAATCCACCAATGTAACTTGCACCCTTGCAAGATATTCATATACCCTGTGGGACTGCATGTCAGGGCAGCTCAACACATCCCAGAAGGTGTGGAACATAATGGATTCTTGCCCTAATAAGGGACAGAAACAAAGATTTGCGTGGCTAAGGAAGACAGGCTTTGCACCGGGCGTGCAATCCAGGCTTCTTAATATGCCCTTTGACAGCTCGAGGTTGTTTGGCAGCAAGGCAGATGAAAGTTTGGAGAAGCTACAGACCTCCAAAGCGGTGGCAAAATCACTCAGTGCCGCTATAAGACAACCTCAACAACGCCCCTACACAGGCTCATCTGCCTGGAGGGGTCGTCCCTTTCGATTGTATTCCTCACTTGGAAAGGAAAGGGGACAGGCCAGTCAGAGAGGTCAAAGAAAATTTCCTCGGGGCGAGGAAAAGGTGCTAGATCTGCCACAGCAGCGGCTTCTGTCCCTTCAGCCGCTGCTGCAGTTGCCGCAAAACCACTCTGAGGTTTTGACCCACAAGACCCCAGTGGGAGGCAGGATCTCACGGCATCTGAAAGAATGGCGGGGGAGTACTTCAGATGCTTGGGCACTGGAAACAGTATCCCAAGGCTACTGCCTTCCTTTTCTAAAGAAACCTCAGAATCACCCACCGGGATACAACTCTGTCAAACATCCAGATCCGCTCCTGTTGCAGGAAGTTTTAACCCTGCTACAGAAAGGTGCAATAGAACATGTACCTGCAGCGGAGAGGAACAAGGGTTGGTATTCCCCATATTTCCTCATACCAAAGAAGGACAGAGGACTGAGACCTATCTTGGACTTGAGAAGTTTTAACAAATTCCTCAGGAAGGACAAGTTCAAGATGGTCACACTTTCTCAGATCCTTCAGGCTCTCCAACTCCAAGACTGGTTAGTATCATTGGACCTTCAGGATGCTTACTTAAATATGCCAATCCATCTCAAGCACAGAAAGTACCTGAGGTTTGCGATTGGCAATTCTCACTTATCAATTTCGAGTTCTGGCATTCGGGTTGACCTCCGCCCCGAGAGTTTTCACCAAGTTGATGGCGCTAGTGGCAGCGAGTCTCAGGATAGGGGGGATTCACGTCATCCCTATATGGACGACTGGATGATCAGAGCACGTTCTCCAGAAAAAGCCCAGGATCATCTGTCCAAGACTTGCCACTTCCTTCACAAGCTAGGGTTTTCTCTCAATTTAAAAAAGTCAAACATGATACCATCACAAAAGCTCCAGTTTATCGGAGCAGTCCTGGATACTTGATCGGGCAAAGCCTCGCCTCCTGAAGTGAGAGCTCTCCACATTCTGCAGATGGTAATAAAATTCCAGAATGCCCAGTATCTACCGGCCTTCGATTTTCTCAGGTTGCTCGGTCTCATGGCATCTTGCATTTTTCTGGTGCCAGAAGCCAGATTGAGGATGAGATCCCTTCAATGGGTTCTCAGGACTCAATGGTCCAAATTTTCAGGGGAAATGTCAGACCTATTGCAAGTTCCAGCCAAAGTATCACAGGATCTGCAATGGTGGGCTTGCAAAGAACATATCCTCAGGGGAGAATCTTTTTGGCAACCATGGCCGAAGATAACAGTAGTAACGGACGCCTCACTCACCGGGTGAGGAGCTCGCACCAACGATCTGACAATCAGCGGCCGTTGGTCTCCATCGGAGTCCACACTACAAATCAACAAATTGGAGCTGAGGGCAATCAGACTAGCGCTGAAGTCCTTCCTGCCCTCTGTACGGGTAAAGAATGTCCTGATAATGACGGACAACATGGTGGCCATGTACTACCTCAAAAAGAGAGGAGGAGTATGGTAACTGCCACTATGCAGAGAAGCAATGCAGCTCTGGTTCTGGGCAATGCAAGAAGGGATCTCTATCAGCAGTTCACCTAGCTGGAGAGAAAAACACAGCAGCGGACGCTCTGACCAGGCGGAGCACAGTTTCCCACGAGTGGGAACTAGCTCAGGAAGTCCTTCAAGAGATCTTCACTCTTTAAGGAACCCCTCAAGTGGATCTGTTCGTGACTGGTACCAACCGGAAGTGCGAACTGTACTGGTCAAGGGAATTTCCCCCGAGAGGAGCTCTAGGGGACACGTTCGTAGTGGAATGGTAGTTCCCAATTATATACACTTTCCCTCTAGTCCCTGTGATCCCCAAGTAATCAGGAGGTTGAGAAAGTTCGGGAAAACCATGATCCTAATTGCTCTGGATTGGGCAAGGAGAACGTGGTACCCAGACCTTCTGGACATGTCCATCTACCCTCCAATACGTCTTCCAAAAAGAGAGGATCTTCTCTCGCAAGAGGAAGTTTGCGTTCTCCATCCAGAGGTCAACACACTCAACCTTCACGCATGGCTTCTGAAAGGTTGAGATACAAGGATTGGGATCTTCCGGATGACGTAATGGCGATCTTGCTTTCGGCCAGAAGGCCAGCAACTAAATCCCTGTATCTGTGTTGTTGGAACTGTTAGGGAGAATTCTCCTGCCAAGAGTGAGTCTCTTTTCTCCCACTCTTGGACATGATATATGATGTTCCTTTGACTGTTAATGTGTTTTATGGGCTATGGGGTCCTTTACTCCATAGGGTCTCATGTGTTTTTACTATGTGTGTTACACAGCACCCTCCGTGCAGTGACACAGGGGTGTCATAGTGACACCCCACCATAGACTCCATACCCTGGGACTGACTACTGTCTCCCAGGGCATGTAAAGTCACCATTGGCTTTACTAGTCCCAAATTATTAACAGAAACCGGTACAAACCATCATATTGTGGACGTACTGGTCGGGGCAATTCGATTGCCCCGGGGTCTGCTAGTCGAGGGGGTACGTCTCCGATGGTAGGAAAAACCTCTCCTCTGGGCTACTCTTAACTCCACCCCCTTCCCATGTCTACCTACTTCAAAAGGACTCCGTTAATCACTACCCTGGGTTAGGAGTGAAATTTTCATGACAGGACTGTCTTTGAGACATCATTTCGCAGGGGACTTCCCAGGGAGGGTTCCTGTCTCCTGGAGGAAGGTGTCAAACTTCATTAGGGGGACTGTTGTGTGTACACTTAGGCCATAAACTAAATATAGACCTTCTCTGTCATGGCTGAGTCTTTTCACCCAGCTGACACTAACATGCCATCCAAATGTCTGTGGCTTTATAATTGTGTTATCCCAGTACACTGTGTCATAAGCAGGCATTGCTTATATTTAGAGCTTAATGTGTCAGCGGCTGGGGAGCACAATTATTATAGTTTGAACTAGAGGGGCAGACAATTAAAAAGTCACATCTGCCTGTTGTAACTTTGATCCAGCAGCTGTTCAGGAATTCACATGGGACCTGTGAACCTGCTGCCACTGCAGTGCAGGTGCTTGGGATGTCAGGAGACTGTCACAGAACAAATACATTGGTGCACTATGTTTTTGCCCAGACCATTATGCAAAGGGGGTGAGGGGATCTGATTGGCAGTCCTCCCGTTCAGAAACAGATCTACCTCCCTCATTGTATTGCTAATCGGGGCATCCCGCCCTCACCATTCACCAGATGACGTTATGTCAGTCATCAAGCACAAAGTCGTTTTACATGTGTGATTTAATTGTGAAGTGATATAGAATCAGTCTAGGTTGGTTTTAATATAGTAGTATTTGTTTATTTTTGTGTGCTTTCGAGAAAGAAGTAATTGCTAGTAAGGTGGAGTCTACATCAGGTTGAATGTCGAAAATGAGTTTGTAATTAAGTCGTCCTCCGGAGGTTCATATAGGCGTTTTGAGCTTCTTTCAAGCTTTTCCAAGGAATGGTTCCTCTGACTAATTGCCCGTAATCATACACTGCTTTTGAGATGTTATCAGAACATATTGTCTATTGTGCGATCATTTTGGGTGAATGGTCTGAGACTTGGAGAAAAAAATTGAAACAATAGACACTGAAACCGTAGCTCTTTGTTTCCTTCCTCCTTTCCCTCCTCTTTGTCGGATTTTTTTTTATTGTATTGTTTTTCTTCCGTTTTATTCGTTTACCTCCTTTGTGGTTGGATATTATATATTAACAGCACAGAGTAATTATGGCAGCATGTACTGACAAAGGCTCTTACATCGGCTATTCATTGCTCACAAAAGGCCAGGCTGCTCAAACACTGATCTTGGTGTTTTCAGAGTTAGCCTCCAATCTGGCTACACACAAGGCAAATGTCCTCACTTACCAAACACAAAAAGGGATTTGTGCATGATACCGGTTTGTCACAAAGCTTATATTTGGTATCACAAACCCTGCCAAACCAAAGCTCACCTGAGCAGTTACTGTGCCATGAGCGGCCGTCGAAGAAAACGAATAGGCAATGAACCCTCCAGGCGTTGCAAATAACGCATCATTATGCCGTCTCCATCAGGATATGAATACACATTGCCTTGACATCTGAGCAGTGTGCAACAACAATTGGACAGGAAAGGGTGCACGTGAGGCTGACTGTGCAAATGGGAAAGGAGTAAAATCGGCCATTGCAAAGGACAAGAAACAAGCCATTGTGCACACTCTACAGCGGCCAGTGGGACGATGCGCCGACGACACTGGATATTACAGGGCGAAAAAGCCAATCCTTTCCCAAGCACGAATGCTAGGCTGATACGGAAATCCATCCCAAGACACAAACCAGATTACCCTAACACAGCGCTTAGAGCACGGCGAAAAGTAAGGGAAGGGTGCATTTCCAGAACGACGAAACAGAAGCGTGGTGTCCCCAAAATGATGAAAGTAAGCAGATGCAAACGTGACGAAGCGCAATAGAGTAAAACACAGAACAGACAGTGGCATCACACAAAAGGGAAGCAGCACAATGGCATAAGAAAAATAAACCACCGTTCAGCACAATATTGAGACACTAACACAAGAGGTCTGGACAACACACAACTCCAGACTGACTAGGGAAGGATATCATTTTGTTGAAAAACAACAGTGCAGAACATGTGGCATACCGTGATCAAAAAGCACTACAATCCTCCTTTCGATATGATGTGATACCTTGGTCAGACCCCAATGGTGTATATCGCAGTCCAGTTGACTTGCTACGTAGGGCTCACATTAAAGGCAATGCCCAGGGATGAACACATAGGGATCCTAGCAACACATTTCTATGTGTGGTTGGCGTTCTAAGTGGGAGAGAAGAATATGCTTGTTTGTGTCGATGCGCTGGGTGCTCCCTCCCCCTCTGTCATCCTAGTGTGGGCTTGTCTGCGGTTAAGATGAGGAAGATAAATGGGATTGGTGCTATACATTTAAGATGTAATATCAACCTTTTCCTGCGTGGATTCGTGTTTCCGGTGTATCATTTTATTGTGTATTGTTCTGTGTCTTACCTCCTCAATAATATTTCAAATGTAAAAAATATCAGGTAAGTCCTTTGCATGTCATCTCATCTTAGTAACTGATTTCTGCAAAAGCAACCTACATGTTGCTCCAATGGTTGGAGGAAGGATCAGGTACCGTACACAGTTGCTCTCCCAGGAATTGGATCAGCGCCTTTGTTAACCTTTGGCAAGACATAGAAAAACTGTCATGCAGCTACATCTCAGTTGAAAAAATATGCCTCTGTTTCAGAGAGAAGTTCTTCAGTCAAATGTTCCTTTATGTTAGGATTTATTAGAGTTTTGATTTCCTATGTGGGGTCACTAGAGACTGATCTATAACTGATCCCTGGGAGCTAAGAGTCGTCAATCCTTTGCTTAATATTCTGTTGTGTCCAAAGCCATGGTGGCTCCTTACTTTTGTGCTTGTTTTATTGTCTCATCAGCTTGAAGGTCTTAATTATTTTTCTCTGGATACATCTAGATTAACCTGTTCTTGATCGTCATCATCATATAATTTTATTTAATCCTGAAGCCATAAAGGTTTACAAGAAAACATCAAATAAATACATGCAGAAAAAAGAAGAACAAAATAAAAGAAAAAACACTCCAGAATTCATTTCCCAAATACACAATCAAATTAGCTATTACATTAGAAGAACTCCATAATAACTCTTAGGGGGTCCTGTTCGACCTCGAACAGCTTGGAATTAAACAAAGTGTAATCTCAGGGGTTTTAATAGACAGTAAAGCTTGAGGTTCTGAATCTGGGAGCCTCATACAAGAGCCTGGTCCCTAACGGGACTGCATTTGCTCCCGAGAGCATAGTCCTTTGTGGCATATTTTCATATGCCTGGAGACTTGGTGTTACTAGAGTGTTTGATGGGGTTTGGCATCTCTTAGTAAAGTTATCTCTGAAGTCTATTCAAATGGAATCATGTACATGAGTTTCCTGGCCATGAATCCTAGTTCATAGTGTTACTTGCTCCCTTGTGATGAATAAGCACCCCCTCTCTACTCGAATCCAGTGGATGCTCCTGTTTAAGAGGGCATCCTTTGGCTCGTGGGGGTTTGAGGCCAGCTTGGGAATGGTGGTTTGAGGCCTGCTTGGGAACCTTGTGTAGAAATAGTGACCCTCTTAGAGCCGTGGGCCTTCTGTTAGTAACAGATGAGATACGGAGGACTCAAACTGGCCCAGTTATGGCCCCTCCGAGTGCAGTGATAGCCCTGGGTATCTTTACTTTCTTGTAACACAGGGAATGTGTCAACAGCGAGGTGGGGGAGGGGGATGTGTTTATACCAATGCCATAATTATTAGTATCTGGCTTGAGCAATCCCTCATTGCACACTGGTTTGGTTGTGAGGGGTATGCTGGGTTAAAAATCATTGTTAGAACCCGTGCCACCCTGGGTGGCAAGTGGGTTATTTGTATCTACTTCATGCACAGATAAGCCAGCTTCCTCCATTCTGTCTCAGGCCCTTCCCTCCTGTCCCTGGCCCTTCACAAGCCCCTCTTTGCACGCTCGCCTGCCTCTGCCCACCAGTTCTATTAAATAGGTGACTAGGTTTCAAAGAGTCAAGGGTTCAGCCAACACCATACTGCATTGGCAGGCACTGGGCACCTCCCACCTCCACCTCCCTCATAAAAGGGATTCAAGGGGATGTTAGCGCATGCTCACAGGGTAGGGGAGAACCCAGTAGACTTTTTCCAGGCACAGGATCTCCAAGTGCCCCCACCAGTGCAGCATATAACCCTGTTTGGTCCCACTGATTCGTCAAGGAATTTCTCAAAGGATTTTTCGATATTTCCCGCTGGTGAAGACTATTGCACTGGATGGGAACTCAACGTGGTTCTGACAAGGCTGATGGGGCCCCCTTCGATTTCCTTGTAGCCATCACCTATGCCAGAAGGGTAGGTGAGATCTAGGTCCTATCCTGCAAGCAACCATACCTGACTTTCTATGAATCGAGGGTGGTGCTCCGTATGCACTCCTCTTTCATGCCGAAGGTTCCGTCGGAATTCCACCTCAACAAGCTTTTGATGTTAGCTGTGTTTTTCCCGAAACCTCTGTCGCCGGCTGAAAGGGCCTTGCACTCGCTGGATGTTGCTCATGCCCTGAAGTGCTATGTGACATGCACAAAGGGCCTGATTCATAGAACGTTTTCCTATGGGGTTGCGCCATTATAAAACACTTCCATGAATCAGGCCCAAAGAGTTTTGGGAAGACCTCACTACTGTTTGTGAACTTTGGCCCTGTGAACCATGGGAAGGCATTGTCCAAGGCGACCATTTCAAGGTGGCTCTCCGGCTGTATCACGCAATGACATCGGTTGGCAAACCGACCGCTGCCCGGCCATCCGAGAGCCCATTCCACCAGAGCGATCACTGCGATGTCGGCCTTCCTGTCTGGGGTGCCCCTGCTGGACATCTGCAGGGCTGCTACATTGAGGTCCACGCACACCTTCACAGAGTTCTACTGCATCGACAGAGATTCCAGAGAGGAGTCCAGTGCTAGGCAATCTGTTTGCTTGAGGTGAGATTGTTCCGGAGGTAAGAATTAATTGCTTCTTTTTTAAAAAAAAATGTCTTTTATTTGATTTAATTGTATAAACAATTTTTCAGAAATAAGAACAAAGTTAATCCTATACAATCCAGTCCTTTTGAGGAGGAGATAAAACAGCAAAAGAATGAAGACTGGAAAGATAGATGAGAAAAGGAAAGCGACAGCACTGGAAATGTAAAACAGCCAAGTGGAAGTTCCTTCATGTCTTCTCCCAAATTGCGCCAGATCCATGTTTTTCATGAATGCTGCCACTCCGATCACACAACGAGTGTTATCACCACTTGTCAGTGCCGTCCACCAATTATCTTCACTGAATGTGGAGAAAGATGTCAGTATTTTGCCAAGAAACGCTGCTCTCGCAGACTGAGTCCCCTCGCAGTTTAGCAGAAGATGTCTGTTTCCACTTTTTCCAAATCTTTGCAATATCTGCACTTGCAGAGGATGACAATTTCCTTATGAATAATATTTTGTTTGTTTTTAGTTGATTTTATTCACTTTCATGGGCGACGTAGGGAATGATCTGGTCAAACTGTATTTGTTTGTGTTCTCTCCAGTGATTATCCAGTCTTGCTCGAACAGTTTCTTAGTCACCTTATCAGGGTTTGTTAGAAGTAGTTCAGCAGAAATGTCTAGATCTTTCAGTAGGTTGATGTTTTGCGTCTTCCAGTCTGTCAGAGCTCGGTTTTTACCAGCTTTCATTTCAAAATTGACCAGCTCCAGTGCCTTTGGTTTAACGTTTAAGAGCACTTTTCGATACACCATCAGCGTGCTTCTCTCTTTGATTGATCTCAATGATGAGAGACATAATTCTCGTCTGATGAGAGGCATGGGTGTAGTTTGTGCCAAACCCAATACTCTCCTCCAAAAATAACTCTCGAATTTAATCCAGATCTTTACAGTTAGTAGAAACATAGCGTCAGTCCCATAAAGCATAGATGATACCACCTTGGACTTTTAAAAGTTAATTACAGCAATGAGGGAAAATCTACCATATGTTTTTTGACTGCCATCACTTGGTTCGTTAAGGTTATCAGTTTTGCCCACATCGAGTCCTGCATTGCTGCACTCTACAGGACTACTGCTCATCATGACTCCCAGATATTTGAAGGTATTTACTTTTTCTTCTTTTAAACCTTCTACAAACCAGTTTACCTTTGCTTGTTTTGTTCTTGTGGTTGTCTCCTAAAACATCACTTTAGTTTTAGTTGTATTCAGGGGCAAGTTGTTTAGTTTCAGATAAGTCACCAAATTATTCAGCTGCCTCTGGAGGCCTATTGGCGTCACCATCAGAATGATGTCGTCTGCGTATAAAAGGCGTGAAACCATAGTTCCTCCGATTGTTGGTGGAAAACCTCTGACATCATCTTCTGTGTCTGCGTAGTCAGCAATGTATGCTTTGTATAATGCAGGGGCCAGTGGGCAACCCTGTTTAACCCCTCTGGCCATGCTGATTTCCTTAGACAGAAGGTCCTCTTGACTAAGCCTTACTTCATTGTTGTATAAGGCTTGAATCGGGCCCAATATTGAGACAGGACAGTTCTTGGTGTCCAGTTCTTTCCATAGCAATTCCCTGTTGACCTGGTCGAATGCCTGGACCAGGTCAACGAAAGCCATGTAAGCTGTCTGGCCAGCCTGGAGAACCTTTGCTTTGATTGTACTAAGCAAGTGTATATTGGTTGTCGTTCCTGCGTTTTTAACAAAACCCGTCTGAAATGGGTCGATGTAGTTCTCTGTCTTGAGCCAGGTTTGAAATGCTTCCAAGGCCAGCCCACCAAAGATTTTCCCGATGACGTCAAGGAGTGATATAGGGCGATAATGACACAGATCTTCTCTATCACCTCGCTTGAAAATTGGCACAGCGATTGCTTTTTGCCAAGATGGTGGAATGGCTTGTTCCTGATTGCAGTTCTTAAAGATTTTGCTGATGAAGCAGGCCCATGTGTCCGGGTGTTGTTTTAAGTCACTATTTGATATCCCATCTGGGCGGCGAGCCCTAGAATTGTTTAGCTTCTTAATTTTGGCCACAATCTCTTCCTCATCACAGGGAATGTTCCAAGTTTGTAAACTCCTTGCTTCTCGGCTCACAGATGGGAATGTCCCGTGTGTTTCGTTTACTATTGGACCATATACGTGGGTGAAATGTGTCACCCACATGTTTCACCAACACTATTTTGTAGTGCATTATTAGAACTCCTTGGTTTTTCTGCCACCTATTGTTTTCAACATTGTTTCTGAGTCCAGTTGGTATAGACATCGGCGCTGTTGGAGTATCCAGGACTTGTATTCTTTTTGAGCCCGTTTCCATCTTACTTTTTTTTCCAAGGTGTCAGATTTCTTTAATACTTTTTTTATTTTTCTCAAAATTCCTTTTCTTATTACCACTTTGGAGTTATACGTGTGTAGATGATTTATGAGTCGCGTTTTGTTCTTTTTTCTTTTCTGTGTGTATGTTGTTAAGAGAGGGGTATGATCCACTTCCCTCTTATGATCTTTAGAGTTCTTGGTGCTTTTGTAGCTGCCGATTGTGTAGCTTTCTGAGATTTGTTTGATTGAATTCTCCGTGAGTTTCAGGCGTGTGCCTCCCCCACCCACTTCTAGTTCAGGTCAAAACATTGTTGAGGTTTTTGAGGGGCAGCCCATCCTCTGATTAACAGACTGTGATTGCTGTTTAGAGTTTTTTTCTACTCTAAAACAGTCAATCAGCCCTAGAAGCTCTTTGGACACGTATGTATGATCGGTGGTTACAGATTGGCCTGCCCGTTGCCATGAGGGAATCCCGGCGTTAGCTTTTGTTTGGAGTCAGTGCAAATTGTGCAGGTCTCGTACCACCATTGTGTTCTCTAACAACCTGCCTCGTTCAAGGATCAGTGAGGATTTGGCCAGGTGTTCCCTCTAGTTTCCAATCTCTGGGCAGGTGGCATTAAAGTCTCCATTTATTATTGTATGATTGTACAGTTGTTTTGCACTAGCTTCGTCCAGGATAGTGTCCATGGTTTCCAGGTAGGCTTTGTCCGAGATAGATTTGGGGTTCCAATATGTGTTAAATCATTAGGATCATCTCCTCCTTTTCCTTGGTTTGCGTTTCATCTAAGTATTTCCAGGTGATTATAAAAGCCTGGAATAAGTAGGATGAGTGGATCAGTTCTGCTACCCCCAGGCCACTGTCGGAGCGTATTGCCGTCAGTAGGCCTGCCGTTGGACGTCCAGCGGAGCCCCTCCTTGCAGGTGTATTGATTATCATGTATCCGTCCATCTGTGGTTTGTTGAGCAACCACGTTTCCTGGAGACAAAGGATGTCAAATAGGCCCAAATTAACATCACTCTTCGCAGTCAAATGTCTGAAACTTCTGGTGTTCCACGAGGCCATGTTAATATAATTCTTTTGAATTACAGGAAGTGCGTAGACTTTTGACAACGGGTCCCCAATTAGATCTCTCAGCACTGTTTGTGATTGATAATTTTTCTGCTGTGACTGAGCTGTGGAAGATGTCCATGTTTCTGGAGATTTGTTGTTATTGTCCTTTCGTCGTGATGTACAATGCTTCTTATCATTGAACGATGTAGGTGCTTGTTCCAAAGTGCTTTTTAATTTTTGAGCAGGTCCCTTTGGTCACCAAGCTGGCCGAGAATTAATTGCTTCTGTTGAGCCTTGCTGCCTCCCTTGGTTGTCTAATGTTGTACTGCTATGTATTTGTTATTCATGAGCATGTGAATCCATGCCAGACCCCATGCTAGAGAAAGTTTAAGTTACTTACTTTTAACTATTGTTCTAAATGAAAGTGAAACAGTTGTTTCTTTTACCAAGGATTGCCAGCCTGACGACAGGGTATGTTCATGAGCATGTGAATCCATGCCAGACCCATGCTGGAGAACAATAGCTACAGCTAAGTAATATAAACCTTCAGGCTGTTTGGGTTGTCTTGGTGATTTGGATCCTGAAGGAGAGTTTGCTGTCGATATTGCATTTGAGTCATGTGGCATTAGTGGAGATTTAGCATGGAAAGCTCTCTAGTTTTATCTCTCAGAGCCATGACAAATTGAATGACGATCAATTTGATTTTTGTACGGTTCAGTCAGGCCCTTGACATCAATGCCTGATGAGGAAAAACATTCTCTGAGTTGGTAAATGATTTTTATTTTGAAGACTTCAATTTTGGATGGTTATCATGAGCCGGCCAATGAATTCATAGTCTGTGGTTGTAGACCGGACAGACCAATGGCACTACATGCAGACAAAAGATCACCGGGAAGAGTATTAGCCAGTCAGATAGCACAGCAAGTAAAGCGCTCGCTTTGACATCCACCAATTCAGGCAAGACCAAACTCAGCCTTGTATCCTTCCGAGCTCGATAAATGAGCACCATACACCACGGATAATTATAAATAGCGCTCAAATGCCTGAGGGTTCGTAGCGCTATATAAATGCAAATTATTATTGATTATGTTACCAGTAACCACTGGGATCTTGATTGGCAGGCCTACAGGTGTTCATATGGGTTGGTTGGGTAGAAAGAGCTAAAACAATCTAGAATGGTGTCATCAAATCCCATGCTTGCTGAAAAAATTGTAATCTGGTCCTAAGTTTGAAAATAAAGTTTGAAAGGTATATGTTTGATTGTAAAGGTTTGAGATAACAAACTTTGAAACAAGTAGTTAAAGAATAGGGCACAAGTTAAAAAATGCACATAACACCAGTTGGAAAAACAATATAAGAGCGAAGGCATGGGGTGGAAAAAATAAAAGGGTAATGGAGGATATCCAGCTTTTAAAAGAAAAGACACACTCCAGAAAAGAAAAGAAAGCATGGAGTATGGAACGAAAAAGCCTAACACTAAGGCAAAAAACTCTGCTGTCATGACCACTGCACCCCTAGTCTAGAGTTTATTTTGCCTCATAACTATGGAATTTCTATCCCGCAGGGGATGTTACTGGATCCTTTGCACAGCAACAGAACTAATTAAAGTGAATGAAAGAGTAACAGGGAGTGGGCTCTGCCCCTTCACTACACCTGTCGGCCCTTATTCGGTCAAACATAACAGACACTTTAGCTAAGTTAGGGATGCAAGAAAGGGGCTATGGACAAAGAGCACACTTCTCACTATGGTGAGTAACGTGTACATATTCCTGTGTAGTGCACCCTTTCCTTAATGCTTATGGGTGATTCCAAAGCAAAACTGATTGTTGCAAGGATGGATCTATTCCCTTCAATCACCCAAACAGCTAACACCTGTTGAATGAGAGAACAACTACTGAGGCTTCTTTGGCTCTCTCTCCATATGCATGCAACTCTTTGGGCTGGAACCTTTTGGATCTAATAGGCCTCTACAGTGCAAGAAAGATTTGAAAGTCCTAAAGAAGACTTTGTTGTTTGTTTCCCTGCTATTCTCTATCTATGTTACCTTCTCACAATTACCCTTTGCCTTTTTCGTCAGGGTTTACCAGACACATCATCAGTAGGTTGTTGAATAAATTATTAGCATTTAGTGGTAAAACATCTCACCAAAGGTACTGTACTGTCAATAGAATACCACACTGTATCTTTTGTTACATTTCTACTTTGCGATATGTGGTAAAGTGCTTTACAGTTCATTTATGTATTCTAAGATCTTTTTCCAGCACTCTCTCGTTGCACTTGTTGAACTTAAAAAAAACATGGTGATGCTCTTTAAAGGGAAATACACACATACACTCTCTCTCTCTCTTTCTCTCTCTCTCTCTCTCTCTATATATATATATATATATATATATATATATATATATATATATATATATATATATATATATATATATATATATATATATATATATATATTCTGAGGCTTGTGGAATCTGCTTAGATCACATGCTGTGCATAGGCCGACATCTAGTGGAAGCTGCGGAGTATTACAGTTTGTTTTTCGAAACTCGAAAATGGGCGTCGACACAGGCGTGCCAGTAATACTATCCCTAGTGTGACGTCCACTGTACCCAAGATCCCTCACGCGTCTGGGATCCTCAGATTGTTTTTTTCCGCCATACTGGTCGGAAGCATCTTGCGGAGTCCCCTGGCCTTAGCCATACTTTTGCTAATTATTGCAATTAATATTATTTATCATCCTTCCCCACCCCAAACGTCGACACTCGACGACGGCTGGAGAAGATATCGACCGTCGGCTGCTGCACGACGGATCAGGGCCTCGGAAGGCCGCTGGCCTCGGCCCGGGCCTAGTAGGCCGCTGGCCTCGGCCCTGCAAGTAGGGAGAGTGGGGGGTGGTACATACTCTTCACTCTTGATATATAGGTACACCTTATATATTTCCTACACTTACCAGCCCGCTGCCTCAAGGTGCGTATGGAGGGTACCCCTTTCCAATTCTGCCCCAAGTGCAACCGCAAATACCCTTGGGTCAACAGGCACGCCACGTGCAATCTCTGCTTGCCGAGGGACCACCCCGAAGCGAACTGCAGAGCGTGTAGTAGGTTTAAACCTAAAACACTTAAGGACCGTTCGACAAAGCGTTGGGCCCACCACGCCAGGCAGGCAGCCATGGCAGCGGAGGGCGCCTTCAGCGATGGCAGCGACGCCGTACTTTCGGACGGCGAGGGCATTACGGCGTCGAAAGACTGCCGAGCGCAGGTCCCCGACCTCGGAAGGTTGTCCGGCAGGGCGGCTATGGGGAAGACCCCCGGCGACGCAAGCGCTACACACCCTACACACACTAAACACACTAAGTCCAACTGAACCTCGACGACGTCGACTTCTCGGAAAGAGGCACGGATAGAACGGTCCGACTCGGTGTCCTCTGGGCGCTCTCGATCGAGATCGCCTCATGACGCAAGGCAATCATCCACTCTTGCCAAGAGTGCCTCACTCCCTAGATTAACGGAAGTTCGATCGTCGGAAGACGAAGACGACTTCCACCCCCAGGCCGCGCTCCAAGAGACCGAGAGCGCAGTTAACTCCAGCGAGGCCCCACGCTCGAAGCAAGATACCTCTCCCGACCCTCGGCGCCAGGCGTCGAAAGTCTCTGGGGCCTCCAAGGGGCAGGGAAAACATTTCTCCACGCACGGGGAGGGAGGGAAACAGCGGAAAGCTCAGCCTTCCACTCCTGTAAGACCATCCTTCCACCCCAAGCAGACAGATAAACATAAATCTACTGGGACATCAACATCAAGCAAGGGTACCCTTGATAAGCCCTCTAAGTTGCCTACTAAACTCATACCCTGTTCCAAAGAATGGTCCAGTGAGGACATAGACAGGGTCATGTCAAGGATGTCTTCCTTAACTGATTTTTATGACAAAAACCCAGAACATTTCCTTTCGTATGACCCTCATGGGGCCACACCCTCAGGCTCCTCTGATCCTATCCCCCTAAGTAAAAAGGCCCGGGTCGAAAGACCTGACCCCTTCGAGGTGCAGCCTTACTCTACTCCATACTCTACTCCACACCCCAGATACCAAGGACAACCTTTCCCTGAAGGGGACCAGGAGTTTACAATTATGGAGGAACGAACCGGGTCTGAATACTATGCGGAGGATGAGGACCTGGAGGAGGTAGAAGATGAGCAGGAAATTTACAGAGTAGATTCCCCGGTAGAGAGCGAAGCCCCAGTTACCGACTCGCCAGTTGATAACCAACCCCTCCTTAATGAAGTTCTTGCTCGCGCAGCAGAACATTTTCACATCGACACCCACGGTGTACAGGAGGAAAGGGACTTCGCAGAGGAGTTGGTGGGAGAGAGGAGGCCGGTCGCTCAGACCATCCCTATCCTTAAATCCATCCAACGTAGAATAGATCCATCCCTGGTGAATCCTAACCTCACCAGAGCCGTCAACCCCAGAGTCGAAAAACTTTTTCGGGCAGCCCAGTCTGACCCTCTTTATATAAGAGGTCATCTTAAACCAGACTCTCTAGTGGTTACCAACACTCGGAAGAGGGCTGGGACACCCTTATCGTCGTCTGAAGCTCCTCCCGACAAGGAGAGCAAAAGACTGTACGGGTTTGGCAGGAAGGTAGCCTCAACGTCCGCCTACCAAGCAAGGATTGCAAACTCCACCACCCTGTTGGCAAGTTACAACTGCCATCAATGGGAAGAGGTCGCGGCGCTCATAGCCTCTGCTCCTGAACCGTTAAAGGGCCAGTTGGCTCGGATCTCGGCAGAAGGGAGAGCCGTGTCTGGTTGCATCTTAAAAGCAACTTCCGACGCTGCAGACAACGCAGGAAGATTGATAGCAGAAGGTACTGTTATCAAGAGACATGCGTGGTTACGGCAGTCGGGGTTCAAAACAGAAACCCAGGCTTCATTAATAGACAAGCCGGTGGAACCCGATCTATTGTTTGGGAAAGCCGTCGAAGACTCACTTAAGAATGCCAAGGACAAGTACGAGACTCTCAAATCCCTGGGCCAGCTTACCAACAAACCCCCAAACCAGAGGGGGAACAGTAATTTTCGTCGCCCACGCGGCCAAAATTCACAAAGAGGCAACTATGCCCAAGGACAGGGTACACAATGGAACAACAACCAGCAGTCTACCCAAAGTTACAGCAAGGCTAACAAGAGAGGTCGTGGAAGAGGCAGAGGCAGCCCCAACAAGGGAGGTGGCACGCCTCCGCCAAAGCAGTGACGCTCAGTTCAGGGTCCCTTCTCACGCAACCCCAGTAGGGGGACGCATTTCCAACTTCACCCAGGCTTGGGAAGGGATCACCTCAGACAGATGGGTGCTGTCAACAGTGTCCACAGGATATTGTATAGAATTACTGCAGCGTCCCCGGAACCACCCTCCACGACAAAGAATACACTCCTTAGAACATCAGAAGATCCTTCTCGAGGAGATCGCCATTCTGCTAGAAAAGGACGCGATAGAACTCGTCCCAGGACACCAGGTAAACAAGGGTATCTATTCAACTTACTTCCTTGTGCCAAAGAAAGATTTGACAATGCGCCCAGTATTGGACCTACGGCCTGCCAACAAGTATGTCAAGCCCCAAAAATTCCGTATGACCACGCTACAAGAGGTAATCCCCCTCCTAAAAAAGGGGGACTACATGGCAACCTTGGATATGAAAGATGCTTATTTTCATATTTCCATGCTCCCAGCGCACAAAAAATACTTGCGCTTCAAAGTGGACAGTCGCCACTACCAATTCAAGGTACTGCCCTTCGGGATAGCTTCAGCACCAAGGGTATTCACCAAGGTACTGGCGGTGGCAGCTGCACACCTACGCAGGGAGGCAATCCCAGTGTACCCTTATCTGGACGACTGGCTCATAACGGGGGAAACCCCAAGAATTTGCAGGTCAAACATTCAGAGGACTATCGACCTCCTCCACGAATTAGGCTTCTCTATCAACGAGAAGAAGTCAAGTCTGGTGCCAAGCACCTCAAAACAGTTCCTAGGAGCAATCCTAGATACTCAGAAAGGGTTGACCTTCCCCTCGGAAGAAAGAATTCGGAATATACTACTGCAAATTCCACATTATCAGTCAGGTCAACAAATAACGGTACGCAAAGCAATGCGGTTACTGGGCATGATGGCGTCATGTATTTACCTGGTCCCCCACGCGCGTCTGCGCATGCGTCCCATGCAGGAATGGTTGGCGAAACAGTGGTCTCAGGCAAGTGGTCAGTGGGACGATCTAGTGGTCGTTTCGCCAAAACTCGTACAAAGCTTACACTGGTGGACAAAAGAGAATCTCGCAAGGGGAAAACCCTTTTACGATCCCGAAGTACAAGCAGTGGTAACTACAGATGCTTGCCTGACTGGGTGGGGAGCTCACCATCTCCACCACACAGCTCAGGGTCTCTGGTCTCACTCAGTAGCCAAGAACCACATCAACCTGCTAGAGCTTCTGGCAGTATTCCGAGCGCTTCGGGCGTTCGAGCCCCATCTACTAAACTTGTCGGTGCAGATCCGGACGGACAGCACGACAGCCATGTTCTATCTGAACAAACAAGGAGGGACTCGTTCGCCAAATCTGTCCAAGCTTGCCCAGAAAATCTGGATATGGGCACTCAGACGGAACATCTTCCTATCAGCACAACATGTTCCAGGGGAGCTCAATTCCCTAGCGGATGCCCTAAGCAGAGACTCCCTCCCAGAAGAACACGAATGGGTCCTTCACAGAGAGATCGTAGAAGATCTCTTCTCTCAGTGGGGTTTCCCCACTATAGACCTATTCGCCACAAGCGAAAACAAACAATGCCCAGGATTTGCATCCAGGTTCCCCCAGCCACACTCCCAAGGGAACGCCCTGTGGATGAACTGGTCAGGGATGTTTGCGTACGCTTTTCCACCAACTCCTCTCATCAGGAAGGTGGTGTACAAGATGAACAAGGAATCGATGACGCTCATCCTAGTTGCTCCCATGTGGGCGAGACAACCATGGTTTCCACACCTACGCAGGATGGCGCTGTGCGAGCCCATCAAACTCCCAGCCTGGTACAACCTACTGTCCCAGCAACAAGGTCAAACAGTGCACCAGGAACCCAACTCAATGAACCTGGCAGCATGGCTCCTGAGGTCATAGAGTTTGGGCATCTCAATTTACCACAGAGGTGTATGGACATCCTAAAAGAATCCAGGAAACCAAACACAAGGCACTGTTACTTTGACAAGTGGAAGAGATTCGTTATTTGGTGCCAGAATAAACAAATCAACCCAGTTGATTGCACTCCTTCCAACGTAGTAACATACATGCTCCACCTGCTGGACGCAGGTTTGGTTTTTAACTCTCTGAAAGTACACCTGGCAGCCCTCTCGGCTTACACCACATCCCATAACAAAGTATCGTGGTGGAAAGTACCAGTAGTTAAAGCCTTCATGGAAGGAGTAAAGAGACTTCACCCTCCTATTTCGAACCCACCGCCAGGATGGGACCTCAATGTGGTGCTAGCTAAGCTCATGGGCCCCCCTTTCGAACCCATGCATAAAAGTAGTCTCAAACACCTGACTTATAAAACGGCCTTCTTAGTAGCCATTACCTCCATAAGAAGGGTCAGTGAAATTCAGGCTCTGTCAGTGCAGGATCCTTTCTTTATTATCCACAAAGACAAACTGGTTTTACGCACACACCCTAGGTTTTCACCTAAATTCATATCTAAATTCCATGTAAACCAGTCCATCGAGCTTCCGGCTTTCTTCCAGAACCCGCAAAGCTCGGCTGAGGTGAAACTACACACCCTTGATGTGCGTAGGGCGGTCCTCTACTATGTAAATAAAACCAGACCGCTAAGAAAAACAGATCAACTGTTTGTCTCCGTAGCTACAGGCAGAGAGGGGGATCGCGTCTCTAAAGGCGCGATCTCGAAGTGGATTATCAACTGTATACAGCTGTGTTACTCTCTTTCTGGAAAAACTCTGCCTTTTACGCCAAGGGCCCATTCTACTAGAGGCATTGGTGCCACTCTGGCTTTCATTGCAAATGTTCCCCTCGACACCATTTGCAAAGCAGCTACTTGGAGCTCTATTCACACTTTTACTCAGCATTACTGCAGTGACACTCATTCCAAGACAGATACACAAGTGGGACAAGGGGTTCTAAGACACCTGTTTGCTCATGACCCTTCTCACATCCCACCTCCTTCTTCGGGTACTGCTCGCTAATCTATGCACAGCATGTGATCTAAGCAGATTCCACAAGCCTCAGAAGGGATACATTACTCACCGTAATCGTATTTCTGATGCTTGTATCTGCTTAGATTCACATGCGACCCACCCTTCTTCCCCTCCGAGAGAAGGCGCATGATTGCTTGTAGTCTTACCTTCCTGTCTATCTGCTTGGATTATCTGTACTCACGCTACTCCTCATGCTTCCTCATGTCAGAAAAAATACAATCTGAGGATCCCAGACGCGTGAGGGATCTTGGGTACAGTGGACGTCACACTAGGGATAGTATTACTGGCACGCCTGTGTCGACGCCCATTTTCGAGTTTCGAAAAACAAACTGTAATACTCCGCAGCTTCCACTAGATGTCGGCCTATGCACAGAATGTGAATCTAAGCAGATACAAGCATCAGAAATACAATTACGGTGAGTAATGTATCCCATATATATATATATATATATATGGTGAAGACATGGAGGAAAGCAAAACCGCACTCCAAGCATGAGGTCAGCAGGTCCCAATAAAAAAAATGACTAACTCGAATCTAATATACAGAAGGAGTTTAATTCATGATAAAAGAAGTATTAGGCAAAAAAACACACAGCAAAACAAAACAGGACGCCAGGGCAGTGTCCTGAACGACGCGTTTCGCGCTCCTCCGAGCGCTTGATCACGTTAGGGAGGCGTGAAAACGATCACAATACATATTGCAAGTTAGTCCTTTTCCCATGTTGCCTTGTATACAAGGACGAATCCAGTGGCAGAGTGAGCCGTTTTCTATTTGAGGTTAGTTGATCAAGTACTGTAAAGCAGGGTAATAGCACCTTTTATTACAGCACTTTGAAGCAGGCGAAATCCGGTATAAAGCACTAAATAAGAACTCACATTTTGTGTGTATGTGTGTGTGATTCATAAAACACAAATCTAGCTGGCAAAAAGGGCACTGTTCAGAGGGGGCACACACACAAGGTCACATGTAAGGGTGCAGGGCTAGCAGGGGATCTGGAGGGGCAGGGTGACAAGAGGAATTAGGGTTGACAGGAATGGTTGGAGTAATGTTCTTTGAAGTGTAGGGTCTTCAGGTCTTTTCTGAAATGTAGAATCTAGGGGGCCACTCTAAGTTGTTTGTTGTAATGTACATCGTTTTTGACATTAATATCTCGTGTTGATTCTTTATATTTGCATATTGTAGGGATATATATATGAGTACATATACATTCTTAATTCTGATCTCAAAGGTAAGTAAAAAAATGCAGCAGTTAGAAAATGTACTATTTGGTAGAAATCGCAGTTACACTTTTGGTATGCTTGGTTTCAGTAATATTAAGTAGACATTTTGCAAGTTGGCAGGTCATCTCTGTTTGTGGATGAGTGAATCTCTACATTCAAACCAGCAATTTGTGTGCTTTATGTAGGCCGTGTAATGGCCTGTTGTGGTACTGGAACCTATGTTATAGATTATGGTGTCATGAACACTTTTCCACCAAAAGACACCTATTAAGTGAAGTGGGTTAATGTGCTTTTGCCATATACTTCAGAAGCACCAATATGGCACACTGGCCATGTTCTCTATACGTAGAGTTGAAAGCATATCTGAATTGGAAGAAAATCACAACATGGTGAGACTTACTTTAAAGTTGCCGGAATGGTATCTTCAGTTTGTTATATTAACACACCATAATTGCTCTTTAGGAGCATTGTCATTTAAAGGATGGCTGCAGATACTACATGTATGTTCCGCAGTGTATTCATTGTCTGGAATTTAATTGACAGGAATATTTTCTTTGTTTTAGCAAGTTCATGAGGACATTTCAGGATCCTCTTGATAGTTTAAAGTTAATGTAACCATTCCTACACATGTATTCACTAAATCCCTTATGGCGGATGCACTGTGATTTTCATCTGGATTTCCTGTTGCATTTCTATACAGGAGAACCAATGCCTCAGTTGCATTTGTAATTCACTATGATGGAAGTATATGCTATGTATTAGCGGTAACA
Source organism: Ambystoma mexicanum (assembly GCF_040938575.1). Lineage (NCBI taxonomy): Eukaryota > Metazoa > Chordata > Amphibia > Caudata > Ambystomatidae > Ambystoma > Ambystoma mexicanum. The sequence goes on along the minus strand of NC_090935.1, from coordinate 1,143,027,546 downwards.
ATTGATAAGCAAATTGAAAGTAAAATTTGCAAAACAGCTGACTCCAGTGGTATTCTCACATTTTAAAGGCTCAAGATGGGTGAGGGCTCACTGTGTTCTGCATTCTTACTTGTTTCGTTTTTTTAAGCAGGTACAACAGGAAATGCTGATGTACTTTCATATTTTGAGGTTAATCTTTTGTAAGGTACTGGATACATCTGTGGGATGTATTGACCCACTCCGCTGTGCTATGCGGCATCACTCTGATAGTTATGGCACAAGAAACTACAACAATGGCGGCAAAACCCTTTTGCGTGGAAAAAACCTACAAAAACCGTGGTCTGCAACACAACAAAAAGATGCACAATCTGCTACCCATGGTGAATGTGTGTAGTGGGATAGAGCACACACTACAGAAAATGTGCCAGTGGGCTCTATGACCAGCAAGCAGAGTGCAGAAAGAGAAGCAGCGTTTTGCAAATAAAACTCCAAAATGTGCCTATAAAGGACATTTGCTTTATTGCTAAAAACTCCAAAATGCCTATACACAACACTTCTCAACATTTAAAATCTTGCTTTGTGCTAAAATTCATGTAATCTAATGAAGCATGGCGAATATATAAAGTCCTAAAGTGTAAAGAGTAAAACATTTCTTTAGAAAAACTGGATTGTCTGTAAACTGACAGCCCCTGTCAAAATCTGGGTGCAGTACCCTGGGCTACCTGTGAATGACAGCTGTCAGATGAGCTCCTGATGAAACTTCAAAGTATTTAAACTAAAAGTCTGCCGGATTAGCAAACATAAAAGAATTGTTGCTAAAAGGAATACAGATCTTAGTTATGTTTTTGATCCCACAGATTTAAAGCTAAGAAAGTAATGTATTTATGTGATTTGATGCAACAAGTTTGGTTTCTGCTGGATTTTTAATTAAGAATAAATTAGCCTAGCTGAGCTGCAACTCTTTGGAAGTGGAAAAACAGGTTTCTTCAAAGGGGAGTGGAAATCCTCTTATCAGAAACTCACTGGGAGATGATAATTGTGGGTTAGCCCAGACATTTGTCTACAGAAAGAGAATTAACAATAGCAGAGCCTTCAGCCCAGGAAACAGAGGTGTGAAAGGGGTCTTAAACTGCTCCTGGAAGGAACTCCCCAAGGGAAGGAGTTGCTCCTGGACTGCAGGGAGAGACAAAGGGGCAGGACCATTTGCTGTTAAGCATGAACAATGATCAATTTTTAAAGACTCATAACTTGTGATTCAAAGTAGTGAAAAATATAAAAATAACACATCTATTAGTCTAATTTTTGGCTGCACGTTTTAAGAGGCGGTAGAAATGTGTAACATATTCTGGACAGGAATGGCAATATATGTGGTTTTATGTGAAATGTGTTAATGCTAATATTGTGAAACTTTACACACACATCCCTATGGTAAACACACATTTGTGGAAAGTTGCAGAAAGTTTGGAAATTGTGTTCATGGCAAAAAGGACAAAATTCTGTAGAAAGATGAACCAAGATCCCACAGCTGTGGGATTTGAGAAGCAGCTACTACATAAAATATGGAATCTTTGTGTGGGATTTGTGTAAAGGTGACCAATGTAGAATGGTAGAATTTATAATAAAGTATTTTTGACCACATTTGGTGTTTTGCTCAGTCAATTCCAAAGACAATTTCAAAGCCATTCTGACAGCTGAAAAGTCAATTCCGTTTTTTTCTTGTGTTTGAAGGGGGAAGGTGGGAGTGATTTTCTGTTTGATTTGTGCTATTCCTGAATACCTGCTCTCTCCTCACATCTATTTAATTGCCTATTGGGAGGTTGAGGGGTGTTGCAGGGAGAACCCCTAACCCAGTCCTCATTTCCATTGCCTTATGTTAGCGGGATTTAGGGTTGCCTACCGATACTGCGTTAAAATCATGTGCTGCCTGCCGCCCTGTGTACCTTAGTCAATTTGCAATGTTTCACATCTAGGTGCTGCCTGCCCTCTGTACTTTAGTCAATTTGCAATGTTTCACATCTAGGTGCTGCCTGCCCTGTGCACTTTAGTCAATTTGCAATGTTTCACATCTAGGTGCTGTCTGCCCTGTGTACTTTAGTTAATTTGCAATGTGTCGCATCTAGGTGTTGCCTGCCCTGTGTACTTTAGTTTAATTGCCAAGCCTTATATTTAGGTGTTGCCTGCCTTGTGTACCCTAGCCTAAATTTAGATGTTCCAAATTTAGGGCCCTGGTCAGCTAACATTCCTGCCACCAGTGCTGCTACCAGTACCGATCATGTGTTCACTAACCACCATCGTACTTGCATGCACCTTGACCCTTCCCAACATTGTATTACGGCTTAACATGGTACCCCAGCTACCTCAGCTACCTAACGTGCCATATTCAACTATGCCCATTACCAAGTCCTCTTACCCAGATACTTACAACCCTCAATCACTGCAATGTGCCAGTCTCCCTCGATCCACTATCGATCGGAACTTAGGACTTGGAGCTAGACTAGCTGAAATCTATGAGCCCCTGGCCCGCTCACTGCCCACCTCGCAGAACGCCAGAACTCTACTCATTTCCTCTATTAAAAAATCAAACTTGCCCCAAAACTCCAACCCTAGACCCTCACGCAACTCCCCTACACATGATACCCCTGATCTCACATGGGACAAGGGAGTCACTACCACAAACATAACTAGCCCCAAAATAAAAGGAGCCTTGATCAACGCCAGATCATTAGTAGCTCACGCTACAGAGATCGCTGACTTGATCCTCAAAGAAGACCTTGACCTTCTAGCCATTACTGAGACTTGGCTGCACCCAGCAGCAGGTCCTATGCTTATGCTGACAGTCCCAGACAACTACTCTATCTTGAGACAGGACCGCCCTAATACTAGAGGAGGAGGTGTTGCCATCATTCACAAATGTAGTCTTACCATGAGTCTGGCAACACCTACAGAGGTCACATCATGCGAAACACTTTCAGTAAAAGTTCCACTCACCAACACCCAAACCCTTAACATCCACTTGATCTACCGCCCGCCAGGCCCCATTGGCACCTTTGATGAAGATATTAACACTATCCTCTCCAGTAACCTTACTAGCTCCACCCAGGTCCTCACCCTGGGCGACTTTAATATGGGCTACAATGATCCTGATGACCACGCGCCAGCACTATAGTCAACACACTCACAGAACTAGGCTTTACGCAAAGAAGTACGCCACCAACACACTCCAGAGGTAGAACACTCGATTGGGTGGCTGAGTACAACTGTCTAGCGAATATTACCAATACCTCAGCACTAGCCTGGATCGACCACGACCTGGTTTCGTTCATGCTCTCGACTGACAGACCCCCACCCATTATCAGGACCCGCCCAGCCTCACAAGAAATAAGAAGAATATGATAGCTGAAAGACTCATCCCGCACCTACTTCCCACACTCAACGCACTCCCAGACAACCTGGACCCTGAGACCTTGGTCGAAGAATATAATAAGATCATGGCTACCTCACTGGACCAAATTGCCCCCCTCAAATTGAGAACAAACAGACCGAATACGCACCTAAACAAATGGTACACACCATTCCTTAAAAATTTAAGACAGCAAAAAAGGAACTGTGAGGCTATCTGGAAAAAATCCCCCTCAGCTGCAAACAAACTTAAACTCTCCAAACTAACTACACTTTATAAAAAAGAAATCTACCTGGCTAAATGAACTTCCTACGACTCCCGCATATCCCAGGCTAAATCAAACATGAAGGAACTATTTGCCATCCTTAAAGAAGTAGAAACCCCCATAACACCTCCTGACACCTGTACGAAAGACAAAAATTGGTGCGAAGAAATCCAAAACGCCTTAGCAAACAAAACTGCGACCCTTCAAAGTAAAATCGCCTGTAAAAAAGCAACCCTCAAGGACACTCCTCCCTCAAAAACACTAGATAAGCCCATGCCCACAGATCTCACTCGTTTCAACTTCTCTAAAGTCACGATTCTTGAAGTAGAAAAAATCATCTTATCCCTGAAACCCTCCAACTGTCAGGGAGACCTGTGCCCGGCACAGCTCATCAAGGATGCTGCCCGTGATCTCTCCCCCTTCATCACAAAACTAATTAATGCCTCCTTCACCACTGGCTCCATCCCCACTAATTTGAAACAATCCTGGGTACTTGCATTACTAAAAAAAACCCACACTCGACCCAGCCACGCCCACAAACTACAGACCTATAACGACCGTCCCCTTTCTTCTAAAAATCCTGGACAAGGTTGCCTATGTACAAATTCGGAAGTTCCTGGAAGAACACCATCTACTAGGTTCCAGACAATCAGGGTTCCGCCCTCAACATGGGACTGAAACTGCTCTCAAAGACTTGAAAGCTTAGATTGATACACTTAGGGATAACGGCCAAGTTGCCCTACTCCTTCTTCTCGATCTGTCTGCAGCTTTCGACCTGTTCGGTCATTCTGTCCTCTGCACACATCTCCACACATCAGCTAATTTCTCTACTGAGGCTATCACCTGGATTACCTCCTTTCTCAACGGCAGAACCATGAGGGCCTTTTCACCAACTGCGGCAGCAGACCCTATACCGATCACTTGTGGCGTCCCGCAGGGTTCCTGCGTCTCTCCCACATTGTACAACATATTTACCAAGCCCCTTTTCGATGATTTGGATCATCTCAGTATCACCTATACTAGCTATGCAGATGATACCCAGATCCTCCTTCCGCTTTCTGAAGATTATGGAAAGGATTTAGCCTTGCTAAATAGGGTGTACATAATCATCCAGGCATGGATGGCTACACATGGACTATGCCTGAATGATGATAAAACGGAACTCATCACCCTAGGCACCACGGCTAGCTTAAAGAAACTTGGCCCTGCCTACAACTCCTTCTTGATCGATGGTAACAACATTAGGGTTGCACAAGAGGTCAAAACTTTGGGTTTCTACCTGGATTCTAATTTCTCCTTCAGAAGACAGGTAAGCTCCCTAGCGTCCTCCACGGCCTATACGTGCAAATTAATCCGCACAGCCAAACCATTTCTGACCAACATTAGCTGCCCTACCCTCGCTAGAGCCCTTATACTGTCCCGCCTGGACTACTGCAACGCCCTCTACCTGAGATCCTCCAGGGCTACCACCAGCAAACTTCAAACCCTCCAGAGCAATGTCCTCAGAGCGGCCCTGGGCATCTCCAGAAGAGAGCATATCTCAGGATTCAACCAACAGAATAACTAGCTCTCCATTAACAATAACATTCTTTTAAAAACTGCATCGCTCACGCACAAATCCCTCAATAACGCTGCCCCTATCTACCTGATTGATAGATTCCATAGACAGTCCTCCCTGAGACCCACTAGATCTGCCTACAAAGACTGCCTCTCTGTCCCCAACTTCAAACGCGCCACCATAGGGGGTAATAGCTTCCCAGTGAAAGCAACCAAACTGTGGAACTCCCTACCGCCCAATCTCAGAGTGGAATCCCAGAACTTGCGATCCAAGGTTGTTGCATGGCTGAAAACGTAGGACGTCACTAACTCTGCCCACTGATAGGCCTACTTTCATGCGACCAGTATGTACACACAATGTAACCACGTGTGCCCACTTGTCTATATGTTTATAATATCTCTGTACTTCATTGTTGAAATGTATATATTATCATTGTACCCTACTATTACTCTGTATACTCTATGACCTGTAACCAAGCTTCGCAAATTCTTGTAAAGGCTGCGCCCTGATACCCCTGGGTATGCTCGCGCATTATAAATAATAAAACAAACAAACAAACATAGGGCCATCCATTTCAAACCAAACCAAAAGTATTATTTTATGTGCTGCATTTGCTTTTGTGCTCATTACTTGATTCCTATTGTATTAAAGATATTATTTAGTGTTCTGTCACCCCATTGGGGATTGTTGTTTATCTATTAAAATATATTTTGATAAAATTCTAAATACATAAATAAACATTTACCTTTGCAAACTAGCCTGATTCCTGGTTCAGTGTGACGGAGGGGGAGGTCCTCAGGAGAAGGGTGTGATATGAGTGGTATATCGTTCAGACTATTGAAATTATGGATAAAATAAATAAGGGTTTCATTTGTGCACTACATGCTGAGCGTGACTTGGGCGTGTCCCAGATTGAAATCACTTGCACAACTCCCAAGTGCAGGGTGCATAAAGTGAGAAGTATTTTGTACTTCACAGCACAAGTGATGTCAACATTGACTTTGCTTGCATTAACATTTGGTAGGAGGGGTGCTGTGAGTGTATGTACATACAAGAGTGCCCCGTAGCTCATACCTGATTTGAAGACTTTGTGACATAGCTGCAAATGCATGATCAGGGCTAAGAACTGTAACTGCATGTGCAAGACAAGGAAAATAATGTTCTCACCTTACATGCATGCCTTTGAAAAAAAGGAAACATTGTGGTGTACAGGCATTTCTTTTGTTTCATGGAGTTTGCTAAATTTCACAATGACATTGGATGTCATCTTGATTTACTAAACTATGGTCTGTGTCCACGGTGCACCTTCGGACTTAGAACATGGTTTGGTAAACTCTGCGTTTGTAGCAAAGAGACCATACATTTTCTAAACTGGCTGTGTTGGACACATTTTTTTATTTGCTTTACACAAACAATGGGTTTTTGATGCATACAGAGTGTTGTGCCATACACATTTAATTTGCCCTTATATTTCATGCAGATAATGAGTTGATTTCTTTCTGAAGCATACTTTCAATACATTGTGCACAGACTGTCAGTGTAGACATCAAGCACACCTAGTGAACATTTTGCTGTTATCTGGGCCATTATCTGAAGACCTGTTTGTTTTCCAAACAATTTGCTGACAAGTCTACTTTTTAAGATTGTTTTTTCATGCAGAAAGTACATCAATTCTGATATTTTGGAGTATTTGAGGCTAGTTTTTGTCCGTGGCCTTGCATATATTCTGCACTATTTCTTTGTATTGGAAGTGAACCCAGAGTACATTTCCCTTGCTGCCTAAATTGAGACAACATTCTTTATTAGTTAATGTTTTGAAAACTTGCTGTCCCTTAACTGTTATTAACTGCAGATCACCAAATACAATATGTTTTCCTTCAAACAATTGGTTCATATCCAGCCCCTAGTGCTTCCTGCATTTTAAGTTGAATGAAGGCTAGAATTAAGTTAGAAACTATTCTGACCTCATCTATAAAGAGTGTTGTGCAAGTGTGTTACCGTGTGGACACCTCGTTGATGAGCCTTGCTGGAAGTCTTTTCTCTGTGCTTTTTTGTGAAGGCAGACCTAACTCCTTAAACACCCGCTACTGGAGCGAAGCATAGCGCAAGTCTGTCACTGTGTGGACCCTTTGTTGCTGAGCTTTGCTGGAAGTCTTTTCTCTCTGTTTCTTGCAGAGGCGGACCTAACTCCTTAAACACCTGCTGCTGGAACTAAGCGTAGCGGAGTGTTGTGTGAGTGTGTTACCGTGTGGACACCTCATTGCTCGGGGTTGCTGGAATTCTTTTCTCTATGTTTTTTTGTGAAGACAGAACTAACTCCTTAAACAACCGCTACTGGAGCGTAGCGTAGCGCAAGTCTCACTGTGTGGACCCCTTGTTGTTGAGCCTTGCTGGAAGTCTTTTCTCCATGTTTCTTGTGGAGGCAGACCTAACTCCTTAAACACCCGCTACTGGAGCAAAGCGTAGCAGAGTGTTGTGCGAGTGTGTTACAGTGTGTTCCTGTGTTTTCCCTGATTACCGGATGTTTTTGTTTTTACTTTCAAGGTTACAGGAAAATGAGATTTACTATCTTTAAGGTAACAGCTTTTCTGTCCTTCGTCTTCCTTCATTTCTCTCTGGAAGTGTATTGATATTAATATGCTAAAACTGTTTAACGCCAAAGACTTCAAAAAATCTCAAACATTCTGTATGTCTCTGCAAAATATAAAATTTGCGGTGTGTTATACACTCTTAGACTGAGTACTCCCCTTTCAGAACTGGCACATTTTACACGGGCTACAGAGGCTGCATGTGACAAGTGATTTCAGTACCAAATAAACGGATGCCAAATATTTAAAACCTGAGAAGCGGGAACCACATTTGGAGAGACGATCTAAAGGCGACTGAGATGGACGAGATGTCCAGCGTGATGTCAAAGGCGGCAAATGAGGCAAAAGAGGCCAACAGGTCATCGCTGTCTGACCTTACTCTGCAAGGAGAAATCATACTCAAATTCTTCTCTGCCTATCTGGCAATTACAAAGAACACTCCTGTGCACTGAACAAAGTCTATTCCATCATTCAAACTTGGATGCCACCCACTTTCTCTGTCTCAAAGACAATAAGACAAAGCTCCACTGAGTGGGGCCACCTTCAGGCACAAACAAGTTAGACCCACAGTACACCTCCTTCTGCATTGATGGTCACCAAATCCTAGTACTGGCTGCAGTAAAAACACTTGGTGTGTACTTCGTCACTACACTCTCGCTCACACGTCAAGGGAACGCCATCGCCTCATCTGCGGCCCACACCAACAAACTGATCAACCCTGCTAGATGCTTCCTTTCCATAGATTGCTGCCTCACAATTGCGCAAGCCATTATAGGCTCAAGACTAGACTATTGCAATGCCTTATTTGCAGGCATCTCCTCCCGTAACATTGCAAAACTGCAGGTAATCCAGAACAATGCCATTCGAGCGGCCCTCAACATCCCTAGACGAGAACATATCTTGGCCGCCAATAAAAGTGTTCAATGGCTCCCAATCAGAGAATGCATTATCTTTAAGTCACTGTCCATCATGCACAGATGCCTATCCAACTCTGCCCCAGTCTATTTATCACAGAAAATGATCAGAGACCCATCCAACAGACCCTGAAGAGCGGCTCACAGCAACAAACTACTACAACCTATCTACAACAGAGCTAAAGCCGGAGGGGCCAGCTTCCCAAACTTTGCTGCCAAACAATGAGAGCTGGGACCTCTTTCCCTAAAAACTTGGCTCTTTGCCTAAACCTCACTTACTGAAAATAAACTGCCACATGGTTCAAGATTGTGTAACTAGTTGTAACAGCACCTTGATGCCTCTAGGTTTAGTGTGATTTCTAATTGAAAACATAAATGAATAACACCTGCAGATCAAATGAGATCTTGGACCTCAAGTCTGTGTGCAATGAACTCTAGAACTACCTGCCCATTCGAGAACGTGTTAAGAAATAACTTGGGACATACTCTCTAAACATCCTCAATGAAGAGGACCATATCACAAAAGAAGGTCTATCAGTGAGGGTGAAGCAGAAAAAAGTGTTCTGATGGCTAGGAAATGTTTCATGGGAGTAAGGAAAGAGGAACCAATATCATACTTGGCTAGGGAGAGGAGCCATGGTTTCCCACATAATCTGGATGAGGGGGTTTATACTGATTGCATCGAAAAAAGGGGTCGACACACCAAAGCATCGAAAACAAAGCATCTAATGCCAAAGCATCGACAGTCTATCTTTAACATGGAAAAGTGCCTTTCCATCTAAACCAGTTCATCGAAAATATAAATGGACTTGTTTCAATGGAAATGCACTTTTACATGTAATGGAGAGCATTTCAATGCATTTTTTTGTAACGGTAAAACGTTACATGGAACTGTCCAGTGCTAAAATGTTGGCACTGGCCAGCTCCTTGTAACGTTTACATTTTCTTTGTATATTGGGGCGTTCCCCCTCCTCAGCCCCCCAAGCCCCACGCCAACCCCCTAACCATAACGTAACCCTTAATCTAACCCTAGCCCCAACCCTAACCCTAATGTAACCCTTAATCTAACCCTAACGTAACCCTTAATCTAACCCTAACGTAACCCTTAATCTAACCCTAATGTAACCCTTAATCGAACCCTAGCCCCAACCCTAACCGTAATGTAACCCTTAAACTAACCCTAACGTAACCCTTAATCTAACCCTAATGTAACCCTTAATCGAACCCTAACCCTAGCCCCAACCCTAACCGTAATGTAACCCTTAAGCTAACCCTAGTCCTAACCCTAATGTAAGGCTCAATCTAACCCTAGCCCCAACCCTAACCGCTAATCTTAACATTACATTTCGATGGATCCATCACATTTTATTCAACAAAATGGCCATTCTATGGAATGGTATTTCGATGGCAAAAATTCAATTGTTTGGTGTTAGATGGTTTGGTTGTCGATGCAATTACTGGATACCGATGTAGGTATAACCAACACAGTCACCACATTGAAATCTTTGGCCCCGGTCTCCCAGATAATTCAGACTCAACCAAGAGTAGACCACCTGCCAAAAAGTACCACCTCTGAATCGACTTTCACTGCACTAAACTTTGTGCTCAACTCCATGCTTAATTTTTCTGAGCTCCTGAAAACAGAAGTTCACTCTCAGGCGGGTACTCTTCTCAAACTGACCTGGGAGGCTGGAGCCTGTAAGTGATCTATGGTGGGTTTGTGTAGTTTTATTAACTCATCTCTCCTGCAGGACTTGAAAACTCTCGCTACAGAAAATAGGGAACAACTTTCAGTATGCAAAGAGTTGAAAACGCAGTTTGCAGGTTTCGCGCAAGAATTCCAAATAATGAAAGTTGAACTCAATCCACTCAGGTTTGAAGGGGCCTATAAGATGGGAGGAAATTAATCTTTCTCTAAACCCACCCCACAGGAATCGGATCTTTTCTATCTGCATGATACTCCCCTTTCTCAGTCGACCCTGGAAGAATTCATTAGGTTGACACACACGAGGGAGGTTCTTTTGGAGAATAAACAAACTGCGAGGGACAGCAGACTAGATATTGGTGAGCCTGAGAGTGCAAAAGATAATGAAGAATGGAATATCGAGGCAGTTCACCCTTCAAAAATTGCTCTGTCGAATGTTGTGGAGCTAACTTGCGCAAAAACTGACACTGAAGGTGTCATGAAAAGTAAGAAAAGGAAAAAATCCAAAGCTCACACACAAAGACCAAATCCATCTATCGAAGAAACATCAAGAGCGACCCAACAAATTAAGAATCGGAAACAATCAAAACAAAACAAATCGAGAAAGTGACAATTTTTTAATGCCCTAAATAAGCCTGTGACAACTGGAAAATTGGAAGCCCTGAATCACGCATTCACCTTGCAAGTGGTTATGAGTCCGTTGAAAGTGGTTGAGGGTGATAAATCTGGTGCAACAGATCTGAAACTGCAAAAAAAAATCAAGAGGTTAGACCGATTGTTAATAAAATTTGTGTGGGTCTACAAACGACAAATCCAACTGATGTGAACTAAAAACCGGTGCACATCGCACCAGTTTTTTGAAAAGTAAAAAGTCTGTTGTGCCATAGCAGGTTAAGGGTGAAAGGCGCACACCAAGTGCTGATGGAGGGGAAGGCTCAATTGCCCAAAATCAACTTCTTATACTACAACTTGTTTGGATACAACCCATGTTGTAAGCAGCCAATCCTACTGGCGTTGCAACACCATTTGAGTGATTTCTACCTGTTTTTTTACTGTAAGAAGATATTGATTGTTTGAATCCGAAAATGTTCGCCAGAACAAGCCTTATAACTAATTTGTAAGTGCATTATTTTTTGGTGTCATGGCATAATCATTGTTCCTCTTAATCAGTTACTTCAAGGTAAATATTGAGTTGTTTCTCTTTTAATTAAGATACAAGCAGTGCCAAACCTTTTTTGTGGGCTTGTAGTGTGGTGCTTTCGACTTCACTCCTGTCGAGAGTTTCTTGTCCGAATTCCGTGGCTACATGTTCCACTTGGCAAACTTATCTGATAATGTTTGTTTGTAAAATGTAAACTTGTTTCAGGTATGCTTGTTTTTATTACTTCAATAGTAGCCTGGGAAGTATTGCATTCTCTTGCCACTTCTTGTTTAGCTTGTCAAAATTTGAAAAACTGCTGAAGAGCCATGTAATAGAACAGTTTTTTGTCTGCAGAAAGGTAAGACAATTTGACATGGTTAATTAAACTGGTTTTCGAATGTCCAGCTAGACACGCTTTGTAATTCCAAATGCCATATAAACCAACTGTTTCATCTACCCACACATTTTTGTAGTATATTACCAAGCTCACTCATATGTGAACGTGTGTTACAAAGTAGGATTTTGGTTTGGATAGTATCTTTCATTGAGTTTAGTTTTGAGGATGTCCATACTGTGTGGATCTGGGAAAAGCTAAATTCAATTTCTTGGAAGGATCTCAGTAATCTTTTTCAAGATAACGCTGGACCAAGGCTAATCCAAATTAGGTTTTCTGATCTGCAGAACAATGGAATGTACAGTCTATTGCTCATACACACACAACACTCCCCATGTGGTAGCACTTGTGTCAAAGCCGTATACGTTTTGAGAAGGTTTCCTCAAAATTAAATGTCATCCCAGAAGTCTTTGAACTCACTCTTTTCAATTTAAGCAGTGACATATATTGCTACCACAGTATGGTTGTCTGTTACAAATTGAACATGCGCTTTGGCATTGCACACGGAAGCAATGATGGGTTTGTAATCATTAATGTGCTGGAGGCTTTGTCTCTTTTGATTTTATATTTAATTTTGGGAAACTTGCCAGTAACACTGTGTCTGACAGCAGACATGAAACTATTCACTTTGCCTTTGGAACATACAGGTCCGGGGGACTGAAACAGCATTTTGTGCGTAACAAACTTTGTTCTTGTAACTGAGTCTCTAGTATTTGCCACACTCATGTTGTTGGAAATGTTTGTGTGTGATACTTTTGTCACTGTAAAATGTTACCACCACGCAATTATGCACAGCTGAAATTTTCCAAAATCGAACATTTCGGATGCCCTTATCCCCTCTACCCACAACTCCTATACCCCTTTAAATGACCCCAACGTACCTGCATTTACCTACCTTCCGCTGCCTGCATCTGGCTTCTGTCTACGACATCAGTTCCATCTCCAAATTATGGTTGCGAATGTACGCCGCAGGGTCCCTTTCTTTTCTTTTGGTTTTATTGTCCCCTGCTTTCTATGTAGTGGAAAGCAGGGGACACCCCGCTATTCCTGAAATCCCATTATGTTGAACAAGAGGAGCGGGGGACACCCCCGCAACCCCACTCCCCTTAACTGCCATTTTCAGTTTTCTTTTTTTTTTCTTTTTTCTTTTTACCAAGTCGAATTCGCCATTTATTTTTACCCTTCAAGTTGTTTTTCCGAAATGTTTGGGTACTTATGGAAACATACTGCCTTGACTTATAGCTATTTTTTATTATCGACTAATGGATTACACATGCAGTGTGTTTTCCTATACATTTCAAAACTGTCCTCTGCTTTAAAGCCAATCTTGGGAATATATTAGATCCACAATTGCTCGTCCTGACTGGTGTTCTCTTCTCAAAAAGAAAATGGTAAACTCTCCAAGTGTAGGGAAAACTTTGTTGCAAATTATATGTACCATGGCAATACAACTATGATGAAAGTAATGTCAAACATTTGTCGGATCAATTGAATCGAGTTCACCAGTACGTTTCAAATGATTACCTTCATTGTTTTGGTTTGAAGTAAGTAGGAAGTGATGTGACCAACCAAGTGAAAGAACCAAGATTCCTTACTTTACAGTGAACATACAGACAATTTCAGCATGACAAAGGAACCTGTATTCTTTTGTGCCAGACATATTTTCCAAGATGTTGGCAATACTTGACTCCAACATTTCAGCCTTATGCTTATTTATTTATTTATTTATTGGATATTTGTAAGGTGCCTATGCAACAAATGGTGTTTTAATTGTTTCAAGGTGATTTTTTTGGACTCTTTCACTCTGAGATATCTGCAAAGTGAGGGACAGTTTTCATAGCTTTAAGTTGCAGGTACACTCTCAAGCAGTGCATGAAAATTGAACTGAGTAATGGGTCGGGATCTTCAGAGAAGGACAGCATTCTAATGCACTTATTTGTAAGGTTCTCATCATATTTCCTACTTTCCCAGTGGGAAAAAGGAGTGGAAAACCAAAACTTCTAAACTTATTTTCTCATACACTTCTCAGGCACCTTTCTGCTTTTGATATATTTCCAAAGCATCTCTCACTATGCCTCGGCAACGCAATGAGAGGACTGTGTATCAGTCATTCATTTCTTCAATAGCATCAGGATCAACTCATTCAAATCGAACAGTTTGGGAAATAACTTCATATATTTGCGCAGCTTCGTGTATGTGTTTGTCAGTATTTTTTGGGAAATATTTATTGTTCTGTGTGACAATACCAGTGATCAGTTACTCCCGATTCCTCCAGTTTGATTGGTAATTACTGCATCTCGTATTTACCTCATGCAATAATAGGTATGTCCGTTTTAATTTTACACTCGACATTTGGCAGTACTGTAAACATGCACTTTTTTACTGTATGGCCAAACTCTTAATATGGCCCATATACCAGTGTGTAGCCAGCATTTTTAAATGATGAAAAGTACTTTTGCAAGCTGCTTCTGAAAGGTAGTCCAACCTTGCGGGTGTGAAAAGAGCAAGAGTTAATGTTCTGTAGAATTATTATTTTTATTTTTCCCTTTATATACTATTCTAAACAGTCTTAGGGATTTGAAAGACTGGGTTTATGTTCATGGTGGGGTACAGGAGAAATCATACGTAAAAAGCATGAACATTTTTTTACACATGCTTTTTACTCTGCTCCACATTTTCATTAATTTGATGGAAAGGGCGATGACTTGAGACAGAATTTCGGATCCGCCCCCACATCCTCTCCATCATACAAGCATTTACACCAGAACAATCTTTTCATGATGGTGTAAATGCGTTGGATTCCCATGGAATCTGCCTGCATTTTACAACAGCAAAAAGACGGCGGATACCATAGGAATCTGTTGTTAATGCTGCCTACCATATGTAATTGGAAGGTGGCATTTACTCAATTTTCACTGCAGAAAGGAGCAAGGCCATGTAAACACATGAAGGTTAAGCAAAGACTCTTATACGTTGGCAGACTATGGGCCTCATTACGAGGTTGGCGGTAACCCACCGGTACCACCAGCGGGTTGCTGCCAATCCCGTAACACTGTTTCCAGCGCCTGACTTCCTGGTGCCACTGGGATATTACAAGTCCTGGCGGATCGGGAAGTCAGGCGCTGGAAAAGGTTAGTCCATAGGACTCCACGGGAATGGGCACTCGGAAGCACCTGCAATTCTGCTTTCCAGGGCCGTTGCATCGGGCAGGTCAGACCTGTTATACATAACATAACAATCAGCACAAAGAGTTTGGTTTCATTTTCTAAAGCTGTTACATTGTAGTAAAACTGGAATGGGCAAAGTGTACCTTCTTCTGTAATCGGGTTCTATTTCATGTTTTTTAAACAGATGAAAAATCACGAGGGCCGCTTGCCTGGCCATGTCAGCTCTCAGTACAGGATGCACTCGTATTACCCTGCGGCCGCCTCATACCTGAGTCAGGGGGCCTGTGTATCTCAGGTACACGCCTCTGACGAGAGCCCCTCGTACACGGACTCAAAAGCAAACGGTAAGTGCCCTGACTCCCCCGAATCATTTGAAGCTGCACTTATTTCTTTGAAGACACTCCGTGTCAAATTGATAAATATGGTCTGGAATGTTCAAAATGGCTGATCATTGGTCACTTTTCTTCAACATTGGTGCTCTTTGGCCATTGTGATAACTCCCTGCCACTAGGTTTTCACCTTACACTAGACTAGGCTGGCGCTAGTTAGCAATGTTGGGACTGCAGCAATGTGTTTTCTTAGCAATACTACAGACTGATCTAATATGTGTAGGCTTACAACATACTGGAACGCAGAAGGAAATCACCCTGCTTTAATGGTTGGTTGGCATGTACTTTATAATTCATTTACTAGGAGACATCTTCATAAATATGCATGTACAGACTTCTCATCACATCGCATCACTATGGTTTGAAGTGCGGTGAACTCAAGAGTCCCAACCTGCCTTTGTACATCCAGAATCTTTGTAAGGCCAACGATTAGACCATCTTACTAGTTATGCACTGACTTTAAATAATATCGGCTGAGGGCGTGAGCAGTCCCTGGTAGGTATCGACCAGAAAATAGGCTTAGGCAGCCTCAGAGGTGAAGGTGAGAGACACACCCCATTCATGGGCTGTCTGTTTCAAAGAGCAGACAGACCTGGGGAAGTTCGGCGTTCTCCCTCGTGCCCGTTAGTAGTGGCGTTGTTGTTGTGGGGAGTAGGAGGCGCGAGACACATCGATCCCTCCAATTGCTCTCTGTTCATGTGTGTCTTTCGCAGTAGATTGTGAAAACAAATACATCAGCCAAAGTTTTGGTCACTCCGTGAAGCATTGATGGCCATTTCAATATGGGAAGTAGTGTGTGGTACAATTGTTAACTTAAATGCTGTAATGTGCTTAACTTATGTGATAGCAGTTGCTCGGCGATAAAAACAAATCTGTGGGGAGTCATAACGAGTTTGGTGGCTTTTTGTTCAAGAAGATCGCTGAGGTAAATACCACCTCTGCCAGTCACATTGATTAAATGTTCCCAACTCAAGAGTTTTCCAAAGGCAATGTGTTACTAACATAGTGGTAGTTTGAAAAATACAACTTATGTTTTAAAATACGTTTGATTGATTTACACTACAATATTGGTAGTGGAACGGGATAATGTACAGTTGTGGCACACAAAGGTACATTCTGAAACATTTATGCTTGGTGGTGGTAAGAGGGGACTTTAGAGATGCCAGCTTTTCTTCCGATACACATGGGCCAATGTAAACACCTTTTTCACTGTATTGAAGGGAAACGCATGCATTATTAACCTTCTGTGCAGTGAAACATGTTTAAAATACGTTTGGTCGCCAATTTACAATTTTTTTAAATAATTGCCAGATTTCCGTTTTGACAATTCAATTCATAATATTTGCAGCACTATTCCCATGGAATGCCACCACTAAAGGTATTTCCCTGCAAAACGCAGAATTGGGAGGGGGTTAAAATGGTATCATTTGGGAAATACCTTTGTTTTTAACGTTACCACCCAGCCTGTAACGACCCTCTTTGTGTAGCACTTGTGTAAATGCTAATCCTTGTTTTATCATGTGACCCAATATTCCGCCACAGTGGTCAGCACTGACATTTAGAGGTCACACCTCCTGCCCCCTACCCTTATTGGCCTGAGCCAAATGTAAGGTTCAATAATAAGGAAACATGCGTTCAATACCAGACTATTGCACTGCAGTATGTTCTGAGGTCTTTAGAACATTCTGTCAGCACCTGGTCAAATGATCTATTAACTGTCAGATATCCCCAGCTCCTTGCAGGTTCCTACTTCACCTGCAGTTCCAAAATGTAACTGACTGGCAAATAATGCACAGGCTGTGCAGGGCCTTCTGTATCGAATAATCATTTTAATCATATAGCAATCATCCATGCGTCGAGGGGTGTACCAGCGCCGGTATTGGCCCGCCAGCCCAAGCCTATGAAGGCCCGAGCAAAGGATATGGGGCGTTACTGCACTTGGTATGCCCCCAGCCCCCGATCTTTCCCCCCAACCTGCAGACAAGGGGTGATAGCTGTTCGCGTCCCGGGGATCCGTCTAAGTACAAATCGTTTTTTTTTCCTCTTCAGGGGAGACTGGCCCAGCCCGTATTGTGCAAACCCAATTTTCAGTGAAAAAAATAAAAACAAGATGGCTGCTGCCACAGTAAATGGTAAAGGGACTGAGTCCCTTCTCTATTCCTATGGCAGTTGCCGAGGACCGGGATGGAGAACTGTGATCAGAGCAAAAAGCTCAGTTCAACATGTAAATGGGTATTTATTTTTATTTTTTACATTTATAAAGCGCACAAAGCAGCCTTCGGACATCGTGGCGCTGTTACAAGCAAGGATTACTTAGTTACAGGAGACAGAAGGAAAAACAGCCTGTCCGTGGTTCGTGGTTACATTGAACCTAATACCAGACAGGTAACGGTTAAACGTGCAAAGTTACAGAGGATAGGGGCTCTACGGTTCAAGGGTTACAGGAGAACCGGATACAACTAATACCTTCAAGAACACAGTTATCAAAGGGGAAAGCCTAAGGGTGTAGTGTAAACCAGTTGAAGAGCCTCGTTTTGAGGGCTTTGCGGAAGGACAGGTGCGTAATCTCATTCCTTAGGGTATTTGGGAGGGCATTCCATTGTTTTGGAGCTATGACTGGGAAGCTGGTGCCGCCCCCGTTGGCCCGTTTGATGGTGGGGTTGTTAAATTGGTTGGAATAGTGTGATCGTTTAGATCTGGAGGAACTGGCTCTGACTACGTTCTCTAAGAGATACAAGGGGGCTGTGAGGGACAGGCATTTGTGGGTTATGACTAGGGTCTTGAATATGATAAGTTCTATGGTGGAGAGCCAGTGTACAGCACACCTAGCATAGGAGATATGCTCCCTCTTGTCAATGTTCAGGGCGCTCAGAGCGCATTATTTTGAATAATTTGCAGTCTGTTGAGATTTTTGGCAGAGGTGCCAGCAAGGACAACATTGCAGTAGCCAAGTTTTGAACCTATGGTGGCTCTGGCTATTGAGAGACAGTTCTGAGTAGATAGGTATGGTTTGACTTCATTGATCATTTCGTTGTGAATGAGGCCGAGGAGGCAATGGCGCTAACTTGGCGTTTCATGGAGAGTGTGGAATCAAGGTACACCCACAGAGTCTTTACTGAGGGTGAGACAGTAATTTGTGTGTTGTCTATGGTGAAGGAGTTGTTTTGTTTATTAAGCTTATTAAGGGTTTCCTTGGGGCCGACTAGGAGGATTTCGGTTTTGTCGCTGTTATGGCAGAGCCCATTGGCTGTGTTCACACATTTGGAAACTCAGGCCGATCTATTAATCTGCAATATTTGTTATGGTTCTTTTATTATTTTTCCATTTTAAGTTTGCCGTCCCGAGGGTGTTTATTTGTTTTAAAACTGCTTCATACATTAAAAAACATACATTTTTATTCAGTTCCTCTATCCTCAGGATTTAAAAAAAGATTTTCTTCTTTTGTGTTACTGGCCAACAAAAGATCCCTTTTGGGTTTTTCTTCTTTGGAATCAAAAACGTGTCCTGTGTTTCTATTTCTCAGGATTCGCTGTTGGGTAAAGCCATGATATTTAATTTGGCTCTCCTGTATTTCCAGAACCAGTCTTCCTCATACTTTATTGGAGACTTAGTTCAAAATGAGGTTGTCCTCCTGTTCAGGATGATCATGCTCCAAAACTTCCACCGAGTTTCCAAAGTTCAGTCACTCGTCTGGTAGGTTTGGGAAAGAAAAAAGCCTACCAGTTTCATTGGTATTTGCCAAAGTGTGACCACTTTCATCAGGCCTAAGCAGACACTTTTTTAGTGTGTCTATTGCAAGATTAGTTACTTTAGTTTAGATTGAAACAGGAGACCCCACATGCAGATGGAAGAAGTGGGGTCGGGGGGGGGGGGGGTAACAGACATATACAAAGTTGTAAGTAAATTTCATAAGTATCATCTACAAATTCAGGTAGATAAGGAGAACATGTTACTATGATTCCCCAATTATGTCAATCCATGCATAGCTCTCAACTGACACGCTTTTGGCGGGTGTCACCCGTCTTGTAAAAAGCTGAATCACCCGCCAAGCCTCCTGCACGCCCATTCATTCCAATGGGCGTCTCACCCGCCAAAAACAAAATCGGGTGATTTCACCCGCCTTTGCAGCACAAATGGTTGAGAGCTATGTCCATGTGGTGAGGAAGCGTGTATATGTGACTTTCTAGAGTGGCATGGAGGGATTAGTAAATCCTGTCGATAGAGAAACGGAATAAAAATGTATGTTTTTTCATCTATGAAGCAGTTTTAAAACAAATAAACCCCCTCGGGAGGGCAAACTTAAAATGGAAAAATAATAAAAGAACCATAAAAAATATTGCAGATCAATAGATCGGCCTGAGTTAACAAATGTGTGAACATATTTGATAAGGGTATACTCAGGCATGAGACCCACTTTTGGTCCTTCTCAGGCGTGGATGGTGGCATTGGTATTGTGCAGTGTTTTGGCATCATTTTCGTATGAGCCAGAGAGTGGGAGGAGGACCTGAGTATCATCAACATAGTTTGTGTATGCTAGTATGCTATGCCGAGAGCGTCCAGTTTGTCAAAGAGCAGTTTGGTAAATATATTGTACAAGGTGGGTGAGGTACAGGAACCCTGTGGGACTCCACAATGAATGGTGGTGGGTGCCGCACAGGACTGAACGGAGAAAACCCTCATGGCTCTCCCTTCAAGGAAGGATGTGATCCAGGTAGTGGCTCCGGGAGTGAATTGAGCTGAAGTCGTGAGATGTCTGCAGAGGGTCTTATGGTCCACAAGGTCAAACGCTGCAAATCAAGACGGAGAAGAAGTGCTGGTTTGCCTTCGTGCATGATTTCAGCTAATTGTTTTTTTTAAAGTCTGGTAATGCAGATTCGGTTCCGTGGCCAGGGCGGAAACCTGGTTGCCTCTTTCCTAAGATGCCGTTGGTTTCAAGGAAATGCTGGATTTGGGTGTATGCAGCTTTGTTGAGAATTTTTAGCAGAAATGGTACTGTGTTGATGGGCCGGTAGTTGTTGGGGGAGGAGGGGCTAGAGATGTTTATTTCAGGAGAGGGCATACCCAGACCTCTTTGAGGCATGGTGGGACAATGCCAGATGCAAAGGAGGCATTTATGAATGCTGTCAGGGGTGGTGCTAGGGTATCCGCGCACTCTTTAATGATATTGGCAGGGCAGATATCACCCTTGCAGTTGGGGGGTTTTATGTGTTTGAGTAGGGCCAAGACTTCGGTTTCTGAGACCTCTCTGAAGGAGAAGAGTGTCTTGTCCTGGGCATGGGTGATTATAATGGGTGAGATGGGCGGTTCAGTACTGGTCAAGGAATTATGGTGGGATTGAATTTTGCCCTGCAGGAGGTCTATAGCTGTTTGAATACTTGAGCACCAGGATTCATCTTTAACAATGTCTTGGGTGCTGGGGGCTGGGGTAGCTAGTTCCTTGAATATGGCAAACATTTCTTTGGATTCTGATTGTGGTCCCATCGACTGGTAAAAGAGTTTATGAAAGGACTGTTCCGGTCGTTCCCGCCGGTGAAGGCCCCGGCCCCGGCGTGGGAACTTAACGTGGTGCTGAGGAAGTTTGTGTCGTGGAAGACTGCATTCCTGGTGGCCATTACCTCCGCATGGCGAGTAGGAGAGATCCAGGCCCTACCCTGCAAAGCACCATACTTGACTTTCCATGCCTCGAGGGTGGTGCTTAGGACGCACCCCTGCTTTATGCCCAAGGTGCCGTCGGACTTCCATCTTAACGAGCCCCTGGTGTTACCTGTTTTCTTCCCGTCTCCTTCGTCGCCGGCCGAGAGGACTTTGCACTCGCTGGATGTGGCTAGAGCGCTGAAGTTCTACGTGGACCGCACAAAGAGTTTTCGGAGGACATCACAGCTATTCGTGAACTTTGGACCTGTGAATCAAGGGAAGGCTCTCTCGAAGTCTTCTATTTCCAGATGGCTCTCCGGCTGCATCATGCACTGTCACCGGTTGGCTAACCGACCACTGCTAGGCCGTCCGAGAGCCCATTCGACCAGAGCGATCGCTGCTACTACGGCGTTCTTATCTGGTGTGCCCCTGCTGGACATCTGCAGGGCTGCTACGTGGAGGTCGACGCACACCTTCACGAGATTCTACTGCGTCGATCGGGATTCCAGGGAGGAGTCCAGGGTCGGCCAAGCAGTGCTGCGCAACCTGTTCGCTTAAGGTGAGCCTGGTGAGGAGGTAAGAGATGCTTAATGTTGAGTTTTTGTATTACTTAATGTTGAGCCTTTTGCCACCCCCGTGGTTGTGCATGTGTGTATTTTTTGCCGTTTATTCTTATATTCATGAGCATGTGAATCCATGCCAGACCCCATGCTGGAGAAGGAACAAGTTACTTACCTGTAACTGTTGTTCTCCAGCATGGGTCTGGCATGGATTCACATGCGAACCCTCCCGCCTACCCTACCCCTCTGCGGCTCTTCACTTGGTAATACTGCCACTTCACGTGCTACCAAATCTGAAGATGGCTGCCAGAGGCGGGGCTTAGGTAGAGGGCAGTCATTGGCTATGGTCAGTATGACGCAGAGATCAGTGATTGGTTACTACTAGGAAAGACAGATCAGAAACGAAACTGATACTGATTTTTCTTTACCGAGGATTCCCAGCCTGACGACGGGGAATATTCATGAGCATGTGAATCCATGCCAGACCCATGCTGGAGAACAACAGTTACAGGTAAGTAACTTGTTCCTTATATGCAGCCAGATGAAATCTGGTATTGTATATTCATGAATACGAAATTAGCTGTCCGAGTTGCAATAGCGCAATACTTAGAATCCCTGTTTCCGAAGTAATCAAGGTAGCCTAATTATAACATTCCACTATCGGGGAAGTAATCTTAATTTAAGTTGATGTAAATTGTAAATGAATTGCTGTAAGAAATGAAATTATTTGTTGATTTAAATGTATAGTGTAAATATGTGTTTAATAATGGTTTCATCTTAATTTGTTTTGTATCATTTTTTTTTAACCATTTATTTTGTTATGCTTGACAGTACATAGTGATGGGACAGCAAGATACACATGATAATCCGTTGTAGCCAATATACTTGGTACATTCACAAACAGTAAATTAGCGACAAAAAGCTAAATCAGAAAATAGCTGCGATAAAAGCAATGAGTCGTTACTATTCACACAGCCAGAAGGGGGCCTTCAGGAGGGATCGGCAGGTGGAGGAGAGTCAGGGGGAGAGGACGCATTGGAACCAGCTGTGAGAGACGCCATATACATGCGAAACGTAAGCCAAACATCTCTGGGCCTGATAGAAGGTGGGAGCTGGGACGACCAGATCTCCTCAGTATCAGACGCCCAAGTGAGGGCGGAAAGCCATTGGGCATGGGAGGGTGGTTGTGGCCTGAGCCAACAGAGGAGAATGCAGCGCATGGCCAACACCATGCACAGGCCAGCAAGTTTCCGGGAGTCCCGATGCAAACCAGGGAAGTCATGAAAGAGGCACTTAATTGGAGCGGGGGTAAATTGATGGTCTAGAATCATTGAGGTAGTGTGACAGACGCTGGACCAGAACTGAACGAGGGAAGGGCAGGACCAAATCATGTGTACATAAGTGGCATCGACTGCTTTACATCTGGGACCGTGGGAAGGGTGGTCAGGAAACATACAGTGCAAGCGTAGTGGAGTATAGTGTTAACGGTGGAATATTTTAAATTGAATCAGCTTAAATCTGGAGTTGAAGGAAACATCACGGGTGAGGGAACACATCTGTTTCCAACGGTGATCAGACATTTCCGTTTCCAAATCTTTGGCCCAGGATAGTTTCAAGGTTTTGAATGAGGCGGGAGCCGCTGATTGGACCATGGAGTATAGTCTTGATATCTTCCCTTTGATATACGTAGGGTCCATAATTTCAGTAAGGATATGACTGTCAGGAGGTATGACAGGAAAGGTAGGGTACCGATTTTTGATTGTACGGCAGAGAGCCGAGTATTGAAGCCAGGTTGATGCGTTACGTTGTAAGGTAGGGGGAGATCACTCCATTCAGTGAGGTGATTTTGATCAAAGACATTGCGAAGACATTCAAAACCAGCCTCCATTGAGATGCGTGCCACCTGAGGGGCAACATGAGGGACACCAGGAAGATAATTCCGTAGAGGTAAGGAGCCATGGAAGGGAGAGTAGTATTAGCAAGAGTCCAAAGTCTGGATGACGCATAGAGTGTGATAGCAACTGGGCCAAGAGACCCCCTAACGTGGCTAGAGGGGGAGAGCGTTAGGGGACGCATATCCCGGACACCAACCGAGCGTAACTCTAGTCAGACATGGGATGGGGGTTGGTGGTAATGAACCATTATTAGGCAAATTGGGCTTGTGCAACCAACCAATATCTTTCGAAATCGGGGGCACCAAAGCCCCCTACTTCCAAGGGAGTAGATGGAATGCCGTACTTTAATTGAACCGCGCCTGAATGCCATAGGAAACTATTCAGTATACCCATCAATGTGCGAAAAAAGTCACTGCCCGGCCACAGGGGAAGGTTTACGAAACGGTAAAGAAGTTGGGGTAGTACCACCAGCTTCAGGACACTGACTCTACCAGCGAGAGACAGGGGAAGAGTAGCCCAGCCCTTACACTTACTTTGGAGAATTGTGAGGTACTCAAGATAATTGCCATTGTATACCCCAGAGTGTGTACGATGTACCTTCACTCCAAGATACGTGAACTCAGATTGAGTCCAGGTAAACCCCCTGAGGTCAGAAGGAGGAGAGGTAGCCTCGGTTAATGGGAATAGCGTTTATTTAGAGCAATTGACCTTGAGCCCGGAGAGTTCACCAAAGAGTACTACATCTTCCAGAATCGGGGCTAGATTTTCGTCAGGTGACTGAATAAACAATAGGGAGTCGTCAGCATATAGGGAAATAACGTCTGAGGTGTCAAGAAGGCGGAGGCCACGATGGGAATGCGCCTGTGTTATCTTATCAGCTAGGGGTTCCATGGCTATGGCGAAAACTAAAGGCGAGAACGTCAATTGTGTCAATTCTAGCCAGAATAGTTGGAGAGTGCTGGTGGGAGTATTGAGATTCCAGGGAAGAGAGGGTAGATTCGTACAGAGAAATTCCTTGGAAATGGCCACACCCCTAATATAGGCTTTAAAGGACTCCCATACTATGGCATGAGTGGGGACGGACCAGGAATTCAACGTGAAAAAAATCTGTGATGGCTTCTTCAATTTCGGTCTGAAAAGCAGTATCTAATAGGGCTTGGGGTTTAAGTTGCCAGGAACGGGCTGTAAAGTGCAATGAATTCCAGGACATAGAGATAGAAACTGGCGAATGATCAGAGTGGGTCCTAGGGAGAATTTGAGTTTGGGTGATATGTCCAACCAGAGAATCTGAAATGAGCCACCTGTCAATTCTGGAGTGGGAATCGTGGAATAGATTGAGTAGGACCTGACAAGGGGGTTCATTCTTCTCCATGCGTCAGTGAGTTCCAGGAAAGGGATGGAATCCAGGATGGTTTTAGCAGCTCTAGAGAGTTGATGTGGTCTAGAGACAGACCGGTCCCAATCGGTGTCTAATATCGTGTTGAAATGGCAACCCCATAGAATGGGAATTAGGGGGTATCCAGACAAAAGGGTAATAAGATGAGCATAAAATTCGGGATCATCAAAATTAGGACCATAAACATTCAGAAGTACAACCTCATTATTATTAAGGCACCAATGCAGCATAACAAATCTACCCAAAGGGTCTATGTGTGAGGAGGATAAATTAAACTTAATGCTTTTATGTATTAAAGTCATGACGCCTCTATTCTGAGTGGAATAGTCAGTGTAAAATCTCTGGGCACCCCATGACTTAGCAAATTCAGAACAGCCCTGAGCTCTGGAATGTGTCTCCTGGAGAAAGAGGACCTTGGTACCATGGCGTTCAGCATATAATTGAATCAGTCTCATCTTCTTCCGGTGGCCCAGACCTCTAACATTCCAGCTCAGAAAAGTAAGCCCCTTATCCACCATTAGAATATATGGGAGTGGCCGCAGAATGAAGCAATAAGAAGAAGTGATAGCTGGCGCACCAAAGCAGTATAGGGAAAAAAGGGGTACCAGCAGTAAGAAGTACAGTGAACACTTGTGCCCAAAACTGACCAGGACAGCCAAGCATCTTTTCTGTGTATTTAAACCAAACGGGGTCAAAGCCCCCACCGGGGGGTCAAGATAAACACCCCACTATTCAACCCACCCCCCACACACATCCCTCCCCCAACCAGAGGAATGATAACCCTGCATACTAACACCAAACCCAAAAACTGTGACATCTTCGCCTGGGGGACCGTGTGCCAAAGAGGATGATGCTACGAGGTGGGGGCCAGATTTAGGATCGTTAGGTGGTAACATAGTAAAACATTTTGGCAAACCCACAAACAATAAAACATTTCACATTAGGGAGTTAGACGATGGCCTTAGATAGGTGGAGTGTAGGATAAACGGATATTGGAGAAGGCTACCCCATGACAAGGGTCGAGCGGTTACAGGACCCAGCAAGTGGACAATAAATTGTTATGGCCATAGCAGGAATAGGGAGATATGGGGCACCATCACCCTGGGAAATGTTCATCAATGAATTTAGATGCCTCCTCAGGAATTGTGAAGAAAAAGGTGCAATTGGAGTGTTCGATCCGCAGTTTGGCAGGGTATAGCATCGAGTATTTGACGCCCAGCTTGCAGAGTCTCCTCTTGACCGCAAGGAAGGTCTTGCGCTCCTGCTGGACAGAGACTGAGAAGTCGGGATACAGATGAATCCTAGAAGATCCCAGTAGCAAAGTACTCTTGGCTCTTGCAGCCCTGAGGAGGGCATCGCGGTCACGGAAGTTGAGGACCCTTGCAATAATGGGGCGTGGAGGTGCTCCAGGTTTAGGCTTTGCAGAAAGGGAGCGGTGGGCTCTCTCAATGGCGAATTGCGATGAAAGTTTGGGAGAATCAAGAAGCGAGAGAAGGGTGCGCTCCACAAGGTCCTCCATGGGTTCAGCAATGCCATCCTCCGGGACCCCGATAATGCAGAGGTTATTACGCCGAGAGCGCGATTCTAGGTCCTCGTTCTTCTTAGAGATCTCAGAAACTTGTCTGGATAGGGAGGAGACCTCTGCCCTAAGAGAGCCCAAATCATCCTCAACTGAGCTTACTCTCGTCTCAACCTCTGCCACCTGACCATCAGTCTTTTCAATGTGGGCCTTTATTGAAGAAATGGTGCCATTTATGTCATCAAGTTTGAAATATAGGGCGTTGAAACCCTCTCGCATGAAGTCCATCATTGACTGCGGTTCCGATGGGTTAGGAAGAGCCACTGAGGATGTTCCCTGGTCGTGAGTATCATCAGTAGGCCGAGGTGATGTCTTGGCAAACATGCTGATAGAGCTCTGCTTTTTACCTGTGCCCTGGGTCATGCTGAGGCGTGATGCAGATGAGACAAAGTTGGGAGCAGTGGAGGCCCCCCCCCCCCGGATAGGAAGTCAGGGTGATCAGAGGCAGCAGTGGAGGACGCGAGGAAGCATGTCGAAGCCCAGAGACAAAAGCGTCAGAAAAGTCCTATGTAGTAGCAGTCGGGACAAGGGCGCAGAACCAGGGAGGCCAAAACGAAGCGTGAAGGAGCTGTGTTCTCAGGGCCTCGCAGGTCTGGCTGTGCCGGTGCACAGGGGCTGCAGCATAGGCTAGCACGTCATCCGATGAACCAAGGACAGAAAATAATCAGGAGAGTCCAGAACAGCCCCACCACAGTCCACGTGCCCCAGGCTATTTGGGCCAGCCAGTAGTCACTGTACGTCGCTGAAAGATGCCAACGGGTGATCTATATGGCGAGAGAGTCTTGCCTGCAGGACTAGTCAAAAAAAGTGGCGCCCAAACCACTCAGAGTGCTGCACCAAAACCGCCGGTCCACCAGGATTTGTAAAGCAGGAAGGCAGCAGGTCACAGAAGGGTGGCACAACCACGAAGACAGAGCCCCCCCCCGCCCCACCCCGGTGCAGGGCAATCTATGCCGGTATCAGTGCCGAGGGGTGAGCCCCGCCGCCAATCAGCCCATGCAAGCGTACGCGGATCTGAACGTATTCAACGGTTATTCAGTGAGTTATAATCCAGGCATTCAATTAATCTGTTTTGGGACTAACAGCCGGCGGTGAATCCGCGGCTCAGGCGCTGCATTCAGGACAGGCCCAGGCCCTACGACGCAGCGGGTGAAAATGATGGGGGGGGGGCCGCGAGGAGCTCCTCGCCAGCGCAGGACCAAGGGCCGGGGGCAGCGCCCACGGCGAGAAGCGCCCCCACTGGACAGGCAAGCACCAGGAGAACCACCACGGGCGCCCACACCAGCAGCAGTCCCCCGCCGGGGCACGGCAGAGAAGCCCGCACCACAGTCACCAGAAGCGAGGAGGGCCCCTCGAACCGAACCCCAATAGGTTACAGGGGGGGTGTCCCTCCCGCCGGTGAAGAGGGGCCCGGGCAGGATCAGCCACAAGGGATCCGCTACGGGCCAGCAGGAGCCCCTCCCCCAACGCAGGCAGTGCGTCCCCAGCTCAGCCAGTCGCGGAGAAGGCCGCCCAAAGTCGGCAGGCAGACCGCAGCCTCACGCAGCCCAGGAACGGATACATTTCAGCGAATAAAACACAGGCGACAGTTCCAGGGCTTGCAAATAATCAGATTCGCCAGGTCCATTCAGTCTCAAAGAGGTGTTCCACGTAGGATATAAACGCAACAATGCCTCCGAGCGCGGAGCTCTCCTCTCAGGCGGCCATCTTCGCTTAGCGCAACAGCGCCCCCTGTTTTGTATCATATTTGAATTGTATTTAAATTTTGAAAGGTTGATTTTATCAACCCACCAAATAAAAAAAGAGTGAGGCCTTTTCCTTCTCCCAGATGTTGGCCCACACAGGGAGAGGAGCTTTCACAGGATGAGGTGCCCAGTGGTCTGAACACTCACCGCAGCTCCCATGCATATTAGAGGGTCCTCATGGTACTCCATGAAATCCATAACAAAAGGCATCCTCATCCTTGGAGCTGATCACAGCAAGTGCCTTTCGTATACCCCAGATCTCTGTCACATAGATAACAGCTGCCAAAGCTCCGGCTTGATAGATCGTTGGAAAAAGACAATCCCAACTTTCTAGCATATTGTTCTTGTCTTTAGCAGGCATATGAAGAGGAGAATCTCATGCCCAGGTAACAGTATAACCTAGCTTTCAGCACACCTCTCAACCCCCTACCAAAGAAAATGTTTCCTAAATTATTTCTGTAGGGCCCCAGGGAAAAGACTTTCAGTTTGGTTAAGTTTATCAGAAGCTGCCTCTGTCCGTGAAATGATTCCAGTCCTCCTTCAGTTTCCTCACCTTAAATCCTGTTTGGGCATTGAAGACCACGTCATCAGTGAACAGAAGTTCTGCGATGTAAATTCCCACAATCACTGGTACAACCGTACCAGTGACCAGGAGGTAATACTACAGATATATGATGTCAATGTAGCTCAGATGGTAATATACAGCCTTACCTCACCCTTAGGGTTGGTGGTTCCCCATTGCACCTGTACCTCACTATGGCCTAGCTGTTAGAATGTAGCTCTTGAATAAGCATAGAAGTAAAGGATCCATACTGTATTTTTCAAATACCTACCATATAAGGGACCTATTGACCATGTTGAAGGCCTGGCATAGGTCAATGAATGTCATACAGAGGGCAACACTCTTGGCCTTGGTTCATTCTAAAATTATTAACTAGGAATAAGCAATGACCACCTGAACCACTTCAATGCTTGAACCTGTCCAGAAGTGGAAAAGGTAAGTCCTTTTCCTCCACCCATGAATGAATGTTACTGTGTACTCTACCAAAATTATTTGCAGGCAGGTATAAGAGGGAAATAGGATCTAGAATGGACCTGGCATGTTATAGTCCAGTTTTTAAACACCACTCCATAAAACCAGCATTTTCCCAGCCTGTAAGACAGCATGCAGGGAAAGGAGAACCATAGGGAAGGTTCTGCTTACAGAAAGCAGATGGAAGAGCGTTCAGGCTTGGATCTTTGTTTGGCCGCTGATGTAGGATGGCTACTTCAGTCTCTTCCAGGCTTACCCAGATCCTTAGGACTATGCTGCTTGCAAAAGTATGCTCTGTTCCCCTTTGTTATATAAACCATGGGTATTAACTGCTATGCACCTTCCTCGAAGATAGATTCCTGTATGTAAAGATGCTCAACATAGTCACCAGTATAAACCATTTTCTAAAAAGCACTACAACCCCTTTTGTCTGCAGCGTCCATTAAGCATTTCCCTGGCTTGGGTCTGTACCTCCTCTCCTTGACCACAGATATATATTCCCTATACTTGGCTTTAATCCCCGGACCACTTGAGACAAATTCCCTGAGCATTGGCAAGTGGTTGGAATAGCTGGATATTTGCTGTCTTCCATGTTTTATTATACCATGCAATTAGTCCACTGTTTTGCCGGCTTACGGTTGATGGACTCATGCTGCGATACTCCATTGGTAAATTCCATAAAACCACCCAATGGACCTCATTCTAAGTCGGCTGGTCCTGTAAAAAAGTGCTGGTATTCGTGGATACCGGCACTTTACGGACCGGCCAACTACAGGTTTGCTGGTGGGGCACCTGGTATACCTCCAGCTAAGAGATGGAGGTAAAGCAGGCACGCTACCGGAATAATAATATGGTGCCGATAATGACGGCATATCCCCTCATGGAGTCCTGTGGGACTCAATGAATGGGGATTTACACTGTCACTCCGGCACCCGTAATCCGCCGGACCGGGTGCCGGAAACGGTAACTACATTTGCTGGTATCCTGTCGGCTCTACCGTCAGTCTTGATTGTCTTGGGTCTTGATTCACAAATGTTTATACTGGAGTTAATAGGTTTTGTCCACGAGCTTCTCTGATTTGAAAATGCAACCTTATACCAGATTCACAAAGCCCTAACACATTGGCAGATACCTGGAACATCTTTGAGATGCTCACATGCAAATCTGAGCCACTAATACTTGCTCAATGGCATCTCGGAGGTCCTCTGGGCATCTTCAGATTTACTCGAGTTTTTGGGCTTAGTGAGTTAAGTAAACGTGCAAACATAAGATGCTCATGGGTATCTCCTGATTATTTCCAGTGCAAATCATTGGAAATCATGCCCATGGAGTTTCTTATTCTTTGATAAGAGTACCTCTAAAAATACCCTTCTTTCCTTCAACAGACAGCTCTGCTCAAATCGCCTATATCTCATTCTGGAACTGATTCTCGACACCCAGACTTCTTATTATTTGTTTACTTTGTACTTTGGACATCCCCATTCCAGTTTGTCTACTATACCATACCATTTAAAGTTATTTGACTGTTTGTGTTTTCAAAAGTTTTTTTGCAAATTCAAGTGTTCTAAACTGTGAATTAGGGCCCTATACTGTCAGACATGAGATTTGTATTTGGCAATTTTGACTGGAAACCATAGACATGTAATGAAGAAGTGCAGTTGTTTGGCACACAGTTTTACAGAATCAAGTGCAAATGTTCCTTTTTCGTCCACTGTTATTATCTATGCTGAGAAGAACATGTGTGTCTACAGAATGAATGAGAAGTGAGGCTTCAACCAGTGACATAGAACTGGCCATGTATTTTAACAGACATTTAGTTATCAAGCAATATATCTGTGTTGTGATACTGTTATGACATTGTAGTGGAAAATAACGTCCACTCGCGATTCCGGTGGATTGATGAACCCTTAGTTGGTTAAGCAGCTAGCAAACAAATGACTAACAGCAACACGCGACTTTGACGCAAGTGAACTCCCCACTTCAACCCCTGGTACAGATCTCTTATACTTACAGGAATACATGATTATCAATGCAAGGGGGTGGTCTCAGCCTCACAAGGTTACACCTTGCAACTTTAATTACTGACTGAGACAAACCCTCCTTGTACAGTCTTTTGATGCAAGCTGCACTCAGCAGCGTTTGTTAGCATTATCAGTAAAAGCAGCACAGTGCAAGGCATTTTTCAAGGTGAATATACTCCCTAATGCTTCACACTCGCCTTGAGGCAGGCAAGAGGACTACTAATATGACATTGGCCAGCTAAAGCCACCTTTCAGTAAAAGGCGAGTGCAGGGAACATGCTTAGCTGTGCCAAAACAGATGTGTCAGAAGCGTGAACAGTGAAGGCGAGCATTCTTTTAAGTGGTGTGCGAAGCGCTGGTCGAAGGGTGACATGCACAGTGCATCCTTCCATCTACCTTGTATGCAGACCAGAGACAGTGGTTTAAATATGGTGTAATGACAAACCAAATATATTATCACACAATTGTAGGGCAACAGGGAGGTACTTATATGATCATGCCTTATTTAATTTCTTTCCTCTCAACATTGATGGGCATAAATTTGGGAAGATGTATATTCATTTGTTTTGTATTTATTTGAGGTAACATAGTGCTTTGAACTGAAGCTCTGTATTCGAGAAATCCCGGTAGATGGGGATATCCCGCTTTCAGGTATTTAACATTAGTAATGTGTTGGAATGTAGGTGAAACATATGTATGCATGTATGGGATTTATAAAGCCCAAACCTAGCTGTGACGTAATGGGGCACTGTACAGAGAGGAGAAGAGAAACCCAGGGGGTTACGGGTGATGTGTGGTGGTGGCAGAGATAGCTGGGATGGCTAGCCGGAGCAAAGGAGAGACGTGGCCCCGGAAAGGGGGATGTAGGAGTGATTGAGTGATTGCCAAGATGTTCTTTGAAGAGTATTGTCTTTGGGAAATTCCTGAAGTGTAGGATCGAGGGTGCCAGTCTTATATCTGTTGATAACTTGTTCCAGAGACAGGTAATATAGCAGAAAAAGGGCTGTTTCTTAGTTTCGTCCTTTGTGCTGTTATTTGTTTCCAGTCTGGGGATGACAAGGTTTGTATCACATTTTTGTACTGGTTGAGAGATGTGAATCTGTTGAGCTTCATGTAGATTGGGCATGCATGATGGGGTTTCCTAGGAGAATGTATTAAGTCTTTGTCCGATTGAGACTCAGACTTATGATTTACGTCCAGGGTTAGATAAGGGTTAGACAGTGCTTGAGTCAATGGATTTATTTGACGCAATCGATCTTTAGTAAAAGCTGTGTTTTGGTGTATATCGATGCCAGTGTTGACGCAAAACTCCCAGAGAGGTTACTGGTAGAGGTTGAAGATTGCACTGGACAGTATGGAGCAATGTGATACTGCAGGTTACTGGGTGGAGCTGCGGTCTATCAGGGCTCATCTTTACGAGTTGGTCTCTCATGCACATGGCAAGGCTTTTGAGATCATCATGGTCAACGTTATCGAAGGCGTCCGAGGGACCAAGTAAGCAGGGGTCCCCTTTGTCCCTGAGGGGGGGAGTGTTGTCAATAATTTGGTCGGTGGCTGTTTCTGTGATGCATTGTGGTCGGAATCCAGATTGATAGCCCTGTAGGAGATTGTGCTGAATGATCCTTTCATTCAGCCGGATGGCATCTGTCTTCTAGCTCACTTTGCTAAGGAGGGGGGTGCATGATAGGGCGATAGATGGCCATGTTGTAAAGGTCGAGCGTGGGTTACTGTTGCAGGGTAAGGGTCTTTCTCATTTTTAGTACATCTGGGAATGTGCCTTGTATGAGGGATGCATTTATGATGTTGAGAAGTAGTGCGATTGCTTTACATGTGATGACCTTCACAATTGGGTAAAGGAGGGTGTTGTGTTTGTAGCAGGTGGGTTTGCGAGATGTAGGAGTGTAGGGCAGCTTTGGAGTAATTGCTCTGAATTCTGTTCATTATAATACTTATGAGCTGCCATGGTGTGGTGTAAGCTGTCAATACTTGTGAAGAAGTAGTTGGTGCTGTTGACTTTGTCAGTGGATTGCGGTGGAGGCTGTGGGGCGCTTTTCGGCAAGGAAGTGCTTTGCTCTTGCTATTTATGTCCATGATGGTTGTTATGAAGTAGTTTACTTTAGTTGGGTTGATGAGTGTCCTGCATGCAGAATGAAGGTTTTCATGGTGATGAGGTATTTTTGTTGGTGGGATTTTCTCCAGAACTTTTCATGTCTGCAGATGGCATGGTTACTGTCCTTGAGTTCCTGTGTGTCTACCTAGGTGTATAGGGCTTATGTTTGTTAAGTCGAAGTTTTAGTGGTTCATGAGTGTTGGTGGTTTTAGGGTGCGGCTGAGTGGGTTTAGCTGGGCTTTGAAATTCTCAGAGGGGTCAGGCATGGATGCCCACGTGATGAGGTTTAATTCCAATGAGTCAGTGGGGAAGTTCTTGAATGAGCGATGGGTGTCTTGGTTGGATTGCTGTAACCCCTGTGGGGTACAGGTGTGTGGTGGTGGAACAGGATGGGTATGGATGTGTGGTCTGTCGAGTTCAAAGGTGGTGATTGAGATATTTAATGGCTGGAGATGTGGGGAATAGCCGGTTAAAATCAATTGGTGAAGAGGGACATAGAAATATGTAAAGAGAACAATTAAATCATGTACAGCATGTATTTTGGGGCATTTTCAGTTTGCTTTTATAAAGTGGTTAACATTAAGCTACAGTACGGAGCAGTGAAAGGTATTAGATGGGGGTGATGCAACTTCTGGTGTCAGGATTTTCTTCATTAAAATAAGATGCCTTCAGGGTCCTTTTAAAACCCTGCGCTGTTATATTTTTAATATTCATGGTTGAATAGGACGTTCTAGTGCTAGGGGGTGAGGTTGCTGTAGGAGGTATAATAAAAGGCAGCACAGGGCGCTAAGGGAACTGAGAGGTTGAGGAGGTCTTGCCATCAGAGCATGCAAGCAGAGGTATAGTGGGATATGTAGCTTGCTGCGTGGGTGGAGGTGAAGAAAGTCCACGCATACACTTGTAGACTAAGAAAGGGAACTTAGAAAGAGACTGGTGTGTCATTGAGAGTCAGCCCATGTTGAGGTGATGTGTGAAGTGACAGATTATAAAATAAAGGTAAAACTCCCATAAGGAGACTAGAGGAGTAGCCAAGTCAGCATAGGACCAGCCAGGGGATCCCAGTTTTAGCAAAAACA
This sequence comes from Ambystoma mexicanum, assembly GCF_040938575.1. NCBI lineage: Eukaryota > Metazoa > Chordata > Amphibia > Caudata > Ambystomatidae > Ambystoma > Ambystoma mexicanum. The sequence goes on along the minus strand of NC_090935.1, from coordinate 1,142,992,997 downwards.
AATGGAGAAGCAGGGTTGGTTTTGTGGATGTTTAGTAGATTTTATTTATATAATGAAAATTACTGTGAAAACAATGCACTTTTGGCACACAAATGCTTACAAAACGTTTTAACATTGATTTTCAGAGTGGAGGACCAGTGTCCTTAACAATGGGTGAGAGGATGTGGCTATAAAACCAGATGATGCAGGGGAGGTAGGAACATGAACTAGGGACAAAGACAGTAGAGCACGATATAGGAACGGGATAGTGGATGAAGTGCTAAGTTTTAGGATGAAGGGGTGAGGGATTAGTGCTGTGAGGCTGTCATAGAGAGGTGGGGGAGAGGAGTACAGGGAGATGTGGTGGCGTAGAATGCTATGCAAGTGCTTCTTCAGAAAGGAGGAGAGCTAGAAGGTTGGATTTAAATATAGAGTGGGAGTAGTGCAGAAAGGGAGAGGTAGCACATTACAGAGTAAGGGAGCGAGGAGAGAAAGAGAGCAGAAACAAGAGGGCGTGCAAGGGGCACGAGAGGGGGCAGAGGTGAGCCGAGGCTGACCGTAGGGATTGTGGGGGAGAGTAGGCGTGAGATGGTTGGATAAGTGTGGTGTGGCAAGTCCGTTAGTTTTGAAGATTATGATAATGAGTTTATACTTTGCCCTTGCATAGATAACCAGTCTAACAGACAATGGGCTCGGGAGGTGGAGGTGAGGCGGGGAAAGTTGAAGAGTGTATGGACAGCTAAGTTGAGGACTTTGTCCAGCGGTGTAAAAGCATAGTAAGGAAGGCCATAGAGTATACTGGCACAGTAGTGAGATTGAGAGAGTACTAAATAGGATATTAGGTGTTTTGCATTGTTGAAAGGAAGCAGATGTCTTATGTTTCTGATTTTGAGGAGATTAAGTCTGGCTGCAGTGGCAGATTTGGTGAGTGAGAAGAGTGAAAATTGCTAGATGTGTCTAAGATGACACCAAGGGTGCAAGTAGAAGCATACTAGGGAAGGTAATCAGTAGAGAAGAATAGAAGAGGGAGAGAGGAAAAGATAGCCTGTTTGGATGGGAAGTAGGGAACTTCATTCTTAGTGGAGTTGAGCATGAGCGAGTGAGATACCATCCAGTATTTGATGGCAGAGAGACAGGTAGACATTTCTGACCCTAGCTCGTCAAATAAGGAGGGAAAGGAGAAGACAATCTGAGTGTTATCAGCTAAGAGTTGATAGGAGAAGCCATACGAGGAGATCAAGGTGCCAAGAGCAGAGGTATGGAGACTGAAGAGAAGTGGACGCAGGACTGACCCTTAAGGGCGTGACTGGGGAGGTAAGGCTGTTCCAGGACACCTGGAAGTGTCTGGGGTGTGATATGAAGCCAACCAAGTGAGGGCCTTGTCCCTGATGCCTAGGATGGATGGTCAGAATGGTTGACGGTATCGAAGGCAGCAGAGAGGTTCAGATGAATAAGAATAGATGAACGGTTAGCTTGACGCGACTCAGTAGAGTGCAAATGTCGTAAGCCATATTAAAGAGGATACTGAAGGTTGTGTGTATCAAGGAACTCAGTGAGTAGGTTGAAACCTACACATTCTAGGATTTTGGAATAGTGAGGTTGTAAAGAGACAGGACGAAAGTTGGCAGGACAGTTAGAATCTAGGCCAGGTTTCTTAAGGTTAGAGATGACAGTATCTGACTTGTAGGATGATGAAATATTCGCACTGCCAGGGGAGGAGCTGAAGTGGAAGTCGGATATGGAGCAACACTGGGAGCTATTTCACTATGTGTGGGGGTAGAGGGTCGATGGGGGCACATGAAGAGTTCGCCCTGAGGAGAAGTCAAGAATCTCATCAGGGTTAGTGGGACAAAGAAAGACATTTAGGCTCATTACAAGCATGGCGGTCCGGAAGCAATGGTGCCGGTAAGCGTAATGGCACTGTTGTTTTCGCACCGGCATACTACAGGTTTGCCTGGCCGGTGCCGCCCTGCCCAACAGGTCTGACCCTGCCGGGCAGACCTGTTACGGAAGCACTGGCACCGTTAACAACATTGCTGGTGCTTCCGTGGTGCCCACTGCCATATACTGCTATGGGAATGAGGACTTACAATTTACTGGTGCCTGGCATTCAGGGCTGCCCGGGTTGTAATCACCCGGTGGCACCAGGAAGTCAGACACCAGTAAATATTTACGGGTCTGGTGGCAACCCGCCACTATCACTGGCACGGTTGCCTCCGGAACTGTAATGAGCCCCATTGTCTCAGGACAGGAGGGTAGAGGTGGTGGAGAAACGTGAGCAGGTGGGGGATAGAAGGTACTTTGCAAGGGTAAAGAGCTAGATTGTTAGCAGAAAGCATTGAGGAGATGGAGGAGGGTTTAGGAGGTGAGGGAATTTGGTTGAGAGGTTTTTGGAGGCACCAGGTTGAGTCGATTGAGATGAAATGAGAGAGAGATAGAAGTCACGTTGGGCAGAGTCAAAAGTAGTGGAGTCGTTTTGAAGAGCAGTCAGGTAGAGTTGGAGATCTGGGGAGCGTCTAAATCTTTGCCAAGTGCAAAGTTTTTTCCTCTTTATTGTTTTCAGGGTGCGGATGGTAGGTGCAAACAAAGGCCATGGAGAGGAGGTTTGAAGAGTGATTGTAGCAAGAGTGACGTGAGTGGAGAGGTGAGTGTTAAGAGCAAATTTAAAGTTAGTTAAGGCTTTATCAGAGGGAACAGTGAATTTTGCATTGGAGGAGAATGATTGGCTTAGGTCCGAGATGTAGACAGGGAATTTGGAGGGGAAACTTGCATTTGGTAATGGAAGTGGTAGACAGAGAGACAAGGGTGGAAATAGGAGTGGAGATTGAGGCAAATACAATGGAAGATCAGAGGGAGAAAGAACGGTGGAGATAATAGAGGCGGATGATACTGAGATGAGATGAGGGAGTTACCATTTGAGTGAGTGGAGGGAACAGAAGGGAGCCAGTGATTTAGGAAAAGAGACCTAAATTCATAGGATAGTGGAGTGGAGTGGAGTGGAGTGGAGAGAGAGAGGGCAGGTTAAAGTCACCAGTAACAATGAGGTGATAATGGGGGAGCAGGGAGTCAATCATTTTGGAGAGGTGGTCAATGGATTGACCAGTGGGACCAAGTGGCCGATAGAGATATATAATATGTATGCTGTTGGGAGCAGTGATTGTCAATATAGTGTAGTTGAAACTGAGAAATATCGGGAGATAGGGGGAAAGATAGATAGGATGTTTGGAAGATTCAAACAGTACTACACCACCACCTATACTAGTTGGGTGGGGAGAGTGGGCAAAGGTGTAGGCAGGGTCATGAAGGGCAGCAAGGGCTGCAGAGTCTGAGGGAGAAATCTATGTTTCTGTAAGTGTAATAAGGTCAAAAGAAGGAGAATTGAAAAAGAAAGAAGGAAGTCAGAGGAAAAGGAAGTCTTGTTACAGACTGGATACCAAAAAGCAATATAAAGCGAGTGATATGTAGAAGCATATTGGTTTTGACTCTACAAAGTAGAGAGGCACTGGCGGTAGATGTGAGAAGAGGAAGTGTGATGTAAGTTAGAGTTGGAAGTTTTGTGATCAGAGAGAGAGAAGCTGAGGGAGTAGAGCAGTGGTCTCGAGGAAAAGAGATGATAGGGATAGGAAGAGAGTTGAAATGGTTTTGCACAGAGGAGAATGAAGAAATAAGTAGAAGAGAAAGGAAGAGTTAGTAAGGAAAGTGCATGGCGAGGGTTGGGCTGGGCAACGATGTAATTGGTGCTGACAAGCAGGGCACAGAAAAGCAATAGTTGAAAAGTAGAGTCTGGAGGAAAGGCTGGCACTTAGCTGTTTGCCTTTTGCTAGGTTGTCTGTGGCTATGTCGCCCCAAGACAAGGGGTCAAGCACTGGAACTGGTGACGAGCAACCAATGGTGGGAAGGGGAAGCAGGACCACTGCCTGCGGAGTCCTAGTCCGGGCACCCTGTTCGTCACTTGATGGTAGTGCAGGTGGCTGAGGTGATTTAGATTTAGCCTCATTGGAGTAAAGGTAGTGTCAGTGTATGTGTAACAAGCATAGAATTGATTACAATTTTGTTCATTTTTTATTGAATGAAAAAAGGTGTTGTTTACTTAGGAAGGCAATTTCATAATACTTTTTTTCACAGTAAAGATCGAAATAAACTTTGAATTTGTCACTGAAGGTGGTGGTCTTCATCAAATAGGAAAAATATTGCATTGATTTTCTCCAGCATGGGGTCTTACAGGGATTTACATGCTCATGGATATTGCCCGTCGTCAGGCTGGGAATCCTCAGTAATATTAAAGTTGTTTTGTTTTAAAGTTAAAAACTGCTTGTCGCTTCTATAGCCTATTGCTGTCGCTTTGGGTCACACTGCCCCAGCCAATGACATTCGTCCTCCTAAGCTCCACCCTTGGTGGTCATCTTCAGATTTATACTGCACGTTTTCGTGTTGGGAGGCCTTCTGTTTCGCCCCTCGAAATACCGATAACTTTCCTATTTTTGTGAGAAATCGTCTCAAATATTTTCACTCTTCAGTCACTGTCTGACTACCTGCGGCAGGGACCCAGTGCCAGACGAGGTCCAGTCCATTGTCGGATCTCCAGACCGGATCTCCAGACCGGATCTCCAGACCGTGTGAGGCTGCAGGCCCAAGCTTGGGCCTTTCTACACGCACAATGGCAGACGAAATGCGACCTGAAAAATATCTTCATTGGGCATCGGCATCTCAAATGCATCTACTGCTTGTATCCAGACCACGACGCAGACAGATGTTCCATCTGCCAGGCCTATTCCAAGATGTGGAAAGACTGCCTTCAAATGTTAGTTGCGTAGGAAGGGGGGGGGGCCTCTGACTCTGCCTCTGTGTGCAGTTGTGAATCTTCCAGCATCAGTAGGCCCAAGGAACATGCTCCCTCTGTCAAGAGGTCAAGATCCTATGAGGACACTTCCCTGGGCAAGATACCAAAAAAGGATAAGTCATCTCACTCTATGACTTCTTCATCGACAGGCACCACAGATGCGAAGCCTTCGTCTGAAAGGCACCGGTCGTCGTCTCCTTCCCCGTCACAGGTAATCTACCTCTAAGCAGACAGGTCTCGTCTGCGAGATAATTGAAGCACTTCTGCGAATCACAAAGCTCTGCCATCACAGACCCTGTTGAGGGACACGTCAGCAGCTTCACCGTCGACAACCTCTTTGTCATCACTGGCCTTGTCGAGGGACCCATCAGCTGATGACCTTGTCCACCAAAGCCGTTACCCTGCCTACGACTACCCTGTCGACGACTTGTCCATGAAGACTGCTGCCTCGTCAACGGGCTCGGCCACCACAGTCACTGTTGCTACGACTATAATTACCACTCTCAGAGTGGCCCTTCCGCGTAGGCTTCTGTCAGCTGTACCGGCACCAGTCCCGTCAGCGGCATCGCCTTTACCTGCGCCAGCACCATTACCTGCGCCAGAGGCCCTGGTAATAGCCTCATTTCCTTGGGGCACTAGTTTGGAGAGAGAGATGCCTCAGGCTGTCGCATTACTCCCAAGACCTACCAAGGCCACACCACTCTTCACACTGGCTCTGTTGAATCCTCCCAAGGTGTCATCACCGATCCCAGTGTTCCAGTTCTTCTGAAGAGGACCTACCAGAGGGATTCTACTCCGACCAAAAAAGCAGTCAGGGTGAATCTGATCCCATTCTGCCAATGCCTCAACAAGGGGCTCAGCCATCTCGCCAGCCATCTCAACCAACTAGCCCTTGGCACCCATACCTGCTCCACCGAGGAGTCCTCCAATGCCTTCCCTAGCCCAACTCGCAACGTTTAGCCATAGCTAAACCTTGCCGTTTGCTAGTTGCAACTCCTCCTGTTGTGGAAGAGGCAGCTCAGGCAGATACCGATACTGTCACGACCCAAGGTACACATGGGACTGATGAGTTTGACGACTACATTCCCACTGATGGGGAGCCTCATGACATCGAGATGCCCTCCGGGGACTGTCCGCCAGATGAGATCGGTTGGTTTCATACCATGATCTTGTGTGCTGCAAAGCTATTCAACCTCATAACTGTAGAAAAGAAGAAGGATGGCTTCCTTTTTGAACAGCAAGAGTCCTACAGGAAGACATTGGTGTCAGTTCGCCTTCTGGATGACATTTGGGAAGATGGCCTGCTGGTTATGAAGACCCCAAGCATGGCCCCTGCAAAAAAACACTGCTTAGAGAAAAAGTACTGGGTCCCTGACACAGCCAGAAGTGCCTCAGATCCCAACCATCTCTGAGCTCTTTGGTCTCTGCTGCAGCTAGGAAAATGTCCTCTTACCCATCTTCCTCTTCTACAGTTCCTCCCGATCAGAAGGGTACGAAGCTGAATGTGACTGGGAAACACATTATCACAACTGCTGCATCTACGATCAAAGCTGCCAATGTGTTGGCCATTCTCTCGAGGTATGATAGAGAGCTTTGGTATAAGTTGGGACCCATACTTAACTTGCTTGAGGATGACAAGAAGGCAGAAGCCGTAGCTGTTTTCACGAAGGGGAGGTTTCCTCTGACCATGCTGTCACTGTCGCCCTGGACATCGCAGATTCAGGTTTCTGGCAAATGGGTAATGGAGTGGCTCTCTGCTGCCATGGTTGACTTAAGGCCACCAACTTCCGCCCTGATGTGCATTCGAAAAGGTGGTGGACATGCCATTCGATGGTGAGAATATTTTCAGGAAAGCTGCCGACAAGACCCTTCAGTCCATAAAGACGGACACAGAGACAGCATGTTCGTTGGGCACTCTCCAACAGAGGCAGTCCTTTCGATCTTCCAAGGGAAAGGTCTCGAGATCCTCTAAAGGGTTCGCCTCACCCTATCAACCCTCCCATTCCGCCCTGAGGAGGCTTATAGGGGACATTCCCAAGTCTACAGAGGAGGATCCCAGAGTCTTCACGCTCCAGCAGCAAGAACACAGATGCCTAAGCAAGCCTGATCCAGTTCAGGGCCTGTGCCCTCACTTCAGCAGCCCAGTGAGAGTCCGGTTGTCGCAGTTTGCCCACGAGTGGTGCAACATCTCAACAGACAAATGGGTGCTCAGTATCAAGGGTCCAAGAGAAATGCCCTTGCATTCCTCCCGTCTTCCGACAAGAGCAGGACGTACAGCAGCTAGTGAAATGGGTTTCCATCCTCCTGACATCTTCTATTGCCCCTTTCTTTAACATTGCTTGAACCTCCTTCAGGTTCAAGCAATATTAAAGAAAGGGGCAATAGAAGATGTCAGGAGGATGGAAACCCATTCTAGACATAAGATGCCTAAACAAATTCCTCAAGTTCCAAAGGTTCAGGATGGTCATGTTGCAGCATGTGCTCAGCCAGCTGTAAAAGGAGATTTTCTGGCGACCATGGCGTTTTGTTGTTCAGGGAAAACAATACCATTTGAAGCCCTACCATTGGGCCTAAAATCAGTCCCAAAAGTGTTCACCAAGTGCTGGGCCATGAGGGCAGTGCACCTTCGGTGCAGAGGAATCTATGTCTATTCCTACCTGGATGATTGGCTGATCTGATTCCGCTCTCACACTCTAGCAATCGGAGCACACAGCGGTGATCATCCAGGCCCTAACTTCTCATGGATTCTCGATAAACTATCCGAAATCCTGCATAGTGCCATCTCAGAACGCTCTATTCCTGGCGGCCCGCCTCAACACACTGTCGTGTCTAGCGACTCCTTCAGAAGACAGAATAAAAGCCATCCTAGGGAAGGTTCAACGGTTATCAGCAGTTACGTTGCGACAATCCGATCCATCAATTCCCTGCTGGGGATGATGTCCTCATTTACCATCTGGTGCCTTTTTGCAGACTGCAGATGAGACCACTTCAGGAGTTTCTGGACTCACAGGCTCATGGTTCAACGAGATCAACCTCAATTCGGCTTTCCGTCAAGCCCTACGTTGGTGGTCTGTTCATCCTCATCTCTCACAGGGAGTTCATTTTCAGGCGGCAATCACTACTGATACCTCACCGATACCTCACACAGGCCAGCTGTACGCCAGAGGCTTCCAGAGAAGGAGTTGCATATCAACATCCTTGAACTGCAGGCAATCTTCTGGGCCCTGAGGTCCTTCAAGTCTAAGCTCCATGGGATGGTGGTTTGTGTCTTCACCGACAACACGACTACAATGTTTTACATCAGAAAGCAGGCTGTGACTCACTCTCTGGCTCGGGAGGCGCAGAACCTGTGGCACTGGGCCATTGCTCAGCAGATGTTCCTTGTTCTGTTTCACCTGGCAGCCATTCACACCACCATTGCAGACTCGCTCAGTAGGGAGCTACGATGCTGCCACAAGTGAGAACTCCAACAGACTCAGGTATCTCTTTTCTTCAGCAAGTGGGTCACCCTCAGATCGATCTGTTCACCACGTCAGCCAACTCCAAATGGCAGATGTTTGACAGCAGGTATCCTCTGGCCAAGAGTCTAGGAGAAGCCTTTTCGTTCCCCTGGGAGGGCCTGTTCCTGTACGTATTCCCGCCAATCCCCCACCCGCACGACCCAGGCTGTTCTGCTATTAAGATCTTCTCTGTATGTCAGTGGCTCCAGCCATCAAACTACATCTTCTTCCAGACCTCCTCTCTAGGGAAGGAGGGTCAATCCTGCACCATGACCCTGAGTCGCTGAGCCTAGCAGCATGGTTCCTACGGCCCTAGAATTCAATCACTACTCGATATCTCTAGATTGCAAGAACATTCTAGCTATCACCAGAGCTCTGTCAATGCTTTCCTGCCATAAACACAATTAGAAAAGTAGAAACACTTTACAGTGTGGTGCAGCTCAAAGAGGATCTCTCCCCTGCGAGTCACAACTCGCAGCTTCTGCCTTATCTACTCCTGCTTGCTAGGTTTGGGCTAGTCCATGCTTCTATCAAAGAGCATTTGGCCGCCATATCCCGCTATACTCGGGCTCCTGGCAAGCTCTCCCTGTGGTCTCATAGATTTGTGAAGGAGTTCCTCAAGGGCCTCTTCAGGACGTTCCCACCGGTGAAAGCTCCAGCTCCGGATCTCAATGTAGTTTTGTCAAAGCTAATGGCTCCACCTTTTGAACCAATGCATCAAGCATCTTTAAAGATTCTATCTTGAAAGACGGCCTTCCTAGTGGCTATCACCTCAGCCAGGCATGTTGGGGAAATTCAAGATCTCTCATGTAAACTTCCATATCTGTCATTCCATCCTTCCAAGGTGGTTTTGCAGACTCATCTTTCCTTTATGCCTAAGGTTCCATCAGACTTTCACTTGAACAAACCTTTGGTCTTGCTGGTTTTCTCTTCCCGCCAGAGAGGGTGTTGCATCCACTGGATGTTTTGCGTGCCTTGAAGTACTACGTGGCACGCATCAAATAGTTTCGAAAGACTTCTCAGCTTTTTGATGCTTTCCGACATATGGGACATGGCAAGGCCATGTCTAAGGCTTCCATCTCCAGGTGGCTCTCTGACAGTATCACACATTGCCATTGTCTGGCCAACAGCCCGCTACCCTGCCTACCGAGAGACCATTTCACCAGAGCCATTGCAGCAACTGCAGCGTTTCTCTCTGGTGTTCCCCTGCTCGACATTTGTAGGGCTGCTACGTGGAGGTCTACCCACACCTTCCCAAGATTCTACTGTCCCGAAAGGGATTCCAGGAATGAGTCCTGGGTCATCCAAGCAGTGCTTTGCAACCTGTTTGCATGTGGTAAGTCTATTCCAGGGGTAAGTGTATTGCTTTTGTGGAGCCTTGCCACCTCCCATGGTTGTGTATGTGTACTGCTGGGTAATTGTATGTATGGGCATGTGAATCCATGTAAGGCCCCATGCTGGAGAAGGAACAAGTTACTTACCTGTAACTCTTGTTCTCCAGCATGGGTCTTAAATGGATTCACATGCAAACCTTCCCTCCGTCCCCTCTCTGGCTCTTCTTGGTTCTTTCTGCCCCTTTACATGCGCAACCAAATCTGTAGATTGCCACCAGGGGTGGAGCTTAGGAGGACGAATGTCATTGGCTGGGGCAGTATGACCCAAAGTGAATGCAATAGGCTTTAGAAGTGACCAGCAGTTTTTAGCTTTAAAGCGAAACTGCTTTAATATTACAGAGGATTCCCAGCCTGATGACGGGGAATATTCATGAGCATGTGCATCCATGTAAGACCCATGCTGGAGAACAGGAGTTACAGGTAAGTAACATGCTCCTTATTATTACAACATTTGATGAGTACCATGTTCACCAACAATATCTCTTGCTGCTAAGTCCTATGGGAAGATTGAGGGTGGTTACTTCCAGATCATCTGGACTCTGTGGAAAGCTAGGTGTTCCTTATTGTATAGGAGCTTAGGAGGGTGCTGGGTACAGACTTGGGATCTTATGATAGCGAAGGTACATTCTCTGAAGCTGGATTTGTTTAAGAAAGATGTGGAGAGAAGAGGGTTGGTGGAGGATCCTGGTTGGCTGTGGCAAAATCAATGTATGAGGGGGTGAGACGCTCTTAGATAAATCATGTTTGTACTCAAGAAAAAGACGGTTTTCGTTCAAACCTAATTGGGGTATCCGTCTGCCCAAAGTCCCTTACTATTGGGGTGACAATAATGATTCCCAAGGAAGGAGCAAGTCTTTCCCCCTAGCTCCCTCAGGGGAACATTTGGAGTTACCTGCTGTTGGAAACTACCTGTCGCTTGAAACACGGGTACCTAGAACTCTGCCTACAGTATGTGGCACACATGTTATTGTTCTCTGGCAACTTTTCTGGCTTGGTAGGGAAGATACACGGCTTGTTTCTACACTTCCTTTGAGTCTTCAAACAATTTCTGCATGTTAAAGAGAACAGTGTTTGTGTCCCATCGAAATGACTTGACCGTTTTAATGCTTTTGAACTCAAAGCAAGAAGATCTAAAGGTATAAATAGTAGCTCTGTCCCCCTGGCCTGATTTTAAGGGCCATCATGACAATAAAGACCCAACTACATTACATTTTTAGGAAACATACATTTAAAATTGGACTTTGCTCTAAAGACAATTACCTACATCCCTGTCTGTATATCCAGAGCGCCCGGTCATTCACATGACTGCATATCCTGTGTACTTCTTTACTGGGGTTGGTTGTTAGTTTTTTAATATAATGTGTTTGTATCTTTAGTTTAATTACACCTATTATATTTTAATAGAACTTTGATTCAACATGTCTTTTATTTTGGTACTATATTTTACTTTAAAATCACAGGCTTGGTGTCAGTAAGATATTGCTGGTCTCATATCCTTGGCCTTACAGTCTCACCCCATAATTCTGGGTAATAAATAGGCAGTTGTACGCAAACTCAAATTGAAGAAAATTAAAGTAAAATGTGAATAAAGGTGGTCTCCAGTTTGTTGCCAGGGAAATCACAACAATGTTGTATACTCATAAGCAATTGGTCAGCAAAATGAACTTTACCTGTGTGTATGAATCTCATGAGTCCTTATGCACAAGCATTCATTTCTATAATCAACTTTACATAAATATTAAACCCGAAATAATCAGAACATTCCAATTATACTTCTATTGCTCATCAATAAATGTCCCTCAATGTCTTAAACTGCAATGAAGCAACTTCACCGAATAAGCAAGGTTACATTATCACATGCATCAAAATACTATTTTTACCTTCCCCGCTGACACCCACCATTTACAATGTCAGATCACTGTTAATACAATAAATATGATTCTTGTACTTCAGAACGAACCTGTGTGTGCAATGTTCCATCTATATATCTGTGCAACATTCTCTGAACACATGTGTGCTACTTTCAAACAGCTTCCATTAATTTGCCTTCCTATCTAAAAGTTTAGAGCTGGAGTTATAACATTCTCCATTAAAAGGTACAATCGTAAAGAGCACCCGTGCCCTTTCACAACAGACTGTGCATTTCAGGGTAAGAGATGTATGGGTTTTGCCTTTGCGCAATTTTCAGTGAATAGAAAAAGTCCTCTGCCTCTATCCCACAACACATTTCATGACTAAGTCTCCCACCGGCGACATATCATAAATAATATTATGTCAGGCGACAGAGCTTCATGACTGTGCCATTTGCCACATCAACAACGATATGCTTTTAGGACACACAGATTCGGTTTTAATTTTATATAATTCTACAGAAATTATCTACATTGAAGTTACACGAAATGTCAGTTTTAAACAGCTTCTCAATACAAAAATGCATTGAGTTCTGTTGAAATGAAATCACACTTGCACTCAATCTCAACTACAGAAAACGGTGCTATTTTATCTTACATTGTCCCTGTGCCCCTTTGAAAACTAGTATCCCCTTGTTTTGTCCAGGGAACCCTTATTACTATCGACAATCCTATAGGATGATCTGAAGTTACATTGGGCTGAGTATTTACAATTTAAATGGGGCTTTTTATTTCTGGTGATCATCCTGGACCCTCTCAGTTTGGAATTTCTCAGTCTGCAACATCCTGTAAGCTTCTGCATAAGTTTCCAGTATAAAATGCTCTTCTCCTTTCAAATGGGCATCATCTCTACAGTCTATGAAAAACCAGCACTCCAGTTGATGATAATGATGATAATCACCTGTCGATCTGTATGCAAGGTGCTTTATAATCAAGACTCCTCCCCTAATATTGTGGCTAAGTAGTTGGGGCCATTCACTCCGTGTCTTGTGACTGGCAAGGAGGGGAAATCAACCCTATTCTTGTGACCTGAAGGGAGCGGGATACTCACTACTAATCTTATGCAGAGTAATTTTCTTGTATGTAATATAACTTTTGATGCAAATGTGTTAATTTGACAAAATGAAGACCATTATAATCTTTACTTCGGGACGCACGATTTGAGATGCAATATGACTCTGAGAGATGTATATTTTTGGAAATGTGAATTGTTCATATGTTCTAGAATATTCATATTTGTACATATTTTGGATTTGGTATTGACCGAAAGATATATTGTGTATCTTATTTATTTAGTGTTCGCTTGTCCAGTGCTTATTCAGCAAGTAAATTCTGTTTCAGTGCACCCACAGGGTAACAGGGGACATGGGAAAGACACACGTTAAAATACATACAAATATTAAATACGTTGGAGAGGAAAAAGGACAAACCTACTATGCCCTGTGAGTATTCAGAATGTGCAAGTGCAGAAGGGAGGGGGAGCTGGGGGTAGATGCTGGGGTTCCCGTGCACGTGGGTGAGAAACAGATGAAGTGCAAGGCATGGTAAGTGTGAGCCTCCAGGAGAGAAGGTGTGCTGAGGCAAGTGCTGAGGATAGACAGAAGCTGGGGGCGATTTGGTGTGGGAGGTCATGGCCCCCAGGATGCATAAGGGCCCTGGACACCAATCAAAGCAACTGTGCGATTAAGAGAGGAGAGAAGGGGGCAGGAGGAGGTAAAGAGGAAGGTCAGGAGGAGCTTCGAGAATTTAAGAAAGTCCTGCTCAGGACATAGAGGGTGGGGGAGGCTGTTCCATAGAAGGGAGCCAGCTAAGGAAAGCGATCAACTTCCTGCCCTCTGTTTAGCAAAACGCTTTATGCACAACGAGTTGGTTCCAGAGGAATGGAGAGGTCTAGAGGGAGAATATTTAGTAAGAGACTGTTGCAGATAGTGCGGTCCCCGACCACAGACAGCCTTGTGGATGATGCAGAGGGATTTGAATTTAATCCGTGCAGCAACCAGGATCCAGTGAAGACTTTTTAGGGCAGGAGAGATGTGGTCTTTGGGCTTAAGGGCAAGGATAAGTCTTGCTGCCCGATTCTGGATTAGCTGAAGGGGTCGCAGAGTGGAAGTAGGTAGATTCAGGAGGATTGCAATAGTCCAGCCAGATGGCTCAGGTAACATTGAGCTTCTGGGAGAAAGTGAAAAAAGGGAGAATTCCTTTGAGAAGAGCTGTACGTGGGACTTCTTGGCAATGTCCTGAGTGTGAGGGAGGAAAGAGAGAGAGGAGTCGAAGATGACTCCGGGGTTTCTGGCTTCAGAAGAAAGAGCAGGGAGAGAGCCTGTGGAGGAAAGCCAGAGTGAAGGGAAGTAGGAGGGAGCAGGGGTCCCAATGGGAAGTATCTCAGTTTTACAGGCATTGAGGCAGAGATCGTTGGATGTGCACCAGGACTGGATGGCAGATCGGCAGTCATTATGGGGCTTATGAGAAACATTTTACGCAATCCATCGCATGACTTTGAATTTTTATCAGATTTTGACAGATTTTACCCTGACATTGTGCCAAGCAGCGTTGTTCCGCTGCCCTAATGCACAGATTGCCAGATCTTTGCTTCTTGCTGGGCCCTGCCCGAGTCAGCTGTGTTGGTGCTTTGGATAACTGTATGTATTTGGCCTTTCCATCATGGCCGCCCGCACCGTGTGTTGTCGCGTGCCTGGGCCTCGGCTCCGGATGCCTCCTTTGATTGGTGGGGACTCTGGAGTTAATGGCCAATAAGAAAGCCGGTAGGCTTGGCCGGACCTCCCGCCAGCCCGTCAGCTACCGGTTGCACCCCCCCCCCCGGTCACCCACTGTATGTCTGCTCGCCTCCCCTTTGGTCGCCCGCTGTATGTCTGCTCCCCCCAGCCCCCCCTTTGGTCGCCTGCTGTATGTCTGCTCCCTTGGTCGTCCGCTTTATGTATGCTCCTCCCCCCCCAGGCCTCCCCTTGGTCCCCCGATGTATGTATGTCTGCCACGCCCCTGCTCCCCCTTTGGTCACCCGCTGTATGTCTTCTCCCCCCCTTGGTCGCACGCTGTATTTATGCTCCCCCCCCAGCCCCCTCTTTGCTCGCCCGCTGTATTTCTAATCCCCCCTAGCCCCCCCTTTGGTCGCTTGCTCTATGTCTGCTCCCCCCAGACCCCCCTCTTTGGTTGCCCACTGTATGAATGCACCCCCGCAGCCCACCCTTGGTCGCCAGCCGTATGTCTGCTGCCCCCCTTGGTCGCCCGCTGTATGTCTGCTCTCCCCCAGCCCCCGCCTTGGTTGCCCACTATATGTCTGCTCCCCCCCTTGGTCGCCCGCTGTATGTCTGCTCCCCCCAGCCCCCTCATGGTCACCCGCTGTATGTATGCTCCCCCCAGCCCCTCCTTGGTCACCCGCTGTATGTATGCTCCCCCCCAGAACCCCGTTAGTCGCCCGCTGTATGTCTGCTCCCCCCCTTGGTCGTCCGCTGTATGTCTACTCCCCCGAGCCCCCCCTTTGCTCGCCCGCTGTATGTCTACTCCCCCCTTTGGTCACCTGCTGTATGTATGCTCCCCCCAAAACCCCCTTGATCGCCTGAGGGTCGGCTGCCCTCTTGGCCATGCAACCTTCTATGACTAAAACGTATTGTATGCTACTGCCGCCCGTAACCAGTAGTAGCTGACACGTATATGTTACCACATACTCCGTCCCTTTGCATTACCCACTGCTGCCACCCTCAATTTTGACCATATGCATTACCTGTTGCTGTCACCCTTCAAGATGGGTTTGGCTCTCTTGTCTTATGCCACCAATTTAGACCATATGCATTACCTGTTGTCGCCACCCTGCAACATGGGTTTGGCCCTCATGTTTTATGCCACTGATTTTGACTATATGCATTACATGTTGTTGTCACCCTTCAAGATGGAGTTGGCTATCTTGTCTTATGCCACCGATTTTGACCATATGCATTACCTGTTATTGTCACCCTTCAAGATGGGGTTGGCTCTCTTGTCTTATGCTACCGATTTTGACCATATGCATTGCCTGTTGCTGTGACCCTTCAAGATGGGGTTGGCTCTCTTGTCTTGTGCCACCAATTTTGACCATATGCATTACCTGTTGCTGTCACCCTTCAAGATGGGGTTGGCTCTCTTGTCTTAAACCACCGATTTTGACCACATCCAGTTATGTAACCAAGCAAGAATTCTTAACAGCGCCACGATGCCCGAGGGCAGTTTGTGCGCTTTACAAATGCAAATAAGTAAATAAATATGAAGGAAGGCGCAAGAGGGTCTGTAATGCACATTTGGTTTTAGGTTCCTAGGATTCTCTACTATAAGTTATAGATTTTAATCTATTATATTTTTCTGTTATTAAATCCAACTTTATATATACAGACATGCACTATATCAAGTTGAATACAATGCAGTGTTTTTCAAAGTAATAGACCTTCAAATGGTGTTTCCTTCCCCCATTTATGAATGCATTATTTCTCTCTTGACATTTTTTATCGGACCTATCATAGGAAAGAAAGGAACCTTTTTACAATTATAGAAGTATGTTCTCTGTAGTTATTGCAAGCAGAGACCCCTAAATCGCATCTTAGCCCAGCAATCCGGAAACACATTTAAGTAAAATGTTTTAAGGAAGGTTATGCAAATCAATGTAATCACAAATTGTGTTTAGCATCATAGACAAAGTAACACCTATTATAATGTATGAATAAACATAGATTCACAGAGGCAAACTAAAACCAAGAAATAATTACATCAACATAAATTAGAATACAACTATATATCAATATCACCAAGACGTGCCCAACTTTAACGTACAAAACACCACCACGTGTACAAACACCACGAAGACAAGCAGATGCAATTACACAAAGAAAAGGGAAGAGGGATTAATAATGAACTTCTAATCCTAACATAAACCTTGAGCTGCACTTCAGTGTCAACTCATGCACCTATCCACTAGGTCATTCACAAAACCGGTGGACACAAGCAAGCCAATGCTCATCTATCCCAACAGTAGTTTTCATGCAAATAGTCAGATTTCTTTAAGATCGCCTACTTGCGTTTTGGCTGAAAATGGCCCAAATGCTTACGGTGGCCCAGCCTTCTGCAGGGCATAGAGAAGGTCAGTTGGAGAGAACTGAATTCAAGGCACTCAGTCTGACTCAAAAGAAGAACAGCCAAAATATTTCCATGTAACCATGGACTCAGTTTGTCAATCTGGGTTAACACAGGTGTCTTTCCCACACTGGCAAGTCGACCCCACACACTGGGGGAGTCTCTAAGTTCCACTTCATAGATGGCACAAGGAGAGGTCACTCAGAAATAGGCCCTAATTGGGAGTAAGCCGGACTGGAAATAAAGCCTGTACGGCCAGCTCTGCCATTTTTTACGGACTGGCTCACTCCGAGTCTGCCGGTTGGAGCAGAGAACTAGCGGCAGGCCTGACCTGCCAGGAATTCAGGCCCCTACCGGCAGAGAATTGCCCTTATCACCTGCATTATTACTACAGATGCCAGGGATAGGGGCAAACCAATTCCATGGTGTCCAATGTGACTCCATGGAATGGGAACCTACTGCTGTTCCCGGCACCCGTAATAGCTGTGTTTAGTCTTGTACTCAACTTGTTGAGATCTACTTGATTCATACCTAGAAGGATAGGTTTTGGGAGGATAGCTCAGGGGCAACGTGCTCGCTTTGGAAGCAAACCGACATGGAGCAACACAGGTTCGAACCCGGGTCCGCGCTTAGAAACCTCTGGGTATTAAGCGTGTTATAAATAACCTATCATATCATATCAAGAGTCCACACTGTGATATTATTGTAATTGCTGGCCTGCTCTGCAGTGTGATGGCATTGTCACTACCGGCCTGCTCTACACTGACATAGTATTGTGATTACTAGCCTGCGTCACACACTAGTGAACTGGTTGAGGTCAACTAGTCTCATACCTAGAAGGGTCCACACAGTGATGGTATTGTAGCTGCCAGCCTTCGCCAGACAATAGTGAATCAGTTGAGACTAACCTACTTCACATCTAGAAGGGTCCACACTGTGATATTATTATGACTGCTAGCCTGCTCCACACGTTGATGGTATTGTGGTTGCTGTATGTCTACTCCCCCTAGCCCCCCCTTTGCTCGCCCGCTGTATGTCTACTCCCCCCTTTGGTCACCTGCTGTATGTATGCTCCCCCCAACACCCTCTTGATCGCCCACACGATGGTAGTATTAGAATTTCTAACCTGCTCAACATCACCACACCCTGCAATTACTAGGCCTGCGTCGCACACTGAGGAATTTGTGGAGATCGACTTGACACACATCTGGAGGGGTCCACATGGTGATGGTACGGTTATTGCTAGCCTACACCGCACTGTGACAGTATTTTAATTGCTAGACCGCTCCACACTGTAATAAAACTGTGATTGCTAACCTTCCCCACACTGAGATAGTGCTGTAACGGCTAACCTTCTACCTACCGCTATAGCGCTGTAGTTGCTAGCCTGCATCACACACTAGTTAGCCGGATAGCAGAGCTTGAGATTGACTTCATTCACATCCAGAAAGGTCCACACTGTGATAGTGCTTTGAATTCTAAAGTGCATCAATCTCTAGGATTTCGATCATACCTATCTTTAACCTAGACATCCCATACTCTACCGCCCACTATCTGGAGCCTAGGCCTAACCCGCTGTCCCATCGCCTCAGATCTGGGTGTTGTATTACCGTTCTCTAAAACCTCGATCTTCCTCTAGTTATCAAGGGGTCTCGAAACCAGCTACTCGAACTACCACCGGAGACCGTCTGAAACTCAGCCCTCTCTGGCCGTCCAGGTCCCAACTGAAACGTTAAGCACTGTGTGCCAATATCTATCATTAACATCAGTGAAACCTAGTCCCACCACCCTGCCACTAATACCCCTGAGAACCCATCGCTGCCTAGCTTAACTCAGTCCTAGACCACTCAACAGCCAGATGCCTTGCACTCCTCCAAAACCCCCGGACAGTGCACCTGTAGGAAACACACCTGACCCATTGATAGGAAGGACAGAAAGAACCCGAGAGCATCCAAGCTTATCACGAGAGGAAACATCAATATTGTCCGAGCACTGCACCGAGAATCAAAATGCCCAGATTCAGAAATGGACACCGAGAAAGAGAACAAGATCATGCAACAATGGACACGGGTACACAAAACCAACTGCCCCCAGTAGAAGCGGCCTCAAATGCAGGAAACACCCCGCCTAACACCGTTCTCACCTACGTAAGAGAAAAATCCTTACATTTTACACCATACCTCGCGACAACCACAGAGCCTCGATACCTCAATGACGCTGAAATCTGGGTGTTGTATTACCGTTCTGTAAAACCTAGATCTTCCTCCAGTTATCAAGGGGTCTCAAAACCAGCTACTCGAACTACCACCAGAGACCGTCTGAAACTCGTCCCTCTCTGGCCGTCCAGGTCCCAACTCAACGTTAAGCACTGCGTGACAATATCTATCATCAACATCAGTGAAATCTAGTCCCACCACCCTTCCACCAATACCCCTGAGAACCCATCGCTACCTACCTTAGCTCAGTCCTAGACCACCCAACAGCCGAACACCTAGCACCCCCACAAATCCCCCAGTGTACCTGTAGGAAACACACCTGACCGATCGATAGGAAGGACAGACAGGATCCGAGAGCATCCAAACATATCAAGATTAGAGGAAACATCAATATTGTCCGAGCACAATACATCGCAGAGGACTGCACCTAGAATCAAATTGCCCCGATGCAGAACTGGAGGCCGGGAAATAGAGCAAGATCATGCAACAATGGACACAGATACACAAAACCAATTGCCCCCAGTAGAAGCGGCCTCAAATGCAGGTAACACCCCGCCTCACACCGATATCACCAGAACAAACTACGTAAGAGAAAAATCCTTATATTTTACACCATACCTCGCGACAACCACGGTGCCTCGATACCTCAACGACAGTGAAATCTCGAGACAAGCAAAGAATCCCCCCAAGCATCCAGAAAAAGACGGTAGCACCCAATAAGAGAGTGGGATGACTCCAACCCCTCACCCGATACATCACAAGAACAGGAGGGCACCATCGACTCCCACAACACACCAGACAAGACGAAGAAGCCCTGGTAACCAACAACCCAACCATTAATCTAACAGACCGATTCTGTGAAGAAGAAGCCATCGCTGATCTTCAACCAATCGGTATCACCGTAGAAGCACCACGATTAAACAGCCATGCTATTGTTGTGCTGCTGCTTCACTTTTCAAGTACATGCAGCTCTGGATCTCCTTAAACTGCATGGGGCGCCCTCCAGGTTATGTTTTAGTCCTGAATTGTCTGGCGTGACTGGCCACACTACACTGCATAGGTTGTTGCAGCAGCTAGGTTTTCATCAGAATGTTAACACCCACCTCCTGAGGAAGACGTTCAGTTAACCACCACTACATGTTGAAACCGGTCGAGAGATAAATTCTACAGGGATGTGATCTTTGCATCTGTTCTTCCTATCCACCCTGACAATAGATTGTTTGTGAATTATTTCTATTGTTTGTAAACATCGCAATAATGTGTGTCATTATGGGGACTAGTTATGAATTCCTCTTCCCCATTGGTTCTTAGCATGTTTTTGTGTCCTTTAGTACTTTGGATGTATGCCACGGTATGGTGAGTTGTGTGTGTATGAATGCACCATGTATGTTGAGTATGAGTGATGATGTTTTAGCCGATTTTCGGCATATTGTTGCTGCTGTTTTGCTATGTTAAAATGATCAGTGTATAATAATTTTTTGTGATTTATTCACTAGTTTTCAATTTTTGTATCACTTTAAATACATTTTGATACATTTTTTCTAAACATAGTTTGCTCTGGACATATCTTTTCTGTTTTTGATGCTTCTCAAATAACCCTGAAGAGAACACATCACACCTGCGCTAAAAACACTACACTGGATACCAATAAAACAACAAATAAAATTCAAATCAATGTGCATCACGCACAGAGCAATATACAACAAAGGCGCAGAATTCCTGAGAGACAAATTACGCCTACATCAGCCAACACGAACGCTCAGATCAAGCAACGGCATCCGCTTGAAACCGAAACCCTACAACAACAACAACAAAAAAATGAAGGATCCTCTTTTTCTCAACGGGCACCGAAAACTTGGAATGACCTACCAATGAATATACAGAACACAAGAAACCACCTACTATTCAGGAAACAGCTAAAATCCTGGCTCTTCACTGCGTAACTAGAAGACGACCCACAGTGACTGACACAGAGCTAAAACAATGATGAATGAAGATACCGCTCCATGTTCCCACCAAGCAATCAACTATAAACAAAATCTAAGGAAGATACTCCACGACATACCAAACCACATAATGAGAGATAGCCATGAGAGGAGGACACTAAAGACTGAATACTTAGGCAGACCACGACGGAAGCACTTGGACAATTCATCAATAGCATCCTGGCCCTGTACCATACCCAAGCTCCAACAGACCTTTTTCACATAGACAGCAAGGGAACAGGGGCCACCCATCCCCAGCTCCAATACCTAAGGAGGAGAAAAGACACCCAATCACATTATACAAAACGCATTCGAATACATCAGGGAGTGCGCCACGCTAACAACTACAACAGTCACACGGTCAAGAAAGAATAGTAGCAACTAATCCCACCCATAGTAATACAAATCATATGGAACAAGATGTACCTCAACCAGGATTCTCACCCCACTAACCCTACCTTCAAACCTCTGCATACCTAACTCACCCAAAAATTCATACAACCAACTCTCGCCCAGCAAACCGCATGCACTTTTCCACACTGCATCAACAACAAACCAACAACACATAAACAGCACCAACAGCACACAAGGTCTCGCCCCAGGCCAATACTTACACCAAAGCTCAGCGCACGGTGTATATTGAACTGAAGCTGCCAACAGCACAACATCTCTCCTACTCCCTCTTCTACCGACTAACCCAACCCCTGCCCGCCTTCTTGCTTTACAGATCCGTCAGAGCGCCTGGGGATCAACTCCATTGGTGACGTTGCACGATATAAATACCTTTAACATTTAACATCTCCCTATTCAACCTACTTGACTCGCTCTGCATCATGTACACCAACTACGCCAACGATACTCAAGTCATCATCCCCTTGTCCGGTATCTATGAGGTTGACTCCAAAACTATTAATTCCATTTACAACACCATCCACACATGGATGGCTGAAAACTAGCTCTGCCTCATTGGGGATAAGACTGAACTACTACTGTTAGCCCCAACTAACTCTCGCATTAAACTTGGCGACCAGTACCTATCCTTTACCATAGACAACACCATAATTCCCGTCTCCCAATCAGTCAAAGCCCTAGGAGTCTATTTAGATGCCAACCTAACTATGACCAGATAAGTTCGCGCAATTGCCACATCGGCAGCATATTACTCCAAACTCCTCAACCCAACAAGACCTTTCCTCTCAAACTCAAATTGCCTAGCCATTGCCAGATCCTTAATAGAATCTAGGCTGTACTACTTTAATGCCCTGTTCTCAGGAACATCAGCTAAAAACTTGGACAAACTCCAAACTGTACAAAAAAAACAACGCCCTGCGTGCTGCTTTGGGCATCTCCAAAAGGGAACACATCTCAGCAGCCAGGCAACAAGCGCACTGGCTGCCTGGTTGCCAGCGCATCCTCTTCAAAACTCTAGCAATCACGACCAAATGAATACACCATAAAGTACACCTCTACCTTTCCCACAAAGTCATTTTACCTCACACATCTAGACCTACAAGAACACCTTATACCAACCTACTGCCCGCTCCCAAAGTCAAACGTGCCAGAGGGGGGTGGGTGCAAGCTTCCCGTTCATTGCCACCAAGCACTGGATCTCCTTGCCACAGGCCCTCAGAGCTGAAACCTCTCATCTCACCGGCCGAAAAGCAATCAAAACCAGACTGTTCGCCTAAAACACACGCCTTACAAGTCCACACACAGCCACCGTGATATGTTTATGACTAACACAAGTAGCCTACTGACATTGAACTATGTGTGAAGGAATATGCATGTATCTAGTCACTAATTGTTAGATAAACTCAGTTAGGGGCTAATGTAACCCAGCCTCCTACTTACATAACAGAACATCTCCAGCATTGGATCTTTCATGGATTCACATGCTTAGAATATTCCCTGTCGTCAGACTGGGACCCCTCGGTGCACATATATAGCCTTTTCCAAAGGAAAGCTTTCGACACTTTTGTGTCCTATCTACGTCCTTTTAGGACCCGCCTACGCATGCTCCGCAGGCCGTGCTAGTATAAGAGGCCCGCCCCCGCGGCTCCCCTTCAGATTTCAACCGTCTCCAAAGTAGTGGGATCTCCTCGTGTTGTCCTACTGTTTTGTACTAGGTTGCGTTATTGGATTTCGAGTAGTATAATGTCTTCTGTATCAGGAAAAGCGCTGTTTCGTCCATGCGCGACATGCGGCTTAAAAAAGGTTTACGAGGGGGACGGACATATGGACTGCATATATTGCCTGCACCCTCACCATTCGGCGGATACCTGCGACATATGCAAGGGTTTTTCTCAAAAAACCCTCAAAGACCGGAACCGACGCCTGGTGGCATGGCTGAATGATGGAGCGGGGGCATACCCCCCCTCGGAGGTGGGCTCCACACAGTCGGCGAAAACATCACGCCGCGCGGCCTCGTCGGAACCACCGGCGAAGAAATCTAGACCGTCGGAAAAAGAGTTGTCTGGAAGTCACTCCACTAGAGACTCCTCGGCAAAGAAATCATCCTCATCAAAAAAGCATGAGAAGGAAAGGAAATCCTCCTCTGGCGATCATCACAGATCGACCACGAGTCGAGAGTCGAGTAAAAGCGGGCACAGTGTGGAGAAGGCGGGACCGCCAAAACCACCTGCGAAGTCTACGTCGTCGACGGCGGTCCAGTCATCGGCCGCCTCCCTGCCACTTGCACAGGGGGCATCCACCGTCCCGTCGACAATGGCGTTGACGAGGGCCTCATCGACGGGGGTCCTACAGGAGGCCTGGAGGCCTGAAGTCTTTGACCCGACCCCCCCCGGAGGCTTTGCTACAAGAACAAGCTATGTTGCTGTCCTCGAAGGACGAGAACGAGAGAGTTGCTGGCCCAACAAACCTAGGGCTACGAGCGGCTGACAAGTCGTTGACGAGGGCATCCGTTACACCGGTATCTACCCCTCTCCTCAATCCTCAATCGGTTTTGTCGTTGGATATTCTGTCCACGCTTCAGTCCTTGTTGCGGTCATTGGACCAGCGACTACCCCAGGCAAGCCTGCCACAGTCACCCGTCGACGAGCCGGGCCCGTCCCGTCAACCGACGCACCCACGCACGCCAATCTCAACACTGGCACAGGAGGAAGGTGAGCTGCCAGATTCGGAGTCTGACAGGGGAGCCATGTCGGATATCTCATTATCCCCCTCCAGGGATCCTACCTGGGAGTCAGAGGCGGAGTTGGAAAACCCCAGAAGCCCAGCTCACCCGTCCCCTCCGGACGACATTGCGTCATTCCATTCTATGACGGAGAAGGCATGCAAAGAATTTGGTCTGTCCCAGGAAGAACAGAAAAAGGACTGTTTTTTTGTTCGACCACATGGGCAAGAGAAGGTCGGTGTTCTCGATACCAATACTAGACCATGTATGGAAAGAGGGGTTGCAGACAATGAGACACCCATTCTCAGAACCAGCAGTGAAAGGACGCCTAGAAAAAAAGTTTAAGGCTCCAGAGTCTACCCCCAAGTGTTTATCCTCCCAACCAACACCGGACTCGGTGGTGTCGGCGGCAGCAGCGAGGAAGGCAAAGGCACAGCACAAGTGCACGACTCCTCCTGAGAACGAAGCGAGACGCCAAGATGCCTTTGGCAAGAAAGTGCTCTCTGTGGGAGCGACCACAGTAAAGGCCGCAAACTCTCTGGCAATTGTGGCCAGATACGATAGGGAGATGTGGCCCAGACTAGCTCCGCTGCTTGATCATCTTCCAGAAGAACAGAGGAAGGCGGCGATGCTACTGGTCCGAGAGGGTGAGGAAGCCTCAAATCACGCAATAAACATCGCGGTGGATCTCGCTGAGTCAGGCTTCAAGCAAGTCAACAATGGGGTGGTATTGCGTCGACAGTCATGGCTTAAGTGTACCTACTTCAGGCCAGAAGTGCAATACAAGGTCTTAGATATGCCCTTTGAGGGAGACCTACTTTTCGGTGAGAAGGTGGACGAGGCCCTAAAAGGAATGAAAGAAGATTCGGACACGGCACGTTCATTGGGTGCCCTCCAGAGTGGCAGAAGTTACAAGTCTTTTCGTCCCTTTAGAGGGGCTTCAGGTAATTCAAGATTCTTTTCTGGAGACAGATCCTTTGCCAGATCGGCTTACCCCTCCAAGGGATACCGACGTGCCTCACAATCGGCTAACCATCGACGAAACTTCCAGTCTTCCAGAAAACGACCATCATACCCATCGTCGTCGAGAGACAAGCAAAATAAAGATCAGCAGTGACATACCACAAACCGTTCTGGGGGGAAGAGTTTCAGCATATGTTGACGAATGGGAAAGGATAACGACGGACCAATGGGTGTTAGACACTATAAGAAACGGACACTCTCTACAATTCAAACACAACCCTCCGCAAATCCCACCTGCGTTCACCGCTCAGTCCCATATGAAGGTACTGCAACAAGAGGTTACACTCATGTTAGGGAAGGGCGTGATAGAATTAGTACCAACATCACAGAGAGGTCAAGGAGTCTACTCAAGATACTTCGTCGTAAAAAAGCCGAACGGCAAATGGCGTCCCATTCTAGACTTACGCGATCTCAACAAGTCCTTAAAGAGCCTGAAATTCAAGATGCTCACTCTGCAGGAAGTGATTCGCTCAGTTCAAAAGGGAGATTTCCTGGCGTCCCTGGATTTACAGGACGCGTATTTCCATATTCCAATGTGTCGGAAACACAGGAAATTCCTACGTTTTGTAATAGGGCGAACTCACTACCAATTCACGGTTCTTCCTTTCGGGCTCAAGACCTCCCCCAGAACGTTCACAAAATGCCTGGCTCCAGTGGCTGCCTGGCTAAGGAAGCAAAGCCACCATGTATACCCATACCTCGACGACTGGCTGGTAAGGGGATCCTCCCCAGCGTCGACCAACACAAGTCTGCAAGCCACCATGCAGCTTCTACAACGGCTAGAATTCGCCATAAACTTCGAGAAATCCTCACTGCGGCCATCGAGAACGCTGGTATTCTTGGGGGCACAGTTCGAGACTCAGTTAGGGCTGGTGAAACCTTCTCTCGACAGGACCTCAAGACTCATTCAACAAGCGGCCCGGCTACGGCGAAACACCAGGATCTCAGTGAGAAAGTATGTTTCGGTCCTAGGGGCCATGGCATCCTGCATCCATCTGGTGAGAAACTGCCGACTATTCATGAGGCCAGTCCAAGAATTCCTCGCGGACCGATGGGCACAGGCTCAGGGATCGTGGTCGGACAGGATAACCATTGACGACGACAAGCTACGTCGGACCCTTCAGTGGTGGCAGAGTTCCCACAATCTGAACAACGGTGTGCCCTTACAGGAGCCGGAGTTTCAGAGCACCATAGTTACGGATGCGTCCCTAACCGGATGGGGAGCGCACATGGGTGCTCTCCAAACGCAAGGTCGCTGGTCTCCAACGGAGTCACTCCTACACATAAACGTACTGGAACTCAGAGCGGTACGATGGGCTTTGAAGGCGTTCCTACCACACATCAAGAGTTCGCGAGTGCGAATACTGACCGTCAATACAACAGCCATGTTTTATCTGAGGAAACAAGGAGGGACACGATCAAGGACTCTTTCCATAGAAGCCCAGAAAACATGGCATTGGGCATCGAAGCACGAAATTTCCCTCGTGGCTCATCACCTTCCAGGAGTGAGGAACGGCCAAGCCGACTCCCTCAGCAGAAGCATGGCCCAGATACACGAGTGGGAAATGGACACGGGTCACTTGAGGAAAGTGTTCGAGAAATGGGGTCACCCCCCTCTGGACGCCTTCGCGACCAAAGACAACAAGAAATGCGAGCAATTTGCAAGCAGATGGCCCCAAGAGGGTTCGGTGGGGGAGGCGTTCTCCTTCCCATGGACGGACATGTTCCTCTATGCTTTTCCCCCGTTTCCCCTCATACGGAAAATAATACAATGGATACGCAGATACAATTGCCGGGTGATTCTAGTGACACCATACTGGCCGAGGCAACCGTGGTTCTCAGACCTCCTCCATCTATCGCTGGAACATCCCATAGCGTTTCCGAAGGTCCCGTACCTTCTATCCCGGGACAGAGGCACGGTGTGGCATCACGACCCGGACAGTCTCAACCTTACGTCCTTGCTCCTGACTTCTCGGAGTTCGGCGCTTTAGACATTTCAGAGGATTGCCAAAAAATTCTACAGGCGGCTAGAGCCCCTTCTACTAACAAATCTTACTCCTATAAGTGGCGGAGATTCTGTGAATGGTGTAGAGGACAACGGGGCCTACAACCATTGTTGGTGACGCCGGAACAAGTTCTACCTTACCTGCTCCTCTTGGCAGAAAAGGGATTGTCCCCCTCATCGATAAAGGTACACCTGGCAGCCATCTCGAGGTTCACATGGAAGAGGCAGTCGTCTCCTCTATTCAGTGACAGACTGGTAAAACACTTCATGCGGGGTTTATTTCGAGCTTTTCCCCCGGTGAAAAGTTTTCCCCCGACGTGGAGCCTCAAAACAGTGTTGGCAGGCTTGATGAAACCGCCTTTCGAGCCTATGGCCACGTCCGACATAAAATTCATTTCGTGGAAGTTGGCATTCTTGATAGCTATCACATCAGCCAGACGTATCTCGGAACTACAAGCGCTGGTCGTGGACCCGCCCTACCTAAGATTCTTTAAGGACAAGGTAGTCCTGGCAACTAACCCTATGTTCGTCCCGAAGGTTCCGACGGTATATCACAAACACTCATCCGTGGTTCTGCCTACTTTCTTCGCCACTCCATCATCGGCAGCAGAAAAAACTCTTCATACCCTGGACGTTAAGAGGGCTCTGAAATTCTACCTACATCGTACACAAGACATCAGGGCTACTCGGCAACTGTTCGTCGCATATGGTCCGTCGACGAGAGGAAAAGCAATCTCTAAACAGGGATTGGCTAGATGGGTCTCGTCGACGATTGCTTTTTGTCACTCTAAGGCCGGAAGGCCACTGCAAGGACATCCTAGAGCTCATTCTACAAGGTCGATGTCCTCCTCAACAGCGTTATGGGCTGGAATTCCGCTGACGGACATATGCCAAGCTGCGGCATGGTCAGTGCCCCACACGTTTACCCGCCACTACTGCCTTGCCAGGCAGCATGCAGACGAGGTGCAGATGGGAAGAGCTGTCCTGCGCCAACTGTTTCAGTAGGGTAAGCTCCTCCCTGTGGAGATTCTGTTGTCTACCCTCTTAAGGGCGATATACTTTATGTGGGCAACTTAACTTATCCCTACGGTAGATATGCATTGTGTAGTAGGGTGAGGATATATATTGTTACATTACATTCTCACCGCCGTCTCAAGTGTTACTGCTATACAATCTATTCTAAGCATGTGAATCCATGAAAGATCCAATGCTGGAGAAGGGAATAGTTTCTTACCTGTAACTCCATTTCTCCAGCATTGGTATCTTTCATGGATTCACATGTGCCCGCCAACCTCCCCGTATGTAATGTATGTGATAAATTTAACCCTTCCTACTTTGGAGGGGCCGAAATCTGAAGGGGAGCCACGGGGGCTGGCCTCTTATACTAGCACGGCCTGCGGAGCATGCGTAGGTGGGTCCTAGAAGGACGTAGATAGGATACAAAAGTGTCGAAAGCTTTCCTTTGGAAAAGGCTATATATGTGTACCGAGGGGTCCCAGTCTGACGACGGGGAATATTCTAAGCATGTGAATCCATGAACGATACCAATGCTGGAGAAATGGAGTTACAGGTAAGAAACTATTCCCTTATCCATGTAGGTTTGGGCTAATGTAACCCAGCGCCCCATATACATTTACTGTAACTAATACATTGGTCCTCATTACAAGTTTGCCGGTCCAGATACGACGATACCGGTAAGCTTGCGGGTGCCGTTGTATCCGGACCGGCAAACTCCGAGTTGTGCTTGCCGGTGCCTTTCATTCCGCCAGGTCTGACCTGTGGCCGGGTCTGACCTGTGGCCGGTGGGGACTCTGTGTTGGTCCATTTTGTTAACCTTTTCTTTTCCCTTTTACATTTTGTTGTGCACCATAAACAGGGGTAGGACCAAAGTGAAAACTCTCCCTCCCTGTTTTTCTTTTCCCTTTATTTAAAATATAACCGGTTGTTTGACCGTCTCGTTGAGGGAGGAACCTGTCTGGGCCCCTCCACCCAGGCGTGCCACTGTAACTGAACTCGCGTCCTCTCCTCAGCATTCCTAAGGCAGGCCAGCTGCCCGCATTTGGTGCAACTCTTATTCCGCATAATGAAGTCAGCAAAACGTTTATATGCGGAAAGGCATATGTGGCAAAATGATGGTGTGCCTTTAACACTTTTTTTTACTGGTACCCGCCTAACGAAGACCTTAGTGTGTATCCAGGCAAGCACACTGACATCTAATTGGGTCAGCAAACAACTAATATAAGAATAACTTGAACTTTTCCGTAAGTGCTGTGTGCTGTTTTTGTGCCCGGTGTTTATCTGTTTCTCAACAGGTATGCCTGTCTCCTGTCTCCTATGGCAAAGTACGTACTTAGCTATCATACCACAGGGAAGTTAATCTAGGTTACACCGGCGTCAGGCTGAGTTCGCTTAGCCTGGTTAAAGTTCAAAGGTGACTGTCTTCATTTATATATTTATTTGGAAAACGTTGAGCGCCCAGTGGCAGGGACGGCTCGGGCCTAGTACAAGTTGAATAACCTTCAGCAGAGCGGCGCTGTCCTTCCGCCGGGCGCTGTCTTTGAAAATTGCCTCCAGGGTTAGTGAGCAGGAACAGTTAAGATTTACAAACAATGATGAAGCTTGTCACGCATCTTTCACCATCCATCACGCGGGTGCCGCGGCTGGGCGGTGAAGTGTTCTTCATAAAAACCAGCTCAGTGTGAAATACACCTCTGCGCAGTGTTTACTGCTCTCAGACTCGTCAGCAGGCCCCCATAGTAAATCCAGATTGCCATGTGACATTACAGTATATCATTGCGGAGCGCGCTGGGGTTTACACTGGGAAGGAGTGCAGTTCACACCAGATGAGATGTCCACGCTGAGTTATGGAGGAATTTGGGTGTTATATGGGGATAGCTTTTGTTTTTGTGGGCGCTGAAAGTTTGCTTCTTTTGGACCCATCGCCGCCTAAATCAATTTTGTTGTTGTCGTCGTTGCTTCGGATATTTATTTTAGCAATTTTTTATGTTGATTGTGTTTTAATGTTTGCCAAAATAAAGATAAATAATACAAAAATAAACAGCCCTTGCCGGCCTTTGAGTTGACGTACATTTACCGACGTGTGCAATGGTGGAGAGGGATGTGGGTTTTCCCAGGAAATTCTCCACATATCGAAAAGTGCTGGAAACTAGCGTGGAGGCTTGGCTGTGGAGGGAACGGGGAATAATGTCACCTCACTCCCATTGTTGCACGTCCCAAAAGATATCATTTCGGTTCCTGTCCATACAATGATACAACACTTCGACTGTGCTCTGGCTATGTGCCTCGAAATTGCTTTGTGGCTATTTTTAGACTCGTAGGTGCTACTGTGTTACAAAAAGTCTTAGCGCCCATAACACAGCAGTGGCCATCTAACATGCCATGTCAGTATTGCCATATTGTATGCTGCCAAAATATTTTCTTAACACTTTGTGGTAAATATGCTAGAAGTTTAGTGCACCAGGACGTTTTCGTTGACGCATCGGTTGCTTTGTGGCAACTTTAAGGCAGCCCACAGCATTGGCCATTGAGATTAAAGATACTGCAGTTTATTTGACGTCTTTAAGGTGGACACACATCTAAACATGCTAGCCATACAATGGGCCTCATTATGAGTCTGCTGGTCCAGAAATAAGGGTGCTGGTAGCAATGTACCGGCACCCTTTCTGAACCGGCAGACTACAACTCTGCTTTCCTGGGCCTGTGCGCCCGGCAGGTCTGACCTGCCGAGCCCAACAACCCTGTAAAGCAAAGTTGTCACGGAAGCACCGACACTTCCATGGTGTCCTATGGGGCTTTATGGGAATGGGGAACAATATTTTCCGCTGCCTGATTTCGCGGGTCACCCGGACTTGTAATGTGCCGGTGGCAGCGGGATATCAGGCGGCGGAAACAGTGTTTCAGACCCTTTGGCAACCCTCTGGCAGCACTGGCGGGTTACCGCCAGACTTATAATGAGGCCCACTTTTTCCCTACGCTTGTCGGAATAGCCATTATTGGTGCTGTAGTCTTTTTCCCTATTATCTCAACTTTTGCCCCTGAGCAATTCCAAGCTTGGGTGGTGGACCTTTGGTAAGATGCTTAGGTGCTGATGGCAGCATATTCTGCCTAATACTAATGTGGACACAAACTATAAACCTTTTTTGATAGAAATGTCAGTTCTCCAGCATGGGGTCTGGCATGGCTTCACATGCTCATGAATATTCCCAGTTGTCAGGCTGGGAATCCTCGGTAAAGAAAAAATCAGTTTCAGTTTTGTTTCTGAACTGTCTTTCTCCTAATAACCAATCACTGGTCTCTGGGTCATACTGCCCCCAGCCAATGACTGCCCTCTACCTAAGCCCCTCCTCTGGCAGCCATCTTCAGATTTTTACTGCACGTTCAAGTGTTGGGTGTTCTCGTGCTATAGCTCTCGAGCTTTTACTGCGTTTTGCGATATTTTTTTCATCTCATTTTTTCGGTCAATCGAGCCTCAAGCTCCACTGTTTGTACTTCCGATCAACGGGGACCCGTTTCGGAATTTTCTACGCCCCTCAAGGGCGATGTTCTCGTCGAGTTCCGCTTCTCAGAGGATTCCAGAAGATCTTTAAAGAAGACCCCGCATGCACATGGCCCAGGACAAAGGGAACACGATGCCCGGATCCAAGCTGTTCAGGAGCTGCCCTGGATGCAGATTGCAGAATTTCTTCAAGGAGGACGAGCATTCCAGATGCCTCTAATGCCTTCACAAAGACAAAACACACGTGGAGAAGGACTGTGCGATTTACCAGAACATTTCGGAGCGGACCATGAAGGATTGGCGTATCCGCCTCACCAACTGGCTGGAGGGTAAGAGCCCCGCAGCAGGTGAAAAGAAGAAGAGGTCCGAGCGGTCTTCTAAGACCTTTGAGGGCGCTCCGGCGATGGGGGGCCCAACAAAAGGCAAAGCACCGTGAGTCCGCGGGCACCGGGAGCACCGAACGGTCGGGCTCCTCGGCTGCCAGGCAGGGTGCACTTTCACCGACGCCATCAACCACGAGTCAATGCTCTGGCTCGGGGAAAAGAAAGTCAGAGAACCCGGGTAAACTTAGGGATAAATCCTGGTCGATCCCGACGGAGACAGCTGAGGGGGAGCGAGTCAGCGACCCTCCCCCCAAGGTGAAGGCCTCAGGCGCGTCTAAGGTCGTGAAGGCCTTGATTCACCCGGCTAAGGCCTCTATCGAGGGAGTCATGGCGGCCCTGGTGAAGCCTGTGGAGGCTACCCCAGTGGAGACGACCTCAGGGCCCAGAGTTTCCCTGCCACCACGGAGGGAATCCTCTTTTCAACCCATCGATAAGACCGCTGTGGGAACCCCGGTGGAAAAAGTGGGGGGCCGGTGGCCACCACGGACACGGATACAGCCTCTGAAGAGGAGCAGGCTGCAGTCGTGGAGAACCTGGACAAGAGGTTCGAGGAAGTCCGGTCCCATGGGACGGATCCCGACGAGGCGGACGAAGAAAGCGATGGAGGCGCCGACGAGGCTCCCGTGGAGGCAGAGGATTCCACTCCCAAGCCGTTGCGCCCGTCGCAACCGGTACCTGGGCCAGAGGACAACTCAGGAGCAATCCTGATGGCGATCCAGGCCTTGTGTACAGAGATAAGGACAAGGTTGCCCTTACCCCCAACGGACGACCCAGCGGAGCCTGGACCGTCGTGAAGCCCTGCAAGCAAGCGGAAGAGAACTCATCCCCCCCCTCCCTTCCACCCAGCGCGGCCCTCACAGCCTTCTTCTCCTTCCCCAGTCCCGAGGTATGACACAGGGACAGAGACGGCCACGAAGGAGACGGATGATGACGGTGGTGACAACGGGATGCGCCTCCCATCACCACCTCCTCGGGCCTCTCCGCCCGACAAAATTGGCTCCTTCTACGCCATGATCGCCAGGGCATCCGAGCTCTTCCAGCTCTGCCCTGTAGAACAGAATAAGGAAGGTTTCCTCTATCAACGGCGTGATGCCAAGAGGAAGACGGTCCCCTCGGTCCCGTTACTTGATGACATCTGGGACGAGGGGCTGGAGCTCCTGAAGAACCCGTCCACGACCCCTGCCAAGAGAGACCGGTACGAGAAGAAGTACCGGGTCCTGGATTCCGCCCCCATGTGCCTTAGGGCTCAGCCGACCCCGGATTCGGTCGTCTCAGCGGCCGCCAAGAAGAAAGCGGTGGGGGCGACGGCTTCAACTTCGACCTCACCACCGGACGGCGAAGGGAAGAAATTGTACACCATGGGACAACAGGTCATCTCGTCGGCGACAGCGATTAAAGCGGCCAACGCCCTCGCGATTGTGGCCTGCTACGACAGGGAGCTGTGGTTTAAGATCGCTCCTCTGTTGGACTTCCTCCTGGACAACAAGAGGGCTGAGGCCCTGGAGATCCTGCAGGAAGGCGAGGTGGCGTCGGACCATGCTGTAATGGTGGCCACGGACATTGCTGACACCGGCTTCCGCCAGATGGGCAACAGTGTTTGCCTTCGCCGGCGTGGTTGGCTCAAGGCAACCGATTTCCGCCAGGACGTGCAGACAAGAGTTTTGGACATGCCTTTCGACGGAAACAACCTGTTTGGCAAGACAGTGGGCGAGACACTGCAGGCCATCAAGGCCGACACCGAGACGGCACGGGCCTTGGGAGTTTTACAGCAGCGACAGCCGCCCTTTCGGAAACCCAGGAGGCAAGCAAGCTGCCTCCAAAGGATTCAGTGGCGGCTCCTCGACGTACCGCCAGGCGGCCAGCTCCTCGTCGCAGGAGGCCTACAGAGGACGCAGCAAATCAAGAGGATCTCATCGCCGTCGTCAAGGAGGCCAAGGCATTGGGCCCCCATCGGAGCACCCCAGAGGGAGGCCGGCTGGCGAAGTTCGTCAGCATGTGGGAGTCTATCTCCACCGACCGTTGGGTGTTGGATGCCCTGGCCCGCGGGTACACTCTCGAGTTTCTATAGAAGTGCCCCCGCATTCTTCCCGTGGCCAGGAAGGAAAACCACGTCCCTCAACTGCTGCTGGAAGTAAGGGCGATGCTGAAGAAAGGGGCCATCAAGCTCATCCCAAAGAGGCTCCGGGGCTCCGGAGTTTACTCTCGCTACTTCCTCGTAAGAAAGAAGACCGGCGGCTGGCGACCCATCCTGGACCTTCGACGTTTAAACAAGTACATCAAGTCCCAGAAGTTCTGGATGGTCACTCTCCAGCACGTGCTGGGACAGCTGGAGGAGGGCGACTTCCTATCGTCGCTGGACTTGGAGGATGCCTACTTCCACATCTCCATTCTAAAAGGACATCGAAAGTTTCTCAGATTTGTAGTCCAAGGACGGCACTACCAGTTCAAGGTCCTTCCATTCGGATTGAAGTCGGCGCCCAGGGTATTTACCAAGTGCCTAGCACCACTGGAGGCGCGACTGCGCCTGCAGGGGATCCACTTCTACCCCTACCTGGATGATTGACTCATATGAGCAAGGACAAGAGAACTCGCCGTCGAGCACACAGCGAAGACCGTCCAGCTGCTCACGGATCTGGGATTCTCCATCAATTTTGCGAAATCCCACCTGGACCTGTCGCAAGTCGCACTGTTCCTGGGAGCCAGGCTCGACACAGTGGCACGGTTGGTCTCGCCGTCGGAGGAAAGGACGAAGGCCATCCTGGGCAAGGTGCAGCGGCTGTCGACCATGGACGTAGCCAGGGTGAGGTCCATCAAGTCCCTTCTTGGCATGATGTTCTCGTGCATCTACCTCATACGCCTATGCAGGCTGCGGATGCATCCACTGCAAGAGTTCCTCGACGCCCGTTGGATGCAAGCGGCGGGCAGGTTCGAAGACAGGATCTCGCTCAACGAGACCATCCGCTGAGCAATCCGGTGGTGGGGCACCTGCGCGCATTTCACGGCGGGTATGGACTTCCAGACCCCGGAACATCAGAAGACGGTGATGACCGATGCCTCCCTGGAGGGGTGGGGAGCGCATACCGGAGATCTCCATGCAAGAGGCCTTTGGCTCCCGGAGGAGAGGTCACTACACATCAACATCCTGGAGCTCCGAGCCGTGTTCTGGGCCCTCAGGTCGTTCCTGCCGACCCTCAAGGGCAAGGTGGTGAGGATCTCCACTGACAACACCACCACAATGTTCTACGTCTGGAAGCAGGGAGGCACCAGATCCCCAGCCCTATCCAAAGAGGCCCACGATCTGTGGCACTGGGCCGTCGCTCAAGGGATGCTTCTAGTACCCTTCCACCTGGCAGGAATAAAGAACACCATCGCCGACTCACTCAGCAGGGAGCTGCGCTCGTGCCACGAGTGGGAGCTGCGACAGGATCAAGTGGAGCTGCTATTCCAACGATGGGGCAATCCCCAGATCGACTTATTCGCAACGGCGACGAACGCCAAGTGCCGGAGGTTCGCCAGCAGGTGTCCCCAGCCGGGGAGCATGGGCGATGCCTTCTCATTCCCCTGGGATAGCCTGTTACTCTATGCGTTCCTACCTTTGCCGTTGCTGCTGTGAATCATCAACCAACTCAGACGGTGCCGGTGCAGGATGATCCTCGTTGCACCGGCGTGGCCGAGACAGATCTGGTTCCCGGACCTTCTGGACATGTCAGCGTCCCCCCAGTCAAACTGCCGACGGACGCAGATCTCCTCCCCAGAGAAGGAGGCGCCATCCTCCACCACGACCCGGGGTCGCTGAACTTGCAGGCCTGGCACCTACAGCACTAGAGTAGAATAGGCAGGGTGCCTCACTATCTGCGCTACCCATACAGTAATGGAACTCCTTCTTTACATAGGGGTAAGTAAATGTAACTACAAGGTTCCCTTTGAAAGTAAAAGAAGTTGACAACAGTAATGTGCTGATAGTTACTTCATTTTTAATCAATACAAAAGAAACGTCACGCCAACATGTGTTTCAGCCCTCTCTGGGCCGTCCTCAGGGCGTAATCTAATATGTTACTATCATGAAGGGTCGGACAATATAAATAATACATTGTGCCCAAACATTAGAGATAATTATCACCAATTTGGACAACATAAAAAATAAATATCCACCATAAATATAAGTGCACCACAACATCAAAAAGAGACAATGCGGGATAAGGAGAGAAAAAGGAACAAGAAAGTAGAGAAGAAACCATTAATTCGGGCAATCATCAAAATACATTAACAAAATTCAATCCATTGTGTTGTCACTAGACATTACAAAAACTACTAGATTGTCAAGCGACCACATCACAGTGAGAGAAGTCAGTACATGAGAGAGGTACCTGGTATATGCTACATGTGGTAGTCAGTCGTGTAGGAAGTGTTAGCCATGAGATTGCACGGAGCCTTCCAGTCATAAGTGAAAATCTAAAAAAGTAAAGTAACCAATGGATATTTTCACCCAAAACAAAATATAATATAGATACGTACAGATAAAGTTACCCTTTTAAGTTAAAGCTAATAAGATTAAAGAGTATATTTGAACCATTACGTGATCAAGGTGAAAATAATTTGTTCATAAGCGCTTACCTTAGGGTCATGAGTTTACTCTTGCGTGCACAAAGCTATCAGTTTTGTCAAGGTATCTCATGATTTTGCATTTGAAATGCTTGTGATCTATAAATAACGAGGAAAGAGACAAAAACAGCATGTATCCTGTCAGGGCATATCTAAAGCAGCCTACGGTTTGTTTGTTTGTTTGTTTTTTTATTTATATTGCGCACCAGACCCGGGGGTATGCGGGCGCGAAGGCAGTAAGAGGATTGTTAAGCTTAGGTTACATGTTGCAAATAAACAGGGGTACAGCTATGGTTACAGTGCTGTAGACAAGTAGAGACAAAAGAACATCGGGTATGTACAGCACATTTTCAGTATGCAGATGTGACAAATATACAGAGCAGTTGAAAATACAGAAAATGGATGAGATCTTAAATGATGGTCGCGAGATGTTAGACATCATGTGTTTTCAACCATTGGATCAGGTTAGATCTGAATTTCTGGTAGGGAAGTTCTTCTCTTAGATCGGTTGGGAGTGAGTTCCACAGTTGAGTTGCTTTAACAGCAGAACTACTCCCGCCAGATTTAGTGAGTTTAAATCTCGGTACTAGTAGGAGGTTAGAGTTGGCTTTTCGTAGGGGACGGGCAGCTGTTTGTCTAGTGAATCTGTCTATTAGATATTGCAGGGCTGCATTGTTAAGGCATTTGTGAGTGTGGGAGGCTGTTTTAAGTAGGATTTTATCTTTAGTAGAGAGCCAGTTGGTGGATCTCCTACGGTCTGATATATGGGCATTTTTAGGGAAGTTGAGGGCGGCTCTCAGGGCATTATTTTGCAGTGTTACGGTGTAACAGCTTCTTCGTGTAGGAGAGATTCGTCAGTTTACCGATTAAACGCTTGAATGCGTGTGAATCTGAGCCTCTTTCCGGCTCGCCGGTCGCGGTTGTGAGAGAATGTTGGTGTTGTCCGTGCTACCCAATAGCAGTTCAACAAAGAAGTTAAGAGCTATGGTCATGTGACCAGTTTAGCTGGTTGCCTGGCAACCACAGTCGGGGGTTCTTGAGTAGAGCCGTGCTTCTCAAGGCATGTTTGTTTATCAAAAAGCAAAAGAATAAAAGTTGGAACATGACTATTAAAGCAAAGAGTGTGCCGCAGTGGTGTCCCATGTATAGAGTTACTGTATGAATACATTTGACCATTAGAGCTGATGTTTTCAAATTAGGTATGAACGAACGTCTCAAAGGGATTCCTTTTAGATAAAGGGTGTGAAATTGGCTATCACGGACAACATCTACATTCTCTCACAGCCGCGACCGGCGAGCCGGAAAGAGGCTCAGATTCACACGCATTCAAGCGTTTAATCAGTAAGCTAACAAATCTCTCCTACACGAAGAAGCTGTTACACCGTAGGCTGCTTTAGATATGCCCTGACAGGATACATGCTGTTTTTGTCTCTTTCCTCGTTATTTATAGATCACAAGCATTTCGAATGCAAAATCACGAGATACCTTGACAAAACTGATTGGTTCGTGCACGCAAGAGTAAACTCATGACCCTAGGGTAAGCGCTTATTAACGAATTATTTTCACCTTGACCACGTAATGGTTCAAATATACTCTTTAATCTTATTAGCTTTAACTTAAAAGGGTAACTTTATCTGTACGTATCTATATTATATTTTGTTTTGGGTGAAAATATCCATTGGTTACTTTACTTTTTTTGATTTTCACTTATGACTGGAAGGCTCCGTGCAATCTCATGGCTAACACTTCCTACACGACTGACTACCACATGTAGCATATACCAGGTACCTCTCTCATGTACTGACTTCTCTCTCTGTGATGTGGTCGTTTGACAATCTAGTAGTTTTTGTAATGTCTAGTGACGACACAATGGATTGAATTTTGTTAATGTATTTTGAAACCCTCTGACTTTTCCTACAGCACTAGAGTTTGGAGGGTACGATATCCCAGCGGACTGCAAGGAGGTGCTTGCAAACGCCAGGGCGTCCTCAACTCTCAAGTGCTACGGACACAAATGGAAGAGGTTTTCTGTCTGGTGCCAAGCACAGAAGAATAACCCTCTGTGGATTGCGGCCCCTCAAGCGCTGCCGTACTTGCTATCGCTGGCCACAGTGTTCCTATCTGGTGTGCCCCTGCTGGACATCTGCAGGGCTGCTACGTGGAGGTTGACGCACACCTTCACGAGATTCTACTGCGTCGACCGGGATTCCAGGGAGTAGTCCAGAGTCGGCCAGGCAGTGCTGTGCAACCTGTTCGCCTGAAGGTGGGCCTGTTGAGGAGGTATGAAATTCTTAATGTTGAGCCTTGCACCCTCCCGTGGTTGTGCATGTGTGTACTGCTATGTATTCTTATATTCATGAGCATGTGAATCCATGCCAGACCCCATGCTAAAGAAGGAACAAGTTACTCACCTGTAACTGTTGCGAACCCTCCCTCCTACCCCTCTGCGGCTCTTCACTTTGTCCTACTGCCACCTTACGTGCTACCAAATCCGAAGATGGCTGCCAGATGAGGGGCTTAGGTAGAGGGCAGTCATTGGCTGGGGGCAGTATGACCCAGAGACCAGCGATTGGTTATTAGGAGAAAGACAGTTCAGAAACGAAACTGAAACTGATTTTTTCTTTACAGAGGATTCCCAGCCTGACGACGGGGAATATTCATGAGCATGTGAATCCATGCCAGAGCCATGCTGGAGAACAACAGTTAAAGGTAAGTAAATTGTTCCATCTCTCAAGAGTCAAAGTGACAAAATCCTGTCCTGGCCAGAAAAAAGTGAAACAATCTATAATAAACCAGTCGTAGAGAGGGGTAACCTCTTTACCTAATGTACAGTCTTTTTACAAATATCGACCCGACATTCTATTAATTGAATTAATAAAATCAATTTTATTGTGTCATACACATTTAATAAAATAAACAGTCTCAAAATAAATTTCACATGAGATATGTTTAAACAAATTGAAACAAAAAACAGTTCATTATAAAAGAAAAACACAGTTAATTCTAAAAGAAAAACCTAGACTCACCTAACACATTCCGCTACCACTCATTCATACTCATTCTATCATCCATTCATTCTCTCCATCTTGTAGTCTCTAACCCTTCTTGGTTAGATAAGATAATTTTACTGTTTGAATTTTTGGGGTTTTAGGTCTATTGCTCAATTAACCCATCTGTGTAGACACATATCTCACAGATTTCAATTGTCTACACGTGTTTCGGTTTTTCCCTTGACCCCAATTAGGGTCCTCTTCATATAGCAACCTTCTTCAGGACAAAGCTGACAGCAGACCTGTATGCTGTCTTTTGAGGTAGGGTGAGCCCAGGTCCCTATAAAACAATCAAACAACATTCTCCATTTAGTGATACCCCTCTCATTGTTACATAATATACTTAATATCAGCGCTGACTTCTAATTAGTCATAGTCTGATTCACCTACACTTGTAAATCGGCGCAGGTGACTCAGATTTTGGCCTCTGTCCATATTGCTGTATTGGTCTGTTATTTCCCACAACCAAAGGTACGACCTGAATGTACACAACACTTGAATTACTAACTATTCAGCAGGCTATCTTGATCAGAAATCTCAAACCGACCACAAGATCATACAAACCTTCCACAAAG
Source organism: Ambystoma mexicanum (assembly GCF_040938575.1). NCBI lineage: Eukaryota > Metazoa > Chordata > Amphibia > Caudata > Ambystomatidae > Ambystoma > Ambystoma mexicanum. The sequence continues at coordinate 1,142,952,771 of NC_090935.1, read as the reverse complement.
TGCGTACTCTTTATATAGCCACTCAAAGATCGGCTATCTTTTTCTCCAGAGTCAATCAACTTCCCTGTTTTTTTCTTTTTGCCTCTTCTTAAGAGATTCAGAGACCTACAAAAGTGCAACAAACTCCAGTGAATCCGAGTCAATGCTGCATTTTTTTTATTTTTATATTCCATCTTTTCAATTTTAACCTATACAGCCTGAATTAACTACATTACTGTCTTTACAACATACATATAGTTAATCTGCATTTGGTTTCATTTGAGGGCACCTACTGAATAGTAATCACTTGCCCCTCAAACTGTAACAGGCCTCTAGCACTAGATCTATAACCTGTGTTGGGAAAAACAGGTGCTCATCCCGTATAGTGTGTGTTTTATTTTACAATGTCCGCTATAGGCAGACAAACATGTCATCATGTCCAGAAATGCACATTCGGTATTCCGAACTCTAAATTTTCATCAGATTTTTACAACCCATAAGATCTTACGTGCGGTGTCAAATATGGAAAAACACTTTTCCCGTGCCAACGCGTTATTTAATGCAAGTACGTGCATTTCAACCGACTGTTTAAAAAAAAAAAGTCTATGGGGCGTGTGAGCCCTCGCCTCACCATACGCATGATGGTGCACACCGATTATACGTTGTTACGTGTATCAGTACCGAGCAATACTAGGAAAGGTTCCTGCGGGAGCACATAAATAGGACTCACCTTTGCGTTTACTCTCTTTTTATTAACGTCCACTCCAATTCTACTAACGGCTACGTGTGTCTATGTTTCCGCGTTCTGTCCCACTTGGGAATACAGACAAGGTTTGCATGTGGCTAAATAAATAAATGAGGCAGGAATCTCAACCGAACTGTTAGACCTCAGGAGTCCCCTACCTGCAAGGCAAAAAACCTCTGGGTCATCTTCGACTCCACACTCTCTTTCTCTCCTCACATATCTGACGTCTCTAAGAAGTCACACTATCAGCTACACCTCTTCAGAGGTATCCTTCCTTTCCTCTCCTTACCCCAGAAGCTCACTGTCTCTAGAGCCCTGGTTCTCTCGAAGCTGGACTACTGTAACAGCCTCTATCTAAATCTGCATGTCTCTACTCTCCGCCCTTTGCAACTCATCCAGAACAGGACTGCGAGACTTGTCCTTGGCCTCAAGCCCTGGGACCGTATCTCTCCAGGACTAAAATCACTACACTGGCTCCCAGTGACTGAGAGGATTAAGTTAAAAACCCTCTGCATTGTCCACAAGGCCTTCTGGGGCCTTGGGCCAAAATACCTTCAACTCTCTCTTCCTAAATATCTTCCTTCTCGAGCTCTTCGCTCATACGCCTCCAACTCCCTCAGGGTCAGCCGCTTCTCCAAGCAACGAGTTAGGGGTTGATCTCTCTCCGCAGCAGGGTCCTCCCTCTGGAACAGCCTTCCTGAAACTTGAGGAGAACCATCTCCGGTTCCGGAAGCACCTCAAAACCTTCCTCTTTGCCTCTGCTTTCTCTCGCCCTCTCTCCTGCTGAAATTACTGAAACTGCACTGAATCTGCAACTGGGCCACTCACCGATCTCAGTCCTTGGCCCAGCCACTCTTCCCTGCACTGCCTCCCTGGCAACCCCTTCACTGCGGGACTGTCTCTGTATCCCTACAGCCCATCCTCCCAGCACTTGTCTGCACTTAGCTTGCACTTGCCACCACCTGGCCCTTATTATTTATCTTGTATTCTACTAACCCTGTACTGCACTTTCCCCTCTCCCTTTTCCCCTGCACTTTTCCCTTTCCCTCTACCCTTGCACTTGCGCGATCTGAATGACACCTGGCCTAGTAGGATCGTTGTCTGTCTCCCCTTGTCCCCCCCACCTCGTTGCGCCTTGAAACACTTGTGTATAGGCGCGTTACAAATGCCATATCATATCATTTCATACCTGAGTTGGCTTCCCGATTCAGTCCGTTTTGATTTGGGCAGTTGACTATCCAGGTATTTTTACATGCCGGTGATGACATTGCATGCAGTCTCTGCTGTCCAGAGGGTCAAAGAATTTGTTCTCGAAGTCACCGTTAGGATGGACTCTTGACATTGGGCGATGAATGTTTGTTTATACAAACAAATTACAGCCTGCTCGTATTGTCTGCTTAGGAGGGTCCTCGTCCATTTAGCGTAGTGCTTATGCTATTGGCTATCTCAATGTTTCAAAGTTTGACAGTGCTGCAGAGTCCATATGGAGTGTTAGGAAAAAGAAATAAGGATTATTTTGTCAATATAGATCTGGTTTTGTCTTTGATCGAACTAATAATGCCCCCCAATAATCCATGATTGCTGGACATGTCCAGCACATGTGGTTAAAAGTTCCCTTAACCCTCATTAATGCCATAATTGGCCAGAGTTGACGTATACCAAGTTCAATAATGCACTTGCTTACTTTGACTATGGCTATTCTGCTTGCTTTTCACCCTGTCTCAGCCTCTTTTCTCAGCAATCTAATAGCTGAATATATCTATGCATCTCACCCAGTCCACTTCTATATAGCTCACCCCCCACTCTTCATACTACCTATAAAGACTCCCTGCCCTCACTGTTGCTCAGAACTCCAAATCCTCAGGCTCTTCTGACCTTATATGATCTCTCCGGCCACAACCTCTCAAACTTTAGGTGACCATCCAGGCTGTGACCACTCATGCCCTCCCAACCTCTGAGAAAATCCTCCTCTCTCTTGGCTGATGACTTTGCCGCCTACTTCTCTTACATAATCACAAAAATACATGACACGTTGTCAACTCTACTTCCTCCTCCCTCCTCTTTACCCCCTTGCCACAATTCCCCAATTCCCACACTGAACTTTGACCTATTCGCTGCTCAATTAATCCATCTTGTGCTGATATAGACCCCACTCCACCACAACACATTTGAGTTTTGCATCGATCACCTCCTCACCTCTCCTCCCTTCCATTCGCTCTACACACAAACATATTCCCTGTCTGCTTACTAGTCTCATCACCAAAATTAATAAACCCACTCTTGCTCCTTACAGTCCCTCTTTGGACAGCTCATTCTGTCCCCTGCTCCACCACTCCAAAGTTCTTAAGGCAGTTGTCTGTAAGTGACCATAACACCTCTTCCCTCACACCGCTTCCAGAGGAAGTTCACCCAAAGAACGATCCTCTACCCCACACCTGTTCGAGCTCTTCACCTCTTCACTGGGTAAACTCTTCTTAGCCTTTGGTTTTCACTACCACTTCAGATGACACAAAGCCATTTTTCTCCTTCACCCCTGACCATTTTGAACTTATCATCAACAACCTCAGAGCCCTGCCTCACTAAGATAAAACTCCTCTAAGAAGGAAGTCATCTTTCTCCCTGCCTCATATGCTAACCCCACTCTCCAACATTCTTCCCTCCTGTCCTCCTCTCTTCGTCACCCACTGCTCAGAATCTTGGGCTATTATTTGACAGCAACCTAAGAGTCCAAAAGTTCATTATGGCAACTGCCAAAGGCTGCCATGATTATCTGTCTCAATGAAAAGGAGAATTCACCTCCACCTTAACCACCACTCTGCAAAAAAGCCTTTCGAAGGGATTGTGTCCTCCGACGTATTCCTCATCTTAGATATCTCCTTCCAGCTCTGCTGGCCTCGGAAAATGTTTTCTCTCTAGAGGGCGCTGCGCGTCGACATCCTCCGAGTCGATGTCCCTCGACAGCCGCCGTGTCGACGTCATCCTGCCTATAAAGGCCGCGCGCAGCGTCCGTTGCTCAGTTCCGTTTTTCCGCGCTTACTCGGTGCCTCGGAATACCGTTGCTCAGTTCTTGTCAGATTAATCCTATTTACTTCAAATTATTCGATCCGTACTCAATGGCTTCCTCGTCGGAACCGACAACTCGTCGATCCGGCTTCAAAAAATGCCGAGATTGTGGGAAAAAGATGTCGCTGACTGACCCTCACAGAGTTTGTCTGTGGTGTTTGGGAGCTGAACACCATTGTTCGGAATGCGAGGACTGTATGTCCATGACGGCTAAGGCCCTGAAGGAGCGTAGGGGGAAGCTGGAGAAAGGTAAGACTTTTAAAGCTTCTTCTTCGTCGACGAAGTCGAGACACTCGTCTCCTCGTCACCATTCGCGCTCCAGGTCTCGGAGTGGGTCTCATCACTCCTCGAGATCGAAGCACTCGAAGAGGAGACGTCGAAGATCCCCTTCTCCGTCTTCCTCTTCCTCTGTTTCGCCAAAAAGAATCCCTTGCCCCACGAAACATAGTTCCCGGGCTGAATGGGAGGAATTCCGCAAAAATATGATGAGCGTCTTCGAGAAAGCGGCCTCGACCCCCTCGAAGACTGCCGAGAGCGATGCTCTGGTCGAAAGACCCGAAGGTCAAAAAGGCCGCGAGTCGCAGTACCCGGCGAAGGAAACCTCTCGAGCGCGTCTCGAACCCTCGAGTAGGACTATGACCTCCAAACCTTCCTCGAAGGTTCCGTCGACGTCGTCGACGAGGGTTCCGTCGAGGTCGATGTCTTCGACGCCGTTGTCGAAGGGACCTTCGACACACGGGTCTGTCGACTCGACGCCAGCTTCGACACCGGCATCGACGCCAAGAAAAGTCACGGTTACGACACACCCAGTGACTACCCCAGGTCCTCGACGTCGATGGCTTCGAGATTGTCGAGTAGAATTCCAATTCTGTCGAGGTCTTCGAGGCCTCCGCCTTTCACGCTGGAAGCCTTCGGCGTCGACGACATCGACGTTTTCGAGGCCGATAATGACAAGTTCGGCTCCCTCTGCCTTGGAAATGGGATTTACTCCCTTTATGAGTTCAGAAAAATTGAGAACTATGTCCTCAATTTTGGAAGAGGGTGAATTGTCTGAACAGGAAGACACATTTGAGTTGCAGGGACCTGTAACCCCAATTAGAGAGGAAATTTCCTCTGAAGAACGCAGGTTAAAGGATCTTCATGATTCCTTACATGAGGCAAGTGGGTTAGACACTTACCCTGAGGTGGAGTTTGCTAGGCCAGACCCAGGGGAGCATGCTGAAACCCCCTATAGAGCCTTAATGGCCAGGATCACAGAGTTCATGGGGTGGTCTGCACCTTCAGAATCTTTCCAACAAGATGACCTCACGGATATTCTTGACAAAGGCCCACAGGAGGATCCTGTGGTGCCTTTTCATAAAGCTCTTCAGAGGAAGATCATGACAAACTGGGAAACCCCAGATGTAGTACCAGCAGTAAATAAAAAACTGTCTACAAAGTACAGGGTATCTTCTACAGACCCGGAGTTTTTGTCTAAACACCCATCCCCAGAAAGTCTGGTGGTACAGGCAGCATCCTCTACCGATGTCAAAACGGCTTATCCTACCGTCCCACAGGACAGGGACGATAAAAAATATGATGCTATGGCAAAGAAAGTCTTTTCAGCATGTAGCATGGCGTTAAAATCTGTTAATGCTACTTGCACCCTTGCTAGGTTCAGCCATACACTTTGGGAGTGTGCTTCTACAGCGGCTGACTGCATCCCGGAGGGAGAAGAAAGGGATGCGTTCCTGAATATTATACAGGACGGTAAAGACGCTATGTACGAATCCCTCCAGACGGGCATTGATTCGGCTGACAGTATCAGCAGAGCAATGGCGGCAAGTACATCAACCAGGAGATTCGCTTGGTTGAGAAAGTCTGGTTTTGCCCCAGATGTGCAAGCCAGGCTCTTGAACATGCCATTCGATGGCTCTTCTTTGTTCGGGAAAAAGGCGGATGACAGTTTAGAGAAAGTGCAAACTTCAAAAGCAGCAGCAAAATCCCTAGAGCTGCAATCCGTCAGACTCCTTTTCGTCCCACAGGAACCTCTGCGAGGGGCAAGTCCTTTCGCTTCTACTCCGCATTCGGAAGAGGTAGAGGACGACCGGCTCAAAGGGGACAAAGAAGAACTACCCGAGGTGGACGGGGTAGATATTCAAAAGCCGCAGCAACAGCAGGTGCCTCTTTACCATCGGCACCTGCATCAGCCGCCCCAAAACCACTCTGAGGACTTCCCTCACAGGACACCTGTAGGAGGCAGGTTGACTCAACATCTGGCGGTATGGCAGGCTATCACGTCAGATGCTTGGGCATTGGAAACAGTTGCCCAAGGTTACTGCCTGCCTTTCCTACGTATACCTCAGAGTCATCCACCGGGGATCAGCTCTCAGAAATCTCCAGATCCGCTCCTCTTGCAGGAAATTTTGGACCTGCTAGAGAAAGGTGCTATAGAACCGGTACCGGTACCTGTAGCGGAGAGGAACAAGGGCTGGTACTCCCCTTACTTTCTCATTCCAAAGAAAGACGGAGGACTGAGACCCATCTTGGACTTGCGAGAATTGAACAAATTCCTCAGGAAAGACAAATTCAAGATGGTCACTCTTTCTCAGATCCTCCAGGCCCTTCAGTTCCAGGACTGGTTGGTATCTCTGGACCTTCAGGACGCTTATTTCCATGTGCCTATCCATCTCAAACACAGGAAATACCTGAGGTTCGCAATTGGCAACTCTCACTATCAATTTCGAGTGCTGCCATTTGGGCTGACCTCCGCCCCGAGGGTCTTCACCAAGTTAATGTCAGTAGTGGCTGCAAGTCTAAGGAAGAAAGGGATTCACGTCTACCCCTACCTGGACGATTGGTTGATCAGGGCTGTTTCTTTGGAACAAGCTCAGATCCAGCTAAATCACGTGTGCCACTTCCTTCACAGACTGGGCTTCTCCCTCAATTTAAAGAAGTCACAAATGATACCATCGCAGAGACTCCAGTTCATAGGAGCGATCCTGGACACTTCCCTGGGAAAAGCCTCGCCACCAGAGGTGAGGGCTCAAGATATTCTACAGATGGTTACCAAGTTCCAACATGCCCAACGTCTCCCAGCCTTCGACTTTTTGAGGTTGCTAGGCCTCATGGCATCCTGCATTTTTCTAGTGCCAGAGGCTCGCCTGAGAATGAGATCCCTCCAGTGGGCACTGAGGACTCAGTGGTCACAATTCTCAGGGAGAATGACAGATCTTCTTCAGGTTCCCGGCAGGGTGGCTCGAGACCTTCAGTGGTGGGCCTGTCAAGAGAACATTCTGAAAGGAGAACAGTTTTGGCAACCCTGGCCGGAGATAACAGTAGTCACGGATGCATCACTCACGGGGTGGGGAGCCCACGCCAACGACTTGACCATCAGCGGTCGTTGGTCTCCATCGGAGTCCAGACTGCATATCAACCTGTTAGAGCTGAGAGCCATCAGACTTGCGCTGAAAGCGTTCCTGCCAGCTGTACAAGGGAAGAACGTCCTGATAATGACGGACAACACGGTGGCCATGCATTACCTCAACAAAAGAGGAGGCGTAGGATCACTACCCCTGTGCAGAGAGGCGATGCAGCTCTGGTTTTGGGCAATCCGAGAAGGAATCTCTCTATCGGCAGTTCACCTAGCCGGAGAGAAGAACTTGACAGCGGACGCTCTGAGCAGGCAGAACACAGTCTCCCACGAGTGGGAGCTAGCTCAAGAAGTCCTTCAAGAGATCTTCGCCCTTTGGGGAACCCCTCAGGTAGATCTGTTCGCCACCAGCCTAAACAGGAAATGCGACCTGTTCTGCTCAAGGGAATTTCCCCCGAGAGGAGCTCTGGGAGACGCGTTCATAGTGGACTGGGAGTTTCCGCTTCTGTACGCGTTCCCACCGGTCCCTGTCATTCCTCAAATGATCAGGAGGTTGAGAAGATTCCGGCGAACCATGATCCTAATTGCCCCGGATTGGGCCAGGAGAACGTGGTACCCGGACCTTCTAGACTTGTCCATCTGCCCTCCAATTCGACTTCCACTCAGAGAGAACCTACTCTCACAGAAGGGAGGTCAGGTTCTCCATCCAGACATCAAAACCCTCAACCTTCACGCTTGGCTTCTGAAAGGCTGAGGTACAAGGATTGGGACCTCCCTGATGATGTTGTGGAGGTGTTGCTTTCAGCAAGGAGGCCAGCAACAAAGTCTTTATACCGCTGCCGTTGGAACAGATTTTGCAGCTGGTGTAGAGAACAGAATATCGACCCTTTTTCATGTGGTACACCAATGGTTTTGTCCTTCCTACTATATTTGGCAAATTCAGGCCTTCAAGTTGGCACAATTAAGGGCTATCTCGCAGCGCTATCCATCTTTAAGCGTACTGCGGAAGAACCATCCTATTTCAAATTACCCTTGGTAATACAGTTTCTAAAGGGGCTAACCAATGTTTATCCCCCAAGACCATTCCAAGTTCCCCTATGGGATTTAAACTTAGTACTAACTTTCCTGATGGGCACACCTTTCGAACCTCTCCATTCTTGTTCGTTAAGATTCCTTAGCCTTAAAACTGTTTTATTATTAGCACTTACATCTGCTAGAAGGGTGAGCGAATTACAAGCTCTTTCTTGTAAACCCCCTCACACAATATTTCACAAAGACAAAGTTGTCCTGCAAGTGAAGCCTAATTTCCTCCCAAAGGTGGTTTCTGAATTCCATATCACTCAGAAGATTACCCTACCATCTTTCTATCCTCCTCCTCACCCGGGGAAAGAGGAAGAGAGGTTACACAGGCTAGACCCTAGGAGGGCGTTAAGTTTTTACATCAGTAGACTAGCCAGGATAAGACAGGCAGACCAGCTGTTTGTAGGTTACGCAGGTCACAAGCTGGGGTTACCAATAACTAAGCAGACCATTTCCAGATGGATCATTCTAGCCATTCTGGAATGTTATAAACTGGCAGGGAAAGAGCCCCCTCAAAACCTTAGGGCTCATTCGACCAGAGGTATTGCAGCTTCATCTGCCCTCAAAAGAGGCGTGCCGGTTAAAGACATCTGTGCGGCCGCTACATGGTCGTCTGTCCATACCTTTACACGTTTTTACAATTTGGATTCCTCCTCCAGTCAAGAGACTAGGTTTGGAAGGGCTGTACTGCATTCTATTCATCAATAGAAGACAGCATGAAGTCAGTACTCCCTCCTCCGATAATAGAATACTGCTATGGGAGCCTATCTAAGATGAGGAATACGTCGGAGGACACAATCCCTTCGAAGAACAAGTTACTTCTTACCTTGTAACGTTCTTTCGACGGGATGTTCCTCCGACGTATTCCTCATCCATCCCCGCAGTTCTACTTCCCTTGTTGTTGCAGCTTACGCTCCTTCAGGGTGATTAGTTTAGTCCAGAAAGTATTATTGTGGGCTACAAAACGGAACTGAGCAACGGACGCTGCGCGCGGCCTTTATAGGCAGGATGACGTCGACGGCGATACGGCGGCTGTCGAGGGACATCGACGCGGAGGATGTCGACGCGCAGTGCCCTCTAGAGAGAAAAATTTTTCCGAGGCCAGCAGAGCTGGAAGGAGATATCTAAGATGAGGAATACGTCGGAGGAACATCCCGTCAAAAGAACGTTACAAGGTAAGAAGTAACTTGTTCATCTCTATCCTTCTAATCTTACTTCTTGGTCTTCCCTCTGCACTCATGTTCTCCCCTAACAGAGTTCTCAGATTTGTTACATGCGCCCCTGCATCCAACCTAGATTCCTGCCCAACCCTACACACTTTTGTCACTCTGAATGGCTTGCCATGCAAAATTGCTCTTATTAAATTCTAAACGTTTGTCTATAAATCTATCCATGTTCTTCCACGCTTTTTCCTTGACGACTGTACTCTCCCTCTCCAATTGTGTGATCCTCATCTCTTCTCAACGGTTCCGTCCCCATACGCCTGCTCCCACTTCCACTTCTATTCTCCTTCACCTTGAATGCATTCCTCCCAGATATCACCTATGTACTTTATTATGCCTAGCTAGCCTGGACATTGCGCTATAACATAAGGATACCAGGCCTCATTCCTAACAATCAGTACCTTGTTTAGCATTTAGAACTAAGCTCTGTAGGACTCCACGTCTGCCCACTTGCTTTGCTTCCTGTATTGGTGCCCAACTCAGAGCACCATCTTTGGTTTACCAGGGTGTTGCTAAGGCCCACACTGGTGCACTCTCAGCTGCGACTGGCAAGACACCTTGCCTTGCCCTCATGGCAGCCTTCCATAGAGTCACCCTCACCATGGCCTCTATTCTCCCCCTATTCCACTCCATCTCGCCCACCGACTTCCTCCCGCCACTCCAGGCTGAAAAGAATTACACACCTGTCAACGACTTCCACCCTAGGGACACCTCCACCAACCTACTCAGTCCCACAGAATGGATCAAACGCTTCACCACACCCCCCACATCGTTGATACCGTGCCCCTTGAATATCAGGAACAAGAGACTAGGGTCTCGATTCATCATCCATACGACACATACTAGATTGCATCCTCAAACCCCTACCTCCAAATCTAAAAAGTGCTTGCCTACCACTCACTCGGCAGTACCTACCAACTCCCGCTGCCGCCCCTACTATGCAACCTTCACTTATTGTCTCACCAAGCCCGCGTGGACTACTCCCCGTAGCTATGCCACCTACCATTAAAGGTGCACTGATCAATGCACAGTACCTAGTTGCCCATGCACCTAATGTTGCAGACCTCATCTCTGAAAATCGCCTGGATTTTCTCGCCATCACAGAAACCTGGCTTCACCAGGCGGCAGGCCCTGCACTCTCCCTAGCCCTTCCAGAGGGTTACACTATTATCAGAGCTTTCAGAAACTCAGGCAAAGGAGGAGGTCTCGCCCTTATAGCAAAAACCCACCTGGGTCTCCAAGATACCACCCTCACCAGCCTACCATCTGCTGAACTCCTATCAGTTAAATTCCCGCTAACAGCCACCCAAACCATCCTCCTACACCTCGTCTACCGTCCTCCAGGCCCCATCTCCTCCTTCGAGGAAGACATCACAGGCCTCTTAACATCCAATGGAAAACTAGGCTCTCAAATCATACTTCTTGGAGATCTTAACCTTGGGTTCAATGACACCAATGCACAAACTCTCAAATTCATTCTCCCAGCTTGGCTTTAAACACCGAATCACGGAGCCCACACACATCAAGGGGCGCATGCTAGATTGGCTGTCCGACCTCAATTGTTCTATTAGCATACTTCAGAATGAACCCATTGCCTGGACAGATCACCACTACATATCCTTTGCCATCCAGGGGACCACACCCGCGAGTCCTATCATCGCCCCCCTTCATCTGTTTCCAGGAACTCCTGAAACATAACTCTGCCCAATCTTCGCCCCCTAATCAATAACATCTTGGACGACACCAAGTACAGTAACCTAGATCCCACCAATGTGGTCGACCTTTATAACAATACTTTAGAGTCAGCCCTGAACACTATCATACCACTCAAACTAAAAAATGCTAAACCAATTGCCCACCTTAACAATTGGTTCACACCAGAACTAAAAATCCTGAGGAATAAAAAAAAAGAGTGGCGGAATCTACCTGGCACAAATCACCCACTACTCACAACAAGGCACTGTTCACCACAGCAGCTGCCTCCTATAAAACTGCCATTCTCACCACTAAAAAAGAAATCTATAACAACAGATTCCTTAATGCCAAATCAAGTACTAAGTAGCTCTTCAGCATCCTAAGGGAACTGGAATCCCCAGCTCTGCCATCAGAGGACTGCATAAAGGATGCGGTCTGGTGTGCCAAAATACAACAAGCCCTAGCAGACAAAATAGCATCTCTCCAAACCAGAATAGAAGCCAAAAAGAACAGCCTCTCGAGCAGCCCCTCCTCCAAACACTCTTCTATGCATCAACTTCCTCAGTGCCCGCCGTTCACATTCTCCCCGGTCACTCCTAAGGAAGTGGAATACATCATCAGAGGTCTAAAACCCTCAAGATGTCAAGGCCAGCCTTATCCCCAACAACCTCAAGAAGGCTTTGGTCATGCCCCTCTTAAATAAAAACAACTTAGACCCTAACATTCCAATGAACTATAGGCCAATCACAGCCGTCCCCTTCCTTCTAAAAATTCTGGAGAGTTGCATACCTGCAAATCCAGAAACACCTGGAGGACAATTGACTTGGTCTCCGGCAATCCGGATTCCGGCCAGACATGGCACAGAGACAGCCCTCTTGGATCTGAACATACAGATGGATGAGGCGAAAGACAAAGGCAAACTGGCCAGTCTCTTATTCTTAGACCTCACAGCTGCATTCGATCTCGTCACGCTCTCTGGTTGCTACGAAGCTCACTCTAAGCTAATTAACAATATCTACTTGGAAATAAAGGCATGGATGGCTGCCCACAGCCTCTGGCTTAATAATGAAAAGACGTAGTTCTTGATTGTCGGCACACAGGCTCACCTTAACAAGCTGGACCCGCGGTATATGTCCTTCGATATTGACGGGAACCCGGTCAAAGTTGCAAAGGGGATAAAAACATTAGGCGTTTATCTTGACTCTACCTTGTCTTTAAAGAAACAAGTGAGCTCCATTGCATCATCAACAGCCTACACTAACAAGCTAATCAATGCTTGTAAATCCTACTTGTGCCCCGCTAGTTGCATGGCGTTAGCTAGAGCTTTAGCGCTCTCAAAAATAGACTACTGCAACACGCTATTCCTGGATCCTCTGAACAAAATCTCAATAGACTTCAAGTCCTACAAAACAACTCCATAAGATCAGCACTAAACATTCCTAGATACAGCCAGATCTCCAGCCTTAGGCTCCCAGTGCGCGATAGAATATCACTTTGCGCTTTGGCAATCACCCACAAATGTCTGTCTAACTCTGCTCCTAAATATTTGTCATACACGTTCTCCAAATACCAACCAGCCCGACCCACTAGATCCTCCCAAACTCACTTCCTCCTAATTCCTAGGTTTAACATAAAAACTGCAGGAGGAGCTAGCTTCCCTGTCCAAGCTGCCAAGTCCTGGAATTCCCTACCCCCCACCATTAGAACGGAACCTTCCTTCAGTGCTTTCAAAACCAGAGCAAAGTTCTGGCTCACTGATAAGTCTAATAACTAAGCCTCAGGCTGCCAGTCGATCTATATTTTATTTTCATTGCTCTGATCCCTATGCCTTTATCTGTATTTATTGACTGCCAGACCTACCTGTAACCTTGGTTGACCCACTTGTTGATTTCCTATGTATTTTTCTGTATGTAATTATGTTTTCCTGTAACACGTTAAGCTTTCCAGGGCCCAGTTACTTCAGGGTTAGGTGCGCTATACAAACAATAAACAAATACAAAATACAAAATAGCCAGGGCATCAGTGGAAATCTTTGAAACAAGACCTAAGCTCACTTATTAGCCACCTTCCACCCACCAACTGAACCTAGCCTAAAGCTTCTTACCAGTACTGTATTTCCCGGACCGTCAAACTTGTAAAGGGCCCCCACGTCTTCCCAAAGCTTCAAGGATTTATTTTTCTGAAGTCTTGAAAACTTTCCAGAAAGATAGTTTTCCTTTCTTCTCAAAGCACCCAGTGAGATCACACCCTGAAAGAGCATGAAGGCCTAGTAATGCCTGCACTTTTGTAGGCCCTAAGCAAGAGCAGAAACATTTGAGATCTATAAATAGTATATTAGTTCCAACTCCTGTTACAAACATGCTGTCAGATGGGAAAAACAGTGACCACCACAGTGAAAGGACAAAAACATTTGTATCAGGTCTACCAGTCCAGTGGCAGGTCTGTGATGCCAAGAGTATCACGGAACCGGTTTATAAGGGTGGCACGATTGACCGAATCAAAGGCAGAGGAAAGGTCAAGGAGAGTGAGAACTGAGGGAGAGTTGGAATCGAGATTTGAGAGTATGTCTTCACAGGTGTTCAGGAGTGTGGTTTCCGTGCCTCTGGATGCTCTGAAGCCAGACTGGTTGTCGATATGATATGGTATTTGTAAGGCGCCTATACACAAGTGTTTCAGGCAACCAACAGATTCAGTGTGGTGGATCAGCTGGGAGATGACTACCTTCTCCACGATTTTGCCCAGGAAGGTATAAGGGAGGGGCATAGAGGATAGTGAGGACAGGATGTCCTGAGCTTTGGTTATGAAGTGCGAGGCCAATGCAGTGCCGAGCGTCAGGGATAGCAGAGGAGAGTTCAGCTGTGTTGTTGGTGGCCCCAGAGATGTGGGCTTGGATATAGGCCCTCTTCTTTGAGCAGATGGAAAGTTGTATATCCTTTTGAGCAGGCGGCAGGCCAGTTTGTCAGATGATGCGCTCGAAGCCTGCCACTTCTGCTCAGCAGCTCTGCACTTGCATTGCAGATAGGCTAGATCAGAATCATACCAGGTGTTAAGCTTGGAGGCAGGCTTCATGCCGATCCTCATGACCGGGGCAAGTATGTCCAGAGTGTTGGAGATGGAGAGGTGAAGGTTAGCAAGGGCTGTGTCAGTGTGAGGGTCAGTGGCAGGAGTGGGAGGGGGAATGAAAGAGGCGGCAAGAGCAGCAACTAACACTCACTTCATCGGTCGAATGACGGAAAAGGAGACTGGCAGTACGGTCAGAGGCTTAGCAAGAGGACCCAAGAGATGAAGATGAGGGGACAGGAGAGCATGATCAGACCAGAAGAGAGGAGTAGTAAGAGGTTTGGAGGTAGGGATGTGTGCTGAGATGAGAGCATCCAAGGTGTGTCCGGTTGAGTGCGTCGGACCGTAGGGCAGAATGGTGAGGGAAAGAGAGTAACAAAGGCTGCAGAAGAGTCCAGAGACCGCATCAGGGGAGTCAAGGTGAATATTGAAGTCTCAGAGGAAGAGATGCTCAGAGGTGGAGGCCAGGAGAGAAGAGGTGAGATCAGACCACTCCAAGAGGAAGGGAGGACCGGACCAGGGGTCCTGTAGATGGTGGCAAAGTCAGCGAGAGGATTGGAGAGACACCAAGCCTGCAGACGAGGCATTTAAGGAACAGTAGGACCGAGTGGATATGATAGTAGCAGGGACCCATTCAGGGAAAATCAAGGCCACTCCGCCCCCAGACCTATTAGAACTGGGCTTAGAGAGGATCTTGTAGCCCTCCAGGAGTAGTTTGTCAAAAGTAGTGACAAAGCTGGACGTGAACCACATTTTGGTGAGAGCGAGGACATCAAGGTTGAAGCCTTCAAGGAGGTGGCAGACATCGGGGGAGTATTTAGCCGCATAGCTAGAGTTCACGGTAACTAAGTGGAGCTGGTTGCCACCTTTGAAGGTCTTCCGAGGAGGGGTACAGGAATGTGGTATGCCTGTTGGTGGTGGTGAAGGGGTCAGAGGGCTGGCAGAAGGAGGAGTTTCAGGAGAAGGGAGGAAGTTGATGCGAGACCGAAGACGCCTTTCAAGAAGGAGGACGTTGGGCTGAGAGACCTGGGCCATGACAGTGCCTTTATGGTAGACATTAATGATGCCCCTAGTTGATGGGAAATATGCCAAGAGAACTTCCCATCGGGTTCCACCATTGATGGCCGAAGAAGAGACAAGGAAGAGCATTGGGACTATATGGGGAATCCAAAGGTCTGGAAAGGGAACGACAGAGAGGATGTGAGTGACAGCCTGGAGGAAGCGTTGACATAGGTGTCAGCAATGGGCAGGCCTGGATTGAAGACCAGGAGATCTTTCTTGAACTTTTTCCTTTGAGACTTCGAAAGAGAAATGGGATAAGTGATAGAGTAGCAGTTAGAGTAAATAGGAGAGATGGAAAGCACTATGGAGAGAGGCAGCAGAGAGATGGAATGGGGGAGAGAGGGAGGGCCAAACTGCACAATTCACAATGAACACACCAGGCGGCCTAACAGGAAGCCAGGGAAAAAGACCTAAATCTCAAAAACAACTGCAAATGCAAAAACACCCACATACTAGTTTCCTAGATAGAGGGGGAAAGCCTCAATCTCAAAACACAACAGCAAGTGCAAAAACCCCCACCATCGGGTCTCCTAGATAGAGGGAAAAGCCTAAATCTCAAAACACAACAGCAAATGTAAAAACACCCACAATTGTGTTGCCTAGATAGAGGCCTAACTGCCAGAAATGGCTAACTAAGACAAGACCTGAATGCTAGATATGGATAACATACAATGTGGACGACGATCAACAGACTACAAACGTTTTGCTAATAGGAGTAATAAGTGAGGAGGCACACTTTAATACGGAGCAGTAATGGCTGTTCCCCCTGGTCGCACCTTGCTTACCTTGTCAGTCGCTGCTGGTTGACAGCTGCGACGGAGGCTCCACTGGCAAACACAATCTGGCGCTGCTACTGCAGGAGCTGCCCTTTGCCTCGGGGACCTTCTCAACCTCCTCAACATAAACAAAATTACTCATCTTCCTCCTTTCAATGCTGCTAAACAGTTAATCTCCTCCTTAATCCTTTCTAGCTCTGGTTACTTTGACAGTCTCCTCTTTGGCTTCCCAACTATGCTTTTTCACCTCTGGACAAAGTCCTCAACTTCGCGCACCGCACACTTTTCAACCTTTCTCGTTTTACCTCTACCTCCTCGGCCGTAGTCAGATTTGCTGGTTATCTATGAAACAAAGGGCTAAGTATAAACATGTTCATATCATCTTCAAAACTATCCGTGGCCTCGCCCCACCCTACCTATCAACTCATCTCACTCCCTCCTCTCCTCCTCGCTCGTTAAGATCATACCACTCTAGCCCTGTATGCTCCCTCTCATTTCTGCTCTCTCTCCCCTACTCTAGAATGCTCTCCCTCTCCATAATACTTCAATTCTACCACTATTTAAATCCAACCTGAAACCTCTCATTCTTTATGAAGAACCTGTTTCCTAGCACTCTGCGCTACTGCATCGCCCTGTTTTCCGCTCTCCCTACCCTTCATGTACAACCCTACAGCACTTTTCCGTCACCCCTCCATCCTTAATTCAGCACTTTCTCAACCATCTCGTTCCTATGCCATTCTGTCCTTTCTTCGTCCCTGGTTTATGTTTCCACCTTCCCCTGCAACAGCTTGTCTTCAAGTCACATTCTCTCAACCCCTTGGAATAGGAATCATGCCCTTCGCTGTTAACAATGGTAAATTCTGTACGTGTTTGTGTGCCAAAAATGCATCACTTTCCCTGTGATTTTTATTGAAAAAATAATAAATAATTGAATAAAAATAAAGTGATGAGTGAAAGGATTTTAATGAATCAAAACCACTGTCTTTACTCTGGGCAACCTTCCCCATCATCGATATATTTTGCCTGTTTGTGCCATTGCAGAAGTTGCCTAGCCATATGCAATTCATTCTTGAACAGCTAAGTAATTTCACCTCTGCACAGAAGCACCAGCAACCCTAGTCATGTGTTGTCCTCGTTGGGCTTCATCAATGAGGTGCAGCTTGGTTCCCTATGATGCAACAAGCTAGGCACCCACTTCTGGGCAAAACCTCTCTCAGGAAGACAAACCTAACCTAAATGTGTGATGTTTGGGGGGGGTTTCAAACGAATTTGAACCACTGGTTTTGCTTTGGGCAACCTTCCACACAAGAAACCCCAAACATGTTTATACCTTCTTGGGGCTCATCAGTGTGGCTCCAGCGAGACCTGAAGTACCATCTACAGGGATTATGAAAGAAGGTGAACTTTCGCTATTTCAAGCTCCGGAAGAAGGTCTTGAGGACCCGGTGCCACTTCATGGGACACTGGAAGGCACTGAATTACCAGACAAAACCTATGGGGATGGACCATGTGAGGATTATGTGGTCTGGAAATATGACCGTATTCCCCCACTTTAAAAGGGTTCACCTTTTGAGGATTCTATCAGTTATGTATCGCTAAAGCTGAGAGTGATTTAGGAATTTTAGACAGAAGATGAATATGAAAATATGGGTTGCCATACTGATGGTCCTATATATATATGGGAAAGGGGTCTAAATATTTGTAAAACAGCAGCATAAGTACTAACTTCCCCTCTGCAGTCCACTCTGCAGCTGGAGAAGAAATATAAGTCACCAGACAATACACCCATATATCTGTGTGACTTCACCACGCAGATAAGGGCCCTCATTAGGACTCCGGCGGAAGACCATGGTGCTATTAGCACCATGGTCGATGCCGGAGCCCGCCATGGCGGAATGGGGAATTACCACCCCATTCCAAGGTTGGTGGGGCGGTAATTCCCCATGCCACCATGGCCCTTACCCATTCCCATTTTTGCCCCATAGGGCATAATGGGAATGGGGAAGGCGGTAAGTACGGTACCGCAAATTGCGGTACCGTACTTACCTCGAGAGTCCCTTTGCGGGCCCCTACTTTAACGGCTGGTCTAGACCAGCAGTTAAGGTTGGGTCCCGCAAAGGGACCTCGTAGTAAGGTGTTAAGGGTTTGACGGCGCCGACACCTTTTACGGCGCCATTAACCCCTTAACGCTTGGGTCCTATGGGGTAGAAAATCCTGACAACATCCTCATTGTCCATCCAAGCATCCAATGCCATATAGATGTTCACCAAATACGATCAAGATCATAAGGAAAATGTTCCCTAAGTGTTCCCCCATCTCTTCTGCACGACAGGGAGGCACACAATATTCTGAAAAAAAGCAAGTTGTCATTTAAATTTGCTACAAGAGCAGCAATAGATGTGGCAAACATGGCATTCCACTTCACGAACAATGGACAGGTATTGTTATGACAGTCACAGCTAATATGTAGTAGCTCCAGGCCTGCTGTGAAGGCTAATATATTAGATATGCTTTTTAAAGGCAAACTGCTGTTTGGCAAGTACTTAGATGCTGGACTTCAGAGCATCAAATCTAATCCTGACACAGTGAAAGCAATGAGCGCAATTGTGCTGCACCGTTCATTTTGCTTTCATACTTCAAAAAGCCATTCCTTTTGCAACAGATTTTTGACAAAGATGATGACACAACGACCTTACCAACTGTAATCCCGGCAAGCAGCAAGTCCCCAAATGCGGCCAACAAAACTACAGATGACTAGGTCAAGGACTGGTATGTCCCAGCAGCATGGTATGCAGCAACGTCAAGCCTAGCTTGTTTCAGAATCTTTTCCTTTGGACACCACCAGTAGGGAGAAGAACCACCCACTTTGCCTCAGAGTGGAGGATAATTGTCAGATGTGTGGTTAATACATAAGCATTTGACCTTTAACCACACCCTTAGCCAACATACAATAAATGCCACTTACAGTCCAAGATGTATATTCTATCCGGAAACAAAGGAAAGTATATTGAAAAATGTGTTGAGGAAGGATTCCAGTGAAGAACTAGGATAAGACAATTATATGATGCCCGTCATAGAGTGCGGAAACCTGAACAAGACAATTAGGAAGCAAATGTTCAGAATGAGCGCCGTGCAGACTTCCTGACTGAATTGGCAGGCGCATTCTTCTATATTGCAGTCATTGCAGCAAATTCAAGTTTCTCAATTTCCTGATAGCAAAGGAACACTGGCTGGACAAGTTCCTGCCTTTCGGGCTAAGATCAGCTACAAGAGTGCTCATTTATGGTGTGGCTCCTTTAGTCTTGCAGACAATCGATACACTGCTAAGAACTTGTTTTTAGAGTGCCTAAGATTTTGCTCCACTTTGGACTGTTTTAGAAAATTGCATCTAGATTGCCTTCTTAGCAAACTGCATTTAGACTGCTTGAAACCCGCCTGATTACTGGCCACACTAGAAAATTGCATTCAGAGTATCTAAGATTTTGCTCTACGTTGGACTGTTTAGAATATTGCATCTAGATTGCCGGACGGTTTTAGCAAACTATAACTAGACTGCTGGGAAACTTGCTTAATGATTGGCTACTACAGCAAAAATCGTATCTAGAGTGCACAAGAAATTGCTACACTAGGCACTACTTCTAGGAAATTGCATTTAGATTGCCTGTTTGTCTTAGCTAATGGTACTTAGACTACTTGTAAACTTGCTTGATTATTGGCTACTACAACAAATCCGCACATAGAGTGCCCAACGCTTGCAACATTTGGGCCTATTTTGGTAAAGTGAACCTAGATTGCCTGACTATCCTAGAAAACTGTACCCAGATTACCTGATTACCAGCTCTTGCCTACAACAGCATACTCGCAGCTATCTAAGAACCTGCCATATTTTAAAGTGATAGCCTCGCAAAATGTCAAGACCATGCAGTATCCTTTGCATAATAGCTATATCTACATTCCTTGTCACTAGCTACCAGGATTGTCACAGTGGAATCCCCTTATGTAAGTCAACACCTATCCATCCGAATATGTCAGCATCCACCCTACCAAATATGTCAAATTTAAGTAATAACTCTGACCATGTCAGTTCAAAGTACCAGGCTGTACCAGAACCAGGAGCATATACCTCCCAGCCTAGCTCAACGATTGACAGAAATAACAAACTACGTGCCAGACTCAACAAACTTCATGAGTTGCTCAGAAGACTTCTCCCTCCTACCAAACGTAAAATGAACTCCCAACACATTAGGGAATGTAATACTCCTAATCTCCCTCTTGCCTCACTAGCCACCTCGAATTTCTGAATCCTTAAACTCAAGCCCAAGCCTAATTCTAGAAGTTCACCGAACGTCGCTCAAATCGAAGTGAAAACGGAAGCGCATTGCTATAAAGGAGCGCTCTTCAATGTAAGATCATTAGTTGCCCATGCCCTCGATATAGCTGATTTAATCACTGAAGCCAACCTGGACTTCATTGTTATAACCGAGACCTGGCTACACAACGCGGCAGGGCCATCACTTTTGCTGGCCATCCCTGGCGGCTATACTATAATTAGGCAAGACCGAGAGGGTTCCCGTGGAGGTGGCATCGCCATCATATCCAAAACAAACTTATCGCTACGGCTAGCCCCTACCCAAACTTTGCAATCTTGCGAAACCTTACTGCTAAACTCCCTATAAACAACACTCAATCACTAACCATTCACTTGGTTTACAGACCACCGGGCCCGCTTGGGACCTTTGAGGAGGATCTGCACAGTTTACTATCCAATAATTCCAAACCTACTTCACAACTGATAGTACTAGCAGACTTAAACCTAGGATTTAATGACCAAGCAGACGTGCACGCCTCAATCATTGCTAATACTCTCAACTCACTAGGACTATCCCAAAAAGTCAACATTTCTACCCACTTGAAAGGCAGAGTATTAGACTGGGTCGCCGACTCGAACTGCACAGTTGCCATCTCTCCATTACCTTGGACCGACCATTCACTGGTGTCCTTTAACCTCCTAATCTCCCGACCATCTACCTCAGCCTTACCTACGGTACAATCCTGCCCTACCAGAAATAAAAAGAATATGACAGTGGACAATCTCCCAACTTTAAATGCACTACCGGACAACCTAGACCCTAGTGCACTAGTTCATGAATACAATAAAATAATGCACGACACCATGAACAAAATTTCCCCGCTTAAAATGCGAACAAGCAAACCTAAGGCCCACTTAAATAAATGGTTCATGCCCGAACTCAAAGCCTTACGCCTTACAAAAAGAAAAAGTGAATCGACCTGGAAATTATGCCCAACTGATGAGAATAAGGCTAACTTAACCACTATTTCCTGTCACTATAAACAAGAAGTTTGCCTGGCAAAGCAAAACTCGTACAGTGATCGCATTGCCAATTATAACTAGAGTATGAAGGAACTCTTCTCTATACTGAAAGAACTGGAGTCACCTATTGCCATACCAGACACCTGTACCAAGGATCAGACCTGGTGTGCTGAGATTCAACATGCATTAGCAAATAAAATGAACACCCTCGAAAATAAAATCCAACTAAAAAAAGACTTGCTTAACCTTCCCAATCAGACTCAGTCACCGCCTACTGTTACCCTCAACAAACAAACTCACAAATTCTCCTTCACCAAAACCACCACAATAGAGATCGAGAAAATCATCCTATCCCTTAAACCCTCTAACTGCAAAGGTAATATCTGCCCAGCACAGATAATAAAAGATGCTGCCAGAGATTTATCTCCTTTCATCTCCAAACTCATTAATGCCTCCTTCTCTACAGGTAATATCCCCGCCAACTTGAAACAATCTTGGGTGCTCCCGCTTTTCAAAAAGCAACACTAGACCCTCTTATCCCAACCAATTACCGTCCTATTACCACGGTACCATTTCTACAGAAGATACTGGACAAAGTGGCCTACACACAAATTCAAAAACACCTTGAACTACATAGGTTTTTTGGAGCTAGACAATGTGGCTTCCGTCCATTACATGGAACTGAAACAGCCCTTATCGACTTAAAGACCCAAATAGATGAACTGAGAGATCAGGGAAAGACAGCACTCCTACTCTTACTTTATCTCTCAGCTGCATTCGATCTTGTGGACCACAAGGTCCTCTGTAGACACTTGGACTCTGCTGCTCATTTCTCCACCCAGGCCATCAGATGGATAGAATCCTTTCTGAGCGAGAGAACTATGCGAGTCTTCTCTCCCTCGGCTGCAGTATACCCCATACCGATCACATGCGGAGTCCCCCAGGGTTCTTGTGTTTCCCCCACCCTATACAATATATTCACCAAACCCCTCTTCGATGATTTGGACCATCTAGGTATCGCCTACACTAACTATGCATATGATACACAGATTCTCCTCCCGCTTTCTGGGGATCATGATAAGGACAGGGAGTTGGTGAATAGAGTGTATCTCATCATTCACCCATGGATGGCATCTCATGGCCTTTGCCTGAATGATGATAAGACAGAGCTGATAATTCTAGGCACACAGGCCAATATCAACAAACTAGGCCCTGACTATTCCGGGTTCAGTATAGATGGTAATGTTATTAAGGTCTCTAGGCAAGTAAAAACGCTTGGTTTTTACCTTGATTCTACTATGTCATTCACTAAACAGGTCAATTCCTTAGCATCAACCACGGCCTATACCTGTAAACTAATGTGAGCAGGTAAACCCTTCCTATCCAATGATAGTTGTATGATCCTAGCGAGAGCCTTAATACTCTCCCGACTCGACTACTGCAACGCCCTCTACTGTGCTGCTAATAAAGCCATCCCCCAAAGGCTCCAAACCTTACAAAACAATGCCCTCAGAGCTGCACTTGGCATAAATAAAAGGGAGCATATCTCCACTATCGGACACGCGAACATTAATGGCTTTCTACTGTTGACAAAATCCATCTAAAAATGATCTCCCTGATGATCTCCCTGACACACTAAGCTCTCAATAATGCGGCTCCTAGCTATTTGCCAGAGAAAATAAAGAGAAATATATCTAGCAGACCGACAAGAACTGTCAACTCCAACCATCTGGCAGTACCAAGATTCAAACTGGCCAAAGTTTCCCTGTAACGGCTGCCAAACTGTGGAATGCCTTACCACACAACCTGAGAGCAGACCATGAGATCATTCCCACAATTTAGAAAGAACCTGATCAAACACATCAACACTAAAAACCTGCAATCACCTTTAGATCCTTCCGTACTTCTGGTGGATCGTGGGCCTCCAGATATTCTGAGTTTCTCAGTGAGGTAACTTGGGGACATCAGGGCGACAGTCTTGTAGATGATGCAGTGAGAGACAGTGCAGTTCGATGAGCTTCGGGGTGAGGTGATTTTGCAGAGCCCTTTGATGAGTCATGCTGCAGCATGCAAGACACAGATCAGGGGCTCCAGAGGTGTTGTCGTAAGTCCTTCTAAAAGGGCATTGCCACCATCCAGGTAGGAGAGGACCAAAGCTTGAACAGCGGATCTGAAGTTGTTTTCTGGGATGAAGGGTTTGATTTTCGACAGTAGAGAAAGTTGGTACCAATCCGTTTGTGCCTTCCATGCTATGTGTTGTTTGAAGGAGAGGTGTCTGTCGATGTCAAACCCTAGAGAATTGGCGCAGGTGGCCAGCTGGGGTGTGAAGTTCTCTAGGTTCATAGCAGAGAGCCAGGTTTGGATGTCAAGGTGTTTGGTGTTGTTGTTCAGCAGTCGAAATCTGGTCTTGGAGCGGTTTAGCATTAGGTAAACACTGGACATCCATTGCTGGATCAATGTGAGGACAACCATGATGGAGGATATCTTGAGGTAAAACTGTGTGGAATATGTAGATGTGGATGTTGTGTGGATCCAGGAGGGTTCCACTCGCCTGTATGTGAAGATTGATATTCACAGGGGAGAGGATGGATCCATGCGGGACTCCATAGATGATGGGTGGACTTGGTGAGGTGGAGGGATCCATTTGAATGAACTGGTGCCAGTTAGCAAGGTAGGATTTAAACCAGCTAAGAATGGTCTTGCTATTCCCCAAGCAGCAATGTAGAGTTGTGAAAACAAAAAGAAGATATCGAGGCTGAGTACCCCAAAAGGAATTGCACCAAACGCGGGTTACAAAGGAACATACAAAGATCTTTATTATATACTGAACAGTTTCAAAGGACAAAACAAAAGATAGCTATCGGCCCTCAGTACAACACAACGAACTCCAGCTCGGTTCGGTGTGCTCAGTGAGTGGGGCTGTGCGTTAGAATAGTCGCACTTTTAATACTCTCGAAAACATGATGTTCAACCCACCTACGAGTTAATATAAGTTAATACATCACGGATCTAGGGTTTGTGCCGAGGTCATACATCTATACGTTTAGGGTTTACCTTTAATATATTCACTAACAAGTCAAAGATGACAACAGTATGTTTTAGGATTTCTTGTTAAGCCTTCTCAAACAGTTTTATACAATGCAGTCAAACAAGTGTTCACTTTTCAGTATTTGAATACATTATGTTTAACATATGCTCGCGGATTAGCTTAGTTGGCGCAAGTAATCCTCTACACACAGGTCAGCGAAGGACAAGGTCTCAGTTCATGACCCTAACATGTGGCATGCAGGCAAGTTACACATTAGTTTGTACACAGAGGTCAAGACGGCCATGTTACATTCAGAATGACACTGTCCACCATCTTAGAACACAGGGTGACTTTAAAGAGGAGAACCTAAAATGGCGGATAGACCTAAAATGGCGGCTTACACTGATCTAAGGTCAAGACCTTGCAACACGGATTTCCTCGCAAGTGGCTTATAAGCAGCTTGGCGTAGGCCAATATACATATACTGATACAGTATAGGAGGCATGATATGATTTTCCGTTCGACAAACCCTCCTTTTGGCCTATGCCAAGCACTAAACTACTTCTGGTCACTTTACGAACAACTCCACGTCTCAACATCCATACACCCTAAATCACTGTCAGAAATATCTATTGCCATTAGATCGTCTATCAGAATCTCTTCCAGCACATACTGTTTGGAACTCTTATCTGGGGCGTATACCTTGTGTACTATTGTACCTATCGCCTGTGCGCAACATCCCCCTAGCATCGAACATATACTAGGTAAACACTGTAAACAGCAACAAAGAAGCAACATGATTCCCAAAATAATTAGTAAGAGAGAAAGCACTTTCCAACCCCAAGATCGCAAGAAGTCCCAGAACCAAGCGCTAAGATCCCAGTTTCCTCGGGAACATGCATTTCTTAACTAAGGACGTGCAGAATCTGTATTGCCTTGAAGATAGTTGGGGAGGAATGTGGCACGAAAACACAGCAAGCGGACCCCACCAATTTACACACTCCACCACCTTCAGCCAGAATGACATCTAATGCCATCCGGTTCTGAAGTGCTCCTAATCTTATTGCTTTCTGTTCTAATGTCATATTATAGAGTATGGCTGTGGTCCGGTTGATGGTTCTCTCCAGTGCTCTCGCTAGTCTCCTGATGTCTTCAGAGTTCGCTATTTGTCCCCAAAATGGCATAAAGGATTTCGCTACGTCTCCCAGAACCTGTGCTGGAGTGTCACCATTCTCGTCCCGTCGTGGACGAGCCTTTGAAACCTCTACAGTACTGGCTATGAATACCCCGGGTAACAGGATGCCTAAATAACAAGTTCCCTGCCTGCCAATCCTTGGGTAACCATGGAAATGCCACATTATCGCAAACAAAGTAGACAGGTTTGCCTACATACAAAGGTCTGTCTTCCCCAGTCAAATTCGCAACGTTGGCGCAACCTCTAAAACTTCCCATTGACTGAGTACCATTCCTCTGTATGCAGAAAGAAACTGAATCGGGGCTATGGTTAACAGTGTAAGAAGGAGGCATGGCATCCTTATTTCCTATAGGAGCCATCTTGAAAGAAATCAAAGACTGAAAAAGACGAGACAGTCTATCAGAAGGCCTAATAGAAGCAACGTTGAGCTTGCTCCTATTTGCGAAAAGCGAGCATCCCAAGGGCGTAAGAACACGTTTCTCAAAACTATTCAAATTAGTACCATCAAAGTTCCCCGAGATGCTATCATTCCATCGGCCGAAGAATAGTGCTCTAAGAGAGGCATAACAAGCAGTTGTCAAAGGTAAAGGATGAATATACCAACCTAGCCCCTTATCGCCGTGTTGCGGTAAATGCGAACAGACCCAACAGTTGGACTTATCAAAAATGGCATGTGTAGCATTCATGATAAGTAACAATGTATTATTGTAGTATCTCTGTCTATGCTGAGAGTCTCTAGGAGATAAAGTATGCAGATGCACGAAAGGAGTAGTGGGTACATTTTCAGTCGGTAACAAGGTTTCAAATGGATGCACTTCTTCCAGGTACCAAAAGCTTAACACAGTTATTATTATAAAACCAATTAACATTATAACAAGACAGCAGTACCTTTTCGGGGCCCAAACAGTTTGTCCATTCCCACTGCCGGTCACACAATCATTTATCAGTCCTGTACGAGCAGTGGCGGTTGCAGGCATTGCAGTCTTCAAACAAAAAACCCCAATGTTTTTTTTGCTGGCGACCTCCTGGCCGAGCGACTTCTTAGTCCTTCCACAACCCTAGCCAACAGAATCCCATTTTTCAAACAATAACTTGGGCAAAAGCAAGCCCTCAATGTTTTCCTTTCTTCTTCGAATGCACAGCCGAACCGTGCCGTAAGTCTATTTCCTTAGACACAAATTGTACCTCGTTGCCCCCGGTACTGATTGATCCGAGAACAACGTGTCGTCACTTCCTGTTGGAAGCAGCGTATCAAGAGCAAGTGAAGATGCAAGATCCGGAACAACAGTTTCTGGAAACAAAACTTTTGGAGAGTGTGGAGACAAAATGGCTGATCCCCAGGCCTCACAGGCTCAGAGAGAAACTCTGATGCACTCTCGTTGTTGTTTACTGCTTCGGGATCGTTGGTTGCAGTATTGGTGAGGGGTTCTGTTTCTTCTGTATCGTATGGCACGAGGTGTGGAAGCCTCTTGACATGCGTTGCGTGGATCCAATTTTTTCTGCCTCCGACGCGCACCGCCGTCTGTGTGACCAGCAGGACCTGGAAAGGGCCCCGCCACCGAGGTGCAAGGCAAGAGGATCGCTCAAATGCCTTCGTCAACATCCAGTCACCAGGCCGAAAACTGTAACCTGGGCCCTCGTATCGTACAGGTAAAGCCTCTCGCACCTGGTGATTCAAAGACTGACATTTTGGAAGGTTCCAGATATTGGTAGGTCTCCCCATTACCACCTCAAATGGAGAGAGCCCAGTCTTAGTTTGAGGGGTTGTACGCATAACTAGTAACATGATCGGTAAGGCGTCCGGCCGTTTTAGTTTGGTGCCGACACACGTCTTAGCGAGCTTGTTATTGATGATGCCGTTGTTTCTTTCTACTAATACGGCACTCTGAACGTGTCTGGCCGAATGGAACCATTTGTCGATTTGCAATGCCGCACAAATCTGCAGAATTACAGCAGAGACAAAATGTGGACCATTGTCTGACCAGATGACTCTAGGTATCCCAAACCTAGGGAAATACTCTTTTGGCATAGTTTTTGCAGTAGTCATGGCTGTAGTGTCTTTAACAGGAAAAGCCTCAACCCATTTGCTGAAAGCGCAGATGACAACTAACACATATTTCAGGTTATTACACCGTTCCATTTCGATAAAATCAAAGTGAATGACCTCAAAGGACACAGAAGGTGGACCAAAACTTCCCCTGCGAGTTGATGTTCCCTTTCCCACATTGTGCTGCAAACAGATCATGCAATTCTGAACATAACGCTCAGCTATTTTAGAGTTTTTGTCATTTGCCCAAACTTTCTCCAACATTTGTGTAAGCTTCCGGGCAAATATATGGGTAGGGCCATGAGCCATGACGACCATCATCATTACGTATGCGTCAGGAAGTAGCCATTTCCCTTCAACTACATCCACCCAACACCCATAATCATCGAGTTTCTCCAAGCTTTCTGCCCATCTCTTGGATTCTTCTAATGTGGCATCGGCTTGAATGTCCTTTACAGAGTCAACACTCTCATCCATTACATAGGCATTTACGGTCTCCCTTAAAATGTACATCTCTGTGGAAAGGTTGGTGGCAGTCTGTTTAGCTATCTGATCAGCGAAAGCGTTCCCTTTTCCTATATCGTCTCCAATCTTTCGATGTGCTACACATTTCACGACTGCTAACTGAGTGGGAAGTGCAAGCGCTGAGAGCAGTTGTACTATTAGGGAGCCATGCTGGATCTTTGTACCGTGTGAAGTTAAGAACCCTCTTTCTGACCAAAGTCTACCAAAGTTGTGAACCACCCCAAAGGCATACTGACTGTGAGTATATATGTTCACAGTAAGCCCTTTGGAAAGTTCACAAGCTCGGGTCAACGCTATAATCTCTGCGGCCTGCGCAGAGTTATGCATGATTCTCTTGGTTTCCATGACCGTGCTTAATGTGGTGATTGCATAAGCAGCTTTGGAGGCACCATCCGAAAGTTTGAAGCAGGAGCATCGCAAAACAGCTCCCCTTATGGATTATTCAAGGCAGTGTCTTTTAGGTCAATTCGACCCTTTCTCTCTTGTTCGGTAGTGTACAGACAATCATGTGACTCTTCGTCACTGCAAACAGTACCTTGCGGGAAAGGTAAGAGTTCAGCCGGATTAAGAACACAACACCTCTTGATTTGTATGTGGGAGCAAACAAGATCAATTCATATCTCGTCAACCGTGCAGAAGTGAGGTGTTGCATTTGAGTTATGTTCAATAGAACATCTACAGAGTGAGGCACCATCAGGGTTAGAGGATGGCCTAGGACCATTCCCTCACTCTGCTATACAGACGCAGCAGCAGCAACGACGGCTTGCAAACATCTTGGCAAAGCGCATGCTACAGGATCAAGGGCGGAAGAAAAGTAACCGCATGGTCTATTCTTCCCTCCATGTTCCTGCGTTAATACAGCCAAAGCACATCCATCACATTCATGCACAAACAACACAAAGACCTTTTCATAGTTTGGTGTGCCCAAAACCGGTGCCGAGCACACTGCGGTCTTGAGCAGATCAAATGCTTGCTGGTGCTCCATGTTCCACGGCAATGGTGAAGAAATGCCCTTCTTCGTCAGAGCCAACATCGGCTTAATCATTAAGGAGAAGTTCGGGATCCATAACCTACAGTAAGAAGCCATACCTATCAAGGCTCTAACTTCCCTCTGTGTATTTGGGACAGACATGCCAGAAATGAGTTTTATCCGTTCAGGTGTCAATCTTCTTCCCTCCTTTGACAGGAGATAGACTAAATAGACGACCTCCTGACAACAATATTGAAACTTTTTAAGCAAAGCTTTGTGTCCATGTTTAGCCAGGTATATAAGTAATAACACAGTACCCTCCTTACAAGCGCTCTCAGAATCGGCAGCCAAAAGCAAGTCATCAACATACTGAAGCAGTGTACAAGTGGAGGGTAATTCAAGGGTATTAAGCTGTTCTTTGAAAGCCCTACTGTAGATGCTAGGACTTTCCGTGTAACCTTGCGGTGCACGGGTAAAGGTAAACGAGCGTCCCCCTAAGGTGAACGCGAACAAGTATCTACTGTCCTTGTGTATAGGAATACTAAAGAAAGCATTCTTCAGATCCACAACACTAAACTAAGTAGCTGAAGCCGGAATCATAGTTAATATTGTCGTCACATCAGGCAGAATTGGAAATTCCGGAGCAACGACCTTATTGATGGCATGTAGATCAATTATGAAACGAAAAGGAATTGCATTATCGCCTTTTTTGTACACGGGCAAAATTGCACTATTGCACAAACTACCTGCAATTTCCTCAATCACCCCTCGATGCACAAAATCGGAAACAATGTATGTCAAAGCTTGTTCACCCTCAACTGCAATCTTATTCTGTGGAATACGTGGCAGCTTTACTCCATGTTTCAAGACTATTTTAACAGGCTTGATCTGTAAAACACCGACATCATTGTCGTGAATTGCCCATAAACTCTCTGGTACATCACTGAATTCTGGCGGCAAAGTTCTAGTCAAGAATTGAGAGACAGAAAGTTGCTGTGGTGAAATCGTCAAACGCACTCCGTCAGAAGAACAATTAATTACCGCATTTAATTCCTTCAACAGATTCAACCCCAGCAAATTCTCTCCACAATTCGAAGTCAAAAGGAATGGACAGTGGTCCGTAAAGGGACCCAAAGAAATAGGTACCGGCGATGAAACTGGACAAACAACTGGTGTGCCAGAAAACCCTACAGAAACATTGGTTTGCCCTGACAGTGGAATGTTTGGAACCCGAGAATGATCAATGGAACACTTCTGTTCCCCTGTATCTATCAAGAATAGATGTTTCCTATTTCCCACTATCATCTCAACGTAGGGACCTTTCTGGTTAACTGGAATAGGCGTAGGTTCCAAACCCTGCTTTGGGCAATCCTAACGAAACAGAATATTGTCAAAAAGAAGTTCTTCAGAGAGGTAAGCGGCAGAAGGATGATCGAATACGTTTCTCATATCCACATTTGGTACCTGTTTATCCTGCGAAAAAGGTTGTTGTGGATCCTGTGCAAACGGACCTCTACCAGGGCCTCCTACACCCGGGCGACCGCTGGATCATCTACCCCTATTTCCAAATTCATTATTTGACCTTTGTTGAAGGATCGGGCATTGTGCACGCCAATGACCCTCTTGCCTACAATAGGCACACTGGTTAATATTTACAGGACCCAAGGGCATATTTCCTTGTGGAACATACTGACCTCTAATCTGCGAACTACCCCCTCTAGGACTTCTAACAATTTGCTGCAATAAAACATTTGTCTTCAAATCACCTTTTCTCTTCTCGACTCTTTCCTTTTCATTATTGACACGATTCTCATAGTACTTAGCCATATGCAGTACTTCTGATTGAGACTTCGCTTGCCCAGCACTCTCAGAAGACATAATCTGTGACTGGATGTCAGGCAACAATCCACGCACAAATTTGTCTACAAATAATTTTTTCCCAGACTCTGTGCCTAAGTCTTGTCCACTGAAATCCAAGAATACCTGTTCGAACCGATTAAAGAACTAGGTAGCACCCTCAGACTCCACTTGGACACAGGCCGTAAGCTTGTCCCAAATAATTCTCTTTTCGGGAATTATGGTTTTCAATTTCGCAATATTTCTGTCAGGTAAAGTTAGTATCACCTGAGGCGGTCTCTCGCCAGCTGGCCTTTTTCCATCGAGTCTAATTATGTTAGCCCATGTATCTCCTAACCCTGCTACATCATCTATAGTCCTAACCTGTTTCACACAAATCTGCGGGCAAGTGTACAGGAAATAACAGATCAATATCACCTAAGGTGAATACTGAGGACTGCGAGACAGACTCCATTTCTTTATAGAATCCTGTCGGATTTTTCCTAATGTCGGGAATAGATTGTCTAATGGTGTTCACTTCCTGTCTTGAGAACGGGACGTGAACAAACTGCGACACACAATGTGTGGGAATATCTCCAGCAGGTGTACCTGCTACGGCATTGGCCGCAATCTCAACTTTCGGAAAATATGTTGGAGGAACCTCTCTCATAGGCAACTGAGAAGTAGGCAACTCCGAACGCTTACTAAGCAACAGAGCCAAATCAAGCGCTAAAGCAGTCGAAGAAGTGTCAAGTGAAAAAGCTCTCTTATAAATACTCAATAACTCTGTGGGACGACAAATCTTTCTTTTTACACATTCATCCTGCAGGTACTCTACCATTACCTGTATCTTTATTTATTTATTGTTAGATATACATCTAGCCAAAAGGCTTTGTATAACACTTAAACAAAAACACATAAACAAACAACATTAATACAAAAACCTAAAATCATTTACATTTCCAATTTATATCATTCAATACATTTTAAGATTGCCACAATCTGCAAGTAAAATACAACAATAAAATAAATAAAATTAATATCATTTCCACTCATAAAAGTCATCCACAGATCAGAAATCTCTGACATCACAATTCCATTGTTGTAGGCTTTAAAACATACGGTTCTCAATTCATTAAGACTTTCACAACACATAATAAGATGGTATAGTGACTCAACAACATTGTCTCCACAGAGACGACAATTTCTTAGGGTGTGTGGAATTTCCATACTCTGGCCCTTTGTCTCTAGAGCTTCTGTGATGTTAAATGTATTATTAAATAGGATTGAAAGGTACCTGTGCTAGGATAGGCTAGGATATATTTAGGTGGCGTATCTCGATTTAAATACCCATCCAAGCAGCCTCCACTAAAACATTTAGATGCCAAGTTTACAATATTTTGCTCATGCCAGAGATCATACACTTTTCTCTTTAATCTCATTTTGAAGGCCAACAGTGACAGGGTACCTGGGACGCACCCCAATGACCATGTGTGATGAAGTCTTTGTATGGTACCAATTGTACCAATCAACACATTCCCTTCAAGACTAAGATACGCTTTTACATATGGGGCAAAGATTGTGTCGGTGGATAGAGTCACTGCTTTTTCATAGGACAAAACACATTGACAGATGTATGCATACCAAATGCCTTTGATGTTAAACTCTATGTACAGGTATTCAACACTAACATTTGGAGGCAAACGTAGTAGTTTTCTTAGGAGTTTAGATTCAAAAACCACAATGCGTTTAGCACATTTATGGCCCCATATTTCCACAGCATAAAGTAGCATTGATCTAATTTTCACCATATAGATATTAAGGACGGCAATAGCAGAGAAACTACAATTTCTGCCTATGAAAGTACTCAAGACATTCGTGGCAACAGTTCAGCGGCTTTTGATTGCAGACCACTGGTCATCCCTTTCATCAACAATTATACCTAGGTATTTATACGATTTCACCTGTTCCACTTTTTTATGGGCGAGGTTCCAAGAATATTTCTTCAATTTACGTTTCTTTGAGAAGACCATCATTTTACTTTTGTTTATGTTAATGCTCAATCCATTTTCAGAAGAGTAGGCTACCAGGGAGTCAAGCATATGCTGAAGACCTGCTGGGGTATAATCTAGTAACAGCAGGTCGTCAGCATAGGCAAGTCACCCTATAGTTACAACATTAACCCTCGCATCATTGTATCATTGATGTGGCGGGCCCATATTTCTTCAGTGATACAGTTAATTGTTAGATCACGTTTTTTTTGTTTACTAAGCAAGTGCCAAATACTTTGATTGTTGTTAGACAGCACCATCAATGCAATTTTTCTCCAAAATTTAGTTTCGCATTCACGTTTATGCAATTTAAGCCACTGTTTGTAATGCTTTTTAAGTTGTTTAATATGGCATGCTACTTCTTGTTCAGTCAGCGAGAGTGCATTTTTCCTAACTGCAATACGGATTTCGTTTCGGAGATTCGTTTTTGCTGCATTAATCATTCTATCATTGCCAGGCCTCCCCAGAACGTTCCCCAGCTGATTTATAATCTCTGCGTTGACCGACTTGTTTTTGAATATTTTGCATGAGCAGTGTGAAGTTGTTCAGTATTTGATTGCCATTCACTATTCCTGACACCACCTCCTTAATAAACTCTGGTAATAAAGTGGATACCAATTGGGTTACATTCTCGATATTGCGATGATGCCAAACTATTCTGTCCTTGCCTTCATTTATACAAACCATTCCATTTTCATCATAATCATGACTTTCAACACCTTGACCTGGGATAACAAATAGTAGACACAAAGGTAGATGATCGCTTTCGTCCCGCTCAACTACACCCATGTCAATGTGATTGGTAAAAATATAATCAAGTGTAGTTGCTGATCTGCCCTCAATCCTAGTATACTTCATAGGAACATCGCTAGGGGTCATACCATTAAGTTTCACGAGACTATGGGTATTCATAGCATTAACCCATTTTTTACCTTGTCTATTCAGCATTGGAATGAGTCCTGATTTAGACTGGGTACCCGAAAATTAATTACAATGGCCGAGGTCACCAATTTTCGCGTTAAGATCACCCACGAGCCATATTGGGTAACGATGATTATAAAGTTTGAACACAGTATCAACTGCCATGATATTTTTTCCCGTGTATATCATGGTAGGTGGATCATATATGTTAATGACAATGACAATCTCCGAAGAGCAGGTGAGTTTAGCTACCAGTACATACTCAGTTGAGAGTGGTAATTTCTTGATCGACCAAGGTGCTTGCACAGATATCAACAATCCACCTTTCGGACGACCAAGAGGGCCCTTAGAGGCCAATTGATGAACAGTGCTTCTATCGTCTAGCTGTACTTCAACAGTTAGCCAAGTTTCCTGCAGTGCTATAATTTTTAAGAGTGCCATATACTCTATCAAACCCTTCTCCTGGAACAAATGCATATGCCCTTGAGTGTTCCAGGAGTAGAGAAGCTGCAGGGAATATGGTCAATGGCAAGATGCTGCAAAGTGAGGCTTGAAGGACAAAGGCACCCATTGCCAATAGCCTTCAGGAATGTCATTGGTAATATTTTCCACAATGTTCACTCCTTGAGTTGGAGGACTTTTCACGTTTTCTACACTTTGCAGGATATTTGGAGTAGGGGGTGAGGATTGGTAGATGAAAGCCTCTGTGGATCAGGGCTTTGATGCCATTTTACAGCCGGTATCATAACATTATGTATAGCATAACCTAAACGTAATAACTCTACTTCGTATCCCATGATGTAATTCAAAGTGCCTTCAGCTTCAAAGCATACATTGGTGGTGTATTGATTCAAAAGCTTTAGCTGGTCAACCAGACGAATATCACTAGAGGTGATAACCCTTAGTGGAACTATGGTTTTAAAGAGACTCAATACTGCGACACAATTCAATGGAGATGGGATCTTTTCCATGTGGACTAACGTGATTTGCAAGGCAGGTAACATGCCTGCATTATACTGGCCACTTCCAGAACTGGCATTAGATGAATTTGCATTAGCATTATTTTTAATACCCACGCTTCAGGTAGAGTGGATTGGTTAGAGATGGCTGGCACAGCTATAGGTCCTACGACCTTTGGCAGTCTAGTTGCTGACTCAATCGCAGTAACAGAGGGAAACAAGGATTCAGCCAACACACAGTTTGATTTGGGAGCGGTCTGGTTAATATTTAAAGGCGGCTCCTTAGCAAGAAAAGAGTCGATCACTTGGTCGGAATTGTTTTTAACATCAATTACAATGGGTGCCTCACCACCAATAACATTGATGGAAATCGGAGGCGCTACATTAGTCCCGACAGTCAACTGTTTTTTTCGTTTTGGTAATCTGTTTACTGTATCACTTTCCTCTTCGTGTTTCCTCGGATATCGATTTACGACAAGCAAGGGACCGTTTCTGTACATACATACTATCCTCATCATAATCCTCATTCTGTAACCTTTCCAACTCCTTCCTATACTCAAATATCCTCTCAACATGCTCTTGTGCTTTCTCCACAGTGTCTCTAGAAAGCGCTAAGGTGTTCAGATCCCTCAACCCTTGTGGGAGATCTGTATTGTTTAGTCTGTCCCACATTACACATAAGTGAATCCCTAACCCCCCAATAAAAACATTTTTCTCAGGAAAATTGTCCATATTAGAAAGTGTGGCAAAAACATTAGCTTGATCATCCCTTTCTATACAATGCTTAGCCCATGCAATTAAGTCACTTTTCTTCTCTGGAGGTACAGTATTGCGAGTGACAACCCTTGATCCCGCTCCCTGATTGACTACAAGCGGTGCAGGACCACTTGGAAGAGGAAGAGCAGGCAAGTTCAGCGGAGGTACTATTATTGGTGCAATAGGAAGAGGTGGAGGAACGACGACTGGAGGAAGAGGAACAACAGGAGGAGCAGGGACAACAGCAGGAAGAGCAGGAATAACAGCAGGAAGAGGCAAAGCAGCATGAAGAGGAACATACAGAGGTGGCGCAGTAGCACCAGGCCTTCGTTCATTTAACAATTTGTCAATAAATTTGTCAGAAACATGAAAGTCTTTAGAAGGATAGATTTTCTGAATGCCAAGTGAGAAAGCCCTATCCATATTCCTAGCCGACTCAGACTGTTTATCTTGGTCATATAACAACGCCTTTGCGGCGTTCGTCTTATGACGGTGCGCATGTTTTTCTCTAATCTTAAGCTGTGACAAAGCTTCTTTTTTTCAAATTCTGTAAAACATCGAATGCTGCAGGTCTAGCCTTTTTCTTTAATAGAATTGATTCTAAATACTCAATACGAGGGATTTCAAAACTACCATTGATCGGCCACTGAAGTCCGGAAGCATGTCTGGTTTGTCTACCAATGCCATGCTTACAGTACATAGTACAAGCCGGCGACCCCTCCTGTGGTGCCGGATGGCTAAATTCCAAAGATTGCCTATCACTGCGGAATAACGCCCTGAAGCAGGTAGACAATTTCCCAGGGATATCAAAATATTGGTGTTACCTGGTCAATAATTGTATTTGCAGATACAATGCGCCAAAACAAATTATCAGGATACTTAAGAATCGGGTCACGACTCACCTGATCAATCCTAAGGAGGTCTGATCCTTTAATATATTCACTAACAAGTCAAAGAGGACAACAGTATGTCTTAGGATTTCTCGTTAAGCCTTCTCAAACAGTTTTATACAATGCAGTCAAACAAGTGTTCACTTTTCGGTATTTGAATACATTGTGTTTAACATATGCTCGCGGATTAGCTTAGTTGGCACAAGTAATCCTCCACACAGGTCAGCAAAGGACAAGGTCTCAATTCATGACCCTAACATGTGGCCTGCAGGCAAGTTACACATTAGTTTGTACACAGAGGTCAAGACAGCCATGTTACATTCAAAATGACACTGTCCACCATCTTAGAACACAGGGTGACTTTAAAGAGGAGAACCTAAAATGGAGGATAGACCTAAAATGGCGGCTTACACTGATCTAAGGTCAAGACCTTGCAACGTGAATTTCCTCACAAGTGGCTTATAAGCAGCTTGGCGTAGGCCAATATACATATATTTATACAGTATAGGAGGCACAATATGATTTTCCGTTCGACAGAGTGGCTGGTGGTCTACTGTGTCTAATGCTGCTGAAAGTTCAAGTAGAACCAGGAGGCAAGGATGGCAAACATTGAGGATTTTAAGGGCATCGCCAATCACTTTGATGATAGCCGTTTCTGTGCTGCACCTGGGTCTGAAGCCATATTGGTAGTACTAAAGGAGGTTTTTGGCTTTGTGATGGAGGAGTTGCACAGCTACTGCTTTCTACAGGAACTTAACTACGACGGAAAGATGGGTGATGGGGCAGTAGTTGCTGAGGTATCCAGTCTTTGCATCGAAATAATTTGCATCAAATTATTATCCATCAAAATGTATTCATTTTAATGCTTTTCCATCGAAAAGCATATTCATTGAATACATTTTGATGGATTTTTAGGGTTAGGGTTATAGTTAGGTTTAGGGTAGAGTTAGGGTTAGAGTCAGGGTTAAGCGGTGCCCTTGG
This sequence comes from Ambystoma mexicanum, assembly GCF_040938575.1. Taxonomy (NCBI): domain Eukaryota; kingdom Metazoa; phylum Chordata; class Amphibia; order Caudata; family Ambystomatidae; genus Ambystoma; species Ambystoma mexicanum. The sequence continues at coordinate 1,142,915,245 of NC_090935.1, read as the reverse complement.
GGGTTGGGGGAGGGAACCCCCCAATAAAGTTAGAGGAAGCTGGCCAGTGCTGAAATACTTTAAAGATTTCAGCACTGGACATCTCCCTCTAACGTTATAACGTTAGCCATCTTTCATCACATTTGCATGCAAAAAATGTAAATTGTTTATATAACGAAACCCTATACTTTGCACTTAATGTATGTGAATTTGATGAATCATTTTCGATGGAAATGATTTGATGTATCTAATTCTCGATGCAAAGAATTTGTTGCAAAGACTATAAACCGTTGCTGAGATCGTCTGTGTCCAGTATTGTTTTCTTGAGAAATGGAAGGATTTGTATTCTCTTGAGGGTCAAGGGGAAGGTACCTTGATTGAGAGAGCTGCTGATGATTGTCGGTTAAGGGAGGAGTGCTTCAGTCGGATGAGTGTTCAGTACAGAGACATGGAGAATCTCATCTATGTACACTTTGTCCATGAGGGAAGCTAGGGTCGCAGTGAGGTCTTAAATAGTGAGTGTCTTGAAAGTGGTCCAGCAAGTTGTGGTTTTACGAGGTGGAATGCGTAGTTTGCTGTCACTTGCAGCGTTGGTGGTTCATTCTGATCTTGTTGATGAAGAAAGAGTTGATGGTGGTGGATGTTTCGAAGGTGCGTGGTACGGGTTGGTCGGTCAGAGGGTTGATGCAGTGCTTGATGGTTTTGAATAGCACTCAGCTTTCATTGTTGGCCTTGACTCGATGTTTCAGTAGTAGTTGACCTTCGCATTGGTGATCACCCATCTGTGTGTAGCACTGTGTTCCTTGAGCATGGCGAGGTTGGATGCTCTGCAGGATTTTTACCAAGTCTTGTCTTGTTTTCTGATGGTTTTTGTGTCGAAGTTGAGTTCTTGAGTGTGCCAGGATGCAGAATGCTTATACTTGAGGGTGCTTTCTTTCACTTGGGTATTGAGGGTGATGTTGGTTGTGAGTGTTGTGTTGAGTTCTTAGAGAAGTGAGTCACAGTCGTGGTTTGTCTAAAGTAGTTCACCCATGTGAAGTGGAGGTTGCTGAGGTCTTCCATGAGATCCTCCACTGCGAAGAACTTGAATTATCTGATGGCTTGTTTCCTGGGTTTCCGATAGGTGTGTTTTACTGGGTTGATTTGACTAATGTCAAAGGGGATTGTCAGATGGTCCAACCAATGGAGCAGGTTTGGAGCTCTGTGATGGAGGTTGGCAAGCAAACAAACAGTTTAGACACAATGTTCTTTTTCAGTAAGCAGGGTAGCACACACTTCTTGCCTTATTAAAAAAAAAAGCAGTGATACCATGGATATACATTTCCATATATCTCACAAAGGTGGTGGTAGAGCATTTTCCAGGAATAAAGAACGCCCAGATAGACCACCTCAGCAGCAGAACATAGTATGATATTCAGGAGTGGAAGCAGCAATGGAAAAGGGGTGTCTTGCTGCCATTAGACTTTTTTTTCACCATACAAAATCTCAGTGTCCAGCCAGTTGGTTGAAGCAGTTTCGATTCCGTTGAGGTGGTCAGATAGCACAGTGAGCTAAGTGCTGGCCCCTGATATCTGTGTGCATCCTGCAGGTTCAAATCCTGACAGGGTCATCTTAGCCTTTCATCCTTCTGTAGTCGATAAATTGAGTACCACTCTGTGGGATAATAATGTCTTCAGTTTTTTCAGCGCTTTGATGGCTATGATGTGTAGCGCTATATACAAAATACATTATTATTATTAACTGAAACATTGCATTCCTGTGCACCTTTTCTTCATTGTTCATGATGGCTTGTCTGGTGCTGAAGGGAAATAGTTCAACAAGCACGACCATCCTGATTTTGCCCTTGTAGAACAGTCAGATCTGGTACTTGGATCTCCTGGACCCGTTAATAAAAAGCCATTTTCCAGTCAATGGGCATCCAGCTCATAGCTCATTGCATGATGGAGTGATTCTGCACCATAATCCAGCCTCTGTCAGTCTGGCTACATGGCTCCTGAGGATTTTCAATTTGGTCACTTACGCTTACCTTATCAATGTATGACCTTTTTAACCAGCTCAAGTGGGTTTGAATAGCACCATGTATTTCAGAAAGTGGAAATGGTCCTGCATATGTTCAGAAGCAGCAAATATCACTCTCCTTACCTTCCCCGTGTTATACTACATGATCCACCCCACCCTCCTACTTAGTAAAGTCAGACCTATAACAAGCGTCTTCTGGCGTTCATCCTACAGCTATTTCCAGATGCATGTAGTGACATGATCAAGATGAACTATTCACTTATTCACTTGGAAGGAATATGGAGATCTTCTTTCACAAGTTTGATCTGCTTAAACCACCAGCAGCGGAATGTATGTGGTTTTGACAGGATTCATTTCGGCCCAGTTTGTGTCGATGCATATTGAAGAATGTATGTAAGATGGTATTCTGGTGGCTATGATGTCACCATGTAGGGTTTGCATAATTTCATCCGGCAAAGGTACTCTCCAGATGGAACAATGATTCTTCTCAAAGTCGTATCCGAGGTTCTTCTCAATCAGGAAAACATGTGCCTGTTTTTTCATCTCCTATCCACCCACGGGTGAGTTCCTCCTGCTCCGGTTGTCAAGAAATCGAGAAAAAAGTTTCAGCAAACATCCCAATTGTCTGAGGCACTTTGGACAACAAAAGGAGGACATTCAGTGGCTAAAGGAGGAATTACAAGATGAATTGCTGACTGCATCAAATATTGCTGCTGGGCAGTAAAGAAGTTGCCACAGAAAGTTGCGAGGCATTCCACCAGGGCACGGCAGTGAAGAGTGCATTGCTAGGTGACACCCTATTGAAAGACATTCCAAGGCAGCAAAATGCCCATGTTCTGCAACAATAATTGCCTGCAAAAAGAGGCGAAAGCAGATGTGGGGTGCGCCAAGCAGTACTTCAAAATAATTTCTCTGAGAAAGAAATATGTAACCAATACACAGGTACCAATAGCTTGCCACTCTGTGTTATAGTCAAAAAAACATTTAAATCTATGAATGGTCCGATGCTGGAAAAAAGAAAGTTAGGTAACTATAAACTAGGAATACTGTACCTTTTATTTACTCACAGTGATCTGATATGATATGACATTTATAACGCTCCTATACACAAGTGTTTCGAGGCAAGGGAGGGGGAACAGAGGGAAGACAGACAACGATCCTACTAGGCCAGGTGTCATTCAGATCGCGCAAGTGCATGGGAAGGGGGAAGGGGAAAAGTGCGAGAGGGGTGCAGTACATGGGATAAGAATAATAACAATAATTAAAGTACTGGTGGCAAGTGCAAAGGTAAGTGCAGACATCCAGTGTCAAGTGCTGGTAATGGGACTGTAGGGATACAGAGACAGTAACGAGTGCGGGGGGTTGCCAGGAAGGCAGTGCAGGTGTCTGACTGGCGGTGGAGGGGACTTGTGCCCGAGAACAGAAGGTGGCCAGGTAACCAGTCCAGGGATTCAGCAAGGGAGAGGAGGAGAAAAAACAGAAGCAAAGAGAAAGGTTTTGAGGTGCTTCCAGAACCGGAGATGGTTTTCCTCAAGTTTCAGTGAGGCAGGGAGGCTGTTCCAGAGGGAGGCCCCAGCTGAAGCGAGAGATCTACCACCAACTCGTTGCTTGGAGAAGCAAATGACCCCGAGGGAGTTGGAGGCGGATGAGGGAAGAGCTTGAGAAGGAAGATATTTAGGAAGAGAGAGTTGAAGGTATTGAGGCCCCAGAAGGCTTTGTGGAGAATGCAGAGGGTTTTGAACTTAATTCTCGCAGCCACTGAGAGCCAGTGCAGAGATGTCAGTCCTAGAGAGATAGGATCCTTGGACTAGAGGCCAAGGACAAGTCTCGCATTCCTGTTCTGGATAAGTTGCAGAGGGTGGAGAGTAGAGGCAGTAAGATTTAGAAAGAAGCTGTTGCAGTAGTCCAGCCTAGAGTACCAGAGCTCTGGAGACAGTGAGCTTCTGAGGGGAGGAGAGGAAATGTAGAATACCTCTGAGGCGGTGCAGCTGGTTGTGTGACTTCTTAGATACGTCAGAGATGTGAGGAGAGAAGGAGAGTGTGGAGTTGAAGATGACCTGAGGTTTTTGGCCTAACAGGTGGGAGCAGGAAGGGGGCCAAGAGAGGCCGCCCAGAGAGTGACAGGAAAGGAGGGAGTGGGTGTGCCGATGGGGAGAATCTCAATAGTGCCAACTGTACTCCTAATCCCTTCATTATTTTTCATTCATTATACAAGAGGCACTATTACCAAGGATTTCACAGTACTCGACCCAAACAGTAATCAGAAATCTTATAGCCAGCACAGCTCTTCATTTAAAACAAGAACGTTTTCAGTTTTTTACAAAATATGATGCAATGTCTTTTTGGGGGGGTTCAATTGGGAGACAATTCTATAATTTAGCTGTAGGCACAGGACTGGATCTACTGAACACTTTGTTACGCTTTGAAGCATGTCAGAACATCTAACAACAATAAGCAGAACGTTGTGGTCTAGAAGATGTTAGCAATATAAATTACTGCTTGATGTAAAGAGGGGAGGATCCATAAAGAGCTTTATGAGCCAGAGTAAGCAGTTTAAGTGAGATTCTGTTCTGAACTGCTAGCCACTGTAATCACCGAAGTACAGGAGAAATACGAGCTGCTCAAGGTGTATTGGTAACAATACTAGCCATAGAAGTCTGCAAAATCTGCAATTTTCTAAAGGAAAACATATTAGATGCTGCATATAATGAATTGCAATAATCCAATCTGGATCTCACCATAGCTCTCGCCAAACTAGAGCAATGCTACTCTGAAAGAAAAGGTCTAATTTGTCAGAGTAGCATTAGAAAGTAGTTTTAATTTTTCATTGTCAGATTAATTTGAGAAACCATAGATAAGGTAGAATGGAGAGTCATGCCCAATGATTTACCTTTAGATTGGACTAGAATACTGTGATCCCCAAGTTGGAAAGCAGGTTCGGTTAATAAAGACTTCGAAAGTGCTGATAGAGAGGCCACCAACAGAATTTCTGTCTTACCTTGGTTCAGCCCGAGCCAATTTTGGGCCATCCATAGTTTGGTGCATTTAAAGATGTAATGAATGTGAGCACAATTATTAGCCTGGTCACGATCTAAACAGAAAACTGACTGGGTTTCATATGCATAATTCTGGAATGATGCCCCTAGATTCATCAGAAGATCACGCAGCGGTGTCATATATATATATATATATATATATATATATATATATATATATATATATATATATATATATATAATAGGAGAAATCCAGGCCCTTAGGGACCCCAAAAACCACTGTTTCTGAACTTGAATCGTGTGGACTGAGTTTAACACAAGATTTACGTTGTATAGCAACGACGATAGCCATTCGACTGCAGAATTCAAGGATATGTCTACCTTTCGAAAGTGCACGCACAGCGTAGAATGGTCAATGGTGTCAAATGTCACTGAGAGTCGAGAAGTCGAGGAGCACCGGCAAGTCGACTTGACAGTGGTCCATTATTTAAAGAACAGAATCCTTAACATCTAGCAAGGTGGTCTCTGTGCCCCTACCAGGTCGATTGCCCAGTAGTTGATATGATTCCAAATGGGCTTGAAATTGAAGAGAGGCAAGAACGATCAATATTTTGAGCAAAAACTGAGAGTTAGTAATTGGGCGGTAATTGGCACAGTCCTGGGGATCCAACTAGAGTGTCTTTAAATTCTGTGTTACCCAAGCCTGCTTTAGCTTAGTGGGGACCAAGCCTTCTCTGAAAGAAGAAGTAACAATGTGACGGATAATGGGCTCTCAAAGGCCTTGTAAGAGTCCTTGATGCGGAGGCACGTCATAGGATTAAGTGACCTAAGAGCCTTCCTAATATTTCATTCAGTAACCGGTTTGAAAATGGAACACTGGTGGGGTCCGTCATAAGAGGACAGGATTTATTGGCATCTTTTAAATTTTATCTTTAAAAATGTTTTGGACTCTATCGGCTCAAGCAGAAGAACTAATCATTGCTGATGGAGGAGAACCAGCATTTTTCAATTTCTTAAACATTTTGAAAAGTTCTTTGTTTTTTGGCCTTAATGATCACTAGTTCATACATCACTCTTGCTTGTTTGAGAGTCTTATTAATAAGACAATTTGAGTCCCTTCTTCATCTGTGCTCTAAATGCCTGAGAGTCTTTTTTAGAACCATGCGTTCAGAACAGGGCCATTTTATACCAACATGTTTAGCTTTAATTAGTTTGTTCTTAAAATGGTCCACAGAGTCGACAATCTCCCTGACCTTGGTGTTAAGTGGTCTAACTCCGACTCTTTGGAGGTGAGTTGTTGGGCCCACTGCCCTTTCCTTGCCCCTTACTATTTCTCACGGTCACCAGGCCCTTTGCCACACTTCCGCTCGATGCAGTATCTCCCAACCTCCTCTCCCTAAAGCTCTCCTTTCTCCCTCCCATACACAAATTAGCTCTCCTGCAGTTGCGGGAAGAATACCCCTTCATTGCCGGATGGGATTCCCTTTTCGTGGCAGCGTGAACATAGCAGCATCTTTGCAACTGTGACTCCCTGGAGGTGACGTATTGGGCCTGCGGTCCTTTCCTTGCCCCTCACTAATTCTCACGGTCACCAGGCCCTTCACCACACTTCCATGCCTGTCACAGTATTTCCACCCTCCTCTCTACCCCTCTGCCACCCAGCTGCACACAGATTAGCTCTCGTGCATTCTTAGGCTTCTTCAATACACAACCCAGTGCAGCCTTGCTGGGCAGCCCACTAAGGGCTCATTCAACGGGCACCTTCCTTGGGCACCTTCTATACTTGTTTGCCTGTCCGCCCCAGCCCTGCCAAGTCTCGCCCTCACAGTCTGCAGCAACAATCGGGGAAGGGGACTACACCATTGCAGTGCTGCTGCATTTTGAATCTTGCTGTTGTTTTGTTCCACCACAGTGCTGTTTCTTCCCACAGTGCTTCCCACCTGTATTTGGCTACTTTTTTCCACTGCCATACTTATCCTTCCTCCCTTAGGGTCCATTGTGTGGGTATCCAAACTGTAATTCGCTGCTGTTTTTCCACTGCCGTACTTGCTGTTCTTCCCTTAGGGTCCAGCGTGTGGGTATCCAAACTGTATTTTGCTACTGTTTTCTACTGCCATTGAATGCATTCCAGTCAAGCATTTATGATAAGCTCCGCAAGATCTTTCCTACCAGGTGTCTGTCTCTCTTTAATGCAACGTCAAGCAAGTCATCACAACGAATCATAACTGCACCCCGAACTGGCATGGCACACGCACTTGCATATCTCTCAATAAACACTACTCGATTACACTCCGACAAAACATGCATCACCTCTTCCAATAGATTGCAGCTGAGACCCACTCAAAATTCAGACGAGCCGTTCACATAATCTGACCCTTCATACTGTCCCACTTCCCTGACAATTTATCACGGCACCCATTCTCTCACCTTATAACTATGGGTTGCTGCTAGGGACCTAGCCACTCCCTACCCACCTTCGTGCTGGATAGAAATGCACACACGTATTATAGAAACACTTTCTTCACCTCTTACATCTCTGACTACAGTCTTCTGAAGGGCGTTCAACCCAAAACACCTCGAGGCCATACCAATAGCAGGAAGCGCTAAACAAGTGACATATAACAAAACTAAAGATTCAGTGCTATAGACACTATCTAAATTACTTGCCATGGATCAAAAAGCTTTGTCGAGAGAACTAGACATGATCACGAAAAGTTATAGCCCATTGTGAATCATCTACACATGATTTCACTATTGTTTGCGGTATATGGAAAAGAATGCCCATATGATGAGGCCAGTCTACAGGGGTAGGACTTGCAGGCCTAATGTTTCACGAATTTACCCAATCTAAAGTGCAACCACAATTAGGGGTGGGAGGAGTCCACCTAAAAGAGAAATCTAAATTGGTAAGAGTATTATATAAATCTGACGCCTGAGAATCTTTATTATCGTTAAAATCCAAATTAAAATCTCCCAGAATAAGCAGAGAGGAGTTGAAGTTCATTAGTAAGAGGACCAACTCTAAAACACACATGCTGTTTTCTTTGACTTTTGCTGCTAACGTTGCTCATTTGCACATATAGACATTGTTTTAAAACTTTTAGATTCATTCTCCAGCATGGGGTCTGGCATGGATTCACATGCTCATGAATATTCCCCGTCGTCAGGCTGGGAATCCTCGGTAAAGAAAAAACCAGTATCAGTTTCGTTTCTGATCTGTCTTTCGTAGTAACAACCAATCACTGGTCTCTGCGTCATACTGACCACAGCCAATGACTGCCCTCTACCTAAGCACCGCCTCTGGCAGCCATCTTCAGATTTTTACCGCACGTTCATGTGTTGGGATCCTCGTGCTATTGCTCTCGAGCGTTAGTGCTATTTTTCGCGCTTTTTCACAAAAAACTTCGATTCTTTCGGTCAAAAGAGCCTCAAGCTCCACCGATCCTACATCCGATCAACGGGGACCCGTGTCGGATTCGTCTGTGCCCCTCAAGGGTGAAGATTTCGTCGAGCTACACTTCGGAGGAATCCAGAAGCTTCTCAGGCCCGGTCTCGGAGATGGCCCAGGAGAAGGGAAGCTCGACGCCCGGAAAGCTGTTCAGGGTCTGCCCTGGATGCCAGCTGCAGAACGTCTTTAAGGAGGACGAACACTCTTTCTGCCTTTACTGCCTTCATGAGGACAAGACGCACGTGGAGAAGGACTGTGCGTTTTGCGGCAACATGTCGGAACGGACCATGAAGGACCGCCATCAACGTCTCGCCAACTGGCTGGAGGGTAAGAGCCCGTCTGGCGAGAAGAAGAAGAAATCCGAGCGGTCTTCTAAGACCTTTGAGGGCGCCCCGGCGACGGGGGCCCAACATAAGGCTAAGCACCGCGAGTCCGCTGGCACCGGGAGCGCCGAACAGTCGGGCTCTACGGGCGCCAGGCAGGGCGCACCCTCCCCGGCACCATCAACCACGAGCCAACGCTCTGGGTCGGGTAAGAGGAAGGCCGAGCACCCGGCGAAGCTCCTGGAGAGGCCCCGGTCGAGCTCTAAGGCAGAGGAGGAGCGTGGCAGTGCCCCCTCCCTCAAGGATAAGGCGGTGAGCGCACCTAAGGTGGTGAAGGCCTTGATCCATCCGACCAAGCCCTCTATCGAAACGGTCGCGGCGGCCCTGGCTCAGCCTGTGGAGGCTGCACCAGTGGTGGCGACCTCGGGGCCCAGAATCTCCCTGCCTCCTCGGAGGGAGTCTTCTTTTGTGCCCATCGATAGGACCCCCGTGAAACCCTCCGTGGGGAAGAAGAAGGGGGGGCAGGGCGTCGTCGTAGATTCGGCCTCAACCTCAGAAGAGGAGCTGATCGAGGTCTTAAGCCACGGCCTAGGCGTGGAAGAAGGCCAGCCCGTCGGAATGGACCCCGACGCAGGTGACGACGACGACATCGTCGAGGATACCGACGGGGCCCCTGCTCGCCCGTCGGACTCCCCTCTGCCAGCGCCGCAAGACAACTCGGCGGCCATTTTGTTGGCCATACAGTCCTTATGCTCCGAGATAAGGACGAGGCTACCGTTACCGACGGAGGAACCTCTCCCGTCGGGGGATCCAGAACCGGGACCTTCTGGTGTTCCCCCTACCAAGAAAAGAAGGATCCATCCACCACCTCCTTTTCAACCGTCGCGCCCCGTCCAGCCCTCCTCCCCGTCCACCCGAGGGGATGATACAGGGACTGACACGGCAGCGACGGGTACGGACGACGAGGCATACGACGAGGATTTTCCGTCGTCGCCTCCCGCCAGGGCTTCTCCGCCCGACGAGATCGGATCTTTCCACTCCATGATCTCCAGGGCTTCCGAACTTTTCCAACTCTGCCCTGAGGAGAAGAAAAAGGAAGGCTTCCTTTATCAGCGGCGCGAGGCCAAGAGGAAGACGGTCCTCGCAGTGCCTCTGTTGGACGACATTTGGGATGAGGGCCTTTCCCTCCTCAAGAACCCTTCCACGACGCCAGCTAGAAGAGACCGGTACGAGAAAAAGTGCCGGGTCCCGGACACGGCCCCCCTGTGCCTCCGGGCGCAGCCTACCCCGGATTCCGTCGTCTCCGCGGCAGCCAGGAAGAAAGCGGGGGGGGTGCGGCCTCCACATCGACTTCCCCGCCGGACGGCGAGGGAAGGAAATTGGATGCTATGGGACGTAGAGTCATCTCGTCGGCAGCGACGACGATTAAAGCGGCCAACGCCTTGGCTATCGTGGCTCGCTACGACAGGGAGCTCTGGTACAAGATAGCTCCCCTGCTGGATTTTCTGCCGGACGACAAGAGGGCGGAGGCCCTGGAGATCCTGCAGGAAGGTGAGGTGGCCTCGGACCACGCCATCACCGTGGCGACGGACATCGCCGACACTGGGTTCCGCCAGCTGGGCAACGGCGTTTGCCTTCGACGTCGTGGATGGCTCAAAGCTACGGACTTCCGGCAGGACGTCCAGACCAGAGTCCTGGACATGCCCTTCGACGGGAACAATCTGTTTGGGAAGACAGTGGACGATTCCCTTCAGGCCATCAAGGCGGATACTGAGACGGCCCGGGCCCTTGGAGTTCTGCAGCAACGACGGACGCCCTTTCGGAGCAGCGGAGGCAAGGGCGCCTCCAAAGGTTCCGGCGGCGGTTTCGCTTCCTACCGTCAAGCGGCCCGCTCGTCGTCGCAAGAGGCCTACAGAGGACGAGGCAAGTCTAGCGGACCCCGCCGTCGTCGCCAAGGAGGTCAAGGCGGCAAGGCCGCGTCCAAGCAGGATTGAACCGGCCGTGGGGTCGGGCCCCCACCGAAGCACCCCGGTGGGAGGCCGGCTGGCGGGCTTCGTCAGCGTGTGGGAGTCCATCTCCACCGACCGTTGGGTGCTGGACGCCCTGGCCCGGGGCCACGCGCTCGAGTTTCAAAGAAGGTGCCCGCGCGTCCCCCCCGTGGCCAGGAAAGAACTTCACGCCCCTCAACTTCTCCTGGAGGTAAAGGCGATGCTCAGGAAGGGCGCCATCGAACTCGTCCCAAAGGGGCGTCGGGGCTCCGGAGTCTACTCGAGATACTTCCTCGTGAAGAAGAAGACGGGAGGATGGCACCCCATCCTAGACCTGCGACGTCTGAACAAGTTCATCAAGGCGCAGAAGTTCCGGATGGTCACCCTCCAGCACGTCCTGGGTCAGCTGGAGGAAGGAGACTTCCTATCGTCGTTGGATTTGGAGGATGCCTACTTCCACATTCTCATCCTAAAGGGGCACCGGAAATTCCTCAGGTTCGTGGTCCAAGGGCGTCATTACCAGTTCAAAGCCCTTCCCTTCGGACTACGGTCGGCACCCAGGGTATTCACCAAGTGCCTCGCACCGGTGGCGGCGCAGCTGCGCCGCGAGGGGATTCACGTCTACCCCTACCTGGACGACTGGCTCATCCGCGCCAAGACGAGGGAGCTCGCCGTGGTCCACACGGCAAGGACCGTCCAACTCCTCACGGACCTGGGATTCTCCGTGAACTACGCCAAATCCCACCTGGTGCCCGCGCAAGTCGCACTGTTTCTGGGAGCGAGGCTCGACACAGTGTCCCTTCTGGCCTCCCCGTCGGAGGAGAGGACCAGGACCATCTTGGGCAAGGTGCAACGGATGTTGGTGGCCGACGCGGCCAAAGTGAGGTCCATCAAGTCCCTCCTCGGGATGATGTCTTCCTGCATCTACCTCATTCCCATGTGCAGGCTCCGGATGCGCCCGTTGCAAGAATTCCTGGATGCGTGCTGGATCCAGACGACGGGCAGCTTCGAGGAAAGGATCAAGCTCGACGAGAGCTTCCGACAAGCGATACGGTGGTGGGGCACCCGCGCGCATCTGACGGCGGGCATGGACTTCCAGGCCCCAGCCCACCAGGAGACTGTGACCACGGATGCCTCCCTGGAAGGGTGGGGAGCGCACACCGAAAATCTGCACGCAAGGGGACTCTGGCTCCCGACGGAGAAGTCCCTGCATATCAACGTCCTGGAGCTCCGTGCAGTGTTTTGGGCCCTCAGGTCCTTCCTTCCGTCCCTCCAGGGCAAGGTGGTGAGGATCTTCACCGACAACACCACCACCATGTTTTACATCAGGAAACAGGGCGGAACCAGGTCCCCAGCGCTGTCCAAGGAGGCGCAGGACCTGTGGCATTGGGCCGTCGCCCAAGGGATTTTTCTGGTGCCGTTTCATCTGGCAGGGATAAAAAACACCATCGCCGACTCACTCAGCAGGGAGCTGCGCTCGTGCCACGAGTGGGAACTACGGCAGGATCTGGTGGATCGCCTCTTCCGACGGTGGGGCACACCCCAGATCGACCTGTTCGCGACGGCGACGAACACCAAGTGCCGGAGGTTCGCCAGCAGGTTTCCCCAGACGAGGAGCATGGGCGATGCTTTCTCGTTCCCCTGGGAGGGCCTGTTCCTCTACGCGTTCCCTCCTTTTCCTCTGCTAATCCGGCTCATCAACCAGCTCAAGAGGTCACGGTGCAGGATGATCCTCGTCGCACCTGCGTGGCCGAGGCAGATATGGTTCCCGGACTTGCTGGACTTGTCAGCGTCCCCGCCGATCAAGCTGCCGGCGGACGCGGATCTACTCTCCAGGGAAGGAGGCGCCATCCTCCACCACGACCCGAAGTCGCTGAACTTGCAGGCCTGGCTCCTGCAGCGCTAGAGTTTGGAGGATACGACATACCGGCCGATTGCAGAGAGGTTCTTGCAAAGGCCAGGGCGTCCTCGACTCTTAAATGCTACGGACACAAATGGAAGAGGTTCTCTGTCTGGTGCCGCGCACAGAAGATTAACCCTCTACGGATTACGGCTCCCCAAGTACTGCCGTACCTGCTGACGCTGGCCAAAGCTGGTCTGGCACACGCGTCCATCAAGATTCATCTTGCTGCGATCTCCCGATACACCAGAACCACGGGGCGGACGTCCTTGTGGTCTCATCGTCTGGTGAAAGAGTTCATGAAGGGACTGTTCAGATCGTTCCCGCCGGTGAAGGCTCCGGCCCCGGCGTGGGAGCTCAACGTGGTGCTGACCAAGCTCATGGGACCTCCGTTCGAGCCTCTGCACTCGGCCCCGTTGAAGTTTCTATCGTGGAAAACAGCTTTTCTTGTGGCCATCACCTCCGCACGACGAGTGGGAGAGATCCAGGCCCTTTCCTGCAAGGCCCCGTACTTGACTTTCCACGACACGAGGGTAGTGCTCAGGACGCACCCCTCCTTCATGCCCAAGGTACCGTCGGACTTCCATCTCAACGAACCCTTGGTGTTACCTGTGTTCTTCCCGTCGCCTTCGTCGCCGGCTGAGAGGACTTTGCACTCGCTGGATGTAGCTAGAGCGCTGAAGTTCTACGTGGACCGCACGAAGGGTTTTCGGAAGACGTCACAACTCTTTGTGAACTTTGGACCTGTCAATCAGGGGAAGGCTCTCTCGAAGGCTTCCATCTCCAGATGGCTCTCCGGCTGTATCATGTGCTGTCACCGGTTGGCAAACCGACCGCTGCCTGGCCGTCCGAGAGCCCATTCCACCAGAGCGATCGCAGCTACCACGGCGTTCCTATCTGGTGTGCCCCTGCTGGACATATGCAGGGCTGCTACGTGGAGGTCGACGCACACCTTCACGAAATTCTACTGCGTCGACCGGGATTCCAGGGAGGAGTCCAGGGTCGGCCAAGCAGTGCTGCGCAACCTGTTCGCCTGAGGTGAGCCTGGTGAGGAGGTAAGATGCTTAATGTTGAGTTGATGTGATGCTTGATGTTGAGCCTTTGCCACCTCCCGTGGTTGTGCATGTGTGTACTGCTATGTATTCTTTATTCATGAGCATGTGAATCCATGCCAGACCCCATGCTGGAGAAGGAACAAGTTACTTACCTGTAACTGTTGTTCTCCAGCATGGGTCTGGCATGGATTCACATGCGAACCCTCCCGCCTACCCCTCTGCGGCTCTTCACTAGGTCATACTGCCACTTCACGTGCTTCCAAATCTGAAGATGGCTGCCAGAGGCGGTGCTTAGGTAGAGGGCAGTCATTGGCTGTGGTCAGTATGACGCAGAGACCAGTGATTGGTTGTTACTACGAAAGACAGATCAGAAACGAAACTGATACTGGTTTTTTCTTTACCGAGGATTCCCAGCCTGACGACGGGGAATATTCATGAGCATGTGAATCCATGCCAGACCCATGCTGGAGAACAACAGTTACAGGTAAGTAACTTGTTCCTTGTTGTGTTTAAGTAGGAAAACGTTATTTCATTCTTATGTACCTCATTGTGCTGTTAAAATCGAAGTAATAACCCCGTTGCAAGAATAGTTGTTTGAAAATTCAGAAGCTTCTTAGTTTCACCTCTGGACTACAATTCCCTGCTGTATTGTAGTTCTCAGACTACTTATTTGCATTTCAGGCACGTGAGCACTGGCGCATGAGGACTAGCCAGTCTGTGACATCTGCTCTTCGTGCTCCTGAACTTGCTTGCTGTAGCTGCGTTTTTGCCAGTAGAATCCCTAACATGCATCTGTTAGAGGTCATTCATGCTGCGAAGAACCAAATCGGTAGGAAAACTATGCAGCTGATTTGCTTCTAAAAAACTCTAGACACTCAGAAATATTGAATAAATATAATATTCCTCATGCTCTTGAGCTGGCAACGCTGCATCTTCTTGATGGTGGGGTAGGTATCCTCACATCTAGACACACAGTGCTTGGAACTAACTCCAGCAATAACACTCTCATGCCTCTCCAAACTCACTCTGACAGCTGCTGTATTTCCGAGCTAGTTTCCTCATCTGGTGAACAGTGCAATCTTACTTTTTCACTTAAGGCTATTGGCTATTTTTGGAGGGTGTATCTGACAATTTGACATATTGCACTAATGGCACATTTGTTAATCATAGCTATATGAAAACTGCTCTCCTTAACACCCACTCTCTTGTTAAGCATAATGTAGAAGTGACTGACCTAGTTGAGAGCCAGGATTTTGATCTTGTTTATCTAATGGAAACTTGGCTGTCGGGGGCAACCAATCCTTCTACTTCATTACCCGTACCGACTGGTTTTAAAATATTCAGGACTGACCTACTACAGGATAAAGGGGGGAGAAGCAGCGATTATTTTAAAAGATTAATTTGATGCTTTTACACGTACACTCTCTTTATTAGATGAGTGTCAATACACCTTTATTAAGATTGTTTTAAATCATAACACAACTATTTGAATTGTCATAATTTATCGACCTCCCATGGTAAGACCACTTTTTGAAGAACTGCTTTTGGCTTCTATTGGGGAGTTTATGAAAACCTCATCATATATCTTGATATTGGGTGACTTTAATCTTTAGGCCTATCATGCTGATGACCATCAGGCAGAATCACTCCTCTTGTGCCTCCAAGTTATTGGCTTTTCTCATTGGATTAAACAACCTACCCACTCCGAAGGCCATACTCTGGATTGGGTTCTTTTTCATAATATTGTGATCTCTCATCTTGATATTTCCGCTTGCCCTTGGTCCGTCCACTCTTTGATCACTTTCTCCTTGTTGCTTCCTTCTAAAGCTGCCAAAGTAAATACCAACCCTAGATTAGTTACTAAAGTAAGGAATACCAATTTCCTCTGAAGCTTTTGCTGACACAATCCGCCCATTTCTGGACAATCTTGCCCCTTCTTTTCAGACTTGCCTTCTTACAGAACTATTTTTAGATGCTACTACTTGTGCAATTGATACATTGGCTCCTGTTGTGCCTAAAAAAAGTAAAACGGAAACTTGAGGCAAAGCCTGGTTCACCAACAACCTTCTTGAGCTTAGAAGGTTAAGAGGAAGGCTGAAAGGCCCTGGCAGAAATCTCCCAGTCATCTGAGCCGCTTCACCTATAGCAAGGCGGCGGATGACTATAAGATTTCTATTATTTCTGCCAAACGGGCTTACTATGAGAATAGAATTCTCTCTGCTAAATCTTCTCAAAGAGAACTTTTTTCTATTCTTAAAGACTTTGAAGTTAAAACCAGTATTTATTCTGTCATTATTAAAAGCGATCTTTGGTGTTCCGCTGTTCAACAAGGCTTTACCAACAAATTAGACTCTCATCGCTCTAAGATTGAAGCCTATTGTTTTATTTCAGCTTCAGTAGGCAAAGATGTCTAACACTGATAATATGATCCCTGAGAATGCCTCATCTGTTAACTTTCCACTGTTACATGAGTTCTGTTTTCATGAAATATCTGAAGACGATTTAATAAAAATTGTAAAGCACCCTTAAACCTTCTTTCTGTCCAGGCGATGTATGACTGGCCAGTATCATCAAGAAGGCTATTAGTTACTTGGCGCCTTTGATCACCAAAATTGTCAATTCTTCTTTTATCAATTTGACAGGGCTATCCATCCTTAAAAGGTTTTGGATCACACCGATATTAAAAAAGGAAACTTTAAATCCTAATGTTGTGAGCAAGTACCGTCCCATCACTAATGTACCCTTCTTGCTAATGATTTTAGATGAAATTGCTTACTTGCAATTCCAGAACTACATTGAACAAATAAGTCTGTTGCAATCTGGCTTGCATGCTAACCATGGCACAGAAACTGCCATGCTTTATCTCAGAGCCAATTTAACAAGTATTGTGGATTCAGGATGGGTAGCCATCCTTATGTTGCTCAATCTTTCTGCTGCGGTCGATCTTGTTGATCACGCATTACTTCTTGAGAGACTGGAGAATATTGCTAAATGCTTGAAGTAATCATTATTTTGGTTTGCTTTGTTTCTGGGACCTAGATCAGCCAGGGTAGCAGCTGATGGATTTCTATCTCCTTTGGAAGTGCTATCCTGTGGTGTTTCTCAAGGATCCTTTCTCTCTCCAACTCTGTTCAATCTATAAACCCGGCCTCTCTTTGAACTCCTGGATGATTGTGACAGTAAACACACCAGTTATGCTGACGACACCCAGGTGGTTCTGGAGCTGACGGGAGATTCTAACAGAGATTCTCATACCATTGTCCGGGTCTATGATCTTATCAAAAGATGGATGAATGCCAACCCACTCGCCTTAAGTGGCAATAAAACAGAACTTATGTTAGTGAGATCCAGCCAACATTTGACCAGTCTAGATACCAGATACGACCAATTTTCAATGCAGGATGTTTGCCTACATTATTTTTCATTGAAAAAGTAAGTGGTCACCATTTTTAAAGAACAAGTATGAGATATTGATCTCCTTCATTGATTATACTGTATATTGTCTTTTCCCTAGACAGTGGAGTCAGTAAAGTCTGGCAATAGACTTTCTTTAGAGCACTCTGTTGTTACCTGTATTGTATCGGCTATTCAGGATGCGCCATCAAAACAAGTCCTTGGGTTAAAACCCTTGGCATCTATTTAGACATTAATCATAACATGAAAAAGCATGTCACACATATCAAGTCTCTTTGCGCTTATACTACCAAGCTCATCAGACAGATTAATTCTTTTCTGTCTGATGTTAACGTTGCGGTGTTGGCTACTGCACTTGTGAATTCTAAAATAGACTACTGCAATAGTCTCTTGGGCCGTACCACAAAAAACAACCTAAAGATCTTGCAGACTGCTCAAAATAGTGCTGTAAGAGCAGTTTGCAGACTCGCACTTAAGGATCATGTCACACAAGCCTGTCACTCTTTACACTGGCTCCCAGTTAAACACTATATCCCATAAATTGCTCTCTCTGACCCACAAATGTTTGACCAACCAAGCTCCTGTGTCTCGCGAACAGAATTCGTAGGAATCCTATTGTACGTTCACCCCGATACAAGTTTCAGAACTTTGGAGGAACCAATTTTGACGTATTTGCTCCCTCTCTTTGGAACTCACTACCATCTGACTTAAGGAATAGTGCAGCCCTTTGTCTTCTTTAGAAGGCTATTAAAACCTTCTTGTTCAACTCTGAGAACTAATTGTGGACTTTGCCTTCTTGTTCCATTCCCTGACTTACTTTCTGATTTGTCTTTGTTTTCCTCTTTTGCGCACTGAGGCCTCAGGGCGTGCTGCGCACTATAAGAAATTGGAGGGGAAAAAAGAGCTACAGGACGGCGGACGATAAACAACTAAAATGTACATGGTCCTGCATGAGCTCATTTTACATACTACCGTAAGTGTTTTGAAACCTAAGAGCACCTGGCATGGTCCAGAGGTGGGCATTATTCATTCCTCCCCTATGCCTGCTAATACGTTAGGCGGTTGGAAGCCAGTAGCCTGTGCAGGAGAAGTACTTGTGCATCAGTGTGTCCGACGCATGCATCCAGGCTCTTTTTTCAGATTGCTACTGCGCAGAGTGCTCTGGTCCTATCCCAGTAGTGATGACATCACAGAAGTATGGAGGAGAGGGGACTATTGGCTACGAGTACAGTAATCATTGATGTGTAGCTAACTTCTTTCCTAAAACATTGTTGTTCACTCTTCAGTGGAAGGTTTTCTTTTTTTAAGACTTTATTTTCTTTAGTGAACAAAATTAAACAAGCACACATTGTACAAAGTTCCACTGCAATTAAAGCTAACATTGTGATCTATTAATTTTCCTGTGTTCACCTTTTTATTGTTTTTGTTCCTGCTTATCTATCTGTCCAAATAAGTGTTGTGTTACGCCAGCAGGAATAGAACTATACAGATATGTCTACAGAGAAACTAAGGGAAGAAGAAAAGGAAAAAAAATGAAGAGGCAACTTATTGTGGTAGTCGCACCTATGTCTCGATTACCAGAGCAGATTGCATTTCCCCGCTCTTCCCGTGTGTCCCTTGATGCCAGGTTTCCTTCCTTTTGGTACGATCTTCCACTGTGTGAGTCTTAGCTTGTATGTCCATTACATCCCCATTCGAACAATCTTCTCGGCTAACTTTTGAGATGATTGAAAAATGTGTAAGGGGTGATGGTCTGAAGAAGTAGCCTTTCTTTATTTTTTGCATATTCTATGAATGGGGCCAAGTTCTGTTGTATTTCTGGAGCCCGTTATGTATCAATGCTGTGATTTCTTCCATGGTCACCACTTCACAGATTTTAACCCACCATTGGGCTAATATGGGTCCTCTCGGATACTTCCAGAATTGCGCTAGTTTTCCTCTAGCTGCGTTTAATAGGTGCATATTGGGTGCGTACGTATATGTTCCTTCCTCATCGACGTCCCCTACTATTATTACAGTCACTGACTTTGGGAGAAGGCAGCCTGTGCTGTCCTAAACTGTCTCCACTATCTTAGCTCAGTAAATTTGAGCCCTTTGCAATGTCGCCAACATGTGAGCCATTTCTCCTACCCGCTCACATCCTCTACAGCATTTCGGGGAGATAGTGTGTAATTTTGTGAATCCTCAGTGGTGTCATATACCGGCTGTAACTCATTTTGTAGGCCCTCTGTTTTATAGTGGTGCATCTGGATGCTTTGTGAGCCTTCTTCCATATCCGTCCCCATGGTTCTTCAGAAATTGGTGTCCCCAGTTTTGTTCCCATTCAACCACATATTGTTGTTTTCTGTTGTCGGACATTTCCTCTAATAGCCTTTGTATTTTGGAGAGTTGTCTCTCCTATTTTCCTTCTACAAGTGCGGTTTCAATCTCATGTATTGGTCTGGTACCCATTGCTTTGGTCATCCTATGGATTTGGATGCAATGGTAGTGCTCATTTCTCCTTTTCCTAGGGTCTGTTTGCATTGCTCGAACGTCTTGGCCTGCCCCTCCGTGTACATGTGTTGTAATTTTAGGCATCCCTGGGCTTCCCAGGCGTTCCATGCTGTTCTGTTGAGCCCTGCAGCAAAGTCTGGGTTTTGTAGTATGGGGGTCATTGGGCCCAAGCCATATTTAAACCCTCTACCTTTAAGATCCAGCATCTTAAGGAGTGCTCCGAGGAGGGTAAGAGGGCTCCATCCCTCTTCCTTGCTTCTTTTGAGAGGAAGGGTACATTTGCCAGCAGAATGCATGTTGCTGTCTGTCCAATGTCTCTCCATTTTCTCCCCCGAGGTAGGAGCCTATCCGTTATAGGTTTTATTTGTGCCTACAAATACTAGTGCTTAATGGCTGGGACTACCAGACCCCCAAGTATGGGTTTTTCATCATGATTGCACACCTTATACTAGTGCGTTTTCCCCCATATGAATGAGAACATTTTCCCCTGGAGTTTATCTGTTGTAGCAGTTGGCATCTGTATTGGTAGAGACTGAAACATAATACAGAACTTTGAGGAGGAGTGTCATTTTAATTGCTGTAATCCTTCCCATCCATAATATTTATTGTGTATCCCACCTCTTTAGGTCCCCTTCAAGGGTTATCGGGGCCAGGATGTTAGCCTCATATAGAGATTTGTAGGAGGGGGTGAGGTTCATTCCTAAGTATTCTAGTTGCTTTTCCTTACATGCCAGAGGATATTTTGTCTGGATTTTCTTTGTGGTTTTTGGTTGCACCGTTATGTTCAGGGCATATGATTTTTCTGGGTTAATGCAGAAGCCTGGGACAGTCCCTCGGGACCTATAATATCCAAAGGAGGATGTCCTCCAGCTCTGAAGCAAACAATAGGATGTCTGCGTACAATGCTATGTTGTGTGTCTCCTCTTGGCATCGCACCCAATTAACCCTCGGGTCTTCCCTCATTACTTGGGCTAATGGTGCCATTGCCAATGCGAAGATAAGGGGGTACGGGAGGCATCCCTTTCATGTCCCTCTACCCATTCTAATGTGCTATGTCATGGAACTGTTTACCCCGATCCTGATGTTCGGGGTCTGGAAGTTAGCGAAAATTAGTTTAATGAAGAGTGGCCTAAACCCGAAAGCTTGTAATGTCAATGTTACAAAGTGTCAAGTTATGCCATCAAATGCTTTGTGTGCGTCCTGTGTAAGTGACCATTGCGAATTTCTGGTTCCTAGAGCTACCCCATTCTATTATGTTAATTGCTCTCCGGATGTTGTCCCCTGTATCCCTTCCATATTTGAATCCCGTTTGATCCGCTGGGATGAGTTGCAGGATAACTTTTTTAAGTCTCTTTGTTAAAACATTGACGAAGATTTTTGCATCCCCATTCAAAAGAGTAATTGGGAGATACGAATCACACTCCTTTGGGTCTTTTCCTGGTTTCAGAATGAGGACCATGGTAGATTCAGCCATGGATGCGGTAATCCTTCCCTTGGTTAGTGTTGAATTAAAAAGGTTAGTGAGGGGCTGCCACAGTTCCAGACAAAATGTTTTGTAGGTGTGGTTATGGAAGCCATTTGGGCCTGGGATTTTATTACAAGGGATCTCTTTTATTACCCTATCCACTTCTCCCATGCCAATCCGGGGCGCTAGTTCTTCTCTCCGTTCTGCTGAGATTTTTGGAAGGTTTTCTGGTCTTTTGTGTATAACCACATTTTGTATATATGATGGTAAAATAGCACAACGAGTAGAGCGCTCCCTTTAACATGTCGAATCCCGACACAGCCAAAGTCAGCACTTCATCCTTCATAGGCCGATAAATGAACACCACACACCATGGGTAATAATAAGCAGTGCTCATATGCTTGAGGGTTTGTAGCGCTATATGAATGTACATTATTATTATTATCCAAGATGCTTGCCTAAAACGCTTACTCAAGGTCCAGTACATGGAGCAAAAGATGTAATAGTGAGATTATAGCAACTTTATCGAGATGAGCAAGAACAATTGGAGAAATAAATGCACTTTTTATGAAGGGTGTGTATACAATAAGAAAAAAAAAGTTTATTACCAGGTTGCAGATGAAGTAAAAACAGCACAGCAGTTTAACATTGCTAGGAAATATCCAGTAAGATGCTTTGACTTGTAAATCTCGTTGAGATCACAAATGTGACCAATCCAGTGCCTAGAAATCACAGGAAATAGGACGATTCCTTCAAATTCAATGTGTCCGCACTGATAGCAGCACAGACTAATATTGTGCCTGAACTGGTGACCCTAGGCCCAGTTACTGCAGTGGCTGTATTAGAAAGGGTATTTTCTGCAGAGCAGTGCATTGCATGTGGGGTGGGAGGCATGCGTGTGGGTGTGTGTGAATAGGCAGTTAGAGCAGTAGGTAGAAACTCCTGTAGACACATGCGTATTTGAGAGTGTTTCAGCATACCTAGGAGCGCAGGGCACGGCTTGGCGGATAGAGAGAATTTGCTTGCAAGTGTGTAGAGGTGCAATTTGAATTTGATTAATTAATAGTGCTGCTCTTTGAATGAGTGACTAAGAGTTAGAGCATTGATTGGTTTCTTGTGAAATTATCTGGGCCTTTGTAGATCGATAGTGGAAGTTCTAGATGCATGGATGGAACACTTGACAAGTCTGGGCATGACTAAAAAACGTTACTATACTAACGTATGAGCTACTTCTGTGTGTGGGTCCTGTGTAAAACGGGTGTATTTAGAAGTCCATTGCTGCTTTGCAATATGGAAGTATCTTTCTGCTCAGCTGGTTCTTTTTCCCTGATAAATGTCTGATGGAGCTCACCTACCTTTTGGTCCTGGATTGTTTTCTGCATTTTGGAAGCCTGAGCCGTTTTCTCGAACTATCTTATACTACCTTAGTTAGAGCCTGCTCAGCAGCTTTGACAGGTTGCTTCCAGCCAACTGGTTCTGCTTTCACTGGGGCAAAAAATAGATTTAGGGACACTTTAAGCAGGACAAAAAAGACTTTAATGCCAGGCCGAGTACAGATTTTATTTTGCTGGTGGTGGGGTGATACTTGCAAGAAGATGCAGCACAGCTACTCAAAAGTCTATTTACAAAAAGAGGGATATAATAACAGTTTACACATGTATTCCAAGAAAGGTTGAATATCAAAAGAAAATCACACACCACATTTCTTTTTTATGTATACATTCCATACTTATTCTGCACATGCATTAAAAAAGTAATGACACCTTAGAGGGTGAAAATAGCAAACAAAACAATTTCTTCATTGATTCAATCCCACTCTTTTCACATTCATTATGGATATCACAAAGTAAAAAAACTTTAAAATATGCATGCAAACTTATAAGGAGTAAATCATATGAGGAGTCACAATTTTCGTTGTGTTCTCTTTTTAACAGTTTATTTTTATTTTTACGATTAAGTATGTATATGGTCAACACGACATGCTTCTACTCTTGGCTGTTTAATTCACCCAGTCTTTTTAAGGGATCCTGGACTATATGACATCATCCTATCTGGTGTCTTATTAAACTCAACATTGGTTTATATCTGGGCCACTTCTCTCTTTTTTTATTTCCGATCTGGATATTCTTCTGTCTAGTATTCTGCCTTTTTCTCGATCCTTTTTTTCTATTTGGCGACTTTAATCTGAACTTTGATTCTATTCACTCCTTCCTCTGTCTTTCTTCCTCTTTTGGATTCCTATCACCTCTTTGCTCGCGACTGTCCCCGTCTCATTCTTCGGGATCCTCTCTGGATCTCATCTTTTCTTCTATCCCCTGTAGTTTTTCAGTTGCTTCTCACCCTATCTACTCTTCTGATCACTTTCCCCCTCTCTGCCTCCTTCCTCTAACTTTTTACGCTGTGACATTCATTCTTTTGATTCTTCATCCTTTTTGTCCTCCCTTCCTCTCTTCCTTCTCTCCACTCATTCTGTTATCTATTAACTCAGTACTTACTTCTTTTCAATCTGCTCTTACATCTACCTTGGATTCTCTTGATCCTGCTTTTCTCTTCACCCTCTCACATAAACCTCCATGTCCTTGGCTTACTCCTTCTGTTCTTGTTTTCCACTCTTCTCTTCAGAAACGTGAGTGCTGCTGGAAAAAGTCTCAATGTCCTCTTGAACTTGAATTACTTTAATCTGCTCATCTTATGATTCCCTCCTTCTTTCTAGCAAAAAACAATCTTTTATCCTTGGCCCTATCTCTCTCCGTCTCACCATCCATGTCGTCTTTACCAGCTTCTCAGTAACGTTCTTTCTCGCCTCACCCTTATCACTCGTCTTCACTTTCTGCTACTGATCTTGCTGACTACTTCACTTCTAAAGTTTCTAAACGTTGTGCCTTTTTTCCATCTTCGTCTTTGCCCCCACTTTCTCCTGCTCTCCCTCCACTTCCTTACCTTCCTTCTCTGCTTTTTCCCTTCTTACTGATTGCGATATTGCCCATTTCCTTGCATGTGCCAATCCTACAGTGTCTCCTTCTGATACAATCCCTTTTACATTGCAAGGCTCAAAATTAGGATTTCTTCTAAAAAAGCGGCTCCTGTTTTTTTTTTCCATCATTTGTTAGGCAGGAGCTACCACTGGGGAATGAGGAGCCAGTATGTAGTGTGCAGCAAATCTAACTTGTGTACAAGATGCAAACGCTAACATTTTGCCCATAATATATTAGCCAACATCCTTTAAATACCCTTATATGTGCCCTTCATTCTCTTTTATACATATTCCTAAACTTACACAGCTAATATCACACAACTATGTTTGAAAGGCACCACTTGCCTGGGTAGTAAAAAGTAGCTGCTGGTGGCTTTTGGCTTCAAGCTAACCAGTTTCCCCTTGGCTAGAACCAGGAGCTAAATAGCTCCCAGCGCCAGTAAATTGTGAACCCTGAATTGATTCCTCTGGTTTAACCTTAGTTTCGTTCTTATTTTACTACTCTTATCAACTTCTCTCTTTCTTCTTCTTCTGTCTTTTCTGACTCTTTCGAACGCGCTACTCTTATTCCTACCCTAAGAAAACACTCATTTGATCCCTCTCTTCCTGCTATTTTTTGGCCTTTTTCTCTGCGACGTCCTTTCTAAACATCTGGAGCTTATTGTCTATTCTCAACTCTCGTTTTATCTTCATCTTCATTCCCTTCTTCCCGCGCTCCAATCTGGCTTTAGGCCTGCGCATTCTACAGAAACTGCGGTATGTTACTGATTTTCTTCTTTCAGCCTGACACAATAATAGTGCCTATATTCTGATTCTGCTCGATCTTTCGGAGGCTTTTGAAACTGTTCATCATCCTACTCTACTATCTGCTCTTTCTGCCCAGGGTATTTATGGATCTCCTCTCAGCTGGTTTAAATCCTATTGTTCTGGATGCTCTTATTCTGTGTCCTGGGGTGGCCAGCTCTGTCCTCCACACACACTTCTGCATGGGGTCTCCCAGGGCTCTGTCCTTGTCTCCCTCTTGTTCTCACTATACACCATTCCACTTTCCTCTTTTTTTCCTTAATTTAACCTCTTTTGTCACTTCTATGCTGATGACTCTCAAACCTTTTTCTATTTCTCTTGAGTTTTCAGATTCGCTCCACTCTCAGGTTTCTGCCTGCCTCTCTTCCATTCAGTCCTAGATGACTTCTCACTTCCTTCATCCCAACCCACCTTAAACAGAGGTCCTCCTTTTCCTCCTCCTTGTCCCTCTCCTCTTCCCCTCTTCCCCCCTTCTCTTCTTTCCTTGCTCCCTTTCTCTTCATCTGCAATCTTTGGATTCTATTTTATTCATCCCTTTCTTACTTTTTTCACATTTATCTTACAGCTCGTAATTGCCGCCTTCTTTTTAATCTTTCTCGTGCTCTTCCCTTTCTCTCTTTTCATGCTACTAAACTTGTTGTTTTGCCTTGATTTGATCTCATATCTACAATTCTGCTATCTGTTTACTTCTCGGAACTCCTCCGCTATTCTTTTTCGTCTGCTCTTCTATCAACTGCTATTATACCTTTTTTAAGTCTTGTTTTTTGTATTATTTGCTTTCTATTGCCTTTAAATGCCATGGTCTTGCTCCCCCTTATCCTGTTTCTCTTGTTTCTTTCTATTTACCCGCCTGAGCCCTATATTCCCAGTCCACTTACTGACTGGTTGTTCCTAGACACCTTTGTGCATCATCTCGTCTTTGTTCTTTTTCTCTTCTTGCACCACGTCATTGGAATTCTCTCCCTCTTACTATCCGTTCTCCTCTACTTACTATCTTTTTCGTACCCGATTGAAGTCCTACTTCCTGTCCTTGCGATCTGCCTCATGATCAGTTGACATTTACCTTCTATAATTCTCATTGATTATTGTACCATTCTGTCTTCTCACTTGTAATGGCGCTTTGGCGAAAGCGCAGTATAAATGTAATACAATACAAATATCTTGAAACTTTGCTTTGGCAGGTACGGAGCCAGCAGCAGAAAGGCCCAGGAAAGCAAACTCATAGTGCCTTTGTTTGATGGTATGCGCATTTAGGAGCTTTTGTAATCAGCCATACGTGGGTTTCAGAATGCCATTTCTACTTTTATTTTTTTTTAAATGGTTGAATCCTTATTCTTCTACTTGTGTAAGGGTATGCTGTTATTCCTTATTTGTGAAAAATGTCTTCCTTGTGGAACATCTCTTATATGATTTATCTGGTAATAAAGGGAGCTTTCATGTCTATTCTGTCCTTCCATTATGCATGGTCAACAATCTAAGCAGTTGTAATACCAAGTCTGGGGTCCCTAAATGAGCTCAGTGACTTATGAGGGTGCTGGAATTTTGGGGCAGGGCTTTGGGATGGAACACAATTGTGACTTATCCCTGATTTCAAAGCCTAATATCTATAAAGCAAATGTAATAAAGCCTTATTCCATACTCAAGAAATTAGTGAAAAACTGCTGCCGGTGTTCCAAGGGTCCTTCTGATCTACAGCCATTACAATGGACCTGTTCACTTAGGAGAAAATTGGTTTGGGACTCCAAATCTACATATTTCGAATGGATTGTAACCTCCCATGAATTCCTCATTTTTGATATACCAATATCCTGCTTGCAGCTTAGGAAACATTTAGACATCAGAGAGTGTCGTCAAGTCGAGGTTCCTCAGCGGCTTCCATCTGCGTAACTATGACTTGACGTTGTCACTGGTATAAATTGCAAGCACAGCACCCATTGTCTCAGTTCTGATTGCCTCAGCAATTCTTATATTGCGTAGTTACGTTTTCGAGATGTCTACTCCCAAAACTGGTTTCAATAGGTGTGCGGACTGTGATTTGAAATTGTTGATCACAGATCCGCGCAGAATATGCTTTTGGTGACTTGGGGTGGATCACAAGGTCTACGATTGCGAGTCGTGCAAATCCATAAATAGCAAGGCCTTAGAGGAGAATGAGACAAAACTCACTGTAGGTCAGTCAACATCTAAATCTCCTTTGTCCACTCCCATGACGAGAAGATCATCTGATGAAAAGAGAGACGTTTTCCTCAGAGACCCAAGAAGCACTCAAAGCGCTCCAGGTCCAGGAGCGATTCACGGCACTCTTCGTCATCTTCATCTCGACGAAAATTGAAGAAGAGGCACCATCGCTCGTTGTCATCATCAGACGCCATCGCTCGTTGTGATCATCAGACTCCTCGCCCAACAGGAAGAACGTATGCTTCCAGACTACGTCTGCTTCCAGAGAAGATTGGAAGGAATTCCATCTACAAATAATGGAGGTGTTCTCAAATACGGCCCGTCCAGTCTTTCTAAAGAACCAAAAAACAGCTTCTGACCCCATCATGCCTCACAAGGCTGACAGGAAGTCATCCAAGACTACTGAGGAGGAATAGAATGACAATCCTTTCTTTGGGCTAAAATATGGCACATCTAATGTACCGGGAGAACTTATCTCAGAAAACTCCAGGTCACAAGACTTGGCTGAGTGTTTAAAGGACGCTATTGGGCTTGACACCTCACCAGAGGTAGAATTTGCCACTCCGATGGGCACCCTAATGGATTTTACAGATCTGTCATGAATAAAGTGACAGAATATTTGGGTTGGGGTCATCCCACCAAGGACATAGAGTAGGATGATCTAACAGACATCCTTGACAAGGGACCCCCTCCCCTGAAGGAGTCTGTTTTGCCGTTCCACTCAGAAGCCAAACACCACACCAGCTGTTAGTAAGGATCTGGTTAGAAAATATAGGCCATCGTCAATTGACCAGAATTCCTCTCTAAGGATCCTACTCCAGCGAGTTTAGTGGTGCAAGCTGCTACACCAACTCCAAAGGAAACTGCCTACCCTGCAATCCCTCCTGACAGGGATGACAGAAGGTTTGATGTTCTGGGTAAGAGAGTTTGATTAGCTGAAGTATGGCATTGAAGGCCATTAATGACTGTGCATTGGCAAAGTACTCATTCATCTAGCGTCTGGGGACCAATTCCGTTGGTGACGGTGCACAGTACAAATACCTTTAACATAACATAACATCTTCTGGGGTGTCATAGCCCAAGCAGCTGATAATATCCCTGAAGAGGAAATGAAAGAGGGATTCCTTAATATTATCCAGGATGGCAAATCTACAACATGTGAATCCTTACAATCAGGTTTAGATGACATCTGATTGTGTGGGCTGTTCTATGGCGGCTAGCACAGTCGTAAGAAGGTTTGCGTTGCTGCACAAGTCAGGATTTTCCCCATATCTGCGATTTAGACGGTTAAACCTGACATTTGATGGATCTCACCTGTTTGGCACTATGGCTGAGGAGAGTCTTGAGAAACTTGCAAGCCTCCAAGGCGGCTGCTAAATCTTTAGGAGCAGCAATATTCCCACCTCTGCAAAGCCAGATGTCCTCTCCGAGTTGGAGAGGTTGTTCCTTTAGGTTTTACTCTTCAGTCAGTAGAACCAGGGGCCAGTGTGCCCAGAGGGACCAGAGAAGACTCCCTTATGGTGCACAATGTCGTGGAGGAAGAACCGTCCAAGCAGTCTCTGCCGCTTTACCTGCCGCTACAGCCACTACACCAAAACCACATTGAGTCCTTATCCTACAAGCCTGTAGTGGGAGGCAGTTTGTCTCAGCATCTTGATATGATATGATATTTTATTTGTATCACGCTCATACACAAATGTTTCAGAGCGTGAAGAATGACAAAGCATTACTTCAGGTGCTTGGTCGCTGCAAACAGTAGCCCTAGGGTAATGCCTTCCATTCTTGAAAAGATTGCCTCCCCCCCTCCCACCCCCACCCCCACGAACAAGCAATCTCTTTGGGAACCAGACCCACGCCTTCTGCAGGAGATTCTCTGCCTACTGAGGCGCTGTGAAAAGGGTACCTGTAGCGGAGAAATACCCTGGCTAGTACTTCTGGTTCCCAAGAGGAATGTGACCCATCCAGGACCTGATATGCTTGAACAAATTCCTCAGGAATGACAGATTCAAGATGGTCACTCTGACGCAGATCCTTCAGGCCCTTCAGCTCCAGGATGAGATGGTGTCACTCCATCTTCAGGATGCTTACTGTCATGTGCCTATGCATCCCAAGCACAGAAAGTACCTGAGGTTTGCCATTGGCGTTTCTCGCTTTCAGTTTTGAGTAGTCTTTCGGACTGACCTCCGCCTGAGGGTCTTCACCAAGTTGATGGCGGTGGTAGCCGCAAATCTAAGGAAGGGGGGGTTTCACATATCTCCTTACATGAGCTATTGGCTGATCAGAGCTCATTCTCCCGAATAAGCTCTGGAATATCTAAACAGCACCTCCCACTCTCTCCACAACAAGGTTCCTCCCTCAACTTAAAGAAGTCCCAGATGACTCCTTCCCAAAATCTACACTTCATTGGAGCAGTTCTGGATTCTTCCTCGGGGAAAGCTTCACCTCCCAAGTGGAGGGCACAGCATATTTTACAGATGGTGCAAAAAAATTAAAATGCCCAACATCTGCCGGTCATTGTAACGCTCACCTGATTCCCACGGAGGCGCAGGTCTGGCTTCGAGTGCTGGTGCTTCTTCAATGGTGAAGCGCAGGACCCTGAAGATGGACAGGAAGGGCCCCTCTACTCTGGCTTCTCTGGCTTGCAGGAATATTCCCCTGTGCGTGAAAAGGGAGTATTACCTACTGACTGAGTTATGCTCAAGCCTCCCACTCTCCTCCAGCCCTCCACGATACCCTTCCACGATTCCCCGTGAAGTCTCACCTTAGGGTCAAGAAGGATGAGCTCTCCATCCTGCTTCTGATGCAGGGGCGCGTTGAAACCCAGTTACTTCACTGGATTGAGGATTGATGGGAGTTCAGGTAAGCTTGACTATTCAGGTAAGGCGCTGTAAAAGTTCTGCTGCAAGTTCTAAAGTCCAAGCTTAAAAATAATGTTCATTGTTTTGTTGCAGAATGCCGGAGATATGGCGCCGACCCGAAGTGAAACGTGCATTTCCAGTAAATGACAGGTAAGTTCCGGATGAGCGCTCGGGTAATGTCTTTGCATTCGCTCATTCAATGTCTTTGTCTTTTTTCCCCATAGGGGCCGGGGTCCGGAAAATGCCTGGAAGCGCCAAGACCCGAAATGAAATGGGAATGACCCAACAGGTAAGTCTTAGAAGGAAACTGAGCTTTTCCTATTCCTTTCCTTCTCTCACCTTGTTCTTGTCTTTTTCTCTCTAGGCTCTGGGAAGTGGCTGTGGATCCGGATGATCGCTGCTGAAGATGGAGGAGTCCAGGATAGGTGAGTGAAATGCAGCGCTGCAGCGATCGTAGCGAAATGCTTTTAAAATGATGTCTTCCTTTTCAGGATCGTCAGAGTGATGTCTCCGTGGTGCTGATTTAGCAGGTAAGGTCTTTTGTCTCCCTTTGCAGGTGACCCAGGATACTGACAGGCGTGGCTGAGGTCCAGATGCAGGAGCTGACACGGTGAGCGTCCAGCTGCGAGGAGCAGAACAACGCGAAGCGTGAGTTGCTGATCGGGTGTGGTTTAAATAGCTTTGGAAGAAGTTCCCAGTGTGTATACTTCCACCGATCAGGTATGTATCCTTCCCCGACCACACCCGGGTGGAAAGTAGTCCCACAGGTAAAGTAGTTCCATTCAGGCCTCAAGAGGGCCTGGATGTAGCAGCATGGTCTGCATCAGGTAAGTGCACATTAAAACACCTGAACACATGTCTAGCTTTATAAGCCTGGCGCCTAAGGCGCCAGGACAGGGGTCCAACATGAGCCTGGCGCCTAAGGCGCCAGGACTGCGTCCAAAGGGCCCCAGCTTGGGCCCGCTGGCACTCCCCTGGGGGAAATGATGCCTGCCTCTGGGGTTGCTGGGTCGGACCTGGCTCCTTGGAGGTAGGCATCATGACAGTCATTGATTTTCAGAGGTTTTTCAGCCTCATGGCATCCTGCATTTTCTTGGTGCCAGAGGCCTGCCTGAGGATGAGGTCTCTCTCCAGTGGGCCCTCAGATCCCAATGGTCACAGTTCTCCGGCAGGATGATGGACCTTCCTCAGGTCCCGAGCAAGGTCACACAGGATCTCCTGTTGAGCACCTGCAAGGAGAATGTGATGAAAGGGGAACCTTTTTGGCAACCTTGGCTGGGGATGACAGTAGACTCCTCCCTCACGGGATGGGAAGCTCATTTGAACGCTCCAACTATCAGCTCAAACTACACATAAACTTTTTAGAGCTGAGGGCAATCAGACTAGCGCTCATGGCCTTTTTGCCTTCTGTGCGAGGTAGAATATCCTGATAATGACGGACACTGTACGGGGGAAGAACATTCTGATAATGACAAACAACAGAGTGGCCATGCATTTCATCAGCAAGAGAGAAGGTGTAGGGTCACTACCACTGTGCAGAGAGGCAATGGAGCTCTGGTTTTGGGCACTTCAAGAAGGGACCTCTCTGTTGGCCGTTCCCCTGGCCAGAGAAGAGAGCATGACAGCAGATGCTCTGAGCAGGCAGAGCACTGTCTCCCATGAGTGAGAGTTAGCTCAGGATGTACTTCTAGAGATCTTCGCCCTTTGCGGAACCCCTCAAGTGGATCTGTTCGCGTCCAGTATCAACAGGAAATGCAACGTGTTCTGCTCCAGGGAATTTCCTCAGAGCAGAGCTCTGGGGGACCCATTTTCGGTGTATTAGGATTTCCCACTTCTGTACGCATTCCCTCCAGTCCCGTCATTCCTCATGTCATCAGGAGGTTGAGGACGTTTGGGAAAATCATGATTCTAATTTTTCAAGATTGGGCCAGGAGGACGTGGTTCCCAAACATGCCCATCTGCCCTCCAGTTCATCTTCGCCAGAGAGCAAATTTATTCTCCCCAGAGGGAGGCTGTCTTCTCCATACAGAAGTCAAGACTCTGAACCTTCATGCTTGAGATACAAGTACTGGGATCTCCCAGAAGACATTATGGAGGTGTTGCTTTCAGCGAGAAGCCCATCAACAAAATCTCTATACTGCTGCCGTTGGAACACATTTTGCAGCTGGTGTAGAGCTAAAGATATTGATCCTTTCAGTTGTGACACTCCTAGTGCATTATCTTTCCTATTACATCTGACCCACTAGGGGCTGCAGGTGCCTACTGCTAGAGGTTACCTGGCAGCGGTATCTATTTTCTAGCGCACACCAGTACAAGGCTCTTAATTTAAAATTCCCATTGTTATTCGGTTCCTCAAGGGACTAACAAATATCTTCCCTCCAGTCCCTTTCATAGTTCTGGCATGGGATCTTAATTTGGTATTACATTTTTTAATGGGAGCCCCATTTGAGCCTCTCCATTCCTATCCGCTTAGGTTATTGACTCTAAAAAACATTTTTCTAGTGGCTATCACTTCTACCCGCAGAGTGTGTGAGCTTTAGGCTTTGTCATGGAAACCTCCCTTCACCATTTTTTCCAAGGAGAACATTATTCTGAGGGTTCGCCCCTCTTTTCTTCATAAGGTAGTGTCAGAATTTCACCCGACACATAAAATTGTTTTACCAGCTTTTTACCAACCTCCTCATCCCTCCAAGGATGAAGAGAGGTTACACTGTTTCGATCCTAAAAGAGCTTCTATATAAGCAGACAAGCTAACATCAGACAAGTCGACCAACTTTTTGTTGGTTATACTGGACATAGGTTAGGGCAGGTTGTGACCAAACAAACATTGTCACGGTGGATAATTCGGTGTATCACAGAATGTTTTTCACTACCTGGTAAGGATGTTACCGATAATCTAAGGGCACATTCTACCAGGGGAGTGGCAACCCCTTCAGCCCTACAAATAGATGTACTCTGCAGGATATTTGTAATGCCGCAACCTGGTCTTCATTGCACACCTTCTCAAAGCATTACTGCCTACATTCCTTGTCGGGACAGTACGCTAGATTTGGGAAAGCTGTTCTTCACAGCATAAATCAATAACAACATTCATTAGTCCCACCTTCATTTAACTGCTATGGGAGTCTATCAAAGATGAGGAATCTTTGGGAGGACACAATTCATTAGAAGAACAAATTACTTACCCCTGGTAATGTTTTTTCTACTAGAAGTTCTTCCGACCGATTCTCATCACCCTCCCAGCGTAGCC
Source organism: Ambystoma mexicanum (assembly GCF_040938575.1). Classification (NCBI taxonomy): domain Eukaryota; kingdom Metazoa; phylum Chordata; class Amphibia; order Caudata; family Ambystomatidae; genus Ambystoma; species Ambystoma mexicanum. The sequence goes on along the minus strand of NC_090935.1, from coordinate 1,142,882,101 downwards.
CTCTGACCATAGGTGTATTTTATTGAATTAGACCTTCCTCTCTTTCAAAGCCTATGGGTTTTCTGAATCCTAAAGGCGGCTGCGCAAGAAGAGGGGAAAAACTTGAACTGAGGCAACAGGTGCGGTCGTGCGATTTATACTAGCGTCAACATCACGTCCTAGTGCGCGGATGGAAGCCGCTGAGGGACCTCGACTCGACGATGCACAGCGCCATCTGCTGTCGAAAATGTTCCAAACCTGCCAGCAGGATATCTGTACATCAAAGATGATGAATCCGTGGGAAGAACATCCAGTAGAAAGAACATTACCAGGAGTAAGTAATTTGTTCTTCTCTCAAATTCTTCTCTGCAGACAATACATTGGAGTTATAAAGAAGTGTCTTAACCCCACAAAGGACCATAGTGGAATCATCGACTTAAGTATGTGAAAAATGTAATCACTTTCTCACTGAAAAGATACATTTGATATGTGCCGTCTTTAAGAATCAACATACTAATGACTCTTCTAATTGTACGGTTAAGGGACCAATCAAAATTTGCTTTGAAATGAGAAGCACAATAGTGCACAGATACATGTGAGCCAATGCACAGCTTTGGAATATTTGTAAAAATGTATTCCATAATAATAAGTGTACATTTTGCTCAAAAATCTGTGCACATAAATGTGATGTCAAAGGAGGAGCTGACGCAATGTTTCTGCTGCATCTCTCAGATGCACACATTTACTTGCGGAAATTACATATGATGTAGTGCATGTCACTTTAGAGGAGACAGAAATGTGCCCAATCACCCTAGAAAACGCATGCAAACCAAAAAAGAGCTCTCACACCAACCCATTTTACTTGAAAGCTGCAAAAATCTATCTGCAAATCTCCTGTGGACAAGAATGGCATCCAAGGGCAATCGGGAAGGCCATAAGGCACAGAAAGGACACAGTCAAAAATGTTTACTGATACTAAGCTGGAGGCCATGGCAAATTACATGTTGATCATGAGCCCACCTCTTGTCACCTACATAGCCAACGGGTGAGTCTAGTGATCAAAAATAACATCAAATGGCGATGCCATGCTTTGCCAATCACGCCACAAAGGAGATAACAAAATAATGTTGGGAAGGCATGAGGTGGAGAAAGGAGAAGACTGCTAAACACCATGCCGTGCCAGTGGCACAAGGGGGCTGAACCTGCAGAGAACACCCAGACACCAGCTGAGGTGTTAGTAGCAGCCATGCTGCCCATTGTTTCCATCAATGGTGTGGGGCGGAACTAACACAGCAGCACATAATCAGGTAAGTCACCCCCATACCAGAACGATCTTTGTGTGTGCCTCTGGATATGCAGTTGAAAGGCAATGTGTTGATCCCAACACAGCATTGTAGTGAAAATGAGGGTGCACCACATATGTGTTATCCTGAAATGGTCATGAAGATCTCTTGGTTACCCTGCATTTATCCCCACCAAAGCGCACACTGCACACACATGGTAGACCCAATATACTCAGAAGATATTTGGGCATGTGTGGAAATGCAAGTAGTGACCCATGTCCAAATCAGCATGGGTCAAGTAGGAATATGAGGGCAAGCCCTTAATCGCTCATGTGGTCAATGGCAGCCATGTAGACAACATGGTTCCATGACAGGTTGACTGCATCCCAGAATATCCCCATTCCAGAAGCATGCTCCTGCAGACGTTGATCTGTCTCCTACCCTCCTGCTCATGGAGAGCAAGCAGCAGCAGATGACCCTGAGATAGAACACTTGTGGGTGATGACGATGTTGAGCAGGTGGACAGACGTTGAACCATCACTGATCCAAGTTATGGCAGTGGCTCCTACCATAGGTGAGTCAGAAACACGAGCCCTGCCACAGGATGTCAGCACCTGTTCTAACGGGGAACCCCAACCACAGTCCCTGCCGCATAAAGTGGTCACACCACACCGCAGCACAAGGACAATCCACACAAACAGCCAACACAGAAGCCTGTGTGCATTATGGGAAGAAGAGATGCAAATGCAACAGACTGCGTGGACACAGCTGACGTCCATGCAATGCAAAATAGGAGAGGGGATCATTGGGCTATCAAGGGAGGTAACAGACAGCAGTGTGGCCATGATGCAGGGGGCAAGCAACCATGGAAAGTGGTCATAAAAGAGTGCAGGGTTCTCGGACAGTAGGTCAGAGCAAATTCATAAACTGGTGGAATTTGCGCAATTGCATGCAGCACACAGCCCATCGGCAGCTCCAACTGCGTGCACGCCAGCATTTGGAGACCGTGCATGTGGATAACTGCATAGCTGCTGACCTATAAGGATATGTTGCAGTGGTGGTGACTGGTTCCAGTTTGGGCACAGGCTCCTCCATGTCTTCATTGGAAGCCCGTCCAGCACTACTCAGTATCCCATCAGCTGGGCCAGCAAGTGGAGACCAGGCACCAGAGGTGCTCACAACTCACCGATGGAGCAAATGCCATTCACTCAAATGACTAATTGGTTTTTTACACATTTGACTTCTGGGTTACCTGTTTTTTTTTGTTACCATGATCCCTGTGTTGTTATTGCTTGTGTTGGTTTGGTGCCTTATTTGTCTGGTGTTAAGTCAGATAAGTCAGATAAATACTTGGTTGTTGCAACCCAGGATTTTGTCTCAATTCTCTGATGACTCGCTTCCATTAGCAATAGGGTTGTGCCTTATTCATGTTAAAGGTTGTTGACTGGTTACTCAATTGCAAAATGCTTCATAAGTGATGTGTATGTTTGAGTCGGGGTACACGTTCTGAGTTCAGTGGTGCTGTCCCGTTGCAATGGCCATTCTTCTTCATGCTGTCCAATTGATATTGAGCCACTGAGATAGTCAGGCATGTGTGGCCTGCCTCTGAAGAGATGGCCATGTCTGATTCAGTCACTGGCCATTGGCTTGATTGTCTTTCATTATTCATGCTCAGCACAAAGATCTTTGACATGTCCACCACGCGTACATGCTCAGGAGAAGGATTTTGCAACTATATCATGGCATACAGCTGACTTCACGCCCAACTATCCACCCAGTGCATCATGCTGGATGAGTGGCGATGGCATCAGATCTGGGCACATCTAAATGTTCAAGCCACATCTCGGGGCTGTATTGTGTAGCACATATAAAGAAAAAGCTTCCCTGCAGCAAGTGTCCCACGATTCAGAGAAATATTTAGTATTTGATCGAACAAACGTTTTATTCTGTGTGCACATGTGAACAAAAGTAAATACAGAGCCCTTCTCCAACTATCTTTGAGAAAATATATCACATACAAGAACACAAAAATAACAACAATTTATTTTCAAATGAAAATTCAAGGTTGTTCATTCAATGGTCCGAATGTGATACCCCAGTGAAATCCACCATATAAAGGGGACATATAACAATTTATGGTTTATATAACCAATGGGTCAATCTATGGAGGACATAAATTCTCTCTCAAACGCCTCATTACAAGTCCGGCAGTAACCCTGCCGGTGCTAACGGCGGGTTGCCGCCGGACTTGCAATATTTACTGGCGTCTGGCTTGCCAGTAACATCGGGGGATTACAACCCCGGCGTTCCGGGAAGTCAGGCTCTGGTAAATGGTAAATCCCCATTCCCATTGAGTCCCACGGGAATGGGGATAACAGCGGAAGCACCAGCACCGTTAATAAGGGTGCCAGTGCTTCTGTGAAACCCTGTGGGCGGGTGCCGTTCCGCCTGCCAGATCTGACCCTGGCGAGTGGGACGGCACCCGCCCGCAGTCGTACTGTGCCGGTCCGGTAGCAAGGGTGCTGGCAGGCTTACTGGCACCGTTGTTACCGGACGGGCAGTTGGAATGATGCCCATGGTGTCTTGCTGAGCTTGCACGAGCTGTGACTCTGCCGGTCCCGTGGGGCCTTGTACCAAAGTTGACACCAAGGATCCTTCGGAACTCTTCAATTGTGATCGCACTGAGGGCCTTTCGAGTTGTCATACTGGATTTGGATCTTGGGTTTATAAAGCACAAACTTAGCTGGGAAAAAGAGGAGCGCTGTAGCTAGGGGACACAACCAGGGGGTTCAGGCAGTGCCTGGGTAACAAAGGAGCCGGGAAGGAGGAAACTCTGGAGGGGAAGATGGTTGATTGGGGTGATCAGAAAGATGCTGTTTGAAGAGTTCGTTTTCAGGTCCCTTCTGAATTGTTGTGTGGAGAGTGCCAATCTTGTCAGCAATTCAAATGTGTTCCAGAGACAGGCTGCAGAACATGAAAAAGCCTGCTTCCTTGTTTTCCCTCTTGTAGCTCTTTGTTTCCCATCTGGAGACACCAGGGCTTCCTGTAGCATATGTCCCAAATAGAGAGGACTACATACTTTTCCCCCTAAGGAAAATCTAGAAATAAAGATACAGGCACTAGGGTGTAAGAAAAAAAATTCTTTACTGCTTGTGTATGTAAATTTTATGTGCGTGGTGGACGTACCTGGACTAATCCATCTAGCCCACCATGGGAATGAAGAGGATTGCAGAAAAAAAACATTAAGGATTGGTTGTATGGGGGGAAGAAAAAGACGAAAGCGAGATAAGCAGAAAACTGTCTGGGGTCCAAGGCCTGGAGTTGCCCCCCATGGCCTAAAGAAGTTTTTTACTGGGACTTCGTGCCCATGAGGCTGTGATAGCTTTCGGCCTGCCCGGGTGCCAGACTGGATGGGCCCGGTGTTCAAGACAATCACAGGGCAGTCCAGGTAAAGAGAAGAGTTGCCCCTTCCGGCCACATGTGGGATGCAGCCCGGACTGGGCGTCCCGGATGTGCTCCCAGTCTGCCTGCCTATCGGCCAGGCAAGGCGGTCCATGAAAAGATGTCCTGGCAACGTATGCGAGGCATCCCGAGAGGTGATGGTGGGGAAGGAAGGAGGCCCGGAAGTCCACTCCGCCCCATAGGGCAGAGCAGTGAAGAAAAAGTCCCTGCCTGCCACGTTGGGCAGCCCGGATGAAGCCGGCAGCTCCAGAAAGTGAGTGACCTGCCTCCTGCATCACTCTGAATCCACGAACAGAGGGTCAGTGATTGCAGGCGGCCCCCACAGCATGTAAACATCTAGAAGATAACAACAGCTGCAACAGTGATCATGGGCGACACCCTAACCTCCCTCTAGGCCCTGGGGCCGCCCAGAAGATAATAACGGGCAGTGGTCTGTGACACTGATCGCGGCCACGGTATGACGCTGTTTCATCGCCTGCTGTTACATCGCCAGGCTTTTAACATGCACATTACATCGTATGTGCTCATCGATTTTTTTAGGGGGAAATGGGGAAAGGGCAAATAAGGGTTTGGGCGGGTGGGCAATAGTAAAAAATAAGTGTGGGTGGAGGGTTTGGGGGGCCCTCCCCAAAAAACAAAAAACAATGAGCACATTCGATGGAATGTGCACGTTTAAAGGCCTGGCGATGTAAAAGCAGGCGATGAATTCACATGGAACCGCGGCCACCCCCACGGCAAGGGGCTGCCCAGAAGATAACAGGCAGCAGTGATTGTGGCGGACCCTGGCACAGGGCGCCTAGAAACAGTTTGTGTGCACAGGACTGCGTGGTGAGTTTCAGTCCACACCGGAGGATCGGACTAGGGGAACAGCCATTATGTCATCCAGGGAAGGAAGACTTCAACCACCAGTAGGCTGCAGTGCCCCCTATGTGTTATATGTTCTATATGGTATTGTTTGCTGAATGTTTGGATGTATAGATTATGAGCATAATGTTTATAGTTATGTATATATTGCGCAAGTCAGTATTTAATTTGGGAGATTAGGATGGGGGTAATGAGGAATGGGTTAGAGATTAACAAAAAAAGAGGTGTTGATGATACCCTTCGTGAGGCAGTTAGGAGAAGCAGCGGCCTGCCAGAGGCAGCATTGAGGGAGGGACTCCACACTGTGCCATCTACTGGCCCCCCTCTGCAGTCAGTAGTGCCAGATAGGGCGTTGGAGTCTATTTCGTCAGGTTCAACCTATGGGTCTCCTCCAATCCCTCTAAGGACGGGTGAGCTGGCGAGGCAGATTCCCATAGAAAGAAATCACGCCAGGGGAGCCTATGAGGGGATTAGTGTTAGGATTGTTCGGCAAGGATATTTATGTGTTTTTTTAAATAAAGAGGGGTCCCCATTGGGATCCCTAAAAACTCAACTTTTGTAGCCGGTGTCTCATGAAGGAGCAAGGTAAGGACTCGGGGCATAGCCCATCTCCCGTTGAACAGCGTTTATATTTGCAGGTGCATGGCCCCTGTCTATCCAGCTGGTCTGGCAGTTGGGGGTGGTTTGTTCCGGTGGGGTCTGCCCCTGGCCTGGAGAAGGGATGTGCACCCCCTTGCCAGGGCCGGAAAACAGGGGCTAAATTCTGGGGGTGCAGTGGCCTCCAGAGACAGTGAATTTCTTTGGCAGGTCGAATGGTGTTTTGTTTGAGACTACTTTGTAGGTGACGCAGGCTGTCTTGAACATGTCCCGTGGTTGAATGCATCGCTAGTGCTGCTTTTTGAGGATGATGTCGAATTTTCTTAGTCTTGTGATATGGCGTGCTGCAGCATGCTGTATGGTTTTTAGATGTTGCCACCATCAAGATGGGAGATGACCGCGGCTTGGACAACTGGTCTGAAACTCGGGACAAGGTTGAAAGGCTTGTCTTTATGGAAGAGCGCAAGGTAGTAACATGCTGCTTGGGTCTTTGTGACGATTTCTGTTGGGTGAGAGGTCACATTCAGTGGTACACCCGAGTGATTTTGCACTGGGTTGAACCCTGAATCTATCATGCTTCATGTTAGTTAGTCAATTCTGTACTTGGGCATTCTTGGTTGATGTTTCCTAGGATAATTAATTTGATCTTTGTTGGGTTGAGATTCAGGTCCAAGCCTGACATCCAGGCCTGGAAGTAGAATAGGGCCCAGGGCCCAACATCAGTAACGGAGTACACACTGAGGTTGCTATTATCAGATCCCAGCTCGAGGATCCTTGCAGTCTTTAAGTGGTGAGCAAAAGGGGAATTAAATCTCCTCATGGTATAAATGCACCACAGACCTGCCAAAACAAGATGGCTGGATGTTTTAACGAGTGCTCCTGCGCCATTACTCCTGTAACTACGGACTCTGCCTCCACCACTTCCTATTCTCTGGTTGTCTGAAAGCTCTTCAGGAGTTAGAAATGCCCATCGTGTCCTATGAGAGGGGCTCATCCTCCATCCTGCAGCCACCAACAGTTAACAGCCTGCTTCATTCTTCGGGTGGACAGGAAGCTTTCCGGTGGAAATAGACTCGAGCTGCATTGCATGCAGCAGGTAAATTGCAGACTTCCCTAATCCTTTATATAACTTGGCAAGAAGGATGTCAACCCCAGGGCCCTTCCGACTATTCAATCTTTTAATCGCCACCTTGTGACAAATCAACTTCCGGGGTACCGGTGGTCCAAGGAAGAATATCGGTTTCTAAACCATCATTCAGCCCCAAACCTCTAGTACACCAGAAGGGATTCGGACAGATTGGAATAACAAGAAAACTATAAACCTGCTTGTCCAGTTTTGGTAACGTGGACGGAACAGCATGCTTATCTCTGAAAAGTCGTGGATCGTTGGTTAGTTGCAACACAGCGAAAATACAATTATTACCCAATGACAAAAGGGACTGTACAGTCAAGGCTGTGTACAAATATTTACTTTATTATTATCACAACCGACAGTTCTAGCAACACTACAAAATACAACCTACCCTGTATAGGAATGCAGAAGGCAGACAGTCACAAAGAAGGAAAAGGGATGCCCTGATACTGACAGGTGGGTATTTGGTATAGTTAATAATTGCAACTGTTCCACGTTAATTGGTTTAAGCACAAAGGGAGCAATGGGTAGTAAAATGTCTCTAGCGGCCTTTGGAGAAGGACCAGGGGGACAGAACCACAATGTACCTTGAGCTGTAGGAGTTCTTGGTGCTCAACAGAGTCGAGTCAGTTTCAGGGTGCTTTGCAGCTTCTGCGACAGAGATCAAGAGGGAGACAGCTGCAGGTATCTGGCAGCAGGCAGTTTGGTGAGTGAAGCTGGACGGACGGCTGCAGGCTGGCCTGCATGGTGGCCTCAGGGTCAGGAATCATTGTCACAGTGCTCGTCGGTGGTTCTGAAGCACTAGGCGAGGCGTCTCGGATGGCTTTAAGCAACTACGGCGTAACAACAGTCTAAACACAACCCACTCTCTCCTTCTCTCCCCACATCACAGAGCTTGCTCTGAAGGCCCACTACCAGCTGCACCTCCTCAGAGGTATTCTTCCTTTTCTCACTTTCCCCCAGAAACGGTATCTGGTCTTTCCATCGAAAGCCATACCATCGAATACCATACCATCGAAAATTATTAATTGAATTGCCTTTCCATCATAAAGCATATTCATTGAATAATTTTCGATGGTTAATTTCTATGTATAGGGTCAGTGTTAGGGTTAGGGTTAGGTTTAGAGTTAGATTAAGGGTTACATTAAGGGTTAGATTAGGGTTAGGGATTAGGGTTGGGGCTAGGGTTAGATTAAGGGTTAGGGTTGGGGCTAGGGTTAGATTAAGGGTTACATTAAGGGTTGGGTTAGTGTTAGGGTTAGGGTTGGGGCTAGGGTTAGATTAAGGGTTAGGTCAGGGGTTAGGATTGGGGCTAGGGTTTGGGGGTGGGTGTGGGGGTTGGGTGGCTGGGGAGGTATCTCCACACACACCCCATATTTAAAAAATAAAACGTTACAAGGAGCTGGCCAGTCCCAGTGCCGAAATATCAGCACTGGACAGATCCATGTAACGTTTTAATGTAGAAAATAAAAGCATCAAAATGCTTTCTTTTACATTTAAAAGTACATATCCTTTTGATGGAAATGTTTCGATGGATATGTACTTTTAATGTAAAATATAGAATGTCGATGCTTTTATTTTCGATGCATCGTTTTCGATGCAATGACTATAAATCCCTAGAAGCTCACTGTCTCCAGAACCCTGGTTCTCTCTAGGTCTCTAGGCTGGTCTACTGCAACAGCCTCTTTCTCAATATGCCTTCCTCTACTTTCCACCCTCTGCAGGTAATCCAGAACAGTACTGTGAGATTTGTCCTTGGCCTCAAGCCCAGGGACCGTATCGTTCCAGCCCTGAAATCTCTCCACTGGCTCCCGGTGGCTGCAAGGATCAAGTTCAAGACCCTATGCATTGTCCACAAGGCTTTATGGGGCTGGGGTACGCACTACATCCAACTTTCTCTACCAAAATAACTTCCTTCTCAAGCCCTTCGCTCAGCTACCTTGAACTCTCTGAGGGTCAGACGCTTTCGAAGGCAGTGAGTGTGGGTAGATCTCTCTCCTCTGCAGGTGCTCCTCCGGAATGGACTCCCTGCCCCTCTCAAACATAAGCCGGACCACCTGAAGTTCCGGAAGCAGCTTTAGACCTTCCCTTTCTCCTCTGCTTCTCTCTTTCCCCTGCTGACCTACTCATCTCCTGCGCTGACTGGTTGCTTGACTACCCCCAGAGTCCACTAGGTACCAGGCTCCTCCATGATCAGTCTACCCTGCACTTGCACAATCTGAATGACACAAGGCCTAGGAAGATAGTTTGTCGTGTCTTGTCTTCCCTCTGTCATCCCTCCCTGGTCTTGTCGCGCCTAGAAACACTTGTGTACAGGCGCGTTATAAATGACATATCATATCACCCTGGAAAGGAATTCCGAGGACAGACAGTCTCAAAGAAGGAAAAGGGATGCACTGTGGATACTGGCAGGAGGGTAGTCTGTTTAGTAAATAATCGCAACAATTTAAGGTTACTTAGTTTCAGCACAAAGGGAGCAATGGGTCATAAAATGTCTAGGCGCCTTCAGAGAAGGACCAGGGGGACAGAGCCAAAAGTACCTTGTGCTGTAGGATTTCTTGGTGCTCAACAGTGTCAAGTCGGTTTCATGGCGCTTTGCAGCTTCTGCGACAGAGTTCAAGACGGGAGACAGCTGTGGCTATCAGGCAGCAGTTCTTTGAGGGAAGCTGGGTGGACGGCTGCAGGCTGGCCAGCACAGTGGCTCTGGGTCAGGAATTGTTGTCGTAGTGCTAGTCAGCAGTCCTGAAGTACTGGTCGAGACGTCTTGGATGGCTTTAAGCGACTGCAGTGTAACTAGTCAGCGATGCAGTCGCTTGCAGCTCGATGGGCTCCAAAATGTCCTTTAAGGTGGACGTCGGTAGATGCTTGTCGATGCACTTCTGCTAGCTTCTTATCTGGGCTAGTCTAGTCCTTTAAGGCCGATGGCCCAAAACTGAGGAGTTTGTTGCAGGCAGCAGCCTTGTTTCGGGTTCAGAGACTCTCTGGCACCTGGCACTTCCCTCCTAGGAAGCTTGCTGCAGAGTCTAGCAGGGCCTGTGTTCTGGCTGGGTACCCGTGCTGGAGCTGCTAGAGGGTCCTCTGGATTCTGTATCTCCCTCTGTTTCTTGTGAGATATTTAGGGAAGGGAACTTGCTTCCCTGTTGGAGGTCCTGGCCCTTCCTTCACTGGCAGAAGATGTTAGGCAGATTGTACCTTCAGCCAGGGTTCAATGTTGATTTCTTCTTGCTACTCCTTGCAACGTCTTCAGATGATCTACCAAAAGAGGGGCTCAGTCCTCTTTTAAAGCCAAATGGACCACAGGGATTGGTGTAGGCTAAGCCTACCTCAATAGGTCCCCACCAACAATCTCCTGTATGTATGAGGTCATAACCAGAGTGCTTTGCAACAAAAAAGCTAAAGGGATGAACACATGTAATACTAAACTCCACCCATCTTCCTGTCTGTTGTGGATCAAAGGGCCCCTCTGATTAATGGAGCTCCCTGTGGTTCCTGATAAAAGTGGCGGGTCCCCCTTGAAGCTGGAGGCGAGAACAGACTTTCTGGCTCCGGCAAACCACATACTCCTACCATCTGAATGGAGTCCCCCCGCAGGAATGACTACTGTAAACACGCAGTCCCAGACATGACATTTCACTGTCAATCGATACTGAGGGCGGGAGCTGGATTCAGGTTGACACAGTACATATGAAAGGGTGTTGGGGTTTCCTGTCTCCTTTGTTAGCCTCTGCAACCAGGCCCCATATCGGCCTGTTTAAAGTACATGTTATGTGTATGCTAATCGCTGCCAAAGCTGAATGGCTGACAAAAAGAGCAGGGCAGATCCATGGAGCCTTAGTTAATTAGGCTGGCCATGGCAGGGGGAAGCTTTGGCCCTCCCCCTTCTGGAGATGCATTGTGTACTCCTTCTGTCAGTTCCCAACTAAACATGACAGGGGTGACAGCGCCTGTAGGCTGTGTCCACCCAGAGTGCATGGGTCTATGCATATGCCATGCGGTGTGCATAGCCAAATGTGTGCGGATTAGCCCCACACATTTTCCGGAGATTGCTGTATCATCATTCAATTTCATTTAAAATTTAAAAAAATGCCAAGGCGAGCGCACACCCACCATGCGAATAGTTGAATTCCTCACACACCTGCACCACTTCACAACTAATGGGTTCTTCCTCCATTGCAGTGCATTCACCCAGCTCTGGTACTAGGATCTTGTGAATCACCAAGGAATCAGTCACAGCATCAGAGGTGTAAAGTCTGCATTAGAAGTTCACAAATTCCTCCTTGGCCCACAACACTTCCCCAATCGATGCTCGGGGGACTGATATCCCACATTCACTTTACTTGCACCTAAACCTGTCTGCTGCTGCTCTCCCCTTGTGCAATGTAGTTCATTTGAAGTCTAAACAGGGTGTATTCGATCCTATCACTCAGCAGTTTATTAAGATCATATTTCATTTGATTCTAGCTCCCTTCTCAACTCGTCAGTCCTGGATAGCTAAAAGATGCGCCCTACGTGTTTGACATTCTGCCCCAGTCTCTCCTTTTCCCCCTCCTCTCTCTTCTTTTGCAATTTGTCACATACATCAGGTAATAATAATAACCAACCATTATTAGTATTATCTTATCTATGTGATAAATTGCGAAAGAAGAGAAAGGGAGTGGGAAGTGGAGAAACAGGCGGAATATCAATTACGCAGAGTGCATCCTAGTTTCCTATTATTACTATTACATCAGGAAGCCTTAGACGTAGCACTTGAAGGCCTGCCAAACTCTAGTTAATATGATATGATATGATATTGCGTTAATAACACGCCTATACACAAGTGTTTCGAGGCTCGACCTCTAATTTTCTGTTGATCCTTGTAAATTGGTCCATTTCCCCACTAAGTTGGCTATATTTTTGTCCAGAAGAAAGAAGCTGTTTGGGGTGCCAGTTGAAGGAGTTGGTCAGAGAGTCTCTCGTGGGAAGATCCATACACATTGATGCGTGATCTGTGGAGTCATGTGAAGACTAAAACACCCTCTTCGCCCATCTCTATGCTAATTTCTCTGCCTTTTCTGCTTGGAGGTGCGTCTCCTGAACGAGCTCAACATCGCATCCCATCGTATTCTTAGACAACATAGTGTTCTTGCTTTTTTTACAACAGTTAAGACCCTTCATGTTTCTTGTTACTAATTGCAGGTCCTTAGGACTCGAGGACTGGTGGCTCCTAAACATTGTGCCTAAGCGCATTTTGTCAGATATCACCGAATCAGCCGAAGGGCCCAAAGTGAACTACCCGAATCAACCCATACAACATTGACAGGAAATGCAGAAGTTCCATTTTGTTACCCAATCATCCCCCCTCCAAACCCCTAAGCACACCTCCAATGAAACCATGCAACTCGGAACCCCCACCCACCCCCCGCCCTCCAAATTCTCTAAAATCAAACTCCTGTAGTTAAAAGTCCACATCAAACAGAGGTATCAGGTAAATAAGCAATTGTACTGCAGAAAGCACTACACCAACACCCCTTCCAAGGAAGTTAAAAATGACTACTATAGGAGTTTTCAAAAGTACAAGACTCCCAACTATACAATCTGGTCATAGGCAAAGTAATCATATACCCTCAAAACGAAACTAAATGTGAATTGTGTTAGTCCCTTAATTGCGTAAATGTCCCACACAGTTCAAGCTAGACAGAATTGAAAGTACTGACAACTCTAGGGTGCATTTTGGGCTGATGAGCTGCTCCCAGCACTGTCCTCTGTAATTTGGGTCTCATCCCCCGTGTACCTGTCCTCTGTGTGCAGATGGCCATTTATCCGATCTAGTGGTGCGTCATCCTTTTGTGGTAATATGCAATATTATAATATGTATTATGATGAATGCCTCTCGCACCTGCAAAATCTAAGCCCCACAACCCTCACCTCATCCAACAAGGCCCAACAAAATAACCCAAAAGCTAACAGCAAGCCTTGGCGGGGAGGAGGAATATTGCCACAATGCACCCCATGGAGCATGCAAACAAACAGAACTCAATGTCATATTTATATAACATAGGCAAAGGCGTCTGAAGTAGTAGGCAATGTATTAACCTCTCAGCCCAGCAATGCATCAAGTCCATAGCTTGTTTGGGGTCAGCTGATGCCCTCATCTCCTCAGGAAAAAATATCTTCCGAGTTCCAGGTCTGGCGAGGATCTCTTTCAAGTTTTGCTCTCTAACTATCCTCGCTTTGACAAATGCCTTTCTTCTATTAGCAGGGTCACCTCAGGGTTTGGGAGGTGGGGTGGACATGCCCTACAGCTTCTAGCATGACTGTGATGCGGGTTATCACTGTAACTCCTCTGATAACACTAAACAGATAGGTTCTTCTTAGAGGAAGTCTGTTTAGGATGCTCTAGACCAGCTCTCCAGAGGCAAAGGATGGAGAGGTGCTACCTTCAAGACACTTGCTTGGGGAGTCAGGGGCAGCACAAACACAGATACAGTGACCAGGGAAGAGATCATAAAATGTGTTATAGCAAAAACAAACATGGGTAATCTTGGTGATGTGACCATAGTAACTGCAGTCTGTTACTGTACATCTGGCACTCCGGTGGGGGACTGCAAGCTTCCCCTTTTGATAATAACTTCACATAACAAAGATCCTGTCATGGCCCTTAGAGTTGGTTTCTACACCTGCAGCTCTCTTGTCCTTAATAAAATCCGCTCGCTCGCCCTTGGAACAGTTTGGTCCAAGAAAGTCTTGTGAAACGAGTTTGATATCAGTTCAATGTTCTGGGAGGTTGGTGAAATCATAGGCATGAGCCCGCACAATTCATCGCTGTTTTCAGGTATTTGGGTGGGACCTTATCCTCTGGTGGGTCAATCTAAGGGTAAGGCTGTGTGCTTTTGGCTGCAGTCCCAAAAGATGTGGTGTGCGCAGGAAGTTCAATTACTAAAGGCTGCAGGGCGATGGAGTTTTACAAATGACAAAAATAACAATCATTACTGATCAGAAACAAAAATATGATTTCCAGCTTATGTAAAATGGATGTTTGGGGCTCCACACACTCAAACCTTAATCCTCACAACCACCGTCTTCAGGAATGAATAAAAAGCTGACGGGCATGCCCTTCCCCTGCTCCCTGGATTCCCTCAAACATATTATTCAGTAGAAATTCTTCTGCAGACAACACTTTTCTGTCTAGGTTTATCACCCTCAATTCCTGCCAGAAACACTTCTTATATATCAGCTGAGTGAGCCACTCTAGGCTGAAAAGCCTTGCGCCTCATGCAGCATTTCCCAGATCAGAGCCGCCACTGACATATTGGCCCCAGAAAACCTCAATGACACCCAAGATACATAGGCTATGAATGTGACAATGTCCAAATGCATATGCAGGCATTTCACCTGCATCTTCCCTACGATTGTAGACCAGGAATCTGCCTGCCGTCTCTCCACCCAGACTTCTAGATCTCCTCTCCACCTTGCTCATTCTGCCTTGAATGTGAGCCACTTCCCTGACTGGCCAGTCGGCATGATTTTCATCTTTCCCTCGTCTTCAGATGCCTAGGTCAGCAGCACCTGGGATCTACTCTGTTTCCAGTGTGACAAAATGACCTCTGCTCTGCAGGTGTATGTGGATAAGTAGTGGCTAAACCACCCAGGCCCACACCTCTACAAACCTGCAGTGATCCCAATTATAAAAACAAAACAGGCACAGCTAAGAGATATACCTCCTTTGCTCTTTGTGGTAACAAGGGCCAAGGGAAGGCTATACTCCCAGAAGGGGTGTGAATATGATCCAGTAGCAACTCAAACAGCAAAGAATAAAAGCTCGAAAATAATGGAATGACCAATCAAAAGTTCTATAAAATATAGATATGTTACCAAACAAATCAATTGTACCAATAACTGTTAAAAAACTATAACAATTCTCACCTGTAAAGAAAAAACAGAGAAATGCAGAATGTTATGATACAGATATCTGAGTACTTAGCAAGGAGGAAAAACAAGCAAGAAATGCAACAAGGAATTTAAAAGGTATATGTTCTTAATGAAAGAAATGACTCAAAAGGGACTTACCAGTCGCTATGGCCCCAAATGTTGGACCACAGGGACAGGGTTAGTTCAAAGTACCGTATTCCAGGTCTAAACAGTTCTCCTGTGTCGAGCCAGACTTCAAGCTGTTTAGCCTGCTGGTCCAACTGGATTCAAAGGCAGCAATTCACATTGATCCTAGGCAGCGGGGTCAGCATCGAGTCGGATCTAGAAGGTTCTCTGTGCATTTGAAGGCAGTGTCGAGAGATACAGATCGAAGGGGTCACCAAGAGGGGTGTGATGATCAAGCATGGTTCAAAAATTATAAGTTACTCACCGTAGTGACTAACGAACTCCTAGTCCATAGTCCCCTTTCTTCCATACTGTATGGGCATCCCTCGCTAGGGATGGGAAACCTTTTTTACCAGAAAAAATTGTCTTCCCCTTTAAATTTAGATGCGCGCGGGGGTGACGCTCTCGGAGCAGCGCTCCTCTGACTCCGCCCACCGACACCACTCCTCGGCCCCCTTGACACGTCGAAAATATTATGATTGCCTAATGACACTGATGTTAACGGGGGAGGATGGTGGGATGTATGGAGGAAAGGGGACTATGCACTAGGAGTACTTTACTCCCTACGGTGAGTTACTTAAAATGACTCCTATGTCCTATCCCCTTTCCTCCATACTGTATGGGCGATTACAGCTGAATGCAGCCCTGAGGAGGAGTGTTGCCCCTCTTAAGAAAATAAGTTCTTTTCAACTGCCTGGCCAAATGCTGCATCCGACCTGGCACTGGCATCCAAGCAGTAGTGATTGCAAAAGGCCGATGGGGAAGCCCAAGTAGTCGCCTTACTGATCGTCTGCCATGGGACGTGTATTTGGAAAGCCGTGGGCTTGGCTCTGATGGCGTGGGCATGCATGTTTGCTGGCAACGGCTTTTACTGCCCCTCATACGTCTCCTTGATGGCCATAACTATCCACCTTGCTATGGAAGCCTTGGAGGCTTGACAGCCTGGTTTAGACTCGCCAAAAGTGATGAACAATGCATCCGATTTATGGAAGCTCTTTGTCTTGTACAGATAAAGTCTTAGAGCACACCTGACATTGCAATACCTTCTGAGCCTCATCCTTGGGATCCGCAAAGAATGTTGAGAGTACTATCTCCTCGTTAAGGTGAAAGGAAGAAACAACATTTGGGAGAAAGGCAGGGTGCGTCCTAAGCATCACCTTGTCCCGGTGACATGTGGTATAGGGCTCTGGCGCCACCAGAGCCTAAATTTCACTGATCCGGCGTGCTGACGTAAGGCCAATCAGCAACGCAATCTTAATGGTAACCAGCCTGATGTCTGCTGACGCCATGGATTTTAAGGGTTGGTGAGCCAGGGTGCCCAACACCATGTTAAGGTCCCAGATGGATGTGGACGTTTGACAGGAGGGTATAATCTGGTCAGACCCGCCAAGTGCCTTTTAACCACTGGATTGGAAGAGGAGAAGATGTCGTCTCCGGAATACTTGTAGGCCCCTATGGCCGCCAGATATGTACAGCAGGTGTCTAACTGCACACCTGAGTGAGCCAGATGTGCAGAGAAGGATAACGCATCGTCCAGGGAGAATATCAGCGGATCAATCTTGTTTGTCTTGGCCCAGTGGCAGAATCTGCTCCACTTGCTCCTGTACTGACTCCTGGTGGAGTCGCTTCTTGCCCCTTGTATGACAGCCAGGTTGTCCTGTGACAAGTGTAGATGCTACAGGGTGACCTGTTGAGGAACCAAGCTGTCAGGGCTAACTTCTGCAGAGCGGGGTGAACCACTGTGCCCCCCTGCTGGGAGAGTAAGTGGGCTGGACCCCGCAGGAGGTGTACTGGAGGTTGGTCCGACAGTCGGAGGAACTCCGAGAACTAAGGTCTCGCTGGCAACCCTGGCGCTATCAGAATGAGTCAAAGGCTCCACGACTCCCTGATCTTGCAGATGGCCCTGTAAATCAGTGAGAGTGGGAGGAAACGGAATGCCGCGCCACAGGAACTGCAACGCATCCCCCAGAGATCCCCTGCCTTGGCTGTTAGGCAGAATCCTGTGCAGTGCCCTTAGGGACCAGTACACACAATTAAGACTACAAGTGGTAATACAAGTTCACCTTTGGTACAAGCCTGTACTACTATGTTAAAGTGGTAGCAGTAGCAGAGCAGCCAGGCTTATCTCAAGAGTATATGAGCAGTAGCAGAGATTACACAAAGGGACCACAATTACTGTGACTCAAGCAAACACTGACTCAAGGTTTCAGGTCAAAAATATAAGTACATTTATTTTTAAACCATTTGTTATAAACACAACACTTCTATTAATTCAAAACGACACGTAAAATACACTACAACCAACCAATTCACTTGGTACAGTATAACTCAAGGTAAGTACCCTATGTTTTAACGGACCGGTGTTGCGAAACAAAAGACGTTACCGGGAATACATATGCGATCACTTTTTGACAGTAATGACAGTTCAGTCTTACTAAAGATACGCGTATCCGCAGCAAGAAATGTTACCGGGGCAAAAACACACTTAGCACCTGAGTTAACCAGAGAGAGTTGGGGGGGAAAAAAATCATAGGCAATACTTTTGTCAGGGCAGACAGAATTAGAGAACACTCGTTGACAGAAATTCAAGAGTCAATAGGCCAGAGCCAGTGTCAAGTGGAACGGAGTTCCTGTTGTCGAGGATCACACAGTCGGACAGTTCAAGATTCAACGTTGCCAGGAGTACTTAGATATTGTCAACAGAGGAAACAAAAGTTATAAGAAGGAGGGAAGACAAGAGCGAAGCCTTGGAGGAGGAAAGTGACTCACCCTAGCTCATCGAAACAGAACACAGTACCTTATTCAAGGAAGAAGCTGGTGCCACTGCAGTTGTTCCTGGTAGTTTCCTGCAGACCCACGGTTCCTGGAGCTTCAGCAAGAAGGACGTCTGGAGGGGTCTGCACCACACAGGGATGAAACCGGCAGCAGCGACGGTGAATAAAAGGTGCGCTCCTTAAAAACAGGAGAGGCTCTTCAGATGGCTATCCGGACCACTACAGCAGTGTGCAGCGATTTCGACCACGAAGAGGATCCTATGGCTGTGGAAGGTGAGCTGGTTTCCCCACCAGGCTCAAGGGAAGAAGACTTCGGACTGGATCTTCTCTGGTCGTCGAAGGGTAAATAGCTCAGGACTGCAGCAGGGCTTCACTGGGACGGGATAGTTGCAGCAGCCATTGCTTTCTCTGCTTCTCTTCGGTTCCTTGTAGTTCCAGTGGCGACTCTGACTTTCAGCCCAAGAGTCCTGCCTTTAATGCAAAAATTCCCCATTCACACAGCCTGGCTGTCAATCACGCAGCAGGGGGGTTGTCCAGCCCGGACAACCACCTCAGCCAATCATGGCAAAGTGCGATTTGGGTTTCCTAGGATACCCTGTGCAGGGGGTGACTACACCCCTCCCTCACATTCAGCCCACCTAGACACCCAGGCGCCTAGAGGAGGGCTTCTTGGCAGAAGCCCTCCAAAAGACAGTGAACAAAGAAGGCAAACCTGGTTTGCCGCGCAAAGTAAAACACAAGAAGGACTTTAACAAAAAGAAATGGCGAATAAACCCAACCGGAGCCAAAAGAAAGAGTATTTGGTCAAGCGGGTTTATGTTCGAGGCTAATATAATAGCCTAAAACAATACCATGTTTATATAGTATAATCGCGGAAGAAAAGTTAGGGTAGATACCACTGTCACCAGCCAAGTCTAAATGTTAAAAGAGCGAAACAATGCTCTAGGAGGTGCAGATAAAAAGGGCTAAGGATTAACCCTTCCCAGTACTCCGTGTAAGATGGGGTGTACGGGATCTGTGGTTATTTGACTAAATAAAGTAAATGGCAACTTTACCCTTTTCTGGGGGACTGTAGTCAGCCTCAGAAATGGAGTCGGTAGGAAGTCTAAGAGACAATCCTGTGTCACTGCACTGGAGGTGCTGTGTAACACACAAAAGAAGGGGGCTGCTGAAGTGGTGTACTCCAGAGTCCACAATCACAAAAACAGCCTTGTATCCCAAATTAGCCCCTGGAATGTTAAGAACTGAGTGGGGAGTAACTGCGACTTCTGGTGCTTGAACTGGAAAGGTGAAGGGGCACTTCTGGGATGATGCAACATTTAGCCGGTTCAAAGAGGGGAGCACAGAGGCTTGAGATCGAGTGAGCGCCAAAGGCAGCACGGGCAGATCCTTTTGGTTCGTATGAGGCGAACATGGTTTGAATATGGCTTGATTGGTTTGATGCAGCGAAAACAGGGATCCTAGTTTTTCTAGCCCTCAGAATGCTGTGAGACAGGGGGAGAGCTTTGAGGTTTTTCTCTCCCAGCCTATGGATGTTTAAAAGTAGAATGGTGCGTCCAGGTCCCCGCAAGAGGCACCCCCATGTACGCTGAGAGTGGGTAGAGAGAACAGCTTGCCTCTGCCTTGGAATAATCCTTCACCTCAATAGCTGGTGGCTTTGGAAAGATGAACTCTCCCAAAAGAGATTCAAATGAATTCTTTCTTGAGTACTAGTTGGTCCAAAAGTAAATAAAAGAAGGGGTGCAAACTCTCTCTGTTATAGGCACAAGACCCCATCAGATTGAATGAAAGCCAGCCTGCATTAAGGGGTCCAATTCCTGTCCTTGTGACAAGTGGTCTTTGCCTGGTTACATCATGCCTAAAATGTTTTGTACTAACGGAAGTGCAGGCGACAGGAAGGAAGAAGAGGTACAGAGAGAAACATGATGGTGGAATCCTTTCCAGCTGTGCTTAGCTCCCTCTGACTATACTAAGCCCACCCACTTCCCTGGCCCATAGCATCAAAGGCCCTCTGGTATGTTACACCCCGGAGTAAGACTAGTCCTTTTGTTTAGGATGTGCCCTTTGATTTCTGCTTCCCAGGACAGCTCCTGCTGGAGGGCTGTCCTACTGAAGAGAGGTGTTACCCAGCCTCACAAAGGATCCAAAGAGGTAGCCCCCCACAGCTATGGTCCTGCTAGTGCAGCAGAGACAGGCAGTCTACAGAAAATACACAAATCCTGCCCTTGCCTTCCTGAGCTCACATTGTTGGCATCTGATTGAATCAGATTAGATGTTGCTTTTAAGAATTATGTGAATTACCATCCACCATACCCCCACATGTATGGCTTATGTTTAAAGATTAAACTGCCACCAGGATGATAATACATCATAATTATGTGGTTCTGGAACAGAGGTTCAGGTTTAAATGCAGCCTCTGTGCTGAAGTGACTTTGCTGTCATCCCAGATGTCAAGAAGTCAGCTGTGACCTCTGTGCCACTGAAGAGAAGGTGCTGCAGATCAGGATACTGATGCACACTATGCTTTTCGCATGGAGTTTATGGAAAGGGGGGCCTGGTTAGTGGACCACTCTTTCTGAGATATAATTATCCACATCATTTAAAAATTGATAAAATGTAAAAAAAAAAAAAGCAGGCCTTTTACAACATTGCCAAATGACAATTCTTCACACTCTGGCATTATTAGATCTATTCTAAATGTGCATACCCGTAACTATGGTCTGAGTATCTGCGCATTGGACGGTAACAGCGCAAGTGCTGCGCTTGTTGATGGCAATTCCTGGCGATTATTCCATTACCTTGAAGTTGGATAACAAAAGCTACAAAGTATGTGCGTGCATGCACGCACTTGCATGCATTATTTAATATGGGAAGTCAGGAATAGTATTATTACTGTAGAAGAACATCCTGAATACGGCTACTGTGTACTACGAAATCCTATAGGACAAAAGTATAATTTATATAAAAAATCTTCTTTTTTTGTTTTTACTAAAGTACATTTGGTTGCAATGTAGCCTTTTACACTGGTACAGGATAAAAGAAAACCATGTACAAAATCTATAGTTAAGAACCAAACATAAAAAGGAGCTTTTTTTCTTTTTTAAGTAGGCCCATAAAATCTCATTAAAATAGGTGTGGCCAAATCATAAAATTCAATAACCAAATAAATTCTGTTTGTGTCCAAACTGAATTTACTGTATGCTTTCTCATAGTAGCTAACAAGCACCTCACATTGAGTCAGTACATGGCGGGGAGATTCAACATGTTTATAACAGAGTACACAGTGCATATTCTATCACTATGGGCAGGGCCTTGCGGTGGGCCTCTCAGCCCCCTCTCCAATGTAGAAGGCAGCACAGTCCACCCGTGTCCATTATTCACACGGCGGACTGTGCTGTCTCCTCTCTGCCCCTGCAATGATTTCGCTGTTTGTTGCGAAGCTGTTTGGCTCCGCAACAAACAGCAAAATAATGGGCGACAGCAGGGCTCAGAAGTGAGCTCTTCTGCCTCCCGTTATTCAGCTGACAACGTGTAAATGCTGAATGACAAGAGAGGACTCCTCTCCTGTCAGTCATTGTGTTCACGTTGCTGACGTTGTGTGAACATGCTGACTGATAGGAGTTCTCTCCTGTCAGACAGCATGTCCACGTGTCGGAGTGCATGGAAATAAGGTAAGTGTTTTTTATTTTAATTTAAATGTGTTTATATTTGTATTTAAATTAAATGAGTATGTATATGTGCATGAATGTGTGCTTGTATGTTGCTGTTTATGTTGGTGTCAATGCTGTGTTTGGTTTTATGTATGCGTGCATGCAAGGAGTTGTGACTGGTGGATGATTGCATGGGTGAAAGTGTTGAATGTGAATGTGTGTGCCAGCCCCCACCCCTACATTTAGCAGACCTGCGGGCCACTTAATTAAGGGGTGCGGTCATGTCGTCAGAGGTGCACCTAGCCTAAAATTTCGGGGGGGCGACGGAGTGGGTCTAACACTTCAAATGTTGGGAGAGGCACTAACCTCAGAGCCTGTGGGTGAAGGGCAAACTTACTTGTGTGGGCACATCTAACATCTTTCCACATTTGAATGAGACTATTCTGGTGATGCTTCAAGCAGCTAACTCTTGCCTTCATTTCTGAAACGTCACCCTTAAGGACTACTGTGAGAATGAGATGTCTCATGTCAACACTTCCCTTCTAATCTCCCCTGGCATGCAAGTGCTTACCCCACATCTCAATTTCAATTACCTAAAAATGTATGTTTATGAATGCAGGTGCTAACAGTGAAATATTTTATGTTAGTAATTGCAGGGCCTTTGTTAACAGTGAAGCTCTGCCCCCATGCTGGCAGTCTTATGACACAGACACCTAATGATAATCTGCAGCTTTTAACCACCTCATCCATCTGTCACTGTCTATAATGTGTGTTTTAATGTGCACACAGGGGCAGGGTGCTCCTTAATGCTGTCGTCATGCACCACATGCCGTCATGCCATCCTATATATATTTATGCATATGATACAAAAGTTAGTCTGGCATAAACCTTTCTTCAGTAGAGAAATATAACTTTGCTGTAGTGGATTTGCAGTTGTAGTAACAAACCATATTTGGGTTCCTCCACACAAACTCAAGGGAAGATTTCTCGAGTCCCCTGTTTGTGAAGGTGACGCTGCTGTCCCAGTGCATAAAATCAAAAAGAGGCCTCACCAAATGTTTTGCCCCTGGCCTCACCACATTGTGTGACAGCCCTGACTATGGGGGATGCCCAGCCATGCCCCAGTAATTACCAGAACCGGAAGAATCTGTGTCCGCAGTCCAAGGAAAAATCGAGTAGCAGTTTGAATAGGTGTGACTTGGAGGCTCCGAGTACAAACGCTTGCTGGGAATACTAGACAAATTCTACAGAGTAGCTAGATGGGTCAGTGCCGTGCGTTATTAAATATCGGAAGTCAGGTACAGTATTAACACTGAATAATGCAACTGTGTTCTTATTAAATTCGTACGAAATCCTATTGGCCAAAAGTATGATCTTAACATCGTATAAGACTTTAAAATCAGTGGGCATTTATGCATGCGTTGCTTGATGAGAGAGCAGTAGTATATTCGGGGCTATAATTCTGCTTATAAAGATGTGAACGTTCCAACAGATGATACTAACGGTTAATCATGTTTTGCTTTCCCTGCACCGGAGCACATTATTTGCTCACTCCTGCCGCCATCTTGGTGATGGGCTAGTAAGTTCATAGTACCAGCAGCGCGTCTCTGCTAGAAGCATTGCATGTACGCCGTTTGCGGGTTGTGAGATAAAATACCTTGCCATGGAGAGTGGCTTCGGGGGATGTTAAAAGGCCCGACAAGTGAACTAACAGTAGGGGAGCTGATTACAGTGACTGCCTTACTGCTTCCCCGCGTTGTCAATCACGCCGTAATGTTTCCAGAAGTGAAAAGTCAATGCGTAGTTGTTTAATTTGACATGACTCCCGGCTGCGAAAGTGCATGCGCCGGAGGGGACAGTTAAGTAGCTCTGCTCCATGTCAGCCTGTCTCGCTCCACCTGCTGCACTAAACGCTTTCCTGATGAGCGATAGATTTGTTTAAATACCAGGATAATTGCCAGCTCCGGCGGCCATCTCTTGTAAGGCCGTGTAGTACATCTGTGTTAGCAGTCGCCTCCGGCGATTGAAGGCTTGTGCACTGAGCGCGGTGATATGTATGTTCCTGGCTTTCAAAGGCAACAGTTGCGGGCGCAAGCGAGCCACCGGAAGAGCAAAACCGAATCCCTCGATGTAATCGCAAACGCTCTTTGCCGTCACCTCCATGCTTTCTTGTTTTCCAGAGCCATAGAATACGGCTCTTATACGCAGGCTTACAGGGCAAAGCCCGAACCGAAAACACAAAATGCGAGTGTGGGCCAGTCTTTTGGGTCAAAGTGGGCCCGTTTGATAAGTTACTTCACCATGCGGCTAGTAGTTTTGGCCACTTAGCGTGGGCACTCAGCGCCTTGCCTTCCCCCCCCCCCCCCTTTACCCGCCCCTTCTTACCCCCCCCCTCTCTCCGCATCAGTCATCCCATGCAGGCGGAAGTAAAATTGACACGACACCAGTTTGGGTTGGAAGGTAAACATGCCTCAGCAGCTTTATTTGCATAAAGTCTTGGAGTTATCTTACAGGCGATCCGTAATTCACCGTCACCGATACACTATTCCGAGTGCGGCTACCTAGGGCTTTCCCCCCTCCCCCCCCCCCAATCGTACTCGTCCGGTGGACGCCTCGGATTGAGCCCGGCCCTGGCTATCCACCTCTCTCTACCCCGGCCGTTGTTGCAGTCAATTTTTTGTGCCCCCCATTTCACCCTGCCCCTTGCTAGGTCTTGTAGCGGGTGCCCGACCCCCCGCACACTTGCCCCGTGTCCTAATCGGGCTCTAGCTAAAACCGGCAGCCACGCGGTGCCTCGCTAATGTTCAGGTTCCTATACCGGCACCACCACAAGTGCCCTTACAATTTCCTATACCGGCACCACCACAAGTGCCCTTACAATTTCCTATACCGGCACCACCACAAGTGCCCTTACAATTTATTTACGTATCCGTATTTGGGCCGGCACCGCCCTCCGATGCCGGCCCCCACTTTCTGCCTGCCTAGTTGGCCGTCGGTTGCGACGTCCATCTAACCTTTTCTTACCAAACTCTGCTCAGCCCCCCCTACGCCTTCGTGTTGTTCCGGTTATTGGCATCCTAGTCCTACCCCCGCTATGCCAAACCCCCCCCCCAGGTCTCCCTGCTGTGTCCCCGAGCCCCCAGAAACATCGGAATTCCCTCTCACTCAAGGCGCCCCCCCTCCAACTGCAGCCTTAGCAGGTGTCCTCCCCCCCTTGGCTGGTGTCATATCTCTTCCAGATTCCCTGTCCCTCGTACTGTCTTCCTTTCCCAACTGTCTCCCCCATTCCCCCGGTCCCCTTATGCTGCGCCCCGCCAGGCCCCCTCTTTCCTGTCCTTGCTGGCCCTCCTTGTCCGAGCTCCCCCCGCCCCCGTTGCTCCTACCTTTCTTCCTCCCTCCTCCAGCTCCCCCCCTCTTGCCCCTCCCCCTTCGTGACGACTTACCCCTGCTGTAATTTTTTGGTCCCGGTAGCATACCCCCCTGTATTCTCCTCTTGTTCCCCTCCAACCAGCTTCACTTGCTGCCCTCTTTTTGTTTGTTGTTCGTTCCCTCCCCCCCCGCAATTTGGGTCTTGGAATTGCCTCCCAAGTCCCCTACATCCCTCCCCTTTTTCCCCAGGGCCTCCCCCAAGCCTATTGCTCTTGGGGCGCCGTGCATCTAAACTCTTGGCTGCTCGTTCCCCTGTGGGTCTGCTGGCAGTGCTTCGTAAAGGGATCGCAATGTAACTCCGCTGGGCGACCTGTAAGACAAAAGAGAACATTATTCGCATACTTTTTATCGGGAGGGTGGGTGGGAAAACGAACGCAGCTCCGGCGAGACGGGAAACCGAGGGAGGATGTGTGAATGCTCACACAAGTCCGGGCTTTTATGCCCGGCTTCTCCCCGGTTTCCCGCCCTGCACCCAAAGCTTTCGCGCCCTGCCGGGGGGCGGGCCGCCGCCTTGCGTCATCCTCCGCTACAGGCGTGGGGGGAGGGGAAGGGCGGCCTGTACCGCCCCCACTAAGGGGCGGCGCCCGCCATGCCAGCTTTCGCTGGCGCGTTCGCCCGCCGTAGCGTGGGCACTCAGCGCCTTGCCTTCCCCCCCCCTTTACCCGCCCCTTCTTACCCCCCCCCCTCTCTCCGCATCAGTCATCCCATGCAGGCGGAAGTAAAATTGACACGACACCAGTTTGGGTTGGAAGGTAAACATGCCTCAGCAGCTTTATTTGCATAAAGTCTTGGAGTTATCTTACAGGCGATCCGTAATTCACCGTCACCGATACACTATTCCGAGTGCGGCTACCTAGGGCTTTCCCCCCTCCCCCCCCCAATCGTACTCGTCCGGTGGACGCCTCGGATTGAGCCCGGCCCTGGCTATCCACCTCTCTCTACCCCGGCCGTTGTTGCAGTCAATTTTTTGTGCCCCCCATTTCACCCTGCCCCTTGCTAGGTCTTGTAGCGGGTGCCCGACCCCCCGCACACTTGCCCCGTGTCCTAATCGGGCTCTAGCTAAAACCGGCAGCCACGCGGTGCCTCGCTAATGTTCAGGTTCCTATACCGGCACCACCACAAGTGCCCTTACAATTTCCTATACCGGCACCACCACAAGTGCCCTTACAATTTCCTATACCGGCACCACCACAAGTGCCCTTACAATTTATTTACGTATCCGTATTTGGGCCGGCACCGCCCTCCGATGCCGGCCCCCACTTTCTGCCTGCCTAGTTGGCCGTCGCTTGCGACGTCCATCTAACCTTTTCTTACCAAACTCTGCTCAGCCCCCCCTACGCCTTCGCGTTGTTCCGGTTATTGGCATCCTAGTCCTACCCCCGCTATGCCAAACCCCCCCCCCAGGTCTCCCTGCTGTGTCCCCAAGCCCCCAGAAACATCGGAATTCCCTCTCACTCAAGGCGCCCCTCCCCCTCCAACTGCAGCCTTAGCAGGTGTCCTCCCCCCCTTGGCTGGTTTCATATCTCTTCCAGATTCCCTGTCCCTCGTACTGTCTTCCTTTCCCAACTGTCTCCCCCATTCCCCCGGTCCCCTTATGCTGCGCCCCGCCAGGCCCCCTCTTTCCTGTCCTTGCTGGCCCTCCTTGTCCGAGCTCCCCCCGCCCCCGATGCTCCTACCTTTCTTCCTCCCTCCTCCAGCTCCCCCCCTCTTGCCCCTCCCCCTTCGTGACGACTTACCCCTGCTGTAATTTTTTGGTCCCGGTAGCATACCCCCCCGTATTCTC
Organism: Ambystoma mexicanum; assembly: GCF_040938575.1. Classification (NCBI taxonomy): domain Eukaryota; kingdom Metazoa; phylum Chordata; class Amphibia; order Caudata; family Ambystomatidae; genus Ambystoma; species Ambystoma mexicanum. The sequence continues at coordinate 1,142,855,072 of NC_090935.1, read as the reverse complement.
CTCTTGTTCCCCTCCAACCAGCTTCACTTGCTGCCCTCTTTTTGTTTGTTGTTCGTTCCCTCCCCCCCCCCGCAATTTGGGTCTTGGAATTGCCTCCCAAGTCCCCTACATCCCTCCCCTTTTTCCCCAGGGCCTCCCCCAAGCCTATTGCTCTTGGGGTGCCGTGCATCTAAACTCTTGGCTGCTCGTTCCCCTGTGGGTCTGCTGGCAGTGCTTTGTTTCAGGGATTGGCCTGTGATTCCTCCAAGACTCTCTGCTGGCTGCCGGCGGCAGAGAGTTCCCCCCCCCCAGCTTGCTTCCACAGGGCACTCCCTGTATTTTAATGGCTGGCATCCTGGGAGGTGCCCCCCCCCCACTCGGGCCTCTCATACACATCCCGCATGTTGAAGTGCCGTCATCCATTCCAATGACATCAAAGCAGTGCCCACCTCGGACAGGTGGGTCCCGTCCCCTTCAAAATACCCTGGTACTTTTAAAGTGATGAGGGGATGGCGAATCCAAATCATCCCCCTGCCTTTCAGAAAACCGCCCATGCGATTATTTGTTTAGCGCCTTGCTTCTTCTAGGCGCCGTGGCGCAATGCCCCCTTCCACTCCTGTCTTGTGATTATCTCCGACCACATCACCTCGCGACCCCCTGAGCCCACTCCCCATCCTATGAAGAGGCTTCGCAATAGTTCTGACAGGTCCTTCCTTCCTTTGTCACCAAATCGTTGCCCCCTATATGTAACAATACGATATCAGGCCAGGGGTTTTCCCTTGCCGCCTGTTCCAAAGTTCCCCATACGGATGAGACCTTCAAGCCAGCCTTGGAGATCCAACTGATCTGTGTGTTCCGTATTCCCAAGTTCCCGTCCCTAAACGCCTGCCGTGCTCTGGCCGCTGCACGGGCCACGAAGGAGTGCCCCACGACCCAAACCCTGGTTGCTTCTGAGGAGACATGACAGATCGTGTTAGCATATGTATACTGACTGATGTCCTTCCCCCCCTTTGCTGCCCTCGGCCCCCCCGCTCCCCCCTTGATTCCTTCCATTAGCGCACGTATAATATGTATTTATCCTATGCCCATCTCCCCAATTTCTTTACCATGTCCTCCCCCGGACCTTCCCTGCTTGCTGTTGTAGCTGCTACTCCACTCACCAGGTCCCCATATTTTTTTTTTTTTTTTTTTTTTTTTTGTCCCGCCAAACCCCCCCCCTCCCTGCCGTTTCTGCCCCTCCATCTCCTAGCTCCATTTCCCCCCAGAGGCAGACTTCCCAGCCCTGTTCTTCCGTACCCCGTCTCCTGTCCCCCAGCTTTTGGTCCTTGCCCCCCCCCCCTTATTCCTTGGGGCTGGCGTCCTCCCACCTGTTCCCTCTATTTGCCTAGCCGCACTATCTGGGATCCTCCACCTCCCTCCCCCTCATGCCCCCCTCCTTTCGTGCAGGCTTCCCCTTGCTGAATTTTTCACCGTTACCCTCCATTTGTTATATAATGCTACTTTGTGATGCTTAACTGGTTGGTTTAATTGAACTATATTGCCCTGCAGATCATGCTTCAATGTGGTATTTGTGTTCTTACCCTTGCCCCCCCCCCAATTCCCGGTGTCTGGTTCTGTACCCCTTAATACTGTGCCCCCTTACTCCCTGTTTCGCCGGGCCGAGCACCCCAATCCCCAGCCACTCTGCACGGGTGAGGGGGCTCGAAGCGAATGTGTGGTGCTCCGTGTGGTCTTGCTCCCCACACTGGTCAAAACAATTAGCCGCACAGTGAAGTAACTCGTCATCAGTGCCATGGAAGTGGTTTAAAGTTGAATTCATATATGAAGAAATTGCGCTGTTTTTAAATATTATTTAGTATATCTCCTTTGGTTGGAGGTCAACTTAATTCAGTCTTCACACTTACCCGCAAGGCATTGCAAGCTCCTTGTCCCCCCACCTCTTACCCTCGTCTTCCCCTATGACATAACATTTGCCTACCCTACAACGCCACGCGCCCCCTGAATGAGCTCCATGACAGGTAATTCACCACAAGCCCTGCGCCGCGCTGAGTTTGAACATTCTGGTCTCCCAGCCGACAAGGTGCCAGACAGCAGCGCAGAAAACTACCTACCCTCTTCCACCGCACGCATGATCGTCGTTCCCTCGCATGATACCCCGTTCCATCCTGCCCAACCAATCGTTTTATATAAGTTCCGCACCCCCCGCGCTTCCCCGGCGACCCCATACTGATTGTCGGATCCAACGTGCCTGATGCGGCCCGTGATATTACCCTAGACACCGAAAGGAGAGAAGTCCCCATGCACACACAGGGAAAGCAGGGGCAGCCTCATCAACTCGGTCCCTAATGTTTACCTCCATGCGTTACCTTTCCTTATTTAATACATGCGAACACCCGTGACTCCCACTTAAGGGCAGAGGGGCGCTATCACTCCCATCCTCACTCCTAAGTACTCCCGGAGCCCCTTTCCCACGGCAGTTTTAAACAAGTGCTAGTCACTGGTGCGCCCATGGTGGCCTCGTCGCCAAATGGGGCCTGCCATGCAAGCAACATTACCATCAAAATACCTGCATTGCGGCCATGAACCGCCGTGGCCGCAAGAGGGGCATGCCCTCCAAGCAACTGTGTCATAACGGCCCCCCTCGTAATACCCCCCCGCCGCCCGCCACCCCCCGCCTACGCCCCGAAGCCTGGTCCCGCATGCGCCAACCAACGCCTCCACCCGGGGAGCCCCCCCCATAGGGGAACACACGCCCCCACTCCCTGCACATGAGGTAGCCCCCTCCTGATACCCCGCGCGCCACACCCCAACCCGAACCCCCGGTCCCGCAAGAGCCCCCCAGTCCCTCCCCGACCCCCCCACTCGGACAACACCCTTGAACGAGCAACTCCGCCACCCACCCCCGCCATGGGGTCTTGCGGCAGCGCCACCCACCCGGGGAAGGCCACCCAGGCAAAGGCGCCGAACTGGGGGGGGTCTGCCGTGTTGCTTGTGTGGTTCTACAACCCCTCCTACGGCAATACCCAAATTTTAACTCCTTATTGACATGTAACCAATGATTCAACCATGATGATTTGGCACTCTTGTGACACTATGCACCCACGGAAATATGTGCGCTGCCCAACAGTACAGGGAATGTAACCAACCGTTACAGATATGGGCCCGAAGGCAGGATTTGAACCCAGGTCTACCATGCTGCGCCGCACCATTTGTACACCACGCCAACAGTGCAGGGAATGTAACCAACCGTTACAGATGTGGGCCCGAAGGCAGGATATGGACCCAGGTCTACCATGCTGCGCCGCAGCATTTGTCCACCACGCCACTGCTTTAATGATAATACGGCATTTGAATGACGCTACGAACCCTCAGGTATTTGCTTGTGGTGCGCATTGCTCATTTATCGAGCTCGGCGTATGCCTCCCCCCCCCTGGGATTTGGACCTGCGTTAGCATGCTCTGCCCGGATATCAAGAGCGATCGACCGGCTCCTGTTTACCCCTGCTATTCAATGAAAGGACCCATGCAGCTACCGAACAGACCCGATACCATGTGGCTTCCGAATTGAACGCGGCACCGCACCTTAACTACACGAGCCGGCCATGTGAGGCCTCCTCCTTACCCTGATGCACGTGGGAAATAAGCCCCTGGGGTGCATAATTGTGGCACGGCGGCCAAAACAGACAAAATCATGCCCACTATACACCTTCCAGTGTGACACACGGGGCACATTGCGGCCCTGTTGCATGCCTGTGGCGCTAATAATTACTGCAGCACTTATGAAACCAAAATTGCGGCGCGCCCTTTTAAATAAACACAAAACAACATTCCCGCGATGCTCCGCACCTAGTACTCGAACTCAGGTCTCCCGCATTACCAGTACAAGCCCTTTCCGCTTGCGCCACTGGCGGCTGCGTTAAACCAACATCAATTGGGTCCTATAAATCAGCTTTACGCGCACGACTCACAGAAGCCTGCATGATGGCCCTAATGTAAACAGAAAGCCGTGAAACGCTTTGCTAAACATACATTTCGGACACACGCGGCACGGAGGCCCTGATAATACAGCTGTCCCAGTACCACCGAAAATGCCACAACTTACTTTGTGTATAATATTTCTATGTGGACCCACGAGGCACAGCGGCCCCGGTACCAATCAACCTCAAAGTCAGGGGCCAGCGCGAACCCACAGCTCCCCACACACAAGCCCCAAGAATTGCCGCCCGCGCCGGCGATATCGGCTCCGCCATTTCGCGCTCCCCAAATGCATTCCCCTACCGCGATGTGCCCCCTCCCACCTGTATGCCTTCCTCCTTGCGAACCCCCCCCCCGCCCCCTCCTCCTGCCCTACCCCAGCGCCTTCATGGCCACCACCGTGTGCATAATGTTATTGGGACTACTAGTGGGGCTGTGAGCCTACTGGGTGCCCGCGGATGCAAAAGTTAGAGTTTGTCCCGCCGCCGGGATTCGAACCTGCGTTAGCAGGCTCTACACGGATGTCAAAGCGAGCGCTCTGCTCGCTGTGCCACTCGACCAGCTCCTGCAAATTCTGGCTCGCAGGACAGACCAACGGGGCTATACCAAAACCAGAAATACTATGGGTTTAAAATAGACGCGGCGCGGCGCCTTCTATAAAGGAGCCACCCATGTAAGGCACACGGACGGACGGCGGCCCTGTTGACCTCCCAGCAGTTCGGAGGCCATCTTATAAACCGACACCACCTGAAAATAGTGCTAGAATTAAACGCGGCCACACACAAGAGGCACCACAATGCGGAACGGCGTCCGCTAACTACAGAAAATGGCCCTCTCCCCCCCAGAACCGGGGCCGACATCGTCTCCACTCGCTCCCCCCCACCACAACGCCGCGAACATATATCCCCAGTGCCTACCTCCAACGTTTGCTCCTCGAACCGACCGCTGCAGCACCGGGAACTTCCTCGAACTCGTACACGACCTCCTGTACCGACGCGATACCCGTCCTCCTTCTGCCCACGCTAGAACGCCACCGTCACCACCTTCGACCCTGTCCCCAACCTCGCGACCACTGCAACGATGCGGAATGGCTGCCTGATACGGAACGAACGCTGCTCCGACTGGCTGCCTGCGACACGAAAAACGAACGCAGCTCCGGCGAGACGGGAAACCGAGGGAGGATGTGTGAATGCTCACACAAGTCCGGGCTTTTATGCCCGGCTTCTCCCCGGTTTCCCGCCCTGCACCCAAAGCTTTCGCGCCCTGCCGGGGGGCGGGCCCCCGCCTTGCGTCATCCTCCGCTACAGGCGTGGGGGGAGGGGAAGGGCGGCCTGTACCGCCCCCACTAAGGGGCGGCGCCCGCCATGCCAGCTTTCGCTGGCGCGTTCGTCCGCCGGTTACTTAATACCTGTTCTTTAAAATGCACAATTTGCATCACATTTTGACAAAACCTCTTCCTTGGGTACTACTCAAAAAGTCTGTCACAAAAAGAATTAATTGCCATTTAGCATAGGGTGACCAGATTTAAAAAGCAAAAAATCGGGACAGGGCAACTAACCTAAAAGTAGGACTAACCCTTGAAAGTGGCTGTGAAGGCACTACAGTAGCAGTTGGAGGAGAAGGGGGTTTAAGTGTTACTGTTCAAATAAACATATATTAATCACTAATTTATCACAAACTAACACTGTCTTTAGTTGTAAAATGTAGCATTTCTTCTGTGCATTCCTGTGTGCCAGCTATGAAGACCTACCAAAAACCGGGACAACTGCAATTTCCGATGGAAACATAATCTTGATAAGGGGGGTGGGGGGAGCAGAGCTCCAAATTCCGTAACAGTGCCGGCAAAACCGTGACGTCGAGTCACCCCAATTTAGCAACTGTGGGCCACTCTTTCGTTGGTGCCATAGACAGTGTTATGCCCCACTCCGACCGTGCATGGAAGCCATGTTTCACATTTTGTTTGCAGGCCTTTGTGAACTCGTCGAGAAAATCGAAATCATGCAGCGTAGATGTATTTGTTACTTTAAATACAAAAAACATACAGTAAATCATACGGACAACACAATTCTTCATCACAGTACGCTAGACGATTGACTGGATGCCTTTACGGAGTGCAGTCTTAACGTTGCCAAGAAAAAAAACCTGTCGCTCCCGGTGTAACAATTGATGGCTTTGAGCACAGTGGTGCCACGGGAAAGAAAGTATTTGGGATGCTTCTGTAATTTTAAAGGTCATTGCCAGAAGTGAATTTTAATTCAAGCCTCCTGCCGGGCTGCCAGCATTCTTCGTGCGAACTGCTTCAGAGCAGTGAATCTGCGTGCACAGAGCCAGGTGCGCGCACAGTTTCACTTGTCAATGAGTGCACCCGCAAGTGAAGCAGACGTGTGCCACGGGAAAGTCTGCTTCACTCGCGGGTGCACTGATTCGCAAGTCAAACTGCTGCAACAGATTCACTGCTTTGAAGAATGCTGTCAGGAGGCAATTATAAGCCTGGAAGTGTCATAGTGTGAGGAAATTACACAAGGTGTAGGTAAGTGTAGCTAGAAGCCCATCCCTCCCAATGTTGCCTTCAAATATATTGGAAAGCATCACCACGGAAACCAGGTAAGGTGGAAAAGATTAGGCCGTGAGCTTTATTACACAAACCATAATACATAAAATAAACAACAAGAACATTTGTTTTGGGTGACAATGGATCAGGTGAGCTGGGGCCCTGCTCCAATGAAGGGCTAACTCAAGGCTGATCCCTTTCGCCATCCTGGGGGGATAAACAGCCCCTCAGGCCCCCCCAAAGCTATCCTCTATGTGCAACTCCTTTCCACAAAAGTCCAGAAAATGTTCTTTGTAAAGTTCTCCATCCCCTCTATAGAGAGGTGGAACCCATCTTAGATGAAAAATTCGCTGTTGGCCAGAGAAATGGCACTCTGCCGGATGAATCTGATGCCGGTCTAGCTACAGAAATTACCTAAGGCCTTATTCAATTTCTTTCTGGATATTTCCACTGCTTTGTTGGATTCTGCCCCTTGCCAGACCTGCCTAGCAATTAAATCCGAGATCATGACCTCAGTCTCTCTCCAACACCCGGCAATACGATTGATTGAGATGCACATTTCCCTTAAGAGTGCCTTGCGGCCAAGCTGAGCCAAATCATTGCCCCCCAAGTGTATGATCAAGAATTCCGGAGTGGTGGCCCTAACACCCAAAAGGTCTGCTAATCTGTTGTGCAGGTCCCCCCATTTCATCCCTGGTGTGCCCCACCAAGAAGGGATAGTTCCTTGAAAATGGAGGCCATTGTGGGTGTCTTCCAGCCAGCGGCTTGTTCTTGTTACGAAAGAGTGCCCCACGATCCATGCTGATTTGTAAGAGGCGGGATCTGAGATAAAAATGACAAAGAAAAGAGGGGCGAGGGGTGTATCCGATAATGTTTCCTTATGTATCTTTTGAAAGCACCGTATCTTCACCCCGATGGCTTTCTCCTCGAGCCCCCCCATCCATGCTGAAGTAGCTGCCCCGATCCTAAATGAATGTGATCCAAATTCAGCCGGATCCCAACCCACTGCCCTGATTGCTTTCTTAAGCATGGTTTGCAGTTGAAACCTCCTGAGGGCCTTGCCATTCTTGTGTGTGAATAACTGCCCACCTGTTTGTGAGCGAATTTGGAGGAAAGCTCTGGTGGTGCATACAGGGCAGTATCTCTTGTCGTCAATGCAATAGAGGTTTAGGATTCTACCTTTGGCCAACTGATCAGTTTTAGATTTGTTCAGTTAGATGGCCATGCATACCTTACCCAGATTGATATCTGCCAGGGCCAGTCTCTCGTCAGATAGGTTGTTTTTGGCCACAATCTCGCTGACCCTGAAGGCCCCAAAGTAATTCAGTGTGAATTCAGCTGTGAATAAACTTATTTCATATTTGTTGGTGCAAACCCTGTGTAAATTATAGAAACAAACATTTTAATTTATTAAAATTCAATGGGCGCCTGGTGTCTCTCTCAACACCATTGCTCTGCTCACCATTTATTCTCCCACATCACGCCAAAACCTTTGGCCCTGGAAGCATCCGTGAATAGGACCCTCCTGTTGCTGTCATTCAAATGCATGCACCAAATGATTTTCACATTGAATTTTTTAAGAAATCTCGCCACATTTCCAGATCATTCCTTACATTAGCTCCTAACCTTATGTGGTGGCGTTCTTTCACTGCCCCTCTCATTTTCATCTCCAAGCTCCTGTGAAATATCCTTCCCTGTGGCATAACCCTTGTTGCAAAATTCAGTTTCCCTGCTAGTGATTGCATTTCTTTCAGTAATGCCTTGTCTCTGCTAAGCAGCTTCCTTATTCCCTCTAGCAGGCATGTCATTTTTTGTCGAGGCAACCTACAGTTCCCTTTGACAGAATCAATTTCTATCCTCAAAAATTCTAACACTTGAGTGGGTTTCACCGTCTTCTCCCCTGCTAATGGGATTCCTAAGGCTCCTATGATTTCCTCAAATTTCCCCAGAGCTGTTGCACATTGGGGTGTGCCTTCCAGGCCTGTGAACAGGATAATCGAGATAATGTACCACCTGTGCCCATGGGAGTTCCCTCTAGAGTGCCCAATGCAAAAAGGAACCAGCTTGCTCAAAATAGGAACATGAAATTCCGCAACACATGGGGAGACATTTGTCAAAGTAGAATTTGTTATAAAAATGAAACGAGAGCCAAGGGAAAGCACTCTAAAGCACAGGCTGACCCTGAATGCCGACTGTATGTCAGCCTTTGCCATCATTGCCTTCCTGCCTGTCAATTGTACCACACCCAGGGCTTCGTGGAAAGTGCTGTAGGCCACCGCAGAGTCAGTGGCGGATATTCCGTCATTCACTGAGCTGCTCTGCGGGTAAGATAGGTGGTGTATTAGCCTGAACTCCCCAGCCTCCTTCTTGGGGTCCAGGCCTAGGGGAGAGCATATGAACTCCTTGAAGGGGATCACCTCGAAAGGGCCCTCTACTCTCCCAAGTTCAATTTCCTTTTGGATTTTCTTCCTGACCATATCTGGGAAAGCATTGGTGGATTTTAAGTTGTTGGGGATGAGCTGAGAACGCTTCCCCTTGAAAAGGTATAATGTAAACCTCAATGAAACCCTTTTCAATGAAGGCGTCTGCGCTGGTGTCTGCGAAATGTTTAAACACTTGTGCCAATACCTCGAGATTAACCAGAGAAGCCCCAAACTTAAATCTAGTAGGTGTTTCTCCCTTCTGGGTTCTTGGGCTCAGAGCGGGTTGGTTGGCTCTGGTTGTGCATGTCCCGCTGCTGTGGTCCCCACCGCAATTGCTGCACTAATGTTTGAATTTACAGTCTTTACCCCAACTACAGAAACACTTTTCAAAATGCCAACAGTAGGCCGTGTTATTGCTCTTGTATGTTCTATGTGTTTGGGCTGCTGTTTGATTGGAACTTTGTTGACCATTCCTTTTCCCCCCTCGGGTGGGTTTTTCCGAAAGGGCTGCCTTTGCCTTTGTGTGATGTGGCGCTGCTATGTACTTTGTGGTTATTGCGACTTCTGCCCCCACCCTCTTTCTGGCTTTGATGATCGTGACCCTGCTTGCTGTCCTGACTGTTACCAGAAGTATTCGCCTTTGAAACGTAAAACATGTATAACTTAGGATCCTTCTCATCCAAGCCTAAGTCTGGGTATTTTTGCATTTGCTTCCTTAATTCCCTATCCTAGTTTAACCATGCGTCACCCCCAAATGTGTGGTATATCTCGAGGATCCTATGGTGTAAGCTATCAGTGCTGTCCCTTCTTTTGGGAATTTCTCAAGAATGTTATTGGACAGGATTTGAAAAGCGCCCTCCCAATTCTGCAAGGTCTTTTCAATTTTTGGTCTCTTGGCTCTCTCCTTCTCTTCTTCTTTTCTGTTCCTCTTTATTATGTCATACCCCATCTCCTCATATTCTAATAGCGAGAAATTTCGATAAACTGTTTCCTCCAAATTTTCTTTTTAATCTTACGCTTGATGTGCCATGCTATGGTCTTACTGATGCTCTTGGTGGTGTTTCCTGTGGTCCTCCTCCCAAACTTCATTGTGGCTAGTCCTGCTATCTCTTTACCCACCCCGGCCCAGGCCATAACCTGAACCCCTTCTCCCCTTCTCCCTCACTGCATGTGGCTGACTCTGACCCAGTGCTTTCCTCTTCGCAGCTGCTTGCTGCCCTCCTATTCCTTTTCCCCTTTTTACCCCGGATTTTCTGCATATTTAACAGTTATTCCAATATAGCACCCAATTCGGTTTGGACAGTACCTGTTTTGGCCATCCTTTTGCCACAAACTTCTGGTGTTGCCGGCATGCTGATGACACCCTGGCGTTTTCACTTCCAGGTCTGTGGCTCCTCTTCATCTTGTTCCTGCAAGCTTTATTCTCAATGCCTCCATTCTGCCCACTGCTTCTGCTTCTTTGGCCCATTCCAGAAGATGCTTCTCCTTAAGGCTGAGGTTATTTTCCATGACTGCTCTCCGGTCCGGTGTTATGTCCTGACCGTTTTGGTCTGCCTTTATTTGTTGCCTTTGAAAGTTAGGGTAAATACAGTAGGAGTCAATGGGCTTCCACTACCTGTCCCTGCCCTAACATCTATACCACAAGATAGACAGTAGTTATTTTATTAAAAAGGTTATTCCTAACTCTCAGTCCCTATTGCTGGCTATTTAGCCCTGTGTTGAAGTACCTCATCCACCAGGAGTGTGGTCCAACCGTCCCTAGATAGCAATGGTGTGGCGCCTACAATGCAGGTGTAGAAGTCCTTGCCCTTTCCTCTCTCACTACTTTCCTATATATAAATAATAAGGTGCACACTTATTGTTGGTCGGTTAACTTCTTTAATTTTTCTGCCTCCAATCCGTGTGTCTTATGATAACAACTGATTCGGCCGAATGGTCGGATACAGATTAAAATGAATGTGTATCTAACAATGGGGTTGTTTACTGTTAGATGAAGTTAAAATGATGGTCATCTCATCAAGGTGTGGTGGGTCTCGAAGTTTGGGTCATCAACCCCAAACTGCTTCAATTAGTCAACCGGTTTCAGTGGTTCTAATATTGGCCGCTTTCTTCAGGACAAGAGATACTACTATTGCATCCTGTATAAAAAAATTGTAAAAAGTTTTCTTCTAAGGTCTCCACATCTTGAGTATTTGGAGGGTATCCTCGGGTTTCCAACGGGCAAACCGGATACTGTCCCAATCCCTATAGGGATACAAAAAAGGACAACAGGGGTTTATCAGTCTTGGGGTGGTACTGTAACTTTATATCGTATACATGGGGTCTAGCCTATAGTAAATCAACAGTGAAAGGGGGGAAACTCCTTTACCTGTTGTTTGTATCGGATCTCTCTAATTTGCGGTTCTGTTGTCAGTTTTCATAAATTTGTTTAGTGTCTTACTGCATCGACAACCTGCAAGACAAAGTCTAAATTGTCATCTTTATAGGGACGGGCTAGGCTGGCCTCTAAAAGATTTGATGCTAACTGAGTGTCCATTACCTGCTGTGGGCAAGTCTGTTCTTTCCAGTTGTGTACATACTCTATGCAGCACTTGTGAATCAAACCTCTTTGCACTTTGCTGTCTGGTGTACCTGTAGGAGAAACAGTTTCTCATAAGTACTCTTATTGCAAAGGGTGATTCACTGTGGGTGCGTGTTAAGGGCGTGGTGTCCACTCTCCCCTCTGAAGTTAGCAAGTGTAGGGGATAGTGGGTGCTTTTATGCTGTAGATGGTTGTTCCATTAGCAGGATGAGGGCTCTGCTATACTTAAGATGTCTATAATGCTTCACGTGCTGGCACAAGTGCCGTAATCTTTCGTTTCAACTTGGGCTGGGAGTTGTATTCAAAGACATTAGTCTAGTGTGCAAGCTCTGCTCTGCTTCAGATGACTTATAATGCTAAGCGTCCTGGCTTTCATTAAATATGAAAGCGCGTATCTATATTAACGGTAGGTATTGTCTGCAGAGGAATTTTTCTGGCGTATCTTACCTCTTAGTTCGTTAATGCCATCTTGTCATTCTTTCTTTCCTGTTCGATTTGCAGTGTTTTCGACCGCCATCTTGTGTGGATCCCATATTTACATAAACCGGGTAACATGACGGAAGATTGAGTCCTAATGTTTTGTGTGTTTTTTCCAGGCATGTATAAAGATCGCGGCAACCGCTCTGTGGAAAGCTGTGTCTATAAACTTCACTCACATTTTTGTATAGTTTGATACTAATCCATGTTATAATAGAAACTCCAAAGTTTCATATTGAATGATAGGAATTGTAATTTCATATGAAGCGACAGTCCCAGATAAGATCAAATGATCATCTTGTTCGAACGTCAACACGGCTCAATGGTTGAATGGACCGGCGACATGTGCGGGGAGCACTATCAAATGTTCGCACAGTATGCTATAAGTAGTAATAGTTTGTAACTCCGCGTCTGGTAGATGGACTACAGAAAGCCCTATGCATCATGGGCGTTGTAGTTCACTACCTGCAATTTTCATGCAGTGTCCGTATTTTGATGTACTGAGTGGGTCAAGGCAGAGGCGGACACAGCCACTCTATCTTAAGTGCCGTTCAATCTAGAGTGCACGCTTTAGGGCTGCTCTAAGTGGCAATATTGTTTCCCGCACCAGTACTCACATGGGAGCATTTCATTCTGATGCGTCTGAACTTGGTGTCGATAGTCCAATAAGTGACACCATGGTGTATTAGGTGTCCAGGGCACAGGAACTGTGTGTCACATGTGTGCTGATGGGTAGATGGATCTCCCCTGACGGGATTAAATTTCGGAATGTTGGTAGAGCTCCTATGTGTTATAAAAGGATCAGGGAGCCAGAAAGGCCAGAGTATATGATCCTGGTCTGTCTCGGTCCTTTCTGTGTTAAACTGGTTTTACTGGACCGCCAATGCTTGCCGGCAGATTTCTTCGTTCAGACCATTCTTGTGGCTTTGAAGACTAAAAATTCACATTTGTTATCTTCTTAATAATAGTGCAGATATGTTTCCACCTCTTCTTGGTGTGGTTACTTCTTCTAATATAGTCCATCTTATTTCATTTTCTGAATGGCCCTTCATGATGTAGTGCTCCACTAGTGGAGCTGTACGTCGTTTGATCCTGATGTTGGATTTCTGTTCACAGATCCGTGTTTTTATGGTCCTGGATGTCATACTAATGTATCTCATGTTGCGAGGGCACTGAATTAGATACACTACATTTGTAGTGTTGCAATTAGTGAAATGCCTCTGTTCCCATGAATATTTCCAACCGATCATCTAATTGAAACAGTCTTTAGCTGATTCCGGCGCTCCTCACTGTGTCCGTATGCAGCAGAAGCAAGGCAGCGAAACTGAAGTCTATTACCCTTAGACTGTAAAGGGAAACGAATATGCACTATTGTCTGTTTAGACCTTAAGGTGTTTCACGCTCTGCATTCAAACATGACTATTTACTTATCAAAAAAAGAAATATTTTCACATAATGGTTTCAAGATCTTTTTCAATAATAAATTGGACCAAATAATTTTTCTATGGTTTTAGCCTTGATTTTATTCCAAACAGGAAATGTTTTTTTTCAAATTATAAATTGCATTCAAAATAAATACTGTTGCATCACAGAATTTAGCTTTTCCCAAAATGCATTTTCGATTGAAATCTGTTACTTCACAGTTTTGGTATCATTCAATTCAGTATTGTTGCTTCACAAATACAATTGTTTTTAAGTCTGTACCTTTTTTTATCTGAACCCTGTTGCTTCACAGTTTTGGTTCCATTCAATTCAGTATTGTTGCTTCACAAATACAATTGTTTTTGAGTTTTGTCTTTCAAGGTTTCTCTTTGTGGAATCCTAGAATATAATGATTCAATGTCCATGGTTACGATAAAGATATCCGGGTTGGCCATGGTTAGATTTTCAAGGTATGTAAGGACTGCTGTTGTGTCCTTCGTGTAGGAACGCATTTTACGGACCTCATTTTGCAAGAAGTCAGCAAATTGTGATAAAGGTTCCAGTATGGAGCCAATACCTGACACTATTGCTCTTCCTGGTGGTGGTGAAGTTCCTTTATGGATTTTCGGAAGTGCGTAGAAGGTAGGGCATGTGGAATGTTTAGGACACAGGAAGTCTGCTTCTTTTGCGCTGATATGGCCTTCTGCCTCTGCTTCTTCTATGATGGGATTGATCAAGTTTCTCAGTCTTTCTGTAGGATCACTTCCCAATTTCCGATATGTGTTGTTATCTTCGACCAAAGCGTTCACCATCTTTTCATTGTCTTTGCTGTTCATTATGACGATGGCGCCCCCTTTGTCAGCAGGTTTTATGATTATATCGACATTGGTTTGTAATTCCTTCAGGGCTTTTGTCTCCATCTTTGTCATGTTGTTGAAGAACATCTGTTCTTCCTTCTCGATAGATTCCAGTTTTTTCAGGATTATTATCTCAAAGGTCAATAACCTCACTGTAATTGCGTGTGGAGGTGGGTAGTACGTTGATTTATTATGTAGTTGAGTGACGTCTCGTGCTCCTTCATATGTGTTTTTTGAAAAATGTTGTTTCAACCGGATTTTTCTCATGAGCTGCGTCAACTCAATTCTGGTTTGAAAAGGGTCATGTGGTGCTGTGGGTACAAATGAAAGCCCTTTCTGGAGTACCTTTAGCTGTTCTTGTGTGAGCACCAAGCTGGAAAGGTTCACTACCAATGATTCTGTTCGGGGAGTCTCAGAGCCAGTTATCATTCTTGGGGGATGTTCTGTTCGTACCAGCCTCTCCCTCGGTTCCTGGTGACCCTGGGAGATTGCTCTTGCCACCACCCTCTTGGTCTGCCACAACCTCTTGGAGCCTGAAAACCCAGAGATTTGCCCCCTCTGTTCTGTTCCTGATCCTCGAAGCGGAGGGTTTTGTTGGTCCTTCCTGAGTCTTCGTCTGAACGCCCGCTTGAGAAGTTCCAGTTCCCTGGTCTTGGTCTGTTTTTAGGTTGATATTGTCTGCCTCTTGTGGAAAAGTTATTACTGGGGGCATTGCTATTTTTATCAGGTTCCTCATAATATTCATTGGTCATATATGGGTACTTTTTTTCATGCGAAAACGGAATGATATCCTTTTTCAGCTTGATAACTTTTTTGTTCAAGTTTAGTTCATTGAAGTCTTTAATTGCCGCATCTAATTCTGCCATATTCTTAAGGTAATCTCCTACTATCATTTTGGTTGCCAGAGCATCTTGTTTCAAAATTATCTTGTTCATGATTCTTTCAGACACAGTTTTGGCAGTGTTAATTATTAGAATGAGCCAATCTCTCGTGCATTTATTAGCTATAAATCTCCAGTCTTTCCTAAATTGCATTCTTTCAGAAAGATGTTTGGTTCGATTCTAATCATTAAACCATTAGGCGCAATATGCGCCCGTAAGTATTCTGTCATGATGGCTGCATGTAACTCAGTTCTTATGAGTTTTTTACTGAGGATTTCCAGTTCATTATATGCATCGCCCTTTGTAGCTATGGCGGCTTGTCGTTCGACCCCTAAAATAGAAGGATTAGCCAAGATCCCTTCTATCAGATCTTCTGCAAAGGCTAGATATGTGGCATCTGCCATTGTTGTTTAATATTGTGTCCCTTCTACTTAACTCGTGTCGGTGAAAATGCTCTAGACTGATCCCCGCCTCTGCCTTGACCCACTCAGTACATCAAAATACGGACACTACATGAAAATTGCAGGTAGTGAACTACAACGCCCATGATGCATAGGGCTTTCTGTAGACCATCTACCAGACGCGGAGTTACAAATTATTACTACTTACTTCTCCAGCATGGGGTCTGGCATGGATTCACATGCTCATGAATATTCCCCGTCGTCAGGCTGGGAATCCTCGGTAAAGAAAAAATCAGTATCAGTTTCGTTTCTGATCTGACTTTCATAGTAGTAACCAATCACTGATTTCTGCGTCATACTGACCACAGCCAATGACTGCCCTCTCCGTAAGCCCCGCCTCTGGCAGCCATCCTCAGATTTTTACCACACGTTCAAGTGTTGGGATCCTCGTGCTATTGCTCTCGAGCTTTAGTGCGTTTTCACGCTTTTTTCATAGGAAAATTACTCTCTTTTTCCGGTCAAAAGAGCCTCAAGCTCCACCGTTTCTATATCCGATCAACGGGGACCCGTGTCGGATTCTTCTACGCCCCTCAGGGTGAAGATTTCGTCGAGCCACGCTTTTGGAGGACTCCAGAACTTTCTCAGGCCCATCTCGGACATGGCCCAGGAGAAGGGAAGCTCGACGCCCGGAAAGCTGTTCAGGGTCTGCCCTGGATGCAAGCTTCAGAATGTCTTTAAGGAGGTCGAACACTCCCTTTGCCTTTACTGCCTACATGAGGACAAGACGCACGTGGAGAAGGACTGTGCGTTTTGCGGCAATATGTTGGAGCGGACCATGAAGGACCGCCATCAACGTCTCGCCAACTGGCTGGAAGGAAAGAGCCCGTCAGGCGAGAAGAAGAAGTCCGAGCGGTCTTCTAAGACTTTTGAGGGCGCCCCAGCGACGGGGGTCCAACAGAAGGCCAAGCACCGCGAGTCCGCTGGCACCGGGAGCGCCGAACGGTCAGGCTCTACGGGCGCCAGGCAGGGCGCATCCTCCCCGGCGCCATCAACCACGAGCCAACGCTCTGGCTCGGGTAAGAGGAAGGCCGAGCACCCGGCGAAGCTCCTGGAGAGACCCCGGTCGAGCTCGAAGGCCCCATCGGAGGGGGAGCGAGGCGGTGACCCTCCCCCCAAGGAGAAGGCGGTGAGCGCACCTAAGGTGGTGAAAGCCTTAATCCACCCGGCCAAGGCCTCTATCGAGACAGTTGCGGCGGCCCTGGCTCAGCCTGTGGAGGCTACACCAGTGGTGGCGACCTCGGGGCCGAGAGTCTCCCTGCCACCGCGGAGGGAGTCCTCTTTCATGCCCATCGACAGGACCCCCGTGAAACCTCCGACGGAGAAGAAAAAGGGGGGGCAGGAGGTCGTCGTGGATTCGGCCTCAACCTCTGAGGAGGAGCTGATCGAAGTCTTAAGCCACAGCGTTGGCGTGGAAGAAGACCAGCCCGTCGGGAGGGACCCCGACGTAGGAGACGACGAGAACGTCGAGGGTGCCGACGGGGCTCCTGACCGCCCGTGGCACTCCCCTCAACCAGTGCCGCAAGACAACTCGGTGGCCATTTTGTTGGCTATACAGTCCTTATGCTCGGAGATAAGGACGAGACTGCCGTTACCACCAATGGAGAAACCGCTCCCGTCGGGGGACCCGGAGCCAGGCCCTTCTGGGAGCCCTCGCCCTAAGAGAAGAAGGATTCATCCTCCACCTCCTTTTCAGCCATCGCGCCCTGTTCAGCCCTCCTCCCCGTCCACGACACGTGGGGATGATACGGGGACTGACACGGCCGCAACGGGTACAGACGACGAGGTTTACGACGAGGATCTCCCGTCGTCACCTCCCACCCGGGCTTCCCCGCCCGACGAGATTGGATCGTTTCACTCCATGATCGCCAGGGCATCCGAGCTTTTCCAGCTCTGCCCGGAAGAGAAGAAGAAGGAAGGTTTCCTTTATCAACGGTGCGAGACCAAGAGGAAGACGGTCCTCGCTGTACCTCTACTAGACGATATTTGGGATGAGGGCCTCGCCCTCCTCAAGAACCCATCCACGACGCCGGCTAGAAGGGATCGGTACGAGAAGAAGTACCGGGTCCCGGATGCGGCCCCCTTGTGCCTTCGGGCACAGCCGACCCCGGACTCGGTCGTCTCTGCGGCGGCCAGGAAGAAAGCAGGGGGGGCGCGGCCTCTACGTCGACCTCCCCGCCGGACGGCGAGGGAAAGAAATTAGACACGATGGGACGCAGAGTCATCTTGTCGGCAGCAACGACGATTAAGGCGGCCAGCGCCTTGGCTATCGTAGCCCGCTACAACAGGGAGTTGTGGTACAAACTGGCCCCTCTGCTGGACTTCCTACCAGACGACAAGAGGACGGAAGCCCTAGAGATCTTGCAGGAAGGAGAGGTGGCGTCGGACCACGCCATTACGATTGCGACGGACATCGCTGACACTGGATTTCGCCAGTTGGGCAACGGCGTGTGCCTTAGGCGGCGTGGATGGCTCAAGGCTACTGACTTCCGTCAGGACGTGCAGACCAGAGTCTTGGACATGCCGTTTGACGGAAACAACCTGTTTGGGAAAACAGTGGACGATTCCCTTCAAGCCATCAAGGCGGACACGGAGACGGCCCGGGCTCTTGGGGTTCTCCAGCAACGGCGGCCGCCCTTTCGGAGCGGCGGAGGCAAACAGGGTGCCTCCAAAGGTTCCAGCGGCGGATTTTCCACCTACCGTCAAGCGGCCCGTTCGTCGTCACAGGAAGCTGACAGGGGACGAGGCAAGTCAGGCGGACCCCGCCGTCGTCACCAAGGAGGACAAGGCGGCAAAGCCTCGTCGAAGCAGGACTGAACCGGCCGTGGGGTCGGGCCCCCACCGAAGCACCCCGTTGGGAGGCCGGCTGGCGAGCTTCGTCAGCGTGTGGGAGTCCATCTCCACCGACCGTTGGGTGCTACACGCCCTAGCTCAGGGTCACGTGCTCGAGTTTCTAAAGAGGTGCCCGCGTGTCCCCCCTGTGGCCAGGAAAGAACATCACGTCCCTCAACTTCTCTTGGAGGTAAAGGCGATGCTCAAGAAGGGCGCCATCGAGCTCGTCCCAAAGAGGCTTCGGGGCTCCTGAGTTTACTCAAGATACTTCCTCCTGAAGAAGAAGACGGGAGGATGGCGTCCCATCCTGGACCTACGACGACTGAAGAAATTCATCAAGGCACAGAAGTTCCGGATGGTCACCCTCCAACACGTCCTGGGTCAACTGGAGGAGGGCGATTTCCTGTCGTCGTTGGATTTGGAGGATGCCTACTTCCATATTCCCATCCTAAAGGGACACCGAAAGTTTCTCAGGTTCGTGGTCCAAGGGCGTCACTACCAGTTCAAAGCCCTTCCCTTCGGATTGAGGTCGGCACCCAGGGTGTTCACCAAGTGCCTCGCACCGGTGGCGGCGCAGCTGCGCCGAGAGGGGATCCCCATCTGCCCCTACCTGGAAGACTGGCTCATCCGAGCAAAGACGAAGGAGCTTGCCGTGGAGCACACGGCAAGGACCGTCCAACTACTCACGGACTTGGGATTTTCCATAAACTTCGCCAAGTCCCACCTGGTGCCCGCGCAAAACGCACTGTTTCTGGGAGCGAAGCTCGACACAGTGTCGCTTCTGGCCTCTCCGTCGGAGAAAAGGACGAGGGCCATCTTGGGCCGGGTGCAGCGGATGCTGGCTGCGGACGCGGCCAGGGTGAGGTCCATCAAGTCCCTCCTTGGAATGATGTCTTCTTGCATTTATCTCATCCGCCTGTGCAGGCTCCGGATGCGCCCGTTGCAGGAGTTCCTGGATGCACGTTGGATCCAGACGACGGGCAGATACGAGGACAGGATCACACTTGATGAGAGTTTCCGACGAGCGATCCGGTGGTGGGGCACCCGCGCGCATCTGACGGCGGGCATGGACTTCCAGACCCCCGGCCACCAGGAGACAGTGACCACGGATGCCTCCCTGGAAGGGTGGGGAGCGCACACCGAAAATCTGCACGCGAGAGGCCTTTGGCTTCCGACGGAGAAGTCCCTCCATATCAACGTCCTGGAGCTCCGTGCAGTGTTTTGGGCCCTCAGGTCCTTTCTTCCGTCCCTCAAGGGCAAGGTGGTGAGGATCTTCACCGACAACACCACCACCATGTTCTACATCAGGAAGCAGGGCGGTACCAGATCCCCAGCCCTGTCCAAGGAGGCGCAGGATCTGTGGCATTGGGCCGTCGCCCAAGGGATGTTTCTGGTGCCGTTTCATCTGGCAGGGATAAAAAACACCATCGCCGACTCGCTCAGCAGAGAGCTGCGCTCGTGCCACGAGTGGGAACTACGACAGGATCTAGTGGACTGCCTCTTCCGACGGTGGGGCACACCCCAGATCGATCTGTTCGTGACGGCGACGAACTCCAAGTGACAGAGGTTCGCCAGCAGGTTTCCCCAGCCGAGGAGCATGGGCGATGCTTTCTCGTTCCCCTGGGAGGGCCTGTTTCTATACGCGTTCCCTCCATTGCCATTGCTGATCCGGCTCATCAACCAGCTCAAGAGGTCACGGTGCAGGATGATCCTCGTCGCACCTGCGTGGCCGAGGCAGATATGGTTCCCGGACCTTCTGGACTTGTCAGCGTCCCCGTCAATCAAGCTGCCAGTGGACGCGGATCTTCTCTCCAGGAAATGAGGCGCCATCCTCCATCACAACCCGAAGTCGCTGAACTTGCAGGCCTGGCTCCTGCAGCGTTAGAGTTTGGAGGATACGACATACCGACCGACTGCAGAGAGATTCTTGCAAAGGCCAGGGCGTCCTCAACTCTTAAATGCTATGGACACAAATGGAAGAGGTTCTCTGTCTGGTGCCAGGCACAGAAGATTAACCCTCTACGGATTACGGCTCCCCAGGTACTGCCGTACCTTCTGACGCTGGCCAAGGCTGGACTGGCGCACGCGTCCATCAAGATTCATCTTGCTGCGATCTCCCGATACACCAGAACCACGGGGCGGACGTCTTTGTGGTCTCATCGTCTGGTGAAAGAATTCATGAAGGGACTGTTCAGATCGTTCCCGCCGGTGAAGGCCCCGGCGTGGGAGCTCAACGTGGTGCTGACCAAGCTCATGGGACCTCCGTTCGAGCCTCTGCACTCGGCTCCGTTGAAGTT
Source organism: Ambystoma mexicanum (assembly GCF_040938575.1). NCBI lineage: Eukaryota > Metazoa > Chordata > Amphibia > Caudata > Ambystomatidae > Ambystoma > Ambystoma mexicanum. Next base: position 1,142,834,340 of record NC_090935.1, on the reverse strand, counting down.
CTTGTCGTGGAAAACAGTGTTTCTTGTGGCCATCACCTCCGCACGAAGAGTGGGAGAGATCCAGGCCCTTTCCTGCAAGCTCCCGTTCTTGACTTTTCACGACACAAGGGTAGTGCTCAGGACGCACACCTCCTTCATGCCCAAGGTGCCGTCGGACTTCCACCTCAACGAACCCTTGGTGTTGCCTGTTTTCTTCCCGTCGCCTTCGTCGCCGGCCAAAAGGACTTTGCACTCGCTGGATGTGGCTAGAGCGCTGAAGTTTTACCTGGACCGCACGGAGTGTTCTCGGAAGACGTCACAACTTTTTGTGAACTTTGGACCTGTCAATCAGGGGAAGGCTCTCTCAAAGGCCTCCATTTCCAGATGGCTCTCCGGCTGTATCATGTACTGTCATCGGTTGGCAAACCGACCGCTGCCTGGCCGTCCGAGAGCCCATTCCACCAGAGCGATCGCAACTACCACAGCGTTTCTATCTGGTGTGCCCTTGCTGGACATCTGCAGGGCTGCTACGTGGAGGTCGACGCACACCTTCACGAAATTCTACTGCGTCGATCGGGATTCCAGGGAGGAGTCCAGGGTCGGCCAAGCAGTGCTGCGCAATCTGTTCGCCTAAGGTGAGCCGGGTGAGGAGGTAAGAATTGCTTAATGTTGAGTTTGATGTAATGCTTAATGTTGAGCCTTTGCCACCTCCCGTGGTTGTGCATTTGTGTACTGCTATGTATTCTTTATTCATGAGCATGTGAATCCATGCCAGACCCCATGCTGGAGAAGGAACAAGTTACTTACCTGTAACTGTTGTTCTCCAGCATGGGTCTGGCATGGATTCACATGCGAACCCTCCCGCCTACCCCTCTGCGGCTCTTCACTTGGTCATACTGCCACTTCACGTGCTACCAAATCTGAAGATGGCTGCCAGAGGCGGGGCTTAGGTAGAGGGCAGTCATTGGCTGTGGTCAGTATGACGCAGAGATCAGTGATTGGTTACCACTACGAAAGACAGATCAGAAACGAAACTGATACTGATTTTTTCTTTACCGAGGATTCCCAGCCTGACGACGGGGAATATTCATGAGCATGTGAATCCATGCCAGACCCATGCTGGAGAACAACAGTTACAAGTAAGTAACTTGTTCCTTATCAACCTGTAATTAATGAAAGGTTACATCCATGTTCAGACAGAAGCATTTACTCTAAGCATGCATGAACCCCACATCTCGGTCTGTCTAGGTATAGAGCTCTCTAGGGGCCAGGATTAACAATGCTTGTATGTGTTGTCTAGTCCTGTGGGTAAGATGCCAGGAAAGGTGATGTCCGCAAACATGCAGTTTCAGCTACGATTTAACAATGCCACAATTCACCACAACCATGGTGCCACCACACACCTCATGCCGCTCAGACAATCCCCAATCTAAAGCAATGCCGCACTACGGTTACCACCTCCTCAATTCTACCCAATTCTACAGTTTGAGAACCATCCCTCGTTAAGTCAGGGTAATGCACCTAAACTACCGAGGTGCGATTGCTGACTGAAAAATTAGGAAACCCGTCCTCAGCTCACCACCAGTGATGCTCATACCAGTATGTCATAGCATGCTGCAGATCTGCAACTAGCGATAACCTGGCTTTAGATAGCTTTATTTAGACTTTAGTGAAGTGAGAAGCTCTCACTTTCCACAATTTCATGTTTTCTGTTCAAAACCCTGAGCAAACATGCCCTACACCAGAAAACACACATTCAAAGGAAACATAGTGCAGTAAACCTTATGTCCCTCTGGCTCCCTCCCAGGGACACAAATGGCCAAAGAAAACAGGCCTTGATGCAACTTCATAAAGGGTCCTCAATGCAACCATTGAATCTGAACCATACACAGCCTCTGAGAGGTCCCTTACTGGGGGGCGTGTAACAAAACTCCCAATGCACAGGGAAGCATGGAGAAAACATCGTTTCATATCATTTTGTGTATTGGGGTTCAGCTGGTCAAGTGCACAGGCACAACAAAAGGTAGGATCTGTACATTCAACCATACGCCTAATATATATTAAAGCAGGCTGTTTGGAATAATGGCCAGCGTTTAGATGCCAAAGACTGTGACTAACGTTGGAATAAACAAAACAGAGCTTTTAAGATAGAATAATGACCGTACGCCTCAGGTATCAGCAAATGCAAACGTCTTCCAGCACAAATGATCTTTTTATTTCACCTACACTTGGCCTGCAAATGTAAGGAGGAAGCAATATGCAAGGCATCCTGGGAAAGTTTTATAAAATTAAATTAGTTTTGCTGATTGCCTTAATCCCCATATTCTGGGTAATAAATACATTCTGAAATACAATCCTAGGGCTTACAGAACGTGACAGCCACATGCTGCAAAGTTTGGAACAAGGTCAAACATGGCTCCAAAGTCAACAGTTTGGTCTGAGAGCGAAAGGACCACATTATGACAAATTAAGTGCACACTTGTGCTTGCCACACTTTATACTTAATGCAGAAGTACAATTAACTGTCTGTGTCCTATAATTATACACTGAAACTTAGGAAATCAGCTCTTACAAGAAGCACTGTGCATTGGACACTCCTAGTCAACGGGCATGCACAATATACCCATACATGCAGCAATATTTACTAGAGTTTAAGGAAAATTTCAATTTCTTTAAACTAAAATTATGAAGCTTTGTCCTGGCCTGTAGCAGTTTGTCCATGTCCAATTTCAGACAATTTTAGAAGATAAGAGCTTTCGCGCATGGATTAAGGATAGACACGTGGTGTGGATGCAGTTCGTTTTCGGTTTTAGAGAGCTTTCAGAGAGGCTCGTGACCTGATAAGTGTGACATACATACATACATACATACATACATACATACATACATACATACATACAATCGCACTGCACTGCTTGAAGGAGCCAGCAGGTACGATAACATAGACCCAGGGCAGCCCAGGTCGAAACTTAGAACTTCCTGCACATATTTATTGTGACACTGGAGCCACCTAAATACTGTATCGTCACCACTCTAACCCAGGCCCACCCAATTTAAACCTTTACAATTAACCACCTTCACCATGGTTTTTTAACACTGACACACTGAGTAGCATTAAATGCCTTTACCAGTGGGCAGCACTGAGTGTTTTCACCACAGAACACCATCACATTCACATGCCTGTAACACAAAGCAGCACTGACAGGAGCGTAGCACCTTTGACAACACCATAAACATCTCTTTCGCTGAGTAGCATCACAGAGCAGCATTAAAGTTTTATACATTAGGCTGGACATTTGGTAACTCTGTCCTGACTTTGCCGCAGCAGATAATCACTTCAGAACCAGTCCCGCCTGATTCGCATAAAGTCGGACCTCCTCCATTTGTGTAGCCCTCCCATCGAGTAGCACTCCAAAGAAGTGAGGGCCCGCACCCGGCCCGAGGCTATATTAAAATGGATAGACAAGCGCAGACTGTCTCGGACTTGCGACCAGAAACCCAGTGCCCATTAGCGAGCATCAGTGGGGCTGCCTCCAACAAACCAACTGAGCTGCACCATAAACGCCTTATCCAGAGACAAGCAACAAGGACAGCCTGGTCCCCTAACACCCCATGGGTCCGCATTATGCGACATCTGATTCAATTGAATACTTGGGGCCAGGCTTGATATAATATGGAGGGTGGAGACAGGAAGATAAAGGTAAAAATGGGAATGGGAATTTGGAGCAGGTCGACGCTTCAATTAGTAGAATGAAGGACTGCACAATGATACTATTTCTGAAAACATCACATCAACCAGGATACCTATGCCCTGCATTCGCCTTCAGGGCAGGACCTTTCATCTTTCCCTGCACCCAATCTGTCCAGGGAAGCTCTTCCATGAGGGCCAAGTCCACACTACTTTAAGCGTGTTGTTCTGGCATTCATTCAAATTGCCAATACTGCACGCGCAAATTTATGTACACACAAATGGGCCATTTTAGGATTCAGTGTTCCCCTCTCCAATGGTGCACTTTTGTAAGGACTGGGACTACTGCAAAGGCTGGCCCTCCACTGCTGTCTAGCCCACACTGAGCCAGGTGTTGCAAGCAATGACCCACGCAGAGCATGACAAGGCTCCCTTCTGCACCAATTCCGAATACAGTGCCAGGAACAGCATCGAGTTTAAGTCATCTCATGCTCCCACCACCATATGCCATGGATGGGAGAGATGCTGCTGCCTGCAACAGGTGTTTGGGAAAACCTGATCTTCATTCAAAAGACACTCATTTAGTCTGATTCTAAATGTAATTTTTTTTTTGTCTGTGCTGAAACCTCCCCTTGTGGTTTGAGTTGCATGTGTTGTGAGTCATGCTGACACGATGATTGCACGTCCGTGATACACACTGACTGAGTGGCAGTGCTCTGACCCTTTCTCGACTAACAGAGATAGTAACAATTCATTACAAACACTTCATTTGGCTGTTCTCGCTCAGAGTGACTGCCTCTTCTCCGACTCCCGACCCCCGCTGGCCCATTCAATTTTATGTTTTTATTACTTACTGTGTGTAACCCATGTGCACAAATTCTGTCTCCAGAGACTCTCCATTGCAGTTTACGGCTGGGCCAGGCAGCTCGAATAGGAGCCTCATCGTTGTCGGTGTGCTTTGTTTGGGGCCTGCTCCCTCCTCTGTCATCAACACTTCCTTTAGAATATCTGTGCATTGTGCTGGGTGTGGCACCCAGCAACACACCAATGCGCATGACAGCCAACGTGTCTTGAGCATGATTGGCTGCCACTGCCGGCCTGCTACATATCAACAGGCCCCCTGACCCTGCCCTAAGAGGGCGAGGCTCAAGAGACATCCTCGGGTCAGCCCCACCCTGCCCCCCACCCAAGGCAGGCAAAAGCAACCTTGATGTAGAGCCCACCCCCACCACAGGAATTGTTGGTGTTCTCGAAGAGAACGTGAAGCTGCCTGCTGCCAAGTCATTGGGTGGCTGGGGCACTGGCAGCCCCATGACTCATGCTATTGGTGCATCATTAAAGCAAAGTTAACACTTACTAAGTGTTAACTTTTCTTTGATGATGTTCTCCGACTGAGATAAGATATATGATTCTAATCATAAATACATCAGTTTGCCGCTGTGCGGCGAGCTGGGAGCAGGCTGTGTGAGGCAACATAACAAGTACAACTTCAGTTACAAAAATACAGCCCAGCTCCATGGATATTAATGTGGCTCATAAAACCGGTCCCAGAGTGGCTTATAAAATCGGCCCCAGGGCCATGAAAAGTCCATTTTGATTCGTCCAGTGGCAGAATGGCAGATAGGCCTGTCTGCCCCTGCCTTTGAGGATGAGCTTTCACCCCTGAGACAAGCAATGTAAATTGGCCTCTATTTGACAATGAATTCCATACTACCTTTACCCGGCATAACAGACGTCTACAAAGGTCTCTCTTGCTTTCTCTGTGGGTGAGGTTGCGTTGTCAGATATGCTTTTCCGAGAGCCACCCAAACAGTTTCTGAGAGGAGCGCAAGTACAAAAAAACCTACATCCTGAAGGAGGTGCTTTAGTTTTGATGGCTCAAAGCAAGGTAGGAAATGGGTCAGAGCAAGATAAGTTTGTCTTGCCAGAGCGCTGCTCTGTCCCAAGGCTGAGTAAGCTCTGAGATTTGTTCACAAGCCCTTGTACAAGAGCAATGTAAACTTTGGAAGGCTCAGCACGCAATACTGACGGCAGAAACAGCCAAACTCTCAAGTGTTCAAATTGGTATATATGTCTTGCAATGAACAGACATTTGTTTTTTAGGGTGATCACTGTGACCAATGAAAAGAGGAGAGTCCAACTTACATTAGTATCTCAAAAATGTTTCTTGCTGAATCACTACCACATGCATGTTTCAAATTTAAAATTGTACACATTCTTATGTTCCCAAAATGATTTTTGCTTTTATGCAAATCGCCAGGCTTGCGTTCCATTAAGAGATACTGGGCCTCATTACGACCCAGGTGCTAATGGGTTAACGGCGCTGTAAAAGGCTGCGGCGCCGTTAACCTATTAGCGCCTAATTACGAGGTCCCTTTGCGGGACCCGACCTTAACGGCTGGTGTAGACCAGCCGTTAAAGTAGGGACCCACAAAGGGACCTTGGTGCTAATTACGGTGCCGCAATTTGCGGCACCGTACTTAGCGCCTTCCCCATTCCCATTGAGCCCTATGGGGCAAAAATGGGAATGGGGAAGGGCCATGGAGGAAGGGGGATTACCGCCCCGCCAACCTTGTAATGGGGTGGTAATTCCCTCTTTCTCCATGGCGGAGTCGGTAACTTACCGGCATGGACCATGGTGCTAATTGCACCAGGGTCGTAATGAGGCCCACTGTGTTGTTCGACCTGACCGCGGCCATGGCTCTCAGCCCCGCCCCTGCTCACCCTAACGCCACCACCCGGGAAGGAGAGGGTTCCCAGAGTAAATTATTTTCCCTTTCCAACTCTGGTTAAAAGTAGAATGAGAGCATCCGTGAATGAGGCATTCCCGATTTAAGGACTGGCCTGGTATTTGGATGCATACATTGTCATTGCATGTGTTTAGCAGGAATGTCTCCATCATACTGAGGACACATTGGGCCTCATTATAAGTTTGCCGGTCCGGTAACTACCGTACCGGTTAGCTTCCCGGTACGGTTGTTACCAGACCGGCAAACTACGAGTTCTGCTCGCGGGTGCCATTATGGCTGCCAGGTCTGACCTGGTGGCCGTACCAGCACCCGCGAGCAGAGCATGTCGTATGCACCGGCACCATTCTGAATGGTGCTGTTGCATCCGACCTTCCCATTCCATTCCAGCACCCGTGAATGGGCAATTACCGGGTATGGCAGGGCCGTAATGACCCGGTAATTGCCCATTCACGGTGGTCGGATTTTTTCGGAAGTTTGTCGGCAGCCTGACAGTTTTACCGGCAGGGCTACCGCCAAACTTATAATGAAGCCCATTGTCTGTTTGGAGCAGGTGAGGGAGATGTGGGTAGGCTGTGTGGAAGGTGCTGGGTTTCTGACAAACCTTGTAAGGGACCAGACCAGTGGTCGAAGTGAGCGGGAGCGGTCGGGAGCGGTGCTCCTCTACTTTTTTAAATTACCTTTTACAGCTCCTAAACTTTTATTTTAAAAAGAAACCGTTCTGGAATGGTTTCGTTTAAAAATAAAAGTGTAGAAAGAAGTTGAAACTTGCGCTTTCAGTGCTCTGCACTGAACGTTCCCTTAAACAGCAGGTGCAAATGTTTGGTGGTGTGTATATTGTGTGGGAGGGGACGTGATGAAGGGGTTTGTGGGGAGTGGGTGCAGGCCAGCAAGGAACATAGTTTCACTACTTCTTTTCGTGCACTTCGACCACTGGACAAGACTACCAGGCTGCAGGGTCTTCAACATTGTTGGGATATTTTCTGTTTTTGGTTAATTGTTAGTCTTTGAGAAACCAGTGGCCAGCGCACAAACTTAAACATTTCCTTGGCGACCATAGAAGAAACAGATCATTGGTTCAATCTGAGCAACATCCTTTCCAAGAAGGAAGGACATTTTGAGAGACGAAGCAGTGCATATTTTCCGCAAAAGAAACTATTTAAAAAAATGAAATAATGTAGTTGTGCTAACATTGAAAACTAGCTCTTTTTAACATTTTACAATGTTAATTTCTATGATCACTTCCAGCAGGGCGGACTGGCAACGGGGGCAAAGGGACAATTTCCTCCGAGGGGAGCTTGGCTGTTTCCCCATGGGCCAGAGCTCCAAAATGTAAAAATAATAATGTAAAAATATGAAATCCTCCAGAATCTAGCCTGCCACAAAGAAACAGAGTGCTGCAAAGCCTGCTCAGATTCTGTGTAAATGGGACGAGGTATCCGTCTAGATTTCAGCAATGTTGTAGAAGTGCCGGAATAGCCTCTCACATGGGCTTCCACAGTGAGGGAGAGGAGTCTAGGCTGCAGGAGAATGTTCAGTGGCAATGTATGACTTTAAACGACACATTCTGTGACCTCCGGATGGTAATGTTGGCGCCACTGCTCCCCATTACAATCCACAGCAGCTTATCACGACTCCTACTTGCCAAGGAAGTAAGGCTGTTTATCTTAGTTTTCCCTCAGTTTTATTCTGTATGAATGCTTCCCATATGTTCTGATTCATTTCTTGATCACCAGTGTGTTCATACAAAAAGTGTTTATTAGCCCCGTGACTAGCACCTATGGATGTTGCGTATATAGTGGTTATAGAAATGGCTGTTGGGACTGTTTGTGGTACCTATTTTTAGACACAGTTGAAAAACACACATAGAATAATTTAATATTCAGGTATTCATTATTAGAAGGGTACACGTTAAAGGGGTCATTTATTTATTTTATTTTTTCCAGCATGGTGTCTGGCATGGATTCACATGCTCATGAATATTCCCCGTCGTCAGGCTGGGAATCCTCGGAAAAGAAAAAATCAGTTTCAGTTTCATTTCTTAAATGTCTTTCTCCTAATAACCAATCACTGGTCTCTGGGTCATACTGCCCCCACCGAATGACTGCCCTCTACCGAAGGCCCTCTTCTGGCAGCCATCTTCAGAATTTTACTGCATGTTCAAGTGTTGGGAGTCCTCGTGCTATAGCTCTTGGGCTTTTACTGCGTTTTGCGATTTTTCAAGGAGTTAAACCTCATTTTTTCGGTCAATCGAGCCTCAAGCTCCACCGTTTCTACTTCTGATCAACGGGGACCCGTTACGAAATTTTCTAGGCCCCTCAAGGGCGAAGTTTTCGTCGAGTCCTACCCTGCGTGGACATGGCCCAGGAAAAAGGGAGCACGACACCCGGATCCAAGCTGTCTGCCCTGGATGCGGATTGCAGAATGTCTTCAAGGAGGACAAGCATTCTAGATGCCTCTACTGCCTTAACGAAGACAAAACGCACGTGGAGAAGGACTGTGCGTTTTGCCAGAACATGTCGGAACGGACCATGAGGGATCGTCAGATCCGCCTCACCATCTGGCTGGAGGGGAAGAGCCCAGTGGAAGGTGAGAAGAAGAAGAGGTCTAAGCGGTCTTCTAAGACCTTTGAGAGCACTCCGGCGACGGGGGCCCAACAAAAGGCAAAGCACTGCGAGGCCGCGGGCACCAGGAGCATCCAAACGGTCGGGCTCCTCGGCTGCCAGGCAGGGCGCACTTTCACCGACGCCATCAACCGCGAGCCAACGCTCTGGCTCGGGGAAAAGGAAGTCGGAGAACCTGGGTAAGCTTCAGGAGAAGCCCGGTCGATCCCGACGGAGAAAGCCGAGGGGGAGCAAGGCGGCGACCCTCCCCCCAAGGTGAAGGCCTCAAGCAAAGTCGTCAAGGCTTTGATTCACCCGGCTAAGGCCTCTATCGAGGGAGTCGTGGTGGCCCTGGCGAAGCCTGTGGAGGCTACCCCAGTGGAGGCGAACTCGGAGCCCAGAGTTTCCCTGCCACCGCGGAGGGAATCCTCTTTTCAGCCCATCGATAAGACCCCGTGAAAACCCTGGTGGAAAAAGAGGGGCCATCACGGACACAGCCTCTGAAGAGGAGCTGGCTGAAGTCGTGAAGATCCTGGACAAGAGGTCCGAGGAAGTCTGGTCTCGCGGGAGGGATCCCGACGAGGCTGGCGAAGAAAGCAACAGTGACGCCGACGAGGTTCCCCTGGAGGCAGAGGATTCCACTCCCCAACCGTCGCACCCGTCGTTACCGGTACCTGGGCCAGAGGACAACTCCGGAGCTATCCTGATGGCGATCCAGGCCTTGTGCACAGAGATAAGGACAAGGTTGCCCTTACCCCCAACGGACGACCCAGCAGAGCCTGGACCGTCGGGAAGCCCTCCAAGCAAGCGGAGGAGAACTCATCCCCCGCCGCCCTCCCAGCCGGCGCGGCCCTCAAGGCTTCCCCTGCCAAGAGAGACCGGTACGAGAAGAAGTACCGGGTCCCGGATTCCGCCCCCATGTGCCTTAGGGCGCAGCCGAACCCGGATTCGGTCGTCTCAGCGGCGGCCAAGAAGAAAGCGGCGCAGGCGACGGCTTCAACTTCGACCTCCCTGCCGGACGGCGAAGGGAAGAAATTGGATGTCATGGGACGACGGGTCATCTTGTCGGCGACGACGACGATTAAAGCGGCCAACGCCCTCGTGATTGTGGCCCGTTACGACAAGAAGCTGTGGTTTAAGATCGCTCCTCTGCTGGACTTCCTCCCGGACGATAAGAGGGCTGAGGCCCTAGAGATACTTCAGGAGGGCGAGGTGGCGTCGGACCACGCCATAATGGTGGCCACGGACATTGCTGACACCTGCTTCCGCCAGATGGGCAACGTTGTTTGCCTTTGCCGTCGTGGTTGGCTCAAGGCAACTGATTTCCGCCAGGACGTGCAAACCAGAGTTTTGGACATTCCTTTTGACGGAAACAACCTGTTTGGCAAGACAGTGGACAAGTCACTTCAGGCCATCAAAGCTGACACGGAAAAGGCTCGGGCCTTGGGAGTTTTGCAACAACCACGGCCGCCCTTTCGGAATTCTGGAGGCAAGCAAGGTGCCGCCAAAGGATTCGGCGGCTGCTCCTCGACTTACCGCCGGGCGGCCCACTCCTCGTCGCAGGAGGCCTACAGAGGACGCGGCAAGTCAGGAGGATCCTGTCGTCGTTGTCAAAGAGGCCAAGGCCACTACCAAGCAGGACTGAAACGGCCGTAGCGTCAGGCCCCCACCTGAGCACCCCGGTGGGAGACCGGCTGGCGAAGTTCGTCAGCGTGTGGGAGTCCATCTCCACCTACCGATGGGTGCTGGATACCCTGGCCCGCGGGCACACTCTCGAGTTTGTAAAAAAGTGCCCTGCATTCCTCGCGTGGCCAGGAAGGAAGACCATGTCCCTCAACTGCTGCTGGAAGTAAGGGCGTTGCTGAAGAAAGGAGCCATCGAGCTCATCCCAAAGAGGCTCCGGAGTGTACTCGTGATACTTCCTCGTAAGGAAGAAGACCGGCGGCTGGAGACCCATCTTGGACCTTCGTTGCTTAAACAAGTACATCAAGTCCCAAAAGTTCTGGATGGTCACCCTCCAGCACGTGCTGGGACAGCTGGAGGAGGGCTACTTCCTTTGGTCGCTGGACTTGGAGGATGCTTACTTCCACAACCCCATTCTAAAAGGACATCGAAAGTTCCTCAGATTCGTAGTGCGAGGACGGCACTATCAGTTCAAGGCCCTCCCCTTCGGATTGAAGTCGGCACCCGGGGTATTCACCAAGTGCCTAGCACCAGTAGCGGCGCGGCTGCGCCTGCAGGGGATCCACGTCTACCCCTACCTGTACGATTGGCTCATCCGAGCAAAGACAAGAGAACTCGCCGTCGGACACACAGCGAAGACCCTCCAGCTGCTCACGGATCTGGGATTTTCCATCAACTACGCGAAATCCCACTTGGTCGCGCCACAAGTCGCACTGTTTCTGGGAGCCAAGCTCGACACAGTGACGTGATTGGTCTCCCCGTCGGAGGAAAGGACGAAGGCTATCCTGGGCAAGGTGCAACGACTGTCGGCCATAGACGTGGCCAGGGTGAGGTCATCAAGTCCCTGCTCGGCATGATGTCCTTGTGAATCTACCTCGTGCGCCTGTGCAGGCTGTGGATGTGTCCACTGCAAGAGTTCCTCGACGCCCGTTGGATGCAAGCGGCGGGCAACTTCAAAGACAGGATCTCGCTCAACGAGACCTTCCGCCAAGCGATCCGGTGGTGGGGCAGCCGCGCGCATCTCGCGGCAGGGATGGACTTCCAGACCCCGCACACCAGAAGACGGTGACGACGGATGCCTCCCTGGAGGGATGGGGAGCGCACACCAGAGATCTCCACGAAGAGGCCGTTGGCTCCCAGAGGAGAAGTCGCTGTACATCAACGTCCTGGAGCTCCGAGCCGTGTTCTGGGCTCTCAGGTCGTTCCTTCCATCCCTCAAGGGCAAGGTGGTGAGGATCTTCCCTGACAACACCACCATGATGTTCTACATCCGGAAACAGAGAGGCACCAGATCCCCAGCCCTATCCAAGGAGGCCCAGGATCTGTGGCATTGGGCCGTCGCCCAAGGGATGTTGCTGGTACCCTTCCACCTGGCAGGAATAAAGAACACCATCGCCGACTGACTCAGCAGGGAGCTACGCTCGTGCCACGTTTGGGAAATGCGGCAGGATCAAGTGGATCTGCTATTCCAACGATGGGGCAATCCCCAGATCAACTTATTGGTGATGGCGACGAACACAGAGTGCCGAAGGTTCGCCAGCAGGTTTCCCCAGCCGGGGAGCATGGGCGATGCCTCCTCATTCCCCTGTGACGGCCTGTTCCTCTATGCGTTCCCACCGTTGCCGTTGCGACTCATCAACCAATTCAGACGGTCCTGGTGCAGGATGATCCTCATTGCACCGGCGTGTCAGAGACAGATCTGGTTCCCGGACCTTCTGGTCATGTCAGCGTCCCCCCCCCCCAGTCAAACTGCCGACGGACACGGATCTCCTCTCCAGAGAAGGAGGCACCATCCTACACCACAATCCGGTATCACTGAACTTGCAGGCCTGGCTTCTGCGGCACTAGAGTTTGGAGGGTATGATATCCCAGCGGACTGCAAGGAGGTCCTTGCAAAGGCCAGGGCGTCCTGAACTCTCAAGTGCTACGGACACAAATGGAAGAGGTTCTCTGTCTGGTGCCATGCACACAAGATTAACCCTCTGTGGATTATGGCCCCTCAAGTGCTGCCGTACTTACTATCGCTGGCCAAGGCCTCCATTATGATCCATCTGGTGGCTATCGCCCGCTACACCAGTACCTCGGGGCGCTCATTCCTGTGTTCCCATCGCCTGGTGAAGGAGTTAATGAAGGGACTGTTCCGATCCTTCCCGCCGGTGAAGGCTCCGGCCCCGGCGTGGGAATTCAACATGGTGCTGAGCAGGCTCATGGGGCGGCCATTCGAGCCTCTGCATTCGGCACCGTTGAAGTTCTTGTCGTGGAAGACTGCGTTTCTTGTGGCCATCACCTCCGCACGACGAGTGGGAGAGATCCAGCCCCTCTCTTGTAAACCTCCATACCTGACTTTCCACGAGACGAGGGTGGTGCTGAGGACGCACCCCTCCTTCATGCCCAAGGTGCCATCAGACTTCCACCTCAACGAGCCCTTGGTGTTGCCTGTTTCCTTCCCGTCACCTTCGTCGCCGGCCGAGAGGACTTTGCACTCGCTGGATGTAGCTAGAGCGCTGAAGTTCTATGTGAACCGCTCGAAGAGTTTTCGGAAGACATCACAGCTGTTTGTGAACTTTGGACCTGTGAACCAAGGGAAGGCCCTCTCGAAGGCTTCCATTTCCAGATGGCTCTCTGGCTGCATCATGCACTGTCACCGGTTGGCAAACTGACCGTTGCCCGGCCGTCCCAGAGCCCATTCGACCAGAGCGATCGCTGCTACCACAGCGTTTCTATCTGGTGTGCACCTGCTGGACATCTGCAGGGCTGCTACGTGGAGATTAACGCACACCTTCACGAGATTCTACTACGTCGACCGGGATTCCAGAGAGGAGTCCGGAGTCGGCCAGGCAGTGCTGCGCAACCAGTTCGCCTGAAGGTGGGCCTGGTGAGGAGGTAAGAGATGCTTAATGTTGAGTTGTTGAAATGCTTAATGTTCAGCCTTGCCACTGTGTGTACTGCTATGTATTCTTGTATTCATGAGCATGTGATTCCATGCCAGACCCCATGCTGGAGAAGGAACAAGTTACTTACCTGTAACTGTTGTTCTCCAGCATGGGTCTGGCATGGATTCACATGCAAACCCTCCCTCCTACCCCTATGCGACTCTTCACTTGGTCCTACTGCCACTTTACGTGCTACCAAATCTGAAGATGGCTGCCAGAGGAGGGGCTTAGGTAGAGGGCAGTCATTGGCTGGGGGCAATATGACCCAGAGACCAGTGATTGGTTATTAGGAGAAAGACAGTTCAGAAACGAAACTGAAACTGATTTTTTCTTTACCGAGGATTCCCAGCCTGACGACGGGGAATATTCATGAGCATGTGAATCCATGCCAGACCCATGCTGGAGAACAACAGTTACAGTTAAGTAACTTGTTCCTTATTGCTTACAGGGCGAACATAGCTCAAGAGCAGGAGAGCGCTTTACAACAGGATTGTGGCAGAATTGGGCTTGGCATTTCATACAGTAACGCAATACTGTTTGTGTAGGGAGAGAGTGATTTTTATGCGTCCGGCAGGTATTGTTGAAAGAGCCACATTTTTTGTGTTTTGCAGAACTGGAGGATGGTAGGGGGATTTTGTGCCTCTACCGGGCATGAATTCAAGATGGTCAGGGCGTGGTAGGAGAGGGCCTGCATGCAAGTCTTCTCTTTGTGGCCTAGCTTTGTACCCAACCTTTTGATCGTTTTGCTACGTGAGGCGTGAGAGCCTCCAAAGGTGTGGAATTTAGCTGCCACGTATGTATATTGGTGTTCAGTTTGAGAATGCTTTGTAGGTAATGTGTGCAGTCTTGAATATGATCCTGGCATGGAGAGGAGCCAGTGAAGCGTGCACAATGTTGGACAGATACGGTTGAATTTGCGGACGCTGTACTGAGGCGGGCTGCAGCATGGTGTGCTGCTGTGAGGGTGGCCATGTGTGCGGCTGGAAGCCCAGTAAGGAGGCCATTCAGAGTTGGGTGGATTGTTTAATACCACTGAAGCAAGGTACCATCTCTGCTGGTGATATTTCTGAAATTCCACCCTATTCAAAGTTTACCAACAGCAGAGCTGGTATTTCTGGAATACCTCCAGTGCTATTTCAGAAATAACACCTCTGATGGCAGGAACGTAAAAAGTTTTTACATTTCTTTTCAGCCATTTTCAGCATCAAAATGAAGGGAGCAATGGATTCGTTACATTAGTGACTCATATCACTACTGTTGATTTTGTATGCAATTCTGGCCCATTTATGCATTCAATGGGTAAGGTGGTGATAGGAGACTTTCAGAGATGACCACCTTTTTACCCCCTCAACATGGCCCTTTGTAAAAAAAAAACTTTTCCTGTGTTCCGGCTCTGTACAGTTTAAAAAATTGGGCCCATTGTGAAATGTTTACCTCCACCTTCAAAGTGGAGGTGTAAATAGGTAGATTCTCTGCACAAAGTCTGCCTAAAATACCATTGCTATTATTCCATTGGAATACCACCGATTATATTTGGTCAAACCCTGAATTGGGTGGGTGGTAAAATGAACAGTATTTGCCAAATATTGACAATTTTACTGTGATGCATAAAAACATGTGCATTGATTCAGATGTAGCAAAAATGTACACAATTACCCTAAAGAATTTGTACAAAGCAATACCATCAAGACACCATTTTGCTCCAGTAGAAGTCTTTGGAAATAAGCAAATAGCATCCACCAACACCTAGGAAGCAGAAACGGCATATGAGGAAGAACAAGGTTCCAAGAAGGTGACAAAGGGCGCAGAGACAGCAATTTCCTCCAGTAGGTGCTGAACATCTTGATCAATTATATGATTGACCATCGAGACACACTCTTCAAGTGTTATGGCCAATGGACGATTATAGCTGTGAAAAATGTCCTATGGTAACAAGATGAATGAGACCGGAGCACACCTACTCTTATGTAAGAATCTTGTAAATAATATGCTAAACGATTAACTGAAATTTTAGCAAAGGGGAGGTAACACAACCCTGACATGGTGTCGCACAAACAATAACAAAACAATGGTGTTCTAAAGATAGGACTCCCCTATCCCTTGCACACCTTTATGCTGTAAATACAGCCAATAATTCTATACAAATTATTTGTAAAGTCAAGTTATTATTTAAACAAAAAGAATTTCGTAGTACAATCTTCAAAAATTGAAGACGCTTATTTTTATTATGTAGTACAAGGCCCAAACGCTTTTTGGGGGATACCCCCTTCTTCAGGAGCACAACTGTAAATGTAACAGGCAATAAATAGTTCAAAAAATAATATGTATGAAACCATTTTTCAAAAATACCAACTTTTACATACCCATTGAAGTTTCAAATAGAATCACCCAAAAAGTACCTGTGGCTAAATGTACCAATATCCCAATATAGAGCCAAACAGAATGGAAGAAAGGCACAATATGAGGGTAAAAAGTGCAATATGTACTCCGTACGTTCCAAGCTGATGGGTCACTTTCTTACCATGTTGCCACCTTTGACCCGTTTGCCGAGTTCTAATAATTTACGTCCATATAAAATTCATGTAGGAGCAAGAAGGGCCTCTCCTAAAAGTAGAAGGAGCAGGGCAATCACCTTTCAATTTCCTTTTAAAAGCTCTTATACACATTTATTTATTTTATTTATTTGTATTTATAAAGCGCACAACTGCCCTCAGGCATTGCAGCGCTGTTAAGAAGGCTTACTTGGTTACATGAGTGCTAGGGAAGGCATATATACATGTTGCTTCATACGGTTACAATAAGTGCTTACAATATACACAGATTGGTGTGCAAGTATATGGTGCCAGCCACATCTTGCACGGCGGCAGCTACAAGCAGTTGCGTAGTCAAAAGTAATGGGCAAGTACATGGTGCCAACCATGTGTAGCATGGCGGCAGCAGTAGATAGATGTGAGGTTGGAATAAATAAATAGGTGCATGGTGCCAAAGCATAGGATACATGGAGGAAAGATGCACTTAAAATGCATGGTTAATATCAGCATAGAATAGCATGTTGGCAGCCCCATGTTGCAGGGTGGAAGTTACATACTGGTGCATAGGTTCAACGGGCATTACTGTGGAGCGAGTCTCTAGTTAAGGCTGGCAGCTACACACACTTGCTGGGATGAGGGGTTGTACTAGCTTTGCAAGTACTACATTGAGATCCCATCGTGGCGGTGGGTTTGAAATTGGAGGGTTGAGTCTCTTTACTCCCGCCATGAATGCTTTGATGACCGCCAACTTCCACCACAATATTTTATTGTAGGAGTTGGTTTATGTCGATAAGGCCACCAGGTGTACATATATAGAGTTTTATACTGAGTCTAGCAAGTGGAGCATATAATTAAGAATGTGGGATGGGGTATATTTGTCTAGACTGGCACAAAATTACAAATCTTCTCAACTTGTCGAAATAACAGTGTCTAGTGTTTGGCTTTCGTGCCTCCATGAGGATATCCATACAACTCTGTGTTAGGTTAAGAAGTCCCAACTCTATAACTTCAGGAGCCACACTGCCAAGTTCATCGAGTGATGTTGAGGGTGCACTGTTAATCCCCCGTGTTGAGTGAGTACAAGAGTTTGATAGGCTTGCACATCACCATTTCGCGCAGATGTGGATACCATGGTTGTCTTGCCCACATAGGAGAAACTAGGATGAGAGTCACTTATTCCTTGTGAATCTTGTTCACCACCTTGTTCAGAAAGGGGGCTGGGGAGAGAAAGCATAAGCAAATTTCAGTGACCAGCTCATCCATAGGGCATTCTCCTTGGAGCCTGGTTGGGGGAACCTAGACGTGAAGTATGGGCATAGTTTGTTTTTGCTTGTAGCCAACAAGTCTAGCATGCGGAAACCCCGCTGAGAGAAGAGGTGGTCTACGACCCCTGTGTCTAGTTGGCACTCAGGTTCTTCTGGTAGGGGATCTCTGCTCAGTGAGTCGGCTAGAGCGTGGCGTTCCCCTGGAACGTGTTGCGAGGATAGGACTATCTTCCATTTGAGTGCCCATTCCAAATACGTTGAGCTAGTTTTGACAGATTTGGTGAAAGTGTGTCCCCTGTTTGGTGATGTAAACTATTGCTGTAGTGCTGTTGGTGAGGACTTGCACGGACTGGTTTGCTAGGTGTGTCTCGAATGCCTGAAGGGACTTGAATACCACCAGTAGTTACAGCAGATTGTTGTGGATCGGCGCCATGGCACGAGTCCACGGACCCTGTGCTGTGTGATGAAGGTGATGAGCCCCCCATCCGGTGAGTGACGCATCTGTCGTAACTGGCACATGTACTTCTGGATTTCCCTTCAACAGATTTTCCCTTGTCCACCAGCAAAGGTTTTGTACCAGTGTTGGCGAAACAACCACTAGATCGTTCCACTGAACGCTTTCCTGAGACCACTGTTTGGGGCGCAGACGTGCGTGCCGTATCAAGTAAGGGAATAGTTTCTTACCTATAACTCACATTTCTCCAGCGTTGGTATCTTTCATGGATTCACATGCTGTGAATATTTCCCGTCGTCAGGCTGGGAAACATTCACAGCATGTGAATCCATGAAAGATCCAACGCTGGAGAAATTCAAGATGCCATCATGCCTAGCAAACACATAGCTTTGCGTACGCTTATCTGGTGACCGGCCTGATAATGCGGTATTTGTAGTAACATTTTGGATTCTTTCCTCTGACGGGAAGACTAACCCTTCCTTTGAGTTTATTAAAACTCCTAGGAACTGCTCGGTTGTGCTTGGCACTAGGCTGGATTTTATTCTCGTTAAATGAGAAGCCCAATTGAAAAATTACATGTTACTCACCGTAGTGACTAACATATTCTTAGTCCTTAGTCCCCTTTCCTCGATACTGCATGGGCGTCCCTTCCAAGGGACGGGTGACGGGACCTTTTTCACCAGAAAAAAACCTTCTTCCCCTTTAAATTTAGAGGCGTGCAGGGGTGATGTAAAACATTGCTCTAGTGCTGTTGGTGAGGGCTTGCACTGACTGTGTGGATAGGAATCCCTCTCCCGGGGTGCTGAAGGCGACCTTTCCTTGTCAGGGGTCTTAGAAGAGTGCTTCTTGGACTCCTTCCTCTTCACTAGGCTCTTAGGGACGTGTTATTCAACCAGGTGGGCTATTCCCTGACATTTTTGAGGTTTCTGCCATTTTCGAGGAGGCATGTCGCACTTCGGCTGCAGAGTGACTCAATGTCTCGTCTGCCGACATGCAGGAACAGATTTACGCACGTCTGTGCTGTCTTTCGACAGTCTGGGCTTGTTATTCAGTGATCAGGACCAGGAGTGCCCAGAGGACAGGGATTTTGTGGCCCTCGCCCTAGACGTCGTGCGTGGGCTCTTGGTCGAACGCGTCGAGTCACGGCCCTTGGCTGTGTGTTTAGAGTTGGGGGCATTGTGAGCGCCAACGCCACCAGGGATCATTGCTGTAACAGGGCCGCCGGCCTGTCGGTTGGGGTCGGGCTTGCGCTGGGGAAACAAACGTGTCGCCTTTGCAGTCCGAAAAGACTGCGTTGCTGCTATTGCTGTAGGTTCCCTCCACATCCATGGCGGCATCGGCCTGCATGGCGTAGCGGGCCCAACGCTTAGTTAAACAGTTCTTTAACAGCTTAGGTTTAAAGAGCCTGCAGGCTCGACAGTTGACCTCGACATGATCTTGTGGGAGGCAAAGATTGCCCACCAGGTGCTTGTTGACCCAGAGGAATTGTTTTGATGCAACTTGGGCAGAACTTGAAGGGGGTTGTATCCATAATTAAATTAAATGGCAGCTAGGCAAAGATAATGTATGAAAAGGGGTAAATACACTCTTAAATGTCCACCCCCTTCCCTCCCTACTGTGTGGGCCAAAGCCTGAAGCGGCCCTCCAAGGCCGAAAGGATCCATCCGTCGATGGTCGTTTTCTGCAGTGCTGTCAGAGATGTTACCGATAGTCGGTGAACAAAAGACAAAGGATACGAAGAGTAACGAACACTAATTTGATTCATCAATGGCGTTATGCCAAAATCAGAACTCTGCGATTTAACGTTCGTCTACGATGGCAGAAAAAAAACTATCTGAGGGACCTCGACGCGTGAAGGACCATAGGTACACAGTGGACGTCACACTAGGGATAGTATTACTGGCACGCCCTGTCGACGCAGCTTCCACTAGAGGTCGGCCTATGCACAGCATGTGATCCCAGCAGATTCCACAAGCCACAGAAGAACTATTTACTTACTAACTGGTAACGTTCTTTCGACTGGATGTTCCTCCAACGTATTCCTCATCCTAGATGCATTCGCCTAGCCCCAGCCGCTTCAGAAATGTTCTCTCGACAGAGGGCGTCCTCATTCTTTAAATACTTTATTTAAGAGCTCAACAATATACAAAGGAAAGTACTCAATCACAGTAATTTCCTGCAAAACATGATGGTAAACAAAGCAAAGAGTAGTTAGTAGGAAATAGCAGGTGGACCATTGACAGCAAAGCCATGTACTTAGTCAAACCCTTCAGCGCTGTATGCCTAATGCTGCTTGCATAGCAAATAATTGCGGAATCCGACCTAGATATCCTTGTGGCATTGTGTAGCCCATGAGCCAAATAGGGCCTGGCAAGACAAAGCTACACATTTGTTCCCTAAGGGAACATTTAAAATAAATACTCAGACACCAGAGTTGATAAATACAAAGCTTTATTTAGTCTAGTGTTTTTATAGTATGTATTAGTGTTTACTGATACCTTCCTGGACTGATCCATACAGGCCACCATGGGGCTAGATGGAATGTTGGAAAAGAGAAATGAAAGACCAAGAATGGACTGGGCAGCGGAGAAGATTCAAAAAAAGAAAATAGTTAGCAAGAAGAAAGAGAGGAGGAGGAGTGAATAAGAGCTCCCTGGGGTGGTTGCGACTTTGAGCAGCCTGCCAGTGCTTCGAGACATATTTGTGGCCAGGCTGCATGTGTGGGATGACACAGCGTCCTTATAGTGGGGCCAAATTGCGTGCCCGGAGCAGCCCGAGCACCCATGGGGCCGTGGCAGCTGTCAACCCTGCCCCCACCCACATGTCCGGGCCACACCTGGGGGAGAAGAAGGCACCACTCAATCCGGGTTGCGTGGCCCAAACTGAGTAACAAGGCCATACCTCTGTGTCAGCCCACTTCATCCAGGTGAGGTGGGCCCTGCAGAGAAGTCCTTTCAAGCCACTTGTGCCAGTCAGCCTGAGAGTTGAAGGTGGGTAAAGTCTGCTCTGCCGGGAGAGCAGAGCAATGAAGAGAAAGTCCTGGGCTACCCGGTCAGACAGCCTGTGTGAAGAGAGAGGAAAGAGGCTGGGGAAATCAAACAAGTCACAGTGGAACAGCCCAGCGGAAGAGAAGCAGCCGGCACCACCCTCCTCGCCCCTGGGGCATGGGGCCAGCATGAACTCTTAATCTTAACCTCTGGCATTGCTCTGGGCAACCCTCCAGACCATCGTTCTTTGCCTACAACGCCATTACACAAGGGAAAAGATGTTATGCAAATTAGGCTTCATCCCACCCCAAAAGGGGCAGGCCAGCCTGAACTGCAAGGTTTCATCCTTTCTGTACGAGACCACAAGCATCCCTGGACATGTTTCAGCCTCGTTGGGCCTCGTCAGCGAGGAGTAGCTTGGTTCTCAAGTCCCAGCAGGCACAGCACCCACATCTAGGCATACAAATCGCACTCTGGGTGACTACAGCAAAATGAAGGAGGTGATGGCTGGAAGGTTTAGAATTCATCTTAACCTCTTGTATTACACTGGGCAACCCTCCAGATCATAGTTCATTGCCTGCCAAGCCAATTACAAAAGGGGAAAGACCATATACAAATCAGGCTGGGTCCCACCCCAAAAGGGGCAGGCCACCCCTAACTGCTAGGTCACATCCCCTCTTCATGAGACCACAAGCATCCCTGCACATGTTTCGGCGTCATTGGGCCTCATCAGTGAGGAGTAGCTTAGGTCTCTAGGCCCACCTGGCTGGGTCCCACATCTGGGCATAACCGTCCCACTCGAGGTGACTACAGCAAAACAAAGAGGTGATGGCTGGAAGGTTTAGAATTAATCTTAGCCTCTGGCATTGCTCTGGGCTACCCTCCAGACCATCGCCTTTCGCCTGCCAATGCCACGCCATGTAGAGAAAACCAGCTTGTGAAGATTTACATCTTGAACATTCATTGGTAACTGCCAGAATGTATACGTGCAATTATCGAGGGGTAAATAATACTGCTTGAGTAATTTATATTGTATAATCCTGAGTTTATAATTGTAAAATACTGACAGAGATTGATGAGATTGATTGTAGGCTATGACCCATAAGCAAAACAAAGAGGTGATGGCTGGAAGGTTTAGAATTAATCTTAGCCTCTGGCATTGCTCTGGGCTACCCTCCAGACCATCGCCTTTCGCCTGCCAATGCCACGCCATGTGGAATTTTTTTTCCTGAATGCACAAAATTATGTGTATTCTAAGAAATTCATCAAAGAGGTCACCTCACCTCCAGCTCTTTGGAGATCAAGCTTTGTAAACGACCTTCTTCAAACAAGTTTCCCAATATATTAAAACCAAATGTATGAAAGTGCGCCTGAATCAAACTTTTTAAATGGAATTCCTAGCCCCATTGCGTTGTATAGTTTAAAAGATGATGAATAAAGATGTACTTCACTTGTTGGGCTAGTAACTTGACGCCATCCATGTGGTGTTAAGTTGATTATATGCACGTGTCGGTCTTGTGGCTTCTCTCCATTAGAGTGACCTTGAATTTGTTAGATGTAAAACAATTCTTTTAATGGCCATGTGTGGCTCTTATTGTGTAGCATGCAATCACCATATGGTCCATTGAGCTTGTGCCTACTAGCACTATAATTCCAGATCCGATACTTCCAGACCCCCCTGGTCATAACGACGGACTGCTATTTCATATGCTATTATTGATGGCTTGGAATCCTAAACTAATTTGGCTTTGTAATCTAGTAAAATATGCATGTGAGAGGTATAATGAGTACATTTTGAAAAATGCATAGTAATTTTTACTAATGAAATGTTGCCATTAAAAGAGGCATTTGTACTTATCCGTTCACTTTATGCTCCAATGACTCTAAAGTATTCAGAAAATACTCCGATTGCTGCCACATTTCATTTCCAGGATATCACACAGTTTCTGATCTCCATCTATGGCAGAGCTGCACCTCAGTTTGCTTAGTGCTTGCAGTCATTGAATAGAGTTCAAATGTTCCCCAAATGGCTTGTAATCCTGTCAGTTTCTAATATTTGTTGTATCAATTCGCAGTGATTCTAAGCTGCCAGGCAGATGTTTGATGTTAAAAAAAAAGTATTGTATCCACTTGTAATGACAATTACTTTGTGGGTGTGGACATTTCAGAAGTCCTGTGTCCAATATATTCCCTGGGATAGCATGCTGCATGTTCTATTGCTAAAGCAAACAGAAGGGGAGACAATGGGCACCCTTGCCTGGTGATTCTGGTCAATGTAAATGCATTTGATTTGATTCCATAGGTTAGAACCCTAGCTCTAGATTCACTATAAAGCAATTTGATCCATTATATAAATTGTAATCCCAGTTTGGATCTGTGCAAGATCTCAAAGGAGGAAGGCCATTCTACTGAATCAAAGGCCTTTTCGGCTTCAAAGGTTGTGACCATAACTGAGATGGCCTTTATTATTATATTCATGATAAAGAAACAGCGTCATCAATCATTCTGTATTGAATGTCCTGGGATGAAGCCAAGCCATTCTGCTCTTGTATCACTAAAGGGTGGAATGTGTGGTAATAAACATTAGCAATTTGTCTGTTTCAATTCATGAAATGTGTTAATTAATGAAAGAGGGTGCTGCGAGGAGCAATTGTGGCATGCCGTATCAGGTTTCAGTTGTACCATAATAAGTGCTACCAGCACTAAAGATAAGGGATGTATTGGCCACTTTTACTCCCTAAAAATAGGCAACTACTCCCCAAAAATAGAAATAGGGAGTAAACCTACTCCCCAACAAAAATGGGAAACAGACACCTAGGAACCTGCCCGTCTGCTTTCACCCACACAGCTCCATGGATATGTTTGGCCTAGTAGTACACATAAGGCCACAAGAAAAAACTCTAAAATTATTACTGCCGGTCTGACGAGGTAAACATTTATAATTTAATGTGCATGAATAACTTGATGCAAAGAAATATTTATTAAAAAACATTTTGAATGGATTGTGTCCTCCCGCGTATTCCTCATCTTGTGATATTCGTTATCGCCAGCTTCGCTGCTTCGGAAAAAAAATTTCGGCAAAGGGCGCTGTGCTCGAGGTCGTGGCGTTGATTGTCCCTCGACGGGTTCTGTTCCGCGTCGACGTCACTGCTGGTATAAATAGCTCGATCCGTGCCCGTTGGCTTCAGTTCCGTTTTTCCAATTGTTTCGCTTACCTACTTTTGAACACGATGATATGACGGACATAATAGTTCGAGGCCCCCAGAAAGATCCAGTTCTCCCTTTCCATAGGGCGCTTCAGAGGACAGTGGAAAAGAACTGGAAAAACCTGATAACATTGCTGCAGTAGACAGCAATCTTCCAAATAAGTATAGAACTTCTACTTCTGATCCAGAGTATCTGAATAGACACCCTACTCCAGAAAGTCTGGTTATTCAGGCTGCTACTACTTCGAGACAAACAGCATACCCAACCATACCTCCAGATAGCGAGGATAAGAAAGTTGATGCTTGGGCTCGTAAAGTTTGGTAGCATGGCCTTAAAATCAACCAATAAGACCTGTACCCTGGCCAGGTTCACACATACCCTGTGAGAATGCATTTCGGCGGCGGCTGAACATATTCCGGAAGGCGAGGAAAGGGAAGGCTTCCTGAATATAGTCAAAGATGGGAAGGAGGCATTGGGGAAATGTCTCCAGTCTGGACTAGATACTGCTGATACTGCTGATAGTATTAGCAGATCCATGGCATCAAGCACAGTGCTACACAGATTTGCGTGGTTGAGGAAGTCGGGGTTTGCACCAGATGTGCAGGCCAGACTTCTCAACATGCCCTTTGATGGCTCGAGGCTGTTTGGTAGTAAGGCTGATGAGAGCCTAGACAAGCTACAGACCTCAAAAGCGGCAGCTAAATCCCTTAGTGCCTCCATGCGACAGCCTCAGAAACCCTATTCGGGCTCATTTTCCTGGAGGGGTCCTCCTTTTTGATACTACTCTTCTGTCAGTAGAGGAAGAGGACAGGCTTTTCAAAGGGGCAAAAGAAATGTTCCTCGTGGTGGACGAGGAAAGACTACAAAGCCATCTTCAGGAACGGCATCTATGCCCTCAGCCGCTCCTGCAGCCGCCTCCAAATCACTCAGGTCTTATCATACAAAACACCAGTGGGAGGCAGAATCTCTCAGCATATGAAAGAATGGCGGGGCATTACTTCAGATGCTTGGGCACTGGAAACAGTAGCTCGAGGTTACTGCCTTCCCTTCCTAAAAAGGCCTCACGATCATCCAGTGGGAGCCAGCTGTACCAAAATTCCAGACCCGCTACTTTTGCAGGAAATTTTAACCCTGCTAGAGAAAGGTGCAATAGAACATGTACCTGTAGCGTAGAGGAACAAGGGTTGATACTCCCCTTATTTTCTCATCCCAAAGAAGGACGGAGGATTGAGACCCATCTTGGACTTAAGAAACTTGAACAAGTTCCTCAGGATGGACAAGTTCAAGATGGTAACCCTTTCTAAAATCCTTCAGGCTCTCCAACTCCAAGACTGTTTGGTATCATTGGACCTTCAGGGTGCTTATTTTCATGTGCCGATTTATCCTAAGCACAGAAAATACCTGAGGTTCGCAGTTGGCGGTTCTCACTATCAGTTTCGAGTTCTGCCTTTCGGGCTGACCTCCGCTCCGAGGGTTTTCACCAAGCTGATGGCGGTAGTGGCAGCGAGTGTCAGGAATGGAGGGATTCACGTCTACCCCTACCTGGACGACTGGTTCATCAGAGCACGTTCTCCTGAACAAGCTCAGGAACCTCTGTCGATCACCTGCCACTTCCTCCACAACCTGGGCTTCTCCCTCAATTTCAAGAAGTCCTATATGATACCAGTTTATCGGGGCAACCTTGGACACTTCCTCGGGCAAAGCCTCGCAGCCCGAGGTAAGAGCTCTCCACATCCAGCAGATGGTAACAAAATTCCAGAAAGCCCAGCATCTGCCGGGCTTCGATTTTCTGAGGTTGCTCGGCCTCATGCCATCCTGCATTTTTCTGGTGCCAGAGGCCAGACTGAGAATGAGATCCCTCCAATGGGCTCTCAGAACTCAGTGGTCCCAATTTTAAGGGAGTATGTCAGATCTTCTGCAAGTCCCGAGCGCAGTTGCTCAGGATCTACTATGGTGGGCTTGCAACAACAACATCTTTAAGGGAGATTCTTTTTGGCAACCATGGCCGGAGATAACAGTAGTAATAGACGCCTCACTCAAGGGGTGGGGAGCTCACACCAGCGATCTGACAAACAGCGGACGTTGGTCTCCATCGGAGTCCAAACTACACATCAACCTATTGGAGCTGAGGGCAATCAGACTAGCGCTGAAGGCCTTCCTGCCCTCTGTACCAGGAAAGAATGTCCTGATAATGACGGACAACACAGTGGCCATAACAAAAGATCACTACCACTTTGCAGAGAGGCAATGCAGCTCTGGTTCTGGGCAATACGAGAAGGAATCTCTCTGTCGGCAGTTCACCTAGCCGAAGAGCAGAACACGGCAGCAGACGCTCTGAGCAGGCAGAGCACAGTCTCCCACAAGTGGGAGTTAGCTCAGGAAGTCCTTCTGGAGATCTTCGCCTTTTGGGGAACCCCTCAAGTGGATCTGTTCGCGACCACGGAAAACCAGAAGTGCGATCAGTATTGCTCAAGGGAATTTCCCCCGAGAGGAGCTCTAGGAGACGTGTTCGTGGTGGACTGGGATTTCCCCCTACTGTATGCGTTTCCTCCAGTCCCCGTGATTCCTCAAGTAATCAGGAGGTTGAGAAAGTTCAGGAAAGCCATGATCCTAATTGCCCCGGACTGGGCCAGGAGGACGTGGTACCCGGACCTTTTGGACATGTCCATCTGCCCTCCAGTGCGTCTTCCGCAAAGAGAGGATCTTCTCTCGCAAGCAGAAGAACGGGTTCGCCTTCCAGAGGTCAAGACACTCAATCTACACACAGTTTCTGAGAGGTTGAGATACAAGGATTGGGATTGGGATGACGTAATGGAGATTTTGCTTTCGGCCAGAAGGCCAGCAACGAAATCCTTGTACCGGTGTCGATGGAACAAGTTCAGTAACTGGTGCAAACATAGGGATGTGGACCCTTTTCAATGTGGCACCCCAATGGTGCTTTCTTTCCAGTTACATCTAGCCAATCTGGGGCTCCAGATCGGAACAATTAAAGGATATCTTGCTGCGCTGTCCATTTTTAAGCGCTCCTCGGAAGAGATTTCTTACTTTAAAATTCCATTAATCATACAGTTTCTGAAAGGACTTACCAATGTATATCCACCAATACCGTTTCATGTTCCAACTTGGGATTTAAACTTAGTTCTTAAATTCCTAACTTGTATACCATTTGAGTCTCTGCACTCCTGTCCATTGAGGCTTTTTACACTAAAAACTGTCCTTCTTGTGGCATTAACATCAGCCCGCAGGGTTAGTGAACTACAGGCTCTCTCATATAAACCTACATACAGTTCTTAAGGTTAAACCATCTTTCTTACCGAAAGTAGTTTCCGACTTCCATTTGTCACAAAAAATTTATTTTAGCAACATTCTATCCTCCTCCTCATCTGGGTAAAGAAGAGGAGAGATTGCATAGACTGGACCCCAAGAGGGCCCTCAGTTTTTACATTTCAAGAATAGCAAAATTATGTCAAGAAGACCCACTCTTTGTGGGTTACACAGGTCGTAAATTGGGGTTAGCGGTGACAAAGCAAACTATATCCTGCTGGATCATTCTGGCTATATTGGATTGCTACAGATTAGCAGGAAAAGACCCACCGGATGGGCTACGTGCTCACTCCACTAGGGGAATGGCTACTTCTGCTGCTTTGAAGAGGGGAGTCCCTGCAAAAGACATTTGCTTGGCTGCAACATGGGCATCAATGCATACCTTTATCAAGCATTACTGCTTAGATGCCCCCTCCTCCAATGACGGTTTATTTGCCTGGGCGGTACTTCATTGCGTCCATGAAGAAAAAACTAACACTCCCACCTTCAAATTGATCACTGCTATGGGAATCTATCAGAAGATGAGGAATACGTGGGAGGACACAATCCTTTCGAAGAACAAGTTACTTACCAACTTTAACGTTCTTTCGACTGGATGTTCCTCCCAGGTATTCCTCATCGACCCCCCCAGCCTGCCCCGCAGTATAGTTTACGTTTTCTTACACTTTCCTCTCACGATGGGCCTATTAGTCAGAGCATACGCCTGGATGTTCCACGAGTATTTCCTCGAAAAAACAGAACTGAAGCCAACGGGCGCGGCTCGAGCTATTTATACCAGCAGTGACGTCAACACGGAACACAGCCCGTCGAGAGACAATCAATGCCACGACCTCAAGCACAGCGCCCTCTGCCGAACATTGTTTTCCGAAGCAGTGAAGCTGGCGATAACGAATATCACAAGATGAGGAATACGTGGGAGGAACATCCAGTCGAAAGAACGTTACAGTTGGTAAGTAACTTGTTCTTCTGTTTTACAGTTAAAACATTTTTACTGGCTTTTTTGTACTCCCAAATTTAAAAAATAGGGAGTCCCACTTCAAAAACGTATCTGGAGCCCTGAGTGCTACACATGTGGTGTCTGGCAGGGTGCCACTATCTATAGAGGCATCAAATATGCCCAGAAGGCTTGGGGCTAGTTCATTGAAAATTCCTTATAGAACAGTTCTGCCAGGCCATGTCTACTGGGTGCCATACAGTTTGGTAGCAACTATTTCCTCTACTGTAATTGGAGCACTAACACCTATAGCCACTTCTCTATCTTGACAGACAAGCACAAACCTTCCCAAAAAGTTCTTTATATCTTCCATTGTGCCTGGCTGCATAGAACTGTACCCATGTTTTTAATAAGTCGCAATGGCTTTATTAATGTATATGTCTTTTGATATCAAAGTGTCATCTCCACCTTCCACTGCTATAATACCTTTCTTTTCGCAAGCAAGTAAGCCACCTGGGCACTCACCTTTCCTGTCCAGCAGCCTTTGGTTTATCAAAAACGTAACCCGCAAAGACTTTTCATATAGTTTTCCTCAATAGAACCAGTGTTTGCTATGACCTATCATGAACTTGTTGTTCTTCTAATCTCTTAATATCTTTTTTAAGTATTGGAAGGGTATGTTGTATAGATTTTAATAAAAATGTTCTCCAGATTTGTATGCCCCCCTTTTGTAAACCTTTAAAGATTCCCACAGCATCCTCTCGTCTGAGACTGATACAATGTAAATGTTTTAAAAACAACTCGATGACATTCACCATTGCCTATTTAAAGACAGAATTGGTTAGGGCATTCCATTCAATACACCATGCTCTATACTGTTTTGTTAAATTGGGAATGTTAACCAACAGCTCAACTGGGTAATGAACCAATAGAATAGTAGGCAGCATTCTGCAGTTAATTGATCTAGTTTTATTGGCTGGTAAACATAACATCATCAATTTGTAATCTGCCATCATGCACCATGGAGTAGTATCTGTATTCCTTAATCATTGGGAGGAAATGTCTTCACCCGCCATGCAATCTGTAGTATTCTACCAGCTCTGGCCATATTTGCACAGCCTTTGGGGGCTTCTGATAGAGAAACCAGACCTGTCCATATCTATGGTAAGAACCATATTGAAATATCCTGCCCAACCGGTCTCATAGTCCATTTATTTATGTAAATGTCTGGTTGTGTTATGTCTGAGCAGAATTGTCGAATACATGTTTACAAGTGCCAATCCTGTTCATTTGATAGCCTCGGCAGTTTACAAATGCCTACCCTCTGTATCTTTCTCCACTAGTTTCAACTGTAAAAACCTATTGACATAGGTTGTAGCATCGCCCCCAACTTAAATGTTTAGGATGAGTAGTATCTATATGTCCCCCCCATCCAGGGATAGGTAAGGATTGCTGGCAATCTTGCTTATGTTTCACCTGCAACATAAGGATGTGTATATTCTGTTTCTTGACATAGACCATTACTTGTCAAATGTTTTTTCTTGTCTCCTAACCCACGTACATTCCCGGACATCACATTAATATTCTCAATAGTAGGACCTATCAGATCTGTAGTAGTTTGTTCCCCAGTCATTACTTATCTATGTTCCTGACAGTATGTATATAGGCATTTTCAATACACATCATCTTGGGTGCTAAAGAGCCTACCACACACTGCTTCGATCTTCCCAACCATCAGCATTACTAAACTTCCTTAATGGAGCCAGAGTACCTGTTTATGACAGGACAAGATATCACTTTGTGTGCACCATAATATCTGCCTCAACACAGTGCAAACCAACAAGACCTGTTAGTCCATGTAAGTTTCTTAGTCTCTATAGTTGAATATACGTGCAATGATGGGACATCGTGGCACCCCAGGAGGTGTCCTTGGTCCTGTTCTGCAGTGTACCCGCCCAACCAAGAAGTGAGGGCAGACTTTTAGATTATCAAAGATTTCCAAAAGCCAGTTCTCGATGAAAGGTTCCATTGTATTCATGTGGATTCTAGTAGGTCCAGTGGCATGACACTATTGTTCCGTGAACATCCCTGCAAGTCTTCATTCTCCAGCATTGGATCTTTCACAGATTCACAAGCTGTTATATATATTTTTACTGGCAACAGACTGGGAATATATTCACTATTCAAATTTTAAATGTACAGAGAGTTCCCTCTGTAATTTTGAAAAAGCAGTTTTTCATGTACATAACAAAAAATGCCATTCACTTCAGTGATCGATTCACCTAATTTGGGCCTTTTCCCCCTGGTCAATTAGATGGGCAGCTCTAAGCTCCTCCCATGGATGCCATTGTGTGTCTCTTAAAAGAATGTCGTGTGTGTCTGTGCGCGCGTGCACGCGCGCGTGTGTGTCTGTGAGACCTCAGACTACTATCTTTTTCATTTACGTGTTGCCTCATCTACAGATGGTCTCACCAATGAGAAGGCGTGTCTCTGACACCTACTCTAAGAAAGAGCCCTGTCTTTGTGGGGCGTAATCTATGAAAGACTTCCCTACAACAGTCTTGTCTGCGAGAGCCCTTGTCTACGTGAACCATTGTCTACGTGGGCCCTTGTCTACATTAGCCTTTGTCTATGTGAGAGCTTGTCTATGTGAGACCTTGTTTGCAAAAGGCTTCATGAGTCGGAATGCTAGTCAATGAGGAGTCTAGTCTATGACAGAGCCTTGTCTATTACAGGCCTCGTCAATGAGAAACTTTGTCAATGAGAATCCTAGTCTTTGACAGAGCCTCCTCACAGCTTCATTTGTGACAGCTTAGTCCACACCGACTTTGATTATAAGAGGCCCAGTATCCTAGAGCGTTCTCATCTTTGAGAATACTAGTCTATGAGAAGCCTTGTGCATGTCAAAGGCTTGTCTATGGGAGTCTTTGTCCATGACAGCTTTATCTGCGAAATTCCTGCCTATGAGAGGCCTTCGTCATGACAGCTTCATCTCAGAGAGGAGTCGCATTGAAGAGAGTCAATGAGAGTCCTTATCCATTACATCTTAAGTTGCAAGAGGGCTCATCAATGAAAGTCATCAGCTACAAGAGGCCTTGCCAACGAGAGGCCTCATTCATGACCAAGATTAGTCTACAAAGGCCTCATCTACTAGAAGCCTTGCCTTTTACAGAGCAAGTGACGAAGAGGCTTTGTCAATGAGAGGTCTAATCTGAGGCCTTATCACAAAGAAACCTGGTCATTAAAGGAGCCATTCGTATAAGGGAACCTTGCATATGAGAGATTAACAAGGAGCCATAAAACTTCTGGAAAGGGATTGAGAGGCGATCACAAGGCTATCTCCCCTACATATACATCTGATCAGGATGTATGGGGTAAATGCGTGATTCCAAAGGTGGTACCAGCTGGTGGAGCAAACATCTAGGCATTCGCTCCGGCATTCTGTACCAGGATCTTCAGCGCTTCAAACCTGAGGCTTGTCTGTCACTACAAAATCAGGATGAGAGATCCTACAAGCAAATGTGTGGTTATGAACATATAGATTTATTTCAAAAACAAAGGTTTCTTGAAGATGACTTCTCAATTATATTACACAACTTTCGATAAGCACGAAAGCGAATGATGTTCCAGCAATTAGTTAAGGATTGTCCACACACAGCATCACCACTGCCACTACAGCAGCAGATATTACGGACAGCGCCACATCCGGTGCCAATCCTGATGAAGGCCAACACTCAGACAGGCTTCAATCCAGCACTCCATGGCCAAAACACACCTGTGTCGATTCCCCGTGACACAACTGTAAAACCCTCCTTTTGTGTATGTTCTGTAGATATTGTTGTTTACACCCTGTGTTCATTACGCCCTGGACCATTTTCCGTCCTGGGGCACTTTGTTCAACTATAGGTCTATTATCCTACTGTCATATGTGAGTGTGCCCCTATGTGGAGCTTTTACCTCAACACCATAGAGGTAATACTTACCTTGTATTTCCACTGTATATAATCACACCTGTCCGTTGTCATTCGATTTCGTGCTTATCGAATGTTGTGTAATATAATTGAGAAGTCATCTTCAAGAAACCTTTGTTTTTTAAATAAATGTATATGTCCATAACCACACATCTGCTTGTAGGATCTCTCATCCTGATTTTGTGATATTTATATGTGTACCCTCCTGGGTATATCAGGACCCCGCCAGGCGCCCTTATATTAACTTGTCTGTCACTGCGACAAAGAAAATAAATGATGTGCGAAGGTGGTCAAGCCCTCTAGTAAATGCTCCAAAGAGCTTGCCTATTCTACGAGTTACATATTCGTTTTGTATGCAAGATAACCTGCAAATCTTCTACACCATGTTCAGGACCCCCATGTAAACAACAAATATTCTCAGCTAAAAGATTCTAGTGGCAGGTGCCACCACAATAGAGAGACCAAACTCATGGGCCATCTTTGCCTGATCTAACACACATGACAGGAATTAGGTCCTGTGAAGAATTGACTTCTGCCCTGCAGGAGTACAAGGATGAGTATAGGCTAAAACCCCAACTCAGCCCTCACACTTCTACAAACAACGAGCCAACACAATCATAAAGGTAAAACAGGCCTTTTGGGATAAAGTGGGCAGAGGGAAGTCTATCCTATCAAGAAGGGTGTGAATGCGGTTCAGAAGCAACCCAAACAACAAAGTTTAACAGTCCAAACTAAACAAATGTCCAATCAAGGTTTTATAAAATCACTAGTACAAGTACCGGTTCTGCGAACAGGTTCTGTAGACAGACATGATAACACTGATCCTGTGTGTCGCTTTTCCTATTCACAGAACTGCACTCAGAATGGCTGCGTGTGGCTGGCTGACATACCCGCGAGCAGACGTTGGAGGGAGGCGAGAGTTGGTGTGCTGCTGCATACTGGGACCTTCTTTGCTCTCTCCACACCTGTCTCCTCAGCCTGGCGTGGTGCAGTTCATTGCAGTGCATTCTGGTGCAAATATCTTGGAAACCGTGCATCCTAGTGCCTGGACCTCGAGTTTTGTTCATTGTGTCGGTTCCCGGTCCTTCTACGACCACATTGATGTTTAGCTGATATCAGGCAACCTTCTCATTTGTGAAAGTGCTGAAATCCAGGGAAAGGGGTGGGGTGCCCAAATGTCATGTAGGTAGTAATGCTCAGAGGGTCCTAACAGGTGACTATGCAAACTTTGGTGCAGATTGGTGAAATGGTGTGAAATTGTATAAGGAACAATGCTTTGTCACAAAACCACATACACATTTTGAATTTTGCTGAAATCCGGGGAAAGGGATGGGGTGTCAAAATGTCATGCAGCCAGTAATGTCTGGAGGGTCCTAGCAGGCAACTATGCAAAATCTGTTTGAGACTGGTGAAACGGTGTGGAATTGTCTAAGGAACAATGCTTCGTCACAAACCCACAAAAACATTTGGACTTTTGCTGAAATCCGGGGAAAGGGGTGGGGTGTCAAAATGTCATGTAGCCAGTAATGCCTGGAGGGTTTTGCAGGCAACTATGCAAAATCTGGTGCAGATTGGTGAAACGGTGTGGAATTGTATAAGGAACAATGCTTCATAACAAATCCCGCCACAAACACATTTTCACATATTTATATATACTTTAATTAAACACACAATAACTAACTAGAAATCACTACACAAAACCCACCCCGTAGGAAAGAACACAGATTAAGCAAAAATATCAAGATGCAGGACTCTGGGTAATGAATCGGGAGTGAAAAGGAAGTAAAAGCCACAATGTTCTTTAAAAGGATATCTTCTCCGCTTATTGCGGTTCTTGGCGGTTTGGCATCATCGAACCAGGCTTTGAGTAGTTGTGCGAGCGGTTCGAACCAAGATAACATGCAGCAAGTCATGTTCTCCAGCATTGGAACTTTCATGGATCAGTGCGGTTCGAAGGCGGCATTTCATCAATGCAGGTTGGAGTGCTCACCTGGATCTGTCAGGGTCGAGCCGGTTCAAGTCAGGGTTGTAACTTCTGGGTAGGGTCTGCAAGTGACGCTCCCGTGGTTTGAATCGATGGTCGGTGATAGTTCGAAGCTGCAATCCTGATGCTCCTTTGTGCGGTTCGACCAAGTGGCAGTTCAAGGACGAGTCATTTGTGTTACAGCTGGTTCCAGTCGATGAGTGACACTCCAGCAGTTCCTGTCGGAGTCCGGGGATAAGGAGTTAATTCGAGTCAAGCAGGTGACTGACTCCACAAGGCACGATGCTTTGTTGAGCTGGTTCGAGATGAAAGCATGCTGGTGCAAAGAGTTTGGTTGAGTGCCCAAGAGAGCACCAACTGGTCCTGTAGTTCGAGATGCGGTGAACCCATTTTGAAAGCAGTTTGACAGGTTTGATGCAATGAAATCGGGTTCTGGCTGTCTTGACTCTCAGGGTGCAGTGAATCCCAATCCAAGGATTGCATGAGCAGATTGTTCCAAACATGGGGGGGCTCCATCAACATAGTGAGGTCCTGCGTACTGTTTTAGTTGACACAGAGGCAGGTCTTGTCCGAATAGCAGTTCACCACCAATGGCCCCTCGAGATGGTTTGGGGACAGAGCTTCCCTCTGCCTTTGACTCTGAGTCTGCACCTCACTAGCAGAGGACTTTGGAAAGATCAACTCTCCCAACAGAGGTCCAATCAATTCATTCTCAGGTTTTTCTGGAAGAGGGAATCACAGAAGGAGTGGGAGATCCCTTTTAAAGGCAAAAGATGACAGGCGACTGGACTAAAGCTAACCTGCTTTAGGGGTCAAATCCTTGTTCTTGAAACAAGTGGACCTTTCCTTCTGACATCACACGCAAAGTTCTTTGTGCTAAAGGAAGTGGGTGGGTGGGTGGACATGAAGGAAAGATGGAGGCAGAGAGAAACACGATTGTGGAACCTTCCTCCAGCTGTAAAGAGCTCCCTCTATTTACACTAAACCAGGCCCTCCCTTCTCGTAGAATCAAAGGCCTTAAGATATGCAGCATCGTGGTGTGATACCAAGCCTTTTGTGAATGGTTGTGCCCTTTGATTCCTGCCCCCAGTCCAGCTCCCTGTGGAGTGGCCGACTCTCTGGGGAGGACGTTACATGCCCTTACAAAAGGAACAAATAGATGCTACAGCCGGGGACAGCCTTGTTTGGGATGAATACACTTAATCCCTTCACAGCTGTGGCTGTAATAATGAGAAGCACCATTCAGATACCCTAACTTGGCACCCTCATATTTATATGGTTTTGCTGTAGGGGTGCATGTCTTAAATACAGCCCATGTGCTGCAGAGACCTGGCTGTCACTACAGCTGTGACCTCTGAACCTGCTCTATGCCACTGGTAGAGCAGACACAGATCAGGATACTTGTACACACAATCCTTTTGGCATGGAATTGCTGAAATGTGAATCTGATCACAGGAATTCCCTTCCAGAGATGGAATTACCTGCAGCATTTAATTAATTAATACAAACCAACAAAGCTAGGCCTTCTACACCCTTGTAGAAGCTAGGACTTCATTCTGCTGAACTTCGCTAGTTAGCGAGGCAACCGAGACCTAATACGCTTCTAAGGAAGTGGAGGTGGCTTCGGACTGGACTATAAACATTGACTGGATGAAGCAGGGACTGGATCTGCACATGTGGTTTGGGGGCCAGTGACTGGATTTACACATGTGGTTTCTGGGCCAGTTATATGAGGCTAAGGATGTGTTAAGGACCTCGCCCACTCCCGGGTCACAGTAAGATGCTCTCAGCATTACCAACCACATAAAACGAATGCTGAGCAAGGCGTTCATCCCCGAATTTCCATAGCACAATGCAAAGATACTGCTCTAACAGTGACCTACATATGTTTGTCTTAGTCGCCTAGAGGCCAACACTCGCATCATAGGACGCCACTGGCAGCACAGTGCATTGGGTACTCTAGTACAGCCATCTCCCATAGTAAAACAGGTGATGTGGAAAAGGAGAAAAACATCACGTCCAAACCTTCCACAGAATCAAGGCATGTACTCCAGAGGCTTTATAGTAATAGCAAAGGCAGAAGACCATTCCCGGGTTTTCTTTTCTCTAAAATGTTCTTCAGAAAACTAACCTCCAGGAGCGCTATGCTATAGACGATTATGTCATGCATTCAATATAGTGATTTTTGACACCTAGGGACATCAGACCGGCAGAAGCTGATGGGGGCTTATTATTAAGGACTAATTTACCAGTTCAGGGTAGTTCCACTTAAATGCAAATCTCCTTTAACAGGTTTCTCCCCACAGGTCAGATGGGAAAAGCTCTCGTTTATCCATAGATGATGGGCTCATATGTTTTTTCTTACTCCAAAGAGGCAACACCTGTTCTGGTGATTGATTGATTGATTGATTGATTGATTGATGCTTTGGTTTCATTTTCAAGACATTGCATTTCGTATTCTGCCAGGACCGTTTTCAGAGAGCACAAACTACGTGGCAGTTGTCTTTCAAAAGCAAACGTCCAGCTCTTAACAATGTAACCTTCCTCACTTTGCAGAGCTGCAGTTTTGATGACCGATAACAGGTCAGTGCTAGGAACTTTGCTGCCCTGTACAAAACGATTCCCAATTCAAAATATTTCATGGGGCCCATGCTGTGGTACCTTAACTGCAGGAGGAAACAGGACTCCCAACCCTCTACCCTACGGACCCCAATCCACAGTTCAGAAAAACTATAAGAGGTGTTCAAGTTGTAGAAACCTCCTCCATGGATTTATCTCTAAGAAGGTCTTTAGTTCTTTACATAAAAGAATGCATGCATGAATGTTCTGGAGCTGATAGAAGCAGTATATTCTCTCCATTCCGTGTAAACGTATCAGCATGAGAAATCGATGGCAATGGTTACAGTCAACGCGTCCACTATGTATGTTTTGTATTTGAAAGTAGGAGATGCAGTGTCACCTACGCTGTCCCGTGAGGTACACATGCTCTTGTAAAAAAGCACTCAGATGATCTGTTGCCATTCTGGAAACCAAATTCTGTCCGTTTGCCCGCAGGCACAGTTACCCAAAGACTCTTCGGGAAGTATTTTCTATCCCTAGGAACTGAAGTATAACCTATGGTTCCACTTTTTTCCATGTGCACTGAAGTGTGTTGCACAAGCTAAATCAACAGCCAGGTTGGATAATATCTAGACTGCGGCCCATTCTTAGGTCTGGCAGTGATGGGTCACAAAATCACTGAAGCTTCCTTGAGGAAACTCTTCAAACTTCATCACCCGGATCACCATCTCCTTTCTGGAGAACAGGCGTGCACCTGACATAACGACCCACCCCCTTCTCTGTCTGAGAGCCTGGCGCCTGAGTTTAGGGAATTCTGTCAGCTAGGTGTACCTCCGAATTAATGGGTGGGCTCGTCAATATTTTTACTCAAGGAGGTGGGGCTCAGCATAAAAAAGTTTTAATCCCACTGGTTTTACTCTGAAAGGATAATTCAAGAGTACATGAAAGGTCTTTACTGTAAATTCCCCCCAAACAATTACATCTTCATGGAAGCACAATATGGTCCTTTTGAAGATGATGTGCCATCTGTTCAAGTTTATACATAGGCCTATCTCAATCTCGCCTCCTGGAAAACGGTTTTCCTTTTAGTCATCACCTCTGGGAGGAGAGTGGTTGGGACCTATGTCATCGGGCTGTGACTCCTCTGTAACATAGAGCAGTTTAAACTTAAACTGAAAACTTTTAGTCATTTTTGTGCTCTAGTACAGTCATTTTGCATCATACTGCCTAAAGCCAATAGGAACACCTCCCTTAACGCCTCCCCTGTCGGCCATCTTCAGATTTGTTATCACACGCTAGTGTAAGAAGTCCTCAAATATTCTCTCTTCTACTATTTTGTAAAAATATTGGGCCTCATACGAGTCCGGCGGTAGCCGTGTCGGTAAAACCGGCAGGCTGCCGCCGGACTCGTGGGGAATTACTGGCGCTGGACTTGCTGGAATTACCAGAGCATTACAGCCCGGTGGTCCAGTAATTCCGATGCCGGCATTCTGTTACTCCACATTCCCGTGGAGTCCCTTAGGACTCCACGGGAATGGGGGCTGCGGAAACACTGGTACCATGCAATAATGGTGCCGGTGTTTCTGCGTCCAGTGGCGTTACGCCCGCCAGGTAAGACCTGGCGGGTGTAACACCACACAGCCACAGAACTCGTAGTTAGCCGGTCCGGAAAACGGTGCCAGTACAGTTTTACCAGCACCGTTAAATCCAGACCGGCTAACATGTAATGAGGTCCATTAACTTTTATATAATTTGCAATGAACATTTTCATCTTTTCGACAACCAGCTCCTACAGGCGACGTTACTGGGTACATGGACTGTTCCCGCCACGGTAATCTTCGACTAATCATCTGTGTAGTTGGGCCTACCTCATGGCCGAGTCCATAAGGAAGAGCCTGTTCAAGGCTTGTGCCCGCTGTGGATTGAAAAATGTCTACGCCGAAGACCAACACGATGGCTGCCTCTACTGCCTTCACACTCACCACGTCATTCAGGACTGTGAAATCTGTCAGTCGTACTCCTACGCCCCGTCCCCTTTCAACCATCATCCTGTATGGGGAAATCCCTTTCTGGAAAAGCTCTTTTTCGCCCGTGTGCTACATGCGGGCTAAAGAAAGTGTATGAAGGAGATGGCCATATGGACTGTATATATTGTCTCCACCCTCACCATCCGGCAGACAATTGTGACATCTGTAAGGGCTTCTCCCAGAAGACTCTTAAAGACCGGAGTCAGCGGTTGGTGGCTTGGTTGAACAACGGAAAGGGTGTGTACCCCCTTTCGGAGGTAGGCGCCACGCGTAGCTTGGCCTCGATAACAAAATCCTTAGGGGCTCCCCGCGTTCAGCATCGGCTGAACCCCCGGTGAAGAAAGCACATCCTGCAGAGAAAGGCTCTTCGGAAAAGCATTCCACGAGAGAAGCTTCGCTAAAAGGGAAAACCTCGTCGTCTTCCTCCTCATCTAAGAAGGAGAGGAAAGAAAAGTCAAGATCCTCCTCAGGTGATCATCATAGATCATCCTCGAGTCGAGATTCTGAGAAACACGGGTCAAGTTAAAAAAGATGGGAACGCCTCAAGGACCTGCGCAGATACCACCGTCGTCGACGGGAGGGCGATCGTCGACGCCCTCGCTACCAGTGACGAAGATGGTTTCTTCAGGTGTTCTGCCACAGGTGACGGCGACGATGACAGCGATAGTGCAAAATTTAGCCTCGTCGACGGAGACTCCACAGGAGGCCTGGCGACCGGAAGTATACAACCCGGTTTTG
Organism: Ambystoma mexicanum; assembly: GCF_040938575.1. NCBI lineage: Eukaryota > Metazoa > Chordata > Amphibia > Caudata > Ambystomatidae > Ambystoma > Ambystoma mexicanum. Next base: position 1,142,794,726 of record NC_090935.1, on the reverse strand, counting down.
CCGGAATCCTTGTTGCAGCAGGAGGCAGCCTTGTCCATATCCTCTGTGGACGACGAGTGTGAGTGGGTGGCTGGACTGCAGAACTTGGGTTGCAAGGGGTGAGCAGACTGACTCTTTCGAGCGGGACAAATAACCTGATTACAACCCCGTTGCTTAACCCTCAGACTGTTTTATCTCTGGAAGTTCTATCTACATTGCAGACCTTGTTAAAGAAATTGGATGAGAAGTTACCTCAGGTGGCAGCTCCGATGACACCGAACATCGACCAGCCAGGTCCTTCCCATCGACCAGCTCCGACGGTGTCGACGGCGATGCCGGCCTGTGAAGGCCTTCCATGTGCACGCCTGGAGGAAGGAGAGCTTCTGGACTTCGAATCAGACAGAAGGTCCATATCGGATATATCGTTATCCCCCTCTTGGGACCCAACTTGGGAGTCAGAAGCGGAGTTAGAAACTCCAAGAAGCCCAGCCCAACCGTCGCCTCCGGACGACATTGGTTCTTTCCATGCTATGATGAGTAAGGCTTGTACCGAATTCGGATTGGCCCAAGAGGAGGAGAAAAAAAGACTGTTTTCTGTTCGACCATATGGGGAAGAGAAGGAGGCCGGTGTTCTCAGTCCCCATCCTAGATCATGTATGGCAAGAAGGACTACAGACGATGCGTCATCTCTTCTCGGAGCCCGCAATAAAAGGTAGACTGAAGAAGAAATTTAAGGCTCCCGAGTCCACTCCCAAATGTTTGTCCTCTCAACCAACCCCAGAGTCGGTGGTATCAGCGGCTGCGGCGAGAAAGGCAAGGTCTCAGCACAAATGCATGACTTCTCCGGAGAACGAGGCCAGGAGACAAGATGCCTTTGGCAAGAAGGTGTTGTCGGTGGGTGCAACAGCAGTGAAGGCGGCCAACTCTCTGGCTATTATGGCCAGGTATGATAGAGGGATGTGGCACCGGTTGGCACCCATACTAGAACATCTCCCAGACGAACACAGAAAGGCGGCGATGTTACTCGTCTGAGAGGGGGAAGAGGCCTCTAATCCTATAAATATCGCTGTGGACCTGGCAGAATCAGGTTTTAAGCAAGTTAACAACGGGGTGGTTCTACGGAGACAGGCGTGGCTTAAATGCACCAACTTTCGACCTGAAGTGCAATATAAGGTGTTGGATATGCCTTTTGAGGGAGACCTTCTTTTCGGCGAAAAGGTGGACGAGGCCTTGAAGGGCATGAAGGAGGACTCTGACACGGCGCGTTCTCTGGGTGCCCTCCAGAGTGGAAGACATTTTTGTTCATTTCGCCCCTTTAGAGGAGCGTCAGAAAACTCCCGGTTCTCGTCATCAAGGGACCGTGCTTTCAATAGACCGACGTACTCCTCGCAGGGCTACAGGCGGGTATCTCAGACCGCGAAAAGACGTCGAGACTATCAAGCTTCTAGGAAGAGGGGAGGTTACTCCTCGTCGTCGAAAGACAAACAATCTAAAGACCAGCAATGACGGGCGTCAGAATGTCCTGGGAGGCAGGGTGTCGCATTGTGTCGACGAATGGGAACAGATAAACACAGACCAGTGGGTATTGGACACTGTAAAGTTCGGTCATTCCTTACAATTCAAAAGCAAGCCCCCGCACATTCCACCAGTGTTTTCGGCTCAACCCCACCTCAGCGTGTTAAAACAAGAGGTAGTACTTATGCTACAAAAAGGGGCTATAGAATTGGTACCTGTGTTGCAGAGGGGTCAAGGTGTGTATTCCCGATACTTCGTGGTGAAGAAGCCCAACGGAAAATGGCGTCCCATTCTCGACCTTCGAGACCTCAACAAAACGTTAAAAAATCTAAAATTCAAAATGCTCACACTTCAGTAAGTGATCCGATCCATTCTACAAGGGGATTTTCTGGCGTTGCTGGACCTCCAAGACGTGTACTTTTACACACCAATGCGTCAACGACACAGAAAGTTCCTAAGGTTTATGGTCGGGCGTACTCACTACCAGCTCAGTGCTCCCTTTTGGACTAAAATCCTCTCCCTGGACATTCACGAAATGCCTAGCTCCGGTTGCAGCATGGTTGAGAAAACAGGGGCATCATGTTTACCCGTATCTGGACGACTGGTTGGTGAGGGGATCGTCCCCTATGACAACTCAAGCAAGTCTACAGGCCACCATGCAGCTTTTGCGACGACTAGGATTTGTAGTAAACTTCGAGAAGTCCTCATTGACTCCGTCGAGAAGCTTAGTGTTCTTGGGTGCACAGTTCGAAACTCAGTCAGGATTGGTAAGACCATCCGTGGAGAGGATCCACAGACTCAATCAGCTGGCAAGGCAATGGAAGGTCAACACCAAAGTGTTGGTAAGAAGATATATGTCGATACTGGGCGCCATGGCGTCGTGCATCCTTTTGGTGAACAACTGCCGCCTTTTCATGAGGCCAATTCAGGAATTCCTGGTGGACCGATGGACCCAGAGCCAGGGACTTTGGTCGGACAAACTGACCGTCGACGCCGAGCTCCTGCTAGCTCTTCGATGGTGGCAAGGCTTCCAGAACCTATCCAGGGGAGTCCCCCTGCGAGAACCGGAGTTCTACATAACCATAGTGAGGGACGCGTCGCTGACTGGATGGGGGGCACATCTGGGCGCTCTCCAAACGCAAGGTCGGTGGTCGTCGGATGAGTCGCTCCTACTTATCAATGTACTGGAGTTGAGGGCAGTGCGTTGGACCCTGAAAGCTTTTCTACCGCACATAAAAGGGTCAGTGGTGAGAATATTGACAGACAATATGACGACAATGTTTTACTTGAGAAAACAAGGAGGTACTCGCTCCAGAACCCTTTCCACCGAGGCTCAGAAGCTATGGCAGTGGGCTCTGCAACAAAATATAACCATCGTAGCCCAACATCTTCCGGGAGTAAAGAACGGAAAAGCGGATTCCCTCAGCAGGGAAATGGGCCAGATACACGAATGGGAACTGGACAATCTTCAGTTGTCGAAGATTTTCAGAAAGTGGGGGCAGCCTTCTCTGGATCTCTTTGCAACAAGGGAGAACAAAAAATGCGAACAGTACGCCAGCAGGTGGCCGCAGATCGATTCGCTGGGGGAATCGTTCTCCTTCCCGTGGACGGACAAATTTCTGTACGCCTTTGCCCCGTTTCCTCTCATACGGAGGACCCTGCAGTGGATTCACAGATACAGATGTCGAGTGGTCTTGGTGGCTCCTTATTGGCCGAGACAGACGTGTGATTCTCCGACCTGCTACAGCTTTCAATAGCGCGGCCGGTAACGTTTCAGAAAGTCCCGAACCTCCTGTCCCGGGACAAGGGAACGGTGTGGCACCATGGCCCGGACAGTCTCAACCTCACATCTTGGCTCCTGACTTCTCAGAGTTTGGTACCCTGAGTATTTCATCGGATTGCCGTCGAATCCTGCAAGCCGCGCGAGCTCCGTCCACGAACACTTCGTATGCATGCAAGTGGAGGAGATTCTGCGTGTGGTGTCCAAATCAGCCGGGATTGCAGCCCCTGAATATAACTCCGGAACAGCTTCTACCATATTTGCTGCATTTAGCTGAGAGTGGGTTATCCTTTTCATCGATAAAAGTACACCTACCAGCCATTTCAAGGTTCACGCCGAGAAGACAGTCGTCGCCGTTGTTTAGTGATAGACTGATAAAGCACTTCATGAAAGGTGTATTCCGTACATTTCCACTGATTAAACGCTTTCCTCCGACCTGGAGTCTTAACTTAGTGTTGGCGGGACTAATGAAAGCCCCCTTTGAACCGATGGCTTCCTCGTCTATGAAGTTCTTATCGTGGAAGTTGGCTTTTCTGGAAGCTATCACTTCAGCACGACGGCTCTCGGAGATACAAGCATTGGTCATAGATCCGCCGTACTTGAGGTTCTTTAAGGACAAAGTGGTGCTGGCAACCAACCCTCATTTTATTCCAGAAGTTCCTACTATTTATCATAAGCATTCGTCAATTGTTCTACCTACCTTTCTCACGACTCATTCATCGGTTGCGGAAAAAGCCCTCCATACTTTGGACGTGAAAAGAGCTCTAAAGTTTTATCTTCATCGGACTCAGCAATTCAGAACTACGCAACAACTGTTTGTGTCTTATGGTCCGTCAACGAGAGGAAAGGCAATCTCAGAACAAGGACTTGCTCGATGGGTCTCGTCGACGATTGCTTTTTGTCACTCCAAGACGGGGAAACTGCTAGAAGGACGTCCGAGAGCTCATTCCACGAGATCAACTTCGTCTTCGGCGGCGCTGTGGGCTGGAATTCCGCTGGCAGACATTTGTCAAGCGGCGTCCTGGTCGGTGCCACATACATTTACCCGCCATTAGTGCCTCGAATGGCAGCATGCAGACGATGTACAGATGGGACGAGCAGTCCTACGGCATCTGTTTCAGTGAGGTAAGCCCTATTCAGGCAAATGACCAATGACCTTATTCTATATATATATATATATATATATATATATATATATATATATATATATATATATATATATATATATATATATATTTCTGAGGCTTGTGGAATCTGCTTAGATCACATGCTGTGCATAGGCCGACATCTAGTGGAAGCTGCGGAGTATTACAGTTTGTTTTTCGAAAATCGAAAAAGGGCGTCGACACAGGGCGTGCCAGTAATACTATCCCTAGTGTGACGTCCACTGTACCCATGATCCCTCACGCGTCTAGGATCCCCAGATTGTTTTTTTCCGCCATTCTGGTCGGAAGCACTTCATCGGAGTTCCCTGGCTTTGCCATATTTACACTTAAAACTAATTCTAATTTGCCCCATTTTGTCACCCTTACGTCGACCAGCATCTCGACGCCGAACCGGGGAGGAGATCAACGTCGAAACCCGACGGATTGGGCCTTGAGGCTTCCGCCTCGGCTCGGGCCTGGGCCGCTGGCCTCGGCCCTACAAGTAGGGAGAGTGGGGGGTGGTACACTTCCACACTCGGTTATAGACACCTTCTTACCTACACACACTTGACCGCTGCCCACAGGCGCGTATGGAGGGTACGCCCTTTCAGTTTTGCCCCAAGTGTAATAAGAAATACCCTTGGGTAGATGAGCATGTTACGTGCAACCTTTGCCTGCCCAGAGACCACCCCGAGGCGGGTTGCAGGGCCTGTAGCAGGTTTAAGACAAAGACTCTTAAGGACCGCTCCACCAAGCGTTGGGCCCACCACGCCAAGTTAGCAGCTATGGAGGCGGAGGGTACCTTCAGCGACGGCAGCGACGCCGGACTTTCGGACGGCGAGGGCACCAAGGCGTCGAAAGACAGCCTAACGCACGTCCCCGGCCTCGGAAGGTCGTCCGTCCCGGCGACTATGGGGAAGTCCCCCGGCGACAAGAGCGTTACACATACACACGCTAAACACAAAAAACCCACCCGAGATTCGACGTCGTCGAAACCTCGGAAAGAGGCACAGAAGGAGCGGTCCGAAAGGACGTCCTCTGGGCGGTCCCGGTCGAGGTCGCCGCACGACGTCAGGCAAGCCTCCACACTTGCACATAGTGCCTCGCCCATTAACATCACGGAAGATCACTCGTCCGGAGACGAACACGGCTTCCATCCCCAGCCTGCACCCCAGGGAAAGGGTACATCACTTGGGAGTGAGGAGGGCCCAGTTTCGAAGCCTAGGTCGAAACACTGGGATTCCACCTCCGATCCTCGACGCCAGGCGTCGAAAGATAAGGGAAAGGGTAAACACACTTCCACCCACGGGGAAGGGGGTAAGCAACAAAGGAAACAACCCTTGCAATCCCCCACAACAATAGAACTGACTTCCCCGTCCAAGTCTTCTCAGGGACAGTCCATAGAGAGTTCCAGCAAGGTCACCCCAAGCTCAAAACTCTGGTCATGCGAGGACATTGACAGAGTAATGTCAAGGATGTCCTCCTTAGCAAATTTCTTTGAAAGACACCCTGACCAACTACTAGCTTTAAACCCTCAGGAATCTTCTCCCTCAGGTTCAAGGGACCCTATCCCTTCAAATAAAAGGCCCCGGGTCGAGACACCAGTAAAGGCTTCAGACCCCTTCGAGGTCCAACCCTATTCTTGCCTTTTCCCTACAGGCCAAGGAGACTCTTCCCTTATAGAGGGCCAGGATTTTGAGACACCAGAAGATCTCGCAGTGTCAGATTATTACGGGGAGGACGAAGACGAGGATGAGCCAGAAAATAGCCCAGATATTTTCAGAATGGACTCACCAGTCGAAAGGGAAGCCCCAGTGTCTGATTCCCCAATAGATAATCAGCCCCTCCTGAATGAACTGCTCTCTCGGGCAGCTAACCACTTCCACATAGACACACAAGGTGTCCAAGAAGAGAGGGACTTCGCGGAGGAACTAATAGGGGAAAGGAAGACAGTAGCCCAGACCATTCCCATCCTGAAATCTATTCAACGCAGAATAGCACCATCCCTTGTCAACCCAAACCTGACAAGACCTGTAAACCCGAGAGTAGAGAAGCTGTTTAAAGCAGCCCAGTCGGACCCTCTATATATTAGAGGCCAACTTAAGCCAGACTCTCTAGTCGTAACTAACACCCGCAAGAGAGCTGGAACCCCATTATCTTCCTCGGAGGCTCCCCCCGACAAGGAAAGTAAGAAACTCTATGGTTTTGGTAGAAAAGTAGCTTCCACGGCAGCCTACCAAACCAGAATCGCGAATTCCACCACACTGTTGGCCAGCTACAACTGCCATCAGTGGGAAGAAGTGGCAGCACTAATAGATTCCGCTCCCGAACCCCTTAAGAGCCAGCTATCTCGCATTTGTGCAGAGGGAAGAAACGTCTCAGGCTGCATTTTAAAAGCAACTTTAGACGCCGCAGACAATGCGGGTAGAATTATAGCAGAGGGGACTGTCATCAAAAGACATGCTTGGTTGAGGCAGTCGGGATTCAGAGCAGAAACACAAGCTGCACTCTTAAACAAACCAGTGGAAAGTGATCTCCTGTTTGGAAAGGCAGTCGAGGACGCACTAAAAAACGCTAAGGAGGAATTCGACACCCTCAAATCCCTTGGCCAGTTAACTACAAAACCACCTAACCAAAGAGGGAACGGCAATTTTCGTCGCCCCCGCGGCCAAAATTCCAATAGAGGAAATAGCTATTCCCACACCCAGGGTACACAGTGGAACACCAACTCACAACAGTCTACCCAGGGGTATGGTAGGGCTAGTAGAAGAGGACGTGGTAGAGGCAGAGGCAGCCCCAGTAAAGGAGGCGGCACGCCTCCACCAAAGCAGTGACGCTCATTTCAGGGTCCCTTCCCATGCAACCCCAGTAGGGGGACGAATATCCAGCTTCACCCAGGCATGGGAAGGGATAACATCCGACAGATGGGTGCTGTCGACGGTATCCAAGGGGTACTGTATAGAACTACTGCAACGTCCCCGAAACCACCCTCCAAGACAAAAAGTCCACTCTTTAGAACATCAAAAGATCCTCCTCGAGGAAATCTACAATCTGCTCCTAAAGGACGCGATAGAACTCGTCCCAGGACACCAGGTAAACAAGGGTATCTATTCAACTTACTTCCTTGTGCCAAAGAAAGATTTAACAATGCGCCCAGTATTGGACTTACGACCTGCCAACAAGTATGTCAAGCCCCAAAAATTCCGTATGACCACGCTACAAGAGGTAATCCCACTCCTAAAAAAGGGGGATTACATGGCAACCTTGGATATGAAAGATGCCTATTTTCATATTTCTATGCTCCCGGCGCACAGAAAATACTTGCGCTTCAAGGTGGACAGTCGCCACTACCAATTCAAGGTACTGCCCTTCGGGATAGCTTCAGCACCAAGGGTATTCACCAAGGTACTGGCGGTGGCAGCTGCACACCTACGCAGGGAGGCAATCCCAGTGTACCCTTATCTAGACGACTGGCTCATAACGGGGGAAACCCCAGGAATCTGCAGATCAAACATTCAGAGGACTATCGACCTCCTCCACGAATTAGGCTTCTCTATCAACGAGAAGAAGTCAAGTCTGGTGCCAAGCACCTCAAAACAGTTTCTAGGAGCTATCCTAGATACTCAGAGAGAATTGACCTTCCCTTCGGAAGAAAGAATTCGGAATATACTTCTGCAAATTCCGCATTATCAGTCAGGTCAACAGATAACAGTACGCAAAGCTATGCGGTTACTGGGCATGATGGCGTCATGCATTTACCTGGTCCCCCACGCGCGTCTGCGCATGCGTCCCATGCAGGAATGGTTGGCGAAACATTGGTCTCAGGCAAGTGGTCAGTGGGACGATCTAGTGGTCGTTTCGCCAACACTCGTACAGAGCCTACACTGGTGGACAAGAGAGAATATCGCAAAGGGGAAACCCTTTTACGATCCCGAAGTACAGGCAGTGGTTACTACAGATGCATGCCTGACTGGGTGGGGAGCTCACCATCTCCACCACACAGCTCAGGGTCTCTGGTCTCACTCAGTAGCCAAGAACCACATCAATCTGCTAGAGCTTCTGGCAGTATTCCGAGCGCTGCAGGCGTTCGAGCCCCATCTATTGAACTTGTCGGTGCAGATCAGGACGGACAGCACGACAGCCATGTTCTATCTGAACAAGCAAGGAGGGACTCGTTCGCCAAATCTGTCCAAGCTTGCCCAGAAAATATGGATATGGGCACTCAGACGGAACATCTTCCTGTCATCGCAACATGTTCCAGGGGAGCTCAATTCCCTAGCGGATGCTCTAAGCAGAGACCCCCTCCCAGAAGAACACGAATGGGTCCTTCACAGAGACGTAGTAGAAGATCTCTTCTCTCAGTGGGGTTTCCCCACTATAGACCTATTCGCCACAAGCGAAAACAAACAATGCCCAGGATTTGCATCCAGGTTCCCCCAAACGGACTCCCAGGGGAATGCCCTGTGGATGAACTGGTCAGGGATGTTTGCGTACGCTTTTCCACCAACTCCTCTCATCAGGAAGGTGGTGTACAAGATGAACAAGGAATCAATGACGCTCATCCTAGTTGCTCCCATGTGGGCGAGACAACCATGGTTTCCACACCTACGCAGGATGGCGGTGTGCGAGCCCATCAGACTCCCAGCCTGGTACAACCTTCTGTCCCAGCAACAAGGTCAAACACTGCATCAGGAACCCAACTCTATGAACCTAGCAGCATGGCTCCTGAAGTCATAGAGTTTGGACATCTCAAACTACCACAGAGGTGTATGGACATTCTAAAAGAGTCCAGGAAACCAAATACAAGACACTGTTACTTTGACAAGTGGAAAAGATTCGTTATCTGGTGCCAGAATAAACAAATCAACCCGGTTGATTGCACTCCTTCCAACGTTGTAACATACATGCTCCACCTGCTGGATGCAGGGTTGGTTTTTAACTCTCTGAAAGTACACCTGGCAGCCCTCTCGGCTTACACCACATCCCATAACAGGGTCTCGTGGTGGAAAGTACCAGTGGTTAAAGCCTTCATGGAAGGAGTAAAGAGACTTCACCCTCCTATTTCGAACCCACCGCCAGGATGGGACCTCAACGTGGTGCTAGCTAAGCTCATGGGGCCCCCCTTCGAACCCATGCATAAAAGTAGTCTCAAACACCTGACTTATAAAACGGCCTTCTTAGTAGCCATTACCTCCATAAGAAGGGTCAGTGAAATTCAGGCTCTGTCAGTGCAAGATCCTTTCTTTACTATCCACAAGGACAAACTGGTTTTACGCACACACCCTAGGTTCTCACCAAAATTCATATCCAAGTTCCATGTAAACCAGTCCATCGAGCTTCCGGCTTTCTTCCAAAACCCACAAAGCTCGGCTGAGGTGAAACTACACACCCTAGATGTGCGTAGGGCGGTCTTATACTATGTAAATAAAACCAGACCGCTAAGGAAAACAGATCAACTGTTTGTCTCCATAGCTACAGGCAGAGAGGGGGATCGCGTCTCTAAGGGCGCTATCTCTAAGTGGATTATCAACTGTATACAGCTGTGTTACTCTCTTTCTAAAAAGACTCTGCCGTTTACACCAAGGGCCCACTCTACTAGAGGCATTGGGGCCACTCTGGCTTTCATTGCAAATGTTCCCCTCGACACCATTTGCAAAGCAGCTACTTGGAGCTCTATTCACACTTTTACTCAGCATTACTGCATTGACACTCATTCCAAGACAGATACACAAGTGGGACAAGCGGTTCTAAGACACCTGTTTGCTCATGACCCTTCTCACATCCCACCTCCTTCTTCTGGTACTGCTCGCTAATCTATGCACAGCATGTGATCTAAGCAGATTCCACAAGCCTCAGAAGGGATACATTACTCACCGTAATCGTATTTCTGATGCTTGTATCTGCTTAGATTCACATGCGACCCACCCTTCCTCCCCTCCGAGAGAAGGCGCATGGTTGCTTGTAGTCTTACCTTTCTGTCTATCTGCTTGGACTATCTGTACTCACGCTACTCCTCATGCTACCTCATGTCAGGAAAAACACAATCTGGGGATCCTAGACGCGTGAGGGATCATGGGTACAGTGGACGTCACACTAGGGATAGTATTACTGGCACGCCCTGTGTCGACGCCCTTTTTCGATTTTCGAAAAACAAACTGTAATACTCCGCAGCTTCCACTAGATGTCGGCCTATGCACAGCATGTGAATCTAAGCAGATACAAGCATCAGAAATACGATTACGGTGAGTAATGTATCCCATATATATATATATATATATATATATCTTAATGTATATTGTGGTTGTTGTTGTTGTTTTTATTAAACCAACCCGTAACCGCTGCATTTAAAAAAAAAAATTTAAAAAAAATGTGTGCTTATGGGATTGGATTGCATTCACACTGCCATATCAGGATTACTGCTATACAGTCTATTCTAAGCATGTGAATCCATGAAAGATCCAATGCTGGAGAAGGGAATAGTTTCTTACCTGTAACTCCATTTCTCCGGCATTGGTATCTTTCATGGATTCAAATGCGCCCGCCGGCCTCCCCTAAATGCAATATATGTGTATATATATACCCCCATTCTACTTTGGAGGGGTTAAAATCTGAATGGAGCCGCGGGGGCGGGGCATTTATACCGCTACGTCCTATTGGGGCATGCGTATGCAGCCCAAAACGACGTAGATAGGACACAAAAGTGTTGAAAATGTTCCTAGGGAAAACGGCTTTATAAATGTACCGAGGGTTCCCAGTCTGACGACGGGGAATATTCTAAGCATGTGAATCCATGAAAGATACCAATGCTGGAGAAATGGAGTTACAGGTAAGAAACTATTCCCTTCTATTGCAGACTTGGGAACACCGTCCACCGGTGCCCTAACTCCATCCCCGGCGCATGTCGGCCCCGACAGGCTTTAATAGGTGTCCCTCGTGCAACGGTTCCTTCCTGACAGCAGATCCACACGTGCTCTGTCTTTGATGCCTGGGGGAGGACCACAGTTGGGACGGATGCTCGGCATGTGACTCCCTCACGCCCAGGTCGCTCTAGCACCGACTCGAGCGTTGGAGGCATCTCTTCAACAGGACTCCTCCGCAGAACATCAAGGACCATGTCCAGAGGAAGACACAGAAGACAGGTGAGTTATTCGCCAAGGCACCCTGCAGAGGCGACTCCTTCCCGGGGAAGCCCTCTGGCGGGAGGGGTCAGTATGGCTCTTACACCGGCTCAGGGAGTAGTGAGGCTCAAGAAGCTACCGGCCTCACGGCCGAGGGGCCTGTGAGCTCTACTACCACTGGGACCCGTCCCAAGGGGCATCACCCTGATACCGGGTCCTTATCCGAGGGGGCGCCTTCACGCAGGGCCAGCACTACCGGCCGGAAGCCCAAGGACTTACTGCCTACCGGGTGTACACCTGAGTTGCAGGGCGGGGCAGAGCCGGTGCAGTGAAGCGTGCAGGCGGAGCCCGTGAAAACGCCTGCTATCCAAGTGCTCAAGGCGCGGACAAAATGGCGGTGTCTCGAGACAAGATAGTGGCCACTCCCGAGCAACAAAGGTTGGAAGCCTCTCAGGCGTGCACGGAGGTCCATCAGCCCAGCGATAAACAACAATTTGGCTCCTAGGACAGACTGGGCACCACTGACACCTGTCACCTGGTCCACTTCTTATCTTAAAATCATGGGAGACGGGTACAATATCCCCATGTACGGACAGGGGCTAGGCAGACAGCTGGCACATTCACCCTCTCCTCCCTTACAAGACTGCTCACAGCCAGCCTGCGGGGACAGGTTTTTTGACGAGTTCATGTCACTCATGCGCTCCTCTCAAATGGGCACAATACTCAGGGGCATTATTAGACATGTTACGGCTGGCAGCCCACGGCAACGCACCTCATCCCTCCTCTGCCAGCTCCACCACCGCAGCAGCCCACTACAGAGGCTCCAGCAACACTGGTGCAGTCCCAGACACTCACGCGGAGGAACCCATGAGGCTCACCGGCGCCACCCCACTGGGGACAGTGAACCAGCAGGACACAGACAGAGAAGAGCAGGATACGCCCTCCTCAGCGAAAGCATTTCATGACAGGATTGCCAGCTTGTCAGAGTACCTAGGTATCCCCCAGCCACAAAAGGAGCTCCCTGAAGCTGGAGCTCTGGCGTAAGGCCCTGAGCCTCAAGGATGAGGCGCGATTGGGCATCCCCCTAAAAAAGGATGTCGAAGATTTGGCCAAAAAGGGTTGGCTCAAGCCCCAGTCCACACAACCTGTCAACAAAAAGCTTGATGCTAGGTTCAGGCAAACCGAGAGGGACAGCATACTACTCTCTACGCAACCGCAGCCCCTGTCATCAGTAATCGCTGCTGCGTCCATGTATGCCAAACCCAAGGCTTCCTCGTCTAGTACTACCACCACAGCCCTTCTGAACAAGGAAGAGAAGACCCTCGATTCATATGGCAAGAAGGTCTATTCAGATGCCAGGCTACACCTCAGGCAAGCCAACGCAAACGCTATCCTCGCTGCGGCGAATCAACACCTGTGGAGGGAGATCACAGAATTTCTGCCTGATATCACTAAGGACAAGCAAGTCTCATTCAAGGCGGGGTCTGGCGGAGGTGGAAATCGTGGGCCAGGATATTATGGAGGCCTCTGTGGGCCACATTGACACAGCTAATAGAGCAATCTGTCTGGCAACAGACTTGAGGCGCGCTGCCTGGTTGAAGGCCACTAGGTTCAACCAGGATGTGCAGTACAGAATACTTGATCTTCCACTTGAGGGGGGAGTGGGATCTCTTCCGTGCGTGATGAGGAACTTGATAAAAAGAAGACCAGCTCACAGACAGCAAAGTCTCTGGCCATACTTACCAAAACGGTGACTAAGCCGTTCGTTCAGTCCCAGTCCTGCTCAGATAAGGGGCGGTCATTTGGTGGTTTCCGCGGGTTCCGGGACAGCAAAGCCAGACAGTCGGACCGGTCTTCCAGTCAGCACAGGAGAAAGCACCACAAAACAGCTCATAAGGGGTCCTTCCTCCTCAGCCTCTGACCAGAAAAAAAACCGACGACGTTCCCTTTCAGGTCCACAGCACCCCAGTAGGGGGCAGGCTGACCCGCTACAGTCAGGCATGGCGGCCGAAGTTCGCGGATGCCTGGGTCCTCTCAGTAGTGTCCTGGCCAGAGGCGTTGCTAGGGGGGGGCCAAGGGGGCTATAGCCCCTGGTCTTTTGGTTGTTGCCCCGGATACAATCTCAGGCACTACAACCAAAAGGCTAGCTAGCCCCGAGTCCCGACAGTTCCGACATAGCCTAGCCCTGGGTCTTTTCCAGACCTAGCAACACCCCTGGTCCTGGGGCTTCCGGCTACCTCTTTCTTCTCCCCCTCCGAGTTCCCTCCCACTACCACAGATCGGCACACCATCACTCTTAGCAGAGATTCTCTCCCTTGTCGATAGCGAAGCAGTAGAGCATGCCCCCCCCCCCTCCCAGCAGGGCTTTTACTCCTGCATCTTTGCTATCCAGAAGAAGAACCAGGCGGGCCTGCGAGTGGTGTTGGATCTATCTTCCCTGACCCTTTACTTACCCTTGCAGAAGTTGAAGATGGTGACGTCAGCTCTTATTGCTCAGACACTGTGTGGGGGAGACCAGACGTGTTCCCTGGACCGGAAGGACGCGTATCTCCACGTTCCCATTGTGTGGCCTCACCGGGCCTTTCTCAGGTTCTGTTTCATGGGTCTGCACTTCCAGTACAGGGTTCTGTCCTATGGGTTGAATTCAGCGCTGAGAGTCTTAACGGCGCTCATGAATGCAGTGGCGGCTCTTCTCAGATTGGAGGGGTTGCACGTCTACCCGTACCTCAACAACTGGCTAGTCAGGGGTACCTCTCCGGAACAGGTTCGAGAATCAGCGGACAGACTCATCTCTAACCTATTCGAACTGGGGTTTTCGATCAACTACCAGAAATCTCAGCTCACCCCTACTCGGACACTGGTGTTACTAAGCCTGTTGTGGGACACAGAGCAGCCAAGGGTTTTCCCCGTGGGGGACAAGGTCACAACGATCCGATCAGCATTCTCCCATTTCCACAGCAGATCGATCAACACAGCCTGGTGGTATCAACACCTTCTTGGAGTGCTGGCAGCACGTCTCCTGGCAATTCCGCAAACCAGGCTCCGCTTGAGGAGGCTCCAGCTACATTTCGGAAGATTCCTGTGATCAGGAATCAGGCCATCAGGGGGCCCGATCTCCATTCCACAACACATGTATCACAACCTCAGATGGTGGCAACAGGAAGAGAATATTCTGGTGGGCAGACCCTTCTGTCCACCGCCCGTAGAGTACACCGTTACCACGGATTCCTCACTCCACGGATGGGGAGCCACCCTGGGAGCGCACACTGTGCACTGTCACTGGACCGCGACCAACCCGCAGAATCACATCAACTGGCTGGAGCTTATGGCTACACAGTTGGCACTCAGGTCTTTTCAACCAGCCATCAAGGGCAGGTTGGTGTGCATCCAGACAGACAATACTGTTAGGGAGAATTCTCCTCTATGGCTAATTTCCCTTACCTAGTGAGTCCCTCAGCAGCTTTGCTGGATTTCAAGGGTTTTTTTTTTTCCACCTGGTAAGAGTGTGAACCTTTGTCCCACTCTTACATGTGTTTTGCCATGTGTATTTCTACTTTTGTGTGATCTTGGGCTCTGGAGCCACACCACTCCATGAGCCCAACATTTTGTGTGTATTACACCGCACCTTCAGTGCAGTGACACAGGGTTGTCTCTAAGACTTTCCACTGACTCCATTTTTCTGGGGCTGACTACTGTCCCCCAGAAACAGGTAAAGTTGCCATTTACTTTATGTAGTCATTTAACCTACAGGCCCAGTACACCCCATCTTACATGGAGTATTGGAAAGGGTTAACTCTGATCCCTTTTTGTCTGTACCTCCTGGAGCCTTGTTTCGCTCCCTTAACACTAAGACTTGGCTAGTAGCAGTGGTATCTACCCTGACTTTGCTACCGCGATTATAGTATAAACGTGGTACTGTTTTAAGGCTATTGTGTTAGTTCGAACATAAACCCGCTTGACCAAATATATTTTATTTTGGCTCTGGTCGAATTTATTCACCATTTCTTTGTGTTAACAACCTTCTTGTGTTTTACTTTGCACGGCAAGCCTTCTTTGTTCGCTGTCCTTTGGCTGGCTTCTGCGAAGAAGCCCTCCTTTGGCGTCTGGGTTTCTAGGTGGGCTGAATGTGAGGGAGGGGTTTAGTAACCCCCAGCACAAAGTCTCCTTGGAGACCCAAGTCGCACTTTGTGTCCATTGGCTGAGGTGGTTGTCTGGGCTGGACAACCCCCCTGCTGTGTGATTGACAGCCAGGCTGTGTGAATGGGGGATTTTGGCATAAAAGGCAGGACTCTTGGGCTGAAAGTCAGAGTCGCTACTAGAACTACAAGAATCGAACAGAAGTGGAGAAAAAGACAGCTGCTGCAACTCCCGGTGAAGCCCTGCTGCAGTCCTGAACTATCTACCCTTCAACGACAGAGAAGATCCAGTCTGGAGTCTTCTTCCCTTGAGCCTGGTGGGACCAACCAGCTCACCTTTCTACAGCCAGAGAATCCTCTCCTGGGTCGAAATCGCTGCACGAAGCTGTAGTGGTCCGGATAGCCATCAGAAGAGCCCTCTCCTGTTTTAAAGGAGCGCACCTTTTATTCACCGTTGCTTTGCTGCTGCTGGCCTCATCCCTGGGTAGTGCAGATCGCTCCAGACGTCGTCCTTCTTGTCCCCAAGACTGAAGCTTCAGGTACCGTGAGTCTACAGGAACTACCAGGAACAACTGCCGTGGCACCAGCTTTCTTCATTCGATTAAGGTACTGTGTCCTTTGGTCGTTCTCGCCGTCGGAACTTGAGGAATCGGGGTGAAACCCTTTTTCTTGCCGAAGGCTTGGTCTTTCTTCCTTCCCTCTTATAACTTTTGCTTCCCTTTGACAATATGCGAGTACTCCTGGCAACGTTAATCTCGAACTGTTCTAATCGTGTGATCCTCGACAACAGAGCCCGGCTCCATTTGACACTGGCGCAGCCCTATTGACTTTATCTGTCTCCTAGAACACGTCTTCAGATTGGAGTGCCTTGACAAAAGTATTGCCTATGATTTTTATCCCCTATTCTTTGGTTTATATTCAATGTGCTAAATGTGTTTTGACTACAGTTACAATTTTTCCCGCGGGAACGCTTTTGTTTCGTAAAACCGAACTGTCATTACTGTCAAAAAGTAAGCGCTGCTTAAACCCTGGTAGCATCTTTTGTTTCACAACACCGGTCTGTCAAATACCAATGTACTTACCTTGAATTGACCTGAACCAAAGGAATTAGTTGTGTGTAGTATATTTAGAGTGTGGTTTTGTTTAATAGAAGTGAAGTGTTTTGTGAAATGTTTTTTAACCAGAAACCTTGAGTCAGTGTTTGTTTGAGTCACAGTAATTGTAGTCCTTTGTGTAATCCCTGTTATTGCTCATTTGCTCTTGAGATAAGTCTGGCTGCTCCGCTACTGCTACAACTATAACTGTGTAGTACAGGCTTGTACCACAAGTGAAATTGTACTGCCACTTGTAGACTTAATTGTCTGTAGTGTTCCCTAAGGGTACTGCAGAGGATTCTGCCTAACAAATACAACCTGCACGTTCTATATCAACAAACAGGGGGACACCAGATGACCCGCAACTGCGCGCATTGACCCTGGACATCTGGGAATAGGCTATCAGCCAGGGAGTGTGGCTCTCAGCAGTCCACCTTCCGGCAGAGTCCAATCTGTCAGTGGACAGGCTCAGTCGTCTTTCCGCTGACTATATACAAATGGTAGCTGAATGGGAGAATTCTCCGGGAGGTGTTCAGCATATGGGGTTACCCAACAACAGACCTGTTTGCAATAGCTCACAGTCGGACGTGCCAGCAGTTCGCGTCCTGGGGAGGAAGTGGATGCAACTCTCAAGAAGACGCACGTCAGATACCCTGGGACGGAATGTGGGCATATGGATTCCCACCCACAATGCTCGTGTACAAGGTAGTGAGCAAGATCAGAAGCTCCAAGAACCTCGGAATCATCTGGCGCCCCGCTGGCTGGCATGGCCCTGGTTCTCGGACCTACAGCAGATGTCACTTCAGCCAGATATTTTACTCCCCCTCATGAAGGGCCCTCTACTAGCAGAGCAGGGAGACGCATTGCTACACAGAGGCTAGCCCTAGCGGCCTGCTTCCAGAGCAGCTGACGTTCCAGTACCTTCAGCTGTCCTGCGACTATCTGCATGACAATCTGCATGGCAGCGGCCCGAAGATGGAAAGTGGCCTGATGGCTGCAGGACACCCGAGGCCAGTCCGGGCTACCCGGAGGTGAGACCTGTCCCGGGCCGCGTCCACGGTGCTTCCCGGGTGAAGATTATGCCTGTATGTGCGGAAAGCAAGAACCCAGACGTCACCTGCAGGGAGCCAGCGAGATGGCTTGCGCCCCTGGCGGGCCTGTGGAGTGACCGCTCATTCCGGGACCAGACGGGGAGAGTGGTGTGCACAGGGACTCACCTGGACCCCGGGTCGCACCGCCCTATGCGGCCAGGACTCATCGCGGAGTGCATCAGATAGGCGCCCTGACTCAGCCCAGGTGGGCGGGCCTGGACGGAGTCCAACAAGGACAGATTCCCACCTGGGATTTAACCAGCAAACCACTGCCACAGAGGAAATCAATTAATGGCCTATACTTGCACTGTCACAGTGGAAACGGAAACATCAAATCCTGCGCTGCCAGCAGGGAGCATGGGCTCATAAGCCCCAAGAAACATTTAGGGCTGCCCGAGCCCCATCAAAATAAATCCCCTGCCACAGAGGAAAGTAATGAAATAAAGGGAAGGGCTCCCTAAATCCTGAAAGCAACGTCCCTGCCAGCACCATCACAGAGGAAATACAGGCTTCCAAAGCACAATTTTTAAGCACAGGGCTGCCAAAGCCAAGGAACCACAGCATGTGTACCCCTGGTAGCCACCCGCTGTAGAGCAGGGTTTGGGAATTAACCTTGGAGGCACACCAGCGTAGGTGCTGCAACTAGAAGGTACTGTGCACTGATGAAATGTTTATATTACTGAATTGTGACTGTAACTGACAACAGGACTGAAAGTTAAATACAAGCAAGGGCAGTCTGCAGCTGTCAAGTTTATGAAAGAAAGGGGGAAATACATGAAATGTTTGTAAAGAGCTCATGTAAAGGTTGGCATGGGTGTGTGAAGCACAGGGTATGTTCAATTAGGAACTTGGCTAAAGTTCATATGATGAAGGGTTATTTTCCATGGTATCTTCTAATACAGAGTACAGATGGGAAAAATGAAAGGGGTGCACCCTCATGGGAAATGGCAGTGGGGAAGTGATGTGTTTTTTTTTATATAAAAGCCTGAATGGGCACCAATCCACCCCCCCCTACCCCTCCCACGCACCCCTCTGGTGTACTGTGCCTTATTGACATCTGGAACTCAGTATTGTGGCTCATCTCCTGGAGTAACATCTTTAGTTTGCATGTTGCTCAGCACTCCACGAGAGCAGCTGGTTTGGGATGGTGGAGTGATGTCAGTGAGGTCTGTTCTGGCCCGGAGTATTTATAATACTGCGCTCATCTGGGCCAGGGGGGAAAAACAGGGGCTACATATGGTAAGGTGGAGGTGGCAACATCAGTTGGAAAGGGTGGCACAGAGAAGGAGGAAGGTTTAACAACAGGTTGTGGCAGTGAAACAGAGGAGGTGGAGGTGGTGACATCAGGTGAAGAGGCAGGTGGTATGGTGAAGGAGGGGTGGTGATATCAGGCGATACAGATGGGATGGAAGTATTAGGTAATATCAGGTTGTGAAGGTGGTACAGAAGAGGTTGAGGTGCTAACCTCAAATAACAAAGGAGAGGGTGGTAACCCGAAGGTAGTACCATCAGGAGGAGAAACTGCTGGTCCATAGGTAGCAGAATCAGAAAGTGAGGGTGTTTCAGAAGATGTGGTAACATCTATGGGGGAGATGGTTGGGATGACTTAAGAAGAGGGCACAAGCCAGAAGGAGGTAGGAACATCAGAAGGAGAAGGCAAGAATGAGAGGAAAGAAGAGAGCAGTCAGGAGAGGAAGGTTCTGGTGGGTCTCAACAGCCCTAGACATGGCTAGAGAGTTTACAACCGAATCCGAGAGGGGAAGACTTCGGAGGGACAGTTATGTTAGACCTCAAGAGATTCCTCTCCATCTGTCACTGCTGACTAATCCTAATGACTTTTCTTTTAAATAGTTTTGTGTAATGGGGCATCAGAAAGGCTGCGACTAGTCCACTTGAAGGTTCTTAAAACCCTGGAGCATGTATTGCCTAAGGAGGTAAGAGGCATGCACGAACCCTTTTTGAACTATAAGGACAAGTAGAGACATTTGAAGGGCCAGAGAGCCCTAGAAACCCGGGGTTATCCGGATGTACTTTGTGGGACCTCATCAGGATAGAGAGGTCGATTTGGACTAAGCAGAAGCTGTTCTGGCACATTTGTGGATTTGAGAAGTTCCTGTTTATACTTTAAATTGGCTCCTTTTTCTAAACTTTCCACATATTAAGGTGTTGAACTTGATATACGACTGGGGCATACTGCTTATTCCCAGATGTGCCCTGTGACAGATCTTGTCAGAAGGGCGATCAAGAAGGCTGAGACTAATAAAACAACCCAGTACACCAAGACCAGATCATTAAGGCAGGACCCCTATGCCCCTGCCCTGTGGAACCTTTCATTTAAATCCTCAAGGGGTAGTCCAATTTGAAACACTAGAAGTCACCTTTGAGGATAGTGGCTCGCCCATCCAAATCAGGAGGACTGGAAGGGGAAATAGCCTGAGCCAGAGCTCAAACCTGTGGATCCACCGCCCAGTAGTGAGGACACCTCTCACCATCCTATTCTTGCAAGGTTTTCTGGGGCCTTCTTTAGGTCTGAAGTATGGAGCCATGTACCATTGAGCATGGGTATACCAACACCAAGGAATAAGAATGGGGTCCCATTCCAGCCTCTTTGATTGGACAGTACCCAACCAGCTCCCAGACCTTGATTTCTATTTCATGAATAGGTGCGGTAAGATCACCACTTCAGAAGAACAATGACCCGGGGACCTGAAGTCCTCTCCAACAGAGTAGGCGGAATGCCTCTGCTACGCTTTGTTAGGCAGACTGCCACAGCACAGATGTCTACACATCCGAAAAGCTGATCCTCACACTTATAAATGCTTTCAACTATCAGGTTGGAAGTGCTGGAGTTTGAAGCACTCGATATGAGACACTTAAAAATGGAAATTCCCCAGGCCAGCTACAGAACCGTGAAGGTCTTTTACTATGCCACTCCAGTCAAGAAACTCTTGGTCGCAAGTGTCCTGGAGCCAGAAGATCACAGTGGAAATCTAATGGAGGTGCCTGTCCCTATCTGGACCAGGTGACATGCTTGCCCAGCTACACATTGAGACCCAGTACCACTTGGAGAAGGTAAATGTGTCATGATTAGCTTATGAGGAAGTATAGAAGTCAAAGCGAATATTGATATCATATGGGTGATCTAAAAGCCTGCCATCTTCAGTTACGATCGTACGGGTGCAGGTTTTACCAAATTCTCTTCATATCATTTTAGCCTCAGTGGGTTCTTTATGATCAGCCTCGTCGTACTGAAGGGCAAAGATTGATTTCAATAATATTTGCTCCCAGCAATTCACCAAAGAACAGAAAGCCACTGCCTTTTCTTGGATATCCTTCAATAGAGGAGTAGATGGATACTTCACATACTGCCTTACCAGTCCGCGTAATTTTGGTTCTGAGGAAATTTGATCAGACCTGATAGACATAAGGATACCAAATTTGTAGTGAGGGCAATTCTGCAAATATAATCCTTGAATGTCGCCCAGAGAGTAGCATATGTGGACTTAAAACCTGTTTCAACCAAAAGAGTAATGTTGTAAACGGGGTTAAGTAATGGTGAGGCATTTAAATGCCATTGTGGCCAACCGGAGAGTTCACTACCAACATGAAAAGACAGCGAGAACAGAGAATGATCAAAGAAAGTGCTTTGGAAGATGACGCAGTGCTCCATTCCACCAAGTGATGATGCCGAAAGTAACCAGCTATCTTTACGTGAAAACACCTCATGCACAGATGAGTGAAAAATGTGAAATTGATGCTTGGAGATGTGCTCATCCTTATATTAGCACATCTCCAAGCATCAACGAGATCATGACTCGCATGTAGATTGTGGCAGCACACAAACACTCGGACTATACAATGCAACTGAACCCCTAATATGGTATTGAAGTCACCATCCCAAATTACCTGATTACCGTTTAGCACCAGACAAAATCGACACATGTTCCAGTAGAAGACAGGGCCAGCTCTGTTTGGGCCATAGGGATTGATGAATAGTATTTCTGATCTGTGAAAACTCCCCTGATCCCCACCTACCTAACAAGTAGATCCGCAGTAAATTCAATACATTGCAATTCAAGCTAGTGGTATGCCTGCATGAACACTGGCAGGGACTGTTTGGGATAGGAATTATAATACACATCCCTTGCCCCAATGCCTAGCAAACTCGAGCCACTGCATGAGTTTCTTGTAAAATCACCAAACTACCCAAATGGCAGCCCCAGTAAGTTTCCTGCCTTTCTTAGGGTTAATAATGTCACATACTTTCTAGTGTGCAAATAGAGATGGACCAACTCTTATTCTAAATGTGTGAGCACCACCCATAATAATGAAGTAAACAAATCTGATTCTGCTTCGAATACATAGAAATAACCAGGAAAAAAAGTTGTTTTGTATAGAAAACTCAAGGCCCACACCACTATCAATGTATTCCTATCTTAACAATGTATACCTCCAAAACAAACATAACAGCATGCCATGCCTTCAGGGAAACAACAAAAAATACATCAAGTTTGAGAACTCCAAGCCAATCTGTAGAACAAATAAACTGCAACCACCAGAGCGCATAAGCATAGAATAATCGGACAGCGCAGTATAAAGATTTTGAGAGAACATTTCAGAGTGTCTTGGACACCATTTTGGGTAACTAGAAGCCGACCTGCCTCACTCTCAACACCTGTTTGGTAGCAAGGAAGCACTTTCGAGCAGACTGGGAGGCCGTGGAGAAATCAGCAGATATATATATACATAAATACAGTGCTTCGTTTGTGGTGGGACTTGCCAGGGCTCAGCCCAGCACTTATCTCTGAGCCCCAGCACTTATTTCTAGTCCTAGCATGGTGTTTTGGCAACTTTATTATTTTAACTGTCAGCCAGTCATAGTTATATAAAAACAACAGCGTACAATGACCTGGGTCTCTTCATCCTGGGCTTGCTCATCGTTATTCACAAACTTTATAAACCAGGTTGGCCGGGCATGACTATTTATCTATTTTCATGAATAATAATTTGTTAGAACGTGACCATGTTGGCCACTGATTCTGGCCATGCCTGCACACTGCTCCAATCAACCTGCTTGACATTGCTTCACATTCTGTACTGTAATAACCAGCAAAGTGGGTTGACAACAACAGGACAGTCACCAGCCAGCAGCCAAAACACGGGGCAAGGTCAGTGAAAATGCCAACATCAAAGGGGGGTGCCTAGCATGAGTGCCAAACCAAGGAAGATGATCTTGCTGTAGTGTCTGACAGGCATGTACGTCAGTTCCGTAATGATTTTGCCTGCATCTGTCCAATAATATACCATAGAAGGAAAGCATGTTGGATCTTATTTTCTATTGATAGATTGTTAAAATGTTACACATGCCACTGATAGGATCAGAGTAACATATTAACAATAATGGGTTTTAAAGAAACACTTAATTATGTATATTATTTCAAGACACAATATGTTATGTCGATTGGTATCTGTAAATCATACCATGCATCCATCACCCTCAATGAACCAGTGGTATTTACAGCCTTAACACCAACTATGTTGGTACTCTATGGAGCAGGCAGGGGGGTGTCAGTGTGCTGGGAGCTGCCCGCCCGATGTGTCAGTGACATGCAAGAAAATATTTGGGCCCTGGCACTTATTTTCTTAGACATTAAGCACCACCCTATAGTTATATTCACGCCAATTTTCCATGACTTTCCCAAAATGCTCTTGCTATTAATGTTTGACCCAATGGATGGATTTGGGTGAAATTTTACTAAAACAATTGTCTGGTATGTAGCTGTTTTCGGTCTACTCACATTCATTTTGCCATAGAGAAAAGAGTGCTTTCGCTGAACATCTGTAACTTGAAAACCACTCGATGGATTTGCATCAACTAAGAAGCAAGTACATTGCAGATATTCCTTTGTTGTTTTATTGTAAATCCGTCCAGTAGTTTATAAAATTATTGACAGAGAAGGAGGTTGCCCAGATCTACAATAAATGGCCAGAGTGCATTTGAAGCAGTGAGGCTTTTCAGAAATGAAAAACTGCCATTTAACTGTGGGATGCCACGAGAAGCTGAAAAATGAAAGTGCTCATTATGCATTTGTATTTTATTTGTATTTCTTTGATGAGCTGGGATGTCAATTTCGATCAGAAATGAGTTACAATAACCCATTTACAAATGGTGGAGGAATTGGCAGAAGGGATGATTAGACAATAGCAGAAGGATGGGAACAACTGGTCAGCCAGTTTATGAGGGTGTATAAAAAATGGGATATATACAAGGAACTAAGCAAAACAAACAGAAAAAAAATATATATGCGAAAACAAGTGACTTACAAATGTAATATTAATCTAAGGGGTCAAGTGCATCAAACTTAAGAGCGGTATTAAATAAACATACACAATTACATTGTTAAGTGTTAAATTTAGTGCATGTCCTTGTTGGACTCCGCCCGAGCCCTGTTTGCTTTGCTCCATGGCGGTGCATGTCCTTGTTGGACTCCGCCCATGTCAGCATTCCCAGCGCACATCAGCACTGACCCCCGGGCCGCTTAGGACGCAGCAGCCGGGGTTCTGGGTAAGTGCTTCCCTCTCCAGGTCTCCCTGTTTGACCCCGGGGAGAGCTGGTAACACGCAGGCCCCCAGGCAGTGCTGGCGATCTCACTAGTGCCGCCAGGGTCTTCTTTTCTTTACAGCCCGCCTCGCCTGGCCACGGGGCAGGCGTGCTTCCTCCAGCCCGGTGAAACTCTTCACCCGGGCCGCACCACGCTCGTGGCCCGGGACTTTTCCTACATCTGGGCCGCCCAGACTCGCTCTCGGAACCGCCCTGCTAACGCGGCCCCGGGTGTGGGTGCTAGTCTCTCCCAAGGCCGTAACGCGGCCCGGGTCTTTCCATTCTCCTGGCCCACCCGGGTTGGCCACCAAGGGGGCCACTGCCTACCAGCCCACTCTCGCGCACGGGGAACTGCCCCGCACACGCGGCCCCAGGTGTTAGTCTCTCCAAAAGCCGCACCGCACACTCGGCCTGGAGCTCAACTTCTCGCCAGGCTGCAGCTGGCAGATGCAGTCCGGCTTGTAAAAAAAAGGCCCTGGAGGGGGACTCGAGGCCACGACCCCCAGGAATCGCAGCTCTTCTTTTCTTTCTTTCTGTGCTCTTTCTCTTCCTACTTTCTCTATCTTCCGCTTCTTCAACCCCTTCCTTTCAACTGTCACTTTCCAACGTTTTACCCGCCAGTTCAGTCCATGGCCCTCACTACAACTCTGGCGGTAGCTGTGCCATTATTAAGGGCACGGCTGCCGCCAGAGTTGTTTTTTTTCCGGCACCCGCGAATGGGCAATACCGGGTCATGCCGAGTTTGGCGGACCCGGTAATTGCCCATTCGCGGGTGCCATTATGGCCGACCTCCCGATCCCCATTCTGCCCTATAGGGCAGAATGGGGCTCGGGAGCATGGTTGCACCGGCACTGTTAATAACGACGGTGCCAGTGCAATCATGAGTTCTGCTCGCGGGTGGCGGTATGCACGCCAGGTCAGACCAGGCGTGCAGTCAGGCACCCACGAGCAGAACTCGTAGTGTGGTGGAGAGGTAACAACGGCACCGGTAGCACTACCGGCGCCGTTGTTGCCTTTCCGCCACACTCATAATGAGGCCCCATGTCTCTGTTTGGTTGGCAGGGGAGACCTGCCATTGTCCCACAGTCCAGTGTTGCATGTGTCCCCCATGGTGGGGAAGGTGGTACAGTCAGGTAAGTTGATTAGTAAGCACACACATTGAATACAAACTTTTAAACTCCTTCTTGTGTCCCCTGCCTAACCGGGCCCCATTTGGGCCAGGTGTTACACGTAGTATCTCTCGCCATGAACACAAATGACAGATCAGTGCTTATTAATAATGAGTGATATTGTTTTAGACCAAAAGCGGAATAGCGTGTCGAATCCAATAAAGGCCTCTACAAAGTTCAGTGTTCATGTCCCCTGAATGGGATGGTTGGGAATGGGTTAAAGGCTGGGATGTTGCAAATCAATACATCCTTTTACTTTATTCATCATCTAAAATTTAAGACAATTATTTTTGACGTTCACAGATTGTCGCTATGACTCAGTCTGTTGTGCAGCGCGGTACGGCACAGGACTGGCGGGCAGCCTCCTCTCATAGGCCCCACATGTATGGCAAGAAAAGGTAGGAGTCCTAATTAAAAACTCCTGCAGGGTTATCAGGAGGAAGATACCAGGGTTAGCTGGCGCTGTGCGCTGTGCATGGGGTAGCTGCTCAGGTTAGCCAAAGGGGTTTTATTACTATAAATAAGCAAACGGAGGACCTGCTCATATTAAACTCCTCAACATTAGGAACGTCCTTCACTTTACTACCCTCACTCTCACCAACCTAAAAAGATCCTCCACCACTTCTATCTATAAACAACATGCTGGTTGGCTCTCCATGCACAACTGCTCCCTTTTCAAGTTAGTTCTCCTAGTCTACAAATCTATCAATGGTCAAACACCTCGGTACCTGTCTGAATGTATCTCAGTTTACTCACCATTTCTTTCCCACCAGTCCTCCTCTGCACTCAACCTCACCGTCCCATATCCTTCCTGTGCCACCTCTCGCTTTGTACTCACCACGCTCAACTGGAACCCACAGTCCAGCACAATCAAAGCCAGCCAACTGTGGATCTCTTCAAAGATCTGCTAAAACATCACTTACTTGCTAAAGAGGAAGCTCTCCCTGCCCTCTTCACCCATCCTCGCTACCTGACTCTACAACTCCCTCCAGGAATGCAAACAGGGCTTGCAAAGCCCTAGGACTGTGTGCACCGCCACTGAGGAAGTAAGGGCTTGTAAGTTTCAGCGAGGTGCAAGGGCTGGCAGAGCCCCACGAAATTTTTTAAAAAACATCTGGAGAAAGTAAAATAAAGGGCCACAACACTGCCATGGCTGAAATCAGGGCTCCAACAGTCCTAGATGGACGTACGGCTCCCATAGCCCCATTTGTGTAATAAAGGAAAGAGCTGTCCAAAGCCCCAGCAGGGCCATGGAGGGAATCTGGGCTCCTACATCCTTATGGGGACAGGGGGCTATCAAAGCCCTGACAGATACCCTGTGACAGCCCCTCGTGGTACAGCCCTATGAGGACAGGGGGCTCTCAAAGCCCTGACAGATGCCCTGTGACAGCCACTCGTGGTAAAGCCCTATGGGGGCAGGAGGCTCTCAAAGGCTTGACAGATGCCCTGTGACAGCCACTTGCGGTAGAGTAAGGGTTTAATGTGATGGTTGGGGCATTACAGCAAGCAGGCTACAGCGGAGAAAAGGTACTGCGTTTGACTACGTTAATTTAATGACTTTCTTGGACTCATGTAAGTACTGTATTAATTGGGGCAGACTGCAGCTGCCCAGCTCAGTTAACTGATGGTACTCCGATTGGTATGTGAGTGGGAGGTGGGGGTGTTCAGGCAGCAATGCTCAGGGGGAGAGTTGGGAAACCTGCTAAATGTTAACAAGCAGAGGGGTTTATGCAAAGGGTATCCCTTACCCATATTATGACATTATTAAACACAGAATGGGAACGTGGAGTGAAGCATGGATGAGTTTGAATGTATATGGGATGTTATGCGTAACTAGTGAATCCTTTTTATATAAAAACCCTTTTGGGTACCAAAACTCCTTCCCAGTGTAGTGTTGTAGTGTGCAGATCTGGAACTCTGGATTGAGGCCCATCCCCTGGTTTAACATCGTTTATTTTGCAGGTTGCTTAGCGCTCCACCAGGGCAGCTGGTCTAGGAGGGTGGGTGGTGCCAGTGAGGTCCGTCCCTGGCTCGGAGTATTTCTTATAATACTGAGCATTCCCGGGTACGGGGTGGGGGGGACAGGGGCTACATACGTGGTGTAGAGGTTCCGGGTAAGGACCGATCCATTCCTCCTCAGGCGAGGGGTATAGGCCTGCTCGCCCATGACATCTTCCAATGGTGATGAGAGGCCCATTGTTTTCGCTTGTTTGAAGCAGTGTGAGTAAAAATTAGGGTGCCTGGCGGGTTCCTGATATACCCAGGTGGGTACATGTATGAATATCAAAACAATCAGGATGAGAGATCCTATAAGTGATTGTGTGGTTCTGAACATATACATTTATTTAAAAAAACACAGAATATTTTGGTGACTTTGCAATTACTTTACAGTACTTTCGATAAGCACGAAAGTTAAAGACAACGGACAGGAGTGATTATATTCAGTGGTAACACAGGTAAGTATCAACCTCTGTAATATCGAGGTAAAAACTCCACATGGGGGCACAATCACATATGAGGTAAGAAGGACCTACAGTTGAACGAGGTGCTCCCGGGACGGAGAGTAGTCCAGGGCGTGGTTAACACAGGGTGTACACAAAAGTTTCTACAGAACATACACGAAAAAAGATGGGTTTCACAGTTGTGTCACGGGGGATCGACACGGGCTGGATAGTCTGTGTCCCGCGGGCCGGAAAAGGGCCTGTGTGGGTCCCAGATCGCAGTCTGGCTCGTGCGGGCGTCACCGCGGGGTCCTCAGCATGGAATGGTAGCTACCCGCGGGACCCTGAGACTATCCGGCCTTCAGGAATCCACGGCCTACTCCAAGTGCATTACGCACCCACAATCCAGGAACCAATTGAGGATTGTTTGCAGCACCCCACTGCTATTGCAGCAGCAGATATCACGGACAACACCGCAATCGGTGTCCATCCTGATTAAGGCCAACACACAGACAGGCTCCAATCAAGCCCGATTTGGCTGAAACACACCCGTGTCGATCCCCTGTGACACAACTGTGAAACCCCCCTATCGGAAGTACTGTAAAGTAATTGCAAAGTCACCAAAATATTCTGGGCCTAAAATCTCTCCACTGGCTCCATCTGGCTGCAAGGAACAAATTCAAGAACCTCTGCATCATCCACAAGGGTTTCTGGGACTTCACTACATCCAACTCTGTCTTCCTAAATACCTCCCAGCTAGAGTTCTTCAGTCTTCTAGCTCTAACTCTCTGCAAGTCAGATGTTTCTCCCATCAGAGAGTGGTGGGGGGGTAGATCTATTTCTTCGGCAGGAGCCTCCCTCTGGAATGGCCCTCTTGCCCCTCTCCGCCTTGAGCTGGATCTTCTTAAATTCTGAAAGCTTCTCAAGACCTTCCTTTTCTCCTCCTCCTTCCCCCTCCTCCCCTACTAGTTCCACCCGCGTCTATCTCTGGTGGCCTGTATCGCTCATGAGCCTTACTGGGACAGGCCCTCCTTCAACCAGTTCTCCCCGTCACACTTTGCCTGCCCATGGGCACCCTTTCCCGACCAGCCTACTGAGTCTGGTTAACCCCCTTCCCCCGCCCCCTTGCACTTTTGACTCCTATCCCTTTTCCCCTTGCACTTGCCCTCCTGGGCCCCGCTCCCCCTTGCACTTCTCCTTCTTCCCCTCTCCTTGCACTTCCTGTTATTGAACGTGCACGATACGAATGTCACAAGGGCTAGTAGAACCGTTACTGTTATTTTCTCCTCTGTACGCCCCACCCCCTTGTCTTGTGGCGCCTGGAAACACTTTTTGATGTATAGGCGCCATACAAATGTTCAAGAAATAAAATTACATAAATTGCTTTGCCTCTGAACTAATGGTAAAAATTGTCATACGGTTGACGTTTATGACATCCAAATTCATATCTCTATGATCTTTATCATTTGAAGTGTCAATTGAACAAATATGTCTAATGATGTAACATCCAGCGCGACTGAGATAAAATCCTTCTCCCAAGGAATGTCCTAATATTTATTAAGAGTATCTTGAGTATCCTTTATAAAGCACGGCTGTTGAGTCATACAAGAAGATATCAATATAAGTACAGTGGTTCGGTAAATTACCTGCTAACTTTAGGATAAGTGACTTGATAATATACATTTGTCATTTGGCAATCCTGATCCGTATAACACCAAAGCTACTTCCTAGGGAAAGTATGTTACTGTTAAACCCAAAACCCTTTAAAGCGGAAAGGGGTTTATTTTAAATGTGCCGCCCCAAAGGCTTAATGCGTTGCATGTTATTTTGTTTGTGATACATAGTTGCAGGGTTCTTGCTACCTCGAACCTGGGGTCTAGATAGATATCTTTCACAATAAATCAACTTGCCCCCGAAGGATTTTGCTGTGGTGCGCACAGAAACATAGTTATGGTGATTTTGGATTTACATTGTTAAATGTGCAAATTAGTTTGTCATGTCACCTCCCTTTAAAAGGCTCTCATGCCCTAAAGATATGGCCTTAATAATAAATGCTTGTCTACCGGCACCCTCAACACTGTCCCCGTGAAATTATGGGGTTGGAGAAAGTGTTTTAAACTGAAAGTTTACTTCAGCATCACTTAGCCTGGCAGCAAAAGTGTTTTTAAAACTCCATGCTAACTTCCATTGCACTTCCCACTTTTCGTTCCCGCCTGTTGGAAGAATCTTAGCATTTTATAGATTAGATGCTGAATTGAAGTACAGATAAATCAGTACTTTAATAAAGAAGAGTATTCTGGTGAATGGGCAAATAAAACTGTCATCCATACCCGTTTTGAGCATTTCTTATTGTCAACCCTGGACTCATTCTCTTTGGATTTTCCGATAGTAGCTCTTGTTGCATGGAAAATAGTTCTTCCTTCTGAAAAAGTTATCTGTGACCCATCTACACGCAAAAAACATGTTATTTTGCTCCATGTGAACATTTCATTACCCACCATTTGGTGGAAGTTTGTTTCGAAGGATGGGACTGGACCGTGTATAGGACCAGTAGAACCTTGACTCTATCTAGGAGGTTGACTTTGCCAGGGAAGTTAATTAGAAACAGATGCTCTTCCACCGGGTAGGCAGAATATGAGTACAGCTTCGGCTCAGTGGAAGAAAGCTTGGTTTTGCCCTCTTGGATTTGATGTCCTTTGACCAGGTGTTATTATCAGGACACTGTGGCCTCTGGGAACTAAAGTGAAAAACTATTAGCCCTTCTGTAGAAAGTAGTCCTGGTTGGAATCTAGCAGTGGGCTTGAAAGAGCACCACTCCCCTACTAGGATGGCATTATAAGTGGAAAAGTCTGGCACCATTCGACTGATTTCTGTTGTAAGTCTACAGCTCAAAGTCATCGTTCATGGGGGTGAAGACATTAAACAGAGAAGTAAGGAAGGCCCTTTCCTTGACATCATGTGAGGGACAGGAGACTACATCTGTAACAATTCTGAAGCTTGCCTGTGGGAAAGACCCTTTGACCAGCATACCAAACTACTTTGAAGGGGACATTTTATGGTTTTGAATGCGGACCTAGATTGGGAAGAGCAGAATAGCGCTCTATCTCTTTTGGATTCCTGGACTGGAACCGGCAGGGACCCTTTTATTTAAGTCCAGGCGCATTACCTCGTACACTGCTTGAACAACGCTTTAATTTTGGTACTGACTGTACTGTTGTGGTTTGTAAGCTTCTGATGCAGTTGCACATCTCTGAATGGACTAGGCAGCCCTTGGACCATGCTTCTAACATATAGACGAAGGCATTGTACAATTCAAGTTGTATCTGTTTTACCTTTACGTCTGAAACATTACTGAGCCAAGATATCCGGCTCGTGCTAGGGTACAGCCCATCGAAGCCTTCGTTATACAAAAAGAAATAGGTGTTTCACAGTTAATAGAGGAGCTGAAATCCATTCTATAAATCCCTGTTTCAGCACATCCCATACTGTCCTTAAGGGTCTTACACAGCCATAGAGCCAAAACACGAACTTCGCCACATCATATTGGCCTATGGAAGCTTCAAACCAATGAAAGCTACTAATGTTCACATTGAATTGACTGATATTGCAACCGGTCTCTGCTTAGAAGTTTGTAGTCTAGTTTAAGTGTGTTTTATTTAGAGTGAAGGGGGTAGGCTTATTGTTATTTGTTACGCTCTTAATTTGATATTTTACCGAATGTTTATATAAATCCAGGACATTGCCTCTTTCCAACTCCCACTCTCTCACCTGGCCCTTTTCCTATGCTGACTATGGTCTTGCAGCACTTTGCCAAATTTCTAGGTCTGGTTGGAATGAGTCGTGATCGCCTGGTCAGATTAACTGATTGTCCAAAAGTGGTGAAGCATCTAAGTTGCCACCCTTGCCGTTGGCACAACTTAATCAAGCCGGACTGCGTCTGCCCCGGCCAGAACAGTTCATCAGGACACAATATTGTTTTTTGCTCTGGAAATGCTTGATAGATGGTTTCCTAACCTTACATTATCAGCTACACCATCCTACAAGCTTGCTGCAAAGGGAATCCTGCGGCAGGAGACTCCCTTGCACTCCCTGGGAACTATGCGTTGCCGACTACCCTCTATTCCAATGAGACTGTCCTGAAGTTACCTGGAACCATTGACACCTCTTCCCCCCCACCCATTAAGAGATCCCACAACTTAAATTGCTCTCTTCTGAACACCCACTCAGCTGTATAAATAGATGTGATATTCGTGAGAGGATTGCATCTCAGCACCGTGACCTTTTATTTATTACTTAATCATGACTCACTGCTGGTTGCAAACTTATGTATTGACTGATATGGTTTCCCAAGTGTACAAAATAGTTAAGAGGAAGAGACTCACAATTCTTGCGTTATTATTTAGGGAAATGTTTCACGCGCCACCATTAAGACGTTTGGCCTTGTGGCGCTAAATTCTGCATTTTCGATTAACGCAACTGAGCATTTTCTGTTAGTCACCACCGCTTTCATTGGACAGATCTTCCATCAGAGATTATGCCTGTGTCCTTTGACACTTCACTTCCTCTGAAGGTGCGGGTAGCAAACTCTGAGCACTGGGCCTATGCTGGACTGGGCACAGGTCCTCCTGCGAGGGATAGAGAACCCTCCAGAAGTGAGCATCAACATACATGTTTTTTTCCGTGTGAAATCATAGTAACAACATTTTAAAAAGGGCCCTGAAAAGAAGCGTGGGCATAATTTGGCCCCACATTTAAATTAGCATATCTGATTTTGATCACTGGCAATATAATGATAGTATGTAGTGCAAAGCAAGCACATTTCATTCCAGGATTTTCCAGTAAGCTGCCCCCAAAATGAATTCTTTAAAACCCTGAAGTACTTGCACAACCCTCATACCATGCAAAAGGAAGATGCACCCTCTCAGTCAATCTGTGACGATTTATTTCTTCATGAATAGCTTTCGGACTATTTACGTAATGTAAGTGGTGTTGATTAGCGCCTGTTCGCCACTATTGGTGGCATTGCTGCGCTTTCTGCTGATATTGGCCCAACTAATCATTATTTTTCTGTAATACACTGTAAACAGTTGCCCTCCCTACGGAGATATGAAATGCTGTCCTTATCACTGTAGTCAATCATTACAACAAATGCTTGCTTTTATTAATGTTTCACTGACTACTGACTGTTCCATCCCACTTGAAATGTACAATTGTGACTCCTTTGCTCAAGAAGCCCAAGCAGATCATTCGGAGATGACCCGTTTTAGACCTTTTTCCAATCTCCCATTTCTAGCAAAATCACTAGAACAAGTGGTCATAAAACATCTTCACACTTCATAGAATTGTATCCAATCCTTGATTTCAAGCAAGGTGACCTGTGACCTACACATAGTGCACATTTTTGATCTTCTTTGTTCGCCTCGACCTAAGAAGGAAAGTAGCTGGTGATTGCACTAATTTATAGCCATGGTTGATCATCACATCCAACTGGAAATACTGTCTCAAATTAGAGTGCAAGGCTTGGTTTAGCGCTGCAATAAATCTCATCTATTCGTGGACCATTGAGAGTAAACTATTTGCATTTCTCCATGTAAATCTGTTTTTTAATTACCTGTGACATTCCCCAGCGCTAGTTAGGCTCATTACCCATGGCTTTATAACATCTGCCTATTGCATGGATAGAAATTAAGATTGGATAAGCAAGAGCTAAAAGCAGCTCCTGGGTGTCCGCCATTAGCTAAGAACCAGCAGCTAGCACTTGGAAACAAGGAGCTAGCAAATAGTGTTCCACCAATCTAACTTCCATGTATGATGTAAAAATAAAATTGTCCATTATCTATGACCTCTTATGCTTTAAATGTCGAATAGATGTATCATAATGTGTCCTAATGTTTATTTATATATTGGCCCAAATGCACAGTTAATTCATAGTTGTGTTTGTTCGGCGTCAATTGGCCTCGGAATCGAAAAGTAGCTCCTGGTATCGGTTGGTGTCAAGCTACCCAGGCTCTTCTTGGCCCTAAGCAGGAGCTAAACAGCTCCCAGCGCCCCTTAATTTCGAACCCTGCTATTGCCTTTGAGGATTCACCTTCATATCCTTCGGGATAAGGCTTTAGAATTACAACAATTGTACCAGCTCCTAGTTACACCCTCTTTCATCTGCAGCGAAGGACACATTTTCGAATTATTTGCTGGTTACTGGTACCTGGCCAGCCAGAAATAGATTAAAGATGAGTGCATTGAAAACTGAAAAAAACACTGAAAGTAAAACATCTTTTTCCACCTATGACAAAACAGAAAATCTCTCCACGCTCACCTTCTAAAATGAAACATCAGGTTATAATGGCATTGGTAATGTTTTGCAATAAATATGCAAGAAGAGGGTTGTCTGGTTCTTGATATCTATGTTATTGGCTACAGAGCAGCATAACTGTGGGAGCTGGTACTACTATGCACAGATAATATCACTGAGGTTTTGCTAATGCCCCTTCAGCAATCAGTTGTCTTCAAATCTCTTTGCATTGTACGTGGGGTCCGTTTTGGAATAGGGCCCCCTTCTTTCTGAAAGAAAAGTTCATGCACTCTGTCCCAGAGCCCATGTATATTGTACTCCTACGTTTCGTCCTCTTTCCTCCATACTGTATGGGTGTCCCTCACTAGGGACGGGAGACGGAACCTTTCTCACCAGAAAAAATCTTCTTCCTCTTTAAATTTAGAGGAACGCAGGGGCACTGCCCTGGGAGCATGCGCTCCCCTGACTCCGTCCACTGGCGCCACTCCTCAATCCTCTTTTCCGCATTGATGGGAACAGACTGCTTTCACCAGTGCTCCTGGGTTTGGCTTCAGCCTTGTAATTCCACGCACTCTTCCCCAGATACTGTCTTTTTGTCTTTTACTCTTTAATCACGTACTTGGTCCTCTGGCGCCATGCTCCTCCCAAGCGCATGTCAACATCCTTGTGCTTCAGCAGGTGTCCAGCCTGCGAGGGGCTCTTCCCCATGTCCGACCCCCACGCTCTTTGCCTCCGCTGCCTTGGCACTGACCATGGCTGGGAGGGTTGTAACCCGTGCAACATGCTTACACCGCGCTCTCTGAAGAACAGGTTAGCTCGGTGGACAGAGCCGAAGCATCACCCCCAGAGGACTAGAAGAACCTCGTCAGACACAAGTCAAGGCCGAAGGTAGGGTCACTCTTTTCATCCACACCCCGCAAGGGCGACTCCTTTCCTAGGAAACATCTGAGCGGGAGGGACCGTCCAGGTTCTAACACCAGCACAGTTACTGAGGCTGTTTCAGCTACCGGATGCTAGGCCGAGGGGTTGCTAGATCCTGCAGTTGAGGTGACTGAGGGGCTGCAAGGTTCTTTTACCGGGTGTCTACTCAAAGAGATACGCCCTACTACCACACAAATGTCTGAGGGGGCACCTATACGCAGCACTACCGGCGACACAGCCGAGGGCACAACACCTACCAGGCCCTGTCCTGAGGTGCAGGGTAGGCCTCAAACTCCACTGCCAAGAGTCCTGGAGAAGGCCGGGCCCAGCACGGCAAGCAGCAAGGCACAAGCACGTGGCATGCAGTCCAACAAAATGGCCTACACGCCAGACAAGATGGACGCTCGTCCAATGCCACCCCCTTTCACAGAGCAGGCAGGAGAACGAGTTTCGAGGTGGGACTGGTCTTCGCCAGGTATGTGGCTTACAACATATCCTTCAGCGTCGCAGGGCAGATACACCCCGCAGGCAGCAAGGCAGAGTACGCCCAGGGCTCAGCAACCTCAGGACACCACTCCGATGCCCACGCCATCTAGCGCACCACCAGCCTGTCAGGACAGGTTTTTTGAGAAATTCCTCACACTTATGAGATCTCCTCAGATGGGAGTCATCCTTCAGAATGTGATCAGGGACATGCTAACACTGGTCCCGCCCATAGGGCCGGCACCTCTGCCTCCACCGCCACAGCTTTCTCCGGCTCCGATTAGCACACCTCAGTCTTCAGCACCGAGTACTCCTCGCCTGCTGTTAGGCATAAACCTGTGCCGTTCCCTCTGGGACCACTGCAAAAGATTTAGGACTACAGGTGTTTGGCAGTAAACCCACTTGGTAGCAGTCTGTACCACACAGATTCACTTGGTAGCTGTGGCTGAGCAGTCAGACTTCCCTCAAGAAGAGTTAGGCAGAATACAGAGTATTCACAATAGGTCACAAGAACACAGTAGAACAAGTAAACACTGAGCAGAGCTTGGTGTAAAAGAGATATAATTATTTATTTAAAACCACATCTAGAAAAACACACAGGCACTAATAGTAAGCAATTCAAAAACACGGTCACTAAAAGATATACACTCCCTTAAAAGAATATTAGACAAGTCCTAAGTAAAGCCCCACTTATTTTCAGACAGCGGTGAGCGCTTAACGTAGATGGCACTCTAATAATTCGTTTTAAAAAGGGAGAGAAAAGCAGAGAATCAATTGAAACAGATCCCAACACTTTTTCACGAACACAACAAGAGAGGAAGGCAAAGTAACATTGTGAATTCAGAGTCAGTAGGCCGGATCCGCTTTAAGAGGATCAAAACGAAATGTGTCCAAGGTCACACGGTTGCAGTGCACAAAAGTCTTGTAACGGTTCAAAAAGGAGTTGGACCAAAGAAAGGGACCAGTTAGAGGGTCAAGGCGGCCAGCCCAGTCCAGAAGGTTAAGGGGTTATTATTACCTTGTAGCAATCTTTAGAAAGGGAGGCCTGGCGGACACGGTACCTTAAAGTGATGAGAATACTCCAGCGGGGGCAGTTGTTCCTGGCAGCGGATGCAAGTCGGTGCTTCGTCCGGGGGAAGAGAGGATCTTGTCGGGGAGGAAGACAGAAGTCCGTTGCACTGCCAGGGAAGAAACCAGCCGCTGAGTTTCTCAGGTACAAGGAGCGGTCCGTTGGTTCGTGGTCCAGTGGTAAGTGGCTATCCGGCTGCCGGGGTGCTTGGCTCTGGCAATTCGACCACAGACCGGTCTGGGGTGCGAAGAGAAGAAGGTAAACTGGTTGTGCCCACCAGTGAAGAAGCCTCTCCAGCCGGGAGATCTTCTCTGTCGTCGGGAAGTGGTGAGTCGGTTCCGCAGGGCTCCACCGGTGGTGTCGCCGTGGTAGGTTGACTCAGCTT
The DNA here is from genome assembly GCF_040938575.1 of Ambystoma mexicanum. Classification (NCBI taxonomy): domain Eukaryota; kingdom Metazoa; phylum Chordata; class Amphibia; order Caudata; family Ambystomatidae; genus Ambystoma; species Ambystoma mexicanum. Next base: position 1,142,757,507 of record NC_090935.1, on the reverse strand, counting down.
CTCCCTCGTCGGATTCTCAGGTCCTGTGGCGACTTGTGAAGTTCCAGTCCCCAAAGCCCTGCTTTTATGCAGCATACCCCCATTCACTCAGCCTAGTTGTCAATCAAACATGCTAAGTGGTGAGCCGGCCGGCTCACCACTTGGTCCAATCACACAAGAGTGCGACTTGAGTTACCAAGGCAACTCAGTCCAGGGTGCCTAAACCCCCTCCAGCACCCCTGTGGTACCCAGACAGAGTGGCACCACTTTTGGAGGCTTCTGTGGAGAAGCCCGCCAAAAAGTGCAACAAAGGGTTCGACTTGGGTTGGAGTCACAGAAGAGAACACAAATGCCATTTTAGAATACAGTCCTGGTAAAAAATACCAACCGGCGAATTAATATTAATTAAACAAACTGGCGGTATGTTCGAGGCTATGAGAATTAAATAATTAAAGTTGGTAGCCTCGAACAATGGGAAAATCCCATAGGAATATATTCGCGGTCGAATATAAAAAGTAGTATCCACTGCCACCAGCCAAAACTCGATCAGGGAGGACGGAGACGTGCCCCCTCGACTAACAGACCCTGGGGCAATCGAATTGCCCCGACCAGTACGTCTAGTACTGGTGTCTGTTAATAATTTGGGACTAGTAAAGCCAATGGTGACTTTACATGCCCTGGGAGACAGTAGTCAGTCCCAGGGTATGGAGTCTATGGTGGGGGGTCACTATGACACCCCTGTGTTACTGCACGGAGGGTGCTGTGTAACACACATAGTAAAACACATGAGACCCTATGGAGTAAAGGACCCCATAGCCCATAAAACACATTAACAGTCAAAGGAACACCATACATCATGTCCAAGAGTGGGAGAAAAAGAGTCTCACTCTTGGCAGGAGAAAAAAAACAAACTCCAGAAATCCAGCAAAGCTGCTGGGGGACTCACTAGGTTGGGAAATTCAGCCTAAAGAGAGAATTCTCCCTAACACCTGCTCTGGTCCAGCAGGACTCCCTGACGGACACCGATGAGGAGGAGGACTCCGACACTCCGTCTTCGGCCAAGGCATTCCATGAACGGCTCACAGGTCTGGTCGAGTACTTGGGGCTTGCACAACCCGAGGTCGAACAGCCAGAGGCGGAGGTTCTGGTCGAGATCCTTACTCTACGCGGCTAGAACAGGGATTCTGATGCAGAAGGATGTTGTCGCCTTGGCCAAAAAGAGATGGCTTAAACCCCATTTGGCACAGCCCACTAAGGCGCCTCGATGCCAAGTACAGGCAATTGGAGGGGGATACACTCTTGCTATCGGCACACTCTCACCCACACTCCTCTGTGTTTGCCGCAGCCTCTGTCTACTCGAAGCCGCAGTCTTCCTCGGCCACCTCGTCCTCTGAGCTGCTAGGCAAGGAGGAGAAGATCTTGGAGGCTTATGGAAAGAAGGTCTATTCCAACGCCTCGCTGTATCTTCGTCAGTCTACTGCAGACACCATGCACTCAGCTGTTAACCAAAGGCTTTGGCAGGAAATAACTTCCGGTGCACAGTCAGACATGCTTCAAGGCGAGGCTGGCAGGAGCAACAATGGTGGCTCAAGACATCATGGAGTCCACAGTGGCACATATAGACACCTCAGGCCGTACCATCTGCATCGCCACGGACATGAGAAGGACTGCCTGGCTGCGGGCTACCAAATTCAAACCAGATGTCCAGGAGCGCATATTGGACCTTCCATTTGAGGGTAGCGACCTCTTTCATTCCACCACCGATGGGAAGAACAGCTCCCAGACTGCGAAATCCTTATCTATCCTCACGAAGTCCACGCCCAAGACGTACAGCCAGACGCACCAGCTTTCCGACAAGGGGCTGGGCATTAGGGGGGTTCCGGGCCTTCCGGGAACAACGGTCCAGGCAGCCACACCGATCTCCAAGTCAACACCGCTGCAAACAGCACGAGGTGGGGAATAAGGACTTCTTTCAGTCCCCCTCCTCAGCCTCAGAGGGAATGAAGGCATGGAATTCCGCTCCGGATCCACGTGTCTCCGGTCGGGGACAGGCTTGCCCTTCAAGCACAGTATTGGCATGCGAGGTTTGCAGGCACCTAGATCATGTCAGTAGTGTCCACTGGCTACCGCCTACCAGTCCTCCCCTCCTCTCCTCCACTACCACAGATTGGGACAACAACTCTATTGGCGGAAATTCGATCACTCGTACAGAGTCAGGCCGTGGAAGAAGTCCCAGCCTCCTAGCGGGGCATGGGCTTCTATTCCAGAATTTTCGCCATACACAAGAAAAACCAGGCTGGCCTGAGAGTTGTGTTGGACCTTTCCACCCTGAACCTTTCACTTCTGCTTCAAAGGTTCAAGATGGTTACACCAGCACTTATTGCAGAGACACTGTGCAAGGGAGATTGGATGTGCTCCCTGGATCTGAAGGACACATACCTACACGTCCTGATTTGGCTGCCTTATCATTCCTTCCTGAGGTTCAAGACCATGGGCTTTCATTTCCAACACAAGGTTTTACCATTTGGCCTCAATTCAGCCCCCAGGGTCTTTACCAGACTTATGAATGCAATGGCAGCCCTTCTCAGGGCCCAGGGGCACCATGTCTATCCATACCGAGACAACTGGCTCGTCAGGGCGAGATCCCCAGAGGCGGTCCACCACACCTCCTCTGTCCTCATGTATATGCTACACGAGTTGGGATTCTCCATCAATCTCAAGAAGTCACAACTGAAGCCAACGCACAGTCTAGCGTTCCTGGTCCTCATATGGGATACGAGCTGCGAGAGACTTTTTCCCTCGGAGGACAAGATTACAGCCATCAAGAGGGCCATAAGTCATACTCTTACGTCCCGTCCCCTTTCCTCCATACTGTATGGGCGTTCCTCGCAAGGGAGGGGAGAGGGAAATTTATTTCACCAGAAAAAATCTTCTGCCCCTTTAAAGTTAGAGGTGCGCGGGGGTGCAGCCCTGGGAGCATGCGCTTGCCTGACTCCGCCCACCAGTGCCACTCCTCAGTCTCCTTTTCCACGTCAACAGTAACGGGCTGAATTCACCAGCGCTCCTGGGTTTGGCTTCGGCCATGTAATACCGCACGCTCTTCCCCGGATATTCTTCTACCTTTTGTCTTTTTCTTTTCAATAGGTACTTGGTTCTCTGATGCCAGGCTCCTCCCTGGCGTATGTCGACTTCAGCTGTCTTCAGCAGGTGTCCAGCCTGCGAAGGGCTCTTCCCTACAACTGACCCCCATGCCCTTTGCCTCCGCTGCCTTGGCCCCGACCACGGCAGGGAAGGTTGTTCCACGTGCAACGCATTGACTCCACGGACACTGAAGACGAAGCTAGCTAAGTGGAGGGAGCTCTTTGTCACCTCCGGAGGACCTAAAGGACTTCGTCAAACATCGTTCGAGGCCGAAAGAAAGGCCTCTATTCGCCATCGCACCCATAAAGGTGTCTCCTTCCCAAGGAACCTGTTGGGTTCTAGTACCAGCACACATACCGAGGATAGTCCAGCTATCGGCCTTACGGCCGAGGGGTCTCTGGATCCTTTGAATCTCAGTGCAGAGGGACCTCAAGGTTCTTTTACCGGGGTTACTCCAGAGGGGCAACGCCCTAGTACCGGCATGATGTCCGAGGGGGCACCTTCATGCAGCACTACCGGCAGCTCTGCCATGGGCAATACGCCTTCCAGGTCATGGCCTGAGGTGCGAGATAGGCTTTTTGTTCCAACACCAAGCGTCTTGGATGGGGCTGGTTCCAGCGAGGCAGGTACCATGACTTCCTCACGTGGCACACAGCTCGACCAATATAGCTGCTGCGCCAGACAAGATGACCGCTCATCCGATACCCCCTCTTGCGGAGCGGGTGGAGGAAAGAGTCACATGGTGGGACTGATGTCAACCAGATGCGTGGCCTACAGTTTATACATCCGCAGTGCAGGGCAGGTTTCCCTTGCACCCCAGGCAGAGTGTGCCCCGGTCCCAGATGCCCTTGGCCACTCCGTCAATATCACCTAGCACCTGTACAGCCTCCAAAGACAGGTCCTTCGAAAGGTTCCTAGGGCTGATGCGAACTCCCCAAGTGGGGCCCATCCTCCGGGATGCCATGAGGGACATGCTCCCTCAGATCACCCCACCGGCACCATAGTCATTCCTTCGATGGCTCAGGTGCCACAGGCCCCAGCGCAGATGCCGCTGCCCCAGCTAGCTCCTCTGATTCCGGTTTCCCTGCCGCCCTCAGTACAGGCAGTTCCACACCAGCCTCTGCAGCAGCCACTGGCTCTGGTCTCCACTCCTCAGCCCTTGGCGCCCAGCACACCTCCACCAGCTCCAGACCCCCCGGCCTGGCGGACATGGATAAGGAGGAGGACCCTGACACGCCATCTTTAGCCAGGGCCTTCCACAAACACCTTTCAGGTTTGGCAGAGTATTTGGGCCTTCCACAGCCTGACGTAGAGCAGCCCGAAGAGGGAGTCTTGGCAGAAGTCCTCACCCTAAGGCCCCCTACCAAAACGGGGATCCCGATGCAGAAAGACGTAGTTGCCCTGGCCAAGAAGGGGTGGCTCAAGCCGCACTCGGCCCAGCCTGTCAACCAGCGCCTCAACGCCAAGTACAGGCAGGTGGAAGGGGACACACTCTCTTGCTTTCAGCGCATCCTCAACCGCACTCTTCTGTGATAGCTGCAGCGTCACTCTATTACAAGCTTCAGTCGTCCTTGGCCACTCCGTCAATATCACCTGCCACCACTATAGCCTCCAAAGACAGGTTCTTTGAAAGGTTCCTAGAGCTGATGCGAACTCCCCAACTGGGGCCCATCCTCCGGGATGCCATCAGGGACATGCTCCTTCAGGTCAACCCACCGGCGCCCATAGTCATTCCTCCGATGGCTCAGGTGCCACAGGCCCCAGCACAGATGCCGCTGCCCCAGCCAGCTCCTCCGATTCCGGCTTCCCTGCCGCCCTCAGTACAGGCAGTTCCACAGCCTCCGCAGCAGCCACTGGCTCCTGTCTCCACTCCGCAGCCCACGGCGCCCAGCACACCTCCACCAGCTCCGGACCCCGCAAGCCTGGCGGACATGGATGAGGAGGAGGACCCTGACACGCCATCTTCAGCCAGGGCCTTCCACAAACACCTTGCATGTTTGGCAGAGTATTTGGGTGTTCCACAGCCTGAGGTAGAGCAGCCCGAAGAGGTAGTCTTGGCAGAAGTCCTCACCCTAAGGCCCCCTACCAAAACGGGGATCCCGATGCAGAAAGACGTAGTTGCCCTGGCCAAGAAGGGGTGGCTCAAGCCGCACTCGGCCCAGCCTGTCAACCAATGCCTCGACGCCAAGTACAGGCAGATGGAGAGGGACACACTCTTGCTTTCAGCGCATCCTCAACCGCACTCTTCTGTGATAGCTGCAGCGTCACTCTATTACAAGCTTCAGTCGTCCTTCGCCACCATGTCCACGACGCTGCTAGGTAAGGAGGAGAAGATCTTAGAGGCGTACGGGAAGAAGCTGTACTCCAACGCCACCTTGCATCTGCGGCAGGCCAACGCAGATGCCATGTTGGCAGCCGCTAACCAAAGGCTCTAGCGGGAAATTGCGGACTTCCTCCCAGAACTTCCGGGACAGAGCCAAGCATGCTTCAAGGCGGGACAAGGAGAATCCAGGCTGGTAGCACAGGACATTATGGAGTCCACCGTGGCCCACATCGAAACCTCTGCCCGGGCCATCTGCATTGCCACGGACATGAGAAGGATGGCCTGGCTCTGGGCTACTAAGTTTAATCTGATATCCAGGAACTCATATTGGACCATCCCTTTGAGGGCAGTGACCTCTTTCCACTCCACCACGGATGAGGAATTAGATAAAAAGAAGAACAGCTCGTAAACGGTGAAGTCTTTATCTATACTTACAAAGGCCACGCCCAAGGCCTACACCCAGTCGCAACAATGTTCCGACAAAGGGCGGGCCTTCGGTGATTTCCGAGGCTTCCTGTTAGGCAGAATCATATGCAGTGCCCTTAGGGACCACTACACACAATTAAGACCACAAGTGGTAGTACAATTTCACCTCTGGTACAAGCCTGTACTACACAGTAAAGTGTTAGCAATGGCTGAGCAGCCAGACTTATCTCAAGAGCAAACGAGCAGTAGTAGAGATTACACAAAGGACTACAATTACTGTGACTCAAACAAACACTGACTCAAGCTTTCTGGTTAAAAAAAATATAAGTACGTTTATTTTTAAACCATCTGTTCACAAAACACTTCACTTCTATTAAATAAAACCGCACTTAAAATATGCTACACACAACCAATTCCTCTTGGTTAAGTCAATACAAGGTAAGTGCATTAGACTTTGACAGACCAGTGTTTCGGAAGAAAGACGTTACCGGGGGTTAACGCGCGATCACTTTTTGACAGTATTGACAGTTCGGTTTTAAGAAATTAAAGCGTACCCGCGGGAAGAAATGCACCCGAAGTCCAACACACTTAGCACAAAGAATTAAAAAGGGGAATAGGGAATAAAAATCATAGGCAATACTTTTGTCAAGGCAAATAGAAACAGAGGACGCTTTCTAAAAGGTAGATAAAAGTCAATAGGCCTGCACCAGTTTCAAATGGAACAGAAATCCTGTTGTCGAGTATCACATGGTTCACGATTAACGATTGCCAGGAGTACTTGGATATTGTCAAAGGGAAGCAAACGTTATAAGAGGGAAGGAAGAAAGGACAAGCCTTCGGAAAGGAAAAGGGATCACGCCGATTCCTCAAGGTCGGACGGAGAAAAGAAGAAATTTGTATGAAGAAAGCTGGTGCTACGGCAGTTGTTCTGGTAGTTCCTGCAGACTCACGGTTCCTGAAGCTTCAGTCGTGGGGACAAGAAGGAGGACGTCTGGAACGATCTGCACTACCCAGGGATGAAGCCAGCACAGTGAAGCAACAGAGAATAAAAGGTGCACTCCTTTAAAATGGGAGAGGACTCTTCTGATGGCTATCCGGACCACTACAGCTGTGTGCAGCAATTTCGACCCAGAAGAGGATTCTCTGGCTGTTGGAGGTGAGCTGGTTGGCCCAACCAGGTTCAAGGGAAGAAGACACCGGACTGGATCTTCCCTGTCGTTGAAGGGTAGATAGCTGAGGACTGCAGCAGGGCTTCACCGGGATTCGGGAGTTGCAGCAGCCGTCTTCTTCTCTGCTTCTCCTCGGTTCTTGCAGTTCCAGTGGCGACTCTGACTTCCAGCCCAAGAGTCCTGCCTTTTATGCCAAAATCCCCCATTCACACAGCCTGGCTGTCAATCACCCAGCAGGGGGGTTGTCTGGCCTGGACCACCACCTCAGCCAATGGACACGAAGTGCGACCTGGGTCTCCAAGGAGACCTTGTGCAGGGGGTTACTAAACCCCTCCCTCACATTCAGCCCACCTAGACACCCAGACGCCAAAGCTTGGCAGAAGCCCGCCAAAGGACGGTGAACTTAGAAGGCAAACCTGGTTTGGCACGAAAAGTAAAACACAAGAAGGACTTTAACAAAAAGAAATAGCAACTAAACCCGACCAGAGCCAAAATAAAATGTATTTGGTCAAGCGGGTTTGTGTTCGAGGCTAATACAATAGTCTAAAACTGTACCACGTTTATAAACTATAATCGCAGTAGAAAGGTTAGGGTAGAGACCACTGGCACCAGCCAAGTCTTAATGTCAAGGGAGCAAAACAAGGCTCCAAGAGGCACAGACAAAAAGGGGTAGGAACTAACCCTTTCCAATACTCCATGTAAGATGGGGTGTACTGGGTCTGTAGTTTAAAAGAGACTACATAAAGTTAATGGCAACTTTACATGTTTCTGGGGGTCAGTAGTCAGCCCCAGAAATATTGTCAGGGGGAGGTCTTGAAGACAACCCGGTGTCACTGCACTGAAGGTGCTGTGTAACACACACAGAAAGTGGGGCTCATGGAGTGGTGGGGCTCCAGAGCCCAAGATCACACAAAAAGTAGAAATACACATGGCAAAACACATGTCAGAATGGGACAAAAGGCTTACACTCTTACCAGGTGGAACAAAATAAACCCCAGAAATCCAGCAAAGCAGCTGAGGGACTCACTAGGTGAGGGAAATTAGCCATAAATGAGAATTCTCCCTAGCACATCCAAGAACGGATGTCCAGACAACCTGACCGTTCTCCGAGTCAGCATCGGAGGAAACAAACAAAAGGGGGGTCAAGGGGCTTTTCCAATCTCCCTCCTCTGCAACAGCCTCAGACAGAAAAAAGGCATGACACGCCCCTTCGGGTCCACGTGTCTCCCGTGGGGGGCAGGCTTATCTTTCACGTGCAATTTTGGCGCCAGAATTTTTCGGACCCCTGGATCATCTCCATAGCCTCCACAGGGTGCTGCCTGCCATTACCTTCCTCTCCTCCCCTTCTCCCCCACAGATTGGGACAGCAACTCTGCTGGCGGAGATCCGGTCGCCCGCCGAGAGCCATGCTGTGGAAGAAGTCCCAACCTCCCAGCGAGGCTTGGGCTTTTATATCAGGATTTTCACCATACAGAAAAGAACTAGGCTGGCCTGAGAGTTGTGTTGGAATTCAAGATGGTTACGCCAGCTCTTATTTGCGGAAACACTGGACAGGGGAAACTGGATGTACTCCCTGGATCCGAAGGACGCTTACCTACACGTCCCGATTTGGCAGCTGCATCGTTCCTTACTGTGCTTCAGGATCATGGGCTTCTATTTCCAATACAAGGTGCTACCCTTTGGCCTCATCTCGGCTCCCAGGGTATTTACCAGGTTGATGAATGCAGTGGCAGCCTTCCTCAGGGCCCAGGGCCACCACTATTATCCATACCTGGACGACTGGCTTGTCCGAGCAACCTCTCCGGAAGGGGTTCAGCATACTGCCTCCTTGCTGATGAACACACTACATGACCTGGGGTTCACTATCAATCTCAAGAAGTCTCTGCTGCAGCACACGCAGAGCCTGACCTTCTTCGGCTTCATCTGGGACACGAGCTCTGTGAGAGTCTTTCCCTCTGAGGACAAGATTGTGGCCATCAAGAGAGCTACAGCTCACTTCCTCTCCAGGCCCGTGACATGGCCTGGTGGTACCAACACCTACTTGGCCTTATGGTAGCGGTCCTTTTGGCCGTGCCACACACAGGACTAAGGATGCAGGGATTACAACTGTACTTAGCAGCCTCATAGATTCAGGGGAAGGCTCCCAAGAGGAGCCAGTCAACATTCCTCCCTTTCTCCTCTCGGACCTCCACTGGTGGTCAGCGGGCTTCAACCTGAGGCAGGGCAAGCCCTTCCGGCAGCCGGCCCCTCAGGTCACAGTTACTACGGACTCTTCCCTAAAGGGCTGGGGAGCCACCCTGGACACCCACAGTGTCCATGGAGTCTGGAGCAGGAATTCCACATCAATTGGCTAGAACTGAAGGCCATATGGTTGGCTCTCAAGGCTTTTCTCCCTCTTATCGAGGGCAAGACATTTCTTATCCAGACATACAACTCCACCAGAATGTACTATGTCAAAAAGCAGGGGGGGCACCAGATCCCCTCTGCTGTGCAACCTAGCAGTCTGCATGTGGGAATAGGCTCTGGAGAACGACATCTACCTCATGGCTGTCCATCTCACGGGGGAATCCATCCTGGAAGCGGACAGGCTCAGCAGACTGGGGGCGGACAATTATGAGTGGCAATTGGACGACCTGGTACTGAAGGAGATCTTCCTGAGGTGGGGGCATCCCCAGGTGGATCTTTTTGCCTCCTGCATCAACAGCAAATGCTAACAGTTCGCCTTCTGGCAGGGGCAGGGCTCTGGCTTCCTGGGCGACGCATTCCAGATTCAATGGAATGACATGACAGCATATGCCTTCCCGCCCATACCCCTAGTCCACAGAGTGATCTGCAAGATAAAAGAATCCCCGCACCTCAGCATCATTTTGATAGCTCCCTGGTAGCCGGCCAGACCTTGGCTCTCCGAGCTCCTCAGCCTTTCGGACAGATAACCCATTCACCTACCGCTGGGCTCAGCTATTCTCCTGGCCCAGCAGGGGGGCAGTGTACTCCACCCTACTCCTCACAAGCTTGCCCTTGCAGCATGGTTCCTGAGCAGGTCACGCTGAAACACTTATGCCTATCTCAGGCTAATTTAGAGATCATCCAGGGTGCTAGAAGCAAGGCTACTAGGAACTAATACAAGAGAAATTGGTCTAGATTCTGTCATTGGGCCGACTCTAGGGAGATTGACCCTCTTAAGTGCACCTTGGACGACGTGCTCTCCTTTTCAGCACACCTCGCCCACTCCGGTGTGCAGGTGGATACAGGCCGCACCTATCTGGCAGCCATAGGGGCTTACAGGAACTCTGAGGAGGGCCTCTTCTCCTCCTTCACTCTTGTGGTCAGGCGACATCTGGCGTGCCTCCACAGGCTTTACCCACCTATAAAGAAGCCACATCCGGTGTGGGACCTTAATGTTGTGTTGGGCGCATTGACGCACAAACCTTTTGAGCCTATGGCATCCGCAGACATCAGGCTGGTCACCATAAAGACAGCTTTACTCATGGACCTCACCTCAGCTTGTAGAGTCAGCGAGATCTAGGCTCTGGTGGCATCAGAACCCTACACCACTTTTCACAGGGACAAGCTCGTCCTTCGGACGCACCCTGCTTTCCTACCCAAGGTGACTACCTCCTTCCATCTCAACGAGGAAATAGTCTTACCTACTTTCTTCACCGACCCAACGGACAAGCCTCAGAGGGTCTTGCAGCATCTCGATGTCAGACGTGCGCTGAAATACTTCCTAGACAGAACCAAAGACTTCCGCAAGTCGGACACCTTGTTTGTCACTTTCGGTGGGTCAAGGCCCAATTATAAGGCCTCCAAGTCCTCCATATCAAGGTGGAGTGTTGCGGCCATCAAGGAGGCCTATGAGGGGCAGCACAAACCAGTGCCAGCTAACTTACATGCCCATGCAATCAGAGCCAAGGCCACGGCCATCGCGTTCCAACGGCACGTGCCATGGCAGGTCATCAGCAGGGCGACCTGGGCCACTCCTTCGGCTTTCTGTAAACACTATTGTTTGGATGCCGCCTCTAGGTCAAACGCAGCATTCAGGCAGGCAGTATTAAGGAACTTGTTTTCTTAAGGAGGGGCTCCTCTCCACCCTGAGGATACATTCAGTTGTAATCGCCCATACAGTATGGAGGAAAGGGGACGGGACGTAAGAGTAATTATAAGTTACTCACCGTAGTGACTAACATACTCCTAGTCCATAGTGCCCTTTCCGCCATACGTCCCACCATTCTCCCCCTAATAATACTGGTGTCATTAGGCAATGCTGATCATTGTCGACACGTCAATGGGGACTGAGGAGTGGCGCTGGTGGGCGGAGTCAGGCGAGTGTATGCTCCCAGGGCCGCGCGCCTCTAAATTTGAAGGGGATGAAGATTTTGTCTGTTAAAAAAAATTCCATCCCCCGTCCCTAGCGAGGGAGGCTCATATAGTATGGAGGAAATGGGACTATGGGCTAGGAGTATGTTAGTCACTACGGTGAGTAACTTATCATTTATTTAAATACAAGGAAAGAGATTTTTGATCAGAAGCATTGTACATACAAAAGATAACAGTGAGTGAAACAGCCCCTGCTCAGTGTGCTTTACAAAACATATGGTTGATTGATATGTATTGACAGGACAATGGCGGGTTAATCGTTCTGGTAATGTTAAGATGGGACAGAACAGACAGACTGGTATACACATTCAGTAATCGTCAGTGTAGTCCAGGCACGTCTTCCCCTAGCAGGTGGCTGGTCGCTGCCACCAAACCTGGAATGGGAGTGTATCCAAGCCATGTAGTGACCTGCTAACATAAAACAAAACTCGAGATGGATGCATGCTTGAGTCCTTCAGATGACCATAATTAACCATCCTGAGCATCAGCTACTAACCCCAGGGATGCCCTGTTGGGTTTTACCCAGGGAATAACACCACCTGTAAAGTATAACTCTGTTAATGCGTACGTAGGATAAAACACACAACACCCAAGACTATTTAACCCCTGTGGGCAATCTATATTTCTAATGGATTGTGTTCTCCCACAGATTCCTCATTTTAAATATATTCATATCCTGCTTTGGAGTCTCTGAAAATGTTTCAACAGCACAGGCCGCTGTGCGTCATCGAGCCGATGCCCCTCAATGGTTACACAATGTCGATTATGGTATATATAGCACATACTGTGCCTGTTGCCTCAGTACCATTTTTCTGCATACACAGCACGCTCATAACTGTTGGACTCGCCTCAGCGAATCTCTCGACTAACGTCTTAATTCTTTTTGTTTAAAAACCTGCATGATGTCTACGCTGAAAACAGGCTTTTAAAGGGTTGCATACTGTGACTCGAAGATGTCAATCACTGATCCACACAAGATTTGTCTCTAGTGCCTCAGTGAGGAACACAGTCATCAAGTATGGCATCTGCAAATCGATGACCAACAAGGCCTTGAAGGAGAGAAGCTAGAAGCTCACACTAGGTTGGTCGGTTTCCAAATCTATGTCTTCTACACCTTCGGAGAGGAAATCTTCCGAAGGCAGAAGTTCACCAGAGACAAGTCTCCAGAATGGCTCAAAAAAATGATCTAGATGTTCAAAATGGTCAAGATCCCTGAGCGATTCCGGTCACTCTTCCTCTTTGTCGTCACAACAGAAGTACAAGAAACGACACCATCATCCTCTGATTCCTCGCCCAACAAGTGTCATGCATATTTTCCCGACAAGACTCTTTCTGCGGCCGAATGGGAAAAGTTCAGCGGAAGAATGATGCAGGTCTTTTTGAAGGTAGCTCCTCCTGGTCCGTGAAAAGAGCCAAAAGGGCTGTTGATCCCTCTGTGTCTTCCAAGACCGACAGGGAATCAGGTACGGCTTCGACCCATGTGCCCAAGAGCCAGAGTGAGAAGACCTCAGGGATTCATCTCATGTAGTGTTGACCACCCAGACTTCATCGAAGCACAAAGCTTCTGTGACTTCTTCAAAGGAGTCGAAGGGCCCGTCGACGCCGACCTCGGACACAAGTTCAACTTTTAAACCGGAATTGAAGACAGATTTTTTAAAAATCCTGTGGGTCCATTTTTGAAGAAGACAACAAGGTAGATGGCGTCATACCCTTTGGGTATGACCATTTTGGAACGCCCAATGTCACAGAAGAGTTGGTCTCGGACCAATCTTGGTTAGAAGATCTAGCCACTTGACTAAAAGAAGCCAGTGCTCTGCATACCTCTCCTGAGGTTGAATTTGACACACCAGACATCCATTCTCACCCAAATGCGACTTATAGAATGGTCATCAATAGGCTTAAGTATTTGGGCTGGGGGCATTCTGATAAGGACATTACCCAGGATGACCTCACAGATATTTTGGATAGAAGCCCTCTTAGGGAGCCTGTGCTGCCCTTCCATACAGCACTAAAAAAATGCCATTCTGGAAACCAGGCAAAAACCTGATAACATTCCCATGTGAACAAGGAGTTGGTGAAGAAGTACAGACCGTCTTCTATGGACCGTGACCTATTTTCCAGGCACCCTACACCAGACAGTTTGGTGGTGCAGGTGACTACTTCCACTTCAAAGGCTACAGCTTATCCGACCATATCCCTGTATAGGGACATTAAGAAATGCAACACACTGGCAAAGAGAGTATTCTCTTGTTGAAGCATGGGATCGAAGGCCATAATGCATCTTGTGCTCTGCCAAAGTATTCATGCACAAAATGGAATGTTATTTCTCAAGCTGCAGCAAACATTCCCGAAGGGAAGATGAGAGATTGTTAGGCAGAATCCTGTGCAGTGCCCTTAGGGACCACTACACACAATTAAGACCACAAGTGGTAATACAAGTTCACCTTTGGTGCAAGCCTGTACTACACTGATAAGGCGGTAGACGTAGCGGAGAAGCCAGACTTATCTCAAGAGAATTGAGCAGTAGTAGAGATTACACAAAGGACCACAATTACAGTGACTTAAGCAAACACTGACTCAAGGTTTCAGGAAAAAAATAAAAGTACATTTATTTAAAACCATCTGTTCATAAAACACTTCACTTCTATAAATTCAAAACCACACGTAAAATACACCACACACAACCACTTCCACTTGTGCCAGTAAATTCAAGGTAAGAACATTAGGATTTGACAGACCGGTGTTGCGATACTAACGCATACCCGCGTATAGAGATGCTCACGAAGTTAAAACACACTTTGAACTTTAGAATTTCAAACAAGGGAAAAGGGGATAAAATCACAGGCAATACGTTTGTCTAGGCAAGGGAATCAGAGGATTTGTTCAAAGATACAGATTAAAGTCAATAGGCCTGTGCCAGTGTCTATGGAGCAGATGCTCAATTGCCGAGGATCACACATTGAACAGATCGAGATTCGAGATGCCAAGAGTACTTAGATATTGTCAGATGAAAGGAAAAGTTATAAGAGGGAAGGTAGAAAGTATAAATCTTCGTTGAGGAAAAAGGGTTCAACCCGATTCCGGATGGTCAGTCGGAGAGAACGACCAAATGTGCACAGTACCTTAGTCCGTTGGAGAAAAGCTGGTGCCACGGCAGTGGTTCCTGGTAGTTCCTGCAGACTCACGGTTCCTGCGGCTTCAGTCGTGGGGACAAGAAGGAGGACGTCTGGAGCGATCTGCACTACCTAGGGATGAGGCCAGCAGCAGCGAAAAAGACAACAATTAATAAAAGGTACGCTCCTTTTAATCAGGCGAGGGCTCTTCTGATGGCTATCTGGACCACTACAGCATAGCAGTGATTTCGACCCAGGAGAGGATGCTGTGACTGAAGAAAAGGTAAGCTGGTTGATCCCACGAGGCTCAAGGGAAGAAGACTCTGGACTGGATCTTCTCTTGTCGTTGAAGGGTAGATAACTCAGGACTGCAGCAGGGCTTCACCGGGATCCGGGGTTGCAGCAGCCGTCTTCTTCTCCGCTTCTCTTCGGTTCCTTGCAGTACCAGTGGCGACTCTGCCTTCTAGCCCAAGAGTCCTGCCTTTTATGCCAAAATCCCCCATTCACACAGCCTGGCTGTCAATCACTCAGCAGGGGGTTTGTCCAGGCCGGACAACCACCTCAGCCAATCAACACAAAGTGCGACTTGGGTCTCCAAGGAGACCCTGTGCAGGGGGTGACTACACCCCTCCCTCGCATTCAGCCCACTTAGACACCCAGACGCCAAAGGAGGGCTTCTGGCCAAAAGCCCGCCAAAGGTCAGCGAACAAAGGAGGCAAACCTGGTTTGCCGTGCAAAGAAAGACCCAAGAAGAATGTTAACAAAAAGAAATGGCGATTAAACCGAACCGGAGCCAGAATAAAAAGTATTTGGGCAAACGGGTTTAAAGTTCCAGGCTACTAAAATAGCCTAAAACGTTACCACGTTATATAATATAACCATGGTAGGAAAATTAGGGTAGGTACCACTGCCACCAGCCAAGTCTTAATGTTAAGGGAGCGAAACAATGCTGCAAGAGGCACAAATAAAAAGGGCTAAGAATTAACCCTTTCCAATACTCCATATAAGATGGGGTGTACTGGATCCGTGGTTAAAAGTGACTATGTAAAGTTAATGGCAACTTTACCCTTTTCTGGGGGACAGCAGTCAGCCCCATAAAATGGAGTCGGTGGGAAGCCTAAGAGACAACCCTGTGTTACTGCACTGAAGGTGCTGTGTAACACACAAAGGCGTGGGGCTACTGAAGTGGTGTACTCCAGAGTCCACAATCACAAAAACAGTCAAAATACACATGACAAAATACAGGTAAGAGTAGGAGAAAAGCTCAAACTCTTACCAGGTGGAAAAAATAAACTCCAGAAATCCAGCAAAGCTGCTGAGGGACTCACTAGGTAAGGGAAATTAGCCGTTGAATGAGAATTCTCCCTAACACTTGCCCCATTCTCTCCCCCGCTCCCCCAGACTAAGGGACAGGAGGATTTAATCCAGTCCTGGATGGATCTCATACCTAGTCGGTGATAAACATCCTAGAGAGACCATCAGCGTTTTGGTGGTGACTTACTGCTCTGTGCTCAATGGAAAAATCAAATCCTTGCAGGCAGATTGACTGTCATGATGCCTACCTCCAAGGAGCCAGACAGGGCCCGGCACCCTCAGAGGCAGGCAACATGTATACTAGGGAAGTCCCAGCCACCCCAGATAGGGGCTCTTTGGACTCAGTCCTGGCGCCGTTGGCGTCAGGCTCATAAGGGATAACAGTCCTGGCACCATCGGCGCAAGGCTCATACAAGATATGGAAGGAAATGTGTTTGGTGCAAACTTACCTGGCAGACCATGCTGCAATTTCCTTACCTGGCAGATCATTCTACAACTTCCAGATGAAAAAGGAACTACTTAAGCACACGGGTGTGGCTGGTGGCAGGATACATACCTTCAGTGGAAGGATACATACCTGGGACTACTTGAAAGGCTATTTAAGCCACTCCCAGACAGCAAACCACGCTTCGCGTTGTTCTGCTCATAGCAGCTGGACGCTCACCGTACCTGCTCCTGCTCCAGTCCTCGACCACGCCTGCCAGCATCCTGGAAACACCTAAGGATAGAAAAGGGAAGAAGAAACACGCGAAAAACAAACCTTACCTGTTAAAGCTGCATTCCGGATTCAGCGCGCCAACGTTCCTGCAAAAAGACATCATTTTAAATACTCACCGCGTCGCATACATCTCGGCCCACTTCTCTTACCTGCACGTGGCGCCTTCGGCTCTGCGACGCCCATCCGGATCTCCTGCAGCATTCCAGCACCTACGGGGAGACGAAGAGAAGAAAGCAAGGTGAGAAGGGGAAAATAACCAAGAAGCACTTACCCGCCAAGCTAATTCTTCTTACCTTCGGGTCGATGCCATTCCTTGGGCATTTCAGCACCCCGGCCCCTATGGGGAAAAAGCAAACATCACATTAGTGAATGCAAGAACCGTAGCAAACTAACTATTTTAAACTTACCTGCTTACAGGTCGGACTCAGCTTCTGCTTCGTACCGGCTCCATTTCTTCGGCATTCTCGAACTGCGGCCCCTAAGGAAAAAGAGACAGGAAAAGACAGTAGTGGGCCTACACCAAAACTCACCTGAAAATCAGGTTTTCGACAGAAACCGCCCTCAGCCCGGAGTCTTCCATTACCTGCAAAAGAGAAGAGGAACAGTTTAGACTCAAGCTTGCCATAAACATTTACGGTACTTACCGGAACAGACAAGCGAACCCGAACTTACTATCCAGTGACGTAACTGGATCCCAACGTACCCCTGCATCAGAAGCAGGATGGAGAGCTCGCCTTTTCAATTCCTAAGGTGAGTCTCCACAGGGAATTACAGAAGGCTTGCAAGGAGGGTGAGAAGGGGAACGGGAGATCAACACAAAACCCGCAGAGTATTAACCCTTCCTTTTCGCTCACAGAAGGGTATTCATCCGAGCCAGACAAGCCGGATTTGGGAACCCAGCCCACTCCATCTTCAGGGTGCTGAACATCCCCTTCGAAGAGGCCGCTGCCGTCCAGACCACGCCCGCGCCTCCGTGGGAACCAGGTGAGCGTTACAGAACGCGAAGCCTACCCACAATTACCCACCCAGGCGCCATGGAGACTTCCGAAACAGACCAACTGGCCCAACTATTGGGGGAATTACGGGCGGAAGTTCACGCTGCCCGCCAAGAAACCAACGTTCTTCGAAGAGAACTGATCTTGTCCAAAGAACGAACCGATGACCTGGCTACACAGCTTTTGCAGAATCAGGCTGGACAAACGCCATTACCTGCTTCCGGGAGAGAGTCCACTCCTATGGCTTCCACTAACCCGGTGCAAATTAACCTGCCGGGAAACAGCCTTTGGCCCCACCTGAACGTTTTGCGGGGGACCCCAAGAAATACGCTGTTTTCATGAACCAATGTCGTTTACACTTTTTATGTAGATCTGGGGCCTTCCCTAATGACCAAACTAGGGTGGCTTTTGTTTTATCGTATCTCAGCGGCTGTGCAGCCGATTGGTCTATTCCGTTGGTAAATCAAGACGATCCTATCCTTCGTGACTTTCAACCCTACCAGGCTAGTATGGAGAGATTATTTGCCTGGCACACCCAGGGTGAGGCCTTGGATAACGAACTTCTGTCTTTGCGTCAAGGGAACCAAGACCTCCTATCTTATATCGCCACATTTAACAGACTGATCGTGGAAACTGGGTGGCCTGAGAATAAAAGAATCACCTTGTTTCATCGAGGACTTTGTGGAGAGCTAAAAGACGTTCTGGCTCAAATTGTGAATCCACCCCAACTCTGTGAGGAATACATTGATTTAGTGATCCAACTTGATCATAGACTCCAGAATAGAAAGACTGATCGGACTAGATTTGAAACTCGGGCTTTGGTAAAAACCCACGCAAACCCCAAGAGTACCGACACTTCGGAGCCAATGCAAATTGGGGGAGTAAAAGGATCCCTAACGCAGAAAGAACGAGAAAGAAGACGGCAAAACCAGTTATGTCTCTATTGCGGAGAGTCTGGACACTTTCTACGAAATTGCCCGGTAACACCACCCAAGAAGGTGGTTGGAGCCACAGACCAAAACCTTCCAAAATCTGATTCGGGAAACGATCAAGCCCGACAAGCGTAGAGGTCCGCTTGCTGAGCGTGAAGACAAACTCTTTGACCTCGCATTTCATCATGCCAATGACCCTCGTGGATCCAAAGCAGCCTCAACGATTACATGGCATAAAGGCCTATCTCGACAGTGGGGCTATTGGGAACTATGTTGATCTTGAATTGGCTTCCAGGATTGGTCTCCCTCTCCGACCAAAAATCACCAAAGATGTCATTACCACGGTTGATGGGACCGAAATTGCCTCTGGGCCGGTAACACATTCTACCACAGAAATGACACTGGTTGGCCAAGATGGTCATAGGGAAACCATAGTGTTCGACGTAATCAAGGCTCCACAATTTCAGGTAATCTTGGGGATCCCTTGGTTAGAAGCACATAATCCTCGAATTGACTGGCGAGCAAAGAGTATCACCTTTCCTAACTGCAGACAAACTTGTTATTCCGGAAATCCACAAGTGGGTCTAGCCTCAGTAACCTCTGTGTCAGCACAACTACCACTTGAGTATCAGGACTTTCAGGACGTTTTTCAGAAAGAACAGGCCAACACCTTACCACCTCACCGGCCATACGATTGTCAAATTGATCTGGTACCCAATGCTCAACCGCCTTGTAGTAGGATTTATGCCCTTACCGAACCAGAGAATCTTCATTTACGCCAGTATTTGGATCAGTATCTTGCCAATGGGTTTATTCGCCCGTCAAAGTCACCGGCTTCTTCAGCTTTGTTCTTCATGCCGAAAAAGGAAGGCGACCTTAGAACATGTATAGACTATCGCGCCTTAAATCAGATAACGGTTAAGAATCGTTACCCCCTGCCTCTGATCCCTGAACTCCTCGACCAGGTGAAAGATGCCTGCATCTTTACCAAGCTGGATTTAAGAGGGGCTTACCATCTGGTGCGCGTCAGAGAAGGCGATGAATGGAAAACGGCCTTCCGCACCAAATACGGACTCTTTGAATACCAAGTGATGCCCTTCGCACCTGCTGCATACCAGTATTTTATGAATGACATCTTTCGAGAACTCATAGATGTTTGTGTCATCATATATATTGACGACATCCTAGTGTACTCTTCCTCGGAATCTGATCACCGAAAACATGTTAAGGCCGTCCTGGAGAAACTACGCCAGCACAAACTATTTGCAAAGCTCGAAAAGTGCATTTTTCACGTCACGGAGGTTGAGTTTCTTGGTTTCGTCCTAACGCCAAAGGGAGTTCGAATGGACTCACGGAAAGTGGACGCGATCCTCAAATGGCCATCCCCTAGTTCTGTGAAAGGGGTTCAGAGCATGCTTGGTTTTGCCAATTTCTATCGAAGGTTTATCCCGGAGTTTTCTCAAGTGGTTCAACCCATCACAGCCCTCTTACGGAAAAACAAACGCTTCGAATGGACTACGGAAGCAGAACAAGCATTTCAGGAACTAAAAACTAAATTCACCTCCGCACCTGTGTTAAAACATCCCCGTCCAGATCTCCCTTACGTTGTGGAAACTGACGCATCTAGTTTAGCCATGGGAGCGGTTCTATCACAGAGGGACCCAGTCTCGAACCAACTGCATCCTGTGGCCTTTTGGTCCAGAAAATTCTCAGCTCCAGAAGTTAACTACGCAATCATAGATAAAGAACTATTAGCTATCAAGTCAGCTTTCAAGGCTTGGCGTCATTACCTTCTCGGCGCAAGACATACTGTTACCGTAATTACAGACCAATTTGCAATACTTAAAAACGGCCAAAGCTCAATCCTCACGCCAACTCCGTTGGGCCCTGTTCTTTGCAGAATTTGACTTTGTGATCACCTATCCCCCCGGCTGCAAGAATGGCAAGGCGGACGCACTATCTCGAATAGGAATGGGCGATTCTACCCCAACTCTAGATCCAGTTCCGATTATTCCCGAAAAGAGAATTTTGGGGGTGATCTCCTCACAAACTCTAGAGGATATTCAAACTAGAGTTAAATTGCTTTTCGACGCTGCAGCCTTGCAAGAATGGAGCCTGAAAGATCCCAGATTTTCAATTAATAACGATTTACCTTATTTCCAGGGGCGACTGTTCTTGCCTCAAAAGGATTTGCAAGATCTTGTTATTGCCCATCATCATGAGACACTAATGGAAGGACACCCGGGCATCGCTAAGACTGAAGAAAAAATTAAAAGGCATTTCTGGTGGCCCTCCTGGCGAAAGGATATAAAATCTTTCGTGATCACATGCGCAGTGTGCGCCCAAAATAAGTCAAAAGCAAAAACCAGCCGGTCCGTTACGACCTCTGGACATCCCACCGGCACCTTGGCACACTTTATCGCTGGATTTTATAACTGACCTACCTCCTTGTCAAGGATTTAATACTATATTGGTAATTGTAGACCTCTTCTCCAAGATGGCCCATTTTATTCCCTTGAAAGGGCTGCCTTCAGCCTCCACCCTAGCCAAGGAATTTCTTGAGAACGTCGTTCGTCTACATGGTTTTCCATCCATATTAATCTCCGATCAGGGAAGCCAGTTTATTTCTCGGTTCTGGAAGAGATCTTGCCAAATGGCACAAGTTGATGTGCGTTTATCTACCAGCCACCATCCTCAGACCGACGGCCAAACCGAGAGAACAAACCAGACATTGGAACAGTACTTACGGTGCATGTTGCATCAATCAGAATATAATTGGAACGACATTTTATGGATTGCTGAATACGCGTACAACAATTCTGTGCATTCAGGAATTGGCCAGACTCCTTTTTATACCTTATTTGGCCACCATCCCAGAACTTCGGATCTTGAACCACCTCAAGGCCTTGAAATGCCTGCCGTGGATAACTTACATGCCACCATAACCCGAGCATTCAAAGAAGCCAAGACTCATTTACAGCAGGCCAAGGACAAATATAAGGAAAATGCTAACTTACATCGGAGCGAAGTACCTCCTTACCAAGTTGGAGATCAAGTGTGGCTGGCGACTAGACATCTACCACTTAAAGGCCCCGCGAACTTTTAACCCAAGATATATAGGGCCTTATCCAATCAAGGCTGTAATCAACCCGGTAGCCTTCAAACTCGATCTTCCCCCCAACATGCAAATCCATCCGGTTTTCCACGTATCACTGTTGAAACCTGTACAACCCGGAACCAGGCTACTCAAGCCACCAGAACCAATCCCAGTAGATGGGGAACTTGAATTCGAAGTTAAAGACATATTAGATTCTAAGATGTCCAAGTCAAAGATTTTTTTACCTAATTGATTGGAAAGGATATGGACCTCAGGAGAGATCTTGGGAACCAAGCGATCATATACATGCACCTTGTCTAATACAAAAATTTCATCGTAAGTTTCCACACAAACCAAAGCCTCCGGACAGTACGTCCTTGGGAGGGGCCTTGGGGGGAGGTACTGTCATGATGCCTACCTCCAAGGAGCCAGACAGGGCCCGGCACCCTCAGAGGCAGGCACCATGTATACTAGGGAAGTCCCAGCCATCCCAGATAGGGGCTCTTTGGACTCAGTCCTGGCGCCGTTGGCGTCAGGCTCATAAGGGATAACAGTCCTGGCACCATCGGCGCCAGGCTCATACAAGATATGGAAGGAAATGTGTTTGGTGCAAACTTACCTGGCAGACCATGCTGCAATTTCCTTACCTTGCAGATCATTCTACAACTTCCAGATGAAAAAGGAACTACTTAACCACACGGGTATGGCTGGTGGCAGGATACATACCTTCAGTGGAAGGATACATACCTGGGACTGCTTGAAAGGCTATTTAAGCCACGCCCAGACAGCAAACCACGCTTCGCGTTGTTCTGCTCATAGCAGCTGGACGCTCACCGTGCCTGCTCCTGCTCCAGTCCTCGACCAAGCCTGGCAGCATCCTGGAAACACCTAAGGATAGAAAAGGGAAGAAGAAACAGGCGAAAAACAAACCTTACCTGTTAAAGCTGCATTCCGGATTCAGCGCGCCAACGTTCCTGCAAAAAGACATAATTTTAAATACTCACCGCGTCGCATACATCTCGGCGCACTTCTCTTACCTGCACGTGGCGCCTTTGGCTCTGCGACGCCCATCCGGATCTCCTGCAGCATTCCAGCACCTACGGGAGACGAAGAGAAGAAAGCAAGGTGAGAAGGGGAAAATAACCAAGAAGCACTTACCCGCCAAGCTAATTCTTCTTACCTTTGGGTCGATGCCATTCCTTGGGCATTTCAGCACCCCGGCCCCTAAGGGGAAAAAGCAAACATCACATTAGTGAATGCAAGAACCGTAGCAAACAAACTATTTTAAACTTACCTGCTTACAGGTCGGACTCAGCTTCTGCTTCGTACCGGCTCCATTTCTTCGGCATTCTCGAACTCCGGCCCCTAAGGAAAAAAAGACAGGAAAAGACAGTAGTGGGCCTACACCAAAACTCACCTGAAAATCAGGTTTTCGACAGAAACCGCCCTCAGCCCCGAGTCTTCCATTACCTGCAAAAGAGAAGAGGAACAGTTTAGACTCAAGCTTGCCATAAACATTTACGGTACTTACCGGAACAGACAAGCGAACTCGAACTTACTATCCAGTGGCGTAACTGGATCCCAACGCGCCCCTGCATCAGAAGCAGGATGGAGAGCTTGCCTTTTCAATCCCTAAGGTGAGTCTCCGCAGAAGGGTTGCAAGGAGGGTAAGAAGGGGAACGGGAGATCAACACAAAACCCGCAGAGTATTAACCCTTCCTTTTCGCTCACAGAAGGGTATTCATCCGAGCCAGACAAGCCGGATTTGGGAACCCAGCCCACTCCATCTTCAGGGTGCTGAACATCCCCTTCGAAGAGGCCACTGCCGTCCAGACCACGCCCGCGCCTCCGTGGGAACCAGGTGAGCGTTACATTGACCATCTGAGTAGTTTTGGGTTTTCCCCTTTCATTTGCATCAGCCATCTCAAGGGTTGGTGGTCAGTCTGAATTTATGAAGGTAGAACCATACAAGTATGGCCTAAACCTCTTCAGTGACCACACAATAGCAAAAAATGTACGTCCTATTGTTGCCCACCTTGTCTCAGGATCCTTTAACTTCCTGCTGATGAAACAAATGGGATGTTCCCTACCTTTCTCATCCAGTTGACTAAGGACTGCGCCTATACCTACATTAGAAGCATCAGTTTGTACAATGAAGGGTTGGTGGTAGTCAGCAGCTCTTAGGACTGGAGCTTGACAAAGGGCTTTCTTTAGACCTTCAAAGGCTTAATTACACTCCTCATTCCACCTAACCTTTTTAGGAAATTTGGGAGAGGAGATGACATTCAAGGGAGAAGCTATTGTCCCATAGTTCTCACTGAAGTTTCTGTAATACCCAGTGAGTCCTAGGAAGGCTCTCACTTGGGTTTGAGTAGTAGGGGTGGCCCAGTTTTGTACAGCTTGTACTTTGCTAGGCAATGGCCTTATTTCACCTCCTCCTACCTCACATCCAAGGTAGACCACTGAACTCTGACCAATTTGACATTTGCTTGCCTTTATGGTCAGATGGGCCTGTTCAAGAGCCTGCAATACATATCCTTAGTGATCAATATGTTATTTCCATGTAGGGCTGAACACTGCAATGTCATTCAGGTATGCCATGCAGAAGTCCTCCATCCCATTCGGAACTTGATTGGCCATCCTCTGAAGTCTAGCAGGTGCATTCTTTAATCCAAAAGGCATTACCTTAAATTGGTAGAGGCCAGCTGGGATGGAAAATGCAGTTTTCTCCTTGGCATGGTCTGTCAGGGCTATTTGCCAATAGCCTGACGTGAAGTCAAATGTGCTGAGGTACTTGGCTGCACCAAGCTTGTCCACCAGCTCATCTATGTTCGGTAAAGGATGGGCATCAGTCTTAGTGACTGCATTTAGAGCTCTATAGTCCACGCAGAATCTCAACTCCTTAGATCCTGCCTTTGGTACAAGCACAACTGGGCTAGACCATGGGCTAGTAGAGGGCTCTATAAGCCCAAGATCAAGCATCTTGTTGACCTCATTCCTTATGTGGGTCCTTACATTGTCTGACATTCTGTACCCCCTGCTTTTGACAGGCAAACAGTCATCAGTGAGGATATCATGCTGGTCCCAAGGGGTCAGGCCTGGTGAAAGTGAGAACAGAGAGGCAAACTGATTTAACAGTAATTTGCACTCGTCCTGCTGGTCAGATGTGAGACTGGAAGAGAGATTTACTCCTTCCACTTGTTCATCTAAAGGTACGCCTCTGAGGAGGTCAGGTAGAGGTTCACTCTCCTCCTCTTCCTCCTGAGCTGAAGCTAGGAGCAAGGCCCCTATGTCAGGTCTGGAGACATAAGCCTTTAAACTGTTGGTGTGAAAGACTCTAGTAGCCTCCTTAGGATTGCCTAAATCCACCAGATAGTTCACCTCTCCAAGTTTACCCACAACTTTGAAGGGTCCTATCCATTTGTCCTGTAAGGCCCTCTGCCTTGTGGGGACCATAACAAGAACAAGCTGGAATTGAGTAAACTCAAGCATGTTAGCCTTCTGGTCATGCCAATGTTTGACCAGAGCACGACCAGCCTTCAGGTTATCACTTGCATCTGCCATCATGTGTGACATTCTCCTCTGGAGACCTATCACATAGTCAGTCACTCTGACTGGCTTGGGAGAAGGAGCACTCTCCAACCCCTCCTTAATCAGGGCCAATGGACCTCTGACTGGATGGCCATAGAGAAGTTCAAAGGGACTGTAACCTACTCCCTCCTAAGGGACTTCTCTATATGCAAAGAGAAGGCATGGCAGTAGAAGGTCTCACTTTTTTAAGGGGTTCTTCTAAGGCACCTATCATGCTCTTCATAGTTCTGTGAAACCTCTCTACCAATCCATTGGTTTGGGGGTGGTAGGCAGTAGAGAACTTGTAGGTGACTCCACAGGTTTTCCACATGGCTTGCATGTAGTGGGACATAAAATGTGACCCCCTGTCAGATATTACCTCCTTAGGAAAACCTACTCTGGTAAAAATACCAAGTAGGGCCTTAGCCACAGCCTGAGCCCTAACAGACCTCAAAGGTATTGCTTCAGGATACCTAGTAGCATAATCCACTACAACCAGGATAAAACTGTTGCCTGAAGATGTGGGAGGGTCAAGAGGACCAACAATGTAAATCCCGACCCTCTCAAAAGGGACTCCCACCACTGGGAGAGGCACCAGGGGTGCCACATTCTTGGCTCCAATCTTGCCAGAACTTTGGCAAGTGTGACAGCTCCTGCAGAATTTGTCTACTTCTGAACCCATTTTAGGCCAGTAGAAGTAAAGAGAGGGGCTTTCCTTGGTTTTCTTAAAACTTAAGTGACCCGCCAAAGGTATCTTTTGAGCTAACTGCAGAAACTGGAGTCGGTTCACTAGAGGTACTACAGTCTCCAGGGGTTGACTCAGTTGGTTCACTGTAGAATAGGCCATCTTCCCAGTGCAACCTATACTTCCCAGGCTCAGTCCCATTGAGCTGAGAAGCTGCCTGTAGGCGAAGACCTTCAAGATTAGGACACTCTCTTTGTCCTCTGCTGAAGTCTGCCCTGTTGGGTCCACCTTCTGCCAGTAAAGACTGCAGCTCAGGATGTTCAACAGGGTCAAGATCTCCAACCAGAGTAAGATCTTCTTCCAGATCTGATTCCTCAGTATCTAGTTGAACCATACAGGGTTGAACCTCACACTCAGCCTCAGCTGGTGGAGGAGTCACAGAGGTGACTTTGGACAATCTTGGGGATGTCCTTCTGGGCACAGGAGTGCTTGCTGGTTTCTTGCTGGCAGACTTGAGTTTCCCCTTGTTCTCTTTCTGTCTTGCAATAGCAGTAAATCCTGTGGACCTGGGGCGATAGTTTCTTCTATCAGATCCTCAGGAGAGCCTCTCAAGGTTCTCTCCCTAGCAGACCTTGTGAGCTCTTGCTTCCTTTTGCTGGGTGGCCTGGGGGTACTGGACACACCTCCAAGTGTTTTAAGGTCATTACCCAACAGGACCCTCCCAGGCAAGTTATTTTGCACACTTACAGGTATTCTGACAGTCATGTCATTACACTGAATGAGAGCTGGTAACTGGGGAACCATTTGCACAGGGCGTCCAGCTAACTTGGTTAGGTAGTTGGGTGCCTTAGCAACATCCTCCACCTTGTAAAAACATTCATCAACCACAGTTATGCTGGCTCCAGTGTCTCTGATGGCAGGGGTTTCCTGTCCATTAGAACACTATCTTTGTAATACTCTTTAGTTTTATCTGGGATTGAGTTATAGACGTCTAAGTTCTATTGTTCCTAAATACCCAAGGACACTAAAGAAACACTAGCTGAGACTCGCATCGACTCATCAGCTAGTAACTGAAGGTTCCACTGGCTATAGGTACTTCATCCACCTGGGAGAAGGCTAAGGAGACAGTGTGGACCCCTGAAGGTTTACCCTTAGATCTGGTATCTCCTTTCTCCAGCATGGGGTCTGGCATGGATTCACATGCTCATGAATATTCCCCGTCGTCAGGCCGGGAATCCTCGGTATAGAAATAAATCGGTATCAGTTTCGTTTCTGATCTGTCTTTCTTAGTAGTAACCAATCACTGGTCTCTGGGTAATACTGGCCCCAGCCAATGACTGCCGTCTCCCTAAGCCCCGCCTCTGGCAGCCATCCTCAGATTTTTACCGCACGTTCAAGTGTTGGGAGTCCTCGTGCTGTAGCTCTTGAGCTTTTGCTGCGTTTTCGCGCTTTTTCAGGAGATTTTTCTCATTTTCCGGTTAAATAGAGCCTCAAGCTCCACCGTTTCTACATCCGATCAACGGGGATCCGTTTCAGAGTTTTCTACGAGTTACGCTTTTGGAGGATTCCAGAAGTTCTGAGGCCTACCCCGGACATGGCCCAGGTGAAAGGAAGCTCGACGCCCGGGAAACTGTTCAGGACCTGCCCTGGATGCCAGCTTCAGAATATTTTCAAGGAGGACGAGCATTCATTATGCCTCTACTGTCTCCATGAGGACAAGACGCACACGGAGAAGGACTATGTGTTTTGTGGGAACATGTCGGAGCGGACCATGAAGGATCGCCACCTCCGTCTCGCCAACTGGCTGGAAGGGAAGAGCCCGTCAGGCGAGAAGAAGAAAAAGAAGTGCGAGCGGTCTTCTAAGTCCTGTGAGGGCGCCCCGGCGACAGGGGCCCAAAAAAAAAGGCTAAGCACCGCAGGTCTGCAGGCACCGGGAGCGCCGAACGGTCGGGCTCCTTGGCTGCCAGGCAGAGCGCATCCTCCCCGGCGCCATCAACCACGACCCACCGCTCTGGCTCTGGTAAGAGGAAGTCCGAGAACCCGGCGAAGCTTCTGGAGAGGCCCCAGTCGATCTTGAAGATTCTGGCAGAGGGGGAGCGAGGCTCGGACCCTCCCCCCAAGGTGAAGGCGTCCAGAAGGTGACGATGGCCTTAATTCAGCCTGCTAAGACCTCGATTGAGGATGTCGCCGCGGCCCTGCCTCAGCCTGTGGAGGCTACACCAGTGGAGGCACCCTCAGGACCCTGAGTCTCCCTGCCACCGCGGAGGGAGTCGTCTTTCAGGCCCATTGAGAAGACCCCCACGAAGTCCTTGTTGGAAAAGGTGGGGGAGGGGCTGGTGGCCATCGTGGATACGGACACGACCTCTGAAGAAGAGCTCATCGAAGTCGTGGAAGAGGCCCAGCCCATCGGGAGGGATCCCGGCGACGACGAGAGCGACGATGTCGCCGACAAGGCTCCTCAAGAGCCCTCGCGCCCGTCGTTTCCGCCGCCGCAGGACACTTCGGCGGCCATTTTGTCAGCGATTCAGTCCTTATGCTCGGAGATAAGGACAAGGTTGCCCCTTCCCCCGACGGAGGTACCTGAGCCAGACCCGACGGGGGAACCGGAGCCAGGACCTTCGGAAAGTCCACCGCTTAAGAGGAGGAGGACGCATCCTACGCCACCTCTCCCACCTCTGCGGCCTGCTCTGCCTTCCCCCCGGTCTACTACCCACGGGGATGATACAGGCACGGACACGGCTACAACAGGTACAGATGACGACGGAGGCGACGACGGGACGTGTCCCCCGTCGCCCCCTGCTCGGGCGTCCCCACCCTACGAGATTGGATCCTTTCATGCCATGATTTCCAGGGCATCTGAGCTTTTCCAGCTCTGCCCAGAAGAGAATAAGAAAGAAGGGTTCCTTTACCAACGGCGCGAGGCTAAAAGGAAGACGGTCCTCGCAGTACCGCTTCTTGATGACATCTGGGATAAGGGGCTCGCCCTCCTCAAGAACCCTGCCACGGCGCCGGCAAAGAGGGACCGGTACGAGAAGAAGTACCGGGTCCCCGACGCTGCCCCCTTGTGCCTTCGGGCCCAACCTACCCCGGATTCGGTCGTCTTGGCGGCGGCAAAGAAGAAAGCTCGGGGGGGCATCGGCCTCGACATCAACTTCCCCGCTGGACGGCGAGGGAAGGAAGTTGGACACGATGGGACGACGGATCATCTCATCCGCAGCGACGACTATCAAGGCGGCCAACGCCCTGGCTATCGTAGCCCGCTACGACAGGGAGTTGTGGTTCAAAATCGCCCCTCTGTTAGACTTCCTTCCGGACGCCAAAAGGGCTGAGGCCCTTGAAATCCTACAGGAGGGTGAGATTGCTTCGGACCACGCCATCATGGTGGCAACGGACATCGCCGACACCGGTTTCCGTCAGTTGGGCAACAGCGTTTTCTTGAGACGACGAGGATGGCTCAAGGCCACGGATTTCCGCCAGCACGTACAAACCAAGGTTTTGGACATGCCCTTCGACGGGAACAACCTGTTTGGGAAGGCGGTTGATGAGTCCCTTCAGGCCATCAAGACAGACACAGAGACTGCCCGGACACTGGGAGTGCTCCAACAACGACGGCCGTCCTTTCGGAGCCCCGGAGGCAGACAAGGTGCCTCCAAGGGACCCGGCAGTGGCTCCTCCACGTACCACCAAGCGGCAAGATCTTCGTCCCAGGAAGCCTACAGGGGATGTGGCAAGTCAGGTGGTGCCCGTCTTCGTCGACAGGGAGGTCAAGTAGGCAAGGCGGCCTCCAAACAAGATTGAACCGACTGTGGGGTCGGGCCCCCGCCGAAGCACCCCGGTGGGAGGCCGGCTGGCGAGGTTCGTCAGCGTGTGGGAGTCCATCTCCACCGACCGTTGGGTGCTGGACGCCCTGGCCCAAGGGCACGCCCTCGAGTTTCAGAAGAAGTGCCCTCGCGTTCCACCCGTGGCCAGGAAGGAAAATCACGTCCCTCAACTACTGTTGGAAGTAAGGGCGGTGCTCAAGAAGGGTGCCATCGAGCTCGTCCCAAAGAGGCTTCGGGGCTCCGGAGTTTACTCAAGGTACTTCCTCGTAAAAAAGAAGACAGGAGGATGGCGCCCCATCCTGGACCTACGACGACTGAACAAGTACATCAAGGCGCAGAAGTTCTGTATGGTCACCCTCCAGCACGTGCTGGGACAGCTGGAGGAGGGCGATTTCCTGTCGTCGTTGGACTTGGAGGATGCGTACTTCCACATCCCCATTCTAAAAAGACACCGAATGTTCCTCAGGTTCGTGGTCTAAGGGCGGCACTACCAGTTCAAAGCCCTCCCGTTCGGGTTGAAGTCAGCACCCAGGGTGTTCACCAAGTGCCTCGCACCGGTGGCGGCACGGCTGCGCCTACAGGAGATCCACGTCTACCCCTACCTGGACGAATGGCTCATCCGGGCAAGGACGAGGGAGCTCGCCGTGGAGCACACTGCGAAGACCTTCCAGCTGCTCACGGACCTGGGATTCTCCATCAACTTTCCAAAATCCCACCTGGTTCCGTCGCAAGTTGCCCTGTTTCTGGGAGCCAAGCTCGACGCAGTGGCGCGGCTGGCCTCGCCGTCAGAGGAAAGGACCAGGACCATTCTGGGCAAGGTGCAGCATCTGCTGGCCACGGAGATGGCCAGGATAAGATCTATCAAGTCCCTCCTCGGGATGATGTCCTCCTGCATTTATCTGATGCGCCTTTGCAGGCTTCGGATGCGTCCCTTACAAGAGTTCCTCAACGCCCGCTGGGTCCAGTCGACAGGCAACTTCAAGGACAGGATCCCTCTCAACGAGACGTTCCGTCAGGCGATCCGGTGGTGGGGTACCCGCTCCCATCTGTCGGCGGGCACGGGCTTTCAGTTCCCAGCTCACCAGGTGACGGTGACGACGGACGCCTCCCTGGAAGGTTGGGGAGCGCACTCAGAGATCTTCACGCGAGAGGCCTTTGGCTCCCGCAGGAGAAGTCACTCCACATCAACATTTTGGAGCTCCGCGCAGTGTTCTGGGCCCTCAGGTCCTTTCTCCCTTCCCTCAAGGGCAAGGTGGTAAGGATCTTCACCGACAACACCACCACAATGTTCTACATCCGGAAGCAGGGCGGAACCAGGTCCCCGGCCCTATCCAAGGAAGCCCAGGATCTGTGGCATTGGGCCGTCGCCCAACGGATGTTTCTTGTGCCTCTTCATCTGGCTAGAATAAAAAACACGATCGCCGACTCACTCAGCAGGGAGCTGTGCTCGTGCCACGATTGGGAACTACGCCAGGATCAAGTAGATCGACTCTTCCGACGATGGGGCAAACCCCAAATCGATCTCTTCGCGACGGCGATGAGTTCTATGTGCCGGAGGTTCGCCAGCAGGTTCCCCCGCCGAGGAGCATGGGCGATGCTTTCTCGTTCCCCTGGGATGGCCTATTTCTTTATGCATTCCCTCCGCTGTCGTTGCTGCTCCGGCTCATCAACCAGCTCAAGAGGTCCCGGTGCAGGATGATCCTCGTCGCACCGGCGTGGCTGAGACAGATCTGGTTCCCGGACCTTCTGGACTTGTCACCGTCCACACCAGTCAAGCTGCCCTCGGACACAGACCTTCTCTCCAGAGAAGGAGGCGCCATTCTTCACCACAACCCGGAGTCACTGAACTTGCAGGCCTGGCTCCTGCAACACTAGAGTTTGGAGGGTACGACATCCTGGCCGACTGTAGAGAGGTTCTTGCAAAGGCCAGGGCGTCCTCAACTCTCAAGTGCTACGGACATAAATGGAAGAGGTTCTCTGTCTGGTGCCGTGCAAAGAAGATTAAC
This sequence comes from Ambystoma mexicanum, assembly GCF_040938575.1. Classification (NCBI taxonomy): domain Eukaryota; kingdom Metazoa; phylum Chordata; class Amphibia; order Caudata; family Ambystomatidae; genus Ambystoma; species Ambystoma mexicanum. Next base: position 1,142,725,841 of record NC_090935.1, on the reverse strand, counting down.
CATCTGCGGATTACGGCCCCTCAAGTACTGCCATACCTACTGTCGCTGGCCAAAGCTAGACTGGCTCACGCCTCCATCAAAATACATCTGGCTGCAAACTCCCGATATACCAGGACTACGGGACGGGCGTCCTTGTGGTCTCATCACCTGGTGAAAGAATTCATGAAGGGACTATTCCGATCATTCCCGCCGGTGAAGGCTCCTGCCCCGGCGTGGGAGCTTAATGTGGTGCTGACCAGGCTCATGGGGGCCCCATTCGAGCCTATGCATTCGGCGCCTCTGAAGTTCCTGTCATGGAAGACAGCTTTCCTCGTGGCCATCACCTCCGCACGACGAGTGGGAGAGATCCAGGCCCCATCTTGTAAGCCTCCATACTTGACTTTTCATGACACGAGGGTGGTGCTGAGGACGCACCCCTCCTTTATGTCCAAGGTGCCGTCGGACTTCCACCTCAACGAGCCCTTGGTGTTGCCAGTTTTCTTCCCATCGCCTTCGTCGCTGGCCGAGAGGACTTTGCACTCGCTGGATGTAGCTAGAGCGCTGTAGTTCTACGTGGACCGCACGAAGAGTTTTCGGAAGACGTCACAGCTGTTTGTGAACTTTGGGACTGTGAATCAAGGGAAGGCTTTCTCGAAGACTTCCATTTCCAGATGGCTCTCCGGCTGCATCATGCACTGTCACTGGTTGGCAAACCGACCGCTGCCCTGCCGTCCAAGAGCCCATTCGACCAGAGCGATCGCTGCTACCACGGCGTTCCTGTCTGGTGTGCCCCTGCTAGACATCTGCAGGGCTGCAACGTGGAGGTTGACGCACACCTTCACAAGATTCTACTGCGTCGATCGGGACTCCGAGGAGGAGTCCAGGGTCGGTCAAGCAGTGCTGCGCAACCTGTTCGCCTAAGGTGAGCCTGGTGAGGAGGTAAGAGATGCTTAATGTTGAGTTGTTGTATTGCTTAATGTTGAGCCTGTTGCCACCTCCCGTGGTTGTGCATGTGTGTACTGCTATGTATTCTCTTATTCATGAGCATGTGAATCCATGCCAGACCCCATGCTGGAGAAGGAACAAGTTACTTACCTGTAACTGTTGTTCTCCAGCATGGGTCTGGCATGGATTCACATGCGAACCCTCCCGCCTACCCCTCTGCGGCTCTTCACTTGGTCATACTGCCACTTTACGTGCTTCCAAATCTGAGGATGGCTGCCAGAGGCGGGGCTTAGGGAGAGGGCAGTCATTGGCTGGGGGCAGTATGACCCAGAGACCAGTGATTGGTTACTACTAAGAAAGACAGATCAGAAACGAAACTGATACTGATTTTTTTCTATACCGAGGATTCCCGGCCTGACGATGGAGAATATTCATGAGCATGTGAATCCATGCCAGACCCATGCTGGAGAACAACAGTTACAGGTAAGTAACTTGTTCCTTCACACGGTCAGTTGACCCACAAACAAAGCATTTACCAAATGCTTTATGGAATGAGGGTTTGTTCTGACCTCCCTCTGGTTTTTTGGTTTCCCTTGTGGCTAACCCTGGTTATGTTTGGGGCCCTCTTTTGGACTGGAATTATTGGAATTCTCTTTGTTGTCTTTTTCTGGCTGCTTTCCCTCATCCTTCTTCTGAGTTGCCCCAGAATCCTTGTGAGTAGCCCGGTTGGCAACCCACAAGTCAGCAGCCTTAGCTAACTTCTTCGGATCTATCTCCTTTGAATCAGCCAAGTGCTGTCTAAGCTCAGGAGAGCAGACATCAAAAATAGACTCCAACATTACAAGATTCCTCAAACCTTCATAAGAGTTTCACTTTGTAACCCTTAACCCAACCATCTAAGTTTTTCAAACATTCACACACCCAAGTAGCCCAAGGGGTACCATCATGCTTTTTGAGGGTCCTAAGCCTCTTAAGGTACTGGGAAGGGGTCTCCCCAAATCTAGCTATTAATGCTAGCTTCACACATTCATAATCCTGCTTATCATCCTCCCCCAACTCCATTACAGCATCACTTGCAACAGGGGGAAGCCTAGAAAAAGCCAAGGAATCCACTGATTCCCTGAGATACCCTGAATCCCATGATTGTACTCAAACATTGCTAACCAATCCAAAACATCAAGTTTAGTCTCATAAATACCAATCATTTCCTTTGGCATACGGGGTCTCTTAAGGCTGGAAGACCTAGAAGACTCTGGGAGAGAAACATTTTCCAAAGACAATGTCTTCATTTCTAGAGCATGAGCCCTCTCCATTTCTCTGAGCCTTAATTATTGGTGTTTCATGGCAGTTTGTGCTTCAATACGTTTCACTTCTAATTCAAGTCTCATTTTCTCTAGTGCAATAAATTCAGCAGTGAGTGTAGGACCTGTGGGGGTCCCTGTGGACAGAGTTTGTGGTTGCTGAGCAGGCAAGGTGTTGGTAGGAACTCCTAACAAAGGGTTATCTACCACCTCTTCAACACTCTCAGAATCAGAAACATCAGTATCCACATTTGCTGGAGGGGTAAGTCCTTCTGACCCACTCTCCAGACTTTGGTTTCCCAATAATTTAGCAACCAGTTCAGATTTTTTTCCTTTACCAGAGAGACTCCTCTCCCTACACATTGTTCATTGTTCTCAAATCCTCAGCAGTGTAGTTTAAGAGACCCTCCTCAGTGTAGCCTTCCATATTTGACATGATTTCTCAGTTAATAGAATTAGTGGTGTTTAGCCTTGTGGTTAGTTGAACCCAAGCAATAGCAGCACTCTAAGTGTAATCACTATACTTCCAAATCCTCACCGCTGTACACCAGTGTCAGGCAGAATCCTGTGCAGTGCCCTTAGGACCACTACACACAATTTAGACTACAAGTGGTAATACAGGTTCACCTTTGGTACAAGCCTGTACTACACTGATAAAGTGATAGCAGTAGTAGAGATTACACAAAGGACCACAATTACTGTGACTCAAGCAAACACTGACTCAAGGTTTCAGGTAAAAAATATAAGTATATTTATTTAAAACCATCTGTTCATAAAACACTTCACATCTATGAATTCAAAACCACCCGTAAAATACACCACACACAACCACTTCCACTTGTTCCAGTAAATTCAAGGTAAGTACATTAGGATTTGACAGGCCGGTGTTGCGATACTAACGCGTACCCATGGATAGAGATGCTCACAAAGTTAAAACACACTTTGTACTTTATAATTTCAAACAAGGGAAAAGTGGATAAAATCACAGGCAATACGTTTGTCTAGGCAAGGGAATCGGAGGATTTGTTCAAAGATACAGATTAAAGTCAATAGGCCTGCGCCAGTGTCTATGGAGCAGATGCTCAGTTGCCGAGGATCACACGTTGAACTGTTCGAGATTCGAGATGCCAAGAGTGCTTAGATATTGTCAGTTGGAAGGAAAAGTTATAAGAGGGAGGGAAGAAAGTCTAAAACTACGTGGAGGAAAAAGTGTTCACCCCGATTCCGGATGGTCAGTCCGAAAGAACGACCAAATGTGCACAGTACCTTATTCCGTTGGAGAAAAGCTGGTGCCACGGCAGTTGTTCCTGATAGTTCCTGCAGACTCACGGTTCCTGCGGCTTCAGTCCTGGGGACAAGAAGGAGGACGTCTGGAGCGATCTGCACTACACAGGGATCAGGCCAGCAGCAGCGAAAAAGACGATGAATAAAAGGTGCTCTCCTTTATTTCGGGAGAGGGCTCTTCTGATGGCTATCCGAACCACTACAGCATAGCAGTGATTTCGACCCAGGAGAGGATGCTCTGATTGAAGAAAGGGTGAGCTGGTTGATCCCACCAGGCTCAAGGGAAGAAGACTCCGGACTGGATCTTCTCTTGTCGTTGAAGGGTAGATAGCTCAGGACTGCAGCAGGGCTTCACCTGGATCCGGGGTTGCAGCAGCAGTCTTCCTCTCTGCTTTTCTTCGGTTCCTTTCAGTTCCAGTGGCGACTCTGCCTTCTAGCCCAAGAGTCCTGCCTTTTATGCCAAAATCCCCCATTCACACAGCCTGGCTGTCAATCGCTCAGCAGGGGGGTTGTCCAGCACGGACAACCACCTCAGCCAATCAACACAAACTCCAAGGTGAAAGTTTTGTGCAGGGGGTGACTACACCCGTACCTGACATTCAGCCCACCTAGACAACCAGACGCCAAAGGAGCAGGTTTAAAGTTCGAGGCTACTAAAATAGCCTAAAACGTTACCACGTTATATAATATAACCGCGGTAGGAAAATTAGGGTGGGTACCACTACCACCAGCCAAGTCTTAATGTTAAGGGAGCGAAACAATGCTCCAAGAGGAACAGATAAAGGGGCTTAGAATTAACCCTGTCCAATACTCCATATAAGATGGGGTGTACTGGATCTGTGGTTAAAAGTGACTATGTAAAGTTAAGGGCAACTTTACCCTTTTCTGGGGGACAGTAGTCAGCCCCAGAAAATGGAGTCGGTGGGAAGCCTAAGAGACAACCCTGTGTTAATGCACTGAAGGTGCTGTGTAACACACAAAGGAGTGGGGCTACTGAAGTGGTGTACTCCAGAGTCCACAATCACAAAAACAGTCAAAATACACATGGCAAAACACAGGTAAGAGTGGGGGGAAATCTCACACTTTTACCAGGTGGAAAAAATAAACTCCAGAAATCCAGCATAGCTGCTGAGGGACTCACTAGGTAAGGGAAATTAGACATTGAATGAGAATTCTCCCTAACAGAGATGGATTAAATAATCTCATCAATGATGGCAACGAGGCCTCTTGCCAGTCCCTTCAGTCAGGCCTGGATGTGTCATACTGTGTTGGCCAATGTATGGGCTCTAGTGTGCTAATAAGAGTTACATGGTTCCGTAAGTATGGGTTGCCCAACGATGTCCAATCAAGGCTCCTGAATATGCCCTTTGTTGGGTCCAACCATTTTGGACCAAAAGTGGACGACAGCCTAGAAAAGCTACTAGCTTCGAAGGCTGTTGCAAAATCCTTGGAGGTAGCTCTACATCCGTCTCAACAACATCCGCCTACCAGGCTTGGAGAGCGTGTTCCTTTCATTAATAGTCCTCTTTTGGCCAAAGGGGAAGAGGTCAAGTGACCATGAGTGGTCAAAGGAGGTTTACACGTGCCCCCAGAAGCCGTGGAGGAAAAACGGCTCAGGCAGCTATCTCCTCACTACCCTCTGCCACAGCCCCAAAACCTCTCAGAGCACTTTGCTCACAGGACTCCTGTGGGAGGCAGGTTGACTCAATGTCTGCAAGAATGGCATTTCATTACTTCAGATGCATGGGCACTGCTGATAGTAGCCCAGGGGTACTGGCTCCTATTTCAACAAACACTCCCAGATTGTCCCCGGAGCGAGCAATCTCTAAGGGAACGAGACCCACTCCTTCTACAGGAGATTCTTTCCCGGTTGGAGAAAGGTGCTGTGGAAAGGGCACATGTAGCTGAACAATACCAGGGTTGGTACTCCGCCTATTTTCTGATTCCCAAGAAAGACGGAGGATTGTGACCCATCTTGGATCTGAGACACTTGAGCAAGTTCCTCAGGAAGCACAGATTCAAGATGGTCACTCTTTTGCAGATCCTCCAGGCCCTTCAGCTCCAGGTTTGGATGATGTCACTCAATCTTGAGGATGCTTACTCTCATGTGCCTATACATCCCAAGCACAGGAAGTACGTGAGGTTCACCATTGGCGGATCTCACTATCAATTTCGAGTTCTGCCTTTCTGGCTCACCTCTGCCTGAGGGTATTTACCAAATTGATAGTGGTATTAGCAGAAAATCTAAGGAGGGGAGGGACTTGCATCTTTCCCTACGTAGACGATTGGCTGATCAGACCTCCTTCTTCCGAACAGGCTCGTTCTTCCGAACAGGCTCTGGAACATCTCAACATCACCTACCACTCCCTCCACAAACTGGGATTCTCCCTCAACTTCAAGAAGTCCCAGGTGACATCTTCTCTGAAGCTGCAATTCATTGGAGCGATCTTGGCCTCTTCCTCAGGCGAGGCTTTGCCTCCCAGATTGAAGGCTCAACATATCTTGCAGATGGTAAAGCAATTTCAGAACACCCAATATCTGCTGGCATTCGACCTTCTCGGGTTGTTGGGCCTCATGGCATCCTGCATTTTCCTGGTGCCAGAAGTCTGCCTAAGGATGAGGACACTCCAGTGGGCCCTCAGATCCCAATGGTCACAGTTATCAGGCAGGATGACAGACCTTCTTCGGGTCCCGAGCATGGTCGCACAGGATCTCCTGTGGTGGGCCTGCATGGAGAATTTTATGATAGGTGAACCTTTTTGGCAGCCATGTTTGGCATTACCATGTTAATCTTGGTGGCAAAGTACTTATAGCTGCAGCACCTACTGTGACCCAAATTCCTTCCCTAGACTCATTGGAGCGTTAGAAACAGGCCAGGGCGAGCAGTGCACCCTGCAGGTAATAGTCCATAAGGGTACAACTACCCACCAGTCATGTGTAGCTGCACTCTATGAGCAACCTCTTTCACTGCTCACGTGTAAGACGGGGCTGCGGCTCCATGACACTGTATGGAGAGCTACTGGCTCCTCATTTCCACTTTCCCGCCTATGGTACTTTGGGCTCTTCACTCCCTGTGCTGGGAACTGCAGGGACATTCTGCAGGGCTCCTTCTCGTCCACACCACTGCAGAGACCCACAGTACCTGGGGCAGCCCAAATGACAGCATGCTCTCACTTGTTTGTTCATGCTGTATGGGGCCTAGCAAGTGTCTCGAGCCACGTCCTGCCAGTGAAGGAAGCCACGCCTACACCAGTGCTTTAGACTAACAGCCCTCATAGCCTCTCCACCAGGCCGCCAATGGCAGCACCCCCAGGGAGGGGACCAGTGTCCCTCATCTTCCCATGCATCTCTCAGCTCAAGTATTTGCTTCGACCGCCCCTAGTGTGGTTCATGCCACCTGGTAATTGAAGGGGTGACCCAGCTGATTCTCCACAGTCCTCGGAGTTTCAGAGGCCTCCCTGTCACGCGCCAAACCATCAGCCAGCAATTCACAGATCCTACCAGTCTGTCCAGATGAAAAGAGAATGTTATCAAAGGCTGACATCTAAAGTACCCACTAAACACTGAGGTCATAGTGTATCTTGCAGGTCATGGGTTCGCCTGTTTGGGTTCTCCGCTGAATATTTAGGAATCCCTGGGAATGCTGGAAGCCAATGAACCCAGAGTTATCAACATGTTACGCTCCAAGACGGGGCATAGGCTGTGGTCGAGCTAGGGCTTCTGACTCCCCCTCCACAAGGCGGCGCTTTTGCCGTTTACAAAACATTGATCAGTCCAATTAAATGCTCTGTATTGCATTGCTGAGTAGCCAGCTAATGTTTACGCTTCCTTTATGGCGTTCCCTGCTCCCGTCCCCGGATCCTGTCCTGCACCCTTGTTGTTACCCCTCGGTACAGAAAGCCTTTGCTTCCCAGCATGAACACTCCTGATTTCATATGTCGTATACTTTTTAAAAAAAGCTTCATGTACGTGTTGTGCATTTATTTCCCAGCAGAAGCTTGTGTTCTATATGCTCCTTTTTAGAAACAAAGCCTTTGTAGTCGGTGGCGTGCGCAATTACTCCGTGTATTCTTTTTCCTCGCCATTCCGCGCGGTCCCCGTAATTGCTCTCGCGAGCTCCGAGCGCACACTCTGAAGCTCGCTTCTTCGCCCATTGTTAACCAATTAGTCAAAGCCAGAAGAAGGGGCGGGGTGCAAAATGGCAGAGGTCAAGACAATTTCATTTCTCTTTGACCTGTTCTGCAGTGGGAACAATGACTGGAAATTACTGAGCCGCTCACTGCACAAATTGGTGTTCATGGAGTAATCGGCCGCAGTCAGCTGTGTGGTTTCAATGCGATGGTGACAGCATCTTAGTTATTCCGAGGGCAAAAAAAAATAATCTAAAATTCATTGTGTGAATTGATTTTTTTTTTGTAATGTTCGGTATGCGTCTTGCACTCAATTTAACAGTGCATGCATATGTGTTCTTTGCGTTGAGGCGGGTTGGGTCAATGTTTGGACTCCAGTTGAAGATATACCGAGCTTAAGGTCCACAAAAGAGACTGGAATTGGCATTATGTGCGTTGGGGCAGTGCCCCTGGCCATGTCTGTTGCATCAGCCTCTTCTGTTTTACCTGCTCCGTGGGAGTCGGGGGGAATGATAAGTTGAACGTCACGGTGTTCATGTTAAACGGCAACACGGTGTTTTTGTTCATTCTACCCCCTGTCATTGTTGTGATGTGTGAGGTGTAGCTCACCGAGAGGTGAACGTTTTCGCGTCGGCACGGTGGTTTTCTCACAGTTTCTGCATATTTTTCATGGAGCACATTTTCAGTTTTTTTTATTTTTTTAAAAAAGCCTTTCCATTTGTATTAAAGTGGTACGCACCACCAGAAAATAGAACGCTGGATCGCAGTGGGCCTCTGTACTAGTATGCTGCAGTGGTAAAAAAAAATTGCTTTAACAGAATTACTGCCACTTGTACCACACGGCCTTATTTCGAGTTTGGAAGAGATGTCGAGGAACAATGTGCTGAAGGTTTTTCCTCCACAATACCTCGAAAAGTAAAGGACTTACCACCGGTGGAATTACCACCCATAGTAATAATGCTCCAAATCTACTATGAATGGGGATTGACACGTCAACCCACCACTCGCAAACAGGCGTATGGCAGTATTTCCTTCCATACACGATATCCTTCAAAAATACCAACATACTTGTAGTGAGGCAAACGAGTGGGCAAAGTTAAAATGGTGGACTGTGCATATCTTGACATAAAGACAAAGTGGGAAAATGAAATAGAAAACTGATAAACGAAAGCATGGGCCTGACTAGAAAGATTTCCATCGGAGTAAATGAGTGGATATGAACCTCTCTGAGTTGCACTGCTCCCTACTGTCTGATTCTCGAAGCCTGTAGGTGGAGCACATCTGGGGCTGCCTTGAGCATCTCTGAGGTGCACTGGAGCAAATCCCTGTGAATCCAGCCCCCTGATCACCTGCATGCTTTCTCTTGTTTTAAAATATGTGTAGGAATATTACATCGAAAGCAGATTAACATTTGGTTACTCAGTTTAATTGTTTGCAAAATGTGAATATCAGCAGCAAGGGCCAGCGTCAGCTTCTGAGTGCTAATGCAAATGGATAATAGAAAAGCCAAAAGGCAAACCGTAGCAGATCAAGAGTGATTGTGAGCGTCTAATGAAATAACTAATATTCTTGGATGTTTTATCCCTTGGAGGTCTGTCTGTTTTGTGTCCTTACTTACATTGTTTTGTTCATTCCCATACTTTATTTGAGGTTATGGGTGTATGAGAGGAAAAAGGGCCACTGTGGACGTTCTCTTACAGCTCCAATGAGTTGTCACAAGTATACAAGTTTCTGAGGCTTGTGGAATCTGCTTAGATCACATGCTGTGCATAGGCCGACATCTAGTGGAAGCTGCAGAGTATTACAGTTTGTTTTTCGAAACTCGAAAATGGGCGTCGACACAGGGCGTGCCAGTAATACTATCCCTAGTGTGACGTCCACTGTACCCAAGATCCCTCACGCGTATAGGATCCTCAGATTGTTTTTTTCCGCCATACTGGTCGGAAGCATCTTGCGGAGTCCCCTGGCCTTAGCCATACTTTTGCTAAAATTATAAAATTATAATCTATTGACATCCTTCCCCACCCCAACGTCGAACTTCGACCCTCGACGCCGGCTGGAGAAGAAATCGACCGTCGGCTGCTGCACGACGGATTTGGGCCTCGGAAGGCCGCTGGCCTGGGCCCGGGCCTGGTAGGCCGCTGGCCTCGGCCCTGCAAGTAGGGAGAGTGGGGGGTGGTGCATACTCTACACTCTTGGTATATAGGTACACCTTATATATTTCCTACACTTATCAGCCCGCTGCCTCAAGGTGCGTATGGAGGGTACCCCTTTTCAATTCTGCCCCAAGTGCAACCGCAAATACCCTTGGGTCGACAGGCACGCCACGTGCAATCTCTGCTTGCCGAGGGACCACCCCGAAGCGTCCTGCAGAGCGTGTAGTAGGTTTAAACCTAAGGCACTTAAGGACCGTTCGACGAAGCGTTGGGCCCACCACGCCAGGCAGGCGGCCATGGCAGCGGAGGGCGCCTTCAGCGATGGCAGCGACGCTGTACTTTCGGACGGCGAGGGCATTACGGTGTCGAAAGACAGCCGAGCGCAGGTCCCCGACCTCGGAAGGTCGTCCGGCAGGGCGGCTATGGGGAAGACCCCCGGCGACGCAAGCGCTTCACATACTACACACACTAAACACACTAAGTCCAACCGAGACTCGACGACGTCGAGTTCTCGGAAAGAGGCAGACAGAACGGTCCGACTCGGTGTCCTCTGGGCGCTCTCGATCGAGATCGCCGCATGACGCAAGGCAATCATCCACTCTTGCCAAGAGTGCCTCGCTCCCTAGGCTAACAGAAGTTCGATCGTCGGAAGACGAAGACGACTTCCAGCCCCAGGCCGCGCTCCAGGAGGCGGAGCCCGCAATTAAAACCAGCGAGGCCCCACGCTCGAAGGACAGGGACACCTCTCCCGATCCTCGACGCCAGGCGTCGAAGAACTCCGGAGCCTCTAAGGGACAGGGAAAACATTTTTCTACGCACGGGGAGGGGGGAAAACAGCAGAAGAAACTACCTGCACATTCTTCCACACCTGTAAGACAATCCAACCGACAGACAAGTCCAGGTCCACAACCAGCAAGGTTACTCAGGATAAATCCCATAGACTGCCTGAGAAAGTCATTCCCAGTTCCAAGAAATGGTCCAGTGAAGACATAGATAGTCATGTCAAGAATGTCTTCCTTGGCTGATTTTTATGATAAAAATCCTGAACATTTCCTCTCGTATGATCCACAAGGGGCCACACCCTCAGGCTCTACTGATCCTATCCCCCCGAGTAAGAAGGCCCGGTTTGAAACCCCAATGAGGTCTGAACCCTTCGAGGTACAACCTTACACAACACCATACTCTAGGTATCAAGGAGAGGCTTTCCTTGGTGGAGACCAAGAGTTTGATATGATAGAAGAGCAAACCGGGACGGGATACTATGGGGATGATGAGGACCAGGACGAAGAAGAGGATGACCCGGAAACATAAAGAGTAGATTCCCCGGTAGAGAACGAAGCCCAGGTTACCGACTCCCCGGTCGATAACCAGCCCCTCCTAAATGAGGTTCTCGCTCGCGCAGCAGAACATTTTCACATTGACACCCACGGTGTACAGGAGGAAAGGGACTTCGCAGAAGAGTTGGTGGGAGAAAGGAGGCCGGTTGCCCAGACCATCCCTATCCTTAAATCCATTCAGCAGAGAATAGATCCGTCCCTGGTGAACCCAAACCTCACCAGAGCAGTCAATCCCAGAGTTGAAAAACTTTTCAGGGCAGCCCAGTCTGACCCTCTCTATATAAGAGGACAGCTGAAGCCAGACTCCCTAGTTGTTACCAACACTCGTAAGAGGGCTGGAACACCCTTGTCTTCGTCAGAAGCTCCTCCCGACAAGGAGAGCAAAAAACTATATGGTTTCGGCAGGAAGGTAGCCTCAACGTCCGCCTATCAAGCAAGGATTGCTAACTCCACCACCCTGTTGGCCAGCTACGACTGCCATCAGTGGGAAGAAGTCGCGGCTCTCATAGCCTCTGTCCTGAACCGTTAAAGGGCCAATTAGCTCGGATTTCTGCAGAGGGTAGAGCCGTGTCTGGTTGCATTTTGAAAGCAACCTTCGACGCCACGGACAACGCAGGCAGATTGATAGCAGAAGGTACTGTTATCAAGAGACATGCGTGGTTACGGCAGTCTGGTTTTAAGACAGAAACTCAGGCATCATTGTTGGACAAACCGGTGGAAGCCGATCTGTTGTTTGGGAAGGCGGTCGAAGACGCACTGAAAAATGCCAAGGACAAATACGAGACACTCAAATCCCTTGGCCAGTTAACCAATAAACCTCCCAACCAGAGAGGCAATAGTAATTTTCGTCGCCCACGCGGCCAAAATTCCCAGAGAGGATCTAACTATTCCCAGGGGCAGGGTACACAGTGGAACAACAACCAACAGTCTACCCAGGGTTACGGCAGGGGTACTTCTCAAAGGAATTCTCCCATTTCTCACTTTCCCCCTGAGGCTCAATGTTGCCTGAGCCCTGGTTCTCACTAGGCTTGCCTATTGCAACTGCCGCCTCATGAATCTACCATCTTCCACTCTGCGACCCCTCCAGCTAATCCAGAATCAGGCAGCAAGACTTATAATTGGCCTTAGGCCCAGGGACTGCATCTCTCCTGCCCAAAAAAGTCTTCATTGGCTCCCGATTGCTGCACGGATTAACTTCAAATGCCTCTGCATCATCCACAAGGCTGTCTGGACGCGGGGACCACACTATCTTCAACTTTATCTTACTAAATATTCTCCCTCTAGACCACTTTCTTCCTCTGGCACCAACTCTGTGTGTAAAGTGTTTTGCTAGAAATGGGGTAGGTGGTCGATAGCTTTCCTCAGCTGGCACCCTCCTATGGAACAGCCTGCCTCTAAGCCTTGAGCAGGAATTTCTTACATTCTGCAAGGTCCGCAAGACCTTCCTTTTCACCTCCTCCTTCCCTTCTTCTCTTCTCTGCTAATCCCACAGTTGCTGTGATTGGTGTCTGGTGCTCTTATGCATCCTCGGGGCCTCTGTCCTCCCACACCCTATCGGCCCAGCTCCTGTCTTCCTCTGCACTTGCCCTGGCACAACCTCCGCCCTGGAGGAACACAATTGATCCTAACATGGCCTTTGGCCATGTAACACTCAACAACCAAGCACTTAATCTGTGACTCACTCATGAGCCCGGACTGCCCAGCACTTACTCCCTCTGCCCTTTTCCTTGCTGCACTTGTACGTTCTGAATACTCACAAGGCATAGTAGGTTCGTCCTTACCTCCTTTCCCTCCACTGCTCTTATTAATTAGTGTGTTATGTAATGTATTTCACTCCCTTGTCCCCCCTCCTCGTCCTGTGGGCGCTTTGAAACTGTATTTTACTTGCTGTATAAGCGCCTAACAAGCAATAAATAAATATACATTATTATTGAAAGTAACCTTTAGTGGCTGCAGAGCTACAACATCAAATGTTCTAGATGTGTAAGTATCACATAGTTCATACAATCGCCAAGAAAGAAAGACTGAATTTAAACTATATGAATTACCTATTTTTTTGTTGTTCAAAGGCTATAGAAAATGGAGATTGGAGACAGGGAGGTAGTCAGTGCTATTACAAGCTCCCAGCATACCATACGCTGTGCTAGCGCTATCCGCCTCTATGTCTCACTCTATGTATCTGTGGGCGTAAGTCACATTGTCAACCTCACATTTGCTAGAGCCACCCCAGATATTACTGACAGCAGCGCAACCAGCGGAAAAAAAGACAGATTCCTTGAAGGTGCACCTCAGAGGATATGATTTTATTTTTGTAAAATAAGCTATCACAAATGACTTAATTTAATTGCACTAATCTTTTAGAGTGACTCTTTTAGAAATGTTACAATGTTGATTTCAGTATATATTGAAATCTAATATGAAAGTTACACTTTTCTTACAGAGCAAAGCACATTATCAACGCACGCACATATATATATTATTTTCTGATTGGTTACCATTCCAAGATGGTCCAGTCCGGTACACTTCCATTTTACAAAAAGGTAACAGGCGCCACTCTCTCGAAAGAACATGGTATGATAACCTATTCTGTGTTTTTTTTTCTCCCACTTTGAGAGTCAGCAGCCATTGCTTTTTGCTCACTGTACCTTTCACAGATGGGAAATATCCATTTGCATATCATTCGTTGTCCCGCCCACATGGGCAGTGCAGTACCGAAATGCTATGGCAATTCCTCTCTGAACAAGACTACCAACAGCAACCCCATACACGTGTTTCAGCCTTGTTGGGCCTCTATCAGTGAGGTGGAGTTGTGCCTCTCTGAGCACAGTGAGCAGGGAGTCCACGTCCGGGTTCCCCCAGGTAACACAGGGTGACCAACCCCAAGTTCCTTGCAAAGTTTTTAAAAAAAAGGTAGCAGGTGCCCCTCTCTAGAAAGAACATGGCATGATAACCTGTTCTGTGTTTTTTTTCCTACTTTGAGAGCCCGCAGCCATTGCTTTTTGCTCACTGTACTTTTCACAGATGGGAAATAACTATTTGCATATCAGTCTTAGTCCCGCCCACAGGGATTTGCTCCAGTGCACCTCAGAGATGCTCAAGGCAGCCCCGAGATATGCATCTACAGGCTTTGAGAATCATCAAACAGTAGGGAGCAGTGCAACTCAGAGAGGTTCATATCCACTCATTTGCTCTGATGGAAATCTTTCTAGTCAGGCCCATGCTGCTTTTTCGCTAAAAAGAGTTTATCAGTTTTCTATTTCATTTTCCCACTTTGTCTTTATGTCAAGATATGGACAGTCCACCATTTTAACTTTGCCCACGCGTTTGCCTCACTACAAGTATGTTGGTATTTTTGAAGGATATCGTGTATGGAAGGAAATACTGCCATATGCCTGTTTGCGAGTGGTGGGTTGATGGTGTCAATCCCCATTCATAGTAGATTTGGAGCATTTACTATGGGTGGTAATTCCACCAGTGGTAAGTTCTTTACTTTTCAAGGTAATGTGGAGGAAAAACCTTCAGCACGTTGTTCCTCGACATCTCTTCCAAACTCGAAATAGGGCCGTGTGGTACAAGTGGCAGTAATTCTGTTGCAGCCACTTTTTTTTTTACCTCTGCACCATACTAGTAACGAGGCCCACTGTGATCCAGCTGCCCATTTTCTGGTGGTGTGTACCACTTTAATACAACTGGAAAGGCGTTTTAAAAAAAATACAAAAATGGAAAATGTGCTGCATGAAAAATATGCAGAAACTGTTTAAAAACCACCCTCCCAACCCGAAAACGTTCACCTCTCGGTGAGCTACACATCACGACAATGACAGGGGGTAGAATGAACAAAAACACTGTGTTGCCGTTTAACATGAACACTGTGACGTTCAACTTATCATTCCCCCACTGACCCCCACGGAGCAGGTAAAACAGAAGAGGCTGATGCAACAGACATGGCCAGGGGCACTGCCCCAACGCACACGATGCCAATTCCAGTCTCCTTTGTGGACCTTAAGCTCGGTATATCTTCAACTGGAGTCCAAACATTGATCCAAAATGCTATGGCAATTCCCATATGAACAAGAGTACCTACAGCAACCCCATACACATGTTTCAGCCTTGTTTATCAGTGAGGTGGAGCTGTGCCTCTCTGAGCGCAGGGAGCCCACGCCTTGGTTCCCCCAGGTAACATAGGGTGACCAACCGCAAGTTCCCATTTTACTACTTTATTTTATTTTTTAAATGTCCCATGAGAAAGGGGAAATGGTTCCTATCATTTGTATAAAATGAGAGAGCATTTTGGAACATAAGAATGACCAACGATCTTGACAAATATATCTGTGATAAAAGGGTTTTATGCTTGAATAATTAAGTCCATAACGTGCACTGGTTTCATTTTCCATAACCCTCACTCACTTGAAATGTTTGCAACCATGAAGCGTGCATACTCATACAGCTTAAGGGTTGACGTGGAGGCTAAAATGGCTGCTACCTCTACATTGGGGTCTTCTGTCTGACTTCTTTCCAGAGAATCTGAGAAAAGGTGGAGCTAGACCATGTTTAGAGAATTAGATATAGAGGATTTATGAAAGGTGCTGGTCTGGCTTTGTGCTGTCAAGAAGTACATCTGGACGCTGATGAGGGAATGATCGGACAAACCGGTAGTTCCTTATTGAATGGTGTGCAGTTGACTACTTATAAACTTATAAACAGTGTGTTTTAATTGTATCCCATTTTAGGTCATGACAATTAATATTATAATGTAGCATATAGGGGACTGCTCACACATAAATGCGGTAAATCATTATATTATGGGTGCCATCTTGAGCATGGCATTCAGTGTCTACAATAAAGTGCAGAATAAAGTGAAATATGTTAGTTATGCTTTAAACCTTGTGCACAGGCAGTGTGGTTTGCTTTGATATCCACTGCATGGCATATCAGTGATGGGGGAGCGGAGGAACGTGTGGGAGGTGGATCCCCACAATGCAGGGTATTGTATCAGATCACAGCAAAGGACACATTGTTGGTCAAGCAAGATGACAAATGTCGATGTCAATCACTGTGCAACATATTTAGCTATTAAGACAACCTATTGGACCAGGCCCTCACGTGTGAACCCTGCAGGTTCGAACCTATACAGAGTTGCCTTAGCCTATGGCCTTCCAGCGGTTGATCACATGAGTACCATTGAGATACGTAATAATGCCCAATTGCTCACTAGTGATTTCATGCCTACTCTTCCTTATCACAGTCCCTAGAGAAGGAGGGTGAGTCACTGGGTGCAGAAAGGCAATATTGCTTTACTTGTAAATACTTTTTAGAGCTCCAGTGTAGTCCCCCCCACACTAGAGGCATAACAGGCAGCGTGCCTTACTCATAAACCCTGTATCCATATCCTATCCAATTACATTTTACAGTTAAATTCTGACTTAAGTTTGGGAAGAGAGCGAACGTATGTGCTTTGCAAAGGAAGTGTAGAACTCAATTTCATTAAGAGTGCCGCACGTGTTTTTCATTTTCACAGTCACTTACACAAAACCCAATTTCTTGAAAATTCCTCTTTCTCCAGCATGGGGTCTGGCATGGATTCACATGCTTATGAATATTCCCCATCGTCAGGCTGGGAATCCTCGGTAAAGAAAAAATCAGTTTCAGTTTCATTTCTGAACTGTCTTTCTACTAGTAACCAATCACTGGTCTCTGGGTCATACTGCCCCCAGCCAATGACTGCCCTCTACCTAAGCCCCTCCCCTGGCAGCCATCTTCAGATTTTTACCGCACATTCAAGTGTTGGGAGTCCTCGTGCTATAGCTCTCGAGCTTTTACTGCGTTTTGCGATTTTTCAAAGAGTTTAATCTCATTTTGTTCGGTCAATCGAGCCTCAAGCTCTGCCGTTTCTACTTCCGATCAACAGGGACCCATTTCGGAATTTTCTACGCCCCTCAAGGGCAAAGTTTTCATCGAGTTACGCTTCTTGGAGGATTCCAGAAGACCTTGAGGCGTACCCCGTGTACATGGCCCAGCACAAAGGAAGCTCAACGCCCGGATCCAAGCTGTTCAGGAACTGCCCTGGATGCGGATTGCAGAATGTGTTCAAGGAGGACGAGCATTCTAGATGCCTCTACTGCCTTCACGAAGACAAAACGCACGTGGAGAAGGACTGTGCATTTTGAAAGAACATGTCGGAGCGGACCATGAGGGATTGGCGGATCCGCCTCACCAACTGGCTGGAGGGGAAGAGCCCAGCGGTAGGTGAGAAGAAGAAGAGGTCAGAGCGGTCTTCTAAGTCCTTTGAGGGCGCTCCGGCGATGGGGGCCCAACAAAAGGCTAAGCACCGCAAGTCCGCGGGCACCGGGAGCGCCGAACGGTCGGGCTCCTCGGCTGCCAGGCAGGGCACGCTTTCACCGACGCCATCAACCACGAGCCAACACTCTGGCTTGGGGAAGAGAAAATCGGAGAACCCGGGTAAGCTTCTGGAGAAGCCCTGGTCGATTGCGACGGAAGCAGCCGTGGGGGAGCGAGGCGGTGACCCTCCCCCAACGTGAAGGCCTCAAGCACCTAAAGTCGTGAAGGCCTTTATTCACCTGGCTAAGGCCTCGATCGAGGGAGTCGTGGCGGCCCTGGTGAAGCCTGTGGAGGCGACCTCGGGGCCCAGAGTTTCCCTGCCACCGCAGAGGAAATCCTCTTTTCAGCCCATCGATAAGACCCCCCTGAGAAGCCCAGTGGAAAAAGAGGGGGGCCGTGGCCATCACAGATACAGCCTCTGAAGAGGAGCTGGCTGGAGTCGTGAAGATCCTCAACAAGAAGTTCGAGGAGGTCCAGTTCCATGAGAGGGATCCCGACGAGGCGGACGAAGAGAGCGACGGCGGTGCCTACGAGGTCCCCGTGGAAGCAGAGGATTCCACTCCCCAACTGTCACGCCCGTCGCAGCCGGTACCCGAGCCACGGGACAACTCGGGAGCCATCTTGATGGCGATCCAGGCCTTATGTACTGAGATAAGGACGAGGTTGCCCTTAACCCCAACGGACGATCCAGCTGAGCCTGGCCTGTCAGGGAGCCCTCCAAGCAAGCGGAGGAGAGTTCATCCCCCCCGCCCTTCCAGCCTTCGCAGCCCTCACAACCTTCATCCCCTTCCACTGATCCTAGGGAGGACACGGGAACAGAGACGCCACGACGGGGACGGATGGCGACGGGATGGACCCCCTCGGGCCTCCCCGCCCGACGAAATTGGCTCCTTTCACGCCATGATTGCCAGGGCATCCGAGCTCTTCGAGCTCTGCCCTGAAGAACAGACAGAAGAAGGAAGGTTTCCTCAATGAGCGGCGTGAGGCCAAGAGGAAGGCGGTCCTCTCGGTCCCGTTACTTGACGACATCTGGGACGAGGGTCTGTTGCTCCTGAAGAACCCGTCCACGACCCCTGCCAAGAGAGACCGGTACGAGAAGAAGTACCGGGTCCCGGATTCCACCCCTCTGTGCCTTAGGGCGCAGCCGACCCCGGATTCAGTCGTCTCGGCGGCGGCCAAGAAGAAGGCGGCAGGGGCTATGGCTTCGACTTCAACCTCCCCCCAGGACAGCGAGCGGAAGAAACTGGACGCCATGGTGCGACGGGTCATCTCGTCGGCGGCGATGACGATTAAAGCAGCCAACGCCATAGCGATTGTGGCCCGCTACGACAGGGAGCTTTGGTTTAAGGTAGCTCCCCTGCTGGACTTCCTCCCTGACGACAAGAGGGCGGAGGCCCTGGAGATCCTGCAGGAAGGCGAGGTGGCGTCGGACCACGCCAGAACGTTGGCCACGGACATTGCTGACACCGGTTTCCGCCAGTTGGGCAACAGTGTTTGTCTTCGACGGCGTGGTTGGCTCAAGGCGACCGATTTCCACCAGGACACGCAAACCAGAGTTTTGGGCATGCCCTTCGACGGGAATAACCTCTTTGGCAGGACAATGGACGAATCACTGCAGGCCATCAACGCTGACAAGGAGACGGCCCTGGCCTTGGGGGTTTTGCAGCAACGACGGCCGCCTTTTCGGAACTCCGGAGGCAAGCAAGATGCCTCCAAAGGATTCAGCGGCAGCTACTCGACGTACCGCCATGTGGCCCGCTCCTCATCGCAGGACGCGGCAAGTCAGGAGGATCTCGTCGGCGGCAAGGCCACCGCCAAGCAGGACTGAAGCGGCTGTAGCGTCTGGCCCCCACCTGAGCACCCCGGTAGGAGGCCGGCTGGCGAAGTTCGTCAGCATGTGGGAGTCCATCTCCACCAACCGATGGGTGCTGGATGTCCTCGCCCGCGGGCACACTCAAGTTTTTAAAGAAGTGCCCCCGCATTCCACCTGTGGCCAGGAAGGAAAACTACGTCCCTCAACTGCTGCTGGAAGCAAGGGCGATGCTGAAGAAAGGAGCCATCGAGCTCATCCCAAAGAGGCTCCGGGGCTCCGGAGTGTACTCTCGTTACTTCCTCGTAAGAAAGAAGACTGGTGGTTGGCGACCCATCCTGGACCTTCGTCGTTTAAACAAGTACATCAAGGCCCAGAAGTTCCGGATGGTCACCCTCCAGCATGGGCTGGGGCAGCTGGAGAAAGGCGACTTCCTATTGTCGCTGGACTTGGATGATGCCTACTTTCACATCCCCAGTCTAAAAGGACATCGAAAGTTTCTCAGATTCGTAGTCCAAGGACGGCACTACCTATTCAAGGCCCTTCCTTTCGGATTGAAGTCGGCGCCCAGGGTAGGTATTCACCAAGGGCCTAGCACCAGTGGCGCTGCAGCTGCGCCTGCAGGGGATCCACGTCTACCCCTACCTGGACGATTGGCTCATCCGAGCAAAGACAAGAGAACTCGCCGTCAGGCACACATCGAAGAGCGTCCAACTGCTCACGGATCTGGGATTCTCCATCAACTTCGCCAAATCCCACCTGTTTCTGTCGCAGGTCGCACTGTTTCTGGGAGCCAAGCTCGACACAGTTGTGCGACTGGCCTCCCCGTCGGAGGAAAGGACGAAGGCCATCATGGGAAAGGTGCAGCGGCTGTTGACTGTGGACGTGGCCAGGGTGAGGTCCATCAAGTCCCTTCTCGGCATGATGTCCTCGTGCATCTTCCTAGTGCGCCTGTGCAGACTGCGGATGCGGCCATTCCTCAACGCCCATTGGATGCAAGCGGCGGGCAGCTTCGAAGACAGGATCTCGCTCAACGAGACCTTCCGCCAAGCGATCCGGTGGTGGGGCACCCATGCGCATCTGGCAGCGGGTATGGACTTCCAGACCCCGGCACATCAGGAGACGGTGACGACGGACACCTTCCTAGAGGGACGTGGAGCGCACACCGGAGATCTCCACGCAAGAGGCCTTTGGCTCCCGTAGGAGAGGTCACTCCACATCAACGTACTGGAGCTCCGGGCTGTGTTCTGGACCCTCAGGTCGTTCCTCCCGTCCCTCAGGGGCAAGGTGGTGAGGATCTTCACTGACAACACCACCACGATGTTCTACATCCGGAAGCAGGGAGGTACCAGATCCCCAGCACTATCCAAGGAGGCGCAGGATCTGTGGCACTGGGCCATCGACCAAGGAATGTTTCTGGTACCCTTCCACCTGGCAGGAATAAAGAACACCATTGCGGACTCACTCAGCAGGGAGCTGCGCTCGTGCCACAAATGGGAACTGCGACAGGATCAAGTGAATCTGCTATTCCAATGATGGGGCAATCCCCAGATGGATCTATTCACAACGGCGACGAACACCAAGGGTCGGAGGTTCGCAGCAGGTTTCCCCAGCCGGGGAGCATGGCAATGCCTTCTCATTCCCCTGGGACGGCCTGTTCCTGCATGCGTTTCCACCGTTGCTGCTGCGACTCATCAACCAACTCAGACGGTCCCGGTGCAGGATGATCCTCTTCGCACCGGCGTGGCCGAAACAGATCTGATTCCCGGACCTTCTGGACATGTCAGCATCCCCGCTAGTCAAACTGCCGACGGACGCGGATCTCCTCGTCAGAGAAGGAGGCGCCATCCTCCACCACGATCCAGGGTCGCTGAACTTGCATGCCTGGCTCCTGCAGCACTAGAGTTTGGAGGGTACGATATCCCGGCGGACTGCGAGAAGGTGCTTGCAAAGGCCAGGGCATCTTCGACTCTCAAGTGCTACGGACACAAGTGGAATAGGTTCTTAGCCTGGTGCCGTGCACAGAAGATTAACACTCTGCAGATTACGGCCCCCCAGGTGCTGCCGTACCAACTGTCGCTGGCCAAGGCAGGGCTAGCGCACGCCTCCATCAAGATACATCTAGCGGTGATCTCCCGCTACACCAGAACTCAGGGGCGATCATCTCTGTGGTCCCATCGCCTGGTGAAGGAGTTTATGAAAGGATTGTTCCGATCATTCCCGCCGGTGAAGGCTCCAGCCCCGGCGTGGGAGCTCAACCTGGTGCTGAGCAGGCTCATGGGGCCGCCATTCGAGCCGCTGCATTCGGCACCGTTGAAGTTCCTCTCGTGGAAGATTGCGTTTCTTGTGGCCATCACCTCCGCACGACGAGTGGGAGAGATCCAGGCCCTCTCCTGTAAACCTCCATACCTGATTTTCCATGAGATGAGGGTGGTGCTGAGGACGCACCCCTCCTTCATGCCCAAGGTGCCGTCGGACTTCCATCTCAACAAGCCATTGGTGTTACCTGTTTTCTTCCCGTCGCCTTTGTCGCCGGCTGAGAGGACTTTGCACTCGCTGGATGTAGCTAGAGCGCTGAAGTTCTACGTGGCCCGCACAAAGAGCTTTCGGAAGACATCACAACTGTTTGTGAACTTTGGATCTGTGAACCAAGGGAAGGCCCTCTCGAAGGCTTCCATTTCCAGATGTCTCTCCGGCTGCATCATGCACTGTCACCGGTTGGCAAACCGACCGTTGCCCAGCCGTCCGAGAGCCTACTCGACCAGAGCGATCGCTACTACCACAGCGTTATTGTCCGGCGTACCCTTGCTGGACATCTGCTGGGGTTCTACGTAGAGGTTGACGCACACCTTCACGAGATTCTACTGTGTCGAATGGGATTCCAGGGAGGAGTCCAGGGTCGGCCAGGCAGTGCTGCGCAACCTGTTCGCCTGAAGGTGGGCCTGGTGAGGAGGTAAGAGTTGCTTAATGTTGAGTTGATGAAATGCTTAATGTTGAGCCTTGCCACCTCCCGTGGTTGTGCGTGTGTGTACTGCTATGTATTCTTATATTCATGAGCATGTGAATCCATGCCAGACCCCATGCTGGAGAAGGAACAAGTTACTTACCTGTAACTGTTTTTCTCCAGCATGAGTCTGGCATGGATTCACATGCGAACGCTTCCTCCTACCCCTCTGCGGCTCTTCACTTGGTCATACTGCCACTTTACGTGCTACCAAATATGAAGATGGTTGCCAGGGGAGGGGCTTAGGTAGAGGGCAGTCATTGGCTGGGGGCAGTATGACCCAGAGACCAGTGATTGGTTATTAGTAGAAAGACAGTTCAGAAACGAAACTGAAACTGATTTTTTTCTTTACAGAGGATTCCCAGCCTGACGACGGGGAATATTCATGAGCATGTGAATCCATGCCAGACCCATGCTGGAGAACAACAGTTACAGGTAAGTAACTTGTTCCTTCTATCACCACAAGCGAGACAATGAATGAATTGGCACCTAATGGATTACTGGTTAGATACAGGATTATTTTACAATAAATAATGTATATTTTGTATCCATGGATAAAACCTACTTACGGCATTTTTGATTGCATGCATGATTTATAATGTGTAAGCCTTGCTTAAAACATATTGTGGGGTAAAATATAGCCCCTGAATGTTGGAAATAAAAAGACCACACCCGGCCATTATTTAGGCGTGAAGCTGACTGGTGCTACCCATTGGAAAAAGCAGGCCAGTCCCAAAGCACTTCTTTTGCTGACTTAAGGCCTATGGCAGGAACAGAAATGGGCCTCTTTCAACTTTACCAAAATGAACGGGCACTCGAGTGAAGGAAAATGTGCATGAAAACTTAAAAGTGCTGGATGTGCCTAATGCATGGAAAAAGACATATGTGCCTGAAAATGCTGTTTTGCTAAATACATGGAAAGCTACACGTTCTACGTAAAGAGGCAGATAGCAGCGTTTGTTTGTTTGTTTTATTTATTTGTATAGCGCTCCAAACCCAGAGGTATAAGGGCGCTTAATACAGCAATTTACAAGGTTTACAATTTACAAAGTTTACAAACATAGTCCAGAGGGAGGTGTACACCCATGTCTAGTGGGGTATGTGTCACTCTTTGTTCAGGAGCCAGCCGATAACCTGTTTCCTAAAGATCTGGAAGGACTCAATAGTTTTAATGTTGAGTGGTAAGATGTTTCAAAGTTGGGCGGCAAGTACTGTGAAACTGGCACCTCCAGCTCTTTTTAAGGAGAGTCTAGGCACTGTCAGGCATAAGGTATTGGAGGATCTGCTGGTTCTGGTGGCGGGTTTCAGGGTGAATTTATTGGTGAGATATGGTGGGGCTAGGTGGTTTATTGCCTTGTATGTGAGGCAAATGGTTTTCAGATCATTTTTTTGTCGTATGGAGAGCCATTTGCACGATTTCCTAACAGTGGATATGTGCTCTTGCCTGGGGATGTTAAGTGCAGCACGTAGTGCGTTGTTTTGAAGTACCTGTAATTTGTTGATTATAGATTGGTTAGCACCTAGGTACAGGCTATTGCAATAGTCCAATTTGGACTGTATGAGGGCTCTAGCAAGAGTGAGGCAGTTATTAGATGATCGGAAGGGTCTACTGGCCCTAATTAGTTTACCTGTGTAGGCGGAGGTTGAGGCGATCATGTTGGTTTGTTTGGTGAGCGTGTACATTATCTTTATGCAACATGAGACTGTGATCCAGAAATCTAAAGTGAAGCCACGCACCTTGCATTTGTCATGAATAAAAACACTTGTCAACATTTAAATGACATAATTTAAAAGGAGAGGCCTACTCGGAGCACTGCGATACTCATGTTATTCCAACTGTTATATTAAAGAAAGACATTACGCATGGACAGATTAAAAACTTAAGCTGTACTTTGAAAGGCATGGATTCAGAGGGGCATTTCCACTGAAACAAAACTGTGACCCATGCCCCATAAAAAGATCAATTAGTTCTGACCAAAGACCCTTTGAAATCTGAACTCCAGGCTTTTTGGAGCTGGGCCTACCAAGACAAATTTCTGGTTGTCAATTAGTTGCTGATAACATGTCCTGCAGACGTAACTGTAACGCTCACCTGACTCCCGCGGGGGCGCTGGCCTGGTTCGCGCTGCTGTGACCTCGTCTAAGGTGATGCGCAGGGTTCGGAAGACGGACTGGACCGGCCCCCAGATCTGGCTTGTCTGACTCGCAGAAGTATCCTTCTGTAGGTGAGAATAGGGGGTTAACTGTCTGCGGGGTAATGCAATCGGCCTCCCACTTACCCCTCTCACCCTCCTCAAAACCCTTCTGTGCTTCCCCGTAGCGTCTCACCTTAGGGTCTGGAAGGACGAGCTCTCCATCCTGCTTCTGATGCAGGGGCGCGTTGGTATCCAGTTACGTCACTGGATTTTCGGATGGGTGAGAACCAAACTTGCTTGGCTTCCAGGTAAGTTTTTCTATAAGTGGTTCCCCTTGTGTCCATGCATTAATGTTCTAATGCTAGTGTCTTTTTCCCCATAGGGGCCGGGGTACGGAATGCCGGGGAACAGGCACCGACCCGAGGTGAGCGGTGAAATCCTTGTGGAAATCAGGTAAGTCTTTAATGAGTGTTTTGGTAATGTCTTTTCATTCACTCATTAACGCTGATGTCTTTTTCCCCTTAGGGGCCGGGGTCCGAAAATGCCTGGATGCGGCGCGGACCCGAAATGAAAAGGGAATGGCCCAACAGGTAAGTCTTGACATGGAGTTTTAGCTTCCCATTTCCCTTCTTTCTCTCACCTTTGTACTTGTCTTTTTCTCCCTAGGCGCGGGGGCGCGACTGCGAATCCGGATGGTCGCTGCTGAACATGGCGCGCCCTGTAAAGGTGAGTTGAATGCGGCGCTGCAGCGATCGATGCGATGTGCTTTTAAAAATAAATGTCTTCCTTTTCAGGATTGTCGGCGAAATGTCTCTGGGATGCAGATTTAGCAGGTGAGGCCTTTTCCTTCTTCTGTTCTCTTGTTCCCTTCCTTTGCAGGTGATTCAGGATGCTGGCAGGTGTGGCAGAAGTCAGGATGCAGGAGCAGACACGGTGATCGTCCAGCTGCTAGATGCAGAACAACGCGAAGCACGTGTGGCTGATCGGGTGTGGTTTAAATAGCCTTGGAAGAAGTTCTAGAATGTGTCCTTCCTCCAATCAGGTATGTATCCTTCCCCGACCACGCCCAGGTGGTAAATGAGTCCCACAGGTAAAGTAGTTCCTTTCAGGCCTCAAGGAGGCCGGGGTTCTGCAGCATGGTCTGCATCAGGTAAGTGCACCCAAACACTTTCATAATGAGCCTGGCGCCAAAGGCGCCAGGACGCTGTCCAAAGGGCCCCTATAAGGGGTTGCTGGGACCTTCCCCGGGGACTTGATGTCCGCTTTCGGGGACGCAGGGCCTGAGCCGGCTCCCCGTTAGCGGGCATCGTGACAGCACTCCCCCCCAAGGCCCCTCCCAAGGTTGTTCCCTCCGGGGGTTTTGGTTTGTTTGGGAAGAGTCGGTGGAATTTCCTAACTAATCGAGGTGCATGCACATGGTCACTGGGTTCCCACGACCTCTCCTGAGGTCCATACCCCTTCCAATCAATTAGGTAGAAAAGCTTTGACCTAAACATTTTTTAATCTAAAATGTTCTTCACTTCGAATTCGGGTTCCCCATCTATTTGAATAGGTTCTGGAGGTTTGAGTAGTCGGGTTCCGGGGACCACTGGTTTCAGAAGTGACACATGAAAAACAGGGTGAATTCGCATATTAGCTGGTAAATCAAGTTTAACCGCTACTGGGTTAATTATTGCCGTAATAGAATAAGGTCCCAGATATTTTGGGTTAAAAGTTCGGGGCCCTTTGAGCGGTAAATGTCTGGTAGCTAACCACACTTGATCCCCAATCTGATACGGAGGTGCTTCACTCCGATGTAGGTCAGCATTTTCCTTGTATTTTCTCTTGGTTTGTTGTAAATGCGTGGTTGCCTCTTTGAAGGCTCGGGTAATGGTAGAATGCAGATGTTCTACTGCGGGCACTCCGAGGTTCTGAGGTGAGTCGAGGTTTGAGGTTCGAGGGTGATGTCCAAACAAGGTATAAAAAGGACTATGGCCAGTTCCAGAGTGTACCGAATTATTATATGCGTATTCGGCTATCCAAAGAATGTCTTTCCAGTTGCTTTCAGATTGCTGTAACATACACCGTAAGTACTGCTCAAGGGTCTGATTTGTCCTCTCGGTCTGACCATCGGTCTGAGGGTGGTGACTGGTCGATAATCTTACGTCGATTTGTGCCATTTGACAACATTTGCGCCAGAAGTGGGAAATGAATTGGCTTCCCCGGTCAGAGATTAGTATAGATGGGAATCCATGTAGCCGAACAATATTTTCGAGGAATTCTTTGGCTAGGACAGAAGCTGAAGGTAAACCTTTCAAAGGAATGAAGTGGGCCATTTTGGAAAACAAATCCACAATTACCAGAATGGTATTGTTTCCCGAACAAGGAGGCAAGTCCGTAATAAAATCCATTGATAGGGTGTGCCAGGGTGCTGGCGTATGTCTAGAGGTTGAAGGAGACCGGCTGGTCTTTTCTTTTGACCTTTATTTTGGGCGCAAACACCACAGGACATCACAAAAGATTTAACATCTTTTCGCCAAGAGGGCCACCAGAATTGTCGTTTCACCTTTTCCATTGTCTTGGCAATACCGGGGTGTCCCTCTATTAATGTATCATGATAACCTGAAATAACTAGTTCGTGTAAATCCTTGTGCGGCAGGAATAAGCGTCCTTGGTAATAAGGTAAACCATTATCTATGGTAAAGTCTGATCCCTTTTGTATCCAATCCTGTAGGACTGTAGGGTCTAGGAGTTGTTTCACTCTGACTTGAATGTCTTCAAGCGTCTGTAACGAAGTCATGCCTAGAATTCTCTGTTCGGGAATTATTGGTACTGGTTCTGAGTTTGTATCAGATTCTCCCATTCCAATTCGGGATAAGGCATCTGCTTTGCCGTTCTTGCAGCCAGGTCGATAGGTAATCACGAAATCAAATTCAGCGAAAAACAAAGCCCATCGGAGCTGCCGTGATGACTGAGCTTTGGCGGTTTTCAAATACTGTAAATTCCGGTGATCAGTGATCACCGTGATGGTATGTCGAGCGCCAAGCAGGTAATGCCGCCAGGCTTTAAAAGCGGACTTTATGGCTAACAGTTCTTTGTCAGTGATTGCGTAATTTAATCTCTGGTGCTGAGAATTTTCTGGACCAAAATGCTACGGGATGCAGTTGGTTGGTTTCCGGATCTCTTTGAGACAGAACTGCTCCCATGGCTAGGCTGGATGCGTCAGTTTCGACGACATACGGGAGATCTGGACGTGGGTGTTTCAATATAGGTGCGGAGGTAAACTTAGCTTTTAAATCCTGGAAGGCCTGCTCGGCTTCTTCAGACCATTCAAAACGTTTATTTTTCCTCAAGAGTGCAGTAATGGGTTGTACTATGCGTGAAAATTCCGGGATAAACCTGCGATAGAAATTTGCAAAGCCGAGCATGCTTTGAACCCCTTTTACAGAGCTAGGTGATGGCCATTTGAGGATGGCATCCACTTTTCTTGAGTCCATTCGGACTCCTTTGGGTGTCAGGATGAAACCGAGAAACTCAACTTCTGTGGTATGGAAAACACATTTCTCCAGTTTAGCAAATAGTTTGTGTTGGCGCAGTTTTTCCAGAACTGCCCTAACGTGTTTTCTGTGATCAGATTCCGAAGAGGAGTACACTAGAATGTCATCGATATAGACGACAACACAAACATCGATGAGTTCCCGAAGGACATCATTCATGAAGAATTGGAAGGCAGCAGGCGCATTGCACAACCCGAAAAGGCATTACCTGGTATTCGAATAATCCATATTTTGTACGGAAGGCTGTTTTCCATTCGTCGCCTTCTTTTACTCGCACCAGATGATATGCCCCCCGGAGATCTAACTTGGTGTATATGCAAGCGTCCTTCACCTGGTCAAGGAGTTCAGGAATCAGAGGCAGAGGATAACGGTTTTTAACCGTTATCTGGTTCAATGCGCGGTAATCGATACAAGTTCTAAGGTCGCCTTCTTTTTTAGGCACGAAGAACAAAGCCGAGGATGCCGGGGACTTTGACGGGCGAATAAAACCATTGGCGAGGTATTGATCCAAATATTGTCTCAAATGCAGGTTCTCAGGTTCGGTAAGGGCATAAATCCTGCTACAAGGGGGTTGTGCACCGGGCACCAGATCGATTTGGCAATCGTACGATCGGTGAGGAGATAACGTGTTGGCCTGTTCCTTTTGGAAGACGTCCTGAAAGTCCTGGTATTCCGGAGGTAATTGCATGGAGGCAGAGGTTACAGATGCTAGATTAATCTTCAGGTTTTCTGGGTAGCATGTTTGTGCACAATCCGGGAAGGTTATTCTCTTAGCTCGCCAATCAATTCGAGGATTATGTGTCTCTAACCAAGGAATTCCAAGAATAACCTGAAACTCTGGAGCCTTGATTACATCAAACACAACTGCCTCCCGATGGCCGTCAGGACCAATAAGAGTCACCCCAGTAGTGGAATGTGTTACCGGTCCAGAGGCAATTTCAGTTCCATCGACTGTGGTGATGACATCTTTGCTGGTTTTAGGACGGAGAGGGAGGTTAATCCTAGAGGCCAATTCACGATCCACATAGTTTCCAATAGCCCCACTATCGATGTATGCCTTTATTGCATGCAACCGCTTAGGCTTTTCTGGATCTACGAGAACCATTGGCACAATGAAATGCGAGGTCTGAGAGTTAGTTTTCAAGCTCGGCAAGCGGACCCCTACGCTTGTCGGGCTGAGTCGTTTCCCGAAACAGTCTTCATGGTTTTTTTCAGCGGCTCCTACCGCTTTTCGGGGCGGTTTTGCCGGGCAATCTCATAGAAAGTGTCCAGAGTTCCCACAATAAAGACATAATTTTAACTGCCGCCTCCTTTCACGTTCCTTTTGAGTTAAGGGTTCTTTAACCCCTCCAATTTTCATAGGCTCAGAGACATCAACTCCCTTGGGGTTAGCGTGGGTCTTGACCAACACCCGGGTCTCAAACCTGGACCGATCTGTTTTTCTGTTTTGAAGTCTGTGATCCAATTGGACCACTAAGTCTATATATTCTGTGCATTCTTGGGGCGGATTTACAACTTGGGCCAAGACATCTTTAAGTTCTCCGGGTAGACCTCGATAAAATAACGTGACTCTTTTATCCTCTGGCCATCCCGTTTCCACAATTAGTCTATTAAAGGTTGCAATATAGGATAGGAGGTCCTGATTGCCCTGTCGCAGGGATAGAAGTTCGTCATCCAGAGCCTGCCCCTGAGAGTGTCGAGCAAATAACCTTTCCATGCTTGCTTGAAATCCTTGAAAATCACAGAGAATCGGGTCATCTTGAGTAACCAGTGGAACTGACCAATCGTCAGCCGCTGAGATATGACAATATAAAGGCTACTTTGGTCTGATCATTAGGGAAGGCCCCAGGTCTGCATAGGAAGTGCAAACGACACTGATTCATGAATACGGCGAATCGTTTGGGGTCCCCAGCAAAGCGTTCAGGTGGGGCCAGCGGCATGTTTCCAGGTAGATTAATCTGCACAGGGTTACTGGGAACCACAGGAGCGGGGTTCCCTCCGGAACAGGGTAGAGGAGTTTGTCCAGCTTGACCTTGCAAAAGCTGTCTGGCCAGGTCATCAGTTCTTTCCTTTGATATTATTAATTCCCTCTTGAGGGCATTAGTCTCTTGACGAGCGGCATGTACTTCGGCCCGTAATGCCCCCAGTAATTGGGCCAACTGATCAGTCTCAGAAGTTTCCATAGCGCCTGGGTGGGAATTTGTAGGAAGGCTTCGCGTTCTGTAACGCTCACCTGACTCCCACGGGGGCGCTGGCCTGGTTCGCGCTGCTGCGACCTCGTCTAAGGTGATGCGCAGGGTTCGGAAGACAGACTGGACCGGCCCCCAGATCTGGCTTGTCTGACTCGCAGAAGTATCCTTCTGTAGGTGAGAATAGGGGGTTAACTGTCTGCGGGGTAATGCAATCGGCCTCCCACTTACCCCTCTCACCCTCCTCAAAAAACCCTTCTGTGCTTCCCCGTAGCGTCTCACCTTAGGGTCTGGAAGGACGAGCTCTCCATCCTGCTTCTGATGCAGGGGCGCGTTGGTATCCAGTTACGTCACTGGATTTTCGGATGGGTGAGAACCAAACTTGCTTGGCTTCCAGGTAAGTTTTTCTATAAGTAGTTCCCCTTGTGTCCATGCATTAATGTTCTAATGCTAGTGTCTTTTTCCCCATAGGGGCCGGGGTACGGAATGCCGGGGAACAGGCACCGACCCGAGGTGAGCGGTGAAATCCTTGTGGAAATCAGGTAAGTCTTTAATGAGTGTTTTGGTAATGTCTTTTCATTCACTCATTAACGCTGATGTCTTTTTCCCCCTTAGGGGCCGGGGTCCGAAAATGCCTGGATGCGGCGCGGACCCGAAATGAAAAGGGAATGGCCCAACAGGTAAGTCTTGACATGGAGTTTTAGCTTCCCTTTTCCCTTCTTTCTCTCACCTTTGTTCTTGTCTTTTTCTCCCTAGGCGCGGGGGCGCGACTGCGAATCCGGATGGTCGCTGCTGAACATGGAGGCGCCCTGTAAAGGTGAGTTGAATGCGGCGCTGCAGCGATCGATGCGATGTGCTTTTAAAAATAAATGTCTTCCTTTTCAGGATTGTCGGCGAAATGTCTCTGGGATGCAGATTTAGCAGGTGAGGCCTTTTCCTTCTTCTGTTCTCTTCTTCCCTTCCTTTGCAGGTGATTCAGGATACTGGCAGGTGTGGCAGAAGTCAGGATGCAGGAGCAGACACGGTGATCGTCCAGCTGCTAGATGCAGAACAACGCGAAGCACGTGTGGCTGATCGGGTGTGGTTTAAATAGCCTTGGAAGAAGTTCCTAGAATGTGTCCTTCCTCCAATCAGGTATTTATCCTTCCCCGACCACGCCCAGGTGGTAAATGAGTCCCGCAGGTAAAGTAGTTCCTTTCAGGCCTCAAGGAGGCCGGGGTTCTGCAGCATGGTCTGCATCAGGTAAGTGCACCCAAACACTTTCATAATGAGCCTGGCGCCAGGACGCTGTCCAAAGGGCCCCTATAAGGGGTTGCTGGGACCTTCCCCGGGGACTTGATGTCCGCTTTCGGGGACGCAGGGCCTGAGCCGGCTCCCCGTGAGCGGGCATCGTGACGGTAACCTTGAGGTCAAGCCTTCCATAAAACTGTACATTAAGCAATGAGCAAGGCCTTCTCCAGCATTGGATCTTTAATGGATTCACGTGCTGTGAATATTCCCCGTCGTCAGGCTGGGAATCCCCGGTAACTTTAACTTAGTAGGTTTCCTATGGGAAAAACATTGACACCTTGACTGTTCCATCAACGTCGTCGTGGGTGCTTTGGGCAGCACCAATGGGATGTCGAGTGTATAGCTCTGCCTCAGCAGCTTGCCCTCAGATTTCATCCATCTTCCAAGCTGTTGGGATTCCACAAGTTTCTCTTCTGAGAGAAAATGTACATTTCTTCAAGAAACATTTCTTCTTCAAATTTTGTCTTTCGAGTCCTTCGACACCGAAAATACTTTGGTTTTCACCTCCATTATGGAAGCTTCAGCACCAAAAAAATCCAGGCTGACGGATGCAACATCTGCCAAGGGTTCTCTCACAAGACTCTTCGAGACGGAAATAAACGCCTTATCTGTTGGCTCAATGAAGGGGCCTACCCGGCGTGGGAGGTTGGCTCGTCATGGAGTGGAAGAGCAACCACTCCCCCTGACAAGAGGTCGCCGTCACGACAGAGGTCTAAGTCAGAGGAGCCAGTGGCGAAAAGGCAGAGGACAGGTGAGTATAAATCGTCTTCGGGCCATGACAAGGCCAAGCACTCTTTGCCTCTTAAAAAACCACTGTGTAGTGGTGACAAGTCCCACGCAGGGTCCACGCACTCTTCTAAGAGTACCGTGTCAAAGTCTCTGTCAGACAAGCCAAGAGAGAAGAGCTCACACCCATCTTCGAAATCTGCGGACCCGTCCCAGAAATCTCTGTTGCCAATGGACACACATAAAACTCGACTGACTATGAAACCCTCCTCAACCTCGCTGGTGAAAAAATCTACCATGACGAGCACTAAAAATCCTCACTCGTCATCAGGATCACACAGATCTTCCTCCGGCCACGAGTCCTCTTCAAGACATCACTCATCAACTAAACCGTCATCAACACCGTCTATGACGGCATCGACCACGATGACAACAGCTTTTCTGTCACCGTTTACATCTCGTCTCCAGTCAACGACCACCTTGCCGACGACCAACCCGTCGATGAAAGAAAAAAATCACTGGCTGAGAAGTCGGCACGTACATCGTCCACCAGGCTGGAGGTTTTAGAAATGGAAACCAATATATTGTCCCCTAAAGGTATACTAAAAACCTCATCTGGGACAGTGGAACAGCACAACCAGCCTCTCCTGGAAATGTCCCCAATTGTCATGCCAGAAGATATTCTGCAGCACGAGATCACGTCTGACTTCGAGCCCCCTCCATATGAAGGCCAAGGGGTGTTCAAATCAGACCCAGAGGAAGAAATGTTGGAGGTTCCTATTCAGGAATCATCTGCGGTTATGGACATACCTCTAAGGTCTCTGACACCTTCTCTACCATCTATATCGGCAAGAACAGGAGGTATGCAAACCCAATGCTCTCTCATACATTCTCAATTTCTGCTGTCCATGCAGGTCCTTTCCACACTACAATCTATACTGGGTCAGCTTGATGCCAGACTTCCTCTTCCTTAGGCTCCAACAATCCATCCTTATTGAGATGCACAGGTTATCCCTGCACAAAGGGAGGCATCTGACAAGGCGCACGCCCAAGAAGGCAATCTCCTCCTAGACCTCCTCCACCTTCACGTGCATTTAGTCCATGAAGGAGGGAACAAGAAGAGGGTGAATTAGTTGGCACGGATCAGGACACAGATCCTCGAGATACGACTTCCACTGCGTCCTCATTTCCTAGGAGAGCTGACACATGGGATACGGATACGGACTAAGACGCACCGGGTAGCCCGGCTCAACATTCACCCCCGGATGACAATGGAGCATTTCACTCCATGATAGCGAAAGCCTGCCAGGAGGTTGGCCTAATTCCGGATGAAGAGAAGATGTATTGCTTTCTCTTCGATCATATAGGGAGAAGAAGGAAAGCAGACTTCCCCATTCCTATTCTCGATCATTTATGGCAGGAGGGCCTCCATACCATGAAACATCCCTTTACGGAGCCAGCAGTGAAAGGGAGATTGGAAAAGAAATGTAAGGCTCCCGATTCCACTCGAAAATGCCTTACGCCGCAACCAACACCAGAGTCAGCGGTCTCAGCTGCTGTAAGCCACAAGGCTATAACACAACACAAGTGTGCCACTCCTCCTTACAATGACAATAGTAAATTGGATGCCTTTGGTAAGAAGGTTCTCACCATTGGAGCCACGGCGGTTAAAGCGGCTAATTCCCTGGTTATTGTCGCGCCATACAATCGTGAAATGTGGCACTGTTTGGCCCCTCTCTTAGAACACCTGCCAGAACAACAAAGAAAAGAGGCTATGCTGTTGGTGCGAGCAGGAGATGAGGTGTCAAATCACAGCATCAATATAGTTGTAGATGTGGCCGAAACTGGCTTTAAACAGATCAACAACGGGGTAGTCCTCATACGCCAGGCTTTGCTTAGCTGTAAAGACTTTCGCCAAGAAGTACAGCACAAAGTGGTTGATATGCCGTGCGAAGGTGAGAATCTATTTGGCGATATAATAGATGAAGCCCTTAAGGCCATGAAGGCAGATTCAGATACAGCTAAATCTCTTACAGCTCTGCAAAATAAGAGATTCTTTCACCCCTTTCTTTCTTTTCGAGGCAACAGAAAATTCACCAACTCCAGATACAGCAAGGGCTACAGAAGACCCGGATATTATTCTCAGGGCTACAAGCACGGTTACCAATCTTCAGAGCGCAATAGAGATTTCCAAAGGCAAAGAAAGCGTGGATCTTCCACCGCCCAGAGAGGTCGCCAGAGTAAAACACAACAATGACTGCCGCAAGGACAGTCAAATAGGAGGGAATGTGGAGTTAAACTACAACGAGTGGCAATCTATAACTACGGACAAATGGGTGCTAGATGCTATCCAATACGGCCACTTGTTGGAGTTCAAGCATCCACAGTTCCCAATCCCCCAATAAAAGTATCTTACTCACACCATCACTTCTTAAGGCACAAGATACGCCACATGCTAAGGAAAAGAGCCATAAAAAAGGTGCCTCTCTCAGCAAGAGGAAAGGGAGTGCACTCAAGGTACTTTGCAGTCAAAAAACCAGATGGGAAATGGCACCTGATTTTGGACCTATGGCTACTGAAGAAAAACATCAAGAAACAAAAATTCAAAATGGTAACGCTCCAAAAGGTAATAAGAGCTGTGCAGCCGCAGGAGTTCCTCGCGGCCCTAGACCTCAAGGATGCTTACTTCCATGTACCAATACACCCAAGGCATTAGAAATACCTCCAGTTCGTAGTAGACGAAAGCCATTATCAATTTTGGGTCTGCCATTCGGCCTAAAATCGGCACCCTGGACATTCACAAATTGCCTGGCTCCAATAGCAGCCTTCCTATGGAAGCAAGGCCGCCATATTTACCCATAACTGGACGATTGGTTAATTTGAGGAGCCACGTACCAACAAACCTTATTGTCTCTCAACAAAACAGAGATGCTTCTCCAACGATTGGGCTTTGCCATCAACTATACAAAATCTTGTACAGTTCCCTCAAAGAACTTGGTTTTTCTGGGGGCTTAATTCCTTACAAATCACAATCTGGTCAAAGCTTCTGCAGAAAGAGTCAAAA
The DNA here is from genome assembly GCF_040938575.1 of Ambystoma mexicanum. NCBI lineage: Eukaryota > Metazoa > Chordata > Amphibia > Caudata > Ambystomatidae > Ambystoma > Ambystoma mexicanum. The sequence continues at coordinate 1,142,690,616 of NC_090935.1, read as the reverse complement.
GACTTCTATCTCTAACATGCTCATTTACACTGAACAAGCTGGTCACAGTCTGCTCTTACATGGCTCTCCTGGGGACCATGTCCTCTTGCATTCCTCTCATTCCCCACTGTCGTCTTCACATACGTCCAGCACAAAAATGCCTCGCATCCAGATGGTCCCAAATCCAGGGTTCCTGGTCAGACAAGGTACAGATCTCCCAGACTCTGTCAGACAATCTGAAATGGTGGACACACCCCTACAACATCACAAAAGGAATGCCACTGATGGAGCCAAATGTCCAACTCACCATCATGACCGAGGCAGCCCAAGCTGGATGGGGTGCACATTTAGACCAGCACCAGGTCAAAGGCCTCTGGTCACCGGAAGAAACCTTACTACACATCAATGTACTAGAGTTACGGGCACTACAGTGGGCTCTCAAATCCTTTCTTCCCCTTATCGACAATTCAGTGGTACGTGTCCTCACCGAGAACACGACCGCAATGTTGTACCTACGGAAACAAGGTGGGATTCATTCAGACTCCTTATCCCAGGAAGCACAAACCATCTGGCGCTGGGCCATCTGGCACAACATCCTGATTCAGATCTTCCACTTACCAGGGATGCAGAACAATCAAGCAGATACCCTCAACAGGGACTCCTCACAGACACATGAGTGGCAGTTGCACAGCATCCAGATAACCAGAATTTTCTCAAAGTGGGGTCGCCCCACTCTGGACCTCTTCGCCAGCCCCGACAACAGACAATGCCAAAAATGTGCCCGCAGGATTCCGCATCCGGACTCTCAAGGGGACGCATTCTCCTTCACTTGGAACATGGTGTTTGCTTACAGGTTTCCTCCCGTTCCTCTCATAAGAAGAACCACACAGATGATTCGCAAGACTCCTTGCAAGATAATCTTAATAGCCCTGCATTGGCCCAGGCAGACCTGGTTGGCCGACCTACTCCAGTTGTCAGTGTACGGGCCGATTCATGTGGGCTCCCAGGCAAATCTTCTCCTGACCACTCTGAGTTCGGAAATCTGAATATCGCTCAGGAATGTCGCTGCATCCTGGCAGCAGCAATAGCCCCATCCACCAACATCTCCTATAGCCGGAAGAGAAAAAGATTCTGTGCATGGTGTGCACTACAACCTTATCTGCAACCGCTAGCTATAACACCTCATCAGCTCCTTCCTTATCTGCTGAAATTAGCTAAAGACGGTTTGGCGGTTTCTTCTATCAAAGTGCATTTGTCGGCAATCTCCAGATTGACATGAAAAAGAAGATTTTCCCCGCTATACAGTGACAGGCTAAAACATTTCTTAAAAGGCCTTTTCCTGACCTTTCCACCACAAAAAAGTATTCCACCTGTACGAAGCCTGAACCTAGTCTTAGGTCTGATGAAGCCTCCACTCGAACCCATGTCTACAACCCACATCAACTTTCTAACTTGGAAAGTGGCTTTTTGGTGGCCATTACATCTTCTAGACGTGTTTCGGAGCTCCTAGCCTTGGTTATTGATCCTCCATACCTGTGCTTCATGAGAGACAAGGTAGTTCGCTCCACTAACCCGCATTTCATTCCTAAGGTACCATCTGAATTTCATAAAAATGCTAACATCACTCTACCTACATTTTTTCCAAATGCCACTTCACCAGCAGAAAAAGAGTTTGCATTCTCTGGATGTCAAAAGGGCATTGAAATATTACTTGGTTCGCACAAAGTCTTTCAGATCCTCTAGGCAGCTCTTTGTAGCTTTTGGCCCATACAACAAAGGAAAGTCCATATCCGAACAGGGCATTTCAAGATGGGTTTCATCTACAATATCTTTCTGCCACTCTAAAGCCAACAGGCCATTACAATCAGCCCCTAGTGCACACTCCACTAGGGCTACGGTTGGCTCGGCGGCTTTATGGTCTGGTGTTCCCATAAGAGACATTTGCCAAGCAGCAACATGGGTGGGGCCCCACATGTTCACCTGGCACTACTGCTTACACCAACAACACGCTGAAGATGTGCAGATGCGATGTGCAGTCTTTCAGCGACTGTTCCAGTAAGGTAAGCCCCGCAGCTTCCAGGATTGTTCCTGTTCTCTACCTTAAACATGTATCCTTTCTTCACTAATGTACACGTCTTCATGATACCTAGTTTGTGTTTGCCTGGTTTACACCTCAGAGCATTTATACTGCTACAAAATCTATTCACAGCATGTGAATCCATGAAATATTCAATGCTGGAGAAGGGAGTAGTTTCTTACCTGTAACTCCATTACTCCTACGTCCCGTCCCCTTTCCTCCATACTTTTGGGACATTCCGTCTTCTGTAGTCCTCCGTCTATGCCGGATCGCTTGGGATTTGTCTCTTGTTCCTCTTGTGAACGTCACTTCGCTAGGGCGGATCCCCATTCGTTCTGTTTGGAGTGTCTAGGACCGGATCACCGTTGGGACTCGTGTTTCTACTGCGACTCCCTTTCGGTCCGGGCACTTCAGCGTCATCTTAGTCGGTGGGAGGAGATCTTCCAGCGAGTTCCTCCACCACATTTTCAACTATTCATTGACGAAAAGAAGAGACGCCCGGTAAGTTCCTTACTTTTTAGGGCACCCTGGCCGGGGGACTACTTCCTGGGGTCCTCCAGGTCTGGGAGGGGCTTCAAGAGCACTGCTACCAGGGTTTCCCCTGAGGTGCCTCGCAAGCCTAATAAGCGTACCAGGGTTTTCTCAGAAGGTTCCCGCGAGGGGCCCTCCGACACCGGATTACGATCCGAGGTTCACCAATCAGGTGCTAATAGCCAGCCCAGTCGTACTGAGGCTTTGGGTACCGGAGTTCGCTCCGAGGTCTCCTTTTCTGGAGTTTCCCATACAGACACCGGGGCGTTCCCTGAGGCCTCCTTTGAGGCTTTCTGTACCGAACCACGGTTCGAGGCCCCTCTCAGGGGAGCTATTCAGACCGTACTCCATTCTGAGGTTCCTCTCATTGAGGCTAAGGTGTGTACCGACAGAACTGAGGGACCCGTTAAGGTCTTGTCTGTGAGGTGGATTCCTCAACATTCCCGCGCTCACAGTGATACCGGTTCTGTTGAGGGAGCGCAGGGAGAGGTCGTGGACTGTTTCTCCTCTGTTACCGGCTTTGCCGAGGTTCCTCTCTTGGAGGCTAATTCAAGGGGTCATGTCAGGATGTCCAGTAAACATCCCAGGCCCCATAGTACTGGCTCTGCCGAGGATCCTTGTGTCAAGGCTAAAGTTTCGATCAAGTCACCTGACCAGTCTGTGGAGTTACCTGCCTCATCCACACATGTGACGCAGTTCTCCTCAGATGCTAACAAAATGGCGGGCCTTCCCGGGTGGTCTACGGTGGCCATTTTGGATTCTTCCCTAACACCCATGCTATCGACGGCGAGTGCTGGTAACCTTCTTTTTAGTGGACAACCTTTTCCATGGGACAGTGGGAATCCGTTCCGCCCTTCTTATGACTGGCATGCTTGGATTCCACTACCGCATACGGTCTCGCTTCCTCCTACTTCTGCCCCATTGGTCTATGTAGACCCGGTTGGTGGCGGGCCCTGTTGGCAGCCTTCCTCTCTACGTTTGTGGGGTTATGCTCCTCATGAGCGGCCTCTGGCCTCTCCAGTGCCTAAAGTCTTGGCAGAGGATGCCTTTTTTGGGAAGTTTCACAGTCTTATGAACTCTTATCCCATGACGTAGTACTTCAAACGTCTTTTTCGGGAGATCTGGCCTCTGGTGCCGCATCCTGCCCCGACAGTTCCAGTTATGGCACCTGTCGCGCCGGCAGCGGTACTGCCTCTACCTCCCAGCCCGCCTCCACCTCTGCCTCCTTTGTCTCCGGTTGACAAGACTCCAGCAGAGCGAGACGTCAATTTGATGCTGGTCGCATCGCAAAAGGCAGATCCTGACGTTTTGGACGACCCACAGGTAGATGGGGATAGTGAGGACCAGCCCCACTCTCTCGAAGCATTCCATGACCGGGTCCTGGACATGATGTCACTCCTTGACATACCAGTACCTGAGGCACCCGCTCCGCAGGAAGGGGTGCTTTCGAGGGTGCTGTCATGCTGAGTCTTGGCCGTTGATCTGCGGAAGCTGCTGAGCCCCACCAGCAAAGGCGTGGAACACTCAACTACTATTACAACAGCTAAGCATTCCTCACCCGTGGGGGAAAGGGGGCATTGGAGAAAATAATAAAGAACAGACTCCTTCCCGACCTCTGGACCCTCAGGATGATCTGCAGCAGAGGGGGGAAGCATAGGTTAACATAACATCAAACATCTTCTACAATATATTTCTCATATTAACTGTTTTGCCACAATAGCTAGTACCTTTTTATCCTCTGCCTCTTTCCAGGAGGATGAAATGACCCTTAGCGTTGGTGAATAGAAGAATTCCTACTATGTAGTTGCATTTCAAAGAAGGGACTGGAGCCCTAAGAACAAGACTCCATCAATTTGGCATAAGCTTCAAACGTGTTTTACTTGTTGACGACTCTTTCATCAAGAGGGTTCATGTCATACTGTTTAACCTTACAGTCAGGTGCAATTCTTCAGGACAAGACTGTTAGGCAGAATCCTGTGCAGTGCCCTTAGGGCAATTAAGACCACAGGTGGCAATACAAGTTTTACCTTTGGTACAAGCCTGTACTTCTATGTCAGAGTGGTAGCAGTGGCGGAGCAGCCAGGCTTATCTCAAGAGTATATGAGCAGTAGCAGAGATTACACAAAGGGACCACAATTACTGTGATTCAAGCAAACACTGACTTAAGGTTTCAGGTAGAAAAATATAAGTACATTTATTTTTAAACCATTCGTTATAAACACAGCACTTCTATTAAACTTCAATAAAAACCACACGTTAAATATACTACAACTAACCAATTCACTTTGTACAGTATGTCTCAAGGTAAGTACCCTGAGATTGATTGAACCGGTGTTAGGCACAAAACACGTTACCGCGAACACAATTGCGATCGCTTTTTGATAGTTCGGTCTACTAAATAAACGCGTATCCGTGACATGAAATGCTACCGGGGCAAAAACACACTTAGCACCTGAGATACCCAGAGGGAGTTGGAGGCAAAAATCACAGGCAATATTTTGGTTAGGCAGACAGAATTGAGAAACACTCGGAAACAGGAGTTCAAAAGTCAAAGGGCCGGAGCCAGGATCGAAAGACACTGGGGCCTGTTGCTGAAGATCACACAGTCAGACAGTTCACGATTCAACATAGCCAAAAGTACTTCAATATTGTCAATGTTAAGAAGCAAAAGTTATAAGAAGGAGGGAAGACAAGGGCAAGCCTTGGAAATGAAGAAAAAGGGATTCACCCAGTTTTCTCGGCAGAACACAGTACCTTGTTCTAATGGTGCAGCTGTTGCCCTGGCAGTTGTTCCTGTTGGTTTCCCGCAGACCCACGATTCCTGGAGCTTCGTTGTGAAGGAGGACGTATGAAGGGGGTCTGCACCACACAGGAATGAAGGCGGCAGCAGCGACAAGGAATAAAAGGTGTGCTCCTTAAAAAAACAGGAGAGGCTCTTCAGATGGCTATCCGGACCACTACAGCAGTGTGCAGCGATTTCGACCAAGGAAGAGGATCCTATGGCTGTAGAAGATGAGCTGGTTATCCCCACCAAGCTCAAGGGAAGAAGACTCCGGACTGGATCTTCTCTAAGTTGTTGAAGGGCAGATGGCTCAGGACTGCAGCAGGGCTTCACCGGGACAGGGTAGTTGCAGCAGCCGTCGTTCTCTCAGCTTCTCTTTGGTTCCTTGTAGTTCCAGTGGCGACTCTGACTTCTAGCCCAAGAGACCTGCCTTTTATGCGAAAACCCCCCAATCACACAGCCTGGCTGTCAATCACCCAGCAGGGGGGTTGTCAAGCCCGGACAACTACCCTGGCCAATCATGACAGAGTGCGACTTGGGTTTCCTAGGATACCCTGTGCAGGCGGTGACTACACCCCTCCCTCACATTCAGCCCACCTAGACACCCAGGCGCCTTGAGGAGGGCTTCGGAGCGGAAGCCCGCCAAAAGACAGTGAACAAAGAAGGCAAACCTAGTTTGCCGCGCAAAGTAAAACACAAGAAGGACTTTAACAAAAAGAAATGGCGAATAAACCTAACCGCAGCCAAAAGAAAGGCAATTTGGTCAAGCGGGTTTATGCTCGAGGCTAATATAATAGCCAAGAACAGTACCACGTTTATCTAAGATAATCGCGGTAGAAAAGTTAGGGTAGATAGCACTGCCACCAGCCAAGTCTAAATGCTAAAAGAGCGAAACAATGCTCTAGGAGGTACAGATAAAAAGGGATACAAATTAACCCTTTCCAGTACTCCATGGAAGATGGGGTGTACTGGATCTGTGGTAGATTGACTAAGTAAAGTCACTGCTAACTTTACCCTTTTCTGGGGGACGGTAGTCGCCTCCGAAATGGAGTCGAGGGAAGTCGCAAAGACAACCCTGTGCCACGGCACTGAAGGTTCTGTGTGACACATAAAAAGAAGGGGGCTACTGAAGTGGTGTACTTCAGAGTCCACAATCACAAAAACAGATAGAAACACATAGCAAAAGACAGGTAAGAGTGGGGGAAAAAGCTCTCACTCTTACCAAGTGGAAAAAAATAAACTCCAGAAGTCCAGCAAAGCTGCTGGGGGACTCACTCGGTGAGGGAAATTAGCCATTGCTGATAATTCTCCCTAACAAAGACTTTCAGTGAAGGTCCAAAGTGATGCTTGTTGAGAATGGATTTAATTGATTTGAGAAAATCACAAGCTGGAACTGTCTTTAAATCCTATAAGTCCCCACGCTCCCGTCTCCACGGTTAGGCAAACGTCACTGCGCTGGCTTGTAGCACCTTTAATTAAACCCCAGAAGCAAATATTATCTGACTTGGCATGCAGATTTACAATTAAAACTATCTACACAAATGGGGTTGGTAAAATATGTTGCTCCTTCCAACACATATCTGCATTAAATGGAAGGATAGAATTGCCGAAAAACTCACACAATTAATTACTAGATTTATTAATAAGTATCGTCACGTTACAACAGCTGTTGCTTTCCTTCCTCTCGCAACACGAAAAAGGAAAATGGAAAAAACAGTGTGGGCGGCAACGGCAACGGCAACCAATTAAATTTGCTGCTGCAGTTGCTTCAGAAGCTTGGTGCTCATCAGAGAAAGTAACAGCTAATCTAGAAATTGATCGGAACTGCTTCTTGCCTCGTGCACACTGGGAGCCCTAGCAAACATAGATTTTACTTTATCTTAGCTGTGCAGCAAACAAAGAATATCCTTGCAGCTTCCAACAAAACTATGGAACTGCACGAGCAGACATAAACACTAAACACGCGGACTTCAGCTTGCGCTTGGCACCCTCAGATAAACACTACGTTTGCCAACAAATGAAAGGTTGAAAACTTTCTTAATGTATTTTCACATTTAAAATGAATAAATAAACTGTCAGTACTGAATGCTGACTGAACCAAATAAAGTCTACGGTTCCAAGACAATTCACGTTAGCAAATCAGCACTTGAAATAGTTTTTTCACTTATCTCAGGAAACAGCTGGTTGAATGTCCTCAGCTCATTGTCTTTTCAGCATAACTGTTCTTTCCTTCTGCCTGCCTCTCTTTATCCTGACTATGTGACCAAAGAAATAGGCGTAATAACGGAAACTTCAAAATTCCTGTCCAGCTCAGCTGAAGTCAGACAATGAAAGGCAGTTGAGAATTCTTACCTCCAGAACAAAAGGAATTCTCAACCAATCAGGCCTCTAACCAGAGCCTCTATCCTTGCTTGGGCACCTGTCAGTGCTCTTGATACAAAGGCATAACTCTCAAAAAATAATTACCCCCCCTAGAAAAGATTCTCAAAACTCTAAACTTCATATTATTTAGCATAACCTAGTTGTAACAACCCTGACAGGTGCTCACCTTGTCTCTGCTGGAGCGCACTGGTCTGTTCCTTCAGAGGTACATTCTGGCCGAGGCCCACAAAGTTTGGGATAAACCCCACACTGGGCTACATATCAATAAGAGAATTGGCACCGGTTACAGGATTCACACCTCTGAGGAAGTAGCCTTGGTGTCATGTCCGCTCCCTTCCACAGCGGTGGTAGCAGCCGTCACTCTGCAATCCAAGCCGGCCTCTGCGACCTCTGTTGCTGCGGCTCAAGTTCTGGCCAAGGAAGACAAGTTGCTCGATTCCTTGGCCAAGAAAGTTTTTGCCAACTCTGCACCGCAATTGCATCAGGCTAACGCGGTGCTCATTATGGCGGCGGCGAATATGAAACTGTGGAGGTATTTGGCAGACTTCCAGGAGTTCATTCCTGGGGACAGGCTGGAAGACTTTAAAGGCGATTTGTCAGACGCCAGGGTATTGGCGCAGGATATGCTGGAGGCTGCTGCGCACCATGTTGATACCTCAGCGCGAGACCTTATGTTGGGGGTGGACACCTCTCGTCAAGCTTGGCTTCATGCAATGAAGTATTCGAAGGAGGTCCAAGATAAAGTTCTGGACCTGCCTTTTGATGGCAAAGAGGTGTTTCATTCCTCAATGGATGACTAGCTTACAAAGACTAAGGCGAGCATGCAAACTGCCAAGTCTATGTAGGTGCTCGTGAAGCCCCCAATCAAAGCTCAGTGATCTGGTTCCCAGTCTCGGTCCTCCTCAGGCTTCAGAGGGTTCCAGAACCGCAGGTCACGAAGAGCTGATCCTCCGACAGGTAGCTCCCGTCGGAGATAGCAACGGGGTCGATTTTTCTCTCGGTCTTCAGCCTCCTCTTCAGGGACAGGTAGTCTCTCTGCCGAAAAGTCTGCAAAATTATATTTTTTGGTGGGAGGACGAATCTTGTCTCATCTGGAGGTGTGGCAAGCCATCACCGAAGACCGGTGGGTTTTGTCCATCGCTCGGGCAGGCTTGCGCTTGCCCCCCACCCCACCCTTTAATCCTCCCTTTCAGCAGTTGGGTACTCCCTCCCTCAGAGCCGAGGTCCAGAAGCTTCTAGATCTCAAGATGGTGGAACCCTTTCCCCTAGTGGAATGAGTGGAGGGTTTTTACTCCTGTCTGTTCACAGTGCCCAAACCCAACCAGGCTGGCCTGCGTACCATCCTAGACCTTTACCAGTTCAACCTTTCTCTTCACCAAGAGAAATTCAAGATGATCACGCCCTGCCAAATAAAGTCATCACTTCAGAAGGGCGACTGGCTCAGCGTTGTGGATCTTCAGGACGCGTACATGCATATCCTGATCTGGAGCCCACATCGGAAATATCTGCGGTTCTCCCTGGGAGAGGAGCACTTCCAATTCTGAGTGCTCCCTTTTGGTCTCAGCTCAGCGCCACGTGTCTTCACGAAGATGTCAGTCATTGCAGATTTTCTTCGGCTACAGGGTATTCATGTGTATCCATATTTGGACGACTGGCTTCTGCACGGTCCTTTTCCAGTGAAAGCCTCGAGCAACCTTCAGTCTCGCCTCCAACTCCTGTTCTGCCTTGGGCTTTCAGTGAACTGGCGGAAATCCTCCATTCTCCAGCATGGGGTCTGGCATGGATTCACATGCTCATGAATATTCCCCATCGTCAGGCCGGGAATCCTCGATATAGAAAAAAAAATCAGTATCAGTTTCGTTTCTGATCTGTCTTTCTTAGTAGTAACCAATCACTGGTCTCTGGGTCATACTGCCCCCAGCCAATGACTGCCCTCTCCCTAAGCCCCGCCTCCGGCAGCCATCCTCAGATTTTTACAGCACGTTCAAGTGTTGGGAGTCCTCGTGCTGTAGCTCTCGAGCTTTTGCTGCGTTTTTGCGCTTTTTCAGGAGATTTTTCTCATTTTTCGTTTAAATAGAGCCTCAAGTTCCACCGTTTCTACATCCGATCAACGGGGATCCGTTTCGGAGTTTTCTACGCCCCTCAAGGGTGAAGATTTCATCGAGTTACGCTTTTGGAGGATTCCAGAAGTTCCGAGGCCTACCCCGGACATGGCCCAGGAGAAAGGAAGCTCGACGCCCGGGAGTTGTTCAGGACCTGCCCTGGATGCCAGCTTCAGAATGTTTTCAAGGAGGACGAGCATTCGTTATGCCTCTACTGTCTCCATGAGGACAAGATGCACACAGAGAAGGACTGTGCGTTTTGTGGAAACATGTCGGAGCGGACCATGAAGGATCGCCACCTCCGTCTCGCCAACTGGCTGGAAGGGAAGAGCCTGTCAGGCGAGAAGAGGAAAAAGAAGTCTGAGCGGTCTTCTAAGTCCTGTGAGGGCGCCCCGGCAACGGGGACCCAACAAAAGGCTAAGCACCGCGAGTCCGCGGGCACCGGGAGCGCCGAACGGTCGGGCTCCTTGGCTGCCAGGCAGGGCGCATCCTCCCCGGCACCATCAACCACGAGCCAACGCTCTGGCTCGGGTAAGAGGAACTCCGAGAACCCGGCGAAGCTTCTGGAGAGGCCCCGGTCAATCTCGAAGATTCCGGCAGAGGGGGAGCGAGGCTCGGACCCTCCCCCAAGGTGAAGGCCCCAGGCGTTCAGAAGGTGGCGATGGCCTTAATTCACCCTGCTAAGACCTCGATTTAGGATGTCGCCGCGGCCCTGGCTCAGCCTGTGGAGGCTACACCAGTGGAGGCGCCCTCAGAGCCCAGAGTCTCCCTGCCACCGCGGAGGGAGTCGTCTTTCAGGCCCATTGAGAAGACCCCCACAAAGTCCTCGTTGGAAAAGGTGGAGGAGGGGCTGGTGGCCATCGTGGATACGGACACGACCTCTGAAGAAGAGCTCATCGAAGTCGTGGAAGAGGCCCAGCCCATCGGGAGGGATCCCGACGAGGGCGACGACGAGAGCGACGGTGTCGCCGACAAGGCTCCTCAAGAGCCCTCGCGCCCGTCGTTTCCGGCGCTGCAGGACACTTCGGTGGCCATTTTGTCAGCGATTCAGTCCTTATTCTCGGAGATAAGGACAAGGTTGCCCCTTCCCCCGACGGAGGTACCTGAGCCAGACCCGACGGGGGAACCGGACCCAGGACCTTCGGAGAGTCCACCGCATAAGAGGAGGAGGACGCATCCTACGCCACCTCTCCCACCTCTGCGGCCTGCTCTGCCTTCCCCCCGGTCTACTACCCACGGGGATGATACAGGCACGGACACGGATATGACAGGTCCGTGCCCCCCCCGTGTCCCCTGTCACCCCCTGCTCGGGCGTCCCCGCCCGACGAGATTGGATCCTTTCATGCCATGATTTCCAGGGCATCCAAGCTTTTTCAGCTCTGCCCAGAAGAAAAGAAGAAAGAAGGGTTCCTTTACCAACGGCGTGAGGCTAAAAGGAAGACGGTCCTCGCCGTACCGCTTCTTGATGACATCTGGGATGAGGGGCTCGCCCTCCTCAAGAACCCTGCCACGGCGCTGGTAAAGAGGGACCGGTACGAGAAGAAGTACCGGGTCCCCGACGCTGCCCCCTTGTGCCTTCGAGCACAACCTACCCCGGATTCGGTCGTCTCGGCGGCGGCAAAGAAGAAAGCTGGGGGGCATCGGCCTCGACATCAACTTCCCTACCGGACGGCGAGGACAGGAAGTTGGACACGATGGGACGACGGATCATCTCATCCGCAGCGACGACTATCAAGGTGGCCAACGCCCTGGCTATCGTAGCCCGCTACGACAGGGAGTTGTGGTTCAAAATCGCCCCTCTGTTAGACTTCCTTCCGGACGCCAAAAGGGCTGAGGCCCTTGAAATCCTACAGGAGGGGGAGATTGCTTCGGACCACGCCATCACGGTGGCAACGGACATAGCCTACATCGGTTTGCGTCAGTTGGGCAACGGCGTTTGCTTGAGACGACGAGGATGGCTCAAGGCCATGGATTTCCGCCAGGATGTACAAACCAAGGTTTTGGACATGCCCTTCGACGGGAACAACCTGTTTGGGAAGGCGGTTGATGAGTCCCTTCAGGCCATCAAGACAGACACACAGACTCCCCGGGCACTGGGAGTGCTCCAACAACGACGCCTGTCCTTTCGGAGCTCCGCAGGCAGACAGGGTGCCTCCAAGGGATCCGGCAGTGGCTCCTCCACGTACCGCCAAGCGGCAAGATCTTCATCCCAGGAAGCCTACAGGGGACGCGACAAGTCAGGTGGTGCCCGTCGTCGTCGACAGGGAGGTCAAGGAGGCAAGGCGGCCTCCAAACAAGATTGAACCGACCGTGGGGTCGGGCCCCCGCCGAAGCACCCAATGGGAGGCCGGCTGGCGAGGTTAGTCAGCGTGTGGGAGTCCATCTCCACCGACCGTTGGGTGCTGGACGCCCTGGCCCAAGGGCACGCCCTCGAGTTTCAGAAGAAGTGCCCTCGCATTCCACCCGTGGCCAGGAAGGAAAATCACGTCCCTCAACTACTGTTGGAAGTAAGGGCGATGCTCAAGAAGGGTGCCATCGAGCTCGTCCCAAAGAGGCTTCGGGGCTCCGGAGTTTACTCAAGGTACTTCCTCGTAAAAAAGAACACAGGAGGTTGGCGCCCCATCCTGGACATACGACGACTGAACAAGTACATCAAGGCACAGAAGTTCCGTATGGTCACCCTCCCGCATGTGCTGGGACAGCTGGAGGAGGGCGATTTCCTGTCGTCGTTGGACTTGGAGGATGCGTACTTCCACATCCCCATTCTAAAAGACACTGAAAGTTCCTCAGGTTCGTGGTCCAAGGGCGGCACTACCAGTTCAAGGCCCTCCCGTTCGGATTGAAGTCGGCACCCAGGGTGTTCACCACGTGCCTCGCACCGGTGGCGGCGCGGCTGCGCCTACAGGGGATCCACGTCTACCCTTACCTGGACGACTGGCTCATCCGGGCAAGGTCTGGTGCGCCTTTGCAGGCTTCGGATGCGACCCTTACAGGAGTTCCTCGACGCCCGCTGGATCCAGTCGACGGGCAGCTTCGAGGATAGGATCCCTCTAAACGAGACATTCCGTCAGGCGATCCGGTGGTGGGGTACCCGCTCCCATCTGTCGGGGGGGCACAGACTTTCAGATCCAACATCACCAGGTGACGGTGACGACGGACGCCTCCCTGGAAGGTTGGGGAGCACACTCCGGAGATCTTCACGTGAGAGGCCTTTGGCTCCCGGAGGAGAAGTCTCTCCACATCAACATCTTAGAGCACCGCGCGATGTTCTGGGCCCTCAGGTCCTTTCTTCCGTCCCTCAAGGGCAAGGTGGTGAGGATCTTCACCGACAACACCACCACGATGTTCTACATCCGGAAGCAGGGCGGAACCAGGTCCCCGGCCCTATCCAAGGAAGCCCAGGATCTGTGGCATTGGGCCGTCGCCCAAGGGATGTTTCTGGTGCCTCTTCATCTGGCAGGAATAAAAAACACGATCGCCGACTCATTCAGCAGGGAGCTGCGCTCGTGCCACCAGTGGGAACTACGCCAGGATCAAGTGGATCGACTCTTCCGACGATGGGGCGAACCCCAAATCGATCTCTTCGCGACGGCGACGAATTCCAAGTGCCGGAGGTTCGCCAGCAGGTTCCCCCAGCCAAGGAGCATGGGCGATGCTTTCTCGTTCCCCTGGGACGGCCTATTTCTTTATGCGTTCCCTCCGTTGCCGTTGCTGCTCCGGCTCATCAACCAGCTCAAGAGGTCCCGGTGCAGGATGATCCTCGTCGCACCGGCGTGGCTGAGACAGATCTGGTTCCCGGACCTTTTGGACTTGTCAACGTCCCCACCAGTCAAGCTGCCAACAGACGCAGACCTTCTTTCCAGAGAAGGAGGCGCCATTCTTCACCACAACCCGGAGTCACTGAACTTGCAGGCCTGGCTCCTGCAGCACTAGAGTTTGGAGGCGACATCCCGGCCGACTGCAGAGAGGTTCTTGCAAAGGCCAGGGCGTCCTCAACTCTCAAGTGCTACGGACATAAATGGAAGAGGTTCTCTGTCTGGTGCCGTGCACAGAAGATTAACCCTCTGCGGATTACGGCCCCTCAAGTACTGCCGTACCTACTGTCACTGGCCAAAGCTGGACTGGCTCACGCCTCCATCAAAATACATCTGGCTGCAATCTCTCGATATACCAGGACGACGGGACGGGCGTCCTTGTGGTCTCATCGCCTGGTGAAAGAATTCATGAAGGGACTATTCCGATCATTCCCGTCGGTGAAGGCTCCCGCCCCGGCGTGGGAGCCTAATGTGGTGCTGACCAAGCTCATGGGGGCCCTATTTGAGCCTATGCACAGCTTTCCTCGTGGCCATCACCTCCGCACGATGAGTGGGAAAGATCCAGGCCCTATCTTGCAAGCCTCCATACTTGACTTTTTATGACACGAGGGTGGTGCTGAGGACACACCCATCCTTTATGCCCAAGGTGCCGTCGGACTACCACCTCAACGAGCCCTTGGTGTTGCCAGTTTTCTTCCCGTCGCCTTCGTCGCCGGCCGAGAGGACTTTGCACTCACTGGATGTAGCTAGAGCGCTGAAGTTCTACGTGGACCGCACAAAGAGTTTTCGGAAGATGTCACAGCTGTTTGTGAACTTTGGGACTGCGAATCAAGGGAAGGCTCTCTCGAAGGCTTCCATTTCCAGATCGCTCTCCGGCTGTATCATGCACTGTCACCGGTTGGCAAACCGACAGCTGCCCGGCCGTCCGAGAGCCCATTCGACCAGAGCGATAGCTGCTACTACGGCGTTCCTGTCTGGTGTGCCCCTGCTGGACATCTGCAGGGCTGCGACGTGGAGGTCGACGCACACATTCACAAGATCCTACTGCGTCGATCGGGACTCCAGGGAGGAGTCCAGGGTCGGCCAAGCAGTGCTGCGCAACCTGTTCGCCTAAGGTGAGCCTGGTGAGGAGGTAAGAGTTGCTTAATGTTGAGTTGTTGTATTGCTTAATGTTGAGCCTGTTGCCACCTCCCGTGGTTGTGCATGTGTGTACTGCTATGTATTCTCTTATTCATGAGCATGTGTATCCATGCCAGACCCTATGCTGGAGAAGGAACAAGTTACTTACCTGTAACTGTTGTTCTCCAGCATGGGTCTGGCATGGATTCACATGTGAACCCTCCCGCTTACCTCTCTGCGGCTCTTCACTTGGTCATACTGCCACTTTACGTGCTACCAAATCTGAGGATGGCTGCCGGAGGCGGGGCTTAGGGAGAGGGCAGTCATTGGCTGGGGGCAGTATGACCCAGAGACCAGTGATTGGTTACTACTAAGAAAGACAGATCAGAAACGAAAGTGATACTGATTTTTTTTTTCTATACCGAGGTTTCCCGGCCTGACGACGGGGAATATTCATGAGCATGTGAATGCATGCCAGACCCATGCTGGAGAACAACAGTTACAGGTAAGTAACTTGTTCCTAACGGTCTCTCAGGACCGGATATTCCTGGGTTTCCGTTGGAACACGATCGACTGCAGAGTGTACCTGGCGGTGAACAGGATGGCGGATCTGTTGACCATGTGTCAGCCTTTCATTTAGTCAGAGAGCATGTCAGCCTGGTGGTTCCAGAGGCTTCTAGGCGTACTTGCTCTTCCCCTTGCTCGTCTCAAGATGCGACTCACGCAGATGGCTCTTCGGATGCTCCTGGCTTCAGGCAGTGGACCCGGACACCAGAATGATTCTGGTCCCACCCTGCATCTTCCAGCAACCTGTTGGTGGGTGCTCCTTTTCAGGAGCCCTCCCCTCAAACGACCATTACGACAGACTCCTCCCTTGTTGGGTGGGGCGCGATGTTGGATCATCTTCAGGTTTTCGACCTATGGTCGCCACAGGACAGACAATTTCACATAAATTATCTGGAGCTTCTGACGATTTTCCTGGCGCTCAAAGCTTTCAAGCCAGTGATTGCTTACAAAGTGGTCCGCATCCGCACAGACAATGCGGTATCCATGTTTTATATCAACAAGCAGGGGGGTACCAGGTCACCTCCCCTTGTAGGTCTAGCCATTCAGATTTGGGAATGGGCAATTCAGCAGTGTTTGGCTGCTGGCAGTGCACATTCCGGCCCAACTGAATGTGACTGCAGATTCTCGCAGCCGACGAGCGGTGGTCAGCTATGAGTGGAAACTGAACACAGAGATCCTCTCTGACATTTTTCACCATTGGGGCACTCCAGAAGTGGACCTCTTTATGCTTCCAGGAACAGACTCAGAGCTTCTTCCCTGGGGGATGCTCTTGAGATTCTGTGGCACAACATGAGGGCCTACGCCTTCTCGCCTCTTCCTCTGATTCACTGGGCGCTATGCAAGCTGAGGAACACAACGAATTGCACTCTCCTGTTCATAGCCCCTTGGTGGCCAGCCAGATTCTGTTTTTTGGAGCTTCAGCATCTGTCAGTGTGCTCACCGATCAGGCTTCCACTGGTTTCCGACCTGCTTCACCATAGCGATCAGCAGATGTGGCACCCCTCCCCACAATCATTCAGCTTGGCGGCTTGGTGCCTGAGTTCAAAACCTTAGAAAGTTTCAACTTATCTGCGGATAATATGCGTATTATACAGGCGGCTAGAAAACCTTCGACAAAATCTCAGTATAGGAGCAAGTGGCTCTGGTTCTGTTAGTGGTGTTTAGCTAAGCAGCTGGACCCCAGAGATGCTACCATCGACACGGTCCTGTCTTTCGTTTCTCATCTGGCAACTTCAGGCATGCATGTCTTGTCTTGTAGGACTTATTTGTCGGCAACCGCTGCTTACCTGTCCACGGACACTTTCTCTTTTTCATTGACAAACCCTGTCATTAAAAGACACTTTGCAGGTCTATTGCATCTTTATCCACCTGTGCGCAACCCGCATCCTAAGTGGGAATTGAATGTTGTCCTCACTGACTTATGCCATAAACCTTTTGAGCCCATGGTTAAGGTGGACTTGAAGTTCCTTTCGTGGAAAATGGCTTTTCTGATTGCAGTGACTTCGGCAAGGCGTGTAAGCGAGCTTCAGGCCTTGTCTGTAGAACATCCATTCCTCACCTTTCATAAGGATAAGGTTGTCCTCCAGACTAATCCTTGTTTCCTTCCAAAGGTGGTATCCGATTTTCATCTGAACCAGTCTATTTCTTTACCCGTCTTCTTTCCAGACCCGGCCTCAGATGCCAAGAGGGTATTGCACAATTTGGATGTCAGAGGAGCTCTTAAGTTTTATTTGGACAGAACATCTAAACTTAGGAGATCTTCCCAGCTTTTTGTGACTTTCAGAGATCCGAAAGGTAAGCCGGCCTCGAAAGCAACTATCTCCCGATGGATTGCTTCCTGTATATCTTAGGTCGTATACCGGGCCTTCAGCCTCCAAAAGGAATTCATGCCCATAATGTGCAGGGCAAGGCATCTGCCGTTGCCTTCCAGAAATATGTTCCCTGGGAAACCATTGCCAAAGCAGCTACGTGGGGTACCCCATCAGCTTTTTGTAAGCATTACTGCTTAGACCTGAGCTCCAGAGCCGATGCTCAATTCGATCAGGCTGTTCTTAAGAACCTCTTTCAGTAAGGGAGTTCCATCCACCCGTTTTTCCTGTGAGGAGTGCTTGGTAATCTACCAAAAGTATGGAGGAAAGGGGACGGGACGTAGTAGTATAACAAAGTTACTCACCGTAGTGACTACCTTACTCTTAGTCCATAGTCCCCTTTCCTCCATACGCCCGCCCGCCGTCCCCTCTAATAAGTATCCTCTATTATTGCTTAAAGGTCTCAGACCTGGCGATAGAAAGGGACTAAAGGACGATGCGCGGGGCGCAGCTAAGGAGGGCGGAGTTACGGCAGAATGTCCCAAAAGTATGGTGGAAAGGGGACTATGGACTAGAAGTAAGGTACTCACTACGGTTATTAACCAGCGTTGGTATCTTTCATGGATTCACATGAGCCCTCCAGCCTACCCCTTCAGCCAAACATCCTTCAAAGGTCATCCTCCAGCTGGAGTGGTTAAAATTTGAGGGGAATCTGCTGGGGCGGAGCTATACACTCGACGTCCTATTGGTGCTGCCTAAAGCACTCAAAACGACATTGATGGGACACTCAAGATGTCAACGTTTTTTCCATAGGAAAACAACTAAGCTAAAGTTACCAGAATTTCCCAGCATGACGAGGGGGCATAGTCAAAGCATGTGATTCCATGAAAGATTCCAATGCTGGAGAAATGGAATTACAGGTAGGAAACTACTCCCTTTGAAGCCAAGAAGGACATGTGAAGATAAACACAGATAAACCAGATGGCTGGTCACATGTTTTCAGGGAAATGGAAACCTACCTACTGAGGCCATGTGATATGATATGATATGATATGGTATTTGTAACGTGCTTTGCCATTGTGGTAAAGTATGATTTTTGCCATTTACATACACCTGATTGTGAAAATAAGGTCTAAATGGGAAATGGTCCCATTTTTAGATATTTCAGCACAGCAGAAAAATGCTCAAAACTATGTTTGGACGGATTCGCCGTAAACTATATAAATTATAGAACCCATATATATATAAATCATATATATATAAAATATAGTACATCCCTGACTGAAAGCCCTTGACCAGACCTGTGCTGTCCTCAGAGGAGCCCTGCTGTTTTCTCTGACCAACGCCTCCCATGTAAGTAGATATCCTAAAGCCATCCGCTCTGTGGCGAGCTACCTGCCTTTATCCTTTCCATTAGTGGGTAGATGGGAGTGAAACTGGGTAGGCCCTTTGCACTCAATATTAAATCTTACTCAAACTTATTTTACCAGTTTGAGTTAAAATAACACCCCTCTGTTGAAATTGCATTGTGTTGGGGGCAGCCATCATTAAACCTTTCCATTTGGGGAGGGGGGAAACTGTGTAGATCCTTAGCACATTTGATTAAAGTAAATCAATTAATTCCCATATAGAAAATCAAGTGATGAGGTTTGTTTGAATTCGAAACTAACAATAGCTCCTGCCAAGTGTGTTAGAGCTGGTATAGCCTGCTTGACTTTCTCTGATATGCTTGACTTCCACATAGAAAGGGGGGAGTGTCTGTCCTCCCAAAGGGAAGTAACTCACAAAACACCATCTTTCAATTCAGATTGGAGGGCGCAAAAAACGAAATTCCCCATTCCTTTTAAATCAGAATTACAAAGTATTGCATCCCATCTGTCTGTGGGTACAAACCCAAAATTTCCCCTTTGGTTCCCATTTTTCTCTGACCCCAAGTTATCAAGTCCTGCCTTTTATTTTCCAGTGTGTTGAAATACGATTTTCATTTGAGTTCCTTTTTCCCAACCTTGACTTTTGAATAACAAGCCGAAAATGATTTTTCACATTGAATTCCTTTCCCAAACAGCACGTTGCCTTTCAATCAAAGGGGTCATATTTAATCGAGGTCTGGCAGGTGGTGGTTTTTGGTAGAAAAGTATTATTTCAAATTAAGTTATTTCTGTGGATCTTGTATGGTATTGGGAACGTTTTCTATTGGTTACATTGAAATGAAATCTGTGTAAGCTATTATCGCATGTTTCAAAATTTCACCTGTGTTGTTTTAGATTACCGAATGATTGTGTGATCTTGGGTGTTGCCACAGCATCGGTGGTTGATGTTAGCATTGTGTCAAATATTAAATAAATATATATTTTTACTACACACTGGCCTGGTTCCTAGTCCGTTGGTGACACAGGGTATTTGTTGGGGTTTGGTGCGAGACGGGTTGGAGGCCTCACCAAATTGAACGTAAAATAATAGTGCTTTATTGTGCGCCACCTTGCTTGGAGGGAAAGGAACTCCCTCCTCTGAGAGTGACCGCATAATAAACTGCGACAAGATCTGTCTTTACTTTTCTAACAGATAATTAGATTAATTTGCCATCAGCTTTACCAAAGCACCACATGATAGTGTGATTTACAGTTGCACAGATGTGCACAAGGCAGAGAGAACTATTATTAATGCATGCCTAGAATTTCACACACATTTATTTGGAAAACTAAAGTACCCTGGAGCCAAACACATCAGTTGTCTGCCTGCATTAATAATAATAAGGTTATGATGCTATGCAACCATTTGTGTTAAGGCCCAGGTAGATGCATTTCAAAAATCCATTCAAGATAATACCTGCCAATCTGTCCAGAAGGCAGCCATGACACAAAAAGAGCAGCCCTGCTCACCCAAAGAGAGATGCATTATAGTTCATAGATTACCAGCCAAACCTATTGACTCAACACAGCCTTCGATGTTTTCCAGCACATGCCAGATTCATCAAAATTGACGAGCATGGCCTTGAAGCTCCACATCCTAGCACTCGCCATATGTCACTTTGTGTACAGCATACATCCAATTTAGGAAGCCATCTTTAAATTCTTTAGAACTTTTCATCTGCATGGTGGTCATCATGCGACTTTAAAGCGTATTTGTGATGTTTACTTCTCGTTCCTAATTAGAACATGTTTGTCTCCCATTTAAATGCTGCTTTTGTAATAATAATTTCGCATTTATATAGCGCTATGAAGCCTCAGGTATCTGAGCGCTGCTTATTATTCCCACGGTGTGTGGTGCTCATTTATTGACCTCGGAAGGATGAAAGGCTGAGTTTGGCCCTGCCGGGATTCGAACCTGCATTAGCAGGCTCTGCACGGATGTCAAAGCGAGCGCTCTGTACACGGTGCCTTCAGTTCTGCAGCTGTCCGCCTGACTGTGACCCCAATCAACTGCAGAAAGTAGGCCAGACGAAGTGCCTCCTAAGGTCACAAACATTTCAAGGCGTATGGGGAAAAAGGTATTTCTAAATGACCCTCACAAAGACTACGTTTACTGACTTGATACTGGTAACGGCTATGATGACTGCGACATCTGTTTGGGATTGTCCCACAAAACTCTGTGCAGGCCCATTCTGATTGGGTGCAGAATGGTGCGGATATAAGGACGTTTTAGCGGATCCTCACTATTATAAATTGAAATCTCTGCATGGAGCGGGCAATTCACTCAGTATGTTTCCACGTTTCTTTCCGGGTATCCTCATCCATCTCCATCCCATCATTACTGTGATGCTGGGGAGACGCAGGAGCCTGCAGATTTTGCAGGCACATTCTTTTGGAATCCACTGTAATGATGGGGTCCATGTTTTTAATGATGGGCCACCATTACTTAGCTCTGCACAGTGCACTCATGCCCGCATTCAGAGGTCAAAGGAGATTCCCCCCCATGATGCAGTTCTAAATACATGAACCTAGAGTACCCTCACATTCCTGAGCCTAACGCTGCATCATGCAGCAAGTCATAAAAATCTGTCAGGAAGTACAGGGACTGAAGTGGATGTGCACTCACCAATGGATTGTGTACCTCAACTAAAATAAAGCTTTAACAGAGGGGAAAAGCCATTTGATTATGTTTATTATTATCTTCTTCTGGGGAGGTCAAGGAAGAACAGGGCCCCTTACAAGAGAAGAGGAAGATTGTGATGGATTGTGTACCTCAACTAAAATAAAAATTGCAACAGAGGGGCAAAGCCATTTGCTTATGTTTATTATTATCTTCTTCTGGGGAGGTCAAGGAAGAACAGGGCCCCTTACAAGAGAAGAGGAAGATTGTGATGGATTGTGTACCTCAACTAAAATAAAAATTGCAACAGAGGGGCAAAGCCATTTTCTTGTGTTTATTATTATACTCTTCCGGGGAGGTCAAGGAAGAAAAGGGCCCCTCACAAGAGAAGAGACAATTGTTATGGAAGATATCTTGGAGCTAAAAGGGTGACGGTCTCTGACCTGGCCTGGGCAACTGTCTCCACAGCACCAGAACAGTGAAATATGCCACTCAGCGTTCTTCCATTGAAGCACAGCAGACTCTTCCTGCCTCTCTCCTGATGGAATGACGTTACCAGTCCTTAGCTGTGGGTATTCATCGAAAAATGGTATCCACGAAATTCTTTCTTACGACAAACCACATTGGATAGAACGATGACACTTTCCCTGAAATTTCTAATTAATTGTGGTGGAATATGAAAAGCATTAAAGGAAGATATTTCTTCCTCCTCATCAACCAAAACACCCTTTTATTCTTCCCTCTTCAAAAAACATGGTGCTTGCACAAGATCACCTGTACGTCCGCTAAACGTCAGAGGAAGGCTCCCATAGAGCTCCACATGACACCTCCCAACCCCTTTGCAGCCATTGTTAGAACGGAAGAGTTTGCTTCACAGATCTTGTTTGAGGAAATACATCATGGTGAATTATATATCAGGAGGAGGAAGATAAATACATATACTGTGATGAAAAGGATGAAAGCACAGTAGATGGTGAACTTCCTCAAGGAGAGAAGGTTAATGAATGACATGATTACATAACGTTAATGTTATGTTAATGTTAAAGGATATTTGTACCGCGCACTATCACCACCGGAGTGGTCCCCTGGACCTCTGGCGGCTCTGAAAGAGGGAGGGGGGTGAGTTAGTGGGAATAAGCTGGAAAAGTGCAAGAGAGCAGTGATGTGCTGATGGCAGCCTCAGCCCGGTGGGTCCGTCGGCTGGGCTTGGGGTGTTTTACGGTCGGTAGTCATCGTGTGCTGTTGTGCAAGTCTATGTGGGGTTTGTTTTGTTGTTGCAGTGTAGTGAAGTTAGTGCGGATTGCTGCGTTTTAGGCTTGTGGTTGTGTTTGGTTAGAGTTTGAAAAGTTCATGCAGAGAGGGATGAAATTGTTAGTGGATTGGTAAGTTGGCATTGCTGTTCTTGCAGTTATATCTATGTCTGATGTTTGCTATCATTCACTATTTCATCGTTGCTAATTTTCAATATTCTGTCTAGATGTGAGGCAGGCTAGTGATCACGATTTCAATCAAGTGTTGTAACACCAAAGCCGGGCTTGTCAGACCCCTTTCTAGAGCTTGCTGTTATCTCTTTCCACCAACTCCCATCTAAATAAAGTACTTGCATCAATTCAGAACAATGACAAGAGATACATGACTATAATTATAATTCAATACTAGGATAGTAGAGATACCAAGTTTAGGAAAGATTCTTCTTTTTGTATCTTTTGGCATTTATTTCAATGTACCCACAGCATATCTGTTGTCTTATTTAGATCCCGATAGATTTTTCAAGTGAATGGGTCATTTTAGCCCCACTCGCCTGCTCAACTCGCATCATTTGGTATGTACTGGGTAGCCCTTCTTAAGGCTACCAGTGCAGGGAGAGCTTCTTGTGATGGATTGCGATCTATAAAGACGTGAAAGCCCTGGATTGTATTTCTTTTTATGACATAAAATGATGCAAGTCAATTTGTTGCTGAAAGAAAGTTCATATATACACTGTGCCAGAATTATGATGTAGCTCTGTAGTGGCACAGTGCAGGTTAACCGGGAGGATAGCTCAGCGGCAGCGTGCACGTCTTGGAAGCAAAACGACACAAAGCAACACAGGTTCGATCCCCGGGTCTGCGCTTAGAAACCTCTTGGTGTTTAATATAAATACGTAACCAAGACAAAAAAAGAAACACAATTAGCAAGAAAAACAAAAAATTCTTCTAACAGTGCCTCGATGCCTGCAGGCTGTGTGAGCGATTTTTGAATGTAAAAAAAAAAAAATAATAAAACGTGTGCATCCAAGACAGCTGCAGGAACACAAAGTTCCTACTGGCAGAGGTTACTTTCTTATGCATCTCTGGTTTAAATTATAATAATGGCATGCTTTAGTTAGTCTGGTGACATGTAAATCTTTAAAAATAAGCCATGCCCAGTTTTAGCATTATGAGAACATAATTATACAGCCATACAGCAATTTGATGTCTCAAAGTGTCAGCTCTGTCAGCAGGGCCAGCTAGGACACGACGGGTGTGAATTAGTGCCTGGTCTGACGTTCTCCATTACAGCCATGTGGAACAACAGCCTCTTTGATTCTCCTGCAGCAAGGGTAACACTTCCCCTCCAAGCACAGGAGCTTCCCCCTGGTGGTCTCCTGGGAACTAGTGTTTCAAAAGCAGCCATGCCATAACATAAGCCGCCCTCAGACCAGGGTGCTGAGCATTGTTTTTTTTTTTTTTATTTTTTTTTTAAGCCAGCAGACGTAGGAAAGGGGCAGAGTTAAAGTAGTGAGGGAACAGAGGTGGGCTGAGAAGGGTGGCACCATCTCAGTTTCTGTTAGGTCTCTTTCTTTTGCTGTCCTCTCCATTTACTGCTGGCACAGTACTCTGGGTGTGATGTCATAAAGCTAAGGGAATTTGTTAAAATCACCTGAATTGAACCCCTTACGACAGGCTTGATTTGTGCCAATCTCCTGTGACACTTTGCTTTTAAAAGGAGAGTGGCCACCCCATATTCATTGATTCATCTTTGGACTCTGTGAGAAGACCTGGGTAATTCCCACAGAGGCTACTGGTCCTCTGCCATAGAAGTGAAGACAGAAGGCATCAACGGTAGAGGAGAGCTCTGAACACTAACCATCCCCAGGGAACAGCAGGGGTGACTGCAGTTGGAGCCAACACCTAACTGTTGGCTGCACTGGAACCAGGACCCTGTCACTGAAGATGAAGGATGCCATGTAAGTGCCAGTCAAGCTCCCTGGAGTGAGAGTGCAGAATAGAAGAACTCCATATCTCAGTGAGCCCATCGATTGGGACTCTCAGCAACAGAATTCCGGAAGTGACCCCTGGATTTCCCTACTTCTCTGAACAGCCTTGAAGATGGTTTGGGTACATTCGATGCAATCTAAGCTGTTGCAAGAGACCTGCTGCTCGATGCTCAGCTGCCCCACATCGTCAATTTGGTTTGATGCCGAAGTTCTGCCGTCTCTGCATTTTAGACCCACCGAGTCTTCTAGCGTTTCAATTTGTCACCGCCACCTGGTCACGAGCTCTCAGCCAACGCTGCTGCAGTACCCTGACACGGTTCAGCCAGCTGATCCCGCTAACCGGAGAAAGCAAGTATGCGCTTCTGCGTCCCAAGGTCACCTAGTCTTACAGCACAGCTGACCCAGCACTGCCTTCCGTCCCCAGTGTACTGCCTTCCGTCCCCAGTGTCTTCAAGCCGATGCTGCTGACGAACAGCACTGCATTGTTGGAATCTGTCTCTACCGTTCCTCAGCTTGAACCGGATTCGGTGCTAAGAAGCACCCGGACCCTCAGTTTGATGCTGAATAATGTGCCAATCTTGTACCTGAACACCCCTTCTCATCTCATCTGCCCAGAGTACCTGTTTCACAAAAGTCTACATTCTTTGTGTCCTTTTACAGGGGTGTGTTTTCCTAGTATTTTCTGATAGGTTGGTTTGCATTTTGTAGTTTGATTAAAAGTATATTTTTTTATGGAAACTTCATTGGTACATCAAAAAGGGTACCTGGTTCGCCCCTGACCCTCCCAGGCTCCTACATATAATATAGACAAATTATCAGGGTATAGGCTTCAGATAGACACTACGTTTATATTTCACAGGCATGGTACACAGGACCACATAGATGGGAGTTTATTGAACAATTTACTCGTCCTGATGATTGCTGCCATAAATTAGAGCGCTAAGATGCCAAGAAGGCCGAAACACTGGGTATCGACCCATATTAAATGACTAAAATCAGAACTCACTGGGCATCATTACAAGTTTGCCGGTCCTGGAACTACGGTAACGGTAAACTTGCCCTATAGGGCTCGAATGGGAATGGGGAGCATTTTTTTCGTGGGCGATTACTGGGTTCGCCGGGACTGTAATGCCCTGGTAATTGCCCATTCCCGGGCGGCGGAAAAAAAATTACTCTGGTGGCAGCCGTGCCGGTTCTACCGGCATGGCTGCCGCCGGAGTCATAATGAGGCCCATTATCACAGTAAAAATAATGGTACAACTTAGTGCACCTCTTAAAGCCTAAAAACAGTAACACTGCCACCAGCCTGTTTTGAATACACATACAAGTGACAAAAATAAGTTGTAGAAAATGAAGAGGACAAAAACAAAGGTGGGAGAAAAATAGAAGGGTGTACCGAAATGACTGCTGTTATGCAGGAACACAGGTTTCAGTAGGGGCTAAACCACCTTCAAAGTCCCACACTACTACTAAACCAGCAGTTATCCCAATAAAGGTGCTAAGGCACAGGCCAAAATGTATACCTCCTTCTGTGGCAGTGCAGGCTGAGAGCAGGCTATGTCTTCAGGAGGGGTGTGAGCTGATAACAGTTGCAACCCAAACATTTAAAGTATAATATTCCAAAATAAAAGAAAGTCCAGTGATGTTTCTATAGACAAATGATCAGGGTACAGGCTTCGGATAGACTCTACTTTGTCTTCTTACTGAAAGTGTACTCATTACAAAACATTGAATTCTTTAAAAACCTCACCAACGGGCTCTTCCCAACTTCAGACCGCCACGCCCTCTGCCTACGTTGCCTTGGCCAAGACCACGGTTGGCAATCATGTCCGGCATGTGACTCGCTGTCCTCGAAGGCGCTGAAGAACAGACTAGCCATAGTTGTTCTGCTTGAACAGCCTTTAAGTAACCTGCACAACTAGGGTTACTACCTGTGTCACTGCTGACCATTGCTGTGGCTTGGACCTCTTAAATTTAGTTAAGTGTTGGTGGTGTCTGATCAAATATGATTTTCTTTAATTTTGCTTGACGTCTTTTCTCACTTTAGGAAACTGTTACAGTAATGGTGAAATGGTGTTAATATTAAAGTGATGTGTAATCCCTTTTGGGTGACCGAACTGTGGAATGTATATGTTGTTTGCTTAGTTCAGTATTTTATCTTAGTGCAAGTGTGTTCTTTATCAAATTGCATATTTTATATGCAGCTGTGTGGACATTGTAATACTAGTCTGTCTCTTTTGTTGTTAATTGTGCTTTGCATCGAACTCCTGATCTTCTACGTCTAAGCCTTACTGCTCAGACTTGTTACCAAATGAGAGTTAGATAAGATTTCTGTGTGAAAACCCTTTGCGGTTCAACTATGTTGGCTTCCCAGAAACCTACACCAGTAGTCCTCTGAAAAACCACCAATCAATCAGCAGGATATCCCACTCACAGTCCAGAGTATAAGTGGCCAGCGACTGATATTGTACATAACTCTGCCACAGGGACACCCCAAAACAAGGAGGCAACATCTGGTGGGGGAGCAACAACATTCCCATGAACAGGGTTAAACCCCATCTGCAGGAAAGCAATTACAAGAACCCAGAGAATCAATACCACATAGTAATTTGGCACGTAGTAACGAGCGCCGGCCAAATTTACTTCACAATCTCATTTTATTGCCACTATATCCACACAAACGCACTCACTCACTCACACACACACACGCACACAGATACACACACCCTTAAAAGCATATACAGAGTAGAAAAAGGAGGGACAGACCTACAATTAATCGCAAAATATTTTTTCACCTGGACAAGCTGCTTATTCTTAAAAGCCACAACAGGAAGTGAGAGGGCTTTGATCTGCCAGGACGGATTCTCAGACTGTAACTCAGAGTAAGATCCATAACTGCATGGGAGCAATCAGAGAGCATACTCACCACCACTCACACACCATTATCTCTGCGACAAGAGCAGACGAGAGGAGAAACAGGTTGACGCGTGAGTGAGCGTTTATCATTGAACAAGACGTAAAGATTATTCTCCAGTTAACAGTTGCCGAAATCACCAGACATCAGTTTAGGAAAGACTTAATCTGTGTCACTGCTTGAGCTGCGAACCACAGTGACTCTGTAGAGAAGCGACTATTTATTGTTAAAAAGAATTGTATTAAAATCCTCAGCCCAAATGATTTGGGAATCCAAGAGGTCCTCACACTAGACTTATGTGGAATGCGTTGTTGTCCAATTTAGGCCCGTTAGAGTTGATCGACATAAGTCATCGCCCCTTGGTCGCTCCTGAAACAGTAACATACCTATCCGGGTCATCAATATCTACAACGTGTTCTATGGAAGCCAGAGATCCATGTATGATTTTAAGAACCCCTCTCGATCCACTGTTATACGAGGTAAAAGAAAATTTCGAATGGATTGTGTACTCCCACGTATTCCTCATTTTATGATATTCGTATCCTGCCAGCTTCGCTGCTTCGGAAAAAAAATAATTCTCGGCAGAGGGCGCTGTGCACGAGGTTGTGGCGTTGATGTTCCTCGACGGACTCTGTACCGTGTCGACGTCACCATCAGTATAAATAGCTTGTTGTGCACCCGTTGGCTTCAGTTCCGTTTTTCCGATTGCTTCTCTCTCGAGAACGGCGCGCTTTGAAATTTTCTTCTGAACATGACGTCTTCTTCCACCCCTTTTACTCCCAAGACGGGGTTAAAAAAATGTATCCACTGCAGATCGAAGATGTCGATTACAGATCCTCACCACGTTTGTCTTTGGTGCCTACGTTCAGACCTCTCGAACCAGCGACTGTGGCTCCTGTCAGTCGATGACGGAGAAGGCCCTTCGTGAGAGGAAAGGTAAACTGGCAGTGGGGCAGGAAGCTTCTAAGGCCTCCTCGATGGCCTCGTCAAAAAGACATAGGAAGTCGACCGTTTTGAAAGAATCGGATCGTCGTAAACACTCTAAGAGATCTCAATCTTCATCTTCGAAAAAGGTTAAGAGGAGACATAGATCTCCCTCTTTCTCCAGCATGGGGTCTGGCATGGATTCACATGCTCATGAATATTCCCTGTCGTCAGGCTGGGAATCCTCGGTAAAGAAAAAACCAGTATCAGTTTGGTTTCTGATCTGTCTTTCGTAGTAATAACCAATCACTGGTCTCTGCGTCATACTGACCACAGCCAATGACTGCCCTCTACCTAAGCACCGCCTCTGGCAGCCATCTTCAGATTTTTACCGCACGTTCATGTGTTGGGATCCTCGTGCTATTGCTCTCGAGCGTTAGTGCTAATTTTTTTTCACGTTTTTTCTCAAAAACTTCGTTTTTTCGGTCAAAAGAGCCTCAAGCTCCACCGACTCTCCATCCGATCAACGGGGACCCGTGTCGGATTCGTCTGCGCCCCTCAAGGGTGAAGATCTCGTCGAGCTACGCTTTTGGAGGACTCCAGAAGTTTCTCAGGCCCGGTCATGGCCCAGGAGAAGGGAAGCTCGACGCCCGGAAAGCTGTTCAGGGTCTGCCCTGGATGCCAGCTGCAGAACGTCTTCAAGGAGGACGAACACTCTTTTTGCCTTTACTGCCTACATGAGGACAAGACGCACGTGGAGAAGGACTGTGCGTTTTGCGGCAACATGTCGGAGCGGACCATGAAGGACCGCCATCAACGTCTCGCCAACTGGCTGGAAGGGAAGAGCCCGTCCGGCGAGAAGAAGAGGAAGAAATCCGAGCGGTCTTCTAAGACCTTTGAGGACGCCCCGGCGACGGGGGTCCAACATAAGGCCAAGCACCGCTAGTCCGCTGGCACCGGGAGCGCCGAACGGTCGGGCTCTACGGGCGCCAGGCTGGGCGCACCCTCCCCGGCACCATCAACCACGAGCCAACGCTCTGGGTCGGGTAAGAGGAAGGCCGAGCACCCGGCGAGGCTCCTGGAGAGGCCCCGGTCGAGCTCGAAGGCGGAGGGGGAGCGAGGCACTGTCCCCCCCCTCAAGGATAAGGCGGTGAGCGCACCTAAGGTGGTGAAGGCCTTAATCCATCCGGCCAAGCCCTCTATCGAAACTGTCGCGGCGGCCCTGGCTCAGCCTGTGGAGGCTACACCAGTGGTGGCGACCTCGGGGCTCAGAGTCTCCCTGCCACCTCGGAGGGCGTCCTCTTTTGTGCCCATCGATAGGACCCCCGTGAAATCCCCCGTGGGGAAGAAAAAGGGGGGGCAGGGCGTCATCGTAGATTCGGCCTCAACCTCGGAGGAGGAGCTGGTCGAGGTCTTAAGCCACGGCCTCGGCGTGGAAGAAGACCGGCCCATCGGGATGGATCCCGACGCAGGTGACGACGACATCGTCGAGGGTACCGACGGGGCCCCTGATCGCCCGTCGGATTCCCCTCTGCCAGCGCCGCGAGACAGCTCGGCGGCCATTTTGTTGGCTATACAGTCCTTATGCTCAGAGATAAGGACGAGACTACCGTTGCCGACGGAACCTCTCCCGTCGGGGGACCCAGAACCGGGACCTTCTGGGGTTCCCCCTACCAAGAAAAGAAGGATCAGAAGAAGGAAGGTTTCCTTTATCAGCGGCGCGAGGCCAAGAGGAAGACGGTCCTCGCAGTGCCTCTATTGGACGACATTTGGGATGAGGGCCTCACCCTCCTCAAGAACCCTTCCACGACGCCAGCTAGAAGAGACCGGTACGAGAAAAAGTACCGGGTCCCGGACACGGCCCCCCTGTGCCTCCGGGCGCAGCCTACCCCGGACTCCGTCGTCTCCGCGGCGGCCAGGAAAAAAGCGGGGGGGGGTGCGGCCTCCACATCGACTTCCCCGGCGAGGGAAAGAAATTGGACGCTATGGGACGCAGAGTCATCTCGTCTGCAGCGACGACGATTAAAGCTGCCAACGCCTTGGCTATCGTGGCCCGATACGACAGGGAGCTCTGGTACAAACTGGCTCCCCTGCTGGACTTCTTGCCGGACGACAAGAGGGCAGAGGCCCTGGAGATCCTGCAGGAAGGTGAGGTGGCTTCGGACCACGCCATTACCGTTGCGACGGACATCGCCGACACTGGGTTCCGCCAGTTGGGCAACGGCGTTTACCTTAGGCGGCGTGGATGGCTCAAGGCTACGGACTTCCGTCAAGACGTTCAGACCAGAGTCCTGGACATGCCCTTCAATGGGAACAACCTGTTTGGGAAAACAGTGGACGATTCCCTTCAGGCCATTAAAGCGGACACCGAGACGGCCCGGGCCCTTGGAGTTCTGCAACAACGACGGACGCCCTTTCGGAGCAGCGGAGGCAAGGGCGCCTCCAAAGGTTCCGGCGGTGGTTTCTCCACCTACCGTCAAGCGGCCCGCTCGTCGTCTCAGGAGGCCTACAGAGGACGAGGCAAGTCTGGCGGACCCCGCCGTCGTCGCCAAGGAGGTCAAGGCGGCAAAGCCTCGTCGAAGCAGGATTGAACCGGCCGTGGGGTCGGGCCCCCACCGAAGCACCCCGGTGGGAGGCCGGCTGGCGAGCTTCGTCAGCGTGTGGGAGTCCATCTCCACCGACCGTTGGGTGCTGGATGCCTTGGCCCGGGGCCACGCGCTCGAGTTTCAAAGAAAGTGTCCGCGCGTCCCCCCCGTGGCCAGGAAAGAACTTCACGTCCCTCAACTTCTCCTGGAGGTAAAGGCGATGCTCAGGAAGGGCGCCATTGAACTCGTCCCAAAGAGGCTTCGGGGCTCCGGAGTTTACTCGAGATACTTCCTCGTGAAGAAGAAGACGGGGGGATGGCGCCCCATCCTGGACCTGCGACGTCTGAACAAGTTCATCAAGGCGCAAAAGTTCAGGATGGTCACCCTCCAGCACGTCCTGGGTCAGCTGGAGGAAGGAGACTTCCTGTCGTCGTTGAATTTGGAGGATGCCTACTTCCATATTCCCATCCTAAAGGGGCACCGAAAATTCCTCAGGTTTGTGGTCCAAGGGCGTCATTACCAGTTCAAAGCCCTCCCCTTCGGACTACGGTCGGCACCCAGGGTGTTCACCAAGTGCCTCGCACCGGTGGCGGCGCAGCTGCGCCGCGAAGGGATCCAGGTCTACCCCTACCTGGACGACTGGCTCATCCGAGCCAAGACAAGGGAGCTCGCCGTGGTTCACACGGCAAGGACCGTCCAACTTCTCACGGACTTGGGATTCTCCGTGAACTACGCCAAATCCCACCTGGTGCCCGCGCAAGACGCTCTGTTTCTGGGAGCGAGGCTCAACACAGTGTCCCTTCTGGCCTCCCCGTCGGAGGAGAGGACCAGGACCATCCTGGGCAAGGTGCAGCGGATGTTGGTGGCCGACGCGGCCAAGGTGAGGTCCATCAAGTCCCTCCTCGGAATGATGTCTTCCTGCATCTACCTCATTCCCATGTGCAGGCTCCGGATGCGCCCGTTGCAGGAGTTCCTGGACGCGCGCTGGATCCAAACGACGGGCAGCTTCGAGGAAAGGATCACACTCGACGAGAGTTTCCGACAAGCGATCCGGTGGTGGGGCACCCGCGCGCATCTGACGGCGGGCATGGACTTCCAGACCCCAGCCCACCAGGAGACAGTGACCACGGATGCCTCCCTGGAAGGGTGGGGAGCGCACACCGAAAATCTGCACGCAAGAGGCCTTTGGCTCCCGACGGAGAAATCCCTACATATCAACGTCCTGGAGCTCCGTGCAGTGTTTTGGGCCCTCAGGTCCTTCCTTCCGTCCCTCAAGGGCAAGGTGGTGAGGATCTTCACCGACAACACCACCACCATGTTTTACATCAGGAAACAGGGCGGAACCAGGTCCCCAGCACTGTCCAAGGAGGCGCAGGACCTGTGGCATTGGGCAGTCGCCCAAGGGATGTTTCTGGTGCTGTTTCATCTGGCAGGGATAAAAAACACCATCGCCGACTCACTCAGCAGGGAGCTGCGCTCGTGCCACGAGTGGGAACTACGCCAGGATCTAGTGGATCGCCTCTTCCGACGGTGGGGCACACCCCAGATCGACCTGTTCGCGACGGCGACGAACTCCAAGTGCCTGAGGTTCGCCAGCAGGTTTCCCCAGGCGAGGAGCATGGGCGATGCTTTCTCGTTCCCCTGGGAGGGCCTGTTCCTCTACGCGTTCCCTCCTTTGCCACTGCTAATCCGGCTCGTCAACCAGCTCAAGAGGTCACGGTGCAGGATGATCCTCGTCGCACCTGCGTGGCCGAGGCAGATATGGTTCCCGGACCTTCTGGACTTGTCAGCGTCCCCGCCAATCAAGCTGCCGGTGGACACGGATCTGCTCTCCAGGGAAGGAGGCGTCATCCACCACGACCCGAAATCGCTGAACTTGCAGGCCTGGCTCCTGCAGCGCTAGAGTTTGGAGGATACGACATACCGGCCGACTGCAGAGAGGTTCTGGTAAAGGCCAGGGCGTCCTCGACTCTTAAATGCTATGGACACAAATGGAAGAGGTTCTCTGTCTGGTGCCACGCACAGAAGATTAACCCTCTACGGATTACGGCTCCCCAAGTACTGCCATACCTGCTGACGCTGGCCAAAGCTGGACTGGCACACGCGTCCATCAAGATTCATCTTGCTGCGATCTCCCGATACACCAGAACCACGGGGCGGACGTCCTTGTGGTCTCATCGTCTGGTGAAAGAGTTCATGAAGGGACTGTTCAGATCGTTCCCGCCGGTGAAGGCTCCGGCCCCGGCGTGGGAGCTCAACGTGGTGCCGACCAAGCTCATGGGACCTCCGTTCGAGCCTCTGCACTCGGCCCCGTTGAAGTTTCTGTCGTGGAAAACAGCGTTTCTTGTGGCCATCACCTCCGCACGGTGGGTGGGAGAGATCCAGGCCCTTTCCTGCAAGGCCCCGTACTTGACTTTTCACGACACGAGGGTAGTGCTCAGGACGCACCCCTCCTTCATGCCCAAGGTACCGTCGGACTTCCATCTCAACGAACCCTTGGTGTTGCCTGTATTCTTCCCGTCGCCTTCGTCCCCGGCTGAGAGGACTTTGCACTCGCTGGATGTGGCTAGAGCGCTGAAGTTCTACGTGGACCGCACAAAGTGTTTTCGGAAGACGTCACAACTCTTTGTGAACTTTGGACCTGTCAATCAGGGGAAGGCTCTCTCGAAAGCTTCCATTTCCAGATGACTCTCCGGCTGTATCATGTACTGTCATCGGTTGGCAAACCGACCGCTGCCTGGCCGTCCGAGAGCCCATTCCACCAGAGCGATCGCAGCTACCACGGCGTTCCTTTCTGGTGTGCCCCTGCTGGACATATGCAGGGCTGCTACGTGGAGGTCGACGCACACCTTCACGAAGTTCTACTGCGTCGATCGGGATTCCAGGGAGGAGTCCAGGGTCGGCCAAGCAGTGCTGCGCAACCTGTTCGCCTGAGGTGAGCCTAGTGAGGAGGTAAGATGCTTAAT
The DNA here is from genome assembly GCF_040938575.1 of Ambystoma mexicanum. Lineage (NCBI taxonomy): Eukaryota > Metazoa > Chordata > Amphibia > Caudata > Ambystomatidae > Ambystoma > Ambystoma mexicanum. The sequence continues at coordinate 1,142,656,798 of NC_090935.1, read as the reverse complement.
GTTGAGTTTGATGCAATGCTTAATGTTGAGCCTTTGCCACCTCCCGTGGTTGTGCATGTGTGTACTGCTATATATTCTTTATTTATGAGCATGTGAATCCATGCCAGACCCCATGCTGGAGAAGGAACAAGTTACTTACCTGTAACTGTTGTTCTCCAGCATGGGTCTGGCATGGATTCACATGCGAACCCTCCCGCCTACCCCTCTGCGGCTCTTCACTTGGTCATACTGCCACTTCACGTGCTTCCAAATCTGAAGATGGCTGCCAGAGGCGGTGCTTAGGTAGAGGGCAGTCATTGGCTGTGGTCAGTATGACGCAGAGACCAGTGATTGGTTATTACTACGAAAGACAGATCAGAAACGAAACTGATACTGGTTTTTTCTTTACCGAGGATTCCCAGCCTGACGACGGGGAATATTCATGAGCATGTGAATCCATGCCAGACCCATGCTGGAGAACAACAGTTACAGGTAAGTAACTTGTTCCTCATCCTCCGATACATCAACCGAATTGGTACGATGCCTGACTAAGTCGGATTCCCCAAGAAAATGGGAAGAATTTATAAGGAAGATGATGGAGGTCTTTGTGAATGCCCCCTCAAAGAATCCTCAAAAGTGCCAGACCCCGGTCGCTCCGTCAGACGACACAGGGAAGTCAGGAACTACTGTGGTAAAACCCAGTAGTATGGGTAAAACTCGTAAGACTCGAGTCGACGTCCACCCGTCGAAGATTCCTCGAATCGAGTGTTTCCCCTGACACCGTATAAAAAACAAAAGTCGTTGAAACCCTCGACAACTTCATCGATGCCATTGGCGCAACGGCTTCGATATCGAAGCCAAAAGCGTTTTCGACGCCTTTGTCAAAGACATCATCGGTGTTCTCGAAGGTTCCTTTGATTTCTTCGACCCAAACTCATGAACAGGAAAGGAGATTTACCTTTAAGTCTATGGGCCTCATCACGAGTCTGGCGGTAACCCTTAAATGCGGCGGTAGCGCTATTACCACCACGTTTAATGGCCCACCAGAACATGGCTTTGGCGGATTTCACCCACCCCCGCATCAGAGCTGGGGGGAAATCCGTGACAAATTTGCTGATTTTCAGCGCTATTACCGCCGGTGGGAAATCCACCGGCGGTAATAGCGTAAAATTTCCCCATTGGGCCCAATGGAGAATGAGCAATTCCCGAATGGTCCCAATTGCACTAACCGTTCCACCAAACCCGTGATCCGGCGCTAATAGCGCCGGGGGGGTGGCAATAGGGCTAATAGCACCAGCGGTAATACCGCCGATGCTACCGCACAACTCGTGATGAGGCCCTTTGTCTTCTATTTTTGAAGAAAATGGCTTTGAAGAAGAGGAGGTTTCTCCTTTTAGGGTACAATATGGTACTAGAGAGGTCCCAGAAGAATTAATCGATCCAGAATCGAAAATGAGACCTGTGTGATACCCTTCACTCTGCTAGTGGCAGTGATACGTCACCTGAGCTGGAGTTTGCAAAACCTGACCCTGCAGAACATGCAGATTCAGGGTACAGGAGTTTAATTAATATAGTGATGGAATGCATGGGCTGGGGTAGAGCCTCACCCACTTTTGATAAGGATGATATGACTGACATACTTGATCAGGGCCCCCAGAAGGATCCAGTTCTCCCCTTCCATAGGGCACTTCAAAGAACGGTAGAAAAAAACTCTGAAGTTCCTGATACTATTGCTACAGTCAACAGTAATTTTCCTAAGAAGTACAGAACTTCTAGTTCTGATCCTGATTATTAAAGCAAGCATCCCACTCCAGAAAGTCTGGTTATTCAGGCCGCAACCTCCCCAAGACAGACATCATATCCATCTATCCCCCCAGATAGAGAGGATAAGAAGGTGGCTACTTGGGCCCATAAGGGGTTTACTTCGATAAGCATGGCTCTCAAGTCAACTAATGTCACCTGAACCCTGGCCAGGTTCACCCATACCCTGTGGGACTGCATTTTGGCGGCGGCTGAACATATTCGGGAAGGCGAGGAAAGGGAAGGCTTCCTGAATATTGTCAAAGACGGAAAGGAGGCAATGGGGGAATGTTTCCAGTCTGGACTGGATACTGCTGATAGAAAAACTACAGACCTCAAAAGCGGCAGCTAAATCTCTTAGCGCCTCCATGCGACAGCCTCAGAAACCTTATTCGGGCTCATCTTCCTGGAGAGATTGTTCTTTTCGGTACTACTCCTCTTTTGGTAGAGGAAGAGGACAGGCCATTCAAAGAGGTAAGAGAAATGTTGCTCGTGGTGGATGAGGAAAAAGTGCAAAACCAGCCTCAGGAGCGGCATCTTTGCCCTCAGCGGCTCCTGCAGCCGCCTCCAAATCACTCTGAGGCCTTATCACACAAAACCCCGGTGGGAGGTAGAATCTGACAGCATCTGAAAGAATGGCGGGGCATTACTTCATATGCTTGGGCACTGGAGACAGTAGCTCAAGGTTACTGCCTTCCCTTCCTAAAAAGGCCTCAGGACCATCCACCGGGAACCAACTCCGTCCAAATTCCAGATCCGCTCCTGTTGTAGGACATTTTAATCCTGCTTGAGAAAGATGCAATAAAACAGGTACCCGTAGCGGAGAGGAACAAGGGTTGGTACTCCCCTCTACTTTCTCATTCCAAAGAAGGACGGAGGATTGAGACCCATCTTCGACTTAAGAAACTTGAACAAGTTCCTCAGGAAGGACAGGTTCAAGATGGTAACCCTTTTTCAGATCGTTCAGGCTATTCAACTCCAAGACTGGTTGGTATCATTGGACCTTCAGGATGCTTACTTTCATGTGCCAATCCATCCCAAGCACAGAAAGTACCTGAGGTTTGCGGGTGGCAGTTCTCACTTTCAGTTTCGAGTACTGCCATTCGGTCTGACCTCCGCCCGAGGGTTTTCACCAAACTGATGGCTGTTGTGGCAACGAGTCTCAGGAGAGGGGATTCAAGTCTACCCCTACCTGGACGATTGGTTGATCGGAGCGCGTTCTCCCGAACAAGCTCAGGAACATCTGTCGATCACCTGTCACTTCCTTCACAAACTGGGCTTCTCCCTCAATTTCAAGAAGTCTCACATGATACTATCCCAAAAGCACCAGTTTATCGGAGCAGTTTTGGATGCTTCCTCGGGCAAAGCCTCGCCTCCCGAGTTGAGAGCTCTCTACATTCTGCAGATGGTAACAAAGTTCCAGAATGGCCAGCATCTGCCGGCCTTCGATTTTCTGAGGTTGCTCGGCCTCATGGCATCCTGTATTTTTCTGGTGCCAGAAGCCAGATTGAGAATGAGATCCCTTCAATGGGCCCTCAGAACTCAGTGGTCCCAGTTCTCGGGGAGTATTTCGGATCTTCTGCAAGTTCCGAGCGCAGTTGCTCAGGATCTACTATTCAATGACAACTTCCTCAAGGGAGAATCTTTTTGGCAACCATGGCTGGAGATAACAGTAGTAACGGACGCCTCACTCATGGGGTGAGGATCCCATACCAACGATCTGACAATCAGCGGTCGTTGGTCTCCATCGGAGTCCAAACTACACATCAACCTATTGGAGCTGAGGGCAATCAGTCTAGCACTGAAGGCCTTCCTGCCCTCTATACAGGGAAGGAATGTCCTGATGACGGACAACGGGGTGGCCATGAACAACCTCAACAAGAGGAGGGGTAGGGTCACTACCACTGAGCATAGAGGCAATGCAGCTCTGGTTCTGGGCAATACGAGAAGGAATCTCTCAATTGGCAGTTCACCTAGCCGGAGAGCAGAACACGGCGGTAGACGCTCTGAGCAGGCAGAGCAGTCTCCCACGAGTGGGAGCTAGCTCAGGAAGTCCTTCTGGAGATCTTCGCCCTTTGGGGTAACCCCTCAAGTGGATCTGTTCGCAACCACGGTAAACCGGAAGGGCGAACAGTACTGCTCAAGGGAACTTCCTCTAAGAGGAGCTTGAGGAGACGCGTTCGTGGTGGACTGGAAGTTTCCACTTCTATACGCGTTTCCTCCAGTCCCTGTGATTCCTCAAGTAATCAGGAGGTTGAGAAAGTTTTAGGAAAACCATGATCCTAATTGCCCCGGATTGGGCCAGGGGACGTGGTACCTGGACCTTCTGGACATGTCCATCTGCCTTCCAATACGTCTTCCGCAAAGAGAGGATCTTCTCTTGCAAGCGGAAGGTCGGGTTCTCCATCCAGAGGTCAAGACATTCAACCTTCACGCGTGGTTTCTGAGAGGTTGCGATACAAGTATTGGGATCTTCCGGGTGACGTAATGGAGATTTTGCTTTCGGCCAGAAGGCCAGCAACAAAATCCTTGTACCGGTTTCGTTGGAACAAATTCAGTTACTGGTGCAAAGATAAGTATGTGGACCCTTTTCATTGTGGCACCCCAATGGTGCTCTCTTTCCTAATGCATCTAGCTAACCTGGGGCTCCAGATCGGAACAATTAAAGGATATCTATCTGCGCTGTCCATTTTCAAGCGCTCCTCGGAAGAGGTTTCTTACTTCAAAATTCCATTGATAATTCAGTTCCTGAAAGGGCTTACTAATGTATACCATCCAGTCCCCTTTCATGTCCCAACTTGGGATTTAAATCTAGTACTTACGTTTCTAACTTGTATACCTTTTGAGCCTCTGCACTCCTGTCCCTTGAGGCTTCTAACATTGAAGACTGTCCTTCTTGTGGCCTTAACATCATGCTGCAGGGTTAGTGAACTACAGGCTCTCTCATATAAGCCCCCATATACTATTTTTACAGGGTCTTAAGGTTAAACCATCTTTCTTACCAAAAGTAGTTTCTGACTTCCACTTGTCACAAAAAATCATATTAACAACATTCTGTCCTCCTCCTCATTTGGGCAAAGAAGAGGAGGGACTGCATAGACTGGACCCCAAAAGGGCTCTGAGGTTTTACATTTCAAGAATGTCAAAATTATGTCAAGATGAGCAACTTTTTGTGGGTTATACAGGTCATAAATTAGGATTAGCGGTGACAAAACAAACTATGTCCCGCTGGATCATTCTGGCTATAATTGAGTGCTACCGTTTGGCGGGAAAAGACCCACCGGATGGGCTGCGAGCCCATTCACTAGGGGGATGGCTACTTCTTTGGCTCTGAAGAGGGGAGTCCCTGCAGCAGATATTTGTTCAGATGCAACATGGGCATCAATGCATACCTTCATCAAGCATTATTGCTTAGATGCCTCTTCCTCCAATGAGGGTTTATTTGCCAAGCCGATACTTCATTCTGTCCATGAGAACAATAACTAGTACTCCCACCTCCAAAATAACCTCTGCTATGGGAGTCTATCATAAAATGAGGAATACGTGGGAGGACACAATCCATTCAAAGAACAAGTTACTTACCAACTGTAACGTTCTTTCGACTGGATGTTTCGCCCACGTATTCCTCATCGGCCCTCCCACCCTACCCCACAGTACAGTTTACGTTTCGTACACTTTCCTCTCACGAAGAGTCTATCCGTCATGACGCACGGCTGGGTGTTCCTCGAATATTTCCTCGAAAAAACAGAACTGAGGCCAATGGGTGCGGCACAAGCTATTTATACTGATGATGACGTTGGTACGGAGCCCGTCGAGGGACATCGACGTCACGACCTCGTGCACAGTGCCCTCTGCCGAGAATGTTTTTTTTCTGGCAGGATACGAATATCATAAAATGAGCAATACGTGGGAGGAACATCCAGTCAAAAGGAGGTTACAGTTGGTAAGTAACTTGTTCACCTAGATCCACCCCAGTCACTAGGACACAGGTCATCATGCCTACACTTCCAAGTTTGATTCCTGCAGCATAGCTATTTTGGAGCCCAATCAATTAAGATAGGCTGCTAGCTTTATGGCTTTCATGGGATTATTAAACCCCTGCACTTCCAGCTGACCATTCACAGAGACTCTAGCACCCACCATGCACACAACAAAGACAGAGATACCCAAGTCAATCACCTACTGCCCAACATGGTTTCAATCCTCATGTGAAGGAACATTATCTTGCCCCAGTGCTCTCTCATAAACAGACTTGTGTGTTTGTAAACATTAACAACTCCTTCCCCCTCCCACTCATAATAAAGGACCACACCACCAACATGCTTTAAAGCACCGTACCTAAACAATGGAGAAAAAAAATAACCCTCTCCTGAAAGTAATGACAGAATGGCAGCTGCCTGGAGACTCCAGCCGCAGAGATTCCACACTTAAGGGAGAAGGGTGCTTTGTAATAAATGGGTGAGGGAGATTTGCTGGATGAGTGGGAAGAGGTGGGCACCACCTTTAATTTTATTATGAATTTCTTTAATTGATTAGGTACTCGCACTTCAGGAGCAGCCGGACTGATATAGGGTCCTATGACACCAGGACCCTGTGTCCACACAGTATACAAAATGAAGTTGGATAGTTCTATCCAGCTAAGTCTGGCGCTCTCCTTGAGGCTCGTAATGAGCTTTGACAGTTCTGTCTAAAGTAATTAGATTCTAATAGCTTCTTTGGTTGTACTCAAACTAAATTAGAGCTGAGATTTTTGGTTAACAGTCAAGAAAGATATTTAGTCTTTGCAAAATTATTGAAAAACCAAGAAGATTTATTATTCAAAGAAGCAAAATGGTAGGATTGGTGTGCAGTTAATTTAATGCCAATGTATTTCGGAGTATAACTCCTTCTTCAGGGCGTCAACTACGTCTTACTATTCAAAGTATATGTAAAAGAATATGTAATAGAACATACCAGGAACAAAATAAATTACATTACACACAGTGCGTTTAAACCATAGTTGTTTGAGATTAACGTATGCATAATGAGCCATCATGTGAAATATAAGAGACAATTGTTAATGGTAAATACATTCATACATACCCAATGTGAGCGTGTGTCCAAATACGTGGAGTTGTAAAGAGAAAAAAGAAAAATGAAAGCGGACAAAAACTGGGGTTGGTATTGAGCAATATAGACCAATGTAAATAACAGTACTTTGTGCACTGAATGTAACATCTGTACAATTATCCAAAATACCTTAATATATCTTCGTTACGTTTCAAATTGCTTCCGTATGCAACTGTCTTTCTCAAGTGGCTATGCTGTGGGAAATCAAGTATTTTGAACATATTATAGTCGTGGCAAGCAAAGTAGCTGCAGATAGCAGCAAATACATTCAGTAATAAAATTAGAAGCTTACTGATGCGTACTTGAAATCGTGTCACTAGAAGAAAGCTTGTTAGTGTGTACATGCGCCGTGTTCGTGGGAATTATATTGTTGTGTTTAGTTCTCATGGCAACCCTACGTGGCGTCACGGGGCGGCAGCTAACGTGCCGACGATCCGACGACACGCGTCCCTTATCCCCATGGAGACAGGGGGACGGGGCGGGCAGGGCGCTTGAGTAGTCTTACAAACGACTAAATGTTAAGAGTGTGGTAAGGTACTGGAACTTTTAATGTATATAGTGAAAGTACGAAAAAAGGAAATAGAAAGATGGGAAAGGGGGAAAGAAGAGCAAGTGTAACTATGTCAGACCGCAGGGTGCGGTAGTGAAGTACTAATGCAGGTGTTCTGTCTCAAAGGCCTGTTAATTGAATAACGAGCGATGCTCGCATCTTGTTAAGTGTATTATCCTGTGAGGTAGATAAATACGTGTGCCCAAACCCAATCATGCAACGTTAATCGTGCAATGATTCGAAATATGAAAATCTCACTGTGTGTGAAGTGAAAAGGCGTTTTGCAAACCACTCGTATGCAATGTCAAAAAAATAGAAATAATGTATAAATACGTTCGATTGCTGACACAAATGAAAAGATTTGCATGATGCCTAATGTCGTGTATGAGATGGTGTAGAATACAGTGAAAAGGGGAACCTAATGTGTATGCAGTACATTCTTGGTGCCCATGTTGATTATAAACAATCGTATCTGTGTTGGACATTCATGTTTATATTACAATCCTCGGGGAGTCAAAGTCCCCAAATGTTCGATCCAGAATCATTCCCTTCCATCAAGTCTGTTCTGGATGTTTTCATGTGGCTCATTTTTGTGAACAACTTCCAGTATAAGAAAACGGATTTGCGCCAAATTGTGTCTCTTGTTTAGCCAATGCCAGCTGAGTTCATGTTTTTGTTGCGTATGCATGATCGATGTTCGTTCCAACGAAGTTTGGCTTTCCTTTGTGCCTGTCCAACATAATATTGTACGCATGGACATTTGATTACATAGATAACATTGGGTGTGTCACATGTAGCAAAAGATTTCAACATACTTTTTTTAACAGTGTAGGGATGATTGATTTTATTTCCTTTCTGTACATAACTACAGTTACTGCACTGTAGGTAAGGGAAGGTTGTATTACGTTTGGTGTCCACCTATTTTCTGGGCGGGCGTGTCTGTACTAAACGATCTCTAAAGTTTCTACTGCCTTTGTATGCAAACGTAGGTTGTTCCTTGAATAATTCTTCGGTTCTCTGGTCACAAGACAATACCTGCCAGTGTTTCTTGATTATTGATTTTATACGACTGCTTTGTGTAGAGAATCTTGTGACGAACACCAGTGGTGGTTCTGTTTTGGATTTTCTTGATACTGTTAATAACTCCTCCCTGTTTTTTTAGTTCCACTTTTTGCTTTGCCTCTGTGATTTCCTCTTGTTTGTACCCTCGTCTGGTGAATTTTTCGCTCATCTTCCGTAGTTCATTGTTGTAATCCGTTGGGTCACTGATAATACGTTTGACTCTTAGTATTTGGCTGTGTTTCAAGTTTTTTTATCAGACTAGGTTGGTGGAAACTGAGTCTGTGAAGTAAATTGTTCCGATCTGTTATTTTGGTGTAGATATTGGTTTTGTAATGCTTTTCCATGGATTGTATATTCACATCAAGAAAGTGTATGTTTCTGTTGGAGTGTTCATGAGTGAATTGGATTCTTGTATCGATCGTGTTCAAGTACGTGAAGAACTAACTCTCTGAGGTTTTCCTCTCTGTCTGTCCAGATTCCAAAAACTTCATCAATATTACGTATCCAAATTGCCAAACATGGTTTCATGTTTGATTATTTAGTATGTGGTCTGTTTCAAATTTTCAAATTTGTACATGAAAGTATTCACATATGAAGGTGCCAAGGTGGTGCCCACGGCAGTCCATGTGATTTGCATGTAGAATTGTTTTTTGTATTTAAAATAAGAGTTTGCTGATATGAAGCGAAGTAGATTGATGATGAACTCTTTGTTTGCTTCAATGTTTCCTGTATTGAACAGTAGCCATTCAATTGCTGCAATCCCTAGATCATGTGGCATTGATGTGTATAAGTTCTTGACATCGACTGTGAATAAAATGTGTGACGGTGAATGTGGTACTGTGCCTGAAGAAAGTGTGTCATGTTCTTGATATAAGTGGACGTCTTCTGCATCAGGGGTTGTAAAAAATAATCAATATATTTCCCAATCTGTTGTAATATGCTGTTAATTCGGCCACTATTGGTCTCCATGGTGTGTTGCTGAGATCTTTGTGTTACTTTGGTAACATGTGGAGATTTGGGATGCAAGGTTTCTTGTTCATTAGAAATTTGTGTGTGTGTGATTAATCCATGCTTTCTCTTCCACTTCATCTAGTATGGTTTTCAAACTTTGTTTGATCTTCATTGTCGGGTCAGTGTCTAGTACCTTGTATGTGCTGGTATCCGCAAATTGTCTTCTGCATTCTTTGTCATAATCCTCGGAATTGAGTATGACCAATGCACCACCTTTGTCAGCTGGTCTAATCGTTATTGATTCATCACTGTATAGGTCTTTCAGTACTCCTAGTTCGTGAGGTTTAAGATTCTTGTGTTTTGTACTCCTGAAATGTATCTTTTCTAATTCTTTCAAAACTTGCTTTTCAAAGATTTCAACTGCTGGTATAATGATCGGCTTTATGAATTTACTCTTATTTTTGAATTCTTTGTAAGGTACCTCATCTGTGGGGTTGGGTTGTTCTTCTACTTCATTGAAAAATGTCTTAAGCTTCATTTTTCTAATTAGTTTGTAAAGTTCCACTTTAGTATCAAACAATGAGGTGTCAAATGTCGGGACAAAACGTAACCCTTTTTGGAGTGTCTCTGTTTCAGCGAAAGAAAGAATTCTAGAAGATTCATTTACTACTAGGTTCTTTTCTGTTGGAGTCGTGTTTGCGGCCCTCCCCGACCTTTTTCTTTTCCCCCTGCGGGTTCTTTTACTCCTCTTCCTAAAAAAGTGATTCCTGATGTATCTGCTCTGGCTGGTGTTGGTTCAGAGGTTCCTGTTTGTTGGCTACCTCCTACTGTGGGAGTCTCACCAGTTGCTTCAGATTCAGAACTGGATGTATTACTTGAGTTAGTCTGTCTAGGTCTTCTCACTGTGGGTGCATACTTGTCCATCCAGGAACAAACCTCGTCGTTGATGTAGTCATACGTGTCTCTCTTGAATTTTCTGATTTTTTTTTATTCTCCAGTTCAGATTTGTAATCTGTCAGCTTTGTATTGATATCCTCCAATATCTCTTCTATGTCTTTTTTTCAGTTTGAATGCGTTAGCCAATTCTTTCTCAAGTTCCTTAATTTCTGTGTCAATTGTTTGTAGATTGATAGTAAGCTCTTGAATTGTTAGTAAGATCAAATCTAATGAGCATCTATTCAGGATTGCTTCCCACTTTCGTAAAAAATCTTTATTCTCTTTGCATAGCGTGGGGCGGAGTTGGATATGTAACCCTCTTGGTATCCTTTGGTTCTTGTAATATCTTCCTAGAGGGATTGCATGCAGTTTGATTTATTTCCTTCCTGATCATGTACTCCAGTTGCTTTATCCTTTTAGATGGATCCTGGTTGGTTGTTGTGTTTTCACCAATTGGTCCTAATATTTTGTTTGCTTCCTCGGTTGTAAAACCCAGTGTTTCTGCTCTCTTGGTAGTGAGTAATTCAATATCTTCGAAAGACATATTGTGGTGTCCCTAATGATAGGGTGTTCCCTATCATTAGGGTTAAACTCAATTCCTTGTATGGGTACAATGAGTAAGTATTGTTGATTCGTGTTCAATTGGTGTGCCTCCACCTCAGTGGTGTCGAATGACAGAACAGGACTGGGTGAGTGGGAAGAGGTGGGCACCACCTTTAATTTTTTATGAATTTCTTTAATTGATTAGGTAATCACACTTCAGGAGCAGCCGGACTGATATAGGGTCCTATGACACCTGGACCCTGTGTCCACACAGTATACAAAATGAAGTTGGATAGTTCTATCCAGCTAAGTCTGGCGCTCTCCTTGAGGCTCGTAATGAGCTTTGACAGTTCTGTCTAAAGTAATTAGATTCTAATAGCTTCTTTGGTTTTACTCAAACTAAATTAGAGCTGAGATTTTTCTTAACAGTCAATAAAGATATTTAGTCTTTGCGGAATTATTGAAAAACCAAGAAGGTTTATTATTCAAAGAAGCAAAATGGTAGGATTGGTGCGTAGTTAATTTAATGCCAATGCATTGCGGAGTACAACTCCATCTTCAGTGCGTCAACTACGTCTTACTATTCTAAGTATATGTAAAAGAATATGTAAAAGAACATACAAGGAACAAAATAAATTACATTACACACAGTGCGTTTAAACCATAGTTGTTTGGAGATTAACGTATGCATAATGAGCCATCATGTGAAATATAAGAGACAATTGTTAATGGTGAATACATTCATACATACCCAATGTGAGCGTGTGTCCAAATACGTGGAGTTGTAAAGATAAAAAAGAAAGCAGAGAAAAAGTGGGGTTGGTATTGATCAATATAGACCAATGTAAATAACAGTACTTTGTGAACTGCATGTAACATCTGTACAATTATCCAAAATACCTTAATACAACTTCGTTAGGTTGCAAATTGCTTCCAATATGCTCCAATCATACTGAACGGAGCATATCCGATTCAGAACATGGACCTCTGCTACTGAGGCCTGGAGGGGGCCCGGGCATTGGAGGGAAAAGTATGCCAGTGGACAGTCTACAGTGCCAAGAGGCCACACAGAGGTCCAGGAAGAGTACAGCAGCAAAGCCTTTGCCATCTTCTAACATTCCATGGTCCTGTAAAACAAGGCTGAGCACAGTCTATGATGTAAAATCTACTTGATTGGGGTTTAGTTGGCAATTCTTCGCGAAGAAAGCTTACAGCGGGTTGATGACCATTTCCTACAGATGTTTTGTGAAGGAAGTCTGGTCAGAGACGCGCCTTTCGTTTTTAGAATTGGCCAGTTTGATTGAGGATGCCTTGATGATTGGTGTCACTGCTGGCCATTTGAATGATAATGTTCACTCCAGTGTTGATGTGGCCCTTTTGTGGGTATAGTAGGTGGTTGCTGAGTGTGAGATTGAAACTACTTAATGACTGTGACTAAGAATGCATTCTTACCCATGAGGACGAGTGTTACGTGGTTGACGGTAATGGGTGAAAGTTAAGGGAAGAACCTAACTGGCACAGAATCAGATGCCCTTCTGTCCCCACTTCTCATGTCGGTGCCCATATTAAAGAACCATCTTTAAAGCAACATTTGATAATCATGACATCCTTTGTTTTCACAATGGGCATATAACATATTTAAAAAAACTAGAAAGCAGTGCAGATTACTGTTGTGCTTAGAAACAACGGACCTTATTCAGAAATAATTGATTAGCACTGAAGCAACTCAAGAGTTGCCCTCGACATATCAAATATCTTCCTGCTACCTTAAACCTTATTCAAAAAGCCAAACACTGGAGTAAATGTGGAGTTTACTGGAGTGTCTTTGAGATGCCAGTGTGGAACAGCGATCTACAACGATGTACTCAAGAACATCTCAGAGATGCTTATTGCATCTCTGGATATGCTCTAGTTTTAAACTTTGTGAATGAGGTATGAGGTAGTCGGGCAAATCTGACATGGTCCGGCAAATCTCTGGATATGCTCTAGTTTTAGGCTTTGTGGATGAGGTTTGATGTAGTAGGGCCAATCTCAGAATATGCTCTAGTTTTAGGCTTTGTGGATGAGATATGAGGTAGTCGGGCAAATCTCCAGATATGCTCTAGTTTTAGGCTTCGTGGATGAGGTATGAGGTAGCCGGGCAAATCTCTGAATATGCTCTAGTTTTAGACTTTGTGGATGAGGTAGTCGGACAAATTTGAGATGCTCGGGCAAATCTTTGGTATGCTCTAGTTTTAGGCTTTGTGGATGAGGTATGAGGTAGTCGGGCAAATCTCTGAATATGCTCTAGTGTTAGACTTTGTAGATGAGGTATGAGGTAGTCGGGCAAATCTCTAGATATGCTCAAGTGTTAGGCTTTGTGGATGAGGTATGAGGTAGTCTGGCAAATCTGAGCTGCTCGGGCAAATCTCCGGATTTGCTCTAGTTTTAGGCTTTGTGGATGAGGGATGAGGTAGTCGGCCAAATCGGAAATGCTCAGGCAATCTCTGGCTATGCTCTACTTTTAGGCTTTGCTACTGAGGTATGAGGTGGTCTGGAACATCTGAGATACTCAGGACATCTTCTGAGTTGCTCCAGTGCTTTGATGGACAGCGTCAACAACTTTTAAACTCATTTAGCATTGCTCTCTAAAGTGAAAACTCACTTCACTTTGATCTAAGAAAAGAAAAAAATATTTCGAATGGATTGTGTCCTCCCAAGTATCCCTCATCTTGTGATATTCGTATTCGCCAGCTTCACTGCTTTTTTCCGAAGCAGCGAAGCTGGTGAATACGAATATCACAAGATGAGGAATACAAGATGAGGAATACGTGGGAGGAACATCCAGTCGAAAGAACGTTACAGTTGGTAAGTAACTTGTTCTTCGAATGGATTGTGTCCTCCCAAGTATTCCTCATCTTGTGATATTCATATTTGCAAGCTTCGCTGCTTCGGACAAAAGCAGCGAAGCTGGCGAATACGAATATCACAAGATGAATTCATGGGCGGAACATCCAGTCGAAAGAACGTTACAGTTGGTAAGTAACTTGTTCTTCTCCAAAAAAGCCCAAATCAGCTTTAAATACATGCTTTAAAAGGGTACAGGCCTAAATGGGAAAACTTTCCTAACAACAGGAAACACGGGGGTTATGTCTCACTTTTATAACTGGAGCACTGCACTGATTTTTTGTTTATAGAAAAAAGTGGGGGTGGGGGGAACATGCCATCTGCACCCAAGAGTGTGAAACAGCAAACACAAGTGCCATAATGATTTGTTTGGCAAAATTAGCTTAAAAAATGATTCAGTGTAAAAACTTAGTGCCAAAGCAAAAGAAACTGAAAGATTTGCAGACACTGAGCTGCGCCCTATCGTTGCCACGTCCAGTGCCCAGCTTGGTCCTTCCCAGATCCTGTTGCACAGGCAAACGCCTGGCCTTGTTACCAGAAGTTCGCCAAGTGATGAGGATTATCTTGAGTGCCCACAAAGTAGTAGTCGATTATGCGCTTTCAAGCATCTTTTCTTCTTGGCACTTAGAACAAGGGATGAAAGTTAAAGATATGAATGGGGATCTTTATTCCACCTGATTATCCACAATGGATTCGCTCATGCTTCTCCAGCGCCGCTCCAATCCTTTGGATAATCAGAGAGCCAGCTGACAAAACTTATGTAATTAGACTCACAGAGCTGGGTAAAATAACCCTTTGTTAGAGAATATGCCTGAGGTCCATGCAAGACGCCTTTTGTTTTATATATATATATGGCGTGTTTGTGCAAAATAGTGGAAGCCTGTGTGTGTCGTGAGGAGGGAGTCAACAGAAAAGGGAAGGCTTTTGTAGTTTTGCTTGCGTTTTAATTAGCTGAAATGTTCATCAGGCATTTAACATCACAAACCATTTCAAATATTCCCAGGGTGATAGCGTATTTTTATAACGAAAATTGATCATCACATTTTAGGAAAGGGTCAGAAGTGATTGAAACGCTGAAGAGTTTTGAAGTTTGTAAAACTATCCATTTTCCACACGTGGAGTAGGCACACATGAGTCTGATTGGTGTTGGCGGCAACTGAACACTTGCTAATGGAAAGATACCTCCATAAGATTGCCTCGGTAATATGCCAACGCTTCCCTGGTTCTGAGCTGCAAAGGTCCTGGCTTATTCACAGTTAGAAACCCTATACTCACATGTTGAATACTGCCGTGTATTCGGCAGCGCAATTGCCGAGGTGGATCAAAGCAGATGCGCAAAACAAAGTCACTTTCATCATCAGCAAAACATTAATTACGGATAAGAAAAAGCTAGTTTGACGAATAATGAACTGCAAACATCATTCCTAGATACCAATGACTTCGTCATCCTCCCTTGGCAAAAATTGTGTGGGGGGAAAGAGGTAAGCCATCACAGGCCATTTAGAACATAAAAATAAAGCTGGGGTCTGAAACCCAGATCCCCCCACCGTCTACACCCCTCTGTGCGCCTGCATCCTTAACAGGCCAGTACCAGCCACCGAGCGGCAGGAGGTCCACTTCACCGCCAGGCACTGATTCCCAATACGCTGCTGAAGGCACATGTAATTGATTTGATTTTGTTTTATTGCATAGCGCTTGCATGGCAACGAGTATCACAGCACTTCAAGGCAATAGAAAACAAAAGGGCAACAAGAGAAGTTACTTAAAGAGGATTGTCTTCAGACATGTCCAACAGGCCAGAAGATGGGCGATCTTGGGAGCTCATTCCGGTGGAGCGCTCCAAAGTGTGGTTATCTGGAGCGGGAAGGAGCGACCCAGTGCCCTTTTCTGTTTAAAACGAGGCACAGAGAGCAGCCATGTGTCTCTAGCAATTAAGCAATGATTGGGAAATAGAATTTAGAATGATCAGAAACAGGTCACAGAATTGAGTAGTTTACGAACGCATAAAAACAAGATATACCCATCACTGCAAAGAATATAATGATAGGAACAACTACTAAAATAGATGTGCTAAATGATATTGCAGTTCAGCTAAACCAAACTAGGAACACCATAAATCACAACACAGAGAGAGAAGGTGAATTCACCATGAAAGCAAGCTGTAGATATCTTCAAGGATGCTAAGAACAAAGAGGATGAGTTTTGGGTCTCCTTTCTCGACTTGGTTGCAGGCTACAGTGAGCCAGAGCAAACAACAACAAACAGAAATGGGACAGAAAACACCATCCTCTTATTAAGTGGAAAATCTTGCTTAATTGTGACAAGTTTATGCTTACAATTCACTGCTTACCTGACACAAATTGCTTTACAGACTAACCTACGCAACCTTTTACATACACCAGTAACTAAATCTGCCCCCTCCCCTACTCCCTCCTTCTCCCTGCAACCCACCTCCATTCACATTCCAACTTTGCTTAATGCACTCGCCCTTCCAAGAAACCCCTTCAGAGATGCTGCATTCTCCTATTCCTAAACTCCACAGCCCCCAGACTGTACGCACTAGATAGCCACTCCAGCCATAAATAAATAAATAAGCCCTCCTGAACACAAACGCAACCAAAGCCCCAACAGCCTATGCACTTCGCTACAACTGCTAACCGAAATTCCTGTGCTCTCGGACCCCCAATGCACATGCCCCAACCCTCCACCAGGGACAAAACATCTTTCTTCTGCCCTCCTGCTAAGCTACAAAGCAGGCTGTCTGTCACACCACCAACACAGAAACGCCAAATATTGGCCCTTGTTTTACTCCCTCCCACTAACCACTCCGAATCCCCTGTCGCCACAGGTTGGCTGAAACACTCACCAAAATAACCCTGGTGGGGAGACTCAGCCTTCATCCCTGCCACCTCCTGGTACTCCCCTAGAGCAAGATGGTACTTAAAATATCGCCAACCTATTATTATTGCTTTAATGTGACAGATCTAAGCTTACAATTCACTGCTAATCTGGCTCAAAATAGCCTTACGGACTAACCTAAACAACTTTTAACATAAACCAGTACGTTTAAATGTTGTCTTTCTCACCTACTGCCTCCCGCTTGTAACCATCCCCATTCGAGGTCTAACCATTTATTCCACTCCCCATTGTAAGGAATTCCTTCAGAGATCCTACTTCCTCCTACTCCTAACACCACTCTGACTGTAAACACCTACAACTACTAATCGAAATTCCTGGGCACCCAGATCCCAGAATTCGCACGCATCCTAAGACATAAACCATCTCCCTTGTGCCGACTGCAAAGCACCCAAACTAGGCTTCCTGCCACACCTGCAACAATAAAACATTTACAGTTCATAAAGTCCATTCATACGTAGGCTTGCCAAGAAAATCAAGCCCCGCCCACTTCATTTGGTCTCTCTTTTCTCCAGCATTGGATCTTTCATTGATTCACATGCTGTGAATATTCCCCGTCATCAGGCTGGAAACCTCGGTCACTTTAACCTAGCGTTTTTCTATGGAAAACTTCGACACTTTAGTGTCCTATCAACATCCTTTTTGGGTGCTTTAGTCTCCACAAATAGGACGTAGGCTAGAAATAGCCCCACCCCTGCGGCTTCCCTTCAGATTTCAACTGTCTCCAAACTGTTGGGATCACCTTGCGTTTGTTGTGTTTTTTGCACGTGCGTGGGCTCTTTGTGTATTGAGATGGCTTCTGGGGCTCCGAAGAAGTCTCTGCTTCGGCCCTATGTGGCTTGTGGGTTGAAGAAAGTGTATGAAGGTGACGGGCATATGGATTGCCTCTACTGCCTTTACCCTCATCACTCGGCTAACTCTTGTCTGATCTGTAGAGGGTTTTCGCAAAAGACTCTTAAGGACCGCAATCAGCGGTTGTTTTTTTTTGGCTTAATGAAGGCACCTACCCGGCCTCTGAGGTGGGGTCGGTCCGGAGCCTGTCCTCAGAGCGGCCTGTGCAGTGGGCAGAACATCGCTGGGCGGCGGCGGCCGAGCCTCCGGCTAAGAAACCTTGTCCTGCTCCTGTGTCGGAGGTGGGGAAGAGCGGTAGATCCTCTTCGAGTAAGCAGCTGTCAAAGGGGGCTTCTTTGTCCAAGCATGGTCGGTCGGACCATTCCCGAGGGTCTCGTGGTAGGCCCGAGAAGTCGGCGTCGCAGGAGAAGGCCAAGAAGGACTTATCGTTGAAGCACTCCTCTTCGGGGGACCGTCACAGGTCGTCCTCTAGCAGGGAGTCCTCTAATAACCGGTCCAGCGCTGCCAGGGTGGCCGGGTCGCCTGCAAAATCTACACCGCAGGTGGCGGTTCCAACAACGTTCTCGTCGACGGGGGTTCCGTCGTCGACGGTTGTGTCATTGGCTACGGCGACGGCGGTGTTGGATAAAGGCCTGATGCTTTTCTCGTCATCGAGGATGGACAAGGACGGTTTGTTGCCGACAAGTGGGGCTTGGCAGTTGTTCGCTTTTCACTCGCTTCTGCCTGACATCATTCTACATCAGGACACGGTAGCTTTTTCGGTGTCCTCGAAGGTGGATGACGACCGCGAGCCGGTGTTGGGCCCGTCGGCCTTGGGACTGCAGAGTGTTGGACCGTCGATGTCGGGTGTGGTTGCTGGTCCTACTAGTTACCCACTGCTGAACTCACAGTCTATGCTGTCGCCCCAGGATTTGTCCACGCTGCAATCATTGTTAGGCCAGCTGGATGCAAGGTTGCCTCAGCTGAGTGGGGTCCCGGTAGGACCGGTCATGGATGCTGCTGGTGTTCGGCCGCGTTCGTCTGCCATGGCTGGGTTGCCGGTGCCGCGGCTGGTGAGTGAAGATTGTCCACGTTTGGTCCCTGAGGAGGGTGAACTGCCGGAATCGGAGTTGGATAGTGTGCCTAGGGATACCATGTCTACTGGTTCATCGTCGCCAACGAGGGACGATGCATGGGATGCGGACAGGGAGGTGGAACAGCCTACGGGTCCAGTGCAGCCTTCCCTGTCCGATAATGTCGGGGCGTTCCACGCCATGATTGCGAAGGCGTGTGTGGAATTTGGGCTAAAACCTGAAGAAGAACGGAAGGAGTGTTTCCTGTTCGATCGCATGAGCAAGAGATGGAAAGCGGTATTCTCCGTGCCTATTCTGGAGCACGTGTGGCAGGAGGGCCTGCGCATGATGCGGCATCCCTTTTCGGAACCGTCTGTCAAAGGGAGACTGGAGAAAAAGTTCTTCAAGGCCCCGGACTCTACCCCGAAGTGCTTAGTGTCGCAGCCAACTCCTGAGTCTGTGGTGTCGGCGGCAGCCAGCCGTAAAGCCCGGAGTCAGCACAAGTGTGTTACTCCTCCGGACAGTAAAGCCAGGAGACAGGATGCCTTCGGGAAGAAGGTTTTGACTGTTGGGGTGACGACGGTGAAAGCGGCCAATTCCTTAGCGATCATAGCACGCTATGATCGTGAGAAGTGGTATCGGCTAGCACCTATTTTGGAACATAATGCCGGAGGAGCACCGCAAGACCGCCATGTTTTTGGTGCGTGAAGGGGGGGAAGCTTCCAATCACAGTATTAATATTGCCGTTGACCTAGCGGAGTCCAGCTTAAAGTAGATTAACAATGGGGTAGTGCTGCGTCGCGAAGCCTGGCTTAAGTGCACAGACTTTCGACCGGAGGTGTGTTATAAGGTTCTCAACATGCCCTGTGAGGAGGAGCAGTTGTTTGGCAAGAAAATTGATGAGGCTCTCAAAGGTATGAAGGAAGACACTGAGACTGCTAAGTCATTGGGGGCTTTGCAGAGTGGGCGCTCTTTTTGCTTCTTTCGACCATTCCGGGGGGCTTTCGGTAATACCCAGTTTGCGTCTACCAGAGACCAGGGTTACGGGCGGTTAGGGGTATCGGAGATCGGCGCAGAAGAGTCGAGACTTTCAGGCCCAGCGGAAGAAGGGTGTGCAGCCCTCCACCTCTAAGGGGAGGCAGGCTAAACCCCAACAATGACTGCCTTCAGGACAATCAACTGGGGGGCAGGGTGACGATGCACGTGGACTAGTGGTGCAAGATTATTTCGGACCGATGGGTGGTGGACACGGTGCGTCTGGGCCACTCACTGGAGTTCAAGTGTTCCCCGGTTTCCATTCCTCCAGTGTATGCTTTGCAACCTCACCTTCCCATCCTACGGCAGGAGGTAGTTTTTATGCTACAGAAAGGGGCCATAGAATTGGTTCCGGTGGCAGAGAGAGGGCAAGGGGTCTATTCCTGCTACTTTGTAGTGAAGAAACGTAACGGCAAGTTACGACCCATACTGGATCTTTGGGTGTTGAACAAGACTCTGCAACGCCTGAAGTTCAAGATGCTCACTCTTCAGGAAGTTATCTGCTTGGTACAGCCGAATGAGTTTCTGGCGTCTTTGCATTTACAGAACGCATACTTCCACATTCCCATGCGCCGACAGCACTGCAAGTTTCTGCGATTTGTCGTAGGAGAAGATCATTACTGGTTTCGGGTACTCCCGTTCTGGTTAAAGTCGTCCCCCAGGACGTTAACCAAATGTTTGGCGCCAGTGGCAGCTTGGCTCCGACGGGAGGGTCATCGCGTATACCCGTACCTGGACGACTGGCTGGTGCGAGGCTCGTCACCAGGGGAGGCACAGGAAAGTCTCAGTGCTACCATGCAGCTGTTGCAACGGCTAGGCTTTGCCATAAACTTCAAGAAATCCATTCTGTCGCCTTCCAAGGACTTGGTGTTTCTGGGGGCAGAGTTTCAGACGCATCTGGGACTTGCGAAGTCCTCGGGCGTGAGGGTCATGAAGCTCCTGCAAAGGGCCGCAGAGTGGAAGATCGGCACAAGGGTGTCGGTCCAGACCTACATGTCGCTGCTGGGGGCCATGGCGTCCTGCATTCTGCTGTTGCCACAACTGTTGTCTCTTCATAAGGCCTGTGCAAGAGTTCCTTGTGGACCAATGGGCTCAGAGTCGTGGCTCTTGGTCGGACAAATTGGTGATTGGCGGCGCTCTGGTGGAAGCTCTTCACTGGTGGCAGTGCTCGGACAATGTGGTTCGGGGCCTGACGTTGCTGGAACCGGAGTTCCAATTTACGATTGTGGTGGATGCCTCTCAGATGGGGTGGGGGGCGCATCTCGGCGGCTCCAAAGTCCAAGGCCTGTGGTCTCGGGTGGAGGCTCGGTTCCACATAAATGTCCTTGAGTTGAGAGCGGTTCATTGGGTCCTCAAATTGTTTCTACCGTGTATACGCGGTTCGGTGGTGAGGCTGTTGACAGACAATACCACCACAATGTTTTATCTCAGGAAGCAGGGGGGGCACGCATTCCAGGGTGCTGTCGAAGGAAGAACAGGAACTTTGGCATTGGGCTCTGTTGCACGACATTGGCATTGTGGCTTTTCATCTGCCGGGAGTGTTGAATGTACATGCAGGTGCGCTCAGCAGGGGTGTAGGTCAGCTGCAAGAATGGCAGCTGAAGGAGCAACAGGTGTCCATGATCTTCCGGAAGTGGGGACGCCCTCCGTTGGCTCTCTTTGCAACGATGGAGAACAAACAGTGCAGGGAGTTCGCCAGCAGGTGGGCTCACCCGGAGTCTCTGGGGGATGTGTTCCCGTGGAGGGGCCGGTTCGCGTATGCCTTTCCTCCGTTTCTGCTTATCCGACGGACCCTCCAGTGGATTCGGAGATACCCATGCAGTGTGATTCTGGTGGCTCTGTTCTGGGCCAGGCAGCCGTGGTTCTCGGATCGCCTTCACCTGTCGGTGGCAGAGACGATTCGGTTGGAAGCGACGCCAGACCTTCTGTCTCAGGACAAGGGTGCTGTGTGGCTCCACAATCCGGGATCCCTCAGCCTGACGGCTTGGCTCCTGACTACTCTGAGTTTGGCCTGCTAAGGGTTTCCAGTGCCTGTCGCCGGATTTTGGAGGCGGCAAGAGCACCATCCACGAATGTCTCCTATGCATGTAAATGGAAAAGGTTTTGTGTGTGGTGTAAGGGCCAACCGCGTGTGGACCCTTTGAACATGTCCCCTGAACAAGTTCTTCCCTACCTGTTGCAGTTGGGGGAAAAGGGACTGGCGTTATCATCCATAAAGGTACACTTGGCAGCGATTTCTAGATTTACTCGGAGGCGACATGCAGCTCCTCTGTTTAGTGATCGCCTAATCAAGCATTTCTTGAAGGATTTGTTTCGTACTTTTCCTCCGGTCAAGAAGTTTGCGCCGGTGTGGAGCCTTAATGTGGCACTTTCGGGTCTGATGAGACCGCCTTTTGAACCGCTGTCGACGGCTCCTTTGCAGTTTCTGTCATGGAAGGTGGCTTTTCTGGTGGCCATTACTTCGGTTAGGAGGATATCAGAGTTGCAAGCATTGGTGGTGGACCCCCCATACTTGAGGATCTTGAAGGACAAGGTTATGTTGGCTACCAATCCGCACTTTCTTCCTAAAGTGCCAGCAACGTTTCACAAACTCTCTTCTATTGTTTTGCCCTCGTTTTTTGCTTCAGCGTCCACGCCTGCAGAACGGGCTCTGCATTTGCTGGCCGTAAAGAGGGCGTTGAAGTTTCATTTGAATCGTACTCATGATTTCAAGAAATCTAAACAGCTATTTGTGGCTTATGGGCCATCCATCAAGGGACGGGCAATATCCAAACAGGGACTGTCTCTTTGGGTGTCCCCTGCTATTCCGTTCTGCCACACTAAAGCTGGGAAGCCAAGCTAAGCTCTCCAGACGATTTCCCTTAGATTCCGGAAGCTCTGACCCCTCCCTCTATATATTATATTCCCCAAAGAATGACTAAGTTGTCTGTCGGCATGGGCCAGCATACAAATGTGCCTAAATAACACCAATGAGGTGAGATGGGGCAGTCATCCTTATATCCCCCCAGGACTAAGCTTGGGTACCACGGTACAGGGAATGCCACCATCTTATTAAGTGGAAAATGCTTCTTTAACCTGACAGGTCTAAGCTTACAGTCTTGCCTACACAATTTTTACATAATCTGTAACTTTAACATCTGTACCCTCCCCTACTTAATCCTTCTTGCCATCCTTTCCCACTCTCCATTCATCTTTGGCTAATGCACCGCCATTCCTAGAAATTCCCTCTGCGTGGTGCTTGCATCCCTTTTAGGATCCAAACACTCCCCACACAATGGGCCTCATTACAGGTTGGCCTTTGCGGTAATAACGTGCAGGTATTAACGTATACTGGCACGTTACCGCACCGGCCAACTAGGAGTTTGGTCAGGTGGTGGAATGACCTTCAGAGGTCATTTCGTACCTTACCGGTAAACATTGCGGGTATTAAAGGCGCTGTTATTATAATAGGACTCCATGAAATGGGGATTAACAACTGATACCGCCACTTGTAATCCGGCAGTGATACCGCCGGACCAAGTGGGGGTAACCGTATTTCCGTTTGCCGATATTCTGGCAGATTTACCGACACAATACCGGCAAACCTGTAATGAGGCCCAATGTACCCCCAGGCTAACCTGTCGATCCGAACAGAACTACAACCAAAGCTCCTCGCTGCAACTACTAATTGCAATTCCTTTGTACCTGATACTTGGAAAAACGCTACCAAGAGATGTTGTTTGTACCCAACCTCTTGTTGAGTCCCACTACACACTCTTACAATACGCTCCTTAGCTCCAGGATGTAATATGCATTGTCATCCTCCCTGTGCATAGTGACATCAGAATTCCCCATCTTCCGATTAGCTTCAGTCTCGCCTTGTCTAGTCATTAGTCAATGGGCCTGATTCACGGAATGTTTTCCTATGGCATTGCGCCATTATAAAACACTTCCACGAATATCTTTATTAGTTCGTATTTCTGCACTCACCACATACAATGCATATAGAAAGACAGTCAATCCTAAGATATACCAAGTAGTCTAACTTCATATAGAGGGAAGTACAACACACAAATGCAACATGGAGTACAGTACACATAAAACTGAAAAATAGTAATAAAATCTAATAAAATTACAGGAGCCGACTTCTAGAATGATTAGTGCTTCCCTTACATAAAAAATGAAATTCTCGAGTTTTAGCAGTCATGAAGTAGGGTTTCAACCACTTCCACGTAAATCTCTGTATGTCTTACAAATGAACAGGAAATGCCCCACATCTTCATCGACTCCCATTCCACAATTACTTTACGGACAAGAAGACCCCCCTTTCCAAGGTCCACAGACATTTAATGGCAGCATGTCGAGCCTAACCATCAACATGCATCTCCTGCAATCATGGGATTTAATGCTTCTATGTCATTAGTCCGAATATTGTAGGAGACCTACAAAAATTGAAACAATGACATTTCTCACCCCCCAACCTCCCCAACCCCCACCGTCTCTTCCCACACCGCAAACCTTCTCCTCCAACCCCCGCCACCTCCCTCCCCTTCCAAGCCCCTCCATAAAAGCACACAAACATACAAACTTCCCGATCTCCATCGGGCCGCCTCGGGTCCTGGCGTGCCTGTCAGCCCCAGTGCGCACTTGGGTGCTTCGCAGGTACTGACACTTCGATTTAGAAAGACTTCTCTGTGCGGTCACAGAGCAGTCCTTCTAAATCGTTATATCTTTGTGTTCACTTTTAATAAAAAGGTCTGTTGACCTAATATCGATTTAATCTTGCAAATATGCCCCACTACATCCCAGGACAGCCAGGCAATTTATGTGAAGGTAAAGTACCCACATTTTCTCTCTCCATTTCCCTATCATATCAAAGAGCTTTCTTAAATAGCTCCTTTCGAAGCTTTCTAAAATCAGCTAGGGATAGTTCCTTTACTTAACCCACCCAGATAATAGATTACAACCCTAACTATACCATATATATTTACTTTTTGCTTCCGAGTTTACTACCTTAGCCAGTGCATTTGGTATATTTGGGTTTGCTAATCCTAGATCGTGCGTCTTCAAGAAGAACGCACCCAGCCTCAGGTTCGCCAAAGTGGCTATGTTTGGCACCCCCAATTCCAGCCCACTTGCACTGCTTGGTGCGCCCGGGCAGAGGCCCGTTAATTTTTCCAACATTTTATTCGGAGCCACTGCCAAATGTTGGCTATCAGCGTACTCCTATAGCTCGCTCCCAAACAATAACGTTGACCCTAGCTGTGTAAACTTCCAAGCATTTCTCTAAAATACGGGCACCAAATTTAAAATAAAACATCAATAATCCTTCCATCCTGCTGTTTCTCTCTCAGCATTGGATTTAATATGGGTTGCCCAATTTCCAGTCCTATCAAAGTTAAGGCCCAAACAACAAAACAAACTCACCTCCTCTATTTGTTTCCCCTTCAGGTTATTATAATTATTAGGCTATTTATTGAGCGCGGACCTAGCTTTGGGAAGCAACAAATCACTTTACAATCATAGGGGGTTCCAAACAATCATGTTTCCCCTTCCACGAGACCAAGAGCTTTGTTTTTTTCACATTCAAACGATAACATTCTGCATACTCGGGACTCTTTTGAACCCTCTGCCCCTGTGTTAAATCTAGGAGGGCTGTATCGTCTAAGAATAAAGTGATACATAAGACACATTATGTAGCGTAGGGGGAAGCATTTTATACCGACTCGATTAAGGATTAAAATCTGATAGAAATAGAAAAAAAAAAAAGGTGCCAGTGAACAACCTTGTTTGACACCCTTGTTAGTTAAAACATTTGGGGTAAAACGTCCCCCTGAAGAGCAGCAAAATGGTGCATATGTATCTGAGTAGCAGGCTTGGATTACATTTAGTAGCCCTTGGGGGACCGTAAGGGTTTCCAACTTCCTCCTTAGAATATTCCTATCTATGAAGTCGAATGCCTTTTCCAGGTCCAAGAAACATACAACTAACCCCCTCCCCCCAACCGATCTTAAAATACTTTTCTACTAAAACGTTCAATACAAAGCAGTGGTCAAGTGTTGAGAATCCCTTTCTGAAAATAGCTTAAGAAGCATTCAGAATGTTGTTAGTCCCAGCCCATTATTCAAGCATATGCATTATACATTTGCTAATACGCATATTCCTCGAATCCAGCAGGGAGATGGAAGATAACAATTTGGGTCCTCAATGGAGCTTTTTTTTTTAAATTGGAATGAGAAGGCTCTCACTTTATGATTTCGGTGTAATCCCCACTAGACTAATGGCATTAAAGAGGCAAATAGGTAGGGTTGTCCACCATTCCGGGCACCAATTATAAACATCAGATCGAAATCCGTCAGGGCCTGCAGCTTTTCCAGCGGTCATAGATTTAATGGAAAGTGAAAGGTCCTCCTTGGAAAAGAGTATACCACTTCTCTTAAAGGATTTCCCCAATGCAAATGTATCCACCCCTGGGTTAAAGAAGATTTTTTGGAAGCGTTGAATCCATTTATCTGGGGTTATAGATCCTTCCATAACCCCGCCCAGAAAATCGAAACCTTTTGCCACTAATTTCCAAATTGTTTTTACATCTTTCTTTAACACAGCCTTCCCCATAATATCACAGAGATTGATTATATACAATCTCTGTTTTTCCATGGAGAGTATTTTATATTCTTTTTTGAGCTTAGGCAGGTCCTTCCCACATGTTAGAGCTATATTTAGCTGGCTTTTTTGTCGCTCTACATTCTGAATCAAACCAGGGGGCTACACTTACCCTTCCCAATTGAGATTCCCTCTGGGTGGCAGGTAGTGAGGAACACTTTTCCATTAGGGCTTCCATAAGAGATTCTAATTCTTGATGACTGTTTCTCTCTCGCAATGGTCCCTCTGGATTTTACCCAAAATAGTCCTAATTTCTGGGAGGTTGGTTATAGACTCAGGGTCATTAAGAGATTGCCAGTAGCCTGCCTGTAGTACCGGTGGCTTACTGGCTATCTCAGCTTAACGTTTCCGCCGGCCGATATCCTGGTATTAACGTGATATTACGGGTGGCGGATTAACAGTAAATTCAATAGGAATCCATTGGATGGGAACTACTGAAGCTGACAGTGCTTCAGTGAATTATCTGCTGGTAGGAACCTGTACTACCAGCAGGTCAGGCCTGCCGGTAGTTCACTTTACCTACCGGCAGACTCAGAGTATGCCCGTCCGGAAATGGTGCTGGTACACGTTGTTGCCTGCACCTTTTTTTCGGACCGGCACACTCATAATGAAGCCCAAAGAGTGCTTTTTCTACCTTTTTTTAAGTTCCAACGGGCCTGGGTTGGCAATGGCCGAGCATCCAAAATCACTGTTGCTGGGAGATTTCCTGGTAAGAGGGAGATGATTGCTGTCTGGGAGGCTTACCACTGAAACATATTCTACCCTCGAAAATAATTAGCAGTCCACTAGACAGTAGTCTATGATGGAAGCACTATCCCTACGCTTAAAAGTACATCTGGGAAGTTTGTCGCCTTCGCGTTGAGCTCTAATATAGCATTAGCAGCCAAAAAAGAATCAAGTTTGGTACGCCATACATCTTCTCGTTTGTGTAAAAGGTTCCTATCTGGAATTCTAAAAACCTCCTCTACTAATCTTCTATCCTCATCAATACTCCTTAGGATGCCTAATTGGAATTGAAGTCCCCCATGCTTATTATACTAAGTTTCCTCGCGTATTTATCTATAGCATTGGCCATTCTCCAGCATGGGGTCTGGCATGGATTCACATGCTCATGAATATTCCCCGTCGTCAGGTTGGGAATCCTTGGTAAGGAAAAAATCAGTATCAGTTTCGTTTCTGATCTGTCTTTCTTAGTAGTAACCAATCACTGGTCTCTGGGTCATACTGCCCCCAGCCAATGACTGCCCTCTCCCTTAAGCCCCACCCCTGGCAGCCATCCTCAGATTTTTACCGCACGCTCAAGTGTTGGGAGTCCTCGTGCTATAGCTCTCGAGCTTTTACTGTGTTTTGCGCTTTTTCAAAGAGATTTATCTTATTTTTCGGTTTAATCGAGCCTCAAGCTCCACCGTTTCTACTTCCGATCAACAGGGTCCCGTTTCGGATTTATCTACGCCCCTCAAGGGTGAAGTTTTCGTTGAGTTACGCTTCTTGGAGGATTCCAGAAGTTTCTGAGGCCTACCTCGTGGACAAGAAGAACATGGCCCAGGAGAAGGGAAGCTCGACTCCCGGCAAGCTGTTCAGGATCTGCCCGGGATGCAACCTACAAAATGTGTTAATGGAGGACGAGCATTCGAAATGCCTTTACTGCCTCCACGAGGACAAAACGCACGTGGAGAAGGTCTGTGCGTTTTGCTTTAACATGTCAGATCGGACGACGAGGGATCGCCGGACCCGTCTCTCCAACTGGCTGGAAGGCAAGACCCCAGCAGGTGAGAAGAAGAAGAAGTCCGAGCGGTCTTCTAAATCCTGTGAGGGCGCCCCGGCGACGGGGGCACAACAGAAGGCAAAGCACCGCGAGTCCGCGGGCACCGGGAGCGCCGAACGGTCAGGCTCCTCGGCTGCCAGGCAGGGCGCACCTTCACCGAAGCCATCAACCGCGAGCCAACGCTCTGGCTCGGGGAAGAGAAAATCCGAGAACCCAGCTAAGCCTCTGGAGAGGCCCCGGTCGATCTCAGAGGAACCGGCCGAGGGGGAGCGAGGCGGTGACCTTCCCCCTAAGGTGAAGGCCTCAAGCGCGCCCAAGGTGGTGAAGGCCTTGATTCACCCGGCTAAGGCCTCTATTGAGGGAGTTGCTGCGGCCCTGGCAAAGCCTGTGGAGGCTATCCCAGTGGAGGCGACCTCGGGGCCCAGAGTTTCCCTGCCTCCGCGGAGAGAATCCTCTTTTAGGCCCATCGAGAAGACCCCTGTGAAGACCCCAGTGGAAAAAGAGGGGGGGGGTGGCCACCACGGACTCAGACACAACCTCAGAGGAGGAACTGGCCGAGAATTTTGAAGAGGCCCAGCCCCACAGGAGGAATCCCGAGGAGGGGGACGACGAGAGCGAGGGTGGCAACGACAACGAGGTTCCCGTGGAGGAACAACCGGCACTCCCGTCGCAACCCGAGCCTCAGGACAACTTGGTGGACATTTTGACGGCAATCCAAGCCTTATGCACGGCGATAAGGACGAGACTGCCCCTGCCCCCGACGGATGACCCAGCTGTACCGGGTCGTCGAGAAGCCCTCCGAACAAAAGGAGGAGAATTCATCCGGTGCCCCTTCAGCCCTCACGGCCTTCTCAGCCTTTGTCGCCTTCCCTGATCCCGAGGGACGACAAGGGAACGGACACGGCCACTACAGGGACGGATGACGAGGGCGGTGACGACGGGACTGGCCTCCCTTCTCCGATTCCTCGGGCGTCCCCGCCCGATGAGATTGGCTCCTTCCACGCCATGATTGCCAGGGCATCCAAGCTTTTTCAACTCTGCCCTGAGGAGAAGAAGAAGGAAGGCTTCCTCTACCAACGGCGTGAGGCCAAAAGGAAGACGGTCCTCGCGGTGCGGGACTTGCCCTCCTCAAGAACCCGTCCACGACACCTGCCAAGAGGGACCGGTACGAGAAGAAGTACCGGGTCCTCGACACGGCCCCGTTGTGCCCTAGGGCGCAGCCGACTCCGGATTTGGTCGTATCAGCGGCGGCCAAGAAGAAAGCGGGGGGGGGCATCGGCTTCATCCTCAACTTCCCCACCGGACGGCGAGGGAAAGAAGCTGGACGCCATGGGACGATGAGTCATCTCGTCGGCGGCGACAACGATTAATGCGGCCAATGCCCTAGCGATTGTGGCCCGCTACGACAGGGAATTGTGGTACAAGATCGCCCCCCTGTTGGATTTCCTCCCGGACGACAAGAGGGCAGAGACCCTGACGATCTTACAGGAGGGTGAGGTGGCGTCGGACCACGCCATAACTGTGGCCACGGACATTGCCGACACCGGTTTCTGCCAGTTGGGCAACAGCGTTTGCCTTCGACTGCGGGGGTGGCTCAAGGCGACGGATTTCCACCAGGATGTGCAAGCCAAGGTTTTGGACATGCCCTTCGACGGGAACAATCTGTTTGGAAAGACTGTGGATGGGTCGCTGCAGGCCATCAAGACCGACACAGAGACGGCTCGGGCCTTGGGAGTTCTGCAGCAGCGGCGTCCGCCCTTTTGGAACTCCGGAGACAAGCAAGGTGCCTCCAAAGGATTCGGTGGCAGCTCCTCGACCTACTGTCAGGCGGCCCGCTCCTCGTCGCAAGAAGCCTACAGGGGACGAGGCAAGTCCGGTGGATCTCGCCGTCGTCGCCAGGGAGGCCAGGGCGGCAAGGCTGCTTCCAAGCAAGACTGAACCGGCCGTCGCGTCGGGCCCCCACTGAAGCACCCCGGTTCGTCAGCGTGTGGAAGTCCATCTCCACCGACCGTTGGGTGCTGGATGCCCTGGCCCATGGGCACACTCTGGAATTTCTAAAGAAGTGCCCCCAAATTCCTCCCGTGGCCAGGAAGGAAAACCACGTCCCTTAACTACTGTTAGAGGTAAGGGCGATGCTCAAGAAAAGAGCCATCGAGCTCGTCCCAAAGAGGCTCCGGGGCTCCGGAGTATACTCAAGATACTTCCTGGTCAGAAAGAAGACAAGAGGTTGGCGTCCCATCCTGGACTTGCGTCAGCTAAACAAATACATCAAGGCACAGAAGTTCCGGATGGTCACCCTCCAGGACGTGCTGGTCCAGCTGGAGGAGGGTGACTTCCTATCGTCGTTGGATTTGGAGGATGCGTACTTTCACATCCCCATCCTAAAAGGACACCGAAAGTTTCTCCTGTTCGTAGTCCAAGGGCGGCACTACCAGTTCAAGACCCTCCCATTTGGATTGAAGTCGCCGCCCAGGGTGTTCACCAAGTGCCCAGCACCAGTGGCGGCGCAGCTGCGCCTGCAGGGGATCCAGGACTACCCCTACCTGGAGGACTGGCTCATCCGAGCAGGGACAAGGGAACTCGCCATAGAACACAGTAAAGACCGTCCGGCTGCTCACGGACCTGGGATTCTCCATCGACTTCACCAAATCCCACCTGGTTCCGTCGCAGGTCGCGCTGTTTCTGGGAGCCAAGCTCGATATAGTAGCGCAGTTGGCCTCGCCGTCAGAGGAAAGAACGCAGGCCATCCTGGCCAAGGTATGGCGTTTGCTGGCCACGGACGTGGCCAGAGTGAGGTCCATCAAGTCCCTTCTCAGGATGATGCCCTCTTGCATCTATCTGGTGCGCCTGTGCAGGCTTCGGATGCGCCCTCTGCAGGAGTTCCTCGACGCCCGTTGGACGCAAGCGACAGACAGCTCCGAGGACAAGATCTCGCTCAAGGAAGCATTCCGCCATGCAATTTGGTGGTGGGGCACCCGCGCGCATCTCGCCACAGTCACGGATTTTCAGACTCCAGCATACCAGGTGACAACGGATGCCTCCCTGGAGGGGTGGGGAGCTCACACCGGAGATCTTCACGGGAGAGGCCTGTGGCTCCCGGAGGAGAGGCCGCTCCACATCAACATTCTGGATTTCCGAGCAGTGTTCTGGGCCCTCAAGTCATTCCTCCCGTCCCTCAAGGGCAAGGTGGTGAGGATCTTCACCGACAACACCACCACGATGATCTACATCCGGAAGCAGGGAGGAACCAGATCCCCAGCCCTGTCCAAGGAAGCCCAGCTGTTGCCCAGGGGATGTTTCTGGTACCTTTTCTTCTGGCAGGGATAAAAAACACCATTGCCGACTCACTCAGCAGGGAGCTGCGCTCGTGCCACGAGTGGGAACTACGCCAGGATCAAGTGGATCATCTCTTCCGGCGATGGGGTAAACCCCAAATCGACCTGTTCGCTACGGCGACGAACTCCAAGTGCCAGAGGTTTGCCAGCAGGTTCCCCCAGCCGAGGAGCATGGGCGATGCTTTCTCGTTTCCCCTGGGACGGCCTGTTCCTGTTTGCGTTCCCGCCGTTGCTGCTCAGCCTAATCAACCAATTCAAGAGGTCCCGGTGCAGGATGATCCTCGTCGCACCGAGGTGGCCCAGACAGATATGGTTCCCGGACCTTCTGGGCTTGTCAGCGTCCCTACCAGTCAAACTGTCGACAGACGCAGATCTTCTCTCCAGAGAAGGAGACGCCATTCTTCATCACAACCCGGAGTCGCTGAACTTGCAGGCCTGGCTCCTGCAGCACTAGAGTTTGGAGGGTATGATATCCCGGCTGACTGCAGAGAGGTTCTTGCAAAGGCCAGGGCGTCCTCAACTCTCAGGTGCTACGGACACAAGTGGAAGAGGTTCTCTGTCTGGTGCGGTGCACAGAAGATCAACCCTCTACAGATTACAGCCCCTCAAGTGCTACCGTACTTACTGTCGCTGACCAAAGCTGGACTAGCGCACACTTCCATCAAGATACATCTGGCAACGATTTCCCGATACACCAGAACTGCAGGACGGTCGTCCCTGTGGTCTCATCACCTGGTGAAGGCGTTTATGAAAGGTCTTTGCCATACGTTCCCGCCGGTGAAGGCTCCAGCCCCGGCGTGGGAGCTCAACGTGGTGCTGACCAGGGTCATGGGCCCGCCATTCGAACCCTTGCATTCGGCTCCGTTGAAGTTCCTGTCGTGGAAGACAGCGTTCCTTGTGGCCATCACCTCTGCACGACGCATGGGAGAGATTCAGGCCCTTTCCTGCAAGCCTCCATACTTGACTTTCCACGAGACGAGGGTGGTGCTGAGGACGCACCCCTCTTTCATGCCCAAGAGGTGCCATCGGACTTCCATCTCAACGAGCCCTTGGTGTTACCAGTCTTTTTCCCGTCGCCTTCGTCGCCGGCCGAGAGGGCTTTGCACTCGCTGGATGTAGCTAGAGCGCTGAAGTTCCACGTGGACCGAACAAAGAGTTTTTGGAAGACATCACAGCTGTTTGTGAACTTTGGACCTGTGAACCAGGGGAAGGCTCTCTCGAAGGCTTCCATTTCCAGATGGCTCTCTGGCTGCATCATGCACTGTCATCGGTTGGCAAACCGACCTTTGCCCGGCCGTCCGAGAGCCCATTCGACCAGAGCAATCGCTGCTACCACAGCGTTCTTGTCTGGTGTGCCCCTGCTGGACATCTGCAGGGCTGCTACGTGGAGGTCGGCGCACACCTTCACGAGATTCTACTGCGTCGACCAGGATTCCAGGGAGGAGTCCAGAGTCGGCCAGGCAGTGCTGCACAACCTGTTCGCCAGGGGAGCCTGGTGAGGAGGTAAGAGATGCTTAATGTTGAGTTTTATGTAATGCTTAATGTTGAGCCTTGCCACCTCCCGTGGTTGTGCATGCGTGTACTGCTATGTATTCTTATATTCATGAGCATGTGAATCCATGCCAGACCCCATGCTGGAGAAGGAACAAGTTACTTACCTGTAACTGTTGTTCTCCAGCATGGGTCTGGCATGGATTCACATGCGAAACCTCCCTCCTACCCCTCTGTGGCTCTTCACTTGGTCATACTGCCACTTTACGTGCTACCAAATCTGAGGATGGCTGCCAGGGGCGGGGCTTAGGGAGAGGGCAGTCATTGGCTGGGGGCAGTATGACCCAGAGACCAGTGATTAGTTACTACTAAGAAAGACAGATCAGAAACAAAACTGATACTGATTTTTTCCTTACCGAGGATTCCCAGCCTGACGACAGGGAATATTCATGAGCATGTGAATCCATGCCAGACCCATGCTGGAGAACAACAGTTACAGGTAAGTAACTTTTTCCTTATCTTTTGAACCTCTTTAATGGATTGACCTTCACTAGGTGGAAGGTACACATTCACGATTAGAAACCTGTGTTGATCTTGTGAATCCTTTAGGGCAACCCCCAGGGCATCCGTAGTCTTGAGGGTTTCTCTCTTTCTTAAATGGAGGACAGCTCCAAACTAGTGTTGCGATACCACCACTAGGTCTTCCCCTGGCACCTTTATGTTCATTATACTAGAAGCTATCATATCCAGTAAAGGTCAACACGATCTGTGACCAAGTCCCTTGTAAGCATATGATATCATAAAGGGGTTAAGCATTCATTATCATCTACTTTCTCCTTTATGACTGCGAAATTCCAAGATAGCAAACTCAGGGAAACATTTGGTTCCTCATTACCCTGTTTTAGAGCTGAACTGGTGGAATATGGGCCATGCATCCATATACTGTTTCCTGGGCATGAAATCATAATTTCTGTGTGAACATTCTCTTCGTTTACCCCAAATCGTCTCACTTGCTGACTTGAACTTCAGTATGGGGACTTTGGGTCCTTCGTCCCCACTGCCCTCCTCGTATGAAAGCCAGCACTCCTACGCACTATTGAAGAGTAAGGGGGTCATAAATTTCTCCAATCCTCTAACAGATCTCTTACAGCGTTGGAGTACAAGGAAAGGTCTCACCCTTGAGTAGACAATCAGCAATGTAACTCAGAGTTTTTTGGAGCTTGACACATTGTCATACTTGAGCCACACTGAGATTTTTGGGGAGCTTGTGAACTTCCTCCATTTCTAAGCTGCTCCCTATTTAGCCCCAACATTGGTTCTCCATGACTAAGTGTGTCAATTAAAGGGCTCTCTTTGCCTTCAACCATAGTACGTCTGGGTGGTGAGGAGCTGGAGAGTGCATATCCTGGTTCTTACCCCTTTTGTTGTATTATCAGGGCCTCATCTAGGCTCACTTTTGACGGCCACTCTTTATCCTTGACCACAATGTCCCTAGTATCAGCTTTCACCACCTGGGTGGAGGGAGACAGCGCCGTAGGGAATTCACCCCCAGACTTGGCCATGAGGCCATTAGAATACTTTACAGTCACCTGTCTAAAACATGATTCTAAAATAGAATACATTCTATCTAAAATTCCTATAGTCGCATTGTGCAGATTTTGTACTTTGGCCTTCGAAATTCTTATGTCAAATAATAAAAGTTCAGTTTCTGCCAGGAGGCTTCTATGGATATCAAGCGAGTGCCAGTGGCACTATCCCCCTCGACTACTGAGCTTGGCTTGTCCCTCAAATAAGGAAAGGACAGAGACTTATCACAAGTAGGAGGAATAATTTCTGCCTGTGTTGCCCACTGAGGCAGCTAATAACACACATTCAGTCCCAATTGCCGATGTACTTTCTGTCGCTGTGAGGAATTCAACCATCCGCATGGTGTGCGTGCGCTCACTTAGGCATTTTGAAATCTTTAATTAAATGGAATGATGGTAGACCAACTTACAAAAATGTTTGGGGCTAACTAACAAAGGCTCCATGGATCCACCCTATTCTTTTGTTAGGCACTGCAGCTGGTAGCAGTGATTAACATACCAATAGGGGGTACCTCAAACAGGCCCACATGGGGCCTGGCTGCAGAGGTTAACAAAGGTGACAGGAAACCCAACAACCTTTTATATGTAACTGTGTCAACCTGAAGCCAGCACCTGCCCTCAGTATCAATGACAGTGAACTGTCATGTCTGGGATTGCTGTGTTACAGTAGGCCACCCTGCTAGGGGGACCCCATTCATAAGGTACAAGAATGTGGTTTGCAGGAGCCAGACATTCTGATCTCGCCACAGCTTCAAGGGAGACCTGCGGTTGAGACCACATAGAGTGGACCATTAACCAGAGACCTTTTGAACCCAACAGACAGGAAGATGGCTTGGACTTAGTGTCACAGGGGAGTGTGGCCAGAGCTTTTTGTTGAGAGAAGGTTTCTGCCCTTTTATTTCTGAGGCACACCTTTATTTATTTTATTTATTTATTTATTAAGCGCTCACACAGCCCGTGGGCATCGAGGCGCTGTTACAGGAATTGTTTGCGTCTTGTAATTGTTTTTTTTTTTGTCTTAGTTGCTTATTTATAACCCGCTTAAACACACAGAGGGTTCTAAGCGCGGACCCGGGGATCGAACCTGTGTTGCTTCGTGTCGTCTTGCTTCCAAGGTGCGCCCGTTGCCGCTAAGCTATACCTTGTTCCCGTTTTCACCCCTTTACCTTTCCTGTTGCAAAGCACTCTGGTTATGACCTCATGCATACAGGAGATTGTTCTTAGGGACCCCAGGATTAGTTCATTAGGTAGGCTTAGCCTACACCAATCACTGTGGCCCACTTGGCTTTCAAAGAGGGCTGGAGCCCATCTTTAGGCAGATCATTTGAAGGCTTCACTTGAAGTAACAACGATTAACTCAAGCTTAGACCCTGGTTGAAGGTACAGTCTGCCTTAAATCTTCCACCAGTGAAGGAAGGCCAGGATATCCCAAGAGGGAAGCAAGATTCCTCCCCTAAATTTCTCCCAGAGAACAGAGGCAGAAACAGAACTCAGAGGACCCTCCAGCTTCCCCAGAACCTGTACCCGGTACACCGTGCCCTGCTATGCTCTGCAGCAAGCTTCCTGGATAGGAAGTACCAGAAGGTCTCTGAACCTACAACCCAGGACAAGGCAGCTGCCTGTAACACACTCCACAGCTGTGGGCCATCCGGCTTAAACGATGACACAAGCCCATTGAAGAAGAAGTGCCTCGACTAGCATCTACCGACATCCGCCTTAAAGCACATTTTCCAGCCAGTCGAGTTGCAACTGACGGCAACGCTAACCGTTGTCAAGTTGCCGTTGCTTACACGTCTCAACCAGTGCTTCAGAACCACCTATCAGCACTGAGACAACGCATCCTGATCCAAGCATCCGTGCAGGCCAGCCTGCAGCCATTCGTCCAGCTTCGCTCGCCGAACTGTCGTGTCGCCTGATGCCATCAGCGGCTCCAATCTCCAACTCTGTCACAGAAGCCTGCAAAGCACCCTGAAGCCGATTCAACCCTGACGATCATCAAGAACATCTACAGCACAAGGTACTTGGTGCTTATGTCCCCCTGGTCCTTCCCAGCAGGCCCCTAGAGACACTGTAAGACCCATTGCTCCCTTTGTGCTAAAGCCAAGAAACCATAAACTGTTGTGGTTATTAGTCATACCGACTCCCCTCTTGTCATTATCCAGAGTGTATCCCCTTTCCTTCTTTGAAACTGTCAGACCTCTGCATTCCATTACAAGGTGGGTTGTATTTCGTAGTGTTGCTAGAACTGGGTGTTGTAATATAAATAAAGTAGATATTTTTGATACAACCTTGACTGGACAGTCTCTTTTATTAATGGGTAATAATTGTATTTTCGCTGTGTTGCAACTAACCAACGATCTGCAATCTTTCGTAGATAAGTCTGCCGTTCTGGCAACGTTGCTAAAATTGGAAAAGCAGGTTTATAATTTGCTTGTTATTCCAATCTGTTCGGATCTCTTCTGATTTATTAGAGGTGAGGGGCTGATTGATGGTTTAGAAACCAATATTCACCCCTGGTCCACTGGTACCCTGTAAGTTGATTTGACACATTGGTGGTAGACAGTCAGATCTAGTTGGAGCCTTGGGCACAGTTTAGTCACCCAAAGAAAAAAATACTGTTGCAAGCAACGTTTAGAGAACTGCTAGTTGTTTGTTAATAATCATGGACTTTGACATAGAGACTGTGAAAGGCATGAGCAAAAATGTCCTGCGCATCCTATGTCAAGAAAGGGGACTTCCCCACAGTACCAGGATAAATAATTATGAGATGTCGATCAGCCTCCAAGCTTGGGTAGAAGCGAGGGCAGCTGGGAAAGAGACCCTGGGGGACGGGCTAGGCCCTGTGTACCCGAATGTACTTGGTCTTTGGTCTAAAATAACAAAGTACATGGAACAGTCAACACAGAATCTAGAGGGCAGTCAGGAGCTGATAAAGCACTGGGATGGCCAGAAGGCCACGGTGACAGCTTGTTCTCCATGCCAGTGGGTGTGGATTATGCAACCTATCAAACCCTGTGTCCTTCAGGACCAGTGGACTGGGCCTTACTGTGTGCTGGAAAAAGTCAGTGTTGTAAATGATCTCAGTGACGTGAAAGGACCTAAACAGATGTGCAGGGTCTTTCACTTTAACCAGCGAAAACCACATTATAGCCGGGATGATTTGGTCATGGCGTTAGTGACAGATGGAAAGACTGAGGTGGAGACCGATCCCCTCCCAGACCTCCTGCACACTGAAGCCATAGATGGGCCATTTGAAGGTGTCAAACGTGCAACAGACCTTTCAGTACAGCAACTGACAGACGGTGGCCATTTACTGGAACAGTTTGCCTATCTGTACTCCTACGCCCCGACCCCTTTCCTCCATCCTGTATGTGTGTTCCTCGCGAGGGACGGGAATGGAACCCTTTTCACCAGAAAAAACACTCCCTTTAAATTTGTATGCACGCGGGAGCTCGGGCTTCCTTAACCCTGCCCACCGTGCTACACCTCAGTCCCCTTTTCCGCATTGACGGGAGCAGACCGATTTCACCAGTGCTCCTGGGTGAGGCCTCAAGCCTCGTAATTCCATGCTCTTTTTCCATTATAGTACCATTTTTCTACTTTTCAGAAATTGGGAACACTGTCCACCAGTGCCCTAGCCTGTCCCTGGCGCATTTCGCCACGATCGGCTTCAGCAGGTGTCCGTCGTGCGATGGTTCCTTCCCCACTTCATATCAGCATGTGCTCTGCCTCCAGTACCTTGGCGAAGACCACGGATTGGATGGCTGCTCCATGTGCAATGCTCTCAAGCCCCGGTCCCTCAAAACACCGGCTTGTGCGGTGGAGAGAGTTGTTCTCCAGGACTCTGTCGGAGAATATCAAGGAATACATGAGGAGAAATATCAAGAAGGTGAGCATACTCTTCCTTAAGGCACCCCGCCGCAGCGACTCCTTTCCGGGGAAGCCTGCGGGCAGGAGGGGTCAGTCGGACCTTCGTACTGGTGTAAGGGGTACCAAGGCTCTTGCAGCTACCGGCCGAGGGGTCTATGGGCCCTACCGGATCCACTGCCGAGTAACCCACCGGCTCTGGTACCGGGTATCACCCTGAGGGGCCTAGCTCTAGTACCGTACACTTGTCCGAGGGGGTACCTTCATGCAGCACCAGCACTACCGGCCTCATGGCCAAGGGTTAACAGTCTACCAGGCATGCGCCTGAGGTGGAAGGCGGGGAAGAGCCGATGCGACTAGGCATGCAGGCCGAGCTCAGGCTGATGTCGAACACAGTCCCGCGTGCGGAAGGCACGACCAAGAGGGCGGCACGTGCAGACAAAATGGCGGCCCGGCCAGATCCTCAAAGGCGGGAAAACAACCTAGCTAGGACAGAGGCCCACCAACTGCGTGAACCACAGGGGCGGGAACCTTCGGCCAGAGCGGACTGGGTACCGGTGAGTACGATCACCTGGACCACACCGTACCCAACCTTCACCGGTGCTCGGTACAATGAGGGCATGTACTCTCAGAGGTGCAGCGGGGGCAGACAGCTGGCATACTCGCTGCTGACGGCTGCGCAGGCATGCTCCCAGCCTCTCTGCGAGGACCGTTTCTTTAACAGGTTGTTGTCCCTCATGAGATCCCCTCAGATGGGAAACATCCTGAAGGGCATAATACAGGACATGCTGCCTCCCACACCACTACGTCTGCGGTGCCTGCGCAGCCTGCTCCGCTACCAGTGCCTGCCCCGCTGCTACCCACCCCTGTGGCAACACTGGCATCCACAACAGTGCCAACTATCTCAGTGCCGACAGAGACTTCCCCTACGGATCCGGGCGTACCTGCTAATGCAGGGGATCAGCAAGACATGGATGAAGAGGAGCAAGACATGCCTTCCTTGGCCATGGCTTTCCATGACAGGATAGCATGCCTGTCCGAATACCTGGGCATTCCCCAGCCCCAGGAGGAGCAGCAGGAATCCGGCGCATTGGCAGAGGTGCTCAACATAAGAGCAGAGGCAAGATCCGGCATCCCGCTGCAGAAAGATGTTGAAGCATTGGTGAAAAAAGGTTGTCTAAAGCCGCACTCTACGCAACCAGTCAACAAGAGGCTGGATGCAAAGGTAAGGCAGTTGGAGGGCACACTATACTCTTGTAGGTACACCCGCAGCCATTATCCTCAGCTATCGTGGCCGCATCTATGAATGTCAAGCCCCAAGCTTCCTCTTCGAGCACTTCCTCTTCGGCATTGCTTGCTAAAGAGGAGAAAACGCTAGAGGCATATGGGAAAAAGGGTTTTTCCAATGCGGTCCTGCATCTCAGGCAAGCCAACGGTGATGCCATCCTGGTGGCGGCAAACCAAAGGTTGTGGAGAGAGATTGCGGACTTCAACCCAGACAATCTGGCCGACAAACAAGCCTCTTTCAAAGTTGGGCTTGCTAAGGCTAAAATAGTGGTGTAAGATATTATGGAGGCCACAGTGTCCCACATAAACACCGCTAGTTGGGCATTCTGTGTGGCTACGGACATGAGAAGAACGGCCTGGCTTAAAGTCACCAGGTGCAACCCAGATGTCCACAAGAGAATTCTAGAATTGCCATTCGAGGGTGGTGATCTTTTCCACTTTACTACGGTCGAAGAACTGGACCAAAAGAAAAGCAGCTCGCAGACGGACAAATCACTTGCCATTCGGACCAAGCCGGCAGCAAAAGCCTTCCCTCAGAGGCGATCCCGCTCTGGCAATAGGGCAAGCTTTCGGCAGGTTCCGGGGGTTTCAGGACAATCCGAGCCAGGTAACCGGACAGGTCCCCTAGCCAGCATAGGCGGAAACAACATCACAAATCTGCCCAGAAGGGGTTCTTCCAGTCCCCCTCCCAGTCGTCAGCCTCAGAACCAAAGAAGCAATGACAGCTTTTTTCAGGTCCAAAGTGCTAGGACTGATTTTCTATAGTCTGGCCTGGTGGACAGATGTATTGAAGGCCAAACTATATTGTGACAGGAACCACTCTGGGAAGCTGTAGCCAAACCAGTTTAGGGAGTTCTTCAGAAGGGATGAGCTTGTAAGGGGTCCACAATGAGGTCACACAATGGGAATCACAGATTACACTTAGACGTGATGTATAAAAATACAGTTATTTAATTATGGCCAAAACACACTTTGGAAAAATTACTACAAGCAGGTAGATGTATCACACAACACTATCAAACTAAATGCATATGTACATTCACTTTGTTATAGGGCATAATACAAATCAGAAACTCCTGCAAAGGAAAGGTTAGACAAGTATTATGCACAAAAAGGTCCACAGAGATAATCCCTAAAAATTGTCAAGCCCTAAGTTGCCTGGGGCCTTGTGCCCAATAGTTCAGGATACAGTTCCACAGAACTTAGGATGCAGGAAAACATGCAGGTATGGTCTCTGCGATTTAGGGAAGGGTTCTTAGGGTTAAGGTTCAATTTAGACTAATGCCCAAAAGTAGCCCCAACAGTCAGATGTCCTACACAAGCAAGTGTCATGATCTCTGCTTCCAAAAGGTCAGGGTTTTCCCAACTCCCTTGGAAGCAGATCCATAACCCAGGTTCCGAGTGCCAACCAGTCCCAATTGGGACCTTTTGGACCCAGTCCTGGCACCAGTGGCACCAGGCTCATAAATATGCCCAGTCCCAGCGCTGGAAGCTCCAGGCTCATAATGCTTGGGTGGACTTACCTGCAGCAGACCATGCTGCTTACTTGCCTGTGAGTTGAGTCTCTGATCCTCTTCTGTTTGGAACTACTTTTCCTGTTGGGTGGGGCAGGAGCCACTCCCTAGATTCAGAACACTGGAACTCTTCTGGAAAGCAGGAACTCTTTTCTTACCTAGGCGTGGCTGTGGAAGGAGACAACTAAGCACTACAGGAGGCTATTTAAACCACACCCGATGGATGAATCTTGCTTTGCGTTATTCTGCATTCTCAGCAGCAGAACGCTCATCGTGTCTTCTGCATCTGATCCTGGGCCTAAGGAAAAAGGCTTACCATTCTGAATCCAGTCTTCAGCAACACCTATAAAGACAAGAAAGAACAGGTTAGCATTACGGTCTTCAGTGACAGCTCTTCACTTACCTGGTCCATCGGCTGTCACCAACGCCTCGCGCTGCATTCCGGCATCTGAAAGACAAAGGCTTACCTACTCTTCGTGCGCTCCGGAGGTCTTCACACTGCATTCCGGCATCTGAAAGACAAAAGCTTACCAACTCTTCGCACGCTCCGGAGGCCTTCGGCGCTGCATCCCGCATCTGAAAGACAAAACAAGGTGCGTTTAAAGACATTGGGGAACTTTAATACTCACGTGCCATTACTCCTTTCCACATCTAACCCAGTGGGTATTCCGGCACCCTGCAGCCGCCCCGAACTTGTACCTGTAAAATAAAAAGACAGTTAGAGCGCATCGTGAAGCAGGCAACAAGCGCTTACTTACGTGCTTCCAGGCGCTTCTATTCATCACACGGGCTCCATCTTCAACTCACTTCAGCCCGCCATCCGCCATCGCCGGAACCCTGCAAAACAAGAGACATCATTACTAAAGACTTTAAAGACATTAGAATTACTCGAAACTTACCGTTCGTGCAGTAAACGACGGACAGCAGTCCTCTGAAGTCAAGAGGCCTTCTCCCCTTATCCAGTGAAGAAACTGGTTATAGCACCCTGCCTCGAGGCAGATGGAGAGTACGGCGTTCACTTACCTAAGGTGAGAGCGTTAACCTTTGGGGTTCTACAGGAGAAGAGAAAGGGAAGAAGAGAGAGACATTCAATAACCCAGTTCATTAATCCCACATTTTCTATCTGCAGACATCTTACCCATCGAGCCAGACATACAGTGCACAGAGGTCCAGCCCAAAGAGCCAGCCGTGTGTTACACATCACCTTTGAAGATACGGTATACGCCCAGTCAAGACCGGCGCCTCTACGTGAATCAGGTGAGCGTTACAGCAAGCAATGGTAAAGCCAAAATTGTTAGAAATAAGCTTTATTATAAGCCCATTGATGTATAATGGGAGTATAGGGGTAGATTAGAAACTATGTAACTTACCCCCCGTACTCCAATTCTTCCCCAGACTTGGCAGAACAAAGGAAGAGTGCCCGACATTGCTTTTTCTGCCAAAAGCCGCAGTCCTCCATTCCCAGGGGTTGCAGGTTCAAGCTGATCTCCGGTTGGTGTCTTTTACTGTTACAAGGACTCTCTGTCGAAGAATGCAGAAAACTCGATGTAGCACCCCTCTCAGGACCGGACTCGGGTCAGGTAAGCAATTTTCGCATGGTGGTTACTGTGCACAGCGACGCAAAAGGACTTGGCAGCCACGGACAGACTTTCCCTCCTGTCTCGGGTCCCATTGACAATAGGATGCTGAAATTTCGCAGGAGGTAGTCTTGCAGGGCCAGCTGAGGATCCCCCACGTTTCAGGCCGAAACTGAGTACGGTATACGTTAATTTTTTGAAAAACGTATTTCCGAAACACCATTTTTTCGAAAACATTTTTGCAATTATTTTTTTCTCGAATGTATTCTTTTTTATTTTATGTTTTTTTTCAGATTCGTAAGTAAAAAAAAAGTGTTTAAAAAAGATGGTGTGGGGGAACTCCCCCATTTCAAAAATAAAATTAAAAAAAACATTTGAAAAAATAAAATTTCGTCAAAATTGTGTCGAGAAAATGGCATTCAAAAATATGCCATTTGAAAAAGTGACTATAAACCACTGGGTAAAGTGACGCCAACAGCCCGGTAGCCCAAAAACGAAGCTGTTCAGCCACAGGACGGTTCCAGGGTACTTCCGAAGGCTTCCTTTGTCAGGACACCGAGCAGATGTCGGGGATGGATGGTCCCTCCACTCCAAGGGTCGTAACTCCTTCACAGGACTACTAAAGATCAAGAGCAAGACAGGATTCCTCCAGGACAGCAGCAGAAGTTGGTTGGCAGGCCTCCTTCAATCGGGTCTCAGATCTCTTCACGGGTCTCACAGCTGGATAGGATACTTGGCTCCTTCAGGTTTCTCCTGGACATCTGAAGAATGTGTGCAGGGGTCTTCGTCTTATCCTAAAAGCCAGGTAAGAGCTGAAACTCCCACTAGCCAAGAGCAGGACTAGCCCACACACACAACCCAGCAGTGGTCCAATCAGGACCACTAGCGGGAACATTCATGCATACCACTCAGACACACTAAAACCAGTTTGTGGTTTGGAGTCAGACATCTGTTCTCCGTACGCACCCCAAGTTACTTTCAAAGGTGGTTTCCTGTTTCTCTGTTAACAAAGAGATCGTACTCCCCACTTTCTTCCCATAGCCCAAGGAAGAGGCAGAAAAGACCCTTCACTTCCTAGATGTCAAAAGAGCATTACAATTCTATCTGGACAGAACTAAGGGATTCCGCAAGATGGACGACTTATTTGTCACATTCGGTGGGTCAAAGCTGGGTCAGCAACCATCCAAAGCTTCCGTAGCCAGATGGATGACCGCAGCAATCCAGGAAGCATACAAGGTGCAACGCGAGGATCTGCCAAGGGGCATGCAAGGGCATGCCATCGGGGTCAAGGCAGTGTGCCATGGCAAGTGATTAGCAGGGCGGCGACATAGACCACTCCGTCGGCCTTTTGCAAACACTACTGCCTGGATACCAGCATTCGGCCAGTGGTAATCGCCCATACATGATAGAGGAAAGGGGACCCGACATAGGAGTAATTAAGTGTTACTCACCTGAGTGACTAACGTACTCCTAGTCCATAGTCCTCTTTCCCCCATACATCCCACCATCCTTCCCCCTAAATGCAGATGGCGTAAGCTGGTACTTTCGCCTAAATGTTGAACCATTCCCTCAGTGGGTGGTGGTTCACATGTTGAGGCTGGGAGGCATGTGAGGAATTCAAGCATCCACATGGTGGGCGTGCGTTCACCTGGGATTTTTTAAAT
Organism: Ambystoma mexicanum; assembly: GCF_040938575.1. Classification (NCBI taxonomy): domain Eukaryota; kingdom Metazoa; phylum Chordata; class Amphibia; order Caudata; family Ambystomatidae; genus Ambystoma; species Ambystoma mexicanum. The sequence continues at coordinate 1,142,612,399 of NC_090935.1, read as the reverse complement.
GTTTAGTTCAATGGGGCTAATCCACACACATTTTCCTATGCTCACACAACAACAAACGCATAGATCTGTGTACTCTGGGTAGACACAGTACAGGCACAGTCTGCCCAGTCATATTAAGTTGGAATGTGACAGCCAGGAGTGCACTGTCATCTCCAGGAAGGGGAAAGGGGACCAAGATTCCCCCTCCCATGGCAAGCCTAATTAACTAACAAAGATCCATGAATCCGCCCTGATCTTTTGTTAGGTTCTGCAGCAGGTTGCAGTGATTAACATACCAATAGAGGGTACTTTAACCACGCCCACATGGGACCTGGCTGCAGAGGTTAACAAAGGAAACAAGAAACCGAACAAGCTTTCATATGTAACTGTGTCAACCTGAAGCCAGCTCCCACCCTCAGTATCAATGACATTGAGCTGTCATGCCTGAGTCTGGTGCATTACAGTAGGCCACCCCGCTAGGGGGACCCCATTCATAAGGTACGAGAATGTGGTTTGCTGGAGCCAGAAAGTCTGGTCTTGCCACAGCTTCAAGGGAGACCTACCGCTTTAACAGTGATCACCTAGGTCCTAGAAGGACCATTAACCAGAAAGACTCTTTGAACCCAAGGGACAGGAAGATGGGTGGGACTTAGTGTCACAAGGGGGTGTGGCCAGAGTTTTCTGTTGAGAGAAGGTTTCCGCCATTTTAGTTTTAGGGGAAACCTTGTTCCTGTACTCATACGTCCCACCCCCTTTCCTCAGTCCTTGTGGGTGTCCCCAACATGAGGACGGTACCGGAACCTTTGCCAGCGAAAAATGTAGCTTTCTCTTTAAATTTAGTGTAGCGTGCAGGGGCACAGGAACGCCACCCCAAGGCCCCACCGTCCTGCGCCTCTCTTCATTCCCTTTCCCCGCATCGAAGGTGTCGGAGCTAGACCTTTTAAACGTCTGCATCATTGGGCTTGCATATGCTTGGTCACGTGGACGTGAACTGGGCAGACAAACTCCTACTTGGCACAGGGGAAACAGCCATTTTACACTCTAATATGTTTTTGACGATCACATATTATTCTGGGTTTGTTCAGACCTGTCTATATTGGAGAACAATTGGAGCGATCATGGTATGGTGTCTGCAAAAGTTGTACTACAGCACAGCACAATATGGAGTGTTGCGGCCCTGAAGAAAGTGGTAAATCCCTACACCACTGAAACCGGTAGGCCAATTGAGCCCTTTGTTAACCAAAAGGACCACTGAAAAGGCCCAAAGGTCTACAAGTAGAAATTATAACCCTTGCCTAACATCACATTGTGAGAACAACAGTACAGAGTGTCGGGTTGGGGAAGTGTCAAAAATACAGTTCACTAACTAACAAGAGTACTTTTTTCATATGAGTTTTTATTTTTGTTTGTCTTTTTTTTTAAGTTTGGGCTTTTTATGGATACACAGCAGTGCCTGTTAGTTAATAGCAATAGTGCAAGTCTTTTTCTATCCCCTAACCCTAGATAAGCTGCCCATCAGCGATGACCATGGATAGTCATCTTAAGAGGGAATAGAAAGAATGGTTGGAGGGCAAGTTGTGTTAAAGGTATACAGAAGGTAACTCTAAACTAGGAAAATAAATTGAATCGTTTACCTGACTACTGTGGTTGTGTGAAAAAGCATTGGGGTTTATTGTCAGGTACGACACCCTTTGAAAGTCCCCTCAGTGTGTGTGTTTAGTATTTGGGGTACCATGTTACAGCATATCCTTCAGTGAAGGACTTATAGGCAATGCTTATTTTAAAAGCGCACAAACTAACTAATCAAATAGCAATGGTTGAAGGAAAATTCAGTAGATTTTCAATAAAGGCAGCGATTAAATTCTATGAGCGAAAGGTTATCCCTCGATTAATATATGGTTTGGAGCTTTGGCCTACAAAACAAACTGCATTCTTGATTGGACACGATTGAAGCCAAGATGTGGAGACGGGTACTGAAATGTCCTAATGTGGTGCCGGTGGCTGCAATGAGATTCGAGCTTGGGCTCCTATCACTTAAGGCTCGGGTTCGGTGGCAGACTCTGTCTCTATATCAAAAGATTATTACCTCTGGCTCGATACCTTGTATTCCGAAGAAAATGTCGTTATATAGGACAAAGCCCAAGCTCACCCACTCTCTTTTAGCTTCTTAGGAAAACTGAGAACTTATTGTGAATTTCTTTTAAGTGATCTTGAAATGGACACGGATTCATTGGGATTAAAACAGACGAAAGTCCAAGAAGTGCTATACAAACAGGACTGGACTAATACCATTGATTCATTCAATGGCTAGCATTCTCTCCAGCATCTTTCCCATGAGTAAAAACTCGGGGGCAAGATTGCACCTTATCATTCTCTCATAATGCGTCTATGCTGGAATTTACTTGCTACGAAGGAGAAACTTCTAAGGAGAGGGCTAATCGATCTATCAGAATCTGCTTGTAGGTTCTGTATGAACGCAGAGGTCCTCGAATCCGCTAGACACTTGTTTATGGATTGTCCTGCCAGGCACTCCAAAAAGTGTATCCTACTTTAAAAAAGTATTAGGTGTAATTAGTTGGTTGGATGTGAACGATCACTGGAAAAGATGTTTGTATCTTGTTCTGCCTTCTGAAGGTTTATCCGTGGCAGCTTTCATAATATCTTGGGGAATTGCACTTAAGGCTCCCTAACCATAAATAATCAAGAACTGCTATTTTTTTAGTAATGTATTAATAATTCAAATGTTTTTATGAATCAATTTTGAATTTTGTATTTAACATGTGTTTTATGATGTCCGTTTCGAGGGGATTGGGTCCTCCGACGTATTCCATATCTATGACATGTAATCACCACAGCTGTGCTGCTTCGGAAACTTTTTTCGGCTCCTGCGTCGATGACGTCGATGCGCTGTCGTCGAGGGCCTCCTCCGGCGTCATCCGATGTGATAAGTAGGACGCACGACGCCCGTAGCCTCAGTTCCGTTTTTTCCGCGAACGTGTCGCTTCGTGATTCTCGGTTCACGCCTCGACTCTTTAGAGTTCTGTGTTTCTCGGTTCCTTGAACCTGTTCGTTTTGTGGGATTCCTTCGTGTGAAGATGTCTTCTACTTCGTCTTTGACCCCGCGTCCGGGTTTCAAGAAGTGCGGGGAGTGTGGGTCCAAGATGTCGGTGACGGACTCGCACGACGCCTGCCTCTGGTGCCTCGGGGAGGCCCACGACACGGATGACTGTATCGACTGCCAGTTGCTCACGTCCAAAGCCTTACGCGAACGTAAGAAGAAGTTGTCAGTAGGTCGGGTGTCCAAGCCCAGGAAGTCGAAGTCTGCGGGGCTTTCGACGGATGATTCGAGGGGTGACTTTCCGCGTCTCGTGGGTCTCCTTCTAGGAGTCGGTCTCGCCACTCCTCAGCCTCTTCGAGGCATTCTCGGAAGCGCCGACACCGGTCGTCTTCCAGGTCCTCTTCGGAGGACTCTGCCCGGCACGTCGCTTACCCCACCAGCCATGCGACACCGGAGGAATGGGCTTCCTTCGGGAAGAAAATGCTGGCGATTCTTGAGTCGCAGGGTACTAAGCCGTCCGCGCCCCTGAGTGGGGTCGGTCGTGAGAGGTCGAGAGACACCGCTCGCAAGAGTGGTCGGCACGAGTCACGGGAGAGGTCCCGTTCGGACAAGGAGACTCGTTCTCGCCGTACCCGTTCCAGGTCCCGGTCCTCGACGCGTTCGAGACCGTGTGCACCTGTGAGGTCTTCGAGGAAGACATCGACGTCTGAGGCGTCGAGGGCGTCGACAGGCTTTCTCGAGGCTCCGGCTCCGAGGAAGTCGTCGAAGCCGTCGACGCTCAGGTCGTCGAGGGACACGCTCGGGGCTCCGGCCTCGAGGGCTGTGTCGACGCCGCCGATGCTGGAGGAGCTGCATCTGACGTCAACGCCGATTTCCTCGACGTCGATCCTCTCGGCGCCGATGCCGGTTCTCTCGACACCGGCGCTGATTCGCTCGTCGCCATCGACGACTTTTGTGTCGGAGGTACCCCGTGGCACGGGAGAACCCCCTAGGAAGGCTCTGGTTAAGAGCAAGCACTCTCGGGTGCCTTCTTTTCGCCACCTGGACTATATTTCAGAGGCGGATGTGGATTCTGATGGCCTGGTTCCTAGTCAGGTTCCAGATGAATTTGTCTCGGGCCATAGTCAGTTTGACGATTTGAGACAGTCACTGCATGATGCCAGTGGACTGGACACCTCTCCGGAGGTGGAGTTTTGTAGGCCTGAGCCTGGCTCTCATGCCGATTCCTCGTACCAGCGCCTTATGGCTAGGGTTTCTGAGTACTTGGGATGGTCTGCTCCCCCAGGGGAGTTTGTGCAGGATGATCTGATGGACATCCTTGTTGTTGGTCCCCCAACTGATCCGGTACTGCCGTTCCATATGGCTTTACAGAGAAGGGTGGCGGCGGCTTGGACTGCTCCGGAGAGTCTCCCGGCGGTAGGCAGATCCTTTTCGCAAAAATACCGTCCAACCAGTAGCGACCCCTGCTACTTGACCAGGCACCCCACTCCTGAGAGTTTGGTGGCGCAGGCGGCCACGGCCCCGGCAAAGCAGGCGTCGTAGCCTACCATCCCTCCTGACAGGGACGACAAACGTTTTGATGGCTGGGCGAAGAAAGTGTTTTTACTTCTGGTGGTATGGCGCTTCAGGCGGCCAACTCATTTGTGCCTTGTCTCGTTTCACACACACTCTGTGGAACTGTGTTGCGTTAGCGGCTGAACATATTCCCGAAGGGGACGAACGGGATGGTTTCCTTGCTATGGTCCAGGATGGTAAGGATGCCATGTGTGAGTCCGTTCAGTCGGGTTTGGACTTAGCTGAATGTGTCAGTAGGTCCATGGCGGCGAGCACCATGATACGCAGGTTTGCTTGGTTGCGGAAGTCGGGGTTTGCTCCTGATGTGCAGTCTCGGCTCCTCAACATGCCATTTGACGGTGAACACCTTTTTGGCAGCAAGGCTGACGAAAGCCTTGAGAGGTTGCAGACCTCGAAAGCTGCAGCAAAGTCGTTGGGCGCTGCAGTTCGCCAGCCTCTGCCTTTTCGCCCTAGGGGACAGCAGTGGAGGGGTGGTTCCTTTCGCTATTACTCGTCCTTCAGTAAAGCGAGAGGAGCTGGCAGTCAAAGAGGCCAACGCAGGGGTACCAGAGGTGAACGACAGGGTACCCGTGGTGCCAAGGCCGCTCGGGCAGTTGCCTCTTTGCCCTCAGGTAACGCCGCAGCCGCTCCCATTCAGTCATGAGGCCATGTCCCATGGTTCGCCGGTTGGGGGAAGGCTGGCGCAGCATCTTGTAGAGTGGCAAGCCATTACTTCAGATGTGTGGGTTCTGGAGATCATAACCCACGGCTACTGTCTTCCCTTTCGGCACAGGCCTCGCGACAATCCACCGGGGAACCTCTCTGCAGAGTCCGGATCCGCTCCTTGCGCAGGAAATTCAAGCCCTGCTGGAGAAAGGCGCCATAGAACTGGTGCCTGTAGCGGAGAGGAACAAGGGATGGTATTCCCCTTATTTTTTGATTTCGAAGAAAGACGGGGGATTGAGACCCATCATGGACTTGCACGGTTTGAACAAACTCCTCAGGAAGGACAAGTTCAAGATGGTTACTCTCTCTCAAGTCCTCCAGGCCCTTCAGCTTCAGGACTGGTTGGTGTCACTCGACCTCAAGGATGCTTACTTCCATGTGCCGATCCATCCCAAGCACAAGAAGTACCTGAGGTTCGCGGTTGGCAACTCGCACTTTCAGTTTCGGGTCCTGCCGTTCGGATTGACCTCCGCCCTGAGGGTTTTCACCAAGCTCATGGTGGTGGTGGCAGCGCATCTCAGGCAAGGGGGGATTCACGTCTTCCCCTACCTGGACGATTGGTTGATCAGGGGGAGCTCTCCCGAGCAAGTCCTGGATCATCTGTCCGTCACCTGCCACTCCCTTCACAGGCTGGGCTTCTCCCTCAATTTAAAGAAGTCCCATTTGACGCCAACATAGCGGCTCCAATACATCGGAGCAGTGCTCGACACTTCCCTGGGGCAGTGTTTTCCTCCCCAGGTGAGGGCTCTTCACATTCAGCAGATGGTGCACAAGTTTCAGCATGCCCAGACGCTCCCAGCGTTCGAGTTCTTGAGGTTGCTCGGCCTCATGGCATCCTGCATTCTTCTGGTGCCAGAGGCTCGCCTGCGATGAGATCTTTGCAGTGGGCGCTCAAGACGCAATGGTCGCAGTCCTCCGGCAGGATGTCGGACCCGGTTCAGGTGCCGCCCTCGGTCGCCCGGGACCGTCGAAGGCAACTTGATGAAGGGGGCTCCATTTTGGCTTTCCTGGCCAGAGGTGACGATCGTGACAGATGCATCCCTCACGGGTTGGGGAGCTCATGCCAACGGGCTGACAGTCAGCGGTCGTTGGTCTCCGTCGGAGTCCAGACTCCATATCAATCTGTTGGAGCTGAGGGCCGTCAGGCTATCCCTGAAGGCTTTTCTGCCGACTGTGCGAGGAAAGAGTGTCCTGATCCTGACGGACAACACAGTGGCCATGCACTACCTCAACAAAAAGGGGGGGGCAAGGTCACTTCCTCTGTGCAGGGAGGCGATGCAGCTCGAGTTCTGGGCCATCCAGCAGGAAGTTTCGATCTCGGCAGTTCATCTGGCCGGAGACGAAAAAGTGACGGCGGACGCTCTGAGCAGGCAGAGCCCGATCTCTCACGAGTGGGAGTTGGCTCAGGAGATTCTCCTGGACATCTTCGCCCTTTGGGGGACCCCTCAAGTGGATCTCTTCGCCTCCAGTGTCAACCGGAAGTGCGAAAGGTTTTGCTCACGGGAATTTCCTCCAAAAGGAGCCTTAGGAGACGCGTTCGTGGTGGAGTGGTCATTCCCGCTGCTGTACGCGTTTCCTCCAGTCCCCGTCATCCCGCAAGTGCTGCGGAGGTTACGGAAGTTCGGTTCCTGGATGATCCTCATTGCTCCGGCGTGGGCTCGGAGGACGTGGTACCCGGACCTTCTCGACTTGTCCATCTGCCCTCCGCGTCGTCTTCCCTACCGAGACGATCTGCTCTCACGGGAGGGGGGTCAGGTTCTCCATCCAGAGGTCAGATCCCTCAACTTTCACGCTTGGCTTCTGAAAGGTTGAGGTATAGGGATTGGGACCTCCCTGAAGACGTGATGGAGGTGTTGCTTTCGGCCCGAAGGCCAGCAACAAAGTCTCTGTACCGTTGCCGTTGGCGTAGGTTCTGCGACTGGTGCAGAGTTCAGAATGGGGATCCTTTTGCATGTGACATCCCCATGGATCTGTCCTTTTTACTTTCTTTGGCCCACAGGGGCTTGCAAGTGGGTACCATTAAAGGTTACCTGGTGGCGCTGTCCGTCTTTAAGCGCTCGTCTGAAGAGTGTTCTTACTTTAAAATCCCTTTAATTTCACAGTTTCTGAAAGGGCTCACTAATGTGTTCCCTCCGTCACCTTTCCTGGTGCCCGGTTGGGATTTAAACCTTGTTCTTAAGTTTCTTATGGGTGCTCCGTTTGAGCCTTTACATTCTTGCCCTTTGAGGCTGTTAACTCTGAAAACTGTGTTTTTAGTTGCGGTTACGTCCGCTCGCAGAGTGAGTGAGTTACAGGCACTTTCAGTTAAGCCACCCTTCACTGTTTTTCACAAGGACAGGGTTGTCCTTAGAGTTTGTCCTTCTTTTCTTCCGAGGGTAGTGACGGAATTTCATTTGGCCCAGAAGGTTGTTCTTCCGGCATTCTATCCTCCTCCGCATCCTGGTAAGGAAGAGGAGAGGCTCCATAGGCTTGATCCTAGGAGAGCTTTAAGCTTTTAAGTTTCACGCATGTCCCGGGTCAGAATGGACGATCAACTCTTTATTGGTTACGCTGGAAAGCGTTTGGGGCAAGCTGTGACGAAACAGACTTTGTCTCGCTGGATTATTTTGGCCATCTCGGAGTGCTACCGCTTGGTGGGTAAGGACCCACCGGCTGGCTTGCGGGCCCATTCTACCAGGGGTATGGCTGCGTCTACTGCCCTGCAGAGGGGTGTTCCTATTCGCAACATCTGTGATGCAGCCACCTGGGCTTCAGTACATACATTTGTATGTCACTATTCCCTCGATTCCATCCGAGCACAGGATCTGGCCTTTGGCAAGGCGGTCCTTTGCTCTGCTATTTGATTGGCTATTCTAAATTTTGATTCTAAATTCTTTCCCTCCTCCTTGCTCTGGTACTGCTTTGGGAGTCTTTCATAGATATGGAATACGTCGGAGGACCCAATCCCCTCGAAGAACAAGTTACTTTCTTACCTGGTAACGTTCTTTCGATGGGATGGTCCGACGACGTATTCCATATCGCTCCCGCCCTGCCTTCCCCGCTGCAGAATTTCTTTTGCGATTGCAGCTTACGTTCCACAAGGCTTTGTGTCTGACTGGCAGTTGACTAGTGTCACACGTTCTGGGGGAAAAAAACTACAACTGAGGCTACGGGCGTCGTGCGTCCTACTTATCACATCGGATCACGTCGGAGGAGGCCCTCGACGACGGCGCATCGACGTCATCGACGCAGGACGCAGACGCCGAAAAAAGTTTCCGAAGCAGCACATCTGTGGTGATTACATGTCATAGATATGGAATACGTCGTCGGACCATCCCATCGAAAGAACGTTACCAGGTAAGAAAGTAACTTGTTCTTTTTTATGGTTGTAAAGGTTTGAGTAAACCACATACAATAAAAAATAAAAATAAACTTCTGTATGCTCACTGTTCTTTGTTTTTTTAATCTTCTTCACCTCCCTTCGGTGCCTCGCCTCACCAGCACGTGTCAGCTGCAGGAGGCTTCACGAGATGCGCTTCCTGCAATTGCTCGTTCCCGGCCTCAGACCCCCAGGCACTCTATCTTGAGGGCCTAGGGCTGGACAACCGGTGGGGCGTGTGCGTGGCTTGCATCGCTCTCGGTCACTGGGGCTTTGAATAATCGTCTTACACCATGAAGAGAGGTCTTTCACTAGTCACCTTAAAGAGTTTTTCTCCAGGAACCCACGTCAATACAAGGTAGGCCCTTAGTTTAGTACAGGTCCTCAGCGTGGAGAATTCTTCCCAGGGGTTTCCATGGGAAAGGGCTCCCTGGATTCTGGTTCTGGCAGACCTGAGGCCGTTAAGGCTACTGGCCCCAAGCCGAGCGGCTCTTCCGGGCATTCCGTCGACAGACCCGAGGCCGGCAAGGCTACCGGTTCTCAAGCCGAGGGGCTCAGGAGCTCTTCTGGGCGGTCCACGGAGGGGAATCAAGTTCGACCCCTCCTCTTCTGCCCCAGTGGGCAAGGGGTCATCGTGTTCTACCTCCAAGAGTCAGTCCTTAGCACGATAAAACATGACTACCAGCTCTAGCTGAGGGCACCCAGCTTACCAAAGTCACCCCAGAGGTCGCTGTGCAGGGCGATTCGACTACCAACCTGTGGGCCGAGGGCTCTGAGCCTACCAGAGCCATCTTGGAGGTCGACACTTCTGATTCAGCTTCCATAGCCAAGGAGTGTCCTTCCATGTCTGAGCCAACACGTGGCACAGGGCCTTCACGTCCTCCCACACAGGGTGTGGCGCAAGGCCCCAAAATGCAAGACAAGCACGTCTCAGAGCCTGCTAGGCAGGTGGCCATCTTGGATTCGTATTTGGGTCTCCCTGTTCCTTCGCTCATGGAGTGCGCCATGCAAGAAGGTTTCAGGACCGCTTCTTCGAGCACTTCCTCCTTCTCATACCCTCCCTGCAGATGAGAGGCTCCTCAAGGGTATCGTCAAGGAAATTACCCTACAGGTCGTGCCGACCAGACCTATTCCTCTGGGCCCTCCTCCGGTTCCTCCAGTGCTTCCAGTACCGTTGTCTGTTCCTCCCCCAGTTCAGGCCCGGCCGGTGCTTCAAAGCCCTCCTCCTCCTCCTGTACCACCAACACCTCCCATGCAGCAGCCAATAGATCCACAGCTATCTTCGGGTCCGGATCGGGGGGGTGGCCCTCTGGCTCTGGTGTCTCAGGACCCGGACTCCCCTCCGTCTGCAAAGGGGGGGAATGACGATTGGGCAGACAGCGACGATGACCCTTAGGGCGAACAGCCTTTAGCCTCACTAAAGGCGTTTCATGACCGTCTTCAGGTCCTTGCAGAGTTCTTGGGGGTCCCGCCGGCAGAAGAGACCCCTTCCCCTAAGAGTCGGGAGAGCTACCATAGGTTTTGGCCAGACACGCAACGAGCCAGTCGGGCATTCTGCTCCAGACGGATGTCCTGCAGGTGGCAGCGCCCAGGTGAACAAGAAATTGGTCAGCCGGTTCAGGCTTTTGGATGGGGAGACAGTCCACCTGGCCTCCCAGCCCCACTCTTCAGTAGTGACAGTGGCCTCCTTTTATTCTAAACTATCGTCTTCGTCCTCCTCTGCAGGGGACCTACCTGTCCAAACCCCCCACCCCCCGCAATATACAAAAAAAACATTAAAATGTTACAAGGAGCTGGCCAGTGCCGAAATTTCAGCACTGCACAGCTCCATGTGACGTTTTAACGTTACAAAAAAATGCATTGAAATGCTGTCTTTTACATGTAAAAGTGTATTTCCATTGAAACCAGTCCATTTATATTTTCGATGGACTGGTTTTGATGGGAAAACACTTTTACATGTAATAGATAGCCTGTCGATGCATTGGTAAATGATGCTTTGGTTTCGATGGTGTGGCATTTCGATGCTACAGTTTCAATGAAATGATTAGGAATCGTCCCCCAGCGACCACAGGAGGAAACAGCAGAGGACTTTGCATAGTTTTTTCCGCTCCCGCCTCAGTCGCCAAAAGCAATGACGTAACGGTCAGGGAAAACACCTTGCCTGTAGGGGGTCGGCTGGCTCTCTTTCAGGACAGCTGGAAGCGTTGTTTCAAGAGTCCTTGGATCCTTTCTATAATCTCCACAGGCTTCAGTCTTACTCTTTATTTCCCTCTACCTTCCTCTCCTTCTCTGCTTCACATGGGGTCCCCGGCCCTTTTTACAGGATGTCCTCAGTCAGACAGGTGCTCCAGTTACTACTCCAGGATTTTTGCTTTACCCATGAACAACCAGGCTGGCCTGAGGGTAGTCCTGGACCTGTAATTTCTCAACCTATGTTTACTGCTCAAACGCTTCAAGATGAATACCCCCGCGCACATAGCCCAGTCGCTATGCGAAAGGGACCGGATGTGTTCCCCAGTACTCTTATGTCCCATCCCCTTTCCTCCATACTGTATGGGCGTACGCGAGATGGAACCTTTTTCGCCAGAAAAAATCTTCTTCCCCTTTAAATTTAGAGGCTTGCGGGGTGACCCTGGGAGCATGCGCTCGCCTGACACCGCCCACCGCGCCACTCCTCAGTCCTCTTTTCCGCATCAACAGGAACGGGCCGAATTCACCAGCGCTCCTGGATTTGGCTTTGGCCATGTAATTCCACTCGCAGATACTTCTTCTCTTCTTTCTATTTATCATTCAGGTACTCGGTCCTCAGGCGTCACGCTCCTCCCCGGGGCATGTCGACTTCTACAGGGTTCAGCAGGTGTCCATCCTGTGACGGGCTCTTTCCAACTTCAGACCCCCACACCCTCTGCCTACGTTGCCTTGCCCTGACCACAGCTTGCAAGCTTGTACCGCGTGCAACGCGCTTTCCTCGAGGTCTCTGAAGACAGACTAACCAGGTGGAGAGAACTCTTCCAGAGTTCGCCTCCTGAGGACCGGAAAGACAATCATCGATCCAGGCCCAGGGTAGGGCCACTCTTTTCCAGCGCACCGCGCAAGGGAAACTCCTTCCAAGGACTCACCCACGCGGGAGGAACCGCTCAGGATCTCATACCAGCACAAGTACCGAGGCTAAGTCAGCTACCGGCCGGTATGCCAAGGGGTCAGTGGAACCTCCCGGTGACAGTGCTGAGGGCCCGTAAGGTTCTTTTACAAGGTCTTAACCCGAGGGGCTAAGCCCTAGTATCGGCAAAATGTCCGGGGGGACGCCTATACGCAGTACTACCGGCAGATGCGCCGAGGGCGAAACTTCTACCAGGTCTCTGCCTGAAATACCGGGATTACTCCCGAGGGGCAATGCCCTAGTACCGGCACACGTACCAAGGGTAAGTCAGCTACCCGCCGATAGGCCGAGGGTTCAGTGGATCCTTCCGGTGTCATTGCTGAGGGACCGCAAGGTTCTTTTATCAGGGTTACTCCCGAGGGGCAACGCCCTAGTACCGGGATCATGTCCGAGGGGGCACCTTCACGCAGCACTACAGGGAGCTCTGCAGAGGTCAATACGCCTACCAGGTCACGGCCTGAGGTGCGGGATAGGCCTTTTGTTCCAACACCAAGCATCTTGGACGGAGCTGGTTCCAGCGAGCCAGGCACTACGGCTTTGGCACGTGGCATGCAGCTCAACAGAATGGCTGCCGTGCCAGACACGATGGCGCTGATTCGATACCCTGCCTTCTGGAGCGGGTGGGGGAAAGAGTCACAAGATGGGACTGGTGTCAGCCAGGTGCGTGACCTACAGTTTATCCATCAGCAGCGCAGGGCAGGTTTCCCCTGCGCCCCAGGCAGAGTGTGCTCCAGCCCCAGCTGCCCTTGGCCACTCCGTCAATATCACCTGCCACCTCTTCAGCCTCCGAAAAAAGGTTCTTCGAAAGGTTCCTGGGGCTGATGCAAAGTCCCCAGATGGGGGCCGTCCTCCGGGATGCCATCACGGACATGCTCCCTCAGGTCCCCCCACCGGCACCCATAGTCATTTCTCCGATGGCTCTGGTGTTACAGGCCCCAGCGCAGACGCCTCTGCCCCAGCCGGCTCCTCCGATTCCGGCTTTCCTGCCTCCCACCGTACAGGCAGTTCCACACCAGCCTCCGCAGCAGCAACCGGCTTCTGTCTCCACTCTGCAGCCCAGGGCGCCCAGCATTCCTCCACCAGCTCCAGACCCCCCGAACCTGGCAGACACGGACAAGGAGGAGGACCCTGACACGCCATCTTCGGCCAGGTCCTTCCACGAACACCTTGCAGGTTTGGCAGAGTATTTGGGCCTTCCTCAGCCCGAGGTAGAGCAGGCCGAGGAGGGGGTCTTAGCTGAAGTCCTCACCCTAAAGACCCCCTACCAAAACGGGGATCCCGATGCAGAAAGACAAAGTTGCCCTGGCCAAGAAGGGGTGGCTCAAGCCATACTTGGCCCAGGCTGTCAGTCAGCACCTCTACAGCAAATACAGGCAGATGGAGGGGGGCACACTCTTGCTTTCAGCCCATCCTCAACTGCACTCTTCTGTGATAACTGCAGCGTCACTCTATTCCAAGTCTCAGCCGTCCTGGGCCACCTTGTCCTCGACGCTGCTAGGCAAGAAGGAGAAGTTCTTGGAGGCGTACGGGAAGAAGCTGTACGCCCAACGCCTCCTTGCACCTGCGGCAGGCCAACCCAGATGCCATGTTGGCAGCCGCTAGCCAAGGGGTCTGGCGGGATATTGCAAACGTCCTCCCAGAACTTCTGGCACAGAGCCAACCATGCTTCAAGGCGGTACTAGGAGAATCCGGGCTGGTAGCACAGGACATTATGGAGTCCACCGTGGCCCACATCAATACCTCTGCCCGGGCCATCTGCATTGCCACGGACACAAGAAGCACGGCCTGGCTCCGGGCTACTAAGTTTAATCCCAGTGTCCAGGAATGAATATTGGACCTTCGAAGGCAATGACCTCTTCCACTCCACCACGGATGAGGGATTAGATTAAAAAAACAGCTTGCAAACCGCAAGTCTTTATCTATTCTTTCAAAGGCCATGCCCAAGGCCTCACCCATTCACAGCAATGCTCTGACAACGGGCGGGCGTTTGACGGGTTCCGAGGCTTCCAAGAACAGAGGTCCAGCATCAGAGGAAACAACAAAAGGGGGGGGGGGGGCAAAGGGTTTTTCCAATCCCCCTCCTCTGCAACAGCCTCAGTGGGAAAAAAGGCATGACACGCCATGGATCCTCTCTGCAGTCTCCACAGGGTACCAACTACTGGTATCTTCCTCTCCCTCCCTCCTCTCCCACAGATTGGTACAGCAACTCTCCGGGCAGAGATCCGGTCACTCGTCCAGAGCCAGGCTGTGGAAGAAGTTTCAACCTTCCAGTGAGGCTTGGGCTTTTATTCCAGGATTTTCTCCATACAGAAGAATAGCCAGTCTGGCCGGAGAGTTGTGTTCGACCTTTACACCCTCAATCTCTCCCTCCCTCTGCAGAAATTCAAGATGGTTTGGCCCGCTCTTATTGCGGAAACACTAGACAGGGGAGACTGGATGTGCTCCCTAGATATGAAGGAGGCTTACCTACACGTCCCTATTTGGCAGCCGCATCGTTCTTTACTGCGCTTCAGGACCATGTGCTTTCATTTCCTATACAAGGTGTTACCCTTCGGCCTCAGCCGCAGGGACAGGCGGCTCCCAGGGTATTTACCAGGTTGATTAATGCAGTGGCAGCCCTCCTCAGGGCAAAGGGCCACCACGTCTAATCCATACCTGGACGACTGGCTCATCCGGGCCACCTCTCCGGAAGCGGTTCAGCATACTGCCTCCGCATTGATGAAAACACTCCACGACCTGGAATTCACTATCAATCTCAAGAAGTCTCAGCTGCAGCCCACACAGAGCCTGACCTTCTTGGGCCTCATCTGGGACACAAGCTCTGCAAGAGTCTTTCCCTCGAAGGACAAGCTTGCGGCCATCAAGAGAGCTACAGCTCTCTTCCTCTCCAGGCCGTGACCTCAGCCTGGTGGTACCAACACCTACTGGGACTTATGGCAGCAGTCCTTTTGGCCATGCCCCACACAAGACTCAGGAGGCAGAGATTACAACTGCACTTCGCAGCCTAATGGAATCAGGAGAAGGGCTCTCAAGAGGAGCCAGTCAACATTACAGCCTTTCTCCTCTGATCTCCACTGGGGGTCAGCATACTTCAACCTGAGGCAGGGCAAGCCCTTCCGGCAGCCGGCCCCTCAGGTCACAGTTTCTACAGACTTGAAGGCCATATGGTTGGCTCTTAAGGCCTTTCCCCCTCTTATCGGGGGCAAAGCAGTTCTTATCAAGACAGACAACTCCACCAGTATGTACTATATCAACAAGCAGGGGAGGCACTAGATTCCCTCCACTGTGCAACCTAGCAGTCGGCATGTGGGAATGGACTCTGGAGAACGACATTTACCTCATGGCTGTCCACCTGCCCAGGGGAATCCAACCTGGAAGCGGACAGGCTCAGGAGACTGGGGTCGGACAATTGCGAGTGCCAATTGAACGACCTGGTACTAAAGGAGATCTTCCTCAGGTGGGGGCATCCCCGGGTGGATCTTTTTGCCTCCCGGGACAACAGGAAATGCCAACAGTTTGCCTACTGGCAGGGGGAGGGCTCCAGCTCCCTGGGCGATGCATCCCAGGTCCAATGGAACAACATGACGGCTTATGCCTTCCCACCCACACCCCTAGTCCTCAGGGTGATCTGCAAGATAAAGGAAATCCCGGCACTTCAGCATCATTTGATGGCTCCCTGGTGGCCCGCCAGACCGTGGTTCTCCGGGCTCCTCAGCCTTTCGGACAGACCACCCATTCACTTACTGCTGGGCCCAGCTTCTCTCCTGGCTCAGCAGGGGGTCAGGGTACTCCACCCTGCTCCTCACAAGCTAGTCCCCGCAGCGTGGCTTCTGAGCCGGTCACGCTGAAACACTTAAGTCTATCTCAGGCTAACCTAGAGATCATCCAGGGCGCTAGAAGCAAGGTTACTAGGAGCCAATATAAGAGTAAATGGCAAGTCTACACAGGCTTTACACGCCTATAAAGAATCCACACCTGGTGTGCGACCTTAATACTGTGTTGGGCGCCTCGGCGCACAAACCTTTTGAACCTATGGCGTCCGCGGACATCAGGCTGGTCACCATAAAGACAGCTCTGCTCGTGGGCTTCTCCTCAGCTCGCACAGTCAGTGAGATGCAGGCTCTGGTGCTATCAGAACCCTACACCACTTTTCACAGGGACAAGGTCTTCCTGCGGACGCACCCTGCTTTACTACTCAAGGTGACCTCCTCCTTCCATCTCAACGAGGAAATAGCGGACGCCTTGTTTGTCACTTTCGGTGGGAAAAGCCTGGTTATCAAAGGCCTCCATAGCAGGGGGATGATTGCGGCCATCAAGGAGGCCTATGAGGGGCAGCACAAACCAGTGCCAGCCAAATTACATGCCCATGCGGTCAGAGCCAAGGCCACGGCCATCGTGTTACAACGGCATGTGCCGTGGCAGGTCATCAGCCGGGCGGTTTCCTGGGCCACCCCTTTGGGTTTCTGTAAACACTACTGTTTGGACGCCGCCTCTAGGTCAGACGCAGCATTCATGCAGGCGATTCTAAGAAACCTATGTTCTTAAGGAGCCTCTCTGGTGCTACATTCAGTTTTAATCGCCCATACAGTAAGGAGGCAAGGGGACGGGACGTACGAGTAATTAACAGTTACTCACCTTAGTGACTAACGTACTCTTAGTCCATGGTGCCCTTCCTCCATATGTCCCACCATCCTCCCCCCTAATAATACGGGTGTCATTAGGCAATGCCTATCATTGTCGGCGCGTCAATGGCGACTGAGGAGTGGTGCCGGTGAACGGAGTTAGGCGAGCGCATGCTCCCAGGGCCGCACCCCCACGCGCCTCTAAATTTAAAGGTGAAGATTTTTTTGGGTGAAAAAGGTTCTGTCACCCGTCCCTCGTGAGGGACGCCCAATACAGTATGGAGGAAAGGGTACTATGGACTAAGAGTATGTTAGTCACTACGGTGAGTAACTGTTAGTATCTCAAGGATGCATATCTTCATGTCCCCATCTAGCAGCCGCATCAGAGGTTTTCTGCGGTTCACGATTATGTCGTAGCACTTCCAGTACAAGGTGCTGCCTTTCGGCCTTAACTCGGCCCCTCGTGTGTTCATGAAGCTGATAAATGCGGTGGCTGGTCTCCTCTGTCTTGAGGGCCATCACTTATACCCTTATCTGGACGACTGGCTGGTGAGGGCCAGCTCGCCTGAGGGGGCAGTGCACTCCTGCCAAAGGCTGGCAGACGTTCTTCACCATTTGGGGATTTCCCTTAACCGTCCGGAAGTCGTAGCTGATCTCTCCCTCCCCCCCTCCCCACCCCCACCAAGATCTGGTGTTCCTTGGAGTGTGCTGGGACACGGACGTGCAGCGGGTGTTCCCTACGTTCGAGATGCTCCTCTACCTCTGCAAGGCGATAGGGCACTTTCTGGCCAGCTCGACCACCTCGGCATGGTGGTTTCAACACCTTCTTGCATGTCGACGGTGTTAGGCAGAATTATATGCAGTAGCCTTTGGGAACACCACACGCAATTATGACTACAAGGGACAGTACAAATTCACCTTTGGTACAAGCCTGTACTACACTGTTAAAGTGTTAGCAGTAACGGAGCAGCCAGACCTATCTCAAGAGTAAGTGAGCAGTATCAAATAGTTGCACAAAGGACAGCAATTACTATGATTCAGGCAAACACTGACTCAAGATTTTCAAGTAGAAGAATATACATTTATTTCACTCTTCAGTTGTATAACATTACACCATTATAAGCAGTTTAAAAATCACACTCTCAATACACCACACCACTTCCCTTAAATCTCAGACAAGTTAAGCTCACAAAATGAAGTGGGAGCAAAATGGCACTCCAGCAATTTAAAAGGGAGGGAAAGACAAAGTTAATCGAAAGTGGACCACACCAACAGGTAAGTACTAAGGGCAATAGAACAAGAGGGACTACCGTGATAAAATCAGGTAGAAAATGCTTAGGGCCAAAGTCAATAGGACAAAAGTCTTTTGCTCAAGATCACACGGTTCAGGGGAGTCCGCGGTAAAGTTCGTGCGACGGATTTCGAACGAGGTTGGCTAGTGGAAAAGTTAGTTTTAAAAGAAGAGAAGGGATTGGAGAAAGCTTTCACACACTTTCCCCGCGGCTGAACGAAACGAGCAACCGGGTTTGCACAGTACCTTAAAACGGAGAGGAAGCTTTAGCTGAGGCGGACGTCCTGGTAGTTCCTGCAGGCTCATGGTTCCTGAAGCGACTGTCGGACTGACACGAAGTAGGAAGACTGGAGGGTCCTGCACTACCCAGGGAAGAAACCAGCAGCAGAGCAAAGCAACAAATAAAAGGTGCGCTCCTTAAAACCCAAGCAGGGTGGAGACCACCAGGGGGCGCAGACGCGATGGTCGCTTGAGCCACCGTCTCCCTCTTCAAGCCCGATAAAATCACCTTTTCGAGCAGTGCAGGGGAAACTAAAGCTCAGAAAAACCAGCAGACGAAGCAGATAAGGCGTCCTGGCACCCACCCAGCCATAACCCAGGTGACGAGGCTGCGAGGAAAGGCAGAAATCAGCCTCCGATCGGGAGCCCCCGGGCAGCACAGAAGGCCCGTACTCAGAAAAGCGAGGAGAGGGGAGAAAAAAATGGCCGCCGTCATCTGAGATACGCACCGCGCACGTAAGAAGAAACTTGACAAGGATTGGAACAGCCCGCCAACAGCATCCTGCGCCCAGCGAACGGGAGAACTCCAGCCCTACAACGAGGTGCGGCAGCTACGAGAACAGCCACAGCGGTCCGCAGCGCCTGGCCTGCCGGAGGAGGTCGGGCGACCGGCCAGGCAGGCGGCAACCGGAGTGAGCGGCCCGGTGCGGGTAAGCAGTGCCCCAAGCGGGCCTCTCCGCTTGGGTGCCTGCCCCCCCCCTCTCCATCGGGGCCAACTCCTAGGACCCGGCAGTCACACTCTACGGCGCGAACCGCAAGCGAGGGTCCTATCCCTCTACCCACGCCTCACCTCAACACACGCGAGCACACTCGGGCCACGCCGCACCTCCGCCCAGCAACCCTCGCGGGCCCAGGCATACAGCCGCTGGACGTTCTCCCCACCCTTCTCCTAGGGGGCCGTACACGGCAGTCGGCCACGGACACCAAGCCGCCCGCGGAAGGAGGCCCGTGTTTCCTTCGCCCAACCGAGGCTCCCCCCTCCTCACCAAGCAACAAGAGAGCAGAGCGGCCATTCCCGCAATCCCAAACACAGAGTGACCACAGAGCCTACCCCAACAGCTCCGACCCGCCGCTCCCACACCACGGACCCCCACGAGTACCAAACCCTGTGGTAGCTCGTCACCACTAGCGGAGCCTCGCAGCCAACCTAAGGACCATCAAGGGCCCTCCACGCACCTTGCGAGGCGCGGAGACAGCCGTGCTGCGGGGCACTCGACTCACTCGAGCAGTGCTTTGAGGGGTGGGGGCGATACTGAGTCCGCACCGGAGTTACTTAGGGCAAAAACGTGCTACGAAGTCCGGGGCAGCCCACCACGGAGCTGAGAGAGTCTCCACCCGAAGATCCAACCAACCACAGAAACACGATCGTGGGTAAAAGCACACCCCGGCACGGCAGTCCTTGCCCACTGCAACAATAGCCTGGAGCCTCCATAGGTAACAAAGCTGGATCCACAAACCTTGGCAACCCTGAGAAAGTTTAGACGTAACAACGCAACCATGGAAGCGGAAGAACCCCAAAGCACGTCAGACATTCCAGGCAATGACGGCGACAGCGCAACAAAGTCGGACATCCGTCTGCTGCTTGGGGAGATTAGATCAATGAAAAATAACCTAACTGAAATAGTATCAGACCTACAAACGAAAGTGGCCAAAGTTGAGGTCCGCCTGGAAGCGGTTGAAAATAACCAACAATCAGGAGACATCGCCACCATGCAATACGAGGCTAGACTCCTAGACCTCGAGCAGAAGGAAAGGGACATGGAATCAAAAGTGGACGACCTTGAAAATCGGGAGCGACGCTCCAACATCCGCATAATCGGTCTGGAAGAAGAGCGAGGAGAGACAGTCAAGCCTGGAGAGCACGGTGAAATCCCTAATCTTGTCTCTCTATGATGAAACCGTCCCCCCGACCCTCGAGTTCGACAGGGTGCACAGGGCAGGGGGCTTAGCAAGAGGCCCTCGATCGGTCCTAATCAAATGTCATTACTACACACAAAGGCAGGATATTCTACAAAAAGCAAGAATAAAGGACACAATCAATTTCCGTGGCTCAACAGTCAAGATATACCAGGACCTCTCAGCGATGACCCTCGCAAAAAGAAGAGGGTGTCGTCCCCTCACGACCTGGCTCCGAGAGAAAGGCATGAAGTACCGATGGGGCCACCCATTTTCCCTCACATTCGAGTTCAACAGCGAAGAATACAGGCTTACCTCGGTGGAAGAGGCGGAACGGGCTCGTCGCCACCTACAAGGTCCAGCAAGAGACTCGGACGCAGAGGGCCGAAGAGAACCAAAGGGCCCGCGCCGAGATCCAACTGAAAAGCCCTCGAGAAGAGGCCGTGCGCAACAGAAATGGAAATTTAAACGTTTGAACACTCCTTGAACTGCCTACACTGCACCTTCTGTCTGTACACTATTTAGGTGCTCTAACTCTGGCCGAAATGGTCGCCATGGAGCTCCATTGAAGTTTTTTCTCTTTAAAGTTTGTTTGCCTAGATGGGGTTAGGGGCTTGGAGACACTCTAGGTCTTTGTCCACCATTACGGTCTCCTATGCATTCCGTCCCTGCACAAAGAACAAAGTTACAACTAGGGCTTGAAGAGGGGTTCTCCTAAAGTGGCCTTCTTTGGACGAGGGCGTCTCCTTTCTTTTTTCTTTACTCTTTTCCCTTTCCGTGTGGTGAGGATGTCCCGTATAGCATTCCACACTAGGGAAGGGGCAGAGGGGACGGGGGGGATTCAATTAGCCACTCGACAAAGCAAGCTCGTGAAGCACAAAGACCCAACTCAAAAGTACCACAACACAAGGCAGTTTTTCACTAACTCTAATATGGCACAAAGGGGTCAAGCAAGCCACAATACAAAAAATGCTATCCAAACCCTAGAATATGGCTAACTCACAGGGCATAGTCTTCGGCTCCCTCAATGTCAAGGGCTTAAATTCCCCGCAAAAGAGATCAATGCTAGCGAGACAGTTTGCGCAATCCAAACTAGATGTTCTCTTCATACAGGAAACAAAATACATCAAGGGTGGAGAAAGAAAGATCCTAGGGAGAGACATAGGGGAAGCATTCTGGGCATCTGGACCGGAGAAGAAGGGGGGCGTGGGAATTTTGCTGCGTAGGTCCCTGGGAATGCAGGTTCTTCATATACACAGAGACACGCACGGGAGATACGTCGCTCTCAAGGGGACACTGAGAACACGTACCATCACACTGTGCGCAATCTACGCCCCCAACCAGGGGCAATCGAGCTTCACTGACCCCCTGTTCGATTTCATTGAGGAATGGAGGGAGGGTTCACTAATTTGTGGGGGTGACTTTAACGTAGCTATAGATCGTGAATGCGATTGGCACTCAGCTCGACCAAATTCCCTACCCCCAAGCACGCTTCAGGGCGATAGGTTCGCAAGCCAGCTCAGGGAACATCACTTAATAGATACCTGGCGTGTAACTCATCCAGGGGAAAAAGCCTTCACTTTTTATTCTCCACCACACCACTCCTTCTCCAGGATTGATTACCTACTACTGGGGGCGGAAAACGGGGGTGACATCCTAAGTACATCCATCCAAATAGTAGCCTGGTCAGACCACGACCTGTGCGCCCTAGAATTAGACCTGGGCCCACTCCCCGCCCTGGACCGCCGGTGGCGATGTAACGACCTGTTATGCAGAGACCCAATTTTCAAGGACTTCCTTTCGGAAGCCATCACAGAATACTTTGACATCAACGACACTGACGGTATGTCACTGAACACAGTGTGGGAAGCAGGTAAAGCCACATTGAGGGGCATTCTTATATCTGAGGGGGCCGCCAAAAAAAGACTCCGGCTACTCAAGGAGAAAAAACTTAAGGAAGAGATCACTCGACTGGAACGCTCCCTTAGGGAGCTCCCCACTAGCGATATTGATACAGAAACGAGAATTAGGAAAATGAGAGAGGAACTAAAAGATATATGGAAAGGCAAAGCCCTCACTAAGATTAAATACCTCAAACAGACGTTCTTTTAAAAGGGGGATAAAGCGTACACCATGCTAGCGAACAGACTCGGCAAACAGAGGGCAGATAGAGCAGTCCACAAAGTAAACAATGAACAAGGCATCCCACTCACAAATCCCCAAGACATAGTGTCTCGCTTCTCCAATTTTTATGCAGACCTATACGCTGCTGAGACTGATGGCACCTCTCCCGACATCAAAGAATACCTAACCAATATGTCACGCCCACCCATCACGGAAGAACACCTAGAAATGCTAAATGCCCCAATCTCGGCAACAGAAGTGCAGGGAGCGATCTCAGCCCTCAAGGTAGGCTCAGCCCCGGGACAGGATGGCTTCACGCCAGCCTTTTATAAGAGAAACGGCGGCACACTTACGCCATTCCTCGCCAAACTATTTACTTCCATCTTAGAATCGGGTCGAGCTCCCGACTCCTTCACTGAATCTATTATCATCGTAATCCCCAAAGAAGGTAAAGACCCCATAGAGTGTACATCATACCGGCCAATTTCCCTCATAAATGTAGACGCAAAAATTTACTCTAGCATATTGGCCGCCCGCCTCGCCCGGATTCTCCCGCAACAAATCCACACTGACCAGGTAGGGTACGTAAGAGGCCGGCAAGGGGCAGATAACGTAAGAAAAACCCTGGACCTCATGGCAACTCTCTGAGAGGCCGGCGAGGACCCCCTCTTGTTATCAGTAGACGCCGAAAAGGCTTTCGACCGAGTAGAGTGGTCCTTCTTGGGAGCTGTTCTAGAGTGGGCAGGGTTGGGACCCGCATGGACACAAGGAGCGAAAGCACTATACCGATCTGCCCGGGCCAAATTATCAATCAATGGTATCTCATTGCGATCCTTCAACCTTACTCGAGGTACAAGACAAGGCTGTCCGCTCTCCCCTCTCATTTATGCCCTGGTCATTGAACCCTTCGCCCAAGCCATCAGGTCCAACCCGAGCATCAGAGGAATCCCGCGAGGCGGCAGGGAGTACGAACTGGCGATGTTTGCCGACGATATCCTTTTATACCTGACCGAACCCTATACTTCTCCAGCATGGGGTCTGGCATGGATTCACATGCTCATGAATATTCCCCGTCGTCAGGCTGGGAATCCTCGGTAAAGAAAAAACCAGTATCAGTTTCGTTTATGATCTGTCTTTCGTAGTAATAACCAATCACTGGTCTCTGCGTCATACTGACCACAGCCAATGACTGCCCTCTACCTAAGCACCGCCTCTGGCAGCCATCTTCAGATTTTTACCGCACGTTCATGTGTTGGGATCCTCGTGCTATTGCTCTCGAGCGTTAGTGCTATTTTTTCACGTTTTTTCTCAAAAACTTCGGTTTTTTCGGTCAAAAGAGCCTCAAGCTCCACCGACTCTCCATCCGATCAACGGGGACCCGTTTCGGATTCGTCTGCGCCCCTCAAGGGTGAAGATTTCGTCGAGCTACGCTTTTGGAGGACTCCAGAAGTTTCTCAGGCCCGGTCATGGCCCAGGAGAAGGGAAGCTCGACGCCCGGAAAGCTGTTCAGGGTCTGCCCTGGATGCCAGCTGCAGAACGTCTTCAAGGAGGACGAACACTCTTTTTGTCTTTACTGCCTACATGAGGACAAGACGCACGTGGAGAAGGACTGTGCGTTTTGCGGCAACATGTCGGAGCGGACCATGAAGGACCGCCATCAACGTCTCGCCAACTGGCTAGAAGGGAAGAGCCCGTCCGGCGAGAAGAAGAGGAAGAAATCCGAGCAGTCTTCTAAGACCTTTGAGGACGCCCCGGCGACGGGGGTCCAACATAAGGCCAAGCACCGCGAGTCCGCTGGCACCGGGAGCGCCGAACGGTCGGGCTCTACGGGCGCCAGGCAGGGCGCACCCTCCCCGGCACCATCAACCACGAGCCAACGCTCTGGGTCGGGTAAGAGGAAGGCCGAGCACCCGGCGAAGCTCCTGGAGAGGCCCCGGTCGAGCTCGAAGGCGGAGGGGGAGCGAGGCAGTGCCCCCCCCCCTCAAGGATAAGGCGGTGAGCGCACCTAAGGTGGTGAAGGCCTTAATCCATCCGGCCAAGCCCTCTATCGAAACTGTCGCGGCGGCCCTGGCTCAGCCTGTGGAGGCTACACCAGTGGTGGCGACCTCGGGGCTCAGAGTCTCCCTGCCACCTCGGAGGGAGTCCTCTTTTGTGCCCATCGATAGGACCCCCGTGAAATCCCCCGTGGGGAAGAAAAAGGGGGGGCAGGGCGTCGTCGTAGATTCGGCCTCAACCTCGGAGGAGGAGCTGGTCGAGGTCTTAAGCCACGGCCTCGGCGTGGAAGAAGACCGGCCCGTCGGGATGGATCCCGATGCAGGGGACGACGACATCGTCGAGGGTACCGACGGGGCCCCTGATCGCCCGTCGGATTCCCCTCTGCCAGCGCCGCGAGACAACTCGGCGGCCATTTTGTTGGCTATACAGTCCTTATGCTCAGAGATAAGGACGAGACTACTGTTGCCGACGGAACCTCTCCCATCGGGGGACCCAGAACCGGGACCTTCTGGTGTTCCCCCTACCAAGAAAAGAAGGATCCACCCTCCACCTCCTTTTCAGCCGTCGCGTCCCTTCCAGCCCTCCTCCCCGTCCACCCGAGGGGATGATACGGGGACTGACACGGCAGCGACGGGTACGGACGACGAGGTATACGACGAGGATGTACCGTCGTCGCCTCCCACCAGGGCCTCTCCGCCCGACGAGATTGGATCGTTCCACTCAATGATCGCCAGGGCATCCAAGCTTTTCCAACTCTGCCCTGAGGAGAAGAAGAAGGAAGGTTTCCTTTATCAGCGGCGCGAGGCCAAGAGGAAGACGGTCCTCGCGGTGCCTCTATTGGACGACATTTGGGATGAGGGCCTCACCCTCCTCAAGAACCCTTCCACGACGCCAGCTAGAAGAGACCGGAACGAGAAAAAGTACCGGGTCCCGGACACGGCCCCCCTGTGCCTCCGGGCGCAGCCTACCCCGGACTCCGTCGTCTCCGCGGCGGCCAGGAAAAAAGCGGGGGGGGGGGTGCGGCCTCCACATCGACTTCCCCACCGGACGGCGAGGGAAAGAAATTGGACGCTATGGGACGCAGAGTCATCTCGTCTGCAGCGACGACGATTAAAGCTGCCAACGCCTTGGCTATCGTGGCCCGATACGACAGGGAGCTCTGGTACAAACTGGCTCCCCTGCTGGACTTCTTGCCGGACGACAAGAGGGCAGAGGCCCTGGAGATCCTGCAGGAAGGTGAGGTGGCTTCGGACCACGCCATTACCGTTGCGACGGACATCGCCAACACTGGGTTCCGCCAGTTGGGCAACGGCGTTTACCTTAGGCGGCGTGGATGGCTCAAGGCTACGGACTTCCGTCAAGACGTTCAGACCAGAGTCCTGGACATGCCCTTCGATGGGAACAACCTGTTTGGGAAAACAGTGGACGATTCCCTTCAGGCCATTAAAGCGGACACCGAGACGGCCCGGGCCCTTGGAGTTCTGCAACAACGACGGACGCCCTTTCGGAGCAGCGGAAGCAAGGGCGCCTCCAAAGGTTCCGGCGGCGGTTTCTCCTCCTACCGTCAAGCGGCCCGCTCGTCGTCTCAGGAGGCCTACAGAGGACGAGGCAAATCTGGCGGACCCGCCGTCGTCGCCAAGGACAAGGCGCTAAAGCCTCGTCGAAGCAGGATTGAACCGGCCGGGGGGTCGGGCCCCCACCGAAGCACCCCGGTGGGAGGCCGGCTGGCGAGCTTCGTCAGCGTGTGGGAGTCCATCTCCACCGACCGTTGGGTGCTGGACGCCTTCGCCCGGGGCCACGCGCTCGAGTTTCAAAGAAAGTGTCCGCGCGTCCCCCCCGTGGCCAGGAAAGAACTTCACGTCCCTCAACTTCTCCTGGAGGTGAAGGCGATGCTCAAGAAGGGCGCCATCGAACTCGTCCCAAAGAGGCTTCGGGGCTCCGGAGTCTACTCGAGATACTTCCTCGTGAAGAAGAAGACGGGGGGATGGCGCCCCATCCTGGACCTGCGACGTCTGAACAAGTTCATCAAGGCGCAAAAGTTCCGGATGGTCACCCTCCAGCACGTCCTGGGTCAGCTGGAGGAAGGAGACTTCCTGTCGTCGTTGGATTTGGAGGATGCCTACTTCCATATTCCCATCTTGAAGGGGCACCGAAAATTCCTCAGGTTTGTGGTCCAAGGGCGTCATTACCAGTTCAAAGCCCTCCCCTTCGGTCTACGGTCGGCACCCAGGGTGTTCACCAAGTGCCTCGCACCGGTGGCGGCTCAGCTGCGCCGCGAAGGGATCCACGTCTACCCCTACCTGGACGACTGGCTCATCTGCGCCAAGACAAGGGAGCTCGCCGTGGTTCACACGGCAAGGACCGTCCAACTTCTCACGGACCTGGGATTCTCCGTGAACTACGCCATATCCCACCTGGTACCCGCGCAAGACACTCTGTTTCTGGGAGCGAGGCTCAACACAGTGTCCCTTCTGGCCTCCCCGTCGGAGGAGCGGACCAGGACCATCCTGGGCAAGGTGCAGCGGATGTTGGTGGCCGACGCGGCCAAGGTGAGGTCCATCAAGTCCTTCCTCGGAATGATGTCTTCCTGCATCTACCTCATTCCCATGTGCAGGCTCCGGATGCGCCCGTTGCAGGAGTTCCTGGACGCGAGCTGGATCCAAACGACGGGCAGCTTCGAGGAAAGGATCACACTCGACGAGAGTTTCCGACGAGCGATCCGGTGGTGGGGCACCCGCGCGCATCTGACGGCGGGCATGGACTTCCAGACCCCAGCCCACCAGGAGACAGTGACCACGGATGCCTCCCTGGAAGGGTGGGGAGCGCACACCGGAAATCTGCACGCAAGAGGCCTTTGGCTCCCGACGGAGAAATCCTTACATATCAACGTCCTGGAGCTCCGTGCAGTGTTTTGGGCCCTCAGGTCCTTCCTTCCGTCCCTCAAGGGCAAGGTGGTGAGGATCTTCACCGACAACACCACCACCATGTTTTACATCAGAAAACAGGGCGGAACCAGGTCCCCAGCACTGTGCAAGGAGGCGCAGGACCTGTGGCATTGGGCAGTCGCCCAAGGGATGTTTCTGGTGCTGTTTCATCTGGCAGGGATAAAAAACACCATCGCCGACTCACTCAGCAGGGAGCTGCGCTCGTGCCACGAGTGGGAACTACGGCAGGATCTAGTGGATCGCCTCTTCCGACGGTGGGGCACACCCCAGATCGACCTGTTCGCGACGGCGACGAACTCCAAGTGCCTGAGGTTCGCCAGCAGGTTTCCCCAGGCGAGGAGCATGGGCGATGCTTTCTCGTTCCCCTGGGAGGGCCTGTTCCTCTACGCGTTCCCTCCTTTGCCACTGCTAATCCGGCTCGTCAACCAGCTCAAGAGGTCACGGTGCAGGATGATCCTCGTCGCACCTGCATGGCCGAGGCAGATATGGTTCCCGGACCTTCTGGACTTGTCAGCGTCCCCGCCAATCAAGCTGCCGGTGGACGCGGATCTGCTCTCCAGGGAAGGAGGCGCCATCCTCCACCACGACCCGAAATCGCGGAACTTGCAGGCCTGCTTCCTGCAGCGCTAGAGTTTGGAGGATACGACATACCGACCGACTGCAGAGAGGTTCTTGCAAAGGCCAGGGCGTCCTCGACTCTTAAATGCTACGGACACAAATGGAAGAGGTTCTCTGTCTGGTGCCACGCACAGAAGATTAACCCTCTACGGATTACGGCTCCCCAAGTACTGCCGTACCTGCTGACGCTGGCCAAAGCTGGACTGGCACACGCGTCCATCAAGATTCATCTTGCTGCGATCTCCCGATACACCAGAACCACGGGGCGGACGTCCTTGTGGTCTCATCGTCTGGTGAAAGAGATCATGAAGGGACTGTTCAGATCGTTCCCGCCGGTGAAGACTCCGGCCCCGGCGTGGGAGCTCAACGTGGTGCTGACCAAGCTCATGGGACCTCCGTTCGAGCCTCTGCACTCGGCCCCGTTGAAGTTTCTGTCGTGGAAAACAGCGTTTCTTGTGGCCATCACCTCCGCACGACGGGTGGGAGAGATCCAGGCCCTTTCCTGCAAGGCCCCGTACTTGACTTTTCACGACACGAGGGTAGTGCTCAGGACGCACCCCTCCTTCATGCCCAAGGTACCGTCGGACTTCCACCTCAACGAACCCTTGGTGTTGCCTGTATTCTTCCCGTCGCCTTCATCGCCGGCTGAGAGAACTTTGCACTCGATGGATGTGGCTAGAGCGCTGAAGTTCTACGTGGACCGCACAAAGTGTTTTCGGAAGACGTCACAACTCTTTGTGAACTTTGGACCTGTCAATCAGGGGAAGGCTCTCTCGAAGGCTTCCATTTCCAGATGGCTCTCCGGCTGTATCATGTACTGTCATCGGTTGGCAAACCGACCGCTGCCTGGCCGTCCGAGAGCCCATTCCACCAGAGCGATCGCAGCTACCACGGCGTTCCTTTCTGGTGTGCCCCTGCTGGACATATGCAGGGCTGCTACGTGGAGGTCGACGCACACCTTCACGAAGTTCTACTGCGTCGATCGGGATTCCAGGGAGGAGTTCAGGGTCGGCCAAACAGTGCTGCGCAACCTGTTCACCTGAGGTGAGCCTGGTGAGGAGGTAAGATGCTTAATGTTGAGTTTGATGCAATGCTTAATGTTGAGCCTTTGCCACCTCCCGTGGTTGTGCATGTGTGTACTGCTATGTATTCTTTATTCATGAGCATGTGAATCCATGCCAGACCCCATGCTGGAGAAGGAACAAGTTACTTACCTGTAACTGTTGTTCTCCAGCATGGGTCTGGCATGGATTCACATGCAAACCCTCCCACCTACCCCTCTGCGGCTCTTCACTTGGTCATACTGCCACTTCACGTGCTTCCAAATCTGAAGATGGCTGCCAGAGGCGGTGCTTAGGTAGAGGGCAGTCATTGGCTGTGGTCAGTATGACGCAGTGACCAGTGATTGGTTATTACTACGAAAGACAGATCAGAAACGAAACTGATACTGGTTTTTTCTTTACCGAGGATTCCCAGCCTGACGACGGGGAATATTCATGAGCATGTGAATCCATGCCAGACCCATGCTGGAGAACAACAGTTACAGGTAAGTAACTTGTTCCTTCTACCCCCGCTTTTTTCCAAGAGTTGTCGAGATACGGACCCCTATCAGGCTTCCGGGTCAACCTACAAAAAACTATAGCTGTCCCCTTGAAAGACAACACTGACCTAGCGCAACGTTTAGAGACAGATTGGAATTTCAAGGTGCAAACCGACTTAGTCCGCTACCTAGGGGTTAATATAAGGGTCTCCCTGTCTGACCTTTTCGAAGCCAACTACACACCACTGTGGGTAGCCATCCAAAATGACATCTCCAGATGGCGCAAACTCTCCATGTCATGGGCGGCGCGTTTTACTGCCATCAAAATGAACATTCTCCCACGATTCCTATTTTTATTTCAGTCCCTCCCAGTCATTGTTCCCGATTCCTTCTTATTAGAGGTAAAGCGCATACTCTTAAGATTTCTATGGGCTGACAAACGAGCAAGGATCCCATATTCCACACTGATCCAACCTAAGGAGGTGGGGGGCATGAGCTTTCCAGACCTGGGAGAATATTATAGAGCGTCACAACTCTGCATACTCCCGGATCATGTGTGTGAACCCAGAGAAACAGTGGGTGGCAAAAGAGAACGACATCTTCAATCCGGTCACCCTGGGAGAGTGGTTGTGGGTCCCGAGATCAGCCATGACACAAAGGATTAAACAGCACCCCATTCTGAAGGTATTATGGTCTCTCTGGCGTCCATCCCGGGCCATGCAGGGTATCACAACATGGCCCTCTCCTTTGAGTTGTATCTGGTCCCCACCTATTCAAAACTCACTGAGAGCAGTCCAGCAATCACAGTCATGGTACGAGGCGGGTTTAAGTCGGGCGGGACAGCTTTGGAAAAATGAGGTGTTTACAACCCGGGAGGAATTACAGGCTGACTTGCAGGGCACGAGTGTCTCCCCCTTGTCCTTCCTCCAGTTGTGAAGTGCCATGCACGACCCAAGGTGGGGCAACTCGTTAAAACGCCCTTTGACACCATTCGAGCAAATCTTAAGCTCCCCCCAAGCATCGAGAGGCCTCATTTCAAAGTTGTATAGAGCACTAATCACGAGGGGTCACAGTCCACGCCCACCTTCAGAAGTGAAATGGGAAACCGACCTATCCATAGAAACCCAAGGGGAGGTATGGAAAGGAATATATAGAGCGGTATGGTCATCATCGGTCTCCATGCAATACAAAATGCACAATGTGCGATTACTGATGAGATGGCACTACACACCCCTTCGCCTATCCAAAATGTTCCCCGGGACATCACCCTATTGCTGGAGGGGTTGCGGAGAGCAATGTGACTACTGGCACCAATGGTGGGGTTGTGACAGAGTCCAGGTGTACTGGCGGGAAGTGCTGGGCTGGATTCGAGACATAGATGGGGTCCTCAGAAACTCGACGCCCACATTAGTTTTGTTTGGAGTTGAGTCGGAGGATGATGAAGCATACGAATCTCTAATGTACCTACCACGCAATCTTCTATTAGCAGCCCGAGTGTGCCTAACCATAAAATGGAAATCGATGGCCTTACCATCAAAGAGAGAATGGTTAATAAAGGCCCACGCAATATACGAAATGGAAAGCCTAATGGCAGCGGTAAATGAATCACGCAGAAACATCGAAATGATTTGGTTGCCCTTTCTAGAATATTATACGACATATTGGGAGCCCACAGACTAAGAACACTTGTTTACCATCTTAGCCAATCAAAGGAATCAGGGCAATGCCCTATGCCACCGGACGATTGCTTACCCCAAGCCCTGTAGGGGCTTCTTCCTTTCTTTCAGTAGCAACTTGCAGAGCACACGCTATGCTGTAATGCCTATAGTGGTTTTGAACTTTTATTCAGAGTTGTGTACAAAGCGAACGAGTCGAGTGGACGGGGGGATGGGGGAAGGCTGGGGAGGGGGAGGGAGGGGAATCAGAAACACAAGACTAGAGTTCATCATTGCTTTGCACTTCTCCCCTCTCTATGTTTCTTATATAAATGTTACATGAAAATAATACAAGGGAACTTTGTTGTTGCAACCAATATTGCAATTGTCTTGCTGTTGAAAATGCAAATAAAAACATATTTAAAAAAAAAAAACCAAGCAGGGTGTGACCTTTCTGGCTATCCGGCCCACTGTAGCTCTGTACAGCGAATTCGACCAGAGGAGGGGTCCTGGCTTGCAGTTTGGGAGAACTTGTTGGTCCCACCAACTCAAGGGAAGAAGTTTCCTGGAGGATCTTCTCTGTCGGTGGATTCTGACGATTCGGACCTACAGCAGGGCTTCACCGGGTGGTTCAGTCGTTGAAGGGGTCCTCTTCAGTCAGCTCTTCGTTGGTTCTTGCGTTCCAGTGGCAACTCTGCCTTTCCAGTTCTTGAGCAGTTTTCCCCCATTCATACAGCCTGGCTGTCAATCACACAGCAGGGTGGCTGGCCTGGCAAGGCCAGGCCCCTTTGCCAACAAAACAAGAGTGCGACTTGGGTTAGCCAGGGAACCCATGGCAGGGGTCCGAAGACACCTCCCTCACATCCTGCCTACCCAGACTTTCAGGTGCCTTAAGGAGGGCTTCTGTGCAGAAGCCGGCGAAGAGACAGCGAACAAAGGAATCATCCCCCGTTTGGCACGCAGAGAAGAACACGAGAAAGTCTTTAACAAAAAGAAATGGCGACTAAACCCAGCCGGAGCCAAAATAAAATGTATTTCGTCAAGCGGGTTTGTGTTCGAGGCTAATATAATGGCCTAAAACAATACCATGGTTATATAATATAACCGCGGTAGAAAAGTTAGGGTAGTTACCACTGCCACCAGCCAAGTCTTAATGTAAAGGGAGCAAAACAGTGCTCCAAGAGACACAGACAAAAAGGGATAGGAATTAACCCTTTCCAATACTCCATGTAAGATGTGGTGTAATGGGTCTGTAGTTTAAAGAGACTACATAAAGTTAATGGCAACTTTACATGTTTCTGGGAGACAGTAGTCAGTCCCAGAAAAATGGAGTTAGAGTGAAATCTAAAAGACAGCCCTGTGTTACTGCACTCATTGGTGCTGTGTAACACATACATGGTGCTCATGGAGTAGGTGAGGCTCGTGAGCCCAAGATCACACAAATGGTAAAAACACACACAGCACAACATGTAAGAGTGGGACAAAGGCTCACACTCTCACCGGGTAAAAAAAGTAAATCCTAAAAATCCAGCAAAGCTGCTGAGGGACTCACTGGGTAAGGGAAATTAGACATTTATGAGAATTCTCCCTAACACTTGCCTCCCGCGCCCCCCAGACTAAGGGACATTAGGATTTAATCCACTCCTGGATGAATCTCTACCTCTAGTCGGTTAAAAACATCCTAGAGAGACCATCAGCATGTTGGTGGTGACATCCTGCTCTATGCTCAATGGGGAAATCAAACCCTTGCAGGCAGATTGACCATTTTAGAAGTTTTGGGTTCTCCCCTTTCATTTGCATTACCCATCTCAAGGGTTGGCGATCTGTCTGAATCACAAAGGTAGATCCATACAAGTATGGTCTAAACCTCTTCAGAGACCACACAATGGCAAACATTCACGCTCTATGGTTGCCCACCTTGTTTCTGGTTCCTTCAGTTTCCTACTGATGAAGCAAATGGGGTGCTCCCTACCTTTTTCATCCAGTTGACTAAGGACTGCACCTATACCTATTTTGGAGGCATCTGTCTGCACAATGAAGGGTTGGTGATAATCAGGAGCTCTTGGGACTGGAGCCTAACAAAGGGCTTTCTTCAGGTTTTCGAAGGCTTGATTGCACTCCTCATTCCATTTAACATTTTTGGGAATTTCAGAGAGGAGATCACATTCAAGGGAGAAGTTATGGACCCATAGTTCTCTATGAAATTCCTGTAGTACCCAGTGACCCCTAGAAAAGCTCTCACTTGGGTTTGAGTAGTAGAGGTGGTCCAGTTTTGCGCAGCGTGTACTTTGCTGGGCAATGGCCTTATCTCATGACCAAGGTAGACCACTTTACACTGACCAATTTGACATTTGCTTGCCTTTATGGTGAGATGGGCCTGCTCAAGAGCCTGCAAAACATATCCCAGGTGATCACTATTTTCTTTCCATGTAGGGCTGAACACTGCAATGTCATCCAAGTATGCCATGCAGAAGTTCTCCATCCCATTCAGAACATGATTAACCATCCTTTGAAATGTAGCAGGTGTATTCTTTAGTCCAAAAGGCATAACCTTAAACTGGTGGAGGCCTGCGGGGGTAGAACATGCAGTTTTCTCCTTGGCATGGTCTGTCAGTGCTATTTGCCAATAGCCTGGGGTTAGATCAAATTTACTGAGGTACTTGGCTGAACCAAGTATATCCACCAGTTCATCTGTCCTTGGCAAAGGATGGGCACCAGTCTTAGTGACTGTATTTAGAGCTCTATAGTCCACGCAGAATCTCAACTCCTTGGATCCTGCCTTTGGTACTAGAACAACTGGACTAGACCATGGACTTGTAGAGGGCTCTATAACCCCGAGATCAAGCATCTTGTTGACCTCTCCTTTGATGTGGGATCTCACATGCTCTGACATTCTGTAACCTCTGCTTTTCACAGGTAAACAGACACCAGTGAGAATATCATGCTGGCCCCAAGGGGACAAGCCTGGTATTAGTGAAAATAGGGAGGCAAACTGATAACAGAACTTTTTACTCCTCCTTTTGTTCAGAAGTCAGTTGAGAAGAGGGATTAACTCCTTCTATTTGTTCATCTAAAGGTTGGCCTCTGAGGAGGTCAGGTAGAGGTTTACTCTCTTCTCCAGCATGGGGTCTGGCATGGATTCACATGCTCATGAATATTCCCGTCGTCAGGCTGGGAATCCTCGGTAAAGAAAAAATCAGTATCCGTTTCGTTTCTGATCTGTCTTTCTTAATAGTAACCAATCACTGATCTCTGGGTCATACTGCCCCCAGCCAATGACTGCCCTCTCCCTAAGCCCCGCCTCTGGCAGCCATCCTCAGATTTTTACCGCACGCTCAAGTGTTGGGAGTCCTCGTGTTTAGTTCTCGATTTTTTTTTTTTACTGCGTTTTCACGCTTTTTCAGGAGTATTTCTCATTTTTTCGGTTTAATCGAGCCTCAAACTCCACCGTTTCTACTTCCGATAACGGGGACCCGTTATCTTCTATGCCCCTCAAGGTTGAAGTTTTCGTCGAGTTTACACTTCTTGGAGGATTCCGGAAGATCTGCGGCCTACCTCAACGGACATGGCCCAGGACAAAGGGAGCTCGCCGCCCGGATCCAAGCTGTTCAGGAACTGCCCTGGATGCGGATTATATAACGTTTTCAAGGAGGACGAGCATTCACGATGCCTCTACTGCCTCCATGGGGACAAGACGCACGTGGAGAAGGACCGTGCGTTCTGCAAGAACCTTTCGGAACGGACCAAACAAGATTGTCGTTCCCGCCTCGCCACCTGGCTGGAAAAGGCAGCAAGTGAGAAGGCGAAGAAGACTTCTGAGCGGGCTTCTAATTCTTTTGGTGCGCCCCGGCGATGGGGGCCCAACAGAAGGCCAAGCACCGCGAGTCTGCGGGCTCCGGGAGCGCCGAAAGGTCGGGCTCTTCGGTTGCCAAGCAGGGCGCTACTTCCCCGGCACGTTCGACCACGAGCCAGCGCTCTGGTTCGGGGAAGAGGAAGTCCGAGAACCCGGGTAGGCCGCTGGAGCGGACCCGGTCAATCTCGAAGGGGGAGCGAGGCGCTGACCCTCCCCGCAAGGCGAAGGCCCAGGACGCACCTAAGGTGGTGAGGGCTTTGATCCACCCGGCTAAGGCCTCTACCGAAGTGGTCGCTGCGACCCTGGCGAAGTCGGCTGAGACTACGCCAATGGAAACGGCCTCTGGGCCCAGAGTATCCCTGCCGCCACGGACGGAATCCTCTTTCCAGCCCATTGCTAAGACCCAGTGAAGCCTCCGGCTGAAAAAGAGCGGGGGCGGTGGCCATTACAGACTCGGAATCAGCCTCTGAGGAGGAACTGGTGGAGACCGAGAAGGGCCTCAACGAAAGCTCCATAGGCCTCAACGAGAGGTTTAGAAACCTCAACGAGAGTTTCGAGAAGGTTCGATCCCAGAGGAGGGTCCCTGCTGACGTGATCGAAGATAGCGACGACGAACAGGGCTCAAGGGAGCGGCCATCCCGTCCGTCGCAGCCATTGCCCGAGCCCCAGGATAGCTCGGCGGCCATTTTGTTGGCAATCCAATCCTTATGTACCGAGATAAGGACGAGATTACCACGCACCCCGACGGAGGAGCCAGAACCAGGCCCGTCGGGAAGCCCTCCGAATAAGCGGAGGAGAGTCCACCCCGCTCCGCCCTTCGTGCCTGCGAGACCGGTGGACCCCTCATCCCCCTCGCCGGGAGACGATACGGCGACAGGGACGGACGATGACGGCAGCGATGACACAGCGGACATCCCGTCGTCACCGTCCTATAACCCCCCCCCCCCCCCCCCCCCCCCCCGCGGGCATCCCCAGCAGACGAGGTTGGCTCTTTCCACGCCATGATAACCGAGCTCTTCCAGCTCTGCCCTGAAGAACAGAAAAAGGAGGGGTTTCTGTACCAACGACGAGAGGCTAAGAGGAAGACGGTCCTCCCGGTGCTTTTACTCAACGACATCTGGGACGAGGGGCTTGCTGTCCTCAAGAACCCTGCCACGACACCCGCCAAGAGGGACAGGTACGAGAAGAAGTACTGAGTCCCCAATGCCTCCCCCTTGTGCCTCAGGGCCCAGCCCACGCCGGACTCGGTCGTCTCGGCAGCGGCTAAGAAGAAGGCAGCGGGCACGGCGGCTTCAACTTCCACTTCCCGACCGGACAGCGAAGGCAAGAAGTTGGACTCTATGGGACGACGATTAAGGCGGCCAATGCCTTAGCGATCGTGGCCCGCTACGACAGGGAGCTCTGGTTCAAGATAGCTCCCCTGCTAGATTTCCTGCCTGATGACAAAAGGGCAGAGGCCCTAGAAATTCTGCAGGAGGGCGAGGTGGCGTCGGATCACGCCATAACGGTGGCGACGGACATCGCTGATACCAGATTTCGCCAACTGGGCAACAGAGTTTGCCTCCGACGACGGGGATGACTCAAGGCGGCAGACTTTCGCCAGGACGTCCAGACCAGAGTGTTGGACATGCCGTTCGATGGCAACAACCTCTTTGGTAAGGCGGTGGATGGGTCTCTACAGGCCATCAAGACCGACTCGGAGACGGCCCGGGCCCTTGGGGTGCTTCAGCAGCGACGGCCCTTTCGGAGCCCCGGAGGCAGACAGGGTGCCTCCAAAGGATCCAGCTGTGGCTCCTCCGCTTATCGCCAGGCGGCCCGCTCCTCTTCCCTGGAGGCCTACAGAGGTCGCGGCAAGCAAGGGGGATCCCGCTGTCGTCTTCAAGGAGGCCAAGGCGGCAAGGCCTCCTCCAAACAAGACTGACCCGGCCGTGTCGTCGGGCCCCCACCAAAGCAGCCCGGTGGGAGGCCGGCTGATGAAGTTCATCAGCGTGTAGGAGTCCATCTCCACCGACAGTTGGGTGCTGGACACCCTGGCCAACGGGCACTCGCTACTGTTGGAAGTAAAGGCGATGCTCAAAAAAGGTGCCATCAAGCTCGTCCCCAGGAGGCTCCGGGGCTCCGGAGTGTACTCAAGGTACTTCCTCGTCAGAAAGAAGACAGGCGGCTAGCGCCCCATCCTGGACCTGCGTCGGTTAAACAAATACATCAAGGCGCAGAAATTCAGGATGGTCACCCTCCAGCACGTGCTAGGACCGCTGGAGGAAGGCGACTTCTTATCGTCGTTGGACCTGGAGGATGCTTACTTCCACATCCCCATTCTAAAAAGGCACAGGAAGTTCCTCAGGTTCGTGGTTCAGGGACGCAACTACCAATTCAGAGCCCTACCGTTCGGATTAAAGTCGGCACCCAGGGTTTTTACCAAGTGCCTGGCACCAGTGGCGGCGCGGCTACGCTTGCAGGGGATCCACGTCTACCCCTACCTGGACGACTGGCTAATCCGGGCAAGGTCAAGGGAACTCGCCGTCGATCATACGGCGAGGACTGTCCGGTTGCTCACGGAGCTGGGGTTCGCCATCAACTACCCCAAATCCCACCTGGTTCCATCGCAAGTAGCAATGTTTTTGGGGGCAAAGCTCGATACAGTGGAGCAATTGACCTCCCCTTCAGAGGAGAGGACCAAGACCATCCTGGGCAAGGTGCGGCGCCTGTTAGCCACGGAAGTGGCCAGGGTGAGGTCCATCAAGTCCCTTCTCGGGATGATGTCCTCATGCATCTACCTTGTGCCCCTTTGCAGACTTCAGATGCGTCCGCTACAGGAGTTCCTCGACGCCCGCTGGTTTCAGGCGAGGGGCTGCTTCGAGGACAGGATCCCCCTCGACGAGGAGTTCCGTCGGGCGACCCTATTGTGACGGGCACAGACTTTCAAACCCCGGCGTTTCAAGAGACGGTGACTACGGACGCCTCTCTGGAGGGTTGGGGGGCCCACACCGGAGATCTCCACGCAAGAGGCATTTGGCTCCCAGAGGAGAGTTCCCTTCACATCAACATCTTGGAGCTCCGAGCAGTGTTCTGGGCGCTCAAGTCGTTCCTCCCATCCCTCAAGGACAAAGTGGTCAGGATCTTCACAGACAACACCACCACAATGTTCTACATACAGAAGCAGGGGGGCACCAGATCCCCAGCCCTATCCAAGGAGGCCCAGGATCTGTGGCACTGGGCCGTTGCCCAGGGGATGTTTCTGGTTCCCTTCCACCTGGCAGGAATAAAATACACCATCGCCGACTCACTCAGCAGGGAGCTGCGCTCGTGCCACAAGTGGGAACTGCGCCAGGATCAAGTGGATCGACTCTTCCAATGATGGGGCAAACCCCAGATCGACCTGTTTGCGACGGCGACGAACTCCAAGTGCCAGAGGTTCGCCAGCAGGTTCCCACAGCCGAGGAGCATGGGCAATGCTTTCTCGTTCCCTTGGGACGGCCTGTTTCTATATGCGTTCCCTCCATTGCGGTTGCTGTTCCGCCTCATCAACCAGCTCAAGAAGTCCAGGTGCAGAATGATCCTCATCGCACCGGTGTGGCTGAGGCAGGTCTGGTTCCCGGACCTTCTGGATTTGTCAATGTCCCCGTCAGTCAGGCTGCCGGCATACTTGGATCTTCTCTCCAGAGAAGGAGGCGCCATTCTCCACCACGACCCACAGTCGCTGAACTTGCAAGCCTGGCTCCTGCAGCACTAGAGTTTGGAGGGTACGATATCCCGGCTGATTGCAGAGAGGTTCTTGCAAAGGCCAGGGCGTCCTCAACTCTCAAGTGTTATGGTCATAATTGGAAGAGGTTCTCTGTCTAGTGCCGTGCACATATGATTAACCCTCTGCTAATTACGGCCCCTCCATTGCTGCCATACCTGCTGTCGCTGGCCAAGGCTGGTCTGGCTCACGCCTCCATAAAAATACATCTGGCTGCCATCTCCCGATATACCAGGACGACGGGATGGGTGTCCTTGTGGTCTCATCGCCTGGTGAAGGAATTTATGAAGGGACTATTCCGATCATTCCCGCCGGTGAAGGCTCCTGCCACGGCATGGGAGCTTAATGTGGTGCTGACCAGGCTCATGGGGGCCCCATTCGAGCCTATGCATTCAGCGCCTTTGAAGTTCCTGTCATGGAAGACAGCGTTCCTCGTGGCCATCACCTCTGCACGACGAGTGGGAGAGATTCAGGCCCTATCTTGCAAGCCTCCATACTTGACTTTTCATGACACGAGGGTGGTGCTGAGGACGCACCCCTCCTTCATGCCCAAGGTGCCGTTGGACTTCCACCTCAACGACCCTTGGTGTTACCAGTTTTCTTTCCATCGCCTTCGACGCCGGCCGAGAGGACTTTGCACTCTCTGGATGTAGCTAGAGCGCTGAAGTTCTACGTGGACCGCACGAAGAGTTTTCGGAAGACGTCACAACTGTTTGTGAACTTTGGGTCTGTGAATCAAGGGAAGGCTCTCTCGAAGACTTCCATTTCCAGATGGCCCTTCGGCTGCATCATGCATTGTCACCGGTTGGCAAACCGACCGCTGCCCGGCCATCCGAGAGCCCATTCGACCAGAGCGATCGCTGCTACCACAGCGTTCCTGTCTGGTGTGCCCCTGCTGGACATCTGCAGGGCTGCTACGTGGAGGTCGACGCACACCTTCACAAGATTCTACTGCGTCGATCGGGACTCCAGGGAGGAGTCCAGAGTCGGCCAAGCAGTGCTGTGCAACCTGTTCGCTTAAGGTGAGCCTGGTGAGGAGGTAAGAGATGCTTAATGTTGAGTAGTTGTATTGCTTAATGTTGAGCCTGTTGCCACCTCCTGTGGTTGTGCATGTGTATACTGCTATGTATTGTTTTATTCATGAGCATGTGAATCCATGCCAGACCCCATGATGGAGAAGGAACAAGTTACTTACCTGTAAATGTTGTTCTCCAGCATGGGTCTGGCATGGATTCACATGCGAACCCTGCCACCTACCCCTCTGCGGCTCTTCACTTGGTCATACTGCCACTTGGCGTGCTACCAAATCTGAGGATGGCTGCCAGAGGCGGGGCTTAGGGAGAGGGCAGTCATTGGCTGGGGCAGTATGACCCAGAGATCAGTGATTGGTTACTACTAAGAAAGACAGATCAGAAACGAAACTGATACTGATTTTTTTCTTTACCAAGGATTCCCAGCCTGACGACGGGCAATATTCATGAGCATGTGAATCCATGCCAGACCCATGCTGGAGAACAACAGTTACAGGTAAGTAACTTGTTCCTTCTTCCTCTTGAGCTGAAGCTAGAAGCAAAGCTCCCACTTCTGGTCTCGAAACATAAGCCTTTAAACGGTTGGTGTGAAAGACTCTGGGAGCCATCTTAGGTTTGCCTAAGTCCACCAAATAGTTCACCTCTCCAAGTTTGCCCAAAACCTTGAAGGGTCCTATCCATTTGTCCTACAAGGCCCTCTGCCTTGTTGGCACCATAACTAATACAAGCTGGTCTTGAGTAAACTCAACCATGTTGGCCTTCTGGTCATGCCAATGTTTGACCAGAGCCTGACCTACTTTCAAGTTATCACTTGCTTCTGCCATCATGTGTGACATTCTGCTCCGGAGACCTATCACATAGTCAGTCACTCTGACTGGTTTGGGGAAGGAGCACTCTCCAACCCCTCCTTGATCAGGGCCAATGGACCTCTGACTGGATAGCCATAGAGAAGTTCAAAGGGTCTGTATCCAACTCCCTCCTGAGGGACTTCCCTATATGCAAAGAGAAGGCATGGCAGTAGAAGGACCCACTTTTTCTTAAGGGGTTCTTCCAAAGCACCTATCATGCTCTTCATAGTACGATTAAACCTCTCTACCAGTCCATTTGTCTGTGGATGGTAGGCTGTAGAGAACTTGTAAGTAACACCACAGTTTTTCCACATGGCTTGCATGTAGTGGTACATATAGTTGGATCCCCTGTCGGATATGCCTTCCTTAGGAAACATTACTCTGGTAAAAATACCAAGTAGAGCCGTAGCCACAGCCTGAACCGTAACAGTTCTCATAGGTATGGCTTCTGGGTGTCTTGTAGCATGGTGTACCACAACCAGGATAAACCTGTTCCCTGAAGATGTGGGAGGGTCAAGGGGACCGACAATGGTCAATGCCGACCCTCTCAAAAGGAACTCCCACCACTGGGAGAGGCACCAGGGGTGCCACATTCTTGGCTCCACTCTTGCAAGAGGTTTGGCAAGTGTGACAGCTCCTACAGAATTTGTCAACTTCTGCACCCATCTTAGGCCAGTAGAAGTAGAGAGAGGGCCTTTCCTTGGTCTTCTTGAAACTCAAGTGACCAGCCAAAGGTATCTCATGGGCCAACTGTAGGAACTGGAGTCTGTTGGCAAGGGGCACTACAATTATTTTGCAGTCCCCAGGGATAGACTCAGTCGGTTCACTGTAGAAGAGGCCATCTTCCCAGCTTAACCTGTGCTTTCCAACTTCTTGCCCATCAAGTTGGTTAGCAGCCTGTTGTCGAAGACCTTCAAGAGTAGGACACTCTCTCTGTCCTTTGCTAAAGTCTGCCCTGCTGGGTCCACCTTCTGCCAGTAAAGACTGCAGCTCAGGATGTTCAACATGGTCAAGATCTCCAACTAAGAAAGTGTCTTCTTCCAGTTCTGATTCTTCAGATACTGGCTCAACCACACAAGGTTGCACCTCACACTCTGCCTCAGCAGGTGGAGAAGTCACAGGTGTGACTTTGGACAGTCTTGGGGATGTCCTTGTTGGTAGCACAGGGGTGTTGTCTAACTTTTTCCTGGAGGTCTTGGGTTTCCCCTTTGCCTCTGTTTTCTTAGAAATGGCAGTGAGCAACTCCTGTGGAGTGGGAGTGATAGTTTCCTCTATCAGCTCCTCTGGAGAGCCTCTCAATGTTCTCTCCCTTGCAGACCTAGTAAGCTCATGTTTCCTTTTACTGGGAGGCCTGGGGGTGCTTGACACAACTCCAAGAGTTTTCAGGTCATTACCCAACAGGACTCTCCCAGGCACTCCACTCTGCAAACTAACAGGTATTTTGACAGTCATATCATTACACTGAATGAGAGTGGATAACTGGGGAAGCATTTGCACAGGGCCTCCAGCTAACTTGGTGAGGCATTTGGGTGCCTTAGCAACATCCTCCACCTTGAAAAATGATTCATCCACCACAGTTATGCTGGCTCCAGTGTCTCTGATGGCAGGGGTTTCCTGACCAGTCACAAGAACACTATCTTTATAATACTCTTTAGTATTATCTGAGATGGAATTATAGACATCTAAGTTCTGTTGTTCCCACAAGCCAAGGGGCACTAAAGAAACACTAGCTGAGACTCTCATGTGTTGATCAGCCAGTAGGTGAAAGTTTCCACTTGCCATAGGTACTTCTTCCTCTGGGGAGAAGGCTAAGGAGACAGTGTGGACCCCTGAAGGTTTACCCTTACATCTGGGATCCCCTTTCACATGGTCAGTTGTCCCACACACATAACATTTCTCAAATGTCTTGATGAATGGGGGTTTGTTCTGACCTCCTATCTGTTTTGGCTCCAGATGGTGCACTAACATGATTTGGTTTCCC
The DNA here is from genome assembly GCF_040938575.1 of Ambystoma mexicanum. NCBI lineage: Eukaryota > Metazoa > Chordata > Amphibia > Caudata > Ambystomatidae > Ambystoma > Ambystoma mexicanum. The sequence continues at coordinate 1,142,570,144 of NC_090935.1, read as the reverse complement.
TTGTGGTTTACCCCTATGTTGTTGTTTGTGGCCCTCTTTTGGATTGGAGTTATTACAATTCTCTTTGTTGTCTTTCTTTGGCTGTTTCCCCTCATCCTTTTTCTGAGTAGCCCCAGAATCCGTGTGAGTAGCCCTGTTGGCAACCCACAAGTCAGCAGCCTTAGCTAGCTTCTTTGGATCTGTCTCCTTAGAATCAACCAAGTGCTGTCTGTGCTCAGGAGAGCAGACATCAAAAATAGACTCCAACATGACAAGATTTCTCATTCCTTCATAAGTGTTCACTCTGTAACCCTTAATCCAACCATCTGAGTGTTTCAAACACTCACATGCCCAGGTAGCCCAGGGGGTACCATCATGCTTTTTGAGGGTCCTAAACCTCGTAAGGTACTGAGAAGGGGTCTTCCCAAATCTAGCAATTAAAGCTAGCTTCACACACTCATGATCCATCCTATCCACCTCCCCCAACTCCATTACAACATCAGATGCAACAGGGGGTAGCTGTAACGCTCACCTGACTCCCACGAAGGCGCTGGCCTGGTTCACGCTGCTGTGACCTCTTCTAAGGTGATGCGCAGGGTTCGGAAGACTGACTGGACGGGGCCCCCCAAATCTGGCTTGTCTGGCTCGCAGAAGTATCCTTCTGTAGGCGAAAATAGGGGATTAACTGTCTCCGGGGTAATGCAATCAGCCTCCCACTTTCCCCTCTCAACCTCCTCGAAACCCTTCTGTGATTCTTCGTAGCGTCTCACCTTAGGGTCTGGAAGGACGAGCTCTCCATCCTGCTTCTGATGCAGGGGCGCGTTGGTATCCAGTTACTTCACTGGAGTTTCGGATTGGTGAGAACCAAACTTGCTTGGCTTCCAGGTAAGTTTTTTGATAAGAGGTTCCCCTTGTGTCCAAGCATTAATGTACTAATGCTAGTGTCTTTTTCCCCATAGGGGCCGGGGTACGAAATGCCGGGGAACAGGCACCGACCCGAGATGAGAGGTGAAATCCTTGTAGAAATCAGGTAAGTCTTTAATGAGCGTTTTTTTCGCAATGTCTTTTCATTCGCTCATTAACGCTGATGTCTTTTTTCCCCTTAGGGGCCGGGGTCTGGAAATGCCAGGATGCGGCGCGGACCCGAAATGAAGAGGGAATGAATCAACAGGTAAGTCTTAACATGGAGATTTAGCTTTCCTTATTCCCTTCTCTCTCTCACCTTTTGTTCAGGTCTTTTTCTCCCTAGGCGCTGGGGCGTGACTGCGAATCCGGATGTTCGCTGCTGAACATGGAGGCGCCCTGTAAAGGTGAGTGGAATGCGGCGCTGCAGCGATCGACGCGATGATCTTTTAAATAAAAGTCTTCCTTTTCAGGATTGTCGGCGAGATGTCTCCGGGATGCGGATTTGGCAGGTAAGGACTTTTCCTTCTTCTGTTCTCTTCTTCTCTTCCTTTGCAGGTGATCCAGGATTCTGGCAGGCGTGGCAGAAGTCAGGATGCAGGAGCAGACATGGTGAGCGTCCAGCTGCTAGGTGCAGAACAACGCGAAGCACGTGAGGCTGTTCGGGTGGGGTTTAAATAGCCTTGGAAGAAGTTCCAGGTATGTATCCTTCCTCCAATCAGGTATGTATCCTTCCCCGACCACGCCCGGATGGTAAATTAGTCCCACAGGTAAAGTAGTTCCTTTCAGGCCTCAAGGAGGCCGGGACCCTGCAGCATGGTCTGCATCAGGTAAGTGCACCCAAGCACTTCCATAATGAGCCTGGCGCCTATGGCGCCAGGACTGATGTCTTTTATGAGCCTGGCGCCATAGGCGCCAGGACACTGTCCAAAGGGCCCCTATATGGGGTTGCTGGGTCCTTCCTTGGGGACTGGATGTCCGCTTTCGGGGACGCAGCGCATGAACCGGCTCCCCGGGAGCGGGCATCATGACAGTAGCCTAAAGAAGAGCCAGGGAAGCAATTGATTCCCTGAGAGACCGTGAATGCCATGGTTATATTCAAACATTGCCAACCAATCCAAAATATCAAGCTTAACCTGATACATACCCACAATTTCTTTAGGCATACGGGGTCTCTTAGGGCTGGAAGAGTTAGAAGACTCTGGAAGAAAAGCATTTTCAAGAGACAATCTTTTCATTTCTAGTTCATGATTCAACTCCTTTTCTCTGAGCTTAAGTTCTTGGTGTTTTTGTTCAGTTTGAGCATTTAAACGTTTGAATTCCAGTTCAAGCCTCATTTTCTCTATAGCAATGAATTCAGGACTGAGTGTAGGACCTGTGGGGGTCCCAGTGGACAAGGGTTGAGGTTGCTGAGCAGGCAAGGGGGCAGAGAAGCTTACATTCATAGACACATCTACCTCTTCCAACTCATCATTGACAGACATTTTATTATCCTCACTACTTTCCGCATCTGCTAGGGGGTCAGGCATTTCAGACCCGCTCCCTAGACTTGGATTCTTTAATAACTTTTCAATCAATTCAGTCTTTTTGTCTTTGGCAGATAGTTTCCTTTCTTTACACATGTTTCTTAAACAATCAACAGTGTAACTCAGGAGGGTCTCCTGACTGTGACTTTCCATATTAGACATGATTAATATTGCTTTTGGTGATGTTAGCCTTGTGGTTAGTTGATTCAAGGTAATAGCAGCACTCTGTCACCGCTGTACCCCAGTGTTAGGCAGAATTATATGCAGTACCCTTTGGGAACACCACACACAATTAAGACTTCAAGTGACAGTACAAATTCACCTTTGGTACAAGCCTGTACTACACTGTTAAAGTGGTAGCAGTAGCGGAGCAGCCTGATTTATCTGAAGAGTAAGTGAGCAGTAGCAAATAGTTACACAAAGGACAGCAATTACTATGATTCAGGCAAACACTGACTCAAAGTTTTCAAGTAAAAGAATATACATTTATTTCACTCTTCAGTTGTATAACATTACACCATTATAAGCAGTTTAAAAATCACACTCTCAATACACCACACCACTTCCCTTAAATCCCAGACAAGTTAAGCTCACAAAATGAAGTGGGAGCAAAATGGCACTCCAGCATTTTAAAAGGGAGGGAAAGACAAAGTTAATAGAAAATGGACCACACCAACAGGTAAGCACTCAGGGCAATAGAACAAGAGGAACTGCAGTGATAAAATCAGGTAGAAAAGTTTTAGGGCCAAAGTCAATAGGACAAAACACTTTTGCTCAAGATCACACGGTTCAGGGTAGTCCGCGGTAAAGTTCGTCCCACGGATTTCGGACTATGTTGGTTAGTAGAAAAGTGTGTTTAAAAAGAAGAGAAGGACAAGCCCTTGGATTGGAGAAAGCTTTCACACACTTTCCCTGCGGCTGAACGAAACGAGCAGCCGGGTTTGCACATTACCTTAAAATGGAGAGTAGCTGAGGCGGACGTTCCTGGTAGTTCCTGCAGGCTCACGGTTCCTGAAGTGACTGTCGGACTGACATGAAGTAGGAAGACTGGAGGGTCCTGCACTACCCAGGGAAGAAACCAGCAGCAGAGCAAAGCAACGAATAAAAGGTGGGCTCCTTAAAACCCAAGCAGGGTCCGACCTTCCTGGCTATCCGGCCCACTGCAGCTCTGTACAGCGAATTCGACTAGAGGAGGGGTCCTGGCTTGCAGTTTGGGAGAACTGGTTGGTCCTACCAGCTCAAGGGAAGACGTTTCCTGGAGGATCTTCTCTGTCGGTGTATTCTGACGATTCGGACATGCAGCAGGGCTTCACCGGGCGGGTTCAGTCGTTGAAGGGGTCCTCTTCAGTCAGCTCCTTGTTGGTTCTTGCGTTCCAGTGGTGACTCTGCCTTTCCAGTCCCAGAAACCTGCTTTTTATGCAGTTTTCCCCCATTCATACAGCCTGGCTGTCAATCACACAGCAGGGTGGCTGGCCTGGCAAGGCCAGTCCCCTTAGCCAATCAGATAAGAGTGCGACTTGGGTTACCAAGGGAACCCATGGCAGGGGTCTGAAGACCCCTCCGTCACATTCTGCCTACCCAAACTTTCAGGCACCTTAAGGAGGGCTTCTGTGCAGAAGCCCGCGAACAAAGGAATCACCCCGGTTTGGCGCACAGAGAAGAACACGAGAAAGACTTTAACAAAAAGAAATGGTGACTGAACCCAGCCGGAGCCAAAATAAAATGTATTTGGTCAAGCGGGTTTATGTTCGTGGCTAATATAATAGCCTAAAACAATAACATGGTTATATAATATAATCGCGGTAGAAAAGTTAGGGTAGTTACCACTGCCACCAGCCAAGTCTTAATGTAAAGGGAGCAAAACAGTGCTCCAAGAGACACAGACAAAAAGGGATAGGAATTAACCCTTTCCAGTACTCCATGTAAGATGGGGTGTACTGGGTCTGTAGTTTAAAGAGACTACATAAAGTTAATGGCAACTTTACATGTTTCTGGGAGACAGTAGTCAGTCCCATAAAAATTGAGTCAGAGGGAAGTCTAGAAGACAACCCTGTGTTACTGCACTGAAGGTGCTGTTTAACACACACAAAAATGGTGCTCATGGAGTAGGTGAGGCTCCAGAGCCCAAGATCACACTGATGGTAAAAACACACACAGCAAAAAACATGTAAGAGTGCGAAAAAGGCTCACACTCTTACCAGGTGAAAAAAGTAAATCCTAAAAATCCAGCAAAGCTGCTGAGGTACTCATTAGGCAAGGGAAATTAGCCATTTATGAGAGTTCTCCCTAACACACGGTTCAGCACAATCCCCTCAAGGTGATGTGTTTACATCTCCACTTGGCGGCCAGTTGGGGCCAGGAAAAGGGTTCACATTCGGTTCGCCTCCTCCCGGATCTTCACTGTTGGCTGATGGTCTGCAATGTGGCAATGAAAGCCCCCTTGACCATGCTGGAGTCCACTCTGGTGCTGACAACGGATTCCTCTCTTTCGGGCTGGGGGGGCTACTCTGGAGGGCTACTCGATTCATGGCACATGTTCCAGGGTGGAAGTCCTCCTGTATATCAATCTGCTGGAATTAAGGGCAGTGGGCCTGTTGCTCAAGGCGTTTCTGTCCCTCACCAGGGAGTGGGAGTTACACATAAACTCCTTGTTGCCCCTGTTCCAGAGTTTCTGGATCTGAACTTATTTGCATCTCCCATGAATTCCAAGTTCCCCGGTTTGCTTTGTGGGCAGGATGGGGTCAGAAGTCTCTGGGAGATACCTTTCAGCTCTGCTGGCACGGCCTCAGGTGCTACGCGTTTCCTTCCTTCCCCATTGGCCTTCGATGGCCTGGCTCTCGGATCTGCTGCAGTTGTGCCCCCAGGGGCCTGTCCATCTTCCGATCACCAGCAGGGACTTCCTAATGCAGCAGGGCGGGGCAGTGGAGCACCCGGACCCAGCCAGGCTGGTCCTAGCGCCCTTGTTCCTAACTAGCTGAGACTACAGCATGCTCAGTTTTTGGATGACAACTGGGACATCATACGGGAGGCCATCAACTCTATCCCAGTATAAGAGCAAGTGGAGTAGGTTTTGCCACTGGGCTCACTACAAGGGCCTGGACCCCATCGCCTGCTCCCTGGACGACGTGCTGGCTTTCTCCACACATCGCCCATTCTGGCATTCAGGTCGATACCTGCTGCACCTATCTGGAGGCCATTGGGGCCTACAAGAATTCCCCAGAGCATGTTTTTTCAGAGTCAACCTGGTGGTTAAGGCTCACCTCAAGGGGTTATCCAGGCTCTTTCCTCTGGTACATAGGCTGCATCCGGTCTGGGACCTGTGAGGAATCTAAGGGCATCCTCACTTCTTTCCCCAATATATCCTCCTCCTAGGTGGCATGGGGAATGCCGTCGCTTTCGGATGCGAGGGAAAATCACCTTGGTGGAGAAGACTTTGTGAGTGGGGATGAGGCACCCTTGGGTGGGACATGGTATCCTCCATTTCCCTTTTCCAATTAGCCTAATATTCCCCAGGTCTTTGTAGGGTATTATTAATCCCTTCTCTATTGGTATGGAAAAACCCTCTCCCAACATACACCACTTAGCTAATGACACAAGGAGGCCACTATTGACACAAAAGACAGACTGGAAGAAGAAACAGGAGCAGCCTAGTTGTTGGACTCATCATCGTGGAGCTGGGGTCTTTAAAACAGGCTCAGCTGTGAAGTTTGCCGAGAGGCATGACAAGTGCAAAGGAGAGTTATAGAGCAGAAGCTGTGGCTGCGAGAAAGCACCTTCCTGAGACGCTGGAAGGCACGGGGAGCGTGATCCAGTGCAGCGAGCGAGAGGGGCTCGTTGGCAGGGTGAGGCAGAGCAGAGAAAGCAGTGTGTCACGGAGCAAAGGGACCGGGAGCGTTGGAGAGACTTCCTAATGGTCAAAGGAGCAGGACCGCTGATTGCCGTATACCGGAGTTCCACAGTAAGCAGCAAGGGCACGTGGGAGCTGTGGAAAACGCTATACGCTCAAGGGAATCAGCACAAGCAGACCGCGAGGGGAGACAAGTCTCTGGGAAGCCACAGAAAGTTGAAACCAGACCGTGAGAAAGCTGGTGAGTCCGCGTGGGTGAAAGTGGGGCTACAACACAGTGGATGGGCAGTTTACGGGCAGAGACATTTGATTTTGAATAACTGAATTGAAAATAAGGAAATTAAGATGGAATAGTGAATAACCTTATGAGAAGCAGTAAAAGTAAGCATTGACAAGAGTTAAATAAGCAGGCATTACCAAGATTCAAATAAGCGATCATTGCCAAGAGTTGATTAAGCAAGCATTGCCAAGAGCCAAGAATAAATGGTACAAGAGAACTATTATAGTAGCAAAGCCTATATGCATGAGAAACCTGGCCACCAGGTGCCAAGTACTTTGATCAAGAAACCAGAAACAAAAGTTTCCTAGCAGGAGAGTGTACTGGGATTCTTATGAAAAATTGTGAAAAAGGAACTTTAACAGTAATTGAGTTTCCTAGCAGGAGAGTGTACTGGGAAGCATATGTTGGTCTTGCAAGTGAAAGTTACTAATCAAGTGAATGTTGATAGAACCAGTAATTATAAAGCTTCACATCCACTTGAAAGCCTCACTGTGACATTGTGGCAAGAAACCTATGATACAGATTCAAGTAAGATCTGTCAGTTGCATGACCTGTAATGGGTAGACCGTGTAGTCTGACAGCTGTGCCTAGACCGAATGCACCCACCTAAGAAAGCCACATTGTGATTGAATAAAAGGCTACCTATGTGAACTGAGATTGATACATTGAACTTTATAAGTTGGTGATAAACAAAACCTGAAAATATCCCAAGGAACAGTGTTATTTTTGAAACTTTGGAAGACCTGAAAGCTTGAGGAAGGAACCCCCTTTGTTATAAAGTGAACTATTTAAATCTTCAGGAATGGAAAACCTTTTTCCACTTGAGAGCTGGAAGAAGCTCTGAACTTTTATTTTGAACGCTTCTCATTTGATGCTGACATCCCTATACATTTTATGCAGTTAGATGTAAGGGCAAGTGTAGGTTTTGGACACAGACAGACATTTGCTTTGTACTTGCTGACACAGACTATCATTAGTTTCATTTAGATAGGAAAAATCCCACCTTAGCATAGGGCAAGTTAGGCATTTTACCAACCCTTCTTCTTAATTAATAAAGTTTTGTACATCAAAATACGTTCAGTTATCTGTGTCTCCTTCGTGATGCCTTCGCAGAAATCAGTGTGGTTCATGCGGTCTAGCAGCGCAAGCCCTTCGAGCTGATGGCCTCGGTGGACATCCGAATGGTGACACTAAAGACAGTACTATTGGTGGCGCTCACATATACGCGCAGGGTCAGCGAGCTGCAGACGTTTTCATCATGCAAGCCCTTCACCTAATGACAAGGTCATCTTGTGCGCTCATCCAAACTTTTTGTCCAAGGTGCTCTCTTTATTCCATTTGAATCAAGAAATCTGCCTGCTGGTTTTCTTCCCAAACCTGCAGTCGGGGGCAGAAAGAGCCTTTAATTCCTCAGACCTCTAAAGAGTCCTCAAGTTCTATCTCTCTTGGTGAAATCCTTCAGGAAGTTCGAGGCATTGCTTGTCACTTTCAGGGGCACATCTCCCGGCACCCAGGCTTCCAAAGCTTCTATCGTCCTTTGGATGGTCCAGGCCATTTCGGAGGTGTGTACGACCATGGGCAAATCAGTTCCTGAGGGGATTCATGCCCATGCAGTCAGAGCTAAGGTCACGGCTATCGAGTTTCAGATTCATGCTTCTTGGGATGTCATCAGCAAGGCGGCTGCTTGGGCCACTCCATCAGCCTTCTGTAAGCACTATTCCCTGGATACCAGCTTCAGGCATGATGCAGTGTGCGGTCAGGTTGTTCTGAAGGGCCTATTTGCTTCATTCTAGATATGAGGCAGGTTTTCACAGCTCCACCCTATGGTCTTGTTCGGTGGAATCACCCACAAGCATGGAGGAAAGGAGTTGGGACGTATGAGTAATTAAATGTATTCACCGTAGTGAATAGTGTACTCATAGTCCATAGACACGTTTTCTCCATACATCACAACCAACTTCCCCCGCTTGTGTGCCAGGGGCTAATATATTCAGTGTAGCCAGGTATTTAAGCGTCCAATGTGTTAAAAGGAGTCTGAGGTGCCGGAGGGTGGTACCTCGGGGCTATACTAAATTTAATAGGAAAGCTAAATGTTTTGCTGCCAAACGTTCCAGTATCACAAGGATGGAGGAAAGGGGACTATGAATATTCTAGTCACTACGGTGAGCAACTTTAATTTTTCATTACTTTACCTTTCCAGTTGCAAAGCACTCTGGTTATGACATCACACATACAGAAGGTTGTTGTTAGGGTCTCCAGTATTGGTTCATTAATGTAGGCTTAGCCTACACCAATCACTGTGACCCACTTTGCTTTAAAAGAGGGCTGAAGCCCCTCTTTAGGCAGATCATTTGGAGACTTCACTTGAAGTAACAAAAAATAACTCAACCTTGGAACCTGGCTGAAGGTACAATCTGCCTTACATCTTCTGCCAGTGAAGGAAGGCCAGGATATCCCAAAAAAGAAGCAGGGTTCCTCCCCTAAACTTCTCCCTGGGAACAGAGGGAGAAACAAAACTCAGAGGACACTTCAGCCATTCCATTCCCTGTATCCAGCCAGCACTCAGCGTTCCCTGCTACGCTCTGCTGCAAGCTTCCTGGATAAAAAGTGCCAGAAGGTCTCTGAACCTAACAACCTAGGACAATACAGCTGCCTGCAACACACTCCACAGCTCTGGGCTGTCCGCCTTAAAGGACGACACAAGTCCATTGAAGAAGCTGGGAGAAGTGCCTCGATAAACATCTACTGATGTCCGCCTTAAAGAATATTTTTGAGCCAGTCGAGTTCCTTGAGCTGCGATGGCAATGCTGACCGTTGTCAAGCCGCCTTCGCTTAAAGACATCCATGACATCTCGACCAGTGCTTCAGAACCACTGATCAGCACTGAGACAGAGTCGTCGTGTAGGCCAGCCTACAGCTGTTCGTCCAGCTTTGCTCGCCGAACCATCGTGCTGCCTGATATCCGCAGCGACTCCATCTCAAACTCTGTCACAGAAGCCTACAAAGTGCCTTAAAGCAGATTCGACCCTGTCGAGCACCAAGAACATCTACAGCACAAGGTACATTGTTGTTCTGTCCCCCTGATCCTTCCAAGAAGGCACCTAGAGACATTTTAAGACCCATTGCTCCCTTTGTGCTAAAGCCAAAAAACCTTAAACTGTTGGGGTTATTAACCATACCGACTACCCGCTTGTCAGTATCCAGAGTGCATCCCCTTTCCTTCTTTGAAACTGTCTGATCACTGCATTCTGTTACAGGGTGGGTTGTATTTCGTAGTGTTGCTAGAACTGTCTGTTGTGATATAAATGAAGTTAATATTGTTGATACAGCCTTGACTGGACAGTCCCTTTTATCATTGGGTAATAGTTGTATTTTTCGCTGTGTTGCAACTAACCAACAATCCAGAACCTTTCAGAGATAAACCTGCCATTCCGTTCCGTCCATGTTACGAAAATTGGACAAGGGGGTTTATAATTTGCTTGTTATTCCAATTTGTTTGGATCCCTTCTGATGTATTAGAGGTGTGGAGCTAATGGATTGTTTAGAAACCGATATTCCTCCCTGCACCACTGGTACCCGAGAAGTTGATTTGTCGCAGTCACTCCTTCTGACTGACCTGGTTTGAACTTTCTTAGTGAGTCCTTTATAAAGCCTGGGATTTCAGGAATAGTTGTAAAACCAATAACCTGAGTCCCTTTGCTCAGGTGCGCTCCTAGGAGAAATCTCTGCCCTTCCTCGAAACTTACTTCCTCACTTCCCGTTTCTAACTCCAAGTCTTTATCCAAATGTGGGGACAACGCAATGGCAGATCTCCATTCAGTGGAGGGGGTAAGCAGGAATAATTGATGCTGTTTCCGAAGGAGGAGAGGGCAGTATAGACAAAATCTCCAAGCAATGTTCGTCATAAAGTGCATTTATAGATCGCTCGAGTACTTCCAATAGTGATCTAACAGATGGTTTAGCTGCTGGTTCAGATAGTTTGGTAGCATTATGTACTTGTGGCTCGTTAAACACCATATTGTTTAGCCCAGAGAGTCACAATAATCTAGGGCATCTGATTGAGGGGTTGTAGATGGTAACCTGATGAACCCAGCTCGGGCTCTCCTCCCTTACCGCTTGTTAGGGATACCATTTAAATATTCATCTTGTACCTTGTAGTGTAGTTCATAATTCGCAGTTAACTGGCTAGTTCTCCGTCAGAGACCACCTGAACCAAATCCCAGTTGTGCTATGACGTTAATGGCCTCTTTGTTCCAAGTAAATGAACATCGTTCCACCTCCATGACCATTGCAGTAGCTTGTGGCTGGAATATAAAACATAAGTGTAGATATAGGTGTAGGTGTATAGTTGGATTGATTAAAAATAGTTACACAGCTACTGACATATTGCCAAGTAATGCGTCAGCGAAAAGGCGTCAGGCAGGAGGTCAGACCTAGGCCTTCTCACCAACATAAGCAGATACTCCCCACTCTGGCGCCTCCCTAATGTCTCCTTGGATCAACCTCAACCTCGGCCTCGGCTGAAAGAAACGGGTGTCGAACACTAATACCAAACCCCGAACCCCTAGGGACAAAACTGCCTGACTTTTGCTGTTAGCTAGGCTGGTCGGCTGGCTCAGACTGAGGAAAGGGGAGAGAGGAGAGGATAGCCACAGTGGTAAAATACCTCCAAGCACCTCTGAGTTTCTCCAAACACTTGTTCGCCGGCACTGGCGTCAACTGCAAGTTTGGAAAAAACATCCTGCCAGGCTCTTTGGGCTTCCCTGTGCTGTGTCAAGCCGAACTAGTCCCTTTGTGCTGGCCACTTCCAACACTCAGTCGGCCTTGTTTACTGCCACTTTGCACTCCATCCCAAACCATATCCTCATAGGCAGTAACTCATTCCAATACAGTGTGACCAGTCCTCACCAATGATCATTACATCTTTCTTAATCATTCTTAATCCTTTTAATCAAACCTATGCCGAGGTTCTTTGTGATCATGATCAATGGTGGCTCCCTCTGCCCCTCATTCAATTTTACTAACATTAGGAGTAAGTGATCCCACCTCATGCCCCCAGACCAGACAACCTAACGACCAAATCTTTATTGCTACAACAAACGTTTCCCAGACACTCTCATACCCACTTGCCCTGCCCAATTCACCAAGAAGCCTGCAAATCCAACCGAAAGAGCACACCACTCGCCTCAGATCCCTCATTGAAAAATAAAATACCTAACATTGCAATTCCATCCCAAACTCTCTCTCCCAAAACCTTCAACTCTGTTCCCTAATAGAGTTTTTATGTAACTCCTATATTTGTCTGACTCTACCTGGCCAACATTTTTAACTCTTTTTCTTGCATGCGCAGTCTTCTTTGTTCAGACGCTGCCCCTATCCAGAGAGTGATTGTCAAAACCCATAATGTTAACCACCAGTGCCGTAAAACTTGTTTTCAATACCACTAGAACCTCGGTTCTGAACACTCTTTCACCCCTTTATGCCTAAAAACATGACCAGGACAACCTTCACTCACCAACCCCCTTCCCCCGAAAGCAAGCACTGTGCAAAGTTTCCCCTCATTCAACTGTCTGAGCAAAACCTAAACTTGTAAACCCTTTTGTCCCCCTTTGTCTTACGAAGGAAAATTATGCCCTTTTACCTCTAAAATCCCAAAATTCTCCAACCATATAAAAAAAGTTGTGAACAATGACTTCTCCAACTCCGACCAACAAACCTTCCTTAAAATCATCACCACCAGCCTACATAACAACTCTGCCATCACTGTCTCCTTAGGCCCTATGACCTTCCCTTCTCCCATGAACAATGCTTCAATATTCTCCTGGCCTTCTAGACTCCACTTGGCACAAATTTCCACAACGACATACCATAAGATGCTGTCCATCTAACTACTTAGACGTCCCGTCCCCTTTCGTCCATCCTTATGGGCATCTCCCAACATGGGGGAGAAATTTAGCGTCCCCTTTAAATTTTATATAGCGCGCAGGGGCGGCCCCAGACGTGAGAGTACCCCGCCGAGGCCCCACCCTCTGGCGTCTCACCTCAGTCCCTTTTTCCACACGGATGGTGTCGGACCTGGCAGTCAGCACAGAGACTTATTTAGCTTTCCGCTTGTTTTTTCAATCTTCTTTAACTTCCCTTTGGTGCCTTGCCTCCCCGGCACATCTCAGCCGCAGGAGGATTCATGAGATGTGCCTCATGCGACCACTCGTTCCCACTCTCAAACCCCCATTCACTCTGTCTTGAGTGTTTGGGGCCCGACCATCGCTGGGACTCATGTTCGACTTGCAGCGCTCTCGGTCATAGAGCATTGAAGAATCGTTGTTGGGGTGAAGGGAGATCTTCCACGCTTCTCCTCCGCCACACCTTAAGGACTTTGTCTCCAGGACCTCTTGTCAAGACAAGTTAGGCCCTCTGTTCAGCACGGTTCCACAGCGCAGCAACTCCTTCCCCGGGAAGCCCACGGATAGTGGTACCAAGAATTCAGGTTCTGGCAGACCTGAGGCCTCTTAAGGCTCCCACGACGAGGGACCCATGGGCTCTTCCAGGCGCTCCAGGGGCAGACCTGAAGTCATCCCGGCTGTCCTCGGATGAGCGATCGAGTTCGTCCTCTTCTTCTACCCCGGGGGTTAAGGGTTCACACCCTTGGCCACACCCAAGAGCCTGTCCTCGCACAATCCAACATGGCTACCAGTACAGATGCCAAGGGTCTACAGCCTACAGGATTGTTAGGGAGAATTCTCATTTATGGCTAGTTTCCCTCACCTAGTGAGTCCCTCAGTAGCTTTGCTGGATTTCTGGGGTTTATTTTTTCCACCTGGTAAGGGTGTGAGCCTTTTCCCCACTCTTACATGTGTTTTGCCATGTGTATTTCTACTGTTTGTGTGATCTTGGGCTCTGGAGCACACCACTCCATGAGCCCCACTTTTTGTGTGTGTTACCCAGCACCTTCAGTGCAGTGACGCAGGGTTGTCTTTTAGACTTCCCACTGACTCCATTTTTCTGGGGCTGACTACTGTCCGCCAGAAACATGTAAAGTTGCCAATGACTTTATATAGTCACTTTAAAACTACAGAACCTGTACACCCCATCTTACATGGAGTATTGGAAAGGGTTAATTCCTACCCCTTTTTGTCTGTGCCTCTCTGAGCTTTGTTTTGCTCTTTTAACATTTAGGGCCTCATTACACGGTAGGCAGTGAGCCATGGCGCTATTAGCGCCATGGCTCATGCCGGTAAAATACCGGCACCGCCTTGGCGGAAAGGGGATTTACCGCCCCATTCCAAGGTTGGAGGGGCGGTAAATCCCCTTTCCGCCATTGCCCTTCCCCATTCCCATTTCTGCCCCATAGGGCTCTATGGAAATGGGGAAGGCGCTAATTACGGCACCGCAATTTTGCGGTGCTGTAATTAGCTCTGAGGTCCCTTAGCGGGTTGGATTTTAACGCCTGCAAGAAGCAGGCGTTAAATCCTCCAACCCGCAAAGGGACCTCGTAGTACGGCGGTAAGGGTTAACGGTCACCGTTGCCATTAACGGTGACCGTTAACCCTTACCGCCGTCCGGGTAATGAGGCCCTTAGTCTTGGCAGCAGTGGTATCTACGCTAACGTTTCTACTGCGATTATACTATATAAACGCCTTGAAGATAAACCCGCTTGCCCAAATACTTTTTATTCCGGCTCTGGTCGGGTTTAGTCGCCATTTCTTTTTTGTTAAAGTCCTTCTTGTGTCTTACTTTGCGCGTCAAACCAGGTTTGCCTTCTTTGTTCACTGTCTTTTGGCGGGCTTCTACGAAGAAGCCCTCCTTTGGCACCTGGGTGTCTAGGTGGGCTGAATGTGAGGGAGGGGTGTAGTCACCCCCTGCACAGGGTCGCCTTGGAGACCCAAGTCGCACTTTGTAATAATTGACTGAGGTGGTTATCCGGGGCGGACAACCACCCGGCTGAGTGATTGACAGCCAGGCTGTGTGAATGGGGGATTTTCGCATAAAAGACAGGACGCTTGTGCTGGAAGTCAGAGTCGCCACGGGAACTGCAAGGAACCGAAGAGAAGCAGAGAAGAAGACGGCTGCTGCAACCCCGAGTCCCGTTGAAGCCCTGCTGCAGTCCTGAGCTATCTACCCTTCAACGACCAGAGAAGATCCAGTCCGGAGTCTTCTTCCCTTGAGCCTGGTGGGGTCAACCAGCTCATCTTCCACAGCCAGAGGATCCTCTTTGTGGTTGAAATCGCTGCACCCTGCTGTAGTGGTCCGGATAGCCATCTGAATAGCCTCTCCTGTTTTAAAGGAGCGCACCTTCTATTCACTGTCGCTGCTGCTGGCCTCATCCCTGGGTAGTGCAGATCACTCCAGACATCCTCCTTCTTGTCTCCACGACTGAAGCTCCAGGACCGTGAGTCTGCAGGAAACTACCAGTAACAACTCCCATGGCACCAGCGTTCTGCAACGAACAAGGTACTGTGTCCGACTTCGAGGAATTGGGGTGATCCCTTCTTCCTCACCAAAGGTTTGTCCTTTTCTTCCTTCCCTCTTATAACTTTTGCCTCCTCTTCTGACAATATCTAAGTACTCCTGGCAACCTTGAATCGTGAACTGTTCTAACTGTGTGATCCTCAGCAACAGGGACCCTGTTCCACTTGACACTGGCACAGGCCTATTGACTTTTATCTTCGTTTTAGAAGGTGCCCTCTGATTCTCTCTGCCTTGACAAAAGTATTGCCTATGGTTTTTATCCCCAACTCTCTTGTGTTAATTCATGTGCTAAGTGTGTTTGACTACGGTTACATTTCTTCCCACGGAAACGCGTATCTTTAGTAAGACCGAACTGTCATTACTGTCAAAAAGTGATTGCATATGTATTCCCGGTAACGTCTTTTGTTTCATAACACCGGTCTGTCAAATCCTAAGGTACTTACCTTGAATTGTTCTGCACAAGGGTAATTGGTTGTGTGTAGTTTATTTGAAGTGTGGTTTTATTTTTCTAGAAGTGAAATGTTTTGTGAACAGATGGTTTAAAAATAAATGTACTTATAGTTTTTAACCAGAAACCTTGAGTCAGTGTTTCCTTGAGTCACAGTAATTGTAGTCCTTTGTGTAATCTCTACTGCTGCTCATTTGCTCTTGAGATACGTCTGGCTGCTCAGTCACTGCTACCACTCTTTCTGTGTAGTACAGGCTTGTACCAAAGGTGAACTTGTATTACCACTTGTAGTCTTAATTCTGTGCAGTGGTCCCTAAGGGCACTGCATAGGATTCTGCCTAACAAGAAGCACGCTCCGAGGTTGTGAGTCAGGACGTCAGGACTAACGGCTGAGGGCTCAGTGCCAACCAGAGGGATCTCTGAGGTTGACGCCTCTGCTTCCGGTGCAAGACCTAAACTGTATCCTCCCATGTCTGATTCCTCTCTTGGCTCAGGGTCTGCGCGACCTCCCGCCCAGGGTGTGGCACAAGGCTTCAAAATGGCAGAGAGACACGTGGCAGAGCCGAGCAGACCGGCAGCCATCTTGGATCCAGCTCAGGGGCCGTCATTGCTTTTGCCAATCGAATGGGCTTTGCACGATGATCCCAGCCCCCTTTCCTTTTGAAGTGGCAGTAGATCCTATGGTGCAGGCTTCTGGTGTCCTCAGAGATACATATACTCATCACAGCCTTGCGTCTACACGCTCCAGGCGCATCGGGGGACCGGGCCCCTAAAGACCCAATGGCTTGCGAGGACTGCTTCTTCTAGCGCTTCCTCTTCCTCATGCATTTCCCTCAGATGAAGGGCTCCTGAAGGACATTGTGGAGGCGGTCATCCTGCAGGTGGCGCCATCCCAACTCCCTTCTCTGGTACTCCTCCTGTTCCTCCGGGTCTGCTGGTTCCAGTGCCAGTCCCTCCCCCGGTCCAATCCCTACCGGTTTTGTTCTGACCCCTCCACCTCCTCCTGTACCACCATCGCCTGCCCCTCAACAGCAGTTGGACCTTTCTGCTGCTCCAGACCTCGGGGGATCGCACTGGCACCTGTTTCCCAGGACCCGGATTCCCCTTGTGCCGGGAAAGGGGGGGGGGGGCAATGAGGATGATGAAGCCCAGGATGATGAACCCTCGGCATCTCTTAAGGCCTTTCATGACCGCCTTCAGGGCTTGGTGGATTTCTTGGGGTTCCTCTGCCCGAGGAAGTCCCCAGGAGTCAGGAGTGCTAGCAGAGGTCTTGCGGAAGCGCACCACGATCCCATCTGGCATCCCTCTCGAGAAGGATGTCCTACAGGTGGCGCGAAAGGTCTGAGAGAAGCCCAGAGCCAATGTCCAGATGAACAAGAAGTTGGACAGTAGGTTTAGGGTGACAGACGCAGTGATCATTCCTCAGGGGTGGCTGCGGCCATCTTGTATTCTAAACCATCGTCTTTGTCGTCTTGCTCCATGGGAGCAACCTCCAGTTGCCTCAAGTCTTTGGGAAAGCGCTGTTATTCCATCTCACTACTGCATCTGCGGCAAGCCACTACAGACGCCCTCTTGGCTGGGGCTAACCAGAAGCTGTGGCGGGAGCTCAGGGAATTTCTAATGGAGTATTTGGTCTCCCACATCGACACAGCCAGCAGAGGGCTGTACCTTGTGGTGGAGATGAGTAGGACGGTGTGGATGCATGCCACCAAATTCTCTTCTGATGGGCAGGAATGGAGCCTGGATCTGCCCTTTGAGGGTGTGGACCTTTTTCATTTGTCAACCGATCATGAGTTGACAAAGAAAAAACATCCACTCAAACCGCCAAGTGAAACTGCCAAGTCCTTTGCCCTCCTGGAAAAACAGGTCAGAAACCATTCCCTCAGTCCCAGGGCAGGACCAAGTTCAAGCCCTGTGCCTTCTCCAGCTACAAGGGGTTCCGGGACTGCGGTACTCAGAGGCCTGACAGGCCACCCAGCGACAACCTGAGGAAGCAGCAGAGCTCGCCTGTGTGGGGGGTGGTAGTGGGGGGGGCATTTGTCTCTGGGATCAGGAACAGGGTGTCAGTCGGTCAGGATACCAATACCTCTGCTGCTCCTACTGTCCGATCTTCGCTGGTGGCTGATGTTTCAGTGGGGTCCCCTTCACCCGACCGGAGCTTAACCTGGTGGTGGCGACGGACTTGTCTCTTTCGTGCTGGGGAGATACTATGGAGGGCGACACGATTCATAGAGCTTGGCCAAGGACGGAATCCCTCCTGCATATTAATGTGCTCGAGCTCAGAGCAGTGGGCCTAGCCCTATCAGTGACAAGTCGGTTCTGGTCAGGATGGACAGCTCTACTAAAATGTTTTATCTGAACAAGCAGAGTGGCACCCATCCCCCCTGTCCCCTCTCTGCATGGAGGCAGTATCGATCTGGGAATGGGCCCTGACGGAGGGAGTTTGGATTTCAGCAGTTCACCTCCCAGGGGACAGCAATGCAGAAGCGGATTTGCGGAGCCGCTTGGGGTTCAACACCTACGAGTGGGAAGTTGCACAACGTCTCCTTGTTTCCCCTTTTGCATTGGGGGTTCGCAAAGCTGGATTTGTTTGCATCCCCGCTGAATTCGAAGTGCCCCCAGTTTGCTTCAGGGGCAGGTGGGGGTGGGAGGGTCTCTGAGAGATGCCTTCCAGTTCTGTTGGCACGGTCACAGGTGTTCCCGCCCAATCTTCTGCTCCAGCGGACCCTTTGCATACAACTGTACACCTCTTCACCAACTCTTTTTCCCCTTCACTTTTCCCATCCCGTTTCTTTACTCTTCCCTATGGCCAACCACCACAGCCACACCCATGCGTCCTCTCTGCACTTTGCCATTCCTACCCGCCCCTTCTCGCAGGTCCTCTCTTACCATCCCACCTATGCCACAAACTTGCTTATTGTATCTTGCACTTGCTCCCTTTTTGTCTCACTGGCGCTCGACTGTCCTTTGTCAGGCTACGTGGTGGCGGGGGCTGCTTATAGGTCCAATCTATCTGTGGCGGGGCACCCCACGGCATCTTTTTTGCCACTAAGCTGGGGCTTCCGTCTCTCTAGCTCCTGCATGTGCCTGGGTGTCTGTAGGACCATTATAGAGCCTCTCCTTACTCCTGTAGTACTGGGTTGATGAATCACACTATCTAGCCCCTCGGCTCCCTCCCGCTTCATGTTGCATTCTTCTCTCCAAGAGGCTGCTCTCAGTGCCTCCTCTGCCTTTTGCCCTCACCACTTCCATGGCCAGAAACTGGTGACACTTTTGCCCCACACTTGGTCCACATGCCCCCTTATTCTGCCTTCCCCTTTTCCTTTCATACCGGCCTGCTTCCTGAGCCCAGCTCCTTTTTTCAATCATACAACTACCATAAGTGTCCTCATTCCTCCATCAAGCCCTCCCATCTCTGTCGATACGTCCCCTTTCTTTCTCTTACAGACCTTTTCTTGACCTGGACCTCATGTGTACCCACGTGTGCCAATACCCTAGCAAAGCAGTGTGGGACTGACATCTTGACATGCCTCTCCCCGTATACTGGTCCTCCACCAGCACCTTTATCTGTTTCCCTCTCTACACTGTTCCTTGCCTGCAGGGTGCATGCCACCACTCCCGCATATGTTGTTACCCCTAGCATTTACTGCTGCGACCACCAACTGCCCCGCCCTGTCCGTCGGATGATCCTGAATGCTTCAGGTAGGGCCTCCAGGCGATCGACCCACCTGCCATGCTGCATAGTGCTCTAGCCTCCTTCTCGCCAAGGGAACTACTCCTACCTCCTCTTTCCCTCTTTTCATCTTATGCCTAATTAAACAACCTGTATATCTTAAAACCATTCCCCTTAAGTGGAGCATCACCAGGGCAATCTCCTGCCGATAAGTGCCAATGGCTCCACAATGAATGAGGCAACGAGAGAAACATAAAATGTCCCGTCTGCGGAAAGAGCTGGGTGGGGCATACCAGAGCTGAACAATTACTATTAATTATTATTAGTTAGATAAAAATTGCACAAATAAAAATCCCTGGGCCCAAATGTTTTGGCTATTTTCCCACAGTAAAAATTGTGTGGGAGTTTAATTTCTCCAGCATGGGGTCTGGCATGGATTCACATGCTCATGAATATTCCCCGTCGTCAGGCTGGGAATCCTCGGTAAAGAAAAAACCAGTATCAGTTTCGTTTCTGATCTGTCTTTCGTAGTAATAACCAATCACTGGTCTCTGCGTCATACTGACCACAGCCAATGACTGCCCTCTACCTAAGCACCGCCTCTGGCAGCCAGCTTCAGATTTTTACCGCACGTTCATGTGTTGGGATCCTCGTGCTATTGCTCTCGAGCGTTAGTGCTATTTTTCGCGCTTTTTCACAAAAAACTTCGATTCTTTCGGTCAAAAGAGCCTCAAGCTCCACCGATCCTACATCCGATCAACGGGGACCCGTGTCGGATTCATCTGTGCCCCTCAAGGGTGAAGATTTCGTCGAGCTACACTTCGGAGGACTCCAGAAGCTTCTCAGGCCCGGTCTCGGAGATGGCCCAGGAGAAGGGAAGCTCGACGCCCGGAAAGCTGTTCAGGGTCTGCCCTGGATGCCAGCTGCAGAACGTCTTCAAGGAGGACGAACACTCTTTCTGCCTTTACTGCCTTCATGAGGACAAGACGCACGTGGAGAAGGACTGTGCGTTTTGCGGCAACATGTCGGAACGGACCATGAAGGACCGCCATCAACGTCTCGCCAACTGGCTGGAGGGTAAGAGCCCGTCTGGCGAGAAGAAGAAGAAATCCGAGCGGTCTTCTAAGACCTTTGAGGGCGCCCCGGCGACGGGGGCCCAACATAAGGCCTAGCACCGCGAGTCCGCTGGCACCGGGAGCGCCGAACGGTCGGGCTCTACGGGCGCCAGGCAGGGCGCACCCTCCCCGGCACCATCAACCACGAGCCAACGCTCTGGGTCGGGTAAGAGGAAGGCCGAGCACCCGGCGAAGCTCCTGGAGAGGCCCCGGTCGAGCTCTAAGGCAGAGGAGGAGCGTGGCAGTGCCCCCTCCCTCAAGGATAAGGCGGTGAGCGCACCTAAGGTGGTGAAGGCCTTGATCCATCCGACCAAGCCCTCTATCGAAACGGTCGCGGCGGCCCTGGCTCAGCCTGTGGTGGCTACACCAGTGGTGGCGACCTCAGGACCCAGAATCTCCCTGCCTCCGCGGAGGGAGTCTTCCTTTGTGCCCATCGATAGGACCCCCGTGAAACCCTCCGTGGGGAAGAAGAAGGGGGGGCAGGGCGTCGTCGTAGATTCGGCCTCAACCTCAGAAGAGGAGCTGATCGAGGTCTTAAGCCACGGCCTAGGCGTGGAAGAAGGCCAGCCCGTCGGAATGGACCCCAACGCAGGTGACGACGACGACATCGTCGAGGATACCGACGGGGCCCCTGCTCGCCCGTCGGATTCCCCTCTGCCAGCGCCGCAAGACAACTCGGCGGCCATTTTGTTGGCCATACAGTCCTTATGCTCCGAGATAAGGACGAGGCTACCGTTACCGACGGAGGAACCTCTCCCGTCGGGGGATCCAGAACCGGGACCTTCTGGTGTTCCCCCCACCAAGAAAAGAAGGATCCATCCACCACCTCCTTTTCAACCGTCGCGCCCCGTCCAGCCCTCCTCCCCGTCCACCCGAGGGGATGATACGGGGACTGACACGGCAGCGACGGGTACGGACGACGAGGCATACGACGAGGATTTTCCGTCGTCGCCTCCCACCAGGGCTTCTCCGCCCGACGAGATCGGATCTTTCCACTCCATGATCTCCAGGGCTTCCGAGCTTTTCCAACTCTGCCCTGAGGAGAAGAAAAAGGAAGGCTTCCTTTATCAGCGGCGCGAGGCCAAGAGGAAGACGGTCCTCGCAGTGCCTCTGTTGGACGACATTTCACGACGCCAGCTAGAAGAAACCGGTACGAGAAAAAGTACCGGGTCCCGGACACGGCCCCCCTATGCCTCCGGGCGCAGCCTACCCCGGACTCCGTCGTCTCCGCGGCAGCCAGGAAGAAAGCGGGGGGGGGTGCGGCCTCCACATCAACTTCCCCGCCGGACGGCGAGGGAAAGAAATTGGATGCTATGGGACGTAGAGTCATCTCGTCGGCAGCGACGACGATTAAAGCGGCCAACGCCTTGGCTATCGTGGCCCGCTACGACAGGGAGCTCTGGTACAAGATAGCTCCCCTGCTGGATTTTCTGCCGGACGACAAGAGGGCGGAGGCCCTTGAGATCCTGCAGGAAGGTGAGGTGGCGTCGGACCACGCCATCACCGTGGCGACGGACATCGCCGACACTGGGTTCCGCCAGCTGGGCAACGGCGTTTGCCTTCGACGTCGTGGATGGCTCAAAGCTACAGACTTTCGGCAGGACGTCCAGACCAGAGTCCTGGACATGCCCTTCGACGGGAACAACCTGTTTGGGAAGACAGTGGACGATTCCCTTCAGGCCATCAAGGCGGATACTGAGACGGCCAGGGCCCTTGGAGTCCTGCAGCAACGACGAACGCCCTTTCGGAGCGGCGGAGGCAAGGGCGCCTCCAAAGGTTCCGGCGGCGGTTTCGCTTCCTACCGTCAAGCGGCCCGCTCGTCGTCGCAAGAGGCCTACAGAGGACGAGGCAAGTCTAGCGGACCCCGCCGTCGTCGCCAAGGAGGTCAAGGCGGCAAGGCCGCGTCCAAGCAGGATTGAACCGGCCGTGGGGTCGGGCCCCCACCGAAGCACCCCGGTGGGAGGCCGGCTGGCGGGCTTCGTCAGCGTGTGGGAGTCCATCTCCACCGACCGTTGGGTGCTGGACGCCCTGGCCCGGGGCCACGCGCTCGAGTTTCAAAGAAGGTGCCCGCGCGTCCCCCCCGTGGCCAGGAAAGAACTTCACGTCCCTCAACTTCTCCTGGAGGTAAAGGCGATGCTCAGAAAGGGCGCCATCGAACTCGTCCCAAAGAGGCTTCGGGGCTCCGGAGTCTACTCGCGATACTTCCTCGTGAAGAAGAAGACGGGAGGATGGCGCCCCATCCTAGACCTGCGACGTCTGAACAAGTTCATCAAGGCGCAGAAGTTCCGGATGGTCACCCTCCAGCACGTCCTGGGTCAGCTGGAGGAAGGAGACTTCCTATCGTCGTTGGATTTGGAGGATGCCTACTTCCACATTCCCATCCTAAAGGGGCACCGAAAATTCCTCAGATTCGTGGTCCAGGGGCGTCATTACCAGTTCAAAGCCCTTCCCTTCGGACTACGGTCGGCACCCAGGGTATTCACCAAGTGCCTCGCACCGGTGGCGGCGCAGCTGCGCCGCGAGGGGATTCACGTCTACCTCTGCCTGGACGACTGGCTCATCCGCGCCAAGACGAGGGAGCTCGCCGTGGTCCACACGGCAAGGACCGTCCAACTCCTCACGGACCTGGGATTCTCCGTGAACTACGCCAAATCCCACCTGGTGCCCGCGCAAGTCGCACTGTTTCTGGGAGCGAGGCTCGACACAGTGTCCCTTCTGGCCTCCCCGTCGGAGGAGAGGACCAGGACCATCTTGGGCAAGGTGCAACGGATGTTGGTGGCCGACGCGGCCAAGGTGAGGTCCATCAAGTCCCTCCTCGGGATGATGTCTTCCTGCATCTACCTCATTCCCATGTGCAGGCTCCGGATGCGCCCGTTGCAAGAATTCCTGGATGCGCGCTGGATCCAGACGACGGGCAGCTTCGAGGAAAGGATCAAGCTCGACGAGAGTTTCCGACGAGCGATACGGTGGTGGGGCACCCGCGCGCATCTGACGGCGGGCATGGACTTCCAGACCCCAGCCCACCAGGAGGCTGTGACCACGGATGCCTCCCTGGAAGGGTGGGGAGCGCACACCGAAAATCTGCACGCAAGGGGACTCTGGCTCCCGACGGAGAAGTCCCTGCATATCAACGTCCTGGAGCTCCGTGCAGTGTTTTGGGCCCTCAGGTCCTTCCTTCCGTCCCTCAAGGGCAAGGTGGTGAGGATCTTCACCGACAACACCACCACCATGTTTTACATCAGGAAACAGGGCGGAACCAGGTCCCCAGCGCTGTCCAAGGAGGCGCAGGACCTGTGGCATTGGGCCGTCGCCCAAGGGATTTTTCTGGTGCCGTTTCATCTGGCAGGGATAAAAAACACCATCGCCGACTCACTCAGCAGGGAGCTGCGCTCGTGCCACGAGTGGGAACTACGGCAGGATCTGGTGGATCGCCTCTTCCGACGGTGGGGCACACCCCAGATCGACCTGTTCGCGACGGCGACGAACACCAAGTGCCGGAGGTTCGCCAGCAGGTTTCCCCAGACGAGGAGCATGGGCGATGCTTTCTCGTTCCCCTGGGAGGGCCTGTTCCTCTACGCGTTCCCTCCCTTGCCTCTGCTAATCCGGCTCGTCAACCAGCTCAAGAGGTCACGGTGCAGGATGATCCTCGTCGCACCTGCGTGGCCGAGGCAGATATGGTTCCCGGACCTTCTGGACTTGTCAGCGTCCCCGCCGATCAAGCTGCCGGCGGACGCGGATCTACTCTCCAGGGAAGGAGGCGCCATCCTCCACCACGACCCGAAGTCGCTGAACTTGCAGGCCTGGCTCCTGCAGCGCTAGAGTTTGGAGGATACGACATACCGGCCGATTGCAGAGAGGTTCTTGCAAAGGCCAGGGCGTCCTCGACTCTTAAATGCTACGGACACAAATGGAAGAGGTTCTCTGTCTGGTGCCACGCACAGAAGATTAACCCTCTACGGATTACGGCTCCCCAAGTACTGCCGTACCTGCTGACGCTGGCCAAAGCTGGTCTGGCACACGCGTCCATCAAGATTCATCTTGCTGCGATCTCCCGATACACCAGAACCACGGGGCGGACGTCCTTGTGGTCTCATCGTCTGGTGAAAGAGTTCATGAAGGGACTGTTCAGATCGTTCCCGCCGGTGAAGGCTCCGGCCCCGGCGTGGGAGCTCAACGTGGTGCTGACCAAGCTCATGGGACCTCCGTTCGAGCCTCTGCACTCGGCCCCGTTGAAGTTTCTATCGTGGAAAACAGCTTTTCTTGTGGCCATCACCTCCGCACGACGAGTGGGAGAGATCCAGGCCCTTTCCTGCAAGGCCCCGTACTTGACTTTCCACGACACGAGGGTAGTGCTCAGGACGCACCCCTCCTTCATGCCCAAGGTGCCGTCGGACTTCCATCTCAACGAACCCTTGGTGTTGCCTGTGTTCTTCCCGTCGCCTTCGTCGCCGGCTGAGAGGACTTTGCACTCGCTGGATGTGGCTAGAGCGCTGAAGTTCTACGTAGACCGCACGAAGTGTTTTCGGAAGACGTCACAACTCTTTGTGAACTTTGGACCTGTCAATCAGGGGAAGGCTCTCTCGAAAGCTTCCATTTCCAGATGGCTCTCCGGCTGTATCATGTACTGTCATCGGTTGGCAAACCGACCGCTGCCTGGCCGTCCGAGAGCCCATTCCACCAGAGCGATCGCAGCTACCACGGCGTTCCTATCTGGTGTGCCCCTGCTGGACATATGCAGGGCTGCTACGTGGAGGTCGACGCACACCTTCACGAAATTCTACTGCGTCGACCGGGATTCCAGGGAGGAGTCCAGGGTCGGCCAAGCAGTGCTGCGCAACCTGTTCGCCTGAGGTGAGCCTGGTGAGGAGGTAAGATGCTTAATGTTGAGTTTATGTGATGCTTAATGTTGAGCCTTTGCCACCTCCCGTGGTTGTGCATGTGTGTACTGCTATGTATTCTTTATTCATGAGCATGTGAATCCATGCCAGACCCCATGCTGGAGAAGGAACAAGTTACTTACCTGTAACTGTTGTTCTCCAGCATGGGTCTGGCATGGATTCACATGCGAACCCTCCCGCCTACCCCTCTGCGGCTCTTCACTTGGTCATACTGCCACTTCACGTGCTTCCAAATCTGAAGATGGCTGCCAGAGGCGGTGCTTAGGTAGAGGGTAGTCATTGGCTGTGGTCAGTATGACGCAGAGACCAGTGATTGGTTATTACTACGAAAGACAGATCAGAAACGAAACTGATACTGGTTTTTTCTTTACCGAGGATTCCCAGCCTGACGACGGGGAATATTCATGAGCATGTGAATCCATGCCAGACCCATGCTGGAGAACAACAGTTACAGGTAAGTAACTTGTTCCATGTATGCGTTCACTCACCCAAAGGGGGGAAGCATTGCGCTCAAGAAACCCAGACCTGCCTGACACACTCTGTTCTGGTGAGAAAATTCCCAAAGGACCCTTAAAACTCTAGCACTGATCCGGTCTACCCCATAAGCACATTTAATCAGTCAATCACTGGGAAATCAAATTAAAAATCATCATCAATGACAACTCATACTCCTTCGTCCCGTCCCCTTTCCTCCATACTGTATCAGCGTCCCTCGCTAGTGATGGGAACAGATCCGTTTTCACCAGAAAAAACAGTGTTTTCCCTTTAAATTTAGTTGCGAGCAGGGGCGTGGCCCCAGGAGCATGCGCTCCCTTGACTGCCTCAGTCCTCTTTTCCATGGCGATGGGAGTAGACCAACCTCACCAACGCAGTTGTTGAGAACTTTCTGTGGCTCGTAATTCCACACATGTCAAGTCTTCCCCAGGGACAGTTGTCACTAGAATGTTATTGTTATTTCACTTTTTAAATTGTGTTGCACAGTCTCTGGTGCCTTGCCGCTTCCCGGTGCATGTAAGCCGCAACGGGTTTCAGCAGGTGCCCCATCTCTGCTGGTTCTTTCCCTACATTAGATCCACAAACGCTCTGCCTCCGGTGCCTAGGCGAAGACCACGGCTGGGAAGGTGGTACTGCTTGCTACGCTCTTACACCCCAGTCTCTGAAAAACTGGCTGGCTAGGTGGAGAGAGCACTTCGGATCTCCTCCGGATCACATAAAAGAGTACATAAGGAGAAAGACGAAGAAGGCAAGTATATTGCTCTCAAAAACACCCTGCAAGGGGGCGACTCCTTCCCAGGGAAGAGACCTAGTGGGGGAGACCTAGTAGGCTCTATTACCGGCAAGGGTACCGAAGCCTAGATAGCTACCGGCCGAGGGGTCCACGGACTCTCCCAGTCCCTTAGCCGAGGGGCCAAGCAGCTCTAATACCGGGCTAGATCCTGAGGGGCTTTGCTTGGATACTGGGTTTAGGCCTGAGGGAGGGCGCCTAAATGCAGTGGTGAAAGCACCACCGGTACCATGTGTGAGGGCGAACAGCCTACCAGGTCTACACCTGAGGTGCAAGGCAGACCCGAGCCTACACCATCAGGCAAACAGAATGGGGCCAAACCCAGATCGCCCACAGATCTGCTAGCCGCACGTGAAGTGGTGCATGAGAAAATAGTGGCACAGCCAATCAAGATGGCGGCACGTTCATTAGCGCGCCTTTCTCCAGCATGGGGTCTGGCATGGATTCACATGCTCATGAATATTCCCCGTCGTCAGGCTGGGAATCCTCGGTAAAGAAAAAACCAGTATCAGTTTCGTTTCTGATCTGTCTTTCGTAGTAATAACCAATCACTGGTCTCTGCGTCATACTGACCACAGCCAATGACTGCCCTCTACCTAAGCACCGCCTCTGGCAGCCATCTTCAGATTTTTACCGCACGTTCATGTGTTGGGATCCTCGTGCTATTGCTCTCGAGCGTTAGTGCTATTTTTTCGCGCTTTTTCACAAAAACTTTGATTCTTTCGGTCAAAAGAGCCTCAAGCTCCACCGATCCTACATCCGATCAACGGGGACCCGTGTCGGATTCATCTGTGCCCCTCAAGGGTGAAGATTTCGTCGAGCTACACTTCGGAGGACTCCAGAAGCTTCTCAGGCCCGGTCTCGGAGATGGCCCAGGAGAAGGGAAGCTCGACGCCCGGAAAGCTGTTCAGGGCCTGCCCTGGATGCCAGCTGCAGAACGTCTTCAAGGAGGACGAACACTCTTTCTGCCTTTACTGCCTTCATGGGGACAAGACGCACGTGGAGAAGGACTGTGCGTTTTGCAGCAACATGTCGGAACGGACCATGAAGGACCGCCATCAACGTCTCGCCAGCTGGCTGGAGGGTAAGAGCCCGTCTGGCGAGAAGAAGAAGAAATCTGAGCGGTCTTCTAAGACCTTTGAGGGCGCCCCGGCGACGGGGGCCCAACATAAGGCCAAGCACCGCGAGTCCGCTGGCACCGGGAGCGCCGAACGGTCGGGCTCTACGGGCGCCAGGCAGGGCGCACCCTCCCCGGCACCATCAACCACGAGCCAACGCTCTGGGTCGGGTAAGAGGAAGGCCGAGCACCCGGCGAAGCTCCTGGAGAGACCCCGGTCGAGCTCTAAGGCAGAGGAGGAGCGTGGCAGTGCCCCCTCCCTCAAGGATAAGGCGGTGAGCGCACCTAAGGTGGTGAAGGCCTTGATCCATTCGACCAAGCCCTCTATCGAAACGGTCGCGGCGGCCCTGGCCCAGCCTGTGGAGGCTGCACCAGTGGTGGCGGCCTCGGGGCCCAGAATCTCCCTGCCTCCTCGGAGGGAGTCTTCTTTCGTGCCCATCGATAGGACCCCCGTGAAACCCTCCGTGGGGAAGAAGGGGGGGCAGGGCGTCGTCGTAGATTCGGCCTCAACCTCAGAAGAGGAACTGATCGAGGTCTTAAGCCACGGCCTAGGCGTGGAACAAGACCAGCCCGTCGGAATGGGCCCCGACGCAGGTGACGACGACGACATCGTCGAGGATACCGACGGGGCCCCTGCTCGCCCGTCGGATTCCCCTCTGCCAGCGCCGCAAGACAACTCAGCGGCCATTTTGTTGGCTATACAGTCCTTATGCTCCGAGATAAGGACGAGACTACCGTTACCGACGGAGGAACCTCTCCCGTCGGGGGATCCAGAACCGGGACCTTCTGGTGTTCCCCCTACCAAGAAAAGAAGGATCCATCCACCGCCTCCTTTTCAACCGTCGCGCCCCGTCCAGCCCTCCTCCCCGTCCACCCGAGGGGATGATACGGGGACTGACACGGCAGCGACGGGTACGGACGACGAGCCATACGACGAGGATTTTCCGTCGTCGCCTCCCACCAGGGCTTCTCCGCCCGACGAGATTGGATCGTTCCACTCAATGATCGCCAGGGCATCCGAGCTTTTCCAACTCTGCCCTGAGGAGAAGAAAAAGGAAGGCTTCCTTTACCAACGGCGCGAGGCCAAGAGGAAGACGGTCCTCGCAGTGCCTCTGTTGGACGACATTTGGGATGAGGGCCTTTCCCTCCTCAAGAACCCTTCCACGACGCCAGCGAAAAGAGACCGGTACGAGAAAAAGTACCGGGTCCCGGACTCGGCCCCCCTATGCCTCCGGGCGCAGCCTACCCCGGACTCCGTCGTCTCCGCGGCAGCCAGGAAGAAAGCGGGGGGGGGGTGCGGCCTCCACGTCGACTTCCCCGCCGGACGGCGAGGGAAAGAAATTGGATGCCATGGGACGCAGAGTCATCTCGTCGGCGGCGACGACGATTAAAGCCGCCAACGCCTTGGCTATCGTGGCCCGCTACGACAGGGAACTCTGGTACAAGATAGCTCCCCTGCTGGATTTTCTGCCGGACGACAAGAGGGCGGAGGCCCTTGAGATCCTGCAGGAAGGTGAGGTGGCCTCGGACCACGCCATCACCGTGGCGACGGACATCGCCGACACTGGGTTCCGCCAGATGGGCAACGGCGTTTGCCTTCGACGTCGCGGATGGCTCAAGGCTACGGACTTTCGGCAGGACGTCCAGACCAGGGTCCTGGACATGCCCTTCGACGGGAACAACCTGTTTGGGAAGACAGTGGACGATTCCCTTCAGGCCATCAAGGCGGATACTGAGACGGCCCGGGCCCTTGGAGTACTGCAGCAACGGCGGACGCCCTTTCGGAGCGGCGGAGGCAAGGGCGCCTCCAAAGGTTCCGGCGGCGGTTTCGCTTCCTACCGTCAAGCGGCCCGCTCGTCGTCGCAAGAGTTTCAAAGAAGGTGCCCGCGCGTCCCCCCCGTGGCCAGGAAAGAACTTCACGTCCCTCAACTTCTCCTGGAGGTAAAGGCGATGCTCAGAAAGGGCGCCATCGAACTCGTCCCAAAGAGGCTTCGGGGCTCCGGAGTCTACTCGCGTTACTTCCTCGTGAAGAAGAAGACGGGAGGATGGCGCCCCATCCTGGACCTGCGACGCCTGAACAAGTTCATCAAGGCGCAGAAGTTCCGGATGGTCACCCTCCAGCACGTCCTGGGTCAGCTGGAGGAAGGAGACTTCCTATCGTCGTTGGATTTGGAGGATGCCTACTTCCACATTCCCATCCTAAAGGGGCACCGAAAATTCCTCAGATTCGTGGTCCAAGGGCGTCATTACCAGTTCAAAGCCCTTCCCTTCGGACTACGGTCGGCACCCAGGGTTTTCACCAAGTGCCTCGCACCGGTGGCGGCGCAGCTGCGCCGCGAGGGGATTCACGTCTACCCCTACCTGGACGACTGGCTCATCCGCGCCAAGACGAGGGAGCTCGCCGTGGTCCACACGGCAAGGACCGTCCAACTCCTCACGGACCTGGGATTCTCCGTGAACTACGCCAAATCCCACCTGGTGCCCGCGCAAGTCGCACTGTTTCTGGGAGCGAGGCTCGACACAGTGTCCCTTCTGGCCTCCCCGTCGGAGGAGAGGACCAGGACCATCTTGGGCAAGGTGCAACGGATGTTGGTGGCCGACGCGGCCAAGGTGAGGTCCATCAAGTCCCTCCTCGGGATGATGTCTTCCTGCATCTACCTCATTCCCATGTGCAGGCTCCGGATGCGCCCGTTGCAAGAGTTCCTGGATGCGCGCTGGATCCAGACGACGGGCAGCTTCGAGGAAAGGATCAAGCTCGACGAGAGTTTCCGACGAGCGATACGGTGGTGGGGAACCCGCGCGCATCTGACGGCGGGCATGGACTTCCAGACCCCAGCCCACCAGGTGACTGTGACCACGGATGCCTCCCTAGAAGGGTGGGGAGCGCACACCGAAAATCTGCACGCAAGGGGACTCTGGCTCCTGACGGAGAAGTCCCTGCATATCAACGTCCTGGAGCTCCGTGCAGTGTTTTGGGCCCTCAGGTCCTTCCTTCCGTCCCTCAAGGGCAAGGTGGTGAGGATCTTCACCGACAACACCACCACCATGTTTTACATCAGGAAACAGGGCGGAACCAGGTCCCCAGCGCTGTCCAAGGAGGCGCAGGACCTGTGGCATTGGGCCGTCGCCCAAGGGATTCTTCTGGTGCCGTTTCATCTGGCAGGGATAAAAAACACCATCGCCGACTCACTCAGCAGGGAGCTGCGCTCGTGCCACGAGTGGGAACTACGGCAGGATCTGGTGGATCGCCTCTTCCGACGGTGGGGCACACCCCAGATCGACCTGTTCGCGACGGCGACGAACACCAAGTGCCGGAGGTTCGCCAGCAGGTTTCCCCAGACGAGGAGCATGGGCGATGCTTTCTCGTTCCCCTGGGAGGGCCTGTTCCTCTACGCGTTCCCTCCCTTGCCTCTGCTAATCCGGCTCGTCAACCAGCTCAAGAGGTCACGGTGCAGGATGATCCTCGTCGCACCTGCGTGGCCGAGGCAGATATGGTTCCCGGACCTTCTGGACTTGTCGGCGTCCCCGCCAATCAAGCTGCCGGCGGACGCGGATCTACTCTCCAGGGAAGGAGGCGCCATCCTCCACCACGACCCGAAGTCGCTGAACTTGCAGGCCTGGCTCCTGCAGCGCTAGAGTTTGGAGGATACGACATACCGGCCGATTGCAGAGAGGTTCTTGCAAAGGCCAGGGCGTCCTCGACTCTTAAATGCTACGGACACAAATGGAAGAGGTTCTCTGTCTGGTGCCACGCACAGAAGATTAACCCTCTAGGGATTACGGCTCCCCAAGTGCTGCCGTACCTGCTGACGCTGGCCAAAGCTGGTCTGGCACACGCGTCCATCAAGATTCATCTTGCTGCGATCTCCCGATACACCAGAACCACGGGCCGGACGTCCTTGTGGTCTCATCGTCTGGTGAAAGAGTTCATGAAGGGACTGTTCAGATCGTTCCCGCCGGTGAAGGCTCCGGCCCCGGCGTGGGAGCTCAACGTGGTGCTGACCAAACTCATGGGACCTCCGTTCGAGCCTCTGCACTCGGCCCCGTTGAAGTTTCTATCGTGGAAAACAGCTTTTCTCGTGGCCATCACCTCCGCACGACGAGTGGGAGAGATCCAGGCCCTTTCCTGCAAGGCCCCGTACTTGACTTTCCACGACACGAGGGTAGTGCTCAGGACGCACCCCTCCTTCATGCCCAAGGTACCGTCGGACTTTCATCTCAACGAACCCTTGGTGTTACCTGTGTTCTTCCCGTCGCCTTCGTCGCCGGCTGAGAGGACTTTGCACTCGCTGGATGTAGCTAGAGCGCTGAAGTTCTACGTGGACCGCACGAAAGGTTTTCGGAAGACGTCACAACTCTTTGTGAACTTTGGACCTGTCAATCAGGGGAAGGCTCTCTCGAAGGCTTCCATCTCCAGATGGCTCTCCGGCTGTATCATGTACTGTCACCGGTTGGCAAACCGACCGCTGCCTGGCCGTCCGAGAGCCCATTCCACAAGAGCGATCGCAGCTACCACGGCGTTCCTATCTGGTGTGCCCCTGCTGGACATATGCAGGGCTGCTACGTGGAGGTCGACGCACACCTTCACGAAATTCTACTGCGTCGACCGGGATTCCAGGGAGGAGTCCAGGGTGGGCCAAGCAGTGCTGCGCAACCTGTTCGCCTGAGGTGAGCCTGGTGAGGAGGTAAGATGCTTAATGTTGAGTTGATGTGATGCTTAATGTTGAGCCTTTGCCACCTCCTGTGGTTGTGCATGTGTGTACTGCTATGTATTCTTTATTCATGAGCATGTGAATCCATGCCAGACCCCATGCTGGAGAAGGAACAAGTTACTTACCTGTAACTGTTGTTCTCCAGCATGGGTCTGGCATGGATTCACATGCGAACCCTCCCGCCTACCCCTCTGCGGCTCTTCACTTGGTCATACTGCCACTTCACGTGCTTCCAAATCTGAAGATGGCTGCCAGAGGCGGTGCTTAGGTAGAGGGCAGTCATTGGCTGTGGTCAGTATGACGCAGAGACCAGTGATTGGTTATTACTACGAAAGACAGATCAGAAACGAAACTGATACTGGTTTTTTCTTTACCGAGGATTCCCAGCCTGACGACGGGGAATATTCATGAGCATGTGAATCCATGCCAGACCCATGCTGGAGAACAACAGTTACAGGTAAGTAACTTGTTCCTTCCAGCAAACACCAAAGGCCAGACTTCATGCCCTGGGTGGAGTGGTCTACCATGTCCACACAGCAGGTCACATGGTGTACTTCCTACACAGCCCCTTTGAGCCAAGTGCGCTACACGGAAGCGGGCTACTCCCACACCAGACACAGCGCAGGAGAAGTCAGCCATACCCGCCCATCTAG
The DNA here is from genome assembly GCF_040938575.1 of Ambystoma mexicanum. Taxonomy (NCBI): domain Eukaryota; kingdom Metazoa; phylum Chordata; class Amphibia; order Caudata; family Ambystomatidae; genus Ambystoma; species Ambystoma mexicanum. Next base: position 1,142,537,239 of record NC_090935.1, on the reverse strand, counting down.
ACGGCCGTGCCGGTACAGGAGTGTACCTCACCAACATGTGAAGAATGCTTTTTTGAAAAGTTCCTCACACTCGTGAAATCTCCACAAATAAGGAATATTCTCAAGGGAATCGTCCGGGACATGATCCCGCCTATGCTCCTTCAGCAGCCTGTTCCAGCTCCACCAGTACAACCACCGGCGGTCACCAGTTCTGAGTACAATGGTGCCATTGTGTCAACCCACCGAGGCCCCGGCGCAGCCTACTGGAACGACCCAAAGTCCACTTCCAGTGGTCCTTCCCATATACACCGCCAGCAGACACTGGGGACCCGCAAGACACAGCGGACATCACAGATGATGAAGAGGAACAAGGCACCTTCTCCTCTGCAAGGGCTTTCCATGACAGGTTAGCTGGAGTGGCGGAGTACCTGGGAATTCCTCAACCACAAAAGGACCAGCCAGAGGTGGGGGTCCTAGCGGAGGTACTGACCATCAGCTCTTAAACCGGGTCGGGTATACTGCTACAAAAGGATGTGGCTGCCCTGGCGAAGAAAGGTTGGATAAAACCTCATTTTGCGCAGCCAACCAACAAGCGTCTCGACGCAAAATACAGGCATGCGGCAGGCGACTCTCTCCTCCTTTCGGTGCACCCACAGCTGCACTCATCAGTCATTGCGGCAGTGTCAATGTACGCCAAACCTCAGACTTCCACGTCATCTTCCACATCGGCCCTCTTAGGCAAGGAGGAGAAGGTCCTATAGGTCTATGGAAAAAAAGGTGTATTTCAACGCTACTCTCCACTTGCAGTAAGCCAATGCAGACGCCATGCTAGCAGCCATAAATCAGAAATTGTGAAGGGAGATAGCTGAATTCTTCCCAGATCTTCCAGTTCACAGATAGGCTAATTTCAGGGCTGGTCTCGCAGAAGCCAAAATAGTGGTGCAAAACATAATGGAGTCCTCCGTGACTCATATCAATACAGTAGGCAGGGCCATCTGTGTGGCTACAGACATGAGGCGACTGCGTGGCTCAAGGCCAGTAGGTTTAATTTGGATGTGCAGGACTGTATTCTTGACCTCCCCCTTTTGATGGAGGGGACCTTTTCCACTCTTCCACCTGTGAAGAGTTGGACAAGAATATGAACAGCTCTCAAACAGTCTAATCTCTTGCTATACTGGCAAAACCAACTGCTAAGAGCTGTACACAGGGCCAGGCGCGATCTGACAGAGGTCGAACCTTTGGTGGTTTCAGGGGCTTCCAGGACCGCTGCACTAGACCGCCCGACAGGTCCCTCAACCAACACTGGCGCAAACAGCATAAAACATCCCACAAGGGCTTCTTCCAGTCCCCTCCCAGGTACCAGCCTCAGAGGAAAAGAAGCAGTGACAGGGTCATCAAGATCCACAGCTCTCCGGTGGGGGGCAGGCTAGCCCTCCACTTTCAGTCCAGGCGGACACGGTTCGCGGACCCGTGGATACTCTCAGTGGTATCCCAGGGCTTTCGCCTTCCAATACCACAAATCCCCCTCCCCTCCTCCCACAGATTGGGACGCCATCTCTCCTTGCGGAGATCCGCTCTGTGGCAGTGAGCGAGGCCATAGAGGAAGTCCCCCCCCCTCGCAGAGATGCTTGCGATTTTACTCTTGTATCTTCGCAATACAGAAGAAGAACCAGGCAGGCCTACAAGTTGTCCTAAATCTGTCCTTCTTAAACCTTTACCTACCCCTTCAAAAGTTCAAGATGGTTAGGCCAGCATTCATAGCGGAGTCCCTGTGTGGGGGAGACTGAACGTGCTCCCTGGATCTGAAGGATGCATACCTATACGTCCCCGATTTGGCAGCGCCCATCAGTTCTTCCTACGGTTTCGGGTCATGGGCTTGTACTTCCAATACACAGTCCTCCCATTTGGCCTCAACTCAGCCCCGCGGGTGTTTACAACACTCATAAATGCGGTGGCAGCTCTACTCAGGTCAGAGGGCCACCATGTATATCCCTACCTCGATGACTGACTCCATTTATACGGCAGCAACCTCGCTGGTAGGGCAGGAGCCCTCACTGCTGTGTCGCGGCCTGGAGTCACGGCCATCATCGACGTGCACGACGGCACCCGCATCACCCCTGCATCATTGCAGCCCATCGGGGTAAGAAGCAGCATACAAGGATCCCCAGCACTATTGTTGTGCCTCTGCATTGCCCAATCTCGCATTGCATCCCCCTCTGCATTGCCCAAATTTTGCCCCCTCCACGAGGAGAGCCTCTAAAATGGTGGCCGCAACATTGTTTACACGTTGCCTGGTTACTAAGTCAGCCCTGATTGGCTGAGCTTTCATTTTTTCCAGCAATGCGAAACCGGAAGGCGATAGCCGGCCTTCCCAACTAAGGCCGCCCACATAAGGCCATCCTCTGCCTCAGCCTGCCTTCGCCGGAAAAAGCCAGAGAGAATGCCCGATACCACAGCTACAAATCCATCGGTAAGAAACCACACCCAACGCCCTACTTCGATGATTTGTGCTAACTAACAGCGCCTCGCTAGCAAGCAGATCATTAACACAAGCCTACTGATCACTTACTATCAGTCCAAAATCTCTGAGTCCAGCCAGCCTGGCTGCGTATTGACACCATATATATGGTATTGCTCTAGACGTCTTCCCGTCCGACCCCAGCTATGCATGTCAGTGAAGAGCAAGTAATCTTACTTGCCGCATGTTGCCTCATACCTTGAACACATGATGCAAACACATCCGACAGACGGCAATAGAACTGCCCTTGCTGCCTATCCTTACTAGTCCACCATGCTCATTTGAAGGTTTTAATGGCCCTCGCCTACAATCAAATGTATTTTGAATTAGCTTACCTGTGAAACGTGATTGTCTCATGACCGATCTGCAACTCAAAAAGCCATTCCTTGTAATTGATTGCAGTCATCCACAAATCTGTTATATGCTAGGTGGCGCCATCCTGGATTATCAAATCTAACCTACACTGATCTCCCAATTGCTGATGTATCTGTGTTTTGTTGCGCCTAGCCCTAGGTGAGCCCTTGCTAGACTATTGCATTTAGCCTACGCTAACCTCCTAATTGCTGGTTTACCTGCGTTTTGATACCCCTAGCCATAGATGGCCTTAGGGTGATCTATCTACTGTATCTAGCCTACACTGATCCCAACAATTACTGCCACAGCCTTAGGTGACCTACCCTGCTCAGCACATAGACATATGCTGCTACACTGCTTTATCTCACATACAACACTCTGCCACTATCACCACACCTTCGATTCGATATGTTGCTGCACCTATATATTATCTGCTACCTCACTGCACTCTGGGCCAAAGTTACTCCCCTGTCTGGACCAGTGCTAAGTGCTTTATTACTGCCTTATACGACATATAAGACTAACATGGATCCTACCTCCACCATGTCACAAAATTTGACGTTTGCCACTGAGCCATTAGTCTACCATTCCACTGCACCTACTGCACTTTTTACACCAAGACTTTGCTCCACCCAAAAGCCCAACCTACTGCACGACACTAATCCCTACCTCAACTCTCCTGCCTTATGGCTACAACACTTTGCTACTAAACCTACACCCAATCAACCATGCCCGCTACATCTGAGAAATATCAGATTAAGATCCAGATTCCTTCACCTACCCAAACGTCAACCCATCACCCACACTAACCACTCTAAAACCAGCCAAACCCATCCTGCTCAGATACCACCTGACAGCCTTAAAACACCGCCCAAAAATGAGGTGAGGGGTGCTCTTATCAATGCTAGATCCCTCACCGCCCATGCCCTTGATATCGCTGATCTCATTACCACACAAAACCTCGACTTTATCGCCATCACGGAAACATGGCTTCATGCAGCCTCAGGCCCTTTATTGGAACTTGCCATTCCTAATGGTTATTCCATTATCAGAAATGACCGCAACTCCAACCTCTCCAGAGGAGGCGGAGTCGCATTCATCCACAAAGAGGACATCAACATAAGACCGATCCCCAACACACAACTCAGTTCTGCTGAGTCCATTTCAGTCAAACTCTCTTTCCCACAACAGCACAGCTACTTTGCACCGCATTTATAGACCTCCGGGTCTACTTGCCACCTTCTCTAATGACACCTCTACCACCCTGGCAGACAATACCAAACCTAACTCCCAAGTTCTACTCCTGGGTGACCTTAATCTCGGATTACTAGATCCTAATGATTCACATACTAGCGAGATCGCCAGTAATATCTCAAATTAGGATTCTCTCATCGCATCCTTGAACCTACCCATTTCAAAGGGAGGACGCTCGATTGGATTGCCGAGTTAAACAGTAAGACGCAAATCATATCTAACGACTCTTGCGCTTGGTCAGACCATCACATAATCATTTTTGATATACCAGCCATAGATTCCCACATCAAATCCATCATTGCGCCATCCATCCCTACCAGAAACAAAAAGGATATCACCAAGACCAAACTTCTCCCCTTGATCTTGCCCATTCTCAATAATCCTGCTCTCATCCGACGACCCAACGGTCCCTCAAAACTAGGAAACCTAAACAGCGTGCACATCTCAACTCTTGGTTCACGCCTTACCTTAGAACACTTCGCAAAGTAAAGCGGAGCGCCGAAGCACTTTGGAAAAGTCTACCCTGTGAGACTTACAAAGACAACCTCATTCTAGCAACCCTTAATTACAAGGAAGCAATCCTACAAGCCAAAAAAGAGATGTAAATCTCACAGGCTGAATCTAACACGAAGGAGTTATTCAAAATTCTTAAAGAATTAGAAAACCCATCTTCCACCCCAGATAACTGCAATAAGGACAGCACTTGGTGTGAAAACATTCAAAAAGCTCTCCTTAACAAAATATCCACATTACAGGCTAAAATTAATATTAAACAAAATTGCCTACAAACACCTTCCCATAGCAATCCGCTGACCACTAAACCCAGAAACCCCCCCATTCACACACACTCCTTTCAGATTTACCCCTCTTACCATTAATGAGGTAGAAAGTATCATTAGTAAACTGAAACCTTCTAATTGTCTAGGTGACTCCTGTCCCGCACCTATCATCAAGGAATCTGCACATGAACTTGCTCCCTTCATCACTGAATTTATCAACTCCTCATTCCTTTCGGGCATTGTTCCCGATAACCTTAAGGATGCCTGGGTCATCCCACTGCTGAAAAAACCAACGCTGGACCCTAGTATCCCCACCAATTACAGGCCGATCACCACGGTCCCCTTCTTATTGAAAATTTTGGACAGGGCCGCGTATTTACAGATTCAAAAATACCTAGACAACAACAACTTGCTTGGCTCAAGACAATCTGGTTTCCGCCCCAAACATGGGACGGGAACATCACTGCTAGATTTGAAAACCCAAATTGAGGACCTAAAAGATAACGGCAAATTAGCCCTACTATTACTCCTAGATCTATCGGCAGCTTTTGATCTTGTCAACCATGAAATCCTCTGTCGCCACTTGAAATCTGCTGTCCAGTTTTCCACTAAAGCTACCAAATGGATCAGCTCCTTCTTGGACAACAGGCAGATGAGGGTATTCTCACCCACCGCTGCTGCAGAACCCATCCCTGTCCCATGCGGGGTACCTCAGGGCTCATGCACCTCATCTACGTTATATAATGTCTTCACTAAACCACTGTTTGATGTTCTTGATTATCTGGGTGTCACCTACACCAATTACGCTGATGACACCCAGATACTCATCCCAATCACAGGAGACTACCTAGTGGATACAAAAGCTTTGAATGACATTTATCAAGTCATCCAAGCTTGGATGGCCCAGCATGAGCTCTGTCTTAACGACGATAAGACAGAGCTCCTCATCCTGGGCTCCCAACAACGACTGAACAGACTTCACCCTGCCTTCAAGACTTTCATCATCGATGGTAACACTATTAACGTCCCTTCCAACACCAAAACATTAGGAATTTACCTCGACTCCACCCTATCACTCAATATACAAACCAATTCAGCTGTCTCGGCATCCGCCTACACATGTAAGCTTATTACAGCATGTCGCCCCTTCCTCACCACACAGAACTGTACTATCCTAGCCAGGACATTGGTTATGTCCAAACTAGACTATTGGAATGCCCTATATATTGGGACTAGCCAACATAACCTGAACAAGCTACAGGTTACGCAAAATAATGCAATTAGAGCTGCCCTCAACATCTCCAGATCCTCTCACATCTCCGAGACCAGGAGAAGCTTACACTGGCTATCAGTGACACAAAGAATTGTGCTGAAATCTCTTACGCTCACACTCAAATGTCTGAACAACCAGAACCCCACCTATCTCTTCTCTCGCTTCTCGCACTACACACCTACCCGTCTACCCAGATCGGCTCAAGCACACTCTCTGACCATCCCCAGATACAAACTGCAGAAAGCTGGGGGAATCAGCGTCCCTGTCCTTGTTTCCAGGCTCTGGAATTCGATCCCCTTACCTATTAGATCTGAACATTCTCCTACCATTTTCAAAGCAAGCACCAAATTATGGTTAGCTACCAATGTTGCCTAAATGACCAAACGTATTTCAGGACCCTCCCTTGGCTCATCAACTACCTCCGCCTGTATGTTTCTCTTGCTACTTGTAGATATTGTGCTATGCACACTGTAAAATATGTACATCTATTTGGAGACTGTAGATATTCTTGCACATTACATTGTTTACGATGTATAACCTTGTTGTATACACTGTGCTAACCTGACACTTTAAAATGTAACCTGTACTGTATTATACACCCTTTGTCAAGATATGCGCCCGATTGCCCTCGGGCCTGGCTGCGCTATATAAATAAATAAAATACAAATACAAATGACTGGTTTGTGTGGAATCACCAGCGGAAGTCGTGAATAGAATAGCCAAGCTAATGCATACACTCTACATACTGGGGTTCTCCATCAACCTCAAGAAGTCGCAGCTCCAGCCTACACAGTCCTTGACTTTCTTGGATCTTGACTGGGATACAAATGCAGAGATGATATTCCCCACTGCGGACAAGGTCGCAGCAATCAAAGCGACTACGGTGCATTTTCTCAGCAGGACATTTGCTGGGGATTATGGCAGTTTACCTCCTGAGGAGGCTGCAGCTTCATTTTTCCGCCTCATGGAGCCAGGAAACCGGGTTCCAAGCAGTGCTAATTACCATACCAACGCATCTTCACCAGGACCTACTATGGTGGAGAATAGACACCAATCTCATGGCGGGCAGGCATTCAGGCAGCCTCGGCCGGCATACACCATTATGGCACTCTTCCCTCGAGTGATGGGGGGCCACTCTGAGCAACCACAGTGTGCACGGCATATGGTCCAGAGAGGACCACGAAAAACGCATCAATTCACTCGAAATGATGATGATATGGCTAACTCTGAAAGCTTTCCTCCCAACTATCAACAACAGCCCAGTCTGTAGTGAGAGAAACAACTCTACTTGCATGTACTACCTCAACAAACAGGGAGGCACCAGATCTCCACCCCTGTGCAGGCTAACTATCGAGATATGGGAATGGACCGGGAAGAACAACATTTTGCTCTCTATTCATTTGCCGGGGGAGTCCAACCTACAAGTGGACAAGCTCAGCAGGCTGGGAGTCGGCAACTACGAGTGGTAGTTTAACGAGAGGGTGCTGGGGAAGATCTTCAGCAAGTGGGGTCATCGCCAGATAGACCTATTTGCCACCGGGCTCAACAGGGGGTGTCACCAGTTCACATCCTGGATGGGATGGGGCAGAGGCGCACAGGAGGGTGTCTTGCGGCTTCAGTGGGACAGCATGTGGGCATACGTATTGCCGCCAACTCTGTTAATTCACAAGGTCATCTGCAAGGTCAAGGAGGCACAGAATCTACCTCTCATTTTGATAACGCCATGTTGGCCTGCCAGACCATGATTCTCAGAGTTATTGAGACTGTCAAATCAACCACCATTTCACCTCCCAGTGGGGTCGGACCCACTATTATCATAGCAAGAGGGGGCGGTAGTCCAGCACTCCCAGGAGAAGTTAGCCCTAGTAGCCTAGTTCCTGAGCATGTAACCTTGCAACATCTCCATTTGTCACAGGACAACCTAGACATCATCCAAGAGGCAAGAAGCACTTCCGCTAGGAGTCAATACAGAACCATATGGACCAGGTTCTGCCACTGGGCCAAAAAAAGGGCATAGACCCGTTAGGGTGCACCCTCGATCATGTGCTCTCCTCCGCACATCTGGCACACTCAGGTGTGCAGGTGGAGACATGTCAGACCTACCTGGCGGCCATAGGTGCATACAGAAAATCTGGCGGAAATGTTTTCTCCACCCACAACCCTGTGGTCAAAAGGTATCTAACAGGACTAACCAGGTTGTACCCACCTGTCAGACGCCCACACCTGGTCAAGGACCTCAATGTGGTTCTTAGCGCTTTGGCTCATTAACCATTCCAACCCATGGCATCGGTAGACATCAGACTAGTCACTATGAAGACCGCGCATTTGGTGGGCCTTACGTTGGCGCACAGGATCAGTGAAATTCAGACCCTGGTGGCATCAGAGCCATGTACCACTTTCCATCGGGACAAGGTGGTGCTGTGGACACACCCATCTTTTCTCTGAAAGATGGTGTCTTCGTTTCACCTTAATGAAGACATTTTGCTTCCAACTAAGATGATGCAGAAAAGGTGTTATTCTCTCGACCTCGGAGAACACAGAGATTCTGCCTGGACAGGACTAGGGGCTTGTACAAATCGGATGCCCTGTTTATCACATTTGCATGGTCAAAACCAGGGTGTCAGGCCTCGAAAACCTCGATAACTAGTTTGATTGTTATGGCCATGAAGGAAGCCAGCGAAGGACAGTGCATGAAGTTGCCAGCAGAAATGCACACTCATGCGGTGAGGGCCAAAACAACAGCAGTGGCATTTCAAAGACACGTGCCATGGCAGACAATCAGCAGGGCAGCCACATGGGCATCCCGCTCAGCCTTCTGCAAACATTATTGCTTGGACGCCAGTGTCAGATCAGACGCAGCATTTGGCCAAGCGGTGCTGGAAAACTGTTTTCTTAGGAGCTGCGACGTTTCTCCTCCCTGGGGCTTCAATCAGTGGTAATCATCCATACAGTATGGAGGAAAGGGGATGGAACGTATGAGTAATTAGAAGTTACTAACTGTAGTGACTAATGTACTGCTAGTCCATAGTCCCCTTTCCTCCATACGTCCCACCAGCCTCCCCCTTAAAGAAAAAAGTGTCACTGGACAATTGTAATATAGCCGACGTGTCACAGAGGACTGAGGTGTGGCGCAGGAGGGCAGAGTCAAGGGAGCGCATGCTCCCGGGGCCGCACCCCTGCATGCAAATAAATTTAAAGGGGAAGGTCAGTTGTTTATTCTGGTGGAAAGGTTTCCATTCCCGTCCCTAGCGAGGGACGCCCATACAGTATGGAGGAAAGGGGACTATGGACTAGGAGTACTTTAATCATTATGGTGAGTAACTAATAATTTACTGATAAACACCATTATAGTCTTAAATGTGCTCCCTTCTGATGGGACCGCTGGGAATATACTGCATAAACCGGCAAGTCAATGAAGCCTCGCTATTGTTCCCTTTGTTTTCAGATATGGTTTAATCTCTTATGGGCATATCTTGGCTCTAAAACTACCTTGCAACCATGCCCCTTTCACCAAGAGAAGGAGCCACCTAAGCCAACTTTGATTTTAGACATTTCTGGAATCCTTACCTACGAAAGTGTTTAGTATAAAGGTGACGGGACGACTAAGTAGCAGAGACCCTACGCCACCTCCACAGCCCTGCTGCAACCGCCACCCTTGCGCAACTGCCCAACCTGCCAGGTTCCAAGTTCTAGCACTTGAAACCTGGATTGGCATCCAAGATACCAGAAATTGGTCAAGGGGTTCCTACCTATAAGAAATGCAAAGAACACCACAAAGATCGTGGAGGTCCTCAACATCTGAAAGGTACCTTTCAGAGTGCCGAGGAAGAACCTGCAATCCAAACTTATCTGGGTCCCACACAAAAAGATGAATCCATAGCAGTTCATCGATAAAGTTTCAAATTTCAACAATGACATTGCCCACGTTGTCTGCTCTTTCTCCCCATTTCCCATGATGAGATGAAGGGGGGTGATAATGGGCAACTGCCTAGGCGTAACCCGTAGCGGAAATAAAGTTTGCCTGCTGCTCTGAGCATTGGTGAGGGATGAATGTTCTTGAGTGCTCTATAGCAAATATAAGCAAAAAGGTGGCACTCACCAAGAAGTTCTTGTGCCGTCAAACACACTTTAAGTTGCCTTCATGGTGAACCCATACATTGACGTTAGCTTTCATGAAAGTCAATGGACCAGGTAGCAAGGTTGCAATGCAATGTGTGAATCTTGCCAACAGCAGCTAATCACCTGTCATCCTTCTCTGATGGTCTGCTCACCTTCACAGGCTTTCACAAACAAGGGCTGTTAGAGATGTTATTCAGTGCGCAGTGCAGACATGTCTACCCTTCAAAATTCAAGCAAGCCCATAAACCAGTCATCTCTGGGGCCACACATTTACCCAGGTCCATGTAATGATGATTCCCAGGAGGTTTGCGCAATGGGTCACGCACACCCGAATATCAAAAAGGTGTATTTTCTTTTTTAGCAGTGAACCTCTTATGCGCTGCAGATAATGCATTGACTGGGTCCTGCAAGGGATAGCAGACTTCTATCCATACTTTAATTTTTACAGTGCACAGGCATTGCTGCAACTAGACCATAAAGTATTGGAGCCCACACAACAAATGACAGATGTACTGTTACATAGGCTTTGTGGGTGTAGACAGCCAACTTGGGCTGCATCCTCCTCTGATATCAACCAATGATTCAGTCAGTAAAATCAGTCTTCATCCTTCATAGACCGCTTCCACCTAGCAAATGGCTACTACCCATCCTTGGCAGGTGGTAACCATTCAATGCTTTGTGATCACAGCAGCTGTCACAATCCATACAATCATTTGCGAGTGGCAAGATATGGGGTGATGGCATCGGGTTTCAGCGATGTCCCTTTTGTGGCTCACAAGAGAGGGCAATGACAAAATTGCAATTCACAATGGCAAGTCCAAATTGTAATTTGACTTTGCGCATTGCGATTTTGGATTTGGTATTCACAAATGCTACTCACTGATGTAAAAGCTAGAGTTCCACAGACACAGCTCAAGAGGGATAATCAGAGGGCAAATTAATGAAAATGTTCCTCTTCGATTGAAAGGCTAGAACAGCAGAAGAAGACACATGACAGTAGCAGCGGTTTAAAAAGGTTATATGCGCATCATCACAGGGCCACCTCCCTCTTCACAATACACATGTCGAGGACATACATCTAACCTCTTCACAGAAAACATTTTTAAAATCTTGCTAGCCTGTAACCTCTGACATCCATTGTAGCCTATAAGGTAGCAGGGATCCACGGCACATCCAGTTATTTTATGTCTATCTTTCTGGAAGCCAGGTGGCACTGGCTGCTGGGTTTCTTGTGTAGGTGTGCAGAAGATCTACCGATTAATAATCTGTAACTCAATGGTAAAAATGGATCAGCATTTGTGCCCTCGATTCTATTGGAAGATAGGAGAATGTGTCAGCACGTGGCAGTTTATGTCAGGGCTTGAGTCTCAAATTAAATACAGATTCCTTGGTGCAGAGATCACGTCATCATTCGGGTATATACGTGTCTGAGGGTGTCAGATAAAATAATGGCATGGTGGATCAAGGAAGCGGTGTGTTAGTCGTTTTCCGTTTCCTTTGACAATGTCTGTGGCCGCATGCTTATACCAGGAGCGATCCAGGAGGATATATATCTCAAGTCATGGACCAACCAGGAAAAGACTTCTAAATGGGTCATGTCATGAGGTTTCACACATTTCCGCAGACAACCCAGAAAAAGGCTATTTGATTGTTATGGGCACCAAAAACACCATTAGGGATCCCAGTAGAGCAAGACAAATAAGCAAAGAGGCTCAGACATTCAGACCAAGACAGAACTGGAATAATCCGCACAAAAGGCAAAGAAGAGTTAGGTCTGCCCAAATCAAAGATGGAGTTGCAGTCCTTGCTAATATGATGGGGAGCCTCTTGCAGGAAAGAGGAAAATGTTCTAGCCATGTCAAATCCAAGCATTACACATGAGGCCGAGAGTGGTTGCAGTGCAGTATATGCCTAAAGAATGGAGGGCAGGAATTCTGGCACATCAGTGGAAACATCTTGATTTCCCACTCTTGAAGGAGCTTGATGAGGCACGAGAGTGCTGTTTTAACAGATACAATACATTTGCATATAAACAGTTCAGATTCTGAATTCTGTCTAAACATTGTTATCAACAAAATGGAATGACCAAGAAAAGCTGCCAGTGGCATAATGTTAGTTTGAAAGTTATCACGTAAAAGAGGTGGAGCTGGATTTGTTATAGAGTTGGTACTCAGTCTAAAACTGGGGAGGCCCATGTTCCCTGGCCAATGAAGATATGGCACCTAGGGCTCGAGTCAATCACAATGCAGATGTGGAAATAAAAATAATTCATGCTGGGACAAATGAATCCCTTAATGCACGTTTTTTATGAGTTGTGTTTAGCCGAATCAAGGGTGGTGAATTTTCAAGACTTAAAGCTATTGAGGAAGGGGTGGAGTGTGTAGATATTCAGACCAAACTAATGTCTGCTATGGCAATGGGTGCAATTACAGCAATAGCTTTCAATGGAGGAACTGCAGTAGCAGCCCATAGAAATATTTACATAAAGAACTGGAAAGCTGGTCTTGCCAAAAAAAAGGTGTACTGCTTTACTTGTCTTTTTCTGGAGCCGGGGAACATTTTGGAGACAAATAAGACGTTTTAGTCAAACAGTGCTTTAAAGATAGGAAGTGTTCCTTTTCTCGCCAGGAAAAGTATTTGGTTCCCATGAAAAGATCAAAACTGACAATAAGATCTCGGGCTTAGATCTTCAAGTAAGGTTGCACTATCCAGACCTAATGGATGGCCTAAGGTTACCTTTGCAAGACAATGGCACCATCTCCAAAACCTCAGCCATCCTGACTATTAGTACTTCCCATTAGTGGACTATGCGCCTGAGGGAGGCCAAGATTCAGAGACTCTTGTCCAAATGGGACAGGTTGCCCTAGATTGCAAAAATGGGGTACATGATTAGGTTTACAACCATACCAGCAGACTCAGAATAATATGTGCACATATTCTCTTGAAATTGATAAAAACCTGAGATACTGCATAGGCGGATTTTATATTTGTTTCACATAATAGCCATTGACCACACACCATTGAGCGGGAATAGGTATGAGATTTTGTACTGTAGTATTTCTGGTGCCCAGGTCATCAGGGGACTTTCAGACAGCTGTGGACTTAAAGAAGTAAACCAAGTGGAGTCCTAATTTAAGTTCAAAATGGAAGCCCTACAGCAGATTAAAATTTGCTGAATAAAGGCAAATTCATTACAGCCATCAATCAGCAAGATCCCTACCGTCATGTACCGATACACAATAATCATTGGATGTTACTCCATTTGCCTGTACTAAAGCAGCATTCTCAGTTTGAGATCTTACCATTCGTTTTGAAGACAGCACCCAGGCTTTCATAAAGATGGGAACTCCAGTAGTGGGGCTTCTTCATCGCAAAGCAATGTGGATACTTCTGTACTTGATAGATCGGCTGATCCATGCAGATTCATCAACAGGACGAGGAACACCGTGAGGGAGTGTGCAGTGTTGAAACAGCTGGGTTTCCTTCTGAAAATTAGCAAATCACACATTGACCCAGCAAAAATGTGTTTCTTCTTAGAGACTGTTCTACAGAAGAGAGGATACAGTATTTCTGCTGTTAGAACTTGGCCAGAATTCAATCTTCATGGGCTGCTTGTGTAAAAGGAGTTATGGCTGTAACTGCCTTCCTGATACCATGGGACAGGTTCCGCATGAAGTCTCTAATGACAGGTCTCCTTCTCAATTGGAACCATGAATCAAAGGATTTTAAAAAAGGATTCCAGTCGCAAGAGAAATCAGGCTCTCTCTTCACTGGTTGGTGGCTTCCGCCAGAATGTCTGAAAAGAAAGATGTAATTCTCAATCCACCGTATCTGGCCTGGCAGTCATGAGGCTCGAGCATTGGATGGAGCGGCTTTGAGACTGTGGTGTGCCCGGGCAAATGGTCCACTCTGCAAAGATTGAATTCATCCAAGTGCAAAGAAAGATATGTGGTGTATTTGGAACTGATACTCTTTCAGGATCAGATCGAGGAAAAATGTTTACTGATCAAGAAGGACCAACCAGTTACGAAATCCTACAAAAAAGACAGGAACTAGAGTCAAATCTCTGGCTAAGGTGGCAATTCTGACTCTTGTTTGGTGGAAGATTAATGCAGAATCAAATCTGGTGGTGCATATCAAAGGTTAAACACAACCAAAGGTTAGGTGCACTCACCAGACACCTTCCATCATCTGTGGAGCTGAGCCTATCTATCCAAGCTGCTATTCAATTAAGATTTGCTGCAAGTTCAGGGTGCTGATAATAGATCTGTAGGCTGTTTTCCACATACACCAATACAGTGTTCTCAAGATTCTTTGCTGACATCCTAATCCTCTACCATGCATAATCCATACATGCAATAGCCTGTGGACAAATAATGTGAATTATGCTTTCGATCGTTCCCATTCTATTCATTTACAAAGTTTGACAAAATCCGAGTGAGAAAGAATACATCTGATTCTGGTGATATCTTTCTTGTCAATAGGTCCTAGTTTCCAGTTAAGCAGAATCTCTCACAGGGCGTAGTAGTATTCCTGATTGTGATTGCTTCTCCATTTCGTCAGCCCAGACTGAGTTTCTAGAAACCATACCAGCTTGTCTTTTGGCATGGATGCTGCAATACAGGGGTTGATGAATCTGGAGTTGTACGAGGAAGCAAATGTCAAGGAGACCAACAATGAGGGAGGCATATTCTCACCATTGGTCTTCTTTGCAATTCTGTGTGGCAGTAAGCCATTCATCCCTTGTTATAAAATACCACAGTCATTCTTGATTTTTCTGCAGTGAGGGTTCATTAGGGGTCCAATTGTCACATTGACTATCCAGTGGTCTGCCATTAGGGTATGTGGATTGCCCTGGGGTGGGTGAGAGTCTGTGGTCTATAGTTCTTAGGTTGTTGAAGTGTTTTATACTCTTTAGCCCTTTTGGAGTCTGCTTTCCCTCTTGAGAACTGCCACTGGTTCTTGGAGAACGTCAACCATGGGGATTTGTGCTTCATGGGCCGGGATCTTGGGATCCCTTAGTTGATGTGTGCAGGGCAGGTAAGTGGCAACTCCTTCCACATCTGGGTCCCATTACAAGTTGTTTCGGATTAACAGTGGCTTTAAATGGTATTAATTTCTCGTCTGTAAGAATGCAGATCCAGAACAAGTATTGTAGTATATCCATGGACTGGCGTTTTCTCTTGTTCCATAGTTCTGATTAGGTGTCACATCCTCGGTGAAGTGTCATAGTCCCTGTGCTAAAATCTCAGGCAAGCAGTATGCCAATGTTGACCAGTTATGATCACAATAGTCTTAGGCACAGGGGTGCCCAGGAAATGCCATCTGCGCGAAAGTCCCTATACTTGCAACCTAGTGCCACTGATAATGTTGCAGTCCCTTTCTGTATTGAGTAAAGCTTTGAGAATCAACTCCAGCTTCACCCAATCAGAACCCCGTTTATCTGGGATTGAGAGAATGCAGATACATTTTTGTGCCGTAAGAAAAATGTTGTGTGTTCAATTGCTAACTTCCAAAAACGTGGATGATAATTGTAAAAATAAACAAACTTCTTCATTGCCGTGTATAGGTGACTACCAAACCATTTCCTTACGGGTCTGTTTTGGATCTTGTCGGCTTAATTACCACCCGTCCTTCCATCACATGGACAGTAGAGAATTGCAAGCCCATGGTTGAGTCAAGTCTGCTTTGAGAGTCAATGTACTACTTCTGCCAGCCCGATAAATTGCCAATGAATATGCCAGACTGAATAAGAAACATTCACAGTGGAAAGTACATGCGCATGGTAATGCTACAAAAACAGCTTCCAATTTGCCCAACTGTTCTGTCCCACTCTTTTGCAACCTTATTCCCCAAAAATGTGAAGTCCACCTAGGAGTGAAACTAGCTGGCCTCCCATTCCTGTGCAATTAGGTTAGATAGCCCATCAATGCATTTAATGAAACAACTACCCTCAAATCACAATCCTTATGAACATTTCAAAAGTGTGAATTGGCGCCTCATAAGCTATCTTTGATTTTTGTGTTAAACAAGCTACAATTAGCTAAGCCCTGTCCCCTCAACCGCCAATTTCCACATATACTCCCAGAAACGTTTTAAACATTCATCCGCTGATGGGTGGCATTGCCCGACATCCTGAAACTTGGGACAAGCCATCTGCATTATTACTAACAATAACAAAGCATACCTCTTCAAACACAACGGCAGAAGGCACAGGAGCCACAATACAACGTGGTATTAGGTCAAAATCGATTTGAAAAAAAGATCCATTTAGAAAGAACGCTCTGTGACCGCACAGAGCGGTCTTTCTAAATCGATCTGTCACGCCCCTGCCGCACACGAGTGCCCACGGGGGCTGATAGGCTCTGTGAGCCCCAGCGGAGTCGTCGCGGGAGTGAGAGGTGAGTTTTGGTCTGTATGTGTGTGTGCTTGTATGTGTCTGTGCGTATGTGTGGGGAAGATGCGTGTGTTGAGGCAGGAAGTGGGTGGGGATATGGCGGGTTCGAGGGGATTAAAACCCCTGATTAACAAGAGAATCAACGGGAGAGGGTGGGGAAGGGAGGGGCAGTATGTAATATATCAGCATTTTTAAAGCCAACACAAAAACGGCTAAAATCGTCTTTTTTGTGTTTGGGCTTGAAAATGCCGAAATAGGACATTAAAAATAAGGAAATATGACATAGAACCTACCACGTTTCCTCTGGCTAATAATAGCCTACACCACCAATGTACAATCAAACCAAAATCAATACAAACAATATTAACACAACAACCAAAATGGAAAATTAGTCAAAAAATGGGACAGTGTACAATAAACAAAAGACACCCAACTCACCAACCAATGATGCATACACCAATAAGACCAGAAGATGGCCCCGAATCCCACACTGCTGGCTATAACTGTAAACAGCTAAACTTTCTGAGAGACGAAAGCAGAAAGAAATTCTAATCAGATGAACATGTCGGTATTCTCTTCCTCGACTACCGTTTCAGTTCCTCGACTTCAGTGCCCAGTTACCTCAGGGTTCGGTGCGCGATATAAATAGTAAACAAATACAAAAAATACCGAGCCCTGTGATGTTTCTCACGTAACCCGGATCTAGCCTTGGCAATTGACCTGGCTAAAGGGTGACCCAAGGATATGATCGGCAAAGCAAAATTCAGCGGACCCACTAACGCCTGAAAATCATGAAGGCTTTTCTTCCTGGTCAACAGGCATTGTTCTGCTGATGACCTAAACACTGTTACTTCTTCAGTCGGTGGCATTCCCACACCCATAACCAAATCCAATTCCTTTTCTATAAATGTTAATTTGGTGGTAGGGCCTAATGTCTTATCGTTGGCAAGAGGAATACCCACTTCATTCAGCATGAGCATGGAGACAACATATTTTATCTGAAATTCATACTCCTCTTATCCAATCCCTCTGCGAAACCAGAAATCAGGCAAGTAATTTATGATGTGTCTGACTGCAGCGAAACTACTGCAACCTCCATTCCAGGAATTAACTGAATTTCTAAAAATAGACTCAAGACACTGAACAACCAGTTGCCATGCACACGTAAACTGGAATTAGCCCTTGACCTAAAAACCCAAACAGAAGGCAAAAAGCGAATTCAATGTTTGCCTTTGCCATTTAAAACACCTGGCCCTGCACCTCTGAAAATGGCTTTGCAGAGTGGAAAGCGGCATATCAAAGAGAACAGAATACCGGGACAATGCCACAGTCCTGTTAGGGAAATAAAGTTTGTGAATCAGATGAAAATGGCCAGGTTCTTTCTTTGGAACCAACCCAAAGAGGATCAAAGAACAGCTGAAAACAAATGGGCTGGTTTCGTCTTGCCGTTCCCTCCACTATTGCTCCATCTGCCATGTTCTGGAAACTGTTCCTAAAACCAAAACACAAAAATGTTGCTGGATATTTACTAAATCATGACACCAAAACCAAAACTATTAAATCAACCAGGCCAGGGAAGACACTTTAGCAAATGAAAGGCAAAATATTGCAATTCAGGGTTAGAAATAGAGGGGAGAGCGGAGCTAATAAGCTCCTGCTTGTAGCCTAGTTAGCTTGACATCAACAGCTACCATGACCTACTTTTGGCTTCCCAGAACAACTGATGCCAAACACACCTATGTGAATGGTTACTGTGTGTATTTGGGAGTATGTATAAATGCACATTAGGACACCTCTAAATGACATTTAAGGCATAAGGGGTCATAAATAACAGAGAAAAGTATATGTTTGCATCTTGTACGGAAGTTCAATATGTGGAACGCTGTGGACTAAAACCTTGTTCCGCAGTGGTAGCTCCTGGTCACTGGTTAATGCTGGATACCCAACAGCTACTTTTAGCTCCTGCTTAGCCAATCTTAATATGTAATATGATGTCACCAGCGTCGCTTTTTTCTTTCTCTCAGGGCTTCTTTTGCCATTTTGATTGCGGCTGTGATGAGATACCGAAAAAGGAACAAACTTGTATACATTTACCGACTGAAACTCTAGTACGAGAATTTGTATTAAATGCCCAGCAGCACATTTCCTGTCACCACCTGCACTTGATTTATCACAAAATGGTCGCTCCTCATTTTAAGAGACAACGCAGCACAACTTCCGTAATTTTAATGAATACATGCATAATTGTTTGTATTCTAGAAAGTGCATTACCAAAACCAAGCAAGAGCAAAGAAAGCCTGCAGCCTCAGATGCAGTGAGGACTCTGGTCCAATTGAAAAGAAATCCCAACGCAAGAACTCGTGTCTTGGAAATGCAGTGTTTGGGTTTCACTAATGGCAACAACTCCGACTTTTTGCCAGGGAGAAGAATCATGCAACACATGGGATTGTGAAGTGTATACACATTCTCCAGCATTGGATCTTTCATGGATTCACATGCTTAGAATATTCCCAGTCGACAGACTGGGAACCCTCGGTAAGATTATAAAGCCGTTTCCCATAGGAAAACGTTCAACACTTTCGTGTCCTATCTACGTCGTTTTGGACCGCGCACGCATGCCCCACTAGGACGTAGCGGTATAAATGCCCCGCCCCCGCGGCTCCCTTCAGATTTCAACCGTCTCCAAAGTAGTGGGAGCACCTTGTGTAGTCTACTATTTTGTCTAGGTTGTGCTGTTGCAGTTTCTCCTGATGTCAGGGAAAGCGCTGTTCCGCCCGTGCGCTACGCGCGGGTTGAAGGTGTACGAGGGGGACGGACATATGGATTGCATTTATTGTCTACACCCTCATCATTCGGCAGACAAGTGCAACATATGTAAGGGCTTCTCCCAGAAGACTCTTAAAGATCGGAGTCGAAGACTTGTGGCATGGTCAAACGACGGAGCGGGGGCATACCCACCTTTGGAGGTGGGTTCCACGCGCAGCGCGGCCTCAGTGTCAAAATCTTCAGGGGCCCCGCGCTGCTCGACATCGTCAGAACCCCCGGTAAAGAAATCGCGACCGGCGGAGAGGGAATCATCGGGAGGCCATTCAAAGGACTCTTCGTCGAAGAAAGCCTCGTCATCCTCATCTTCAACGAAGAAAGACAGAAAAGAAAAATCTAAATCCTCCTCGGGCGATCGTCATAGATCGACCTCGGGTCGAGATGCAGAGAAACCCAGGTCGAGTTCGGAAAAGGCGGGAACGCCTCATAGGCCTGCACGACCACCACTGTCGTTGACGGAAGGGCAGTCGTCGACTACTTCTCTGCCGCTGACGTAGTTGGCCTCAACCGTTCCTGCACCGCAGACGACGTCGACGGCGGAGCTGACTATCGCTTCGTCGACGGAGATCCCGCAAGAGGCCTGGCGTCCAGAGGTATACGACCCAGTTTTGCCGGAGTCACTTCTGCAGCAAGAGGCCTTGTCGGTGTCCTCGGGAGACGAGGATGTGAGAATAGCTGGCCCTGCAGACCTAGTGTTACAAGGGGTTACCAGGCCTCTCTCCGGGAGCATTCCGGGATCTACCCCTCTGCTCAATCCGCAGTCACTTTTGTCGCTGGAAGTCTTATCCACGTTGCAAACGTTGCTGAAGACACTGGATGACAGACTACCTCGAACAACTCCGGCTAGGTCGGCCATCGACGACCCGGGCCCGTCTCGTCAGCCACCGCCGTCAACCCCGCGGCAGTGCCGCCGGATGCAAACCTCTCGGCTCCACGCCACAAGGAAGGGGAGCTGATGGATTCGGACTCGGACAGTAGAGCCTCGTCAGTTATCTCCCTTTCCCCCTCCAGGGATCCAACCTGGGAGTCCGAAGCAGAATTGGAAACCCCAAGAAGCCCGGCTCAGCCGTCTCCCCCAGACGATATTGGGTCATTTCACACCATGATGGCCAGGGCTTGTACAGAATTCGGGCTGGCCCAGGAAGAGGAGAAAAAGGACTGTTTTCTCTTTGACCACATGGGGAAAAGGAGAATGTCTGTGTTTTCCCTACCCATCCTGGATCATGTGTGGAAGGAGGGATTGCAGACCATGCTGCACCCTTTCTCGGAACCAGCGATAAAGGGTCGTCTAGAGAAAAAATTTAAGGCCCCAGACTCTACCCCCAAGTGCCTTTCCTCCCAACCAACTCCTGACTCAGTGGTATCGTAGGCGGCGGCGAGGAAGGCGCGGGCCCAGCACAAGTGCACGACCCCCCCGTAAAGTGATGCCAGACGACAGGATGCTTTCGGCAAAAAAGTGCTGTCGGTAGGTGCTACCACAGTGAAAGCAGCCAATTCTCTAGCCATAGTAGCCAGATACGACAGGGAGATGTGGCACCGGCTGGCTCCTATGATGGAGCATCTTCCGGATGAACATCGCAAAGCAGCTATGTTGCTGGTCAGGCAAAGTGAAGAGGCTTCCAATCATGCCATAGACATCGCAGTGGACCTCGCAGATTCAGGGTTTAAGCAGGTGAATAATGGTGTGGTTCTCCGACGGCAGGCATGGCTGAAATGCACCAACTTCCGACCGGTGGTGCAGTACAAGTTACTGGATATGCCTTTTGAAGGAGACCTCCACTTCAGCGAGAAGGTAGACGAAGCCCTGAAGGGCATGAAAGAGGACTCAGACACGGCGCGTTCCTTGGGGGCCCTCCAGAGTGGTCGAAGTTTCTGGTCTTTTTGTCCCTTCAGGGGAGCATCAGGAAATTCCAGATTCTCGGCATCGAGGGACAGATCCTTCAGTAGGCCAGCATACCCCTCTCAGGGATACAGACGGGCTTCTCAACTGTCTCAAACGTCGCCCGGACTACCAGGCCCCCAAGAAGAGAGCAGGTTACTCGTCGTCGACGAGGGATAAGCAGACCAAGGACCAGCAATGACGGGCATCGGAACGTTCTGGGAGGCAGGGTATCATGCTACATCAACGAATGGGAGCAAATAACAACGGATCAATGGGTATTGGACACTGTAAGATACGGACATTCCCTGCAATTCAAAAGCAACCCTCCGCACATTCCACCGGCGTTTGTAGCTCAATCCCATCTGAGCGTGTTGCAGCAGGAAGTAGCACTTATGCTACAAAAAGGTGCTATACAATTGGTTCCATCGTCACAGAGGGGTCAAGGGGTTTATTCCCGATACTTTGTGGCGAAAAAGCCAAACGGAAAGTGGCGTCCCATCCTAGACCTGCGCAAATCTAAACAAATTGTTGAAAAGCATAAAGTTCAAGATGCTCATGCTCCAAGAAGTGATCCGGTCAGTTCAAGAAGGGGATTTTCTGGCGTCTCTGGACCTGCAGGACGCGTACTTCCACATACCGATGTGTCGGCGACACAAGAAGTTCCTTAGGTTTGTGGTAGGGCGGACTCACTACCAGTTCACACTACTTCCCTTTGGACTGAAATCTTCTCCCAGAACGTTCACGAAATGTTTGGCCCCAGTGGAACCCTGGCTGAGAAGGCAAGGCCATCATGTATACCCGTATCTTGACGACTGGTTGGTGAGGGGGTCCTCCCTTATGTCGACTCACAAAAGTTTGCAGGCCACCATGAACCTCTTACAACGGCTGGGGTTTGCGATAAACCTCGAGAAATCCTCGTTAACGCCGTCGAGAAGCTTGGTGTTCCTGGGCGCACAGTTCGAGACCCAGTCAGGGTTGGTGAGGCCATCCCTCGACAGGATCGCCAAACTCAATCGATTGGCAGGTCAGCTGAAAATCAATACCAGACTGTCAGTGAGAAAATATACGTCAATCCTGGGCGCTATGGCGTCCTGCATTCCTCTGGTGGGCAACTGCCGCCTGTTCATGAGGCCAGTGCAAGAGTTTCTGGCGGACCGGTGGACGCAGGCTCAAGCGCTCCGGTCAGACAAACTGACGACGACGAGCTCCTGCTAGCTCTTCAGTGGTGGAAAAGCTTCCAGAATCTATCCAGAGGAGTACCCCTACAGGAGCCGGAGTTTCGGTTAACCATAGTGACGGACGCGTCCCTAACAGGCTGGGGGGCACACATGGGAACTCTGCGAGCACAAGGTCGTTGGTCTCAGAGGGAATCTCTCCTGCACATCAATGTTCTGGAACTGAGAGCAGTGCGCTGGGCCCTGAGGGCGTTCCTGCCGCACATCAGAGGGTCCACAGAGAGAGTTTTGACGGACAACACCACAGCGATGTTTTACTTGAGGAAGCAAGGCGGCACACGATCCAGAACCCTTTCCATCGAGGCTCAGAAGGTGTGGCACTGGGCACTGAAACACGATATATCCATCGTAGTTCATCACCTTCCAGGAGTAAGGAACGAACAGGCGGACTCGCTCAGCAGAAATATGGACCAGATTCACGAGTGGGAAATAGACAGCGGTCAATTGTCAAAGGTCTTCGAGAAATGGGGACGGCCTCCGCTGGATCTCTTCGCTACGAAGAGGAACAAGAAGTGCGAGATGTATGCCAGCAGGTGGCCACAGGAAGGTTCGCTGGGGGAAGCGTTCTCCTTCCCGTGGACAGATAAGTTCCTCTACGCCTTCCCTCCGTTTCCTCTGATACGGAGAACTCTGCAGTGGATACGCAGGTACATGTACCGGGTCATCCTGGTGGCACCGTGTTGGCCGAGGCAGCCGTGGTTTTCCGACCTGCTTCACCTGTCAGCAGATCATCCAATAACGTTCCCAAGGGTTCCCAACATCCTGTCCCGGGACGAGGGAACAGTGTGGCATCACAATCCAGACAGTCTCATTCTCACAGCTTTGCTCCTGCCTTTTCAGAATTTGGTGCCTTGAACATTTCCTCGGATTGTCGGAGGATGTTACAAGCTGCACAAGCCCCTTCCACCAACAAGTCCTACAGGTGTAAGTTGTGAAGATTCTGTGCGTGGTGTCAAGGACAGACGGGAGTGAAACCTCTGAGGGTTACTCCGGAACAGCTTCTGCCGTATCTGCTACACCTAGCAAAAAGCGGATTATCCTTTTCAGGGTCACCTGGCGGCCATCTCTAGATTCACAAGAAGAAGGAAGTCGTCTCCCTTGTTTAGCGACAGGTTAGTGAAACACTTCATGAGAGGTTTGTTCCGGACATTCCCTCCGGTTAAACGTTTTCCACCAATGTGGAGCCTGAATATAGTGCTAGCAGGGTTAATGAAACCACCCTTTGAGCCAATGGCCACATCGTCAATGAAGTTCTTGTCATGGAAAGTGGCCTTTCTAATAGCTATAACATCAGCTAGACGGATCTCGGAGTTGCAAGCGTTGGTCATAGACCCTCCCTACCTAAGTTTTTTTAAGGACAAAGTGATTCTGTCAACAAGTCCTCGTTTCATCCCAAAAGTTCCTACAATTTATCATAAGCACTCATCCATTGTCCTGCCCACCTTTTTCGCGACCATCTCATCGGCTGCGGAAAAGGTCCTACATACCTTGGATGTCAAGAGAGCTCTAAAATTTTACATTCATCGAACTCAGCAACTTAGATCTACGCAACAACTCTTCATTGCATATGGCCCTTCGGCAAAAGGGAAGGCAATTTCAAAGCAGGGACTGGCCCGATGGGTCTCGTCGGCGATTGCCTTCTGTCATTCAAAAGCGGGAGAACCGCTACAAGAACGTCCGAGAGCTCATTCCACCAGGGCGACTTCGTCGTCGACGGTGTTGTGGGCAGGAGTACCGCTGACAGACATTTGCCAGGCGGCAGCATGGTCAGTGCCTCACACATTTACCCGCCACTACTGCCTCGAACGACAGCATGCGGACGAAACACAAATGGGAAGAGCAGTCTTGCGCCATCTATTTCAATAAGGTAAGCCCTTTTTCAAGAAGGGTCTATGCTTATTTGAACTATATATATATATATATATATATATATATATATATATATATATATATATATATATATATATATATATATATATATATATATATGTGTTTATGTATACTTTTATAGCTTTATATGGGTATTGCTCTGTGCAGGTACTATGGCACATTTTAAATTCGAATCTTATGTAAGCGTGGTTCGCTATACACAGGCTTGGGAGGGTGCCGGATTGCATTCACACCTCCTCCTTTTTCAGGATCACTGCTGTGCATTCTATTCTAAGCATGTGAATCCATGAAAGATCCAATGCTGGAGAAGGGAATAGTTTCTTACCTGTAACTCCATTTCTCCAGCATTGGTATCTTTCCTGGATTCACATGCGCCCGCCGGCCTCACCTATACGCAATCGTCTTGTAGTTCTTGGTTTCACCCCATTCTGCTTTGGAGGGGTAGAAATCTGAAAGGAGCCGCGGGGGTGGGGCATTTATACCGCTACGTCCTAGTGAGGCATGCGTACGCGGCCCAAAACGACGTAGATAGGACACGAAAGTGTTGAACGTTTTCCTATGGGAAACGGCTTTATAAGCTTACCGAGGGTTCCCAGTCTGTCGACGGGGAATATTCTAAGCATGTGAATCCATGAAAGATACCAATGCTGGAGAAATGGAGTTACAGGTAAGAAACTATTCCCTAACAGTGATTAAAATGCCATTTGCTTTAGGAAGGAGTGTTCGCCCTGATTAATTGTTTAAAAACAATAAAAAACAAGGGAACATAGGTTGTCATATCTATAAGGACTCAAACAATTGATTTAATTTATTTGTATGTATTTTCTTTTCATGTATACTGTAAATGGATGTATTGATAGACCAAGTGCACATTATAGAGAATGGCTGAATAGAAAAAACGTTAGTGGTAATGCACTTTTCCGAATAATAAAATCCTGAATTTAATTGTTGAATTATGAAAGGTGGCTGACTTGTCTCTGAAAATTATATGCAATCTTTTTGTTAGAAATATTGTCACAGGTGGCCTTAAGATCACAGCAATTGTCGCAGACAGTTCAAGACTTTTTATTGTTTTAGTAATCAAGGGGCTTCTTTAAGGCTGCCCCTCTCTCGTGTAGAGGCAGTTTTCCCTCAACCCTTGGGAGTGTTGTTTAAGATCGGTAGCCCCACTATCTACCAAGCTTTCTAGCTAACACTGATGGCCTAAAGACAAACACCCTATCTATCTAAGACTCCCTCAGAAAAAAATCTAGGTGACGCCTTATCTAAATTCGCCAATGTGATGTAGGTTTGAGTGTGTGCAGCTGAGGCACTCAAACCCCACATGATCTCTTCCTTTCAAGCCGTAATGTTCACCTTCCTAGATCTATCTGTCGCTCTCCCAAGCCTCCTCCTACTCTCCTCCCTTCTACTCCATCCAATATCTCGTCTTGCTTTCCCTGATCCTCCTCCCCTGCCCTTCTGATGTTCCTCTCTCTACTATCTAACTCCACCCTCCAATCTTACTCCTGCTAATCTTTCTCTCTCTCCTCCACACTACTACCCTAATCACCACACTTCTACTACTACTCCCCTCTCCATACTACTGACCTCTACACACTGTTAAGCTTATATAGCTACTTCTACTCTTCTCCCCACATGACTACCGACATCTCCACATTACAACTACTCTCCTCGCTACCATACATTTACCCTCCTTCTCTCCCATCAACCAATACCTCACCTTGCACACACCTTCAGCAATTCTCCTCCACATGCCTCTGTTTTGTCCTCCCTCCACCTGGTCTCTTAGTCCTCCTGCTCCTCCCTTGACTTCACCAAACAACCTTCACCTTCCTGTTCTCCTTTTTATCCTCCCCTTTCCATTCACCCTCCGCATCAGGTGGTTCCCTGGGCCCCTGCCTTTCGTTCCCTTATGGGAAGTGTTACAATAAGAGAAACATTCAAAAGGGGTCTTAATTCCCACTCCTTTTTTCAATACGTGGGTCAGCCGGTCTCCGTCAGTCATAGCCCACAACAGTCAATGCCCCAGTTTGTGTGGGGGTTTCACGGCTGGTGGAGAGTGTTGGTTCGATGAGGATGCCATTTGGTGGCCTCCACACAGGTTTATCAATGTTCCTGAGCAAGCAAGTCCTTCTTACCGCCCCATGCCACTGGCAGTGTGCTGGTGTGGGTCGCTCTCCCTGAGTGGGTGGATACTGCAGAAGTGCTGCGCTCTATAAGTCATGTTGGTATGTTGGTTTTCAAGCTGAGGTGGGTCGCAGCTTGCTACTTTCAAACAGTTGCACAGTTTTTGCAACCTCTTGCTTGTTTAGTTTTCTTTTCTCTGGTGGTCTGCTGGCTGCCCCATTGACAAGGCTGCTAACAGTACTATCAGACAGAGAGAATGACGCTGGCCATAATGGTGCTGTATATGCATGGGGTAATAGATAGTGCTACCTTTGTCAAACAAATAGGGACAGGGGGAAGAGATAGGGACTGAGGCCCTCCCAACTCCCACACCACAACTCTGGGTTAGGACTGACTCTGTCGTAAACCTTGGAAGGCCGCTCATCCCTGGCTGACAGGGGTCCCCATCCCCTCTTGGCAGAGTCAAGTTCCTGAACTCTGCCACACTAAACATGGAGCTGGGATGTTGCACATTGTACTGGTGCCCTTCATATATGTGCAATGACCACAAGTTCTTGAGGCATGACAGTACTACATTTGCTTAAAGTCTGCAACCCACGTAGACCTTTAACACAATCACATGTTCACCTGTTTCGTATTCCACTTCATCTCAGAGTCCCCTGCCTTCGTCCTGAACTCTGCATCATAGGCCAACCACGCCTCACTAGTAGATCTTTATAAGCCTCCAATACTGGAAACTGATAATTTAATTATGAATACATTTATAACATTGTATTCATATCAATTGAAAAACTCAGTGACCACTTCGTGATTGTTCTTTCAATTCCGTTTTTCACTTTTTCTTCTGACTGCTCAACTGTAGCTTTGTTTCATAAAGAAACTAAATCGGCGGAAAACTCCTTCCAAATGTGTTTCCTCACTTCATGGGTTAGATGGCAGGAAAGGTGAACTGACTTAGTAAGCATTGGTTTATCTATGATGCAGAGTGCACCCTCTCCCCTTAAGTCCAGCCCACAGAATAATGAGAGCTACTGTCTGGAGCAGAGACTGCCCCAGGCCAAACCCCCCCCCCCTCACTGCTACCTTCACTCCAGTGGAGTAGTAATACCTCACCTGATACTGAGTCTGGCATAGACAGTGCAACATATGGCTCCGCCCTGGGGAGTTGATTGCTCTGTGCCGTAGGGTTTAAGAATGCAGCTTAGATAAATTGTTGCTGAGTACTTTGGACCACGTTAATAGAGACATAATTGTCAATGGTACTGCTTTCAGTAGTACCAGGCACCAAAGATGGTATTTGTTCATTCTGTACCAGAGAAAGTGGAAGCGCTGACTGAGCCTATTGTAGGCATTCGAATAAGATAGGAGTCTGAGTAGCTTGTGAACCTAATATGGGTACAACATTGGCAATTTGTGTCCCTGTACTATCAATCACGATGCCACTTCTTTGCAATAGCACCCTGGGCCGGACTGATGCTATGTTTGTATGCTTAGTTCTAAAATCAACCCTGACCCTGCCAGCACCAATTGGGATTTCACTATGGCGGAGCCTGGACCCCCGCTGGGAAGTGCAAAATTGCTGCAAACCTTGTGTGAGTAGTTTCTCAGACCAAGTGGCCTCCAGAGTGCGGAAGACAGTTGAGCTTTGGAGGAGCTTTCTATGGTCAGTGAGTTCTTATGATTAGTAAACCTTTTCCTTGGCCTTTACACTGTAATCAGAAGCGCTACCCTGGGTTGGACTCTTGATCTACGTGGGTGTTCTTTGGTAGCTGGGGATAGCTCACAGAGTTATTGTCGTTGCTTGTATGCTGAAATGGTACATATTCGATGTAAGCCCGTTTTAAATGCCTTACAATCTGCGAAACACTATTAGTCTAAACGTATGTAATGTACTTGCTACTGCATTGAGCACTATTTAATTGCATGTTACAGCAAACTGTCATAAGGGAGCCACCCCCTTTGAGGCTAACGAGGTGAGCCTGCTAAGCAAAACCCTTCCTATGGGTTTGGGAAAGCAGGACCTCACTGGCAGTGACTACCCTCAAGGAGACAAGGACTCCCGTTCCCATGAGGAACTCCCTAAACCAAGACATTTTCTGCATACATTGGAAACCAAGCAACTGAACTTAAATTCAAATGTGGGACTTAAAATAGCATTCAAAGTGCCTTTGGATGTTTGGCTCAAGACAATACTGGTCTCTCAGTGAACTTGACTGCTGAATGTCAACAACGCGCCCCTTGTTTGTGACGGCGTGAGAATAATAGCATTATTCCCCTTGAATGAAAGAAAACGAGACAAAGTCTTACTCAGAGGCAAGCCTCTGACGTGCCGACTGTTAGGAAAGATTTCATTTGTGTGTGTATATTCCCTCCATGTGTCAACCACCAAACATTTTGCTGCTGTTTAGACACCATTGATTGACTTTGCCAGAGAAGCACAGCCTTTAGCTGCACTCCTGGGCTTTCGCTCACTTTTTATGGGGAAACTGACATGCCCTTAAGACAATCAGTACTGGGAGACTTTGTTTCCCTTAGTCCTTTTCTCATGTTGCAACTTTTGTGCAACATGTAACAAGTGTGCAATGTATCTTACCATACAACACACTTGGGTCTATAGTCATTTCCAAAGGCCCTAGATACTCTCGCTGAACTTTTTATGAACTGACAGATTGTGTCATGGACAGGACTGGTGGCAGCTATCGTTTCGCATTATTTTTTACCCCTTTCCTGCCATGTTAAGCGTTAACCGCGTTTGGCATGAATAGGTGGCCTGGCTCCAAAATGGCCATGCCACGAGGTTCTTTGTCCTGTCCTTTGGCCATCTTGCCCCTTCACCTTCCCCAGGTCGAATCGACCTGGGCCAGTCCTTATTTGGTCATGCATTTTCCAGCGAATCCCAATGCTTTCACGGGCTTCTACATGCCTTGTGTGTGTGCCTCCAGAATGTGGGCTGGGATGTCTGGTCCCAATACACATCACAGAGTCTGGAGTGTCCTGAATGCCTGAGACCACTGTGGTCTGTGATTGGGCCACGTATGGAGTGAGTGTTTGTGAGCAGATCTCCCATTGGGTCCTCTCCATTTTGGCGCAAAGGCAACTTTGGATAATTGGAGGCTGGAAGCACCACTACCATGTTGATCTCCTGAGTTCTCCCTGAACAAAGGATAGGATCCAATTATCCTGCAACTACGAAGCTGAGTCGAGGAACCGCTGGTGACCTGCTGGAAGGTTTGGCACCCTGAGCCCGCTGTCGTCCCGTGGGACCCCTCTGCATCTGGTCATCCTAGAAGGTCTGCGAAGACGCTTCGACCCATTGGAATAGTGGGACCAACTATTCTCGGCACCTTCACCAAAACCTGCAAGTAAGCCTTCTCGGAAGTGTCCCTGGGCCAACCAGTGGGCTGACCAGCTTACGTAGGACCTTTGCTCTGTATCCACTGTCATTTCGAGGGGACCCCTCGACACTTGGTATACTGCTAGCTCAGTGTCTACGGCACCCTCACACCGAATTCCGTACACTTGGCATTCCCAGGTCAGAAGTGAGATGAGTGTGTCCGGACGGGAGTAAACGCGGTTACCGTGTTGCCCTACTGCGGCAACGTCCTTTGCAAGTCCGCTGCATTTGTGACCCTCTTGCCCCTGAAGCCTGCTGCAGTGAAACTGGGGCGGTTCATCCACCTGGAGCGGAGAAATCACCACTGCCCCGTTTGGGAATCCTCACTGGAACTCAGGAACTAAAAGATGCTGAGACGTCCTTTTTGCCGCCGATGAACCTGCAACCGAATTGGACTAACCTGCCGAAGTTTGGGTCTCCTTGCCTCAGGCACCGGTGAGTAATCTTTACCCCAAATGGTGGCCCCTAGCACCAGAGCTCAACTTTCCGTACGAGTGGCCCCTGGGAGCCCCTCTCCTGTCCACGGCTATTGCGAAATAGCGACTCCATCCCGAACTCTCGAACTGCCTCTGCCTTCAAGTGGAGGTCCTTCTTGAATAGTGGGAACTTATTCTTCTTCGCCTTATCCATCTTCCCAAGCTGCTAGAGACTCTGTTTTGCCCATTGGAACAACCACATGCATTGGCATGCATGTACTATTGAGCACAAGGCTCCACTCTTCTTAGGGCTTGGACTACCTCTTAGTTAGATGAATAACTGATGTTGAACTGGGTCTAAAGATTAACTGCACTGCCTGTTTCCTTCCCCTCGAGGTGGTCAACATATTTTGTGCAGTCACCCTTTGATACCCTCCTGGTCTCGTATATATATTGGGCCTGATCACGACCTCGGCGGTAACCCTTAAATCCGGCGTTAGCGCTATTACCGCCGGATTTAAGGGTCCGCCGAATCAGGGCTTTGGTGGATTTCGCCCCAGCTCTTGGCTGGGGGGAAATCCGCCGAAAATTCGCGCTGTTACCGCCGCGGGAAATCCACCGGCGGTAAGAGCACAAATTATCCCCATTGAACCCAATGGGGAATGGGGCATTCCCAAATGGGCTCAATGGGGAATGGGGACTTCCAAGTCCGCCCAACTCGTGATCCCGCGCTATTAGCGCCGGGGGCTATGGCGGTCACGCTAATAGCCCCCGAGCTAATAGCGTTAGCGTTACCGCCGAGGTCGTGATCAGGCCCATTGCATTGAGTGTGATGTATTGGTTTACTTAGTGTTACTGTGATTCTTTGCTATAGTCTGTTACAAAGGCCTTGTAATAAATGTGTCTATATTTTTAATATAAGACCTGTCTGGAGTAATTTGTAAGTGTCCTTGCTCTGTGTGCTCATTGAGGTCCTTCAGTCACCCTCACCCCTCCTGAGACTGAGTCTTGACCGCCTGCCATAGCTACCCTGATTGGTCTGGCTTGTCCAGAGGTTACCCTGTTCCAAGAAACTAGGTTGGACTTCTGAACCTCTGCCCCTCCTGGACAGAGTTCAGAAATCCTTCTTAACAAATTGGTGTACAGCAGTGGGATAGGACTCAAGGTATCCAGTGTTGCATACTAGTGAAGGCATTTCAAGTTATTCTTACCAGGACACATAGTGAATTGTTGTAGTATAACTGAAAAGGGCAATAGTCCTATCAAACAGTATTGAAACAAGTACCTTGTTAACTTTAAATGCTTCTAAATCTGAAACATTGAGAAAGATGTGTGCTGAGAGAGGTGTCTCTGCTCAAGGCACAAACATGGAAATGATCCAAAGAATCATGGACTGGCAAGAAGCTCAGTTTAGTGCCATAGCTCCTGTGGACAGTACAGAAGGAGGTAGGACTGCTCCCACTGGCAGAACTGACAGTTCTGTCGCTGCACTTGTTCATGGGACCCATGAGGATTTGCGGATGTAATGTCTAGTGTTTCCTCTGCCAGTACTGAAGGGTGAGGCCATGCTTGAATTCAAGAAGCAAGAACTGCTGTTTAGGCAGAAGGAGCTTGAATTTGACATGACCAAACTGAAAATAGACCAGGCAGAAAAATAAAAAGACAGGGATCACCAGTTGGAACTGGCCAAGCTTCAGGTTGCCAATGGATCCAAGGGTGCTGGTGGACATGGGTCTGGGGCCTCCTCTCATCCAAGGTTCCCTAAGGATCTGCTCAGTGTGTATGAGGAAAATAATGACATTATGGACTGGCTGAATGCATTTGCGTATGCCTGTGAAGTTCAACAAGTTGACAATTCTGATAAAATTGCCTGGTTACTTAGCAGACTGCCCTGTTCCGTCTGCAGTGCCATTATGGAAATGTCAAAAGCTGAGAGAGCAGATTTTGCAATGTCGAAGCAAACGCTCTTCTTAAAGTTTGGAAAGACTCCTGCCCAATACTTAAAAAGATTCAGAGAGCACAAAAAGAAAGAAGGTGGTACTTGGGTGTGTTATGTAACTGAATCCTTAATGAACTTGACTGGCTGGGTTGAAGGTTATAAGGTCTCTACTTTTGAAGGTATGATATGTCTTGTCATGCTTGAACACATTTTTGCATCTTCTTCCCCTGAATTTAAGCAGCACTTGGCAGATTCAAAGGAGATAGATCCTAAGAAGATGGCCATAGCAGCAGACTTGTGGGTGTCACATAGTGTCCCATAAGGACAAGACTCATCCTGGTAAGCAGGAGGAAGGGAAACGTCCAAAGATAAGGAGGGTGGAGAAACTGATAAAACATCCTCCCATAAGGGCCACAAAAGAAGAAATAAGGGTAAGACACAAGAAAACTCACAGGGTAGTGGAGATCAGCCTCCAAAACAGAATTCTGGTTATAGTAAGCCTCCCTATGTAAACAAACCCAGTGGATCTTGTTTTGTTTGTGGAGCAACTGGCCATGTGAAGGGAGATCCCAGATGTAAGGTCAAAACCTTGGGGGTCCACTCTGCTAATCTGGCCTTCTCCTCCTATGAGGAAGAAGATATTACAGTGGCATCCTTCTCCTCAGGCTCCTTCCCCAGTGGGATAGAAGCTGAGGTAGTTTTAGTTTTACTGGGTTCCTGGGAGCCTAAAGTCTCAGAGGCTTATGCTAAGATTCCAGATAATACCAAGCACTACTTTAAAGACAGTATGCTGATCAATGGAGTAGATACTCCAGCTCTTAGGGATAGTGGGTGCAGTTGAACTGTAGTGGATTCTACCTTGGTAGACCTAGAGGAAGTTGCCCCCCAAAACATCCTCAGGCAATAGGTTTATCCTAGTGCTGGTCGACCATTCCACTAGGTATCCTGAGGCCATCCTATTGAAAACTGTGACTGCCAAGTCAGTTGCAAAAGCTTTGCTTGGCATATTTACTAGAGTTGGCTTCCCTAAAGAAGTTGTGTCTGACAGAGGCACCAACTTTATGTCCAAGTATATGCAGGCCATGTGGAAGGGATGTGGGGTCACCTATAAGTTTTCCTCTGCATATCACCGATAGATCAATGGCCTGGTAGAAAGGTTTAACAGAACGTTGAAGAGCATGATTGGGGCTCTGGAAGAACCCCAAAGAAGAAAATGGGATCGTCTGTTACCATGCCTACTGCTTGCCTACAGAGAGGTACCGCAAGAGGGTGTTGGCTTCAGGTCCTTTGCACTTCTGTTTGGTCACTCTGTAAGGGGACCCTTAGCCATAGTCAAGGTGGGATGCGAGATGCTCACTCCCAAATAACTACCAAAATAGTGGACTATGTGCTAGGGCTCAGAAAAGGGATGATACCCCTGATGGGTCTGGCTAGTGAAAAGTAGAAGGCAGGGCAAGCTCTGTTGAAATATTGGTATTGCCAGAAGGCTTCCCTCATCAACTTCACACCTGGTCAGCAAGTCCTGATAATGAATCCTATAAGGCCTAGGGCTTTACAGGACAAGTGGGCAGGCCCTTACACAGTGGTGGAGTCAATGGGTGAGGTCAACTATTTAGTGAACCATGGAAGGGCTGGTCAGGCTTCAAAAGTGTTCCATGTAAATAGACTGAATGCTTTCATCCCAAGAGTTGAAATCGCAGCACTGCTGTTGGCTTCAGATGTTTAAGAAGAGGAGTCTGAACCTCTTCCTGACCTGTTCCAAAGCAGTCCTTCAGACAGCTCCATTGAGGGTGTTCAAGTTGCCCCTCACCTGATCAACAGGCTGAGGTGAAAACTTTGCTTAGGCAGTTTTCCCGCTTGTTCTCACAGTCCCCTGGTTTGACACCTTGGTGCAAACATAACATTGACACAGGAGACAGTTTACCAACCAAAAACAACACCTCCTAGGGGTATAAATAAGCCAAGTGTCAAAAACCTCCAACCAGGGATAGTTCCCATGTGCTGAGGCTACCCCACCCACTTCCACCCCATTGTAATCTACCCCAGCCATTCGGAGTCCCCCCATGTCAAGGTACCTCTGGTCAAAATGTGAGCCCAATGGCCCCCTCTAGCTCTGCCACCACTCCCAGGATCCGGCTGCATATCCTCGTTGTGGCTCTCCATCCAAGCCACTGATCTACAGAGCCGTGGCCCGAGGTTCCAACTCCACTGTCTATCAGGTCGCCGATCTAGGTGTTTTAGATTTGCCTTTGCTTTTCCAGGGAGGGCCACGTAGTTTGGGGCGCTTCCTCTCCTGCGACTAGGGGGAACCCGACTGGTTCCCCGCTCCTGAATCTCCCTTCCTTTGAGCAGTGATACCCCCTCCTCCTCCTGGTCATGGAATATTTCTTCCCATTCGCCTCAAATAGCAGCCAACAAGGAAACCCCCACCTGTAGGGGATGTAATTGTCCCACAGCCATACAGTGATGATGTTCAATTGCTTGAGTTTATAGACGGTCTCCTGGGAGAGGTTCTTGAGCATCACCAGTTCAGAGCACCTAAATTGAACTGCTCTTGTCTTCCGATCTTCTAACATCACCTTCCCTTTCTGGTTGTAGAAATGCACCCTTATGAGCACATCTAGGCACATGCAATTCTTGATTTGGAATGCTGTATACACCATATGTGTGTGGTCTAGAATCAGCATTTTGGGTTTTGGCAGTTGCAATATTGAGCGGATCAGGGCTTCAACATAAGTGTGTAGCTCTTGGTTCAGTACCCTCCAATGGGGATATCATTACGTCTAGAGTAGTTTTCTGCATCTTCCTGTTTGACCGCTACTGCCTCCATCCATTGTTCCAAAGCATCCATGCTTTCAGACAGCACAGCTTGGTCTCAGCGCCTGCGATCCAGGACTGAAGATCCACAACTGCGCCCATCAGCTTATCCACGCTCCCCTGGATTTCTTGCTTGAACTCACAGCTTCATATCCGTCACCATGGGGCCTTAATGTCCACCTTCAGCGCCATCAGCATAAAATGGTCATCGCCCAGAGCGGGGGGGGGGGGACGCTGGTGCAGGGATCTGAACACTTGTCTGCACCTGAGGTTTCTTGGAAGGCGCCTCGTGTATTAACAGCATCTGCTTAATTTTTCCAGACGCGGGTGCCTTAGATTTCCCCATGCCTGACACCATAGCCTCCTGGCCCAAGAACGAAGCCACAGGATTCTTTTAAGGTAGGAGCGTGGCCACCCCGGTAGACACCAAAGCACGGGTCAGAGCCAGCAAACACCCACTCATCCTTCTTGTCCTCCTTTGCAGGCCCACCCACAGTTCTTCCACAGTTCGAGTTGCCCCTTCACCTGGTTCACCTCACAAGGGGTTTTGCCTCCTCGGCCTCTGGCGGCACCTGCACAGAGCCTCCTGAATGGATGTGTACAACCCACTACCCAGCTGGGAAGGATGGCAGGCACCACTTCTTCTGGTATCCTTAAAATCACACCTATACCATGCAACAATCGATGAGCCATTCTTTTCTCCTCTTCCTAGCCTCTCCTTATTACAAGCTGCTGCCCCTCCTCCTCCACTGGACAGTGGGATCCCACATGGCCCCAGCAGCATTAGGTCCCAGGGCACCGGGCTCCAGGCTAGCTGAAGTGCGCACAGTTTTAGGCTCCTACCGGCAGCTGCTCCATGGCCATCACAGCACACCGGGAGTGATAAAGAGAGCTTGCCGGCACCTGCTCCTGTAAAGCCTGCCTCCAATTCCAGGCTGCCGTGGATGTTGCATCCGGCGTGGCCACACAGAGGATAACTTCTCCTGGCTCCTACTTTGATCCTCTCCGGGGGCAGCATGCTCCTCATCCGCTCACCTTCTGTCTCTGACACCACAGCGTGTCGGCCGGTCGCGCCTCCAGGAGTCACTGGCAGCCTGCTCCGCTTTGATGTGCAGCTCCATGGGGTACCAGCACCATTTAGGCCGACCCTCCAGCTGGGCTCCCTCCTCAGTTCTCCAATGCTAGGCCTGGCCCGCCATCTTTGACATGCAGTCTCTGGGAGCCGTTACAGAGCCCCGGGTCTGCTTCGGCATGGGTGCCAGGGCTACTTCCCATGCACTTCTCCCCAATTCAAGACATCTGCGGGGAGAAGAAAACCAATAAAGGGCTGCATATGGCCTCCAACGGCGGGAGCTCACTGGTCCAGCATCTACACCGGCCACGCTTTTTTGTAATTTTTGATGTTGAGCCTTGCACTGTGCCAATGGAATATATACTCAGCTGCCCCTTATCTGCATTTGGTTTTAAAACAAAATGTTCAGATGGCAATATGACCCTCACAGATTGTCGAAAATGTTTCAGACCATGAGCCCTTTGTGTTGGCGTCAATGTGAAGAGAAGGCCAACTATTGGCTCATCTGGTGGGGATGTCCCCGGGTTCCGGTGTACTGCAACAAGGTTCTTGGTTGGATCAAGCAGATAGATGGGATCTCCCGTGAGGCTACACCTCTCCTAGTACTGTTTGGTTTGGGAGAATGTGAAGATGAAGCAAGGAGAATGAATGGGATTGTGACCCCCTTGCTACTCGCTGCACGAGCCTACTTGGTAATCCAGTGGAAATCTGGTTCCGAGCAGGGGAGAGTGGGTTGGTGTGGCAACAAACATTTACACAATGGAGAGAATCACTGCAGCCCTCCACGGGCGAGCTGCTCAGAATGAGTTTATGTGGAATGATTTTGTAAATGAGTGCATGCCCAACCCCACACGGGGCACATCATAGGGGGAACGACGGATGCGCCACTAGCAATTGCAGAACTAAATGATCCACAAAATATGTGTGTCTGGGAACTCTAGGGATAGGTTATTATTTGTGCCATAACCGCTCACAAGGAAAGTGGACCTCATACAACGTAAATGTGAACTCAAAAAGTATGCAAACTAAAGAGAAGAAACTGTGTTCTTGGGGGTTGGGGTAGGGAGGAAGGGAAACATAAGTTACCGTTTAAGGTTGCGATTCATTTAGGGGAGGGAGGGACGTGTGGGGTATAGTTGGTTGTAACATGACCCAAATGATATCTGTATGTTGTTTATTGCGTTCTATACAACCTAATAAAACCAAATTTAAAAAATGTTTTTTCACAAATTGAGAAACTAAGCTGTGCAATTGTACAGGTTTTTAACATTCATCAAAGCACGAGGGGCCTCACTACGAGTTTGGTGGTAAATGAGCAGTAAATCTGCCCATTTACTGTCAAAATTGTTTTTGACAGTACTGTTACTGCCACTCGGTCTTGTGGCATTACCAGGGGACTACGAGTGATGGTATGGAGGTGTAAATCTCAATTTCTAGAGTCCCTATACTGCACGGGGATTTGGTGGATTTATGACTATTCAATACAGTACATCTGATGGGGTACTGGAGGTAAAGTGGAGGATTCACCTCCAGTTTCTGCTGTAGGTCAATCCTCCACTTTACCTCACACTGATTTACCACTACTTTTTTATTGCACTGATGAACATTTTGTTAGATTGTTTGTTCACTAGAAATGTGATGCATTTTTGTAAGCACTAAATTACCAAATGCATTAGCAATAAACAGACTGCCACACTCACAGCGCAAAATTGTAAATAGAAAATAATTCAACTATATACTGTGAGCTTTAATATGCTGTAAAGTCTTTGTTTATATTTCATGGAGCACATGCCCTTGAACAAAGAACAAAATGCATGTGGGACTCTTAATTTGACAGCATGCCTCTTTCACATAGATGTGAATTTTGCCATTTTGGAAATTCAACTGTATAGAGAAAAAATAGATGGATTAAAAATGTTAACCCTTTGAAGCAAGCAGTCAATGGCTATGGTTTTGTGGGGGGTTTCATGGCAGGAAACGCTAGATTTCATTCTTGACCTCATCATGATTGACATTTGCACTGATCATTTTTGCAAGTCTTTAAGTAATAGACCTGCGGGTTGGTTTCAGGTTTTGATGGCGGCTGGCCGAGCTTTTGGGATGAAAGAAGATTATATGTTTGGGGAGGAGATCCAGATTACAGACCATGATTGACTTTGCTATACCGTTAATTCTTCAAATCAATGGAAGGTCAATGGGAAACAGACATTCTAGCAGCTTTAACTGATCCAAACTAGAGATTACAATACAAGCACCCACAGCTCAGGGTTGGCTGGCAATGAAATAGGTGCAATTTAGATAAATATGGCATATGCCTATAAAGCAGGCTTCAGAGCAGACTAAAACACAAGAGTGCCTGAATTTCCTGGTGAGCTGATCTGAGGTAGATCTTAATAGCATAACGGTACAGGATTCCTGGCTGGCTTTTGTATGAGAAATAGATCTTTAAATGCAGTGTTCAGTGATTTTACCTAATAAAAAATAGAGAATAAAATTTTACAGAATAGAAAATACCAGAAAAATATGGATAAGAAATATATATATTATGTGGGGGTGGGGTAAGGGATTATATCTGGTGGGGAGGGGGCTGGGGTGAGATACTAAACACGGGAAAACAGGGTTTGGGGGCACACCAAAAAGAAATCATATTTATTTTGATATTTTGGGTTTGTTAAATTTCATTCTCTATCTTTGTGTTCGATAAAATCACATAGATCCTTTAAATGTATTTACAATTCCAGAGTACATCTGTTTTCTAGGCCTCAAATTGCTTTGCCAATTTTTCCAAATTCTAATGTGTTGCCTGCATCTCTATTTTGAGAACCGGATTGAGCCTTTTTTGCCAATTCTTTCAACAATTTTTCTTTTCCATGGTTTTAAATAAATACTAGGTGTGGTGTACTTTTGTTAAGTTAGCTTCCAACTATTCTTTGGTGTGTAGATATGTACTCAGTTTGGTGTGTGATAAGGCTGGGCAAAGCACATATAAATGCCCATACATGGGGGTTTTACAGTGGCATTGCCAACATCTTTTGCAAATATTTCACAATGGCAATACTGCCAGACAACCATTTGGGCCAGTCAGCCTGAAAGTGTGTTCTTAAAATGGCAAAACTTTCTCCAGCATGGGGTCTGGCATGGATTCACATGCTCATGAATATTCCCTGTCATCAGACTAGGAATCCTCAGTAAAAGTTTCACTTTCCCTTACGAACTGTATTTCTCCTTTAACCAATCACTGTCCTCTGGGTCACACTGCCCCTATCTACTGACAGTCCTCTAGCGAAGCCCCACCTCTGGCAGCCATCTTCAGATTTTTACTGCAACCTTCAGTGTTGGGAGTCCTTGGGCCTCATTACAAGTATGGCGGTCCGGGAAGTATGGTACCGGTAAGCATGCCGGTACCGTAGTTCCCTGACTGCCATACTACATGCTCTGCTCGCGGGTGCAGTTTCACCCGCCAGGTTTTTCCTGGTGGGTGTAACGGCACCCACGAGCAGAGCACGTCGGATGCACCGGCACAACTCTTGTTTGTGCCGGTGCATCCGACCTCCCCATCCCCATTCAGCCCTATGGGGCAGAATGGGGCTCGGGAGGCTCTTGATTCCGGCACCCGCAAATGGGCAAGTACTGGGTCTGCCGAGCTCGACATTAACCGGTTCTTGCCCATTCGCGGGTGCCGGAAAAAATGCAACTCCGGCGGCAGCTACCGCCAGAGTTGTAATGAGGCCCCTTGAGTTTTTTGGTGTTTTTGACAGAAAAGGTTTATTTTCGTTCCGAAATAGCCTGTGTGCTCTCTTCTCCATCTGCCGACAGCGGGGATCCGTTGTCAATGAATTTGAGTGCCCCTCGAGGGTGAATATCTTCAAAGTTTCTAGAAGGCCATATGTTCTACTTTGCGTATTCCGACCATGACGGAGGAGAGGAAGGAAGGCAGATCCCTCTTGTCTTGAAGTCCTGCACCAAGTGCGGGCTACGGAAAGTATTTGTCAAAGACAAGCACCTGCAATGCCTACTGCCTGCATCCAGACCACAAGGAAGGAGAATGTGAGATATGCCTCGGTTTCTCCAAGAAGACGACAAAGGATAGGCACAGTAGACTGGCAGCGTGGCAGAACTCCAAGGCCTCTGCCCCGTGCTCAGAGCAGGGTCATGCCTCACCCAGGACTGGCTGGTCCGAGGAGCAGTCTTCTAAGTCCTTTGAGGGTGCCTCATCCGTGGGGGCCCAAGACAGGGCCAAGAACCACAAGTCCAGGTGCACTGGAATCGCACGGATGCGGTTCCAACAGTGGACAGGACGCGATCGACATCACCCTCCGCCTCCATTGACAGCAGGCAATCGAGCTCATCCTCGGAAAGGAAATCGTCCAACCCGGCTAAACTGCAGGCGAAGCCACGGACGATTAAGAGAAGGCCGAACTGTGCAAAAAGGCCCAACCGGCACAGGATAAGACTTTGTCGATGATGGAGTTGGTGGCGGCTGCTCTCACGAAAGCTAAGGCGACTGACCCTGTGAAGGTAGCCCCCACAGCGCAGAAGGTATCCCTTCCCCCGAGGCGCGAAACAGCTGCAGTGACTTTGGCAAAGTCTGCTGGCACGCTGGAGAAGGGGACACCATCTAACAACCCGGTTCCAGCCCCTCAGGGTGAAAAAGGGATGCAGGAGGGCAAGGAGGCCCCGAATCTGTCCCAGGCCATGGCCCAGACCATGAAAGTTTCATTCATGGACGACGAGGACCTGTAGTCCTTACACAAGGTCCACAAGGACGTGGAAAAGGAGGAAGACGATGGCAACGACGGCGTGGAGCCTATAGTTCCGATCACGCCAGCTCAACCGAGAGATGTGTCTCTGGATATCCTGTCGACCCTCCACACCTTGGTGTCGGAGATCTAGAAGAGAATGCCATATGTCCTGGTTCCAATGGTCCCCCAGGCCCCTGATCAGTCGCCAGCGAAGAAGAGGAAGCGTCATCCGAGGCCCCCGTTTCAGCATCTGCGTCGGGCCCCCTCTCCACCAGCAGACCTAGACACGGGTACAGGGATGGATATGGCCACGACGATGACGGACGAGGATGACAATATAATCGCAGCAGACGGCGAGTCTCCGCAGCCTAGGGCATCCCCACCGGATGAGGTGGGATTGTTCCAATCCATGATCGCCAGAGCCTCCGAGCTATTCCAGCTTGTGCCCGAAGAAACTAGGAAGGAGGGTTTCTTGTACCAGAGGTGCGAGGCCAAGAGGAAGACAATCATGGTGGTGAACCTTCTGGCCGACGTGTGGGAGGGGGGCCTGGCCCTCTTGAAGAACCTTTGCATGGCTCCGGCCAAACGTGATAGGCTGGAAAAGAAGAACCGGGTGCCGGAATCTGCACCCAAGTGCCTGAGGTCACAACCATTGCCGGATTCGGTGGTTTCAGCGGCCGCAAGGCAACGGTCTGCTAACCTGTCCCTGTCGTCTTAGTCCCTCTTGACAGCGAGGGGAAGAAGATGGACGCCATGGGAAGGAAGGTGATTTACACTGCAGCGTCCACCATCAAGTGCACTGGCGATCCTAGCCAGGTACGACTGGGAGCTGTTGTACAGGCTGGGTCCGATTTTTGAGTTCCTCCCCAACAACAAGAAGATGGAGGCAATCGCTCTCTTCCAGGAAGGGGAAGTAGCGTTGGATCACACTGGCGCTGGACATTGCTGACACAGAGTTCCGGCGGATGGGGAATAGTGTCTTCCCTCGTCGTCAAGGCTGGATGAAGGCCAAGAATTTCTGCCAAAAGGTCCAAGCAAAGGTACTGGACATGCCTTTCGACGGAGGTAACCTTTTTGGGAAGATCATCAACCAGTCCCTACAGGCCATCAAGATGGATAAGGAGACAGCCCGTTCCCTGGGCACCCTCTAGCAGCACCGCTCTTCTTTTCCCTCCTCCAGAGGAAAGTCTTCAAAAGGTTTCTCCTCATCCTACCATCAGCCTTCCAGATCCACGACTCAGGAAGCCTACAGAGGCCGTTCCCAGGCCTATGGTGGAGGAGGACAGCATTGTTGTCACCCGCAGGGCAGGACGCCGGCGCCAAAGCAAGCCTGAGACGACCATGACATCGGGCTCCCACCCGTGCACCCTGGTGGGAGGCCGGCTGAAAAAGTTTGTCAGCCAGTGGAAAAAGATCACCACCGACAGATGGGTGCTGGACGCTCTTGCCCAAGGACATACCCTGGAGTTTCAGCGCTAGTCAGGAGCAGCACATCCCTCAGCTCTTGGAGGAGGTACGGGCCATGCTGCGAAAAGGGTCGATAGAGCTAGTTCCCCTGCGACTCTGGGGTTCCGGAGTCTATTCCAGATACTTTTTGGTCAGAAAGAAGACCGGGGCCTGGAGGCCCATTCTGGACTTGCGACGTCTGAACAAATACCTCAAGTCCCAAAAATTCAGAATGGTCACGTTGCAGCACATGCTCGGCCAACTGGAAAAAGGAGACTTCTTGACCTTGCTGGACCTGGAGGATGCCTACTTCCACTTCCCCCTTCACAGGAAACATTGAAGGTTTCTACGCTCTGTAGTGCAGGGACAGCACTAACAGTTCAAGGCCCTACCTTTCGGATTGAAGTTAGCCCCCAGGGTGTTCACGGAGTGCCTGTCGCCGGTGGCGGCCCATCTTTATCGATGGGGTATACACGTATACCCGTACCTCGACGATTGTCTCATCCGGGCCCGATCGCGAGAGTTTGCTATCGGACACACGGAGGCGAGCGTCCAGCTGCTGGCGGATCTGGGATTCTGCCATCAACTATCCAAAGCCCTGCTTGACACCATCGCAGAACGTGCTGTTCCTAGGAGCCAGACTCAATACGGTGTCCTGCCTGGCGTCACCCTCGGAGGAGAGGTTAGCGGCCATTCAAAGGAAGGTGCAGCGGCTGTTGATGATGAAGACAGCCACGGTGCGAACCATCAAGTCGTTGCTCAGCATGATGTCATCCTGGATGTACCTTATCCGGCTCTGCAGGTTACAGATGCAACCTCTTCAGGAGTTCATGGACGCTCGCTGGATACAGGTGTCCGGAAGCTTCACTGACAAGATCATGCTTGACAAGGAGTTCCATCGAGGGCGATAAGGTGGTGGGGCGTCCGTTCCAACATCGCCTGGAGCACAGGGTTTCAAAACCCTCCATACAAGGAGACGGCCACCATGACGCTTCCCTGGAAGGTTAGGGAGCCCACACTGGACGTCTACACACCAGAGGCCTGTGGCTGCTGGTGGAGAAGGATCTCCATATCAACATCCTGACGGGCAGTGTTGTGAGCCCTCAAGTCATTCCTTCCGTCTCTGAAGGGCAAGGTGGTGAGGATCTTCACAGACAACACCACCACAATGTTCTACATCAGGAAACAGGGGGGCACTCAATCGCCAGAGCTCCGCTCTCCAAGGAAGCGCAGGACTTGTGGCGTTGGGTCGTTGGACAAGGGATGTTCCTCGTTCCACTTCCACAGTCAAGAACACCTTCACAGACTCCCTCAGCAGGGAATTGCGCTCCTGCCACGAG
Source organism: Ambystoma mexicanum (assembly GCF_040938575.1). Taxonomy (NCBI): domain Eukaryota; kingdom Metazoa; phylum Chordata; class Amphibia; order Caudata; family Ambystomatidae; genus Ambystoma; species Ambystoma mexicanum. The sequence goes on along the minus strand of NC_090935.1, from coordinate 1,142,493,440 downwards.
TGGGAACTTCAGCAGGACCAGGTGGACCGCATCTTCGTTCATGTGTGGCAGGCCCCAGATCTATCTGTTTGCGACGGTGTTGAACTACAAATGCCAGACATTTGGCAGCGGATTCCACCAACCCTAGGAGCCCGGGGGGCACGTTCTCCTTCCCGTGGAAAGGCCTGTTTCTGTATGCGTTTCCTCCATTGCCTCTCCTGCTACGAGTCATCAACACACTCAGACCGTGCCAATGCAGGATGATACTCATCGCCCCGGCATAGCCGAGGCAGATTTGGTACACAGATCTTCTCAGCCTGTCAGGGTCACCTCCGGTCAAGCGGATCTTCTCAACAGAGGAGGCGCAATACTTCACCACGAGCCATGCCGCTGAACCTGGCGGCATGGCTCCTGCAGCCCTAGAGTTTGGAGGATATTAGTTGCCCGCAGACTGTAGAGTGGTCCACGCCAAAGCCAGGGTGTCGTCGACTTTGAAGTGCTACGGTCACAAGTGGAAGCGTTTCGGTGGTGCCGGTCTCAGAAGATTACCCCTCTGAGCATCACGGCCCCCCCAGATTCTTCCATACTTGCTATCCTTGGCCAAGGCCAGACTGGCGCATGCCTCTATAAAGTTACATCTGGCTGCTATCTCCTGCTACACCAGGTCTCCAGGAAGGTCTTCGCTTTGGTCTCATCAAGGAATTCCTCAAAAGACTGTTTCGATCTTTCCCGCCGATGAAGACTCGTGCCCCAGTGCGGGAACTCAATGTGGTGCTGACGAGGCTTATGGGGGGCCCCCTTTGTTCCTTTGCATCAGGCCCCTCTCAAGTTCCTCTCGTGGAAAACGGCTTTCCTTGTGGCCTTCACCTCTGCCAGGAAGCTAAGTGAGATCCAGGCCCTATCCTGCAAACAGCCATAGCTAACTTTCCACGAATCGAGGGTGGTGCTGCAGACGCACCCCTCTTTTATGCCAAAGGTTCAGTCAGAATTCCACCTCAACGAGCCTTTGGTGTTACCTGTTCTTATCCCAAAGTCTTTGTCACCAGCTGAAAGGGCCTTGCACTTGCTGGACGTTGCTTGTGCCCTGAAGTTCTACGTGACACGCACAGAGTTTTCAGAAGACATCTCAACTGTTCATGAACTTTGGTCCTGTGAACCATGGGAAGGCCTTGTCCAAGGCGTCCATTTCAAGGTGGCTCTCCGGCTGCATCATTCATTGTCATCGGTTGGCGAACCAACCGCTGCCCGGCCGTCCGAGGGCCCAGTCCAACAGAGCGTTTGCTGCGACTACGGCGTTCCTGTCTGGTGTGCCCCTGCTAGACATCTGCAGGGCAGCTACGTGGAGGTCTACACACATCTTCACGAAATTCTACTGCGTCGATAGGGATTCCAGGGAGGAGTCCAGATTCGTCCAAGCAGTGCTACGCAACCTGTTCGCTTGAGGTGAGTCTGTTCCAGAGGTAAGAATTGATTGCTTCTGTTGAGCCTTGCCACCTCCCGGGGTTGTGTAATGTTGTACTGCTATGTATTCGTTATTCATGAGCATGTGAATCTATGCCAAACCCCATGCTGGAGAAGGAACAAGTTACTTACCTGTAACTATTGTTCTCCAGCATGGTTTGGGCATGGATTCACATGCGTATCCTCCCTCCGTCCCCTCTGTGGCTTTTCTTGGTCATACTGCCACTTTACATGCTTACCAAATCTGAAGATGTCTGCCAGAGGAGGGGCTTAGCTAGAGGACTGCCTTGGATGGGGACAGTGTGACCCAGAGGACGGTTATTGGTTAAAGGAGAAATACAGTTTGTAAGAGAAAGTGAAACTGTTTTTCTTTTACTGAGAATTCCCAGCCTAACGACAGGGAATATTTTTGAGCATGTGAATCCATGCCAGACCCATGCTGGAGAACAATAGTTACAGGTAAGTAACTTGTTCCTTACACAGCATGAAAATGTTCTTACATTGACAGGCTTATATGATTTTCCAAAGCCAGCATGCCAATGTTTTTTGGCAATGGCAGTATGAAAATGTGTTTTACTGGGCAATGCTGCCATATGCTGTTGAGACAGGCCTCCGTTTTACACTGCCTCTAAAAATGTGTTGTAAAATTCTCCTGTGTACTGTTGATGATCTGACATCTATTGGAGTACCCTAAGACCATTACTATGACACCTTGCATCCTCACTCACTCGCCTACTACTCTTATACTCTCCTCGCACCCCTTCTATTTTTTCCCACCCTCATTCTCTCGCTTCACCAACATCACACTCTCACTTTCTCTCATCACGCACCCACTCTTTCTCCCCCCACCCTAACTCACTCACCCTCCAGGACTTACCTTGCAACTTGTTGGTGTACTTCTGTAAGCGTCCTAGTTCCCTCTGTTCCGGGCGAGAGGCTTTCATACCCCTGGCTCATAGCAGCACTGTAAAAGAGGTGGCTAATTCCTCGCAGGGGATTGACCTACTCCTAACAGCGCCTACGGATTGTGGAGGGTCAGGGACCCTTGCATGCTAATGGTTATGGATGGTGACCACGGGTGTGGCCCTAACTAAGTATGCCCTTAATCTTGACCGTTACTAAACGTCCATCCGCCATCCCCGCCTTGCTTGATTGCTTAATAACGTTGGAGTGCCTTCCTGGAGAGAATGTGTGCGTTTCGTAATGTGTAGCGTTACTGAGTGGTTGACTACATTCATATACTGTAGGCACATGCTGGAGTCAGCCTGGAAAACTGTACAGCGCACGGTGCTGAGCTCAGCCTCCCCTCGGGAACATTTCTGAAGTGGCTTTTTTACTGATGCCATTACTGCAGTAATAAACACGCGACTATGTAAATCTTGGCTCGGTGGTCGTTTGCCACGTCCATTTTACATTTTTATAAATTAACATTTTACAAATTACAAGTAGGAAAATGAAATTGCGGCTCTGCCTGGATAACTTCCTTATAAAGAAGGAGCTGCGAGGAGTTCTTGGGCTTGTAAACACCGGCCTCTTATTGCAGAGTCCCCTTCCTGGCAGGGATTCTCACTGAATTGTAAAAATGATTGCAATCAAACATAATAAGTGTTGACAGTTAACATGTCAGGGTCCAGTACGGGCCGCCGTGATTTAGTGCTCAACATATACCTCCTGCTCTGGGCTACCGGGGCATTCCGCTAATTACATCATAGATTCCCTATTGAGGAACACGGGCTGAATTAACACTGGAGCACTAATGTACCCTTTCACCATTATTGTTGAACAAGGCGCCGCAGCAGACGCTGGCAGTTAGTTACACAAACATTAGTATTAATGATTGCCCGTTTGGAATTGGTGACAAACTGCAGCTTGGCGGAATTCTGAGGATGAAACCAATCAGGAAGTTAATGAGGAGAGAAATTGCCACTGCAGCTTTCCCTTAATTACATCCAAGCCAGCCAGGCAAGCAGGCAGGCAGGCAGGGGGTGCTGTTGGTAGACCTGGATGCCTCGAAGGTTACGAAGGTCAGAGAGCCCTTTACTTGGGGGTTGTATCTACTGGCAGGTGTAGCCGGCACCATTTGGTTTATTTTGCTTGACTTCAGTATTGGATTTTTATGGCTGCATTGCAGCTTTATTTCTCAAGCAGCGCGGCAGTCGTTTGCGGCTTTTTGTTGATGATGCCCTGGTTTCTACTCTGGTTTCTTTGCAGAACAGTACATATTTTCCATTTTGCAATTTATAGGAGGGATGCGCCCCGTTGGCTTTTGAGGTAAGACACATATATTGCACTGATGTTTCTCAGTAGATTATTGATTGCTAGTGACATTACAGAAAGATGAAGATGGAATGGGCTATATTCATCGAGGGAGTTTTGTTTTTGTTTTAACACTAGAAAAGGGGATGTGTTATTGGAATGATGTGTATCTCTGTTCGTCTCGCTTCATGTTTGTGTGTGTGGGTACATATACATGTGCATACGCTTATTGTACATGTGTGTTTTTGAATTGGTGATTTCCTGTGGTTTTAAGGTTTTGAATCACAACCATAACAAGGCTTCACATGTAGTACTCCTACGTCCCGTCCCCTTACCGCCACACTGAACGGGCGTCCCTCGCTAGGGACAGGAAACAGAACCATTTTCACCAGAAACATGTCTATACCCCTTTAAATGCATGCATGCAGAGGCATGGCCCCAGGAACACGTGCTTCCTTGACTCTAGTGTCACACCTCAGTCCTCTTTTTCCCATCAACAGAAGTGTACCTACTTCATCAGAGCTGTGGTTGGGGCCCTATTTCTTCAAAATTCCACAGCCTTTTTTTTCTAGTTACCCCTGGGACCTGGTCCCAATTTACTAATAACGCTTTTTTTGTAGCAGTCTCACGGCCTCTGGCGCCTCACCCCTCCCCAGCGCATGTCGACCCAGGCAGGCTTTAGTCAGTGTCCTTCCTGCAGGGGACCCTTTCCCACGTCAGAACTGCATGCGCTCTGCCTGCGCTGCCTGGGAGAAGACCACGGCTGGGACAGCTGCTCGGCGTGCAACGCCCTTACTCCCCGGCCCCTTAAGAACCGGCTTGCCAGGTGAAGGGAGCTGTTCTCCAGGTCTTCCCCGGATCACATCAAGGAGTACGTCTGCAGGAAGACAAAGGCAAAGGTGAGGGTTCTCTTTAAAAAAGCACCCTGCATGAACGATTCCTTTCCCAGGAAACAGCCGTGCAGGAGGGGCCAGGAAGGCCCTGTTACCAGCTCGGGTACCAAGGCTCATCGAGCTACCGGCCTTGCGGCCGAGGGGTCCTATTACCCTACCAGTTCCATGGCTGAGGGGGCCTGTAGGCTCTGTCACTGGGAAATCTCCTGAGGGGCTCTGCCTTAGCACCGGGCCCAAGTCTGAGGGGGCGCCTGCAAGTGACAGCACTACCGGGCCGAGGGCATACAGCCTGCCAGGCAGGAACTTGAGGTGTGGAAAAAGCACAAACCTGCCTGTGGCAGTACTCAGGGGGAGGCGATGCCTAATACGACACCAGGCCTGTCGGGGCAGGACAAAATGGCGGCACAGCAAGACAAAATGGCGGAACATGAACCTGCGTGCCAGTTGGAAGGACGGCAAGGCACAGAGCCCGCTTCTAGTAGGCAATGGTCACCCCTCATGTCTCTTGGTGCATGGTATTCCCGCTTGCAGGGCAGGGATGCTACACAGAGCACTATGTACAGAGTGGACAGGGCGTGGCAAGGGAACCTCCATCCACGCCGACCATGGCCACGGCACAGGAGCATGCATCCCCCAACATGTTCTGTGACAAATTCCTCTGGCTTATGAGAGCCCCGCAGATGGGAACCATTCACATGGGCATCATAAAGGACATGCTTCCACTGGCTCCAGTGCCGCCACAGGCCCGAGTGCAGTGCCGGCAAGCCACCGCTACGGGTGCAGTGGAGTCTCCTCCTGCACCATTTCAGGTACCAGCCTAGCATAGGGGGGCTGCAGGCTATACTGGCCCCCCACCCTATTCCAAAATGTCTGACTTCACTGCCTGTGGAGCCGGCTGCTTCAGGCACTCCGGACAAGACGGACACTGAGGAGGAGAGCTCTGACACCTCATCATCGACCAGGCCCTTCAAAGACAGGTTGGCAGGACTGACAGCATATCTTGGCATTCCGCAGCTCCAAAAGGAACAGCCTGAGGGGGAGAGGGGGTATTTGCAGAGGCCCTCACAGTAAAATCGGCCTCCAGGTCAGGCATCCCATTTCAAAAGGATGTCGAAGCCCTAGCAAAAAAGGGTTGGACGAAACCTCACTCAACACAACCCACCCACAGGAGACTGGATGCAAAGTAATGGCAGGCTGAGGGGGATTCCCTGCTCCTGTCGGTGCATCCGCAGCCACATTCATCAGTAATAGCAGCAGCGTCCTTGTATGCAAAGCTCCAATACTCCACATCAACCTCACTTTCTTTGGGCAAGGAGGAAAAGGTGCTAGAAGCCTACAGGAAAAAGATTTTTTCAAATGCTGATCTGCACAACAGGCGAATGTAGACGCTATGTTAGCCTCCGCAAACCAGAGGCTATGGAGGGAGATGTTGGATTTCCTACCAGACATCCCTGTGCAAAAACAGACCTCATTCAAGGCGTGGCTGGCAGAGGCCAGATTAGTGGCGCAAGATATTCTGGAATCCACTGTAGGACATATCAACATGGCTGGCAGGGCAATCTGCGTAGCTACAGATAGGAGTAGCACAGCATGGCTTAGAGCCACAAAGTTCAACACAGATGTACAAGACCGTATCCTGGACCTGCCGTTTCAGGGGGGAGATCTCTTCCAATCATCCACAGACGAGGACCAAGACCAAAAGAAAAATAGTCCCCAAACAGCCAAATCACTGGCATTTCTGGCAAAGCCGGCGCCCAGGGCTTTTGGCAGAGCCAAACCAAGCCTGACAGGGGAAGGACCTTCGGCGAGTTCAGGAGCTTTCAGGATCGGAATGCAAGGCAACCTGACCGGTCCCCCAGCCATTACAAGCGCAAACAACAGTGCACTTCACACAAGGGCTTCTTTCAGTCCCCATACCAAGCACCATCCTCAGACCCTAAGAAGCAATGAAGGCCCCGTTAAGGTGCACAGTTCTCCAGTTAGGGGCAGGCTTGCTCTCCACACTCAGTCCTGACAGACTCTCTTTTCGGATCCCTGTATCCTTTCTGTGGTTTTGCACAGGTTTCTTCACCCAGTCCCTACGGAACCTCCTTCCTCTCCTCCCCTCCCTAAAATCATGACAGCAGCACTCCTCGCAGAGATCCGTTCACTAGTACAAAGTGCAGCGATGGAGTAAGTTCCCCCTGTCAATGGGGCTGGGGCTTCTACTCACTAATTTTCGTGATACAGAAATAGAACCAGGCTGGCCTGCAAGTGGTTTTTTGATCTCTCCTTCCTGAACCTATCCTTCCCCTTCCAAAAATTCAAGGTGGTTACGGCAGCGCTGATAGTGGAGTCTCTGTGTGTGGGAGACTGGGCGTGCTGCCTAGACCTGAAGGATGCATACTTACATGTCCCTATCTGGCAGCCCCACTGCTCGTTCCTGGACTACATTTCCAGTACAAGGTACTGCCGTTCGGGCTCAACTCAGCCCCACGTGTGTTCACAAGGTTGATGAATGCAGTAGCAGCCTTACTCTGGGCAACCCTCCAGACCATCGTTTTTCAGCCTGCCAAGCCATTACAGAAGGGGAAAAACCATATGCAAATCAGGCTTGGTCCTACCCCAAAAGGGGCAGTCCAGCCCGAACTGCTAGGTCACATCCCTTCTGCACGAGACCACAAGCATCCCCAGACATGTTTCGGCCTTGTTGGGCGTCATCAGTGAGGAGTAGCCTGGGTCTCTAGGCCCGGCAGACTCGGGACCCACGTCTGGGCATACCCGTCCCACTCGGGGTGACTTTAGCAAAACAGAAAGGTGATGGCTGGAAGGTTTTGAATTAATCATAACTACGGGCAAAGCTCTGGGCAACCCTCCAGACCATCGTTTTTCTACCTGCCAAGCCATTACAGAAGGTGAAAAACCATATGCAAATCAGGCTTGGTCCTACCCCAAAAGGGGCAGTCCAGCCCGAACTGCTAGGTCACATCCCTTCTGCACAAGACCACAAGCATCCCCAGACATGTTTCAGCCTTGTTGGGTGTCATCAGTGAGGAGTAGCTTGGGTCTCTAGGCCCGGCAGACTCGGGACCCACGTCTGGGCATACCCGTCCCACTCGGGGTGACTTTAGCAAAACAGAAAGGTGATGGCTAGAAGGTTTTGAATTAATCATAACCACGGGCAAAGCTCTGGGCAACCCAGACGTGGGTCCTCCCATCACTTTTTTGGTTTCAGTTATGGAGACACTACACAAGAAATCTCAACTGCAGCCCACACAAACCTTGGCCTCGAATTGATGTGGGACACCAAACAGAGGATTTTTCCCACAGACGAGAAGGTATCAGGCATCAAAGCGACTACGGGCCATTTCCTAAGCAGATCGAATACGTTGGCCTGGTGGCACTAACACCTGCTGGGGATTTTGGCATCATGTACCCTTGCGATTCCCTACACCAGGCTCAGGATGAGGCGGGCACAGGTGCACTTCATGGAACGAAATGACAGGCTCCCTGGACGCAGCAGCCTCGATCCCTGCGGACCCCATACCAGACCTATTATTGTGGAGACAAGATTCCAACGTAAAGGGGGGGCATACTTTTCAGGCAACCACCTCCGGAGTCTACTATCACTATGGAGGTATGTGGAGCCACTCTACACGCGCACAGTGTGCATGGCACATGGACGAAGGAGGAACAAAAAACCCACATCAATTTACTTGAACTGCAGGGCATCCAGATGGCCCTCTGGGCTTTCCTGCCTTTAATAAGCGCTCAGGTGATCTGCCTACAAACCGACAGCTCCACCTGCATGTTCTACATCAACAAGCAGGGGGGGAACCAGATCACCCCCTGTGGAGGCTCACCATAGAGATATGGGAGTGGGCCACGGGACACCACATATGGCTGTCAGTGATACATCTGCTGGGGGGAGTCAAACCTGGAGGCGGACAGGCTCAGCAGAAATGGGGTGGACAACTACGAGTGGAAGCTAGAGGATCAAGTCCTAGCGGACATCTTCAGGAGAGGGCCTACCCCACATAGACCTGTTTACCACGGAGCAGAACTGGAAATGTCAGCAGTACGCATCCTGGCAGGGTCAGGGGCAAGGCTCCCTCGGGGACGCCCTACACCTCCCTTGGAGTGGGATGAGATCATATGCATTTCCCCCAACGCAGCTCATTCACAAAGTTCTCAGCAAAGTCAGAGCGTCCCCCAACATGAGCCTGATTCTAATCGCCCCAAGGTGACTGGTGCAGCCCTGGTTCTCAGACCGCATATGGCTGGCGTTGCAGGGTCCAGTGAACCTACCGATTCACGATGGAAGTCTCCTCTCACAGCGGGCAGGGCGGTAGTTCACCCGGTTTACGAGAAACTAGCCATAGCGGCCTGGTTCCTGAGCAAGTAACAATGCAACATCTCTGTCTGTCACAAAACAACCTGGAAATAATTCAGAAAGCAAGAAGCGAGTCAACCACAAGGCAATACCAAATCAAATGGTCCAAATTTTGCCTCTGGGCAAAGGACAAAGGGAGGGCCAGATTTTGCCTCTGGGTAAAGGACAAAGGGATAGACCCTCTGGCGTGCAGGCTAGATCAGGTGCTATCGTTCTCAGCGCACTTGGCGTGTTCGGGGGTACAGGTGGAGACATGCCGGACCTACCTGGCCACCATTGGCGCTTACAGAAATTTTGACCACGACTCATTCTCTTCTTCCAACCCGGTAGTCAAAAGACATCTGACAAGGCTATTTCCTCCTACCAAATGACTGCATCCGGTGTAGGACCTCAATGTGGTGCTCGTGGCACTGGCGCATAGGCCCTTTGAGCCCATGGCATTGGTAGACATACAGCTGGTCACGATAAAAACAGCCCTGCTAGTGGGTCTTAACTCAGCTAGGAGAGTGAACGAAATTCAGGCCCCTGTGGCCACAGAACCGTATACCATGTTCCATTGAGACAAGGTGGTGCTTCGCTCCCATCCAGCATTTCTTCCGAAGGCGGTCTCCTCATTCCACTTAAATGAAGAAGTCGTGTTGCCAACCTTCTTCACTAACCCAAAAGATGAAGCAGAGAGAGTGTTGCACTGTCTGGATGTTGGAAGAGCCCTGAAATTCTATCTAGATAGGACCAAAGGGTTTCGCAAGACAGAGGTTTTAATCGTCACCTTCGGCGGCTCTGAGCCAGGGGACCAAGCTTCTAAGGCCTCCATCGCCAGGTGGATGGTCGCGGCCATTCCATAGGCCTATATGTCTCAGCAGAAGGAAGTCCCACAAAACATGCATGCTCATGCAGTTAGGGCCAAAGCGATGTCTGAGGTGTGGTGCCAGAGGGCGGAGTCAAGGGAGCATGTGCTCCTAGGGTCACACCCCTGAGCGCATACATTTAAAGGGGTATAGATCTTTTTCTGGTGAAAATGGTCCTGTTTCCCATCCCTAGCGAGGGACGCACGTGCAGTATGGAGGAAGGGGACTATGGACTAGGGAGTACGTTAGTCACTATGGTGAGTAACTTATAATTACTCTTACATCCCGTCCCCTTTCTTCCATACTGTATGGGCGTCCCATCCAAGGGACAGGAGACGGAACCTTTTTCACCAGAAAAAACCTTCTTCCGCTTTTAAATTTAGAGCCGCACGGGGGCGCAGCTCAGGGAGCATGCGCTGCCCTGACTCCGCCCTCCGGCGCCACACCCCAGTCCCCTTTTCTGCGCTGACGGGAACAGGCCGAATTCACCAGCGCTCCTGGATTTGGCTTCGGCCATGTAATTCCACGCACGGATACTTCTCTTTGTCTTTTTTGTCTTTTCTATCATTCAGGTACTCTGTCCTCAGGCATCACGCTCCTCCCCAGCGTATGTCGACTTCTACAGGGTTCAGCAGGTGTCCATCCTGCAACAGGCTCTTCCCAACATCAGACCCCCCACGCCCTCTGCCTACGTTACCTTGGCCCAGACCACTGTTGGCAATCATGTTCGGCGTGTGACTCGCTGTCCCCTAAGGCGCTGAAGAACAGACTAGCCAGGTGGAGGGAGCTCTTCCAGAAGTCGCCTACAGAGGATCTCAAGAATTTCGTGAAGCATCGTCCCAGGTCCAAGGTAGGGCCGATATTTTCCAGCGCACCCCATAAGGGAGACTCCTTCCCAGGGACTCTCCCACGTGGGAAGGACAGGCCAGGTCCTTTCACCGGCACGTGCACTGAGGCTGCTAAAGCTATTGGGCTGAGGGGTCCTCGGATCCTCCTGGACGCAGTGTCGAGGGACCGGAAGGTTCTTGTACCGGGCTTACACCCGAGGGGCTCCTCCCTTTTACCGGCGCAATGGCAGAGGGGCTACGCCCTAACACCAGCAATAATTGCGAGGGGACGGCTAAAGGTAGCTCTACCAACCCCCGGGTCGAGGGTGTCACACCTACCGGGCAGAGTAGGCCCGGTGATCCACAAGCAACAGTCTTGGACGAGCCCAGACCCAGCGGGCTGGACATAACGTCGCAGGGTCATGGCAGCCAGCTCGACAAAAAGGCTGCCGCGCCAAACAGAAACACCCGTCCGACACCATTTCACGAGTTCAGCGAAGAACGAGTGTCAAGGTGGGACTGGTCGCAACCAGGTACGTGGCCTACAGTCTACCCTTCATATGCACAGGGCAACTTTCCCAAGGGTCCATACGGATTGGGTATGCAGCCCCTCCAGCAGTCCCCTGCTACCCCGTCGGTACTTCCTATCATCTCTTCGGTCAGCGAGGAGGTTCTATTCGACAAATTCCTCAGCCTCATGAGGTCTCCGCAGATGGGGGCCATCATCAAGGACACAGTCAGGGAAGTCCTCCCCCCCCCCATGCTACCGGCACCACAGACGCCTCCATCGGGCTCGCTGACCCCTGTGCAGCTGCCTCCTCCGGCTCCACAGCCAACTCTGCAACCTCCGCTGCCTCCTCAGCTGCTGGCTGCGGTCTCTGTACCCCAGCCTCCGGCTCCATCTACCCCTCCGATCCGGACACGCCATCCCCAGCCAGGGCCTTCCACGAACGTCTTGCTGGCCTGGCGGAGTACCTGGGCTGCCCTCAGCCCGAGGTCGAACAGCCGGCAGAGGGGGTTCTGTCTGAAGTCCTCACTAGACGCTCCTCTGCCAACACGAGGATTCCACTGCAAACCGATGTAGTCTCCCTGGCCAAGAAGGGTTGGTTCAAGCCCCACTCAGTCCAGCCGGTCAACCGATGCCTGGACGTCAAGTACAGGCAGATGGAGGGGGACACACTCTTGCTCTCAACCCATCCTCAGCCACACTCCTCGGTGAACGCTGCGTCATCACTTTATTCCAAGCCTCAGTCGTCCTCAGCCTCCTCCTCTGCGGTGCTGCTAGGCAAGGAGAAGATGATCCTGGAGGTCTACGGCAAGAGGATCTTCTCCAACGCCTCCTTGCACCTGCGTCAGGCGAAGGCAGATGCCATGCTGGCTGCCGCCAACCAACGGTTATGGCGGGAAATCGGGAAATCGCAGACTTCCTCCCGGAACTCCCCTCCCAATGCCAATCATGCTTCATGGCGGGGCTGGCGGAGGCCAAGCTCGTGGCGCATGACCTCATGGAATCCATAGTAGCGCATATCGATACCTCGGGCAGTGCCATCTGCATTGCCACAGACATGAGGCGCATAGCCTGGCTCCAGGCGACAAAATTCAACCCGGACGTCCAGGAGCGCATCCTAGATCTACCGTTCGGGGGGGGGGGGCCTCTTCCACTCCTCTACGGATGAAGAGCTGGACAAAAAGAAGAACGGCTCACAAACGGCAAAATTCTTGTCCATTCTTACAAAGACCACACCCAATTCTTACACCCAATCTCAGCAGTGCTCAGAGAAGAGTTGTACATATGGAGGGTTCCGCGGCTTCCAGGAACGCAGATCCAGGCAGCCGGGACTGCTCGCCGTCTCAGAGCCGGTGCAAAAAGGGGGGGCTTTTTCCAGTCCCCTCCTCAGCCTCCGAGGGGAAAAAAGGCATGACACGCCCCTTCGGGAACACGTGTTTCCGGTGGGGGGCAGGCTTGCACATATCTGGCACCAGAATTTCGCGGACCCCTGGATTCTCTCCGGAGTATCCACGGTGTACCGCCTACCCATCCCAGCCTCTCCTACCTCCTTCCCTCCACTCCCACAGGTTGGGACAGCAACTCTTTTGGCGGAGATCCGGTCGCTCGTAGAGAGCCAGGGAGTGGAGGAAATTCCAGCTTCCCAGCAAGGCTTTGGCTTCTACGCCAGGATTTTCGCCATTCAGAAGAAGAACCAGGCAGGCCTGAGAATTGTGTTGGACCTTTCCACCCTCAACCTCTCCTTACCCCTGCAAAAATTCAAGTTGGTTACGCCAGCTTTTATAGCCGAGACATTGGACAAGGGAGACTGGATGCGCTCACTAGACCTGAAGGACGCGTACATACACGTCCCAATTTGGCAGCCCCATCGTTCTTTCCGACGGTTCACAATCATGGGCTACCACTTCCAATACAAGGTCCTTCCGTTTGGCCTCAACTCGGGCCCCAGGGTCTTTACCAGGCTCATGAACGCTATAGCGGCCCTCCACAGAGTGCAGGGCCTCCACATCTACCCATACCTCGACGACTGGCTCATCAGGGCTACATCACCGGAGGCAGTTCACCACTCGTCCCATGCCCTTATGAGCACGCTGCACGACCTGGGCTTCTCGCTCAAACTCAAGAAGTCACAGCTTCTCCCTACACAGACTCTGACATTCCTGGGACTCATTTTGGACACATGCTCCGAGAGGGTTTTCCCCTCGGAAGACAAGATCTCGCCATCAAGAGGGCCACCGCCTACTTCCTCAGCAGAGAAGTGACCTCGGCATGGTGGTACCAACATCTCCTGGGTCTACTAGCGGCGGTTCTGTTAGCCGTCCCGCATATGAGACTAAGGATGAGAAGGATTCAGCTGCACTTTGTGGCCTCATGGAATCAGGAGCGGGGCTCGCAATCAGAGATGATCAACGTTCCTCCGTCTCTCCACCCGGACCTAACTTGGTGGTCCATGGACTGCAACCTACGGACGGGCAAGCCCTTTCGTCCGCCCTCTCTGCAGGCCACCATCACCACAGACTCGTCACTCGAGGGCTGGGGAGCCACCCTGGAGGATATCTCGGTCCACGGCACCTGGACTCGACAGGAGCAGGAATACCACATCAATTGGTTGGAGCTGAACGCCATTTGGCTAGCGCTCGGAGCATTCCTCCCACTGCTCAAGGGCAAGGTTGTCCTCATCCAAACAAACAACTCGACCAGCATGTACTACGTCAACAAGCGGGGAGGCACCAGATCCCCTCCTCTGTGCAGACTGGCAATCAGCATGTGGGAATGGGTCTTGGAAAACGACATTTACCTCTCAGCAGTCCACCTCCTGGGGGAATCCAACCTGGAGGCGGACAGGCTCAGCAGGCTGGGGGCGGACAATTACGAGTGGCAGCTAAACGACCTTGATTCTCAGCAGATCTTCAACAGGTGGGGTCACCCCCACGTGGATCTCTTTGCCACCTGGCACAACAAGAAGTGCCCCCAGTTCGCATCCTGGCAGGGGCAGGGCCCCGGGTCTCTGGGCGAAGCAATTCACCTACAGTGGACCAGCATAAAAGCCTACGCCTTTCCGCCCACTCCTCTGATACACAGAGTAATCTGCAAGATCAAGGAGTCTCACCGACTCATCATTCTGATAGATCCATGGTGGCCGGCCAGGCCATGGTTTTTGGAGCTCCTCAGCCTCTCTGAGGTTCCACCTATACACCTTCCGACGGGGCCAGCACATCTTCTGGCACAGCAGGGGGGCGGAATCATCCTCCCCGCGCCAGGGAAACTAGCCCTCACAGCATGGTTCCTCAGCAGGTAATGCTTCGGCACCTTAGCCTCTCACAGGCCCATTTGGAGATCATACAGGGCCCCAGGAGCAAAGCCACCAGGGCCCAGTACAAGAGCAAATGGACCAGGTTCTGCCACTGGGCAGACTCCAAGAGAATTGAACCCTTGGCCTGCAATTTGGATGATGTGCTCTCCTTTTCGCACACCTCGCTCATTCTGGAGTACAGGTGGACACCTGCCGTACATACCTTGCTGCCATTGGGGCTTACAGGAACTCGGAGGAGGGCATTTTCTCCTCCTCCAACCCTATTGTCAAGAAATATCTGATGGGTCTCGCTAGGCTCTACCCACCCGTCAAGAGACCGCACCCTGTGTGGGACCTTAAAATAGTCTTGGGTGCCCTTGCGCACAAACCGTTCGAGCCAATGGCATCCGCGGACATTAGGGTGGTCACCATCAAGACGGCCTTACTAGTCGGTCTTACCTCGGCTCGCAGAGTCAGCGAGATTTAGGCGCTGGTCGCCTCTGAACCTTATACCACCTTTCACAAGGACAAGGTAGTCATGCGGACGCACCCAGCATTTCTGCCCAGGGTTCCATCGGCATTTCGTTTGAACGAGGAAATAGTCCTTCCTACGTTCTTTCCCGATCCCAAGGATGAAGCACAGAGCGTGCTGCACTGCATGGATGTCAGGCGTGCCCTAAAATTCTACTTGGGCAGGACCAAGGGCTTCCGCAAGTTGGACACCCTGTTCATCACGTTCGGCGGCTTGAGGCCAGGCTATCAGGCCTCGAAGGCTTCCATATCCCGCTGGGTGGTCTCTGCCATCAAAGAAGCATATGAGGGGCAGCACAAGCCGCTCCCGGCCAACATGTATGCCCACGCAGTCAGGGCCAAGGCAACGGCCATTGCATTTCAACGCCATGTCCCTTGGCAAGTCATAATCCGGGCGGCCACTTGGGCCTCTCCCTCGGCTTTCTGCAAGCACTACTGTTTGGATACTGGCTCTAGATTTGATGCTGCTTTCTGACAGGCGGTTCTCAGGAACCTGTTCTCTTAATGAGGGTCCCCTCTCCACCCTGGGGCTACAATGAGTTGTAATCGCCCATACAGTATGGAGGAAAGGGGGCGGGATGTAAGAGTAATTATAAGTCACTCACCGTAGTGACTAACATACTCTTAGTCCATAGTCCCCTTTCCTCTATACGTCCCACCACCCTCCCCCCTAATAATACTGGTGTCATTAGTCAATGTTAAATCTATTGTCGATTCGTTAATGGGGGCTGAGGTGTGGCGCCGAGGGCGGAGTCAGGGTAGTGCATGCTCCCTGTGCCGCTCCCCCGCGTGCCTCTAAATTTTATGGGGAAGAAGGTTTTTTGGGTGAAAAAGGTTCCATCTCCTGTCCCTTGGAAGGGAGACCCATGCAGTATGGAGGAAAGGGGACTATGGACTAAGAGTATGTTAGTCACTACGGTGAGTAACTTATAATTATTTACCCTTATAATAGGAAAGGTAAATAAAAAAATAAATAGCAGCCTCAACTTTCACCAGTGGACAGTGTGGGTATTGTTTGTAGTACTTGTACCCAGGCATTGTAGCAAGTGTGTAAAGGGTATTTGCATCCCGGACCTCGCCCTGTGCGTACAGAGGTAGCAAAAAGTATCCTACTTCAGACAGTCACAGGCCATGCATGGGGAGAAGTACTTGTCAAGAATGCTGTCCAATACCAAACATCAGGCTGATCCCCTGTGTACTGCTTGCATAGTATAGCTCTAAGAGGCCTTCAATCCACTAGAACGACATGTGAAGAGTTGAGCTCCACCGGTGTGGGAAGTGAAGAACCTTCTCTGCCTACTCCCAAAGACTCTGGAACCTCCTCCCAGTCAACATCAGACTCAACCCTCGCTTTCACAGTTCAGGAAGGAGCTCAAGACCCTCCTTTTCAAGAAATGGCTCCTCTCTAACACCTAGGTCCGCAGATTCAACACCCCACCCTCTCTGAGACTGCCTTTTGGTATTCGGTATACTGAATAGGGGCACTCTGACCCGACATGGCCACAGACGACATGACAGCTGACCATGTCCTTCGGGAGCCTCAAGTAGTGGCATGCGCCCCGGCATAGATCCCGTGACCACGGGACATGGCTGCAGGTTACACAAAATGTGCCTGATTACCTGGTCAACGTTCATCATCACAAAATGCCTGAAAATCAATGAAAATATGTCGCTTAAGGGACGTTTTTGGTTCTAAACCAAGATCAGACAGTAATCTGCATTCATAAAGAACGTTTTAAAAATTCCACAGCAAATAAATTATAAGTTTCTCACCGTAGTGACTAACGTACTCTTAGGGCCTCATTACGACCCAGGCGTTAAACCATGGCGCTGTTAGCGCCATGGTTGATGCCGGATTCCGCCATGGTGAATGGCGGAATTACCGCCCCATTCCAAGGTTGACGGGGCGGTAATTCCCCATTCACCATTGGCCTTTCCCCATTCCAATTTTTGCCCCATAGGGATCAATGGGAATGGGGAAGGCAGTAATTACGGTACCGCAAATTGAGGTACCGTAATTACCTCCAAGGTCCCTTTTGCGGGTCCCTTCCTTGACTTGCCAAGGGACATGGCGTTGGAATGCAATGGCCGTTGCCTTGGCCCTGACTGCGTGGGCATGCATGTTGGCCGGTAGCGGCTTGTGCTGACCCTCATACGCTTCTTTGATGGCAGAGACCATCTAGCGGGTTATGGAATCCTTCGAGGCCTGATCGCCTGGCCTCGAGCCGCTGAACATGATGAACAGGGCGTCCGACTTGGGAAAGCCCCTGGTCCTGTCCATGTAGAATTTTAGACCACGCCTGACATCCAGACAGTGTAGCACTCTCTGTTCTTCGTCCTTGGGATCCAGAAAGAACGTAGGAAGGACTATTTCCTTGTTCAAGTGAAATGCCGATGGAACCTTGGGCAGAAATGCCGGGCGCGTCGACATGATACCTTGTCCTTGTGAAAGGTAGTATAAGGTTCAGAGGCGACCAGCACCTGAATCTTGCTGACTCTGCAAGCCAAGGTAAGACCGACAAGTAAGGCCGTCTTGATGGTGACCAGCCTAATGTCTGTTAGGAAATATTTCATATGTGTATGTCATTTTCCCTTCATGTGTCAACCCCCAAACATTTTGCTGCTGTTTAGACACCATTGACCAGCTGCACTCCTCTGGACTTTCGCTCACTTTTTATGGGGAAACTGACATGCCCTTAAGACAGTCAGTACTGGGAGACTTTGTTTCCCTGAGTCCTTTTCTCATGTTGCAACTTTGGTGCAACATGTAACAATTGTGCAATGTATCTTACCATACAGCGCACTTGGGTCTATAGTCATTTCCAAAGGCCCTAGATACTCTCGCTGGACTTTTTACAGGACTGGTGGCAGCTATCATTTCGCATTATTTTTAACCCTTTCCTGCCATGTTAACGGCGTTAACCGCGTTTGGCACAAACAGGTGGCCTGGCCCAAAAACGGCCATGCCACGAGCTTCTTTGTCCTGTCCTTTGGCCATTTTGCCCCTTCACCTTCCCCACGTCGAGTCGACCCGGGCCAGTCCTTATTTGGTCATGCACTTTCCCGCGAATCCCAATGCTTTAGTGGGCTTCTGCATGCCTGGTGTGTGTGCCTCAAGGATGTGGGCTGGGATGTCTGGTCCCAATACACATCCTGGGTGCCAGAGTCTGGAGTGTCCTGAATGCCGGAGACCACTGTGGTCCGTGATTGTTCCACGTATGGAGTGTGTGTTTGTGAGCAGATCTCCCATTGGGTCCTCTCCGTTTTGGCGCAAAGGGAACTTTGGATAAGAGGAGACTGGAAACACCACTACCATGTCGATCTCCTGAGTTCTCACTGAACAAAGGATAAGATCCAAGTATCCTGCAGCAACTACGAAGTCGAGGAACCGCTGGTGACTCGCTGGAAGGTTTGGCACTCTGAGCCCGCTGTTGTCCTGTGGGACCCCTCTGCATCTGGTCATCCTAGAAGGTCTGCGAAGGCGCTTCGACCCATTGGAATAGTGGGACCAACGATTCTCGGCACCTTCACCAAAACCTGCAAGTAAGCTTTCTCGGAAGTGTCCCTGGGCCAACCAGTGGGCTGACCAGCTTACGCAGGACCTTTGCTCTGTCTCTGCCGTCGTTTTGAGGAGGCCCTCGAAACTTGGTATCCTGCTGGCTCTGTGTCCACGGGCACCCTCACAATGAATTTCGTACACTTGGCATTCCCAGGTCTGAAGTGAGACGAGTGCGCCCGGACCGGAGTAAACACGGTTACCGTGTTAACCTGCTGCGGCAACGTCCTTTGCAAGTCTGCTGCATTTGTGACCCCCTTGCCCCTGAAGCCTGCTGCAGTGAAACTGGGGTGATTCATCCACCCAGAGCGGAGATATTGGCACTGTCCCGTTTGGGAATCCTCGCTGGATCTCATAAACTAAAAGGTGCCGAGATGTTCTTTTTGCTGCATTCGAACCTGCAACCGAATTGGACTAACCTGCCGAAGTTTGGGTCTCCTTGCATCAGGGACCAGTGAGTAATCAATACCCCAACCGGTGGACCATAGCGCAAGAGCCCATTTTTACACACAAGTGGCCCCTGGGGGCCCCTCTCCTGTCCACTGCTATTGTGAAATAGCGACTCCATCCCGAACTCTTGAAATGCCTCTGCCTTCAAGTGGAGGTCCTTCTTGAATAGTGGGAACTTATTCTTCATCGCCTTGTCCACCTTCCCGAGCTGCTAGAGACCCCTGAAGCGACTCCCTTTTGCCCATTGGAACAACCGCGTGCGTTTGCATACATGTACTATTGAGCACAAGGCTCCCCTTATCTTAGGGCTTGTACTGCCTCTTAGTTAGGTGAATAATTGATGTTGAACTGGGCCTAAAGATTAACTGCACTGCCTGTTTCCTTCCCATCTAGGTTGTCGACATATTTCGTGCAGTCACCCCTTTAAGAACCCTCTGGTCTTGCATATATATTGTATTGAGTGTGATGTATTGGTTTACTTAGTGTTACTGTGATTCTTTACTATGGTCTATGTTACAAAGGCCTTGTAATAAATGTGTCTATGGGCCTCATTACACGGATGGCGGTGAACCATGGCGCTATTAGCGCGATGGTTCATGCCGGTAAAATACAGGCACCGCCTTGGTGGAAAGGGGAATTACTTCCCTATTCCAAGGTTGGCGGGGCGGTAATTCCCCCTTTCACCATTGCCCTTCCCCATTCCAATTTTTGCCCCCTAGGGCTTTATGGGAATGGGGAAGGCGCTAATTACGGTACTGCAAATTGCGGTACCGTAATTAGCTCCCTGGTCAATTTGCGGGTTGGTTTTTACTGCCTGCAAAAAGCAGGCGTTAAATTCCCCAACCCGCAAAGGGACCTCGTAGTAAGGTGGTAAGGATTTACCAGTACCAGTAAAATACCGGTACCGGTAAACCCTTACCGCCATCCGTGTAATGAGGCCCTATATGTTTAATATAACACCGGTCTGGAGTAATTTGTAAGTGTCCTTGCTCTGTGTGCTCATTGAGGTCCTTCAGTCACCCTCACCTCACCCCTCCAGAGACTTAGGGCCTCATTACACGGACGGCGGAGAACCATGGCGCTATTAGCGCCATGGTTCATGATGGTAAAATTACCGCCCCATTCCAAGGTTGGCGGGGCGGTAATACCTCCTTCCACCATTGCCCTTCCCCATTCCCATTTTTGGCCCATAGGGCTCAGTGGGAATGGGGAAGGCGCTAATTACGGTACTGCAAATTGCGGTACCGTAATTAGCTCCCTGGGTCCCTTTGCGGTTTGCTTTTTAACGCCTGCAAAAAGCAGGCGTTAAATCCCCCAACCCGCAAAGGTACCTCGTAGTAAGGCGGTAAGGATTTACCGGTACCGGTATTTTACCGGTACCGCTAAATCCTTACCGCCATCCGTGTAATGAGGCCCTTAGTCTTGACCGCCTGCCATAGCTACCCTGATTGGTCTGGCTTGTCCAGAGGTTACCCTGTTCCAAGAAACTAGGTTGGCCTTCTGGACCTCTGCCCCTGGTCAAAAACCCTTTTTAATAATGTCCGCGGATGCCATTGGCTCGAATGGTTTGTGAGCCAGGGCGCCCAAGACTATATTAAGGTCCCACACCGGGTGCGGTCTCTTGATGGGCAGGTCGAGCCTAGCGAGACCCGTCAGATGTTTCTTGACAATAGGGTTGGAGGAGGAGAAAATGCCCTCCTTCGAGTTCCTGTAAGCCCCAATGGCTGCAAGGTACGTACGGCAGGTGTCGACCTGTACTCCCGAAGGCGCGAGGTGCGCCGAAAAGGAGAGCATGTCGTCCAAATTGCAGGCCAAGGGGTCCATTCCCTTGGAGTCTGCCCAGTGGCAGAACCTGGTCCATTTGCTCTTGTACTGGGCCCTGGTGGCTTTGCTCCTGGCGCCCTATATGTACTCCAGATTGGCTTGTGAGAGGCTAAGGTGCCGAAGCGTTACCTGCTCAGGTACCACGCTGTGAGGGCTAGTTTCCCTTGAGCGGGTTGGATGATTCTGCCCCCCTGCTCTGACAGAAGATGTGCTGGGCCCGTTGGAAGGTGTATAAGTGGCACCTCTGGGAGGCCGAGGAGCTCCGAAAACCATGACCTGGCCAGCCGTCATGGAGCTATCAGAATGATGAGGAGTCAGTGATACTCCTTGAGCTTCCAGATTACTCTGTGTATCAGAGGAGTGGGCGGAAAGGCGTAGGCTTTCATGTCGGTCCACTGTAGGTGAAATGCGTCTCCCAGAGAGCCAGGGCCCTGCCCTTGCCAGGATGCGGACTGGGGGCACTTCTTGTTGTGCCAGGTGGCAAAGAGATCCACGTGGGGGTGACCCCACCTGTTGAAGGTCTCCTGAGTAACAAGGTTGTTTAGCTGCCACTCGTAATTGCCCGCTCCCAGCCTGCTGAGCCTGTCTGCCTCCAGGTTGGATTCCCCCGGGAGGTAGGCTGCCGAGAGGTAAATGTAATTTTCCAAGGCCCATTCCCACATGCTGATCATCAGTCTGCACTGAGGAGGGGATCTGGTGCCTCCCTGCTTGTTGACGTAGTACATGCTGGTCGAGTTGTCAGTTTGGATGAGGACAACCTTGCCCTTGAGCGTGGGAGGAATGCTCTGAGCGCTAGCCAAATGGCATTCAGCTCCAACCAATTGATGTGGTATTCCTGCTCCTGTCAAGTCCATGTGCCATGGACCGAGAGATCCTCCAGGGTGGCTCCCCATCCCTCGAGGAGTCTGTGGTGATGGTGGCCTGCAGAGAGGGCGGCCGAAAGGGCTTGCCCCTCCGTAGGTTGCAGTCCATGGACCACCAAGTTTGGCCCGGGTGGAGAGATGAAGGAACGTTGATCATCTCTGATTGCGAGCCCCGCTCCTGATTCCATGAGGCTGCGAAGTGCAGCTGAATCCTTCTCATCCTTGGTCTCATATGCGGGACGGTTAACAGAATCGCGGCTAGTAGACTCAGGAGATCTTGTCTTCTGATGGGAAATCCCCTTGGAGCATGTGTCCCAAATGAGTCCCAGGAATATTAGAGTCTGCATAGGGAGCAGCTGTGACTTCTTGAGGTTGAGCGAGAAGCCCAGGTCGTGTAGTGTGTTCATAAGGTCATGGGACGAGTGGTGAACCGCCTCTGGCGATGTAGCCCTGACAAGCCAATCGTCGACGTATGGGTAGATGTGGAGGACCTGCACTCTGAGGAGGGCCGCTACAGCGTTCATGAGCCTGGTAAAGACCCTGGGGGCTGAGTTGAGGCCAAACTGAAGGACTTTGTATTATATTGTAAGTGGTAGCCCATGATTGTGAAACGTAGGAAAGAACGATGGGGCTGCCAAATTGGGACGTGTAAGTACGCGTCCTTCAGGTCTAGGGAGCACATCCAGTCTCCCTTGTCCAATGTCTCGGCTATAAAAGCTGGCGTAACCATATTGAATTTTTGCAGGGGTAAGCAGAGGTTGAGGGTGGAAAGGTCCAGCACAACTCTCAGGCCTGCCTGGTTCTTCTTCTGAATGGCGAAAATCCTGGAGTAGAAGCCAAAGCATCGCTGGAAGGCTGGAACTTCCTCCACTGCCTGGCTCTCTACGAGCGACTGGATCTCCGCCAAAAGAGTTGCTGTCCCAACCTGTGGGAGTGGAGGGGAGGAGGGAGGAGAGGCTGGGATGGGTAGGCGGTACTCCATGGATACTACAGAGAGGATCCAGGGGTCCATGAAATTCTGGCGCCAGAAATGTGCATGTAGAGCAAGCCTGGCCCCCACCCGAGGCACGTGGACCCGAAGTGGCGTGTCATGCCTTCTTTCCCTCGGAGGCCGAGGCTGAGAAGGGGGACTGGAAAAAGCCCTTAGCCCCCCCCCCCCCCCCCAATACCCCACTTTTTGTTGTTTGCGCCGGCCCTGAGATGGCAAGAGGTCCAGCTGCCTGGATCTGCGTTCCTGGAAGCTGTGGAACCCTCCATATGTACGACACTTCTCTGAGCGCTGCTGAGATTGGGGGTAAGATTTGGGTGTGGTCTTTGTAAGAATGGACAAGGACGTTTGCGAGCTGTTCTTCTTTTTGTCCAGCTCTTTGTCCGGAGAGGAGTGCAAGACCCCCCCCCCCCCTCCCCCCCCGAACGATAGATCTAGTATGCGCTCCTGGATGTCCGGGTTGAATTTCGTTGCCCGGAGCCAGGCTGTGCGCCTCATGTATGTGGCAATGCTGATGGCACAGCCCGTGGTATCAATATGCGTTACTGTGGATTCCATGAGGTCATGCGCCACGAGCTTGGCCTCCGGTAGCCCCGCCTTGAAGAGTGATTGGCATAGGGAGGGGATTTCCGGGAAGAAGTCGGCGATTTCCCGCCATAACCGTTGGTTGGCGGCAGCCCGCCTGGCCTCTGCATTGGCCTGACACAGGTGCAAGGAGGCGTTGGAGTAGATCGTCTAGTCCTTATGACTCCAAGATCTTCTCCTCCTTGCCTAGCAGCGCCGTAGAGGAGGAGGCTGAGGATGACTGAGGCTTGGAATAAAGTGATGCCGCAGCGATCACTGAGGAGTGTGTCCCCCTCCATCTAGCTGTACTTGGCGTCCAGGCATCGGTTGACTGGCTGGACTGAGTGGGGCTTGAGCCAACCCTTCTTGGCCAGGGAGACTACATCGGTTTGCAGTGGAATCCCTGCGTTGGCAGAGGGGTGTCTAGTGAGGACTTCAGCCAGAACCCTCTCTGCCGGCTGTTCGACCTCGGGCTGAGGGAGGCCCAGATACTCCGCCAGGCCAGCAAAACGTTTGTGGAATGCCCTGGCTGAGGATGGCGTGTCCGGATCCTCCTCCCCGTCTGTGTCTTGTGATATGGAGGATCTTGTGGAGGAGGAGGGGTAGATGGAGCTGGAGCCTGGGGTACAAAGACCGCAGCCAGAGGCTGAGGAGGCGGCGGAGGTTGCAGAGTTGACTGTGGAGCCGGAGGAGGCGGCTGCACCGGGGTCAGCGAGCCCGATGGAGGCGTCTGTTGTGCCAGTAGCATGGGGGGGGGCTTCCCTGACTGCATCCTTGATGATGGCCCCCATCTGCAGAGACCTCATGAGGCCGAGGAATTTGTCGAAGAGAACCTCCTCGCTGCCCGAAGAGGTGGGAGGGGGTACCGACAGGGTAGCGGGGGACTGCTGGAGGCGCTGCGTACCCAATCCGTATGGACGCATGGGAAGGTTGCCCTGTGCATATGAAGGGTAGACTGTAGGCAGCATAACTGGTTGCGACCAGTCCCACCTTGACACTCTTTATTTGCCGAACTCGTGGAATGGCGTCGGACGGGTGTTCCTGTTTGGCGTGGCGGCCATGTTGTCGAGCTGCCTGCCACATGCCTGCGACTTGATGTCCATCCCGCTGGGTCCAGCCTCGTCCAAGACTCTCGTGTGTGGATGACAGGTATCTGCGCACAAAAGGGGACTGAGGTGTGGTGCTGGAGGGAGGGGTCAGGGCAGCGCATTCTCCCTGGGCGGCGCCCCCACGCACCTCTAATTTTAAAGGGGAAGAAGGTTTTTTCAGGTGAAAAAGGTTCAGTTTCCTCTCCCTTGGAAGGGACGCCCATACGGTACGGAGGAAAGCGGACGCGACGTAAAAGTATGATGTTTACATGATTCATTTACTAACTGTAGTTCATGTTTTACACCAATATCAGGTGCCACGCACATCGCAGGACATTCCCTAAATGCAATTCCCTAAATGCAATATTCAGCTGCTTCAGTCTGATCTCCACACACCCCCCGACCACTGATCTGGACGGACCACGCAACCATCTTCTTCTCCTTATCGACTGCAATCCCTCCTCACCGCTTGATTAACTCTGGACCTTCCACCTGCTTCCCACTGTGGAACAAGGTCATCGTAACTCTCAACTTGGTTGACTCCCTGCTTGCCTCTCTTCTCAATCTCCCTCTCCAAGGAGGTATGACTTCCATCGCCAACTTTGATGTATGGCTCTCCAATGCCCTTAGACCACTCACCCCCTCCAGATCCTCCTCGCACAAACAAGCCCCTCCCCTAGATGGTTCACCCCTTCCTCAAATCCCACAAAACACTTAACCACACCCTGGAATTCAAATGATGGACCGCTCCATCTCCCCAGAACAGAGCTGCTTAATGCGGTCAGATCAAAGCCGACAAGGCAGAAACCCTGAAGGCAAAATAAATTCTTCTACTGGAATAGAGTCTCAAACGCCTGTAACACCAGCAGTGAACTCCACAAGATCATCTCAGAATTCAAAGCCCCTCTCTGAACTCCCAAGCACTCTGTGATGCACTCTTGGACCACTTCCACAACATTCTTGTGGAAAGAAAGTGCACCTTCTGTGCGAAACTAGCAGTGCTGGCGCCCCAATTGCCTGCACCCTCGCCTGACCCACTTACCCTCCCCCGACCTACTCCTTCTTCTCCCCATCTCTCAACCCCGAATTCCTGAAGCTTCTTGCTAACAGCCACCCGTCCAGATCCCCGGGAGACCCATGCCATCATTAAAGATATCTTTTCCTCAACCTCTGAAGGCAGCATCGCACGATCTATCATGAACTCTTCCCTCACCTCAGGCATATTCCCAGTAGCGTTCAAGATATCACACATCAAACCCCTGCTCAAAACTCCCTCCCTTAAACCCCTCCTTCCAGCCAATTACAGACCTTTCTCTAACAACCGCTTCATAGCCAAACCTTTTATCTGAACGGCCTACTACCAGCCTTGCCTCTTCACTGAATCCAACCTCCTCCTCGACCCTGCCCAGTCCGGCTTCAGACCCCTTTGAGGAACTGAATTGACCCTAGTCTCCATCTGGGATAAACTCAAAAGAACTGCAAACTCAGAAGGCTGTGCCATACTTATCTTCCCCAACCTCTCAGCGGCCTTTGACCTTATCGACCACCGAATACTTAGACAGACTCCCTCTGCCCTGTCACCAGCGGGATACCACAGGGCGCCTCCCTGTCCCCCCTGCTCTTCAACCTCTACCTGAGCCCCCTCCTTGCGTTAATTCGCTCACATGGCCTAACCTGCTACAACTATGCAGACGACTCCTAGATCATCTTCAAGATACCTAAGACCTCTTACATCCCCCATCCCAACCTCGCCACGTGCTTCATGCCTCTCAGAAATCGACCACTAGGTGATGGCTAACCACCTCCTTCTCAACTCCTCCTGCTGCATCCAACTTAGTAAAGAACCTGGGATGTACCATGGACGCAGATCTGACACATTCTCACAACACTTCAACTCTGTGTATAAATCCTGCTATCTAAACCTACTCTTCTCAGATGCATCTTCCCTTTCCTACCCTACCCTCACAGGGTCACAGCAGTCATGACTATCGTCCTCTCCTGCTTAGACTACGCTAACTCCCATTTAGATGGGTTCCCCTCCATATCAACTTAGAAAGTTTAAACGGGTCCAAAACACTGCAGCTAGGCTCCTCCTAGCCCTTGGCCCCAGAGAGCACAGCACACCCGCTCTCTGTCTCCTCCGCCGACTCCTTGTCGGGCGACAGTCCGCTTTCAAAGCCATGTGCATCACCCAAAGTGCCCTGCACAAGACAGGCCCAAGATGCCTTCAACACAAGCTCACCTCTCACCAATCCAATAGAAACCTGTGATCAGGCACTGCACTCCTCCTTGTCGTGTCATCCCTCCCTTCAAATCGACACGAATAAGGGGATCCTCCTTCTCCGTCCAAGCTCCCACAGTGCGGAACGCAATTGCCCTTAGTATCAGCCGCTTAGAGGATCACCTTGACTTCCGGAAGGCCCTCAAGAGCTGGATCTCTCTCCCCCAGCAGTCCCCACATCCTGATGAATCAATTCTGCACTTCGGGTTATTTAAAGCCCCAGTCAGATAGGCAGAGGCAGAAATGAAACTCTCCTAGAATGTACTGAGAGACAGAGGGGAATAAACCCCAGCATAACACAGGACAGTATCTGCGACATGTCCAAAAAACCAAGAAACCAGCCAGGACACAAGAGTATGTATCACATTCCATGTCACTCATCTGCAATCATACACTATTTGAAGGCACATCGCACTACACCTCTGCCATTAGAAAGCTGCTACATCCCATGACGAAAATTCTGTCTAGCTGTACACATAATCTGTCTCCTGCACTCGCGTACTTTCCCAACAACCTCACAGCACCCATCCCCAAGCCAGCTCGACATGGTTGCTAGCAGGGACTTTGCCTCCCCCACCTACCTTCGTATTGGCTAAAATGCACACGCGCATTCTAAACTACTCTGACAAATCTCCCATACCTTAGACTTCTGTCCCCCAAAGGAGTTCACCTACAGCGCTGCTCCTGGGCATGTTAATCCCTATGATTCCTGCCCATCCCCCCAAAACACCTTGTCATGGTAACTCTGTGATCTCGCTCTCACCAAGCCTTACCATGGAACTTTGCACTGAAAGTGCCTGCCAGTATTTTTTCAAAGCAGTCTTCTCAGAGTTAATGAATGAATTGGAGCTGTAAACCTGCTACTGGTGTAATAAAAAGGTCTGAAGCAGGTCTACCTTCAGGCACTTGATTTATAAGCACTATGCATGTACTTCAGTGAAGTCCTGTCAAAAACATACCTTGGCAAAGCCAACAGTTTTGGCTTATGTATTAGGGATTTGCAGGGCACTGCTATTAGTTGCCCAGGTACTCGCACCATTTTGCACATGCTACCATCAATGGCCAGTTAATACCACAGCTGCAGTTTCTGGTATGTGCCTTTCCCATGCCTACACAAGAGCCCAAACTGTTGCCATTGCCAATGCTTGCTAAAAAGCCTCACACCCACCCATTCGACTCCCTGAGAGGTGGGGGGTAGAGTCAAAGGTTGATGACCACTGATTTTAGTAAAAGCAATCCACCACTCCCTTTTTTAAAAATGCCTTGCATCCTCCCTCCCACTAGATATGTTCTTCCACCTCTGCTCCCCCTCCCCCGATGGGTTTAGTTCTATGGTTCTTAGGTAATACTATACAAATGATTTTCGACATACTCTTAAAGTGATTTTGTTTTTCGACTTACAGGAATGATAGTGATGCTTCTGACTTGTTTTCCCCTGTTTGTGGCCTCTCATGGTCCAGTGTTATGCTCCTTTTTCCTTTCATCTGTCTCTAATGAAACAGAAATGTATACTTTTACAATTGCATGTAATGGTAATGTTTTAATAAGATATTTGTGATTATGCTTTTTAGCAAAGGTTTGTGAAGCAGGATGGGTGATGGGTTGGTACCTTTCAAGTTTTATTGTGTCAGGCAGTGGCTGCTGTCTTTGCTCCTTCTTTGGTTGGAAAGAGGGGTGTTGTTGCAGGGACGTGAGAAAGGTTAATTTTGTAAAGACATGCATGTTAATACATTTCTGTGTTTTAACTTACTAGCTATAATATGTATACTCTGGGAATTTAGTTGTTGCATAATTTAGTTTCCTGTTTCTACCTTCAAATATCATTTCCCGACATTTTTTGGAATCCAGGCCGCATACATCTACCACACAATCGTGAAAGTATGTAATTCTCAAGTCCTTCAGTTCTGATGTTATTTTGCCCAGATGTTGTAACGTTTCACACTTCTGTTTGCACAATCTGTATTTCAGACAGATCTGTTCTTTACTGTATCTTGCCAATGTGGTGTTGTTATGGTGTACATTCAGTCTATAACGCAGTAGCAGATCTCTCTTGTTTGTAATGTGGAACCTTTCTTAGATATTCTGCTAGAACAGTCATTATGCCCCAGTTTGTTTTCCGCAAAGTGTGGGTCCCTGGTTTTGTTCTTTGCTCTTCAGTTTTTGACCAATCGTCTTCCCAAAACAGTCTCTAAACACATTTTTGGTTATCTATTAATGTATTTAGCCCAGATCCCAGTTTGCTCAGTAACAGCTCGCAATCCTTTTCCCATTCTTCAACTACCGTCTCAATGGATCCATTGCTGTTCGCTTGTAATACTTCAAATTGTGGCGGAAAGTTTGCGAGCATAGTTTTTCGGTATACTATTAACTCATTGTAAATTATATGGGCATACAGTGAGGACAGTCCCAATTCATGGCAAATTACTGCCATACAGATCGCTTTTGGCAATGGAAAAATGTTTTTTCCAAAAAAGTCATACGAGGGCATTCTAAAACTCTTCTTTTAAGCCTATGCAGGTCTCTCCACCGTATGTCAG
This sequence comes from Ambystoma mexicanum, assembly GCF_040938575.1. Classification (NCBI taxonomy): domain Eukaryota; kingdom Metazoa; phylum Chordata; class Amphibia; order Caudata; family Ambystomatidae; genus Ambystoma; species Ambystoma mexicanum. The sequence goes on along the minus strand of NC_090935.1, from coordinate 1,142,464,322 downwards.
TGATGGAATTACTTTTTGTCTATAGAATATAATTAGAGGTTGTAGTGAGAACTTCCCGTATCTTTTGTTTATGGTTTTTCCTCGAGCCACTAATCTTTTTGCTTTGCTTTTCAGCATATTCTTCCAAGGATTTTCATTCTTTGCAGAGCTCAATTGTACGCCTAGGTACTTTATTTCACTACTCTGTTCTATATATTTTCAATTTAGAAGCCATTTATCTCTTTTATTTCCTTTCCATCTTCTATCTCCGAAGACCATGATTTCCGATTTTGTCACATTTATTTTCAGTTCTTTTTCAACTACAGATTTTTCTAGTAGGTTTAGAGACCTTTGTAAGCCTATGTTAGTCTGATCTAAAATGATCAGATCATCCGCATGCAATAATCTTCCTACTAGTGATCCAATTATTTTCGGTGGAAATGACAAAAGTTTTCCTGGTATTCTTTGTAGTTCTTCTAGATAGAAACAAAAGAGAGTGACTGCCAAAGGGCATCCTTGTTTTAAGCCTTTTCTTGTTGCAATGTTTTTTGATAAGTTGCCATGATGATCTAGCTTTACTCTTATCGAGGTGTTAGAGTATACATCTTTTATTGCTGTTAGAAGTTCTATTGGACAGCCCTTTATCTCAAATTTTCTCAAAAGTAAATCTCTATTTATACTGTCAAAGGCCTGCTGATGGTCGATACTGGCTAGATATAAATTCTGTTTTTTATCGAAAGCTCTTTTTTTCAACAGTGTCAATAACAGATTCAGACTGCAGCCCACTTGTTCGACCAAACTGGACTGCTGTTTGTCATAACATTCGGTCTCTTTGATCCATTTAAGTAGCAAAAATCTTATATTCGTTTTGGTGTGATTTCCACTTTAGTTAAAGGATGTTTTTTGGTGTTAAAGTGTTCTGGGCCATGGCTTTGAAAATTCCCTCTTATCGATTGTACAGTGTTATGATGTTTCAATATGTATTTTATTTTTTATTTTTTTTTATAAGCTTTATTTAACATTCCAGTCACATAACAGCTCAGGGCAATATAACAAATGTCCACGATAGATAAACTTGTGACATATTTTTACACCCCTTCCAGGCCCCCCCAAAAAAATGAAAAAAAACAAGCAACCAAAAACACATCAGGGGAACCATTGGCGGTTGCAATAAGACAAGCTTCGGCCTCTGGTTTTCAGTCATTTGTCCAAGGTAGGGCGCAAACAAGTCCCACACCCACATAATGCTCCATTGTCCAGGGCCAGGCCCTCAGTCCATACCCTGCTTCCACACTCCATTCCCCTTGAAGCTCCCGACTCCTGCCCCCAGGGCCCCAAGCATCCCCCAAGTAGGTGTTCACAGTAAGCACAAGTTTTGCACAAGAAGAGGGCGAAACAAATAGGCCTCCCTATCTCTGACATATTCGAGAATCCTTGGGGACAGAATTAGACAGCAGTGCCTTGATTGTCTCCATTCCCAATATCTCCCATACCTTGGTCCACTAGTAGGCCAGTGGGGTCCCTCCCTGCACCTCCAGAAATAAGCTCTGGTTATTTCCGGCGCTAGGAATAACTGAGTTATCAGCGAGGCTCGAGGGCCTGTCAGCAGATAAGAGCCATCTTCCTGAGCATCCTCGAGCAAAACCACCAGGAGGTTTTGGGGGGAGCTCTGTGTCATTTATTTCTTTGATCTGTGCTAAGACCTCCTTCAAGTATGTAGTTTTAATGGCACAAGATCACCGCATGTGTAGCACATTTCCCTTCTCCCCACATCCATGCCAGCACCAATCGGGCATCTCTGGGGATATGCAGTGAAGCCTTGCCGGCGTGAGGTACCACCTGTAATAGAGCTTGATGGCCCCCTCTTCAACGTGTGTGCACCTCAAGCTTATGTGTGTTCACTGCCAAATCTTAGTCCTCGACTCCTCTGAGATTTCCCACCCAAAGTCCTGTTCCCACTTGGCCATATAGGGATGTTTGCTGTCGTTCTCAGGGTTTCCCACAAACCTATATAAGTGTGAAACCCTCACCGACCTCCTTCCATCTATCGCTGTGAGTTCAAGCCCATTGGGGGTGCAAGCAGTGGCCCTCCTGATTACCATGTTGGTATCCCAGTGCCTAAGCTGGATGTAGCAGAATCGCTCAGCCTCGCACAGGCCAAATCTGGCCTTGCATTTGCTGAATGTCAGTGGTCCCACCACCCCCTTGAAGAGATCTCAGAGTTTTTCTACAGGGAGTCCCCCTCCCATGCTGCAAAAGCCCCCCTGTCCATGCCCGGGGACAAATCGGGATTATGTGTGACAGATGTGAGAGGGCCCAGTTCCCTTGGGTTCCCCAGGAGTCAGCACGCTTTGTGCCAGAGTAACAGCGGTCGTGGGCAAAACCTTCCCTCCCCAACCTCTGGCCTCAGCCATGAGGGATGGGAGCTCATGCAACAGGGTTACCAATTCAGCTTTTTCGATATCTCTCCACCTCAAGGTCCGCATATCTGGTGGCCAATCCAATACCGAGGCTATTTGTGACGCATGGGAGTAGTTCTACACAGACGGGTCTCCCAACCCTCCCATAAGCGGGGGTTTTAACAGGACCTTGTTTGGAACCACTGGACTCCTCCCCGCCCAGATAAATCTAATAATGAGCCCCTGAAGCACCTCGAGATCCCTCACCTGCACCTTTAGGGGTAGCGATTGGAATACATAAAGGAGTATCCGCAGCAGGGTCATCTTTATAGCCTGGATTCTGCCCAGCCACGAGATTTCTTGTTGGTCCCAGCGTGCTAGTTGGTCCCTAGTATCTTTTATAAAGCCCGGGGCATTAGCACCCGCTAGTAAATCAAAAGTGGCAGAGATCGAGATTCCCAGTTATGGCAGCCTGTCTGTTGCCCATGTATAGCCAGAGCTCTCCCTGAGCACGTGCAGGGTTTCATGGGTCTTTGTGATGTTTAGGCCCAAGGTTTTATCTTTATTGACACAAATTCATCTAGGTAAGTTCGGACAGGCACCGTAGAGGGTCTGACGGGAAACACAGCACGTCATCGGCGTATAGTGCCATTTCATGCGTGGCCCCTCATAAGGTTACCCCAGGGATTGACTGATTGTTATGGACATCTTGAGGCAGAGGCTCCATTGCCAGAGCGAGTATGAGTGGCGAAAGCGGGCAGCCCTGCCTCATGCCCCTCTCTGCTTGAATTAACTGGGATAGCTGGCCATTGATACTTATCCTCGTTTTAGGGGCTTTATAGTTGGCCATAACGAGCTGGATGAAGTTCGGGATGAATTTGCAGCTTTGCAGAACCTCCTCGATGTAGGTCCAGTGTATGCTATCAAAGTCCTGGCGGGTATTTAAGGACAGAAGCACAAAGCGTTCCGGGATTTCCTTTTTAGCCGCTATTACATCTGTGACTCTGAGGATGTTGTCATGTGTCCCCCGCCCCACTATGAAGCCTGTTTGGTCCTGATCAATCAGCTTGTGAAGAACCTCGGTCCGCCTGGATTTTACCATAGATTTTCGCATCTACATTTAGGGGCTCTATTGGCCTGTCCACCGAGCAATCAGCTCCATCCTTGCCGGGCTTCAGAATGAGCGTGGTGGTGGATTCCGCCATAGTTTCCGAGACAGCTCCCAGCCCCAAGAAGTTATTGAACAGTTTACTCCAGTGGGGGACCACCGCTGGCGCAAAAGCTTTATAAAATTGGGCTGAGAAACCGTCAAGCCCCAGCGCCTTCCCGAATGGGAGGCTCTGAATAGCTCCCAGGACTTTCTGCTCTGTGAGCTCTGATTCAAGCGTTTCTCTATCTTCGGCTGACAGCTGTGGGAGCCCTGCCTGGGTAATGTAGCTTACTTTCAGGTCCCACTCCCCAGTGATCCAGGCCCCCATTTCCCTAAAGTAAATATCCATGAGCGCCAATTTGGCCGCTGCTTGGGTGACTCTCCTGCCATCGTTATCCTTCAAGACTGGGATAAAATTGCGCTGAGAGCGTTTGGGAAGTTTTGCCACCAAGAGCCTATTAACTTTATTACCTCTTGCGTAGTAGTTCTGTCGGGCAGAGAGCAAAGCTTGTGCTGCTTTATCTGTAAGGTTGACTTCCAACAATTTCTGCGCGGCATGCAGTTCTTTCAGTGATCTACACAAGTTTACAGCTTTTGTGGTTGGCCTCCAGTTGGCGGACCTCAGTTTCTAGTTCTTCCTCCCTGGCTTTCTGGGCTTTGGTGTAGGCTGCTGAGTGGCTGATTATAGTGCCTCGGAGGACCGCCTTAGCTGCTTCCCAAATTACAAAACAAAGTAGTGATCGAGAGTGTCAGAGATATGTGCTTTCATAGGTATGTCCTTTAGAAGGAAATCGTTAAAATGCATTATCTTCCGATGCTGACCTGCCTGAACCCCAAGGTCCATGCACAAAATTGCCGTTGTCCGTAGACAAATGCAGACCCTCCAACAATTTGCAGTATAATTCAAGCATTAGAGCGCCACTCAATCCCTTCCAAGAAGAAACCTACTTGAAAAATATGATTTCTAGACAAAGGACATTTTATTTATTACATTTTATTTTATTTTGTTCATAAACTAATTATCATCGTGAAAATACATCTACAAAATATGCAATAAGAAATAATGACTGACCATGATTAAAAACCAACTATAAAAAAAACATACGTATCACACCAACCAGTGAACCCATATCACACATCATTCATCCCATCTACTTTCTATAGATATTTCACTGCTGGATATTTGTTCATTTTCTGCTTAAGTGCATCAACATCAGTCTTAGAAATGGAATATATTATCAAACTTGCTTTCAACATATGTTAATTGCCACATTTTTTTTATGTATAAACCCAAGTCAGAGCCAACTCCTGGTGGAGCGGGATCTAAGGTTGTGTCTACTCGAGTTTCGGGCATCTAGACAGTAGTACTATTTCCATCTAGTGCACCTCATCAGGATGTGCACTCTTAAAAAATACAATTTGTTAACAACAATTCAAGTTGCTGTGTGTTGAATTTAGTCCAATGATTGACAAATACATTCTTCCAGCTTGCAGATTACAAAACTTCTATTAGTCAGATGTATTCCTGAAAAAGCTGGGTGAAGAAGAGAGGGAGGTGAAAAAGAACAGAGTAAAACAATATGCTTAAATCATTCTTTACACCATCCTCTATATTGTAGACATATGTCATTGTTTAAAAACATAGCACTGTGCTTTATCTTATCAATACCCCTAACCATCTTGGAGCATCATTTAGATTAAATCAGTTTTCGATTGCTGACATAAAAGAAAAATCATATCCTTTCTTTGTAATTTGTGGAAGGATAGTGTGGCTGACCGCTGCTGACACCAAAAGAACTCAGGCAACTCCACCCCAACTGAAGTGCCCCTTGGTTACAAGGCCCAGCTTAACGCATCTATCATTAATCACAAACCCCAAGGTCCAGACAGGTGCCATAAGGGGCATGATCAGAGAGGACCCTCGGGACAATCTCACATTTGGTGACCGTTGTGATAAGAGACCTGGAGACCAGCATCATATCCAGCCTAGAATGTCCCTGGTGCACCGGAGAGTAGAACGTATAATCCTGTTCCTCTGAATGGAAAAATCTCCAGATCTTTATCACAGAGAGGTCCCTTAATAACTTCATCAGGACCAAGAAATTGCGGCTATCCGCACCTGCTGTGGATATGATTTTTGTCCTTGGTGGGATCTTCCACGCAGTTAAAGTGTTAAAGTTACCAGCCATGACTAGTTCAACCCACTTACCCCCATTCCCCCTCCCACCTGGGTCCTGCAGCACTCCCAAGACCCTAGGTGGAAGCCCATTCTTAATTAGGATGGCCAGCCCTCTCGTCTTTATACCACTTGTGGCAAAGAAGGACTTAGAGTAAAGTTTGTGGGCCAGACACAGACAAGTTCTCCAGGAGCAGGTGAGTCTCCTGGAGGAAAACAATATCACGAGCAAGCGACACTAGCTTCTGGAGAATGGCCTTGCTCTTAATTAGGGAGTTAAGCCCCTGCACATTCAAGGTGAAGCAGGGGAGATCGGGGGTATCCCCAGTTGCGTTGGTGTCATGCATGAGGGCTGCGGGCAGATGAGCTAGGGTACGGGCCCCAGTGGTATCCCATAATTTCGGCCCCCGGCAGGGAGAAACCTTGTTGTTGCTCTAGTGATGTGCCTGCAAAGATGTGACTTGGCCAAGCACCAGAACAAGTTAGTAGCTGTTCCGCTGCCCTTAATAAAATAAAATCCCTCTTACCAAAATGTTCAGCAACCAACAAATAGAAAGGGAAAAAATAACCCATCACTCGCAAATCCCACAAACACCACATACACAAACTTCTAAAAACTCAGTTTAGAGTTAACCTGCTTCTCCAGCATGGGGTCTGGCATGGATTCACATGCTCATGAATATTCCCTGTCGTCAGGCTGGGAATCCTTGGTAAAAGAAAAAACAGTATCACTTTCACTTAAAAACTGTTTTTCTCCTCTAAACCAATCATTGTCCTCTGGGTCATACTGCCCCATCCAATGACAGTCCTCTCCCTAAGCTCCTCCTCTGGCAGCCATCTTCGGATTTTTACTGCATCCTTCAGTATTGGGAGTCGTCTACTTTGCTCTCCAAGTTATTTTTATGTGTTTTTGATGGAAAAAGTTCTACTTTTGTTTCCAGGAAGCCTGTGTGCTCTTTTCTTCATCTGCAGACAGCAGGGACCAGTTGTCGGTGAAGTTCTGCACCCCGCAAGGGCAAAGATCGTCAAACGATTCTACAAGGCCTTTGGCTCTACTTTGCGCCCTCAGAACATGACGGAGGAGAAGGAGGGGAACCTCTTCAGGCCCTGCACCAAATACGGGCTACTGTCATGATCTCTGCTTCCAAAAGGTCAGGGTTTTCCCAACTCCCTTGGAAGCAGATCCATAACCCAGGTTCCGAGTGCCAACCAGTCCCAATTGGGACCTTTTGGACCCAGTCCTGGCGCAAGTGGCACCAGGCTCATAAATATGCCCAGTCCCAGCGCTGGAAGCGCCGGGCTCATAATGCTTGGGTGGACTTACCTGCAGCAGACCATGCTGCTTACTTGCCTGCCAGTTGAGCCTCTGATCCTCTTCTGTTTGGAACTACTTTTCCTGTTGGGTGGGGCAGGAGCCACTCCCTAGGTTCAGAACACTGGAACTCTTCTGGAAAGCAGGAACTCTTTTCTTACCTAGGCGTGGCTGTGGAAGGAGACACCTAAGCACTACAGGAGGCTATTTAAACCACACCCGATGGATGAATCTTGCTTTGCGTTATTCTGCATCCTCTGCAGCAGAACGCTCATCGTGTCTTCTGCATCTCATCCTGGGCCTAAGGAAAAAGGCTTACCATCCTGAATCCAGTCTTCAGCAACACCTATAAAGACAAGAAAGAACAGGTTAGCATTACGGTCTTCAGTGACAGCGCTTCACTTACCTGGTCCATCGGCTGTCACCAACGCCTCGCGCTGCATTCCGGCATCTGAAAGACAAAGGCTTACCTATTCTTCGTGCGCTCCGGAGGTCTTCGCACTGCATTCCGGCATCTGAAAGACAAAAGCTTACCAACTCTTCGCACGCTTCGGAGGCCTTCGGCGCTGCATCCCGCATCTGAAAGACAAAACAAGGTGCGTTTAAAGACATTGGGGAATTTTAATACTCACGTGCCATTACTCCTTTCCACATCTAACCCAGTGGGTATTCCGGCATCCTGCAGCCGCTCCGAACTTGTACCTGCAAAATAAAAAGACAGTTAGAGCGCATCGTGAAGCAGGCAACAAGCGCTTACTTACGTGCTTCCAGGGGCTTCTATTCATCACACGGGCTCCATCTTCAACTCACTTCAGCCCGTCATCCGCCATCGCCGGAACCCTGCAAAACAAGAGACATCATTACTAAAGACTTTTAAAGACATTAGAATTATTCGAAACTTACCGTTCGTGCAGTAAACGACGGACAGCAGTCCTCTGAAGTCAAGAGGCCTGCCCCCCCTTATCCAGTGAAGAAACTGGTTACAGCACCCTGCCCCGAGGCAGATGGAGAGCACGGCGTTCACTTACCTAAGACATCTTACCCTTCGAGTCAGACATACAGTGCACAGAGGTCCAGCCCAAAGAGCCAGCCGTGTGTTACACATCACCTTTGAAGATACGGTATACGCCCAGTCAAGACCGGCGCCTCTACGGGAATCAGGTGAGCGTTACAGAACGCAAAGCCTACCGCAAAACTCCCGTCCAGGCGCTATGGAAACCTCGGATACCGACCAGCTAGCCCAGTTACTTGGGGAACTAAGGGCAGAAGTGCATGCAGCCCGTCAGGAAACGAACGCTCTAAGAAGGGAACTGATTATTTCCAAGGAGCGAACAGATGATCTCGCTAGACAATTGCTACAGTCACAAGCCGGACAGACCCCGTTACCCGCATCTGGGGGAAATCTTCCTTCTACATCCTCTATGAATCCAGTGCAGATCAACCTACCTGGGAATGTACCTCTGGCTCCGCCCGAACGATTTTCTGGTGACCCAAAGAGGTTTGCAGTATTTATCAATCAGTGCCGGTTGCATTTCTTATGCCGGCCAGCAGCCTTTCCAACTGATCAAGCTAAAGTAGCTTTCGTGCTTTCGTACCTTAGTGGCAATGCGGCAGACTGGTCGATCCCTCTAGTAAATCAAGATAATCCGGTCCTCCATGATTTTCAAGCTTTTCAGCTCAGTATGGAAAAACTGCTCGCAAGACATTCACAGGGGCAGGCCTTGGACAATGAGCTTCTTTCGTTGCGACAAGGTAATCAAGACCTTTTGGCTTATATTGCGTCTTTCAACAGACTGATAGTGGAAACTCAATGGCCTGAGGACAAAAGGATTACGCTGTTTTATAGAGGTCTACGTGGAGAGCTCAAAGATGTGTTAGCCCAAGTAGTGAATCCCCCACAAGATTGTTCGGACTATATAGACTTAGTCGTTCAAATAGATCACAGACTGCAGAACAGGAAGGCCGATCGTTCCAAGTTTGATGCTCGAGTATTTTCCAAACCACCAACTCCTTCCAAAGGAGTAGACTCCGGGGAACCCATGCAAATAGGGGGCCTGAAAGGTCCTCTAACACAAAAGGAGCGGGAAAGGAGAAAACAGTTGCAATTATGCCTCTATTGCGGAAACTCAGGGCACTTTCTTCGAGACTGTCCGGTGAAACCTGCCAAGAAGGCAGTAGGAGCTGCAGTTACCAAAGTTACAAACTCTGAGCAGGGAAACGACCTCGCACGACAAGAATAGAGGTCCTCTTGCCGAGCGTGAAAACCAGTTCCGTGACCTCGCATTTCGTGATACCTATGGTCCTCATTAGCCCTGATAATCCGGATCGATTACATGCAATTGAAGCTTACGTCGACAGCGGTGCCATCGGCAATTATGTGGATCATGAAATGGTTTTGAGGATGAATCTAACTCTTTGTCCCAAGGCTGTAAAGGACGTCATTACTACGGTGGATGGAACGGAGATAGCCTCCGGACCAGTAACGCATACCACTCAAGAAGTGACGCTAGTAAGTCAAGATGGACACCATGAGAAGATCGTGTTCGATGTGATCAAGGCTCCTCAGTTTCAGATTATTCTAGGACTACCTTGGTTAGAGAAACACAATCCTCTGATCGATTGGCGAGCAAGAACGGTCCAGTTTCCAGAATGTGTCTCTACTTGTCACCCTCCACCTGGTGTTGCACTGGCAGCAATTTCTTCAGAGACTCCCCAGTTACCTCCCGAATACCTAGAATACCAAGATGTTTTCCGGAAGGATCAGGCTAACTCTCTACCTCCTCATAGGTCTTATGACTGCCAGATAGACCTGATACCTGGATCTACTCCTCCTTGTAGTAGAATTTATGCCCTCACCGAGCCTGAGAACCTTCACCTTCGACAATGCCTGCATCAATACCTGGCAAATGGGTTTATTCGTCCTTCCAAGTCCCCTGCTTCTTCAGCTTTGTTCTTCGTTCCAAAAAAGGAAGGAGACCTTAGAACTTGTATAGATTATCGCTCCCTGAACCAGATCACCGTCAAGAATAGATATCCGTTACCTTTGATCCCTGAACTCCTGGACCAAGTCAGAAAAGCATGCATATATACAAAGCTGGATCTTAGAGGAGCCTACCACTTGGTACGAGTAAAAGAGGGCGATGAATGGAAGACGGCTTTCCGCACCAAATATGGGCTATTTGAATATCAGGTCATGCCCTTCGGACTTTGCAATGCCCCGGCCGCCTTTCAATATTTTATGAACGATGTCCTCAGAGAGCTCATAGACGTGTGTGTGTTGTTGTTTACATTGACGACATCCTCGTTTATTCTTCATCGGAATATGAACATCGGAAACATGTGAAAATGGTCCTCGAAAGATTGCGTCAACACAAACTTTTCGCTAAGTTGGAAAAATGTGTTTTCAACGTGACTGAAGTTGAATTCTTGGGATTCATATTATCACCTAGCGGAGTGCGTATGGATTCAAAGAAGGTCGATGCAGTTCTCAAATGGCCATCACCATCCTCCGTAAAAGGTGTGCAAAGCATGTTAGGCTTCGCTAACTTTTACCGCAGGTTTATCCCCGAATTTTCTCGAATAGTCCAGCCCATCACTGCCTTGTTAAAGAAAAACAAACGTTTTGAATGGTCTACCGAGGCGGAACAAGCTTTCCAGGATTTGAAGACTAAATTTATCTCTGCACCAATCTTAAAACACCCTCGCCCCGAACTCCCCTACATCGTGGAAACTGATGCTTCAAGCCTTGCCATGGGGGCAGTTCTATCACAAAAGGACCCGGTAACCAATCAGTTACATCCCGTGGCATTTTGGTCCCGCAAATTCTCGCCTCCTGAAATCAATTACACGATTACTGACAAGGAACTTCTGGCTATCAAGTCTGCCTTTAAGGCTTGGCGGCATTATCTGCTGGGGGCCCGACACACCGTTACTGTGATTACGGATCACCGAAACCTGCAATATTTGAAAACCGCAAAAGCCCAATCCTCTAGACAACTCCGTTGGGCATTATTCTTTGCCGAGTTTGACTTCATAATTACCTATCGACCTGGTACAAAAAACGGTAAAGCTGATGCCCTTTCTCGGATGGGAGTGGAAGAACACTTGATCAACCCTAAACCTGTACCAATCATTCCCGAACAAAGAATTCTGGGTGTAATCGCCACAGAATCCATAGAGGAAGTTAAGGATAAAGCCAGGCAACTTGTAACTCCAGCAGACATACAGAATTGGCATCTGCAGGGAAAGGACTTTGCAGTAAAGGACAACATACCTGCCCAGCACAGATTTACAGAAAAAAGTAATCTCTTGTTATCACGATTCCTTAATGGAAGGACATCCCGGTATGGCCAAGACCTCAGAAAAGATCAAGCGCTACTTCTGGTGGCCGTCTTGGAAAAAAGATATCAGAGACTTTATAATGTCCTGTGGAGTATGCGCCCAAAACAAGAGTCAAAAGGAAAGACCAGCAGGCCTCTTACGCCCTATTGACATCCCACCTCGCCCTTGGCATACGCTTTCTATGGACTTCATCACCGATCTACCTCCATGCTCCGGATACAATACGATTCTAGTAATCGTGGACTTATTCTCCAAGATGGCGCATTTCATTCCGCTCAAAGGCTTGCCAACAGCAGCAACTCTGGCCCGAGAATTTCTCGAAAACATCGTCCGACTGCACGGTTTTCCTTCGGTTCTAATTTCGGATCGAGGTAGTCAATTTATTTCTCATTTTTGGCGAAGTTGCTGTCGGTCGGCTCAAATTGATGTGAGACTATCGACCAGTCACCACCCTCAGACCGACGGACAAACCGAGAGGACCAATCAAACTCTGGAACAGTATTTACGCTGCATGCTGCAACAAACTGAAAAAACTTGGAAAGACATCCTTTGGATAGCCGAATATGCCTACAATAACTCTGTCCATTCGGGAACTGGGAAAACCCCGTTTTTTCTTTTATACGGCAGTCACCCTCGAACCTTGTAGTTGGATCCCCTCCAAGATCTTGAAACACCAGCAGTAGACTACCTGCATTCTACAATCACCCAAGCCTTTAAGGAAGCTGTTTCTCACCTTCAAAGGGCTAAAGAACAATACAAGAAAGGAGCAGATCAACATCGGAAGGAAGCCCCTCAATATCAAGTAGGGGATCAAGTCTGGTTATCCACCAAATATCTACCTCTAAAAGGGCCACGCACATTCAACCCAAGATACCTTGGTCCCTATTCCATCACTACCATAGTAAACCCAGTAGCGGTCAAGTTGGACTTGCCCCCGCACATGAAGATACATCCGGTCTTCCACGTCTCTCTATTAAAACCCGTGCAACCTCAAACCCGACTAACTAAATCTCCAAAACCCATCCTAGTTGATGGAGAACTCGAGTTTGAAGTCAAAAGCATTCTGGACTCCAAGATCTCCAAATCTAAACTATTTTACCTAATTGACTGGAAAGGCTACGGCCCCCAAGAGAGATCCTGGGAACCTGCTGAATATGTCCACGCTCCTCGCCTAATCAAAAGATTTCACCGAACATTTCCTGACAAGCCAAAACCCCCGGAGAAGCCCGGTTTGGGAGGGGCCTTGAGGGGGGGTACTGTCATGATCTCTGCTTCCAAAAGGTCAGGGTTTTCCCAACTCCCTTGGAAGCAGATCCATAACCCAGGTTCCGAGTGCCAACCAGTCCCAATTGGGACCTTTTGGACCCAGTCCTGGCGCCAGTGGCACCAGGCTCATAAATATGCCCAGTCCCAGTGCTGGAAGCGCCGGGCTCATAATGCTTGGGTGGACTTACCTGCAGCAGACCATGCTGCTTACTTGCCTGCCAGTTGAGCCTCTGATCCTCTTCTGTTTGGAACTACTTTTCCTGTTGGGTGGTGCAGGAGCCACTCCCTAGGTTCAGAACACTGGAACTCTTCTGGAAAGCAGGAACTCTTTTCTTACCTAGGCGTGGCTGTGGAAGGAGACACCTAAGCACTACAGGAGGCTATTTAAACCACACCCGATGGATGAATCTTGCTTTGCGTTATTCTGCATCCTCTGCAGCAAAACGCTCATCGTGTCTTCTGCATCTGATCCTGGGCCTAAGGAAAAAGGCTTACCATCCTGAATCCAGTCTTCAGCAACACCTATAAAGACAAGAAAGAACAGGTTAGCATTACGGTCTTCAGTGACAGCGCTTCACTTACCTGGTCCATCGGCTGTCACCAACGCCTCGCGCTGCATTCCGGCATCTGAAAGACAAAGGCTTACCTACTCTTCGTGCGCTCCGGAGGTCTTCGCACTGCATTCCGGCATCTGAAAGACAAAAGCTTACCAACTCTTCGCACGCTCCGGAGGCCTTCGGCGCTGCATCCCGCATCTGAAAGACAAAACAAGGTGCGTTTAAAGACATTGGGGAATTTTAATACTCACGTGCCATTACTCCTTTCCACATCTAACCCAGTGGGTATTCCGGCACCCTGCAGCTGCTCCGAACTTGTACCTGCAAAATAAAAAGACAGTTAGAGCGCATTGTGAAGCAGGCAACAAGCGCTTACTTACGTGCTTCCAGGCGCTTCTATTCATCACACGGGCTCCATCTTCAACTCACTTCAGCCCGTCATCCGCCATCGCCGGAACCCTGCAAAACAAGAGACATCATTACTAAAGACTTTTAAAGACATTAGAATTACTCGAAACTTACCGTTCGTGCAGTAAACGACGGACAGCAGTCCTCTGAAGTCAAGAGGCCTGCCCCCCCTTATCCAGTGAAAAAACTGGTTACAGCACCCTGCCCCGAGGCAGATGGAGAGCACGGCGTTCACTTACCTAAGACATCTTACCCTTCGAGTCAGACATACAGTGCACAGAGGTCCAGCCCAAAGAGCCAGCCGTGTGTTACACATCACCTTTGAAGATACGGTATACGCCCAGTCAAGACCGGCGCCTCTACGGGAATCAGGTGAGCGTTACAGCTACGGAACGGATTTGTGGAGGACAAGCACCTTCAATGCCTCTACTGCCTGCACCCGGACCACAAGGAGGTAGAATGCGAGATATGCCTCTGTTTCTCCAAGAAGACAACGAAGGGCAGGAGTAGTAGGCTGGCAGCATGGCTTAATGCCAAGGCCTCTGACCCGTACTCTGAGCAGGGTCATGCCTCACCCAGGACCGGCCGGTCCGAGCAGCAGTCTTCTAAGTCCTTTGAGGGCAGCTCATCAGTGGGGCCCCAAGACAAGGCCAAGAGCCACAAGTCCAAGTCCACCGGGTTCACCACGGAAGCGGGTCTCAAAGTGGATAGGGCACGATCAACATCACCTTCCGCCTCCATCATTGCCAGCCGACAATAGAGCGCCTCTTCAAAGAGGAAGTCATCTACCCCGGCTAAACTATGTGAGAAATCAGAGAAGCCGTGGACGGAGGAGAAGAAGGCCAAACGGCCCAAGCAGGCTCAACCGGCACAGACTAAGATCTTGTCAGCGACTCAGTCGAAGACTGCTACTGCCACGACAGCTAAGGGCGTTGATCCTGCAAAGGTAGCCCTCACGGCTCAGAAGGTACCCCTAGCCCCAAGACGCAACACCGCCTCGCGACTTTAGCAATGTCTGCAGGCACGCCAGAAGCGGTGAAACCGGCTCGGGCCCCAGTTCAAGACCCTTGGGGGGGGGCAAGGAGGCCCCGAAACAGCCCATCATCCAAACCATGGCGGTCTCGTCCACGGACGACGAAGGTAAGGAGTCCTTACATACGGTCCACAAGGATGTTAAAGAGGAGGACGATGGCGACAATTGCGCAGGGCCTAGTTTTCCTGTTCTGCCTTCTCAGCCGAGGTACATTTCCTTGGATATTCTGTCGACTCTACACACCTTGATGTCAGAGATCCAGATGCGGATGCCTCTGGCTTCGGTACCTGTGATCCCCCTCCCCCCCCCCCCAAGTCCCTGATCAGCCTCCAGTGAAGAAAAGGAAGTGTCATCCCACGCCCCCATTTCAACCTCCGCCACCACATTGCGTCCCTTCTTCCCCAGCAGACCCATTCACGGGGACAGGTACGACCACAACAACAGATGATGACGAGGATATCGTTGCAGCAGACAGTGAATCTCCACATAGGGTGTCCCCACCGGATGAGGTGGGATCGTTCCACTCCATGATCTCCAGAGCCTCCGAGCTATTCTAGTGGATGGCCGGGGAAACCAAGAAGGATGGATTCTTGTACCAGAGGCACGAGGCCAAGAGGAAGACGATCATGACAGTGCCCCTTCTGAACGATGTTTGGGAAGTGGGCCTGGACCTCATGAAGAACCCTTGCATGGCTCCAGCCAAACGGGATAGGCTATAGAAGAATTATAGGGTGCCGGACTCAGCACCCAAGTGCCTGAGGTCGCAGCCATTGCCGGATTCGGTGGTATCGCCGGCCACGAGGAAACGGTCGGCCAACTCATCGTCTTCGGTCCTTCCGGACAGCGAGGGGAAAAGGATGGACGCCATGGGAAAGAAGGTGATTTACACCACGGCGTCCACTATCAAGGCAGCCAACGCACTGGTGATTCTGACCAGGTCCTACAGGGAGTTGTGGTACAAGCTGGGGGCCGGTTTTGGAGTTTCTCCCTGACGATAAGAAGATGGAGGCAATCGCTCTGTTCCAGGAAGGGGTAGTGGCATCTGATCACACCATCACAGTGGCATTGGACGTGGGCCAACACAGGATTCCGGCAAATGAGGAACTGTGTCTGCCTTAATCGCCATGGTTGTATGAAAGCCACAAATTTCTGTCAGGAGGTCCAAGCGAAGGTGCTGGACAATGCGTTTGATGGAGAGAATCTGTTTGGGAAGGTCGTTGACGAGTCCCTCCAAGCCATCAAAGCGGATACAGAGACGGCCCGTTCCCTGGGCACTCTCCAGCAGCACCGCTCTACTTTTCGCTCCTCCATGGGAAAGTCGAGCAGGTCTTCAAAAGGTTTCTCCACATCGTACTGACAGCCTTCCAGATCCACAACGCAGGAAGCCTACAGAGGCTGTTCCCAGGCCCACGGTAGCGGAGAACTGCATCACCGTTGAACGCAGGGCAGGACGCTGGTGCCGAAGCAAGCCTAAACTGACTAGGACACCGGGCACCGACCCCTGCACCCTGGTGGGAGGCCGGCTGACAAGGTTCATCAGCAAGTAAAGAAAGATCACCACAGACAGATGGGTGCTGGACGCTCTAGCCCAAGGACACACCCTGGAGTTTCAACGCAGGTGTCCGCGTATCCGTCTGGGTACCCATCAGGAGCAGCACATCCCTCAGCTCCTGGAAGAGGTACGGGCCATGCTGCAAAAAGTGGGTGAGAGAGCTAGTTCCCCACCGGCTCCAGATACTGTCTGGTTGGAAAGAAGACAGGGTGCTGGAGGATTTTATGCATAATATGAACTGAAGTTGATATGATTTAAATTACCTACAGTAGTGTTCACTATCACCACTGGCGTCAACAGGTCTGGTGAGATTTTCACCAGACTTTTTTTGCAAAAGAGGCTGGACCGACGATGTCTGAACACATACCTAACGTCCCAAAAGTTTAGGATGGTCACGTTGCAACACGTGCTCGGCCAACTGGAAAAAGGAAACTTCTTAACGGCGTTGGACCTGGAGGACGCCTACTTCCACGTCCCCATTCTCAAGAAATATCTGAAGTTTCTACATTTCCTGGTGCAGGGACAGCACTACCAGTTCAAGGCTGTACCTTTCATCTTGATGTCGGCCCCCAGAGTGTTCACGAAATGCATGGCACCAGTGGTGGCCCAGCTACATCTGCAGGGCATACACGTATATACCTGTACCTGGACGACTGGCTGATTCGCCCCAGCTCGCGGGAGTTGGACGACGGGCACACAGAGGCAACCGTCCGGCTACCAACGGATCTGGGATTCTCTGTCAAATATCCAAAGTCCTGCTTAACACCAAAACAGAGAGCGCTGTTCCTAGGCACCAGACTCAATACGGTGTCTTGCCTGGCATCGCCCTTGGAGGAGGGGATAGCAAGCTATTCAAGGGAAGGTGCAACGGCTGTTGCCAGAGAAGACATTCACGGTGTGGGCCATCAAATCGTCGCTGGGCATGATGTCATCCTGTATCTACCTCGTCCAGCTTGCAAATGCAACCCCTTCAGGGATTCCTGGATGCCCGCTGGATATAGGTGTCCGGAAGCTTCACGGACAAGATCTCTCTGAAAGACGAGTTCCGTCGGGCAATAGGATGGTGGGGCGTCCGCTCCAACATCACCCAGGGCACAGGATATCAAAGCCCACCATACCAGGAGACAGTCACCACGAACACCCCCTTAGAGGGATGGGCAGCGCCCACCAGACGTCTGCACGTGAGAGGCCTGTGGCTGCCAGAGGAGAAGGATCTTCATATCAACATCATGGAGCAACGCCCAGTGTTCTGGGCCCTCGAGTCGTTCCTACCGTCTCTGAAAGACAAGGTGGTGAGGATCTTTACGAACAACACCACCACCATGTTCTACATCAGGAAGCAGGGGGGCACTTGATCCCTGGTACTCTCCAAAGAAGCACAGGACTTGTGGTGCTGGGCTGTCGGACAGGGGATTTTCCTCGTCCCTGTCCACCTTGCGGGAGTCAAGAACACCATTGCAGACTACTACCACGAGTGGGAGCTTTGTCAGGATCAGGTGGACCCCCTATTCGTCCAATCGGGCAGGCCCCAGATAGATCTGTTTGCAACGGCATCAAACTACAAGTGTTAGAAGTTTGCCAGCAGGCTCCACCAGCCAAGGAGCCTGGGGGAAACGTTCTCCTTCCCGTGGGAGGGCTTTTCCTGTATGTGTTCCCTCTGTTCCCTTTCCTGCTAGGAGTCATCAACACACTCAGACAGTGCCCATGCAAGATGATACTCATCGCCCCCGCATGGCCGAGGCAGATTTGGTATCCGGACCTTCTCAGCCTGTCAGCGTCGCCCCCTATCAAGCTGCCAGTGGTTCCGGATCTTCTCATCAGAGAAGGAGGCGCAATCCTTCATCACAACCCAGGATCACTTAACCTGAAAGCTTGGCTCCTGTAGCCCTAGTGTTTGGAGGATATGAGTTACCTGCAGACTGCAGGGAGTTCCTCGCCAAGGCCAGGGCGTTGTCGACTTTGAAGTGCTACGGTTACAAGTGGAAGCGCTTCACTACGTGGTGCCGGTCTCAGAAGATTACCCCTCGAGGGTCACGTCCCCGCAGGTCCTTCCATGCTTGCTATCCTTGGCCAAGTCTGGTCTGGCTCACGTCTCTATCAAGGTACATCTGGCGGCTATCTCCTGCTACATCAGGTCTCCAGGAAGATTGTCACTTTGGTCCCACCGTCTCGTCAAGGAGTTTCTCACTTCGGTGAAGGCTCCTGCCCGGCGTGGGAACTCAACATGGTACTGACGAGGTTCATGGGGGTACCATTCGAGCCTTTGCATCAGGCTCTTTCAAGTTACACTTGTGGAAAATGGCTTTCCTTATGGCCATCACCTCTGCCAGAAGGGTAGGTGAGTTCCAGACCCTATCCTGCAACCATACCTGAATTTCCACAAATCGAAGGTGGTGCTGCGTACGCACCCCTCTTTCATGCAAGTTTCCGTCCAAATTCCACCTCAACAAGCCTTTGGTGTTACCTGTTTTCTTCCCGAAAACTTTGTTGACAGGGCCTTGCACTCGCTGGACATCGCTCATGCCCTGAAGTTCTACATGACATGCATGAAGAGTTTTTCGAAAGACCTCACAACTGTTTGTGAACTTTGGTCCTGTGAGCTATGGGAAGGACTTGTCCAAGGCTTCCATTTCAAGATGGCTCTCCAGCTGCATCACGCACTTTCATCAGTTCACGAACTGACCACTGCCCGGTCGTCCGAGAGCCTACTCCACCAGAGCGATTGATGCGACGATGGCCTTTTTGTCTGGTGTGCACCTGCAGGACATCTGCAGGGCTGCTACGTGGAGGGCCACGCACACCTCCACGAAGTTCTACTGCATCAAAGGGGATTCCAAGGAGGAGTCTAGGGTCGGCCAAGCAGTGGTACGCAACCTTTTGGCTTGAGGTGAGACTGTTCCCGAGGTAAGAATGAATTGCTTCTATTGAGCCTTGCCACCGTGCTTGTGCAATGTTGTACTGCTATGTATTCGTTATTCATGAGCATGTGAATCCATGCCGGACCCCATTCTGGAGAAGGTTTAAGTTACTTACCTGTAACTATTGTTCTGCCACATAGGTCTGGCATGGATTCACATGCAAACCCTCCTCCTGCGTCTCTTCTTGGTCATACTGCCACTTTACGTGCTTACCAAATCTGAAGATGACTGCCAGAGGAGGGGTTTAGGGAGAGGACTGTCATTGGATGGGGGCAGTATGACCCAGAGGACAGTGATTGGTTTAGAGGAGAACTACATTTTTTAAGAGAAAGTGAAACTGTTTTTTCTTTTATACAGAGGATTCCCAGCCTGACGACGGGGAACATTCATGAGCATGTGAATCCATGCCAGACCCATGCAGGAGAACAATAGTTACAGGTAAGTAACTTAAACGGGCATTGTGATCCAACCTAAACCTTAACATGACAAGAACCTCATGACATTTTAACAGCAGCCTTTCTATCAGGTGCCTCCATTGTGCCCGCTTGACAGCAATTGCCTAGCGAGAGGGAGAGGCTCAGTGTAACATCTGTCAGCACCAAATATCAATGATCTTCCAGCTGTTGCGGAACCCTCTTCTGGAAGGACACTCGGGCCTTTCATGAGTCAGCCTGGTGAGGGTGCTCCTCGACATCGGGCACATGTTGGGTAGCGCGAGTCTCTTCACACAGGGCTCTGCTGTCCCTCTTTGGCCAACTTGAGGAACTCCTCCGCTTCCCTCTCCGACCCGTGCATGTGACGCCTCCCACAGTGTTCAATGGGCAGCTTACATGGGAACCTCCATTTGTAATTTATCCCTCGCTCACACAGCCAGGCCATAAGGGGGTGAATCGGCGCCGCCTGGCAACGGTTCCCGGGGCTATATCTTGAAACAATTGGAGATCCACTTTACGGAAGGTCGGAGGGCCTCTAGCTCTCGCTGCTGCAAGGATTTGCTCTTTCTGCTTAGAAAAGTGTACCCTCATCAACACATCGGGAAGTAGGCTCCTCCAGACCTGGGCAGAGGAGTAAAATCTGTGGGTTCTGGCCAGAACTAGTTCTACATTGTCTCCCAGGTCTAGCAGGTGACAGAAGAGCACTCGCACATATTCTTCCAGCTCTTGGTCTATTACCTAGAGGGGGATCCCCCGAGTGCAGACGTTGTTATGCCAGGAGCGGTTCTCTATGTCCTCGGCAGAGCCAAATTTGCTCTACTTGATCCTCTACCGTGAGAAGCCGCTGCTGGAGCATCATCTGACCTTGCTCTTGTTCACAATGTGCTGTCTCAAGATCGTCCAATCTCCATTCTGCCGACTGCATATGGTTGTTCAGCTCCGCTATGGACTTCGAAAGTCTGTCCGCTGAGCTATGTATTTCTTGCGTTCTACCAACAGCCGCTTCAGGTTGTATTAGATGGCCAGCCCATCTTCACGGTCTCCTGCTGTCTCTGGCGCATGGACATGTGCAGTCACTGACAGCATGTGCTTCTCCTTGGGGTCCTGCGTATTTAAAAGGGACTTTATATCTCCCTGCTTCCACTTGGGAGGGGTCTTGGCCATTTCTGCTCCAGGCGGGGGCTCAGCTGCTCGCCACCAACCGCTTCAGGAAGGCCCGGGCAACAGGCAGAGAATGTCTTGGCTGATCTGCTTCACTCCGGACCAACACTCAAACCCGACCTCAGGTGGCTAGGGCCCCACCTTGCCTATTGTCTTAAGCAGCCACAACCGTGTCTGAGTCTGGAAAGAGGGATCTCGCAGTTGGAGGCGCTTCCACCGCCACCACTACAGGGCTCTTCCAGTCAGCTGTGACTCTGCAACTGATTGTCCTGTGTGAGAAACCAGAGGGTGCCTCACCCGCTAGTCCCCAGGGATCTCTCTCTCTGGTGGCCAGGGCACGGCCATCACCTTTGGATCCAGACCCTCGGGGTGGACCTTTGCGGGAGGATCACCTGGGTGAGGGATCTTCGAGGAGTGGGGGTGAGGCCGCCGATGTTGAGACGTACTCCTCCCTATTTTGTTTATCCAACCCATCCTATATTTTAGGATGCTCCGAGGTACCAACTCCTCCCACCTGCCCCCCATTTCACAAAAACACTGGGCCGAGGAAGAGGGTGAATGAGCGTAACAACATTAACTTTCACACCTCGTACTGGACATGTCCAACTAATCGGGGTAAAGCAAGGTCAGGTGCTCTAAGTGCATACATACACCTGTTAGGCAGGATTATATGCAGTACCCTTTTGGAACACCACACACAATTAAGACTACAAGTGACAGTACAAATTCACCTTTGTTACAAGCCTGTGCTGCACAGTAAAGTGGTAGCGATAATTACTATGATTCAGGCAAACACCGACTCAAGGTTTTCAAGTAAAAGAATATACATTTATTTCACTCTTCAGTTGTATAACATTACACTATTATAAGCAGTTTAAAATCACACTCTTAATACACCACACCACGTCCCTTAAATTCCAGACAAGTTAAGCTCATAAAATGAAGTGGGAGCAAAATGGCACTCCAGCAATTTAAAAAGGGCAGGAAAGACAAAGTTAATAGAAATTGAACCACGCCAACAGATAAGTACTCAGGGCAATAGAGCAAGAGGAACTACAGTGATAGAATCAGGTAGAAAAGGCTTAGGGCCAAAGTCAATAGGACAAAAGTCTTTTGCTTAAGATCACACGGTTTAGGGTAGTTCGCGGTAAAGTTTGTGCCACGGATTTCGGACGAGGTTGGTTGGTAGAAAAGTTAGTTCAAAGGGAAGAGAAGGACAAGCCCTCGGATTGGAGAAAGATTTCACACACTTTCCCCGCGGCTTAACGAAACGAGCAACCGGGTTTGCACAGTATCTTAAAACAGAGAGGAAGCTGTAGCTGAGGTGGACGTTCCTGGTAGTTCCAGCAGGCTCATGGTTCCTGAAGCGACTGTCGGACTGACAAGAAGTAGGAAGACTGGAGGGTGCTGCACTACCCAGGGAAGAAACCAGCAGCAGAGCAAAGCAACAAATAAAAGGTGCGCTCCTTAAAACCCAAGCAGGGTCCGACCTTCCTGGCTATCCAGCCCACTGTAGCTCTGTACAGCGAATTCGACCAGAGGAGGGGTCCTGGCTTGCAGTTTGGGCAAACTGGTTGGTCCCACCAGCTCAAGGGAAGAAGTTTCCTGGAGGGTCTTCTCTGTCATCAGATTCTGAAGATTCGGACCTGCAGCAGGGCTTCACCGACCGGCTCAGTCATTGAAGGGGTCCTCTTCCATCAGCTCCTCGTTGGTTCTTTCGTTCCAGTGGAAACTCTGCCTTTCCAGTCCCAGAGACCTGCTTTTTATGCAGTTTTCCCCCAGCCTGGCTGTCAATCACACAGCAGGGTGTCTGTCCTAGCAAGGACAGTCACCCAGCCAATCCAACAGGAGTGCGACTTGGGTTACAAAGGGAACCCCTGGCAGGGGTCCTAAGACCCCTCCCTCACATCCTGCCTACCCAGACTTTCAGTCGCCTGTCATGATGCCCGCTCCCGGGGAGCCGGTTCAAGCCCTGCGTCCCCGAAAGCAGACATCCAGTCCCCAAGGAAGGACCCAGCAACCCCATATAGGGGCCCTTTGGACAGTGTCCTGGCGCCTATGGCGCCAGGCTCATAAAAGACATCAGTCCTGGCGCCATAGGCGCCAGGCTCATTATGGAAGTGCTTGGGTGCACTTACCTGATGCAGACCATGCTGCAGGATCCCGGCCTCCTTGAGGCCTGAAAGGAACTACTTTACCTGTGGGACTAATTTGCCATCCGGGCGTGGCCGGGGAAGGATACATACCTGATTGGAGGAAGGATACATACCTGGAACTTCTTCCAAGGCTATTTAAACCCCACCCGAACAGCCACACGTGCTTCGCGTTGTTCTGCATCTAGCAGCTGGACGCTCACCGTGTCTGCTCCTGCATCCTGACTTCTGCCACGCCTGCCAGCATCCTGGATCACCTGCAAAGGAAGAGAAGAAGAGAACAGAAGAAGGAAAAGTCCTTACCTGCTAAATCCGCATCCCGGAGACATCTCGCCGACAATCCTGAAAAGAAAGACTTTTATTTAAAAGCTCATTGCGTCGATCGCTGCAGCGCCGCATTCCACTCACCTTTACAGGGCGTCTCCATGTTCAGCAGCGATCATCCGGATTCGCAGTCACGCCCCAACGCCTAGGGAGAAAAAGACCAGAACAAAAGGCGAGAGAGAGAAGGGAATAAGGAAAGCTAAATCTCCATGTTAAGACTTACCTGTTGATTCATTCCCTCTTCATTTCGGGTCCGCGCCGCATCCTGGCATTTCCGGACCCCGGCCCCTAAGGGGAAAAGAGACATCAGCGTTAATGAGCGAATGTAAAGACATTACCAAAAAACACTCATTAAAGACTTAACTGATTTCTACAAGGATTTCACCTCTCATCTCGGGTCGGTGCCTGTTCCCCGGCATTCCGTACCCCGGCCCCTATGGGGAAAAAGACACTAGCATTAGTACATTAATGCATGGACACAAGGGGAACCTCTTATCAAAAAACTTACCTGGAAGCCAAACAAGTTTGGTTCTCACCAATCCGAAAATCCAGTGAAGTAACTCGATACCAACGCGCCCCTGCATCAGAAGCAGGATGGAGAGCTCGTCCTTCCAGACCCTAAGGTGAGACGCTACGAGGAATCACAGAAGGGTTTCGAGGAGGGTGAGAGGGGAAAGTGGGAGGCTGATTGCATTACCCCGCAGACAGTTAATCCCCTATTTTCGCCTACAGAAGGATACTTCTGCGAGCCAGACAAGCCAGATTTGGGGGCCCGGTCGAGTCCGTCTTCCGAACCCTGCGCATCACCTTAGAAGAGGTCACAGCAGCGCGAACCAGGCCAGCGCCTCCGTGGGAGTCAGGTGAGCGTTACATCGCCTTAAGGAGGGCTTCTGTGTAGAAGCCCGCGAAAAGACGGCGAACAAAGGAATCAACCCCAGTTTGGCGCGCAGAGAAGAACACGAGAAAGACTTTAACAAAAAGAAATGGTGAATAAACCCAGCCAGAGCCAAAATTAAATGTATTTGGTCCAGCGGGTTTATGTTCGAGGCTAATATAATAGCCTAAAATCATACCATGGTTATATATGATAACCGCGGTAGAAATGTTAGGGTAGTTACCACTGCCACCAGTCAAGTCTTGATGTAAAGGGAGGGAAACAGTGCTCCAAGAGGAACGGACAAAAAGGGATAGGAATTAACCCTTTCCAATACTCCATGTAAGATGGGGTACTGGGTCTGTAGTTTAAAGAGACTACATAAAGTTAATGGCAACTTTACATGTTTCTGGGATACAGTAGTCAGTCCCAGAAAAATGGAGTCAGTGGGAAGTCTAAAAGACAACCCTGTGTCAGTGCACTGAAGGTGCTGTGTAACACACACAAACATGGTGCTCCTGGAGTAGGTGAGGCTCCAGAGCCCAAGATCACACAAATGGTAAAAAGACACCCAGCAAAACGCATGCAAGAGTGGGAAAAAGGCTCGCACTCTTACCAGGTGAAATAAATAAATCCTAGAAATCCAGCAACGCTGCCGAGGGACTCATTAGGTAGGGGAAATTAGCCATTTATGAGAATTCTCCCTAACAACACCAGATACCAATTAGCTCTCCTCACACGAATAAAAGGCATTACCCAATGACACACTCTGTGCAAGGGGGAACACAAGTACGAGCAGGGCTTCCGGGACGAAGGCACACCTACTGTTGCATAGCGACGGACCAAGGGACGATTGCAGTGGGTCGAGAGCCCCAGGAGTTACCTACAAGAGGTCATTCCCTCCAACAGGCCGCAAATGATATGTGGAGAAGGCCAGATCCCACAAATGAAGACTGCATTGTGTTTCAAAGATGCCAGTGACTCTCCCGAGTGAACGGCAGAGTTGGGGAGGCAAGGCCAAGCCTGTTGTACTAACCTTGACTTCTGAATTGGGAATCGCAAAACCAAGAAGAGGCGCACACAGCCGGTGAGTTGGCAAGCAATCTGAAAGACTGGTGTGTGTTAAAGTTTGAAGTAGCAACATTGTATCGCAAGAAAAGGCTGCACGTGTGTGAATGAGATGCGAGAAAAGGCAGACCTGTGAATGAACTTAGAAGTAAAAGACAGCTGCGAAATCAGCGATACTAAGTAGCAGTAGTCCAGCGAAAGGAAGTAGCCCACTCGAAAGTCTCTGTGAAAAGTAAATTGGTGGAAGCGATAAAACGAATTAACAGGAAAAGTTAAATGAGGAAATTTAACTCCTAGAGAAGGGGAGAGTGAAAGTTGAACTGTAAACTTTGAGTCGAATGGACAGCCTTACTACTTGAGGTCTAACGTGGGGAGGAGAGCTGGTTCACCCACATTTATTCATTTGAATACTGAGTTTTTCTGTTGCATACATTTCTCCTTTTTACACTTTCTTGTACAAGAGATAGGGCAGGCATTAGGTTTTGTTAGCATAGGCCATTTTGATTTGACAGACTCCACTAGGACTGCGTTATTTATGATTTGATGGTCGAGACTTATCCCATCTTAGTTATAGGGTAAAGTAGGAGTTCCTCCAGCACGAACAATTTCAATAAAGGTTTTACAAATTGTACTCATTGTGTCAGTGTCATACTTGTGATACCATGCCTCCCCTACACCTGCCATGGAAGTTGTCAGATAGTCGGTGCCCAGCACGCTTGTATTAATCTTGCAACTCTGTAAACGGGAGTCTTTTCGCTAGAGTGCTCCCTTGTCTCCAGCCGCACGCTGGATCCAATTCCAGGCCGTAGGCCCTGGGGACCAGCTCCACCTCGGGGACTTCAGGGCGAGGTTATGTGTAATGGAGCATCCGTGCCTCCAGGCTCCCCTCGTCAGCCAGGGGTGTCCCGCGTGAGGGGAGTTATGGGGGAGCTGCTCTCACCTCTGAGCAGTTTATGGTGCTGGAAGTGCTCTCCTTACAGAGGGCCAATCCAGGGCTTCCCAACAGTGTCTGGCGCCGCTTCATGCGGGATGGCTGTGTGGCTGGGCAATAATCTTGTGGCGTCCCATCCGCCCTGCTGTGTCTCAATTTGCCAGGCCTCACCAGCATGCACAGTTCCTGCACCCAACAGCGGGTACGTAGCGCAACACTCTGGCACTCTCTTCCCCGCCTCCACCAGGGTTACCTCAGAAGCCCTCGGCTGTCACCCAACACAGCTCCGCCAGTCCCTATCGGCCCGACAGTTGGCCGAGCAGGTTCCAGGTGCAAGGGCCAAGATGGGGGCAGGTCTCAGCTTCACAAACTCAGCGGGGCCGCCATGTTGACCAGACTCGAGGCGTCTCCTCCACGGCTCCGGGCATCTGAAAGCTGCTTCGCGTAGCACTTTTCTGTCGAATGTCGGCTGCACAATGCCTTTATGTTCTACTTCCACGAATTCAGAGCCACAGTGCGGGCATTGAGCCCAATTATCTGGCCCGTCGGGACACTCTCCCAGGAGCACACAGCAAACCCGTCTTACCAGTCCACCACCTAGCCACGCCCTCCTCAGTATGTATTTTTATGCATTGTGCAACTGACATAAGTGATTTTTAAAACTGAACATTTACAAATCATTTGGTTATGTAATCTTGTGTTCAGGTATGTCTTTTGCAAATGCGTAGTCATTAGATAAACGTTTATTGGTGTTTCCGTGTGATGTGTATTACAATTTGTTTCATTTAAATAGGTTGTACAACATTGGTGTATGCTTTTTAAAATGGCACAGTTGCAAATTTTACACAATGTTTTGTTGACATTTGTCTTTTGAAATTGCACATTAGAGTGTGTGTGCGCGTGTATGTTTGTGTGTTTGATGCTAAGTATAAAATATAACGCAGAGAAACATGGATTTACTCATGTGCAACTTCAAAAGTCATACATCACATTTATATGGAACTTTAAAAAGGCATACTTCACAGTCGTTCACAGTCGTACAACTCATCAACTGAAACAAGTGGCATATATCTTTTAATGTTTCACATGAACAAATCCAATATTGTTAGATGATGTGTTTGGCCAAGGTGTGAGTTAGTAAGTACTAGGTTTGAGTATTCAGTTGTTCGGTTACCGGGATTTTGGTGTATTTTCCATTTTCGTTGAGGCATAGGTTGGTGTGACGAATCAACTTCCGGGGCACCAGTGGTCCAGGGATGAATATCGGTTTCAGCCCACACCTTTAGTACACCAGAAGGGATCTGAACAGATTGGAAGCACAAGCACATTATATACCTCCTTGTCCAATTTTGGTAATGTGGCTGGAACGGCAGGCTTATCTCTGCAAGGTCGTGGATTGTTGGTCAGTTGCAAAAATACAATTATTACCCAATGAAAAAAGGGATTGTCCCATCAAGGTTGTATAGAAATGTCTACTTTATTATTATCACAACAGATAGCAGACTACAAAATACAATCTACCCTGCAAAGGAATGCAGAGGACAGATAGTTTCAAAGAAGGAAAAGGGATGCACTCTGGATACTGACAGGAGGATAGTCTGTAAATCAATTAATTGCAATAGTTCAAGGATACTTGGTTTCAACACAAAGGGAGCAGTTAGTTTGTTTGTTTGTTTGTTTGTTTGTTTGTTTGTTTATTTGGTAATGCGCTCCGAGCCCGTGGGCATCTGGGCGCAGCAGTACAAGAGGACTCGAAACTTAGTTACAGTGCCTGACACAGGCTATTACAGAAAAACAATGATTGCTTACAGTGGGTGATACAATGCATATAAAATATCAAGTTTAAGCGCATAAGAGCAACATTTTAACAGGTTGTGCCGTTTCCACTAGGGTGAGGGTTGTTGCATGTCGTTGTTGTGCAGCCATTTGAGAGCGTAGGATCTGAATCTTGTGTAGGGTAAAGGGCATCTAAGGTCGGGTGGGAGTGTGTTCCATGATTGTGCAGCTCTAACTGGGAAACTAGCCCCGCCCGCTGTGGTAAGTTTGAATCTGGGGACTTCCAGTAGGAAGGTGCTGGCGGATCTCGTCAGTCGGTTAGAGGGTCTCCAGTTGATTCTTTCCGCTAGGTAGGGGGGTGCTTGATTGTTGAGGCATTTAGAAGTGAGGGAAATAGTTTTAAGTAGAATTCTGTCCTTTATCTTTAGCCAATGGGCTTCTAAACGGTGTTTGGAGATATGTTCTCTGCGTGGGATGTTCAGAGCTGCTCTAAGAGCGTTATTTTGCAATCTCTGGAGTTTATCAGTGACCGACTTGTTGGCACCTGAGTATAGGGCGTTGCAATAGTCGAGTCTGGACATGACAAGGGCATTGGCCAAGGTGAGGCAGCTAGCACTGGACAGGAAGGGTCTGGCGGCACGGATGAGTTTACACGTGTAGGTGGTTGAGGAGGCGAGGGAATTCACTTGCTTTTTGAGGGTGAGGGCTGAGTCGAGGTAAAAACCCAGCGTTTTGACCTCGCGCATAACCTTAATAGTATTGTTATCAATGTTAAATGAGGTGTAGTCCGGGGTGAGTTTGGATAGTTTGTGGTCGGAACCAAGGAGCAGGATTTCAGTTTTATCGTCGTTCAGGCAGAGGCCATGTGTGGCCATCCATGCTTGAATGAGGATGTAAATTTTATTCACCAGAGCCAAGTCCACTTCATAGTTGCCCGAAAGGGGTATGAGGATCTGGGTGTCATCTGCGTAGTTAGTGTAGGTGACGCCCAGTCTGTCCAACTTGTCGAACAATGGCTTGGTGAAGATATTGTACATAGTGGGTGAGACACAGGAGCCCTGTGGGACTCCACATGTGATTTGGATGGGGTCAGCACAGGTGGTGGAGGAGAACACTCTCATAGTCCGGTTGGCTAGAAAGGATTGGACCCATGCTATAGCATCTCCAGTGAAGTTGGCAGCCAGCTTGAGGTGGTTGCATAAGACTGCATGGTCCACCAGATCAAAAGCTGCTGACAAGTCCGTAAGAGTAGCAGCGCTGTTTTCCCATTATCCTTAAATTCCTCCATTTTGGTTTTGAGATCTATCAGGACAGTTTCCGTGCCATGGAGAGGGCGGAAGCCCGATTGGCGCGAGCCTAGTAGATGATTAGCTTCTAGGTACTCTTGAATTTGGAGATAGGCTACTCTGTCGATAATTTTTAGTAGGAAGGGTACCGTGGTAATGGGCCTATAGTTAGTCGGGATAGAAGGATCGAGGGTTTGTTTTTTGAGGAGGGGGAGGACCCAGGATTCTTTTAAGTTGGCTGGCACTGTGTTAGATTTGAAGGATGAGTTAATAAGCTTTGAGATGAAAGGGGCTAAGTCTCTGGCAGCGTCCTTTATTATTTGAGCTGGGCAGCTGTCGCCCTTACAGTTAGAGGGCTTCAGTGAGAGGATGGCCTTTTCAGTGTCGATGATGGAGATGGGTTTAAAGCTAAAAGGGGGGATAGTGGAAGGTTCAGTTACTGGAGGCAGTTGTTGATCAGTAAGAGAGAGGGTGTCTTTTTTGTTCATTATTTTAAGTTGGAGGGTGGAGATTTTGTTTGATAGGGCATTCTGTATATTAGTGCACCATATCTTGTCCTTTGGGACCGTGTCAGATGGTTGGATAGGGGATACCATTTCCCGGAGGATGGCAAATAGTTCCTTGGTATTCGATTTGGCATTGGTAATTCTGTCATTGAATACGTTTTTTTTGGTGTTGATAATTTCAGACTTGTAATGTTTTGTAGCTTGGGTTAGCTTGGCTTTGTTGTCGTTAGTGGGTGAATTACGCCAGATGGTTTGGAGTTTTCGTTTCTGCTTTCTAAGGTCCTTAAACTGGGGGGTGAACCAGGCGTTGAGGTGGGCTTCTTGCTTAGCTTTGCGTAGTTTTGCAGGTGCAATGGTGTCTAGTGCGTGAGACATAGCTTTGTTAAAGGTGTCTACTAGTGTGTCTGGGTCGGTGTTGTCCTTTAGACCGTTGATAGTGGGCAGGAGGAGGGGGATAAGTTTTTCTGTAGTAATATCTTTTTTACTTCTGGTAGGGAGTGGTGGTATCATTTTGATAGTCGGGGCTGGGGAGGTCAAGTGTGGCAGTGAAATTTATTAGAAAGTGGTCAGTCCATAGTTGAGGGGTGATGGAGGTGATGACTATGTTACAGTTGAGTTCTGAGACCCAGTCAAGGGTTCTGCCTTTGGCATGTGTGGGGGAGAGAATTTTTTGGGTAAGGCCTTGGTCATTTAGGATAGCTGTTATAGAAAGGGCATTTTTATTGCCTGGCTCATTGAAGCCGATGTTGAAGTCGCCCATCAGCAGCGTTTGCGAGTGTTTTTGGGTATTGTTCGCTATGAGGGTAGTAAGGTCATCTTCAAAGGTTCCCAGGGGACCTGGGGGCCTGTAGATCAGGTGAATGGCTAGCGTGCGGTTATTGGAGAGTTGCATTTTTGCTGAGAGTACTTCGCAGGAAGTGCAGGGGTGTGAGGTGGTGAGTCGGATAGGCAAAGTGGTTTTCGCGATGATTGCTAGGCCACCGCCTTTAGCATTGGGTCTGTCTACTCTGTGGATCTGGTAATTGTCAGGTATGGCTAACATCAGTGAGGGTCCTGCTGCCTCATGGAGCCAGGTTTCAGTTACGGCAAGGAAGTCAATGCTACTGTTGTTCAGTATGTTATTGTTATTGTTATTTTGCACTTATATAGCGCCTTATATACCATTGGTATGGTCTGAAGGCGCTGGTAGGTTGAAGGCCCTTCGGAACCGCAGTTCAGATCAGTAGGGAGAGTCAAAAGGTGCGTGCGAGCACCGGATATGTGTGCAGCTCGTGCGGTACTTGTGTAATAGCTGCTTCTTATCGGTAGGTGTGGTGGTTGAGAGATCAGGAGAATGTGTTCGTTCTGGCAGGATTTATCCGGAACGGATGTGGCTGCGTTAGGCCTGAGGAAAACGCCTGGCTGGGGGTGTGAGACCAGCAGTGTTTACATAGAATGATGTGGAGTAAGCGGCGGATGTTCGTATGAGAACAGTTATACCGAATGGTGTCATAGTATCTCTGTATTCTAGTTGAGTGGTGATGTAAAGGAGAGAGTAAGCGTGGTGGTGTGATATGATGGGTTGTATGCTTTTTCAATGTGCAAACTTCTAAATGCAACTTTCCCATAGAGGCTACTGGGCGAAACTTCTAAGTACAATTTTCCACACAGAGGCAATTGGGTACACTTCTAAATTCAATTTATCAGAGAGGGTATTTGGCACACTTCTAAATGTAACTCTCACAGAGGCTATTGGGTACACTTCCAAATGCAATTTTCACGGAGCATCTACTGGGCACACTTCTAAATTCAAGTTTTCAGAGAGGCTATTGGTCAAACTTCTAAATGCAACTTTCCAGAGTGTCTATTGGATTCACTTCTATAATCAACTTTCACAGATGCTATTGGTAGCACTTCTAGATACAACTTTCAAAGCGTGGCTATTGGGCATACTTTCTAAGTGCGGCTTTCACAGAGGATATTGGGCCCATATCTAAATTCAATTTTCCACAGAGAGACTATTGGGCGCACTATTAAAATCAATTTTCCAGTGAGGCTATTGGGAACATTTCTAAATTCAATTTACCAGAGGGGCTATTGGGCACACTTCTAAATGTAACTCTCACAGAGGTTATTGGGTACACTTCTAAATTTCACAGAGGGGGTATTGGGCGCCCTTCTAAGTGCAACTTTCACAGAGTGGTTATTGTGAACACTACTAAATTCACAGCGAGCTTATTGGGCATACTTCAAATGCAACTTTCGAGAGTGTGTATTGGGCACACTTCTAAATGCAACTTTCACAGAGGATCTTGGGCACACTTCTAAATTCCATTTACCAGAGAGGCTATTGGGCACATTTCTAAAATTCAAGGAGAGGCTATAGGGCACACTTTCTAAATGCAACTTTCACATGCTAACATTCACAATTCCATCTAGATGGGGCGCAGGCCAATATTCACAAGTCTATCTAGGAGCGGACATGCTAACATTCACAATTCCATCTAAGAGTGGACATGCTAATATTTCACATTTCTATCTAGGTGTGGACATGCTAACAATTCTATCTAAGAGTGGGCATGCTAACATTTCTCAATTCCATCCAGGTGCGGACATGCTAACTTTCACAATTCCATCTAAGAGTGGGCATGCTAACATTTCTCAATTCCATCCAGGTGCGGACATGCTAACTTTCTCAATTCCATCTAAGAGTGGGCATGCTAACATTTCTCAATTCCATCCAGGTGCGGACATGCTAACATTCACAATTCCATCTAAGAGTGGACATGCTAATATTTCACATTTCTATCTAGGTGTGGACATGCTAACAATTCTATCTAAGAGTGGGCATGCTAACATTTCTCATTTCCATCCAGGTGCGGACATGCTAACTTTCACAATTCCATCTAAGAGTGGGCATGCTAACATTTCTCAATTCCATCCAGGTGCGGACATGCTAACTTTCACAATTCCATCTAAGAGTGGGCATGCTAACATTTCACATTTCTATCTAGGTGTGGACATGCTAACAATTCTATCTAAGAGTGGGCATGCTAACTTTCTCAATTCCATCCAGGTGCGGACATGCTAACTTTCACAATTCCATCTAAGAGTGGGCATGCTAACATTTCACATTTCTATCTAGGTGTGGACATGCTAACAATTCTATCTAAGAGTGGGCATGCTAACTTTCTCAATTCCATCCAGGTGCGGACATGCTAACTTTCACAATTCCATCTAAGAGTGGGCATGCTAACATTTCACATTTCTATCTAGGTGTGGACATGCTAACAATTCTATCTAAGAGTGGGCATGCTAACTTTCTCAGTTCCATCTAGGTGCGGACATGCTAATATTATGGCAGTCTATGTTATTTGGGGGTAAGATAGAGTGGCATGGGCTTTCTGGAGTGGAGTGATTACTCTACTCCCCACCCATCCCACACTCACGGTTTTGGTGGTGTCTGTTAGCTGCTGGCTTCCTTGGCGTCCCCTGCGGACACCTGCAGACACATCTTGGAGCCGCCGCTGTTGGAGCCGCCCTTGGCCTTGGGGCCCTTAGCCGCTGGGGGCTGCCGGGCAGAGGGCTGCCCTGGGAGAACCAGTGATAAAGGACGAGGGGCCTATCAGAGGGGGGGGTGGGAGGGATGGGACCATGAGGAGATTTTAGAGGAGGGGAAGGGGGGACCGACTCACCTGCTCCTAGGATGGGAAATAGGAGCAGGTGCAGGAAGCGGGTTGGTACATACACCGACGCTGCCTCGGCCAAAACAACCAATCAGGGGCAGGGGGTGGGATGGGAGGCGGGAGCGAGAGGGGAAGAACCAGGAAGCGGGCTGGGGAGCTCGGGGCACGCAGGGGCCTGGAGGCATTTGGGGGGGGGGGAAACGCATGGAAAGGGTCGCGCATGGATGGGAGGGGGGAGCGAGAGGGGAAGAACCAGGAAGCGGGCTGGGGAGCTCGGGGCACGCAGGGGCCTGGAGGCATTTTTTGGGGGGGAAAAACGCATGGAAAGGGTCGCGCAAGGGGGGACCGACTCACCTGCTCCTAGGATGGGAAATAGCAATTTCAATTGCATGTGCTACCATGGATCTGGCATTGATAAGGGATCCAGTAAGAGTTAGGGTGTTGTTGGGAATAGGATGACTTGCAAGTCTTTTTGTATGCTTATTTTGACTCTGGCGTATCTTTTGGTAGAGGTGAGTAGGAGTTAGGGTTGGAGTTAAAGGTGTCGTAGCTAGGGTTTGCTTATCCATGTGTGTCTGTATAGATGGGAATCTAGCAGTATTGTTGGTACTGTTTCTTTTAGGTTCGTAAATGCAAGGTAGCCTTGCCCTGGTAGCCTTGCCCTGAGTCTCAAGTTTCTATCAATGGGGGGACGAGAGCTGAGGGTAGCAAAGGTCATGATTGTAGCTAGGAGGGTCAGGGAGGACAAGTTACTGCACATGGTAGTTGGTGTGGTCCACTGATGCACTTTACTTCCCTTGTTTGGCTAAGATGTCTGGCTAGTGTGGCGCAAAAGTGTAGTGCAGGTGGCTAGTTGAAGCTGGGGCTGCGCCTAGTGATAAAGGGCGTGATATTCACGAAGCACAGTATGGGCTAGAGTGCATGGTCTGTTAATGATGATAGGGCACAACACAATCAAGGTGGTCCGATTAGCGACCATAGGGCACAGTACAGTTAAAGTGGTCCGTTAGCGACCATAAGGCACAACACAGTTAAAGTGGTCCGTTAGCGACCATAAGGCACCACACAGTTAAAGTGGTCCGTTAGCGACCATAAGGCACAACACAGTTAAAGTGGTCCGTTAGCGACCATACGGCACCACACAGTTAAAGTGGTCCGTTAGCGACCATAAGGCACAACACAGTTAAAGTGGTCCGTTAGCGACCATAAGGCACCACACAGTTAAAGTGGTCCGTTAGCGACCATAAGGCACAACACAGTTAAAGTGGTCCGTTAGCGACCATAAGGCACGACGCACTGAGGTGAACCATGAGCACCTGGGTATAAGTAGCACAAAGAAAATTAGGGTCTAAGTGCGTGGACACAGCTATGGTAGTTATAGTGGGTACGGGTGTAGATCAGATCATGCAAACATGAATCGATACATTAGCAACGCAATGGGACGCAAATTTAAATGCATAGGTTCATGGGTACCTAGAATCGAATTTAGCAAGAGGATAGGTGCAGTACGGGGGCATCTAGATGCGAAATGGCACAATTAGGCAGCCAACAGTAGTGCAACACAATTTACTAGGCACAGTATAAAGTCTTCTAGGTACAAAATGGCAATTGGGCGGGCATTGCAGTCTGTGTCAGGAGATGAAATGCGACGTATCCAAGTGGCACATTATAGGCAAGGACAGCATAGACATGTGCAGCCGTGTGGGGTGGCAGCATTAGTAGACAAGAGCGTAAGTAATGCGTTGTGAGTTAGACGCTTCTAGACAGCAGGTGGTGTTATGCATGTGGCAACACTGGCTTACCTGGAGCAGCACGGGCAGAGTTTATGGCCCCTGGCTCCTGTGGCTCCAAACAGGCACACAACAGGCCTTAGTATGGCCTTCGGATTGGCCGGCGATCCGCCTGCCGGCGGTTCCTTCTAGTGAAATCGATGTTCAGCCTCGATTTCGTGCCGCGATGCGCCCGGCATGGGCAAGTCAGGCACTTTGTGGGGACAGGGTCAGGCAGGCCCTGTTCCGATGGCACGCTCGCTCCGTGCCTGGATCCTCGTTCCTCGTCTGGATCCTCTGCTGGGGTGGGGGGCTGGGAGGGCTCCTGCCCTCACCCCTCTAGGTGGATGTTGGGAGTGGGGGACCTGGGGCACACAACAGGCCTTAGTATGGCCTTCGGATTGGCCGGCGATCCGCCTGCCGGCGGTTCCTTCTAGTGAAATCGAGGTTCAGCCTCGATTTCGTGCCGCGATGCGCCCGGCATGGGCAAGTCAGGCACTTTGTGGGGACAGGGTCAGGCAGGCCCTGTTCCGATGGCATGCTCGCTCCGTGCCTGGATCCTCGTTCCTCGTCTGGATCCTCTGCTGGGGATCCCTCAGTGGGTCATAGAACATCACTAAGGGCCTTTGGAGAAGAACCGGGGAGACGGATCCACAATGTACCTAGTGCTTGTAGAGGTTCTTGGTGCTCAACAGCAGTGAGCCGGTTTCAGGGTGCTTTGCAGCTTCTGCGACAGAGTTCAAGATGGGAGACAGCTGCGGGTATCAGATAGCAGGCAGTTCGGCGAGCGAGGCTGGACAGACATCTGCAGGCTGGCCTACACAGCGGCTCAAAGTCAGGAATAGTTGTCTCAGTGCTGGTCGGCGGGTCTGAAGCACTGGTCGAGGTATCTCGGGCGGCGTGAGCGTCTGCGGCATAACAACAGTCTGCAGTGGAGTTGGTTGTAGTTCGAGGGGCTCGACTGGCTCAAAAATGTTCTTTAAGGTGGATGTTGGTGGATGCTTGTCGATGCACTCCTCCTAGCTTCTTCATTGAGCTTGTGTCATCCTTTAAGATGGACGCCCCAAAGTTGAGGATGTTGCAGGCAACTGCCTTGTCCTTGGTTTGGTTTGGTTTGGTTTGGTTCAGAGACTCTCTGGCACTTCCCACCTAGGAGGCTTGCTGCACTACCTAGAAGGGCATGCTGCGTGCTGGCTGGGTACCAGTTCTGGAGCTGCTGGAGGGTCTTCTGTATCCTGGCCTTCCTTGACTGCTGGAAAATGTAATGCAGACTCCAATTGCAGTCTTCAGCCAGCGTCCAATGTGGAGTTCTTCTTGCTACTCCTTGCAAAGTTTTCAGATGATCAGCCCAAAGAGGGTCCAGCCCTCTTTTAAAGCCAAATGGGCCACAGTGAATGGTGTAGGCTAAGTCTACCTTAATGAACCAATCCTGGGTCCCCACCAACAATCTCCTGTATCCCCGAGGTCATAACCAGAGTGCTTTGCAACAGAAGTGTAAAGGGGTGAAAACATGTAATACTAAGTCCACCCATCTTCCTTTCTGTTGGCCCATTGGGTCTCTCTGATTAATTTAGCTCTGTGGTTCCTGATTAAAGCAGCAAGTCTCCATTGAAGCTGCGGCAAGAACAGATGTTCTGTCTCCTGCAAACCATATTTTCATACCTACCTAATGGGGTCTCCCTGCGGGGGTTTCCTACTGTAAACACATAGTCCCAGACATGGCAGGTCACTGCCCTTGATACCGAGAGGCGGGAGATGGCTTCAGGTTGACACAATGCATATGAAAGGGTTGGTGGGGTTTCCTGTCATCTTGTTTTAGTCTCTGCAGCCAGGCCCCATGTGGGCCTTTTAGAAGTATACTCTATTAGTATGATAATTATTTGAATTACTGCCACCGTCTGCACAGGGTAAACAAACTGATGGGGCGGATCCATGGAGCCTTTGATAGATAATTAGGCTGGCCATAATAGGAGGATGGTTTTGGCCCTCCCTCTTCTGAGATGCATTGTGTACTCCACCTGTCAGATCCCAAATAAATATGACAGGGTGGACTGCGTCTGTAGGCTGTGTCCACCCAAAGTACACGGGTCTATGGTTATGTTGTGCGGGGAGCATAGGAAAATGTGTGCAGATTAGTTCCACACATTTACCAGAGGTTGATCTACCATCATTCAATTTCATATACAATTTCAAAAAAGCCCAGGCGAGCGCACACCCACTGTGTGGATGGTCGAATTCCTCACATGCCTCCTAGCCTCAACATGTGAACCACCACCCTACTGATAGTCGGGTTCGACATCCCGGTTAAAGTACGGCTGAGGCCATCTGGCTTTCCATGCTGGGAGCCTGGCTTGTGCTGGATGTCCATATCTAATCCCTGTAGGGATATGGCCCAACGCGAAAGCTTAGGGTTCCCCCTTGCATGGCCATTAACCATCGAAGAGGCTGTTGGTCTTTGTGGATCATAAAGTGCAACCCAAAGATGTAGGGTTTCAGCTTCTTTACGGCCCACATGACTGAGTAGGCCTCTTTTTCAAGGACAGACCAGTTCCTTTCCCTTTTTGTCAATAACCTGTTAATGTAGGCGATAGGTTACTCTACCCCTTGAGAGTTCAGCTGCACTAACACTGCTCCAATCCCAAAATCTCAGCCAACTGTCTGGATAATGAACTCCTGACCATAGTCTGGCACTTTCAGAACTGGGGCCCTGCACAATACATCCTTTAAATCCTAAAAGGAGGTTTGACAGGCAGGGTTCCAAGTTACCTTCTTCTGTATCCTCTTGGAAGTTACATCATTCAGGGGCACGGCAATGGTCCCATACCCCTTGATGGACAACCAGTGGTACCCGGTGAGACATAGAAAGGCTCGCACCTGCGTCTGTGTGGTGGGGATGTCCCAATCCTTCACAGCTTGTACCTTTGCTCCAAGAGGTTGTTTCTTACCTCCACTGACCAGGTGGCCTAGATAAGTCACTTTGCCCTGTGATATCTGGCACTTTTTGGCCTTGATAGTCAGACCTGCATTCTGTAGTGCCTGAAGCACGTGTTTCAGGTGGGATAATGGATCCTCCCAGGTATGGCTGAACACAGCAATGTCATCTAAATAGGTGACACTGACGTTTTCCAGACCAGACAAAACCTTGTTAACCATCCGCTGAAAAGTGGCTGGGCTTTCTTCAATCCGAAGGGCATCACAGTGAACTGATGATGTCCTTCTGGGGTTGAGAATGCTGATCTCTCTCTCGCTCCATCTGTCAAGCCGACCTGCCAATACCCTCCTGTGAGGTCAAAGGTACTCATGTACTTGCTAGCGCTGAGTTTATCAATGAGCTCATCTGCCTGAGGAATGGGGTGAGCATCGGTCTTCGTGACCGAATTGAGCCCCCTGTAGTCCACACAAAAGGAACTTCATTCTTCCCACCACTGGTCTTTTTAGGGACCAGTACCACTGGGCTAGCGCAGGGGCTGTGTGGCTCTATCACTCCTAGGAACAACATCTTGGAAACTTCCTCCTTAATTGTGGCCCTGACCTTATCGGGCATCCAGTGAAACCTACTCTTCACCGGCCTACTGTCTCCAGTGTCCACATCATGGGTGCACCAATCTGTGCGACCGGAGGCAAGAATCGACCGGCAAACTGTCCCAGTAATCGGCAAGTCTGTCAGTTGCTGCTCTGACAGGTCCATTGCAAGGTTGACACCTTCAACTGACCCATCTGTGGCTTCAATGTGCAGGAGGTCTAGGGGGGATCGCTCTCCTCCTCGTCTCTCCATCAGTCACTAATGCCATGACCAAGTCATCCCGGCTATAAAGAGGTTTTAGTCAGTTGACGTGAAAGACCCTGCACATCTGTTTAGGTCCTTTCACGTCAATTAGGTAATTCGCCTCACTGACCTTTTCCAGCACCCAGTAAGGCCCACTACACTTGTCCTGAAGGACCCTGGGTTTGACAGGCTCCATAATCCACACCCACTGGCCTGGAGAATAGACTGTCAGTGTGGCCTTCTGGTCGTGCCAGTGCTTCATCAGCTCCTGACTGGCCTTTAGGTTTCTCATTGACTGCTCCATGTACTTTGCCATTCTAGACTGAAGGTCATGTACATTGTCCACCACATCTCGTGTAGGGGATGAGGGGTTGCCCTCCCATCCCTCTTTCACTTGACTGAGGGGACCTCGTACAGGGTGTCCAAACAAAAGCTCAAAGGGCCTAACCCCTACTCCGTACTGTGGCACCTCCCTGTAGTCGAACAGAAGGCATGGCAGGATAATATCCCATGTTCTCCTCGGGTGCTCTTCCAAGCCACCTATCATGATTTTCAGGGTCTTGTTGAACCGCTCAACAAGCCCGTTTGTTTGTGGATGGAAGGATGTAGAGAACTGGTAGGTGACCCCACACTCTTCCCACATAGCCTTCATGTACGCTGATATGAAGTTTGATCCCCTATGAGAAACAACTTCCTTGGGGAATCCAACACGGGAGAATATCCCAATTTGGGCCTTCGCAACCACAGGGTCTTTGAGGCTCCTCAGAGAGACAGCCTCAGGGTACCTTGTGGCGTGGTCTACCACCACCGAGATGTATCCATTCCCTGAGCTGGTTTGAGGATCCAAAGGACCCACAATGTCCATGCCTATTCTCTCGAAAGGCCGCCCAATCACGGCTAGCGGAATTAAGGGGGCATGTGTGGTACCACCTGACTTGCCGGAAGCTTAACAAGTCGGGCAGGACGGGACAAATTCCTTAACCTTCATACCAAACTGCATACCAAACTGCAGTCAGTAACAGTGCGCAGACAACCGGTCCAATGTCTTATCACTCCCAAGTGACCCGCTAAAGGAATTTGGTGAGCCAAATCCAAAAGGAACTTTCTGTGGCACTGGGTAATCATCAACCTTCTAGTGCCCTCGCCCTCAGAGTCTTTTGGCTCACTGTACAGTAGTCCATCCTCCCAGTACACTTTGAACAGTCCAGGGGCCTTGTCTTTAGCCTGCTTCTCTGCCTGCTTCCGCAGACCCGCCAGAGTGAGACACTCTTTCTGAGCTGTAAAGAAGTCAGTCTGACCTGGGCCCCCAGCTGATGCAAACTCACCCAACTTGGGCAGGCCCCTCAGATCTGGGCTCACCTGGTCCTCCACCTCAGGTTCTTGCGCTGCGCAAGTCAACTCTGAAGTCACTGAGTCCCCTGCTACCAAAGTAGGGTCCTCAGTGGCTACTGGCCCCTCTCCTGCAGGAGAAGGTGACTCAGCAGTCTGGAACTGGACTAGGGGGCTACCAATCACGCCGGTCCTTCCAATAAGCGCTCTGGAAGTACTCAGGCCCTAAGGCTCTGAAAGTGTTCAATCTGGTGA
Organism: Ambystoma mexicanum; assembly: GCF_040938575.1. Taxonomy (NCBI): domain Eukaryota; kingdom Metazoa; phylum Chordata; class Amphibia; order Caudata; family Ambystomatidae; genus Ambystoma; species Ambystoma mexicanum. The sequence goes on along the minus strand of NC_090935.1, from coordinate 1,142,423,934 downwards.
TCTCTTTGGCCCTCGATCGGGTACCCGCTGCGACTATCGCAGAATCAGAGAGATCATTACCCAACAGACATGGGACAGGGATGGAGTCTTTAACCGCTACACGGCACTGGGACATTTCACCTCGCCATCTGAACTCTTTTACGCCAAGAGGCACTTACTATTTCTGCCAAACCCACTGACGCTACAATCAGGCCCATTGATATATTGGCCTGGCTGTACCCACTGCCAGGTGACAGTAGTGAGGCTAGCCGTGTTGTCTCGTACCGCAGGAGTGTGTCCATTGATATGCACATGTTCTAAATAGAGTTTAGTGTTATTGGTAACTGGGATCTCTTCTGGAGACCCGGCACCATTTCCACTCAGTGTAACCAATCCACATTCAGCCACTCCTTGGCCTATTGACATATGAAGCGTTCACATACTTGTCATTGAAATATCTGAGTGGGTGGGTGACTGGTAACAAAGTTGACACATTTAAAGGGATGTATTGTATGATTGCGTGTGAGCATGTGTTGAAAAATTGTGAGGTTGACCTACACCAGCATCTTGTGGACAAGACTATCGCAGACCCTAAGGAGCTTGCAGAGGCTGCCGACAGGTTTGTGAGTACTCAAGTCCAGAAAAAGGTTCAGGCCAGCACACCCAAACCGGAAGCAAAATCAGTGGGCAAAAAAGTAAACAAGGATGGGAAGGAAAAAGGTCCAACCCAATACTCTTCAAAGTCAGGTCCACAAAAGACTGAAGGGAAACCCCCAAGCTGTAGTTCGGCCGTGCACACTGAAAAGAAGACCGCAGAGAGCCCCAACACTGGGACACCTGCGTTCTCACCACCCAAAGGTTGTTTCATGTGTAAGGAGCTGGGCCCTAGGAAAGGGGATCCTGCTTGCAAGGGCTTGCCCAAGCATGCCATAGTGAATGTTGGACTTGTGAAAGAGGCCATCATTAGTGTGGGCCTCTCAGAAGAGGATTTCCCACTGGGCCAGGGAGTGGCATGTGGATTGGTTACACTGAGTTTGAACTGTACCGGTTCTCCAGAAGAGACCCCAGTTCCCAATAATACTCAACTCTATCTAGAGCGCGTGTAGATCAATGGACACAAAACTCCTGCGGTCCAAGACACTGCGGCTAGCGTCACCACTGTCACCCGGCAGTGGGTAGAGCCAGGCCAGTATATTGCTGGGCCTGATTTGTGCGCAAGTGGATTTGATGGTAAGAGTAAGTGCTCCTTGGCAATAGTAGAGTACATCTGGCGAGGTAAAACGACCCAGCACTGTGTAGCGGTGAAAGACTCCATCCCTGTCCCATGTCTGTTAGGTAATGATCTTCCTGATCCTAAAATAGTCGCAGCGGCTAACTGATCGAGGGTCAAAGAGATCACCAAATTGAACTCTCTCAGAGCCTTAGGGCCTGGAGTGCTTCCAGAGGGCGTGTTGGAAGGACCACCATGGCAGGTAGCCCATAGTCCAGTTGCTCAGACTACTGAGTCGCCTACTCCTGCAAGAGAGGGGCTAGTAGCCACGAGGACCCTACTTTGGTAGCAGGGGTCTCCGTGACTTCAGAGTTGCCTGGTGCAGCGCAGGAACCTGAGGTGGAGGACTATGTGGGCGCAGATCTAAAGAGTCTGCCCAAGCTGGATGAGTTTGCATCAGTTGGGGACCCGGATCAGACTGACTTCTACAAAGCCCAGAAAGTGTGTCCCACTCTGGCGGGTCTGCGGAAGCAGGCAGAGGAGCAGGCTAAGGGCAAGGCCCCTGGACTGTTCAAAGTGTACTCGGAGGATGGATTCCTCTACAGTGAGCCAAAGGATTCTAGGGGCGAGGACACCAGAAGGTTGGTGGTTCCACAATGCCACAGAAAGTTCCTTTTGGAATTGTCTCACCAAATTCCTTTAGCGGGTTACTTGGGAGTGACTAAGACATCAGACCGGTTGTCTGCGCACTTTTACTGGCCGCAGTTCGGCGTAAAAGTTAACGAATTTGTCCGGTCCTGCCCGAATTGTCAAGCTTCTGACAAGTCAGTTGGTGCCACAAAGGCTCCCTTAATTCCACTACCCATGGTTGGATGGCCTTTCGAGAGAATAGGCATGGATATTGTGGGTCCTTTGGATCCTCAAACCAACTCTGGGAATAGATTTTTCTAGGCTGTCCCTCTGAGGAGCATCAAAGCCCCTGTGGTTGCGAAGGCTCTGATTGGGATATTGTCCCGTGTTGGATTCCCCAAGGAAGTCATTTCTGACAGGGGATCAAACTTCATATCAGCATATATGAAAGCTATGTGGGAAGAGTGTGGAGTCACCTACCCGTTCTCTACCTCCTTCCATCCACAAACCAATGGGCTTGTTGAGCGGTTCAACAAGACCCTGAAAGGCATGATAGGTGGCTTGGAAGAGCACCTGAGGAGAAAATTGGATTTTCTCCTGCTGTGCCTTCTGTTTGCCTACAGAGAGGTGCCACAGAACGGAGTAGGGTTTAGCCCCTTTGAGCTTCTGTTTGGACATCCTGTACGAAGTCCCCTCAGTCTAGTGAGGGGGGGATGGGAAAGCAAACGTCACCAGATGCGGTGGACTATGTACTCAGCCTTCAGTCTAGAACGGCAAAGTACATGGAACAGTCAACAAAGAATCTAAATGCCAGTCAGGGGCTGATGAAGCACTGACACGACCAAAAGGCCACAGTGACAGTCTATTCTCCAGGCCAGTGGGTGTGGATTCTGGAGACTGCCATACCCAGTGCCCTTCAGGACAAGTGGACTGGTCCGTACTATGTGCTGGAAAAGTTCAGTGAGGTGAATTATCTCATTGACGTGAAAGGACATAAATAGATGTGCAGGGTCTTTCACGTCAACTGGCTAAAACCCCATTATAGCCGGGATAACTTGGTCATGGTGTTCGTGACTGGCGCAGAGACTGAAAAGGGGACCGATCCCCAACCAGACCTCCTGCACACTGAAGCCACATATGGGTCAGTTGAAGGTGTCAACCTTGCAACTGACCTTTTCAGAACAGCAACTGACAGACTGTCGCCATTTACTGGGACAGTTTGCCGGTCTGTTTTCGTTGACTCCCGGTCGCGTAGATTGGTGCACCCAGGATGTTGACACTGGAGACAGTAAGCCGGTGAAGAGTAGGATTCACCAGATATCCGATAAGTTCTGGAACATTATCAAGGAGGAAGTTTCCAAGATGTTGCACATAGGAGTGATAGAGCCATCCCACAGCCCCTCGGCTAGCCCAGTTCCCTAAAAAGACCAGTGGTGGGAAAACTGAAGTTCGCTTTTGTGTGGACTACATGGGCTCAATTCTGTCACAAAGACAGATGCTCACCCCATTCCTTGGCCAGATGAGCTCATTGGCAAGCTTGGCGCTTCTAAGTACATGAGTACTTTTGACCTCACAGCGGGATATTGGCAGGTCAGCTTGACAGATGGAGCGAAAGAGAGGTCGGCATTCTCAATCCCGGAAGGACATTATCAGTTCACTGTGATGCCCTTCGGATTGAAGCATGCCCCTGCCACTTTTCAGAGGATGGTTAACCAGGTTTTGTCTGGACTGGAATACTTCAGCGTCGGCTATCTAGATGACACTGGGCCTCATTCCGAGTTTTGCGGTAAGTATGGGTTTTTACCGGCATGGCGGAAAGACCGAGTCCGGTCTGGTACGACGCCGCAATTTACAGGCCATTCCGACTTCGCAGGCACGAGCTTTCCGTCATGCCGGTAAATCCCCTAGCGGCATACTGCTAAAGGGCCCGTAAAACCCCTTAGCGGCATGAAGCGAGACGGTCATTACAACACCGCCACTGAAGCTTCGCTGTCCGTTATTAGCGGTGACCGTAATTTACGGTATCCGTAAATTACGGTCACCGCTAATTAACGGATACGGAAATTACGTCATCGCACAGGAACGGGAAGGAGCGCGGCGGCCATCTTTAAAAACACAATCCATTGCCATCCTCTTAATACAGTACACGGAGGTATATTATGACCCTCAAAAAAGCCATCACTGACCAGTATCATGCCGAAAGCACTGAAGAAAGGTGCCGCCCGCATCAGGAAGGAGCGTTTCACGCAGGACGAGCTCCAGGTCCTGGTGGACACCCTGCACGCAAATGCTGAGATAGTATTCAGCAGTGACATGCGTAGGCCCACCATTGCCAGGAAGAAGGAGATCTGGGACTTGGTTGCACAGAGGGTGAGCGCCGTAGGGAACACCCCCCCCCCCGTACGACGAGGGACTGCAGGAAACGGTGGGATGACCTCCGTCTCAGGGTGCGGGCCATCCTATCGGCCAACCGAACACAGGCCCTGGAGACAGGACGAGGCCCAGCTTCTCCCATCAAGATGATGCCCTGGGAGCAAACGTGTGCAGACATGATGGGCACTGAAGCCATAGAGGGGGTCGGCGAGATGGAGTGCGGTGCCCCGTCATCCGCAGATGGAGGTGAGTGTCATGAGTGAAGATAGTAAATGCATTCCCAATGTAAGGCACTGCCAAGGGCTGGGCAAGCAGTCACATCACGTATGGGAACCCCCCCCCACCCTCCATCTAATCATGCCGTCACAAGTGAGACCCAGGCTGATGCCAGGTGCAAGGCTCCAACCCATATTGGCCATAGCACACAAAGAGGCAGTCAATGTGAGTCAGCACAGTACTCCACCAACATGAGTGACCCAGACACCTGCATGCATTTACCATCCAAGCCCAGATCTCTGTCCCACTCCCCACCCAAATGTCAACAAAACGCTGCAATCCCATTGTTATACCATAGGCGCGAAGAAATGCTGACCCCCAAATCATAGCTCATGCCATCTCTCTCTTCCCCCCCACAGGCAGCGGCCATGAAAGTGAGGGCCAGGAAGCCACGCAGCCCTGTACCTCCAGGGGCACAGCCAGGGGACAGTGTAAAACTGCAGGAAGGAAGAAGGCACAGGCAACACCACTTGCACCAGCAACCCCCATGGAGGCTGCACAACCCACACCCCTACCCATGCCTGCACTGCCGACAGAGACATGCCCCACGGTGCACTCAGAGGAGTCCAGTGTGGCAGGGGAGAATGCTGCCATGTGCCTCCTCTAGGAGCCAGATAGCCCAACATCAGTTCCCGTATCCGACGTGGAGGAGCCCCATGACATTGTACACAGCCCAGACACCCCATCCTACAGTCAAGTTGCACACAGCGACTCCAGGGAGAGTGACACCCCAGGCCTCACAGGCCAAGGAGCACCACCTGCCAGTCCTGGATCCACCTCCCCTGCAGAAAGCCCTGAAAGGGCTGCAGGCTCAACACCACGGCTGCCCAGCACATCTGCCACACCGGCCATGGATGGATTGCACTCCCAGCGCCTCACGGGCCTGATTGAGGACTTTATCCGGGACAACCGTGAATCCAGGTCGGAGTGGCACAATGACCTGCAGGCCCTGGGCGAAGTCATCACTGCCAACACAAACCGGCTCTGTTAGGTGCTGGGCCGGATCGCTGATGCCCTGGAGGCAGCACCCCCCAGACCACAGCCCCAGTGGGAGTACCCACCCTCACAGTGCTCCTCCACGCAGACCAGCCCTGTCCGTCGGTCAATGCGCACACTCCGCCGCCAAAACATGGATACCCCTGGCTCTGGAAGTACACAATGACCATACTGCCACACACATGTGGCCTATGTTGCACTGATGGGACTATTGTGGGGTTGTTGTGGGGGGAGGGGGAGGTGGGTGAGGGGAAGGGGGGTGAGGGTGTGTGCGGGAGTTGGGGGGGGGTGAGGGTGTGTGTGGGAGTTGGGGGGGAGGGGGGCGTGAGGGTGGTGGTTTTGTTGTACACGTTCCTACATAAATGTTCAATACACTGGTTGTTCATTCCCAAAAAACAGAGTGGACATTGTTCATTTTGCTTGTGTCTTTTTATGTCGTACATTGCATGGTGTACATGTATCCCCACACCCAGTGCCCAATGTCCTCTCACCCTCGCACCCTCAGCTGACTTGTGAGTCAGAAATATTGTCCAATTAATGATTGACGCACTGAACGTCCCTCCTGTGCATCGGCAACGTGCTGCTGTCCTGCAATTCCTTCCTCCTCCCCCTCATCATCATCTGGTGGTAGCAGTTCCACGTCAGGGGGCAGTGGCACGTTCCGACGGATGCACATGTTGTGTAGCATTACACATGCCATGGTGATCTTGGACACCTTCTCGTGGCTGTAGATGAGTGCCCCACCAGAACGGCTGAGGCAACAAAATCGTGCCTTCAACAGGCCGAAGGTCTGCTCTATCACCACCCGTGTACGGGTATGCGATCTATTGTAGTCCTCCTCGTGCCTGTTCTGTGGGTTGCGGACCGGGGTCATGAGCCACGGCTTTAGAGGGTAGCCAGAATCACCTGCATGGAAGTGGAAAGGAGGTAATTGTGTGTGCATTCATGGTGGAGAATTGTACTAGTCTTATATGGCCGCAGATGATTACTGGGATGAGTATGCATCCCCCCCCCTTTCCCACCCAGGTGGAGTATGCATCCCCCACACCCTTTCCCACCCAGGTGGAGTATGCATCCCCCGCCCTTCTCCCACCCAGGTGGAGTATGCAGGTGACCTACTCACAGCCCCAATGCACTGCCATGGCCCATTCAGGTTACTCACCAAGCAGCCAGGCACGTCGTCCGGCATGTCGGTCCGTGTAGCGTGGTAGTGTTGAGTTCCGCAGGACCAAGGAGTCATGAGTTGATCCGGGGTATCGGGCATTGCAATGTGTGATGGATTTACTGGCATTACACACCATCTGGACGTTGATGGAGTGGTATTGCTTGCGGTTGCGATACGGCACCTCCATGGCATGCGGGACCACTAATTCCATGTGGGTGCAGTCGATGGCACCTATGCAATTTGGCATGCCTGCCAGTGCATGGAAGGCAGCTTTGGTGTCATATATCTCCTGGGGAGTACGGGGTAGGGATATGTATTCCCTTGTGTGGGTGAGGAGGGCATCCAGCACTTGTTTGAGTATCCGTGAAAATATGGGCTATGAAATGCCATGCATGTGCCCCACTGTATGCTGGTAGCTGCCTGTGGCAAGGAAGTGGAGCACAGACACTACCTTCAGTAGAGGGGGGATGGCAGTGCGGATTTCTATGCGGCTCACTGTATCATCATGTATCATGTCCACTATGCTGGGAAAGGTGTCCGAGTCAAGCCGGTACAGGGTATGCATCTGCTCTGGTGTGAGGTTGAAGGGGGTGGCTCTGATGCGGGGGATTGGGGGCTGCCGGCGTGGTAATGGTGGCTGCACCGGTAGGGCATGCTGGGCCTGTCTCACCCTCCTTCTCCTCCTGTGTATCCTCTGTGGTGGGGGTTGTGGTTGTTGTAGTTGCTGTTGTTGTAGTTGCTGCCTTGCAAGCAGGGCCTCCAGCTCCAGGAATGCTGCTACAATTGGTATCATCTTGGTGTGGGAGGAGGTGTGGTGTGTGGGTGTGCTCCTTTTGTGCTGTGCCAGACTCCATTGCCTCCACCTGTGCTGATTGAGTGCACCTGTTCCTCTTGGAAACACTGCTCAGGGTCCTTAACACCTTCTCGGCGATGCCGGTATTTACTCCATGGCGGTAAGGTACTTTGCGGTCTTGTGGAGGCCGTTTTTTCCATGTCCGCTTTACTTGGGATCAGCTCCGGTTTATGCCATGCCGCTAATTACGGCATGGTGTGTCGGGCGCGCGCCACTAAACCTCTATTTACGGCATCGTACTTTACGACGCCGTAAATAACGGTCTGGTGGGTCAGAATGGGCTGTAACGGGAAACGATGCCGGTTGTCCTTTACCGGCATCATTTTTCCCTTACCACCCAACTCGGAATGACCCCCAATGTTGTGTTCAGCCACACATGGGAGGTTCATGTATCCCACCTGAAACAAGTGCTACAGGCGCTGCAGAATGCAGGCCTGACTATCAAGGCCATGAAGTACCAGATAGTGCAGGGTACCTTGACTTACCTAGGCCACCTGGTACAATATGGTTTTGGCCCCCAGAGACAGTTACGACCCTTTGCTCCCTTGGTGCTAAAACCAAATAATCTTGGAACGGCAAGACTAATTATTTTACCAACTACCATCCTGTCAGTATCCAGAGTGTATCCCTTTCCTTCGTGAAACTGTCTGTCCTCTGTGTTCCTTTACAGGGTGGGTTGTATTTTGTAGTGTGCTAGAACTGTCTGTTGTAGTAATAATGAAGTAGATATTTGTATACAACCTTGACTGGACAGTCCCTTTTATCATTGGGTAATAATTGTATTTTTGCTGTGTTGCAACTAACCAACGATCCACGACCTTTTGAAGATAAGCCTGACGTTCTGTCCATGTTACCAAAATTGGACAGGGAGGTCTTATAATTCACTTGTATGCCAATCTATTTGGATCCCTTCTGGTGTACTCGAGGTGTGGGTTTGATTGATGGTTTAGAAACCGATATTCATCCCTGGACCACTGGTGCTGCGAAAGTTGATTTGTCACAAAAATAAACTACGTTACCTCACAAAGCCCTTTTTGTCTGCTTCCATGGTTGACGCTACAATGTTTGAAGGAAGCAAGTAACATTGAAATGGACTGCATACAACAGTACATTATTGAATGGCGAATCTTGATTTTCAGTTGTGACTTGTCGTTTGTGAGCTGTGTAAATGGTCAGTAGAAGTGCATTCCATCTGTGTGGGCCGATATCAAGGGGTATTTATGGGAATAGGATGGCGGTCACAACCGCAATAAAGAGTGACATACATTACATGAAGGTGATGAATGCAAGGATCGAGCACTGATGTTATAAAGAGTTAATATTGGAGGCTTGGAAAGATATGTTAGAAGTGAAGACCTTTGTGGATAATATAGTCAAAATATTGCAGGTCATACTGGGAGCAGCAAAGAAAACTGAAGAGAAGGCTGACATGGTAGTCAAGATGATGAGATTGGAATCTGTGTTTGGGGACACGGATGGGTGGATTTTAGAGATGTTATGAAAGATGGAATGGTATGAGCAGGCAGTATGTCATTTTATGTTAAAGAAGCTTTACAAGGTGCAGAATCAGTGAAGTGTGGAATGTATACTATCGGCTAAGCCCTCTCTGAAGTCCTATAGTCCCTGTGGGTGGCCATGAATGCTAGCCCAGGCAATGTCATGCTTTGGCTTGGGACCAATATTACTTTGAGGTACACCCAGATGACTACCATGACCGTCTTCAACTCTTGTTTTATTCTTAACGGGGGAATCGGGTGTGGAAACATCATTAGGTCTGAAATATTCGGAAGCAAGTACGATGATAGCGAGGGTCAACAGAAACAAATTTGGGGTTTATGGGGTTCTAGCTATTGAGCCAACATTAGTTGATGAAGTAAATAACTGACTTTATAGTAATGGTCTCTCTGCTCTGTCTCCCCTTTTGTCTTCCCAGTGTTTTCACCGCCCAGTAGTCAAGACTCAGGAATGGCCTCTCTCTCCAGTAACTCCTCCGTCAGCAACGAAAGCACCAAAGGCGTGGTGGAGTGCTCAAGCACCCCAGAGCACGACACCTTCACCGTCACCTCAGTCATTGAAGATGGTGAATGAACACCCCAGCTGAGATAAGAGAGGCTGGCCCCTTCAGCATCAGCCACAAAAGAACAATATGCGCCTGTGACATGCCAATAGCCAACCCAATGTGGCACTCTGTGGTTTCTGGAGATTAGTAGGTCGCAGGGAAGAAAGTTTGAACAGTTCCGGGGTCAAGGGCTGGGCACCTTCGCTCATTGTGCTTGTTAAGTCTTGTTTATGGGATGTAGCACTGTAGGTTTAATACAATCGTCCAACTAATTACCTGCAAGGTTGACATATTTTTGCATTTTACAATTTAATCAATAACCTGAGGTTCAATGCTAGGTTGAAAGCCAGGCTCACCTGAAATGGTTACTGCAGATTTGCATGCTTAGCAGCGCGCGTGTTCATAAATTGCTTACTGTACGCTTAACTTTTCCTGGGTTACAAATGCCATCCTGAAATGAAACTGGCCTGGAAAAAGAAATTCATCGTTCACTGTAGTTGCAGCCGCACCTGAAATAATAAAAATGTTATTGATGACCGAATTTTCTTGTGTGTATATTTGGCGAGCTGTATTAAACAGAAAAAAAGAAATTACTTGTATTTTCTTCGCTCTGTGCTCTGAAAACATCCATTTGATTTCACCCCATCTCTTGTAATCAATAACCCGACCATCTTGTTTTTTATTAAATGCACTTACTCTTAATTTCATCCACCAGTGGTTTTAGAGAGAGTAATGTGGAGTTACCTATAGGGCTTTGACATTATAAATCACTTCTTGAGGCTGAATCGCACAGCGGTATCGATTGATCCTGATATATCACAGAAATTTACTGTCACTTCTGTTTTCAATTAAAGATACAATCAGTCAGATAATGACTTAATTGGATTTTACAGAAGATTGAGTTTTATTGCCCAGTGCTTTACGAGTTTAGTTAAGGGAGACCATTTTATCACAGTTGTCAACCTGCCGCGGCAGCTCTGTGCCCTTCTGCTTAACTGCGGTGGCTGCTGTTGGCGGCGTCACGTAGACGCCGCCGCTACACGCCACACGGTACACTCTGCAAGGCCAAACAGGAGCTGCGGCCCAGGCGGTAGAGTGCAGCGTGGACCGAGACGAGAGAGACCCGTATATGGCTGTTGACGAAGCTGTTTTTCTTCTTTTTTCCCCGACCCCGTTTTTAATTCGCCGAATCTTGACTCCCTGTGTTTTTGTGATTTTTTTTTTTGTCAGGTCTCCACCAAACCAGACAGCGTTGTCTGTTATGAACAACGGTCAGTGTTTGTTTGTATTGCGCTGAAGTCGGCGATGGGCCGAGAACAAAGTCATTGCGCATTTTTTTTCTTCTAGAAATGGGATGTTGAAATATCTTTTGTGTTGCCAAAAAACGGAGAAAAAATAATTTAGTAGAGAGACTTTTATGTTGACGTCGAATGTATTTAGCAGAAATGTACTGATAGAATAAGATCCGCAGTATGTTCTCCCCAACTGAATAGGAGCTCCTGAGACAACTTTTACATTTCAGGATAACGACGTATTCTCTGTATTATGCAACCGAAGTAGACAAGCTTCCGTTTTTATGCAATAAAGCTAAATTAATAGAATCCTGGCATTTTCCTGGAGAGCCGTTCGTTGTGTTTAAACTGTGCTATCAATATAATTCCTAACAGACAGTCTTGAGGCCCGGGGCGTGTGTCTGCGCACAGAAGCCGTAGACAGGAACAAAGAGAGGGGTAATGACCTTACTGCGAACAGCGAGAAACTGCCTGATTTATCACCCGGGAGCTGGTATGGGGAATGGGTCTTAAATACACTAAGTACAGTTCATAATGTCTTCTTTTAAAGGAGCAATTTGAAGGTGTCTGCTGTTTTAGCCATAAATCGCGACGCCCTCGGCCCCCCCCAGCACCCCCGTCCGCTTTTCCTGCCCCAAACCAGACACCGTTTCCTTACACGTTACATCCGAATTTAGTTTTCTGACATCACTAAATAGCCGATTTTAAATGACGGCACTGCTTACTTTTATGCATATTTTTTTTTGCTTTTGGAATATTTGGTTCAATGTTTTTGATTCGCATTTTTACCTTGTACATAGAAATACGACAACACTAAGGCCGATATAATGACTTGTCAATGACGAATCTAAAAATCCACATTATCAAGAAAAAGTCATACAGAAAAACTGGTACCATATGACGGGAACATTGTAAAACTCAATACCTCATCCTATTGCGGAGCGGCAACATTAAGTAATACTAGCCACGCCGTACTGTACTCCCCGAGGAGCGTCAAGTTCCCAGGAAGGGCCTCTGTTGCAACCTACAGTTGCGCCCCCACCCGCCCTAATGCTCCCAGATGACCAGAGAAGGAAGGACTAGTTGGCTTGCTTACTGGCTACTGCTATGGTGGTCCCAAAACCGCCACCATCAACGCAATGAGTATTGGTTGAGACTTGTATCCGGTATTTATTTCGTCTAGGGAGTAAGAGAGCATTTCGAGCAGATATGCTGAACAAAAGGATACATACACGTAGTCAGAGCAATCCCCTTTAGGGTGCTTTACAAAAGAACAGGTGGATAATTCATGAGTAGAGTATTGACCGGTTGATGGAGGGAGTGATCATAGATGCTGCGCTGAATGGGACGGCGTAGACCGAGCAGGCCACATACCTACAGTCTATCAATAAGGAATAATTCACATTTTTACAACAATGCACCCTGTGTCCAATTGAAAATGCTAAAAGAGAGAAAAAAACAAATCAATGACTAGAAGTGAATGCTGTTGATACCAAGATATACAATACACGCAGTGGGTGAGAGGAATGAGTGGGGGGCATAGGCATGGTGGGAAGCAAGGGGCACCTCCTGGGAAAGGAGGGGGAGTTTGAAGGCCACTTTGAATTGTTGAATGTTGGGAACGTTTCTTTATGCCACGAGGTAGTACATTCCAGGGAAGGGGGCAAGAAGAGAGAATGAGCACACACGGGAGGCCGCTTAGGGGAGTGAGAGGTGGAGGAAGATGATACATCTGAGCAAGACAGGTGCGGAGTAACGGATGATGGAGTTGGCTAGGTAAGCAAAGGGCCAAGCCATGCATGGATTTGGAGACTAGCAGAAGGAATTCAGGTAGATATTGTTATTTCATAGCAAGTCAATCAGCATCGCCGGTAAGATAGCTCAGCGGGTTGAGCGTTCGCTGCTGCGATCTGAGCGTGATCTGCAAGTCACAGGTTCGAATCCCAGCAAGGCCAACTCAGCCTTTCATCCTTCTGAGGTCGATAAATGAGTACCAGTTTCGGTTGGGTGATATTGTATGTAAATATGTGCTCTGTAAAGCGCTTTGGATAAAGGCGCTATAAATAACCCATCATTATCATTATGAAGACGTGGAGAAGTGAAAACACTTGTATAGAGAATGGGTGGCAAAAGATAGTTTAAAAGGATCAATAAGTGAAGATAGAGGCCGAGGAGGAGGCGATCATAAAAATCAAGTTGTCAGAGAACAGGGATGGGGAGGAGTGGTTTGGTAGAGTGATCAGTGGAAAGAGGGCATAGCTTTTTGATGTTGAGCAGGTCTAGCCTGGCAGTATTAGTAAGACGTTGGTGAAGATTAAACTTACTGCCAAAGGAGGGGGTGGTGTGAGGAGGTCAGGGGAAAAGAACATAGGGAGTGAAAGAGGGATGAACAGGGAAGTAGATTACTTCTGGCCAAGAGAGTTGGAGAGGCATGTTGAGAGGCAAGGGATAAAAGAGAGGTATGAGACAAAGATTTGAGTATCATCTGCGAACAGGTGATAGCAGGATCCGAAGGATGAGATGAGTTTTCCAAGAGAGAATGTATAGAGGCTGTAGAGAAGGTGGTCAAGAGATAGATATTTGGGTCAGTATTTCAACCTAGAGATCTGAGTTCAGAGATGCTTGTATCTGTTGGATTGGTGGAGTGGGAGACGGCAGTAGCATCTGTGTGTGTGTGTGTGTGGCAGCAAGCACGGGTGTGTCCCAGGGAAGGATCAATGAGATAGAAAAAAATATTTGAGTAGTAAGAGGTGATAAAAACAAGCACAGAAGAGACCTGAATGCCCTAGGCATGCCAGGATCAGAAGAAGAGCGGGTGGGGCAACCTTGGTGAAGGCCGATCAAAAGTCAAGTAGGGTGAGGTTTGAATAGAGTTTAGAATGGTGGGCCGATGAGAGGAAGTTAGAGACATGTCACAGCACCATTTCAGTAGTGTTGGCATCAAAACCCTGATTGGAGGGTGTTGGATAGGTGAATGACCTTCAAGTTCCTCAGTAATTCTGTTGATGGCTACTCATTCAAGGATATTCGAGGAATAGGGTATGAAAGGGCAGTAGTTGACAGGGCTATTCAGGTCAGCCGAGGGCCTTTTCCAGACGGGAATGAAGCTGTCAATTTTGCAGCATGCAGCGAAAGATCATATTATCAGAGAGGTTGGAGTGGGTGAAGATGTATGGACAGGTGAGGTGCTAATGCCTTGATGGTTCGAAGATCAAAGATATCAGAGAGGGCACAGGATTCATAAGCCTTCTTGAGTATGGACTCGAATTTGCCCAAAGAGGTGGGGGAGAAAGTGGTTAGATGTGGCGGCTTGGAGGAGGAGAGGGTCCGGTTAGGCGGTTATAGGAGGGAATGAAAAAAGGTTGGTTAACGAATCTTGAATGTTCGAAATTTCGGAGGAGAAATTTAGGGCAAAGACAGCGCGAAGAGAGGATTTGCAAGAGCATGGATGGGCTATCATGGCTTGAAGTTTAGTGAAGAGTTTACACAGATGGGAATGGATCAAGGAGAATAGAACATTGAAGTAGGAGGACTTGGCTTTGTCTAGAGCTTTAGAAAGAGTTGTTATAGCAGCTTTGTAGGTGGACAGTAGGGCGGGAGATTTGCCTTTTCACCAGTGCTGGAGATGGAGACACATATGAAGCCGCCTGGAGAAGGCTGGAGGAAAAGGTCTCAGCTGCTCTCTGCAGCTCCTCTGCGAGAGACCGATCAACTTGGGAAGGAATCAGCTGCTATGAAGCAACGAGAGACACCATAGTGTTCCCTCGCATCCCCTTTGTCTGCCACGTGGAGCGTGGCATCCAACGACCAGAAGATGGCCGCCGTGGTTGCCAAGATAACAAATATACATATTACCGCACCCGGGAACCTCACAGCCGCAGGCCAGAGTCACGATTCATTGCTCCAGCCTGCCTGCTCCTCCCCTCCTGCCTTAAAGGGAGAGGGAGGAGACCGGCAGGTGAAGTCGCCTGGAGAAGGCCGGAGGAAAAGGCCTCAGCTGCTCTCTGCAGCTCTCCGCTGCTCGTAGAAGCCGCCCGCCGCCAGCCATTGCAGCAATCTTGCTCCTCAGCAAGGTAAGCGTCCCCCTGCTATCAGGAGCGCTGTATCCCTCCTCACCCATACTGTTAATATGGCCACGGCATTCACATCACCCAGTACCATGCCAGCCTCCAGGCGTGCACCTCCACTGCCCACTTGCCTCATATTACCCACCACTTCACACCAGGAACTCGCAGCTAGGATCTAGGTTTACGTACCCTTCGGCCTCTCTCCACGTTCAATCTAATTCAATCACCCGCAACAACGGCTATTTGAGATCCTTAGTACTCGCGGTCTCCCACGTGACACCTGTGCCTTTATCTATTCCGGCCTCCCGCTTGACTCAACCAGAGGCTACTTCAAGTGGCATCCCTCATGCCCATTGCGTGTCTCTATCGGCCCCCATCACGTATCGTGCCAATCCATATTTGCCTCAATCCTCACATACTCCTCTCTCCGTGACATCTGCGCTAATACAATCCAAGGTGCACAGGGCCTTGCGGCTCTCACCTGCATCGCCATCACAAATAATTGTTTCCCACCCTACGAGACTATAGCACACCAAAGCAGTCCGCCCTCGGGGCCACCTTTATCTGCTGGTCACCTGGCACTGTCTTCGCCCGCAAATGCTTGTGTGAGTACAGCGCGGGACCCAGAGGATGCATTGTTTGCTCCTTTATTAGCCCCTGTGGTAACCATCACCTTGCCTATAACTGACAACTCCCAAGATGCTGGAGTGTATGCCCCTATGATACTGCCAGTTGCTGCCAACACTGTGCCTGTGATGATTAGTTCTGACTGCTGCATTGTGTGCCCCTATAATACACCAGTTGCTACCAACATTGTGCCTGTGATGATTAATTCTGACTATGCTACATTGTGTGACCCTATGATACTGCCAGTTGCTACCACCACTGTGCCTGTGATGGCTAATTCTGATTCTGCTGCATTGTGTGCCCCTATGATGCCTCCAGTTGCTGCTACCATTGTGCCTGTGATGATTAATTCTGATTATGCTGCATTGTATGCGCCTATGATACCGCCAGTTGCTGCCACCACTGTGCCTGTGATGGTTCATTCTGATGCTGTTGCATTGTGAGCCCCTTTGTTACAGCCAGTTGCTGCCACCACTGTGCCTGTGATGATTAATTCTGATTCTTCTGTATTGTGTGCCCCTATGACACTGCCAGCTGCTGCTGATGCCAATCCCTCCCTCCCCCCGGTTCACTCCCGCCTATTCCCAAACCCTGCAAATCCAACACCCTCCCTCTCAGCTGCACCCTGATCAACGCCCAGTCACTTCCAGCCCATGCCTTGGACATTCACAATTGTATCTCCAACTGCAGCCTTGATCTCCTAATTGTCAGCGAAACCTGGCTCCACGAAGTGTCTGGCCTAGCCCTCCCTCAGGTTTTTTTTTTCTCGCACCCCTCAGAAAGGTGGAGGGGTGGCTCTCATAGCTAAAGAGACCATACCGATCAGAATGGTGGAAGGAGAACTTGGCTACAACAGTGACCACCTCTTCCTTAAAGTTGATCCAACCCAGAACTGCCCTCCACTTTGTTTACCGACCACCTGGGTCAGTCACAGATTTCCAAGATGCCCTCATACACGCCATCTCTCATAACCTAAAAAAAAAACACTAAAGCTATCCTCCTGGGAGACCTCAACCTAGGCCTGAACGACCCTACCGACTCCCATGCAGCCACTCTCAAAGCTCTTTCTGATGCTTGTTAATCTGCTTAGAATCACATGCTGTACATATAGTCCGACATCCAGTGGTCACCGTGGAGTATTGCATCTTGTCTTTCGAGAATCGAAAGGGGACGTCGACATGGGCGTGCCTGTAACACTATCCCTATCGTGACGTGTAGTGTACCCAAAATCCCACACGCATCGATGTCCCTCAGATTGTTTTTTCTGCCCAGCATAGTGGTCGCCTTAAGCGGAGCTCATCAGAGACATTGCCTATTGTCCCTTCGACCTTTGGTCGAATAGTTTATATAAATACGTAAGATCACCCTATCCGTCCCTTATTTCGACGGCTGGTCCAGATCTCTGCCGAAGACTTAAACCAACAGACCTTCGACGGACGGTGATCCAGTCGGCGCTGCCTGTAACACTATCCCTATCGTGACGTGTAGTGTACCCAAAATCCCACACGCATCGATGTCCCTCAGATTGTTTTTTCTGCCCAGCATAGTGGTCGCCTTAAGCGGAGCTCATCAGAGACATTGCCTATTGTCCCTTCGACCTTTGGTCGAATAGTTTATATAAATACGTAAGATCACCCTATCCGTCCCTTATTTCGACGGCTGGTCCAGATCTCTGCCGAAGACTTAAACCAACAGACCTTCGACGGACGGTGATCCAGTCGGCGCTGCCGACCACGTGGCCGGGCCTTCCTGCCGGCCTACACAGTAGGGAGGGTGGGGTAGGGGTGGAGATTTCTGTACAATCTGAGGATGCCTTTCCCTTTCCTTCCTCTTTCCTCTTTGGTCTTCTTCACTCTACCTATCCTCAGCTATGGAGAGGACTCCATTTAGGTTTTGCCCCAATGCAAGTGCAAATTTCCTTGCAGAGATAAGCATAAACGGTGTAACCGTTGCTTGCCCCTCGATCACAACGAAGTCGGTTGCGCGGCTTCCAAGCTCCTATCTCCCAAAACATTGAAGGAGCACCGAATCAAGCGGTGAGCGGCCTACGGGATGTCGAAGGCCGAGTCATCTCCCGCTGCTGCAGCCACCAAATGTGACAATGGCAATAGAGACGAACATACCTCCGAACCGGAGGTTGCTGACCTTTCGACAGAGCGCTCCTGCTCTGCATCATCTGTCCCCGGCCCCACCATGCACGGCTCAGGCACTGCTTTGGGGAAGATACACTCCTGCGACAAAGACGAACATTTACAAAGCACTAAGCACAAAACCCCAAGTCATTCTTCGACAAAGTCGAAGAAGACCTCAGCTCCAACGGATAAACCAGAAGTTTCGGCGTACCCGCCGACCGTCAAGATCAGCAGCCAAAGACAAATGGTGCTATTTTTAATATTCCAGGTTCCGTCGAGATGCATCACAAGAAGGCATCCGGCGACGACAAGGTCCCGGCTCCACCGAAGAAGGCGTTCGCCGAAGTCAAGGCCCTGGCACCGCCGCAAAAGGCGCCCATCGAAGAAGGTTCCGCCGAAATCTTCACAATCGCAGGCCGAGGCACGCGCCTGTCATGGTCATCGGGCCGAGAACGCAAACATTAAAGGGCCACATTCACAGGGGCCAGGCTCATGAATAACAGTAAGCAAGAACATTTATTTGGGATAAGAGTGCTTTATTATGGACATAGAACCTCATTTTGGGTGCAAAGTGCATTGAAGATGGGAACTTCCATTCACTAAAGCAGCCCCACGTGTACTCTTGAGTGTGGCTGCTTCTATTGGGTTGCCTTGCACCTGCTGAC
This sequence comes from Ambystoma mexicanum, assembly GCF_040938575.1. Lineage (NCBI taxonomy): Eukaryota > Metazoa > Chordata > Amphibia > Caudata > Ambystomatidae > Ambystoma > Ambystoma mexicanum. The sequence goes on along the minus strand of NC_090935.1, from coordinate 1,142,405,610 downwards.
TCTCTGAGTGTCAGGGTGTGGCAGGCAAGCCAGGTCAAGTGGGCGTGCCCACAATCGTGGCTATATAAGCTGCTCCGTTCCCCGAGGCAGACGCTTCGCGTTATTCTGCACTTCCATTCAGCGTAACGATCACAGCCACCTGGGATCAGACTTATTGCTTCCTGCCATCATACTTACCACCTGGGGAAATCTGCTCTCACCCATGCGCGTCGTCGTTGATCTTGGCATTCATCTTCAAATGTTCCTGAACGCTGACATCTTCATCTTGGCACCGCAGCTCATCTTCAAATCTTCCAGAACGCTGAAATATTCATCTTGGCACCGCAGCTCATCTTCAAATCTTCCAGAAAGCTGAAATCTTCATCTTGGCACCTCAGCACAACGCGCTCCTTCCGCGACAGCAACACCTGCAAGGAAAAACGAAAGACAAGGTTAGACACTTAAAAGACATTCAGTTTAAGGTCGCGCTACCACCGAACCTCACGCTTTTCCTTAAACCATCACTTACCTGCTGTCGGACATTGTGGATTCATCCATCATCCACTCGGCCGCGTACCGCGCCCCACAGCTGCTTTTGGACTGCATTTCCACCTATTGGGAAGAAAACAGAAGAAAAACATTATTCAGGAATTGACAACAATATTGGGAGCAATAATAGACACTTACTAGCAACCAGGAGAAGCATAGTCGTAGCTGGACTGGACTATTATTTACCGGGGATCAGTGAAGGAACTAGATCCCATCGACAAGCTCCCCTGTCAGAAGTAGCAGGACGGAGAGCTTATCAATAATTAACAGGTGAGCCTTATGGGCTGGTACATGCTCAGAGACACCACACTTTGGTGAGAAGAGTTTCAGAGGTACAATAGTCACAGATCAGCGCACTCACCTTCTGTCATGATCTCTGCTTCCAAAAGGCCAGGACTTACCCAACTCCCTTGGAAGCAGACCCATAACCCAGGTTCCGAGTGCCAGCCAGTCCCACTTGGGACCTTTTGGACCCTGTCCTGGCGCCAGTGGCGCCAGGCTCATAAATATGCCCAGTCCCAGCGCTGCAAGCGCCGGGCTCATAATGCTTGGGTGGACTTACCTGCAGCAGACCATGCTGCTTACTTACCTGCCAGTTGAACCCCTGATCCTCTTCTGTTTGGGACTACTTTTCCTGTTGGGTGGGGCAGGAGCCACTCCCTAGGTTCAGAACACTGGAACTCTTCTGGAAAGCAGGAACTCTTAGGCGTGGCTGTGGAAGGAGACACCTAAGCACTACAGGAGGCTATTTAAACCACACCCGATGGATGAATCTTGCTTTGCGTTATTCTGCATCCTCTGCAGCAGAACGCTCATCGTGTCTTCTGCATCTGATCCTGGGCCTAAAGGAAAAAGGCTTACCATCCTGAATCCAGTCTTCAGCAACATCTATAAAGACAAGAAAGAACAGGTTAGCACTACGGTCTTCAGTGACAGCGCAGCTCTTACCTGGTCCATCGGCTGTCATCAACGCCTCGCGCAGCATTCCTGCATCTGAAAGACAAAGGCTTACCTACTCTTCACGCGCTCCGGAGGTCATCGCACTGCATTCCGGCATCTGAAAGACAAAAGCTTACCAACTCTTCGCACGCTCCGGAGGCCTTCGGCGCTGCATCCCGCATCTGTAAGACAAAAGAAGGTGCGTTTAAAGACATTGGGTAACGTTAAATACTCACGTGCCATTACTCCATCCACGCCGAACTCAGTGGGCATTCCGGCATCCTTCAGCAGCTCCGAACTGGTACCTGCAAAATAAAAGGACAGTTAGTGCGCATCGTGAAGCAAGCAACAAGCGCTTACTTACGCGCTTCCAGGCGCTTCTATTCCGCATAAGGGTCCTTCTCCAGCATGGGGTCTGGCATGGATTCACATGCTCATGAATATTCCCCGTCGTCAGGCTGGGAATCCTCGGTAAAGAAAAAACCAGTATCAGTTTCGTTTCTGATCTGTCTTTCGTAGTAGTAACCAATCACTGGTCTCTGCGTCATACTGACCACAGCCAATGACTGCCCTCTACCTAAGCACCGCCTCTGGTAGCCATCTTCAGATTTTTACCGTACGTTCATGTGTTGGGATCCTCGTGCTGTTGCTCTCGAGCGTTAGTGCTATTTTTTTCACGTTTTTTCTCAAAAACTTCGTTTTTTCGGTCAAAAGAGCCTCAAGCTCCACCGACTCTCCATCCGATCAACGGGGACCCGTGTCGGATTCGTCTGCGCCCCTCAAGGGTGAAGATTTCGTCGAGCTATGCTTTTGGAGGACTCCAGAAGCTTCTCAGGCCCGGACATGGCACAGGAGAAGGGAAGCTCGACGCCCGGAAAGCTGTTCAGGATCTGCCCTGGATGCCAGCTGCAGAACGTCTTTAAGGAGGACGAACACTCCTTTTGTCTCTACTGCTTACATGAGGACAAGACGCACGTGGAGAAGGACTGCGCGTTTTGCGGCAATATGTCGGAGCGGACCATGAAGGACCGCCATCAACGTCTCGCCAACTGGCTGGAAGGGAAGAGCCCGTCAGGCGAGAAGAAGAGGAAGAAATCCGAGCGGTCTTCTAAGACCTTTGAGGACGCCCCGGCGACGGGGGTCCAACACAAGGCCAAGCACCGCGAGTCCGCTGGCTCCGGGAGCGCCGAACGGTCGGGCTCTACGGGCGCCAGGCAGGGCGCACCATCCCCGGCACCTTCAGCCACGAGCCAACGCTCTGGGTCGGGTAAGAGAAAGGGGGAGCACCCGGCGAAGCTCCTGGAGAGGCCCCGGTCGAGCTCGAAGGCCCCATTGGAGGGAGAGCGAGGCAGTGTCCCCCCCCTCAAGGATAAGGCGGTGAGCGCACCTAAGGTGGTGAAGGCCTTAATCCATCCGGCCAAGCCCTCTATCGATACTGTCGCGGCGGCCCTGGCTCAGCCTGTGGAGGCTACACCAGTGGTGGCGACCTCGGGGCTCAGAGTCTCTCTGCCACCTCGGAGGGAGTCCTCTTTTGTGCCCATCGATAGGACCCCCGTGAAATCCCCGGCGGGGAAGAAAAAGGGGGGGCAGGGCGTCGTCGTAGATTCGGCCTCAGCCTCGGAGGAAGAGCTGATTGAGGTCTTAAGCCACGGCCTTGGCGTGGAAGAAGACCGGCCCGTCGGGATGGATTCCGACGCGGGTGACGACGACATCGTCGAGGGTGCCGACGGGGCCCCTGATCGCCCGTCGGATTCCCCTCTGCCAGCGCCGCAAGACAACTCGGCGGCCATTTTGTTGGCTATACAGTCCTTATGTTCAGAGATAAGGACGAGACTACCGTTGGCGACGGAGGAACCTCTCCCGTCGGGGGATCCTGAACCGGGACCTTCTGGTGTTCCCCCGCCCAAGAAAAGAAGGATTCACCCTCCACCTCCTTTTCAGCCGTCGCGCCCCGTCCAGCCCTCCTCCCCCTCCACCCGAGGGGAGGATACGGGGACTGACACGGCAGCGACAGGTACGGACGACGAGGTATACGACGAGGATCTACCGTCGTCTCCTCCCACCAGGGCTTCTCCGCCCGATGAGATTGGATCGTTCCACTCCATGATCGCCAGGGCATCCGAGCTTTTCCAACTCTGCCCTGAGGAGAAGAAAAAGGAAGGATTCCTTTATCAACGGCGCGAGGCCAAGAGGAAGACTGTCCTCGCGGTGCCTCTACTGGACGACATTTGGGATGAGGGCCTCGCCCTCCTCAAGAACCCTTCCTCGACGCCAGCTAGAAGAGACCGGTACGAGAAGAAGTACCGTCGTCTCCGCGGCGGCCAGGAAGAAAGCGGGGGGGTGCGGCCTCCACATCGACTTCCCCACCGGACGGCGAGGGAAAGAAATTGGACGCTATGGGACGCAGGGTCATCTCGTCTGCAGCGACGACGATTAAAGCGGCCAACGCCTTGGCTATCGTGGCCCGCTACGACAGGGAGCTATGGTACAAACTGGCTCCCCTGCTGGACTTCCTACCGGACGACAAGAGGGCGGATGCCCTGGAGATCCTACAGGAAGGTGAGGTGGCGTCGGACCACGCCATCACTATTGCGACGGACATCGCCGACACTGGGTTTCGCCAGCTGGGCAACGGCGTGTGCCTTAGGCGGCGTGGATGGCTCAAGGCTACGGACTTCCGTCAAGACGTACAGACCAGAGTCCTGGACATGCCGTTCGATGGGAACAACCTGTTTGGGAAAACAGTGGACGATTCCCTTCAGGCCATTAAAGCGGACACTGAGACGGCCCGGGCCCTTGGGGTTCTACAGCAACGACGGACGCCCTTTCGGAGCAGCGGAGGCAAGGGCGCCTCCAAAGGTTCCGGCGGCGGTTTCTCCACCTACCGTCAAGCGGCCCGCTCGTCGTCTCAGGAGGCCTACAGAGGACGAGGCAAGTCTGGCGGACCCCGCTGTCGTCGCCAAGGAGGTCAAGGCGGCAAAGCCTCGTCGAAACAGGATTGAACCGGCCGTGGGGTCGGGCCCCCGCCGAAGCACCCCGGTGGGAGGCCGGCTGGCGAGCTTCGTCAGCGTGTGGGAGTCCATCTCCACCGACCGTTGGGTGCTGGACGCCTTAGCCCGGGGCCACGCGCTCGAGTTTCAAAGAAGGTGCCCGCGCGTCCCCCCCGTGGCCAGGAAAGAGCTTCACGTCCCTCAGCTTCTCCTGAGGTAAAGGCGATGCTCAGGAAGGGCGCCATCGAACTCGTCCCAAAGAGGCTTCGGGGCTCTGGAGTTTACTCGAGATACTTCCTCGTGAAGAAGAAGACGGGAGGATGGCGCCCCATCCTAGACCTGCGACGTCTGAACAAGTTCATCAAGGCGCAGAAGTTCCGGATGGTCACCCTCCAGCACGTCCTGGGTCAGCTGCGCCGCGAGGGGATCCACGTCTACCCCTACCTGGACGACTGGCTCATCCGAGCCAAGACGAGGGAGCTCGCCGTGGAGCACACGGCAAGGACCGTCCAACTTCTCACGGACCTGGGATTCTCCGTGAACTACGCCAAGTCCCACCTGGTACCCACTCAAAACGCACTGTTTCTGGGAGCGAAGCTCGACACAGTGTCCCTTCTGGCCTCCCCGTCGGAGGAAAGGACCGGGTCCATCCTGGGCAAGGTACAGCGGATGTTGGTTTCCGACGCGGCCAAGGTGAGGTCCAACAAGTCCCTCCTCGGAATGATGTCTTCTTGCATCTACCTCATTCCCATGTGCAGGCTCCGGATGCGCCCGTTGCAGGAGTTCCTGGACGCGTGCTGGATCCAAACGACGGGCGGCTTCGAGGAGAGGATCACACTCGACGAGAGTTTCCGCCGAGCGGTCCGGTGGTGGGGCAACCGCGCGCATCTGACGGCGGGCATGGACTTCCAGACCCCAGACCACCAGGAGACAGTGACCACGGATGCCTCCCTGGAAGGGTGGGGAGCGCACACCGAAAATCTGCACGCGAGAGGCCTTTGGCTCCCGACGGAGAAGTCCCTCCATATCAACGTCCTGGAGCTCCGTGCAGTGTTCTGGGCCCTCAGGTCCTTCCTTCCGTCCCTCAAAGGCAAGGTGGTGAGGATCTTCACCGACAACACCACCACCATGTTTTACATCAGGAAACAGGGCGGAACCAGGTCCCCAGCACTGTCCAAGGAGGCGCAGGACCTGTGACATTGGGCCGTCGCCCAAAGGATGTTTCTGGTGCCGTTTCATCTGGCAGGGATAAAAAACACCATCGCCGACTCACTCCGCAGGGAGCTGCGCTCGTGCCACGAGTGGGAACTACGGCAGGATCTAGTGGATCGCCTCTTCCGACGGTGGGGCACACCCCAGATCGACCTGTTCGCGACGGCGACGAACTCCAAGTGCCGGAGGTTCGCCAGCAGGTTTTCCCAGGCGAGGAGCATGGGCGATGCTTTCTCGTTCCCCTGGGAGGGCCTGTTCCTCTACGCGTTCCCTCCTTTGCCACTGCTAATCCGGCTCGTCAACCAGCTCAAGAGGTCACGGTGCAGGATGATCCTCGTCGCACCTGCGTGGCCGAGGCAGATATGGTTCCCGGACCTTCTGGACTTGTCAGCGTCCCCGCCAATCAAGCTGCCGGTGGACGCGGATCTACTCTCCAGGGAAGGAGGCACCATCCTCCACCACGACCCGAAATCGCTGAACTTGCAGGCCTGGCTCCTGCAGCGCTAGAGTTTGGAGGATACGACATACCGGCCGACTGCAGAGAGGTTCTTGCAAAGGCCAGGGCGTCCTCGACTCTTAAATGCTACGGACACAAATGGAAGAGGTTCTCTGTCTGGTGCCACGCACAGAAGATTAACCCTCTACGGATTACGGCTCCCCAGGTACTGCCGTACCTGCTGACGCTGGCCAAAGCTGGACTGGCACACGCGTCCATCAAGATTCATCTTGCTGCGATCTCCCGATACACCAGAACCACGGGCCGGACGTCCTTGTGGTCTCATCGTCTGGTGAAAGAGTTCATGAAGGGACTGTTCAGATCGTTCCCGCCGGTGAAGGCTCCGGCCCCGGCGTGGGAGCTCAACGTGGTGCTGACCAAGCTCATGGGACCTCCGTTCGAGCCTCTGCACTCGGCCCCGTTGAAGTTTCTGTCGTGGAAAACAGCGTTTCTTGTGGCCATCACCTCCGCACGACGGGTGGGAGAGATCCAGGCCCTTTCCTGCAAGGCCCCGTACTTGACTTTTCACGACACGAGGGTGCTGCTCAGGACGCACCCCTCCTTCATGCCCAAGGTACCGTCGGACTTCCATCTCAACGAACCCTTGGTGTTGCCTGTGTTCTTCCCGTCGCCTTCGTCGCCGGCTGAGAGGACTTTGCACTCGCTGGATGTGGCTAAAGCGCTGAAGTTCTACGTGGACCGCACGAAGTGTTTTCGGAAGACGTCACAACTCTTTGTGAACTTTGGACCTGTCAATCAGGGGAAGGCTCTCTCGAAGGCTTCCATTTCCAGATGGCTCTCCGGCTGTATCATGTACTGTCATCGGTTGGCAAACCGACCGCTGCCTGGCCGTCCGAGAGCCCATTCCACCAAAGCGATCGCAGCTACCACAGCGTTCCTTTCTGGTGTGCCCCTGCTGGACATATGCAGGGCTGCTACGTGGAGGTCGACGCACACCTTCACGAAATTCTACTGCGTCGATCGGGATTCCAGGGAGGAGTCCAGGGTCGGCCAAGCAGTGCTGCGCAACCTGTTCGCCTGAGGTGAGCCTGGTGAGGAGGTAAGATGCTTAATGTTGAGTTTGATGTACTGCTTAATGTTGAGCCTTTGCCACCTCCCGTGGTTGTGCATGTGTGTACTGCTATGTATTCTTTATTCATGAGCATGTGAATCCATGCCAGACCCCATGCTGGAGAAGGAACAAGTTACTTACCTGTAACTGTTGTTCTCCAGCATGGGTCTGGCATGGATTCACATGCGAACCCTCCCGCCTACCCCTCTGCGGCTCTTCACTTGGTCATACTGCCACTTCACGTGCTTCCAAATCTGAAGATGGCTGCCAGAGGCGGTGCTTAGGTAGAGGGCAGTCATTGGCTGTGGTCAGTATGACGCAGTGACCAGTGATTGGTTACTACTACGAAAGACAGATCAGAAACGAAACTGATACTGGTTTTTTCTTTACCGAGGATTCCCAGCCTGACGACGGGGAATATTCATGAGCATGTGAATCCATGCCAGACCCATGCTGGAGAACAACAGTTACAGGTAAGTAACTTGTTCCATCCTCAACTCACTTCAGCCAGTCAACCGCCATCGCCGGAACCCTGCAAAATAAGAGACAGCATTACAAAAGACTTTTAAAGACATTTGAAATACTCGGAACTCACCGTTCGTGAAGTAAACGACGGACAGCAGTCCTCTGAAGTCAAGAGGCCTGCGCTACCTATCCAGTGAAGAAACTGGTTACAGCACCCTGCCCCGAGGCAGATGGAGAGCTCGGCGTTCACTTACCTAAGACATCTTACTCTTCGAGTCAGGCATACAGTGCACAGAGGTCCAGCCCAAAGAGCCAAACGGGTGCTACACATCACTTTTGAAGATACGGTAGTCGCCCAGTCAAGACCGGCGCCTCTGCGAGAATCAGGTGAGCGTTACAGAACGCAAAGCCAACCGCAAAACTCTCGCCCAGGCGCTATGGAAACCTCGGATACCGACCACCTAGCCCGGTTACTTGGGGAACTAAGGGCAGAAGTGCATGCAGCTCGTCAGGAAACGAATGCTCTAAGAAGGGAACTAATTATTTCCAAGGAGCGAACAGACGATCTTGCTAGACAATTGCTACAGTCACAAGCCGGACAGACCCCGTTACCCGCATCAGGGGCAAATCTTCCTTCAACATCCCCTATGAATCCAGTGCAGATCAACCTACCTGGGAATGTACCTCTGGCTCCGCCCGAACGATTTTCTGGTGACCCAAAGAGGTTTGCAGTATTTATCAATCAGTGCCGGTTGCATTTTTTATGCCGGCCAGCAGCTTTTCCAACTGATCAAGCTAAAGTAGCTTTTGTGCTTTCGTACCTTAGTGGCAATGCGGCAGACTGGTCGATCCCTCTAGTTAATCAAGATGATCCGGTTCTCCATGATTTTCAAGCCTTTCAGCTTAGTATGGAAAAACTGTTCGCAAGACATTCACAGGGGCAGGCCTTGGACAATTAGCTTCTTTCGTTGCGACAGGGTAATCAAGACCTTTTGGCTTATATTGCATCTTTCAACAGACTAATAGTGGAAACTCAATGGCCTGAGGACAAAAGGATTACGCTGTTTTATAGAGGTCTACGTGGAGAGCTCAAGGACGTTTTAGCCCAAGTAGTGAATACCCCACAAGACTGTTCGGACTATATAGACTTAGTCGTTCAAATAGATCACAGACTGCAGAACAGGAAGGCCGATCGTTCCAAGTTTGATGCTCGAGTATTTTCCAAACCACCAACTCCTTCCAAAGGAGTAGACTCCGGGGAACCCATGCAAATAGGGGGCCTGAAAGGACCACTAACACAAATGGAGCGAGAAAGGAAAAAACAGTTGCAATTATGCCTCTATTGCGGAAACTCAGGGCACTTTCTTCGAGACCGTTCGGTGAAACCAGCCAAGAAGGCGGTAGGAGCTGCAGTTACCAAGGTCACAAACTCTGAACAGGGAAACGTCCTTGCCCGACAAGAATAGAGGTCCTCTTGCCGAGCGTTAAAACCAGTTCTGTGACCTCGCATTTCGTGATACCTATGGTCCTCATTAGCCCTGATCATCCGGATCGATTACATGCGATTGAAGCTTACGTCGACAGCGGTGCCATCGGCAATTATGTGGATCATGAAATGGTTTTGAGGATGAATCTAACTCTTTGTCCCAAGGCTGTAAAGGGCGTCATTACTACGGTGGATGGTACGGAGATAGCCTCCGGACCAGTAACGCATACCACTCAAGAAGTGACGCTAGTAAGTCAAGATGGACACCATGAGAAGATCGTGTTCGATGTGATCAAGGCCCCTCAGTTCCATATTATTCTAGGGATACCTTGGTTAGAGAAACACAATCCTCGGATCGATTGGCGAGCAAGAACGGTTCAGTTCCCAGAATGTGTCTCTACTTGTCACCCTCCACCTGGTGTTGCTCTAGCAGCAATTTCTTCGGAGACTCCCCAGTTACCTCCCGAATACCTAGAATTCCAAGATGTTTTCCGGAAGGATCAGGCTAACTCTCTACCTCCTCATAGGTCCTATGACTGCCAGATAGACCTGATACCTGGATCTACTCCTCCGTGTAGCAGAATTTATGCCCTCACCGAGCCTGAGAACCTTCATCTCCGACAATACCTGGATCAATACCTAGCGAATGGGTTTATTCGTCCTTCTAAGTCCCCTGCTTCTTCAGCTTTGTTCTTCGTTCCAAAAAAAGAAGGGGACCTTAGAACTTGTATAGATTACCGCGCCCTGAACCAGATCACCGTTAAGAATAGATATCCGTTACCTTTAATCCCTGAACTCCTGGACCAAGTCAGAAGAGCATGCATATATACAAAGCTGGATCTTAGAGGAGCCTACAACTTGGTACGAGTAAAAGAGGGCGATGAATGGAAGACGGCCTTCCGCACCAAGTATGGGCTATTTGAATATCAGGTCATGCCCTTCGGACTTTGCAATGCCCCGGCCGCCTTTCAATATTTTATGAACGATGTCCTCAGAGAACTCATAGATGTATGTGTTGTCGTTTACATTGACGACATCCTCGTTTATTCTTCATCGGAATCTGAACATCGGAAACACGTGAAAATGGTCCTCGAGAGGTTGCGTCAACACAGACTTTTCGCTAAGTTGGAAAAATGTGTTTTCAACGTGACTGAAGTTGAATTCTTGGGATTCATATTATCACCTAGCGGAGTGCGTATGGATTCAAGAAAGGTCGATGCAATTCTCAAATGGCCATCACCATCCTCCGTAAAAGGGGTTCAAAGCATGTTAGGCTTCGCCAACTTTTACCGCAGGTTTATCCCCGAATTCTCTCGAATAGTCCAGCCCATCACCGCCTTGTTAAAGAAAAACAAACGTTTTGAATGGTCTAACGAGGCGGAACAAGCTTTCCAGAATTTGAAGACAAAATTTATCTCTGCACCAATTCTAAAACATCCTCGCCCCGAACTCCCCTACATCGTTGAAACTGATGCTTCGAGTCTTGCCATGGGGGCAGTTCTATCACAGAAGGACCCAGTAACCAATCAGTTACATCCCGTGGCATTCTGGTCTCGCAAATTCTCGCCTCCTGAGATCAATTACACTATTACTGATAAGGAACTTCTGGCTATCAAGTCTGCCTTTAAGGCTTGGCGGCATTGTCTTCTGGGGGCCCGACACACCGTTACTGTGATTACGGATCACCGAAACCTGCAATATTTGAAAACCGCAAAAGCCCAATCCTCTAGACAACTCCGTTGGGCACTATTCTTTGCCGAGTTTGACTTCATAATTACCTATCGACCTGGTACTAAAAACGGTAAAGCTGATGCCCTTTCTCGGATGGGAGTGGAGGAACACTTGACCAACCCTAAACCTGTACCTATCATTCCCGAACAAAGAATTCTGGGTGTAATAACCACACAATCCATAGAGGAAATTAAGGATAAAACCAGGCAACTTATAACTCCAGCAGAAATACAGAATTGGCATCTGCAGGGAAAGGACTTTGCAGTAAAGGACAACTTATTGTATTTCCAAGAACGATTATACCTGCCCAGCACAGATTTACAGAAAAAGGTGATCTCTTGTTATCACGAGTCTCTAATGGAAGGACATCCCGGTATGGCCAAAACCTCAGAAAAGATCAAGCGCTACTTCTGGTGGCCGTCTTGGAAAAAAGATATCAGAGACTTTATAATGTCCTGTGGAGTATGCGCCCAAAACAAGAGTCAAAAGGAAAGACCAGCCGGCCTCTTACGCCCTATTGACATCCCACCTCGCCCTTGGCATACGCTTTCTATGGACTTCATCACCGACCTACCTCCATGCTCCGGATACAATACGATCCTGGTAATCGTGGACTTATTCTCCAAGATGGCGCATTTCATTCCACTCAAAGGCTTGCCAACAGCAACAACTCTGGCCCGAGAATTTCTCGAAAACATCGTCCGACTGCACGGTTTTCCTTCAGTGCTAATTTCGGATCGAGGTAGTCAATTTATTTCTCATTTTTGGCGAAGTTGTTGTCGGTCGGCTCAAATTGATGTGAGATTATCGACCAGTCACCACCCTCAAACCGACGGACAAACCGAGAGGACCAATCAAACTCTGGAACAGTATTTACGCTGCATGCTGCAACAAACTGAAAAAACTTGGAAAGATATCCTTTGGATAGCCGAATATGCCTACAACAACTCTGTCCACTCAGGAACTGGGAAAACCCCGATTTTTCTTTTATACGGCTGTCACCCTCGAACCTCAGAGTTGGATCCACCCCAAGATCTTGGAACACCAGCAGTAGACGACCTGCACTCTACAAGGCCCTGGCACCGCTGCAAAAGGCGCCCATCGAAGAAGGTTCCGCCGAAATCTTCACAATCGCAGGCCGAGGCACGCGCCTGTCATGGTCATCGGGCCGAGAACGCAAACATTAAAGGGCCACATTCACAGGGGCCAGGCTCATGAATAACAGTAAGCAAGAACATTTATTTGGGATAAGAGTGCTTTATTATGGACATAGAACCTCATTTTGGGTGCAAAGTGCATTGAAGATGGGAACTTCCATTCACTAAAGCAGCCCCACGTGTACTCTTGAGTGTGGCTGCTCTATTGAGTGTCAGGGTGTGGCAGGCAAGCCAGGTCAAGTGGGCGTGCCCACAATCGTGGCTATATAAGCTGCTCCGTTCCCCGAGGCAGACGCTTCGCGTTATTCTGCACTTCCATTCAGCGTAACGATCACAGCCACCTGGGATCAGACTTATTGCTTCCTGCCATCATACTTACCACCTGGGGAAATCTGCTCTCACCCATGCGCGTCGTCGTTGATCTTGGCATTCATCTTCAAATGTTCCTGAACGCTGACATCTTCATCTTGGCACCGCAGCTCATCTTCAAATCTTCCGGAACGCTGAAATATTCATCTTGGCACCGCAGCTCATCTTCAAATCTTCCAGAAAGCTGAAATCTTCATCTTGGCACCTCAGCACAACGCGCTCCTTCCGCGACAGCAACACCTGCAAGGAAAAACGAAAGACAAGGTTAGACACTTAAAAGACATTCAGTTTAAGGTCGCGCTACCACCGAACCTCACGCTTTTCCTTAAACCATCACTTACCTGCTGTCGGACATTGTGGATTCATCCATCATCCACTCGGCCGCGTACCGCGCCCCACAGCTGCTTTTGGACTGCATTTCCACCTATTGGGAAGAAAACAGAAGAAAAACATTATTCAGGAATTGACAACAATATTGGGAGCAATAATAGACACTTACTAGCAACCAGGAGAAGCATAGTCGTAGCTGGACTGGACTATTATTTACCGGGGATCAGTGAAGGAACTAGATCCCATCGACAAGCCCCCCTGTCAGAAGTAGCAGGACAGAGAGCTTATCAATAATTAACAGGTGAGCCTTATGGGCTGGTACATGCTCAGAGACACCACACTTTGGTGAGAAGAGTTTCAGAGGTACAATAGTCACAGATCAGCGCACTCACCTTCTGTCATGATCTCTGCTTCCAAAAGGCCAGGACTTACCCAACTCCCTTGGAAGCAGACCCATAACCCAGGTTCCGAGTGCCAGCCAGTCCCACTTGGGACCTTTTGGACCCTGTCCTGGCGCCAGTGGCGCCAGGCTCATAAATATGCCCAGTCCCAGCGCTGCAAGCGCCGGGCTCATAATGCTTGGGTGGACTTACCTGCAGCAGACCATGCTGCTTACTTACCTGCCAGTTGAACCCCTGATCCTCTTCTGTTTGGGACTACTTTTCCTGTTGGGTGGGGCAGGAGCCACTCCCTAGGTTCAGAACACTGGAACTCTTCTGGAAAGCAGGAACTCTTTTCTTACCTAGGCGTGGCTGTGGAAGGAGACACCTAAGCACTACAGGAGGCTATTTAAACCACACCCGATGGATGAATCTTGCTTTGCGTTATTCTGCATCCTCTGCAGCAGAACGCTCATCGTGTCTTCTGCATCTGATCCTGGGCCTAAAGGAAAAAGGCTTACCATCCTGAATCCAGTCTTCAGCAACATCTATAAAGACAAGAAAGAACAGGTTAGCACTACGGTCTTCAGTGACAGCGCAGCTCTTACCTGGTCCATCGGCTGTCATCAACGCCTCGCGCAGCATTCCTGCATCTGAAAGACAAAGGCTTACCTACTCTTCACGCGCTCCGGAGGTCATCGCACTGCATTCCGGCATCTGAAAGACAAAAGCTTACCAACTCTTCGCACGCTCCGGAGGCCTTCGGCGCTGCATCCCGCATCTGTAAGACAAAAGAAGGTGCGTTTAAAGACATTGGGTAACGTTAAATACTCACGTGCCATTACTCCATCCACGCCGAACTCAGTGGGCATTCCGGCATCCTTCAGCAGCTCCGAACTGGTACCTGCAAAATAAAAGGACAGTTAGTGCGCATCGTGAAGCAAGCAACAAGCGCTTACTTACGCGCTTCCAGGCGCTTCTATTCCGCATAAGGGTCCTTCTCCAGCATGGGGTCTGGCATGGATTCACATGCTCATGAATATTCCCCGTCGTCAGGCTGGGAATCCTCGGTAAAGAAAAAACCAGTATCAGTTTCGTTTCTGATCTGTCTTTCGTAGTAGTAACCAATCACTGGTCTCTGCGTCATACTGACCACAGCCAATGACTGCCCTCTACCTAAGCACCGCCTCTGGTAGCCATCTTCAGATTTTTACCGTACGTTCATGTGTTGGGATCCTCGTGCTGTTGCTCTCGAGCGTTAGTGCTATTTTTTTCACGTTTTTTCTCAAAAACTTCGTTTTTTCGGTCAAAAGAGCCTCAAGCTCCACCGACTCTCCATCCGATCAACGGGGACCCGTGTCGGATTCGTCTGCGCCCCTCAAGGGTGAAGATTTCGTCGAGCTATGCTTTTGGAGGACTCCAGAAGCTTCTCAGGCCCGGACATGGCACAGGAGAAGGGAAGCTCGACGCCCGGAAAGCTGTTCAGGATCTGCCCTGGATGCCAGCTGCAGAACGTCTTTAAGGAGGACGAACACTCCTTTTGTCTCTACTGCTTACATGAGGACAAGACGCACGTGGAGAAGGACTGCGCGTTTTGCGGCAATATGTCGGAGCGGACCATGAAGGACCGCCATCAACGTCTCGCCAACTGGCTGGAAGGGAAGAGCCCGTCAGGCGAGAAGAAGAGGAAGAAATCCGAGCGGTCTTCTAAGACCTTTGAGGACGCCCCGGCGACGGGGGTCCAACACAAGGCCAAGCACCGCGAGTCCGCTGGCTCCGGGAGCGCCGAACGGTCGGGCTCTACGGGCGCCAGGCAGGGCGCACCATCCCCGGCACCTTCAGCCACGAGCCAACGCTCTGGGTCGGGTAAGAGAAAGGGGGAGCACCCGGCGAAGCTCCTGGAGAGGCCCCGGTCGAGCTCGAAGGCCCCATTGGAGGGAGAGCGAGGCAGTGTCCCCCCCCTCAAGGATAAGGCGGTGAGCGCACCTAAGGTGGTGAAGGCCTTAATCCATCCGGCCAAGCCCTCTATCGATACTGTCGCGGCGGCCCTGGCTCAGCCTGTGGAGGCTACACCAGTGGTGGCGACCTCGGGGCTCAGAGTCTCTCTGCCACCTCGGAGGGAGTCCTCTTTTGTGCCCATCGATAGGACCCCCGTGAAATCCCCGGCGGGGAAGAAAAAGGGGGGGCAGGGCGTCGTCGTAGATTCGGCCTCAGCCTCGGAGGAAGAGCTGATTGAGGTCTTAAGCCACGGCCTTGGCGTGGAAGAAGACCGGCCCGTCGGGATGGATTCCGACGCGGGTGACGACGACATCGTCGAGGGTGCCGACGGGGCCCCTGATCGCCCGTCGGATTCCCCTCTGCCAGCGCCGCAAGACAACTCGGCGGCCATTTTGTTGGCTATACAGTCCTTATGTTCAGAGATAAGGACAAGACTACCGTTGGCGACGGAGGAACCTCTCCCGTCGGGGGATCCTGAACCGGGACCTTCTGGTGTTCCCCCGCCCAAGAAAAGAAGGATTCACCCTCCACCTCCTTTTCAGCCGTCGCGCCCCGTCCAGCCCTCCTCCCCCTCCACCCGAGGGGAGGATACGGGGACTGACACGGCAGCGACAGGTACGGACGACGAGGTATACGACGAGGATCTACCGTCGTCTCCTCCCACCAGGGCTTCTCCGCCCGATGAGATTGGATCGTTCCACTCCATGATCGCCAGGGCATCCGAGCTTTTCCAACTCTGCCCTGAGGAGAAGAAAAAGGAAGGATTCCTTTATCAACGGCGCGAGGCCAAGAGGAAGACTGTCCTCGCGGTGCCTCTACTGGACGACATTTGGGATGAGGGCCTCGCCCTCCTCAAGAACCCTTCCTCGACGCCAGCTAGAAGAGACCGGTACGAGAAGAAGTACCGTCGTCTCCGCGGCGGCCAGGAAGAAAGCGGGGGGGTGCGGCCTCCACATCGACTTCCCCACCGGACGGCGAGGGAAAGAAATTGGACGCTATGGGACGCAGGGTCATCTCGTCTGCAGCGACGACGATTAAAGCGGCCAACGCCTTGGCTATCGTGGCCCGCTACGACAGGGAGCTATGGTACAAACTGGCTCCCCTGCTGGACTTCCTACCGGACGACAAGAGGGCGGATGCCCTGGAGATCCTACAGGAAGGTGAGGTGGCGTCGGACCACGCCATCACTATTGCGACGGACATCGCCGACACTGGGTTTCGCCAGCTGGGCAACGGCGTGTGCCTTAGGCGGCGTGGATGGCTCAAGGCTACGGACTTCCGTCAAGACGTACAGACCAGAGTCCTGGACATGCCGTTCGATGGGAACAACCTGTTTGGGAAAACAGTGGACGATTCCCTTCAGGCCATTAAAGCGGACACTGAGACGGCCCGGGCCCTTGGGGTTCTACAGCAACGACGGACGCCCTTTCGGAGCAGCGGAGGCAAGGGCGCCTCCAAAGGTTCCGGCGGCGGTTTCTCCACCTACCGTCAAGCGGCCCGCTCGTCGTCTCAGGAGGCCTACAGAGGACGAGGCAAGTCTGGCGGACCCCGCTGTCGTCGCCAAGGAGGTCAAGGCGGCAAAGCCTCGTCGAAACAGGATTGAACCGGCCGTGGGGTCGGGCCCCCGCCGAAGCACCCCGGTGGGAGGCCGGCTGGCGAGCTTCGTCAGCGTGTGGGAGTCCATCTCCACCGACCGTTGGGTGCTGGACGCCTTAGCCCGGGGCCACGCGCTCGAGTTTCAAAGAAGGTGCCCGCGCGTCCCCCCCGTGGCCAGGAAAGAGCTTCACGTCCCTCAGCTTCTCCTGAGGTAAAGGCGATGCTCAGGAAGGGCGCCATCGAACTCGTCCCAAAGAGGCTTCGGGGCTCTGGAGTTTACTCGAGATACTTCCTCGTGAAGAAGAAGACGGGAGGATGGCGCCCCATCCTAGACCTGCGACGTCTGAACAAGTTCATCAAGGCGCAGAAGTTCCGGATGGTCACCCTCCAGCACGTCCTGGGTCAGCTGCGCCGCGAGGGGATCCACGTCTACCCCTACCTGGACGACTGGCTCATCCGAGCCAAGACGAGGGAGCTCGCCGTGGAGCACACGGCAAGGACCGTCCAACTTCTCACGGACCTGGGATTCTCCGTGAACTACGCCAAGTCCCACCTGGTACCCACTCAAAACGCACTGTTTCTGGGAGCGAAGCTCGACACAGTGTCCCTTCTGGCCTCCCCGTCGGAGGAAAGGACCGGGTCCATCCTGGGCAAGGTACAGCGGATGTTGGTTTCCGACGCGGCCAAGGTGAGGTCCAACAAGTCCCTCCTCGGAATGATGTCTTCTTGCATCTACCTCATTCCCATGTGCAGGCTCCGGATGCGCCCGTTGCAGGAGTTCCTGGACGCGTGCTGGATCCAAACGACGGGCGGCTTCGAGGAGAGGATCACACTCGACGAGAGTTTCCGCCGAGCGGTCCGGTGGTGGGGCAACCGCGCGCATCTGACGGCGGGCATGGACTTCCAGACCCCAGACCACCAGGAGACAGTGACCACGGATGCCTCCCTGGAAGGGTGGGGAGCGCACACCGAAAATCTGCACGCGAGAGGCCTTTGGCTCCCGACGGAGAAGTCCCTCCATATCAACGTCCTGGAGCTCCGTGCAGTGTTCTGGGCCCTCAGGTCCTTCCTTCCGTCCCTCAAAGGCAAGGTGGTGAGGATCTTCACCGACAACACCACCACCATGTTTTACATCAGGAAACAGGGCGGAACCAGGTCCCCAGCACTGTCCAAGGAGGCGCAGGACCTGTGACATTGGGCCGTCGCCCAAAGGATGTTTCTGGTGCCGTTTCATCTGGCAGGGATAAAAAACACCATCGCCGACTCACTCCGCAGGGAGCTGCGCTCGTGCCACGAGTGGGAACTACGGCAGGATCTAGTGGATCGCCTCTTCCGACGGTGGGGCACACCCCAGATCGACCTGTTCGCGACGGCGACGAACTCCAAGTGCCGGAGGTTCGCCAGCAGGTTTTCCCAGGCGAGGAGCATGGGCGATGCTTTCTCGTTCCCCTGGGAGGGCCTGTTCCTCTACGCGTTCCCTCCTTTGCCACTGCTAATCCGGCTCGTCAACCAGCTCAAGAGGTCACGGTGCAGGATGATCCTCGTCGCACCTGCGTGGCCGAGGCAGATATGGTTCCCGGACCTTCTGGACTTGTCAGCGTCCCCGCCAATCAAGCTGCCGGTGGACGCGGATCTACTCTCCAGGGAAGGAGGCACCATCCTCCACCACGACCCGAAATCGCTGAACTTGCAGGCCTGGCTCCTGCAGCGCTAGAGTTTGGAGGATACGACATACCGGCCGACTGCAGAGAGGTTCTTGCAAAGGCCAGGGCGTCCTCGACTCTTAAATGCTACGGACACAAATGGAAGAGGTTCTCTGTCTGGTGCCACGCACAGAAGATTAACCCTCTACGGATTACGGCTCCCCAGGTACTGCCGTACCTGCTGACGCTGGCCAAAGCTGGACTGGCACACGCGTCCATCAAGATTCATCTTGCTGCGATCTCCCGATACACCAGAACCACGGGCCGGACGTCCTTGTGGTCTCATCGTCTGGTGAAAGAGTTCATGAAGGGACTGTTCAGATCGTTCCCGCCGGTGAAGGCTCCGGCCCCGGCGTGGGAGCTCAACGTGGTGCTGACCAAGCTCATGGGACCTCCGTTCGAGCCTCTGCACTCGGCCCCGTTGAAGTTTCTGTCGTGGAAAACAGCGTTTCTTGTGGCCATCACCTCCGCACGACGGGTGGGAGAGATCCAGGCCCTTTCCTGCAAGGCCCCGTACTTGACTTTTCACGACACGAGGGTGCTGCTCAGGACGCACCCCTCCTTCATGCCCAAGGTACCGTCGGACTTCCATCTCAACGAACCCTTGGTGTTGCCTGTGTTCTTCCCGTCGCCTTCGTCGCCGGCTGAGAGGACTTTGCACTCGCTGGATGTGGCTAAAGCGCTGAAGTTCTACGTGGACCGCACGAAGTGTTTTCGGAAGACGTCACAACTCTTTGTGAACTTTGGACCTGTCAATCAGGGGAAGGCTCTCTCGAAGGCTTCCATTTCCAGATGGCTCTCCGGCTGTATCATGTACTGTCATCGGTTGGCAAACCGACCGCTGCCTGGCCGTCCGAGAGCCCATTCCACCAAAGCGATCGCAGCTACCACGGCGTTCCTTTCTGGTGTGCCCCTGCTGGACATATGCAGGGCTGCTACGTGGAGGTCGACGCACACCTTCACGAAATTCTACTGCGTCGATCGGGATTCCAGGGAGGAGTCCAGGGTCGGCCAAGCAGTGCTGCGCAACCTGTTCGCCTGAGGTGAGCCTGGTGAGGAGGTAAGATGCTTAATGTTGAGTTTGATGTACTGCTTAATGTTGAGCCTTTGCCACCTCCCGTGGTTGTGCATGTGTGTACTGCTATGTATTCTTTATTCATGAGCATGTGAATCCATGCCAGACCCCATGCTGGAGAAGGAACAAGTTACTTACCTGTAACTGTTGTTCTCCAGCATGGGTCTGGCATGGATTCACATGCGAACCCTCCCGCCTACCCCTCTGCGGCTCTTCACTTGGTCATACTGCCACTTCACGTGCTTCCAAATCTGAAGATGGCTGCCAGAGGCGGTGCTTAGGTAGAGGGCAGTCATTGGCTGTGGTCAGTATGACGCAGTGACCAGTGATTGGTTACTACTACGAAAGACAGATCAGAAACGAAACTGATACTGGTTTTTTCTTTACCGAGGATTCCCAGCCTGACGACGGGGAATATTCATGAGCATGTGAATCCATGCCAGACCCATGCTGGAGAACAACAGTTACAGGTAAGTAACTTGTTCCATCCTCAACTCACTTCAGCCAGTCAACCGCCATCGCCGGAACCCTGCAAAATAAGAGACAGCATTACAAAAGACTTTTAAAGACATTTGAAATACTCGGAACTCACCGTTCGTGAAGTAAACGACGGACAGCAGTCCTCTGAAGTCAAGAGGCCTGCGCTACCTATCCAGTGAAGAAACTGGTTACAGCACCCTGCCCCGAGGCAGATGGAGAGCTCGGCGTTCACTTACCTAAGACATCTTACTCTTCGAGTCAGGCATACAGTGCACAGAGGTCCAGCCCAAAGAGCCAAACGGGTGCTACACATCACTTTTGAAGATACGGTAGTCGCCCAGTCAAGACCGGCGCCTCTGCGAGAATCAGGTGAGCGTTACAGAACGCAAAGCCAACCGCAAAACTCTCGCCCAGGCGCTATGGAAACCTCGGATACCGACCACCTAGCCCGGTTACTTGGGGAACTAAGGGCAGAAGTGCATGCAGCTCGTCAGGAAACGAATGCTCTAAGAAGGGAACTAATTATTTCCAAGGAGCGAACAGACGATCTTGCTAGACAATTGCTACAGTCACAAGCCGGACAGACCCCGTTACCCGCATCAGGGGCAAATCTTCCTTCAACATCCCCTATGAATCCAGTGCAGATCAACCTACCTGGGAATGTACCTCTGGCTCCGCCCGAACGATTTTCTGGTGACCCAAAGAGGTTTGCAGTATTTATCAATCAGTGCCGGTTGCATTTTTTATGCCGGCCAGCAGCTTTTCCAACTGATCAAGCTAAAGTAGCTTTTGTGCTTTCGTACCTTAGTGGCAATGCGGCAGACTGGTCGATCCCTCTAGTTAATCAAGATGATCCGGTTCTCCATGATTTTCAAGCCTTTCAGCTTAGTATGGAAAAACTGTTCGCAAGACATTCACAGGGGCAGGCCTTGGACAATTAGCTTCTTTCGTTGCGACAGGGTAATCAAGACCTTTTGGCTTATATTGCATCTTTCAACAGACTAATAGTGGAAACTCAATGGCCTGAGGACAAAAGGATTGCGCTGTTTTATAGAGGTCTACGTGGAGAGCTCAAGGACGTTTTAGCCCAAGTAGTGAATCCCCCACAAGACTGTTCGGACTATATAGACTTAGTCGTTCAAATAGATCACAGACTGCAGAACAGGAAGGCCGATCGTTCCAAGTTTGATGCTCGAGTATTTTCCAAACCACCAACTCCTTCCAAAGGAGTAGACTCCGGGGAACCCATGCAAATAGGGGGCCTGAAAGGACCACTAACACAAAAGGAGCGGGAAAGGAAAAAACAGTTGCAATTATGCCTCTATTGCGGAAACTCAGGGCACTTTCTTCGAGACCGTCCGGTGAAACCAGCCAAGAAGGCGGTAGGAGCTGCAGTTACCAAGGTCACAAACTCTGAACAGGGAAACGTCCTTGCCCGACAAGAATAGAGGTCCTCTTGCCGAGCGTTAAAACCAGTTCTGTGACCTCGCATTTCGTGATACCTATGGTCCTCATTAGCCCAGATCATCCGGATCGATTACATGCGATTGAAGCTTACGTCGACAGCGGTGCCATCGGCAATTATGTGGATCATGAAATGGTTTTGAGGATGAATCTAACTCTTTGTCCCAAGGCTGTAAAGGGCGTCATTACTACGGTGGATGGTACGGAGATAGCCTCCGGACCAGTAACGCATACCACTCAAGAAGTGACGCTAGTAAGTCAAGATGGACACCATGAGAAGATCGTGTTCGATGTGATCAAGGCCCCTCAGTTCCATATTATTCTAGGGATACCTTGGTTAGAGAAACACAATCCTCGGATCGATTGGCGAGCAAGAACGGTTCAGTTCCCAGAATGTGTCTCTACTTGTCACCCTCCACCTGGTGTTGCTCTAGCAGCAATTTCTTCGGAGACTCCCCAGTTACCTCCCGAATACCTAGAATTCCAAGATGTTTTCCGGAAGGATCAGGCTAACTCTCTACCTCCTCATAGGTCCTATGACTGCCAGATAGACCTGATACCTGGATCTACTCCTCCGTGTAGCAGAATTTATGCCCTCACCGAGCCTGAGAACCTTCATCTCCGACAATACCTGGATCAATACCTAGCGAATGGGTTTATTCGTCCTTCTAAGTCCCCTGCTTCTTCAGCTTTGTTCTTCGTTCCAAAAAAAGAAGGGGACCTTAGAACTTGTATAGATTACCGCGCCCTGAACCAGATCACCGTTAAGAATAGATATCCGTTACCTTTAATCCCTGAACTCCTGGACCAAGTCAGAAGAGCATGCATATATACAAAGCTGGATCTTAGAGGAGCCTACAACTTGGTACGAGTAAAAGAGGGCGATGAATGGAAGACGGCCTTCCGCACCAAGTATGGGCTATTTGAATATCAGGTCATGCCCTTCGGACTTTGCAATGCCCCGGCCGCCTTTCAATATTTTATGAACGATGTCCTCAGAGAACTCATAGATGTATGTGTTGTCGTTTACATTGACGACATCCTCGTTTATTCTTCATCGGAATCTGAACATCGGAAACACGTGAAAATGGTCCTCGAGAGGTTGCGTCAACACAGACTTTTCGCTAAGTTGGAAAAATGTGTTTTCAACGTGACTGAAGTTGAATTCTTGGGATTCATATTATCACCTAGCGGAGTGCGTATGGATTCAAGAAAGGTCGATGCAATTCTCAAATGGCCATCACCATCCTCCGTAAAAGGGGTTCAAAGCATGTTAGGCTTCGCCAACTTTTACCGCAGGTTTATCCCCGAATTCTCTCGAATAGTCCAGCCCATCACCGCCTTGTTAAAGAAAAACAAACGTTTTGAATGGTCTAACGAGGCGGAACAAGCTTTCCAGAATTTGAAGACAAAATTTATCTCTGCACCAATTCTAAAACATCCTCGCCCCGAACTCCCCTACATCGTTTAAACTGATGCTTCGAGTCTTGCCATGGGGGCAGTTCTATCACAGAAGGACCCAGTAACCAATCAGTTACATCCCGTGGCATTCTGGTCTCGCAAATTCTCGCCTCCTGAGATCAATTACACTATTACTGATAAGGAACTTCTGGCTATCAAGTCTGCCTTTAAGGCTTGGCGGCATTGTCTTCTGGGGGCCCGACACACCGTTACTGTGATTACGGATCACCGAAACCTGCAATATTTGAAAACCGCAAAAGCCCAATCCTCTAGACAACTCCGTTGGGCACTATTCTTTGCCGAGTTTGACTTCATAATTACCTATCGACCTGGTACTAAAAACGGTAAAGCTGATGCCCTTTCTCGGATGGGAGTGGAGGAACACTTGACCAACCCTAAACCTGTACCTATCATTCCCGAACAAAGAATTCTGGGTGTAATAACCACACAATCCATAGAGGAAATTAAGGATAAAACCAGGCAACTTATAACTCCAGCAGAAATACAGAATTGGCATCTGCAGGGAAAGGACTTTGCAGTAAAGGACAACTTATTGTATTTCCAAGAACGATTATACCTGCCCAGCACAGATTTACAGAAAAAGGTGATCTCTTGTTATCACGAGTCTCTAATGGAAGGACATCCCGGTATGGCCAAAACCTCAGAAAAGATCAAGCGCTACTTCTGGTGGCCGTCTTGGAAAAAAGATATCAGAGACTTTATAATGTCCTGTGGAGTATGCGCCCAAAACAAGAGTCAAAAGGAAAGACCAGCCGGCCTCTTACGCCCTATTGACATCCCACCTCGCCCTTGGCATACGCTTTCTATGGACTTCATCACCGACCTACCTCCATGCTCCGGATACAATACGATCCTGGTAATCGTGGACTTATTCTCCAAGATGGCGCATTTCATTCCACTCAAAGGCTTGCCAACAGCAACAACTCTGGCCCGAGAATTTCTCGAAAACATCGTCCGACTGCACGGTTTTCCTTCAGTGCTAATTTCGGATCGAGGTAGTCAATTTATTTCTCATTTTTGGCGAAGTTGTTGTCGGTCGGCTCAAATTGATGTGAGATTATCGACCAGTCACCACCCTCAAACCGACGGACAAACCGAGAGGACCAATCAAACTCTGGAACAGTATTTACGCTGCATGCTGCAACAAACTGAAAAAACTTGGAAAGATATCCTTTGGATAGCCGAATATGCCTACAACAACTCTGTCCACTCAGGAACTGGGAAAACCCCGATTTTTCTTTTATACGGCTGTCACCCTCGAACCTCAGAGTTGGATCCACCCCAAGATCTTGGAACACCAGCAGTAGACGACCTGCACTCTACAAGGCCCTGGCACCGCCGCAAAAGGCGCCCATCGAAGAAGGTTCCGCCGAAATCTTCACAATCGCAGGCCGAGGCACGCGCCTGTCATGGTCATCGGGCCGAGAACGCAAACATTAAAGGGCCACATTCACAGGGGCCAGGCTCATGAATAACAGTAAGCAAGAACATTTATTTGGGATAAGAGTGCTTTATTATGGACATAGAACCTCATTTTGGGTGCAAAGTACATTGAAGATGGGAACTTCCATTCACTAAAGCAGCCCCACGTGTACTCTTGAGTGTGGCTGCTCTATTGAGTGTCAGGGTGTGGCAGGCAAGCCAGGTCAAGTGGGCGTGCCCACAATCGTGGCTATATAAGCTGCTCCGTTCCCCGAGGCAGACGCTTCGCGTTATTCTGCACTTCCATTCAGCGTAACGATCACAGCCACCTGGGATCAGACTTATTGCTTCCTGCCATCATACTTACCACCTGGGGAAATCTGCTCTCACCCATGCGCGTCGTCGTTGATCTTGGCATTCATCTTCAAATGTTCCTGAACGCTGACATCTTCATCTTGGCACCGCAGCTCATCTTCAAATCTTCCGGAACGCTGAAATATTCATCTTGGCACCGCAGCTCATCTTCAAATCTTCCAGAAAGCTGAAATCTTCATCTTGGCACCTCAGCACAACGCGCTCCTTCCGCGACAGCAACACCTGCAAGGAAAAACGAAAGACAAGGTTAGACACTTAAAAGACATTCAGTTTAAGGTCGCGCTACCACCGAACCTCACGCTTTTCCTTAAACCATCACTTACCTGCTGTCGGACATTGTGGATTCATCCATCATCCACTCGGCCGCGTACCGCGCCCCACAGCTGCTTTTGGACTGCATTTCCACCTATTGGGAAGAAAACAGAAGAAAAACATTATTCAGGAATTGACAACAATATTGGGAGCAATAATAGACACTTACTAGCAACCAGGAGAAGCATAGTCGTAGCTGGACTGGACTATTATTTACCGGGGATCAGTGAAGGAACTAGATCCCATCGACAAGCCCCCCTGTCAGAAGTAGCAGGACAGAGAGCTTATCAATAATTAACAGGTGAGCCTTATGGGCTGGTACATGCTCAGAGACACCACACTTTGGTGAGAAGAGTTTCAGAGGTACAATAGTCACAGATCAGCGCACTCACCTTCTGTCATGATCTCTGCTTCCAAAAGGCCAGGACTTACCCAACTCCCTTGGAAGCAGACCCATAACCCAGGTTCCGAGTGCCAGCCAGTCCCACTTGGGACCTTTTGGACCCTGTCCTGGCGCCAGTGGCGCCAGGCTCATAAATATGCCCAGTCCCAGCGCTGCAAGCGCCGGGCTCATAATGCTTGGGTGGACTTACCTGCAGCAGACCATGCTGCTTACTTACCTGCCAGTTGAACCCCTGATCCTCTTCTGTTTGGGACTACTTTTCCTGTTGGGTGGGGCAGGAGCCACTCCCTAGGTTCAGAACACTGGAACTCTTCTGGAAAGCAGGAACTCTTTTCTTACCTAGGCGTGGCTGTGGAAGGAGACACCTAAGCACTACAGGAGGCTATTTAAACCACACCCGATGGATGAATCTTGCTTTGCGTTATTCTGCATCCTCTGCAGCAGAACGCTCATCGTGTCTTCTGCATCTGATCCTGGGCCTAAAGGAAAAAGGCTTACCATCCTGAATCCAGTCTTCAGCAACATCTATAAAGACAAGAAAGAACAGGTTAGCACTACGGTCTTCAGTGACAGCGCAGCTCTTACCTGGTCCATCGGCTGTCATCAACGCCTCGCGCAGCATTCCTGCATCTGAAAGACAAAGGCTTACCTACTCTTCACGCGCTCCGGAGGTCATCGCACTGCATTCCGGCATCTGAAAGACAAAAGCTTACCAACTCTTCGCACGCTCCGGAGGCCTTCGGCACTGCATCCCGCATCTGTAAGACAAAAGAAGGTGCGTTTAAAGACATTGGGTAACGTTAAATACTCACGTGCCATTACTCCATCCACGTCGAACTCAGTGGGCATTCCGGCATCCTTCAGCAGCTCCGAACTGGTACCTGCAAAATAAAAGGACAGTTAGTGCGTGTCGTGAAGCAAGCAACAAGCGCTTACTTACGCGCTTCCAGGCGCTTCTATTCCGCATACGGGTCCATCCTCAACTCACTTCAGCCAGTCAACCGCCATCGCCGGAACCCTGCAAAATAAGAGACAGCATTACAAAAGACTTTTAAAGACATTTGAAATACTCGGAACTCACCTTTCGTGAAGTAAACGACGGACAGCAGTCCTCTGAAGTCAAGAGGCCTGCGCTACCTATCCAGTGAAGAAACTGGTTACAGCACCCTGCCCCGAGGCAGATGGAGAGCTCGGCGTTCACTTACCTAAAACATCTTACTCTTCGAGTCAGGCATACAGTGCACAGAGGTCCAGCCCAAAGAGCCAACCGGGTGCTACACATCACTTTTGAAGATACGGTAGTCGCCCAGTCAAGACCGGCGCCTCTGCGAGAATCAGGTGAGCGTTACACCTTCTCTCATATCCATGCAGGAGCAGTGTCACCAATTGCCGCCGCTCACAGCTTATCTGCAGAGTGAGTGGCCTGACGGGGTGATCTAATTCCTGGGAGGCTGCAACCGTGCCCCAACGCCTCCGCAGATACCAGGTGAGCGTAACAGCGCCTCCCGTCTGCAGAGGACGTTGCCGACAGCATAGCGAACATTATTGCTGCTGCCTCTCATAGGCGGCAGTCAGGGGATTCACTGAGGCCTACGGAAAATTCCAAGGATCTGTCAAAATCCAAGGATAGCCTAAGGGGAGTACCAGAACCTTCTGCAAAGCCAAAAGAGAAGCACAAGGACACACCACCTCTGTCGGTCCCCCGGGAGGAGTTTTCAGAGAGCAAGGAAGTTATTTCTTCAACTTTAGACACAAATCTCGACGTTTGATGGCAGAAGAGCGTTTACAGGGTCTCTTTCCACCTCTAGACCATTCTGGGTCTTCGGTTTGAAGATTGTATGGAGAGGCTTGACAGGTTTGTTACCCGTTCAGAGCATCCCACTCCAATAAGACCATGGAATGAGAGCCCTTCAGAACCTGTAGCAAAGTTCCCAAGACTCTTTGACCCCTCTCAGAAAGAGGATATGTACACCTATGACCTCACTGAGAAAGAGATTCCTGCAGACACTCAGGAGGAAGATCAGTTCATCAATCCTGAGGACATGCATGATCCCATAGAGGGGTGGGGGGAAAACCCAGATATGGGTGACACACAGCCTTGGCAGTCTCCAGATCCTGATACCCTGTGTTTGGATTCCCCAGACCACTCCCACTAGACAGCCCTCGACAGTGGATGATCAAATGATGTTTAACGCCATGTTGCGCAAAGCAGCAGAACACTTCAAGATCGCCACCGATGAAGCTGTCCCTGAAGCTGACTTTGTGGAGGATATTCTTAAAGAGAAGCCATCGGCCAGCCGGGCCATTCCTCTACTCAACTCGATTAAAAAACATCTGGCTCCCTCGTTATCAACACCTGCTCTCACAAGAGGTGTTAATCCGACGATAGAAAAGCTTTTTCGGCCTTCCCCTTCGGACCCCCTTTATATCAGAGGTCGCTCCTGCCCAGACTCCCTGGTGGTGACCACTGCAAGAAAGAGGGCAGGGGTTCCTGCCAACCGGCGAGGCACCCCCTGACAAAGAAGGTAAAAGGCTTTACGCCCTTGGAAAGAGGGTCACGGCCGCAGCAGCTTTTTCTACACGCATCTCCACCAATACCACCTTGTTAGCCAGCTATGCGGACACTCAGTGGGCCTTGTTACAAGAAGGCCTACAGGAGGTTCTCGAACCACTACGGACTCTGCTCCTGGCCACGGTGACTGAGGGCAGACAAGTGAACCAAAGTATACTTAAGAACAGTTTGGATTCCGCTGAAACAGCGGGTTGATCTCTGGCTCAGGGCACACTCCTAAAGAGACACGCGTGGCTAAGGAACTTTGGGTTCAAGCCAGAGACGCAAGCGTCACTTATAATTAAACCTTAGAAGAATCCAACCTGGATTTTCCAAGATGGCCGCGTAGAGTGGAGGACGTCGCGCCCCGCACTCCTGCCCTGCCTATAACTGCCAGCCCATCCGACATGGTTGCAGCCCTCCCCGGCACCCAGATAAGGCGGTGGGGGCTCTTTGAAGCAGGGGGCGAGGGCTAGACCGGTTGACGGCACCCGCATGCGACGGGGCCGGCTGCATGGGGACTGTGGCGGCCTGGTGCCCTGGAGGGAGG
Source organism: Ambystoma mexicanum (assembly GCF_040938575.1). NCBI lineage: Eukaryota > Metazoa > Chordata > Amphibia > Caudata > Ambystomatidae > Ambystoma > Ambystoma mexicanum. The sequence continues at coordinate 1,142,377,044 of NC_090935.1, read as the reverse complement.
CTGTGAGCCCCGCCGGAAGCGGAGAGGGAGACCGCGGGGCTTGGGCAGAATCGGCTGGGCCCCGGCGGCGTGTTCAGCGACTTGCTGCTGCCCCCCCCCCCCAAGGAGGTGACACGCACTGTCTTTGTCCGACTGAGCACCGAGGCCGGACACGCCGCGAGAGGTAGAAAGGCTCCCCACGCAGTGTTCGGAGTGGACTTTGTGAACGCCGGCTGCGGGCTCGCCACGTTGCAGCTGTCCCCCTTCCTCCGGCCCCCGAAAAGGAGGGGAGGCTGACTTTCTCAGCCCACCTGAGCACTGCATTGAAGGTACGGAGCAGGGCCAGAGGGGGGCCGGCGAGAAGTGCACGGGGGTAACGCAGTGTGTCCCCCCCGTGTGTGCGGATTGATGGGGTAGTGGACACCCCGGAGACCTGAGGTTGAGGCTCTACCTCAGCAGTTGAGCGCAGCACGGCTTGGTCGGCCCCCGATTTGGAAGCAGCCGCCTGGGGGCCTCTGGGTGCGCGAGTTACGGCGGCCATGGAATGCGCTCTGAGGTGGGGCCCCCGCTAGACCTCCTGAGCCCTGCTGAGCTGGAGCAGCCTGCTACGCTGGCCCAATCTGGCCCCTGGTGGAACTGGTGCCATTGATCTTTGCCGGGCCCTGGGAGTAGCTGTAGTTGGACCCCCGAACTAGGAGCACCAAAGGTGGGGGTGCTCTCTCTATCAGCCCGGCCTGGGCACTGGATGGTAGCTGCATACGGGCCGGGATACAGCGAGATCTCTCCGGAAACTGTCTGGGTCCCCTCCTGCATTGCCCCTGCCCTGCCAGCGCCTTTGAATCTTCACACCACCCACTGTTTCCCAGTGATCGGGGGCACATTATCTGCATTCTGAGATGTCCAGAAATAAGGGGAAAGACTACCCCTTTCAGGGGAAAGCCCACAAAAAAACCACAGACGGCCCCCTTACGAAACTCTGTACCAAAGACTCGGAGTCGGCGGAGGCGTAGGAGATGGCCCAAGGTTCAGGTGACAATACCGCTGCAGTGTGCCTAGAGGACCACGACAGGCCGTTAACTCAAGCGACGTTGTGGCAGTTCATGGGCAAATTGGTTGAAAAGATCGCTGTGGCGGGGCAGCAGCAAATGGATACGTTGCGAGATCTGGCCGAAAGCCTGAGAGAGATCAAAAGAGATATGAATAAAGTCGAAGAGAGAGTGGACATTAATGAGCGTGCCATTCAAGAACTGACGGAAGACGCAAGAAAAGCTGACAACTTGCCGGAGACCCTGGCTGCAGCTACACAAAATCTGGAACTGCAAGCGGAAGACTTGGAGAACAGGTAGAGAAGGGCGAACATTAGAGTTAAATCGCTACCAGAAGATATCCAGGATCAGAAGCTGGTCCCAGTGTTAAAAGCAATTTTTGTGGACCTGCTAAATTCAGATACGGTCGCTGACATGCAGTTCGACAGAGTCCATAGGGTGGGTCCGCGAAGATCGGAACCAGGTTCTAGACCGCGCGATGTGCTGGTGGCCTTCCATAACTATGCAGTAAAGGAGAAGATTATGGAGAAGGCGAGAAGGGCCTGGGCAGGAAATCTCGTTATATCAAGACTTGGCGAGGATCACGCTAATTAAAAGGCGACGAATGAGTCCGGTCCTGTCTTTCCTTAGATCTCAACAAATTCGCTATAGATGGGCCCACCCCTTCGGTCTGTCGTTCAACTGGCAAGGCTCTCGGCATAAGATCACGACCTGCGAACAGGGGCTGGCCCTGCTGGGCCTGGAGGAGCAGGCCTCACCCCCAACGGCGGAGGCGCTGATGGGTGGTTGCAAGCCATGGGAATGGTCTACAATCAAGCATAAGAGAGGAAGGAAGAGAGCTACGGACCCAGCTCCCAGGAAGATGAGCAATAGTCGGCCCCAGAGACGTCCGTCAGGGGAGGGTTCTCCTTCAACTGTCACTTAGGACATTATACGGCCGTGTGACTCCTCATATTGGAGCTCAGGGAGGGCGCTAGCAAAAGCTGTTCAGCTGGTGTTGATGGGCAATTCTCTAATGTTTTAATGGTTTGCAGGAGCGGGGAAGGGGTAGGGCAGGGGTCTTGGAATGGGAATGGGGTTTCCCGCGTGGGTAGTCTCTGGGTTTGTTATGGAGTTCGGCTCTCGTGGAGAACTCACGAGGGGGGCTGAGAGCCAGTCGATCTCGCCTAGAAGGGGGCTGGGGGTAGTTTAGGGGTGGGGGGATAGATCCAAGGTTCAGTGCTGGACGGCCCAAACAGTGACTCTCGGAGGGAGCGTATACTGCAAATAGCATTTTGGGGAGAGCTTGCAAGGCCCAATAGGGTAAATTAGGCTTCACATGAGGATGTCAAATGGCTAACTCAGAGGCTTTAAAGTTTCTCTCCTTAAACGTGAACGGCCTCAATTCCCAGGTCAAGAGGAGGAAGGTGGAGAGGTATCTTAGGCGGGAACAACCCCTGGTAGTAGCATTGCAGGAGACCCATGTACACACGAAGGACACCCACAGGATTAGATTAGAACACCACCCCACCCGTGCCCCCTTGTGACTGTCTTTTTTCAATATAATGGTTTTGTAGCTACTCCCGAGTGGTAAAGGACCCGCAACCATGTAAGAAAGGGGGCGTCTTAATTGCTCTACGAGACAGGTCAGGGCTGACCATTAGGGACATACAGAAGAATAGCCAAGGAAGATACCTGGCAGTGTTACTTGAGGGAAAAGGAGAGTTTTTCACGGTAGCAACCCTCTATGCACCCAATCAGGCACAAGACGCTTATATACAACATTCTCTCACCCGTTTAGGGAAATTCACTAAGGCAAACATCCTCCTTATGGGGGACTTTAACCTAGCTTGTGACCCTTCCAAAGATAGGAGCTCCTCCTCGTGGGAGATTCAGAGGGGACCGTCGGGGGATCTGGTGAAGAAAATGTGCGACTTGGCCCTGGTTGATTCTTGGCGAGAACTCTATAGTGAGGTGGAAGGCTACACCTTCTATTCGCACGCACATAGGTCTCACTCGCGGATAGACTACTTCTGGATTTCAAAACCATTGATGGGAAGGGTGACAGCTTTGGAGGTAGGGGCAATCACCCTGGGCGACCATGCTCCACTTACCCTGTTAATGGCTAAACCAAAGGGTACCCCGGCCATTTGGAAATGGAGGTACCCAGCCTCATTGTTCAGGGATCCAGTCCTGGCTAGGGAAGTAGAGGAGGAAGTAATAGATTATACCAAGCATAATAAGTGGGAGGACACGACCCCTCAGATATGGTGGGACGCCCTGAAGGCCACAGTCAGGGGCAAGATCATAGCAATCAAAGCCAGAAGAGAGCGTGAACTAAGGCTGGAGGAACAACAGCTGGAAGCAAGACTTAAGGATGTCATGGCTCGTATGGGTTCTAGGATGTCTGCAGCTACCAAAAAGCAATACAGGGCAGTCAGAGGCCAGCTGAACCTCATACAGACAAGAGCGGCCGAACGCAATCTCCTTCGGCTGCAACAAAGGTTTTATATGAAAGGCAACAAGGCTGACCTCTTGCTGGCCAGAAAGCTACGAAAGGAGGCAGGCGACAAAACAATCCTAAAAATAAAAGGCGAGGGAGGGGTCCTGCTCACATCAAATCACGACACTGAGGGTGAATTCACCAAATTCTGCACTGACCTTTATAGTTCATGCCACCCCAAAAGCACAGATCAAGAAGCTTATCTACGTGATATTGGCTGTCGACGTGTTTCGCAGGGCGATAGAGATGCGCTGGAGGTTGAGATTACCATTGATGAAGTGAGGAGAGTTATTAATAACCTCCCGTCCAGTAAAGCCCCAGGCCCTGATGGGTATTTGTCTGAATTCTATAAGACCCATAAAGAAGTGCTAATCCCCATTTTGACCCATTTATTTAACTGCATAGGGTCCACGGGTCAACTCCCCAACTCCATGAACAAAGCCAAGGTGATTTTGATACACAAAAAGGGTAAAGATCCGACTGACTGCGCATCCTACCGTCCAATTGCGTTGATAAACGTGGACGCCAAGATCCATGCTAAAGTCCAGGGCAATCGCCTCGAATCCATCCTCCCCAAACTAATCCACAGTGACCAGTCGAATTTTATAAAAGGTAGACAAACATCAGATAATGTCAGACAACTGGCACGCTTGGTCGAAAAGACCCAGAAAAAGAATATCCCGGCCCTTCTTTTGGCGATTGACGCCGAGAAGGCTTTTGATCGGGTTGAGTGGGGGTTCCTGTTTGCGGTCTTGGGCAGAATGGGGTTTGGCCCGGGTTTCATTACACGCGTGAGGGCAAATTACCAAAATCCAGTGATACGGCTGGCTATAAATGGTCACGTATCCGCTCTGATACGGGTGGGTAGAGGTACCAAGTAGGGCTGCCCGATGTCGCTGCTCCTTTATGCCCTTCACCCGGAACCGTTTTTGGAGTCGGTGCGAGCGGCTGAAGATATTAAGGGAATCCAGTTTGGGGGCGAGGATCACAAGATCTCAGCCTTCGCTGATGATATGATTCTGGCTTTGACCCACCCGATCACCTCCCTGCAGGCAGTGGCAAGAGAACTGAACAGATTTGGCCAATTGGCAGGGTTAAAAATCAATGTCCATAAGTCTGAAGCGCTGCCTCTTACCTTGTCGCCATCCAGGACCTCAGCAGGGCCTATGACTATAGATGGGTAGACTCCTCGCTAAGGTATCTGGGTTTCCATCTGACCAAGACCGTGGGGCAATTATATACAGCAAATTACCCCCCACTCCTCCAGAAGGTGAAATCGAAATTGGTGGATTGGGGCCCTCTTGAGATCTTGTGGTTGGGTAGAATCAACACTTTAAAGATGGCAATCCTTCCTCTGCTCCTGTATCACTTCTCAGTTTTACCAGTCTGAGTCCCCGCATCTTTCTTTAAGGCCCTGCAAAGAATAAACAGCCGTTTTGTCTGGAATCGAAAGCACCCGAGGGTGGCGGCATCCATTATGAAAGCTTTGCCAGACCGTGGGGGAGTCGGTGAGCCGGACATCCGAGTGTATTACATAGCGGCACAGATTAGAGTCTTTAGGGACTGGCAAAGGAACGATAGGGGTAAGGTGTGGAGGCCGATGGATAGGGCAGTAGTGGGTAAAGATCTGGAGGCAGTACTGTGGATGCCGAAGCACGATAGGCCGACTAGAATGTATTGTATTGCAATAACGTCGACAATGGGATCAAGGTATTGTGAGAGCCCAAATTACCTCCTTCTCCGTACACGCCCTTGTGTGGTAACCCGCAATTCTCCCCAGCGGCAACGAATCCGCAGAACTTTGACCCATGGTTCCAGGGGGGCTGTCGAATGCTGCGGGATATGATGTTAAGGGGTGAGCAGTGTAAGATAGACTTCGGTGTGGGGGAGAAGCAGAGGTTTTCGTACCTTCAGATCAGGCACTGGATCTCCCATCCCTCAGTAAGGCAGGCGGCTTCTTGTTCCCTTACCCATTTTGAAAAATATTTAGACACGGGCGACATTTACAAACTTATAAAACTGGAAGAAACTGTACATTCCAGGAGCTATATGGTCAAATGGACGCAGGATGTTGGGGCGGACATAGAGGAACAGGAATGGGTCAATCTGTGGTCCCAAGTCCCGAAACTGGCCAGATCTATCCAAATCCACGAGATCTGGTTGAAGCTGATATTGAGATGGCACCTAACCCCACTAAGGTTAAATAGAATACACCCCTCGATATCATGCTATTGCTGGAGGGAGTGCGGCGCAGTGGGCTCCTGGGCTCACATTTGGTGGGAGTTCCCGAAACTCGATCCCTTTTGGTCTCTAGTCCAGCGGGTGGTTGCCCAGGTGTTGGGGGTCCAGCAGAGCCGTGCTAGTGGGCAGGACTTACTAGGCCTTAATGGAATGCTGACAACCCTGCCCACCAGAGCGGACCGCAAACTGTATGTGATAATGATGTCGTCGGCTGCACTGGTCGTGGCTAGAAAGTGGAAGTCAAGGGACCCTCCGCAGGAACACGAGTGGGTTGCGAAACTGTGGTCATGGCAATGGAGTGGCTCACTTACTCGATCCAGGGGTCTCATATGCGCTTCATCTAGGACTGGGCCAATCTGTTGTCATATTTAAAAGAGGGAGCTCGCCGCCCCTGGTGTCCCAAAGCTATGGAGCTATTGGGCATAGTTCGCCCCCAGGATGAATCAGACCTGTAAAGTCACGTGGGCTGCAGGTTTTTATTATTATTATTTTTTTTTTTTAAAGGCCATTTAGAGCCACTGCTCAAAGCTCTACCCTGGCTGCTGGGTCATTTTAGCATGAATATTGTATCTAATTTGTTTCTTGAAGACGAGCTGTCAGCAAACCTATAGGATCTGGGAAGGGGGGAAAAGGTGGCAGGGAGGGGGGGAGTTGTTGTGGGATAAAAGGGGTTTGTAAACTTTCATTGCCTGTTGTGTTGAAAACTGCTAATAAAAACATATTGGAAAAAAAAAGAAGAATCCAACCTGTTTGGAAGAGCGGTCAGCGGGGCCCTCGAGACCGCAAAAAAGGAGCATGATACCCTGAAGACGTTAGACCAAATTACACAAAAACCCTCCACAAGATGAGGATCTAGGTCCAGACAGTTTTTTCGGTCCTCTCCACAGGGAACCAGTGGATACACCACCCAGTACCCCCAGAGGGGTCAGCGTCGTGGGAAAGGAAAGGGCCAGAACTCTACCCCCAGAGGCTCCCCGGCCTGAGGTTCAAAATGACCTGAAGATTCGGGTCCCCTCCCATGCCTCCCCAGTCGTGGGCCGGTTAACATCATTCCTTCAGGCATGGGAGGGGATAACTACAGCCCAGTGGGGGCTAAATACTTAAGTACCAGGTACTGTATAGAGTTTAACCGGTCCCCAACGTTCAGACCTCCAAGAGCAAGACGACTGACAACCAGACCATCTGCGTATCCTTCTTCAGGAAGTCGAGACACTACAAGAAAAGGGAGCCATAGAGGTCGTACCTCTGTCATAGGTAACAGAAGGTATTTATTCAGTGTACTTCCTTGTACCCAGAAAGGATCTAACCATGCGCCATGTATTAGATCTGCGCCCAGCAAACAAATTTATAAAGCCACAAAAGTTCTGCATGGTCATTCTGCAGGAAGTAATTCCCCTGCTCTCACAGGGGGATTACATGGCAACACTGGACATGAAAGATGCATACTTTCATATTTCAATGTTGCCAGCGCACAGAAAATACCTCAGATTCATGATACAAGACAAGCACTATCAGTTCAAGGTACTATCCTTCGGCATAGCATCCGCACCAAGGGTATTTACAAAGGTACTAGCTGTGGCAGCAGCACACCTGCGCAGGTAATCCATCCTAGTTTATCCTTACCTCCACAACTGGCTCATAACAGGGGACTCTTACGAAACCTGTCTGTCAAATACCCAAAGAACGATAGATATTTTATTCAGTCTGGGGTTCTCGATCAACGAGAAAAAATCCAGCCTAGACCCCAGTCATGTCAAGCAGTTCCTAGGGCTCTAATTCGAAGAAAGGGCAGCCTCGTCTTCCCCTCCAACGAGAGGGTCCAAAACATGCTGTTTCAAATCACTCAATATGTAGCCAGTCGAGAGGTGACCGTACGCAAAGCTATGCAACTGTTAGGAATGATGGCGTCATGTATTTACTTAGTTCTTCACGCGCGTTTGCACATGCGTCCAATGCAGGAGTGGCTCAGGCCAGCGGACAATGGGACGATATAGTGGTCGTCTCGCCAGCCCTCGTTCTCTCGCTGCGGTGGTGGTCAAGGGACAACCTCTTGAAGGGGAAATCCTTTACCACCCCCGCAGTGGAGGCCACTCTAACTACAGACGCATCTCTCACAGGATGGGGAGCTCACCTGCTTCAACAAACAGTGCACAGAGTTTGGTTGTCAGACATAGCATCAAACCACATAAATCTGTTGGAACTGTTAGCAGTGTTCAAAGCACTAAAAGCTTTCCAGACACAACTGCAAAGAAAGACGGTCCTGATCCTCACTGACAGCACCACGGCCATGTACTATCTAAACAAACAGGGGGGGCACTCATTCTCCAGGGCTATCGAAACTGTCCCAGGACTTTTGGAAGCTGGCTCTCAAACACATGTTCCTATTGTCACAACATGTTCCAGGGGAACTAAATCTTCTGGCAGACGTACTCAGCAGAGATTTCCCACTACCAATGGAGTACGAACGGCAATTACACGAAGACATCGTCTCCAACGTTTTCGCAGAATGGGACTTTCCAGGGATCGACCTGTTCGCAACTCTGGAGAACGCTCAATGTCAAGATTACGCCTCAATGCCAAGATGCACCAGGAACCAGTCACGATGATACTGGTGGCCCCCATGTGGGCCCGCCAACCCTTGTTCGCTCATCTGATGGAGATGTCTCTATCTCCTCCAGTGAAACTGCCTTGCCTGTACAACATGTCGCAAGACAAAGGAGAGACTCTTCACCCATGCCCGCAGACATTGAATTTAGCGCCCTAGCTCCTGAAGTCATAGAGTTTGGGCACCTGCAGCTCCCCCAAAGATGTATAGACATGCACAGGGAGGCAAGAAAACCTAACACTCGATATTGCTATTCCAGTAAGTGGAAACGGTTTGTCATCTGGTGCAACTCGAAGAGCATTAACCCTATTAACTGCTCTCCCACACATATTGTTTTGTACCTGACACATTTGCTTGACTCAGGCCTGGTCTTTAAATCTCTAAAGGTTCACTTAGCTGCGCTTTCAGCCTACACTACATCACAACAGAAAGTGTTGTGGTGGAAAATACCAGTTATTAAGGCTTTCATGGAGGGAGTGAAGAGAATTCACCCTCCCATTTCTAACCCAGCTCCCAGATGGGACCTAAACGTGGTTTTGACTAGACTTAAAGGGCCTCCTTTCGAGCCCATGCATAGAGCGAGTCTTAAAAATCTCACCTATAAGATTGCCTTTTAATAGCTATTACCTTCATAAGGAGAGTAAGTGAACTACAAGCGCTCTCAGTCCTAGAGCCCTTTGTAACAGTTCACAGAGATAAGGTGGTTCTAGGCACTCACCCCAGGTTTGCACCTAAATTCATTTCTAAGATCCATGTGAACCAATCCATAGAACTACCAACGTTCTTTCAAAACCCTTCAAGCATGGAAGAAAGAAGCCTGCATACACTTGATGTACGCAGAGCAGTCATGTTTTTATTGAAATAACTCGACCACTAATAAAAACGGATCAGTTTTTCGTTTCAGTGGCAGCAGGAAGTGAAGGAAATGCTGTCTCCAAATCCACTATCTCTAGGTGGATTGTCAAATGCATCACACTCTGCTACACTCTTGCTAAGAGAGAACTGCCCTTCAAGCCTAGAGCACATTCTACTAGAAGCAGTGGGGCTTCCATAACATTCATTGGAAATGTTCCCCTTGAGTCCATTTGCAAAGCGGCAACCTGGAGTTCTGTACACCTTTACAAAACACTTGCCTAAACACTCACTCGAGGTCTGATTCTCAGGTGGGACAGGCAGTACTAAGACATCTTTTCACTACTGTTCCTTCTCACAACCCACCTCCAACTCCAGATACTGCTCGCTAGTCTATGCACAGCATGTGATTCTAAGCGGATTAACAAGCATCAGAAGACATGCATTACTTACCGTAAAAGCATTTCTGATGATTGTAACTGCTTAGATTCACATGCGCCCACCCTTCCTCCCCGCTCGGATGGAAGGAACATAGACGTCTTACTACTTCTCTCTTTATGTACTCACTCACAATAGTCATAAGGCTCCCTCAAGGCATAAAAAATACAATCGGAGGGACCGCGACGCGTGAGGGATTTTGGGTAAACTACACGTCACAATATAGATAGTGTTACAGGCACGCCCATGTCAACGTCCCCTTTCGATTCTCGAAAGACGAGATGCAATACTCTGCAGTGACCACTGGATGTCGAACTATATGCACAGCATGTGAATCTAAGCAGATACAATCATCAGAAATGCTTTTACGGTAAGTAATGCATGTCATCCACCTTAGGATTCAAACAGGCCGTCACGGAGCCCACCCACATCAAAGGACGCACCTTTGACTGGATCGCCCACCACACTGCCCTCTCGTGATCACAGCCATTTCACCCATTCCCTGGTCAGACCACCACTCCATTCACTTCGATCTCAACTTAGCCAAAGGCCCCCCCACCCCCTTGCAAGAGACTCCACTCCCCCCTATTCTCACTAGGAGCTCCCGACAGATCACCAAGGATAGGTTTTTGCCCTACCTCCTGGTCCCTGCCTTCAAATCCCATTCCTCCAGTGACCCGGATACCCTTGCATCCACCTTCAACACCATCGTCACCCAAGCGGTTGATGCCATCTCTCCACTCACCCTTAGGAAAGCCAAGCACACTAAACATACTAATGCTTGGTTCTCATCTCAGCTTCTTCAGCTGCACACTAGAAAAAAAGCAGCATACTCCACCTGGTTAGCCAAGCCTAGTGACTCCTCTAAAATAGCATTTAAGACTACCTCCAGAGAATACAAAGCTGCCATAATTAAAGCCAAAGCCACCTATTTCAACAATAGGATAGCAAACGCAAAATCGGACTCCAAAGAGATCTTTGCCATCTTCAGGAAGCTGGAATCACCCGCTCCCACCCTGCCAACTCTCACTAAAGACAAAGACTGGTGTAACAGCATCCAGGCTGCCATGTCCCATGGTTGTTAGTGTGTTTTACAAATCTAATAAATAAAATAAATGTTGGTCCTGAAATTCAAAGTTACCGTGGAGATCCAGGGCTGAGGGCTAGTGGATGTGAATGTGCACATTGGATACTGGTGGTTAGTAGGAGATGAGAGGGCTGAGTTAAAGCCAAGAACGTCTTGGTCAGTGGAGGAGGCTAGGAGTAGAGAGAGCGTTAAGAGAGCAACTGAATTCATCTAGCTGCAGCATCATAGTGTCAGGCGTACATTTACATTTAGGAGAGGTGGAATGGTATGATTAGCAGCCGTAAAGTAAATAAGGTAGTGGGCAGAGGGAAGGAGCTCATTAGCGAGGATGAATGAGAGCATGATACAATCAAGGGAGTCTCCACAGGTGTAGATTGGGTGGTGATGAAGATGGGACTGATTGATCATATAGTAGTGAGTCAAGATCCAGTTGCTGGGGGAACTATTTCTAGAAGGTCTCTTAGTAAGGCACATGAAAAATTGGTGGGGAGTTAGTTCAGGAGGACCTCTAGATAGGAAAGGAGTTGAGTGGGACAGGAGGTCCATACATACAGAGGATGTTGAGGGGGTATTTTGCAAGGAGTTGAGCTACCGTGTATTCAAAGGAGGTGGAGGAATACAGATGTAGGAAGTGTGACCTTGTTGATTAAGAGGCTGACTCCATGTCACTTGTGTCAGGAGGAAGGTTAGCAGCATCTGATTTGAGAACAGAAAGTGTGGTTCTATCATGGGGAATGATGCAGGTCTCACTGACAGCCATGACTGCGAGCAGTGGGCTTTGGGAGTCAAAATGTTCAGTGAGAATGGAGGTCATGTTAGATAGTTGATATGAAAGTGGTGAATATTATTCAGTGCGCCTCCCCTTTAATTAAAATAGAGATTAGAGATTAACTATTCTCTATCAGTATTTTACTAGTTTTATCAATAGGAATTTGTTTCAGTATTGTGGTCCGGCAGCAGAACCTAGCAATGACTGGTATTGACTAGCCAATCAGTAAGTATGTATGTTGGCACAACTTTACTTAGGACAATACCTTTGGTACTCATCCAATAAAACGTATTAACTAAAGAGCACTTTGTACTCACTTCGTGAACTAGAAAATAACCGGCTGGGCGCAAGTAACCTTCCAAGCCCACAGGAATGTGAAGTGGTGAATGGACATTTAGAGTGACAATCATGTTACTGGGGGAACACGGAGACTAGGGGAGATCTGATGAACGGTAGAGTGTTGAATGTCAGGGATGGAAGGGCTTAGGGACTAAACATTGAGGGTGGTTTGCTCAAAGGTCTAGGCTCATACCTGCTTACGGGCATGGCAGAGCTTATGATAGGTACAACATGAAGAATTTGTTAGAAGCAGCGGGTGTAGACCAAGTCTAAAATTCTAAATCAGCTAAACATCATAACGGCAGCAGGCTTTGTACAGACATATCACAAGCCTTGTAGCGCTTCCCAAGAAGCCCTCAGCCCAATAAGTGTGTAGGTGTGGAGGGAGGGTGGGACCTTCAGGTCCATTGGCCTCATTACGACCCTGGCGGTACGGGGTAAACGGCGCCGTAAAAGGTGCCGGCGCCGTTTACCCCGTACCGCCTCATTACGAGGTCCCCTTGCGGGACCCAGAAAGCAACGCCTGGTCAAAGCAGGCGTGCTTACCGGGTCCCGCGAGGGGAAGAGGGAGCAAACAATGGGCCAGCTCGTAATGGCCCATTGTTTGCTCCCTCTCCCCTTCAGCCCAATGGGGGCTGAAATGGGAATGGGGAAGGTCCGGGTCCTTGGAGGGAGGAATTACCGGGCCTTCTGAACTCGGAATGGCCCGGTTATTCCTCATTCTGAGGACCCGGAAGCGATTTCGGCGGCAGCCATGCCGCCAATAGCGGCATGGCTACCGCCAAACTCGTAATGAGGGCCAATGTGTGTCTGTGTGAGGAATTTCGACCATCCGCACAGGGAGAGTGCGCTCGCCTATTCTTTTTTGATTAATGAAAATGAATAATGGGAGACAAACATCAGAGAAATGTGTGCTGCCATTCAGCACCCATTTCATCTGCTTCCCGCACCAAACACAAAGTCAAATGTACTATGGGAAGAGACAGCCTACAGATGCCCTCTTCACCAGTCATATTCACATGGAATGTGACAGCCCTGGGTAAATCAAAGCATTCCAGTGGTCCAGGGGGTGAATGTCACTTTCTAAACCATAAATCAGCCCGACACCTCAAGTACACCAGACGGGATCCGAACAGATTGGAATACAAGTGAATTATGAGACCTCCTTGTCCAATTTTGGTAATGTGGACGGAGCGGCAGGCTTATCTCCGCATGGTCATGGATCGATGGTTAGTTGCAACACAGCGAACATACAATTATTACCCAATGATAAAAGGGACTGTCAAGTCAAGGTTGTATAAAAATATCTACTTTATATTTACTCCAACAGACAGTTGTAGCACACTACAATTACAACTCACACTGGAAAGGAACACAGAGGACAGACGAAGGAAGGGGATGCACTCTGGATACTGTCAGGAGGGTAGTTGGTAAAGTAATCAGTCTTATAGATCAAGATTATTTGGTTCCAGCACCAAAGGGGCAAAGGGTCGTAACTGTCTCTAGGGGCCTTGGGGAAAAGGACCAGGGGGGCAGAACCACAATGTACCAGGTGCTGACGAATTATTGGTGCTCAACAGCGTTGAGGCAGTTCCAGGGTGCTTTGCAGCCCTTGAGACAGAGTTAGTGGTGGGAGACAGCTGCAGGTACCAGACGGCAGGCAGTTCGGCAAGCGAGGCTGGACAGACGTCTACAGGCTGTCTGGCGCGGTAGCTCAGGCCAAGAATTATTGTCTCTGTGCTGGTTGGCGGATCTGGAATGCTAGTCGAAGCATCCCAGACGGCTCTGGCGACTGCGCCGTGACTACAGTCAGCGCTGCAGACGGATGCGGTACAAGGACTCGACTATCTTGAATTTGTCCTTATAAAGATGAACGCTGGGTGATGCTTGTGTGGCACTCCTCCTAGCTTCTTCGCAGGGCTCTTGTCCTTTCAAGGCGGATGGCCCAAAGCTCAGGAGGGTGTTAGCAGGCAACAGCCTTGTCCTTTGTCCAGAGACTCTCTGGCACTTCCCACCTAGGAAGCTTTCTGTCAGAACCTAGCAGGGCACACTGTGTGCTGGCTGGGTAACGGTTCTGGAGCTGCTGGACGGGTCCTCTGAGTCCAGTATCTCCCTCTGTTCCCTGGGAGATGTTTATGGGAGGGATCTTGCTTCCCTCTTGGAACTCTTGGCCTTCCTTCACTGGCGTAAGATGTAAGGTAGACTGTACCTTCAGCTCGGGTCCAAATGAGTCCTTCTTCTTACTGTTTGCGAAGTCTTCAGATGACCTGATCAATTAGGGGCTCAGCCCTCTTTTAAAGCCAAACGGGGCCCAGGGATTGGTGTAGGCCAAGCCTAACTTCAGTGAGCCAATCCTGGGTCTCCACCAAAAATCTTCAGTGATGCTTCATGTCAGAACCAAGGCGCTTGACAACAGACAGGGGAAGGATGACAATATATACTACTAAGTCCCACCCATCTTCCTGTCTGCTGTACATCAAAGTTTCTCCCTAATTAACTGAGCCCTATGCAGCGCTTGATCAACACATGGGGCTCCTTTGAAGTAGGGGGTTGCAGGCAGACTTTCGTCTCCTACAAATCACATACTTCAGTGCTCTGAAAGGAGTGGTTCCAGACAGGACATTCACTGCCCTTTCATACCAAGATGGGGTGTTAGTACCAAGTTGACACATTGCATTACAAAGAGGTGTGGCGTCTGGTCTCCTTTTTCACTTCCTGCACACCAGCCTTCCCTGGGGCCTGCTAATTAACATTCTTCAGTATTCACCGCCACCAGCAAGGTTTGACAATGGAGATGCAAATCCATGGGGCCTTGAAATTCTAATCAGTCTGCCCACGGCCAAGGCTTTTGATTTACCCACAGCTGTCAGGTGTCAGCTACACATGACAGCAGAGGGCGGCGCTGGTTTGCAGTGAGCGTGGAAAATATGTGCATGAATGGCCCTACATATTGTCAAAGGTTGTTCTCCCATCATTCATTCTTTTAAATAAAAAAAAAAAGCCCAGGCGAGCGCACTCTTCCCGTGTGGATGGTCGAATCCCTCACATGCCCCCAGCCTCGACATGTGAACCCCCACCCTACTGAGGGTCTGGTTCGTCATCAAGGCGAAAGTACCGGCAGAGGCCACCTGCATTTCCATGCTGGGAGCCGGGCTTGTGCTGGATGTGGATATCCAATCCCTGTAGGGATATGGCCCAACGCAAAATCTTAGGATTCTCCCCTTCCATGGCCATTAACCATCGCAGAGGCCTGTGGTCTGTCTGGATCGTAAAGTGAGACCCATAGATGTAGAAATTCAGCTTCTTTATGGCCCACACAACCGCATACGCCTTTTTTTGTACGACAGCCAGATCGTAAGCTTATGATTAATGCTTACCTGGTTGGCCTGCTTAACAAAATACTGTCCTCCCAGATAACTAATACATAAACATCCAATTGAGTACCTTGAATTTGGGTGATTAGAACAGCTATCATACCAGCCCTAGCAGCAGGAAAAATCTCTAATGAAGCGCCCTCTAAACAAATATTAGTATTATGCTCCTCCCCTAGATCCTCACCCTCAAAGGAAACTACCCTTTTTCCAGCCAACTGTATACATTTCTTCATCATCTTCCTTCCTGTTCCGAGTCACTGTGGTCCTGCCCACCTCTGACAACCTGCTAAGTGTCTCTTGTCAGACAATTTCTTTGTGTCCTTAGCTTGCCTTCCTTAGCCAGTCAGAAACACCCATCCCTGTTTAGTTTACCCATGCAAATGTGCACCATAACAATGGCAGCATAAAATTGAGGAATATTAGGGCTCAACCGCTGCTACTAATCAGCCCACGCATGATCCTGATACTTCCAAATCATAAGCCACACCTGAAGACCCTGCCATAGTGGTTCACAGAGGACTACACCACGTTCCTGGACACCTTAGTACCAGTAAACACCAACATCATGACTTAGAAACGATCTTCAAAAAAGGGTGAGGGGAATTGTATAGGTCTACCTGAACTCCCTGTGATACCATTGCATTGACATTGACTTATTACATGCCTTTAAACACCAGACCATAACGTCCCCCCAAAAACCAAAAGCTGCACCCTGGTCATCATCATCTACCGGCCAGCTCGCTACAATTAAGTCATGGCCTCAGCAATGAACCAGGATAACAATATTGTGATACTAGACAACTTCAACCTGTGAATCAGCATCAAGGGCAACTGCAATGCTCAACCATTCCTTGAAGAATGCTTGCTTTCAGCTTCGATCAAGTAACCAATGGCCGTACTCACAACCAGGGCCACACACTGGTCATCGTGTTCCCTCTAAACTGAAATGTGTGTAAAGGCACGATCATACACGTCTTTTGGTCTGACCATTTACTGATCCAAGCCTGCCTTTACTCATCTGCCTTTATTCATCTGCCATGAAAACCTGCTAAATCTCAGTTCAAGATACAATTACCTTCAGTCCATAGAATAAAATGTCCATAGAGCAGTTTAACAACCTTTTTACCTTCAAACTCAGCTCACATCTAAGAGCCCTGAATAAATGCCATAATGCTTGAACAGAGTCACCACCACTGCGCTCAGCACAATTCCCCCCCCAACCACCACTCCCTTATTTTCCAATGGACCCCACTCCCTTTCCCTCATGGAAAGAGAGGGTCAGAAACAACACGCCAAAAAATACTGACTCTGGATCAACCAGAAAAAAGCCACCTACGCTCATATTCACACAAACCAGGTGATAAACAATTCCAAGGCGCTCTTCTCTGCTGTTAAGGAAATAATGTACCATATTCAGACATTTTCATCAGCTGAACCTATCCAAGAGATGACTGACAAGGTGGCCTTCTTCTAGCCCAAAGTGAATGCTAACAGGGAATTTATCCCTAAGCCTAACAACTAGGAGACCAAGGTCCCACCAACTGCCAAATTAAATTCCTCCTTCATAGTTCTGATGGCTACCTATAGAAGACACCCAGGCAACCATGAAAAAATCAAACCTTCAAAAGCTCAAGCCTATTCCTACTTTGCACACCTGACAAAGGCCCTACTTCCTGCGCTGAGCCCACCTCTAACAGTTTTGCAAACGTTCCTTGCCCTACAACTTCCTTTCAGCTGCCCTGAAGAAAATTGTCAACTCCCATCTACTAATACAAATTGGTCTGATCCTGATATTTGAGCCAACCAGCACCCAATTCACACACACTCTTTTGGCGTGAAACTGATTGAGAAGGATGTGACCGCGCAATTGCAGGAACGCAGCAAATTACACCATCCATTTCATATCAAGGAATTCTGCTTTAGACCTGATAGAAGCACAGATTTCACTTCTGGTCATTAGGGAAGACATCTTGCTAAACCTTAATGAGAAACACCTGGTGGTCAGCATTTACTTGACCTGACCATTGCCTATGAGACAATGGGCCTCATAAGAGCATGGCAGTAGCCGTGCCTGTATAGCAGGCACGGCTTCCGCCATGCTCGCTACCGGCACCGCCTCCCGCGATTGGGCAATAACCGGCCCATTACGAGATGAATGGACCGGTAATTGCCCATTCGCAGGTGGCGGTATTGCCGGGCTCCCGATCCCCATTCTTCCCCATAGGGCAGAATGGGGGGGGGTTATGGTTGCACTGGCACCGTTGAAAACGGTGCCGGCACAATTACGAGTTATGCTTGCGAGTGCCGCACAGCCCGTCAGGAACCCGCAAGCAAACCTCGTAATGCGGCAGGACGGTGTGAACGGTGCCGGTGCCTTACCAGCACCGTTAATACTGTCACCACAGGGGTCCTAATGAGACCCAATGAACCATAACAGCATGCTGTCAAGACTAGAATCCTACATGGGCATCAGAGAACAAGCCCGAACATGGATCTTATATTTCTTAAGAAAAACACGCATGGACACACTTCAATGGTATGACTTCTCATCACTACCCTTTAACCTTTCCATTGAGTCTTCCATCACTATGTGGCTATTCATCGTTCAAACCCGTCCTCTAGCAGGCATCCAGGACTCCTTCTACATGTTGTTTCTACATGGTGTTCAACATCAAGCTGATAACACTCAGATCACAATCTACATTAACACCAGCCCCTTCTCACAGGCCTCCAACCTCTCTTCTTGCCTAACAGCAATGCAATCCAACACTGTATGAATACCGGCAAGTCTGAAATGTCTTGCCTCAATATAACCACACCAGTTATCACTTCACTTTGGCTCCCCAAACTCAGCCGAGCCACACCTTTGGTAAGAAAAATGAAATACCTTGATGTCACCATTGACCAATAGCTAATCTACTCTTAACACAGAACTAACTATATTGAGGATCTGCCACCTCACGCTCAGCAGACTATGAAAGATCCTCCCAACACTTTCAATGAATATCAGAATCCATCTGGTCCAGGCACTCGAATTCTGGAAACTAGACTGCTGTAACAGTCTTTTATTTGGCCTTCCTAAGGACGAGATTGCCCAGGTCCAAGCAATACAGAACAGAGCACCCCAAATAGTCTGTGCAGAAGAAAACTAAACCATGTGACAGGAATACTAAAAAACACCGGCCACTTATTCAACTAAGTCCAGTGGTCAGGGACCTCTCTAACACCAGGAAAGAAGTGTGGCGCACTAGTTGAATGTGCCTTTCCAACTGGCTTACCAAACACATCTGCAGAAGAAAACTCAGACCCGGCTCAACCAATAACGTGGCCCCTGCAACATTCATGTAGATGAAATACAGGTTATATGTAATCTTACCGACCACAATTACAGAGTGGTACATTTCATCACAACCAAAATACCCAAAACACTGAAGTTCTTTAAATTTATATTTGGGTCCCCATGCCTCCTGTATTTTTACCCTTATAATGCCACCGCAACGCCATCCTGACCCAATTTAACCCCTTTACCCCACTACGCTTTATTTATTCAATTAATGTCTTCGGTGCTATGGTCCACTCTGAAATTTACTGCTCTGTAATGTTTTTGATACATTGACTCGATACCGAAATACGGAGAGTGTATAGTAGCAGCCGGGCTGGAACTTCCGACCCAAACAATTAACGTTTGAGCCAAATCACCTCAATTCAGGAGGACACTGAAAACCCTCCTTTTCAAAAGGGCCTTTCCCTTTATGAATGTGTAGTCTTCCTACTGACACTGAACACACTAAGCAAATTCCTTTTGTATTACCTACCATGATGGGTGTCCACTATATCCTCAATGCCTTTTACTATCCCAAACATTATCTTTGTTTCTTCCTGCCGCAGCGCACCCTCTACATTCCCAAGCACTCTCAGATATTCTGTATAAATGCACCACGATAAAAAAAACATCTTCTGAGAAATTTTCGCAGCGAGGCAATCCCATTGCATTTGGCTGGAATTTAGCATTGGCCCGCATAACACGAAAGAAGAAGCTGCCTTCGACATCAGCCTTACCCCAAGAGAAAGAATTCCAAAATGAGTTAAGGCCTGCCCACTTGAGTTCTCCTATTGGCTCCTTGTTTCCCTGCCTGAAGCCTGTTCCAGGTAACCGATTAGCCAGTGCCCAGCCCATGTGTCTGGGCGGAGTGCTGCTGAGTTGACCAAAGAAAGAAAAATCGCCTGTACCCTCTGATGATCCTCACCTGATGCCCTTACACAGTGGGGCCATCCCATCGGGCTAGAACACATCAGGGCACCTGGGCCTTATCACCTGGGTGAAAATATGTTAAGTCACCTCACCCACTCAAGCTGTATCACAGAACCGTGTTCCCTGCCTGAAGCCTATTTGGTGCCAGTGCCCATCCCATCTGGCTTGGTTGAGTGCTGCCGAGTTTCACGAAAGAAAGAAAAATCCCCTGCACTCTGGTGACCCCCAGTCTTTGAGGCCCTTTTTCATCACCCACAGCTGGTACTCAGATTTCTCCAGCATTGGATCTTTCATGGATTCACATGCTTAGAATATTCCCTGTCGTCAGACTGGGATCCTCGGTACACATATATAGCCTTTTCCTATAGGAAAAACTATGACACTTTTGTGTCCTATCTACGTCCTTTTAGGACCCGCCTACGCATGCTCCGTAGGCCGTCCCAGTATAAGAGGCCCGCCCCCGCGGCTCCGCTTCAGATTTCAACCGTTTCCAAAGTAGTGGGATCTCCTCGCGTCGTCTTACTATTTTGTACAAGGTTCTGTACCTGGAGTTGGAGTTCGAGGAAATTTTTCCTCCATGTCAGGAAAATCGCTGTTCCGTCCATGCGCGACGTGCGGCTTGAAAAAAGTTTACGAGGGGGACGGACATATGGATTGCATATACTGCCTCCACCCTCATCATTCGGCTGATAACTGCGACATATGCAAAGGGTTTTCTCAAAAGACCCTCAAAGACCGAAATCGTCGGCTGGTGGCATGGCTGAATGATGGAGCGGGGGCATACCCCCCTTCGGAGGTAGGCTCCACACAATCGGCGAAAACATCACACCGCGCTGCCTCGTCGGAACCACTGGTGAAGAAATCTCAAACGACGGAAAAAGAGTCATCTCGGAGCCATTCAGCTAGAGAGTCCTCGTCGAAAAAATCGTCATCTTCATCAAAAAAGTATGACAAGGAAAGGCCGAAATCCTCCTCGGGCGATCACCATAGATCGACTTCGAGTCGAGAGTCGAGTAAAGGCAGGCCAAGGTTGGAAAAGACGGGACCGCCTAAACCACCTGCTAAGTCACCGTCGTCGACGGCAGTCCAGTCATCGGCCTCCACCCTGCCACTGACGCAGGTGGTATCCACCGTCCCATCGACAACGACTGCGACGGTGGCCTCGTCAACGGGGGTTCTACAGGAAGCCTGGAGGCCTGAAGTTTTTGATCCGATCCCCCCGGATACTTTGCTGCAAGAACAGGCTGTGTCGCTGTCCTCAGGGGAGGACGAGAGCGGGAGAATAGCTGGCCCGGCAGACCTAGGGCTACGAGTGGTTGACAAGTCGTTGACGAGGGGATTCGGTATACCGGTATCTGCCCCTCTTCTCAATCCTCAATCTGTTTTGTCGTTGGAAATTCTGTCCACGCTTCAGTGTTTGGTGCAGTTGTTGGACCAGAGACTACCTCAGGCAAACCTGCCACAGTCACCCGTCGACGAGCCGGGCCCGTCCCGTCCACCGACGCACTTACGCACGCCAATCTCAGCACTGGCACCACAAGAGGAAGGTGAGCTGCCAGATTCGGAGTCTGACAGGGGAGCCATGTCGGATATCTCATCATCCCCCTCCAGGGATCCAACCTGGGAGACAGAGGTGGAGTTAGAAACCCCAAGAAGCCCAGCTCACCCGTCACCTCCGGACGACATTGCATCATTCCATTCTATGATGGAGAAGGCGTGTAGTGTAAAGAATTTGGTTTGTCCCAGGAAGAACAGAAAAAGGACTGTTTTTTGTTCGACCACATGGGTAAGAGAAGGAGGTCTGTGTTCTCAATACCAATACTAGACCACGTGTGGAAGGAGGGATTGCAGACAATGCGTCACCCCTTTTCGAAGCCGGCAGTGAAAGGACGCCTCGAGAAAAAGTTTAAGGCTCCAGAGTCTACCCAAAAGTGTTTATCCTCCCAACCAACGCCAGAATCGGTGGTGTCGGCGGCAGCGGCGAGGAAGGCGAAGGCCCAGCACAAGTGCACGACTCCGCCTGAAAACGAAGCAAGACGCCAGGATGCCTTTGGCAAAAAAGTGCTATCCGTGGGAGAAACCACGGTAAAGGCCGCAAACTCTCTGGCTATTGTAGCCAGATACGACAGAGAGATGTGGCACAGGCTAGCGCCGTTGCTGGATCATCTTCCGGAAGAGCATAGGAAGGCAGCGATGTTATTTGTCCGAGAGGGTGAGGAAGCCTCCAATCACGCAATAAACATCGCGGTGGACCTCGCTGAGTCAGGCTTCAAGCAAGTCAATAATGGGGTCGTATTACGACGACAGTCATGGCTTAAGTGTACCTACTTCAGACCAGAGGTACAATACAAAGTATTAGATATGCCTTTTGAGGGAGACCTTCTATTCGGAGAGAAGGTAGACGAGGCCCTAAGGGGAATGAAAGAGGACTCGGACACGGCACGTTCATTGGGTGCCCTCCAGAGTGGCCGAAGCTACAAGTCTTTTCGTCCCTTTAGAGGGGCTTCAGGTAATTCCAGATTCTCTGCGTCTGGAGACAGATCCTTTGGCAGGTCAGCTTACCCCTCCCAGGGATACAGGCATGCTTCCCAAACGGCAAACCGACTCCTGAACTTCCAGATGTCCAGGAAGAGACCATCCTATCCGTCATCGTCGAGAGACAAACAAAATAAAGATCAGCAGTGACAGCCAACACACCGTTCTGGGGGGAAGAGTGTCAGCATATGTCGACAAATGGGAACGAATAACGACGGATCAATGGGTGCTGGACACTATAAGGAACGGGCACTCTCTACAATTCAAGCACAGCCCTCCGCACATTCCACCTGCGTTCACCACTCATTCCCATCTGAGGATACTGCAACAAGAGGTAACTCTCATGTTTGCAAAGGGCGTGATAGAATTAGTTCCAACATCACAGAGAGGTCAAGGAGTCTACTCAAGATACTTCGTCGTAAAAAAGCCAAACGGCAAATGGCGTCCCATTTTAGACTTACGCGATCTCAACAAGTCTTTAAAGAACCTAAAATTCAAAATGCTCACGCTGCAGGAAGTGATCCGCGCCGTTCAAGAAGGGGATTTTCTAGCGTCCCTGGATTTACAGGATGCGTACTTCCATATTCCAATGTGTTGGAAACACCAATTCACGGTTCTCCCCTTTGGGCTCAAGACCTCCCCCAGAACGTTCACAAAATGCCTGGCCCCAGTAGCGGCCTGGCTAAGGAAGCAAGGCCACCACGTATAGCCATACCTCGACGACTGGCTGGTAAGGGGATCCTCCTCAGCGTCGACCAACACAAGTTTGCAAGCCACCATGCAGCTTCTACAACAGCTGGGATTTGCCATAAACTTCAAAAAATCCTCTCTGTGGCCATCGAGAACGTTGGTGTTCCTGGGGGCACAGTTCGAGACCCAGTTAGGGCTAGTGAAGCCTTCTCTCGACAGAACCTCAAAACTCAATCAGCTGGCGAGCCGACTACGATATACCACCAGGCTCTCAGTGAGGAAATACGTTTTGATCCTAGGGGCCATGGCATCCTGCATCCATCTGGTTGAAAACTGTCGCCTATTCATGAGGCCAGTCCAGGAATTCCTCGCGGACCGATGGACGCAGGCCCAAGGATCGTGGTCAGACAAGATAACCATCGACGACGACAAGCTGCTTCGGACCCTTCAGTGGTGGCATAGTTTCCACAATCTGAACAACGGTGTACCCCTACAGGAACCGGAATTTCAGCAAACCATAGTCACAGATGCGTCCCTAACCGGATGGGGAGCTCACATGGGTACTCTTCAAACGCAAGGTCGCTGGTCTCCAACGGAGTCACTCCTACACATAAACGTGTTAGAGCTCAGAGCAGTACGATGGGCCTTGAAGGCATTCCTACCACACATCAAGGGATCGCGAGTACGAGTACTGACCGACAATACGACGGCCATGTTTTATTTGAGAAAACAAGGAGGGACACAATCGAGAACTCTTTCCATAGGGGCCCAGAAAACATGGCATTGGGTATTAAAGCACGAGATTTCCATCGTGGCTCACCATCTCCCGGGAGTGAGGCATTCACAAGCAGATTCCCTCAGCAGAAGCATGGCCCAGATACACGAATGGGAAATGGACACAGTTCAGCTGATGAAAGTGTTCGAGAAATGGGGTCACCCCCCTCTGGACGCTTTCGCAACCAAGGACAACAAGAAATGCGAGCAATTCGCAAGCAGATGGCCTCAGGAGGGTTCCATGGGGGAGGCATTCTCCTTCCCATGGACGGACATGTTCCTTTATGCTTCTCCTCCGTTCCCTCTCATACGGAGGACAGTACAGTGGATACGCAGATACAGTTGCCGGGTAATTCTAGTGGCACCGTACTGGCCGCGGCAACCGTGGTTCTCCGACCTGCTTCACCTGTCGCTGGAACATCCAATAGCATTTCCGAGAGTCCCGAACCTACTATCCCGGGACAAAGGCACGGTGTGGCATCACGACCCAGACAATCTCAACCTTGCAGCCTGGCTCCTGACTTTTCGGAGTTCGGTGAGTTAGACGTTTCGGAGGATTGTCAAAAAATTCTGCAGGCGGCTTGAGCCCCTTCTACCAACAAATCTTACACCTATAAGTGGCGGAGGTTCTGTGAATGGTGTCGAGGACAGCAAGGCCTACAACCGTTGACGGTGACCCCGGAACAAGTTCTACCTTACCTGCTTCTCTTGGCGGAGAGGGGTTTATCCTTCACATCGATAAAGGTACACCTGGTGGCCATCTCGAGGTTCACGAGGAAGAGGCAGTCGTCTCCTCTATTCAGCGACAGACTTGTGAAACACTTCATGAGGGGTTTATTTCGAACCTTTCCCCCGGTAAAACGTTTCCCTCCAACTTGGAGTCTCAACACAGTGTTGGCAGGGTTAATGAAACCGCCCTTTGAGCCTATGCCCACGTCGGACATGAAATTCATATTGTGGAAGTTGGCATTCTTAATTGCTATCACATCAGCTAGGAGAATCTCGGAACTGCAAGCGCTGGTCGTAGACCCGCCATACTTAAGATTGTTTAAGGACAAGGTGGTCCTGGCAACTAATCCTACGTTCGTCCCAAAAGTTCCGACAGTGTATCACAAACACTCGTCCATTGTTCTCCCTACTTTCTTCACGACCCCATCATCGGCAGCAGAAAAAGCTCTTCATACCTTGGACGTTAAGAGGGCTCTGAAATTTTACCTACATCGTACACAGGAACTCAGGTCTTCTCGACAACTGTTCATCGCATATGGTCCGTCGACAAGGGGAAAAGCAATCTCTAAGCAAGGATTGGCTCGATGGGTCTCATCGACGATTGCGTTTTGCCACTCCAAGGCCGGAAGGCCGCTGCAAGGGCCTCCTAGAGCCCATTCTACCAGATCAACGTCGTCCTCAGCAGCATTATGGGCAGGAATTCAGCTAACTGACATAAGCCAGGGTGCGGCATGGTCAATGCCCCACACGTTTTCCCGCCACTACTGCCTTGCCAGGCAGCATGCGGACGAAGTGCAGATGGGAAGAGCTGTCCTGCGCCATCTGTTTCAGTAAGGTAAGCTCCACGCTGTGGAGAGTCTGTGCTACCTTTTGATGACAGTATACTTTATGTGGGTAAGGTTATATGAGTAAACTTATTCATGCTGTACATATGCATTGTGTATTATGGTGAGGGTATATTACATTACATTCTCACCGCCGTGTCAGGTGTTACTGCTATACAATCTATTCTAAGCATGTGAATCCATGAAAGATCCAATGCTGGAGAAGGGAATAGTTTCTTACCTGTAACTCCATTTCTCCAGCATTGGTATCTTTCATGGATTCACAAGCGCCCGCCAGCCTCCCCGGAATGCAATGTATTTGCTTGATAAGTTTAACCCTTCCTACTTTGGAGGGGCCGAAATCTGAAGGGGAGCCGCGGGGGCGGGCCTCTTATACTGGGACGGCCTACGGAGCATGCGTAGGCGGGTCCTAAAAGGACGTAGATAGGACACAAAAGTGTCGAAGTTTTTCCTATAGGAAAAGGCTATATATGTGTACCGAGGATCCCAGTCTGACGACGGGGAATATTCTAAGCATGTGAATCCATGAAAGATACCAATGCTGGAGAAATGGAGTTACAGGTAAGAAACTATTCCCTTCTCTGCACCGCACAAAGAAGCAACACCAGACTTCCTTCAGGCACCTGGGCTCCATTGCAAGGGGTAGCCAGAATGAGTTAAGTTGGGCTTGTCCACTCGACCCCCTACTCGCTGGGTTCTCATTCCCCCACAAGAAGCCTTTCATGCCCCGACTGGCCAACCTGCCAGCCAATGTGACGAAGCACTCCCAAGTTATCCAAGGAATTTAAAATTACCTGTACGCTCTTGTAACCCTCCCTCTTCTGAGACCCTTTTGCAGTGTGGTCATCTCATTTAGCCTGTCTGGAACTCTGCTGTTTGTGCGCAACAAAAAATAGGTTGTGCTGGACATCGGCCATGCTTGAGGCATCTGGGCCGATTTACAAGATGGCCACATATATTAGATAAGTCATTCTTGCCAACTTACGTCCCTTGGCACCTCATTTCTCTACTCAAATCATTTTCTGTGTCCCCTATAGAACAACACACAGCGCTTGTGATCGGGCTGAGAGCTGCCGAAATTCTACAAAGAAAGACAATATCACTGATGCCCTGTGCTGCACATAGCAGAAGCTGTCCTGGGCATTGGATTTGCTTCGTGCACTTGTGCCAACATTTGTGAGCCACCTACCCCACTTGAGCCCTCCCACCACCTCCTCGGTCCTCTGCCAAAGACCTGTTCCATGCACCGATTTGCTGACATGAACAGCCCTCATGCCCACTCTTAACACCTCCTCCCAGGACAGCCTCAACCAGAAGGTCCAGTGAAGGGCGGTTGGCTAAAAATAAAGCCTGTTTGGCGTTCTCCCGCCCTGCATGTTCTCCGGCATAGGGTCTGCATGGATTCACATGCTCATGAATATTCCCCAACGTCAGTCTGGGAATCCTCAGTAAAAGAAAAAACCTGTTTCACTTTCACTTCAAACTTTATTTATCCTCTAAACCAATCACTGTCCTCTGGGTCATACTGACCCCATCCTATGACAGCCCTCTCCCTAAGCCCCACCCCTTGTGGCCATCTTCACATTTTTACCACACGCTTCAGTGTTGGTAGTCCTCAAATTGCTCTCCGAGCTAATTTCGTGTTTTTTTTTACTTTTGTCCAAAATAGTTTACATTTTTGGACCGATTTTTGCTTGATCGTCTTCGACGAAGGACAGAGACGGACAGCGGGGATCCGCTACCGACAAAGATCTTCATCCAGCTTCGAATCGTCATCAAAGTTTCGATAAGGCCCGGCCTTGGGCCTACTTTGCGTCTTTCAGCATGACTGAAGAGAAGAAGGAAAGGCGAAGCCATCTTTGTGGAAGATCGGCATCATAAATGCTTATACTCTTACGCCCTGTCCTCTTTCCTCCATACTATATGGGCGTCCCTCACGAGGGATGGAAGATAGAACCTTTTTTACCAGAAAAAACCTTCTTCCCCTTTAAATTTAGAGGCACAGAGGGGTTTGCGGCCCTAAGAGCATGCGCTCGCCTGACTCCGCCCACCACCGCCACTCCTCAGTTCCCTTTTCTGCGTCGACGGGAATGGGCCAATTTTACCAGCGCTCCTGGGTTTGGCTTCAGCCATGTAATACCACGCGCTCTTCCCCAGATATTTCTTTTATCTTTCTTGTCTTTTCACCACGCTCTCCCCGGCGCATGTCGACTTCAGCAGGCTTCAGCAGGTGTCCAGTCTGCAAAGGGCTCTTCCCTACTTCCGATCCCCATGCTCTTTGCCTCTGCTGCCTTGGCCCCGACCACGGCTGGGAAGGCTGTTTCGCATGCAACGCACTAACTCCACGTGCACTGAAGAACAGGCTCGCTCGGTGGAGGGAGCTCTTCCAGAAATCACCTCCGGAAGACCTAAAGGACTTTGTTAAGCATCGTTCGAGGCCATAGGCAAGGCCTCTATTTTCCATCGCATCCAGTAGGGGCGACTCCTTTCCAAGGTAGCGCTCCAGCAGGAGGAACCTCTCGGGTTCTCGCACCAGCACACGTACCGAGGCTAGTTACCAGCCGAGGGGTCTCCGGATCCTTCCGGGTTCAGTGCTGAGGGACCTCAAGGTTCTTTTACCTGGGTTACAACCGAGGGGCAATGCCCTAGTACCGGCAATATGTTTGAGGGGGCGCCTTTACGCAGCACTACTGGCAGTTCTGCCGAAGGCAATACGCCTTCCAGGCCTCAGCCTGAGGTGCAGAGTAGGCCTCATGTTCCAACACCAAGCGTCTTGGACGAGACTGGCCCAGTGAGCCAGGCACCACGCCTCAGACACGTGGCAGGTTGCTCAACAAAATGGCCACCGTGCCAGACAAAATGGTCGTTCGTCCAATGCCACCCCTAGGAACAGAGGGGGCGGAGGAACGAGTCACAAGGTGGGACTGGTGTCAACCGTGGCATACAGCATATCCATCAGCAGGGCAGTTAGCCACTGCACCCCAGGCAGAGTGTGCCCCGGTCCCAGCAGCCTCCAGCCACTCCGTCTATATCACCTGCCACCTCTTCAGCCTCCAAAGACAGGTTCTTCGATAAGTTCCTATCGCTGATGATGACCACTCAAATGGAGGCCATCCTTTGGGATGCTATCAGGGACATGCTCCCCCCGGTCACTCCACCGGTGCCCAGAGTCATTCCTCATATGGCTCCGGCGCCTCAGGCCCCAGTGCAGCCCCTGCTGCCCATCCCGGCTCCTTTGATTCTGGTTCCCCTGCCTCCCACAGCTCAGACGGTTCTGCACCAGCCTCCACAGCAGCCACCGGCTCTGGTTTCCACACCACAGCCCACAGCGCCCAGTACTCCACCTCCAGCTCCGGACACTCGTATGGACACAGATGAGGAGGAGGGCCCGACACGCCGTCCTCCGCCAGGGCCTTCCATGAATGCCTTGCAGTTTTGGCAGAATATTTGGGCCTTCCACAGCCCGAGGTCGAACAGCCCGAGGAGGGGGTCTTGGCAGAAGTTCTCACCCTAAAACCCCCTACCAGAACAGGATCCCGATGCAGAAAGATGTTGTTGATCTGGCCAAAAAGGGGTGGCTCAGGACACATTCAGCCCAACCTGTAAATCGACGCCAAGTACAGGCAGATGGAGGGCGATACACTCTTGCTTTCGGCTCATCCAAAGCCACACTCCTCAGTGATTGCCACAGCGTCACTCTATTCTAAGCCTCAGTCGTCCTCGGCCACCTCGTCCTCGACGCTGCTAGGCAAGGAGGAGAAGATCTTGGAGGCGTACAGGAACACGTTGTACTCCAACGCCTTCTTGCACCTACGTCAAGCCAACGCCGATGCCATGCTGGCAGCCGTTAACCAAAGGCTTTGGCGTGAGACTGCGGACTTCCTCCTGGAACTTCCGACGCAGGGCCAAGCCTGCTTTAAGGCAGGCCTAGGAGAAGCCCCGGCTGGTAGCGCAGGACATCATGGAGCCCTCTGTGGCACACATCGATACCTCTGGCCGGGCCATCTTCATCGCCATGGACAATTGAAGGACGGCCTGGATCCGGGCTACTAAATTTAATCCCGATGTCCAGGAACGCATATTGGACCTTCCATTCGAAGGTAGTGACCTCTTTCACTCCACCACGGATGAGGAATTAGATAATAAGAACAGCTCGCAGACCGCAAATTCTTTATCTATTCTTACTAAGGCCATGCCCAAGGCGTACACCCAGTCACATGAACGCTCCGACAAGAGGCAGGCATTTGGCAGGTTCCAGGACTTCCAAGAACGGAGGTCTAGACAATCTGACCGTTCTCTGAGTCAGCACCAGTGGAAACAACAAAAAGGGGGGGCAAGGGCTTTTTCCAGTCCCCCTGATCCACAACAAACTCGGGGAAAGAAGGCATTACGCGTCCCTTCGGGTCCACGTGTCTCCGGTGGGGGGCAGGCTTGCCTTTCACGTGCAATTTTGGCGCCAGAATTTATCAGACCCCTGGATCCTATCTGTAGTCTCCACGGGGTACCGCCTACCGGTCCCGTCCTCTCCTCCTTCTTCCCCTCCTCTCCCACAGATTGGGAAGATCCAGTCGCTCGTTGAAAGCAAGGCAGTGGAAGAAGTCCCAGGCTAGCCTGAGAGTTGTGTTGGACCTTTCCTTTCCTCTGCAAACATTCAAGATGGTTATGCCAGCACTAATTGCGGAGCCACTGGACAGGGGAGACTGGATGTGCTCCCTGGATCTGAAGGACATCTATCTACACGTCCCAGTTTGGCAGCCTCATCATTCCTTTCTGCAGTTCAGGATCATGGTGTCATGATCTCTGCTTCCAAAAGATCAGGACTTGCCCGACTCCCTTGGAAGCAGACCCATAATCCCGGTTCTGAGTGCCAGCCAGTCCCAATTGGGACCTTTTGGACCCTGTCCTGGCGCCAGTGGCACCAGGCTCATAAAGATGCCCAGTCCCAGCGCTGGAAGCGCCGGGCTCATAATGCTTGGGTGGACTTACCTGCAGCAGACCATGCTGCTTACTTACCTGCCAGTTGAACCCCTGATCCTCTTCTGTTTGGGACTACTTTTCCTGTTGGGTGGGGCAGGAGCCACTCCCTAGGTTCAGAACACTGGAACTCTTCTGGAAAGCAGGAACTCTTTTCTTACCTAGGCGTGGCTGTGGAAGGAGACACCTAAGCACTACAGGAGGCTATTTAAACCACACCCGATGGATGAATCTTGCTTTGTGTTATTCTGCATTCTCTGCAGCAGAACGCTCATCGTGTCTTCTGCTTCTGATCCTGGCCCTAAGGGAACAAAGGCTTACCATCCTGGAATCCAGTCTTCAGCAGCACCTGTAAAGACAAAGAAAGAACAGGTTAGCACTACGGTCTTCAGTGGCAGCGCATCTCTTACCTGGTCCATCGGCTGTCACCAACGCCTCGCGCTGCATTCTGGCATCTGAAAGACAAAGGCTTACCTACTCTTCGCATGCTCCGGAGGTCTTCGCACTGCATTCCGGCATCTGAAAGACAAAAGCTTACCAGCTCTTCGCACGCTCCGGAGGCCTTCAGCGCTGCATCCCGCATCTGAAAGACAAAAGAAGGTGCGTTTAAAGACATTGGGCAACTTTATTACTCACGTGCCATTACTCCTTCCCACGCCGAATCCAGTGGGTATTCCAGCACCCTTCAGCTTCTCTAAAGCTCCGAACTTGTACCTGCAAGATAAAAGGGACAGTTAGTGCGCATCGTGAAGCAGGCTACAAGCGCTTACTTACGTGCTTCCAGGCGCTTCTATTCCTCACGCGGGTTCGATCCTCAACTCTCATCAGCCCGCCATCCGCCATCGCCGGAACCCTGCAAAACAAGAGATATCATTACAAAAGACTTTTAAGACATTTGAAGTGCCCAGAACTTACCGTTCGTGCAGTTAACGACGGACAGCAGTCCTCTGAGGTCAAGAGGCCTGCACCCTTATCCAGTGAAGAAACTGGTTACGGCACCCTGCCCCGAGGCAGATGGAGAGCTCGGCGTTCACTTACCTAAGACATTTACTCTTCAAGTCAGACATACAGTGCACACTGGTCCTGCCCAAAGAGCCAACTGTGTGTTACACATCACCTTTGAAGATACGGCATTCACCCAGTCAAGACCGGCGCCTCTGCGGGAATCAGGTGAGCGTTACAGAACACAAAGCCTACCGCAAAACTCCCACCCAGGCGCTATGGAAACCTCGGATACCGACCAGCTAGCCCAGTTACTTGGGGAACTAAGAGCAGAAGTGCATGCAGCCCGTCAGGAAACGAATGCTCTAAGAAGGGAACTGATTATTTCCAAGGAGCGAACAGACGATCTCGCTAGACAATTGCTACAGTCACAAGCCGGACAAACTCCGTTACCCGCATCAGGGGCAAATCTTCCTTCAACATCCTCTACGAACCCAGTGCAGATCAACCTACCTGGGAATGTACCTCTGGCTCCGCCCGAACGATTTTCTGGTGACCCAAAGAGGTTTGCAGTATTTATTAATCAGTGCCGGTTGCACTTCTTATGCCGGCCAGCAGCCTTTCCAACTGATCAAGCTAAGGTAGCTTTCGTGCTTTCGTACCTTAGTGGCAATGCGGCAGACTGGTCGATCCCTCTAGTTAATCAAGATGATCCGGTTCTCCATGATTTTCAAGCTTTTCAGCTCAGTATGGAAAAACTGTTTGCAAGACATTCACAGGGGCAGGCCTTGGACAATGAGCTCCTTTCATTGCGACAGGGTAATCAAGACCTTTTGGCTTATATTGCGTCTTTCAACAGACTGATAGTGGAAACTCGATGGCCTGAGGACAAAAGGATTACGCTGTTTTATAGAGGTCTACGTGGAGAGCTCAAAGATGTGTTAGCCCAAGTAGTGAATCCCCCGCAACGGACTATATTGACTTAGTCGTTCAAATTGACCACAGACTGCAGAACAGGAAGGCCGATCGTTCCAAGTTTGATGCTCGAGTATTTTCCAAACCACCAACTCCTACCAAAGGAGTAGACTCCGGGGAACCCATGCAAATAGGGGGCCTGAAAGGACCACTAACACAAAAGGAGCGGGAAAGGAGAAAACAGCTGCAATTATGCCTCTATTGCGGAAACTCGGGGCACTTTCTTCGAGACTGTCCAGTGAAACCAGCCAAGAAGGCAGTAGGAGCTGCAGTTACCAGGGTCACAAACTCTGAGCAGGGAAACGACCTCGCCCGACAAGAATAGAGGTCCTCTTGCCGAGCGTTAAAACCAGTTCCGTGACCTCGCATTTCGTGATACCTATGGTCCTCATTAGCCCTGAACATCCGGATCGATTACATGCGATTGAAGCTTACGTCGACAGCGGTGCCATCGGCAATTATGTGGATCATGAAATGGTTTTGAGGATGAATCTGACTCTTTGTCCAAAGGCTGTAAAGGACGTCATTACTACGGTGGATGGTACGGAGATAGCCTCCGGACCAGTAACGCATACCACCCAAGAAGTGACACTAGTAAGTCAAGATGGACACCATGAGAAGATCGTGTTTGATGTGATCAAGGCCCCTCAGTTCCAGATTATTCTAGGAATTCCTTGGTTAGAGAAGCACAATCCTCAGATCGATTGGCGAGCAAGAACGGTTCAGTTTCCAGAATGTGTCTCTACTTGTCACCCTCGACCTGGTGTTGCACTGACAGCAATTTCCTCGGAGGCTCCCCAGTTACCTCCTGAATACCTAGAATTCCAAGATGTTTTCCGGAAGGATCAGGCTAACTCTCTACCTCCTCATAGGTCTTATGACTGCCAGATAGACCTGATACCTGGATCTACTCCTCCTTGTAGTAGAATTTATGCCCTCACCGAGCCTGAGAATCTTCACCTCCGACAATACCTGGATCAATACCTAGCGAATGGGTTTATTCGTCCTTCCAAGTCCCCTGCTTCCTCAGCTTTGTTCTTCGTTCCAAAAAAAGAAGGGGACCTTAGAACTTGTATAGATTATCGCGCCCTGAACCAGATCACCGTTAAGAATAGATATCCGTTACCTTTGATCCCTGAACTCCTGGACCAAGTCAGAAAAGCATGCATATATACCAAGCTGGATCTTAGAGGAGCCTACCACTTGGTACGAGTAAAAGAGGGCGATGAATGGAAGACGGCCTTCCGCACCAAGTATGGGCTATTTGAATATCAGGTCATGCCCTTCGGACTTTGCAATGCCCCGGCCGCCTTTCAATATTTTATGAACGATGTCCTCAGAGAGCTCATAGATGTGTGTGTTGTTGTTTACATTGACGACATCCTCGTTTATTCTTCATCGGAAACTGAACATCGGAAACACGTGAAAATGGTCCTCGAGAGATTGCGTCAACACAAACTTTTCGCTAAGTTGGAAAAATGTGTTTTCAACGTGACTGAAGTTGAATTCTTGGGATTCATATTATCGCCTAGCGGAGTGCGTATGGATTCAAAGAAGGTCGATGCAATTCTCAAATGGCCATCGCCATCCTCCGTAAAAGGTGTTAAAAGCATGTTAGGCTTCGCTAACTTTTACCGCAGGTTTATCCCCGAATTCTCTCGAATAGTCCAGCCCATCACCGCCTTGTTAAAGAAAAACAAACGTTTTGAATGGTCTACCGAGGCGGAACAAGCTTTCCAGAATTTGAAGACTAGATTTATCTCTGCACCGATCTTAAAACATCCTCGCCCAGAACTCCCCTACATCGTTGAAACTGATGCTTCGAGCCTTGCCATGGGGGCAGTTCTATCACAAAAGGACCCAGTAACCAATCAGTTGCATCCCGTGGCATTTTGGTCCCGCAAATTCTCGCCTCCTGAAATCAATTACACTATTACTGATAAGGAACTTCTAGCTATCAAGTCCGCCTTTAAGGCTTGGCGGCATTATCTTCTGGGGGCCCGACACACCATTACTGTGATTACAGATCACCGAAACCTGCTATATTTGAAAACCGCAAAAGCTCAATCCTCTAGGCAACTCCGTTGGGCACTATTCTTTGCCGAGTTTGACTTCATAATTACCTATCGACCTGGTACAAAAAACGGTAAAGCTGATGCCCTTTCTCGGATGGGAGTGGAAGAACATTTGATCAATCCTAAACCTGTACCTATCATTCCCGAACAAAGAATTCTAGGTGTAATCGCCACACAATCCATAGAGGAAGTTAAGGATAAAGCCAGGCTACTGGTAACTCCAGCAGACATACAGAATTGGCATCTGCAGGGAAAGGACTTTACGGTGAAGGACAACCTATTATATTTCCAAGAACGGTTATACCTGCCCAGCACAGATTTACAGAAAAAGGTAATCTCTTGTTATCACGATTCTTTAATGGAAGGACATCCCGGTATGACCAAGACCTCGGAAAAGATCAAGCG
Source organism: Ambystoma mexicanum (assembly GCF_040938575.1). Taxonomy (NCBI): domain Eukaryota; kingdom Metazoa; phylum Chordata; class Amphibia; order Caudata; family Ambystomatidae; genus Ambystoma; species Ambystoma mexicanum. The sequence goes on along the minus strand of NC_090935.1, from coordinate 1,142,342,636 downwards.
CTACTTCTGGTGGCCGTCTTGGAAAAAAGATATCAGAGACTTTATAATGTCCTGTGGAGTATGCGCCCAAAACAAGAGTCAAAAGGAAAAACCAGCCGGCCTCTTACGCCCTATTGACATCCCGCCTCGCCCTTGGCATGCGCTTTCTATGGACTTCATCACCGATCTACCTCCATGCTCCGGATACGATCCTAGTAATCGTGGACCTATTCTCCAAGATGGCGCAATTCATTCCACTCAAAGGCTTACCAACAGCAGCAACTCTGGCCCGAGAATTTCTCGAAAACATCGTCCGACTGCACGGTTTTCCTTCAGTTCTAATTTCGGATCGAGGTAGTCAATTTATTTCTCATTTTTGGCGAAGTTGCTGTCGGTCGGCTCAAATTGATGTGAGACTTTCGACCAGCCACCACCCTCAAACCGACGGACAAACCGAGAGGACCAATCAAACTCTGGAACAGTATTTGCGCTGCATGCTACAACAAACTGAAAAAACTTGGAAAGATATCCTTTGGATAGCCGAATATGCCTACAATAACTCTCTCCACTCGGGAACTGGGAAGACCCCGTTTTTTCTTTTATACGGTAGTCACCCTCGAACCTCGGAGTTGGATCCACTCCAAGATCTTGGAACACCAGCAGTAGACCACCTGCATTCTACAATCACCCAAGCCTTTAAGGAAGCCGTTTCTCACCTTCAAAGGGCTAAAGAACAATACAAGAAAGGAGCAGACCAACATCGGAAGGAAGCCCCCCAATATCAAGTAGGAGATCAAGTCTGGTTATCCACCAAATATCTACCTCTAAAAGGACCACGCACATTCAACCCAAGATACCTTGGTCCCTATTCCATCACTACCATAGTAAATCCAGTAGCGGTCAAGTTGGACTTGCCCCCTCACATGAAGATACATCCGGTCTTCCACGTCTCTCTATTAAAACCCGTGCAACCTCAAACCCGACTAACTACATCTCCAAAACCTACTCTAGTTGATGGAGAACTCGAGTTTGAAGTCAAAAACATCCTGGATTCCAAGATCTCCAAATCTAAACTATTTTACCTGATTGACTGGAAAGGCTACGGTCCCCAAGAAAGATCCTGGGAACCTGCAGAATATGTCCACGCGCCTCGTCTAATCAAAAGATTTCATCGAACATTTCCTAACAAGCCCAAACCCCCGGAGAAGCCCGGTTTGGGAGGGGCCTTGAGGGGGGGTGCTGTCATGATCTCTGCTTCCAAAAGATCAGGACTTGCCCGACTCCCTTGGAAGCAGACCCATAACCCCGGTTCCGAGTGCCAGCCAGTCCAAATTGGGACCTTTTGGACCCTGTCCTGGCGCCAGTGGCACCAGGCTCATAAAGATGCCCAGTCCCAGCGCTGGAAGCGCCGGGCTCATAATGCTTGGGTGGACTTCCCTGCAGCAGACCATGCTGCTTACTTACCTGCCAGTTGAACCCCTGATCCTCTTCTGTTTGGGACTACTTTTCCTGTTGGGTGGGGCAGGAGCCACTCCCTAGGTTCAGAACACTGGAACTCTTCTGGAAAGCAGGAACTCTTTTCTTACCTAGGCGTGGCTGTGGAAGGAGACACCTAAGCACTACAGGAGGCTATTTAAACCACACCCGATGGATGAATCTTGCTTTGTGTTATTCTGCATTCTCTGCAGCAGAACGCTCATCGTGTCTTCTGCTTCTGATCCTGGCCCTAAGGGAACAAAGGCTTACCATCCTGGAATCCAGTCTTCAGCAGCACCTGTAAAGACAAAGAAAGAACAGGTTAGCACTACGGTCTTCAGTGGCAGCGCATCTCTTACCTGGTCCATCGGCTGTCACCAACGCCTCGCGCTGCATTCTGGCATCTGAAAGACAAAGGCTTACCTACTCTTCGCATGCTCCGGAGGTCTTCGCACTGCATTCCGGCATCTGAAAGACAAAAGCTTACCAGCTCTTCGCACGCTCTGGAGGCCTTCGGCGCTGCATCCCGCATCTGAAAGACAAAAGAAGGTGCGTTTAAAGACATTGGGCAACTTTATTACTCACGTGCCATTACTCCTTCCCACGCCGAATCCAGTGGGTATTCCAGCACCCTTCAGCTTCTCTAAAGCTCCGAACTTGTACCTGCAAGATAAAAGGGACAGTTAGTGCGCATCGTGAAGCAGGCTACAAGCGCTTACTTATGTGCTTCCAGGCGCTTCTATTCCTCACGCGGGTTCCATCCTCAACTCTCATCAGCCCGCCATCCGCCATCGCCGGAGCCCTGCAAAACAAGAGATATCATTACAAAAGACTTTTAAGACATTTGAAGTGCCCAGAACTTACCGTTCGTGCAGTTAACGACGGACAGCAGTCCTCTGAGGTCAAGAGGCCTGCACCCTTATCCAGTGAAGAAACTGGTTACGGCACCCTGCCCCGAGGCAGATGGAGAGCTCGGCGTTCACTTACCTAAGACATCTTACTCTTCAAGTCAGACATACAGTGCACAGAGGTCCAGCCCAAAGAGCCAACCATGTGTTACACATCACCTTTGAAGATACAGCATTCACCCAGTCAAGACCGGCGCCTCTGCGGGAATCAGGTGAGCGTTACACATGGGCTGTCACTTCCAATACAAGGTGTTATCTTTTGGCCTCAAGTCAGCTCGCAGCGTATTTACCGGGTTAAGGAATGCAGTAGCAGCCCTCCTCAGAGCCCAGGGCCACCACGTCTACCCTTAGCTTGATGACTGGCTCGTCAGAGCCACATCCCCGGAGGCAGTTCACCATATCTCCTGCGCACTGATGAACACACTCCACGACCTGGGGTTCACTATCAATCTCAAGAAGTCTCTGCTGCAGCTATTGCAGAACCTGACCTTCCTGTGCCTCATCTGGGACACAAGCTCAGAGAGTGTATTTCCCTCGGAAGACAAGATCACGGCCATCAAAAGAGCCACTGCTCACATCCTCTCCAGGGCAGTGACCTCGGCCGGGTGGTACCAACACTTTTTGGGTATAATGGCAGCGGTTTTACTGGCCATACCCCACACAAGACTCAGGATGAGGAGACTACAGCTGGACTTCGCTGCCTCATGGAATCAGGAGAGTGGCTCCCAAGCAGAGCTGGTCAGCATTCCTCCTTTTCTCCACTAAGACCTCACGTGGTAGTCCGCGAACTGCAACCTGAGGGAGGGCAAGTCCTTTCGGCACCCAGCCCCTCAGGTCACCATTACTACGGACCCTTCACTGGAGGGCTGGGGCACCACTCTAGGCAGCCACAGCGTCCATGGAGTCTGCACTCGGCAGGAGTCCCACATCAACTGGCTGGAGCTGAAGGCCATCTGGCTGGCTCTCAAGGCCTTTCTTCCTCTCATTGGAGGCAAGACAACTCCACCAGCATGTACTACATCAACAAACAGGGGCGTACCTAGTCCCCTCCACTGTGCAACCTAGCGATCAACATGTGGGAATGGGCACTGCAGAACAACATCTACTTCACGGCCGTCCACCTCCCAGGGGAGTCCAACGTGGAGGCTGACCGGCTCATCAGACTGGGTGCACACAATAACGAGTTGCAATCGAACAACCTTGTACCGATGCAGATCTTCCTCAGACGGGGGCACCCCCAAGTGTATCTGTTTGCCTCCGAGGACAACAGGAAATGGCAGCAGTTCACCTTGTGGCAGGGTCAGGGCCCTGGCTCCCTGGCCGATTCATTTCAGATACAGTGGAATGGCATGACAGCATATGCTTTCCCACCCCTAGTCCACTGGGTGATCTGCAAGATAAAAGAGTCTTATCACCTCAGCATCATTCTAGTAGCTCCATGGAGGCCGGCGAGACCGTGGTTCTCCGAGCTTCTTAGCCTATCGGACATGCCACCCATTCACCTCCGCTGGGCCCAGCTCATCTCCTGGCACAGCAGGGGGGCAGGGTAGTCCACCCCACCCGCACAAGCTATCCCTCGCAGCATGGTTCCTGAGCAAACACTTTAGCCTCTTTCAGGCTAACCTAGAGATCCTGCAGGGCGCTAGAAGCAGGGCTACTTGGAGCCAATATAAGAGTAAATGGTCTAGGTTCTGTCAGTGGGCCAACTCTAAGGAGATCGACCCCCTTAAGTGCACTTTGAACAATGTGCTCTCCTTCTCGGCACACCTTACCCACACAGGCGTAAAGGTGGACACATGCCACACTTACTTGGCAGCCATTTGGGCTTACAGGAATTCAGAGGAGGGTGTCTTCTCCTCCTCCAACCCGGTGGTCAAACGTCATTTGGCGGTCCGCCTATAAGGAAACCACACCCTGTGTGGGACCTCAATGTAGTGTTGGGTGCCTTGGCGCACAAACCATTCGAGCCAATGACGTCTGCAGACATCAGGCTGGTCACCATTAAGACAGCTCTGCTGGTGGGCCTCACCTCGGCTCACGGAGTCAGCGAGATACAGGCTCTGGTGGCATCAGAACCCTACACAACCTTTCATAGTAGTCCTCCGAAACGCACCCTGCATTCCTGCCCAAGGTAGCCTCCTCCTTCCATCTTAACGAGGAGATAGTCTTACCCACTTTCTTCACCGACCCCAAGGATGAGCCTCAGAGGGTCTTGCACTGTCTGGATGTCAGACGCCCTCTGAAATACTATCTGGACAGGACCAAGGACTTCCGCAAGTCGAACGCCCTGTTTGTCACATTTGTGAGTCAAAGGCTGGTTATCAGGCTTCCAAGGCCTCCATGGCTAGGTGGATGGTTTCGGCCATCAAGGAGCCCTATGAGAGGCAGCACAAGCCATTGCCAGCTAGCATGCATGCCAACGCTGTCAGAGCCAAGGCCACGGCCATCGCATTCCAATGGCATGTCCCGTTGCACGTTATCAGGAGGGCGGCCACCTGGGCCTCCCCTTCGGCTTTCTGTGCGCACTACTGTTTGGATGCCGCATCTAGGTCAGACATGCCCTTCGGACAGGCGGTTCTAAGGAACCTGTTTTCTTAAGGAGGGTCTCCTCTCCACCCTAGGGCTACATTCAGTTGTAATCACCCATACAGCATGGAGGAAAAGGGACAGGACGTAAGAGTAATTAATAGTTACTCACGGTAGTGATTAACCTACTCTTAGTCCATAGTCCCCTTTCCTCCATACGTTCCACCATCCTCCCCCCCCTAATAATACAGAAGTCATTAGGCAATGTTAAATATTGTCGATGCAGCAATGGGGACTGAGGAGTCGTGGCGGTGGGCGGAGTCAGGCGAGCACATGCTCCCAGGGCCGCGCCCCAGTGCGCCTCTAAATTTAAAGGAGAAGAAAGTTTTTTTGGGTGAAAAAGGTTCTGTCTCCGAGGGACGCCCATACAGAATGGAGGAAAGGGGACTACGGACACGGGGTTTCATTATGAGTCTGGTGGTAACCGAGCCGTAAAAACCAGCAGGTTACCGCCGGACCCGTATTACCATTCTGCCTGCGTGATTCCAGGAATCACCAGGGCATTACGACCCCAGTGAACCGGGAATTCCGGAGGCAGAATTGTGAAAGTCCCCATTCCCATGGAGCCCCATAGGGCTCCATGGGGATGGGGACAATGGAAACACCAGTTCCGTCTATGACAGAGCCGGTGTTTCCATGTCCGCCTGCAGGCGGGTGGTGTTAAATCTGCCAGGTCAGACCTGGCGGGAGTGGCACCTCCTGCCTGCAGGACTCTTAATCAGCCGGTCTGGAAAGAACAGTGGCGGCAGTTTTACCACCACCATTCTTTCCGGACTGGCAGGGTCGTAATGAGGCCCTAAGAGTACGTAAGTAACTACGGTGAGCAACTATTAATTATTGCCTGCATCCGGACCACAATGTGGAGGGATGCAAAGCGTGTCATGGTTTCTCAAAGAAAACCAAAAAAGACTGCTACAGCAGACTGTCAGCGTGGCTCAAGTCGAGCAAGGCCACTGACTCAGCCTCAGAGCAGGGTCAAGCCTCATCCAGGACCAGGTGGTCCGAGGAGCGAGCTCCCTCTGGGAGGAGGTTGAGATCCTTTGAGGACGCCCCGCTTGCGGGGGTTTCAAGAGAAGGCCAAGCTCTGTGACACTCGCTTCGCTGGGTTCGCCGCTGATGCGTCCTGAGTCAGACAAAAAGCGGACGCCATCACCGTCAGCTTCCATGGTAAGCCTGCCAAAAAAGGGACATCTTCAAAGAAAAAGTCACTAAACCCGCCTAAAATCTGTGTGTCCGCGAATGAACCAACGAGGGACAAGTCCCGGGAGGACTCGTCGAAGCTGGCTAAGACCTTGCAGCATGCTAGGTCAACTGAGCCGACAACTGCACCGCCGGCAAAAACAACCACAAGCACTTTGTCTACGAAGTCAACGACGTCCACTACGGCAGCTCTGAAGGAGAGTGGGTCCACGAAAGAAGTGAGGGCCACTCCACGTGTGTCCTTGTCACCAAGGCGGGATACGGCTGCAGAGGCAGCGACAAAGGCACCGGGGTCAGGAAAAGACCAGGCAGCCTCACCGATCCAGCAACCTCCTGAACGGGGAGAGAGATGGTCCCTCCGGTAGCACGTCCTCGGTACATGGACCACCAAGCTGCTCCAGATATGCCAGAGCAGATCTACTCAAGTACCGACAAGGGAGAGAATGATACGCATGACGGTTGCTGCATAATGAAGGGAGAGGCTCTGGGGGCGGTGGACCGGAATCCCCTGCTCGCATGGGAAGACGCATCAGCCCAGACCCAGGTTGGTTCAACCCTAGACCTAGGTACATGTCGCTAGACATTCTAACAACCCTGCACACACTGGTCACCGAAATCCAACAAAGGATGCCTCCATCAGGATCTAAACCTCCACAGGAGACGCCAGAGCCTCTGAGGTTGAACTCCCCCCTGCATAAGAAAAAGTCCAAAAGGAGCGCTGGTCCTCGGCATCATCCGACTCCTGCACCACCTCGTCGCGAGAAGACCCCACCCGGAGCCATGCATCCACACACGGACATGGCTACCACGGCTACAGGCACCGACAAGGACGACAAATTCATCACAGCTAATAATAATAGTTGGATCCTTATATTCTGTTATATCATGGGCCTCTGAACTGTTTCAGTTGGTTCCTGAGGAGACTAAGAAAGTGGGTTTCCTGTACCAGCAATGAGAGTCACGAAGAAAGACCATCATGTCCATTCCCTTCGTGGAGGACTTCTGGGAGTAAGGCCTAGCTCTAATGAAAAATCCAAAATGGCTCAGACCAAGCGGGACAGATTGGAGAAAATGTACAGGGTGCCAGAATCAGCTTCCAGGTGCTTAAGGTCTCAGCCCTCGCCTGATTTGGTGGTCTCGGCTGCAGCTTGGCGAACCCTTCATCGGCAGCCATGAAACGCTTGGTGAACCCGTCATCGCCAGCCATGGCACCTCCGGGCAATGAGGGGAAGAAGTTGGATGCAATGGGCAAGAGGATAATTTATACAGAAGTCTCTACCATCAAAGCAGCTAACACCCTACCCATTTTGTCCTGATATCACCGGGAACTATGGTTCAAGCTGGGCCCTATTCTGAGCTTCCTGCCCGAAGACAAGAAGGTTGAGGCGCTAGAACTCTTTCAGGAAGGGAAAGTGGCCTCAGATCATGCCATCACAGTGGCTGTGGACATCACAGACATGGGTTTCTGCCAGATGGGGAATGGGGTGTCCCTGTGTCGTCATGGTTGGTTGAAGGCAACAAACTTCCGCCAGGACCTTCAGACTAAGGTGCTGAATATGCTGTTCAACGTGGAGAACCGCTTCAGAAAGGCAGTCGACGAGTCTTTGCAGGCAATAAAGACCAACACAGAGACAGCACGCTCCCTGGGAACTTTGCAGCAGCGACGATCATCATCGAAAAAGCCAGGAAGATCTTCCAAGGGTTATAATACCCCATTCCAGCAGCCTTCACGCTCTTCCACTTGAGAAGCGGACAGGGGGGTGCTCTCAAGGGAGCAGAGGACAGCAGTGGTGCTGCCCACAGGGCAGAGCTCCGACTCCCAAGCAGACATGAACCGGCCGTGGCCTCGGGCCCCCACTTACGCAACCTAGTTGGAGGCTGGCTGGCGAAGTTCGTCAGCACGTGGGAAAAGATCACCACGGACAGATGGGTGCTGGACACTCTCAGACAGAGCACACCGTGAAGTTCCAACATAAGTGTCCTCGTAACTCTCCAATTCAGTGACAGGAACAACAAAGGCCACAGCTTCTGCAAGAGGTGCAGGCCATGTTACAGAAAGGGGCAATAGACCCTGTCCCCCAGCAACTCCAGGGCTCTGGAGTAAGTATATTCCAGATACTTTCCGGTGTGAAAGAAAACAGGGGGTTGGAGGCCAATCCTGGATCTACATCGCCTCAACAAGTACTTAAAGTCCTAAACATTCCGGATGGTCACGTTGCAACATGTGCTTGGCCAGCTGGAGCAAAATTTTCTGACATCGTTGGATTTGGAGGACGCCTAATTCCACATACCCATTCACAAGAAACACTGCAAGTTCCTACGACTCGTAGTTTAAAGTCATTGCTACCAAATCAAGGCTCTGCCTGTCGGCTTCAGGGGTTTTACAAAGTGCCTGGCCCCGGTGGCAGCACATCTTCGTCTACAAGGCATCCATGTACAACCCTACCTGGAGGACTGGCTGTTGTGTTCCCGCTCTCACTCTCTAGCAAGCAAGTACACATCGAAGAGCGTACGTCTGCTGACAGAGTTGGGGTTCTCCATAAACTATCCAAAGTCTTGATTGACGCCATCTCACATCTCAGGATGCTCTGTTCCTAGGTGACGACTCAACACAGTGACGTGTTTGGCCTCGGAAGAGAGGGTGAGAGCCATACAAGGCAAAGCGCAAAGCTTATCGTCAGCTCAGATGGCGACGGTTTGGTCCATCAAGTCTCTGCTGGGCATGATGTCCTCCTGCATCAGCCTCTTTCGCCTCTCACACGAGACCTCGCCAGGAGTTCCTGGTTGCGAGGTGGCTGCAAGTGTCGAGGAACTTCGCGCACAAGATCTCCCTCAATGAGGAGCTCCGCTGTGCGATACAGTGATGGGGTTTTCGACTGCATCTCGTCCAGGGAACTATGTTTCAGGTTCCTCCTTACCAGGAGACGGTCACCACAGACGCCTCTCTAGAGGGATGGGGAGCCCACAACGGATAGTTGCACGCCAGAGGCCTCTGGCAACCGGAGAAAAAGGACCTCCACATCAACATCCTGGAACTTCAGGCCGTATTCTGTGCCCTCAAGTCTTTTCTGCCGTCGTTGAAGGGCAAAGTGGGGAGAATCTTCACAGACAACAGACAACATGACCACCAGGTTCTACATCCGGAAATAGGGGGCACCTGCTCACCAGCACTTTCCAAGAAGGCCCAGGAATTGTGGTGATGGACCATTCATCAAGGCATGTTCATCGTTGCCTTTCACCTTGATGGGGTTACAAACAACATTGCAGATTCGCTCAGCAGGGAACTGCGTTCTTGCCACAAGTGGGAACTTCGCCAGAGGTGGATCTTCTGTTCAGCAAATGGGGGCAGCCCAGATCAATCTCTTCACGACTGTGGCGAATGCCAAGTGCCAGAGGTTCGCCAACAGGTTCCCTCAACCGAGGAGCATGGGGGACGTGTTCTCGTTCCTGTGGGAGGGACGGTTCCTATACGCTTTTCCTCTGTTTCTCCTCCTCTTACCTGTGATCAACTCACTCAGACAGTTCCACTTTAGGATGATACTTGTCGCCCCAGCGTGGCCGAGACAAATCTGGTATCAGGGCCTCCTGCATCTGTCAGTGGCCCCGTCCATCAGGCTGCCACTGTGCCCAGACCTTCTCGCCAGAGAAGGGGGGCGATTCTGCATTACAACCCGGAATCTCTGAACCTGAGGGCATGGCTCCTACAGACCTAGAGTTTGGGGGTTATGCTTTACCTGCAGAATGTAAGGACATCTTGGCCAGGGCCTTGTCAACGTTGAAGTGCTATGGACAAAAATGAAAACACTTCTCTGGTTGGTACAGGACTCAGAAGATTACCCGACTGCGTGTTGCGGCCCCGCAACTTCTGCCATACTTGCTTTCCTTGGTCAAAGCTGTTAGGCAGAATCCTGTGCAGTTCCCTTAGGGAGCACTACAGAAGATTAGGACTACAGGTATATGCAATAAACCCCCTTTGGTATCAGTCTGTACCACACAGATTTAGTTGGCAGCTGTGGCTGAGCAGTCAGACTTATCTCGAGAGGGAGATGAGCAGTATTCAGGGTTTACACAATAGGACTACACTACTATGGAACAAGGAAACACTGACCAAAGCTTTTTTTATCAAAAAGAATATATATTTATTTTACACACTCTTAGTTCTACACACAAATCACTATTATTAAAGCAAGTTACAACAGTCAAGAAAAGTATACACAACTCCCTAATTAAATTGTAGACAAGTTTGAGCAAGAGTGAAAACTGGGCAAAACGGCACAGTGTAAACCAAGCAGAAATGGCACTCTTAACAATTTCTTCAGAGGGAGGGAAAGGTCAAGTTATAAAGGATTCGACTCCTAAACACACCAGCAACACTTCCCTATTAGATTGTAAACAAGTTAGGCAAGGTAGTACTTTAGCATAAGCAATACTTAGGTGAAAACCGAGCAAAATGGCACTTCAACAATATATAAAGGAGAAGGAAAGGTGGTTATAAGAGTTTTAGGTGCACCAACACATTTCTTGATGAAAGCAATCTAGAGAAGGCAGTTGTAACAGAGTTATTCAGAGTCAATAGGCCTGTGCCAGAGTCAGTGGTACAAGGCAAAGTGCCCAGGATCAAACAGTTCTAGTACCTGCAGTGAAGTCTTTGTTTAACGGTTCAAAAAGGAGGGTGCAGAAAGTCAAAAGACACTGTTAGACGAAAGGGGCAGCCAGACCAGAAGGTAAGTAAAGGATTTAAAACACCTTTAGCAGTACCCAACGAAACAGGAGGCCTGGCGGAACAATGTACCTTAATAATGGATGAGGCTCCAGCGGTGGCGGTGGTTCCTGGCAGTTCCTGCAGTTCAGGAGGTCCAGCAGAGTAAGAGAGGCTCTCGTCGTGGAGGAAGGTTCGAGTCACTGAACTGCCCAGGGATGAAGCCAGCGGCAGTGATGCCAAAAACTGAATAAAAGGTATGCTCCTTTAAATCGCGGCCGTGGTGGACGCTGCCTGGCTATCCGGTCTCCTTGTGCTTGGCACTGGCGATTCGACCAAGGCAGGTCCTGGAAGGCGATTGGCGAACTGGTTGGCCCCACCAGCTCAAGGGACGAAGGCTCTTGCAGGTGAAGATCTTCTCTTGTCGTTGGAGAAAAGTGATGAGGATCTGCATCAGGGCTTCACCAGTGGTTCAGTCGTTGCAGATGTCTTTGGCTTCTCTCCTCTTCGGATTTCTTAGGTCCAGTGGCGACATCTTGTCCTCCAGTCCTCAGATCCCTGCTTTTATGCCGAAAAACCCCCAATCATAGAGCCTAGCTCAGGCACAGGTTCACTCGCCTCCTCCTCTTGTGCTGAAGCTGGAAGCAAAGCTCCCAGTTCTGGTCTTGAGACATAAGCCTTCAAACGGTTGGGGTGAAAGACTCTGGGATCCTCCTTAGGATTGCCTAAATCCACCAGATAGTTCACCTCTCCAAGCTTTCCCACAATCTTGAAGGGTCCTATCCATTTGTCCTGCAAGGCCCTCTACCTTGTTGGCACCATAACAAGAACTAGCTGGTCTTGAGTGAACTCAACCATGTTGGCCTTCTAGTCATGCCAATGCTTAACCAGAGCCTGACCTGCTTTCAGGTTATCACTTGCCTCAGCCATCATGTGTGACATTCTCCCCCGGAGTCCTATCACATAGTCAGTCACTGTGACTGGCTTGGGGGAAGGAGCACTCTCCAACCCCTCCTTAATCAGGGCCAATGGACCTCTGACTGGATGGCCATAGAGAAGTTCAAAGGGACTGTAACCCACTCCCTCCTGAGGGACTTCTCTATATGCAAAGAGAAGGCATGGCAGTAGAAGATCCCACTTTCTTATAAGGGGGTCTTCTAAAGCTCCTATCATGCTCTTCATGGTTCTGTTGAACCTTTCTACCAATCCATTTATCTGAAGGGTGGTATGTGGTAGAGAACTTGTAGGTAACTCCACAGTTTTTCCACATGGCCTTCATGTAGTTGGACATAAAATTTGACCCCCTGTCGGATATTACCTCCTTAGGAAATCCAACCCTGGTAAAATACCAAGAAGGGCCTTAGCCACAGCCTGGGCTGTAACAGTCTTCATAGGAATAGATTCAGGCTACCTGGTAGCATGGTCCACTACAACAAGTATAAAGCTGTTGCCTGAAGAGGTTGGAGGGTCAAGAGGGCCGACAATGTCGATTCTCACCCTCTCAAATGGTACTCCCACCACAGGGAGAGGCACTAAAGGTGCTACATTCTTGGAGCCACTCTTACCAGAGGTTTGGCAGGTGTGGCAACTCTTGCAATACTTATCTACCTCAGCCCCCATTTTAAGCCAATAAAAGTAGAGAGAGAGCCTTTCCTTGGTCTTCTTGAAACTCAAGTGACCAGCCAAAGGTATCTCATGGGCTAGTTGCAAGAATTGGAGTTTGTTCTCTTGGGGTACTACAAGTATTTTGTAGTCTCCAGTCGGTTCACTGTAGAAGAGGCCATCTTCCCAATGTAACCTATACTTCCCAGACTCTTGCCCTTCAAGCTGAGAAGCTGCCTGATGGCGAAGACCTTCCAGAGTTGGACATTCTCTTTGCCCCCTACTGAAGTCTGCCCTGTTGGGTCCACCTTCTGCCAGCAAAGACTGCAGCTCAGGATGGTCCAAAGGGTCCAGATCTCCAATAAGATCCTGGCCTTCTACTAGATCTGAATCCTCAGGTTCTAGTTCAACCACACAGGGTTGTACCTCACTCTCAGCCTCAGCTGGAGGAGGAGTCACAGGTATGACTTTGGACAACCTAGGGGATGTCCTTGTTGGAAGCACAAGAGTGCTTCCTGCTGGTTTCTTCTTAGAAGTCTTCGGGTTTCCCTTTATTTGTGGTTGCTCAGAAATAGCAGTTAGTAACTCCAGTGGAGTAGGAGTGATTTCTTTTTCTATCATCTCCTCAGGAGAGCCCTTCAAGGTCCTCTACCTAGCAGGTCTGGTGAGCTCCTGCAGTCTTTTGCTGGGAGGTCTGGGAGTACTTGACACTACTTCAAGATCTTTCAGGTCATTTCCCAGCAGAACCCTTCCTGGTACTTCAGATTGCATACTAACAGGTATCCTGACGGTCCTGTCATTGCACTGGATGAGAGCTGGTAACTGGGGAAGCATCTGCACAGACCCTCCAGCTAACTTGGTGAGGCGTTTTGGTGCCTTAGCAACATCCTCCACCTTGAAAAAAGATGTGTCCACCACAGTTATGCTGGCTCCAGTGTCTCTAATGGCAGAGGTCTCCTGACCATTCACTAGGACACTGTCCTTATAATACTCTTTAGTATTATTTGGGATAGAATTATATAGATCGAAATTCTGTTGTTCCCACAACCCCAAGGACACTAAAGAAACACTTGCTGAGACTCTTATGGGGTCTTCAGCTAGTAGTTGAAAGTTTCCACTGGCCATTGGTACTTCCTCCTCAGGAGCGAAGGCTAAGGAGACAGTGTGGACCCCTGAAGGTTTACTCTTACATCTGGGATCCCCTTTCACATGGTCAGTTGAACCACAAGCATAACATTTTCCAAATGTCTTTATGAATGGTGGCTTGCTCTGACCTCCTTCTGGTCTGGGACCAGAAGGTACACTAGCCTGATTCGGTTTCCCTTGTGGCTTACCCTTAGAGTTTTGTTTGTGGCCCTCTTTGGAATTGGAATTATTTGAATTCTCTCTGTTGTCTTTCTTAGGCTGCTTTCCCTCATCCTTTTTCTGAGTGACCCCAGAATCCTTGTGAGTAGCCCTGTTGGCAACCCACAAGTCAGCAGCCTTAGCTAGTTTCTTGGAATCCATTTCCTTTGAATCAGCCAAGTGCTGTCTGAGCTTAGGAAAGCAGGCATCATAGATAGACTCCAACATGACAAGATTTTCCATTCCTTCATAAGTGTTCACTCTATAACCCTTAATCCATCCCTCTACGTTTTTCAAACACTCACTCACCCAGGTAACCCAAGGGGTACCATCATGCCTTTTGAGGGTCCTAAACCTCTTAAGGTACTGGGAAGGGGTCTTCCCAAATCTAGCTATCAAAGCTAGTTTCAAACATTAATAGTCCATCCTATCCACCTCCCCCAACTCCATTACCACATCAGATGCAACAGGGGGGAGCCTAGAGAATAACCGGGGAAGCAACTGATTCCCTGTGATTTCCTGGAGCCCATGATTGTACTCAAACATAGCTAACCAATCTAACACATCCAACTTAGGCTCATACATACCCACAATCTCTTTAGGCATCCGGGGTCTCTTTGGACTGGAAGATCTAGAGGATCCGGGAGAGAAGAGTTTTCCAAAGACAATTCTTCCTCTCTAACTCATGATTGAGCTCCATTTCTCTGAGCCTTAGTTCTTGGTGTTTCTGTTCAGATAGGGCCTTAAGTCTTTTGAATTCAAGTTCAAGCCTCATTTTTTCTAGTGAGATAAACTCAGGACTTAATATGGCACCTGACAAACGTCCAGTAGACAAGGCTTGAGGCCTTTGAGCAGGCAGTGGGTCAGTGAGGGCTACATTGTCAGCCTCCACTTCCTCATCTGCTTCAACAATAACATCATCAACATTATCACCCTCAATATTTGCTACAGTTGCTGGAGGAGTGGGCACTACAGCCCCACTGTAAAGTCTTTGGGCCTCATTACACGTTGTGCGTTAAAAATCCACAATTACCGGCATGGCGCTCTTAACGTGTCTGCCCTTGCAAGAGGGCGCTAATAGCGCACCATTACGAGTACGCGGACACAAGCATTGCGCCATGCCGGTAATGACCCAACCGCCATGCCGCTAAAGACCCCAAAAAGTCACTTACCGCCCTCGACGAAAGTGTAGATAGCACCTCCGCCCTCACGCTGCATGCAAATAGCGGTCACTGTTAAATTGCAGAACCGGAAATAGCGTCATCGCACAGAAACGGGAAAGAGCACGACGGCCATCTTTAAAAACACAATCCATTGCCATCCTCTGCCCCCTGGACCTGTTTGTGGTACTTTGCTGTCTGAGATTCACTGGAATACCCTTACCATGCCCAGGGCACTGCAAAAAACAACTGACCGCCAGCGGAAAGAAAAGTTTTCTAATAAGGAGTTACTCATTCTGACCCAAACCTTAGCAGACAATGCTGCAGTGGTCTTCGCTAACGACATGCGGCGGGACACCCTCCTTAAGAAAAAGGCTATCTGGGCCGAAGTGGCAATGAAAGTAAGTGCCGTGGGCACCTGCACCCGCAATGTACGTGAGTGCAGGAAAAGATGGGATGACCTGAGACTCCGGGTCAGAATGATCCTGGCAGAGAATCATAACACTGCCACCGCTGGCGGATCTGGGTCGCCAATCAAGCTAAAGGAATGGGAGGAGACATGCGCCAACCTGATCGGAGTCGAATGTATCGAGGGAGTCGGGAGGATGGAGCATGGCGTGGCAGACACGTCGGATGGAGGTAAGTGTACTGATGAAAGCATGCAATGTGTATCTACAAGTCCCCACAAATGTCAGCCCAGGCTCACCTCATGGATGGCCATACATCCACACATGCATCCCACCCTGCCCATGTCAGTGCCAGACCCAAACACACACACATGCACACATCAACAGAGCCAAGTGCCACACACAACACTGCATGGATGAGCCACTGAACTGGCACATCACCTGCACCCTTCACAATGAATTGCAAATGCCCACAACTGCATTGATGATGTATCCTGCATTAAGTACATTGAACCCTAACCAATGCTCTGCCCCTTCTTGTCCCCGACAGGGTCGCATACTGACAGTGAGGATGCATCCCAGGCACCCCCTGCGCAGAAGAAGAGAAGGCCACAGCCCACCGAGGACACCCCCACGACATCAAGGGGAAAAGGCGCAAGGCTCCATTTGCAGAGTTCCAAACATCGTTCGAGCGCCACTGCCAAGGCCACACCAAACCCAACAGCCCCACCTCACGAGGTTCACTCACCACCACCACTCACAGCAACCGAGGGACCACCCTCAGCTACTGCTAGTTCGGCAGGAGAGGCGGCAGCCACCGCACCAACTGACCCAACTGAATTCGAGCTGGGCATGCACACCTCAAGCCCACCTGGAACCCCCGACCCATCACACAATCACACACCTGGCTCCAACATCACTGGTGACGAGACCATGGGATCCTTCAGTAGCCCCCCGGTGCCTCCATCTGTACACCTGCCAGCATCACAATGCACAGCAGCCACACCACCAGCTGCCGACACTGCCCTTGACCTGGCCAGCATCATCCAGCGGCAACAGGGTCTCACTGTGCTGGTTGGTCAGCATGTGGCGGAGGCTGCCCGTCTCAGGGCGGAGATTGGGGAGACTTCCAGGCACTCCAGGGAGAGTATGGAGACCTGCACAGACAGGCTGTGTGGGGAGCTCATCAGAGTTCGTGAGGTACTCACACGCATTGCGGATGCAATGGACCATCAATTTCCACCAGCACCAGGACAGTCTTCCACTTCTTCGTCCGCCGGTTCGCGGCAGACAAGCCCACTCCGACGCTCCGCACGCACCACCAGGCGCTCCTCCCGGCAGCCTCCAAATGCTGGATCAGGCAATGACCAATAGGGAGTGAATATCCATGCTTCCGCGTGCATGCCTGGATGCAAAAATTATGGAAGACACATGAGGGACAGTTGTGGGGGGTGGGGTGTAGGATGTGATGGGACAGTTGTGGGGGGCGGGGGGTAGGGTGTGATGGGACAGTTGTGGGGGGTGGAGGGTAGGGTGTGATGGGACAGTTGTGGGGGGTGGGGGGTAGGGTGTGATGGGACAGTTGTAGGGGGTGGGGGGTAGGATGTGGGATGTTTGGGTACATGCACATTTTCCTGTTTGAGTTCATAAATACACTGGTGTTAGAGCAAAACACAGGCCTGGACTTCTTCATTGTGTATGTTTGATTTATTGACGCCAGGGTCTATTGTGAGCTAACAAACAGACACCAGTGCACCACTAGCCATATCCAGGTGACAGTACGAGAACTTGTTACTCAGAATATTTTGTTGATCAGATGCTGCCTCACAGCACGTCCCTCCTGGCCATCCCCTCCTGCATGACCTGCATCCCCTTCACCTCCATCCTCATCACCATCATCATCCTCATCAGGTGATTCTATTTCAACTTCGGCGGGTAGTGGCACATTCTGTCTGATACACATATTGTGCAGCATGACACATGCCATGGTGATCTTGGCCACCTTCTCATGGCCATACAGAAGAGCGCCACCAGACCTGCTAATGCACCTAACCCGTGACTTCAATAGGCCAAAGGTCTGCTCGATCACGATGCGGGTACGGGTATGTGCACAATTGTATTCCTCTTCGTGCCTGTTCTGTGGGTTCCGTAGAGGTGTGAGGAGCCACCTCTTCAGGGGATAGACCACGTCACCTATATGGGGGAAGGAATGGGGTCCTGTTACTGTTCACCTCAAGTGTGGCCTGTTCATTTCATTGGCTTACATCTGGATGTGCATTTGGACGATGGACTGCAGGCTACACCCAGTTGGAGTATCTATCTCTCCCCCCCACGCACACCCAGTTGGAGTATCTATCTCTCCCCCCCACGCACACCCAGTTGGAGTATCTATCTCTCCCCCCACGCACACCCAGTTGGCGTATCTATCTCCCCCCCCCCACGCACACTGGCATGTGCTTGGCCTGCTACTCACCAAGTAGCCACAAACGCTGTCCCGTTTGTCGCTCCATGTAGCGTGGGATAGTTGAGTTCCGCAGGACCATGAAATTATGGGTAGATCCGGGAAATCGGGCACAGCAATGTGTGATTATCTTGTTGGCGTCACATACCATTTGGACATTGATGGAGTGGAATTGCTTTCTGTTTCGGTACACTACTTCATTGTGATGTGGGACGAACAATTCCACATGTGTACAGTCGATGGCCCCGACACAACTTGGGATGCCTGCCAGTGAATAGAAACCGACTTTGGTGTTTGCAATCTCCTGGGCAGTCCATGGCATGTATATGTGTTCGGGTGCATGCTTCAGGAGGGCATCGAGTACCTGGTTCAGTGTGCGTGAGAATACTGGTTGGGAGATGCCATGCATCTGCCCCACTGTATGCTGGTAGGTGCCTGTGGCCAGGAAGTGGAGCACAGTCACCACCTTCAGTAGAGGGGGATGGCAGTTCTGATGTCTATGAGGCTCACAATGTCGTGGTGTATCATGTCCACGATGCTGGTGATGGTATCCCGGTCCAGATGGTACAGGGTGTGTATCTGCTCAGGTATTAGGTTAAATGGACTGGCTCTGATCCTGGGAATTGGTGGGTGCCTCTGTGGTATGATTAGGTGCTGTGGTGGTGCTTGCTGTGCCTGTCTTGCCCTCCTCCTCCTCCTGCGTCTCCTCTGTGCTGCCTGTTGCAGCTGCGCTGCTATCAGGTCCTCCAGGCCATGTAATGCTGCTAGTATTGGAACCATCTTGGTGTGGGAAGGGGTGTGGTGTGCTCCTTTTGAGCAGCCACAGTCTCCATTGCCTCCACCTGTGCTGATTGTGGCCACCTGTGGCAGGTGGTAACACTGCACAGTTATTTTAACGGGTGGTTCGCGATGGCGGTATTAGCGCCATGCCGGTAAGGGGTTTTGGGGGCTTTACCATGCCGCTATTGGCATGTCCGCTCGCCTTGTGATTGTGTGCTATTAGCGGCATGGCGTTATTTACGGGATGGAGGGTCGCGCGCCCGCGGACTGGCTGCTATTAGTGGCACCGTACTTAGCGGTGCCGCTAATAGCGGTGAGCCGGGTCGTAATTAGCATGGGGATTTAACATTACCGGTATTCCATTACCGGTAACGTTAAATCCCTACCGCCTACCGTGTAATGAGCCCTTTTTTGTTTCTCCAACAATCTTTTAATCAACTCTGATTTCTTGCCTTTGGCAGGAAGATTTTTCTGTCTGCACAGATCCCTTAAATAATCAGCAGTATTTACAAGGAGGGTCTCCTGGCTATAGCTTTCCATATTTGACTTTTGTTTAAAATAAACTTTTTAGTGATTGTTAAGCCTTGTGGTTAGTTGCACCAAGGTACTAGCAGCACTCTAAAATGTAAACTCAATACTTTTATCCTCACCGCTGTACACCAGTGTTAGGCAGAATCCTATGCAGTTCCCTTAGGGAGCACTACAGAAGATTAGGACTACAGGTATATGCAATAAATCCCCTTTGGCATGTCATTGCTTCTGCTGAGAAGTCGACCGTTGTTGAAAGATGCTTACACAGCACCTTGTGATCAACCAAGTCAAAGGCGGCTGACAGATCAAGCAGGGGGAAGAGGGCGGATTTCCCTTTATCTTTCAGGTTGTCAGTCTGGATCTTGAAGTCGATCTGGGTTGTTTCAGTGCTGTGTTGGGGTCTGAAGCCAGATTGTTGGAGTCCAAGTAGCTTGTTGCTTTCCAGATATTATTGTATCTGAATGTAGGCTGCTTTATCAATGATCTTTAATTTAAAAAAAAGGGACTGTCGTGATAGGTCTAAAGTTGGTAGGGATGCTAGGGTCCAATGATGTTTTCAGATTAGTGGGGACAGAGCATGTGCGGAAGGAATAATTGATAAGCGTGGTGTTAAAGGGGGCACGTTCGATGGCAGCTTCTTTAATGGGAGATGCTGGGCATGTTTCCGCTTGGCAATTGGAGGGTTTGAGTGAGACTATAATGTTTTTCACTTCTCGGGTGGACACAGGGGAAACTTTGAATTGTAGAGGCGATTTGGTGAGATTGTGGCAGTGTTTCAGGCTATTGGCTTGAGTAGGGAGGTTCAGTTTTTTGCAGCTATTTTGTCTTGGAGTAGGGTGATCTTGTTAGCTAGTGCATCTTGGATCTTGGTGCACCAAGTTTTGTCCTTGATGCAGCTATCTGTTGGAGGTTTGGGAGGTTCCAGTCCTGTTAGAATGGAGAAAAGTTATCTGGTACTTGAACTAGCTTTGTCAATCCTATCGTTGTAGGTGTCACGTTTCACTGAGAGGATTTCTGCTTTGTAGTTAGCTGACATTTTAAAAAGGTTGTCTTAGTTGGTTGAGGATGGGTTGTTTTTCCAGGTCATTTCCACTTTCCTTTTTTCATTGCGTAAGGCTTTAAGTTTGGGTGTGAACCAAGTGTTCAGATGTGCTTTTGGTTTGCCTTTGCACAATTTTAGAGGTGCAATGCTATCCATGGCTGAGGTGATAGTGTTGTTGTAGAGTACTACTGGTTCTGCCGGATCGGCTGAGGCAAGTAATGGATTAAGTAGTGGTTGGAGAAAAGGCTTGAGATTGTCCACTGTGATATTCTTTTTATTCCTGGTTGGAATGGGTGGGGCAATAAGGTTTTATTTATTCGGGAGTAAA
This sequence comes from Ambystoma mexicanum, assembly GCF_040938575.1. Lineage (NCBI taxonomy): Eukaryota > Metazoa > Chordata > Amphibia > Caudata > Ambystomatidae > Ambystoma > Ambystoma mexicanum. The sequence continues at coordinate 1,142,322,133 of NC_090935.1, read as the reverse complement.
GAGTCTTGAATGTTGAAGGTGAGTAGCGAGCGGTCAGTCCAGGGGAGAGGTTCGATAGATATCATGATAGTTACACAGTTGAGGTCAGATACCCAATCTAGGATTCTTCATTTTTCATGAGTGGGGAGAAGGACTCTCTGAGTGAAGCCTAGTTCAGCTAAGGAATTAGCCAAAGCCAAGGCAGGTTGATCATCGGGGTCATTGAACCCTAGATTAAAGTCACCTAGTATAATGATTTGTGACGAGGGCATGGTGTTGGTGGATAGAAGGGTAATGATATTGTCCTGGTCATGAAGACAGGGGCATAGGCATGCAGGGGTTGCATGCACAGGAGACCTGGGTGGACACTGTCCTGGCACCTTTGGCACCAGGCTCATGAACAAAAGTAAACAAGAACATCCATTTAACACCAAAAAGCTTTTATTCAGATGCATTAACCTTGAACATTCCATCTATTAAGCAGGATGCATTGATATTGAACATTCCATCCATTAAGCAGCCCCAAGTGTATTCTTAGGTGTGGCTGCTAATGGATTGCCTTCGCATGTGCTCACTCTCTAGGAGTGGCAGGGTGTGGCTGGTAAACCAGCCCTACTGGGCGTGCCCACGATCTCAGCTATATAAGCTGCCCCAATCATCAAGACAGACTCTTTGCGTTATTCTGCACTTGCAAGCAGCGTGACGCTCACCGTCGCCTGAGGTCAGACTTACCTTTGAAGATCCTGCTTCCTGGACATCCTGCTTCCTGCCAGCATACTTACCAACTGGGGGAAGCTGTTCTTACCTGTACATCTCTTCGGCGAACCAAGTATTCATCTTTACACTTTCCGGAATGCCGAAATCTTCATCTTGGCACCGCAGCACGACACGCTCCATCGTCGACAGCAGCGCCTGCAAGGAAAAACAGAAGACAAGGTTAGACATCGAAAAAACAGTCAGTTTAAGGTTGCGCTTCACCATACTTTGCGCTTTCCTTAAACCATCACTTACCTGCTGCCGAACATTGCGGTAGCATCCATCTTCCATCCGTCTGCGTCTCGCGTCTCACAGCTGCATTGAGGCAGCATTTCTATCTAAGGGAAGAAAACAGAAGAGAGACATTATTGCAGGCATAAATAGGAGCAACATATAAAGACATTAAACAGAACGAACAGAATCACTAGAGCTCAAGAAAGAATTACCAATCATAAGGAGAAGCATAGTCGCAGCTGGACTGGACTAATCCTTATCAGGGATCAGTGAAGGAACTAGATCCCATTTGACGCGCCCCTGCCAGAAGTAGCAGGACAGAGAGCTTATCTTCCATAATTCACAGGTGAGCTTTATGGGCCGGCGTATGCTCACAGAAACCGTACTTTGGGGTGAAGGGTTCGAGAGGTACAACAATCACAGATTGGCACACTCACACACTCTTATCTCCACGCAGGAGCAGTATCACCACGTACTACCGCTCACAGCTTTTCTACTGAGGGAGAGGTCTGAAGGGGGTGATTCAAGTTCAGGGAGGGCTGCAACCGTGCCCCAACACCTCCGCAGAGACCAGGTGAGCGTAACAGATATCTTCTTCGTAGGAGCCCATGGGTCCAGGGGGTCTATAGATCAGATGTGTAGAGGAGGTCCCAAATAAAGCCTGCACTCCAATCGTCCATTTTGAAGTACCAGTTCACACCGAGATATGTGACATATGATGAGCAAATAAACCAGCAGAGAGCCGCAGTAGGGCTCTGCCCAGTACCCATTAGAAGAACAGCACCTATTGACGTACCTATACCAAGAACACCATGGACAGTAAGGTATCCATTAAGAAAACCCTACCAGCAAATGAGACGAAATGAAGATTGCTTAAGTACCGTCCCGGAAGAAACTAGAAAGGCCTTAATGAATAGACGAATGGTGACATCACGAGGGCCTGGACTGACTTGCAGATAGAAGAAATGACAACCATAGAATGATGCAGAGAGACGAAACGTTATGAATAAGGATATCGTGAACATAGAATGAAGGGACGAGGTCAAAATGCAAGAAGCTTAGGCTGTAAGCAGGATGAAGATATCAAACCCGCTAAGCCCTGTACATATGCTTGAAATGCAAGAAGCTAAGAAACCAGTGCGGCTTGCTATTCTTAGTAGAAGAATAGAGCGGCAAGCGCCATGTTAACATAATGTACCTCAAAACAAAGCACAGTGTTATAAGTGCGAGTCCACTTTGCATTAAAAGCAGAATCAACATAGGTTACTAGAGGCCAAGCACGACAAGCTTCATATTCTAGCAAAACGAGGATAAACGGCTGACTCGAAACTCAGCAGATGCAACTCGTGCCAAAGGAGCCAAGGTCATACCAATAGAAGAAACAAACAGTAGCTACATCTAATTGAAACTTAAGAACAGAATATCCTGCCTCTGAAAGGTCAAGATAAGGAGGCGTAGGCAGGTGGCAAGCCAAATAAGAATTAAATGCACAAATCGAGAGAAACTAGGCAAATTCACGGTGTCTGCATCACGTGACCATCCGAGCGAGGAGAAGCACGAGTTCACACCTATGCATGGCATCCGCTCTAAGAGAAGATAGCAGAATGTTCTCAGTCAGAAGGTGCAGTTTCGAGGCCAACCACAGTAACATAATTGACAAGTGATGATTGATTGTAACCTTAATTGGAGGAAGGCCGGGTAGCTGAGAGGACACCCTGCACCTGGCTGTCCATTCTGCATGCTGCTAGCAAAGTGGAAATGAATGCATGGGGTTGGTGCCAACCCAGTCACAATGGACCAGATAATCTAGGGTCCTACAGTTAGTAGAACCAATGGGACGTCATACTTTTAGTGACGTCTACAGTAGACATTTTTGAAAGAAGCGGTTAGACGCCCACTTGACAGTGTTTACCCAATCCCCTCACTCTGTTACCATATACAGATATAGCACCTATATTAAAGTTACCTTTTCCAAACCAATAGAAATGCTTATTAACTTTAGAGTGTTACACGTCAGCTATGAAGAGTTTTTAGTATAAATGATGTTGTTTTTATGAAGTTCGTTGGAGTTGAAGCAAGACGGACGATCGCATCACTGCTGATTTCCATGACTCCCCATTTTTTTTTGTACTTGTCATTAAACTGACTCCCTTTGCCAAACCATTGAGTTGTCCTTATTGAGTGGTGTTGGAGTAATAAATCTGCACCCCTATCCATCCCAAAGGTGAAGCTATCTAATCTTAAAGTACTTTGGAGCAAACCTTGACTCTATTGGCCCAACCGGAAGACTCCCCAGTACACTTGGTAGCAGAGATTTGATGGTTTATTGACTATCGATTATTGATTAAGTAAGACACCTATTGACCGTCGACATAAAGTAACTCTAGGTCTTCGGCAATATCACAAGTCCTTTGCCATTTGGCTGAGTAGACCGTGAAGCTCCCCGTAGACAGTGGCAGAGTAAAAAAAGACTGCAGTCAGGGCCTGAAGGAACCCGTGTTCCCCACACTTCCCTTCCCATTCCTATGGGCAGCTGAGCGGGCGAAAAACCGAAGAAGGTGATAACGAAGGTGGTGATCCCGAGGGTCCAGAGAGGAACTATGCGAACGGTGAGTGAAACAAAAATGGAATGCTTTGGCAAATAGTGGATGCCTTAGAACAGTAAAGGGAAGACACCCGAGAAGTGAAAGGTTACCGGGGCAGACACCCGAGAAGTGAGAGGATTCGCCTTATTCCCAATAATAATAATGGGGAACGATTAGGCTACCACAACATTTAAAGACGTTGTGTAAAGGGCACGCTTACACTCCATGAAGGGGTAATGATTAGGGGCGGAGATATCTGTGTCCAGCTGGTGTTCGTCTGGTTTGTCAAGCGTCTGTCTTACATGTTTCTTGTTGTGACGTCATAAATATATTGAACATTTTCATTGACAAAAAGGATAAAAAATGTGCGCGATGTTATAGCTGACATGAAATCGCATGTGTAGTGATGTTTTTGAGTAGTTTAAAAGATATTTTAAAAAAATTTGTGAAAAATTTGGATTGAAGCTTGCAGTGTTTGGTGCTCGCTCATATTGTTAGAAGTTGTTTTAAGCCACACAAAAACATGGATAAGTGTTATATAAAAGGAAAGGAAACAGATTTAAACATGGAAGACATAACTCCATTGGCACACTTATGCAAGCAATTGCCAAAACACGCACCTAAACTTAAGAAATATAGTACCGAGTGGGTTAAAGGTACCGCCCACAAGATGTTTATGCCATGGCCACAAAATGGGTCTTTATCTAAAGCCGTCTTACAACATATGACGACATATTTGCATGCCACATATACAGGCAAAAAGCTAGAAAAACGCCTTGCTGTTCTCGAGTTGTGGGAAATGTTTGAACAGGGAAAGGAGGAAGAGCAGCCAGCAGACTGGATATGTAATATATGCACAGAGGGGGGGTGAGACGCCTACCGCGCCACCTACCCCACCCGAAATGAAAATTGAGGAAAGTAAGGACGAGGGGTTATTTCCACTGAGAGAACTCAAAGTAGCAACAGGGTATAGCAACTCCACATATGAGTCACCTACACATAGTAGTGACGAAAACCAAGGGAAGGATAGGGACAAAAATATTACCTCCACAGTCCCAAGGGACAAGGAGAGACATAAGGACACAAGAGGAAATAAAGCACAGACATGTGCATCTCTCGATAAAGAGAGGGAAGGGAAGCGATAGAAGGGAAACGAAAGAACTGATGAGATAGCATTCGTAAGAGACGAATGGATGGGAGGACAAATTTGATGGAAACTCGATGGCAAAGGCATTGATGATTCGAAACAAAGGGAGAAGTTAGGTGATGCACAGAGAAAGGGGAAAGAGAAGGAGTTAAGAGACAAGAGGATAAGAAAGAAAGACAGACAAAGGCGCGAACAGCTATATCGCGAAGAGCAAGAGAGACAGCTCGATCGCAACCCAAGAGCAGCAAATGATCAAGACAGACAGAAACAGCAAAGGTTAGAAGAAGAGCAAAGGATATATGAGAAAAGAATAAAAAGACGAAGAGATGAGGAAATTCAAAGAGTAGAGGAACGTCGAAATGAAAAGAGAAGGGAAGAAGATAGGGTCAGAGAAGAGGCGAGGAAACGCAAGGAGTTCGATGAGGACATAGAACGTAAGCGAAGACAGAGAGCACGTGATCTTGAATATGGGGATAGAGGTTAAAAAACCCGCTCCCGTGGTAGATTGGGAAGACATCGAAGAACTTTTTCCTGAGTACGATTCAGTACCAGGCACGTATAGGGCAAATATTGACGATGACTTTGACACCAGACGCATCAGAGAAACTATCGATAGAATATATAGTGAAATGGGGCTAGAACAAATACCCCAAAGGGAGGGGGAAGACGAGGGCCTAGAGAGCACTCAGCTGTATGACACTGAGGATGTCACCCGAAGTAGTGGGAATAGGGAATTATCCCTAGATAGATTAGAAATTAGTAGGAACCAAGATGATGCAAGAAGTTGCACAAATTGGGGACAATGTCTGACTCCGAAATGGAGGAGCGTGAGGAAAATGAGGAGGAGGAAAGGAGCATAAGACGACTCCCGAGGGTAAAAGGAATAAGATGGTCAGACACTAGCGAGTCTGCACCGAGGGCATCAGAGTCAGCCAAGCAGCCTGACGGATATGAAGAAGTATCTCACAGTCAGAGAGGGGTGTCTTCGCCGCTCTATGCGGACAGACTGAGAGCATTGCCAGGTAGACGGTGATGCAGAAATATTACCCCTGCAATAGACAGGAGAACAATGACAGAAGAAAGAGAGGGCTACACATTCCAATTTCCGCTGCTTGAGAAGGGGGGAATAAGACCGCAATATATTCCATGACCACACGTGGATCGAGAAAATTTGAAAAACAAGCTTCCAATACTGACATCGGGAGCCGGAGAATGGATACACGAGTTCGAAAAAATGGCAGGTGAAACACGTTAGCTATTGGGGATATTAAGGGTCTCCTACTCGCCATACTTGGTGAGAGAGCTGACGATGTGTGGGCACGAGCAGGCTACCCTGCTGTAACCACAATTAATACCTCGCATGACAGAGCTCCATTTAACAATTGCAGAGCCGCAGTATGGAAAGCGCTACGAGTGCTATATCCAGATACTTCTGATATGGGAGCTATAATGACGCGGAAAATGAAAGAATCTGAGGATCCATTGATTTATATACAGAATTTTCAAGACACATGGGTGCTCGAGACTCATGAATCCTGGACAAAATCCATACCTGTATTTGACCATATATTGTGCCAAGGACTGCCAGAACAGGTACAGAAACAGCTCAAGAAGGTGGTGGGAATTGAAGCTAAACCTTGGGCAGAGATACATTTAACCATTGCACATTATTGTAGGTTGCTGCAGGAAATGAATCGCAAAAAGGAAGCAACTCGAAAAGGTGAGGAAGTGAAATTGGTGCAAAAGAAATTGTCAAAATATGCGCTTGAGGGAGCCATGATAACTAGCGCAAATGAATCAAGTATGCAGCAGGAGGCTAATCCACAACAAAATAATCAGGATAATGCAGGATTTTACCCACGGGGAAGAGGATTCAGGGGAAGAGGTTGGTTGAGCAATCAGGGAGGTTTCCAAAATAATCAAGGATGTTTTCAAAATATGCAAAATGGTAACCAAGATATGCGTAATGGGCAAATAATCCGACCACCACCAGTATGTTGGCTGTGTGGAACGACAGGGCACTTGGTGCGCACATGCAGAAATCAAGGCATGATGCAGAACGGCCAAGGAATAGGAGCAGGCATGGTGAATCCACCTGCAGCCTTATAGCAGGGAATTGCACAAAATCACACAGTGCAACAGCAAGCACCAGGAGTGCAGCAAGGTGCACAACCTCAGAGCATGGGGAATTTTCCACAAGGACAATTCCAACAGGCACCAAAGCAGCAGTCACAACCAATGAGCACAGGGCAGGCCATGAACCCTGGAATGGGAAATGACACTGCTCATGGAGGAAATCCAGCAGCACCAAATGTGTATATGAACTAGGACAGCTCACTGGCAACCCTGATGTGTTCTATCCTATCAGTGACACCAGACCCTCAAAGGGAACCAAGGGTGGATGTCGTTATAGGGGATAAAGGATATTCCTTCCTCATTGACATAGGTGCAACGCGCTCGTGTATTCGTGAAGGCAAGTTTTCCTTGTCTGGTGAGGCCATAAATACTCAGTTTCACAGGAGCGACATGTCGTGTTCCCTTTACAAACACACTTCCAGTCTCTATAGGAGAATGTGAAATGAACGTGCCTTTACTATATTCACGTCAGACCCCAGTGAATATTGTGGGAAGAGATTTAATGACGAAGTTAAACATGACAATCTCGTTCACGGAGGAGGGCATAGTATGTTCAACTCCAGGAATGCACTATTCAAATGTATGCGAAATAGTTAGGGCATACACAGTACACATAGCCATGAGAACTGTACCTTACGAGCCAGAAATGTTCGCATATGGCATGCGCGTGCTTATGGCAGGAATAGCAGGCCTTGCAGACAAAATCATGAGAACCCCTGATGAGTTCTTATTCAGACCCAGAATACCGATGCACAAGGAGGAGGGACAAATATTTCCCTTGACAATACACACAGCTGCCATACGAAGGAAAGTAGCCTTGGTTGACGGTTACGATGATGAGGGCAGACAATGGTGCACGATAATCGCTATTGAAGATTGATATCTAGTGACTGATGTCACTGATGACGATCTGTTTGAAGGGCAAACAGACATAGAAGAGACAATGGTGGAAGTGAGTCTCACTTTGTGGGTGAAGATGATCAAGAGATAGGTACCTCAGAGAATGATGTTGACACTAAATTGTCCTGAGTATTTTGATGACAATATGGCCCAGGTGCCTGTCCCAGTATGGACTACAGGCCCCTATGAGATAGGCCTCTTGAAGGGGGTTGGGGAAGTGACGATTAAACTGAAACCAGGAGCAATTTTACCCAAAGCTCAACAATATCCCATGTCCAGAGAGGCGGATGAAGGGATTGGTAAAACAATTTCTGCAATGATGGAGCAGGGCATCTTAGTGACGTCAGAGTCGTCATGCAATACCGCAGTTTATCTGACCAAAAAATCACAGGGAGGGTCTTGGCGTTTAATCGAGGATTTACGCCCAATAAATGATATTGTTGAGGCCAAGTTCCCTCTAGTCCCTAACCCGGCTATAATTCTATGTAATATACCCTTTGAAGCAAAATATTTCACGATAATTGACTTGAAAAATGCATTTTTCTCAATCCCGTTGCACCGTGACTGACAAGATCTGACGTCATTCACATTTAGACAGATGCGTTTAAAAAGCACAAGGCTGCCACAGGGGTACTGTGAGTCTTCCTCCATTTTCAACAGAGTCCTGCAGATGGACTTGAGCAACATTGCATTAGAAAGTGTTGTCCTGCAGTACGTGGATGACATCTTAATTTTCAGCACAACAGAAGAGCAATGCAGGCACGATTCATTTCAGCTATTGACTATACTGGCTGAGAAAGGATATAAAGTTGACAAGGAAAAGTTGCAATATTGTCAACAAGAAGTGCTGTACATAGGCCAACTGATCTCACATGAGGGCAAAAGGGTTACCCCAGAAAGGGCTGAAGCCATATTGAACACTGCTAAACCACACGCAATAAAGCAGATGCAGAGCTTTTTAGGCCTATGCAATTATGTCAGGGCATGGGTCTTTGATTACAGCTCTTACACTAAGCCTTTACTTCAGGCCCTAAAGAAGGCCCAAGTGACGAAGGAGAAGATTGAATGGTCTAAGTCCATGGAAAAAGGGTTCGCTGAACTCAAAAGTGTCATTTACACAGCACCAGTTCTAGGGATTCCCAATTATGCAGAGGAATTTTACCTGTTTTCACACACAAATGGCAGCGTCATGACGGCAATGCTAGCTCGAAAAACCTTGTTGGGGTACAAACCCCTGGCATATTACAGTGGGAATCTGGACCCAGTAATGAGAGGGCACTTCCCATGCGAACAAAGTTTATCTGCCGCAGTGTTCGCCATAGAGAAGGCCACAACCATCGTAATGGGATGCTGAATGATGATGTACATAGAGCACTCGCTATTTGCCATTCTAGAAAAACCAAAGGGCACATTGACATCTAAGAGAGCTTCTGCTTATGAAGTAATCATATCAAATCCATTGATTAAGATAGTCTGATGTAAGATAGTGAACCCAGCTATGTTTATAGCGGAGCCAGTCACTGAAGAAGTGTCACAAGTCTCTCCCCTTCTCACCTGTCTTTCCTGTTTGCTTGCGACCTTCTTTGGTGACTTCCTCCACAAGGTCCGGGATTTATATAAACCTGCGCGCGGGTTTTTGGATTCCAGCGTACTTCGTTCAGATTGCCCAGGAAGTAACCAGGAAGGGAACAAAGTCTGTTCGCAGAGGCACGGAACCGTGGCTCGAGCATGGGCGAAAATCCAGGAAAGTTCGGTAAGTTTGAGGGATGAAAGGAAAGGAGGAGGAATCAAGCAACCGGGAATAGAGATATCAGGAAAATAGCCCAGAGCGAACTCCGGCAGCACACGTCCAGCTACGGCGAGCAGTAGCATTGAGACGCGCAGAACCGCGGGGGCGTTTCTGTTTGTAGAACGTAGAGCATGTAACGCAGAGACTGGTAAGCAGCGTTCCGCATCAAGCGGCCATGTTGGAAGGATTATTGAGTTCAATCTCCTATGTGTCAGGGACCACGAAGTCCAGAGGGGACGCAGACGGCGGTTCATGACAGTATGCCTCCTCTGAAGTCCAGCTCCTCCGGGATTGCCCGGATGTATAAGATGGTATCTTCGAATCAGCCTGGGAGCATTCATGTTTGACACGGGTTCCCAGGTGCGCTCACTGGGAGAGTATCCTTTCCATTCAACCAAATATTGTAGTTGACCACGTCGGTATCTAGAGTCACAGATTCTGGAAACTTCATATTCGAGTTGGTCATTGATAATCACTGGGGTAGATCTTGGAGCAGTTCGAGAGGGATGAACATATGGTTTCAACAGAGAAGTGTGGAAGACAGGGTGGATGCTTTTCCATGATTCTGGTAGCCGAAGTCGAAAGGCCACTGGATTGACGATTTCTTTTATAGGAAAGGGCCCGTAATACCTGGGATCCAGTTTATTTGGTCGCAGATGTCGAGGAAGAAGTTTTGAGGATAACCAGACTTTATCGCCTACTAAGTAAGAAGGCTCAGGTCTTCTTTTGGAGTCGGCATGATGTTTAACGTCTTTTCGGGCCTTTTCTAAGTGTTCCTTTGCTTCTTTGTGTACATTAATAAGGGTTTCAATCCAGGAATCAACCGTAGGAACTGGGGTAGGATGTGGGAGAATGGAAGGTAGAACTGAAGGATGAAATCCTTGACTACAGAAAAAAGGACTGGTGTTGATAGCTGAATGATCCGAATTGTTGTAAGCGAATTCGGCCACAGGTATTAAGAGTGACCAATCATCCCGGACCTTGGTGGCGAAGCAACGAAGATACTGTTCCAGAGTTTGGTTTACACGTTCAGTGGCTCCATTGGTCTGTGGGTGATAACCTGAGGACAAGGCACGTTGGATTCCCAGTATACGACAAAATTGTTTCCAGAACTGGGATATGTATTGGGGTCCTCGGTCAGAAATCATCTTGGAGGGTAGCCCATGAAGCCGGAATATGTGTTCCAGGAAGATTCCGGCGAGTTCAGATGAGGATGGCAGTTTGTATAAAGGTGTAAAATGAGCCACGTGAGTGAACAAATCAATGGTAACCATGATAGTTGTGTATCCCCTGGAAGATGGTAGTTCCACGATAAAATCCGTGGCAATGAATTCCCAGAATCTTGTTGGTATTGCTGGTTGAAGCAGTAGACCTGCCGGTTTCTTATTATCATGTTTGTTATGATTGCAGACTGCAATGCCTGGATATGAATCCGGACATCCTCTTTCTTCCTCGGCCACCAAAATTGTCTTTGTATTAAACGGAGGGTGTTGGTGATGCCATGGTGTCCTGAATGAAAAGTATCATGACATAGGCTTGTGATCTTTTGCGGCAGTCTAGGAGTGGGGATGACCAAGCGATTGTCCTTGAACAGATATCCGTCCCTTGTCTTGAGTTTCCATCGATTGTGTCTCTTAAACAAGAGGTTTCAGAGGACTGAGTTTGAATTCGAATATCCTCCAGGAGTGTGATTGCTTGGGCAACAAATATTGTGTGGGGAAACATCTTAGGAAAAGTCCGATCTTCAAGGGTTTCGTAATCAGGACATATGGATAAGGCATCGGCTATTATGTTGTGTGTTCCAGGGACATGATGGATTTGAAACTGATATTGAGCAAAAAAGAAGGCCCAACGGGCTTGACGACTGTTTCTACATTCTAGGGATTGCAGAACTTGAAGATTCCGATGGTCTGTGAGGACCTGAACCGGGTGTTTGGCTCCCAGGAGAAGATGACGCCAATCAGTGAAGGCTTAGCGGATGGCTAGCAGTTCCTTTTCCAGGACGGAATAATGAGTTTCACTGGGAGTCAAGGTGCGAGGAACATAGGTGATGGGGTGTTCTAACTTATCATCAAGTTCCTGTTTTAGGACTGCCCCGATGGTGTAGTTGGAGGCATCCGTTTCTACAAGAAAAGGGCGATCAATCTCGGGTTGAGCTAGCATGGGAGCTTGTGACTTCAACCATTGGAAAGCCGTATCTTGGGCTGAGGTCCACTGAAAGGGGGTATCCTTTTTTAGCAATGTAATAATAGGATGTACAATCTCTGAAAAGGCTGGTATACATTTCCGATAGAAGTTAGCAAGCCTCAGGAAGGATTGAATTTGTTTTACAGTAGTTGGAACGGGCCAGGATAGAATGGAATCTACCTTTCAGGGTTCCATTCCAATCCCCTTAGGGCTAAGAACAAATCCGAGATGGTGAACAGTTGATACATGGAAAAGACACTTCTCGGGTTTGGCCAGGAGCTTATGTTCATGTAGACGTTGTAAAACTGCCTTTACGTGTTCTTCATGTTTCAGATGGTCCTTGGAGTATATCAGTATGTCGTCCAGATATACAATGACGAAGAGGAACAGCATGTCAGAAAACACCCCGTACATAAAACGTTGGGGCATTAGCAAGTCCGAAGGGCATAACCATGTATTCAAAATGACCAAAGGGTGTTCTAAAGGCTGTTTTCCATTTGTCACCTTCCTTTATACGAATGAGATGGTAGGCACCCCTGAGATCTAATTTTGTGAATACTACTGCACCTCTCACTGCTTCCAGGATATCCGAGATGAGAGGCAATGGGTAGCGGTCCTTAAGAGTACACTGGTTAAGGCCACGGTAATCTAGACATGGTCTAAGCTCCTTGGTATCTTTCTTGGGAACAAAAAATAATGAAGGGCCCGCCGGGGACTTGGATGGTCGTATGGTGCCATTTTCCAAGTTAGTATCCAGGTATTCCCGGAAGGCCCTCTTTTCAGGTTCTGATAGAATAAACATTCTCCCAAAAGGGATCACTGCTGAAGGTTCAGTATCGATGGCACAATCCTCAGGTCTGTGAGGAGGAAGAGCTTGAACTATGGCAGTCGAAAATACATCTGAGTAAGCCTGATAGGCCCTGGGAATTTGGATGATGTTAGAGACAGTGACTGGACTTTGCTGGATTTCTTGTGAGTTTTCAGAGGACTTTGGTATGGAATCTAGGAACAAGCAGTGGGACATAGTGTTCAGAACCAAGAAACAAGGAGCCTGCTGCCCAATTGATGTAGGGGTTATGCTTCTGTAACCAGGGCATGCCTAGAACCATTGGATAGTGGGTAGATCTTACGATGTCAAATTTGATCCTCTCTCGATGGTGATTTATAGAGAGTAGGATCTCTTTAGTTCGAAGAGTTATGGGTCCTGAAGATAGGGGTCTTCCATCAATTGCCTCTACTGCTTGCATCGTCTCTCGAGTTTCATGTGGAATGTTGTGAGTAGTGACCCAATCATGATCTATGAATATACCCATGGCTCCGCAATCCACTAATGCCAGAATGGGGTAGGATTCTTTCTTGGAAGGTGATAGAAAGGCCTGAAGAATCACGAGCTTATTTGGTCCAGGAGAGTTCAAGGAAGGAATTGATGTGGAGCAGACATCATTCTCCCGAAACTGTGCCCCATCTAGGATCGGGATCTGGCGTTTTCCGAATGCCGTGGAGGAGCAATAGGGCACTCTCTGACAAGATGTTTATCGGAGGCGCAATACATGCAGAGACCAGTGTGAATATGGCGAATCCTTTCTTATGGGGTAATGGGTCCACGGAATGCCCCCGGTTGCATGGGTTCCGGATCTGAGGTCGGAGAAACTGCGGGTTCTGGGCTGGATGGGTGGTCAATGAGAGCCTTTTGGAATGATGATTTCGACTTCTTTTTCTCCGCCTTTCTTTCCTGGATTCGAAAATCAATTTGCAAGGAAAGGTCCAAGAGGGCCTTGAAGGAATTAGGGCGAGCTACCCTGGCTAGCTCGTCCTTTATTTCTCCATTCAAGCCTCTGCGAAAGAGAGTGAAGCTAGCCTCTTGGGACTAATCAGCTTCCTTCATAAGTTGTTTGAAACGGGTGACATAGGTAAGCATATCCTGGGATCCTTGTCAAAAATCAAGTAGACGTTCTTGAGCGCTGTAAACCTGCTCAGGACGATCAAACATGGCCTTTAGGGCTTCCACGAATCCATTGTAATCATCCAGGAGGGCGTCACCCGAATTGACTAGGGGAGTTGCTCAGGTTAATGCGTTGCCAGTGAGGTGTGATATCATAAACCCCACCTTTGCTCTAGGGGTGGAAAAGAAGTAGGGCTTGAAGGCGAAATGCACCAAGCATGAATCAAGGAAGGCACGAAGGGTCTTTGGAGAGCCATCATATTTGTCCACTACTCCTCCCAATAACACACTTTCCTTAGTAGCAGAATCACGAGACAATACCAGCTGCTTTAAGGCAGCGTTCTCAGCCTTAAGGTTTTGAACTTCTGTGGTGAGTTCCCGCATGCCTCGCATGAGGTCTTGAACCGCGGCTTCCATCCCTGTATCTATATAGATTTTTAGGCGTCTCAATCTGTCACAAGTCTCTGCCCTTCTCACCTGTCTTTCCTGTTTGCTTGCGACCTTCTTTGGGGACTTCCTCCACACGGTCCGGGATTTATATAAACCCGAGTGTGGATCTTTGGATTCCAGCATCTTCGTTCAGATTGCCCAGGACGGAACCAGGAAGTAACAAGGTCTGCGTGCAGAGGCACGGAACTGTGGCTCGAGCGCAGGCGAAAATCCAGGAAAGTTCGGTAAGTTTGAGGGATGAAAGGAAAGGAGGAGGAATCAAGGAACCGGGAATAGAGAGATCAGGAAAATAGCCCAGAGCGAACTCTGGCAGCACATGTCCAGCTACGGCGAGCAGTAGCGTTGAGACGCGCAGAGCAGCGGGGGGCGTATCTGTTTTGTAGAACGTAGAGCGTGTAACGCAGAGACTGGTAAGCAGCGTTCCGCATCAAGCGGCCATGTTGAAAGGATTATTGAGTTCAATCCCCTATGTGTCAGGGACCACGAAGTCCAGAAGGGACGCAGACGGCAGTTCATGACAAGAAGAGCCAATGCATGACTGTGCAAATTATGAAGAATTCTATGATGAAATTCCCAGGGTGAAAGAAAATGCCTTGTCAGGAGGAGAGATCATCTTTATTGATGGGTCTTCAAGGATCGACCAAAGTGATGGGCAGAGGTACACAGGTGTTGCTGTGATGAAGCACACAGCAAATGGAGAGTTTCGAGTACTTCTCAGTGTGCGAATACCATCTCATTATTCAGCGCAGGCTGCAGAATTATTGGCGCTGATACTCGCCATTGAGAATCATGCAGACCAGGAAGTAATGATGTACAGTGACTGCGCCTATGTGACGTCAACAGTGCATGCAGGCTTAGCGTGCTGGAAAAGGAGGGGCTACCTCAGAGTGGATGGCACGCAGCCTTATTGAACAGGATGAGCAAGGCACTACAACTCCCAGTGGGCATAGTGCTCGTGAAATGCGCCGCCCACATGAAAGGGACAGATTTCATCTCACGCGGAAATCACCCAGCAGACACGGAGGCCAAACAAATGGCATCCAAAGATGAGATGATCATGGACGTGGAAGTCATCCCTATCAATGAAAGAATGATGGTGGCACGAACTACACCTGAAAGTTATAGCGATTTGGGGTAAACGCAGCTAATGGAACTCCAAGGGGAGGCACCACAGGAAGAGAAAAACCTGTGGAAACGTCGAGGATGTTCTTTAAACCCCTCCGACAGCTTGTGGCGACAAGACAGCACTGGTAAACCAGTAATGCCTGTGGACCTATTAAAAATAGCGCTGGAGCAGTTACATTACCCAGCTCATATGACTAAAGAGAATCTCGCAGCAGACTGGTTCATACCGAATTTAGCGGCGAACGTTGCATTTTTTATGGTGAACTGTTTAATTTGCCAGCAATTTACAGCAGGGCACACATTAAAAATATTAAGAGAAGCCATCCCCAGGCCAAATGGGCCTTTTCAGCACTTGCACGTCGAATACGTCGATGTGATTCAAGTATGTGACGGGTACAGATACTTAATTTTTGTGGTGTGTCCATTCTCTAGGTGGATTGAGGCAGGTCCATGTACACACCCAAACTCTACCTTTGCGCCCACATTTTTAGTGAGGGAAGTTTTCCCCAGATGGGGGGTCTGCAAAGTCATGAGATCAGATAACGGCCCTCATTTTGTCAATACTGTATTCGAGCAGATTAACTTACTGCTTGGTATAAAGCACAAATTGTCATCGCCGTATCATCCACAAGGTAATGGGATCTGTGAGAAGCTGATCGGCTTGTTAAAGGAAAGGATAGCCAAGTTGAAGCTCACTCTAAAGAAGGGATGGTTGCACTGCCTTCCACTGGCATTGTATGCTCTTCGGATCCAACCCGGATCCAACCATCATCTTTCACCACACGAGATAGACACAGAAAGAAGAATGAGAACTCCCCTAACACCCGCAGACAGAGCTAGATGTGATGCCCAGTCAACAGGAGAGGTTTTAGGATCTGAAATGCAAAACTATCTGAACTGCATGACATCTTACCTTACTGTAATTTCAGACCAGCTGCAGCGACGACGAAAAGGGTGCAGTGCAGCACAGAGCACAGAAGTAGACACTACAACAGACCAAGTTCAGGGTTTACGTGTTACACTCTTCTCCCCTGGCGACGCCGTCTTGTTGAGAAACCATACAAGGAAAAGGTGGGACGAGCCAAGGTTCAATGGACCTTTTACAGTAGAGGACTGCACTCCATCCACTGTGAAACTGAACGGCAGGAGAGCATGGATTTTTCTCGGTGATATCAAACCCTACATTGGAGAAGGCCCCCTGCCTGCACCCCAATGAGAGGATCACCGAGCGACGGGGAAGAACCACAGCACGTGCAGACGAGATCCATGATGAAGAAGAAGGACGCATGACCAGCCAGACAAAGACAAATAACTTTTTGCAAGTTGTGGCTTAAATTGGACACCTTCTCTAAGCAAAAAAGGGGATAAGGACATAAAAACAGACACTGTGTGTATCCTAGTTGCAGGGTGAAGAAGAAAATCACATGTGTAAGCCACAACACAGGTCATTAACTATTGAACTTTGGACTAAGGCACGCAAAAAGACTTAATTAAGGAAGGAGAACATGAGAAGTTTTGATCGAGGACACATAAGCTGGAAGAAAAATCTATATCCTGACTCTTTCTGCACAATAACCCTGTTCGGAATCCCTTATGGTGTCACACAGTAGAGACATCACAAAGGATGTGGTCACCTATTTTGACCTAGTGCTAAGATCATACCCATCATTGGTGGGAAGGCTCACCAGTGTCACTGACTTTTTACAAGATCATGAAAACGAAAAGATAATAAGACAACTGCTTACTGTCATTGCCGAGAAATGTATTCTACTCCCTGAGTACAGTGAGAAAGAACCAAATGTCCCAAACACAGGCAGAAATCGATGAACTCATCAATACACTGTTCTTTCTCATTATCGAAGACTGTCCAACCCTCATTGGAAGAACAACTGATACCCTCACATTCCTTCGAGATCCAGCAAATACGGAACATTTGAGCCATCTCTTAAATAAGATAATCATTCTCGTTGCATTCCATGCGACCGGACAGTGCAGACATTGTTTACATCAAGGAAAGAACATATAATCCTGAACCTCAACAATGACAGGACAGATGACTCTGTCACCAGAAGACAGCAGGTTGGCACACAATGTCCTTTTTCGCCTAGTTACTGACTTTCCAGAGCTAGTGGGGAGACAAATCGATGTTGACGTCCTCACTTTCATCAGCGATCCAACGAATGTTGCACAGATGGGAATGCTCCTACATGGAATCATACTTCAAGTGGAACTCTCTAACCATCAGAGGAGCTATCTGAGGAGATTCTAAAAAGCTTTCGCCGAGGGACAGATCAAGGAAGCAGCGTCAAGAGCTTCATTGCATTTGATATTTTCTGTCCTTACTCTTCGTATCTGACCAACATACACCATGTCCTCAGGATTGAAGCAAATCAGGGAACTCACCTAGCTTGAACATGCACAGTAAAAGGGCTCACTGAAGTGTTATATAATCTGTTTTTCCCATAGTCTAACAGAGGAACTGTATCCTGAAATAAGAGACAATCTGTCACCCACAAGAGGGGGAACACCTGTGGAACACCTAACACTCATGAATGCAGTATTCTAAAGACAGTATTGGTTAAGGAAATAATAACATTGGCCCTCATTACGACCCTGGCGGATTTTTTCCGCCATCGACGGACTTTCCGGCCATGGCGCAAAGTCCCTTTACGCATTGGCGGATGGCGGACTTACCGCCCCATTCCGAGGTCGGCGGGGCGGTAAGTCCCCATTGACCCATTTACCCTTCCCCATTCCCATTTCGGCCCCATAGGGCTCAATGGGAGTGGGGAAGGAGTTAATTACGCCACCGTAAAATACGGTGGCGTAATTAACACCAAGGTCCCAGAGCGCCATGGATTTTTCCGCCCGCAAAAAGCGGGCGGAAAAATGACCATGGCGCTCCAGGAACTCGTAGTTGGCGGTAAGGGGTCCGCGCAGCTAACGCTGGCGCAGACCCCTTAGCGCCAGGGTCGTAATGAGGCCCATTGACATTTTGTTGAATGATCGAGATGGGGGCCCAGAACAGCAACCTGGTCCTCCCACAAGAAGAGAGGCACCCCCGCTTCTCTGCAAGAAAATGCTGCCGCCTGACCTACATTGTGTATTTATGTATTATAGTCATCATTATTTTTTGTCATTAATAATCAGAACTGCATTCTTTATTGGTACACAAAGCGTTTCAAATTTGGTGCAACCACCTGATGATGCACGCATGAAACCCACAAAAGCACCCAGACCTTATATAGTCATTCCAGTCCCTAGAAAATCTGATGGTGGAATTAATGAACTTGAAATGAATGTGATTAACCGTGATCCACACACTCTTGTGGTAACAAATGGAAAGAAGAGCCGGAGACAGGGTCGGCAAGGGATGAATGAAGTAACATCACTGACAACTACACGCACGCAAACACTGAATGCACACGAAACAGGCCTCGTGTCAATGACTACAGAACCACAAACACAAACGGCAGAGAAGAAGAGACTGCCCGCCATAAGAAACTCCACAGCAGACTTTGTGAGAAAACAAGAGTTAAGAGGAAAACCAACAGGAATCATCATACCAGAAACTCTTAAGAATACAAAAGCCAACTCGGAGAAACTCTCTACATGGACGCAACGGATAGCAGATTCATTATTTCCGTACATAGCCAAAGCAAGGAAGCTGCAAGAGGAATTGAAGAACAAAACCGCAGAAACTGTATTGCAAAGCATATATGTCCCAATGAAAGGAACAAGCACCAATTCCACAGTACGGCCATACACCAAACCAATGCCAGTATGGGTACGAATGTTCCTAGCCAGAGAAAAGGAACTATACAAAGAACAAGAGAAAGCAGCTAGAATACGATCAACTGAAATGGCGCAGATGAGAAGGACTGCACCATGGACCAGGATACCTGAGAATCCACCAGCAAGAAAGAGCCATAAAGATGCATTCAGAGATGTAGTTATAGCAAACTACATGAAAACCTTAAGGATCAAGAGAAGTATGCATGGAGATGACAGTGAATTTAATGATTACCTTGACAGCACAGCACATCTGGGAAACAACATTTGGTAACAACACGAAACAAGTTGGAAGACGAAGTTCAGAAGGAGAATGCTTTGTCTGTACTCTTCTACCATACTGCATGGGAAAATCCAAGATCTTCGTGGCTGTAGAAATTGATGTCCAGACAGCACACTGTATGTCACATGTAGCAATGTGCAAGACCAGAGGCCAGTTCATGGGTAGCGATGCCTCTCTGAAATGGGCAACTGAAGCAACTGATCCAAATGAAGACGATTATGTCCCGGACATAAAGACAAGAAACAATGGAAAGACGAAACACATTGGGCCTCATTACGACCCAGGCAGAA
Source organism: Ambystoma mexicanum (assembly GCF_040938575.1). Lineage (NCBI taxonomy): Eukaryota > Metazoa > Chordata > Amphibia > Caudata > Ambystomatidae > Ambystoma > Ambystoma mexicanum. The sequence continues at coordinate 1,142,302,538 of NC_090935.1, read as the reverse complement.
AGGGGTTAACGGCGCCGTAAAAGGTTGTGGCGCAGTTAACCCCTTACCGCCTAATTACGAGGTCCCTTTGCGGGTCCCTACCTTAACGGCTGGTTTTTACCAGCCGTTAAGGATTGGACCCGCAAAGGGACCTTGGAGGTAATTACGGTACCGCAATTTGCGGTACCATAATTACCGCCTTCCCCATTCCCATTGAGCCCTATGGGGGCAAAAATGGGAATGGGGAAGGGCCAATGGTGAACGGGGAATTACCGCCCCGCCAACCTTGGAATGGGGCGGTAATTCCGCCATCCACCATGGCGCAATCGTTAAAATACCGGCGTCAACCATGGCGCTAATAGCGTCATGGTTAATGCCTGGGTCATAATGACCCCCATAGGGCCTCATTACGACCCGGGCGGTAAGTGCAAAACCGCTCCGCACGATTAGGACACGCCAACCCGCTATTACCGGCACCGTAATTAACGGTGCCGCTAAAAGCGACATGAGCGCGGGCACGCGACCCATCATGGCGGCAATACCGGCATGGCGCAAACAGGGGAACATCACAAGTCAGGCGGACATGCAAATAACGCCCTAGTGAAGGCTGAAAAGTACCTTACCGGCATGGTGCAAATACCGGCATCGCGGACCACCCGTAAACGGCCATGTGCAGTGTTCCCAACTGCCACAGGTGCACACAATCAGCACAGGTGGAGGCAATACAGACTGGGCCAGCACAAAAGGAGCACACCCCACCCCTTCCCACACCCAGTCACACACCAAAATGGATCCAATACTACTAGCAATACTGGGGCTGGAGGACATGATTGCACTGGAACTGCTGCAACAACAACAACTACAACAACAGGCAGCACAGAGGAGACGCAGGAGGAGAAGGAGGGTGAGGCAGGCCCAGCATGCCCCACCTGTGCAGCCAGTGGCACCACGCAGGCAGCCCCCGTTCCCTCGCATCAGAGTCAGTCCATTCAACCTAACCCCTGAGCAGATCCACACCCTGTACCGTCTGGACCGGGACACTATCACCACCATTGTCGACATGATACATGACGACATTGTCAGCCTGATTGAAACACACACCGCCATCCCACCCCTACTAAAGGTAGTGTCTGTGCTCCACTTCCTGGCCACATGCACCTACCAGCACACAGTGGGGCACATGCATGGCATATCTCAACCATTATTCTCACGTACGCTGAACCAAGTGCTTGATGCCCTCAAGAAGCACACAGGCGACCACATTTACTTACCACGGACTGGCCAGGAGATTTCAAACACCAAAGTTGGTTTCCATTCACTGGCCCGCGTCTCTGGTTGCATTGGCGCCACCGACTGCACCCATGTGGAATTGGTGGTCCCACATGCCATGGAGGTAGCGTACCGCAACCGTAAACTATACCACTCCATCAACGTGCAAATGGTATGTGACTCAAACAAGATAATCACACATTGTTGTGCCCGATACCCCGGATCAACCCATGATTCAATGGTCCTGCGGAACTCCACAATACCACGCTACATGGAGTGACATGCAGGGCACAGATCCTGGCTTCTTGGTGAGTTGCCTGTAAGGCTTATGGAAATGCGATGTGGGTAGGGGATTTGGGGTGAGATGCATACTTCACCTGGCTGCGAGTGCCGAAGAGAATGGACCATGCTCATACCCCAAAGCAGCCCAGACTGGACCTGACACCTGACCACATAATGCAAGATGTAAGCAGCCCTACCATGAGAATGATGCAGTGTCACAACCATTCCATAGCCATCTACATGTGCACTGTACCAAATCAGACCGTATCCCCCCAACACAATGCTGCTACAAGCAATTACAATAGCCAATACACAGCACCAAATACCATCAACTGAAAGGACAGTCCCCCATTACTGCATACTAAGGAGTCACATGAGGGCCAAATACATTAATAAACCACTACACTGACACAGAGGTCCAACTGAATTGCATGTCACCATTTGTTGTGCATAGTGAGATCATCATGAGGCTGACATCAATGGTGCCAGGAAGAAAGCATACAAATTACTGGACATCAGCCAGATCATGGAAACAACCGCCGTGGAATAACACAGTGCATGAGCACTCACAAGGAACTGGACCCCCCTGCGCCCACTAGTTGATGGCACGCACACCAGTCCATAAGAGGAATACACACATAGCAGTCACATCGTGTGTCTCTATTCATGCATGGGAATGTGGTTGCAATCAGGTAATGAATGCATGCTATGGTGTCATTGGTTGAGGTCCCATATGATGTGATGACTTACACATATATATTGTTGCCCACATGCAGGTGATGCAGGCTATCCCTTGAAGAGGTGGCTCCTTACCCCAGTCCGGAACCCACAGAACAGGCACGAGGAGGACTACAATCGTGCACATACACGCACCTGTGTGGTGATTGAGCAGACATTTGGCCTCTTGAAGGCACAGTTTCGCTGCCTCAGCAGGTCTGGTGGGGCACTCCTGTACCGGCATGAGAAGGTGGCCAAGATTGTCATGGCATGTGTCATGCTACAATATGTGCATCAGACGGAATGTGCCCCTGCCCCCTGATGCTGAACTGCAACCACCTGACGATGAGGGTGGAGATGGGGCAGCACCTCAGGGAGGCAGCGATGCACAGGAGGGTCGTGACATGCGTCATACTCTGATCAACCAATGTTTCTAGCACACATGGACGGGGAGTGTGACATGGAGGTGGCATTCAGGGCACTGGGTGTGTCAGGGACATGGACACTGTAGACTGTTCACCAATAAAACACACGTACGCAATAAGCAATGACCACACAGGTGAATCATGAGTTACCAAAATGTGTATTAAAGAATTATGGAAAAGTGAACAAGCCCTCCACCCCACACACCCTCTCCCCCCTCTCCCCTCAACTCCCAAGCACACACCCTCTCCCTCCTCCCCCTCAACTCCCACGCACACACCCTCTCCCCTCTCCCCCCTGAACTCCCCCAAACAACCTCTCCCCCCTTCCCCCTCAGCTCCCCCAAACAACCTCTCCCCCCTCCACCCTTGACTTCCCAGTGTGCAGTAGCGCACACCAGTGGTTCACATGGAACCAGCATGCATGGCTGTGCCTACCGCCCTCCCCCTCTTCCAGCACCAGGTGCCCCCCTGTCCAATCTGCGCAGGTTCCTGTTAGACCGACGCACAGGGCTGGTCCTAGTAGAGCTGGCAGATGATGATGGCTCAGATTGTCCTGGGAACTGCGGTGGATGCATGTCCCGCATTGTTGCCACCATTTGCGAGAGGACGTGGCGCACTGCTGCAAGTTCCGCACATATGTCCTTGGAGGTGGACTCAATGGCACTCTTTATCGATGCAGCACTGTCCCTGATGTCATCCCGTGCACGGTTACATTCAGTAATATGCTGCGTCAGCAGCCCTGTGAGTTCCTCCTGGCGCCTCTGTATAGCCAGGATCCCCTCTTGGGTGGTTGTCACTGTGGCGGAAGTGTGAGGCGTTTCAACCATGATCTGGTCATCAGGCAGAATTGGTGTGGGGCTGAAATTTGCTGGCCATGAATCTGCAGGTGACAGCCCGTGCATGCTGCCGTCCACCACGCTGCATGGGGATAGGTGTGGTGAGTGGAGGGGGCCTGCTGTGGCGGGTGTTGGCCCATGCAGCTGTACGTCGCCCTTGTCGTCAGATATGGCTGCTGTGGCAGCCGTCTCACCGACTGTGCCGCTGCCAGCCGATGGTGTGCCCTCTGCCAATGCCTCCTGTGTGGTGGTGGCTGGCGTGGGTGTTGTTTTCGGGGCCGTGGTGCACATTGGTGTTGTGGCCTCTGTGTTTCTCTTGTCCTTCAGAGGTGGTCTAGGTTGGCCTCTGCCCCTTGAGGTTGAGGGGCGGTGTTCACCCTCCTCGGCCCTGGTCTTCTTCCGTGGTGTGGCACTGGTGTCCTCATCATCGCTGTCAGAATGTGTGCCTGTGGGGAACCAAAGGAGGGAGAGGGTTAGTGATGGGTCTACGGGCATCGGGCATGCATTGGGGTGGCTGCATTGATATGGAATGGTAGAAGAGTCACATTGGGGGGAGTGACATACAGGTTGCCTCACTCTTGGGTGGGTGATGCATGGAGACATTTGGGTTGCAACACAAATGCGGTGCATCCTGCACGTGGACAAGGTGATGCTCTGCACTGCCTGTAGGCAGTCTTGTGCTTATGTGTCTGGTGGACCCTGCTATACATCATTGCACTGTCAGTTCAGGTGGACATCATCGTGGTGGTATTGGCATTGTTTGATTAGAGACACCTACCTGCATCGGCTGATGACGGCACTCCTCCATGTCCCCGACTCCCTCTATTGCCTCGGTGCCTATGGTGGTAGCACACATCTCCTCCCATGGTTGGAGTTTTATGGGCGACTCCACACCTCCACCTGTCGCCATCCCAAGGTTTCGGTTGGCAAAGAGTATACTTTGCACACTTAGACGAAGGTCATCCCAGCGCTTACGGCATTGTTTGGGTGTGCGGGGTATGGTGCCGACGGCACTGACTCTCTGGGCGACCAATGCCCAAATCTGCTTTTTACGCTGCAGTGCTGGATGGGACATGTCATTTGCAAACACCACATCTGCATGCTCCTGCAGTGTCTCTGCTAACATGGTGAGCTCCACTCTGGAGAAGCGCTCCTGGCGCAGCCGATCTCCCATTTTTTTAACAGCTTTTGGCATCTTAAATTGAAACAGGTAGTGGTAGAGGTGTGTGGGAGTTCTGGGGGTCAGATGGCTCCTGGTTGTGGTGGATGGCAATGGATTGTGTTTTTAAAGATGGCCGCCGTGCTCTTTCCCGTTCCTGTGCGATGACGCTACTTCTGGTTACGCGTATTTACGGTCACCGCTAATTAATAGCGGTTACCGCTATTTGAGGTGATCGCTATTAGAGGTGACCGATGATGCCGATGGCTAGGATGCCGGAGGTGCTATTTCCACTACAGACGATGGCGGAAAGGGGGATTTTTCGGCCTTTTGCGGCATGGCGGTGAGTTCATTACCGGCATGGCGCAAAGCTTGTGCCCGCGAACTCGTGATGGCCCGCTTTTAGCGGTCTATTGCTAGCACGGACACGGAAATTGCGCCATGCCGGTAATGACCGGTACTTACCGCCCGGGTCGTAATGAGGCCCATTGTGATAAGATATGAGAAGCCTGGAGTTAAAGGAGCAGAGATTACAAGAGAAGCAAATCAGAAGCTAAATGTCCAAGGAAAAACTCTGGAAGAAGCTCAGAGATGGAAGAATCGAGGCCAAATTCAAATTTGGGGAACAGTGCTTTCACCAGACGGATGTGAAAAAAGAGTAGTGATATGCCGAGCATGGATGGTTTTCGGTCACTACGAGCCAACCATCAACATAGTGTGAAACGGATGCAAGCCATTATAGCCAAGACTTGCAAAACTACTCACATGGGTCGAAGACAGAGGAGGACCCTTGCAGATAGTGCCACTAGAAAGCCCAAAGTTCTGTTTCAGAAATAACTGCACAAGGAAGATGGGAGAGAATCAGAACTGTGGACGAGTTTTTGACGCTCCAGGAATGGTACATGGAACTGCAGTGATTGTGGACCATTATTGGGTGGATCCAAAGCATATATTAGACTGGCAAGAGACTGGGGCGGCATATGCACAATAGTGAACATCCACGTTCCAGCATTGGTGATCCCCGAAAAGTGACCTGAATATTGACAGTTTCCCGAAAGCAGATGCTCACCTGAGGAAGAAGAGATCTGTGGAACTGACAACTCAAATGAAAAGAGAGAATTACTTCTCTGCCAAATCAGAAGAAGCCTTTCATGCAATCCCATACGAACACAGGCTGTTTAGCCTCACCTCATCAGTGTTCGCAACGATTTTCATGCCAAAATTTCAGGTTGGAGCAAATACTAAATGGTTGCAGATAACCAGATGGGAGTTACTGCAGACCAACAACACGACCATATTAGGATTTAATGTGATTAAAGAAGAATTTAGAGCCATCCGACTGATGACTCTCCAGAACAGATACATGCTTGACATGATCACAGCTATGGATGGAGGAGTTTGTGCAAAAATAGGAGAATCATGTTGCCCGTTCATACCATCATACGATGAGGAGAATGGATCCTTAACTGAAGCCATAGGTATGCTGACAACATTACAGAACCAAATGATTGATGAAACCGACGAAGTTGATGATGACAGCTGGTTTGGATCATGCTTCTCATGGGTCCCACAATGGATGGCAGACATATTCAAGTTTCTAGGAGTCCTGCTAGTGATGATATTACTAGGATTTTGTGTTATCAAGATAATAATCTCGCAATGCCAGAAAACTGTGAAGAAAGCTATAGGGATGAAGATCATGATTGATGTCGAGCCAGGATGGAAGCCCAAAGACCTGGCTGATGAAGAAATAAGAGACTTTGTGAAGGCCAGCAGGCACGCACCAGAAGGTACAGCATTTCTCTATCCCAAGAAGCACAGAAACTATGTGGGAAGATGGATTTACTGCAGCCCGAATGGACAATGTCAACTGATGACCTGGAACAAGGACGAACAAGTAAGAAACGCAGGAAGCCTGAAGGGAGTTATAAAGATATGGGCTCTGATTCATGGATTATTTGCACCGATAAAAACTGGATTTGTGCGCCATTCTGCCCACAAATCCCCATTTGTTAAACAGAATGGCAATCAAATACCGTTTTCTTTCGGTGCAAATAATCCATGAATCAGGGCCATGGACTCCAAAGAGACACTTCTTCAGGCCATCATGTGTAGATCCAGAAGATGAAGAAGGAATGAACCCAAGAGAAGAAGTGAAGAAGAATACAGAAGAACAGAACAATATGGATCTAGAGAAGGAAGTGAAAGTGGTCGATAGATCGCCCAGAGGGGGGAGTGTAGAGGAGGTCCCAAATAAAGCCTCCACTCCAATCGTCCATTTTGAAGTACCAGGAACATTCACACCGAGACATTTGACATATGATGAGCAAATAAACCAGCAGAGAGCCGCAGTAGGGCTTTGCCCAGTACCCATTAGAAGAACAGCACCTATTGACGTACCCATACCAAAAACACCATGGACAGTAAGATATCCATTAAGAAAACCCTACCAGAAAATGAGACGAAATGAAGATTGCTTAAGTACTGTCCCGGAAGAAACTAAAAAGGCCTTAATGAAAGACGAATGGTGACGTCACAAGGGCCCGGACTGACTTGCAGATAGAAGTAATGACAACCATAGAATGATGCAGAGAGACGAAACGTTATGAATAAGGATATCGTGAACATAGAATGAAGGGACGATGTCAAAATGCAAGAAGCTTAGGCTGTAAGCAGGATGAAGATATCCAACCCACTAACGCCTGTACATATGCTTGAAACGCAAGAAGCTAAGAAACCAGTGCGGCTTGCTATGCTTAGTAGAAGAATAGAGCGGCAAGCGCCATGTTTACATAATGTATCTCAAAACAAAGCACAGTCTTATAAGTGCAAGTCCACTTTGCATTAAAAGCAGAATCAACTTAGGTTAGTAGAGGTCAAGCATGACAAGCTTCATATTCTAGCAAAACGAGGATAAACAACTGAATTGAAACTCAGCAGATGCAACTCATGCCAAAGGATCCAAGGTCATACCAATAGAAGAAGTGAACAGTAGCTACATCTAATTGAAACTTAAGAACAGAATATCCTGCCTCTGAAAGGTCAAGATAAGGAGGCGTAGGCAGGTGGCAAGCCAAATAAGAAATAAATGCACAAATCGAGAGAAACTAGTCAAATTCACGATGGCAGCATCAAATGACCATCCGAGCGAGGAGAAGCATAAATTCACACCATCCGCCCAGGAGAAGAAAGCAGAACTTTCTCAGTCAGAAGATGCAGTTTCGAGGCTAACCACAGTAACATAATTGACACATTGTTGTTGAAGTGATGGTTGATTGTAATCTTATTTGCAGGAAGGCCGGGTAGCTGAGGGGGCACCCTGCACTCGGCTCTCCATTCTGCGTGCTGCTAACAAAGTGGAAATTTATGCATGGGGTTGGTGCCAACCCAGTCACAATGGACCAGATAATCTAGGGTCCTGTAGTTAGTAGAACCAATGGGACGTCGTTCTTTTAGTGATGTCTACAGTAGTAATTTTTGAAGGAAGGGCTTAGACGCCCACCTGACAGTGTTTACCCAATCCCCTTACTCCTTTACCATATAACGATATATTAAAGTGACCTTTTCCGAACCAATAGAAATACTTATTAACTTTGGAGTGTTACACGTCAGCTATGATGAGTTTTTAGTATAAATGATGCTGTTTTTATGAAATTCGTTGGAGTTGAAGTGAGATGGACGATCGCATCACTGCTGATTTCCATGACTCCCCATTTTTTGTACTTGTCATTAAACGGACTCCCTTTGCCAAACCATTGAGTTGTCCTTATTGAGTGGTGTTGGAGTAATACATCTGAACCCCCATCCATCTTAAAAGTGCAGCAAACTCGTCTTAAAGCACTTTGGAGCAAACCCCGACTCTATGGGCCCAGCCGGAAGACTCCCCGGTACAGATGCATCGTTATAGTGCGTGAGTTGGTGAGGGGAAGTTTAACTGTCATTGATTCACATGAATTGGTAGGGTATTGTGAGGCAATTCTAAGTCCCATGGTAGATTTGGCGATAAAGGCAATTCTGCCTCCTCTAGAAGATTCTCTATCTGATCTAAGGATAGTGTAGTTGTCTGGAGTTGCCATAAGGAGAGAAGGGCCTGCTGCTGTGTTTAGCCAGGTCGCTGTAATTGCTAAGAAGTCCAGTTTTTTTTAATCTAAGATCAAGTCAGCAATTTCTACTGCAGAGATCTGGCATTGATCAGTGTACCACGGATGGATGTAGGGCTGTTACTTTGGGTAAAAATGTCAGGTGTGGTGGTTAACGGTCTATCTTTCTTAAGAACTTAGTGAATTTTAGGTAAGGCTTTTTTCAAGTTCTGTGGTTGGCTATTAGTGGGCGGAGGGACATAGTGTTTTGTATACGATTTGCATAGTCTAATGCCAAACCTGATGTTTCTTGCTGCTCTAAGGCATGTGAGATTATGAGTCAGTATGAGGGAAGACAGTCTGGGATGTTAGCAAGGTGTCAGGATTACTAGGAGTTTTATCTAGTGAGTTGCCAACTAGATAGTTGTGGTTGTTAAGGACATTAACTTTTGGCGGCGATAGGAAGGCTCTGATAAGTAGGGTATCGGTCAGCGGCCTCAGCGGGGGCAGGAATAAGGTAGGCTTAATCCAAACTGGGAGAATCAGAGGTGGAAGCAACTTGGGGGCTTAATGCAGCATTTGTTATTGAGGTGCTTGGACATGTTGCTAGGAGCTGTGGAAGTTTGGATTGGCGTCCTAACGCCTATGATCTGGGACGTGGGTAGGCCAATGATAACGCTTGGAAGGGAGACAGTAGCATAAAGGCTAATCAAAAGTAAAGCAATAAGGATGATGGTAGTGGCATGCATGGTTACAAAAATCAGGGTGAGCAAATGCAGGCTTCCGACATTGGTTGCGCTGGGCTTCCCTGGATTTGTACAACAGTTTGCGAGGTACTGGAGCGTATATATAAGGTAGTTGGTATAAGATACAGCTATTAGTTGCAGGATCCTATAACGGGCCCCCCATAATAGCTAAGGTGGTAGTGAGCGGTTATAGGTGAAAGTTTTGAATGCATAGGATCGAATGCCAAAAGAGTTGAATCAAAAGGACCTAAAACCAAAGGGTCGAATTTACTTTATTTTATTTTGTTTAATTTTTTTTTTTTGGGGGGGTACCCCGCAAACCCACCTTTTTTGGGGTAAAATCACTTTTTTTTCAAAAACGGAAACCCAAAAAAATATATATTTAAAAAAAAAATCAACCCTTTCGTTTTAGGTCAAATTGAGTCGACCCTTTGGCATTCGATCCTTTTGTATTAGGTACTTTAACTGGACACAGCAGTGAGCATAAGAGATCAGTACATAATCAGATGTTGTAGTACATACAAAGGAGTTAATGCATTAATGTCAAAGAATAAGTATGCCTAACAGTCAATATGCAAGTCACTACAAAAATTGTTATAACACACTAACTAAAGCAATCATTTGTTTTGGTTACAGCGGTAAGTTGGCTAACTAGTCACTTGAGAAGATACTATGCATGTTAGACAATACGGTTTTGTTTAGGAGGGCTGCCGTGACTGGGGGCGGGGGTTGGCAGGCTACGTACAAATATTCATGCAGAAGATTAGAAGTATAGCTAGGCTGTTGGACCGTGTTTATAGGCGACTGATCACTATGCATCCGGCAGTGCTAAAGGAGGAGGAGTGGAACGTGTACCTTGCTCGAAATACAAAGTGCGCGGGTATCACAAGTTCTTGGTGATGATATCGGGGGTAGTGGTCAGTTTGTGGGACAAAGTTCAAACGCGGGCAGCGAATATGAGGGACTGTGGACTGAAGATAGGGCCCGGTGGGCTGGGGGCGCGTACCTGAAAGGCTGATAGGTGCGAGCGACCGATGTAAGTTCAGACGGTCGTATGTTGTCATGAGAGTAGCATTCTCAGTATTTGGAAGTGCCTCCCATGGCGAACAGGTGGCAAACAGGGCCTTTGGCTGCCGGCCTTGGGCGGAAGGGCCAGCATCCGCCTGCCGGTAACACCTATTGGCTTAAGAGCCTAGTGACGCACAGGGTTGCTTAGCAACGCCTGTAAACAACAACACTCAGGCATACAGTGGCCCTTTTCGGTCAGCTGTGACTCGAGCACCGCGTAGATAATGGTGATTCAAAGCTTCTCAAAACTCGCTGCAAGGTGAGGGGCGGGCAGATGATGAAGCAATTGTGCGCTACTTGCATTAGATTGTTTCCGGTTGCAGGATAGATAATGCGGAGCTCGAGCCCCGTGATTCCTAGTAGCTGGAGGTCGGGGGAGCCATAGGGGATCCTTCTCTCATCTCCGGATGGCAGCTATGAGCGGATGAGTAGGGCTCCTGCCCCGATGTTGGACTGAGCCACCAAATTACTTCAGGCAGATATCAGCTCGATCAGTTTTGCACGTGCGTTTTTGTGGAAAATTGGCCATACATGTCCCCAAGACCTGGCCCCCCTAGGTACATGTTAGGCATAGAGGGAAAACTCTGGTCTCCACAGCAAATCTGTAGGCGAGAGGCCATATCCTCTCTTCTTCCAGAGCTCCTGTTCTTTTATACAGGATTTCCCTTATCTCTATTATCTGAAGCACCAGTACTGCGGTGTATGGGGCTGGCAAATGTACCTGCTGGGATACGATTTCCATTTTCTGGGAATCTGTAAATGGTAAATAAGCTGTTTCCTTCACCGCCTTATCTGCGTCATCATTCCAGAGAGCTATTGGATTAGTGTACGCAGTGTATTTAACTAACCCTATCTCTGCTGACAAAGTTAGCGTTCAATTAATCGGGATAGCAGTGCAGCATGCTAGACAGGGGTTCCGTCAGACCTTCTAAACCCTCTTCTTTGCCACCTTGATAACCCAGAATGTACAGTGCAGTTGACGTTCGCTGTGTCAGAATAAATATGGACTGTCTTCCCCTTGCTCATTCCTAGCCCCTCTATAAGTGCTACTAGATCTGCCACTTGCCTGGAGTAATACCAAGCAAACCGTCTATTCAATCTGACCCGGTATTCCCCGTCCACCAGGCCCACAACAGCTGCACCTGTATGCCTCTCACCAGTGTCCTCATCTATGGTTGAAGACCCATCAACAAACAGTACCTCACCTCCCTCCAAGGCATCCTCTTTGACATTCGTCCTCTCTTTCGCTTCATAAGTGGTACAATCATGCACAATATCATCAGGCTGCACTGGCTCGGCCACAAATGTTGCAGGGTTGACTAGGTGACACTGCATGGGATGTATTGATGCATTTGATAGAATTACCTCGTACCCTGAAACCCTTTGGGTTATCAAATTCGACTTGGATTTTTCTAGAATCGCGAAGAGTGCATGCTCCATGTACAGTCTCCCCTGGGCAACCCATAGTAATGGTTGAAGACATTTGAATCGCAAAAGCTGCTGCTACTAAAGCTTGCTTGCAGAAAAACTGTTACTGCATCACTGAGTCTAGGAGTCAGCTGTACACTAAAGGTTTGTAGCCTAGCGATGTTTGCTGGGTCAGGACCACTGTCATCACTTGCCTGCTTGAATTAGAAAACAAATAAAATGGGTTCTTGTAATTCAGGGTTGCCGAGACCAGAGCATTACAGATCACCATCTTGAATTCCCAAAAGCAAGTCCCCATTTTCTCAGACCACTCTATCAGACCTTACAACTTCTGTGCTTCCTTAAGCCCCTGCAGTAAAGGCCTCACGTAACTAGAATCAGTTTGTACCTCTTCTCCACGAGCAGGGTGTGGAGTGTTGTTGAATCTCCTTGACAATACTCCTCTGAAGTACTGCAAACTAATAGATCGTCCACATACTGAATTACGGTACTGGACACATGTACATTCCCCAGATCCTTTTGAACCACTCTGTTAAAAACACTCAGAGATTCACAGTACCTCTGGGGCAACCTTGTGTGCTCGAATCTCTGACCACTATACATAAACGCTGTGAGGTTCTGAGAATCGGGGACTGAGAAAAATGCATTTTTTAAATCAATCGCCATAAAGTGGCTGACCCATTACGGATGTTACAGAGAATGGTGGAAGGATTCGGTACCACTGGGAATTTTGCCTCAACAATATTATTGATGGGGCGCAAATCCTGTACCATCCTCCTGCTGGACCCCTTCACTTTCTTCACAGGGTAGATGGCCGTATTGCATGGGGACACAGTGTTACGCTCACCTGGTTCCCACGGGGACGTCGATCTGGACCGGCCTGGTGCCACGTTGAGCCGAAATGACTGACTGGACCCCCCCCACTTACTTCGTTTGTCGGCTCGTATGAATATCTTTCTGATGGTTTAGAAAGGTGGGCTCTCCATCCTGCATCGAGCGCAGGGGCGCGTAGACGACCAATTACTTCACTGGCGTGGAGGAATTGGTGAGTTCCAGTATTGACTCTAGGATCCAATAGTTTGTAAGAGTTCAAATGTCTGATCTTCACTCTTTCCGATTCCTTGTAGGTTGCCGACTTAACCACCACGAAGAGTCCAAAGGGCAGTTGGTGAGAGTCAGGTAAGGCTGTGGTTTTCCCCTTAGGGGCTGGGGTACGGCGATGATGCAGAGTTAACTGCGCTGACCCGATATGAGGTGAGTACCCCCTGCGGTAAATCAGGTAAGTCTTTGGGGGGTTGCTTGTAATGTCCAGTGGTTTCCCCTTAGGGGCCGGGGTGCGGTGGTGATGCAGAGTTAACTGCGCCGACCCGAGATGAGGTGAGTACCCCCCATGGTAATCCGGTAAGTCTTTGGGGGTAGTTTGTATTGCCCTTTTGCATTCCCGTGCTCACCTGGCTTTTCTTGTCCCCTTAGATATCGGAGAGCGGTGTGGAAATGCAGAGTCTGCGATGGAGTGAGGAAAAGCTGCACTGGATGGTGAGTGCAGCACGGCGCTGCGAGGTGCGTGACGATGCGCGTGCGATGACTCCTTCTTCAAGAACGACGGCGCGATGGATCAAGAATTCAGGTAAGGTTTCAAGTTTGAACCTCTTCTCCTTCTTTCTTTTCGTTTCCAGGTGGTCCAGGACTGAAGCGGGCGTGGGTGAAGACTGGAAGATGCTGGAGGCACGGTGAGCGTTACGCTGCTGAATGCAGAATAACGCGAAGCACGTGTGGCTGTCCGGGCGTGGTTTAAATAGCCTAGGAAGAAGTCCGAGGTAAGTATTCTTCCACAGCCCCCACCCGAGAAAAAAGTAGTCCCTTAGGTAAAATAGTCCCCCCTAAGCCCCATTTGGCTTGTGGCTTCGTGCAGCATGGTCTGCACCATGGTCTGCATTAGGTAAGTTTTCTGTAATGAGCCTGACGCCCATGGCGCCAGGACTGACTTTATCCTTATGAGCCTGGCGCCATAGGCGCCAGGACTGCACCCAAACAGCCCCTAACTGGGGTTTTTGGGCATGCTTCAAATGGCATGATGCCTGCTTCCGGGGTTGCTGGGCCTGGTCTGGCTTCGCAGGGGCAGGCATCATGACACACAGATGGTTTTATTATGTCTTGCTTCAACAACGCCATAATGGTCCCATAAATACCTTCTTCCACCTCTCTAGACATGCAGTACTGCTTAAACCGTGGTAATATCACACCAGGTTTCAATTTTATCCATACTGCTCCAACACTCTTTAGCAGCCGCACATTATGAGGATTGCTCATCCTTAAATGGTCCGACACCTTTCCCAAATTCTCCTTCCAATGTGTCAATGGGCCTCATTACGACCCTGGCGGAAAGTGACTGACCGGACCGCAACAGCGTAAATAGCGTTTCCGCCATTGCACGAAGGAGCAAAGTGCGGCCAATCACGACCCATCGGGCACGAGCATTACGCCATGGCGGAATCCGAAAGGCTGCGATGGCGGAAATGACCCCAAAACGGCCCTTACCGCCGCCGTACGCTGCACCAGGTGCAATACCGCCACCCATCGTAGCGGTCACCGTAATGAGCGGTCACCGTAACGAGCGTGCACCGCAAATTACGGCCACCGTAAATATACGGAAACGGAAGTAAAAGCATGTGGCCGGAACGGGAAACAGCACGCCGCACAACTATAAAATCCGAATCCCAACACAACCATAAAAAATCCGACCCTGACACACATCCCAACCCGTTAGCAACCCCAGTTAAAAAAATAAATATGGGAAAGGTAGCCAAGAAAGCGTGTGACCGCAAGCGGCAGGTACACTTCTCCCGAGAGGAACTGACCGTGCTCACCGAGACCCTCCAGGAAAATTCCGCCGTCGTCTTCTCCAGTCAAATGACCAGGACGGCCCTTGCCAACAAGAAGGCCATATGGGCCCTGGTGGCACAGCGCGTAAGTGCGGTGGGGACAACACCCCGCACGCCACAGCAATGTCGCAAGCGGTGGGACGACCTGCGGATCCGCGTACGCAGCATACTTTCTGCGAACAGGAACATCGCCACAGCTACCGGGGGGGGTTCAGAGTCGCCCATCAAGTTGACCCCCTGGGAGGAAATCTGCGCCTCCACCATAGGAATGGAGAGCATAGAGGGAGTCGGAGGGATGGAGAAAGGAGTGCCGACATCCGGAGAATCAGGTAGGTTGGCCAAGAGAAACAATGCGAAATCCACAAACCACGAACATGTGCAGTACCATGTGACCCCATAGTGCAATACATACTTTGCCCTGACAGCGCCCTCTAAAAGTCAGAATGAACAAACAAATCAATCAAGAAGCCATAAACAACCCCTACATGTGCAGCATGCACCCCCTAACTGCAGGCAGCCAAATGAATGCATCCTCAATCCACACGAAAATGAGACCACCTCCAAGGCCCAGTCCCAAATCAGCCTCATGTACCACCCCAATGCATTTGATACGTTGCCATTCCAAATCCGACAGACCCATAACTAACGCTCGCCCCTCTTTACTCCACCACAGGGTCCGATACCAACGACGAGCTGCAGGACACCCCTACCAGCACGCCTGCAAAGAGGGCCAGGACCAACGTCCCAAGAGCCTCCACCTCAGGTGCAAGGATCAAGACACGGCAGCAGCAGGAATCAAGTGGCAGCACACTGGAGGGGACTGCAACAGGCACCCCAGCAGCCAGCAAGTCCACAACCCCAGCACCACAGGTCCCCCCAAAGAACGTATCTGATGGCACTGCCTCTGGTGGTAGCAGCACCATAGGTGACACAGCTGTCATGCCAGCATGCTCCGACACGGAAAACAGTGCTGGCGACGTAGGTACCATCCATGACCTTTCCCAATCCCCCTGCATGTTCCATCCCCTACACCATGACGAAACCACGCAGGGGCACCCTGAAGACGACGACTGGCCAACCCCCACAAGTCCTGTGCCAAGGCAACATGTGTTGAGCAGCCCCCCTGTCACACCACCGCAAATGTCCATGGCCCAGCAGAGGCAACAGTCCCTCGACCTGCTGATCGAGCAACAGCAGGAAGCGTCCACGCTACTCAAGGACCATGCAAATGAATGCGGGGGTTCCAGGGCAGCCATGGAAACATCCACCGAGACACTCAGGGCACAAATAGAGAAAAGTAGTGAGAGCCTCAGGGGAGAAATGGAGAGAAGCACCGAGAGCCTGAGAGCACAAATGGAGAAAAGCACCGAGAGCCTGAGGGGGGAACTGCATGCGACGTCCAAAGACGTCTGTGCTGAACTTGCTGCTGTGCGCCGTGTGCTCTCGGAGCTCTCACAAACCCTCAGAGACATGCATGGACGCGAGCAGGCAGAGACATCATCCGTGGCAAGTTCCGTCCAGGGCAGCCCCCAACGCAGATCTGGCAGGAACCTGCGCTCCACGGGCAGGGGTGCCCCTGATACCCGTAGAGGGGGCTTGCAATAGCGTCTACCCACGGACAGCATGCATATTTGGACACTGGTGTTGGGGGGGGAGGTAGTAGGGTGGAGGGGGTGTGTTGGGCTTCACTGGGTGGCGGGTCCATAGGGTGTATAAATCAAATCACATTAACAATACAGCACCTCATTATCATCCAATGACATGTGTGGACATTGATATTTGCGTACGAGGCCTTCATAGGCGTACAGTCCACAATGTGCCTGTACTACACACACACAGTGCCACAGGTCCCCTTTCCGTGTAATAGGCACCATGCGTGGTTGCTAGAAGCATGCATCTATGATGCTCTGTCGGATTGCACGTGCATCCTGTGCCTCATGGACTCCTTGAGGTGCCTCCACATCCCCACCCTCATCATCATCATCATCTTCAGGTGCATGCAGTACAGCGTCAGGGGGCATGGGCACATTCCTACGTATGCACATGTTGTGCAGCATGACACATGCCATGACCATCTTAGAAACCTTCTCATGGCTGTACATGAGTGCCCCGCCAGACCTGCTGAGGCTGCGGAAACGAGCCTTCAGTAGGCCGAATGCCTGTTCAATGACCACACGGGTACGTGAGTGGGCATGGTTGTAGTCCTCCTCATGCTCGTTCTGTGGGTTCCGGATTGGTGTAAGGAGCCATCTCTTCAGTGGATACCCGGCATCACCTGTATGAGACGAATAAAGGGTGTCAGTGGAATGATAGTGCTAAGTAGCCCCCCCCCCCCCAGCAAGGTCATTGACGCATCAAATGGGCCACGATGTCATGCATGGAATGAGACTCACCGAGTAGCCAGGATCTGTGCCCTGCGTGTCGCTCCATGTAGCGTGGTATTCTTGTGTTCCTCAGGACCATAGAATCATGGGTAGATCCTGGAAATCTGGCACAACAATGCGTAAATATCTTGTTGGAGTCACACACCATTTGTACATTGATTGAATGAAATTGTTTCCGGTTGCGGTACTGGACCTCCATGGCATGTGGGACAACCAATTCAACATGGGTGCAGTCGATGGCACCAATGCAACCCGGGATGCCGCCAAGTGCATGGAATCCCACTTTAGCGTTGGTAATCTCCTGGTACGTGCGTGGTAGTGTGATGTGGTCGTCGGCGTGCTTCAGGAGGGCATCGTGCACTTGGAAGAGTGTCCGTGAGAACAGTGGCTGTGAAATGCCATGCAACTGTCCCACTGTGTGCTGGTAGGTGCCTGTGGCCAGGAAGTGGAGTGCAGACACCACCTTCAGTAGGGGTGGGATGGCGGTTGGGCTATCTATCATGCTCACGAGGTCAGCATGTGTCATGTCCACAATGGCGATTATGGTGTCCCGGTCCAAACGGTAGAGGGTGTGGATCTGCTCAGCAGTGAGGTTGAACGGATCGGCTCGGAGGCGTGGGATTGCGGGCCGCCTGCGTGGTGGTAGTGGCAGTGCTTGTGGGCCTTGCTGACCCTGCCTTGCCCTCCTCCTCCTCCTTCTCCTCCGTCTCCCCTGTGCGCCCGGTTGTTGTACCTGTTGTTGTTCGTCGTCTTCTTGTAGTTGTAGCACTTGCAGTGCTATCTGGTACCCCAGGCCCAACATCGCTAGTCCTGCCGGTAGCATTTTGGAGTGGGAGTGGTTGTGGGAGGGGTTTGGGTCTGCAATATATGTGCTGTCGGCCTGTATGGCCTCCACCTGTGCTGATTGAATGAATCTGTGGCAGATGCAATCCCTTCTGGTCGAGCACGTCCCGCACGTAAGGCTGCATTTGGCCGCATGGCATCTTGGGATTTGATTCATGTATCTAATCCCGATGGCAGTGTGATGTACTTTGACTGATCTTCATGCTATGCTCCCATTGTTACACATGCTATGATTGCAGCCGCTTACATACCTGTGAAGAGTCAGTGGTATGTAGGGCTCGATCGATGGCCGACCCTCATGCAGCACAGTAACGTACTTCACCGACGGGCGTGGCGTCCCATTTGTGATTGCAGCCAGTTAGCATCATGACACACAGCCGCACTACATTGATGTAATTGTGAATGCAAGCGTTCACAGAAGCCTTTTCGACGTAATGTTGCAAGTGAGGAATTCGAAGGCCAGCATTTTGGGTTTTGAAGTAGCGGCGAGGATACGCCCACAGGTCTGGCTGGAAATGTAACGTTCTATTGTAGAATGTCCTTGGGACATGGCCCATAACGAGCAGGCAATGAATGATATGAATTGAATGGGATGCGCAATAGCGTAGTGGACGATAAGGCAGGACGTTCCCAAATCCATCTTGCTTCACAACACTACAGATCCGGCCAGGGGCACAGTGGTTTTTGCGGACTGCATTACGCACAGACGCGATGGAAGTTTCACATATTATGTGAGTGAATATTCATGCGTTTTCATTGCGGGATGAGGGAATGATGTGTGGATGCATGGACTGATGATTCCGTTTAGGGTCTGCCATGTACATGGGTTTTTTGATTCACTCCCCTTCCCCTGCGTTATGTGATGCAAGGCTGCCATAGTGGGACATACGTCTATCTACCCTTGTCGGATCCTCCCTGTCTCGACGCGCCTTCATACACTTGTGTCTAGGCACGTTACTAATCCCATGTCATGGGTTCTATCTTGACGGACGCATGCACAGTAACCGACGTTGCCAATGGTGTATTTAGCTCGGTTGGTTTCGTTATGATTCGATACTGATTTAGGGGTGTGTATATTCCTTTGGAGTGGGCTAGCATGCATGTGGGTGTGGATTTGGTGTGTTGAATGAAGATTGTAATGCATCATGAGTCCCGTAATGCAATCGGTTGATTTGTGTTTCTTTTGGGTGACAGGTATCTCCTGCCCTATTGCAGATGCCATCTCTACGCCACTCCTCCAGATGGTTTTTACTCTCGACTCCTGCAGCTTCGGGTGAATCAGTGGAGCACCATTTCGATCATATGGGACGATCGCCAATGGGCCACATGCCCTTACGCTGTACTGGTGGCTAGGTGCAACATTTCGGCCTTTCAGCTCGACTAGTGCCTGCCTCATGGGACGGACCTGCGGTTCTTGCCGCTTCCATGTTGCCTTTTGGAACGTTGATGTAGGCCCTGTGTGCCATGATGGTACAGGGCGTCACACAAGTGGAAGCCGGTCAATTCTTGCAGATGCAGCCCTCGGTGATGATGGTTGTTTTGGTGGTATTTTGCAAATTGCTGTGGGGCCTTTGTCATTTGGATGTGCATTTAAATTGTATTCCGATATTTGTCGTGTTGCGTTGTTCTTTGCAGGTGATGTGGCGATTTTCGCTTTGTGGCGGTATGTATTGCGTGATGATCTGCATTGTGTTCCGCCTTCTGAGTTGAGTTGTGTGGTACAGTACTGGCCGCGTTTGCCTACGTAGCACAGTATGGTCACGGATAGAGGCTGCCATTGTGACTGTTTACGTGATGTGCTGTTCAGGGGCGGGGGATTGGCTTTTGGCCGACTGGTGCCTGTCAGCCAGGTCGATTGGTGGAATGATGGGTTGTTCAGAATGTGGCTGGTCACAGGTGACTGTGTTTGCATGCGTTTGTTGGAGGGGGACTGGGGTCATGTCCATTGGAATAGCTTCTGTATTGATGCCATCTGTGCCCTGCAGCTCCCATCGGCCCCTCTTGGGATGAGCCTGGCTGCTCAGTCACTCTGCCGACTTGTGTGGTACATGCTTCTGCTGATGGTTGGTTTGTTTACTGGCATGAGTACAGGGCTGGTGCAATCCCCCTCAGGATGCTGTTTTGGATGTTGCCTTGCGCTGGTGGCAAGCGATGGGGGACTACTGTTGTTTTGTGTCATGTGTTCTTGATTTTCATTTTGATGTATTGTACCTTCACATGCCTGTGCTGCGTCAGTACGGCTATGGTGACATGCCGTACATGGATGCCCACTCACGGGGCGCTTTGAGCCCCTGCATGCTTTTCTACGTTGGCATGCATGGGTGAATTGTGGATTTCACTGGTTGCATAGTGTGAGTACATTGCGCCTGCCAGGAGTTGTGCGATGAGGCCAGGGAGTGGAGTACAGGCACTCAGTGGGCCATTTACGGTTGGTTCGCGTTGCCGTATTTCTCGCCATGGCGGAATGGTACTTTACGACGTGCTTGATGGCGTTCAGTACATGTCCGCTAGGGTCGGAATTCGCGTACCGTTGCGCCATGGCGGTGATTCCGGTTTTGCAAGGCGCGCGTGCGCGTACTTGGTGCAGTTAGCGTTGCCGTTCACTGCGGTGTCGCTAATGGCATCGTACTTTACGGTGACGGGTCATGATCGCAACGAGCGGTGTTCGATGGCGGTATTGCATTTCCGCCATCATTTTTCCATTTCCGCAAGGGTCGTAATGAGGCCCAATGTTTTTCTAACGATGAGCATGGTCTGTAGTACTTCCCTTTGCTCTATCGCTATCTGGCAGGGCACCCCAATTTCAAAAGCCATCTCTCCTGTGTCTTCGCTGTCTTCAAACAATTGCTTGTCGGACATATACCTTAGCGATAAGGTTGGATTGATGCACAAAACTGCGCCATTCTCCGCCTTCCTCAGCCGTGCCTGAGAGAAACTCCCTGTTCTTCTTTATCATTACGGCCTCTAAGAGAATCGTAACAATAGTGCCTCGTGTTACTTCCTGCAGCACAACAGTCTGAAATAAAAATTCCATCGGTACCTTTCAAGGCTGATTTCTGATCACCGGGACCCAACTCAACAAAACCATCACCCCATAAAGAAACAATGTTGAATGTACAGGGACCCCTCTGATCGCACTGTCGCTACAATAGGCATGCAAACGCGCCGCTTCTCTTACTGAATACAACTATGGAGTCGAGCATACTATACCATCTTCCGTGAAAGCAATCATGCTCGGGAGGTCTCTTCCCAAAAGATTCAGCGGAGTGTCTGCACAATACAACAAAGGGGCTGATACATTTTGAGTACCTACCTTAATACAGAGATCTTCAGTATAAGGAACCGACAGGATAGCCCCAGAGAATACCTGTGTAAACATCATTCTGCCTGACAAGGGGAACTCGCCTTCCTTAATGCAACATTTCATAGCCCCTGTGAGATGAAGGCGAACGTTCGATCACCTACCTGAACACCTATCCAGGGTTCCTCTTCCAGATCTTTGGTAACAGACAGGACTGGACACATCAGAGACCCCTACTCCTGGTACATATTCACACAGGGGCATGAAATAGGACTCCCTCCAAAAACACTTGCTCCAGTATAGTGAGTAACCCGTTCCTTGGGGTAAAGGATTCTTGTCCCATGTCTGCATTGATGCTTGTGCTGGCATGGTTGGTGAGATCCCATAGGTCTTTGCAGCCCCAATCACTGGGTCCTGTTTAACGTGTGCGTGTGTGCTGTGATAGCACAGAGACTAGGGCATATGGCAGGGTCGGGAATTGCATCTGCTGAGCTCCCATGTTAAAATACTGTGGTCTGTCACGACTGTGAGGGACCGGAGTGGGGGGGACTGTACTTCCGCTCTCTATTTGGTAGAGGAGAGGCACAGAGGACCCCTGCCAAGATTCTCAATATTGGTACGTGGTCGAGCAATCAAGGCCTAGCTTCTCGGGAAGGTGATGCGGGCTGGTTCTTAAGTACAGTGTAGTCCCCAAGCACCCACAAAGGAATGTCCACACACTGTATCAGTTAAAACACCGTGTTCATATAATTAATATTCAAGGTTATATACAATCTCACGATAACGCACTTTGTACTCCGTTATCTACAATGGCAAACATCTACAATTCTACATGGTACCACAATTACTATAAGATCTCTTTAAAGTGCCTCAACTGTACGGTTAAATGGCACACAAATCAGTTCGTAAAGGAAACCAACAATAGAGAAAAGAGGAAAGCAGTTGATAAGAACAATTGGCAGAAATACTGGTCACTACCGTTAAACACAGTTCTGTGTGGAGATCCCCCCCACCTGGGCAACCTGTAGAATAAAAATACAAGCCCAGTCCATATATTGTTCACAAGAGACTTCCCAATAGTTCTGCAACCCCAAAGTACCCAGCGTTGTAGCGTTCCTCGTCGGGGAATCGACGGCCCTTCTTGAGTGTCTTCCCTTTAAGGCAGAAGTCACAGGTCGTCTAACGTCTGACGGAGAACAGGGTGAGCTACGACGGTGAAGTGGCAGCTTCGTTCCTAGCGGTGTTCGTTGACAGGGAAGCGTAAATGTCCTGCAAGGAAGAGGCATGTGGGGCACCTCGATGTCGATAGTTCTGGACCGCAAAGAGTTTGAAGAACTGTGGGCCAACAAGGACGTCGAGTCGTCTGTGTCTCTGTGGTCCTTGGGTGGTGGGAACCCCACCGGCGGATGTTCCTCGGCGCGTCGACGGTCAGGCCTTCTCCAGCAGGATACAGCGGCGACGATGCGGATGAGAGCGTCCTTGGATTCGAAAGTTCTTTGGCAAACGGGAGCATGGCGGCTCCGGTCGGCGACGGCGGTCGGCGACAGTGGTGGACAACAGTCCGGGCGCTTCTGCTTGGGATTCCGCAGCAGTCCCCGTCTCGGGTTGGCAGCCTGTTGAAGGTCTGTCTACCAGTGAGCTTTGGCAAAAATCAGCTGGTGTACATAGCTCAGGAAGTGGGCGCCTTACCAGGTCCTCTCTGGGTCAGTCCTTGGAGACACAGCAGCTTTCAGATTGTGAAGGAGTGCAATAGCAATTCTTCTCGTCCAGCAGGGCTTCAAGGTCAAGGTTCGGTTACTCCAGTTACTCGTCGTAGTGGACTTCAGCTTCTGAACACGATTCCTAGCAGTGAGAGGTCCCCAAATATTCAGTTGATCTCCCATTCATTCCTCTGGGTCATACTCAAGCATCCAATCAGGGCGAAGGGCATTCATGCAGGCAGGCAGCCAATCAGGCACACAGTGCATTCAGACCATTCACCTCTCTCCAGACACTCACAACAAGTTATGTGTATTGGGACAAGTACCCAGCCATTCAACACTACACACTGCATGCATACCGGTTTCGGGCAGTGCTGTCTCAGTCATTGGGCCTCATTACGAGGTGGGCGCAAAGGGATGCCAGGCACCGTTAAGGACATCGGTGCCGGTAATCCCTTTGCGCCCTATTCCGAGGTCCCTTAGCGGGTCCCTTCCTTAATGCCTGGTTTTACCAGGCGTTATGGACGGGGCCCGTTAAGGGACTTCAGAGCGAATAACGGTACCGCAATTTGCGGTACCGTTATTAGCGTCTTCCCCCTTCCCATTGAGCCTTATGGGGGCTGAAATGGGAATGGGGAATGGCTTTTTCAATGGGGACTTACCGGTCCCGCAAAGGTCGGAATAGACTGGTAAGTCCCCATTGAACGAGGGCGGACTTGGTACCAGTATCGGAGGTAGTCATGGTGCTAATAGCTCCATGACTACCTCCAACCTCGTAATGAGGCCCATTGTGTCAAACACCAGATACTAGACACCCACAACACAGAATGCGTATTTGTCACACACTCCATTCACCCAGGTCCCTCCCACAGGCATACCCACAACATACGGTCGTTGGGAAGGCTCCAGACAGTCTGGTCAGCACTTCCCCACACTACCTTATATGGAACTTCCACCCAACAGCCAGTCAAGGGGAAGGGACAGAGTCAGGGCGTCCCGGGACTTCGGGAAGATCAAGGTAACAGGCGATGGAAGGCAAGAGGCCACGGGGGCCATCTTGTCTCCATCAGGAATCTACCGATTCCAATGACAGGGCCTGGGCGTCCCAAAATGGAGGACGCTCAGGGCACCAGTCAATTCAGCACGGAGCTGCCACCAGCCCGTACCCTGCTCTGTGGGCCACCCACAGGTGCCCAAAAACATACACTAGGGGCACAGGGTTGCACACCTACCCATGGGTGCCATAAGGGTATCCCATGGGTCTGTTCACCAAAACCAAAGGAGAGAGCTGCACCGCCAGGAGTCCCACCACATGAACTCCTGCGTGGAAAACACGACAGAACACACGATAAAAAGCAGTAAAGGACAAGGATACGGAGGCCCTGTCCCTCCGATGTATTTCCAACATCACAGCCACCCCTCCCAGACTGAGGTTAGGGTGCCTAATCTCCCACGAGATAGAAACCCTCATCCAGACAGTCAACATACCTTCTGGAAAGACCATCTGCATTATCGTGACTCTTCCCTGGTCTATGCTCAATGGTGAAGTCTAGCCCTTTCAGGCTAATGGACCACCTGAGCAGTTTCGGGTTCTCACCCTTCATCTGCATAAGCCACTTCAGGGGCTTATGATCGGTTTGGACCTTGAAGGTAGACCCGGTAAGGTAGGGTCTAAAACGCCTAAGGCTCCAAACTATACTAAAACATTCTTTTTCAACAGTAGCCCACCTAAGTTTCCTACCCTTAAGTTGTCTACTGATGAATATGATCAGATGTTCTCTTCCTTTGTCATCTAACTGGGACAAGACAGCTCCAATTCCGGTATCGCAGGCGTCAGTTTGAACGATAAAGGGCTTGCTGTAATCGGGCGCACAAAACACGGGTGCCCTACACAGACTTTCTTTCAAGTCGTCAAAGGCCCTCTGACAGTCTTCAGTCCAATTAACCTTCCTAGGTTGTTTGGGTGAAGTCAGAGCTGTCAGGGGTGCAGCTATGATTCCATAGTCTGCCATGAAATTGCGATAATATCCAGTGAGTCCCAAAAAGGCTTTCACCTGGGTTTGAGTAGTGGGAGTCTCCCGGTCATGTACGTCCTCTACTTTACTGGGGAGAGGTTAGATTTGACCCCCTCCTACCTCATGACCGAGATACGTGACTTTCCCCTGAGCTATCTGGCACTTGGTGGCCTTGATAGTGAGGTTAGCCCTTTTCAAGGCCTGCAACACCTTATCCAGATGTGTCAAATGCTCTTCCCAGGTGGAACTGTAGACAGCAATGTCGTCTAAGTAAGCCACATAAAAGGCTTCCAGCCCACTGAGCGCATGGTTGACCAATCTCTGGAAAGTGGCAGGGGCATTCTTCAACCCAAAAGGCATGACCCTAAACTGGTAGAGTCCCTCAGGTGTTGAGAACACCGTCTTTTCCTTGGCATGGTCCGTCACAGCTATTTGCCAATAGCCTGAGGTAAGGTCGAAGGTGCTCACAAATTTGGCAGCACCTATGGTGTCCACGAGCTCATTAGCCCGGGGCAATGGGGGTGCGCGTCAGTTTTGGTGATGGCATTGACTCCTCGGTAGTCCACACAGAACCTCCAATCCTTGGTACCTGCCTGGGAACTTGCCTTGGGGACAAGGACCACGGGACTGGACCAGGGACTGGTTGAGGGTTCAATAACACCCAGATCCAACATCTTGGCGACCTCAGCCTGGATGTGGTTCTTAACTGTATCTGACATACAGTAGCACCTGCTTTTGACAGGCACACTGTCACCAGTGTCAATCTCGTGCCTACACCACGGTGTAAGGCCTGGCATCAGTGAGAACCGAGAGGCATACTGCCGGAGCAAAGTCCCGCCGTCCTTCTGCTGCCCTGTCATCAGATCGGGAGAGAGATGTACTCCCTCCACTGAGCCATCCTGAGGGTTGCTATGCAGCAAATCAGGAAGGGGCTCACTCTCATCCTCTTCTTGCTCTGAAGCTAGCAAGAGACATGAGACTTCGGCCCACCTGTGGAAAGGCTTGAGCCTGTTAACATGGAATACCTGAGGGGCTACCCGCGAGGTCCCATGTCAACCAGATAATTGACCTCACCCATCTTGGAGATTATCCTGAGGGGTCCAGTCAATTTATCTGCCAAAGCCCGAGGCTTGGTAGGCTCCATCACAAGGACCTCCTGTCCCGGAGTCCAATCCACTTGCGATGCTTTAAGGTCATGCCAGTACTTATTCAATTCCTGGCTGGCCTTGAGATTCGCTGTTGCCTGACCCATCATCTGTGTCATTCTCCATCTGAGGCCTAACACATAGTCCCCCACTTGCTTGATGGGACCTGGAGGGGCGGCCTGCAAACTTCTCTGATTAAGGCAAGGGGCCCCCTCACGGGATGTCCAAGGAGTAACTCAAAGGGGCTGAAACCAACACCCTCTTGAGGTATCTCTCTGTAAGCAAACAGCAGGCATGGCAGGAGAAGATCCCACTTCTTCCTTAGGGGCTCTTCCAAAGTGCCTAGCATGCCCTTGAGAGTTTTGTTAAATCTCTCAACCAGACCGTTGGTCTGGGTGGTAAGAGGTGGAGAATTTATAGGTTACCCCGCACTCTTTCCACATGGTTTTCATGTAACTCGACATGAAGTTGGATCCTCTATCAGAGACAAACTCCTTAGGGAATCCAACATGGGTGAAAATGCCCAGGAGAGCCCTGGCAACCACCTTGGCAGTAATAGTCCAAAGGGGTATAGCCTCAGGGTACCTGGTGGCATGATTGACCAAGACCAGGATGAACCGATGTCCACCTGATGTGGGAGGGTCAAGGGGACCGACAATGTCGATGCCCACCCTCTCAAACGGTGTGCCAACCACTGGCAACGGCTGCAGTGGGGCAATGACACTGCCTTCACTCTTGCCAGACAACTGGCAAGTTGGGCAGGTCCTGCAGTGGGACTCCACTTCTACTCCCATCTGAGGCCAGTAGAAATGTGCAGAGAGCCTCTGCTTAGTCTTCTTGGTACCAAGATGACCAGCTAAGGGCACCTCATGTGCCAATTGCAGTAGGAAGGGCCTGTAAACCTAGGGTACCACCAACCTCTTGAGGGCACCAGGTTCAGGCTTAGTGGGCTCACTAACAAGGAGCTCACCCTCCCAATAAATCCAGAATGTCCTAGGCACTTCTCCTTGTGCCTGGGACAGGGCCTGTTTTCTCAGACCCTTGAGAGAGTGGCACTCTCTCTGTCCCTTACAGAAGTCCGCCCGGGGGGGTCCCCCTTCAGCTAACAAGCATTGAAGGTCGGGATGATCCTCCAAGTTGAGAGCCTCTCCCACAGGAAAGTCTTCTGGCTCTTCTCCCACAGGAGTTGAGGCGGGATTCACCACTGGACCCAGCCCAGCCAGAGCATGGATCCCAATGGGTGTTGTCGGAACAGCAGGAAGAGCAGGGGCTCCCTCCACAGAGGTGGCCTTTTTACTCTTCCGTTTCCTTCGTGCCTTGGGTTTCCCCGTCGGCAAGGATACCGGGCTTGCAGCCGGACCCTGTCTGACATGCCATTGAGTGACCGCCACAGCAGCCACGGGTAGACCATCCGTGATCATCCCCAACTCAACCAAATCATTTCCTAACAAAATGTTTGCAGGCACGTTGTCCTGAACCAGGACTGGAAGCTTCGCTGTCTTGTCTCCAATCGTTATGTTGACTAAGGCTACAGGCGATAATTTGGGAGGCCCACCAGCTAACCTGGTGGTTCTCAGAGGACCACCTACATAGTCCTCTGGCTTGAGCAGGGTCCTATCCACCACTGCCATGCTTGCACCAGTGTCTCTCAAACCAGTAGAAGGCTGGCCATTCAAGAGGACACTTCTCAAAAACCTACGAGTGTTCTGTGGGATAGTCGCCAGTACTTCTGCGTACTGGTCCCAGGCCCCAAGGGACACTAAGGAAATCTCTACAGGAGCACCGAAGGTGATACGAGTAGAGGAGGGGAGGACAGTGGCCTCCACCTCAGGTACGGAGTAGGGGTAGATCAGGCTGACAGCCTGGACTCCAAGTGCCTTACCCTTACACTTGGGGTCACCCCTTCGGTGATCCAGAGCTCTACAATCCCAACATGTGCCGGGAGTGCGGTTACAGTACTGGAGCCACTGGGACCCCGCTTTGCAGCAGGCAGACCACTACTCTTACTCCTACCCACAACAGACTTATCCCCACTACGTTTTTGGGTCTTCGGAGAGGAAGGTTTTGTTTTACCCAACTGTGACTGCTTTTGGGACTCCTCAGCTTTCTGAGAGGCCCCCTTTTCTTTGTCCTTGTCCTTCCCACTGGAGTCCTTAGGGGACACCTGGTGAGAGACCGACTTGTCAGCCAACCTAGCCAGCTTAAAGGGGTCCAAAATGTTCTGGTCAGCAACATACTGATCCAGCTCTGGTGAACAGGCTTGCGAAAAATGCTCAAAAAACAAAAGGTGGGACAATTCAACAAACGTTTTCACTTTGTAACCATTAATCCACCCCATCATGTTCATGTGCGCAGCACTCACCCAGTCAATCCAGACACATTCTCTCGTTTCTTAAAATCCCTGAACCGTTTAAGGTATTGGGTCGGTGTTTTACCAAACTTGGCAATTAAAGCAGACTTCATGCACTCATACTGAACCCTTTCTTTCACACTCAGTTTCAGAATGCAGTCATATCCAGTTTGAGGCACTCTGCTTAACAAACACTTAGCCCAATCTCTCTTATCAACATTGTGAATTGCACAAGCCATTTCAAACGCTTCAATCCATTGGAGGATATCAGAACCCTCCGCATACACACCAACCAAATCTTTCATAAACTTGGTTGCTGGGGACCTGACACTCTCAGCGAGTTTAGCTGAAGTCTCCACTCAAGCTTTCTCTAGCTGGATTCGCTGACATTCAGTGTCCTTGTCTTTGAGTTCAAGATCCCTATTCTTGAGTTCCACTTGTTGTGCCAACTCCTCTTTCTTAAGCTCAGCATCTATTTCCAACTTGCAATATTCAAAGGCCAATTTCATCCTTAATAACTCAAACTCCAAGGAAGTGCTGGGGTTTGGAACAGAGGCAGCAGGAATGGTGGCATTCCCAGAGTCAGATTCAGCGACAACCCTCGGGGTAGAGTCCTCATTGGTTGCATCCCCCCTTCAAGAGTTTCACAATCGATCAGGTAGTCCACCAGGGCAGCTATCAGCTCAGCCCTAGACTTATCCACAAAGTCTAACTCCCTGGCTTCACAAGCACTCTGGAGAGCCTCTAAGCTCATCCGAGTCAATTTACCATTCGCAATAGATTCCATTGCTTGTAATGCAGTTATCTTGAAAAGAAAGGAAAATGGGCGGGACCCTCTTTTTTGTTGGGGGCCTGACTCTAGAGGGTTGGAAGGTACAGAGATAGAGAGGAAGTAGAGTCAACGGCTACCCAGGCCTAAGGCGTGACAGGGGGTCGCAATATTCCTTGCAGTGGAGCTAGGAAAATACTAGCTGGAGAAAAAGGATCACCGTGGAGTATAATAAACAGGAAGGTTTATTTTAACAGGAAGACATGTTTACACAATTCTTTATGTGACGTGGCACATAGTGTATGCATACTTGAAATACATTTACAGGTTGCATATCGGTGAGTTAGTAATCATACAATAGTGACCAGATATTCTATGTATTGTTTACATTCACAATACATTTAACATTGTCGACACATAGGTTGGTGTTTCTGGTTCGGTAGGTTACAAAGGGCAGTGGCTGGATGAAATGAGGCAGCGCTGCAAGGTAGTACCGAACTGTCTTCAGGACATCAAGTCGTAGTCGGACTTGGTTAAGTAAGAAGAGCGTCATCCTGTAGTTTAAGGGTGGATAACGCTTTTAGAAACGGTGATGCAAGATTTGAAACATAGTAAAAGTAGGGCTGCAAGGAGTGGACCTACCATGTGCAAGTAAGTTGACGCCATGGCGTTGGTCTTGTGTTTATCCAGCTGTCGGTAAGTATGGCTGGGGTGGGCAGTCTGCGTTTGTCAGATGCCCAAATCTAGTTGGAAGGGAGTCAAAAATTGACAGTGCGGTAGTTAGCGGTAGGCTAAGACAAATTGGGGCACAGGTAAGATCTTGTTGTGCAAGGTATTAGTGATTTACGAGAAAGGTGCATAAAGTGAATGCCATTCATGGATTTTAATTGTTGGACGTGCTGTAAAGAACTTAACTGTGCGGTTGGTGCCGGAATAAGGGAGGGCTGTTGTTGAAATGCCCTTTAAAATTAAAATGGCGGCCAAGGGAAAGTAAATCATGATCTGATCGTGACGATTAACATTCTACCCCAACTCTAGGGGTGAGAGAGGTGAGGAAGGCCACTTGATAAATAAGTGCTGAGACCAACGGCGGTGAATCAAAACCGTGACCGTACTAGTTCTTACCTGTGCCGAATTGAAAAAGAGCTGTATCACTGCAGGCTAGTTGTGCGCATGTGTGCCCTGGAGGGTTATTTAACCAGGATGAGGCTAAAACATGGCCCGAACGCGCATGTGCAGAAGGGCAGTGTCTGAGTGAGTGCTTAACGAGGGGTGTTAAATCTCAAAACCAAAACTCAGTGATGGAGTAACGGAGAAGCGCATATAGTCATGTATGGCAGGAATATGTATAGGACTCTACTGAAGGTGGACTAGTGTATTGTCGTCATGGTTGACACAAAAAAGTGATCTCTGGATGCAACAAATCTCTCAATTTAGACACAGAGTTGTAAACCCTCCTAAACATTGGATGTGCAAAGCGGTACACGAGAGTCGTTAATATACCATTAAAGAGAAATGCATTTGGTGCGGTTTCATTGTCAAGATTGCGAAACATCTAAGCATCATGACAGCAGGAGGGAAACATCAAAAGTAAACAAAGCCCACGTTTAGTGTTGTTTTAACGGCTCGTCTAAAAAAAACGATTTTGGTGTTTTAGGAAACAACCGGTTACAGGGAGAAGTGTTGCAAACCAATTTTTGCGCATTGATGTGGGACCTCAGAGTTATTTGTTAAAGAAAAGGTTCCATTCAATGGAAATGTTCAAGCCGTGTCTGACGGAGTCAAGGCGATATATCCATTTCTGCTCGAGTTTGCGAAGGGCAAGATCTCTTTTACCCCCTCGGAAAGGGTTGCCCACTGTTTGCAGTATTGTCCAGAAAATGTCGTTGTGGGTATGTTTCATGGCTTTGTAGTGTGCCACTAGGGGTTTGTCTTCTACTTGGTTGCGTACACAAGACCGATGTTCACAGATGCGTTGTCTGATTTCTCTCTTGGATTTGCCTACGTAGATGAGGTCGCAAGGGCATTTGATGATGTAAACGGACCATTTAGTTTTGCAATTGGTAAAGGAATTCAGGGTCCACAAGTTACCTTTTAAATCGATTGTCTTGAGGTTTGTTGTCAGTGTGCAGACGGAACAGTTTCCACACTTGAAATGGCCTATTACTTGCGGCAGGTTCCATAGAGTACCTTGTGTACTGCTTGAGACATCTACTTCTGTGTACGTGTGTACGAGGCAATCTTTTAGGTTGCGGCTGCGTTTGAACGCAAATCTAGGTTTCTCTGGTGCAAAAGAGTCAGTGTAGAGCTTGTCCCAGTGTTTAAGGACCATTTTTCTGATTGAATTACTTAAAGGAGTGAAAGTCGTTACGCAGTTCATTTTGGTGTTAGACTGTCCTCTTTTGGTTGTGGTGAGGCAGGAGTCTCGATTGGTGTGTTTTACTCGTTTCCTTGCTTGACGGACGATGTGGCTGGGGTATCCTCGCTCTTTTAGGCGTTTTGCCAGTTCTTTGCTTTTAGATTCGTATTCAACCATTGTAGAACAATTCCGCCTAATCCGTAGAAACTGGCCATAAGGAAGGTTCATCCTAAGGCTTGATGGATGGAAACTGGAGTACTCGAGTAGGGTGTTTTTGGAGGTTGGCTTGCGATATAGAGTGGTGCTCAATGAGTTGTTTTCATTTTTGCAGATTTCAAGGTCTAGGAAAGGTATTCTGTCTTTGTTAAGGTCAATCGTGAATTTAATGCAATTGTTCTGTGAGTTCAACCATTGTAGGAACAGGTAGAGATTCTCTTTGGTTCCTTTCCAGACCATGAATACGTCGACAATATAGCGTAGCCAGCATATGATCGAGTTTTTGAAAGTGTTATGTTCATTGTAGATGGAATTCTTTTCGAAGGCGTCCATGAACAGGTTGGCTACGTACGGTGCAAAAGTCGCCCCCATACTGGTCCCGTGACACTGCTGGTAAAAAGTCTGTTTAAATATGAAATAGTTCTCCATGAGAGCTATTCGGGTGCATTCAAGGAGGAATGCTGTAGGTGGTTGATGTTCTGCTGTCTAGATAGGTTTGAAGTACTTGTAGACACTCCAATTGCGGGATGCTGGTATATAATGACTCTATATCTAGCGTTACTAGTAGGTCTTCTGGTTCGGCTTGTATGGTGACTAGTTTGTTTATCATGGCCGTTGTATCCTGAATGTAGGACGGCATTTTGCAGATGAAGGGCCTCAGAAAATGGTCTATGTAGATGGATAGTGGCTCAAGGACTGAGCCAATGCCTGCCACGATAGGTCTTCCAGGCGGATTAAGTGGATTTTTTTGGATCTTGGGGAGCAAGTAGAACGCAGGGATGATCGGGTATTGGTTTACCAAAAATGCTTTTTCGTGGTCGCCTATCCAACCTTCTTCATATGCATGTCCCATCAGACTCGTGATTTCGGACAGGATCCTGAACGTTGGGTTGGAAGGTATCTGCCTATAAAATTTGGTGTTAGACAATTGTCTGGTGACTTCTGTGCTCCAGAGTACAATACCTCCACCAGTATCTGCTGGTTTTATGAGAAAAGTCTTGTTGTTTTCTAAAGATTTGAGTGCTGATCTTTGCGATGCAGAAAGGTTGTTCTTAAAAGGGGTTGGTTTATCGAACATGTTACGTATTTCAAGGAGGATGCGATTTTCAAAAGATAAAATTTCAGGGCATATCATCAAGGAAAGTGGAGTGAAAGTTGACAGAGGTTTTAGGCCAGTGGTTTTAGGTGTTTCTTGTTCTCGGCTATCTCTGAAGAAATAGCGTAGACGGATCGTGTGGAAGAATTTGCGTATTTCGACCTCTGTGTTAAACAAATCAGCGCTGGAGCTCGGGATAAAACTGAGACCTTTGCTCAGGACTTCAATTTCATTTATTGACAAAGTGTGATCGCTAAGATTAAAAATGGGGATCACCATGTTTGTTGCGCTTGTGGGGTCCAATTCCGTGTGCGCATGGGGTGTTGGCCTTTGTAGCGGGGTCTGCCGCGTTGTCCCCTCCCTTGAAAAATTGAAGATTGTGGTGGATTGCCTTGTCCACCGGTTGTCGAGTCTGAGTCGCTGCTGTTAGAGCTGTTCGAAAATGTCACGAATTTCTTCCTCTTTTGTCTCCGGGGGTTTTGTCTGTTGTTGGATGCCTGTTGATTAAGTTGGTTATAGAAACCTGGGACCAAATAAGGATATGTTCTTTCTTCCTTATAGTTCTTAATATCGTTTTGCAGTTTCCACAACTTTTTGTCAATTGTGAATTTCTTTATTTCTTTATTTCTTCATCGATTTTGTCCAGATGCGTTTTGATTTACGGTATCACAGAATCGTTCTTGATTTTGTCTTCAAGGGTTTTAAGTTCTTCGCTTTGTGTCTTAGTTTCCTCGTCTGCTGTCTCAATTACTAAAATGACCCAGTCGCGGGAACATTTGTTGCCAACTCCGCTGAATTTGGTCATGAAACGAGGATTATCTAGGAAGACACGGGGTATGTTTTTAACTTGAAGGCCTTCCGGAATTACGCCTGCTTTTAGGTATTCTAGCATAGGTTGGCCATGCGATTCTGTGCGGGTGAGCTTCTTCTTTTTCTGTAGTAGGATATCTAGATCGTTTAGTGCCGGATCTTTCACCGGTACCGCCGGTGTTGTGGTTACACCCAGGAGCGATGGGGTGTCTAAGAGTTTTTTATATAAATCATCGGAGAAGCTAACAATGTTTACATTCTCCATTTGGTGTTTCTCAAATAAATGATGCCCAACAACCAAAGGATTGTCCGAAGGGAAGAAAGGAAAATGGGCGGGACCCTCTTTTTTGTTGGGGGCCTGACTCTAGAGGGTTGGAAGGTACAGAGATAGAGAGGAAGTAGAGTCAACGGCTACCCAGGCCTAAGGCGTGACAGGGGGTCGCAATATTCCTTGCAGTGGAGCTAGGAAAATACTAGCTGGAGAAAAAGGATCACCGTGGAGTATAACAAACAGGAAGGTTTATTTTAACAGGAAGACATGTTTACACAATTCTTTATGTTTCCGTGGCACATAGTGTATGCATACTTGAAATACATTTACAGGTTGCATATCGGTGAGTTAGTAATCATACAATAGTGACCAGATATTCTATGTATTGTTTACATTCACAATACATTTAACATTGTCGACACATAGGTTGGTGTTTCTGGTTTGGTAGGTTACAAAGGGCAGTGGCTGGATGAAATGAGGCAGCGCTGCAAGGTAGTATCGAACTGTCTTCAGGACATCAAGTCGTAGTCGGACTTGGTTAAGTAAGAAGAGCGTCATCCTGTAGTTTAAGGGTGGAGAAAGCTTTTAGAAACGGTGATGCAAGATTTGAAACATAGTAAAAGTAGGGCTGCAAGGAGTGGACCTACCATGTGCAAGTAAGTTGACGCCATGGCGGTGGTCTTGTGTTTATCCAGCTGTCGGTAAGTACGGCTGGGGTGGGCAGTCTGCGTTTGTCAGATGCCCAAATCTAGTTGGAAGGGAGTCAAAAATTGACAGTGCGGTAGTTAGCGGTAGGCTAAGACAAATTGGGGCACAGGTAAGATCTTGTTGTGCAAGGTATTAGTGATTTACGAGAAAGGTGCATAAAGTGAATGCCATTCATGGATTTTAATTGTTGGACGTGCTGTAAAGAACTGCGTTAAGCCTCCGTATCCTTGTCCTTTACTGCTTTTTATCGTGTGTTCTGTCGTGTTTTCCACGCAGGAATTCATGTGGGACTCCTGGCGGTGCAGCTCTCTCTTTTGGTTTTGGTGAACAGACCCCCCATGGGATACCCTTATGGCACCCATGGGTAGGGGGGCAACCCTGTGCCCTAGTGTATGTTTTTGGGCACCTGTGGGTGGCCCACAGAGCAAGGTACGGGCTGGTGGTAGCTCCATGCTGAATTGACTGGTGCCCTGAGCATCCTCCATTTTGGGATGCCTAGGCCCTGTCATTGTAATTGGTAGATTCCTGATGGAGACAAGATGGCCCCCATGGCCTCTTGCCTTCCATCGCCTGTTACCTTGATCTTCCCAAAGTCCCGGGAAGCCCTGACTCTGTCCCTACCCCCTGACTGGCTGTTGGGTGGAAGTTCCATGTATGGTAGTGTGGGGGAAGTGCTGACCAGACTTGCTGGATCCTTCCCAATGACCTTGTGGGTGTGCCTGTGGGTGGGAGCTGGGTGAATGGAGTGTGTGACGAATACGCATTCTGTGTTGTGGGTGTCTAGTATCTGGTGGTTAACACAATGACTGCGACAGCCCTGCCAGAAACTGGTATGAATGCAGTGTTGAGTGTTGAATGGCTGGGTACTTGTCCCAATACACATAACTTGTTGTGAGTGTCTTGAGAGAAGTGAATGGCCTGAATGCACTGTGTGCCTGATTGGCTGCCTGCCTGCATGAATGCCCTTCGCCCTGATTGGATGCTTGAGTATGACCCAGCAGAAGGAATGGGAGATCAACAGTATATCTGGGGACCTCTCACTGCTAGGAATCGTGTTCAGAAGCTGAAGTCCACTGCGACGAGTAACTGGAGTAAATGAAGCTTGACCTTGAGGCCTTGCTGGACGAGAAGAATTGCTGTTGCTCTCCTTCACAATCTTAAAGCTGCTGTGTCTCCAAGGACTGACCCAGAGAGGACCTGTAAGGCGCCCTCTTCCCAAGCTACGAGGGACCATTGTGCACCAGCAGATCTTTGCCAAAGCTCCCTGGTAGACAGACCTTTGACAGGCTGCCGACCCGTGACAGGGACTGCTGCAGAATCCCAAGGAGAAGCGCCCGGACTGTTATCCACCACTGTCGCCAACTGCCGTCGCCGACCGGAGCTGCCGTGCTCCCGTTTGCCTAAGAACTTTCAAATCCAAGGACCCTCTCGTCCGCATCGTCGCAGTGGTATCCTGCTGGAGAAGGCCTGACCATCGACGCGCCAAGGAGCATCCGCCGGTGGGTTTCCCGCCACCCAAAGACCACAGAGACTCTGACGACTCGACGCCCTTGCTGGGCCACAGTTCTTCAAACTCTTTGCGGTCCAGAACTATCGACACCGAGGTGCCCCGCACGCCTCTTCCTTGCAGGATGTTTACACTTCCCCGTCAACGAGCACCACTAGGGACGAAGCTGCCACTTCAACGTCGTAGCTCACCCTGTTCTCTGTCGGACGTTCAATGACCCGTGACTCCTGCCTTAAAGGGAGGACACTCAAGAAGGGCCGTCGATTCCCCGATGAGGAACGCTACAACGCCAGGTACTTTAGGGTTGTAGAACTAATGGGAAGTCTCTTGTGAACAATATATGGACTGGGCATGTATCTTTATTCTACAGGTTGCCCAGGTGGGGGGATCTCCACACTGAGCTGTGTTTAATGGTAGTGACCAGTATTTCTGGAAATTGTTCGTATCACCTGCTTTCCTCTTACCTCTATTGTTGGTTTCCTTTACGAGCTGATTTGGGTGCCATTTAACCGTACAGTTGATGCACTTTAAAGAGATCTACTAGTAATTGTGGTACCACGTAGAATTGTATATATTTGCCATTATAGATAACCGAGTACAAAGTGCGTTATCGTGATATTGTATATAACCTTGAATATTAATTATATAAAGACTGTGTTTTAACCGATACAGTGTGCGTACATTCCTTTGTGGTGCTTGGGAACTGCACTATACTTAAGAATCAGCCCGCATCACCTTCCCGAGAAGTTTGGCCTTGATTGCTCGACCACGTACCAATATTGAGAATCTTGGCAGGGGTCCTCTGTGCCTCTCCTCTACCAAATAGAGAGCGGAAGTACAGACCCCCCCCTCCGGTCCCTTACACTCCCCAATAGGCTTACCCTCAAATCGTTCATGTCCTGCTGAAATCGGCCGACCTATACACTGCCAACGTGCGAAAGGCCTTGCCTCCAGTTGACATCTCTGCTAAGAAATTCAATACATGAACTACAGGTGCTGAAACGGGATGAACACGTTTCTGTTCACACCATTCTTCCCACTTCGCCCAAGCAGCGTATTAGCTCCTAATAGTGGAGGGGGCCCATGAATCTCTGATATAATCAGCAGCTTCTCTCGAAAGACCTGGCAAATCCCATTGTCTCCTGAAATCCTGCACGCCAGCAGCTGCAGGACTTTCGACTGAACTAACAGGTGTTGCTGACCTCGTGGATCACAAAGCAGGTCCGCTTCCCACGGAATCAGTCTCGGAAAATCCGAAGAAAGTTCCATCAGAATCGGAAACCATGCTTGCGATTTCCAGAGTGGCGCTACCGGAACCAATTCCATCCGCTCCCGACGGACCTTCGCCAGTGTCCTCTTCAACATAATGAATAGGGGAAAAGCGTACTGAAGGTCTCCCGCCCAACTGGACAGAACCGCATCCGTCCCCAATCCTCCGGGGTCTATTCTCCAACTGTAATACTTCGGCACTTGCGCATTCAACCTGGATGCAAACAGATCTACCTCCATCTGACCCCACAGCTCCTGCAAGTGAGCAAAAACTTGCCTGAGCAGCATCCAATCACTGGAGTCCACTAGAAACATGGAGTTCCAGTCTGCAATCACGTTCTGCTTCCCAGGGAGGCACTCCGCCGCTATCATTAGCTTTCGCTGCAGGCAATAATGCCAGAAATCTTTTGCTATCTCCGCTTACATCTTCGATCTTGTTCCTCCCAATTTTTTTATATAACGAACCGCTGATATGTTGCCCATTCTCAGCAGAATACAGCAATTCACTCGATCCTTGGCGAACGCCTGAACCGCAAAAGATCCTGCCAGTAGCTCCAGACAATTTATATGAAGCTCTAATTTGTCCGCGGACCATCGCCCTCCTGTCTGAAGCTGACCGCACCTGGCTCCCCAGCCCAGTCTGATGGCATCTGATTCTATTACCAATCCCGGCACATCCCTGTAGATTGCCCTGCCATTCCAGGCTTCCATGTTCTGAAGCCACCACTGCAGCTCTACTCTCCCTTCCTCGTCTAGCGGCACCAACTGATGATATCTCACTCCAACTTGCAGGTGTTTGATTTTCAATCCCTGGAGCGCTCTGTAATGCATCGATGCAGCTAACAGCCCTACAATCCGCGCTAGGCTCCGAAGCGAAATATGAGACTTCCCTAACGCTACTCTTAACTCCTTCTTTACACTCTTTATCTTCTGTTGCGGTAACTCCAACATGGCCTTCCTGGTATCCACTATGAACCCCAGAAACTCTATCCACTGTTACGGGCGGAGCTCCGACTTCTCTCGATTGATCAGAAAACCGAGGGAGGAAATTAGATCGCTTACCCAACTCACTTGATCCTGCAAGAGTGATTTGCTCTGAGCGAGGACTAATATATTGTCCAGATAAATGATAATTCTTATGCCTCTGCCCCTGATAGCCTCTGCCACCGGTCTCATCACTTTTGTGAATTCCCAAGGTGCTGATGCCAGAGCAAAAGGCAGACATGTGAAACGCCAACTTCGCCCTTTTCAAAAAAACCTGAGATAGTCTCTGAACTCCTGCGCCACCGGAATGGTCAGGTAAGCATCCTTCAAGTCTAGCCTCGCCAGCCAATCTCCTTTGCGCAGTAGATCCCTCAGAAGATGGATACCTTCCATCTTGAAGTGCCTGCAAACCAACCATCCATTCAGTTCCTTTAGAGATTGATAACTGTTCTCGACTTCCCTTTCCTGTGAACCAGGAACATATTACTGTAGAACCCCGGAGTCCCTCAGGGACATTCTTCTATCGCCCCTTTCTCTGCCAGCGCTCGGAGCTTCTTCTCGAGGAGGGAGTCTTCCTCTACTGACATTGTCAGACTTACCGGAATCTGACTCTGATATGGAATAGCCACAAACTCTAAGCTTAAACCTACCACTGCTTGCAATACCCAGACCTGATATCTCGTGCCAAGCATTCAAATGCAAAGCCGTCCTGCCCACTACCCTGGGGTAACCCTTGTGCAGCGCACTTACCGGCAGGGGCACTCTGTTGTCGACAAATTTCCTCAACCTCCCCTGCCACGGAATCCTCTCCCTCTGGCGGGGAAGAAGGAGTCTTGCTGGCGATTCTCCCCGTACGCAGCTCTGGGTCCTTGAGGTCGCCTTGTAAAAACTCGACCGGCTGCTCGACCACTCTGGCAGCCGGTCCCGGCAAAAACCCATCCGGGAAATATTTTGGGAATAGATGACTGCGCCTTCTCCAAAGCTGTATACGTTCCAACAAAACAAGACATTTCCTTTGCAAAAGCTTTGCTAAACAGCATACCCTTGGCTGCCTCTCCGGCCTCGTATCCTGCGAGGTCTCCTAATTTACTGTCAATCTTCAACAGCAAACTGCAACGTCTTTCCACTGAAAAAGCGCAGCTAGCATTTCCCAAGAAAGATACAGCCCTCTGCGCCCAATTGGCTAGCATCTGAGGATCCACCGGCTCACCGGTATCCGTAGCCCTTTCCGCTAAATCTATTATTTTAGCAATGGGACCCGCTATATCCAAAACCTTATCTTGACAGGCCTTCCACGCTCTGTCAACGCATCTCCTGACGTCTTTCGTGGCTTTGGTAACAAACATGACCATTTTCACATCCAGCTGCGGGGTCTCCATTACTTTCCCCGGCAGATCCGGTCTGGGACACTCTGCTCTCATCCTAAATCTCGCTTCTCTCTCCAAGGGCTTACGAATTCTCTGCACCATGTAATGTGCGACCCTGGGGGAAGGCACCCACTCTGAGGATGTCAGGTGCTTGATGCCATCTGGGTCAAACATATCGTCCAGGTCATCAATCGGGTCTTTACCATCCTCGTCCACTCTCTCTTCCTCCATGAGGTTCTCCTCGACCTTATCTTCCTCCTGTGAATATTCTTCACCTTCATCGGCGTCCCCTGTATTTACCACCCATGGGGTAGGGGGTCTAAGGTTCGGCATTGTCGTCCTTCCTAGAAACGCTGCCTTCAGCTTATCGAAAGGACCGACGACCTCTTGGGGCTTAGTCTGAGCCCCTGACGTATGATCCGGGGGGTAGAAGAGTGGGGGCTCTTCTGGGTCTTATCCACCCCCTTCTGCGCTGGGCCTACCTTCCTATGAGGGCCTTGTGACATGCCCTCCCCAGGGCTGACTGAGCTCTCTCAATCTTTTCTGTGAAGCTTTACTTGCCAGGAGGCACTCCAGCACCTCCAAGCGCTCCTCGATGGGTCTGGCCCCCTGGGACACTGCCACTGTCAGTGAGTCTCATAGGACCCTTTTAAAACTTAGAGACAGATCCCTGTCTCCCTCCCACTCCTCCTCACTGTAATCAGCAGTGGTGCTTCTCTCTTCCATATTCATAAGGGAGGTTATTTTGAGGTCCTCTGGCCACTCTACCAGCCACACAGATTTTGAAAACGTACTGATTATATTCTCTTTCTTTTTTTTTATAGAGGTCTTAGTGCCTTGATTTGCCAATGCCACACAGATGGCAAAATCGAGAGGCTCTGAACGCTGAAACAACACCCTTGGAAGATCGTGGACTAATCTGCGTTACTCAGCGAGCTTGTGAACATTCACCAAGACTTTTTGTAATGAAACAATCACTCTGGCACGCATTATAAATAATAAAACAAAACAAACAAAAACAAAACTGTGCATGCGCACCGCGTCATGATTCCCAGGTGACCGCTAGAAAACGTGGTTCCTTTCCTCCAGCCTGAACACGGCTGTGGAGCAACTTTACACCCTAAGAAAGGGGAGCTACGGTCACCCCGGCACGAGCAAGATGACTCGCGGCCCCAGAGCTCACCCTTTTCTGCCGTCCTCTGCCAAATCCACTCGCAAACCGCAGGCCTGAAGACCCGCTCCTTCCCACGGCGGGATGCCTAAACTCACGGTATTCTACAAGAAAAACTATAACTGTAATAATACACGCAACAGTGTACGCTAAGCTCAACAATCACATACATGAACCTCGTACATCCATCCAACCCTGCCGCACTCTCTGCAGTCCTATTACTCCACAACATTCTCACTACACGGAGCATAGGAGAAAGGTGACTTATCTGCTGATAAAGCAGCAAAGAAAGAGGAAGAGATAGGGACAGGAAGTGAGGCATGGACTGAGCTGACACAGGATTGGTGTTTAGGACTTTGTTGGAAACTACCAGGACTCTGGGGACTTGTGGGTAGTGATAGTCCCAGGTCAGAGTAGTTTCTGATCTGTTCTTTGGTGTTTTTTCTGAGTTATTAAAAAAAAAAAGAAAATAAAATGAACAGATAGTGTTTTGAAAGGTGGCTGCTATTTGAAGTGGCAAAAAAGAGTTAAGCATAATGCTCGCATCCGGTCTTGTCATAGACTCTCATGACACGTGTCGCTGCCTTCCACATAACCAACACTGAATCCCATAGAACCCTGCATAATTATTTCCCATTGGTCCATTAAACCGAGGACCCGTTCCTCTGACCTGCCAAAAGACCCACTTCCTTGCAGAAATCCTCCCCTGCCCCTCGGAAACCCTGTCATTTTCCTTGGACGGGGAGCATACTAATTCGTCCCGTCCCCTTTCCTCCATACTGTATGGGCGTCCCTCCCGAGCGACGGGAGACGAAACTTTTTTCACCAGAAAAATCTTCTTCCCCTTTAAATTTAGAGGCACCTGCGGCCCTGGGAGCATGCGCTCGCCTGACTCCGCCCACCGGCACCACTCCTCAGTCCCCTTTTCCGCGTTGACGGGAACGGTCCGATTTCACCAGCGCTCCTGGGTTTGGCTTTGGCCATGTGATGCCACACGCTCTTCCCCGGATATTCTTCTATCTTGTCTTTTCTTTTTTCTTCTAGATACTTGGTCCTTCGATGCCACGCTCCTCCCCGGAACATATCGACTTTAAATGGCTTCAGCAGGTGTCCAGCTTGCAAGGGGCTCTTCCCAACATCAGACCCCACGCTCTTCGCCTCCGTTGCCTTAGGTTGCTCCATGTGTGACTCCTTGACACCTCGGGCACTGAAGAACAGGCTGGCTAGGTGGAGGGAGCTCTTCCATACGTCACCTCCAGAGGACTTAAAGGACTTTGTCAAGCTTCGTTCTAAGCCAAAGGCAAGGCCTTTATTCAACATAGCACCCCGCAGGGACAAATCCTTCCCAAGGAAAGACCCGACTGGGAGGGGCCTGTCGGGCTCTAGCACCAGCACATGTACGGAGGCTAGTCCAGCTACCGGCCGAGGGTTCTCCGGATCCTTCCGGTATCGGTGCTGAGGGACCGCAAGGTTCTTCTACCGGGGTTACTCCCCAGGGGCAACGCCCTAATACCGACCTCATGTTCGAGGGGGTGCCTTCACGCAGCACTAACACGCCTTCCAGGCACCAGCCTTAGGTGCGGGATAGGCCTTACATTCCAACAAGTGTCTTAGACGGGACTGGTTCCAGCGAGCCAGGCTCCACGACTTCAGCACGTGGCACACAGCTCGACAAAATGGCCGCTGCACCAGAAAAAATGGCTGCTCGTCCGATTCCTCCTCTAGCAGAGCGGGTCGAGGAACGAGTCACAAGGTGGGACTGGTGTCAACCAGGTACATGGCCTGCTGCTTATCCATCAGCAGCGCAGGGCAGGTTCCCCCTGCACCCCAGACGGAGTGTGCCCCGGCCCCAGCAGCCCGTAGCCACTCCATCAATATCTCCTGCCACCTCCTCAGCTTCCGAAGACAGGTTCTTCGAGAGGTTTCTGGCACTGATGCAAACTTCCCAGATGGGGTCTTTCCTTTGCAATGCTATCAGGGATGTGCTCCCCCAGGCCACCCCACGGGTACCCATAGTCATTCCTCCAATGGCTCCGGTGCCTCAGGCCCCAGCACTGCCTTTGCCGCCGGCCCCCCTGCCTCCAGCACCACAGGCAATTCCACAACAGACTCTTCAGCAGCCTCCGGTTCCGGTTTCCACACCGCAGCCCACGGTGTCCAGTACTCCTCTGCCAGATTCGGATCCGCCTATCACTCTGGCGGACACAGACATGGAGGAAGACACCGAAACGCTATCTTCAGCGAAGGCCTGCCACAAACCCATTGCGGCCCTGGCTGAGTACTTTGGCCTCCCTTAGCGCGAGGTAGAGCAGCCCGAGGAGGGGGTCCTGGCAGAAGTCCTCACCATAAGGCCCCCTTCCAAGACAGGGATCCCGATGCAGAAGGACATTGTTGTCCTGGCCATGAAGGGGTGGCTCCTCGATGCCAAGTACAGGCAGCTAGACGGGGATACACTCTTGCTTGCGGCTCATCCACAGCCATACTCCTCGGTGATCGCTGTGGCATCACTCTATTCTAAGCCTCAGTCGTCCTCAGCCACCTCATCCTCGGCACTGCTAGGCAAGGAGGAGAAGATCCTGGAGGCGTACGGGAAAAAGCTGTACTCCAACGCACCTCCCTGCACCTGTGTCAAGCCAACGCCGATGCCATGCTGGCAGCTGCTAACCAAAGGCTCTGGCGGGAAATCCTGGACTTCTTCCTGGAACTCCCGCTCCAAGGTCAGGCTCGCTTCAAAGCGGTATTAGGAGAAGCCAGGCTGGTTGCGTCCGACATCATGGAGTCCTCAGTGGCCCATTTGGATACCTCTGGCCGGGTCATCTGCATCACCACGGACATGAGAAGGATGGCCTGGCTCCGGGCTACTAAGTTCAACCTGGAGGTCCAGGAACGTATATTGGACCTTCCATTCGAGGGTGGTGACCTCTTCTACTCTCCACGGATGAAGAATTAGATAAGAAGAACAGTTCACAGACCACTTCAAATAGCAGCCACCTTTCAAAACACTATCTGTTCATTTTCTTTTCTTTTTTTTTTTTAATAACTCAGAAAAAACACCAAAGAACAGATCAGAAACTACTCTGACCTGGGACTATCACTACCCACAAGTCCACAGAGTCCTGGTAGTTTCCAACAAAGTCCTAAACACCAATCCTGTGCCAGCTCAGTCCATGCCTCACTTCCTGTCCCTATCTCTTCCTCTTTCTTTGCTGCTTCATCAGCAGATAAGTCACCTTTCTCCTATGCTC
Source organism: Ambystoma mexicanum (assembly GCF_040938575.1). Lineage (NCBI taxonomy): Eukaryota > Metazoa > Chordata > Amphibia > Caudata > Ambystomatidae > Ambystoma > Ambystoma mexicanum. Next base: position 1,142,258,158 of record NC_090935.1, on the reverse strand, counting down.
CGTGTAGTGAGAATGTTGTGGAGTAATAGGACTGCAGAGAGTGCGGAAGGGTTGGATGGATGTACGAGGTTCATGTATGTGATTGTTCAGCTTAGCGTACACTGTTGCGTGTATTATTCCGAATTAACATCAGACATTAATGCTTTTTTTAGAGCTTCCGTTTAGCAGAACAAAAGAAAATAATAATAACCAAACCAAACATTTTCTCTAACTCTGGGAGGGGACAGAAGAAAAGGGGGGAAAGGGGAGAAAAGGGGGACATCAGTTTTCACATTAAGCCGGGTTGGGAGACCTGATTCATTGCTGTCTATTTGGAGAGGCCTTTCCTTTGGCCTGAGTTTGTCCGATGACCCTGGGCTTAGAGATTTATGTAACCTTTGAGCTCATTTTTGGCCCCAGGAGTTCCTGTTTCTGTTTTGCCTCCTTGAGGTCGTTTTTAGTTTAATTTCTCCATCCATCGGAGTGTTGGGGTGGTCTTGCCATCCCTGTGAATTGCTGTGTATAATCCAGGAAGGGGGCCCAGATTTGGTAGAATTTGCTTCTGTTGTCGAATCGGAGAGCAGTGATTTTATTCTGCTGCCACTATGTCCCAGCACTTGGACCACCACATTGGGATTGCCGGGCCCTCAGGGTTTTTCCATAGCCTGGCAATTGATATTTTTGCTGCTGTTAGGAGGTGTGAACTTAGATCGGCCAGGCGTCCAGTCAATGGGAATTGGCCCTCACCTGTCGCCCCCAGCAAGACAATTCCTGGGTCCCACGGGAGTGTGAGGCCTGTGATTAGTTTAATTTGTTCAAGGACACTCATCCAGAATTGTGACTCCTTGGGACAGGCCCATAGAAGGTGGAATAACGTGCCTTTATCTGGGCATCCCCTCCAGCATTGCTCGGGAATTGTGGGGTTACAATTGTTGAGTATCTCCGGGGTAAAGTACCATCTGTAGCACACTTCTTTATTGGTTATACATTTAGAGCTTTTGTGCACTCCGGACCAGATGCGGCTCCATTCCACCGGATCGATATCTCTGCCAATGTCCTTTTCCCACTTTGTCATATAGGCCTCTTTCTTGCTTGGGTCCGTCCTGTCAAGCAGCTTGCATATTTTGGATATTTTCGCCTTTGGGGGGGTGGTGGTGAGTGTTCTCTCTAGGGCGGACAGTTCTCTGCTTCCGCTTTGCCTTAGTACCTCGCTTGATAGCCAGTGTCTGAGTTGTGCGTACCGGAACCTTTCCGTCTCTGGGACCTGGAATTTGGCTTTACAGGCTTCGAAGTTCAGTGGATCCCCATTTCGAAGAAGTCTGCGATGATCCTCAGTCCTCCTTCCTTCCACTTGCTAAAGCTGTTTGGAGAGATGCCTGGAGTGAAGTCCAGTGGCGAGCTGCCCCCTTCCAGCTCGTCACTGTGTTTCTCGTCGCCGTCAGGGGCCCTGCGTTCGGGGGGTCACCAGAGCTTTTCATATGTGGCATGGATTCTATTGGCGTCTGACACTATTTATCCTCCAGTGTCAACCAACAGGGTCGAGCATTGCTTAGCTTCCATGCAAAGGCCTGCGATAGCTGAGCCGCAAGGCAGTATCTGGTCATGTTTGGGACCCCTAGGCCACCCACCGCCGTACCCCGGAGCATGAGGCGCCTCGGTATTCACAATCTCTTTCCTTCCCAGACATATCTTAGAATATCTACCTGCAGCTTTTGGATGGCTTTCTTCTGGATTGTTACTGGAAGGGCCGGGCAGTGATTAAGCAGTCTTGGGACTAGGTTCATCTTCACGGCTGTAAGCCTTCCGAACCATGAAATTTCTTGCTTCTGCCATCTAGCCAGATCATTCTGGAGCTCTGTGAATAGTGGGCAGAAATTTATTTCGTAGATTCTTTCCATTTTGCTTGGCATTTGAACCCCCAGGTAACTGAGATGCCGCTTTGCCCACGGGGTCGAACAGTTGACTTCCAGGTCTGTCTTAAGTTTTTTCTTCACGTTGATGCTCATTGCTGCTGATTTCGTGAAGTTTACCTTAAATCCTGATGCCTCTCTGAATGTTTCTAGTTCTTGCCAAATTGCCTGCATGGATTCTTCCGGCTGGGTGGCCGTTAGTAGTACGTCGTCGGCGTTTAGGGCCACTTTATAAGACTCTCCTTTGACCATAAGGCCACGTATTGCCGGGTTGTGTCAGTTTCTGCTCGCAAATGGCTCTATTGAGAACGCAAATATGAGGGGGGACAGGGGGCATCCTTGTCTAGTACCTCCCGTAATGTTGATTCTCTCCGATCTGGCTCCATTCACCCTGAGTTGCGTGGATGGATGTTGATAGTTGGATAATATCCATTTTGCAATGTTCGGGGTGAATTCATAGTGCTTTAATGTTTCCTTAATGTAGCCCCAGTCTAGCATGTCAAAAGCTTTGTGTGCATCGAGTGACATGACTACCAATTCCAGCCCCATTCTGTTCGCTGACTCGATTGTGTTTATGGTTCGTCTGATGTTGTTTTGCGTGCTGCGGCCCGGGATAAAGCCCGTTTGATCCGGGTGAATTATATCTCGGAGGATTGGCGCTAATCTCTTCGCCGGGATTGTTCGCGAACAATTTAGCGTCATTGTTTAGCGGGGTGTTGGGTCTGTATGAGGAGCATGGTGTGCAGTCAAAATTTCGAAACAAAAATGTCGAAAGTCATAATATCGAAAAACAAAAAGTCAAAAAAAAAAAAGTTGAATTCCTTTTTTTAATTATATATTTATTTTGGGGTCCAGGAATAAAAAGAAATGGGTAAAACAAAAAATTAAAAAAATAAAAGGGGGTTTGGGGGAGGAACCCCCCATTTCGAATAAAAATGTAATAAAAAAAAAATCGATATTTTGACTTTCGACCTTTTTGTTTTCGATTTTATCACTATAAACCGAGGAGCATTGGTCTCTGTCTTTCCCTGGCTTTGGGATGAGAACCATCAGTGATTCCTCCATGGACGGGGTTGTGGATCCCGTTTCGAGGAATGAGTTGAACAGGTCTGCTAGCTGGGGCGACAGGATGTGTGCATATTTCTTGTAGAATTGGCCTGTAAACCCATCTGGTCCCGGTGCTGTGTTTTTCAGGGAGCGAATAGTCTCTCCTACTTCTTCCACTGTGATTGGGCGTTCTAGTGATTCCAGGTGGGGGAGTGGTGGATCTTTTTGGGCGGACGCCAAGTATCGCAGTTGCACCAGCTTGGTCGTTGGGAGTCCGGACATCATTTCTTTATGATGTTGCGTCATTAGTTCGAGTATATCCGCCTTTGTATATCGTAGGCCGCCATTCCTGTCTGCTAGACATTGAATGTTGTTTCCGCGAGTGCAACTTCTTCAGATTGCGCACCAAAAGGCGATTTGCCTTGTTGCTGTCAAGTAGTAAAATTGTTTGGTGTAGGCCAGGGCTCTGGCTGAGCGATCTGCCAGATGCATTTCCAATTCTGTTTTCGCTTTCTTGAGATCCTGGCTTGTTGTTTTGGTTTGGCGCCTTTTGAAGCTGTTCTCCAACTCCGTGACCCTCTTCTCCAGCTTGCCTTGTTGCAGCTGGTTTTGTCGACTGTGCCTTGCCATGCAGTTAATCGCTACCCCACGGATCACTGGTTTCATAGCGTCCCAGATGATTGCCTTTGAAGTATCGTTGGTCGTGTTCTCGTTAAAGTAGTTTGTAAGAGCTTCAGCTATTTCCGTTCTGCTGACCACATCTGCAAGGGTTTGGTCCTGCAATTTCCAGGGCCATTTCAGCCGTTCAGGCATGCCCAGGGTCCGCAGGCGCATGGTGACTGGGACGTGGTCTGATATGGCCCTCTGCCCTATTTGTATGTCCTCTACACAGGGAATGAGCTTGATGGATGTCAATAGTAGGTCAGTCCTGAAGTGCTCTCTATGGACGTGCGAGAAGAATGTGTAATCCCTCCCTTTTTTTGTTGACCAGCCTCCATACGTCGATGGTCTCAGTTTCCTGCAGGAATTCCGCCATGGCTAGTGCTTTGACGAAATCCTCCCTGTTAGGAGGGAGCGTTTTATCTATGTCCGGGTCCGGCGTTAAGTTGAAATCTCCTCCGATGAATAGGTGACCCTTGGGGAAGGCTGCCACTATTGGTAGAAGATTGCAGAGAAAGCGGTCTTGGGCGTTGATCGGGCCGTAGATTGCTGCTAGAGTGATGGGCAGATCAACTAGGAAGCCATTCGGTAGTAGGTATCCCCCTTCCCGGTCTCTTTTAACTGTGATCTGGGTTAGTGGCAGGTTGCGGCTGAGAAGTATGGCAACCCCTCTTTTTTTTGGCCTGAGGAGGCGAAGTAGCATTTTGGGTAGCGGAGGAAGGAGATCCGCTTTTCATCAGCCGCCGCTAACAGGTGTGTTTCTTGTAGGCAGACTATGGGCCTCATTACGAGCTTGGAGTTAAGGGAAAAACGATGCCGGTAAAGGATTACCGGCATCGCTTACCGCTCCGCTCCATTATGACCCGCCAACCCACTATTAGCGGCCCCGTAAATAACGGTACCTCTAATAGCGGCATTTGTGCGGGCACGCGACCCTACATGCCGGCAATAGCGGCATGGCGTAAACAGGAGCTGAACACAAGTCAGGCGGACATGCAAATAACGACCTACTGAAGGCCGAAAAGTACCTTACCGGCATGGAGTAAATACCGCCATCGCGAACCACCCGTAAACGGCCATGTGCAGTGTTCCCAACTGCCACAGGTGCACACAATCATCATAGATGGAGGCAATGTAGACTGGGCCAGCACAAAAGGAGCACACCCCACCCCTTCCTACACCCAATCATACACCAAAATGATACCAATACTAGTAGCCATATTGGGGTTGAAGGACATGATTGCAGTGGAACTCCAGCAACAACTACAACAACAAAAGGCAGCACAGAGGAGATGCAGGAGGAGAAGGAGGGTGAGGCAGGCACAGCATGCACCACCAGTGCAGGCAGTTGTACCACACAAGCAGCCCCCAATCCCTCGAATCAGAGCCAGTCCATTCAGCCTAACCCCTGAGCAGATCCACAGCCTGTACAGTCTGGACCGTGCCACCATTACCACCATTGTGGACATGATACATAATGACATTGCCAGCCTCATAAACATCCGTACCGCCATCCCCCCTCTATTGAAGGTGGTGTCTGTGCTCCACTTCCTGGCCACAGGAACCTATCAGCACACAGTAGGGTAGATGCATGGCATATCACAACCATTATTCTCACATACGCTGAACCAAGTGCTCGATGCCCTCCTGAAGCACACAGGCGACCACATATTCCTACCAAGGACTGCCCAGGAGATCTCCAACACCAAAGTTGGCTTCCATTAGGCTTTCTAGGTTGCATCGGTGCCATCGACTGCACCCATGTGGAATTGGTGGTCCCACATGCCATGGAGGTAGTGTACTGCAACCGTAAGTTGTACCACTCCATCAACGTGCAAATGGTGTGTGACTCAAACAAGATCATCACACGTTGTGCCCGATTTCCCGGATCAACCCATGATTCAATGGTTATGCGGAACTCCACAATACCACGCTACATGGAGCGACACGCAGGGCAACGATCTTGGTTACTCGGTGAGTTGCTTGTCATGCTCATGGCATTGTGATGTGGGGAGATGATTGGGAGGAGAGATGCATACTTCACCTGGCTGAGAAGGGGGGGAGGGATGCATACTTCACCTGGCTGAGAGGGGGGGGCAGATGCATACTTCACCTGGCTGAGAAGGGGGGGAGAGATGCATACTTCACCTGGCTGAGAAGGGGGGGGAGATGCATACTTCACCTGGCTGAGAAGTGCGGGGGAGAAATGCATACTTCACCTGGCTGAGAAGGGGGGGAGAGATGCATACTTCACCTGGCTGAGAGTAGCTGTGAGGATGGACCATGCTCATGCCCCAAAGCAGGCCAGACTGGACTTGACACCTAACTGCAAGATGTAAGCTGTACTACTATGAAAATGAGGCACTGCTGCAACCATTCCATAGCCATCAACATGTACACTGCACATAATCAGACCGTAGCCCCTGCAACACAATGCAGCAACATGCTGTCAGTATGGCCAATGCACATGAGCAATGTACATCATCAAGAAGGACAGGTGTCCATAAGTGTGTACTAAGGAGTCACATGAGCCCCAAATACATGATCCCACTCCTACACCAACACAGAGGTCCAGCATACCAGCATGGCAACATCAGGCGCGGAAAGTGAGATCATCTAGAGTATGGCATCAACGGTGACAGGATAACAGCATACAATAAACTACACATCACCTAGAACATGGGAACAATCGGCGTGGGCAACCACAGTGCAAGAGCACTCATAAGGAATAGGACACCCCTGTGCCCACTAGACGATGCCACGCACACCAGTCAATGGATACACACATTGTAGTTACATTGAGTAGCTCTATTCATGCATGGATATGAGGATGCAAACAGGAAATAAATGCATGTTGTTGTGTCATTGTTACAGGTCCCATTTGATGTAACCACTTACACATTACCATTGTTGCACACATGCAGGTGATGCTGGCTGTCCCTTGAAGAGGTGGCTCCTTACCCCTGTCCGGAACCCGCAGAACAGGCATGAAGAGGACTACAATCGTGCGCATACACGTACCCATGTGGTGATTGAGCAGACATTTGGCTTTTGAATGCACGGTTTCGCTGTCTCAGCAGGTCCGGTGCGCCACTCTTGTACGGGCATGAGAAGGTGGGCAAGATCATCATGGCATGTGTAATGCTACACAATATGTGCACCAAACGGAATGTGCTTCTGCCCCTTGATGTTGAACTACAACCGCCTGACGAGGGGGATGAGGAGGGAGTAGATGGGGTTGCACATCAGGGGGGTGGCGATGCACAGGAGGGACGTGCCGTGCGCCAGACTTTGATTAACCAATGTTTCAAACACACATGGATGCGCAGTGTGCCATGGAGGTGGGACTCAGGGCACTGGGTGTGTCAGGGACATGGACACTGTACACTGTTCACCAATAAAGCACACGTACACAATAAGCAATGTCCGGACATGTGAATTTTTATATCACAAGAGGTGTATTGAACATATAGAAAATAGAATGTGCACAAGCCCTCCACCCCACACACCCTTTCCCCCCTCCGCCTCCCCCTCAACTTCCCCCCACACCCTCACCTCCTCCCCCTCCCCCTCAACTTCCCCACACACCCTCTCCCCCTTCCCCCTCCCCCCTCAACTTCCACACACCCTCTCCCCCTTTCCCCTCCCCCCTCAACTTCCTCACACATGGTGTGCACTTGCATGCACCATTAGTCTTCAAGAGTTCGGAATGGCAAGCTGCACCTACACCCCTGGTCCACTGCCAGCATCGGGTGGACCCCTGTCTGACCTGCGCATGTTCCTCCCAGCCCTAGGCAGGGGGGTGGTCTGTGTGGAGCTGGCATTTGAGGAGTTGTCTGCTTGTTAAACCACCTGTGCGGGATGCAGGGCCTCCAAGGCTTCCACCATGCGGGTGAGGACCTGCCTCACAGCTGCCAATTTGCTGCATATGTTTCTCGAAGTGGACTCAATGGCAGCTTTGAGGGACACTGCACATTCCCTGAATTCCTCCCTTGCCTGGCCACTTTCAATGATGTGCTGGGTCACCCGCCCAGACAGCTCCTCCTGGCGATGTTGGACCACCATGATCCCCTCTTGCCTGTCCCGGACACTGGTGGATGTCGAAGGTGCATGCGACATGGTTGATGCTTCATGCATGCTCCCTGTGGGGCTGAAGTTCCATGGCCATGACTCCACAGCAGACAGCTCATGGCTGCTGGTATTGTGTATGCTGGGTGGGGAGAGGTGGGGTGACTGCAGGGGGCCTGTAGCGGTAGGTGTTCCTGGTGTCGGAGTATGTGCTTCATCATCTGACACGGCTGCCGTGGCAGCTGACTCTCCGACAGTACTGCTGGCAGTGGATACGGTGCCTTCACCCACTGGCTCCTGTCTGGTGGTGGCTGGTGTGGGTGCTGTGGTTGTGGCCCTATTTCACATTGGTGCTGTGGGTTCTTGGGGTGTGTTGGGCTTGTGATGTGTTCCTGGTTTCACTCTTTCCCTTAATGTTGAGGCCCAGTTTGCCCCCTTCATGCCCCTGGACTTCTTGACTGGTGTCGCAGGCTGCTCCCTGGGGTCCTCATCATCGCTGTCAGATTGTGTGCCTGTGGGGGACCCCGAGAGGGAGAGCATTAGTGATGGGTCTACGTGCATCAGGCATGCATTGGGGTAGCTGCATTTCTATGGAATGGTAGGTATTTGCCGTTGGAGTACTGACATACGGGTTGCTTGACTTTTGGGTGGGTCATGCAGGGATGCGTCTGGGATGACTCATGTATGGGGTGCATCATGCATGTGGCTAAGATGGTTTCTCCACTGCCTGTAGGCAGAGTTGCTTACATGTGTCTGGTGGATCCTGCTTTGCATCATTTCACTGTCAGTTCGGGGGGACATCTTCATGGTTTGCAATACAGTGGTTTATTTGTGACACCTACCTGCATCAGCCGATGATGGGGCTCCACGCTCCATATCCCCCACTACCTCGATTGACTCCATTCCGATGTTGGTTGCACACATGTCCTCCCAGCGAGTCATCTTTATGGGTGATCCGCCTCCACCACCTGTTGCCAATCCCTGGTTACGGTTTGCTGCGAGGATGTAACTTACATGTTGGCGCAGGTCATCCCAGCGCTTCCAGACATCTTTCACCATGCGTGGGGTGGTTCCTACAGCACTTACTTTATGCGCTACCTCTGCCCAGATCTCTTTTTTACGCAACAGTGCTGATCGACGCATATCAGTGGAAAACACTACATCCCCATTTTCAGCCAAGGTTTCCGAGAGCATGGTGAGCTCTTCTTCTGAGAAGCGCTCCTTACGCAGGCGTGCAGCTCCTTTTTTAAGTGCCTTGGGCATTCTTATATGCTGCTGGATTATTATGGGACAGGTGTGGTGGTGATGTGACTCCTCGGTGCAGAGGATGGCAATGGATTGTGTTTTTCAAGTTGGCCGCCCTGCTCTTTCCCATTCCTGTGCGATGACGCTACTTCCGGTTCCACTTATTTACGGTCACCGCTATTAGCGGTCACCGCTAATGCTGGAGACATGGGGCCTCATTACACGGTAGGCGGTAGGGATTTACCGGTACCGGTAAAATACCGGTACCGGTAAATCCCTGCCGCCTTACTACGAGGTCCCTTAGCGGGTTGGTACTTTAACGCCTGCTTTTTGCAGGCATTAAATACCAACCCGCTAAGGGACCTCGGAGCTAATTACGGCACCGCTAAATTGCGGTGCCGTAATTAGCGCCTTCCCCATTCCCATTGAGCCCTATGGGGCAGAAATGGGAATGGGGAAGGGCAATGGCGGAAGGGGGATTTACCGCCCCTCCAACCTTGGGATGGGGCGGTAAATCCCCTTTCCGCCAAGGTGGTGCCGGTATTTTACCGGCATGAGCCATGGCGCTAATAGCGCCATGGCTCACCGCCTACCGTGTAATGAGGCCCATGGATGGCGGTGTTGCTATCTGCGCTTCTCTCGATGCCGCTAAGGGCGATTTTTGGGTCTTTTACGGCATGGCGGTGAGGTCCTTACCGGCATGGCACAAAGCTTGTGCCCGCGAAGTAGTAATAGCCCTCTAATAGCGGGCTCTTTGCAACACGGACATGTTATTTGCTGCATGCCGGTAAGGACACTGACTTACCTCCAAACTCGTAATGAGGCCCATGTCTGCTGCTTGTTGGGAGAGCTTCCGCTCCACTGATTTCCTTTTGCCTGGGGCGTTCAGGCCTTGCACATTCCAAGTCATCATGATGAGTTCCCTATCCTGGGAGGCCATTTAAGTTACGTGCGGTTGCTTTTTGTAATGTCTCTCCTGATATTGTCTGTGTCTTGTAACGTGGTTTGTCTCTCTGTAGGTCCTGACCCCCATCAAGTAATTCCCAGTCTCCCCATATCGTCCGTCCCCCCGGATCCCCTTCCAAATCCCCAAAAACAAAAAACTGGTTTTCCGGTCCAGCCTTCCATCAACGGGGCCTTCAGCCGGGCGAACACAAGCAATTAGGCTAGAGGCAATAGCGCCTCTTGTATTTCCAGTGAAGCAAGTGGGTTTTCCGGTGGGTGGTGTTTGAGCTTCTTTCAACTGCAGGGTTTGCTTCGAGGGTATTGTTTCTTCGGCTCTCTAGGTCTGGGCTTGTGGGAGCAAACCCACTTGTTAGGTAGCGCGAGGGATCCCTGGTACCCCCTGCCTTGCCCAAAGTGATCCCCTATACTGCACCTCCTCCTTTTGGGCTCGGGAGAATGGGTATTGGGGCTCTATTGGGCTTTGGCCCATCAGGGGGTCCCCCTCAACAATTATTGGCCTTCTTGTTCTTGGAAGGGGGGCCTCGCACTCTGCGGCGGCTCTCCACTCGGGACCATGATTTCAGGGGATCCTGCTGTACACCTTCTGAGTTAGGCGCCATTCCGTCGGACCCCTCCTCTCTGGCCTGCAGGTTCATAAAGCCTTCTGCCTCTCTTGGGGAGAAGATATGCCAGGGTTTTCCGTCCCATGTGAAGGTTAGGAAAAAATTCCAGCGATATGTGATCTTCTTTTCGCTGAGCCATTCTGTCATTGGCTTTAGGGCTTTCCTTTTTGCTAGTGTTATTGTTGCCAAGTCTTGATAGAGGGATATTGCGGCGTCTCTGAAGTGTATTCAGGCTCAGCTCCTGGCTTCCTGCATTATTTCTTCTTTGACTCTGTAGAAGTGCACGCGGGCCAGGACATCTGGCGGAAAGGAGGTGTTTTGCTTTGCCCGGGTCCTATGCACCCTATAAAGTTCTAGTGGCGCATCGTCCAGAAGGGTTATGATGAAGCGGAACAGATCATTAAAATAGGACCCCAGATCGTCGTCGGACATTGATGTAGGGATTCCCCTCAGGCAGATGTTATTGTGCCCATATCTGTTTTCTGCGTCCCCCTGTTTGGCTTCGAGTGTGTCACACCTGGCCTCAAGTGCTGCAACCCTGTCCGCCCCTGCCCCAATTTCAAAGTTTTGTTCGTAGATTGTGGTCTCTATTTCTTCTTTCTGGCCTCGATTTCCCCCACTCATTTATCCAGGGTTGAGATCTTACTTTTCACTTCATCAGTCCCCTTCTAGTATTCCTTGGTAATGGCTGCTAGGAGTTCTTGTAGATCTGATTTTGTGGTTGTTTGTGTCATCTGCTCTGGGGCCGCGTCTGTGTGGGAGCCCAACATCAGACCTTTGCTGGCTCCCCCTTTTTCGACTTCTCAGCCATCAGTGTTGTTGTTAGTAAAGCTGCGATATCTGTCTGTTTCGTTGGCTTGAGGTTCCTGGATATTTTGGTGTGCTCGCTCTGGCTCTCATAGTGGAGGCCCCTGTCAGTTGGAACCCTGAGGCTTGTTTTTGCGTTTCAGATTGCTTTGTTTACCCTTTGTGTGCAGTTTACAGGGTGGTTAGACAGCAAGAGTTCAAGTGTTTGGGGGTTCTCTGTGCGCCTCAGGGGGTGCTTATTTTCTAGTGTGCACATGAGCTGCTGGTTCCAATGACTCGCTTTTGAGGTGGATTGTTGCGGGCTATGAGCTGTGGTCTTCACAGTGCACCACCTCCTGACTTGTTCGGCTGTTTGCTCCGATCTTTATGTGGGTGGGAACATTCTGCTCAGTTGCCTCCTAGGCCTTTTCTAGGGGGGGAGGGCCACTTTACGTTGTGCTGTGTCTTTGTACCCCTTGGGTTTTCGGGATGTGGCTGCCCAGCTCTCCACCTTATCGCTCACAACTCTTTCTGGGAGCAGCGTGGAGGTCCTAAGCTTAGCCAGAGTTATAGCACCTCAGTGGGCTCTTGACTGGGTCCCCAGGTCTTGTGTTTCCTATGATTGTTCCCCTGTGGTGGAGATGTCAGCTCAGGTTTTCCCTGCAGTGGACTGGTTGCTTCCTCCCACTAGCATGGCAAGTGGTGCCTTACCTTCTGCAAAGATGCTGGCACTGGACTTCGTCTGTTGTGGGGGCAGCTTATTGGAGAATGGATTGCTCCCCCGGTCTCTATGACTACTGTCTACAAGTTGGCCTGGGTCTCGCAGGATCTCCTCCTCTTTTGGCTTTGGTCCGTTGGATTTTGGGAGGAGTGCAGGTCACTCCCCCAGAGTTGAACCAGACCTACGCCGTCGCAGTTGGCCCCGCTCCAGTAATTCCGGCCACTCCAGCGGGTGCAGTTAGTCAAGGGCGGGGGGCCGCCGGCCTCGCACACCTATGTTGCTGAGTGTAGTGGGGCGAGTGTAGTGAGTTGGGCACAAAGTTTGCCGGGTTGAGGGATGTCACGCTGCTCCTGGGTTGTTGCGGTACTCCGGTGTGTGCTCTCACCCCCAGTTCTCGTGTGTGGCTGTAGGTGCCGCCGCCTCGGCTCTGGCCTTGGGTGGTGCTGGATCAGGAGCGCCGATTCCTGGGGCTGCTTCTTGTGCGGCGTGGCTGGTGTGGCCGCGCTTCCCTCTGAGCTCTGCCCAGGAGTCACTGTGAGAGGGGAGCGGTCAGTAGCTCCGCCGTTGCAGTTGTCCCCGTTCCAGTAATTCTGGCCACTTGAGCGGGTGCAGTTAGACATGGGTGGGGGGCCGCCGGACCTTGCACACCTCTGTTGCTGAGTGTACTGGGGCGGAAAGGCTCGGAAGTTGGGCAGACAGTTCGTCGGGTTGAGGGATGTCGTGCTGCTCCTGGGCTGGGTACTCCGGTGCGTGCTCTCACGCCCAATTATCGTGTGCAGCTGTAGGTGCGCCACCTTGGCCCTTGCCTAGTCTGGTGCTGGATCAGGAGCGCCGACCGCTGCGCTTCCCACTGAGCTCTGCCCAGAAGTCACTGTGAGGGGAAGCGCTCAGTAGCTGCCGATGGCTCGCCTCGCTTGATGAGTCAGCCAGACTTCAGAAGCACGGTAAGAGGGATCCAGCACGGGAGGTACGACGGGTTCTTCTGCTGTCGCTGACTTTCCGGCGGCCTGATAGCTTGAATTTGCGCCTTTGCGACCCAGGTTGCTGGAAGGCGCTCCGGTCTGATGGGCTCACGGATTCTTGCCCCTTAGTTTTGTGAGCGCCCGCCTTTGTGGGCCAAATAAGGCTCTAGTGTTGAGGTGTCCGCCATTTTGGAGATGGGACCGACTCTGCTTCCCGCTTCGCAGCAGGCTTCTTCAATCCTCGGGTTCCGCTCCACATCAGATGTAAAAAATCGGTCATTATCTGCCGCCACACCTCTGCATTAGAATGTGCCGCTTATCTTCTGAAAAATCATGCTGTCACTGGGGCATTGCTGTTGGATGCGTGGTACCGGCCGGGAGCTCTTACAGAGCCAGTCCGTCCACCATGGCTCCAAGCCACACCCCCCCATGCCCTATAATTATTAGAAGCTACTCCAACATGGGTGTTCATGTCTACCTGAACTCCTGAATTCCCTGCTCTTTTCCAAATCTCACCTGACCGTTCCCCCATCAAAACCGCAAATAGGATTTTCATATCCCCTATGGCCAATATGACACTGGCAGTATGTTTCTCCAATGCATACATCCATTTCCCTGCCCCTGCAGTGAGCAAAGGGAGTATCTTTATGAAGTTATTCATGTCCATGTGTGACCACAGGACATAAAACGCCCTTCCTTGGCCCTTCTGGAGTAACAGAAACAGGGTTACACCCATTTTACTGGGGCTTCCCCCATCTGTCCCCTACTACTTGCTACGGCCATGTAAGTACCCTGGCGTGCCCTATGACTACATGGTGTGCACTCTATCACTGCTGCGGGAAGGTAAGGCGACTACACCCTGCTCGCCATCAAATTTACATTCCTCTTCATCTTCTATGCAGGTTACTACATCCCCTGACCTCTCTACAGGCATGGAAGCATACTAAGCACAGCCATAGGGTGCTGTCTGCTGTTCTCAATGCTCAAACCCTGTACCTTTGTCGGCATTCCTGTTCTCCATATCCACCTCAACCGTTTTGATAACTGAGTTATCCAATCTCACAATAACCTGCCCATGCCTCCACATTCCTTCTTCTATATCCCTTACCTGTCTTCTCCCTTCTTACTGCACTTCATCTGTTTTGCAGCTGTAGAAGCACTACCTCTTCCTATGCTAGCCTCCGCACTTATTTCATATTTTCCTGCACTTCTGTCTCTACTGCTCTTCATAACTTATCCTCTATCCTAGCAGGATAAGGCCTAACATCCCTCGTTCTTGAACCTTGATCCCCACTTCTGGTTGTTGGCCTCACTTTCTCTCATTCTTCCACCAGTAATCTGTATGCTATTCTAGCAGTCGGGGGAGTTATACCCTTCCCACTCTACATTCGCAACTTCTCCGCAGCCCTAACCATTGAATGAGTACCCTTCCACTGTCCTCGAGATCCCAATTCTTAGAAATCGTAACTGATGGAGGCATTAGCTGTGTCCATCTTACAAGCACTGGAGTAGCCGCTATGGGAAATGGAGGTTCAAACTCAGGGTCTGTGTAGCCCCCTTATCCGGTGCAGAAGGAATTCCCGTACCCTCCTTTTTCGGCCCTTCTTCCAGGATCTTAACACTATGGCCCTTCCTGCCTTTTTCATACATCCTCCATAATTCTAAGATATTTAACCACTTCTATAGTTTGAGCCCGTGTGACTCGTAGTCAAAAAGATATGAAGGTTCTCCAATGTCCCTGTATCATAGGTTTCCTAGGCAGGCCAAGAATTGATAATTTTACCTTTACCTTTTACCTTTACTTTCCCGCAACCATTCCCTATGGTATTTTAGAATCTTTGTCTTATAGCAGGCAACACTTGCCACAACTGATTCAACGAAGTCTCCATACTCCACCCCAATAAATCCAAAATAATTTTACAAAAACACTACCCAGCCGAACCCGTGGCACTTAAAATGTCCACCCAAATAACCCCTCTTTTTGCCCCTATCCAGTTTCTTAGTTATTCCCCACAATCACTCACCCTTCTTGTTTATACCGCAATTGCCTCGTTTACCTACTTACTTAAATTCTACTGCTCACTCTTACACAAAAGACAGCATTTTATCAAAAAACACTTGCCAGCCAATATCTCAGACATACGTCCCCCACTCTAGCATAGGAGGAGCGCAATACTTTTCACTTCAGCACCTTGCTCTCGCTCTCTTCATCAATAGAATGGCCTTCTCTACTACAAACCGTCTTTCCCTGACTACAGGAAGTTTCCCTTTCACTACTTTGACTAACCAAGAAAATTGAGGTGAGGCCTCCGCCCACACAGCCAATACAGAATGAAGAATGCCAAGGGTCTACTTCAGAAAGGTATATACGGTTGGACTTAACATAAAATGCCACCCCACCTCCAGGCGAGGGATCAAGCCAACCAGACAGGCAAACTAAAGGTTATCAAGATGAACCTCACAATGGGCGTGCTGGGTAGGATACCACCTCACCCTACTAAAACAACAAACTAGGTAAAAAATATATTCAAGAGACTTAAAACACAAAACAGTTCTATCACTCCTTCAAAACATCCACTTTTCCAATCCCCGCAACCTCAACTAATTCCACACACCCGTATTCCAATTCTACCCATACCAAACCCCTTAAATCAAAAGAAACAACTATCTTTTATCTCTATTTCCATTATTGCTTTACCGCCAAATGTATATTCACGTGACCCGAAGCGTGCCGATGAGGTTCTCCATCAAATCGTCCTGCACAGCTGGCGCACGGCCCCACTCCTCCGGGGAACAGACCAAACTTTAACCAGTATGGCATCCGCAAACCTCTCTTTTTCACTGTGCATGGAAGACTGGTCCCTGCAGAGAGGTGCCGCAGCCGAGCTGTGCGTACCGGAGACCCCCCCCACCATCTCAGAAAGCCTGGGATCCCTTCATGGTCGCCAAATTTGTGGGAGTGGACCCCTTATTACCTCTACCCAAAGTGGGCCCACCACCTGAGGAAAGAGTACACATTTTGTACGTAAAGCAAGTTTATTGTACAATCATCTGGGGAGCAGTTAGATGACGCTGTGGAGCCAAACTAACCCAAGTCTCAATGACTCTTATCAGTTGATACATTTTATACAACAGTTAAAACACTCCCCAAAACTTTATTACAACCCACCCCTCACACCTGATTGGACAAGACATACACAAAGAAGTTCTATCTTTCTTCATTTCTTCCCTTCTCATTGGCCATCGACAATCTTTACTACCATATTCGGATCATATTCATAGTCCACCCCTTCCTGGGATTCATCCGTGGTAGGTCGTGACATGACATAATAAAACATTCACATACAAATATAATTAATTACTAATAACAGATGGCCTTACCTTAAGTGTGATTGCACATGGTCCACACGGATACTTAAGCAGCATGAGGAAAAGCTGAGCAAACAGGTTCTCTTTGAACTACCAATTGCTATCTCATCTTCCCAGTTTACTGGCTCCTCTTAAGACATTCTAATTTACAAGACTACCATTCCAGCACGTATGGTCTCTGGTTCCACCCTGAGAAAACAATTGAGTACTGAACACCATGTCCTCAGGCACCGTCTCTCCCTGTCTTTATTGCCAGCCCAAGCAAATGGCCAAAACCCCCTCTGCACAACTTCAATGCAATGGGAAAGATTACATCTGTTCCCTGCAGAACCATAAGCCTGTGTCCCGTTCGTCTGCTGACCTTCTACTGGATTACCTATTTGTTCTCCATCAGCCCCAAGCCTGCAAAACCAGAAGTTCCCAGCTAACTGAAATTAATCACACAAAATGCTAACTGTAAAGTCCAAATAAATTCTCAACCCTACTACATGCAGATTTATATAAACTCCCTTTGCATGTTCCTCAGTGTGCATATTTAATAAATGTTATTTCTCTTTTATTGTGGGTTTTCAGGATAGGCCCCTCTCTACGCATGCGCATTAAAAACCTCTTCGTCTCCCAGTTTCTACGTACTTTGGAGAACCACATATGTGAATCTTGTTCATGTTGCATTTGGCAGTTTAACATTTTATCTTTCTATGCAGGTGCAAATCTGATATGCATCAATTCTAAACAAAAAGTAACACTAACAGTAACACAACCCTTCCATAATTAACTACACTGAATATATATGAAATTGCAACATTGGGCCCAGTTCGCTGCACTCACAGCCATCAATATGGCACGCACAACATAAAACCCCCATGCTCATGGGGACCCTTCCTGACCACCCCAACAATTCTTTTTCAGGAAGGGTGAGAGGTATCAGAGGCCAACATAGAATGTATTGCAGTGTACTCAACAAATTGTTTTAACTTAGTCCCAGACTGTATTGTTTATTGCTTTCTTAAGAGCCTATTGGTCCAGGACAGACTAAATGGAACCTTGCAAGATGACTGCCTGGATGACTCCACACACCTTGGTCAGACACTATAATGTGTATTTCAAATAAAGACCTGTGACTGCAGTGGGTCAGGTGGTACTATGTCATTGATTTGTATAAGGTGGGTACAGCCTCTCCCACCGTACCTGTGGTTGAGGTTATTGCCATGTATACTATTCTAGCAAGTGAATGTATGACATATTAAAAATCTGGATAATGTTTAGTTACTTACCCCGAACTGTAGTTCCCCAGCATTGGTATCATTCAAATGTTCACATACAGCCCATCCGTCTCCTGCAACGCTGGATTTACCAATGTCTGTGTCATGAACAACAATTACTTAGGTATGAATCTAACATGGCCCCCTGGGGTGGAGCCACAGCCTCCCTCCCTCATTGGCCCATGGATGAATGGGACCGAAGGGACATAATAAGGCAGCTATGCTGCAACTTCAAAGTCTTTTCTTACTGCTATGTGTAGAGAAGGCATGGTATCACAAGTATTGACACTGACACAATGGATACAAATTGTAAAACCTTTATTGAAAATGTTGGGTTTGGAGAAACTCCTATTCTGCCCTATAACTAAGATAGGAGTAGCCTCGAGCATGAAACGCTAAACAAAACAGTCCTAGTGGAGTCTGTCAAATCGAAATGGCCTATGCTAACAAAAATCCAATGCCTGCCCTATCGCTTGTACAAAATGTGTAAAAAGGTGAAACTGTATGCAAAAGGAAAAGTCAGTGTTCAAATGATAATGTGGCTTAACCAGCTCTCCTCCCCACATTAGGCCTCACCTGGTAAGGTGAGCCTTTTAGGCAGGATGAGGCATCTGGCTCGGATTTCAACACAATACACAGTTCAAAACCGTGGATCGAGGCCCGCCTGACCTTCCACGTTTAAAGTCACTTTCTCTGACTTTCAAAATAATGTTTCAAACAAAACGTTCACAAAAGTCCCCCTCTGCTGGGCTCAGACCTTTCACCACACTTTTCTCATGGGTCCCCCTCTGCCGGGCTCAGACCTCTCACGCTATAGTTCACACAAAGTTGCAAGGGGGCCCCCTTCCTCAAGCTTAAAACACTATGGGTCTCCTTCAATCAGCCTCTGACCACTTTTGGATGTCAAAGTCTTTCGAATGTGCGTGGCTTTCGTTACAGACCACCGCAGGACCACTTCGACTCAACGTTCACTATTTACTTTCACTCTTCCTGTTAAGTTTCAAACATTGCACCTTTTACAGAGAATTTTGAATGGCTACTTCCTTTCATTGGACCACTCCGTTACTTAGTATCGCAGATATTGCATCTGTATTTTGCAGCTGTATTTTGCTTTAAAGTTCAATCACGGGTCTGCCTTTCTTTGCATCTCATACACATGCGTGCAGCCTTTACTTGTGATATGATGTTGCTACTTCATTCACTTTAACACACACCAGTCTCTCAGGTCGCTTGCCATCTCACCGTCTGTGTGCGCTTCTTTCTTGTTTTGTGTTTTCCGATTTTCGAGTCAAGGTTAGTACCACAGGCTTGACCTCGCCTCCCCAACTCTGCTATTCACACGGGAGGGTCGCTGACGTGTTTGAAACAAAATGCAATCTTCACTTGTGGGATCTGGTCTTCTCCACATGTCTTTTGCGGTCTGTCGGCTGCAACACCTCCAGTAGGGAAGCTTTGGGGTTATTGGCCCACTGCTCTTGTCCCTTGGTCCGTTCCTCTGCTCCAGTAGGTGTGCCTTTGTCCCGGAAGTTCTGCTCATTCTCGTTTTCCACCCTGCTCATAGTGTGTTTTTAGGTGTTGCCTTTTATACGTGTGAGGAGAGCTAACTGGTATCAGGTGTATGCACTTAGGGTAAAGTGCCTGACTTTGCCTGACCCGATTAACCGGACATGTCCAGTACGATGTGAGAGATTTAGTCTGGTTACTGTCAGTCACCCTCTTCCTCGCCCCAGTGTTTTTGTAAAAAGGTGGGGGTTGGGACTTAGGAAAGCCCTACAAAATAGGATGGGGTATATGAACAAAAAAGAGGGAATACTGCGTTTCACCATCGGCTATCTCATCCCCACTCCCAGAAGACCCCTCACCCAGGTGATCCTCCTGCACTGGTCCACCCCCAGGGTCTGGATCCAAAGGCGATGGCCGTGCTCTGGCTACCTGAGAGAGAGATCCCCGGAGACTAGCGCGTCAGACACCCTCTAGTTTTTCACATATGTATAGCCCCTGGCCCAATTAGCACCCAGTTTGAAGGACTGCATGGCTTGTCCCCTGAGGGAAACTAAAACATTACCACACAGACACTGTGGTGGGGTAGTATTTTATGTATTGTTTTTGTTAAGTGTTTACTACTTTATTAACACTTACATGAAATGGACCGTGCATCCAGCCCCTCTTGTGTTGAATGCAGTATGGTCAGGGAGCAGATAACCCAGTGCTGAAACAGTCAGAAACTGCTTTACGTGGTTTCACGTGGATTTGCCCAGCAGAGACAGCTACAAGTCCGAACCTGGGCTTTTCATGTACATGCAACTAAACCACACCATGTGGGATATTCACACTTTGTGGCTGGGTTGGTGCATCCTCAGCTCCAAGAAACATATCTGGAAGTTATCTAGACCCATCCAAGGAAGCTTGAGAAGGAGCCACAGATCCATATTGGCCCAGTACCACAATAAACCTTTCCGATTAGCTGCAAGCTTTTTCTTCCCCCCACTTCTTGACAGTTTCTGGACTCTTGTTGTCTCACTGTCTGTCGCTGGGCATGCACCTTCAGGGGGTACCACCTTTTTTCTGCAGTAGGCCATGCTTCTTCTCTGCTCTCCCATATAAGGGCCTTTCCTCCTTGAATGTTCTCCTTGTTCCTTTCTCCAGATATTCTGTCCCCTCTCTCTCTTTCTCTCTCTCACTCTTCTTCTTTGCCTTCTCCAACCTCCTGTGCTCTTTCTCCTGCTCTCCAATCATTACCTTTTCTATCCGCTTTTGTCCCTTCACTTCCTTCTTGAAGTTCTTCTCTAACCTTTCCTGCACTCCCCCCTCAATAATGCTGTCTTGCTCCAATCTCTACTGTACTCTTCCTCTTGTTTGATGTTCTCTTCAAACCCTTTCTGTACTCTCCCCGAGCTTCTTAATGCTCTTTTCTTTCAACCTCTCCTGTACTCGTTCCTTCTGCTTGACATTCTTCTCCACTAACTTTCTCTATGTTGCCACCTCTCCCTTCTCCAGCTCTCTCTACACATTACATCTCCTCTTGCACCTTTTAAACCTCTTTGCACCCCCACTCCCTTCTGTGCCCTCAGATCTCTTTGCATCTCTACCTCTTTACACGTTGCTGCTACAAACAAGCAAAACTTTCAAATCTCTGCTTGGATTTTTTAGGGCCTCGTTTCCTCCTCCTGAGTCAGATGTCAGTCTATGACTTGCAGGTGAGCTTGCAGAATGTTTCTGTTTTCCGGTTGTTTCGGTTGTGAAGCATCAGCTGTAAGGGATGATTCTCCACCTGCGCACTTGTTCCCCAGATCGAACGATCCAAAGGCGGGTCTGCCATCTTGGAACCTTCAGACTCGATTGCCTGGTGAAACACATCCACGTAGAATGGGAGGTGGTGGGACCAGAAACTGCTCTGAGTCCTCTCAAGGGACCAGTCACACTGAGAACTCAAACGGGTAAACCACGACTTCAAATGAATTGCGTGCTCACACATATTCCTCATCTTTGATATTCAAGCCTGCTTCTGAATTTTTTTTTCCATAGGGTTGAGCGTCATGCAGCAGCGAGTCTTGGTCCTTGATGGCCTTCCTAGCATCCCTCATGACGTTGACGCTAGTATATGAAGCACACGCACTGACCGTTACCTCAGTTCTGTTTTTCCACATTGTAGCGCGCTTCAGAGATCTTCGCCTCGACAAATTGCATTTCTTCGAATATGTCCTCGACACTGAAGACAGGCTTCAAGCGGTGCCAAAGATTGTGGGGCAAAAATATTTATCATATACCCTCACCGCGTCTGTCTGTGGTGCTTGGGGTCGGGCCACAAGGCGGATGTCTGCGGCTCATGTCAATCCATGACTTACTCTTACATCCCGTCCCCTTTCCCCCATACTTTATGGACGTCCCTCGCTAGGGACAGGAGACAGAACGTTTTACACCAGAAAAAACCTTCTTCCCCTTCAGATTTAGAGGCACGCAGTGGCACGGCTCTGAGAGCATGTGCTCCCCTGACTCCGCTCAGCGGCTCCACTCCTCAGTCCCCTTTTCTCCATCGACAGGAACGGGCCGATTTCACCAGCACTCCTGGGTTTGTCTTCGGCCATGTAATACCACGCACTCTTCCCCAGATACTTCTTCTATCTTTTTGTCAACCATGCACTTGGTCTTCCGGTGCCACGCTCCTCCCCGGTGCATGTCGCCCCGTGCATGACGACTTCAGCGGGCTTCAGCGGGTGTCCAGCCTGCGAGGGGCTCTTCCCTACGCCAGATTTCCACACTCTTTGCCTCCGCTGCCTTGACCCTGACCACGGCTGGGAAGGTTGTACCGTGTGTGACACACTTATTCGATGCACTCTGAAGAACAGGCTAGCTCGGTGGAAGGAGCTCTTCGAAAGGTCGCCTCCAGTGGATCAAGACACAAGGGAGGGCCGCTTTTTTCCATTGTACCCCATAAGGGCGACTCCTTCCCAAGGAAACGCCCAAGCGGGTGGAACCTTTCTGGTTCTCGCACCAGCACACGTACCAAGGCTAGCCCAGCTACCGGCCTTACGGCCAAGGGGTCATCCAATGACATTGCTGAGGTAGGTCTCACGCTTCACCGCCAAGACAAGAGTCTTGGAGGAGGCCGGGCCCAGTGAGCCAAACACTGCGACTTCGGCACGTGGCACATAGCTCGACAAAATGGCTGCCATGGCAGATAAAATGGCAGCTCGTCCGATGCCGCTCCTAGGAACGGAGCAGGTGGGAGAGCGAGTTACAAGGTGGGACTGGTGTCAACCAGGTACGTGGCCTACAGTTTATCCATCAGCAGTGCAGGGCAGGTTTCCCCTGCAACCGAGACAGAGTGTGCACTTACCCCAGCAGACGCCTGCCACTAAATCAATATCAACTGCCACCTCTTCAGCCTCTGAAGACAAGTTCTTCGAAAGGTTCCTAGCCCTGATGCAAAATCCTCAGATGGGGGCCATCCTTTGGGATGCTATCAGGGACATGCTCCCTCCGGCCACTCTGCCAGCACCCATAGTCATTCCTCCTATGGCTCCAGTGCCTCAGGCCCAGGTGCAGTCCCTGCTACCCCTGCCTGCTCCTTCGTTTCCAGCTCCCCTACCTCCCACAGTGCAGGCGGTTCCACACCAGCCTCTGCAGCAGCCACTGGCTCTGGTTCCTACACCACAGCCCACGGCGCCCAACACTCCTCCACCTGCTCCGGACCAACCGGACACCCTGGTTGACACAGACGAGGAGGAGGACCTTGACATGCCATCGTCAGCCAAGGCCTTCCACAAACGGCTTGCAGGTTTGGCAGAATATTTGGGGCTTCCTCAACCCGAGGTCGAACAACCGGAGGAAGGAGTTTTGGCTGAAGTCCTCACTCTATGACCCCGGCTAGAACGGGGATCCCGATGCAGTAGGACATTGTTGCCTTGGCCAAGAAGGGGTGGCTCAAGCCACACTCGTACCAACCTGTCAATCGGCGCCTCGACACCAAGTATAGGCAGATGGAGGGGATCCACTCTTGCTGTCGGCACACCCTCAACCGCACTCTTCAGTGATCGCTACGGGTACCCAAAGCCTCAGTTGTCCTCGCGCACCTCCTCCTCAGCGCTGCTAGGCAAGGAGAAGAGGTTCTTGGCGGCGTATGGTAAGAAGCTGTACTCCAAAGCCTCTCTACACCTGCGTCAATCCAAAGCGGATGCCATGCTGGCAGCCGTTAACCAGAGACTTTGGTGGGAAATAGCTGACTTCCTTCCAGAACTTCCGGTGCAGAGCCAAGCACGCTTCAAGGCGGGGCTGGCAGAGGCCAAACTGGTGACGCAGGACATAATTGAGTCCACCGTGGCCCACATCGATACCTCTGGCTGGGCCATATGCATCGTCAAAGACATGAGAAGGACTGACTGGCTTCGGGCTACTAAGTTTAAACCAGACATCCAGGAATGCATATTGGACCTTCCATTT
This sequence comes from Ambystoma mexicanum, assembly GCF_040938575.1. Classification (NCBI taxonomy): domain Eukaryota; kingdom Metazoa; phylum Chordata; class Amphibia; order Caudata; family Ambystomatidae; genus Ambystoma; species Ambystoma mexicanum. The sequence continues at coordinate 1,142,234,641 of NC_090935.1, read as the reverse complement.
GAGGGTAGTGACCTCTTTCACTCCCCCACCGATGAGGAATTAGATTAAAAAAAGAACAGTTCCCAAACTGCAAAGTCTTTATCTATCCCAAGGCGTACGCCCAGTCACATCAACGCTCCGACAAGGGCGGGCGTTCGGCAGGTTCCGGGGCTTCCAAGAACGGAGGTCGAAACAGCCTGACCATTCTCTGAGTCAGCACCGGTGCAAAAAACAAAAGAGGGAGGCAAGGGATTTTTCCAGTCTCCCTCCTGCGCATAAGCCTCAGAGGGAAAGAAGGCATTACGCGTCCCTTCGGGTACACGTGTCTCGGTGGTGGGCATACAAAAGAAGAATCAGGCTGGCCTTAGAGTTGTGTTGGACCTCTCCACCCTCAACATCTCCCTCCCTCTTAAAAAATTCAAGGTGGTTACGCCAGCACTCGTTACAGAGACACTGTGCAGGCTAGACTGGTTATGCTCCCTGGATCTGAAGGACGCTTATCTACATGTCCCTTTCTGCGCTTCAGGATCATGGGCTGCCATTTCCAATACAAGGTGTTATCCTTTGGCCTCAACTCAGCCCCCAGGGTATTTACCAGGCTCATGAATGCAGTGTGAGCCCTCCTCAGGGCTCAGAGCCACCATGTCTACCCGTACCTGGACGACTGGCTCGTTAGGGTGGAATCTCCTGAGGCAGTTCACCACACTTCCTCTGCACTTATGACCACACTCCACAAGCTGGGATTTACGATCAACCTCAAGAAGTCTCAGCTGAAAACTACCCAGAGCCTGACCTTCCTCGGCCTCATCTGCGACACAAGCTCCGAGAGAGTCTTTCCCTCAAAGGATAAGATCACGGCCACCAAGAGGGCCACTACTCACTTCCTTAGCCGAGCAGTGACCTCGGCCTGGTGGTACCAACACTTATTAGGTATCATGGCAGTGGTCCTACTGGCCGTACCCCACACAAGACTCAAGATGAGGAGAATGCAGCTGCCCTTTGCAGCCTCATGGAATCAGGAGAAGGGCTCCCAAGCGGAGCTGGTCAGCATTCCTCCCTCTCTCCACTCGGACCTCACATAGTGTTCCCCGGACAGCAACCTGTGCAGGGGCAAGCCCTTCCGGCAGCCCGCCCTGCAGGTCACCTTCACCACAGATCCCTCCCTGGAAGGCTGGGGGGCCACTCTGGACAACCACAGTGTCCATGGAGTCTGGACCCGGCAGGAGTAGAAGTCTCATATCAACTGGCTGGAGCTGAAAGCCATCAGGATAGCTCTCAAAGCTTTCCTTCTGCTTATTGGTGGCAAGATCGTCCTCATACAGACCGACAGTTCCACCAGCATGTACTATGTCAACAAGCATGGGGGTACCAGGTCCCCTCCACTATGCAGCCTAGCCATCAGCATGTGGGAATGGGAATGGGTTCCATCAGCATGTACTATGTCAACAAGCATGGGGGTACCAGGTCCCCTCCACTATGCAGCCTAGCCATCAGCATGTGGGAATGGGCCCTGGAGAACAACATCTACCTCGGGGCCGTCCACCTTCCGGGGGAGTGCAACCTGGAGGCAGACACGATCAGCAGACTGGGAGCGGACAATTACGAGTGGCAATTGAACAATCAAGTGCTGCTGGAGATCTTCAACAAATGGGGGCATCCTCAAGTGGATCTCTTTGCCGCCTGGGACAACAAGAAGTGACAGCAGTTTGCGTCCTGGCAGGGGCAGGGCCCCAGCTCCCTGGGCAATGCATTCCAGATACAGTGGAACAGCATGACAGCCTATGCCTTCCCTCCCACAACCCTGCTCCAGAGGGTGATCCTCAAGTTAAATGAATCTTTTCACCTCAGCATCATTCTGATAGCTACATGGTGGCCGGCGAGGCCGTGGTTATCTGAGCTTCTCAGCCTATCGGACAGGCCACCCATTCACCTGCCAATGGGCCCTGCCCATCTTCTAGTGCAGCAGGGGGGCAGGATCATACACCCCACTCCACACAAAGTAGCCCTTAGAGCATGGTTCCTGAGCAGGTCACGCTGAAACACCTGAGCATATCACAGGCTAACCTAGAAATCATTCAGGGCTCTAGGAGTGAGGCTACTAGGAGCCAGTGCAAGAGTAAATGGACTAGGTTCTGTCATTGGCAGACTCTAAAGAGATCAACCGCCTTACGGGCACTTTGGATGATGTACTCTCCTTTTCGGCACAACTTGCTCATTCAAACTTGCAGGTGGACACATGCTGCACCTATTTGGCAGCCATAGGTGCTTACAGAAATTCAGACAAAGAGGTCTTCTCCTCTTCCAACCCGGTGGTCAAGCGACATTTGGTGGGCCTCTCCCGGCTCTACCCGCCCATCAAAAAACCAAACCTTGTGTGGGATCTAAATGTAGTGTTGGGCGCCTTGGTGCACAAAACATTCGAGCCTATGGCATCCGCGGACATCAGACGGATCACCATTAAGACAGCTCTGTTGGTGGGCCTCACCTCAGCTTGCAGGGTCAACGAGATACAGGCACTGTTGGCGTCAGAACCCTATACTACCTTTCACAAGGATAAGGTGGTCCTGAGAACACACCCCGCGTTCCTACCCAAGGTAGCCACCGCTTTCCATCTAAACGAGGAGATAGTCTTGCCTACCAAGAGTAAATGGACTAGGTTCTGTCATTGGCAGACTCTAAAGAGATCAACCCCCTTAAGTGCACTTTGGATGATGTACTCTCCTTTTCGGCACAATTTGCTCATTCAAGCATGCAGGTGGACACATGCTGCACCTATTTGGCAGCCATAGGTGCCTACAGAAATTCAGAAGAAGAGGTCTTCTCCTCTTCCAACCCGGTGGTCAAGCGACATTTGGTGGGCCTCTCCCGGCTCTACCCGCCCATCAAAAAAACCACACCCTGTGTGGGATCTCAATGTAGTGTTGGGCGCCTTGGCGCACAAACCATTCGAGCCTATGGCATCCGCGGACATCAGACGGGTCACCATTAAGACAGCTCTGTTGGTGGGCCTCACCTCGGCTTGCAGGGTCAGCGAGTTACAGGCACTGTTGGCGTCAGAACCCTATACTACCTTTCACAAGGATAAGGTGGTCCTGAGAACACACCCCGCGTTCCCACCCAAGGTAGCCTTGCTTATCATCTAAACGAGGAGATAGTCTTGCCTATGTTTTTCACCGATCCTAAGGATGAGAATCAGAGCGTCTTGCACTCTCTGGATGTCAGACGCTCTGAAATTTTATCTGGACAGGACCAAGGGCTTCCGCAAGTCGGACTCCCTGTTTGTTACCTTTGGTGGGTCAAGACCCGGTTATCAGGCTTCCAAGGCCTCTATAGCTAGGTGGATGGTTTAGGCCATCAAGGAGGCCTCTAAGGGGCAGCACAAGCCACTTCCAGCTAACATGCACGCCTACTCTGTCAGAGCCAAGGCCACGTCCCGTGGCAGGTGATCAGCAGGGCGGACACCTGGGCCTCCCCTTTGGCTTTCTGTAAGCACTACTGTTTGGACGCCGCCTCCAGGTCAGGCGCGGCTTTCGGACAGGTGGTTCTAAGGAATCTTTTTTCTTAAAGATGGTCTCCTCTCCACCCTGGGGCTACATTCAGTTGTAATCGCCCATACAGTATGGAGGAAAGGGGACGGGACGTAAGAGTAATTAATAGTTACTCACCGTAGTGACTATAGTTACTCACCGTAGTGACTAATTTACTCTTAGTCCATAGTCCCCTTTCCTCCATATGTCCCACCATCCTCCCCCCTAATAATACTGGTGTCATTAGGCAATGTCAAGTATTATCGACGCATCAACGGGGACTGAGGAGTGGCGCAGGTGGGCAGAGTCAGGGGAGCACATGCTCCCAGGGTCGCGCCCCACGCACCTCTAAATGTAAAGAGGAAGAAGGTTTTTTCTGGTGAAAAAGGTTCTGTCTCCCGTCCCCAGTGAGGGACGCCCGTACAGTTTGGAGGAAAGGAGACTATGGACTAAGAGTACATTAGTCACTATGGTGAGTAACTATTAATGTTAAAGCCTTGTGGTAAACGAAGGGGAAACGAGATTAAGCCCTCTCCCAAATCCCTGCCATTACCCCATCTAAAAGAAAATCCTCCTCCGAATCGAGGGATGTTTGCCCCGTTAGAAAATGTCCAAAACTTCAAAGACGATCGAGGTCCAGTTCACGACGCTCATCATACTCTTCTCATAAGAACAGTTTCCTAAGTCACAATATGGCTCAAAGTCGATGCATTTCGGAGTCTTGCTCCATCCTCAGGGCTTATTACATTAGCCTTGTAGTTTAGGTAATCCAATCTCAGTTTTCAGAAACGTTCCGTTAACAAAAGCTGCTACAGCATTCTCTATCCGCTGATGCCGCACGCAGCGGATAGAGAATCTGTTCTGCCTCAAAGAAGTCAATTTGCATATTGGTCTATGTTGGATTAAACCATTTTTCGTTTTTCACAACTGTGCACATAATTCTATGGATTATAAACCTACATAGAGAACTATGAGATGAACGAATTGATTTACAGAAAAGAAATGTAATGATAAGAATCATCACGATTTAACAGCTTCGTTATCGAGGAACATGAGAGCATCGGGCATTATTGGATGGACACACCTGGTTCTTGTGTTTTGGGCTATTTCTCCTGATCCAGATTTGTTTGTGTTCTTGCTCTAATTCTGAGTCCAGTTTTGTTATTATTCTTTTTTGTCTTACTATGGAAACCAACTGTTCTTTCACATAAAATTTTGGTCCTAAGTGAGAACTATTAAAGAAAAGATCGATTTTGAAAGACCGCTCTGTGACTGCACAGAGCGGTCTTTCTAAATCGAACTGTCAGCCCCTGTGACGCACAAAGAGCCTTACCTATGTGCTTTTTCTGGATTTTTGCGGGCCGCAAAAAATCGACCGAAATAAATCGGTATTTTTTTGTGTGATCTTCAGAAAGCAGGAAATAGACATAGAACCTACATTTTGCTACATAGTGTGTGATTGTTAAATCTGCACAAATGCACTAAGTGCAGGCGCATTTCTCCACAGCGTATACATTGGTTTCTTGGCAACCTCATAGTCTACTGCTAGTGTGTTTCAATGTTGTGGGGTTCTTTCCACTAAAGCACTGCCCAGAGTGTCATAAACGGGTTCTACTGTCACGGGAACTAGGTGCGCGCTTGTGGAAAAGCCACCCTGCTCTCTTTTTTGTGTGCTAATTGAAGGACATGCGGGTACCACACTCATTACTTGCCCTCGGATTACAGATGCCAGCCCCACACCTGAGTCCAGGGCCGTACTAATGGCAGCAATTCAATCATCTTCCCGCCGTTGTCTCAGTGGGGCGATTGCCAGGTCTGTGCCAGTGTAATGATGACCCTGGATCAACAGCTAGGTAAACCTAGTATTAATTTAACTTTCCTTATCCAGTATGCATGTAAGCATCACACAGTTGGTCCTCCTCCACTCCAACTGCCCATCTGTACGTTCTCACACACTCTGGAACACTCAGCGTGGTAGGCTCCAGAATGTATCCAAATGCCACGCTAATGTTCTGGATCTTTGCATCCAAACTGCAAACCACAGACGACAGCTTTTGTATCTGTCCATTCTTTGAGCAAGAAGGCATTGACTTTGCAACGTGTCAAGAGTTGGATGCATGGGCAAATACTTTCTCCTTTTTTATCCAGAGAATGGGATGTCCCCTAGCTGTAGCTACACTGCCTTCTTGGCTATCGACTGGGTGAACACCCCAAGTCTTAAAATCCCTTAAGATATCAAAGAATATTGGTGGAGTTCCAGTGGGTTGACATATGAGGAGTCAGGAAGAAATCATGAGAAAAGAAAGAGGCCAGCTAAAATGGTTGCATCGCTGTGAGACGTGTGCTTCCTTATCTGGTGGACAATAATACTTAACAGGTGAACCCCTACTTCTGACAGGGATCTGTGCTGTCATGCATCTTAGAGACATTGCAGACCGTCTTTTGGGGGTTAAAACTGATGTTCTAATGTTGCTAGTCAGACAAGCTCTTTGCCACAAGTAGCTGCTGTTTCATTATAGCCCAGACCTCTGTGTCCAAGAGGGAGCCGATGGCCCAGGACAGCTCTACCGGGCTCTGGTGATAATGGCTTCTCTTGGAGTGTTAATGGAACCCAAAGCAACAATGTCTGACTCCTGTTGAGCTAAACATCTCCGAGCTTACTGCTGTCTGGCACCAGAGAATCTTAGCTGCTGCCACGGGAGCAGGGATTCTGCACTCCATTGTCTCTCTTCAGCAGTTCTCAGTGACAAGAATAGAGCGTAAAAAGTGAGTCAGCAAATGCCCATCATATAATCTACTCCATCCTGCGTCATTGGGAAATTCTCTAGTTTGTCCTGACAGTCATTGGGATAAACTGCCAATGTTTACTTGAGCCCTATGATCACCCACCGCTTTGGGAGATACACACCCTGCTTTGTTGCTTGGTTATAGGGACAGTTGGGAGTTTTTTTGCTCCCCCTCACGCAAATATTGCAGAAAGTGGGAATCTCCTGTATCGCACAAATAAAGAAAGCAAGTATGGTGGAGCCCTGAAGAATCACCTCAGCCTCTTAACTGATCCAATTATACATTAAACACTGACCCAACAGTTTCATAGTGGAAAATGCATCAATTACCCCATCTCTACTCCAGGTGTTGCTAAAACGCTCTGGATTTATTTTCACCTGTCACTTCCTTCTCTGTACAATTCAATGGGCAGTTGCACAACCTGAACACTCCGGTGCTCACCACGCTATCAACATTGGAACCTGACTACAAGAAGGATAACTCTGAGGACCTACGGGCAGCTTTACTCCAGCTTGCCAACATGGACCCTCGTTGCCCCAAAAAGTCTCCTCCTGATCCATACTTGCAGAAGATAATTGAGAAAATTGAAGTTCTGTAAACATTCATGGAGGTTGCAAACGAATGGCTACATTCTGTTGAAGATGTGGGATGACAAAAGTAAACAACTGTCAGAGCAGAGGAGTCAATGGCATTCAGGACCTGTCTCCCAGACTAGAAGCCCTTGAAAAGTAAGTGCATGGCATTAAAAGTCTTAGAGAGTACATAGGGAACAAAAGCATATAAAATAGCAGGGTGTTACATAGTTTGCCTATGGGCGTCGAGGGCCATGACGCAACAGTGTTTTGATCTACCTTTATCCTGAAGCTCCAGAAAATGGGCTCTGATAAGTCTCACAACATCGTGATTGCACACAGTTTTGCATGAGCTGCGACTTCCAGAGTGTCAGTGGCAAAACCCAGAAGCCTCATTAGGTTTTTCCTACAATGCACCCAGTTGAAGGATGTTCAGGGGATTGCTAAGGAGGGAGGCCAACTAATGTAAAAAAGTCACAAGATCTTACTATCTCAGGATGTGGCAAACAAAGCAGTGGTAAGGTGCTTAGTATTCCTGATAATTCAAGGCCTAGATCTCCCTTGTCTGTCTAAGATTGACATCAACAGTAAGACTTCCAGCTTTCAGATCTCTGGCGGCCTTAGGGAAGTTACAAAGAATTTGAAGCATGAAGTCCTGGGAGTGGTTGTGATCGTGTATTCGCTACATCACTTTGCGTATGAGGCTTCCCGAACTCCTCTTTAGCTGAGCAATATTGTGAGTTGATCTTGTATTGATATATTCTCAGTTTGTCGGACGTTCAGTTGGTTTTATAGTGGTTGTTACTTTAAAGATCTTGGGGCCTGAAATTACAGTTGTTTTATGGTTTGCGTTGTTATACTATTAGTCTTAGTGTTTTTGCCATGGGGTATCGACCCTTCCTTTATAAACTCTTCCATTTGATTTGTCTGTCATGGTTAACATTGTCCTCATTCAACCTTTGGATGTGAGTGGCTAGCCAATGAAGTGAGCTTTCTGGCTCTTGAGTCCTTATCATACAAGCACAAATAGTGTGATGATCAAAGATGGACCAAAATTGTTTGTTCTTCCCTTTAGGCAAAGCACCCAGAAGAGTAGTGGGTTACCTTTAGTTTGTTTAATGGCACTACAGTCCTTCACCCTCACAGTTTTATTGTTGGGCTGACATTTCTGTCATAAACCATCTCACAGGGGGTCATTACGAGCTTGCCGGTCTGGAAATAAGGTGTCAGTAACAACTCTGAGTCTGCCGTTAGGGGCAGTGAACTACCGGCAGGCCCGACCTGCAGGAGTTCAGGCCCCTACCGGCAGAGTGATCACTGAAGCACTGTCACCGTTAATAACGGTGCCAGTGCTTCAGTAGTTTCCGTCCCATGTAGTCATATGGGACTCCTTGTAAATGGGAACTTACTGTTACTCTTCAACCCCTAATATCCCGGTAACACCGGGATATCGGGTGGTGGAGATGGCAATGCAGCTTTGCCGGTATCCCGCCAGAATTCCCAGCGGGATACTGGGAAGGCTGTAATGACCCCAATAATGTCCACAGTGCCCCCCTTCTTCCTCTCCCCTGCCCTCACTATGGTGATGGTCAGGCTTTGCCCCAGATACCCTACTAGATGCCTCAGAAGGAGCCAGAAAACAAATACCAGAGTGAATCCCAGAAGAACACCAAAAAGGAGACTACTTGTTTCCATGTACATCATTCAAAATGAATATGAACCAGCTGCTACCATTAATTCTTCCTTTATGGAATCTAGAGTTCCTCTTCTAGAGTTTTGCCTCTTCTTAAAAAAAAAAACTTGTATCCTGCTATACCAGCTAACTGTAAGGCCATAACGAGTGTTCCTTTACTATTTAAAACATTGGATAGGGTTGCCTACTCTCAATTATATAAATAAGTGGAAGACCATATTTTACTGTGTTGCAGACAATCAGGTTTTCGAAGGAAACACGGTACGGAATCTGCATTATTGGACTTAAAATCCAACATTGGAAATATCATTGATAAAGGTGATGTTGCTTTTTTAGTGCTGCTGAATATATCTGCCACCTTTGATCTTGTTGATCACAGCTTGTTGGTGTATAGATTGACAAATCTAGGTAGATGCTCAGCCAGAGCTGTTGAATGGATTTAATCTTTCTTAGGTCCACGACTTTCGAGGGTATCAAAAGAGGAATTCAGTTCTATCTCCCCTTCTATTCAACATATACACAAAGTTACTTTGTGACTTATTGGATGGGTCTTATACAAATTATGCTGATGACAGACAGCTCTTATTCCAACTATCTGGTACCTACCTTCAAGACTCTGATGAAATCAATAGGATGTATTCAGCCATTCAGCTCTGAATGACAGGAAAACTGAGTTACTTATTCTAGACTCAGCACACAAACTGAAGGAGTTGGACTCTTCCTATAGTCATTTGTCTATTGCTGGATGCTCAGTTAAGGTTGCTTAGCATGTGAAGACTCTTGGAGTCTACCTGGATTCTCAGCTCTCGAGTAACAAACGTTGTTCAGTGTGTTCTTACACAACCAGACTCCTCTGGCAAATTCATCCATACCTGTCAGAGAAAGATAGGGCACTTTATAGCATCAGCAACCATCAATGCAACATTGGACTATTGCAATAGTCTGCTAATCGGCACTTCACAAGCTAATATTAAGAAATTCTAGGTTACCCAGAATGGTGCAGTCTGAGCAGTATGTGGCCTAAGAAAATAGGATCATATCACTGAAGACTGTCGCAAACTTCATTGGCTACCAGTCCAGGAGAATACAGCACAAGGCGCTGTCCATTGTGTATAAATGTTGTTCCGGAGATGCTCCTTCATATCTTTCTAATTGTATCAAGAATGCCCAACTAAGGCGTACTCTAAGGTCTAACAATGATCTTCTTGTTTAACCACGTTTTGCTTTGAACAAATATGGTGGTTCTTGCTTCGAAGTTTGGGCACCTTCTTTGTGGAACACTATTCCAATCCAGTTGAAGAAGAGTATGAGTCTGGGACACTTCAAAAAGGATCTAAAAACCTATCTGTTCTATAAAGACATAGGCTGAGGCCGCTGTTCTTGAATTCTTATACTGTCATTACTATTTTGGTTTGTTGTCTGTCTGTCCATTTGTTATATGTGTGCTCTGAGGCCTACGGGCAAAATGCAAATTTTCCAGCATGGGGTCTGGCATGGATTCACATGCTCATGAATATTCCCCGTCGTCAGGCTCGGAATCCTCGGTAAAGAAAAAATCAGTTTCAGTTTAGTTTCTGAACTGTCTTTCTCCTAATAACCAATCACTGGTCTCTGGGTCATACTGCCCCCAGCCAATGACTGCCCTCTACCTAAGCCCCTCCTCTGGCAGCCATCTTCAGATTTTTACTGCACGTTCAAGTGTTGGGAGTCCTCGTGCTATAGCTCTCAAGGTTTTACTGCGTTTTGCGATTTTTCAAAGAATTTACTCTCAAGCTCAACCGTTTCTACTTCCGATCAACGGGGACAGATTTTGGATCATCCTACGCCCCGCAAGGGCAAGTTTTTGTCGAGTTTCGCTTCTTGGAGGATTCTGGAAGATCTTTGACACCTACCCCGCATGGACATGGCCCAGGACAAAGGAAACACGACACCCGGATCCAAGCTTTTCAGAAGCTGCCCTGGATGCGGATTACAAAATGTCTTCAAGGAAGATGAGCACTCTCAGTGCCTCTGTTGCCTTCACAACGACAAATCACATGTGGAAAAGGACTGTGCGATTTGTAAGAATATGTCCGTACGGACAATGAGGGATCGTGGTACTCGACTCACCAACTGGCTGGAGGGGAAGAGCCCAGCAGCAGGTGAGAAGAAGAAAAAGTCTGAGCGGTCTTCTAAGACCTTTGAGGGCGCTCCGGTGACGGGGGCTCAACAGAAGGCAAAGCACCGCAAGTCCACAGGCACCAGGAGCGCCGATGGGTCGGGCTCTTTGGCTGCCAGGCAGGGCGCGATGTCACTGACGCCATCAACCACGAGCCAACGCTCTGGCTCAGGGAAAAGGAAGTCAGAGAACCCAGGTAAGCTTCGGGAGAAGTCCCGGTCAATCCCGACGGCGGCAGCCGAGGGGGAGTGAGGCAGCGACCCTCCCCCCAAGGTGAAGGCCTCAGGTGCACCCAAAGTCGCAAAGGCCCTGATTCACCCGGCTAAGGCCTCGATTGAGGGAGTCGCGGCGGCCCTGGCGAAGCCCGCAGAGGCTATCCCAGTGGAGACAACCTCTGGCCCAGAGTTTCCCTGCCACAATGGAGGGAATCCTATTTTCAGCCTATCGATAAGACCCCCGTGAAACCCCGGGTGGAGAAAGAGGGGGGGCACGGTAGACATTACGGACACAGATATAACCTCTGAAGATGAGCTGGCTGGCATCGCAAAGATCCTGGACAAGAAGTTCGAGGAGGTCTGGTCCTACGGTAGGGTTCCCGATGAGGTGGACGAAGAAAGCGAGGGTGGTGCCAACGAGGAGCCGCGGACCGTGGAGGAGACAGAGGATCCTACTCCCCAACCGTCGCTCCCGTCGCAACCGGTGCCTATGCCACAAGACAACTCAGGAGCGGTCTTGATGGCTATTCAGGCTGTGTGCATGGAGATAAGGACAAGGTTGCCCTTACCCCCAGCGGACGATCCAGCGGAGCCTGGACCGTCGGGAAGCCCGCTGAGCAAGCGGAAGCGAATCCATCCTCCTCCTCCTGTCCAGCCTTCACAGCCTTCTCAGCCTTCACATCCTTCCCCTCCACCAAGGGATGAGACAGGAACAGAGACAGCGATGACGGGGACGGACGACGACAGTGGTGACGATGGGATGGAACTTCCCATCACCACCCGCTCGGGCCTCCCCCCCGACAAAATTGGCTCCTTCCACGCCATGATCGCCAGGGCATCTGAGCTCTTCCAGCTCTGCCCCGAAGAACAGAAGAAGGAGGGCTTCCTCTAACAACGGCGAGAGGCCAAGAGGAAGACTGTTCTCGCAGTCCTGTTACTGGACGACATCTGGGACGAGGGGCTGGTGCTCCTAAAGAACCCGTCCACGGCCCCTGCTAAGAAAGACCGGTATGAGAAGAAGTATCGGGTCCCGGAATCCATCCCTATGTGCCTCAGGGCACAGCCGTCCCCGGATTCAGTGGTCTCCGCGGCAGCCAAGAAGAAAGCAGCGGGGACAACGGCTTCAACTTCAACATCCCCGCTGGACGGCGAGGGGAAGAAGCTGAACGCCATGGAACGACGGGTCATCGCGGCGGCGACTATTAAAGTGGCCAACGCCCTCACGATCGTGGCACACCGCGACAGGGAGCTGTGGTTCAAGATCGCTTCCCCTGCAGGACTTCCTCCCAGACGACAAGAGGGCTGAGGCCCTAGAAATCCTACAGGAAGGCAAGGTGGCTTCGGACCACGCCATTACAGTGGCCACTGACATATCCGACACCGGCTTTCGTTAGATGGGCAACAATGTAGTCCAGGGTTCTGGACATGCCCTTCGACGGAAAGAACCTGTTCGGCAAGACACTCGACGAGTCACTGCAGGCCATCAAGGCGGACACCGAGACGGCTCGGGCCTTGGGTGTTCTTAAGCAACGATGGCCGTCCTTTCGGAACTCCGGAGGCAAGCAAGGTGCCTCCAAAGGATTTGGCGGCGGTTCCTCGTCGTACCGCTAAGCGGCCCGCTCCTTGTCACAGGAAGCCTACAGAGGACGCGGCAAGACAGGAGGATTGCGTTGTCGTCGCCAAGGAGCCCAAGGCGGCAAGGCCGCGATGAAACAGGACTGAAACGGCTGTGGCATCGGGCCCCCACCCGAGCACCCCGGTGGGAAGCCGGCTGGCGAAATTCATCAGCGTGTGGGAGTCCATCTCCACCGACCGTTGGGTGCTGGATGCCCTGGCCCGCGGGCACACCCTGGAATTTCAGAGAAGGTGCCCCCGCATACCACCTATGGCCAGGAAGGAAAACCACATCCCACAACTACTTCTGGGGGTACGAGCGATGCTAAGAAAGGGAGCCATAGAACTTGTCCCAAAAAGGCTCCGGGGCTCCGGAGTGTACTCGCGGTACTTCCTCGTCCAGAAGAAGACCAGCGGTTGGCAACCCATCCTGGACCTTTGTCGTCTAAATAAGTACATCAAGTCTCAGAAATTCCAGATGGTCACCCTCCAGCACGTGCTGGGACAGATGGAGGAAGGCGATTTCCTATCGTCGCTGGACTTGGAGGATGCCTACTTCCACATCCCCATTCTAAAGGGACATCACAAACTCCTACAATTCGTGGTCCAGGGGCGGCACTATCAGTTCAAGGTCCTCCACTTTGGATTGAAGTCGACGCCCAGGGTGTTCACCAAGTGCCTGGCACCAGTGGCAGTGCGGCTGTGCCTGCAGGGGATCCACGTCTACCTCTACCTGGACGATTGGCTCATACGAGCAAAGTCAAGGGAACACGCCGTCGATCACACAGCGAAGACCGTCCAACTGCTCACAGATCTGGGATTCTCGATCAACTTTGCAAAATCCCACTTGGTACCATCGCAAGTCACCCGGTTACTGGGAGCCAGATTTGACACAGTGGCGCGATTGGCTTCGCCATCGGAGGAAAGGACGAAGGCCATCCTGGGCAAGGTACAATGGCTGTTGACCATGGGCGTGGCCAGGGTAAGGTCCATCAAGTCCCTACTCAACATGATGTCCTCATGCATCTACCTCATGCGCCTGTGCAGGCTGCGGATGCTACCACTGCAAGAGTTCCTCGACGCCCGTTGGATGCAAGCGGCGGGCAGTTCGAAGACAGGATCTCACTCAACGAGACTTTCTGCCAAGCGATCCGGTGGTGGGGCACCCATGCGCATCTTGCAGCGGGTATGGACTTCCAGACCCCGATAGTGCCGCACCTCTCTGGAGCGATGGGGAGCGTACACCGGAGATCTCCACGCAAGAGGCCTTTGGCTCCCGGAGGAGAGGTCACTACACATCAATGTCCTGGAGCGCCGAGCCGTGTTCTGGGCCCTCAGGTCGTTCCTTCCGTCCCTCAAGGGCAAGGTGGTGAGGGTCTTCACTGCCAACACCACCACGATGTTCTACATCCGGAAGCAGGGGGGCACCAGATCCCCAGCCCTATCCAAGGAAGCACAGGATCTGTGGCACTGGGCCGTCGCCCAAGGGTTGTTTCTGGTACCGTTCGTTCCATCTGGCAGGAATAAAGAACACCATTGCCCACTCACTCAGCAGGGAGCTGGGCTCGTGCCACAAATGGGAGCTATGGCAGGATCAGGTGGATCTCCTATTCCGACGATGGGGCAATCCCCAGATCAACCTATTCACGATGGCGACGAACGCCACGTGACGGAGGTTCGCCAGCAGGTTTCCCTAGCCGGGGAGCATGGGCGATGCTTTCTCATTCCCTTGGGACGGCCTGTTCCTGTATGCGTTCCCACCATTGCCGTTGCCACTGCGACTCATCGGTCAACTCAGACGGTCCCGATGCAGGATGATCCTCGTCACACTGGCGTGGCCGAGGCAGATTTGGTTCCCGGACATTCTGGACATGTCAGCGTCCCTCCCAGTCAAACTGCCGACGGACACGGATCTTCTCGCCAGTGCATGTGTGTACTGCTATGTATTCTTGTATTCATGAGCATGTGAATCCATGCCAGACCCCATGCTGGAGAAGGAACAAGTTACTTACCTGTAACTGTTGTTCTCCAGCATGGGTCTGGCATGGATTCACATGCGAACCCTCCCTCCTACCCCTTTGCGGCTCTTCTCTTGGTCCTACTGCCACTTTACATGCTACCAAATCTGAAGATGGCTGCCAGAGGAGGGGCTTAGGTAGAGGGCAGTCATTGGCTGGGGGCAGTATGACCCAGAGACCAGTGATTGGGTATTAGGAGAAAGACAGTTCAGAAACGAAACTGAAACTGATTTTTTCTTTACCGAGGATTCCCAGCCTGACAACGGGGAATATTCATGAACATGTGAATCTATGCCAGACCCATGCTAAAGAACAACAGTTACAGGTAAGTAACTTGTTCCTTACAAATAATAAACTAAACTAAAAGGGGACTTTGGGCCAAAGCCAACATTTCCAAGCCATTGCGGGTCATTCCGAGGTTGGAGTAAAGGGAAAAACGATGCCGGTAAAGGATTACCGGCATCGCTTACTGCTACGGGCCCTTCCGACCGGTCAGACCGCTATTTATGGCACCGTAATCTACAATGCTGTAAATACCGGTCTTGGGTCGCGCGCGCGCCCCTCCATGCCGAAATTAGCGGCATGGCGTAAACCGGAGCTGATCACAAGTATGGAGCACATGTAAATAACGGCCTCATTAAGGCGTAAAGTCACTTACCGGCATGGAGTACATAAAGGCATCTCAGAGAAGGAGTAAAGAACCCTGAGCAGTGGTCCACAGATCCACAGGTGCACACAATCAGCACAGGTGGAGGCAATGGAGTGTGCCACAGCACAAAAGGACCACACCCACACACCACACCCCCTCCCACACCAAGAAAAGACCAATAGTGGTAGCAGCACATGAGGCAGGAGGCCCTGCCAGCAAGGTCACAACCACTAGAACTACAACAAAAACACCAGGCCTCCCAACTGAGAAGACACAGGGGGAGAAGGAGGGGGAGACAGGCCCAGCATGCAGCACCAGTGCAGCCTTCGCCACCACCCCAGTAGCCCCCATTCTCACGCAGCAGGTCCTGTACCTCAAGGAAACCCCTGAGCAGACACACACCCCCTACCCGCTAGAATGTGACAGCCTCACCACCATAATTTGGTGACTAAATTACTGGATAAGTGAGTAGCATACAAATACACACCACTCTCCCGGCACAATTGAAGGTGGTGCCTGTGCCCCACACCCATGCCACAGGCATCTATCAGCACACAGTTGGACCCATGCATGGCATGTCACAACCGCCCAGTCCACGGACGCAGAACGAAGAGCTGGAGCACCTCCTCAGGCACACAAGGGGCTACAAATCCCTAACAAGGACTACCCAGGAGATATACGACACAAAAGTTGGCCCCCATGCATTGGCAGGCATGCCAAATGACATGGGTGCCCCTGACAGCACCCACGTGGATTAGGTTGACCTGCATGGCATGCATGTGGCGGATCACAACCGCAAGCAATACCATTCCCCCAACGTGCAAACGGAAAGCAATGCAAGCAAGAACAGTTCCCCTACATGACAGTCCAGACACTTACCAAAATTGGCTACAGATGCAGGTGTTGGCGGCTGTCCCTTGACACCATGGTACCGGATCCCTGTCAGAAACCCACAAACCAGGCCCAGGGAGCCCTATTATAATGGCCATACCCGTGCATGCGTGGAGATGAAGCAGCCACCTTGCTTGCATAAGGCACATATGAGTGGCCGAAGCTGGACTGGTGGGGGACGCATCTACTGCAATGTGCTGTCCAAGACCCCCATGTCATGTGTACAGCTCAACGAATTGTGCATCCCTTGAAATGTGGCTCTGTCCCCTGACATGGATCTGCTAGTACCAGATGAAGATTGAGTGAAGGAGGAGGAGGAAGGGGCAAGACAGCATCATGGATGCGCTGCATGGGAGGGACATGTCCTGTGGCTTACAACGTTTGGACATAATAACCAAAACACAAGACAGCAGAGGCCGGCATTATATGGGCACACAGGGCCCTGGGTGTTTGAATACTTGTAGACCATGCACTGTCAGACGTCATGATACACATGCTGAATGATGAATGTCCACACAGGTTAAACTTTGCAACTCCAAAGGTGTATTTAAATTTTGAATGGATGAGTGTAAACAATCCCTCCACCCGCCCAACCACCTCCCCCCAACTCAACAACAAAAACTCCCCCCCTCTCACCTCCCCCCAACTCCACAACAAACCCTCACCCCCCTCCCGCCTCCCCCCCAACTCCACAACAAACACTCACCCCCCTACCCCCTCCTAGGGGCTTGTCTGTGGCTCACCGCTGTCATGATCAGTGCCTGTGGGGGTAGAAGAGAGTGCCAACATGAGTGATTGTATGATGTCCTAATAGCATACATGGCTGCATTCACATTTCAGTCATTTGGGGTTTGTGGCCTTTTGGGTGTAGCAACAGCAGTGGTACATGTGCATGAGTATGATATGTACGCAGGTTTCGGAGTGACTCATCCTGGCCAGGTAATGTGCTGTCTGGCTGGCACACTGCCGAACCTGCTGCACAGTGTGCATGATGGGATGTGCAAGTTAGTGCACTATGGTTGATGTGCGTTATGTACTTGCACTTGGCCCTTGATTGCGTGGCAGTTGGCTCTGCATTAGTTGGATGGGGGGGAAGGCAACATGACAAGGTGCCTTTGATGGCCCGTTCGGGGAGTATACATCATGCAATTGCCATTGGCAGTGTTGACTTTGGACACTCACCTCCTTTGGCAGATCACGTTGCCCCACACTCGATCTCGCCGACGCCCTCAATCGATTCCGTCCGATCAACGCCGCACATGTCTCCTTCCATGGCTCAAGTCTCACTGGGGAACTTGGGCCCCCTCCAGTCTGCATTGCCTGACTCCGGTTGGCGGAGAGGAGGCCCCGCACCCGCACTCGCAAGTCATCCCACCGCTTGCGGCAGTCGTTGGAGGTGCGGGGGGTGGTGCCCTCCTGTGCCCAGATGTTTTTCTTACGGATTACTGACTCTCTCTGCATGTCGGGGCTGAACACAATGTCAGCATGCTCTGCCAGGTAGTCCACCATGGCCTGCAGCTCTTCAGGGCTGAATCTCTTCTTGCGGAGCCGGTCCGCAGACTTCTTTGGGGCTTTTGGCATAGTTCCTGGTTGTGTTGTCCTTTCCCTGACTTTGGATTGCTCCCAAGGGTGCTGCCTGATGAGGTTGGCAATGGATTGTGTTTTTAAAGATGACTGCCGCGCTCCTTCCCGTTCCTGTGCGATGACGAAATTTCCGGTTCCGCTGTTTTGCGGTGACCGTAATTTACGGGATCTGTAAATTACGGTCACCGTTATTTACAGACGCTGCTGCTTCCAAGGCGGTTTTTTATGTACGTGACGCAGCATGCTGTTAGGGGGTTTTTCGGGTCATTTAGCGGCATGCCGCTAGGTACTTTTCCAGCATGGCAAAAGCGCGTGTCCGCGAGGTCGGAATGTGCCGCAATTAGCGGTCTGACACCAGGCCGGTGTCGTACTTTCCGCCATGCCGGAAAGTACCTGTACTTACCTCCTAGCTCGGAATGAGGGCCATTGGGCCTCATTACAAGTACTCCGGTCCGGAATTAACACTGCCGGTAAAACCATACCGGCACCGTTTGCATGTCCGCGCAATCATGACCCGCGGCCCCGGTAATAGCACCACCCTAAACCGCCACCGCGGAAATAGGGTTCCCCTTAATTCCGCCTGCACGGAAACCCCTCCGTTACCGGCAACACGAAACACCGTGAGCATCACAACTAGCGCGGACACGGAAATACCGGGAAAAAAATGGCGGAAATACCGTGATCACGGTGGCGGAACCGCCGCCACCGCGAACATGGCGTTATACACTGCCGGCTGAACTGAATCAGGGCACAGGTGCACCAAATCAGCCCAGCTGGACCTAGCAGGCCACTGGGAGCCAACAAAAGGGCCACACCCAGCCCAACACAACACAGAACCATGCAGGCAGCAGGGCTAGTAGCACTGGGACTGGGCCTACTCAACCAACAGGCAGTACTGCACATGGTGGCAGCAATGGCGCAGAGGAGGAGGCGTAGGCGGAGGAGGCGCAGGCGGCAACCAGCCAACCCTGCAGCTATGGCAAACCCCATTGCCCAGCCAGCCCGACCACGCCGCCAGCCACCAATACCACGCATCAGGGCCTCACCCTGGAACCTCACCCCAGGACAGATCCACACCCTATACCGGCTGGACCGTGCAACAATCATGCACATCACCGCCATGATTGAGGACAACATCAGCAGCCTAATTGACACCCCCACCGCCACCCCCCCCCTCTTGAAGGTTGTCTCAGTTCTGCATTTCCTTGGCACTGGCACCTATCAACACACGGTTGGTGAGCTGCACGGCATATCACAACCGTGTTTCTCAAAAGTCCTGGTACAGGTACTGGATGCCATGTTGCGCCATGTGTCGGAACACATAGCCCTACCCCGCACCCTCCCCGGGGTCATTGCCACCAAGTTGGCCTTCCATGCCATAGCAGGCATGCCAAATTGCATAGGCGCAGTTGACTGCACCCACGTCGAGCTGACAGTACCACATGCAATTGAGGCGGTGTCCCGCAATAGGAAACATTATCACTCTTTGAATGTCCAGATGGTTTGTGATGCCATGCAACTGATTACACACTGCTGCGCACGTTTCCCAGGCTCATCACATGACTCAATGGTACTGCGGAATTCCACGTTGCCACGGTACATGGAACGCTATGCCGGACAAAGCACGTGGCTATTGGGTGAGTACAGCTGACGATGCTACAACCCTGTCGGAGTGGTGTGTGTGTGTCCAGGCAATGAGCATTGTGAGTGTGCCGCTGTGACCGCACATGCATCACCCCCCTTCCATCTACCAAATACACAGCGGATGCCAAACATCATGAAGGAAGACATGACAGGGCACCACAATGTGCCCGTGCACACGCTGCCACAGCCAATCCCGTCACTGTCCCATGAACCCTGTGCCACTGCAGACACCCACCCTCAATTGAAACACTGCCCCAAAAAGCACGAGAGGCGTGTAAATGATACGACGAGTATTTACTACTTCCGTACAGTGGAGTCACTCTGCCATGTGTGGACAGCACTGCACCATGACATGCACACAATCAAATGTCACCCGCAGGGCACAGCAAACATGCAAGTTAATGTGTAGGCCCATATGCAGTCAGCGACATTCCTCGTGATGGCCAAAACATACCTCCAGACACTGCATGGTTCATATGCATGAATGAATGATGATACAAGAATGCACAGCAGCAGATGAGGACATGATGCCACAAACACTGACATGTTCCCCCATCTACATCCCATGTAGGTGATGCGGGATATGCACTCACGCCATGGTTGATGACACCTGTACGGAGACCAAGGAACAGGCATGAAGAGGCATACAATAGGGCACATATCCGCACACGTGGAATGATTGAGAGGACATTTGGACTGCTGAAGGCCTGTTTCCGCTGTCTGAGCAGATCTGGCGGATCACTGCTGTACAGCCCAGTGAAGACGGGCAAAATCACGCTGGTATGTGCCATGCTGCACAATATATGCCTGCGCAGGAACATCCCAATGCCACCAGACGCAGATGAGGAAGATGGGGATGGGGATGGAGATGGGGATGGGGATGGGGATGGGGATGGAGATGGGGATGGAGATGGGGATGGAGATGGAGATGGGGATGGGATGGCACCGCCTCCCCCTGGGGGTGCACATGATGGCCAGAGAGCACGGGATGCCCTGATTCGCATTTACTTTTGAGTCACAGCACATTCACAGTAATGCACAAACATGGTGACGACAATGAATTAATAGTTGCACTGCAAAATAAATGATCAATGTCCACACATGTATGTCTTGATTTGAAATGGTGATGTATTGATGTAATAACAACAGGGAAGAAGGTGCATTGGTTAGGGAAGCTGTACACCCGGGGCCACCCACCACCCAAACGTGCCCACCCCCACCCAGAGCCCATTGTCCAAACCCCCAAAACTACCTACCCCACCACCCAAACGTGCCCACCCCCACCCAGAGCCCATTGTCCAAACCCCCAAAACTACCCACCCCACCACCCAAACGTGACCACCCCTCTCACACCCTTGTAGTCCACATGTGTCCTGCACTGCCCCACACACATGCCATCACTTCCGTGTGCGCTTCTGTGCAACCTTGCCCAAGGGACCCGTTAGCCTACTCGAGCGCCTCCTTGGACTGGCAGTAGTGGAGCTGGATGGGGTGGTAGTGTTTGATTGGCCAGAATCAGGGATTGAGGGCATCCGTGCCAGATTTGCCTGTTGGTCAACCAACATGGCCTCCACAAGCCTGGAGGTGTGGTCATTGCCCTCCCGCACATGGCGTGCAAGGGTCACTATGGTGCTCGCAAAGCGTCCAATGGACCTCGACAGGCGACGCACTGAGGCGCTGTAGCTCTCCCTCTGCAGCCTGGATTCCTCTAGCTGCCTCTCCACCAGCTGGGTGAGGGTAGCCTGCTGGTCCTCCATCCGCTGCATGCGGGCATTCAGTTCGGCCATGGATGGGCTGGGCGACCTCATGGGACTCCCCAGTGAAGTGGGGCTGAACCCCAGCTCATGGAAGGAGCCCAGGTCTTCCAATGTGGGCATCTCCCCCTGTGGCCCCGTTTCCGAGTGCTCTTGCGGGGCACTGTTATCACTGCAGGCCGCCCCCTCTGCAGTGCTGCTGCCTTCGGTGTTTTGTTGGGTGGCCATGATAGGTTCCTGTGGCACCTGTCTGGACTCAGCCAGTGTGGAGGTGGTGGGGATGTTGGTGGTGGTGGTGGTGTGCTGCACATCTGTAGTGGCTGGTAATGTGGCCAGAGGTGCAGAACTGCCGGCAGCATCCTCCTGTGTGGTGGCGGTGGCTAGTGTACTTGCCGATGCTGATTGGCTGGCCTGTTGTGCAGTATCACTGTCACTTGAAACGGCTGTGGGGACACAAAGGGCATGCAATTAGTGTTGTTGTGGTGGCAGATGGGTGCATCACATGCGTCATTAAGATTGTACATTGAATAGTGTTAGTCACATGCATCTGATTGCTGGTGTCTGCATTCAGTGACATTGGTTGCCATACGGATCATAATGGGTCCTTTGGCCCACACATGCACTGCCTGGGGGGGGGGTTGTTAATGGGTCCTTTGGCCCACACATGCACTGCCTGGGGGGGGGGGTTGTTAATGGGTCCTTTGGCCCACACATGCACTGCCTGGGGGGGGGTTGTTAATGGGTCCTTTGGCCCAGTACTCACAACTGCATATTTACATGTGGCATTCATGTTTGGGCACTTACCGGCATCTGCAGGTGGGCTCACTCCTGCCTCAGCCTGCCCAATCCCATGGATTCCCTCTAGGTGGAGGACGCTGCTGCAACGCTCCTCCCATGCTTGCAGCCTCAGTGGGGAAGGGGGTCCTCCGCCTGTCCCACTGCTGCGTTGGCTGTGCGTGGAAATGAGGTTGCGTACCCTCAGCCTCAGGTCGTCCCAACGCTTGTGGCAGTCCTTCACGCTCCTCACTGCCACGCCCACAGCGGTGCACTTGCGTGCAGCTTCGGCCCACACCTCCTTCCTCCGCTGCTGTGTGGCACGCCGTTGGTCGGCGCTGAACAGCATCTCAGCATTGTCCACAATGTGCTCCACCAAGACGGTTAGCTCCGCCTCGCTGAAGCGCTGTTTGCGCTGCCTCTGAGCAGGAATCCTGGCAGACATGCTGGTGGTCCCTTTTGGCTTCTCAGAGTCAGGATTGTGCTTGTGCTGGCTCTGGATGGCAATGGATTGTGCTTTTATATGATGGCCGCCTCTCTGTTTCCTGTTTTGGCGATCATGGTATTTCCGGTTCCGTGTCCGTGGCGGCGGAGGCGGAAACGGGTTTTGCGCCACTTGTGGCTTCGTTATTTCCATTTCCGTGGGGTATTCCGTGACGGCGGTAACAACGTTTCCGAGTCCGTGTGGTGCGCGCGACCGACAGCGTGTAATCGTGCGGTTTTTCCGCACCCTTGCGGACACGGAAACGTTTTTACCGCCATCACGGATTTTGCGCGGTCCCGGACTGGCAGGTTGTAATGAGGCCCATTGTGTCCTTTCAGCTGACATTCAGCATGGGTGCCGGCTGACAGCATGCAATGTGGTGATAGACATGACAACATGACTGTGCAGGATGCGAGCAGTCATTTTGGGCCTTGCGTAACAAAACACTGAGCTGTGACCAGAGATGCTGCTGGCACTCAGAGAGAATTCCTGGGGACAACGCCAAGCAGATCTCTGCATGTGCCTTCATAGAGTTTCCTTCATCAATCGTAATTTGAAACCAACCTTGCAAGCAAGTTCAGGGCAGACATGCCACACCACAAACCTTGGCAAAGTCTAGAAGGGGAGGTATCATGATAATCAGAGTTTCATTTTCTTTTTGAAGGGTCACAGTGTTCGGCGTTAACAGAGAAAATGTGGGACACCATAAGACTAAAGAAAACACTTAACATGCAATATGGATGAACACACTAGACTACCATAACCTACAACTTGAAATAGAGACCAATAGTAAAACATTGTAAGTATTCTAAATCTGAGCATTAATAACAATGTTCGGAGTTAATACTTCCTGTGCCTAAATGCTAATGTTCACATGGAAGCACTATTCAGAGCAAACCATTGCATTAAATGTAACACTCTGGGTATTTGAATTGCAAGCAAGAGTGCATGTGAACACCATGATGAGCTCATCAACAAGCACACAGGAATGTAAGAATCTGTGAGAATGAGACTCAAGGTAATCTTGTACAAGATACATGCCTAATGTTACAAAGTTGCTTGACAAGTCATGGAGCGAACCTTTCTACAAAATTCCCCTACCTATCCAAAATGCAATGCCTTACTCTATTTCTGGTTACTTTACATCCCGTAACACAGCCAACATCGAAACCTAACCCTCTTTCTTTTGAGAAGGCCTGGTTTTCTGTATGGACAATAGCATAGATACTAAGGACATTTGGGGAATTCGGCTGTGTGCCAACCCCACAAAGAAGACGACGCCCAACATTGACAATGACCATTTCATACACATGTCCATTCAAAGACCATTGAAACCCAGTAGCTGCTTTGCCTTCCTCTGGCAGGATTGTGCCGTTAATACTTTTAAATCGGCTGTGGGATTCAAGGTAATCTTTTGGAATGTCAAGGGTTAGGCCATCCCGTTAAATATCAGAGAGTGCCATCACACTCCCAAAGGCTGTGGGCATCCATTGCGGTATCACCTTGATTTGCGAACAGGAGTTTTTGCGACATGTTTAACAGAAACATGACTTCAAAACACTCTTCGGAATATATAGGGGTCGGGGGAAGGGAATACAATGGGTAAGGAGGGGGATGGGGTAGAGATACACATATAGGGAAGCTCGGGGTTGGGGGGGGGCAAATATAAAACAAATATTTGGATGAGTTTTTGCAAAGTAATGTTGTCAACAAAGGGACATAAAACCATCCATTGCATAACATCATGAAACACCCATCTCCAGAGGAATCAGACGACCTAAAAAAGGCAATGAGTGAGGTGGTATTCTCACCAGCTATTGGTAAAATGCAGGTGAGGTAATTCTACTACACAGGAGATTACATGGCAAAGTGGTGCCCCAGCCCATTAGTAAGGAACGTCGATGGGTACTCCCAGAACATCATAATCATAATTCACCTCACACTGGTAATTGTTTGTGGTCCCACTCAAGGCATTCAGAGGTTTTAGTCTGATAGAGCCGGGGAGGCAACTGTCATGAATTAGTGGTTTATAAACTGGACAAGCAACTTAAAGGCCTGTATAACCAATTCTAGGTTCAAAGAGCCTTCAAGTCCTGTTTTGAGGAGGGTGGACTTTAGGGGTTGTGGATGTTTTTCCAGTCAAAGGAGTAGTAACTCTTTCTTTATACCCCGGGCTCATATGTTTGACTCTTGCATACACTATCTATTTGGGAGTAACTCCCTGCTCAGCTTTAACCTCAGTAAGCATTAGTCCCATTGTGATTTCAGACTGTGCTCTTGTAGTGGTTAACCTTAATCCAATTGGCTTTGATCAATTATGACATCAGTGGAGGTTAAAAGTACCAGAAATGTTACTGGTGAATATGTAAGCTCAACTGTCTCGCCCAGACCACAGTTCACAATAACTAGGTTCCCAGTAGATGGATGTAATGGACCATATAATAAAATAAAGAGCTCAAAGAAAAATAGGAGGGCGAGGCCATGTAGGAGTGCATACGATTTGAGAAGCCATTGTTTGTTTACCTGCTAGAATCGCACTATGATGAGCAGACTCAAATATAACACTATTTTATACAAAGAGACCTCTAATACTATCCCATCCCGTCTGTGCTAAATACCAAGTGGGGGTAGCAAAAGAGTTACAGATTGTTATCAAGCAAATTCCATAGATGCTCCTGTGAGATTCTTGTAAATTGTTTTATTCGGTTACTCTCTTAGTTACTTCTCAGGGCCATATAACAGCAGCTGGGCCCACTGATACCCACCACCCAGGCTACATCCTTTCAGCTTCCAATCCTGGAACTCTTGGGTGGGCACCCTTCTACTTAACAGGACATTCCACACACACACCAACATTCCACTCATGGCTTCAGTCATCCTCACAGAAAAGAAGACACAAGAATACGGTTCCACTTAAAATCTGACCTGACTGTTGTCTGCAGGGGTGTTTGTTTTTCCTGAACCCTAAAATACTTTCCCCAAATATTCTAGGACTGGCATTACGGAGTATATATATATATATATATATATATATATTATTTTTTTTGTATTACTTGGTTTAATTGCATTACAATTTTTACAAGTTATTTTCATCAAATCTTAAAGAAAAAGGCGAAAAGAATCCAACTTGAAAAGGTCAAGATAAGGGGAGAGAAAGAAGACAGAAACGGGTCCCCAAAAAGAGAGAGGTATTGTCCTTTATTTGGGGACTCCATCAAGGTGTCTGACTTCCTGTCGTGAAATCGTTTAGTCTAGGATGTTTTCTCCTTTCCGATTTCTTCTTATTTTTGAAAATCTACTTTTTGCAGGAACTGCGCCAATGCTATCACGTCACAGGTTTTTTCTCCTTCTATTAGGCGATTCCACCAAACCTCTTCATCATGAATTAGTTGACCCATGTGAGTTTTTCTTTCTTTTGGCAGTCCTATAGAAGCAAGTGTCTGACTGTTTCAATTTGATTTGATTTATTGCAGAAGCGACAGATGTTAGTGAACGAGATTCCTCTGACTGCCCTAATTTCATTAGCCAGGAGAAGATTGAGACGGGCCCTCAAGAAAATATCTTGTAGAGTTTTATTTGGAAATTTTCCCAGGTATGCCTGGATGTCATGAATTCGCTTTGTGGCTGCTGGTAAATGGGCTGTAAGTTTATATCCGGATGCTTTAGCTAGTGTTTGTGTGCAGTACCATTTTTCCAGGTTTATTTTCACCTTAGTTGGTTTGTGCTTTAGTTCTTCTTCCGTAGAGTTTATATCTTCCAGTTTAGCCTGGTTTTTCTTTGCCCAGTCAGTGAGAGTTTTTTTTTTTTCCTGAAGTTCCGTGTTGATGATGTCAAAAATGTTGGTACTGTTAGGCAGAATCCTGTGCAGTTCCCCTAGGGAGCACTACAGAAGATTAGGACTACAGGTGAGAGCAATAAATCCCCTTTGGTATCAGTCTGTACCACAAAGATAAATGGGCTGATTCATGGAATAATTTGCGCCGAAAAACAGGGATTTGTGCGCCATTCTGACCGCAAATCCCTGTTTAACAAATGGGGATTTGCGGGCAGAATGGCGCACAAATCACTGTTTTTCAGCGCAAATAATTCCATGAATCAGCCCCTTAGTTGGTAGCTGTGGCTGAGCAGTCAGACTTATCTCAAGAGGGAGATGAGCAGTATTCAGGGTTTACACAATAGGCCTACAATACTATGGCACAAGGAAACACTGACCAAAGCTTTGTATTAAAAAGTAGATGTATATTTATTTTATACACTTCTAGTAAAACACATTTATTACAGTGATCAAGAAAGTTAAAATAAGTCAAAGAAAAATATAAAAATATACACACTCCCTAGTTAAATTGTAGGCCAAGTGAACCAGAGTGAAAACTGACCAAAACGGCACAGTGAAAACCACACACAAGGGATACTCTAGTAATTTCTCACAAGGAAGGGAAAGCACAAGTTATACAGAAATATATTCTTACACACCCTAGCAACACTTCCAATAAGTTTGTGAACCAGATTAAGCAAGATAGTGCATCAGTATAGAAAATACTTAAACGAAAACTGAGCAAAATGGCATTTCACAAGGTTTAGAAGTGGGGAGGAAAGGGTGGTTATAAGAAGTAGGTGCATCAACACAGTTCTAGTTGAGAAGCAATCTAGAGAAGGCAGTTCTAACAAATTTATCCAGAGTCAGTAGGCCTGTGCCAGAGTCAGTGGTACAGGGCAAGGGCCCAGGAGCAAAATGTTCTTGTAGCTGCAGTCAAGTCTTTGGTTAACGATTTTGAAAAGGTGGATGCAGAAGGTGAAAGACAATGTTAAGAGAGGGGGCAGCCAACCCAACAGGTAGGTAAATGATTTAAAACACCTTTAGCTCTACTGCGAAGAAAGGGCGGCCTGGCGGAACAATGTACTTTTAAAATGAAGAAGTGGTTTCTGCGGTGGCGGTTGTTCCTGGTAGTTCCTGCAGTTTGGGGAATCCAGCAGAGGAAGAGAGGCTCTCGTCGTGGAAGAAGGTTTGAGTTACTGCACTACCCAGGGATGAAACCAGCCGCGGTGCTGCCTGACAAATAAAAGGTATGCTCCTTTAAATCACAGTCTGGGTGGACTGGTGCCTGGCTATCCGGCCTCCGAGTACAGGGTACTGGTGATTCGACCAAGGCAGGTCCAGGAAGGCGATTGGCAAACTTGTTGGCCCCACCAGCTCAAGGGAAGAAGGCTCTTGCAGATGAAGATCTTCTCTCGTCGTGTGGAGAAAAGTGGTGAGACGCTGCAGCAGGGCTTCACCGGTGGTTCAGTCGTTGCAGATGTCTTTGGCTTCTCTCCTCTTCGGCTTCTTAGTTCCAGTGGTGACGTCTTAATCTTCCAGTCCTCAGGACCCTGCTTTTATGCAAGAAGAGCCCCATTCATACAGCCTAGCTGTCCCTCACACAGTGGAGTGGTCATCCTTGGCAGGAGAACCTCCAGCCTATCAGGATAGAGTGTGACATGGGTTGCTGAGGCAACCCTGTCCAGATGTCCTACTCCCCCTCCCACACAATGGACCCATCCCAGACTCAGTGGCGCTGAAAGGAGGGCTTCTTAGCAGAAGCCCGCCAAACGGACGAACAAAGGATCCCCGACCTGGGTTAGGAGTTTAGAGAAAGACACGAGAAAGAAATTATATTAAAGTTCTGGCAAATAAAACATACCGGAGTAAAGTTAATATAAAAATAAACCGGCAGTATGTCAAAAACTGTCAGAAAATGTGGTAGCCTCAAACAATGGGAAAATACCATAGGGAAATATTTGCGGTTAAATATGTACGTTATTAACCACTGCCACCAGCCAGAAACTTTAGAGAGAGGGACTGTACAGTACCCTCTCGAAAATGAACATAAGGGAAACACTATTAACCCTTCCCAGTACCTCCATAGTAATATGGGTTGTACTGGTTTAGTTCATAAAAAATGACTAGTAAAGTCAATGGGGACTTTACATGCCCTGGGAGACAGTAGTCAGTCCCAGGGTATGGAGTCTATGTTTGGGGGTCGCTACGACACCCCTGTGTCACTACACGGAGGGTGCTGTGTAACACATGTGAATAAAGATGGTTCCTATGGAGGTGAGAAAAACCCTATAGACATTAAAAACAAAAATAGCCTAGAACACACATAGCAAAAATGTCTAAGAGTGGGAAAAAGAGTCTCACTCTTAGCAGGAGAAAAAAAACATATCCTTCAAATCCAGCAAAGCTGCTGGGGGACTATATAGGTAAGGGAAATTAGCCATAGAATGAGAAATCTCCCTAACAGGTACAATCTGGCAAAATTACTTTCCTGTATAACATCATGCCACTTCTGTCCACCGTAGCTTGAAGTGAAAGTATACACAGTTCCCGACAGATTGAAGCCATCGGAATCGGCGTTGGAACCACCAAAACTTGACACCAGAAATAGCTTTCCATTTTCAACCAAGCGTCGTCTGGCATCTTTGGCATTGAGTCAGATCTGTAGGTCAGAGAGGGAACAACCTTTGCTTTATAAAATTGCATGATCGGTGTAGTAGAGAACCGACAGAATTTTCTGTCTATTGCCTTGCCTTGGCTTGTGCCGCTAGTTTCTTATCTTTCTCAAAAAGACCAGCTTGCATGTTTATCTCTCTTAGGCTGATGCTCAATATAACCCCCAGCTATTTGAATTCTCTCACGTGTTGGATCTTGACACCCTTCAAATACCACTGTAGTTTTGAATTTTTCCTAGTAGGTTTTTCCAACGTCATAACTTTTGTTTTGTTTTTGTTGATTTCTAAGTTTTTTTTTCTTGATATATTTAGCCAGGTTGTCTAGCTGGCGCTGGAGACCTACAGCGGTTTGATCCAATAAAATCAGATCATCTGCGTAGAGGAGACGAGAAACTTCGACCCCTCCAATTGCCAGAGGAAAAGATCTAACATCCGATTCTGAGTCCAGAAAATCCCATATGTACGAATTGAAAAGGGTGGGAGCGAGGGGACATCCCTGTTTCACCCCACTCGCAGTTGAAATTGTTTTGGCCAAGGTGCCTGCTTAGTTTAGCTGGACTCTCATCAATGTGTTCTTGTGCAAGGATTGTATTGGGTCTAGAATCTCCCTGTGGCATTTTTTGGCATAAAGTTTCTCCCAAAGGATTTTGCGGTTGACCTGGTCGAACACCAGGACCAGGTCAGCAAATGCTACGAAAATCCTAGGGCTACCGTCTTTTATCCTACCCTTCAATGCACTTAGAAGGAGGATGTTTACCGATGCTCCTGCGTTCTTCACG
Source organism: Ambystoma mexicanum (assembly GCF_040938575.1). Taxonomy (NCBI): domain Eukaryota; kingdom Metazoa; phylum Chordata; class Amphibia; order Caudata; family Ambystomatidae; genus Ambystoma; species Ambystoma mexicanum. The sequence continues at coordinate 1,142,205,030 of NC_090935.1, read as the reverse complement.
AAGCCCGATTGAAAGACGTCCGCCACACCAGATACTTTAACCCATTCTTGAAAATGATCCAGAATCAATGAGCCAAAGATCTTGCCGATGACATCCAGTAATGCTATTGGTCGATAGTTTCCTGTATTGTCTCTGGGTCCACTTTTATATATTGGCACCACTGTTGATGTTGTCCATGATGACGGTATGGAACTTGTTTCAATACTTTTTTGAATGACCTTGTGGATAAAGGTAGCCCATTCAGTTGGAAACTCTTTCAGATGTGCTTTGGTGAGGCAGTCGGGGCCATTGGCCCTTGAGGTGTTTAGTTTTGAGATGTTCTCCGTGATTGATTCTTTATCGTAAGGAACATTCCAGATTGTATCAGGGACTTCTAGTTGTTGCTGAGCAGATGTAGGAGGTTTCTGAAAAAGAGCTGAAAAGTGGTTGATCCAGGTTTCTTCTCCAACGTTATTTTGCAATAAGTTTTTCGTTTCTTTCACTGTTGTTTTTAACAATGACCAAAATTCACTTGATTTTCTACCACATATCCCTCTTAGCATATCCTCCGCGTCTGTCTGGTACAATTTTGCTCTGTGGGATCTCAACCAGCTTTTGTATGTTTTCATCGCTGTTTCAACCTTTTCTATGTCTTCAACGTTTTTAGCTTTCGCTGCTAGTTGTTTAGCTGTTCTTAATTTTCTCCTTTCCATCACAACCTTTTTGTTGTGGTTGTATTCCTAACTCCATGCATAGAATATTTGGGGAAAGTATTTGATTTTAGTCAGGGTGCACATTTGGGCAAATGTCGCCCCCTTGGCAAATGTTTGCTTCACAAGATTTTCACTGAATACCAACAATAGATACACCAGACACAAGGCATAGGAATACATATACAATATCCCCTTTCTTTCTAAACACACACTGCCCAACATACTCTCTTCCTCTCCACACATGAACACAAGAGGGGCACACATCACGCATCCACAGAGTGGATGGTATTAAGGAGGCACGCCATCCACTCCATTCCAGTCCACTACGCTCCATAACAACTGGCACACCTGAGGTGTGTCACTTGCATCCACTTGGAATCCTTCAACAACAACACATCCTGACATGCAAGCATTTACTTGCCATGCTCCAATAACAACTTCTCCTGGCCTGCATGCACTCATTCGCAATGCTTCTATAACAACAAATCCTGTCCTGCATTTACTTGCAATACTCAGATTAACAACATGTCCTGACTTGCATTCATTTTTTGCCATGCTTCAATAACAATGTCTCCTGACCTGCATGCATTTTCTTGCAATGTTTCAATAGCAACATCCAACAGATCCATACTGCTACACCAGAGTACTACCAAATACACATAAAACATCTGACACATCACTGTGCCTAAATAACACCCTACCTCTACACCAATGTACTACCCAACCTACATATGTTCCACCCCCCATCCTACCTATCACACAATACCCCTGTGGGCAGCATTAGGACTCATAAAGGTGGCCACTAAAGCACTTGCAACACTCCAATACACCTGAACCTTCCCACACATGACAGAATACCACTCCACAAAATATTTTAAACAAAATTAATTTGAACTTTCCCTGAAGTCCCATATTGCTATTCGCAATGCTACTCCTGTAGATCCTCAACGATGTCAACTATTTTCCAGGACGTACAGTTTGTGCCACACACAATTGGGGGTCAAAGGTCCTTCTCCAGCACTGGATCTTTCATGTATTCAAATGCTCTTGAATATTCCTCGGCATCAGTTTACATTCAAATTTCAAAACTGCTTGTCACTTAAGTGCTCTATTAGAGTAATTTTGGGCCATCCTGTCCACAACCAATTAGACAGGCCCCCTTAGCTTCTCCCCTGGTGACCATCTTCAGATTGTTTACGACACATTAAGTGTTGGCAGTCCTCAAGAATTCTCTTTTCTTCTACTGTTTTCCATCTAATCTTCCAGTTTGGTGCTGCTTCACTTGTCGCCCACGGCAGTGAAGTTTAGGCCCATTCCATTGACTCTGGAATTTCAATCTTCTATCTGAGGACTTTAGGAGGGTGTGGAGATGACAGACACAGGGAGGAAAGGCCCTATTCAAGGCCTGCTCGACATGTAACCCGAAGAGCTTTTACATCGAAGATCTTCATGAGCACTGCCTAGAGCCTTGAGCCCTGCCTTGAGCCTTGAGCTTTCCTGGTCTCAAATCCAGGCTTACCTATTTATCGCTGACACCTATGTCAATGCTTCCTCCAGGCAGACTATTACTGATATTCTCTTATCTCTCCCCACTTTTGGTTTCAACCCTCTCCCCTTTCTCCTCTTTACCTGTTAAGGGTGGCGCCAGATGGGAAGTAATCTTGGCACACTTCTCATCCTCTAGGTGCATCATCAATGTCTATCACAATGGCAATGTCGTAGCCCAGGGTTCTCAACCCAATCTTCTCCTTCTTGAACGTCGCCTACCGCCTCTCATTAACTTCTTCCGTTCTCCTGCTATTCCTCCTTCCTCCTCCCCTCTTTCCTCTTCACCTCCGACTCGGGTACCAAACCCATGTACCCCTCATCGGAAAACTTTCAAAGGTTTCAATCAGCTCCATATTAATACTCTGAATGCACGATCTGCTGTCAACCACTCCTCTGACATCTGTCTCCTTCTTAAAGACTTTGACCTTGACGCCCTCGCACTTACCGAGACGCGGTTCAATTCCAGTTCTGTCACTGCTTTTGACACTCTCCTTCCTGAAGGCTATAACTCCTCTCTAAACCCAGGCCCAACGGGTCTAGTGGTGGAGTGGCCCTAATCTTCCATGAGTGGGTCCCTGCTTCCATCATACCTACTCAACCCAACTCCTCCTTTGAATTCTTAGTCTGTAGATGTGGTGTCTCTCCTACTCTCTCCCTTGCCTTTGCTATTATCTTAGGCCCCCTGGCCCTGCCTCTCTCTTCCTCTCTGAATGGGCTGACCTCACCTCCTCTATCCTGACCAAACTCCTCTTCCTCAGAGACTTTACCATCCACCTTGACTCCTCTGAATCAGCCACCTCACCATTCTGCAACCTTTGCGACTCCATCTCCCTTTCCATTCTTCCTTCTGGTCCGAGTCACTCTTTTGGACACACTCTGGATGCCATCATCTCTGCTGACATCCCTATCTCTAACCTCCTCACTACCATCCTCTCCTGGTCTGACCACTATCTCCTTTCGTCCTGCTTGGGACGCCTCAGCTCTCTGACCGAGCCATCTCCCGCACTGCCAGCCTCCTTCGCAGTCATTCGACTGATGAAGCGAGTGTCAGTTACTGCTTTTGCTTCTACCTTCCTCCCCCTCGTTCCCCTGATATTGACTCTCCTACTGTCTCCGTCCTTTCTAACCTCCACCTCGCCATGATATGATATACTATGATATGGTATTTAAAACGCACCTGTACACAAAATTTTCTAGGCGCGACAAGACAAGGAGGGGGAAATATATGGAGGACAATACAATGATTTTACTAGGCCCTGTGTCATTCAGATCACACACTTGCAGGGAAGTGGAGGGGGAGAAGTGCCAAGGGGGAAACGAGGGGAGGGAGAAGTGCAGCCAGCATGTGGCTCAGTGCAGGTAACTCAAAAAGTGCATCCAACGGGTAGCTCATAAGTGCAGAGAGAATGGACTGTAGGGTTGCAGATACAGACGACAAGTGCTAGGGGAGCCGGGAGGCAGTGCGAGGTGCAACTGGACATGTAAGAGCCTGGGCCCAAGTTCAGAGGGTAGCCAGGTGACCAGGGCATTGAGCAGTTGGGACATCAGCAGGAGATTGGAAGAGAGAAAGCAGAAGTGAAGAGGAAGGTCTTGAGTTGCTTCCGGAATCGGAGGTGGTTCTGCTCAAGTTTGAGAGAGGCAGGGAGGCTGTTACAGAGAGAGGACCCAGCCGAAGACAGAGATCTGCCCCAACTCTCTGCTTGGAAAAGCGACTGACTCTCAGAGAGCTGGAGGGGGATGAGCTGAGAGCTCGAGAAGGGAGCTGTTTAGGAAGAGAGAGCTGGAGATAGTGCGGTCCCAGACCCCAGAAAGCCTTGTGGACGATGCAGAGGGTCTTGAACTTGATCCTTGCCACCACTGGGAGCCATTGAAGATTCCAGAGCTGGGGATATACAATCCCTGGGCTGGAGCCAAGGACAAGTCTTGCATTCCTGTTCTGGATACACTGTAGAGGTCTGTGTCACATATACTGGAGAGCAGGCAGGGGCAAGATGGATTAGAGCCTGGCAGACTAAACACGCCTTGCAGGCATCCAGCACTCCGTTTCCACCTCTCACAATCAGGTACACATCACAGTTGGCCCAGGCCCCCTTGGGGGAATCTGATTGGTTCAGCCAGACTTCCTATACACCCAAGATGGCCCCTGGCAGCCTTCCTGTGAATCCAGTAGCAGGCTCTAGCCTCTAGGCGTGGTTGGCTATATAAGCCACGCCCAAAAAGGCAGACCCGTGCTTCGTGTTGCATCTGTGGCTTCAAGCAACACGCTCACCGCGATCCTCAAACTTCACCTACCTTGGCATCCTCCCCAGATCCTCTGCGTGCACGCTCCTGAACTCAGCATCTGGGAGAAAAAGAAAACACAAGTAAGTCAGTACCTGTAAGCCGTCGCGCTGAAACCCAACTCCTTCTTGCAAGCGTGCACGCAATCTGCAGCATCACTTACCCGATCTTCCTGTAAACTTCAAAGCAGCATTCTGAGTTCTCGCGCACGTCTTCTCTCAGCGGAATCTTCTGAAAACAACCTGTGGAGAAAGAATATGGTTAGGATTAGTATCTGCAACTTCTTTCCCGCGCGCAGAACTCACTGCATTTTAGGAATTCGCAGCGAACACGCGGAATAACCAGAATTTACCTGAAAATGCACCAGATTCAGTGAAGCAACTTGAATCAGAACTTACATGCAAATGCACCAGATTCAGTGAAGCAACTGGAATCAGAACTTACCTGCAAACAGCACCAGTGAAGCAACTGGAATCCAACCTTATCTGCTATATCATCGCTGGGTGAAGGAACTCAGTGAGTGGCAGAAAAGAGACTTACCCTGGGTCTAACGAAGTACCAATCCGAGGGTCCCAGAGAGACAGTGCCCCTGCCTAGTTCAGGATGGAGAGTTTGCCTAATTAATCCCAAAGGTGAGCCATACTCCTACACTTCACCATCACAGTACACACAAGGGGAGGAGGGAGAAAGAGGGTTCTGGGTCCAAATCCGGGTAGACTAAGCATCTCACCTCTCTCTTTGACAGGTAGTACAACAATACTAACCTCAGGAAAGTAGGGAAGGGATCCGGAATGCTTCATCGCTCCCGCAGAGACCCAGGTGAGTGTGACAGAACACAAAGCCATTTCGAAAGACTCTGTCTGAGCAATGGAGACTTCTGAGGTTGACCAGTTGGCACAGTTGTTAGGGGAGTTGCGGGCTGAAGTACATGCGGCTTGCTCGGAGACCAACTCATTGAGATGAGAGCTGGTGGTGAATAGAGATAAGACTGAGGAATTGGCTAGGCAGTTACTGCAGACTCAGGCAGGTTCGTCCCCTCTTCTGGGTGGGGTTCCCCAATGGCCAAGCCCAACACCTTCATCGGCAACACGCGTACAAGTAGTCATCCCGGGGAATGTACCCTTGGCCCCTCCAGAGAGGTTCACAGGGGATCCAAGACGGTTCGGAACCTTCATGAATCAATGTTGCCTACACTTTTTGTGCAAGCCCGGACTTTTCCCTATGGACCAGTCGAGAGTAGCTTTTGTGCTCTCGTATTTAGGGGGTCATGCAGCGGATTGGTCGGTGTCGTTGGTCAGTAGAGACAACCCCTTACTACGGATTTATGCTGGGTTTCAACACGAGTTGGAGAAGGTCTTTGCCCGCCGCACACAGGGTCAAGCACTTGATGAGGAATTACTGTCCCTCCGGCAGGGTAACCAGGAACTTAAAGCTTATGTTGCCACTTTCAACCGCCTGATTGCTGAATCGAACTGGCCAGATGAAAAACATATCACATTATTTTGCCGGGGTTTACAAGGAGAATTAAAAGACATCCTTGCCCAAGTAGTTAATCCTCCGGATGACTGTGCTGAGTATATAGATTTGGCTATGCAACTAGACCTTCGCCTACAGAACCACAAAGCCGACCGGGCCCATACGGAAGGTCGGACAATTTACGTGCGACCTAAGGAAAACTCGACCCGGCAACACGCGGAATCACATTCCGAACCCATGCAACTGGAGGTTCTCTGCGGATCTCTTACTAAGGCAGAACGCGAACGAAGATGCCAGGAACAGCTATGTTTGTATTGCGGTCAATGAGGTCAATTTCTTCGAAACTGTCCCGCAAAGCCTCCACGAAAGACGGTAGGGGCTATGGATAGTACCAAAGGGGAAGAAGAGGCGGGAAACGCTGATGCCCGGCAGACTTAGAGGTCGGTCTGTTGAGCACAAGAAAGATTCACTTGACCTCGCATTTTGCAATTACAGGGGTCTTAGTATCCCAGCAATAACCAAACAAAATGAATGCACTTGAGGCATTTGTGGACAGCGGCGCTGTCGGGAATTACATGGACCCGCGCCGAATTTATCCATCAGCGCTCTGGCCCGAGCGCCTACACCTGTGAAATCACCCCAAGAGCGCCAGAGGTTCTACAAATGAAGCTGCGCCGGCGCATGGAGGAGGAAACAGGCTGTCGTGCCTAAGATAGCGGGAATCGCTATTTCTGTACCTGTCCCCCACTCAGGTACACTAGGGCTCACCACGCTCAAAGATGGCCGCCTGCCCTTTGTTGTTAACCTAAGAGCCTAACCAGGCCCACATCAGCCACTACCTGCAGCTGATTGGCTGCCACTGCCCCTTAAACTCCCTGATTGGTAGCCGGCTGGCGTAGCCGGCCCACTCCCTCCAAGGCCCACGACTGCAAGGCCATTTCCTGTTTCTTTCCTGTTGCTTGCCGGAGCTGCCGTCTGCCAGCCCCCCTGGCACAAAGCTCCAGCGTGAAAGTGCAACGTGGACCTTCACACAAATCTACCTGGTAAGCGACCCACCAGTATTCTTTGGTACCCCCTTGATCCCATAGTCTAACGCCATCCCACGTGCCAATTCATTACCACCAGGAGGCCCGCACCCTCTACTGCCTCTGGTGACATGAGAGTATTAGCAGTGCACCCCGCGCACGCTCAGCTGCCCCACACACGGTCATCATTTCTGTGCTCTTCCTACCAAAGGCACGACCACGCAGCTGTTAGCAGATGCCAAACCCCTCACGTGACTCTCTATCTCTGAACTTGGGTCTAACGCCCCACCGGCGCACCTTCAGCGCCGCTCGCTGCACCTAATTGCATAATTGTTTGAGTGATGTTCTAATGACTTGAAAGCCAACCCAACAAATATGATTGCCTGTAACATATATATTGCTACTGCCACGGAATGACACTATTCTGTCGCTGTACCTTGATCCATCCGGCTTGCCCAGTCTGTTACACCCAACTCCCAACCTACCTGCCAACCTGGGAGCATTAGAACCGATCCTGAATGCTTGTGGCCTGTATACTGCATTTGTGCCATATGCCTGACTTTGAACCTAGAAGGATTGCTATTGCTTATCTGCATACTGCATTTGTGCCATATGCCTGATTTTGAACCTAGCTGGATTGTTACTGCTTATCTGCATACTGCATTTGTGCCATATGCCTGACTTTGAACCTAGGTGGATTGTTACTGCTTATCTGCATACTGCATTTGTGCCATATGTCTGATTTTGAACCCAGGTTGTCTGATTTTGTTTACCTGCACACTGTATCTTGAGGCACTGACTGCATTCTGCCCACCCAGTGCCTACCCAGTTGGATTAGCCACATCTGCCTTTGAGTCACTGATTGCATCTGCTCATGTACCTGCCTAGCCAGATTGGCTGATTCTCTGCCTTTGAGTTATTGGTTGCATCTTGCATATGTACCTACCTAGCAAACTATACCTGGACTGCCATTCCTGCCTAGCGCAGAACCCCTCCACGTACCTTCTAGTGCTCACCCACCCCAGCGCACAGACGGTTAGGCCACCTGGATCACGATATGTGGCCACCGCCACCTATCAGCCACCCTATTCTTGCTACCTTCGTAGGGATCCTCACTGCTACACTGCTTTGTCCCCCCACTCCTAGTTCCACCAAGACTGACCCTCGTCACTCTACCCCACACTTTCCCACAATGCCCACTAGTAACCTATACCTCAATGACCCTGCCCTATGGCTCCAACACTTTGCCACCAAACCTACACCCAATCAACCGTGCATGCTCCAAGTCAGAAATTTTAGACTTGGCTCCAGATTGCCTCGTGCCCTTCGCGCCTCTGGCACTCAGCACACACATAATATCAATACTATACAGAAGTCACCACCATCTCTTAGCACCACTTCCGCCAAAGAGCTCAAGGGTGCCCTCATCAACGCCAGATCCATCACGGCCCATGCATTGGACATCTCCGACCTCATCACCACTCAAAACCTCGACTTCATAGCCATTACTGAAACTTGGTTACATGCAGCTTCTGGCCCACTCCTTGCCCTTGCCATCCCTAACGGCTACTCTATCATTAGAGCGGACCGTCAATCAACTTCCAAAGGAGGTGGAGTCACATTCATACACAGAAATAACATCACACTTAGAATCATCCCCAACACTGAGCTCAGTTCTGCAGAATCCCTCTCGGTTAAACTCACCCTATCTCGGACCAACACTGCCACTATCCACCTCATCTATAGACCGCCTAGACCACTAGGCTCCTTCATAGATGACATCACAGCCATCTTGACCGTCAATACCAAACCCAACTCTCGGGTATTGCTTCTAGGTGACCTTGACTTGGGACTTCTCGACACCAGGGATCACTTGGCCTTTGAGGTCGCTACCACATTAGTTAACTTAGGCTTCCAACAACGCATTGACGAACCTACCCATATTAAGGGCAGGACGCTCGACTGGATCACTGACCTTAACTGCAACACATCCATAACCTCTAACTACGCCTGTGCCTGGTCTGACCACCACATCATCACCTTCCACTTACCAGCGACCAACGCTCTTACTACTCCTACGATAGCTCCAGCTATTCCCACAAGGAACAAAAAAGACATCACCAAGGATAAACTCCTCCCACTCATCCTTCCCATCTTGAATAAATGCGTGTCCCGACATAACGACCCACAATCTTAGTAGATATCTTCAATCAAACTCTGCTTAAAGCCATCGACAATATAGCACCACTCAAACTACGGAAAGCCAAACAACAAGCCCACTTGAACTCTTGGTTCACCCCGCAGTTAAGGACTTTACGCAAAGAAAAACACAAGGCTGAATCACTCTGGAAGAGCCACCCTTGTGACTCTAACAAAGATCGCCTTATCGTCACCATCCACAATTATAAAGAAGCGATCCTACAAGCCAAAAAAGAGACATACAACCGACGCATCTTACAAGCGGAATCTAACACTAAGGAGTTATTCAAAATCCTTAAAGAATTGGAATCCCCAGCCCCTGCGCCCAACACGTGCATTAAAGACAGTAAATGGTGCAACAACATCCAAAACGCTCTCCTCAATAAAATCACCACCTTGCAATCGAAAATTAATTCTAAACAAACTACCCTACTCACCAACCCACCCACGAAACCTTCCAATATCCCGACGGCCTCTTTTACTCACACCCCCTTTAGCTTCTCCCCACTCACCATCCTCGAGGTCGAAAACATCATTCGCAATTTAAAACCTTCCAACTGCCAAGGTGACTCTTGCCCAGCACCTATCATTAAGGAAGCAGTACATGACCTTGCTCCTTTCATAACTACCTTCATTAACGCTTCATTCCTAACTGGTACGGTACCCAACAACTTAAAGGATGCGTGGGTTATCCCCCTCCTAAAAAAAACGACTTTGGACCCTGAAATACCAACCAACTACAGACCGATTACCACCGTACCGTTCCTACTCAAAATACTTGACAGAGCAGCATACTTGCAGATCCAGAACTACTTAGAGACCAATAACCTCCTCGGCTCAAGACAATCTGGCTTCAGACCCAAGCACGGACTGAAACAGCTTTACTTGATCTTAAAACCCAAATTGAGGACCTTAAAGACAACAGTAAACTGGCCCTTCTACTACTTCTGGACCTATCAGCGGCGTTTGATTTGGTCAATCACCAAATACTTTGCCGGCACTTGAAGTCAGCGGCCCACTTCTCTGACAACGTGTCCAACTGGATTAGGTCATTTCTTGACAACAGGCACATGAGAGTTTTCTCCCCCACTGCATCAGCCGATCCCACACCTGTCCCGTGTGGAGTCCCGCAAGGATCCTGTGTCTCCCCAACCCTCTACAATGTCTTCACCAAGCCTCTATTCGATGTGCTCGACTATCTGGGTGTCGCGTACACGAATTACGCCGATGACACCCAGATACTCATACCCATCACTGGTGACTACATAACTGACTCCAAAGCCCTCAATGACATTTACCTTGTCATACAAGCCTGGATGGCCCAGCACGAACTATGCCTCAACGATGACAAGACTGAGCTTCTCATCTTAGGCACGCAACAGAGACTTAACAAACTGAGTCCCCTGTTCGGCTCTTTTAACATTGACGGTAATCTGATCAAAGTATCTAAAGACACCAAAACTTTGGGTATTTACCTCGACGCCTCCCTGACACTTACTAGACAAACCAATGCAGTTGCCGCTGCGTCTGCTTACACCTGCAAATTGATCTCTGCCTGCCGCCCTTTCCTTACTGCCCAGAACTGCATTACCTTGGCCAGGACCTTGGTTATGTCCAAATTGGACTACTGCAATGCACTGTACCAAGACACTTATAAGGGTAATCTCAACAAACTTCAGACGACCCAAAACAATGCCATCAGAGCAGCCCTCAACATCCGCCGATCAGCCCACATATCAGAAACTAGGAAGAACCTCAACTGGATCTCAGTTGCCCAAAGGATCTCACTGAAAGCACTGGCCCTCACATACAAATGTGTTAACCACCAGGCCCCCTCATACTTAGCCTCGAGATTCACTCAATATACCCCTGCACGCGCACTCAGATCTGCACAAACCCAAGGTCTTGCAATCCCCAGATTCAAGCTTCACTCTGCAGGGGGCGCTAGCTTCCCTGTCCTGGCAGCCAAGCTTTGGAACACCGTACCACTCATGATCAGAACGCTACCTTCCTTTAACCAATTCAAACACAATGGCAAGCTTTGGTTAGCTACATCCCACTAACAACCGCTCCTCTGTCCGGACGGGCCTTCTGGGACCTAGCTTTGCATTGATCCGCTCTAATTATTGCCTTGTTTGGTAATGTTATCTGTATTCTCTTTGTACCTGCTGGGACCTTACGATGCTATGCCTTCTATTGTAATGCCTTCTATTGTAATGTAATGTTCCACTTCCTGCAATGTAACGTTCTACTAAAATATGCGCCCGGTTGCCCCTGGGCCTGGTCTGCGCTATATAAATAAAACAAATACAAATAAATAAAAATACAAATACTTATAGACTGCAGGCAGTATAGAGTTGCCCATCCGCACAAAGAGGAACGCTGAGAATGTGACAACAGTGGACGGAACTCAATTGCTTTCAGGCCCAGTAACTCAATGCACCGCCGATATCACGTTAATTTGCCAAGACGTCCATAGGGAAAGCATCTAATTTGATCTTCTCGCTGCTCCCCAGTTCCAGATGATACTCAGCATACCCCGGATGGAACTGCATAATCCACTCATAGATTGGCGTGCTCGAACTCTAACCTTACCCAGGGAATGCAGCCACTGTTACCGTTAGGACCGGGAATCGGAACATCCACTACCAGCATCCCTTAAGGTAATATCAGGCTTGGGTAATATAGGAACATCACCTACAGAGTATCGGGAATTCCAGGATGTTTTTGCCAAAGAACAAGCCAACACCTTACCTCCTCACAGGGTTTATGATTGCCAAATTGACCTGATACCTAGAGCGCAGATACCCTGTAGTCGGATTTACGCCTTGACCGAAAAAGAGAACGCTCATCTAAAGACTTATTTAGACCAATATCTGGCAAACGGTTTCATCAGACTCTCTAAATCCCCTGCAGCCTTGCCGCTTTTCTTTGTACCCAAGAAGGAGGGCGACCTACGCACGTGCATCGACTACTTGAACCAAGTAACGATAAAGAACAGATACCCATTACCATTGATCCCAGTATCACTCGACCAGGTACGGCGAGCCAAGATCTTCACGAAATTGGATCTCCGCGGCACCTCCCATTTAGTACGCATCAAAGTGGGCGATGAATGGAAGACCGCTTCCTGGACCAGGTACGGTCTATTTGAATACCAAGTGATGCCCTTTGGGCTTTGCAAAGCTCCAGCAGCATTGCAACACTTCATGAACGATGTTCTCAGAGAACTGCTGGACATCTGCACAGTCGTATACATCAACGACATCCTTATATATTCGACCAATGTGCAAGAACACATGTCGCACATACGAGCTGTGCTTCAGAAGTTTAAGGAAAACAATCTATACGCCAAACTTGAGAAATGCTCGTTTCATATCACCGAAGTGGAGTTTCTGGGTTTTGTATCATCACCATGTGGAATTAAACTGGATAACAGAAAAGTGGATGCAATCATTACGTGGCCGTCGCCGACATCAGTAAAGGGAGTGCACAGCTTTCTCGGTTTTGTGAATTCTACCGACGGTTTATACCTGAATTTTCACATCTTGTTCATCCAATCACTTCTTTATTACGCAAAAACCGAAAACTTGAGTGGACAGAAGAAGCATTTCGAGCCTTGAAGGACAAGTTTATCTCTGCACCGATGCTACAACACCCACAACCAGATCTTCCATACATCGTGGAAACAGACGCCTCCAGCGTTGCCATGGGGGCTGTCCTATCCCAACAAAGTCCAGAAACAGGGTGTTTACACCCCGTGGCCTTCTGGTCCAGGAAATGTACTCCAGCAGAACTCAATTACGCAGTTACTGACAAAGGACTGCTTGCCATTAAGGACACCTTTTCGGAATGGAGACACTACCTACTTGGGGCCAAACATACCATCACCATTATAATGGATCACTGAAACCTACAGTATTTACGCTCTGCAAAAGCACAGTCATCCCAGCAACTCTGGTGGGTCCTGTCTGAATACGACTTTGTGATTACATACCGGCCCGGAATTAAGAACGGCAAGGCTGATGCCCTCTCTCGCATAGATAAGGGTGAAGACGCTTTTCATCACCCCCGACCCGGTAGTTATTATTCCCGGTCACAAAATTCTGGTGCTTTGTGGGAGACCTTCCACATCTTTAGATATCCTCCAACAAACAATTATAAATAGCTTCTCAGAAGATGAAAAGAAGGCCTGGGACAAAAAAGGAAAACAGTTCACTGTGCACAATGGTCTGCCTTACTATCAAGATCGTCTATTCCTCCCAACATGTGCTCTTCAAGAGGAAATTATAACCAGTTACCATAACTCTACTCTGGAAGCCCATCCGGGAATTAGAAAAACCCTTGAGAAGGTCAAGAAACATTACTGGTGGCCGACATGGCGGGAAGATGTGGTTGAATTCGGAAATTCTCGTGGGGTCTGTGCTCAATACAAAGCATCCAGACAGAAACCAGGTGGTCTATTAGAACCCATGGCAATACCACCTGCACCTTGGCATACCATTTCGATGGACTTCATCACAGATCTACCTTCAAGTTCTGGGTATAATGCCATACTAGTAGTCATTGACCTCTTCTCCCAAATGGCCCATTTTATAGCATTAAAAGGAATTCCTTCAGCATCAACATTAGCTCAGGTTTTCCTTGAGCGCATCGTAAGAGTACATGGATTCCCCTCTGTGATAATTTCGGACAGGGGAAGTCAATTTGTGTCTTATTTCTGGAAGAAATGTTGCGCTCTGGCAGGGACCGAGATCCGATTGTCAACTAGCCACCATCCCCAAACCGATGGCCAGACAGAATGCACTAACCAGACCCTCGAGCAGTATCTTCGCTGCCTCTTACATCAGACCGACCAAGCTTGGACAGAAATCTTATGGATGGCTGAATATGCCTATATTAACTCAATCCATGCTTCTACAGATCAGACCCCCTTTTATACCTTGTTTGGCCGAAATCCACAAACCTCAGTGTACAACCCACCGGAAGCAATTGAAATGCTCGGGGTAAAAAAGTTGCATGAGCGAATAACTCAAGCAGCACAAGAAGCAACCAGACATTTACAGACAGCCAAGGCTACACAGAAGAGATATGCAGACCAACATCAGAGGAAAGCTCCGGCTTACCAAGTAGGGGATTCTGTGTGGTTGGCAACTAAATATATAGCCCTGAAAGGGCCCAGGAAATTTCAGCCTAAATACATCAGCCCGTTTACCATCGAAAAAGCAGTCAATCCAGGAGCCATGAAACTAACCTTAACATCTAACATGCGAATTCACCCAGTATTTCACGTCTCGTTATTAAAACCTGTACACCCAGGTACTCAAGTGCAAGTTCCTCAGGCACCAATTGTGGTCGAAGGAGAAGAACCCGAATACGAAGTAAAATGTATCCTGGACTCTAAAATTGTCAGGAAGACCCTGTACTATTTGATAGACTGGAAAGGGTATGGACCCCAAGATAGGTCATGGGAACCTAGTGAAAACGTCCATGCCCCTCGTTTACTTCGCAAATTACACCGAGATCGCCCTACCAAATCAGGGGCAGGAAGTATACCGTTAGGAGGGGCCTTTAGGGGGAAGACAGTCACATATACTGTACTGAAGAGCAGGCAGGGGCAAGATGGGTTAGAGCCTGGCAGACTAAACATGCCTTGCAGGCATCCAGCACTCCTTTTCCACCCTCTCACAATCAGGTACACATCACAGTTTGCCCTAGCTCTCTTGGGGGAATCTGATTGGTTCAGCTACACTTCCTATACACCCAAGATGGCCGCTGGCAGCCTTCCTGTGAATCCAATAGCATGCTCTAGCCTCTGGGCGTGGTTGGATATATAAGCCACGCCCAAAGGCAGGCCCGTGCTTTGTGTTGCATCTGTGGCTTCAAGGAACACGCTCACCGCGATCCTCGAACTTCACCTACCTTGGCATCCTCCCCAGATCCTCCGCGTGCACGCTCCTGAACTCAATATCTGGGAGAAAAAGAAAACACAAGAAAGTCAGTACCTGTAAGCGCTCGCACTGAAACCCAACTCCTTCTTGCAAGCGCGCACGCAATCTGCAGCATCACTTACCCGATCTTCATGGAAACTTCAAAGCAGCATTCTGAGTTCTCGCGCACGTCTTCTCTAAGCGGACTCTTCTGAAAACAACCTGTGGAGAAAGAACAGGGTTAGAATTAGTATCCGCAACTTCATTCCCCCGCGCAGAACTCGCTGCGTTTTAAGAATTCACAGCGAACACGCGGAATAACCAGAACTTACCTGCAAATGCACCAGATTCAGTGAAGCAACTGGAATCAGAATTTACCTGCAAACAGCACCAGCGAAGCAACTGGAATCCAACCTTATCTGCTATATCATCGCTGGGTGAAGGAACTCAGTGAGTGGCAGAACAGAGACTTACCCTGGGTCTAACGAAGTACCGATCCGAGGGTCCCAGAGACACAGCGCCTCTGCCTAGTTCAGGATGGAGAGTTTGCCTAATTAATCCCAAAGATGAGCCATACTCCTACACTTCACCATCACAGTACACACAAGGGGAGGAGGGAGAAAGAGGGTTCTGGGTCCAAATCCGGGTAGACTAAGCATCTCACCTCTCTCTTTGACAGGTACCAGTAGTACAACTTTACTAACCTCGTGAAAGTAGGGAAGGGGTCCGGAAGGCTTCATCGCTCCCGCAGAGACCCAGGTGAGTGTGACAGTTGGAGAGTAGAGGTAGGAAGATTTAGAAAAAGGATGTTCCAGTAGTCCAGCCTAGCGAGAACCAGAGCTCTGGGTGCACTGAGCTTTGGGGGAAAGTGAGAAAGGAAGAATACCTCTGAGGAGGGGCAGCTGATAGTTTCACCTCTTAGAGACATCAGAGATGTGAGGAGAGAAGGAGAGGTTCGAGTCGAAGATGACCCCAAGGTTCTTAGCCTCACAGGTAGGAGCAGGAAGACGGCCAGAGAGAGAGAGAGGAAAGAAGAGAGCTGGTGTTCCAATGAGGAGGATCTCAGTCTTACTGGCATTAAGGCAGAGATCATTGGCGGCACACCATTCCTGAATTGTGATCATACAATCTGGAATGAGAGAAGGAGAAGAGGGGGCTGAGGGGGAGCTTGAAGTAGAGCTGGGTGGCATCTGCATAACACTGAAAGATGGAGCAGAAGGAAGCAATGCAGTGGGCGAGAGGTGCCAGGTATTGGTTGAACAGCCAGGGAGAGAGGGATAGAGGAAAGGAAAGACCCCAGTTGGATCTGAGAGGGTCGGTCAGTGAGAAAAGAGGTCAGCCAGGCAAGGCCCTGATCAGTGATACCCAGGTTTTCAGGATGGCATGGTTGACCGTATCAGCGGCAGAAGAAAGATCGAGGAGAATGAGGACAGAAGGAAGGTTAGAATCAAGGTTAGAGAGCAGGTCTTCACAGGTGTGCAGGAGAGCAGTTTCTGTGCTTCTGGCAGCTCTGAAGCCAGACTGGTCGTGGAGACAACCAACAGAATCAGTGTGCAGATTAAGATGGGAGCTTGCCCAGGAAAGGAGTGATGGAGATCGAGCGATAGTTAGCCGGAGAGGAAGGATCGTTAGAGGGCTTCTTAAGCAGGGGGTGCACAAGGTAGTACTTAGGGGGGGAGGGGAAGGTTCTAGTGGCAAAGGAGTGATTGCAGAAATCAACCAAGGTTGGAGCAAGGGTGTCAATGTGGTCCTTGATAGTTCTGGATTAACAGGGGAAAACCTGTTTTGACGAGACTTTCATAGATCAGACTTGTCTAGAAACATTGTCTGGGATGAACAAGGGAAAGGAAGGGAAGGGAGGAGGAGGGACGGCCACAGGAGGGCCAGGAGTGGAGGAGGAGGAGGAGGAAGAGGAATAGAGGGTAGACCGGATGTCCTGAGTTTTAGTGATGAAATGAGAATCCAAGGCCGTGCAGAGGGCCTAGGAGGGAACAGGAGAGATAGAGACTGCAACCGGATTGGCCAGCTCCTTGTAGATTTTGAAGAGTTTGGCCTAGTTGTTAGATGCCGCAGAGACGCAGGCTTGGATGTGTGCTCTCTTCTTGGTGAGGACATAGGATGTATTGCCTTTGGCGCAGGCGGTAGGCAGTTTGTCAGAGGGTGCACCTTATGCTCTCCACTTCCTCTCAGCCACCCTGCACTTGCTTTTGTGGTTGACGAGGTCGAAATCATACCAAGAGGTGCACTTGAATTTGGGCTTTAAGTGGATCCTCATGACAGGGGCAAGTAAATCAAGTGTGTTAGAGATAGAAAGATGAAGGTTAGATAGGGCTGTGTCAGGGTGTAAGTCAGCCAAAGGTGCGGAAGGAGGGTAGAAAGTAGTGGCGAAAGCCTGAGCTGACACACGCTTCATGAGTCGGATAACCGAGAAGGCAGGTGGCAGTGATAAAGTCGGCTTGGCCTAAGGGGTAGAGAGAGAGAGAGGTGGGAGGAAAGGAGAAAGTGATCACTCGAGGAGCTAGGAGTGGTGAGAGAGTTGGAGAGGGGGAGGTCTGAGGAGATCAGAACATCCAGGGTGTGCCCTACAGATTGAGTCGGGCCAGAGATAGAATAGAGAGAGAGAGAGTAGCAGAGGTTGGGAAAGATCCCTGAAGAAGGGCAGATAGCATCCAGGTGGATGTTAAGATCTCAGAGGAGGAAAAGTTGAGAGCTAGAGGCGAGGAGAGGTCTGCCCACTCAGAGATGAAGGGGGCGACCTGGCCAAGCGGCCTGTAGATAGTGGCCACAGTGAGATAAAGGCCAGGAGAGTTAGAGACCCTGCAAACGAGGCATTCAAATGAGGAGTAGTCCTGCATAGGAATGACAGAAGTAGGGATCCCCCCTAGAAAGATCAAGGCTACACCCCTACTGGGACTGTTTGGTTCTGGGTTCAAAGAGTATCTTGTAGCCATCAGGAAGTAGAGTGTCAAAGCTCGTGACAGAGCTGGCCGTGAACCTAGTCTCGGTCAGACCGACTAGATCCAATGTCTGAGGAGTGTTTGACAGCTGATCGAGAGTTGAGAGTAGCAATGTGGAGCAGGTTGCCCCCTTTCAAGGACTTCTGTGGCAGTACACAGGTCAGAGGTACACCCTGCAGAGGTTTTGCAGGTGCCAGAGGATGGGCAGAGTAGGAAGGAGGAGAAGGCAAGGTAGCCAAGGAGGAGGAGGTGCGTGCCAGAGGGGTGGCAGAGGAAAGAGGCAACATGGTGGCCAGAGAAGTAGCAGATGCAGCTGTAGAGGTGGCAGAGGATGGAGGCAGCAGAGGAGCCAAAGAGGGGAAAGAAGGAACAGCAAGAGAAGAAAGGACGTTGATAAGGCAGGGGAAGTGTCTATCAAAAAGGAGGTGGTTGGCCTGAGGCTCTTGGACCAAGATGATGCAGTTTAGGTAAACATTAATGAAGGTCTTGGAGGAGCGAAAGGGGGCCAGGAGGGCCTCCGATTGGGTGCCACCATTAATGGGTGAAGAAGAAAAAGGAGAGAGAACAGAGACCATATGGGGGGTCCTTAGGCCTTGAGAGGGAACGACAAAGAGGATGTCGGTAAGTGTCGGTCTGGAGTAAGCACTGGTGTAGGTATCAGCAATAGGGAGGCCTGGGTTGGAGACCAGGATGTCCCCTTTGAGCTTCTTCCTGCCAGAATTAGTGAGAAGGATAGGATAGTAAATATAAAAGCAGTTAGAGAAGATAGGTGGGACAGAGATCACCAGAGTGGTGCAGAGAGGAAGAGGGGGGATGAAGAGAGGGGGAGGGGGAGCCCACGCAGGGAGGGAGGGAACACTGGGGATGGGCATGGGGAAGGGGACACAAAAGAAGGGGGCACACAGAGGACAGAACAGCAGGCAGAGAATCAGATGCAGTGTACAGACAAGTCAATCACCAAAGGAAACCTAGAAGTAAGGAATGAACAGAGCAGGGATGCAGGCAGTACAATGTAATCAAACAACCCTGGAGAAACAAAAACGACAGGAACAGAACAGTCAACAAAGGAGCCTAGAAGTAAAGAATGTGCACAGCAGGAATGCAGGCAATGCAATGCAAGCCAACTACTGTGGTGAACAAAACATCAAGAACAATACACAAAAGGTCAGGGGAGGGAGCTAAGAAGAGGGGAGGGAAAGGCCTGCGTTGAATGCGGGAGCGCAGCAACTGAGGGTAGGGGGGTGCACGCAGCCGAGTAGAGAGAGAGCGCACGAACCCTAAAAATGCGTGAGGGTGCACGTGGCCTAAGTAAGAGGGAGCGCACGTGGCCTGAGTTGCGTGGCCTAAGTAAGAGGGAGCGCACGCAGCCTAGAGTTGCGTGGGAGCGAACGCAGCCTGTGTTTAGGGGGAGTGAGCACAACCTAAAGTAAGAGGGGGCACACACAGCCTAGAGTTGCACGGGAGCACACGCAGCCTAAAATGCGAGGGAGTGCACAGAGCCTAAGTAAGAGGGGGAGCAAGTATGGTGGTGGGGTGCAAGGACAGGACACGGGGAAAACAACACATGTGCAAGAGTGAGAAGGCGCACCAGGTCAGGGGGGTTGCGGGGAGTGTAGCAAGCTAACTCTCCCTGCACCTTCTTAGCTGGCGGTCGCAAACAGGAGGGTGACGTCATTCGCACTCACTGTCTACGCCGCAACCCCATTGCTGCCAAACACCTGCATTGCTCTACACCGTGGCCTTGTCCTGAGAAGGCTTTGCCGCAGAGGGTCCGTACCTCGGTTCTTATAAGCATGGAAGCGTGGACGTAGCGAAGCGTGCTACATATAGTCGGACAGCATCTCCTGCGCACCTGCATCGCTCAGCACTGCAGCCTTATCCTGTGAGGGCTTTGCCGCAGAGGGTCTGTACCTCGGTTCTTATAGGCACAGACACGTGGATGTAGCAAAGCATGCTACGTATAGTCAGGCAACGTCACCTGTGCACCTGTGTCACTCAACATAGCAGCCTTGTCCTGCAAGGGCTTTGCTGCAGAGGTTCCATACCTCTGTTCTTATAGGGAAGGAAGCATGGATGTAGCAAATCATGCAACGTATAGTCGGGCAGTGTCTTCTGCGCACCTGCGTCGCTCAACACTGCGGTCCTGTCCTGCAAGGGCTTTGCCGCAGGGGCTCCGTACCTCTAATACTCTTGATATCCTTGCCCCTGTCAAGAGGATCCACCTGAAGCCCTCCTCCAAGCGTAATGGTTGGTTTGACTCCGATCTAGCCGCTCTGAAACATCAGTGCAGAGTTGCTGAACGGAAGTGGAAGACCTCAGGCACATCCACTGACAAACTGGCCTGCTGCCTACTCCAAAGGCAATACCATTTCTCTATTTGCTCCAAGAAGATAGCCCACATTCAAGCCTGCATCTCTGGAGCCACTACCAACACAGCTGAACTCTCCAAAATCTGCAAGGAACTCACCAATTCAACTGCAGTCTCTACCTCTCCCCTTCCTTCCCAGGCCCTCTGCACTGCACTGACCTCCAATTTCACATCTAAGACACACAACATCCAGTCCTCACTCTCTTCCTCCCCTGCCTCTACCCTCCCCTTACTCTTCTGCATCCCTTGGCTCCTCTCCCTCCCACCCACTCTCCCCTTCTTCTCGCCCATAACACCTGATGAGGTCCCTAAAGCTATCCACTCTATGAAGGTCTCATCCAAACAGGTGTCTCCCAGCTCTTCCAGAATTATCATGGCCAACATTTCCTCTCTCTCTCCTGCTCTAGGCAATCTGTGCAATCATTTCTTTGCCTCTGGCTCTTTTCTCTGTACCTCAAGCCCTCCCTTGTGCACCCTCTCCTAAAAAAGCCGTCTGCAGACCTGTGTTGCCCGGCTATCGCCCTATCTCTACTACCCCCCTTCCTAGCCAAACTCTTGGAGAAGCTGGTCCTCCCCCAACTGATCCACCATACTGAACTTGCTGGTTGTCTCCACGAGCACCAATCTGGATTCTGGTCTTTCAGAGGCACCGAAACGGCTCTCCTGAACACCCATTAAGATCTGCTTGTTAATCTTGATTCTAGGTCTCGAGGTGTTCTCATTCTCTGCAATCTCTCCTCTGCCTTTGACACTGTCAACCATTCCATCCTCATAAAAGGCTCCACGATACCCTCAGTATCATGGACGGGGCACTGGATTGGCTGACCTCCTTCCTAACGTATCGCACTTCCCAGGTGCAACTGGGTCCTTTCTCCTCCACTTCCTCTCTCTCCGCTTGTGGTGTCTATCCTTTCGCCCTGGCTCTTCAACATCTACCTTACTCCTCTTGCCCACCTGATCTCCTCCTTCTCCCCTCAATTCCAGTGTTATGCCGATGACACAGAACTCTCTACTACTTCCTCTTCTTCCTCTCTCATTCCCGATTTCCTGACTGCTATTCAGGCATGGTGTGCTTCCAATGATCTTCATCCTAATGCCAGTAAGACTGAGATCCTTGTTGTTGGGACACCTGCGCCAGTGTCCCTCCTGCCCTCTGGCCGCCCTCCTTTGGGCCCCCCTCCCACACCATCTACTGAGGCTAGAAATCTTGGGGTCAACTTCGACTCCTCTCTCTCCTTTACTCCTCACATCCTTGTCCTTGCCAGGAAGGCCCACTTTCAGCTTCTCCTCCTTAGATGCATTTTCCCTTTCCTCATCTTCCCCCAGAAGCTCAATGTCTCCAGAGCTCTGGTCCTCTCCAGGCTGGACTACTGCAAGAGCCTCTTCCTCAATCTATCCTCCCTTTGCCCCATTCAACTAATCCAGAAAAGGGTTGCAAGACTTATCCTTGGCCTTAAGCCCAGGGACCATATCCCTTCCTCTAGAATATCTCCACTGGCTCCTGGTGGCTGCAAGGATTAAGACCCTCTACATCACCCACAAGGCGTTTTGGGGCCAGGCACCATGCTGTCTCCACTTTCTCTCACCAAATACTTACTTGCCAGATCCCTTCAATATTCCAGCTCCAGCTCTCTGCTGATCAAAAACATCTCCAAGCAGAGAGTTGGCAGCAGATCTCGCTCCTCTGCTGGTGCCTCCCTTTGGAACAGCCTCCCTGCCCCTTTCTGACTCAAAACAGACCACCTTAAGTTCCCTAAAAGTTCTTAAAAACGTTCTTTTCTCTTGGTCTTTTCATCTCCCCCTCCCCTGCTAATCTCCCCACTGCCGCTGAGACTGGAGCCTGGTCCCTCATGAGTCTTATAGGATATCAGGCCCTCCGCCCAGGCGCCACCAGCCCCCACTCCCACGCCCCTTCAGCACTGCCCTCTGGGCCCTCCCCTTGACTGTCAGCGGCTGGCACCCCACCCTACCCCCCGGGACACCTCCGCCTTTGCACTTGGCTAGATGACCATCCCCAGGCACCCATTGACACTTCTCCTGGGATCCCTCTTGCACTTACCAATGCCTGACCCCCCCCCCGCATCCCCGCTGATCCTCTCCTGCACCTCTGATCACTGCACCTGCACGTTCCGAATGTCACAAGGCCTAGTGGTGCCTTAAAACACTTCTGTTGTATATGCGCTTTACAAATACCCAATAAATCAAATAAATAAATACATTTACTGTCCTTACCCGGACCACAACTTGTTCCATCTGTCAATCGTTCCCATCTAAAACCTGCAAAGACCGCCACTGCCGGTTAGTGGCCTGGTTGGATGAAGGTGCGGGGGCCTCTGACTCAGCCTCAGCCCGCAGTTATGCCTCTGCCAGGCACGGCAGACCCCTAGAGTGCCCTCTTTGAAGAGGTTGGGGTCCCTGAAGAATCTTCCCGGGGGGAAGAAGGTTAGAAAGGGACATGGGTCACACGCTCGGGTTGATCCCTTGTCGATGGTGTCGTTGATGTCTCTTTCTACATCTACATTTTTTTGAAAAGATGAATTACATGAATACACATATTACATTCACTACCCAATACAGCACATCCAGCAACCATTTCCTAGATGTCAAAACATAACAGGACAACAACACACTCAATACCAGTATCTTTACCAAGACAACAGATCATAACAGCTTACTATTAGCTACCACTTTCTTTTTTTTTTTTTTTTTTTTTTTATTATTTTGTTATAGCTGAATAGAATCAACTTTTCAAAATTACATGATAATTCCATAAAAAGATCCCAATACATGGTTAGCATACACTTAAGGACATATAGTAAAAGAAAGCTGAACAACAACAGATACCACAGTTTGCTAAATGATACAATTACTTCAGCACAAGTTACCTTATTAAAAACAATCTCAAAGGATAGAAAACCACATCAACTCATGTGCATTCAACCAATTATTAGTATGACTGTTCATAGAAAAAGTTCACAAGGTAATATATGTTCCAGAAAGTGCACCAGTGCCTTTATAACCGAAAATCTGGTACTGTTGATTAAAACATTCCATATCTCCAAATCGTCCCGTTGCATGTGCACATTTAACAGATTCGTAAAGTGTTTTGCCCGTATGTCTTCCAAAGCGTGGCATGCAACTATCACGTGTTGTAAAGTCTCTTTAACACTGTGATGATTACAAAACCGACAAAAGTTTAATTCAGGAAGAATAGTCTTCCGTCTCACCAACACTTCGCTCGTAGGCCACAAGTTCATTCTCAAACGCAAGAACTTGGACCGAATTTTCGCAGAGGGACATTTTAGTAGATAACTTGGCACTTGACCCAAGCATTTAATACCAAAGATTTTAGAATTAAAATCTTTGTATTGTCTGCAGCGTTCGTAGTTCTGAATCCACTCCCATTGATAATATTTTGTTTTAGCACGAATTGGGTTCTCCATCAGCAGCTGTAATGATATATCAGCTTCAGACATAGCATTTAATACAAAGCCACGCCATTGACTAGGAAAGGCCAAACCGGAGGAGGTCAAGTAGCCAGCAATCGTACTCATTATATTGTTCTCACCACCACCAAGAATGCATTTCCGAAAAAAAGAACACAGTCTCCATTTGACCCTGCTAGATAATGGATTGAGCCCTAGTTCAAAACGCAGCATAGGCAAAGGTAAGCAGTTTGGCAAATTTAAAACCCTTCTCCAAAATGTGGCCTCAAGTTTATCCCAAGTTTGGTCATTAGAATACAGCTTGGATTCTACACCATATAACAAGATGGGGATGACTTTTTGCTCATAATACATAAACAAATGCCTCAATGTAAATTTCCCGTACTTATAGACGAGTATTTTCGCCTGTGACAGCAGCGTTGATAGTTTTGACTGTAACACAGTCAAGTGTCTGTTGTCGATGATGGTATTTTGCATGTATAGACCCAGATATTTGTATTCTGACACAATTTCTATTGGTTGTTGTTGTAAATACCACACTATGTTTAGGCTCTTAGCTTTCCCTCTTGACTTGCAGACTAGAATCTGAGATTTTTCCAAGTTGACTAGAAGTTGATTCTCCTTAGAATAGTTAGACAATGCAGACAGCAAGTTCTGGAGACCTCTAGGAGTTTGTGATATTAAAACAAGGTCATCCGCATAAAGCAACCATGGTATGCGCTGACCACCAAGTTCAGGAGCATCCGATAAAGTATGCACGAAGTAACTCCCCATATCCAATATGAACAGATTGAATAATATCGATGCTAAACTGCACCCCTGTTTGAGTCCCAGAAACGTTGAAAAGGAAGAGGATAGAAGACCTTCAAAAGAGAGCCTAACACGCATGGACGTGTCCGTGTGTAGTTGAATGATAATTGACAAAAGAGAGGAAGGGCAACCAAAAACTTTTAACTTATAAAATAATAAGTTTCTGTTAATGGAATCAAAAGCTGAGCGAAAATCAATGAACGCAAAATATAAAGGTTGCTTCCTGAGTGCATATTTCGACTTCAACATGTTTAATGTGATCATGTTAGGAAGTGTGCCAAGTCCGCTTACAAAACCTGATTGGAAGGGATCTCTCTTAAGGCATTTTTTTGTCCAGTTTTTCAGCTCACGCAAAATCAGCTGAGAAAAGATCTTACCCGGGACATCCAAAAGAGAGATCGGCCTGTAACTTGTTGGGTTGGCCCGTTCACCTTTCTTATAAATCGGGACGACAATAGATTGCTTCCACGACAGGGGAATTCTCTGTGAGGTATTGACATGATCAAATACGAGACAAAGAATATCCGCCCAGATGTCCGGAAACCGTTTGAGGTGAGCATTGGATAAGCCATCCGGGCCTGGGGCTCTGGAATTGTTGGCTCGCTTGATAAAATACATAATGTCTTCTCTGTCAAAATGTATATAGAAAGGAGGGAGAGTATCAAATGAGATTTTAGA
The DNA here is from genome assembly GCF_040938575.1 of Ambystoma mexicanum. NCBI lineage: Eukaryota > Metazoa > Chordata > Amphibia > Caudata > Ambystomatidae > Ambystoma > Ambystoma mexicanum. The sequence continues at coordinate 1,142,179,621 of NC_090935.1, read as the reverse complement.
GGAGTGCACCGGAGGTTCAGCAAATAGTTTTGCATAGTGCTGTATCCACCTTGCTTCAGACACATCGTTTGACTGAACCGCCACCTGATGCCCTGCAGTCACTTGGTTTATGATGTTCCATGACTGAGCAGTATTCTTTGAAGCCAAGGTTTTTAGTATGCTAATTCCATCAGTATGGTAAAGCTTTGCCCTCCTTCCTCTTGCCCAATTTCTATATTTAGTTTTGATGCGGGACAGAACAGTTTGTCGCATATGCAAGGGGAGCTTAAGGGCTGCTCTCCTCTCAGAACGTACCCTAGCTTTCTCAAGTCTAATTTGGTGATCGAATATGTGCAGATGGGGGGTTTGTTTCACTTTCTGTTTGATGGACCCCGGTTGGAAGATCTGCATTAGGTCATAATATGGTGTAACTGGCAGAGAGTTTTGGGATGCTTCATCATTAAGTTGAGCATAGTAATGTGTCCTAAAGGCTCCCAACGAAGACTCGGTCCATGTTAATCTATTTCTAGCCGGATTTACAGTATGCGAGCCCATAAGACAGAAAGGTTTTAGTTGGTTAATGCTAACATTTACAGACAGAAGCATACATAGCATATTATGGTCGCTCATGTCTGAGTCAATTATTTTAAATGCTGTTACCTTATTAAACATCAGTGCGTTAACATACATAAAGTCAATGATGCCCTCACTGTTAGCACGATGCCAAGTAGACCTTGGTGGCATGTCTTGCGGGAAGGCACCATTTAACATGAACAAATTTCGAGATTTAACTAAAATTGACCATTTACTCAAGCAATTTTTTTCCAGTTTACCTGAAGGGCCTAGGCAATGCAGATTTAAATCACCAGCAAGAATAATAAAATGAGACAGGCCCTCGAGCATCACAATATCAATAGCCTTAACCACAGAATCCAAGAAACACTCATCAGAAATGCGCGACGGGTTCCAGTATACATTGATAGCGGCACCCACAAAGCCCTTGCCACCGATCTTTGTCATCTGTAGGAAAGCATTTGGAGAAAACCAAGGTTCGATTTTCAGACCCGCGGTCTGTTTCACCCCCATCAATAAGCCAGAAGTAGGACGTCCCCAAAGACCCTTCTCAGCTGGTATCAGAGTGACATCATAATTGCTCCATGTGGGAGCACTAGTAAGCCATGACTCTTGTATCATGATTACGTCGTGCTCTAATAGCTGTACACTCCCATTATTTAGCAGATGTCTATTCCCTCTCGAATTCCAGCTTACAAATGACAGACAAGATTCTGTAATTTCAGTATGCTAACGTTGATTGATTCTGAACTCACAAGTGCATGCCGGATGAGACAGCGCTTGATTTTTGTTTGGTGTTTGTTTTAAGTTAGCCAATTGTTGTAGATGTACAGGAGAGTCTAATAAATCAGATTTAAGTTGAAGAGAGAAAACCAGATCCAACAATTGTGATTTGACAGACCAAAGTGTATTTACTACAATCCTTGAATTAATCCAAAGAGTTGACGCAGTCCAATTAGAATTGTTGACAAATTCAACGAGCTCGATGTCAACCGTCCCAATATCATCGAGCTCAGGAATCTCGCTAAATATAGCTAGCACCGATGCACGATTCAAGTTATATTGCTTGACAGGTAGAGGCAAACAACTAAGTGTTAAAGCATGGATCGCTGGCCGCTTTGCACAGATGCGCGCACGTTTTGAGGTATCAACCTGAGGCTGCGGGTTCAAAATTGGTTGGACTGGTGGACAGACTTTATCTTGAGTCGTGGGAGGAGTCTCAAGGAATTTAGTTAACAAAGACTGAATCAACCTTTCGATGTCACTAACAGACAAGGGCTCAGGTACCGGGGTGTTTTGTGCGTTAACGGCTGATGCCTGAGACACAACTTGTACTGTGCTCACTTTAATAGGAGCTTGTGAACTTGCTGTTTGAGGGGATTGTATCAACGTCGTAACAGGTTTATGAACAAGAGCCGTTTCACAAGGTGCGAAAGTTAGACTTTTAAGAGCAGGTTTGGCTACCATATAGTCATCGATTGCTTGCCTTAATTCTTTAAGCCGTACATCCCTGACCCCAGTTCCTGACAAAGTAGCAGGTGTAAGAGTAAAATCACTGGGTGTCCGATTTTTGGAGTTATTTTTAGACACGTCAGTAGCCACACGTATCAGCTCATTTAGGGGACTATGGTCTACAACCGGGGGAACTACCACCGGATTTGATCTCGCTTTCTTTGACTGTGCCTGAAGAGCATATTTCTTTGAAATTACCTTAGCGGCAGCCAAAGTGGTTGCAGCTGGTATAGACAGGTTCTTCACAAAAGATTTAATTTGTGAAGCACATTTAGTCACAGATTTGATGTTTTTTGTCTTTTTTGGTTGAGAAACAGCTTTATTCAGCCCTGTTTTCACTTGATCAGCTAAACTTGTGTTAACATCAAACAATGGGTATGGTGTTTTTTTTGCTGTTTAGCTAAAGTTTGGATTATGGGAATAGAAGGGTCAACTATAGGTGCTGGAAAGCTTGGTATGGGTTGATATGTTTGTTGAAGATTACATGACACTTGAGCCGAGGTTTGAGACATTACAGACTTCTTTTTTTTAGAGATGAAGTCAGCATGCCCTAAACCAATCAATTTGTTAGAATGTACAAGTTGTTCAGCTAATAGCTGATTTAGTTGATCTGAGTGTGCATCGGCTTTTGTGACTAAAACTTCAAACAGCTTTGCTAACGCTATGATAGCCGTATTCAAAGAGGTAAGCGCAAATCCTATGTTTACACTCTGTGATTCTGGCCATCCAAGCTCTGGCATATTGCGTGAGGGTACTTTCCGTGGAGTTGGAGCTAAAAAGGATAGGTTCGCTACAGAATTTGACACACTGATGTTCGTAAACAAGATGGGGGATTTGGAAAGATTTTCAGGTAGAGTGTGATTTAGTAAACCAGAGGCGTTTATGTCAAGATCAATTACTGGTACCTCGCCCGCATCCAAAATATATGTCTTAAAGTTTGATGCATCACTTATAGATATAACAGGACTATAAGCTATCTTATCACACGGCACACTGGCACCAGTCAGTACATTATTAAGCAAAATGCTATCTGTAAGCGAGACATTTTCTTTGGCAAACTTTACTATAGGTTCAGTTGAAGAGACAGCTTTTGCGACATCTCCCGTCAAAACATCCTCCATTACACTGTTCTTATTTTGTTGTCCATGTGGAGAGTCCTTTTTTGTAGCTGCAATAGGTTCAACCAAACAGTCGTTTGCTTTCACAGTGTTATCCCTGTTATTAGAATCACAGGGAATCTCATAAGTGGATTTAGAACAAAAGGTTCGAATGTCCATCCCATCGGATAACACAGCTTTACTTTTGGACATCGCTTTTTGAGTCCTCACACGAGTAGTTGAACTCAATCTCGTTTTGCTCAAAGTTTCCGCAGCCACGTTTGGCACGGCATGAATGCTATTCGTAAAAAGAGCAGCAGTAGCAGGAGGCATTCCTGTTTTTAGAGAGTTGAAGCCTCGTTTCATTTTTACGATGCACAGGCAATCAGGAACAGATATAATGGCCACAAGTGGCTTCTGTGCGATGTAGAGCACGGACAACTAGGTACTCACCACACTCTTGCACTGCCGACCGAAGCAGAGATGCGTGATGGTTTTATCTTTGTCCATTCACCCTTCAACCGCCCAACAGCCTAACAGAAGTGCAGCGCCCTTTTCGCTGCCGGGCTTATCGCCGCGAGGGTAACTCACGGCTCCTGAAATGGTCCTGTGAAGTCACGTGATCCGTCACGTGCTACGGGCTAGCTCCGCCTCCTCCAGGAAGCGGAAAAGAATGCAGATTTCTCCAGCAAGAGCTATATGTAGCTCGCAATGCTGTGCAGGCAGTAAAACGTTTTAAAAAAGCAAAACGAAGCTTTTTCCAGCAGCAGTCACCCTGCTCGAGCAACTCACGGCTCCTGAAATGGTCCTGTGAAGTCACGTGATCCGTCACGTGCTACGGGCTAGCTCCGCCTCCTCCAGGAAGCGGAAAAGAATGCAGATTTCTCCAGCAAGAGCTATATGTAGCTCGCAATGCTGTGCAGGCAGTAAAACGTTTTAAAAAAGCAAAACGAAGCTTTTTCCAGCAGCAGTCACCCTGCTCGAGCAACTCACGGCTCCTGAAATGGTCCTGTGAAGTCACGTGATCTGTCACGTGCTACGGGCTAGCTCCGCCTCCTCCAGGAAGCGGAAAAGAATGCAGATTTCTCCAGCAAGAGCTATATGTAGCTCGCAATGCTGTGCAGGCAGTAAAACGTTTAAAAAAAGCAAAACAAAGTTTTTTCCAGCAGCAGTCACCCTGCTCGAGCAACTCACGGCTCCTGAAACGGTCCTGTGAAGTCACGTGATCCGTCACGTGCTACGGGCTAGCTCCGCCTCCTCCAGGAAGCGGAAAAGAATGCAGATTTCTCCAGCAAGAGCTATATGTAGCTCGCAATGCTGTGCAGGCAGTAAAACGTTTTAAAAAAGCAAAACGAAGCTTTTTCCAGCAGCAGTCACCCTGCTCGAGCAACTCACGGCTCCTGAAATGGTCCTGTGAAGTCACGTGATCCGTCACGTGCTACGGGCTAGCTCCGCCTCCTCCAGGAAGCGGAAAAGAATGCAGATTTCTCCAGCAAGAGCTATATGTAGCTCGCAATGCTTTCCATCCTCAATGCACACCTGATAGTGTACCACTTAGTCAGTTCTTACAGTACTACAGGAACATCTCAGATATGGAGGAATACAAGAGACAAGCAAAGGACTTACAATCTAAATTTGCCAGCAGACATTAGAACCAAGAGCTGATTGAAGGTATAGACGAGTGAGTTGGACAAACCCCTAGGGAATCATTGTTGATACTCAGACCACTTAAAAAATAGTTAATTGTCTATGTTACCACCGACTCTATCCAGAGTGCTAAAATTAAGAAAATAATCAAAAGACACTGGCCCTTATTACATATGGATATGATACTTGACAGACTGTTCCCCAATCCCCCATCTTTGCATGTAGAAATAGTAGGGTGTTGAGGAATTCGATTGTGAGGGCTGAATTGAAAGCCCCTAATAGAGGGAACACGCAGTTCACAGGTACACATCCCTGTTGCAACTGCCAACATTGTGACAACATCACCAAGGTTGATACTATTACACACCCACACTGAGGGAGAAAAATACAGTAAAACATTCTTGTACATGTGACTCTGCAAATGTGGTGTATGCTCTAAAACGTCAGTGTGGGGAGGACCACTAGAAAGGCAAAGGTCCATTGGACGGAATATAAGTCCAATATACGAACTAAGAACCTGAAGTACCCAGTGGCCATGCACTTTGTGGAGGCTAGACACAGCATCGCACACATGAGATGCACCATTTTGGAACAGGTGAATTTATCAGAAAGGGGAGGGGATCCTACGAGAAAGTTATTAGAGAAAGAAATTGTGTGTATTGATCGTTTGGATTCCATGATACCTAGGGGCATGAACTGTGATTGGGATGTAACATGTTATTTTTTTGGGTGTTATTTCTGATTAGAGGTTACTAGTGGCTGAGGGTGGCCATTATTTGTACTTATGCAATTTTGAGAGTTTCTTAATAAGGCAACAAGCCATTGGGAAGCAGGTGACCCTGTGAGGAGTCCCTGTGAAATCCTTTGAAAAAAAAATGTGTACTGCATATTGTGAACAGGTACGCCTGTGAGGTGTCCATTTACACCCTTTGCGCAATATATATGGGTCTATAATGGATTAGTCATCATATTTGGTCTGACTTGGCCAGCGTTATTCGTGTGTCACTGGCGTAATACACACTAGGTTAATTATACACGGGTTCGCCATGTTGACTGTACACATAACATAATATATCACACAAAAGGAGCTTATGGTTTATTGGTTGGTGACATGAGACAGTTTGGATGATGTTTGGGAGACACAGTGAGCGGTGAGCTTTACTCCATCCGGTAATCAGACATTTCATCTTATCTGACTTTATTATGGGCTATGAGACGCTCCACTGTGTTTGGTGACTGAATTCAGATCAGGATAGTTGTCGGTGGGCCAAATCGGGGCTATTGTTTACCTTATGTAGCCTTGTGTTTCTCTTTCGGACGATGCATTTTTGTTGACACGATCATCTTGACTACATGTGGCGTATGTCACTCAGTGATGAGACTGCTACTGGTTGCCTAGCAACGTTAAATACAACCAGGATTATTGAACAGACATCTTGATATATTACATATTCCGCATTGGACGGGATTTGGTCATTCACATGCACTATTGCCGTCTACCTCGCTACTATAACGGTGTTCCAACTGCACATGTATTTCTTCATAAGTAAAGGTAATAAGACTATTCTATGTAAGATGGTGCCCGTGGTGGATATGTGGTTTCCTAGAGCCTCAGGGGGTCCGCCATGGTGACATGGACCTTGCACCACTCAGTCACAAACAAGTTTTGCCATCTTTTTTATTAAGTTCTTACATTACAGACTGACTTCATAGGGACATGGTCAATGTAATTGACTAACTTGTAGTTTGTGGTAATGTTTTGTGGATATATGTGATGCTAGCCATATGTGTGAATACATTATGGCAGTTGTCTGATTTGATGAGTCGTCTGTAAAAGTTTAACCTGGGATGGTGGAATTTGAACCTCTTTAGGTCTCTGTACTGCAATTAAGGCAGTCCAAGATGGCCGCCGAGCGTGACCTCACAGCCTTTCCCACCCATATGTGGGTGATCAAGCCTATCCGTATTATAAAACGGACGCGGGGCACCCAACCAGTTTCTCTGGTCTGTTGCCCTGCGATCCATTTGTTCTTCATTGTGAACACTGGTGAGTGTTGTAAACATGGGTAGCCTTAACAGCATGAAGCACGGGAGGGAAGGCTTATTGTCCTGCATATTGTTTCCTATAGATTATTTTGAGTGTGCCCATGAGAAAAATGTATTCGAAAAGCATATGTGCAACATGACACCATCCAGATGTGCATAGCTCTCAACCATTTGTCTTGCAAAGGCGGGTGAAATCACCCGATTTTGTTTTTGGCGGGTGAGACGCCCATTCGAATGAATGGGCGTGCAGGAGGCTTGGCGGGTGAGTCAGCCCTTTGCAAGGCGGGTGACACCCGCCAAAAGCGGGTGAGTTGAGAGCTATGGATGTGGTTGAGTGTTTTCTGGTGGTCTTGTAAACTATGTAGGAATGGTGAGGTTCTGTAATGTCATTTAAGGGCTAGTAAGTCTTTCTCTTGCTTTGACTTTAGGTCTTTACCTGCATTATGGGAATTCCATCAGAGAGGTCAGTAATTGAGATAATTTCATGCCATTTATTGGTAATTATTGTTGTCGAATTATCACAATTAAATAATGGGCTATTATGATTTTTAGGTCTAAAGAATTTTGAAAAAGCAGTAACGGAGGCGCTGTTGTGCGCCGAACAAGATGGCCGCCTGAACTGTGAGCTCCGCGGTAGGCAAATCACTTGTTCCTGATCCTGTGCCTCTGCGATCACCCGAGTGAACCTGACTGCTACGATTCATGAGCAGCTGGCCCAGGGACCACCCGGTCCGAATCCCGACTAAAAACAGTGTTGGGAACCTGGAGATCGGGTGCTGCCACGGCCATCTGCCAACGGCTGTGAAGCTGCACGCCAAATTCCAGCGCTGAAGGAGAGGCGAGCCGATCCGCCCCGCATACCCGGGATGGCCCGCCGGCCTTGAGGGAACCCGTCAGGAGGTGGGTCGCCCCCGCTGGAGGAGACAACGCGGGCACTGTGGCCCCACATCACCGGTGTGTGCTGATGCCGCCGACGGAGCTATGCTCCCTGAGGCGGGCTGGGATCCCTGTGGGCTGTACCGTCGTCCGCTCTCGGAGGCGGGCTGTGTCCTGCCTCGGCCGTGACCTGTGTCCTGCCTCGGTGACCGCATTGGAACAAGAGCGGTTTGGTGGTGGGCCCCCACCCCCATCAACGAGACTTCAGCACTCGGGGTTGAGCTGCGACGCACCGACTGATCCCAGGTGCCGTGCTCCCCTGACAATAAAAGCTAGAATACCGGATCCTTGGCGGCCCTAAGGTACGTGGGGGATAAAAGTCATCAAGCATCCCCATTGCTGGACACTAACTTGTATACACCCTAGAGGGATCTACAGAGTGACTGCCACCAGTCCCTTACTAACGTGCCCACAGGACAAAATTATAATACTGGTCTACGCTACCCTGGGGAAGGCACCGGCCGACCACATCTGATAAGGGATGCCCTGGGACCCGATGGCTTGCGCCTGAGAGCGTGCTGTGGGCCGGACAATGTCCCGGCTCCGCTCCTCCTCCCCTCATAGTGCCCCCCGTGGTGTAGATGCGCCCAGTCCCTTCCGCTCCCTCTCTGAACATCTACACGCGGCTCAGCCCGCATTGGACCCTTGGCCCGTGCCTGGCGAGACACTAGTCCCTGGTCGCTTCGGCGCGGCCTTCTGCCCACCCTGGCTGTGAGCCCCATACACTGGCTCGTGCCTCCCGCAGGTCGCATCATCTTTTCCTGAGACACGGTCACGGGTCTATTGGCAATGGAGTGTACATCCTGACCTCCCTGTATGCATATCAGCCATCCAGAAGCAGACTGCACACAATACGAGACAGAGAGGTAGCTGTCGACGCCTGATCTTTGAGCTGCCAGCCTCCAGAGAGGTGGCACTGGGGCGCCGTGCCTAAATCCTCGGGGACCAAAAGCGGTTGTACCTACTTACTTATGCACATGTGGTTTTGAGGCTCCTTCCCCAGCTTTCCCGTTACAGGTCGAGAACCCACTGGCTACGTTGGCAGCCACATCTACTGTGAAGACGTAAGTGTGGTCATCAGACCCCCCCGACCGCCTGCTCAAACCTCTGGGCACAACACACAAATAGGGTTGTCTACTGAGGCGGGCCAGTTCAACCCCCTACACTATTCAGGGGACCACCAATTCATTGAAGGGGCAGATACAATATCCTACTGTTACCCCGGGCGATTATCTCATACTGGTGTGCGCAGCTTGGACCTCCAACATGCTGTATCCTGCTAGATCCCCCTCCCACACTGCCTGGGGTGTCATAAGTCCTCCCTCATTCCTTTCAAGCCGTGTTATCGGCACAATGACCAAAGGAGCCGGGAAAAAGCAGTGCTCCATTAACATGTTTGCAAAAACTCTGTCGAGATCGACTGAAGAAGTTCCTGAGCAGGCCCCCACTAACTCATCATCAGCGGTCCCTCCAGACTCTCAGAACATGATGGAATTCATCTGTGAGGGCTTCACCACACTCCATTCCAAATTGGACAACATGAATGGCGCCATATCCTCCATCAAGGCTCACATCGAGAGGACCGACAGTCGGGTGTCAGAGATCGAGACAAGAGTGAGCTCCACCGAGGATGGCCTGGGTTCCCTGCGTGCAGAGGTCTCCGTGCTCTCCAACTGAGTCCTTGAGGTTGAGAAGAAAAATTAGGACCTTGAGTCCTGATCGAGGCGTAACAACCTCTGCATTATTGGCGTTCCCGAGGATGGTATCAATGAGCTGATGGAGGACTATATCGAACATACACTACTGTCACTCCTCGACTCCCCAAAGCTCTCCCCACAGTTCGCGATAGAGCGAGCACACTGAGGCCTAACAGCTAAACCCAAGCCGGGCATGCCTCCACGCCCCATCATAGCTAGTGTTCTGAACTTCCGAGACAGCGATTCCCTCCTCAGGGCCGCAAGAATTAAGGGCGAACTTCTGTTGGGTGGAGCAAGGATACACCTATACCCTGACTTCTCAATGGCTGTCCAGAGGGAGCGCAAGACTTTCCTGGCGAAAAGAAAAGGCTAAGAGACCACAGAGTTAAATACTCCATGCTATACCCCGCTAAGCTGTGCATTGAACACGCCAACCAGGTGTTCTTTTTTACGATCCCAGAGGAGGCCTCCAGATTCATTGACAAACACTTCCCAGGCAGAACCTCCCCTTTAACCATGATTCTACGGCTATTAAGTTATCCTATCGAGAGGTCACCAACACCGACTACCTCTCTGCCCCAGGAATATATGAGTCTACTACTCTTCGACAAGATCAGTTTAGTTCACCGTTACACGTCTGTGCCACACTCATGCGTGCAAAACCTTCTTCAAATTACGTACAAAGCCACTGTTAGGCACTATGTTTATCCTGAATTGCCTCCGGCCCGCAGCGTCGCCATCAGGCCGGCCCACAGGCCCCCCGGCGTTGATGCCAATGGTTTAGATTTGGTTAATGGGATTTGGGGTTGTCATTCCTCTAGTTGGGGGAGGGATGTGGGTGGGGGTGGGATACGTTGGGTGTTATGTTATAAAAAAGCTTGGCATTGGTAGCGAGGGCAGAGCACAAGGTAACATTGAACGTTTGGGGCTGCATGGCTGCTAAACCGACCCATTGGACATCGACATTGATCTGATATGAACACTTCTACATAGTTGACCGAAGATAACTTGACTTTCATGAGTTGGAATGTGCAGGGATTGGGCAATTTTAAGAAAATGAGGCAACTCCAGCTACAGGCCGAACGACATCAGGCCAAAATCCTTTTTCTGCAAGAGACACATGCTTATGCCGAACAATGTGTGAGATTTGCCAAAACGTGGGGCCCCCAAAGATACTTTACCGACTTCTCTACCCAAAGCCGCGGGGTTATGACTCTTATCCACAAGGGTCTTAAGTTCGCTCTTATATCCTCACAGATAGACCCCCAGGGCAGATATGTGCTACTCCATGCCACGCTCCAGAACAGGGAGGTGGTCCTACTGAATATTTATGGTCTAACATAGATGACCCTGAATTTTATACACATCTCACGTCCCTTCTCGATGGCTTCCCCCTAGTTCCAATTCTCTGGGGGGGCGGCGACTTTAACACAATTTTTGATGTGAACCTCGACAGATCTGGGTCCAGGCCCCGCCAATTTACCAAGGCAGCATACACTACACTGTCATCTCTCCCCCGATTCACTATGGTTGACGCATGGAGACTCCTCTACCCCGACTCCCGCTCCTACTCCTTCTACTCTTCGGTGCACGACTCCTATTACCGAATTGATAGATGGGTAATCTCTGATATACTGATAAAAACTGTGACGCAACTAATGATTCTTTCTAGAACCCTATCTGACCATTCGCCAGTGACCATCATCATGTGCTGGGGGCCAGACCGTGACCATACTAGACAATGGAGGATGAAACCTCACTCTCTCCTTGACCCCTTATTTAGCTCCGAGCTTGAGGTGGCCATCGAGGAGTTCTTTGAAATAAACATAGAGGTGGTGTCTTCACAGGCCACTCTATGGGAATCCTTTAAGGCTTACATCAGGGGCATAGCGCTGTCGAAGGAAAGTGGCATTCTTAGAACAATCCGGAGGGACATTGCTGAAAGCGAATCCAAACTATCGATTCTGGAGGCCCAATGTTCACTACTTCCAACCCCTGAGGCCCTGGCATCTATAGCAGTGGAACTCGACACATTCCGGTCCATGGTGGACCGTGAGCAAAAATTCTTGGATAACCCTGGCCTGGCGAGGAAATATGGAGAGGGTGAACACGCTGGCCGCTTCCTCGCTAGGCTCATCCACCGCGTGCTAGGTGTCCCGCATATTCCCGGGGTTGAGAGGCCCGATGGCTCTCTGGCTGTCTCATCGCAGGACATCAACTCAGAATTCTTCACCTTTTTTTTTTTTTTTTCATAACAACATTTTATTGATCTTACAGGATAGAGTGTTACATGCAACAATGCAATATATTTCAGTTTAAACATTAATTAGTGCCTTTGTAGCCCAATGTGAGTTGGAGGGTGGAGGAAATGGTGGGCGGTTTCTGGATGTGGCGCTTCGGTGGAAGAGTTCTGTGTACATGTTCCCTCTGTTCCGGTGTGTTCGGGGTTTGGTCGAAGATTAGTAGAGAGGGCTGCATTGGAGCCATCTAGTAAGTGGAGGTCTCCTGGTGAGGGTTGGGTATTTGGCCGCATAGTCCAAGAATGGGTCCCATATATTCAGGGTTCTGTTTAGGGAGTCCGAGCGGATTGCTGTGATTTTTTCTGCTACTGCAATCTCCCAACATTTGGCCCACCATAGGGCGATCGAGGGGCCATTCTTGTCTTTCCATAATCGAGCCATAGCGATCTTTGCGGCTAATAGCTGGTGGTTGCATAGTCAGGAAATAAGACCTGAGATTGGGAATGCTCCATCGCCGGTTTCGCCAAGGAGGACAATTCCTGGGTCCCAAGGGATGGAGAGGCCAGAGATTTCTTTAATGTGTTTCAGCACTTCTTTCCAGTATATTTCTGCCTTTGGGCAGCTCCAAACTAGGTGATAGAGAGATCCGAGGGTTTGGCACCCTCGCCAGCATGTGGCGGGAAAGTCCAGGTTGGCTTTATGGATTTGGGTGGGGGTGATGTAATATCTGTAGCACAGTTTATAGCCTCCTTCCTTGTTCGAGATGCATTGTGAGCTTTTATGTAGTCTGGACCAGATTTGATCCCAGCTTTCTGCTGTTATTTCCCGGCCAATATCCTTTTCCCATTCCGTCATATATTTTTCTTTCTTTGCTGGGTCCGATCTTTCTAGGAGCCGGTATATGATGGATATTTTCCCTTTGTTGGTCGGGGATGTTAACGTGAGCTCCAGGGCTGTTGGTTCTCTCGAGCATTTGTCCCGGGTCCTTCTGTGTGAGATCCAGTGTCTAATTTGTGAGTATCGTAATCTTTCCCGTTCCCCCACTCCGAATTTTGATTTGCATCTCTCGAATGTGATGGGTAAGCCTTCTTCAAGGAAATCGCTAGTTTTTGCCAGACCCCCTGCTATCCAGGCGTGAAAGTCTCGAGGTGGGTTTCGGGGGTAAATTCCGGGTTGTTCCAGATGGGTGACATGGGTCCCAGGGAGCTGCGAAGTCCCCATTTCCGCGCTGCAGATTTCCAGCATTGGGTTGTGATGGTCGTGGCCGATAGTGGCCTGGAGTTGGCTTGAGGTTTTAGCAGTGGTAGGTGTGGGAGGTCATGTAGGGGGATCGGGCACCAGGATTCTTCGATTTGACGCCATAGCGGGGGGTCTACTTCCTGCACCCAAGCGAATGCGTGTGATAGTTGAGCTGCTAGCGAGTATCTGGCTAGGTCAGGGACACCCATTCCTCCTAGTGGTTTGCCTTTCATCATGATTCGTTTGTTGATCCTGGGCCTCTTCCCTCCCCAGACAAATTCCATTAGTTTCTTCTGTAGTGCACGTATGGCTGGGGGTGGGATTTGTAGTGGCAGGGATGCGCATTGGTATATCCATCTGGGGATTAGGTTCATTTTCACAGCTGAGATTCGTCCGAACCATGAGATTTCTTGTTGTTTCCATCTTTTGAGATCATTTTGAAGGGTGCTGAGTAATTGTGGGATGTTCTTTGAGTATAGTCGCCTTGGGTTTCCGGTGATCTGGACTCCGAGGTATCCTATGGCGTCTTTGGCCCAGGGAATTGGTGAGAGCAGTGCGAGGGCGGCCTCGTCCAGGTGGGTTAGATTGATGGGTAGTGCTGAGGATTTGGTTAAGTTGACTTTAAATCCTGACATGGTGCCAAACTCCTCTATCTCTTTCCATAGTGTCCCCAGGGAGGCCGCAAGGTCTGTAATAGTTAACAGCACGTCGTCGGCATAGAGAGCGATTTTATACTCGTGATTTCCCGCTTGGATTCCTTTTATGGTTTCATTTCGTCTGATTCTGGCGGCGAAAGGCTCCATGGATAGAGCAAAGATCAGGGGCGAGAACGGGCAGCCTTGTCTAGTGCCTCTTGTGATGCGGATGTGTTCGGACCTTCTGCCATTAACTCGGAGTTGTGTGGTGGGGATTTGATAATTAGCCATGACCCATGCTGTGAAGTTGGGGCCGAAGCCGAAGCATTGGAGGACCTTGTGGATGTATCCCCAGTCCACCCGATCAAAGGCTTTGTGGGCGTCTAATGAGATTACCGCCATTTTTGTTTTAGATTTGTGAGCGCCTTCAATTAGGTTTAGTACTCGCCGAATGTTGTCATGTGTCCCCCTGCCAGGGATAAATCCTGTTTGGTCCCGGTCGATTAGGCTTGGAAGAGTTGGGCCCAGTCTTCTGGCTAGTACTTTGGCAAAGATCTTCCCATCGTTGTTTAAGAGTGATATGGGCCGGTAGGATTCTGGGAGTTCGGGGTCTTTTCCGGGTTTATGTAGCAGGATTGTAATTGATTCGGCCATGGATTTAGTGACGGCTTTCGTGGATAGGAAGGAGTTGAATAATGCGGATAATTGTGGGGCCAGAACGCTGGCGAATCTTTTATAGAAGGCTGCGGTTAGGCCATCTGGGCCTGGGGCGGAGGGTTTGAGAGCTTTGATGGCTTCAATAATTTCTTCTACTTCAATGGGAGCCTCCAGATGTTCCAGATGTGTGGGGTTGCGGGGCGGAAGTGCGCTCAGGTATTCTGGTAGATCATCTAGTATTAGCGGGTCACTGGACATTATAGATGTGTGGTATCTCAGGAGTTCGTTTATTTTCTCCGTTTGGGAGAAGAGCAGTTTTCCATTTCCTCCTCGTAGTTTAAGTATGTTGTTCCGATTACGGAGTGCCCTCAGCTTTTGTACTAATATCCTGTTTGCTTTGTTTCCTTTGGCGTAGTAAAATTGCTTTGTGTACGCCAGGGATTTGGCTGTCCGGTCAGCACAGTGCATTTCCAGAGCAGTTTTCGCCTTTCTCAGGGCCCGCTCGGTTTTCCTTGAGTATTGAGTTTTTAGCTGTGATTCGTGGAGGGATACTTCTTTTTCTAGTTTGGAGGAGGCTATGTTTGAGATCCTTCGCTGTTCAGCTCCGGCCCCTATTAGGACACCCCTAACCACCGCTTTCATTGCGTCCCAGATTGTACTGATGGGGGATGTTTGTGTGGTGTCCTCTTCAAAGTAATTTATCAGTGAGTCCTCCACTTCGGCTCTTATGCTAATATCTAGAAGGAGTGAATCGTTCAGTTTCCAGTACCTTTGAGGGGGGGATTTCTGGCCTGAGATGGCTAGGTTTACAGATATCGGGGAGTGGTCGGAGATCATGCGTGTGTGGATTTCCGTGTCAATGACACATGGGAATAGGATGCCAGGGATTAAAATTAGGTCAATTCTTGAGTATCCCTTATGAACGTTGGAGAAATGTGTGAAATCTCTTGTCTCGCCGTTTTGTATTCTCCATGCGTCTACTGTCTCTGTTGCTCTGAACAACTTAAGTAAGGCAACGGCCTGCACGTAATCATTGTTCGTGGCGGGGAGAGTTTTGTCTAGCAGTGGGTTAGGGATGGTATTGAAATCTCCTCCGATAAATAGGTGGCCTTCTCGGAATGCTAGAACTGTTGGTAGGATGTTGTTTAAGTACTTGCTTTGGGAGGAATTGGGGCTGTAAATTGAGGCTAGCGTGATGGGAAGTTCTTCGAAGGTGCCTTTGAGAAGCAGGTAACGGCCGTCTGGGTCTCTGCTTATAGTGATGTTGAGTAGTGGAATTTTGTTGCTGAGAAGAATTGCCACCCCTCTTTTCTTTGAGCCAGAGGTGGCGAAGAAGGACTGTTTGTATCTCTTGAATTTTATGCAGCGTTCATCCTCTGCGAGTAGATGCGTTTCTTGCAGTAGAACGATGTCTCTGGCCAGTTGACTCAGGCGGTGCTCAACCGATCTACGTTTTCTTGGTGAGTTCATCCCCTGAATATTCCAGGAGAGAAATCTTAACTCGCTTGTATTAGTCGTCTCTGGCGGCGTTGTTATGAGGCTGTATCGTGGAATTTATCCCTGGACTGATCTGTGGGGGTTGAATAAGGCTTGATGAGTGTAACGAATTGTGGGCTTGTTTTTGTATGTTGTTGCATGTTGTGCTGCAGAGTCCTTGGATGACTCTGGGAACAGTGAATAACCGAACTGAATAAAGCATTCTTGCAAGTTTTCGTACTTCTTTCTGTGTCTTTTCTCCTTTCCCAACGTTGAACTGGTAGATGGAACTTCTACCTAATGCCACTGGGGAACTTGTGGCACCAATGCGCTCGGTGTGGCCAACTGGGCCGTCGAGATGAACCGGGGGCAAGCTCGTCGGGGGACACATCTCCGTATCGGTGCGTGTGAGTTGTTTGCGATGTTATCGGGGGGGCCTCATTGGCCTTGTGAGAACATTGCGTGAGGGAACCATTGTTTCCTGCACCGGGGAGCTGCTGCTGTGTGTTCAGCCCCTGTTGCCGTCTTTTTTCAGGGGGCCTCTGAGTCTGCGCCGTCTGTTGGACTTGGACCATGACCCTCCTGGGGATACGTCTCGGGGAGGGTGAGCTGTCACTTCAGGTTCGGCGCTGGGGTCGGTACTGCCTATGAGTTTCTCTGCCTCTTTCAATGACTGTATTTGTCTCTGTGTTCCGTCCCATTTGAATTTCACTGAAGTGGGGAAACCCCAGTGATATGGGATTTTCTTTTCTTGTAGCCAGGTTGTCAGGGGTCGCATTGCTTTCCGTTTCAGGAGTGTGGTGCTCGCTAGGACTTGGTAAAGAGAGATCGTGGACCCTCTGAAGGTGATCTGTCTCATTTGCCTTGCTTCTCGCATAATGTCCTCTTTTATCTGAAAGAAGTGTATTCTGGCCAGGACATCCGGGGGGAGCGCTGAGGTTTTCCTTGGAGTGGTTCTATGCACCCGGTCCATTTCTAGGGGGGAAGTGTCTGGGAGGGTGATGATGAATCGAAAGAGATCCGTTGTGTAAGCTTTCAGGTCTGGTTCCGGGATAGTGGTTGGGATCCCTCGGATTCTAATGTTGTTCCTCCTTGATCCTCCTTGATCGGTTTTCCAAATCCTCCTGTTTTGCATCAAGGATGTTACATCTTGCTTCGAGGGCAACTATCCGGTCCTTGTTGTGTTCATCTTCGAATCTTTGGTCACAGATTTCGGATTCCATTTCGGCGGTTCGCTGCTCCACTTCCCCCATTCTTTTGTCCAGTGTGTTTATTTTCTTAGTAATTTCCTCAGAGCTTTTTTGAATTTCCCTGGTTAGGGCTACTAATAGCTCTTGCAGGTCTGCTTTGGTTGCAGCTTGAGGCAGAGTGGGAACTGTTTCTGTGGTTGGTGGAGTGCTATTTTTCATAGTATCCCCCGGAAGGTCGGCTTTCTTAGCTCTTTCGGCAGCAGCCAACGATATAAGGGAGATAATGTCCGATTGTTTAGGTGCCTTCCCGCTTTTAGACATTGCCGTGTGGGATTGCGGGGAGTGGCAGTAGCTCAGTATTAGCGAGGTGATGAGAGTTATGAGATGCTCGGGAGGATCTAGGGCTGGGACTCTGGGTCCGATAGCAGAAGTTGTCTGTTCCGGAGGTGTGAGGGCGCAGTAAGAGGGGTAGTGGCTGCGCCAGAATCCCAGGTGGGTCAGGAGGGATCTGGTGATATAGGGCTCAGAAAGTCAGGCCAGCAAGACCGTGAGGCTCCACTCTGCCACACTCCCAGGGTGAGCAGATTGTCCTCCCGCTCTCCCCCCGACTCCTTACCTCCTGTCCCCTGTGCTGGGGTGTTATGCAGCTGTAGTGAATACGTGGGTTTCCTGCGACCGGGAGCAACCTGGGAGGATGTTGGGGGTAGCAACCCCTGCAGGTCTATGGAGCGATAGTCCAGGAAGGGGGCCAGGAATTATGAGGAGCGGGTGGCAGTTGGCCTGGATGTGGTTGAGTGGTGGATGGGGCGGCTGGGTGGAGGTCGTACTCCGGTGGTGATGCGTGGGGGGCAGGAGGGCCCGATGCTGTGGTGGGTGCTCCGGGCTCTGGACCGCAAGATGGCCGCCGGGCCTGGAGGTGCTGTAGCTGAGGGAGTAGTCGTGCGAGACCTAGGATACTGGAACGTTGATTTAGTCCAGGCGGGAAGCGCCGTGAGTAGGTGGCCGTACCACCACTTGCAATGTGCTCTGAGAAGGGAGAGGGAGGCCCGTGGGTCGGAGCCTCCGTGGATCTGGTGCAGTCCTGTGAGTGGGCTCAGAGCGCGCGCTCTTCTGGTGGGCTTGATGGCCGGCCGATATCAGGGCACTCGGGCTCCGGTGGCGATGGGGAAAGCTGATGGCCTCCTGCGGTGGGTAGTATGCGCGGAGGCAGGCTGGCTGTGCGGCAAACAGCGCCGTTTGATGTCGGGCTCGGCCGGCGAGCGGGGAGGAGAGTTGGCTGTACCTCTGCCCGGGGAGCGGTTCTGCTTCGGGCGTGGGCGTGGGCGGGGCACGCTCTCGTCGGGCTCGGGTGCCGAAGGTTCTCGTGGGGACACCCGCATTCGTTGGCGTTGTAGGGAGCTTGGAGGGTGCCTGTGGTAGATGGACTCAGCGTGAGCAAAGCCGAACCCTCCAAGCCAGGAGCTGAGGAGCGAAGATCGCGGTTAGCGGCCGCGTCTCGGTCGGCGAGGATCAGGGTTGGCGCCTTCATTTCCTGGGGTGCGATGTTGTCTCCGGCAGTGCTTGACGGGGGAGGCTGGGGGTTGGGTCCAAGGCAGTGGGACTCAGCAGTAGGCGACGAGCGAGCACACACCGGATCATCTCTTACGGTTGTCGATCGGCAGGGCTTCAGTGTCCGCTCCGCCCCCTCCTGGGTGGCCTCCGGCTCTCAAAGCTGCGGTGGCCATTTTACTGCCGAGTGGGCCCCGGGGCTGTTGAGAGGTCTACCACGGCGGTCTCGGGATGAAACCGGGATTTACTCGGCCGGTGGGTGCAGGGGAGGTTCACCCACCGGTGGCTTCAATCACGGCAGAAAACGGAGGCTGGGAACGGGGGTTTTATGGAAAGGCGCATTGGGCCAGGCGGGAGCTCTCAGGAAGACATTCCAGACGAGTTGGCTCCAGGCCACGCCCTTCTTCACTTTTTATGAAGCCCTGTATGCCAACGCGGATGATGCCTCGACGGCGGAAGTCGACTCTTACCTTGATTCCCTCCCCCTATCGCCTCTCTCCCCTGAGACCATTAGATTAATCGACTCTCCGCTCTCCCCTGAGGAGTTCTCAGATGCTGTGGACTCCCTCTCCTCTGGGAAGGCTCCCGACTCTGATGGCATCCCGATCGAATTTTACAAACGCTATAAATAACTTCTATTCCCTCACCTAATAGCTCTCTGGGAAGAATCAGTGGAGACAGGCAAATTTCCCCCATCACTCCGAGAAGCCACGATAACCGTATTACTTAAACCTGGTAAACCCCCCACACAATGCAGCTCGTACCGCCCACTCTCTCTCATAAATTGCGATGTCAAAATATATGCCAAATTGTTAGCGATATGACTAGCCCCCTGTATGCCATACGTTATCCACCCTGATCAAGCAGGCTTCATCCCAGGTCGCTCCACCTCCTTGAACCTGAGGCGCCTCTTTAACATAATTAGCTAAATAAATCCTAATGTACATGCGGTGGCCGCCACACTTGACATGCAAAAAGCGTTTGATTCAGTCTCGTGGAAATACCTCTGGCGGGTCCTTGAACAATGCAAATTTGGCCCCGCCTTTCTCTCCTGGGTTAGGCTACTTTACTCCGATCCAATGGCCAGGGTCCCCACTGAAGACCGATGCTCTCCCCTCTTTAAGATCGCTAGGGGGACGAGGCAGGGTTGCCCATTCTCTCCCCTGATCTTCACCATAGCAATATAACCTTTTGCTGACATGCTACGCCAGTTCCACGCACATAGAGGGTTGCGAACTGCGGACCAGGCTGATATAGTATCCCTGTACGCCGACGACGCACTCCTCTTCATTCGTTCTCCCTCCATCAATCTGCCCCCGATATTAGAGGACGTTGTCCGTTTCGGTCACATCTCGGGCCTCAAGGTGAAATGTGCAAAATCCACTCTCTTTCCACTCACGGATTGCACTCTTCCCCCTCCTGACACCCTGGGGTTCACGTGGGCTCAGTCAAAAATCACCTATCTTGGGATAGAAATAACTCGACAGTTCGAGTCGACCTTCGAAGAAAATTATCAAAATTATCTCGTGCACCTGGCAACCAGGACTCTAGCTTGGAGTAAGCTACCGATCTCCCTTGCCGGCAGAATAGGGATACTGAAGATGATAGTACTGCCCCAACTTCTCTACAGGTTCACCAACATCCCCCTGTGTCCAGGCGAGGGCTTCTTCTGAACACTGACTCGTACGATCAACTCCTTTTTGTGGCACTCGGGTGCGGTTCGACTTAAACTTGGAAGCCTGTCCACCCCGATGGTTAGTGGCGGCTTTGGGGCCCCTGATTTTCTCAAATACTGGCTGGTTTCTCAAATCCAATTCACGTCACACTGGTCTAACACAATAGACCCCCCCTCCACATGTCAGACTCAAAAAACTAACGGTTAGCGACCGGGATATCCGCTCCCTGGCGATACAACCCATCCCATTGGCTTTGGACTCACTTGACCCGTGGCCTGCACGTCCCTGGCATTAACGAAAACGTGGAAACTGCTTGACACTGTCCACCCGTTTCACGGTAACCTCCCGCTCTGGAACTTTCTCCCAGGGGTCCCACGAGTACCGCCGCCCATGGTGCGCCGTTGGGCCGAGGCGGGATATGAGTTGATCCGTGACATCTTCGTGCAGGGCAGCTTCATCGAATGGCCGGACCTCCCATTGTCCCTGAGACGGGGTCCGTCTTTATGGCTCCAGTACTCGTCCCTCCGGAAAACCCTTAAACAAAAATACCCCATGTTCCCAGCGATACCACCAGACGATCCCGCTATTGAAGAACTGACTTCCCCTACACCCACTAGGGGTAAGACATCTACAACTGTACAACATGGTTCAATTCAGATCTACTCCAGAATTCACTAAATTGAGGCGGGCATGGGGGGACGACCTCGGGGTGGAGGTGACTGACGAACGCTGGGCTCACATGTGCGCTCGTGTACACGGGGTTTCCTTCAACTCCTGCTTCAAACTAATTCAGCTTAAGGTACTTCACAGGTTCCATTCTACCCCGAGCAGACTGCATTGCATGCTTAATGATCACTCCCCAAGATGCCCCAGATGTGGCCATGATACTGCTGACTATATTCATATAATCTGGTCCTGCCTCCACCGTACCCAATTTTGGAGTATGGTGTGTTCAACCATGTCTGCTATCCTCGAACACCCCATCGACCCTTCCCCAATGAGGTGCCTCTTCCACGATTTCCCCGAACTTCGCCGGGACTCCAAAAAACTGGCTGGCCTTTGCATGCTACTCGCAGTGCAATCTATTCTACTTTGTTGGCTCCGGCCCACAACCCCCACTCATACACAGTGGCTCAAGGCAATCACCTGTGTTATGTCACACTGTTCAGGCACTGCCTGAGCCAGCTGAGCTAGCCACTGTGGTACTGTGATGTCATGCAAGTATCAAGTGGAATGTTGATGTATGAGTGAGAGAAGGCTGTGCTGAGTGTTCTGTTTATGGGTCAGTTGGTCCCTCCCTCCCTGGGTGATGGGTGCCGGTGATCTATCTTAGATCTATCTTATGTCTTTATGTCCTGTGATATGTAACTGAAGAACTGGAAGTAAACTTACTTATAAGCAATCTAACTCAAGTATGGACATTGCTTTACTATAACCCGGGCCTCAGACACCGAGGAAACCTGGTCCTTATTACAACCCACTCACTGAAGACCCTGAGATGTTTGGCTCAAATTTCGATCCTATATGTCCGATTTGAGTGCAGCGTCTGATACATTATCCCCAGCTGTTACCCTTTCTCGCCCCGGTTCCCCCTCCTGAGTTGCAGTTTCCCCGACCCCACACCCACTCCGCATATGTGTTTAAAGTGTACAACCATATTGTAAGCAGTCGCTGTATGCCTGTATCATCTAAACTGTAATTGCACTGTACTTACCATGTATGTTGCTCGGCTATGTTGTGCTGCCAAGCTAAATAAATAAAAGTTTTAAAAATAATAATAATAATCAAAAGAAAAAGCAGTAACAGCCTTGAAAATGGATATTGGATCCGAAACGTGCTGGCACTTGTGAAGTGTCAGCCATTTACAACATTAGGACTGAACACTTCTTGTTTAACTACTTGGAGTTTTGAGAATGTTTATTCTACTTGACATTTTGTTGTAATATACCCTTAGGTTCCATATGTTCATTGGAAACAGCCAAAAAGTCATGCTTTCCAAAATAGTTTATTTGATTATTTTGAATCCACTGTGAAGTTCGACATATGAACTTTCAACTACATTTATGTTTTGTGTATTAAACAAGCATTTCCTTGAATTGGAGCTAAGTGCTTTTTTGGAATTTAAAATTATATGTCAACACTGAATTGTGATAATCAATTTCAGAATCACATTGGGTTTAGTCTCATGTGAGAAACATGAAGGTGTCTCCCTAGCTAGTCCGCAGGGATCTGTCATCCAGGTGGCCAGGACACAGCCATCTCTATTGGATCCAGTTCGCGGTGTGGACCAGTGAGGGAGGATCACCTGGATGTGGGGTCCTTTGGGAGTGGGACACTGACAGGTGAAACGCGGTATCCCCCTTCTTTCAACACCTTTTCCCCATCCTACCATGTAGCACATTCAAAAACACTGCCCCCCACTTTTCCGACATGAACACTTTCGCACAACATGAAAGAGAACAGACTAACACCAGAGCCATTTACATGTCCCAATACAAGGGTCAGGCAAAGTCAGGCAATTGACCAGAATCACACACACCTGACGGCACTTTCCAATCCCCACAGGGATAAAAGGTGGGGCACAAGAGCACAGGATGATCAAGGCAGACCGCACAACGAGACAGCTAATCGAAACCAGCAGTTCAAGAGAAGGAGAAAGGCAGCAAGAATCGAGAGGGTGATAAGGAGAGAAGCAACCTTGCCCTTTCCAAATCAAAACCACAAAACCTTCAAGGAAGGAAATGTAAGCCCGAGAACAATAGCTATACAGTCTTGCAGCAGATTTCAACGGTACATGGGGCATGCCTAGGCCGATTTACAGGAGCGAGAGCATTGCCTGCTACTGTAGTACTGTTGTTGACTCCAGATACCAAAGAAGCCCAGCGGTTCATCACAGCCGGTGAGTCGAGGGGAGAGCCGATAATTAACCGAGCTGTGTTGAAGGAAAGTCGCATAGTGGCTTATTTAGAAAAGTTCAAAGAACTGTAAAAGCCGCAGAGGGGACCCGCACCAGGTGCGTTCTGTGTCGAGAAACTCTAGTTGATCCTGTATTGATTGAAACTACTGATACCAGAAGGCCGTAGGAGAGCCGCCAAGGCAGATCAAAGTGGTCATACAGGAGTTTAATAAAATCCCTGTACAATCGAAAGTCTTTGACCGACAAGCTGTTAGGAAATAAAGGGAAGAGAATCCTGCAGCAAGAGAAAGCAAGGGAAGTTAATCCTGCAATCGTTGACAGCAAAAGGAATTGTAAAGTGGGAGGAGTGAACCCGGCAGAGGTTTGCCAATAAAGAGGGACGAAGTCTTAAGTCGCAAGAAACAGTGTGTTGGCAAAAGTGAAGCCTGCCGAGGGAGTTCCACAAAGAACTGTTTAAAAAGACATTAAGATTCTCGTATACAAGAAAAGCCATAGTGAACCCGGCATAGGGAGGCTGAGAATCGAGAGGGGTCTGCACCCGAAAAAGGAGGACCCAGGGGTAAGAATCATCATCCCAAATACAAGTTGAAAAGGACTTTCATTTGTTTGTTATTTTACTGACCCTCGAAGGCAAGAGACTTTTGTTGAAAAGAGACTTGGTTGTCGAGGCTTCTGAGAAGTTGAAACCGGAACTGTCATCTCGTGCTGGGGAAAGCTTGAGAAGTGTGCTGTGCTTAGAAGTCCCACCTTATCCCGTGCTAAAAATGTGGGGATGGGAGAGCCCTGGCAACTTGCATCCTGACTTATTATTTATGAACACTTCTTCCTTTCTTGAAAACCCTATCCAACATTCTTTCTATATTTAGTTGTAAGGATTTGGCAATCGTTTTTTTTTTGTTGCATAGTCACTCTATTCCTTACTTCCCAGGACACACCAGTCCAGCCACCTTCCATTTTGTGTGATAGAGGTGAGTACTCCTCAATCTCAGATAAGGACTAGCCGTCTGGATTGGTCAATTTGGCTAGGCCTGGGTACGTTTAGGTGCCTCATGTTTCCTTGGGCTTGATAGGTGGAAAGCATTAGGTCAGTTGCAGTCGGCCCATAGGATGTTTTGGTTAACTGCCATGAAGTTCCTGATGGGGAGGACATCACCCCTGGATCAGAAGGAACTTTCCCATATCCTTATTGGTCAGGGTGCCTCAGTGCCTGTTTGTGTTTTTCAATTTCATGTGCCAAACTCTCCCACCTGCTTCTCTCTGTTCTTATTTCCTGATGGTGTTCAGAGAGCTGTTTTCTTTTAACTCTGAGCAAAAACAAAGAGGTGATGGCTGGAAGGTTTAGACTGAATCTTAACCACTGGCATTGCTCTGGACAAACTTCCAGACCATCGTTCTTCGCCTGCCAAGCCATTACAGAAGGGGAAAGACCATATGCAAATCAGACTTGGTCCCACCCCAAAGGGGGCAGTCCAGCCCGAACTGCTAGGTCACATCCCTTCTGCACGAGACCACAAGCATCCCCAGACATGTTTTGGCCTTGTTGGGCCTCATCAGTGAGGAGTAGCTTGGGTCTCTAGGCCCAGCAGGCATGGGACCCACGCCTGGGCATACCCGTCCCACTCGGGGTGACAAAGCAAAAACAAAGAGGTGATGGCTGGAAGGTTTAGACTGAATCTTAACCACTGGCATTGCTCTGGGCAAACTTTCAGACCATCGTTCTTCGCCTGCCAAGCCATTACAGAAGGGAAAAGACTGTATGCAAATCAGGCTTGGTCCCACCCCAAAGGGGGCAGTCCAGCCCGAACTGCTAGGTCACATCCCTTCTGCACGAGACCACAAGCATCCCCAAACATGTTTTGGCCTTGTTGGGCCTCATCAGTGAGGAGTAGCTTGGGTCTCTAGGCCCAGCAGGCATGGGACCCACGTCTGGGCATACCCGTCCCACTCGGGGTGACAAAGCAAAAACAAAGAGGTGATGGCTGGAAGGTTTAGACTGAATCTTAACCACTGGCATTGCTCTGGGCAAACTTCCAGACCATCGTTCTTCGCCTGCCAAGCCATTACAGAAGGGGAAAGACCATATACAAATTGAGCTTGGTCCCACCCCAAAGGGGGCAGTCCAGCCCAAACTGCTAGGTCACATCCCTTCTGCACAAGACCACAAGCATCCCCAAACATGTTTCTGCCTTGTTGGGCTTCATCGGTGAGGAGCAGCTTGGGTCTCTAGGCCCAGCAGGCACGGGACCCACGTCTGGGCATACCCGTCCCACTCGGGGTGACAAAGCAAAAACAAAGAGGTGATGGCTGGAAGGTTTAGACTGAATCTTAACCACTGGCATTGCTCTGGGCAAACTTCCAGACCATCATTCTTCGCCTGCCAAGCCATTACAGAAGGGGAAAGACCATATTCAAATCATGCTTGGTCCCACCCCAAAGCTGGCAGTCCAGCCCGAACTGCTAGGTCACATCCGTTCTGCACGAGACCACATGCATCCCCAAACATGTTTCGGCCTTGTTGGGCCTCATCAGTGAGGAGTAGCTTGGGTCTCTAGGCCCAGCAGGCACGGGACCCACGTCTGGGCATACCTGTCCCACTTGGGGTGATAAAGCAAAAACAAAGAGGTGATGGCTGGAAGGTTTAGACTGAATCTAAACCACTGGCATTGCTCTGGGCAAACTTCCAGACCATCGTTCTTTGCCTGCCAAGCCATTACAAAAGGGGAAAGAACACGTGCAAATCAGGCTTGGTCCCACCCCCATTATAAGAGACATTTGTCTCACGCACCGCACCAATGAATACCTTCCATGAAGCTTTCCTGTTAAAATCTTTTAGGGATTAACCCACAGCAACATCTTGGCCTTGAGAACGACCTGATGGTCGAAACGTGTGTCGGCTGTACCTGAATTAAAAATCACTATTCACATGTTGGACATTTTTTCCATGTACTTTGGATTTGTTATGAGATAGGAACCCTAGCTAAAGAGTATTGGATACTATGATTGATTAATCTGTTTAGCGCAACTTAACTGTACAACACAACTAAGGGTTGCCACAACAATTGGATTGAAACCCTTTGAATGGAAGGCAGTGGCAGGGGTAAGAATACAAGGAACAAATAGGTTTGGGGTGGTGCCCCCAGACCAGGGAATCAGCCAAGAGGTGGGAAATTTTTTTTTGGGAGTGCAATGGAAAAATGAGTTTTCAATGATTTAAAACTACTGCTATGGGACAGCACACAAGAACTTTTGGGCTGCTTGCACTAGAAGACAAACAGGGCTTCAAAACAGATTAGCTAGTACACATAGGAAATTCGATTTTAATATAGGCAAAACATGAACAAATAAAAAATAAAAGGGAATACAATTCAAAATCCATGATAGGAAAAACGGGTTTAAACAGGTGAAGTGACATTTTTAGAAAAAACGAAAATGGAAATCACCATAATTTTTGCTGGGGCTGGAAATGACAGACAAGCTCTAAGCCAAGAAAAATGAAGGAAATGCAATTCAAAATCTGCACGCAGAATATGATTGGGGAAGGGGAAATACTGTAGGAAAAATGCTTTTTCAAAGATGAAGCAAATTATTTTTTTCAAAAAACGAAAATGCAAATCACACTCATTCTACTGGGACTGAAAATGACAGGCACGCTTTCAACAATGAGAAAGGCACATAGGAACCACGGTCTTCAGTGAAAATGACAGGTGCAACTAACAGGTAGGCTTTGGGCAAAGAGATTACTCACAATGGGAGCAACGGTTTGGGTTTAATAGGACAGATGCAAATAGGAATGACAGTGGCAAATGATAATTCACTTAGCAGGGCATAATTTGGACACAGGGACAAATTTGGTTTTCAGCTCACAAGGGGATTAATTCTTTTGGGCAACACTTTAATAACTAGAACAATTAACAACAACACTGGGAAAAAGATTGTTGGTTTCGAACGTCAACAATCCCGATCCTGTGAAATTCAATGGGGGAATTAAGTGATTTACTCACAAGCAAACAAGAGATTCTTCTATGTGGAGATTGCTGTACTACACTGGCAATTTGGGGTTTTCAATGGGGAAATACTGGATGCACTGCTACAAATAAAATGAAGGGCTTATGCATTGCAGGGCTGGGTTGATTGCTACTTTCATAGCAAGCCTTTGTTTAAGTTTCAGGAAAGCCAGCTGCATCTCCGGACACTCTGGAAATATAGGGCAGTGGGTCTGGTCACTCCACTCTCAAAGATGGTGGGTTTCAGCAGCCTTCTCTCTGTCCTCCTTTTCTGTTTCCCTGGTTTTGGTGTGTGTCCTGAGACCTAGTACAGTCCCCTTTATATAGCAGAAATGACACCACTAATTTTACAATCTAGGGGAGGTACCCTGCAATAATCCCTGCTGCCAGGATTGGACAGTTACCCTCTCTCTCTGCCCCCAGTCAGGATTGGTTTAGGGATTTTAGAGCACCATCTGTCGTTTCCCCTTTATCACCATCCTTTGTTCTCCTTTCAACTTTTTGGCAAAAACTAGTTATGTATCATAACTTCATAATTGTACTAGCAACTGTCGTATTAAACATATATTCTGTTTTAGCTGATCATGGGGAATTAGATAAGCCGACTGCCAAATCTGTACGATGTAGCATGGCCATGTGTCACATTTTTGCTGTTTTCATAAAATGTACAACAGGTATGATTATGTAAGTTACCAAGCATGTATGATTATGTAAGTTACCAAGCATGTTCCTAATTTCATTTTCCATCTTTTCACCAACTCTCACAATTGTCACACGTTCAGATCAGTCAGAAACCTAGTCTAACTGGCCATTACAGTTCCAAGAGTCATAGGTAGATGCATTTTATACCCTCAAAACCGCCTGGAAATTAAATTAAAAATGGCATAAAAATGAAATCAATCTTCAGTCTGATTGCTGCGCAAAATGCCTAAAACGAAAGTATTCTTCTAAATTAATTGGGAGTGTCTGTTCAGCAAATGAGAGGGAAGCTTCATCCCCTACAGCCATCTATCTCCTTAGGCTCGCCTGTGACCAGAGTTTATTTATGAGTCTTTTTTAAGTCAGTGTGGGCTCTTTTGAAGTGGGTGCAACAAGGACTCACACCTTTTTGTCATGCTTCAGCCAGGGATGACTTTTCCATGATGTCCCTACTCTAACTGCCTTAAGGGCCAGCAGTCTGGGGATCAGTGGGCTTTCAACACCTTCAGCAGCAGATTCTATTGCAGGGCATCATTAGATGGGAGGTGTGATATCCAGGGCTGGAAGTGGGTCTTTTCATTGTGAAGATATGACCTCAGCCAGAACAGGTTTTTCCTGAAGTAAGTTACTGGAGTTTTGGGGGTGAAACATAATATACATTTGCCTTGGTCACCCCCACATCATGTTTGGCTTTCCTGACATTTTTCTGTGAGCAGTGATATCTTTTTCCATTGTGGCTTTTTAAAGCTGCTTTTATTTGCAAACAAATGTGCAGGCCGTTTTTGCTTTTAATGTTTAAAAATCCTGTTTTCCATGTCACAGGATATTCAGAAAAAGGGTGAACAGCTGTTCCTCCCCATTCAGGTAAATGAGTTTGCGCTAGAGTATGCCTGAATAATGGAAAAAGCTTCATCAGCAAAGCGTTATTCAGGAAACTCCCAAAAGATCAGACCATTCCCACAATTGAGTTGATTTATAAGTTTGAAAGTGGCCTGGAAACTCCCAATTCCCAACATCTCTTGCCTAGCAGGTGCATGCTAAAAATGTCCATTGGAGATAAAAGCATAGAGCATAATTGTTGGGTTGTGCAAGATGTCCCCTCTGCCTTTTACTTAGGCGGTGACATTTTCAATCGATTCGCAAATAATGTGGACCTCATTAATTACAAAGGCTAGTCCCGACTGGGGGTAACCCCATGGGCTTTGACAATCCTGAAAAGGGATTTTGGTCAGCTCAATTGCTACAGTCTGCAATTGAAATTCAAATTGGAGAAGAGGCCATCATCCCAGGACTGGCCCGACAATTCACCACCTCCTAAAATTTAAGAGAGCAGGACTTGTGGCTGATTAAAGAACCCAGTATGGGTAGAACCTAGGAATCCTCCAAAGAGTACAGGTAGGGCATTGGAACCTGGATGAAGAAAATAATTTATTACATGGCCTGCGGTAATAGTAGTTATGGTTAAGTTGCTAAACCCATAGGAAGAGAACTTTTTGGGTGGCTTATAACTTCGCTACCCGTGGACGAATCCTCACCAAACTTTGCAAAAAAGTATATGGCCCAATCTGAATTTTTTTTGCAAAGTTTGGTGAGGTTTGGTACGGGGGGGGCAAAGTTATAGGGGGTCCCAAAATGTCCTTTTTTTCCCATAGACATAATGGCAAAACATTTCTGTCGTGCCTAGAGCCCAAACCACTGGATGGATTTTCACCAGATTTGCGGAAGAAGTGCCAGCTTGGTCCCGAAAGCATGCTTTTGTTAATTTGGTGTAAATCCGTCCAGAAGTTTTTTTTATTAATGAACAAAACGTATGGCAAACAAATTAGTGATATCTATGTCAGCTCCGCAGAGACACTTCCCTGTTCGCTCCGGAGACAGGAAGCCGATTGGACAATCGGCTTGCATCATGTCCGCGGACACGCAACGTGTTGTCTGATTGGCTGGGATGAGGCGTGAGGTGCGTCAAATTTTTTGATGCGCCCGCCATATTGGATGCGCGGACATGGGCTGGAAGTGAGCATAAATCCAATTTTGGGGAGTGTGTTGGTGTGTATGAGAGCTTGGAGAGGGTGGGGAAGTAAGAGATGGGTCAACGCTGTATTTGTTTAGGTGGGAGAAGGCTGTGATGTGTTTGCGGTGTCCACGGTCACCACGGTTGTCCGTGGACATACTAGACACTGGGCGCACTACTGGCTATTTTAGTTTAGTATGATGTTGGTTTTGGGTCGTTAGAAGAGCAATGGGTGAAGAGGGTACATATTGAAGAGTTTGTACGTTGGTTGTAATTATTTTTTAGAATGTTAATTGAAGTGACAGTTTTGTGGTGGATATATTATGTTTTTGGTCATTTTGTAGGTGTTTGTTTCTATGGGTGTGTTATGCCGTGGTGGTTGTGGCCCTGCTTAGGGCATATGTTTTCAAAAATGTGAGTACTGATTGGTAGTAGTGTAATAGTGTTTATGGGATAGTGAGATGATGTGTGTTAGTTTGTTTGTTGGATTATGTGGGTGTACTACTGGCTATTTTGGTTTAGTATGATGTTGGTTTTGGGTTGTTAGAAGAGCATTGGGTGAAGAGGGTATGTTTTGGAGAGTTTGTACATTGGTTTCAATTATTTTTTAGAATGTTAATTGAAGTGGATAGTTTTGAGGTGGATGTATTATGTTTTTGGGTTGTGGTAATTTGGTAGGTGTTTGTTTCTATGGGTGTGTTATGCTGCGGTGGTTGTGGCCAGGGCCTAGAGTCTTGGGTGCATGGCCGAATGCTGTAGGCTCTAGGCCCTGGCCACAACCACTGCAGCATAACTCTACAATGCTACCAAACATTTTGATTGTGGTATGTGGGCTTCTTAGGGGATATTTTTTCAAAAATGTGAGTACTGGTTTCTGTGGTGCTTGGAGAAGGGAGAGTCTAAAATAAAGTAAGGGGTGCAAGGAAGGACCTGGTGCTTGTGTTGCAGACTGAAGGGAAGGGGGAGATGTTGTATGTCTTGCTTTACAACACTGTACATAGTTGTAGATGATGTGATAGATATGACTGCACCTGTGCATAGTTGAATATTGTGAAATCTAGAACGGAATGGGCAATCAGCTGGAATGAGCGAGCTGTGTAGATTGGAAGAACAGTTGTAGAGGCAGTGGTGTTTTAGCTGGGAGTCTTTCAAATGATATTTACTATGAGTGTGCATAACTAAAGATGCATGTACTCATCCTGGTGCGTGTAATTATATAACACACTAGAAAGCCTTTTTCCATAATTATGCTGTTATTTCTCCCATCTTTTAACATGAAATTACACTTTGTTGGATAGCTGTGTGTGTTGTGTCTGATTACTAATATAGTCATTTGTAAAGGAAGTTGAAATGATAGAATGTATGTGAAATATGCAGAATGTATAGAAAGGAAATTGTATGTACATCTTTTTTTTTTCCAAACATGTTTTTATTGGTTTTTCAACAAGCATGATATACATTATGGCATGTGCAATGTGGGTGCTTCAGTCAGCACTGTCTAGCTTGAAGATACATCAACGAAAAAAATAAACATGAAACATAAACAATAACTGTAGGTCAGAAGATAAGATGAAAGCATGGGGAGGTCTTGGTTCGGTGGGCGTGTGCTCCTCGAGGACTCCCTTTGGGTTAAGGGCTCCTAACAGTTGATACTGCTCCGAGATCCCGTTGGGTGAGGGGGAAGGGCCCCGTCCCGTTCCGGGGCTTCACTGTTTTGGCTCTGCTATTGCTTGCGGGAGTTTAACTCCCCAGGAGGGGCTTCCCGACAGCCCATCCATCTATTCTTTTCAATCATATTTGTCCAACCAGCGGAGAGAGGGGGGTTGCCGGGCCAGGCCTGGGTATGTCTGTGCGTAGTCCAGGAAGGGAGACCATGTAAGAAAGAATTTGTCTCTGTTCCCGAACCTGAGTGCAGTGATTTTTTCGGCCGCAATTATGTCCCAGCATTTAGTGAACCACATTTGGACCGATGGGCCCTCTGCGTTTTTCCAGAGCCTTGCCACTGAGATCTTGGCGGCAGTCAACAAGTGGGAGCAAAGTTCTGCTCTGTGGCCTGAGCGCGGGAATTGGCCCTCACCACTTGCCCCCAACAGTACGATCCCTGGGTCCCACGGGATTGACAGGCCCGTGATCATGTTGATTGTGTTAGCACAGTTTTCCAAAATTGAGTCGCCTTGGGGCATGTCCAGAGCAGGTGGTATAGTGTGCCTTTGTCTGGGCACCCTCTCCAGCACGACGGCTGGATCGCTGGGTTGCATTTGTTGAGCGATTCTGGGGTTCGGTACCACCTGTAGCATATCTTGAATGCTCCCTCCTTATTGGCCATACATTTCGAGCTTCTATTTGCTCTTGTCCAGATCTGGTCCCATTCTTCCGGCTCGAAGGGTCTCCCGATGTCTCTCTCCCATTTGAGCATATACGGCTCCTTGCGGGTCGGGTCGGTTCTATCTAGGATCTTGTAGAGGGTAGAGATCTTGCCTTTCGGGTGAGGCGCTGTGAGGGTTT
Organism: Ambystoma mexicanum; assembly: GCF_040938575.1. Lineage (NCBI taxonomy): Eukaryota > Metazoa > Chordata > Amphibia > Caudata > Ambystomatidae > Ambystoma > Ambystoma mexicanum. Next base: position 1,142,147,337 of record NC_090935.1, on the reverse strand, counting down.
GTTCCAGGGCTGTTAGGACTCTGCTTCCAAGGGTTTTCATGCTCCTGCTGGAGAGCCAGTGTCGAAGTTGGGTATATCTGAACCTCTCGCTTTCAGCCATCTTGAATTTCGCCTTGCAGGCCTCGAAGTCCAGGGGATTTCCTTCATCGAAGAAGTCCTGCACTCTCTCCAGTCCTCCCTCCCTCCATTTCGAGAAGTGCTTGGGGATGACGCATCTTATGCACTATAATGCATTAAATGCTATCATGGTTGAAATGTGGTTAAATACGTGGCAGTGGTTACAGAAATGGTAGAATGAATGAAGAAAATAACAGTTTGCACATTGCAGTTAATAATATGGATAAATAAAAATTTGGAGAGCAGACAACTTTGCAAATGGCACTTGATCATAGTAGATGGGAGAAATGACAGTAAGTTTGTTTTACAGGTTACACAGGGTAAGTGGTAGTTAGTCTGTTTATATGCGTTTATAGAAGAGATGTACATGTACCATACATGCCAATCCTCCCAATTTTGGCGGGAGTCTCCCGATTTTCCCATGAAAAATATTGTTATTTTTCACATTCCCCCGCCGAAAATACATCTTTGCCCAATGCATTCTTAAGACACAAATGTTCTCTCGCGATTTTTCAGAGGTAATGTCCCTCCCAGGTTGGTCGAAATGTTGGCATGTATGATGTACTGTGCAAAAAATATTCATACCTGTACTTTGTGTTCATGCACGTGGATGTGCATGAATTTGCAAGTAGAAATGTTGCAGAGTTTACTAGTAGTTGCTATAGGTGCTTTGCAGTCACAGTGCAATTGTATTCAGAGTGTTCAACAGTACATGTAAAGGGCTGAATTGTGATGATGGAGTTAGATGTAGACGTCTTGCATGTGATTGGTGGATGGTTGTGTGACTGCTTAACAGTAGCCAATGAGGGAATGGTGCAGAGAGTGAAGTGGAAAGGGTAGAAGGGCTGCCCCAGTGTTAGTTACGCGCTGCGCGGACAGCGCGGTTGTTCGCAGACAGGACATGCCACATCCGGGGCTTCCGAGCATGAAATGGGTGTGTATTTTGAGGATTAGCCAATCAGGTGTTGAGGTTCTGCTTCGTATTGAGAGAGGCTGTGTGTAGTGAAGATGGCAGAGGTGGAGAAATTCAGGGTGGTGGTGCTTGGTAAATCTAGGAATGTGGCTAATCATTTTGACATAAAAGGAGTGGAGTTGGTGGGGTGCACTGGGCCTGGTTTTCATTTGCAGGCAATTGTAAAATTATGCCTAGGTATAATAGTCCACATTTGGTTGTTCTGCACTGTGATGCTTTGCATTTGGGCTATGTCAGTGCTCCTACTTTGTTGCAAGATCTGCAAAACTTGGTTCAGGCAGTCATGAAATGCTTCCAAATGCAAAGGTTATTTTTTCTGCTTTGGTACCTAGGGCAGTATGGGACAATAGCTCTGTTTTTTGTCCTCAGCAAAATGTTGGTAGGTGCTTAATCAACCGAGGCATATTTGCTTTTATGACTAGAGCTGGCATGTTCTTTTGCAACAATGAGAACATTGACTCTGGTAATGTTGATTACTTTAAAGAAGATGGCATGCCTTTATCTTTTCTGGGAAATGCCATGCTGTTTTGGAAATAAGGGTTGCTTTGGAGAAGGTAATGTGAAGATTTTTGGAGGATAATTTTGAAAAAACACAAATACAAAATTAAAGGTGTTTCTGAAGCATCTGCAGAAAAACCCAAAAAAAGGCTCTTTTCAGAGCCAGCCTCAAAGTGAAAATGGGGCACACTATTTAGATTTTAATTCCCCACGCTCAGAGTTTTCGATTTGTCCGTGGACACTGTGGTTGTCCACGGGCAGTGCGTATTACATACAGGATTTTTGAGGTTGAGCGGGAGGCAAATGAGACATAGCACAGCAAGGGATTGGTCAATAGGGTTTACTGGGTGTGATGTGTGAGCAGAGAGTTTGTTAGAAAGTATTTTTCCTGAGAGGAGAGGAGATAGCTATGGCTGTGTGTTTCAGAAAGCAGATTGTTTGGATTTTGGGAGATTCGTGGATAAATTGGTTGGAAGTGCATGCAGATCGCTGCGAAGTGGCTGTACATCTTGGATTCCCTCATGTGGAAGTGCACTGGCATGGAGTGTGTGGAATGAAGTGGCTGGATTTGGTACCTCTCTGTGCTACTTTGGTGACACAGTGTCATCCAGACATTATTATTATTCATTGTGGAGGGAATAGTTTAAGACGTGTGTCTGAAATCTGTTTGCAATTTGCAATGAAAGAAGAACTCGGGAAAGTCATGGACATGGATCCAAACTCCAGAGTAATTTTTTCCTGTATTGAACAGAGACAAATGTGGCTGCATTGTTCTTCATTTGGTCCACAAATGGAGAAGGCAAGGCACAATATTAACAAGGCTGTCTGTGCCATTTTGAGAGATGTTGGTATGTCCTCTTTTGAAAATGAAAACATTATGTTTCATAGTACACACATTTTTCGCAGAGATGGAGTACATCTTACTTATGCCGGCAATCAGATTTTTCTGCGAAATCTACAAAATGCATTGCAGCCTTTTTTGGAATTACAGCAATCCATTTTGCAGTAGTTGTTGACCACTTGAAGTTTTCGAAACACAAAAAACAGGACAAAAAGGCTCTTTTAAGAGCCACCACTTCCACCCAACGAAAAGTGCAATGGTTGGGACAGGGCAGCACCGCAAAGAATTTAGAGGTCCGCGGACATCCGCGATGTCCCTGAACATTTCGAACACCAAGAAAGGGCAAAAGAAATTCCAAAAAGTATGCAGATTGCCAGGGACATGGTGTGGGACATGTGCAAGGGTGAACCTTCACAGGAAAATACCTTGCATTGCTGAGAAAAATACTTTTTAGGTGTCCGGGGGCCCGGACAGTGTTTGTTAAGCTTAGCCCGGGTACGGTCACATGATGACATCAAGGACACGTTGCTGAATGGGACGGCTGTCCGTAGGACACCAAATGCGCGGGGTCAGGTCTACGCATGCGTGTGGGTGTTCTAAGAACAGTGTTCCAGTCCCCGAACTAATTAAAAGTGCGACCCACATGCGGCAGACAGCTGCGGACAGGCACGATGTTCGTAGGGGCAAGGGTGTGCTACGCATGCGCGTGGGTGTTCTACGGACAGTGTTCAGGTCCCTAAACAAAACATATGTGCATCATAACTTTGCGGACAGGTGGACGGGCTATGTGTTCTACGGACATATTCATTCTGGTTACGGACAATGCGAACAGGGGAAATGTTCTTAGGACACTTTATTTTGCATAGCTACGAACATGCGGACGTCTTTAGTGTTCTGCGGACACCCCCATTTTGACTACGGCCAATTCAAACAGGTATAGTGTCCTTAGGACACCTCCATTTTGGTTAATTACGAACAGGCGGACATCTTGTGTATCCTAAGAACACCTCCATTTTGATTGGCAACAATACAAACAGGTATAGTGTCCTTAGGACCCCCCCATTTTGGTTAATTGAGGACATACCGGACAGCCGTGCTGTCTGAGGACACCCTAATTGCCTTTTTAAAAAAAATAAGACACAGAGGAATATACTAAAAACAAACTTAATATTTTATTATTGTATAACAGTGTAAAAATTAAGAAAGAGAGGGGGAAGAAGAAACTGAAACAAATACAGGGGAATTAGCGGTTTGGACATGATGGATGGGAGGGTAGGAAGGGATGGAAGTCTCATTGTAACATTTTTCTTGCTAAGGAGGTTTTGGGGATAGTTGGCTGGGACATGGAGAGGGGGAACAGGTACATGTGGGACAGTGATATTTAATATTGTCTTTTATATGATCCTCCACAAAGTTTTTTATAAGAATGACATTTTTCATTAACATATCAATTTTTAGCTCCATTTGCTGCAGAAGGTTTTCTAACGTCTCTCTTGGTATATTATTTTTAATGTCTATATGGTCTGTTAGAAATAAAATGGTTAAGTACACATAAAGTAATGGTTATTTATTGGCTTATATAAAAAAAAGTGTAGTGTCTACCATTAGTTCTTCCAGCCATTCCAAAGTACTGGACATTTCTGTGTAAAAAAAAATAATATTCATTTTAGTGCACCTAATACAGAAAGATTATAAATATATACAATAAATGTAGTGTACTCACTAGTTTCTTGCTAAGCTTTGCTGTTACTGCTGCGTAGGTGTCCTGTTGATATTTGCTGTGCAATTTCTGTGAGGTAATTCTGTTGGAGGCGTATTTATTGTGTTTCGGTATATTCCACTATGTTGCATATGCTTTGTAAATGGACTGTTAGTGTCTTACATACACAGTTTCACTTCTTATTTATTATGGAATGCAATTTATTTATGTGCTGCTTTTTGAACATGTTAAGTGTTTTTTTGGATGATATAACAATGTAAGATACCCCCTGAGTTTTTGGATAGTGTTGATGTTGTCCGAGTCCGCCTGCGAACAGGGGCATGGTCCGTGGATATCAGGCGCACTAGTGCAGGTGGGGGGTACAGTATGTTCTATGTTATATATATATAAACTAAGGGCATCCTAGTAAACATTTATCAAATTTACATTATCTATATGTAGATTTAGTGAAAACACTTTGTTACAGGAACGTTATGGTTAAGTTGCACTAATAAAAACCTATGAAATGCAATGAAAAAACTTTGTTAAAGGGACGTTACGTTTAAGTTGTGCTACTAAAAACCTATGAAATTCAGTAAAAAAAAGTTGTTAAAAGGACGTTATGGTTACAAGTAAAATCGAAAAACCCCTGAAATTCGCCAGTTATGGTAAGCTAAGCAACCATAACTCGCGCCACCACCGTGAACTGCTAAGACTAACACCCAGGACATCAAAGATGACATCACAAATGCAGGATTACAGGAAGATGCTGAAGACCAGGAGCTGGACACGGTGAGCGTCACGCTTGGGATGCAGAATAACTCAAAGCGTGTTCTGCAGTCAGGGTGTGGTTTATATAGCCCAGGCAAAGTAGTACCAGGGAAAGTAGTTCCAGGCCTGTCACACCCAAAACACTAGACTGCATTGCTTGTTTCTTAGAACTAGACTGTGTGGGTGCTTCCATGTTGGATTTAAAGACCCATGTACATAAATGGGACCTAGTTTGAACAGCCCTTCCTTCCTACATATGTGCCTGGTGCCAAAGGCGCCAGGACTGGCTCCAGGAGACCTTTTGCAGTGGTTTTAAGGCCCTCAGGGTTCTGGTGGGAGCCTGCTTGTGGCACAACTTGTGCCCCTTCACAGTGGTCATGACATCAAGATTGTTGCAATTCGAAATAAACCATCTTGTTCCTTGTGATTTTATTTAATTGTTATCGTCATTAAAGTGTTGCCTCAAAAGAATTAGTCTCCTTGTAACTGAAAACCGAATTTGTCTGTTACATCTGTCCTATTAAAGCTAAACCGTTGTTCCCATTGTGAGCAACCCCTTTTGCCTAGAAGTCTACCTGTTATGTGCCTCTGTCCTTGTCACTGAAAACCGATATTCCTATTGTAAGCTAAACCCCTTCCCTGGGCTGCATGTCACTGTAATCCTCAGTATAAATGAATTGCCAGTTGTCACTTTATTTTCCCTTTGCTTTTGCTTTCTCCCAAAAAACGATTTTCCCACTTCATTTCTATTTTTCCCTGGTTTACTGATTAGTATTCTCTAAAACTTTGCCCATCTCCTTAGTGTAAGCAATACAAATGTTCTTCTATTCTGTCCCCCAGCAGTTGTGAGAAATAATCCAAACCCCATTCTTCCCTTTTGCTCCAAAACAGGGTTTCCCTTTCTTTGCTGGCTTCCCATCTTCTGGAATCTTATTGATACACACCAGCCTGGTTCCTAGCCCATTGTGACACAGGGTATTTGTGGAGGTTGGGTGTGAGATGGGTTGGAGGGCTACTCAAAAAAATCCGTAGTATATTAAAAATAAAAAACGTTTTTTTTGTGCCACCTCCATTGTGGGGGAAGGAGTTCCCTAGCTGGCGTGTGCCTTGTAATAAATCGTGACAGTTGGGTGAATCCGATGGCATTTAGAGTGGCAAAAATCGAGAGGGCAGCGTTGTCTGTGGCCACGTTAGCCCAAAGGTTAAAGCCCTCTACTAGGATAGTAGGTGTATTCACCTTAATGGTCTTATTAAGAAGACTCAGGCGCTGTTCTTCGAACTGGCAGAGAAGTCTAGGGGGCCTATATATGAGCACAATATTGAGTGAGGTGTTTTCGTTAATACGCAGCTTTGCCACTATAGATTCCCAATCATCAGGGGGTCATGGGGCGAGAGGTGACAGTTCTACTGGGTTTTGAACAACAAGGCACCACCCCCTCCTTTCGTGCTCTCCCGATCAGCCCGGAAGATCTCGTAGTCAGCAGGGGTGGCTAGGGTGGCATCGGAGGGAATGGATTCACTGAGCCAAGACTCTGTGATTGCGAGGAAGTTGAAATTTGAGTGAGACAGCAAGTCTTCTACCGTTATCCCATGTTGCATGAGAGAGCATGTATTCAGTAGAGAAAAGAAAAGTGGAGGACCGGAGAGACAATCCCTGTGGGTGTCCTTGGTGGTAATGGAGTAGTTATGCGGAGGTAGGCACAGATTGTCATTGTTACTGGCGTGCTCATTCCCTAACTCAGTGGGATTTTGGTTCTAGGGCACATTATGATGCTTAGGGCCGTTTCAGCAGGGACAATGGTAGGTGCAAAAAAGCAGAACCAAACCTTACCTTAACAAAGGAATAGCACTAATAGGAAAAGCAGCAGGAAGCAAGACGGACACAAACCAGTGACAACCGGCCTCTGTATATGCGCCGCCGCAGACGTGCCGTCGCTGATGCGCTGCCGCTGACGTGTGGGATAAAGAGAACCGGTAGTTCTGGGTAATGTAGTTCGTGAGAACTACAATTCGAATAGAAAGCGCGATGGAAACAAATCTGCACACAATGTAATAAAGTTACAAACACCCACACTCTCAGCAGTCCTCACTGCTTGGAATACAAATGGAATAGAATGATATACGCATTCAAATGTACAGCGTTTCACCGGCACAGCACGAGAAACAATGCAGGCAGTTTCAATAATGTAGCTAGCTAGTAACACTCACACGCAAGCTAGAAACTGCCCCGTCCGTAACGATCGTTGCATGGAGAGTATCTGAAGTGTTGAGGTTCACTTCAACTAAAGATTGTCAGGGTAATTCATGGAATAAATGTGCGCCGAAAACAGGCGCTTACACGTGGCTTACCTGAGACCTGCGTTGAATCCGCGCTGGTCTAACATGTCACTGCAACACCACGAACGCCTTGCGCAATACGGCCAGAGAAGGCGCACACCGTCAAGCGCACACACCTAAAAAGGGGGCGGAACATGTGAAATGGGGAACAACACGCGAAAATGTGGGCGTTATGGGGGAAGTACCGAAGTAAAATCCTTGCAATGCCCACATGTGCGCTAACAACACGCATTCATGGAATCAAACAGGGCTCAACGACGCGCAGCAAAAGATGCGCAAACCCGGAAACACGTGCACCAGGCGAAAGCAGGTGGAAGCGCCCCCGCGCACCAAAGCCAATGCATAAAAGTGCACGCAAACAAAAAATGCGCGTATACAGCTACGATGAATGTACCATTCTTCGCAGCAGTGATCATGGGACACAACAGGAGGAGGAGGAGGATAGCCAGGCCCTGCATTTTTTTTACCCAGGACCAGCCTTTTTGGGATGCCTGATGACCAGGTCTATGGCAGGTACAGGTTTCCACCCCGTATCATCCTAGACCTGGCCACTGAGTGAGAGGATGACCTCACATCACCCACCCTGTCCTCCCAAGCACAGAGCCCCTTGGAAAAGGTGATCAATGTTCTGCATTTTATTGGCCACTGGGTCATTTAAGTGGACAACTGCCATAGATGGGGGCGTCTCAGAGCCCACGCAATCACGCTGCCTACACCAGGTGTTGGCAATCATGACTGCACGCCCCTCAGTCCGCAGGCACATATACATGCCCAGAACACCCGCAGAAAGGCTGGCCATGGTCCAGGACTTTTACGGGGTGGCACACTTCCCCAAAGTGCTTGGTGCCATTGATTGCACCCATGTGGCCCTACGTCCACCTAGGGCCACTGAGCACACCTATCACAACCGCAAGCACTGGCATTCCATCAACATGCAGGTTGTATGCGATGCCAAAGCAATGTTCACCTCTTTCTATGCAAATTATCCAGGGTCCACCCATGATAGTTTCATATTCAGAATGTCACCCCTAAACAGGGACCTGGAAGCTGGGAGGCATGGCAAGACATGGCTCATTGGTGAGCACAAATGCCTGTGCACATGCATGCATGTCACACACAGACAAATAGACAAACCCAACTAATGACAGCCATTATCACCTCCCCAGGGGACAGTGCCTACCCTCTGAGCACCTACATGATGATGCCAATATGGAACCCCACCACACAACCCCAGGTAAGATACAACGCAGCCCATATTGCAACCAGGGCCATAGTGGAGCGCACATTCGGAGTGCTCAAGTCACGTTTCCGCTCCCTTGACTGCTCTGGTGGACAGCTACAATATGCACCCCCAGTAGTGTGCAGGATCATTGTGGCAGCATGTGTCCTGCACAAAGTTGCAACACGATGGGTCATACCGGTGGACATGGTGGTGCCCCCACATCCCCAACCACATGCACGCCTGCTGCGCATGGGAGGGGAAAGGGCACATCGCGAGGCAGCACGTACCCAGCTTGTGGCTCCATTTTTCACATAAAATCCCACCCCTGCGGAGTGCACACAGGCCTGGCACATTCCAGGTGACAATCGATGATGACAAAGGGACAGACAACTGTCACAACCTTACCACCCCGAGAATGTGTCCTTGGAAGTGCTACATTGTGTGCATCCCTAGCTACTTAAACAAAGCCAATCCCGTGTGACCAAATGTCACACATTCAAGGTGCATAATCCACTACTCCCTTGCAAAACAGCACATCCTAATGCTGGTATGTCACCTAAACCCTCCCAAACCCCATGTCACTCGCCCGACACACCATGCCATGGCATCCAATGTGAAAACAACAAAATAAATGCACAACACATGAGGCAACTGTCACAAAGTGCACCATGACAAATGGAAACAGGCCAGAGACAATTCCCTCTGACACATCAAAATCAAACCGTACACATGAACATATATTTACCAGCATAACATATCATGAACACAGGGCCCGACAGTGACAACGTCAGACAGGGACCAATCACAATAGCACAAGTGTCTCAATGTGACAAAGCCACCACATGGACACCTCCCATCCTGAGTGTGTCGCTGCTAGCTAAATGTGGCAGGGTACCGTATACACCATGAAGTTCATCAACAATGGAGAGAGGCAAGGTAACACATGAAGATGTAACATGTAAATATGTACAATTAGCAATATACAAACGAAGATTCATGTCAATCATGCACTGGAGAAACCATCATGAATCCCCACTAGGGGTGTATACACAATTTGGACTTCAGACTGACCACAGAACTGATGGAAGACCAATGCCTCTGTGGAAGTTACTGTCACACGGTGCCCTCCTTGCAAGCCCATGGAAAGGGGAAGCAGGAGTGGCCTATATGTCTGGACCCCAAGCCTCAAACACAAACACGAGACAAGCGTGTATGGGCCCAGCCGGAACACACGGTGGATGCCTTTGGATGCCACACAAAGCAACACACTGTTACATGAATGCACAATAGACTACAAAACAATTTTTTAAAATAAAGATGTTGAGAATAATAAGAAAAAAAACTTGATGGGCTCATGGCCTGCATGGCCAGCCTACAGTGGGAGTACTGTTGTCAATGTCGGCACCCTCTGCTGCAATATGAGAAGGTGTGCGTGGTACGGGAGGCTAACCATGCATAGCCCTGGCATGCTCCTCCATGGCAGCAAGCATGCACGTCTGAAAGGTCTGGTTCTGCAGGATGATGGTCCGGAGGTCCCCATGCAGCACCTCACGTGTAGCATGGAGTTCTGCCTGGAAGGCCTAATGTGTTGCACGGACTTCTGCCTGCAAAGCCTTACATGACACACGGGTCTCCTCACGGCTTGCCTGGAGCTCAGCCGAGATGGTGTGTGTCAGCTGCCCCATGTGCAGTTCCGTCCGTCTCCTGTGGGCTATCTCAAGTGCACCCAGAGTAGCTCTGAGGGAGGTGTTATCTTCCCTCAGAGCATCCCTGTGGGCCTGTGCCTCTGCAGCCATGGCTTTGCGCAGAGCCCCCAGTTCAGCCCGTCGGTCCCTGTTGGGGGCCAACACGTCCTGCCTGTGTGTACGGCACGTGGACCGCGTTGCCTGCTGCTGGAGCTCCACCTGCCTTTCGAGGGGGGAGAATGGAATTGGCCACCCTTTCCAAGGCCTGAGCCAACATCTCACATGATGCCCTCTGTTTCTATGCAATGGCATACATGGAATTCTCCCACACAGTATTACTCGGTGGCACACGGCCACCGTGATGCCAGACACCACACCTTTCGGGCCCAAAGAGACCTGGCCCTTGCTGTGCTGGCGCTGCCTCTGGCTGCAGGACTGCATTCATCCTTTGATCTGCTGCTCCAGGAACAGGGGCAAATAGTGTGGAGTTGGCCCTGCATCCGTAAAAGCCACAGGCGGACATACCAAAACTGAATGGCCCCTTGAGGGGTCTACCCCCAATGCAGGTGTGTCAGACAGAACCGCATCCATGCCAGAATCACTCACCTACGACAGCACATATGGTTCAATATCCGATTCCGCACCAGAGGCATAGAGATCCTCAGAGGTGTACTCAGAGACACCCCTGGCCAGAATGGTCTGTAGCACCAATGGATTTTCGTGCGCTACCATCCCATGGCCTCCACTGGTGCCTGGTTGGGGCTCTGAATACTCCACCCCTTCCGCCATCTCATCCTCCTCCACTGCTACCAGTGCCTCATCACCTGCACAAAATCAAAAAGAAGACATGACCACACATGTTAACAGCATAGGCCACACACATATGTATTACAATGTTGACAGCCAACCCATGAAGCAGCCATGTGACACATGACACAAACTCAGGCATGCACGCAGTGCCAATGTAATGCAATGGGACCCTGAAAGCAAACATGGTTGCCTGTCAAATGGCAAAATAAGACATGTACTGCATGGTGCATAGCACCTGCATCACACACAAGCTTGTGACTGGCATAGTCCTTCCACAAACATGACATGCCAACACACAGATGTCACGTAGCATAGCCATGGCAGAACTATCAACCAGCCCCAGATGGAAGTTACATACTACTGTCCGTGATCCATGTAAAATGCATGTCATCAGACAGTACATGGAAATCACTACAACATAACACACATGTGTCACAGGATGCAACAACGCTAGGGTGTTGCAATACAGTGAAGGGAGGCACATGGATACATTAATGCTAGGTCACTTTGACATCACACAAGTGAATAGGCATGTTGAAGGGTGAAAAGGGGCTCAGAGGTGTGTGGGTGCAGTGCAGTACATGTGTACGGCCTCAACTATCAATAAAAAGACAAAACCAGTCATTTCAATGTCGTGTCATGATGGCAGTGTAAGGGCAAGTGCAGTCATCTTGTGCAAAGTGTTGCCATTGGGTTGTAGGGATACAGTGAACCCCAACCCCAAGGTTTGGGGATGGCTTGTAGGCAGTGCCTGGGTCAAAATGGTTACTCAGAGTACCCTGTTGTAGCAGACAGTGTAGGCAGGTGTCAATTGCATTCTCACAGTCATCTGGTACTACGGCAGGGGAGAGGAGGACAGAAAGTACAACACATGAGGAAGCATCAGTTGTGCCCCCAGACCTAGAGAACCCACAACAGCAGTTGCATAGAGTCAGGGAGGCTGTACCAGAGGGAGGCCTCCGCTCGACACAGACGAGAACCACAAACTAATGGCCATGTGGAGCAACTGACTCTGAGAGAGCAGGAAAGGGATGATCAAATACCATGAGAAGGAGGAAAAACCAGAGATGGTGTCGGATGAGGGGCTTGCCACAGACCCATAGGGGCTTGCTTGGAATGCACATGGTCCATGAATGAACACTCATGGCCACTGTGAGCCTGTGCTATCAGCACAGTCTGAGTGACAGACCCTGCATCAAGGCCAAAGGATGTTCCACACAGTATAGGTCTGGCAGAGTTTCAGAGGGAAGAGTTTATATTCACAGAAAATCGGGAACAGGCCGTTGCAGTAGTCTGCCATGGGAATAACCAGTCTCCTGGAGACAGTGAGCTGCTGGGGGATAGCGAGGCAAGGAAGGATGCCCCTGAGGAGGATCATCTTACAGGGTGACCTCACAGAGACGTCAGTCATGTGAAGACAGAGGGCGAGTGGAAGATCATCACAGGCTATCAGCAAACATGTTTTGGAGCAGGAATATGGACAGGAGAAGCTGGCAAGTGATTGACATGGAAGGAGGGTGGAGGTGTGTTGATCAGGGGCATTGCTAGGGGGGGCTAAGGGGGCTATAGCCCCTGATCTTTTGGTTGTAGCCCCGGATGGAATCTCAGGAGCTACAGCCAAAAGACTAGCTAGCCCCCAGTCCCAACAGTTCCGACATCAGCTTAGCCCCGGGTCTTTTCCAGATCTAGCAACTCCCCTGGTGTTGATGAGGATTGACTCTGTGTGCAGCACATGGCCTGTATGCAGTCTACATCACAACAAGCACGTATCAGTCAAGCATTGCATGGGTCACACATAGCAGTCATGACTACATAGCCTGAACTGGCAATCAATCACAACACATCACCCAAGCAACATACACATGGCCTGGACACACACGCATGAACACTCACCGGACATCGTCGCATAATCCGGGAGGTCTCCCATGCTTTGGATCTGACCCTCTGCGATGAACTCTCCAGTGATCGCCTCATGTTCAGTGAGTTCATCATCCTTTGGTGGTGACCCACTGCCAGTCACCAGAGTAGAGGCGTAATTAGAAGCCTGCTTGTTTTTTGCTCGCCGTCGGAGGTCATTCCAATGCTTTGAGCAATCATCAGCTGTGTGCTTCTCACATCCCAAGGCACTAATACGTTCTGCGATGCACTGCCAGTGGGCCCTACGCTGAGCAGGCGTAGTTTTACACACTGCCGTCATCAGCTTGTCACGGCCGTGTACCGACATGTAGCCCACAAGTGCGCCCAGTTCCACTTGATTGAAACTCTGCTTTCTTGACGTGTTGGAGGCCCGAGCTGTGCCTGGGGTCCCAGCCTGTTCCGCAAGAGCACACTTCCTCCTCTTGGGAGGTGGTGCGGACCCTGAGTGGCTTCTGCCGCTTCGGTCAGTAGGGGCTGAAGCGCAGGTGGACTGGCCACTGGAAGGAGGCAATGGCATGATGACCAAAGGTCTGACTGCAGGCATTGGCTGCTGGGTGCTGTTGCCAGGACCCAGCGCCAAATCTGCCTCAGTGTCAAGGGCTGGGACCAACAGAGTCCTGGCTCAGGGACTCAGGGGACTCAGAGCCGGGGTAGTGTCAGATGCCCTGCAGCTTCCACATCCTGGCTGCTTGGGGCAGCAGATGACATTCATTGCTGCCACAGATCAACGTGGCCTGGGGACAGCAACTTTCACCGCCACACGTGGCTTTGGCTTCCTGACATGGAAGTCGGCCTGTGAGTCATTCTGTGCCTGTTCCGTGACCAATAAGGGCCGGGCTAGCAGGCCCTGAGCAGGGGTGGTGTCAGCTGCATCTCTCTGACCCACTGGGGGGGAGGGCATAGCTGTCCCTGAATGGGCCTGGACACACTGCCCTCGCAGGCCACCCTGCCCACCTTGCCCACCGCGGCCACCTTGGCCACCCTGGCCACGTCCCCTACCCCTGCCACCTCTGGGAGGTTGCCCAGCTTTGCCTCCCTTACCACTTGTTGGCCTCCCAGTCATGGCACGGATGTACTAGTGCGAATGGGAGGTGCAGACAACAATTGTCCTGGCCAATTGGGTTGAAGGGGGCAGGGTACGTGATGGAAAAAGTACCCATGTGCTCCTGCAAGGCTGTCTGTGACCCCAGGGGAATAATTACGGGTCACGCAATGCTCAGGCACCCCAAAAACGAAACAAAACGTGCATGTGACCCCTCAGTAGCCCACGTGCATGGTATTCACATCCTGCAGTACGCGGTGGCACCCAGAAACACAATAAATGCATACGCGTGGAACACACAGGCTACTGTGACCTCAAAAATGGGGTACGCGACACACAGGGGCAACCACAGTAGGAAAAATATGTGCGCGACTCACTGTCTGCCTGGAAAAATGAAGAACAAAACACGAACGTGTGCGCATCGGCAACTCGCCTGCCAAAACGAGAAGTAAGCACTGCCACAGTAAAGAAGAAGTATGCACTGCCACAGTAGTGAGCAAATCGCATGTGAACCCACAAGAAGAAGAATCTCACACATCGGTCCCCACGAAAAGCACGTACAGTTCACTGGCGTCCTATGCGGACCTTTAACCTGTACTGAACAGCAACGCCCAATGTCCCACACGCATCACGTAACTTACATGCTTAGGACCTTTCCTCTGATTACATGCTAACGCGCTGTTTCCGCATGTGCGGACTCACTCTGCATCCGACTGGCCCGCTAAAGCACAGGGAAGACCCACGCTCCTGCCCACAAGGCCATTTACCTGCCTCAGACACCCCGAGCTGCCTCCTACGAGCCATCTGCTGCTGCCAGCCCACTCTGTGTGCCTGCTGCCCACATGTCCTGCAATTTGGGGCCAGCACATCAGCCACTGCCAGAAATCCTGTTGCTGAGACCACCTCTGCTGACCCAGAAGACTCATGACTGCCTTCCATCGCTCCTCAGCCCAGCCCCAGGACCCAGTTGCCCACCCACACCTGCTTCGGGGGTTGCCATGTCGGACCAACCAACATCCCGGGCAAGTGGCAACCCCCCGACAGAGAGGCAGAGGGTTGCCATCTTCTCTTACAAAGAGGTCGGCATCCTGGTGGAGCAGGTCCTGGGGCATTATGATGCCATCTTCCCTGGACCATCGCGACTCGTCAAGGAAGCACAGAGTAATATCTGGGCGGACATCGCAGGTGCCATCAACACAGAGGGGGGGCACCCCACGACTACAAACATGTCCAGAAGCGCTGGGAAGATTTCAGGTCCAGGACCATCAACAAGGTCCGGCGCCTCGTTGCGTCTGGTGATGGAGTGGGGCGCCAGGGGTGATTGACCAACAATGAAATGAGGGTCCTGGGGTGCAATCAGCCCAGTGCTGCACACCCAGGTCTTAGAGTTGGATCTCCGTCCGAAGTCGAGTGGTAAGTGTCCATGTGTTCTTGTCCAGCGTAGTGCATGTTGAGGAGTGGATGGAGTGTGCACCTTGGCCTCATGTCTGGCATGCCTCATGTACGGATGTCTGTGTGCATGTCCATGACAGTGCTGCATGTGAGTCCAATCAAGCGTGTTTCACATCAATGGTGTCTGTGTTGCAATGCATGATGTGCACCAGCATGTGACGACGCACATGTTTGCATGCCTGTGTCTGGACTTGGCCATGTGAGAGGTGTGAGACATGGATGCTTATATCACCTTCATGGATATGCATGGTATACATGTGCGTGCGTATGAGTGGTGAGTGTGTGACTCGTCAACCCCATGGATGCATGACACATGTGCATCTCAAAGCGTGATTGACTCATGCGGCCTAGTTGTCCATAAGTGCACTGTGACGGGAGGTCTACATGGCCTGATGCATGACTGTCAGGTGATGTGTGTGCATGTGATGTGCATGTTCCATGATACATGTGAGGTTCAGCCCCTCTTTTGATGTGCCCGCAGTGCCTTGTACATGGATGCAAATGTTTGTTGCAATTGGCATGGATGTTTGTGCATGTGTGTTGCTTGCACTGACCTGTGTGTTGTGGAGGGTGATGACGATTGTGGCATTTGACAGTGACACTCATGTGCATTTGCTTTGTGTCAAGCAGACATTTGTTTGGTACACTGATTCCTGTGTTTAATGTCTCCCTATCCACAGCGGCGATGGAGGAAGAGGGTGGAGACAGCGCTGTGGAGCACTGCGGCGGGGGTGCCTCCACCAGGCAGAGATGTAAGGCCCAGTCATCCTCCCAGGTTACTACATCTTCCGAGAGCGAGGAGACTAGTGCTGCATCCCCAACTATGGCCGCCGCTGCTGAGGGGAGGCCCAGGAAGGTGAAGTTGGACGTGGGCTCCTCGGCAGCGGGAGAGACAGGTGAGCCCCCACAGGGGCAATCCAATGCGGAACACAGTTCAGAGTCATCCAGGTTGGTGGTGGGCGAGGGGGAGGAGGAGGAGGCCACATCAGACTGCGGGTATGGTCACGGGTGATGGGGGCTCCCTTGTGGTGTGGGCTGCCTGTGGGGTATGGTCAGGGGTGATGGGGGGACCGTTGTGGTGCGGGCTGCCTGCGGGTATGGTCACGGGTGATGGGGGCTCCCTTGTGGTGTGGGCTGCCTGCAGGGTATGGTCAGGGGTAATGGGGGCCCTTGTGGTGTGGGCTGCCTGCGGATATGGTCATAGGTGTTGGGGCGGTCCCTTGTGATGTGGGCTGCCTGCGGGTATGGTCATTGGTGATGGGGTCCACCTCACTGCCAAATCGCATGAAAAGGCCCTTGTGTGCTCGCGTCAGCCAAATCACGTGAAAAGGCCCTTACCTACCCCCGCAAAATCACCTACCCCGCTTGCAAAAACCAAATTGCGTGAAAAGGCCCTTGCATACCCCTGCAAAATAGCATACCCCGCTTGCGCCAGCCAACTCACGTGAAAAGGCCCTTGCGTACCCCACGAAACCGCTTACCCCACTTGCGCCAGCAAAATCGTGTGATAAGGCCCTTGCGTGCTCGCGCCAGCCAACTTGCGTGAAAAGGCCCTTGCGTACCCCCGCAAAATCGCATACCCCACTCGTGCCAGCAAAATCGCTTGAAAAGACTCTTGCGTGCCCCCGCGAAATCGCGTACCCCGTTCGTGCCAGTCAAATCGCGTGAAACGGACCTCGCATACATCTGCGAAATCGCATACCCCGCTCGTGCCAGTCAAATCGACTCAAAAGGGTTACTCGATTTCGCTGGGTTTCACTAGGCACTTTTCACGCGATTTGGATGGTGCGAGCAGGGTACGGTTTTTTGCGGGAGTATGCTAGGCCATTTTCACACGATGTGACTGCCGCAAGCGGGTACGCTCCGATTTTTCACATGATTACGGGGGCTGTGTGCTGGGCCACAGATAGCGCAGGGCCTTGCGTCGTATTAGACATTTCACTGGCTTTTTCCTGCGCAAGGGGTGGTGTTGGGGGCGTTACTGCCGCAGTTGGATGTTTACTGTGTCGCGGCTAGTTCTGGCCCAGGAAATCCATGAATTCGGGTTGCGCGCAATTTCTGCTTTGCGCCGCGGTTGGTGCTGCGCTTGCGCTACTTCTGCGCTGGATTCTATTAATCGGGCCCTGTGTTTGTGGGTGACTCGTGGAGCTTTCTTTTTTTCCTATAATGATACGGCGCCAGTTTTTCGAAGCTAGGCAACGGCAACTGCACCTTCACTGAAGACTTTGCAGATACTTTCTATGTGTCTGTAGCATTCTGTACATAGTACGAAGATTTTGAAACGGAAGCACATACACTTAAAAAACGTTATTTGTTTGCAGTTCAATTCAACTTTGACAAAGTGAGGCTAGTGAAGGTGTGTAAATAATTGAAGTCTCCGCCTGAACTCCCCGCCATGCCTCGCTTGCAGCCCCCCTCGAGGGCCGTGCGTTCCCAGAGCGCCGGGCCCTGGAAGCAGGCGCTGGCCCTGAAGTTTGTTTGACCCCTTGTGCTTCCGACACTCGCTGCCTTTCAGGGCATTCTTCTGGGCACTAACTGCTAACACGCCGTAGTCACCTTGAAATTTCCTCTGCTATTTTCCAATTAAAAGCTTAATAGCCCTGGAAACGCAGTTCATGTGGTGACGTTTACCGCAGCCCAGCTCCGGCGAGGCTTTCTGCTGCGATCCCATCACGCGCTCGAATGCACCCTTTCTCCCCGCAGAATTGGGGCTGGAGCTCGTCAGGTGTAGGGTTACAATAGACTCCCAGGCAGGGGACATTGCGCCAACATAAATACAGGCCCGGCCCAGGAGGGCCATGTTGTCAAATAGTGGGACAAGCGAAACGTTCCCATCACTTATCTGAGAAAGGGATTACAGCTCTATACCAGGCCAGGGTTTCACGCTGCACTCGATGTGCACTCGAGTGCGACGGGGCCCCGGCCCCTCGGCGACCTAATGTGTGGGAAAAGGAGAGGCCCGCCGACGAGGGGGCAGTGGGGAGGCCCCGGGAAGGCTGAGAGCAGAAGCGCGGGGGTGCGCAGAGAGGGGGGTGGGGTGCCAGGGGAGGAGAGGGGCAGGTAGGAGGATTGGTAGGCAGGTAGATAGGTAGGTAGAACGATAGGTAGAGACAGATATCGACAGAAGGATAGACAGACGGATGGATAGATAGATAGATAGATAGATAGATAGATAGATAGATAGATAGATAGATAGATAAGACAGACAGACAGACAGACAGACAGACAGACAGACAGACAGATAGATAGATAGATAGATAGATAGATAGATACTGGGAGGAGATAGAGGGGTGGTAAATAGGTAGGTAGGTGGATAGATGCATAGATAGATAGATAGGTAGGGGGGTAGATAAAAAGATAGGTAAACAGATAGGTAGTTGGGTCGGTAGTTAGAAGGATAGATAGATCGATAGATACTGGGAGGTGATAGATAGATAGATAGATAGATAGATAGATAGATAGATAGATAGATAGATAGATAGATAGATAGATAGATAGATACTGGGAGGAGATAGATGGGTGGTAGATAGGTGGGTGGTATGCAGTTAGATAGACATATGGATAGATAGATAGGCAGAATGATAGATAGATAGATAGAAAGATAGATAGATAGATAGATAGATAGATAGATAGATAGATAGATAGATAGATAGATAGATAGATAGATAGATACTGGAAGGTGATAGGTGGTAGCTAGGTAGGTGGTTAGTTGGGTAGATGGATAGATGCGTAGATAGATAGATAGATAGATAGATAGATAGATAGATAGATAGATAGATAGATAGATAGATAGATAGATAGATAGATAGGTAGGAGAGTAGATAGATAGAAAGATAGGTAAACAGATAGGTAGTTGGATCGGTAGTTAGAAGGATAGATAGATCGATAGATACTGGGAGGTGATAGATAGATAGATAGATAGATAGATAGATAGATAGATAGATAGATAGATAGATAGATAGATAGATAGATAGATAGATAGATAGATAGATAGATACTGGGAGGAAATAGATGAATGATAGATAGTGGATAGGTAGGAGGGTAGATCGACAGATAGGTATTTGGGTCGGTAGATAGAAGTATAGATAGATCGACAGATAGATACTGGGAGGTGATAGATAGATGGTAGCTTGGTAGATAGATGGGTAGGAGGGTAGACAGGTAGATAGATAGATAGATAGATAGATAGATAGATAGATAGATAGATAGATAGATACTGGGAGGAGATAGATGAATGATAGATAGATGGTAGATTGGTAGATGGATAGGTAGGAGGGTAGATAGGTAGATAGATATATGGGCAGAAGGATAGATGGGTAGATATATACTTTGAGGTGATTGGTAGATGGTAGCTAAATAGATAGACAGGTAGTTAGGTGGATATGTGGATAGGTGGGTAGTTAAGTCGGTAGATAGATATGGACAGAAGGATAGATAGATAGATAGATAGATAGATAGATAGATAGATAGATAGATAGATAGATAGATAGATAGGCGGGGAGATGTATACATACACGGGTAGATAGTCAGATAAAAAAAATGTCCTGAGTACATCGTTTTTTGGGGGAAGGAAATGTTGAACTGTATCAAACTGCACCAATAAAGCCGACGGTTATAATGGGATGTGTTTATTCAGACCACACAACGAATAGCATCCGCGTATGGACTGTAATGTGTGCCGGGGTGTGCGGGTAACTGTAGTGGGGCTGGGGTGCGCTGAGAGACACTCGTGGCTTGTGCCTCCGCACCCCCCCCCTACCCCGCTGTGTCTGGGGGCGTGAAGCCGCGTTTCTGGGGCAGGGTAGGCTGGGGCGTGCGCACCTTCTATCGCAGCAAATGAAACGCGTGAAAACACAGAGGACGGGGGCCTATTACCCCAGCAGCCACGACTCTGGGCGGCGGCCTCCATCCTCCAAATGTGGCCCCCTCTTTATAGGACGCTTTTCTTGTTTAGTTTTCTTTTTTACCATCTTATATTGTGTAACATTGCCTGTCAACCAAATCGCTATAACAATAATACTTTAAAAAATTAGACATTTCATAGATTGAATGTGCACTTGTTTGGGAGCGCCAAGTTACCCCCACCCCACAATCCAGGTGAGGTTTGCATAGAAATGCAAAGCAGGTGCACGGCGTCCGGGTGTGAGCAAACAGCGCCTGCAGTGGCATTTCCAAACGAGGCGCCTGTGACACGAAACATGAACACCAGAGAATGGCCTCTGCACGGCCCTGCTGAATACAACCCACCCCTCACGAAGCCCCGTGCACCGCAACACGGCGCCGCCCGCTCCCGCGGCGCCTCAGCTCTCTGTGGTGCTTGCACCCAGTCTTGCGGAGACTCTTTGGGGGGGCACGCCACAGGACAGGGGCGTCTTGTTGATGGGCAACAAGGACATAGCAGGTGCTAAGACGGGCTGAGGGACCCTAGGAGACCTGGCCCCTGGCTTGATAAAGTAATCCCCCTTTTAACACGGCTCATTGCCCGCTTCATATGTTTCATGCGGCAATATTCAATGACATAAATAAACGCTTCGGAGCGAGATATGTGTCGGTATTACCCCACACGAGGCGCGTTATACAATGCGACACAATGCCAACAAATAGACGTATGTAAGAGGAATTAAGAACGAGTTTTAATAGCGCAGAGAAGGAAAGGGGCGCTTCTTAAGTGGGGCAAAAAAACAGTGTTTGGGGGGAAATTTAGTTTGCTATTTTATTGTGCAAACGAACTAAGAACAGATGCCCCGCGTGTGAGCCGTCCCTGCCCCTGCCACGCACCGGGGCCTCTTTCTGCCGCCGCCGCGGGCCCGCTTCCTGTGTGACACCTTTAGGAAGCGACTGCGTCACGCCGCGGCCCGGGAAATGGCGGGAGATCCCGTGTGGGAAAGGAAAGCAACATTATTAATTGCAAACGAATATTCGTTTCCTCGGATCAAGTCATACCTTGTTATTTTGGGAATGCGCGATCCGCATCCATGCAGAACGCACAGGAACATGTTGTTTAAAACCAAATCAAAGTGAAACATGGAGCATTGTTTACTTGAGGGAATTGCAAGCAGCTGCTTGTCAGCGGGTGGGCCCCAGAGAATCCTGCGCTTTTTTCTCAGTTCGTCGCGCAGTGCGGCCTCCACATGGGGTAGTGGCCCCTGAGGGCCCCTGGGATGCTGCGTAGCGCTGCAACGTCGGCCTCCGCTATCACGACATGAAGTGGTATCTAACGGACTGCGCAATGAACGGCTGCAAAGGTGGCGACGCTCACACGGCACGTTCTCCCACCCAACAGCGACACGAAGTGCCGGAGTACACCGAGTCCATTGGGCCTGGTTTACAAAGCGTTTTTCAATGGCACGTCCCCATTGAAATGGTTTTGTAAATCAGACCCAAATATGTTTTAAAAACTACACCGTGAAGTAGAATAGTAGACAACAAAAAAGGATTAGCAAAGAAAAAGCAATCAGAGACCACGGCGGTTACGGAGCCCGGCTTGGGGCAGCTGTGATAGCCATGAGGTGTGTGCTTGGTGTAGTACACATGGGAGAATGTGAGTGGTCTGCGCTGGGCCCCTCGTGTTTACTGGGGCGGCGGCGTCTTAACGAGGTGAGTGGTATCACCCCAGCTCGAATGCCGGAATTTGGGTTGGTGGGTGGATGGCTGCCACCTTGTACCGGGCCTCGCACACGGTGACTCTTTGACGTCCTTATTAAGACTTCTGCGTGAAGTTGTGCACCCACCGCGTGCTCTGACTCCGCTCCCAGCCTTCCAAGCTCAGGCCTTTTAGCGGGCGCTCAATAAAGGGGGGAAGAGAGGCGCCCCTTGGCGACTGGCACCGCACAGTGCTCCCTGTGTATAGCCTAGAGCGGGGGACGGGGAGAGGGGGCGGTGCCCACATACATGCCAGCGGCGTCTCTTTCACAAACAGGCGACGAACAATGCAATGCACACCTGCCTTCGTGCAATTCTGATTTATGGCTGCGCCACTGTCTTGCAGGCGAGTGCGGGGCGCCGCTGAAGGGTGCAGTGGTGGGATTCGAGGGTGGGTGTCAGCCCAGCTGCCATTTGGCTAGTTCTATGGGTTAGGAAATTAGGCTGGGTGTGGGGAAGGACAAGCAATGGTTAATAAAGGTGTGAATAAACGGCACAGTGGAGGGATGTGTGTGCGAGGGGGGGGTCAGGAGCGGGTCTGGCTGATGGAGTCAATGCTGGAGGGGGCGTGAGAGGGGAAGGGCCCGAGGGGGAGGAGGGGCAGCCTGGCAGCGCTGAAGAGGGCAGGTAGGAGGGGTCAGAGCAGAGGCGGGTGGGCAGGGGCTGCAGTCTGGCAGCGGGAGGGCAGCAGGTATCAGTCCCTCGCGCGCAGGCGGCACTGGCAGCTCCCGGGAAGCGGGGACACCGAAGAGCCTCAGCCCCAGGGAGAAGCGGACAGAGCAGCAGAGTCTGGAGCCCGGCCAGGGGCGCAGCCCACCCAGGACCCCCCTTCACATGCGCCCCGGCCCCTGACTGCACGGCTATGAACGGCTACGGGCCTCCCTACCTGTACATGGGGGCTCCGGTGGCGCCCCCGCGGCCCCCCCTGCAGAGGACCCCCAAGTGCGCGCGCTGCCGGAACCACGGGGTGCTCTCTTGGCTGAAGGGCCACAAGCGCTACTGCCGCTTCAAAGACTGCACCTGCGACAAGTGCATCCTGATCATCGAGCGCCAACGCGTCATGGCGGCGCAGGTGGCGCTACGCCGGCAGCAGGCCACCGAGAGCCTAGACAGCCTGCTCCCGCCCGAGGCGCTGCCTCGACCTCACCCCGACTTGGGGGCCATGCGCTGGGGTGTGCCGGCCGATCCCACTCCGCCCAAAGCCCCGGTGGCAGGTAAGAGTCGCGGAGGGCGCTTGGGGGATCTGCGTGGGGCTCAGGGGGTGGCCTGGCGATGCCACCCAGGTCACTGGCAGCAGCGAGGCGGCAGAGGGGGGCGCAAGGCAGGGACACCCGGGGGAAGGAACGGGAGAGGCGGGGCTTGGAACAGCTGTCAGGGAGCACAGCTGTTGTCGGGGGATTAGCTGGGGTGTAGGGGGCAGATGTAAGGGCACACGACACCGTATGTTGAGGGGGGAGTGGTCCGAATCTGGGCACAGTGTGGACGAGGGGCCACAGGTAGGGTCGGACTGGGGTATGACATTGTCTCAGGCACCAATGAAAAAGTGGCCCACAGTTCCAAATGGCAATTAATTCCTTTTGTAACAGATTGTTTGAGTAGTACCAAAGGGGCAGTTTTTTTCATCAAATGTGATAGAAATTGTGCAATTTAAAAAATATTTATTCAGCAACAATGGTCAAAACTATAGCCATATGGTGAAGTAACTTACCAAACTGGCCCGCATTGCCCAAAAAAGTGGCCCACTTCGACCAACAAAACTGGCCCACACTAGCATTTTACATGTTTGGTTCGGGCCATTGCCCGGTAGAGCAGTCTGGTGGTCAGAGTCTGGGCACAGTGTGGGCGAGGGAAGAGGGCAGAAGTCGTTGGGAAGGTTGGGAGTAGGGGCGCGGCACCCTGCTGGGGAGCGGGCACACTCAGAGCTGGAGGTGGGCACAGGGGACATGTGAGATTCTCAGGCCGCAGCGGGGCCACGGGAGGCAGTAGCCGTGCTGACGTGGGCTCCACTACACCCTGCGCCTGATTTACAAACTCGTTTTTCAATGAAAATCCCCCATTGGAAAACACGTTGTAAACCACGCCCTGTAAATGCATATGTCTACGCCTTGGTTTACAAGGTGAGCATGTGAGTTTGTACGTGTTTGCACATGTTTGATAAATATTTTAAAATACCTCATAGCCACATGCAGCAGAACTCAGACTCTTTGAAATTGCCGGGTTCCAATCGCCCCTGTGTCGGACAGGCCCCGCAGGGTGCACAGCAACTTGGCTCTCACCGAAACGTCACACTGAACTGCAACGATGCCGCGTTATTTAGACGTACCCGGAGAATCCAGTTCTAACCCCGCTGACTGTATTTCTGGCCGTGTTGCGAATGGAGCATTCACAGGACGGTGCAGTTTGTATACACCGCTAAACCCGGGGTACAGTCTTGCTTCTACGCGCTCGCGATTTCGGCGCACCCAGCTATGTGCCAAGGATCACACACTATCCTGCAAAGAAGCATTGTTCGCCAGCAGACGATACCCTGCACACTCGCCCAAAACGCAGCCCCCGGTATACCCTGCACACTCGCCCAAAACGCAGCCCCCGGTGGTGACTACTAACAGTGCCCAACCTTGATTACCCACGGCACCCCAGTCCAGCATTGCAATTCCGACAACAAATATGAGCGGGTTGATGCTTGGGGGGAGAGGGCGGGGCGATGGAGGCTGGGGACACCGTAGCTGGAAGACGATTTTTCTTCAATGGTGTTCATATTTTGCGCGAGGAGGTGAGAGACGTGGCTGCGACAGATTGCTCCGACCAGAGTTCTAAGTGTACGAAAAGAAGTAGTGGAACTATGTTCCTTGCTGGCCTGCACCCACTCCCCACACACCCCATTCCTGCACCCCCTCCCACACACAATCCACACCCCCAAATAAACACACCTGCTATTTATGGGAATGTGCCATGCAGTGCACTGAAGTGCAAGCTTCAACTTCTTCCCACACTTTTATTTTAAAACTGAACCATTCCAGAACGTTTTCTTTTCAAAATAAAAGTGTAGGAATGGTGAAACTTAAAAATAAAAAGTATAGGAGCACCGCACCCGCCCACTTCGACCTCTGGCCCCAACTGCAAAAATACACTTTGCACTGCTCTGTGAATCAGGGTGCCCATGTCAGTAAGGCCTTGTATGTGCTGGTGCGGCCTCTCCCTGCACGCCTGGCTGGCGGTGACGCCGGGAGGCCTCTCTCTGCAAGGTGGCGGTGCTGCATTCTGCTAATTGCGACTTGTCGGTAATTGGAAACTCCTGTAATTAAAACATGAAGCGTCGGCACTAAGTGAATGCGGCTCCCAGAGATGGGTCACTGCCAGGGGAGTTTATAGGCGCCTGGGCCGTGCTGAGAACAAGGGAGGCGGGCATGCGGGGGCAAAGGGCGCCCACCTGCGCCGAGAGACGGGCGGGGCCTGTGGCATGGAGCAGAGGAGAACACAATTTTATTTTTTATTACACATATAAAACAAATACACTTAGTCAAATAATCCACTCTGACACATGCCATATTTTTTAATTGGAGAGTTATGTATTGCAAGTATGTGCATTATTGTACACACACAATATATATATATATATATATATATATATATATATATATATATATATATATATCTCGGATCCGGCAATAAAGTTTCCGTTTCAGTAAAAAGATCAGGCTGAGAGGCACTTGATCACACAACAACCAACCGACCCTGTGCACATGACATGTATACAAAGTGCCCTCAGACTATATGGTCTGTACAGCATCAACACCTTTCACACTGAAAAGAAACGCTATATATATATATAGTGCAAGGTAAAGCGGTTTCTGATAGAACATGTTAGCTTTAAAAGTGTGCAAATCCCAGGAACTTTAGAACCTCATTATATAGGTAAGACTACATGTAGTCTCAGAATAAAAAGAATATATCAGCAGAATAGTGCCGTAATTCATAAATGCATAGTGAGCGCCTGTCAAAGCAGAACATGTGACCTTATCTGGGTTGATGAAGGTAAACTAAAATAGAGAGACAAGTCCACATCACAGAGGCCGCATTAGTACATGTAAAACCTGGAAAGTGCTGGGTATGCAGTACTGGACAGGACACTGTTTCATGCAGTACACATCAAAAGTGACAATGTGCTTATCACCAATGAAGTTATGGTGGAGTCTCAAAAACCTTCACATGGAATATATATATATATATATATATTTCCAGCCCCCAAGCAGTGAAGGTCAGTCCTCCTGGAGCTAAACATAACGGTTCCGTAGCTGTCACCCCCCAGTTTCTTTCGTCCATTCTTTCACATTTGTACCTGTAACTACTAAGAGGCCTCTCGGTCACATGTGAACTGCCAATTGAAAATGCTTATACACGTCATGTAACAAGCACCACGATGCCTCTGGGCTGCAGGTGCGCTACACAAATGCAAATAAATAAATAGAAGAACACGCCTGGGCCGCTTGGCCACACGAGCCTGTGACCGGTCATGCTGACCCACAATACCCCGAGCTCTTTTGTCCTTGCAGCAGAGCACGCGCTTGGGGGGGGTCTTCCGGGTCAGAATGGCTGGTAGTCGCTGGCTCGTATGGCAAAGACACGCATATATTCAAGAACCATTCGCGTTACAGGTTTGTAGATGTTCAGTCCACCGTGACTTTCCCGGGCACATCTCTGCCTGCACCGCTGTGAATTGCATGTGCACACGAGACAGCGGCCCTTCACTTCACAATATTACGTCACGATTAATACACGTGCACTTGATTTACAAAGGCGTATTACAATGGCGCAGTCCCATAGAAAATCGCTTTGTACATCAGGCCCACGTTGTTCTGCGTATTTTCTCGTCCGCATTGCACAATTTGTGTGCTATTTGGCCGCGGGACACGTGTAGGGCGATGTATCCCACACGTTGTGAGCCTGGGCTCAGTACTATACAATGCTGCCGTGTATCACCAGTTCAGTACCAGTGCCAGAAAATCAGACACACATGCGCGCAATGTTGCCTCCGTGCAGCCTAACTTTGCGCCAGTGACGTGCAATTGGCCACTGCCCGCTTATCCAGGGATCACGCAATGCATATATGTCCTTGCACGCTGTTGCGTAGTACAATTTGCCCCTAGCTGGCGCATTTATTTTGATATCTATTGGCGCACCCATGGGCCGGATTCACAGCGTTCTTCGGTGGGGTGCGCCCATTGAACAACGCCTTGTCAATCAGGCCCCACGTGCGACAGTATCTCCCCCTTAACTCGATGTTCTTGTGGTAAACACCGGCATTTGGGCGCTGGAAGCGGCCCGACCAGCCCAAGAATCCAGAAGCGGAACGTGCATTTATTTAAGGTTTTTGTAAAGCGCCGCACGCAGACAGGTCTCGCGTCGAAAGGCCGAGAATTCAGAGGTTTGGAGGCAAGGGGGAGAAGGAAAATAAAAGAGAGAGCTAAATTGTTCACAAATACGCCGGTAATTACATCCAAGTACCAGCTGCTCAGTAAACGAAACATTACATGATGTAATATTAGAGGTAATTAGGACGATGGCTTAGTACAGGTAATTGTTTACAGTTATTTTGGGAAGAGATATTATGTCTATTGGGCCTGCATGTATAGACTTAAGTGCAACTTATAGGCAGGTCCAGTGCCTTTGCCGGAGCGTGCCCTCATTTGCTGTGTTTCGGCCACATCCGCACTTCGTTTGGGCTTTTTCTCTTCCCGCTGCTTTCTGTTTGTGACTGCAGCGCGTGCCTGCTCCTCTCCACACAGTGCCCTCTACCCACCTTTCTGAACAGACACATAAACTCAGCAAACCAAGAAAAACATCACTGTCATTGAATCCACCAAACACTGCAGAGATACCATCCAGAATAAGAGGCGCGCAGGGTCTTCTGTAAAACACCCCCGCGCTTCCCTGGTAGTGGCCGGGAAACTGCCGTGGTTACAGCAACGAAAGGCGGTCCCCGCTTCCGGTTCAACTGTTGCAGAGTTCATGCGTGGGAGAGCGGTTTCAACAGCTCTAATTCCACCCCAGGTGGAGGAGGCCGCACATGACCGCGTTACCCCTGGAAAGAAAGAGTTCTGCTTCTGCGCAACCTTCTTCACACGCGAAACATTTAGAAAAGTCGATCATACCATCGTATGTAACGACCACAACTTCTCAAATTCGGGTGTGTCGATGAAGGACACAAGGGCATCAGGGGGGCGTGTTTACATTTCCAGAAGCACTGACTGACTGTCAATGTGTTAGAATTCCATCTGTCACTAATGTTAACAAACAAGTTGATGGTTGTGTATACGGAACAGGGTGCGCTGAGGGTCGCTTCTTGTGTTACCACTTCTAAAGTGTTCTGCGAAACCATTTTGTACAGTTGGCCAACCCACTCTATACCTATTAATTCTATCTATCTATCTATCTATCTATCTATCTATCTATCTATCTATCTATCTATCTATCTATCTATCTGCGCTGTCCCCCCCTCTAAAGACCTCTCCCCGAACACACACACACGCTTTCCCTGAATACATCACTGTATGGCTTGTGCACACACACACACACACACATCGCAAAATGTGAAGCAGAAAAAAATAATGAAAGGTTTAGAGACAGTGACGGCACGGCGCCCCAGGTGGTCTATATGTAGGTAATGTCAGCGTTGACATTTGTGGGACCTGGTTTGACGTTGAGAAAAGCGAGGGGAGATAAAGCTTTGCCTGTGGCGTTATGAAATCGAAATCTATTACACAAATGAGTACTTCGTTATGATTCTATAGGTGAACTGCACGATTTAAAATGATAATATTAAAAAAACACGATTGTTCAAAATGATCGGAATACCCCCAGGGAAAAGTTGCAAACCTTAGAAGACTCAGAATGTTTCTTTTATAAAGGGCACCTCTCTCTTCAGATCTCGGGCTACATCTCACAACGCTACTACTAAAACCAGCGCCTAGAAGCCCGGAAATAAGATGCCCGTCCTATGCTTTATTAGTGTTTCCTGTTTACTTCCTCAGTTATGTTTCGGACTTTTTTGGTGACTATCACCACTGACTTCTATAAACTGCGCAACGTGGCAAATAGTCACACTGCCTTTAAAAGGCTAATGGCAGGCGGGGAGCTCCGTCCGTGCGGAGCCCACTGGCCATTTCACTTAGTTTCGTCCATTTTATGAACCAATCTCTGCAATTCGTAAATTTAAGACCACAGCACGCGTGCCCCAAATGGGTGTGAAAAACACGTGGGTTGGTGCACTTACCACGCAATGACGTCGGTGCATCACCCACGTGGCTCCGGGTGCCAGTGTGTCGTTTTTAAGGTAACATTTTACACCATTCATTGCATGCTCAAATGACAACTCCTTGCACTGTGCACATTAACACATTAGACATGCATCATTTTCACGAGCACTTTAAATGAGGTGCTAGTGGCGTGTATGTTCGTCCTGAATTCTCACAAGGAATCATTGTTGGCTTCGGGCCACTCCCTGCATCCGTTTGCGAGAGAACAAATACGTATTGAGATACATTTTAAAGAACATTTAAAGTAAGATTGGACGTCCGTGGACACACTCAATATCACTTATTTTTTCCATTAGATTTCAATGATGCTAGGAACTTACGTAAAAGAAAAATGAGTGAACAGGTAACGTGAATGTATGTACATACATACAGAATTCCCGAAATAAATCCAGGAGGACACGGGCTTACAATAGAGAACTCCGTTTTAATAGTGTGTTATGCAAAGTACAAGGTATTCTTATTTGAACAACATGAATGATTGTTATTGTTAGTAGTAGCTAATGCAGTACTACAAATCACATTATGATGTTGATATTGCAGTTCACCGAAAAAATCAGTTACCATATTTTATGCCCCGTCCTTGTAATATTATAAAGTGATAGAACTCCCAGGTGTTTCTGTATAAGATTTAAGATATTTGATATTGTATAATGCATGGTGTGCGCCTCAAACACGAAACCCACACCTTGTCAGGAGCTGCCCCAATCCAACACCTTCCTATCTACCACACCACACCTCACTATGAGGTTTAATATGGATCATTTGATACCACTTCTTCCCTTTCTATACACATTGAGCCATACTTGTGTAATTTCCCCTGAGGTTGGATGTCGTTCTAACAATTCTGCGTTTACAATAGTTTTGGAAAAATAAAATGTTTTGAAGACTTGGCTTTTAGCCCAATTTCTGAAATCGCCTTTTCTCTTTTTTTCTTTTTTTTCCTACCCACCTTCATTTAAATATGAAGTCCGAGAGCTCAATGCCCCTGCCACTTCTCTGATCCCTCTTATTGTTTTCTTATCCCCTTGGTCAAGTGCCGGTCTTCCTTGCTCTATTTTCTTTCTCGTTCTTCCTGGCCTTCCACTTCAACTCCATGCTTACTACCACGCCCGCCCTTTCACTAGCAGTGTCCTAGTGGCGCACTTTACGCGCGATGCCCTAAATGGGTGAACTAGTACTCACAGCAGTAAGTCTCAAGCCTTTGACAATGAGCGAACGCAAGCGCCAAACAGGCCCCTTTGGCGCGGTCGGGGCGTTTCGTCGAAATGCAGTCATATATTATCGCATTCGGCGAGTAACAGCCACATAGCTCTCAACCTTTTTCGATGCAAAGGCGGGTGAAATCACCCGATTTTGTGTTTGGCGGGTGAGAGGCCCATTGAAATGAATGGGCGTGCACGAGGCTTGGCGGGTGACTCACCTGTTTACAAGGCGGGTGACACCCGCCAAAAGCGGGTGAGTTGAGAGCTATGCAGCCAAAGTCTTTTTAGCCGCCCGTGGCACTCTCCGCTGCAACCACACATGTATTTAAGGCCACGCCGGCCATTCCTAGGTGACACTTGCGTGCATGCCGTGCCCACGCGGGGAGCGGCGCCGCGTACGTGTGTGCAGGCGCAGGGCCCGAGTGGAAACCCAAGCCTTGTCCCTGAGTTCCGGGCCGTGCATCGAGTGTCCGAGGGCTCGCGGGGGTTGGGCCTTGCCGCGCTACCCCTGCCTGCAGCACCCGGGGCCCCGATCTGCTTTGGACACCCACAACTAAACAACGGCAATTATGAAACGAATATATAGGCTATACTGGCTCGCGAGTGTTAGGCGGTGGTGGGGAGTTCGGAAGTTGGTTCGGGGGTTCCCTCTATTTGTAGTGTGTGTTTCAGCTTTCTGTATTTTTAGAGGCGGCGATGTGCCAACCCCCAGGAATCTGGCTGCCAGCAGCTTCTGTGCGCGGCCGACTTAGCCTTTCAACCCTTCCTGGGGGACACATCCAGGGTAATAATAACCCCTCACACTAGAAGTTGAGTGTGGCATGAAGCGCTTGAAAGAACACGAGATTATTATTATTATTATTATTATTATTATTATTATTATGTATTTTCCCCCAGTCGGGCTGCAGGATTCATGGACGGGTGCTACACCGCTACTGGTCATGCCCAAGCCCACCTCTCTACTCGCGTGGTGTGTGGGGATGAGGAGAGGGGAGAGGCAGCGCCGCGAGTGAAACTTTTCAGTTGTGTATTTCCGACAGACGCTTTTGCATACGCAGAAAAATGAACTTCTATGAAGATATTGCTGCCGTGTATTACGATGATACATTTTATACATGACTCCTGCCAAGAGCAAGTAACCAGAGAAGAATTTACCGTTTCCAACAATAAACAGGTCCACCTGCATTGCTGCACAATAATAGTAATGTATGCTGGACAATAATAATGTATGTAACTATGTCCTATCTAAAGCGCTTGGTATTAAAACGTTATATATAAAAAAATATAATTATCTCGATATTTGGTAGAGTCTAGTTTGCTGTTTCTTGTCGTAGGCTTTCACATGCATGGATGCAGTTGTTGCAAACAATGGTTTCTGCCAAAATAGTTGCTTTGGGCCTAATTTACAAAAGTGTTTCAAAATGGCAATCTCATTGGAAAACATTTTGTAAATCAGGTCACACGGAACAGCGCGCTTTGCGGTTTGAGCGTTATCAAGGCATCCCATTCCGCATTGGTTGCGTAATTCGGTTCCTAGCCCCCCGGTCTATTTCTGCTGTAAAACATGGTTGGGGGAATTGTTTTCGTGTAATTTACAAATATCGTGAGATCACATTGCCCTCAATGGTTTGGAAGCAGTGCAGAATAGAGAGACCGTCTCACCACGTGTTTCAGAATTTCCGAGGATTTTTTTTTAATTTTTTTTTTTTTTAAAGATGGTTGCAAAACGAGGGACACCACTCCTCGACAGTGGAGGGCTTGCTATACGCCTTAGACATGTAAAAATCGCCCATGGGAGTTTTTAGAAACGGGACCATAAGCACCAGCGGTACACAACCAATGCTTAATGAAAGGCAAGCGCAAAGGGCAAAACACGTGGTGTCATGGCATACAATGAGCTGTTCAACAAAAGAGCCTTATGCAGTATGACCTTAAGGGGTTTGTATCAGCAGTGGAAAGTCACTTTTCAGCAGTGAAAAGTCTTTTTTCGGCAGTGCAAAGTCACTTTGAACCATGCAAAGCATTCCACGAATCGGCCCTAAATTACCGTCCAATAAGGGCGGTTGCATTTTTAGATAAAAAAGGAACTATTAGCAATCATTTCAACATGAACAAAGCTCGATAAGCAATTGCTTATGTCAATTTTTTAAGTGTATGTGAAAAGGACCAAAGGGTTGGTCTTTATCAAAGAACGACCTGGAAATGATTGCCAGCGCGGATTGGGCTTCTCTGGAACATTGGTCTCTGGTGATTTTAGAAATATACTTGTGAGGAGTGGTTTCAAATGTACGGGAAGGGGGGCTGTGTAGTCCTGGTCGAGTGAAGAGGAAGATGAGGTGAAAGGAAAGAGGGGTGCTTCAAGTATCAAATGTTGTTGATGAGCCCCCCGTTGAGTAAAAATATTGCTGTTGGGCCCACCTTGATGCCATTTCTGCTCATATTTTCTATTAAAAGCAGTCTCTCTTTTAGAAGAGCCTCGTTCCCTCCACACCGGACACACTTTGGGCACCCTAGGGGGCCAGCCCCACAGTTTGAATACAACTGCCTTAGAGTGCTTATTGGTGTGATATACAGGGTAAGGGGCTCTCAGCGTGAATATAAAGAAGGCAAAACAAGCCATCTCACCCCTAGGTACAATCGAAGAGCCCCAGTGCAGCTGATGGAAGGTGGGGTTTAGCATTCACGCGCATAAACGAAGGAGCACACAGGACCACCATCCTTTCTTTCATTTAAATATTCCTATCCCGATTTTTGTGCACAAGAACGAGCACACAAGATCCAATTGATAAGTCACCAAGTTGATGACGTGTGAATCGATAAGCAACATACTATATTGTGATTCCATCCATTGTTAATCAGGTGCTAGTCATTCTTCCCTGGAATTTTATGTAAGCAGACAAAGTAAATCGGAAGTTAAAAAGACGAGAAACAGGGTTGGCTGAGGTAGAAAGAGCGACCTCTCTAAGTAGTCGCTGCTGTGTTTGCATGGAAGCAGCACCTACATTTGTAAATAAACAAGTGCCAGGGACCAGATATTTTCTGGCCCTGCTGCCTTCTTACACGGCTGCTCCACAGAGTGGGAACATATTTGGGATTTCAACTGCAACCCCCGCCAGCTCTTTATTGGGGGATGTGGGAGCTACTCTTGGCAGATATGTGATTTACAAGTGTCAAGCCAAAATAACCGAAACATAACATAGTAGTTGTAGCTTGAAAGGAGACACCAAGGGCCTTATTCACAGAAGCGTTTTAGAATGGCACAATCACATTGAAAAGCAATCTGTGAATCATGCTCCACATGTTTAACTTTTCATTTAAGTAGATCATCCTCATGATCTATTTCCTCTGATTCCAGAGGTGGCAAATGGAACATTTTGATTAGGTGCCCACAGACTAACGAGCAAGTGCTTTCTAACTATAGCAAAATGATGGGCAAATACAGAGAACATCAGTACTGCAGCGATGAACTTGCATGGCACACACATAAGGACGACCATCTTCTGTAGGTCATCATTGAGCACAGACCCGCCTCCTTGGCAGTGGTATTTGCCATAGGCTTGCCTCTTTGGTGGTTCTGTTTGCGTGTGACTGTTTTGTTGTCCTCTCTCTTCTGGTTGCCCATAAGCGCAGCTGTTGGCACTGGTGACTGCGCATTATCAATCGCAGCCATGTGCCAGGGTGTGTTTACGGAGCAGTGAGTTTGTAGCTTGGCTTGGGCCTGTGTATCGATGTACCCCATGCTGGCTGCTTACCAGATGAAAAAGGGTCCATGCCCAGCTTAACAAGCCTCCACATATTTCAGTGGAGGGTCCTTGCCTGCAGAGGTGCGGAAGCCAGTATAATTCTGACACTGACACACATAGAATCGTGTACCCACCTGCCTGCTGAACTAGGGAGCTGTCTGGCACTCCTGGATGCTGCCCTCACCAGACACTAAAGACGCACACGCTCCACCCAGCAATGCCAGTGCTTCCAGTTATTATAGTAGCGGAGTGGCAACAATGTCAAATAGGCTGACTAGAGCAGTGCGCTTCCATTACCAGAGCGAGCGCAGAGCACTATCACCTTCCGGCTCATTGGTATTCATGAATCTGCATAATCAGTACAGTATCTGGCATGGTTCACCCTGTTGTTGTTTGTTGTGTGACTACAACTAACTGACAGTAAAATAAACAAAAAACATTTGCCCAATTGAATTGAGCCTGAAACGGCAAGTCCGGGTGCTCAGAAAAAAGTACTGGGGCTCAGCCCTGTCAAACACCCCCACAAATTAAGCAGTGCATGGAAGCCATATATTTAAGAAGATTCTTCAACTCAACATAAGGGAAGCTGCCACCCCTGCTAGACTTGGGCCAGTCCACAGTAAAAATCCAACTTCTCCCAATCTTGATCGTTTAATTGGATTTCCTGAAAATAATTTGCAAAATGGGGACACACATAAGCTTTCCAAGTCTTGTTTGACATGAAAACTTCTCCTGCTTCGGTTTGATTAAGGCAGCATCATCGCGACCCGCGGCACTACTCCTCACCTGCATATGCTTCACTGTTTTGAATTATGTTTCAACATACATTGCCATATACAGTAGATCTGGCTTTCGCATACACATTGTCTGGGCAATTCCAGCCACAGGCCTCTGGCGCCACTAGCTGTACATCGGGGGAACTTCATTCACTGATTTTGAGAATGCCCTTGTTATTTCATAGCAGTTTAGA
The DNA here is from genome assembly GCF_040938575.1 of Ambystoma mexicanum. Lineage (NCBI taxonomy): Eukaryota > Metazoa > Chordata > Amphibia > Caudata > Ambystomatidae > Ambystoma > Ambystoma mexicanum. Next base: position 1,142,112,100 of record NC_090935.1, on the reverse strand, counting down.
AGTAGGGTGGGGGGGGGGTGCAGTGCCTCTCAACACTGCTCTGAGTAGGACATGGGAATAGCACTGGTACTCTCCACGCCTTTATGGAGCATGCACTTTTGCAGTGCATGCCTTTGCTTGCAGAAAGATAGACACATGATGGAATGTTTGGAATACACTACTTGGTCCATTCAATCCCCTCAGTCCTCTTCTTCTATATGTTACGTTATGTAAATAGGCTTTTACTCTTTGCCCAATCAGCACTGTAAAAAGCCCCAGAGTGCCTACGCCTGTCTGGGAGTTGGGGTTTTGCACCAGGGGCATCTAGATCTTAGTCTGCTAAAGGAAAAAGGACCAGAGTAAAAGGAGGGAGAGAGGAAGCTGGGGGAAGAACATTTTTCCGATTGCATGTGTGCATGTCATATGAACACATTTAGCTAATTGGTGGCTCTATGACAAACCCGATATTAAAAATAAGAACAATACGTTCGAAGCCCAGGCCACATCTTTTCTGAATGTCAGCAGTGAACGTAGCTTGTAATACGTTTTACATTTATCATCAAACTATGGGCTATTACAAAATGTGCAGATGCGGCACTAAAGGAAGAGGCCATTTTAACTGCAAGTAGACAAACATTTAGGACTTGGTCTTGGAGTAAAAGAGAGGGTAGGTCCACACTTATCTTTCAAACTTGAAAAATCTGCGAACAAGCGAAGTGGAAATGTGAGCCACGGATGGGTGATTGTGAGTAGCCAGCCACCATCTGGTTAGTTTTAGAACATGAATGCAGGGTTGTACCCTGAACACAGTTCCAGCGCAAATACTCAATATTAAGCATCATACCTGCAAAACGAAGCATCGCATAGGGGCCGAATCTGAGCTCATGATAAAAGTGTGGAAAAACGACATTCTCTCCCCAAGTTTCCAGCACCACCATTCGGAAGTGGGTGGAACTATTGGAGAGGAGATGTTGGGCTTTCCAGCAACACAAGCTGCTAAAATCACACGTTGTGGGGGAAACATATGCTCCAGTGGCATTGCCAGCATTTCTTAATAGATTGGCACTTTTCTAATTTAAGAAAGCTTTCTTAAACTTTCATTAAACTAGGAAAGTGGTGGAAAAAGTGTGCAGTGGAGTTTAACGGCACCGCAAAGATGCTCTACTTTCAGTCCTTTTTTTGGTACCTAGTCATTTTATCTAAACATTTTTACCGACGTAAATTTTACCAAAAATATACCGAAATTGAATTATATATGGGGCTGGGGGTGGGGGTTAAGGGATTAAAAGAGGTGGGCAGGGGTTTGGGGTGGGGTTTCAAACATAAGGGAAGAGGGGGTTTGGAGTCAACCCCCAATGAAAAAAAATCAGTGTTTTTTATTTTCGGTACAATTTACTTCAGTTAAAAAAGGCTTTGGTAAAATGACAGTAAACCCTTTTTTCTCGTATTAAACCAGTGCTACTGGGAGGAGTACCCCCTCCATGTGGCTGCCCTGCATTCCTGATGGTTGCTAGGGCTGTTGTCAATCCATAAATTATGCACATGCAAAGGCAATACTTTCATGTCAAATAGAAGGAAAAAACACTTAATACGCAGGAAGCATGCACCATTTTTACTCCCGAGAGCACATCCATAGTGAATTATACTCCGTACTACTGACCATAAAGGTGGGACGGCTGGTGGGAATGACGAAGCAGGAGACTGCTGTTATGGGTGGTACTATGAAAAGAAAGGACTAGTCTTGGGCACACAACCTTTCAGCGTCTTATTGTGTCGTCTTATTGTGTCCCCCTGGCAGAAGTGACGATGACCGCCCCCACCCATTGAAGAACAGAGCGGGAATCTCGAAATGAGATCTTGACACCAGCTAGCCAAGAGTGAGCAGGGTAGCGCACCAATGAAGTCTTCTAGGAGCCCACTACTGACTGCCACAAGATGAAGGCAAGACATGGAAACACTATTTATTGCACCATACAACATCCTCCACTTTCAAAATGTACTAATTCTCATTAAAATAGTTAAAATCCCAAAACACAGACCCCTGCCAATACTTCTACTGCCGAAATATGGGAGTACTCCCCAATAGAGATCTCCCTGAACGCCACAGGGCACGTGGGGAAGTGCTGAGCTCTCATAAATACAGTGCACGCCTAGACCCAGCCCCTCTGGCATGAGCAGACCGAAACATAAAGGCTCAAGAGCCGCCCGACAACCTGAGCTCTGCCACCAACTTGGTACTCCTCACTGGGCAACATATCAAAAATTAGCAAAGCCAAATGTTCTGGCTTTTTCTTCATTTGCCAGCTATTACTCAATTGGGCAAGTGAAAAGCTGGGTTGGGGAGAAGAAAGAATTAGCCTGCAGCTGCAGAGCGGTCACCCTTTATGGCACCCCCTTCCGCCCATTTTCCTTCTGGGAACCTAAGCTCCGCAGCATTCTGTGCTGTGTGGATCCTTTGGCAATGCACGGATTTGCATGCAGATGGATCCACACCGCGTGGAATGTCTGAAAGGCTGTACTGAGTGCACTTGTTCTCCTCAGCCTGCTTCTATGTACATGGCACCGTTGACAAGAAGTGTCTGTGCCACCAAGCACCGCAACTAAAAAGTGATGTTACGTCAATGCAGATGCGAGGAAACAGCCACAGAACGACAGCAAAAGTAGGAAACCCTGCTTCATCATAAAGGGTGATCACTTGAAGCACTTGTGCGTAGGCGCGTTATTAATGCCATATCATATCATGATTACCCCCCAAAACAAAATACTTTTGCATATCTCATGACTGCATTAAGACATGCATCCACCCATATGAAGACATGCCTTCCTTCCTGCTGAATATCTTGGGTGGGTCTACACATCAATACATGACCCTATCATCTCCTCTCTCCCTTTCCCTGAGCCCGCCCCCTCCCCCCACTCCCCCACAGTGAAATCAAGCTTATGAACTCAAGTGGCCATATCATTAGTCTGTAGTCTTCCACACCATGATTTCCATGGCATTATGTGAGAATAACCCATTGCGTATTAAGGGCCATTTTTTCCTACCCAGCAAAGCAACCTCGGCAAAACTTTGCGCCGGCATTCCCTTGCAAGTGAGGCCAAGTCATTACAGCAAAAATGCAAAATGATCAGGTCTGGGTGAGGAAGCCTGTAGGGTGCAGGGCACAGATATCCACAGTGTGCAGTTGTGATGCCCATAACCTGCGAAGGCAATGTGGCTACAGATCTTCCGTGGCTGCCAACAGTCTGTTCAGCAACGCTCCACCCGCGAGACCAGGAAATGGTCTGTAGGCCACACATTGGGTGATCCAAAGCTTGACCTCCTTAAACTCTCTGATACCCCACCACGGGCAGCTCTTGTATGCAATCTTAATAAATAAATACGGTCATGGCACCTTATTATAGTCTTCTATCCTGAGAAAACTATACCATCACACTATCTACAGCCAATCAAAAGATGTGCACATAATAAATCTGAAACTGCTCTTAAAACAATTGCAGCAATGGGGCTGTGTTGCAAACGCAGTGACATCTCACCGATGCACTCTGCGCAAGCAATAGAAGTTCTGAATAGCTTCTTCCGATCACTCTGCACAGCCTCTAAGTGGTCTCTATTTAAGCTGGAGAATACACATTTTCAAAAAAGTATAGATTCAGTGGTAGATACTAACGCAATACTCCCAGTTTGGAGTCTCAGGGGCTCATGGCAACACCCAGTGGTAAAGCAAGTAATCCAGTTACAGATTCTCACGGCCTTTTGATGATTCGGTAACGATTACACCATATCTTCGTCTTCTGGACAACATCTAATTTACAGGCAGGGAAGAAATTGGGCCGGAACACAACAGAACTGTGCTCCGGCAAAAACTGTCTTGACCGAGCGCCGTTCTGTGTAGACATGAGTTACTAGCATAGACATGTTTGATCATTTCGGTTATCATTCTTATGTTCCTGAAAAACACTTTATTTTTATGCAAAGCAGCCAGAATTCTATATTGAGGGCATGCACACCATACAATACTTAGCTCCGCTCCAATCCTGCCCACACCACAGACAATCTGCTCTTCCCAAATTCCCCCCACCACACCTCCCGGCGCGAAGGGGAGTTTCCACAGTACATTTTGTCAATTTCCAGTATTGTCTAAATGGCTTTCTTCACCACAATGACCGGATCAAAATGTAGGCAATCTAGAGTGACAGCAAGATCTGATCAGGCATTAGAACGAGATAGCATGAACCTTAACAACAGGTACTGGGGTGCTCAGCCGGCAACTCAGTCAGTTCACCAATCTTGAATGGGATCCTAGTGGATGGAACTTCATGGTGTGGTGTGCCAGAAAAGAAAACCATTTCTTGTCCAGGAGTAGGCACAGACAACTTCAGATGGTGGCAAGATGTCCTTAATAAGAGAAACTGGATTCTGAGTGAGAATTCAGAATAGATTCAATACTCTATCTTATCTTGGGAATGACCATGCCCCCATTTCAAGATTTCAAGGTTCTGCCATTACGGCACTGCAAAAATGGTTACTCACAGTGCCCTGCTGAAAAACATACACGGCAGATTTCAGCAGTTCCTAGTTCAAGGGTTGCTCTTTATGGCGGAAAGCTGAGAATTTCACAAGCAAACCAGAGAATTACACATGCCTCTTGACAGGTCATATTAAATTATACAAATGGATTTTCGAGATAAATACACACATTACGCATGTGATCTAACCTTCATTTCTGATCAGCAAATTTGTTTTCAAAGGATAAGTGTCCCCCTGTTGTCTCTGCAGGTGGATTTTCCTATAATGCCATGCACATCAACCACTACCTGCCTGTGGCGTGTTACAAACACTTTCTCCCACTGCCTATTCTATTCACTGCAGTAGCTGGTTTGGGGCACCCAACCCAGCCCAGCAGCAGTTTGAATTCCCTGCCGGTAGGGTCCCACAGTGGCTCTATGTGATCACTGTGCAAGCCAAAAAAATAGCAAACACCGAAATATCTATGTTTATTTTCTTTTCGGGTCTTTCAGCACAATTATTTGCGGCGGAGACCCCGCAGTATCCACCCACACTCCCTTCAAATGATTTATTACCCAAACCCATCCCCACATATAATTGCACTTAAATCCGCAGTCAAATATTTGGCATTTTGGGATTCAGTATTTTGGCCCGCGAAATTATGGGGTGATGCCCCCCCATTTCCCCACAGTGACCTGTCTTGATCATTAGTGTGGTAAAAGTGCACCTGCGCATATTCACACTAACTTGAAAACCACAAGTTCTTCTTGTTTCTTAAATCAGGAAACGGGTGCTAAAGTTAATGCCTTGATTACGTGTGAATGATCCTTTCTTGAGGTAATTGCCACTTATGATGCAATGTTCTAATTATAACTTACCATCAACCCTTTCAGCGCATGAGAGACAGTATTCCCTGGAATGCAGTTTCCAAGATTGGGCCAAGGACAACACATTACACGATGTACAGGCACAAATGCCATCAACACAAGTGGATTTCCAACACCTGATCTCAATAACTCCCAAATCAATGGCCATGACACATGTGGCAACCCAATTCTGAAAGCATGCCCCAGGCCCTCAGTGCCAGGTTCACTCATCTCGTGTCTCATACCTTATTCATTTGGAGCCTGGACAGGAATGTGTCATCCTTTTGCATCAACAAAGGGCCTCGGTCCTCCTGCGGTATCACTTTAAAGTTTACGGGCAGGATAATAACTGAGCAACAGGTTGTTTGGGTGTGGCCCCACATGTGCCAAGTGGTGAACTGCGCCCCTGCCAGGCTATCCAGACCTTGGACTTCAAGGGACTAGACAAAATAAGCAGAGGCAGGCAAAGGTCAAAAGGGCAAAATGGAGGTTAAATACACTGAAAGATTTGTACACTTAAGCTTTGTCGATACTGTTCACCCAGGTAACCAGCAACCAGATGCCTGTGGGCTTGAGTGCGCTTTACAAATAGTAAATAAATAAATAAACAAGAAAGACAATGAAAGATAGGTATGCAGTTTGTAATCGTTTTCATGTCTAGAGAGTCCGTGTAGAATGATCAAACCATAGCAGTGGTCAGAAAAGAGCAAATGCTTAATGCATCTGAGAGGAAGCATGTACCACCCATGTGGGCAGTTTCCAGTTCTTTTTTTTTTGTATTTTTATTTTTTTTAAACCAATTTATTAAATATTAACAGAAGAAATCAGTATAACAAAGAGATACAATAGACAATTATCCATACAATAATAATGACAAATATATTGAGGAAAAAAAATGCATTAAAAAAAAGAATTATATATTTAAAATAATAATAAAAATAATAATAATAAATAAATAAATAAAAGGGGGCAGAAAAGGCAAGATCTGAAGTTAGTCAGTGGGTGGCTGCCTTATTGGCTCGACACGTGTCCAGGTGTACCAGTGATGCATGGAGGGTTGTTTGTCTATTAGGTGTTAGCGCAACCCCTGAGTGGTCTGCGTGAAAAGCAAATGATGTGGCCACACAGAGGAAGAGGATTCTGGTGGGAAGTTGTCCCTCATTGTGCCGTACTTGCATGGTCCCACAATGAAAGACGGACTGAGTGAGAAGAAAGAGTGTGATCTTGCCTGAGAGTGCTGTCACTTCACAGCTCAAGGTTTTCGTAGAGGAGTTGCGCAAGTTACGTGATTGTTTCCATATAAGGGTATGGAACACCTGTTAATTGTATAGTGTTTTATGCCACAGTCACGTCGTCTCACAACTCTCAGGGCAAGGAGTGTGGAGGGAGACATTGAGGCTGCAAGCCAACAATGTAAGCACCAGTGCATGCAAAGGTCTGCACCTGAGGGCACCTCAGCCCTAAATGGCCAGTTCTATTCGATAGTAGGGATCGTAAAGACAGTTTAAAAACCCCTGGGGCGTTGTGGAGGCTGGGCCCATTCTAGGCATTTGCTGGACTCTTCTGGGAATAATCTGCATATTTACCCCTCAGCCCCCATTTTAACCACTTCCCTGAACTGCAGTTTGCTTTGGGTGGTGAACAGGTGGCGATAGGGTATACCCAGAACATAGCTCAGTTTACTGAATAATCCACTCTCGGAACAGCACTGAACTGGACCAACAAAGTGGGCAGAGGGTAAGAGTGGAAATGGAAAGGATACGTACAGGAAGGAGAAGGTGGCTCAACACCTGCCTGGCCAACCTGCTTGCCCACTTTCCGAAAGGGGCTGATCCATGGGAGTGGTTTTGGTATATTCCACTGATTAACTGGGAAGCAAATTCTCTGTGTTTTTTTTGGATTTCCAAGTAGTCAAGACATGGGCAAGAAGCAGGACAGCTTTCAGTCCCAAAGTGGAGAAAATGAGAGTCAAGCACAAATAAATGTTTTGCTCCAAAATGGAGATCTAGGCAGTTGATACGCTGGGAAACCCTTTAAATTCACTGCCAGGATTACATTTAAACCTGTCGAAAGACAAATGAATTTGCTTCAAAAACGAACCCTTAGACTTAGCTCTTTGCCAACATTAAGAAACATGCATTTTAATTAATCCCAGAGGCTTCAAAGTACGTTTATTTGACCGTTAAAGGGGTTTTCCGAGGGGTGGGAGGAGCCAGCCAGATCCCGCAATGGCCACAGACCCCTGATCCTCTCCAGGGAATGGGGACTAGTGGAGTGGTAAGACAGGAGTGTGGGAGTGCCCTGACAGTTCCAAGACCTAGAGTCTGGGAAATTGAAGCCCTCTTACAGCTCAATCCAGCTTGCCGGGCGTAAAACATAGAGCTTTGCTCCCAAAGGGAAGACAGTAGGCGCTTTTGCTAGTTGAAGAGACCGCATGGGGGGCAGAGCAGGTTGAGTCTGGAGGGGACAACTGGGAACTGGACCTGCAACACCCGACCCTAGGAGATGACTGGGATGGTATGCGTTGCTGGTTAAGCTTAAAGAGCTAGCTGTGAATGACACCAACACTTTTCTGCTCCCCCCACTATGACGGGGAAGTGGGAGACGCGTGGGTTGAAGAACAGGAATTGGAGCCCACACAGAGAGGTTCCTATCTGGTGGTGCCGATGACAAAGATCCTCACCATTTTCGACATGATTTTGGGGTTTAGCCGTGACCACCATCTGTCTGGTCCCATATTCAATCCATCTTGCCAGGATGCCCACTGTCCGCAACATTGCAGAAAGAAAGATGTCGGAGGCAAAGCAAGACTTCTTCACTCCTCAAACACACAATCCGAAAAAGATCAGGTGAGGGATACTCATGGAAGTCAACAAGAGATAAGTATATGACGATCCGAGAAAAGGGCTTTGATGCATTCTCTGAATTCACTATGTGCCAACCGAGTTGGCTGACAGAACTGGAGAGTATCAACATGAATCTGTCTGCTGTGCCGGTGGAGCTTGGCACTTTTAAGAGCTGTGCTAGTAATGATAATACTAAATAATGGCATTATCAATTTCAACACTTGGGTCAAACCATTATAGTATGTGCGCTGGGGTGCACAGCTTCAGATTCTGGAGTTCCCTCAGGGCATTACATTCAGAAGAGCTCTCTGAAGGAATTGAAGTAATATTGTTTAACCTATGCGGTTTTACTGGGAGAGCGGTTCGTCCACTTGTAAATAGAGCATATAGGCTAGCTACCACGAGCCCTGACCACAAAGAGGGGAGGCAGTATGGTGATGGTGGCACTGAGGTCTCCAGGCCTCTGTGGGAGGGTGCTCCAGATAGGTATTATGCAAAAAGAGGTTCACATGGAGGACCATCACCTTTTACTTTTCCTTGGCCTAAGCCCTGAAACGGGCAGGAAAAGGATCTTGCTGGGAATGAAGGGGTTACTGAATTCCTCTGGGATGAAAGCCTCTTTGGGCTTTCCTCTATGTTTCAAAGTGGAATATGAGGGAAAGCAATGCACCTTTTCTCAGTGGGAAGCAGTGAGGAATTGTATGAAAGGTTTATCTAAGGGTAAATGGTGAGAACTGTTTAAATGTGGTAGGGATGTGATTCTGTGTGGCGGGGGGGGGGGAGGGGTGACTGGGTGAGGGTTACTAAACCTGGACTGAACTTCTCACGCTTTACTCCACTAGGGCGAGGGGGACTACCACCTTTATTTTTCTCAGATTCCAGAAATCCTTTTGTGACAACATGATTACTGCTCTGCGGCAGTACAGGGACAGATAGTGGCTAAACTGCCTACCCAGCTCCACAATACTACTAAACCAGCAGTGATGCCAATCATAAAGGTGAAACAGGCACCGCCCAAAAAGTATACCTCATTCGTTCTTTTGGTAGCACGGGATGAGGGCAGGTTATATCTTCTGGAGGGGTGCAAACAGATAACAGTTTTAGAAAAACCATGGACAATGAAGGTTCTATAAACATATAGAAACGTTATTAAAACAATCAAGGCAACAAACTAACCAAAACATTAAAAATCAAATGCTGTTAAAGAAACACAGATAATCCAGAACTTGGTGTGAATGGGCATTCTGGGTTCATCAGCTGGGTATACAGGCAAGAGACTTGGCAACAACGTCAAAAGTTGAAGGATATGTCTTTGTAAAAAAAGATACTGTGGTCCCAAAAATTGGGCCAAGGGACAAGGGCCTCTTGACAGTATTTTGGGTTTCTAGTCGTTGGGGCATCAACAGCATTGAGCCAGGCTTCTATGAGCTTCACTAGTCAGTGATTAGGCTTCAGGATAGGGAGCTGCCTGACTGGGTCCAGCACAGTCCAAGTAGCAATGTCATGTGGCATGAAGAAGCTTAGTACAGGCAGACAATGCCATGGTTGGCGTAGCTCACAAGTGGTCCAATCAGGGCCCAGAACTTTTCCCTGACGTCTGGTTTGCTGGGGGCGCAATCCAGAGTCTTCAGGGACAAGGCGAACCCTTAGTTTTGGACTTCCACTCCAGGAAGGGGTCTGTCTTCTAAAGGGGGTTGTTCACCTTCAGTGAGCAGGATCCCAGTTCCAGGTTACAACCGGCAGAGAGGTCTTGGTCTACAGCAGTTCACCCCTACTGTTCCTTGGGGATGGTTAGGGGACCTATGGATAGGCTGTATCCCCAACATAGGTCCACTGAAACCTTCTTCATTTCTAGAGAGTCCAAAGATGAATCAAAGAAGGAGTGGCTTCCTTCTCTTTATGAAGGCAAAATATCACAAGAGATTGGCCCAAAGCTAACCTGCATAAAAGGGTCCAATCCAGGCTGTTGTAATAAGTTTCCCTTTCCTTATGGCAGACCACCCAGGGTACCTTTCCTGCAAGAAATGAAGGATTGGGATGGAGGGGAAGAAAGGAAAGGGCACATAGCCCTAACATCAACCAAAATAGTACAATCCATCTCTCAGACCACCTCTCTCCTAGCTACTCTGAATCTGTATATGTCCCATGTCTGCTGACTTCAAAGGGACTCCAGTGGTTAGTACCTTGGGGTGATGGTGTCTTCGTTCTATCAGAGCTGCCATTGAATCACTGATAGAACGAAGCCACCGCCTGATGAGTTCCCTGTGTTTGGAGGAAGGTGTTGGCCTGCTATGGGGGATCAAAGAGGCAGCATGCTGGCCATTGTTCGACATGGCAGGTATGGAGACAGTAAGACCAGACACCAGTACAAATACGTCCTGCTCAAACCAGGGCGCACACCAGGGCACTAGTGTGAGATCAAATTGCTGTTGGTGTATAATTGTGTTCTCTTAGAAGTCACCATGCCACATTTAGGCATGGCTTATATTTAAAGATTAATGTGCCACCAGAAATACAGTTATTACGTTTGGAAGCAGAGGTGCAGAAGATTAAAAAGCCATATCTGCCTGCAGCAATCATCGTGTGTTCCAGCAGCTGCCAGGAGTACACATAGGACCTTGGAACCTGCCCTGCAAAACTACAGGGCTAGTTCTGAGGGCTCCAGGAGGCTGTCTCAGTAAAGGCTCATTATGTGCACAAGGGTGCGCATAAATGTTCTATGCCAAATGTATAGGTCACCCATGTGGCATGCATATCAATGCACCATGCAGCCGGTGGATATCAATGCACCATGCAGCCGGTGTATATCAATGCGCCATGCAAGCAGTGGATATCAATGCACCATACAGCCGGTGCATATCAATGCACCATGCAGCCTGTGGATATCAATACACCATGCAGCCCGTGGATATCAATGCACCATGCAGCCTGTGGATATCAATGCACCATGCAGTCTGAGCATATCCATGCCCCATGCAGCCGGTGGATATAAATGCACCATGAAGCCTGTGGATATCAATGCACCATGCAGCCTGAGCATATCAATGCACCATGCAGCCTGTGGATATAACCCACATGTTGAGCGCAGCCAGAATCAACCTAGCACAAATGTGGAAAAATAAGCAGGAGCCGTTTGTGACTATGTGGTGGGTTAAGCTATGGGGTGTCATGGCTATGGAGAAGGTGACAGCACTGGCATATGGCTCATATCCCAAATATTTGAATACATGGATGCCTCTTCATGAGTTCACTAAAGACAGAGAGCAAATGTATTTTAAGCCCAGAATCTTGCGCAAAGTCTCCATCCTATGACCGAGAGAGCCAGACATGGACATCACTAGGTTATAATGCACCGAATTACATGCAAACATTTTTCTGGTGTTATCTCAATCGAACATTATTATGAATACTGAAAGGGGGAGGAGGGGGAAAAATAAATTGTTTAACTGTTATACTCAAGAACCTACTCAAGAAGATATTGATAACTGCGTGTAAGTGGAATGCTTAGAATATTACAATTGTTTTCTTATGCATGTATGTAACTAGTGCTGTTGAGATGAAAACACTAAATAAAGTTTGTAAAAAAAAAAAAAGAAAGGGGATAGAGTATGATCAGCAGATCTCTCCCTTTCAGAAACAGAATTTCCCACATCATTTTATTTTAATACACATCTAAACTGTTCGGTCTATCCTGCCCTTAGCAGATGGCCATTCTGTCACAGCTTTTTAAAATGAGAATTTCCGCTGGTGTGGTTGAGACTCTTATCCTTCACCAGGTGGGCCACTAGAGCCACTTTTGAGTTTCTGCAGTAGTGTTTTATGTGAGATTATTTGAATGATTGGAAATCTGAAATCATGACTTGCTTTTGAATCAACAGTAGATTTTATTGAAAAAGGTGGGGTTGAAATGATGTGTTTTGATGTCCATCTGCAGTGTCTGCAGTGTTGACACTCTTATATCATGAATGAAGTTCTATATTGAGAGAATTTTTAGGGAGAGCCTGAGCTAGCAGGCAAGCTTTTGTATACTAGGTGAACTTAGCAGAGCGGTATCTCACCCGCAACATCACGTTCTAACTGTTTAACACGTCGTTTTATTTGGAACGCCCCATAAAATGCTAGTATACATTGCTTGCACAATAAGAAATAATGACATTAAAAATTGAGCAAGGACACTTATGGCAATTTGGAGATCACTCCCTCCAACATTTCCAATCTGGCCTCCTAACATTCTGATATGCCCCTTACACGTGCTAACATTTTATAGTCAGAACTGTTGAGGACATGAGAAGCCAAGCCTGGTGTAAAGAATTGGCCCTTCCCATGGATGACCAGGTGTCGCAGGTAAACAAACAAAGGACGCTTCTTTATAAATTACAGGTGTAGCATAGGCCAGCCCCAAAGCTCACAGGACAGAAGACTCACGTAAGGTAAGGGACATCCACCGACACACCCTCTTTCCTGCTAACCTCTCTCCAACGGTCGTCCAAGGAACATTCAGTAGGCCGCACTCACACCACATTACACTCTCAGAACACTCATGACTAAGGCTGGGCAAAATTATAAAATTCTGAACTGCCAGCCACGGAAATTGAAATCTGTAAGATTTAAATCTGTTTCACCACAATCTGCCGTTCCACCATCCCTGCGTATCGAATAGAGTGCTATGAAGTTTCTCGTGCCATGTTGTGAACCGAAACAAGCCACGCAAACATTCTCATGCTGCTGCGCGAACCTAGCATGGATCAAAAAGAACAGCACAAAGTTTTGCATGACGCTGCGCGAACCTAGAACGAATCAAAAAGAGCGGCACAAAGTTTCACGTGCTGCTGCACAAACTTAGCACAAATCAAAAAGAGTGGCACAAAGTTTCTTGTGCCACTGCGCGAGCCTACTACGAATCAAACAAAAAGCTGCACAAAGTTTTTCATACAGCTGCATGAACCTAGTGTGAATCTAAAGTAAGCCTGCGTGAAGCTTCTTGTGTCGCTCTCTCGAAACTACCACGGATCGTGGAAAACTAGGCAAAGTTTCTTGTGTCGATGTATAAAACTATTAAGTATAAAAAAAGATCTGCACAAAGATTCTCTTGTCGCGAAACTAGCACGGATTGAAAAACCACACAAGGTTTCTCGTGGAACTGCGCAAAACTAGAATGGTTCAGCAAAACCCACACACAGTTTGTTTCACTGCACGAAACTAACACTGATAAAAAAAAGACCTGTGCAAAGTTTCTCATCACGCTACACAAAACTAACATGGGAGCGAAACACAATGCTCTGTGCAAAACCGCACAAAACCAGGCGAGATTTCAATGGCACAAGAACCATAAAGCTGATTTTGCAGAACAGGTGGAAGTGGATTCCAGTGCGGATTATGCACTTTTCGCTTTGCGGACAACATTCGCTCAACCCCTTCCATGACATCACATTCATGCAAAGCAGACAAGGCAGGAAGCTAGTACATTACAACAACAGGCTATCCTTATAACCTGCAGCAAAAGCAAATGGATGCTAACTACTTCCATCTTGCTTAGCTTTTCACGAATTCCCAGCAGATCCTGAGTTTGTAACAAGGGCACATATGTGTGTTGGAATAAAAAAAAAAGATGCATTGATTAAAAACGTGGTTATAAGCCTTCTACGTTCTTGGGAATAATTGTTTCATTATCTTGGCTGCTGCAATCTCCTTATGGCCCAGTAAGAAGACATGGGGCCTTATTACGAGTTTGGTGGTAAATCGGTAATAAATCCACTAAATTATAGTCAAACTCACTTACTGATACCGCCACTTGCTCCCGTGGATTCACTGCAAGATTACCAGTTGTGATAGGGCGTTGTAATGTCCCATTTTTTGAGTCCATAGGACTCCATGGGGATTTCAGCAGAATTACCGCCGGTGGTAACCTCACCGATTAGTGGTGTTACAGTGGCAGATTCACTTCCAGCTTGTTGCTGGAGGTAAATCCTCCACTTCACTTCCAAACTCGTAGTACAGCAGTGAAGTAAAACGTATGGAATTACCACCATTTTTACCCACACTGCTGTGCTTTTAATAAGGCCTGTGGTTCTTCGAAATTCGTACGACCCTTGTGACGATGTGGAAGCCTCGCTGAAACCATGGCATAGAATTGCTGCCTATATTTCAGTACTTTTGTTTCATCCAACTTCCACAGGCGCTGAACTTGTTCATCTAGTTCAAGTTACCAGGCCTTAATACGCTGTCACCCAGGCTTTCTGAATGCCCTCGCCCACCTTTACTTCTGGAGCTCTTTGTCTGTTGCCACGATGTTGCCACACGGCTCATACGTACGTATCAGAGAGACAGCAAACATTGCAGACATGTTGCAACCGACAAGTTGCTAGGGTCCGGATGGACGTTCCCCTGCTAACGTCATGACAAGCCATCTTTTTTAGTTTTGGCTATGAGGTGGCACCGAATAAGCCCAAACTGTTCTCATGGGAAGTGAAGCTATGATAGAGGTGAGATGTGAGGATGGACACACATCTTATGGGTGTTGTTTGATTATTATTTATTTATTGTTACATTTATAAAGCACTTAACCCTCAGGCATCTTGGTGCTGGTTTCGGGACAAAAGTATGGTCAGAATGAGTACGGGTTGGTGATATTATGGTCACGAAAGGGGCGTGACTGATTCCATTGGCCTTCCTTCCATTTCAGGTGCAGTCTAGGCTATAGGGGCATCTAGACTAGCAATAGCCAAAAGAGCTGATGCTTATCAATATAACCCTCAGATGTGGCACCTGAAGACAGACAGAGTACTGGCCCACTCTTCCAGGTGGGGTAAGAAGAAGAAGAGAAGGGTGGCACTAGGCGTCCAATCTATTTATGTGTTAAGCTTTCCTGCATGTCATCAAACACGTGCGTGCAGAGCAAATAAAACTCTGCACCAATGTTAGCTCTGCATTTCTGACTGTATAACTGTGCTGGTGAAATGCTGAAATGTCACCCCACACTGATTTTCCAGTGCCCGGGGTTGAGCGCTCACCCCGTTGCAAACCGACGTTATTAGGGGGTGCATCACCGCAATGCACGTTTGAAAGAAGAAATACAAAACATGTATGACATTGGAGGTTTGTACACAGCCCCCCCGACCCCCATGCATGTATGCTTCATTCAGTCCACAAGCAGACTCTGACCTGAGCTTTCCCAGAAGGCAGTGCTGCACTGTAGTATCCTCGAGACTAAATATTGAGAATATGTATGTGTGTTGAGCATGCATTTCCATGAGGACAAGGCTTCGTCGGTACACAGGTCACTCATTCACCCACCTCCTATTCCAGTCCCCTATATATACCTTCCTGGTTTAACTAGATTTTTCAGCTTTAGCCATCTTTCCTACTGTCCTACATGTACCAGTCTTCGGTTCTTTACGATCGCAGGGTACCCACACAACGTTCTACTCATTCCTACATTAAGACCCAATCGCTGTCTAGCCCCTTGCTCAATTTTGGGCAAAGTACATTGGAGCTTATGTTTGTTAAATGTATAATTCGCATGAAGAGGGCAGGTTACATTTGCTCTAAGGTGCACAACAGTCCGGTCCATGAAATTTTCATTTACACCGCGAAGTGCAAAAGATAGGTGTGAAAAGCTGGTCAAGTCACCTTTACATCCTTTTTCACTTAGTGCAAACTGAGTAAATGCCACCTGCCATTAGAATGGATTCAATGGGAATTCATTGGTTTGACACCAGCATGAACATACTATGCTGGCATAAAACCAATTTGTTTTTGAAGACGTAGGGTATAAGAGAGACAAACCCCTAACCCCTGTTTCGTTCTGCCTCCCGGCTTCAAAAATCACGAACGTGCACAGCGCTTGAACTAAATGTGTTAAGACAGGCGTAATACCTTTAAGTCTGCCTTTAGCAGCCTCATTTTATGCTCTGTGCACTTGGAACATGAGCTCCAGTATGTTTGTTTTGTGTGCTGTTCATGTTTTCCCGGTGGTAGCCGTGTTCTGGGTGACAGGGGGTGGGGGGCATAGGCGGGCGTGACATCTTTGAGGATCCACTGGAAAGCCTGCCTGACTCAGGGCTGTCCGAGTGTGTGGTGAGGCCCAGGGCACAACACTTGGTGAGGTCTCGTACTATTTGCACTGGGCCAGCGGTGGCACTTCAAACAGGAGACGTGCAAAATCTCCCCTTGAGTTTATGTATGGAGGAACCTGAATATGGTGTATTGTCATGACTACAAAGCAACCAATGCAATGTCATGTTTCTCCACCACAAAAAGGTTTATTCCAGACTAAGTTTTGTCTCCTGTGCATGAATATTTATGTGACGGTGTGTGGTGCGTGACGCCAGCATTAGGGCGCCACCTGCCCCGGTGTGTGCATTAAAGCAAACATCGTACACGGTGAAAGGTAGGTGATGTTCAGTGGGGGCTGTTGACATTTTAGAACTGGAGGGGCATAAATGTTTGTGCCGAATATGCATGAGCAATCAAACACAGTGACAGAGCCCAAAAAAAACAAGGGAGGTTCGGGGGGCTTGCTTCCCGAAGAACATTTTTGAAATAATGGGTTACCATTTTTAATTTTACAGCACTTTCTGTGAAAAATTGTGTCCATGGTAGCACATGGAAAAAAAAAAAGATGCAAATCACCAACAGTGCACACAAGCATTTTACAATTTTCCTAATGCCTTTGCCCACAAGATATGCCAGTATAAAAACATTTTCATGCTGTGTGTGTCCGTACATGTCCAGGCAGGCTGCACCAACATATGCCAGTTTTATAATATAAGGACTCCCAGCCAGTAAAAAATGCCATTCTACAAGTATATTTACACTGCTTATCCAACGTAGGCCATTTTACCACGTAATCACGCTTCTGTTTGCTTTTATACTTAATGCCCAGTTCAAGAATGCCAAGACACACTAATAATATATAGCCAGACTGGAGCCACCAATGTAAGGCTGTTAAGCCACGTAATAACACTCATCATGTTTGTTTTACCCCTAATGCCTAGTAAAATAAATCATGCTACATAAAGAAAATAAATGCAGTCTGGCACTACTAAAGAAGGCCAGTCTAGCCCAGTGGTCAAAGTGAGTAAGAACGGGCGGGAGCGCTGTTCCACTACTTTTATTTTCCACTGTTAACAGCTCCACTACTTTTGGCAACCATTTTCACATTTCCGGAACTGTTGTTTGTAAAGTTAAAGCACACTTCTCCATTTTACCAACGGATTTCAGTTACAGCCGATCTGATATCCTTTTAAATTCAATTGGCTCTCAACCAGCATGACTGCAGCCCTTGAAAAATGAGTTGCACGTTGCTCCCTTCCTTCCTACTCTGTCCGCTGTTGGAGTCATAGCTCCACTACTTTTTTGGTACACTTCCATCACTGGTCTAGCGACGTAATAACACGCATCATGTTTGCTTTACCCTTGATGCCTAGTAAAAAATGCAATGCCACATTAACATAGTATATGCAGACTGGCACTACTACTGGTGGTGCAGGTGGGGATGGGTGCCGACTTGCATACAACCTCTTTCACCCATGCATTCACAGATCATTCTTAAAATTCCTTGCATGCATACATAAAAACACACACATCAACAAACACACACACATACACATGTAATAAAGATAGACTTACCATACTTGCTCGCACCCACAACACATGCCACAGAGGATGGGATGGCTCTCCTCTCTGCAATGTGAACAAACTGACTGACAGGACATTACTTCTGTCCTGTCAGTTAGCATATCTACGCTGTGCGCAATAATTAGAGGCAGTCTTCTGAGCCCCACCTGCATCTCATTGTCACGTGCAATGTTTGTTGCAGAGCCCTGAGCGCTCCGCATTCAAAAAGAATGCATAGCAGGTGACGCGCCCATTCTCAGTGGCAGGCAGCACAGCCCCCTTGCAAATTAAGCTCACGTGTGCAATGTTCTGCCTGGCACTCAGGTGAGGGGTTGGCACCTCTGCCCATAACTGCATGGCAGCAGCAATCAGGCACCTGACTCCACCCACAGCCCCCCACGAGGCCCCACCTAAGCGTGAGGCCTGGGGCAGTTTGCCCCCCTTTGCCGCCTCGTGATGACCCTGGCCCGACTGCAGCCATTAATCCTTCACTCTACTATGCAGCGTAGTAACCATGGTATCGGGCTACTACAGAGATCCTATGGTTCAGTGACCTGGAATAAAAAACAATGGCAGAGCTGTACCTGATGGAATATGACAGTTGGGAGGGACAGCTGAGTCCTCGGAGAAGACGGGGAGAGGAATCTGTGAAGAGCAGTTGCTACCTGGTAAGGTGTCACTGAATATGTGCCAGGACTTAGGGGTTTTCATTTGTAAAACGTTTGGTGATCCCTTCTCCAGGTGGGAAGGGAGCCCCCCAACATACAATGACTAACTCTCTACTGGAATATGTGGTTTTCGGTTTTCAGGCATGCCTTTCAAGAGGGAGAATACTTTGGATTTAACCCATGTTACCCCTTCGGCGCCGGGCAGACTGACGGGAGTAGTGGTATTTTAAAAAGAGAACAATTTGACTGTTTGCAGAGGCGTTGCTAGGGGAGGGGGGGGCTGAGCGGGCTATAGCCCCAGGTCTTTTGGTTGTAGCCCCGGATAAAAGCTCAGGGACTACAACCAAAAGAGTAGCAAGCCCCAAGTCCCGACAGTCCCGACATTAGCTTAGCCCCAGATCTTTTCCAGACCTAGCAACACCCTTAACTGTTTGAGTGGAAAGTGCTCAGAAACCCTTTATGCCCAGAATCAGTAAAGAGTAGGCCGTAATGTTCACAGGGGACCGTGGGACAATCAAAATCCCCAAAGCATCTTTCATATTTAGGGGCTGATTCTGGAATCTGTGCACCCAAAAACGGGGATTTGTGTGCCACTCTGGCCGCAAATCCCTGTTTAACAAATGGGGATTTGCGGGTAGAATGGCACACAAATCCCCGTTTTTCGTCGCATAAATTCCATGAATTACCCCCTTAATGTTCACAGGGGAAGGGTGCCTCAGCATTTTGAAGTCCATGAGTATTATTCATTTGGTTGGTCTCTTAAGACACAGCGTATCTGTAGGGCACATGGACTCTCCCGTTCTCCCAATGGTGAACTCAGATGCCACAAATATATGCTCAGCATTGGCTCATGCCATAGCTGGGATTCCCAAGCCGCCGCCATGTTTCTTTGGGATGTTCAGCAGTTTTCAGTTATTCTGAGGTTAAACATCAGTTAGACAATCATGCATTTCAGTGCTGCATGGATATAGGTTCAAGTTAGACAAAGAGGGTACCAGGTATAATCTTAGCGTGTAGCACCACATGGGCGTTTCCCAATTCTCTTTATAATGTTGTTGACACCTCAGAATTGTGTTTGGGATTTCAGACTGGTATTTATATGCCAACATGTGTATATGGCCTCTGGGAAACTACCCAAACACGCCAGTGAGTTACATAAAGTGAATGCTCCTAAAGACAATCTAGTTGACCAGTGAATTCTTGCTTTAAAATAATCCATTCAATTGCAAGTGTTAAGATTTGTTAAAGAAACGTAGAATGTATGTGTAGCACTTTAAGCCCCTGAAGAAGCTTCATACAGAGTGAAACACATGCAGGCCGGAGCACACATACCTTAAGGCCCTACTATTGTATGTGATTATTCACAGCAATACTGGCATGTGAATTTAGTCACGTCATGATTTGTATTAAAATAGAGTCAAAACCGATCTAAGTTTCAATGACAATATCTTTCACAGCCTCACCACCAAACCTGAGCTAACCCAAACGATGCAAGTGATCACCCTACTAAGACAATGCAAACATATTGCAGGAAATCAATTTTTGCCTGGTGACTCTAGTGTTTTTGGACCCCATGTTTATGCCAGTTGAGGGCAAAGCTGTCCCTACCTGAACCGTACCCTCCTATGACACATGTAATCCAATGCTCTTTTCATCTGCAGCTTGGTGCAACGTTGCAATGATCAACTGCCATGTGCAAGGTCTTATGTTCTGATGAAAAGAGGCACAATACTGATGAAAAGAGGCACAATCATCTTTTATCGCAATAAAAGATTCAGACCAATTTGTTGGTGCTAATTTATTGCGGAAAGTCAGCCGGCCGACACGTGTTTCAGCCCTCATAGGTCTTTATCAAGGCTGTGATTCATATAGTGTCACAGTACTGTGTGCATAGATTCAACACCAAGGTAAGTGGTTCCCAGAGTGTGGTGATCTACTTTACCCCACAATCTTTTATCGCAGCCTCATTGCATGGGATTGCACCAGACACCACCAAACACCCAAGATAACTGGCAAGGGTAAGGAGGAAGGAGAATATTTGCATTGCATAATCCTCTCACTAATGGGAGCCCACTGGCATTCTATGTTCTCTCTCACGTGGAAAACCCTGCTACCGAGGAAGAAGAGGAGAGCTCCTTCCTATGGATGCTCTTTTTAGCCTTTTGCATTGTTCATGAGTTTACTCCTGGGGCATTGGTGGCTTGAAACCAACTCCAGATAGAGCTACGGCATGCTCACCCTGCTGGAAAATGGTGTGTACACTGTGCCAAGGAATCGGCTAGAAAGGGAGATTATAAAGCACACCATCACATTTTCAAATTCCAGCATAAGTGCCATGTCTGTCACCCTCATTGATTTAGTATTTCTGGGATCCTCTTCCAAATGTCATGAGCTACTGTGTCATTTAGTACAGAACTGGTGGTGGAGCCTAGGTGAAAGGGGCACTGGGGGTGGCTGCAACTGCGTGTGAACCTCCTACACGTCGTGGTGCTCCGACTAGCCACCTGCTTGGCAGCCTGCTTTGGACACCAGTGCTGTTTCCTTACACAAAATGACACACTAAAGCTTTCCTCCAAGCTCCATGCAGGTGCAATAGGTATGAGCTCTGTGGTGCCGTCTGCTCCTGGACAGAGGTCACCTGGCAGCTAATCTCATAAAGTCTGTCATCCCCTTCCAGACCAGTGCCTTAAGGTCAATGCTTTGGAACCTCAGACGGATGGGAGATTGCATGTAAGATGACCACATGGAAAATTACATTTCTTTTTTTATAAGTGTTTTTATATGTCTGTGTTTCAAATGTTATGCAATGTATGCATACCAGAGCATTTGAGTGTGTGTGTGTGCGCATGGTTCTTTGCATGCGTGCATGCTTGTGTATGATTTAGTGACTGAGCGAGTATTTGTGTGTGTGTGTGTTTGTGTGTGCGTGTGGCACATGCATTTGTGTTTGTTTGGTGGGAAAGGTGAGTTATGCCTGCACCGGCAGCATGAATGTTTATTTTTAAATGGCAGTGATGACATACATTGTGGGCACCAACATGAAAGTGTTTTACAGTGGAAATACTGGCATACATGTGGCACAATCCACATAAAAACAAGAATTTTACAGTGCCATGCTAACATGTACTGTGGGCAGAAGCATCATGAAGATGGTGCTTTACAGTGGCAGTGTTGCTCTATATTGTGGGTACTATCACAAAAGCTTTTTACAGTGGCAATACTAGCATGCATTTGGGCACAGATAGAATGAAAAGGATTTGCACAGGGCAATGCAGACATATTTTGTGGGCCCAGGCAAATTAACATATTATTTCCAGTGGCAGTGCTGTGTACCATGAACGTGTTTTGCAGTTTCAATACTGGCATATATTATGGGCGCGGGCATCATTAAATTGTTGTACAATGCTCCTGTGTACTGTTGTACTATTGGTAGCCTGGCATAACACACATCTATTGGATTTGTATCCATGTGGTACCCTGCAGCATTGATTGTAAATGGTATGGCTTTTTTAAATTGTGCTGCAAAATGCATCATATTGACTCACTATGTAAAAACATTTCTTGTTGGGAATACTCCCCAATCCTGGATTTAAATTAAACAATGTCTCACTGTGCTGGCTTGCAATTAATGTATTAACTGGCAAAATATTTGACTGGTACAATTCCCATACACAATGTTGTAAAACACACAGCCAACACGTGTTTAGACCGTCTGGGTTTTTATCTAGGCTGTATAGATATATTCACAAATGAACCATACATGAACAGTAGCTAACCAAACATATCTCATTATTTTGTATGTTGAAAGTACACATGAAGAAGTTGTAAATACAAAAATAATTATACCATTAAAGGCGAGGGTAAACTAGAATAAGCAGAAAATTACCAACCCAAAAGAACAAAACAAGCCAATGTTCTCCAAACCATAAATGAACAATTGTTTGAACATATAACCAGAAACAAACAAAAAGGGACACCAATAAAAAGATACATTAGTATATCTGTCTACACACAGGGATAGAGTACATAAGCAATTGCAGGTGGGAAAAAGCATGAATTAATTGTGAGTTTAATTTCAATCTGTGATTTTCCGAGTCTAGTAGGCCACCAGGACTCGCCAACCTTCTGGCACCTGCAGCAGGCTTGTCTTTCTGTGTTTGTATTATTGTTCCCTTTTAATTGATGGATGGTGGATAGCGCAGGTGATTCATAAGTGTCAACTAGTTGTTACACCCCCCCTCCCAATCCTCCCTACATTTGTTCAAGCTCTCTTGCTACACTTTCTTTGCTGGGAATAATTCAAGGTACATTTTAAGGCTCAAAATGCCTCCTCCCCAATTCTCCAGTTCGGCAAAACACTAAAACATGGCCTCTTCAACAAAGCCTGCCAGACGAATAAAAAGCCTGCCCTCCTTCCGCCAACCGTACTGTGGTACTGTGTAAAATGCCAAGCCCAATGCTGGCACACTCCCGTTTCAAAGCGCTCCCCTGCTCTCGGGCAAGGTTTGCGCCACAAGCCATCCAACGAACACACCTCCAATGAGAAAACACCAGCTGCAACTAAGCTCGGGATGTCTGTAATGGATGCCCCTTTAAGGACGCGCCACACACACACACCTGTCACACAATACTGAACATTAAGTAATCATGCTTTTGCCATGTTCAAAAGGTTTATTCTCATAATAACCAATAAGAACATGACATAGCGTTAATCCATTAAATATGTACACAATCATGAACCAAGTCAGAACACATTAAGTAATGAATCACAAACTCATTCTTAATAACAAATACAAGAGAAAGAATAGAGGTGTATGAGGGGAGGAAAAAGAAAGAAAGCATTGAAGCCAGTGACTGAAAGTTACATGTGAAATAAACCTTGCAGCAGACACAACCATAAATAATGCTGGGCAAGAAAATGCTGTGCTGCATCTCAAGGAACAGTGGAAGGATCTGTTGCTCCTCAGAGACTCTTCGGATGTGGAGTGTAGGGGTGAAGTGCTTCCGAGGTCTGCAGCCTACCCTTGATCGCTGCGAATTTCTGCTCCTCCACTCCCCGCAGAGACGGAGCCTCCGGCACCACCAGGGAGCACATGAACACAGTAAAGACAATCTCTACTGCACTGTGCTCATTGACGCACAGAGAGCTTTGTCAGAAAAAGTTCTTCGGGTAGGTATTGCCGTTGGTCACCTGGAGACTGCCCCTGAACAGCCCTGTGTCTGGGAACCCTGACTGAGGAGAACCCTAAGGCTGAAGGCACAGCCCGTGGAGCACCTGCTGACTTCCACCCCCACTGCAGCCACTTCAGGACCCCTGAGAAGTGGTGGCTGCAAACTCTTGGAGAGCTCCTCTTGGTCCACAGGCACTTAATGGTGATTATCTGCCTGACTACGAGTGGACAGAAGGAAGATACCACATCTTGGCTGTGATGGACCAAAAAAACTGAAATAAATGTGTTTGCGATTTCCCTCATTGGAAACCGGGACTGCAAGAAGCTGTTAAACAGTTAATATAGGCCACAAACACAAGAAAACCCCTTCTGCTTTAGACCTGGTGGTAATTTTTTGAATCATTACTTTGCATGCCCCGCAGTGACGGCTGGTGATCCTTTTTAAAATTGGAGGGGTGCAAATGATTGCCATAAATATACAGAAGCGACTTAGCTTAGCGAGAGAGCTTGAATCAAACAAGATAGTTTACGGAAGGGGTTGGCGTGGTTCTCCCACCAAGAAATTTTGAAAGCAATGGTTTAAAATGGTGCATTTTCGGGCACACGTTTTTGAAAAATTGGGTGAAATGTCATAGTTTGCAATCGGTTTTGCAGGAAAAATCCAATAGAATGCAAGCCGCTACCAATTTAAAGGACCATTTTCCAATGCC
Source organism: Ambystoma mexicanum (assembly GCF_040938575.1). NCBI lineage: Eukaryota > Metazoa > Chordata > Amphibia > Caudata > Ambystomatidae > Ambystoma > Ambystoma mexicanum. Next base: position 1,142,087,732 of record NC_090935.1, on the reverse strand, counting down.
GATTCATGAGGCCTTTTTCCACAATATATGCCAATATAAAAACATTTTTATGCTGGCTGTGCCCATACATTTCCATGCTCACTGCATTGTACTGTTTGCGCCCTGATACCCGGCTGGCGCGCATCATACAAATGAATAAACAAACCAATATCTGACAGCATTCCCATATCAGAACATACTCATGTTTGCTTTGTGCATAATGCCAGTAATGGTACTGTAAGAAAATGTTTCCATGCTGCTTCTGCCAATATATGCCAGTATCCCTATGTAAGAACATGCTCCTGCTGGCTTTGCCAATACAAATGCCATGCCACAATAAGAAAACCCGTCTAGAGTGTCTAGACTGGCTGCACCAATATTGCCCGGTCTAGCCACATACAAACACACATCATACTGGCTTTACCCTTTATTGCCAGTAAAAAATACAATGCCACATCAAAACATAATTCCAGACTGGTTGCACCAAAGTAAATCAGTGATGTATAGACACATAATAACAATGATTGCTTGCTGTTCTCCTAATGCCCATTAAAACATATTCTGTTCCACAGCAAGAAAATATATCTAGACTGGCACCACGAACATAGGTCAGTATTTCCATGTAATAACAGTTATCATGTATGTCTTACCCTTAATGCTCATTAAAGCATTCCACCTCACAATAAGAAAATATTTCCAGGCTGGCCCACCAATGTAGGCCTGTCTTGCCTAGTAATAACACTTATCATGTTTACTTCACCTTTGATTTCCAGTAATTCCATGCCCTAGATGCCGCTGCACAAATAACCCTGTCCACAAACACAGTCAGCGGTCTGCTCCCTGGCACACATGCACACATTCATACACATTCATTCATCTCATTCACACAGGCACTGTCAAAGGGAAACCACGTTTGATTTTCCCCAACTGCTGTCTACTATGATGTATTAACCGCTGCTGACTTTCTTCTCTTTGTTGTCTGCTTCTGGATGTCTTCACAGTTTTGCTGCACTGTGATTTGGGTCCAGGTGCGAGATGCTGTCCACAACTAGTGATACCATCGCACTCTAGGGTGCTCCAGGATGTCTCCTCATAGTGACTCTACCCCGAAATGCACTATGTCCTGGATTTTGGCCCGGCTACCCCATATAAAATACTCCAAATGCTCATCGGAGCCTCACTGACGGCTTCAGATCGCTGTTTCCGCCTCATAATAAACATACCAACTAAGCCACCCGCCGTGAATTGGATGTTGTTTGTTGTAAAAACCAATAAAAAATTATTTTGAAAAAAACTAAGCCACCTGCCCACTGCAGTTGAACAGACTTTCACAATAAACATCAAAATATCAGAACTCTGCATCTCTTCCACTGAGTTGTATATCACAGTCCCAACAAATGTACCCTCACATTGCGGTCACACGAGGCACCTCTCTGGATACAGATACCTCAAGTGCTCATCAACACAAACTACATACACACATTTCTTCACAGAATACCCGATACTTCTGAACTGTATGCATCAGGAAAGCTGTCTTGCATTTTCCCCGTGTACAGACTAACCCAACCCAGCCCCCCAGTTTTTCATATCTCATAGTGCTTAGAGACCATGCAAATACCAGTGGAGTGTGGTATAAATCCCAATTACATAACATAACAAGGGAGAGTGAAGGCAGAGAGTGCTATGATCACCCAGCCGTGTTTAGCGCCCGTGTCGGGGAAGGTATATTGCCTTGCGCCCAGTTGTATCAGACTGCAGCCATCGGTGGTGAGTGGAATCTGGCAGCAATAACTTGCGCAGAAGGTCAGATCCTGTGAAATGTTACCAATCAGCAGCGGCGAGCTTGCGCAGTCTGCAAGAAATACAATCACCTTGCATCGACGCGGGATCCCTCACTGCCAGCCAGTCAGCACTTTCTGAGATGGCTTCATAAGGGGGGGGGGGGGCGTGGGTTGTCTTCAACGTCATCAATCAAAGGGAGCGCTCAGTTTGTTGCGTTTATTCATTTTCAGCCAAGTCGAGGAGAGACTGCACCAGCGACAGCAATATGGCAGATTGAACCCATCTTGGTGAGCAGTAGTGACCTTAGATTGAGGCTGGATTCCATGATCCAAACACGGGCAGATGAAGGTGCAGTTACTGAGTGGAAATGCTGGCATATAATTCAGTAAATACGGATCATTTCATCAAAACAAAGAAAGTATGAGACATTATGGTTACAAGTGCTACACTGTTACAGCTGAATTTCAAAACATGGAGTGTGGGTGCAATAGCAACACTGCTTTCTTTAATTTAAACCTAATTGTTAGCTGAATTAACATGAAACTGCAGCTGCAAAACTACGGCCATCTTAATGGTTTTTGGGGCCCAGGACACAGGCTTGTCCCCTTCCCGGATCCCAGAGGGAGCTCACAAACCTCTAGCCACTCCCCACCCACTCCCGCCATCAAGATCCTTGGAACGATGTTTTGCAGTAACTCTTGATTGCAAGCATCAAGGTGAGACCCTCATCTGACATTGGCCTCATCTTCATCTGCCAATGTCCTCTTTGGAGTGTCAGTTCAACATAAACCTCGCTAGCGAATAAGACCTAATTAGGTGGCTGTGCTTCCTTCGGCATGATTAATAAATGGAGACCAAACATGCATGTTGTCAACTGCTCCTCAGAGACCTTCTAATCCTCACTGTGTACCGCATTCTATATACTTTTCTATGTTCTTTTACCAACGGGAGTTTTTTCAATGCACTTTTTTACTCAAAACTCATATATATATATATATATTATATATATATATATATATATATATATATATATATATATATATTATATATTTGGGGGGCAAGGCACCCCACCCCTATCCTTTTTATCCCCTTACCCCCTATATTTTTTATTAGTTTTTTCGATGTAAATGTTTCATATAAAAATACACTGAAAACCTCCCATCGGCAAAACAACTCTATACTCTATATTCCATCATTGGGGTTGCTGCTTCTTAGGAACTTAAGACTTTATTTACAAGATGCATATCAAACTCCAGGACCGTCCATTAATTGATGCTTTAAAAAAAAAGAATAAAGACTGAAAACTGAATCACTCCCACTTCTTTTCGCAGATAAGGTCCAATAAGAGAGCATTATTCGTCCACCATCACACATTTTAGTTAAGTGATGAAGCTGGGATTGAGACCTCAGCCAAGTCTTCACTTTGGACACTTGACCACATATTTTCTCAGCTCTGCCTGGCAAAATAATCAATAAAGTAACATGATAAATATATAACTTCTAATAGAGATATGTTAATAGTGCACAATAAAAAGCTAATGAGAAGCGTACAACGAGAAAGCGACCATTCTCTAAATACACCTGACAATAAATTCACAACCTTTGGCGACAAAGCCAACAGTTTTGGTTTTGGTGAAGGCATGGGATAGGCATTTGCGAGTCACTGTCATAATGGTACTACCTGGCCATAAAATGGCAGCAGCTGGAAAATGGCGTGAGCATTTGGGCATATGTTGACAGTGCATGCCAAATGTCTATCTAATACCTGCACACAAACCACAACTGTTGGATTTGTCAGTGCTTGTTTTTAACAGGACTTTTTTTGGTATACAAGGAACAGCTGTGTGGGGGGGGGCACATACTGCTTATAAATCCAGTGACTTGGATAAGCCATTTTATTACACCTTTAGTGAATTTGCAGCTGCAATTAAGCCATTAACTCTAATAACCATGTTTAGAAATAACACTGGCAGGACCCATAAAGAAGAACAAACATCGATGCTACTGCTTGGTAGATCTAGCTCAAAGATATCCCAGGAAAATGTGTTTTGTATATGAAGCGGCGGGTATGGGGTAGAAATGACCTTAAGGATTATCATGGCCTTGGGAAGTGAGTGGGCAAGGAAATAGCAAGAGAAAACCCACAAGCTGTGTGTCCCTCCTCACTTCCCATCTCCCTCCTAACTATATCCCAACATAAACGGGTTTGCCTATAGAAGCTGCTTAAGATCACCAAATAGCCAAATTAAAAAGAGAGAGTGAGATTTAAAGGTCTTGAGAGAAGGCACAGATTTCAATAGCTATCTGTAGCTGTTGGGGGCTTTGGATGAAAAGGACAAGATGCTCTTATCAGTTCTCATTATCCAATAATAATTGCTAAATTAGGGAAATTATCTTCCAGTTTCAGATCTACCCATTCAGCTGTGTAAGGAGGATGGACATGTTAAAAAGGGTATTTGGGAGGCCATGGGTAGGGGGTGTGGTGTCTGTCCGGCTCAGGGACACAGGGCACACTTAAACACTTCGTACACCCCTCACCTCAAATCCCTAAGGATTTAAAAAATGCAAATGTGAATCCGCCTGGCGGTTAACTCCATCTGAGACCAATAAAGCAGCTTTCATCAACGCTTCTAAGACCTACAAAAATGAAATAAGGAGAGTTAAAAAAGAGAATTTCAACAACAGAATACTGCAGGCTAAATTTGGAACCAAAGAGCTATTCATTGTACTAAAGGAACTAGAAAACCCCATCCCAGCCGCGGACAATTGTGACAAAAATAAAATGTGGTGTTCTAACATCCAAAAAGCATTAAACGATAAAATAACCACACTTCAAACTAAAATTGAGAAAAAGAAACAAAATATTCCTCCCTCAACCATTCAAAGAGATAAACTACCTACTGCTGCCAAACCAAAACAAAAATACAACTTTACCAAAGTGATTATCCTAGAGATCAAAAAGATAATACTCTCGCTCAAACCATCCAACTGTCGAGGCGATATATGCCCAGCCCAATTGATAAAAGATGCGTCCAGAGACCTATCCCCTTTTATTTCTAAACTCATTAATGCTTCCTTTGCTTCAGGCACGATATCAGACAACCTTAAACAATCTTGGGTTCTACCCCTCCTTAAAAAGCAAACCTTGGACCCATCCATCCTGACTAACTACAGGCCAATCACAACGGTAGCATTTCTGTTAAAAATACTAGATAGAGTGGCTTACTTACAGATCCAAGAACACTTGGAACTGCATCAACTATTAGGCACCAGACAATCAGGTTTCAGACCTCAGCACGGTACAGAAACTGCGCTCATCGATCTCAAAACCCAGATCGATGAGCTGAGAGACCATGGTAAAACAGCCTTACTCCTCCTACTGGATCCCTCAGTGGCCTTTGACCTTGTAGATCATGATGTGCTCTGTACCCACCTGGAATCTGCAGCCCACTTCTCTACACATGCTATTGCGTGGATCAAATCATTCCTAAGTGGTAGAACTATGAGGGTCTTCTCTACCTCTGCAGCAGCTGACCCAGTGCCCATTACATGTGGCGTTCCCCAGGGCTCCTGCGTATCTCCTACTACGTATAACATCTTCACGAAGCTCCTGTTCGATGATCTAGACCTTCTGGGTGTCACCTACACTAACTACGCAGATGACACTCAGATTCTCATCCCACTTTCGGGGGATTATGATCAGGATTTGGCCTTGGTGAATAGGATGTACCTCATCATTCAGGCAAGGATGGCCTGCCACGGTCTATGCCTGAATGATGACAAAACGGAACTCATCATACTGGGGAATACTCAAAACATCAAAAAACTGAAGGATAGCTACTCATCATTTGTCTTAGATGGCAACACCATTAAAGTAGCAAAAGAGGTAAAAACACTAGGTTTCTACTTCGACTCTTGTCTCTCTCTATCAAGGCAAGTGAATGCGATGGCCTCCAGCACCGCATACACCTGCAAGCTGATCAGAGCAGCAAAACCATTCCTGTCCACTACCAGCTGCCTTACCTTATCAATAGCGCTGGTATTATCCAAACTGGACTATTGCAATGCCCTATATGTATGGTCTAGTAAACACACGCTGCAAAAAATCGAAACCTTGCAGAATAATGCCCTTAGAGCCGCCTTAGGAATCCCAAAAAGAGAGCATATCTCCAACATCAGAAGACAATCCAATTGGCTCTCTACAGCGGACACAATTAAACTTAAAACAGCATCACTAACATACAAAAGTATAAATGATTTAGCCCCCAAATACCTAACTGAAAGATTCCAAAGAAGAATTTCCAATAGACCCACCAGTGCATTAAATGGCTCAAAGAAAATGACTCGTAACTGACAGACACCAGGACCACCTACATCCCACCCACCTGCTAATCTGGAGGGAAAGCATACTCACATGCTCCTCCATCAGAGCTTACTTCACCATGCTTTTTGCCTTAATGTATACTGTGTATACATCTCTATGTACAATTACTTGTGTATATAATTCTGTATTCTACTATGTGCACAAACTGTATATTACCCGTGTACAAACCGTAGTGTCATCATTCTTCCCGTGACCAATGTATCCATTAACTACGTTTGAAATGTGTAACTGTAACCTGTAAGATTAAAGTATTCTTGCACACGCGCCCGGATACCTTTGGGTCTGGCACACGCTATAAATAAATAAACAAACAAACAAACAAGGGACACACAGCATCCTCATAATCGGCGAGCAGGGGCTGTGATGATGCCAGGGAGCTGTGACTTGGCAGAGAAACTGCTCTTTTCCCCAAATCCATTTCACACGTAAGTGCTACAGCCTCACAATAAAAGACATGTTGAATGCCTCGTTTAAAAATATCAACTCGACTGGGCAAACAAATGCCCTGCAGTCCTGCTGGGACACTTCATACACTTAGGCAAAGTCTTTGATCAGCGCTACCACCATGTAAACAAACAAAAAAACAGCAACCCTGAAATAGGAAATCGCGGAGGCAGAAATCCATAATGTTCCCTTTAAAGAGAAGCAAGGATCCTGAAGAACATCTGTGTTGCTTTGCGTCATGGGAGACTGATGTGGAAATCATTTGCATGTTGTTTTTCAGTGCCATCGGTGACTAGTTTCTCTTTTTTATTATGCTATACCTTTTTGTGAGGGTTGTTCTATGGGCTTCATATGGTGGTATGGATACAACCTTGTCAGAGTATCTGGTTGGATCTGTAGCCTTCTTGCCCGCCTGCCTCACCTCTGCCACCCAAAGCTCTTGCAGAGGTGTTATCAGTGGGTTACATGCCACTTTTGGCATGAATGTCATTGTTGGTGCTCGGTTTTGCTCCTATCTGGCTAATATTGCATTAGGTTGGGAATATTATTTCTGGAAGCACGCATGGGATGCCCACGGTGTGAAGTTTCACGGTGGGTGTAGCCTTCTCCAGAAAATCAGACGAGGTTGAGGAGGGCCAGCAGGACTCTTCATTTATTTAACCAACACATACTCTTTTCAACTGTATATGTCGCTACAAAGCAGTGATGTAGTGTGGAATATCCATTTTGTATCATCCCTTCCCATTTTTTTATTCCACCTTCCCTGTGGCTGTTTACGCAAAGCCTTTATGCCGGCCATGCCTAAAAGTCTGATCGGTCATTGGGGGATGCCCCCCTTTTCATTCTTTTGGGTACCCATTATACTTGCTCACCTAGTTGAAATTCAGGCACTTAAAACTGTCTGAAGCATTGGAGTGCACACAGAGGCGTGTCTTCTTTCTGATCTGGGTTGACAGTGTCTGGGTCCAATGCTGGGCTGGTTTTCACTATATGCACCAGTGTTTGTTTCTGTCTCTCTGCAGGGCCAGCTTGAGTTATTTTCTTTTCTGTAACTATCAGCATTTTTTTTATTGGGATTACATTCATGATGGTTTCACAAGGCCATGGTGTGGGTGGACCAGACTCTTTCTTCTTGCCTCATAGTTGTGGTCGTTGGCACCATTTTCCAGAATTGTACGTTTTTGCTGCTGCCTTATGGCTTCTTCTGACACTTAGTGGTCATGTTTCCTGGTGTGTAGTTTTACTTGCTTCCTTGTTTTTCTGTAAATTGCTTCATGTTTTCCATTGGTGTGCTGTGGAATTGCCTTTTGGGTGTATTCTGTAGTTTTGACTCATAAAGGTTTCGCCTTAGCGCCCAGCGAATACATCTTTATTAGTCAAAACACATGGGATAGATTTCTGTGGAGTAGGATGACACTATTTGACAGCATCTGAAAAGGAATACATCCCTTTGACTATGTTAAAGCATCATCTGTTACTAAGCTCTTGCCACATTATGTTAATTGGCTGGAATTGGGCATTTCCCAGTAGCTCCTGTCATCCCCGTCACATGCCACATGACATTGATCTGCTGTTATTGCCCACTTCCAGGCACATTGACAAGGGGGGGTCCTGGGAGTCTCTCTGCCAGACATTAGTCCTGGTTACGAGAGACTTGCCCAGAGTCTTTAGCTCATCATCTTTCACAGAGAAGAAATATCCCAAACATATCAGTCTTTGTCCTGCCCTGGGGCAGTCCAGCACCGAAATGCTAGGCAATTCTCCTCTGAACAAGAGTACCAACAGCATCCCCAGACACGTGTTTCGGTATGGTTGGACCTCATCAGTAGGGAGGAGCTGTGCCTCTCTAAGAATAGTGAGCAAGGGGTCCACGTCTGGATTCCCCTAGTAACTTAGGGTGAGACCCAAAGTTACTTGAATATGCAAATTGACAAGGGGGGGTCCTGGGAGTCTCTCTGCCAGACATTAGTCCTGGTTACGAGAGACTTGCCCAGAGTCTTTAGCTCATCATCTTTCACAGAGAAGAAATATCCCAAACATATCAGTCTTTGTCCTGCCCTGGGGCAGTCCAGCACCGAAATGCTAGGCAATTCTCCTCTGAACAAGAGTACCAACAGCATCCCCAGACACGTGTTTCGGTCTGGTTGGACCTCATCAGTAGGGAGGAGCTGTGCCTCTCTAAGAATAGTGAGCAAGGGGTCCACGTCTGGATTCCCCTAGTAACTTAGGGTGAGACCCAAAGTTACTTGAATATGCAAATTGACAAGGGGGGGTCCTGGGAGTCTCTCTGCCAGACATTAGTCCTGGTTACGAGAGACTTGCCCAGAGTCTTTAGCTCATCATCTTTCACAGAGAAGAAATATCCCAAACATATCAGTCTTTGTCCTGCCCTGGGGCAGTCCAGCACCGAAATGCTAGGCAATTCTCCTCTGAACAAGAGTACCAACAGCATCCCCAGACACGTGTTTCGGTCTGGTTGGACCTCATCAGTAGGGAGGAGCTGTGCCTCTCTAAGAATAGTGAGCAAGGGGTCCACGTCTGGATTCCCCTAGTAACTTAGGGTGAGACCCAAAGTTACTTGAATATGCAAATTGACAAGGGGGGGTCCTGGGAGTCTCTCTGCCAGACATTAGTCCTGGTTACGAGAGACTTGCCCAGAGTCTTTAGCTCATCATCTTTCACAGAGAAGAAATATCCCAAACATATCAGTCTTTGTCCTGCCCTGGGGCAGTCCAGCACCGAAATGCTAGGCAATTCTCCTCTGAACAAGAGTACCAACAGCATCCCCAGACACGTGTTTCGGTATGGTTGGACCTCATCAGTAGGGAGGAGCTGTGCCTCTCTAAGAATAGTGAGCAAGGGGTCCACGTCTGGATTCCCCTAGTAACTTAGGGTGAGACCCAAAGTTACTTGAATATGAAAATTGACAAGGGGGGGTCCTGGGAGTCTCTCTGCCAGACATTAGTCCTGGTTACGAGAGACTTGCCCAGAGTCTTTAGCTCATCATCTTTCACAGAGAAGAAATATCCCAAACATATCAGTCTTTGTCCTGCCCTGGGGCAGTCCAGCACCGAAATGCTAGGCAATTCTCCTCTGAACTAGAGTACCACCAGCATCCCCAGACACGTGTTTCGGTCTGGTTGGACCTCATCAGTAGGGAGGAGCTGTGCCTCTCTAAGAATAGTGAGCAAGGGGTCCACGTCTGGATTCCCCTAGTAACTTAGGGTGAGACCCAAAGTTACTTGAATATGCAAATTGACAAGGGGGGGTCCTGGGAGTCTCTCTGCCAGACATTAGTGATGGTTATGAGAGACTTGCCCAGAGTCTTTAGCTCATCATCTTTCACAGAGAAGAAATATCCCAAACATATCAGTCTTTGTCCTGCCCTGGGGCAGTCCAGCACCGAAATGCTAGGCAATTCTCCTCTGAACAAGAGTACCAACAGCATCCCCAGACACGTGTTTCAGTCTGGTTGGACCTCATCAGTAGGGAGGAGCTGTGCCTCTCTAAGAATAGTGAGCAAGGGGTCCACGTCTGGATTCCCCTAATAACTTAGGGTGAGACCCAAAGTTACTTGAATATGCAAATTGACAAGGGGGGGTCCTGGGAGTCTCTCTGCCAGACATTAGTCCTGGTTATGAGAGACTTGCCCAGAGTCTTTAGCTCATCATCTTTCACAGAGAAGAAATATCCCAAACATATCAGTCTTTGTCCTGCCCTGCGGCAGTTCAGCACCGAAATGCTAGGCAATTCTCCTCTGAACAAGAGTACCAACAGCATCCCCAGACACGTGTTTCGGTCTGGTTGGACCTCATCAGTAGGGAGGAGCTGGGCCTCTCTAAGAATAGTGAGCAAGGGGTCCACGTCTGGATTCCCCTAGTAACTTAGGGTGAGACCCAAAGTTACTTGAATATGCAAATTGACAAGGGGGGGTCCTGGGAGTCTCTCTGCCAGACATTAGTCCTGGTTACGAGAGACTTGCCCAGAGTCTTTAGCTCATCATCTTTCACAGAGAAGAAATATCCCAAACATATCAGTCTTTGTCCTGCCCTGGGGCAGTCCAGCACCGAAATGCTAGGCAATTCTCCTCTGAACAAAAGTACCAACAGCATCCCCAGACACGTGTTTCGGTCTGGTTGGACCTCATCAGTAGGGAGGAGCTGTGCCTCTCTAAGAATAGTGAGCAAGGGGTCCACGTCTGGATTCCCCTAGTAACTTAGGGTGAGACCCAAAGTTACTTGAATATGCAAATTGACAAGGGGGGGTCCTGGGAGTCTCTCTGCCAGACATTAGTCCTGGTTACGAGAGACTTGCCCAGAGTCTTTAGCTCATCATCTTTCACAGAGAAGAAATATCCCAAACATATCAATCTTTGTCCTGCCCTGGGGCAGTCCAGCACCGAAATGCTAGGCAATTCTCCTCTGAACAAGAGTACCAACAGCATCCCCAGACACGTGTTTCGGTCTGGTTGGACCTCATCAGTAGGGAGGAGCTGTGCCTCTCTAAGAATAGTGAGCAAGGGGTCCACGTCTGGATTCCCCTAGTAACTTAGGGTGAGACCCAAAGTTACTTGAATATGCAAATTGACAAGGGGGGGTCCTGGGAGTCTCTCTGCCAGACATTAGTCCTGGTTACGAGAGACTTGCCCAGAGTCTTTAGCTCATCATCTTTCACAGAGAAGAAATATCCCAAACATATCAGTCTTTGTCCTGCCCTGGGGCAGTCCAGCACCGAAATGCTAGGCAATTCTCCTCTGAACAAGAGTACCAACAGCATCCCCAGACACGTGTTTCGGTCTGGTTGGACCTCATCAGTAGGGAGGAGCTGTGCCTCTCTAAGAATAGTGAGCAAGGGGTCCACGTCTGGATTCCCCTAGTAACTTAGGGAGAGACCCAAAGTTACTTGAATATGCAAATTGACAAGGAGGGGTCCTGGGAGTCTCTCTGCCAGACATTAGTCCTGGTTATGAGAGACTTGCCCAGAGTCTTTAGCTCATCATCTTTCACAGAGAAGAAATATCCCAAACATATCAGTCTTTGTCCTGCCCTGGGGCAGTCCAGCACCGAAATGCTAGGCAATTCTCCTCTGAACAAGAGTACCAACAGCATCCCCAGACACGTGTTTCGGTCTGGTTGGACCTCATCAGTAGGGAGGAGCTGTGCCTCTCCAAGAATAGTGAGCAAGGGGTCCACGTCTGGATTCCCCTAGTAATTTAGGGTGAGACCCAAAGTTACTTGAATATGCAAATTGACAAGGGGGGGTCCTGGGAGTCTCTCTGCCAGACATTAGTCCTCATTATGAGAGACTTGCCCAGAGTCTTTAGCTCATCATCTTTCACAGAGAAGAAATATCCCAAACATATCAGTCTTTGTCCTGCCCTGGGGCAGTCCAGCACCGAAATGCTAGGCAATTCTCCTCTGAACAAGAGTACCAACAGCATCCCCAGACACGTGTTTCAGTCTGGTTGGACCTCATCAGTAGGGAGGAGCTGTGCCTCTCTAAGAATAGTGAGCAAGGGGTCCACGTCTGGATTCCCCTAGTAACTTAGGGTGAGACCCAAAGTTACTTGAATATGCAAATTGACAAGGGGGGGGGGGTCCTGGGAGTCTCTCTGCCAGACATTAGTCCTGGTTACGAGAGACTTGCCCAGAGTCTTTAGCTCATCATCTTTCACAGAGAAGGCACGCCAGAGGATGGTTTATAGCTTCATGTTTTTCTTTCCTCTTGGGAAATGATATTCTTAAATTGTGCTACTTATTAGCTAAACATGTATTATAGATAAGTGGTAACTGTATGTGCGTCCTATTTCTTAGCATAATGAGAACATGATTAGTAATCTGCATAAAAAGGGTTCCTATTAATAGTTTTTCCAGGAAACAACATATTGGAAACTGTACTTTACCATGCTTTCATCATTAGCTATACTTTTCCGTAGTGTTTATTAGCCAAGGTCATATAACATGGGGTCTGGCTCGTCATGTAAGGTTTTTTTTGGGATAGAAGTGCATTTAACAAGATGACCGTTTATCTTAATTTTTTGTCTGTACATAATAAAAAATAATGTACACATAGGCGAAATGGCATTTCTTTTGCAAAATGTGTTCAGTGCCACAAGAGGTGCCCCATTAAAATCCCACGCAACATAACGCAACATTTTGAGGGTACATGGATGGAGCAGTTATTTTTATTATGCTAGGGTAGCAGAGGTGTATTGTCATCAAATTATTTTTTTTGTGGACGTGCGCTTAAGGATAGGACCATGGCTTCCTGTTACGTGCTCCGTGTTTGATAAAAGAAAACATGCATGTTATGAACGGCACATGCACGTGGAACTGCGCATAAAATGGGTGTGTGACAAAGTGCCTACATCAATACCTGCGAAATGGAAATGATCGGTTGCATGCAGACCCTGGTGGAAGCAGAAACACTGACCTCTGACCACCACAGAAAGTACAATGTGATCCATGCTGGGGGCCGGCGGCTCCATAGTCTACCTTCCCTAGAGCTTATGAATATAACTCAGGAGCAGAGAATTCTGGGGAATGTGGAAGAGGTAAAGGACCCGTAGCCAATGAGAGCAGCGAGAGCTGGCTATGCGACTCCCCCCAAAACATGTGAATTCCTGATTCTAAGAAGCGGGGGAACGCGGGCAGCAAAGAGAAGCTTTGGAAACTAGGAAGTGACGACACACCCTGAACGAGCATTGGTCCAGAGAATGCTGCGAAGAGGAGGCGCTCAGTGGTTGGTTGGGATGGGTCCAAGAGGAAGCATGGTTGCTGGGTGCGTTCCGGGAAGTCAGCAGAGCAGCGAGGAGACATCCAGGAGCCACTGGAGGGAGGAGCATGGAGACTGCAGGCGGAGCAAGGGAAGCTGAGGTGTGGACGGCCTCCGGCGCAAGGGAAAGGGCCAAGTGGCAGTTGCTTGAGTGCCGCAAGCGGAAAAGAAATAAAATGAGAAGGTACAGGGACAACGCTAAGAGAAAGGGAGATCCTGGGGTAGGCATTCACAAGGTGGGCATGACTCTGCATTCCATAGACATGTAGTCAAAATGCCACAGCATCCCTAAGCCATGGTGGGCAAAAGGGAGTCCTGGCGCTGCTTACTGTGAACCGTAGCCAAAGCACCAAGGCAGATCGAATGTATTGCGAAAGAAGGGGATCGCAGGGGTGTCCTTCTGGAAAGCGCAGTGGAAGTACCAAGCATGCGAAAGACACTGTGAAAAAAAGAGTGGCCTAACACTGCATTCTCTGAAATTTACACTGCATAGCATGACTGGACTAGACTGCAGTAGTCCTATAACCTACCAAGCACTTCAAGTGAGTTCTGGGAAATAGTTTTGTAGTATGAGTTCAGGTTTCTTTTGTATGCTTGAGGAATTTTAATTTCCACTGAGTGTTTGTAGTAACCTTAACGTTGGCATTGCATAAATGTGTAGACTTTTGCATTTTCTTAGATTTTAATCTTAACTCTGTGCTTAGCTGAATCCTGCGTGTAAAGCCTGTGTGTTCTTGCTCATATTCTGGTCTCACTTTGTGGGATGTGTTAGTATATTGCCTGTCGTTTTTTCCTATTTCATCTGGAGCGTCGTGTCCATGGTCACACATGTTCTGCATCTCTTGTATATTCGTATTGTACTTATTTTCATTCGTAGCGTGTGGTGTCTGAAGTTAAGCACTTACTGTAATTACCCATATTCCCACCATGTGTCATCTGTGTGCTTTCTCACTCCCTTTATTTTGTGTGAATTGTATGTAAGTATTGTTAGCACCTATGTTCTGAGAGTGTGGTGTGTTGAGTGAGTGGTGGGAGGGTGGGGTGGAGTGTAGGCATATTCTGAGTGTACTGTTGGAGGGCGGCCGGGCACAGTCTATGTGCACCTAGCTGGGGATTACTGTCTGTGGGTGTGTGTGTGTTTGTTGAGTTTGACTATATGTGTAGGGGTTTGAGGTGTGTGGTGTGCGTGTGTTTGTGCTGGGGATTTAGGGCCTGATTCATGGAATTTTTTGCATGGTTCAAAGTGATTTTGCACTGCTGAAAAGTGACTTTGCACTGCTGAAAAGTGACTTTGCACTGCTGAAAAGGGAATTTGCACTGCTGAAAAGGGAATTTGCACTGCTGACACACATCAAGATTCATGGAACTGTGCAAAGTGTATTTTTCCTCTTAAATTGCTATCATCAAAGTTTGCGGGGGAATGTTAATTTTGAACATGGCATTCAAAGGTGTGTCTGGCACTGAACCAAACATTCGGTACGCTCTGAGCTCGGAAGAAGTTGCATTACCCCATTGAGCTACGACAGTGGTTTTGCATCGCAGCCTTCTCCTCGGTTGATCTCCTGGTTCACAAGTCACTAGACCGGAAGCAGGATGGGGATGGATGCCGCTGGCTCCAAGGGTGCCCCGTCGCACATTCGCGGTGATGCTCTGAATGCGTGTGCAGGCGTTGTGTGTTTCTTCTGGGCACAGGCACAATTATTTTCATTTGGCTCCATGGAAACACCAATGGTCTGAAGGCTGCTGAAGAAATATCTCTTTGCCCATAGATCTCTGCAGAATTACTATTAGCCCATGGAGGTATGATAATAGTGGTCAATTCACTGTCTTACACGATACACATAGATACGTGTAATTGGTGCTCAGGCCCGTAAACCCCCGGAGCATGTAACCCACAGCTTATTGCCAAATCTCTTGCAGCACCATGTCCATATGATCCAAGAAAAACACCAAAGGAATGATGGACATGGAACAAAGATCTCTGTAACCCTAATTTGCATTAACACACTGAGCAATGATAGTGGTGTTAGATGCACTGACTTACATGGTACACACACACACCCACACACCCCACCCCACCCCCCCTATAAACAGTTGTTGCAAGGAGGGATCTTCCAGACATCATGTAGGTTTGTACAAGTTCCTTTTATTAAGATGTAACACGATAGGAGTTCAGTTAGGGGCACAGCCCCAGAGGCGGCCCACTAGTACCCACCACCCAGGCTTACATTCTTCATCTGCCTGGAGTGGAAGAAGCTGTTGTAAGTACACATTCCAACCACTCACACAACATTCTAATAGTGACCTCATTCACACATGCAAGACGAGGGAAGAGGATATAACACAAGTGCTCAACCCTATGTTCTATCGGACCGGAGCCCGCAACCTGATGTTCGCTCACGCATCTCTGCTGCACAGGTGAATTAAATACAAGTGAGCTCCATGTTTTCCCTCACACCCCACCCGCTCTTTCTGAATTACCTATATATAGTGCAACCTTTATCTATGTTATCAGCAACTTTACATGCTCCCCCCGCCCCAAAATAGAGCTCCTGGACCAATCACTGTTCACTTCTACCCCCAACACATCAGGTGGCCACGAACCACATGAGAAATACCTACAGAATAACTCCCCGGGCACGCTTTCTCCTGCAAACTAGATAAGGCAGTTGGGATGGGATGGTCGCCAACAGGACTAAGGCCAGAGTCCATGTGGGATGCAGCCTGTCCAGGTGGATCACGCAGGCTGCAGAGCGTCCAGGTGGCGGGGAGGTGATCTCTATTGAAAAACCCAGCCGAGAAAGGGGCCCAATGGGAGCAGCAGTCACGCTCCTTTTGTAGACAGCCTGCACCCTGCCATGTTGCTGCTGGAAGGTGATTAGAGGTGTTAATGACCAAGGGAGTGGACACTAGATGGATGTGGCCAGCAAGGCCCCCTGTAACGTGCCCGCTACCGCGCACATACGTTCAGAGTTAGGTGTTAATTAATTCTCTCGGCTGGTGTATTCGCTCCTGCTGCCCCGTGATATATTGCATGACCTGGTCTAGGACGGCAAGCAAGGACGGTAAGGCGGTGACAATATGGCCCCATGCGAGGCCCCTGCAAGCTTGAGGCATAGGACGGTTTCTTCTACCTGCCGCCCTTTGTCACAGCACTTTATTCCACCCCTTGCTTCACATTGGCAGAGATTGGGGAATTCGTTTTCCAGAGGCTCCATGTGATAAACAGGGATGTAAGCAAGTTCACTGCGAATCCTAATTAAAGAATGACATTAAAATCTATCAAATTATACTAACTCTATGTCTTAAAAAGTCCACCCCAAGAATCAACGCTCAAACCTACAGCGGGTATGAATTGAATAAATAACAACAAATAGGATTATGACGAGGGAAACCCAGGTCTGTTCCTGTGATGAGGGTCAAAAAGATCACTTGAGCTGCTGCAACAAGGAAACCAAGCGCTTTGCTTCAATGTGTACATGCCAGCAACTACAGCTGGACAAACAGGGCAGCCATCAAAACCAACACTCCTGGTGGGAACTGCATCGACTCACTGAACACCACAAGAGGCAGGAAGGCAGCACACTCCATCCCATTGGCTCATTTAAACACGTGTAGATTCTACCGGAAACTCTGCTGGCGTTCTACCAGTTTCATATCCAGGGAAACCATCCCTCTGACCTCGGTGTGCTTTCCTAGGGCAAACCGAATTACATCATTGGCTGTTGGTCATTCACACAGTAATGTTGGACCATCGAGGCCATGAGATGTTTTGGTCCTAACTCTAGAACGGAGCCGTACGGTCACTTGTCAGATTGTCTTGCCTGTACACAGCTGGCCGCATGGTAGATACCATACATAGAAAGGCAAGTAGTGCGGGGGCTTAGAGCGCAGTCTTTGTGACTTGATTGCAAATGATCAGATTCATTCAAAGTGCACATGCACTACAAATGGCACAAAGGTTAAGTCCTTTGATCGTGGCCATGTTCCGCAAGCCAAACAGGGTGCCTAGATGGCCATTTCTGGGAGCTGTTTTTAGGATTTTACTAACGCCTCCTGTAGGTTTTTCCCTTTTCTGAGTGAAAACAGAGGTTTAGTAAATGGTAAACAAACAATTTGTCTGGAAGATATGCCAGTTTAGCAGAACTAATTTCCTGATGACATTACTGTGCATACTAAAGGTGCTCACAAACACCAAAGGAAAAGCACCGGCGATGTTCTCCTTCACCTTCACTGAAGGCATAGGCTCAGTCCGCCGCGCCGGGTTTATTGAGCAATTTATTTGGTTCATGTGGGTAACCTCATTCTATCAAACGAGATTTCAGAATTTCACCCTCATTCTTATAAAGTCGAATTGAAGAGTGGCCCATAACTGCTATTGCAGAGGTACAAAAAGTCAATGTGAATTTCAATTCTACATCCTAAGTGGTCATCCTGTGTAAAACATCTGTGATGGGATCCTGTATTGTGGCAAATTCACAAGAAACGACCTTCTGACTGATTATTGAACTTAGCAAAAAGCAACAAGTGCACGTAGCAGGAAGTTTTTACTCCGTGTAATAGCGGGAACTGCATTAAACAATGCTGCCATCTTGTGATGATACCTCAGGAATTAGATGTTGCTGAAAGTGGCCAGGAAAGGGGGCTTTACTGATTGATGAACAAACTCTTGGTTCCTATTGTAGTGCCAAATGCGTTCCACATTTTGGGTCCAAGTACACACAAACGGCCTGATTTACAAAAACGTTTCACATGGTGCAATGCCATTGAAAAATGCGTTGTAAATCAGGCCCAATTGTCTTTGACATTACAGTATTGTTCTGTTTTTTCACCAGTCATTGGGCCAAATTGAAGGGCTGTCACAATGTGCCAAGTTGAAAAGTTTTAATTTCGGTTAATTTAACCAACAGTGGCTAGTTTAGTTGTTTTAAAATTGTAGAAAGTGCTGTGGCTCTTTGAGCACCAACTAAAAAGTGTACTGTCGCGGTTTATTGTACTGTCACAATCAAGTCAGGGTGCTCCTTCCCCTACAATGAATGTGGTGCACAACAAATCATTATGAGTTTTTAATTGGTTCACTATGGTGTGGCCTTTTCCCGTCGCGCACACAACCTCAACAAACACCCAGTGCCACAATGGACTAGGAACCAAGCGGGTGTGTATTAACAAGATATTTATTAATTTATTTATTTAAGTAAATTAGAACCACAGATTACAGCAGCCACCAATGTTGTGTGCAACACAAAGACAACATATCCTTTTTAGTATAGTACCACCACAGAGCTGACACCAGACTATGCATTTACAATAGCTACCTTTTACGCCCCCTGACCCCCAATACAAGCAGACAACAGTTCAAAGCACACCAGGAGAATGAATGCAAACAGACAGGAAAGTGATACTTTTGTCCCAGCAACCCTCACCCTCCAAACATCAAAAGGAGAATGGAAGGCAGTGGCAAGGAGTAAGGAACACAAGGGAAAAATCGGATTTAGGAATTGTAGGTCACAGAACCAATAGGGAAGAAAGATACACAATGGGACAAATTCGTTTTGCTACACCTGATAATAACACACAGGGCTTTTAGGATTATGGTCAGAACAGAATGGGAAAATTGACTTACAGTTCCCTAACACAGTTGCAGTGAGAAAGCATAGAAAGAAATGGGAAATTCGTTTTGTTACACCAAAAGGACGGGCAGGACTTTGGGGAATATTAGTCAGCACACAATGGAAAAATCGGTTTTGGGTTGTGATTCACAGAAACAATGTGACAGTAAGAAAGGTAAGGGGAAAATTAATTTTGCTGCACCTGACCATAACACACAAGGCTTTAGGATTATGGTCAGAACAGAATGGGAACATCATTTTTGGGTTGGGATGACAGATGCAATGGGAAAGGAAATGCAAATGGAAATTCATTTTGCTGAGCACTATTGAAACACATGGACAAATTCGTTTTGCAGATCACAATGGGATTCATTCTTTTGGGAAACTCTTTATGACTATACCGGCTCACAATACACTGGGCAAAGATGGTTGGTTTCGAATACACAGGCCAACAGGGGATTTTCCAATTGGAAAATAACTAAATACACAGGCAAACAGGGGATTTTTCAATGGCGAAATGACTAAGACAATGGTGAAAGCTTACAGGGCCTACACACTCTAAGGCTTTTGGGGTTTAGTTCTACTTAGAGGGCTGGACATCAGGGAGCATCAGGGCACTGCTGGGAGAGCAAAAGGGGTTCTGTCAAGGTCTCTGCTGAGTCCGCTAAGGGGTCTCAGGTCAGCTTCTAAGTCTCCTGGCTCCTCTGCAAGATTAGGACTCTCTCGGCTGAGATGTTCACGCCAGACTTCGACAGCTGGTCACCTCGGGTTAGTGGCAAAAAGTCCTGCTCTGAGGCAAGTTGGCTTAGTTATAAGGCAAATGACATCACTAATGTGTCATTATTCTCGTGAAAGGGATTGGTTAATGCTCCCTACCCCACTCCCCCTGTGTGCTGATCGGACAAAGGAATGTGGGAGTGCTTTGGGACACTAGGGGAGGAGAGCACTTCATCATCTTACTTTGACAGGTGGGCTTGGTCATGTTTTTGCACTTAAAATCTCACTACCTGGCAAGTACCCTTAACTTCCATAACATTACATGTATGAATACAATTTTGACAACCATATTTCACTGCGAGTCAAATGACACTAATCAGACGTCTGTATGTCATTCCTCTGGAGAGCTACAGTTTTTCTTAATTTACTCCAGAACCATAACCTTGAAAAACATGGCATTTTACGGGCGTCATAGGAATTATGATTGAAATGTTTTATCAAATGTTCATGTCTCTGGAATTCACAAGGAGGGCCACATCACATTTTCATGAATAACTTCAGTTGTGTTTATCCCACAAAAATCGTTTTGGGATGATCCAAAGGATTTTACTGTCATCTTTCCAAAAATCCTACAATGACTGTGGTGTAATGAATACTGTCAATTTTACATGATAAAATACATTTCTTCCATTGTAGTCAATGTGCAATCTCACTCCTCATCTGGCTAGGCCCACACCCTCCTGGAGCACATGACGTCAAGGGAGGGATCTGTGTTTACATTAGCTCAGCCCTACAAGAGTTAATGGCCACTAATGCACTTTCTATGTGCATTTTGTGACCCAGAGGTCACAAGGGCTGCCCGACCAGACCCAATCTTATCTGGTCCACTGTGTTTCTGATCTCAAAAGTAATTATTTTCTTTTATTTCTAAGGGAGGCACTGACAAGTAAGCAGCCAAACCTCTCTCTCCCAGGCAACAGGGAGGGGAGCTGGGTTTCACATATTGCAGAAATCAACATCCCGGCCCCTTGCACCAAACAGCCTGTGACTCGTGCTTAAATGCATTTAAAGTGACATCTTATAAAATACACAGTTTTAAAATTACATGTGTGTTGCTTTAATATTGTCCAAATAACTGAGCTGGTGATAGGCAGAAACCATGCTCATACTTTGCAAGGGTGGCAAGCATTTTGCTGAGCATATTTTTAGTTTAAAGGGAAAAACAAAATTACATCATTTTATTTAATGTTCATGAAAGAAAGTTCTCCATTTCACAGCAACTGCTGAACACAATTCTGACATCCCATGGAGGGTTCTGTGGACTGCTGTTTCATGGACATATCATTCAGGCTCTTTATGGATTAGTCAAAATATCCTTGCCATGTGCCTTTCACTTTCTTTGTAAAAGGTAGTTCGGATCTCTCCATATTTGGCTATTTTAGCACATTTCCTTTCCTTCTGATTTGAAAGTACAAGGCATTATATGGGACATTATGTCTGTGCAGGCTTGGTATTTATTTCTCGCATCCAGGGGCTATTTCACCCCACAGTACTAATAGCATCTCACGTGTCTGTAACTCAGTAGTTCATTTTGTGGCCCGACTGAAGTGCAAAACTGTAGAGCCCTCAAAACCTGGCTTTTTGCTTAAATCCTGTACACATGGAAAGGTTAGCCCCCAGGATCCTCATGTTCTGTACACTCTGTACGTAACTGTTGCTCTACCTCTGTGTGCTTTTTCACTAGCTTCAGGCCATATGTAACTCAACTCATGTAACAGAGCCTAGATGCCTACGGGTTTGTGTGCACTTTATAAATGAGTAAATAAATAATGTGTGCCTGCATCAGTCATAGCCCTGGCATAGTAATTTAAAACCTACTGAGGTAAAGGGGTTCACATTGCCATCAATGTGTTGACTGTAAGATTCGCTCCAATAACAACTTAGTTTTAGCAATGTTAAGGAGAAGCCAACTTTCCTGTTTACAATGGACGCCATTTGAGAAAATGTGACACACTTTCTTATGTTGACGTAACACATTTAATTGTCCCTCTGATTGTTTACATCAACACTCAGTTAATTAATAAGACTGTGAAGTGCAGCGTTTTAAATATGGCTTTTGATTAACCTTAGATTAGTAACGTCTGTGTTTCCAATTTAAAGCAACACTGAAGGCCAAACCATGTTTTTTATTATGCTAAACAGCATTCTTTTGGGATTATACATTGACTTTCTAAAAGTTCTTTATCAAATAAAGGTGCTTCCAGTTATTTTCCTTTTGATTACTGCGATTCGTTGATGGCTAAACACTCCAGATGAACAATGTTGTTTTCTGGATAGTTACTTTTGTCTAGAATATGATGATTAACACTTATTATGAAGGAAGCATGGCAACTATGTGTTAGTCCAGAGAAATTGGGGCCTGGAATCATATCTTGATTATCACTCAAGTCCCAAGTTGAAAAGTATTTTCACCAAGTTTTACCTAGGAATCTTGCCCCTTGCTCAATTTACTGCCAAAGGGGACAAGAATTCTTCATCCTCATCCTCATGTCCTTTCTGTCCCAACAAGATCGAGGGCAAAGTGCATTTTATTTTTCATTGTCCTACATATTTATCCGATAGGTTCAAATGGCTCAGACCAATGTAGATTCAGCTCAATATAGGAACTATCTGTGATGAAACTATGTCCTACTCACACAGTCTTTGTGGCAATTGTGACATTTCTTAAACTCGCTTTTAAGAAAAGAGAAATTCTTTCTAACCTCTAGCCTGGTATTTTAATGCTGTTCCTTGGTGTGATGTATAGAACAAATGGTGCAATTGCCACTTTCAATTTATTGTCCTTTTATGTTTGTTGTGACTGTATGATATGTTGTCTTTTACAGCGATTTCTCACTGAAATAAAGAATATTTGTATTGTATTGTCTAGAGTAAAAGGAATTGTATCATTTCGTAGCCACTAGGATTACTTGATTACTGTTACATAATCCCCCAATTCCTTTTGTAAAGTTTAACTGTGCCAAAAGCAATGCTTACTCAGCACCTCTGGCATTTTATATGTGTGTATTAAATTCAACCAGTGAAGTAAGCCGTTTGTTCTTTCTTTGCAGATCTGTCTGAGGAGCGCATGGCGGACAGCAGTGGGACAGACAATGCTGATACCTACAGTGACAAAGAGGCAGACACAAGGAGCTCACCGGATGTGGTTAAGGCAAAGGCCTGCTTCAGCCCAGACAGTCCTGAGGAAGTTTCAGTGGATGAAAGTGGCTACTCTGCGCAGAAGAACGGTGGGAGCACGGAGAGTAGCGCTGACAGTCCCAAGTATCAGCCAGAGCCAAACCACCTCCTCATTGAAGGCCCATCTGGGATGGTTTCACTGCCATTCAGTGTGAAGGCCAATAGGCCACCCCTGGAAGTATTAAAAAAGATATTCCCAACCCAAAAGCCGACAGTGCTTGAGTTGATCCTGAAAGGCTGCGGGGGTGACCTGGTTGGTGCTGTTGAGGTCCTCCTGTCCAGCCGTTCTTCAATAGCTGGAGACAGAACTTCTGCAGAGCAAGATGGCCTTGTACTGCCTTCCAATGGGCACATCTTCGAGCATGCTCTGAGCTCCTATCCAATTTCTTCCTCTAAATGGTCTGTTGGATCCGCCTTCAGAGTGCCGGACACCTTGAGGTTCTCTGCAGACTCCAGTAACATTGTGCCGAATCCTTTGGCAGTCCCATTGCAACATCCCTTCCCACAACCACCAAGGTACCCTCTGATGTTAAGAAATACTTTGGCGAGGAATCAGGCCAGTCCATTTCTTCCTAATGATGTGACCTTGTGGAACACCATGACTTTGCAGCAACAGTATCAGCTGAGGTCCCAATATGTCAGCCCTTTTTCCGGCAACACAGCCAGTGTGTTTAGAAGTTCCCCAGTCCTCCCAACTCGCCCTTCGGAGGATCCAAGGATCTCTGTTCCAGATGATGGATGCCCCATTGTGTCCAAACAGCCTGTTTACACAGAAGACGACTACGATGAAAGATCAGATTCGTCAGACTCCAGAATACTCAACACTTCCTCATAAAACAGCTCCCAATTCATTGCTGTTACGTCTGCTTTTGACTTGTCTTAAAAAAACTAAAATTAACCTGTATAAAGCATTACTATCATTCAGCTTGACATTGTAATATAGCAATAAACCTAAGTTATTACAATTTTTACACTTTGACTGGACATCCAAATGACTGTATTTAGTGAGCACAAGGTACCACATAATTGAGCTAAGAATCAAAACACGTACTGAGATGCAAAAATAAAGTTTGCTGTCCTTCTTGAACTAGTATCCCATGAATGCTAAAATAATGCACATATGTGAATGTAGTTTCGGCAGAACATACTCTTCAGGACTATCATAGAAGGGTATCACAATCGCAAATGTGGCACGGCAGATCGTTATCTTCATGTCCCGATTGTTATTGCTTCCATGTCTTCCTGCACTTGAAACTAAACTGACTGGACTCATGAATTGAATCTGTATTATTGAAGCCTGGCTTTGCAAAGTCAAGAACACTGAGGATTATTCTTTCCAAGTGGCCGGGACTTACTTATAAATATTGTCAATGTAAAAGTCATGGCAGTTGTGAATTGCATGCAATGTCTTGTGAAATGAACACGCTGTTAAACATTTCCAGGTTAATGTAGCATGCTAAGGACTCTAGAAGAAATAAACAAAGATGATGTGCTTGGTGCACGTCATTGCTTTCGGAGAAACACGTTCATCTCAAGGCTCTTCTGCATATTTGTGTGCCATGTGTAGGGAATGTGTGTGGCCCCGGGTTCTCCCCTTGAGATATTGTCATGATTGACTTGGGCATACTGATAAGAGGCAGATATCCGGTAGACGATGCCGTGAGAGCACATGCACACCACCTGCACCCCACACCTGCCTACTCCGCGGACCTTGTGGTGTGTGTAGAGCAACAGTGTGAAGGGGGCATCAGAGCTAATAATGTAGGCTGCAGTGTAACAGAAGATACATTAAACCAACTTAAAGTAGGAGTTAACTAGGGATAATACAGTTGATCTACTTTAAATGTGAAAAAAGAAATTAATGCAGTCGCTGTGCCAAAAGGTTGTGATTGAATAGGAATTCTTGCAACTAATCGTTGAACTATGACATAACTGTTGTTATGTTTTGCAGCCCATACCAAATTGTGGCTAATAGGCCTTCAACCACCATCAGGCAAGTCAAGCTCTCTTATGGTAGGCCTGGGCCATGAAACACAATATGAACACATATTGCACAATTTTGCCTATTTTTGCGGCATGGGATAGGTATTTGCCAGGCACTGCCGTAATGGTACTACCTTGACATTAGATGGAAATAGCTGGAAAATGGTGTGAATACCTGGGCATAGGATATCCCTGCCTGGCAAATGCCTATCTAATACCTCTACACAAGTCCAAACTGTTGGCTGTGCTAATGCTTGTTTTTTGATAGTCCTTTGGGTTAAAAACAACCTTCATAATATTAACAATCACAATCAAGAACAAAGAAATAGTAACAAAAAACCGAAAATAATGTATATCACCTATAATACATCAAAGAAATATTGTTAATCCGTCAATCTACCACATTAAAATCTACACATTTCACATGTTAAGCAAAGCTAAAAGTGGCTATTATAAGAGACATTGCGTGCCAGAAAGTAAACATGCCCACAACTCATCAACGATATCTACTTCTCTCCCAAAATAACCAAAGAAACTCACTCTGTTGCTCTCTGTGGCTGTGCACTCAATAAAAAAGGCGCTTTTATGTGTCTAGGCGTGCTTTGTTCTGGCAAAATCTACAGTTCAAATGGTTCCATGTGATACCAAATCTTCTCCCAATGACTTCTTTGGAGCATAGTTTATTCAATGTCATAACAAAAGTGGTAGCTAATTTATTTTCTTAGTAATTAGATGATATATTTCCGCGTGGTATTATATAATGGGAGGTTGGAAACATAGTCATACATGGTTTTCAAAATATTAAGAAGTTTGCAAGTTTGTTGCCAATCTCAGAGTTTGACTTTGTTCTTTATTTCCTGAACAAAACAAGGCAAGGACTCATGAAGTTCTAATATGAAATTGATATCCTCCATAAATTTAAAACAATCTTTTCCATTCGATTTTATAGCAGGGAATTCCACCAATAAGGCATCTGTTAAAAAAATGAGACTAGACGAATCGGAAGCTTGCTTGCTTTTTATATAAAATATAAATGTCCTTACTTAAGCTTAACTAAATAATGATAGAAGATTTGATTCCATTTAGAAACCTAATGGTGACAGAAGATTTAATTCCATTTAGAAACCAGTATTGAGGGGATTATCCAAGATTGAAAATAGATATCTCCATACTCTCTCCTCTATTGTTTTGTAACCATTGTATGTGGCCATTGTATACGGTCATCTTGAGACTGCCGAATCACCAGCTGTAGGCCACAAGATACTCCTCTGGGAACTCCTATCAGGAAGAAATTGTCTCATCCCAGCAACACCAGGAACAAGGTCAGAGAGACTAGCCACTGATAAACTAGACGATCAGTCACGAGAGAATGGGTGCCTTCACTTTCTCTCTGTAACATCACTTTCTGCATCCATCTTGGATCAGTGACATCACTTCCTACAGCCATCTTGGATCGGTGACATCACTTCCGGTGGCCATCTTGGACTGGTGACATCACTTCCTGTGCCCTTCTTGGATTGGTGACATCACTTCCGGCAGCCACCTTGAATCAGTGAGATCACTTCCTACGGCCATCTTCGATTGTTGACATCACTTCTTGTGGCTATCTCGAGTCAGCCCAATCTCCAGCTGTAGGTAACAAGAGACTGCTCTGTGAACACCTATCAGGGAGAAATTGCCTCATTCCGGCAACACCGGGGACAAAAGCAGAGATACCTACCACTGATGGACTAGGCGATCAGATGATGAGAGCATTTGACATCGCTCTGAACTCCATAGGGGGCTCAAGCCAGGGCGTTCCAATTAAGGGCCGAACAGTAAAGAGCGTAGGCCAGCTGTTGACCATCCTCTTTGCCTCTCGGCCTTTGCTTTTGCTTTCCTCCCTGCTGCACCTGTCAATGCCACTACCTTTCTTATTACTGTGCTGTCTCTCCACTCTTTGGTACTCACCTATTATGCATTCACTCCTGCTGCTTCTGCTGCTGTTCCTTCTCACCTCTCCCTACGCTTTCTCCAATCACGCTATAGTTTCCTCCTTTCCTATCCCCATCATAAAACTCACATCACAAAACTCCTACTTCTCCATGTCTCTTGCACCTCCTGCTTACAACATTTAAAGCAAATGAGATAACCATACCTCCCCATAAACCTTTCCAACTCACCTCTCTTCTTCTGAGACTCAACTTCTTTACTCTTGCATACTGCATCGAGCAGACATTGCTCTCTGGAATGCACAGTCAGTATGCAACACAACTTCCCTTATGACTGACTACTTTCACGCCAGCTCTCCTCCCCAAGATCTCCTTGATATCACTGAAACCTGGATATTGCCATCTGACATTGACACTCTGGTGGCCCTACACGACATGACGCTTAGGCATCGGACACCTCCTCTCTTCCCACTTCAGCACCTCACAAATCTCCAATGTCACGTCCCCTCATACCTCCTTGAATTCACCATCTCTGCTATTGCACCACCTTACTCGGTTCACATCATCTCCATCTATTACCCGCCTGGTCCCACTGGACCATTCTTTGATGAACTTGGGCACCTCCTTGATTCTCTTTCTACTAAACATCACCAAATTCTCTTAGATGATTTTAACCTTCCCTCTCCAACCATTTCTCAGAAATCAGAACTTTGGTCTTTTCTTAATGGCCAAGCTCTCCACTCTATCCATAACCTACGTACTGACAACGGTGTTAACTCTTTGGAACTCATTCATCTCAACCTCTCTCTCTCAGCCACTAATACTACTGTCACACCCTCCCAATCTGACAACTTCATTGTTTGAACCACCATCTCCTTTCCACCCTCTAACCTCTACTTATCTCTTGCCTCACCAATTACTAAAAGATAATTGAAACCTTCTGCCATTCCTCCCTTTCGCTCAGACCAACAGTTCTCACTCTCCTCCTTCACACTGGATGCCTCTTCCACTAACACTGCCTTCTCCAGCTTCCAATCCTTACTGCCGGGAGGATAGCTCAGGGGCAACGCATTTGTCTTGGAAGGAAGACACCGCTTAGTAACACAGGTTCGAATCCCAGGTTCGCGCTTAGAAACTGGTCCCCGTTATTTAGCGTGTTATAAAAAACAATTATAATTATAGTTACTACTTTAGTCATTCTCTTCTCACTTCCCATTGCTAACTTTCTCCCCTAAGCCTCAACATCCTCAAACACTGACTCGAACGTACTAGCTAACCTTTGCCCAATGTCACTCCTTCAGCACTACTCGAACGTGTACTTTCAACTGTCGTACAAATTCCTTAGGCATCCACAATCTTCAAGACCTACAAGCAGGTTTCCACTCTTGTCACTCCACAGAAACTGCTCTCATGAATGCTTCCAACTTCATTGCCTCTGCTAAGCACGCCAACCTATCCTCTGTGCAAATTCTCCTTGACCTTTCTGCTGTCTTTGATACTGCTGATCACTCTGATCTACTTAATCAGACCCTCCAGCTTATAGCGATTTTGCGATCCCGCCAAATACCGCGAAAAACAGCCATTTTTGCAAAAACACCCACAAAAATAACTGTTTTTGCACACAAAAAAGATTTTTTAAAAAGGGGCCAGTTTCTTTTTTTTTTGGATTCAAGAAATGAAATGCGCAAGCACATGAGCAAAAAAAAAAAAAAGAGCAGTCCAATCCACAAAGGAAATCTGAATGGACGCTTCTTAAATGCGCCCATTCCACTGCTTTACAGGGTCTTTACTGACCGTACTCACTCATGCAAAACTTAAAAAAAAAACATTTATAAGTGTGATAGCTGCTGTCTCACTTGCATTTCTGTTCCCCAAATGGGATAGAAATGTGTTTTTTTGGGTTGCATTTTACAGTGGCAGGACCCTTAAGGACCAGTCACAGTGAAATGCAAGGGGAGCCTGTAGCCCATTGTCGGGAGCGTGCTGCCAACACAAACGTATTCAAGGCAGCTGACCAGTGCATCATTGGCGCTAAAGCTCAGCTCTGTGGAAATGCGCAGGTCACCTTTGAGATTAAGGTGGCATGCTTATTTCCAAAAATGGGTTGTCTAAAAACAGCACATACTCTGCTCTATTTTTCGATGTCCCATTTTTTTTGTTCAAAATCTAAAGTTTTCTTCAAAAATGGAAAAATTGTCACAATATGTCAGAGAAAGGAGTGAGAGGGTGAGTGATGGGTGAGCTGTGGCGTGGTAGGCAAGAAAGCAAAGGGAGATCAGAGGGAGAGCAGTGGGTCAGAGCGGGAAGCAGTGGATAAGAGAGCAGAGCGGATGCAGTGGGGCAGTGGGCCAGAAATCAGAGAGAGAGCAGAGGTACAGAAAGTGGAAGGAACGTGGGCTCAAGGGTAGTAGTGGGCCAAAAGCAGTGAGGGGTTGGCCGGAAAGGGGCAGTAAGCTACAGATAGGGAGAAGGGATGAGGGAAGAGTGTGATAAAATGGGAGAAAGGATGAAAGATGCAGAAATAGCATGCATGAATGAAGGACTGTATCCTGCTGGAGGAATTGGGGAGCGTACGGTGTGAGTTGGGAGTATGATTTGGAGTTTGGTAGGGACTAGAGAGCGCAAATTGTGACTTGGCAGTGTGACAGAGCATGTGAGTATGTGTTTGACTGAGAGTGAGGTTCAAAAATACAAGTTGTGATGGTGCATTGGTGAGACGTGTGAGGTGTGTTGGGTGAGAGAGGTGTGTGGGTGTTTGCGCAATTGGGGAAAATAGAATGGGAACATTTTCAGCATTACAAGTGATAATGATTAATACATTTAATAATATTAAATAGGCATGCACATTAAATCAAAACATGTTTAAGCCAGAGACATCTAGGACTCTTCCTATTTGACACAAAAGATACATATATTGACACCCTGGCTCTCTTGTAGCCTTGCACATGGCCTCTTTCCTGCAATGTACCAATCTTGCACCCTCCAGTCAATAAAAATTGTGCTGGAAAAATGCCACCATAAATAAAGATTTGTGCTGTAAAATTTTCCATTTCATGCCGCAAAATCCTGAAGGGGCTACTTAATGCTCTCTTTTCTTGGTATTAGTGATCAAGCCCTTGCCTGATTGAAACCTACCTAGCAGCTTGCCAATTTTCGGTCTCCTGGAACAACACCTTTCAACTCACTCCTCTAACTGTTGGTCTCCCACAAGGCTCTATATTTGGTCCCCTCCTCTTTACACTCTACACCTCTGCTCTTGGGGCACTAATCTCCTCCTTTGGGTTTTCATACCAACTCTTCAGATGATAGTCAAATCTTCTTCTCTTTACTGAACTCTCCTCAGATCTCTCTGTTGAAATTTCCAAGTGTCTCTCTGCCATTAAATATTGGATGGCTTTGCACTCTCTGATGTTAAACTCTACCTAAACAGATGTGCTCTTCTTCCCTGTCAAATGCTCTATCTCATATCTTCCCCTGCCTATTCAGTTGCCACGTGGGGCTCTCTGCTACTCTTCTTTAGCTAGAAACCTCAGCGCCTTCTGTGACCCTTTCACACCTGCTCTACTTTCATCACCAAAACTGCAATGTTGGTGGGGCTCAGCCTCTTAAATATTAGGAAAATTGGGCTCCTACCTCCTTTCAACACAGCCAAGCATCTCTTAACCACTCTTCTAAGCTGAGTTACTGGGACAGCATCCTCTTTGGTCTCTCCAATTATGCTTTCTGTCCTCTCAACAAGATCATTAACTTTGCTACCAGGACTCTCTTTGAACTCCCTCACTTCACACCTACTTCCTTGTACCATCACCAGGCTTGATGGCTGATGATGCAAAATGGGCCAGATTTAAATATGGTTCACAAATCTATCCATGGTAAGGCACCACCATATCTATCCTCCTCTATCCAACTCTACAAGCCTTCCGGTAATCTCTGCTCTGCCTCCTCGACTACCCTTGTGGCACCTCACCCCCCCCCCCCCCTGTGCTTCCTTTTGCTTCCACTTTCTCCACTTGCATGGAATTCTCTTCCCCCGGACATCTGAGAAAAAGTTCACAGCTATTTGAACAAAACAAAAATAAAGCCTTCCCCCTCACCTCTGAGTTACTCTCTTAACTTACCTTTCATCTGCCTGTTTCCCTCCCTCTAACCAGCCTCTGTCCCTCACTTTCTCTGTCTCCACTCTAGCATTTCATCCATAATGGTGCCATCCCTAACACAGCTGGCCGTACCACCTACCTGCACTTACAAATGTATAATGTTGGTTGTCCTTAATCTACGTAAGTTCACCCATGTATTGCCCCGGTGACTGTTCCATGTACTGACCTCAACAACCAGGTCAGAATGTCACTTAAGCTCACCCCATTGTAAGAAGCTCGCTGTTTCTGTCAAATCTGATTTATTATCTATTGTACGTTCTTTTGCTTCTCCTGCATATAAATAAATAAATAACATTCTGACAATATAAATCATTGGGACAATCTTTACAAACTTTTATCACAGAGAGAAATGAGAAGCCACCATATACAGAACCACATTTTTGTAATGCTAATACGACTGGTAAGATCATATCTAAATGTTCTGCTTATAAGTTGCTTCATTACGGGTATTGAAAATAGTTAAACCGAACTCTACAAATTTGGGTACTTTTTTGTGGATGTTTAAGAGTCCAGCAAAATCCATCTTTTTCTCATTGACAGTGGAGGCGCATCATTTTTGCTATGTTTAAAATATTCAGCTAAAGTCAAACTTTTAGATTGCACTGCCTTTTGTGTCTAGAGGAACAAGATCCTCAGCGTAGAACCTCTCAATCAAATGGATTACTGTAGCAAGGGTTTCCAGGAGATCTTCAATACACTGGGCGCAAGAACATATTCTTGCTTTAATCCTCTGCTTATCCCCATCTCACTGCTCAAAAATCCCTAATTACTAAGTCTTATTTTTATAGGAGTATCCGAATACAATTGTATTAAAATGTTCACCAAACCCCCATCAAGGCCCAAGAATCGAACTTTGCCCAGAGAATCCCATTATCTATCCTATAAAATACCAATGCTAGGTTCATGAAGGCGGCATAAATAAATGTTACGTGTTTTTTAAGTGATATGATTCTCCTGGTATTCAATATCTTCCCATTATAATGAGTGCCAAAGCCTTTTGAAACCCATTTTGTGACCTGGAGAGTATATTTCTATTTTTAGCCCATTTCTTACGTTTATTCAGCATCAACGATACACACATCTTCCTAGTAGCTTGTGAAAGGTTACTTATTCTGTAGCTCCCCGGGTCTTAACACTTTCCCTTTGTATAAATGGACACAATCACTGCTTTAGCCCAGCAAGAGGGAAACCTTCTTTTAGTTTTACGAACAGACCAAACTGCAGGAGCGTTCCATTTCACCATGCCAGAAAAACCATCCAGCCCATGTGCCTTGGAAGTTTTAAAATTTCTCATAACTGCAGAAATATCTTCGGTAGAAAAGGTTTCTCTCGAGATGTTTTGGGTATCCAGGGCCGGAAAAGGCTCAGTACTCTAAGTGAAGCTAAGATTAGCATTTGTTTACTTCTACCATTTAGATTCAGGGCTGGGTATTGTTAAGGGTTTGTTACTAGTACCTTTCCATTTATCAAATTCCAAAAAAGGTTCACATCATTAGTTCATAATATTTTCAGCATTTTAGTCCAATTATCAGAGAGCTTAGTTCAAATAGGTTGTTTGTTTTTAATAGGACTTCAGTGCAAGCTACAGCGTGAGGACACATATACTGCTTATAAAATTCAAGTGGCTGAAGTCACACTTGTTTAAGAAATATTTATGACATCATTAGTACATTTAAAAGTGCAAATAATCCATTAACTCTCAGAAAACTGCTTAGAAATAATATTGACTCGCTACTTGGCACCACATTTGATGTCATTGCTTGACAGAGCTTGCTCAAAGTGATCAAAGTGAGGGTGAGGGAGGGACAGATAGTGGGTGGCAGTCCTGGACTGGTACACTGGGACACCAGACTTTTCTCTGGTAGGCCTCGGGCCTCTTTTTTTGCTTGTGGGAAGGATACATTATGGGAACGAACATCATCCATGATCCAGGTCAGCCTGAGCCAGCCTGGGTGGTTCACTCTTCGCTGCCTGCTGCATTTCTGCCCGCCCGGGCCATGCTGGCCCGTGGCTTGTGCTTGCCCATTTGTGGGGGGCACCGTCCGGGGCCGGGCATCAAACAAACCGCACATGCCCTAGTGTCCGTGTGACTGTGCTCGCATGCAAACTTGCCCAGGTGCAGCTGTGACCGCTTGTGCCGATCTTGCTCCAGCGACGACTCAACGACTGTTAAGACAGATATCTGAACTCTGACCTGGTGGGCAGAGGTTCAGAAGTCCAGCCTCATTTTCTGCAACAGGGTAATCTCCTGGACAAGCCAGACCAATCATGGTAGCTTTGGCGGCGGTCAAGACTAGGTCTCAGGAGGGGTGAGGGTGACTGAAAGACCTCAGTGAGCACACAGAGTAAAGGACACTTACAAATCACTCTGAGTCAGGTGTGTATATATATTAAAAATACAAACACATTTATTTCAAGGCCTTTGAGATTCAACACACCAATAAAATCACAGTTATACTTCTAAGCCAACACAATCCCATCAATAAAAATATATAAAAGACCAATGGGGTCTAAAGGGTTAATGCGCGAAATGGGTCCAGAAACTAAAAAGGGAAGGAAGCAGGTAGTGCAAATAGTATTTAGGCCCTTCTGCATGAAACACAATCCTAACTGAAAGGCAGTCCAATCCCTAAAATGAGGGGAGCCAAATGCTCAAATGTACTTGCGATGCTGACACACACAGTAGTGCAGATGGGCAAAGCAGGGTCTTTTGTAGGGGCTGTAGCAGCTCAGGAAGGCAGGGGAGGTGATGCAGAATAGGTTACCACTATTTGAGGAGGACCTCCCCTTGAGGGCAGAGCAGGTTCCAAGAGTTGGGATTAGTTCACTAGTTCACACTACCAGTGGAAAGGAGAGGGGCCCTCAGGGGTCACTTGTGCTTTAAAACGGATGGATGCATTAGGGGCCACCGGTAAGGGTTGCAATTACTCACCGACCCCCGGCACACTCCGGACCAAACTTCTGCAGGCAAGTCCACTTCAGTTGCAGGTTCAAATTCGGCAATCTTGCGGCTCTGCGGCTTTTAGTAACGAAGTTACAGCGTTGATTCCCAAATGGGACAGTGGTGATTTCTCTGCTCCTGGTGGATGGATCAGGCCAGTTCCACTGTAGCAGGCTTCAGAGCACAGAGGGGCACAGCTGCAATGAGTTTGCAAAGTTTGTCACCACGGCTGGGCGGCACAGTTACTCTGGTTCGGGCGCTTACTTGCAGGTTTCGATGAAGGTGCTCAGAATAGTTGGTTCCAGTATTCCAATGGGTCAAAGTGTCTTCGCAGACCTTCTAGGATGACCAGATGCAGAGGGGTCCAGTGGGACGACTGCGGGCTCAGGGTGCCAAACCTTCCAGCGGGTCACCAGCGGTTCCTCGACTCAGCTTCTTAGTTTCAGGATACTTGGATCCTATCCCTCGTTCAGTGAGAACTCTAGAGATCGACATGGTATGGGTGTTTGGAGCCTTCTCTTATCCAAAATCTCCTTCGCTTCAAAACTAAGAGGACCCAATGGGAGATCTGCTCACATACAGGCATACCATACGTGCACCAATCATGGACCACGGTGGTCCCAGGCATTCCCACACACCAGACTCTCTGGCACCCAGGATGTGCATTGGAACCAGACAGTCCAGCCCACACCCTGGAAGCACACACAAAAGGCATGCAGAAGCCCGCAAAAGCTTGGCATTTCGCAGGAGAATGCATGCCCAAATAAGGACTGACCCAGGTCGGCTTGACATTGGGAAGGTGAAGGGGCAAGATGGCCAAAGGACAGGACAAAGAACCTTGTGGCATGGCCATTTTGGAACCAGGCCACCTATTTGTGCCCAACGCGGTAACCACAGTTTACCTGGCAGGAAAGGGTTAAAAATACATGAAAAGATAAGCTGCCACCAGCCCTGTCCAAGGCACATCTCCTATAAAAAAAACTTCGAGAGTATCTAGGGCCTTTAGAAATGTCAGGAAGACCCAAGAGCACTGTACTGTAAAGTACATTGTGTACTTGCAACATGTTGCACAAAAGTTGACAAGGACTAAGGGAAACAAAGTCTCCCAGTACTGACTGTCTTTAAGGGCATGTCAGTTTCCCCATAACAAAGTGAGTGAAAAGCCCAGGAGAGTGCAGCAGAAGGCTGTGCTCCTCTGGTAAAGTCAGACTATGGTGTTTAAACAAAGCAAAACGTTGGGGGGGTTCACAACTGGAGGGAAAATTACGTATGAAATGGAAATCTTTCCTAGCAACGACGAGACGAGCTCAGCTGCCGCTTGCATCCGGATTCCGCTCCTTTCCAGATACACCACAAAAACTCAAAAAGGTATGTGTGCATGTGCTGCTACGGCTGCCGCGGCATCCTGGAGCTCAGTGCAGAGTGTCTGAGCGTGTATCTGCAGACAGTGTAAATGTTTCAAGTGTGACCCCTGCTGAACCTGTATCTTTCCACGGGCTGAGCACCAGTAGGGCCACGCCTACCACTGGACAGAGAATAGACCCCATGTTGAACTAAAGTACTTCCTTGGAATTCCCTAATGCAAGGTTACCCACCATGGGTGTTACTACCAACAAAGGACCGATGAGAGGTGGCCTCCCCAGTGAATGCAGCTCTGTGGTTGCATGTCTTGCCAGGAATTGAAATGGCCGGCTCATGAGAGCCGCAGCACCACTGAGGTCAAACACAGCGTCCTCTCCGCAAAAGCTTGTTCCTTGGCGGTGCAATGGTGGGTCACGCATTACGCATGGGGATGGCGCTCAGTGTTTACTGTCCAGGGCTAGTGCTCTCCCATAGAATGTACCAGTTGCACTATGGACTAATCGAAACAGGAAATGCTTCTCAATTTCAATAACAGTGATTAGTGTTTTTCTCTCCTGTATTAGCACTAACTAGGACTGCCTTCAGCATGCAAGGGGAAAATAGCGGGCCCTCAGCAGTGTGCATGAAATGTGCAAAATAGCGGGCCCTCAGCAGTGTGCATGAAATGTGTGAAAACAGCCTACAATAAATAAAGAGGAGTCAGACGAGACTCTGGACCCCATCTGGGTGCAGGCCCCCTCCTGGCATCCCGGCATGGCTCAACTTTATCAAAAAGCCCACAGGCAAACTGGGCAAATCCCCCTCTGCCAGCAAAGAAGTCTAAAATCCAAACCTACGGATAGGTCTCAGTGACCATAAAGAAACGCCCCGCTTTCCTGTGTCGGTCCTCTGCCGTATAGGCATCGATCCTTTTGCCGAGAAGATGCATACCGGCTTATTCCATATGTGGTTTGCACACTGGAAAACACATCAATATATAGTAGTTAGGGAGTCAGGATAGTTCCTATAAAATAGCCCCTATCGATCGCATCTGATCTTGAATCTGTGTCATGGAGCTCTGGAGAGAGAAGCGAATAGGATAGCTCACCTGGTTGATTGGCTGCTGCAAATATCTGTGTTTAACGTGCAGATTTCAGGATGTGTATACCAATTGCTGAGATCTTGGTGATAGCCATATCCTTTTTTTTCCCAAATACTTAAAAGCTTACAATAACGTGTTTCCATTCCAAGTACTCTGTGTTCAATGTTGGCAGCATATGGCCTGATCATCACCACGTTAACCTGAAGTATTTTTGTATCATATGTGTGATTTAGTGAGTGTGTCCTTAAGTTCCAGCTGGTTTTTAATAATGGGTGGGTGCATCCATTTGGGTTTGGGAGACTTTGCATTTTTAGTTGACGGTTCTCATTTCATGGAGTCAAGCCAGCAGCCAACCCCTGCTTGCCCGGGATCATTTTAATACAGCATGCTTTTGTCTAGCGTAGACGGGGGTGTGGTGACTCTGGAGGTTTCCCAGTCCCCTTCACCCTGGGCATCTTTTATGTTTTATTTACACATTTTCTCATGCGAAAATGGTTGGGTTTACTGAAAAGGTGTAATAGAGGACCACATTTGAAAAAATCATTTTCTGGGGCTCTTTTGGTTCCTAGTCCAGTCCTGGTGGGTGGGAATGGCTATAGGGATTAGCATGGCCATGGGCATCAATGAGTGGGTAGATAGCCAAACAAAATCCACAAGCTGCATGCCCCTCCTCACATCTCATCTCCCGGCTGCTCCCTCCAGTGCAATCGTTTGAGCTTATAGGGGGCATTCAGGCACCATCTAATAGCCACACTTACTTAGAGCTTGGTTGCTGGAGATATGACTGAATACAACATTCGGTGGTGAATAAGCACAATAGAACACAATATTTTGGTGGTTGTAATACTTTATATTGACTCTTGATCTGTTCCACCAATTTAAACAATCAGAAAGAAATGTGCCAGTCCGCAATGACAGCAAGGTGGCATTTTGTCAATAACGGTGGTTTTCTCTGCCGTCAGTATGATGCTCGCCAGCACTAGAATGGAACCTACAAGCTACCGATACCCCGGAGGTAGATTCACGAAGGATTGCTTTTCCCATTGACAAAGGTACAAACGCTGATTTGCACAAATGCCAAGCAATTTACAAAGATGCTTGGAGAGGGTGCATTCAGGAGATGCGCAAAATGTTATGTTGATTTATACCGTGCAACGCTACCACCCAGGGGCAGTCTCTGGGCGCTCTGATTCTCTGCTAACCTGCTCTCAATCGTTCTCACTCCTATTGGGGGTTAGTTGAACTGCGCAGGCTGTCAGAAATCTCTCAAAAGCGTCTTGTCACTTTATGGTTTTCAGAATGGTCTCTTTTCGCCACAACTAGTACCTTTTTTTTCCATCTGAGCTGGAGGCAGGTCAGATAAACATTGATTTGCTGTCTCTTCACCAATTTGTTTTTGTCACAGAGGTTTTTTTAAATTTCCCTTTGACTTTTCTCAAGTTTTTCTTTTCCAATTCAACATTTGGAACCACTGGTTGGATTATCCTCCATCTCGATACGACCGTGTACAAAAAGTGCAATTTTCGCGCCAGGCATTTCATTTCAGCTGACCTGCATCGAGCATGTGTGTCGTGTCTATGGAACTTCCATCTGGCGAGTACCTGGCTGTACTTTTGCAGACTGGCATTGAGCTGTCTGAGGGCCTGACTCAATTTGATGTCCAGGAAGTGACCTGCAGTCCGGACTGGAGCGTTGTAAGATTTGTATCTATGTTGGGACTTCAGCGTGGGTGTAGTTCAGCTTATTTGGTTGGGAGTGAGCTTGTTTTGGGTTTGTTTTGAAGGGGGATTCATCTTATGTTCTCCTTCTGTCCTCAATCCGGAAGTACTCAATTCAGCCCTTTCCAGGCACTTTCAATTAACAATAAGAGAGGAGTTACCATGGGAGGTTAATACCTGTTGCAGGCAAAGCTTCCTGGTTCCAGAAGCGGAGGCCCTGCAGCACTGGATGACTTACTAAAACCTGACAAAGTTACGAAACGAGGGGCTCTGATTCACAGAAGCATTTTTATAATTGGAAAACGTCCAGGGCGTCTTGTTTCGTCAATGGGACCTTCCGTCATGGTGTGTCCTTGGTTGGAATACCCATAGTCCTTACCAAAAAGTGAACATTAACATGGAGTCGAATATTGATGAAGAAACCTATTTCATGTGGTCGATTCAGCGGAGAGTTTATCTAACGGTTGAACAGGTGCAAAAAGTTAGGGTCTTTCACTCAACACTATTTTTGTTGCCTCCGTAATATGGAACGGACTAAACATATTTTGCTGAAATGATTGTTACAAAAGTGTTTTGCAAAGGAGGGGAATGGATTTGTCCATTTGATTCTGCAAAAGTGTTGCGGAACAGGGAAAGCAGGGCTTGCTCAATTTTTAAATACAATTTTGAACCAAGATAAATTAGAAGACAAACCTTTCTTTTTTTTCTTTTTATGTTAATGTTAATGTACATGTTGTTCCTTTTTTGCAATCTGAATGATGTGACATTGGAGCACATATTTCTTTTTACGTGATGCAACAAATATAGTACAATTAGACTGATCCGTTTATGCCCAAGTGCAAAAACGTGGATTGGAGGCAAAACGGTTCCACAAGCAACAAAACGGGTGTAAAATGATTTTTGTACCTACAGCGCAAACGTTCTGTAATTTCACCCCAGCATGAATAGTTTGGCCTGACAAAAAGCAAGCAGGGTTTTTAGAGATTGAACCCATGAAAAGCCTTCATCAGAGGTGTTATCTCCAGCCTGAGAGACCAGCCTTACATGTGGACCCTTCTTTGCTTGAACTCAAATGGCAAAAGCCTCATTCTACTATTTATCGCTAGACTTTAAATATACGGTGCCTAAGAATTAACCTTTTGCTATTTTTGTGCATTTAGCTACCCAATAAGCTATGGGGAGTGCTGCACCCAGAAAACGAAAGGGTTTGGCAATCAACCGTCCGCTGTATTGAGTAAATAGGCCAAGGCCTGTGGATACTCAGCAGGAACAACCTATCGAACGCCACCCTATCCGTTATAACCCCCAAAACTAGGATGACCGCAAGAGATTTCAGACCACCTTCCAGCTGGCGTACAAGAGGAGTTGCCTGTCTGACATTTGGAGGGTTAGGGGGCAGCTGCCTTATAAGTTACACAGTTCCGAACCGTGAACTTGGCTGTGGGAATCAAATGGTACATCTGACTAAGCACCTTTTTCCTATACCAAGCCATTCACAGTAACGTTCTCGACCGCCCATTGGATGCCAAGGCACTTTTCTCACCTTCTATAGATGAGGATCCTCAGATTCGCAAGACTTGGGTGGTGACTACAAAATCCCCCAGTCTCATTTCTAGCACTCCCCTGAAAATACCCTGGGCCTAATTCACAGAAGTGTTTTATAATGGCAAAACCCCACTGGAAAACACTCCAGCAGTTTAGGCATCTGTGTCAGCTGTCTCACATCTCCAAGGCATTCAATTTCGCAGAGATGGCAAAACCCAAAACCAGAAGCAGTAATTATAAAAGTGCAGGTTCTGTTTCAAACTGAAACCTACAACTCTCGCTGCCCAGGCTACATCCAAGAGGTTTGTTTGACTTTCAGAGGGGACATTCCAACTTTTTCCGTCAATTAGCATTAATTCCTGGTAAGTAGCAGAGTTCCATTCTACTACCATCGGTGGACTCGAATAATCCAAGACCCTTGGTTTCTGCAAATCAGCAGGCAAGGTTATTCTCTCAGAACGCCACCAGTCCCACTATCAACCCTCCAAGACCCACTCGAGATTTACTACCAGAGGTTCAGCGGCCCTTTCAACTCTATGGGACAGAGTGCTGTTGACCAAAAGCATCAGGCAATTGTTTTGTTCACAAAAGGAATGGGGGACTCAGACCAATTTTGGACCTGTTTAATCTCAATCAGTTTTTACCACCTGGGAAGACTTTCCACATGGTAACCTTACCCAATGATTTGGATCCATTGCTACTGGGTGACTGGAGCTGCTCAGTGGATATTCAAGATGCCTCCTTTTATATTCCAATCTTGGAGGAACGCAGAGACGTTCTATACTTTGCAATAGATGAGGTTCACTACCAGTTCAATTACCTTGGTCTTCACAAGCATCTTTTTGTGTGGTGGCAGCAGATTTGTGGCAGGTGGGAGGACCTATTTATCCCTATCTGGATGACTGTCTACTTTGGCCCTAATTTTAGATTCAGCGTTTTGAAGTCTGCAATGGGTAACAGGATAATGGACTATTCCCCAGATGACATTTTGCAATGAAAAATGAGTCAATGAGGCACCACTTCAATGGCTTTCTTCATATGTATCCTCCCGTTAGAGAGCCAACTGCTCAATGGGATCCAAATTTAGAGCCATCACCATTAACACACAAAACCTTTGATCCTATGACTTGCTGTAATGAGGGCTTAGTTTCCTGGAAGACTGTTTTTCTGGTGGCTATGACATCAGAAAGAAGAATTAACCAACACAAGGCTCTTTCCTGAAAACAGTCTCACATATTCTAGATGGAAAGGCAGTGCTTCTTTTTTGTTTTCATCTCAACCAGGAAATTGTCCTTTCAGTCTTTCTGCCTCGACCTCATGCTTCCTCGAATGAGCAACCATTAAATGATCTAGATGTTTTGAGGGCATTCAAATGTTACCTCAAGCAAAGTATATCCTCATGTAGGAAAGATGTAGGACGGCCAAGTCGGCCACTCCACTTGCTTTTGGCAAGCATTACTCCCTAGATGTTTCTCCCAGAAGGGCTACATCTTTTGGCCAATCATTTCTACATAACCTTTCCATGCTAACCTCTTCATCCTATGCTGTTGGTCCCCCAGCACCCTGTTTCCTGACCCAGTTAGTTGAGAGAGGGAGTAGGATTGTATTGAACAGGCAAATTATATTCACAGTGGATCTGGGTCACTTAGCCCTTAATCTCTCTCCTTCACAACACCCACATCTCGGTATATGGGTGGTCTTGAGTAAAAAGGGACACAGTGAGCAGAGACAAAGTTTAAAAGTCTTGAAGGGACAGTCACCCTTTTAGAGCTACTTTACAGGCCAGTGGTGTGGGCAATGTGTAACCAAGCTGGGAAGAAAGGAAAGCAAGGGCCATGAGAACTAGAATCATCTTGAAGGCAGAGTTGTGTTATTTGTGTAATTTAGCAATAGAATGGGGTTTGTTCTCATGTTCGTGTGTTTCTAATTCATGAGGGGATAGTTTGTCATTGCACATCCTTAAAGGTAATTCTTTCTGGCTACATCTGAAAGCACACATCAATTTTGTTCATCAGAGGAAACAGTCCATCAAATGTATGCAGACTATGCAAAGAGGAAAAGGCGAAAGAAACGATTAGACATCTATTAACCTCCTGCACGGTGTTGAGAACTCTGGGAAAAGTCTATTTGTCAACTGTTCTGGAGGCCTCAATCTTGCGGGAAGGGGAGACTTGGTGGAAACGGCTAATTAGCGGACAAAAAACATCCTGGGCAATTGCCACTGCAAAGATTTTGCAACAGGCTTTCATCTTGATAGAACAAAGTAAAGAAGAAGAAGTGAAAAGCTAAGCCATACAAGTGCTCCTCTCTACGGCTCTCGAGACGAAAACAGAAAAAATAGACTTTGACAATTTTGTTAAAACCAATTAATTTTTTGGTAAATACAATAAAAAAAAAAAAATTAAAAAAAGCA
This sequence comes from Ambystoma mexicanum, assembly GCF_040938575.1. Classification (NCBI taxonomy): domain Eukaryota; kingdom Metazoa; phylum Chordata; class Amphibia; order Caudata; family Ambystomatidae; genus Ambystoma; species Ambystoma mexicanum. The sequence goes on along the minus strand of NC_090935.1, from coordinate 1,142,045,675 downwards.
CACATCACAAAGGGCTTGATCCTTTCCCTTGCAATATGAGCGGTCCCGTCAAGGACTGATATCATAAACAAATCAAGTTAATTGCTTTTCAGATTCATAATAGTGGTGAAGAGACATTCACCCTTCTCAGTGAAATCATAAACATTGACTAATTCCTTCATCTTTTTGAGGTAAATACAATGGGCCTCATTACGGGGTTGCCAGTCCAGAAACAACGGTACCGGTAAGCTTGCGGGTACCGTTGTTTCCAGACCGGCAAACCGCTATTAACAGCTCACTTCAAACTGGTAAAATTCCTAGCCAACTTAAAAATGCTTTGGTGCTTCCTCTTCTAAAGAAGCCCACCCTTGATCCCAAGGTAATGGCTAATGTTAGGCCCATCTCCTTGCTTCCTTTCAAAATGAAGCTGCTTGAGACCTTGGTCTCCCCTCTCCTCTCTTCTTTTCTGGAATCCTCCGGCTTCTTCGACCCCTTCCAATCTGGCTTTCGCCCTGGAAGGGGAACAGAGTCTGTACTCAACTCTGTTATGGATAACCTTGCCCGGTTGGTTGATCAGGGTGGGGTGGGAGTGGTTCTTATATTGGACTTATCTACCGCCTTTGATACGGTAGATCATTCCACCCTTTTAGCGCGTCTGTCCGACGCAGGGATCCCCGGTCAGGTTTTTGACTGGTTCCAAGACTTTCTGAGCGACCAGTCCCAGTCGGTGTCTCTGCCTCCTTTCCGTTCCCCTCTGGGACTGCTCCTCTGTGGCGTCCCGCAGGGATCGGCTCTCTCCCCCATCCTTTTCAATATGTACATCCGCCCCCTTCTACTTCTCTTACTGTTGCATGGCTTCAGATATTATTCGTATGCCGATCATACACAGATCCTGGTTCGTCTTGATCTTACCAGGGCTGATACTGCGTCTTGGCTACAAAGCTGCCTGGAAGATCTTGGCACCTGGATGGTGACCAATTGGCTAAAGCTCAATGGCTCTAAAACTGAGGTGCTAGTGGTGGGCACCTCTAACCACCATGTCTTCTGGACCCCTGACTTCTGGCCTGCCTCACTAGGCACGTGCCCTACAGCTGCAACCTCTGTCAAGAACATAGGTGTTCTGCTTTCTTCCTTCCTTTCCATGGCACCAAAGGTGGCTTCTGTATGTAAATCTGGTGATTTTAAACTGCAGATTCTTCGTAAGGTGCTCCCCTTTATTCCTATCAAACATCGTGCTCCTGTGGTGGCTGCTCTGCACCTGAGCACCACGGACTACTGTAACTCTCTTTACTTAGGTTAGCCGAGCCACCTTACTAAACGCCTTCAACTGCTCCAAAACTCTGCTGCTCGGGCAGTGATTCACCCTCCTCCTCGTGCCCATATGACCCCGTCGATCAGACAACTACATTGGTTGCCGATTGAGAAGCGCATCCTTTTTAAATCTTTGTTTAAGGCAAGCTCGACGTAGCACAGGACACTCTGGAAAAATGACATGCATGTTGTAAAAGGAACACAGAAGGGGAGCAAATGACCAAAGGCGTATGTTTGCTCATGCACCCATTGATTTAGGGGCCTCAATAATACAGTCCCAGCAACTCAGACTGAACCAGATGCATGCAGCAGTTACCGATGCCCTCTTGCCACGCTGCAGGCCAGGAGGGTCCCATTGACCTTAAACATAGAGCCCAGGGAAAGGACCAGGTTGGACTGCAGAATTAAAAGATAACTTTACAAAATAATACAAGACCTTATTCAGGAAAGTGATAAAAATAGTAGGCCTGAGCTCAGTATATAAACTATTCTCCATGGATATTCATCAGGGGTGCATTTGTGCTGTACAAAAAATATTTTACTCACTTTGTTTCAAAATAATAAGTAGATGCCAATATCATAATGGAAGATACTCAGCGAAGTAAAACAAAGCAGTTGTTAAAGATTGTTGCATGCAAGATAAGTGTATCAGACTCTCACTCAGTGAATTCTGTGCTCAATAGTCGCACCAGAGACTGCTTACCTATTGACATGCTTGCAATGTATTCAGCATCCAGGCACACTTGCTGATACTGTGCAAACCAGCTCAAAAATAATTCTGGGTCTACTCTGCCCGAAACGTATGAACCAGAATTCGAGCCGCCCGTGTAGATATGAGTATTTGATGGTTCGACATGGGCCGAACACAGCTCTTTAGTATTCCAGTATAATGGACGAGAATTTAGTATTACTGGTGATTAAGGAAAGGGTACAACAGGGACATAACATTGCAGGCAAAGGAATAAAGTGCAGTGGAGCCTGTCATACACAGTGGCAGGATAGCGCTCCCGACACTAATGTATGATAGGCTCCCAGTACCCACATCAGTGCTGGGGGAGTAAGAGTAAGGGGCTGTCATTGCAAAATGTTACCCCCATGTTATCCTTGTTTGAGGGAGGAAAAATGCAAATGGGGCATCAGCGGTTCAAATTGTTTCAGTTCTATTGAAAATAAAATGCATAGAAGGGTCGGCAATCATCCAGCATGCATTGCTCACTCCCTTGTGCCTTTTCCAAATAGGCACAGGGGAATGTGACTATTTTCTGTGCATTTCAATGAGCATTCCATTTGGGGATTCGGGATGCACTTAGGAATATGCTAACTTACCCTCTTATTGATGTAAATGCCTAAAGGATTTGAAAAAGGGCAGCTGACTGCGTGCATCTGTGATGTGTACATTCAGACACTACGTGAGAATAATGCACACATTTTCCCCACAAGTGATCAGCTATGAAAGCGCATCTCATCAATTGCACCCCAAAAAGATTTGAGATTCTGCCCGATCCTTTCTTAAAATACACTTGGAGTTTCTTCAGTCTAATTTGAACCATAATGAACTATGGTTCTATTTGGCTCAAAATGGTTCAGGTCGAATCATGAATTTACCGTCTGAATTTACCGCCCGAGCATGATTCGGCTCAGGAGCTAGCTTCATGGAGGCTGGAATAGCTCAAGTTGATTTGAACCTTTTCTTCAAAGGTTCAGACCGCATTCTAGCCGAGCTTTTTGAGACTCGCCCATTCATATTAATGACGTATAAAATGCCAACAAGACGTACAATCTCTTGTCTCGTTCTGCACTGGACGACCCGTAGCGTGGCTGTTTTGATATCTGCGCGGGACCACTGTATCAGGGTCTGGCAGAGTTCATGGCTCCAAGCTGATGTCCAGGGTGGAGACAGAGGAGCAATGATGCGTTCCTTTGGGTGATGGATCACAAGATGTCACCATCCAAGAACCTTCTACCACTTTCCATCTGTGCAAATGTATGAGAATTACAAATTGTTGACATAACATCCGTTAGCTGTAAGAACCTACTGCGACACAGTAACAGTAATATCAGTTGAGGTCTTGCACGATAACATCTTTTCTTTCTTTTCGAATGGGCTCCTTAACAGACAATCTATGCCTGAGCTCATTATATGCGTTCATTGTCTGTTAACCCTTGCATTCCAATCCTCTTTAGCAAGCTAAAACTAGAAATGTGTGCTTGTCCATCATAACAGAGGATATGAAGAGCACCCACGAAGTAACCCCTTTACATTGATACTCAGATCCTCATCCATTCCAGAAGCCTTAATGCAAGCCCCCTGAACTGTGAAACCACTGAGGTGGGTGGAATTCTTCTTGTCGGCACTAAACCTGATCTGATTTTCTTTCTGAGACTTTACTCCAAGTTTAAAATTGGAACCCAACCGCCAGACTAATAAACAATGTAGGCAAGTGTATATCAAATAACTATATTTATCCATACAATGAAACTCCAGAAGAAGCCTGTTGGATGGAGTATTTACAGATTTTGCAAGGGTGAGGGTAATCCATGCTTCTTGTTGACCAAACTAGCCCATCAGGTATGAAAATGTTAATTAGGAGCCATCAATGACAGCTGGTAACCTTACAGTGGATGGGAATACATCTATACCACATATTAGTATGAGTGATGAAGTGTGGCAAGGGAGCCCAAACCAGTCAAGGAAGGTTCACGGAGAGGCAAGCTTCTTCTCTGAGAAATCCTTTCAAATAATGGTTCAATTTTACAGCTCATTTTTGGTAAATATTGGGTAAAAAGCTATATATTTTCCAACTGGCTGTATTGTGTAACACAAAAAATCCCAAAGATGCCAGGTTGCAAATTCATCATGTCTTTGCCCACACTATGTTTGTGATGCCTGTGCCAACAATTTATATCATCATTGCTGATGATGTAGAACACTTTCATGATGTCCGTGACTCAGGAATATGTCATCATGGCTGATGATGTAAAACACTTTCATGATGTCCGTGACTCAGGAATATGTCATCATGGCTGATGAGGTAAAACACTTTCATGATGTCCGTGACTCAGGAATATGTCATCATGGCTGATGATGTAAAACACTTTCATGATGTTGGTGACTCAGGAATATGTCCTCATTGCCACTTTGAATGATGCAGCTGATGCTGGATCCCCCAATGCGCGTCATCATTACTACATTAAGTGACTTTCATGTTGCTGATGATGCTGATATATGTCGTCATTGCCAATTTAAATTATTGCATGCCACTGGTGCCACAAATATTTGTCACCATTGTCACCTTAAATGATGTTCATGATGATTCCCACATGAAAACACTTTCATGACACTTACAACCAATTTATGCCATTATCACAACTTAAAAACATCTTCATCACACTGTTGTCATCAGTATATGTCAGCATTGTCACTTAAAAACAGTCATAACACTTGCGCCACCAATATATCACAGCATTGCTACGCAAAACTTGTTCATGATGCTGACAATATGATACAATATTGGCATTGGAAAACATGTTCATGACATTTGCGCCACCAATATATGTTAGCAATGGCACTTAAAAAACATTTAATGATGCAGCTGTGGGAACATGCCTTCATTGCCACTTAAAATGACTGTCATTACACTGAGGTCTCATGTATGGCTGCATTGCCACTTAAAAAACTGTAAAAAGATGGAAAAGAACGAATATTATACTCTAATAAGGTAGTGCCTGTACTGAGAAATGGTGAGTGTCGTAAAGTGCGGCGCTCAGACTAGCACTCCACTGGGTGCTCAGGGCATGTGACTCTACATTACAGAATGACACAATACATTGTGGCTGGTCGTGGTTTCTGTGGACTTTGTCTGCTCTGCAGACACGCGCCCCTGTGCTCTTAGGAGGTCGTGCCTGCAATGGGTACAACACCAGGGCATGTCACACTGTTGGAGAAAATGTTCTCTTCTTCCCTCTTATCCATTGACCATAAAAGGGAACCCGTGGTGCCACCCATTTGACTTGCTGTAACAGAGCTGTGTGTGTCCGGTTCTTGCTCCTTTGTGGGCATGGAGCAAGAGAAATCGAAGCATCCGGCAGGGAAATGACAGGGCCGTGGGCTCAGCTGACTGCCCACTTTGCACGTGGCGCCCATCCTGTCCATAATCCCGACAATTTTTTTTTATATTTTTATTTACTTGTTTATAATCAAAACAAAATTGCAGAAAACATGAACATTTGGGGAACTCTAGATATGCTTTGCAGCCAGGAATCACCAGGGCTGGCTGAAGATGAAGCGGTGCCCATTGCTAAATGACATCTGAGGGTACCATTGCAGACAGCTGTGTAGCACTGTCCACATTCGTCAACAATAAAAATGCATTGACATTGTTAGGCTTAAGGTTTCCAAATGTAAGGGCAGTGGAAAGATGGTAAGTACGTTTTTGGGGCACAGGTAGTTCCAATTTGTGAAGTCTTATGTCCCTGGAGTACATATCAGATGCAAAAATCAATATATCATAAGCAACATGACAAATTCCTGAAAAATGATCTGCTTTGTTTCTGTGTAACTTCTTCCTTGTTGAATTACAGGTTTCCCAGATCAACACAATACTAACTTTATGCTCGCCTGTGGAGCTGCTGGAGTGACATTCTACTAATACACTCTACTAATTAGATGGGCGGTGACACCATGCCAGTCAAGGGGACTCTGATTCTGAGACCCTACTAGTATGGGAGTTGCTGACTTTCAAATCCTCTCAGTCATGATGGTTCCTACAAACACACCCTCCTAGTCTCATGGCACCTTAGGCTTTTCAGGTCTGAGTGGACCTTACTTCTTCCAAGTCTGAGTGGCTCTTACACTTGCCTAGGCTGTGGGGCTTTGACACCGAGACCCCACTTGTCTGAAAAGCTGTTACCCTCCTGATATTGTGTTTGACATTAGTATCCCGCTAGGCCGAGGGATGCTGACATTCTGCTAGGCTAATGACCCTTAACTCTGTGACCCACTGATTTTAGAAGGCTCTGACTCCTAGACATATATAAAAGCTGATTTTATCTTCCTTGTTTTGTAACAGATCAGTGATATTATTTTAGTTAGCCACTTTCCCTGTTAAAGTGCGTCCAGTGCAAAAAGTGATTACACATTTTTTTAAAACTGCAATCTGCTTCTGAGTACCCATCAGTGATTTTGAGATAAAAACAAAAACTCCCCATACATTAAAATGCTGCTTTTCTTCCCTCCTTCCGTAGGTGCATCACAATCACACTTGTCAATATTATCTGCGAGAATGTCGATCTACTTCAAAAACAGGAATGGGGCTAAACACACACACTGTCTAATACCTATATCAACTTTAAAGGAGTTAGTAAACCCAGCCCCATGACTATCTCAGATTCTCGCTGTATTACTATTGCCTATCCATCAGTATGCCTTCATCAATTCCTCCGGGATTCCAATATCTTGTAGGTCTGCCCAAGCCTTCTTTCAATACACTCTGTCAAAGGCCATTTTAAAATCAATGAATACAAAACAAAGAAAAACGTTCTTCTGAAATACAGTAATAATAAAAACTTGTTCTACTGTCCCCCCTCTTCAAGATTCACCTTGATGTAGCGTGATTTTATTGCTAACATCTACCCATTAATGTAATCTAGAAAAGAAAGGATCACTTTGCCATAAATCTTCACCCTGGTATTAAGGAGGGAAATTAGATGGTATGTGTCTGGGCCAAGTCTTTCCCCTTTGTAAAATAAATTGAGACACTTTTTGCATTGTGCCAACTAGAAGGAACTCTCCCCTTGTTAGTTACCTTACAAAATGCTGTCAACAGAGAGTGCCAAATGTTTGGTTCAGAAACAAACAGATCTGCTGGAATTTTGCATGGTCCTGATGCCTTATTTCGCTCTCTTAGAGACTAATGCTTGTAAAACCTCTGGGTCAATGACAACAACTGTCAGGGCTGATCTCGGATCTCTGCACTCTAAAATAGCCCACCTCTCAAGAAGTGAGTGCACTTTGTCATTAACGCAAGTTTATTTCACAACAACCTCTGCGGAGAGGCTAGAAAACTCCTTGGAGATTGAACTAAACAGAGTCTCCCTGAACCACAAAACAGATACACTATATATACATTTCCAGAAAAGTTAACACACTCCCACATTTCCCTCATGTTCCCTTACAAGCCATCACATAAAATACAAATGGTTTAGCCCTATGGAAGGAAATCTAGTCCCCACAATCTCATTGGCTGCCTTCACTGTGACACCACCCCCTTAGACACACAATTTAATGGCATTGCAAATATAAGCTCAACCCTCTTCTTGGGTACCTTCCTGCAGGACACACAACCCTAACATGGGCATACAATACAGTTTTAGTACTGATTCCTCTTAGTCACAGACCTGCAATGCTAAATCTGACATGCATGGTTTATGTATGGGCACTTCACTTTATTAAACTATAGAGAGCTAACAAAAGTCTCCTTTGATCGGCACTAACTCTTCGTTTCTCCAAACACTCTTACACCCTGGAGATATATTCTTGGCTTCTGCTCGCACCCTCTGGTCCCATTATACTCTTTTTCTTGCTAATCTATGTGACCTTCTCATAGGCCCACGGTCATCTTTGCTTCCATTCACCCTTCTTCACTTTTAGCCACTAACACCAGATTGACCCTGTCAGGTGGCAGATACTTTCCTGGCCACTCGAGCAACAATTTCTGAGCTCCGAGGAAGATGATCTCTTGTTCAAAAATACCATTTGATCGTAAAACCATGGCCCATTACACCTCATTCCATTTCAGCTCCAAATAGCTGCTCCCATGTTGTTGCAGCTGTCCCTCCGCCAATAGATACCTTCCCCCTTGACCAGCCAGTCTTCCGAATAACCTAAAAATTATTTCACAAACCCAGGCTTCAGCCTACACAGAACAATTCTGTGGCATCCAATCCCCCCATTGTATCGATATATTTAGAGACCACACACAACATAGGTAGTTCCTTCCCCAAACTTAAGAGAGCCCACAATATACCCTTATTTTAGAATTCAAATATGCCCATCTATGACTCATATAGAGCCCCGTGGATCCCGCCCCCTGTGCCAACAAAGAGCCAAGAACCAGGCTGGTGGACAGAAAGTATGTATATTTATTTAAAGTGTAGCTTCAACATATCTTGCACTAAACGGTTGCACTCACCACCTTCTTTGTGGCACCAAACAAAATATTTACACATACATTACTTTCTCCTATGCAGCACCCCTCTGTTTAAAGACCAGGTCTAAGGAGTGGGGACAGTTTAAGAATTTCATTTGGGGCTAAGGGCACACCTTTTTTTAATACAGTGTTTAAGGAGTGGTGACAATTGGGATTTTTGTTTTTAGGATGAGTATACCTTTCATTTAAAATCAGGGATTGTGAATGGTGACAATTATCAATTTTGTTTTTGTGGCAAGGGCACCTTTCATCGAAAGGCGGGGTTTTGGGAAGTGGTTTCAGTTGGGAATTTCGTTCTAGGGACAAAGACCTTTTTGTTTTAAAGGCAGAGATTGGGAATGGTGACTATCGGAAATGAATTTCGTTTTTATGGCCAGGACACCACAATTACTTTAGGTGACTATAACATTATTCTCACTAGGAGAGAGGGTGAAAGCTTAGAATTCTTCCAACTTCCCCCCTGTGTCAATCTATTTGGGTTCATTAAATTAATATTCAGTCAGATAAGGGTCTACACATGTTGCCCTCCCACCCACTATTAAGGGAAGAATATCAAGGCAAGCAGATCCCCCCACTATTAATTTTGCTTTGGGCAAGTTACTCACATGGAATTTCTCTGGGTTTGGTGTTCTTGGTTTAGACAGCCAGGCTCCTCTTTGGACAGCAAGGGGGCTAGTCACTTCAGTCAGAGATCGTCACCAGCTTTCATCCCTCATCTGGCTTCTCCTTAAGGATCAAGGCCTAGTCAGCTGTTGGCTCCCCAGCTCCTCCTTTTCCCAGGCAAAGTTTAGGCCTCTTAATGTTAAGGCCACTCCACCCAAGATGGTTTTAGGCAGCTGTCTCAGGATACCTCGAGGGGCAGTTCTCCCTCAAGATGGTTTTTTAGGCAGGATTTCCCCGTTCTCTCCAGTTCTCCCCTTTTTCATAGTGGAAGCCCTTTTCACTCTTCAAGCCCCTCCCATGGAAACTAAATATTAGGAGGTGCTAACGTATGATCTCACAACCATGATTAGACAGTTATATTTTTCTCCACCCCCAAAGTCCAACCCCTCTCTAAGTATTAGTTCAGGAGTCCAGAAAGAAATATTGCAACTCCCCTTTGAAATTCCCATTTTTTTTCATGCCCAGTTTTACTCTCCAAAAATACCAACGTGGCAAAACTTTACATTTGACAAAGAACTGCCATGATATATAAATATTAGTATTCCCCTCCTCATTACAGAACAGAGGAGTTCTTTTTATTTCAGCACGCAATTTCACATGGTCGCACTATGGTTTTTCGTCATTTACAGAAAAAGTATAATATTTATGAATATGAAGTGCATTATCCCGATACCTAATTCAACTTGCCATCAGCTCACCAATTTTTTGATCCATGACATTTTGGGTAAAGCTGAAAACATATTATAGGTGGTAACTGAATTCCCGAAATCACACAGGAATAACAATGGTATAAATACAGCAGCCTTGAAATTAGCTGTAAAATGACATCTGAATGGACTCAGTGCGACTTATCATTGCCCAGAAAATGCACAATTATGATAGTACATTTAAACTAATGGAAATGTTCCAACATAGATGCAAACCACACTCCCATTTCTCCATACAGGTTTCATTTCAAATAGATCTGTGTTATGCACTCTGGTCACTTTTCTCTGTGTACCAAGGGAGAGTCTGGACGTAAAGCCTGTCCCCTAATTGATGTGACGAAACTATGTGCACCTTGTCGATGGAAGATGTGGCTCTGATGACAAACTGGACAGAAAGAGATGTACTTTGTACTGTTTGTCATTTTCCTTTCTCTCTTTCTCTCTTTTTAAAGGTTTGTAAAAAAAAACAAATAATAAAAAAAAACAGGTTTAATTTCTCTGAAAACATGTGGTTCAGAACAGCTGCAGCCTTTTGGGCAGAATGTTGGTTTAAGGCTGGGGTAAAAGCCTTTTGTTCTTTGAGAGTTGTTGGGCTGATGAGATACTTATCATGAATCAGACAGTTGACAGAGGCCCTGTGATGTCACAAAGCCATGCTGACATCTGGAAATCTGTCCTAGGAATCTTTATTGATTGATTGATTTGGTTTTTGGCATTTCTAATGCGCATATCCCAAGGGTCCTGGACAGAATCTGCATCTGGGCACAAGTGAAAAGTAAACAGCAATGGTCATAGGTTGCACTAAAATTCGGCTAGTACCTGCATAATAGATGATGAATTGCAAGAAAAGGTGGCCTTTCTGTTTTTGTTCTGAAAATAAACAGGGATTCTATCTCACGTAGATCCATTGGAAGGGGATTCCAGAAGCGTGGGCCCAAGAAGTAAAAACACCTGTTCCCCCACGTTGTGGTTTTAGAGAAAGGGACCACCAGGAGACCTTGTCCCATGGATCGAAGAGATCGATTAGGGCGTGGATGATAATTTTAGATGTCATATATGCTGGGGCCAGGCGTGAATACATTTAAAAAACAGGCATAGGATTTTAAACAAGATCCTCTGCCGCACTGGAAGCCAATGAAGGCATTTTTGGTACTGCAAGACAGTTGACTTCCTCGGCAGTGCAAAGATCAGCCTAACTGCAGAATTCAGAGCGACCTGTAATCTCTGCAGTTGGAGGGTCCTTCTCCAAAATGAGAGGCATTAAGGGCTTCAACAGTTTAAGCTGGTACTACACAGATTTAGCAGTTTAATTGTTATGCAGGATACAGTCCACACTGGACTGCCAAATGCAACCATGATTTTTCACTGTCTGGGTAAACTTTGGAGGGGCTCTAAACAGAGCTGGACATGCGGCAGAGTTTAGGACATCTACTACCTTCTTTTTGAGTCAAATACAATGACCTCTGTTTTAGATGGATTAAGTTGGAGCTTATTTTCCAACATCCAATTTTTTAATTTTTTCAGCACAGGATAAAACTTGGTCTATTGCCTCCAGTGGTTGCTTATGTCGGACGTAGATCTGGGTATCATCAGCATATGAGTGATAACTCAAATCAAACTGAGGAAAGATGTTCAACAGTGGGCGGATGTAAACATTGAACAATAGTGGGGACAGAGAGGAGCCCTGGGGCACCCCACAGGTAACAGGCAAAGAATCTGAAAAATTCAGGCCTGATTTGACCTGCTGAGAGCAGTCAAGTCATAAAGAGGCACACCATTTAAGCACATCATTAGATAACTGAGCCACTGATGACAGTCTTGAAATAAGAATATCGAGATCGACTCTGTCAAAGGCTGCCAACAAGTCCAGCATGACAAGCATGCTGATGCTGCCTTAATCGGCAGCCCCCAACAGATCATCCCAGACAGCCATAACTGCTGTCGCAGTGCCGTGGCCTAGTCTAAATCCCAACCGGTATGAGTTCAGAATGTTGTGTTCTTCCAAGAAACTCTGCAGCTGCATAGTTACAACTTTTCCCAAAATTTTAGTAGGCTACAGGAGACCAGCAATTGGGCAGTAATTAGACAGGATTGTATGATTTAATGTTGTTCTTTTTAGAAGAGGCATCAGGTACGATTTTATTTAATCCAGTGGAACACCGCTCATAACAAGTGAAGCATTAATCTGGATTTCAACACAGACCCGCTGTGAGCGAGTGCATGCCGCTTAGCCAAATAAGCAGGAATAGAATTGTAACTAAATTAGTGAGCTTAAGTTTGCCTATCAGAGTAGCAACATTCTCGGGGCTTGCTAATGAGAACATGAATTTAGTCGGTTGGGCTTCATCCCAGAGTGTATCTCTTCAGAGGTCACACTGGGGTGATGAGCAATGGATTGAGCATCAAAGTTATTTCTGATAGTTTACATTTTTACAAGAAAAATGACATTAAATTAATTTACCATTTTGTATGTCGCAGGTAAACTGACATGGGTGCATGTGGGTCTAGCAACATTTCTGATAGCCATACATACATCCTTAGGTCTGTTGTCAGCAAGATTAATTTGTTTCTGTAGGCATAACGATTTTGCAAGTGTAATTTCCTTTTTGTATTTCTCCAATGCCAATTTGGCATCATGAAGGTCAGCTGTATTCTGGTCATAAACAATGTTATTTCCTTTTTACAATAGAAATAGACTCTCTTAAGGGTTTTTAGTTTGTCATTATACCATTGGTTGTTTTTTCAGGGATCTTTTGACTCTTTTTAAGGGAGATTTAGTGTTGCAGTTAGTTTGAAGGTGTGACATAAGATTGGTGTACAGTTCTGCACAATTCATGTCAAGATTCTTCTTTCAGGAAAGCAACTGCACATTAGAACTCATGGTCTTCCTACATGGTGCATGGCTAATGAGCATTGTGAAACTCACCACAAAATGGTCTGACCGGCTGACTGGGATGTTTTTGTGCTGACATAAATGTATCCCCTGAAATAAAACAGGATCCAGACAATGGCCGCCAGTATGAGTTGTTGAGTTAGATGCAAGTTGCAAATTATGTGATTGCAAGATGTCAATAAGGTGCTTAGTGTCTGCTTCTTCGAGTTTATTACACCATATGTTGAGGTCACCTAGAATTATCATTTTCGAATAACAAAGTGTTTCCGTGCCCACATAGGCATCAGAGTTGTCTAAAAAAGAGCTTGCTGGACCAGGGGGTCTAAAGCAAAGGATCAGCTGATAGGATTCATTCTGGGATACAAGATAAGTGCCAGCCAGTATCTGAGATGTTGCATCCCAATTTAAAGAATGGAAATTTGTCAACTCAAGGGAGGATCTGCTAAAATAGCAACACCACCTCCTTTCTTGAGTCGACTATAATTTTGATCTCAGATTCTATATTTTCAAGCATTTTCCCCACCAAAGCCGGTCCTGTTGTCCATCAGCCTGTCATAAAGACTTGCAGGCCGATTCATGGAATTAATGTGCGCCGAAAATTCCGGCGCAGAGGTGCCAAAACGTGCGATTCGCAGTAAAAGTGCGAAAATCGCAGTGCAACTGCGAAAATCGCAGGGAAACCAGCGCACATCGATTCATGGAAGCCCGTGCGCGAGAAAAATATTGGATGTGTGCTGAAAAAGTGAGCGGCGCACGCCGGCGCACTGGTCATCCAACGGCGTGCGCCACGGCCGCTGCGAAATCGCACTTAGCACGGCGCACATAACAAAAGTAGGCAGAACACAGGGCGTAACACTCGGAATGGGGAACAACGCGTGAAAATATGGGCATCACGGGGGAAGTACAGGAGGCAAGTGCGCGGAACGCCCACACGCTCGCCCACAACTCGTATTCATGGAATCGAATAGGGCAAACCAGCGCACGGTCAAAGACGCGCACAGGGCCAAACAAGTCTGCCACAAGAAAGCAGGCGGTAGCGTCCCTGCGCCTGAAATAAATGTGCGCCAAAATGTGCGCTAACAAAAAGCACCTATATACAGCTATGATAAATGATCCATACTGTGGCCCTCTAGGACAAATGAGCTGCAAAGGAACACCGACAAACACAGACACCCGCTGTGTGAAAAATAGCGTGTGCGTGTATTACGCGGTGCGCGGCAACTTCCACACGCGATTGGCCAAGGTACGTGTATTCCGGGGTGCGCGGGAAGTTTCACACGCGATTTCAGCAGGGTACGTGTATTCCAAAGTGCGCGGGAAGTTTCACACGCGAATTCTCAGGGTACGTGTATTTCGGTGTGTGCGTGAAGTTCCACACGTGATTTCAGCAGGGTACGTGTACTCCGGGTGCGCGTGAAATTCCACACGCGAATCCAGCAGCCTTCGTGTATTTCGGGGGTGCCGGGAGTCCTACACGTGAATTGGCCGTGTGGGTCCTCCCAGCTGTCCCCTCTACACCCTCCACGGCCCCTGCAGGCGGCCCACACCACAGGGGACTACCCTGCACCCCTGCACATGTCCCGCAGGCAGCCCATCTACCATGGCCATGCCCCCCAGCCAACCCACATGTCACCTTGCACTACTGCCCACCAACTCATGTCCCCCTGCGCCCCCACCACCCTGCATCCAGGGGCACCCTCCACCAGGCCCCCACTCCTGTCTCCCTGCACCCCCACCCCCTGCATCCAGGGGCACCCTCCACCAGGCCCCCACTCATGTCTCCCTGCACCCCCACCCCCCTGCATCCAGGGGCACCCTCCACCAGGCCCCCACTCATGTATCCCTGCACCTCCACCCCCCTGCATCCAGGGGCAGCCTCCCCCGGGCCCCCACTCATGTATCCCTGTACCCCCACCCCCCTGCATCCAGTGGCACCCTCCACCAGGCCCCCACTCATGTATCCCTGCACCTCCACCCCCCTGCATCCAGGGGCACCCTCCACCAGGCCCTCACTGCTGTATCCCTGCACCCCCACCCCCTGCATCCAGGGGCACCCTCCACCAGGCCCCCACTCATGTATCCCTGTACCCCCACCCCCCTGCATCCAGTGGCACCCTCCACCAGGCCCCCACTCATGTCCAACTCATGTCCCCCTGCACCCCCACAAGCCCCCCAGGCCGCCACTCCAGTCTCCCTGCACCCCCATCCCACTGCATCCAGGGGCACCCTCCACCAGGCCCCCACTCATGTCCAACTCATGTTCCCCTGCACCCCCACCCCCCAGCATCCAGGGGCACCCTCCACCAGGCCCCCACTCCTGTCTCCCTGCACCCCCACCCCCCTGCATCCAGGGGAACCCTCCACCAGGGCCCCACTCCTGTCTCCCTGCACCCCCACCCCCCTGCATCTAGGGGCACCCTCCACCAGGCCCCCACTCCTGTCTCCCGGCACCCCCACCCCCCTGCATCCAGGGGCACCCTCCACCAGGCCCCACTCATGTCCAACTCATGTCCCCCTGCACCCCCACCCCCCAGCATCCAGGGGCACCCTCCACCAGGCCCCTACTCATGTCCAACTCATGTCCCCCTGCACCCCCACCCCCCTTCATCCAGGGGCACCCTCCACCAGGCCCCCACTCCTGTCTCCCTGCACCCCCACCCACCTGCATCCAGGGGCACCCTCCACCAGGCCCCCACTCCTGTCTCCCTGCACCCCCACCCGCCTGCATCCAGGGGCACCCTACACAAGGCCCCCACTCCTGTCTCCCTGCACCCCCACCCCCCTGCATCCAGGGGCACCCTCCACCAGGCCCCCACTCATGTATCCCTGCACCCCCACCCCCCTGCATCCAGGGGCACCCTCCACCAGGCCCCCACTCCTGTCTCCCTGCACCCCTACCCCCTGCATCCAGGGGCACCCTCCACCAGGCCCCCACTCATGTCAAACTCATGTCCCCCGGCACCCCCACCCCCCAGCATCCAGGGGCACCCTCCACCAGGCCCCACTCATGTCCAACTCATGTCCCCCTGCACCCCCACCCCCCAGCATCCAGGGGCACCCTCCACCAGGCCCCCACTCATGTATCCCTGCACCCCCACCCCCCTGCATCCAGCGGCACCCTCCACCAGGCCCCCACTCCTGTCTCCCTGCACCCCCACCCCCTGCATCCAGGGGCACCCTCTACCAGGCCCCCACGCCTGTCTCCCTGCACCCCCACCCCCCTGCATCCAGGGGCACCCTCCACCAGGCCCCACTCATGTCCCCCTTTACCCCCACCCCCCTGCATCCTGGGGCACCCTCCACCAGGCCCCACTCCTGTCTCCCTGCACCCCTACCCCCTGCATCCAGGGGCAACCTCCACCAGGCCCCCACTCATGTCTCCCAACCCCCACCCCCCAGCAGTGCGATTTGCATGGGTCCGTGTATTTCAGGGGTGCGCGGTTAGTCTTACACGCGATTTCATCCGGGTACTTGTATTATGGGTCCGCGTGATCTTCCACACACGATATCAGCAGGGTACGTGTATTACATGTGTCGCATGAACTTCCACACGCGACTGGGCCTGGGAGAGCATGTCACGTGTATTCCTGGGGTGGGCGGGAAGATTTACACGGTCGCCTACAACGCGCCCAAAAAAAAGGTCTAATCCGGAAACACGGTGCACGTCCCGCGCAGCATAAAAGAGTGCGCAAACAACAAACAAGCTCAGACGCAAGGATGAATATACCGTTCCTAGCAGCAGTGGCCGTGGGATACCGCAGGAGGAGGAGGAGGATAGTCAGGGCCAGAATCTTCACACCCAGAACCAGCCTATTTGGTATGCCTGATGACCAGGTGTATGGGAGGTACAGGTTTCCACCACACATAATACTCGACCTGGTCAGTGAGTGGGAGGATGACCTCATCAACCACCCTGTGCTCCCAAGCACTCAGCCCCCTGGAGAAGGTCCTCAATGTACTGCACTTCTTGGCTACCGGATCATTTCAGCGGACAAGTGCCATAGTGGGGGGGGGGTGTCACAGGCCACGCAGTCACGGTACCTACACCAGGTGTTGGCCATCATCACTGCACGCCCATCAGTCCGCAGGCACATATACCTGCCCAGAACACCTGCAGAAAGGCAGGCTGTCAGCCAGGATTTCTACAGGGTGGCACAATTCCCCAAAGTGCTAGGTGCCATTGATTGCACCCATGTGGCTCTACGTCCCCCCAGGGCATCGGAGCACATCTATAGAAACCGCAAGCACTGGCATTCCATCAACGTCCAGGTAGTATGTGATGCCAAGGGAATCATCACCTCAGTATATGCCAACTATCCAGGGTCCACCCACGATAGCTTCATTTACAGGATGTTAACCCTAAACCGGGACATGGAAGCTGGGCGGCATGGCGATGCATGGCTGCTTGGTGAGTATAAATGCCACAGCACACGCATGCATGACAGATACAGAGTAATGTCACTACCCCACTAATGATCCCCATAACCACCTCCCCAGGGGACAGTGCCTACCCTCTGAGCACCCACATGATGATGCCAATTCGGAACCCCATCACGCCTCCCGAGGTAACATACAACACAGCCCATATTGCAACCCGGGGCATAGTGGAGCACACATTCGGAGTGCTCAAGTCACGCTTTCGCTCCCTTGACCGTTCTGGTGGGCAGCTGTTATACGCTCCCCCAGTAGTGTGCAGGATCATAGTGGCAGCATGTGTCCTGCACAATGTTGCAACACGCCGGGCCTGGCTGTGGACATGGTGGTGCCCCCATATCCCCAACCACATGCACGCCCGCTGCGCATGGGAGGGGAAAGGGCACAGGGTGAGGCAGCCCGTACGCAGCTGGTGGCTAATTACTTCACATAGAAATCACACCCCTGTGGAGTGCACACAGCCCTGGCACATACCATCTGACAATCAATGATGACTCAATCTGACAATTATGATGAATTAAGGGACAGTCAACTGTCAGAACCATAGCAGCCTGAGATTTTTCACCTGGAAGTGTCACAATGTGTGCATCCCTACCTACACAAACACCACCAAGGCAGTTTCATCAAAAGACACACTTCTATGCTGCAAAAATGAATATTCACTTGAAAAATAGAGCGTGAGAACAGTGCCATGTCACCCAACCCCTCCCCGGCACCGCCACACAACACACCATGGCATGTCATGCTATGTGAGAGCAAACAAATTAATCCCCACAACATGACACAAGTGTCACCAACTACAGTGTCCCTAATGGAAACTGGCCACACATGAAATGCTCACAGTAATGCAGGACCAACAACACACATTACCAAATTTTTACCAATAATACTAATCACCTACACAACCTCCAACCGACCATAAACATGACAGAACGGACTTTAAAAATTGGTAGCCTCACTACCTGATAATGCCAGCACTTGGAACACTTCCAATTGTACAGTGTTAGCGCCACGCAAAAGTGTAGGTGCACTGCTTACAACATGGACTCCATTTCCAAAGTAGACCGCCTTGTGAAGACATGAGAAATGTACCTGCAAATTAGGAGGATGAGATGGATGCAGAGGCACATTTCAATACACCATGCAGTGTACAATACAACAACAATATGCACTAGGAATGTATACACAGTATTGACTACAGACTGCCCACACATCAAATGGGAGTCCAACATCACTGTGTAAGTCAATGTCACTTGGGCACACCCTTTGCAAGCCCATGGAAACGGGAAGCAGGAGGGGTGTGTGTCACACAAACCCAAGCATCTGACCCAAATTCAGGACAAGCCTGCATGTGCCCAGCCACAATACAGCGTATGCCCACGGCAGCCACACAAGGCAACACACTGTCCAAAAAATCAAAAATCAAAAATCAAAAATCAAAAAACAAAAATCAAAAATCAAAAATGGCCATGAATGGGCCAGGGGGGTGGGGGAGGCCACCCAGGAGGTCCGAGGACAGGGTGCACACCAAAACCCACCTGTGTGGATCTTGCGGAAAAAAAAAACCTCCATGGGCTCATGGCCTGCACGGCTACCCTATTGTGGGTGAATCGCTGCTGTCGCTCTCCTCACCCTCTGCAGCTGCATCAGGAGGTGGTGGCACTATGGGAGGCAGCCCACGCAAAGCCCTAGTCTGGTCCTCCATGGCAGCAAGCATGCGGGTGTGGAAGGTCTGGTTCTGGAGGATAATCGTGCGGAGGTCCCCATGCAACAACTCACGGGATGCCCGGACCTCCTCCCTAGTTGCCTGCATCTCAGCTGAGAGCGTATGTGTGAGCCGCTCCAGCTGCTGTTCTGTCCTCGTATTAGCTGAAGCCTCAAGCTCAACCAGAGTTACCCTGAGCTGACGGAGTTCCACCCTCAGGGCTTCCCTGTGGCCCTGGGACTCAATAGAAATGGCTTCCCGCAGAATCTCCAGTGCCGCCCGCCTGTCCCTGTTGGACGCCAACATGTCCTCCCTGTGTGACTGGCAAATGGAGTCTGTTGCCTGCTGTAGTTGTTCAATCAGCCTGTCTTGGGGGACAATGGAAGTGGCCACCCTATCCATGGCCTGAGCCATCATCTCAGTTGATTCTGCCTGTTGGTTTGCCATACCGTATATGGATTGCTCCCATGCGGTATTGCCAGGTGGCGTACAGCCACCGCGTCGGCGGGCACCACACCTGTCTGGGGCAAGGCGAACTGCGCCTTGCTGTGCCGGCACTGCCTGAGGCTGCAGGACTGCATTCCCCCTCTGATCTGCTGGCCCAGGAACAGGATCAGATGTAGCGGAGTGTGACCCTGCATCCGTAACCACCAAAGGCGGACCTACCAACACTGACATCCCCATTGAGGGTTCTACCCCTGGTGCAGGTGGGTTGGACAGTACAGAATCCCTACCAGAAACACTCACCTGCGACGGCACATAGGTCTCATCATCCGAATCGACACCTGAATAGAGCTCGGGGGAGGTGCACTCAGAGACACCCGTTGAGATGATGGTCTGCAGCAAGTGTGGGTTCTCACCCACCACCACACCACGTCCCTCACTGGTGCCCGGTCGGGCCTGAGACCCCTCCTGGGTCCGCACCATCTCCACAACCCCAGCAGTATCAAGTGCGTCATCCCCTGCAAAGACATGAAAGAAAAGAAATGGGAACAGGCATTAGCACCATGGCACACAATTAGGGCTGGGAAGCAACAGAAACAGTACTTCATTGACACATGTCCCACATGACTATAACCCTCCCATGCATGCACTGTCACTGCGTATGAAGGGGAGGCAAATGGCACACATTGATGACACCAAGATGGAAGACCAACACATTTGCTGCATGCTGGCTAGCAGTGCCATCACACATTGGCCTGTGATTGGCATGTCCAATACACATACATGACACATGCCATCACACAGATGGCATGTACCCTAGCCATGTCACACATGTGACAATAGGACTGAGAAATGCCTAGTGAAAGTGGTGGAATGCAGACAATCAGCCTGAATGAACTCAGGATAATATGCAACTATGTTGTGGCAAGATGACACTTCAAGGGCAACTGGCGTGAGGTTGGGCTGAATGTCTACTGTTGCCAGTAGGGATACTGCAACACCCAAATCCTGGTGCACAGAATGTATTGAATGAAGTACATGGGTGACCCAAACCACTCAGGCACACACCCCCTCACCTGGCACTCAATCAGAAGCACTCACACACACACCATGCACATGGATGACACACACATGCATGTGCACTCACCGGACAATGGCTCGTAATCTGGCAGGTCTCCCACGCCTTGGATCTGTTCCTCCGTGACGTAGGTCCCAGCAACATACTCATGTGGAGTGAGTTCTATATCCTCTGCTGGAGACCCACCTCCAGTCACTAGAGTTGCGGCATGACTTGAGGCCAGCTTTTTCTTTGTCCTGCGCTTCAGGTAATTCCAGCACTTGTAGCAATCATTAGCTTTGCGCCTCACGAATCCAAGGGCACTTATGAGGTCCGCAATGGTCTGCCAGTGTGCCTGACCTTGTGCAGGTGTGGTCTTGCATCCTGCAGTAGTCACCATTTCGCTGTCATGTGCGGACACATACTCAACAAGTGCATCAAGTTCGGCCTGATTGAAGCTGGGCTTCCTTGGTGGGCCGGACTGTGTAGCCATGTCTGGGGCATCAGCCTGTACTGGACGTGCACTCTTCCTCTTCCGCTTGGAAGGTGGTGGTGATACTGAGTGTCCTACGCCGCTCTGGACACTAGGGGCAGGAGCCCCGGTGGACTGTGGACTAGGAGTGTGGGAATGAACACTCACCATGGGACTTGGTGCAGGCATTAGCTGAAGTGTGATGTAGTCAGGGGGAACGTCAGCAGGATGGACTAGGACCGACACTGTCCTGGCTGGGAGACTCAGAGCTGGGGTGGATGGAGCCGCAGCTGCCCCTGCAGCCTCCCCACCCTGCCTACTTGGGGCAGCAGATGACATAGCTGCCCCTGATCCACGTGGGCTGGTGACACCAACGTGCACCGCCACACGTGGCCTAGACCTGCTGACCTGGAAGTCAGCCATGGAGTCACCCTGTGCCAGGTCTGGTGCCACAATGGGCTTGTCCAACAAGGGCTGAGCAGGGATGGTGTCAGCCACGTTACCCTCAACCAGGGGGGGGGCATGGGTGTCCCTGACTGGTCACCCACACATGGGGGCTAGGGGCACCCTGCAAGTCCCGGCCACGTCCCCTTCCGTATCCACCATGGCCACCTCTTGTGGCTCGCCCACCTTTGCCACCCTTACTGCGTGCTCGCCTCCCAACCATGGCACTGATGTTGTTGTGCGTATGGGAGTTGCAGTAAACTATTGTCCTGGGCAATTGGGGGTCAAAGGGGTAGGGTACTAGATGGAATTCGTACCCTAGTGCTCTAGCAAGGCTCTATATGACCCCTGGGGGAAGATGACGGGTCACGCAACGCACAGGCACCCCGAAAAAGGGAGATAATGTACACGCAACCCCTCCTAGACCACGTGCATGGAAAAATAAACCTGCACTACGCTGTGGCACCCAGAAACACAAAAATGAACGTATGCGTGTCACACGCAGCCTAGACTGACCTCTGAAGGGGTAGGCAACACACGGGGCAAGCACAGATGTCAAATACGTGCGCGACTCACCGTCTGCCAGGAAAAATCACGTGAAAAATATGCGCGTGTGTGCGTTGGCAACACCCCCGCCAAAAGAAGAATTGTACGCTGCCTGGGGAGACAGGACAACAGGAGAAGTGAACACTGTTTGAGGAAACAGGCCCAGGAAAAAGACAAGAAGAGAAAAAGCTGTCAGAGGTAACAGGGAGTACGAACTTGGAACGCTGTGAAGTAAATTGCGTGTGAACCGACAAGAAGTACAGATTTCACCCACTCGCTCTCCACGAAAAGCATGTACAAGGAAATGGCATTCTACACGTACCTTTTAAACATGCCCACACGTCCAGCGTCACTTCTGCGTGTACGCGCTAAGGCCCCATCCTCCAATTACACGAGCTGACACTCTGACGTGCAGTCATTGGATGTGTAACATGCACCCTTGTACAGGGAAACACCCGCGCATGCACGTCACAGACCCGCATACGCGCTGGTGGCCTTTGGGCCAATGAATTTGCGTACTTACGCGCTAAGGCCCTTTCCTCGAATTACACGCAGACATGCTGGATTTTCACATGCCAAATCACTCCGTATCAAGCTGGCCACGCGTAAGCACACGGAAGACCACGCTCCTGCCCAGAAGGCCGAATTACTGCCCCCCAGAGCCCCGAGCACGCTCCCACCTGCCATCTGCTGCTGCCTGATTGCCTGCTGCCCACGTGCCCTGCCATTTGCTGCCTGCACATCAGCCAGGGGTGCTGTTGCTGTGACCACCCCTGCTGGAACCGAAGACTCCCGACTGGGATTCCATCACTCCACAGACCAGCCCCAGGACCCAGTTGCCCACCACTCCTGCATCTGGGGTTGTCATGTCGGGCACTGCAACATCTGGCACCACTGACAACCCCCGGCCAGAGAGGCAGAGGGGCACCAGCTTCACTGCCACCGAAGTTGGTGTCCTGGTGGAGCAAGTCCTGGGGCAGTATGATGCCCTCTTCAGAAGTTTGCGCGCCGACAAGGAAGGACGAACTCAGATCTGGACGGACATCGTGACTGCCATCAACGCAGAGGGGGTGGCAGTCCGACTATTCCATCATGTCAAGAAGCGCTGGGAGGACTTCAGGTCCAGGACCCTCAACAAGGCGGGGGACATGAGTTGGACATGAGTGGGGGCCTGCTGGCAGGTGCCCCTGACTGGTGGGGGGTGGGGGTGCTGGGAGACATGAGTTGGACATGAGTGGGAGCCTGGTGGAGGGTGCCCCACAGTGCTGGGGGAGGGGGTGCAGGGGGACATGAGTTGGACATGAGTGGGGCCTGGTGGAGGGTGCCCCTGGATAAAGGGGGGTGGGGGTGCAGGGGGACATGAGTTGGACATGAGTGGGGGCCTGGTGGAGGGTGCCCCTAGATGCAGGGGGGTGGGGGTGCAGGGATACATGAGTGGGGGCCTGGTGGAGGGTGTCCCTGGATGCAGGGGGGTGGGGGTGCAGGGATACAGGAGTGGGGGCCTGGTGGAGGGTGCCCCTGGATGCAGGGGGGTGGGGGTGCAGGGAGACATGAGTGGGGGCCTGGTGGAGGGTGCCCCTAGATGCAGGGGGGTGGGGGTGCAGGGATACATGAGTGGGGGCCTGTGGGAGGGTGCCCCTGGATGCAGGGGGGTGGGGGTGCAGGGGGACAGGATTGGGGGCCTGGTGGAGGGTGCCCGTGGATGCAGGGGGGTGGGGGTGCAGGGGGACATGAGTTGGACATGAGTGGGGGCCTGGTGGAGGTTGCCCCTGGATGCTGGGGGGTGGGGGTGCATGGGGACATGAGTTGGACATGAGTGGGGCCTGGTGGAGGGTGCCCCTGGATGCAGGGGGTTGGAGGTGCAGGGGGACATGAGTTGGACATGAGTGTGGGCCTGCTGGCAGGTGCCCCTGACTGGTGGGGATGGGGGTGCTGGGAGACATGAGTTGGACATGAGTGGGGGCCTGGTGGAGGGTGCCCCACTGTGCTGGGGGTGGGGGTGCAGGGGGACATGAGTTGGACATGAGTGGGGCCTATTGGAGGGTGCCCCTGGATACAGGGGGTGGGGGTGTAGGGAGACAGGAGTGGGGGCCTGGTGGAGGGTGCCCCTGGATGCAGGGGGGGTGGGGGTGCAGGGAGACGGGAGTGGGGGCCTGGTGGAGGGTGCCCCTGGATGCAGGGGGGTGGGGGTGCAGGGAGACAGGAGTGGGGGCCTGGTGGAGGGTGCCCCTGGATGCTGGGGGGTGGGGGTGCAGGGGGACATGAGTTGGACATGAGTGGGGGCCTGGTGGAGGGTGCCCCACAGTGCTGGGGGGTGGGGGTGCTGGGAGACATGCGTTGGTGGGCAGTGGTGCAAGGTGACATGTGGGTTGGCTGGGGGGCATGGCCATGGTGGATGGGCTGCCTGCGGGACATGTGCAGGGTAGTCCCCTGTGGTGTGGGCCGCCTGCAGGGTCCGTGGAGGGTGTAGAGTGAACAGCTGGGAGGACCCACACGGCCGATTCACGTGTAGGACTCCCCGGCACCCCCGGAATACACGTAGGCTGCTGGATTCGCGTGTGGAATTTCCCGCGCACCTTGGAATACACGTACCCTGCTGAAATTGCGTGTGAAACTTCACGCGCAACCCGAAATACACGCACCACGGACAATCGCGTGTGGAACTTCCCACGCACCCCGAAATACACGTACACAGGGCAATTGCGTGTGGAACTTCCCGCGCACCCCGAAATACACGTACCCAGGGCAATCGCGTGTGGAACTTCTCGCGCACGCCGAAATACAGGTACCCAGGGCAATCGCGTGTGGACCTTCCCAAGCAACCCCGAAATACACGTACCCAGGGCAATCACGTGTGGAACTTCCCACGAATCCCGTAATACACGTACCCTGCTGATATCGCGTGTGGAAGTTCACGCGGACCCATAATACACGTACCCTGATGAATTCGCGTGTCAGACTACATGCGCACCCCTGAAATACACGTACCCAGGCGAATCGCACTGCTGGGGGGTGCGGGGGTTGTAGACAGGAGTGGGGGCCTGGTGGAGGGTGCCCCTGGATGCTGGGGGGTGGGGGTGCAGGGAGACAGGAGTGGGGGCCTGGTGGAGGGTGCCCCTGGATGGTGGGGGGGTGGAGGTGCAGGGGGACATGAGTTGGACATGTGTGGGGGCCTGGTGGAGGGTGGCCCTGGATGCAGGGGGGTGGGGGTGCAGGGGGACATGAGTTGGACATGAGTGGGGCCTGATGGAGGGTGCCCTGCACTGCGGGGGGTGGGGGTGCTGGGAGACAGGAGTGGGGGCCTGGTGGAGGGTGCACCACAGTCCTGGGAGGTGGGAGTGCAGGGGGACATGAGTTGGACATGTGTGGGGGCCTGCTGGCAGGTGCCCCACAGTGCTGGGGGGTGAGGGTGCTGGGAGACATGCGTTGTTGAGCAGTGGTGCAAGGTGACGTGTGGGTTGGCTGGGGGGCATGCCCATGGTGAATGGGCTGCCTGCGGGACATGAGCAGGGGTGCAGGGTAGTGCCCTGTGGTGTGGGCTGCCTGCAGGGGCCATGGAGGGTGTAGAGGGAACACCTGGGAGGACCCACACGGCCAATTCACGTGCAGTACTCCCCGCGCATCCCTGAAATACTCGTGCCCTGATGGAATCGCGTGTGATACTTCCCGTGCACCCCGGAAATACACGTACCCTGCTGAATTTGCGTGTGATACTTCCTGCGCACCCCTGGAGTACACATGCCCTAATGGATTCGCGTGTATTACTTCACGCGCACCCCTGATGTACACGTACCCAGGACAATCGCGTGTGACACTTCCCGCGAACCACTGAAATACACGTTCCCCACTTGGCATTTGCTGTTTGGCAGCCCTGTGAACTGGTCCAGGGTTAGCGCAGACATTTGCGATGAATTGGGAATTTTGATGGCTTTTCTTTGCGCGAGGGCGCTCTTGGGGGCATAACTGGCGCTGCTGCAGGGTCGCTGCGCCACTCTGCGCCACGGCTGGTTTTGGAGGCTAAAATCCATGAATACGCTGTGCGATGAAATGGATTTTATCGCACGCGGCTGGCGCAGTGTATCGCACGGGGACACTGTGCGCCAGCTGCGTGCGCCACTTTTGTGTGAAATTCTATGAATTACCCTGTTGGTGTGTCAGCTTTACAGAGATCTCCCTTCCAGACAAGGAGCCAGCAGGCTTACAGTGGGGAAAGGCACTTGAGAATTCTGTCCGACGACCAGGAACATTGGTCTGTCCTGGGCCTAAATGAGATTTACATGTGACCTATGAAACAAAATAGCCTTTTCAATAGTTGCCTTCTCTTTTCATTGCAGCATTTTACTCCTTTAAGCAGTTTGCATCTTTCTGTTATGGTGAAATGCATTTTTGAATCTGGGTATTTTCTATGTGTTGCACTTCCAGTATTTTTCTTACTGTGGCAACACTGAAAGTGAAGGGCTGCTACCAGTTTGATCACTCACAAAGGCCTTCCTTTTTATTTACAGAATGTTTGTTACACAAATTGCTGCTCTTTGTCTCTCTGCCAACACAGTGATGTACCTTTTTCATGTTATGATATTCCTTGTGTCAACTGCAGAAATACCTGTATTGATATTTGCTAGGCATATTTAGCAGTATTGAAGTTTTAAGGCAGGCTTTTCATTCACCAGTGGGCCTTCTAGTTATATTTGTTGGGGCTGTGATTGAACCCCACACCGTGTAATTCCCATGTCCACATGTTTATATTTAAGTGCGTTTGTTCAACACTATTGCATCCCCTCATAATGGGTTTCCCATTCAAGAGAATTTTTCCACTTCGTATGAAGTTCTGCGCTTTAAATCTCACTCTGCTAATTTGCACAATGTGCTCCCATATTATGTTGCTACATGTATGCAAATTTAAATGTATCATACTAGGCAAAAAGTAACACTAAAAGCAACCTTTAACAAACCTTAATTTGCTTATATATACATGCAAAACTGCAACATTGTAATAATATCCCATCCATTCCTGTCCCATCATAACATTAATATGGTGCACACAACGTGAACCTCTCCCTTCTATTGGGATGGATCAAATTCAACGACACCAACACAACTGAGGGGTTTAAAGGCAAGAGGGTTTCTGTCTCATGATCACTAAATGGGCTTCAACCTTGATTACAAAACATGCTTTCAAAATGGTCAATCCGTTGCTCTCGTAGTATATAAATCAGCACCTCTTTAAGATCTCTTTTGGCCATTCCCTTAGTTAAAGTGGTCCAGAAAATGTAACATCATTAGAGAAAAATCAGCTTAAAAGGTCCTGCCATACTTTTCTAATTTCTTCTGCTTTCTTCTTTTCTATGACATTCTTAAATATGTTCTGGGAGAAATGTAGTGGTGCTCTCAGTTTCCCCCTTGTTTCTGTTTTGTATTAAGATGGCCTGCTTGGGGCATCCATAAAATGACTCCCAGTTTTGCCTCAGTGCAGAGACCCTAATTGTGCCAATAAACCCCAAAATCCCCCTGGAGAGAGGACAATAATGTGTTTCCTCCGATAGTGTCATTATAGGGCATTGCATGTCTGTGAATATAGTGTTAATGCAGAGTGCATGGTTTATTTTCCTAATTATGGAAATACTGCTAAAATATTGCCAATTTCTGACCTTTGGGAAAACTACTTGATCAGTGTGTATCTGTATGGAGAACCAGAGCCGCCAACTATCTTACATAGGGCACTGTGGAAGGCCATTTTCATTGGCCAACCTGAGTTGGCATCAGCAATGCTCCAATGCTTTGACACTGGCTGATTGGGACATGCCTCTCACCAAAGAAGTACAGAAGTCTTTCTGAGAAAAATAACCGAGATCACCAGAACCCAGGTTGAAGCTGAAGAGAGAGTCTGATGATGTTACTGACTTCTGCAGACAGCCAGTTTGTAGACAACTTTCCACAGTGAGCAAAGCAGTGTCAAGCCTTTGTCTGCAAATAGCCTCTTAGTCGGGGAATGCAAAACTCCTACACAGGCAGAAAATGCACTATTTTAGAAGGAATGTCATCAGTGACCATTATGTAAATACAGCCCTCCGGTAAGAAAATTCAACAAAAGAATAAGACTTGGAACACTTTTCCCACAGGGCCTCAGTGTAATTCAAGCAACAGACAATAAAATGTTATATAAATACATTATTACAAACTGGTTCAGTACATCAGAGTCCATACATGACTGAAACATTATGGGAGTATTTTATTGCCAAAAAGACATCACCCAATACTCATACTGCCTAAAAGTAGTTTGAGAGGGGTGATTTTCCACTAGTCACTTGTTCGGACACCGCAGGTAACTGGTGCCTCGAAAATCCACGTTGCCAGAGATACCAGCTCCCCTCACAAATGGCAGAATCTCCCATTCAACAGTAAAGGATATACATTCTTAATCATGATATGCTAATGCTCATTCTGAGGGTTTTCAGGAAGGTACTACTACAAAATCTTTTTCTCTTTCTGGCAGTGTGTTTGGGTGACCATAGGGAACCACTGAGTTCGGCTTAACTAAATAGCACAATCATATCCTTTGTGCGGTATTAACACCCTTTTGCTCGTTTCCTAAACACTTCAGAAAAGTACTAATATTGAAAGGGACGACTGGACATGTTCTCCACAACTATCCATGAATATACATTTGCTCCTTTGTTCTTCACGGGTCTGGATTCCATTATGACACATCATCTAGACAATTCTTGAAACAAAACTCTGAATCTAACATTACAGATTGAGCACTTCTGTTGGGTGCTCCCTGTGAGGATTATTGTGCTCTAACCAAAGGAAAACTAAGATATGTGATTAAATACATTGAACTAGTTTTCCCATGATTTGCCATTCTATTGCCTCAAAGGTCTTTCCACATAATCACAAGATCACCTTCAAAACAAACAGTGAACCAAACACCAATGGTTTAATGCAAATTAAATAACTGTGTTCCTGAGGAAGTGTTGATGCTACACCAGTCTCATCTCCTTCGATGAAAGAAGGTGAACACATTTCCCTACATGTTCCTACAGCAATCGCTAGTCAGATGCTGCTTTCATCGAC
Organism: Ambystoma mexicanum; assembly: GCF_040938575.1. Classification (NCBI taxonomy): domain Eukaryota; kingdom Metazoa; phylum Chordata; class Amphibia; order Caudata; family Ambystomatidae; genus Ambystoma; species Ambystoma mexicanum. The sequence continues at coordinate 1,142,016,738 of NC_090935.1, read as the reverse complement.
AACGCAGACCAAATCCCAGTCTCCAGCATTGAGCCTTCTACTAAACAAGAGTAGACACAAGATGTTGCTTATTTGTAAGGTTTGCTCTGATTCAAATGAAGCAGTTGGCTTAGAACTCAGTCCAATATTATTCTTCGTCCCAACATTATGATTAGTGGACATGTTGTTTCTGGAGTTGGACAATCTTGCCATCTCTTTCATTAAGGTGAACGTTGATTTGCATTACAGACTCAATCAAAACCTAAAAGGATGCTGGATGAACCACCCTGGGATGAAAACAAAAGCTCTTTTATCCTGACAATGTATGGATGGGCCCCTAATCACATTAACCCAAGCAGGCCCACCACTTAAGGAACGAGTGCATGTTTGTACATAAAATAGGTTTATTGTACAATCGTCCGGGAAGGAGTCAAATGAACCCAAGTCTCGCCAAACCACATACGTTGACACATTACATACATTTATATATATAAAACATCAACATCAACATTTCTTCTTGACATTAGCAGTGCATTATGAGATTCTGTGAAACTAGATACATTTAAACCATCTATATCCATATTTGTTGCTACCTCTGAACATGATGACAAAAGAACCACAAAAAACATATAAACACTCATCCGAACATACATAATACATTTGAGAATGTTCTTTCTCTTTTAAACAAAGAAATTCACTTCCTGGATTTCTATTCCCACTCCCTTTTTCCACTGGAATGAACTGCGAATCCTCAGGGTATAATTAACTTTGAGCCTGCTCCTGTGCCAATGGAGGAGTACCAGTATCCCTTTGTATTTCGCTGACGTGGATACAGCTCTTGTTGCCCTCCATGTTCACAGCAGTCAGAGTCGTGTAAATCACCCGATGCGGCCCATAGAAACACCGCTCATTTCAATGGTGCATGAAGGTCCGGACATAGATCCATTCACCCGGGAGTAGTAGTTGCTTGTGCTGACCGTCGCTTTCCTTTCCCTTTTCTCCTGTAGACTGTTTGTGAGAAGACACAGCTTGTGAAGATATAATCTTAACGCTTTTGGTGAAAGCCCAAGGGTATTCCCTAAACTCCTCATCTATGACCTCTGCGGTCTTGTGTGTATCTAATTTAGTGCGTGCAGGTGAGAGTAGTTTATGTAATCCACGCCCCAACATGATCTCGTGAGGGTTGAGGGGGTGTTCTTTCCCTGGCTGATTTCTCAAATAAATCAACACCAAAGGCAAGCAGTAATATCATGATTTTCTTAAATCATTGAACATCTTGGCCAACCGGGTCCAAAGGCCCCCATTTAACCTTTCTACAATTCCGTTGGCCTGTGGGTGGTATACCAAAGACAACCTGTGCTTGATATCGAAGAGCAAAGTCATTTCTGCAAACAAGGCATTAAAAAAGTGGGTTCCAATGTCGGATTTCAAGACCTCACAAATTCCCCAATGTGGACATACCTCTTTCACCAGAAATGTTGCTGCAGACTTAGCCTCAGGGAGTACCCAAGGCCCAACCTCAAGCCACCGGGAGAATGGACAAACAATTACTATCATATACTGATAGTTGTTACATCTTGTGAGCATGCTGACAAAATCTATGTGGAGCTCCTAAAATATCCCAGAGGGCCTGGGAACAACTCCCCTTACTGACCTCATGGTGTTTCCGGGACAGAATTCCTTGCAGTTTCCTATGAATCTACTTACCTGTTCCTGGAGGTTCAGTATGAACCATTCCTCCTGGAGCTTTGATGCAAATTGCCATTGAAAAGTGTGCAACGGGTAATGTAGTTCTTCTAAAGCCACAAGAAGTAGTTCTACATTCATCACCACCTTCCCCTAAACTCCTGTATCCACAGCAAATCTGTGGGTGAGATGACACTTCTTCTCTATGCCCAAAGCTCCTGTTCCACTTTAGGTGCTTTCCCTTGCATTTCTATGATCTGAAGCACTGGGACTGCACAATATGGGGCTGGCAACTGTACCTGCTAGCACACGGTTTCCATTTTCTGGGAATCAGTAAATGGTAAATACGCTGTTTCCTTTGCCACCCTGTCTGCGGTATCATTTACACGAGCTATTGGATTAATACGGTTAGCGTGCGCAGCACATTTCACAATACCTACTTCTGTGGATACGGTTAATACTTCAATTAGTTGGGATTGCAGTGCAGCATGCTGGACAGGAGTACCATCAGATCTCCTGAACCCTCTTCTCTGCCACCTTGATGACCCTGAATGCACAGTGGAGGTGACATACAGAGAGTCAGAATAAAGGGTGACTGCTTTCCCCTTACTCATTTCTAGAGCCTCTATAAGTGCCACTAGCTCCGCCGCTTGCACAGAGTAATGCAAAGGCAACCGTCTCTGATGGACCTGGTATTCTCCCTCCACAAAGCCCACAATGACGGCACCCGTATGCCTTTCACCAGTGTCCTGATTAATGATTCAGGACCCATCAACAAACAGTACTTCGCCACCCTCCAGGTCATCCTATTTAACGTTCATCCTTTCTTCCTCTTCTCCTTCTTAGGTTGCACAATCATGGACAATGTCATCAGGTTTCAATGGCTCGGCTGAAAATGTCACTGGATTGACTAGGTGACACTGTACAGGATGTATCGATGCATTTGATAAAAGAACCTCATACACCGAAACTCTTTGAGTCATCAAAGCCGACTTGTACTTTTCCAAAATCGCAAAGAACGCATTATCCATGTACAATGTCACGGGGCAGCCCATGGTAATGTTTGAAGACTTTTAAAGCTGGCACTAAAGCTTGCTCACAAGGGAACTGTCCCTGCATCACTGGTTCTACAAGTCAGTAATAGTATGCTAAAGGGTAATCGCCTAACAATGATTGCTGGGTCAGGACCTGCCATCACCTGCCCATTCAAGTGAGAAAATGAATAAAATGGTTTCTTGTAATTTGGGGTCACCAAGACCTGAGCATTGCTGATTGCAGCTTTGACTTCCTGAAAGTAAGTCAGCATTTCTTCAGACCATTCTATTGGACCCTTCACCTTCTGCGAAACCTTAAGTCCCTTCAGTAAGGGCCTCACATAACTAGAGTAGTCAAAGATCCACGATCTACAATAGTTACAGAGCCTCAAAAACTGCTGCATTTGTTTCATTGTGACTGGCTGGGGCCTATTCTGATCTGTGGTGGCTCTCTCTGGCATTACCTTCCTTCTGCAGGCAATATCACTTGCCCAAATATAAAACTCCTGTCTGGCAGTACTGCAAATTGTTGTTGTTCACTATGTACCCCTTCTTCACAAGCATGGTGAGGTGCGTTATTGAATCTCCTCGACACTGCTCTTCTGAAGTGCCGCCAACTAGCACATTGTCCACGTCCTGGATTACTTTACTGGACACATGTAAATTCCCCAAATCCATTTGAACCACCCTGTTAGAAACACTCAGAGATTCACAGTATGTCTGGGGCAACCTAGTATGCTTAAATATATGACCATGATACATGAACGCTGTGAGGTACTGAGAATCAGGGTGCAAGGGGACCGAGAAAAATAATTTTGTTTAATGAATCACTGCGAAGTAGGGATGTCATGATATTGATTCTTTGACGGTATGATAACCTTCATTTGAAATGATGGTATACCACAGTTATCGTAGTATAGCACGCACGTATGTATACCCAATGTCTTAAATATTATTTTGCCAAGAAAAGTCACATTTTCAACAAGACACAAAACCCAAACAAGAAACCATCACCAAGAAGTTGTCTTAATTCTTCTTACAAACATTTATTTTAGTTTAACTCAATGGAGCAGGGGGTCCAATTTAACTTTGTAGACAATACAACCTTTTTAGAAGTTTAACTAAAGAATTAGGAGGCCAAGAAATGTATGACCTGCGGGTCTCAAAGTACGATGGCTGGAAGGTTTTAAATCAGTCATAACTGCAGGCATAGCTTTGGGCAATCATCCAGAGTATCGTTTTTCAACCTGCCCAGTCATCACAGAAAGAAGAAGGCCCAATTTGCAAATTTCAATATGTTTTGTTCCTTCTGTATAGCATAGCAGGCTGAAGAATGATGGTCTAGCTAAGGTTGTCCAGAAACAATGCCAGAGGTTAAGAAGAGACATGTAATTTGCTAACTATATTGATGGGATGAAGAACCACTTGCCCCAGTCAGCCCTCTCTCCCATCATTTTAATTAACAAATGATTGCCTCTCCCACCACTGGGGCCAGAAAAGCCACATAAACATGTAAATCCCTATGGCAGTGGTCTTCAAACTTTTTTGGCCAGGGCCCCCCTGAGCAAAATTTGGGCAGGTCGGGACCCCCCAGAAATGCCAAATGGACAGTATATATTGCGCCGTCACCTGCTCCCATCAAAGTCGCTGGGCTCCCTCATCCCACTCCTACCCAGTCGCTGGTCTCTCCCCACCCCATCACACACCCAGGGCTCTCCCCACTCTGCTCCCATCACTATCCCATGGTTCCCACCCATTGTGCTCCCACCATAGTCCCTCGGTTCCCCCATCCCGTTCCCAACACAGTCTGAGGGCCAGTGGCGGCTGGTGAATCTTTTTTAAGTGGAGGGGCATTAAGAGGAGGTTCGGGGGGGTTTCCCCCTGTGAATTTTATTTTAAATAATAGGTTAAAATGTTGCATTGTAGAGCATACTTTTAACAAAAAATGGGTAAATAGCCAAACAGTTTGCAATTGTTGCTGGGAGTCCAGGGGGCAGGCATTGATATTTTATTTCTATCGCGCTCGTACACAAGTGTTTCAGAGCGTGACAAGGCAAGGGAGGGGAACAGAGGAGAATAAAACAGCGATCTTACTAGGCCCAGTGACATTGAGAACGCGCAAGTGTGAGGGGAAAAGTGCATGGAAGGGGGGAGAAGTGGAAAGTGCGAAGCAGAGGAGAAACAGATAAATAACAATAAATAAATAATAAAGGCAACAAACAGTGGTAGTGCAGCCAGCAATTTGCAAGTGCTACGTTTAAGGCAGCAGACAGGGTAGGTCTGATAAGTGCAGGAAGAAAGATGGTTCTCCTCAAGTTTTAGAGTGGCAGGGCGCTGTTCCAGAGGGAGGCCCCAGCCGAAGACGGAGATCTACCCCCAGCTCGTTTCTTTGATAAACGACTGACCCTGAGGGAGTTGGAGGTAGAGGAGTGAACAGCTCGAGAGGGGAGGTATTTGCGGAGGAATAGCTGAAGGTATTTTGGACCCAGGCCCCAGAAAGCCTTGTGGACAAGGCAGAGGGTTTTGAATGATAGATGTCCGGTAAAAAGATACCATCCCTGTCCCCTGGGCCCCACTGGTCCTAACACAATGAACATGATTATGTGTATATGCAAGGCGCTGCACATTCATACAGCAATCACTCTATCATTCACATGAGCATCCATCACCATACACTCACTCATAACGCATCCATACACATGTTTAAATAAAAACAATGAACATAAACGTACCTTCTGCATTGGCCTGTGTGTGGGTGCTGAAACGGCCTGCTCCAGCTGCTCTGTCCGTATGTGCGAGGAGGCGCAGGAGCTCCCCCTCGGACATACAGACATGCAGTGCCCCAGCCAGCATTTCCAATGAGCTATGCAATGCTGGCGAAGCAAAACGCCCCAGCACTTGCATGGCTCAGTGAGCATGTGCGGCTGGGGAACTAAACTGAACTGTCAAAGGGAAACAGTGTTTCCCTTTGACAGTTCAGCCAGCCCAGGAGCACTCCATTAGCTGGATAAAGCAGCTGAGGGAGTGCTCACTGTTTCACTGGGCTGGCTCCTTAGCTCCACCATAATGGGTGAGGGGCCACTGGGTGGGCGCCTCTTGCCATTATGGATGAGCCGCCAGGCTCGGACAGGCCTATAGGGCAATGCCTGTACCAAAAATGTAAAATGCTAGTTTGGGCCAATCAAAATGGGCCACCATTTTGGCCAATGTGGACCATTTTGATGAGTTACTTAACTATGCAGTTAGTAATGTTGACCATTGTTGCTGAATATATCACAATTTACTTACATTTTAACACAAAGCACCCCTTTGGGTACTATTGAAACAGTGGGCTTCATAACTACTCTGGCGGTAGCTGTGCCGGTAAAACCGGCACGGCTGCCACTGGAGTTGCATCCGGGTCTGGCACCCGCGAATGGGCAATTACTAGGTCATGCCGAGTTAGGCGGACATGATAATTGCCCTTTCGAAGGTGCCGGTAGATCCCCATTCCCATTTGAGCCCCATATGGCTCAAATGGGAATGGGGAGCTCGGATGCACCGGCACCGTTAATAACGGTGCTGGTGCATCCGACGAGCTGAGGTCAGACCTGGCGGGGGCTGTCAAGCACCCACGAGCACAACTCTTACTATGGCGGAACGGTAGCAACGGTGCCGGTAGCTTACCAGCACCGTTGTTACTGGTCCGCCATAGTAGTAATGAGGCCCAGTCTGTGACTAAAGGAATGAATATCCATTTACAACTGTGGGCCACTTTTTCATTGTTGCCTGAGACAGTTTCATGCTTCAGCCCGCCCATGTGGGCCACCCCTGCCCATTTCTTCCAATCTAAAAAAAAAAAACAAAAAAAAAAAAAAAAAATCTTTTTTCATGCTGAGCTCTCAGGGCCCCCCTGGGATGCACCCGCGGACCCCTAGGGGGTCGCGACCCACAGTTTGAATACCACTGCCCTATGGCAACATGTTAAGCCAAAATAATATCATTGTGGCTTTAATTTGTACATCCCAAATGGTAAATTATAAGTCCCAGAATGCAAATAATGTCGACCTGAAAAATCTATTTAAGCCCACTGTATTTTCAGTGATTTTAAGACATGTAATAAAAGAAGTTGTGTAATAAACAAACATAGATATGCAGATTCTTTGCAACAAACCTCAGGCTCATTGGTGAAAGTATCAGATCATATGACGTAGGTTTTTAATTATATAAACATATCACTAACCCACAAGTAACTCGCTCACAAAGAACTTTTGTAGGACAGATTCATTTGGATCAGGCATCAGTGTAAACCTAAATGGAATTGACCCAATCCACTATAAATGTTATACAAACCTACCATGCACGTAATTCGCCTGCAAAGGATTATTATAGAGAATAGACTCTTTTAAGTCAGACTGAATGGAACCTGAATTGAATGAAACCAATAACCACCTCAAATATCTAATAGTTCAGGAATTGGACGGAATGTCCGAATAAAAATTACTGATTCCACCAAAACACCTAAAATACACACCACGAAAAGTTCTTACTACCAAAGGTTTGAACTTTTCGTGGTATGTGTTTAGGTGTTTTGGTGGGGTCGGCATGAAATTACCGTTTCTTGGGGTCAAGGATTTTTCTCCCATGTCTGTACCAATGCTTGACCTTGCATGGCTGTTGGGATCCCATAGGTCTGTGCAGCCCCAGTCGCTGGGTTCTCTGCAACCCGTGCCTGCTGTGATTGCACAGAACCTGGGGCATATGGCAGGCTCGGGGATTGCATCTGCTGAGCTCCTATGTCAATATACTCTGACCTGTCTCGCCAATCTCGTGAGACGTGTCCCAAACTTCTGCATGACCAACACTGAATCCCATAGAACCCTCCACAGTTATTTCCCATTGGCCCATTAAACTGGGGCCCCATTCAGGGATGTCATTTGGGGGTCACCAGGGGTCACAGAACTCCCGGATACCCTGCTCCAAAGTTCGTCTGACCATTCCATCATTATGATTTTCATGTCTCCTATGACCTGACATTGGCAGTGTGTTTCTCTGATGCTTAAATCCTCTTTCCTGCCCCTGCAGTGAGCGAAGGAAGTGTCTTCATCAAATTATTCTGGTCCGTGTGGGACCACAGGACATAATACGCCTTTCCCAGACCCTTCTGGAGCAATGGAAACTGAGTTGCACCCGCTTTCACTGGGGCTTCCCCCATGTCTCCCTTGCTACTTACTAAGGCCGTGCGAGTACCATGGTGCGCCCTAAGACCCGATGGTGTATTCTCTGTTGCTGCTACTGGAGCAGGAGTCAGGGCTGCTACACCTTGCTCTCCCTGCTTGACATCCAATTCCCAATCCTTGTCTCCTTCTCCTGTTATCGCCTTCCCTGACACTTCTATAGGCAGGGAAGCATACTCAGCACTATCATAGGGTGGCGACTCCCTTCCTCCCTGCTTGAATCCCATACCTGTGGGCATATTTCTGTTCTCCAGGTCCACATTGACCCCTTTGATAATCGAATTATCCAACCTAACAAGAACCTGCCCATTCCTCCACCTTCCTTCCTTTAAGTCCTTTGCCTGCCTGTTCACTTCTTCCCACTCTTCATTTTCCAACCACCATAACAGCATCACCTCTTCCTCTGCCAGCCTCAGCGCTTCTTTAATTTTTTTCCCACTCTTTCATCTCTACCACCCTTTGCAACCTATCCTCTATCCTTTTGAAAACAGCATAATCTCTCCTTTCTCCTTCATTCTCAACCTTTCATCTACTCTTCTAGCTGCCAGCCTCACCCTCTCCTGTTCATCCACCCTTAATCACTCTTCTAACATAGCAGTAGGGGGAGTCATTCCTTTTCCGCTTTCCATTCTTAACCTTTCTGCAGCCATTGAAGGAGTTACCCTTCCACTTTCTTCCATATCCCAATTCATAGGCATTGTAGCTGATGGAGTCATTACCCGTGTCCATCTCACAACCATTGGAGGGGCTGCTGTGGAAAAAGGAGGTTCAAACTCAGGATCTTGATACCCCTCTGCAGGCGATAAAGAAAGGATAGCACCCAAATAGGGGTGGTGAGGAAGGGATTCCTGCACCCTCCTTTTTTGGCCCCTCTTCTGAGATCTTATCATTATGGCCCTTTCTGCCTTTTTTGTACATCCTCCCTCCATAGCTCTAAGATGTTCAATCACTTCCCTAATTTCACAACCATATTCCTTGTAGTTAAAAAAGTATGCAGGTTTTCCAATATCCCCTTATCATAGGACTCCTTGATAGGCCAACAATCGAGCATTTTACCCTCAGTTTCCCGCAGCCATTCCCAATGATATTTTAGATTCTTTGCCTTATAACCAGGAGTATCGGACACACACGATTCAGTAGAGTGTCCATATTCCAACTCAAATTATCCAAAATGATTTCACAAAAAATAACACTGAAGCCAAACCTGCAGCAAAATCTTAACCCAAAGAACCCCTTCCCCCCTTCCTGGTTTCTTAATCTCCCCAACAATCCCTCACCTCACTCACGTTTACAGCAATCAGCTTGCTTAGCTATTTATTTTAGTTATACTTCTCACTCTTTCACAAAAGACAGCATCTTATAAAAAAAACTCTGCCGGACAATATCTCTGAGATATCTCCTTCACTGATGCATAGAAGGAGCTCAATGTTTTTCACTTCAACACTGCTGCTTTCACTCTCTTCATCACTAGTATGGTCTTCTCTACTATAATACCATCTTTTACTGCCTATAGGAAGTTTTCCTTCACTACTTCGCCTAAACAAGAAAAGCAAGGCGAAGGCTCTGCCCACACAGTCAATACAGCTTAAAGAATGGCAAGAGTATACTCCAGGAAGGTATCTACTGGTGGATTTACCATAAGATGCCACCTCACCTCTAGGTGACTGCTCCAGCCAACCAGACAAGCAAACTGAAGCGTATCAAGACAAACCTCACAATGGCCATGCTGGGTAGGATACCACCTCATACCTCTAAAACAACAAACTATGTAAAAATATATACAAAAGACTTACAACATAAAATAGTTCACTAACTGCTTCAAAGCATTCACCCTTTCAATCCCTGTAATCTCAGCTAACTCCACACATACACTCTGATTCTGCCCTTACCAAACCCCTTAAAGAAACAACCCTCTTTTACCTCTATTTCCCCTCTTGCTTTACCCTCCAAAAGTGCACTCATATGAACCCGAAGCGCTTCGATTTGGTGCTCCGTCAATTTGCCCTGCATAGCTGGGCAATGGTAACACGCCTCTCGGGCACAGACAGGCCTTTAACCAATATGGCGCCTGCAAACCTCTCTTTTTCACTGTGCACAGAAGACTGGTCCCCACAGTGAGGTGCCACAGCTGAGTTGTGCGGGCAGGAGACAACCAAGATCTCAGAAAGGCTAGGGGTCCCTTCATGGTCACCAAATGTATGGATGAGCCCCTCATCACCTTAACCCAAGCAGTGCCACCTCTTAAGGAACGAGTGCACGTTTGTACGTAAAGCAGGTTTGTTGTACAATCATCCGGGGAGAAGCTAGATTATCCTGTCGAGTCAAATTAACCCAAGTCTCGCCAAACCACATAAATTGACACATGATATATATTTTTGCAACAGTTAAAACACTCCTATATATTTTAGTACAATCCACCCCCCACAAGTTATTGGACAAAACCTAAACAAAGAAATCCCATCTTTTTGCAATAATTCCAGTCTCGTTGCCCACTTGTTATCTTAACTACCATCTTCAAATCATATTCATAGCACACCTCTTCTTGGGATTTGTCCATGGTAGGTCATGACATCAGCACATGTTACACATTCTTATGCAAACATAATTCATTACATATTACAACTGGTCTGAAACCACTTAACCCTGAATGTAATTGAACATTGTTTGAATGGATACTTCAAATAACATGAGGAAAGCAGAAAGAAACAGGTTCCCTTTGAACTGGTGATACCTATCTCATCCATCCTAACTTTACTGGCATCCGGTAACACTCAAATCTAAATGACTACCATTTCAGCATGCATAGCACATCTGAAAATACAATTGAAATCACTTGGTATCGGTTACTCTGGCCTCGAGCGTCACTTCACCCCATGTTTATTGATGGTCATAACAAATGGTCAGGTCCCTCTGTAAATTCTCATGTACGTAAAAGGAGATTACATCTGCTCTTTGCCGAATTACTAAGCCATAAACATTGTGTCCTGTTAAATGGCTGACCAGCTGCTTGGTTAATCATTGCTTCTACTTCGACCTCCAGCCTGCAAAACTAGTTCTTCCCAAACACTCAGAATTCATCACATGAACTCCCAGCTGCAGCATTTAAATACATTGATAAAGAAAGCACTGTACATGTAGAATTATACATTCTCTATGTGTGTATCTCAATGTGAATGCATGTTTAATAACTTTCGCCTCTTCTTTGCAATGAATTCTTCAAGACAGGCCCTCCTTCCTCACACGTGCATTATGAAACTCCTCGTTGCCAGCTTCTGGGCACTCCATAGCACACCATATCTGAATCGTGTTTATATTTAATTTTGCGGTTTTAGCATTTTATCTTTCTATGGGCATGCAAATCGAATATGTATCAACTTAAAGCAAAAGTAACACTAAAGTCACATATCCCATTCACATTTAACTACACTGGATACATATGAAAGTGCAACATCGCTCCAATTTCGCCACACCCCCAGTCACAAATATGGCACACGTAACATGGACCCTTCTTCATCATGGGGACCTTTCCTGATCACCCCAATAACACTGAGGATGGTGAAACACACTACTTCCTTACAACAATACAAACACTGCATTTCCATATGTGATGTTATCAGTGACATCATTGATGATGCCATTTCTGATCTGATGTCATGTGTGATGTGAAGGGTAGTGGTATGAGCAGTGCTTACCATAACTTGGGAATTGCTGTGGTTTTTAGATTTCATGCAGCAATCATAACATCGCCGTAACAACGTTTTTCACTGACTTTCATAGATTTGTATTAGTGCTCCTTAACCAAAACATCCCTTTAGCAAAATTATTTTCACTGAATTTCATACCAACCTATTCACTTTATCCATGAACAAAAACACATAGCACCCATAACACCTTGTATGTATGTTTATATGTATGTAAGGAACTATGGCCAACAAGGCTGAACCATGTCAGGGGCTTTTTGTGTTTCCATACAGAGGAGGCATGGTGTTGCAATTTGGGCTGCACTGGTATTGTTGGTGACAGTACCAGACTAATTTGCATATGCGTGGGTCCCTTCAGCAATGGCGCACATCTCTCTATGTACTGAAATCAGTCCAGCAAATGGTAACAGTTGTGGGCTGCCTTTGAGGCTGCAGTGAATGTGCACTCAAAGAACTGTCCCCTCCCATACATTTTTTATAACTACCATAGGTACTACCCCTCCTCCTGTTGCATATTTTCTTTGTGGTTCATGGGGGCTACAAAAAAATACAAAAAAAGCTTTATGAAGAATACATAAATAAAAAAAAGGTTCCTGCCAGTGATACCTTTTCTGAAAAATCTTAAGTTCCATCCTCTACTTAACGACAGAAAAGGGTATTTGCCATTGTCTTTCCATCTTTGTCAGTGGGCGTGTGCACACGTTTGAATACTAGATGATAGAAAAATAGGGAAAGGATTGGCCAATAATACAAATCCAAACTTTATTTTTTAAACCAACAAAAGTATCTCTGAAAAGAGCATTTTGGAAGGCTCCTTTCACAGAGGTATACCAAATGTTGAATGTTACATAAAATGTTACATCAAAACAGCAAATTTTGATGATCCGTGAGGTGTTCTCCATCTTTTCAAAAAGCATTACATCATGGCAAATGTTGATGTTTTCACCATGTGGCGTATAGTTGCGAAGAAATGAATAGGATAGGCAGCTTTATTCACATAACGCTTGGCTTATTTATTTTAGGGACAGAAGTTCTCTTGATCTTTCCACATTTGCCATCGAGCAATTCCAAAAAAGGCAAATGTGATTTGTCAGAAAAGAGACATCAGCACTGCAAATGTATCTTTCATGTCAATTTGTAAAAACATAGGCCAGTGATAAAAATGGTATATCCTAAACTCTATTACCACAATGGGTAATAATCATGTGTGGATGTTGGAAATTCACCATGCCCTGATACAGTGGTACCAGAAGACTCCACTTCATATCACAAACTCCATGTCACAACATGTCGACATTTTGCAAACTGAGATCAAGAGAAATGCCAAATCTCTTAGCAACTAACTTCAACCAATTAACCCATGCTTGTTGAGTTCCATCTCTTAATCAAAGCAGATGATGAAATGAGACACTTGCTTTTAGAATTTTTGTAGTTGGACTCCCCTCCACAAATTGAGTACTTAATTGGCTAAACTCTATCTGTTATTGGAAGTCCTTATTCAATGTAGCATATGAACAGGGCATGGCAAAGCTAGATGATGGCATGTGCAATGCCCACTGACAACTGCATGTGTCCACTCACATAATACTAGGAGCACACACAGGTTCCATTCTTTTATTTCAACCCGCATATGCACAACTCACTCTGATTGGCTGCATTTTAGAACCAACAAACACATTCACCAATCAAATGAACAAACCCATTATCTAAAGTTCTCACCTTAGTTCAACAGTTAAGATGTATCTGTCACCTATGAGAGTGAATTTGTGCTGAGACTCAAGCCTGTTCTATCACACACTACTGTATATCCAAACATAGCATTACCTTTCCAGCATCTGCAACCATTAACATCTAATAAGACATCCTGAAAGTATGCGTAACAATAAATAATTTAAAAAATTGAATCAAGCATGTTGAAACAATTCAGCAGTTATCTGTAAACATGTACAACACACTAGCAGATTACATTTTTACTTTAAGCAAAATAAATCACAAAAACTATAAGCTGTTTTTTCATGTACCAGTCTCTTTACACTTCGAATGGTAATTACTTGGGAGATAAGTAATGGCAGGAGCTACTGTATTTAAATGTTCTTCTGCTGAAAATATTTGCATATACTTTGACTAGTAATGCACATTTCAGAGGGCAAGTGACAAAATGTGCAACTACAGTTACCAATTGTACTATTTTCATAATTTCCGTATAGTCCAATTGATACTGTACAGAAATGGACGCTGTAAAACGTCATTCCTATGTCCACAGTGCTAACACACTCTGTAATATATGCACCAAATGTTTTTTAACCATATTTTTAAGTGTATTTACTTTCCAAAGACATGATCCCCTTTAAAGTCTACTGAAACATAAAAGGGAACAAGATATATGTTAATGCATACATAGCTAATGTATACACTTAAATGACCATTCGTATCTCTTTATCATTTTTAGAATGCCAAGTGATGAAATATGCTACTTCATGTAAAATTGGAAATGTGTTCAACTTTTGCATATATTAGTTTTATTTAAAGTGCACACTACCAATATCAGTAGTTTAAATGGTGAAAAGAGTACAATCTTTACAGAAACTGATTATTCTAATCTTGGACAGAATGAGACCATTAACAAAATGAGTTAATAAACCAGAAAACAATTAGACATATGCGCATGTCAAAGTTAATAACTTCTACACATTTTGTCAGGGAGGTTGGTATCATGCTAATATCTCAGAAATGTCTATGATCAAGAAGCCAACTACCAAATATTTACCTCAATGCTCTTCGTCAACAAGCACCACGTCCAGTATACAAATGGTCATGAAGTTCGATCTACTATTTGTGATCACAGTAATTTAAATTGTTAAACTTTTTGAAAAAATACACACGTGAAAAGAGCAAGGTAGAATCAAAACTCTTTAGAACATGTGCTCCTGTCCTATTCACATCCATGCTGGATTACAGGGACATTCTGTGGGCAGCTTTTGAGAAGCATTTTGCAAAAGCACCTTTCATCTTATAAAAGATCTGTCAACACACAGTTCCGCAAGCTTGTTCAAAAACAGTACAGTGCTAAAAGTACATTTGTGTAATTGCTAGAACTAAACCAAACTTTTCTAACAGGCACAGCGCAAGAGGTCCTTGGACAAATAAATTACATGCAAAATAGGTACCTGGGACTGAACTAGAGATGGAAAACAGTACCAAACCACAAACTACCCCAATGGAGTTTGTAAGCAATGCGCTTTGTTACACTACATAACAGAAACAAACAGTAACATTTCAAAACGCCTATGCTGAAAATCCAGATAAAAGCCCCCATTTCAGGTTTTGTTGTATTTTTGTGGTAAATCTGCCAATATATCACCAAACAGAAGTACCGTTACTGTCACTTGGTCCTGTGGAGTTACCAAGGGGGTAACAAGTGGTAGTAATTCCCCATTTTCGGAATCCACAGGATGCCATGGTGATTTTTGTCAGATTTACCATGCTGTAAACCCACCAAAGGTTATAATTTGGTGGTGTGGGAAAAGATGCGATAACAGGATTACCACCACTTTTTTTCTGCACCACCTAACTTGTAATGAGGCCCAAAGTATGAATTTTCTGTCGCTGAAATGTTTACATTGATAGTATGGGAACAGTAGACATTTCTATGAAAATAGAAGACAATGGGCCTCATTACGAGTTTGGAGGCAGCCATGGAGCTGTTAGCTCCATGGCTGCCTCCAAACCGGGCTCCATTACCGGGTTCCAGCAATGGGGACTTACCGGGTCATTCTGACATAGGAGGACCCGGTAAGTCCTCCTTGCAGGAACCATTCCCCATTCCCATTTGAGCCCCCATAGGGCTCAATGGGAATGGGGAGGGAGGTAACAACGGGCACATTACAAGTGTCCCGTTGTTACCTCCCTCTTCCACCCGCGGGACCCGGAAAAGACGTCTGGTTTTACCAGACGTCTGATCCGGGTCCCGCAAAGGAAACCTCGTAATAAGCGCTCCCGTAATGAAGGGGGCCGGTCCCGTACCGGCCCCCATCATTACGGGAGTGCAAGCCTCGTAATGAGGCCCAATGAGCAATCAGAATGGTTACAATTGGTCTTGTACCTCACTTCAGAAGATAAATATGATTGCTATTGTGCACATATTGCAGTAATACGCTGGTGGACATCTTGGCGTCCTAAAACCAGCAATAACAACTTAAATGGATCCCCACTTTATGAACCGCTCCAACAACTGAACATATATCCATACTTATT
Source organism: Ambystoma mexicanum (assembly GCF_040938575.1). Taxonomy (NCBI): domain Eukaryota; kingdom Metazoa; phylum Chordata; class Amphibia; order Caudata; family Ambystomatidae; genus Ambystoma; species Ambystoma mexicanum. Next base: position 1,142,000,868 of record NC_090935.1, on the reverse strand, counting down.
ATTGGTCATATAAAAAGATAATTTGCAAGCAGTATATTTCTGTATTTATTTAAATGAAAACATTCTTATTTTTAAAACACATACACAGCCATACAGGACACAAATGGAACTGGATTCTTGCACATCAATGTCAGCTCCATTTTTACCATAACAGCAAATGATTGATCCTGTGATTCCTGCTGACCTAAGATATATGTTGTCAACATTTTGAACTTTAATTGCATTTTTGATACAACATTTACTTTCTCCATGCTGCCGGTATGCAATGTGATTGGTTCCTCAATTCATGAATGATAGCATAGGGAAGCAAGCAGAAAGGCCTGCTTTTCCATTTATTTCATTTCCCCAAATAAATACAGAAAGAAAAAAGGCTGATTGCATTTGTATTTATGTGTAAACATCAATAAAAATGAGAGCATTCATTACAATTCTAACAGTACAACCTTTCCAAGCTTTCATATGATGACAACCCAAAAATGCTAAATTGCCTCCATCATTTGACTCCATTTGAGGCAAGATTGTATATTTACCATTTGACCATGTGTCCACTAAATCCATCTTTAATTGTGTTGGTCAATGGCATACCAACAAAAGACAAAACAATTGGCAAGAGCTGGTTGACTTGAAAGAGGCTCTACTATATCTATCTCAAAGAGCACAATGAATACTACAAAGACATAAACCTCGGCAATGACATTAGCAACATGTATTAACACTACATAAACTACCTACTGGATTCAGGAGACATCATGGGAGATGCTGTAGAAACACACCAAATCTCTCAAGCAGAAGGCTGTCGCATGAGTGTATGGGAAGAACATTTAGAAGCATTGGGTTTTCCTCTACTCTTCATACAGGAAGAGTAGAAAGAAAAAACTTTGCAGAGTATTGTTCTCTCAGAATGTATTCTGAAGTCCCAAGTTTCCGTCAAAACACTGTGTTCATTTTTCAGCTTGTGTTTAAAAGTGAACTGGCAACTCTGTACTATGGACTTGCTTATACATTAAACACTGGAACTCAGTTTGCCAACATGTCAGATAGTGAACTACTGCAAAAGGTAAAAGACAAAGATGAAATATTGGAGCAAGTATTATAAATATCTTGGCAAATATGCATGGCACAAAAGAGTACTGCTTACGAAGTCACACTGATGTTCACTGTGTGCTAAAGGACCTAGGACGCCCCCACTTCGTTTGTTTCACTTAGTTGAGCAGAATATGTAGGAGATGATTAACATAATTTCCTACCGACCACAAATCACAATAAGAAATGGCAGGGGATCCTCATTCTCCATTATGGCAATGAAACTCTGGAACACCCTACCTAAATAACTCCACATGGAAGTGAACAACCTGATGTTCAACAACCAACTCAAGTCATTTCCCCAACATGAGGTTGCGTAGTCAGATCCATGAATAACATTTTACCTGCGTAGTTGTGGGCGTGCGATCGCCTCACGAGGTGTCTCGCACAATGCAATCTACTGCATGCAGGGAGGCGCCAGACCTGTGCGAAAGCCCCGCAGAGTACTGATTTCCCCCAAGCAGTCGATTCTATGAATCGACGAATGAGGTTTGGCGCAAGGTTTGGCGAGAAAAGTCCCTCTTTGCAACGCAATAAATTCCATGAATCGGGGCCTAAATTTGAATAGTTGCAAGCTGGAATAATAGTATCTCAATAAAACATTCCTATGGATTTTGAAATTGTAATCCTCTTAGAATCCTGGCTACTTCTATAGAATACCATTCATGGGATTCTCTGCTATTTTGTGGACCCAGTCTGCGTGACATTGAAGCACACTGGAAACTGAAGAAGAAATCTACAACTAAGAGCCATGAAGCAACAACACCTCACATCTTCCCCCTCCACCCTCTCTTCTTATCCCTCAGTTAACCCCTCCTTTACTAAAAATCTTGCATCCTTCCACTTTAGCCCACTTCACTTTGGTGCATCACTCCCTTCAGACGACCCTCCAGAGCCAGTGTAAATAACAGACTAGTACTATACCCATCTTCTATCAACAATCACTCACTCAATTGATGCATTGCATATTGGGGCTGCCCTTACAGCTAACCTGTGCCTATTCATATCATCACAAAGAACACAGAATGTGCATATCGGCGCACAGGTAATGGGTACTTCTAAGTTGCACTCATCAACACTACAGGTTTTCTGCATGTGCCTTTCCTGCCACCCAACTAACACCTTCCACCCACCTTTATCCAAGGATACAACGTCCTTTCATCGACACCCGTTTTTACGACAGGTGTTTTTCCGCAGACATTTTTCCGAAAAAACTTTTCAAAATGTTTTGGGTGGGTGGGAAAAGGCATATAAAGGGTTGGTGGAAGGGTCAGGAAATAAAATAGGTAAATGATGGGAGTTGGGGAACCCCCACATAAATCATTAAAAACAAATTTCAAAAGGTTTTTCATCAAATATTTAGCAGAAAAACACCCGTCGTAAAAACAGGTGTCAAAAGAATGACATAGAACCTATTCAAGAGCCATATGCAGCCAGGCAAATGTTATTGGCAAAAGGGCACTATATAAGACCACTTATCTTACCTAAAATATAATGTGTTGTCAGGATCGCGAATAACACGTTCTGAGATGGGGGCAAAATTGAGGGTGCAGGCAGTCAGGAAGCGGAATCCCTGGAAAGTGGCACTATGGAGTGTAAGGGAGTTGATCATCAGCAGCACAGCAAGAGTCAGCTGGCAACATACCGGCTGGTCTTAGAGAGTATAGAGACGTATAGTTTCTTTATTTATGCATTTATTTATGTATTTATTTATTTATTTATTTATTTATTTATTTATTACACATCATAGCCCACAGGCATCAAGGCGCACGTCAACACAGGACATTTCAGGAGACAGGGCTTGACATAGAATAGATCTCGGGGTTAATACTCAAATAGGAGCTTTTTCAGCCACTTATGAAAGGCCAGCCAATGTTTTTCCTGCTGTAGATTTATGGGCAGGATGTTCCAGGCCTGGGCTGCCTGGGCTGGAAAGGACTGCCGGGTCCTCCTCACTATTTTAGTTCTTGAGTAAACTCAGTGTTGGGTGTTGCTTGTGCGTAACGGTCTTGATGGTTAGGTAGGAAGCGACATTGGCATAAATGCACTTGCGGGTCAAAGAGATTACTTTGAAGTGTACTCTCGCAGCCACTACCAGCCAGTGTAATTCTTTCCTGGCGCTCGAGATGTGCTCTCTTCTTGAGGTACCACAGACAATTCTAGCTGCCTCGTTTTGAATCACTTGGAACATGTTTATACAGTCTTTCTTGGCACCGATCGGAAGGGCATTACAATAATCGAGTCTAGGCATAATAATGGCCCTAACCAGGGTTTCACAGTTCTTGGGTGAAATAAATGGTTTGATGTGTCTCAGCACCCTTAAGTGGTACTGGGAGCATTTTACAACCTGCCCACATGTGCCTCTGCTCTGAGGGAGGCCTCCAAGAAGACGCCATTGTCTTCACCTTGTCTAGTGGGGGTCATTACGAGGTAGACGGCAAGGGGTTAACGGCGCCGGTAAAGGTGCCAGAGCCGTCAACCCCTTACCGCTGCATGTCGAGGTCCTTTAGCGGGTCCCGCTAAGGGCGCCTGGTTTTACCAGGCGCCCTTAGCGGGACCCGCTAAAGGACCAGCATGCTTACAACGGGTCCCTTATTAAAGGGGCCCGTTCTTAGCATGGTCCCCATTCCCATTGAGCCCTATAGGGGCTCAATGGGAATGGGGATGTGTTCCCTGAATGGGGAAATACCGGGTCCTCCAAGGTTGGAATGGCCCGGTAATTCCCCATTCAGGGAACCCGGGCCCGGTATGCGGTCTGGGGGTAGCAATGCCGCAAATCACAGCATGGCTACCTCCAACCTTGTAATGACCCCCCAGTGTCTAATTTAGCCCTGGCATGCGTGGATCAAAACATTATGAGCTTGGTTCTGTCACTGTTTGAACACATCCAGTTTTTGGACATCCAGTTCTCAACCAACTAGTATGCACAGCCCAGCCTATCCGAATCTTTGATGTAGTTGCCACATAGGTCCATCAGGAGTTGAATATCATCTGCATTGTTTATAAACTTTTTCCCCATGTCAGTCAATTGGTCACAGAGAGGCCTGATGTATATGTTAAACAGGGCTGTGAACAAGCATGCACCCTGAGGGACCCCACAGTGTATTTGCTCTGGTGACGAGGTGGCATCGCCCCAACCGACCCTGGACTTCCTGTTGCTTTAGAATGAACAGATCCAGTCTGTAGCATCCTTTGAGTAATTTTCTGTGGTTGCTAGTGTCTCCAACAGGTGTTTGTGTTCTAGCAAGTCAAATGCGGCTGACAGGTCTAATAATATAATCAGTCCGACTTGCTTCTGTCCAGGTTGTCCAGCATGTGTGTTTGGAGGTCTAATAGGGCGCTTTCCGGCCCATGGTTAGGCTGAAAGCCTGATTCTCTAGGATGGAGGATGTCTGTGCTTTCTAGATGTTGCTGTAGCTGGGTGGTGGTGACATTGTCCACAACCTTAAGTAGAAAGGGGGTGTTGGTGATAGGTTGCAGATTACCAGGTTCCTTGGGATTCAAGCCAGGTTGTTTTACAAAGGGTTTACTAAGACTTCTTTGATGGTGTTGGGAACTGAGTTGTGGCCAAAAGAAGGGTAAACAAAACATACTAGGCAACGAGTAAAAGCTTTCAAATTGTCCAGAATGAGGCTGGACTGGAGAATGTCCTGCGGGCAGGTCGTAGGGCCCATGTTTATCTGCATCAATAACTGGTTTAAAGTGGAATTTCTGTTCTTCTCTATCTTCTGGCACTCGTATTTCTAGTTGTGTCTCTTTGCTTATGCTATTTGTTATTCTACTACAAGCTAAGCTGACTTTGTCTAGGAATGCCCTCTGAACCTTAACACAGCCCTCGTCAGTAGGCACGAGGAGTTATGGTTGCGAGTTAGGTTTTTCAAATTTCCTATAAATCTCAAAAAGTTTCTTTGTATTGTTTTCTGCACTTTCGATTTGGTTGTTAAAATAGCTCTTTTTTGTTTCTATCATGCGCCAGCCCTGGAAGCTTTGGCAGCGCTGGAGATACACTCAATCTGCTGACCTCTCGCGGCAGTCTAGCCTTCCGCCAAGATGGCCGCCGCCTCTATAAGGGGGGCGGAGCCAATCTCTCCTTGCATTGTATCCGTTCGTTCTTCAGAAAAACACTTGAGGGATCCCTCTTACGGAGTTCCAGCTACCATCCTAGTAATTTCTCCAGCTTTTGTCCCGGGGTCCATACCCCAATCCTGGTTCCTTTGCTCTTCATTGTTTTCCTTGTCTCTCTTCCCACGCAGCCGTAGGCGCCCTATTTTTTTTTCCCCTTGTTCTTACCGGTAGCCTGCCTACCCTTTCTGCACCGCCTGTGTGCGTACTTTATTTCTCTGCCTCCCTCTTCTGGTGGCTCTGACCTTACTTTCACTCGCTTGCCTTTAGCCGCCATATGCCTTCACTCTATTCCGTGCGCCCGCTCCTGGGCGTCACGCTTCCCAATTTACCATTTGTTGGGTTTCCCTTTCACCACACTTCGCAACTCTCTCTCTCTCTCTATTCCACACAGCGCTGCATGGTAACACCTTCCGTGTTCTTGCTGCCGCGCTCCCGTGCCGTCTCTACAGCCTATTGATTTTTCCTCTGGGTATTTCTTCGGTGTTCCCTTGTACTCATCTGTGCCTATCATTTCATTTCTTCTTGAGGACTCCACTGCCCTTTCTTGTATTACTCTCCTTTCATTTAAGCCCCCTTTCATTCACTCGGAAGCCACATCGCTAGGTATTTACCTGGGGAGACTTTGCCCTCCTGTGTGCTCTATCGGAAGACATCAGTGGAGCCTTTAAGACCTTGGGAGACTGGTTCTTCCTCTTTCATCTGGGAAGTCCATTGACATTTTCTGTGCACGTCATCTCTGGATCAAGAGAGTGAGAAAGGACTTTCATCAACTTCCTCTACAAAGACATTCATCAGGGTTTTTTGTGCCATATTGGCTTTTTCCCTGTATTTTGGGAGCTTGCTCCTTGGAGTGTCACTGGGTCAGGGTTGCTCTACAGGCCAAGGTGGATTTCGAGGGAGCTCGCCCCCACTTACATCAGAAAAAGGAGAAGAAAGTCAGGGAGCCTCGGAAACCATGCAAAAAGAAGAACTCAGAACCCCCAGACAGTTCCATCGAAGATACAGGTGAGGAGGAGGCTTGGGAGGGATTCTTAGAGCGTGACAGTTTCCTAGATTTGTTTTTATAGATTTTTCCCACTGATTTATAAACTGCCTTTTATTTTCTGTTTTTTTTTCTCCCACTCCTGCTCTGCTTGTCTCTTCTCCCTTTGTAGGTCAGTGAGGGCTGCGGTAAACCATTCCTGGTGGCACACTCCCTCTCTTATAACCTTTGATTTTATTGGAGCAACTTTGTCCAGAAGAGTGTTCAAGCGTGTGCCATAGGAGTTTACCAGCACCCCAGGTGTATCTGGGCCTGTGGTGGCGTTCATGATGTTTTTGAGGCAACTGCTTAGGTCGTCAGGTTTGATTGTATTAAAGTATGCACTAATTACTCTCTTGTGATTGTTTATTTTATGTGCTGGTTTATCAGGTAGCTGTAAGGAGCACTCTACAAATGAGTGGTCAGACCAGATACATGCTTTAGTGTCAACAGTCATCGTAGTTAGGTTTCATGATGCAATCCAAAAAGGATGTTGCCTTTTGAATCAGTGGGTTTGGTATTGTGTATTGTAATATCCATGTTTCTGAGGTGCTGCTCTAACTTGTATGTGTCTCCGAACCAACGATTACGGTCCACTGCTAAAATGGTGGAGCAATTAGGTTTGATTAGAGGGGTCAAGAGATGGACCATTTTCTCGTTAAAGTCAGGCATGTCGTCCGGTTGTGCTGTATATCAGTATGATATTTACGCAATTGTGCCCGTTGGTTTAAGTGAATAGTTTACAGCCTGCACAGTCCATGGTGGATTCAAAGAAATTCATTTTTGCCCAAAATGGCTCCTCTTCCCCCATTTCCATGTTCACAGGTTTTACAAAAAAGTTGTTGCCCAATGGTGTAACAAGAGCTACCGTATGTCCACATGAATCCTTAAGCCACGTCTCGGTTAAGCACATGATGTCAGTATCATTGTCAACTATGTAGTTATATGTGTCAATGACATTTTTGCAAAGTGAGCAAGTATATAAAAGGAATAATTTGGGTCTTTAAAGTGGGCATTGTGGTCCTAATATTCGTGGGGCTATTTCCCATAGGATCATTCTGTTTTTCTACAATAGTGGCTACTGCGTCCTGAGTTGCTATTTGTTTCACTAGAGATGCTGCGTCCAGGGTTTTGTTATTTAAATTCACAGGAAGTATCTCTCGTCGCTAACTAGGGTGTCCATGTTATGTTTTCTCTGGTGCGCCAAGTCCCTGTTTGGTGGAGGAGTGGTTGGTGAGAAGATCTCAGCCAGTCCAATGTCCTCAACATCCTTTGAACTGTTTACAGTTGCAGCGACTGGTGTTTTTTTTCCCTCAGACTTGCTTTCTAAACTTAAAGCATTGATGTAATTTTGAACAATAGCTTCACGTTTTAATTTTTGGGCAGTGAGAAACAGAGCGAGCTCTGGGTGAAACCCCATAGTGAGTGGGACAGTGTGGGGGGCTTCTCACTTGCAAAGAGGGAGTGATGCAGGTACTGTCTGGGAGTGGGGCTGGAGGGGTGTAACAGATGGCAATAGTCAATATGCTGGCATAGAGTGGATGGCAAGAAAAAGTAAATACACAGAGCATTATGTAGGGGACCACGAGGTCCCTGCCCATGAGGCTGAGGCAAAATCAGGCAATTGACTAAAATCACACACACCTGCCGGCCATTCCTTTTCAGCACAGGGATAAAAGGTGGAGCAAGAGAGCACAATACGAGCAAGGCGACCACAGCAGACAGCACAATGTCACAGCTAATCAGGTGCGGCAGTTCAAGAGAAGGGGAAAGGCAGCAGGAATCGAGAGGATGGTGAAGAGAGAAGTGACCTTGCTCTTTTAATCCCAGGCTCATGGAACCTTCGAGGAGAGGCATAAGACCGCGAATAATAGCATAAGTGTCTTGCAGCGGATGTCAATGGTACAGAGGGCAAGCCTACGTCAATAGGCAGGAGCGAGGGAAACACCTGCACCCTTGGTACCGGCCTTGACTCCAGAGAGAGAAAAGAGAAGTGCTTTATCACAGCCGGTGAGTCGAGGGGAGAACCGATAAGAGCCGAGCTGTGTTGAGTGAGAATCGCAAAGTGGCAAGTTTGAACCATGTTCAATGAACTGTGAAAGAACTGTAAAAAGTGTTAACAGGAAGACCAGCTGCAGAAGGGAACTGGCACCAAGTGGGTGCTAACTTAAGAGACTCTGGTCAACCCCTGTTTAAATTAAACTAAAGATACCAGAAGCCTGTAGGAGACCTTGCAGAAAAGGTCAAAAGGGTCATTCTGAGGGCAAAGCAAAATCCCCATACAATTGAAAGACTTTGATCTGTAAACTGTGTGAAAGAAAGGGAGGTGAATCCTGCAAACATTGAACTGTGTAAAAGGGAATTGTGAAGGTAAAGAGGGGTCAGCACCCAGAAGAGAGGGAACCAGGGGTGAGCCACTATCACCCTAACCAAGAGCCACAGTGAACCCGGTGGAGGGAGGCTAACAGTCGAGAGGGGTGGGAGCCCGGCAGATGGGGATCCAATAGTGAAAAGTTGTCACCCCAAAGACTGGTGAAAGTGAAAACCAGAAGTGAAAGCAAAAGAGAATAAAGATACGAGACGGCAAGAGTGAACCCGAATGAGGGATACCAGGAGAAGAGGAGCAAAGTCTAAAGTCCCAAGAAACAGTGTGTTGACAGTCTGTGACAGACAGTGTGTTGACAGTCAATGACAGACGTGAACCCGGCCAAGGGATGTCCACTATGAAATGTTTGAAAGACTCAGAGAAACAAAAGAAAGTGAATCCAGCAAGAGAGAAGAGAAAGCCATAGTGAACCCAGAGGAGTGAGGCTGAGATTGGAGAGGGGTCCGAGCCTGAACGAGGGAGATCCAGGGGTGAAACTATCACCCACATTTCATTAAAGAAATAGGTCTTATATAATTGTGGAATACGATCTGTGAGGGGTAGGCACCCGGAAGAGGGGAACACAGGGGTGAAGCCATCACCCTACGTGAACTGTGGCTAAGAATTGAGAAGGGTCAGTGCCCAGAAGAGGGGGACCCAGGGGTGAACCATTATCACTCTAAAGAACTTTTATTTGGCTAAAGGATCTTTTGTTTTAATTATGGCGAACACGTCAAGCCCTCGAAGGCAAGATACTTTCCAAGGAAACAATACCTGGCCATCGATGGTCCTGAGAGCTGACTTTGGAACTGTTGTGTCATGGCAGAGAAGTCTGAGACTGTACTGTGCTCCAAGATCCCACCTTACCCTGTGCTCAAACGTGGGGAAGGGAGACCCAGGCTACCGCATCCTGACATATTATTTGAGAACACTTCTTTCTTTTCTTGAAAACTATCCCACACCCTTTTTGTATTAGTTGTAAGGTTTGGCAATAGGTTTCTTAGTACAGGCCCGTTTTATTTGACACAACGGCACTACGACTGTCTTATTTTTGATTTCATGGTCGACACTTGCTCCCATCTTAGATTTAGGTCTAGATTAGGTGTTTTTCCAACCTGCATACTGCATTCATTGTTCAATAAACACCCTTGAACTGTGATCACTTGTGTCTGTCTTACTTGTTGCCACCATGAGTTCCTTACAGGCTATACAGAGACACTGGCGTGTCTGCGAGGACCGGCAAAGACCCGCTGGTCCCTTAAGCTCCGGCGCTGAAGCGCCTGACGTTAGAGATATAGCCCAGGGAAGCTGGGAAATGTAGTCTCAAGTGGACTACGAAAGCAGCAAGAAGAAATCCTACTGTTTTACCAGAGAGTACTTTTCTCTCAGCCTTATTTTGTAATCCATGCACAGTTCATAGTGCACAGTTAATTTATGTCGTCTGTCAAATTAAACAATTCCCAACAATTCTTACTCAATGTGAATGCTGGAAATGACACCAAATATTCCAAATGTCAAAAACTAGCAAACACTCTGCCGTAGTCATCCTAAACAAACAGCAATCTACTTCTGATATTGTGGTAACAGTTTAAATACTGGTGAAGAACGTCTGTCTAGGGATATAGCCCAGGGAAGCTGGGAAATGTAGTCTCAAGTGGACTACAATAGAGGCAAGAAGAAAGCCTGCTGTTTTACAATTGAGTGTTTTTTCTCTCAGCCTTATATTTTAATCTAAGCAGTACAGTTCACAGTCAACTTAGGTAGTCTGCAGTGGAACATATGATGTACATGAACTTCAGAGATGTAAGACTTTCATTTGAGTCCTTTGTGGCATTTGTAATTTTAGACATGTATAAGAACTTTGGCGCTTTTCTGCAGAAGGGCATAACTGTAAAAAGTCCTTATTGTAAAGTGTTCTATGTTCATTCATCGACAGTGTGTTTTCGATGGGGATTTTGCTGAATTTTGATTTTTGAAAACACTCATCAAAAATGTATTTTTAATTTCTGGGTGGTTCCTCCAACCCCCTTCACCCAATAATTGTACACTATTTCTGACCTCCCACCCCTCATATACCCTTACCGACAACCCTCTATATTTTTCGATGAGTTTTTAAAAACCCATCGAAAAAAAAACACTGTCGACGAATGAACGTCGTACCATTGTAAAGTGCAGGGTTGTGAATGTAATTGTATCTGGGATTGTGGTTGTGTGAAGACTTATGAGCTCGGTAGTGTTCATTCCTGCTAATAAGTTTCACTGTTATTTGCGCTTTTTTTTTCGAGGTGAAACTGAACAGAGTTCGGAGGCGAGAACAAGACACAATCCCTGTCCAACTGATGCCAAAACGAACCCACTAACCTCCAGGATCTTCTCCACCGCTCTATGAAACTGACTTTAATGTGAGGCAGAGGATTCCGTGGGCACTGAGGCCTCCACACTGCTCCTCAACCTCATTGCATTGAATATTTCAGAGAACCAATACAATGAGATGTAAAGCAGTTATTATTTGCATTGGAGAGAGGACAATTCCGATGGAAAAATATGAAGGAAGAAGTGGGGTTTTGGGGACCTGGGATTTGGTTACAGAGCTACCATTCCAGAAAGTTTAAGGGGAAGTGTCAGTTGGATTGTAAGGGCTCTGAGAATGTGTTGATTAAATATTGTGAAAAAGTTTGTGGAAACGGTACCATAGGCAAGGGTGCTTGCAGACACACGACGACTGAAAGGAGCGACAGAAGGCTCAGTGGTGGAAGGTACTGGGAAGTGATAGAGCAAAGACAGATGTGGTTAAGAGGGGTCAGCGGTTGAGGCTACTGGGAAAGTGATAGAGCAAAGAGAGATGTGGTTAAGAGGGGTCAGTGGTGGAGGCTACTGGGAAAGTGATAGAGCAGAGAGAGATGTGGTTAAGAAGGGTCAGTGGTGGAGGCTAAAGAGAAAGTGATAGGGCAAATAGAAATTTGGTTAGGAAAGGACAGTGATGGAGGCTAAAAGGAAAGTGATAGGGCAAATAGAAATGTGGTTAAGAAAGGACAGTGATGGAGGCTGCTGAGGAAGTGGTAGTGCTGGGATAGATGTGGTTAAGAAAGGTTACGTGTGGAGGCTACAGGGATAGTGATAGAGCAAAGAGAGATGTGGTTAAGAAGGGTCAGTGGTGGAGGCTACTGGGAAGTGATAGAGCAAAGAGAGACGGGGTTAAGAAGGGTCAGTGGTGGAGGCTACTGGGAAGTGATGGAGCAAAGAGAGATGTGGTTAAGAAGGGTCAGTGGTGGAGGAAACAGGCAAAGAGATGTAGGGGAAAGAGTGGATGCCTTTTTCGGCTTGGTAAGGTGAGGGAGTAGGTGAAGGAATAGTGTGGTTAACTGAGGAGGTAGTTGGATGTCCTTGAAGTGGTGATGAATGGTGATCACTTTGTTGGTAGTTATATCTACAGAATGCCCTTTTCTCTAAAGATATCTTGTTTTATTCAATAAAGTTATTTCTCATAAACAATGCAGACATGCATCTATGGCTGGCTGCCCTTGCAGCCAATTACAGAGTTTTCCCGCTCAGCCTTGGGAGCTCAGATGCTAGTCCTCCCTTATTTAATATACGAGCCTACCAAGACACACATAATATTAACATAACTATCGCTTCTTTGCTCATACCATAACAAGCTTGGGCAATGAAAATTAACGTCCATGCGAGCTCAGTGAAGGGTTACAGATTAATATAACTGGTTGGATATTCTTTGAAAATTAGAATCGCATGGGGCATATTTACCAAGCCTTTTCCACGTGAATAGACAACGTTTTTTATTTGTATGTAATTAGAATGGCTGCTAATTTCGCAAAATCATGAATATAATCGGTGCAAATTGACACACTTTTCTGCAGGGGGCGTGCCACGAGGCACTCCAATGTGCCTGATAGGCCATTTCAATTACCACACACGCTCAGCGGCTGCATTGTCTGCTGCAAGCAGCAACTCCCGGAAGAAGCACAGATTCTATGGGCAAGAGAAGAAGGACTTGGGAGGAGGGACAGTTGTTTAGAGACGGGGGTACTCTAGCTCTGATAAAGGAGTCTTGGGGCATGGGAGGCTTCCTCCTGCAGGCCACCGGCCAGCATTGGGGTGTTGGACGCATGACCCATGAGCAAGTCTTGAGCCCCCCTCGGACAGATTGACCAGTTGCACGCTCACATTAGGGCACCAGCGCGTGAGCCGGGGGTGATTGTGTATGAGCTGCAAGTACTATGAGGTCAGCAGTTTTGGAAGGAGATGCAGCGCATTGCTTCATTCCAATGCCAGATTGAAGCAGCATTGAAAACACTCCTGGATACTGTTGTGGATGTAATGTGTGACCCTCCCATGTGTATTACCCTTTTGAGGGGATGTGTCCCTCCCACGTGTATTGCCGTTTTAATATGGGCCATGCCTTTGTCATGGCCCAAGCTAATAAAAGGAGCCCCTGCAGGCCCGTGCAGCAGAACGGCTGCAGACTCCAACTATGGAACTCCTGTTGTCTCAGTCTCTCATTGTGGGTCTATTAGCTACATACTTAAAGTGGTCTTAGTAAAGAACAGTGATGTGAAGCTGTGATCCTGCAGTTAGTAGCTGTGCATGTCGTGCCAACCGCCAACCAATGACGTCTTTTCAGTGGTTGCAGTTCCAAACCTCAGGTTAATAAAGGGTTTTGTAAACTGTGGTAGAATTGCCTACATTCCACCGGCAGCTCATCCACCGCGACTGTCACCCGCGGAGCATGTTTAGAATGTGTTAGTATGTGCTATGTCTGTAGCCATCTGAGTAGCTATGTATGTGTCAGTGGCATATCCTACTATCTGTCTACCCCACAATTCCAGAGTTATACGTTTTGTCGTTCTGTAACGGGTGGGGGGTCATGTATGTCTCAGCAATGTTTGTTTTGTTCCTTATGAAAAAGGAGGAGTGTAATGTGTGACCCTCCCATGTGTATTACCCTTTTAAGGGGATGTGTCCCTCCCACGTGTATTGCCCTTTTAAGATGGACCATGTCAAAGTCATGGCCCAAGCTAATAAAAGGAGCCCCTGCCGGTACGTGTCAGAGAACGGCTGCAGACTCCAACTATGGAACTGTTGTGGTCTCCGCCTCTCATTGTGGGTGTGCAGGTCTACACCATGTGATCACGGTCTTGTGGCCCTGGCCTGCAGGCCCCACGCCATGTGACCACAGCCCTGCAGGTCCCTGCTGGTCTAGGCTCCCCAGACCAGCCGTGGGCCCTGGGACCAGCCCATTCACCCACCATCCAGGATGTTCAAGGCATCCACTATGCTCCAGCACCCAGGCTGTGCCCACAGCCTCACAGGGCCCTGCAACAACCACTAAGCCCAGATGACCCCAGCATACAAGCATGGTGCTGGGCCCTCGAACACCATTGAGGCTGTGCATGTGACTGCCGATGGGCCCACACCAACGCAGTGAACAGTCCTCCTTAAATAGAGGATATTAAGGAATGAGGAAGCAGGGCCCGGCATTGGGATGAGGGAGGAAGAGGATGGGCTGCTAGAGCTTGGGAAGGCAGAAGTATGTAGAAGGGAATAAAGAATATATATCACATTGACGCCAGGCCCTTTCTTCATTGCAGGGTGCGCCCACCCAGCGGGTGCTATGTCCCTGCTCAGGTTCCATGACACGGGGGTAAGAGTCAAAACAACTGGCGATGAAGGGAAACGGCTACGTGTGCACAGAGACAGGGGAAGGGCGGTCCGCCCATGGAAAGGAGGGCATTCTGCCCACAATAAGGAGGGCAGTCCGCCCAGTTGAGGAAACTGATCCAGGCACAGGAAAAGAGGAAGGGCAATCCGCCCCTTCATGAAGAGGGCAGTCCGCCCGACACAGTCTGCCGATCTCGGCCGCATTGAGGGAGAACAGAGCATTCCGCCCAAAGCCGCTGCAGGAGGAAAGGGCCCTCTGCCAATAGTTACGAATGGCAGGACCGTTTCCACATCCGGTTGCACGCACAGGCAGCTTTCTTTCCACAACCAGACTCTATGGGGGCTGGACAGGGGTACAAGTGGTCGCAGCCATGGGGCTGTCTTGTGGATACTTGCCAAGCAGGAGATACGGTGCAAGCACAAGGTGTGAAAAGCAGACAATTAAGCATAAGTAAAGAAAGGAGGCATGCTTGCCACTGCCATAAGAGAAGACGGCATAAGAGTGAAGGATGGAATGGGAGTGGGTTAGGAGAACAAAGAAAAGAGACAGAAAGGGAGCACAGCAAATGGATGGATTGGTAAAAGGGAGTGGACGACGGAGAAGAGGGAGCAAGAGCAGAGGGAAGGAGGGCACGGTGTGTCAAGTGCTGGACTGTCCAATGAAGACTGAGGTGAAGGAAAACTAGTGAAGACAAAGGAACGCTAAGAGGAAGAGAAGGACAGACAGTCCAGGCAGATACAAGGAAGTGGGTGGGGAGGAAGAGGGCAGTTCACCACACAGGAACCGAGAAGGAAGACATGAGTATCAGACCTAGTGAATGACAGTGGGAAGTAAACACAGGGTGATTTCTCCCAGGAGCAAAAGCATGACACAGAACAGCCAATGGGCTACAAGATGTAGCGAAGGATGGAAAGAGTTGCAAAGGGTGCCACGCCCTCAAGAAAGGCATGGAGAGGGCACCAGAAAGTATCTGTCTGGGCTGGCCAAGAGAAAGGACAGATGGCAAAGAGGCCATACCCTAGCAAAGGCTTCCCCGTTAACTAAGATGATGGATGGGCCTGGGCTCCACCTACCCACAGGGAGAGCAAGAGGAAGAGTGTGAAAAGATATTCTACAAAGAGGGGAGAAAGGAAACCGCACGTGAAAGGGAGAAAAGGCCAGAGTACTATCTTTGCGCATTCAGAAGAAATGGACATGTATACTCTGGACGTCCCAGTTCTGCATGGACTGTGCCAGTATTTTCCTCTTGGTCCCTGAATCCTAAGATGTTTTTTAGTTTTAAAACCCTGTCCCAGGATTTAATGGATGGGTGGCTACCGTCCCAGTGTTTGCTGGGAACCGATTAACAAATCCTGCCCCTTCCTCCCTTGCCTCTCTCCTCCAATGAGAGTTCTGTGCCTGTAACACCCCCGTACTTTTCCCTGGAGCAGGGCACCAACATAGAAGTAGGACTACAGTTGTATTAGTCTATTTGTGTCCCAGTCCTTCTTTGGTGTTTATGGCTGTGAACACAGTAGTCCTACTTCTATGTCTAACACCATCCTGTTTTTATTTTGAAAATCTGGTCACCCTAGAGTAGGTGCTAAAAGGCACATGCGAGATAACGAGGACCAGTCATGTGTCAGCTGCTATTCAAATGAGAAAAATATTTTGAAGTTCTTTATTAAGGTTTCTTTGTTTACCAGGTGCAGTTTAAAATTCACAGAGGACAAGAAGAGATAAAGAAGTGCTTGTCTGGAAAAGACGCGGAGTGCAAAAAGTGAAAAAAGGTTGAAAAAATGGTTGAAAATAGTTTGGGAAATGATTTGTCCTCCCAAGCGGTGATTACTGGGACATCCACTTGTTGTGAGGACTCACTGCTCTATGTGCTACTTGTAGTAAGTATGGTTGGTTGTCTATTTTATATATTCAGTGACAACCCCATTTCGACACTTCAAATTCCCATTCTTCATTAGGTTGCTGTTTTATTTTTTAATACTCTATCCCTCTCAGTCTTTTTTGTAAGGAATATAAAGGAACAAGAACAGTCTGAAACTGTGAAGTTGTTGGTTTGCACTAGTTTAGATTGTTCTGAAGCCGACCGGTTTCTGTGGAGTGTTGTAGATAGACCACATTCTTCAGGGCTATGTGAAAGGCGCCAGCCTGCATGCCTTATTGACTTTGTGTGCAGCGTAGTTTGCAATGATTGTTGTTCAACACCCTCTCCATGTTAGGAGTAGCCTGGTACTTTCTTGGATGGGTTGTTGCAGGGTACAAGGAGGATGTGGCACCTTGTTACCTTCTGCTCGTCTTCGGGGTATGCAGCATCTGGCGGCCGCGCGTGAGAACTCAGCCCCACCGGACCCGTTAATTGCCCATTCGCGGGCGCTGGAATAAAAAAGCTCCCCATTCCCAGAATGGTGCCGGTGCAAACGACATGCTCTGCTCGCGGTTGCCAGTACGCCGCAAGGTCAGCACCCGCGAGCAGAACTCGTAGTTTGCCGGTCCGGTAACAACAGTACCGGCAAGGTTACCGGCACAGTTTTTACCAGACCGGCAAACTTAGAAAGAGGCCCTTTATCTCTTGATGGCCCTTGGACCCCAATGGAGTGAATGATGTTGTAGCAATTCTAATCAATATCCTGAGGATTCCCAAATCCGTATACATGCTCTAATGGTAGCAACATTTTAGTTGGGATGAGTGTTGTGAAAAATGAAATGAGAACTAGCCCAGTCTGCATTATATACATGATTTACAGCGCCCGTTTCCCTCCAGGCCTAAGGCGCTCTAGAAATGCAGACATACATAAATTCAACCATGCAATCGTTTCATCACAGACATGTTTGTCAAAAAGATCTAATGTTGCCATGTTCTTTGATTTTATGCAAAGCAGTCTGGAACCCTCACTGGTATTATGTGTGCCCCCTGCCCTTTTCGATAGGGGGTATTTTCAAAAGAGTATCATAGGCGTATACTAGAGTGTCCCGCTTGGAATGATAACCTTTTATCATAATATAATCTATACGGTTATTCTAGGTTTTGGTAATGTGGTTTGTTCTCCAAGACAAGTATAAAATTAATATTATAACTCATATTATAACATTTTAAAAATAAACAGTTTACAACGTTAGTTAGTACAATTAAACAATGTCATGTTTTTATATTTTTTGTTTTTTTAATAGCTGCAAAACAAAACCACAGCTGCCTCTACTTTCGCCGCTCCATCCACTCCTGAGTATGGTCACACAGCTGTGAGCAATGGCTGGGGCGGGGGGGGGGGCACTTTGAATAGCTAGGCCAATGATATAGGAGTTTTTCCCAACAATCCATGTGGTATACCCAACTCAAAAGGAGAGTGCAGCGACTTGGGAACTGCCGCTTTATTGCGTACCTTTAAATGAGACAGCAGCTATATTTTACTATCACTGCTGTACCTTCATATCGTTCATTGAAATACCCTACATTAGCAGGATATACCTCAGTCATAATTACCGCCTTTCATGCCCCATCAATGGAATTCTGCATTGCACTCTCTAAGTGCCCCTGATCCTCCTACACCCAGCCAACCAACACTGCAGCGAATTTCCCTCGACCAATCATAATGAACGTAGCCATGAGAGACCTGAGACACTTCAGCTTGCACGTCCACTATTTAACCGGGAATATTATTATTATACATATTGCACAGTATAATAGGTTAAACAAGGCATGCGTAATTCTCTTTGTGTAATATCCAAAGGAATGACTTCTAAGTGATTCCAATTTTGTCAGGAAATTGAGCCAGTGATGTTAGCTGATTTGGCCAGGATCACATAATGGGGAGAAGCTGGGATTTTGGTCGAGGTTTCCTGGTTCTACTGGGGCATATTTTATGGAAAGCTATTTGGATTAAGAAGTCGTACTCTGTGGGCCAGATTCTTAAAACTTTGTTTTTTTGCACCTGTGAGGAGATGTGCTATTGCATCTCATCACTTGCGCCAAAACACAAGCAGGCCAATTCCCAAAGGGCATCCGAATGAGCGCGTCTGCGATGCATTTGCGCAAACAAGAGGGCGTTTGTGCACATTTAAAACTGCATCCCTAGTTCACAAACGGCTTGTAAATGTGCACATATCAGGGTCTCCCCTCTGTGCCTGTTGGGAAGGGGGGCAGGGGAAGGTATACATCATGGCAGGCTCCTTTCTGACGCTGTCACGATTCGGTAGTGAAGTGTGACAGCCGCGGTTTACAGCGGCTGTCACACTAGCATTGTCATCCCCCAAACGGGGATGGAAATGCTTTCTAAAATTTATTTCAGAGACGGGCTCTTTGCGGGTCCCGTCTCTGTCAAATGCAGTCCCAGCAACCAGGTGCTTCCTTTCGGTATTGAAAAGTTTCAGCCATTTTGATAAACTGGGTGATGCACAATCCCCCAGTTAATTAAAATGGCTGAAACTTATAATAAATCATTGCCGCAACCAGGGGAGTTGCTAGGTCTGGAAAAGATCCGGGGCTAAGCTAATGTCCAGGCTGTCAGGACTCGGGGCTAGCTAGTCTTTTGGCTGTAGATCCTGAGCTTCTATCGGGGGCTACAGCCAAAAGATCCGGGGCTATAGCCCCATCAGCCCCCCCCTAGCAACGCCCGCAACAGGCATGAGGTAAGCCTCCTTTTGAAAACGTGGCGTGCATCCCGAATAGCATTCTAAAGTAATCTCCTTTATGGTGTTTAAAGGTACAATAACATTGTAACTTTTTAACTAATTAATTGTTGGTCTTAGTCCAGTGATGTGTATGCCTTTCTGCCTTCGAGAGCGGTGACCCTTTTTGTCTACCTTCCTTTTGTATAATCGATGTTGAATACACACACGGTAGGAAGGCTGCGTTTCCCCCGTGGGGCTAGCCGTTTTGAGATTAGCGGGATTGATAAAAGATGTCATTTGGTTCCACAAGGATAACCACTCTAAAGATATGCATATCATCTAAGTTATGAAGATGCTGGCAAACCTGGGGACCACATATCTAGAAGGTGCTATCCAACCTCTTTCCCCATTCATGAGAACACAGACTTCATCAGAATGCTCAACAGGGATTCCTCTTTCAACATTTGGACGCACGGGGTAGGCACCGGCTCCAGGACATGGTTATTGCAGGAGATGACATGAAGTCCTTTTTATCAATACAGGGTAAACTATGGGGTCGGAGAGTGAAATAGGTTCACGAGAGGGTTCATGCAATTTGAGAAATTGATCACCACATACTTCAGCTCTAAACATTTTATTACAGTTTTAAATACAGGAAGATGATAAAGATGTGGGATAAGATGTTAGTTTAGGCTTCAAAGACATAGAGGAAAAGATACTAAGTAAACAACATCCAGTTACTGTTCTATCTTATTGGCGGACGTGGTTCAGATGATTAGCTCCATGCAATTGTAGGAAGAGTGATAAATGATTATGTACAACTAATAACAGAATTCGCTAAGGCGCAAAGGCGAACGACGCGTGTTGGAGGGCTGTAGGTAAAAGGGTCCTTGATATTTGGTGCTCTTGCCCAAAATTACATTTTTACTGCCCTAAACCAAATAATGGGGTTCCCTCTTCGAGTGAGCCAGAGACTGTCAATCTGGATGTGAGAAATCCTAGTCTGGTCTGTATGACTAACATGGCTGGAAACAGTTTTTGAGGTGGAGAAGAGGCCCGGTATATTTGAACATGGGATATGCTTGCAATGGAGCAGGTCTCAGGCCCAGTGTCGCCTACTCATACTGTATTTTTGAAGATGTGGAAACCAGTCAGCCTGACAGATAAAATGAATGGCAGACTCATTTACTCCAATAATGTGCAAGTACTCCCAGCAAAAAACAGCAAGTAAAAATACACTCAACGTACTCCCACCCGACTTACACCCACATAACTGAATAGATATGCGTGGCTCAATTCTGCCAGCAGAGGAGTGCCAAAGCAAGCAACGCTGCTCTTATTGCTGCTAGAACTAAAGATGAACTTTAAGGTACAAATTGATGTTTTAATGTGCATGCATTGCTTGGTGCAGTGAAGAGAAAAATGCCATGCACAATAAGACAGTAAATGCAGACTGGCACAACCAATACAAGCCAGTCTAGCTACATACTTACACTTATCATGTTTGCTGATTGAAGCAAGCATGATATGTTTTATTACAACCACAACCAAAATTACCAATCTGGATTCTGACCTAGTACATTACTAAGACCGCCATCACCCAAGTCATCAGTAATGCACTGCAGATCCTTAACAAATGTTCTGTATGACCTCCCAATCACTAGTAACAGATTTAACAACACAACACCCATCAATAACATGAGCTCACACAAAGGTGTCCTCTGATGGTTTGGTTCTTACCTGGTAAACAGACACCAGCTTGTTAAAATGGTTACCAAAAGATCTCTCCAACGACCCATAACCTCTGCACTCCAATAATGGTCCATCCTCTGTCCAGTCATCTTCAATCTCTACATGAGGACTTTGGGAGCTCTGCTAAACAGATGACACCTGGTACACTGCATCAAGGACATCCATTGCTTGAGTGTCGACCTCTCCATCAGACAGACATGGATGTCCGGAGAGTACCTGAAACTGAACCATGGTAAGAGGAAATTCAACCTCCTCTGCAACACAGCCAACTATACCCATGTTCCAAACTTGGTATCATAAATGAAGCTTATCACACACCTCACCCCCTCAGCTTGCTACAATTTTCCAAGTGACACACTATCAAAGAAAACAGAACTGGCTTCTAGCAACTCACTCTTTTGCACACAATCTAACCCTTCAGTTCAACCTCGGACTTCAAATTCGTTATCAAGCCCTTGTCCTCTTCACCTAGGCGCTGGCAGCGCCCTTTTTATTGTGGTTCCGGCTACCTCCTCGGTCAAGTGAAAGCTGTTCATCGTGTGGCAGCCTCCCTCATGAAAAGAACAAAGACATTTGATAACATCATGGCCATCCACAAGGAGCTTAAACTGCAACCACTACATCACCTGCAAGGCAGTGACGACAAAGTTCCCTTCCTACCTGGCTGAGAAATTGACCATCTCCAAAGGTCAGCAAACACAAGAAGGCTTACAGCTGTCAGGCTGGTAAATAAGAAAGGCAATATGAAAATTCAAGAAATCAACCCTTTTGCTACACAGCCAGAATATCCCAAAACACCTGTAAGAACACATATCAGAACTACTCCCTCGAATGCACCTCAGACGCGAAAGTAAGTATTTACTTGTGAAGAGAAAGCATGCCATGGTAAGGGCTAATCATGTTTATTACATAACACCCCATTATCGGTCTGTGTCCAGCTTGTGCCCAACTCTGGCCATCAGCTGCCAAACCACCCGGGATCCTGCATTCCACAGTGCCATAAGGCACAGACAGGCTTTGTTTCCATAAATCGTTTGAACACAAGCCCATGACTAGGGTTTTAATAACCATTACATACACGATGAAACCAGAACATGTGGTTTGTTTTGCTCACTTTTCAGGGAGCTTTTGCCAACTTGGAAAATTCGGATTGCTGACATACAGTCCCTGGCGCAGAGTGGAGCTGGAGAGTGGTCTGCTGTGCCTGCTGCAGACTATCTCCATTGAAGTATTTCCTTGCTGTCTATAGTGTTTGGGAGGAGCTTCAGAGCGGGACACTGGTGATCACGGTTTAAAAGCATCGAACACGTGCGGAGTGGAGCTGGATATTGGTCTGCTGTGGTCTGCGGTGGAGCTGTGGGGACGCCGGGAAGCAGATCGATACACCTTTTATCCCATTGTCCACATATGTGAGTGTGCTCCCCTATTTAGCTAAATGCGTGACTCTCTACAACTGCGCTCACCCACTTAGATTGAATGACAGTGATGACTAGATTGGAGGGTGTCAAAATAGGTAGCAGACGCCCCTCTCCAGAAAGAACATGGCATGATAACCTGTTCTGTGTTTTTTTTGCACTTTGAGAGTTTGCAGCCATCGGTTCTTGCTCACTGTACCTTTCACAGATGGGAACTATCCATTTGTATATCAGTCTTTGTCCCGCCCACATGGGCAGTGCAGTACCAAAATGCTATGGCAATTCCTCTCTGAACAAGACTACCAACAGCAACCCCATACACGTGTTTCAGCCTTGTTGGGCCTCAACAGTGAGGTGGAGTTGTGCCTCTCTGAGCACAGTGAGCAGGTAGTCCACGTCTGGGTTGCCCAGGTAACTCAGGGTGACCAACCCCAAGTTCCTTGCAAAAAAAATTCCAAAAAGTTAGCAGGCGCCCCTCTCCAGAAAGAACATGGCATGATAACCTGTTCTGCGGTTTTTTCCCACTTTGAGAGTTCGCAGCCTTCGCTTGCTACCTTTTTTTTGCATAGAATGGAGGGTGTATTGCACAAACGGAGAAACCTAGCACTGCTACTGCCCCGTTCCTACTATTTTCGCAGCCAGGGAAAGCTACAAGTGGTTACCATCAGGAGAAATCAAAAGGGCATACCGCCGCTTATGACTGAAGCATTGTGTACAGTGGTGAATGTTCCAAAGTCTGCAGACCCGCCTTTACAGATGCCTGAAGGACCACTCAATGTTAAAACACCTAATATTGTGGTTGATGACCGGATGGGGGATGATTTTAATTTGCCTATAAGTGAAGGGGTCACTACTGTCAAGCGGAAGTGGACAAATAGTAATTCACACCGTCAATGGGAAAAAAATCCCCAACTTTTTCCCGCCTTTACTGTCGGTCCTGTCCGTTTGTCTGCCAGCACTGGCAGGTTCTCCTATCTCGATCAGTAATATAGACAATAACAACTCTCTTCTAAACACGTGTTTAAATCTGCACAGAGACTCACTAGGGGGCACACGGGCAAACGCTGATGCTCCTACTCTAATTTCAAACACTAATTTATCGGCAACTTCAGACTTGGAACTCATTGCAAATCTGGCTATGGACGATTCTGAGCTTTTAAACTTGGACACCACACTACTGAGAATACAACTAATGATCATTCTGTCCAGCACAAATCTAGTTTCACACCCAGTTTAAACACGATCGCAGTGACTGTGGATGCCATATTTGGCTTGTGTTCCATGCTTGCAAATGAACAGAGAACAATCAAACGTGTACTAGCTAGAGTTGTGGATGTTATCTTGTTGAACAGAACTAAAGAGGTGGCGCAGAGGAGTGAGGAAACCTGGGAGGAAGGTCATTGTACCAACGTAGGAGACATGGGGAATGTCTCTAGCATGCAAAATTCCCTACTTTCCAGGATCGGACTGGCCCATGGGGCAATCGGCCCATGGCCGAACCAGAAGCACAAAATGCTGGCGTGGGCCCATTTTTTTGGTCAAAATGCAGCAGCCAGACTCCTCCTCAAAATACACAGAAGAGAACACATCACACCCGCGCTAAAAATACTACACTGGCTACCACTAAAACAGCGAATAAAGTTCAAGTCCATGTGCATCACGCACAGAGCAATACACAAACAAGGCGAAGAATTCCTAAGCGACAAACTACACCTACATCAACCGACAAGAACAATAAGATCAAGCACTGACATACGCCTGGAACCAAACCCTACAACAGAAAAAAAACTTGGAGGATCCTCTTTCTCTCACCAGGCACCCAAAACCTGGAATGACCTACCTAAGATTATACGGAACACAACAAACCACCTAGCATTCAGGAAACTCCTCAAATCATGGCTCTTCACAGCGTAACCACAATGGAGACGCACTCGAATGCCCAGACATTAAAACAACAATGAAAATAACTCCAACCTCGGCCACGCTCAAATTTGACAAACACTCAAACCAAAGAACCAACCACTCGACAGAGCATAAGATATCATGGAAAATAGCCACAAAAGGAAGGCTCCAGAGACTGATCACATACTTAGACCCAGACGAAAGCCCTCAAGTGACTCACCCACTCCTACGTACAGGACGGACCATATCCAGACCGGCAGACGCATTTAGATAGAATTGTGAATATTAGCATGGCCACACTTAGATGGAATTGTGGATATTGGCCTGCGTCGCATCTAGATGGGACTTTGAATGTCAGCATGCCCACACTTAGATAGAATTGTGAATATTAGCATGTCCACACTTAGATAGAATTGTGAATATTAGCCTGCGTCGCATCTAGATAGGACCTTGAATGCTAGCATGCCCGCACTTAGGTGAAACCTGAATGTCAATATGCCCACACTTAGATAGATTTGTGAATATTAGCCTGCGTCGCATCTAGATAGGACTTTGAATGTTAGCATGCCCGCACCTATGCGAAACCTGAAGACTAGCATAGGCCACACTTAGAATTGTGGACATTGGCCTGCGTCGCATCTAGATAGGATTGATTGAAGGAAAGCATGCCCGCGCCTAGATGAAACTTGAATGTTAGCATGTGGCACACTTAGAATTGTGAACACCATCCTGCGTAGCATCCAGATAAAGTTGTGAATGTTAGCATGCCCTAACCTAGACAGATTTCTAAACACTAGCATGCGCCGCATCTAGATAAGACTGTGAATGTTGGCATGCCTACACCTAGATAAAATTCTAGACATTGGCCTGCGCTGCATCTGGATGGGATTATGAAGGCCAACAAGTGCCACACTTAGACAAAACTGAATGTTAGCATGCTAAAGGTCAGGTAACCCACTAACCAATATAAGCTCAAACTCTGCATACTTATCTCACTCAAAAAACTCACACAACCATCTCTCGCACAACAAGCCGCACGCACTTCACAACACTGCAACAACACATAAGCCGGAGCAAAAGCACATGCGGACTGACACAGATCCAATATCCGCAACAAAGCTCAGCACCCGGTGTATACTGAGTTGAAGCTGCCAACAGATCACCACTCCTCTCACTATCCTACTCCCTCTTCACCTTACTAACCCATCCCACCTTATCGTTTACAGATCCGCCAGAGCGCCTGGGGACCAATTCCGTTGGTGACGGTGCGCGGTACAAATACCTTTAACATTTAACAAAGTGGGACACTTTTGTGCACAATTTGGGCCAGTTTGAGGAGTTAATTCACTCTGCGGTTAGTGGTTTTGACCTGTGTTGGTGTAAAAATATTCTTTAAAATGCACAAATTGCATCACACTTCATCAAAAAACGTCCCCTTGGTTACTATTCAAACAGTGTCACGAAAGGAACTAATAGGTATTTGCAACTGTGGGACACTTTTTCATTGGTTCCCAAGACAATTTTATGGCCCAGTCCGACCCTGCTACTTTCCATCTTAATTAATTCCCCCTCCCTATTGGAACCAGAATGACCAGGCTCCAACTGCTCCACCGCCCTGCCCGAACCCAGAAGCACGGTGGGGGGGGGGAGATTTCTCTGACTTTGTTTCCTCAGGACCCAACACAAACAAAACGCAGAAAGAGAAAAAATAAGCGGAAAGCTGTAACTTCCAATAACAAACATCGACTAGCCTCCTGCGAAGGCGGGTTAACGAGAGTCTGCCACGCTGCCTACTTCTCTGACTTGCCCAGGAGCAAATGTCTCCCAAAAAGACAAGCAACCGTCGAGGCCGATGTCTACGCAGACTGGAACTGCAACTCTGCCGACTACCCTGACCTGCACAGGAGCAGACTGGAACCATGGATACACGGTTACAGTTCCCGGAATCTGAGCCGCCGGTATTGCTACTGGATAATATCAATAATAACATGAATGGCCAGACCAATGGGGAAGGAAGTATGTGCGTTTACTCGGGTTTTGCAGGAGACACATGGAGTGGGGGCGCTGTGTCAGCCCCACACTAGCACTGTTCAAACTCAAGTGTACCTCCACGTTGTGCCCTAGTAATTGACACAGGTTCGGAGCATGCGATGCTGACAAACAAGTACCAGCAGCAAATACCATCTACTCCACCATTGACTTTTACAGCGAACTCCCACTGGTACCAAGGCTGCATGACCAGCTCTAATCCAGTAGAAGTTTGATTACTCGAAATAACTGTATACGTATTGAGGAAATTGCACCAGCGGATATAGCCCATTCCTAAATAGAGGGAACATGATGCAACTGTTTCATCGAGTAAATGAGCTAAGGCTTCTGGGGCCACAAGACATTGAGTGTGTGGAACTACCTGCGTTATTTAGCCAAAGCAACTGGGCGGTGGTTACTTTTGTGAGCCTGGTAGTTGAGGAAAGATTGATATCCTCGGCAAAGGACCTTCTGTCTATAGGCTTTGTCATACAGCAACAACCATCTCTCGGGTGAGAAGACCGATTTAAGTCCACCCTATACACGGTGGAAGGCAAAAGGGGTCACAATCCCCACGGGGATTCCTGGCCACACAAAAACCAAACTATGAACCAGAAGTATGTAAGAGACAGCTCACAGGAGCAAGCCATTGTGAGTTGGTTTCCCTTGCTGGAGGGTCCTCATCATTGACGCCCCGAGGTTGAGACACAATTTCAAGTCCTCTCATGGAACACGCGTGGCATGACAAAAGAGGTGATGGCTGCAAGGTTTAGAATTACTCTTAACCTCTGGCGTTGCTCTGGGTAACCCTTCAGACCACTGTTCTTCGCCTGCCAAGCCATTACAAAAGGGGAAAAAGTCTATATACAAATAAGACTTGATCCCCTCCAAAAGGGGCAGTCCAGCCCAAACTGCTTTGTCACGTCCCTTCTGCACGAGAACACAGGTATCCCCAGACATGTTTTGGCCTCGTGGGGCCTCATCCGTGAGGAGTAGCTTGGATCTCTAAGCCCAGCAGGCACGGGACCCACATCGGGGCATGCCCGTCCAACTCGGGGTGACTAAGCAAAACAAAAGAGGTGATGGCTGGAAGGTTTCAGATCTTTTGCGTCGCATGTTGAGAGTATCAAAGCACTGAATGCAGCTGAAATATTTCTATTACAGGAAACCTGGTTATCAACAACTATACAGCTAGGTGGATATAAAATACTCACCTTGCCTGCTGCCAAAGCTGCCAAAGAATGGCCCAAGGGGGGACTTTGTAGCAGGGTCAGATGTAATGGTGACGTAGAATAATATAACTCCTGACCCGACTGCTCACGTTGTCTAAGTGTTGAAATTAGAAATGCTCCTGGTAGAACTATGATTCCCCGGAGGGATCTAATACAAAGGACCTGCTTGAATGTGCGAGAGAGACTTTGTTAAGCTGGAGACTTACATTTCCTGGGGGGGGGGGGCAATTTTGATTGCAGGTGATTTTAATGCACATGGTGTCTCTGTGGAAGACGAGGGGTTGCTAGTTAATGGTTTGGAATTATTTGGGAAACAATCACTGGGCATTCTTTAGACTTACTTAATAAGGGATCTAGGCGGACCGAGGCTCTCCGAAAGTTTAGCTTAGAGCCCCTTGTCCTAGTGATAGTGAGAATGTATTTGGTGCGGTGACTTGGTCGAGTGGATGTAGCTCTTCTTGTTTGGATTGCGTACTGGCCACGGAGACATTATGCATCCTGCTGGTAAAATAAGAGGTTAAATGTACCCCTTTAAGCGACCATGCTATGATGATGGCCACTTTTCATGAAAAAAGTCCAAAAGGCTTAGTACTACTCTGGCAAGGGTTGAGGTTACTCTATAGGGGAACAGAATTATATTGACAGAATTGAACGTGGACAGGATTAACACTCGTATAATGATGGCTTTCTGCTCCCCGTTAGTGATACTGCACCAATGTGAGGGTGATATTCATGAATTATTAGACAAAGTTTGGCCCCAGATCCACAGAAGCAAAATGGTAGGCATACAAGGTAGGGGTACTTGCCTCTCTCCGACGCTGCCATATATAAGGGAAAGCATCCCCTTTGGAAGAGCACTGCAGAAATGACAAAAGACAGGGTCCTCTTTGGTGTTGGGGAAAAAGGCTATGATTGGGACGCTCACCACCAATTACAAGAATTGGCTACGGCTACATATATGGTATTTGTACTGATTAAAACGAATGACGCACACACATTCTGGTACATATACTATTCTCATCTTGCTGTTTCTGCTCCAAAGGAGATTTGCACCGAGCTGGAATGGTCCAAGCACGTGAGGAATTCATACTGGGGCTCTTGCATTGAGAGTGGAGACTCAAGCTTCAAATTCCCCATGAAAGGTGACTCGCTAATAGAAATAAGTGAGGCCGAGATATTCGATATTCTAACTAAGCTGAAATCTTCCGGGTGCCCCGGTCCCGATGGTGTGGCCAATGTTGTTTTAAAGAAAAACCCTCAGTAATGGGCGACATTCTTACATCCTATGTATGTTAATATTATTGCACATGGAGTCCTCCCTAAGAGTTGGCTTAACTCCACGCTGATACCAGTTTATAAGAAAGGAGCACACACACAGGCCGAGTAACTGTAGGCTATTTGCCATCTTGGACACTAGTACCAACGTTTTCGCTACTATTTTATTGCGTTTAATGTCCCAATGGGTTAAGGAAAGTGAACCGCTTAAGCCACAGCAGCTCAGTTTTAGGAAAGGATGTTCCATAACCCAGGCCATATGGGCGCTCCAACTCTTGGCCTCAGATGTTTTGGGGGCTCGGATGGTGCACTGTAGTTGTGCTTTGTTGACTACTCTGCAGCTTTTGATTGCGTGGTGAGATCTTTCTTGTGGGCCAAATTGGAACCTTGGGGCATCAACAAGCATTTACTGTGTTTTATTAGCTCAACATACTTTGACAGCACTGTTACTGTGAGGCTCTCGCAGGATGGTGCTGTCTCTGCTCCCATGTCTGCCAATAGAGGACTCAAGCAGGGGTGTGTCCTTGCGTCCCTCTTATTTAACCTCTATGTGGCAGACATGGGTGCGACACCGAGTACTTGTAGCAATTTTCTGCAGTGATTGGTGGGGTTGCCTGCTCGCGGATCGCTTATGCAGATATGATATGATATTTTATTTGTATCGCGCTCATACACAAGTGTTTCAGAGCGCGACAAGGCAAGGGAGGGGAACAGGAGAGAACACAACAACGATCTTACTAGTCCCAGTGACATTGAGAACGCGCAAGTGCATGGGAAAGGGAAAGGGGAAAAGTGCTTGAAAGGGGAGAGTGGAGAGTGCGGAGCAGAGGAGACACAGATAAATAACAATAAATAAAAATAAATAGATAATAGAGGAAATAGACAGTGGTAGATGACATGGTCCTGCTGGACCACACTCCTGTGGGACTCCCGTGGCATATAACCACTGTTGTGCAGTTTGCTGAGCAGCACCAACTTACGATCAACCAAAGCAAAACCAAGGTCGTTCAGCTGCTAGACAATAGGTGGCACATAGGTTGGAGGTTGTGTGCAAATATCTATATCTGGGATTGCCCTTACATAGTGTATCTTGTTCAGCGCAATACAGGTTCCACACATCATCTAAAGACATGCATAGGTGGTTAATTGTGAAGGGATTCATATCAGAGTCGGCGGTGGATCAGTGGAGGGTCTCCTGGAGGTTTACACCAAGTCCATAGTACCCTGCATACTCTATGGACTGGAAACTCTCACAGAGAAACAGGTGGAGTGGCTTGACACCCTGGAAGGCAAGGTACCTTGTAAGATCTTGATTAAGCCTGCCTGTGGCTGTCCCGTTGGCTGCATTATGATTGGAGCTGCGCGTGGCCTCGTTACATGCCATGTGGACGCGTGCCCGCTGTAAATTCCTGCTGAAGATAAAACAAGCCGGCCTGACCACTTCCCTAGACAGTGCTTTATCATTGCTCGCTGCGCATCATCATTGCTCACCGCGCATTTGTGTTTTAGGTCAGGGAACCTGGCATATTGCGATCTTTTTGACACTGTGCAAGTCCATCTGACGAACGTTGGCCTCGATTCTACAGACATGGAAAATCCTGGCCAATTTTCGCACAAACGTAAGATGAAATCGCATTGCTAGACCCTGTGAGGTCAACAGACAGCCTTTCAACTAAAAGACTGCTCAGAATTGATATCACAGGGATTTCCTCCAGGGACCCCACAGTTATGTGCACACAAGCACTGAGACGTTTTATTCTGTATTTGCACTTAAACCTCTTGGATTAGACTGGTGCCTGGAGGAATATATCCTACAATATATCTGAATTCTGAATATATCAGAATTATCCCTGGACCTAGTATGATAGCAACCTCGTCTGTCGCTCCATCCCCTTACTGTCCCCCCCTCCCTCCAGCACTATCTGAAATGTTGTCAGGCCTAGTACGATAGTCATTTGTTTTGTTCCTCCCCTACCCTTTCGGCACCCCTCTCCCTCACCTTTTGTTTTCCTCCGACTCTACCAGAAATGTTGTCAGCCCTAGTACGGTAGTCGCCTGTCTGTTTCCATTTCCTTCCCACTCTCCCCCTCCCTTCCTTATCTATGTCTTAGCTCTTGCACTATCTGAAATGTCGTCAGGCCGAGTACGATAGTTAATTTCACATCCTTACTGTTCATGGCCTGTAAGAATGTCGTTGTATTTTCCCTTGTTCCCTCCCGTGTCTTGAAGCGCTTTGAAACACATTGTGTATAGGCGCTATATAAATAAACTATCATACCTATCCACCTACCAGCGCCTTCAGACCATACCAATGGTACAGAAGGCGCTATATAAATGCAAAGTAACATAACATAACATATCAGATGAGGGCATAGACCCTGCCGACTCTGCAAACATCAGATAGAAGCAAGCAGGCATATATTGACTAGCTGTGCCTCCATACATGATTATTACTTAAATAGCTATGCACACTTTTTCACGTCTACTGAAAGCATCGAGTCGGATCAATGTTGGGCCACTACAGTGTCAGCGGAGTCTTTGGTTATTACAGCTGATGCGATGCACGCCTGGGATAGGATTTCCCTGAAACTACTGTAAACGGGTAAATGACATTTTAGCATACATCGAGTGTACAGTTTGTTAATTATGTTATGAATTATTAATCTTAATGTTTGTGTATTTCGAATGTAATTTAAATAGGAAATGATGCTTCGGATTTTATCTGAATTTAATACAGTGCAATAAGTGGACACAACTGATGATTTTATGCAAAGGGGCACGAATTTAGATGAACATGAATTTTCTGGATGAGGTATTTTAAGGAAGTATTTTTATCTGTGTTTATGTGTATGTATGTAATCAGGCGTTTTTCCATTATGCAAAAAGGCTGGATATATTTGCCATATGCATTAAATCAAAAGGAAATGAAAACATAAGAAAAAAGAAGCCCCTCCAAAATGTTGTTGGCAATCTAGGGAAGTAAGTAGAAGGGCTTTGCTGTCTGTGTTGTCTTGGACATGGCTTCAACAGGCCGAGTCTAACAACACGGCCGAACTTTTCAAAATTTGCAAGGAGCTGGCCAATCCTGCTGCAATCTCTACCTCCCCTGTTCCCTCTCAGCCCCTCTGCATGGCCTTGACTTCCCATTTCACCACTTAAGCTCCGGACATCCTGTCCACTCTTCCCTCTCCCTCCTCTTGCTCCTCCTCTACCACTCCTGGCCCGTCTGAGGCCGTCCCTCCTCCTCCTTTGTCCTCCTTACCCCTGTTCACCCCTGAGGATATTTCTATACAAGTGTGATCTATGAAAGTCTCATCAAAGAAGATTCTCCCTGGCTCATCCAGAACCATCAAGGACCAGATCGACACCCTGGCTTCAGCCATGGCTGATTTCTGCAATCACTCCTTTGCCACTGGAACTTTCCCTTACCCTTAAGCACTGCCTTGTGCACCCCTTCTAAAGAAGCCCGCAGCCGATCCTTCCTCGCCGGGTAACTTTCACCCGATCTCCATCACTCCTTTCCTGGGCAAACTCCTGGAAAAGCTGGCCATCTCCCAGCTTAATCTCCACACTGAATCTGCTGGTTGTCTCCACAACCACCAGTCTGGCCTCAAAGCTGCCAGAAGCATGGAAACTGCTCTCCCGAACACCCGTGAAGACCTGCTCTCCACTCTTGACTCTAATCTCCCTTCTGTCCTCATTCTCCTTGATCTATCCTCTGCTTTTCACATGATCAACCATGCCATCCTGCTCAATCGCCTCTGCGACAACCTGTGTATCACTGATCAGGCCCTGGCCTGGTTGACCTCCTTTCTCACTGACCGGCCCTCTCAGGTCCAACTGGGGTCTTTCCTCTCTTATTTCTCTCTCTCTAATTGTGGTGTTCCCCAAGGGCCTAACCCT
This sequence comes from Ambystoma mexicanum, assembly GCF_040938575.1. Taxonomy (NCBI): domain Eukaryota; kingdom Metazoa; phylum Chordata; class Amphibia; order Caudata; family Ambystomatidae; genus Ambystoma; species Ambystoma mexicanum. The sequence continues at coordinate 1,141,968,491 of NC_090935.1, read as the reverse complement.
GGCTTTTCAAGCACCACCTGGCACCTCTTGCCCACCGCATTGCTACTTTCTGCTCCAATTTTCAGTGTTATGTGGATGACATCCAGCTCTCCTCAGGCTCTCCTCAGCCACCTCTTCTCCTTCTCTCATACCAGACTGTCTGGTCGCAATTCAGGAATAGTGTGCCACCAAGGATCTCTGCCTTAATGACAGTAAGACTGAATTCCTCCTCATTGGGACATCTGCGCCCTCCTTTCCACTCTTTCTCTCTGGCCGCCCACTCTGTGCCCTCTTCGTGCTCCTTCCGGTGAGGCTAAGAAACCTGGTGTCATCTTCGACTCCACCCGCTCCTTCATTCCTCACATCTGTGATGTCTCTAAGAAGTCAAACTATCAGCTGCACCTTGTCAGAGGTATTGTTCCTTTTCTCACTTTCCCCCAGAAGCTCACTGTCTCCAGAGCTCCGATCTTCTCTAGGCTGGACTACTGCAACAGCCTTTTTCTAAATCTGCCTGCCTCTACTCTTTGACCTCTACAATTTATCCAGAACAGGACTGCAAGACTTGTCCTTGGCCTCAAGCACAGGGATCGTACGTTTCCAGCTCCGAAATCTATACACTGGCTCTCCGTGGCTGCAAGGATCAAGTTCAAGACCATCTGCATTGTCCACAAGGCTTTCTGGGGCCTGGCACCGCTCTACCTCCAACATTCTCTTCCAGAACATCTGCCCTCTCGGGCTCTACGCTCATCCATCTTCAACTCTCTGAGGGTCAGACGCTTCTCCAAGCAGAGAGCTGGTGGCATATCTCTCTCCTCGGCTGGGGCCTCCCTCTGGAACAGCCTCTCTGCCTCTCTCAAACTTGTGCAGAACCACCTCCGGTTCCAGAAGCAACTTAAGACCATCCTTTAAGATTCTGCTTTCTCTCTTCCTCTCCCCTACTGATGCACCTGACTGATCCACGCACTGGTCACCTGGATACCCTCTGAACTTGGTACCTGCAACCCTACAGTCCCTTCGCTCTGCACTTACGAGCCACCCGCTGGCTGCACTTCTTGAGTTACCTGCACTTCCCCCCCCCCTCCTCCCTGGCATTTCGCCCCCTTCCCTCTTCCCCGCACTTGTGCGATCTGAATGACACAAGGACTAGTAAGATTGTTGTTTTGTCCTCCCTTTGTTTCCCCCTCCTTGTCTTGTCGTGCCTAGAAACACTTGTGTACAGGCGCATTATAAATGCCATATATCATATCATATCATATCAGGCGCAACATGAAGGGAGTACATTTCAGACATTCCCCCTGGTGCAATGAACACTTCATCTCTAGCTATCTCTCCTTTTGGCACTGCGTCCCATAGAATACACTTGAGTCCCATGATAAATGTGGTCCACTTGCACACATCACTCCTCCACCTTTTCCTGCTTATGCCTTCCTGTGCATCCTATCTATCCCTCACCCTCATTCCAACTGTCTACCCCACTTTGCCCCTCCCTACCACTACTACATACTACATACTTCATATTGTATCATACTCTTCCTTTGACTCTCTGACAGGCAAAAGCGCTTCAATGACAAAAACTATGGTAGGGGGCGCAACACAAATGCAAGGTGACATAACATAACACTGCGGCAAGTGATTATATCACCAGCCATTCATATCCCAGATCCCCAGCATAACCACACACACAGCCATAAGTCACAACAGAGCAGGATGGTCATATTCAGAGATTGATGTTATGTTATATGTGTTTGTTTATAACGCGCCGATAGCCCGCAGGCATCAGGGCGCGGGAGTGTCCGGTAATTCAGTGTGCATAATATTATATGCTGTAGAGGGTGGTCTGTGGAAAGATAATGAGAATATCATTGGAAGAGGTGGGTTTTCAACGATTTCCTGAAACTCTGGTTGTTCTCTTCTAGTCGTAGAGTTAGTGGCAATTCGTTCCAGCATTTTGCTGCCTTCACTGGGAAAGATTTTCCCCGCCCTTGCACACGTTTAGCTCTAGGAATATTGTGGTGTGAGGTACAATGTGGGATTGAGAATTTATTTATTTATTTATTTATTCACATTTGGTGAGCGCGCAGCAGCCCATGGGCATCGTGGCACTAGTTACAGACATTTTTTTCTTAGTTACAGAAATTGTTCATGGTTAAACAGTTACGATAGTTCTTATCACTGGTTACAGACAATTTTTCATAATTACAGAAAATACTTCTTGGTTACAGTTACATTGGCTCTTTCATGTGCTAGAGTGGGATTAAATGAAAAGGGTGGTTTTTAGTTTTTTTCGGAAGGCGAGGAGGGAGTTTTCAGCTCTGTTGTCAGCAGGTAGAGAGTTCCAGGACTTGGCGGCTATGTAAGGGAAGCTTAACCCTCCAGCTCCCGCTTTGTGTATGCGGGGGGTGTCGATTTGGTTGCTGTAGCGAGTCCTGACTGGTCGTGTGGAAGAGGATTTGGTTATGGTGTCCGATAGATATGAGGGTGCAGTGCTGGTGAGGCATTTGTCGGTGAGAGTGAGGATTTTGAAGGTGATGCGTTCTTTTACTGGGAGCCATGTATGTGGTAACACTGATATTCCTATGAGTGATGAAAATATAACGGGTATGGGAAGACTTACCATTCCCAGGATGGAGAATAATACATTCATGGGTTAAAACCAAGAAAACAAGTCCTCCCTGAACTACAGCAGAATCACACATTATGACAGTTGCTTCCCTTGTCCACTCCACGAAGGAAATAAAGAGTCTGTTCTTCAAAGAGCATTTTGGCAGTCGCTGACCTATGACCTCGACAGGACACCCACCTAGTCCTCCAATGTAACCTTCTCCTCTAATGCACAGTTCTTCATTGTTGCAGAAGCAGGTGTGTGCTATATGAAGCCCACATGCATACATACACTATAACCCACTGAGCTACGTAGCCCTATTTGCCATGCATATCAAGGCGTTTGCTGCCGGTCAAGTGGCACAGTGAGTAGAGCGCTTGCTTTGACATCTATGCAGAGCCTGCTAACGCAGATTCAAATCCCGCCAGGTCCAAACTCAGCCTTTCATCCTCCCGAGCTCGATAAATGAGCACCACACACCGTGGGTAATAATAAGCAGCACTCAGATACCTGAGGGTTTGCAGCGCTATACAAATGTGAAATTATTATTATATCTGAGCATGACACTAATCAATCCCTAATGACATGTGGAAGGAGGTTTTTCACCCATTTTGTCAAATTCTCAAGTAGTTACTTATGGGAAAGTAGTGGAATACACTATTTGCCTTCATTACATTTGACAGTGTATTGTGATAAATGGAGCGTTGACCCAAGTGTGTGGCTGGATTGTCTGATGCCCTTTCAGAGTGAATCAGACTTATGTTGACCAGCACATTTCTATAAAGATGTTTAAGAAATTGTCAGGCGGCTTTACAATGTGGTATGGGGCTTTGCAATTCAGCTTTATTGAACACATACACATACATTAATAGAGATTTTTAAAGAGAAATATTGAGAATGCAGGTGTACAATTAATATGTTTAAATTAATATTTTGATTGGCATGGGTGCAGGGGTGCAGGCTACTTACAGCCTGAACGGAAAGCTGTAGAACCTGCCTTCCCTATCCCTATTTGATTCTGAGAAAATCACTCTGCATATTATTCTTAGCTGCCAAAAAATAGGACCATCTACAAGTGTGTTGTTGACAAAAAAATGATCATATATCTTTAATGTTAGAGTATTGATCTTAAGAACTTGTATAACTTAAGTCGAATGACAATCGCTTTTTCTTCCTATAACTTTATGAAGTACTTTTGTTCCACATGCTATGGGAAGGTGCAGCGAGTTTGTTCCCAATGCTAAAGATATCATATTTTAGCATTTCAGAGCATGAGAAAGCAGAACACTCTTTGGCGCCATCTTGTGGACTATTGTGAGGGGTGACCAGCTGCTCGGTCCAGACGAGCTGTCCTTAAAATCTTGTGATCTCTAAACGGACGCTTCACGAAAGACTTTTCTGAATTTCTGAATGAATTTTGAACGCGCCTCGAAAGATAAAACGGCATCAAGTCGCAAGCACGTGGAGTTTGATAACGTTTCCAGACCGATTGTGGGAAATCGGCAAGTAATTGGGTAAAACGGAAGTCTCAAGTGTTTCACGGAAAGTCATTTCGTCTCCAGGTTGCACAGTGCCACTGACAGTTGCATAAAAGCAGGGGGCAGCAACAGAGAATCTCCCTCCGATCGGCCCTAGATTTAAGGTTTCGTGTTGGTACCTGTAAAAGGGGATGCAGGGCTATACGTAGGGTGAGAAATCAAGTGGGGGGGGGGGAGCGTTTGGTCGCGTGGCCTGAAAAAGTGCACAAACTGTAGTAAGGTACGCAAACAAATATATAAATGCATATAAGCATTTATATATTTGTATGGGTACCTTACTATAGTTTGTGTAGCATGCAAGACATCTTTTATAAACATAGAAATATGTAAGATATTTCTATGTTCATAAAAGATGGCTTGGAAAGTGCACAAGGAGAGAAAAGACCTAGGCATGTATGCCTTCGGTGTGGGCCGCACACCCCAATTTTCCACTTGGGATTTGGTCAGTTTCTTTCTGTTTGCAATAAACTACAAGACACACTTTGATGATTTGTCAAAAAATTATATTCTTGATTTAATTTTCAAAATTAGAGCTTCTTGAAACTTATTTTGTACTTCATTGGTTTAAATTCCACCAATTAAGTTATTGCTGAAGAATGAGGCAAAATGTGAAACCCGTATGGCTAATGCATTTCGGAGTTTTCCTTCTTCAGAGCCAGGGTATTACTGTGTAGCACACATTGTAATTATTGCAATATTCACATTCAATAGAACACGCCACGTTATCAGGTTAGAGTTCGACAGTGCAGCGCGCGTCAAGAGAATATCATTTTTTGACAAATCATCAAAGTGTGTCTTGTAGTTTATTGCAAACAGAAAGAAACTGACCAAATCCCAAGTGGAAAATTGGGGTGTGCGGCCCACACCGAAGGCATACATGCCTAGGTCTTTTTTCTCCATGTTCATTCTACACGGTGGCACAAGACAGTGGGCTGCACCCCACTAATAAATGATTAATATATAATCCATAGGATTAAGAATTATCACATTAAAAGGAAAAGTCCAATTAAAGAAGCTGTGCACTCTCGCCTCTCTCTCTTGGAAAGTGCACAAACCATAGTAAGGTACGCACACAAATATATAACATTTATATATTTGTGTGCATAACTTATGGTTTGCATACTTTTCAAGCCATCTTTTTAAAACATTTCTATGCTTATAAAAGATGGCTTGAAAAGCACAAAATTCAATCCATCTTTTATAAAGCTTTGCCGACGGACAAAGCCCGAGGCGTCTTTGTCCGTCGGCAAAGCTTTATAAAAGATGGCTTGAATTGTGTACTTTTCAAGCCATCTTTTATAAACCTCGAACTATTTCAAGGAATCCCCAGGTTCGCAGAGGAATTTACAGTGACTGACCGCGACGCTGCAGCTGTCTGGCACTTCTGTCAGTTTGCCTGATTTAATGCGGGCGCATCTCCCGTCGCAGCTGCAGCGGGATAATGTGTCCCGCCAATGTTATGGTGGGACTGGGGGGCCCCCGGCAGGGCCCCGGCTCAGCCCCACTTTTTGGAGACTGCCGGGGCCTGGCCCCGGGTGGCCCGGCCCACTTAAAGCACTGGGGCGATGTCCATGAGTGTCGGGCGCGCCCAGGCGTATACACATGTTATCTTTTGTTCCAGATATTTCGGAGCCAGGCGGTGTAAACAATTTAAAACTAAAAGTAGGACTTTGAAAGTAATCCTACTTCCACCTGGTCGCCAGCGGAGTGATAGCTGCGGCATTGCCACTGGGTCCGATCAGAACATTTTAAAGACCAGGCTCTGCATTATTTTTGACTTTCTGCAAACGTGTTAACTCGGATTCAGGGGTTGTCAAGAAGAATTAATTATTCTAATCCATTGATGAAGCCACCCACTATAGTAGTTTAATAATTCTTACATACGGATGGAACAATCCTCCTGAGTAAATGAAATGATTAAAATCACGACTTTATAGTTTCCTTTATTTCAGAGACAAAGGGTCAAATTCAGAGAAGTTGTTATTTATTTTTCTCATTTTTCAAGCACACTAAACCCATGGGCATCAAGGCGCTAGTTACAAGCGTTACAACATCATAAGAAGACAACCAGGGCAGTTCATTAAAAATGTGACAGTTTCATTAAGACAAGAGTTCCACAAGGGTCTCATCATGATGGAATAGCAAAGACTTGGGGCGCTTGCGGGACACCGAGTATGATTGTTCTGATCTCAGAGCCAGTGGCAGGGTGTTCCATTTCTTAGTGGTTATGATTCGGAAGCTGACCTCCACGATTTCTTTAGTCTAAATCTAGGGGTGCGGGTGGCTCTCGCCGAGTTTGCTTTTATGAACTTTTGCGAGAGGTATCTTGGGGTGGCGTTTGAAAGGCATTTGTGGGTGATGGCTAGTGCGCATTTCTTCTGCCGGCTGAGATATGCTCTTGTCTAGGGTTGTTGAAGGCCCTCCCTGAGTGCACTTTTCTGTATGACCAGCAACTTGCTAATGTTTCGAGAGGAAGTCTCTGTCAATGGAGCGGTGCAGTAGTCCAGTCTGGATCTGATGAACACACAAGCAATGGTGAAAGGACTGTCTGTGGAAAGAAACTGTCTGCAAGCATTGATTAACTTGGTTGAGTAAGCCGCGATGATGCAATGGCGGCGTTAGTCTGTCTCGTTAGAGACAAGGTGGAGTCTAGGTAGATGCCTAGAGTGTTAACCTCACCTGAAACTGGGATGGTAAAGCCGTCGATGTCAAAGAATGTGTAAGTTCGATCCAATTGGCTTATTAGGGTTCGCGAGCCGACCAAAAGGATTTCTGTCTTATCATCATTGAGGCATACCATGTGGAAGGCCATCCATGCCTGCATAGCTTGGTAGACTGAGTTCAGTGTGTTAGAGTCCGTGGTGTAGTTAACAGAGATGGGTAGGAGTAATTTTGTATCATCTGTGTAGTTTGAGTAAGATATACCCCTGACATGTAGGAGGTCGAAGCAGGATTTAGTAAAGATATTGTACAAGGTACGTGACACACATGAACATTTGGGGACACTGCAGGTAACAGGGTCTGGAGGGGCTGAAGCGGTGGCTGAGAAAACTCTTGTGGATCTGTTGGGTAGAAAGGAGGAGATCCAGGCAATAGCTTCTGTAGAGAAATGCGCAAATGAGTGGTGGTGTTGGTATAGAATGTGGTGGTCCATAAGATCATAGGAAGCAGACAAGTCCAGGAGGGGAGGAGGAGGTGGGCAATCTTGGCAGTATCTTTAATTTCATCCAGTTGATTATTCAAGTCTATTAGAGCCGTTTCAGTACCATGGCCTGGTCGAAAATCCTTACTGGAGCAGGCCAAGGAGGTGGTTAGATTCGAAGGTGTGACTGAATCGGCAGGTATGCTGCACGGTTCAGGATTTTAAGGCAGAATTGGATAGTGGCCATTGGTCGGTAATTGGTAATTGGTAGGGATGGCTGCGTCAAGAGTAGTTAGCAATGGTAGAACCCAGGCATCCTTTAAGTTGGTTGGTACTGAGTCAGAAGCAAACGAGGTGTTGATGAGTATGGAGAAGAAGGGAGCAAGTACGTCAGCGCAGTCCTTAATGACTGTGGCCGGGCAGACATCTCCTCGACATCTAGAAGGCTTAAGTCCTTTGATGATCTGGATAACCTCAATCTCTGAGACTGGTTTAAAGTTGAATGGCAGAGAATTTAGAGGGGGTCTGGGGGCTGCGGAGCAGGATGCTTTAAGTAGTCACTGCTCAGTGTATTTTTCTTCAGCACCATCTTGTTTTGAATCAAAGTAATTTTATCTAGCCAGGCACTTTGAATGTTTATGCAGCTAGTGCTGTCTTTGGTACATTTGGCTATGGGAGGTGCAGGTAATTCTTACTCATGTAATATAACAAAGAGCTCCCTGGCAGTTGAGTTTGCTTTGGCAATTCTAGTATTATATGTGGAGCTTTTTGCTAGTATTATTGATTTGTGTCTTTGCTAGGGAGACCAAGAGGGCTTTGTTTGACTCGGAGTGTTAGTTTCTGCAAGAGGTTTCTGCTGCTCATTTCAGTTCTGGGGTGAAGCAGGAGTTCAAATGTATGATAGATTTGGATTTGCGTTGGGTCAGAGGTGCTACCATGTCGATGGCCAGCATAAGGGCTTGATTCAGTGGTCGAAGTGTACGAAAGAAATAGTGTAACTATGTTGCCTAATGGCCTGCCCCCGCTCCCCACAAACCCCATCACCACTCCCCCTCCCACACACAATACAAACCCCCAAAACACGTGTGCCTTCTGTTTAAGGGAACGTTCAATGCAGTGCACTGCTTTCAAACCACTCCCGCTCACTTCGGCCACTGGCTTGATTGTAGGTAACAACCAGGGTGAAAGTGTCAGTGCTAGGAGTTGGTGTGCTGGTGAGCTGGGTCAGCCAGGGTTATGTTATGGGCGTTTCTTGTTAGTGATGGTGGCAGGGCCATGGCCCAGGTAGGGGTCGAATTTGACTCTGGCATAACAAAGGAGACAATGCTGTGATCAGTCCAGAGGCAAGGCAGATTGGAGGTGACCATGATGCTACAGTTTGAGTCTGAGAGCCAGTCCAAGATACGGCCTTTGCCGTGAGTAGGGCTGAGGTTATGTTGTGTAAAGGCTAGAGCCTTGATGGAGCTGGCTGGGAATAAGGAGTTTAAGTCAGTGTTGACATTGAAGCCTGGGTTAAGGTCACCCATGAAGATGGTCTTAGATGATGGTTTAACAGTGACAGACAGGAGTGGCATAATATCTTCTACAAAGCAGAGCAGAGCGCCAGGTGCCCGATAAACCAGGTGAATAGGTACCGTAGAGTTATGGGAGCAGCTTAGCTTACCAGTCAGGAGAAGTTTGGATGGTAGAATTACTAATTTCTCTCAAGAGCAGGGAATCTCTGGCTATGAAGGCGACCCTCCGCCTCTAGAGTCTGCCCTATCCTTCTAGTAGATGATATACTTAGGAGGAACCAATAAAGAGAGGACTGGGCCCGATGCGCTGTGTAACCAGGACCAGAAATGGCTAGCAAGTCGAGGTTATTTGATGTGATCAGGTTGGAGATGTCCAGAGAGTGTGTTGTAATGGACCTTGCGTTAACGAGAGCTCTTTTTAGAGTTGGGGCTATAGGATTTGTAAGATTTTTGTTGTGAGCAATGTGTCTATTAGAGACGGTGCTAGTGGGGCAGCATTTCACATCACAAAGGGATGATTCCAGGAGGTGGCTAGCCCATGAGTAATTTTGTGGTATCCATGTATAGTTTGAAAGTGGCTCCACTGTGGCGATAGCAGTTACATCATGCCTAGTAGCACAATTTAGAGCTGAGATAGTGGGGTCACGTGGCTTGGTAGAGGTGTGGGCCGAAGAGCTAGCACAGGGATTAGGTGCAATGTCAGTGGTTAGATGAGTGCCGGGCATTTGTAATGGCCGCCCTGATAGATCAGGATTATTGAAAGTGGGCAGGCCATGTGGCGAGGCGTCACACAGACTGGAAGTGTCGAGAGCTGATGGAGCTGAGATCTTGGCAGGCACGCACTCTCAAGCACTTATTTTGTGAAAGAGGAGACAGTGTAATGCCGAGCGGAGGCGTAGGCTGACAAGTGTGTGAGGAAGAGAGGCGTGCATGTCTAATATTACCAGGAAAGCACAGTGCTATCTTTGAAATGGACTGAATACTTGTGTAGGCTAGCCGCTCAGCTGCAGTGTCAGCCTAAGGGGTAAGGAGCGTACAGGCTTTGTGGGTCCACGCTCTGAACCGCTTCTTTCGTATTAGCAAGGATAATGTTTTATAATGCCAAAATTCCATTGGAAAACGATCTGTGAATTATCCTCAAAGACTTTGGTCCTGATTTACAAAAGAGTTTTTTTTCCATGGGAAAAAGGGTTTTGTAATTCAGGCCCATTTGTCACTGTTACTAGGTAGTGATCAGCTGAAGAGGAAAATTACTGAGGGGCATTACAGAAACTTAGCACCAGTGTAGGTGCAATTAGCTCTAGCGCTAAACAAACAACATATTTCAATGCATTTTTGCACCATGGCAAGCATCGGCCTGGTGCAGCGATGCACTGAAAGACATTTTTTTAACGCTAGGGCAATTTTTGTCGAAGGGTTTTGCACTTGCGCCGGTGCTAGGTTTCTATAACAACACTCCACATCTGTGGCAAACCATTTTGCCCGCGCTTCTGCATATGTTTACATCATCAGAAACACAAATAAACGCTTCAGATGGGGAAGTAGCGGGTGCATCCAGGTTATTAAGAGAAGCGTATTAAAAGAATGCACATGGCTGCCTTTGGATACATTAAGGTTAAATGCAGCTATTTCACGAGGTAAAGCCTACTTTGCAAAGGTCATGAGTTATTTACATGCATAATGTGGCATTCTAACCTATAACATGCAGAGAGCGGGGGGCGGTTTCCAAGTCCTGTAGAATTGCAGAGTGAACCATGATTGCCTGCGCTTCTGTGCACACAGTCCTCTCCGTACAGAACCGCTATTGTGTGGGCTTCTGCTGAAGGAAGAAATTGGAATAAGGTCACTAGTTTTTCGTTTCTGTTATGTAGTTGGCTGCCATTTTGATTAGTTGGGTGCCATTTTGATTTTGCTTGGCATCCATTCTGTACTGGCATCCATTTTCTGTGAAGAGTTATGTGATGTTTGTGTAGGGTGGGGGATGGTGAAATAAAGCCTTGGGTTTTGCAAACAAAGCTGTGCTGTCTGAAGAACAGCTGACTCATGAAGTGTCCTTCCTGGACGTGGTTAATTCATAAGGGACCTTCCTTCATGCCACTGTCTCTGTCTCATATTATTTTGTTTTCCGTGAAATCCCAGAACACTGTGCACACAGTCCTCTCCGTGCTGAACTGCTTTGTGTGCACTTCTGTCCTCTCCGTGCAATTTTGAAATTTTGCATTCTGGGGTTCACATAATGCATGGAAATCTAGGCGGTCAGGGGCTTTGAATGCAAACAATCATAAATGCACTCTAAAAAGCTTTGTGAATCAGCACCATTGTGTGCAGTTAATACAGCTTCTAAATACAGCTGTGATGGCATCTAACTTATAAGAAGGTTTACATAAAGTCAGACCTAACCCTAACAACAGCTCCCATTAGATGGAGGGCAAAGCAAGATTTTTTCAAGCAGAAATCAGCAAGTGCTTCCTCTAATAAGCCTTCCTATTGGGAGGGTAAGGTGTTTCCGCGACCCTTGACCTCGCCCCGGTTCTGGGCTCACATAGGTGCCACAAGAACATTTGTTTGATGCAGAGAAAACAAGCCCTGCCCCCATTTGTTATGGCAGACTGGAGAAATGATGTGGCTTCCAGCGGCACCCTGTTTCCCTGATTCATTCCTGATGTGCCTTCGCTCGGCGGACATCAGAGGGGCAGGTGGAATTGATATGCTAATTTCAATATTGAAGCCATCCCGCAGAGCCGGAGGATCAATTCGTCAATTTCATTTCTTATAAAGTGCTGCACATTGTTATTGCAGGGAAAATAAAATTACTTCTGACTGCTCACTACAAAAGCGGGTCCTTCTGGGCATATAACTCTTCAGCGCTAGGCTGTGTGCGAGTCACCGAGCCAATTAAACTCTCTACCTCAGCAAGAAGTAGCACTATTGCATGCCGGAAAAAACACTAAGTCGCGTGTTTACCACATCAAATAGGTCTTTTGCAATGTGTACACTGATTCATGTATGAATGAATGTATATATATATATATACATGATTCATTGTAGTATTTAAAAGCCCCAAAAGTTAAGGGCCTTGTACAGTCTTTCAACCATCTAAGTCTGGTTATGTGACCACACTGTTTGGCTAGATGTCAGAGCTGGGAACTGTTTATTGTTAGGTTTTTCTTCAGAAGTGTTGCTAGAGTAGTACATAACAGAGCCAAAACGAATGGTACGGAGTGCGCAGGGGACAAAATGACGTTGACAATTAAATGCAAGGCTTTGACTGGTTCCATGTCTTTTTACCACCGGCTGAGTCCACATTTGTCTTTTAAACGTGGTGTTTTCGCCACCAGCGGTTTCGCAGTGTTTTATTTTAATGGAGGGTGGGTCCCTCTACCATCCAACATCTAACCCACTCCCACCAGCTCCACCCCCGAACCCATGCCCCAAACATACAACAAACACATGCATTATTCTTTTTAAACGACGGTGGTGAAATCACCACTTTTAAAAGGCAAACGTGGAATCAGCCGGTGGTGAAAATATGGCACATGCTTTGGCGATATGTCCTCCTGGTTCACATGCCAGACTTCACATGTGTTTGGCGTGTGATGGTTTTATTATTGGCTGACAGTGGTGATGATCTCATCACAGAGAGCGCCAGCTGGTTTTGTTTCACTTCCCATGTTTTCATTGGGAATGGACGCTTTGCCAGATCAGCTTTTTAATGGTTTTCTTTCTAACCAGCCCTCCTTCCTGCATCCTGGGAAAGTGTACTTTGACTGGAGGGTTCAGTGTCCTGCATTTCTAAGATATTCAATTGCTGTTCGTACTGGAAGAAGACTACGTTTCAACAAGGTGCACCATATGGTCACTAGGATGCACCACTGCACGCTGCAGCTGAAAGAGTCACACACAAGGAAAACACACACACAACAGAAATGTTGCACAAGAATGTAATGCAGTCATTCATTCGCTATCATGGACTATGAAGTGCCACAGCTCAAAGTTGTCAGACATAAGAAACTCACACACTGCAACAGAAACACCACAGAGCGAGCGAGAGCTGAGGCACCCAGATGAACAATAACAGTACTAGACAAACTTTGCCCTTTAAGATCTACTCAATATAATGTGTATGTTTTCTTTGAACACAACAAACAAATTACTTCCTGAAAATATGTACTTGACAGACAAATGATATATGTCAGTAAATAGAAAAATCATATGTCAGTATCACATCTAAAAGGATGGGCGGAGCTGGGACAGACAGCGCCACACATCACGCCAGTGACTCTGAAAAGTCAGTAGGGCTGGATCACTGTCTGAAACATGCTAGAAACATCTGTGAAAGGCTGATGGGTTGGAGTATTTGTATTTGTATTTTATTTATTTATATAGCGCACCAGGCCCAAGGGCAACCCGGCGCATTATTTAGTTTACAGTTTAGTTACAGGCATGGTAAGAAGACGCATTAGAGTAGATTATACATATATACAAATTATACAACATGTAATTACAGGCATGGTAAAATGAGGCATTTGAATGAGATATACATAAATAGGCCATTCATACAAGAGATATATAATGGGAAAGAGCAGGTAATGGCAGTGAGTCAGTGATGCGGATGTAGGGACCCTAGACGTTGTGAGCGAGAAGTCATAGCAAGACCTGGGCAGACAACCAGGCTGAGGCCTTGCGCTTGAAGGCCGGGAATGAGGTTTCTGCTCTTAGTGGATTAGGTAGCGAATTGCATAGCTTGGCTGCTAGGACTGGGAAGCTGTGTCCACCAGATCTTTGCAAGTTGAAACGTGGGACAGAGAGACAGTTGGTTTGGGCACTTCTGAGAGGTCTCGTAGAGGTGTGTAGTGCGAATCTGCTGGCTAAGTAGCTGAGGGCTTGATTGGCGAGGCTTTTGTGTGTGAGAGCGAGTGCTTTGAGGGAGACTCTTTGGGCGATTGAGAGCCAGTGAAGGCTTCGTCTGGAATCAGAAATGTGGAGGTTCCTGGGAATATTGAGCGCCGCTCTGATGGCGTTATTTTGGATGATTTGAAGTTTGTTCATATTGTATTGGTTAGTCCCTAGATAGAGCGCATTGCAATAATCAATTTTGGATAGGACCAAGGTCCTAGCTAATGTGGTACATTTGGCTGGTGAGAGGAAGGGGCGGCAAGCTGTGATGAGCTTGCAAGTGTATGAAGCCGATGATGATACTGCGTTGGTTTGTCTGAATAGGGAGAGAGTGGAGTCGATGTAGATACCAAGTGTTTGTATGTCCTTGGCCACTTTGATGGTGTTGCCATCAATGGTGAAGGCTTTAAACGAGGGGTTGTTTGTTAAGTCTTTGGTTGGAGCCAAGGATGATGAGCTCCGTCTTGTCATTTAAGCACAGTTCATGCTGAGCCATCCAGGCTTGGATAACTTGATAAATGGCGTTGGTGGTGAGTGAGTCGGTTTTGTGGTCACCTGTGATGGGGATAAGTATCTGGGTGTCATCAGCGTAGTTGGTGTCCATGACACCCAGAAGATCCAGAATGTCAAATAGAGGTTTTGTAAATACATTGTAGAGTGTCGGGGATACGCAGGATCCTTGAGGCACCCCGCAAGTGACTGGGAAAGGTTCTGCGGTGGCGGTAGGGGAGAAGACTCGCATTGATCTATTATCCAGGAATGAGGTGATCCAGGCTGTCGCTTTGTCCGAGAAGTGGGTGGCAGTTTTTAGGTGACGGCAAAGGATTTGGTGATTAACCAGATCGAAGGCCGCAGAGAGATCTAAGAGGAGTAAGACGTCCAGTTTGCCCTTATCTTTGAAAGTCTTCGATCTGGGTTTTAAGGTCAAGTAGAGCTGTTTCAGTGCCGTATCGCGGGCAGAAACCAGACTGCTTCAGACCCAGGAGATTGTTGGTTTCTAGGTAGTCTTGGATCTGCAGGTATGCAGCACGATCAAGAATTTTTAAGAGGAAAGGGACCGTAGTGATTGGTCGGTAGTTAGTGGGTATGTTGGCGTCCAGGGTGGGTTTTTTCAGGAGAGGGATGACCCAGGCATCCTTGAGGTTGTCAGGGACAATCCCAGTGCTGAAGGAGGAGTTGATGAGTGTGGTGATGAAGGGCGCTAGGTTATGAGCGGCTTCCTTGATTATGGGAGCGGGGCAGGGTTCCCCCTGACAGTTGGTAGGTTTAAGATTATTGATAATGTGTTCTACTTCAATGGTGGAGAGAGGTGTGAAGCAGAAGGGTTTCAAGGGTTCAGTGTTAGGGTTGATGATAGCCTGGGTGGTTTGTGTCGATTTTTCCAAGGAGGGCTTTTTGGATGTTAGCACACCAGGGGCTGTCCTTGGAGCAAGTGTTGGGCGGAGTGGCAGGGGATTCTAGCTCTTTCAGGATTCTAAATAGCTTCTTGGTGTTAGATTGGGCAAGTTCAATGCGTTTGTTGTACGTCTCTTTATTTGCTGTGAGTATGGCTTCTTTGTAATTAAGAGTAGCTAAGACGACACTAGCTTTGTTGGCTTCCGTTGGATTGCTTTTCCAGTGTGCTTCAAGGGTCCTTTTTTCCTTGCGTAGGGATCTCAGCTGTGGCGTGAACCAGGAATTCAGGTGGGCCCGGGGTTTGGGTTTTCTTAGTTTTGGAGTCAACCAAGACAGTGGGGTCAGAGCATGAGGATGAGATATCGTTGAGAGCAGGGAGGATGAGTGGGAGTAGTTTAGCGCAGGTTATGTCACGCTTGTCTCTAGTGGCAGTGGCGGGCGCTATATTGGGCGTGGGATGGATGATTTTAGCAGGGATGCTGAAGGTGATAAAATGGTGGTCGGTCCATGCGCATGGTTGAATGGATTTGATATTTGTGTCACAATTTAAGTTGGCTATCCAGTCGATGATCCTGTCCCTGGTATGGGTAGGCAGGGTGATCTGTTGTGTGAAGCCTAGGTTGAGTAGCAGGTTGTTGATGTCCTGAGCGGAGGCGTCGTTGGGGTCTAGGTAGCCTAAATTGAAGTCACCTAATACTATGATTTGGGACTTTGACTTAGTGTTGTCAGTGAGGATGTGGGAGAGGTCCTCAGCAAACGATGATAGTGGGCCAGGCATTCTATATATGATGTGGAGAGTGATGGTCCGGTTGGGGGTAATGGCTAGCTTGGCTGTGAGTAGCTCTGCTGAGGTAATTAGGCAAGGGGTGGTGATGCAGAGGTTGATTGAAGTTTTGTGGATGATGGCGACACCGCCTCCTTTAGTTTGGTCCGTGTTACGGTCACATCTAATGATCGTGTAGCCTTCGGGAATTGCTAATGATAGCAGAGGTCCTGAGGCTGCGTGGAGCCAGGTTTCAGTAACTGCTATAAAGTTCAGGTCGTGGGTGGTTATAAGGTCAGCCATGTCGAGTGCATGAGCCGTGAGTGACCTAGTGTTGATCCGGGCAGCCTTAAGATCAGTAGAGGGGCTGTGTGGTGGGGTACTCGCGTCAGGTGTAATGTCCAGTATGGGTGGTGGTGCGTGGGGGTGGGCAAAGGCTATGGGCCTGGTGCAAGATGGTTTGGTTGACAGGTAGGTGTTGGTGAGGCGGTAGGAAGAATGGGAGAGTCTAGCTCCCAATCTGAGATGTCTGGCGGGCACAGAGAAAGGTTGGTTAGGAGAGGGCTTCATGGCAAAGTGTTTGAGCCAGAGGGATGGTGAGTTGAGCTAAGGGTTAGCAGGAGTGTCGACCAAAGTGGCTGACGTATGGTGTTGCTGCTGTGTGCAGACTGAGGCGCCATAGAGGTATAGCTCGTGTGAGGTGGGGGCCATTTTAGGTATATGTTGTGAGGCACAGGAGGAGAATGGGTGGGTGTGTAGGGTAGCAGTAGGGATGTAGTAATAGTGTGTTAGTAGTCCCAGTGATGCTGACAGTTTAAAGGTGAAGCATACTGCAAGGTAAATATAGTCAGAGGTGAAATTCTGGACCAGCATAATGGCGTGTATGTTGGGTTAGCAGTGAGAGAACAGCTACAATAGGCAATGCATGGGGGGCACCTGGGCCTAAACACAACTAACACAGCTACAATATGCAATGCATGGGGGGCACCTGGGCCTAAACACAACTAACACAGCTACAATAGGCAATGCATGGGGGGCACCTGGGCCTAACCACAACTAACACAGCTACAATAGGCAATGCATGGGGGGCACCTGGGCCTAAACACAACCAACACAGCTACAATAGGCAATGCATGGGGTGCACCTGGGCCTAAACACAACTAACACAGCTACAATAGGCAATGCATGGGGGGCACCTGGGCCTAAACACAACTAACACAGCTCCAATAGGCAATGCATGGGGGGCACCTGGGCCTAAACACAACTAACACAGCTACAATAGGCAATGCATGGGGGGCACCTGGGCCTAAACACAGCTAAAACAGCTACAATAGGCAATGCATGGGGGGCACCTGGGCCGAATCACAGCTGACACAGATACATCTAGTTTCGAATTTCAATGTATGATGCGTAAACTCAGGCACATCTAGTTTCAATATATGAGGCAAAACTCAGGCACTTCCAGTTTCAATATATGAGGCAAAACTCAGGCACTTCCAGTTTCGAATTTCAATATATGAGGCATAAACGTAGGCACTTCTAGTTTCGAATTACAATATATGAGGCATAAACTCAGGCACATCTAGTTTCGAATTACAATATATGAGGCATAAACTCAGGCACATGTAGTTTCGAATTTCAATGTATGAGGCATGAGGCACCGTGTCAGATGACTAACATAGCTCTTTGTGCATGGGTAAGCAGGCAGAGTCAGGGAAGCTGTACAGACAATTTAGAGGCGTAGAGTCATTCACATAGCTTGCTCACCTCTGAAAGGAGTGTATGGTTGTGACAGAGTAATGTACAGTTCAGACATCCTACATTTCTACTGACTAATCTTTAGCCTTACCGTATGCAAGGCTCGAAAGATGTTTAACATGGTTTACTAATTACATGTTTATTTGATTCACAATCAAATGTATTTGATTGACATTTTTTATTACCATTATTTTCAATGGCACTGAAATGGCTTCTAAACATGAACACAAAAGACATATAGATTGTGCTCTTAAGCCAGCAGAATATGCCTGCAGTGTATTATGCCGAGGAGATCAAGAAACAGCTCAAATGAAAGGGGGCATAGTTTGGGAAATGTGCCAACCAGTCAAGTCCCAAAGACAAAAAAACCGTACCTTCTACCTTTGCAAAGCCAGATTGGCAGTTCTTGCTATTGTAGCTTTTTACCATTGAAGATAACGCCCAATGTTTCCAGTTCATAATGTCAACCAGATTGTCAAGTTTCCTGTTTGGTCTGCATTCCACTTTGTATATTGATTTATCTCACCCGTCCCTATCACCCTATCACGTATGCCCCAGAAATCAGACAAGTCTCATTTGAATATCCAGGAAGCCTAGTTCTTAGTTTGGCCTCACAAGCGTCACGTCTGCGGCACCAAGTGCAGTAAACCTATTGGTAGGGGAGTGCAAATAGAGTGGAGCAGGCATACGTAGAGGGACATGTAGCCCGGGCATGTCCTTTTACTATGTGTCGCCTCACTGCACCCCCATAGCCGTCTAATCACTAAGATCATTCCCAGCCATTCCCTGCCCATCCTCGCCCTAAACCACGCCCATTTCAGTCTCGTTTTAACATAGACAGAGCTAGCAGGCTATTTCTAAAAAGCTTTTGGATGCTCCTTCGATGTAGCTTCCGCACAAGATTAGGAACTCTAGGGTGTTGATGGGGCGCATTAAAGACAAATATCCTCATTCCACCCAATAAACAGAATCGCTGGAGATAAACAAACTTGATTATGTGCATTGTTCTAGGTTTGGCTGTGGTAATTGCTAATTCATTGCTGGATGGAGAAAGCTGCAGACCATCTGTGAGGAGGACCTCAGTGTGGGACACAGCTTCTCAAGCTTCAATGGGTGTGCGTGGGTGTCTGTGTGTGCATGCGCACGTTTGCCAAAGCTCTGGCTGGCATTTGAATAAGTGATACTGAGTTTTCTATTTTTAATAATAAAATGATGCAGGTTGATTTGTCTCTGAAAGGGTGCTCTGCTAATCAGACTCACCTTTCATTATGCTCAGTGCAAAGAAATATAGTGCAAACATGCAGAGATCATCTACTGACACCCACTGGAGCTGCCCTGCAATTGGCAACATAGCAGTTATAGAGAGACATGTTAATTCCTGCAGCCCGCTACTGGCACCCAGAGTTCCAACAGCCAGGGACTGGTCTTTTTAACTGTGGGCACCCCTAATACAAATCATACATTATTGTGTACTCTCAGGGCCTTTACTTTACTTTACTTTATAAACTTGTGGTGCGCTTCAATGGACCCGGAGGCATAATGGCGTGGACTAGTTACAAACAGATACTTAAATACAAATAGCCAGAACAGAAGGAGCCATAAGAAGTGGACGTCAGGAAGCGGAATTTAGGCAAACAGCCAGGTCTTTAGCTTTTTCTTAAATGGCTTGAGTAGGTGTTCAAGCCTTAAAACCAACTGAAGGTTGTTCCAGGCGGAGGGAGCCGCTGCTCCAAAGGCTCCCTTTTCTGCCTTTTTTGTTCTACTTCTTGCAAATGGTCAACACTTGAAGTTTGTTGGATCTAAGCATTCTAGAGGGGATCTTAAACACTTACAGATCCCTCAAGTAGTTTGGCATGGTCCCCTTAAGACACTTGAAGGTAATCATGATGAGACGGAAGCGGATTCTGGCCTCCACAGGGAGCCAGTGTAAAGCTCTTCTTGCCGCTGAGACATGATCGCGCCTCATCAGACCCACAACGGTCCTGACGGCCCCATTTTGGATCACCTGCAGGCGATTGATTTCTGCTTTGCTAATGCCAGATAAAAGACTACAACAGTAGTCTATTTTTGCACCTATTATGGCTCTCGCTAGTGTTTCGGCGTTGGCCTGAGAGATGAGGGGGCGCATGTGAAAGAAGAGTTTAAGATAGTAGGCTGCTCCGGACACCACACTCCCCACGTGAGCTTTCATAGAGAGATGTTGATCTAGAATAACCCAGAGGGATTTTACCTTTTTGAGTCCGTTGATCTTTACGTTGCCTAAATGGAAGCTCCGATAAACAGAGTCCTGTTTAGCGAGTACGCTGGGGGATCCCACAATCATTAGCTCGGTCTTGGATCTATTAAGGGCTAGACCGTTCACAGCCATCCAGTTTTCAATACAAGTATAGGCCTTGTTCAATCTGGCTTTGTCTAATGCGTGGGATCCTTCCAATGGGATGACACACTGGGTGTCATCAGCAAAGTTGGTGAACCAGATCCCTTCCTGGTCCAGCATATGAAAAAATGGGACAGTGAAAATATTATAGAAGCAGGGCGAGAGACTGGCTCCCTGAGGTACTCTGTATTTAATTGGTATTGAAGTAGCTTCTGAACAGACACAGCTTAACCTATTCTGAAGAAATGATGCCACCCAAGGGGAGGCTGCAGGGGGCGAAACAAGCCACTTCTTCAAGCCTGGTGACCAACATATCGTGGTCGACCAGGTTGAAAGCGGCAGAAAGATCTAAGAGTATAAGCATAGAAGCCAAGCCTTGGTCGATACCTGATAGAAGCCTAGATTTGAGTTCCAGCATAGCTGTTTTACTACTGTGCCCAGCCCTAAAGCCTGATTGTCGGCCGTTAAGGATGGGGAACGTATTGAGATGTATGGCTACCTGGTTATGGGCCACCATATCCAAAATCTTCAATAAAACGTCAGTGTTGGTTATGGGTCTATAATTCAATGGATCTTCCATAGGCAGGTCGGGTTTCTTTAATAGTGGTGTGACCCAAGATCGCTTGAGGTCGTCTGGGACAATTCCCTCTCTATATGACGCGTTAACGAACTGGAGAATAGCATCAAGGAGGGAGGGGGGGCAAGTTTTGATGATAATAGCCGAGTATGTGTTCCTTTTGTAGCTGGTGGTCTTAAGATGCGCAATCACTTCCGTCAACTCCAAGGTAAATTCGGGGACTGTAGGATAACGTTTAAACTCACTACAGCTTGAGGTATTAGCCATATTGGCATCAGCGTTTTTTTTCCCAGGATATCAGACTTAATGCCCTGTAACTTAGAACCCATTGCGTCCTGAATCCTTTGACACCACGTTGTGTCTTTCACTACAGCGCCCATATCGGGAGCTGAAGTGGACCCGGATGGAGGGGTGCCTGGACCCGGATGTCCCTGCTCGTCTGCAGATGCATGGCTGGGAAGATCTGGTAGGCGAGGTGACCTGCCCCCAGTTGGAGCTACACCTGGGGAACCCGACTATCGAGCGCCCTAATAAGGAGGCCCCAGCAGGTAAAGACATGGTAGGAAAGTCATCAGGGTGGGAATTACAAGATCAAGTTTCACTCATGGAACCTGAAGTGCTGAGTGATCAATTAAGGCTAGAAGAACCCCCTATACAAGCAAAGGAAATGATGGATAATCTTGATGTAAATACTAACCAGAAGGGGTTGGTAAAAGAAATCTCAACCACAGAGAAAGATCTCCCCCAGTTGCAACCTGTTTCTCAAGACAAATCCACCAGCCCGGTAGGACATCTGCGCCCCCAAGAGGAGCAGAAGAAGCCTGATGAAAATCATGCCTTGAGTTAAACACCAGTGCTGGGGGCACGACTGAGTCACTCAGGCACTTCCGATGTCTTCATTAATACGGAGCAAAGTGGGAAATACAGCAGGGAGCAGGGGAGCGGGCCCAATAGGCTTCAGCGACATACGCCTACCATTCTGGTGAAAGATCTGGGCATCAAAATCTCTGCCTCGCTTTAAATGTCTGATCAAGTGGCCTATGTCTGTCAAACTGGTCATTTTAAGTTAAGGAACTTTCATACAGTCCTTCTCTTTATTTCCTCTAAATTCCATGCTTCTGTTGTGCCATCTCTGGTGATGAGGGGTATTGATTACTGTAATGCGCTCTATCTGGCTCAACCAACCTAGCTGACACATGGGCTCCAATATTTGCAGAATATGGCTGCACGGGTGGTTTTCTATCCCCCTTATGGTGCTCATATGAGTCCCATTTTACGTCAGCTACATCAACTCCCTGTTGAGAATCGTGTGCTGTTTAAATCTTTGTGTATTGTACACAAAGCTTTTTATAAGGTGGATGCTGAATTCCATGAGTCTAAGTTCTGCCATTACGCTCCTTCAAGAGCACTCCGCCTTCAATATTAATTAATCAGTCAAGTCCCATGCATACGTTACTCTCGTGCTGGTGGATTGTCCTTTTCGGTGGCTGTTGCAAAGGCCTGGAACTCTCTCCCCCTTGCTCTCCGTGGAACAGACAATCATTTGTCCTTCCGTCTCGCCTTGAAGACTTTTCTGTTCTAAATTGTTCTTGGTTTGCCTTCTCTGGTTGTTACCTCTGGTCTCTAGCGCACTGATGCTTTCAGGTGGCTGTTGCGCTTTACAAGTTCCGTTAACATAACATAACATAACTGTAAATCACTTTTATGAGGCTGCATTTAAAATCTATACCTGTAATGGCCTTGAAACTGCAGACACAACCTATGCTAGAATGGTTACTTTCAATGACTTTCAGAGAGCATTCAAGTTTCACGTGGCCATGAGTGACAACAAAATAAGCCATCAATGTCAATAAATATATGATGTATTCCCCTACCAAACATTTTCAAGCATACATACAGATCTAGTGCACACAAACACACATATACCCTCACACACACAATAAACATTTTGCACGCGCACACATACAGAAACTGTACTACAATCAAATATGCATACAGTAAAAACATTTGTTTATTTTATTTACCTATACGATAACATATTGCTGCTTCAGTGGTCATCTCTTTGTCCGGGCATCTGGTGACTCTCATCTGCAACATTATTGTGGATTTACATGTGTTTTGGGTATTTTTCTAAAACCATTCCGGTTTGTTTAATTTTTGCACAGAGACATTCCCAAAGTCCCTTAGAAATAGGCCCAAAACATGTGTATACACACAAAAACAACAATAATGAAACTCTGTGGATCATGCTGCTCTTGTAGCAGGAGGCCGTAGCTCTCAAAGTATGACTGGCCAACGTCGGGGTGACTGGCCAACCATGGGGGCTGCGGGTAGGACTCCCTCTGCCTGTGGCTGCAGCAGGCCTGGAAATGAGATGTATGTAATCCTTAACATAACGTTCACCATGATGTGCACACCATGCCATTGTCAGATATAAAATGCCTGCGGGAACAGCAGGTCCCATGCCAGTAGACTACATGGCTGTGTTGTGTAAGGGGGGGCATGAAAATATTGCATGTTTCAAAGTTTGAAATGTTAGAACAGATTCAGAGTTTGAGACTCAGTAGAGCATATGATGTTACAGTAGGAATAGACATTTCTCAACGTATTTATTTTTTATTGTGATTTTGGTTGTTCGGTCCTTACAGTTATTTAAAAAAATACAAATCTTTAATAATTAAAAAAAATATTTCATATTTGAATAACATACACCAAAAACAATAAACAAAAGATTAAAACAAATCATTACCCATAAAAGGTGAATGCAATTCCAACCTATGTGTGGCTGTGAGTGTGCAGTCTCTGGCAGTCACTCTACTGTTTCTACTGTTCCTGTGGGAGGTGCTACTACTCCCTTGCCTCTACAAGACCCACATCATCCCGCGGAGCGGGCCGCGGAGTGTGGCTGTGAGTGTGCAGTCTCTGGCAGTCTGTGCATGGCTGCCATGGCGGCTATCTTGGAAAGGTCGCCAACGTCGGACTCTGTTTCAGATCCTATGGAGCTTGAGGAGGGCCGCCTGCTCAGAAGTGTGCGGCCCCAAATTGCATCAAAAACCCAGCTCCAAAATCGCAGTGCTCCAAATCTGCTTACACCTTCCTTGACTCTAAGTCAATTACAAATTTCCGTTGCACAATCCCGCCAACGGCGGCTGGAAAACAAAGAACTACCCGCTAGAAAAAATCCCGCCCCCCTGGTGCGAGGGAGCCTTGCTGAAACAGACAAAGTTCGGGACGAAGATCCTCACTCACAGCCGTCGGCTTCAGTGGCGCCTCGACTCTCGCCCTCGCTTTTGCAACCGCGGAATCCACCCCCACAGCTCTGAGCCTTGGAAGCCTACAGAGGGAAGACCGAGTCCCGTGAGCGGGGGGATGCCCGCAAAAGGGCAGACAGTAGCCTGACAGCCGCAAACCGCCCTGGGGGCAGAGCCAGCCGACGTCGCTGCGGCATCAGCCGCTGAGGACTCGAGTGAGGAGCGGATTGGGGGGAGTGCATTCACGCCTCCCCATTGGAAAATTCAATTTCGTCCTTGGTGCAGGACGAATTCTTGGAAAAGTGCCCGCGGCGGCAGAGGGGGGCAAACCCTCATAGGGAAGAAATTTGGCCTCCAACTACAAATGTTTTTAATTTCCGGCTGCAAACCAAGGCACAAGTCTGCATGGGCCCATATAATTCAACTCTTCCCCTCCTTGATGAAATGACCCCCCTGGTCTCCAGTGGATTGTAGGGGCTCAGAGCAACCAGCCAAAAACCCACTTGATTCCAGCATAGCAAAGCCCACAGAGGTGCTCCCCTCCTCCTCTGTAGGTGCCCCAAATTTTAAAAAACACTGCTGAAAGGAGGTGGACTTCCCGGACAACAGAAAAACCCGAGTCCCCAGAAGGAAAGGCCCTCTAAAACCAAAAACGCAAAAAAAATAACCTTACAAGTCTAGTGTCCTCCAAAATCAAAACAAGTGGCCAAAATGCTAAAAAGCCATGGAAACCAGAGTCTATAAAGCCCTCGGTAGCAAGCCTAGTAACAGACTTCTTCCACGCCTTTGCTCCAGACCCACTGTGCAGACAAGAGGACCTCACCGATGAGGAAATCCTGGAGGCCGTAAAAATGTGCCAACCATTGGAAAAAGCAAGAAAAAGGGCCCTGGCGGCAGAGCAGCTTCCAAAGATCCAAGACGTCGCCAAGGCGCAAAAAGTTCCATCTTCCCCAGCTCGGCTTCCGCGGGCGAAAACCCCGAAGCCAAACCCTCCTGCCCCCCAACCTGGAGTTTCATCCCCAGGCACCTTTGAAAGGGGTCCAGAGCACCCTACAACACCTCCCAAAAAAAGTGAGAAGGAAAACGTGGCTTCCCTGGGAAATATAGCCCCTGTCCACCAAAAAACACACAAAGCTTCATTCAAAGTCCATCTCATCCAAGCAAGCAGTCAAACAAAGAGCTGCCCGGTACACCTAACTAGGGCTGGTCACAAAACATCCAGCCATCAACACCCCGAGATCAAAAGGTGGAAGCTATCACCAAGGACCAGATGTCCAGAAACATAACTCAAGATATACGCCCCATTACCATTGACAAAAGGCAGTCAACCCGACCTTCTCAGGAAGGAGTGTCTCCTCACCATCACCACAAAATGCTGCCGAATGAACGGGACAAACACGGATCCTTAGAGTTATCATCTACCCCTGTAGCAAGAAGGCTTTTAAACGAGAGTCACATATCAACTCTGGCTCCTAAAAATCGCCCTCAACAACCGGGCTCTCAAATGTAATCGCCGTAGGCAAATAAGCGGGATTTCTTATGTCAGCCGTTACCATAGCCTTGAATCCGTTTACTAAACTCTATGAAGGGATAAACAAGAACTTAAAAGATCACACCTCAATCCAAGCAATGATGTACACAAAACTAACTTTTCTAGAAGGCTACATCACCGCCCTAGATGGACAACTGAAGAACCTTAAGTCTGACGTGGAAAAAGGGCGAAACAACACGGTGCCTAATCCCTCAGAAAAACCATTGGCGGTTGTAGAGTGCGCTCAAAACCTGCCTGTGCAACCCCCTCCACCAGCTTCTAGCTCTGTCACTCAAAGGTCTACTGAATCTGTCAATAGCAGGCCATCAAACCAAGAGGTTATTGATATTACAGACGATCCTTTGCAACTTCTTCCACATCAAATAACAGGGGCAGAAGATCGTGCATACTCGATGTTCTCAACAGCTAGATCAGTAAACCCCAAATCGAGAGGCGAGGATCAAAAACAAAAAGAAAAACAAGTTCTTCCATGGGCCTTAAGACTAAATGAAAGAGCTGAGGTAGCTGAAAACTCTGTTCAAGTCTTGGTCCACCCACCAGTAAAACAAAAGGGGAACAAAGCCTTGCCTCGAACAACGGAAGATTTTCTGGCAGAGGAAGACCTGATGAATATTTCCCAGCATTTCGATGATTCTCAAGACCCACGGTCTGCCAAGGAAGGAAATAAAGCCCAGGAGTCCTGTGCGTTAGCCTCGCTCGTGGATACCGGCTCCCAGGATGACCCTGAAATTATTGAAGATCCAACTGAAGAAGAACTGTCGCCAAAGTTCTGCACCCTGGAAGACTGTAGAAAAAAACTCCATCAGGGGCCAAGACAAAAGTTTTCCAGCCCTCCGAGTTTTCGAGTGGTGTCGTTTGCATCCTCGAGGGCCGATGACACACCAGGGCGCAAAAGGTCAACCTCCTGCAAGTCTGGGGGGCTGGAGCCCGATCGTCATATAAAAAATCGAAGCAGACAAAACACAGGGGAAAAGCGAAACAATTCGGGGTCGCATCTAAAGCTTCACTATACTTCTAAAACTGAGCAATATCGAAAGGAAATACAACATCTGGGAGAGTCTCCCATAAAGCTGGAACAACATGTAGACAACGAAGACAACATAATACTGAATAGAAGAGGAATTCACAGACTGTTCAGCTTTGTTCCAGCCTTACGTGGGATAAAATTTTCGGACTTAAAGTTAGTGGACCCATACCACTCAAACCACAGAGCAAAAGCTTACATTTACACCGCCTCCACAAAAATGGAAATTGCACGAGCAAAGGAGGAGCTGGCATCTCTAGTTTATGCCCTGAAAAATCAAAGCCAGAAACTCGAACTTCAGAAGTCAGGAAACTTAGGGAGAAATTCGGGATGCCAGGATAAAAATCGAGGAAATGAAAATAGGAGCGAAATCAGAAGAGCCACTGGAAATCATCAAACAACTGAAAGTCACAACTCTAAGCCCTCAGTAACCTTTATTGACACTACACAGAAAAAACCCACGTCGCATGGCCGGATGAAAAGCCTTAAGCGACGGGGGGCCAGCTCAGCCAAAACTCAAAATGAAAATGCTGAAACGGACTCTGCTGACCGTTTCGTACAGAGAAATATTGAATGCCCTTCAGCGATAAAAGAAAGTTCTGACACAAAGAAACAATCAAGAGAAAAATTACAGGGACTTTGGGCTTGGCTTCCCAAAGCCCTGACACAAACAAAAAATAGCAATGTGCTGGCCGGCCCTAAGGGTCAATGGACATGCCGACAGTCGACCAAAAATCATCCTCCCTCCACCTTTACTCATAGAACACCCGCGGTCATCTCCACCTGACAATGCCGGGTGATGCAAACTTGGCTTCATTCGATATCATCTGCCTACAAGAGACCTGGCTTAGGAAAACACCGGCAATGGATGGCTACGATACCATCTTGGCTACCGCTAACAAAGGCCTCTTGGGTCGTCCGACATCGGGCCTTCTCATTGCCTGCCGGCAGGGGATCGGCCACTCTTCAATCAAACCTTTCAATCCTGGCAGTGCTATTAGACTGGGATGAACAATCGAATTTCAGTATCTCGCAAACAGCAATCGTCAATACCTACTGTAACCCAGCAGCCATAAATCAACACACTTACTTAGCCATGATGGAAAATCTAGTAGATGAAATCCAAGCAATACACCAGGTTGCCTCGATTATAATTTGCGGTGACCTGAATGCCCAATGCCTTGACAGGCTTGTCAAGCCGGGTGGAATCTCATCTATGACTTCCGCCGCCAAAAGAGGGAGTCTTTGGTCTTCTCTAATGGCGTCAAGAAAATTGGAGAATCTGGATTCAATCTTCCCAAATGCTCATCGTTTTCCTACCTGGGAACAAGGACCCCTCCATGCCACCATCGATTACATCTTTGCCTCACGCCATCTACTGGCAAAGTGAAAGACTTTGAAGTTCGTAAAACAAAAGCCAGTGACCACAACCAGCTTACCATGACCTTGCAAAACCATTTCAAACCACCGGCCCTGTACGTCTTGGGGGTTGAATCTAATTCCCGGGGAAACCGCTTGAATTTAACAGCGCAATCAGTTACAAACTTGTCGGCAAAATATGCACTTGGGGGGAGCACCGACGGAAAAGAATCTTTGGACTATGTCCCTCTACTAGTCCAATATAGGGCGAAACCAAAATCGTCGTCCTCAACATTCATCGTGCCCAGACATACTTTTGACGCTACTCTGGTAGCAAAAAGACGTGAACTGCGCAGGCTGTAAAGGCGGCTTGGGAACCTCCCTCAAAATAAAGTCAAACTAAAGATGGCTACAACAACTTACAAAAACTGGGCGAAACATCACTGCCACCAACTATATCAGCAGGATGCAGAAACTATGCTAAAGGCCATATGTGGAAACAAAGTGAAAGAATGTTGGTCCTTGCTAAAAACATCGGCACCCTCGTATAACAACTCGACTATTAATGCCATGGCTAAACAAAAATGGATCAATCATTTCACTTCCCTTTTCCAAGCTCTGCATACCATGGAGCCATCTGAAAAGAAATCGAACAGTGCAAACTGGCTGAAACTGGACAACCGTGCAGAAATTAGCGACCACATTAAAAAGCTGAAGAAATCCAGAGCGGCGGGCCCGGATGGAATTTCAAACATAGATTTGAAAAAAAAACAAGAGGAATGGGCCTCGCTTATCGCGTCCATCTTTACGAATTGCGCTGCCCAGAAATCCCTTCCACCTTCGTGGACAAAAGCCATCATTGTCCCAATTTACAACAAAGGCGACATAACAGATCCACTAAACTATCGCCCCATAGCCCTCTTGGACTGCATCGGAAAAGGTTTTGGAAGCCTGCTCTTGAAAAGATTTCAATCTTGGTCAAAGTCGGCGCCTTGCAATGACAAGTTTCAAACGGGCTTCAAAAGAAATGTGTGCACGGCGGCCTACATTCTAACCATCAGTACCCTGAAAAGTAAGGTCTTGGAGGGTAAACAGCGGATCTTCTTGGCTTCATAGACCTCTCTCAGGCCTTCGACTTAGTCGATAGGCACCGCCTTTGGAAAAAACTAGAAGGGTGGTGTTGTCCCCAGGAGATTCTGCAACCAATCAAGGCTCTACATACGGAGACCACCCTCAGGGTCCGCCTGTCTCAAATGGGTAACCTCTCAGGTGAAATCCAGACGGGTCGAGGGGTGAAACAAGGATGCCCTTTAGCCCCATGTTGTTTCTAGCTTACATTGGCGACTATGGTGACTCAGAAGATCTGTCTCGTACTTTTCCGCCGTCAGTGGCCTCTGTCAAAATAAGCCACCTACTGTATGCAGATGACCTGATTTTATTCGATCAGACCCAGATCGACCTTCAGAGACAGTTATCAAATCTACTTCTCTACACTTCGGAAACCAACCTAAAAATAAACAAAAAGAAAACCAAAATCATGATCCTGGAGGCCGGCCAGAAAAAAAGAGCAGACAATTACAAATTGTGCCTGAAGAAAAAGGAGATCGAGAGGGTCACTGAATGCAAATACCTAGGTGTTTTGTTGGATAGCTCGAAACACGAGATCTCCATGCAGGTAAACCTCCAAAACAAAATAAAGAAGCTGGCATCACAAGGAAAGGCGATCGACACAAAATTCGGAAAATTCTCATGCATCCCAGTGATAGAATTCTACAGGAAAAAAGTCGTCCCTTCTATCACCTATGTTGCGGAAGCCATACCTCTGATTCCAAACAAAATCTGGCCAAAACTAGAAAGTCAGTTTTGGAAGGTGGTCCTTTCCCTTCCTAAATCTGCATTGATTGCCGCAATTCGGCGTGAACTCAGTCTCGTGTAATTAAAGACTACAGTAAACATAAACGCCCTCAGGCTATACCAAAAATGTATCATGGACGATAGTGAGGACATTTACTGCCTGTTAAACAAGGAGTTACAATCTGGAAACGTGAAAATGCTAGCAACCTGGAAAGAAGCAAACACGGCCTTACTCCAGTCAGTCGCTTGCTCGGAAGCCGATCTCAGCGCAAATCCTACTAGAGTGTATAAGAAACTGAAAGAGCTAGATTGGATTCAAACACAAGATGCTGCTACCAACAACAAATTACTCTATCATCTGCCTTCATCGTACTGCAAGCTCAATGAGCCAATGAGGTACCAACAAAAAGTTCCCAGTATCCCAGTATGGGGGCGTGAAATTCTCTGCTAAGGATAAGGATGAATCTACTGGACACAAATGAAATCCGCAGGATTAGAGGCCCTCCGACTCAAGCATCTGTCGCTTGTGTGAGATTGAAACCGAATCCATCCGACATCTGCTCTTGTCATGCCCGAAAAATTTGATCCTGAGACAGGTCTACCTCAAACACTTAACAGTGGATGAACGAGGGTGGGATGAAGCGAAATGGTGGAAGAGACTGATCGGCGGAGACCGAATAACCTGGCTTTTAGCAACTGTAAACATTTTGGAACACACAATGAAAATGATAACAGATTCAGGGTCCCACCCTGGTTAGTTACTTCGGACTTCAGCCTTTTACTTTTTGTAAAGTTCTTTTTGAACACACACAAATAAAAATAAAAAAAATAAAAAATTACGTACACCAAAAACAATAAACAAAGGATTAAAACAAATCATTACCCATAAAAGGTGAATGCAATTCCAACCTATCTAATACACAGTAATATAGATTATACTTTTCATAGCATCATTCTCCCAAATGAAATCAATAAAAAAAACGGATCCATTACCATCTTGACTTAATCAACCCTGCTTCAGGCTCGATTTTAATAACAGCGATAGTGGCGATTGTTTCCTCCCCACTCGCTATTCCTGTAAAGAAATATCCTGAGTCCAGAACTTCATAGTTGTGTACAAAATGGCCGAACCATTGAGTTCTAGCATTTTTTAGAGCAAGGTGGTACATTACTATAAATGTACTGTTCTGTGTTGTGCCAGGACCTTTACAGAGTTTACACCCTTTACCCATTTCAGTACCCACTGATCGAATATTGGAAATCTCACCCATAGCTAAAAAATTCAACCTGAATCTTAAAAATGGTCTTGCTCAATAGCGGTTGGGGAATTTTTCAGTTATTTGGGGATTGTACCCCGAAGTTCATCTAGTGGTTACAGGCTATTATAGAGTTTATACTCTCTCATTTTGGTTGTGGTGTTGATCCATTTATTTCTGAATAGCAACTTCTTGATAACATTTGGATGGTCTATTAAATCTTTAGCGGGTAATTAGAAAAGCAGTAGAAATGAACAGTTAAGAAGGACATGGCCATGCTTGCCATCAACATCTTTTGAGCAAAATATACGTGATGAATTAAAAAAAAACGTAGAGCAATGAAACAATCTGAAGGCTTGGTTGGATGTATGGCGTTGCGGCAGGCCTGAAAATGATAAAGCTAGATAGTTCTGTTCATGTTTATTTTTCACAGGCATCAGGGTGTTTAGGAATTAATGGTATATTCATAAGACAAACGCAAAGAACGCTGTTTTCCACTGGTCAGTGTACATAGTTTAAACAAATGGGTGACAGATGACGCAGCGTGAAAAAGAGTTTGATATCACTTACTGGATCAAGCCGTTACAACAACTAGGTGTCTAATCAGCAGGGAAAAGGTTCCCGTTACTGTGAGATATCCCAGTGGACTAGACACCTGATGAGGAGATATGTGTGGCCTGCGGGACACAGGCTCAAAGCTCACTGAGATTGCAATTGGTGCTCAGATATGATGGAGGATGCTGTTATTCAACTCATTCGATCAGCATCTTCAGGATAAAAAGCTGGGTTCATGCGCTAGGATTTGAAACCATGACCTTTCAGTTACATGAAGGTCTCTGCAGTGAATGCCCTGTCCTGGTAAGCTGAGCTATCTTACCAGATGACTATTTCTAATGTCACTGGAACTGTTCCTAACGACAGCAGCAAATATATGATCCATTCACCAAAGAGCGGCAAAGACTAAACTAGAGACTAGGGAGGATTTAAGGTGTTGCAATAGGTGTACTATTCAGGATGTTGCAGAGAGTGTAACATATGGTCATTAAGAGCACACCAAGTTCTGTTTTCAATAGATGTCCCTGTACCGGATATATTAATCCAGTATGCAAACACTGTATATAAAAAATAGATCGGTTGAATCTATATACACTTTGAGTCTTCATAAAGACCTTCCAACAAAAACTGTGAGAAGGCATAACATGCAATTCGTCGACCACATGATGTATGTTATTCCATTTATTACCACCTGTATATCACAAACAGAATTCATTCACCCATTACAAAATTGTTACTACAAGGCAGACAATGTACAATAACATAGAACAAGATTGTATCACCTTCACACATTACCTTTATAGTGTAACCACGTCAATAGCTGAGTGTGTAATGTTTAATTCCAACACATCACTGACGTCATATCTGAGGTCGAGGTGTGCCGGAGGTGAGGAGCATGAAGGCCGAGGAAGGTGTTGCCGAGCCACGCTGCGCCCGTCTGGATTTTCAGAGAGCAGCTGGCGCTAGAGGGTGTCTGTCTGGATGAGGAATCTGTGGGAGGAGAATCCATATAAAGAACATTACGAGTAAGTCATTTCCCATCTATCCCCACTCCCTTCGCCTACCCTGCCTTATCCTACAATCCGCCCTCCCTTGACCAGATTGCTCGCAGTGTGTGGGTCTCATGACCCATTCATTCCTCAACTCAAAGAGCCTCCCAGGGCCTCCTTGCATGGGCAGATAGCGAAGGACAGAGGCTAAGGGTGACTCCTGTTTGCCTGGCACCCAGGCCCTGTCACCACCAATCGTCGAACAGACTCACCAAGCTTCAGGTAGGGGCGACGGTCAATTTAATGTTGCACTGCCTGTCTGAGCTCCACAGTATAGCCACATTAATTGCTCTCTGATAGAAATTGTTCTTCATTGGACCTGCTACTTTGCGCTACCTACTGAATCCATATCATAGATTCATCAGCTGCACTGTGATACACATTTGTTATTATTGCATCTGTTACTTGTGCTACATGTTGCACCTATAGCTTTTACACCTATTTTTGCATTGCCTTTTGAGACAATAGCATAGCTACATCAATTTGCACTATGATCGAAATTGACCACTTCTGTTACCTGCTGTTATAGTCAGTGTTCCCATTTCATCGGCTGTTGTGTTATCTGCTGATCCCATAGCATAGCTACTTCCATTGCACTGTGATATAAATGGACTCCTTTGCCTCAGTTACTTGCTACTTGCTGTGATAGACATTGTTTTCTGCTGCATCTGCTGCTTTGTATTACCCACTGAACTCTTAGCATAACTGCATCAATTGCACTGCAAGAAGTTCTCACTTTTTGCATCTGCTACTTATGTTCCATGCTGTGATATAGATTGTTCCCCATTACAGCTTTTGTGTGTCACCTGCTGCATTCGCACAACTACTTCAAGTGCAATAAGATCAAAAATATGTGCTAATGCATTTGCCTCTTTGTACTACTTGCTGAACTTACAGCTAAACCATGTCTATTGAGCTGTGTTCATGTTGTTCAGTGTGCATGTGTTCTGCATGTAAAGTACAGCAAAGCACTCAACTCTAGACAGTTGCCCTGGCGGTTGATAGACTATTTTACAATACCTATTACCATTTTTGCGCTGTAACCCATAGACTAGAGCTGCAACCCATAAAGACATTTGGTCCAGCTGTCACATAATCACCAACATGGTAGTCATCTCTAAAGCTGAACAAAATGTTTTGCATGGTTTTTATAATGTTTTAAACTCGTCATCTCTGCTAGTAATTTAATAGTCACTGAATTATTAATTACTGTTTACATGCCATGTGATGTTCTTTTATTTTCACGTTTGCGCAGCCTAGGATCTTCCAAAGGACCTCCCCCACCCACAGCAATTGGAGGCCATAACAATGGCATTAGGTGCTTTACTAATATATATATTCAGTAAAAAACTTTGTTAAAGGGACGTTATGGTTATGTTGCGCTACTAAAAACCTATGAAATTCGGTAAAAAAACTTTGTTAAAGGGACGTTATGAATCCAAGTAAAACCGAAAAACCCATGAAATTCGCCAGTTATGGTAAGCTAAGCAACCATAACTCGCGCCACCACCGTGCACTGCTAAGACTAACACCCAGGACATCAAAGATGACATCACAAATATCATTGATGACATCACTGATGACATCACATGTGATTTACTTTTCAAAGAAGGGGTTGTGAATGTAATGTTGGCAAAAAAGTATCAGGGATTATCGGGAAATGTGTAATAAACTTCATACTTCATTACGCAATGTAGTATTCTAAAGAACATTTCATTGCAGTGTTCTTTCTAGTACAAGAATGTACTCATACAGAAATGTAGGTATTGGCTGCAGTATACACCCCAGAGGTGCTATATTTGTAATTTGCCAAAGTTATTTAATAAAACGGTGAATGTTCTGTATCAGACTTTTCCGTACTGTGAAACATGTACTAAGTAGCTACTAATGCATCACTTACTACATATTTGTACTAATACACACAAAACATAAATAGACTACAATGCATACAAATATGGGGCTTGTATATGGAGAGTAAAGTAAGCAAACAAGAGGCAGTATCATTAGCAACTATGTATAATCTACATGATTGTATTCACGCACAAAAATTATTGCTGTGCTTCAGGCCTGCTTCTTCCCCTATATATGTACATCATAAGATGCAATTAAATTCTAAGAAAAGGAGTGTAAGAACATGTGAGAATAGCAATATCTATAAATGTAATACCTTTTGAAAGTTAAGTTTCTGACTATCAATAAATAAAACCACCTGGCCTAGATATGGCAGTGAACAAAAAAGAAGGGGCTAGACATGTGATGTCATCAGTGATGTCATCAATGATATTTGTGATGTCATCTTTGATGTCCTGGGTGTTAGTCTTAGCAGTGCACGGTGGTGGCGCGAGTTATGGTTGCTTAGCTTACCATAGCTGGCGAATTTTATGGGTTTTTCGGATTTACTTGGATCCATAACGTCCCTTCAACAACGTTTTTTTACTGAATTTCATAGGTTTTTAGTAGCGCAACTTAACCATAACGCCCCTTTAACAAAGTTTTTTTACTAAATTTCATAGGGTTTTATTAGTGCAACTTAACCATAACGTCCTTTTAAATGGATGAAGGCCATTAGCACCCTAGGTTCCCAAAGCGGGAACCCGGGGTGCTAAAAAATAAAGGTTTCTTTCCACACCGGTACGCCTGCGTCGTCCTGGTGTAGGAAGGAAAATCCTTTACCAAGATGGCCACCATAGAAAGGAAATGCGGGGTTCCATACAGGGCCCCTCTTCACTTCACAACACGTGTGCGTGGACTTCGCAGCTATGTGTTTTCCACAACGCGTGTGTGTGGTCTTCGCAGCTACGTGTTATCTACATCACGTGTGCGCAGTCTTTGCAACTACGTGTTTTCCGTGTTCGGATGAGGCGCGCATGCGAGTTTGAAAAAGAAAGTGTCTTCGCGTTTGGACTGGCGTGGTATGTATCAAGAGCGAGTGAAGTAGTTGTGCGTGTGCGCTTTACTGTGTGAGCGTAGTCTACACCGCTACATGCTTTCTTCGTGTTCGGATGTTTTTTAGTTAACACGGTTTTTGCTTCTTGCAGCCATATTCTATCCCGTCCTCATCACCCCTCACCTCCCCAAACATTCTTTGATAAGTTTGACAAGTGCAATGTTGTGTTTTTTTAATGTTTTACCATGATGTCCGCGGACACCGGACAAGAATCCAAGATGGCGGGCATCTCCAAAAATCTGACACACTTCACGCTTCACCCCAGCCAATCGGAGAGCACGTCACATGTCCGCGGACATCACGCATGCCGCTTGGCCAATCCGTGTCCTGTCCGCAGAGCGAACAGGGAAGTGTGTTTGCGAAGTGGACATTGATATCACTAATTTTTTAGCCTTACGTTTTGGTCATTTAAAAAAAAAACTACTGGACGGATTTACACCAAATTAACAAAAGCACGCTTGCGGGACCAAGCCGCAAATTTGGTTAAAATCCATCCAGCGTTTTGGGCTGTAGGCATGAGCAACGTTTTTTCCCATTATGTCTATGGGAAAAACTGAAGTTTTGGGACCCCCCCTATAACTTTGCCCCCCCTGGACTAAACCTCACTAAACTTTGCTAATAAATTTAGAGTCGGCCCAAAAAAATGTTTTCAAGGTTTGGTGAGGAGTCGTCCAGGGGGAGCGAAGTTATAAGCCTCCCAAAAAGTGCTCTTCCTATGGAAACAGCAACTTAACCGTAACTACACGGCCACTAGCATGGCCGTGTAATAAAAAAAATAACATAGCATAACACAGCTTTCTTTATGATGTCATGTATTTATTTAATATGTATAAGGCACACTATACAGCAACATGGTGTTTTCAGGCGCCAGCACAGGTACAAACATAAACTGAATAGATGGAGTTGTTTATCCTTAAGCTCCAAATATATTTCGCTAGATATGGATACACAATGTTTCATATTCATAATGTAAATGTAAAGATAGAGCTGGATCCTACGTAGAGTAGATATAGGTGCCAAAGAAAGGAAAACTGGCACATTATATGTGCAGTGAAAAGGAAAGCCCACACATGCATGTGTGGGAACAGTGCTGCACTCTCAAAAGGGGCCAACATTCTTCCAGCAAACATTCAAAATAGAATGTTCTACTCAACCGCCTGAACTAATTATTGAAATGTCTCGCTATATCTTCTTGCAGAGTGACAATATTCAATGCAATGAGTCAATGCAATCACTTTCCTAAACATTCCATACAAACTTTCAACATAAATCTACACAGTAAATAGCAGATATTTTATTCAATACACAAGTATGAATTCAATAAATTACATCCAGGTGAGTAATGCAACAATATGGTCAATAAAACATATGTTGTTACAGAATCTAATTTAAAAAAGGATTGTGCTCTACTCCCAAAACGTGTTTGAGAATATTATCTAACGTTCTACTGTGCCCTGTTCTATGCATTTCAGGGCTCCTCTGGGCTCTTCTTCGGGAGAAAAGTATTCTGAATTTCTGGCAAAGATTATAATAAAAAAGATATCAGAAAACATACATAGTAGTGCATTTTTCAAATTCTAGGACTAAAGAAATGTGAAAACTACTCATCTGCTTCATACAACTGAACAAATCAACCCTGAGGGCCGCATTACGACTTAGGCGGTAGCCGTGCTGGTGAAACCAGGGACGGCTGCCACGGGAGTCATTTGATACCGGCGCCTGGGCATGAGCAATTACCGGGTCATTATGGCCCTGCCGGACTCGGTAATTGCCCATTCCTGGGCGTCGGTAAACAATGCTCCCCATTCCCATTGAGTCCTATAGGGCTCAATGGGAATGGGGATGGTGGATGCAGCGGCACCATTCAGAATGGTGCCGGTGCATGCAGCATGGTCTGCTCGCGGATGCCGGTCCACCCGTCAGGTCAGATCTGGCGGGCCAAAAAGCACCCGCGAGCAGAACTCGTAGTTTGTCGGTACGGTAACAAGGTTACCGGCAAGCTTACCTGTCCGGTTGTTACTGAACTGGCAAACTTGTAATGAGGCCCTGAGACTCTGAGACTCTGAAAGTCCAAAGTAAGCAACTTCCTCAAGAAAATTAACCACAGTCTGGATACTAAAGGTAACATTCGTGCAAATTAAAGTTATTTGGATTTCAAATAATAAAACTCCTCTAAAAGAGAGCATTCACATTCAGCAAAGCTCCAAATGTGAAAAAGTGAACCGCTAATTACCTGAGGTCTTGCAGTGGATCAAGACATGAGTCCATGTAGTTCTTTATAACACCCTGTAAATCTCTTCTAATGCCTGTTTCATTTAAATGAAGAATCTGGAATAACATGTAAAAAGATGCAAAAATGCAAGAACAATCCAGAATCACAGACTGCCTAATGGGTGTGAAATATACTTTCAACTATTTCGAAAGGCAATCCATGCGGCTACCTTCTAATACAGAAGATGAAGCATCTTGCATTGTCCACGTCACCTTTATTAATACTGCAACATATTGCTCAGCTCAACTGCTCATACGGATCCCCCAAAAAATATCCAACTAATTCTCTCTTTCCATCTTATGGCAATAGCCCAGAAAAATAACCATACACATACCAAGCAGCACGAGTAAGTCCAAACTCATGAAATGCACATACCAAAACTGCTTAAAACTCAGCATCCTCCTCTTAGGCAGATAACTACAAGCGAAGAAAGAGTAACTTCTTGATTCCTATGAACCACTAGAACAATACATTCAAGCTTACACAAACAATGAGGTACGCAAATTGGAATTCACAGGTCCATAACTCACAATATGGGCATGGCTAAGATTTACTTAAAATGTCTCTTAGTAATGTAACATTGTACATCACTTAGATTATTTAACTATTTCTAATTTCAACATCAACCTCCGGCCAGAACAACTATACTGGAATGGTTAAATAAGTAACGTCTGGTTATTGACTTTACTAATCATAGGTCTGCCATATTGAGATAGGAAGAATCTATACTTTCCATATCAATCTCAAATTCATTACAATTCAGGGGGCGCTAGAGAGCCTGACCAAGATGGCGGCAAGGTGATTAAGCTCTGGACATGGACGGGAGCACTATCGAGAAATAAGCAGCATTAACAGCGTGAATTGGAAATCCACCGATATATACGCAGGAGCATGTTGCAAGGATCAGCTGAATAGCTCCCTCATTCGGCAAAACCACTGAGAAGACCACCATTCGGAAAGACTCCTGGAGGCCGCTGTAGCAGTGGTAATGACGGAGCCTCATAACCGCTCGGAAATGGGCTGAATGTACATCACATTACTCCCGATACCCAGGGCAGGTTCCTACACCACCTGAGCTGACCAGCGACCACAATGGGATTGAGGCTTTGGGACAACCCGGGGCCTCGCCCACAAACCCGTCAAAAGTTTGTAACACGGCCGAAGGAGAGACGCCTTGTGGCATGACAGTCACATAAACAATCAAAGATCCTACGAAAGGGAGCCCCACAAACCACTGGGAACACGCCAGGGCGACACCACGAGGTGCTCAGGAGAGCTATGCCATGACACTGAGCTGCAGTAAGTCTGCCTGCCCCTGCCGCAAATCACTCCCGCACTCTGGACTCCCACGCAAAGCACTACCAGCAAACACTATCTAGCACTGGTGAGTGCCGAAACAAACGTGCTGCACCGGAGGTCCTGTAAATACCAGCAAGTGCGACCAGGCCCCTCAGGGCTTACTGGCATAGACAAACGACAGAGGGGGAGAGCACCATCCGGGGCACCTACATTTAGCTGATTGACGGGGAAGGAGCCCAACCGGCCCCCTGGTGGCAACTCCCGCTATAACAGGAGTGGCGCCCCAGGGAAACAGAGTGGGAACAGAAAGAAAAAACCTGCTTGACAAGCAGGCAGCTGCAGAATCCTACAATTCATACCCCAACAAGAGAGCACTGATCAGTCACAAATACCCACCCGGGGTATAAGACGGCAACCCTGGGACATTGATCTATATCTATCAGTCCACGACCCGCTCCAAACAACTAACCCACCACTAAAATCACCCACCCTTTGGGAATGGCACAACCTTCATCAGAGGGCAACAATAACAAAGACTCCAAAATAATCCCAAGTGAAGCATCCCTACACCGATCCGTAGGCCAACATCCCAAAATCGATGTACAAAACCAACTTCAGGCAATCCTCAAGGAAATGAGGGCCATAGGTCAGCAAACTCAGGACAGGAATCAAACACCACAGTCCAGAAAATTAAACGGAACATCTAGGACGTACAGACCCACCTGAACGTTCAAGTAGAATGCACTACGGACAATGAGCAACACATTAGATGACAGTGCAGTAGCAACAATAGATCTCAACGACCTGATAAGGGAGGTGCAAGGACTCAGGTCCAAAGTTGAGGACCAAAAAAACCGCTCACGGCGCAATAACCTCTGACTCATCAGCCTGCCTGAACAAGTGGAAGGAGCTGACCTAGAAGCATACGCCTATCGCTTCCACTACCAACACTTAAACATTCCTGAACCAAAGACATATACAATTGAAAGAATTCACAGAGCCCCTATCCCAAAACCAGTGACCAGAGACCAGCCACAACCTATCACCATGAGACTCCTAAACTTCCAACACAAGGTGGCAATCCTACGCGCCTATTGTTCAGCAGGCATAATATGAGACAAAGGGACAGAGGTTTATATATTTAATGATTACTCTGCCAAAGTATCACAATGGAGGAAAAGATTTGGTCCCATACATGAGGCACTTCAAGTTTCAAATCACAAATGCTACCTTAAATTCCCAGACGTCTGGTGCAACTAAATTGAGAAAACATGGCACTCCTTCAATGACCGAGAGGCAGCCTGGCATCTCTTACGCCAACACAAGATTGTATCTACCCAATTCCCCACCAAAATGGAAGACGCAGGCCCACCTAATCGAGCTGAATAATCTCAATGGCACCAACGACAACAACCAAAGTGCAAACAAGTACCAGTGGTCGAAGTGTACGAAAAGAAGTAGTGGAACTATGTTCCCTACTGCCCTGCCCTGCTCCGCACAGACCCATTGGCGCACCCCTCCCATGCACAATAAAAACACCAATAAACATGTGCCTGCTCTTTAAGAAAAAGTCCTGTGCAGTGCACTGAAAGTGCAAGTTTCAACTTCTCCCTACACTTTTCTTTTAAAGCAAAACTGTTCCAGAATGGTTTCTTTTTAAAATAAAAGTATAGGAACGGTAAAACTTAATTAAAAGAAGTAGAGGGGCACCGCTCCCGACCGCTCCCACCCACTTTGACCACTGACAAATACAGTCTGGCAGGACTAGGCCGAAAAGACTCCTGACCTGAATGTCGGCAGCCTATAAAATCCCTGAAAATGTGACCCCAATATACGAGGAGGCACCACTGTCATAACCTCTCTACCCACACCTACAATGTATCCAACTGTAACTGGCTTCTACAAGAAGTCGGAAACAGAATAAGCCATCAACAGCCTCTCACCCATGTGAACAAACTCCAATCAAGTGACTACTATCACGATATCCCACCCACTGTCTTGGGCCATCCCTTGCTGCCCTCCCCATACCCACCTGTTTTACTTTTCTAATACCGGTATTCTTGCATAGGCCTACCGGCATGCTAGGGACTGGGGCGAGATTTCCCCAATCATTCCCTCTACCCCCTGAGCATGGGCTTTCAGGTTTTAGTATTGGGATAATGTTCAAAGGTCCGAACGTTACGATCATGGATACTATGTTTGAAGTTTTGGTTAATTTGTTGGGGATAGTTATCAAACACAAGTATACACTTTGTGGTCAGTTTAAGAACCTCCAATATAGCTGCTCCACCCAAAATATAAACATGCCCTCAGACATGCCCTGAATACAAAGTGATTTGTATGATACGACTGGTGACCCTTAATGTACAAGGGATGGGCCATCCTATTAAAAGAAGATGAACAATAAATCACCTAAGAGACCTACAGTGCGACTTCACATTCCTACAAGAGACACATCTAGACAAACACGAAGTGGAGAAGCTATGCCGCGCGTGGGTCGGGACAGCTGCACATTCCCCGCACCAGGGGACACGAGGGGTATTGTTCCTAATCCACAAGCGCATTGCATTCCACACCCTCCATTCTGTGGTGGACAAAAAAGGGAGATATGTTCTGCTTCAAGGACGTATCTGACAACAACCCCTGACTCTCATAAACATCTATGCGCCAAATACTGATTCACCCGCTTTTTTTACTCACACATTCATAAACTGTGCCAAATATGTGGGGAATCTTACCCTTGTAGGGGGAGACTGGAACATGACAATGGAATGGACGCTGGAAAGACAGGGTGCACCTCTAACACAGCTCCCAGCCCCACACAAACGCACATCCCTGCAAACTCTCATGACACAACTGGGACTAGTGGACGCATGGTGAGCCCTCCACCCTGAATGCCACTACTACACATTCTTCTCAAATCGACACAAATCCTACTCCAGGATATACTTTGGCTGACCCCCACATCCGACCCTACCGCTAATAGGCCAATGTACGATACTCCCTACAACAGTATCTAACCATGCACCTGAACTCCTCCATATCACCCTCACGGGAACCTAAAGCAAGAGACCGCCTTGGCGCCTAAACTTGAGAGCATTAGCTCACCCTGACTTTCTTGAACACCAACTTGAGAGCATTAGCTTACCCTGACTTTCTTGAACACCTCGGAACAGAAACAGACTTATTTTGGCAGGCTAATTTGACCCCAGGATATCCCCCCAATTCATGCAGGGACGCCTATAAAGCCTTCGTCAGATGGCAATGTA
This sequence comes from Ambystoma mexicanum, assembly GCF_040938575.1. Classification (NCBI taxonomy): domain Eukaryota; kingdom Metazoa; phylum Chordata; class Amphibia; order Caudata; family Ambystomatidae; genus Ambystoma; species Ambystoma mexicanum. Next base: position 1,141,926,263 of record NC_090935.1, on the reverse strand, counting down.
TCTATAGATGGGCTTGTAAACTGAATGGCTGGAAAGAACAAGAAGCACAGATTACTGCTGCTATATCGAGCACTGAAGCCCTACACAAACGCACCCAAGATCCGCATATATATACCCAACTCAGTAAGCTAAAAGCGGAGCTCAAACAAATCACCACACATCAAGCACCAAAATCGTTCACCAGCTGGTCACAGGCCTACTATCAGGATGGTGACTGGCCACTCCATCTAATGGCACTCGCCCTGCACACCAGACAAGCCTTGCAAACACTGTAAGATTATTACAGTGTTGGCAAGCTAAACATTGGTGTGTACCTCGTTTTTTTAAGGTAATGATACAGGCACTCCTGGGATAATCTTCGCTCTAACTAGTAAATTGCATATTGATTTATACCTTTCCTATAAGCAAATACTGGGAGATATGAAAATAAATTATATGTTATGTCATCAATGTGTAGGGTTGACCTCTTTCTATGAATAACATTCGAACATCTTAAGTAGTCACACATACAAATATAGTAACGCTTTTTTTTTTTTTTATACAGTTTTGGGAGGATAGTATAGGGGCAACGTGCTGGTCTTAGAAGCAAGACTATACAGAGCAAAGGAGGTTCGAATCCCGGATCCGCCCTTAGAAACCAAACTCATTTGTATTAGGTGCGTTATAAAAAAACAATTAAGTTAAATTAGTTTCAATGGCATTGCCACCTCAAGGGAAGTGATTTTGCCAATTGCTAACCAGAAAGTATGCTTATCATATGAACATTCCCAATATTTCTCACACCAACAATTGACTGTTTTTCCAATCCAACAGCAACCGATCAAATTATCGAAACATGTGATCACTGTGTGTACTCGAGACCTCTGATGGAAGAGGATGGATGAAACCTCGGAGCATGCAGAGGTTATGCAGAAGTTATGCAGAGGTTATGCAGAGGTTATCTCTGTCAGTAGGTTTAATTTGAGAAAAGGGTGATTGTCAACGTATTCTCTATAATTCATACTACCACATTTAAAAAAGTGAATAGAATGTTGTCCGGAATCCATAGTAAATTTGATATTTACGTGGACACTGCCGATGCAGATATAATAGCACTACATTTTGAAGTAAAAAAATAAAACTGCGTAATATCAATCAATTTAAACAACATAATTAAGAAGCTGTTATTTGATACTATTTCTTCACGGAACAAGAGAAACCACCCCATTGCTTCCAGTCCTGCAGAAGGTGCAATGGAGGCACGCACGCTTTCTAGATCGAATGTAAGCAATTAGTCTCCTCCACATTATGTGAAGTGTTATTTAATAACGGAATACAATCTCCAGATCATTTCAGATTCATTGCAGATTTACGAACAAGTGGCTGTAGAATCTCATCGCTCTAATGTGCTAGTAGCGAAGTAGACTGAGTTGCCGCTATTATTGGACATCCCGGTGCATTAACACGATCAATTTCATTTGCAAATAGGGGGAACTTCTATTGGAGCCAGGATGGCTCCGGTGCCTGGGAATGTTTTTCTGTTTTACTTTCAAATCCAATGTATTCTTGAAAACCTGCTGAGGAAAGGGCATTTGAAACTGTGCGACAGATGCCTTGATGACGTTTCTGGTGTATGGTCTGATACACGTTTGGAACAAATGTCCTTTTTCTACTTTCATGAACACATCAATTGAGTATGAATTCCAGCCAACATCAGGGTGTGTGGGTGGCTAGGAGTGTTCAAGGTAATGCCGTGGGTAGTGCTGACACAGCATTTAAATTGCTGCTTCAGCAGCTTGGATAAGGCAGTGCTGGGGTACAGAGGAAGGGGATTGGAGTACAGTGCTGCAGGACCCACAGGGGTGGGCAGTGGCGAGGCAATAGTGATGCAGAGGCAGGGATGTGGGGGTGGTCAGAAGAGAGGGGCTTTCAGTTTGACCAATCACAAGAATCAGTGGCCTCTAATGTACCTGCACTTTCCACAGGGGCTGGTCAGCAGGTTCACGTCAGCAGATTGGTAAGTGGGCTGGAGATATTTATTGATCTTGTTTTCATTTGATGGCCCAGACATACCGATCAATACTCTAGTGGACAACGCTAAGGATTTCAAAACTACCCTTCCGAATTCTTATAGACATGAAATGAACATGATTAAAATGGTGGCCAGGGATGACTTCTGTTTTGGCAGTTCACAAGTTGGCATGTCATAAATCTGTAATCTAGGTACCCACTGGACTTTTTAGAGCATCTGAATTTGGAAAGTGGGAAACAGAGTTTGGAGCATATTATCGTATTCAATGCGGGAGTTGACTAGGGCCATGACCTCCATGGTTTAGGTGTCCTTCAGCATGATGAGTAGGATGTTCTTCAGAAGGTTAACGAATAAACCTGAACCACCTTGCTCACCTGTGTGTCCAGCCTCGTGGTGGTATCCAGGTGGAGCTCAGGCAACACACTTTTTTATGCATCGCAACTCCTTCTCCGAAGAAAGTGGAGCGGAGGGCAGGGCAGGGTGTGTGGATTTTAATGAGGATGTGTCTGGGCCCTGTAGCCATCCTGAGGATTTGTGTGGCTCTAGGCACATATATACGTGTGACCCACTACGTAGAAGATTTTATTAATTGGTAAATATTGTACATCTCCTTTCCCAACAGGGTTCCAAGACAGCTATGAGGTCTCTTCAAGGAGAAATATATTGGAGAACCACATTCAGGCACAATTGCAAAAACCAAACGGAGTGCTGCCAAATAGTCCTCATAAGCTCTTCAAATCTGAACTGGGACATAAGCTTGCCATCAGGAAGTGCGCTCTCCTATTCTATTGGGCCTACATCTGCAAATCATTTAGCAAGGGATGCTTCAGATGCTATTGGTAGACCCCCCATCGTCTGCAAGTAAAACTGCGAACAGTAGCACCTATGTCCAACATTTGCGCCGTTTCTGACAACATCCACTGTGTCAGTACCTCAGCATTTTGGTCTGAGGGACTTCATCAACATGTGTGCTAATAAGCGCTGGAGTCCAGCCAGCATCAGACTCGCCCCCACGCTCCTAAAGTTCAGTAAAGAACTCAAGGCCCACCTCTTCAAGGTGTCTCTCCTCAACATCTAGGCCATCATGTCACGCGCCGCGACATCCGACTCGCTAGGCGCCATCTGCCCCTCGCATCCCCGCCACCCTGTACCCCTCCTCTGTGCCCCTCTGAATCTACCCCCGCCACATATCTGTTCTGTTACCTCTGAAAAGCACTCCGTTATGCATCTGTACTGTTGCATACTTCTGTAAAGCACTCTGTTGTGTATCTGTATTGGTGTATACCTCTGTAAAGCGCTCGGCTTCTTCTCAAAGCTAGGTGTGCACTCAATAAATACCGTAGTAATGATACCCTTTCCAGCTGGAGACGAGCAGGATCTATTAAACCAAATATATGCCTATTGTAGCGAGCCAATAAATGCGGGCAAAGGTCGTAGACTATCACCAAGCCTTATGCCTTCTGTACACACCCTCAACAAGTCCAATCTTGTGGTTCTCCACCAAAGCCCATCTAAGGTTGCTGACTGGTTTATACAATTGTCCGAGATAAAAGCGACTTCTTTTTGGTTTTGTGTCATAGCCACATCTCTTCCTGTGGCAATACTAACAGCGAGCATCCCGCCAATGGCTACTCATGAAGAAGTCGCTACACCGGAGCATGCGGGATGCTGATGCTACTGAAGGACGCCAGGCACATCAATGCCATTTTACATTTTAACACCCAAGGCCTCATTAGGAGTGTGCCGGCTCCGGTAACAACGGTGCCGTTGAGCTACCGGCACCGTTGTTGCCGGACCGGCACACTTCGAGTTCTGTGGGCGGGTGCCCTCCCACCCGCCAGGTCTGACCTGGCGGGCGGAACGGCACCCGTCTACAGACTTTGACGGACGCACCGGCACTGTTGCACACAGTGCCGGTGCATCCGTCCTCCCCATTCCCATTGAGTCCTTTGGGACTCAATGGGAATGGGGAGTGCCATTTTCTGGTGCCTGGCTTCAGGGACCGCGGGGCTGTAATGCCCCGGTGATTCCCCATTGGCAGGCGGTAGACAAAAATTACAACTCTGGCGGCAGCCTGCCGTTTTTACCGTCACGGTTACCACCGGGGTTTTAGCGACCGTAGTCTTCTGCTGCGGCTCTGGTACTAAGCTTCCAGGCGGTGAGGCTCTCGCCCGCCTTCCTGAGAGTCGCCCCTTCCCTACGCTTGGCCAGGCGTATCCAGGCTGCACTGCATTCGGACAGTTTTACTTTCTAACAGAAAATGGAAATGAAATCGATCCCGCCAGAGCAAGCTCATCCCCACGGAATGGAGTGTAAATGTTAACCGCGTCATTATTTTACGTCTCCAGAAGGTCGGATAATAAAGCACAAGACTCCAGGAGCCTCTGCATTTTTTGTATCTTGAATATTGATAAGCAAATCCCGAGATTGGATATTGGCAGCTGGGCTGCTTGGTCAGCTGTTGTCTGAGAAATAATATGGCAAGTTGCCTAAATAAGCGACGGCGCTTTGATGAGCCGCTTTGCAGCCAGTCAGCTCTACCAAGACTGCCGGCGTTTACTCGCAGACATTCACGCAAATAAATAGCAGACAGACGCCTGGCAGCGCACAATATTAAAGAAAGAGACACATCTTTAACACACTTTTCACTAAGGGGCCTTATTTGTATGGAATAAGAATATGGATTTGTGGCTGCGGCCTATATAGTGCATATCTGGCTGCACAGCATGGGAGGACTGGAGGGGGAAGGGTGGGTAGGTTTGGAGGGGAAGAATAGAGCTCAATTTTTAAGGTGGGGCAAAGGGGGAGGGGGCAGGGTAGGTGCGCAGTGACCATTTGGGGAAGTATTCTTTAAAGAGTAGAGCGAGAGAGGGAGAAAATTGCGGACGCTGCCTACCATAACGCGCTAAACTGCATCTGTTCACGGACCAGCACTAATTTGCACAATTTCTATTTTACAAGTAGCTTATGAACATTCACCCACGTTGCCATAGCGACCTTCACCAAGCTGCCTACAAAAAGTCTCTAAAGATGTTAAAATCGAGGGCCATGTGATGATAACACATGTTGTTGCAGCACTTAGAAGCTGTAGGAATCTCACACGAAGCGCCCTATAAGAACATACATTATTGTTATCAGAGTGAAGTAATGACTGAACCTCCCACTGGTTGGAGGAAACAGTAAACACCTCTTTGGTTGTGTTATGGTGCTTTTGATCAGTTGGGCCTCTTGATGCTTTGTAGGTGAAAGGGCTAAGTTAAGGGCGCCTTCTTTTATTCTTGAAATATGTTGGCTTGATCGCATAGTGAGCTGAATCTCGTCCAGCTAATTGATGGGCATTATGGACTTTAGTAATTAAAGCGGTCAATGAGGTAAAAAGAAAAAGCATAACTGGATTTTGCACTATTTCTGCGTCTTCGGTGATCATTGCTGGAGCAGGCAGATTTGACCCCAGTCCATATTGCATAAAGATCTTTGCAACTGTGGAATGGGGAACGGAGGGACGACCGACACATTTCAAAATATATATTCCCATCTGCCTTATGCAGTAGCTTCCTTATTCAATAGAGGTATTAACAACCAACACATTCTCAATCAAGAACCTTTTCTAAAAATTGAACAATGTTTTTCACGATTGATGCTACCAGTGGCATAAGAATAAAGCACTAAAAACGTCCCTGCCGAAAAAAAACCCACGCACGTTCAGTTTGCTGCATGTCAGTGCCGGTGCAAACTGCATGTACAGTGAGCTCTTTCTGACTCTACGGCCATCGTGGGGTGCCACACAGATGTGGAGCTCATGCTTCTGAAGCCAGGGTGGCGTGGGGATTTTATCCCATCAGGCATTGCGTCATTGCTCAAAGACATGCATTTAAAAAGGGCAATCAGGTTCAGGTGGGTCTTCCTCCGATGCCATCCATTTCACACCAAGACGCAATCCAGGTACATGTAAGACACGGGGTGGAGTCACCCGGGCCAGTTATCACTGAGCCCATTCCTATTATGAGATTCCAACAGGTCAATGGAATCACTGTCCAAAACAAAACAGCTGAGCTATAGCTGCCTTTAATTATTCACAAGGCCACCCTAACCTCACCAACAGTCGCTAGTGTGTAAACCCTATGTGTATATTGTTTATACACGTTCCATTTCATGCCTACAGAAAAACGTCACCTGATCTACATTAGTTTTAATCCTATGGGCTAGGAGGACAGAACAAACACAAGGACCCATCCAAAATATCCTTTCCGGGATTAATATACATTGTTAGGCATGTTTCTGTTCCCTGTCAAAAAACGGAAAAGGACCAATTACTAATTACCTTTACAACAGCTTCCTTTCCAATTAGTTTACTATGCGTTAAGGCACGTGCAGGCATACCTTTATTTTATTGTTGGAATTCCCTTTGGATTAACATGGATATATTAACACAATTCCTAATTTCCAACAAAGCACAATTCGTCCAGTTTTATTTTGTGAACATCCCATGTGTAATTGAACACTAAATAAACCAACATACAACACATATGAATTTTTAGTCCTGACTTGTCCCTTTTATCTCTTAAAAAGAACATATTCTATTTATAAATAAGTATACCTCTCTCGTTATCATAAATACATAATCAACTTTTTGCTTACCAGCCACTCTTATTTTGCAAATGGGGCTACAATCTAGTAAGCATGTGTGGCGCGCAAACAACCTATTGTAGTGGCAGTTGTTGATAAATGTAGACCTCGCATAAGAGTTTTGCTAGTAATGCTCACTGTGCCTACATTCTGTATTTTCCCTGTTACTCAAGAGCAATGTCTTCGTAGTGTCTGGCAAAACGGACAGCATCCGCCTGTTACGAGCTGGCAATAGTCCGTCTTCTACTTTCATGACTGTATTGTCTACTCTATTGCATTGTGCGATTCTCTGCCACTGGGGACAAAGCATGTGGCCGTCCCTTCTACTGACAAACAATATGAGCCATTTTCCTCCAGTAACATCAGAAACATTTATTCTTAGATTTTCTTTAATGGACAAAGGATACATTCTGTGCCTAACTGATGGCAGAGAATTGCAGTGCGTTTGGGTCTTTTGGGTGAACTGAAATAGTAGCTCGACTTCTGTTTTCATGATTTTATCTTTCAAGGTGTTCGCAGTTCTAGTGTAGGTTTTATGTCAGTTTGAGAAGTATTATTTCATATAGTGTTAAAATCGTTCAAAGCCTTTTCTCGTGTCAAGCAGTCTGCTCATGACTATGTTCATCTCCCTTCCCAGAATGCCTGAGATTGCCCTCAGCAAAACATGGAGTCCTAGGAAGAAGACCTAGTAAATAGCAAATTGGCACTATGATATAAGTCATTTATAACGCGCCTGTACACAAGTGTTTCTAGGCGCGACAAGACAAGGGAGTGAAGACAGAGGGAGGACGAAACAAACGATCTTACTAGGCCTTGTGTCATTCAGATCGTGCAAGTGTGATACACAAAAGTGCAGGGGGAGGAGAGTAGAGGGGAAATGCCCCGGGGAGCGGAGGGCGAAAGTGCACTCAGGGCAGTAATTCTCTGAGTAAGTGCAGCCAGGGCTGCGCAGCTCTTGATAAGTGCAAGACGGCAGGGGCTGTAGAGGTTCCAGATAAAGCCCCTAAGCGCGAGGTCAGCCTGGAGGCAGTTCAGGGGCTCCTGGTCATGGGGAGCTTGGTACCGGTGAGACCCAGAGGGTAGCCAGGCAATCAGTCAGCGCAGCAGGCAGAACGGTGTGCTAATTGATGATACTAACATGACATGTGCTTCACCCAATTTACCTTGAACAAACTATCTGCTTTTCTTTGCGGTCATGTTCGACCCCATGTTAATTGCATGAAGAGTACTGCTCTAGGTGCACTTTTGTACAAAAGGCCCCCTCCATGAAATGTATCGCAAACCCGCCTTTACTCTTCCCTTTTCCACCACATTAGTGGAAAGGTGTGAGTGCTGCCTGCAATGTATGTTTTGCTGGCAGCATTTACAATTGATTCCTATGAAATCCACCTGCTTTTTCCAGGATGTAATTTCAGGCGACTTGCATAGGATTCCATTCCATTCACGCCAGCATGTAGATCTATGCTGGCGTTAATCGACCCACATTTGTATGGCAGAGTGGGAAATGGAGACAGACATGTTATGTCTGCATCGCTCCCCAACTCCGCCATACAAATTGAGCAAAATGAGGTGGATCGGGGAAAATGGAGGTGAAAACATTTACTGCAAATTTTTCTGATCTACTTCACCTGGTCCATAAGCACCCCTGTCTTTCAGGATATCAGTTTAAATGGAGGGAACGTTTCTAGTGATCAGAATATTTACTCTAACTTTCTTAGTTGCAAAGGGGAGCTCATGTCTTTGAATGTCCGTGGAAAAATAAAAAATAAAAATTCAAAGTAGAAAATGCGGAGTTTTTTTTCCAAACATTTCTTTTAGCTTTTTGCACTTAAAAAAATTGCAGGGGGAGACCCCCGGACTCCCCCCTCCAACACCCTCTACCCTGAGTTAAAGATTTGGCCAAAAAAACTCGGTCATTTCTACCTCGAAATGTTCTTATTCGTTTTTTCTTTCACTGTGCTTAGTTCTTCTAACCCCATGTATCCGAAGGGAAGAAAAATCAGGCCCATCCTTGAAACGACGTTCTATGGAATTCTTTCTCTCGTATGGCAAGTTCCACATTTTGCACCTTTGATGATCTTACCTTGACCAGGGCATTCTGATAAAAGAGTAGAGCTGTTTATGTTGCCAATGTAATGGAAAGCAGCGTGCGCAGCTGTGAATGTCTCAAGTAATTGCGTCCCTCTGCAGGGGAAGCTCATAGAGTAGAGTTGGCTGAGCCCTCCTCTCTGTTTTTCTGCTACACTCTATGTGAGCCTTCTTCGGATCTAGACACGTTTACCAAATGCCACAGGGCCTTAAACACTGCATGACGCATATAAAGTAGTAAGGGGACCTCCTGCCAATACAGCAGCAGTACTTCTGTGGCTCGAGCGGCTGATGGGAAGTGGGTGGAGCGTTATCTGCAGAGTTTCGGTGTTCGCCTTTTTAAGGCTGAGGTGGAAGACGATGGCTATCGTTATTTATTACTGTCATCACCCGCAGCCAATACGTGACTGGTGGGTCTCATTGCCATCAGTAGCAGAGGCAGCTTTTGTTGCGGGGGGCGGATTATAGGCCGCCAGCAGAAGGCTGGGGCAGAGGCGGATTTAACGCTCGCCAGACAGACAAATGGCAAGCGGGCCCCTGTGCCAGACCCCGCCCCTTCCACACAGCACTGGGCCCTTTCTGCTGTGACGTCACTCCAGTCCAGCTCCCTGGACGTGTTCCTCTGATCAAACTTCTGTTTAGAAATACTTAAAGGGCTGTGATTCGCTGCTGCTTCGGTGCTTCCTTTTATAGAGGAATGTGTATTGTTTTAGTTGCAGCGCGCCATTATGCCTGACTGTCAGCAGGGTCCTGTTTCTCCTGAGACACTATTATAAGTGCAGAGGACAGCAGTGTGGCAATCTGTTAGCGGGCTGATTTGCCCAACGTGTGTGTGTGTGGAAAACGTGAAAGCCCTTTTGAGGCGCTTGGGTCGGCCGCTAAGCGCTCTTCTGGTCAAAGCCCTTGCCTTAGGGGCAGCTTGGTCTATCCTGTATAATTCCCATTTTTTGGCTGCGGTCCTACTCTAATGGGAACAGATTGAGCTCAGATTGCCCAAGAGCACCCCCTCGCTAAAAGACCGGGGGCCTTTAATGCATGCCCTCGACAAGTGTATTATTTATAAACCCACAACTGGGCACCAGGAGGGAGCAGGGTGTGCCCCTCCTGCACCGGGCTCGGCAAGTGCAGAGCGTCCACATTATGCAAAGGCTAGAATACCCGTGTATAAGAAGTCTCATTGAACGTGTGTTTTTTCCAGACTCTAACTAAATATACTACATCTAGCGAGTGGAACTATTTCAGCTAATGGGCCCGGGTTGCTAGTATCATCCATTCACTGGTGTATACAGATGTGTATTGAAATGAATTTCCAATGCCACCACCCGTAGTTTCAGGTTTTAAGTAATGAATATTTTAACCCGTAAAATCGGCTTTCTTCCACTGGTCATTTATTAAATATCTAAAAACAGCGAAAATATCTGCGAGCAGGTCATCGGAGAATGTCGGCGACCACCAATATGTAGTACAGTTAGTTTGACGCTGGTCGCTTACTCGGGATATGGGCAACGCCGCAGGCACCAGGCGAGGCCGGGTAACCCGTGCCCCATGGCAGTCAGGCAGGGGAGAGGGAAGAGCAACAGCCCAACAAGGGGGGACAGTTCTCCTCCCTCTCCCCCAGTACAACTACAAGGCGACACGCAGTCACCGCCAGCCCGGGAATAGAACAAGGAAGGTCGAGATGTTAAACAACACCTTGCCTTTCTTCCCCAAGGTGTGCTAAAGCACCAGTGGGTCAGGAAGGGTCAGGAAGCAGATAGGAACACCAGTGTTAGGCACCACATGGTGAAATTGCCGTCGGCGTCAGCTGGCCGGGGGGGCTGGCAACCAGCCCCCCAAACAGGCACAATAAAGACCCTGGGGCAGCCCTGGGTCCAATATAAGGAGCTGCTTTTTGCAGCAGAAAACCAGAATCAGTTTGTGGTCCCTGCATGGGGACCCAAGCCATCCAGTTTGGGTCCCTGCTCGGGGACCCAAACAAAAGAGTACTTTACGTACGCAGAGTCTCTTCTTTTTCTTTGGAACATTGCTTTGTTCCAGCTGCATGAGCCCTCGGATTGGAGTTTTGACTTACTTCTTCCGAGGATCATGTTTTGCTCACATCAAAGATCTGAGTGAAGGCCGAGCATCGCCATCCAGAAACCCGGTCGCTGTGGTGAACTACCCCCAACACGGGCACGAAGGCTCCGGTGAGAGGTTCCAACGGAGCGAAGGAAATCCACACCAACCTTTGAGTCGGCTGCAGGAAGAGCCACAGCGTTGGAGGAACCGTTGCCAGCGGAGGAGCAGGAGACCCCTCATCACCGCACGACCAGCGCTCTGGCAAGCCGAACAGCAACATGAAGGTAAGCGAGCCGGCGAGGATCTTGCAAAGGAGGGAAGTCGGAGCTCTACTTCTAGCGCACTGTGCAGTGTACAGACAACCCGGCCAGGGTTACCACGCAACGAGCATTCGAAAATGATAAGCACGTTTGGAAGCAAGACGACACAAAGGGGCCGATTCATGGAACAAACGTGCGCCGAAAATCTTCGCGCAAGCAGGCGCAAGCAGGCGCAAGCGGAAAAAAACAGGCGCACGTGCACGCGTGCGATTCATGAAAGTCCCTGCGCGTGTTCACCTCGGGATGTGTGCCAAACCCGTGCATGGCGCACAAGTCACTGCAACATCCCGAAAGGCGTGCGCGACGTGCACAGTGAAAGCGCACAACCTCGGCGCATACACCAGAAAGTGGGCGGGACACGGGGCGTAACGCGCGGAATGGGGAACAACGCGCAAAAATAAGGGCGTAACTGGGGATGTACTGCAGGGAAGCAGACGGAAGGCCCACACGCACTCGAACCACACATATTCATGGAATCGAATAGGGCAAATCCACGCACAGCCAAAGACACGCACAAGCCAAAACACGTCCGGCACACGAAGGCAGGCGGTAGCGTCCCTGCACATTACAAAAGTGGCAACATACAGCAATTGGGCCTGTGCGAGCGGGCTACGTGTATTTCAGGGGTTCGCGTGAAGTTTTTCACGCGATCGGGCCTGGGGGAGCAGGCTACGTGTATTTCAGGGGTTCGCGTGAAGTTTTTCACGCGATTGGGCCTGGGGGAGCGGGCTACGTGTATTTCAGGGGTTCGCGTGAAGTTTTTCAAGCGATCGGGCCTGGGGGAGCGGGGTACCACTCACAGTCTGCCTTGCGTGTAGAAGAACGCGTAGCCAACACCCGCTGTGAAGTAATAGCGTGTGAACCCCAACGGATGGAAAACACACGCACCGCACGAAAAGCACGTACAGAACAGTGTAAAGGCACGTGGGATCTCCAAGCCCTGCCAGGGCAACGCCCGTGCGCAAAACGTCACAGACGCGCTTACGCTGTAAGGGCCTTTGGTCCAATGAAATCGCGTACGCGTGCTGACGCGCTTACGCGCTAAGGGCCTTTCCTCGATTTTCACGCTGACGTGCAGGATTTTCACGTGCCAAATCACTCCGTATCAAGCTGGCCACGCGAAAACACACGGAAGACCACGCTCCTGCCCAGAAGGCCGAATTACTGCCCCCCAGTGCCCCGAGCAGACTCCCACGTGCCATCTGCTGCTGCCTGCCTGCCTGCCTGCTGCCACCGTGCCCTGCCATTTGGTGCCTGCACATCAGCCATCTGCAGGGGTCCAGTTGCTGTGTCCACCCCTGCTGGAACAGAAGACTCCCGACTCGGATAACATCGCTCCACAGCCCAACCCCAGGATCCAGTTGCCCACCCACTCCTGCCCCTGGGGTTGCCATGTCGGGCACATCCACATCTGGCACCAGTGGCAACCCCCGGCCAGAGGGGCAGAGGGGCACCAGCTTCACTGCCACTGAAGTTGGTGTCCTGGTGGAGCAAGTCTTGGGGCAGTATGATGCCCTCTTCGGATCGTCCCGCGCCAACAAGGAAGGACGGGAGAGGATCTGGGCCGACTGTGTGGTTGCCATCAACGCGGAGGGGGTGGCAACCCGCACCATCCAGAAGGTCAAGAAGCGCTGGGAGGACTTGAGGTCCAGGACCCTCATAAAGGCCCGGCGCCTCGTGGAGGGGGGCCGGGGCCGCATGAGTTCCATCCAGATGAGGGTCCTGGAACGCGTACACCCAGCGCTCCATGCCCAGGTCCTTGAGAGGGAGACCCGTCTGGAGTTGAGCGGTAAGTGGCCAAGCATTGCTGTGTGAGACAGGGCATGTTGCAGTGTGCTGGTTGTCTGATACTTGCCTGTATGTGTGACATAGGCCATGTACGCATGTATGTGTGCAGGGACATCATGGTAGTGCATGTGCGACCAGTAATGTGTGAACCGCACGGTTGTTGCATGTGTTTAAATGCGACATGGGGACCCTATGCAGATTGTACACATGAGAGCATGGCAGTCTCTGTTCCTGGACATGGGTGGGGGTGAGGGATGGGTGCTGATGCCAGGTACATATATGGTATGCATGTCTGTGTGCCTGACCTGCGTGTCTGTGACTTGTGAATGCCATGGATGCATGACACATGTCTGTGACAATGTACAGATTCACTGATGCAGCCTAGTCATCCTTGTATCCACTGTGATTGGGGTGTACGGGGCCAGATGGATGTGACTGAGGTGAAGTGTGTGCATGTGATAGGCATGACCCATGATGCATGTGAGTTCCATTACATTGTATGTTTCGAGAGTCCATTGGACATGTATGGAAATGTCCATGGCATGCACCATGACTGTCACTGTGTGTGTTTTGCCTGGACTGACACATGTGTTGTGGAGGGACATGATGGAAGTGTACTTTGACAGTGGCACTCATCTGCTATTGCTTCCTGTCTAGGGGACCATTGTACAGTACCCTGATGCTTGTGTTCTATGTCTCCCTCTACGCAGCGGCTAGTGAAGAAGAGGGCGGAGACGGCGCTGTGGAGCAAGGCGGCGGGGATGCCCCCACGGCTGCAGCGGAAGGGGTGGGTGAGCCCCCACAGGGGCCTGCTACGGCGGAAGACGGTGAGGAGCCATCCAGGTTGGTGGTTTCCACAGAGGAGGAGGAGGCCGCCACTGAGGCGCACATGGGGCCTGGTGGGGGCATCCCTGCTGGTGCAAGTGGTGCAGTCCAGGGGCAGGGGCAGGAGGCAGCACAGGTCACCGTGGAGGGGCCTGTGCATGTCGCTGTCCCTGACCCTGTGGGTGCACCGCCATGCACCAACAGGGATGCCCCGTCCCAGGCCCGTCCGCAGGTAGAGGGGATGTCCATGTCATCTGACTCCCCTCCACCTGCGGACGAGGGGACCCCTGGCCGTATGGAGAAGGTCCTGATTGGGGTCGCGATGCGCACGGCTGTGATTCGTGATGCCGTGCGTGCTTCCCAGGAGGAGCACGCACGTCATCACGAAGAGCACCGTGCCGACGTGGCCCAATTGGGATCGTCCATGTTCGGGGGTTTCCTGCATGTGTCGGCCAATCTGGCGGCCCTCTCCTCCTCTGTGGAGACTATACGCCAGTCGTTCTCCTTGCCGTCTTCCGGCCCAGATGCCACCAGGGCCCCCTGTGGACCTGCCCTGACCAATGCAGCCAGCTCGGTGGGGATCCCATCCCTGCCACAGTCGGGAGTCAGAGGTCCAGCAGGGGTGGACACCACAGCAACTGTACCCCGCAGATGGAGGATGTGCCGGCAACATCAGGCAGGGCACGTGCACGACGGCGTCGGTGGATTCCATCAGCCTGGATTCCGTCGTGCTGGCAGAGGCAGTGGCGTTGGAGGCAGCAGCGGAGTCAACGTGGGAGGCATCATGGCTCGGGGCCATCAACATCGGAGGGGCAGGCATCGGCCGGAGGGCAGGAGGACCCAGGACGGGAAGTGTCTTCCGTGTGGCAGCGGTTGGGCCAGCAGATAGGTGCGGAGCGGCGGCGGGCGGAAGAGGCGCGGCTCACAATGGTCAGGGCGGAGAACTCCATGCGGAGGGCCCTGAGGCGGGCCGAGTGCCTCGAGGAAATCCACAGGGGGTTGGAGGAGGAGAGAGCGTCATCCCTGCGGACCCTCGGGGCCATGGAACAGGACCGCCTCCGGGACATCGAACAGGAGTTCGATGATGCCCTGGCCCGGAACACCACGGAGTGAGCCGCTGGACTTGCCCGCCGCCTTTGTATATAGTTATATAGTTAGTGTTAGGTTTCCTTTATTTATTTTTTTTATTTGGTTGCGATTGGACAATGCGCCACATTTTTGTATGTAGTTCAGTTTTTAGTTAGTTGTCATAGTTAGGTTTCATTTGGTTGGGCTCATGGACCCGGGATTATCTTGTAAATAGTTCTTCAATGGATTTGTCTATTTTTTGGATTTTTTTTATCGCCATGGAGCAATGGTTTTTGTTTATCATTTACACTTGGATTACTTTTCTGACTGTGACTTTGGATACCATTTTTTTGGATTGTGCTGTGTGTTTTTGATTTTTTTCATGGACATTCTTCTTCTTTTGGTTGTTTTGCTTTGTGGTTTTTCTCATTTCATTTCCATTCAAGTTGATTTGAAATACATTTTTATTTTCATCCTTCAATGTGTCGTATCATCTCATTGCTTTCATGCATGTCATGTTGGGTGTCTTAACATTCACTTGCAGCCATTGTGTGTGACAGACATGTGTTCATTTGCATTATTTACATTGGGTGTGTAACATGTCATTGCCTTTGATATGTGGGTGGATGTGATAGTTGGTTGGGCCTTTTGGCAGGGGAGGATGGCCATTACGGACATGATTGGGGATTGGTGGGACCCAGGTGCAGGGGGGCATGGATGGGACATGGGTGGGGGCCTGCTGGCAGGTGCCCTACAGTGCTGGGGGGTGGGGGGGGGTGGGGAACATGAGTTGGACATGGGTGGGGGCCTGCTGGCAGGTGCCCCACAGTGCTGGGGGGTGGGGGGGTGGGGCACATGAGTTGGACATGGGTGGGGGCCTGCTGGCAGGTGCCCCACAGTGCTGGGGGGTGGGGGGGTGGGGAACATGAGTTGGACATGGGTGGGGGCCTGCTGGCAGGTGCCCCACAGTGCTGGGGGGTGGGGGGTGGGGAACATGAGTTGGACATGGGTGGGGGCCTGCTGGCAGGTGCCCCACAGTGCTGGGGGGTGGGGGGGTTGGGAACATGAGTTGGACATGGGTGGGGGCCTGCTGGCAGCTGCCCCACAGTGCTGGGGGGTTGGGGGGTGGGTCACATGAGATGGACATGGGTGGGGGCCTGCTGGCAGGTGCCCCACAGTGCTGGGGGGTGGGGGGGTGGGGAACATGAGTTGGACATGGGTGGGGGCCTGGTGGAGGCTGCCCCTGGTGGCTGGGGGGTGGGGGTGGTGGGAGACATGGGTGGGGGCCTGGTGGTGGGTGCCCCTGCACTGCTGGGGGGTGGGGGTGCTGGGAGACATGGGTGGGGGCCTGGTGGAGGCTGCCCCTGGTGGCTGGGGGCTGGGGGTGTTGGGAGACATGGGTGGGGGCCTGGTGGTGGGTGCCCCTGCACTGCTGGGGGGTGGGGGTGCTGGGAGACATGGGTGGGGGCCTGGTGGTGGGTGCCCCTGCACTGCTGTGGGGTGGGGGTGCTGGGAGACATGGGTGGGGGCCTGGTGGAGGCTGCCCCTGGTGGCTGGGGGTGCAGGGGGACATGCGTTGGTGGGCAGTAGTGCAAGTTGACATGTGGGTTGGCTGGGGGGCATGGCCATGGTGGATGGGGTGCCTGCAGGACATGTGCAGGGTAGGCCCCTGTGGTGTGAGCCACCTGCAGGGGCCGTGGAGGGTGTAGAGGGAACACCTGGGAGGACCCACACGTGCAATTCACGTGTGGTGCTCCCCGCGCACCCCTGAAAAACACGTACCATGATGAAATCGCGTGTGGAAATTCCCGCGCACCCCTGAAATACGCGTACCCTGCTCGCAAGGGCCCAATCGCGTGTGGAAATTCCCGCGCACCCCTGAAATACATGTACCATGATGAAATCGCGTGTGGAACTTCCCGCGCACCCCTGAAATACGCGTACCCTGCTCGCAAGGGCCCAATCGCGTGTGGAAATTCCCGCGCACCCCTGAAATACACGTACCATGATGAAATCGCGTGTGGAACATCCCGCGCACCCCTGTAATACACGTACCCTGATGGAATCGCGTGTGGAACTTCCAGCGCACACCTGAAATACGCGTACCCTGCTCTCAAGGGCCCAATCGCGTGTGGAACTTCCCGCGCACCCCTGAAATACACGTACCATGATGAAATCGCGTGTGGAACTTCCCGCGCACCCCTGTAATACAGGTACCCTGATGGAATCGCGTGTGGAACTTCCCGCGCACACCTGAAATACACGTACCATGATGAAATCGCGTATGGAACTTCCCGCGCACCCCTGAAATACGCGTACCCTGCTCGCAAGGGCCCAATCGCGTGTGGAAATTCCCGCGCACCCCTGAAATACACGTACCATGATGAAATCGCGTGTGGAACTTCCCGCGCACCCCTGTAATACACGTACCCTGATGGAATCGCGTGTGGAACTTCCCGCGCACCCCTGAAATACACGTACCATGATGAAATCGCGTGTGGAACTTCCCGCGCACCCCTGAAATACGCGTACCCTGCTCGCAAGGGCCCAATCTCGTGTGGAAATTCCCGCGCACCCCTGAAATACACGTACCATGATGAAATCGCGTGTGGAACTTCCCGCGCACCCCTGTAATACACGTACCCTGATGGAATCGCGTGTGGAACTTCCCGCGCACCCCTGAAATACACGTACCATGATGAAATCGCGTGTGGAACTTCCCGCGCACCCCTGAAATACGCGTACCCTGCTCGCAAGGGCCCAATCGCGTGTGGAAATTCCCGCGCACCCCTGAAATACACGTACCATGATGAAATCGCGTGTGGAACTTCCCGCGCACCCCTGTAATACACGTACCCTGATGGAATCGCGTGTGGAACTTCCCGCGCACCCCTGAAATACACGTACCATGATGAAATCGCGTGTGGAACTTCCCGCGCACTCCTGAAATACGCGTACCCTGCTCGCACGGGTCCAATCGCGTGTGGAAATTCCCGCGCACCCCTGAAATACACGTACCATGATGAAATCGCGTGTGGAACTTCCCGCGCACCCCTGAAATACGCATACCCTGCTCGCAAGGGCCCAATCGCGTGTGGAAATTCCCGTGCACCCCTGTAATACACGTACCCTGATGGAATCGCGTGTGGAACTTCCCGCGCACCCCTGGAATACACGTACCCTGCTGATTTTGCGTGTGATACTTCCCCCGCACCCCGAAATACACGTACCCTGATGGAATCGCGTGTGGAACTTCCCGCGCACCCCTGAGATACGTGTACCCTGCTCACACGGGCCCAATCGCGTGTGGAAATTCCCGCGCACCCCTGAAATACACGTACCCTGCTGAAATTGCGTGTGTAACTTCCCCTGCACCCTGAAATACACGTACCCTGCTGATATCGCGTGTGGAACTTCACGCGCACCCCGAAATACACGTACCCTGATGGAATCGTATGTGGAACTTCCCGCGCACCCCTGAGATACGCGTACCCTGCTCGCACGGGCCCAATCGCGTGTGGGAATTCCCGCGCACCCCTGAAATACACGTACCATGATGTAATCGCGTGTGGAACTTCCCGCGCACCCCTGAAATATGCGTACCCTGCTCGCACGGGGCCAATCGCGTGAGGTACTTCCTGCGCACCCCAGTGATACACGTAGCCCGCTTGCTGTGCTGGTACAGGGTTAGCGCAGCCCTTTGCGCTGGATTGGGTATATTGATGGCTTTTCCCTGCGCGAGAGGCGTTCTTGGGGGCGTAACTGGCGCTGCTGCAGGGTCGCTGCGCCACTGTGCGCCACGGCTGGTTTTGGTGGCTTGAATCCATGAATACGCTGTGCACGGAAATGGATTTTAGCGCACGCGGCTGGCGCAGGGATTCGCACGCGCACACTGTGCGCCAGCCGCGTGCGCCACTTGTGCGCTGAATTCTATGAATTACCCCCAAAGTGTTTTCTGGGGAAAACTTTGCAGTACAATGTTGCAATGATATTCACATGCAATGAAACAGGGCACAGTTGTTTGTTGATTATGGAGAGCCGGGGAAAGGGGGAGAGCGCAGGTACATTTCTCGAAAACCAAGCCCATGCAAACCGTTCTAATTTCGATAATTGAATTAAGACAAACACGGGAAGCCTCTCTCACCCTACACATTTCGTGCACTTAAAACGAAAAATAACAAGGGGCAAAATATCAATATTTTTCTGCATTTGTAATTCATTAAGAATAACAAGAAAAATCACAGCTACAAAATTGGGGACAGCATGAAGAGAATCGAGCAGCACACGACTGAACAAATTGGCCAGGCGTATCCAGCGACCGTAATGCAGGCGTAAAGCAGCATTCAAGCCGTCAAAATTTAGACATAAAGCAATATGAAAACATGTACAAACTTTTGGTAGCACGACAACACAGAGGGGGTAATTCATAGAATTCAGCGCACAAGTGGCGCACGCGGCTGGCGCACAGTGTGCGCGTGCGAATCCCTGCGCCAGCCGCGTGCGCTAAAATCCATTTCCGCGCACAGCGTATTCATGGATTCCAGCCACCAAAACCAGCCGTGGTGCACAGTGGCGCAGCGACCCTGCAGCAGCGCCAGTTACGCCCCCAAGAACGCCTCTCGCGCAGTGAAAAGCCATCAATATACCCAATCCAGCGCAAAGGGCTGCGCTAACCCTGTACCAGCACAGCAAGCGGGCTACGTGTATCACTGGGGTGCGCGGGAAGTACCTCACGCGATTGGCCCCGTGCGAGCAGGGTACGCATATTTCAGGGGTGCGCGGGAAGTTCCACACGCGATTACATCATGGTACGTGTATTTCAGGGGTGCGCGGGAATTCCCACACGCGATTGGGCCCGTGCGAGCAGGGTACGCGTATCTCAGGGGTGCGCGGGAAGTTCCACACACGATTCCATCAGGGTACGTGTATTTTGGGGTGCGCGTGAAGTTCCACACGCGATATCAGCAGGGTACGTGTATTTCAGGGTGCAGGGGAAGTTACACACGCGATTTCAGCAGGGTACGTGTATTTCAGGGGTGCGTGGGAATTTCCACACGTGATTGGGCCCGTGTGAGCAGGGTACACGTATCTCAGGGGTGCGTGGGAAGTTCCACACGCGATTCCATCAGGGTACGGGTATTTCGGGGCACGGGGAAGTATCACACGCGAAATCAGCAGGGTACGTGTATTACAGGGGTGCGCGGGAAGTTCCACACGCGATTTCATCATGGTACGTGTATTTCAGGGGTGCGCGGGAAGTTCCACACGCGATTGGGCCTATGCGAGCAGGGTACGCGTATTTCAGGGGTGCGCGGGAAGTTCCACACGCGATTCCATCAGGGTACGTGTATTACAGGGGTGCGCGGGAAGTTCCACACGCGATTTCATCATGGTACGTGTATTTCAGGGGTGCGTGGGAATTTCCACACGCGATTGGGCCCTTGCGAGCAGGGTACGCGTATTTCAGGGGTGCGCAGGAAGTTCCACACGCGATTTCATCATGGTACGTGTATTTCAGGGGTGCACGGGAATTTCCACACGCGATTGGGCCCTTGCGAGCAGGGTACGCGTATTTCAGGGGTGCGCGGGAAGTTCCACACGCGATTTCATCATGGTACGTGTTTTTCAGGGGCGCGCGGGGAGCACCACACGTGAATTGCACGTGTGGGTCCTCCCAGGTGTTCCCTCTACACCCTCCATGGCCCCTGCAGGTGGCTCAGACCACAGGGGCCTACCCTGCACATGTCCTGCAGGCAACCCATCCACCTTGGCCATGCCCCCCAGCCAACCAACATTTCAACTTGCACTACTGCCCACCAACGCATGTCCCCCTGCACCCCCAGCCACCAGGGGCAGCCTCCACCAGGCCCCCACCCATGTCTCCCAGCACCCCCACCCCCCAGCAGTGCAGGGGCACCCACCACCAGGCCCCCACCCATGTCTCCCAGCACCCCCACCCCCCAGCAGTGCAGGGGCACCCACCACCAGGCCCCCACCCATGTCTCCCACCACCCCCACCCCCCAGCGGTGCGGGGGCACCCACCACCAGGCCCCCACCCATGTCTCCCACCACCCCCACCCCCCAGCCACCAGGGGCAGCCTCCACCAGGCCCCCACCCATGTCTCCCAGCACCCCCACCCCCAGCAGTGCAGGGGCACCCACCACCAGGCCCCCACCCATGTCTCCCACCACCCCCACCCCCCAGCCACCAGGGGCAGCCTCCACCAGGCCCCCACCCATGTCCAACTCATGTTCCTCACCCCCCACCCCCCAGCACTGTGGGGCACCTGCCAGCAGGCCCCCACCCATGTCCAAACCATGTGCACCACCCCCCCACCCCCCAGCACTGTGGGGCACCTGCCAGCAGGCCCCCACCCATGTCCAACTCATGTTCCCCACCCCCACACCCCCCAGCACTGTGGGGCACCTGCCAGCAGGCCCTCACCCATATCCAACTCATGTGCCCCACCCCCCCACCCCCCAGCACTGTGGGGCACCTGCCAGCAGGCCCCCACCCATGTCCAACTCATGTGCCCCACCCCCCCACCCCCCAGCACTGTGGGGCACCTGCCAGCAGGCCCTCACCCATGTCCAACTCATGTTCCCCACCCCCCCCACCCCCCAGCACTGTGGGGCACCTGCCAGCAGGCCCCCACCCATGTCCCATCCATGCCCCCCTGCACCTGGGTCCCACCAATCCCCAATCATGTCCGTAATGGCCATCCTCCCCTGCCAAAAGGCCCAACCAACTATCACATCCACCCACATATCAAAGGCAATGACATGTTACACACCCAATGTAAATAATGCAAATGAACACATGTCTGTCACACACAATGGCTGCAAGTGAATGTTAAGACACCCAACATGACATGCATGAAAGCAATGAGATGATACGACACATTGAAGGATGAAAATAAAAATGTATTTCAAATCAACTTGAATGGAAATGAAATGAGAAAAACCACAAAGCAAAACAACCAAAAGAAGAAGAATGTCCATGAAAAAAATCAAAAACACACAGCACAATCCAAAAAAATGGTGTCCAAAGTCACAGTCAGAAAAGTAATCCAAGTGTAAATGATAAACAAAAACCATTGCTCCATGGCGATGAAAAAAATCCAAAAAATAGACAAATCCATTGAAGAACTATTTACAAGATAATCCCGGGTCCATGAGCCCAACCAAATGAAACCTAACTATGACAACTAACTAAAAACTGAAC
This sequence comes from Ambystoma mexicanum, assembly GCF_040938575.1. NCBI lineage: Eukaryota > Metazoa > Chordata > Amphibia > Caudata > Ambystomatidae > Ambystoma > Ambystoma mexicanum. Next base: position 1,141,904,253 of record NC_090935.1, on the reverse strand, counting down.
TACATACAAAAATGTGGCGCATTGTCCAATCGCAACCAAATAAAAAAAATAAATAAAGGAAACCTAACACTAACTATATAACTATATACAAAGGCGGCGGGCAAGTCCAGCGGCTCACTCCGTGGTGTTCCGGGCCAGGGCATCATCGAACTCCTGTTCGATGTCCCGGAGGCGGTCCTGTTCCATGGCCCCGAGGGTCCGCAGGGACGACGCTGTCTCCTCCTCCAACCCCCTGCGGATTGCCTCGAGGCACTCGGCCCGCCTCAGGGCCCTCCGCATGGAGTTCTCCGCCCTGACGATTGTGAGCCGCGCCTCTTCCGCCCGCCGCCGCTCCGCACCTATCTGCTGGCCCAACCGCTGCCACACGGAAGACACTTCCCGTCCTGGGTCCTCCTGCCCTCCGGCCGATGCCTGCCCCTCCGATGTTGATGGCCCCGAGCCATGATGCCTCCCACGTTGACTCCGCTGCTGCCTCCGACGCCACTGCCTCTGCCAGCACGACGGCATCCAGGCTGATGGAATCCACCGACGCCGTCGTGCACGTGCCCTGCCTGATGTTGCCGGCACATCCTCCATCTGCTGGGGTACAGTTGCTGTGGTGTCCACCCCTGCTGGACCTCTGACTCCCGACTGTGGCAGGGATGGGATCCCCACCGAGCTGGCTGCATTGGTCAGGGCAGGTCCACAGGGGTCCCTGGTGGCATCTGGGCCGGAAGACGGCAAGGAGAACGACTGGCGTATAGTCTCCACAGAGGAGGAGAGGGCCGCCAGATTGGCCGACACATGCAGGAAACCCCCGAACATGGACGATCCCAATTGGGCCACGTCGGCACGGTGCTCTTCGTGATGACGTGCGTGCTCCTCCTGGGAAGCACGCACGGCATCACGAATCACAGCCGTGCGCATCGCGACCCCAATCAGGACCTTCTCCATACGGCCAGGGGTCCCCTCGTCCGCAGGTGGAGGGGAGTCAGATGACATGGACATCCCCTCTACCTGCGGACGGGCCTGGGACTGGGCATCCCGTGACATGCACAGGCCCCTCCACGGTGACCTGTGCTGCCTCCTGCCCCTGCCCCTGGACTGCACCACTTGCACCAGCAGGGATGCCCCCACCAGGCCCCATGTGCGCCTCAGTGGCGGCCTCCTCCTCCTCTGTGGAAACCACCAACCTGGATGGCTCCTCACTGTCTTCCGCCGTAGCAGGCCCCTCTGGGGGCTCACCCACCCCTTCCGCTGCAGCCGTGGGGGCAACCCCGCCGCCTTGCTCCACAGCACCGTCTCCGCCCTCTTCTTCACTAGCCACTGCGTAGAGGGAGACATAGAACACAAGCATCAGGGTACTGTACAATGGTCCCCTAGACAGGAAGCAATAGCAGATGAGTGCCACTGTCAAAGTACACTTCCATCATGTCCCTCCACAACACATGTGTCAGTCCAGGCAAAACACACACAGTGACAGTCATGGTGCATGCCATGGACATTTCCATACATGTCCAATGGACTCTCGAAACATACAATGTAATGGAACTCACATGCATCATGGGTCATGCCTATCACATGCACACACTTCACCTCAGTCACATCCATCTGGCCCCGTACACCCCAATCACAGTGGATACAAGGATGACTAGGCTGCATCAGTGAATCTGTACATTGTCACAGACATGTGTCGCATCCATGGCATTCACAAGTCACAGATACGCAGGTCAGGCACACAGACATGCATACCATATATGTACCTGGCATCAGCACCCATCCCTCACCCCCACCCATGTCCAGGAACAGAGACTGCCATGCTCTCATGTGTACAATCTGCATAGGGCTCCCCATGTCGCATTTAAACACATGCAACAACCGTGCGGTTCACACATTACTGGTCGCACATGCATTACCATGATGTCCCTGCACACATACATGCGTACATGGCCTATGTCACACATACAGGCAAGTATCAGACAACCAGCACACTGCAACATGCCCTGTCTCACACAGCAATGCTTGGCCACTTACCGCTCAACTCCAGACGGGTCTCCCTCTCAAGGACCTGGGCGTGGAGCGCTGGGTGTACGCGTTCCAGGACCCTAATCTGGATGGAACTCATGCAGCCCCGGCCCCCCTCCACGAGGCGCCGGGCCTTTATGAGGGTCCTGGACCTCAAGTCCTCCCAGCGCTTCTTGACCTTCTGGATGGTGCGGGTTGCCATCCCCTCCGCGTTGATGGCAACCACACAGTCGGCCCAGATCCTCTCCCATCTTTCCTTGTTGGCGCGGGACGATCCGAAGAGGGCATCATACTGCCTCAGGACTTGCTCCACCAGGACACCAACTTCGGTGGCAGTGAAGCTGGTGCCCCTCTGCCCCTCTGGCCGGGGGCTGCCACTGGTGCCAGATGTGGATGTGCCCGACATGGCAACCCCAGGGGCAGGAGTGGGTGGGCAACTGGGTCCTGGGGATGGGCTGTGGAGCGATGTTATCCGAGTCGGGAGTCTTCTGTTCCAGCAGGGGTGGACACAACAACTGGACCCCTGCAGATGGCTGATGTGCAGGCACCAAATGGCAGGGCACGGTGGCAGCAGGCAGGCAGGCAGGCAGGCAGCAGCAGATGGCACGTGGGAGGCTGCTCGGGGCACTGGGGGTCAGTAATTCGGCCTTCTGGGCAGGAGCGTGGTCTTCCGTGTGTTTTCGCGTGGCCAGCTTGATACGGAGTGATTTGGCACGTGAAAATCCTGCACGTCAGCGTGAAAATCGAGGAAAGGGCCTTAGCGCGTAAGCGCGTCAGCACGCGTACGCGATTTCATTGGACCAAAGGCACTTACAGCATAAGCGCGTCTGTGACGTTTTGCGCACGGGCGTTGCCCTGGCAGGGCTTGGAGATCCCGCGTGCCTTTACACTGTTCTGTACGTGCTTTTCGTGCGGTGCGTGTGTTTTCCATCCGTTGGGGTTCACACGCTATTACTTCACAGCGGGTGTTGGCTACGCGTTCTTCTACACGCAAGGCAGACGGTGAGTGGTACCCCGCTCCCCCAGGCCAGATCGCGAGAAAAAGTTCACGCGAACCCCTGAAATACACGTAGCCCGCTCCCCCAGGCCCGATCGCGTGAAAAAGTTCACGCGAACCCCTGAAATACACGTAGCCCGCTCCCCCAGGCCCGATCGCGTGAAAAACTTCACGCGAACCCCTGAAATACACGTAGCCCACTCGCACAGGCCCAATTGCTGTATGTTGCCACTTTTGTAATGCGCAGGGACGCTACCGCCTGCCTTCATGTGGCGGACGTGTTTCGGCTTGTGCGTGTCTTTGGCTGTGCGTGGCTTTGCCCTATTCGATTCCATGAATACGTGTGGTTCGAGTGCGTGTGGGCGTTCCCTCTGCTTCCCTGCAGTACATCCCCAGTTACGCCCTTATTTTTGCGCGTTGTTCCCCATTCCGCGCGTTACGCCCCGTGTCCCGCCCACTTTCTGGTGTATGCGCCGAGGTTGTGCGCTTTCACTGTGCGCGTCGTGCACGCCTTTCGGGATGTTGCAGTGACTTGTGCGCCATGCACGGGTTTGGCGCACATCCCGAGGTGAACACGCGCAGGGACTTCCATGAATCGCACGCGTGCGCGTGCGCCTGTTTTTTTCCGCTTGCGCCTGCTTGCGCCTGCTTGCGCCTGCTTGCGCGAAGATTTTTGGCGCACGTTTGTTCCATGAATCGGCCCCAGAGTGTTTTCTCTGACACATCGGGTAAACAAAACACGATAGAAACGTTCCAATCTGCGCAGGACGAAAACCGAAAAGACAGGAAAGTCCTTTATGAGGTTTAAAGCTGGGCTGTGGACCAGGAAACTCCACAAATTGGATCCACAGCAGCGCCGAAGAACCGGGGGAAGCAACGCAGTGGGGTAAACACGGCAAAGGGGTGAGGCCGAGTTTCGAGCGGCAAATTGCGTAGACAGCATTTTTTGAACATTGTAGCAACTGTTCGAAACCCCGGGCAGGGTCGCTAGGTGACATGCTGACAGACACAGAGAAAATAAAAAATGTTTTAAAAAAGCAGGACGTTGCGGAGCCCGCTGAAGAACAATTGCTAAAAAGCACAGTACCAAGGTAGCAAAAGCTTTAAAGCAACATATAAACACTGCGAAAATACAAGTATGAGTTGAGGACACAGTGAGAGCAATTTTCGCCCGACTAAGTCGTACTAAAGAGCCGGCGCAAAGACCTTACAGACCAAGCAGAAAATAACAAAGGAAAAGTCTGCAGCTCACGCCTTTGGAGCTGGCACACTGCAACAGTGTGGGAAGGCCTCGAAATATACAACGGGCAACATGCAAGACGTTGACAGAAAACCATTGTGGAAACCTGAAGCTTTCACAAACCAACAAAAGGAAGTGCCCAAAAAGAACCCATACAGATACCAGTACCCAGAGCATGGGCCACAAGAGCTTTAAGCACTAAACTCACAAACAACAAAAAACAGTACCCTGAATACGGGGTACAACCCAATAGGAAACAGATCCCCCAGAGAACCTGAGACACCAGTAAAGGTGGAAACATAGGTGGGGTCTGCAGGGCCATTAAAAGCATGGACCACACCCAGCGCAACAACAGGAGGCCCAAAGGTTATGGTTAAGGAAAGGCAGGCAGGACCCACAGCAACCAGCCCAGCATCACAAGGTACAAGGATCACCAGTGCGCAGTTAGATGACAAATTAAATTATTAGAAATCGGAAATATTGAAAGGAGAAACAAGAACAAAGGAGAAAGTTCCAGCGGTCACACAGCACTTCAAAAACACCAAGCAGTCAGCATCACCGGGCATAAGCGCTCACTTTTGTACATCCCGACAAAACCTGCTGACACAGTTTTGAAACCCAGCAGGGTCAGCACACAAGCCAATGCGAATCAGCACCACCTCAATGGCACGAGTTATGCAGTACAAGAACGTGGTCTGTAGCAATAAGGAGCACTAAGCAGCCACAACAAACCGCAGCAAGAAGCTAACCACGTTTCAGCAAAAAAGCTAACCACTTTTAATTGCTTCCACAAGTATTTAAGGAGAGCAAATGCGCAAATTTATATCAGCCAGAAACAGAAGGCTAATAAAGGGAGAACCCGTAAAAAGGGATCTCCAACTCCACGCAGCTATCCGAACGGAGCATGCCAAACATTTCTGTGTACGCAGAATAAACAAGAGAGCCCTGAAAATGGGGTTTGAAACAGTGCAGATCTGACAACTAAGGAGAACCCGTACTTGGGGGACCCAGTTGCACCAACACTCCCGAAGGAGTGCAACAGAATCAGGCTGCAGGCACAGAATGGAGCAACGACAATCCGGCAAAGGAGCCCAGAAATAGACATGACATCGGGAGCTAGCGGTAAGGAGCCATGAGAAGAAGGGGAGACGGCGCCAAAAACACCAAAGGCAAGGTAGGTAAGAGAGCACCCGGGGGGGGGCACCAGAAGGCGCACGATTTCCCTATTGCTGACAGTTCCATAGCCAGCCAGGGGCCCAAAAAAGCACACACTCAGGCAGACAAAAACCAAAGATAGTCCCAAAAACTTCCTGAGAGCTCAAACAAACAACTTCCAACCAAACAGTCAGGTAGCACAATGAGCAGAACACTCGTTCTTCCAGGTCACACCTGGGCACGCCTAACACAGCCCACCATCCTTACAAAATCGAGATGTACATCACATACTTAGGGGTGGGAAAAAGCAGGTCTAGAGGCTTGATAAAAGGTCCTCTCACATGCTACATACAAGTCAAAACCACAGCTTTTGACACTATGAGCAGAGCACACACTGAACAAAAATGGTTCCAGCAGAATATAAACTTTGGGGAGGGAAAAGGATCAGAAGAGAGCACAAGGAGGTACCGTGGTGCCAGCAAAACATAGATGCAACACAAAATCAATCAAGAGGGGGTCCAGAATATGGAAGTTCCTGCAGTATGCTGCATGGGGTACAGGGGATGGCAACCAGTTTTTCCAGTCTTCAGAGCGTGACAGCGCGGGATGGACAACACAGTATTGATCCAACCAAGAAAAACAAAAGGAGCACTGTTTCCTGTCAGCTGATTAAAGCAGAAATCCCAGTTGCGAGAGTAGCCAGTCGGCGGGGTTAAGAAGCAGACACGCCAGTGCAAGTAAGCAGGAAAACATGCAAGACTGGGTCCAGAATGGGCAAAAGAGCTGCAAGTAGCACTAAACCTGAAAAACAGGTTTTTCAAAATAAATAAATATATATGTATATGATAAGGCAAATTAGTCCTTTCATTGTGTTTACACCAAAACCTCCCCGTCTGCCTTTCCTTTGTGTTTTTAAACGGGTCTCTGACAATGAGGCAAATTGTTGTGAACAAGTGGCGAGTCGGCCCCGGAACCCGTGAACGTCTCAGCAAGATTAATTGCTACACTTGGGAGGACCTATGGATTTTGGTATTTTGCATTTTTTTAAATGGGTTTCATGTTTTGTAAATATTACGATTTTCCCTGGTCAAAATAATAAAGGAAGATATTTTTGACAACAGAGGTGTGGACCCGGCAGCATTTTTTCCAAATTGGATTTATTTGCTTATTTGCTGTGGAGAGTGCAGCTTAAATCCTCTGCACGCAAGGCAGAACTGTGAACATATATATATATATATATATATATTACTACAAAGAAAAGCTGTTAAAGTGACGTTATGGTTAAGTTGCCCTATTAAAAACCTATGCCATTCTGTAGAAAAACTTTGTAAAAAGGACGTTATGATTACAAGTACAATCTAAAAACCCCTGAAATTCGGTAGTTATGGTAGGCTATTCACCCATTTTTTCCATCTGCACTCTCCACTGCTACCACTACCACCCCGACCATAAAAGATGCCACCACACATGTCATTGATGCCATCACTGACGCCATCTCATCTTTAGCTCCTTTCTTTTATGTCAGCTAAGCAACCATAACTCGCGCCACCACCGTGCACTGCTAAGACTAACACCCAGGATATCAAAGATGACATGACAAATGTCATTGATGACAGCACTGATAACATCACATGGAAAAATAATGCCAATTAAAAATGCTTACCTGCAAGCGGTTGTGTGTATTATGTTGGTAGCAAGATTTGAGGGGTGTTTATGTAATGGTAAACATGCAATAATGAGCTAACACTGCAAGACTGCATATACACTTGTGGTAGTAGAAACAATACATATCAAGACGCACAATGCATACAAATTAGAGGTACACACAGGGAAACTAAATGAAGGAAGTAAGAAACAGCATCATCAGAAAATGTTAATGACATTACAGTTTATCTTCCTGTATGCAAATTAAGCCTGTGTTGGATGCCTCCTATTGCGCCATTCATGTGTACCATGATCTGAGAACAAACCCTAAGGCATGTATTTTAAGAGCATATGAAGGTTAACATTTTCATGTACAGCACCTTTTCAATTTTTATATTGTGATTGTTAGTGAAGAAAACCAGCGGGCCTATATTTTGCAATCACACAATATAAGTAAGCCAGACATGTGATGTCATCAATGATGTCATCAATGACAATTGTCATGTCATCTTTGATATCCTGGGTGTTAGTCTTAGCAGTGCACGGTGGTGGCGTGAGTTATGGTTGCTTAGCTGACATAAAAGAAAAAGGCTAAAGATGGGATGGCGTCAGTGATGGCATCAATGACATGTGTGGTGGCATCTTTTATGTTTGGGGTGGTAGTGGTAGCTGTGGAGAGTGCTGATGGGAAAAATGGGTGATTAGCCTACCATAACTCCCGAATTTCAGGGGTTTTTAGATTGTACTTGTAATCATAACGTCCTTTTTACAAAGTTTTTCTACAGAATGGCATAGGTTTTTAATAGGGCAACTTAACCATAACGTCCCTTAAACAAAGTTTTTTTGTAATGAATTTTGGACTTTTTTAGTAGGGCAACGTAACCATAATGTCCTTTGAGAAACGTTTTTGAATTATTTGCATAGGTTGGCAGTACTGTTCGTGATGCATAACATAAGTTGACCAATATTTTTATTGAGCATTTAGAAGGATTCCAATAGTAACACATAAGCATACCGTAAAGCAACATGTGACTTCACTGCCCATCTTTCTACGAATTGCACAGTACCATATGATGTTGCACAGCATGCTCACATGGTGCAGAACACATACACACTGCACAATAATATGGGTGAGTCGTTGATAGTGCAGAAGGACATAGTGTATTGTTGTACTAACTTGTAACTGCAACACTTCCCGTTCACAACTCAACAGGGCAAGTTTGCAGCACAATAGAAGCAAGAGGGCATACCGAGGTCTTTGATTCAGTAAACCCCATTCCACCCTTAAAAGAGTGGGGGCTGAATGCCATTACCAATATAGATTTTACAGCACTAACCCATTCCACCAAAAAAAAATGATTTTTTATCTTCAACCGGAACGCCTCCGGCGTTCCCATTTGAAGAAAACAAATCCTTTTCCAAGATGGCAACCATGGAAAGGGAAAGCGGCTGTTGCATAGAAAGTATTTTTCCGCTTTCCATTACAGCTGCCAGAAATAAAAAAAAGAAAACGTGTGACTGTAGTGGGCGAAGAAGATTTCTATTCGTTCGAAAATGTGTGGTTATCAGCAACACCTTTAACAGAAAGCCGGTGTCTGGTGGACATGTCGACTGCAATGCAATGTTTTGTCCCAACATGTAAATGGAAGTATTTACTTCCCCGACACTGTGGTCAGTAAGCATACCTACAGCGTACCCTTCAGAGACGAAAGGCTTACCGTTGATTGCTTATGTACATGACGAAACTTATGAAGTATGAAAACACTACGACATGTAAAATACAAAGGTGTTTGTTCGTGCGCAATGACCTTTACATAAATGTGTGGAACATACAGGGAATATGTCTGGCAAAAATGAGCGTGCAGAACGCAAAAAAGTAATCCTCTAATATGTGGACAAAATCACAACAACCCCTGTGAAGTGAAGTGCACTAATGGCAGAAATATGGCAAACAACACCCTTACCACTGACCTGTGCACAAATTTTTGTATAAGTGCCACAAGGTGAAAAGGGTGAAGAAATGTGTAGTGCGAAGGTATAAGGAAGCATTGCTTTTGAAACGTTTCTGTACAGCAAACACTTTCAGTGCACCTGATCTCATTTTTCACTTTTAGAAAGATACCAAATCTGACAACATAGCATCTTCATGCAGAAATAATCTTTGTGATTGAGGCAGCTGGGTAACAGAAAGTACCCTAACTGCACAAAAGCATAATAGATGGGCCTGGGCCTTACGTTGCCAAAGCAAGTGGTGTGCAATAGCGTTCTGGATAACGTACCTTGGCAGAGTAAACAAATGCTTTCTTTTTTTTTTAATAACAAGTTTTATTGGGTTTTTGTGCATGTATACAAAACAAGCCATATCCAAACAAGACAAACAAAATAAAAGAACAAAGTTGAACATAACACTAGAACATAATTTGCATACATATGGAAAAGGGGCAATGCGCATGGAAACTGAAATCTGTCCGGGCGCACACGCACGTCCACTGCAGATAGACACACATATACAAGACCAGTTGCATTATTGTCCGGCTTCACAACCGGGTGATGGCGAGGCAATTCTTCGTGTTAAGTCCTGGCTTGATGGCAAGGCTACGTAATGCAGTTCATTCACCCAAACACTGCTTCCTCATAGTACTTGTTCCCATTTTTCCCATATTTTATCCGCCTTGCCAGGGCAGCCTCTCGCTTGATATACTCGACGTTCCATCAGACTGACCGCATCTACGTCCGCGGACCATTGGTCATAGCTTGGGCAGATTTCTGACCCCCACAATTGTGCAATGTTTCGCTTGGCGATCCCTGCGGATGTTGACAGCAACAGTCTTTCGAAGCGGGATAGTTCTCCTTCCTCTTCAATACCTAGGAGGAGTAGTTTGGGGTCATTAGGTATCGGGCGTCCTATGACCCTCGATAGTCTTTCAGTACATTTACCCCAAAAGTATTGCATGTGCGTGCACTGCCATAGGATGTGGTAGAAGGTGCCCTCTTCTTGTTTACAGTGCAGACATTTGGGATCGGTTGCTTTCCCCCAGTTATACAATGTTAGATGTGGGTAGTATATTCTGTGGAGGATCTTTAGTTGAATAAGTCTGATTCTGGCCGAGATTGCTATATCCCTGGGGTGCATCAGGGCCGAAATCCAATCTTCGGGAAGTATCGGGCCGACATCTCCTTACCATTTCAGCTTCAGGCTCGATAGTTCTGTCGTGGCAAAAGCGGAAATGGCATTGTACATGGTGGAAGTGACTTTGTTTTCTACCCTGTCTACAACTATGTTTCGCTCTATAGGCGTGCATTCCGGCATGTCTGTCAATTGATCCCTTTGGGCTGAAAGGGCATGATGTAGCTGCTCATAGTGGTAGCATTCGGTAACTGGGAGGGGATATTGAGTAGAGAACTCGTCAAATGGAATGAGCTGATTATTCACAAATATTTGTTGTAGAGTGTGTATATCGGCTGCGGCCCAGCCGGGCCATTTCGGGAGTCTACTGAGACCTGTGAGATGGGCGTTGTTCCAAATAGGCTGGACTGGGGTGATTTTATTATCCCAGCCAATATATTTGTGAGACTCTTTCCATATTTGTGCTGTCTGTGCCACTATCGAGCACTCGGGAGGGCGACACTGTTTCCCATAGAGACTTTCGAGTGGGGACACATCCTGCCTGGCGTTTATTTCCGCTCGTTTATGCGGGAGTCTGGGGTTGCCATGTAGAATATCATTGACTGTTGCCATTTTGGTTGCCCAATAATAAACTTGGATGTTGGGGAGACCTATCCCCCCTTCCCAGACTTGCAGGTTTTTGAGGGCTATCCTCGGGTGTTTCCCTCCCCACAGCAGCCTGCGTGTTGTTCCATCTATTTTGTGGAATTCCTCCGCGGGGATATGAAGGGGGGCATTTTGAAGGATGTACAGGAATCGGGGAAGGGTTAACATCTTGAAGAGCGCTGCTCTGCCTAGTAGTGTTAGTGGTAATGCCTCCCAGTTAACCACATCTTGTTCGCACTTCCTCATTATTGGGTACGGGTTTTGGGGTATATAAGTGTCAAGGGCATTGGTGATGATGATGCCTAAATATCGGAATTGTGTGAGCTCAATCTGGTAGGGGGAGCCCTGTATTGGTACACAGTCCACATCCTTCACAGGGAAGAGCACCGATTTGAGACAGTTCACCCAGAGGCCGCTAAAGGTTCTGTAGTTTCTTAGGATAGCAGTAACTATGGTGCCTGAGATTGCCGGGTCACCTAAGTATATCAGGAGGTCATCCGCATAGAGGGATATCTTGTCCTCCCACTCTGAGTTCCAGCGAAAGCCTGACCATGTGTCTGTGTCCCGCAGGATGACTGCCAGTGGCTCAATTATTAGGGCAAACAGCATTGCCAACAGGGGACATCCTTGTCTGGTGCCCTTACCCAATCGGAAGACATGCGAGAGCCAACCATTCACCTTCACCTCTGCCAGGGGATCTTTATACAGAAGCTGGACCCATTTTATAAATGGTTCACCGAAGTTCATTTTCTTCATAATTGCCCACAATGCCTCCCAGTACACCGAATCAAAGGCCTTTTTGAAGTCTTTGGCCAACAGTGCCGCTGATTGTTGCAGGGTAGGAGCTCTCTCTAAGGCCAGATGCAGCCTACGGATATTCATTCTGGTTGACCTCTGGGGCATGAAGCTGCATTGGTCCGGGTGGATCAGCTCCGTGATGACCGTTTGGAGTCTGTTCGCCAGTACCTTGGCCAGTATTTTCGCTTCTGTATTGATCAGTGATATGGGCCTGTAGGAGCCGCATTCATCCGGAGGTTTGTTTTCTTTTGGGATCACGATTATCGTGGCTTTTCGGAGGTCTGGCGGGAGCACGCCTTTCAATAGGGAGTCTTCAAACAGATTGAGTAGATGCATAGGTAATTTTAAATGGCTCAGACGTTTCCAAATATCAACAGGGAAGCCATTGGGACCGGGGGTTTTGCCGGCCTGGAGTTGTGTTATGGCTGTCAAGATCTCTTCTTCTGTCATTTTGCCGTCCAGCGATTCAGCTTGTTCCATGGTGAGGAAGGGTAGATCAATCTCGTCTAGTATGGAGCTATTCAGTGTATCGGTGGGGGGCGCATAGAGACCTTCATAGAAGTCTGCAAAGCATTCCGCTATTTCCGCGTCAGTGGAGACTATTCTGGCTTCTCTCGTTTTGATGCTTTTTACTATGCGCCAACATTAGGGCTCTATGTGTCTGGGGGGCGTCTCTGGGGACATGTTCTGCTTCCTTGGTCATAACTTCCTTCTCAGCTTTGGTGATCAATTCGAGTTGCATCTTCTTCTTGGCGGAGGTCCATGATATGATCTCGCCTCGCAGGACTGGTTTGTACGCTTCCCACAGGATGGAGGGGTCATCTGTCGAGCCTGCATTCAGCTCGAAGTATTCGGAGGTGGCTGTTTCTATTTTTTCCTGTAGTTCTGGGAACCCCAAGTAGTAGGAGTTGAGACGCCAGGTGGGCAGCGGGCGAGGTCTCTCTGTCTCCAGGCCACTAGCAGTGGAGAATGATCGGATATGCCTCTTGGAAAGAAGGATGCATTACAGGCCTTTTGAATGTTCTGGGATGGAAGAAAGATATAGTCTATCCTGGACATTGAGGCATGCGCTCCTGAGTGGAAGGAGTACTCACGTTCTTCTCCATGCAATTCACGCCATGTATCTCGGAGCCCCAGTGCGGATGCAAAGGCAACAAGTCTGGTGACCGTGTTGGGATTTCTGGTCCGAAGGTGTGTACGGTCTAAGGCATTGTTCATTACTTCGTTGAAGTCCCCTCCTATTATACATGTATCTGCCATTCCCGTCACTAGGATAGGGGTAATCTCAGCTAGCAAGGTGTTGAGGAGGGCTGGTGGGGAGTAGATTGCCGTTATTGACAGGGTTTGATTCCATAGTGACGCTTGCAGGTGTATGTATCGCCCGCCTGTGTCACGTATTACTTTTTTGATTTCAAGCGGTAGTCTCTTGTGGACCAGTACCAGCACTCCTCTCGCTCCCGTGGAGAAGCCAGCATGCATCGCTGTGCGGTAATTGGATCTCTGGAACAGTTTGCATGTGGTTCCACCAGGTGCGTTTCGGTTAAGAGGGCTATATCCGGGGAATGTCTGTTTATGTATTGCAGCACTAGTCTTCTTTTGATGCTGGATCCCAGGCCGTTCACATTCCAGGTTATCAGCTTTAGGTGCTTGTTATTAGGAGTCGACGCAGATGCCATCAAGTGTTTGAGCGTGTGTTTCCTGGGTGCCCTCCGTAGGTCGCATCCGCGTCGCGGACAGTTGGACGAGTCTTACTGCAGCAATTGCCTCTCGTAGTATTCTCATATTGTCATTGTATGCTAAACGTGAAAAAACTTTAACAATTCTAACTCCCCCCTCCCCATACTCCACCCCAAACTGAAGCATCTGTCGGCCCAACATCAACTTATAAACCAGTTAAACTTCAATCAGCATGCGCCCGTCCTGCTTTCGTGGGGGCATCCAGTATGGAGGTGCCACCAGTTTGTGAGACACGGCGTACCAGTCGAGGCCTGGTTGTAGAGCACCTTCTCGGGGTACTTTGTGTTCTCTTTGTTGTCTCGAGGGGGGGGGGGGTTGCTGATCAGTCGTCAGCCTTGTTGTGCCATGTGGTTCGGGTTTGCATTGTCCAGGTTGGGCTATTTAGCTCACTTCATTCGGTAGTTTCTTTCATTGGGGCGACATTTTGACTAATTATTCATCTGCTTGGTGCGGGATCGCATTGTGCGGGTCCGGCTGGGGTTCTAATTCCGGTGGTCATTCAGGATGCGGTCTGCTGCGCTCCCCTCTCTGCCTCCCCTCAGCGCCCCAGTCCCCGTCTATGTGCCTTTCCGCCCAGTTCCAGGCCTCCTTGGGGTCAGTGAAATGGACCGAGGTGCCATTATGAAAACTCTTCAAACTCTTCATTGGGCGGGAAATATCAATCCGTACCTGACTCCCATCGTTTGCATGCGTTTCTTGAGTGGATCGAAGGATTGGCGCGCTTTCTGTACGTCTCTGGTGAAGTCAGGGAAAAAAGCAATTCTCGATCCGTTGTATGTGACTGTGCCTTTTGATCTTACCAGTTGGAGCAGGGCGTCCCTGTCCCTATAATTTAGGAACCTTGCAATGACTGTTCACGGGGGGGCGCCGGGTACAGCCTTCCCAGACGGAATGCGATGGGCTCTTTCTATGGAGAAAAATTTGGAGAAGGCCTTTTCATCGTATGTGTTTAACAGCCGATCTTCGAGAAACAGTTCCATACAGTCTCCTTCTGCCTTTTCCAGTAGGCCGAGTATGTAGATATTATTTCGCCGAGAACCTTCCTTCGCTGTCATCCACCCTTGATTCTAGGATCTTAATCCTTGCTAGCATGCCGGACATCTGGCAATTCGCCCCTTGTATGGAGTCTTCAGTTCCCGATATCCTCGCTTCGGCCTCTCTAGTGCGTGCGGTTAGTTTTTGTAGGTCATGCCTTAGCAGGGACGCATCTGCGCCTATGCTGTCCATTATTTTCTACATCGAGGTTCTGGAGCTAGCAATGGCGCTCATTATATCATGGAGGGAGATCTCGTCTTCCACGGGAGCTGCCTCTGCCATCGGCGGCTGTTCAGGAGAGTGAGATACGGACATTGTTGCGTACCGTTCAATTCGACTTTGCGTCGAGGATTTCCTCGGCTTATCCCCCCATTTTTACCCTCACTCGTGTTGCGGAGATGGTAGTAGAGGCAGTTTCAGAGTTTAGATCTTTGTGTACAGGGCAGTAACTGGAAGAAAATGTCCACGGTTATTCCCAGAAAGGGGAGGGGAAATAAGGGGTACCGATCACACTCCCCAGTTCCAGGGTGTCGCCACTCTCCACTCATTACCGCGTTGGTATTCAGAGCTGCGGGGATCGTCGTCTCATGGGCGTAGGAGGGTTCGCGGGCACTCTACGCGGAGGGGAGCGCCCACGTTGTTGCTGACCGTTGAAGCTACGTTGGAGTGTAGTGGCAATATCTCAGCGAGCAGGCCCAGAGGATCCAGACCCTCAGGGGTGTATTGGCTGAGTCCGGCCGTGGACCGTCAGTCTCGAAAGCCGGACCGGCATTGTAGTCTTGTCTCAGGCGCCAGACAGGGTGGTGAAGCCGGTTACATCGCGGCGCTGATCTCTCCTTGAGTTTCGGGCACCACAGCATCGGGGTCTCGCAGTAGTGGGTCGCCCCCACTCATCCAGGTGTGTTTGCGGCCCCTGCTTTCACTGCCGGCGTCGCATAAATGTGTCGTGCTCCCTTCGTATTTCGCTTTCGGCGAGCTGGCGGCAGCCATCTTGGGTGCTGAGGGCGGCTCCAAGCCCGTGTTTGCTGGTGGTCGTATCTTCGGGAATCTGCATCGGATCCGCTCCGTTCCTGCAGGAATCGATGCCGCCCGTGTTCGGACAGCTATATGTGCAGTTTTAAACAGTCCACAACGGCTATTTTCACAGGATTTAGCTCAGGATCTGGCTGGCGGCTCAAGAGCAATGGCGGCTCACGTCCGCATTGTTCGGCGGTTGGCCACGCCCCCAACAAATGCTTTCTTAAAGGCATACGCACCGTGATACGGCACCTATTAAAGAACATACTGCAACCTGCAACGTACCATGGCACATTGGGAAGGGAACATGAAATGATTAAACAACACACTCCCATGTAAAAAGTAGTAATGTACTTTTATTTCACAATGCACAGTGCTAAATCATCGCCCTTTTCTCATTTGCAAGGAAATTTGAAGTTTGTGTCTATGCCGAACAATAAAAATGTTAATTTTGACGGTCACGTTGATGTTTTCCCACAAAGTCACCATGCGTTGGCGCCACAGTTTTTATCATGCACAGAGTGTGCAGTGGCGACACAGTAGTAGGTTTCCTCACACAATCATTGGCAAGATGCCGTCAATCGCTGTGATGTAGTCCATCAGAAAGTATAATGTTAGTGGCAATGGTGACGTTGTTGTTTAACCACACATAAATTATGCATTGTTGACACAGTAGGCATATTCCTGTCACAGTGATTTACAAGGCGACATGAATGGCTGCGAACTATGACACCAGAAAGGAGGATATGTTGCTTCTTAGTGCTACAACTGAGTAGGGACATAGAGGTCTGATACGGTCATCCCATTCAATGATGACGCAAATACAACCGGTGACGAATAGCTGCAATTGACGATTAAAAAACCCGTCACTCGGAAGCTGCAATCCATGACATGGGCAATACAGAAGGAAGTAGCTGAGGGAAAAATGACTAAAAATATCTATCAATATGAAGCCTTTGTGGAAATGTAAGGTGTACTACATAGCATCTCTATAAATAATGAATATTATATGGGGAAATGTACTGACTCCCTACAAACGGCGACAATGTGCAATAGACATACTAGGTAAAAAAGTATCAGTGCCACATACATTTCGTAGGTAATAGTGGAAATTGTAGTGACATCGTACAGACGGCGGTAATGTGTAATCTGAAATTTCAACGGCACACAAACTTCCAAATGCATTACTAGTAACGGTAATGTGCAATCTGAAACTTCAACGGCACACAAACTTCCAAATGCATTGCTACTAATAATTCTTTTTTTTCACACTAAATAAATAATGGCAGTTTGGTGTACAGGCCTGAGAAATTAAATTATGTGCACCGGCCCCATTTCGGCCTCCGCAGTCATAGTAGTTGTTTGCAGTAAGACGTCCTCGGGAACTGATATTTCATGAGCTTCACAATCTTTTTTTGAAGCATAACTTATCAAAGGGAATGTTTCACAAACTGTGACTCCCTACATTCTTTCTGTCTCTGTTCCATGTACGTCAAGGTCGAAAAACAATTGACCCGTATGAGGTTTGCTACATGTGCGCCCATACAGAGCGCCTACTGAAAAAATGAAATGAAATCGACTGACCTTCACTCTGAAAGCAAATGCATACTTATTTTGCAACAACATATCAGCAGTCAATAATGAGAACCGTTACTCTTGACCACGTGCAGACGTGCGGTGTTGACAAATCCGTGCAGGTGGCTGCCTCAGATTCCAAAACATAGGACACCAGTCTAACCACAGTACTTTTGGTGGTGGCTTCTTACATAGATGCAGTAAGTGCTTGTTGTACGTTGCCAACCAAGTTTCACTGTACGGGACGATATTGTTAACAAGAATAATGCACTGTTTCACTTTGTACAACCACATATAACTAATGCTTACCTTTCGACACAGTGTTTCATGAAGGTATGAAGCTGCAGCAGAATCAATCGGTAAAAGCGCTACATCTTGACGTACAGCATGTAATAGATTAGTGAATAGAAATCTTCTGCACTGAGGGAACAGGAAGTGGTACAGCGGAGTGGACATAGATATCACTAATTCTTACACTGCTACTTTTTGATAATTTTAAAGGAAAGTACAGTATGATTTCTCACAAAATTTACAAAAGCACACTTTGGGGAACAAGCCCCTGCCGCAAAATTGATGACTTGAAACAAGAGGGATGGCGTCCTGCCACTTACTTTAAGTCTCTTTACATATATATTTTAGTAAAGGCTATGTTATTCAGCATGCATAATATGGCAAAAGCTATTTCATTAAGCTAACTGTCATACGTATTCAAAAAGATGAGCAATAGAGCCCTTCAAGGGTGCACTATGGCTTTTTATTTAGCCAGTGTTAGTAAATGCAGAGAGAATTTTCTGCATTTTGGTTTAACATGAAACTTTTACGTTTTCTGGTGTACATGTGGATCAAATCACATTCATCTTATTAAACAGATGCAACAAAGAAAGAATGGTAAATGCTTAAGAAAAAATAACAAACAAAACAAACAGATGCACAATCATTGGTGGTTTGCCTAAGTTGGCAATGAATGCAAAGAAACATAGTATATTATTTAAACACAAGGCAAACACCTATATGGGATGTGTGGAGTCAAAACCATGTGTCAGAGAAAAGGCATTATTTCTTTCTGAAACTGGGTTAATTTATTGCTGGCTCGTAGAGAAAAGGGACCTAGTCGTTGGGCAACGTCTAGAAACGGATCGAATTATGGAGCGGGATTGGGGGAATGAAGCCCTCAACATGATGTGGTCCCGTAACGTTTCGGCGGAAAGCCTTCTTCATGGGCCTCGACTTGGTCTCCCCTATGTGAGAAACAAAGGAAAAGAGAGAAAAAGAGAGGGGCTCAAATTGTTGTAGAGCTCATCTAGAAGGATTAAATCTGATGCTAGTAATACTGGCATGCAATAAAATCTAATTGGGACCATGTGGGTGAACAATGGTGTCAATGTTCACTGGCTTGCTGGCACTTGGTTACTGACCTGGACGGAAGTCAGAGGGTAGTGTTTTCTTCCAGTCGGTGTTGGCAGGGAACTGGGAGTGATGTGTAGTGGACCTCTTCAAACTGTAGGAGAAGGTTCCTGCAGATAGGAACACTGGATGCACTAAGTTATGGGGAAAATTATAAAAAACATATATGTATAGGCAAATGAGTATAACCAGGCATGATAAAAATCACTAATGTATAGTGGTGTGCTTGACTAGAAAAAATGGCATAAAAGTACCTGTAGGCACAGTCTTGCAGCCACTTGGAGATTCTTGGCTGTGCACAGTTGGGAAAATCCCTTTGAAGGATGCTTGTAGATGGCGATCAGGCGGTGGCCCATGTGTTTGTGGGGCTCCCCGGTTTCTGGGGTCTGAATTTAGCCATGCCTCGGTGTGGCTACAGGACCCTAGAGTAGGAAACCAGGGCAAAGTTTAAAAGAAGACGCTAAAAAGATTTGTTGTCGCTAATAACATTTCTGAAAGCAGGGGGCGAAAGGCGCCGGACCGTGCTGTGTTGGTCTGAACCGTAGTGGAAAGGCGGAGCTATATGCATGGATGGCTTCCATGGCGGGGGCGATTGACCCCCGGATTCCACGTGGCTGGCCCTGCAGGGCGCTCATACCTGCGTGTCCAGAGATGAGTCGTTCGCTTTCTTGGGCTGCGGATACCGACTGCGAGAGCCGGCGCAGGTACAGTGAAAAAGCAGAGCTGTGTCTCGGGTGCGCACAGCGCAGGCGCAGGTATGGAGTGTCTGAGTCTTTGCGTATGCGCGATCAATGCAGGCCCGGGGTTTGGAATGGTAACCGTTCAGTTTGTACGGGGCGCAATATTTCTTAAAGGAAAAGGAAAAAGAATGGACATAGAGCCTCTATCGTGTGGACTACAATTGGGGCTGTTGGACAAGGGGAGCGTGTAAGAAAAGATTGTGGAGGGCACAGATGTAAAGACCCCATATGTTAGTGGAATCGTATGGAGTGAATGGTAAAGCAATGTGTTGCAGCGGTGGATGTGAGCTTCGTATTGTACACAAAATGAACAGTGACACAAGCATTGCGAACCTCAGAGTTATTGTGCACAGCATAAATTGGTTTGCATATGATAATACAGTATATATATGCGTATTCACGGGTGATACCAAGTAAAAGTGAACAATAGCACATGCAGAAAAGACAAAGTTAGCGCAAGATGTAACACATTGCAAATACACACTTCTTGTGTACAACATTAATTGATTTGCATGAAATGATTGCGTGTACATTTTCACGAGTTGTACATAAGAAAGCACATTGCTAATTAGTGTTCCATTGTATAAAAGATGCGAAGCACCTGACAACAGGAAGATATGTTGTGTATTTGTGCAGTACTACAGCCTGAGTTACTGGCGGGTGTTGATGGCACACCTGACATATTGCTTAAGTACAACACAATCAGCTGTCCTATTCGTGTGAGGGCAGAGATGTAGTAGGTCCCCCACATTATGGGTTGTAAGGGTAGGGACTAATCGGTCATCTGAAGGTGGTTGGCATGGCCTCGTTGAGACCCTTAGTGGTGGCTTTAAGTTTAAAAATCCATCATGATTCCTTATGGTTCAGCGCATTGGATGCATTGGTGGTATTGACTACTGTGTCTACAATTCACCAGTGTATATCGTCCGCACTGTGTTGATACTTCATATAGTGCGAGACTAATGGTGCTGTGTGGACTCGACATCGAATCCGAGAGCGATGTTCACCAATCCTTTTGTTGACTTGCCTCTGAGTCTGGCCAACATATCTAAGTCCGCAAGGACACTCGATGATGTAGACCACATTTGTAGTTTTGCAATTTGAGAAATGTTTGATCTTCCATTCCTTTCCTTCAATTTGGAATGATGTTGTTTTCCTGGTGAACCTGCACACATTACATGTACCACATGGGTGATGGCCCACTAGTTCCCACATATTCCAAAGTCTGGTCCTTTGGGATTTTTTATTAAGCCTGGCATGGGTCAGCATGTCCTTAAGATTCTTGCCCTGCTTGAGTGCCATTCTCGGGGTTGGTTCATTCAGGAGGCTTAGTTGTACCAAGGGCCAACATTTCTTGATGATGGCCTTGAGTTTAGTTGTATTTGGGCCAATGGTAGTCACACATGTCATCAGTTGTTGGCTATCCATATTTCGTATTTTGGGGGTAAGTAAGGTTTCACATGGAGCATATTGTGTTCGCTTGGTAGTATTGTGAACTAATTTTTTGGGGTAGCCTCTGCTGAGAAGTTTGTTTTTCAAGATGTTGGCATGTTCTTTGTATTGTTCAAGTTCAGTGCAATTGCGTCTGAGCCGTAAGAATTGGCTAAATGGTAGATTGTTTCTGAGATTACTGGGATGATTGCTCCTATAGTGCAAGAGGGTATTTCTATCTGTTTCTTTCCTATATAGGGAGCAGATCAATTTTTCTTCTTTGGCACTAATTTCCAAGTCCAGGAAGTTAATCATCTGGTTGCTTTTGCAGAGAGTAAATTGGATTTCTTCTGTTTGTTCATTCGCCCAATGTAAAAAGTTCTCTGCTGGGGTATCATTGTCCTGCCATATAAAGATTATATCATCGATAAAGCGGTACCAGTGAGAGATCTTGTCTTTGAATGGGTTATTAATGCTGAGGATGTGTTGTTGTTTGTATTCAGACATAAAAATAATAGCCAACTGGGGGCAAAGGCCGCTCTCATTGTGGTCCCGCTCACTTGGAGATGAAAGATCTCATCAAATGAAAAAAAGTTGTTAGTCAGGGCCAATTCCAACAGTTCCACAATAAAGTTGACTGGGACCCTCTTTTGTGTCATATGTTGTGTGAGATGGTGACGTATACATTCCAAGGCAGCGTCTTGCGGGATGCTAGTGTAAAGGCTGGCGATATCCATGGTGACCAAAAATTCCCTTGTTGGGTGGAAGGTCAGATTTTGAAAAATGGCAATTGTGGCCATAGTGTCCCTCAGGTAAGTCAGAAGAAAGTGGTCGACAAACTTGCAGATTGGTTCAAGAATGGATCCACAGCCCGAAACTATGGGTCTGCCTGGGGAATCCTGTTGGTTTTTGTGAATTTTAGGTAGGGCATAGAATGCCGGGGTTCTGCCCTCCGAGGTGTTGAGGAAGGTTGCCTCCTTGTCTGATATCCACCCTCGCTCGAAGGCTAATTTAGTTGCTTCCTGTATTTTGACCCTAATTTCTATTGTAGGATATTTTTTAAGTTTTTTGTAGTTGGTACTGACATCGAGAAGATTTCTTACCATGTCCTTGTATTGGATGAGATTCTGTTCTACTATGCCCCCACCTTTATCGGCCATCTTGATGACTATTTGGTTGTTGGAAGAAGGGTTCTTGAGGGCTTTGTATTCATCTTTAGTCAAGTTGGATCTTGTTTTTGTTGTTGTATCCTGTAATTTGGAAAGTTCTTTTCTGACGCATTTTTCAAAGGTTATGATGGAAGGCGCAATCTCATTTTCTCTTGGACTAAAGTTGGAGGGAACTCTCAATCCCGAGTCTTTATCTTGTTCCATGGGTGCCTTGTCTTGAAAAAATGCTTTACGTCTTATGGTGGTTAAAAAAGGTTGAGACTTCCTGATCTAATTGGAACCAATTGGTTCTGGTGGAAGGGACAAATGAGAGACCCTTGGTTAAGACCTGTATTTCAGTTTGGGATAGTACAATCCCCGATAGGTTGAAAATAGGGATGTCTTCTAGTGTCTCCGTTGGTTGGGACGCCCTCTGGGTGGTTGGCTCCATTGTTGGTAGTTGTAAGGATAGTAGGGCATAGGCATGGGCATTGGAGGTGGAGGGCCCCAGTATCGGCCTCTAGGGCCCCCTTTCCCTAAAAAAGGAACCTGGGGAGGTGGTGGTTGAGAATAACCCCCTTGTTGTTGTCTCCCTGGTGTTTGTGGTTGGTCGTCCAATCATCCGGAACTGGAGGTGTCCGAGAATGAGACCCATTTTCTGCCTCCTCTCCTGGGTCCAGTTTGGTTGGCAGCTCTTTCTTTTTCTTTTCTATCTTTATAGTCTGCTGTTAAGTAGGGATAGACATTCTCTATCTTAAAATTCTGAATGTCTTTGGCCAGTTTTTTATGCTTCTTTTCCAATATCGAAGCCATAAATTGATCAAGAGTGGTGTTAATGTCTTTCAGTTTCTCTCGTGCATTTTGTAAGTCTGCGTTATTGAGGAATTTTTCTTCTTCTGTCGCTACCTCCAGTTTGACTTTGGTATGTATTCTTTGAGCCGTGGTGATGGTCAGGGCCATGAGGTCTTGTGGACATTTAGTAGATATCTGACTAAATCCAAGCATATATTCTTGGTCCTCCAAGAATAATGCTGGTTCATTGTGGATAATGAGACCCAATGGGACCATATTGACTCTTAGGTACTCCCTAAGAAAATGTCCGTGGACCTCTGTACGGAAACATTTCTTTTTTAGTTTCAGCAAGTCGTCCCCTGATGCTGCAGAGGCAATGTGTTGTTGGGCACCGTCAAGATTAAACAGAGTAGGTCCCTGAATAATTCAGAGGTTTCTTCGTCCGAGAAGCTTAAAATTAGTTCCATTGTGGGTATGAAGTGTCCAGGGTAGCAAGTGGGTGCGAAGCAAGCTGTGGTCAATAGATTGATGAAAGAGGAACTGGAAAACTAGTTAAAAATTGCTGGTTTAGAAAACCCTAGTATAGCAGGTGCTATATCTAAAATCTATGTAACTGCAGGGTCAGCTCATAAACAAGTCGGAGGACTTAAGAGCTAATGATACTTGAAACAAGAGGGATGGCGTCCTGCCACTTACTTTAAGTCTCTTTACATATATATTTTAGTAAAGGCTATGTTATTCAGCATGCATAATATGGCAAAAGCTATTTCATTAAGCTAACTGTCATACGTATTCAAAAAGATGAGCAATAGAGCCCTTCAAGGGTGCACTGTTGATTTTTCTTTAGCCAGTGTTAGTAAATGCAGAGAGAATTGTCTGCATTGAGGTTTAACATGAAACTTTTTCGTTTTCTGGTGTACATGTGGATCAAATCACATTCATCTTATTGAACAGATGCAACAAAGAAAGAATGGCAAATGCTTAAGAAAAATGAACAAACAAAACAAACAGATGCACAATCATTGGTGGTTTGCCTAAATTTGCAATGAATGCAAAGAAACATAGTATATTATTTAAACACAAGGCAAACACCTATATGGGATGTGTGGAGTCAAAACCATGTGTCAGAGAAAAGGCATTATTTCTTTCTTAAACTGGGTATTTTTGCTGGCTCCTAGAGAAAAGGGACCTAGTCGTTGGTCAACGTCTAGAAACGGATCGAATTATGGAGCGGGATTGGGGGAATGAAGCTCTCAAAATGATGTGGTCCTTTGACGTTTCGGCGGAAAGCCTTCTTCATGGGCCTCGACTTGGTCTCGCCTATGTGAGAAACAAAGGAAAAGAGAGAAAAAGGGAGGGGCTCAAATTGCTGTAGAGCTCACCTAGAAGGATTAAATCTGATGCTAGTAATACTGGCAAGCAATAAAATCTAATTGGGACCATGTGGGTGAACAATGGTGTCAATGTTCACTTGCTTGCTGGCACTTGGTTACTGACCTGGACGGAAGTCAGAGGGTAGTGTTTTCTTCCAGTCGGTGTTGGCAGGGAACTGGGAGTGATGTGTAGCGGACCTCTTCAAACTGTAGGAGGAGGTTCCTGCAGATAGGTAGCTGGTGTGCTGGATGCACTAAGGTATGGGGAAAATTATAAAAAACATATATGTATAGGCAAATGAGTATAACCAGACATGATAAAAATCACTAATGTATAGTGGTGTGCTTGACTAGAAAAAATGGCATAAAAGTACCTGTAGGCACAGTCTTGCAGCCACTTGGAGATTCTTGGCTGTGCACAGTTGGGAAAATCCCTTTGAAGGATGCTTGTAGATGGCGATCAGGCGGTGGCCCACGTGTTTGTGGGGCTCCCCGGTTTCTGGGGTCTGAATTTAGCCATGCCTTGGTGTGGCTACAGGATCCTAGAGTAGGAAACCAGGGCAAAATTTAAAAGAAGACGCTATTTGTTGACGCTAATAACATTTCTGAAAGCAAGGGGCGAAAGGCGCGGCCTGTGTTGTGTTGGTCTGAACCGTAGTGGAAAGGTGGAGCTATAAGCACGGATGGCTTCCATGGCGGGGGCGATTGACCCGCGGATTCCACGTGGCTGGCCCTGCCGGGCGCTTATACCTGCGTGTCCAGAGATGAGTCGTTCACTTTCTTGGGCTGCGGATACCGACTGCGAGAGCCGGCGCAGGTACAGTGAAAAAGCAGAGCTGTGTCTCGGGTGCAAACAGCGCAGGCGCAGGTATGGAGTGTCTGAGTCCTCGGGTATGCACGATCGGTGCAGGCCCGGGGGTTGGCATGGTAACCGTTCAGTTTGTACGGGGCGCGATATTTCTTAAAGGAAAAGGAAAAAGAATGGACATAGAGCCTCTATCGTGTGGACTACAATTGGGGCTGTTGGACAAGGGGAGCGTGTAAGAAAAGATTGTGGAGGGCACAGATGTAAAGACCCCATATGTTAGTGGAATCATATGGAGTGAATGGTAAAACAATGTGTTGTCGCGGTGGCTGAGAGCTTCGTATTGTACACAAAATGAACAGTGACACAAGCATTGCGAACCTCAGAGTTATTGTGCACAGCATAAATTGGTTTGCATATGATGATACAGTATATATATGCGTATTCACGGGTGATACGAAGTAAAAGTGAACAATAGCACATGCAGAAAAGACAAAGTTTGCACAAGATGTAACACATTGCAAATACACACTTCTTGTGTACAACATTAATTGATTTGCATGAAATGATTGCGTGTACATTTTCACGAGTTGTACATAAGAAAGCACATTGCTAATTAGTGTTCCACTGTATAAAAGATGCGAAGCACCTGACAACAGGAAGACATGTTGTGTATTTGTGCAGTACTACAGCCTGAGTTACTGGCGGGTGTTGATGGCACACCTGACATATTGCTTAAGTACAACAACACAATCAGCTGTCCTATTCGTGTGAGGGCAGAGATGTAGCAGGTCCCCCAAGTTATGGGTTGTAAGGGTAGGGACTAATCGTCATCTGAAGGTGGTTGGCATGGCCTCGTTGAGACCCTTAGTGGTGGCTTTAAGTTTAAAAATTCATCATGATTCCTTATGGTTCAGCGCATTGGATGCATTGGTGGTATTGACTACTGTGTCTACAATCCACCAGTGTATATCGTCCGCACTGCGTTGATACTCCATATAGTGCGGGACTAATGGTGCTGTGTGGACTCGACATCGAATCCTAGAGCGATGTTCGCCAATCCTTTTGTTGACTTGCCTCTGAGTCTGGCCAACATATCTGAGTCCGCAAGGACATTCGATGATGTGGACCACATTTGTAGTTTTGCAATTTGAGAAATGTTTGATCTTCCATTCCTTTCCTTCAATTTGGAATGATGTTGTTTTCCTGGTGAACCTGCACACATTACATGTACCACATGGGTGATGGCCCACTAGTTCCCGCATATTCCAAAGTCTGGTCCTTTGGGATTTTTTATTAAGCCTGGCATGGGTCAGCATATCCTAAATATTCTTGCCCCGCTTGAGTGCCATTCTCGGTGTTGGTTCATTCGGGAGGCTTAGTTGTACCAAGGGCCAACATTTCTTGATGATGGCCTTGAGTTTAGTTGTATTTGGGCCAAAGGTAGTCACACATGTCATCAGTTGTTGGCTATCCATATTTCGTATTTTGGGGGTAAGTAAGGGTTCACATGGAGTATATTGTGCTCGCTTGGTAGTATTGCGAACTAATTTTTTGGGGTAGCCTCTGCTGAGAAGTTTGTTTTTCAAGATGTTGGCATGTTCTTTGTATTGTTCAAGTTCAGTGCAATTGCGTCTGAGCTGTAAGAATTGGCCAAATGGTAGATTGTTTCTGAGATTACTGGGATGATTGCTCCTATAGTGCAAGAGGGTATTTCTATCTGTTTCTTTCCTATATAGGGAGCAGATCAATTTTTCTTCTTTGGCACTAATTTCCAAGTCCAGGAAGTTAATCATCTGGTTGCTTTTGCAGAATGTATATTGGATTTCTTCTGTTTGTTCATTCGCCCAATGTAAAACGTTCTCTACTGGGGTATCATTGTCCTGCCATATAAAGATGATATCATCGATAAAGCGGTACCAGTGAGAGATCTTGTCTTTGAATGGGTTATTAATGCTGAGGATGTGTTGTTGTTCGTATTCAGACATAAAAATTATAGCCAGACTGGGGGCAAAGGCCACTCCCATTGCGGTCCCGCTCACTTGGAGATAAAAGATCTCATCAAATGAAAAAAAGTTGTTAGTCAGTGCCAATTCCAACAGTTCCACAATAAAGTTGACTTGGACCCTCTTTTGTGTCATATGTTGTGTGAGATGGTGATGTATAAATTCCAAGGCAGCGTCTTGCGGGATGCTAGTGTAAAGGCTGGTGATATCCATGGTGACCAAAAGCTCCCTTGTTGGGTGGAAGGTCAGATTTTGAAAAATGGCAATTGTGGCCATAGTGTCCCTCAGGTAAGTCGGGGTTTCCTGACTCAAAGGTTTAAGAAAGTGGTCGACAAACTTGCAGATTGGTTCAAGAATGGACCCACAGCCCGAAACTATGGGTCTGACTGGGGGATCCTGTTGGTTTTTGTGAATTTTAGGTAGGGCGTAGAATGCCGGGGTTCTGCTCTCTGAGGTGTTGATGAAGGTTTCCTCCTTGTCTGATATCCACCCTCGCTCGAAGGCTAATTTAGTTGCTTCCTGTATTTTGACCCTAATTTCCATTGTAGGATCTTTTTAAAGTTTTTTGTAGTTGGTACTGACATCGAGAAGATTTCTTACCATGTCCTTCTATTGGATGAGATTCTGTACTACTATGCCCCCACCTTTATCGGCCATCTTGATGACTATTTGGTTGTTAGAAGAAAGGTTCTTGAGGGCTTTGTGTTCATCTTTAGTCAAGTTGGATCTTGTTTTTGTTGTTGTATCCTGTAATTTGGAAAGTTCTTTTCTGATGCATTTTTCAAAGGTTATGATGGAAGGCGCAATCTCATTTTCTCTTGGACTAAAGTTGGAGGGGACTTTCAATCCCAAGTCTTCATCTTGTTCCATGGGTTCCTTGTCTTGAAAAAATGCTTTACGTCTTATGGTTCTAAAAAAGGTTGAGACTTCCTGATTTAATTGGAACAAATTGGTTCTGGTGGAAGGGACAAATGAGAGACCCATGGTTAAGACCTGTATTTCAGTTTGGGATAGTACAATCCCTGGTAGGTTGAAAATTGGGATGTCTTCTAGTGTTTCCGTTGGTTTTATTTATTTATTTATTTATTTACATTTATATAGCGCACAAGCAGCCCAGGGGCATTGAGGCGCTGTTACTTGCAATGAACTTAGTTACATGGTACAGGTAAGATAGCGGATGTTGACACATTGTAAATGTTGCAGGATGACGTACTATTGTTACAAGTATTGCTTTTGATCATATGATACAGTATACATGGGGTAATCGTGCTAGGATGTCTAGCCTTAAGTGAACAGGGTAGTCTTCAGCGTTTTGCGGAAGGTGGTGAGGGAGGCCTCTCCACGAATAGTGTGTGGTAGGGCATTCCAGTGCGAGGGCGCAAGGTAAGGGAAGCTGGATCCGCCCGCTTTTGCTTTTTTTACTAGAGGCACTGAGAGCATGTTGGTGTAGGGTGATCTGGTTGGCCTGGTGGAGGAGACAGGGTGTATCCTTTGTGAGAGGTATGCAGGCGCAGTGAGGTGGATGCACTTGTGGGTCAATGTCAGGGCTTTGAATAATATCCTTTCTTTTATTGGGAGCCAGTGGGCTAGTTTTCTGGCCTCAGAGATGTGTTCTCTTTTTGCAATACCTTGGGCTGCCCGGAGCGCGTTGTTCTGTATTACTTGTAGTCTCTCTAGGTTTTTTTTAGAGGTTCCTAGAAAGAGTACGTTACAGTAGTCTAGCCTAGAGCCGGTGATGGCTCTGGCTATGTTAGTGCAGTTATCTTTGGAGAGAAATGGTCTGACTGCATTGATGAGTTTGGCATGATATGCCGCTGCAGAGGCAATTGCATTGATTTGTCTGACCATGGATAGGCTAGAATCCAGAAAAACTCCCAGGGTTTTGACAGATTCGGAGACTGGAATTTTAATGGAATCAATGATGAAGTGACTGAATTGGGCATCTATATTCTTTAGGGTGTCGGGAGAGCCTACCAGTAGGAGTTCCGTCTTGTCAGAGTTGAGGCATAGACCGTTGTCTGCCATCCAGGCTTGGATGGTATTGTAAAGGTTGTTGAGGGCCAGGGAGTCAGTGTTGTAGTTGCCTGTGAGAGTGATGAGGATTTGTGTGTCGTCGGCGTAGTTGGTGTATGAGATGCCCATGGCGTCGAGGATGAGGAAGAGGGGGCGTGTAAAAATGTTGTATAGCGTGGGGGAGAGGCAGGAGCCTTGGGGCACCCCACAGAGTATAGTGGTTGGTGATGCGGCGGCTAAGTCGGAGAATACTTGCATGGTTCTGTCTTGTAGGAAGGAGGTGATCCATGCTGTAGCCTCTGGGGAGAATTTGGCCGTGGTGGTGAGGTGGTGGCATAGGACGCCATGATCCACAAGGTCGAAGGCCGCTGAGAGGTCTAGGAGTAGGAGGAGTGCAGGTTTGCCCAAGTCTCTCGCATCGTCCATCTGGTTTTTCAAGTCAAGTAGGGCGGTTTCTGTTCCGTGTCTGGGGCGGAAGCCGGATTGGCGGAGACCAAGGAGTTTGTTCTCTTCAAGGAAGTGTTGAACCTGCAGGTAGGCTGCTTTGTCCAATATTTTGAGGAGGAACGGGAGGGTGGTTATGGGTCTGTAGTTATTGGGGGAGGTGGGATCCAGCGTTGGTTTCTTTAGAAGAGGGCGGACCCAGGCTTCCTTGAGGGAAGCAGGGACTATCCCTGCGGTAAAAGAGGCATTTACAAAGGCTGTTAGGAAGGGAGCTAGCGGTTCTGTGCAGTCCTTGATAATGGAAGCTGGGCAAGCATCACCTTTGCAGTTAGAGGGTTTAATGTTCCTCATTATGTTGATGACATCTTTTTCCTGAATGGGTTTGAAGGAGAAGGGTACGGGGGGATCAGGGGCAGGCGGTGGGACTGGGATGTGTTTACTCGGTAGGGCTTGTTTAGTGGCTAATATTTTGTTTTTGAAGTTGCGACGCCCTCTGGGTGGTTGGCTCCATTGTTGGTAGTTGTAAGGATAGTAGGGCATAGGCATGGGCATTGGAGGCGGAGGGCCCCAGTATCGGCCTCTAGGGCCCCCTTTCCCTAAAAAAGGAACCTGGGGAGGTGGTGGTTGAGAATAACCCCCTTGTTGTTGTCTCCCTGGTGTTTGTGGTTGGTCGTCCAATCATCCGGAACTGGAGGTGTCCGAGAATGAGACCCATTTTCTGCCTCCTCTCCTGGGTCCAGTTTGGTTGGCAGCTCTTTCTTTTTCTTTTCTATCTTTATAGTCTGCTGTTAAGTAGGGATAGACATTCTCTATCTTAAAATTCTGAATGTCTTTGGCCAGTTTTTTATGCTTCTTTTCCAATATCGAAGCCATAAATTGATCAAGAGTGGTGTTAATGTCTTTCAGTTTCTCTCGTGCATTTTGTAAGTCTGCGTTATTGAGGAATTTTTCTTCTTCTGTCGCTACCTCCAATTTGACTTTGGTATGTATTCTTTGAGCCGTGGTGATGGTCAGGACCATGAGGTCTTGTGGACATTTAGTAGATATCTGACTAAATCCAAGCATATATTCTTGGTCCTCCAAGAATAATGCTGGTTCATTGTGGATAATGAGACCCAATGGGACCATATTGACTCTTAGGTACTCCCTAAGAAAATGTCCGTGGACCTCTGTACGGAAACATTTCTTTTTTAGTTTCAGCAAGTCGTCCCCTGATGCTGCAGAGGCAATGTGTTGTTGGGCACCGTCAAGATTAAACAGAGTAGGTCCCTGAATAATTCAGAGGTTTCTTCGTCTGAGAAGCTTAAAATGAGTTCCATTGTGGGTATGAAGTGTCCAGGGTAGCAAGTGGGTGCGAAGCAAGCTGTGGTCAATAGATTGATGAAAGAGGAACTGGAAAACTAGTTCAAAATTGCTGGTTTAGAAAACCCTAGTATAGCAGGTGCTATATCTAAAATCTATGTAACTGGAGGGTCAGCTCATAAACAAGTCGGAGGACTTAAGAGCTAATGATACTTGAAACAAGAGGGATGGCGTCCTGCCACTTACTTTAAGTCTCTTTACATATATATTTTAGTAAAGGCTATGTTATTCAGCATGCATAATATGGCAAAAGCTATTTCATGAAGCTAACTGTCATACGTATTCAAAAAGATGAGCAATAGAGCCCTTCAAGGGTGCACTGTAGCTTTTTATTTAGCCAGTGTTAGTAAATGCAGAGAGAATTTTCTGCATTTAGGTTTAACATGAAACTTTTTCGTTTTCCGGTGTACATGTGGATCAAATCACATTAATCTTATTAAACCAATGCAACAAAGAAAGAATGGCAAATGCTTAAGAAAAATTAACAAACAAAACAAACAGATGCACAATCATTGGTGGTTTGCCTAAGTGTGCAATGAATGTAAAGAAACATAGTATATTATTTAAACCCAAGGCAAACACCTATATGGGATGTGTGGAGTCAAAACCATGTGTCAGAGAAAAGGCATTATTTCTTTCTGAAACTGGGTTCATTTATTGCTGGCTCCTAGAGAAAAGGGACCTAGTTGTTGGTCAACGTCTAGAAACGGATCGAATTATGGAGCGGGATTGGGGGAATGAAGCCCTCAAAATGATGTGGTCCCTTGACGTTTCGGCGGAAAGCCTTCTTCGTGGGCCTCGACTTGGTCTCCCCTATGTGAGAAACAAAGGAAAAGAGAGAAAAAGAGAGGGACTCAAATTGTTGTAGAGCTCATCAAGAATGATTAAATCTGATGCTAGTAATACTGGCATCCAATAAAATCTAATTGGGACCATGTGGGTGAACAATGGTGTCAATGTTCACTGGCTTGCTGGCACTTGGTTACTGACCTGGACGGAAGTCAGAGGGTAGTGTTTTCTTCCAGTCGGTGTTGGCAGGGAACTGGGAGTGATGTGAAGCGGACCTCTTCAAACTGTAGGAGGAGGTTCCTGCAGATAGGTAGCTGGTGTGCTGGATGCACTAAGGTATGGGGAAAATTATAAAAAACATATATGTTTAGGCAAATGAGTATAACCAGACATGGTAAAAATCACTAATGTATAGTGGTGTGCTTGGCTAGAAAAAATGGCATAAAAGTACCTGTAGGCATAGTCTTGCAGCCACTTGGAGATTCTTGGCTGTGCACAGTTGGGAAAATACCTTTGAAGGATGCTTGTAGATGGCGATTAGGCGGTGGCCCACGTGTTTGTGGGGCTCCCCGGTTTCTGGGGTCTGAATTTAGCTGTGACTTCTGTCCAGTGGTTTGCCCTGTAGCCGTGCGCAAAGTTTTTGCCCCATTCAGTCTATGGGGAAAAAAAGAAGTTTTGGGACCCCCCTATAACTTTGCCCCACCTTGACGAATCCTTACCAAACTTTGGGGAAAATTCAGAGTGGCCCAAATATTATTTGTGCAACCTTTGGTAAGGATTCGTCCAGGGGTAGCCGAGTTATATGCCACCCAAAAAGTGCTCTTCCTATGGAAACAGTAACTTAACCATTACTACATGGCCACTAGCGTGGCCATGTAATTACAAGGCCACGGTAGTGGCCGTGTAGTTATGGTTAAGTTGCTAAACCCATAGGAAGAGCACATTTTGGGTGGCTTATAACTTTGCTCCCCCTGGACAAATCCACACCAAAATTTGCAAAAAATAGTATACGGCCCACTCGTAATTTGTTTGCAAAGTTTGGCCCAGGGGGGGGGGGGGAATTAAGGGGAGTCCCAAAAATAATTTTTTTCCCATAGACTGAATGGGGAAATAAATTAGCTCACGCCTAGAGCCCAAACCGCTGGATGGATTTTCACCAAATGTGCGGCAGGAGCAGCTGGTTGGTCCCGAAAGCGTGCTGTTGTAAATTTGGTGAAAATCCGTCTGGTAGTTTTTTTTAAAATGACCAAAAAGTAGGTCACAAAAATTAGTGATATCTATGTCCGCTCCGCGGACACACTTCCCTGTTCGCTCCGTGGACAAGACACCGATTGGCTAATCGGCTCGCGTCATGTCCGCAGACAAGCGACGTGTCCCCTGATTGGATGGTGAAGAGCGTGAAGTGCGTCAGATTTTTGGAAACGCCCGCCATCTTGGATTCGCGGACAGCGGCCGGTGTCCGTGGACATTGTGGTATAAACATATTAAAAATCACAACATTGCACTTGTCAAACTTATCAAATAATCTCTGGCGAGGTGAGAGGTGATGAGGATGGGATGGGATATGGCTGTAAGAAGCAAAAAACTGGCGTTTTTTTGTCACAAAAGTGCGAACAGTTAGGATGTTCGTGAGCAGTCCTGTGCAGGACCAAAAGAAGTGCTTGATTGTCTTAGAATCCCACATGAGGCTATTGCTAGAAACACTTTGACTCTTTTTTGTGCACCCTCTACTTCAATGTTGGAGTAGGGCGCATTCAGTCATTGCAAAGTTTCCTTACCCCTTAGCAGTGGGTGCTGTATCACTTCTCTGCACAGTGCTTTTAGCCTGAAACCTTTAGTATTGTTCAAGTTGATTGCATTATTTCAGTGAGAACAGAGATGGTGAGGCAGAAACGTAAATGGTGGACTTGTAAACATTGTTGCTTCTGCAGTCTGCAACCCCAACCTTACCTTGTGGTATTACAGAGTAATACTACATTCCGAATGCCCATTTTTCTATATTGTTTATATTGGTTGCCCAATATTTATTAATATTAAATAGAAGCAATTTCAGGTTATTATACACTGTTAATTAAAACGCTTGATGTTTATAAATTGATGTGCTTGTGGTACACCCAGAGCGCGGCAAAGAAAGGGCTATTCAGGTCTTTGTTAAAATGTAATTAAAGTAATAATGGCGTTAGACTGGCGCCCCCTATAGTCCGCACCTCAGGCAGCCACCTGCACTGCCTGATGCAAACACCGGCCCTGCACGTGAATGAGAATTACAGTTCTCATGGATGCAGTCAGGCAAGTTGTTGCAAACTAAGAATGCATGTAAAAAAAAGAAAGAGGGGTGAGGCGCGCACTCCAATTCCCGGCCAATATACTACCTGAAAAAGAATAAATGGGTTAAATCCCAAAGTGTCCAATTCACTGGGTTAGTTCCCAATTGTTGCAAAAATATTCACAGGGTGAGATCCCAATCGTTGCAAAAATATTCACAGGGTTAAATCCCTTATGCCGCATTGGTACTGCTGTTCTCCTCCTTCAAATATTCACAGGGCTGGATCCCTTATGCTGCATTTGGGCTGCTGTTCTCCTCCTCCTAGCGCTTTCGTGTCCCAACACTCTTCAGGGAGGCTGTGTGGCCTTTCACTTCAGGTGAATCCAATTAAATTGCTAATGCAGTCTCTAAGAATTATGGGAGCTGTAGTGAAATCATTAGTTCATTTCAGGTAGTATATTGGCCAGGAATTGGAGTGCGTGCCTCACCCCCCCTTTTTTACATGTAATTTGTGGAGATCCAGACTCCAGAGGCTGCAGCACCGGGGATATTTTGCCCTACAGTGAAGAACCATAGTTATGGTTTTCCCCCCTCCCCTGCTAAGGGTAAGAGGTGTGCTCCTTGAGGGGAGTCTTTCCTTGGTCACCTGAACTGAACAACATTTTTTCACTACAGCTCCCATAATCCTTAGAGACTGCATTAGCAATTTAATTGGATTCACCTGAAAAGCAAGGCAACACAGCCTCCCTGAAGAGTGTTGGGACACGAAAGCGCTAGGGGGAGGAGAACAGCAGCACAAATGCAGCAGAAGGGATCCAACCCTTTGAACATTTTGGCAACAATTGGGATCTAACCCTGTGAATTGGACACTTTTGGGATTTAACCTAGTTATATATATTTTTTTCTTTCTTCGGGTAGTATATTGGCCAGGAATTGAAGTGCGTGCCTCACCCCCCCTTTTTTACATGTAATTTGTGGAGATCCAGACTCCAGAGGCTGCAGCACCGGGGATATTTTGCCCTACAGTGAAGAACCATAGTTATGGTTTTCCCCCCTCCCCTGCTAAGGGTAAGATGTGTGCTCCTTGAGGGGAGTCTTTCCTTGGTCACCTGAACTGAAAAACATTTTTTCACTACAGCTCCCATAATCCTTAGAGACTGCATTAGCAATTTAATTGGATTCACCTGAAAAGCAAGGCAACACAGTCTCCCTGAAGAGTGTTGGGACACGAAAGCGCTAGGGGGAGGAGAACAGCAGCACAAATGCAGCAGAAGGGATCCAACCCTTTGAACATTTTGGCAACAATTGGGATCTAACCCTGTGAATTGGACACTTTTGGGATTTAACCTAGTTATATATATTTTTTTCTTTCTTCGGGTAGTATATTGGCCAGGAATTGAAGTGCGTGCCTCACCCCCCCTTTTTTACATGTAATTTGTGGAGATCCAGACTCCAGAGGCTGCAGCACCGGGGATATTTTGCCCTACAGTGAAGAACCATAGTTATGGTTTTCCCCCCTCCCCTGCTAAGGGTAAGATGTGTGCTCCTTGAGGGGAGTCTTTCCTTGGTCACCTGAACTGAAAAACATTTTTTCACTACAGCTCCCATAATCCTTAGAGACTGCATTAGCAATTTAATTGGATTCACCTGAAAAGCAAGGCAACACAGCCTCCCTGAAGAGTGTTGGGACACGAAAGCGCTAGGGGGAGGAGAACAGCAGCACAAATGCAGCAGAAGGGATCCAACCCTTTGAACATTTTGGCAACAATTGGGATCTAACCCTGTGAATTGGACACTTTTGGGAATTAACCCAGTTATATATATTTTTTTCTTTCTTCAGGTAGTATATTGGCCAGGAATTGGAGTGCGCGCCGCACCCCCACTTTTTACAAACTAAGAATGTATTTTGATTCTGAGTGAAGGTCACTAGCTTTTAATTTTTGCTTGCGAGCTCAGGAAGCCTACACATTGGACACACAGTATAAGGTTCAATAGTTTTTTGACCTTGAGAGCAAGGGACCATTCCGAAAGGAATTGAATGAAGGAGGGTTCAGGGATGTCATTTCACCAAAATGCCAGGGGTAGCGGAAGTGACATCACACGACCTTTGACCCCTGATGACATCACAGGAAGGGCTGTCATTTGACCCACCCCGAAGTGATATCGCGGGAAGCTATGGAACACAACCTTTCACCCGTTGACAAAACAGGGAGTGGCATCACATAGCATTGTACTCTACGAAAAATATGGTTACGATATCACTAAAATGTGATGTACATTTCATACAGGAATGGATCGCCATATGTATCATTAAGATCAGTGTGTATAGGCCCATATTACCAAATTACTGTGAATGCAAGCAGACGTCCATGACCAAATGATAATGATGTGTTCTTATATAGCACTTATGCTTAAGCGCTTTATATAGAAAAAATATACAACCAATTTCACCCAACCTGTGTTGGTACTCATTTATCAATCTCAGAAGGATGAAAGGCTGAGTTCAGACATTTAAGAACAGACTAAATCAGTGACTCACCCCCCTGAAGGGTGCCTGAAATAAACCTTTAATGAGTCTAGAAATTATTGTATAGAATTCCAGAAACACATTCTTTTGTATTCATATTCATTCTTATTTAGGGCCAGTGCTGAAAGTGTTAGACTTGTGGCACTCCTGTTCTTATTTTTTTAAACATTTTTTTAAGGGGCCTGAAAAAGAAAGCCAGCCACTGCAGAAGTAAAGAGCCACATGGTGCTGGACCTAAATGACGTCACTGGGAGGGTTGTTATAATGTAAGATATGATAAGGTTATTTATTCAAAAACTGGACTAAGGAACATATAAATTCACTTTATGAAAAATCTTTGGTGCGAGCGGAGTCTGCCTTACGGTCTGAGCTACGCCAAGAGAATGGAAATGGTGAATGTAATGTAAGTTTAATTTTAGATGATTTTATACTAGAACGAGCATCAACTTATCATTATCTGAGAATTAATTGTGGGTTACATTGTATTTGTTTGTTCTGTGTGGCATATTACAATGAAACACAAGTATAACCTTTGTGTTTAATGTTCTTTCTACCGTCCAGATGGACAGACCAGCATTGATATGTATGTAGACCACTACTCAGTTCTCCCAGGTTCAACGCTAATATTTCATTAAAATGCCATTTATGAGCACCTAGAATTTTAGCATCAGTTTTCGTATCCCGTTTAGAGTTGATCATACTACATAGCAATGTTCTCGGAAACAAATTGTAAGTAAGATCGGCTAGTGAGACACATTTCTATTATGTTTTCGAAACAGGTACATTTTGCCATTCTGCGATTGTCATAGATTCCAGATGCCAATGGACGATCGCCAAGGAGCTTTATGTCCTTACGCTGCACTAGCGATTAGGAGCAACATAGCATCCTTTACGGTGGTCTAGCCTCAAGTTGATGCACAAGCCCTGGAAATCACAGTGCGACCCAAGCGCTTCTTTTATCCAAAACAAACACCTTGTGTACGCAAAAAGAACAACGCCTGACTCACGATAAACATTTTGGATCACAAGTGAAGAAAGACATTTCCAATTTCAATGAATATGGCAATAGTCAGATGTTCTCGGAGCGTTTATTGTGAAATAAAAGTACTTTACAAATTGTACAGTCTTGTTGTTTCTTTTTAAAGTACGGTTTAGTATTCCGAAATTGTGCCGTGCTGTGTTGTGAGACATTGTGTGTTGATTTTTGGGTTTTGCGTCACGTCACGTAGGTGATGACTGGGTGCGTTTGGGTACGCTGCACAGGAATGTCACAGAGAAAGGCGGACAATATCACTAGGTTTGGTGATGTGAGGTTAAGGGACGGGGCATATGAATTAGTGCCGTCAGGGGAGTTCACCTTAGGCCAGTGGTCTTCAAACTATTTTGGCTGGTGCCCCCCTGAGCAAAATTTGGGCAGGTCGGGACCCCCAGAAATGCCAAATGGACAGTATATATTGCGCAACGTCAGCTGCTCCTATCATAGTCGCTGGGCTCCCTCATCCCACTCCTACCCAGTCCCTGATCTCTTCCCACCCCATCACACACCCTGGGCTCTCCCCACTCTGCTCCCACCACTATCCCATGGTTCCCGCCGATTGTGCTCCCACCATAGTCCCTGGGTTCCCCTCATCCCGTTACCAACACAGTCTAAGTGCCAGTGGTGGCTGGTGATTTTTTTAAGTGGAGGGGCATAACTCTTTCCCTCAAAAATGCCATAGCGACCGAGCGAAGTGAGGGAACCAGACGAATAAAGGGGGATTCGGGGGGGGGTTTCCCCCTGTGAATTTTTCTTAAATAATGGGTTAAAATGTAGCATTGTAGAGCATACTTTTAATAAAAATATGGGTAAATAGCCAAACAGTTTGCAATTGGTGCTTGGGGCCCAGGGGCAGGCATGACATTTTTTACTGGACATCTATAATAGATGTCCAGTAAAAACATAACATCCATGTCCCCTGAGCCCCACTGGGCCTAACACAATCAACATGATTATGTGTGTATGCAAGGCGCTGCACATTCATACAGCAATCACTCTATCATTGACACGAGCACACATCACCATACACTTACTCATAACATAAGCATATACGCATTCATACACATGTTTAAATAAAAAGAATGAACATAAACGTACCTTCTGCATTGGCCTGCGTGTGAGTGCTGAAACGCCCTGATCCAGGCTGCTCTGTCCGTATGTGCGAGGAGGTGCAGGAGCTCCTCTTTGGACATACAGACATGCAGTACCCCAGCCAGCATTTTCAATGAGTTATGCAATGCTGGCGAAACAAAACGCCCCAGCACTTGCATGGCTCAGTGAGCATGTGCGGCTGGGGAACTAAACTGAACTGTCAAAAGGAAACAGTGTTTCCCTTTGACAGTTCAGCCAGCCCAGGAGCACTCCATCAGCTGGAAAAAGCAGCTGAGGGAGAGCTCACTGTTTTACTGGGCTGGCTCCTTAGCTCCTCCATAATGGAGGAAGCGCCAGGCTCGGACTGGCCTATAGGGCAATGCATGTACCAAAAATTTAAAATGCTAGTGTGGGCCTGTCAAAATGCGCCACCATTTGGGCCAATGTGGACAAGTTTGATGAGTTACTTAACTATGCAGCTAGTAATTTTGACCAATTTTGCTGAATATATCAAATTTACTTACATTTCAACACAAAGCACTCCCTTGGGTACTATTGAAACAGTAGGACTCATTAAAACCCTGGCGGTAGCTGTGCCGGTAAAGCCGGCACAGCTGCCACCGGAGTTGCATCCGGGTCCGGCACCCGCGAATGGGCAATTAGCGGGTCATGCCGAATTAAGCGGACCTGATAATTGCCCTTTTGCGGGTGCCGGTACCGGTAGATCCCCATTCCCATTGAGCCCCATAGGGCTCAATGGGAATGGGGAGCTCGGATGCACCGGCACCTTTAATAACGGTGCCAGTGCATCTGATGAGCTGTGCTCGCGGATGCCGCACGGCCTGCCAGGTCAGACCTGGCAGGCTGTCAGGCACCCGCGAGCACAACTTTTACTATGCCGGTACGGTAGCAACGGTGCCGGTAGCTTACCGGCACCATTGTTACCATACTGCCATAGTTGTAATGAGGCCCAGTCTGTGACTAAAGGAATGAATATCCATTTACAACTGCGGGCCACTTTTTCATTGTTGCATGAGACAGTTTCATGCTTTAGGCCGACCATGTGAGCCACTCTGCCCATTTCTTCCAATCTAAATAAAAATAAATAAAAAAAAGATTTTCTTTTTTTTTAGATTTCTTGCTGAGCTCTCAGGGCCCTCCAGTGATGCTTGTAGCTATGTGTAGCCATACCTCATGTGTTGGCCTTTTATTTTCCCCTTGCAATGCTGGCTGTCTTATTTGATTTTGGTAAACTAATATTCCAGTTGTTCAAGCTAAAATAAACCTTGACTTCCCCTTGGGTTTGTGTGGCTTCTGCTCTGACCGTTTCTGGTTTTACCGGTTCTGAGCCCCATTCTCTTTTATCTATT
Source organism: Ambystoma mexicanum (assembly GCF_040938575.1). NCBI lineage: Eukaryota > Metazoa > Chordata > Amphibia > Caudata > Ambystomatidae > Ambystoma > Ambystoma mexicanum. The sequence continues at coordinate 1,141,864,681 of NC_090935.1, read as the reverse complement.
TGCTGCAGTACTATAGTATTTTACTGTATTCGCTGTGGGCTGGCTTAGTATTTTCATTAAATCGCTTCCCGCATTATGCTAGCGCTTGCACCTGCTCTTTAGGAAGCCCCGGCGTGTTACCCTAGTTTGCTAGTATTACTGCTACCGGTCTACTTTTATTTTTTCAACCCGTATTTCCGGCGTTGGCCTGTTATATTGTGCTATGTGGTGTTAGCCACTGCTTTTATATATATATATATATATATATATATATATATATATATATAAACTTTGTTAACGGGACGTTATGGTTAAGTTGGTTAAGTTGCGCTACTAAATAAACCTATGAAATTCAGTAAAATAACCTTGTTAAAGGGACATTATGGTTCAAAGTAAAACCGAAAAACCACTGAAATTCGCTAGTTATGGTAAGCTAAGCAACCATAACTTGCGCCACCACTGTGCACTGCTAAGACTAACACCCAGGACATCAAAGATGACATCACAAATGTCATTGATGACATCACTGATGACATCACATGCCTGGCTCGCTCTTTTTTCCTTTACTGATATATCTAGGCCAGTAACAGTCAGGAACAAAAAATTCAAAAAGTACTATATTTGTAGACTTATACTTCAAATATGTTCTTACAGTAATTCACTTAGGGTCCACTCAAAGCATATGAAACATATACAAAGGGGAAAACACAAACTTGGAAGACAGCAATGCTATCTATGTATGAAGGTGATTAGTAAGGTTATCAAGAGTGTCTTATAGTTCTGTTGTTTTTTATTACTGTACTTTCCCGGGGTATGCTCATATTCGTACACATTGCATTTACATTGCATTTACACTACTTTCCTTAGGGCCTAGTCACAATATGTGATAGTTATACATAGGTAAGTAGTAGCTTTGAAGCAGAGCAATCATTTCTGTTCATGAAGATAATCAGTTAGGTTACTTCACTTTCCCTGTATATGCTCATATTTGTATGTGTTGTTGTCTGTTTGTGTTTTGTGTGCAGTAATGCAATAATGTAGTAAGTGGGTTTTATTAGGTACTTATTAAATGTTTTACAGTATGCACAATTCTAATAAGAAAGCATTTATAATTTTAGTATTTAACATGGCAAGATTATTAATATTGCATCGCCATCATGTCTGCTGCACACTATGTCTATGTTACTACATGTGTACCTTGGTATATTGGAGAAAAAACTTCATAGTACAGTGCTATTTGGATTAATGCATTGCTTAATGCACTACGTACCTCATGAAATTTATTCCAATGATCCTTGACACTTCTTTTATCAACATTACAATAAGAATCCCTTGTACAGACTTACATCACACACAACCTCTAGCAGGCACATATCCAAGGCAGAAATGAGAGATGGCAACAAAGAGATAGCACGTAGCATAAGCATGAGGGAACACACAAATAGCCACAGCTGGCAATCAAACCAAACACACCATGACACATGTAACATGCATGTTCACGTGCAGCACTCAACAACCATCGACTACGCAGAGTACATGTGTCACAGGAGGCACCTACGCTAGTGCATTTCTATACAGTGAAAGGAGGGACATGGGTACATACATGGCAGGTCACTATCACACAGCAGCATTGTGTTGGCATGTTGAAGGGCTGAACTTGGCACATGAGTAGTGTGTGCGGTGCAGTGCATGTGTACCCCATCAACTTCCAACATCAACACGTACGTAGTGATGTCAATCTCCAAACATGACGGCAGTGTGAGGGCAATTGCAGCCATCATGTGCAAATGGCATTCACTATGTAGCATGGATACCGTGAAACCCCCACCTTCTGGGGAATAGCAGGGAGGCACTGCATGGCAATGAAAGGTTCACCACAGAACTGTGCATTGGCAGACAGTGTTGGCATGCGTCTATTGCATCTCGTCAGTCAAATGTCACTACACCCGAGTAGTGGACGTGATGCAGGACAGATGAGGAACCATCAGTAGTACACCCATGCATGCGGAAGACACAACACCAGTTGAATAGAGGCAGGGGGTTCGACACAGATGTGGACACCCTAAAGTTGTGTGTGATGACCCACAGTGAGCATGAAATGGCTGTCCAAATAACATGACACTTGGATCATCCTGGAGATGTACTACAATGAGCAGGTGGTCAAGGGCACATAGGGGCATACATGGAATGCACATGGAGCATGATTGTGCACACATGTGCACAGGGAGCCACTGCCATCAGCACAGTCAGAGTGAGACACACTGCACCAAGGACAAAGGATGTATATGACATGATATGAGATCTCATCAAGATTGCCCTCGTACACAAGTGGCTCAGAGCACAACCAAGCAAAGGGAGGGGAACAAGGGAGAAAAAATGAAAACAACGATCTTACTGGGCACAGTGACATTTAGAACACGCAAGTTCATGGAGAAGGGAAAGAGGGGTAAAGTCCCTGGAAGGGGGAGAAGTGGAAAGTGCCGAAAAGAGGCGACTAAAGAATGAAAATGAAGTCTTATGATAGAATAGGCATTGAAAAGGTGGTAGTGCAGCCAGCAAGTGGCAAGTGCAAGATCATTTGGATAGGGCAAATCTGATAAGTGCAGTGGAAGAGTGGGGGACTGTATGGGTACACTTACAGGACCCATTGCAATGGGAGGCCTGGAGGCAGTGCAGCAGGGAGGCAGGGTGAGCAGGTACCTGGGCCCGAAGGACAGAGGGTGTCCAGGTGCACAGTGCCAAGAGAGAAAACAGCTCAGCTGGGGAGAAGAGAGGCTAATGCAGGAGCAAATAGGAAGGTCTTGAGGTGCTTCCAGAAGCCGAGATGTTTCTCCTCAAGTTTCAACATGGCAGGTAGGTTGTTCCAAAGGGAGCTCCCAGCCATAGACAGAGATCTGCCCCCAGCTTTTTTCTTCGATAAACGACTGACCCGGATGGATTGTGAGGTAGAGGAGCAAGTCTTGCAGTCCTGTACTGGATTAGTGGTAGAGGGCGGATAGTGTAGGCAGGTAGAATTTTGAAAGAGGCTGTCACAGTAGTCCAACCTTGAGACAACCAGAGCCTGAGAGACAGTGAGCTTGTAGGTGAACGAGAGGAAAGGCAGAGTACCCCTGAGGAGGTGAAGCAAGAAGTTAAAATCTCAAGACATGTCAGAAATGTGTGCGGAGAAGGAATATGTGGAGTCAAATGTGACCCCGAGGTTGTTGGCCTTCCAAGTTGGTGTAGGAGGAGGGCCAAGGGAGGCCGGCCAGAGAGTGAGGGGAAAGGATGGTGAAGGTGTACCGATGAGGAGGATGTCAGTCTTGCTGGCATTTAGACAGAGATCGTTGGTAGTACACCAATTTCAAATGGCAATTAGGCAATCAGAAATGAGGGAGGGAGAGGAGGTGGCCGAGGGCAGCCTGAAAATGAGTTGAGTGTCATCAGCATAGCACTGGAAGTTGTATCAGAAAATGGAAATCCAGTAGGCGAGAGCTGCCAGGTAATGTTTGAAAAGCCAGGCTGAGAGGTCAGACCCCGGGTGAACACCACAGGTAGAGAGGGAGATTGATGAAAGAAAGGACCCAAGTTGTAGCTGGGAGGGTCACACACGCCAAACCACATGTCATTGAGTAACACGCATCAATACTCACCGGACAATGCATCATAATCCATCCTCTCTCCCACTCCATGGATTAGTGCTGCCGGGATGAACTCTGCAGTGATCTCCTCGTGCTGAGTGAGTTCATCCTCCTCTGGTGCTGGCCAACCACCAGTCACCTGAGACATGGCATAATTGGAGGCACGCTTTTGTTTTGCACAGCGTCGGAGGTCAACCCAACGCTTGTAGCAGTCCTGAGCCGTGCGCACCTGGAATCCCATGGCTGTCACACCATCCGCAAAATGCTGCCAGTGGATCCAACGCTGGGCAGGGGTTGTATGGCACTGTGTGCCCACAAGCATATCGCGTTTATGTGCTGACACGTAGTCCACAAGGAGGTCCAGTTCCTGCTTGCTGAAAGGCTTCTTCCTCGACGTGCCGGAGGCCGGAGCTGTGTCTGGGGTCCCAGCCTCTTGCGCAGGAGCACGCTTCCTCCTTTTGGGTGGTGGTACTGACCCTGAGTGGCCAATGTGGCCCTGATCGGTGGGGGCAGTGGCGCTGGTGGACTGGATCAAGGGAGTGGGTGTTGGAATGAGGACCGAAGGTCTGGCTTGGGTCTGACTCACTGCTGGGGTGGTGTTGGCTGCATCTGCCCATGCAGTTACCACCACCCAGCTGCTTGGGGCAGCAGATGTCATAACTGCCCCATATACGTGTGCCCCGGTCACAGCTACACTGGACACATATGACCCGCACCTCCTGACAAGATGGAAATCGTCCTGGGAGTCATCATCATGCAACGCAACATGCGCTGCCCGACCCCGAGCCTGGGTGGTGGTCTCCACAGCTGCACCTGCAGCTACCACCATCGGTGGGCCCGTGACAGCAGATGAAAGTTGCTGTTGGGTCATATGGGCACCAGGTTGTGATGCAACAGCTGCATCTACAGGAGCCACAGGGGGTGGTGGCATGGTTGCACCAGCACGTGGCTTGGCATCCTGCCTCAGTGGGGCACCCCTGCCTCTTCCCCCTCTGTAGCCACCCTGGCCACCCTGGACTCCCTGTCCCCCCTGGTCTCCATGACCACGTGCCTGACTATGCACACCCCTGGGAGGAGGCTCAACTTTGCCACCCTTACCCTTTGGTGGCCTCCCAACCATGGCACAGATGGTAAATAGCCGATGGGAGGTGCACTCAACAATTGTCCTGGGCAATTGGATTGAAAGGGGCAGGGTACTGGATGGAATAGGTACCCCTGTGCTCCTACAAGGCTGTCTGTGACCCCTGGGGAAAAATGACGGGTCACGCAATGCTCAGGCACCCCCCAAAAAAGAAAAAAATAATAATAAAAGAGGAAAAATAATAAAAAATGAAAAAAATGAAATTAATAAATAAAAAATGTAAAAGAAAAACATGCACGTGACCCCGGTAGCCCACGTGCGTGGAATAAACCTCCTGTAGTATGTTGCGGCACCCAGGGACACAAAAAAACACGTACGCCTGGAACACGTGAGCTACTATGACCTCAAAAACGGTGCGCGATGCACGGGGGAACCACAGTGGGAAAAATAGCATGCGCTACTCACCATCTGCCTTGCGTGGAAAAGAAAAAGAAAAGGCCACGCGCTTGTGCGCATAGGCAACACCTTGCCAAAAGAAGAGGTATGAACAAATACTGTGAGATAATCGCGTGTGAATCCTGAAGAGTAAACAGACGCGTCGGTCTCCACAAAAAGCACATACAGTGATCTGCTTCCCCGCTGGACCTTTAACCTGTGCTGAAGGCAATGCCCGCGTGCGTAACGTCACTGGTGCGCATACGTACTAAGGGCCTTTCCTCGAATTACACGCATTCACACGCTGACGTGTTGTTTTTGCACATGCAGATTCACTATGCACCTGTGCCGAGGGAAACGCCCGCGTGCGTCACGTCACTTATGCGCTTATGCGCTAAGGACCTTTCCTCGGATTACACGCTGACGTGCTTTTTTTTCACGTGCGGATTCACTCTGCATCAAGCTGGCCTCGCAACAACACACGGAAGACCACACTCCTGCCCAGAAGGCCATTTTCCTGCCCCCCAGATCCCCGAGCAGCCTCCTACAAGCCATCTGCTGCTGCCTGCTTGCCTGCTGCCAACGTGCTCTGCTATTTGGTGCCTGCACAGAAGCCATAGCCAGGGATCCTGTACCAGAGACCACCTCTGCTGACCCAGAAGACTCCCGTCTAGTGTACCATCGCTCCACAGCCCAGCCCCAGGACCAAGTTGCCCAACCACACCTGCCGCTGGGGTTGCCATGTCTGACTCACCACCATCTGGGCCAGTGGCAACCCCCAGTCAGAGAGGCAGAGGGCTGCCAGCTTCACAGAAAATGAAGTTGGCATCCTGGTGGAGCGAGTCCTGGGGAATTATGATGCCCTAGTCTCATGTTCGCGCCTAGACAGGGATGGACAGGGGAGGATCTGGAAGAACATCGTGGGTGCCGTCAACGCGGAGGGGGTGGCATCCCGTGACTACGACCGTGTCCTGAAGCACTGGGAGGACTTCAGGTCCAGAGCCCTCAGGAAGGCCCGGCGCCTCGTTGATCCTCGGGACCATCTGACCAACAACCAGATGAGGGTCCTGGAGCGCATTAAACCAGCGCTTCACCACCAGTCGAGTGGTAAGTGTCCATGTGTTCATCTACAGTGTAGTGCATGTTGAGGGTTGTCAGGTGCATGCACCTTGGACGTATGTCTGGCATGCCCCATGTATGGATGTCTGTGTGCAGGAACATGACAGTGAAGCATGTGAGTCCAGTCAAGCGTGTGCAACTACAATGGTGTGTGTGTTGCTATACATGATGTGCACCTGCATGTGACAATGCACATATGTTTGCATGCCTGTGTCTGTACCTGGCCATGTCTGTTGTGTGAATCATGGATGCTGATGTCACCCTCATGGACATGCATGGTGTACATGTGCGTGTTACAGAGTGGTGAGTGTGTGACTGGGAAACGCCATGGATGCATTGCACATGCACATCTCGATGTGTGCATTGACTGTTGTGGACTAGCTGTCCATTATTGCACTGTGATGGGAGGTGGACATGGACGGATGCATGACTGTGAAGTGGTGTATGTGCATGTGTGTTGCTTGCAAGGACCTGTGTGTCGTTGAAGGTGATGATGGCTATGACATACGACAATGCCACTCATGTGCATTTGCTTTGTGTCTGGCATACTTGCATTCAGTCACCTGATGCTCGTCTTCAATGTCTCCCTTTCCACAGCGGTGAGTGAAGAGGAGGGCAGAGACGGCGCTGTGGAGCAGAGCAGTGGGGATGCCTCCACCGGCCCGGAGACGCAAGGCCCAGTCACCCTCCCAGGTTATGCCATCTTCCGGGAGCGAGGGGACTGGTGCCGCGTCCGCCACTACGGCCGCAGCTGCTGAGGGGAGGCCCAAGAAGCCAAGGTTGGGAGTGGGTTCCTTGGCAGTGGAAGGGGCAGGTGAGCCCCCACAGGGTCAGGACAATGCAGAAGACAGTGCAGAGGCATCCAGGTTGGTGGTGGCTGAGGAGGAGGAGGAGGAGGCCACTTTAGATCCACACGTGGGGCCTGGTGGGGGTGATTCCACTGGTGCAAGTGGTGCAGTCCAGGGACAGGAGGCAGCACAGGTCGCAGCGGAGGTGCTTGTGCATAATCCTGTCCCTGATTCTTGCGACTGCATCTCTCTTCACCAGAAGGGATGCCTCATTCCAGGCCCGTCCGCAGGTAGCAGATGTGTCCACATCAACTGACCTTCCTCTACCTGCGGACGAGGCAATCCGTGACAGGGTTGAGCCCATCCTAGTCGGTGTCTCGATGCACACACGCGTGATTCGTGATGATGTGCGTGATTCTAGGAAGGACCACGCACATCATCACAAGCAGCTGTGTGCCATCTTGAACTGGCTAGGACGGCTCATTGTTGCAGGGATCCTCCATGTGGAGGCCGCTTTTGCGACCCTCTCCTCCTTTGCACCCACTATGCACCAGTCGTCCTCCATGCCGTCTTCCGGCCCAGATGCCACCAGGACACCCTGTGGACCTGCCTCAACCACCGCGGCCAGGCTGGTGGAGATCCCATCCCTGCCACATTCGGGAGTCGGAGGTTCAGCAGAGATGGTCACCCAAGCAACAGGATCCCTGGCAATGGAGGATGTGCAGGCAACTTCCAGCAGGGCACGTCCACGACAAGCCCGGGGGAAGTCAGCATCCCGGAGCCAGTCATGGTGGCACAGGCAGATGACATCAAGGCAGCAGCCCCAGGCTCCACGTAGGAAGCTTCTGGAATCGTGGCATTCAACATCACAGGGGCAGGCATTGGCCGAAGGGCAGGAGGACCCTGGACTATGTGTGTCTTCCCTGTGGCAGCTGATGGGCCAGCAAATGGATGCAGAGCGGCGGCAGGCAGAGAGGGCACGGCTCACCATGGTCATGGTGGACAACTCCATGGGGCGGGCATTTTGCCGGGCACAGTTTCTCGAGGAGACTCACAGAGAGTTGGAGGAGACCATGACAGCGTGCCTGCGAACCTTCGAGGACAGAGCCCAGTCCCGGCTCCAGGACATAGACTCGGAGTTCAATGATGCCCTGGCCAAGACTCTTGGTAAGAACGGTGAGCCGTAGGACTAGCCCGCCGCCATTGTATATAGTTAATTAGGCTTTCGTTTTATTTTTATTTTGGAGTCCATGGACATTGCTCTACTTTTTGTACATAGTTATATTTTTGTAAGATTTTCTTATAGGTTTCATTTGGTTGTTAGATCATGGAACCTAAGAACTTTCATGTAAATATTTCTGGAACTGTGGACTTTATTATTTAGATTTTTTGATACACATGACGAATGTTTTTTTTTTATTTACCCTTTGGAATCTGCATTTTGTTTTCTGGACATGGACCACTGGGAGCTTTTCCTTTTGTTTTGATCACATTTATTTTTTTATTTTGCATTTCACTTCAGTTCACATTCATGTATTTTTCCTTGTCAATGTTGTTTTTCGTTTGGGAGATTTCTGTTTTTTAATACATTTTCATCAGTTCACATATTTGTATTGTGTGCTCTCATTGGTTTGGTCCATGTGTCAGTTGTCATTGCCTCAGTCATGTGTCACTGCTGTGCGGCCATGTTGGGCATGTCTTTGGGTGCATGCATGTGTGCTTCTGTGCATGACATGCCATGGGGCCTGTACTGGAAAGTGGGGACAATGGATGGGTGTGGAGTTGCACTGGTGGGGGGGCAGCGTGGGGTGGGATTTGGGTGGACCTTTGCTACATGCATGTATGTTGTGACAATGTGTTGGTTGGGTGGCCATGAGTCGGGGCCTGCTGGCAGGTTGCCGGCACTGGGGGTGGGGCGGGGGGACATGAGTCAGGGCCTGCTGGCAGGTTGCCGTCACTGGGGGTGGGGTGGGGGGGAAATGAGTCGGGGCCTGCTGGCATGTTGCCGTCACTGGGGTGGGGTGGAGGGGACATGAGTCAGGGCCTGTTGGCAGGTTGCCGTCACTGGGGCTGGGGTGGGAGGGACATGAGTCGGGCCTGCTGGCAGGTTGCAGTCACTGGGGGTGGGGGGGACATGTGTTGGGGCTCCCAAGTTCATGGTGCCATGTGGCCTGCCTGCAGGGCATGGTCAGGGGTTGTAGGGGTGTCCCCTGTGGTATGGGCTGCCTGCGGGGCATGGGGAGGTGTGGAGGGCACACCCGGGAGGGCCCACACTGCCAAATTTCATGTGAAAGTCCTCACGCACCCCCGGTATATGCGTACCCCGCTCGCGTCAGCCCATTCGCATGTGAAACTCCTCGTGCACCCCCAGAATACATGTACCCCGCTCGCACCAGCCCTATCGCATGTAAAAGTCCTTGCGCACCCCCCAGAATACGCGTACCCCACTCGCGATGGCCCTATCGCGTGTGAAAGTCCTAGCACACCTCTGGAATACACGTACCCCGCTCACGCCAGCCCATTTGCGTGTGAAACTCCTTGCGCACTCCCGGAATACGCGTACCCTGCTCGCGTCAGTGGAATCGCATGAAAAGCGCACTCGCATACTCCCATATCTGCGCAACCGTGTGGTCAGGGGCCACATGCACCCCCTGCAAGTAGCCCACTCCACAGGGGAGCCCCCTACAACCCTGGACATGCCCCCACAGACAGCCCATCCACCCTCCCCATGCCCTGCAGGCAGCCCATCCACCCTCCCCATGCCCCGCAGGCAGCCCATCCACCCTGACATGCCCGCAGGCAGCCCATCCACCCTCCCCATGCCCTGCAGGCAGCCCATCCACCCTGACCATGCCCCGCAGGCAGCCCATCCACCCTTCTCATGACCCGCAGGCAGCCCAACCACCCTGACCATGCCCCGCAGGCAGCCCATCCACCCTCGCCATGCCCCGCAGGCAGCCCATCCACCCTGACCATGCCCCGTAGCCAGCCCACACCACAGGGGGGACTTTTTCCACGCAATTTGCCTGGCGCGAGTGGGGTATGCGTATTCCGAGGGGTGCATGGGGAATTTTCCACGCGATTGGCCTGGCGCGAGCGAGGTACGCGTATTCCGAAGGGAGTGCTGGGAGTTTTCCACGCGATTGGGTTGGCGCGAGTGGGGTATGCATATTGCGAGGGTTGCGCGCAGAATTTTACACACAAGCGGGTTACGCGTATTCCGAGGGGGGCGTGGGGAGTTTTACACGTGATTGGCCTGATGAGAGTGGGGTACGCGTATTCCGAGGGGTGCGCGGGGAGTTTTACAAGCGATTGGGTTGTCACGTGAGGGCTGAGTGGCGTTTTTAGCGCGATTTCATTGTTAGGGAGCTGTATGTTGATCCACTGGTCTTTGCGCCATGTAGGGGATTTGTGCGGATGGTTTTGGCGCACGGGGTGGGGTTGGGGCGTAACGGTGCTGCAGGGTCGCTGCGCCACGCTGCGCCTCGGCTGGTTATGGATGTTTAAATCCATGAATACGCGGTGCGTCAAAATGGGTTTTGGCACGCACGGCTGGTGCAAGCTGGTGCACGCTCCCTCTGTGCGCCAGCCGCGTGTGCCACTTCTGCGCTTGAATCCATGAATTACCTTTTTAACGTAATCAAATCAGAATTATATTTATCTCTGGATATAGTAACCTATTGTTTGATACTATTGCAAGTAAAACATTTTAAATTAGACATTTTCTCTTTTACATGTGACAAAATACTTATCATGAAGCTTTGAAATGGACAAAAATGTACGTGTTTGTGCAGAAATACCAATTAATCAGCTCTCTTTGAAGAAATATTTTCTAGAACTTTTCTAGGTGCTTCTTAGATGAATGCATGGAAGATAAACAGGCCAGCTGTTTTTACTCAAGTTAATGTGCTTTGTTTTCAACCTACAATAATTATTTTTTAAATGCAAGTATTCTGGCCCAGAAAATCAAAACCACTGGGAGGGTGGGGGGGCTATGGTGGGTCTAAAAAAGTGAAGGAAACCATTCACAGGGCTCGTTAAATCAAAATATAGATTATCTTGATGTTAGATAGGTGGGGTTTAGCACAGTATAAAAGGCTGGAAGGAACTAAATCATATCTTATTGCCTGCTGACATACATCGAACTTGGCTGAAGAAAAGATTTTCCAAAATGTGCATACTGAAAAGAAAACTGGGCCCATAGAGGATTGTCTAACCTGCACAGAAGGGGACCACAACAGAGGAATAACTTCTTATCTAGATCCAAGGGCCCTGAAGAGAATCAGATGAGGTAGATGCCTAGTGCTTTCCACATTTCAACCAGTAAACACTGATAACAAGTGAGGTCCTGGAACATTTCATATGCCACATTCCTGTCCAACAAACCAAGAAAACATAAGTGAATTTCTGCCCTAATACATTTTAATATGACTTCCCATAGCAATAGAGTGCTGGACAGTGCTGGGCAGTGGGGGAGTGTTTATCTCCCAAAATTAAGTTAAATAATTAATTCTATGTGTTTGTTTCAGAAAATGCAATGCTTCCCAAAATCTATGTTTTATGTTATCCGATTTCACTGATTTGAGAAGGGATTTAGACAGGCCAGCATGCAACATATTTATGTAGATAATTAAATGTGATATGGTGGAATGATTCCCAAATAGTACAAAATAGAGGTGGCAGAAGGGATTTTGATAGGAAATTTGATTTTAGGAACCTGTTATTCAAAGTGTTTCATTTATGGTAAGCTCATATTTACTTTTTCAAAGCATTTGAAATTTTCATTGCCTACATTCACATTTAAAAAATCCCAAAATAGTCAAATTTATTTATCCAATTGTTCTGAATAGGAACCCATTTCACTCTCCAAAAATACAATACAGCCATGTAATTTCTTTTGGCTACTGAACTAAGAACAATGAGGTATTTATAGAATATATTCCGCACAGCGGAGTACAATATTCAATTCATATGTTTTTATTATTAATGTGAAATCATAATTGTAAATTAATTCTTTGGCATATATGTGATTCCCTATGTTGAAAATAGCATGTAATATTGGATTGCATAGTAAAATACCTGAACCCTTATTTTTTAGAATAGTCACCACAAATATGAGTGTGTCGATGGGCCTCTAATCACCTTAACTCGAAATAGGCCCACCACTTGAGAAGTGAGTGCATGTTTGTCCATAAAGCAAGTTTATTGTACAATCAGCTGGGAGGAGCTAGATGACGCTGTAGAGTCAAACTAACCCCAGTCTCCCTGAACCACCAAAGACTTAACATTATATACATTTTGCAACAGTTAAAATACTCTCAAATATTTTATTACAAATCATCCCCACACATGATTGGTCAAACCTATATAAAAGTTATCCGATCTTCTTTAATTCCAATGTTCTCATTGGTCACATTTATCTAACTACCTGTTACGCTCACCTGGTTCCCACAGGGGCATCGATTGGACCCGAATAGCTGCGGTCTCCACCAACGTGATGTGTAGTGAAGAGATGACAGTCTGGACTGGCCCGCCTAATCTTGTCTGCTGGACTCGGAGAAGTATTCTCCTGCAAGTGGAGAAAGGAATTTAGCCACCCGTGGACTTTAGTGATGGCCCCCCAACTGTTCTCGTTCTCCCCACTAATCACCTCCGCTATCCCCTCTTGGTAACTTCCCCTTATGTTTTTAAATGATGAGCTCTCCATCCTGCATGGCATCCAGGGGCGCATAGATACCAATTACTTCACTGGTTTGAAGGTACTGGAGGAGATCTGGAGGAATATTGACTCCAGTGTCTATAAAGTTCAAAGAATTCAATATGTCTGATGTTCACTCTTGTTCCATTCCGTCGTAGGTTGCAGCTGAGTCCAAAAGAATATTGCCTGGAGGCAGCTGATGGCGTTCAGGTAAGAGTCTGTATTACCAAACACTGTTCGGTAAAAGTTGCATGAGTTTAACTTGCTGGTTTCTCTCCCTTTATAGGTGCGACATAGAAAGATGCAGCGAATTAAAGGATAATACCTCCGGTGGTAAAGCAGGTAAGCCTATGGTGGCAAAGAGATTTTCTTTGTCGGGTTTCTCGGCTCACCTTGTTATTCCTTTTGTTTTTCCCCCCAGGTGCTGGGTTTCGACGAAGAAAATGATGGAGGCAGTGCCGAGTTGAAAGATGCGGTGGACTGGTGAGTATAACACGGCGCTGCTGCTGGCGAAGCGACGCGTGCTGAAATAATGTCCTTACCAGGCTCGGAGATGTGCTGGGTCCGGAATCAGGTAAAGAATCAAATAATGTCCGTGATCTAACCTCTTCTCCTTTCTTTTCCTTTTGTCTAGGAGCTCCGGATTTGAGGCGGCCGTGGCAGAAGACTGGATGCTGACTTGCAGACACGGTGAGCGTTACGCTGCTGGATGCAGAATAACACGAAGCATGAGCTGCTGTTCGGGCGTGGTTTAAATAGCCTGCAACGTAGTCCCAGGTAAGAAGATCCTCAGAACCACACCCGAGTAAAAAATAGTCCCTGTAATAAAATAGTCCCATCCAGGCCTCACGTTGGCTTGGACTCATTTGCAGCATGGTCTGCATAAGGTAAGTAAAGTCTATGAGCCTGGTGCCTACGGCGCCAGGACTGATATCTATGATGAGCCTGGCGCCTAAGGCGCCTGGACTGAATCCAAACAGCCCCCAGCCAGGGCTGTTGGGGTTTTAATGAGTATCTGGATGCCTGCTCCTGGGGCTGATGGACTCGATCCGGATGCCCGGGGGTAGGCATCATGACAGCACTCCCCCCCAAGGCCCCTCCTAAAGTTGTTCTTCCCCTTGGCCCTGGCTTGTCTGGGAAGTCCCGATGGAATTTTTTCACCAATCGAGGAGCATGAACATGGTCACTAGGTTCGCATGACCTTTCTTGTGGTCCGTAACCCTTCCAGTCGATTAAATAAAGTCTTGATTCAACCATTTTAGAGTCCAGGATGTTTTCTACCTCAAATTCAGGTTCTCCATCTATTAGGATGGGGTCAGGTGGTTTGGTTAATCTTGTCCCGGGTTGAACTGGTTTTAGAAGTGAAACATGAAAGACAGGATGAATCCGCATATTAGAGGGTAATTCTAATTTGACGGCCACCAGGTTGATAATGGCCTTAATGGTGTAAGGTCCCAAATATCTAGGATTAAAAGTCTGAGTTCCTTTCAGAGGTATATGTCTTGTAGCCAGCCAAACTTAGTCTCCGATTCGATATGGTGGGATCTCACTTCTATGATGATCAGCATTTTTCTTGTATTTCTCTTTTGCTTGTTTCAAATGTTTTGTTGCCTCTTTAAAAGCTTGTGTAATAGTAGAATGCAGATGAGTTACTGCCGGCATTTCTAAATGCTGGGGCGAATCGAGTTCTGAGGTTCGAGGATGATGTCCATATATGGTACAAAAGGGGCTTTGTCCGGTTCCTGAATGTACAGAGTTATTGTATGCGTATTCAGAAATCCATAAAATGTCCTTCCAATTACTTTCGGTTTGGTGGAGCATACAACGTAGGTATTGTTCAAGAGTCTGTTGGTTCTCTCCGTCTGACCATCGGTTTGGGGATGGTGACTGGTTGATAACCTTACGTCGATTTGTGCCAATTGACAACACTTCTGCCAAAATTGCAAAATGAACTGACGACCTCGGTCAGAGATCAATACGGAAGGAAATCCATGTATTCGAACAATATTTTCAAGAAATTCCTTGGCCAAGATTGAAGCAGAAGGTAGTCCTTTTAAAGGAATAAAGAGGGCCATCTTGGAAAAAAAATCCACAATAACTAGAATGGTGTTGAATCCATTACATGGCGGTAGATCTGCAATAAAGTCTAAAGACAGATGTGCCATGGTGTGGGTGGAATCTCTAAAGGTTGTAAAAGACCAGCTGGTTTCTTCTTTTGACTTTTGTTCTGGGCGCAGATGCCACAATACAGTACAAATGACTTCACATCTTTTCCCCAGGTGGGCCACCAGAATTGTCTTTTAATTTTAGCTTCAGTTTTTGCAATACCTGGGTGCCCTTCCATCAGAGCTTCATGGTAATTGGAGATGACTTGTTCTTGTAGTTCCTTGTGTGGTAGAAATAGATGCCCTTGATAGTAAGGTAGGTCATTGACAACTGAATAATCTGGGCCCTTTTTAACCCAGTCCTGCAGGGCTGCTGAATCGAAAAGTTGTTGGATCTTTAAATGAATATCTTCTAAGGTCTGTAGAGTAGTTATCCCAAGAATTCTTTGTTCAGGAATTATAGGCACCAGTTCCGGGTTCGAATATGCTTCTCCCATCCCAATTCGGGATAAAGCGTCTGCCTTACCATTCTTACAACCTGGTCGATAAGTGATCACGAAATCGAATTCGGCAAGGAATAAGGCCCATCGAAGTTGACGCGATGATTGGGCCTTGGCTGTTTTTAAATACTGCAAGTTCCTGTGATCGGTGATTACAGTAATGGTATGCCTGGCACTGAGAAGATAATGCCGCCAAGCCTTGAAGGCAGATTTGATGGCTAACAACTCTTTATCGGTAACCGCATAGTTTAATTCGGGGGCCGAGAATTTTCTGGACCAAAATGCTACTGGATGAAGTTGACCGGTTTCCGGACCCTTCTGGGACAGGACAGCCCCCATGGCTAAACTGGATGCATCGGTTTCAGCTATGCATGGGAGCTCGGGGCGTGGATGCTTTAAGACAGGTGCCGACGTGAATTTCAATTTCAGTTCTTGGAAGGCTTTTTCAGCCTCTTCGGTCCACAAGAAGCGTTTGTTTTTTCGTAAAAGTGCTGTGATGGGGTTTACAACATATGAGAAGTCAGGAATAAATCTGCAGTAGAAATTAGCAAATCCAAGCATGCTTTGCACCCCTTTAACTGAACTGGGTGATGGCCACTTGAGAATTGCGTCCACCTTTCGAGAGTCCATTCGGACTCCTTTTGGAGTCAGGATAAATCCAAGGAATTCAACTTCTGTAGCATGAAAAGCACATTTTTCCAATTTTGCATATAACTTGTGCCGGCGTAGTTTCTCAAGGACTGCACGAACGTGCTTAACATGGTCTGATTCTGAGGAGGAGTACACTAGAATATCGTCTATGTATACAACAATACAGACGTCAATGAGTTCACGAAGGACATCGTTCATAAAATACTGGAAGGCTGCTGGTGCATTGCACAACCCGAAGGGCATCACCTGATATTCGAATAATCCGTACTTGGTGCGAAAATCGGTCTTCCATTCGTCGCCCTTCTTTACACGTACCAGATGACATGCCCCTCGGAGATCTAATTTAGTGTAGATGCAAGCATCCTTGACTTGGTCTAGTAGTTCGGGGATCAGAGGCAATGGATATCGGTTCTTCACTGTGATCTGATTTAATGCGCGGTAGTCTATGCACTTTCTGAGGTCACCTTCCTTTTTGGGCACGAAGAATAAAGCTGAAGATGCAGGGGACTTAGATGGACGAATGAAGCCATTAGCAAGGTATTGGTCCAAGTATTGTCGTAAGTGACGGTTTTCGGGTTCCGTAAGGGCGTAGATCCTACTGCATGGAGGTTGTGCACCGGGTATGAGGTCGATTTGACAATCGTATGATCTATGATGTGGTAAGGTGTTTGCCTGTTCTTTCTGGAAAACATCCTGGAATTCTTGATATTCCTGAGGTAACTGCATGACTGGATTAGCGACTGTGGTCAGGCTTTTGTTCAAGGTTTTTTCCGGGTAACAGGTGTGTGCACACTCCGGGAAGGTTATTCTCTTCTCTCGCCAATCAATACAAGGATTATGTGTTTCCAACCAAGGTATCCCCAGTATTATTTGGAACTGCGGGGCTTTGATTAAGTCAAACACAATAGTCTCTCGATGCCCATCTTGACCCAACAGTGTCATCTCTGTGGTGGAATGAGTTACAGGCCCAGAGGCAATTTCGGTTCCATCGACTGTGGTGATAACATCCGAAGTGGTCTTTTTGCAGAGAGGTAGATTCATCCTAGAAGCCAATTCGTGGTCTACATAGTTTCCTACGGCCCCGCTATCAATGTATGCCCTAACTGCGTGCATACGTGATGGCTACCTTGGATCAATAAGGACCATTGGTATGATTAGAAGCGAGGTCTGAGTGTCCTTCTTTAAGCTCGGCAAGTGGACCTCTACACTTGTCGGGCGTGGTCGTTTCCCGAATCAGCCTCTGTTTGATTTCTATCAGCAACTCCGACTAATTTCTTGGATGGTTTTATAGGGCAATCCCGTAGAAAATGTCCTGAGGCCCCACAGTACAGACACAAATGCATCTGTCATCTCCTTTCTCTTTCTTTTTGAGTTAAGGGTCCCTTAACCCCCCCGATCTGCATTGGTTCAGATGCATCTGTTCCTTTGGGAGTAACATTGGGTTTAACCAATACCCGATTCTCGAACTTAGCTCGATCAGCTTTTCTATTCTGAAGTCGGTGGTCTAGCTGGACCACTAAGTCTATATAAACTGCGCAATCCTGAGGTGGGTTCACAACTTGGGCCAAAACATCTTTGAGTTCACCCCGAAGTCCACAATGAAATTATGTAATTCGCTTTACCTCTGGCCTTCCGGTTTCCACCACCAACCTATTGAAGGTTGCGATATAAGTTAGCAGGTGCTGGTTTCCTTGTCGTAGGGATAGAAGTTCGTTATCCAGGGCCTGTCCCTGTGAATGTCTGGTGAATAGTCTTTCCATGCTCAATTGAAAACCCTGAACATCCCGAAGAAGAGGGTCATCCTGGTTGACTAATGGAATTGACCAATCCGCTCCGCTGCCACTAAGGTATGACAGTACAAAGGCTACTTTGGCTTGGTCGTTTGGAAAAGCTCCTGGTGTGCATAAAAATTGCAAGCAGCATTGGTTCATGAACACGGCAAACCTTTTCGGGTCCCCAGCAAAGCGTTCGGGTGGAGCTAAAGGAATGCTCGCTGGTAGAACCACTTGCACAGGGCTGCTCGATGAAACGGGGGTTGAATTCCCCCCAAGTCCAGGTAGTGGTGTTTGCCCGGCTTGGTTTTGCAGCAGTTGTCTGGCAAGATCATCAGTGCGCTCCTTTGAGACAATCAGTTCTCTCCTGAGGGCATTAGTTTCTTGGCGCGCGGAGTGCACTTCTGCCCTAAGTTCTCCTAACAATTGGGCTAGTTGGTCGGTTTCTGAGGTCTCCATTCAGCCCGGGTGAGGATTTGTAGATAGGCTTCGTGTTCTGTTACGCTCACCTGGTTCCCACAGGGGGGTCGATCGGACCCGGACAGCTGCGGTCTCCACCAACGTGATGTGTAGTGAAGAGATGACAGTCTGGACTGGCCCGCCTAATCTTGTCTGCTGGACTCGGAGAAGTATTCTCCTTCAAGTGGAGAAAGGAATTTAGCCACCCGTGGACTTTAGTGATGGCCCCCCCCAACTGTTCTCGTTCTCCCGACTAATCACCTCCGATATCCCCTGTTGGTAACCTCACCGTATGTTTTTAAATGATGAGCTCTTCACCTCGCATGGCAGTCAGGGGCGCGTAGATACCAGTTACTTCACTGGTATGAAGGTAGTGGAGGAGTTCCGGAGGAATATTGACTCCAGTGTCTATAAAGTTCAAAGAGTTCAATATGTCCGATGTTCACTCTTGTTCCATTCCCTCGTTAGGTTGCAGCTGGGTCCAAAAGAATATTGCCTGGAGGCAGCTGATGGCGTTCAGGTAAGAGTCTGTATTACCAAACACTGTCCGGTAAAAGTTGCATGAGTTTAACTGGCTGTTTTCTCTCCCTTTATAGGTGCGGCATAGAAAGATGCAGCGAACTAAAGGATAATACCTCTGGTGGTAAAGCAGGTAAGCCTATGGTGGCAAAGAGATTGTCTCTGTCGATTTTCTCGGCTCACCTTGTTATTCCTTTTGTTTTCCCCCCAGGTGCTGGGTTTCGACGAAGAAAATGATGGAGGCAGCGCCGAGTTGAAAGATGCAGTGGACTGGTGAGTATAACGCGGCGCTGCTGCTGGCGAAGCGACGCGTGCTGAAATAATGTCCTTTCCAGGCTCAGAGATGTGCTGGGTCCGGAATCAGGTAAATAATCAAATAATGTCCGTGATCTAACCTCTTCTCCTTTCTTTTCCTTTTGTCTAGGAGCTCCGGATTCGAGGCGGGCGTGGCAGAAGACTGGATGCTGACTTGCAGACAAGGTGAGCGTTACGCTGCTGGATGTAGAATAACACGAAGCATGAGCTGCTGTTCGGGCGTGGTTTAAATAGCCTGCAAAGTAGCCCCAGGTAAGAAGATCCCCAGAACCACACCCGAGTAAAAAATAGCCACTGTAATAAAATATTCCCATCCAGGCCTCACGTTGGCTTGGACTCATTTGCAGCATGGTCTGCATAAGGTAAGTAAAGTCTATGAGCCTGGTGCCTATGGCGCCAGGACTGATTTCTATGATGAGCCTGGCGCCTAAGTCGCCAGGACTGAATCCAAACAGCCCCCAGCCAGGGCTGTTGGGGTTTTAATGAGTATCTGGATGCCTGCTCCTGGGGCTGATGGACTCAATCCGGATGCCCGGGGGTAGGCATCATGACAGCACTCCCCCCAAGGCCCCTCCTAAAGTTGTTCTTCCCCTTGGCCCTGGCTTGTCTGGGAAGTCCCGATGGACTTTTTTCACCAATCGAGGAGATTGAACATGGTCACTAGGTTCCCATGACCTTTCTTGTGGTCCGTAACCCTTCCAGTCGATTAAATAAAAAAGTCTTGATTTAACCATTTTAGAGTCCAGGATGTTTTTTACCTCAAATTCAGGTTCTCCATCTATTAGGATGGGGTCAGGTGGTTTGGTTAATCTTGTCCCGGGTTGAAGTGGTTTTAGAAGTGAAACATGAAAGATAGGATGAATCCGCATATTAGAGGGTAATTCGAGCAAGAAGACATTTTTTGAAATTGATGTTTTCAGCTTCTTCCTGAATTGAGAAAATGTATTTAGTTTTCAAAGATGCACAGGCAAATAATTCCATGCTCAGTAGGACCGCAAATGGAGAAACGTCTATCTATGTGATTTCAAAAACAAGAGGAGGGAACAGTCAGAAGACCTTGACCAATGGACCGAAGTGAAAGCGGTGGGCAATAAAGGGAAATTTTTGAGGCAAGATAGATGGGGCAATGTCATTAATGCATTTAAAAATGTAAAAATTAGACACATGATTTTAAAACGAATCCTCTGCTGAATCAGAAGCCAATGAAGGTATCTGTGAAGCAATTAAGTCGTGGTAGATCTGGGAAGATTACTCTGTAGGAGTCACTGGTGAGTGTTGGCCACCTGTGGCCATGCAGTTTGGTCATGTAGCTCCCAGATGGCAGTTGCTCCGCCCCCATATTTCCTGAGTAGCATGTCTATTTGCAGCGTTTGTCCATGTTAACAGATAGCTATGTTGTCTATGGTATGTTTGCCAAGGATGAGCTGGTTCCATGTGCTCAGAAGACCCCTCATGTTTGAACTGTCAACCCCTTATCTATCCTTCCCAAAAAAGTCTTGTTTAGTGACCTTTGTGGGTGTGTCAGTACCACCAGAATTAGGACTATGTTTCTCAGCTACCCACACTCTCTTAAGGTGTTTCTTTCTGCTTGGCTTGGGCTGTTTGAGCTGTTGGCCCTACCAGTATCTGGGAACAAGTCACTAAGACTCTCCACCTCACAACCTCCTGTCTTGTGGCTGTACAACAGCTCCGGCCACAGTTGCATTGTTGCCTGCCAGACAATACTACAATTAGTCATTGTGCATTTCTGGCTATCTGTACTGGATCTCTCTGTCCACTTCCTCTGTCTCTATGCACTCCTCTGTCACTCACTGTTCTCTGTCCTTGATTACCTCCTCCTTCCTTACTCCACTATTTTCCTAAAACAACCTTCTGTTTTGCCTCCTACTCCACTGTCCTTCCCCAGCTTCTTTATGGTTTTCCTCCTGTGTCCTCCTCCAATACCTTCCTCTCCTTGGCGTTTCTCCCTTCCCTCTCCACTCCAGTGTTTCCTTCCTCCAGCTCCTTGCTTTCTCTGCTCCTTCCTTCCTCCTTCACCTGTCTATCTCACTCTGCACACCACTTTCTTTTTCACTCATCTCCAAACTCTATCACTATGGGCCTGTTTCCACCCCCTTTTATATTTAGGCTCTGCTGGGGATTGGGAAAATGAAGCCCTCATTGGGTAAACCTGTATCCCATAAGTGCATCTACCCCAGGATTGACTCTTAATCCCTGCTCCATACCCACCAGCTTCTGGTGGTTGTTGACCTGCAACTTCATGGCCTGAGCTTTCACATGAGAGTCCGCCATTTTTGAATCAGACAACCCTGCTATGGCAGCTGCCTGATTTTTACAGGGCCTCCTCAGTTCTACAAGTTAGTCCCTAGTTCTCTCTGTATTCCAGCACTAATTTCTATGCAGCCTCTCCTGCATTCTGAATCTCCATGGTAGATCACGAACCACACTCACAAGAGGACTTCTCTCTTTCCTTATCTTTGTTGTACATTTGTGATCCTGATGCTCAGATCACAATTGTTGGGAACCACGCTATGGGCCTGATTCACTGAAACGTTTTACAATGGCGCAGCCCCATAGGAAAACCCCCTGTGAATTAGGCCCATAGCGTCTAACTCTTTCATTCTGGCTGCCTTGAACAATTCATGGGGGTCCAATCACAAGGTTGGGACGGGCAACAGGCAATGTGCGAAACCCCATATAGCACATCTGGGTCATTACTTCTGTTTAAAAACAATTCTGAGGAAGTGATCTTCATCTCCAAAAATTAAATAAATATTTGGCTCAACTGAATGGTGCAATAAACTATAGAACATTGAAGAGCTTTTGAGGCATTGTGAGGTTTATGGGCTCAGCATTGACTAAATTACTCGTAAACAGCCAGAGGCCTCCCAAACTCCCCCAAACGTATTCAGAAAAAAATACCAGGATTCCCATAGGCACGCCAATGTGATTAAGATATACATTCTGTACTCAACCACATCATACCAAATTCATTGTATGGGCAAAGAGTCCCAGATGTACCTGTCTATGGGTTCACCCATGATCAGTAATAGGTATTGTGGCACCACTGCCGAATGCACCTCTTAAAAGGACTATGGGTGACAGGTAATCATTTCTCACCGAAATGCTGTGTCGTTTGCAAGGATTGACCTACAAACCTTAGAAAAACTATTCAACATGGTCAAGGTACTTTTTTCATCCAAGAGAGACCAGGATAATGATGTCTTACCCATTCTAGCTATAACTAGCTGCAACTATAAAGTGAGTGACTTGACACAAATTATCTTCTGCTTGCCAACATTAAACGATTTCAGATTGAGCTCGTTCTACAGTCAGTAGTCCAACCAATCTGCTGGACAACACTTTGGCATACAATTTCAAGTCAAATTTGGGAAACGAAGAGCAATGGATTACGTTATTTTCTAGTTTTAGGAGTACAGAGACAGTAGCTTCACTCAGTATTGGTATTTCCTGTGAATTTTGATAAAAACTCACTGCTGGTTTGTATACCTCCCAAACCAACAGAAAAGCATTCTAGTTCTTACAGGATAACTCTCCTGATATTGTATGTTGCACAGAAACTTGGCTGACTGATAGTTCTGCACCAAATCTCTCGGAGACACTCCCGGACTGATACAGTATAATACACCTTGATCGTTCTGCTCTCCATCCTGGAGGGGAGTCGCAATTATTTTCAAATCTATTTTCATAGTTACCATGCTTCCCCTGGCACATAACCTATGTATGGGAGCTCTGCTGGTGCGTTGGTTGGTGGATAGCTCCTACTGTCTACATTTCTTAATGGTCTACTGCCCTCTGGGGTCTTACTCTGCTTTCCTTACCCCGTTCTTAGATCTGGTTGCTTCCTGTCAAATCAGGTTTTCGAATCTTATAATACTAGGTGACTTTAATATCCGATACAATGCCCCGCTTGGTCCCATACTGGCCCAGTTCTTTGACTCCATGACGGACTTTGGTTTCCAGCAAGGGGTACTTGAAGCAATCCACACTTTGGCGGCATTTTTGATCTTATCTTTTCTGCAGAATCTGCCATTTCTGTGGCACCAGCTATACAAGTACTGTGGTCAGACCATTATGTAATACCATTTGCATTGTACACCCCATGTACGGCTGCTAATACCGTTCCAGCTACGCTTATGAGATGCAACTGGCATACTGCCACTCTTTCCCTTATGGCATCCTTTATAAATAAGGAATGTCAGAATATTATGGGACTGGACCTATTCTCTTTTTCGAAGACCTTGCAGGAGGCTGCTGATTTGGTGGCGCCTCCTAAACCCACTTGCTTAAAAAAGCATCCTTATGCACCGTGGTTCTCAGAGGAACTCAGAGCGGCTCACCTGTAGATAAGGCAAGTGGAACTCAAATGGCGCTCTGCATATAACCTTGAGGAAAAGCTGGCCTATTCTCAATTTCCCCGAAAGTATCATTTATCTATTTGGGCTGCCAAGCAAGCCTTTATTACATCTAAAGTGGAATTGGCACTCTGCCAATCCAAAGACCTATTCTCAGTAGTTAAATCCTTCTGATCGGCTACCCATTTTACACCTATGGTGACCCCCACTCAACATTTGTGCAATTCGCTGAGTGAGTTCTTTGTAACTAAGATCACAGATATCCGTAATCTCATTGCCTCAGTGCCCCGAGTTGGACTAGCACTGTGGCGGCTGACTTGCCTGCCTTTGACCATCTTCTTTAGTCCCAGTTCCCTGAGTTCTCCACTGGGGACATGTCTAGGGCAGCAAATCTACTGAAGTCAGCAGCCCTTCTGATCTTGTGTCATTAAATGTTTTAAAAGAGATTCTGCCTACGATCATTCCTTGGGTTACAGCAGCAGTGAATCTCTCTTGCAATTCGAGCATTATTCCCACAAACCTTAAACAAGTGGTTGTTATTCCGTTTCTTAAGAAACCATCACTGCACGCCACAGTTCTGGCTACCTACCAGCCTATCTTTCTTCTCCCATTTCTGATGAAACTGCTACAATCTTTGGTGTCACCTCTTCTTTCCTCTTTTTTGGCATCTTCATCTTCTTTTGACCCTTTTCAATCGGGCTTTCATCCGGGTTGTGGGATACCAGTGTCCTGGTATCAGTTGTTGATGATGTTACAATGTTGGCTGACCAGGGTGGAGGGGGCGCGATGATATTGTTAAATTCTATCGGCAGCATTCAACATTGTCGATCACTCCATCCTTGTGTCCCGCATGGCATCAGCAGGCCTCTCTGGCCCATTTCTAGCATACTTTTGTGTTTTTTATCCAACAGAGGTAAATCCCTCTCTCTTCTCCCTTTTTCCTCTTCTGCCTGTTCACTCTCTTGTGGTGTTCCTCAGGGCTATGCCCTGTCCCCAATGATATTCAACATCTACTTTCAGCCATTTATTCATCTCATCCGCTCCCACGGCTTCCGGTGCTACTCCTATGCCGATGACACCCAGATACTGGAACGTTTAGATCTTGACCAGGCTGGGGTGCGTGCCCTCCTGGCTGGGTGAGTGCCTGTTGACCGTGAGGTGCTGGATGAGCAGCAATTGGCTGAAAATAAACGGGCAAGACAGAGATCATGGTGGTGGGTTCTCCTCCTGATCCTTCTCTTTGGTTTCTTCTTTCTGGGCCACTGCCCTCGGGGTCCTACCTACTCCAGTGATGGTGGTTAAGAACTTAGGGGTCCATCTTACATCATCTCTATCTGTAGCGGTTCAGGTTAACGCAGTATGTAAGTTGGGTCACTTCCTATTGCGTGTACTTCGTGGGGTATTGCCCTAGCTCCCTATCCATCTTCACCTTTGGGTTGTCGCTGCAGTTGTCGTCAGCTAAATTGACTATTGCAATGCCTTGTTCCTGGCACAGCCATTGGGATTGATCCTTAAGCTGCAACGTCTCCAGAACCTGGCTGCCAGGATGGCCACCTCTGTTCCTTACAGGGCCCATATTAGTCCGGTGCTTTGTCGCCTCCACTGGCTTCCAGTGGCAAAAAGGATAGAATTGAAATCCATGTGCATGGTGCATAAAGCATATTACCATCAAGGTGTGGACTATCTGCAGGACAAATTTAACCCCTAGTGCTGGGTCGCTCTTCAATCAGGTGATGCATTTCTCGTGGTCATTCCTAAGTTTCATCGTCTGAGAATTGGGGGAAGCGCATTCACTGTCTCAGCGGCCAAACTTTGGAATAGTCTGCCCACTCCTCTCTGACAAGTTGAGAACCATCTGAATTTCCGTCATCTCCTTAAAACTTGCCATTATTAGGCCCCCCGGAGGCCTTGATACACTGTGTTCTTCCTCGCGCCATGATGTCTTAGGGCAAACATGCGCGTTATAAGTATTATCATAACATCTTATCCATCATATAAATAACATGATAGTTATTATGCGAAAATGTACCTATGGCATCTCATTAGCTTATTCTGAAATCATAAGGAAGGTTGATTCAACTGTTCTTGTTTGAAGGCTAAAAACACCTTCACTGCCTGCTTCTTTAAGTAAACAGACTAAAACAAGTTTGTACTTCAGCTGGTCTAAAGGCTAACATTATTCTTCAAGCTGGATGGATGGCACAACTGTGTTTATACAATATGTTGCATTTAAATATGAAAATGTAATGATAAAAAAACGGACATAAATCTGCTAAATGCATTTTAAAGTGATTGATAATAAGCAAGTAATGGCTTGCAATTCAAAGCTCAAGAATTTGGAGTACATCACCCGGAGTGGCTTTGAATCTCAATATACTGATTTGTTGCCAGAAAATGGCCCAGGTTTTCACAATTAACTCTGTTAAATATAACCATTAACTAAAATTATAATGGTAGCAAACCCCAATAATGAAAGGAGCTGTTATTTCTTGTTCAACATGTGTCACTCATCTTTTAGAGAAGAGAAATCATGGTTTGTCCATAGTATCTGGATGGTGACCTTTGCTATGTAAGAGTTCATGACAAGGCCATGGATTCAGAAAATACTTTGAAGCTGCAGTTGTATATGATACCATTCACAATTACATGTGCTCTCCAAAGTTTCATAACTTTGTCATCATGTCTTGTAGGAAATTGCGAATCTTATTTTTGGAATCTCCATGAAATGCAAGAACAGTTTATATTCAGAAAATGCATATTTCAACACATTTGTAGCAGGTACTGACATCCTTACAAATGCAATACAGCTATTTAGAAGAATATGCTATGAAAACAAACAATATTCTGGAGGTATGTGAACACAAACAGCTGTTTATGATACCATGCCAAGCAAGACGTTTTCCAAAAGGGAGGAGAGAAAAGGAACTGGGAATTCTCCCTGAATGACCACCTCTCAGGCCCAGCCAATGGAATTTGGGAGGTGAAATGTTCTGAGATTCATGAGAGACATCATATCAATCAAAGTGCTTGTCCAATGGCCAATTGCTACACCAGGCTAGGACATGAAAAATAAAAAAAACATATCAACACAATTAGAACAACATTTGACCAAAATAGAACATACATTTGGCTGGTGTTGTTACTGTCTACTAGAGAACAAATGGATGTAGCAGAGATCTTGGAAATTAATATATAATAGTTTATTATTCACCTATTATTTTATGCTGTCAAACAACTGTTCATTTAAAATGTTCAACCTGCGTTTAGATGATGGCTTGATAATTGATATCTTTCAGATTTTTGTTTCACCAGTACATTATATAATACCTCTTAAATGTGAAGTAATTGTACCAGAATCTGCAGAGGCCTTCTGTCTGATTGTACAATTCTTACTGTCCAAGCAAATACATCTCACCAAACATCACACTGGCCAGCTTCCTGAATAGCACAGAATGCCCGTGAAAAGCCCTAGTCTATTTTTATCAGTTGTCATTAAACCTACCAAATGCTATGAAAAAATCAATTTGACATCACAAGTGGACAAATCCTCTTAGTGGGTAAAGTCAATCTATCGCAGAAGACATTTTGCCCCTTGTTGGGTGTATAAATAGAGGCCTAGGTAACAAGGGCTACTGCAGAGGGAACCTTCAGCACAATACAGCTTCCATCTCCATGACTAGCTTGCGCATTTTCAAAGGAAAGTCACATGTGGGGACAATTCATGGAATTAATGGCACAGGAAATAGGCTACTTGCGCCAAATCTGCGCTCAACTCTGTCGATTCATGGAATCGAATGCGCAGCACTTTTCCTGGACTTGCGTGGGTTTCATGCGGGCCTGACATGCCTGTGCTAGCCATCGAGGTCCTTATGCGAGACTCCGAGCAGAGGGAGGGTGTGGCCTGCGCAGAGGGGCAGTAAAGGGGTGGAACACCAGAAATGGGGACTAACTTGCGAATAAGTTGGCATTTCGAGGGACGGCCTGCAAGCAGTCCCTTGCACGCCCACTATTGCAAGGCAAGAGACGTATTCATGGAATCGATTGCGCAACGTCTCAGTTTTGGAAATGCTCACGCAAGTCCTTCACAGGATCTACCACCCGTAAACTGGCCTAAGTACACTTGCACGTAGGATTTTCAGCATGCAGGTGGGATTGCATGTCGGATTTCAGGGTGCGTGTATTCAATCGGGGTTCCGATGTAACATAGGGGTGCACATAAACTGTGTAGCGGGGTACAGGAACGTTTTACGTGGGTTTGCATGCACATTACCCGAGTTATTGCTGAGTTATGAATTTTCATATGCATGTTGTCCGGGTGCCGGATACAGTTACACGGGACCCTGCGCAGGCTCCCCGAGTCGCAGGGCTGCTTACGGGGGACCCCATGCAGTGTTTGAAGGGTGCGTGTATTCGTGCCAAGGGGAGTGCGCAAAGCTAGCTGATCTGGCAGTTTCCTGCTTTGCATGTGGGCTTGTCTGCGGCATTCCAGCTTTGACTTGCGAATACGGTTATTTTGTGCAAACAATTCCATGAATACGCTTTGCGGGCAATTTTCTTTAAGTGCAGGCTCACGCAGTGTCCTTCTCGGCGCGCAGCCCTTGCACGGTTTCTACGCAAAATTCCATGAATCGGCCCCACAGGAATGAAATATACCCATTGCTTGCTTCTTTTCTTGGAAAATGATACTGCTGAGTACCACTTAGAATATTAACTGTATTGGTCATTTTGATGACACATGCCTTTAGAACATAGACAATATTGATGTCTGTTTATTGAGTCATTTGAATAAGATTGTCCTCTTATTAGGGGAATCTAATTCATTGCGCTGAGAATACAGACTAGAGCCCATTTCCAGGATCGTGAATGTTGCTGCTTTGTGTGCATTTCAAACAAGGACCGAAGGGGAAAAAAAAACATTACATTCCCTGCCGTCCATATCACTTCATGATCACTCATTGCCCGTCCACCAGTTGCCTTCTGCATTTAAGTGTTGCCTTCCTGTGTGGTGACTGCCTCCACCCTAAGGCCCCAAGACCACATTAGGCTTCTTCCTAAACATTAGCCAGACCTCTACCTCATTGCATAACCCCGTGCAATACACTTTCTGCTCTTTTGCCACATAACAAATAGACTTAAAAGAACGTCCTTATTCCAATCCAGTCCACTCTGATGCAATAGAACTCAGTTATAACCCAACTATTTTGAATCATTGTAAAAGGCCTCCTCATAATCAAAATCAAACCCCAGATGAGATGCCCAAAATGAACGATGAACCAAAGCCAAGAAGTGCTACATTGACAGAGTGCTTCACTGCAAACTGTGGATAACTTCACCACAACAGGCTGGTTCAATTTCACCCTTGGATTTGTGACACATGTCTCCTCCCTTCCGCAATGTTGCCGTGCCCTATCCCATTTTATCATCAACCAACATTTTACCTGCATGCTTCCCAGCCAGATGGCGAGGGTCTGCTACCTCCATCGTTTGGGAGACCTTTTGGTTTTGTGGTCCTCTTGTGAAGAACATGGCAAATGTGTAGATCACATTGCTGTGCCTCGATTTCTCATAGCCTTCAGGGAATGTTACCCTCTTTTGCAGGTTGGGTGGGGCGTTATCCTTGTGTGTGGTAAGGGCCTGATGCTGAAAGGCTGTCAAGAACCATTCAGTACCTCGTCACTTATGTGAGTATGACATTTTATTATAGCATCCTTGGAACGTGCTCCTCTCTTCATACAAGCTGTACCAAATAACCACAGTAGTAGCCATCTAACACTTTGTAAAAGATCTTGCTGAGCGCCTCCAAAAGTACATTTGACTAATCCATATTTTGTAGAAGCTTAGACAGTGCACGCTGATCGCACCACCTTTACACCCCTTCTCAGTGGATTCGCCTCTCAGCACGATAATGGGCTTGGTAATATCTTTCTTTAGTTATAGACGCTCTCTTTTGATGCTTTATGCCATAGCCATTCTCATTGTCCTTAAGCACTGTGTCGAGTCTTCCTCTGCTTTGTTGGCAAAAGACTTCCATAGACAGTATTGCCAGTGTGGTGGTCACAGTGCCCTGTGCCTTTTGATGGCCTTTTCTTTCTATCACCTTTGCCCTTTTATTTGCTTATTCCTGCCACCGTGTTTTAATAGATCCAGCCATAGAAGGGTGTCATACGGTACATAACGAGAAAATCCTCTGGGACTTTATATACCATAAGACAGTGACAAAGTTAGAAGTCACTAGAAACATCACAAAAAGTTGGCTGGCTGGAAATAAGGTGCTGGTAACAACATATACCGGCACCTTTCTGGACCCACCAACTCCAAGTCTTCTGGTGGGGGCCCTGATCTACCGGCAGGCCTGACATGCCAGTAGATCAGGCCCCAACTGGCAGAAAAATGCTTGAATCACCAGCACTGTTACTAATGGTACTGGTGATTCAGAAAACCCCATGCCATGGAGTCCGGAATGCTGAGTTATTGTTGTCTTCGCCGTCCGTAATATCCCAGAAATACTGAAGAGATCATATGCCTCCGGGCTCCCCAGCACTTAAGGGTCTGTATCTGCAACCCTGCAGTCCCTTCTTTTCTGCACTTATGAGCCACCCACTGGCTGCACTTGTGAGATAACTGCACTTCCCCTTCCCCTGCCACTTCTCCCCTTCCCGCTTCCCAGCATTTGCGTGATCTGAATGACACAGGGGGCCTCATTACAAGTCCGGCGGTAACCGTGCCGGTAAAACCGGCACGTTGCCGCCGGACTTGTACATTTTACTGGTGCCTAGCTTGCCGGAAACAGTGGGTCATTACAACCCTCACAGTCCGAGAAGTGAGACGCTGGAAAAATGTTGTTCTCCATAGAGTCCAGTAGGACTCTATGGGAGTGGGGAACACAGAAGCACCGGCACCATTAATAACGGTGCCGGTGCTTCTGTGAAAGTCTTCCTACTGCAGCCGCTGTGTCTGGGAGGGTCAGACCTGCCAGGCACAGCAACTCTGGAGGGCAGACTCGTAGTGTGCTGGTCTGGTAACAACGGTGCCGGTAGGCTTACTGGCACCATTGTTACCGTACCAGAACACTTGCAATGAGGCCCAAGGCCTACTAAGATCGCTATTTTGTGCTCCCTTGTTTCCCCTTCCCCGTCTTGTCGCGCCTAGAAACACATGTGTACAGGCGTGTTTCATATCATATGGTAGTTCCCCGGTATCCCTCTGGAATTACTGGCGGGATACCGGGAACTCATAATGAGCCCCAAAGAATTTTGGGGGTTTCTCGATACAAAGCACATTACAAATTTACAGAAACTGTCTGCCACCAACTTTATTATATGGCATGGATACGGGATTGGAAGATTCTAAAGGTAGATGTACAATATGACGGAAATTGCTAGGAGTACCAAAGTGTATCCCAGTTGCTCCAATATAGTTCTTTCCACAGAATGATTGTTAAGGGGCTCAATAGTGATCTGTGCGGCGACTTTACACATCCTCTTCCTGCAAACCCCTGACATCAATGCTACCTACAAAACTGGTCCATGAAAATCCTTCGATTCATTCCTCCTCCTTTCCTCCTTCAAAGATTGTGCATTGATGTCTCCATACCCAAATGCCTGGCTATGTTATTATCTTGGAACCTCCAACCTCTGCTACCTGTATAAAATAGAGCTGAAAAGGGAAGTGCTCCTTTACAGCACTCGTAGAGCTTACACCAAAGAAACAGGCAGCGTAGCTGCCAAGTGACTGACACATATTTTGAGTATCTGACCCACATCTTATTTTCCCTTTTAATCAGCAAATGGCTTGATTCCTGCCATGTCCCTGCAAAATGTTCAGCCGCTCCAAACAATTCAGTGGCAATTCAAGTTTCAATGTCTGAGGACCCTATTTTGTAAATGTGAGAGCTATGAGACATCATTTTGGTTTGGTTAAGTGGAGCTTATTACCCTAGCTTTTACTTATGTTTAATTCTTTTAACTAGTGCCAGCAGAAGTCTAATAAGTAGTGTTTGGGTATGTTGTGAGACTTTTGTCAGTCGCTTGAAATGCCTCAATTTTATTTATTTATTTATTTTATTTATTTTAATTTTTGTAACGCGCCACATGCCCATAGGCCTCAGGGCGCACATAGAGAACAAAAAAAAGGAACATACGGACAAAGGCAGAAGAAAACAAGGAACCATGAGCAAGTTATCCCAGGTTAAAGAAATGAGTTTTTATGGCTCGTTTAAACACAGTGTAGCTTTGGATCTGCCATATCCGAGCTGGTAGTGCATTCCAAAGAAGAGGACCCTGTACATCAAGGGTGGTACCCCCAAATCTAGCTGTCCTAAATCTGGGGTGTTTGAGAACGACCGCTGTAGATGAGCGAAGGTTCCTCTCATTAGACTTAATACTAATGCGTGCAGACAGATATGTGGGATTGCTAAGGCTCAGGCATTTATGAGTCGTAATTAACACCTTGTGTGTAATACGATGTTTTACCGGGAGCCAGTGAAGTTTCTTCCTAAAGGTGGTGATATGGGTGCGACGAGATTGGTTGAAAATGGTGCGCATAGCATTATTCTGGGCCACCTGCAAAGATTGAACGTTAGTAGCTGTGGCTCCAGATAGAAGACTATTACAGTAGTCTAATCTAGAATTTATCAGTGCTGAGGACAGGAGAGCACAGTTTTTTTCAGTGATGAATGGGCGAATATATCCTATTCGCTTGTTAATCAGTCTGCAGCTAGACCTAATGCTAGAGACATGGGACTTCATGGATAGCTCTTCATCAAGGACAACTCCTAGGGTCTTAACTTTCTTTTGGACAGTGATGATATTATCCGCAATAGGGCAGCTGGCATAGTTAGGATCAAGTTTAGTCCAGGTGCTTTTGGAGGACACTATTAAAAGCTTGGTCTTTTTAATCATTCAAAGCCAGTGAATTACAGGCCATCCAGTCCTGCATGGCTTTGTATATGTTATTAATAGTTCCAACATCATTGCTATGTGAGCCACTCAGTTGTATCACTACCTGCGTGTCGTCTGCGTAATTTGTATATTGAACTCCAAGTTTGCTCAAGAGGTCAAGAAGGGGGCGAATATACAGATTAAAAAGCAGAAGCGACAGACAGGAGCCTTGTGGAACTCCACAAGTCTGAGAGATGGGGGAGGATTGATTGTTGCCTACACATACCCTTACCATTCTAGGGCCTAAAAAGGAGGCTATCCATCTGGATGCTGTCGTAGAGCAATTGGCGACCTCTCCAAGCCTAGACACAAGTAAGCTGTGATCAACCAGGTCAAAGGCTGCGGAGAGGTCAAGTAGCATAAGCAGAGCAGCGTGGTTTTTGTCTGCTTTG
This sequence comes from Ambystoma mexicanum, assembly GCF_040938575.1. Taxonomy (NCBI): domain Eukaryota; kingdom Metazoa; phylum Chordata; class Amphibia; order Caudata; family Ambystomatidae; genus Ambystoma; species Ambystoma mexicanum. The sequence continues at coordinate 1,141,831,933 of NC_090935.1, read as the reverse complement.
CCAGCAGGATTTAAGATCGAGCATGGCCGTCTTGGTCCCATGACGAGCTCTATAACCCGACTGTCGGGTGCCAAGGATTTTATATTCCTCGATATGAGCCTGTAATTGCAGGTATGCAAGTTTGTCTAATATCTTGAGGATAAAAGGCACATTTGTTATGGGCCTATAGTTGTCATTGTTGGTGGGATACAAGTTTTCTTTTTTTAGTAGAGGTGTTATCCATGCAGATGTTAACAGGTCCGGTACCAGACTTTCGTCAAAGGATAGATTTATCAATTTGGTAATCCACGGGACCAGGATGTCAGTGGACTCCTTGAAGATACTTGTAGGACAGTCATCGGCAGGACAAGAGGTGGCCTTAAGATCTTGTATGACTTTGGAGACTTCCTTTTCAGAATAGTGAGTGAAGGAAAATAGAGGAATTGTGCTATCCACTTTGTTAGGAGAGAACATTGTTTCGGTAGGAGTTGGTGCCGGTACTACCTTACCGAGGGCTTTCTTGATTTTTTCTTTATGTGAGTCAATCTAAGATAAAAATGCTTCATGGATGTCCTGACACCAATTATCATCTTTGATGATATTATTAGATGGTGGAGGCTGGTCTTGAAACTCTGCTAGAATTTTAAACAGCTCGCCAGCATTGGATTTTGCATTCACAATCCTTTTGTTATAGTGTGTGGCTTTGGCTTCAGTAATACGTTTTTTATAGGTTATTATAAATTTTTTGTAGTAAGTTAAGGTGTTGTCATTCAGATCCTTCCTCCAGGCTCTTTCGAGAGCTCTTTTTTCTTTGTCTAGCATTGATAATGTCGTCAGAAAACCAAGTGTTCTTTATGGTTTCGGTCTTAATGGTCTTCATTTTCATGGGAGCGAGGTCATTGACTGCTTCTTTGATATTAAGTAGCAGGTGCTTGACTAGTTCAGATGGGTCAGCAAAGTTAGATAGAGGTTGAAGCTTGGATGACAGCTGCGTGGCTAATTTAGAGGCTGTTAGGTTTTTTAAATTACGGGTCAAGTTTTGTATGCGTGGGTGTGTGTTAAGTTTGGGAGGACCAAAAGGCAATGTGATCTTTGCCTGAATAAGGGAGTGGTCTGACCATATACATGGCATGACCAAAATGTCAGAGATGTTTGCATTTTGTGATATGAGCCAGTCGAAGGTGTGCCCACTTTTTTGCGTGGCAGAGTTAATCCATTGAGTAATACCAAAAGAGGTAATAGTGTCCATGAGCCTGTTGCCCACTTTGTCACGTTGGTCATTAGCCCAGTGGTTGAAATCGCCCATGATAATAACAGGAAACTTGGTGGCGCAGATTTGCGCCACCAAATCACCAAGCTGCTCTTCAAAGAGAGACATGTCTCTGGGTGGTCGGTAAATCTTAAGAGGGTAATTCATAGAATCTCGCAGAAAAGTGTCGCAAGCGGCTGGCGCAGAGTGTCCGCGTGCGATTGACTGCGCCAGGCACGTGCGCTAAAACCGATTTCCGCGCACAGCGTATTCATGGATTTTAGGCTTCCAAACCAGCCGTGGCGCAGAGAATCGCAGCGACCCTGCAGCAGCGCCAGTAACGCCCCCAAGAACGCCCTCGCGCAAGGAAAAGCCATCAAAATCGCTAAATCATCGCAAAGGGCTGCGCTAACCCTGGACCAGTTCACCGGGCTGGCAGACAGCAAACGCCAAGCGGGGAACGTGTATTGCAGGGGTGCGCGGGAAGTTCCACATGCGACTGGCCCCGTGCGAGCAGGGTACGTGTATTACATGGGTGCACGTGAAGTTCCACACGCGATTCCATCAGGGTACGTGTATTCCAGGGGTGCGCGGGAAGTTCCACACACGATTGTCCCAGTGCGAGCAGGGTACGTGTATTTCAGTGTGCGCGGGAAGTTCCACACGCGATAGTCCCAGTGCGAGCAGGGTACGTGTATTTCAGGGTGGCGCGGGAAGTTCCACACGCGATTGTCCCAGTGCGAGCAGGGTACGTGTATTTCAGGGGTGCGCGGGAAGTTGCACACGCGATTTCAGCAGGGAATGTGTATTTCAGGGGTTCTGGGGAGAATTGGCCGTGTGGGTCCTCCCAGGTGTACGCTCCACAACCTCCACGGCCCCTGCAGGCAGCCCACACCACGGGGGACTACCCTGCACCCCTGCTCATGTCCCGCAGGCAGCCCATCCACCATGGGCATGCCCCCCAGCCAACCCACATGTCACCTTGCACTACTGATCAACAATGCATGTCTCCCACCACCCCCACCCCCCAGCAGTGCAGGGGCAGCCTCCACCAGGCCCCCACTCATGTCTCCCACCACCCCCACCCCCCTGCCACCATGGCCACCCTCCACCAGGCCCCCACTCATGTCTCCCACCACCCCCACCCCCCCAGCAGTGCAGGGGCAGCCTCCACCAGGCCCCCACTCATGTCTCCCACCACCCCCACCCCCCAGCAGTGCAGGGGCAGCCTCCACCAGGCCCCCACTCATGTCTCCCACCCCCCCACCCCCCAGCAGTGCAGGGGCAGCCTCCACCAGGCCCCCACTCATGTCCCCCTGCACCCCCACCCCCCAGCATCCAGGGTCACCCTCCACCAGGCCCCCACTCATGTCTCCCACCACCCCCACACCCCTGCCACCATGGCCACCCTCCACCAGGCCCCCACTCATGTCTCCCACCACCCCCACCCCCCAGCCACCAGGGGCAGCCTCCACCAGGCCCCCACTCATGTCCCCCTGCACCCCCACCCCCCAGCATCCAGGGTCACCCTCCACCAGGCCCCCACTCATGTCTCCCACCACCCCCACCCCCCTGCCACCATGGCCACCCCCCACCAGGCCCCCACTCATGTCTCCCACCACCCCCACCCCCCAGCAGTGCAGGGGCAGCCTCCACCAGGCCCCCACTCATGTCCCCCTGCACCCCCACCCCCCAGCATCCAGGGTCACCCTCCACCAGGCCCCCACTCATGTCTCCCACCACCCCCACCCCCCAGCATCCAGGGTCACCCTCCACCAGGCCCCCACTCATGTCTCCCACCACCCCCACCCCCCAGCCACCGGGGGCAGCCTCCAGCAGGCCCCCACTCATGTCTCCCACCACCCCCACCCCCCAGCAGTGCAGGGGCAGCCTCCACCAGGCCCCCACTCATGTCTCCCACCACCCCCACCCCCCAGCAGTGCAGGGGCAGCTTCCACCAGGCCCCCACTCATGTCTCCCACCCCCTCCCACCCCCCAGCATCCAGGGTCACCCTCCAGCAGGCCCCCACTCATGTCCCCCAGCACCCCCACCCCCCAGCATCCAGGGTCACCCTCCACCAGGCCCCCACTCATGTCTCCCACCACCCCCACCCCCCAGCCACCAGGGGCAGCCTCCACCAGGCCCCCACTCATGTCCCCCTGCACCCCCACCCCCCAGCATCCAGGGTCACCCTCCACCAGGCCCCCACTCATGTCTCCCACCCCCCCACCCCCCCAGCAGTGCAGGGGCAGCCTCCACCAGGCCCCCACTCATGTCTCCCACCACCCCCACCCCCCAGCAGTGCAGGGGCAGCCTCCAGCAGGCCCCCACTCATGTCCCCCTGCACCCCCACCCCCCAGCATCCAGGGTCACCCTCCACCAGGCCCCCACTCATGTCTCCCACCACCCCCACCCCCCTGCCACCATGGCCACCCTCCACCAGGCCCCCACTCATGTCTCCCACCCCCCCCGCCCCCCAGCAGTGCAGGGGCAGCCTCCACCAGGCCCCCACTCATGTCCCCCTGCACCCCCCCCCAGCATCCAGGGTCACCCACCACCAGGCCCCCACTCATGTCTCCCACCACCCCCACCCCCCTGCCACCATGGCCACCCTCCACCAGGCCCCCACTCATGTCTCGACACCACCCCCACCCCCCAGCCACCAGGGGCAGCCTCCACCAGGCCCCCACTCATGTCCCCCTGCACCCCCACCCCCCCAGCATCCAGGGTCACCCTCCACCAGGCCCCCACTCATGTCTCCCACCACCCCCACCCCCTGCCACCATGGCCACCCCCCACCAGGCCCCCACTCATGTCTCCCACCACCCCCACCTCCCAGCCACCAGGGGCAGCCTCCACCAGGCCCCCACTCATGTCCCCCTGCACCCCCACCCCCCAGCATCCAGGGTCACCCTCCACCAGGCCCCCACTCATGTCTCCCACCACCCCCACCCCCCTGCCACCATGGCCACCCTCCACCAGGCCCCCACTCATGTCTCCCACCACCCCCACCCCCCAGCCACCAGGGGCAGCCTCCACCAGGCCCCCACTCATGTCCCCCTGCACCCCCACCCCCCAGCATCCAGGGTCACCCTCCACCAGGCCCCCACTCATGTCTCCCACCACCCCCACCCCCCAGCCACCAGGGGCAGCCTCCAGCAGGCCCCCACTCATGTCTCCCACCACCCCCACCCCCCAGCAGTGCAGGGGCAGCCTCCACCAGGCCCCCACTCATGTCTCCCACCACCCCCACCCCCCAGCAGTGCAGGGGCAGCTTCCATCAGGCCCCCAACCATGTCTCCCACCACCCCCACCCCCCAGCATCCAGGGTCAACCTCCAGCAGGCCCCCACTCATGTCCCCCTGCACCCCCACCCCCCAGCATCCAGGGTCACCCTCCACCAGGCCCCCACTCATGTCTCCCACCACCCCCACCGCCCAGCCACCAGGGGCAGCCTCCACCAGGCCCCCACTCATGTCCCCCTGCACCCCCACCCCCCAGCATCCAGGGTCACCCTCCACCAGGCCCCCACTCATGTCTCCCACAACCCCCCAGCAGTGCAGGGGCAGCCTCCACCAGGCCCCCACTCATGTCTCCCACCACCCCCACCCCCCAGCAGTGCAGGGGCAGCCTCCAGCAGGCCCCCACTCATGTCCCCCTGCACCCCCACCCCCCAGCATCCAGGGTCACCCTCCACCAGGCCCCCACTCATGTCTCCCACCACCCCCACCCCCCTGCCACCATGGCCACCCTCCACCAGGCCCCCACTCATGTCTCCCACCACCCCCACCCCCCAGCCACCAGGGGCAGCCTCCACCAGGCCCCCACTCATGTCCCCCTGCACCCCCACCCCCCAGCATCCAGGGTCACCCTCCACCAGGCCCCCACTCATGTCCCCCTGCACCCCCACCCCCCAGCATCCAGGGTCACCCTCCACCAGGCCCCCACTCATGTCTCCCACCACCCCCACCCCCCAGCAGTGCAGGGGCAGCTTCCACCAGGCCCCCACTCATGTCTCCCACCACCCCCACCCCCCAGCATCCAGGGTCACCCTCCACCAGGCCCCCACTCATGTCCCCTGCACCCCCACCCCCCAGCATCCAGGGTCACCCTCCACCAGGCCCCCACTCATGTCTCCCACCACCCCCACCCCCCAGCAGTGCAGGGGCAGCCTCCACCAGGCCCCCACTCATGTCTCCCACCACCCCCACCCCCCAGCAGTGCAGGGGCAGCCTCCAGCAGGCCCCCACTCATGTCCCCCTGCACCCCCACCCCCCAGCATCCAGGGTCACCCTCCACCAGGCCCCCACTCATGTCTCCCACCACCCCCACCCCCCTGCCACCATGGCCACCCTCCACCAGGCCCCCACTCATGTCTCCCACCACCCCCACCCCCCAGCCACCAGGGGCAGCCTCCACCAGGCCCCCACTCATGTCTCCCACCACCCCCAGCCCCCAGCAGTGCAGGGGCAGCCTCCACCAGGCCCCCACTCATGTCTCCCACCACCCCCACCCCCCTGCTACCATGGCCACCCTCCACCAGGCCCCCACTCATGTCTCCCACCACCCCCACCCCCCAGCCACCATGACCACCCTCCACCAGGCCCCCACTCATGTCCCCCTGCACCCCCACCCCCCAGCATCCAGGGTCACCCTCCACCAGGCCCCCACTCATGTCTCCCACTACCCCCACCTCCCTGCCACCATGGCCACCCTCCACCAGGCCCCCACTCATGTCTCCCACCACCCCCACCCCCCAGCCACCAGGGGCAGCCTCCACCAGGCCCCCACTCATGTCTCCCACCACCCCCACCCCCCTGCCACCATGGCCACCCTCCACCAGGCCCCCACTCATGTCCCCCTGCACCCCCACCCCCCAGCATCCAGGGTCACCCTCCACCAGGCCCCCACTCATGTCTCCCACCACCCCCACCTCCCTGCCACCATGGCCACCCTCCACCAGGCCCCCACTCATGTCCCCCTGCACCCCCACCCCCCAGCATCCAGGGTCACCCTCCACCAGGCCCCCACTCATGTCTCCCACCACCCCCACCCCCCTGCCACCATGGCCACCCTCCACCAGGCCCCCACTCATGTCTCCCACCACCCCCACCCCCCAGACACCAGGGGCAGCCTCCACCAGGCCCCCACTCATGTCCCCCTGTACCCCCACCCCCCAGCATCCAGGGTCACCCTCCACCAGGCCCCCACTCATGTCCCCCTGCACCCCCACCCCCCAGCAGTGCAGGGGCAGCCTCCAGCAGGCCCCCACTCATGTCCCCCTGCACCCCCACCCCCCAGCATCCAGGGTCACCCTCCACCAGGCCCCCACTCATGTCTCCCACCACCCCCACCCCCCTGCCACCATGGCCACCCTCCACCAGGCCCCCACTCATGTCTCCCACCACCCCCACCCCCCAGCCACCAGGGGCAGCCTCCACCAGGCCCCCACTCATGTCCCCCTGCACCCCCACCCCCCAGCATCCAGTATCACCCTCCACCAGGCCCCCACTCATGTCTCCCACCACCCCCACCCCCCAGCCACCAGGGGCAGCCTCCAGCAGGCCCCCACTCATGTCTCCCACCACCCCCACCCCCCAGCAGTGCAGGGGCAGCCTCCACCAGGCCCCCACTCATGTCTCCCACCACCCCCACCCCCCAGCAGTGCAGGGGCAGATTCCATCAGGCCCCCACTCATGTCTCCCACCACCCCCACCCCCCAGCATCCAGGGTCACCCTCCAGCAGGCCCCCACTCATGTCCCCCTGCACCCCCACCCCCCAGCATCCAGGGTCACCCTCCACCAGGCCCCCACTCATGTCTCCCACCACCCCCACCCCCCAGCCACCAGGGGCAGCCTCCACCAGGCCCCCACTCATGTACTCATGTCCCCCTGCACCCCCACCCCCCAGCATCCAGGGTCACCCTCCACCAGGCCCCCACTCATGTCTCCCACCCCCCCACCCCCCAGCAGTGCAGGGGCAGCCTCCACCAGGCCCCCACTCATGTCTCCCACCACCCCCACCCCCCAGCAGTGCAGGGGCAGCCTCCAGCAGGCCCCCACTCATGTCCCCCTGCACCCCCACCCCCCAGCATCCAGGGTCACCCTCCACCAGGCCCCCACTCATGTCTCCCACCACCCCCACCCCCCTGCCACCATGGCCACCCTCCACCAGGCCCCCACTCATGTCTCCCACCACCCCCACCCCCCAGCCACCAGGGGCAGCCTCCACCAGGCCCCCACTCATGTCCCCCTGCACCCCCACCCCCCAGCATCCAGGGTCACCCTATACCAGGCCCCCACTCATGTCCCCCTGCACCCCCACCCCCCAGCATCCAGGGTCACCCTCCACCAGGCCCCCACTCATGTCTCCCACCACCCCCACCCCCCAGCAGTGCAGGGGCAGCTTCCACCAGGCCCCCACTCATGTCTCCCACCACCCCCACCCCCCAGCATCCAGGGTCTCCCTCCACCAGGCCCCCACTCATGTCCCCCTGCACCCCCACCCCCCAGCATCCAGGGTCACCCTCCACCAGGCCCCCACTCATGTCTCCCACCACCCCCACCCCCCAGCAGTGCAGGGGCAGCTTCCACCAGGCCCCCACTCATGTCTCCCACCACCCCCACCCCCCAGCAGTGCAGGGGCAGCCTCCAGCAGGCCCCCACTCATGTCCCCCTGCACCCCCACCCCCCAGCATCCAGGGTCACCCTCCACCAGGCCCCCACTCATGTCTCCCACCACCCCCACCCCCTGCCACCATGGCCACCCTCCACCAGGCCCCCACTCATGTCTCCCACCACCCCCACCCCCCAGCCACCAGGGGCAGCCTCCACCAGGCCCCCACTCATGTCTCCCACCACCCCCAGCCCCCAGCAGTGCAGGGGCAGCCTCCACCAGGCCCCCACTCATGTCTCCCACCACCCCCACCCCCCTGCTACCATGGCCACCCTCCACCAGGCCCCCACTCATGTCTCCCACCACCCCCAGCCACCATGGCCACCCTCCACCAGGCCCCCACTCATGTCCCCCTGCACCCCCACCCCCCAGCATCCAGGGTCACCCTCCACCAGGCCCCCACTCATGTCTCCCACCACCCCCACCTCCCTGCCACCATGGCCACCCTCCACCAGGCCCCCACTCATGTCTCCCACCACCCCCACCCCCCAGCCACCAGGGGCAGCCTCCACCAGGCCCCCACTCATGTACTCATGTCCCCCTGCACCCCCACCCCCCAGCATCCAGGGTCACCCTCCACCAGGCCCCCACTCATGTCTCCCACCCCCCCACCCCCCAGCAGTGCAGGGGCAGCCTCCACCAGGCCCCCACTCATGTCTCCCACCACCCCCACCCCCCAGCAGTGCAGGGGCAGCCTCCAGCAGGCCCCCACTCATGTCCCCCTGCACCCCCACCCCCCAGCATCCAGGGTCACCCTCCACCAGGCCCCCACTCATGTCTCCCACCACCCCCACCCCCCTGCCACCATGGCCACCCTCCACCAGGCCCCCACTCATGTCTCCCACCACCCCCACCCCCCAGCCACCAGGGGCAGCCTCCACCAGGCCCCCACTCATGTCCCCCTGCACCCCCACCCCCCAGCATCCAGGGTCACCCTATACCAGGCCCCCACTCATGTCCCCCTGCACCCCCACCCCCTAGCATCCAGGGTCACCCTCCACCAGGCCCCCACTCATGTCTCCCACCACCCCCACCCCCCAGCAGTGCAGGGGCAGCTTCCACCAGGCCCCCACTCATGTCTCCCACCACCCCCACCCCCCAGCATCCAGGGTCTCCCTCCACCAGGCCCCCACTCATGTCCCCCTGCACCCCCACCCCCCAGCATCCAGGGTCACCCTCCACCAGGCCCCCACTCATGTCTCCCACCACCCCCACCCCCCAGCAGTGCAGGGGCAGCCTCCACCAGGCCCCCACTCATGTCTCCCACCACCCCCACCCCCCAGCAGTGCAGGGGCAGCCTCCAGCAGGCCCCCACTCATGTCCCCCTGCACCCCCACCCCCCAGCATCCAGGGTCACCCTCCACCAGGCCCCCACTCATGTCTCCCACCACCCCCACCCCCTGCCACCATGGCCACCCTCCACCAGGCCCCCACTCATGTCTCCCACCACCCCCACCCCCCAGCCACCAGGGGCAGCCTCCACCAGGCCCCCACTCATGTCTCCCACCACCCCCAGCCCCCAGCAGTGCAGGGGCAGCCTCCACCAGGCCCCCACTCATGTCTCCCACCACCCCCACCCCCCTGCTACCATGGCCACCCTCCACCAGGCCCCCACTCATGTCTCCCACCACCCCCAGCCACCATGGCCACCCTCCACCAGGCCCCCACTCATGTCCCCCTGCACCCCCACCCCCCAGCATCCAGGGTCACCCTCCACCAGGCCCCCACTCATGTCTCCCACCACCCCCACCTCCCTGCCACCATGGCCACCCTCCACCAGGCCCCCACTCATGTCTCCCACCACCCCCACCCCCCAGCCACCAGGGGCAGCCTCCACCAGGCCCCCACTCATGTCTCCCACCACCCCCACCCCCCTGCCACCATGGCCACCCTCCACCAGGCCCCCACTCATGTCCCCCTGCACCCCCACCCCCCAGCATCCAGGGTCACCCTCCACCAGGCCCCCACTCATGTCTCCCACCACCCCCACCTCCCTGCCACCATGGCCACCCTCCACCAGGCCCCCACTCATGTCCCCCTGCACCCCCACCCCCAGCATCCAGGGTCACCCTCCACCAGGCCCCCACTCATGTCTCCCACCACCCCCACCCCCCTGCCACCATGGCCACCCTCCACCAGGCCCCCACTCATGTCTCCCACCACCCCCACCCCCCAGCCACCAGGGGCAGCCTCCACCAGGCCCCCACTCATGTCCACCTGCACCCCCACCCCCCAGCATCCAGGGTCACCCTCCACCAGGCCCCCACTCATGTACCCCTGCCCCCCCACCCCCCAGCAGTGCAGGGGCAGCCTCCAGCAGGCCCTCACTTATGTCCCCCTGCACCCCCACCCCCCAGCATCCAGGGTCACCCTCCACCAGGCCCCCACTCATGTCTCCCACCACCCACACCCCCCTGCCACCATGGCCACCCTCCACCAGGCCCCCACTCATGTCTCCCACCCCCCCACCCCCCAGCAGTGCAGGGGCAGCCTCCACCATGCCCCCACTCATGTCCCCCTGCACCCCCACCCCCAGCATCCAGGGTCACCCTCCACCAGGCCCCCACTCATGTCTCCCACCACCCCCACCCCCCTGCCACCATGGCCACCCTCCACCAGGCCCCCACTCATGTCTCCCACCACCCCCACCCCCCAGCCACCAGGGGCAGCCTCCACCAGGCCCCCACTCATGTTCCCCTGCACCCCCACACCCCAGCATCCAGGGTCACCCTCCACCAGGCCCCCACTCATGTCTCCCACCACCCCCACCCCCCTGCCACCATGGCCACCCCCCACCAGGCCCCCACTCATGTCTCCCACCACCCCCACCCCCCAGCCACCAGGGGCAGCCTCCACCAGGCCCCCACTCATGTCCCCCTGCACCCCCACCCCCCAGCATCCAGGGTCACCCTCCACCAGGCCCCCACTCATGTCTCCCACCACCCCCACCCCCCTGCCACCATGGCCACCCTCCACCAGGCCCCCACTCATGTCTCCCACCACCCCCACCCCCCAGCCACCAGGGGCAGCCTCCACCAGGCCCCCACTCATGTCCCCCTGCACCCCCACCCCCCAGCATCCAGGGTCACCCTCCACTAGGCCCCCACTCATGTCTCCCACCACCCCCACCCCCCAGCCACCAGGGGCAGCCTCCAGCAGGCCCCCACTCATGTCTCCCACCACCCCCACCCCCCAACAGTGCAGGGGCAGCCTCCACCAGCCCCCCACTCATGTCTCCCACCACCCCCCAGCAGTGCAGGGGCAGCTTCCACCAGGCCCCCACTCATGTCCCCCTGCACCCCCACCCCCCAGCATCCAGGGTCACCCTCCACTAGGCCCCCACTCATGTCTCCCACCACCCCCACCCCCCAGCCACCAGGGGCAGCCTCCAGCAGGCCCCCACTCATGTCTCCCACCACCCCCACCCCCCAACAGTGCAGGGGCAGCCTCCACCAGCCCCCCACTCATGTCTCCCACCACCCCCCAGCAGTGCAGGGGCAGCTTCCACCAGGCCCCGACTCATGTCTCCCACCACCCCCACCCCCCAGCATCCAGGGTCACCCTCCAGCAGGCCCCCACTCATGTCCCCCTGCACCCCCACCCCCCAGCATCCAGGGTCACCCTCCACCAGGCCCCCACTCATGTCTCCCACCACCCCCACCCCCCAGCCACCAGGGGCAGCCTCCACCATGCCCCCACTCATGTCCCCCTGCACCCCCACCCCCCAGCATCCAGGGTCACCCTCCACCAGGCCCCCACTCATGTCTCCCACCCCTCCACCCCCCAGCAGTGCAGGGGCAGCCTCCACCAGGCCCCCACTCATGTCTCCCACCACCCCCACCCCCCAGCAGTGCAGGGGCAGCCTCCAGCAGGCCCCCACTCATGTCCCCCTGCACCCCCACCCCCCAGCATCCAGGGTCACCCTCCACCAGGCCCCCACTCATGTCTCCCACCACCCCCACCCCCCTGCCACCATGGCCACCCTCCACCAGGCCCCCACTCATGTCTCCCACCACCCCCACCCCCCAGCCACCAGGGGCAGCCTCCACCAGGCCCCCACTCATGTCCCCCTGCACCCCCACCCCCCAGCATCCAGAGTCACCCTCCACCAGGCCCCCACTCATGTCCCCCTGCACCCCCACCCCCCAGCATCCAGGGTCACCCTCCACCAGGCCCCCACTCATGTCTCCCACCACCCCCACCCCCCAGCAGTGCAGGGGCAGCTTCCACCAGGCCCCCACTCATGTCTCCCACCACCCCCACCTCCCAGCATCCAGGGTCACCCTCCAGCAGGCCCCCACTCATGTCCCCCTGCACCCCCACCCCCCAGCATCCAGGGTCACCCTCCACCAGGCCCCCACTCATGTCTCCCACCACCCCCACCCCCCAGCAGTGCAGGGGCAGCCTCCACCAGGCCCCCACTCATGTCTCCCACCACCCCCACCCCCCAGCAGTGCAGGGGCAGCCTCCAGCAGGCCCCCACTCATGTCCCCCTGCACCCCCACCCCCCAGCATCCAGGGTCACCCTCCACCAGGCCCCCACTCATGTCTCCCACCACCCCCACCCCCCTGCCACCATGGCCACCCTCCACCAGGCCCCCACTCATGTCTCCCACCACCCCCACCCCCCAGCCACCAGGGGCAGCCTCCACCAGGCCCCCACTCATGTCTCCCACCACCCCCAGCCCCCAGCAGTGCAGGGGCAGCCTCCACCAGGCCCCCACTCATGTCGCCCACCACCCCCACCCCCCTGCCACCATGGCCACCCTCCACCAGGCCCCCACTCATGTCTCCCACCACCCCCACCCCCCAGCCACCATGGCCACCCTCCACCAGGCCCCCACTCATGTCCCCCTGCACCCCCACCCCCCAGCATCCAGGGTCACCCTCCACCAGGCCCCCACTCATGTCTCCCACCGTCCCCCACCTCCCTGCCACCATGGCCACCCTCCACCAGGCCCCCACTCATGTCTCCCACCACCCCCACCCCCCAGCCACCAGGGGCAGCCTCCACCAGGCCCCCACTCATGTCTCCCACCACCCCCACCCCCCTGCCACCATGGCCACCCTCCACCAGGCCCCCACTCATGTCCCCCTGCACCCCCACCCCCCAGCATCCAGGGTCACCCTCCACCAGGCCCCCACTCATGTCTCCCACCACCCCCACCTCCCTGCCACCATGGCCACCCTCCACCAGGCCCCCACTCATGTCCCCCTGCACCCCCACCCCCCAGCATCCAGGGTCACCCTCCACCAGGCCCCCACTCATGTCTCCCACCACCCCCACCCCCCTGCCACCATGGCCACCCTCCACCAGGCCCCCACTCATGTCTCCCACCACCCCCACCCCCCAGCCACCAGGGGCAGCCTCCACCAGGCCCCCACTCATGACCCCTGCACCCCCACCCCCCAGCATCCAGGGTCACCCTCCACCAGGCCCCCACTCATGTCCCCCTGCACCCCCACCCCCCAGCATCCAGGGTCACCCTCCACCAGGCCCCCACTCATGTCTCCCACCACCCCCACCCCCCAGCAGTGCAGGGGCAGCCTCCACCAGGCCCCCACTCATGTCTCCCACCACCCCCACCCCCCAGCAGTGCAGGGGCAGCTTCCACCAGGCCCCCACTCATGTCTCCCACCACCGCCACCCCCCAGCATCCAGGGTCACCCTCCAGCAGGCCCCCACTCATGTCCCCCTGCACCCCCACCCCCCAGCATCCAGGGTCACCCTCCACCAGGCCCCCACCCATGTCTCCCACCACCCCCACCCCCCAGCCACCAGGGGCAGCCTCCACCAGGCCCCCACTCATGTCCCCCTGCACCCCCACCCCCCAGCATCCAGGGTCACCCTCCACCAGGCCCCCACTCATGTCTCCCACCCCCCCACCCCCCAGCAGTGCAGGGGCAGCCTCCACCAGGCCCCCACTCATGTCTCCCACCACCCCCACCCCCCAGCAGCGCAGGGGCAGCCTCCAGCAGGCCCCCACTCATGTCCCCCTGCACCCCCACCCCCCAGCATCCAGGGTCACCCTCCACCAGGCCCCCACTCATGTCCCCCTGCACCCCCACCCCCCAGCCACCAGGGGCAGCCTCCACCAGGCCCCCACTCATGTCCCCCTGCACCCCCACCCCCCAGCATCCAGGGTCACCCTCCACCAGGCCCCCACTCATGTCCCCCTGCACCCCCACCCCCCTGCCACCATGGCCACCCTCCACCAGGCCCCCACTCATATCTCCCACCACCCCCACCCCCCAGCCACCAGGGGCAGCCTCCACCAGGCCCCCACTCATGTCCCCCTGCACCCCCACCCCCCAGCATCCAGGGTCACCCTCCACCAGGCCCCCACTCATGTCCCCCTGCACCCCCACCCCCCAGCATCCAGGGTCACCCTCCACCAGGCCCCCACTCATGTCTCCCACCACCCCCACCCCCCAGCAGTGCAGGGGCAGCTTCCACCAGGCCCCCACTCATGTCTCCCACCACCCCCACCCCCCAGCATCCAGGGTCACCCTCCAGCAGGCCCCCACTCATGTCCCCCTGCACCCCCACCCCCCAGCATCCAGGGTCAGCCTCCACCAGGCCCCCACTCATGTCTCCCACCACCCCCACCCCCCAGCAGTGCAGGGGCAGCCCCCACCAGGTCCTCACAATCCCCAATCATGTGCGTAATGGTCAGCCTCCACAGCCAAAAAGCCCTACCAAGTAACCCATTCACCCACATGGAAATGGAAATCACATGTTACACCCCCAATGTTCATGAAGCTAATGAAGCCATGTCTGTCACACACAATGGTTGCAATTGAATGGGAAAACACCCAACATGACATGCATGAAACCAATGAGATGATACCACACAGTGAAGTATGGAAACAAAATTGTATTGAAAAAAATAAAGAATGCTAAAGAAAGAAAACAAACTACAATGTGAATGAGAAAAAAGAAAAGCTGCATGTCCGTATAAAAACACAAAACGGCAAATCAGAATCCCAAAAAATGTTGTCCAAAGTCAAATGTAAAAAAATCTCCATGCAAGGAATAACTATGTAAAAAAATACCAAGGGTCCATGAGCCCGACTGAACAAAGGAAACCTACAAAAAACCTACCTAAAAATCAACTATATACAAAAAGTGGAGCAGTGTCCGTCGACTCCAAATCATAATAAGAAAGAAAGGAAACCTAAAACTAAAGAACTATATACAAAGGCGGCGGGCAAGTCCAGCGGCTCACTCCGTGGTGTCCCGGGCCAGGGCATCATCGAACTCCTGTTCGATGTCCCGGAGGCGGTCCAGTTCCATGGCCCCGAGGGGCCGCAGGGACGACGCCGTGTCCTCCTCCAACCCCCTGCGGACTGCCTCGAGGCACTCGGCCCGCCTCAGGGCCCTCCGCATGGAGTTCTCCGCCCTGACCATTGTGAGCCACGCCTCTTCCGCCCGCCGCCGCTCCGCACCTATGGCGTGGCCCAACCGCTGCCACACGGAAGACACTCTCTGTCCTGGGTCTCCCTGCCCTCCGGCCGATGCCTGCCCCTCCGATGTCGAAAGCCCCGAGCCTTCATGTCTCCCACCATGTTGCTGCTGCTGCTGCTGCTCTGCCTCTGCCCATGCACTGCCTCCTGCTGCCTGCACATCCTCCGCCGGCTGGGGTGCAGTTGTTGATGTGGCCACCCCTGCTGGACCTCCGACTCCCGACTGTGGCAGGGATGCCTCCTCCACCAGCCTGGCCGCACCGTCAGAGGCAGCTCCACAGGGCACCCAGGTGACTGATGGGTGGGAAGATGGCACAGAGGACGACTGGCGCGTAGGGGGTCCAGTTGAGGAGGGGGTCGGAGCAAGCCCCATCAGACAGCGGAATCCGGCCTGGGTGACCTGTCCCAGCAGGCTGACGTGGTCAACGAGCCATTCAAGATGACGTGCAGTCTCTCCATGAAAAGACTGCAGGTCACCTCGCATGGCCCGTTGACGCAACGCCACACCAGCCAGGACAGGCTCAACCCGGACCTGGATGGCCACGTCCGCAGGCAGAGGAAGGCCAGTTGACGTCAGCTCATCCCCTGCCTGAAAACGGGTCTGGACGTAGGCATCCCTGCTGGTGCAAGATGATGCAGGGACAGGATCGGGGACAGGATTGCACACAGGCACCTCCGCGGCGGCCTGTGCTGCCTCCTGTCCCTGGTCCTGCACTGCACCACTAGCACCAGTGGGATCCCCACCTCCAGACCCCGTCTCTGGTGCTTGCACGGCCTCCTCCTCCACCAAACCCCCCACCAACCTGGATGACTCTGTGCCATCTTCCCCTGTTGCGCCCTGTGGGGTCCCAGCTGCCCCTTCTGCTGCTGAGGAGTCCAACTGCAACCTCCGCCTCTTGGACCTCCCCCCGGCAGCTGTGGCCTGGGACGCGGCACCGGACTCCTTACTCCCCGACGAGATGACAACACGGGAGGGGAGCCGGGCCTTGCGTCTCCGGCTGGCGGTCGGATCCCCGCCGCTGTGCTCCACAGCACCTTCTCCGCCCTCTTCATCAGTTGACGCTGCAGACAGGGAGAAACAAAACACAGGCATCAGGGCACTGTACAATGGACACATACACACATGACAGTTGCACATGAGTGGCATAGGCAAACCTCAGACATGGCATCACAATCCCCAACACACATGTTATTGCAACTCGCACACATGAGCCATACCACAGCCATATCGCAACTGCCACCACCATCCCTACACATACAACAGCATCAGCAGCCAAAGGGGAGCCAGACATCACATGCACCACAGGAAGTGCACCACACATGTGCACACACCACCACACTTGCATGCATATCTACACCTCTGCCAAGTGTCGCACTGTTCAGACGGGCATCCATGTCACATCTGCCAATCAGGCTTCCACATACCGCTGTCACATGCATCCATGTTGCATCACTGTTGCACCCTTGTCAAATACACACACATGCACATGTACACAGTGCTCATACATGCAGCCGAAAAAACATACATGCCCGACATCATGGACATGTCTACTTACATACACATTCATCCAAACATGTGTGCACGCACAACTGCATTTGCCATGCAAGCCCACACACACAAGCACCATCCATGTCTCACACATTACAGCCCTCGCATGTGTCAGCCCCACGGCCCTGTACACCCCCACCCATACTCGACCCCATACAAACAGATGTGCAACCTGCACAATACCGAATAATCGCCACACGCACTGCTCACAATCAGGATGCATGTACACTCACCGCTCGACTCCAGACGGGTCTGCTTCTCTAGGACCTGGACGTGGAGCGCTGGGGATATGCGTTCCAGGACCCCCATCTGTTCTTCCGACAAGTGGCCCCGGCGCCCCTTGGCATCCGCTGCCTTCAAGAGGCGCCGGGCCTTGTTCAGGGTCCTGGACCTGAAGTCCTCCCAGCGCTTCCTGACATGTTGTAAGTCCTGGACTGCCACCCCCTCCGCGTTGATGGCAGTCACGATGTCAGTCCAGATCCGAGTCCGTCCTTCCTTGTCGGCGCGGGAACTTCCAAAGAGGGCATCATACTGCCCCAGGACTTGCTCCACCAGGACACCAACTTCGGTGGCACTGAAGCTGGTGCCCCTCTGCCTCTCTGGCCGGGGGTTGTCAGTGGTCCCAGATGGTGTTTGCCCCGACATGACAACCCCAGAGGCAGGAGTGGGTGGGCAACTGGGTCCTGGGGCTGGGCTGTGGAGCGATGGAATACCAGTCGGGAGTCTTCGGTTCCAGCAGGGGTGGTCACAGCAACAGCACCCCTGGCTGATGTGCAGGCAGCAAATGGCAGTGCACGTGGGCAGCAGGCAGTCAGGCAGCAGCAGATGGCAGGTGGGAGCGTGCTCGGGGCTCTGGGGGGCAGTAGTTCGGCCTTCTGGGCAGGAGCGTGGTCTTCCGTGTGCTTACGCGTGGCCAGCTTGGTACGGAGTGATTTGGCACGTGAAAATCCTGCACGTCAACGTGAAAATCGAGGAAAGGCCCTTAGCGCGTAAGCGCGTCAGCACGCATACGCGAATCTATTGGACCAAAGGCCCTCAGCGCGTAAGCGCGTCTGTGACGTGACCCGCACGGGTGTTTCCCACACGGCACGTGATGACAGAGCACACGTGGAAAGACTGCACGTCAGAGTGTCATCGCGTGTGATTGGTGGAAATGGCCCTACACGCAGAAGTGACAAAGCGTGTAATTGGTGGAAATGGCCCTAGCGCGTACACGCCGCGTAAGTGACGCTGGACGTGTGGGCCTGTATAAAAGGTACGCGTAGAACACCACTTCCTTGTACGTGCTTTTCGTGGAGAGCGAGTGGGTGAATTCTGTACTTCTTGTCGTTTCACACGCGATTTACTTCACGGCGTTTCAAGTTCGTATTCCCTGTTACCTCTGACAGCTTTTTCTCTTTTTTCTCTTTTACTGGTTTACCTGGGCCTGTTCCCTCAAACAGTGTTCCCTTCTACTGTTGTCCTGTCTCCTCAGACAGCGTACAAATCTTCTTTTGGCGGGGGTGTTGCCAACCAAACGCGCTCCTTTTTCACGCTCTTTTTCCTGGCAGACGGTGAGTCACGCACGTATCTAACATCTGTGCTTGCCCCGTGTGTAGCCTACCCCTTCAGAGGTCATTCTAGGCTGCGTGTGACACGCATACGTTCATTCTTGTGTTACTGGGTGCCACAGCGTAGTGCAGGTTTTCCTTTCTGCACACGTGGTCTAGGAGGGGTTGCGTGCACGTCATCTCCCTTTTTTGGGGCTCCTGTGCGTAGCGTGACCCGTCATCTTTCCCCAGGGGTTACAATCAGCCTTGCAAGAGCACTAGGGTACAATTACCATCTGGTACCCAACCCCTTTGACCCCCAATTGCCCAGGACAATATTTTACAGCCACTCCCATACGCACATTAACATCAGTGCCATGGCTGGGAGGCGAGGATTCCGTAAGGGTGGCAAAGGTGGAAGAGCCACAAGTGGTGGCCGTGGTGGATCCGGTAGGGGACGTGGTCGTTACTTGCAGGGTGAGCCTGTCCCCCCATGTGTGGAGGACCAGTCAAGGGCACCCATAATCCCCCCCCCTCCCGTTGAGGCTGATGTGGCTGACACCATCCATGCTCAGCCCTTGTTGGACCAGCCCATTGTGGCACCAGACCTGGATGACTCCATGGCTGACTTCCAGGTCAGCAGGCCTATGACACGTGCGCTGGTGCACGTTGATGTCACCATGCCACGTGCATCTGGGGCAGCAAGGTCATCTGCTGCACCAAGTAGGCAGGGCGGAGAGGCTGCAGGGGCAGCTGCGGCTCCATCCACCCCAGCCCTCACACACCCAGCCCGGACAGTGTCGGTCCTAGTCCATGCTGCTGACATTCCCCCTGACACCATCACACTAGAGCCAATGCTTGCACCAACTCCCATGCTGAGTGTGCAATCCCACACTCCTGATACAGAGTCCACCAGGGCTCCTGCCCCTAGTGTCCAGAGCGGCGCAGGACACTCAGGATCACCACCACCTTCCAAGCGGAAGAGGAAGAGTGCTCGTCCGGCACAGGCTGATGCCCCAGACACGGCTACACAGTCCGGCCCGTCCAGGAAGCCCAGCTTCACGGATGACGAACTGAATGCACTTGTCGAGTATGTGTCCGCACATGACAACGAGATGGTCATTGTTGCAGGATCCAAGACCACACCTGCACAACGCCAGGCACACTGGCAGACCGTTGCGGACATCGTAAGTGCCCTTGGAATCGTGAGGCGCACAGCCAATGATTGCTATAAGCGCTGGAATGACCTAAAGCGCAGGGCAAAGAGTAAGCTGGCCTCAAGTCATGCCGCAACTCTAGTGACTGGAGGTGGGTCTCCAATAGTAGACACGGAACTCACTCCACATGAGTCAGTCGCTGGGACCTACGTCACGGAGGAACAGATCCAAGGCGTGGGATATTTGGCTGATTACGAGGCATTGTCCGGTGAGTGCACATGCATGTGTGTGTCATCCATGTGCATGGTGTGTGTGCCCGGTGAGAGTGTGTGCGCATGAGTCGTATGGGTCAGCCATGTGCTTCATGCAATACATCCTGTGCGGCTGCATTTGGCCATAGCAGTATCCCTTCTGCCAACAGTAGACATCTAGCCCAACTGCACGCCAGTTGCCCTTGAAGTGTCACCTTGCCACAACATAGTTGCTTAATTATTCACTGTTCATTTAGTCAGATTGTCTGCATTCCACCACTTTTACTAGGCATGTCGCAGTCCTCTAGTCACATGTCTGATATGGCTATGGTAAAGTGGAGTGACTTTGTTACCTGGATATCATTTGTTCAAACATGTCCCTGTGCAATTGGACCATTTCGGACTGGCAGCTCCAGGTGAAGAATCTGACCTGTTTGAATTAGAAAAGCTATTACATGCGGGAACTGGACTGAATGAATAGGTGCTGCCCTCCTCTACATCTTCACTCAATAGCAATGGTACATGCCACCTGTGTGATGGCATGTGTGTTTCACCTGGCAATCAGAGGCCAATGTGTGATGCCACTGCCAGGCAGCATGCAGAAAATGTGTTCATCTTCCATCTTGGTGTCATCAGTGTGTGCCATTTGCCTGCCCTTCATACGCAGTGAGGGTGCATGCATGGGAGGGTTTTAGTCATGTGGGACATGTGTCAAACAAGTACTGGTTCTCTTGCTTCTCAGCCCTCATTGTGTGCCATGGTGCTAACGCCTGTTTCCATTGCTTTGTTTTCATGTCTTTGCAGGGGAAGACGCACCTGATACTGCTGGGGTTGTGGAGATGGTGCAGACCCAGGAGGGGTCCGAGGGCCGACCAACCACCAGTGAGGGACGTGGTGTGGTGGTGGGTGAGAACCCACAAGTGCTGCAGGTCCTGCTCTCAAGGGGTGTCTCTGGCTGCACCTCGCCCGAGCTGTACTCAGGTGTTGATTCGGATGAGACCTACGTGCCGTCGCAGGTGAGTGTTCCAGGGAGGGATTCTGTTCTGTCCCACCCACCTGCACCAGGGTCAGAACCCTCAATGGGGATGTCAGTGTTGCCAGCTACGCCTTTGGTGGTTACGGATGCAGGATCACACTCCGCGACATCTGATCCTGTTCCTGGGCCAGCAGAACAGAGGGGGAATGCAGTCCTGCAGCCTCAGGCAGTGCCGGCACAGCAAGGCGCAGTTCGCCTTGCCCCAGACAGGTGTGGTACCCGCCGACGTGGTGGCCGTACGCCACCTGGCAATACCGCATGGGAGCAATCCATTTACGGTATGGCAACCCAACAGGCAGCATCATCCGAGATGATGGCTCAGGCCATGGATAGGGTGGCCACTTCCATTGTCCCCCCTGAAAGGCTGATGGAGCAACTAGAGCAGGCAACCGACTCCATCTGCCAGTCACACAGGGAGGACATGTTGGGGTCCAACAGGGACAGGCGGGCGGCACTGGCGACTCTGCAGGAGGCCATCTCCATTGAGTCCCAGGGCCACAGGGAAGCCCTGAGGCAGGAGCTCCTTCAGCTCAGGACGACTCTTGTTGAGCTTGAGGCTTCAACACACCAAAGGACAGAACAGCAGCTGGAGCGTCTCACCCGTACGCTCTCAGCTGAGATGCAGGCAACAAGGGCGGAGGTCCGGGCATCCTGTGAGTTGTTGCATGGGGACCTCCGCACACTCATCCTCCAGAACCAGACCTACCACACCCGCATGCTTGCAGCCATGGAGGAGCAGACTAGGGCCTTGCGTGGGCTGCCTCCCATAGTGCAACCACCTCCGGATGCAGCTGCACAGGGTGATAATAGCGACAGCAGTGATACTCCCACAATAGGGTAGCCGTGTGGGCCATGAGCCCATGGAGGTGTTTTATTTTCCCAGGATCCACGCAGGTGGGTTCTGGTGTGCATCCTGTCCTCGGACCTCCTGGGTGGCCTCCCCAACCCCCCCGGGCCCATCAATGGCCATTTTTTATTTTTTTTTATTTTTATTTTTATTTTTATTTTTATTTATTTTATTCCCAATTTTTTTGGGACAATTTGTTGGCTTCCGTGGTTCCTGTGTTTGCATACGCTGCATTGTGGCTGGGCACATGCAGGCTTGTAATGTATTTGGTTCAGATGCTTGGGTTTGAGTCACACACACCCCTCCTGCTTCCCGTTTCCATGGGCTTGCAAAGGGTGTGCCCAAGTGACAGTGAATTACACAGTGACGTTGGACTCTCATGAGCTGTGTGGGCAGTCTGTAGTCAATACTGTGTATACATTCCTAGTGCATATTGCTGTTGTGTTGTACACTGCATGTTGCATTGATGTGTAACTCATCTTCTGTGTCTACCTCCCAATTTGCAGGTCCCTTCCTCATGTCTACACAAGGACCTCTAGTCTGGAGATGGGGTACATGTTGGCAGCAGTGCACCTACAACTCTACATGGCGCCAACACTGCACAGTTGGTAGTGGTGGGAGTGCAGGCATTTCCAGGTGGTGAGACTACTAATATTTAACATTTGTGATGTCATGTTAATGGTAGTACGTGCTCAAGTTTGTTGTTGGTCCGGCATTACTGTGAGCATTTCAGGTGTTGCAAGTTTCTAATAGGGACACTACATTGTGACACTAGTGTCATGTTGTGGGGATTACTTTGTTTACCTGCAAATAGCATGACATGGCACGGTGTGTCGTGTGGCGGTGCTGGGGTTGGGTTGGCTGACATGGCACTGTCCTCTTGTTGCATTTTGCAAGTGGGTATTCATTTTAGCTGCTTGAATGTGTAACTTCACAAAACTGCATTGGTGGTGTCTGTGTGGGTAGGGATGCACACATTGTGACACTTCCAGGTGAACAATCTCAGGCTGATATGGTTTTGACGGTTCATTCTCCAGACATTCAGGATCAGTGTCCGGTTGAGTCATCATTGATTGTCAGATGGAATGTGCCAGGGCAGTGTGCACTCCACAGGGGTGTGATTTCTATGTGAAGTAATTAGCCACTAGCTGTGTACGGGCTGCCTCCCCCCGTGCCCTTTCCCCTCCCATGCGCAGCGGCTGTGCATGTGGTTGGGGATGTGGTGCCACCACCATGTCCACGGCCAGGCCCCGGCGTGTTGCAACGTTGTGCAGGACACATGCTGCCACTATGATCCTGCACACTACTGGGGGAGCGTACAACAGCTGCCCGCCAGAACGGTCAAGGGAGCGAAAGCGTGACTTCAGCACTCCGAATGTGCGCTCCACTATGCCCCGGGTTGTAATGTGGGCTGCGTTATATCTTACCTGGGGTGGCGTGGTGGGGTTCCGAATTGGCGTCATCATGTGGGGGCTGAGAGGGTAGGCACTGTCCCCTGTGGAGGTGGTGATTGGTATCATTGGTGGGGTTGTGACCTTGCTCAGTATCTGACATGCATGCATGTGCAGTGGCATTCATACTCACCAAGCAGCCATGTATCGCCATGCCGCCCAGCTTCTAGGTCGCGGCTTAGGGTGGACATTCGGTAAATGAAGCTGTCGTGGGTTGACCCGGGATAGTTGGCATATACTGAGGTGATGATTCCCTTGGCATTACATACTACCTGCACGTTGATGGAATGCCAGTGCTTGCGGTTCCTATAGATGTGCTCAGATGCCCTGGGGGGACGTAGAGCCACATGGGTGCAGTCGATGGCACCTAGCACTTTGGGGAATCGTGCCACAGCGTAAAAATCCAGGGCGGCAGCATGCCTTTCTGCAGGGGTTCTGGGCAGGTATATGTGCCTGCGGACTGATGGGCGTGCAGTGATGATGTTCAAGACCTGGTGTAGGCAGCGTGACTGGGTGGCCTGTGATACACCACCCACAATGGCACTTGTCCGCTGAAATGATCCAGTGGCTAAGAAGTGCTGTACATTGAGGACCTTCTCCAGGGGGCTGAGTGCTTGGGAGCACAGGGTGGGTGATGTGAGGTCATCCTCCCACTCAATCACCAGGTCCAGTATGATGTGTGTTGGAAACCTGTACCTCCCATGCACCTGGTCATCACGCATCCCGAAAAGGCTGGTTCTGGGTGTGAATATTCTGGCCCTGACTAACCTCCTCCTCCTCCTTTGGTAGGCCACGCCCACTGCTGCTAGGAACGGTATGTTCATCCTGGGTCTGAGCTAGTTATTTTGTTAGCGCACAAATTAATGCGTTGCGCGTGTTGTAGGCGAGCGTGTGTCCCGCGCACCCCTGAAATCCAGTACCCAGTCCAATAGCGTGTGGAAATTTCCGCGCACCCCGGGATACAGGTGCGCTGACGTACTTGCGTGTGTAAGTGTCCGCGCACCCCTGATATACACGTACATAGGCCAATCGTGTGTACGCGCACTTTTGTCCTATTACACGCGATGACACTCTGACGTGCTGTCCAATTACACGCGATGACACTCTGACGTGCAGTCTTTCCACGTGTGCTCTGTCATCACGTGCCGTGTGGGAAACACCCGTGCGGGTCACGTCACAGACGCGCTTACGCGCTGAGGGCCTTTGGTCCAATAGATTCGCGTATGCGTGCTGACGCGCTTACGCGCTAAGGGCCTTTCCTCGATTTTCACGCTGACGTGCAGGATTTTCACGTGCCAAATCACTCCGTACCAAGCTGGCCACGCGTAAGCACACGGAAGACCACGCTCCTGCCCAGAAGGCCGAACTACTGCCCCCCAGAGCCCCGAGCACGCTCCCACCTGCCATCTGCTGCTGCCTGACTGCCTGCTGCCCACGTGCACTGCCATTTGCTGCCTGCACATCAGCCAGGGGTGCTGTTGCTGTGACCACCCCTGCTGGAACCGAAGACTCCCGACTGGAATTCCATCGCTCCACAGCCCAGCCCCAGGACCCAGTTGCCCACCCACTCCTGCCTCTGGGGTTGTCATGTCGGGGCAAACACCATCTGGGACCACTGACAACCCCCGGCCAGAGAGGCAGAGGGGCACCAGCGCCACCAAAGTTGGTGTCCTGGTGGAGCAAGTCATGGGGCAGTATGATGCCCTCTTTGGAAGTTCCCGCGCCGACAAGGAAGGACGGACTCGGATCTGGACTGACATCGTGACTGCCATCAACGCGGAGGGGGTGGCAGTCCGGGACTTACAACATGTTAGGAAGCGCTGGGAGGACTTCAGGTCCAGGACCCTGAACAAGGCCCGGCGCCTCTTGAAGGCAGCGGATGCCAAGGGGCGCCGGGGCCACTTGTCGGAAGAACAGATGGGGGTCCTGGAACGCATATCCCCAGCGCTCCACTTCCAGGTCCTAGAGAAGCAGACCCGTCTGGAGTCGAGCGGTGAGTGTACATGCATCCTGATTGTGAGCAGTGCGTGTGGTGATTATTCGGTATTGTGCAGGTTGCACATCTGTTTGTATGGGGTCGAGTATGGGTGGGGGTGTACAGGGCCATGGGGCTGACACATGCGAGGGCTGTAATGTGTGAGACATGGATGGTGCTTGTGTGTGTGGGCTTGCATGGCAAATGCAGTTGTGCGTGCACACATGTTTGGATGAATGTGTATGTAAGTAGACATGTCCGTGATGTCGGGCATGTATGTTTTTTCGGCTGCATGTATGAGCACTGTGTACATGTGCATGTGTGTGTATTTGACAAGGGTGCAACAGTGATGCAACATGGATGCATGTGACAGCGGTATGTGGAAGCCTGATTGGCAGATGTGACATGGATGCCCGTCTGAACAGTGCGACACTTGGCAGAGGTGTAGACATGCATGCAAGTGTGGTGGTGTGTGTACATGTGTGTGTGTGGTGCACTTCCTGTGTTGCATGTGATGTCTGGCTCCCCTTTGGCTGCTGATGCTGTTGTACGTGTAGGGATGGTGGTGGCAGTTGCGATATGGCTGTGGTATGGCTCATGTGTGCGAGTTGCAATGACATGTGTGTTGGGGATTGTGATGCCATGTCTGAGGTTTGCCTATGCCACTCATGTGCAACTGTCATGTGTGTATGTGTCCATTGTACAGTGCCCTGATGCCTGTGTTTTGTTTCTCCCTGTCTGCAGCGTCAACTGATGAAGAGGGCGGAGAAGGTGCTGTGGAGCACAGCGGCGGGGATCCGACCGCCAGCCGGAGACGCAAGGCCCGGCTCCCCTCCCGTGTTGTCATCTCGTCGGGGAGTGAGGTGTCCGGTGCCGCGTCCCAGGCCGCAGCTGCCGGGGGGAGGTCCAAAAGGCGGAGGTTGCAGTTGGACTCCTCAGCAGCAGAAGGGGCAGCTGGGACCCCACAGGGCCCAACAGGGGAAGATGGCACAGAGTCATCCAGGTTGGTGGGGGGTTTGGTGGAGGAGGAGGCCGTGCAAGCACCAGGGACGGGGTCTGGAGGTGGGGATCCCACTGGTGCTAGTGGTGCAGTGCAGGACCAGGGACAGGAGGCAGCACAGGCCGCCGCGGAGGTGCCTGTGTGCAATCCTGTCCCCGATCCTGTCCCTGCATCATCTTGCACCAGCAGGGATGCCTACGTCCAGACCCGTTTTCAGGCAGGGGATGAGCTGACGTCAACTGGCCTTCCTCTGCCTGCGGACGTGGCCATCCAGGTCCGGGTTGAGCCTGTCCTGGCTGGTGTGGCGTTGCATCAACGGGCCATGCGAGGTGACCTGCAGTCTTTTCATGGAGAGACTGCACGTCATCTCGAATGGCTCGTTGACCACGTCAGCCTGCTGGGACAGGTCACCCAGGCCGGATTCCTCCGTCTGATGGGGCTTGCTCCGACCCCCTCCTCAACTGGACCCCCTACGCGCCAGTCGTCCTCTGTGCCATCTTCCCACCCATCAGTCACCTAGGTGCCCTGTGGAGCTGCCTCTGACGGTGCGGCCAGGCTGGTGGAGGAAGCATCCCTGCCACAGTCGGGAGTCGGAGGTCCAGCAGGGGTGGCCACATCAATAACTGCACCCCAGCCGGCGGAGGATGTGCAGGCAGCAGGAGGCAGTGCACGGGAAGAGGCAGAGCAGCAGCAGCAGCAACATGGTGGGAGACATGAAGGCTCGGGGCTTTCGACATCGGAGGGGCAGGCATCGGCCGGAGGGCAGGGGGACCCAGGACAGAGAGTGTCTTCCGTGTGGCAGCGGTTGGGCCACGCCATAGGTGCGGAGCGGCGGCGGGCGGAAGAGGCGCGGCTCACAATGGTCAGGGCGGAGAACTCCATGCGGAGGGCCCTGAGGCGGGCCGAGTGCCTCGAGGCAGTCCGCAGGGGGTTGGAGGAGGACACGGCGTCGTCCCTGCGGACCCTCGGGGCCATGGAACTGGACCGCCTCCGGGACATCGAACAGGAGTTCGATGATGCCCTGGCCCGAGACACCACGGAGTGAGCCGCTGGACTTGCCCGCCGCCTTTGTATATGGTTCTTTAGTTTTAGGTTTCCTTTCTTTCTTATTATGATTTGGAGTCGACGGACACTGCTCCACTTTTTGTATATAGTTGATTTTTAGGTAGGTTTTTTAGTAGGTTTCCTTTGTTCAGTTGGGCTCATGGACCCTTGGTAGTTTCTTACATAGTTCTTTGTTGCATGGAGATTTTTTACATTTGACTTTGGACGACATTTGTTTGGATTCTGATTTGCAATTTTTGTTTTGTTTTTATACGGACATGCAGCTTTTTTTTTCATCCCCATTGTAGTTTGTTTCCTTTCTTTTGCATTCTTTATTTGTTTAAATACTATTTTGTTTTCCATACTTCACTGTGTGGTATCATCTCATTGGTTTCATGCATGTCATGTTGGGTGTTTTCCCATTCAATTGCAAACATTGTGTGTGACGGACATGGGTTCATTAGCTTCATTAACATTGGGGGTGTAACATGTGATTTCCTTTTCCATGTGGGTGAATGGGTTACTTGGTAGGGCTTTTTGGCTGTGGAGGCTGACCATTACGCACATGATTGGGGATTGTGAGGACCTGGTGGGGGCTGCCCATGGTGGCAGGGGGGTGGGGGTGGTGGGAGACATGTGTGGGGGCCTGGTGGAGGGTGACCCTGGTGGCAGGGGGGTGGGGGTGGTGGGAGACATGAGTGGGGGCCTGGTGGAGGGTGGCCATGGTGGCAGGGGGGTGGGGGTGGTGGGAGACATGAGTGGGGGCCTGCTGGAGGCTGCCCCTGCACTGCTGGGGGGTGGGGGTGGTGGGAGACATGAGTGGGGGCCTGGTGGAGGGTGGCCATGGTGGCAGGGGGGTGGGGGTGCAGGGGGACATGAGTGGGGGCCTGCTGGAGGCTGCCCCTGGTGGCTGGGGGGTGGGAGACATGAGTGGGGGCCTGCTGGAGGCTGCCCCTGCACTGCTGGGGGGTGGGGGTGGTGGGAGACATGAGTGGGGGCCTGGTGGAGGGTGACCCTGGTGGCTGGGGGGTGGGGGTGGTGGGAGACATGAGTGGGGGCCTGCTGGAGGCTGCCCCTGCACTGCTGGGGGGTGGGGGTGGTGGGAGACATGAGTGGGGGCCTGGTGGAGGGTGGCCATGGTGGCAGGGGGGTGGGGGTGGTGGGAGACATGAGTGGGGCCCTGCTGGAGGCTGCCCCTGCACTGCTGGGGGGTGGGGGTGGTGGGAGACATGAGTGGGGGCCTGGTGGGGGCTGGCCATGGTGGCAGGGGGGTGGGGGTGGTGGGAGACATGAGTTGGGGCCTGGTGGAGGGTGACCCTGGTGGCTGGGGGGTGGGGGTGGTGGGAGACATGAGTGGGGGCCTGGTGGGGGCTGCCCCTGCACTGCTGGGGGGTGGGGGTGGGGGGAGACATGAGTGGGGGCCTGGTGGAGGGTGGCCATGGTGGCAGGGGGGTGGGGGTGGTGGGAGACATGAGTGGGGGCCTGCTGGAGGCTGCCCCTGGTGGCTGGGGGCTGGGGGTGGTGGGAGACATGAGTGGGGGCCTGGTGGAGGGTGGCCATGGTGGCAGGGGGGTGGGGGTGGTGGGAGACATGAGTGGGGGCCTGCTGGAGGCTGCCCCTGCACTGCTTGGGGGTGGGGGTGGTGGGAGACATGAGTGGGGGCCTGGTGGAGGCTGCCCCTGCACTGCTGGGGGGTGGGGGTGGCGGGAGACATGAGTGGGGGCCTGCTGGAGGCTGCCCCTGCACTGCTGGGGGGTGGGGGTGGTGGGAGACATGAGTGGGGGCCTGGTGGAGGGTGGCCATGGTGGCAGGGGGGTGGGGGTGCAGGGGGACATGAGTGGGGGCCTGCTGGAGGCTGCCCCTGGTGGCTGGGGGGTGGTGGGAGACATGAGTGGGGGCCTGCTGGAGGCTGCCCCTGCACTGCTGGGGGGTGGGGGTGGTGGGAGACATGAGTGGGGGCCTGGTGGAGGGTGGCCATGGTGGCAGGGGGGTGGGGGTGCAGGGGGACATGAGTGGGGGCCTGCTGGAGGCTGCCCCTGCACTGCTGGGGGGTGGGGGTGGTGGGAGACATGAGTGGGGGCCTGGTGGAGGGTGGCCATGGTGGCAGGGGGGTGGGGGTGGTGGGAGACATGAGTGGGGGCCTGGTGGAGGGTGACCCTGGTGGCTGGGGGGTGGGGGTGGTGGGAGACATGAGTGGGGGCCTGGTGGAGGCTGCCCCTGCACTGCTGGGGGGTGGGGGTGGTGGGAGACATGAGTGGGGGCCTGGTGGAAGGTGGCCATGGTGGCAGGGGGGTGGGGGTGGTGGGAGACATGAGTGGGGGCCTGCTGGAGGCTGCCCCTGCACTGCTGGGGGGTGGGGGTGGTGGGAGACATGAGTGGGGGCCTGGTGGAGGGTGACCCTGGTGGCTGGGGGGTGGGGGTGGTGGGAGACATGAGTGGGGGCCTGCTGGAGGCTGCCCCTGCACTGCTGGGGGGTGGGGGTGGTGGGAGACATGAGTGGGGGCCTGGTGGAGGGTGGCCATGGTGGCTGGGGGGTGGGGGTGGTGGGAGACATGCATTGTTGATCAGTAGTGCAAGGTGACATGTGGGTTGGCTGGGGGGCATGCCCATGGTGGATGGGCTGCCTGCGGGACATGAGCATGGGTGCAGGGTAGTCCCCCGTGGTGTGGGCTGCCTGCAGGGTCCGTGGTGGTTGTGGAGCGTACACCTGGGAGGGCCCACACGGCCAATTCACATGTGGTACTCCCCAGAACCCCTGAAATACACATACCCTGCTGTAATCGTGTGTGGAACTTCCCGCGCACCCCTGAAATACACATGCCTTGCTGAAATCGCGTGTGGAACTTCCCGCGCACCCCTGAAATACACGTACCCTGCTCGCACTGGGCCAATCGCGTGTGGAACTTCCCGCGCACCCCTGAAATACACGTACCCTGATGAAATCGCGTGTGGAACTTCCCGCGCACCCCTGAAATACACATACCTTGCTGAAATCGCGTGTGGAACTTCCCGCGCACCCCTGAAATACACGTACCCTGATGAAATCGCGTGTGGAACTTCCCGCACACCCCTGAAATACACATACCTTGCTGTAATCGCGTGTGGAACTTCCCGCGCACCCCTGAAATACACGTACCCTGCTCGCACTGGGCCAATCGCGTGTGGAACTTCCCGCGCACCCCTGAAATACACATACCTTGCTGAAATCGCGTGTGGAACTCCCCGCGCACCCCTGAAATACACGTACCCTGCTCGCACTGGGCCAATCGCGTGTGGAACTTCCCGCGCACCCCTGAAATACACATACCTTGCTGAGATCGCGTGTGGAACTTTCCGCGCACCCCTGAAATACACGTACCCTGCTCGCACTGGGCCAATCGCGTGTGGAACTTCCCGCGCACCCCTGAAATACACATACCTTGCTGAAATCGCGTGTGGAACTTCCCGCGCACCCCTGAAATACACGTACCCTGTTCGCACTGGGCCAATCGCGTGTGGAACTTCCCGCGCACCCCTGAAATACACATACCTTGCTGAGATCGCGTGTGGAAATTCCCGCGCACCCCTGATATACACGTACCCGGACAAATCGCGTGTGAGACTTTCCGCGCACCCCGGTATACATGCACACGTATTTTTTGTCAGCGGGTGTCCGTGTTTGTGGGTACCCCTTTGCACGTCATTTGTCCTGGAGGGCCACAGTATAGGACATTCATCATGGCAGTATATAGGTGCTATTTGTTGGCGCACCTTTTGGCGCACATTTCTTACAGCCGCAGAGACGCTACCGCCTGCTTTCTTGTGGCGGTCGTGTTTGTGCCTGTGCGCTGGTTTGACCGTGCGCTCTTTTGCCCTATTCTATTCCATGAATATGTGTTGTAGGCGAGCGTGTGGGCGTTCCGCGCACTTGTGCCCTGTACTTCCCCCGTGACACCCACGTTTTGGCAAGTTGTTCCCCATTCCGAGTGTTACGCCCGTGTTCCGCCTACTTTTGTTGCGTGCGCCGCGCTATGTGCGATTTTCGCTGTGGCCTGTGCGATTTTCGCTGTGACCTGGCGCACGCTGTTAGATGGCCTGTGCGCCAACGTGCGCCGCGCACTTTTTTATCGCACATCCGCTGGTTTTCTCGCGCACGGCCTTCCATGAATCGATGTGCGCTGCTTTTCGTGCGATTTTCGCACTTGCACTGCGATTTTAGCTATTCCACTGCGATTCGCACGTTTTTGCCCACTTGCGCCGCGCTAATTATTCCATGAATCGGCCTGTATGTGTGTTAAGAGTTGTGTGTGGGGAAGTTTTTATTTTCACCCATGGTGATTCACATCCATCTGGGGAACAATGAGAGATTTCGTGGCATTCGAGGCTGGACTTGCACATCAGTGCAACTCCGCCACCCTTACCTTGTGAACGGTCAGCTCTGAAAAGAGTATAGTCATTGGGTGTGGAGAGTGTAGCTTGGGTGGGCAGGTTTGAATCAAGCCAGGTTTCGGTTATACCAAAAAAGTCTGGTTTGTGATCCTTGACTAGGTCAGCGATTTCAACGCCATGTTTATGTAACGAGCGTGTGTTGAGTAGAGAAAGGGATAATACCAGCAGCGGTGTGATATTAGAACCTTTCATATTGTTACTGTGCGTTGTTTTTTCCAGGCACATAGTGACGGCCAGGAGAGAATGCATAACCAACTTACTTGGGGAGGAGTCAAAGAGAGGCGAGCAGGCTTGTCACAAGTCTAGCAGGAGCAGGGGCCAGCAAGCCGGCGAGCTGCGGCGATGACCGGTGAAGATCGGAGCGTCCCAGAAGCGCTGGCGCTGAAGCGCCTGAACGATGTTAAAGTACCCAAGGGAATCTTGGGAAGTGTAGTTGCAAAAGACTACAAGCAGGACAACACGCATACAGGAGAGTGCTTATCTCTCAGCCACGCAGTCAAGAACACACAAATAAGCCCCCAATCACAAGTGTGCAAGGAGTAATAAATGCACAGTCAATATGACAAATTAGAACTGAGCAACTCACTAACACTGCCGAGATGGAGAATATCAGGAAAGTGAAACTAGGAGCTGAGAACGGCGGAATTTAGCAAAGCAAGGTGAAAATATTCACTCCTATACTAGCAGCAGTACCTGCAAAGAAAGATGAGGTGCAGGAGGTTTCAGATCAATATATACGCTTCGCGGCGTGACCAGTGAAGATCGGCGCTTCCCAGAAGCGCCGGCGCTGAAGCACCTGAATGATGTTAAAGTACCCGAGGGACTCTTGGGAAGTGTAGTTGCAAAAGACTACACTCAGGACAACACGCATACATGAGAGTGCTTATCTCTCAGCCACGCAGTCCAGAACACACAAATAAGCCCCAATCACAAGTGTGCAAGGAGTAATAAATGCACAGTCAATATGACAAATTAGAACAGAGCAGCTCACTAACACTGCCGAGATGGAGAATAGCAGGAAAGTGATACTAGGAGCCGAGAATGGCGGAATTTAGCAAAGCAAGGTGAAAATATTCACTCCTATACTAGCAGCAGTACCTGCAAAGAAAGATGAGGTGCAGGAGGTTTCAGATCAATATATATGCTTCGCGGCGTGACCAGTGAAGATCGGCGCTTCCCAGAAGCACCGGTATGATGTTAAAGTACCCGACGGAATCTTGGGAAGTGTAGTTGCAAAAGACTACACGCAGGACAACACGCATACATGAGAGTGCTTATCTCTCAGCCACGCAGTCCAGAACACACAAATAAGTCCCAATCACAAGTGTGCAAGGAGTAATAAAATTCACAGTCAATACGACAAATTAGAACTGAGCAGCTCACTAACTCTACCGAGATGGAGAATAGCAGGAAAGTGATGCTAGGAGCCGAGAACGGCGAAATTTAGCAAAGCAAGGTGAAAATATTCACTCCTATACTAGCAGCAGTACCTGCAAAGAAAGATGAGGTGCAGGAGGTTTCAGATCAATATATACACTTCACGGCATGACCGGTGAAGACTCGCGCATCCCAGAAGTGCCGGCGCTGAAGCGCCTGAACAATGTTAAAGTACCCAAGGGAATCTTGGGAAGTGTAGTTGCAAAAGACTACACACAGGACAACACGCATACACGAGAGTGCTTATCTCTCAGCCACGCAGTCCAGAACACACAAATAAGCCCCAATCACAAGTGTGCAAGGAGTAATAAAATTCACAGTCAATATGACAAATTAGAACTGAGCAGCTCACTGACACTGCCGAGATGGAGAATAGCAGGAAAGTGATACTAGGAGCCGAGAACGGCGGAATTTAGCAAAGCAAGGTGAAAATATTCACTCCTATACTAGCAGCAGTACCTGCAAAGAAAGATGAGGTGCAGGAGGTTTCAGATCAATATATACACTTCGTGGCATGACCGGTGAAGCCCGGTGCGTCCCAGAAGGGCTGGCGCTAAAGCACCTGAACGATGTTAAAGTACCCAAGGGAATCTTGGGAAGTGTAGTTGCAAAAGACTACACGCAGGACAACACGCATACACGAGAGTGCTTATCTCTCAGCCACGTAGTCCAGAACACACAAATAAGCCTCCAATCACAAGTGTGTAAGGAGTAATAAATGCACTGTCAATATGACAAATTAGAACTGAGCAGCTCACTAACACTGCCGAGACGGAGAATATCAGTAAAGTGAAACTAGGAGCCGAGAACGGCGGAATTTAGCAAAGAAAGGTGAAAATATTCACTCCTATACTAGCAGCAGTACCTGCAAAGAAAGATGAGGCGCAGGAGGTTTCAGATCAATATATACGCTTCACGGCATGACCGGTGAAGACTCGCGCAACCCAGAAGTGCCGGCGCTGAAGCGCCTGAACAATGTTAAAGTACCCAAGGGAATCTTGGGAAGTGTAGTTGCAAAAGACTACACACAGGACAACACGCATACACGAGAGTGCTTATCTCTCAGCCACGCAGTCCAGAACACACAAATAAGCCCCCAATCACGAGTGTGCAAGGAGTAATAAATGCACAGTCAATATGACAAATTAGAACTGAGCAGCTCACTAACACTGCCGAGATGGAGAATAGCAGGAAAGTGAAACTAGGATCCGAGAACGGCAGAATTTAGCAAAGCAAGGTGAAAATATTCTCTCCTATACTAGCAGCAGTACCTGCAATCACACAGTATATATTTTTTTAAAGCACTACCAGGGCTTGAATGGGGGATATGACAATTACATATTCCTCCAATATGGAGAGAGGAGCTGAGATGCCAAGCCTCAGAGGCTGGAATGCAAACTGGGCCACGGGACACACACACAAGAAGAGAATTACCAGAACTTGGAGGGTCTAATAAAAGCAAGGGATATTGCAATCCACAAAAATAGAAGAGAACCTGGGGGGGTTCACTCAAGTAAATCTAAATTAATACCGCCGGCAATTCCAGCTAGATACCAGCAAACCTGCCTTACCATTTCCGCCACCCGATAACCCAGTATGACTGGGATTTTTTATGGGCATTGAAGAGCCGGTAAGTTCCCATTCACATGGAGTCCTATGGGATTACCTGAATCACTGGCACCGTTTCTAATGGTGCTGGTGATTCAGGTATGTATTTGCCAGTCGGGGCATGAACTCTGTGGCCCTGAATGGGATGTTCGAAGGGTACTGGTCCAGAAAAACTGCCAGAGCTGGAATTACTGGCATTTCTTTGGCATTTTTGCCAGACCGGCACACTTATTATGAGGCCCTAATACTTTGACCTTACATGAAGAACTTCAACTCTTATTGAGAAACATTTTGGGTAAAATGAACACTTCTTTCTGTTGATATTAAATGGACCCTTTTCTTTTTGAAAACAGAATAACTATTTGGAGAGATATCCAAGTGACTTTGGGCCAGGTGAAGCCTAAGCCTGGGTCACACGGCACTGGCTTAACTTTTCTGTTGTTCTGTAAATGTGGTAGAGCTAGGTATGATAGTAGGTTTTGGACAGAGGATGGACATTTATTTTGATTGATAGATGAGCATCCTTAGTTTGCAAGGTAGGGAACTCCCTCTTAGAGATAGGTATAGATAGTCATTGATCCTTTCACTTTTGAATAATTACTCTTGGAATATCCACTATGAGTCTATCTCCTTCTTCTGGTACACCACAAAATATAAAAATACATACCCAGTAGCTAGGGTATGTTTAATGGGTTCCCACACCATTCTCAGCAGACCTTCATTTTCTGTCATTGCTTTCACTAAGGTGAAGCACTGTGAGGAGAGAGGTCAAGGTGGGAGGTACCAGCTCAGCTTGTATGCT
The DNA here is from genome assembly GCF_040938575.1 of Ambystoma mexicanum. NCBI lineage: Eukaryota > Metazoa > Chordata > Amphibia > Caudata > Ambystomatidae > Ambystoma > Ambystoma mexicanum. The sequence goes on along the minus strand of NC_090935.1, from coordinate 1,141,796,447 downwards.
CTTCCCAGTGTGATTATTAAGGCTGAAAGTCTGTTTAAGCCTTTGATTGTGGAAACAATGGAGCTCTTTAAGTACTCAGAAATACTTGTCAACCCATGGTTACAGTCTACAACTCACAATCTGGGGAAATTCACCAGATTATGAGTAGGGGTACGGTGGAGTTGGAACCCATTCTTGGACTCCATTGAGGATTTAATGTTAATGTTAAGGTATTTGTACCGCGCACCGTCACCAACGGAATTGGTCGCCAGGCGCTCTGGCAGATGTGCAAACAAAGAAGGAGAGGATGGGGCTTAGTAGGGTGAAGTGGGAGGTTTTACGCTGGGTGCTAGTTCCAGCCATTGTGCTTCCTCCATTTTGTGGAGGTAAAGTGAGGGAGAAACCTTCAGAAAAACCCTAAAGGCGTGCAGTAAAAGTGGTGGTAACTGAATAACCACCATTGTGCCACCCCTTGTTCTTGCACTGTCAAACTTATAATGAGGCCCAATTTACTTCATACCGTTAATGGGTACATTAGATATTCCACTTTTGAGAACCCAAGACCCACCCTTTATTCCTAACCTCCATAACCAGGTGTACGAGGGCTGTATACATGCATATATGCTTATGAACCTTATATTTTTTGGACATTTTGTGGGATCCAACCCTGTTACCATTTACATTTGGGAACCCTGTTACTTTTGAACATTGCTGGGATCAAACCCTGTTATTACTAGTTTAAGGATTAAAAAGACTGGGAACTAGAGTGCGTGCCTGACCTTTTCTTTTTTACTTAATGTTGCAGGAAGCCCGGGTCCTGGAGGCAGCAGCACCGGGGTTGTCATGCCCTCACTTTGGAGAACCATAATCATGGTTTTTCCCCCCTCCCCCAATTTTGGCTAAGATGTGTGTGTTTGGAGGGGAGTTAGTTCCTGATCGCCTGAATAAAACATTGTGCCATCACTACAAAGACCAGAATTCCTTGAGACTGTAATTAAAAAAGCAATTGGCAACAGCTGAAAAGAAACACAGCCTCCTGAAGAGAGTTGGAGACTCGAAAGTACTTGGAGGAGCAGAACTACTGTGCATTTGAACTTGCAGTTGGGATTTAACCCTGGTACATTTCTTGAACATTTTGTGGCATTTGGGATTTAACCCTGGTATATTTTTTTAACATTTTATGGGAGCCAACCCTGTTACCACTTACATTTGGGATCAAACCCTGTTATTACTAGTTTAAGGATTAAAAAGACTGGGAACTAAAGTGCGCCCCTGACCTTTTCTTTTTTACTTAATGTTGCAGGAAGCCCGGGTCCTGGAGGCAGCAGCACCTGGGGTTATCATGCCCTCACTTTGGAGAACCATAATCATGGTTCCCTCCCCCACCCCAATTTTGGGTAAGATGTGTGTGTTTGGAGGGGAGTTAGTTCCTGGTCTCCTGAACAAAACATTGTGCCATCACTACAAAGACCAGAATTCCTTGAGACTGTAATTAAAAAAGCAATTGGCAACAGCTGAAAAGAAACACAGCCTCCTGAAGAGAGTTGGAGACTCGAAAGTACTTGAGGAGCAGAACTACTGTGCATTTGAACTTGCAGTTGGGATTTAACCCTGGTATATTTTTTGAACATTTTGTGGGAGCCAACCCTGTTACCACTTACATTTGGGATTTAAGCCTGTTATTTTTGAAGATTGCTGGGTTCAAACCCTGTTATTACTAGTTCAAGGATTAAAAAGACTGGGAACTATAGTGCGTGCCTGACCTTTTCCTTTTTACTTAATGTTGCAGGAAGCCCGGGTCCTGGAGGCAGCAGCACCGGGGGTTATCATGCCCTCACTTTGGAGAACCATAATCATGTTTTTTCCCCCTCACCCAATTTTGGGTAAGATGTGTGTGTTTGGAGGGGAGTTATTTCCTGGTCTCCTGAACAAAACATTGTGCCATCACTACAAAGACCAGAATTCCTTGAGACTGTAATTAAAAAAGCAATTGGCAACAGCTGAAAAGAAACACAGCCTCCCTGAGGAGAGTTGGGGACTCGAAAGTACTTGGAGGAGCAGAACTACTGTGCAATTGAACTGGTAGTTGGGATTTAACCCTGGGATATTTTTTGAAACATTTTGTGGCAGTTGAGATTTAACCCTGGTATATTTCTTTGAACAGTTTGTGGGATCCAACCCTGTTACCACTTTCATTTGGGATTTAACCCTGTTATTTTTTAACATTGCTGGGATCAAACCCTGAAATTACTAATTTAAAGATTAAAAAGACAGGGAACTATAGTGCACACCTTACCTTTTCTTTTTTACTTAATGTTGCAGGAAGCCTGGGTCCTGGAGGGAGCAGCACCGGGGGCTATCATGCCCTCACTTTGGAGAACCATAAACATGGTTTTTCCCCCTCACCCAATTTTGGGTAAGATGCGTGTGTTTGGAGGGGAGTTAGTTCCTGGTCTCCTGAACAAAACATTGTGCCATCACTACAAAGACCAGAATTCCTTGAGACTGTAATTAAAAAAGCAATTGGCAACAGCTGAAAAAAAAACACAGCCTCCCTGAAGAGAGTTGGCGACTCGAAAGTACTTGGAGGAGCAGAACGACTGTGCATTTGAACTGGCAGTTGGGATTTAACCCTGGTATATTTTTTGAACATTTTGTGGCAGTTGGGATTTAACCCTGGTATATTTTTTTAACATTTTGTGGGATCCAACACTGTTACCACTTACATTTGGGATTTAACCCTGTTATTTTTGAACATTGCTGGGATCAAACCCTGTTATTACTAGTTTAAAGATTAAAAAGACTGGGAACTAGAGTGCGCCTGACCTTTTCTTTTTTTTCTTCTTTCTTCTTCTTCCTTCTTTCTTTCTTCCCCACATAACCCGTTCCCATTCCTACGGGCAGCAGAGCGGGAGAAAAGCCAAAGAAGGCGATGACGAAGGCGGTGATCCCGAGGGTCCAGAGAGGAAACATGCGAACGGTGAATGAAAAAGACTGAGGGCATCATTCCGACCATGGCGGTAAGGGGTTAACGGCGCCGGTAAGGGTGCCGTTAACCCCTTACCGCTGCATTATGAGGTCCTTTAGCGGGTCCCGCTAAGGGCAACTGGTTTTACCAGGCGCCCTTAGTGGGAGCCGCTAAAGGACCAGGGAGCTAATAACGGGCCTGTTATTAACGGGCCCGTTATTAGATCCCTCCCCATTCCCACTGAGCCCTATGGGGGCTCGAATGGGAATGGGGATGGGTATTTTGAATGAGGAATTACCGGGTCCTCCAAGGTTGGAATGTCCCGGTAATTCCTCATTCAAGGAACCCGGACCCGGTATGCGGTATGGGGGTAGCCATGGCACTAATAGCACCATGGCTACCTCGATACTCGTAATGACCCCTTGAGTGTTTTGGCAAAAGTGCATGCTTTAGAACAAGTAATGGGAAAAGGTAACGGAGGGAGGTGGGAAAACAAACTATAGCTAGAAGTAGAGAAGAATGTATATATCTAATGGGAAGGGAATAATGACTCAAGAATAACTGAGAAGTAAATAGAGGAAAGATACTGGGGAGGACACCGGAGAAGAGAGATGTTACCGGGGAGGACACCTGAGAAGTGAGAGGATACGCCTTATTCCTACGCTTTAATATAGCGGCTAGAAGAAACTTGTATCCATAGTCCTAAATAAATGGGAACAAATAGACTACCACGGCGATTAAAGACGCCAAGAAAGGGGTACGTTTAAACTCCATGTCGGGGTAATTTTTAGAGGCAGAGATACATATGACCAGCTAGTGTTCATCTAGTCTGTTAAACGTCTGTTTTACATGTTTGTTGTGACGTCCTAAATCAAAATATTTTCCTTAGAAAAACTGGCTTAAATTTTACGCAATTGAACAGCTAAGACAATATAGTATGCAAATTGATGTTTTTTGAGTAGAATAGAAGAGATAACATTTTGTGAAAAAATCATGATTGGAGCTTGCAGTGATTGGTGCTCGCTCATATTGGTGGAATTGTTTAAGTCACGTGAAAGCTTTGACAAGTGTTATATAAACAGAAAGGGAGCAGATTTAAGCATGGAAGACATAACTCCATTGGCACACCTATGCAAACAGTTGCCGAAACATACAGCTAAACTGAAGAAATATAGTACAGAGTGGGTTAAAGGAACTGCCCACAAAATGTTTATGCCGTGGCCACAGGGCGGGTCCTTATCTAAAGCTGTTTTACAACACATGACAACATATTTGCACGCCACATACATGGGCAAAAAGTTAGACAAACGCCTAGCTATTCTAGAGCTTTGGAAGATGTATGAACAAGAAAAGGGGGGGAAGTCGCCAATAGATTGGATACTTAATATATGCACAGAGGGGGTGAGACACCTACTGCGCAACCCGCCCCATCCGAAATGAAGGTTGAAGAAAATAAAGACGAGGGGTTATACCCGCTGAGAGAACTTAAAGCAGCCACGGGGTATAGCAACCCGGCATATGAGTCACCTACGCAAAGTAGTGACGAAAATCAAGGAAAAGATAAAGATAAGGATATCACCTCCACAGTGCCAAGGGACAAGGAGAGACGCGATGATGAAAGAAGGGATCAGGCACAGACAAGTGCATCTCTCCACAAGGAGAGAGAAGGAAAAAGATGGAAGGGAAACGAAGACAGAACTGATAAGATAGCACTGGCAAAAAATCGAATGGATGGGAGGGCAAATTCTGTTGAAACTCGATGGCAAAGGCATTGATGATGCAAAACAAAAGGCGAGGCTAGATGATGTACAGAGAAAGGAGAAAGAGAAAGAAGTAAGAGATGAAAGAATAAGAAAGAAAGATAGGCAAAGATGAGAACAGCCATATCGCGAAGAGCAAGAAAGACAGCTCGATCGCAAACAGAGAGCAGCCAATGATCAAGACAGACAGAAACAGCAAAGGTCAGAGGAAGAGCAAAGAATACGAGAGAAGAGAATAAAGAGACGAAGGGATGAGGAAATCCGAAGGGCAGATGAACGTAGAAATGAAAAGAAAAAGGAAGAAAAAAGGGTCAGAGAAGAGGCAAGGAAGCGCAAAGAATTCGATGACGATGTAGAACAAAAGCGAAGACAGAGAGCACGCGATCTTGAATATCTGGGGAGAGAGATTAAAAAAACCCGCTCACGTAGTAGATTGGGAAGACATAGAAGAATTCTTTCTTGAGTACGATTCAGTACCAGGCATGTCTAGGGCGAATTTTGAACATGACTTTGACACCAGAATCATCGGAGAAACGATCGATGGAATATATGATGAAATGGGGCTAGAATAAACACCCCAAGGGGAGGGGAAAGACGAGAGCTTGGAGAGCAGTCAACTTTACGACACTGAGGACGTCTCCCGAAGTAGTGGCAATAGGGAACTATCCCTGGATAGATTAGAAATATGTAGGAACAAAGAAGATACAAGAGGTTGCACGAGTTGGGGACAGATAATGTCTGACACAGAGGGAGAGGAGCGCAAGGAAAGAGAGGAAGAGAGACAATGTGAAGACGACTCCCGAGGGAAAAAGGGATAAGATGGTCAGACACTAGCGAGTCTGCACCGAGAGCATCAGAATTAGCCACGTAGTCAGACCGAGATGAAGAGGTATCTCGCGGTCAGAGGGGGGTGTCTCGACCACCCTATGTGAGCAGGCTTAGGTCACTGCCAGGCAGGCTGCGATGCAGGAATATTACCCCTGCCATAGATAGAAGAACCATGAGGGAAGAGAGAGAGAGCTACACATCCCAATTTCCGTTACTCGAGAAAGGAGGAGCAAGACCACAATATATTCCATGGCCGCACATGGATCGAGAAAATTTGGAAAACAAGCTTCCAATGCTAACATTGGGAGCCGGAAAGTGGATACATGAGTTAGAAAAAGATGACAGGGTATAGGGGATATCAATGGTCTCCTAATCGCCATACTTGGTGAGAGAGCAGACGATGTGTGGACACGGGCAGGTTACCCAGGTATGACCACAATTAATACTGCACATGATGGAGCTCCATTTAACAATTGCAGAGCCGCAGTATGTAAAGCACTACGAGTGCTTTACCCAGACCCTTCCGATATGGGAGCTATAATGACACGAAAAATGAAGGAGTCTGAGGATCCGTTGCTTTATATACAGAATTTCCAAGACGCATCAGTGCTCGAGACTCATGAATTTTGGGGGAAATCTATACCTGTGTTCTACCATATATTGTGCCAAGGGCTGCCAGAGCCGGTACAAAAACAGCTTAAGAAATTGGTAGCAATCGAAGCCAAGCCGTGGTCAGAAATACAACTGACCATCGCACACTATTGCAGACTGCTACAAGAAAATTATCGCAAAAAGGAAGCTGCACGAACGGGTGAGGAAGTGAAATTGGTGCAGAAGAAATTGTCAAAATATGCTCTGGAGGGAGCCATGATAACTGGCACAGCTGAATCAAGCATGCAACAGGTGACAAACCCACAGCAGAGTAATCAGGGAAGTACTGTGTTTTAGCCCAGGGGAAGAGGATTTAGAGGAAGAGGATGGCAGAGCAATCAGGGAGGTTTTCAATATAATCAAGGAGGTTTTCAAAATATGCAACATGGTAATCAAGATATGTCAAATGGGAAAATGATCCGACCACCGCCAGTTTGTTTGTTATGTGGAATGACAGGGCATTTAGCGCGTACATGCAGAAACCAAGGCATGGTGCAGAACGGCCAAGGGACAGGAGCAGGTACAGTGAATCCACCTGCGTTCATACAACAGGGAGTTGCACAAAATCACACGGTGCAACAACAAGGGTCAGGAGTGCAACAAGGCTTGCAACCTCAGAATATGGGGAGTTTTCCACAAGGACAATCCCAACAGGCACTGATGCAACTGTCACAGACAGTGAGCACAGGACAGACCGTGAACCCTGGAATGGGAGGTAACAATGGGAATGGGGGAAATCCACCAGCACACGGTGGGCCAAAATTGTATATGGACTAGGACAGCTCACTGGGAACCCTGATGTGTTCTATCCTATCAGTGACACTAGACCCTCACCAGGAACCTAGGGTGGATGTCGTTATAGGGGATAAAGAATATTCCTTCTTAGTTTACACAGGTGCAACACACTTGTGTATACGTGAAGGCAAGTTGTCCTTGTCCGGCGAGGCCATAGATACTCAGAGTTTCACAGGAGCTACAAGTCGTGTTCCCTTCACAAACGCACTTCCAGTCTCTGTAGGAGAATGTGAAATGAGCGTGCCTCTATTATATTCACGACAGACCCCAGTAAATATTTTGGGTCGAGATTTAATGACAAAGTTAAATATGACAATCTCATTCATGGAGGAGGGCATAATATGTTCAACTCCAGGAATGCACCATTCAAATGTATGCGAAATGATTAGAGCATACGCAGGACACACAGCTATGAGGGCTATACCATTAGAGCCAGAAATATTTACGTATGGTATGCGCATACTAATGGCATGGCTGCCAGGCCTTGCAGACAAAATCATGAGAATCACAGATGAGTTTCTATTTAGACCAAGAATACCGATGCAAGAGGAAAAGGGACAAGTGTTTCCCTTGATGATACACACAGCTGCAGTGCAAGGGAGAATGGCCTTGATTGACAGTTATGACGATGAAGGCCGGCAATGGTGCGCAGTAATCGCCATTGAAGAAGGGTACCGATTGACTGATGTCACCGATGACGATTTGTTTGAAGAGCAAGCAGATATAGGAGAGACAATGGTAGAAGTGAGTCTCACCTTTTGGGTGAAAATGATCAAAAGAGAAGTGCCTCGGAGAATGATGTTGGAACTAAACCGTCCTGAATATTTTGATGACGACATGGCCCAGGTGCCTGTCTCAGTGTGGACTACAGGACTCTATGACGTAGGCCTATTGAAAGGGGTTGGAGAAGTGAGAATTAAACTGAAACCAGGAACAATTCTACCAAAGCCCGACAATATCCCATGTCCAGAGAGGCAGATGAAGGGATTTTTAAGACAATTTCGGCTATGATAAGCAAGGCATATTAGTGACGTCAGAATTGTCAAGCAATACTGCGGTTTACCCGATCAAAAAATCAAAGGGAGGGTCTTGGAGGCTAATTTAGGATTTACGCCCAATAAAGGATATTGTTGAGGCTGAGTTCTCTTTAGTCCCTAACCCGGCTACAATCCTATGTAATATACCTGTTGAGGCAAAATATTTCACAGTGATTGACTTAAAAAATGCATTTTTCTCAATCCCGTTACACCATGACTCACAAGATCTGACATCATTCACGTTCAGACAGATGTGTCTGAAAAGCACAAGGCTACCCCAGGGGGACTGTGAGTCTCCTTCTATATTTAACAGAGTCCTGCAGATGGACCTAAGCAATATTGCATTGGAAAGCATTGTCCTACAATATGTGGATGACATCTTAATTTGCAGCATGACAGAGGAGCAATGCAGGCAAGATTCTGTTCAGCTATTGTCTATACTGGCTGAGAAAGGATATAAGGTTGACAAGGAAAAGCTACAATATTGTGAACAAGAAGTGCTGTACATAAGCCAGCTGATCTCACATGAGGGAAAAAAGAGTAACCGCAGAAAGGGCTGAAGCCATACTGAACACGGTTAAGCCACACACGATAAAACAAATGCTTCGTTTTTTAGGCCTATGCAACTATGTCAGGGCATGGGTCTTTGACTATAGCTCTTACACTAAGCCTTTACTTCAGGCTCTAAAGAAGGGCCAAGCAACGAAAGAAATAATTGAAGGGTCTGAGACCATGGAGGAAGGATGTGCCGAACTTAAAAAAGCTATTTGCACCGCACCAGTTTTAGGGGTTCCCAATTATACAGAGGAATTTTACCTGTTTTCACACACGAATGGCAGCGTTATGGCGGCAGTGCTCACACAGAGAACCACATTGGGGTACAAGCCCCTGGCATACTATAGTGGAAATTTGGACCCAATAATGAAGGCCATTTTCTTTGTGAACAAAGTTCAGCTGCCGCAGCGTTTGCCATCGAGAAGGCTACAACCATTGTGATGGGATGCTCATTGGGCCTCATTACGAGTCGGCCGTGTCGGAATCCGGTGATTCCGTGACGGCGGTTACTCCACTTCCGCGACCGCAAGGTTGGGGAAAGAAGGGCTGATTACGGCACTTGGATCGCGCGCAACACACTGAGGCGGAAACGGAGTCACCGCTGTCATGTAAACACCCACGCACATGGACTTTGCACCACAGAAAACAGTGCTAAACCTGTGTCCGCCCCCGCCGACACGGAAACACCGGAAGTGGAAACACCAACACCGGAAGCGGAAACAGCATGACTGTGGGAAAAAAACGAAATCGAGAGGCGGCTTATTATATAACGCACAATCCACTGCCATCCTCAGACACCACAGGTCAGATTACCTCCCTGAGACTGACAACTCATCGAATGGCATCCAGCATACCAGCACGCAGACAGCGAAAGCCGCGCTTTAGTGAGGCTGAGCTCACAGTTCTGGTGGACCACATTGTTGAGCATGCGGAAATGCTCTTTAGTGCAGATCAGCGGCGCGCTACTCAGCAACGGCGCAAGGAGGTGTGGGCGGAGGCAGCACGCAAGTGCACAGCAGTCGGTGTGACCACACGCTCTGTGAAGGACTGCCATAAGTGGTGGGATGACCTCAGGCTCCGGGTGCGCAACCTCATGACTGCACACCGCCAACACAGCACTGGTAGGGAGGAGCGCTGCAGCAGTGTCATGCACCTCGAAGGCATCCACGGCATAGGAGAGGCAGAGGCAGGAGTGAGCCCACCTGCACATGCTGGTAAGTGCACATAGTATAAAGCCATAAGTGTGAATGGGAGTGACCCAATGGTCCCACTCACAATGACCCCCCCCCCAACAGGGCAGGAGTGACCCAATGGACCCACTCACAATGCCCCTCCAACAGGGCAGGAGTGACCCAATGGACCCACTCACAATGCCCCCCCCGCCCCAACAGGGCAGGAGTGACCCAATGGACCCACTCACAATGCCCCCCCAAACAGGGCAGGAGTGACCCAATGGACCCACTCACAATGCCCCCCAACAGGGCAGGAGTGACCCAATGGACCCACTGACTGGCCAGATGACAAGTAACACATTCCCAAAGCATGAACCCTGGAAATGCACACAGTGCGTGCCTGACTGGAAGCAGACACACACACACCTGAGTGCATCAATAGTCACAAGTGTGTACATGCAAGTGGTAATGGATTATCATGTTGGATGCATGTGATGGACACATCTAGTAACATCACACAACTAACAGCATGCCCTCTGTATCCCCACAGTCGAGACAAGTGACAGCGACGGCCAAGAGGCAACGCAGCGGCCACCTGCACGCGCCCAACTCAGCACTTCTTCCCAGGAGGATGATCCTAGCTGCTCCAGCACACAAGCACCAGCTGCATCAGGCACACCGGCTACATCAGGCACACCGGCTACATCAGGCACACTGGCTACATCAGCCACACCGGCTACATCAGGCACACCAGCATACGCCACCATCCCCATGCAGGCACCCACCCTAGCCCCGGATGATGATTCGCAGCCCATCTGCACAGCTGAGGAGGCTGCATCAAGTGATGGAAGTGCCCCGGCCATGCAGGCCGAAGCAGTACAACAGGGTGAGGGTGACAACATGGATGAGGTGTCACCCATCCATGGCCTACAGTTCAGCCCCCAAGAACTGCACAGCCCCATGCGCTCCCCAACTCCCTCCATGGCTGAGCTCGGTACACGCTTGCAGCACTTTGAGCAACAACAGGCCACCCTGACGCAGCTGGTGGAAAGTCGTGAGGAGGCCGTGCATCAGCGGGAGGAGGCCAGGCTGCAGCGTGAGAGCAATGCTACATCGGTGCGGTGGCTCTCCAGGTCGATTGGACGATTTGCGGCCACCATTGTCACCCTGGCATGCCATGTCAGGGAAGGGAACAGTGTGCAATCCAGCATTGCTCAGTCAATGTTGGTAGCTCAGCAGGCGTTTCAAGGGCGCTTGCCCACAGTCACACCGACAGTCACCTCAGCCAGCACCACCCCATCCAGCTCTGCCACTGCCAGGACACGGAGGCGTTCTAGTCGGGTGACTGGAACCGCCAGCAAGGACATGGCACCGCATAAGTGCCACCGCAAATAGTGGCATGTGGGGATGCCAGTCAACATGACATTTGGGGACACCATGGGTGTAGGGGGGTGGGTACGTTTGGGTGGTGGGGGAGGTCCATTAGGGTGTTAGTTGTTTGGGGCCTGGTTGGGGGTGTGTACGTTTGGGTGGTGGGTGGGCACGGGTGTACAGCTTACCTACCCAATGCACTTTCTTACCTGGTTTATCGAAAATACAACACCTTTGAAAAGTACCATAATGAGTGGACATCTCTCATTTCATATGCAGTATAATTAAATGGTATTTCCGGTCCGAAATTGTTTTGGTCCCTACGGGTCGGCCATGTGTTTTTAAACATTAATCGGTCGATCGTAGTAAAATTTGCTACAGACCCTACCCGACCTTTCGTCCACTAAACAAACGATAAATCTCACTTTTACATAAATAGACAATTATCTCCATATTTATGGTTCTCTAGGGCTGCAAAGCACACGGACAATATACAAAGATGGAGTGTAAAATTCAAGTTCTCGGGGATGGCTTTACACAGAATGTTGCAAAGTAAGAATGTATGCACGTTCACAGTGAAGGTCAGCTGCTTCGATTTATTGCTCGCGGGCCAGAGTGGCCCACGACTCGCAGTATAAGGTTCTATTGTTTTTTGACCTTGACAGACAGGTCAAGCCTGAAGACTTCTTTTGAAGGAGGGGTGCAATAACGTAAGAGATGATAAGGATGAAATTTCAGAAACGAGACCGATTTTCATGTTTGTTCACTAAAAGAAAGATTGTTGGCACAGACAGAGTGGTATTTAGGGACTGCATTACGCCGAGACAATGGAAAATGCAAATCTAATGTAAGTAACCCTTTAGAATATTTTATACCGGAATATATTAACAGTAGCGTAGCGTTAAAGGCCGGTTAAGTTGTACTTGTTTGTTCAATGTGGCATTTTGTACCGCGCACTATCAACGCCGAAGTGCTCCCCTGGTGCCCAGGCGGCTCTGAAAAAGGCGGAGGAGAGGGGGTGGGTTAGTGGGAATAACGTAACATACTCCGTTGCACTCTCCTCGCTAGCAAATAGTTTCAGGCCCAATAAATAAAATGAATAATTTTAATGAAGATCGGCTGGAGAGACTAATTTATGTTTTTAATACAGGTTCATCCTTCCATTCTGCCAATGCCATCATTTCCAGACCCCGGCCGACGGGTTCTTCAGCTGCCAGGTGCAGCTCCATGTCAACAACTTCACCACCCTGACCATTTTATGGGACGATCGGCAAGGACCAATATGCCCTTACGCGGTACTAGCGGCTAGAAGCAACATCCCAACCGTTACGGTGGTGTAGTGCCTCGTTGTTGGAACAGCCTTGCGATTATCAGTGCGACCATAGTGCTTCTTTTATCGTAAAACAACACCCTGTGTACCGCAAAGGAACAGCGCGTGACTCAAGATGAACTTTTGCAGATCGAGAGCAAAGACAAATGCGAATCGCTGAATATTCTCTAAACATTTGACGTCAAATAAATGTACTTTAGCAATTGTACAATCTTGCTGTTTGCTTTTAAACCACAGTTTCATATTCCAAATTGTAGCGAGCTGTGTTGTGAGATGATCTGTGTTGTTTTACGGGTTCTGTGTGAAGTCGCGTAGAAGTCGACTGGGCGCGTTTGACTACGCAGCCCAGTAACGTCACGGAGAGAGGCGGGGAATATGAATGCTTTGTTGATGTCAGGCTCAGGGGCGGGGGATATGATTTAGTGCCGCAAAACCAGGTCAGCCAGGGCGATGGGGCAAGTGATAGGATTATCACCTAATGTCGGCGCACAGCAGCCTGATTTATCGTTTGTTTAGTGGACGAAAAGTCGGGTAAGGTCCATATGAAAATTTTCTACGAACAACAGATCCATGCCTGAAAACACATGGCCGACCCGTAGGGCCAATTACAATTTGGTCACGGAAATACCCTTTATTCATTTAGTGGCATCACCATATCCCTGAAATGCTGTGGATGTGCTGTCTCTCAAAAGTAAATGCGAATCAGTGCATCCCATGCTCGTTGTCCATCTAGTGGACCCCCAGGAGGTGGTTGTGCCATCCCATCCCCATCCCCATCCCCATCCCCGTCTCCGTCTCCGTCACCATCCCCATCTTCATCATCTCCATCTGGGGGCATTGGAATGTTCCTGCGCTGGCACAGATTGTGCAGCATGGCACAAACGAGCGTAATTTTACACGTCTTCACTGGGCTGTACAGCAGTGATCTGCCAGATCTTCTTAAACAGCAGAACCGGGCCTTCAGTAGTCCAAATGTCCTCTCAATCATGCCACGTGTCCGAACATGTGCCCTGTTGTACACATCCTCATGCCTGTTCCTTGGCCTCCGTACAGGCGTCATCAGCCATGGCGTGAGTGCATATCCGGAATCTCCTACATGGGATGTAGATGTGGGAGACATGTCACTGTTGGTAGTATCATGTCTTCATCAGATGCAGTGCAATATTGTGTCATTGGTCATTCATGCGTATGTGTCATGCAGTGTTTTCAAAGATGGGTGTTAATCGTCTATGGCCATCATAGTGGGGGTTGGCAGCTGGACATTGACCAATGCATTGGTGTGCATGTGGCTTGTGAGTATGGCATTGCGCAGTGATGTGCACACATGGCAGGGTCACTCCACAGTGATGATATAGTAGATGCAGGACGTCTCATGTACAGCCATCATGTGCATTGTGAGTGCTGTGTTGCATATTATGGGGGGGGAGTTTGCTGTGGCTCCAGGTGTGTGTGCCAGCGGCAGTTCAGGCTGTGTATGTCAGGGGCAGGGTGTGTACGGCCACACTGTGGCTACCTGTCATGTGTTGCTTTGTGAAGTTTGGGTTTTGCTGTCTATTCAGTGGATGGGCGGGGGGGTGCATGTGCAGTCGCACCAGCCCACTCACGTAGATCATTGCCTTGGTCACGCACACACACCCGACTTACACAGGTCCGGAGCATTGTCAGCTGTACTCACCCAATAGCCATGTGCTTGATCCAGCATAGCGTTCCATGTACCGTGGCAATGTTGAATTCCGCAGTACCATTGAGTCATGGGTTGAGCCCGGGAAACGTGCCCAGCAATGTGTAATCACTTGTGTCGCATCACATACCATCTGTACATTCAGTGAGTGGTACTGTTTCCTATTGCGGAAAACACCATTTCAATTGCTCGTGGTACTGTCAGCTCAATGTGGGTGCAGTCGACTGCACCTATGCAATTTGGCATGCCTGCTATGGCATGGAAGGCCAACGTGGTGGCAGTCACCTGGGGGAGGGTACGGGGTAGGGCAATCTGTTCAGACACATGGCGCAACAGGGCATCCAGTACCTGAACCAGGATTATTGAGAAACAGGGTTGTGATAGGCCGTGCAGCCAGGGTGAGGCCCTGATGCGTAGTATTGCAGGCTGCCTGCGGGGTGCTGCCAGCTGGACAATGGGGTTTGCCATGGGTACAGGGTTAGCTGGTTGCCGCCTGCGCCTCCTATGCCTCCGGCTCCTCCTCCTCCTCTGCAACATTACTGCCATCATGTGCAGTGCTGCCTGTTGGTTGAGTAGGCCCAGTCCCAATGCTACTAGAGCTGCTGCCTGCATGGTTCTGTTTTGAGTGGGGCTGGGTGTGGCCCTTTTGTACACACCTAGTGGCCTGCTGGGCTGATTTGGCGCACCTGTGGCCTGATTCAGGACACCAGGCACAGTTTAACGTCATGTTCGCTGTGGCGGCGGTACCGCCACTGTGATCACGGTTTTGTTGTCGGTGTTTCCATGTCCGCGCTAGTTGTGATGCTCGCGGTGTTTCGTATTGGCGGCAACGGAGGAGTTTCCGTGCAGGCGGAGTTTACGGGAGCTTTAACTCCGCAGTGGCGGTTGAGGTGGTGCTATTTCCGGGTTCGCAGGTCATGATTAAGTGGACGCGGAAACGGTGCCGGTATGGTTATACCAGCTGCGTTAATTCCGGACCCGAGCACTTGTAATGAGGCCCAATGACATTGTACGTCGAGCACTTGTTATTTGCTATTTTAGAGAAACCAAAGGGCACATTGACATCTCAGAGAGGTTCTGCTTATGAAGTGATCATATAGCATCCTTCGATTAAGATAGTCCGATGCAAGATAGTGAACCCAGCTATGTTTATATCAGCGCCAGTCACTGAAGGAGAGCCAATACATGAGAACTATGCGAACTATGAAGAATTCTATGATGAAATTGCCAGGGTGAAAGAAAACGCTTTGGCAGAAGGAGAAAGTGTTTTTATTGACGGTTCTTCGAGAGTTGATCAAAATAATGGGCAAAGATATACAGGCGTCGCTGTGATGAAGGACACAGCAAATGGAGAATTTTGAGTACTTATTAGTGCTTGAATACCATCTCATTATTCAGCACAGGCTGCAGAATTATTGGTGTTGATACTCGCCACTGAGAATCACGCAGACCAGTAAGTAACAGTGAACAGTGACTCTGCCTATGTGACGTCAACAGTGCACGCAGGCTTAGCGCGCTGGAAAAGGAGGGGCTACCTCCAAGCAGATGGCACGCCAGTGCAGCACGCAGCCTTATTGGACAGGCTGATTAAGGCACTACAGCTCCCAGTGGGCATAGCGGTTCTAAAATGCGCAGCCCACACGAAAGGGACATATTTTATCTCACGCGGAAATCAAGCAGCAGACGCAGAGACCAAGTGTATGGTATCCAAAAGTGAGATGATCATGGAAGTGGAAGTCACCCATACCAATGAGAGAATGATGGTTGCACGGACTCCACCTGAAAGCTATAACAATCTAGGGCAAACACAGTTGATAGAACTTCAAGGGGAGGCATCACAGGAAGAGAAAAGTCTATGGAAACGGCGAGGGTGTTCTTTAAACCCCTCTGACAGTTTGGGGTGACAAGACAGCACTGGTAAATCAGTAATGCCTAAAGCCCTGTTGAAAATAGCGCTGGAGCAGTTACATTATCCAGCACACATGACAAAAGAGAATCTAGCAGCAACGCTCGCAGAAGACTGGTTCATACCGAACTTAACCGGGCACGTAGCATTCTTTAAAGTGAACTGTATAATCTGCCAACAATTCACAGCTGGGCACACATTAAAAGTAATGAGAGGAGTCATCCCCAGCCCAAATGGGCCTTTTCAGCACTTGCATGTCGATTACGTCGACATGATTCAAGTATGTAACGGGTACAGATACTTAATTGTTGTGGTGTGTCCATTCTCTAGATGGATAGAGGCAGGTCCATGTACACACCCAGACTCTACCTGTGCGGCCACATTTTTTGTGAGAAAAGTATTCCCCAGGTGGTGGGGGTATGTGAAGTCATGAGATCAGATAATGGAGCTCACTTTGTAAACGAGACATTCAAACAGATTAGCTTGCTGATTGGTATAAAGCACAAGTTCTCGTCGGCGTATCATCTGCAAGGTAACGGAATCTGTGAGAAGCTCAATGGCTTATTAAAAGAAAGGATAGCCAAGTTGAAGCTTACTCTAAGAAAGGGATGGTTGCACTGCCTTCCTCACGTTTCTTCGAGATCCAGCGAATACAGAACGTCTGAGCACACCACTAAATAACATTACAATCTTAGTTGCACTCTACATAAACGGAACGTGCAGACATTGTTTACATTGAAGAGAAAGCATACGGTCCTAAACACCAGCAGAACGGGACAGATGTCCCTGTCACCAGAAGACAGCTGGTTGGCCCACAATGTTCTCTTTCATTTAGTCACTGATTTTCCAGAGCTAGTGGGAAGACCTATAAATGTTGACGTCCTCACATTCATCAGAGATCCAGCAAATATTGCACAGATGGACATGCTGTTGCATGGAATAGTGATGTAAGTAGAACTTTCTAACTATCAGCAGAACTATTTGAGAAGATTTAAAAATTTCTGCTGAGAGACAGATCGAGAGAATATTGTCAGAGATTTCCTTTCTTATTTTCTACTGACATTTCAATATGTCTTCAGGACTGAAGCAGATAAGAGGCATGGACTGGGAGCTGACATACTTTGAACATGCACAGTAAAAAGACTTGTTGAATTGTTGCGTGATTTGATTTGTCCATAGTTTAGTAAAGGAACTGTATCCCGAGATAAGAGACAATTCACCGTTCACAAGAGGGGGGACAATTGTGGAACACCTGTAACTCTTAACACAGAATTTGAAAGACGATATTGTTTAAAGGAGCATAGTAAAAGTTACATTTGGCGAATGATCGAGATGGGGATCCAGAGCAGCAACCTTGTCCTCCCGCTGGAGGAGAGACGTCCACATTCCTCTAGAAGTAAATGCTGCCGCCTGACCTACAAGGGCATAATGTATTTGTGTATTATATTCATCATTGTTTTACTGTTATTTATTGGTGCACAAAGCGTTTCAATTCCAGTGCACCCACCTAATGATGCACGCATGAAGCCTACAAAAATACCCAGACGTTACATAGTCATTCCAGTCCCTAGAAGATCTGATGGTGGAATGAATGAGCTTGAAATGGATGTGATTAGCAATGACACACACACACTTGTGGTAACAAACAAAAAGGAAAGCCGGAGAGAGGGTCGGCAAAGAGTGCAAGTCTCCCAGGTGAAAAAGCTACATGGACATTATTAGGGATGTAATGGTAGCAAATTACAGAAAAACCTTAAGGATCAAGAGAAGCATGCACAGAGATGGCAACGAACTAAACGATTACCTGGACAGCACAGCACATTTGGGAAACAACATTTGGTACCAGCACATGAAGGAAGTTGGAAGACGAAGTTCAGAAGGGGAATGCTTTGTTTGTGCACTCCTACCATACAGCATGGGGAAGTCCAAGATCTTTGTAGCTGTAGAAATTGATGTCCAGACAGCACACTGTTTTTCTCACGTAGCCATGTGCAAGACCAGAGGCCAGTTCATGGGAAGTGATGCTTCCCTAATATGGGCAACTGAAACAGCCTATCCCGATGAAGACGATTATGTTCAAGACATCAAGATGAGAAACAGAGCTCATACTACGAATCATATAATCCAGTATGAGAAACCTGGAGTGAAAGGAGCGGAAATCAGATGGGAAGTGAACCCGAAGCTAATGTCCAAGGAAAAACTCCAGAAGAGGCCCAAAGTTTGAAGAACAGAGGCCAAATGGGGAACAGTGCTTTGATCAGACAGATGGGAGAAAGGAGTAGTGATATGCAGAGCATGGATGGTCATAGGTCAATACGAACCTACCATCAACAAAGTGCGAGATGGATGCAAGCCATTGTGGCCAAAGCTTTCAAAACTACGGACATGGGTCGAAGACAGAGGAGGACCCTTGCAGATAGTGTCACTGGAAAGCCCAAAATTCTGCTTCAGGAATAATGGCACTAGAAAAATGGGAGAGAATCAGAATTGTGGACGAGTTTTTGACACCCCAGGAATGGTGCATGGGACTGCAGTAATGATGGATCATTATTGGGCATGTGGCTTGTGGGATGTATTAACCCACTCATCCAGACCCTGCAACAGTAATGTGCATTGCTGGCAGCAGAAACATCAGAATGACCACTGGAAAGCATGCTGCTCGTTCAAAACCATCCAAAAAAATGCACAGTAAAAATCTGAAAGATAGGCTGCCATCCACTTTTGCCTATATTAGTGAGCATAGGAGACCACTGCCAAAAACCACCATTGGGCTACCCACACAGTAGCCTGAAACCACTTGGAAAAAGCAATGCTGATTGCCAAAAGCAACACAGAGCTGTGTGGGAATCCGTTTCTTGATTGTCAAAAATGTGCTAAAATCATGGCTCACAAATCACCAAAAAGATCCAACCTTCTTGTTGGGTGTTCCACATTATTCTACTGCAAGAATCCACATCAATACAATGTCAGCAAGAATCATATGCTATCAAGCTAAATCTCTTTTTAAAGATACTGATGTAAAGACAGCTGTCAAAAACGGGTATAGTACCGTTGCTCATCACTACCAGAAGCCAGCGTTTTAAACCATTTCTTAAACATGGAACCCCAAACTATGCCAAGGAATACTGGCTATCAGAAGACTAAGGGGTAGAGACAATTTAAAACTATATTCTGAAATGACTTGAAGGAAGCAATTGGTTAATGTATGTATTAAAAATGTGGGTTATATTGTAAGAAAAAGACAAATTGTAGACATTGGTTGCAGAGTTAAAAAGTGTTCCCACACCTCCCTCCTGGACAAAAGAAGCTTCCTTCTGTCCATGGGAACCCTTCACACCTGGCCTTCCTACCAAAAGGAGAGGAGGAGATTTCCCATGCTGGCAGGAAAAAGAGACAATGGATTCTTTCAGCGGAATAGAATATGCTGATTTGGGTGTGACTTGTCAACAACAACTGCTCTGGGAGAGACAGGCCATGTGACCATCTGACTCACCAAGCTTCTGGGGGGCGGACCAGACTGGGAGGTGGATTTAACATTGCACCAAATATATGTTTAAGGAAAATGGTTCTAAAATATTGTACCAAGCTGACCAAAATGTCAAACTTTGAGACGGTTAATATGAAAAATTCACTCACAATTCAAGACTAAGCTGGACGCCGGGTGATGTTCTGAGACCAAACCCCGGGATTTATTAATATCGTAGATACAGTGTTTATGCTAGAAACATAAAAACGTACAGTAATATGCTCAGAGAGGGTGTGTATGTCTGTGTAAAATTTGGGCCAGAACCAATATTGGGAAATTCACCAAAAACGAAAATAAGTTGTCATTTCTGAACCCAAGCTCGTGGGAACATGGGGCTTGAACAGAGACCTGCCTTAATTCATCTGTGAGGTGTACATGTATCCGCAACAACTTGTGTATCTGGGAAATATGTTTTTTTTTATGAAAAATTGATTTTCTAAGTAAAAGCAAAGGGGAGTTTCTTCACTAGATTGTAAAATACAGCATCACTCTGACTCATTCTGACACGCTAATCCTTTCTCCAGTCAGGTCCCAGGTAATCCTCTAACCTATCAAATTCTTAGGGGGTTGGGCATGTAGAATCAGCCTTCCCACCCACTTTGAAAACACATAAAAGGAGACTGCTTAGGACAGGCAAGGACACACTCATTTTTCCACTTCAACTGATTCCTGTGCAGCACCCTGCTGGAAGACTCCAGATCCAGATAATATCCAGACAGAGACTCCAGATAGATCCAGAGACCAGACTCTAGAACCAAGCTCTAGTACCTGAAATAGAGGCCTAACCCACAAGCTGAATCTTCTTCAGCAAGCCTTCAGGATCTTTTGCAAACCTGATTCTAACCCCTAAATTCCCCAGGGGCTCTCACATTCAACAGTCAGGCTGAGCTGTTCTATTCTAGCTAAGAACCCTGTGCTAGAACCCAGATCTGGACCCAGAAAGCAGTGCTATAATCCAAGACCTGTCAGATCCAGTTCTAGAGGCCGCAGACCGCTGTGCAGTGCTGAACGCAGAACCCAGAGGGCCTGAGACCTGTCCGGTGGTGAGTGAAGTTAAACCCTTGACCAGATCTTTGATGAGGCGCATTCCATTCCAAAAACTAGGAGTGAGTATCTAGTCTAGAACTGCGCATAGTCATCTCTTAGTCTAAAGTAATCTTATCCCATCCATTTCAACCTGTCCAGAACTGCATTTAGAAGTTTGTGTCCATCCTGTGATTCCAAATCTGCAAAGCGCATCTGTCATTTCTGAAATCTTGACTTTATTTCTGAAAATCTACCTTCACAAAAAAGTCCATATCTTTTGAACCGCATGCCCTAGAAGCGAAATTTAACTGTCATTTTAAAGCTAAAATCCCCAGCTTATAGTTCTTCCGTAATCGCGATTTACGCACGTGGAAAAAGTACAGCGAATTGCAATTTAGCTCAATTTCACCACATGTTAAAAATAGCTGCTTCTTGCTTTCCACTGATGAATTTCGTTTTCAATCTGATAATCACTAATGAATCATTGCTAGTGTTGACCTGAACTAAACCAAACTAACTCTCACTTATCCTGAATATCCCTTAGCAAATTAAAAGCATTTTAGTATATTTTCCCATCCTTTGCAATTATATTCAAAAGCATTTTGACCTGTGTTTTAAAATCATACCCGTTTTCTCTAAGCTTGCTGGGTGGAACTGGAATTGAACTACATTATTGATTGTATTCTTGAAACCTGTGTATCCTCCTTGCCATCTCTTCATACTGCATAGTGGGGGGAGTGAGTAGTCACAGGGGAAAAAGTGACCATATTATCTTTTGATTGAAATCATATCAAGTCTATTTCTGTGTTGCATTCTTTCCCATTATTGCATTTCCTTGAATCACATAAGTATTCTCTGCTACAGTATCTTCCATATTCATACTCCTAAGTGATTAAAGAGAGTGTCAATTTTGTAATATTACCCATTGTTGATTACCGTCCATATTCATAAGTGTGCTATTCAAATATTATTTTATTCATAAAAGTGTGATATATATATTGTTTAATTCTTCAAATAAATCTTTTAATTTGCAAAACAAACCTACTTCTTGGCTCAGTGAGGTCAGGGGGATTCAAAGAGAGGGGCGTTATATAAGGGTTCATCATCCAGATTTAAAAACTTTGACATAAAAATATATAAATAAGGGCTTCCATTGGGCATCCCATCCTAAGCATTGACTTAGTTGGATTGCTGGATTGAAGTCACTTACAGATTGGGGGTTCGTTGCGGGACTTCTGGATTAGATCTACCACTTGTGCAGCTTAATACAGCATGCTAACTAATAGGATACATAAATCCTGTTGGGCTACCATGCTGTGTTATGCTGTAAAAACACCCCTCAAAAAGGAACGCTCTCAGGAAACTGTCTGTTTTGCAAAATAAAATAATAAACTTCTGTAAGTCAGGAAGGAAATCAATTTCCAGAATGGCGACATTGGTAGATATCAAGATAGCTAGAGAACACCTCTTACATAAGCTATTTGTGAGAGGTGAGTGGACTGAGCAGGACCAGAATGTGTGGTTGCAGGCAATCACACAACAGGTCACTGCAACTGAGTTAGATATCTGGGGAGATCAGGGTCCCTTACATGTGGCCCTGAGTGAACTATATATGGCCCCTAAGGCCAAAGATGAGCACAACAAGATTGACAGGATAGCGGCATATTTATATTTATATATGGAAGCCATACAGGACAAATGTGCTGAAGGCCAGGATCTGGCAAGTAGGCAACTGTTGGCATTAGAGAAGGCCCAATCTGATCTGGACTCTTCTGAGTAGAGGCTACAGAGGAGCCAGGTGTCAGAAAATGATAGTAGGCAGTATATAATTAAAATAAAAGAGGATATGGGTATCCTGCAACAGGAAAGGGCAGACCAGGATACCAGAATTCTGGCCTTGCAGAAGGAGTATCAAGAAGGTTTGGACACCCTACTGCAGAGCCAGAAAAAGCTGGAGCAACAGATAGATTTCAACAGGGCATGCACAAAGCAGGTAGCCACCCTGCAAAGCCAATTGGATAAAGAAAAAGAGGAGAGCAATACATTGATTTTGAAAGACCTGGATACACAGGCAGAGTTTGATAAAGAGCGCCAGAAAGCTGGTGCCCTTCAAAGACAGAGGGACAACCTAGTGGCACAGAGGCAGGCTCTTGCTCAGGAAAGGGACACCTTAGGCTAGGAAGTCTGCCACTTAAAAGGGAAGCTGGAAGAAAATCACCTGGCCCTCCAGGGCCTGGGTGACCTCCAAAAAGAGCATCAAAGCTTGTTAGAGCACACCAGGAGGGTGGAAGATGCTCTGGCAAGAAAGGAGCAGGCCAGTAGGCATGGGACTCAGGAGGTACCCTCCTGCAGCAAAGACTGGCGCAGTACCCAAGGACCAGCCAGGAAGCACAGAGAGAGAATGAGGCTCTCTGCCAGCACAATGATAGGCTCTAGCAACAGGTAGCCATGCAAGAGAGACTGATAGAGTCTAGTAAGGCCTTGATTGAGGAACTGAAAGCACAGGCTCTGGTCGCACCGACATCCACACAACAACAATTCCCATGGACCCTGGCATGACTCCGGTGTTTGTGAAGCAATATCGTTTGCCTCTCGCATCCATGGAGTCCCTTACTGAAATAATTAAGAATCTTGAGTCCCGCGGGATAATCCGTCCAGTCCACAGCACCTTCAATAATCCAGTGCTGGGGATATTGAAGCCAAACGGCCAGTGGAGACTCTGCGCCGACCGTAGGGAGCTCAACAAACGGGTCCCTACTTCCCAATGGCCTCTTCCCTACATTGACCAAGGGCTGGCCCAGATCCAGGGGTCACAGGTATTCACTGCAATAGACCTGACCAATGGATACTGGACTGTGCCTGTCAGTAGGGAGGACCAATACAAGCTGGCTTTTACCTTTGGGGGCCAGCAGTACACATGGACCCGGGCTCCCTTCGGATACCTCAACTCCGGCAATGAATTCAACATTTTTCTGCATAAGGCCATGCCCGACCTGGGTGAAAGGGGTAACCTGGCTTATGGAGATGATGTCCTCATCAAAAGCTCAACTGTTGAGGAACACATAGTGGACATCCGTCATGTTCTGACACAGTTGAGGGCCGCTGGCGCAAAACTTTCCTTCCAAAAAGCACAGTGGTGTAGAACCCATGTTAATTTCTTGGGGAATGAGATTACTCCTAAGGGTCTCTGTCCCCAGGAAAAGAAAGTGGAAGCACTCCAGAAACTGAAGGACCCCACAACTCTGCGGGAACTAAGGAGCCTCCTTGGACTGACTAATTACAGCAGAAAGTTCATTGAGGGCTATGCTGAGATCACCAGACCCCTGATTCATCTCTTGAAGGGGGGGTCAAGTGGGAATGGGGTCCAGAACAAGCCGAGGCAGTAAAACAACTCAAAAGAAGCTTCTCAAAAGCGTCTTGCCTAGCTTACCCTGTCAGAAACAAGGAGTTTTTCTTGGAGACAGGGTTCTCTAATACATGCTTGACTGCAGTATTATACCAAAAGCATGACAAGGTCAATAAAGTAATCTCCTATGCGAGTAAAACTTTATCCTCTGGGGAGGAAAAATTCAACGACTGTGAAAAGGCACTCCTGGCAACGATGTGGGCATTGAAGAATTCCCGCCCGTTTATCCAGGGGGGACAAATCATAGTAGAGACCCCACATCAGCCTCTGCAATATCTCCAAAGTGAAAAAATCTGGGCCGGAAATGTGAGTAATTCCCAAATTAATTCCTGCATTCTGTCAATGCAAGGCTTTCCTGTGGAGGTCAGATATGAATGCCCACTGTTTATGTGGATGGATGCTCTTACCATGTTGATAACAACGGGGAAAAAGAACTCGTGGCCGGCGTAGGGAATGCATGGTGAATGAGTCCCCAGAACCCTCTGCTGGGTACAAGATTGGCCCCCGAAGTAGTCAAGTGGCAGAGTTGATGGCTGTGCATCAATCCATCCTCACTGCTGTCCAACATCAACTCCACGAACTGGTCATAATCGCAGATTCGGATTATGTACGGAACGGGTTCATGGAGCACTTGGTTAACTGGAAAACCAGAGGCATGCTATGTGCTAACAACAAATCCTTGAAACGTGGGAACTTAATCCAAAATATTGATGATCTGGTCACCTCCAATGGGATGACCATCTACTGGAAAAAGATCAAGGTTCATTCCAAAGTAGAGGGACCAGACAAAACTGGAAATGACTTAGCTGATCAGCTGGCCAAAACCGGGCCCATCCAAGGGGATCTAATTGAGATTGAGTCCCTGTTGGGGAAAATACAGGTCGCTGCTATCACTAGGTCCCAGACAAATGCTCAAAATGATCTTTCAACTGCACAATGGAGTAAGGAGACCCCAGATGCTGATTTGATTATGGCTCAAAAAGGGGCTCCAATAATTGGTAAGTTTTGCCAACACATTGCGGACCCTGAGAACTTTCCCCTGATGGATACCGATTACATAGGGAAAGAGGACCTCAGAGTGCTGATGAAATGTCCAAAAATGTTCTGAATCCAAGACGGTCTGTTGGTAAGGAAATCCCTAGCTGGCCATGATCAGTGGGTGGTTCCTACCTCATTCCGGAGCCTGATGTTAAGTCACGCCCATGATGCGGTCACAGCCGGTCATAGGGGGTTTCATACAACACTTGAAATCTTAAGAGAGGTTGCATACTGGCCACACATGGGGCAGGACCTCGATCAATACTTGAAGGGGTGTCTTGTGTGTGCACAATTTCAGCCAACATCCCTCACACACTGTGCGCCTCTCCAAAAGAGGGGGATGACACTGCCATGGTCAGATTTGCAAGTCGACTTCATAGGGCCTGTGATTCGCTCCTCTAGGGGGAATAAGTACATGTTGACAGTGACATGCTTGTTTACTAAATGGGTGGAATGTCTCCCGGCCCCAAACTGCAAGGCAGAAACAGCAGCGGCCCTGATGATCAATCACATCTTTTTGCGTTTTGGACTACCACAAAGAGTCAGACAGAGGCAGCCATTTCACCAGCTAAGTAATGACAAAGATGTGGGAGATACTTGGGGTTAAAAGGAAGCTACATATTGCTTACCGGCTAGCCTCTAGTGGAGCAGTAGAACGTTACAACAAAACCATTGGGAGCATCTTAAAAAAGTTTGTGGCAGATTCTGGGCCAAGTTGGGATATCCGATTACCTCTTGTTCCAATGGCCATCAGATCTACCCCTTCATCTGCAACTAAAATGTCACCATTTGAGCTGATGACGGGACACAGGATGGTGATTCCCCAGCATCTGCTTTACAGGACCTAAGAGCAGACATTGATCAATGCCTCCACAACTCATGAGTATATTAAAAATTTAAGAAAACATCTTCAACATGCTTTTGCCTATGCACAGCGAAATCTAGAAAGATCAGCCGATAGCATGAAGACCCACTATGACTTGAAGACTACCAGGAAAGAATACAATGTAGGAGACCAGGTCTATCTATACAATTTCCAAAGGAACCAGGCCAAACAGCGGAAATGTCTGCCTACCTGGAAGGGACCTTTTGAAATTGTAGACAAGATCTCACCAGTCACCTACAAGATCTGCATCCCCAAAGGCAGTTTGGCGGAAGGGGACGACAAGTGGGTCCATATTAATCAGCTGAAGTGTTGCCATCCCAGGCACACTCTGCAGCAACTGGAGCAGTCCTCTGGAACCCCAGAGGGGGCTGCTCCAGATCAATAAAATTCCAACCCTAAAATATTCCACATATAGTCTATAAAATACAATAATATGAATGCAAATGTCTCATGATTTATAAAATGTATATGTTCACCCCACTACAATAATAGTGGTGGGGAAATATCTACGAATATGTTTCTGCCTTTTGCTTTGTCATCCTAGGTGAGAAAGAGAGGGAGATAAACCATGGAGACTGACCAAGGAGGACGACCCGGGGACCGGGAGCAAAGATCCGAGGGGTCAGGGGTATTGCTCGATACTCCCATCAGGACTGGCAAGGAGAACCGATAGTTTGACCCCTGGTGGAGGAAAAGATGCTGAATTGTGCCATTCGTGGAATCTGGAGAGATGATGCGGACATCCCAGTCTTGCGAAGTTCCATCGATGAAAGTCGACGGCCATCGCAAGAGGGGGGCTTGTGGGATGTATTAACCCACTCATCCGAGCCCTGCAACAGTACTGTGCATTGCTGGCAGCAGAAACATCAGAATGACCACTGAAAAGCATGCTGCTCGCTCAAAACCATTCAAAAAAATGCGCAGTAAAAATCAGAAAGATAGCGTGCCATCCACTTTTGCCTATATTAGTGAGCACAGGAGAACACTGCCAAAAACCACCATTGGGCTACCCACACAGTAGCCTGAAACCACTTGGAAAAAACAATGTTGACTGCCAAAATCAACACAGAGCTGTGTGGGAATCCGTTTCTTGATTGTCAAAAATGTGCTAAAATCATGGCTCACAAATCACCAAAAAGATCCAACCTTCTTGTTGGGTGTTCCACATTATTCTACTGCAAGAATCCACATCAATACAATGTCAGCAAGGATCATATGCTATCAAGCTAAATCTCCTTTTAAAGATACTGATGTAAAGACAGCTGTCAAATATGGGTGTAGTACCGTTGCTCACCACTACCAGAAGCCGGCGTTTTAAACCATTTCTTTGTAAAAGTTAAACATGGAACCCCAAACTATGGCAAGGAATACTGGCTATCAGAAGCCTATGAGGTAGAGACAATTTAAACTATATTCTGAAATGACTTGAAGGAAGCAATTGGTTAATGTATGTATTAAAAATGTGGGTTATATTGTAAGAAAAAGACAAATTGTAGACATTGGTTGCAGAGTTAAAAAGTGTTCCCACACTGGGATCAAACAGAGTCCACACCTCCCCCCTGGACAAAAGAAGCTTCCTTCTGTCCATGGGAACCCTTCACATCTGGCCTTCCTACCAACAGGAGAGGAGGAGATTTCCCCTGCTGTCAGGAAAAAGAGACAATGGATTCTTTCAGCTGAATAGAATATGCTGATTTGGGTGTGACTTGTCAACAACAACTGCTCTTGGAGAGACAGACCAGACTGGGAGGTGGATTTAACATTGCACCAAATATATGTTTAAGGAAAATGGTTCTAAAATATTGTACCAAGCTGACCAAAATGTCAAACTTTGAGACGGTT
Source organism: Ambystoma mexicanum (assembly GCF_040938575.1). Classification (NCBI taxonomy): domain Eukaryota; kingdom Metazoa; phylum Chordata; class Amphibia; order Caudata; family Ambystomatidae; genus Ambystoma; species Ambystoma mexicanum. The sequence continues at coordinate 1,141,768,690 of NC_090935.1, read as the reverse complement.
AATATGAAAAATTCACTCACAATTCAAGACTAAGCTGGACGCCAGGTGATGTTCTGAGACCAAACCCCTGGATTTATTAATATCGTAGATACAGTGTTTATGCTAGAAACATAAAAACTTACAGTAATATGCTCCGAGAGGGTGTGTATGTCTGTGTAAAATTTGGTGCAGAACCAATATTGGGAAATTCACCAAAAATGAAAATAATCGTCATTTCTGAACCCAACCTCGTAGGAACATGGGGCTTGAACAGAGACCTGCCTTAATTCATCTGTGAGGAGTACATGTATTCTCAACAACTTGTGTATTTGGGAAATATGTTTTTTTATGAAAAATGTATTTTCTATGTAAAAGCAAAGGGGAGTTTCTTCACTAGATTGTAAAACACAGCATCACTCTGACTCATTCTGACACGCTAATCCTTTCTCCAGTCAGGCCACAGGGAATCCTCTAACCTATCAAATCCTTAGGGGTTGGGCATGTAGAATCAGCCTTCCCACCCACTTTGAAAACACATAAAAAAAGACTGCTTAGGACAGGCAAGGACACACTCATTTTTCCACTTCAACTGATTCCTGCGCAGCACCCTGCTGCAAGACTCCAGATCAGATAATATCCAGACAGGGACTCCAGATAGATCCAGAGACCAGACTCTAGAACCAAGCTCTAGAACCTGAAAGAGAGGCCTAATCCACACGTGGAATCCTCTTCAGCAAGCCTTCAGGATCTTTTGCAAACCTGATTTTAACCCCTAAACTCCCCAGGGGCTCTCACATTCAACAGCCGGACAGAGCTGTTCTATTCTAGCTAAGAACCCTGTGCTAGAACCCAGATACGGACCCAGAAAGCAGTGCTATAATCCAAGTCCCGTCAGATCCAGTTCCATAGGCCGCAGACCGCCGTGCAGTGCTGAATGCAGAAACCAGAGGGCCTGAGACCTGTCCAGTGGCGAGTGAAGTTAAACACCTGACCCGATCTTTGACGAGGTGCATTCCATTCCAAAAACTAGGAGTGAGTGTCTAGTCTAGAACTGCGCATAGTCATCTCTTAGTCTAAAGTAATCTTATCCCATCAATTTCAACCTGTCCAGAACTGCATTTAGAAGTTTGTGTCCATCCTGTGATTCCAAATCTGCAAAGCGCATCTGTCATTTCTAAAATCTTTACTTTATTTCTGAAAATCTACCTTAACAAAAACATCCGTATCTTTTGAACCGCATGTCCTAGAAGCGAAATTTAACTGTCATTTTAAAGCTAAGATCCTGCGGTTTGCAACAAACCTTATAGTTCTTCCATAATCGTGATTTACGCATGCGGAAAAAGTGCCACGAATTGCAATTTAGCTCAATTTCACCACATATTAAAAATAGCTGCTTCTTGCTTTCCACTGCTGAATTTCGTTTTCAATCTGATAATCACTCATGAATCATTGCTAGTGTTGACCTGAACTAATCCAAAGTAACTCTCACTTATCCTGAATATCTTTTAGTGAATTAAAATCATTTTAGTATATTTTCCCATCCTTTGCAATTACATTCAAAAGCATTTTGACCTGTGTTTTAAAATCATACCTGTTTTCTCTAAGCTTGCTCGGGGAAACTGGAATTTACTACATTATTGATTGTATTCTTGAAACTTGTGTACCCTCCTTCCCATCTCTTCATACTGCATAGTGGGGGGAGTGAGTAGTCACAGGGGAAAAAGTGACCATGTTATCTTTTGATTTAAATCATATCATGTCTATTTCTGTGTTGCATTATTTCCCATTATTGCATTTCCTTGAATCACATAAGTATTCTCTGCTACAGCATCTTCCATATTCATACTCCTAAGTGATTAAAGAGAGTGTCAATTTTGTAATATTACCCATTGTTGATTACCGTCCATATTCATAAGTGTGCTATTCAAATATTATTTTATTCATAAAAGTGTGATATATATATATTGTTTAATTCTTCAATTAAATCTTTTAATTTGCAAAACAAACCTACTTCTTGGCTCAGTGAGGTCAGGGGGATTCAAAGAGAGGGGCGTTATATAAGGGTTCATCATCCAGATTTAAGAACTTTGACTTAAAAATATATAAATAAGGGCTTCCATTGGGCATCCCATCCTAAGCATTGACTTAGTTGGATTGCTGGATTGAAGTCACTTACAGGATCAAAAGCATACATAAGACTGCCAAGAAACTGGGGAGGTATATTCACAATAGTGAACATCCACGTTCCAGCATTGGTAATTCCAAAAAGTGACCTAAATATTGACAGTTTGCCAAAAGCAGATGCTCACCTGAGGAAGAGGAGATCTGTGGAACTGCTAACTTGGATGAAGGGAGAGAATTGCTTCTCTGCCAAATCAGAAGAAGCCGTTCATGCAATCCCATATGAACACAGGCTGTTCAGCCTCACCTCATCAGTGTTCACAACAATTTTCATGCCAAGATTCCAAGTTGGAGCAAATACTAAATGGTTGCAGATAACCAGATGGGAGTTACCGAAGACCATCAACACGACAATAAAAAGATTCAATGCAATCAAGGAAGAGTTAAGAGCCATCCGACTGATGACTCTCCAGAACAGATATGTGCTTGACATGATCACAGCCATGGATGGAGGAGTTTGTGCACAAATGGGAGAATCATGTTGCACATATATATACCTTCTCACGATGAGGAGAATGGAACTTTAACAGAAGTCATAGGTATGCTGACAAACCTGCAGAACCAGATGATTGATGAAACGGACGAAGTTGATGATGACAGCTGGTTTGGATCACTATTCTCATGGGTCCCACAATGGATGGCAGACGCATTCAAGTTCATCGGAGTCCTGCCAGTGATGATATTGCTTGGATTTTTTGTTATCAAGATAATAATATCTCAGTGCCAGAAGACTGCGAGAAAAGCCATAGGGATGAAGATCATGATTGACTTCAAGCCAGGATGGAAGCCCAAAGACCTGACTGATGAAGAAATAAGAGACTTTGTGAAGGCCAGTATTCACGCACCAGAAGGAACAAAGTTTCTCTATCCCAGGAAGCACAGAAATGATGTGGGAAGATGGTTTTATTGCAGCCCAAATTGACAATGTCAACTAATGTCATAGAATAAAGGCGAACATGTAAGGACAGCAGGAAGCCTGAAAGGAATAATAAAAATATGGACTCCAAAGAGGCACTTCTTCAGACCATCATTTATAGATCGAAAGGATGAAGAAGGAATGAACCTAGGTGATGGAGTGCAGATGAATACAGAAGAACTGAGTAAGATGAATCCAAAGATGGAAGTGAAAGTGATCGATGAATCGCCCGGAGGAGGTGTTTGTAGAGGAGGTCTCAAATAAAACCGGCACTCCAGTCACCCATTTTGAAGTACCAGGAACGTTCACACTGAGATATGTGATGTATGATGAGCAAATAAACCAGCAGAGAGCCACAGTAGGGCTCTGCCCAGTGCCTGTCAGAAGAGCAGCACCAATTGAAGTACTGATAGACAGAATACCATGGACAGTAAGGTATCCATTAAGAAAACCTTACCAACAAATGAAACGAAATGAAGATTGCCTAAGTACAGTCCCGGAAGAAACCAAAAAGGTCTTAATGGAAGATGAATGGTGACGTCACGAGGACCCGGACAGACTCACAGATAGAAGAAATGACGACCCGAGAATGACACATAGAAACGAAACGCCATAAGAAAGGATACCGTGATCTTAAAGTAAAAGAACGATGTCAAAATGTAAGACAATTAAGTTGTAAGCAAAATGAAGATAGTCGACCAGTTTACACCTGTAAATATGCTTGGAACTGCAAGAAAGCTAAGAAAACAATGAAGATTGCTGTGCGTGATAGAAGAGCAGTGCGGCAAGCGCCATTATACATAATCTACCTCAAAACGAAGCACAGTATTATAAGTCTATTTCCACTTTGCACAAGAAGCAGAATCAACCCAGGTTACTAAAGGCCAAACGAGAAATGATTCCTATTTAGCAAAACGAGAAGAAACGGCTGAAACGAAACTCAGCAGAGGCAACTCGTGCCAGGGAAGCCAAGGTCATACTAATAAAAGAGGCGAACAGTAGCTACATCTAATTGAAACTAAGAACAGAATATCCTGCCTCTGACAGGTTGAGATAAGAAGACGAAGGCAGGAGGTGGGTGAAACAAGAATCAAATACGCAAATTGAGAGAAAAGAGACAAATCCATGGTGCAGGAATCACGTGACCAGCCGAGCAAGAAGAAACGAGGGCTCACACCTATGCTTGGCACCCGACCAGGCAGAGATATCAGAACCTTTCCAGACAGAAGATGCAGTTTCGAGGCCAACCACAGTGAAATAATTGACATATGGCTACTAAAGTGATGATTGATTGTAACCATAATCGGAGGAAGGCCGGGTAACCAAGGGACACCCCGCACCTGGCCGACCATTCTGCATGCTGCTAAGCGAGGTCAAAAAAGTATGCATGGGGTTGGTGCCAACCTAATCACAATGGACCAAATAATCTAGGGTGCTATAGTTAGTAGAACCAATGAGACGTCGTACTTTTAGTGACGTCTACAGTAATTTGTTTTGGAGGAAGGGCTTAGACGCCCACCTGACAGTGTTTACCCAATCCCCTCACTCCGTTACCATCTACAGATATAGTACCTATAGTAAAGTTACCTTTTCCTAACACGTAGAATTGCATGTTAATTTTTGAGTGTTGCACGTCAATGATGACGAGTTTGAATTATAAATGTCACAACTTGTATGAAGTTCGTTGGAGTTTGAAGCGAGAAGGACGAACACATCACTGCTGATATCCATGACTCCCCGTTTTTTGTACTTGTTATTAAACGGACTCCCTTTGCAAAACCATTGAGTTGTCCATATTGATTGGTGTTGGAGTAATGAATCTGCACACCATCCATCTCAAGGGTGCAGCTATCTTGTCTTAAAGTACTTCTGAGCAAACCTCGGCTCTATGGGCCGGCCGGGGGTCTCGGAGTACATGGGTGTATTAGAATCTGGACATAATGGGATCTGACTTTACCATGCTAGCTTTCCATAATTACATCTGGCCATACTGTTTTAAATGGGCGTAAGGCGATCAGACGGGGATGCAAATGCGACTGATTCATGCTTCCATCCACACACATAACGAGCACTGTTTAAAGATCAGTGGTACCAGCTGCGCCATACCACAGGAAAGATCTCTACTATTACTATTGTCTGATCTGAAAAGGAACTTTAAGGTTAAAAAGCATCCTTTAATTTGCACGAATTGCAGGATGCAAAGAAGGATTGACTGCAAAGAGAGATCTGTTTTAGAGTTAAAATACATAATCTAATCATTTAAAAACAGCCCCTTCAGGCACAGGTGGACTGGCCTACATGGAACTCTGGAGATTTCCCAGTGGGCCTCTGCACCATGAGCCTCTTTTATGTGGTTGCCTATTTTCTTTGCAAAGGTTTATGGGAAAGGATGAAGTTTTGCTTGCACTGTGTCATATGGAGCCACTTGAAAAACATTTCCAGGGCCACTTTTGGTTCCCAGTCGACCTTTGCCTTCTCGAATGGGAACTGCGTTTTAATCCTTGGAAAATACATGTTCTTCAAAGAGCATCTCGCCAATCGCTGATCACTCCACTAAACCCTTCTTCTCTGCAATCAGGGCTTCCCACTCCTGTGCTCCTCTGCCCATCGCAGCTTCTCTGCTACTCCAGCACCCAACATGTAGCCTCCTTGGTGTGTCCCCTGTATATTGTGTTCTGCTGCTTCCCAACTAGGTGTGTGCTTTACAAATCCCATACATAAGTATTATATTATAATGTATGTCCTGCAGCAATGTTGCCTTCACAGTATGTGCATGTTAGCTAAAATAAGCAATTCAAAGGGAAATTATTGTATTGTACTAACATTGTAAATGGCACTTTTTATTATGTAGAATAGTAATGATGACTTTGGGTATACATTTTAGTCGTAATACGAATCTTACACTTGTGTTACTGATCAGAGCACATTATAATGACCTAGAATAACCATATACTATATTGTCTTGTAGAAGGATATCATTCCAAGAGACAGTCTGATGTACTCCCATTGTTCTCTTTCAAAATGTGTGAGAAAGAGGGTGGGGTAAAAAGCACCAATGGGGATTGCTGGCTGCTTTGCACATAATTATAGAGCATTTTAGAAACACAAGAACGACCACTCACCTTTATAGTTAACAAATATGTCTATGATAATAGGGTTGCAGGTCTGAATCACTAAGTACATAATGCAAACTGGACTTGATGCACATTTAATTTTTCACAACATTTATCCTGACATTTAAGTGTTTGTAACCATGCACCACGTAAAATACATTCGGACAGCCCCATGATTTGTATGCAAGGATAAAATAGCAGCGACATTTGGGACAGAGGGATAAGAGATGGGGCTCAGTGGAAAGACATGTCGCAGGGTAACAATGGCTGCGCACAGACACAGTCCCCAATGCTCACACATCCTTAGATAATGATGATACATAAAGGATACTACTCCCAGTGCCACATCCCTTACACACACACACACCAGACCCCCAGCAGTGGCAAGACCTAAGATTCCAGAGGTGCAAAATGTGAAAGGTAAGGAAAGAAGGAATCACGAGCAAAGGAAGTGTTAACTAAGGTAATGTATATGTGTTTAGGATAATGTATATATAGACTGACAGGCCCTGTCGAAATAGCACAACACAACTAAAGAAGAAAATAATCATAAACATCCATTTGCCCTTACTGATTTCAGTTTTTTTTATTTATTTTTATTTTGAAGTTTGTGAGCGCCAAATTGCAGTGCACTGGTTCGAGTGCTTGGAAACGAAATACAGACATGTTCACAAAATGGAACCATACGGACACTCGGGCCATGTGTTCCAGAACGGTTAACTGTGACAGTGCACACACAGGGAACATGGCCAAAAAAACATTGGGGTTTAGAATCATAGTACCGAATATACATCCCTAGATTACCAAAAGTTGATCAACACACACTACATATGGCCTAATAAACACATTATACACATTACATTAAACACAATAAAACACACAACCACACAAATAGCTATCTCACAAAGGCATACATGCTTATTACCATCTTTATACTAGATTTAACTCCAAAAAATAACTAATATGTACATGGAAATCCAAACAAGCACACATGCAACTACAATATAAAAACAACTATTAACCTATTAACAACAAAACAAAACAAAATGGTGAGTTAAAGTTGCAACCACGTTGAATTTATTTTATGTTTTGTGTTTATTGGTAGGTTAAATCTTTACTTTGTCAATACCAGCGTTTGTAGACATAACGTTTTATAGAAAGTAACCTTAACTTTAAAAAAAGAATGTTCTCCACAGTATGTACACATATGTTTCCGCGAACTACCCGTCCTAGGGAAATTCAGTGAGTGTACACTCACTGTGGTCATGCAACAAGATACTACACATAATGCCAGTGCGGCTACTGCATATCATGTGATGACACATGTGTCCTTGTCTTTACTTCTAGCAGGAGAAGGACCTTTTATATAATGTTACGCTGTCATACTTCACTCAATAAAACACATACTTAGGGAATCAGGGAGGTCACTGAAAGGCCAGAACAGCCCCCTGTCAATAGGCCTTTGTGCAAACAGCTCTACACAATGAGGAAGTGACGTGCAGCCACTTCTTACCTGGGGAATCCTAGAACCACCCCACGTTAGTAGGTAGACGTACTGCAGAGTCCCTGCAGAGGGAAGTGAAGTTGATTCTACGCCTGTTGTCTAAGCATCATGAACCTGGACTGCATCGATATTCACATTTCGGCATTTTTCATTGAGGAGTAACCTCTCATGGTACGATGCGCTAATATGAATTTGTCAAAATATGCGTGTTAACCAATCACTTTAATTGCATCATTATGATGCCACATTAAAATTACTCAACAATCTCTCCACATATTTTTCTGCCTTCATTCCATGCCACATGGAGTATGCGTTCCCCTGCGTTCCCCTGATCTGTGCAGGGAATCCAACATCTTGGTCAGCATTTTTTTTAAGTGGCCGATAGCCTTTTAATGCAGATGAGCAGGCAGGGTCCATACAGATGGAATGTGTCGGGAGCTGGCATGTTGGCTCATTGCGGACATTATGGGCCTTATTATTGGGTCAGCGGTAAAACCCATCGGTTGGCGGCGGGCTACCGCCGACCCGTAACACTGTTTCTGCCGCCTGACATCCCAGTGCCACAGGGATATCATGGCAGGCGGCGGAACAGTAAATCTCAATTCCTGTGGAGCTCTGTTTCTAACGGTGCTTCAGTGAATACACTGCCGGTAGAGGCCTGAACTTGCGGTTTGGCGGTCCGCAAAGGGTACCGGTATGTTGCTACTGGCACCCTTGATTCCCCGGAACACCAAACATGTAATGAGGCCCTATTTCTAATCACTGCTTCGCACTCATGCCAAACTGAATTCATTTTGCACATTGGCTGAAAAATTGCACAGAACCCAGGGACCTCCTCAGTTTCAATGCCATTAGTAGCTGTTCTGGTTGCTGACTCTGGATTTCGTTTCCCCCACTAACGCAGACTCATGCTCCTCTTCGAGCACCACTATTCTGCCACTGTGTCTCCTGGCACACGCAAAATGAAACCAAACGAGGCATGGAGCTCCCCTGTTGCAGGCAGACGCTGTGCAGACATGCCCTTTCGGGAAGGTGTGTTCTTGTGAGTTTCCCTATTAGCTGCCGAGTAATGCAGCCATAAGGCAGAGAGTGGCATTCCTGCAGTGAAGACAGCTTTTCCCTGTGGATTTTTGCCATGACTACATTGTGTGGAGCAAGCTCTGTACTCCACCAGTGAGGTCTGCTGGGTTCCTGTTTGCTCGTTTGCTCCGTGAACTCCTTTACTTACTGTAAGATGCCTTTTAAAAATCCAATTCAGCACGGCACTGAGTGGTGGAGAGTGGCAGTCCTGCGGCCCGAGGTTAGAGATACTATATATCATTTCATTTTTGTGTCTTAATCACTATTTGATTTTGTACTACACACCAGAGCTAAGTGATAAAACAATGCCTAGTAAGCCCAAGCCTAAGAATGATTGGTACAATCTGCGTAAGGCAAAAAACCAACGTAGAAATGAAAACAAATCCACAGTTTTAGTGCTTGGCACAGCCTCTGACGAAGATCATGACATTAAATTGTGTAACATTGAAGATCAAAAGGCTAAAGGTTAAATCATGTCTTTTTTTCAAGCTGAAGGAAGTACTCTCCTTTGTGATATAGTAAATACGGACAATCAGTCAGCGTGGAGGTACACACCATTCTCCCATCAGCAGGATGAATGATAGACCATAAAGTCTCTGTTCTGGCTGACATCGATAATAATTCCCTGCTGGATTTATGCTATTCCCTACAGCAGAGCATACCATAGCAGCATTTGGGGTCTTACCCTCTCGTAGTAATTTGGCCAACACTGCAGAAGTGGAGACAAGAATTCCAGCTATGGAAAGAAATACACATGCTGAGAGCAATAGACTTGCTGCTACTCCTAACCTCTTTCAAAGAACTGACTCTGAAGAAAAATCAATATTGGAAGATTCGATAGTAGGACCTTTTGTTGAAATTCAATCTTTTATGATCACCATTCAATTCCCATTGAACATCTTATTAAAACTAAGGAGGACATTCCATGAAAATCTAAACAGTGGTGATCCCTCCCCCCACCGAAATCCTCACCAAATAATTGTATAGTGGAAAGTGAGTCTATAATAATTGGTCAAAGCAATTTAGGAGGCTCTGAATCCATTGAAGCAGATGTTTGTATAAGCCCAAAGCCGATTCCGGAAGGCACTGCTCTGTCTGGAAATGTCTATCACGTTAAAAGAGAAGATCGTCCCAGCGGCAAAAAGCAACCATCAATGCATCAGGTATTAGAAATAGTTCCAGCAGTTTGAAAACTCAGCAAAAAGCTAAGAAAAAGGTTAAACCGGAAAAAGAAATGGCTTTTTAAATAGGCTAAACCTTAACACCAGTATTAACTCAGATGAAGAAACAGATTACATGGATGGAGGAGCTGATGTCTCTGCAGATAATGGTATGGCTGTTATAGAGCCCTGCTCCACACCGGATAGAACGCACCCAAACGCAAAATTTAAATTTAGGAAACCCTCAGTGAATTATAGTGATATCAGAGTAAGTAAGGGTCATAAAAAGATGATTTTTTTTACCATAAAACAACTAAATCAAAAAGGGAATAACAAAAAGATAAATAGCTCTGATCTGTTGACATTTCTGCAACTAGTCCCCCCATTACGAATATTAAAATCAGAAGATTTTAAATTTGTGGAGCCGCTCGAGTGTCCTAATCCTAATGTAACATGAGTTCATTGTAATAATAATGCTTTGTGATTTGAGACCACTTTGAGAATTTATTGAGCCTGGGGGTGAAACTAGATGTTGATGAGAGCAAATGTAATCCTATCTATCCCCCCAAGGATTCCAATGGGATAGTAAATGGAAATAATACAGCCAAAAGGTCTGACCAAAATCCTTCTGGTAAGACATCTGTTAAAGAAAAACAATGGCCCTCATTACGAGTTCGGCCCGTAGCCATGCCGCTATTGGCAGCATGGCTGCCGCCGAAATCGCACCCGTGTCCTCGGAATGAGGACTTACTGGGCCATTCCGAGTTCGGATGGCCCGGTAATTCCTCCCTCAAGGACCCGGACATGGTCCTTCCCCATTCCCATTTCAGCCCCCATAGGGCTGAATGGGAATGGGAGAGGGAGCAAACAACGGGCCATAACGAGATGGCCCGTTGTTTGCTCCCTCTTCCCCTCGCGGGACCCGGTAAGCACGCCTGGTTTTCCCAGGCTTCCTTAACGTGTCCCGCGAGGGGACATCGTAATGTGGCAGAACGGGTTGAACGGCGCTGTCACCTTTTACGGCGCCGTTTAACCCGTTCCGCCAGGGTCGTAATGAGGCCCAATGTGTTCTAAAGTGGCTTGCGGATTCGCTAACATCTGTAATTCAGAAACAGCAGTGAGAATGAAAGATAATGGGCCTCATTACGATTTTGGCGGCAGCCATGCTGCTAAGGCATGCTAAGGCAGCATGGCTGCCGCCAAAATCGGGTTTTGGTCCGGGTTCCCAGAATGGGGAATTACCGGGCCATTGTGAGTTCGGAGGGCCCGGTAATTCCTCCCTCCAGGAACCCGGGCCCGGACCTTCCCCATTCCCATTTCAGCCCCCATAGGGCTGAATGGGAATGGGGGAGGGAGCTTACAACGAGCCGATTACGACCGGCCCATTGTTAGCTCCCTCTTCCCCTCGCGGGACCCGCTCTGCACGTCTGGTGAAACCAGACGTGCAGAGCGGGTCCCGCGAGGGTACTCGTAATGTGGCGGAATGGTGTTAACGGGTCTGCATCTTTTGCGGCACCCGTTAACCCATTCCGCCACTCTTGTAATGAGGCCCAATATCTTGGAATACTAGGGGATACAGACATCTGTTGAGCAATAAACAATCTTCTAAATTACTGCTGCAGAGTGATGTTTTTATCCTGCAGGAATGCTGGCTTCTAGCAAATTACTACTTGGATACCAGTTGCTTCTATCCTATGCTAATAAAGGCAACCAAGGCAGACCATTTGGAGGCCTGATGATGGGTGTAAGCCTCAAGTATACGGCTAATAGACTTCTGCTGACTGCTTGTAAGGCTAATGTAATAGCAGTGGAAGTGGAGGATGTATTCCCTGATGGCAATGGAAAATTATTATTATTAAATATCTATGATCCACCGGGAGGGGTTTTAACTGAATCAATTGTTCAGCTGATTGCAGACACTCTTTCTGAATGGCCATCGGGTGATGAAAGGGAGTATGCATTTGTAACCATGAATATTTGGTTACCAGAGATGTACAAAGTCCAAGCACTATGCTTCAGAGTAAATCAAGCAAACAGGGTGAACTCTGGCTCTGCTTTTTAAACGACTGGGAGCTAATGATGATAAATGATCATGCAATGGGAGACAGTCCAGGGCAATACTTGGAAATAGGAAAGCCAAACTTGACTATTGTTTTGCCAATTATGAATTATTCCATCTTGTTAAGGGGGTGGCCAATCTATCTAATGAATATAGTGAGCATTCAATCCTTTCATTAAGCATTATCAATAAATTGAAACAGTGTAAACAAGAGAATATAGGATCTATTAGTGCCAACCATGTAAGTAGTAGAATTCTTTGGTCAAACACAAATCTTGAAAGATCTCATAGATGTATGATTAATCTGGACACTGACGTATATTCACATCTTGAAACTCTTGATGTTAATGAGATGGAAAACTGGATAGTCAAACTTACCACTGGAATAGCCACACATAGAATAAGGCATGTCAATTGTGATATCAATAAGAAGGCCACTTATGATAGGACCATCAGAGATAAAAAAAAGACATATGCATAGGGACATGCGCTATATAAAAACAAGTCAAATTGATTCTATTCTGGCTTTAAGAATAATTAAGGCTATTAAAAACAAGTATAGAAACTGGGTCAGATGGTGCAGCGTCTCACTTTTTAACTCAGCAAGCCCAGGGGCCACATCTCTCCAGGCCTAAAATCTCTCCCTGGCTCCCGGTTGCTGCGAGGATCAAGTTCAAGATCCTTTGCATCATTCACAAGCTTTTCTGGGGTTTAAGACCCCGTTATATCCAACTCTCCCTAAATACCTCCCTGCTAGAGCCCTTCGATCTTCTAGCTCCACTATGTGCAGATTAGACATTTTTCCAAGCAGAGAGTGGGGGGTAGATCCCTCTTCTCCACAGGTGCCTCCCTCTGGAGTGGCGTACCTGCGCCTCTCAGACTTCAGCCAGATATCCTTAGGTTCCGGAAGCTTCTCAAGACCCACCTTTTCTCTTCCTCCTTCACTCTCCCACTCCCCTGATAATGTCCCCCTCTGCCTCCTTGACTGGCTGCCTGGTTCCTTCAGATTCTTACAGGGCACCAGCCCCCCCCTTGACCAGTCTACCCCTTCACTTGGTCTCCCCTGACCCCCCGCACCAACCTGCACTTCCCCATCCGGGATCCCTCCCCCTGTACTAGCCTGGCAGGGCCTGCACCCCTTGAGCCCTTCTCCCCCATCCCTTGCACTTAACATGCGAACCACTCCCCTGCACTCTCTGCATTCCCATGGCACTTGTCCACCTGGCCTGGCCATGGCACTCGCATAACCCATGAGCCCTTTCCGCCCTGTTGGGCACCTCCCCCCTACCGTCTCCCTGCACGCTTGTGATTGCACTTGCATGATCCGAATGACACATGTCCAGGGAACTTTGGAGATACGCAGACGAGAACCACCTAATTATCAATTGCGGAAAAACACAGATTATGCTGTTCTCCGGCGGTAAGATCTCCAGACCAAAACTGTTGATCTCTGAGATAGTGATTGAGTATACAACTTACTATAAATATATGGGAATAGAAATCAGCACTCTACAAGGATCTTCTGACAATATTAGGGCCAAGTGCAATAAGCTGATGCAATTAACAGCTTTAATAGCACATTTTACCAGACAAATGGGGGCTATTCGTTGGAAGGTACCATTCGCCTGTTTAAACAACGCGTTTGCCTTGACATTTAATATGTATTAGAGAGTATGTCTATGGAGGATATGGCATAGCAACAAATGGTGGCGGGCCGATTCTGGAAAATCATAATGGGTCTCCCGCAGTGTGTCCCCATGGAGATATTGCGCCTCCAGCTCGGTCTTATCTCCATGGAGGCGTTCTGTTGAAAAAGGGTACTTTATTTATTAAGGCCATGTCAAATCCAAGGTGTCCCCTATTGCTCGCTCTAGGACAAGATATGAAGTTCAGTGGAATGAAAGCACCCTATGATAAGGGCATTAATAATATGTTTGAGTCCATAGGATGGTGACCTGATTGGAGTTTAGATTTTTACAAACAAAATAACATTTTTTAAATTAAAATAACCAAATCAAATTGATGTCACAATTTTGACCAATTTGACCTCAGTAAAATCCTATACTCAGGTTGCAGACATGGTACACCAATTTAAAAAGCCCCAACCGTATCTTCTACAATGTCCCTCCATTCAGGTGTGCCGATTCATACTCTTGATGAGAATAAACCGTCTACCGTTACTGACGGTGCTGGAGCCTGCGTTGAAGCTATTGCCTGACAAGAGAAGTTGCTGTATATGTTTAAAGCAGCATATTCTGGAAACAGCTTGACATGTCCTCTCTGAATGCTGTGAAATGCGTGCTGTATACATACTTTATCTAGGCCCATTTGTACATGTGCTTGACTCCATTAAGGAACCCTCCTTTTGGGCTTATTGTCTAAACTGCACTAATAACACATTGCACCTTGCACTTTATCAAGTATGGATGAATGTGTCTCCTAAACTGATTTAGAAAGCATGTATTATTTAATAAGTAAAATGATTGCTCCAAATAAGATAAGGATGAAAAACAAGGATTGATTTGCTACTGATGTTGCCAATTTGTAATATTCTGTATTTTAGAATAATAATAATTGTTAGGGAATTGTATTTATGAATATAATGACTATGGACTCATTTAATTAATTAATGTAATAATGTATAGAAAACTATTTTTTCTTTTCTTTTCTTTTTCTTCTATAATATTTAATATTTGAAAAGTGCTTATGAACTACAACACATTAAATAAATAAATAAATTATGATCCCCATGCACAAACTGTCCAACATCTAGTGAGGTGGACTGTGAGCACATTTGTAGCTGCTGTTGGGGGATCAATATTGCTGTATTTCCCAATTTCATTAAAATGAGCAGGGAATTAAGATTTGGTGTTGTTATTATCCAATGATCAACCTAGGAATGATGGAGGGATGAAATGGGAATGCTGGGTTTCAAATTTGTGAAACACAAGCGGGCCACATGACTGAGCAGAGCGATTAACTCTCTGAGTTATCCACGCAGCATATTTGTTTTATTTTTTTTTTGAATTTGTGTTCTGTGCTGGACCTATCCAGAGGTTCTCTGAGCACCTTAAATGGTTAAAAGTTTGAAAAGGTGGGAGGTGAAACCGAAGTTACAAAATGTTTTTAGGATAGTGTATGAAGATTAGGATAGATTAGTGGGGGAGTTGGAGGAGTAGGGTTATGTGTGCGAAAACAGGTATTTTTTTAGGCTGTTTCTGAAAATAGTGATGGAGGGGGTTGTATACTAATTGACCTTTTCACAATTGACCTCGGGAGAATTGACCTTGGGAGAATTTACCTAATTTAGAAGGCCAATTAGGACATATATGCGGGGGGAAACCCCCCGCAACCTCCAACCCAATCATAAACCCTCCACAACCCTCCACCCAATCCCCTTATATTCTTTATAATCCAAAACCAACCCATTGCATATATAAAATAACTAATATAATATAAAGGTCAATTGTGCAGAAGGTCAATTAGGACTCACTATAATTAGGTCAATTGTGCAAAAGGTCAATTTGGGTAATACCATGGAGGGTGCAGTGCCGATATGAAGTGGTAGGATGTTCTGGGATGTTCCAGACTCTTGGTGCCCACTGGGGGGTAAATGCTTGTTTTTATCTGCATGTTTGCTTGCAGGGTGGCATGTGTAGAAGTTTCTGGCTGATGGTTTTCTGTTTGCCGTGAAGGTGTTATGGGGGTTTGAGCTGGATGGCTTTGAATACAATGCAGAGTCCTTTGAAGGCAATTCTCTAGGGCATGGGTAGCTTGGACACAACCATCCCTTGCACTGCGGTGCCTAGGTCATCAAGGGGAAGGATGTGTCTGATTCTTCGTAGGAGGTGTAGTTGAAGATTAAATGTTTTGGTGACAGCAACTATGTGGTGTGTGTGAAGGAGAGTTGGGGAAAGTTGTAAATGTCCAGGTTCAACGCTGCCAAGGGGGGCACACGTACCAGTTGTGCATGTAACATGGAGATGCCAAGAGTGAAGTAGTGGGGACAACATTGAACGTGGCACTGCTTTTGTAAGGTGACACAGAAGCAGGCGCAGCACAAGGAATCCCATGGTGGAACGCAATGACGGGTGAATGCTTTGGGCGTAATATGGGGTATTTGTATAGAGCGAGCACCGGATGAGTCTGCAAGATGTTATAGGGGGTATTTGGTTGTTTTTTTTTTTTTTAGCAATATGTGAACAATAGAGAAGCCATTGTGTCTGTAGTCACATTTTAGGAAAGCATTTCCCGCAGACAGCTCATAAGAAAAGAGCAGTATGTATTTCTTGAAAATTCATCAGAAACAGTGTGCAGAATTGTTGCATGGCTGAGGTTTCCCAGGAGAGTGCAGTCCCAGCGAAGTCACTCTAAGGGATACTTTTGAAGCCAATGAGCTAAGAACCTGGGTGCACGGGAATTGGCACAGAAATAGAAATTAACAGTTATTTAAATTCCAGCCATGGTGTGGTATAGTTTTATAAACATTGGACAGCAAGGCGTGAGAAGGGAGCTGCGTAGTCAGAGCTTTGGGATAGGGACTACAGGGTGCATGTTGAGGAGTTAATCAGCGGGATTGGTTTCGGTGTCCCTATGGTGCAACATTTTACAGTGTCCTCGCAGATGTCCGTGGGACACACCATTGGTCCGACTCAGTGTGATTGTCTTGCCCCGTGTCATCTCAAGTCATTTGTGTACATTGGATATTGCCAAACAATGGAAAACAAGTGTTTTTAACTGATCAGCAAAATCACGTAATTAAGGGGCGATGTGGGAAGGGTGACGACATCAGGAGGGGTGTTCATATAATTGAAGCCAAAAGGGGTATTGTCCATTTAGGATCACTCATCATATATTTGGATATAGGGGACTGAAGTAGTCCCACTAATCAGCTCCAGTGACCGGCCTTAAAACATTTTACTAAAATGTTGTATGGTAATTTGGCAAATTATGTATGACATATTCAGCCGCAGTGGGCGGCATCGACAGCTCACTTCATTCAGTTCAGCTTCATGGTGCTGTCTGACCCGTGCTTCCCAGATGTTTGGGTCCTATAAATTTGCGTTACCTCTTGCTTGGTGTACGCTGCATTTTTGATCACTTTTATTCCCTGCAATTACTTTTGGTGTGGGTCCCCTGGTACAGGAGGATGGCGAAGCCAAAGGATTTGACAGGTGTGGAGAGGCATATGTTTGGGTTGTCTGTTGCAAGTTCTTTGATCCAGTGGGTGAGGTCAGGCTTGTGCCGGGGACATGGGGGAGAAATGAGGAGTTCTTTCATTTTGGAAGGGTTGAGTTTGAGGAAGTGGATGGCCATTCTGGTAGTGATGGGGGAGAGACAGCGTTTGAGGGTATGGACGTATGTAGCAGATGAGATTTGGTTTGGTGGCAATGCACGTTATGTTTGCTAAGGGTCTGTCCAAGAGATTCTACATTTAGGTTAAAGAGTAGTGGAGACAGGGATCAGCCTTGCAGGACCCCTTACTTGCCTGGGGTGAGGAGTGATCTGTAAGGGGACTTTGAGGCAAAGTGTGTTCTGTCAGTGAGGTGCTGAACCAGTCGAGGACGGTGCCTGACAGTTTTACCCTGTGAGAGTGTGAAGGGATGTGCCTTAATAAAACGTATTCACATATTTGTACTGTTTAATGATGATGATTGATTCTCTTTATTTCATTTTTTCCAGCACTTAGTTGAAGTTTTGTATTAGAGTTTACACTCATGAATTTACATTAGTGTTATGTTTCCTTTAGCCTTGATGTACAGTAAGGGCAAGCATCTATTAATTACTCAGCGCATATCTCTCAATTCACATGCTTTAGACTGGATCACTTACACAATTCAGGGAAGAGAGGAGAAGAGAATCATGGCTCGATTCACAGATCTTTCTGTAGACCAGGAGCACACTGCCGCTTGCGCAATTTGTATGTGAGCCTGCATACAAATTGCAGGTGCATGGGAATTCACAGAAAACACTATGCAAACAGTGCGGCAAATTGAGCCTGTCACATAGTGCGGCTTTAAGATGATCCTGGTTCTCAAAAAGGGAACAAACTCACAGGCCTAAGCCCCTGCTTAGGAGCTTGTATGTGTAACAGTGGAAAGAAAAACAAGCCGAATTACACACATGAAACTATGGTGGACACAGTTCTGAAAATGTGTCAACTTACACCAGGGGTAAACTAGGGCAAATTGCAACCTGGTGGAAAAGCAGCAAATGTTTTGTTCCTTTTTGTGAATCCCCACCATGCTCTGTGGGTTCACAGGTGTCTGATCTAGTGGTGGCCCAATACTATGGGGGCACCTCCCACTCCCCTGAGTGGCAGGCTGCACAGCCCCCTGTGTATTTCTTTTTTTGTTTGTTTGTTGATGAGTTTTTTGGCTCAGCAACAAACATAGGGCATAATAATGCAAGGAGGTGGGGCATCCAAAGATTGGCTCCACTGCCTCTCATTATTGCACTATCAGCATAGGCTCACTGACTGATAGGAGAGGAGTTCTTTCCTATAAATCAGCACGTTCATTTAATGGCGACATGGAGACCTGCAATGTGAACACGCAGACTGAAAGGAGAGAAGTCCTCCCCTGTCAGTCAGTGTATTTACATTGCCGAAAAGAGGGGAGGGCCTTCTGAGCCTCACCGTGGTAGCGTTGGTGTTTGGAGTGTGCATGCAGGTACGGTAAGTGTTTTGTATGTAGTGTGTATGTATCTGTGCTTGAATGGATTCTATGCATGTATGCAAGTTGGTGTTTCTTTTTATGAATGCGTGCATTGAAGGAGTTGTATGAATGATGTGTGAATGTGTGAGTGAAAGTGTGTGTGTGTGTGTATGTCAGCCTCCACCCCTGAATTTCCCCTAAATTAAGGGGTGGGAGCTGCAGGGGGCATGGCATTCTTTTTTGCATTGGCCTCGATGCACTCTACTGTACATCCAGAGTAAAGCACAAATGGTAAGTCTAGTGTTATTACGTGGCTAGACTGACTTACATTGAATGTAGGCCAGCCTAGCCATGTAATAACACTTAGGTTTGCTTTCCCCTTAATGCACAGTCACTTTGAAACAAGGTTAAAGCAAACCTGATAATTGTTATTAAGTAGCTAAACTGTCCTACAATTAGTGTAGGAAGGTCTAGCCACATAATAACACTTCACTTACCATTTTTGCTTTACCCTTGATGCACGGATACTGTGCATCAATAGTATAGCAAACATGACAAGTGTTGTCATTGGCCTACATTCAATATGGGGCAGTCTATCCAGGTAATATCACTTATCTTTGCTTTATAGACTGCACAAAGTCACAAGCAAGTGCATACCATTTTGCCCAATGCTAGCCTGAACCAAAGGCCTACTCTGAGTCACATGCAAACACTTTTGTGAACAGGTATAACTTACTCTGACATAGTTTAGTACTTCTTCCAGGTGTTAGGCTCACTTACACTTGGAGGAGGTGGCACATCTCCCCACTGCACTTTAATTGCTCCCTTCAGCACCAGCTATATTGACCATTACATTAGCTGCAGTTTATGGTACATGTTCACGTAAGATTGAGAAGTATTTGAATACATTATTTCACATTTGCTCCGCAGAAATTCCTTTTATGGATAGATCTGTGTGGCCCTGAAAGCTTACATACCACACCCTCTTCACATTCTTTACGTTTTCACAACAAAACAAAATCACAGCACATACGCAGACAGTTCTTTCTACCAACACCTCTACTAGCAGCATGTTTAGATACAGTAAGGCATTTTTACCCAAAAACATATAGCATAGGGAACTACAGGCCTATTACCACCGTGCCCTTTCTTCTAAAAATCTTGGACAAAGCAGCCAACCTGCAAGTGCAAACATTCCTTGAGGACAACCATCTTCTTAGTTTGCAGCAATCCGGTTTCTGGCCATGGCACCAAATCTGCCCTGCTTGACCTCAAAAACCAAATGGACGACCTCAGGGACGCAGGCAAACCTGTGCTCTTTCTTCTCCTGGATCTATCCGCTGCGTTTGATTTGGTGGATCACAAGACTCTGTGCCACCACCTCTCCACTGCAGCTAACTTCTCCCCGAGTGCCTGCGCCTGGATTACTTCATTCCTACAGGAAAGAGCTATGAAGGTCTTCGCCGACTCTTCTTGTGCCAACCCTAGTCCCATCAAATGTGGGGTCCCACAGGGTTCTTGCATAGCTCCCACTCTCTACAATCTCTTCAGGGGACCTCTGTTTAAAATGTTGGCCTCTCTGGGCATCACATACACCAACTATGCAGATGACACCCAGGTGCTCATCCCCCTCTCAGGTAATTATCTGGCAGACCAGAATACCCTTAATTCCACCTACTCAACGATCCAATCGTGGATGGCAGAAAACTGTCTCTGTCTCAATAGCGACAAGACCAAACTCCTGTTAATTGGATCCCCATCCACCTTGCGAAAACTGGACCAACAATACACATCCTTTATTGTTGACAACATTCCCATTGCCATCTCCCAATCTGTGCAGACTTTGGGCGTATACCTAGACCCAAGCCTCTCAATGAATAGGCAGGTCAATGCCATAGCAACCACCTCAGCCTACCACTCTGAACTTCTTAATGCAGCTAGACCTTTCTTATCCCAACAAAATTGCCTCACCATTGCTAGGGAAATAATTGGATCCAGACTGGACTACTGTAATGCCCTCCTCGCTGGGACCTTGCGCAAGAATCTAGCCAAACTCCAACTGGTTCAAAACAACGCTCTTAGGGCTACTACTGGCATCTCACGAAGGGACCATATTTCAGAGGCTTGGAGACAGGTCCATTGGTTCCCAGTTAAAGAAAGGACTGCATTCAAAATCCTTGCCCTGACACACAAATGAGTCCACGACTTGGCCCCTCCCTACCTGCCTACACCAACAGGACCACTGTACCGAAACCCCGCAGAGTTTGTGCCGGTGGGACCAGCATCCCAACCATGGCCGCCACCCTCTGGAACGCCCTCCCCTCTTACATTAGAGGTATTGACTCTCACTGCGCATTCCGGAAAGCCATCAACACCAAGCTCTGTGTATAACACTGCACCTGTTCCTTTATCTATATGCCATTTATATGATGCCTCTGAGTAACTTGTACTAAGAAATGTTGTTGTTGGGCTACATCCCTGCCTTCTTAAGCTCACAGCGCCTCGATGCCTGAGGGCTGTTGTACGCTCTAAGAAAGCAAAAATAAAATAAATAAAATTAAAAAAAATATCCCCAACTGTACATTTTAAGGCGTTTTAAATCAACTAGGAGTCCGGTGCCGAACACCGAATAGGTTGCATGCCACGCACTCTGTGAAAGCATGCGATTTAGAGGGAATTTGTGATATCATTCAAATATCCGTAATGTCGGCTAGACTGTTGATATATTGGGGCATAGGACAGCGGATATCTCCCACGGAAGCGACCTATAATTGCCTTACAGTTAAGACATTGGTGTGGTGTTTAAATTAGCAGTTTTTTGGTTTCGGAAAGTCGCGTTGTCTAAAGGTTCACGTGCCCGGTGCTTTTCCCGACATTGAAGGGCGGGCCTCCAAAGTCTGCAGCTGCCTTCCATGGGATGCACGTCTGTCAGAAAGTTGTCAATGACGTCACAAGTAGGGGACTATTCTATAATTGGCCAGTTGTGGCTTCACAGCTAGAAGACTACAAAGGCATGAACTGCAAAAAAAATGTGATGCCATGCCATTATTGTATTACTGGTATTAAATGTTTAGCTTTTTGTGTGCAAATACAAATAATGATATGATATATAGTGATAATAGCCAATGTACTACGTGAATGATGTATTGAAAGGCCGCCATTACTTTTGCTTCTCAGTGTTTGGCTATTATGGAAGAACACTTAGCTGAATCTTTTACAGGGTTTCCATGAAAATGCTGCAGCTTCACACTCGTCCTATAAAGACAAGTACTTTACTCCGAGGTAAACTGCCAGGCTATCTTGCGTTGGGGGAATTGTATCACATGCTCAGAGTCAGGGTAGTTTGTTAGATACCTCTAAAGAAAATCCTATTGCTTCCTTTCAGTTTGTGCGAAATACATTTTCTGTTTTTGGCCTGTGCATATGCTACCCAATCTGACCACTAGCTGTCGCTGTTGCCGCACTAAACAGGCTCTGTTAGTTTGACAGGTGCCATCGTTGATAATGCCCCGAAACTGAAGATGTTAAACTTCATGGATCACTGTCAAACGTCCCCAAACATCGTTTTTATTTTTATCATCGCGAAACGTTAAAAAGGGGTTGGATGGAAGGAGACGTTTGTGGGCAGAGATTATCCATATTGCAGATATAAGTGGGGGTAAAGGAGACCTCTACGCAACATTGAAGAAAATATCCATAGAAAACTAATATATATTTGAATATAAAACCATACAAATGTACGCTTCAATACAAACATCGGTTGTAGGGGCAAAATTAACTACTGGTCTCGATCCGGTAACACGAGAAAGACAAGTGTCAGAGACGTGTGACAACCCTAATCGAGCCGCTTGTGGTAACTTCTGGCGGGTTGGCGAGAGTTGCTGTTGCGTCGCTAGTCTACGCCATGGCGCGCAGACCTGTGACGTTGTGATGGGTAAGATTTCATGTGTAGGTGCTTGAAAGCACACCACACGTTTTTTGTTTAGTATATTCAGAATTTACGGGATATGGTGCCATTGATTTCAAAATTTAGTGTAAGGAAAACAAACATTTTCTTAATAATGGGCATTTTGCGGCAATTGTGCGGTAATGAAAATATCCATACGTAAGCACCAGAAGTACAGAATTGTAGCGGTAGTGTTCTTATTGCGACTTGCAGACTGCACACAAATCCTATACACAGAGTTGCTTCTTGTCATAACTGACTCTGACTTGTCCTTCATACCAATTAAATGAGACTTTAATATGTTTCTCTTCTGCCGCTAGCAGGGCAGTTTCTAGACAATAATGCACAAAGGGCGAAACACGAGAATACACCTCCTCCCCTGTTGCTCTGCTACTGCTACCGCGCACTGCACTCCCTCTCCAAAATTATTATACAATATACAATACTATTTTATTGAATTGCACTGAAAACGAATGAGTATACAATGTATACAACAGTATAAGAAAGAGGAATTTATTTTCATGATCCTATTTATGTTCAGTATGTAAATGAAGAGCGTTCTTCCCAATGTTGCTGAGCAAAAGCTTCTATTGCTGCTGCATAATCTATTTTTCCAACAGTCCGTTGCAAATGCTTCAGCGAAAGACTGGAAGATGGGTGAGAAATAAAGGGAAAGAGTTAAGCAGTTGTGAAAAAGGAGGAAGTTCCCAGCTATGGGTACAAAGAGTGCCTTGATGCTACTTCAAAGCACTATAGCAGAAGACCAGAGAAGTAGGTAGCTCATGAGTTGAAGCTGTCATTTTGCCATATGATCTGAATACCTAGACAAAGTATAACAATTCCTGCCAAATGGTTTGAGTGCATGAACATTTAATTGGAAAAACCTGTTATGTGAGTGTACCTGAGTAAAAGATGGCATTATCTAGAAAATCTAATTGGTACTTAGGCATGTGATGGCAATAGCTGTCTAATGGTGTGAGTTCCTGCGCATATATATCCTGCTACTCAAGAAACCTACTCTTGACTACTCAGTTCTAATTGCCGTATGATCTCTCTTCTTTCTGACATCTCTAAACTATTAGAAAGTGCTGCGTATTCTCACCTCTCTACCTATTTAGATCACAACTCTATTCTTTCCCCTTTTCAATCTTCCGTCCACTCTCTCTCCCCTTGAATAATCTGGTTCTGCTCTCAACTGGTTTCGCTCCTATCTTCTGGATCGTTCTTTTTTTGGACTCCTGTGCCAGGCACCTGCGGGTTTAATCACAGCCCAAACAAATATAACTGAAAGGCCCACTTGAAAAATGACCTGCCAGCCTTCAAAAAGAAAACATCCACATGAAAATGGGCCTAGTAATGCAGACTGTGTGTATTTCTGCAAGTAACACAAGGAAGATTTTTGATAACATGGAAATGCTATGTGAATGACCAAGGACTGGAAATCAACAGCCCTATCTTTCACTACAAAGGGAAAGGACAAACTGAAAAAGCAGCCTTTAATTCGCATTTGCAAGAGAAAATCAAAGGCCCCCTCTGCATGAAAAACAGGGTATTCAAATACTGAAATGGCCTTGCATGTGCGTTTTGCAGTTTTAAATCAAGACATGAAAATAAAATGTTCCCCTGCTAAAATAAATATATCAGGGAAAAGACCTGGGTCCCGATTCATGGAAAAGTACACATTTATCCCGTAATGCCTGCGTACCGAGAACGACCGTGCCCGAGCCGGCACGCAGAAGTTACACTGCACGCTCGCGTATTCATGGGATCACTCACGCAAATTAACCTTATTTTGCAATTCACTGCCGGAACTGCCTCGACACGCCCCCACACAAAGCCAAAACAGCCAGAAACAGCTACATTTGCGTGTTCCGCAGACGCATACATGCACCCTGTACAGAGTGCATGGGGTCCCCTGCAAGCAGGCCTGCACCATGGGGACCCTGTCCAGGGTCCCCCGCAACTGTCACCGGCACCCCGGCAACATGCAAAAGGTTTATCATAACTTGGTTATCACTCTGGAAAGACTGCATGTGAACTGCCCTAAACCGTTCCTGCACCCAGCTACGCTGCATATGTGCACCCCTAACTACGATTGGGACCCGATCTGTGTGCACACACCCCTAAATCCAACATGCAAACTCACCTCCGAAAGTTGCGATTCATCCACGCAAGTCTGTACGCCTGCTTTCTGATTGCGGAGTGTTTGACGGCTTTGCATGGGCATTTCGCAAGTGAGAGGTTGCGCGGTCAGATCCATGGATACACTTTGTCATGCGGGCTTGTAAGTGTGCCTAGGACTGACTGCGTGCCGGCCCTCGTAACGTCCACTTTTGGGCATGTTCCCCATTTTCCAGGTTCCACCCACAAATCTTCCCTCTGCATAGGCCTCGCCCACGCCCTTAGGGGTCTCTCACGCAAGGCACTCGACCGCTCGCATGCGCAGAGCATGCTGGTAATCCATGCAAGTAGGCAAAATATACGGCGCAGTCGATTCCATGAATCGACGGATGGGTTTCCACATGCATTATGTCACGCAAATCCTGTATTTTATACACCAATAATTCCATGATTCGGGCCCTTGGTGTGTGTGGCAAGATGCCATGTTTTAACATGTGTAATATGCTTCACATTTAAAATACCAGCATCAATTGAAAAGGCTACTTTGTTTTTATAGGTCATATGTAAATCTCATTTAGGCCTGAGACAAACCCTGTTTCATGTTGTTGGGTAGATTCACAAAGCATGCCTGGCTACTTATCTGGAAGAGAAAACTCTGAGAAGCTGATGTGCACCCAAAGTATTTACAACAGGGCCAGATCAACACAGACCCAGCCCTGGAAGGGGAAAATGCTTAGAAATATAAAGTTTGAGATCAAAATTGCGGCCAACTTCAAATTACAGGACAAAAGGCCAGATGTCAGCATGGCCACATGGCATCACAGGGCAGAGGTGAACTGTCTGCTGCATGATAAGGATCTCCTCATCCCTTCAACCTTCAAAGAACAAAAGACTAATGACTTGTGCCCCAGCCATAAACTAACATTCAGCCGAAAAGGCCCTGGTCAAATGCATGCAGAGAAATTAAACTTTCATGGAGAAATGGGGTTTTAGATTTGCATGCATGTTGAAGATTTCCCATTAGTTTAAAAGGACTATCATAACTAGTCACTTTCTCAGCAATGTTAAGTCACACTGTGTCCATCCATATGTCGTTTTAAAGATAATTTCAAGGCAATTTTGTTGAAATAAAATGTATCCACATGTGACTTATGGAATTGCAATAGCAAAGCATTTTAATGTGTTTCTGGCTGCCCCAGAAATGTCCTGAATGTAAGAATTGGGGAGCTGATGGGTTTTAAAATTAGGTATCTGGAGATTAAATTGCATGTTCATAACTATTATACTTTTTGTTAAAAGGGCAAAAAATCATACCGTTACTATGCAATGAAGTGCTGAAATGAAAGTAAGCTTCACTGATCCGTCTTGATGAGAGCAATATCTATATATCATGGCATTTATTGGTAAATTACAACATTTTGCGTGGGGACTTTTTGGTAAAATTGGACATGGAAAAACATGTGAATCTCAAAGGGGAGTTGCAATAGTTCTGTCCTATACTCCTGAACCAATCCTTACAGAGGGGCTGGAGAGAAATGTAAATGTCAAATCCTGGTTGCAAGATCATAAGTTAGCAGTGCCTAATGTTTATTTTCCATGAGAGTAAAAAGTTGTTGCACTATGGAAGAGGGGAAAGCTGTCAAAAATCACCTAAGGAGATCTTCTGAAACCTCACCTGTGTGGAAATATTGGAAAAGGGTTGGATATTTCCATTGCTGGGGAGACTAGAAGACAGAGGCTGTGATAGTTCCATGGAGCTATAGAGGGAGGATTGCTGTGGGATCCCATTGACCAAAGTGCTTGCCAGAATCCCGTGTTTCCCTAAAAGCAAAGCCCTGCTCACTCTCCATGATTGCCAAGCCCAAAGATTTCCAAAAATAAGTAGATTGTCCAACAAAATGTTAGCGTGGGTGTTAGACCAGAAAACAACCCTATAATATGTATAGTATGTATATTATGTTGGACAGAAGCCAATCACATCATATGACAAACATCACAATTGCAGAATCATCAATGTAACCAGAGGACGTCCATTTTGTGAAATGTCAGCCATTTGCTTTTTTCCTTTCTGTTAAAATGCTTTGCAAAATGTATTCTATGCTTTGAACTCGCACACGGTGCAAGGCCACGGCCTGAATGCTGAAAGACTAACACAGACAGAAATGTCAAACTATACAGAAATACATTGTTTTCCTCCCTCACGAAGTCCTGGGAGGCGAGCAGAAACTGCATCTAATCAGCAGCCCAGGTGCCGGCCCGTCTTGCAAACACTGTAGCAAAAGGCAGTTAAAGCATGAATTATATTCTTTTAGTGATACTCCTTCGCGGAGACTGGTATTTCTTCCTCAGAACAGTCTGACCCTTAGTTCAAGAATTGAAACACATAGATAACGTGCTGGCCTCTCCTACCAATATGATATCCTTGCTGAACTAAGAGCTCTGTGATCCCCTGTTGCTAGAATAAGTATATTTAAAGTGAATAAAGATTTGTCATAACGTGTCATAATTGTCATGATTGTCAATCACCGAACCCTAGCCTGAATGATACATTTATGGGTGGATCGAATTGCCTTCGTAAAGATTGCATGTTATGTATATATATTGTTGCTTGAGGGTTGCTCGCTCTCTATCGTCTCACGAGGTCTGAGAACACACGTTGCGAGACGTAGAGACCCAGTCGGCCGACTGAGAATACTTTGAAATAAACCAGACTTGTTTGGAAATCGAACCTCGTGTCTGTTGTGTCACTAGTGTATATGGTAATTGTGCCTTAGTTTCGATATGCAGTCTTTATGGCCTGGCATGGGGATCTATTTAATTAACCCATTCCCTTTCATTAGTGGGTTATCTCCCATTAGTGGGTGGGGGGTAAAAGTGTGTAGACCCTTAGCATATTTGACTGTATATTAATTTAATTAACTCCCAAATAGATTGACGCTTGGGGGAGCTTTGAAAAATTCAAAACCACCACCCTCTCTCCTAATGGGAAGATACGAGACAGTCAAACGAAATGCCCAGCTGATAGCCCTTATCAAAACTTCAAAAGATATGTGTCCCTAAAATGAAATTCCCAACTGAAACCTATTCCCAAAGAACTTGCTTTTAAATAAAAGGTATACTTATCTTAAAACGAAATTCCCAATTGTCATCACTCTTTCAACATTGTATTTAACAAAGGGGTGTCCTTGACCCCACAAACAAAATTCATAACTGTCCACATCCCTCAGCACGGGCCTTTAAGTTAAGGGCAGTCTGAAAAACAAAATGAATAATCATCCCCATTTTACTGTCCAACTTCTCCAACCCAGGCCTTTAAGTGAGAGGGGTCTGAAAAACGAAACTCCTAAACAGTGCCCACTTCCTAGACCTGGCCTTTAAACAGAGGGGTGTTGCATGTCACTGCTGCACAGAATTTGGTGCTGGGGGGAGAAGGGTTTTGGAAAGGGAAACTAGTGTAATTTCTAGTGAACAACATACACTCTCTCCCGAGAGTGAGTAAGGGACCCTGATA
The DNA here is from genome assembly GCF_040938575.1 of Ambystoma mexicanum. Lineage (NCBI taxonomy): Eukaryota > Metazoa > Chordata > Amphibia > Caudata > Ambystomatidae > Ambystoma > Ambystoma mexicanum. The sequence continues at coordinate 1,141,740,464 of NC_090935.1, read as the reverse complement.
GCAGAAGAATGTTGCACTGTTTTTGGGTGAAAAGGAAACAGGGTGCTTTTGGCCAGATGCATTTGTTTGAATAGTTGCTTACAAAACTGCAAGTAATTCCAAGCGGGCAGGGAAATTAACCTAACAAATGTTGTAAGATTGCTTTAAAAAGGTTCATGGGACAAGAGGGTTGAACCGGATATTTAGCCTGGGCCTCATTACGACCCAGGCGGTAAGTTACCGCCTGGGCCGTGACTTTACCACCATGGCGTAAACTATGTTTACGCCATGGTGGTAGGCGGACTTACCGCCCCATTCCAACCTTGGCGGGGCGGTAAATCCCCATTTTCCCATTTTCCCTTCCCCATTCCCATTTTGCCCCATAGGGCATAATGGGAGTGGGGAAGGCGTTAATTACGCCACCGTAAATTACGATGGCGTAATTAACTCCAGGGTCCCTTAGCGCCATGGATTTTAACACCTGCTAAAAGCAGGTGTTAAGTCCGCCATGGCGCTAAGGGACCTCGTACTCAGGCGGTAAGGGTCGGCGCTGTTTACGCCGCCGTAAAACCCTTACCGCCTGAGTCGTAATGAGGCCCCCTGTGTTCCATGTTTGTGAGACAAACGTAAATACAGAAGTTGTTTAATTGTAACATCTTGTGCGTTTTGTAACTGAAGCTTTGTTTTTTGCCACAAAGAAGGTGGTGTGTGTGATTAAATAAACTTGTTATTCATGGAGCTTAGAAATTAAATATAAATATCCTTTCTATTCCCTGGTTCTTGGTTCACTGTGGGCATAGGGGAGTGGGGGGATTTCTGTGGCTCTATATGAGTCACCAATAGGGGCAGCGCTAAAAAACGTAAGCAAATTGTTGTAGGGCTCCTTGATTGGGGGGAAGAATTACCAAAGAGTGTGGATTGGTTGCGCAGCTGTTCATGTTACTTTTCAAGAAAATAATTTTGTTTGTATTGTGCTTATGGAAGCACAATTTTAGTGATACTGTTGCAGCAACCACATGTATGAGAAAATAAAGTTGGTTTGGTATTATAAAAACATTAACTAGCTCAGACAGGACTGTAGTATCATTTGTCCACCAGGTTTTGAACAAGCTGACAATTTGTTTGAGTACCTGGTAACAATGTGAGCTCCGTACTGTATGCTGACAATACCTGTGATGGGTTGTATATTAACATATTCTGGTGTAACCTATCAAATTATGGTAACTTGGACAAATGATTGAAACTCTAGGCAAATCATGAAGGTACATGAGCCCGTTACCACAACACCTACAGTAGCAACCAAGAAAACATTGTCACTTCACACATATCAAAACCGATGGCTTTGTTAATGCTTGTCGTCTATCTTTGCACAGGCATATTTTTGCATTAAATAACACAGACAAACTGTTAGGGTAAACAAACTCTCATCTACTTTTTGGTAATGGCAAAACAACTGTGATTTATTAATTTTCTTGCAAGACAGACAGCCTCCTGCTTTTTACCCGTCCCTTCCTGATTAACCCGACACACCACCCAGGCCCAAAGTTATATGGGGATGACCACCTGGTCATCAAAACGTCTAGAAGGTGTAGATTAGGCCTTCCGGCATGCTATTCTCACCTCACGTCTTACACAAAGAAGCCATTCATATAGAGGCTAGTATTTTCTTGATACTCATGACAAAGAATGATGTGTAATAAATCTACTCCTAGTTCAACATGGCCACTACCATAACATTTCCGATCTCTCCCCGTCAGACGAGGAGCATAGGGGCCTCCACCCCCATGATCACTTCCGCTTTTACCAAATGCCATCCACTGGCCGTAGTCCAGCAAACTTACCCCAGTAACCTGGGATGGCTGGATAGCTTATAGTCAGCAGTTCTGGGGCACTTATGTAGTTCAGTTCATACAGGACCCCACTTGACTTCTGCCAACACGGGAGAAGGTTCAAACTCCTCTAAAAAGAAAGAAAAATAATAAACACTACGCACTGACATTACTAGCGAAAGTGAGACAGAATAGTCCATTGGGAATATACTCCTGAAAAGGAAAACCCTCCGTTAGGGAGAATTTTCATTTTAGTGTTTAATTCCTCCCACCTTAGAGACCGCCAGCTCTTTTGCTGAACTTTGGGACTTTGTACATTTAATCCCATGTGTTTTCTGTGTTTGTTTTTGGAGTCTGACAAACTCCATAGGCATCATCCTTTTACATTGTGACACACCGCACCATCAGTGCAGTGGCATAGGGAAGTCCTTTAGATTTCCCAAAGATTTAAAAACCTTCTCTTGGTTAAATTACTGCTTCCAAGAGCAGTAAAATGAAATTGACTTTACTTACCTTTTGTAACTTTGTAGCCCCAGCACACTATCTTCGATAGAGTGCTGGAGGGGTCACTTATTATCCCCTTAGTCTACTTTCTCATATAACATTTTGTGTTACCCTTTCTACAATTAATGGCTGGCAGCAGTGGTTTACAACCGGCATTACAACCCCGGTTTTCCGGGAATCACGGAGGCGGAATGGTGTTAATCCCCATTCCCATTGAGTCCTATAGGACTCAATGGGAATGGGGATCATGGAAACACCGGCAGCATCTCGTAATGCTGCCGGTGTTTCCTCGTCCGCCTGCAGGCGGGCGGTGTTAAACCCGCCAGGTCAAACCTGGCGGGAACATCATCTCCCGCCTGCAGGAGTTGTGATCGCCCGGCATGGAAACCATGCGACCGTTGTTTCCATACCGGGCGATTTGTAATGAGGCCCATTGTGTGTTTTTACCGCGGGTTGCAATTGCAGCTGCAGTAAGACACCCATGGGGCCCATTTTGTCAAAATGGCACTGTTCTTCTTTTTTCGCCATTTCCTGTCAGAAAGGTCCTTCTTGAGATTTACTCTGCGCGTCAAACCAGGTTTGGTCCCTTTGTTCATTTTGTCTTTGGCAGGATTCACCAGTGAAACCCGCCTCTGGCTCCAGCGTGTCTGGCAGGGCAGGAAGCGAATGATGTGCCTGAAACTCCCTGTGCTTAGTCTCCTTGGTTACAGGAATGCACCCAATGGTGATTGGTCAGCTGGCTGTCCTTGGAGGACAGCCACTCTGCTGTGTGAGTGACAGCTAGGCTGCAAATTAATTGGAAAGACTTGCATAAAAGGTGAGGTGTTTTGCAAGGAAGGCAGAGTCGACCACTGGACAAAGGAATCCAAACAAGAACTTGGAAGAGACGCTTGCTGCAACTCCTGGAGTGTCGGTTTGCCAGGTGAAGCCCTGCTGCAGTGCTGAAGCTCTGAATTTGCCTCGACTAGAGAAGTCCTGCAAAGGATGACTTCTCCACTTGGGTTGGTGGAACCAATCGACCCCAAGACGAACTCGACTGGAAACCCTCTCTATGCTGGCTGTACTTCCATTGCTGCTGCAGGAACCGAGCGCCAGGGGAAATGAACACCAGAATCGAGTGCATTGTTTTTAAGCCACACCTGAGCTCCAGAAGATCCTCCGTACTCCCTCGAAGCAGAGCTGACCCAGCCTGAGCCACCTCAACAGAGTTCTGGACCCCAGAAGCAAGGAAAGTCCATAAGGTGTCCAAGAACCACAGTGGTGCTATTTGCCAGAAGCTGAAACCACAAAGTGCCGCTGATCTGAACATTTCCCATTGCTTCCGCCAACCTTTGAATCGTAGTACAGGAGTCCCCAGATGTCCTCCCTCTTGTCCTCATGACTGAGGCCCAGGAACAACAGGATCTGCCATACTACAACAGGAACAGAAGCAGCTGGAACCAATTTCTTGAGAACTAAGGTACTGTGAACTAAGGGGTACTTACCTCCTGTTGTGTAGCTTGCTTGCTCTCAGTTGAGACTTGCATTTGCTGCCTTTTGCAGAGTTTCTTGCAGCTTTGCCCATCACAAGCCTCCCAGCTTGTGGCACAACAGTGATTTATTTTTCTACAAAGCTCTCTATAATATTGTGCAATACCTTTTCTTACCTTCAATAAGTGGCTCAGCTCCCCGAGACTTTGCCCATTTGACATTGGCTTCCCTGGCTCCTTGAAGACTCTTCTAATCTCTGACTTTCTGTTTTGATCTGTCCCTCCAAAAGTCACACATTCTTTACTTGTATAGCTGGGAAAGGGTTAATCTACATTGCATTGGGGGTTCAAAAGTGCTTACCAGTTTGGGAAACTTGTTAACCATTGTTTCCTTGCCTAACCTTTTCCTTTTTGACCCCAAATTCAGTATTGCTCTAAATGTACCAGTGATATATCAATGTTCACAGTGTCCTAGTTATTGAAGTCACCTCAGGGTGTAGCAAGTATCTGTGTGCCGTCCAAAAAAAGTATCTACTGATTTATTGAAACTGAGAGTGTGTATTTTAAAGTATATTTTAGCGTTACATATTTGCTCTGTTCTAAAGAAGGCTTACTAAACTGACTGTTAATTAATAAATAATTGTTTAATCAAGAAACCTTCAGTGTAAGTGTAAGTCTTATTTGGATCCTCGTCACTGTAAACCTCTATGCTATGTTGCAACACTACAGCTCACATTGACCTCTCTTGAGATAAACCTGGTTGCTCAGTCACTCTACCAACGTGTGTAGTACAGAGGCTGGGTTACCTATTACCAAGAGGACAAGGCTCGTGCAGTCTCCCACAGGGTTACTGCATACTAACACTAACTAACTAACACTGGTAGCAGCAGTGAGGATCTATTGAAGAGTTGTTACATTGAGTGTTTTGCTTTGCTTGTGTTCAACTAAAAGCCCACAAGGCTGAGCTACATCAGAACAGCAATTGTAATCTATAAGGAGTGTCCATAGGGTGTCACAGTCCAAATGCAAATCTGCATTTATTAGTTCATTGTTTTATCATCCTTCTTCTTTGTCATCGATTGAGTCTGCACAGGCTGAAATTCTTCTTCTTGTCTTGTTTCTGGACTGATGACTGGGGGAGCTGCGGTCTCACCGGCGTGTACATTTACACCGTTTAGATGTATCCATGCTCGTCTGCCTTGGACCTTTACTGCTGAAGGGATAATGTTTTCTACACTAAAGGGCCCATTAAATCTCAGCTCGTGCCACTTCCTTGTGAAGTTTCTGATTAGTACGGCATCACCAACAAATAGTCTTGGTACTGATAAACGTTCACTTGATCCGGTTGCTGAATGGTTTTCATCTGTGTTCTGAGACCGACCCCCTGGTGCTTGAGTTGATCTGAAATGAGAGAGGTACTAGCGGTCATTCATGTCAAATATGCACGTAACTCATTTCCTATCATTTCTGCTGTGCTCTGGGCATCACTTCTACTCCTCAATGGAGGTGTAGACGATTGACATAGGATGCAGTTTGCTACATAAAATGGAACTTGTTCTAACAGGTTTGGAACAAACTCGTCTTCTGCAATTGTTGCAGCAAGACTCTCCCTAGTTACATGCGCAGGGTAGTGCAGCTGTTCAAGCCTTACCTTTAACAATGTTAGTGGCATCGCCGGCTTTCCAGTTCTATCTTGTTGCTATAATGCTTCAGTGGGGGATAAAGAACACCCCCTTTGATTCCATAATTCCTGCTCTTCCTGTGGTGCACTACCTTGAATCTCCATTAGTTGTGTTCTTGGCAAATGCTTAAATCCTTCTTTCACTACCATAATTGCGACAACCTTTTCCTTAATACCTAGAGTATCTGGAGAATATGCAACCACCTTGGCTTCTGCGTCTGTGGCTTCGTTCCCATAAGAAATAAAGTCTGTAAGCTTAGTATTGGCGGCAAATTTAACGACTGTTATGGCTACTGGGAGCTGTAGTGCCTTAATAAGCCTGTGCAATAAGGATGCATTCTGCACTGGAGTGCCGTCCGATCGGAGGTAGCCCCTCCTCTTCCAATGTGCTAGCCCTGCGTATATGGTTAACGTCACATGTACACGTCACTTCCTGCCCTTTGTGTTTCTCAGGTGTGACAATAAGCGCTACCAATTTAGCCACTTGCGCCGAAAAGTGAGACGGTAGTCTTGCACTTGCTACAACTTCGAACTCACCATTTGCTGTATGCCTCACCACAGCTGAGCCAGAATGACTTTCTCCACTTATTTGGTACAATTTTGAAGCACCATCAATAAAGATGATTTACCCTCCTGACAACACGTTTTCTTTCATGCGTGCCATATCATAATAGAATTCTATATAATTTGCACAATCATGCACCTGGTCACTTTCTGTCACTAGCTCAGCTATAAATGTAGCAGAATTCACTATTTTATTTCTAACAATTTTTATTGCTGGGTTTGAAATTATCACTTCACAAGCAGAAGCTCTCTGGGATGTCAGTGTACCTGTAGGTTTCTCTAAAATGGCAAACAGAGCATGTTCCACAAAACGCATCATAGAGCAGCCCACTACAATGCTTGTAGACTTGCAAATTTGGAACGTGGTGGCTGCCAGTGACTGTTCGCAAGAAAAGTGTCCCTTCATAACTGGGTCTAGAATCCCACTGTAATACGCTAGGGGTTTGTACCCTAATGTTGTCCTCTGTGTAAGCACTGCTGTCACAACTGGTCCATTTGTGTGCAAAAATAAGAAAAACTCCTCAACATAATTGGGAATTCTTAAAACAGGAGTTGTACAGATTGCTTTTTTCAACTCTTCAAATCCCTCCTCCATTTCCTCAGTCTGTTGTATTGTGACTTTATCTACCTGTGCTTTCTTCAAAGCCTGCAAAAGTGGTCCTATGTACGAACTATAGCCAAACACCCAGGGCCTCATTACGAGTTGCCCGGTAAAAGCGGGTTAATTACCGGCATGCCGGAATGAGCGGGTCCGTGCTCGTATAAACTCGCTACAGCCGGTGATTACGAGTGTGCGAGCATGCGCGTTCCTCCATGCTGGTAGTGGCAATACCGCCATGCAGGTAAAGGGCCACAACCCCCTATACTGGCATTGCGGGGCCCGCCCATAGCGTTACCGCCTCATAACAACCCCTAAATACTGGCACGGTAATACCGGCACGGTATTACCGTGTTCGCAAAAAACGGACCCGGAAATTACATCATCGCGCAGGAACGGGAAATGGGCCGGCGGCCATCTTTAAAAACACAATCCATTGCCATCCTCCACAACCACCAGTTGTTTCGTGTTGTTCTGTGGCAGGATAGAAGCAGGATGTCGACGGCTACCAAGAAGGCGACCCAAAGGAAGAGAAAACAGCGTTTTTCAGATGCTGAACTAAGCATGCTTGCTGACACCCTGGCCCAGCATGCGGACACGATCAGGAGCACTGACATGAAGCATGCAGCCCAAACCAAAAAAAAAGAAGTCTGGCAGGAGGTCGCACAGAGGGTGTCGGCAGTGGGAACCACCCCAAGGAGTGTGCGTGACTGTAGGAAGCGGTGGGATGACCTCCGCCTCAGGGTGAAGAAGATCCTGGCGGATAACAGGAGGGCTGCAATGGAGACAGGCGGGGGCCCACACTCCCCAGTGAAGTTGACGGCATGGGAGGAGACCGTCAGTACCTTCATTGACCCTGAATCTATCGAGGGATTTGGAGACCAGGAGGCAGGCGCCGCATCATCCACAGAAGGTGAGTGACCCATCACATCCATGTAGGCTAAACCATGATGTGGCACAAGTGATGTGGAAGTGAGACTAGGCAAGGCAATGCATGTCCCAGGCCCACATCAACATATCCAATCAAGAATATGTGGCACACCCTGCAACACACGCATGCTGAGTGCCAATCCCAATGCCAACACAAGTGCAACATGACCCGACCGTGCCCATGGAACTCACCACACAGACACCATACTAATGCCATGCCACCAGCCATGCATTAATTGCCCACATGCCCCCTCAGAACACCAAATGCCACACCCCACAAATAATTTGATGCATGAATGTATGAACATATTGCAGCGCAATATATCATAGCTGCCATGTGACACCATCACTGATGAGCTGCATCTCTTCTATCCCCCAGGCAACGATGAGGAAGATGGAATGCAGGACAGGGGTGCAAGTTCATCCACTGCACGGCAAGGGACCAGGGCCACCGCCACCCCCCAGCCCAAGAAACTGCCTAGAGCAACAGGCAGTGTGCCACACCAGGCAGTAACCCTGCAGAAGACACCTGCAGCCACAGTACAGCAGCAGCCACCCACAACAGTGGGAGGCATTTCCATTCCCGCTCCTCCAGCCACCGCGGACGTTGTGGATACAGAAGTGGAGAATGAGGGTGACATCATATCCGGCACACCCACCCTAAGCCCCATTACCAGCCTACCCCACCCTACAGAGGCCGAGAGCATGGACGACCCCTGCCTCCATGACTCAGACCTTGGAGACTCAGACATGGCCCTCTTTGAGGAGGACTGTGCCCTGGACGTGGGCCCCGTTCAGGTGCCATCCTACACCCTGCCTACCACCACCCTGCCATCCACCACCCTGCCTACCACCACCCATTCCTACCACCACCCTGCCTACCACCACCCCGCCCACCAGTACTCCTGCAGCCAACGACTCCTTCGAGGCTCGCCTGTCAAGAGTTGAGGCCCGCCAGGAGTTGATGCTCGAACTCATGCGGCAACAAATATCCAATGGGAATGACTCCATGAGGGCCATTGCCACAGCCATTGCAGCCAACACTGCTGTTGTTGATGCATCGACACGTGCCATGAGGGAGTGTATGGGGGCACTTACACAGGCCCTGCTTGCAAATCTACCTCAAACGCAGTCTCCACACCCTGGGGCAGGCATGGGACTGATCATCGACACCTTCACTGCCACAATCCCTTCTACCTCGGCCCAATCGAGCCCCGTGCGGTTGACGCAGAGGAGTGCACGGTGCTTGACCATGGCACCCCCGGATCCCAAAATTGCTAAGAAATAGAGTGGGCAGACAATGACATTTTGAAAATGTACGTTGGTGAAGGGACCAGTGTTTGTTGGACATATGGGGACATTTGGGGTTTGTAGGGTGGGTGAGGGAGTTTACTTGGGTATTTTTGGGGTTTGTAGGGTGCGTGAGGGAGTTTACTTGGGTATTTTTGGGGTTTGTAGGGTGGGTGAGGTGTTCACTGGGGGTTGAGAGGGGATTTTGTTCACATTATCACGTGTCTTGAAAATACACCCGTTGTGTGCAAGAAAATCATTGGCTGGACATACTTATTTTTGTGCATGTACATTTAATCTGTGATGGTGTACAGTGGGCCAATTCTAACCAAACAAGTGTACATGTCCACATGCAGACAGTGTGTCACAGACACATTACATTTATGGTCCCTGCGTTTCAAAAGTATTCGTCAATTAGTGTTTGGCATACAGCATGGCCATCCCGTGCATCACGTACTGGCAGGGGGGCTCCGTCGCCTCTGTCTCCATCCCCTTCATCCTCACCCGGACCATGCATGTCAATGTCAGGTGGCAGTGATACATTCCTTCGGACGCACATGTTGTGCAGCATGACATAGGCCATGGTGATCTTCGCCACCTTCTATGGCCTATATAGGAGTGCCCCACCAAACCTGCTTGGGCAGCAGAACCGCACCTTCAACAGGCCAAAGGTCTGCTCAATCACAACACGGGTACGAGTGTGCACACGATTGCACTCCTCTTCATGGCTGTTCTGCGGGTTCTGCACAGGGGTAAGTAGGCACGGCCTCAAGGGTTATCCTTCATCACCTGCAAGCAGATACAAATAGGTGTGTGTCACTCTGAATTGCCACCTACAGGGAGCACAGTCATGGCAGCAGCTATTTGGTGTGGGCATACACGTGTCCTTGTACGTGTACAAAATAGTCACCTGCATGCAATGAATACTGTAATGAGGTGTGGTACACTGGATGGGGTTCAATAGATGATGCAGGGTGTAATCATGCATGTTCTGGCAGATGTGCTGTGGTAGTGCAAAAATGTTTGGCCTCCATATCATGCTGTATATTCTTTACTATGCATGGTCACACTAGCCGCATTGCCACTGTTGCCCTCCTATTCAGTCATGCATTGTTTGCCATCACCATGGTGCCCTGGTTGTGCTTCTTACTTGTTGTCATCCATATGCAATATTTGTGATATGTGGCCCAGTGATGTGATATGCTCCGTTTGGCTGGTTCAGACGAGGAGTGTTTAGCTCTGCATGCATTCTCCACTCACTGGCTAGTGCCACCCAGGTGCACTATTCCCCCCCTTTTTTTTTCCCACACAGGTGCACTATTCCCCCCCTTTCCACCCAGGTGCACTATTCCCCCCTTTCCCACCCGGGTGCAGTAGCCCCCTCCCTTCCACATCCGCACACATCAGTACCCCACAGCATGGCCATGGCTCTGTTGTGCAACTCACCGAGCAGCCAGGCACATGGTCCAGCATGTCGCTCCATGTGACCGGGTAGCGTGGAGTTGCGCAGTACCATGGCATCATGTGTGGATCCAGGAAATCGGGTGCAGCAATGTGTGATGATCTTGCTGGAGTCACATCCCATTTGCACATTGATGGAGTGGTATTGCTTGCGATTGCGGTACACCGCCTCTATGGCATGGGGGACTACCAATTCCACATGGGTGCAGTCGATGGCACCAACACAATTGGGCATGCTTGCCAGTGCATGGAAGCCTACTTTGGTTTCGGCTATCTCCTGGGCAGTCCGTGGTAGGGATATATATGTCATTCTGTATCATGTCCACTATGGTGGTGATGGTGTCACGGTCCAACCGGTACAGGGTGTGGATATGCTCAGGGGTTAGGTTGAATGGGTTGGGTCTGGTGCGAGGGATTGGTGGCTGCCTACGAAGCACTGGTGGCTGCGCTGGTGGTAATTGCTGGGCCTGTCTCACCCTCCTTCTCCTCCTGCGTCTCCTCTGTACAGCCTGTTCTTGATGTTGTAGTTGTTGCTGTTGTTGCTGTTGTTGCTGTAGTTGTAGCAGTATAGGCATGTCCTCCAGCGCCATGATTGCAACTGCTAGTGGTAGCATTTTGGTGTAGGAAGGGGTGTGGTATGTAGGTGTGCTCCTTTTGTACTGGGCCACTCTACATTGCCTACACCTGTGGGAGGGGTTGTGGTGTGTGGGTGTGCTCAGTTTATACTGGCACAGCCTCCATTGACTCCACCTGTGGGGATTGTGTGCACCTGTGGCAGCTGCCTTGTATCCTGCTTGCGGTTTGCGGGTGGTCCGCGATGCCTGTATGGCCTGCACGTGCAGGCCATGATTACTGGCTTCGCGATGCCGGTATTTGCATGTATGTGTGGGTTAGAATTACCCCCTTTTACCGGCATGCCAGTATTTGCTCCCTGAAGGGGCGCGTGTACGCGCCTATGCCGCTATTAGCGGCACCGTTGTTTAGTGTGCAGCTAATACCGGGTTTGCGGGTCGGAATGCAACGGGATGGTGAACGATGCTGGTATTACCACACCAGCATCGTTTTTGCCTTACCGGCATACCTCGTAATGAGGCCCTCAGGCTCTTACATAATTACCTAGTCCCAAAAATGGTTGCATCTGTTTTACTGTATGCAGTTTTGTAGTTTTCATAATCGCCTCAGCCCTTTCAGGTTTCACCTTCTTTCCCTCTTGTGAGATCAGTTGTGCTATGTATAACACCTCTTCCTGACAATAATGTAACTTTTCTTTGTCTACCTTGTATTCCTTGTCTGCTAAGATAGTCATCATCTGAATCGAGTTGTGCCTGCATTCATCTTCTGTTGTGCTACAAATTAAAATGTCATCTACGTACTGCATCACAGCACTTGTCAAATCAATATTACCTAGGTCCATCTGGAGGACTCTGTTACAGATTGACAGAGACTCACAGTATCCTTAAGGCAGCCTAGTGTGTTTCAGACGAGTCCGGCAAAACGTAAATGAGGCCTAGTCTTGTGAGTCCTTGTGCAATGGTATTGAGAAAAATGCATTTTTCAAATCAATTGGCGTGAAATATTGTGCTTTTACTGGGATACTGCATAGTATTGTCGCTGGATTGTGAACCAAAGGAAACTCTGTATCTACAATCAGGTTAATCGGTGTCATGTCCTGTATGATTCTCAATGACTCTCCCTTTGATTTGTTCACAGGATACACTGTGGTATTACACAATGATTCTGACGTTAAAGGAATACCTTGTTCCATCAGTGCTGAAATAGTCTTAAAAATACCCTTAAAAATAAGCCTCTCGAGACATGGGGTACTGTCTTGCTCGAGGTAGAATCGCTCCTGGCTATAACTTTATTTTGACTTCCCCTACCCCTTATAACAGACCAACGTCATAAGGGCCTGTAGTCCATAGGACGCTTGGCACTTTCTCCAAGTCTTTGTCAAATAAATTCAGGACGCTGCTGCATTATCACCATTCACTGTGGGATCCCCCTTTTCTCTAATCTAATCCAATATGTAATGCTCATAAAGAACACTACTTCATTGTCTGTGGGGTCATATCTAAACATGTCATCATCAGTAATGTCAGTCAGTCTATACCCTTCTTGGAGAGCTATCACTGTCCTCCATGGTCTGCCCTCGTCATCTGTTCCTTTGAGCATTGCCATTTTCCTTCATTCTATGGCTGCTTCTAATTCTATAGGAACAGTCTGTCCCTCCTCATCGTCCATGGGTATCTGTGGTCTAAACAAGAATTTGTCAGGTATTCTCATAGTGTTCCCCACTAAGCCAGGTAACCATGTTAATAGAATGCTCACCCCAGAAAGGGCTCTTCTGGAACGCCTCTTAGAGCCACTTGCCCTGTGAATGCCAATATAAATTCACCCACATTCATGTAGTGTATTCCAGGAGTGGAACACACAATACCTTTGTCAGTAAATGAAATCGGCATATTAAGTTTTGTCATCAAATCTCCTCCCAAAATGTTAACTTTGTTTGTCGCGAATACAACAATGGAACAGACATATCACACTCTCCTATAGAGACTAGTAATTTGTCAGTAAAAGGAACCCCACTTGTAGCTCCAGAGAACCCTTGAGCATTCATAGCATTTCCTGACATTGGATATTTTCCCTCTCATATACATGAACGTGTAGCCCCAGTGTCTACTAAAAAAGGAAAAGATTTGCCTCCTATAATCACATCGACCCTTGGTTCCTCTTGTGGGTCTGGTGTCACAAATAGTACTGAACACATCATGTCACCCTGTGAGCTGTCATATTGTTGATACATGCATACCCCTGTACCAGTGAAAGGATTCCCTCCCACCACAGTGATGCCTCCTATCCTAGGTGCCAATAACTGTTTCGTGTTTGCATATTGCTGTGTTTGCATAGGGGCATGGTGCGACTGCCCTTGTGGTGGATTCATTTGTACTTGCTGTGGTTGCTGTGCCTGTTGCATTTGTGGCATCTGTGTTTGATACACTGTCTGATGGTGGGCAAACCCTTCCCTCACTTGTGAGATATATGCTGGAGGATAAGCTGTCCCCCCTCTTGAGAATTGACCATTCTGTACATTCCCTTGGCTCCCACATATGCTTGCAATGTGCCCTGTCATCCCAGAAGTCCAACATACAGGAGGAGCCCGTCTAATTAGTCCCCCTTGTGTAAATCCTCCTTGCGCATTCTGATTCTCATTCTGTGCATTCTGAATCCCACCTTGATTAAATTGGAATCCACCCCTTCCTCTATATCCCATGCCTCTTCCTCATGGCATAAATCTGTTCCCTACTTGGTCCATCGGATGCTGATTATTTACCTGTGATGTACCCACTGCTTGCTGTATTCCCAGTCCTTCTCCGCTTGTCAATACCACCCCTTTTATGGCGTACTTTGACCATTTCTTCAGAACTAATTTGGTTTCTTAATGCTTCCTAACCTCATCCTTTTTCTTGTTTTTCTCTTGGAAGAGCCGACAGTGATGCACTATTGTTAGCTATATCTGAGCCTATGACTTTGCTTCCATCCCCACTAATTTATTTTTCTGTCTCTGCACTTGCTCTGGCAACCCTTCACATAAAATGTGGTAAAATAGTGCCACTGTTTTTTCCCATGGCTCTTTCGTTTCAAGAGTCCAAGGCTCTTGAATATCCTGAATGTAAGCAATAGGATCTTCATCTTCTTTCATTTTACGTGCCATAATTGCAACCGTGTCTGACGTATCAGGATACTGTAACCTAAGAGCCCTCCAAACATCTGCTCTGCAATTATTAAACAGCTCTCCATCATGCTCTGTGTTCTGTGCTGTCACACTTGAATAGCCTGCTCTTCTCCATATGTCATCAGCTCTTTCCCCAATGATGGCTGCCAAGAGACCCTTAATGTCCCCTATGGCCAACGTAGTTCCACCTGTCATTTTTTCTCGGTCATAAATCCATTTTCCTACACCCAGTGCCAAACACGGGAACTTGCATCTTAAATTAACCTGTCAATCTGTGGCCATGGAATATACTGCGGTCTTGCTCCCCCTTTTTCTAATAAGGGAACTGCTTAAACCCTAAACCGCAGTAGGCTCCCATCGTCTGCCTATACATGGTGCAGACAATAGTCCATGTATTTCTCCTACATGGCAATGATCTTAATCTGCTCACATATGACAGTGACTCTCCATTTTCTCTGTGAGATCGTCCTTGGGGACGCTCTGGATATGCTATGGGATCTGGTGTCCTATCCTTAAGTTGATCTAAATCAGGCCATCTTGCTTCCTTATCTGCCTGCAGGCTTCTCTCGGGGGCACATGCACCTCCTCCCTCTTCTCCACGGAAGGATTCCCTCTCCTCCTCAGACATATCTAGTCCCCACCTAGTGTGACAATTGTCCCCTTCACCTTTATCTAAGGTCCGTCTGCTTAAGGATTAGGCCTTATGCTCAAGACTGCATGGAATTTGCTGTTCACCTTGTAATTGAAATACAGGGGATTGTTCTTCCTTTCCTCGGCTTCCCGATTTGCTACCGTCCCTTAATTCCTGGGAGGCCTTATCGATCCTATCCCGATGCTTCCTATATCAAAGTTCTCATCTGGGGGCGCTCTAGATGGCCCTAATGTCGCTCCCTTTAACGGAAGGAACTCCTCTGTTCTGTCCCATCATACTGTAGGACTTGGTTCCATCAGCTCCTTTTGAATGCGATTGATATCAAGCTCCCGTTGTCTCCTCTTACATTCTAATTCTTCATCTAATTCTCTTTGCTTTATCGCTTCCCATCTAACTCTCTCCTTTTCTTGTCTTATCTCTTCTCTCCTTACTCCCACTCTCCTTTCTTCCTTTTCTCTTAACCTCTGTATTCTTCTCTCCCTTAATTTCTGTGCTTCTTCCTCTTATTTATTTATTTATTTATTTATTTTAATTAGTATAAAGTGCCACACGCCAGTCAGCCTCAGAGCGCACACTTAAGACATGACAAGACAAATACAGAGAGTAGAAGGAGCAGAATAGTCAGCAGTGGTAAGAGGCAAAAAGAAAGAGAAAGGTCCTTCATTAGTCTGGATTAAGATTAAACAGATAGGTTTTTATTGCCTTCTTTAAAGTAGCCAAGTTGGCAGCTAAGCGTATGGAAGCAGGAAGAAGATGCCATTGTAGGGGAGCCTGGATGTTAAAAGAGGTCCCTCCAAAGTGAGCCAGTTTGTATCTGGGCTGAATGAAAGTGAGCGCTGTGGAGGAACGAAGATCCCTTGTGTTAATATGAGGCTTGACCCAACCCGTAAGATAAACCAGGCAGATTTTTAAATGGCATTTTAAGGCCAGGGTCCCGTATTTTTGTGCAATCCTGTGTTTGATTGGAAGACAGTGCAGGGCTCTCCTGGCAACAGAGACATGCACACGCTGAGACAGGCCATGAATGGCTCGCACAGCATTGTTCTTAGTTATCTGCAGGGCGTGAGTGTTGAGAGCTGTGATATCTGCCAGCAAGCTGTTGCAGCAATCCTGTCTAGAATTAACAAGTTCAGTAGTAAGTAGAGTGCAGTTCTCAACAGTAAGGAAGGGGCAAATGTAATGTATGCGTTTAGTGATGAGACCACAAGTAGATCAAATGTAAGAGACCTGTGATCTCATGGATAGATCCTCATCCAGAACCACCCCCAAGGTCTTGACTTTCTTGGAGACAGCGATAATATTGCCCGCAATGCGAACGTTAGAGTAATCAGGAACTAATTTACTCAGGCGTGCCTTAGAGGCAACAATCAGGAGTTCGTTTTTTTTGCAGTTAAGTGCTAGAGAATTACCAGCCATCCATGCATGGATTGCATTATAGATACTGTTTATGGCAGTCAGGTCTTGCTCATATTGACCACTAAGCTCGAGAACGACCTGAGTGTCATCAGCATAGTTTGTATACCGGACACCCAGTGCATCTAGCAAATCAAGCAGAGGCCGGATGTAAACATTAAACAGGATAGGGGACAAGCAAGAGCCCTGAGGGACACTGTAAGTTTGGATATCAGGCATAGAGTGCTCCTCACGAACTGATACCTGGATCGTCCGGGGTCCTAAAAAGTAGGATATCCAACTGCAAGCCAGAGTAGAACAAGGGTGATCTCCCAAGTCTCATTACCAGTGGAGAGTTGTCAACAAGACAAAAGCCGCAGAGAGGTCCAGAAGCATCAGCAGGGCTGGATGACCTCTGTGCGCCATGGCGGTGGTTTTGAGGTCCAACAGGGCGGTGTCAGTCCTGTGCTGTGCTCTGTAGCCAGATTGACTCAGTACAAGGATCTTATGTTCTTCAATGTGTTTCTGGATTTGAAGATGGGCTATTTTACGTTGGTAATAGGCCCGTATTTGTTATTTTCTTTTCTTTAATTAACTTTTGAGGAATAATTAAATAACAACAAAGTTATATTTCAGGATAACAAACATTTCAAAGCAACAAAATAATGGCTAGGCAATCAACATGAAACTTATAATAAAATCAAAAACAGATTGCATAAACAATAAGAAGAATGTCCACATTATTTTTAAAATGTTAAATAAAACGTTGATACAATATTATCAAAGATACCAATAACACACATACCAACACAAGACACACAACATAACACAGCACGAACCCCTCCTAAAACCTCCCCCCTTCACACACTCTTAAGGAAATAAAACATAAACAACTAAACTCTGGCCAAATATTAAACATAAAATTCATTTAAAACACTCCATTGTTTATTATAAGCTTCATCTCTATGCAATTTGCCAAGTTTGATCTTCTCAAAATGCGAAAGGAGCTGCACATGTACTAGCCATTTTTCAACGCATGGCTTTTTCCTTGTTTTCCAGACATGCAAAATTTGTCTAGCGGCCACCAGAAGAACTTTAGTGACCCAACACAATGTCACACAATCCAAATGTCGAACACAATTTGGGGATTTTAAAAGTACAGCCAAAGGTGTTCATGGAAAAGCAATATTCCACACCATGGCACTCCTATCTAGAACATCATTCCAATATCCATTCACCTTTGTGCAATCCCACAACATATGTAACATGCTGCCTCTTTCCTTCAAACAACCCTAACACTTATCACTATCACTCAGGCCAAATCTATACATTCTATCTGGAGTCCAATAAAGTCGTCCTAAAATTCTCTGCTGAATGTAGCGTAAATTCATGTCCACTTTCGCCTTTATCGGGACTCTCCATATGTTATCCCATTCTTTCAAAGACAAATCTACTCCTAACTCATTAGACCGTGCAAGCCTCAAGTTATCCCAGGAATCAACTGAATGACTCTCCACCGGAAAGAGTTTAAAAAAGCTTGACACTTTATGGGGAGCAGCCACAATAAAATCACATCTCTCGGGTCTTTGTACCAGAGGAGTGGACATCATATTTCGTCTTTCAATTAACAACGTTTTTAACAAGTTATATTTTCTTTGTTCCCGCTTTTATAGGCCATACTTCCTTTGTAGGTTTGCATCCCCCCACCATCATTACACCAAACATCTTCTAGCAACAATATGCCTCTGTTGATCCAACTCCTCCAACTCCTCCAACACAACATTCTATTATCAATTTGTAAGCCTGCATTCTGCCAGATGGAGGCCTCCCCGTACATGTACAACCCTTGACTACTACTCAAAATCAATGAAGTGACAGCATCCTTTTAAGATAATACCGTTTGTAAATTCACAACTTGTTTGGGTACCCTACTGAAAGAATACAGACTTTTAAGGAGAAACGGTCTCATTTTGTATTCTTCAACCCAAGCCCAAATTAGAGTCCCCAATACATTTGTAGAAAAATAAAAAGCTGATTTTTTTTGTCAAAAAACCTTTATAATAATTATCAAGAACAGGGTAACCAAACCCTCCATCATTAACACTTCGAACCATAAAATACCTTGGTATCTTAGGTCTTTTCCCAATACCCCACAGAAAAGTTTGAAAAATTCTATCTACTCGACCCAAAACCTTTGTGGTGAATCTTAATGGAAGTGACTGAATGTTGTATAAGACTTTAGGCATGAGAACCATTTTGATGGCATTAATCTTAGAGCCTTTCCCATTTATGAATATCCCGCCACAGAATATCTATGATTCTATCTAGATTAAACCCAGCCATGCTTTTTAAGTCTCTAGTGAGATATACCCCTAAATATTTCACACATTCATTTTCCCATTTGCAGTTCCAGTCCATCAACTGGTTACGTACAGGAGTATTCCATACTGGAAATACCACAGTTCTTTCCCAGTTTATTTTGTAACCTGAGGGTCTACTGACCTCCTCAATCATATTTCTCAAAAAAGTACCCCCTCCTCAGGGTTGCCAAGAACAATTGTAACATCATCTGCATAGGCTAGCATTTTAATTTCGAGCTCCTCCACTCTAAACCCCGAAAGACACAGAGCATGTCGAATATAAATTAAAAAAGGCTCCAAAGCCAAATTAAAAAGATAAGGTGACAAAGGACACTCCTGATGTGTGCCCTTAAAAAGCTTAAAAGAAGCTGACAAGACTCCATTTAACCAAACCCTGGCACTAATATCTGACTGTAATGCTCCAACTGCATTAATGAACAAAGGGCCAAAACCCATCCTCAACAAAGTGAAATTTAAGAAGGTCCAATTTCCACTATCAAACGCTTTCTCTGCATCCAAAAAAATAAATAGCAAGTTTCCTGTTTCTGTGTTTGACAGGTTCAGAATGTCAAGGAGGGTCCTAATGTTGTCATAACCATAGCGATGCTTCATAAAACCTACTTGAGTCTCATCTATCAAATTACCCATGAACCTATCCAACCTGATTGTCAAAATGTTTGTAAATACCTTAACATCAACGTTAAGAAGGGATATATGGCGATAGTTACAACATTTGGTTGCATCTTTCCCCGCCTTAGGAATCACAGTTACAATTGCTTCCTTCATTGATGGGCATAATGAACCCTCCATAAGAAACCAGTTGTAAAGAGCTCACAGTTCTGGTGCTATCTGTTCACCAAAGGATTGATAGAACTCAGTCGGTAAGCCATCAGGACCCGGCGATTTTCCAGTCTTCAGATTCTGAATAGCCTGCAAAACCTCTTCAACTAATATTGGAGCATCTAAAAATTCTCTGGCTTCGGTAGACAAACAGGGGACATCAATCTTGTCAAAGAACTCCATCAGCTCACTTTCCAATGGTGTACAATCTTCAGCATACAAGGTTTCATAGAAGGAGCGAAATGACTCACTTATCGCTTCCCTCTTGACCAATACTCCACCTGAACCATTCTCAATCTTATCTTATAAAAGACCTCTCACATAGGCCTCTGAGCCTACTTGCTAGTAACTGACCACTACAATCTCCAATCTCCCAAAAACGCTGTGTGGTATAAAATGTTCCACGTTCAGCTTGAGCATCAATCTCACACTTCAACAATTCTTTTATCTTTCCCACCTTTATACGATCTTCCGCAGCTCCAGTGCAGCCAAAGATGGACTGTAAATCAGCCAGTTCCCGTTCAAGATCCCCACTTTGCTTCCCCTTTCTTCCTCACCCTCGCGGTCCAATTCATTAACTCACCTCTAATTGTTGCTTTGAAAGAGTCCCAGACAAGAAAAATATCAGTAGAACCATTATTTTCTATAAAATAGTTCACAATAGATACATCCAGTGATTTTAAAGCTTTCTCCTCCTTCAGGATAAAAAGCTTCAATCTCCACCTGTAAGATTCTTGCTTATGCAAGCCAAAGAGCAATTGAACTTTAACCAATGAGTGATCAGAAAGGTATCGTTCACAAATCTGAGCTTCACTTATAGCCTCAACCAATTTGTCAGAAACAAGCACGTAGTCAAGCCTGGAAAGAGAGTCATTTGCAGGGGAATAGAAGGTAAAACCCTTTTCACTCTGATGCACAATCCTCCACGCATCCACCAGTTCAAAAACTTCTAAAAATTCTCGAAATTCTCTACTAGACTTTTGACCTGTAAAAGAGCACATCGAAGATCTGTCCAAATTAAAATCTAGGACACAGTTAAAGTCTCCTCCCAAGACAATCAACTCTCCTCTCATGTCACACAATAAATCCCTCAAGACAGTAACAAAATTCCCACTAGCTGCACACGGACCATAAATAGAACCAAAAGGTCCTTCCTCATCCAGCAAGTCAAGCAAAATTATACGACCCACAGCGTCCATAGAAACCTTTTCCACACTAACTCCCAAACCCCTCCGGATCAAAATCCCTACTCCCCTTGAATTGGAGGTGAAGTAGTTCAACCACATTCTTGTGTAACTTGAATTAGAGAAGGATTTCCCAACACCTTCATCAAAGTGCGTCTCTTGATAGAAGATCACATCAATTCTTTCCCTCCAAAGTTTCGATAGTACTTTTCTCCTTTTAGTCAAACAATTCAAGCCTTTCACATTCCAAGTTCCTACCGTTAGTAGCCCCATAATTTTTTTTTTAACGTTTTTATTGTTTTACACGTAATTAAACATCAACACACTTATTCTCCCCAACTTACCCCGCTCCCTGCCCACCCTCCCGGAAGAGTTCGGGTCCTCGTTGGTTTTCTCTTCGGGAACCTTTATGTGCTGTAAATGTCCGATATTTTGACGTTTTGTGGGCACCATTGTTCCATATAGTCTGATTTCAAGTATTCCAGCACTGATCCCCATTCCTTCATGAAATAGTTGTTTTGGCCCTGAAGATGGTTTGTGATTTTTTCCATGGTCATCTGGGACCACACCTTTTGCAACCAGGTGAATACCAGTGGCGGGTCTCGTTTCTTCCAGCTTTGAGCTATCGTTGCCCATGCTGCGATGACTAGGCCCATAAAGCTCCTCCATTGTGCTATGTGGAGTCTTTTGGCCTGTGGGTCTTTAAATCCACACAACCACACCCTCGCCCCCATTTGGTCCACCTCTGGGAATATTCTTGACATTTCCCTTTGCGCTTCTTTCCAGAAGCCCTTCACTCCCTGACAGTCCCACCAGATATGCCTCCACGTTCCTGCGTCCGGACACCCCCTCCAACAGCGGTCTGACGTATCTGGATACATTGATTTGAGCCTCTCTGGGGTGTAGTGCCATTGTGTGATTATTTTCAGCCACATTTCTCTGGTTTGAACGGCCCTGGTGAATTTGGGGATGCCTGCCCACAGTTCCTCCCATTGCTGCCTGGAAATTTCTTCCCCCAGTGTGGCCTCCCATCTCCTCATGTATGTCCATTTAATTTCTTCTTCTTGTGTGCTCATGAAATTATATAATGTCGGCACCAATTTTTTGTCACCCGGGTTGGTTATTATATACGTCTCAAATGGTGTGAGGTCTCTTGTGGCCGCCTGGAAGACCTATGGTGTACTCAGCCAATGTTTTATCTGCTCATATTTGTATCTATCCGCTTCCGTTAGCTTCCACATATTTTTACAGTCCGGAAAAGTTTGAATTTCTTTGTCTTGGACCATGTCACCGATTTTCCTGCATCCTGCTGCTTCCCATTTCTCAAAGCCACCGGATTCCAGACCTGGTGGGAACTGGGGGTTCCTGCAAATAGGCGTGAAGGGGGCCATTGGAGCAGTCATGATTCGCTTTCTGGTTTGTTCATCCCAGGCGTTAAGGGTGGTTCTCATGACCTCACTTACTCGAAGATTCTGGTGTCTGTGTTGTTTATGTTTCCACAGTAGGTCCTCCAGGGGGGTCCTGGCGACCGCCCTGTCTTGTGTTACCCAGATCGTCTGTTGGTCCTCCCCCAACCATTCCTTCATGACCCAGAGTTGGGCTGCCTGATAATATTTCCTGAAGTGTGGGAGGGACATTCCGCCTGCCTTTATTGGTGCCGTAAGAATGTCTCTGGCGACCCTCGGGGGTTTTCTGTTCCACACGAATTGCGATATGGCTTTGGAGAGAGCTTTGAAGAAGGAGTCGGGGACTGATACAGGGAGGGCATGGAAATAGTAGAGCACCCTGGGGAGAATGTTCATTTTTACTGATTGAATCCTTCCCCACCATGAGATGCTAAGCGGGCACCATCTTTCTAGATCCTTTTTAACTCTATTCAAGCGGTATGTGTAATAGCACTTATAGATCTTGTCCACCCTGTGCGTGAGTGTCACCCCTAGGTATTTGATGCCCTCCTCTACTGTTTTTAGACTTAGCAGGTCTGCCACTGTTTCTAATGACTCCTTGTTTCCCGCTAGGAGCATCATCTCTGATTTTTTCCTATTTATCTTCAGGCCCGAAACCCCCCCGAATTCCTCCAGTGTTTCTATGATTCTCGGTAGAGAATTCCCAGGGTCTTCCAGGGCTAGGAGCATGTCGTCGGTGTATGCTATAACCTTATGTTGCCTGCCTGCCATCTCTATCCCCCTTACCCTCTCCGATTCCCTTATCTTAATTAGAAGGGTATAGCGTATAGCAGGGGTGAAAAGGGGCATCCCTGTTTCGTACCCCTTGAGATCTCCACCGTATCCGTGACTTCTCCATTTATTGCTATTCTAATCGATGGGGAGTTGTAATTGGCTTTTACCATGTTTATAAAATGTTCCCCGAATCCCATGCGCTTCAGTGTTTTGAAAAGAATGGACCATTCTACACGGTCAAATGCCTTTTCGGCGTCTAATGAGAGTAGTATAGCTGGTGTGTGGGTAATGCCTATTTTTTCTATCACATGGGTTACTCTTCTTAAATTGGCATGTGTTTGCCTGCCTGGGATGAAGCCTGATTGATCTGTGTTTATCAGGGACGGGAGGAGGGGTGATAGTCTGGCTGCCAGTACCCTAGTATATATTTTTGCGTCCAAATGTATTAGGGCTATCGGGCGGTATGAGCCTGGGAGTGTGGGGTCTTTACCCATTTTATGGAACACGAGGACTTTCGCTTCGTTCATGGATGGGGTTATGTTCCCACTGTCCTTAAATGTATTGAGTAGCCTTGTCAGGACCAGAACTAATATATCTGCATACTTTTTATAAAACGGGGCCGTAAATCCATCCGGGCCAGGTGCCTTTGAGATTGGCAGGCCCTTTATTGCCTTGAGGACCTCTTCTTCTGTGATCCTAGATTCCAAGGCCTGTTTGTCCTCTTCTGCTATATTCGGTATGGGAATAGATTGTAGGAACTTGTCTTGTTTCTCTTCCTCCAGATGCTCTGTTGCATATAGTTCTTGGTAGAAAGCTTTAAAGGCAAGCCCTATATCCCTTGTGTTCGTGTGCGGCTGTCCCAGTGCGTCTTTGATGTTCAGTATTGTCATCGATTTCTGTTTTTCCGTGAGTTGTCTTGGTAGATATTTGTCTGCCTTTTTGGCCCTAATGTAGTATCGTTGTTTTAGGTAGAGGAGGGATTTCTCTGCTCTTTTGATGCAGAGCATCTCTAGTTGTCGCTGCACATGTTTCATTGCTTTCTTGAGGCTTCTTGTGGGATGGATCGTTAGCTCTCCTTGTATTTCTGTTAATTTCTTCTCGAGCGATCTTTCCCATTCCTGATGCTGTTTGTCTTTGGCAGCTTTTAGCGCTATTATATGACCCCGAGTTACTGCCTTGAAGGCTTCCCATACTGACTCCAGTGGGACTTCACCTTTGTCATTTAGATCAAAGAAGTCTTTGATTTTGTCCCTTAGTTCCTCCGCCAGCACCTGATCCGTTAGAATGTCGGGCGGTAGTCTCCATCTCCAGAGGCCTCCCCCCCTTCCAGGGGTCTGTATATCAAGCCATAGCGGGGCATGATCTGATAGAACTATCGATCCCTTTTCGATATCCAGGATCCTCCCCACCAATCCCCCCGACACCCAGAAATAGTCAATCCTTGACATTGTGTTATGCACGTGCGAGTAGTATGTGAATCCGCTATCTTGCCCCTTCAGTTCTCTCCAGGCATCACGTAATGCCATCTGCTCCATCCTTTGTTTGAGTTGTTTGGATGGGGACCCGTACGCCTACGTTCCCCACGCACTCCTATACAGACTGGGTAGCCAGGCCAACTTCAAGTCTCCACCCAATATTATCTCACCCTTTGCAAATTCCTCTAGTTTCCCCAGGGTATCTCTGAGGAATCCGTCCTGCGCCGAGTTCGGCGAGTAAATTGCCGCTAGGGTGAGCCTGTAACCTTCTATTGATATATTGGCAAATGCAAACCTCCCTTCCCTGTCAACTTGAGTGTCTATGAGGTTTGCCACTAGACCCCCTTTTGCTGCTACCAACTGCGCCCATATCGTGTACCCTCTGAGGTGTACTTTCTTTTTGTCCTGGGCCTTATTATGCGTCTCCTGGAGGAGCAGAATGTCCGCCTTTTCCCTTCTTACCAGAGCCTCCATTTTTTTCCTTTTCACCGGCGAATTCAGCCCCCTTACATTTTGTGAGTAGATTCTAAGCATTCCCATCCCGTCTAATCTACTGCTTCAGCCTTCATTCCCGCAAGTTGTGTTCCCTTCCCTCTTCTGGAGTTTCCCCCCCTGCTCCCCCCCAACTGCCCACCTCCCCCCCAACTGTTAACAGAAATTCAACTTCTATCCCGAGGAGGGCCCGGGCACCTATGGTAGCTAGGGCGTTGCGCCTATCGCTCCCTGCCCTCTCATAACTCGGGATTAACTGTGCAGGGAGTCCTAAACCCTGCGTCATCCTCCGACCTAAGCGGTGTTCCTCCCGGTCCCCCGCCGGGCCTCTTGTCACATGGTATTCCGAGGTTTTGATTATTCTTCTTCCGCCCTTTCCCTCAGGTGGATGGGCGGTCAGACCTGATTGCATTTCTCTATTGGTCCCCTAATGGCTTCCCTGCTTTCCCCCATCCATTTGGTTTCTTCTTTTGTCGTACTACTTCACATCCTCTTGGCCTTTTGTGTGGGTCCCCTTTCGACCTGGCATTTCTCGCGTCCGTCTCTTCCATTTGCATGTCCATTATATGGAGGCCTTCCTCAGAGGTGGTCACTCTTCTCTGCTTGCCATCCCACTCGAATAGTAGACCAAATGGGAACGTCCATTTGTATCTGATTTCTTTCGCCACCAACTCCCTTACCAGTGGGGCCATCTCCCTCCCTCTTTTTTAAGAGTGTCACTGAGGCCAGATCCTGGTACAATTGTATTTCCACTCCGTTCATCCTAATGTGGTCCAACTGTCTCGCTTTCCTTAGTATCAGTTCCTTTTGTGGGTAAGATGTGAGTGCTGCTAGTACGCCCCTCGGTCTTTCCCCTGGGGCGCCTGTTCTTTTCGGGCCCACCCTATGTACTCTGTCGATCCCAATGTTCTCTGTTTCTTGCGCCTCACTTATATCTCTAAACACCTCTTGTATCGCGCTCTTGAGATCTTTGTCCGTCACCGATTCAGGCACAAACTTGATGCGGATGTTGGATCAGCGGGAGCGGTTCTCCAGATCCTTGCATTGTATTTCGAGATTATGGGTGAGTCTGACCAGGTGTTCCTGTGTTTCACTGTTCTGTTTCGCTTCCTCCTCTATATTTTGTATGATTCTCTCCACGGTGTCAGTTATTTCCTCCAGCTTGGCCACATCTACTTTCAGCTCTGGTACCACCTGCTTCATCTCATTCCTCAACGTGGCGAATTGGTCCTGAACTGTGGACATGAATTTGTCCTGGAGCTCCGCGAACCAGGCCCTCATATCGTCCTTGTCCGGCGAGGGTTCTTCACCTGCCCTATCTTTTCAGGGCCGCTGATGCTTCCGAGGACTACAATTGGAGTAGGTTTGTGTCCTGCTTGTGGGGCTGCGGTGTGGGCTGAGACGCACCCCCTTTCCCCTTCGCTCATGACATCTTCCTTGCTGGTGGGGGTCTTATGCCGTGCCTGGATGATGTCTCTCGGGGGGTAATGGCGGGACGGCTTAAGTGGTCACCAGCGTATAACTGGTATTGTCCTTTCTTGTTGTGCTGCGGGAACCGGGGTGCCGCGCCCCTGTGATGTGCATGGGACTGAACCTATTGAGGGGCGTATTATGGCCTCTCCCGTGCCCGCTCTAGGTATAGGGGTGCGCAGGATTTTTGAAATGTCTTATGCCCACTCCCGTTGGGCCGCGGCCTCCTCACTGCCTTATTTGCTTTTATTATTGTTATGTGGGGAAAGTGGGGGGGGCGGCGCTCTGCTGACCGTGGGCCTGTGCTGTTATGCTCCCCGTCCCTGGTCTTGGATTCCGGGGAGACAGGGGGGGCGCTTCTTCAGGCGCTCTCACCTCAGTGTCTCCTGTCCTGTCGTATCCGCGGATGAGCTAGTGGTGCCTCCACCTCCTCTCGTATGTCTGTGCTGGGGCCCTGTGCTCGTTAATGCTGCTGGTCTTCCTGCTTGAGTTGTCTGTAGGGGCCCGCGCAGGCCCGTCTGACGGTCGGTGCGGTGCTACACGCTGGCCTCTCTCGGGGGAGGGGCGCTCGCGCCGAGCCCGCCCGGTGCTCCGTTGCTCTCTACGCGGCGCCTCCGGGTGGCTCGCGTGTTCCTCTATGCTCCGAAGCGGCTGGCTTTACTTTTCCCCCTATGTCGGCGGGGGGCGGATCCCCCCTGGGTCTCTGGGCGCTCAATTTCTGAAGGCTGCTCTCAGCGCTGTCTCCTTTGCTGGGCCGCGCGGGTCTCCCTCGGTGGGGGAGGGGCGGTCGCCTCTCTTGGCGGGCTGACGGGGTGTAGCCGGGACAATCTCTGCTCGCTACCGTGACCTCGGTTACTTGGGTGCTGCAGCGGTGAGCCCGAAGCTTGAACACTCGGATTTGCGCTAATAATGTACTTTTTGTTGTAGGCCCGGCGGGAGTGCGATTTAAACACGACCTCCACCGCTGGCGGCCATCTTGGAATTGTAGCCCCATAATTTTAAGTCAAGTAACAAGTAAAGTATTTGTGAACCACCAGTGGATCAAGATTACCTTTTTTTAGCAGGGGTTACTCAAGCTTCTTTAAGGGAGCAGGGAACTACTCCCTCCCTCATCAAACAAAAGGTTCACCTCAGTGTTTAAAGACATCAGTAGGGCAGCCATCCCCAGGGCATGAGGTGGATTTTAAGTCCTGGATAATTTTACACACTTTCCCCTCTGAGTAGTGGCAGAAGGAGAAGCATGGGATGAAATTAATGGTACCAGCAGGCTCATGGGGGCTATTTAACTGGGCATCAAATCCATGAGATGAAGTTTGGATATTCCTGATAGTTTCCTTATGGAAGGCCATTTTGGCCATAAAGCCATTATGGATCTCTTGGCGCCAGGTAGAATCCTTTACAGGATCGCCATTAGTGGAGGGGGAGTATTGGAAGTCTGCTAGGATCTTGAAGAGTTCACCAACATTCGACCAAGAGTTGGTGATTCTCTTGTTATAATATGGGGTTTTTGAAGAGATGATCATGGCCTTACATTTCTTGATAGATTCTTTGTACATATTAAGAGTTGTTTCATTCTGATTTTTCCGCCATGCTCTCTCTTGCGCTCTCTTGGCCTGTCTAGCAGAAATAACATCCTCAGAGAAACATGTGTTCTGATGTGTCCCAGGTTTGATGACTTTGATGACTTTAAATTTCAATGGGACAAGTTCGGAAATGACTTACTTTATTGAAGAAGAGAGATTTACTACAAGAGAAGAGGAGTCAGAGTAATCACCCAAAGGCTATAATCTAGATGATAGGAGGGCTGAGAAATTAGCATCAGTGATGTTTTTCAAGTTACGAGTCAATTTGAAAATGCGTGGTAGAGAACTAAATTTAGCTGAAGGTGCAAATAGGGTTATGATCGCCTCAATCAAAAAATTGTCAGACCATACTCAAGGTAGACCCTGCACTTTAGAAACAGATAGATTTTTGGAGATTAGCCAGTCCAGTGTGTGAGTGTGTGACCACTTTTTGAGTGGGAACCTCTACCCATTGTTTGAGTCCTGTAGATATTAGGGAGTCCATAAGTGCTTTCTTGTCTATCCCGTTCTTCTAGTGCTCTCTGCCCGTTGTCATGCGTCTTTGCTCCTCTGCCCTTTCTTATTTCCTTTGTTGCTCCTCCTGAGACATCTGTTCCCGCCGTTGTCTGCTCTTTCTTTTATGCTCGTCTTCTCTTATTCGTTTTCCATGTTCCCTGTCTTTCCTATCCTGTTCATCCTGATCTTCCTTTTGCCTTACTTCCTCGATGCTTTTCCCATCTAGTTTGAGCAGTATCTGTCCTCCCATCCATTTGTTCTGTATGATCGTTTCCTCGTCAGCTTTATCTTTTTCTCCTTTCCATCCCTTAATCTCCCGTTCTATCTCTGTCGATATGTTCGATCGCTCACTTTTCTCTTCCCTGTTTTCTATGATCTTAAAGATCTCCTCTTTTCTCTTACTCTCCTCTGGACTGTTGTCAATGCTATAAGGGGGTGGATCGTATGTTGGGTTACTATACCCCGTCACCGCTTTCAGTTCCTTTAAAGGATACAATCCTCTGTCTTCCGTTCTATTGCCTTTTATTTCCGGCGAGCTAAGGGGAGCTGAGTGCTCAACACCTTCCTCCTTACACTGATTAAGCATCCACTCCTCAGGTGGCAGATCCTCTCTCTCTTCCTGCTACATTTTCCAGAGCTCTAGAAAAGCTAACCTCTTCTCTTGTGGCCAAGGCATGAACAGCGTATCTGCTGTGTCTTTCAGCCATTCCGCACTATACTGTTTGAGCTTGGGCATGTGTTTTGGCAATGTCTTACATAAATGCATCAGAGGAGTATTATCTCCCTTTGTGACGAGTCTCAATTGACTGTCAATACTTACCAGAAGTTATAAAATACATTTGCCGCTCTTCGATTCTCAAAAACAATAAATATGAGCGTGCTTCAACAATCGCTGCTAAAAACCTTTATTTCTCCTATTTTCTCTGTCTACCTCTGGATTGGTACCAACCACTCCCCCAGATAGATAGTATAACTTCTTAGCTTTTTCATAATTCTCACACAACTGTTCATGTTGCTACTCGACACCTTAATCTAACACAAATATATAAACAGACAGACTAGTCGACTCTTTCCATAAAAACCATGGTGATCACGCTTACCCCTCTATTGCCCCTAACTAATACTCTGATCACAGAGTTTAGGATGCCTCCTTATGCGGACCTGTCCTGCACATAGCCTAGTTTACTCCAATTGGACTGTGAGACAACCTTTTCTATATCCCTCTTGGGTTAGGACTCTTGGGCATTATATCTCTCTCTCTTTACACAATATTTCCTGTTACTCTTGTTACTCTCATTACTTTCGTTACTTCCATCACTTTCGTCCCCTTCATTTGCCATTCCTCTCAGTCTACTCACCATTCAATCACTCTGGCTCGAGGCCTTCGTATCGTCTCCTTCTCCAATCGACCACTTTCGCCTTCCCACTGTCTCAATTGTAGGTGTATGTTTTCTATTCGGCCGCTCTCCACAGGAAACCCTGCGATCTTACGGCTAGATCGCGGAGGATGTCCGATAGTCTTAAACACTGGATGTTCTGACAGGTCGATGGGTCTTCTATTAAACCATCCGGCACTGCTACCATGTGAACCCGGAGTGTCCTTAAGTCAATAACACATCATGCATGGATGGGATGCAGAATAACTCTTACACCAAATAAGACAAACATAGGAAGTTGGCAAAAAGTCTCCTCCGACTGGTTTATTATCAAATGTCTAAAACAGGGAGTTACAACGGACATCAATGGATGTTCGCTTAAGTTTTCTCAAAGCATTTCATAAAAAACAACATTTATATAGCAAAAATGTGTCATATGTGACGACATACTACATGGCAAATAGGAGAAACCTACGGGGGGTTGTGATACGCTCAAAGGAAACATCTAAGTATACTTTTTATATAGAAATTACAATTTTGTAGTGCATGAAAAGTCCCTGTCGACTATGTACTTTTTACCTAAGATTCATAAAGAATATATTCAGCTACCACAAGTGAGACCAATTCTAAGCGGTCTAGGTTGGGCCACTGAAGGGCTTTCACAATACATAGACACCGCAATTAAAAGCTTGGTTGCCACACTGCCCGCCTATCTACGAGACACTACTCATACTCTACAGTCTTTAGCTTCCATCAAGTGGTTAGAGCATTTTTCGTTAGTAACTTATGATGTTAAATCACTCTATACCGCTATCCAGCACTGCTTGGCACTTGAAACTATTGATTTTTCCTTTAGAAATCACTCGCCGTCTCATGCTGACCATATATCAATGATTAAGGAATTCTTGGCTTTCACGCTCAAACACAACCAGTTTCTATTTAATGGTCAATATTACGCACAAACTCGAGGAGTGGCCAAGGGGGCTAAATATGCACCCTCCCTGGCCAATCTCTTCATGGTTTTTTTTGAACATCATTATATATACAGTACTCATATATTTCAAGATTACATTGTACTATGGAAAAGATACATTGATGATATTTTGTTGGTTTGGAGTGGGCCCATAGAAACTTTTCATCAATTTACTGATTATTTGAATAATAATACATTTGGGACCGAATTTGTGGGACATACAAGTACTACCAGAATGGAATTTTTGGATCTCGTCATTACGATTGCAAATGGTCAAATACAGACTCATACTTTCAGAAAACCAACAGCTGTGAATTCGATTTTGCAGGCTACAAGTTGCCACAAACGCACAGTGATAGAGAACATACCTTTTGGAGAATTTTATCGTGTTCGACGCAATTGTAGTAATTTGGAGGAATTTAGTAATGAGGTGTCACAAATCCAAGCAAGGTTTAAACAAAGAGGTTATTCAAATCGCTGTATTCAAAATGGCATAAATCGGGTGAGTGTTATATCACGTGATGAAATGTTGATGGACCAGGGGAAGCAAAGACCCACCGGGTTCTCTGATGTACGCATCATTACCAAATATGTTCATAATTCGGAGATGTTATACAAATTATTGAACAAGCATTGGCACCTGTTACAACTGGACCCCAATATCACACCCTATATAGCTGATCATCCGAGATTTATTTTCTTGCGGAATCGCACACTCAAGGGGCATCTCTGTCCTTCCTTTTTAGCTCCCACAATTCATTCGGTTAACTCCAGATCATGGTTACCACCTAAACCAAAGGGTTTTTCTAAATGTGCCTCATGTAATTTTTGTCAATTTGCTATTCAGGCCGATAATTTTGTTTGTCATAATGGTTTATCAGTCCAAATACGTGACTTTTTCAATTGCAAGACGAAATATGTGGTCTATGCTATTTTGTGTATTTGTGGTAAAGTGTATGTGGGCTCGACCATTAGGGAATTACGGATACGCATTAGGGAACACCTTGCAAGCTTGAGGAAGTATGATTCCAAATTACCCTTAGCCATACATTGGCAGGAACAGCATCAAATGGAAAATGTGAGCGAAATCAGGTTTATAGGCCTTATGCAGGCAAGACCTCATCCTAGAGGTGGGGACCGCTCAGCATTATTGCGACAATTAGAAGCATGCACTATTTGTAGGTTACGTTGCACTACCCTGTAACTCAACAGCGACACGGAACTGCATGTGTTCTTGTAGACGGGGAGGTTATGTGTGGTTAACGGGGGATTTTTTGTTCGTGTGTGTCATTGCGGGAGCCGATTGGACCAGCAAGGCACTATCGCAGTACCCATGGGCCAATTTAACTTGTATAACACCATTATTTTTCATCCCAATGGGTTACTGTTTCGGGCAATCTGCATTTATACTCATTTTTACATCACAATACGGTGGGGATGGTTTACATATTTTTCTTACTTATTTCAAGCATTTCATCGAGCTACTCCTCGATGTTATCCTTTTTGTTTAAGTGTTAATATTTCAGGTGATCCGTGTTTCATCCCAATTGGGTTACTGTTTCGGGCAATCTGCATTCATACTCATTTTTATATCACAATATGGTGGGGATGGTTTACATATTTTTCTTACTCATCTCATGCATTTCATCGAGCTACTCCTCGACGTTATCCTTCTTGTTTAAGGGTTATTATTTCAGGTGATCCGTGTCTGAACACGTGATCACATACCATGTGATCACAACTTCTTCTTTCCTTTTCTGTTATTCACGCGCGGCGCCGCACACGTGATTATCGATCACGTGTTCGGAGGGTGCTTTTCTCTATATTCTTTCTCTTTCTTTTTAAACGGGTACGCGGACTGCACCGCTTTTAGATATGCATCGGGCGTAATAGGATTCAATGAGATGAGAGATTATGACGGTAAGGGGCTTGTACACTTTCTAACGTTCAGTGTTGATGTTTAAATAGGAATTTGTTCTTTGATAATTGTTTTACATCAACGTATGTTTTGGTTTGCTTTAACAGACATGCCAATTCAGGCGGGACGTTTTTACTGAATTAGAATGTTCGCATTGATACTATTCAAATCTTGGTAAGGAAGGTAATGGTTTACCATAAAATATCTTCACTAGTTTCAAGTGGTTTTATAACCTTGATTTATTTCATCATATGCTTTTCCAGAATTTTCGGGCGTGTTAATAGACTAAAGACATCCAACATTGTCATACTACACAATGGTAATTTGTTCAATTCGATTTTGGCAACTTGTCACCCCTTTTTGTGTGTGGGAATGGAATCTGTTTGTGTTCACCAGTTTCAATTGGTTCTCAATTCCGACATTGCACGGGGCATTTTTGACCTAATTTAAGTTTTGACCCAATGGGCTCGGTGATGTGTGCCGGATTGGTGGTTTTTTCGGCACCTGGTGATGACATGCACGAATTAAAATACAGAAGAGATACACATTGTTAAATGGTGCATGGAGATCCACATGCACAACGTTTACACATCATGTGGACTAGTACTGGGCAGCACATCCATTGTACTAATTGTGTATTGATGTGAGTATAGAATGCAGCCACATGTCATTTTAATTATACACATATAGATAATGATATGTTTTTTTATTTTGTATTTCTCATTTTGTACTTTCTTGAATTATTTTTTCATGTGCTGCCTGTGATATGTTGATACATCCATCCTTCCGGTAATGTATTTACGCACTTTTCATTAACCTTGTTTGATTTGCACGATGTATTTTATGTCCTGGTTTACAAATGAGGACTTTTCATGCACTACAAAATTGTAATTTCTACTTGTTGTACAGAGTTTTGCCTTGAGAAATACCGAGAGAGGTCGAAACACGTGTTGGCACATCACTCTGTTACGTCACAACACACACAGGATGTGTTGAAGATTAAACTTTCAAAACTTTCATTCTTGTGTTATTCAGAATAATTATCACACAGGAAGTGTGCAAGAGGACTTTTCTATTTTTGGATGTTTAAATGTTTTGCTGGCATCGCATCCATATTGCGGGAATACCTAATGTTCCTATTGTCTTGTCAAGTGGGTTTGAGGTGCCCGCTTTTCCCTCAGGGTGCTGCAGCCAATTCTTGGAGGTTCAACTGAGTTGATTCTGGAATATTTAACTGCTCAAGCGCTATTCACCTGGCACACCTCAGCATTTCTGTTTTACTTTTTATATAGGCATGGGTTGTGATTGGGTCTCTACAGTCAGGTGGACAACTTATGCCCACCCCAAGTGCAAGTCATCATCATCCTCAGTTATTAGGTACAAAGTATACTATTGGCTCTCAAAATGTACAGCCTTTCGTTATATGGTCCTCTATAATTGGTTGGCACACTTGTACCCTTCTGGAACATTCGGCTCACTGGCAGCAGGTAAGCTGGTACCCCAGGTGCCAGTGGGTGGACTTTGACCATGTCTCCCCACCCAATTAGCCCAACATCTCTCATCACTCATGCCTTCTGCCATTCAGATTGTTTTTGAACTTGGCCTTGCAAAGTATCATTGCTCCTGTGAATAAAAGGGAGTACAGGCACATGCTATCTCAAGTCCAGAGCAGCATGCCTATCTTCTATTTCCATCCTTAGCTCACATGACAGGAGACCATATTTCGGCCTGTTTTGCAGCATTTAATTGTCTTTAACAAACTTGGCACTCATAATGTTCTTTCTTTGTACCTTAACACAACACTATTCAGTGTCTCAGGGTTACTATTCTTTTCAGATAGATAACCAGTTCTTGGCTACTTCATCCTTTGACACCAGGCCAGACAGTTCCTCCAGGCCTTTCCATGCTTTTAGCTTCATGTTGCTGTGACACAGCTTTTCAGATTCTTCCATTTTATGGGTCCGAGCTTACTAAACATGTGACATTGATGTCCAGCTTCTAAATAATAGCGGCACCGCCTGCGGTCTATTCACTATGTATAGCCAGCCTTTGTGATTACTTAGTCTACTTGCGTTGCTGCATCTGTACAGTTATTAAACATCTTGCATTTTCTGCAGTTCTCTTCACACGTGCAATCTTCATTCCGCATATGAACGTTTATTCGATTCTTTATTTCGTCATCAGATTCCATAAAGTCTATGCATCTTCTTCTTTAGCCACTCTTCTCAGTGCGTCACGCTTGCTTCTTGTGACATCACCAACTTCTCTTTCTTTCGTCTTCACATTCCTTCAGGGATCTCCTCCAAGAGATTGTCATTTCTACGGGGATACATCATATAGGGTTTTCTCAATGGATACCTTTTCTCGAAGGCTCTCCGCAGAACAGGCACAATCACTGGTGTCGTGCATGTCGTGACTTCTGGCTCCCAGAATATAGGAAGGATGGGCGTGGGACTTCCTGCAGAGACATTCAGCTGCTCCTCTACACTGTTATAGCAACACTGTGTCTCTCATTCTTGATCTGCAGCCTCACTCTCACCACAGACATTGAAGACGAGTCGTATCATCACCATATAATGGTATTTCATATCTGTTTGTTCCCTCTCCTGGAATGCACCACAGCAATAATGAATTAGATCAGAAACATGAGAGTGCTCAGGATAAACTTCAGTTGACCCGACAACAACAGTATAGATTAAAGCACTTTCCCTCCATTGTTGGAAAATGTTTGGGGCTCCTACTCTCGTGATTTTCTACTAGGGCATGAAGGGAGATGGTATCAGCCAATTAATGAGGGCACCAAAATGTCAAATCCAAATATTCTGAATTTCGAGGGGCACATAATTATATGTGGGGGGCTTAGGGTTATAAAGATTATAAGGGGAATATGGGTGGTCTAAGGGGGGTCTCCCTCCACATATAATTGCAGGGGAATGTAAAAAAAAACATTCCGCATTTTTAAATTAGTCATTTTCGATTCACAGTATTCACATAGCTCCTGGTAGGGCTCGTCCGACATGCACTTAGGGAGGGCTTCAGCTCTAAACTGGGGGTAAATGTGCCAATCCAACACCCATTTTTGGGCGCAATTAGGACGTGCTAATTGTGCCAAAAATGCTGCATTGGGTCCATAGAGCTGTACCGGGTGGCAGTAACGCTATTAGTCCAGGCGGTATCCCAGCGGTAATACCACCGGGATGCCGCCAAACTCACGATGAGGCCCTTAGAAATGATGTAAGTGGTTCCTGTGCTGCGTATGGAGCATGAAGTTCGGATGGGTTGACAATGTTTGCAGCCTGGGAAATGTTTTTGTTTTGCATCACACAATTGAGAAGGTACAATATAGAAACAGGAAAACGTGAGCATTGCAAAACGGTGATGCTCACATCCTATTCTATTACACCACATAATCAAGAATTTATGATTTTTATGTTCAAACCATAGCAATTAAAAAATATGTTGCATCTTACCTCTGTATATCACAGGACACGAGATTGTACGTATGCTGCTCAATGCCTGGTTACACTGCAGGGGTGGCTTGCTCACTATCTTCATCTGTTTCAGTAAAGGTTTGCCACAATATTTCTGCATCCACTGAACACAGACACGGGTAATAGTGAGTATAGATTTACATCAGTCCACTGGAGTCATACAGCGCAATGCAACTCGAGGGATTGTTGCAGTTGAGTCTGCATACCCTGTGTAGGCTCGGGTCACAGCACTGATCCTGCCGCTCCGTAGGCGTTAACACAATATTGCTCCCTATTTCATCATTTTCTCTTGTACGGATGTCCCAAAACAAAAGCCCTTTTCTGAGCACCTATGGAGCTTTCTCTTGCTCACCATGAGCTGCTTCTTTGGGCTTAATAAAAGCTACCTCTAGTGACAGCAACCAGTACTGCTTCCTTGGCTGTAAATGCATTCTGGCAGCTTAGGACATTTCTGTGTATCTATATACATCTTTCACAACCCTTAAAACACCCACATAGTATCATCACAAACAATACATTTTATATATTATTTAAAAAGCAATTCACCACAAAACATCTTCAATTTACGTCACTTTAATTTTCTCCAACTTATATTTAACCTATAGAATATAATAACATGGGATACATACGTCCTCACTGTACAATGAAACGTTATTGGAGATGACTTGAACTATTCTTTTTATTCAAGTTGCAGGTTGTATGTTATTGCATATTATATGTTGTTGCACAAAGAACTCCTTTAACAGTTGGTCTCGTGCTTACGCTAAGGCAAGAGATCTTCCAGTTGTTGATATATATAATCAATGGAGAATGTTTTTAGATGAAAGAAATCGAATACTCCACTTGTAATGTGTTGCACACTATACTTTGAGTAGTTTAACACTATGGGCCTCATTACGAGTTTGGCGGCAGCCATGGAGCCATTAACTCCATGGCTGCCGCCAAACCGGGCTCCTTTACCGGGTTCCCTGAATGGGGAATTACTGGGCCATTCCGAGTTCGGAGGGCCCGGTAATTCCTCCTTCAGGGAACCCGGGCCCGGACCTTCCCCATTCCCATTTGAGCCCACATAGGGCTCAATGGGAATGGGTGCGGGAGCTAACAACGGGCCGATTACGACCGGCCCGTTGTTAGCTCCCTGGTCCCCCCGCGGGACCCAGTAACCAGGCGTCCTTACCGGGACCCGCGAGGGGACCTCGTAATCGTGCTGAATGGTGTTAACGGGTCCGCATCCATTAGCGGAACCCGTTAACCCATTCCGCACGGGTCGTAATGAGGCCCAATGTATTGTAAAGCTGTTTTATGGTTTAGAATAAGTGATACACTAATGTTAAATTCTTGCTTTCCTGTGTTTCACTGCAGTGCACACAATAAATATTATAACAAACAGTTCCTTGTCAATTGTTGGCTATAAATTGGTAGATAAAGTTATTTTAAAAGAAAGTATCTGAAAGGTTAGTCATGGCTTTAATTAAGTGCTCAAGCGGCATGTGGATTTCTGCTGCGTACTAGCTCAGCCAATTGGAACAACTCAGCCATAATAACGTTATACAGGTAAGAAAGTGAAGTCACAACTAGACTGTAAAAAGAGATGTGTTTCTAGACTTTTGTACGGGTACTGCAGGTTATAATGTGTTGTAGAACAGATTATGAAACTTCTTTGAAAAGTTTTGTTTCAAATACTCTTGATTTTGCACACTGTAAAGAAAATTGTGCACATAACAATTAATTTCTGCACACAAAACTATAGAGGGAACATGCGGATTGATCTTCCTACATTTTGTTGTAGGCAGACCACACACCTTTGACAACTTTCTTGTGCAATTTTTGCAAACTCAGGTGCAAACCAATATTTGTTCGGAGTGATTATCATTCTTCTTTTCCCCACATGTGCTTGACCATGATATATTCTTACAAGATGTGCTAGTAATATCTTTTGGGCAACCAACTGACTTGGGTCATCTCTCTGCATGGAGTTCTTTTACGCCTAGAAACAATTGTGTACAGGCGTTTTATAAATGACTTATATCATTTATATATCTCATGCAGCCAACCATCTTTCTCGCTTGAGGGAATATTTTCCTGCATCTGGGCCAATATTCCTCTAACGTCCTGAAGCGGGATGGTTCTAGTGATGTATTCATCCTCCGATGTGGTTATTGTCACTAGCTTTTATGTTGCGACAGCAAAATCGTTGCGACTGTTAATTGCATTATCCACAGGATAGTGAACATCACGTTTAATTATGGCAGCATTATAGCATCTAAGAGTGCTTTTACATACTGAATGTTCTTAATAGGCAAACCAGTCAATGTCAAAAATCCCCTTGGTTTCCAAAGTTGGCCAAAGTTGTGGGCTACTGCAAAAGTGTACCTAGAATCAGTATAAATGTCGACAGATTGTTAAGCTGCAAGCTCACAGGCCAAACTGAGTGACAACAGCTCTGTTATTTGTGTTAAGGCAACCTAAGACAGCCTCCCGCTAACCACATCCTGCCCAGGCATTACTACCGCATATCCGGGCACTAATTTCCCATTTTGGTCCTGATTACACGAACCATCCACAAAATGAATTAGATCAGCATCAGGTAGAGGGGTATCAGACAATTCTCTTTGGGGTGTCAGTAGAAAATAAGAAACTTCAACACAACCATGAGATTCGACTTTGTGCGGCTCACCATACTGGGGAGTGGGCAGCAGAGATACCCCATTCAGTAATGGGCAGCTAGTTAAAGTGATGTTGGAAGATTTTAACAATAATATCTCATATTTATGAAACATGACATAGACATTGTTGGGTCTTGGTTTCCAACAATAAGGACACTACACAGTGTTGTACAGCAACCTCTGCAGGGGAACCCTGCACTATTTTCTTGCATTGCTGAACTGCTAGCACACCTGCACTGACCGATTGTAAACAATGTGGCAGTCCTCCTGCAACTGGGCCCAATTCCTTACTATAATATGCAACAGGCTTATGATGAAACACATGCCTCTGAGTTTGAACAGACATGGAAAATCATAGTTCTCATCGCAGTACAGAGTGATCCCCTTTTTATAATAAGGCAATCTCAAGGCTGGTGCTTCTACCAAGCTCCTCTTTATGTTTGTGAATGCTTCCTCAGCTTCAGGAGGCCATTGTAAAGGCTCTGCCATCTTGGCTTTACTGTAAAGCTGCAAAACGTTAAGAACTTCAGCATAGCCAAATCCATTGTCAGCAAAACACTTCAATCCCTAAAAAGGCTCTCATTTCGGTAACCTCTGGTCTTTGGATATTATAAATGCCTCTTTACGAGAGTGTGCTATCATTTGAAGATCAAATGTAATGTTGATTCCCCAAGTAGGGTACTCTCTGCCTGCACAATTACAAATTCTGCTCAGAGGCCTTATGACCGTTGTATGCAGGGGCTGTTAATACTACTTGCCTATGCGGCTTACATACTTCATAAGAAGAGTAGGAAATTAAAACGTTGTTGACATATAGAACCAATACTGATTTCTTCAATTGTTGGGAAAACAGGTTTGGGGATTCAGTGTACCCCTTGGGTAAACCTATCCAGGTGTATTGAATCCCCCATGTGTAAACCCAAATAGTGCTGACTGTCTTCATGTATGGGAACACATAAGAATGATGCACATACATCCACTACGGTGAAGCGTGTTGCATTGGGAGGAATATAGGACAGGTTTGTAGCAGGGTTTGGCACAAATGGGAAATAATAGATCGCCACTGCAGTATTGGCACTCAGAGCTTGGACAAAAAGATCGCATCAGTGCCTGGCTTTTTAATAGTCAATTCTGGGGTGTTGCAAGGACTAGTAGCAGGGATAGTTATGCTTTGATTAAGAAGCAGTTCAATAAAATGAGTAATTCCCTGCTCTGTTTCTGGCCTTAGGGGATATTGGGAAATGTGGAGTAGTTTCTTGCAAGGATCAGCTTTAATGTTAACTAGTTCAGTAGTGTAGAGGTATCCCACCTCATTATAATGCATGAACCGCAGAGAAACTGGTATGGAGCCAATCAAATCGTTCAGATCTATATACAGTCCATTCCCTTCCTCAACAACTCTCCTTTCAGGACAATCTAAAGGGTCACCAAAACAGCCTTGGCATTATTGTGGGGAACGCTAAAAATTACATGTCTGGTGTACAATATATAGTGCATTGAAGCTTACACAACAGATCTCTACTTAACAGATTGCCAGGAGCTAAGGGAGCTAAGGGACTAAGAAGAAAAGCATGTGAATATGTTATAGGGCCGAAGGTAATTGTAAGTGGTCCAGTAATTGGATTCACTACCGGAACATTGGAGATCCACCACTGCTCTCACAGTATACCCGGATAGCAGAGCATCTGGGAAAGTAGCCTCTCAATGCTGAGTTACTAGCACCTGTGTCAACTAAAAAAGTGATTGATTTCCCTTCCACAGAGCATTGCACATACAGGTTATCTGCAGCTACTGGGACCAGAGTCTCTATAGGTATTTCATCTTCCATCTTTAGGTAGAATGGGTCCTGATCGATCATAGGGATCAAAGGGGCCAGGAACACAGGGAGGTGCACTAGTGTATGGGAAAGTAGGCAAATCCTTCACATTTGTATTGGGGAGGAGGGGGGGATGAACTATCTGTAGGGGGCTTGAGACTGAATTGTGTCCTTGGATGTTAGGAAAAGAAGTGTTGCAGTGGTCTGTAGGGGCATTTTTTAGTCCAATAGCTGCTCTGCTTACAATAATTACATGCAAAGGGGGTTGCCTGGCCCCTTGCGAACCCTGGTACCCAGACTGCTCATGTGGGTCTGGCTGTACCTGATATCCTTGGTGTCTAGCTTGTTCCTAATTGCAGTGTTCCTCTCCCTCTTCCCCAATCTCTACCCCCAAATCTTCGCCTGAAGCCCCTGCTTTGGCTGGTGCCCTGCAGTTGTAGACTCTGCGATTGGATTGTCATACGCTTATGCCTGAAATCCTCTTTTCATTGCTCCTGACATGCCAACCAATGATTCACAACTGCTACTAGCAGCTTCACCATGGGCGTATTCTGCCACCAGATGCACATGGGCTTTAGGTAATAGGCTAGACAAAAATGGGCTTGCTATAGTTTCCTGAACAGTCTCGTCTGGTTTAGTAATTGACGAGTTTTGAGTGAACACTAATTTAAGTCGGTCTAAATAATTATGCAAGCAACTCTTCCTTATTTTGAGTATAGGTCCCAATTTTATCCGGGCTGCCTTTCTAGGGAAAATCACTGGGAATGACACTAGTATTATCCTATCTCTAGCTTGCCCAAGAGTGTCACCCACACCGTAATCTGCACATGGCCAATTAACGCGCTCTGTGTCCCTTTGCAGTACTTTGGGTGGCATTGCTATTCTTATGAGCTGGTTCATATCAGCCCAAGCCGATTATACCACTGTATGACAGTGAGCAACTCCTCAATGAAGCATTGCAGTACATCCCTAATGCTAGGAAATTCTTTAGCCAAGCTTCGCAAATCACCCAGTGTCCATGGAACAGGAACAGTGAGCAGATGAGTGTTCTCCTTCTGACATGTGAGGATCGTAGTGCCTCTCCCATACTGTGTCTACCCCCTCGTAACAGACAGGCCTCATTACAACCCTGGCAGCTGTCGCCAGAGGTGCATTTTTTCCGACGCCCAGAAATGGGCAATTACCGGGTCATTACGGCCTTGCCAGACCCCGTATTTGCCCTTTGCTGGGCGCCGGAAAACATTCTTCCCCATTCCCTTTGAGCCCCACAGGGCTCAATGGGAAAGGGGAAGCCGGTTGCACAGGCACCGTCATCAACGGTGCCTGTGCATCCAAAATGCTGTGCTCGCGGGTGCCTTTCATTCCGTTAGGTCAGACCTGGTGGAATGAAAGGCACCCACGAGCACAACTCGGAGTTTGCCGGTCCGGATACAACGGTACCGGCAAGCTTACCGGTACCATTGTATCCAGACCGGCAAGCTCGTTATGAGGCCCAGAGTATAACAGGAAGTTGTGTCGGGCAAGAGTGAGGCTCCAACAAAACCCTGAAGCACTAGGCCCAGACTGCACTGTATGATATGATATGGCATCTGTAATGCGCCTATACACAAATGTGCAGATTGCACTTGATTGTGCGGCTGTGCTCCGTCAGGTGGCTGGGCGGTAATAGGCCCTTGTCGGTATTTATGCTGAATTATTCTTTTTCCCCTTTCCCCCCATATTCATCTCCTTTTTATTCCCTATTTTTACTAGTTATCAAAACAAAAAGAGGCCCTCTCAAAGGCCCACAACCAGATCACATCCCAATATAATACCAGAGCCAGGATACATTAAAACCAGATTCAGAAACACCAGAGAACCTGCCAGCTCTTGCCAGACAAGCCTACTTAAATTGCCACTGCCAATATCTTGCCAGATCTATTTAAGGGTAGAAATATAAATACAACATTCAATACCATGACAATAAAACAGGCAAAAAGCAGTACAACAATGAAGTACCCAACTGAAAACTGTCCCCCCATGTTTGCATAGACCTGAAGCCAATCTTCCTGTTGCCTGGTCATCTAAGAAATCCCTTGGCTCCCGTGAGCGGCTGGCATAGGTGCACGAACCGTGGGCCTCCTCCAC
Organism: Ambystoma mexicanum; assembly: GCF_040938575.1. NCBI lineage: Eukaryota > Metazoa > Chordata > Amphibia > Caudata > Ambystomatidae > Ambystoma > Ambystoma mexicanum. The sequence continues at coordinate 1,141,697,936 of NC_090935.1, read as the reverse complement.
CTGAATACTCCTTGACCAGAGTGCATAACTTAATACAAATAATTAGTAGAAATATGTTTCTTCCTACAGCACTCCAGACCCCTACATCTGACTCTTTAGATCAAGGAGGCAAACTTCAGCATGGAGGGTTTGAATGTGCAATGGGACTATCTCTGCACAAGTATATGAACAAGGGCCGTGTTTTCATATATTTTGGGAAGCAATCTAGTAAAAGTGATCTGCCAGCTATTAGGATTTCCCAAATTTTATCCCAAGCATATGTAGCATTGGTCCCTCCGGATTTGTCTGAGCCGCGTGCCAATGCCATCTTGGCTGCTGCAAGGAGGTGAGTGATCAGAGTTGTGTAATATGCAGGTGCTGGATAAATCTCCTCCTCCCTGTCGCCCAGTAGACAACCCGAGGTCCTGGGGTATATGAGGGCCAGTAATATACTTTACAAAGCAAGATCACTTTCCAAATGATCTGCACCTTACGGCATGATCACCACATGTGTGCCATATTCTCGGCTTCCATGCAGTTCCTCCAGCATAGAGATGAGTATATGGGTATGAACGTATTAAGTCATGTGGGTGGGTGATCGCATCTACAGCAGAGTAGAAATGCACACTTCTCTGTCTCTACTACACTTGGAGGCCCAAACGCGGATCCAAGAAACATGGGCACCCCATGAAAGTCCTGATCATCAAAACTCTCCTAGGTTACTTATTCGTCCAGATGAAGGCAAAAAAATGTATTTTATTGTGGCTTCTGGGATCGTAACACATAGGGCCAGGCAGGTGTGTAAAGGTCTGCGAATCAGATGAATTTTAACGTACGCAATTTGGCCCATCTAAGTCTTCTATATGCCCTGTGCAAAATGTCCTTCTATGTGAGCACCAAAAAAAAGAAAATACATTGTTCAGAACCCCTCACACAAACTTATTGACACCAGTTAGTCCATATAAAAATAGACAGGCAATTCTTTATGTGAGGGGTTGCTGAAGAAAATGGGTTTCTTTTTCGGTGCTCAAATAGAAGGACATTTCGCACAGGGATATAGAAGACTTTGTACAGTGATTATTTAATTGTTTAATATATATATATATACTTGTATTTTCTGTATGAATTATATGACTTGTGTATTATATGTGGATTGTGTGTTGTAGCTATATATGCTACACATATTTTAACTATTTGTAATACATCTGTAATAAAAACTGAGTGTGTTGATGAATGACACCATTATTGTAATAATGTTGAATTATGGACAGCTGGAAAGTGTTACAAGAACAGACTGCACAAAACAATGGGTTTCTTTTATGTTTGGATATATTGATAGGCCGGCTCATCTATTGTATTTGGCCGGCAGCCCCCCTTTTTTAGATAGACTTAGATCTGTTCAACCATATATGTACAGGAATGTGTGGGCCACTCAGTGTGTACACCCTTGTGTGTTCATTCATGTATTTGCGCAGCTCTTTTGATTTCTGATTTTCATCTGGCTACCCATTTCATCTCTCCTAACCCCCCAAATGTCCACCTCGCGGTCAAAATGATTTCTTCTCTCCAGTTTGTTTCAGGCAGCCTAGTTACCCATTCCTGATTCCTGTATTTACTCTCCGGATAGCGATATGAACTTTTACTTTTGGAGGAAATAGAGCCATCGACCTTCCTAAATACATTTGCGCACACTGTGATGAGAGTAGAGAGATCATCCAGTGGGCCAGCCTTTCAGCTGCAGTGAGCAAAGTGTAACCTGTAGGCTGCAGCCGCACATGTGGCTTGGGCACACTCATGCTTCCATCCACCCGGGCCGCCACAAATGAGAAAACCGAGATGGGCACACTGTGTAATAAATACACTGACCGGATTCCACTAAAACAAGCATTGACAAAGCCAATAGTTTTTGTTTATTGCATTTTATCTTTTAAACAAAAATGCAATAAATGCTGTTCGATACATACCCAGTAATTTCAGACCTGTCTGCAATTATTGTTTGTTTGCAGGCACATACCATTAGTGATCAGATAGCAAAACAAAGTAAGTTCACTGTGATATACATATTTTCTTTGTACTATACTGAGGGCTAACGTATGCCGGATATAGCGCCCCATCGACACATTAAAGGGATGTTCATTTTAATTGTTCAAGAGCCAATTAAATTGCTTAAGAATCAGAGCATGGAAAAGAGAAAGGGAGCACATGTGCACATATTTAGAAGCTGAATAAAGGAAGGCATCTTGGTGCCTGGTATTCATGTGGTACTTGTTTTGCGTGTCCACAATATGCCATTTTTAGGGAAGCTGGCCTTTGTTTCGATAGTTAATCAAATTAGATCTCTGACTGATGAGATTATATATGAAATACATGCCAAATAATGAAGTCGAATAAACGGGTAGTGGCTGCAGGATAATGGATCCCGTTGTAGAATATCAGCTCTTTCCTTGCACTGTGGTGTAAAGGACGTGCGCTGGTGGGACTGGCATGGTACATTCTTAGCCAGAAACACATTGCCCACGCCCTCCTCCCAAAATTCGACCCACGCTCTCTTGAGGCTTCACAAGAAAAGGAGGTCAGTAATAGGTCCTCAAACATGTCCCAATGAAATCTTAGGATAGAGCTTTACTCTCAGGCATAGAGATAATATCATTTGCATGACTTCCCAAGGAAGTAGTACATTAAAATAAATAACGTGGAACTAGGTGGGTCCACTAATAAGAGACTGAGGGACCGATTCTGAACTCAGGATAAAAAGAGTGTGGAAATACCACATTCTGCCCTCCTGTTTCCAGCACCGCCATTCTGAAGTGGGTGGAAATATTGGAAGGGAGATGACGTGGGTTCCAGCAGCAAAAGCTGCAAAAATCTCTTGCTGTGGGAGAAACGTGCTCCAGTGGCATTGCAAGCATTTCTTAAAGGACTACCACTTTTCTAATTTAAGCACATTTTCTCAAACTTTCATTGAACTAGAAAAGTGGTGATGCAGTGTAAGAAATGCTATTTATGCAAAGGAAAAAAGTGTGCTGTTGAGTTTAACAGAACCTCACAGGTGCCATATTTTAACGGCTTTCTTGACGTGCTAAACCAGTGCCGCTGGAAGGAGAAACCCCTCCATGTGGCTCCCCTGCATTCCCGATGGTTGCTAGGGCTGTTGTCAAGCCGTAAATCAAGCACATGCTTTCAAGTCACTGTACCACATTCTTTCTTTATCAGAATATGGTGTTTTCAAGGAAAGTGTTCTTCCTTCATGGAAGAACACTTTCAGACGTTTGCATGTACCTCTGTATCGAGCCCCAGAGATCAGGAAAACGGTAGAGAAATGTTATGTGTGAGACGTTCTTCACCTATTGTATAATACATCCAAATAAAGTAACAAGTATTCTATTTCCCAAATCCCCCTTCCTCTCTCCCTTACTTTACCAGTGGTTTAGGCAATTTGGTGGCCCAAGTTCTACCAATATATGTGAAAACAAAAAGGACAGCAAACCTCGGGCCCAATGCAAAAGGCTACATGAGTCCCCGTGCATTCGCAATCTAAACATCATATCAAGACTCAACTCGTCCCCAAAGAAATCAACTATGCAACTGGAACACCAAATACACAGAGGAACATCAAACAGAACCAGGCTCAAATGCGTTTGACACCATGCACTGCTGTGCTTTGTAGTACACATTGGGCCCAATTCATGGAATTATTTGTGCAGTAAATACAGAATTTGTGCACCAACTGCATGCAAAATCCCATTTGTCGATTCATGGAATCGACTGTGCTGCATCTTTTCCTACTTTGCGTGGATTTTGCGCAGACTCAGCATGTCTTTGCGAGTGGGCAAGTCCCTTGCGCGAGACACTACGCAGAGCATGGGAGTGGCTTGCGCAGCAGGCAGGGAAGGGGCAGAACCCATCGAATGAGGAAGAACAAGGTAAAAGGTAGGCATTACGAGGGACGGCCCACAGGCAGTCCATCACACTCCCACTATTGCGTGGAACGATAAGTATTCATGGATCCGACCATGCAACCTCTCGGCAGGGAAATGGGCATTCAAAGCCCTCATACGAACCGCCAACCGAAGGTAGGAATACACACACTTGCGCACAGGATTCACGATGCAGAGGTAATATCGGGTGGCGGATTTGGGGGTGCGTGTATGCAGCCGGGGTTCTGATCTAAGTTAGGGGTGCACGTATGCAGTGTAGAGGGATGCAGGGACGGTTTACAGAGGTTGACACGCAGATTTTCAGATTTTTACCCTAGTTATGATAAATCATATGCATATTGTCAGGGGGCAGTAACAATTAATTACGGGGGACCCGACACAGGGTCTTGAGATACAGGCCTGCTTGCGGGGGACCCACACACTATTTTGCGGGTGCATGTATTCACGCCTGGGGAGCACGCAAAGGTAGCTGTGTCTGGCTGTTTTTGGTTTGCGTGGGGGTGTGTCGGAGCGTTCTGGCCAAGACTTGAGTATCCGGTTACTTTGCGCAAACAATTACATGGATATGCAGAGTACGCAGATGAACTTCTGCACGCAGGCTCAGGCAGAGTCGATCTCGGCACACAGGCTTTGCAGGATCTATGAACGGTTTTCCAGGAATCTGGCCCATTGCATTTATGATCTACTCATGACGCTGAGAAGGGCCGATCGGAATAGCCTGTGCATCAGTTTCCAAAATTCTTGATAATATAGATAGCCAGAGCATATTTTATGGATGTGAATCCATGCGGAATGTGTGTCAGTGTACTCTCACTAACAGTGTAACTTTGCCTCTGCTAAACGGAAATACTACACTTGTAAGTGCCTTAACTTACCTGCTTATGGCGTTTGTAATTATGGACATTCCCGTTAGCGGTACCTACGTTGTTCAGCCAAGCCAACAGATTAAACCAAATGCCACGCTGCTCCCATAGTTCCACGACAAACTTCACACTCTGAAATGCAGAAAAGCAAATGGGGACAGTACCAGCTCGACCCTCAGCCATCTAGATGCCTACTCCTCTGTCGCTGAACATAAAGGGGCCTGACTCCCACGCCCTTTCCGCTCGCAAGCAGAGTGCACGAGCTCCGTAACACTCACTCTGAAAATATATCCACGCCCACTCTCCTCCTGAACCACCTGCCATCGCTTAGGCCGCTAGCAAGGCAGGCTGGGTCTGGCCACCCAACACCAAGAGACCAGGCAGAAGCACAATGTGGGGGCGAGCACCAAAAATGTAAATCAATTTATATTGAGGAAAGAATTGTTGTATAAAAATTTTAACATTTGTTTCAGTGTGTTTAGGTGAGCCCAGATTAAAAAAGAAACAATCTGCGAATACTTACAATGAGCGCGTGCGGTAGATTTTGATGAGGTGTTAAACAGAGGAGTAAAAGCAAGACATAGGTCCTCATTACAAGTCTGCCGGTCTGGAAATAAGGGCGCCAGTAGCAACGTACCAGCACCCTTTCCGGAATGGCAGACTACAACTGTGTCTGCCGGTACCATTGCACACAGCAGGTCTGACCTTCTGGGCGCAACGGCCCCGGTAGTCACAGTGCCATGGAAGCACCGGCACCGTTACTAACGGTGCTGGTGCTTCGGAATCTCCATTCCCATGGAGTCCTATTGGAGTCCATGGTAATGGGGACGAACATTTTCCGGCGCCTGACATCCTGGGTCGCAGGGACTTGTATCCCGGTGGTACGGGGATATCAGGCGTCGGAAACAGTGTTGCAGTCCGGTGGCAACTCGCCGGTAGCACTGGCGGGCTACTGCCAGTCTTGTAACAAGCCCCATAGTGCTTTTATGTCTCCAGTTAATGCTGTCCATTTTAATTGCCTTCACATGTGGGCCATGAAGTGGAGTTGCAACTCTGCTGTGCTTTCCTCCTCTGTCTCGGAATAGCACAGCGTTTCATTCCTGCAGGAGATTTTAATGCAGGTTTAAATCAAAAGGATTCCTAGGGAGTCCGCCTCAGATCATGTGGATTCTATAGGAATCCATTGGTAAAAACTTTTGTTCTTACTGATGTCACATACACAGCTATCGAAACAGCTGAATGCCGAATAATAGTGGGAATGTGCACGAGAACCCTAAGGAATCCACAGTGTAATCATCCGTTTCCTCTACAGCCGAAAAGAAAGGCACGCATTTGTATTCAGGGAAACCGGGAGCTTTGCAAAGTAATAGATGGTGTAGAAGGAGAGACACCCTGCAACTTTGGCATACAGATTCCAAGGGGTGCAGTGTTTCTCCCTAAAATAATGAATGCATCTATTGAATGCTAGCCTCTTGGAACAAGAATGTGTCAAAACCGAAAACCCTGGGTTTGTGCTGTGCACACAAATGTTTTGTGTGTTGAGAGTGAAGGTGGAATTGCATACATGGGATGATGGAAATGGGAAGTTAGGCGCAGGTGGTATTCATAAAAGGAAAATAGGTTTGGTTCTTAGTGCTGTGAAGAGGGTGATGCATGAAATCCCTGCACGGAGTTGTTAAATCGGGTGGTTTACTACCCTGGGCCAAACTAAATTTTTTTGGCATAACATAAGTTAAATTCTTCTAATATTACATCAGTCCTGCCCCTATTAAAATAAATTCACGAATCCAAATTACAAATGTTATGTATCCCACAGAGTCCACCCTGATGAGATTGGGTAGCAGGTGTAGGGACACAGAGCCACTGTTTACCCTAACATTCCCTGAAGAGGAATGCCATTGCCACTGTCACTCATGTTACAAACCTAACTTTCTAAAAAACCTACATTTTTCACAAAAAAACGGATATTATTTCTATAGTTCCAGAACAAGCGCCATCTCCATCATCAACTACAAATGCAACTGTTTTGGCCTTCAATTATTCTCAGGCCTTCTTCAGAATCACACTTTTGTAAGAGATTCCGCTGGCTGCTCCCCCATTGGAATAGATGTTACAGAAAGTTGTACTTTATATTGTTTTAATTACTGTGACAAAGTCCCCTGCCTAATCTACAGGACCGACATTGGGTTGATGAAAGGGGCCAGGGACCACCCTGAGCTTGTAGATGCTGTATCCTGAGGAGGTATACGTGGGTCCCCAGAACACTCTCACTCAGCACCCACCTATGGGGGGGTGGTACCAGGAGTACGTTCACCCCCCAGCTCCCCACACTCCTACAGACCTCCATGGCCACCAAGAGGGCAGTCACCGGACTACTCACATCCACACACCCTTTGAGAAACATATGGCCAATAGCGAGAGATGGGTCACTAACGGGTCCTTGAAAATGCCCCTTCCCATTAGATTGCCCCCCTTAGAGAGCCATTCCATCGCCTCGGGCAGACCCACCGGCAGAAATAGAGCTTTTCCCTTTAAGGAAACAGACCTGCAACACTTCACAGCCAAGCGGGGAAATACATTGTTTCTTTGGTGCTGATAATGAGGGAATCTTTACTCATTATGAGACGTACTCACGCAGGGCAGGCAGACACTGGAAATTCAATATTTCTCAGAAAACAAAGTGAAGCACACTTGCGCTGTAAGCAAGGAAATGTAAATATACAAAACCCATTCTACTGCTCTGGTTAATGTCGCCGGAGTTACCGAATTGCAACTCTTGGTTGAGTTGATTTGGTTGAGTTGTTGTCAAGTGCTGCATGCCCATGTTTGAATTCCTTCATCCCTTGCTCAAGAGGGATGAGGTGTGAAGTCCCGGAACAGAAGCCACCTTGAGTTATTCTCTTCAAGGTAGCGTGTGTAGCAACTCCTACTACTACATCTATCCTCACCACCATATTTGATCTGTTTCTCCAATTTAATTGCTGTTACACCGTACACACATGTCATAAATTGCATACCTGCTTGGTGCACTCCGACACGTCCCAATCTGTGATAAAATGTCTTCTTTCTCAGATTGTTTCCACATCTATCTACCTCCCTCAGCCCCAGTGCACTTTATCGCATTCTATCACCCCTGGCATATATTTGTATCCATTTTCTATTGGCCTGTGCTATCCAAAATGTCCTGTCTTTGAGACCCTTCAGTCAAACATTTGATCCTTACGACTCTCAGGTCCTTGATCGTTTTTCTTCAGGTTAAAGATTCTGGTCCCCCAACTTCTAGTTGTAGCACAACAGTATGTGGGTTTCTGCAAGCATGTGTTCAGTGTGTGACTTCACCTCATATAGCACTTAAATCATGATATCAGACCTGCGACACCTTTTCATGGGTAATTGTTCCGGGTTACATGGTGTCTCACACCTTTTTACTGCTCCTGGCCACTCTCCTTTCCTCTCCCTCTAACTGCCCTCTGCCAGGGGTCCTCTCCCTTGTGTCCCTGTGCCTGCATTGCCATGACCCTCCTTCCCCCTGCCAGCTGGAAGATGAACCCGCCCCACTCCCATTGTGGCATAGGTAAGACTGGGGAAAGCTTGCCTGCTGCAGCTCGTCTGCGGAAAGATGATCCGACCCCAACATATCACATATGTACGAGGATACATTATTCAATCCTGTTTGATGTCCACTCGATGCAGTTTTTTTACAGGATCGCTGTTCTATCAACGAGGCAATGTGCCCCATTGATTTCATCAAATTATTTCTATTCCCAAACGACAGGATCGGTGCAGGTGAAGAGAACAAGTGTGAATAAATGCGCCTCTCTTACCTCCACTGAGCTTGTTCCCATCACATTAGCCATTTGGTGGCTGTAAGATGCAGAGCCCAGCTGTGCGTGATTAGCCGGGGCTCAACCACTGCAAGCACCGGTACGGATTTCATTCCTGGACATGGTTTAATATCAGATATACACAGACAGGAAACATGAGACCAATGTCTCCTTTCACATTAATATCAGTAATATTAATAAAAACATGCGTTTCCTTTTCTATGCGCCTCTTCCCAAATTGATCGAATATGTATAATATGTGCCTTTAAAAAAATCTAACGTTTTATTCCACTTACTACATCCACCTTAACACCCCTTATTGGGGTGCCATGGTTACAACGACCTGTTTCATTGTCAAATTGGTCGATTCTTTTTCATCGAGTCGACCAGTTACACATATATATATATTCAGTGAAAAAACTTTGTTAAAGGGACGTTATGGTTAAGTTGCACTAATAAAAACCTATGAAATTCAATGAAAAAACTAGTTAAGGGGACGTTATGGTTAAGTTGCACTAATAAAAACCTATGAAATTCAATGGAAAAACATTGTTACAGGGACGTTATGGTTATAGGTAAAACCGAAAAACCTCAGAAATTCACCAGTTATGGTAAGCTAAACAACCATTACTCACGCCACCACCGTGCACTGCTACGACTAACACCCAGGACATCAAAGATGACATCACAAATGTCATTGATGACATCACTGAGCCTCGCCACAATGCCGGCTGTCTGATTGCAGATCCTATCTGCTACAGTTTACTGATTGCACTTATCTTAGTGCAGCCGTTCCTAGCACTTGCAGGATACCACTGAGAATACTTGTCAAATCACGTATCACCTGCCGGCTCACAGATCGGGCACAGTGGCTTTCATCCCAGCTCCAGGAGTAATCAGTCTACTGAGAGCCATCCTGCACGGCGCACAGCATTTGTATGCAAGCTGCAGGTTGGATCATTTTGCAGCCTCGATATTGGACTTGTCCACTTATTAAGTCACGCTGCTTCAGCCATATTCCTGGCCCCTGGAACCATGGGCTCATCCACGCTGCCGAGATTCAGGCACCCACTGAATAGAACCCTATATTAAGAGACATCTGATTTTTCCAGACCTACACTCATCTCCCCGTGTTCCAAGGCCGGCTCCACGCGCATTCACTGAACACCCAGATGTCACAGTCTCCCTTGTCCTGACGAAGGCCCCTACAAGAACTTGGCTAGATTTTAGCCCCCACAAATGGCTGAAACACCATGGTGTAGACATTGACTCTTTAGTCACAGTGCTACTAATTGTTCCACTGTCTGTAATTTTTGTTCATTATATGTACCCATTGCACTTGTTTATGTAATCGACAGTAGAATATGTATTGTGTTGAATCCATGTACCGTACTGCAAGGAATCTGACTTGTGTTGTAAATAGCTTATGTTGATGGTGTGGAATTCCACCCCAGTGCAATTCCACACTCCATGTTCCATGTTTGTTTACTATGTGGGGGTTTGAAAAGAGACAGTTGCTGGAGTCTCTGAGGGAGCTGGGACGAAGCTGGCTTCAGGCTGATCGAATAAAGAAGTTACTGAACTTACCGCCGTGTATGCTTCTTTACTACACTGGCAACGAGTGATCAGCCTGTCCACCCACGCGCCTTATCCTCGCCAGTGTTGTTGGCCAGTGATCCCCGTTGGCACCCCTCCCAGATGAACTGCTGTGTCTCTGGAGCCGGAGCTGTCCGACCTTCGTTTGAGCCTGCCGCTGCCCCGCCTTTTGGAACTGCCTCTGACAGACACCCACTGCCTGCAAGCTGCGCTCCCGTCCCCGGGTCGAGCGCGGCGCCGAGCGGGCATGCTTGAACCACGGACCACAGGTGAGGGTAGCTGCGCGCAATTTCTCCTTCCGTGGCATAGCGGCAGCGGCGTCGGGATCAGCTCTGGGAAGACCGCCCCCTGCACTGCGAGCACCCGCGAAGAGGATCGCCTGGAGAGGGGTGTCCGTTACAAGCTCCGCCTTCCAGCAACGCGTAGGAGCCACAGCCTGCGTCCAATTGCAGCAGGACATAACCTCCCTCCTGGGAAGGGCCTCTCCCTTCTGCATGGTGCAAGTGTTGGCAAACGTTATCGTCTTGAACTTAAGGAGGGGTGGTGTCAGTCGAGGGTTTCCCCGCCGTTCTCTGCTGATAGTATAGTAACTCCTGGTTCCTTCATTCTCAGACATTAACCCTTGATGGCCCGAAGGGGTCCTGATGAGTTGTGCAGGAAATAGCACCAAACTGTTCAGAGTTGGCCTTACTTCGCACTGCAACTGTACAATTGTTCTCTGGAGGTGCTAGGAGTCCACAAATTGTTTAGAACACGTTACATGCTGACTGAGAACATTGCACCTAAAGTGTATTATAGTGTTATTTGCAAGCAAAGAGTCCTTGCGCCTGAGTACTGTCCCGAGAATTTTTTTTTTTTGTTGTAACTTTGTGCACAGTGTTTCTTCAACATGCAGCATAGCAATGCTCGCCCACCTCCCGCCTTCTTACCCATCCCTGGGGAGCCTCCTATTGCCTGGGAACTGCGGGTAGACACCTTTAAGGTCTACCTAAGAGCATCAGGAGGAGCAAGATTATCTGATGACGACAAGGAGGCAGCCTTGCTAAATTGCCTTGGCACAGAGGGTCTGAGAGTATTTAGACATTTGCCGGGGGCCTGTGTGCGGGTACCTCCTCCAGATGGTGGAGAGGGTGGTGAGACTGCACCAGGGGGTGTGCTTGCATATGAAACTGCTCTTAACAAATTGGAAGAGCGTTTTGGCAAAAGAGCCAATGTAGTTCTCGAGAGGTATCATTTTTTTTCAAGGGCGCAAGGTGTTTGTGAAGGAATTGACTCCTATGTCACTGCTCTGCGAACACTCATTGCAACGTGTAAATTCACAGGTGTGGCGGATGAGTACATTCCTGACCAAATCATGATGAAGACGAGTGACAGCAGAGTTAGGGAGAGGTTATGGACGGAGAAAGATCCACCCCTGGAGAAGGTGGTCGAAATCGAACTCAGGAAGGGTGCACATTTTGTTTGGTCTGCGCAGTGTCAGAGTGAGTTTGAAAAGTTGAAGCTAGATGTTGACCAGGCTCCCTCCTTGGCATCGTTTTGTCCATCAAGAAAAACAGTTTTGACTGTGGACGCCAGCGAATATGGTGTTGGGGCAGTGTTGGAACAGTGGGAAGGTGGTACATTTCGCCCTATTTCATTTGCATCCAGGGTGCTGAAGGAGGCAGAGCGCAGATATGCTGTGATTGAGACGGAGGCTCTTGCTGTTGTCTGGGCCTCGGGGCATTTCAGACCCTTCCTATGGGGTATTGAGTACACCTTGTGCACTGATCACAAGCCATTGGTTCATGTTTTGACGACCAAGGTCTTATCCCAGGCTTCGTCCAGGATCATGCGTTGGATGGCGGATATGGGGGAGTTTAATTTTAAGGTTGAGTACGTGCCTGGTCCTAGGAACGCTGTCGCTGACTGCTTATCCCGTTTTCCGCATCAGTGTGAGGTTGATCGTACCGAGGAATTGACCAGCGACGATTGTACTTTGGTGGCTGGCGTGACGCCTGCTGTTTGCGAACAGGTGTGGAGTGAGGAGTGCGGTCGGGATCCGATGTTGATCAGCATCAGTTCTGCTCTTAGGACGGGGGTTCGTGATGAGGGGTTGTCGAAGTTGATTGGACATGTCTGGCCGGAATTGTCAGAGGATCCTTGGGGCATTGCCAGGGGATTAAGGTTAATTCCGCCAGAGTCACTCAAGGGCAGGCTAGTGGATTTGGCTCATGAATGACACCTGGGCAGGTCGATGACCAAAAGGAGGCTCAAGGAAGTGTATTGATGGCCCAGGATGGATGATGATGTTGAAAGAATCGTTAAGGACTGTGCGGCGTGTTCTGCCAGTGACAAAAGCAAGGTGACTGCCACTCAACCCATTCATCCCGTGGAGGTGCCTAAGGATGTGTGGTCTAAGGTGGCTGTGGATATTATGGGGCCCATTGACTCTTTGGCCGGTGGTTTGAAATTCATTGTGGTGATGGTGGATTACACCTCCAGGTGGGTGGAGGCCACAGCGCTTTCCTCCGCCACTACTGAGAAGGTGATAGAGTTCCTTTCAATGGTGTTTGATAGGGAGGGTGTTCCAGCTGGTGTGGTCATGGATAATGGCTCGCAGTTTGTGTCAAGTGCCATGCAAGAATTTTTCACCTATTTAGGGATTCGGCATCATAGGGTGTCCCTGTATAACCCGGCGGCCAACGGGCTGGTTGAACGCATGAACCGCTTCGTGAAGGGGGCCATACAATTAGCTCTTGCCAACGGTTTGCCGTGGTGCAGCGTGGTTTCTGAGGTGCTTGAAGCCTAGAGACTTACACCCTCATCCCTTACGGGTTTGTCTCCTTTTGAACTGATGAAGGGCAGGAAGCCTGGCTCCAAATTGAGGGTTTCTGCTCTTGGTGGCGGGGGTCAGTCACTGGTAGACATGAAGTTTTGAACAAGGTGCGTAGTAAAAAGGCGTCCTTTTGGCACGGGCAGTTGAAATGCAGGAAACCTTTGCAGGTGGGTATTGGGGATCAGGTGGTCGTGAGGAATCCGAGGTTTGTGGCCAAGGGTTTGAGTAAATACATGCAGCCTTGTCTTGTGACCAAGGTGGGGCGTAGTTATGTAAAACTGGATGATGGTTCCAGATGGAGCTTAAGACGAATTGTGGTCATGAAGAGGGGAAATGTTGTTGAGGGGGAGGGAGACTCCCCTGATATTAGCAGTACTTTAGTTGGTGGGGAGGATTCCTTAGATGCGAGTGGTGTGTTGGTTGGTGATGACATTAGTGCGGTTTCTGGCCGCGGCGGTTGTGACGGAGTACCTTCCTCTACAGGGGATGGTGATTCGAGTATCACGGAAAGTGCAAATGCTGAAGGGGTACACCTGGAGGGTACAGAGTCTACAACCACTAATTGTGTGGATTTCGGCACTGCCATTGTTCGCAAGGGTGCAACCGTTCTGGCTCCCAGAGTGTGTGACTCAGATTCCGGGTTGCGTAAAACCTACCCGTCTAGGGAGAGAAGAGTTCCCTCTAAATACAGTGAGTTTGTTCTCGGTGCTATTACACATTGATTCTGCCTTCTTTCTTCTTCCTTCTTTCTATCCTTTATGCCTTAGTGTATCTGTGTATGGTTGTTTGTGCTCTGCGTGGTGGTGTTTCTTGTTGAATGTGTAAGGGGGGAGGAGTGTTGTAAATAGCTTATGTTGATGGTGTGGAATTCCACCCCAGTGCAATTCCACACTCCATGTTCCATGTTTGTTTACTATGTGGGGGTTTGAAAAGAGACAGTTGCTGGAGTCTCTGAGGGAGCTGGGACGACGCTGGCTTCAGGCTGATCGAATAAAGAAGTTACTGAACTTACCGCCATGTACGCTTCTTTACTACAACTTGCTGATCTATGTTTTGCAATCTATATTGCTCCATGTGTAAAAATTGGTTTTCTGTGTTATACACAACCAGTTAATATGTATATTTGCTCCAAATCAAAATGAAAATCATTACAACAACTAAGGCGTGAGACCAGATGTTATTTATATAATCTGTGTTCTTTAAAAGAGCTGTAAGGGGGCGTGTTTGTTCGACTGACCCTTTCAACTCTATCTTATGACAATATAGCCTTCCTGGGCAGAATAGGGTCACCACCAGGAGCCCGTAGTTTAATCAATCCAGTACACAGTACATCCTTGGAGGTTTTATATCAAAACTGCTAATTATTTTAAAAATGGCATCAGTTATTGCCATCTCTCCTCCCCAAGAGCCACCGCCACCACCAACTGGAGGACCTTCACAACAAAAAAAGTGCAGTACTTCCAAACACAATGAAGAGGACCAAGAAGATGAGGTAGAGCAAGTGCCTACTTCTAGCACCAAGATCGAATCATGGGTTTGCCAGTTCTTTGCTACTGTTGGGAGTGTACCAAAGGCTAAAGCTACCAAAGTGAAATGCACTGAATGCAATTTTGTACTCAATCGCAGACTACCTGGGCAGTACTACTATGGGACCACCTCCATGCGCTGCCACACCAAATCCAATGACCGCAATGCTCGCAGAAAGGTTGTTCCTTTCTCAGTCAGTAGTAAGCTGGCTTGCTCCACCTCATCTTCCTCAGCAAATACTGTAACCACACAGCCTGATGTTTGCAGGCTTTGGCACGTTATAAATAAATAAATAAATAAATAAATAAATAAATAAATAAATAAATAAATAAGGAGGGCTAAAGACCATTATCGTCCATTGCTGCCCCTGAAATGGAGGATAAAGGCCATTAGCACCGCTGGTTCCCAAAGCAGGAACCCAGGGTGCTAAAACATAGAGGTTTCTTCCTATAGTGGGAGGCCTGTGGCGTCCCGCTGTAGGAAGGAAAATCCTTTTCCCAGACAGCCAACATGGAAAGAGAAGGCGGGGCTCCGTACACAGCCCCTCTTCCCTTGCCATGGCAGCCTGCAAAACCCTATGAACACAAGCACTTTTCTCCCTTTCAAACCTATCCTACCTTCGAATAATTTTACCATATAGCCGGTCCCAGGTAGACATATCCACTTTAACACAATTTTTCGTCCCTAGCGGTCATGACCAGTAGCCAGATGGTCCGCGTCATGACCTTATGCCATGACCCAGACAATCTGGCTACTGCCCACGGCCACAGGCTATACCTCAGTCACCAAAAGGTATATGACTATTTTTTGCACCTACATTATGACACTTGTCAAAAAATAAAACACAGCACATTTGCAAAAACATGCTTTAATGTCCTTGCCGATGCGCCTCACGAGTTTGCTTGAAACACGCCCATGTTTTATTTTTTAAAAAGTGTCAAAAAAATGTATGTACATACAATAGTCATACAACTTAGCCCCCACTTGACAAAATCCATTCAGTCTTCACACAAACATTAAAGGTTGGGTCTATAATCTTTCTCAAAATGTTTGTCCACATTCGTCAAATAGCAACAAAGTTATAAGCCATCTAAAAATAGTGAGACCCCCCTCTAATTTTGCCCCCTCTTGAGAAAATCCCACCGAACTTTATAAAACCATTTATATCTAGATCCAAAATCGTTTTGCCAAATGTTGTGCAGATTCGTCAAATGACACCACATTTATATGCCTTTACAATATTTTGGGACCCCCCTCTAATTTTGACCCCTCTTGACAGAATCCCACAAAACTTTGCAAAACCATTCAGTATTACTTCTAGAATAGAATTGCAAAATTACATGCAGTTTCATTCAGTGGCGCAAAAGTTATAAGCCATCCAAAAACTGCTTTTCCCCAACCCTGTAATGCAGAAATAGGCACAGATGTCCTAGGACATCTGAAGTGTCCGCGAACACCACATGACTGCCATATGGACGGAGTGTTCGCGGATTTTCGGGGGTGATGAAACAACCCATTTTAGGCTTCTTATGGCCATATCCAATCCAATCCTCACTGCCCCACATCCCCAGAGATTGTTTGTTGAGTTTGACAAGTGCAATGTTGCTTTTTTAATGTTTTCACTGCTCTGTCCGCTAACCCCAAAAAGGTCAGTGATTCCAAGATGGCGGGCGTTTCAGGAAAACCAACGCATTTCACGTTTTCTCACCACCCAATCAGCGGCTGCATCCCGATGTCCGCGGACCACGCACAAGTCTGCAAATTGTTCTGGCCAATCAGAGGTCAGTCTGCAGACCGAACAGGGAAGTGAGTCCGCGGAGCAGACATAGATATCACAAATTATTTTGCCTTACGTTTTGGTTGTTTTAAAAAAAAAACGACTGGACGGATTTACACCAAATTAACAAAAGCACGCTTTCGGGACCAAGCTGCTGCTCCTGCCGCAAATTTGGTGAAAATCCATCCAGCGTTTTGGGCTGTAGGCGTGATGGAAATTTTTTCTCCATTCAGTCTATGGGAAAAAAAGAAATTTTGGGACCCCCGCTATAACTTTGCCCCCCCCTGGACCAAACCTCACCAAACTTTGCAAAAAGATTCTGAGTGGGCCATACACTTTTTTTGCAAAGTTTATTGAGGATTCGTCCAGGGAGAACGAAGTTATAAGACGCCCAAAAAGTGCTCTTCCTATAGGTTTAGCAACTTAACCATAACTACATGGCTGTTACCGCAGGCCATGTCATATAGTTATATATATGAGTGTGTGTTAGGGTTAAGGGCTGTTTATGGGTACAGGGTGCAGGGGCGGCTTCGTCATTATTTTTTATGAACACTTTTTGGTTGATATTTTGTGTCTTAAATTATATATTTTTGAAGCCAGACTTCCATCTCAGGAAGGGAGAGAGATGCTACCAAGTTACATTAAGTCGCTTGGAAGAACACAATCGAGGGAACCCACCACAGAACATTTACTGAAAAATAAACTCTTTATTATAAGGTCATGTACTGCAAAATATCAACCAAACGGTAAGTACTTTAAAATAGTGAAATGGTATAATAAATAATGGGTCTAAAAGAAACCGAAACACATTTCAAATCAGAATCACATACAGTACTATGAAAACATGCACACATTATTATTGAGGCTTTAAAACGGTTCAAACAGTTTACAAAAGGGAAGAGGTTCAAATTAAGAGTTAATGCTAAAAATCCAAACGATGCTCCTAAAATTGACAAACATCTACCTAAACATGTAAAGTACAGTAAACCAGGTAAGTAAAACGTTCAGCTACTTTTGGGACGTTTTAAAACAGTTTGTCCATAGAGTTCAAGGAGTAGAGGTCTGTCAGTCAGCTTGCAGATATGGTGAGAGGTAGGCAGTTAGGGGTTACCTGTGTGTCACTGGAGTTGAGGAGATGGTCAACATCTGTCTGGAGAGCATTGGTGATCCCATCGGAAGAGATGCAGGCCTGGGTTCTTCTACTGGAGGTTGGGAGTGGCAGAAGGGGGGCCTTTGAAGAAGGGCTACATACGGTTCCCCGAGACCGTAAAAAAGAGGACCATCAGTGGATTGAGGGTGAGTAGACATAGAGATCGTAATTCAGCACAATGGGTGCTATTGAGGAAGGTCAGGAGTCCGGGTGCATAGGTTACGTTTGCTGCCGGGATTCAGTTTGGGTCCTAGTGATGGGTCTGTTTCAGTGTTTACAAGACAAGCCCTGGGAGGTGGATGGATTCGGAAAAACACATCAGTGACAATATAGCACCCCTTCCACAGGAGACCCATAAAGTGGAGGGCGGCAGCAGCAAGGATTATCCTTTAAAACGTGCTGCAGCCAGCCCCAGTGGAGACAAAGGACTTTAGCCACAGACTATAGAACAGACCAATGGTGAGGCGCAGCGGTAGGAGTCTGCATCAGCATGCCCCCAGAAGAATCAGGAAGATTTGAACAGCATTGAAAAGCCACCCCGGTTTCAACCAGGCAGTAGTGACCCCCACCTTGGTCCGGGGATTACTAAGGTTTCAAGAGGTTTCAGGGGAGCAGCAGAAGTCTGCAGGCATGGCTATTTCGGTCAGGAATGCCAAATGGAAGGTGTGGGCGAGGGAAAGCGTGAAGCTAAGATTGTACAGCAAGGAAAGGGAGAGTTGGGATTTGGGGTACAGCAGTATTTTATTTATTTATTTATTGGGCATTTATAATGCGTCTGTACAGCAATGATGTTTCAAGGTGCAACAAGACAGATGCAGGGAAGGTCAGGGGAGGGACAGGTGACGACAAACAAAATGGTCCTACTAGGCCTTGTGACATTCGAATCGTGCAAGTGCACAACTGGAAGTGCAGGGGAGTGAGGAAGAGGGGGAAGTGCCAGTCAGAGTGGAAAGCACTAGTGATAAGGAGGGAAAGGAATAACAGGTCGTAGTGGAGAGCATGCAAGTGCTGTGGGGGCAGAGGACGAAGTGGGGAAGAGTGCCCCTGGGCTCAGCAAATGCTAAGGGGAGGCCAGGTGGAAAAGTGCCAGGGGAATGCAGAAGTCAGGGGTGTGAAGGCACGCAAGCAAGTACTAGTATAGGGCTGAAAGGACTCAAGGTGTTGCAGGCCCAGCCAGGCTGGTGCAGGGGAGGAAGCCCGGGAGGACAAGTGCAGGTTAGGGGGTGGGGCTCAGGGGAGAAGTGCTGGGGTAGACTGGGCGAGGAGGGCCTGGTGCCCTGTATGAATCAGAAGGAACCAGGCAGCCAGTCACAATGTGGCAGAGGGGGGACATTAGCAGGGGAGGAGGAGAGGGAAGGAAGAAGAGAAAATTAGGGTATTGCGAATCTTCCAGAATTTAAGGAGATCCAGCTCAAGTCTGAGAGGGGCAGGGAGGCCATTCCAGGGGGACACTCCTGTGGAAGAGAGACATCTACCCCCCACTCTCTGCTTGGAAAAATGTCTGATCTGCAGAGAATTGGAGCTAGAAGACTGAAGGGCTCTAGCAGGGAGGTTTTTAAGGAGAGAGAGTTGGATGTAGCAGTGTCTCAGGCCCCACAAAGCCTTGTGAATGATGCAGAGGGTCTTTAACTTGATCCTCACAGCAGCCGGGAGCCAGTGGAGAGATTTTAGGGCTGGAGAGATGTGGTGCCTGCACTTGAGGCCAAGGATAAGTCTTGCAGTCCTGTTCTGGATTATCTGAAGGGGTAAAGGGAGGAATTAGGCAGATTGAGGAAAGCACTGTTGCAGTAGTCCAACCTGGAGAGGACCAGAGCTCTGGAGACATTGAGTTTCTGGGGGAAGGTGAGGAAAGGGAGAATGCCTCTAAGGTGGTACTGTTGAAAGTGGGCCTTCTTGGGAAGGTCTGTGATGTGAGGAGGGAAGGAAAGAGAGGAGTCAAAGATGACACTACAGACTTTTGCCTCACAGGAGGGTGAGGGGAGGAGGCCCATAGATGGCAGTCAGAGGGTAGGATGGAAGGAGGGGGCTGGGGTCCCAATGAGAAGGGTCCCAGTCTTACTGGCATTAAGGCAGAGATTGCTAGCAGTGCACCACTCCTGAATAGCAGACAGACAGTCGGGAATGAGAGGGGAAGAAGTGGAGGCAGAGGTGTGAAGCTTGAAGGAGGGCTGTGTGTTGTCTGCATAATGCTGGAAGTTAGGAGAGAGGGCAGAGATCGAATGGGCTAAAGGGGCAAGGTAGATGTTAAAGAGCCACTGCGAGAGGATAGAGCCCTGAGGGACACTGCAGGTGGAGAGTGTGATGGGGAGGGAAAAGGACCCAGTTGAACCTGGGAAGGTCGGTGAACGAGGAAGGAGGTCAACCAGTCCAGAGTCAGGTCTGTGATGCCAAGGGTATCATGGAGCCGTTTTATAAAGGAGGTATGATTGACCATATCAAAGGCAGTGGCAAGGTCAAGAAGGATGAGAACTGAAGGAGAGTTGGAATCGAGATTCGAGAGCAAGTCTTCACAGGTGTTCAGGAGAGCAGTTTCTGTGCCTCTGGCTGCTCTGAAGCCAGGCTAGTGGTCAGGCAGACAACCAACAGATTCAGTGTGGTGGATAAGCTGGGAGATGGTCAGTTTGTCCGAGAGTATTGCCAGCCTCAGTTATCAACAGGAACTTCCAATCTGTCCACAGCTTCCAAGTACTTTTCAAGATGAAAATCTCTCTGGGTCTTCCTTGATACAAGCACCCAGGTGCAGGGAGGGTTTACCCTGCCCACCAATACACAGCTGTGCCTCGTTTATAGTTTTTCCAACCATTGAATCAGGATTGTTTAGCCAAGTTCAACTTTTGTGGGCACGCACATACAAGTCTAGATTGTGGTATATAAGAAACACTTATCCAGTCTTAATTAGATTCAGTTCATCCAAAAGTACCTTTGCAGGCTATGCAAAGAGCTCTATGCGCTACAAAGCGCAGAGAAGCCCTAAACACAAAATGTTGAGGGGACTGCTGAAGTTAGCAAAAGGAATCCCATAAATGGAATTCTGACTTAACACAGTGTTAGCCACGAAATCCTGGGTGTGCTTGTGTTTCTGTGCCTTATACCACATCCTGCAGTGAATGCCAAACATCCATTGGAAAGAGGCCAGATTGCAGAGGTGGTCTCTTCCAGACGGATTATCCACTGTATATAAAATGAGGCTAATGGAAGTGATCATCAGCTCTAGTCTAATAGCTGCACTAGAAGATTTTCTAACATTCTGGAATACTTCTCATGTTCCTCTTTCTGAGGAGCCACATATTTAACTCCTGATTTGCTCCAGATCTGACAGTCGAATGGGACCAGAGAGACAAGGCTTGCCCTACAGTTTTAAGATTAGTTAGTGGGGTAGATTTAAAATATTGTATATTCCCTTGACATTTATGCAATGAACCCATCAGGGCACAGTTCTCTCTTTGACTTTCTTATGATGTCGTTGCCACAGACAATGTTGGAGAAACCACAATCCCAATTAACAATTGTGAGGATATGGCTTCTAATTGTTCATGATGTCATCATCATACATGCACTATTTTACCCCCTTTCAGTTTTTTTTCTTGATTAGTTGTCAAGTCATTGGCAAAATGAGAAAAGGTGTAACATTATAACATTTGAGGGCAACTAGAAACACTCAGTTGTGACACAGACTTTATCACGTCTTGCCTTATGTGGTAGAATCTGGCACCATGGTGTATTTCATTGGACAAATTAACTGGGTATGAGTCCAAAAGGCAATCTGAAAACAAGATTAAGCGTTAATTTGCAGAACAAATCGTTAAAGAGGGTGGTGGGGTTTACTGGCAAACTACGTTCAGATTGCGTCAGGTCCCAGTTTGAGATTAAAGACTACTTTTGGCGAAATCATGATTTATTTTGCAAAGTTGTAATGAAAAAATACAGTCATATTGCATTAGATCAGTGTTTAAGATTAACGACTATGGCAAAATGTTGATTTATTTTTCTAATTTTTGAAGTAAGGGGCACTAAATATATCCATACACAATGCATTATATCACTGAGATGAAAGACTATGTTCGACAACATGATGATTTATCCTGCACGTTTTTTAAGTCAATTAACACATTTGTCACAAAGGTGTTGTGTTAAAACTATGGATCGTATTACAGAACCTTTGCGCCTGTTAAAGTGCACTTTGGGCCTGATTTACAAGGTGTTTTTCAATGGGATTGCTCCACTGTAAAACGTTTTTATAAATCAGGCCCTTAGTCCCAAATGCAAAAAACATATATTTTCAATGCATTTTTGCACCAAGATATTTGGTGCAAAAAAAGAATTAAAAGAATGCTTTTTGCATTGGGGCAAATGTTGCCCTAGTGTTAATTGCACTTGCACCAATGCCCATTTTCTGTAATACTGCCTCAATCTTATTTAATGCTGTATTATGCTAAAAACGCTTAGTGATTCCAGACAATTCTTTATAACTATTTATAGCTTTGAAACTTCTTTCTAAAAAGTAGCTTTTTTGCTGGCTAAATAAGGCTTATATTGTCTTAACAGCTCTAGGCACTTTGTCTATGGCACTATTGCTGCTTCTTTTGGACCATAAAAAGATAGAAAGAAATGGAAATGAAGAGAACTTAGTGTTCATGAATACCCATAGAAATGTCTCAAATTAAATTAAAAAGGTCATCCATACAAATTGGAAGATAATGGAGAAAGGGAAGCAACCATCGAAAAGACTTTCAATTGGATTTAGGAGAAGTAAGAGTATCAAAGATCAAACTATAAAGAAACAGCCAACCCTCACGCAGGGCTGGACTGGCCTACGGGGTACTCTGGAGATTTCCCGGTGGGCTTCTGCACCCTGGGCCTCTTTTGTATTTTATTTTCACATTCTCTCATAGGAAAAGGGTTGGGCTTGCTCAAAATGTGTAATATGGGGCCACTTTCAAAATTATTTCCAGGTCCTCCTTTGGTTCCCAGTCCACCCCTGCCCTCACGGAAAGATGGGGACTACTATGCCCCAAAGGACCATTATCCATGTGGAAATTTTCACTTACTGTAGCCAGACCAGCAAAAGTAAAGAAATAGAGCAAGGCCTCCAATGACTGTGAAACAACAAGCACTAACGAATTGCAACTCAAAAATGGTAATATATGCAATATGGTGCCCATGCAAAAGAATTTACATAGGACAAACAGAACGAAAAATATAAACACAAATCACAGATCATAAGAGTTGTATAAAGAACAGAATACACACAGCACCTCTAGTCAGTCATTTTATTGAACTGATACACAAAGCAGAAGAACTGAAATGGACAGTAATTTAGCAAATAAAACAGGGTAATGACATGAACGTAGACAAAAGAAAGTTAACACAAAAATGATAATAATTGATTTTCCTAACTAACAGTATGGAAACAGGACTAAATGAGCAGTCAGACTGACTGATATGTTAAGAAAAAGGAAATAATCACTGAAAAAAGAAGAAAGAGCAAGCCAATAAGAGCATTATAAACCTTTTGAGCAGTGGATAAACCAAACCAGAACATTCTAAATCTGTACTTTGTGGACAAAGTACGGGAAGTGAAAGAGAGCAGTGTGAACTGTATAGTGGAGGCATATGCACAACGATAACACTTTAAATACAGAGTTTGTGGACAACAAAAAGCGACACATAAAATGTATATAACCCACGGCAGATAAACAGAAAAGGCAAGAAGGAATATATAATTAGGACTACGTAGATAAGGAACAAATACCCTACAAGAATTTCAATATAAGGAACAAAGACAAAACAGTTAAAGAACATTTTTTTGTGTTACTGCATCACCATAGTAACGAGTACGAACACAGAATTAGAGTGCGTTCAAATTACTCGGTCTCTATAGAAACAGCATGGAGCACAGGGGATCCGTAATGCGGCAACAAGGAGCGAGGAGCATTAACAAACAGGTAAGCGTGCAACTCACCATATGTAGATAAAAACAAAAGAAAGATAATAGTACTAGATGAATACCAAGATAATCTAACTTATTTACTAAAGAAATGGATGGGTCTCTGTCTTTACGTATTTCTGCCTATAGAACATGACGAGAACCGGATTTAGCTGGTAAGTATACAGTGGAAAAGATCCGAGACGAGAGCTCATAGAATCATCTAGGCCTGAAGTTATTGACCACCGCATATCCGGTGAGTTTCAATAGAATTGTGTTAAACACCTTAACATCATAGTGATTATATAAAGAAACAAGCATTAAATAAACCAACTTCGTAAGGAGATGATAAGCACTCTACTTTCTTCTGTTCGCTTCATTTTGTAGAGAGATGACAAGAGAAAGGTCGACTGACCTTTCAACGTTATTAAAAAATGCAGCGTGAACTAACGGAATAAGGAATCTAAATAGCAACCTGAACACACAGCAAACAATACATTTGTCACAACTTGGTGAATGTGAGTATCGATGCAGTTCACAAAAGGCATTTGGAAAAAAGGGAAGTAACCTCCCGTAATCAAATAATAGTAGCTTATGGTACAACTAAAGTGTACTAATAAGAACACTCTAAAATAAAACTGAGATATATTGTCATTACAGGCGAACACAGTATTGACAAAACAGCTCAGGAAATGAAGAACTGTTAAAAAATAGAAGCCAAGTAGACCAAACCAATGCAAAAAATCTGTCAACTGATAGCAAAGGCTATAAAAAGAAACGACAGACTAAGAGGTATTTAGGATTTGTTGTGTAGTGCATACCCCTGATGAATTTCCTATATAAAGTGTCTGAATAAAGAGAGAAGAGGAATGAAACATGTTGGGTTGAATGGAATGAATGATGAAAATAGTGAATGTATGATTAAAGTGTAAATGAAACATTTTTAATAACTGTAAAATGTAATATATGTTTTTCTCTCTATGGAATAAGGACAATATGTTTTATTGAAAAAAAAGTTGAGAGAAGTTTTACTGTAAATGCACTACAAACCAATAATCAATTTAATCTGATGCTTAAGAATGTGTTTTAAAGAATAATTAAAATGCATTGTTCTACAAATTGTGTAGAGCGTATAGGTTTATTCATGAGTAAAACCGGTTGGTATGTATACCTGAATTGGTGATCGTCAACTTATATTAAGGCTTCTGAACATTAGTCAATAAGTGTAAACCTGAAATGACAAAGGACCACCCAAACACTTGTTGGTACTATAAGTTTTGAAAAGGAGGTATTGTTCGGTGGGGTCCATACATAAAAAAATCCCCTCCAATCTCTAAGATAGTCTTTTTACTATTGCTGCCTCACCATTTATGCTCTTTTTAAAATGTAATGACCACGTTTTATGACGATTGTGGAGAAAAACATTTAGCTGGTCGGTACCCTGTTATTTGCAGGGATCATTACAAAAGTAGGGAACTGGAGCAGGAGCACTGGCAGGAATTCCGCCTCATTCGAAAATCTGACTAGGTTCCCGTCTTTCTATATTGATGCTGAGCTTCAGTCCGGTCAGTTCTGCTGCCAGGTCGCTGCATGTCACGTGGGACACCTTCAGCCCGTGCAGGACGTTTGGCCAATGGCAGCTTACATTTTGCCACTTGTAGTCTCCGTGCCTATTACAGGGTTGCGCCCACATTTCCCACCATGCAAAGCGCGGTTGACTAAAAAAGTAATACCAGGCGCATGTTTCATAAACGCTTGGCAACCACACCCTTTCCTACCTAAGATTACATGGCCAGTGTAGGTATGTTTGGCTATTCTCTCTAAGTAAATATCTAGCATGAGGTCCCCGAAGGAGAAGTTTGTATTTCAGCCTGGCACTCAATACGCAAGCAGCTGGCCCTCTCCGTCTCTCACTGACAACCAGTGTGAACACATTCCATTCATGCACTGCATTCACTGCTAGTAACAGGCCCAGGAGCAACTTCCCAGCCATTGGCGCGGCACCTTCTGTTCCCCGCACGAGGAATACCTTAGAACGCTTCTTTGTGCTTTGTAAGTGATACTGTTTTAAGAAAACACCCCTTGAGAGCCTGTGATGTGTAACTAATGGGGTGCTAAACTCCCAGGGCTGCTTTAAGACCCCTCTGCACACACGTGTTGCCAATCCATCATGGGCCTAATGCTAATTAACATAGCAGGGACACAGCAAGAGCCAGATTTTGCACACATTAATCAGCTCGGGTTGCCTTTTGTAAACAGTCCATTTCCTGGGCCCGCGGAGCACCTCTGGGGGAATCGCCGCATGGGCCCGGGGGTTTACAGCGAGAGAGACCCGTGCTGGCCGTGTCGCTTTACCTCAGCAGCGCTGGCGTTCTCTCTCACGGTTCCCTATCCCGCCAATTGCGAGCGCATGCGCTGCATTTAGAAAAACGTGTGCGAAACAGTTTAGACAATTACGGTCCATTGTACATTTCTTTGTTTTAGGAAAACGATGCGAATACCTTCAGAAGTGCAATCCATGCAGCTCGGTGGATTATTTGTCCTGTTATTCCTGCTATCCTGTTTTGTAGACACTGCATTTTTTTCATGATCATGTTGTAAGTAAAAAAGTATACCAAGAGCAGTGGTCGAAGTGTAAAAAAAAGAAAGTAGTGGAACGATGTTCCCTCTGCCCTACCCCCGTTTCTGACCCTCCACCTGCTGCCGCCAATACTCAAGGTCACCCACCACCACTACCCCCATTCAAAGCTCATACCTGGGTCTTTCCTTTCCTCCACTCCACACTGCAACATTTTGTTTTACAATAGTTCTAATAAGACTGAAGAAAATACGAAAGAAAAGGCATTTAAATGACCCCCATTATTGTGTCATTGTCACCCTCAGCATGCACCTTTTTTGCAGCCCCCCCTTCACCGCCCACCATTCGCACCTCTTGAAGAACATGCCCAGCTACACACACCGACCCCTCTCAATGCCTGCAAAGAAGGCTGAGCCTACAGCCATTCATATGCAGACTGCTGTGGCTCTTTCTGGCTGCCTGGGAATGGGTTTTATATCCCATGCAGTGCATTGAAATAAATAACGCCACAGTCAGCACCTGTGAGATAGCTCAGTGCCAGGTTACTCTGGCCTCATATCCGCAGCGCTCAGGGTCCATGCCCCTGCAGTGGCGAAGTTTAAAACGAAAAGTATTTTTTTTAAAGTTGCCGTCCTGGAGCTGTGTTCTCGGTCGCATTTTGTAATTGTAATTGGTTATTTGTAACGCGCATAATACCCAGAGGTTTTTAAGTGCGGACCCGGTGATGAAACCTCTGTTGCTCCACGTCGTCTTGCTTCCAAGGCGAGTGCGTTGCCCCTGAGCTTTCCTCCCATAAAGTAAGGCAACAAATGATTGCTCCGAAAAGTATGGGAACGTCGTACCTTTTAGTTCCCGCCCACTGTGACCTCTGACCAAGAGTTCCTAAAAATCAATTTTCACGCGAATTCAGGGGGTTAGTGTGTACATTTGTCTGTTGCTTCTTTACAATTTCACTGTCATGCAGCATTAAAAGAGAGGGCATGTAGTCTAAACATGTTATGTTATGTTACTTGGCATTTATATAGCGCCTTATGTATCATTGGTATGACCTCAAAGCGCTGGTAGGTTGAACGCCTTCGGGAACCGCAGGTCAGTTGAGAGAGAGAGTGTGCAGCTGATGTGGTTGTTGCATGGTAGCTGCTTCTTAGCGGTAGGTGTGGTGCTGAGGAAATCAGTTGGATGTGTTCAGTCTGGAGGGTGGACATCCAGACTAAGTTCTGGCTGCGTTAGGCCTGAGGAGACACTTAAGCTAGCCGGTATGTGCTCAGCTAGCTGTGTTTTATTAGGATGATGAGGTGTTAGTGGGGTCATGTTAGTATGTGAACAGCTAGGCCGAATGTGTCATAGCATAGCTGTGTTCTAGTTGAATGATGGTGTATAGGAGGGAGTAAGCATAGTAGGTTGATATGGTGGTTATCAGTAAAGCGCCTACGACCAAGCACGCAAGCAAGAAAGGGGGCATACATAGTGGCATACGTATATAAAGCATCAGGAAGGATAGGGGTTCCGTCTAAGTGTGGCATATGTTATCTTTCACAATTCCGTCTAAGTGTGGCACATTCTATATTTCACAGTTCCATCTGAGTGTGGCATGAGCTATCTTTCACAATTCCGTCTGTGTGTG
Source organism: Ambystoma mexicanum (assembly GCF_040938575.1). Classification (NCBI taxonomy): domain Eukaryota; kingdom Metazoa; phylum Chordata; class Amphibia; order Caudata; family Ambystomatidae; genus Ambystoma; species Ambystoma mexicanum. The sequence continues at coordinate 1,141,670,339 of NC_090935.1, read as the reverse complement.
GCACATGCTATCTTTCACAACTCCATCTAAGTGTGGCACATGCTGTCTTTCACAACTCCATCTAAGTGTGGCGCAAGCTAACATTGATGAATCCGTCAAAGTGTGGCACATGCTATCCCTCACGGTTCCATCTGTGTGTGGCACATGCTATCTTTCACAACTCCATCTAAGTGTGGCACATGCTATCTTTCACAACTCCATCTAAGTGTGGCGCAAGCTAACATTGATGAATCCGTCAAAGTGTGGCACATGCTATCCCTCACGGTTCCATCTGTGTGTGGCACATGCTATCTTTCACAACTCCATCTAAGTGTGGCACATGCTATCTTTCATAACTCCATCTAAGTGTGGCGCAAGCTAACATTGATGAATCCGTCAAAGTGTGGCACATGCTATCCCTCATGGTTCCATCTGTGTGTGGCACATGCTATCTTTCACAATTCCGTCTAAGTGTGGCACATGCTATCTTTCACAATTTCGTCTAAGTGTGTACCATGTGCATGATTGTAAACATTAAATGTATACTATTTTCACTTTTCAGAACTGTTAAGCTGACGGAAGAAATAAACACATGCACCCTTTTGCCTTTTATGCGTAGCTCTCGCCACTGGCGGCTCTCAACAATTTGAAAAGGTGCAACACCAAAGGGGGCAGAGTCATGAAATGGGGGGCTTGGCCTCCAACCCTTAACGGCAGGACTAAAGACACACATTTTAAAGGATTATATTTTATAACATTCCCAAAACAAATGTAGTCAATAATGTAAGATAATGGACATGCTATGCTAGGAGATTCTAAATCTCTTTATCTTGTGTTTTTACTTCTGGTAGTTAGAACAACCTGTATCTTTTAGTAGTTTAAATGCTCTAGAAAGCTGTTAAGTGTGGAAGTTTCCTATCCACAATGCACCAGCACTGCCCCTTTTAAGTTATGTGTACCCAAAGTCCTGTTCAAATTATACATGCCGGCATTGCCACTTTGAAACATTTACATGTTGCGCGTGCAAAAAAAGACCATCCTGAGGATATATGCCAGCGTAGGACCTCTTTTCAGCTAGGTCTGCTCAAAGGTGTGCTCAGAGAAAATTCAGAGTCCTGTCAAAATAATATATGGCTGCACTGCCACTGTAAAACATTTTCATCCAGCTCGTGCCCAAGACCATCATGGGTTTTGCCTCATCAATATATGCCATTGGTAAGCATTGTCATGCTTCTTGTACCCAAAGACTGACAAGAGTCTTGCCTCGCAATATACAAAATGTAAATCATTATGCTGCTTGTGTCCGGAGATCATCATAATGCGTTCCTGACCAATGTATGCTACTGTCAAACGTTTTCATATTGCTGAGTGATAGTAACAGAGAAGGGCGAGTGATAAAGAGATGAGTAGTGAGTGAGTGGAGTGATTGCACATGCTACATTTGCTACATCTGGAGAACTGTCAATGCTTCTTTAACATGGAGATCTCACTGAACATTCGTAAAGCTCAACCCCTTACCCATACGCCTGCATTCCCATAGACAATCTTTTCATACTTTTGAGGTTCCTTTTTAAGAGATACATAGACTCATAGCTGTCAAATGGCCCCATATCATGCATGTAACTTTCAAACATTACTAGCTTTACACATTGCATTCTGGGACTTGTATTATTAACGGATTGTGTCTTAAACACAGGAGACTCTAGCAGACTTCTCATTTTTATGATAGTTAGCAAATCATGGTTATCAGTTATTCATGACCAGAGCTTGTGTCTGATAGGTGCCATCTTATTCTTGAACTGTGATCATGAAAAATAAAACACATAGATTGGTAACTTCAGTAATAAGGTTCTATTTGAAAAAAATGGCCACTCTTTTAACTCACCAAATAATTTGGTGAAATAAACTGTAGTGGAAAAACAAAAAAAAGGAGATTGAAAGAAAATTAAAGAGGACATAGAGAAATTATGCCTTTCAAGCGTATACTGCTACTATAAAGGGACTTTTTTTCAGGGGTGGAGCACATTATCATGTGCATATGGAGTGTCTTTCTACCACTGCCCATGCTTTGTATTAGAAAACCAGCCTACAGACTGAGTTCATTCATCCTTCTCCCAGTCGTAACCTGGCAAAGGTTGCTGCTATTTTGCAGTGGCAGAGGTAGTTGATGCAGCTTTTGGTGGCAGGTGGAACAAGGTTAATAAGAGGGTACCTCTATTAGGAATACCTCACAAGTGGCAGCTGTAGTTTTTTCCATTGATGATGAATTCATGTTCCCCCTGAATTTTCATGAGAAACCGAGCACAGGAAGAGAGCCTGAACAGGTGTCGGAGGGTTCCAGGTGGGTTTCCCCACCTGACAAATTTGTAAAAATAATCAATGAAAAGGGTGCACTTTAGCGTACATTTTTTGATAGAAAACAGTAAGAAAATCCATACAACTTATAATTGATTCTTTGAAAAAATCCTATTGATGGATGCCAGGTCACAAAGTGTGCAAAGGGCATTGTGCAATTATAGCAGCGTTGCAACTCTAAAGTACCTGTTTGAGGCCTATATCTATGGTGTATGCTAGCATTGACCTACGAAAGACTTTTCCACACTGCCTGTGACCAGATATATGGCAGTATTGCCACTGCGAGACACTCTCGTGATGTACCCAACATAAATGCCAGCACTCCCATTGTGAAGCACATGTTCATGGCACAACTGTCTATGTACTATGCCAGCATTGCCTTTAAAACATGTTTTAATGTAGTTTGTGATGAAATGCTTGCTGGCACGGCAAATGTAAAGCACATGTTGATTGTGTCTACGGCTTATTCCAGCATTGGCCTGTAAAGCACTCTACAGTACATGTGCCCAAACATATGCCAATATCACCACTGTAAAACACTTTCACAATGAAGTCTAGAATATGTCAGATTGCCTCTGTAAATCTCATTAACGTACCAGGCTCTCACAATTCCTGGTGCCGGTGCCACACACCCTAACATTCAGTCAAACACTCTTTCAAGCTCTTGCATGCACACACACTAAAAAACGTATCTTCAATGTGGTGTTGCTGGTCTCCTCAGACCCTGCGGTCTAAGGCTCTAGTCAGTCCTTCACAAGTAATGTAGATGGTGGAGGCTGCGACATGCTGCCCATGGGAGGTTAAGAGATAAATTGAGCCACAAAGGAATTAGCGTATTGGGAATGGGGAAAGAGGTGGTGTCATCATGTGTATATGAATATGTATTGAGCAATGTTGGAAAAATTGACCTGATGAAAGAAAAATAAAACGTGATTCCTCATGGAAACTAGCATTTTCCCACAAAGGCAGTTTTCCAAAACTTCACAGAGAAGTGTTTGGGGAATTAGTGAAGCAGGGATGTGTGATGGACCAATGTAGTGCTTGAACGTTCCCTATTATTGATAGCACAATGGAACATACACCACCCCAAGACACGTGTCTACACTTAATTTCCCTAAGCACCACACCAACCCACCAGAGATACACCAACACAACCCTCCACCATCTCCTTACACACCTCTGTGCCAGGCACCACAAACAATCACACGCAATTCGCAGTACCAACCTGAAGCACACACATTAACCACTGCTCCAGATAATTAAAGGCACACACCACAGAGAGCCCTACCTTTTCAGATCTGCACACGTTTACGCTGCAATGAAGCTGTCAAGTTTCCTCTTCTACATTAGTGCCCTACCCCACCTCTTGCACTTGCAGATACAGATGCAAAGTGCCCAAAGACCATGGACTTGCTAAAGATGTGCAAAACAAGACCAAATAATAACATAATTACATAGCAAATAGTTTATCATTTCACGATCGGGTAGAGCTCTGCTTGTCCAAGCTACTCTGGTGACTGGCAATACTAGGGGAGGACATTAAAGTTGGCTCTGCTGCAGCCAGTCCACTGTAGTATCTCAGGTGCCCCGACTCACTGGTCACTGGTCATACTATATATCCCCCTGCCAAATCAAGAAATATGGGGCTGAAACAGGATCAGTGTTACAAAAACACAATTCTAGATAACTGTCTGTGAGATCACTGGCAGAGGAGCACAAAGGAACACCATTTTTCCTCAACATTTAAAACATTAAATCTGCCCCATTGTCAAGTTTGCAGATAGGACACAGTGACCTCAAATACGTTTCCCAGCATCACACACTTTGATTAAGAAGTGAAGGCAAGATTTTAACCTGCTCTGCAAATTAACCACTTGAAACAATACATTCAGAGCATTATTCATGTAATCATTTGCTTGGTAATTATGGACTTTGCGTGCCAAACCGCGTGCGAAAATCCAATTGTCGATTCATGGAATTGTGTGGACGGCACTTTTTCATAATTTCCATGGACTTTGCGCTGGTTTGGCACGGCACTGCTGTGGCCAATTGTCTTGCACGAGACTCCATGCATGGGGTGGGCGTGGCCTGCGCAGTGAGCCGTCTAGTGGGCAGAGCACGCAAAAGGAGGAAGAACAAGGCAAAAAGTGGGCGTTACGAGGGACGGTGCACAGGCAGTCCATACCATGCCCATGATGTGCATGACAAAGCGTATTCATGGATGTGAACATGCAAATTCTCGACTGCGAAATGCCCATTCAAAGCGGTCGATCTTTCCGCCACCTGAAAGCAGGCATACAGACTGTTGGAATTAGGGGTGCCTGCAGGCATAAGGGGTTCCGACCGAACTTAGGGGTGCGCGTATGCAGTGTAGCGGGGTGCCAGGGATGGTTACAGCTACGAGGGACCCCACACAGTGTTGCCATGGTGCTGGCCTGGTTGTGGAGGTCCCCATGCACTTTTCACAGGGTGCATGTGTTTGCGCCCGGGCAGCCCACCAAGGTAGGTGCATGCAGCTGTTTTTGCTTTTTGTGGGAGAGTGTTGGGGGTGTTCAGACCGCGACTTGCAAAAGGGCCTACTTTGCGGGAACAATTCCATGTATACGCGCAGTGCACATATTTCCTTGTGCACGCAGGTTCACACCATCTATGCACGGATTTCTTTGAATCAGGCCCTTATTCGGTACAAACATTTAGGTTTTGGCTTTCATTACCTACAATCATAGTGTCTTATAAAGAATGCTTGCAAAGTACACAAATCACATTGTAAATCAACCTAAAATATATAATTCGTTTTAGACCTATGTTAAGCGAAAAGAGAATGCTTGTAGCTTTATTTTTTGCATCATGAATGGACAACTACGTGGTTATGTTCTTTCTGATGTAAATCAGAAAAGAATGGAGGTGAATGTGATACTGTCATTTTTTCTCTGTTCACCTCATTTTGTTAAAATTGTAGGAGGCAGTTGGGGAGCATGGAGGGCATAGTTTTGTGAGGAATTCGACCATCCGCACATGGAGTGTGCACTTGCCTGGGCTTTTTAAAAATGTTGTAATGAAATGGAATGTTGGGAGATCAACCTCTGGAAAATGTGTGGGGCTAATCTGCACACATTTTCCTTTGCTTGCCGCACAACAAACACATAGTCAAGTGTATTCTGAGGGGACACAGCCTACAGGTGCAGTCCCCCTGTCATGTTCAGCTGGAATGTGACAGCCAAGGGTACATCAACAGATCTCAGGAAATGGGAAGGCAACACCTTCCTCCTGCATTGGCCAGTCTAATTAAAATATCAAAGGCTCCATGGATCCACCCTGTTCATTGTCAAAGTTTTGCAGGTGGCAGCGCATACTAATGAGAGTTGATTGAAGCAGGCCTGTGATGAGGCCTGATCGCAGAACTGACAAAAGGGCACAGGAAACTAACGCCTCTTTGATATGCAATGTGTCAACTTGAAGCTAGCTCCCAGCCCTCTGTATGAAGGGCAGTGAATGTCATGTCTGGAACAACTGTTTACACTAGGCAACTCCTGCAGGGGGACCCCCTTTCAGAGTGAAAAAGTATGTGATTTGACTGAGACAATGTCTGCTCCTGCCACAAGCTTCAAGGGAGACCTGCACTTTGATCAGGAGCCACAGAGAGCTCAATTAACCAGAGAGACACTTTGATCCACAACAGACATGAAGATGGGTGAGACTTAGTAGTGTCATGATCACTGCTTCCAAGGAGCCAGAACCAGCCCAACGTCCTTGGAAGCAGGCCCCTAACCCTAATCCTAGGCACCAGCCGGTCCCCACGGGGACCTTTTGGACCTTGTCCTGGCGCCGGTGGCACCAGGCTCATCAGAATCATCGGTCCCGGCACTGGAAGCGCCGGGCTCATAATATGTGTGCATATGCTTGGGTGGACTTACCTGCAGCAGACCATGCTGCTTACTTACCAGCCACTTAGAAGTCCTCTGTGAACAGGAACTACTTTCTTACCTGGGTGGGGCAAGCTCCACTCCCTGGATTCAGCACTGGAAAGCTTCTGGAACTGGAACTCTTTTCTTACCTAGGCGGGGCCGTGGAGGAAGACGCCTCATCACTCCAAGGCTATTTAAACCACACCCGATAGACGAAATGTGCTTCGCATTATTCTGCATCTGCAGCAGAACGCTCACCGAGTCTGTTCCAGCCTTTCTTCTTTCGATCCTGAATCTGCAAGAATCATACTCACCATTCCTGTATCCAGTCGACAGCAGCACCTGCAGAGACAAGAAACAGCAGGTTAGCAAGGCAGCCTTAACTCGCAGTGCTACTCACCTGATCCATCGGCTGAGGTCATTTCGGCACGCTGCACCTCCGCCTGTGAAGACAAAAAGCATTGTCATTACTTACCGGCACTCTGTGAATTCTGGATTTCTTCACGCTGCATCGCCGCCTGCGGAGATAAAAGCATTGTATCTACTTACGGGCATTCCGCGGACTCCGGCGCTGCAAACCAACTTCTGAAAGACAAAAGAAGAGACATTAGACAGGTATTTACTTACGCCCATCGCGCTCTTCGCAATAGAACGCCTGCAAATACTCCGGCGTCTCTTCAGCACGAACTACGCTGCAAGGGAAAAGACAGTTAGAGCGCTTGCATTTACACACGCATTTCCAGGCGCTTCACTCCATCTTCCTCAAGAGTCCTGCAAGACAAAAGGGAGAAAAGCATTATACGAAGTCCTGTTCAATGTTAACGTGCCTTGCACCTAAAGACTATAAAGACTAAAAAGGTGTCTGGAAACTCACCGCTCGTGCAGTTAACGACGGTAACGGTCCTCTGAGTCCAAGAGGCCTATGTTTCACCAGTGAAGGAACTGGCAACAGCGCCCTGCACCAGACGCAGATGGAGAGCCCAGCATTCACCTATCTAAGGTGAGCACGGAGAAGCTCGGGAGAGAGAGGAAGAGGGACATTGAACAACCCAGACCATTAACCCCCATATTCTTTCACCTCCAGAAACCTCACCCTACGAGTTCGACACACAGTGCGAAGAGGTTCGACCCCAGAAGCCCATCGAGTTCTGCACATCACCTTTCGAGTCACAGACACCTTCCTGCCAAGACCAGCGCCTCCGTGGGAATCAGGTGAGTGTTACAAGTAGTACATGTTGTCACCCTTACATTTCCTGTTGCAAAGCACTCTGGTTATGGATTGTTGGTGGGGACCCAGGATTGGTTCATTAAGGTAGGCCTAGCCTGCACCAATCACTGGGGCCTATTTGGCTTTCAAAGAGGGTTGAGCCCCTCTTTTGGCAACTTCGAACGGAGTAAGACAAAGGACTCATTTGGACCCTGGCTGAAGGTACAGTCTGCCTTACAGCTTCTGCCAGTGAATGATGGCCAGGACTTCCAAGTGGGAAGCAAGATCCCACCCCTAAACATCTCCCAGGGACCAGAAGGAGATAACGACCTCAGAGGACCCATCCAGCATCTCCAGAACTGATAGCCAGCCAGCACACAGTGTGCCCTGCTTGGTTCTGCCAGCAAGCTTCCTAATTAGGACATGCCCGAGAGTCTCTGACCAAAGGACAAGGCTGTTGCCTGCAAGTACTCTCCTCGGCATTGGGCCGCCTGCCTTAAAGGATGACACGGGCCCAGCGAAGAAGTTAGGAGGAGTGCCACAATAAGCATCAACCAGCGCCCATCTTTTAAGGACATTTTCGAGGCAGTCGAGCCCTCGAACAGTGCCTGGCTGCACCACTGACTGTTGTTACTCTGCAGTCACTAAAGCCATTTGAGACACCTCGACCAGCGTTGCATATCCGCCAACCAGCACAGAGACAAAGATTTCTGACCCAGAGCCACTGTGTAGGCCAGCCTGCAGCTTCCCATCCAACTTCGCTTGCCGAACTGCCTGCCGCCGGATACCCGCAGCTGTCTCCCATCTTGAACTTTGTTGCAGCAGCTGCAAAGCATCCTGGAACCGACTTGACGCTGCCGAGCAACAAGATCATCTCAAGCACCAGGTACATTGTGGTTCTGTCCCCCTGGTCCTTCGCCAAAGGCCCCTAGTGACATTTATGACCTCTTGATTCCTTGAACAGTTAAGACTGATTGCTTTACTAACTACCCTCCTGTCAGTATGCAGAGTGCATCCCTTTCCTTCGTGAAACTATCTGTCCTCTGTGTTCCTTTACAGGGTTGGTTGTATTTTGTAGTGTGCTAGAACTGTCTGTTGTAATAATAATAAAGTAGACATTTGTATACAACCTTGACTGGACAGTCCCTTTTATCATTGGGTAATAATTGTATTTTCCCTATATTGCAATTAACCAACGATCCAAGACCTTGCAGAGATAAGCCTGCCATTCTGTCCACGTTACCAAAATTGGACAAGGAGGTTTATAATTTACTTGAGTTTCCAATCTGTTCGGATCCCTTCTTGAGTACTAGACGTGTGGGCCTGATTGATGGTTTAGACACCGATATTCATCCCTGGACCACTCAAACCCTGGAAGTTGATTCATCAAAACATGTCTCCCTCTGCCATACAAATGTGGTGCTTTAACACTAGCACAGATTTTAATTCTGTCCTTAATGTAATGGAATCCTATGAAATGTGGCTGAAATGACATCCACTAAAAAGCATGTGGATCATCCATACACATCCATTTTAAATGCTACATGCAAAGTATACTTTTCAGATGGCCATTTACACTTTCCATTAACATGGTTTAAAAGTGATTATTAATGGTGATTTAACCTATGTTTTACTCCTCACTTTTCCACCACTTAGTGGAAAGGAGGAACATTTCACAGATAGGACGTTTTGCACATTAGTGCAAAAGGTGCCAGTCTCATCTGATGCAATTAACTTTGGAATGAAAATGACTCACCAACATTTCAATAAAACAACGTATTGCAGGCCTCTGTTTTACATCACTATAAAGTAACATTATAGTAATTGTTTAGCATAAGCATCCAACATGCTATTTTGCATAGTGTGAATAAAATATTAATACTCTGAGCTCTCAAGTTTCCAATGGCCATGAGTTAGGCCTTCCAGTAATGTTTCTTTACACTTAATATTCTGGGATTTTAGTATTTTCTTTTCCATTTAAAATTAAGGAAAACTCCAAGACCAGGAAATCAAAACTAAAAAAGATTGAATGGCCTTCTCACTAATGGCCACGGGAAACTTGAGATCTCTGTATTCTGAAAAAAAAACACTTTTTAATGTGTAAAAATAACAGACATCATGCATACACTAAATCTTCTGCCTGTCCATAAGAAAGCTCTGAAGTGAGAAAGGTCAATGACCTGAGATGAGAGGGGGTGGAAGAGGACTCTAAAACACAATGGTGTTGCTGGCCAAACAGAAAGGGCGTTCAAACTGAAGGACCAACACATGTTGCAGGCGTTGCGCCTGGAGAGCCGCTAGTGGGTCTCAGGATTTCTTTAATATGCATATAACCAAAAGAAATGATAAATTCTCAAGATGGGAGTGCACATAAATATGTTCCTACAAGCTATTCAATTTACCTTAGATTGTTTTTGATAAAACGTATGGTGCAAATGGATGTCTCCCTTGGTCCAACGGGAAAACATAACAATAGCAAAACAGCTAAACTCGTTATCATAACGAGTAATCCAAATGCAATTGATAGGGGGAATACATTCAATTTAGGTATTTAAGGAAACACCAACAAATTCCTAAAATAATATATACACAAATATATAGAAAAACAAGCAAAGTCTTCACAGCAATTCAATAATTCTTCATCACTCAGAAGTGTGGTTCAAAAAAGGAGATTTTTATAATCAAACACAAAAAGGTTTTTGTTGTATGATATCCAGAGATGTTTTACACAAAATAAATGATTATTTCACAATTTCTGTACAAAGAAACCCATACTCAAGTGTCAATACAGAATTGGCTATAGACGATTTGTGTGTTTCTTTAAAAAGTGTGCAATATAGGTTGCTCCTATATTCACAGTAATTATTCACATTCTGCATGAGATAATGGTAGTAATCTATTAGCATATTGGATACTTAAATCCCTGAGACACGTTTCAGATACCTATCCCTTTTCAAGGGAACTCAAACCATATTATCAAATCATTAAACATTTTTACATAGTGATTCTCTACAATACAACTCCAATGGTTGTGAAACGTGAGTTCACCAAACTTTGGAGTCTATAGAGTCAATATGTGTTCATTCTATTCTGTGTAAATTGAAGAACACAGATATGTTAGCTGCGTTACGTGATAATCATGTTTCCAACTAAATCTATAAAATCTACAAAGCTGTAAAAATGCTCTCCTATGCAAACTGGTGATCAAAGCTAGATGCGTCCATGTATTTCAATCTACAACAGACCTCACAATTTCCTGTAAAGTAAAAATGAAGCACGCTTAGCCATAGAAATCAACCAAATGGGAGATTAACCAAAGAAACATCAATATATAAAAGAAGTCACTCATCAATAGTCAGAAACGTTTTCCAAGATCTCAAGGTAAAGTGACCAAATTCCCAAGTTACAGCAACAAGGTACAGCCTGTAACAAAGGTACCTCTATTAGTTTCACTCATCCCTGCCACAACTTTAGTATCCAACCCATTCACATGGATTCTGCTCCCGTGCCTATTTACGGTCAATTGTAATGTATTTTGACATTAGCATTACAGTTTGATATTGCAAATACATGTGGGCATTTATATGGTTCACATACAACTCCTGAAGAGAACTTAATAGTGAATGGCACACTATTATTATAGATACCTTGTCCAATATTGATTTGTTGATTCATGATCATTGGAGCCAATGGATTTATGGAATAAATTGATGTACAATTACACAAATGATAGATTTGTACAATTCCAATATGGCTGCCACCGTAACGGTTTGCTGCTGTGCTGGGAATTTATTTGTGATCATGTGGCAATACCGCACGGTTTCTTAAATTAAACAGAGACGGGGCACCAGACTGGTTTGCCAGATCAATGCCTCATTTCCTGTCTCAGAAATACAGGTAAATCAAGATTCTGCGTGAATGGGGTAAATACTACTCCATCCTACACTCCCCTCCCACCCCAGATGCTGTCCTAGCTCTTTTCTCTTCTTCTTCCCAAAACCTCCAAGCCTGGCAAATTTCCCACATACCTCCCCCTTCCAACAACCACCCAAATGCCTTCCTCTGAATGGCCCCATCCTTTCCCCCACCACCCCTTCCACTCTCACCCCCTAAATCTTCCAGCCCTACACCAAAAAACTTCTCCACCTACTCCAAGTCATACCCTGCCACTCGCCACCCATCTCCACCAACACACATGCCAAACCCCCTTCTAACCCTAACACAATCCTCCACCAGAATCCGACCCTGCTCTCTTGCATAGTCATCAACACTAGATCAGTCTCCAAAAACAAATATAACATCTTCGACTTCATCTCAGATGAAAATCTGGACATACTCTTCATCACAGAGACCTGTTTCTCTGACGATTATGAATCTATCGCACACAAGGCCTTCCCCCATGGATAGTTCCTGATAGTGTAAAACAGGTCTAGCTTATTTACCAATTCCTTATCTTTTCCCACAGTAGATTGTGGTGAATGGTGCCAAACGCGCCCTTGAAATCAATTAAACATACGTGTAAAGGTCCATCATTTTTCCTCTACGTATCGCGAATTAAAAAAGACAGAGCCTCAAGATTTCCAGTGACCCCCATACCTTTCCTAAAAACCCAACTGTTGGTTCGACAACAGATTGTTCCTATTTATCCACACATTCATCTCTCTCAAAAGCAGACCCCAGAATATCTTTGAGCAGACATCTGACATAGTGAGTAATCTATAATTTGAGGGATTATCCCTAGCTCCCTTTTTAAATATGGGTATTAATATAGAAGCCCTCCAGCTGGTGGATAGGGTCCCCATTTCTATTATATTTCGAAACATGTTACCTAGAGTGCTTGCCCACCATTCTGGGTCATTTTTATGTATTATATTCGGGATCCAATCCAGACCGGGAAGTCAAGAGCACTTCAATTTCTTAATTATAACCTCTAGGTCATCATTATCCCAATCATTTTTTTTGTTCTTTAATGGTGCAATAGTCTATCCGCACATGGTCACCCCCTCATTATAATATAACTGCTTAATGTAGGTCTTCCAAGTGTGCTCCAAGATACAATTGATCTCTTTTCCAGTACCGGAATAATTGGTCAAACGATTTTGATATAGACTCCAGAATTAGCGACATCCAGTGTTTTTCAGTGTGTTAAACATAAAACAAAGTTTGTGAATATAGAAGTTCTATGTCTCCTAATAAAGTTTCTATATTTTGTTTTGAGATTCATCATTCTCTTACGTCAAATGCCATCATCGCAGTTTTCTCTTTTCAGTCTTTTAATCTCTTTATAATGTTGTCGTTTTTCCATAGCTTTATTCTATCATATGTTATCTCTTTAAGGGTAGATTTCTCCAACATCCTTTCAGCTTTTTGTATGTATTGTTTTGCCAAGCTAGAGATCTGTTCAAATACAACAGCAGTTATTTGACCCTTAGGGCATTTGATACCAATCAGATTATCAAAGTGGTATGAGTGTTCATTTGTCTTATTTGCCATCCACTATATCCTACTACTCGCATTATTGACTCTGGTTTGCCCCGTCATAATCTCCTTTGCATGACCAGGAAAGGCAAATCTAGTTTTTATTATCACATGGTCACTAATTGTGGTAGGAATTATCATGAGTCTATCCATTGGGGAACATCGCAATAGGAAATAAGATATAATCTATCCAAGATTTGCTTCCCCCCTCGACCAAGTGTATGGGTTAAAACCCAAGTCACTCTCCTTGATATATAATTGAGGCCATTACTGTCAATAGAGGCCGGCCATGCTTAATAATTCATGTTAATTTCATTCACACCATTGATAATCATAGCACCTAGATCACATTCATAGACCAAGTGAGATTAGATAGGTCCTTGGTTATTCTCTTAAATCGTTGGAAATTCAAGTCACCCATTGTTAAAAAGGGAGCGTCATTCCATGTCTCAATGATTTTTTCAAGCCTCTCAACTACTTCCTGGGTGTCTGTATTATTAGGTGGATTACATACATTCATTATAAGTAGATCTTAATCTTTGTCAACTTTTCTGACTTCTATTATACCAGCCATCGTGTAGGGGCATTCGTTATGAGGATGAAGTGTCCATAATCCCAGAAAGTTCTTTGCACCCAATCTCAAACCCCCATGAGGTCTCCCTTTTAAATTCCAGCTTGCTTTTTTTTTTAATGATGCAATACCCATGCAGAATAATGTCATCCATCAAACAAGTCTCTTGTAATGCAAAGAGGTCTACCCTTAATATATATTTCAAGCCAACTGAATTAGATAGGAAGGAGTGATACCCAAATGTGTTCCAGTGCAAAAAATGGATTTTGTTCTTCAATCGGCATCATTGGCATTCTCCATAGTGCATACATGAGTTCTATGTACATTGATCATCGAGTGCTTTTCCATTTCTTCAACAAGGCGTTTGACCAAGCTACCAATGTCCAATATACCTTTGGCATCCCTATTTTTAATAATTGTCTTATTCTTCTTTGCTTCCCTATTGTCTATTTTCGGAAGAACTTTTGTAAAATCATAACCCAGAGCTGAGAGCTCCTTCCCATATGATAGGATAAGTTCCACAACAATAGGAGAAACCAAGTGCACAATGGCCCAATTAGATTCTAGTGCCGTCAGCAGAATCTGAACTCTCGTAATGTCTTTAGTTGTTATCATCCTTAGGTCAGGGATTTGATACATTAATTCCAATGTGTGCTTTCAATTTAAGAAAGGGAAGTAGCATACTTGTCCCAAATCTTAATAATAGAAGTGTTCCCTTCCGCATATGCGGCTATCTCCCTCAAAGGTTGATTTATTTTGTATGCTTTTATCATCCTGTACTTCTTTTCCTTGATCACCCATTCTTGCACTCATAATCACATCCCAATCTCCATCATCAAATGTTTCTTTATCACTCACTTCTTCCACTACCTCCTCCTGCTGTGTGAATGCCACTCTTTTTTTGTGGGCTGCATTTCCTCAGTTAACCAAGAATCCAAGGCACCCTGTCCACCGACCTTCAGACCTCTTTGTTTAAGTCCGGATTTATTGTTTTCAAGTTTCTTATCATCTTTCACTAATATGAAGGACTTCTTTCCTTCCACACATCTTGCTATTTCAGTTGACGTTTCTGCCAGGGACATTGATTTTCTTGGCCCTACCTTATTCCTGTTTTACATTTTTGCAGGCTACAAGGTGGTAGATAGTTAAAGTGGTTTGAGAGCTTGTTAGGACTGTGGGTCTTGCGCTAGTGTGTGCGTTGCTATCTTCTTTACGTTGCCTGCCGCCTGTCAGGTGGATCTCAGAGGGACCAAGCTCCTAAGGTCCCAATGTTTGCAAGGGTGGTACTGCATTACTGAGATCCAAAACTTGAAATTAGGCGCTGGACAGTGGTTCCTTTGTATCCAATGAGTATCAATTTCCACACACGTTAGGTGTTTGCAACATTTGTTGATTTATTTTTCCTTCAGTAATTCGCACATTGGTTGTCACTCTTGTGACCAACATATTCTTTGCTAAAACTTCATATGTGGTACAGAGTATGTGATATACTTTTATTCCATTAGTGACGACACGTGTTTCAACCTTTGAGGTCTTTCTCAAGGCAAATGTAGGGTTAGTGTGTTCCCGGATGGTTGGAAATGAAATTCTTATGTTCAGCAATGGTAGAGGGTGACAGCTCTTGCTCTCAGGTGAGTATCTGTGTAGTCTCCTAGTCTCGTAGTGATCTTCTTCAGTGAGCGACAAGGTGGTAGATCTTCTTCACTGTCAAAGACAGGGGCCACCCGCTGAACCTCCTAATTTATATCCAGGTTGGACTCATCTATGTCTATGTCGTCTATGTCATGTATAGTTCATATTGAATCACCCGCTTCACATACAGCCTCCTCTTGAATCACCATGTGTTGAACTAAGTCCCCTAGGTTTTACGGATTTGTAGCCCCAAAGCCTCATTCATTTTACTTGGACAATTAGTGCCACCCATAGCCATGTCTACAATCATGATCAAGATTTCTTTGATCAATTTTTCACTTTTTGTTCATTGTACATAGTATTGCACATTGTAAACAAGGCTTTTAGTAATTTAAGGTGTTCCGGCTCATATACATTCTCCTCTTCCGCTGAGTTTGAAAACAACAAGCATCTATTATCAGTTTGTTGTAAGGCATATGCCATTTTGGCATTTTGGCAGGAATCTGGAGATCTCTCAAGGTTAGTAAGCAAAATCTTCTCCCTCATGTTACTTACCCCAATCTCTCTATTACTCGGACTCAGGCCTTCCAGCGATTTCTCTTTTAAGTTAAGGAGCATATTCAGGAGAGAATTATTGTCGATAGGCACTGCTTCCATAGGTTCATCATTATCTGAGGGGAGGGAATGCTAGCTCCCAAAGAACTGGTTACAAGGGGAGTGAGTTTATTTTTTGGCTTTAGGTAAGATGTAATTTTTTCTTGCCCCATTTTCGGGTCTCCTCTTTTGTCCCAAACTGCTTCAGTCACTCCCAACTCCACCCCCTTAGATGCGAGTTCCGTTGTTGATTTGCTCCTTTTTATCAATCTTTTACTTCTATCACTGGACAAGGCATGGGAGGGTGTGCAGGCTGCTTCAACCTTGATTCTCAATTGGTTCTTCTTCCTACAATTGCCAGCATGTTTCTTTAACTTAAGGCAACAGCCTCAGTGTATTCCCCAATATTATCCTTACACGCTGTTAACACTACAAACACGGTTTTAGCGAGCTCCAATCAAATATTCAGACCATGAAAAATTAGCAAATATAAACAAAGACAACAAGACCTTCCCACCACACCACCAGCAAAACAGCCAAACAGCAAACAGCACTTGTCTGCGCACTCAGCTTGTGCGCGCGCTTGTGCGTGTTGTGAGAAACCTGAAGGTGTCTCACCCACTAGTCCCGGAGGTCTGCCGTCCAGGTGGCCAGGACACAGCCATCGCTATTGGATCCAGTTCCTGGGGGTGGACCAGTGGGGGAGGATCAACTGGGCGAGGGGTCTTCAGGGAGTGGAAGTGGGCCATGGAAGGTTCAGAAGCGGTACCCCCTTCCTTGTAACACATTTTCCCCCCTCCTACCCTGTAGGAAATTAAGAAGCTCTACCCGACCCTTTTCCAACACAAACACTTTCTTACACCATAACAGACAATGGTCTAATACCAGAGCCATTTACCTGACATGTCCCAACACATGTGTCAGGCAGTCAGGCAATTGATAACAAGCACACACACCTGGTGGCCCTTTACCTTCCCCACAGGGATAAAAGGCAGAGCACGAAAGCACACTTCAAGCAAGGCCGAATGCACGAGGAAACAACTACACCGAACTGGCAGTTCAAACTGAGGAGAAAGGTGGCAGGACCTGGAAGGACGACAAAGGGGGAACTACCCTTGCCCTTTTCAACTCAGACCCGCAAATCCTCCAAAAGGAAAATCATAAGACCAGGAGTTACAGCGGGCGTCTGGAGGAACAGATGTCAACGGTGCACAGGGGCCTCCCGCATTGATTTCACAAGCGGGGAGGCATGCTGGCTACCGTGGTACCGTCCTTGTCTCCAGAGGCAAGATAAGCCAACCGGTTCAACACAGCTGGTGAGTCGGAGGAAGCTGATAGCAACTCAAACTGTTTTGAGCCCAAGATTACAAGTGGCAACATTATGTGAACGCAAGGAACTTGAGAAGAAAGAACTTGTTTGTGTGTGTTTGAACTTTTGAGAAAGCGCAGACAAGGGCCAGCTGCAGAGTTGTTAGCGCGCTGCAGGAGTGCTCATTCGAAGGACTCTCGCTGGCCCCTTTGGTTTTGTGTTGAAACTGCAAAGACCAGAAGGCCCTAGGAAAGGGCGGCATGAGGTTTCAGAGTGGTCCTACAGTGGTCACATCAAATCCCTTGTACAATCGAAAGGCTCTGACCCATTGCCAAGAGAAAGCTAGGGGAAGGGAACCCCACTTTCTGATACGATTATGAACTATGAAATAAGGCAAGAGTGAACCTGACAGAGGGATGCCGAAAGAAAGCTAGGAGAAGGGAACCAACGGTTTCTGATGAAACTGAGCAAATCATGAACTGTGTTAGAAATTCATGAACTGTGTTGGAAAGGCCGTAGTGAACCTGACGGAGGGAGGCCCATTTGCAAAGAGGATCGAAGCCCAGCGGAGGGAGGTACTAGGGGCGAAGAGCAATCGCCCAAGGTGGAAGACCACCAAAGGAACTTTCTTTTTTAATTGTTGTGAACCAGCAGGCTTTCTACGGCAGGAGACTTTGAGGAAAGAGACTTGGCCCTTGAAGATTGTGGTATTGTGGAATAGACATGTGAGCCTCGTGCTGGAGAGGCCCAGGAGTGTGCTGTGCTCAGGAGTTCAGCCTTGTCTCATTCCTGAAAGTGGGAAAGGGGGACCCCGCCATACCATCCTGACTTATCATTTTGTGAACACTTCTTTCTTTTCTGGTGAACATTATCCCACACTCATTTTGCAACTTAGTGGTAAGGATTGGCAATAGGCTTTTTAGTATAGGCCCTTGATATTTGACAAAACACTACTAGGGCTGGATTATTATTATTTGATGGTCGTAGCTTTCTCCCATTTTAGCTTTAGGTTTAGATTAGGCGTTTTTCTCACCCCTGCATACAGTTTAATAAACACCCTGAACTGTGATCACTTGTGTCTGTCTTTACTGTTGCCACCATGATTTCCTTACAGCGTGCACAACCGATTTTCTAGCGGGCTAAAATAAAGAGGCATGGCCTGAGTTTAAACTTGAAGAAAAGCAGGCTAAATAGCAGCAGATATAATCTGTAGAGGTGATAAAAATAAACAGTATGACTTATAAGTCCCTCTCCATATGAGAAACAAGAATCTGTTAAGGTTTCCTCCGCTTCGTACTGTAGTCTCGTAAAACAGTCCACAGGCAAGGCTAGAGATCCACAGCAAACAACACTCGTCTGTGCACTCAGCTTGTGTGCGTGCCTGTCTGTTTTTGTAGCAGGCTGAAAAATAGGCGTGGCCTCAGTTTAAAGTTGAAGAAAAGCGGACAAAATAGCAGCAGATATAATCTGTAGAAGTGACAAAAATAAACAGTATGACTTATAAGTCCCTCTCCATATGAGAAAGAAGAGTCTGTTTAGGTTTCCTCCGCTTTGTACCGTAGTCTCGTAAAACAGTCCACAGGCAAAGATAGAGATCCACAGCAACAAGCACTTGCTTGTGCACTTAGCTTGTGCGTGCAATGAAAAGTACCTCTCATAGGCCAGGCCTCAACCCCAAGTCATACACTGCCTACCTCAAATCTTTCAAAACCCTTAAATGCGCGGAATGGTGCTGAGTGGTGCAGTCTGGCAGTGACAGTATTGAGAGACGCTCTACACTCTGCATTCCTTGGTGGAGGCGGAGCAATTGTACACAACATTATTCTCCTCGTAGAGCGAGCCACAGAGTGGTGCAGTCTGGCAGTTTGGGCAGCCTGAAAGCCTGGAAGCATGAAGTTCGAGGCTTCAATCTGGACTGTTTTCATCTTCAGACGATGAAAAAAACGAATCTCTGGTAATCTCCGGTAAGGCCAGTACTGTGTCTGCGGAATCGGTGAAATTGTGTGAACTGTTGTGATTAGTTTAACTAGTCTCTCACGACCAACGAAGCCTAAGTGAGTAAGTGGGAAAGTCATCAGTCTCATCAGTGTTTGCCTGGCTACGACCCGGATACAATCTCCTCTTATCTATACCATATTACTATAGATATCTATTGATATCTGATATCATAGAGGTGGTGGGGCGATCGAAGCGGTGTGACATGTCTCTGAAAGGTCCATGCATGTGCAGGCAATGAAGAAAGTGCAATGAAGCTCCATCTACCAGCAGAGAGCCTTGCACTCTGCTGCCAGACCTCACACACCCCCCTCGCCTTTAAACACTGATCCGGCTGAATTGACAAGGGGGTGTATCTAAGGGGTGTATTGAATATGCTTAGTGAGTCTGCTAATAACAATGGCACGGATTCCTATGAGCCCCGTGAGACGCCTGATATAATGGGTACAAGAGATATGATCTTACATCCTCATTTAAACCCGCCCAGTGGTGGGGGGCTTGAACCTGAGAAAAAAGAGAGGGATGCCTGTGGAAGAATAGGGTTTTTTCACACTTCAATAACTATTGAAGTAACACTGACGGGAAAGGCAAGAAATCTTCAACATTCTCCATTGATCCCAGAGCAGACAGAGGAATGCAATGATAATGAGGCCGCCAACAAGGGATCTAATGAACCTGAATGTGAGGAGAACGATCAAGCATTCCCATTATGGCAGGAACTTTCTCGTTATGAGGACGACTATGCTTTTCTGGAGGAAGTGTTTACATGTCCCGACTTCCAAGATTATGCACTATGAAACTTTCCTGAAAATCATCCAGCAACACAAGGAGTAGGGATTTTTATGAGTACAAATCAGAGTAGCCTTGAGAGGCAACACTCTTCCATAGCAGCCAGAATCTCGTGTGAAATTGTAGTATGAAAACCACAATGGAAGGACAGATTAGTGATGTCAACAAAAAGTTCTCTTTGACGCCAATACTAAGGAATAAAAATACGGAAGATGGAGTCAAGCTGAAAGTAGGACGGTAGAACCTTGATTAAAAATGAGTTGCTCTCCATATGGGTAGAACCCAACACCACTACTTTAAAAAATGTAGAATATGCTGAACCAGCATTGGAGAGGCGCGATGATCATACTATTATCCCCCCAGAGACAATGGAGTGTAGCGATGTACGTCTTCAGAGATAATTTTCTTCGTCATCTTTGGGATTCAAATCCCTCAGTAGGTCAATGCATTCACATAACAGGACATTGAGGCACCATCAAGAGGCAAGACTGCTTTTGAAAAAGGTACAGAATATTATAATGTTGAGTCTGACAGTGGCACTAAATCCCTTCATTAAACTATATGTGTCCATGAATGATACAATCAAAGACCAAGCAACTCTGCTGGCCATGGCTCATATGAAAGTAATATTTCTACAGTCTTTCTCAGAATCGGTCCGATGTCGATTGGAAAAAGAAGCCGAATTATCATCTTAATGGCAAAAGAGGTTGTTTGATCTCGCAAGAGGGGAGGCTAATGATAAAAGTACTCTGATGACTGCTATTCTCGAGACTTTGAAATGGGTGAGAGTGAGCCAGGAGAACGTCCGTTCAGCTAAAGAATGATTAATATCAAACCCTACCCAGATTGATCCTGTGGAGGCCCAGCAGTTGCCATTTAGACCTCCGGGTGAGGCAATTATGGATAGAAATTATCAAAAAAGAAAGATACTATCCCTGAAGAGAGGAATATGATCTCAAGGGATACCCCCCTGAGATTGTAGCAGGCAGAGACAAATCCTTACCTAGTGCGAAAAGATTCAACTATTGATCTGGATAAAGAAGAGAGGGGGATGGATGAGGAGATGCTCTGTTATCTGGATTTATTGACATATTCAGATGAGATAATCTATGACGGGAAGATGGTTGACAAATGACCTACTGCGAAGAGGCACAGAGTCTATCACCTTCACCAACGGCAGAAAATAATTAAAACCCCCGGCAGGACCTCCTATATCTTCCCCAAACAAAGAACAGATAGTGAATTGGATTCCCGGCACTTCTGCATGTTGGAGGAAAGAAGAAAAAGGACGATGACAAACACAAAATCTGCAAAGATGTTTGATTGGGGAAAGAATACATCACCTGTAAGGGGAAAAAAAAGTAAATGAAAACTTATGAAATCTTTAGGTAACAATGAAACCCCCACCGTATCGGTGACTATTGAAAGACTAAGCTCTACAAAGGATGGTCTAATCCTAAATCAGGAAAATATTTTGAGACCTCTACATTATGCCCCAAAGCTAAGGAATATTAAATCTGAGGACTTGAAGATAGTTCAATTCGTTAATGAAAAGCGTCTGAATTGGGTCATCCTTCATTTACATTCTGGCTTGGTGCAAAATATCCCACTGGAAGCGGTGGGGGATTTGAGATATTGGAGAACCCCTTTTTTGGGTCACCGGAAGAAGAGGTGACTGGGGATGCTCATTCGGGAAAGCTTAAGTTGGGAGTGGAAGTGAAGTCCCATAAAATGGATAAGCGGAAGAGCCATTCGGAGCCACCTCTGACCATGCAGAGATTTATCCATAATGACCCACTTTCAACCTTGGGGAGAAGAGAGCTTCCACTGATAAAAATTACTAGGGACAGTTCTATACAAGGAAAAGGGGAGATAACGATTGACCAGGATTGGAAAATGCAAGAGAAGAGAAGACAAGACTGGTCATGGCTTGGGGAGCCCTGGCTCAAAGGACTGACAATTAATTTAAAAAAGCAAGATCTATTGCCCCTTCTCTGTGGTTGCTGGAACATGAGGGGTCACACACATCTTTTTCATAAAGAAAGCATGGATCTAAAACAAATATGACATTCTTTGTATGCAGGAGACCTGGCTTTGTGTTTCCCCCGTTTGTGACGGTTTTAAGGTCAGCTGCAATCCGGCTGAAAAAAATGCAGTGGGAAGCCCGTCACCCGGGCTTCTAACCCTGATAAAATTGGGTTGAGGTTTAAAAATTCTCGAAACCCTAAAACCTAATCCTTATGTCCAAACTGTTACTGTGATCTGGAAAAGATCTGGGGGTACACCAAAAGTGTCTCTGGTGATATTTACTCTATATTGTAAACCATTGTCTATGAGTAACGTCTTGTTTGTTAACATGATAATGTCTTTGGTAGATAAGGTGTATATGAAACACACTAACCCCCATATTGTAATCACTGGTGACCTTAATTTAAGATGCTTTGATGCTGAGGGGACGTTATTACCCTCTGTGAGCTTGGAGAAAAAGGCCTTACTATGGACAAACACATTGAAAGAGCGTGACATTTGTATGCTAAATGGCCAAACAAAGGGTGATATCCCTGCTCAGAATACATGGTCTAGAGGCAAACAGCACTCTTGCCTTGACTACTATTTTGTCTCCCGTAGTATAAATAAATGGGCCACCAGATAGGTGTAAGCTCGAAGGGGAATAGCGATCATCAACTCTTGGAGTTAAAATGGAACCAGGGTAGAGATTCTCAGGTTAGAATAAAGGCTGAGAATATGCAGATAAATCAGGGTATTCATAGGCTTAGAATTTGACCTGGGGATTTGTATGTTTTTGTGGAGGGTCTGAGGCAACTGGTATTGGCTAGGGGGCTACATTGAATTATGATGGGATATTGTTGCAGGTCCAAACCAAGCCTAGCCTGGGTCCCTGTCATGTGGTAAAGAGACTCCAACATTATAACAAAGAACTGGTGGAAGAAAGAAAACGTCTTTGTGCTGACCTGAGACACCTCAGTCTACTGAAGGGGGAGGATAGATATGCTCTGGTGAAAAAAAGGAAACAGCAATACAGAAATTGGTTGTTGTTGTTTACTAAGGCCCAACGGGTACAATTTGATGCTGAAGAAATAATGAAAATGATAACAAAAAAGAACACGAGAGACCTAAGGGCCTTATTATAGAATAATGATTTATATCAAATGGCAAGTATGATACCGGCAGTAACAGGAACTAACTGGGTTAGGCACTTTTCGCAGCTCTTTGCAAGTAAGATACCGGTAGTAATGGAAACCAATTGGGTCAGGCACTCTGCCCAGTTTCTGGCAAGTGGGTCAGCTTAGAGCCCTTTAGGAATGTGCATGTAATGGATGGGATCACACAGAATAACTCTGAGTCCAAATAATCAAACCAACTCAGGAAGATGGCAAAGTACTGTTTTATTAACAATTATCTAAAACAGGGAATTACAACGAACATCAACGGATGTACACTCGATTTCTCTCCGTGATCTTTTCGCAAAACATGATTTATATATCAAAAATACTTCACAGGTGATGTCCTACTACATGGCAATAATGAAAAACCTACTAAGGATTGGGATTGGCTTAAGGGGAACATCTAAGTATATATTCAATAGTAACTAGGATTGTGATTGGCTGCCCACTGCCAGATGGACAATATATGCCTACCTCTAACACATCTGTATCTGTTTATTTATAAAGCACTGCTAGACCAATAGGCATACGGGCGCATCATTTTCAGTACAGGTTGCAGAACGTTACAGTTACATACATAAGATAAAGATGCTACATACTTGTTTCAGATACATACGTATAACAGTTACATACAGATCATAGAAGAGGATACAGTGAAATAATAAAGTAGGTTGTTTACAGTAATTACAGTAGGGCAGAAGACAGACCTAGGATCAAGGAAGGTAAACTGTCATTGTATCCAAATCCTGAAGCCAGCGCTTAGTGTTGCGCTTGAATAAGTGGAAGGAAAGTTCAGATCTGAGGGCATCAGGGAGTGTGTTCCATAACTTTGATGCCCGTACAGGGAAGCGAGCACCACCCGAGTTATGGAGTTTGAATCTCGGTATGGACATTGTGTTTGCTTGAGCCACTCTGCGTGGTCTTGAGGACGTATGGGAGGTCAGTTGGTTAGTAAGGTGGACTGGAGCGAGGTTAGCCCTAGCTTTGTGTGTTAGAGCAAGAGTTTTGAGAGATATTCTATGCTCTACAGGGAGCCAGCGCAAGTTACGTCTAGACTCAGAGATATGCGACTTCTTGGGTATATTAAGGGCAGCCCTGATGGCATTATTCTGAATTACTTGAAACTTATTGATGTTTTTGTGGCTAGTACCAAGGTAGAGGGCGTTACAATAATCGATCTTGGATAGGACTAGAGTTTTAGCAAGTGTGATGCAGTTAGGTGTGGATATGAACGGCCTGCAGGCGGTGATAAGTTTGCAAGTATATGCGAATGATGTTGCTACCACATTAGTTTGTTTGGAGAAGGATAAGGTGGCATTGAGGTAGATGCCAAGAGTTTTAGTGTTCTTAGAGACGGTAATGAGGTTGCCATCTATAGTAAATGATTTGAAGGCAGTTTAGTCTTTTTAATTTAGCGTGTGTACCAAGGATAAGCAGGTCAGTTTTTTCGTCGTTAAGACAAAGACCATGCTGCGCCATCCATGCTTGTATCACTGAGTATATTTCGTTAAGGATTTTGCTGTCAATTGCATAGTCTCCAGAGATAGGAATGAGTATCTGGGTGTCGTCCGCATAGTTAATATATGTGACACCCAGATAGTCAAGGATATCGAATAGGGGCTTCGTGAAGACATTATAGAGAGTGGGAGACACACAAGAACCTTGCGGAACCCCACAAGGTACCGGGGAAGGTTCAGTAGAGGCAGTGGGAGAGAAGACCCTCATAGTTCTGTTCGCCAAGAAAGAGCTGATCCAAGAGGTGGCTGAGTCGGAGAAATGTGCTGCAGATTTAAGATGGTGGCATAGTGTTTGGTGGTTGACCAAATCAAAAGCTGCTGATCGAGCAGTAAGTGGAGTGCTAGTTTACCATTGTCTTTTAGTACTTGAATTTGAATGGTGAGATCTATCAAGGTGGTTTCCGTGCCATGTCTTGGTCGGAATCCAGATTGCTTTAGTCCCAGTAGATTGTTAGATTCTAAGTATGCCTGTATTTGCAGGTAGGCTGCTCTAGCCAATATTTTTAGAAGAAAGGGTACCGTTGTTATAGGTCTATAATTAGACGGGTTGGTTGGGTCAAGAGTCTATTTTTTAATTAGCGGAATGACCCATGCGTCTTTTAAGTTGTCAGGCACAACTCCAGTTTTGAAGGAGGCATTGATAAGGCTAGTAATAAATGGTGCAAGGTCATGTACTGCTGCTTTGATGGTCGGAGCAGGGCAAGCGTCACCTTGGCAAATTCGATGGTTTGAGTTTCCTAATGATATTTTCCACTTCCCAAGTTGACAGGGGTGAGAAACTAAATGGTTTACAGGTATGCTCAGAGGCACAGGTCTTCTTAGGGTGTTGTTTGTATTCAGGGTCAGAAAGTAGCGAGCATTTTTTCACGTTCATTTTAGATTCTAACAGAGCTATTTTATCTAATAGCGCCTTCTGAATGTTAGTACACCATAGTGCATCTGTGATACATTTGTCAACAGGGGCGATAGGAGATTCCAGTTCTTTAAGGATCTTAAAAAGTTCTTTTGTGTTAGATTCTGCTTGTATGATCCTTTTGTTGTAACAATCTTTTTTAGCAAGTATAATGGCCTCTTTGTAGTAAGAAGATGCTAAGCTTAGCTCATTCTTATTAGTTACTGTGGGGCCCTTTTTCCAGTGTGCTTCTGCAGTTCTCTTGATTTTACGCAATTCTCTTAGATGCAGCGTGAACCACGAATTCAGATGTCGTTGTGGTTTAGGTTTCCGCAATTTTAACGGGGCGATGGTATTCAGAGCTTTAAGTATTGCCTGATTGTAAGTGTCCACTAGGACTGTAGGGTTGGAGGTGGCAGTGTTGTTGAGAAGGGGAAGTAATAAAGAGAGGAGTTTATCTGGCGTAATATCTTTCTTGTTCCTGGTGTAGTTGGCTGGAGCAATGATATGTGTAGGACAATGTGTGGTGGCTTTGATAGAGAAAATTATTTCATGGTGATCCGACCAAATACATGGTTCGTTAGATAGAAGATCAATAGTACAATTAAGGTTGGTGAGCCAGTCCAATGTTCTTCCTTTGGTGTGAGTAGGTTCATGAATGATGTGGACGTGACCGAGGTCGGATAGCGTGTTGGCTAGATCAAGAGCGTTGGTATTCATGGGGTCATTAAGACCGAGATTAAAATCTCCAAGAAGGATACATTGTGAGTTAGGTTTGGTATTAGTAGATATAAGGGATACAAGGTCCTCAGTGAATGTAGAAATGGGTCCTGGTGGTCGGTAGATCAGGTGCACTGTTGCTGTGTGGTTGGGTGATAATGGTAGTTTAATGGACAAGGATTCAGCAGATGGGATTTGTAGGTCCTGAATGACTCTAATGTCGATGGTGTTTTTGAAGATGAAGGCGAGACCGCCTCCCTTCACCTGGTTAGTATTTCTATCACATCTAATGATAGCATAGTCATTCGGTGTGGCTAGGGCCAGTGAAGGGCCAGAAGCTGCATTTAGCCAGGTTTCCGTGACCGCAAGGAGATCGAGATTTTCAGAGGTTATGAAGTCAGCAATGTCCAGTGTGTGGGCAGGGAGGGACCTAGCATTCACCAAGGCTGCTTTGATGAAAGTGTCTTTTGCAGGGGTTTTCTGATGTGGTAGAGGTGGGTCACGCAGAATGATAGGGGCCAGATTAATGTCTGATTCATTGGCCTGATTGGCTAGGTTGTTATACCGCCACAAGTGTTTATTTCTCTTGTAGAGGTAAGGTTGAAGAGTTTTGGTCGACAGTCGAGCTCCTAGTCTAGAGTTTCTGAGTGTGATGCTAGGGTGGTAGGAGCGTAGTGTGGTTTGAACAAAGTTACTTGTGATATTGTCATAACGTGCAGGTGAGCTATTGTCGAACCTTGAGTATGAGCACTGTTTTAATGGAGTGGCTCTAGAGTTTAGTCTAAGGTTTCTATTACTAATAGAACAGGGTTGATTGGGTGTTGGTTTGGTAGCGAAGTGGCATATCCAGAGTGCTGGATCATCCTGATAAGGGTTAGCACAGACAATAGTATTAATGCACGAGGTGTAGGTGTTTGCTGTCTCGGGTGTGAGGGTAGACGTGTGTTGGTCAGTCTGTAGGTGAGACTGGGATGTCCAGCGTCTGGTGTAAATGTACATTAGGTGAAGGAGAGTTGTTAAGCACCAATACATAGTGGAGGTGTGAGGTACCTGTAGTGTGCAGATCAATTGGAACACAACAGGCGTGACCCAGTCAGGCTTAAAGCACAAGTTAGCTAGGGCTAGTAAGTGACTGAAAGAACGAGGTATAGGGCAGATCTATAGGGCAGAACCTAATTACAGGATAGTACCTTTGACTAGACTGCAAAGGGGGCAGCACCTAGGTTCAGAATGATGCATTTGTCAGAAAATAGTGGGCAATACCTAGGTTTGAGGTGGGGCAGCATCGAAACAAGATAAAGCAATAGTCTGTAATACAATGGACAACATCTAAAATCAAGATAGGAGCAATAGGCTAAAATGCATAGAATGGGCCGCATCTAGTACATGTAGCTACAGTCATGTAACTTCATGCCATGTCATCTTTAGAAACATTAGATACAAGGTTTCTCATTGGTTTTCAACCTATGAGGTCCTTCGTTATATGGATTACTACAATTGGTTGGCACGCTTGTGCCAGTCTGGAAGATTCGGTTCACTTAGCAGCATGTAAGCCCAGACCCAGGTGCAAGGAGATGGGGCATGACAGTACCTCCCCACCCAATTAGCCAAGCATCTCTCATCACCCATGCCTTCTGCCATGAGGATTGTCTTTGAACTTGGTTTTGCAAAGCATCCTTGTCTCTGAGAATCCTCAAGAGTGTGGGCACTCACTATCGTGTTCTAGGACTCCAAGTTCAAACTCTATTTTCATCCTTGTCTCACGTGACAGGAGACCATGATTTCAGGTTTTAAATGTTCTAAATTAATTAAACTTGGCACTCGTGGTGCTCTTTTTTTTGCACCTTAACAAGAGATGATTCATTCTTCACACATTCACTCCTTTCCAGAATAGATAGCTGACCTTGGCTGCTTCAGTCTTGACTCCAGGCCAGACAGCCTTGTCTTCCAGCTCCACGATTTTGCTTATTGTTGCTGCAACATAATTTTCTCTTCCCTCTTCATGGGTCCTGACTTACTAAATTCATGATACTGATGTCCAACTTCTATACAATGGCGGCTTCGCCTGCATTCTATTCACTAAGAATAGCCAGCTTCTATAATGACTTAATCTACTGGTGTTTCAGCATCTGCAGTTATTGAACGGTTTATTATCTGCAGCACTTTGTGCACTTGTATTTAATAATTCACTTGATTCTTTACTTCATCATTAGTTTCTGTAGGATCCATACATGCTCTTCTGCCAGTATCTCGGGACGTCGTTCATATTCTTTTGTGACATCACAGCCTTTTTTTCTTTGTTCCTTCTCATATTCCTTCAGGGAGTTCCTCCCTCAAATTGTCGTCCCTTTGGGGATACTTTCGGTAGGGTTGTCTCAATGGGTATCTTATCTCAAACACACGTTGCGTTATTGGCCAACTGCTGGTGTCAAACACGGCACAATCTCAGGCTTCCAACATATGGGAGTTAGGGGGGTGGGGATTCCTGCAGAGGTATGCAGCTGCTCCTCTACATTCCCCCCTCTTTTCGAGTCCTCGACCACCTCCTCAATTGTTTCCGCATCCTGGTATTTTCTCTTGAAGAAGTGTTTCTTTGGTGTCCATATCTTCATCACCTCCCTCAGGGTGCCAGCTTATTTGACATGCTCATCTACACTCCAATCATGCAGTTACATTGTCCATTCTGGGTACAATAGACCCATTGTCCCATGTACTTCTTCTTATTCTTTGGATACAGGAACTTTGTTCCCTCAGGTGCTACGATGCGGGTCTCTATGTATTTCTTGACAGCTTCATCAGTCAGCTCCTTGGCGTTTGGTTCACGTTTGACATCAATCATGATCTTCATCCATGACTACAGAGAATCCAAACATTATTAACACTAGTATTACTCCAAGAAACTTAAATATATTTTCCAACCACCGTGGAATCCATGAAAACAAAAAGGCAAACCAGCTGTCATCTTCAATGTCATCTGTCTCGTCTTCCATCTTGGCATACAGGTCTGTCAATAACATTATGGCCTCTGTCAAGGTTCCGTTCTGGTCATCGTTAGAAGGTGTGAATGTACAACATGATGGCCCAATTTTGGCGCAAACTACTCCTTCCATCGTTGTGATCATATCAAGAACATATCAATTCTGGAGGGTAATCAATCGTATGGCCCTCAGCTCTTATCTAATGGCGTTGAACCCCTTTATGGTAGCTTTAATTGTATGCAAAAGCTCCCATCTGGTGATTTGTAACCACTTGGCATTTGCCACTGTTTGGATTCCAGGCATGAATGTAGTCGTCATTACCATAGCAGTCCTGCTGAACAACCTGTGCTCCTCAGGAATGGTATCATACGCTGTTATCAATTTGGCAGAGAAATAGTTTTCTCTTTTTGTCCGTCGGAGGAGGTCAAGCAATCTTCTTTTCCTCAAATGTGCATCCACTTTTGGAAATTGACCAGTGTTCAGATCGCTTTGAGGAATCACTAATGCTGGAACATGGATGAGTATCAGGGAACATACTCTGCCCAAATCCTTGGGCAACCTCATATAGGCTCTAGATCCATAAACCCAATATCTATCCATAAGGACGGTGGTCCCTCCTCTCATCCCAGGAACGTCAATTGTGGCTTTGCATTCTTTGTTATATCCCACATTATTTTTTTCATGATTTCGGAAACACAGTGTTGCATTAACCAATAAGATTACAATTTATGGTCCTGATTCGTCTCCTACCCATGTCAGCAGTTTTGAATGCTTGGCCCATGACTTTAAGCATCCATCATTCACCTTGTGCACTTCTTGTACGTAGTCTGTCTTCAGCAGATGAGCTGCACAGGACACTATTCTTTCTTCCCACCCTTTCATGGAATGCACTCATCCACAGATCTGCATTTGAGTTTGTTCCCAACATCCAGGTGATCCTGCTATTTATGTCATATCAAGACAATTCATTCTCTTCATTTCTTCAATGATCCCCTCATCCTGTCCTGCAGCAGGATATACAAGCATCTTGCTCTTCCATCCAGGGTCCTTCTCCAGTTGTTCATCTTTCAAAATTAAAGTCCTTACTGTATTCATGGCATAGCGGATGAGAGAGCAGATGTCAGATTCTGTGTCTGCAGACTCTGGGCTCACCTGTTTAGGCTTGGGTGTCTTTTTCTTTGTTACTGCAGGTTTCTCTTTCTTCTTGGTGCGGGTCTCGTGAAGGAATGGGTGAGCCTCCTCTGAAGCCATCCTGCTGGCAAAAACCAGACGGGTTAGCACCCAGGGCTACTGCCCGAGGTCGAGATTGCCCATGTTGTTCTAGTCCGTTGCAGGAGTCTTGATCCAGTGAGGAATCCAGGAATGAAGTACCAAAGGCAGTACTACAGCCGCTTGAAGTGAAAGGAGCCACGCAACCGGAGGGTGGCGTGGAGAGGACAGAAGCGGCAGACAGGTAAATCAGGGCAGAGGGAACAGAAGAGGCAAGGCAGCCGCGCCTGACAGGATGATGCCAGGATGGACTGGAAGGAGGGCACAGCGTAGAAGGAACAGGGAAACAAGGTTGCGCTGAGCATGGAGGTTCCGAAGGTTTAGACGCGCTGATCCGTTTCAGTAAAGCATCTATCAATGCTATCATAATCAAGATTCCGGAAACTAGACCGCAAATGCGGTTGTTGCCATGCCGGGAGGAAAAATGGATGCTGTGAGGTGACGTCGGACTGACCAAGCCCTCCAGAAGGGACGAGCCCAGCGATTCATGACAGAATGCCCACTTTGAAGCCCTTTCGCGCCAGGCTTGCCTGGATGGATCCGATGGAATTGATGAAGCAAGCGGGGGGCATTGATGTTGGCTTCTGGCTCCCATGATCGCTCACTGGGTGGATACCCTTTCCATTCCACCAGATATTGTAGTCGTCCTCGTCTGTATCTCGAATCACATATCCTGGAAACCTCGAATTCGATTTGGCCATTTATAAGGAGAGGAGGAGGACGAAGAGCAGTTCTGGTAATTGGGTGATAGGGTTTTAGAAGGGATGAATGGAAGACCGGATGTATTCTTTTCCATGATGCCGGAAGACGAAGTTGTCCAGACCTTGTCCCCCAATGACATAGGATGGAGAGGGACGTTGTTTAGCATCTGCATACTTCTTAACGTCCATCCTGGCCTTCTCCAGGTGTTCCTTGATGTTCTTGTGTACAGTTACCAGCTGGGCTATCCAGGATCCACTGAAGGAGCTGGGCTGGAGTGAGGTATTACCGTGGGAAGAATCGAAAGATGAAATCCCTGGTTACAAAAAAAAGGACTTGTCTTAGTTGCAGAATGTTCAGAGTTGTTATATGCAAATTCTGCCACTGGTACAAAACTGACCAGTCATCTTGTACCTGGGTTGAGAAACATCAGAGATACTGTTTGAGGGTCTGGTTTACCCTTTCTGTGATTCTGTTTGTTTGTTTGTGGGTGGTAACCCGAAGAGAAGGCACGTTCAACGCCCAACAATTGACAGAGGTACTTCCGAAACCTCAAAGTAAATTGAGGACCTCGATCCGCATGAAATATTTCTTCTTCTAGCACTACTCTAGAAACTGCTGGCGTTACTTCCTTTATCGGAAGAATCTCTTCCACTCTCTCCCATCGTATTCCGGTGCTCGGCCTCATTTGTTCCTTTCGGATGAGACTGGCATCTAAACCTCGCTGTCTCCTTTTTTGTTCCATTACTGCATCTACTTCCCTTCGCTTTCTTGCGTCCCCTCTAATTCTTTCTTCCTCTTGCCTTCTTTCTTCTCCTCTCCTTACTCCA
Source organism: Ambystoma mexicanum (assembly GCF_040938575.1). Classification (NCBI taxonomy): domain Eukaryota; kingdom Metazoa; phylum Chordata; class Amphibia; order Caudata; family Ambystomatidae; genus Ambystoma; species Ambystoma mexicanum. The sequence continues at coordinate 1,141,638,435 of NC_090935.1, read as the reverse complement.
TCCCTTCTTTCCTCTTCTTCTCTTGGTCTCTGTAATCTTGTGTCCCTTAGACTTTGTACTTCTTCCTCCTCTCTCTTTCTTTCCTTTCTGTCCCTTTCTTCTATTGATCTTTGTCTATTGTCATACTTATCTCTGTTCTTCTGCCGATTCTTCAATTTTCTCGAGCTCCTCCTGATATGTTTGCTCTCGTTGCTCCCTACCTTTCCTTTTCTGCTCATTCTCTTTCAATCTGTTTTCTCGTTCCTTATCCTTTCTCACTTGTTTGTCCTTATCTTCACTTTCCCTAACTTCCGCGATACTTTTCCCATCCATCTTGAGTAATATCTGTCCTCCTACCCATTTGTTTTGTAAGAGCGCGGCCTCGTCAGCCTCGTCAGCATTATCTTTTTCTCCTTTCCATCTTTTAATCTCTCTGTCTATTTCTGTCAACAAATTCGACCGCTCACTTCTTCCTTCCTTGTCTTGTATGACTTTTAAAATATGTAAGAGGGGGGTTCATATATCTCATTACTGTACCCCGTTGCTGCTCTTAATTCCTAAAAATACACTCCATTTCTTACGTAGCAACACTCTTTGCTTCAGGGAAGGTAAAGGGAGCTGAGGGCTCAACGCCTTCCTCCTCAGGTGGCAGGACTTCTGTTTCCTCTTGATACATTTTCCAAAGCTCTAAAATTGTTAATCTTTTCTCTAATTTCTTTTACTGTGTGTGCAGCGTGTAAGTACGTGGTCATGCGTTGCAATACAGCTCTTGACAATGATCCTGTTGTGGTCATGGCATGCACATTTTATCTGATGTGCCCTTTAACCATTCTGCACTATACTGTTTGAGCTTGGGCATGTGTTTTGGTAATATGCTGCATAGGTGCATGAGAGGTGTATTCCCCTATTTTGACAAGTCTCAATTGACTGTCAATACTTACCAGATCAAGAAATAAACCTTTTACCTTGGCTTAAATCGCCACTTACAACATTTTAAAACAACAAATATGAGCACGCACAATCAATCACTGCTCAATTCTCTTATTTCACTGGCCTATCTATTCTTTTGATTGGAGCCAATCATTTTACTACACTTGATCTTTACTCACTGTTACCTTTTCAACTCTTTACAATTTCTATCACTCCTTGATATTTTACTCAACAGACAACATTTAGACTAGTCAGACATTTACACTTTATAAAACACAGTGATAACCTCTTCCTTTGCCTTTACTTTTGCCCCTATTCAGGGTTTGAGACATTACCTTACGCAGTCCTGACTGCACGCTTTATATTTCACTCTACTCCCACTGGACTTTGAAATGTCTCCTTCTAATCCTTTGAATCAAGTTTTTTTAGGCAGTATCTATTTATCTTCACAATATTTCCCTGTTACTCAAAATTATCACTATCCCGTCCCCTTATTTGCCATTCCCCTTAGTCTACTCACCATTCATTAATCGACTCGAGGCCTTCGGTATCGACTCCTCCTCCAATCCGACCACTTCACCCTGCCACCCGCAGAGCGCCCATGGAAACAGGGTAGGGATTTCTTCAAAGGGGGACCTGCACACCGTCTCGGTTCTTCTTGCAAGTTTATTTCTATTTGGCTGCTGTCCACTGGAAACTCAGCGATCTTCCAGCTAATGGCGGAGGATGCCCGATTGTCCGAAAATCTGGAGCTGAACTAGTTTGGATCTTTTGAAACATCTGCACCGCTACCACGTGAGCTTAGGACCCTTTAGGAATGTGCATGTAATGGATGGGATCACAGAGAATATAACTCTGAGTCCAAATATTCGAACCAACTCAGAAAGATGGCAAAGTACCAAAGTACTGTTTTATTAACAATTATCTAAAACAGGGAGTTACAACAAACATCAACAGGAGTACGCTCGATTTCTCTCAGCAATCTTTTCACAAACCATGATTTATATACAAGAAAATACATCAGAGGAGACGTCATACTATGTGGCAATAATGAAAATCTTACTACGGATTGGGATTGGTTTAAGGGGAACATCTAAGTATATATTCTTTAGGAACTAGGATTGTGATTGGCTGCCCACTGTCAGGTGGACAATATATGCCTACCTCTAAAACATGTAATCTTCAGAAACCTTAGATACACGGTTTCTCATTGGGTTTCAAACTATAAGGTCCTTCGTTATATAGACTACTACAATTGGTTGGCAAGCTTGTGCCAGTCTGGAACATTCGGTTCACTTAGCAGCACGTAAGCCCACACCTAGGTGCAAGGAGATGGGGCATAACACTACCTCCCCACCCAATTAGCTCAGCATCTCTCATCATCAATGCCTTCTACCATGAAGATTGTCTTTGAACTTGTCCTTGCAAAGTATCCATGTCTCTGAGAATACACAGGAGTGGGGCATTCGCTATCGTAGTCTAGGACTCCAAGTTCGAACTCTATTTTCATCCTTGGCTCACGTGACAGGAGACCATGATTGGGTCAATTTTGCAGGTTTTAAATGCTGTAAATGAATTAAACTTGGCACGCTTAGTGTTCTTTCTTTGCACCTTAACCAGAAATGATCCATTCTTCACATGTTCGCTCCTTTCCAGAATAGATAGCTGACCGTGGCTGCTTCAGTCTTGACTCCAGGCCAGGCAGCCTTGTCTTGCAGCTCCATTATTCTGCTTATTATTGGGTCCTGGCTTACTAAATTCATGATACCGATGTCAAGCTTCTATACAATGGCGGCTTCGCCTGCATTCTATTCACTACATGTAGCCAGCTTCTGTAATGACTTAATCTACTTGCGTTTCAGCATCTGTACAAATATTGAACTGTTGATTCTCTGCACACTTTGTGCATGTGTAATCTTCTTTTTCGTATTTAAAAGTTCTATTGATTCTTTACTTCATCATTAGTTTCTGTAGGATCCATACATCCTCTTCAGCCAGTATCTCGGGACATTGTTCATATTCTTTTGTGACGTCCCAGGCTTCTTTTCTTTGCTCCTTCTCATATTCCTTCAGGGAGTTCCTCACTCAAATTGTCATCCCTTCGGGGATACATTTAGTAGGGTTGTCTCAATGGGTATCTTCTCTCAAACCCATGTTGCTTTATTTGCATAACTGCTGGTGTCAAACATGGCATCAAACATGGCACAATCTCAGGCTTATAACATATGGGAGCTAGGGAGGTGGTGTTTCCTGCAGATGCATGCAACTGCCCCTCTACATGGGGATGATAAGGAAAGTCCAAAGATAAATAAGCGAGATACGAAATGGTCCATTGAGTTTGATAAAAAAGATATTATTGATTGGCCTAAATAATAATAGATTTAAGCAGAATCCAATAATGTGGTCAGAATTCTGTTTCTTATTGTTTAATCAGTTTCTGGTGTTCAGGGACCTTCCAGAGTTTTGGAAATCAGCCTTCATTATCCTGGTGTTTAAGAAGGATGACAGGGAAGACCCGAAAAACGATAGCCCGATCGCCCTTCTGGACACACTGGGAAAGATCTTTGCCTCCATCCTGCTGCGACATCTGCTTAGATGGGCAAGAGATGCCGGGTGCCTTCATGTGAGACAGACTGGATTTGTCTGGGGGATAGGGAGTAGCCGCAACCTCTTCCTGCTGAATGCACTAAAGGCAAGATCATTTAAAGCAAGATCAAGGTTATATTTGGTATTTATAGATCTAGAGCATGCCTTTAATAGTGTCAGCAGGTAGAGGCTGCGGGGAAAACGAATAGTCTGGGGTTGCCCCATGGACTTGATAGAGGTGATCATGGCTTTGTATTCGAAGACAAGTGTGTCAGTCAGATTGGCACTCAGGGACTACTCTCGGACAAAATCCAAAACATAGGCATCTGAAGCAGGGGGGCTCCCTGGCCCCAGTCTTTATTTGATCTGTATTTGGCAGATATTGAGGGGGTGGGGAAGGGAGGATGCAAGATTTCCCCCCTAGAATATACAATCATCTGGATTCTTGGATCTTCTATGCGGACGATATTTTCATTTTAGACCAGACGCAAATAGGTTTGCAGAGGAGATTGAATGAAATAGTAAAATATTTTGAGCTGAATAACCTACAGATCAATTAAAAAAAACATTATAATAAAGATCTTGGAGCCAAAAAGGGGGAAAAGGAGGCCGGGATTCAGATGGAGGGTGGGAGAAGAAACCCTGGAATGTGTGGATAAAATAACTATCTGGGCGTCTGTCTGAATCGTAATATAATTAAAAAGCAATGTATTGAGAATGTAAGATTGAAATGCAAGAGATTAGCAACTCAGGCCCTGATACTGCATAAAAGGTTTGGGAAATTCTCCCTGCTCCCAGTAAGAACCTTCTCTAAACAGAAGGTAGTCCGAACTTTGATATATGGTGCGGAAAATACACAGATTTGGCCTAACAATTTCTGGGTGAACATGGAAGGATATTATTGGAAAAGAGTGCTTCGACTGCCACAGTCCCTTCCGAACGCTATGATTAGATTTGAGGTGGGGTTACAGTTGATGCATTCTATAATAAAATGGAGGATTCTGGCACTGTATGGGAGACACATCGACAAAGAGGCACTATCACCTTTTGAAATACTAAAACATTAACCAAAACGGGGCACAGATGGCTATTTGGACCCTTGGAAATTGGGTTGTACAGCATGGTTAAAGGAATTAGATCTCTCTGAAGAGGTTTTGCTGAGAACTGCGGGGAAAGTCAAAAAGCACATAATGTATTGAGTTTGGATAGATACATAAACAAAAAGGTCAAAATATAAGTCAGCTTTGTACCTTGGGTGGGAAGGAAGAGGAATTAATCAACTTCTAATTTAAAGCTGGGGTTGGAACCTTTGCTTTAGTGGCGCTGGGTTTGACTGTTGTCATGTATTATGGTAATGCCTGGGTGTAGGCTCACACAAACACTGCTGGACACAGGTAGGTTTTCATGTTGCTTGTTTTTATTGGTTGTACAGGGATTTCAGGAGCTCTGTCCTACAGGAACCCTAGAAACGGCTGCAGGAAGAACAACACACACATTGATTCATCAAGTGGATCAGTGCAGGGGTCCTTCTTTTCCTATAAGCTCCTACCTTCCCTCGAACTTCCAATTTATTTGACCAAATTTCCTGCCCAAGGTACCGCAATCTTTTCCTAAGATTTAGATTTAATATTCTGCCAACAAGAGAAATTCCTAGCTCCAGAAGGTTGCTTGGTGATGTGAGAAATCAGAGGGTGTCTCACCTGCTAGTCCCTAGGGATCTCTCTCTCTCAGGTGGCCAGGTCACGGCCATCACCTTTGGATCCAGACCCTGGGAGTGGACCAGTGCGGGAGGATCTCCTGTGTGAGGGGTCTTCAGGGAGTGGGGGTGAGATGGCCCATGGCGAGACACAGTATTCCTCATTTTCCCATACCCATGATCCCTCCTATTTGATAGGATTCTCTGATGTTCCAACTCCCACCCCTTTTCCACACAAACACTGGGCTGAGGAAGAGGGCAACTGAGAGTAAGACTGCTAACTCTTACACATTGCATTAGACGTGTCCCGCTAATTGGGTCAGGCAAAGTCAGGAACCTGATCCTTAATGCATACATCTGATACCAATTAGCTATCCTCACACGGATAAAAGGGCGGAACATAGAGACACACTCTGAGCAAGGTGGATCACGAGTATGAGCAGAACTTCCAGGGCAAAGACAAACCTATTGGAGCAGAGCAATGGACCAGGTGATGAGAGCCATGGGTGAAGAAACTCAGGAGTTCTCTGCAGTTGGGTGTTGCCTCCAAAAGGCTGGAAGAGATATGTGGAGAAGGCCGAGTCCCAAACAAGAAGGCTGCGTTGTGTTTCAAGGACGCCTGCGACCTTGCAGGGTGAACCACAGAGTTGGGGAGGGGAGGCCAAGCATGTGGCTCTAGCCTTGGCTGGTAAACTGAAAGACAGTAAAAACAACAGAGAAACGCACACAGCCAGTGAGTTAGCAAGCAACGTGATAGACCTGTGTGTGCTAAAGAAAGATTGGCAACATTATATCACACAGTTGAAGGCTGTACGCGTGTGGATGAGATGCAAAGAAAGGCAGACCTGTGAATGTACCTTGAAGTAACGATAGCTGTAAAGTCAGCGATACTGAGCAACAGAGTTGTCCGGCGAAAGGAAGTAGTGTATAACAAGGGGGGTGGTTACCACCGTTCAAATTCAAATTTGGACAATTCTCAAATGATAGAATGTTATATTTAAAGGGAACTTGGGTGGTGTTTCAAAGTAGTCACCCTATTCCGGCGAAAGGAAGTAGCCTACTTGAAAGTCTCTATGAAAGGTGAAAAGTTTATAGCGATAAAGTGAATGAACTGTAAAAATGAAGTGATTGACACTAAGAAAAGGGGAAAGTAAACCGTGAATGTTGAACTTTGATATGTAATACAGTGAACTACACAGACCAGAAAGCACTGTGCAAAATAACAACGGAGTGTGAGTTGGAAGTTGAAAAGTCGAAGTGGTCCTGCAAAGGTCTGTAGAAAAAAGACATGTGCATTCGAAAGCCTTCGAAATCAGGAAACGGTTCGAGCCTGACAGAGGGAGACGGAAGGTATAATAAGCTTGGGGAAGGGAACCCCTGCAAGTATTTTTCTTTTGAACTGTTTGTTTTGAAAGGTCAGAGTCCGGCAGAGGGAGACCGATGTGAACTTGTGCTGTGAAAGTTCAGAGCCCAATTGAGGGAGACCGATGTGAAACTGTGGTTTAACAGGTCTGAGCCCGACAGAGGTGGACCGACGTGAACTATTTGCTGAACTGTGCTTTGGGAAATTGGAAAGCAAGACTTTAACATGGAAGGCCAGGCAGGCCTCGATCTATGTCCTGAATTGTTTTTGTGTTAAGAGCCTGAGCCAGAGTATGTCACCTTGCCCACAGGGACCGCCTTACTCCGTGCTGCTGTTCAATGTAGGGAGGGGAGATGACTCAGCCACATTTATTCATTATATTTGAACACTGACTTTCCTTTGCATACATATTCTCCTTTTCACACTTTTTATACAAGATATAGGCAGGCATTAGGTTTTGTTAGTATAGGCCATTTTGATTTGACAGACTCAACTAGGACTGTTTTATTTATTATTTGATGGTCGAGACTACTCCCATCTCAGCTATAGGGCAGAGTAGGAGTTTCTCCAACCCCTTTAAAACTTCAATAAAGGTTTTACAAATTGTACCTTTTATGTCAGTGTCATATTTGTGATACCATGCCTCCCTTATTGTGACCAGGGGCCAGAATGCAGATTTTGTTTACAGATGACTGTGATTGAATCTCTAGAGCATTTGGTCGTAGAATGTAAGTCTTTAAATATGATGAGGATGAATTATATGTGCGATATTACCAAGGTCTATAAGTCATTGTCACCTAAGGAATGGTGGATTATGTTTCTAATAGGGGAGAATAATGAAGTGTATGGAAGAGGTGTTGCAGCTTTCCCATTGAAAGGGATTGGCTGGATGAACTCCGACATCTGCCTTTGAGTAACTGTAAATGGATTCTCTAATCACCCCTGTGTTTGTGTTTCTCTCTTCTTCTTTTATGATTTGTTTGTTTGAAGAAGGATGTATTATTAATTAGATGGAGGTTAAATAACTGAAATTCGTGGCTGTAAATATAAGGACATGTGTTTGAATGGATATAGATAATGTATGAAAGGTTTGAAGTAAACCAAACATAATTTTAAATGCCCCCCAAAAAACCTCATACATCGCCTGGAGCGGACTTGGAGAACTAACCCTACTCCGCCCTCTATGCCAGTCCTCTCCTCTTTCACACCCATCTCACACCCTGAGTTCCTCAAACTTCTAGCACAAAGCATAGCTTTGGGCTCCCCAGGAGCGCCTTGTCCCCCCTCCCTTATTAAGAACATCCTAACAACAACATGTACAGCCAGCATTGCTCGGTCCATTTTTAGCCATTCTCCCTCCTTGGATATCTTCCCAGAAGCCTTCAAAACTTATTACGTTAAACCCCTCCTCAGAAAAACCTCTCTCGACCTTATCCTTCCCACCAACTACCACCCTATTTCTAACACTTACTTCATTGCCAAACTCTTAGATTACACTGTTTACAAACACCTCTTTCTCTTCACAGAAAATAACAACCTTCTTGACCCAGCCCAATCTGGCTTCAGACCCTTCTGAGGAACTGAATCCTCTCTTGTGTCGATCTGGGATGACCTCAAAAGAACAGCAGACTCAGAAGGGTGCGCTGCACTCATCCTCCTCTACGTATATGCCCCCTTCAACACCATTGACCACACCATTCTTAAAGACAGACTCCATTCTTTAGGGATCAGAGACTCTGTTCTAACATGTATCTCCTCCTTCTTTTCGAACCACTCCCAAATCATGGTCCTGCCCCCTTTCTCCCCCCTCTCTCACTCTGTCCCAAAAGAAGCTTCCATATCTCCCCTCCTCTTCAATCTCTACCTTAGCCTACTCCTGGTGCTCATCTGCTCTCATAACCTCATTTGCCGTAATTATGCAAATGACACCCAGATAATTCTCAAGATCCTGAGGATACCAGCCTCCCGCCACCATGGTCTTGCTTCCTGCCTTTCTGAAATCAACCCCTTGATAGCTCAGCGGCAACGTGCTTGCCCTGGAAACAAGTCTACACGAAGCAACACAGGTTCGATCCCCGGGTCCGCGCTTAGAAACTTCTGGGTATTAAGCATGTTATAAATATGCAACTAAGACATATTCCTGTAACAGCGCATCATTGCCCACGGGCTGCGTGAGTGCTTTAAAAATGCAAATAAATAAATAAATAAATATTGATCAACCACCTCCTCCTCAACCCGAGCAAAAGTGAAATCCTAATATGCGGCAAAACCTCTCTCCTTCTTCAACCAATCCCCTGGCCACACTCCCTAGGACCCGCTCCTGCAGCATCCACTTCTGTAAAAAATCTCAGATGCCGGACTCAAATCTATCACTCTCCCACCACATCAGCTTGGTGTCCAGAACCTGACGCTTTCACCTACATATCCTTGGGAGAATCTTCCCATACCTCTCCTACCCACACAGAGTCTCTGCAATGCTTGCCATCGTTCTCTCCGACTTAGACTATGCCAACTCCCTCTACTTGGGCGCTCTGCCATACCAACTCAGGAAACGCCAAAGAATCCAAAACTCTGCCGCCAGTCTCCTCTTTACCCTCTCACCAAGAGAACACATTAGGCCTACACTCAGAGTACGGGCTACCTTTAAAGTTATGTGCATCACTCACCACGCCTTCAATAATACTGGACCAGAATTCCTTCAGGCAAACTCACACACTACCAAACCAAGCACCAGAAACCACATATCTGGTTCTGCCCTTCTCCTTTTTATCCCCCACTACAACTACACCAGAATGGGAGGAGGAACCTCTTCCTCCCTTTTAGCCCCCTCCCGCTGGAACTCCCTTCCACTCTAAATCCGCCACAACGATAACTATCTCTCCTTCAGAAAGGCCCTCAAAACCTGGCTATTCCTCTCGGCAACCTGAATCTTCTTCCCTACCCTTATTTCTATCAACACAGCATCTCTCACCTCCACCAGCCGCAGTCCGATCAGAATATTTCACACTACAAGGTAAAACAAGACACAGAAACAGTCAGGTCGCCTCCGACCCTTGGCATCACCAATTGTATGCAACACCTACAAGTCACATGGTCATACACCTACATTGTCACGGCTGCCCGATAACTAATTTTAGACCAGCGGAACACACACAAACCCCTGGCACCTAATGCAACTTGAAATACGCCGGGAGTAAGGCATGGTGGCCACATGATTGAAACTCTCCCGCCTATATCTCTGTATACCCGACCGTCCATAATTGATTGGTTTGGAAGGGGGACAGTCCATCTGGCTCCCTCTTGCAGCCTTGCGTGCACCCGCATCCTGTATCTAGCACCTAACAGTCTGAGAGTAGCCTGTATACTAAGCATGAAATGTATTCAGGATAGCCTGTACATGGCACCAAGAAGTACTGGGTTCTCCTGTCTATGGCACTTTGCCTTGACTCCACACCTAGAAGATCCATATTGTTAAACTATCTGCAGTCACAAGATTCATGGGGATTGCTGATAATTGCACTCAGGAGATATTTGAAATTGTAATCATACGTTTCAGGAATTCATCCTGTCTACTGCGCTTAGAAGATGCATTAGTCCAGCACATTCTATTGCATCTGGAGATAACACAACCTTTTTACAGTTGACCTTATCAATCACTCAACTACTTCAAAGACAAGGCTCCGTCCGAGTCTCAAGGTACCTATGCACACACCTCTTCAGTGAAGTTCGAACGCAGGCACGGCTACCCACCCGCATGCATTAGAATGCAACAATGACCCAAAATAAACATTCAGGACTAGCTGGACACATAACACTTCTCTGGGCATAAACACAGTGCACAACGCATTTTCCAACAGAACGGAGCGACGGTCTATGACTAAATTCGGTCTAGCTGGACACTTAACACATCTTTCTGTCTTTCACACATATCTCTTTCCACTCAGCACCTATACATTTGCCTGACTTCATGTGTAGCTTTAAGGAGCCTGGCCATCCCTCCTAACTCTGTATCCTGGCCAAATGCACACACGCATTCCAGCCTTCATACTACTTCCCAGACCTTGGACATTCGGTCCCCCGATGGCTTTCCCATCACAAGCGTGTAGAGGCCGTATACATGGGATACAGGCATATACAAATTACTACTACTATGACTACTACTCATCTGCAGCACAGGCTATTACTGCAACAAGCGGAGCCCTCATGCACTTCGTTTACTAGGCCTATGCACTTTAACCCTTGTACCTGGAATATGATCCTAGCTGATATTTTTATGATTGTATAATACACTATGAAATAGATCCAATTTTATACATTTTGTCTATACTTCTGCAACTTGCACCTGTATGTATTATTTGTGAACCTTCATGGCAAATGCCGAAATAAAGCTTTTATCAATGAATGAATGGTTGATATTGCAACGCGGTGGACTTTTGGCTTCACGCACTCGGTGAAGTTTGCTACAACATTTTGAAAACTTATCAAAGGAATCTGTAAATTTTGCTTTGTAGTCATGTAACTATGAATGTGCCTTATTGGCACGCAAATGGTGCTCTGTAAGGGGCTGCATGTTTTTCTCCTTTGCAAAAAGTTCTAACCAAAATATTAAGTCAACTAATTTATACCTATCGAATCAAGGAATTGGGTGTGGAGATATATTCTCGCAAAATACTATTTGTTTAAATTATTTCTTACAAACCAATCCGGGAAAGAAAAAAAAAACAATGCTAGTTACAGGCATGGCATGAACTGTGGGAAAAACAAAAGAGATGATGGCTGGAAGGTTTCAAATAAATCTTATACCCATGGCAATTGCTCTAGGCAATCCTCCAAACTATCGATCTTCAGCTTGCCAAGCCATTACCTGGAAAGACTATATCCAAATCAGGTTTTTTCCCACTCCAAAAAGGTCAATCCATCCCCTACTGCTTGGTTACATCTCTTCTGCACAAGACCCCGAGCAACCCCAGACATGTTTTGGCTTCATTAGGCATCATCATGGTGGTGTAGCTTGTGTTTCTAGGCCCAGCAAGCTCATGACCCACAACCGGGCATATCCATCTCATTCGGAGTGAATTACGTTTTTTTAAAAAAGAGGTGATGGATGGCAGGTTTAGACTGTGATTTGCAAGTGCACAGTATACTAATCACACCTCCTGCTTTTCTCTGGTGACTGCCCTGGGTGTGATGGATGACTACATTCTCTTTCTTGATATTAAAATCGACAAAACAGGCCTTCCAAACAAGATATTCTTTCTCACAGAACATAACAGATGTTGTTTTAGCCAGGAATGTAACTAGCTTGCAAAATCTCAAAGACATTTTTGGTTCCTTGAAGTCATGGTGGGAAGTCTGAATTTGTGTCTCTATTGAAAGGGTTGGCTATATGCATGCTATTCAGGCATGATATTCGGAAACCCAACAGCAAACCAGATATATTTACAAAAATATCTAATGAATAGGTAGAAAACACAAAAGTATTTCCCCTCTGGTGATAAGTATCTCAAATCTGTTTTCCTTTCGGGGGCCATTATTCCAAAAGGACAATTTTTACAACCTGCAAGATTTCACAAAGAATGTAAAGTGTAATTATCTCCTGTTGAAAGACACAGAAAAGCAGATGCTGTGTATTTACACTTCCTTCACAAATATTCTGAAGGCTTATATTACTAAGGAATTCTGGAATCATATCCTCAAAGGGGCAGATTTGGTGTGTGATAATGCATTGAAATTGAGACATGTGACAAGCAACTGAAAGGTATATTTTATAAACAGGCGGTATTAAATGTGGATGTTATCACGAGACACAATCCTGCATACCATAGCAACTATGTTAGCTAGAGAAAAAAACAAAACCATGATTGCGATCTGCAGTAAAATGACTTCATTTTAGATACATTTGCTTGTATACATTTTATTGAGTCTATGACATATATCTGGAAGTAGCTTGCTTTGAAAGGTTTGTTGCTGGGACCTTTAACGCAGTGGAAGTTTTATAAAAATGTAATTTTAATTAACATGTTTATTTGGCCCAATTGTCCATTTGATTATGCCTTATTGTTGAGAGTAGGAATGAAAGGGCACATGTTATCTATTCTCCAGTAAAGGGAAGGCAGGAATTTGAGAAATCCCCTACACCCAAATGATTCTCACAAGTCTAATTGGGTACATTGCCAGGCAGTCCAAGTATCCAATGGAAAGCCTGGATCGCTTCAGAGCCATTCAGGGAAGGCCTATTCCAGACTAGGTCTGAGGCAGAAGAAAGTCCAGTAATAAGGAGCGCAAACAGATTGCTTTTAGCAGAATTGGTTCCTAGGGGTACCTATCGCTGAAACCCCTGTGCTGATATACACAATGCTTAGGATGATTGCCAATGCATTAATTTATATTCCATCTACAACTTTATATGATATTTGATCCTATCGTAATCTCACATTCTCAAGGTCACTCGTTCAAAATAATTACTTTAGGGCGCCTTTGTCCTATGGGGTACAATTATTATGCCAACTGCCGCTGTTCTAAGAGAGAGAATGGTTTAAAAAAGAATTGCACTTTAATTGAAACATGTAGGAAACAGACAATGTCGTCCAAGTCGCTTCCGTTTCTCCCACAGTTCTATTGGTCCATTCAAAATGTCTTTTGACCTGATAGCATTGAAAGCACTTCTCCTATGACCCAAACCCATTCATCTATTTGGTTACAGGAAACACTGTAAGTAATACATACATCCAGGCATCAGCGGGCCAATTTATACCCAAACATTATTTCCTTTTTCAGAAATTATTAGTTTTTATTCAAGGGCCACATCAGCCTTTAGTGGCCCTTGTGTAAAAAAGCCGGACAGTTGATGATCACTTTTCAGACAGTTCTAATATAGGATAACTATTATATAAATAAATGTGCTGCTCCATGCATATTTCGTCCAGCTTGATCTTTGGTTCATAGATTCCTAACTATGTCCTGTGTTGTTTCAGTTCATGGTTATCCCTTTTGTGGATGCTGAGAGGTGTTATGCCACCCCAATACATGTATCTATTCAGGCTTCATATGTGCTTCTCAGGGAAGTGGCCAGCTGCAGGTTATGATTCTTCTACATTTCTTAATGATCTTATTTTGTTCTAAAACTCTCTAGAGTGTAAGGTTTACTCAATGAAGGGGAAGCCCACCAGAGGAAATAGAGGCTTTTCTAGCACCCCCACAGCCTCAAACTACATCAGAAAACACACCAATCAATAAACTTAAACCATCTGGAAAAATGAACCTTGATGAATGGGCTTGGCTGGAGTCAGCGCTGGAAATGTTAAAAAAAATGAAAGGCAAGGCAACCAAGTCTTTGAGGAAGGGCCCTTAACACTTACTACGTGGAACATTTGCAGCTACCTTAAATTGAAGAGTCTGGATGCACTAGAACTAAAGAAGGCAGGGGGTCTTACTGCTACAGGAGACTATGGCCACTACTGCATTTGAGTTGGAAGGGTTCTATATTTATAACAAAGTGGCAACTAGAGCCCAACAAGGAAGGCCTTCAGGAGGACTAGCAATCGCAATAGACTTAAACTGCGGCTGTGTGCATCATGAAATAGAGGTGATCTCTACGGACCTTATGGCTGTGAATATTTTCCTTCCCACTTTTAAAGCTAATCTGCTGATTGTCAATCTTTACTTTAATCATGGAACCACTAAGATGACAGACCTACAGAAGGAGCTAGATCTCCTGCTTACGAACTGGTCTGGGAGGGGACAGATTGAATTTATTGTTGTTGAGAGGAGACCTGAAATCTGCTTGTATAATATCACATTCTATGGGGGTCTGGTGAATACAGTGGGCCGTTCCACACCCTCTGCACAACAAGGGGTGACGTGGAATCATCATTTACAGCAATGGGATCTTCGGGTATGTCTCCCAAGGCAAGAGGAAGTGAATGATTTCTTCACATGGGTTCGGGAGGGAAAAAGACCTGGATTGATCACTTCTTCGTCTCTGAAGATCTGGCCCACTTTTGTGACCCCCCTAACAAAGGGGGAGAGTCATGGCAGTGATCCCCTACCGATAACACTGACAATGCATCTTCCACTTAAAAAATCATTCATATGCAACATGAAACTGTTTTCCTCTCTCCAGCAAGAGGGGGGAGGACGGTAAAGTGAAATGCTAGAGTTTACCGCACATTTAGCGATATATGGAAGAAAGAATGAACACAAATGGAGATGGGAGGACAGAGACGAAAGGCAAATAACTATGTTCTTACGGTATTGAACTGTTTAAAGTCTCTCACCACTAGAGGACAAATTAGTGGAGGTAAACAACATAATCATCCATTTTACTTAAAAGTAAAAATGGCAAAACAAGCAAAGAGGGAGGCGATTAGAAATTCTTTTAAAAAAGTGCCCGATAACTCCACCTTTAGGGCAGATAAGAAAATAATTGTGGGCCATTATAAAAACACACTAAGACGTATTGGGCGCAAAAGTTTGAACGAGCAAAATCAAACAGTGATCAAGACCCTTATCCAGAAGGATACAGTTAACTTCTAGAAAATCATGAGGCGGGGTCACCAAAGGAGTGCATAATTCCTTAGAGTCTAACATCACTGCTCAGGAGTGGGTAGGGTACATCACTACCAAACACGATAGGCCTCCCGATGAGGAGCGACTAAGCTGGCCAAGCATGTTGGATCAGACACAAGGGCCTCTTCATTGGCAAATTGAAAACATACTATGGGCAATTGGTAGGGGGAAATCATCGAGGGCCCCAGGCCCGGACAGCATACCGCCAGCATTAATTAAATCCAACCCAGAAATATGGGCTGCCCCACTGAGAGATTTGTTCAATCACATACGTCAGACTCTTACTGTACCGGCCACATAGAGAGATTCCCTAATAATTCCAATTCATAAGCAAGCAGACAGAAGTGAACCAAAAAACGTCAAACCGATAGCCTTGTTGGATTCTTCCAGCAAGAGTTTCGGAACCCTTTTGCTAAGGGAGCTTAAGGGCCTTATAACATTTTCTTAAAGTGCTCACACAGCCTGGGGACATCGAGGCGCTGTTACAGGAATATGTCTTAGTTCCGTATTTATAACACGCTTAATACGTAGAGGTTATATAGGTTAACATTGAAGGGACTCTATTCAGAGTACCAGACAGGATTCAGAGCTGGCATGGGAACTTCCCTGAATGCTTTTGCTATGTCACATCTTTTAGCATCTGTCAAAAAATCTAAGGTAGGGACTGTCTATATGGCATCGATAGACATGGCCAGTGCCTTTGATACACTAATGAGAGCAATGCTTTGGAACAAACGCCTGGGCATGAATCTCCCCTTATCGCTGGTGCAGCTGCTGGTTTTGCTGCACAAGGACACCACTATTAGGGTGAGGTTGACGGGGCAGGGAGCCATATGCCCGTGGGTTTGCAGCAGGGATGCGTGGTGGCCCCCATCCTCTTCAACCACTACCTTGTCGATTTACATTGTGTCTGGGAGGGGGGTACTACCAACTCTGTAAAGCTGGGCTTGGTGTCATTAGGTATGTATGAATGGGTAATCCCTATTTTTTGTTTACGGGGGGTCAAAACTGTAGGAAGGGATGCTCTGTGAAGGAAATTTATGGGAAACAGATCGACTACCCCTCTCTTTTAGTCCTGTATAGATCACGGGTGAAGATAAAGGTTAACCTGTACACTTTGTTAGTAAGGTTTTCGCCTTGTTGGGAAAAATTGCACAGAAATGCAACTGAATACAAAAATTCTATCTCTTTAATAATCATAAAAATACCTTAAAAAACATTACAAACTAAATACATTTTCAATCAAACCATTTAGTCATCATTCATCTGTTCTAACAGGGGAATACTAGTACTTAAAAAACTTTGTGCATAACAGTAAATCAGAATATGCATTCATGACATGGGAAAAAAAAATTAGATTTTCCCTTAAGCAGTCGACATATGTTTCGGCCCGTTATAGTGTACCACCTCTGTCAACAGTGGTCACAAAGATGAATATTGGGCCATCTTCGGGACAACGGTTACTTTTGGTAGATTATTCTTGTTCCCCATTGGGAACACAAGCACATCTAAAAAGATAAATGTACATGTATTAATGTATAAAAAAGGAGATAGAAAAGAGTTGTAGTTCCCAACTGGATTGGATCAAGGCGATGGATAGGTTATACTATTCTAGACACACACACTAAACCCACCTATGGTCCATAGACTGAGGTTTGGACTATTGAGCTTGGTCAGACTCTCGGATGTGGCAAGGAGTTACCATCCCAGGGAAAGAGCACGCTAATGAATGGATATATTGGGGCATTTAATATCCAGGTTTAAGGTTAAAAAATAATTGTCAATCTTTTTTTGCCCTTTTGTTACTGTTGTTATTTACACGTGGACTAATACATGTACATTTATCTTTTTAGATGTGCTTGTGTGCCCATATGTCGACTGCTTAAGGGAAAATCTAATGTTTTTTTCCCATGTCATGAATGCATATTCTGATTTACTGTTATGCACAAAGTTTTTTAAGTTCTAGTATTCCCCTGTTAGAACAGATGAATGATGACTAAATGGTTTGATTGAAAACGTATTTAGTTTGTAATGTTTTTTAAGGTATTTTTATGATTATTAAAGAGATAGAATTTTTGTATTCAGTTGCATTTCTGTGCAATTTCTCGGTGTCATTAGACTGCATTGTCTTTGCAGACGATATGGTCTTGTTTGATCTGACACCTATGGGGCTACAGAGGAAACTGACTCTGTTCTTTGAATATGCTGTTAAGAACAACTTGAGAGTAAATGGTCAAAAATCGAAAGTTATTCTTTTTTCGAACAAGAGACGCCTAAAATCATGAATTGGAGGGTTGGCGGCAACCCGCTCGAAAGGGTGGACTCTATTAGATACCTTGGTTACCATGTTACCAACACACACTGCAACGAGAGTTGGAAAACTCTGATTAGGGGCAAATGCTTGCCCTTACTAGCAAAAATGAAGAGGGTTTACTCACAATGATGTCACTTCTCGCTCAATCCTCTGCTCCAATACTATCTTTCAAGTGTGAAGACCACCTTGCTTTATGGCCTGGATCTCTGCCTCTTTGACCTGGGGGACTTCCTTACTTCCATCCAGGGAACTCTCCTAAAGAAAACATTGGGATTATCCATCTCTATACCGAATGCAGTAATAAGACAAGAGTTTGGGCTAATTTCATTGGGCACAAGGTCAAAATGGAGGAAAATGGTGGAATACGCCAATTATTAAATCCACCAGCCATGTCTCTCTACCAAAGCTGGGGGGGAGCAACATGGAGAATCTGGGGCCTCCATTACAAAGTTCAAGGTAGAAATGAGCGAAACACTTGCCTTGATAGGGTCATCTAAAGAAGATCTTTCCTATAATCTGGGCATGGTCAAGAATAAGCTACATAAATACGACTGGGCGATGGCCTCAGATCATGTGGGGACATGTAGTATGTATACTGAATGCAGCATATTCCTCACTAAAAGAGAAGAACTTTCCAGGTACATTCATATATTTCCCTGTCCCAAACGCAGGACTATTTATCTGCGTTTTAGGCTAAATCAGATCCCTACTTTGGCAAGGACAAGCAAGTGGGGACTGGGCATCAGCAGCCAGAGGTGTAGATTTTGTAAAAACACTCTTGTTAAAGAAACCATTAAGCATCTGGTAGCTGATTGTCCAGCATTGAAAAAGGAAAGAGCCACTCATCTGGGGATGGAAACTGTCAATGAATTTACCTGGACCAGTCTGATGGCTGGTCAGGGACAGTCGCTGACAGTCGCTGATTTTGGCTTTGGCCCTCATTCCGAGTAGGGCGGTAAGTATAGGCGAATACCGGCATGGCGTAAAGAGCGTCTCCGTGCTGGCACAAGACCGTAAAAATCAGCCTATTCCGACTACGCGTGAACGCGCTTTGCGCCATGCCGGTAACGCACCTCAGCGCCATGCTGTAAAAGGGCCCCAAAAGCCCTTACCGGCAACAAGCGCACCGTACATAACACTACTGACATAGAGAAATTAGCGGTAACCGTAAATAGCGGTCCCCGCTATTTACGGTCACTGTTAAAAAACGGAACCGGAAAAAACATCATCGCACAGGAACGGGAAGGAGCACGGCAGCCATCTTTAAAATCACAATCCATTGCCATGCTCTCCATACAGGACCCCGAGCCATACAGTGATCAGAGAAATAGGCATTGGAGACCAGCATCATGCCCAAAGCATTAAAAAAGGGTGCTGCACGCATAAGAAAGGAGCGCTTTACCCAGGATGAGCTCCAGGTACTGGTCGACACTCTGCACGAACATGCAGACACTGTATTCAGCAGTGATATGCGGAGGCCCACCGTCGTCAGGAAGAAAGAGATCTGGGCCTTGGTGGCACAGAGGGTGAGCACCGTGGGAAACACCCCCCGCACCACCAAGGACTGCAGGAAACGTTGGGATGACCTCCGTCTCAGGGTGCGGGCCATCCTCTCGGCAAACCAAAGTCAGGCCCTGGAGACAGGAGGAGGGCCAAGTTCCCCCATCAAAATGATGCCGTGGGAGGAAACGTGTGCGGCCATGATGGGCACTGAAGCCATAGATGGTGTTGGAGAAATGGAGTGCGGTGCAGCGTCATCCGCTGATGGAGGTGTGTGTCATGAGTCAAGACAGAACATGCATTCCTAACGTAAGTCACTGCCAAGGGCTGGGCAAGGTGTCACGTCATGGTTGGGCAACCCCCCCCCCCCCAATGAAATCATGCTGTAACAAGTGGGACCAAGGCTGATGTCAGGTGCAAGGCTGTAACCCATATGGCCCATACCACACAAAGAGGCCGAATCTGTGAGGCACACAGGGCAGTGATTGTAAACATTGTGAATGTGAGTCATCACAGTACTCCGCCAACATGAGTGACCCAGACATCTGCATGCATTGACCATTCAAGCCCAGATCACTGTCCCACTCACCACCCAAATGTCAACAAACCGCTGCAATCCCATTGTGATACCATAGGCATGTAGAAATGCTGACCCCCAATTCATTGCTCATGCCGTCTCTCTCTCCCCCCCCCACAGGCAGCGAGCATGACAGCGAGGACCATGAAACCACCCGGGCCAGTACCTCCAGGGGCAGAGTCAGGGGCCGCCGCATACCTGCAAGTGGCCCGTTCCGACGGATGCCCATGTTGTGCAGCATTACACATGACATGGTGATCTTGGACACCTTCTCGTGGCTGTAGATGAGTGCCCCACCCGACCGGCTGAGGCAACGAAATCGTGCCTTCAACAGGCCGAAGGTCTGCTCTATCACCACCCGTGTACGGGTATGGGATCTATTGTAGTCCTCATCGTGCCTGTTCTGTGGGTTGCGGACCGGGGTCATGAGCCACGGCTTCAAAGGGTAGCCAGCATCACCTGCATAAGAGTGGAATGAAGATAAGTGTTTGTAAATTCATGGTGGAGAACTGTACTAGTCTTACATGGCAGCAGGTGATTACTGGCTATACACACATGTCCCAGGATGCATTCACCCCATTACTGGCCCGGCTATGTGTCCTGTGCAATGGAATGATGGAGGGGGTAGCTTCTTCATGATGGGTTATGGTGTGCACTCACGTCTTGTTGCATGTGCATCGTATATGCATGCAGCAGTGTTGGACTGCATTCATTGATGTGTTGTGCGAGTTTTGGTGACAGGGGGGGGTTGGCTGTAGTTAGTAGCATACTCATCATTCTGCACTGATCTGTGCCATGGTGACTTGCAGCAATCCTATGGGTGTGCAGGACCAGTCACACGCTGTGGGATCCCTGTTAGACTCACTTCTATGCACTCCCAGGGATGACTGTCCTGTGTGGTGAGATGCAGGAGTCTGAAACATGGTGCTATTGCACTGCATGGTGCAGGATGCCCTTACGGTGTGTAAGGGCTGCCGATGAGTGGTGCATGTGTTGTGGTATTTGGGCAGGTTTCCTGTTAGTCATGTTGTGTTAGGTGTCGGCTCTAAATCATCACTGTGCGGTAAGGTAGTCATGTGCCGTGTCACTTGCCTTGGGGCAGAGTGTTCTGTGAGGTGCACATCGTGCACTGTCGTGAACATTCCCACACAGGTGAAGTAGGCATCTCCCCCCCCTTCCCACCCAGGTGAAGTAGGCATCTCCCCCCCCCTTTCCCACCCAGGTGAAGTGGGTATCCCCCCCCCCCCCTTTCCCACCCAGGTGAAGTAGGCAGCCAACATACTCACAGCCCCAATGCACTGCCATGGCCCATTCAGGTTACTCGCCAAGCAGCCAGGCACGTCGTCCGGCATGTCGCTCCATGTAGCGTGGTAGTGTGGAGTTCCGCAGGACCAAGGAGTCATGAGTTGATCCGGGGTATCGGGCATTGCAATGTGTGATGGCTTTACTGGCATTACACACCATCTGGACATTGATGGAGTGGTATTGCTTGCGGTTGCGATACAGCACCTCCATGGCATGCGGGACCACCAATTCAACGTTGGTGCAGTCGAGGGCACCTATGCAATTTGGCATGCCTGCCAGTGCATGGAAGGCAACTTTTGTATCATATATCTCCTGGGGAGTCCGGGGTAGGGATATGTAGTCCCTTGTGTGGTTGAGGAGGGCATCCAGCACTTGGTTGAGTATCCGGGAAAATATGGGCTGTGAAATGCCATGCATGTGTCCGACTGTATTCTGGTAGGTGCCTGTGGCAAGGAAGTGGAGCACAGACACTACCTTCAGTAGAGGGGGGATGGCAGTGCTGATTTCTATGAGGCTCACTATATCGTCATGTATCAGGTCCACTATGGTGGTAATGGTGTCCCAGTCAAGCCGGTACAGGGTGTGGATCTGCTCTGGTGTGAGGTTGAAGGGGGTGGCTCTGATGCGGGGGAATTGGGGGCTGGCAGCGTGGTACTGGTGGCTGCACCGGTAGGGCATGCTGGGCCTGTCTCACCCTCCTTCTCCTCCTGTGTATCCTCTGTGGTGGGGGCTGTGGTTGTTGTTGTTGCTGTTGTTGTAGTTGCTGCCTTGCAAGCAGGGCCTCCAGCTCCAGGAATGCTGCTACAATTGGTATCATCTTGGTGTGGGAGGGGGTGTGGTGTGTGGGTGTGCTCTTTTTGTGCTGTGCCAGACTCCATTGCCTACACCTGTGCTGATTGAGTGCACCTGTGCCTCTTGGAAACACTGCTCATGGTTCTTAACACCTTCTCGGCGATGTCGTTATTTATTCAATGCCGGTAAGGTACTTTGCGGCCTTGTGGAGGCCGTTTTTTGCATGTCCGCATTACTTGGGATCAGCTCCGGTTTACGCCATGCCGCTAATTTCGGCATGGAGTGTCGGGCGCGCGCCACAAGACCGCTATTTACGACCTCGTACTTTACGGTGCCGTAAATAACGGTCTGGTAGGGCAGAATAGTCCGTAACGGGAAACGATGACGGTAATCCTTTTCCGGCATCGTTTTCCCCTTACCTCCTAACTCAGAATGACCCCCAATATCACTATTATGATGGTGCATACTAACTCACGGAAACAGTGTGCTATAAGCACTGATGTAATAAGTTCTTAGGAATCTTGATGAATCCTGTTGTTTTTCTTTGAAATTTCGTATGTTAAAATGCTTTTTGTTTTTATATTTCTGTGTGATCATTTTTGCCTCCGTTTTTTTGTTTTTTGTGCAAGTGAAAGGTTAATACAATTTATGTCTGAACCAAAACACTTAATAAAATAAAAAAAATAAAAAAAACAAGGCTGGAGCACACCCCACCATAAGACCTTCTTCCATGTCCGTTGCCCCTCTGCCTCCCGCTGAACTGATCAAGTGTGGGCCAAGCAAATAATAAAGAAAGAGGTGTGCAGGAATGGGTGTCACGAATCGCCAACCCTAAGCCATACATCTGCCACATACTGCCTCACAGTGTTTTTCAAGTAAGCAAGCTGGAGCTCACTGGGGTGCCTGACTTGTTCAGAGTGCTGCCATTGCCCTGCCCAGACTGACGGAAGGACTAAGCAACATTATATGATGGTAAGCTACTATAAATCAAAAGTGTTTGCATGCACTAGGATAAATGCTGTTTGGCCTAGTACGCTAGTTACTTTTTTGTTAGATCATTCTGAAACTTTAAGGCCTAATAATGACTACTGTATTCCCTTGCTCCTTCCTGCCTTGAAGCCCTTTGAAGCACTTCACTTGTGTAAAAGCGCTGTACAAATAAATAATTACAATTACAATTACAATGCATGTGTGCTTGACTGTACACAGTGTGTGTTTGCAAGATGTTGAATGTGCACTAGTGAGCGAGTGTTTTGTGGATGTCTGTTTTAAGTGTATGTTTGTGTGATTCTGCATGTGTGTGAGTGTGACTTACAATGTGTGCCTGTGTGTGTGTTTGTATGGGTGTGTGTGTGTCCATGCCTCTGCGAAAGAGCGATGCTTGCATGTGTTTGCTGATATATATATTTTTGCACATAATCTCATTCACAAACTCCCTCTACCTGGGTGCACCAGACTACCAGCTAAACAAACTCCAAAGAGTATAAAACGCGGCTGCCAGACTGCTTCTCACATTGGGATGAACGGACCACATCTCACCTGCTCCCCGCACCATACACTGGCTCCCAATCGGACGCAGGCCCACCTTCAAATTCTCATGTATTACCCACCAAGCAGTGCACAAAGCAGGCTGCAAATTCCTACAAGAAAAGATTACGCTTTACTGCCCAACTCGCACCCTAAGGTCAAGCACTGGCCTCCTCCTAGTGGTCCCCACATCCAATTCTGCCAGGATCGGAGGATCCCCCTACTCAACCCTGGTACCAATTTGTGGAACTCACTGCCTCACTGCATTAGACACAGCGAAGACTACATGGCTTTCCAGAAGGCACTCAAAACCTGACTCATCGCCTAAAAACACACAAGGTAACGCCCAGACCACTCGACTTAACACCACGATCAAGAAATGACGTGGTAACCCGCTGAATACAGGCCCTTTTATAAACTCTCAGGCCAGACGATATCTACCCTCATTATCTGGAGCCTTTGCCCCAGACTTAAAACCCGAATCATAATAGCACCTATGTACATGACGGAATTGAATTATTACCTTCTTCCGCCATGAATACCGTACGCCCTGAGGCCTAGAGATATCTATATCTAATAATCTGGACTGGTTGTGCTAGACTCGTAACGCAAGCACTAATAGCACTTATGAGCTTGATCATTGCCCTGCAAATATGCACTATGCTATCAGTCCAGGAAATGCCCTTGCTTGCTAATCCTACACATCTGAAAATCCCTGAGCAGACTATACAGAGGACCGTTTAGCACCTCTTCTTTGCTAATCCCAACTATTTGGCAATGTATTTAGCAGAACTACCTATTGGGGAATCTATTTAGCAGAACTATCAACTGAGGACGTCTCTAGCACCTATACAGAAACGCATGAGTTGGGACAGATCTGCCTGTCACCACCCGTCAGCCTTCACCAAAGCAATTTGACCCAACAAGACTCAGGGAGGACCTTAGCCTAACAGCCCGAATGCAAAGGGAGATATCACCCGCTCGACAGGCACTGGAAGCTCAACAGGTGGCCTTGGTTTCTCTTATATTTATATTGCTATTGAATGCATGAGTGCGTGCTTTGATCTAGACTTACAGTGTCTAGTGATCAGAGAAATAGGCATTGGAGACCAGCATCATGCCCAAAGCATTAAAAAAGGGTGCTGCACGCATAAGAAAGGAGCGCTTTACCCAGGATGAGCTCCAGGTACTGGTCGACACTCTGCACGAACATGCAGACACTGTATTCAGCAGTGATATGCGGAGGCCCACCGTCGTCAGGAAGAAAGAGATCTGGGCCTTGGTGGCACAGAGGGTGAGCACCGTGGGAAACACCCCCCGCACCACCAAGGACTGCAGGAAACGTTGGGATGACCTCCGTCTCAGGGTGCGGGCCATCCTCTCGGCAAACCAAAGTCAGGCCCTGGAGACAGGAGGAGGGCCAAGTTCCCCCATCAAAATGATGCCGTGGGAGGAAACGTGTGCGGCCATGATGGGCACTGAAGCCATAGATGGTGTTGGAGAAATGGAGTGCGGTGCAGCGTCATCCGCTGATGGAGGTGTGTGTCAAGAGTCAAGACAGAACATGCATTCCTAACGTAAGTCACTGCCAAGGGCTGGGCAAGGTGTCACGTCATGGTTGGGCAACCCCCCCCCCCCCCAATGAAATCATGCTGTAACAAGTGGGACCAAGGCTGATGTCAGGTGCAAGGCTGTAACCCATATGGCCCATACCACACAAAGAGGCCGAATCTGTGAGGCACACAGGGCAGTGATTGTAAACATTGTGAATGTGAGTCATCACAGTACTCCGCCAACATGAGTGACCCAGACATCTGCATGCATTGACCATTCAAGCCCAGATCACTGTCCCACTCACCACCCAAATGTCAACAAACCGCTGCAATCCCATTGTGATACCATAGGCATGTAGAAATGCTGACCCCCAATTCATTGCTCATGCCGTCTCTCTCTCCCCCCCCCCACAGGCAGCGAGCATGACAGCGAGGACCATGAAACCACCCGGGCCAGTACCTCCAGGGGCAGAGTCAGGGGCCGCCGCATACCTGCAAGTGGCCCGTTCCGACGGATGCCCATGTTGTGCAGCATTACACATGACATGGTGATCTTGGACACCTTCTCGTGGCTGTAGATGAGTGCCCCACCCGACCGGCTGAGGCAACGAAATCGTGCCTTCAACAGGCCGAAGGTCTGCTCTATCACCACCCGTGTACGGGTATGGGATCTATTGTAGTCCTCATCGTGCCTGTTCTGTGGGTTGCGGACCGGGGTCATGAGCCACGGCTTCAAAGGGTAGCCAGCATCACCTGCATAAGAGTGGAATGAAGATAAGTGTTTGTAAATTCATGGTGGAGAACTGTACTAGTCTTACATGGCAGCAGGTGATTACTGGCTATACACACATGTCCCAGGATGCATTCACCCCATTACTGGCCCGGCTATGTGTCCTGTGCAATGGAATGATGGAGGGGGTAGCTTCTTCATGATGGGTTATGGTGTGCACTCACGTCTTGTTGCATGTGCATCGTATATGCATGCAGCAGTGTTGGACTGCATTCATTGATGTGTTGTGCGAGTTTTGGTGACAGGGGGGGGTTGGCTGTAGTTAGTAGCATACTCATCATTCTGCACTGATCTGTGCCATGGTGACTTGCAGCAATCCTATGGGTGTGCAGGACCAGTCACACGCTGTGGGATCCCTGTTAGACTCACTTCTATGCACTCCCAGGGATGACTGTCCTGTGTGGTGAGATGCAGGAGTCTGAAACATGGTGCTATTGCACTGCATGGTGCAGGATGCCCTTACGGTGTGTAAGGGCTGCCGATGAGTGGTGCATGTGTTGTGGTATTTGGGCAGGTTTCCTGTTAGTCATGTTGTGTTAGGTGTCGGCTCTAAATCATCACTGTGCGGTAAGGTAGTCATGTGCCGTGTCACTTGCCTTGGGGCAGAGTGTTCTGTGAGGTGCACATCGTGCACTGTCGTGAACATTCCCACACAGGTGAAGTAGGCATCTCCCCCCCCTTCCCACCCAGGTGAAGTAGGCATCTCCCCCCCCCTTTCCCACCCAGGTGAAGTGGGTATCCCCCCCCCCCTTTCCCACCCAGGTGAAGTAGGCAGCCAACATACTCACAGCCCCAATGCACTGCCATGGCCCATTCAGGTTACTCGCCAAGCAGCCAGGCACGTCGTCCGGCATGTCGCTCCATGTAGCGTGGTAGTGTGGAGTTCCGCAGGACCAAGGAGTCATGAGTTGATCCGGGGTATCGGGCATTGCAATGTGTGATGGCTTTACTGGCATTACACACCATCTGGACATTGATGGAGTGGTATTGCTTGCGGTTGCGATACAGCACCTCCATGGCATGCGGGACCACCAATTCAACGTTGGTGCAGTCGAGGGCACCTATGCAATTTGGCATGCCTGCCAGTGCATGGAAGGCAACTTTTGTATCATATATCTCCTGGGGAGTCCGGGGTAGGGATATGTAGTCCCTTGTGTGGTTGAGGAGGGCATCCAGCACTTGGTTGAGTATCCGGGAAAATATGGGCTGTGAAATGCCATGCATGTGTCCGACTGTATTCTGGTAGGTGCCTGTGGCAAGGAAGTGGAGCACAGACACTACCTTCAGTAGAGGGGGGATGGCAGTGCTGATTTCTATGAGGCTCACTATATCGTCATGTATCAGGTCCACTATGGTGGTAATGGTGTCCCAGTCAAGCCGGTACAGGGTGTGGATCTGCTCTGGTGTGAGGTTGAAGGGGGTGGCTCTGATGCGGGGGAATTGGGGGCTGGCAGCGTGGTACTGGTGGCTGCACCGGTAGGGCATGCTGGGCCTGTCTCACCCTCCTTCTCCTCCTGTGTATCCTCTGTGGTGGGGGCTGTGGTTGTTGTTGTTGCTGTTGTTGTAGTTGCTGCCTTGCAAGCAGGGCCTCCAGCTCCAGGAATGCTGCTACAATTGGTATCATCTTGGTGTGGGAGGGGGTGTGGTGTGTGGGTGTGCTCTTTTTGTGCTGTGCCAGACTCCATTGCCTACACCTGTGCTGATTGAGTGCACCTGTGCCTCTTGGAAACACTGCTCATGGTTCTTAACACCTTCTCGGCGATGTCGTTATTTATTCAATGCCGGTAAGGTACTTTGCGGCCTTGTGGAGGCCGTTTTTTGCATGTCCGCATTACTTGGGATCAGCTCCGGTTTACGCCATGCCGCTAATTTCGGCATGGAGTGTCGGGCGCGCGCCACAAGACCGCTATTTACGACCTCGTACTTTACGGTGCCGTAAATAACGGTCTGGTAGGGCAGAATAGTCCGTAACGGGAAACGATGACGGTAATCCTTTTCCGGCATCGTTTTCCCCTTACCTCCTAACTCAGAATGACCCCCAATATCACTATTATGATGGTGCATACTAACTCACGGAAACAGTGTGCTATAAGCACTGATGTAATAAGTTCTTAGGAATCTTGATGAATCCTGTTGTTTTTCTTTGAAATTTCGTATGTTAAAATGCTTTTTGTTTTTATATTTCTGTGTGATCATTTTTGCCTCCGTTTTTTTGTTTTTTGTGCAAGTGAAAGGTTAATACAATTTATGTCTGAACCAAAACACTTAATAAAATAAAAAAAATAAAAAAAACAAGGCTGGAGCACACCCCACCATAAGACCTTCTTCCATGTCCGTTGCCCCTCTGCCTCCCGCTGAACTGATCAAGTGTGGGCCAAGCAAATAATAAAGAAAGAGGTGTGCAGGAATGGGTGTCACGAATCGCCAACCCTAAGCCATACATCTGCCACATACTGCCTCACAGTGTTTTTCAAGTAAGCAAGCTGGAGCTCACTGGGGTGCCTGACTTGTTCAGAGTGCTGCCATTGCCCTGCCCAGACTGACGGAAGGACTAAGCAACATTATATGATGGTAAGCTACTATAAATCAAAAGTGTTTGCATGCACTAGGATAAATGCTGTTTGGCCTAGTACGCTAGTTACTTTTTTGTTAGATCATTCTGAAACTTTAAGGCCTAATAATGACTACTGTATTCCCTTGCTCCTTCCTGCCTTGAAGCCCTTTGAAGCACTTCACTTGTGTAAAAGCGCTGTACAAATAAATAATTACAATTACAATTACAATGCATGTGTGCTTGACTGTACACAGTGTGTGTTTGCAAGATGTTGAATGTGCACTAGTGAGCGAGTGTTTTGTGGATGTCTGTTTTAAGTGTATGTTTGTGTGATTCTGCATGTGTGTGAGTGTGACTTACAATGTGTGCCTGTGTGTGTGTTTGTATGGGTGTGTGTGTGTCCATGCCTCTGCGAAAGAGCGATGCTTGCATGTGTTTGCTGATATATATATTTTTGCACATAATCTCATTCACAAACTCCCTTTACCTGGGTGCACCAGACTACCAGCTAAACAAACTCCAAAGAGTATAAAACGCGGCTGCCAGACTGCTTCTCACATTGGGATGAACGGACCACATCTCACCTGCTCCCCGCACCATACACTGGCTCCCAATCGGACGCAGGCCCACCTTCAAATTCTCATGTATTACCCACCAAGCAGTGCACAAAGCAGGCTGCAAATTCCTACAAGAAAAGATTACGCTTTACTGCCCAACTCGCACCCTAAGGTCAAGCACTGGCCTCCTCCTAGTGGTCCCCACCTCCAATTCTGCCAGGATCGGAGGATCCCCCTACTCAACCCTGGTACCAATTTGTGGAACTCACTGCCTCACTGCATTAGACACAGCGAAGACTACATGGCTTTCCAGAAGGCACTCAAAACCTGACTCATCGCCTAAAAACACACAAGGTAACGCCCAGACCACTCGACTTAACACCACGATCAAGAAATGACGTGGTAACCCGCTGAATACAGGCCCTTTTATAAACTCTCAGGCCAGACGATATCTACCCTCATTATCTGGAGC
Organism: Ambystoma mexicanum; assembly: GCF_040938575.1. Taxonomy (NCBI): domain Eukaryota; kingdom Metazoa; phylum Chordata; class Amphibia; order Caudata; family Ambystomatidae; genus Ambystoma; species Ambystoma mexicanum. The sequence continues at coordinate 1,141,609,372 of NC_090935.1, read as the reverse complement.
CTTTGCCCCAGACTTAAAACCCGAATCATAATAGCACCTATGTACATGACGGAATTGAATTATTACCTTCTTCCGCCATGAATACCGTACGCCCTGAGGCCTAGAGATATCTATATCTAATAATCTGGACTGGTTGTGCTAGACTCGTAACGCAAGCACTAATAGCACTTATGAGCTTGATCATTGCCCTGCAAATATGCACTATGCTATCAGTCCAGGAAATGCCCTTGCTTGCTAATCCTACACATCTGAAAATCCCTGAGCAGACTATACAGAGGACCGTTTAGCACCTCTTCTTTGCTAATCCCAACTATTTGGCAATGTATTTAGCAGAACTACCTATTGGGGAATCTATTTAGCAGAACTATCAACTGAGGACGTCTCTAGCACCTATACAGAAACGCATGAGTTGGGACAGATCTGCCTGTCACCACCCGTCAGCCTTCACCAAAGCAATTTGACCCAACAAGACTCAGGGAGGACCTTAGCCTAACAGCCCGAATGCAAAGGGAGATATCACCCGCTCGACAGGCACTGGAAGCTCAACAGGTGGCCTTGGTTTCTCTTATATTTATATTGCTATTGAATGCATGAGTGCGTGCTTTGATCTAGACTTCAGATCATTACCATTTTTAAACAGATTGCTGATAGTTCGTATAGGCTTAGTTTTTCAAATGTAAATCGCTTTTTAGAGTATTCCCTTTATTACTTGATGATTAGTCGTGTTTAGCACATTGTGGGAGAAGACGAGGGAGAAAGAACCCTGTTTCATTTTCAATCGCTGTTAGAACAAAAATTCCCTGTAGTAGTTCCTAAGGACTACTTCTTAGCAGAGAGTCTAGCCGGTTGGTGCCGGTTTGTGTCCGCTTTGTGGCAGCAGGTCCGTTCCTGTACACATATACAGGTACATTCAGTTTGTCGCTGTAATTATGTCCTCAGTTTGGGCAACATTAGCAGCATAACGTAATTCCCCTTTTCCTGTCTCCTGTCTTTGTGCATAATGATGACGTCTTTACTGCAAAGTGCAATGCGATCTTAAGCTCCTCTTTCTCCCCTCCTATAATTGCTATCATGCCGTCCCTTGTACCTAGGGTCTGCCCACAAACTATAATTCGGCCCAGTGACATGTAACTACTCGTGATACCGACTCACAGGCCACTTCAGCTTTACCGCTCCAAGATGTCTACCCAGCCCATTCTAGTAGTTCCCATGCATGGCCTATCCCCCAACCGCCCTCACTATCCGCTGTAGACATGCCAGCAAGTAAGGCTGTGCCCCACAAGTCAAGCATACAAGTTGAGGAAGATCTCTCAACTATAAAATTCGATTCTCACTCCTTAACACTCGCTCATTGTTAAAGCCAGTGGTCGAAGTGAGCTGGAGCGGTTTAGGAGCAGAGCTCCTCTACTTTTTTAAATTACGTTTTACTGTTCCTATACTATTATTTTAAAAAGGAACCGTTCCGGAATGGTTTCGTTTTAAAATAAAAGTGTAGGAAGAAGTTGGAACTTGCACTTTCAGTGCACTACACTGAATGTTCCCTCAAACAGCACCGGCATGTGTTTGGGGGTTTGTATTGTGTGTGGGAGGGGGCGTGGTGATGGGTTTGTGGGGAGTGGGTGCAGGCCAGCAGGGAACATAGTACCACTACTTCTTTTCGCACACTTCGACCACTGGTTAAAGCATGGTGTTGAGGTTGCAGATGTTATTACCAAAACAGGATGTGACTTCATGACCACATCACAGAGTCCTGGCTTACTACAGACACCCCAAGTTCTGCCACTCTAGCACTACCTTCCGGGTACTCTCTGTTTAGAGCGGACTGTCTGATACGTAGAGGTGGAGGAGTAGCTATACTTACCTCTAATCACCTAACTCTGCACCTCAACTCCCATGATGCCTTGGATGAGTGTGAAAGGCTACTGGCCAAAAATAATGTACAGGACAATTACTCTCTGACAGTGATTTTGATATATCGCCCCCCTTCTGATACACCCGACTTCAAAGAACAATTTATCAATTTAATTAATAAAAGGACTGAGGCTAACACCCCAGTACTCGTTCTGGAGATTTCAATCTCTGGGCAATAATACCAATGACAACAATGCTGTTTCTCTGTTAGCAACTCTTAGATCCCTTGGCTTTGCTCAGCACATATTAACACCTATACATAAAGCTGACCATACCCTAGATTGGGCTTTGACCCATTGTGTCTGCCATTTAAAAATCGAAATTTGGTGTTTTGTGTCTGCCATTTGAAAATCGAATTTAGGTGTTTTGTGTCTGCCATTTGAAAATCGAATGTAAGTGTTTTGTGTCTGCTAGTCCAAAATACAACTAACTCCCATGCCCTCTGTATTGTTTCTATTTTTCTCCTTCGTAACACTCCCCACACCCCCTCTTAGCTCTCACTGCTTTTTCCCAGCCCTATTGTGTACTTCCTTGTGCGCTTACCCCCTCCTGTCAACTCCCTCCCCTATGCCTCAGCTGCTCAGCCTGGTTAAGTGTACCACACTCTGTGCCTCTTCACAATGATGCTCTCTATCTTTCGTATCTTCTCTAACTGCTTCTCGATCTCCTATCCTTCACCGATCACTAAGTCTGGTAGGAAGAAACTTAAGAAGGACACACGTGGCTCCAACCCAGGCCTTCCTATCGCCGAAAACTACGTCAGTGCTTCTGCCAGAGAGACACTCACTGACATCCTCTTTGTCGCTCCTTCTCCCGACCTATGGACACTATATATGGTCGCTCTGCTCTCTAACTACTCTTCCTCACACATCAATGGTGTCCCCCGCTGAGAGGTCCCTCTTGCCTTCTTCTCTACCTCCAGGGTCATCATAAATGTCTATCGAAATGGTACAGTCTTGGTACAAGGGCCTCAACCTAACCTCCTTCTCTTTGATAGGCTCCATCCTTGCCTTCCACCTTCCTCCTCACTGGCTGCCTTCCCATCTACCCTTACAACCTCCCCGGCTCCCTTGCCTGGTAGGACCACCCTGACTCCCTTGCCCACACTCTCTGCACAGATAATCTCATCAACCACTCCCATGCTTGTGCCCTTACCACCCACTTGCAACACATCTGGGAATTACTTGCGGCCCCTCTGTCTCCCTTGTCTGTCCTTTCCTCACTAACATCTTTGATATCTTCGGCCCTTCAGCCTACTCCTGGCTCTATCTCGCAGGCACTCACACCACTTATGAGGGGGGTCTCTATCCCCTGCACTCCCCCTCGTAAGTTTTTCAGACATGACAACAGCTCCATGTTGCCACGCTTAACTCTCGCTCTGCTGTCAAGCACTCCTCTGACATCTGCTACCTCCTTGAACACCTGGACCTTGATGTTCTTGCTCTCACAGAGACATGGTTTAAGGACAGCTCTGTCACAAGTTTTGACACACTTCTCGCTGATGGCTTCAAAATCCTCTCTGAGCCCAGGCCCAACAGGCCAGGAGGAAGAGTAGCCCTGATCTTCCCTGAGTGGATCCCTGTTTCCATCATTCCCACTCAGTCCTATTCTTCCTTTGAATGCCGGGTCTGCAGGCTCTCTCTCTCTGACCTGTTTCCTCTCTTACTCTGGCCACCTTCTATCGGCTGCCAGCTCACCCTCTTCCTCTCAGAATGGGCTGACCTGGCATCTACTCTCCCTTCCTCCTCCTCCCAAATCCTCCACCTGGGGGATCTTAACATCCATCTTGACTCTCCTGACTCTTCAGGACCTTTCTGCAACCTCTGCAACTCTCTCTCTATCTCCATTCCACCCTCTGATCCGACGCACACTGCTGGCCACACCTTGGATGCTGTCATCTCCACAGACATCCCTCTCTCTATCCTCCTCACTACCTCACTCTTCTGGACTGATCACTCTCTTCTCTCTTATCACTTGAAGCTTGCTGCACCTTTAACACTGGCACACCCTGCATTGCCTCCCACCTTCAAGATCACCCGACCCATGAAAAGAGTGTCAGTGGCCGCCTTTGCCTCTACCTACTCTCCTACTCCTACTCTTGTGGCTGATTCCCACCCTGACACAGCCCTCAGTAACTTTCACCTACCTATTTCCAACACTCTCAACATCATTGCCCCTGTCATGAGGGTTCGACGGAAGCCTGCCAAAAAGTGCAACTCTTGGTATGACTCTGATTTGGCTGACCTTAAACGCAAGTGCTGGGCAGCGGAACGGAAATGGGGAGCTTCAGGTGCACCCTCTGACAAACTGGCCTGTCACCTTCTGCAAAGGCAATACAGACTCTGCATCGGTCCAAGAAAAGAGTCCATATTCAAGCCTGCATCTCTGCGGCATCCAACATCACGGCTGTGGCTGCACACTTCACTGCCAAAAAACAGGACATCCTATCCTCTCCTCCGCACCCACTCATGCACCATTCATCCCTTGGGCCAGCCTCGGTCGCCTGCTCCCCTGCCCCTCTTCTCTCCCTCCTCTCCCCTGTCACAACTGAGGAGGTTTCCAGACAAGTCCGGTCTATGAAAGCCTCTTCCAAACAGGTGGACCCCTTCCCCTCCAAAACCATCAAGGACAACAATGACTCTCTTGCTCATGCCTTGGCAGACCTCTGCAACCTCTCCTTTGCCACTGGAGTTTTCTCCACTTCTCTCAAGCACTCTCTTGTGCACCCTCTTCTCGAAAAACCCTCTGTTGACCCTTCCACGATCGTTTATCCGGTCCTCCCTTTCTCATCCTTCCCTAGCTTGGTTGCATCTAAAACTCTTGTGCATAGGTGCATTATTGATGGTGACCTATCATCATTCAATATGAAGATAGGAGGATTGAGAAAGAAACCCTCAGCAAACTCAGTAAACAATACAGTGACTTCATCATTGATAACACAACCATCTCTGTCTCACCTGCAGTAAAGACTCTAGGTGTATACCTGGATTCCACGCTCTCAATGTCATGTCAGGTGAGCGCTATCGCCTCCTCTGCATTCTTCACCACCAAACTAATAAATGCAGTTAAACCTTACCTGTCCGACCAGAAATGCTTGTCAAGTGCCAGAGCCACTATTGGGGCCAGATTAGATTATTGTAATGTCCTGCTAGCTGGAACCTATGCTACAAATTTGAACAAACTTCAAGTTATTCAAAATAATGCCCTAAGAGCTGCATTAAATATTCCCAAAAGAAACAGGCTAGGCGCAAAGCCCACTGGCTCCCTGTTAAAGAACAGATCACTTTCAAGACGCTTGCCCTCACTCAGAAATGCCTTACGCTCACAGCCCCCCACCTACCTTTCCGAGAAAATCATCAGAGCCACCTCTTCCAGACCTAAGAGATCTCATCACGCCAATCAGCTGTACATTCCCACTATAAAAAGGGCCAAAGCAGGCGTCGCCAGTTTCCCCCAGATTGCGCCCAAATTATGGAATGCCCTACCAAACACGCTTAGCGCCGAGACCTCATACATGTCCTTTTGGAAAACGATGCTCTTCAACTAATCCAGCCCATCCTAAGACATTCCTTTGCCTCAGTTCCTCTTCTACAGACCGGCTCCTTCCCCTCCTCTGCACTCAGTTACCCACTCCTATGCACCCATTGTCTTTTACTTTATGTTACCCCACTGTTAACAGGTTCACTGTAACCACAAACCACAGTTAGGCTAACACAATTTTTTTTCCTTTGTTTCTTGCCTGCTACCTATTATTGTCTCATGCAACCAAGTAAGCCTTCTTATAACAGCGCCACGATGCCCCTGGGCTGTTTGTGTGCTATATAAATGTTACAAAATAAATAATATGAATGTCGCCAGGCCTAGCACAGTAGTTTATTGTTCTGTATGTCCTTTTCTCCCCCTCGCCACCTTCTCTCCACACTCCTTGTCATGCACTTGTACTATCTGGCAAGTAGTTAGGCCTGGCGCGGCAGCTTATTGATTGTTGCTCTTCCCTTCTTCCCCTCCCTGTCATGCACTTGCACTAGTAGAAATGCCTCTGGCCTAGTATACTAGTTAATTATGTTACATCATTCGGAAACCTCAAGGCCTAAGAATGCCTACTGTATTCCCTTGTTCCCTTCCTGCATTGAAGTGCTTTGAAACACTTCATTTGTGTATAAGGGATTTACATATAAATCATTAAAATTACTATTACAATTGTGCTAATATATCTGACATGGATGTCATTCAGTGTCCCTGGTCAGATCACCATCAAGTGTCCCCTCCGTTTCTTTACTTTGAAAAGAAAAGCATCCTTGACTATACGCGTTTGCAAGAAATTTTAAGAAACGTACACCTCACTTGCTTTCCTCTCACTTACTACGCAAATTAAAACCTGAATATTCCTTTACAAACTCTGATGACCTGGCTAGCCATCTTACTAGTACAGTTAATCATGCTATCGAGGCCCTTGCACCCAAGAAATCTTTTTTAGTAAAAACAAAAACCACTACATCCTTCTGGTTTGATGACTCCATCATCAGCCTACTTTGTGACAAACGTAGAGCTGAGAGAGAATGGAGAAAAAAACACCTCACTGCATCTTACTGCCTACAAATGTTCAGTAGCCAGCCTTATACAAGCTATCATATCTTCAAAGTCTGATTGCTATAACACAGGGATTTTGTCCGCCAAATCAAACTCACAAGAATTGTTTGCAATTCTGAAGGAGTTCGAAGGCAATTCCCAAGTGGTCTCCATTGTAAAGAAGGATGCAGATTGGTGTCAGTTAATACACAACAAGTTTAATTTAAGAAAACCTCAGGGCATAAAAAATCCATCGATTCATAAATCAACCTAATTTCACCTACCATCTTGGGTTGGATTTATTAACACAATCTCTTTAGAAAGGCTCTGTCCAGACATCTTTCAATTTAAACCCTCCTCTGAGGATCACATTTGTGAAATTGTGGTTAACAAGAAACCCACATCTTGCCTATCTGACTGCTGCCCATCTAGCCTTTTCAAAGACCGTATCAACACACTGGCACCCTGTGTCAACATGTCCTTTGAAGAAGCGAATGTACCCAGGGACCTTTAAGAATCATGGGTGACCCCCCCTTATTAAAAAAGAGCACATTAGATCCTTACAATCCCAAAAATTGCCAACCAATTACAAATTTGCCCTTCCTACTGAAGATCCTGGAGCGGGTTGCCTATTTACAACTGCAGGGCTATCTAGAAAGGAACCATCTCCTTAAGCCAAAGCAATCAGGCTTTAGGGCCAAACATGGCAGCAAAACAGCGCTTCTCGTCCTTAAGTCAAACATTGTCAGCATCTTGGACAAAGGCAAAACAGGACTTCTCATGCTGCTGGCCCTGTCCGCAGCAGTTAACCTGATCAATCATACTCTATTTGTCAAAACATTGGTGGACCAGGCACAGTGCTCTCCAGTGGCTTCCCAATGGATCAAATCTTTTTTGGGTCCCAGATATGCGCGAGTAGCAGTGGATAATGCCAGCTCCACTCCCACACTTGTTACTTGCGGAGTACCACAGGGCGCTTGTATTGCCCATATTTTGTTCAACGCATATACCATGCCCCCCCTTACTCTCCTTGAAGACCTGTCCAATTCACTAATTATGCTGATGACACCCAGGTCATAATCGATCTATCAGGATGCCATTTAAGTGATACTAAAACCATTAACTCACTCTACTAAACCATTCAGGCCGGGTTAGTGACTAATTCACTTGCCCTGAATGTGGAAAAAAACAAATTGTCGATCATCGACTCTGGGCATAAACTCAAGACACTGGGCCCCGACTATCATGTTTTTATCATAGCCAACAAAAAGGTCAGGGTGGGGGGATCAGTAAAGAATCTGTACATTACACTAGATGCAGAATTGCCCCTGAAGCTGCAGTTTTCTCAGGTAAAAGCCTCATGTAGTTATGTCTCAAAATTACTCAATCACATTCCTCCATACATCTCTCTGCAGAATAGGTCCCTGCTTGCATTGGTAAACTCACGCTTGGACTATGGCAACAGTATCCTGGCAGGCACTACAAAGGCAAATCTTCATACTCTACAGATTACACAAAACAATGTTGTTAGAGCTGACTTTGGTCTTTCCCGTAGAGATCACGTTTCCGAAGCTAGACGGAAACTTCACTGGATCCCAGTGAAACAACATGTTACGCATAAAATTCTTTCCCTTACTTTCAAGTGCTGCAACTCTGATGCACCTCAATACCTGTCCATCCGACTAACTGTGTGTCGTAGGTCGCTCATTGCGTTCCGACGATGCCACTGAGCTCTCCCAACCCAGATTCAACCTTTCGAGCTTTGGAGGCACTAGATTTGATGTACACGCTCCCTTGGTTTGGAATAAAATTCCTACTCAACTAAGACAGGCTAAGTCCATCTCTGAGTTTAAAAAGGGAATCAAGACCGACCTCTTCAACCTTGATCCAGACTAAACTCAATTACCTTTTGTTTAAATTCAGTCATATTCCTGCATGTTTGTAATGTCCTGTTATTTGGGCGCTTAGAGGCCTGTGGGCGATTTAGCTCTATATAAAAATAAAAATCAAATCAACAGGGAATAGGGTCCCCTTGGAAAGCACACAGACACTTAAACACTCCATTATGCTAACTCTTTCTTCTGCACCAACAAACAATCGAATGCAACTATACCCCTCGATTAGTTCAGCCCAGCTGCACTCATACTTATACACCTCCACAATCACCTCAACCTTCTTTAGGACACAGCTATATCCCTTGAAATCGGCCTAGCAGCACACATAATCTCATTCACAAACTCCAGCGCTGTCAGAATGCAGATACCCAAGTCCATTGGCCTTGCTGCACACATTCTACTGAACTCACACAACCACCACACCTAGCACTAGTATGCAGCTACACACTACTTATTCCACACTGGCTGCTCACATACCGAGTGCGTTCAAGCACGTTTTACTACATTACTCACTCTACTGACCTGCACTGTGGTCGCTGACGGTGTTCAACCCACAGCACTTTGGAATCCTAGCAATGGTAAAAGGCGCTAATAAATGCCCTATAAAATAACGTAACATATAGGTTCCATCAAGAAAGTTATTTATCATTACAATGCTAGCTTATATTGTGTGTGCAATGTCATCAAAGTGCGACTTTGGGAATTCTGGCATCTTGAAAGTGATATGCAAGTGGCAGAGGCTTAGATTGGGGGAGCAGTATCATGAACGGGATCTAAATTGGCATTTATTGTTGGTGTAGCTTCATAAAAGATGAGAGAAAAAATGGGCGGAACCCTCTTTTTTGTAAAGGGGGCCTGACTCTTGAGGGTGGGTATAATGGAAAGAAAGAAAATGGAGTCAAAGGCTACCCTAACCCAAAACGTGACAGGGGGTCACAACATTTGCAGCGAAGCTAGGTAGTGGCTAGCTTGAAAAGACAAACACCTTAAAAAGGAAGAGTGTATCAAGAAAAAGGTTTATTAACACTAACACAATAGACATATTTTCAAAAACGAGACATATTTTCAAAAGAGTGCCATTGCACTAAGGGTGTGCATCATTGAGCACATAAATATCTGCTTTTTCGTGGGTTAGTAGGCAGAGTGAAAAATGAATACATGTATTGCTTGGAATCACAATACGATTGTTTTGTCGACACAAAGACTGGTGTTTCTGGTTCGGTGTATTTGATGATATGTTGCAGTGGCTGTACAGGGTGGAGCAGTGCTGCTTGGATGTACCAAACGGTCTTCAGGACTGTAAGTTGTGGTTGGAGCCATGGTGGTGAAGTGCGTCCATCATGTTCGGATAATTGTGCGTCTAGGTAAAGGTCCAATACAATTATATTTGGACTGGCGGGCATCTGCGAATAAGTCAGATGTCAGGAGCTGGTATTAGTCGGCTGGGGAGCTGTGCTGCGTCCGGCGCTCGGTCCCGTGGTCCCGTGGATAATGAGCTGCGTTCCTCGTGAACTCCTGACATCTGACTTATTCGCAGATGCCCGCCAGTCCAAATATAATTGTATTGGACCTTTACCTAGACGCACAATTATCCGAACATGATGGACGCACTTCACCACCATGGCTCCAACCACAATTTACAGTCCTGAAGACCGTTTGGTACATCCAAGCAGCACTGCTCCACCCTGTACAGCCACTGCAACATATCATCAAATACACCGAACCAGAAACACCAGTCTTTGTGTCGACAAAACAATCGTATTGTGATTCCAAGCAATACATGTATTAATTTTTCACTCTGCCTACTAACCCACGAAAAAGCAGATATTTATGTGCTCAATGATGCACACCCTTAGTGCAATGGCACTCTTTTGAAAATATGTCTCGTTTTTGAAAATATGTCTATTGTGTTAGTGTTAATAAACCTTTTTCTTGATACACTCTTCCTTTTTAAGGTGTTTGTCTTTTCAAGCTAGCCACTACCTAGCTTCGCTGCAAATGTTGTGACCCCCTGTCACGTTTTGGGTTAGGGTAGCCTTTGACTCCATTTTCTTTCTTTCCAGCTTCATAAAAGAGACATACAGTTGCACTGTATATTGTGTGTGCAAAATCAGATTGATTTGCAGTGGCAATACTGGCATATGTCATGGGCGGAGCTTCAGAAAACGAATTCGGAATTTTCATTTGTTACTTTAGCGAACCATTTGTAAATTGCATGGCTTTTTACTGAACTTTGCTCAAACGTGCTATAAAATGCACAATTTGAGCATATTATATCAAAAAAGTTCTTGGGGGAGAAACTTTCCAGAGGCTCCGTGTGCTGAGTTTTGTCTGCTAACTCCTATGAGATGTGAATGCTCCAAGAATAAAAATACTCAAATGCCACCCGGACTTTGATGGACATGCCCTCTCAGAAGACGCCAACCCACGTCACCAAAAGTAGTCTTTGTCACTAAATATGCTCTGCCTTCTCCATGCAGTAAATAGGCCAGTGTCTCTGTCCCATATAAAATGTTGATCAGGGTGGGAAGGACGCTATTCTCGTGGATCCCTTCTGCAGTTTACATAAGTAAAAATCAGCCAGAATATTTAGGGATTCATTCTAATGCCCCCTGCTATTCAATGCACGGAACAGTCGGAGTACATGGAACGGATGGAGTACATGGAACTATTGGAGTGGGCTCGATCTCAAGCACCTAAGGTAAACCACCATATTCACATCTCCACGCTTACTCTCTTCTTTACACCACCACTCAAATAGAACACAGAGATACTATGGGCCTCATCACAAGGTTGGCGCTAAAAATCTGGCCGTACCGGCATGGCGGTAATAACATGTCCGGCTTGGCACCAACCCACAAATAGCGGACGATCAAGAGTGCGCGTGCGCGCGCATCCCTGCATGCCGGTTATGGCCGTACCGGCATGCCGGTAACGACCCCCACACAGCGGCATCGACCAATAAGCACAGAATGGCTCCGTCCTCGGAAACCCCTAAATACCGTTACCGTTATTAACATAGTGCAAATAACGGGTGCGTTAATACCGGACCCGGAAGTAACGTCATCGCGCTGGAACGGGAAATGCCATGGCGGCCATCTTTAAAAACACAATCCATTGCCATCCTCCACCTACAGGACCCTCTACACCCCAACTCCCAGGCCACCACAGACAACATGTCGAAGACCACCCGGAGAGGCACGGCCCGCCTGTGCAAACCACGTTTTACAGACGATGAGCTGAACATGTTGGCCGACACCCTTGTGGCAAATGCAGAAGTGGTGTTCTGCAACGACCTCAGGCGTCCAGCCCAGCTCAAGAAAAAGGCCATCTGGGAAGAAGTTACCCAGAAAGTAAGTGCAGTCGGCACCACCGCACGCACAGTGCGTGATTGCAAAAAACGTTGGGACGACCTCAGGCTGAGAGTCCGGCACATATTGTCAGCTAATCGGGGCCAGGGGCTGGCAACAGCAGGAGGACCACACTCCCCACTGCAATTGGCCAGATGGGAGGAGACCTGCAGCTCCATCATAGACGTGGAGTCCATCGAAGGAGTCGGTGAAGCAGAGTTTGGCGTGCCCACATCGGCAGATAAAGGTGAGTGTCCCTACTGAAACAGTAAAAATAATCATAATCACCCTCCCCCAAATGTGGCTGCTACACCAGCCAACAAATGGGCCATCATGCACACCTACACATATCCATGTACACATTCTGGGTCTACCACCATCCCATCCCAATGCATGTTGTGGTCATACACGAATACACCCACAAGACACATTTCATGGGCATGTGCCACCCAGGACGACCCTCCCAAAACACATCAATGTCCAATTGCACCCAACAATGCGTACATGTGGACACGACTACGCTATCAAAATCCACTCTTCAACATTGCATGTACACAGTCCCCTACAAAGCCACGAATGCAACTGATCAGATGGCGCCACATGTCCAATGACTAATGCATGCACAATGCAAGCGGAACAATCACTGATATCCTGCCACTCTCTGTCCCCCACAAGTACAGATGCTGACAGTGATGAAGCACAAGGGAGTGCACAATGCACAACACCAGCCAAAAGGCCTAGGAGGCAATCTGATGGCACAGGTCCATCAACCTCAAGTGGACCAAGGATGGGCCATGCGGGAAGCGGGCCAAGAACCGGTGTAAAAACAGCACCACAGACAAGTACACAGGACGAGCTGACACCTGCACCTGCATCCGTGGTCACACCATCCACACTGGCTGAGGACACAGCAGGCATGTAGGAGGGCACACATTCTGCTGCTGCCAGCACAATTGGGGAGATGGCTGCATCGGCAGATCATAGTGTTGATGAGGTAGCTGGGCCGGACAATGAGGGCGATGCAGGACCTCTCCACTCAGAGCCTGTAGTGCACACACCAATCCCGCAGGCCACCCCACAGGACACACCTCAGCGGGACTCATCCGACCAGGGCAGCCATGGACAGTGGTCTCCGGCCATGCACAGCCCCATGATCCATGGTGTGCCACCACATCACCCACCGACCACAACCCACACTGCCATACGGAACCTTGAAGGACGTCCCTCCAGGATGGAGGCCCGGCAGGAGGTGATGCAAGGCTATGTGCAGCAGAACCTTGCTGAAGGGGAGACAACACGCCGTATTATCCAGGACAGCACCGCGGCCGTTATCCAGGCCATTAACTCAAGTGCACAGCAAGTGCGTGATGGCTTCAATGCCTTGGGTCAGATCCTCACCAGGATTGCTGACCGCATGGACCAACGGCAAACCCTGCCCCTTGGATCACAACCATCTGGGTCATCCGCATCATCCACGCCATCGGGCTCGAGGCAGACCAGCCACGTGCGCATGTCCCTGCGGAGTTCGCACCGCTCAGAGATCCAACCCCCACCTTCTAAGGGGGCTCAACAGTAGCAGGGCCACCCTGCATAATCCCTTTGGGCATACATCCAGACACATGTCGTGCCATAGTTGACTTTGGGTGTTAGGGGGTGGGTGGAGGGTGGTGGTGGGTGTAGTGTGTAGTACTGGGGTGTTTGGGGGCATGGGAGTAGGTTGGGGGAGGTGGAGGGTGGTGGTGGGTGTAGTGTGTAGTACTGGGGTGTTTGGGGGCATGGGAGTAGGTTGGGGGAGGTGGAGGGGTAGTGGGGGCGTGGATTGTTGAATCATGTTGTACTTAATTTCTCACGACTACACCAGTTGTGTAACAAACATCACATGAGTGGACATTGCTGATTTTTTGTATGTCAATTTATTGCTTCATGGTGATTCGTGCACATGTGCCCACACAACCAGTGCCCACAGTACACAACACATGGCACCCTCTGCATTAAAGTACATCAGAATGATTGGTCTATGACCATTTTGCGCACTGCACGACCCTCACGAGTTTCGCGTCCTGGCCTATGTCCTCCTTCTACTCCTTCATCTCCTTCTACTTCACCAGGTGGTGGCAGCTCCACGTCAGGTGGCAGGGGTATGTTCCGCCGGATGCACATGTTATGTAGCATTACACATGCCGTGATGATCTTGCCGACCTTCTCAGGCCTGTATATGAGTGCCCCTCCCGACCTGCTGATGCAGCGAAACCGTGCCTTCAAAAGGCCAAACGTCTGCTCAATGACCACACGTGTACGTGTATGTGCACGATTGAAGTCCTCCTCGTGCCTGTTCTGCGGGTTCCTGACAGGGGTGAGTAGCCACGGCTTCAGGGGATATCCAGCATCACCTACATGGGAGCAGAAGGAGGTATGTGTGAGGATGAGGCTCAATTGACAGGTGTGCTCAGCCTGCACATCATTCAAGTTCATATGCACTATCTCGTCATTGGCAGCCACATCCACATGACGGTCAGCCCCGTACAGTGCATGCCAATCCATAGAGGGAGCCTTGTGTGACATACACGACCTAGGGTCCTAGGATTTTAAAGCACCAGGCAATGTATGTCTTGGCTAGGGGCATTTTGCATGCAAATGTGATGGCTGTGTGTCGGCGGATGACTTACGAAGCTACCATTCCCCCCAATCCATCTGCCCCCATGCTCCAGAGGGCATTCCCCTAGCATATGCATGTACCTCCCCCCCAATCCATCTTCCCCCATGGCCTAGAGGGCAGACTCACCCAACAGCCAGCCACTTCGTACAACATCTCCTTCCATGTAGCGGGGTAGTGGGGAGTTCCGCAGCACCATGGCATCATGCGTGGATCCTGGGTATCTGGCACAGCAATGTGTTATTATCTGGCTGGCATCACACACCATCTGCACATTGATGGAATGGTATAGCTTCTGATTGTGGTACACCGCCTCCACGGCATGTGGGACTACCAACTCTACATGGGTACAGTCGAGGGCACCAATTACATTGGGCATGCCTGCCAGTGCATGGAATGCTATTTTGGTGGCATCTGCCTCCTGTGGTGTCCTTGGTAAGGATATGTAAGCATTTGCGTGCTTCAGTAGTGCATCCAGCACTTGGTTTAACACAACAGAGAAGCATGATTGGGACATGCCATGCATTTGGCCCACTGTGTGTTGATAAGTGCCTGTGGCCAGGAAGTGGAGCACAAATGCCACCTTCAGCAAAGGGGGGATGGCTGTGCGGATGTTGATCAGGCTGACCAAGTCATCCTGTATTAATTCCACTATGTTGGTGATGGTGTCTCTGTCCAGGCGGTACAGGGTGTGGATCTGTGCTGGGGTTAAGTCAAATGGATTGGCCCTTATACGTTGGATTGTTGGCTGTCTGCGGGGAGCGACTGCCTGCACTGGTGGGATTTGCTGGGCATGTCTCACCCTCCTTCTTCTCCGGCGTCTCCTCTGTGTTTCCTGTTGTACTGCCTGCTCAAGGAGTAGCAGTGCAGGCTTGTCCTCCAGGCCCAGTATGGCAAGTACAAGTGGTAGCATTTTGCCTTGGAGGGGGGTGTGGTGTGTGGGTGTGCTCCTTTTGTGCTGACCCTGACTCCATTGCCTCCACCTGTGCTGATTGAGTGCACCTGTGGCACTTGGTTACACAGCAGTTTGCTGTTTATGGGGGGTCCGCGATGCCGGTATTGCCGGCATCATGGTGGCCCTTCTTACCGGCATCTCGATGCCGGTATGTACTTGTACGTGTGACTCGTGGTGTCCCCTTCTTTGCGGCATGCCGGTATTAAGGCCTCCCCATCTGCGCACGTGCCCGCATGCCGGTACGGTGGTGCACAGCCACAGCGGGTCCTTGACGATGCCGGTAGCAACGGCATCTAGGGTCATGATACACTGGCCTGGTAATGGATGCCGGTATTGCCTTACCGGTGCCGTTCTTACCGGAGCGCCAACCTTGTGATGAGGCCCTATGACACCATTCGTTATAGCTGTTCTCATACCACCATCTGCCTCATGCTTCCCATCACCCTAACTAAACACTGCTGGTAACACACCCCCCAGCCTAGGCGTTCTCCTCAGGCCTAACGCAGCCAGAATCGGTCTGGATTACAACCTGCCAGAACGAACACATACTCCTGATCTCTCAACCACCACTCCTACCGCTAAGAAGCAGCTATCACACGAATGCCACACCAGCTGCACACATATCCCGTGCTAACACACACCTTTTTGACTCTCTCTACTCTCTCTACTGACTTCAACTTCGGTTCCTGAGGGCGTTCAACCTGCCAGCGCCTTGAGACTATACCAATGGTACATAAGGTGCTATATAAATGCAAAGTAACATAACATAACATAACGTGGTGTCAAATATTACCACTTGATTTCTGGTGGAGTTATAAAAGGCTGACCAACTTTTCAGCAGGCCAGTAAACAATCAACACTATGGCCCTCATTACGACCCTGGCGGATTTTTTCCGCCATCGGCGGACTTTTCCGCCATGGCGTAAAGTCCGTTTACGCCATGGCGGATGGCGGACTTACCGCCCCATTCCGAGGTCGGCGGGGCGGTAAGTCCCCATTGACCCATTTACCCTTCCCCATTCCCATTTCGGCCCCATAGGGCTCAATGGGAGTGGGGAAGGCGTTAATTACGCCACCGTACATTACGGTGGCGTAATTAACACCAAGGTCCCATAGCGCCATGGATTTTTACGCCCGCAAAAAGCGGGCGGAAAAGTGACCATGGCGCTATGGGAACTCGTAGTTGGCGGTAAGGGGTCGGCGCAGCTAACGCTGGCGCAAACCCCTTACCGCCAGGGTCGTAATGAGGGCCTATATGTGTTAGAGACCATAGTCCTTTAAATGGAATTGTTATGCCACTTAAAATAGGTATGCAAGAATAAATAAATCACTTTTTAAGTAAAAACAGTGGCAATTGCACAATTTCACAGGAGGTCGAATCAACAAATGACTTGAGTGATAAGGCAGAGTTCATGATTTTTAGATCCAAATGCAGATACTATAAAGGGGGTGAGAAGTGTAGCAGACTGTTGGCCCATAGGTTGAAGCTGAGGGAAGCAAACAGAATAATTAACGCTATCAAGGACAAACAGTGTGTGACCAGAGACCCAGTTGAAATAAATAACATTTTTAGAAGCTTCTATATGGACTTATATAGTGATCAATCTCATGTGGACTCCATTTTTTGAATCATTGGAAATAAAGCAACTGTCAAACGCAGAATAAGACTTTCTGGATTCTGACATTTCTCTGGATGGAGTGAGGAAGGCGATTTGGAAGCTTAACCTGGGGAAGTGTCCAGGTCCTGACGGGTTCCTGATTGAATTCTACCGAGTGATGCCAGAAGAAGTATTAATACTGTTGTGGGAGATGTTTAAAAATAGTAAGTCAAAAGGATTACTACCACCAACTCTAACGCATCCTACTATATCACTCTTACATAAACAGGGTAGTCCCGAACTCGACGCAGGTAGCTATAGACCAATCAGCCTGTTAAATTGTGATTCTAAAATCCTTTCAAAGATCCTGGCCAGCAGGTTGGAGAAACCGCTTCCTAAGATAATTCACCCTAATCAAGCTTGTTTCATTAAAGGAAGAATCTCCTCTCTGAATATGAGAAAGTTACTGCTTGCCCTGGAGGTATGTCAGAAGCACAAATTGGATGCAGTTGCCTTGTCCCTTGGTGCTGAGAAGGCATTCAACCCTGTAAAATGGAGCTTTTTGATGGGTGCCATGGAGAGGATGAATTTTGGACTGGAATTTTTGAGCTGGGTTAAATTGCTATATTGTTATATACGAAACCGACTGCAGAGGTCAACACGAATGGAGTCATATCTGAGAGATTTGAGTTGCAAAGGGGGACAAGACAGGGCTGCCCTTTGTCTCCTCAACTCTTTGTAATTTCAATTGAACTTATGGCGGAAGCAATTAGATCAAATAAAAAAATGGTGCGAGTCAAATACAATGCAGTATGCCAAAAATGATGGCTCTACCCCGATGATTTACTACTGGTCGTCCAAGAACTGGCTTCTTCAATTTCAGAGTTGATGATCTTGATTGACGATTTCAGCCAGTTGTCAAACTATAAAGTCAATTGTGCTAAATCAGAGACTCTACCAGGTTCACGCTTGACAAATTGCAAGTTACTGGAGAATCTATGTTTCAGATGGTGCCCGACACAAATGAAATATCTATGGATTTGGGTAACTGTAAATTTGAGAGACATGATGTGCCTGAACTTGGACATGGTATTGCAAAAGATGAAATTAGAGCTGGACCGCTAGAACAAGCTTGGCCTATCCATTGGCGGAAAGATGAATGCTATAAAGATGGTTATGGCTCTGAAATTAAACTACATTTTGGGCATGGTCCCCTTCCTGTAGGTAACAATGCATGGAGAAAGGTAAATAGTATTTTACAAAGCTTTTTGTGGAATAAGAAAACACTGAGGTTAAAGCTGTGGAAATTGCAGTTGCGAGAGGACAGAGGAGGGTTAACGTCCCAAACTTCGAAAAATATAATCAAGCATTTTCTTTACAACATGTCTTGCCTTTTTTGGAAAAAGTGGGCCATGAATGGGCCGAGGAAGAGGCTAGGGGTGCAGGCTCCTTGGCTACTGGGGCTCTTCTGTCCACTACCACAACGGATCGGGATAGCCAATCTGTTTTAACAAATTACCTCAGATCCACGTGGAGATCGTATGAGCTAACTGCAGGATTAACACCTGCTAAGACTGGTATTTCTTCCATCTGGATGAACACGGATATCAAGTTGAACAATACAATCTTGTTCTGGCCTGCATGGTTCTCTGCAGGGGTCACTAGAGTCAAGGACCTTTTTGCACGATCAAATTGGAAAACATTTAGAGATTTGAAACTGGAGTATGATTTATCAGCTTGTACATATGGCGAATACAGAAAATTAAAGAGAGCAGTGAACATTCCATCTTTGATCATATCTGAATTGCCGTCAGTTGTTCGGAGGATTGGCAAAAGTGAACATACAGGATCCAAAATGCATAATTTACTAAACAGATTTTCAAATGGGAACGGTAAGATCCAAGAGAAATGGTCTTGTTATCTGAAGGAGATGACTGCGGATAGATGGAGTGACCTATGTGGGAATATCAAAAGAATGTCCCTGAATGTTGGAGCAAGATCCCTGCAAGTCATTATCCTGAATAGAATGTTTTGGACACCTGTGAAGATGAAGGAACGGATTTTATCAATGAAGGACAGCTGTTGAAGATGTGGTCACTTTCGTGGCACTTTGTAACATATGCTGAGGGAGTGCAAAAAGGTGAGGAATTTCTGGAATGAGATTGCTGCCACGATGAATAAGGTGCTCAGTGAGAATTTCGACTTTGACTTCGAAACTTTAGTCCTGGGCGAAACCGCCATGCTGGACTCTTTGAGGCAACATCAGATCACATGGATTTTACGTGGGGCCATGCTGGCGAAAAAGTTAATCCTGAGAAATTGAATGTTTACCCGTTGAAAAACTATTGGATGGAGTAGATGTATAGCACAAGCAATGTTGAAAGTGTGATATATTCAGTGCAAAGGAAAAGGCGTACTTTTGATAAGATCTGGAAGGCCTTTTTAAATGCGGATTAGATCAGAACTTGCATCTTGTATCAAGTTAGCCTGTGCAAAGGTAAGTAGACATGCATGTTTTCATTTTTATTATAATATTTAGTACTGTCATTCACATGCTTCATGGTTTGCTCTTCTCCAAAACTTTCTTAGTGGGTGTATTCAGGACCGCGTTTTAAATGCTTTCGGTTATTCATTTTTGTTTACCCCACTTTTTTCTTTTTCTCTCCACCACCTTACTCTTTACTACTTTTTTTTTTTAAACTTTGGTTTTTATTGGCATTTTGTAAGACAAAGAACAAAAAAGGAAAATTTTGCATAAACCCCAAACCCCCCCTTAACTTAAACACCCCCCCTCCCTCCCTCCCCCATGTCGGATTCAAACATAACAGCAGTAAAGAGACCAAACTTTCATAACATTTCCTCAGTCTTTGAAGCAATGCGACATGTGACCAACTCTGTAGCTGGCTTGGGGCCGACGTCGCCCCGGGTCGTGGGATCCCCCCACTGAATGTAGTCCTTCTCAATGATGATCACACCACGAGCATCCGGGGGCACGATCCTGGAACTAATGGACGTCCCATCCCCATGTCTGCTGGACCCCATACCAGTCAGCGAGGAATGAGCATGAGTCTTGGTTCACCAAGGCAGGCAGTTTGTCCATCAAGAACATGTTCTTGAGTTTTTTCAACCAATCCTCCTTAGAAGGTGTTTCCGTGCTCTTCCACCTCTGGGCCAGGGCCACTCTGCCCGCTCTCAACATAGTTTCCCACATCCTTGGGTACCTGTGCAGATCAGCCTCCTCCGGGGGGAGGCCCAGCAGCATGGTCAGCGGGTTGAGGGGTAGGGGGTCCTCCGTTACCTCCGCTATCCAATCCCTGACGGATTCCCAGTAGGTCTGCACTTTTGGGCATAGCCACCACATGTGACCTCTACTCCCTACCTGGCCACAGCCCCTCGGGCATTCTGGTGACACCCCTGTGAACATTTTCGAGAGTTTTGCCGGATCTCTGTGCCACCCCTGCAGGATTTTGAAGTTGCGTTCCATGTCCGAGGTGAAGAGATTGCCATGAAACGATATCCTAAAGATGCGAGGCCAGGCATCCTCTGATATCTCCTCCCCCGCCAGACCATTCCAAAACCCACGGAAGCTTCTCCTAGCCTGAAGGTTATGGGTGTTTAGAATTGTGTATATACGGGAAACCGCACCCTTTCTAGAGGTTGCTAAGTCCAGGAGTTTCTCGAATGGAGTTAGTTGTCTCCGCAGGTTTGATCCCCATGCTAGGTCATTGAGAATGCCCTTAAGACGAAGGTATTCGAAGATAGAGAGGGTCCCGCCTCCCAGCCCATCCCTGAGGTCCTCATAACTCCGGAATTCACCCTCCCTGAATAGCTGGCCCGCCCATTCCAGGCCCTCATCAGACCAACGCTGGGATTGTCTAAACCCTCTGTTGCCCAGATTCAGGGGGGGCCCCCACAAGGAGGTCATAGGGGACGGCCAGGAGGAAAGGTGGGCCGTCTGGGGACACTCCTTCCAGATCTCCCAAAGAACACCCAGGGTCGGCTGGGCCAGTACTTGTTTCGGAATTGACTTGCGAGGGGCCCAAAGGAGGTCTCGGACTTTGAGGGGGTGGACGTCCATGTCCTCCAAATATGACCAATATGTCCGCAGGCCTTCCTTCATGTGTTCTAGGAGGACCCGTAGTTGTGCTGCGTGGTAATACAACTGGAAATCTGGGAGACCGAATCCCCCCTCCTCCCTTGGAAGCGTCAGGGTGGCTCTTCCGACCCTTGGGGTTTTCCCCTGCCAGATTAAGTCTCTGACCCCCTTATGCAGGTCTATGAAGGTTTGAGCGGGTACTCGGGTAGGGAGGGCTGTAAAGAGGTATAGAAGCCGGGGCAGTATGTTCATTTTGACTGCCGTCATCAGGCCATACCATGAGAGGATCATTTTTCCCCATCTCCTCAGGTCAGAAGTGATCTCGGACAGTATGGGCTCGTAGTTGGAGGTTCCCAGTTCTGATTGGTCCCTAGTAAGGAGGACGCCCAGATATTTTATGTTGCTCTTGCCCACAGCTATCCCATGAAACCTGGTCAAGGGGTCCAGTACCGGGTCCACCAGGCGCATTGGAAGGAGAACGGACTTAGTTGTGTTAATTTTTAGGCCTGCAAAACACCCAAAGGAGCTAACCAGGGACAGAAGGGGAGGGATCGAAAGAAACCGGGTCCACCAGGTAGGCCAGGAGGTCATCGGCAAACAGGGAGAGCTTGAATTCCGCCTCTCCCCTTCTGATACCCCTGATGTCCAGGAGGGATCTAACCGCTATGGCTAAAGCCTCCATCGTGAGGATATATAGCAGGGGGGAGAGGGGGCAGCCCTGTCTAGTCCCTCGGGTGAGAGAAAAGGATTCTGACAGCAATCCATTCACCTGGACCCTTGCGGTAGGGGCTCTATAGAGGGCAGCCACCCAACTCAGGATGTGTGTCCTGAAGCCCATTCGCTGGAGGAGGAGGGTCATGTATCTCCACTCTACTCTGTCGAAAGCTTTTTCCGAATCCAGGGACAGGATGCATGCATCAAGATCTGAGTTTTGTGCGAAATGTATCAGGTCTATTGTTTTGCGGATATTGTCCGACCCTTGTCTGCCCCTAATGAAACCCACCTGGTCCCCGTGGACTAGCTTCTGCATTATCCCCTCCATCCGCCTACCCACCACCTTGGCCAAGATCTTGACATCGATGTTGAGCAATGATATGGGCCGGTAGGACGAACATTCCCTCGGGTCTTTTCCTTCCTTGGGTAGGACCACAATGATGGCTCCCATCATGGAGTCGGGGAGGGTGCCCCCTTCCAAAACCGAGTTGAAAACCTTTGCCAGGTAGGGAGACAGGGAGGAGCGAAACCTCTTATAAAAATAGACCGAAAAGCCGTCTTCCTCCGGGGAGGTCCCCACCTTCATCCTGCTGATCGCATTCTCCACCTCTTCCTCGGTCACCCGACCCTCCAGCCCCTCTGCCAGCTCCCGGGGAAGGGACGGTATCTGAATGGAGTCGAGAAACTCCTCTATCTGGGCATTGCCACTGTCATATTCCGAGGCGTATAACGACTCGTAGTACTGGCGGAAAGCTTCACTTATGTGGGGGGTGTCATAGCCTAGTGTTCCCCTGTTGTCCCTCACCTCTTTCACCATCCTGCTTCTCTGAACCTCCCTCAATTTCCAGGCCAGGATCCTATCCGCTTTGTCCCCCTTCTCGTAGTATTTCTGTCTGACCATTTGGAGGCTCCTCTCCGTTTTATGGAGGAGCAGATCTTTTAATTGGAGTCTGTAGTCCTCCAGGGTGGCCACGCGGTCTCGATCTAGGGTCTGTACCGGGGAACCCCCCGGTTGAAGGTGCGCTATTTTTTCCCTAAAAGTCCTCTCCTGGGTCTCCCTTTCCCTCTTCTGACGCGAGCCCATTTTAATGAGTACTCCTCTTAGGGTCGCCTTGAAGGCGTCCCAGAGGATGTGCGTGCCCACCTCCCCATTATCGTTGAGCTCAAAAAACTCTAAAATGGCATCCAGGACGGCCTGGGCGTGTACCTCATCTCTCAGTATGGCGTCATTACATCTCCAGCGTCCCCTCCGATCTCTACACCAGTCCCCTGCCAGGGTGACTCTGACCAAGTCGTGGTCCGTCCAGGGCACAGGGTCTATCCTGTAACCCGCTACGTGTGGGCGGAGCACCTCGTCCGCAAGAATATAGTCTATCCTGGAGAAGGCTTTGTGAGTGGAGGAATGGTATGAAAAAGAGGGAGTCCCCGTTCGGGGGGTGGTCATCGTGTCCACCAGGCCCAGGCCCTCGTTCACCCTCTGAAAACAACGTGACATGGCGTCTCCTGCGGGTCTGGGGTTTGGAGCTCTCACCCTCTGTCTATCTCTGGATGGGTCGAGGACCATATTAAAATCACCTCCCACCACCAATGGGCCCTGGACAAACGTTTTCAGCCTTTCCCCCAATCCCTCCCAGAATTGGGCCTGGCCCTCGTTTGGAGCGTATACTACTGCCAAGGTTATGGGCGCGCCCTGTAGGGAGCCCGCACCAAGAGATAGCGGCCTTCGGGGTCCCTGAGGATGGCGTCTTTCTCGAATCCCAACTCCCTAGCGATCAGAATTGCAACCCCTCTTTTCTTCCCTTTGTGGGATGCACAAAAAATTTCCTCAATACCGCCCCCACGCATCCTGGGCTCCCTCCCCCTCGCCTAGTGCGTCTCCTGCACGAAGAGTAGGTCCAGCTTGGCCCTCCTAAACCCTCTGCTGATTAGGGATCTTTTCGTAGGTGTGTTCAGGCCCCGCACATTCAGGGTTCCCACCCCTAGGGCTGGTCGGTCGTCAGCCATAATCGCTGTCACCTTCCCCCTTGGTCACTGATGTCGCACGGTCGCTCCCTCCCTGCATTCTGTGTTTCCTTGTTTGGACATTTTTGAAACCTTTCCCCAACTTACCCCCAAACCATCCCCCCCCCGAAACCCTCAACTTGTGAACTAACCCCCACCCCCTCCCCGGCGACCAGCCCTGTAGTCCCTCCATTCCTGGGTTCTTGGACCACCAGCCGGTTCCCTACGGCTAGGCGTCAATAACAAAGCATGCTACCGTGAGCCCCCCACCCCCATCTCGTCCCTCCCCCGAACTCCCCGGCTTGGGCATTGCCTGAGGGGGAACTAGAAATGCCTTACCCTCCCGATTGTCTGGGTCCGATCTATGAGTGTACCGAGCTGTACCCCCTGCCCCGTTGGCGACCGTCCCCTGCGCCCGGGGTGGTATTTCTCAAAGCTCCCATGTTTGTGACCCCCCCATGGCCCCTTATACTTGCAGTTTGAGGGGGTGCAGCGAGCGAGGCGTCCCCAGAGTCTTCCAGTTGTCTGTTCCCGATGGTCATCGTGGGGTCGCTGGTGTCACCCCTCCGAATCGGCTCGATCTTCCTCCATCGGTGTCGGTGGTGTGTTCAATTTCTTGAACTTCCTAGCGCCGGTTTTCCTCCTTCTGGAGTTAGACTGGCCGGGGGTGCCCCTGCTGAGCGCTTCCAGGCGTAGCGGCCCCCTCCTGGGGGCGGGTTCACCCACGTAGTCCTGGATAGCACCCTTGATGTCCTCTTCCGTTACCAGAGTTGCGCGTTGGCCTGAGTATTCAAAAGACAGGGAGAAAGGATATCCCGATCTGTAACGAAAGCCCTTCTCTATCAGTTGTTGTGTCAGGGGGCGGCACATTCTTCGTTTGGCAAGGGTGTAAGCTGAGAGATCTTGAAAAATAGAGATTTGGGCACCGTTGTAAGTTATCGTCCCCGCCTTCCTCGCAGCCTCCTGAACTTTGGCTTTTTCGGTGTAATAGTGAAAACGGGCCAGAACCGATCTGGGGCTCCCCGACCTTCCCCCAGCCCTGTGCACCCGGTCAAACGTGAGTTCCGTTGTCATTTCTTCTGCGAACAGGAGAGTGATAATGTCTCTCACCACTCGGGTCAACTCCCTCTCCGTTTCGCCCTCCGTTTCCCGGATCCCAAAGAACCTAAGATTGTTCCGTCTCTCCCTATTTTCATAGTCGTCCATTAACCTGGCTCTCTCTTCATCCCTCTTTTCCAGAGCCGCGAGCCGTGTGCCGAGTTGGACTTCCAGAGACGTAGAGGACGATTGATAGTTTTCCACTTGTAGGACCCTGTCCTCGATTTTGTCGACTCTTTGGTCCAATTTCTCGAACTTCTGGGCGATATCAGATCTCATTTCTCTAATCTCCTAGAGGATGGAGGCGAAACCTCTTTCCATCGTCATTGCGGGCTGGCCAGCGGGTTCAGGGTGGGCCATGGTTCCGGAGAGAGTAGGGACCTCGGTAGGGATCTCTGTTTCTTGGAAGCGAAACGTTTGTAGGGTCTTCTTCCAGCTCATGGGGTGTTGCTGGTCCCCTGTCGCGGGGTCCACTGCGGTCTGGGGGGGGTCCGGGGGGAGAGCCGTGTCGCCCCGGGGCCAGACAGGTTCACGTTTCACCAGTGGGTTTTGTAGACGGTGAATTATCCCGAGCTGGGGGTGGAGCAGCCCACCAGGCGGGCACTCGCCCCGCCAACTGAGGACGGGGGCCTCTCACCTGGGTCGCGGGCCGCCTGCTGGTTCAGGGTAGGCAGTGGGCCCGATGAAGTTGAGAATGCCAAAGGGGCTCTTCAGTTCGCGAGAGCGGGAGCTCGTGGGGTTTTCCTTCTGTCCGTGAGGGTGTGCTGACCACCAGCTGCGTGGTCTGTTGCGGCCTAACGGGCCCTTGAGGGTGTGCTGCGCTGTCCCAGGGTCGTATCGTTGTGCGTTTCTCAGGTGGGGGATGCAGGAGCGGGGTTTGACCCCTTGGGGGGGGTGGGATGGCCCCTCAGGCGGGCACACGCCCCGCCATTGCAGGCGGGGGCCTCTCACCTGGGCTACCGAGTCGCTGTCGTCTCCCGGGGTCAACCGTCGTCTGGCGGGTCCTCGTGCCGGGGCCCGGCCCGGGGCCTCCCCCCGCCGCGCCCACAGCCGTGGGGGACCTCACTGTCGGCTCTCTGGCCGGAGATCACTGTCGTGGCTCTGGGTGGGACCCGGGCTGGGGCAGCTGCTGGGGGCCTCCTCTCTTGGGCCTCCTCTGGCGTTCTCTTCCCGTCCAACGCGCCGCCGCGCCGTGGGGCCCGGAGCAGGGCCAGAAAGAAGTCAGTTTCCTCGTTTTCCACCACCGGGGCTGTGGGTGGCCCAGATCGTCACCCCGACCTTCTCGTTGCGGAGGCCTCCTTCACACCCAGCGCCGTCGCGCGCGGCGCCTGACTAGTCGCGCGCTGGCACTCCCAGATCTCCGGTTCCACGCGGAGTTGGAGATCCGTTCCTTCGAGCGGGGGCGTCACGGGGAGTTCACCAGCTCCTGCCACCCGGTGGCCCAGCCTCGGCGGGAACTCCGCAGTCAGGCAGCCATTGCCTGTGCGCCTCCTGGTGGCCTCCTTTACTACTTTTTTGTAGATATTTAAGAATTGTATTGCTCTGTTTCGCTGTTATAAAGTGTTAAAGTTTAATAAATTGGTTTAAAAAAAAAAAAGAAAGCAAATGACTTGAGTTACTTGTGAGGGTTAAAAAAAGAATTTTATTTCATCCAAAACACTGAAGGGTTGGTCTTTGTGCTGTTCCTCCAAGAACCTTCTTGCTTTTTGTGGTTGTTTTCTTCTCAATTTGTTTCCCCACCTGGTTTAAGAGTGGGAATGGAGAGGGCCCTCTGTGTTGTTCATCCCCTCTCCCTTCCCGCTCTTAGGCCCTCCGCCTTAAGGCATCTCTCCCCCAGGTTTCTGAGGTGAAGGGCCTGTGAAGCAAGAGAAACTTCTGTTTGGCCCTTTGCAAGCCTGGAGGACCCAATACCCCTACAGCAGACACCTTAGGTAAGCCACGCACCATTTATATCATCCCATTTTCTTATTAAGTTATCCATACTGTAAGCAGACAATGCAAATGACAAATAACTATGACACCATCAGGGACTCTACATCACAACAACCTCATCCACATTCCCATAAAGACAACACACACAGCATTTCCTACATACACACAGAAGCAAAAGTTGATGCTCATCAATGCCTGCTCCATAATTTCAAGTGCATTGCAGACATCATAATCACGTATGACCTGCAACCGCTCTTTATCACTCAGCTCAACCCCTCCTCATCCCACACCTATATCTTATCACCACCCACAGTTACAGCATTCAACTCAAGGACAGGACGAACAGGACTGTCAGGGGGCTCACCATTATACAGAAATCTTCCTGGCCCAGCTCCTTTGAATCCCTCTCCTACCACTTCCCTATTTTACTCATTGCAACTATCACCTTCAACCTCATCTACAGGCCCTGAAACTCAACACCTCCTTTATTGATGACTGGGCCAAATGTCTTCCTTGGGGAGTTCAACCTCCTAGGCAGCACAGCCATCAAGACTGTGAAGGAAGCACTGCTCAACCTGTCAGATACACTGAACGTCACCCCACATACTATTGACCCAACCCAAAAGCAAGGCAACATCGTGGACCTCATCATCCCTGCCTTTCCAACCTTCTTTACATCACACGTATACCCCTTGACTGGTCTGATCTCTTCGTCACCCCCTTTTCCATTGACTGTGTTGCCTCACACAACTTGATAAAACCTAAGGATATTAAGTAGAATTTTTTCTCCTTCTAAGTCTACCCCATAGAACCATTCCTTGATAACCTCTCCAAACCCATCTCCTCCCTATCAGGATCCCAGTACAAGGACTGCAACGGCATACTAGAAGCTATCAATTGCATCCTGAAAACCAACATTAAGATCAAATGCCCAAAATAAACAACAAACCTCAGACATAAACTGTCATCCCACGGGCAGAAGCAAGAAATTAATATTAGTAAAAGAGCTCTCTGAACGCAAGAGAAAACCTGGACCATGTCCAAAACCTCCTCTGACCCAACCGACTTAAAGAACTTTGGACTGGCCGCAAACAATTGTTCACCACAGTGAGAGCCACCTACTAGCCAAAACCAATAATGAAAGCAACGCTCTCTACAAAGCAGTTAAACAGTGCATCAATCTTCTCCCCAACCCTCAAATCCCTCATCCCTCCAAAAAATCTACCACCATCAATTATGTCTTCATTGAGAAGATCAGAAAGTCCGCAAAACAAACCACGTGATAGACACTGCCCCAATGAATCCCCCATGCAAAACAATGCCATTGGTCACCTTCAAAACTCAATCCATAGAGTACCTAACACCCTGCCACCTCTCAGAACTAACTTCTACTCTCATGATATCCTGCCAGCCTCCATCCACATGGCACTCCCACATCCTTTTCTCGCTATCCTCAATGCATCCCTCACCCAAGGATAATTTCCCACTACCCACAAATTCTCACGCTCTTAAAAAATAGCACTGGACCCTGATGACTTCAGCATCTATCACCCCATCACCCACCTTCCTTTCCTAAGCAAGATTCTCAAAAGACCTGCAACCACTCCACTTCAAGCACACATCGATGCCAAGAACCTCCTACTAATCTGCCTTCAGACCAGATTAAGTCAGAGACTGACACCATTCAAGTAGTAGATGATGCTCTCTGCATCCTTGATGAGGGGCATCCTTGCCTCATAGTACTCTTCTTTATCTCCACAGCCTTCAACACAGTGGATCATCAAGCCCTTTGACATACTACACACATTCATGGAAATTTGTTGGATGTCTCACAGACGTTCACCAATATCAGTTTGTCCAGATGGACACCTCCATATCACCTCGGATGTATACGATCTGGCCGTGGCAGAATTCTTCCCGGCCGAATTGACCGTGGTCAATTTGGCTGTGAAGACAATTTTGCCGTGGACAAATCTGGCCAAACTTTAACCCTCCACCGCCCCCTATACATCCCCCACCAACCCTCTACTTACCTTTTGACGTCTGGTTTTCTTCTGTCCCTGCGGTGTCAGTTCCGTCCCTCCTACATGGGTTGGATTTGATGCTGCAGTGTCCCCTTTCTTCTTTTTCTTTTATTTTTCCCATCCCCCGCCTCCAAATCTCTGGAAGTGGGGGACACCCCCGCTACCCCCAAAGGCTCTGCACCCCCCCGCTCCCCGTGTTTGTTAGTGATTACCCAATTTGATTGTTTCGAATCGATCAATTGTACTGGCAGAATTTGGCCAGATGTACCATACGAGCAATTCAAAACAATCAAATTGGGTAATACCGATCACCCCTACTATCTGTCACCTGTGTAGTTTCACAAGGAAACGTCATCTGACCATTGATCTTAAACCTCTACATGAAGTCCCAGGCATCCTTCTTTGCTGGCCACAATATCCAAATCCACTAATACACAGATGATACTCAACTCTAACTTCAAAATGTCTTTTATAAAAGACCTGCCTTACCCTGATACAAACCTGTATGTCCAGCGCATATCCCAAACGTAACCCCATTAAAAGAAAATTGCTCCTCCTCCCAAATAACAGTGAACACACAGAGATGAAGGCCTGACTGTCCATCATGAACTTAGAGGGCTTTACCTCACAGGGGACAACATGTCTACATTGACACCATCTATCCTTCAAAATGTAAATATCAAATAAAAAAAACAAACAGACAGCATGATACCAACTATCTCTCTTGCTAAATATAAAGCCCTTCCTTCCAGGCAATAACTACTGATCCATGGTACAGGCACGTATGCTTCCTCATCTAGGCCCTGCTCAATGGCCTACTCACCTCCACCCTAGCACCAATGAGAAGGTTCCTCTACGCCATAGTCTGTCAGCAAAGCCCTTTGCAAATTTGACCACATTACAATCATACTTGTTGAACCACATTGGTTGCCCCTACACCTTCTTCACGCACCGAAACTCCCACAATCACACTTCCAGCTGACTGCACCTCCTACCTAAGTACCAGGGTCAGACTGGGACAAGAAATAAGCCCGGACACCCAAAAAACAGTGGCCCACCCCTCGCCTCAGAAAAGTGGCCCACTCTTCACCTCAAAAAGTGTCCCTCAAACCATAATCCGCGAATCGCGTCAATTCACGACTTTACAGAAAATGCTAGGGTTCATGTGTCTGTTGCATGTTGTTATGTTTTGTGTAAATGCTTGAGAAAGTGATAACATTCCTTTTGTTCTTTTTTAAAAGAAACAACATCATCACATAGTAAAATACTTATTTTGCAGAACCAGACTCAAAGCATGTCTACTCGTTGCCACCAGTAATGAAAATAGAGTTGCATTTAATAAGCAGTACAGCCAAATGATGACACATTAACAACACAACTCATAAAATAACATAACTTTGCATACAGTTCTGTGACAGGGCCCACAGCTCCTGGAAATCTTGCTTCCAGCTTCATGAAAATCCTGAGAGAGGAGGTGGTAAGGTTCGCCAAATTATCCCTGGGGCTCAGAGGAAATCATGGCTTTGGAAAATGCCACTCAAATGGACTTTAGACAGTACAGGGCCACAGGCAACTGACAACTTCATAGTCAGGCTTTTTTTTTAAATAACAGCATGATATATTAAGAAAAGCTCTGAAGTGAATCACTTACAGAGCTGCAGATAAGAGAGTGTGATTAAGTGATCTTCCCAGGATCACACACTTTGGTTAAATGGTGAAACCGGGATGTGGACAATTTAAGTAACTGAGCACAAATTCCCAGGTTTAGTTGATATAGATATTTATCAAGGTTTCCCTTTGCATTTCACGTACTTCAAATAATACTTTATTTATAGCAATGTCTTTTAAGCAAAGCATATCACATAATAAATAATTAACTTTACACTAAATACATCATCACAGAAATATGTAGAGTAATAAAAGGATGGCTTTAGTTGTACTCTCCCCATCCCGTTCTGCATGCAAGATCACAATAGCATCATGCAGATGAATGTGAACCTAAAAAATTCCCCTTGGGTAAAGCCATGGTCATTATTTCATAAAGCCTGCAGCATTATGCACCCTTCTCACTGCTGATCCCTCCCTCCCATGCACATTTCTAAGGGACACAAGTCCCCGCTAATAGTCCCCCTTGCACAGAGCAAAGTGTGAGAGCCCCTCTGCTGCCCAGAGCTCCTTGGGGCTTTGTCTTGGCAGGGACACACTTGGTGTGACGTCCTGCTGCCAGGACAATGCCCACACATATTGTCCACCCAGCTGGACACCCTCAGTGAGGGCCCGAACTGGAGAAGTGTCTCACTGACAAAAGTCCCGTTCAAAAGAGTCTGTGCTGGGCAGCTTGCCCCCCCTCAGCACCCCCCAACCCACGCTCGGTACACCACTGTGCATCCCACATCAAGCCATGATATTGCATTCAGACACACTTCCAGATGCTGCGTAGCAGTCCAACCACACTACTGCAATCCAATAAGCATCACAAGCCATATTCTCCTGCACCACAATCCAACCCTAATGTGGCCACCCAAAATTCAACATAAACCACCATTTGAGACCGGCCCACTCCAATCCCCAGCACGAGATACCCTCCCGACCCCGAATGCTTCCTCATTACTGCAAGCCAACATCCAGCACAAGACATTCCCCAGGCTGCACCACGGCCAACCTTAAAAAAATGCTATAAAACACCAAATGCAACCTCACTACACCAATACAGCATGCCCAGGCCAGAAACCATATCACCCTTAATCTAACACGACACTCCTGCACACCCAGTGACACCCAACCGTAACCATTTGACAACTATGCACATGACATGCTGCTGAAACACAAAGACCATAATGTTAACTCATGTTTACCTATTTGTGAACGTCTTTAAGCGAGTCATGCTCCTTGCGATGTTCTTCGAAAAATCGCAATAAATGCATCTTTTGGACTATACCTCTCAGGATCCCTCACCCTTGACTATGCTGGCTAGAGTTGAGGGGACTGTAGTCCAAAACATCAGGGAAGCTAATGGTTTCAGACCCCAATCTCGGGGGCCCAAAATGTACCAAAGGGAGCAATAAATATAAGCACCCTGGCCTTGTCCCATCCCCCCACCAACCACCACACCCCTTGCTCACACACACCCAGCTCCGAAAGAACCTGCCACCAAATACGTGCCAGCCAGGGAGATGCACGAGTCACACAGACAGTTCAGCGTGTTTATCAGACAAGCGTTTTCACTTGTCTCGACCCCTTTGTAGACCAGAGCGCTTCTTAGGGTTTGTGATTTCTGTTTTTGACACTCTGCACAGTGTTTCTGATTGATGGGATCATGGTCATATTCATGTTGAATTACATACAATAAAAAAAAGCCAGGGACATGGAAGTCGACGCAATTAAGTGGGGCAAATAGACTGGGGAAGCATGCACGGTTAATATAGAAGTACAAAGCATTATTCTGCACGTTATTTTATCCAAATCAGCGCTTGAAGGCAAGATTAATGCAACACAAGGCGCTACGTAAAAATAAACGATTTAAGTTAAGGGGGAGACAATGTTAATGCAGTTTAACAGGTGGCCTGGGTGAATTCACTCTACTGCTAATTGTAACTAAACCGGTTTCACCAAGCTCCTTGTGCACTGCCTACCATCACATGTGAGCCCCTACCTGGTCTGACACTGCTGTGTCTATCAAAGGTCTGGGCTTTCGCCACCTTGTCATCTGGGCGACCCAGAGGTGCACCATGAGGAAGGGCCCGGGTCAGTGGGTAAAGTGGGTAGGCTGCTTATTTACTATTCCACGTTTATGAAGAAAATGGAGGAAGGTGCCGTGAGGAGTAACGAACAGCTAACGGCTGAAACCAACCCATTTCAATAAATTCCTCATTATGTGCCCCTCTGGGAGTGACTTTGCTTTGCTTAGTGTCAGGCAGGGGCGCAACAAAAATGACATTGCTGAGACCGTGAGGGAGGGGCACACTTATTTGGGTGGGGGTATCCAACTTATTTACGCATTCTAGTGAGACTATTCTAGTGGAGCTTCAATCAAGCAGTTAACTCTCCTTTAAGTCTGGAAGCACTCACTTAAAGACTTCTGTGAGAATGAGCGCTCTACCTTTCAAATAACACCCCCCCTGGCATGTAAGTACTAACCCAGATCACAATTTCATTTGCCTGAAAATGTATACATATGAATGCAGGTGCTAACACGCAATGCTTTACGCTAGTAATTGCAGGGCCTTTCTTAGCAGTCTGACATTTTGGGGGGTAGGAGGGGTTGCGCCATTTTTTGGGGAGTGAGGGGGGAGGTACGCCACTGCTGATAGGATCTGAAGAATAACCTTGTTGCGCAGCACAGCAGACCTAAAAGTTAAGTGTTTATATTGCCCATCTTGGGCCGCTGCCGGGGGCTTTCCTTTTGTTGACCTCTGAAAGGGGAGGTCTCAGGTCCCCTGCCAAGAACGGAACCCAGCATGTCCTACAAGTTACACCCCGCTATCCGTAGCGGCCCCTGTGCACCCGACAAAGTTACATCTTCGAGGGGACTGGCAGCTCCGATCACTTGGAGTGAAGGATGAGGCAAGCCTTGAGCCGGGTGAACGACTGAACATTTACAGAGCAGAGGCGTTATGCCGGGTTGCTTCCAGGCGCTTGCGAGTTTATTTGGCAGAGTCCTAGTGCATGAGCTCCACACACAAACCCCTGTCCTAGTCCTCCCTGCAGAGACTGGCAACTGCCGAGTTAGGAGCCCATTGCGGGTTCTGAGCGAAATAGACTTGTTACGTGGGGTGAAAGGGGACGAGCGCACTGGCCAGTATTCCCTGTGTTTGCCTAATCTGATGGCTGCAATAAAAACATGTGTGGAAAAAATCACACAGCCCATGCAGCTCTTGGGTCCGTCCTTACCGGGGTCAGTGAGTCTGCTGCTGCTGCTGCTGCTGGGCCA
The DNA here is from genome assembly GCF_040938575.1 of Ambystoma mexicanum. Lineage (NCBI taxonomy): Eukaryota > Metazoa > Chordata > Amphibia > Caudata > Ambystomatidae > Ambystoma > Ambystoma mexicanum. Next base: position 1,141,575,646 of record NC_090935.1, on the reverse strand, counting down.
AGCTCAGGGCAGGCTGCTGGCTCTGTGGGCACCACAGCCACTCTAGTGCTGCTGCCTGCTGGCTGTGAGTCGTCGTCAGTCTTGGGCAATGGGCACTGGGCTGGCCCAGCTGGCTGACTCTCTGTGGGCTGCCTGCCTCGTTGACTTGAGGGCAAAAAATAATGCCAGGGTCAGGAGGAGGCCCACTATATCAGAGAGAGAGTCACCCACACCACGCGTCCACACTCTCGACTCTCCAGCTCCAAAATTGTGGCACGGAGTCTGTCTGTCATCGCGGCCCCGCGGCCCCAGCCCCCTCCCACAGGCACAAGTTGCTTTCAACTTTGCAGGGCAACAAATTCGTTGTTGAAACTTCCTGAAAGTTGAAAGCAACTTGTTCTGTGTAAACTCTTGGGCAGCCCCGTCCCCGGCAGCCAGGCCCCAGCCCTGCAGGCAGAGGAGCCGGAGCGAGCGGCCCAGCCAACCTCCTTGTGCTGCAGTCTGCAGACCGTCCACGCCGGTGTTTGTATTTGTGTATTCGTTCGTAAAACACACTAGAGTTCAACTTCAGTTCAAAGGTGGTGTGGGGGGAGCTGCTGTGCCGCCGGCCCTCTCATATGCATGATGCATCATGCATCACGATTATGATGCATGCATCATGCATTGCAAATCATCAAAGCAAGGTAACAACGTGTGTGTTGTTGTTACCTTGCTTTGATGAATATGCTCGCTCCACCCTCCAGGTCAGGAGGACCGGCGGCAGCTCCAGGCTGAGCCGCTGAGGCTCCCCCTGGCTGGGTATGCCAGCCCCCCAGAGAGTGAGTGAGAAGGCGTGCGTGACAGGCTGACAGAGTCAGCATATCAGTTTCCAAATTGTAATTGTTTCATTTTTGGACCCGGTGCCCGAGGCGAGCTGGCTGCTCGGGCCGCGCTCAGCAGCCCTGCCCGCCACGGGCATGGCACAGGACATGATGCACCGTGCACACACAGCACTGCGCAGGCCGCAATGCCGACCTGCTGCTGTAATAATAAACAAACACTTGATAAAAAAAAGGCCCACCTCAGGAAAAATCTGGCCCCCAGGTCCCAAAGGTCATCGGCCAGTGGGCGATGGGCCGATGCCACCAGTGCAACCCTGCTAAGTACTGCTCCTGTTGCTTAACTGTAAGGTAGCAAAGCCCTGGTGTAATTCTGCCCTGTAACATGTAATCCTATTAACCTCTGATGTACAGCGCTCCTCTTCTTCTGGAAGCTAGGTCTGTGCTCAATAAACAGCCAAAACAAATAAATAAAAATAAATAGGGGTACCCAAATATGGATACTGTGAGGATTTAGGAATAACCAAACACAGATGAGAGGGAGGTTCAAAAGAGACAGGGCCCTAGCAAGACTGTGTCCTAAGTCCAAAATATCTTGACCTATCTCAGGTTGTGGGCAAGGTAAGTGACTCCTTGAAAGTTTCATGCACAGTCAGTCATAGTGTGTAGGGTTGCAGAGATCCAAACATGCCTCCTGGTTATTGCTAACATATGAGGGCCCTCCTGGCTTTGTGATCACATGACTTTTACATGACAGTTCACTCACCCCCTCTGTCCCGGGTTGATTTTCAGACTGCACTCATTGTGAGAACCCCTAGAAAAGTGCAGTGCTGTTGATTAGGACAACGACAGCGACTCAGGTCCCTTCAGAGTGGATACCTGGCTTGTGTATCTCATCAGTCCACTACATACTCGCAGGGTGAAAATCCTGCAAGTCTTTGGTCTCTGGTCATCAATGAGCTCACAGCCTGGATCTACTCCGCTGCCAAATTCACCATTAGCAGCCACGAGGCGAAAGCCATTTCAACATGGCCGCCCACTATCCTGCCTCACCTTCCTTGTTGTGAAGCACCGCACCTGGCCACACCGCCCCCTGCCATTGGTCCTCAAACCTGCATTAGTAGCCAATTGTGAGCCGGCAGGCTCGAGCCGGCCCTCACGAAGGCACCCACTAAGGCTGTCGAGAGCCTGTCTGCAGCCGTATGGGCAATGGGCCCCCGCATGCTGCCACCCTTCTGGTAAGACTCCCTCTACATTATGCACTACCTGTGACCCTAGAACTTGTGCTTTATTTGATGACTGCAAGCCCTGAGGTAATGCCCTGTCCATTACTAATTCGGTATTTACATGGCACTATACCAATTGTGGAGACCTTCCCGTATTAGTAGCACAATCATACAGAGTCTATTTAACAATCCATTTCATGTGCCCCCACGCCTGCCCTTGTATGCGGTCTACTCCTCCTATGCACTGAGCTAATTGTGTTACTAGACTCTCCAACACGGCGGGCATCTGACTTTCATGAATGTTTCATTGCCTGCTCGCAAAGTTCTAATATTACATTGTGTACCATATATACTCTGCCCACCCTACTATTGTATATGTCTTGCTTAAAGCCTGGCTACGACCTTACTGATACTATAACACTCGCGCCAGCACTGCTATGTTTAACTTGAATCTAGGATACCTGCATATATCTCAATCCTAGTATACTGTGCTTATATTGTCCTTTGCCTGCCTAGACCACGTTGAATGATCTATATCTAGACATGTGTGATCACCTTGCAACCAGATATTCATGCTGACTAGATATTTGTGAGCCTCTGCACCTATTCTGCTTCTAGCCTGTGAAAGTATCATCTGCACCTAACTCGAATCTAGATACCTGTGTATACTTCATTCCAAGCCTACTGTGCCTACATGACTTATAGCCCGTGACCACTGTGAATGATCCATACCTAGATATGTGTGATTACTATGCCATTAGCTACACGTGCTGACATTGAACTCTGCACTAGGCCCCTGCACCCACTCTGTCTCAGCCTAGTGAAAGCACTATCTGTGCTTATTTTGAATCTAGATACCTGTGCATACCTCGATCCCAGCCCTGTGCTTACACTACTCACAGCCTGGGACCTGCATCCACTGTGAAAGTACTACATCTAGACACTTGGGCACAACTATCCACGCACTAACTATGTATATGCCTACAATTTATACTGTCCTACTAAGGACTATTCTATACTTACTTAGCACAGTAGCCACTAGCATGCCACCCATCCTGCCCTTATCAGCATGCGCGACTCTCTCCAACAAACTCCCTAGTCATGATGACCCCACTGCAAGACCCTGTAGCCTCCTCCAAAGAAACCTTAAACTATGCGCTAGACTACCCAAAATCTATGAACCGCCAGCCAAAACCTTATACCCTTCAAATTACATCATCAGAAACCCAAGAGGCCTTCAACCTAACACTAAAACCCCCCTGCACAAAACCACCAACACTCAGCACCCACTCCAGCTTACCAGCCGAATAATTTGAGACTGCAATACCCACACTAGACACCACCACAGCACCCAGGTATTACCTATGGGGTCCATACAGACCGGCATAAAAGGAGCTCTTATAAATGCCCGATCCATGGATGCACATGCCACAGAATAGACAATCTTCTTCTAACAGAAAAAATTGACTTCCTTGCTATTACTGAATCCTGTCTTCACTCAGCAGCTGGCTCAGCGATCATGTTAGCCATTCCCGAGGACTACACCCTTCTACGAATAGATCGCACTACATCCCGAGGCGGTGGCCTTGCCATAATTGCAAAATCCAGTCTTGCACTGAGACTTACCACCCCACTAAATGTAGACTCTTGCAAATCCCTCACTGCCAAACTGACCATCTCAGACACCCAGACCTTATCCTTTCACCTTATTTACAGACCCCCAGGCCCACTCCGCTCTTTTGAAGAAGATCTGACTAACATCCTTCTGATAACCTCAAAAACTCTTCACTATGCCTCCTCTTAGGAGACTTTAACCTCAGATTTAAAGACCCAACAGATCCCAACGCTACACAGATCAATGATTCCCGTGAGGAATTAGGGTTCACCCAAAAGGTAACAGGTGCGACTCATACCAAATCCAGGACCCTTGACCGGATAGCAGAGCACAATTGCCAGACTTCCATTACCTCCATAACACCGCTGCCCTGGTCCGACCACCGCCTGATCTCCTTCTACCTAGAAGTTGCAGCTCCCTCACACATCGATAACATAGCTCCCGCCACTCACACTAGAAACCAAAAGAATATTACAGCTGATAAACTTATTCCTCTGATTATTCCTACCCTGAACTCTCTTCCTGCCCTTACAAACCCATTTACCCTGGTAGAAGAATATAATAAAGTAATGTTATCCGCGCTAGATGCCATAGCACCTTTGAAAATCAGAAAAAGCAAACCGAAAAAACATGTTAACACATGGTTCTCTCCTCACCTAAAGGCAATCAGACTAGAGAAACGCAAAAGCGAACAAACCTGGAGACTAGAGCCGTCCGACACCAATAAAACCAACCTTCATAAACTAGCCACCCTCTACAAAAAATAAATCATCCTTGCCAAACAAGAGTCATACAACCTGTGCATCTCCCAAGCCAATTCTAATACCAAAGAAATGTTCACAATCCTCAAAGAAATAGAAATACCTATCCAAGCCCCTGACACCTGCCTAAAGGATAAAAACTGGTGCACCAGCATACAGAGCGCCCTATCTAATAAGATAACGACCCTCCAGACTAAAATCAACAATAAAAGAGAAACACTCCTCTACGATTCTCCTATTAAAATCACTGCCCCTACTCCAAATAAAATCCCTGCTCCTTTGCCCTTGACCTCCCTGCCTACTCCCCTTACTACACCTACTCCCCCCTTTAACTTTAAGAAAGTATCTATCCTAGAAGTTGAAAAAGTCATCCTTACCCTCAAACCGTCCAACTGCCACGGCGACCCTTGTCCAGCACAAACTATAAAGTATGCTGCACGTGACCTCTCCCCTTTCATTGCTAAACTCATAAACGCCTCCTTTTCCTCCGGCATCATTCCTGACAACTGGAAACAGTCGTGGGTCCTCCCACTTCTTAAAAAAGAAACTCTTGACCCGTCTATACCTACTAATTACTGCCCCATAACCACAGTTCCATTCCTGCTAAAAATCTTAGATAAGATAGCGTACCTCCAAATCCAGCAATTTCTGGAATGCAACCACCTTTTAGGAGTAAGTCAGTCAGGTTTCAGACCACTACATGGAACGGAAACTGCACTTATGGACCTTAAAGCACAAATAGATACCCTGAGAGACTATGGTAAAACAGCACTACTACTGTTACTTGATCTCTCAGTGGCGTTCAACTTGGTCGACCACAAGATTCTTTGCAAACACTTGGACTCTGCTGCTCACTTCTCACAAGAAGCCATAGGCTGGATTCAACCCTTCCTGGACAACAGAACAATGCGGGTCTGCTCACCTTTAGCAGCTGCTGACCCTATACCCATCACCTGCGGTGTGCCCCAGGACTCCTGCGTCTCGCCCACCTTGTTCAACATCTTTACAAAGCCCCTTTTTGATGATCTAGACGGCCTGGGTATCACCTACACTAATTATGCAGATGATACTCAGATCCTCATCCCGTTGACGGGAGATTATAACAAGGATTTGGCCTTTGTGAACAGAGTGTACCTCATCATCCAGTCATGGATGGCATCCCATGGACTATGCCTGAATGATGACAAAACGGAACTCCTCATCCTTGGCACCCCTGCTAACCTGATTAAACTAAGCCACCACTATTCGAACTTCAAAATTGACAATAACATTATTGCAGTAGCCAGGTAAGTCCAAACTCTTGGATTCTACTTGGACTCCACTCTTACCTTCAGCTACTGCTTACACCTGCAAGCTAATTAGAGCAGCCAAACCATTCCTCTCAGACAATAATTGCATCACCCTAGCAAGAGCACTTGTCTTATCCAAACTAGATTACTGCAATGCCTTATATGTAGGGAGTAACAAATACATCACTAATAAGATCCAGATTTTGCAAAATAACACCCTGAGAGCAGCCTTTAGTTTTCCCAAGAAAGCCCATATATCCGACCTCAGGAGATCCAATAACTGGCTCTCTACAAAAGACAAAATCCTCATTAAAACAGCCTCCCTGATACACAAAGGCCTTCACCAAGCTGCCCCACAATACCTCACTGCCAGATTCTCGAGACAATCCTCTAACCACCCTGCGAGAACAGCCAGCGCCAATCTCCTACAGGTGCCCAGATTTAAACGTACGAAGACTGGTGGAGGTAGCTTCCTGGTCAAAATTGTCCAATATTGGAACTCGCTCGCACCCACTTTAAGGGAAGACTTACCTTATCCATGCTTTAGATCCAGCCTCATCCATTGAATCAAGGAACATGATATCTGACTCTCTATCACACTCTCACCATATCATCTGCCCTGCTTGCACATATTGTATATAACAGTCTCTCATTGTACATATTGAATATAATTGGGCCTCATTAGGACCCTGGCGGAGAGGGTTTTACGCCAGCGTAGTGCATGGCGTACCTCTCCGCCATACTACGAGTTCCCGTAGCGCCATGGCGGCCTTTTCCGCCTGGTTTTACCAGGCGGAGAAAACCATGGCGCTACGGGACCTCGTTGTTAATTACGCCACCGTATTTTACGGTGGCGTAATTAACTCCTTCCCCACTCCCATTATACCCTATGGGGCAAAAATGGGAATGGGGAAGGGCAGAATGGGGATTGGGGATTTACCGCTCCGCCGAGGTCGGAATGGGGCGGTAAATCCGCCAACCCCCATGGCGCTATCGGCGGCTTTCCGCCATGCTTCGCGGTGCATTTAGCACCGCGAAATCCGCCTGGGTCCTAATGAGGCCCATTGTCTTTTGATGCCTTTTGCTATAATGTGTACACAATGTATTATACCTTACAGCAATGTAACCAAAGCTGAACAACCCTCTTCATGCCTTTTGCGCCCTGATACCCTTGGGTCTGGTGCGCACTATAAATAAATAAACCAACAAACAGACCACTGGTCTCCAAAAACCCTTCAGGGTTATCTTTGGCAATTGTATCTCTCACTCTTATCTGTGATTTCGAATGACCCTGCTCAAATGCAGTCTCTGGAAGGACCTTCATCTAAGAGCCTTCTGACTTTACAATGAGGTAATCCATCTTTGGGTTCTCGCATGGATCGTTGATGCCTCAGCCCACCCCGAGCATTCAGATTGTGACCCCTTGTCAGATTTGTTTCTGGTTCTGTACCCTGACTAGGTTTCTTAAACATATTTTGTTTGTTCTCCTTGGTCGGTTTGATGGTCCAACCAGAATTCTGAGTAGGGCTATAGACAGGTCTGCAAACATTCTGACATGTACTTCTCATCCTTGCTTTGGTTGTCAGGCTTCAACAAACCAGTATGTGCCTAGCTCCAGAAGGCTCCCAACTCTCCCAGTCCTGATATCATGCCTGTTTAGGAGCTCTGGTCCCACCAGTGTAGCCATATGCCTCTCAGGACCCTTCCTAATTCAATAATCGCCTTAACCCTTCTGCTTGAGCTCTTCTTTCCCTCCTAAAAGGTCATACTTTCACTTCACTGTGATCCTTACTCCCATCTCCTGGCCTTTCTCTCATTCAATGTCTTTCTTGCCCGTTTCTTTCCTTCTACTTCCACTCTTGGGGCTTCTCTCGTCCAACAATTTTTCTCCTTGCCATTTTGTGGTGAGTCCATTATTGAGGGAATCGAGCCTGTCAATCCAAATGACTTCTTTTTCGGTATACTTCTCTGGATATTGGGTGTTTCTTTGACTATATTGAGTACCCACCGTAATGCCATTGGGTGAATGTTGATACTCAATATAGTGATTCACCATGGGTGCTGTGACATTTCTACAGCAAATCTACGGTCTGTGCTCTGAGATCCGAGTATGGATGGATCTCATGGTTTGTCCCATGTAACGCAGGCCACATGGGCATTCAATTCGGTTGACTACTTGGTTTGTTTTACTGTTGGCGCATAAACTGCCCATGTAGGAAACATGCATTTCGAAGTGCGGAGCGTAGTTCTCCTGGATGTATCCCTGCTCATGAGAGACAGGTAGAATGATTAAACGACAACCAATAACAAATGGTGTCTCAGGAGAGGGGGAAGGCTTGGGGGGCCGGGTTGCACATAAGAAGAGGTCTGCTGTGACCCCGGTGGGGCCATCCGAGTTGTGGCCTGAGTGGCCACAGTGTGCAGTCCTGGACGGGTTATGAGTGGGAACTGCAAATGAATCCAGTGCGGATAATGGACCCAAGAGTAAAACCTTGTATAAGTAATGCCCTGGACTGCGATAGGTAACACATATATGAGGGGCACCAGAGCTCAGGGTAGCATGAAGACGGCTGGGGAAAATTGTGGCAAATAAAGTGCTGGGTTCTCTGCAGCAACTACTAGGGTGACTAAAGCTCTGGAGGGTAATAGATCAATCCACCCAGTTCAAGGAGAACGAATCAACAAATGTGGCCTGAGTGTGGACAAATTACTGGCCTCTAGTGATGGCTGCTCTTCATGACACCCTAGGGTCAGGAGGCAGAATGGTCGAGTGGGTCTGTAAGCCTGTTGTAGGCAAAGCAAGCCGCTGTGGTCTATGTGAGTGGTTGAAATTCCTCATTGAGTCCATTATTGAAGGAATCGAGCCTGTGTATCCAACTGACTTCTTTGTCCAGTAAACTTCTCTGGATATTGGGTGTTTCTTTGACTATATCTAGTACCCACCGTAATATGTCATTGTGTGAATTTTGATACTCAATCTAGTGATTCACCTTGGGTGCTGTGACATTTCTACAGCGAATCTTCGATCTGTGCTCTGAGAACCGAGTATGGATGGATCTCATGGATTGTCCCACGAAACATTGGCCATTTGGCTATTCAATACAGTTGACTACTTGGTTTGTTTTACAGTTGGCCAGATTGCAAAGTCTCCAGACCCTCTCGCCTATAGTGAATGATTGCATTTTCTTAGTGAATTTACCAGCAACACAGTTACCACAGCGAAAGTGACCTTAATGGCTCATAAATTCCAAAGGCCTGTTTTTGCAGGCTCTCGGGTGAATTGCGAATGGACCAGGTGGTCACGCAAAATCTTAGTCCGTTTAAAAGCAAAGCGTGGTAGTGGTTCACTGGGTAGGTTCCGTTGCACCAATGGCCAGAATTTGTTTATGTGTTTTTTGACCTAGAAAACATGGCTCCCATGTGTAATGACATATGTCATCTGTTTGTTATTCTCATCTCCTGTGTGGTTCCGAGGGGTAAGAAGGGCTTCTCTATTTGTAAATCTAGCCTGTTTTTGTGATCTGGTAAGCAGGTTTGTGGGGTACCTTTGTGATCTCAGTCTTACATCAAGTTGTTCTACATGCTTGTAAAAATCGTGGCTGCATGGTACGTTTTCTTTGATATGTGTAGGATGGTTACTTTCAAGGTGCAACAAAGTATTCCTATCACTGGGTTTGCGATAAAGACTGCAGTCTGGTTTCCGATGTTGGTTTCGAATCACAAGGTCTAAGAAATGCATTTATATTCCATCGTGAATTGAATATTCTTATCACAGTTGTTAAGCCAAGTAAGGAATAGTTGGAGTTTTTCTTCAGAGTCTTGTATTTTGTAGTGTCATACATACATACATATCTCAGGTCTTGTCATGGTAAACCTTCCACCGAAAATATTATACAGTCACAGTTTTCAGTGATGCGGGGATCCAATATCCCATTATGGATGTTGCTAGCTAATGGCGGCTATCAAGGTCTTGTGAACACTTGCTCTGGGATGGCGGTTGATTTCTTCACAATCTGTCCTGAGTCTATTTTCAGGCTTCAGTCATTATGAACCCCAGCTAAGGTTGATGCTGTTTAATGGGACACTCAATAGCATCTTGGGTCCCTCTGGAGTTGGGACCTGGCTTTAGTGTCTTGGGAGCCCACCCAGGATCCTTTCAAATTGTAAGTCTTGTAAGTCTTTGGGAGTCACTCGTCAGTGAGCCTACAGGGCTCTGTCCTCCAAGAATCCCCAGGTTTAACTTTAGCAATTCTCTGTCTCTCTTCGCTATCGCTGTCTCTCTCCCCTGCTCCCCTGCTCTCTCTCCCTCTATCTTTCTCTCTCTCTCTCTCTCTCTCTCTCTCTCTCTCTCTCTCTCTCTCTGTCTCGCTCTCTTATCTCAGATCTCTTAATGAGCCTTATCAAGTCCAATCCCTTTTACATTCCTCATCTAGGAGTCTGCTCTCTTGAAATAATTACTCTTTGTGTTATATGGGGGGACATGGGGCTCCCTCACCCAACCAGTATTCAGAAAATGGCTCCCAGCAAGCCTGCCCATGTTCGTCACGTGTTTTCTTTTCCTTGTTCTCCTTCCTTCCTTTATTTCTTAAACACAGTTCATTTATTTCTCTTTGTGGGTTTGGTGATCACACCAGTATAGGGTTCCTCGCTACAATGTGACTAATCTTACTTCTAATTCCTAGCCTTGCCTATGTATTCAGGTTGTGCCCCTACCTGTCCTTAGTACCAGGTCCACAAGCCTTACCCAGAGCTGATACCCTAGCTGTTACTTAACTCTGGCCCTACTTGTCTAGACGTATGCCTCTTAGTACCCTTCTCAGTCATCGGCCCTTTTGACTTTGCCAATGCCTTTGCGTTTAACTGATACCCAGTGCACGTTAACCTCCTTCCTATGGGTTCAATCCTCCCCCAAGGACTCCTTCTCTTGCGTTCTTTTAACCTCCTCCTCAAGCTGTTCTGCTCCTGCTCTAATTGCTTTGTTTCCCTTCTCCCCACCCCTTACTCCACAGTCCTGATCTTTCCCTCCACTATCGCCTTCCTTTCCCTTTTCTTTCTTCCTCCACTCTCGTGATCTTTTCCTCCTCCAATGCTTTCCTTTCCCTTCTCTTTCCTCCATTTTCATAGTTTTCCCTTTGTCTGACACATTCCTTTCCCTTCTGGTACCACCTTCTTCCACGTCCGTCCCTCTTTGCCCAGTCTCAGGAAGGAAGTTTGGCCTGGGAATATTTAAGATGGTGGGACCCTTCTTCCAGTGTACAGATCCCTTCCTCAGGTGCACTATACCTCCCCCTGTCCTGTCTGCCTGAGATCAAAATGACTTCAGTGATTATCCCTCTGGTGTGACTTCTCCATTGTGCTTCAGAGATCTCCCTAAAGAACCCTGCTCTCACACTACCTCCTGGGGATATGCATTGTCCTCCTGGAAAGGTTTCAGGCATTTACAAAGCACCCTGACACCTGTAGGAGTCATAGGAAACCACATGACAGTAACATGACAGCAGACGGTTTGGGCATTTGTTATTGTATTTCCTCAAGGCCACCATATCATACTAGATATAGTTTCATATTTACATTTAACCCAACTTCTGCCACCAGCATAGGCAGGATACACAGTCATATTGCTGTAGGCAGCCCATGGATATTGGAGTTTATCGGATTTCAGCACAATGTGTTAGGAATGCACATTACTCGGTTACTGCTTTGTTGCCAAAGCACATTGCATCTGCTGGTGTGCCACAGAGTACAGCAGAAGTACACATGCAGGAACCATACTTTTTTCGTATGGCGCATGGGACAGTGAGCCCTGTTTGGCAATGTTCACTTTCCGAGAGAGAAAACCAGCATAATTTCACATAGCGAAAAAACCCAAAATCTGCAGAATGCACACCCCTACAGATGGCATTCTGTCACATCTACCCTTTCTCCAAACGTCCAGCCCCTGGGTTAACTGTAGGCCCCTTTTATAGTTATGCCCTGCCAGTAATAGTGCCTCTAAGAGCTACAGTGATGAGACCTGGGGTCGTTCATTGGCCTTGTGATGGGATTCAATTTGGGTGCAATGTTCCAGCCCCCGAGGTGTATCCACTCTTTTTTGCATGACTGATTACTGGTCGGCACCGCAGGTTGAGGATTAAATAGTGGGGGCCTCGTTCTGGAATCTGTCAGTGCCATGGCCGTCACCTGGTGCCATGGCTCTCCTCGACTGGTGTGTGTGCGCTGCTCGTGTTAATTCATTGCTACCACTGATTCTATATCTGCCTCAAAGAACAGGAGTGCTCATGGTCATAGTGCATTGTGTGATCCACACTCCTGGTGCCAGGGCCAATCTGAGCTGTCTAGGTGTGTCTCTCTCTGAAGCTTAAGAGGGTTATTAGTATCCATAGCAACGAGGTTGAGAGGGGTCCAAACACACTAAAGTATCAGTGTGCATTTATTTGTGTGTGGGGGAGAATCTGTATGTGTGTATATCTGTGCACGAATCACGTGCATGCAAATCCACACCGTAACAAAGATCCACATGGCCCAGTCTACAAAAGTATGAAACCAAAACTGCACAGAGCAAAACACAAATCGAAGATCTGTGAAAGAGTTCACTCATAAACACGTGCTCCCTGAATTGCCGCAGAATATTTTAAAACACGCAGGTTTAAGAATAAAGCAATATATATATATATTTTTACAAAAACCAAGATGATTCTCTGCTGACTCCTTTTCATTTCCTTTTCTTTTTCATGATCAATGTGTTTTAATTGATAATGTTATTCTGTTCTTTGCTAAAAGAAATTGTTAACTCAGTTTTAATGCAACATTTAAAAAAATATATATTAAAAAAATAAGCCAATTTGGCCAATTGGAATGGCACTGAGTAAGGCTGTGTAGCAGGGGTTGAGGCTCATGACGCATTGGCTGACACGTGGGTCGTTTGCACTGATTGTAGCAAGGTAGACCAGCTATTTCGCAGCAATGTTGTGTAACCTGTCTTGGGCAATTCGAGTAAACGGCAAAAGGATGAGGTCGAACCTCAGGCGCTGTCACGTTGTCATAGAGAGAGAGAGAGGGCAACAAAGAGAGAGAGAGAGGGCAACATGAAACCATGTTGCCCTCTCTCTCTATGACAACGTGATAGCGCCTGAGGTTCGACCTCGTGCTTTTGCGGTCAATTTGAAACCACCGGCCAACTTGTCCAAAATGTTGTTTTTTGCAGTGGTCTGTTGCCACAAATCCTGTTTTTATTCTGATCAGACGGTGCAACTGTTAGTGAAAAATTACCCAGCACCAGTACACTTTACGTGATGTAGCCTAGGATATTGTTTACATGCCCTGCTTTCAGCCAGGCCACACAATTTCTCACATATCTGAAACATTTATGAGACCAGAGTGAAAATAATATTTCGATCATGGGTGCGCAACATACAGCCCGCAGGCAAAGTGAGACACACCCTGCTCTCTTTTGTAAAAACGCCAGGGTAAAAGCCTTTCTTAATGGAAGGCATCCCACAAGCAACTATGGGCCACCGTCCATTATGAAAGTCTCCGTTGCAGGGCCTGGGAACAATGCTGGCCTTCTGTTGGTTCAGGGGATACACTATGTGGCTCGTAATAGGTCTTATGAGCTAAGTAGCTCGTCTGCTGGACCAAAAGAGGGCAGAAGGAATTCCAGCCTTGCTATGCCAGCCGCAGTACAAGGTTGTCCTAAAGTGCTCCCCATTGTCCACCAATGCCAGCCTGCCTGGTGAACATATGCCGCCTGCCTTCTCGCCTGATAAGTTCTTGTTTGGAAGTGGTGGGGGGGGGCATAGAAAATGCTGTCTGCAGTGGGTGGAGGCGGGGACATTGGGCATGCCATTTGTTTGGTAGTAGAGGGACATGGGGCATGCAATTTGGTTGGGGTGGGGGTCTAGGAGCATGCCATTTGGTGGAGGTGGGCATCAAGGGACATGTCGTTTGGCTGGGGTGGTGTGGAATAGAATGGACCAGGGTCATACCATTGGAAGGGGTGGGCCAGGGCCAATGCTGTTGAATGGGGGTGGTGGGCATTAGGCGGGGTCCAGTGCCATGTCATTGGTAGGGGGAACAGGGAGGAGCAGGGTCATGCCATTGGTGGGGGGCACAGGGCCATGATATCCATGCTATTTAGTGGGGGGTGGGGCATGTTACATGCCGTTTGGTGGTGTGTGGGGGGATTATGGGGGTTCCAGGGCCATGTCATTGGTCGGGGGAATAGGGAGGGACCAGGGCTATGCCATTGGTGGGGGGTGTGTGGACCAGGGCCATGCTTTTGGTGGGGTGTGGGGTCTGGGATATGCCATTTGGTGGGGGTGGGAGGTAAGAGGATCCAGGGCCATGTCATTGGGAGGGAGAATAGGGGTGGACCAGGGCCATACCATTAGTGAGGGGAATAGAGGGAGACCAGGGCCATGCTGTTTGCTGGTGGGTGGCGGGACATGCAGTTTGGTGGGGGGCTCAAGGGACCAAAGGCGTGCCATTAGTGGGGAGAATAGGGGGAGGCCAGTGCCATGCCGTTGTTGGGGGAACCAGGGCCATGCTATTTGGTGGGGGTGGGGCATTGGACATGCTGTTTGATGGTGGGAAGGAGGGTTAGGGGGTCCAGGGCCATGTCATTGGTGTGAGGAATAGGGGGGGACCAAGGCTATGCCATTGGTGGATGGTCGGGGGGACAAGGTGAGAGGAATTCGACTATCCACACGGTGGGTGTACGCTCGCCTGGGTTTTTGGGAATTTTAAAAGAAATTGAATGATGGTAGATCAACCTCCGGAAAATGTGTAGGGCTAATCCGCACACATTTTCCTATGCTCACCTCCCGACATACACTTAGACCTGTGTACCCTAGGTGGATACAGCCTACAGGCTCATTCCCCCCTGTAGAGGAGCAGATGTGCCTATCCGCAGGAGATCCTATCCCCCTAGAACCCCTGTATTGGAGACATGAGACCATGCCCTGTCTAACACCAGCTATTGTACCAATACTGCAGCGAGTATTTGGAAGACGGTATCCATTAAGACAACCATATTGAATGCACCCTCGAGTTGATGACAGTTTACAGGAGGAGATCCCTGAAGGAATATGAGAAAGAGCTAAGACAATGGACTGATGACATCATAAGAAAGTGTGCACGAAGTCCTGAAATACTGAATGAAGACAATGGGCCTCATTTCAAGTAGGGCGGTAAGGGTTAACGGTCACCGGTAACGAGACTGGTGCCGTTAAACCCTTACCACCCTATTACGAGTTCCCTTTGCGGGTCCTTCCTTAACGCCTGCTTTTTTAGCGTAATTTACGGTACCGTTATTAGAGCCTTCCCCATTTCCATTGAGCCCTATTGGGGCTCAAATGGGAATGGGGAAGGGTCCTGGTGAATGGGGAATTACCAATCCCTCCAACCTTGGAATCGACCGGTAATTACTCCATTCACCAGGGCGGAATCGGAATGAGTTTGGAGGCAGCCATGCTGCAAATAGCGGCATGGTTTCCTCCAAACTCGGAATGAGGCCCAATGTATGAATCCTAGAGGAAAAATGACAAAGTAAAGCATCACGTGAACCTTAAAAGTGGAAAAGGAGAAGATTACATGATTGAAAGTGCTGTAGAAATCTGAAGTATAATGAATGTACATACGCTGAAACGCAAGATAGATCAAGTCATCATATAGGCTAGCTACCAGTAGTGAATAGAATGCAGACAGAGCCGCCATTGTACAGGAACTGGACATTGGTATCATGAAATAAGTAAGCCAAAGACCATGAAGAGAAAATTAAAGGCTGTGTTGCAGTAGAATAGCAGGTTGTTGGATCTGCATTGGGAGGCTGCCTGGCTTGAAGTCAAGAACTGAAAAGTCGAGGTCAGCTATCTATGCTGAAGAGGAGCATGTGTGAGGAGGATGAATCCTTTCACTTTACGGTGCAAGAAAGAACACAAAGGATGCCAAGTCTTAATTCATTAAAGCATTTAAAAGCTTGCAGAATGAGGGATTCAAAGATGGCAGCTAGACGGTGAGGACATGCGAGTAGTCGGCACCATCCCCGAAGAGGCCCAAACAATGAATAAAAGAAAAGGGACAACACACAGTGGAGCACCAAACCACGCACACGGCTCGCACTACTGTGCTTCGAGGGTCGGCTTGGCGGCAGGTCAAACCGGTCCCGACCAGCACTCATCTACATTTGCAGAGACAATGCTGCCCCCCCAGGGCTTGGCGAACACCCCCCAAGGGGTCATCTGGACCCGCTACCTACACCGAAGGGCCAAAGAGGCCACCTGCATGCCCCAGAAGGACCGCAGGACCAGACCAGCACTAGGCAGGTGAGCGGCCACAACACAGGGGAAATCTAACACAACAGCAGCCCCCTGCCGAGAACCACGCTATTGGTACCACACTCAAGAGGAAAAGGGAGCAGCCAAGAGGCATCAGACTCCTGAATTCCACCTGGGTCCATCTCAACCACTGCTCACCCACGCACAACACCAAGGGCATAGCCAGCTCTAGCAGCGGCTCCCCGGAACAGAGGATACTCACGGGAAGCCCACTTGGACCCCGTTCAAGGTTTCACCCACACCCCCCTCCAACAAGGGACTACAAGTATTCCCCTGGCCCCCTGGAATAGAAAGGGGAGACGGGCCAGCAACAAAGGGAGTGGGACATTTACAGAGGAACTGGATCCTCCTAAAACCCAAGGCTCCAGCATCCACAGCACCTCTGGAGCCCCGCAAAATCCCTGAAGCCTCCTCGAGGGCTAGAGAATAACCCCCTGAATACCCCACGCGGAACACCAAGGGCACAGCCAGCTGCAGCAGCTGCTCCCCAGAACAGAAGATATTCACGGTAATCCTGCACGGGCCCTGCTCAAGGTCCCATCCACACACCCCTCCATCAACATCAAGGAACTACAAGCAACCTCCCCACCCCGGCCACCTGGAATAGAAAGGGGAGCCGGGCCAGCAGCAAAGGGAGTGGGACTCTAACGGAGGAACTAGATCCTCCCAAGACCAAAGGTTCCAGCATCCATAGCAGCTCCGGAGCCCTGCTGAATCCCTGAAGCCTCACCAGGGGTTCCAGAATAACCCCCTGAATGCACCCCTGAACAACACTCTTCGAAGCGATAACAAGGCAACATGCGGCCAAGGAAGAAGACCCACAGGGAGAGCAAAACCATACACAGTCGACACAGAGCAGGCCAAAAGACCACCAGAAACCCCACCAGCGGAGACCGGAAAGGCCCAAACCAGGTGGGGGGGGCAGTGTGCAAAAGCAGCTCGAGATACCAGCAACAACGGACATACCCCAGGCTGGGAACTAAAGGGAAAACATACTGAGCAAAAGATCCCTATTGCGGGTCAAGAAAGCCCCATCCAATGCTGCTGGGCTAGAGAATCGGCCCACGGGGATCAACACAGTGAAACACCGAAGCTCCCGAACATCCCTGAAAACGACCTGGGCACCCCATCCCCCAAAATGGCTGCCTCGAAAGCTGACATCGAGGTCTACTTCTTTGAATTTCAGGAGAAACTCTATACGACTTTTCAAACGCAATTCACTTCCTTCATTTGGGAAATTAAACAATCCATCATGGACATAAAAAAGACGTTACAGCCCTTGAGGAGAGGACGGACACCACTGAAAGGGCCCTACAAGAAGTAGCAGAGAATACCTGCAAAAGCGACGTGGCCCTGGAAGATCTAGCTAGGGCAACCCAAAACATAGAGCTACAATGCAAAGACCTGGAAAAAAGGTCCAGCAGGTCATATATATGCATCCGGAACCTGCCTGAAGCAATAAGTTATGCTGAGCTGAAACCCACGACCACAAAAGATTTCTCAGACCTACCGGGGATTGAAGTCCCAGGGGAAATCCTAATCGACAGGATTCACAGGACAGGCCCCGGACGACAAGAATCAGGCGGGCAAGTGAGGGACGTAGTGGTTGCCCTGGCAAGGTACCTCCAAAAAGAGGCCATCCTCCGCGCAGCTCAACCAGCAGAACCAGTTACCTTCAATGGAGCGAAAATTCACCTATGCCAAGATCTGGCACAGTTAACCCTTCAGAAAAGAAATGGGGGCGGTGGTGAGACAACTCCAGGCCAAACAAATCAAATATAAATGGACATACCCCTTTGGGCTCCTTTTCCAGTGGGAAGGCCACCAACACGAGTCATAACAAGGGAGGAAGGGGCACACCTGCTAAGTATGGAGGAAGATGAGGACGGCTCGGCAACACGGAACGCGCCACGGATACCCCAACACCCTAAACCATGGGAATGGACACCAGTAAGGAGAAGCTGCAGGAGACCACAGCTACGGGCCCACAGCATCTGAACCCCCCAAAGAATGACATCAGGAGCTGATAGCACCAACACGTAAACAAGACACCCTGGCTACGCCTCAGGGGATGGAGGCGAAATAAGGCCGAATAAACTTGGAATCACCATAAGGGTACTAGTACACCCACAAGAAGGTCCTGGCAGGACCTGCGAGCTCAGCCCCCGAGCTTTCAACTTGGGAGACACATAGGTACTATGACTCGCACCAGGGCAAAGGGGGCGAGGGTCGGAGGGAGAACAAGTTGGGACAGGGCTCCCACCTTTGGTTCGTTTAGTTGGGGGTCATTGTTAACTTTTCCCAGGGTACTACTCCGAAGACACACAAGAAACATCACATAGAATGGTAAAAATCCTCACACTTAATATAGGGGGGGCTGAACACCCCAGTGAAAAGGGGGTCCTAATTGCAACTAAACAAGGGCTGGCAGTGCAAACAATTGCCCCAAAGGCAGACAAAGATGGGAGATACTTATTCATCACGCTCCGAATAGACACAACGGTTTTGACATTAGCCACAATATACGCCCCTAACTCCAGGCAAGACGGCTTCCTAAGGATGGTCTTAACAGAACTAGAAACTTTTAGTCAGGGGGAAATCCTGGTGATGGGAGACATTAACTTAGCCTGGGACCCAAAGAAAGACTGGACCTCAAAACACACACACAACGACACCCCACTGTCAACAGCATTAAAGACAAAAATGGAACACCTCGCTCTCCAGGATGTGTGGACATCATTGAAGGGCTCAGAGCCAGGATTTACGTTCAACTCTCACGTACAGCTCTCCTTCTCCCGCATAGACTACATTTGGTCCTCAACCATGCTCCTGGGCAAGATCACACAGATAGACCTTCACACCATTGCAATCTCAGACCATGCAACCATAACCATGACACTCAAACTCCACCAGCAAAAGCGTGAATTATGGAGCTGGGGCTTCCCTAAGCAAGTACTCCTAGATGCTGTAATGAGGAAAGTAGTAGAAGGGAAGATCAAAGAATATTTTGAAAATAACGCAGAAGTTGGGGTCTCAGAAGCGATAGTGTGGAACACCTTTAAGGCAGCGCACAGTGGGGAACAGATTGCCCTTCAGGCACAGCAGCACAAGCAACTGAGAGCCTTGGAGACGGAGCTAGAGGATGACCTTCGGGACATCATGGCTAAAATGGTCCAAGATCCCAGCAGAAAGTTGCGAAGGGAATCCCAAAATTCAAAAGGCAAGCTACATCTCCTTCAGACTAGGCAGGCAGAAATTAATTTTTGAAAGGTAAAACAGAGATACTACGTACTTGCCAACAACGCAGATAGGCTGCTATACAGAAAATTGAAACAGAAAGCAGCATCCCAAATAATCCAGGGGAGCAGCACCCCAGAAATAATGGAGCAATTCGTACATTTTTACTCTACTCTTTATAAATCAGACAAACCTGGTGACATACAACCAAAAGCATACCTTAGCTCACTCACACTTCCACAAATTACTGTGAAAGACCAGGCTTTATTAGAGGCTGAGATCACGATAAAGGAAGTGGGACACACGATCAGGAGCCTACCCCTTAACAAAGCCCCAGTGCCGGATGGGTACTCAGCAGCATTCTATAAAACTTTCCAACAGGCCCTGGCACCAAGACTAACCTCGCTATTCAACTCATTCAGGGACACCGGTCGCATCACCCACACGATGGAAGAGCAAAACTTATACTGTTCCCCAAACCAGCCAAAGACCCAGCGCACTCTGGGCTATACAGGCCCATCGCCCTCATAAACATGGTGGCCAGGCTATACACCAAAATACTAGCCAACAAGCTGGAAAACTTTCTCGCACAGCTTATCCAATCGGACCTGTCCGGATTTATACAACACAGAAAAAAACATGACAATACACGCAGATTTCTCACATCATAGAAAAGATCCAACGGAAAGGGGACCCAACCATTCTCCTCTCTTTAGACGCTGAGAAGGCGTTCGATAGGATAGAATGGTCCTTCCTATTCAACACCATTGAAAAGATGGGATTCGGTACAGGCTTCATTAATAGAATCCGCACCAACCATCAGGACCCAACAGCCCGACTCCTAATCAGCGAGACCTCTCCCAACCAATCAAGCTGGAAAGAGGAACAAAGCAAGGCTGTCCCCTTTCCCTGCTCCTCTATGCCATCCACCTAGAACCCTTTCTGACAGCCCTCAGGACTAACCAACAAATACAGGGGACCCCGTTTGGGAAGGAAGTACATACAGTTATGGCATACACGGACAACATGCTCCTTACACTCACAAACCCAGAAACCTCTCTTCAGGGAGTAATGCGGGAAATAAACGTGTTCGGGACGGTAGCGGGGCAGAAGGTCAATATTACAAAATCAGAAATCCTGAACCTCTCCCTGGAGGGGAAGGGCTCAAGAGGGCTAAGAAGGTATCCCAGTTGCGGTAGGTACAAGGTGGCATTAAACTCCTAGGTGTCACTATCACACACACACTGCAGGGGCTGTATTAAGCAAACTACCCACCTCTATTAACACTCCTCAAAAACAGCTACAGCAATGTGACCCGCTCTCGGTAGCCTACTTGGGCTGGATAAACACTCTTAAAATGGTAGTTCTCCCCAAGCTCCTCATCTATTTCAGACACTCCTGATTCCAGTCCCGGAATCCTTCTTTCGAGCACTACACCGTCTAATAACCTCATACATTTGGAACAATAAATCGCCCCGCACAGCACTGCAAAAAATGATGCTTCACGTCAACAAAGATGGGCTAGGCGTCCCGAAATTTCGCATTTACTACTTTGTCACCCAGGTACGGTTAGTAAAGGAATGACTGGTAGGCAACTCAGAGAAACGCTGGATCCGCATGGACGAAGCAGTGGTAGGCGCCCTTCTGAGTGAAGTACTTTGGTTGCACAAGTCAGACCACCCTCGAAAATATGCACATATCAGAAATCACAAAGCTTATAGAAACCACCTGGGACTACTTAGCAAAATACAGCAGATCACCACTTTCCCTTCCCCTTGCACACCAATATTCAGGAACCCCCAATTCACCCCTTTGCTGAGAAAGGGAGCCTTTAGACGCTGGAAGGAGGCAGGGTGCTTTAAACTTAGAGACATGTTTCAAGACACGGACATTGAACCATTTACCCAATGCAAGGCAGAATTGGGGCTAACCGAGAAGGATAGGATGTCCTACTTCCAACTACGACATTGGCTAATAAATCCACAAATATGCAAGGCGGCAACCCGCCCCCACACCTCATTTGAGAAATTCCTTGACACAGAAACTGGAGATAGACACCTCATCTTCAATCTATAAAAAATACGACTGGAATCAGTGCAAAAAGTAGACATAAACTACAAAACCAAAGGGGCAGACACTCCAGGGGAACCATTCCTGGAATTGGAATGGGAATAACTGTGGAGAGACATCCCCAAACTCACCCGAGCCATTGAAATACGGGAGTTCAGGTGCAAGACAATAACCCAATGGCACTACACCGCAGCGAGCATGCGACAAATCTATCCCTCAAAAACCCAGCAATGCTGGAGAGACTGCAGCGGAACAGGGACTGGCTGCACATCTGGTGGGGTTGTCCAAAACTGGGAAACTTCTGGAACACTATTAACCACAACATGGGTGAGATATTTGGGGAACAGGGGCCTAGAACCCCAAAAGAAAACTTACTTTGTATGGGTGGGCAGCACACCCACTCATGGGCAAAACACAAACGAAAAGGGTATGTCATCCTGTCAACAGCAGCCATGTTGGTAATACCACAGAAATGGAAAACCAAGGACCCCCCAACAGAACAGGACTGGCTAGCCAAGATATGGAACTTTGTCTCCACGTACTCCCTCCAAGGGAACCAAGCCAAATTTACCACAGAATGGGAGGTTATATTAGACTTTCTGCATGATGACTACAAGGAACCCTAGTGTCCCCACAAACTACGAATTTTGGGGATAAAGTGACAAGCCAAGAGCGGAGCATGAGCCTTGGAAACGTTAGAAGCGGGTGGAGGGTCAAGACGGTGAGGTTCACAATGTTCTTTATGTTTGATATCAAATGTTCTAACAAAACCTAATAAAAAAGAAATTAAAAAAAAGCTTGCAAAATGAGCATAATCCTGGTCTTGTCGTATGAGTCGAGGATGAAAAAGAGCTTAAGCGTAAGTGCTATATAATTACACGTCATTATCATTTGGCCTTGGACGTCTGCTTGTATTCACAGTGATTTGGTAATATGGGCCTATACGCACTGATATTAACGATACATATGGTGATCCATTCTTGTATGAAATGTATATCACTTTACAGTGATATCGTAACCATATTTTTCGTAGTGTACTCAGAAACAATGCTATGTGATGCCACTCCCTGTTTGGTCAAGGGACGAAAGGTTGTGTTCCATTGCTTCCTGCGATATGACTTCAGGGTGGGGTCAAATGACATCACTTCATGTGATGTCATCAGAGGTCAAGGGTTGTGTGATGTCACTTCCGCTACCCCTGGCATTTTGTAGAAATGACGTCCCTGGTTATGACCTCATGCATACTGGAGAGTTGGTGAGGACCCAGCATTGGTTCATTAAAGTAGGCATGGCCTACACCATTCCCTGTGGTCCACTTGGTTTTAAAAGAGGGTTGAGCCCCTCTTTTGGGGAGATCATCTGAAAACTTCACAAGGAGTAGAAAGAACAACTCAGCATTGGACCCTGGGTGAAGGTGCAGTCTGCCTTACTTCTTTCGCCAGTGAAGGAAGACCTGGACATACAGGATCAACCAAGATCCCTCCCCTAAATGTTTCCCTGGGAACAGAGGAAGATACTGAATCCAGAGGGCCCACCAAGCAGCTCCAGAACTGGTACCGAGCAAGCACACAACGTGCCCTGCTAGGCTCTGCAGAAAGCCTCCTAGTTGGGAAGTGCCCGAGTGTCTTTGTACCAAACCAAGGACAAGACAACGGCCTGGAACACTCTCAGGGAGTTTGACAGCTTTGGGCCGTCCCACTTAAAGGACGACACGAGCCGAGTGAAGAAGCTAGGAAGAGAGCATCTACATTCATCTACTGACCTCTGCCTTAAAGGACATTTATTAGCCAGTCAAGCCCGTCGAGATGCAACCAGCTGCATCGCTGGCTGTTGTTACGTTGCAGTCGCTAACGCCATCCGAGATGCCTCGACCAGTGCTTCAGAACTGTCGATCATCACTTAGACAATGATCCCTTCTCCCGAGCCGCTCTGTAGGCCAACCTGCAGCCATCTGTCCAGCCTAGCTCACCGAACTGCCTGCCGCCTGATAACCGCAGCTGTCTCCTACCTTGAATGCTGTAACAGAAGCTGCCAAACTCCCTGAAACTGACCCGACCCTGTCGAGCACCAAGAACACCTACAAGCACCAGGTACATTGTGGTTCTGTCCCCCTGGTCCTTCTCCAAAGGCCCCGAGTGACATTTTATGACCCGTTGCTCCCTTTGTGCAGAAACCAAGTATCCTTGAACTATTGCAATTGATTACTATACTGACTACCCTCTGGTCATTTTTCAGAGTGCATCCCTTTTCCTTCTTTGAAACTGTCTGTCCTCTGCACTCCTTTACAGGGTGGGTTGTATTTTGTAGTGTGCTAGAATTGTCTTTTGTGATAATAATAAAGTAGATATGTGTATACAACCTTGACTGGACAGTCCCTTTTATCATTGGGTAATAATTGCATTTTCACTGTGTTGCAACTAACGATCCCCATCCTTTCTGAGATAACCCTGCCGTTCTCTTCACGTTACTAAAATTGGATAAGGAGGCTTATAATTGACTTGTGTTTCCAATCTGTTTGGATCCCTTCTGGTGTACTAGAGGTGTGGGGCTGATTAATGGTTTGGAAACCGATATTCTTCCCTGGACCACTGGTTCCCCGGAAGTTGATCCTTCACACCAGGGCCATGTTGTTTGGTGGTCGGTTGGGGACATGTAGTTTGGTGGGGGGTCAAGGGACCAGGTCATGCCATTGGTGGGGATAATAGGGGGAGGCCAGTGCCATGCTGTTTGGTGGGGTGGGGGGAATTTGGTTGACCAAGGCCATATCATTATTGGTGATGGGGGCCACAGAGGGGACCAGGGCCATGCTGTTTGGGTGGTGGTTTATGGGGGACTAGGGCTGTGGGTGGACAATTCCTGTTAAAAACAAGAACTGGCAAAGCAAACAGTTTTGTCTCTTGTATCAGCATTAGATAGGCATTTTCCAGGCACTGCCATAATATGCATGTGTACTAACACAATTTGCCATATGCTGCCATCTTGTATAGTACCATTATGGCAAGGCATAGAAAGTGCAGAGCCTATGCCTACACAAAAGGCCAAAACGGATGCCTTTGCCAATTCTTGTTTAAAGTATATTGTACTGGTACAGCAAAAAGTAGTTTGCACTCGCTAATGGGTGGAAACCCTCAAAGAATTTCAGAAAAGTATCCCCTTGTAACCACAGGGGATACATTTAGGGGGGTTACAAGGGTCCTGTATAAAGGAGTTGCAGCTATCTTCCTAAAACTAAAGTGTTTTGTCCCTTTATTTCGCTGGCTCACCTCAGATCGCAGTAGTTTGAGGGATCGGGGTCAGCTATTTGAAGGGAATGAGGCTACACAGGAATATAGGCCAACACAGTATAACCTGGAATAAAGTAATGTCGACACAGAGGTATTTGTTGAATCCACGTAATATCTCATAGCAAGTAACTAAGAATATACATGTACAGTAAAAGGTAAGTGGGTTAATAAAGTCTGAACTGTTAGAGGAGAGCACTCTTTAGATCTTACTCTGTCAGATGTGACAAGGTATTCTTTGGCCTTGGGTTTCATCTAGGCTGCTCTCGGGGTGCCGCAATAGCTGCATTTGCTCATCTGTAGGGATGTCTCTAATAGGACAAAACAAGAAGTGATGGAAGGGCTACTGATTGGCTGAGCAGGATCCTCGTGCTGATGCTGCACAGTCCCTCAATGTTACATGTAACCCCATTATTAAAGGCATGGGTTGTGCTTAGGATAGGATCTTCCCTTCAGGATCAGGGGAGCATGCCTTCATAAGATGCGCAACAAGATCTGTAACGCGTGCTCAAGTATCTTTGGCACTTCCAGAAAGCGGTGAGTCAGCACTCAGGTCTGGTAGTGGTCCGAGATCATTTGGGGGAGATTCCAGCTTTTCGAATTCCTAGTGGTTGTGTGGTGGTGTTGTAGCTGGTGGACTATCTCCAATCAAAAAGGACCACTGTGGTGCCATTGAAGGGGAGTGGCTTAAAATGGTGTTCTGTGCATGATGTCTGGTCAGGTGGAGACGCAACTCTGGTGGTTATCGGTGAAGGGAGATTGTAGTGTGGCTTTATCAGCCAGAGGTCGCAGCTGCTGTCCAGGCCAGTGCGATCAATTTCCGGTACTCTCATGTCTTATTTTCAAAGATCACACAAGAATTAGGAAGGCAGGATTTCTGAGGGCAGGGGTCTCAGGAGTTAGTGACATAGCTGCTCCCTTCATGTCAAGAGATGCGAGTACAAGGATTTGTCCAGTTTAGTCATTACTGAAGTAAAGGTGGGTTTTTGGAAGGTTTCAGTTTCAAGCCGGCCTTCCCCAACTCACATGTTTGGGTTGGCATCTTCTTCCATTGTCTGGGACTCGTTCCCGAGTTCTACAAGAAACTGGAGCATCCTCTCCACATGGATGGGCAATGGGGCTGGTGATCAGCACAGTTCCCAATCACAGCGTTCATCCATTCAAACCTTGGATCGGCCACTCCATCATTCACAGACTTCTTTCCAGGCTTTCTGTCGGGTGCTGATTCAGGATTCAATCTGGTTGTTTCATGCACTGTCAACTGTTGCCCTTGCACTCCGAGGCATGCAGTAGCCATGGCGAGGTGTGGCCACGGACATGTCCCATTCTCTCTGCCATAGCAATAATGTCTGGCAGGTGAACTGGAAACTAGATTTTGCATGGAGGTCCCTGGTACAGACACTCTGGGGTACAGACAGAAGACCCTAACCCATAAAATCACGACCAAGGCTGCCACCGTCCTGCAGGTGTCACACAGTCAGCTGGGTGAAGAGACACGCACACACACACAGTGTCCTCTGGCCCCTTAACTGCCCATCTGATCGCAGCCGTTTCACGCTTTTAGTGAAACAGCCCTTTGGTGCATGTTTTGCTCTGTTTTTTGGGGGAGTGGGCTGTGTTGGGGTACATTCAAATTGATTTTGGGGGTAGTGGGAGAGTGGGGCAGGGGTGGCACCCCAAGAAAAAACCTAGAGAAAAATGCGTCAAAAACGAAAGTGCAATCAAATGTCCCTGATCCCTCTGACTCTGCGATTTTAAGGTTCCATCAGAAGCAAACATAGTATTTCTATCGCCAATGAGTCAGAACTCATCAGCGAAAAGTAGGCAGGGAAGGAGGCAGCGACATAGCGGTTTAGTCAGAAAAGGTGAACAATTCAGATGGGCACCAACATGTCATACTGGCAGGATGGGGGATTAGGTCTCAGCAGTCGCTTTGAACCGTGTTGCTACACCACCATTTCTTAGACCTTCTCAGTACGTACGGTCATTTCTGCTGTTAAAATGCGCAATGGTGGCGGAAAACTACCGAGGCTCGGTTTGATTCAGGGACATAATAGCAAGAGACCAACAGGAAGCTTGTGACGCATCCAACAAAACGCCGAGCTCTCTCTCTCTCTCTATCTGGCCCGCCGTGCTGCCGGCTTGCATTCTTCTGCCAGCTATTTCTAACGTCCACCCCAGGGAGCATTTAAATGTATAAGTGAAATCATTTAATTATAGGGTGGGAGTAACATCCGGCTCTATTGTGCTATATTCACCCCTTGTGGCTGCCAGTAACGTTGATACTAGGAGCCCTGCCTCTGTTCCATTCTGCACACATTTACGAAGCACTTAGGCCGCTTTGGTAAACAAGATGATTGACTGCTATGTATTCAAAAATAAGTTTTGCCGAAGGGGTCATTCACGAAAATTCCAAATATTATTTGACCTGATTCATCTTCTCATCGAGTTTAAAAGCCCATAATTGAAAACGAGGAGTTGCTCAATACGTTTCACATCATTCCATTTAGAGCTACAGCTGCACTGCACTTGGAGCTGTGCAGGGTGTTGGGGATTAAAAGTGCTGTTTCACCTTAGCAACTGTAACCTTCGCCTAACTATTGCTCTTTTTTTTTTTTTTTTATTTGTTTTGGCTTAGGCCTTTACAAAAATAATACAAAATTGTTAGTATAAAACACCTAAAAATTACATTAAATTTCACTTTTTTCCCCCAACCCTGCTAATTTTCTATTTTTCTGGTGTTTTGAAGACTTTTGTCCTTTATTTTATTAGATGATCAGTCCAATTTCTGCTAGCACCTGGATTGCTGCAAATGTCAAAACTGCATTGCTTCCTGAGATAATTCTATCCCAAAAGAGGTCTGAAATTATATCTTCCTCTCTCCACACAAAGGGCCTCATTACGACCCAGGCGGTAAGGGGTTTACGGCAGCGTTAACAGCGCCGACCCTTACCGCCTGAGTACGAGGTCCCTTAGCGCCATGGCGCTTTTAACACCTGCTTTTAGCAGGTGTTAAAATCCATGGCGCTAAGGGACCATGGAGTTAATTACGCCACCGTAATTTACGGTGGCGTAATTAACGCCTTCCCCACTCCCATTATGCCCTATGGGGCAAAAATGGGAATGGGGAAGGGTAAATGGGGATTGGGGACTTACCGCCCCGCCAAGGTCGGAATGGGGCGGTAAGTCCGCCAACCACCATGGCGTAAACGTATGGTGGTAAAGTCACGGCCCAGGCGGTAACTTACCGCCTGGGTCGTAATGAGACCCAAAGTCTCTGAAAAGTCTTAATCGTTGAGGCCATGTGCCTTCACATTCCATTAGAACATGCCTTAATGTTTGTTTGGCAGGGTTGATGCAAATTGAACATAGTTTTTTTGCTACATCCCCTTGGTCACGCTTTTCCAGAACAGCCCCACACTGGACAAGGTTCAGTCTCATTCTAAGAAAGTCTGAGCGCAGTTTCCTGTTTGGGGATTTTAGTAGATAGCTAGAGAGACACCCAAGCTTCTTTTCTCCCTTCAAGAATGGATTTTGGGTTGGTTTATCTCTTACTCTCTCTACTGTTTCGATCCAATCCCATTTTTCTAGTTTTCTTTTCACTTTGAGTGGGTTTAGGATTAAGGTCTCTTTGTTTATATCTAAAATCTTCAATCTCTCCAGTGTTCTCGCCTCTAGCAAGGTGAGGATAGTTGATTTTTTTTGCGCTGTTTCATGTCTGAGGTCTCCATACAGTGTCGAGTCCTTGCTTGTTGCTATTTCTCGAGACAATGGCCCTCATTACGACCCTGGCGGAAAGGGGTTTACGCCGGCGTAAAGCATGGCGTACCTTTCCGCCTGACTACGAGTTCCCGTAGCGCCATGGTGATTTTTACGCCTGCTTTTTGCAGGCGGAAAAATCCATGGCGCTACGGGACTTGTTGTTAATTACGCCACCGTAATTTACGGTGGCGTAATTAACGCCTTCCCCACTCCCATTATACCCTATGGGGCAAAAATGGGAATGGGGAAGGGTAAATGGGGATTGGGGACTTACCGCCCCGCCAAGGTTGGAATGGGGCGGTAAATCCGCCAACCACCATGGCGGAGTTGGCAGCTTAGCGCCATGGACCATGGTGCAAATTGCACCATGGTTCTCCGCCAGGGTCGTAATGAGGGCCAATGTAATCAGCTTCCAGTCTGCCATACAGTTCAGCGATTTTAGACCAAGTTCAAATCTCAAGCTTTGTGAAGAGGCACAGTTTGGGAGACCCAGAGCTTTTTTCCATAGGCGGCTTTCAAATTTGTCCCAGTTTAAGAACCAAAGATCGGGTTTGGCTTCTAAACCATACAGGATGACTGGGACCACTTTGGCAAGGTAGAATTTTACCAATGGGAGAATAGAGAATTTACAGAGTTTATAGTTTAATTTGATCATTTGTGATGTGAATTGTGTTACTTTAGCCATGATTTCACTTTCTGCTTTGTGTATTGCTGGATGGGCGTAGATGTTATATTTTATAGTTTCTACCGTTCTTATCCGTTCTCCTCCCATATTCCAATTTATGTGTTTTGTTTTTAGTAGCGGATGTTTGAAAATCAGGATATTTGATTTAGCCGGATTTACTGTCAGTTTGTTTACTCCCACATACTCATTCAGTTTGTCAAGTAAATGTTGTAGACCAATTGCTGTTCTGTCGAGGAGGACTATATCATCCGCGTACGCAAGCCAACATATTTTTCTCCCGTTTAATATTGGACTTAACAAAGCAGATGGTTGCAGAAAAAGGCCCATATCTGCTAAGAACAGGTTGAAGAACAGAGGCGCTCCCAAGCACCCCTGTCTGACCCCCCTATTTACTTCAACCAGTCTTGAAAGGTGTCCCATTGCATCGAGCCTTACTCTCAGATTAGTTTCTCTGTGTAATTCCACTAAGATGGACAATAGTGGCTCTGGCATTCCCCATTTCTGGAGTTTCTACCAAAGTAAGACTCGTTCTACTTGGTCGAAAGCTTTGGACAAGTCTATCCAGGCTCCGTACAATGTTTTTCTTCCTCCTCTTTTTTGTTCACTTAAGATGCTTAAAATCAGGCCATTTAGTGATGTTGAATGGCCTTTACGGAATCCTGTTTGAAAGCGTGATAGGATATTGAACTCTTGCACCCATTTTGAGATGCAATTTAGTAGAAGCTTCATAAAAATTTTGCTTTCAATGTCCAGCAATGCTATTGGTCTATAGTTCATTGCTGCACGACGATCCCCGTGTTTAAAGAAGGGTATTATAAGGGCCGTTTTCCAAGATGCTGGGAAAGTCCGTTTTTTTAGTATTTCATCAAAGAGAGCGAATAATATTTTTGACCACAGGATAGGTTCGCTTTTCAAAGCCTGATAGGTCAAGCCATTGCTATCTAATCTCACCGTTGCTATCCCACGTAGTACAATGGGCCTCATTATGACATTGCCAGTACGGTAACAGCGGTGCTGGTAGGTTTACCGGCTCCGTTGTTACCAGACCGGCGAAGTACACATTTCCAGGCAAGATGCCCTCCTGCCTGCCGGGTCTGACGTGGCAAGTGGAACGGCACCCGCCCGCTGACTTTCACGGTAACACTGGCACCGTTGTTAACGGTGCCGGTGCTATCGTCCTCCCCATTCCCATTGAGTCCTATGGGACTCGTATGGGAATGGGGAGTTACCTTTTCCGGCACCTGTAATGCCCCGGTGATTCCCCATTGCCAGGTGCAGGGAAAAAAACACGACTCTGGCAGCAGCCTGCCGTTCTTACCGGCACGACTACCACCGGAGTCGTAATGAGAGTTCATCTCAAAGTTTACCATCCATAAAAGCCAGGCATGTTATCTCTAGTGAGCATATTCTAACAGCCATTCATTCGTGTGAGTAGTTTGGAACCAAGTGAGATATACAAACACATATAGTTCGTAAAGTATGAATTATAAGGCCAAAGAGGTAAACCATACACATTTTTAGGCTCAACACAGAACAGTGAGCCTCATTGCAAGTTTTTTGGTATTCCAGTGGTAAATCCACCGGAATACCACCACACAGAATTACTGTTACGGACACTTGGTCCGGTGCATTTACTGCTGAATTACAAGTGGTGGGATTTTGGTGTTAGTCCGCATTTATGGAGTCCATAGTACTCCATTGGGATTTTGTCAGAAGTACCGCTGGTGGCAATTCCACCGATTTTGCCAATCTTTGTCGGTAAAGCGGCAGAATCACCACCAGCATTTTTCTGACGTTTTTTCTCTGCCTACCACCAAAGATGTAGTACGGCGGTAATCCCGCACTGCCGTACTCGAAATGAGGCCCAGTCTATCAGCCGGTACGCTGGTAAAGTGACAGGACAAATCCAAAGAAACTAAGAATCAAGGAAACCATTTACATGACAATCAGAAGTCGAAATGATCAGGAACTATCAGTAACTGAGTTCCACTACGCACTTTTTTTTTTTTTACATTTTAGCATTGTACGACTTTTTACAATCATTTTTTCACTTCTAGAACCATTTTCAACAAATGCTATTTTGTAGTACATTGAAATGTCGTTCATTTTTCATCAACCTGCCACTTTTATAGCGACATTAGTAAAGTAGTGAAAGCAATTTGGGGTTTAATTGGCCAATTGATCTTCATACCACTGTAATCCCTATCCGTACCTGCTAATACTTAGTAACACTCCCTTTTTTTTAGGGGAACACTCCAGGACCCTCCTATTTTATATTTTATTTTGAAAACAAATTATTGTTTTAAAATTGGAGATGGATGAAAGCTAAATGATATTTCAGTTTTACCTTTTTTAAGCAGTGATTATGCAGTGTTTTACTGTTGACCATCTCAGCAGGATCAGCAGTGAAATGATTAGTGGTTCTATGTGTTTGCATTTACTCGTACTTCGTAGTACTCTGAAATATCATTCGATTTTCATCAACCTCCCATTAATGAATCACACATTTACTTCATGTATATAACTCCTTTGCTGCGTAAATGTGTATATATTGTTGTTCACATTAACTCAACTACTCTTGGACCCTTTTGGGCTGCTCGTTCACTTGTTCAGCAGCATATGCCAGAGCCTCTAAAGAGGAAGAGCACACTGTTTATGGAATTATTGTGCTGCATTGCGCTGTACTGTTTGTGTTGAAACTAGGCCTTTTCCCTTCTTTTTAGGAAAGTCGAATCTGGTTGTTTTGCAGTGCGCTGTCCCCCCCTCTGCTGTCTTCCGTCCACACTGCTCCTGCATCCCCTGTGGTGGGCTGCCTGCTTGTTGCCTCCTTCCGTGTGAACCCGCCCCTTCTGGGGCTTCTGAGTGCTGCTTGGCTGTGTGCCTCTTTCCTATCTCACTCTCCCTTCTTGCCTCCTCGCACCCTCTATGGTGGTCTCAATCTCTCCCATCTTCTCAAACTGCTACTCCATCTCCTATCCTATCCCTCTCACTGAGTATGGAAGGAAACATTTCAAGAGGGATATCCTGGTCTCCAACCCAGACCTCCCTATCGATGATACCCACATCAGGGCTTCCTCCAGACAGACCTTCACCGACATCCGCTTTGTTGTTCCCTCTTCAGACCTATTGACTCCCCATATGGTCTCTGTTCTCTCCCCTTTCTACCCCTCTCCCATTAATGGTGGCACCTGGTGGGAGGTCGTTGTGACCCCCTTCCAATCCTTCAAGACCATCATAAATCTCTATCTCAATGGCACCATCATGGTCCAGGGCTCGCAGCCCAATCTCCTCCTTCTTGATAGGAGTCTCCTGCGTCTCATCAATTTCCTTCCTTCTCCTCCCACTTTCTAACAACTTTCTGGCACCTCTGCCACCTCCTTCTTGTTTGTCTCTCTCTCTCTCCCCCGTCTCCCTCACCTTTTGTCAATCTCCAGCACTACAAGAAATGCCATCCCGCCTAGTACGATACTTGTTTGTTTTGTCCCCCCCCCTCACCTTTGGCCATTCCCCTGCACTACCAGAAATGTCGTCAGACCTAGTACGATAGTTGCTTGTTTTGTCCCCCCCCTCTCCTTCACCTTTTGTCATTCACCCACACTACCAGAAATGTCGTCAAGCCTAGTATGATTGTCGTTGTCGTCTCATCTCCTATCTTTTCCCCCCATCGCTCACTCTCCTCCTTATCATTGTCAAAGCTCTTGCCCTATCTGAAATATCACCAGGCCTAGTACGATTGTTAATTTCACATTCTTAATGTCTCAAGACCTTGTAAGAATGGCATTGTATTTTCCCTTGCTCCCTCCCTTGCATTGAAGCACTTTGAAACACATGTGTGTATAGGCGCTATACAAATAAACTATCACTATCAATATCAAAATCAATATCATTCCTTCTCTGCCACCTCTCTGGCACCATCCTCCTCCTCCGCTCTGGCCCCTATGCAATCTCTGTCTACTACCTCTGCCCACTTTCAGGCCCTTCTACCGCTTCCACTGGGTGTACCCCACTCCTGCACCCAAACCCCGGAAGTCGTTCAAATGTGGTAACCTGCTCCACATAGCTACTCTCAACTTTCGCTCTGCTGTCAAACATTCCTCTGACATCTGCCACCTCCTCAACGACCTTGACCTGGATGTCCTCACTCTCACTGAGACATGGTTCACAGCCAGCTCTGTCATGAGTTTTGACACTTCCCTCGCTGAGGACTACAAGAGCCTCTCTGCACCCAGAACCAATCGGCCCGGAGGTGGAGGGGCCCTGATCTTTCCGGAATGGGTCCTGCTTTTGTCATTCCTATGCAGGCCTACTCCTCATTTGAATGTCTAGTCTGCAGGCTCTCTATCTCTCCTAGCCTCTCTCTGACTGTGACCACCATCTGGAGGCTGACCTCCCTTCTTCCCTCTTTGCCTCAACCTCTCAACTTCTCCTCCTTGGAGACCTCAACAATCACCTGGATGCTTCTAATCCCTCCTCTTGGCACCTCCGCAACCTATGCGACTCTCTCTCCCTTTCCATTCTACCCTCTGGTCCGACACCACACTCTGCTGGACACAGCTTGGATGCTCTCATCTCCTCAGACATCTCCCTCTCTAACCTCTCTATTGGACTGACCACTTTCTACTCTACTGCAACCTGAAATTTCTTGCCCCTCAAGCAAAGCCTACCGCAGCACTGCTACCTTTCTTCTCGGTCATTCGACCCATGAAGCGAGTGTCAGTGGATGCCATTGCCTCTACTTACTGTGATCCTTCTACTCCTGCGGCTGACTTACACTCAGGCATAGCCCTCTCTAACCTGCATCTTTCTATCTCCAACACTCTGGACATCCTTGCCTCTGTCATGAGAATCCGTCTGAAGCCTACCTCCAAGTGCAACTCTTTGTACGATTCTGACCTCGCCACCCTGAAACGCAAGTGCAGGGTGGCTGAGAGGAAGTGGTGGTCCTCGGGTGCATCTTCTGACAAACTGGCCTGCCACCTGCTCCAAAGGCAATAGAGATTCTCTGTCCTCTCCAAGTACAGGGACCTTATCCAAGCATGCATCGCTGCGGACTCTAACAACACGGCCTCTTCCTCTCCCAGCCCCCCTTTGGTTGCCTCTTGCTCTCCTCATCCTTTCTCCTCCTTCGCTCTGACAATACCTGACGATGTCTGTAGACAAGTCTGATTTATGAAAGTGTTGTCCAAACAGGTGCTCCCCTGCTCCTCCAGAACCATCAAGGACCACATTGACACCCTCGCTCCAGCCTTGGCCGATTTCTGCTATCACTCTTTCACTACTGGATACGTCCCCTCTCCCCTGAAGCACTCCCTTGTATACCCCCTCCTAAAAAAGTCTTCTGCTGATCCTACATGTCCGGCAAACTATCGCCGATCTCTATCACTCTTTTCCTGGACAAACTCCTGGAAAAGCTGCCCATCTCACAGCTTACCCACCACACTGAATCTGTTGGCTGCCTCCATGATCATCAGTCTGGCTTCAGAGCAGCCAGAGGCACGGAAATTGCTCTCCTGAACACCCGTGAAGATCTGCTCTCTAACCTTGACTCCAGCTATCGCTCTGTCCTCATCCTCCTGGACCTTTCCTCTGCTTTCAACATGGTCAATCACGCTACCCTGATCAACAGGCTGCGTGTGAACCTGAGCATTACAGATCAGGCCCATGGTTTGGCTGGACTCCTTCCTCCTAGACTGTCCCTCCCAGGTCCAACTTGGGTCCTTTCTCTCTGCCACCTCTCGCTCTCCACATGTGGTGTCCCCAAATGCTCTATCCTCTCACCCTGTCTCTTCAGGTCTTTCTGGCCCCTTTGGCCTCCCTGATCTCTACTTTCTCTTGTAACTTTCAGTGTTATTCGGATGACACTCAACTCTCTTCCAGGCTTCCCTCAGCCTCTTCTCCTCCCTCGCTCATTCCTGACTGTCTATCTGCGATTCAGAATTGGTGCGACTCCAGCGATCTCTGCCTTAATGCCAGTAAGATGGAGATCCTTCTCATTGGGACAATGATCCCACTTTCCCTCTCTCACTTTGGCCACCCTCCTTGGGCCCTCTTCCATCGCCTTTCTGTGATGCAATAAACCTTGGCTTCATCTTCAACTCCACCCTCTCCTTCTCTCATCACATCACAGACCTTGCCAAAAAGGCCCACTTCCAACTGCACCTCCTCAGAGGTATTCTACCTTTCCTCACTTTCCCCCAGAAGCTCATTGTCTTCAGAGCCCTGGGTCTCTCTAAGCTGGACTACTGCAACAGCCTCTTTCTCAATCTGCCTACCTCTACTCTTTGCCACCGGCAACAAATCCAGAACAGGACTGCAAGACGCATTCTTGGCCTCAAGCCTAGGGACCATATCTCTCCAGCCCTGATATCTCTCCACTGGCTCCCGGTGCCTGGAAGGATCGAGTTCAAGACCCTTGAAATCGTCCGCTGGGCTTTCTGGGGCCGTGGCCCGCACTACATCTAACTCTCTCTTCCAAAATACCTTCCTTCTAGAGCTCTTCGCTCAGCTACCTCCAGCTCTCTGAGGGTCGGCCGCTTCTCCAGGCAGAGAGTGGGAGATAGATCTCTCTCCTCTGCAGGTGCTTCGTTCTGGAAGGGCCTCCCTGCCCCTTGCAGTCTTGAGCCAGACCACCTGAGTTTCCAGAAGTAGCTCAAGACCCTCCTTTTCTCATCTACCTTCTCTCTCTGGCTCCGTTGCTAACTTACATTTGCTGCACCGACTGGTTGTTTGGTTGCCTGAGTCTCACTGGGTACCAGGCACCTCCACAACCAGTCTTCCTTGCACTGCCTCCTGGCATACCGTGCACTTAGGGCTGTAACTGTAACCCCCACAGCCCCCCAGGCCTACTGCACTTATCTAGAGCCACGCTGCCCTGGATGCACTTACTCAGAGGCATGCTGCTCTGTTCACACTTTCCCCTTTCCTCCCCCTTACACTTAGCCATCTCCTTCCCCTTGCACTTCTTTATCTCCCTTGAATGATACAATGGGCCTCATTACACGGTAGGCGGTAGCCATGGCACTGTTAGCGCCATGGCTACCCCCTTACCGCATTCCGGGTCCGTGTTCCCGGAATAGGAACTTACCGGGTCATTCTGACCCTGGAGGACCCAGTAAGTCCCCATTCCGGGAACCATTCCCCATTCCCATTTGAGCCCCCATAGGGCTCAATGGAAATGGGGATGGAGCTAATAACGGGCCCGCTACCGGGCCCGTTATTAGCTCTGAAGTCCTTCAACGGGTCACTTCCATAACGCCTGGTAAAACCAGGCGTTAGGGACGGGACCCGCTAAGGGACCTCGTAGTAGGGCTGTAAGGGATTACTGGCGCCGGTGCCCTTACTGGTGCCGGTAATCCCTTACCGCCCCCCTTGTCTTGTGGCGTCTAGAAACACTTGTGTACAGGTGTGTTATAAAAGCCATATCATATCATTAAAAGGTTGGTACTTTACCGCCTCTAGATCGGATAACAACTGAGCCACTGTACAAGCAGTTTCCTTTATACTTTAACAATGATAAATTAAAAGATTGGGGGACCTTGAAAAATAATATAAAAGGAAATATCAGAGTTGACAATGCAAGACAACATTTAAATGTATTCCTGCTCGCACTAGAGTGTCAATACTGTCCCAACCAAAGTCCTAAAAAACAGGAGGATCTCCTTCTTTGCCCATTCCAGATACTTGGTAATGTAACTTCGTAACACCTGTTTAGCTCCAAGCTGCTGCCCACTCCCCAATTCAGCCATGTTTTGTTGCATTTCTGCCTCTGATGACAAGGAAGAAAACTGATAATAGGAAGAAAACATATTATCAAATATTATGCAAATCCATTAAGGAGTAAACCATGACGAGTGTGCTCCATAAATTCAGTCCAGTAGCAATATTTGCATCAGACAGAACACTCTAAACCTAAGCAGAAAACGTGACACTGCCCATAGTCTTCCCATTAAAAAAAGAAAAAATGATGCCTTTGTGACAATTATACAGCCTCCTAATCATAAAGCAGCACAGTATTATGCTCTACTTGTTGATGTTAATGCAAATGTTTTGAAAACTACCACAGTATTGTAATCGGTAATTCCTGTCATCATTAATGCTGCTATAATCCCATGATTATGGAAACAAGTTTACATTGCATTATTTGCGAAGAGAAAAAAAATCGACTTTTATACAAGCCATTCCCTGCATCTCACTTTTAAATGTTGATGGCAAAGCTCTGGCCAGTAAAGTTCTGACCAGCATATTACTTGTCCTTTAACCACATGAGTGGCTTACTGACATAGGGCCTTATTACACGGATGGCGGAGAACCATGGGGCTATTAGCGCCATGGTTCATGCTGGTAAAATACCGGCACCGCCTTGGTGGAAAGGGGAATTACCGCCCCATTCCAAGGTTGGCGGGGCAGTAATTCCCCCTACCACCATTGCCCTTCCCCATTCCCATTTTTGCCCCATAGAGCATAATGGGAATGGGGAAGGCGTTAATTACGGTACCGCAAATTGCGGTACCGTAATTAGCTCCCTGGGTCCCTTTGCGGGTTGGTTTTTAACGCCTACATATGGTTCTGCTTGATAAAGATTTTCATAAACTACTTGGATTGATTGTTTACCTTTTGATTCGCAAGCATCCTCATCTTGTTGGTTGTTGGATGATGCACACGCACTTGTTTATTTCTGAGGGATCCCAGAAATCGACCTGCAATAAATTGGCTGATACGTGAAACTTGCAAGCAGGCTCATTCACCGCCTGCTGCATCTTTGTGAGCAAACTAATGATCTTACCTAATGACGATGCTCATAAACTTTGTGGCATGGTCTTCTATTTCCTAATTGAAGAACGTCCACCCACATCTTGTTGGTAGGCAAAGTTATGTTCGTACATTTCTTAGAGATCTAAGGAATCAGCTTGTCCTTAATCGATTGCTACGTGATATAATGGAACAGATCCATTGTTTGTACAACGTTTCTTCATGAACTAGTGAATAGTGTTGACACAGGAAGATATCCATAACTTAGTGGCGTTAATCTTCTATTATCTACTCAAAGCACATCCCTGCCTCGTTTGGCGAAAGGATGACATGTTTGTCTTTAGTAGGAACCCTATCAATCATCCAGCAATCCGCCAGTTGCTTGTGGAACTTGTGGAAAAGATACAGAAGCTATCAGAGTGGTTGTGATATTGCCTGAATAAAGCATTTTGTCTTTCCTTAAAATTAATTACAGGCAAATCATGTGGTCCATAAACCACTTAGCTATTCCAGAAAGAGAGAGACGACGACAATCAGCATCTTCACGTTGTTGGGGCATCTTTTTATTGGTGTATGATTTATGCCTGCTTAATATTTTTTGTCATTTTAATCCTGGTAATACATGCTGCATATGTTTGGGATACAAAAAAGGGAGAGTTCCTTTTATTCTCCCCACTCCTGAAGGTAAGGGAGAAGTCCAGGTTGCAAGAGATCCTAGGCCTTATGTGATTGTTCCTACTCCAGTAGCTTATGTGAAAGCACCCAGTTCTGTGGCAAATGTCACCAGGCATCCTTATTCAGGAAAGGGCATCTGGGAAATGATTGCTGAGCATCATACACAGATTCTTAGGGAGAGACAAAAGACGTTTTCTGTGACCACCCCTACACCAATAGTACATGTAAAGACACCAGTTTCACTGACTAATGTTCCTATGATCCCTCCAGTAAGAAAAAGTTATGCTGATATACTGTATGACATAATGATTGAGCCACATGGGGCAAGGAGGAGACTTAAGAGATATGCACCAGAAGATGATTATGAACTGAGTAATTATAAAGACAGTACAGCACACTTCGGGAACAATGTTTGGTATCACCACATGAAAGAGGTGGGCAAGAGAACGTCTGAGGAGGACTGCTATGTATGTGCACTCCAGCCTTATAGTATGGGAAAATCGAAGGTTTTCATAGCCATTGAAATAGATGTCCTAACAGCGCACTGCCTATCTCACATAGCAGTATGTCGAACAAGAGGCCAGTATATGGGCCAAACAGCTTACCTAAAATGGGAAACTGAATGGACAGATCCAGACGAAGATGACGATGTGCAAGACACAAATACAAGAACAAGAACCCACACTAAGAATCACGTGATCAGGTATGAACAGCCTGGAGTGAAAGGAGCTGGAATCAGATGGGAAGTAAACAGAAGACTGAAGAGCACAGGAAAAACTAGAGAGGAGATGCGAAGATGGAAGGAAAGAGGTCAGATGCAGATCTGGAGTTCAGTGCTGTTTCCAGATGGTTGGGAATAAGGTGTAGTAATCTGCAGAGTTTGGGTAGTAAGGGGTAACTACAAGGCAACTCTTGACAATGTGGAAAGGCTGTGTAAACCTGTATGGTCAAAACTTGCTAAACTACTGACATGGGTCGAAGACAAAGGAGGACCTTTGCAGATAGTGCCTCTGGAAGTGCAAAGCTGTGTTTCAGAAATAATGGCACAAGGAAAATGGGAGAAAATCAGAATTGTGGTCCAATCTTTGATGCACAAGGAATGAGTGTTGGGACAGCAGTGATAATGAATCAATACCGAGCTTGTGGATCCAGAGTTTATATGAAGCTGCCCCAGGATTGGGGAGGACTGTGTTCTATAGTGAATGTCCATGTTTCAGCTTTGGTGATTTCCAAAAGTTATCTGAACATTGGGGAATTCCCGAAAGCAAATGCACATCTGAGGAAGAAGAGGTCTGGAGAACTTTTGAGCCAATTAGAGAGGGAGAACTATTTCTCAGCAAAATCAATAGAAGCTTTTGATTCTGTCCCATATGAACACATACTGTCCAGTACTACCTCATCGATATTCATGATAATCTTCATCTCCAGGATCCAGACAGATGCAAATACTAAATGGCTGCAGATAACCAGCTGGGAACTTCTGCAAACGATCATCACTACATAGAAGGATTTAATGCAATCAAGGAGGAGCTGACAGCCATAAGACTGATGACTCTTTAGAACAGGTATGTCTTGGATATGATTCCAGCTATGGATGGAGGTGTTTGTGCCAAAATTGGAGAATCATGTTGCACAGTTATACCTTCTCATGACGACGAGAATGGCACCTTGATGTAGGCCATATCCATGTTAACAGACCTACATGTCCAGATGATTGATGAAGTGTAAGATATTGCTGATGACAGTTGGCTTGGAACAGTTTTCTCATGGTTTCCACAATGGATGGCAGACATGTTCAAGTTTCTTGGAGCCCTGTTGGTGATGATCATGCTTGGATTTTGTGTGATCAGAATAATAATCTCACAATGCAAGAAGACTGCAAAGAAAGGAATGAAGATTAGGATTGATGTTGAATCAGGATGGAAGACTAAGGAACTAATAGATGAAGAAATCAGAGACTTCGTGAAAGCCAGCATACACGCAGCTGAAGGTACAATGTTTTTTTATCCACAACACCAAAAG
The DNA here is from genome assembly GCF_040938575.1 of Ambystoma mexicanum. Lineage (NCBI taxonomy): Eukaryota > Metazoa > Chordata > Amphibia > Caudata > Ambystomatidae > Ambystoma > Ambystoma mexicanum. The sequence continues at coordinate 1,141,535,144 of NC_090935.1, read as the reverse complement.
AAGTACGTGGGAAGATGGGTCTATTGTAGTCATACTGGACACTGCACACTTATGACCTGGAGCGTTGATGCGCATGTAAAATCAGCAGCAGGCCTGAAAGGAGTTGTGAAAATTTGGGCCCCAAAGAAACAGTTGACAGACGAGGATGTCTTGATGTAAAGATTGAAGATTAAGTGGGGGGCGAGTGTAGAGGTACAGTCAGATATCCTCACTACAAGCTCCACCACTCTGTTGCCTACATTTTGGGTACCTGAGATGACGACAAGCGCAGTTCCAGTCAGTATACCAATACCGCAGAGAACCTTCGAGACAAGATATCCATTGAGGAAACCCTACCTAAATGCACAGAGACATGCTATTCTTTTGTATGACGTACCAGCAGAAATGTGTATTTGAACAAACAAAAGGAGCCTGATGACGTCATATGAAATAGGAGTTGACGTATCTAAAGGTTGGATGAAGAGAAAAAACATAACAGTATTTTCTAAGAATTGAAGAACAGATGGTACAGATGAGCAACATTTCGGGCTCGAGTTGAAGATGCTCATGCTATAGACACGCTGGAAAATATTTAAATCAGTTTACACATGTACAGTGCTGAAATGCAAGTAGGGAAAAGTATTCATAAGGCTTGCTATGTAGTGAATTAGATTGTGGCGATGTGCCAATGTATATACATAGCAATGTATATAACCTTGATGTTCCACAACGCACTTCAGCAGGCCTGAAACCTCCTGAACAAGAAAAAGACATTTAAATGAGTGGCACAGTTGGAAATTACTGATGGCAAGGCAAGTTTCAGAGAAGATGGGGCTGGTCCAAAACCAAGGAAATAAGACCACAGTGAGCCTGATGTCTGTCAAAAAGGCTACAACGAATGTGAGAAAGGAACACACTTCTGTTTGAAGCAGCATTGAAAAACCCTAAAGGTTTCTACAGTTCATCATTTAAGAGGATTAAATGCTGCAAAAGACTCAAAAAAAGTGGTCTTCAAGTCAAATGGGTGAGATCGAAATAGCTTGGCTCAGGCTGTACCGAAACTAGAAGACAGATTGAAGCTATACTCCCTTTATTTCCCAGACAAAGTCAACAGTTACAAGGCCAAGTTCAAAAGCCTAATTGTCTGATGGACTGAAGGAGTGATGATGGATAGTGGGTTAATTGGAGGGTAGGCATGATCATGCCGGGCTTCCATGCACCTGGGATGGTAGCCTGCGTACTGCTAGCGAGTGGAAGATTTTGGAGGGGTTCAAGGGTGCCAAACCAATTATAGTGGGCCGTGTAATGAAGAGCCCTATAGTTTAAAGAATCGATGGATCGTTGTGTATTCAGTGACGACAGTGATGACCAGTTACTGGGGGTGGGTTTTGATGCCCACCTGACTTAGGTACCCAATCATAACCAGTGGCTATATATGACGTATATGTAGATGTTCACTGAGAGCCAACCACAGCTACCCATACGTTTTGTAGTTTACCACGTAGTATGACGTCAGCAGTGACGCATTTTTGTTATAAAAGAACTGTTTTTTAAAAATGTTTCGAGATCGAGCTGTGCGGTGTCGAATTATGCCTGTTGCACTCCGTTTTAGATAATTGATATTAAAACAGAAAGCACTTTGCCAACTTCCTGAGTCGTTCTGTTTATTGATGTTTGAGTAACTTCTTCATCCCCATCTGCCTCTGAGTATTGCTGCCTCGTCTTAAAGGGCTCTTGGGAGTAAGACTTCACTATTCGGAGTGGACAGACAGGAAACACTTCTGTTTTCAGTGCGTCTGCTCCCGATCTGCGACAGGCCACCATGGAAAGGAGAGAAAGGATTACAGGTAGTCCCTTCTCTCCTTTCAATGGTGGCCATTTGTTTTTTAAACTTTTGTTTCTATTTTTTGAATGACGCCATGAAAAGGGAGAAGGGATTTACGAGAAGGGACTAAGGGGCTACGTTCGGGCCTGTAACTATTGTCCCAAGGGCATTACCTGAAGTGGTAATGCCCCCCCTGCTCAGTGAGTATTGCTTAAATAACACCCTCATACAAATGAGGGTGAATGCCAGGAAAAAATATACGGAAAGTGGCTTTCTTTGTGCTTTTTCATTCTGTTGACCACATTAGGCGATAGCTCATCCCTCAACCCCCATTTTGTCTGCTGATAATCTGTGTGCCCAAACAATCTGGAATGCACTGGTCAACTGCTGGAAGACAATTAATCTGCATGAAGCTAACACCCACGTAGCAAAAACCTTCCATCACAAACATTTCCAAAAATGGTGAAAGGAGCAAAACTTGTTGACACCATTGCAAAAATGTGGACCACCTGTCAACAGTTGTAAATTGGTGGCACAAGCAAACAAAAAGCATTCAAAAGCCCCAAACATATTTCAGCCCACAGCATTGATGGATCACGAGTCACCAACCTTTCACTGAGGGAAAGTCTTGTCATTGCCCCTGGTGCACAGTTGGTGGAAGAAGTAGTGCACAGGCAGCCACGGGAGCATAGAAGGAGATGACCAATTGTAATCAAGATCATGTTGGAAATGACTCTACTGCCTCACCATAATGTGCTCACCACCCACCCACTAGACGTGTCCACCCAAAAAGGCATCATGTGTGTTATCTAGAATCTAGAATGACCTGCAAGGCAACCACAACCTTACTCAGCCAGACCTACACATTTGAAGTTCCTCATTACGCTCCTATATTATGAGGATGCATGCTCATTCACCAGCACTGTAAGCAAGCCCCATATCTTAATACAACATATTTTATTATTTACAGCATGAACCTACCTCAGGGTCAACAGAGTCCTGTACGAGTCATAGAGCCAAACATTGGTAGCAAGAATTTAACAAGTCCTCAAGATGTTTTTCCCAGATCCTCACCCTATTCCTTGAGACTATGCAGCAACATATTGGCAGACCACACTAAGGGCCTCATTCCACATCTTTTGATGTAACACAATTAGTAATGTTTTCCCCACATCTCCAAATTATAATTTTTGGCCGATTTACTGCTGGCGGATTAAATGCATGGTAATCAACCCATTTTTTGAGGAAAAGTGGCACATTCACCTCCAGCTTGTTGCTGGAGGTAAAACGTTCCACTTTATCTCCAAAATGTGGCAGATTTACCACATGGTAATTCTGTCGATGGTGAACTGGCCGAAAATCCCCATGGCGTCATGGGGAATTATATCACTCTACCGCCACTTGAAATCCTGTGTTAAACCCATGGGACCAAGTGGCGGTAACGGTAATGGTAATCTATTTTGGTGGTAATTTGGTATATTCACCACAGAATTACCACCAAACTCATAATGAGGCCCTAAAGCCCCAACTGATAAGCACAAAACGAATGCCATCGAGTCTAGATTCTGTGCAACAGGATGCTGGTCAACACCCACTGTATATCACTGACGGCCACCATGGGCCAGAGAACAGGTGTTCCAAAACAGAAGAATGCAGCACAGCCTCAACATCTAGGTGAAAGTGTGAAGTTGATCTGTGCTTGCTTTCCTGGATCAACGCATGAGGAATAGCTGTCTGTCTAGCATGATGGACAACCAATTGCCACATCTGATTTGGCTCTTGGTAAGTAAAGTGCATTAGTACACAGAACACATGAACACATGCATGAAACTGACCATGTGGATGGCATCTAACACATGTATGCACACCACACCTTGTGCACACAAAACACATGGGCACAACAGTATTACTGGGAGCAAGGAGGTCAAACACTGTCATAGAGGCCTGGTGGGTGTGAACGAACACGTCAGACATTCACATACACACCCACTTATGTAAGCCTTTATAAATACTGTTGAAGTTACCAAGAAAACAGCTCTGAAATCGACAACAGATGTCGCCATCTATTCACTTTTTACCTTGCTTGCTGAATCAGCTTATCTGTTCTTCTAAGTAACGGTTAATCAACTATTACTATTGGTTTCTGTAGTGTCAACGTTCTCAGCTCAGTCACTTTCTATTGCTTTCTACTCAATGTACACCCTATTCTAATTGTAATTTATTCAAAAAGACATCCCCACTATCCACCGTCCTATCTCTGGAATTAGCACATAACATTACAGAGTATTTTTTCAAAACGTAATCTTTCGTAGTGCATGTTTTCAATGCATGTTTGCTTTAGGTGGCATTTTTTATAATGTAAAAAAAATAATATCTAAGCAATCTGATGTTTGAATTACTCACTGTGATACTTTTTAATAGTAATATTTATTTATATTTTTTAACCGATCAGAAGGACAATCAAACAATGTTTTCATGCATCGTTTTGATTTGCCCTAATATCAGCCATGCCAAAAGTCATAGTACAGTCATGCATGTATTTCCAAAGGATTTAAATTGAATAGAAAACATGGCTGTTGAACTGCGGCTTTCCAGTGTCTGAGACTGAAAGCAGAGCCAAGGATGTATTGGATGACATGAGGGGCAATCGATTCCCCATCTGCGGCATGCATTTCTCAGAACATATGTATGAACCATCAAAGTACACTAAAATTCGTCACCCCAGACTCCTTCACAAATTACTTCCCAATGCAGTGCCACCTGAACTTCAGCACACGCTGACCCCGGTGAGTAGCGGACGCTGAATTCTGTATTGCTTTTTTTACCAACTTTATTTTAAAATAGCTGCATTCATATAACACTTTTCCAACCATAGGGACCAGACAAACAAAAACGCTTGTTGCTGTGCTTTTTGGACAATTGCCACCCTACCCACCCTGTATCGTCCATCCCCACCCATTACCAACTCCAGCAGGACCTGGTGCATCACACAAAACTTAAACGATTGTGCAGTAACTGTGCCACTAGGTGCGGTTTGTGTGCCTGCATCAGAAAGTTCAGGGCATACTCCAGGATCGGGGACCAAATATCAGCGAATTGGTGTAACACCCCTTCTTTGGCTGCTATGACCTTCTCTGCCACAAGAATGTCCCAGATTTCGACCCACCACAGAGGTAGCAGTGGGCCCTCATGAGATTTCCAAGCCCGGGCGATCTGATCCTTGCGGCTAGGAGGAGCTGGGTAATTAGCTTGGCCATTACCCCTGACCTCGGTCATATCCCCGGGACTGATAACCCTAGCAGGGTCACTTCGTCCTCCATACGGATATGGACCTGAGTGATAGCTTCAATTGAGTCAACCACTTTCTCCTAGAAGGTTCGAGTAAGGGGGCACTCCCTCTACATGTGCAGATATGTCTATTGCGCTCCACATTTCCTCCAACATGCCGGGCTCAGTAAACTCTTAATGTGATGCAGCCCGGGTGGTAATACAACTGATATGTCAATTAAAAGGCACATTCCTTATTAGTCACACATTTGTAGGAGTAGTAGTTTCTTGTCCAAACGTCCACCCTTGTCTGGTTTTCTAGAGGATGGCCTAATTCCACCTGCCATTTGGCCATGTATTCGGACATATCCACCTGCAGAAGTATATACAGCCTGGAAGTATTCCCACCTCGTGAGCACTCCAGCAAAGTGAGCTTGATGGAATCCAGGTCACATGTAGCCCTCTGATGAACCAGTGGGTGAACTATCCAGTGCCGCAGTTGGGCATAGATGTATCTGTCTGCCTCAGACAGGGAAAACCTTTCATTGCAATTTACAAAGGACCGGGGCGCCCTGCGACAATCTTCTGACTTCGTTGGGCAGAAGGAATGGAGTCAAGTCTGGGTTATGGGAGATTGGGTGCGTGGGCCTGGACCCCTTGCACTAGGCTGGAGGTGTATGGCAGAGAGCTGAGGGGAAAAGTGGCACTCTGTATTTTTCAATTTCTACCCATCTCAGGGGACCACTGGGCATGAGCCAGGCAAGGATGTGCATCAACTGTGCTGCGGAACTGGGATGTGTATCTAGATCTATCAATATTTTATCTTTATCATTCATGAAATATTGGTGTTCATGTACCCTGCTAAATTTAGATTGGGTCAGCAGTTTAGGACTATGTCTATCTGTTTTTCTTTGGCTATAAAATCCTCTAATTGCATATATGTGTTATTGCCTATATATTAGGCCACCTAGTATGCAAGATGCGCATTGACCCACAGGTCTGAGAGGTGGTTTTATTGTTTAGCTATTCATTTAGTTCATCTGTGTGATTTGAAGCAGGTTATATTAAATTTACGATGTGTAATTTAGTAGGACCCATTGTCCTTCTGAATAAATAATTTATTGTATATTCAATTGTGTGCCCTTCAGCAGATTTATTCAAATACAGTTTATGACAGCCACGTGTTCTAGCAAGAGTGTGGCTTTATAGAATCAGACTGTGAATTGGTTCATTTAGGGGATGCCCCCTTTCTGTGTGATAATAGGTCAACTGTGCTGCTGTACTGCTGTATAATAATTGTGCAAATTTGGGACCCCCATCCCTCCGAATCGGGTGTTGCCGATCATCACCTTTTTAGGAATTCTAGACTTTCTCTCCCACCATATTAATTGGAGAATCTTCTGTAGAGGAGGTCCCAGACATGGCCTGTACCCCTGCTCCCCATTTCGAGGTATCAGGAATGTACACGCCAAGGTATGTGACGTATGAGGAGCAGATGAACCAACAGAGAGCTGCACTTGGACTCTGCCCAGTGCACATCAGAAGAGCAATACCTGTTGGAGCACCCATAACCAGACAACCATGGGCTGCACGGTATCCACTTAGACAACCATACAGCAACTGACACGAAATGAAGAATACCTACAGACTGTCCACGAAGAGACCCAAAGAGCCTTAATGGACAGCCAGCGGTAATGACACGAGGGCCGGACAGACTCACGGATGAACGAAAACGACAACCAAAGATAACACGCAAGTGCGAGTAGCTATGAAGATTGATGTAATGGACACAGAGGAGGAGACACTGTTGAAACATAAGGAAACATTGCTGTGAAACAAAATGGAAATATCCAACCAGCTAACGCGTGTAAATAGGATTGGAACGCAAGAAGCTAAGAAAATGATACTGCTTGCAATGCTTAGTAGAAGAATAGAGCAGCAAGTGCCAACCACATATCTACCTCAATGACGCACACTATACAAGTGCGACTCCATTTTGTAAAGCAGAATTTAGCCCATGTTGCAAAGGAATAACAAGGCCAAGATTCATATTCCAGCCAAAGCCAAGGAAAGCACGCAATCGAAACTTAGCAAAGAAGCAGCTCATGCCTTGGAATTCGAGGTCAACCTAAGGAAGGGAGGAGAGCAGCAACCTCAGAGAATTTAAACTTCAGAGCATACCAGCCAGCCAGTGAAGGTCGAGATGAAGAGGCCCCAGGCAGGTGGCGAGGCTACAGAAGAATCAAATACACGAATAACAGGAAAATTAAGCAGATTCACGGTGAACAGACAGTGACCAGCCAAGGGCAAAAAGGTACCAACGTCTGATGTCACCCAGAAACCAGGATGCCATAACCTTTCCAGATAAGAGGCTACAGTTTCGAGGCCATCCTGAGCCAACTAATTGACACATAGCCCTAAAGGTACTGATTGATGGAAGGGAGGCAGGGTGAATCTTGGGACACTCTACATCTGGGTGTCTATTCTGCATGCTGCTAATTAAAGTGGAGATTTATGCCTAGGGGTGTAGCCCACCCAATCACAATGGACCAAATAATCTAGGGTCCTATAGTTTGTAGAACCAATAAGACGTCGTAGTTGTAGTGACGTCTATCACGAGTGATGTAGTGGGATGGGCGTAGACACCCACCCGATAAGAGTTATCCACTCTGCATGCTCTGTTACCATATACAGATATAGCACCTATACTTAAGTTACCTTTTCCAACCAATAGAATTGCGTGACAAACTTTGAGTTTTACACGTCAAATGATGATGGATTTTGCCCATAAAAGTTGCTGTTGGAAATGGGAGTTGAAGCGAGACAGACGATCGCAACACTGTTGATTACCATTTGTTTCCCCATTTTTTGTACTTGTCATTAAATGGACTTCCCTTTGCCAAACTATTGAGTTGTCCTTATTGAATTGTGTCGGAGTAAGATAATCCTGCACCCCAACCTCCTCAGGGGGCAGCTATCTTGTCTTAAGGTACTCAAGGGTGAGCTCTGACCTATGGGCCCGTCAGAGGACGCTCCGCCCTCCCGTACACTTGATAGCAGAGGATGATTGCCGACCATCAACTATTGATTAATTAATACTAAGACACCCATAGACTGACGGCACGAAGTAACTCTAGGCCTTTGGCAATATCACGAGTCCTTCGCCATTCGGTTGAGTAGACTGAGAAGCTTCCCGTGGACAATGATAGTCTAACTCAAAAATCTGCAGTGGGTCTGAAGGAACCTGCCTTTCAAAGCATAACCCTTCTCATTCCCACGAGCAGCTGATCGGACGAAAAAGACCGCAAGAGGCGGGAAAGGAGGGGCGGTGATCCTGAGGTTCCAGAGAGGAAAAGATGCGAGCAGTGAGTGAAACAATGAACTCATTACTTTGGGAAATGTCTTGTAGGTGTTAGAACAAGTAAGGGAAAGGTAACGGAGGGTGGCAGAGAAAAATAAAAATAGTCAGAAGTAGAGAAGACTGTATATATATATATATACTTTTCTTTCTGTATATACAATTTTACTGTGACCGTGGCTCTGCACTTTTGCACATTACCTTGCTGCTATTATTGTGTGTGTATGCATTTTGCATTATTTGCACTCTAATTTGCACATTACCTTGCTGCTATTATTGCCTGTGTATGCACTTTGCATTGTTTGCATCTCTATTTTGCTGCTATAACTGCAATCCAATTTGCACATTACCTTGCTGCTATTATTGCCTGTGTATGCACTTTGCATTGTTTGCACCTTTATTTTGCTGCTATAACATCCTGCATATGCACTTTATCTCCAGTTACATGGAATTAGAATTTTATACCCTTTTTAAGGAGGATCAAGATTTATGTCATTCATCTTCTCATGTGGCTATTTAATACATTGTGCTTCTACTCGAAATTACGTGTCTCTATGTACACTGCTTGACTATTACTACTGACATTGGAATTGCAGTGTTGCCTGTCTTGGAATGTGCACATTAGAGCTCCATTATTTTGCTGTTTCTATGACCCTGCATGCAGCGCTTTCATTTGTTTATGTGCTGTTCGACTTCTGGTGTTTCATTATGGCATTTCATTCCATCATGGCCGCTGCTCTCTCCATCTGCCTAGGCACTTTTCTGAGTTCCATAGACATAGTTAAAGGACTATACTGGTAACAACTATTAAGATGCTTTAGTCCCTTGTTTTTTCACGTGACCAAGCACTCAGTTGAGTGTGAAACGCGTTGTGTGCGGGCCGTTCTGACAGGCGTCCTGCCTCTGTTTTTGCTGCTGTTCCAGCTATACTTTGTATTTTTTTTGTTTATTTTAAACAATTTCTTTGTGCAACATTAAATAATTTTTTATGACCTTTCTAGTGTTGTGCGCTGTGCTTTTTCCGTTTGGAAATTGGGCATTCACTGTTCTAATTGACTGCGGAGAGTGCGGTTCATTTTCCTCTTTTTGTTGACATATATATATATATATATATATATATATATATATATATATATATATATATATATATATATATATATGGGGTTAATGACTCGAGTATAATAGAAAAAAGTGGTTACCGGGAGGGCACCCGAGAGAAAAACAAGTGGTTACCGGGGGGACACCCGAGAGAAAATGAGAAGGATACCAGGAAGGACACCTGAGATAAAAAAGTAAGAGGATTCGCCTTGTTCCTGCGCTTTAATATAGCGGTCAGAAGAAACGTGAACTCAGAGCCCACATAATGGAGGACGATTAGACTATGGTGACGATTAAAGATGGCACTAAAGGGGTTCGTTTAAACTCCATGTCGGGGTATTGATTAGAAGGCAGGTATATGTGTGTCCAACTGGTGTCCATCTAGTCTGTCAAATGTCTGTCATGCGTGTCCTGTAATATGTTGAATGTAAAGAACTGTATCATTGATTGTTTGAAATTAAGTTTTGGTTTTACGCGATTCTGTAACTAAGAGGGAATCGCCAATGGATTGATATTCTTGAGTAAATTGATGATATAGAATTTTGGCGGGAAAGATTGGATTGGAGCTTGTGTATTTGGTGCTCGCTCACACTGGTGGACATGTTGAAATTGCATAAAATATTGTTGGTAACAAAATTTGAGAATGGAGGAGATTACCCCACTTACCCACTTATGTAAGCAGTTGCCTAAACATGCACCCAAGCTTTAAAAGTACAGCACAGAGTGGGTTAAGGGTACCGCCCACAAGTTGTTTATGCCGTGGCCACAGAATGGGTCCCTATCCAAAGCCGTCTTACAACATATGACAACTTATCTGCATGCTAAATACACAGGTACAAAATTTGAGAAAAACCTCGCTGTTCTAGAACTGTGGAAGATGTTCGAACAGACAAAGGAGGAAGAACCAACTGCAGACTGGATATTAAACGTATGCACGGAGGGGGGTGAGAGGCCTACCGCGCCACCATCCCCGCCTGAGCCAGAAGTAGAGGGAAGTAAGTCAGAGTGACTCTACCCGCTAAGAAAACTTGAGGAAGCCACGGGATATAGCAACCCCGCGTATGAGTCATCTACATACAGTAGTGACTAAATCAAGGAGAAGGAGCAGGAAATTAATCTTACCTCCGCAGTCCCGAGAACAAGGAGAGAAGCGTTGATGAAAGGAAGGACCAGGCACAGAGTTGTGCACCTCTCGTTAAGGAGAGAGAGGGAAAGAAATGGAAAGGAAGTGAAGGCAGAACTGATGAGATAGCATTCGCAAAAGACGAATGGATGAGAGGACAGATATTGTTAAAACTTGATGGTAAAGGAAGTGATGATGTGAGACCGAGAGAGAAGTCTGATGAAACGCAAAGAAGGGAGAGAGAAAAGGAGAAGGAAATGAGGGACAAAAATATAAAAAGGAAGGATAGGCTGAGGCGAGAACAACTATATCGTGAAGAGCAAGAGAAACAGCTCGATCGCAAACAGAAGGCAGCCTATGACCAGTACAGACAGAATCAGCAAAGGTTGGAAGACGAGCAAAGAGTACGTGAAAAGAGAATAAAGAGACAGGAAGATGAGGAAGTTAGAAGTGCAAAGGAAAGTAGAAATGAAAGAAGAAGGGAAGAAGATAAGACTAGAGAAGAAGCAAGGAAGCGCAAGGAAGTCGATAATGATATAGAACGCAAACATAGACAGAGGGCACAGGATTTTTAATATTTGGAGCGGGAAGTTAAAAAACCCAATCCTGTTGTAGAATGGGAAGACATCGAAGAATTTTTTCCTGCGTATGACTCAGTACCAGGCACGAGTGGGGCATATATTGAAGATGACCTCGACACCAGAAGCATCAGGGAAACGATTGATAAAATATACGATGAAATGGGGCTGGAAGAAATTCCCCAAGGGGGAAGGGAAGACGAGCGCTTGGAAAGCACTCAACTATATGACACCGAGGATGTCACCCAAAGTAGTGGGAGAAGGGGACTGTCTCTGGACAGGCTAGAAATTATCAAGAATGAAGAGGATGCAAGGAGTTGCGTGAACTGGGAACAATCAGCGCCCAACTCCGGTGGGGAGACGCAGGACGAGGCACATGAGGAAGGGAGACAGCGCGAAAAGCGGCTCCAAAGGGACCAAGGGGTATGATGGTCAGATGCTAGCAAGTCCGCACCTAGGGCATCGGAGCCCGCCACGCAGCCTAGCCGACATGAGGGAACACCCCGCGGTCAGAGGGGGGTGCCAGCACCTGCCTATGTAGACAGATTGAGGACATTGCCAGGTAGACAGCGATGCAGGAATGCTACCCCAGCGATAAACAGGAGAGCTATGGGGAAGGAGAAGGAAGACTGCACATCCCAATTCCCGCTGCTAGAAAAGTGGGGAGCAAGACCACAATATATTCTATGGCCACACATGGATCGAGAGAACCTGAAAAACAAGCTTCCAATGCTGACTTCGGGAGCCGGGAAGTGGATATATGAGTTAGAAAAAATGACAGGGGGTGTCACCTCAGCTATAGGGGTCATTAAGGGCCTCCTGATCGACATACTCGGTGAAAGGGCAGATGATGTATGGAAACGAGCAGGGTACCCTGGGGTAACCATAATTAACACTACCCATGATGGAGCACCATCTAATAATTGTAGAGCAGCAGTATGGAAAGCGCTACGAGTGCTGTACCCAGACACTTCCGATATGGGTGCTATAATGACTCGAAAAATGAAGGAGTCTGAGGATCCGTTGATTTATATGCAGAATTTTCAAGACACATGGGTGCTTGAAACCCATGAATCTTGGACAAAATATATCCCTGTATTCTACCATATATTGTGCCAAGGGTTGCCTGAACTGGTGCAAAAACAGCTCAAGAAATTGGTAGGAGTAGAAGCTAAACCATGGGCCGAAAATACAGTTGACAATTGCATATTACTGTAGATTGTTGCAAGAAAAGAATCGAAAAAAGGAGGCAACTCGTAAGGGTGAAGAAGCGAAGCTAGTGCAAAAGAAACTCTCAAGGTATGCACTCAAAGGAGCTATGCTGACAAGCCCAGCTGAACTGAATGTGCAACAGGCGACTAACCTGCCGCAGAATAACCAGGGTCACGCGGGATTTTACCCGAGGGGAAGGGGATTTAGAGGAAGAGGATGGCAGAGTAATCAGGGAGGATTTCAAAGTAATCCGGGATGTTTTCATCATGTTTTCCAGATATGCCAAATGGACTGATGGCCCAACCACCGCCAGTGTGTTGGCTGTGTGGAATGACAGGACATGAGTCACGCGCATGCAGAAGCCAAGGCGCGTGGCAAAATGGACAAGGAATGGGAACCGGCATGGTGAACCAGCCTGCCTTCCCGCAACAGGGCAGTACACAGAATCACACAGTGCAGCAGAAAGCACCGGGCTTGCAGCAAGGTGTGCAGCAAGGGGTCAACCCTCGAACATGGGGAACTTGCCACAGGGGCAATCCCAACAGGCACCACCACAAATATCTCAGGGAACAAACCCCGGAGTGGGAGTCAACCCTGGAAATGGAGGAAATGCACAATTATTGTTATGCTCACCTGGTATTCACAGGGACGCCACCCAGCCGGGTTACTCACTGGTATGCTTCTCAGCTTTGCCCTGATGTGGTCTGCAGGGAAGGTTCTGCCTGAAAATACAGGAGGACTGTGTTCAAGACTGACCGACTGTGGTAAGTATCCTCCCTCCACCCCGTATGATTTCAGTCCCTCTGGTGCCCTCTCCTCACCTTGTGGTAGAATCAGGTGTGCTCTCCGTCCTGCCTTCTTTGCAGGGGCGTGTTGTCTTTCATGGGCGAGTGCAGTCCGGTAACTTCACTGATACTGGCTCGTTTGATATTGTTCAGATAGGTCTTATTGCTGTTCTTTAGTTTTGTTGCTATCCTGCATGCCTTTCTTTGTTTAAAATGTCTCTTTTTCTCCCTTAGGTATGCAGAGCTTCAGCGCTGCGAACTGTCTTGGTTGAGCCCCGCTGGTAAATGATGGTGCATTAAGAGCGCTATGATGCGGTAAGTAAGCGCTATGTGCAGTGCTGTGAAGTCTTGCCTTTGCTAACCTGTGTTTTCCTTCCTTGTAGGTCACAGTGTTCTTCAGCGAGAGTGGAATTTCCGGAGTGGTGCCAGCCGAGAGGCGACCAGGCAGGTAAGCCTTTTGAGCAGTTCGTAATTTGTAAATGTCTCTACTGCTTTCTTTAATGTTGCCTCTATCTTCCTCTTTCAGGTCGTTCTGTCCGGGAGGCGTGCAGATTCGAAGAAGCTGTTCTCAGTAGCTGCAAGTGTTTAAAGATGGAGACTGCCGGTAAGATGCTGCTGCTAACGATGTTCCTTTTGTCTTTTTGCAGGTTCTGCTTCTCCGAGGTTCGAGGGAATAGCTGGACACAGTGAGCGTCACGTTGCAAGCTGCAAAGTAACGTGAAGCGTGTTGTCTTGCTCGGGTGTGGTTTAAATAGCCCCAACAAAATAGTCCAGGTAAAGTAGTCGCTAGGCTACCACACCCAAAACACTAGAGCGCATAGCTTGTTTCTTAGGACCCAAGCTATGTGGATGCCTCCATGTAGGCTGACAATACAATAAAGTAGTTCCCAAGCACATTGTTTTTAATGGTGTATGAGCCTGACGCCATAGGTGCCAGGACTGGCCCCATGAGGGCTTTTGAAGAGGATGCCAGGCTCTAGAGGCCCGAGTCCTGACTCCACCTGGCCAATGGGTTTGCCAGAGTGGGTTTTGGGCGAGGGTTGTGACAAGTATACAGTGGATCGAATGCATACATGGAATAGGACAGCTCGCTGGGAACCCTGATGTGTTCTATCCTATCAGTGACACCAGATCCTAACAGGGAACCTAGGGTAAATGTCATCATAGGGGGGAAAGAATATTCCTTCTTAGTTGACACGAGTGGAACACGCTCATGCATACCAGAAGGCAAGTTTTCCTTGTCAGGCCAGGCCATAGACACTCAGAGTTTTACAGGAGCTCACAGCAGAGTTCCCTTTACGGACAATCTCCCAGTCTCTGTAGGGGATTGTGAGATGAATGTACCATTATTATATTCACGCCAGACCCCAGTAAACATTTTGGGTCGAGACTTAATGAAGAAGTTGAATATGACTATCTCGTTCACAGAGGAGGGCATAGTATGCTCACACTCCAGTTATGCATTATTCGAACGTGTGCGAAATGATCAGAGCATACTCTGGACACATAGCCATGAGAGCTGTACCAGTAGAGCCAGAAGTCTTCGCATATGGCGTGCGTGTGCTTATGGCAGGATTGCCAGGCCTCATAGATAAAACTATGAGAACCCCTGATGAGATCCTATTCAGACCAAGAATACCTATGTATGAAGAGGAGGGACAAGTATTTCCCTTGACAATACTAACCGCAGCAGTGCGAGGGAAGATAGAGTTAGTCGAAGGATATGATGATGAAGGCACACAATGGTGCGTGATTATCGCCATTGAAGAAGGGTATCGAGTGACTGACGGCACTGATGATGATCTGTTCGAAGAACACCCTGACTTAGAAGAGACGAGGGTGGAAGTAAGTCTCATATTCTGGGTCAAAATGATCAAACGAGAAGTGCCACAGAGAATGATGTTGGCGCTGGTCCATCCAGAATACTTTGCAGATGACATGGCCCAAGTGCCTGTCTCTGTGTGGACTACGGGACCTTATGACGTAGGCCTCCTGAAGGGGGCAGGAGAAGTGAAAATTAAACTGAAAACAGGAGCAATTTTACCAAGAGCGTGACAATATCCCATGTCCAGAGAAGCAGATGAAGGGATCGCAAAGACAATTTCCACCATGATGGAGCAGGGCATCCTAGTAACATCAGAATCACCCTGTAATATGGTGATTTACCCCGTCAAGAAATTAAAGGGAGGGTCTTGGCCTTTAATCCAAGATTTAAGGGCATTAAACGATATTGTTGAAGCCGAGTTCCCTCTAGTACATAATCCATCTACAATCCAATGCAAAATACCCACTGAGGCAAGATATTTCACGGTGAATGACTTGAAAAATGCCTTTTTCTCAATCGCGTTGCACTGTGACTCACAAGATCTGACGTCATTCACCTTCAGACAAATGCGTCTGAAGAGCACAAGATTGCCACAGGGGTATTGTGAATCCCCGTCCATTTTCAACAGAGTCCTGCAAATGGACCTAAGCAACATTGCAGTAGACAGTGTCGTTTTGCAGTATGTGGATGACATTCTGATCTGCAGCACCACGGAAGAGCAATGCAGGCGCGACTCTGTCCAGCTACTTACTATATTGGCTGAGAAAGGATATAAAGTTGACAAGGAAAAGTTACAATACTGTCAACAAGAGGTGCTGTACGTAGGCCAGCTAATCTCACATGAAGGGAAAAATGTAACCCCAGAAAGGGCTGAAGCTATCATGAACACGGCTAAGCCGCTCACGATAAGGCAAATGCAGAGCTTCCTAGGCCTGTGCAATTATGTCAGAGCATGGGTCTTCGATTACAGCTCTTATACCAAGCCCTTGCTTCAGGCCCTAAAGAAGGCCCAGGCGACCAAGGAAAAGATTGAATGGACTGAGGCAATGGAGAATGGGTTTGCAGAACTCAAGGGGGCGGTTTGTAATGCCCCAGTTCTTCGGATTCCTAATTATGCAGAGGAATTCTACCTGTTTTCACACACAGATGGCAACGTTATAACGGCAGTACTATCCCAGAGAACATTGCTGGGTTATAAGCACCTGGCGTACTACAGTGGGAGTCTGGACCCGGTGATGAGAGGCCACTTCCCATGCGAACATAATCTAGCTGCCGCAGAGTGGGATGCTCCATGACGTTATACGTCGAGCACTCATTATTCGCCATTCTGGAGAAACCAAAAGGCACACTGGCATCTCAGAGGCGTCTGCCTATGAGGTGATTATATCCAACCCATGGATCAAAATAGTTTGATGTAAAACTGTAAACCCAGCTATGTTCATAGCTGAGCCAGTCACTGAGGGAGAACCTATACACGACAGTGCAAACTATGAGGAATTCTATGATGAAATCCCGCGGGTAAAGGAAAATGCCCTGGCAAGTGGTGAGATCGTGTTCATTGATGGTTCTTCAAGAATCGACCAAGAATACGGACAAAGATACACAGGCATGGCCGTGGTAGCACACATAGCGAATGGAAAGTTTCAAGTACTCGTCAGTGCACGAATACTATCTCACTATTCAGCACAAGCTGCAGAACTATTGGCGTTGATACTCGTCATTGAGAATCATACAGACCAGGAAGTAATGGTGTACGGTGACTCCGCCTATGTGACGTCAACCGTGCACGCAGGACTAGCATGCTGGAAAAGGAGGGGCTGCCTCCGAGCGGACGGCACGCCAGTGTAACATGCAGCCTTATTGGACAGGCTGATAAAGGCACTACAGCTCCCAGTGGGCATAGCGGTCGTGAAATGCGCCGCCCACACCAAAGGGACAGATTTCGTGTCACGCCGAAACCATGCAGCAGACACGGACGCCAAGCATATCGCATCCAACAGTGAAACGATCATGGAAATAGAAGTGGCATACACCCAGGAGCGTATGATGGTAGCGAGAGCCACACCAGAAGCCTATAGCAATATGGGGCAGACCCAATTAATGGAGCTCCAAGGGGAGGCACATCAGGATGAGAAGAATGTGTAGAAGCGTCAAGGGTGTTCTTTAAACCCCTCTGACGGTTTGTGGTGGCAATACAGCACTGGTAGACCAGTAATGCCTGTAGCCCTACTAAAGATAGCATTGGAGCAATTACATTACCATTTTCACATGTCAAAAGAAAATCTTGCTGCAATGCTTGCAGAAGACTGGTTTACACCAAATTTAGCGGAGCATGTTGCATTCTTTATGGTGAACTGCATAATCTGCCAGCAATTCACCACTGGGCACACATTAAAAGTAGTGAGATGAGTCATCCCCCGGCCAAATGGGCCTTTTCAGCACTTGCATATCGATTATGTCGACATGATTCAAGTGTGCAACGGGTACAGGTACTTAATTGTAGTGGTGTGTCCATTCTCTAGATGGACAGAAGCAGGTCCCTGTACACACCCAGACTCAACCTGTGCTGCTAAGTTCCTGGTGAGGGAAGTGTTCCCTAGATGGGGGGTGTGCGAGGTAATGAGGTCAGATAATGGGGCTCACTTTGTGAATGCAGTATTTGAACAGATTAGCTTGCTGCTTGGTATAAAGCACAAGGTCTCATCGGCGTACATCCGGAAGGTAATGGTATCTGTGAGAGGCTCAACGGCTTGTTAAAGGAAAGGATAGCCAAGTTGAAGCTTACTCTAAAGAGGGGATGGTTGCACTGCCTTCCACTGGCATAGTATGCTCTTCGGAACCAACCAGGCTCCGACCATCATCTTACGCCGCACGAAATAGTTACGGGAAGGAGAATGAGGACTGCCCTACCCCCGAGATAGAGCTAGATGTGATGCCTAGCCAATCAGAGAGGTCTTGGGAACCAAAATGCAGGAGTACCTGAACTGCATGACATCAAGCCTTTCTGTTGTTTCAGATCAACTGCAGCGACAACGAAAAGGGTGCAGCACAGCACAAAACACAACAGGAGGTGCTGAAACAGACACAGTTCAAGGTCTATGTGCGCCTCTCATCTTCCCTGGTGACGTTGTGTTGGTAAAAAACCACACAAGAAGAAGGTGGGATGAGCCAAGATTCAATGGCCCTTTCATCGTGGAGGACTGCACTCCGTCAGCTGTAAAACTGCAGGGCAGGAGAGCATGGATTTTCCAAAATGACATTAAACCCTATATCGGTGAGACCCCTCAAACTGCACCTCACTGCGAAGAAACCACAGACAACGGGGAAGAACCTTCACACGTGCAGACAAGATCCATGACGAGGAAGAAGGACGCATGAGTAGCAAAATCAAGATTAATGACTTGTTTTGAAAATTGTGGCTTTAAACTAGACATTTCCTCTAAGCAAAAAGGTGATAAAAGACACTAATATGGACACTGTGCATCACAGTTGCAGGGTGAAGAAGAGAAATGCGCATCTAAGCCAAAACGAACTTCTGAATCAAGCCACACTTAAGCATTTTTGAAAAACCAAGACTCTGATAGACTACAGACAAGACTTTTTCTCTGAGAGCTCAACACAGTATCCTGAAACCGCCATGACCAAGACTTTGTTTTACAGAACTTATGGTATCTCCCAGCAGAAATCTCACGTGGGATGTACTCACTTACTTCCAGTTAGTGGTAATATCATATCTGTGACTTGTAGGGAGAGTAACCAGTGTCACAGACTTTGTACAATATCCTGCTAACAAGAAAGTAATCTGGCTGACTGTCATCGCGGAAGCCTTCGCCGAGTTGCCCGAACACCGTGAAAAGGACACAAATGCTTCCACCACAAGTGATCATCGATGAACTCACGTACACGCTTTTCTTTCGCATCATAGGGGAATGCCCAGGACTCGTCGGGAGAACAACGGATACACTCACGTACATCTGAGATCCAAGAACCAACTGTGGATCAAGCTAAACTACGTGGTCGCAATCCATGCGGCAGGAAAGTGCAGAGACTGTTCACTTCAAAATAAAGGCCCGTGATCCAGGTCCCAGCAACGCAGGACAAATGTCCCTGTCACCCGATGACAGCTGCTAGCACACAATGGCCCTCATTACGACCCTGGCGGAATCCGCGGTGCTAAATGCACCGCGGAGCATGGCGGAAAGCCGCCGATAGCGCCATGGGGGTTGGCGGATTTACCACCCCATGCCGACCTTGGCGGAGCGGTAAATCCCCAATCCCCATTTTACCCTTCCCCATTCCCATTCTTGCCCCATAGGGTATAATGGGAGTGGGGAAGGAGTTAATTACGCCGCCGTAAAGTACGGCGGCGTAATTAACAACGAGGTCCCTTAGCGCCATGGTTTTCTCCGCCCGGTAAAACCAGGCGGAGAAAACCTCCATGGCGCTAAGGGAACTCGTAGTACGGCGGACGGGTCCGCCGCGATTAGCGCTGGCGGAAACCCACTCCGCCAGGGTCCTAATGAGGCCCAATGTCCTGTTCTGGCTAGTGATGGACTATCCAGAAATTTTGGGAAGGCCTGCAGAGGTTGACGTCATCACCTTCCTCAGAGATCCAGCTAATATCGCACACATGGGAACACTCCTCCAAGGCATCATGCTCCAAGTGGAGCTGTCCAACTTCCAAAGAGAGTACCTAAGGAGATTCCAATCAAAGCGTCCGCCTAGGGACAGATCCAGGAGACAGAGACACAGTTCTTCATCTTTCCGCCGAGGGACAGATCGAGGAAACAGAAAAACAGTACTTTATCTTTTCGCCGTGGGACAGATCGAGGAAACAAGAGAGACAGTACTTTATCTTTCGCCGTGGGACAGACCGAGAAGAGCAGAGAAGAGAACTTCACTGTTTTGTTTTATTTTTTATGTTTTTCATTTTATGTTTATTTTTTTCATGCTTTTGATTTTGAGTGATACCATTTTTTCCATTTTTTCCCCATTTAAACAGGTTCCAGCATGTCCTCAGGACTGAAGCAGATTCAGGGAATGCATTGGGAACTTATCTATTTTGAAATATGCCTAATGAATGTGATTCACCAAAGGTGTTAGTCTAATCTTTTTCCATAGTCTAGTAGGAGAACTATTTCACCTAACCAGAGACAATCGTCACCCACAAGAGGGGGGACTCTTTAAAGCACCTGACACTTTACAACACAGAACTTTTGAAGATCGGAGTAAGTGAAAAAAAATAAACACTGACAATTGACTCATGTTTGAAATGGGGGCCCAGAACAGTAACTTGGTCCTATCGCAAGCAGAGGGGTGCGCCCGCTTCCCTGGAAGGAAATGCTGCCAGCTTTCATATAGATCTATTATGTGTATATGCATAGTAATTATCATTGTTTTTCTGTCGTTAACAATCAGAACTGCATTTTTCATTGGTGCACGAAGCGTCCCAATTTCAGTGCACCCACCGGATAAGGTACACATGAGTCCCACGAAGGCACCTAGACCCTATATAGTTGTTCCAGTCCCAAGAAAACCTGATGGTAAAGTAAACAAACTAAAATTGAATGTAATTAGCAGTGATTCATACACACTTGAGGTAACGAATGGAGAGAAAAACTGGAGACAGGGTCAGCGTGGAACGAATGAAAATGTAGCACTGACCACTACACGCGCACACACACTGAATGCACACAAACAAGGGCAAGTGTCAATGGCTACAGAAGCTCGAACGATGGCAACAGAAAGTAAGAGACTGCCTACCGAACAACCAGTTCCAGAAAATAGTGGAAGTGACCAAGAGGAATCAAGTGAAAGACCAGCTGAGGAAGATATAACAAAAGCCCTCAAGAAGACAGAGGCAGCTACAAGAGAATTCACTGCAAACACATAAATGCTGATAGACCATTTGTTCCCATTTATAGCTCGAGCGAAGAAACTGCATGAGGAACTAAAAAATAGAACCACAGAGACTGTAACGACAAGCACAACAGTTCCAACACAAGGAACAAGCACCAGGCCCACAGCACGGCCATACATTGGACAGACGATACACAGGTGGTGGTTAAAGGAGCTCTACGAGAGAATACAAGAGGAGAGGAAGAGAAACACAAAACCATCTCCCATCACAGCGATACAGATAATGAAACCTGCTCCATGGACAAGCATGCCTGAGAACCCTCCAGAAAGATAAAGTAGCACAGACGCATTTAGAGATATAGTTATAGCTAACTACAGAAAGACACTCAGAATAAAGAGAAGCCCACACGAAGATAACAACAAACTAAATGACTACCTGGATAGCACAGCACACCTAGGAAACAACATTTGGTACCAACACATGAAGGAGTTCGGAAGAAGAAAAGCTGAAGAAGAATGCTTCGTCTGTGCACTTCTACCATACAGCATGGGAAAATCCAAGATCTTTGTGGCTATAGAAATTGATGTCCCTACAGCACACTGTATGTCACACGTAGCAATGTGCAACACCAGAGGACAGTTTATGGGGAGAGATGCCTCATTGATATGGGCAACTGAAAATGATTACCCCGATGAAGACGGTTACGTCCAGGATATCAAGACAAGAAACAGAGCGAATACCAAGAATCACGTGATCAGGTACGAAAAACCTGAAGTGAAAGGATCAGGAACGAGATGGGAAATAAACCTGAGACTGAACGCCCAAGGAAAGACTGCAGAAGAGGCTCAAATTTGGACGAACAGAGGCCAAATGCAGATATGGGGAACAGTGGTTGCCCCAAACGGTTGGGAAGAAGGAGTGGTGATCTGCCGAGCTTGGATGGTCCTTGGAGCCTGCCAAGAGGAAATAGAGAACTCACAGAGGTTATGCAAACCTCTATGGCCGAAATTGGTAAGGCTGCTGACATGGGTCGAAGACAGAGGAGGACCCTTGCAAATAGTGCCACTGGAAAACCCGAAAATGTGCTTCAGAAGCAATGGCACAAGGAAGATGGGAGAGAATCAAAATTGGGACGAATCTTTGAAGCTCCAGGAATGACTCAAGGAACCGCAGTAATTATGGACCATTACTGGGCATGTGGGTCCAAGGCATATATAAGACTACCGAAAAACTGGGGAGGCATATGCACACTAGTGAATGTCCATGTTCCTGCACTAGCGATCCCAAAAAGTGACCTGAGTATTGACAGTTTCCCGAAATCAGATGCTCATCTAAGGAAGAGGAGATCTGTGGAACTGGTATCCTGGATGAAGAGAGAGAATTGCTACTCTGCCAAATCAGAAGAAGCATTCCATGCAATCCCATACGAACATAGGCTGTTTAGCCTCACCTCAACAGTATTCACAACACTACTCTTGCCACACATCCAAGTCGGAGTGAATGCAAAATGGTTGCAGATAACCAGATGGGAGTTATTGCAGACCATCAATACCACCATAAAAGGATTTAACGTCATCAAAGAAGAACTGAGAGCAATCCGATTGATGACCCTCCAGAACAGATATGTACTTGACATGATCACAGCGATGGATGGAGGTGTTTGCGCAAAAATTGGAGAATCATGTTGCACATTTATACCTTCGCATGATGAAGAAAATGGAACCTTAACAGAAGCCATAAGTATGTTGAAAAACCTGAAGAACCAGATGATCGATGAAACTGACGATTTGGATGATGATAGCTGGTTTGGAGCACTATTCTCATGGGTCCCGCAATGGATGGCAGATATTTTCAAGTTTCTGGGAGCCTTACCAGTACTGATACTGCTAGGATTCTGTGTTATCAAGATAATCATCACAAAGTGCCAGAAAAATGCGAAGAACGCCATTGGGATGAAAATCATGGTCGATGTCAAACCAGGTTGGAAGCCCAGAGATCTGACTGATGAAGAAATAAGAGACTTTGGGAAAGCCAGCGAATTTGCGCCACAAGGGACAAAGTTTGCATACCCCAGAAAACGAAGAAGGTATGAAGGGAAATTGATCTACTGCAGCCCAAATGGGCAATGCCAGCTAATGACCTGGAACAAAGACGAACACTTAAAAACAGCAGGAAGTTTGAAAGGGGTGATAAAATATGGACTCCAAATATACACATGTTCACGCCATTGTGTACAAACCCTGAAGACGACGAACAGGACACAGGAGAACCAAGGAAGATGAATCCAAAGGAGGAAGCAGAAGTGGCCGATGAATCGACCAGAGAGGGGAGTGTAGAGGAGGCCCCAGACATGGCCTGCACCACTGCCCCCCATTTCGAGATATCAGGAACGTACACGCCAAGATATGTGATGTATGTGCCCCCCATTTCGAGATATCAGGAATGTACACGCCAAGATATGTGATGTATGAGGAGCAGATGAACCAACAGAGAGCTGCACTTGGACTCTGCCCAGCGCACATCAGAAGAGCAATACCTGTTGGAGCACCCATAACCAGACAACCATGGGCTGCACGGTACCCACTTAGACAACCATACCAGCAACTGACAAGAAATGAAGAATACCTACAGACTGTCCACGAAGAGACCCATAGAGCCTTAATGGATGGCCAGCAGCAATGACACAAGGGCCGGACAGACTCACGGATGAACGAAAACGACAACCAAAGATAACACGCCAGTGCGAGTAGCTGTGAAGATAGATGTAATGGACACAGAGGAGGAGGCGATGTTGAAACATAAGGAAACATTGCTGTGAAACAAAATGGAAATATCCAACCAGCTAACGCATGTAAATAGGCTTGGAACGCAAGAAGCTAAGAAAACGATACTGCTTGCAATGCTTAGTAGAAGAATAGAGTGCCAAGTGCCAACCACATATCTACCTCAATGACGCACACTATACAAGTGCGACTCCATTTTGTAAAGCAGAATTTAGCCCATGTTGCAAAGGACTAACAAGGCCAAGATTCATATTCCAGCCAAAGCCAAAGGAAAGTGCGGAATCGAAACTTAGCAAAGAAGCAGCTCATGCCTGGGAATTTGAGGTCAACCTAAGGAAGGGAGGAGAGCAGCAACCTCAGAGAATTGAAACTTCAGACCATACCAGCCAGCCAGTGAAGGTCGAGATAAAGAGGCCCCAGGCAGGTGGCGAGGCTACGGAAGAATCAAATACATGAATAACAGGAAAATGAAGCAGATTCCCGGTAAATAGACACGTGACCAGCCAAGGGCAAAGAGGTACCAACGTCTGATGTCACCCAGGATGCCATAACTTTTCCAGATAAGAGGCTATAGTTTTGAGACAATCCTCAGCCAACTAATTGACACATAGCCTTAAAGGTACTGATTGATGGAGGGGAGGCAGGGTGAATCTTGGTGCACTCCGCATCTGGGTGTCCATTCTGCATGCTGCTAATTAAAGTGGAGATTTATGCCTAGGGGTGTAGCCCACCCAATCACAATGGACCAAATAATGTAGGGTCCTATAGTTTGTAGAACCAATAAGATGTCGTAGTTGTAGTGACATCTATCACGAGTGATGTATTGGGATGGGCGTAGACGCCCACCCGATAAGAGTTATCCAATCCGCATGCTCTGTTACCATATTCAAATATAGCACCTATCCTTAAGTTACCTTTTCCAACCAATAGAATTGCGTGACAATCTTTGAGTATTACACGT
This sequence comes from Ambystoma mexicanum, assembly GCF_040938575.1. Taxonomy (NCBI): domain Eukaryota; kingdom Metazoa; phylum Chordata; class Amphibia; order Caudata; family Ambystomatidae; genus Ambystoma; species Ambystoma mexicanum. The sequence goes on along the minus strand of NC_090935.1, from coordinate 1,141,510,490 downwards.
CAAATGATGACGAATTTTGCCCATAAAAGTTGCTGTTTGAAATGAAGAATTCCGGAGTTGAAGCGAGACAGGCGATCGCAACACTGTTGATTACCATTTGTTTAACCGTTTTTTGTACTTGTCATTAAACGGACTTCCCTTTGCCAAACTATTGAGTTGTCCTTATTGAATTGTGTCAGAGCAAGATAATCCTGCACCCCAACCTCCTCAGGGTGCAGCTATCTTGTTTTAAGGTACTCGAGGGTGAGCTCTGACCTATGCGCCCGTCAGAGGACGCTCCGCCCTCCCGTACACTTCCACTGCAATCAGTGGAGAGGTGTCTGTGGGATCTCCACTGACAGCACTGAGCACTGGTAAAGGAATCTTTAGAGCAAATTCATTTTACTGCCCGTGATCCAACCCATTAGCGAAATTTCCTGGGACACCCACCTTTCGAGATCGGCTTCCAGCTCCTTATAGAGATGTGGGCAGTTAGCTGCATAGAGCTCCCTCGGGGGCACTGAGATATGAACTCCCATATATTCTATGGCTTTATTGTCCCGCTTAATCAAGCAGGAGGGCTGCTCTATCTCTTTCGGTGTCAAACCCACCCCCATGGCCCCAGATTTGTGATAGTTAACTTCAAAGCCTGCAACCCGTCTAAAGGAGTCTAGCTTTAGGAAGGACTGATTGTTTGTTTCTTTGTTTGTTTATCTATTTATAATGCGCTCCCAACCCATGGGTATCTGTGCACAGTTTACAAGGATATGCATTTTCTTGGTTCCATGAATGGCAAAACAGTATTACAAGAATTACAAAGATGTCTTATTTACACTAATGGAATATACCATGATATACAGGTTAGGATCCCTGAGCAATATACATAGTCTAAGCAAAGGTTTCATGGACACAAAGTATAGGTATGCAGTGAGGGGCATCTAAATGAGGGTGTCTACTATGGGGAAATTGTGGAGATGAGCCAGCGTTTAATTCTTTTCTGAATTTATAGAAAGACTGGTCAGCTCTTAAGGTGTCAGGGAGTGAACTCCAGAGTTGAGCCGCCATTATGGGGAAACTGCTGCCCCCTGCTTTCTTTTGTTTGTACCTGGGCACTTTCAGGCAGCCTAAGTTTGTAGATCTGGTGTATTGGGAGGAGTTGTTTTGGGAGAACATTTCAGCAAGGTAGGGAGGGGCTGAATTGTAAAGAGGATTGGACATTTGTGAGGGTAAGCATCATATCATCCGCATACAGAGACAGCTTATAATGTTGGTGGCCTATCTTAACCCCCTCAATAGCGGAATTGTTGCAGGCACACTGGGCCAAGGGCCCTATGACCAGACCAAAAATGACCAGACCAAAAATGAGCAGGGAAAGGGGGTTCCCCTGCCTTGACCCACACGTGAGGGATATTGGGCCTGTTTGCTTTTGGTTTGCCCCCAGTGAAGTCCTAGGCAAGCTGTGGTTGGCCAGAAGCATCTTCAGGAAGAGTAGCCCAAAGTTGAATGCTTCATGGGTTAATTGCATAAAGGCCCAGTCGACCTTGTCAAGTGCCTTAGTGACGTCTAGCATCACCAGTGCCATTTTACGGCGTTCTGAAGTCACTACCTCCACCAAGTTTAAGTCCCGGCGAATGTCCCCTGTGGTTCTATCCAATAGGAACCTGGTCTGATCTGCGTTAATTATTTTGGGGAGGACCCCGGCTAACCGATTGGCCAAGATCTTGGACTAAATATTAGCATCAATATTCAGCAACGAGATTGGCCTATAAGAGGCACAGTCTCTAGGGTCCTTGTCAGAATGCATTTTACTATTTTCTAAATGTGTCTAAATAATATGTCTTCTAAATGATCACTCAATATATTGAAATAGGGCCTCATCACGACCCAGGCGGTAAGTTACCGCCTGGGCCGTGACTTTACCACCATGGCGTAAACTACGTTTACGCCATGGTGGTTGGCGGACTTACCGCCCCATTCGGACCTTGGCGGGGCGGTAAGTTCCCAATCCCCATTTACCCTTCCCCATTCCCATTTTTGCCCCATAGGGCATAATGGGAGTGGGGAAGGCGTTAATTACGCCACCATAAATTACGGTGGCGTAATGAACTCCATGGTCCCTTAGCGCCATGGATTTTAACACCTGCTAAAAGCAGGTGTTAAATTCGCCATGGCGCTAAGGGACCTCGTACTCAGGCGGTAAGGGTCGGCGCTGTTTACGGCGCCGTAAACCCCTTACCGCCTGGGTCGTAATGAGGCCCATAGTCTGTAAACAGGTAACATAATGAACGGTTTTGAGTTTTTGGGGAATATTTCCATCAATATTTTACTACACAACTTTCCTTTGTGACACAATGTACTGTGGTTGATAAATGTTTCACTTTAGATTTCTTTGTGTATCCCTACTTTAGGGATACACGAATAGTTCAGTGCAATGGGAGCCCTTTCAAACACTTACACTGCGTCTTTTTCAAAATAGGTAATTTTGATGAATGTGTTAATAACCATGTCTGTCTTTATGTAGACCACACTGATAGAAGTACAGACCATTTCCATGGAGGAAACCACAGACACGTCCAACATCCAAATGGTGAGGCCAAGCGACTTGCACGTAAAATTATTTTATAGCTTTTGATGTGGTCTAAATTATAATACTAATATACATTTTCTTTTTAACACTGGCATGAATATATATACATTGATTAAAGGACCGAGATTCTACATCGACCACTGTTCCATAGTGAACAACAACGATTCACCTTCCAAGCAATTGTTTTATTGTAATCCTTCAGATGCGAGTCCACTAAATATTTTTATGGCCAAGTCAACTTAAAACATACTGATTATTCTTATATTTAATATTAGCTTTTGATACAAAGTGGCAAGTAGGCTTGTATGTCAATATCGACCATCTTTTCCATGTAATTTCTTTTCTTTTGATTTTGCTTTTACATCCTTATCATTACAATTACTTTGATATAGGACAGTGTTGGAACTTCAACAATGTACTATTCTTCTACTGCAACTGATCTTGTTTAAATTCAATATAAGTGTTATTTTTTTTAAATAATTTGCAATACTGTCAGCAAATTGTAAAGCATTCGATCAACAACACTGATGTATTTATCGCAGAAACACACGCAACAATGAAAGTAAACCTTCACAAACACTTACTTTGTTACTGAATAATATAGACTCTTTCACTTTATGAATGGTTAATGTTAATGTTAAAGGTATTTGTACCGGGCACCGTCACCAATGGAATTGGTCCCCAGGCGCCCTGGCAAAGCTGAAAACAAGAAGGAAGCGTGGGGGTTATTATGATGAAGAGGGAGTAGGAAAGTGAGAGAGGTGGTGTCCTGTTGGCAGCTTCAGTTCGGCTTTCACTGTGCGCTGAGCTTGGGAGTGAATATCGGATTGATGTGACTCCTCATTTGCTGTTGGTGCCACTTATATGTTGGTTGTTTGTTGTTGTGGTGCAGTGAAGTGCGTGCGGTTTGCTGTGCGAAGAGGTGGTTGTGTGGACTTTTGTGTGAGGTATGTATGCAGAAATTTGATTTTTGTGTTAGTTAGTTTTATGTCTCTTAGTCTTTGTATTTCTTGTTCTACGTATCTGATTGTCCTATGGAGTTGGAATTTTTGTCTGTCTGTCTAATTGTTAGGAGTGATGGCATGGCAAGTTCCAACTGTGCTATTTCTGACCTTTGTGTACCAGGTTGCGGTGCACATTGTCCCCCACTCTGGTATTGATGCTGTATTTTTACAGTCATCCACTCCCTTCCTATCTATTTCCTGTCGGTGATACATTGCTGCCTGTATTTGCTTTGTCAGCTAAGGTGTTGTTGACATGTCATCCTTACCCTTCCCTCCTGATCTCTCTGTGATCATTCTTTAGTAAGATTCTAGCTTATCTGCCTTTCAATTGTTAAAGTGATATGCGGTAGATTGTTCTTCCCTTCCCTCAGTTTATGGAAGCTAGCTTAGGGAGATAGGGATGATCCGGTTGCCTCTCTGAGTATTGTTCCAGCTGAGCGTGTGCCATCATAGGCAGTCTGGGAGGATAGCTCAGAGGCAACGTGCTCGGCCTGGAAGCACGACATCGCAGAGCAACACAGGATCGATACCCGGGTCCGTGCCCAGAAACCTCTGGGCATCAAGCGTGCCATAAACAACCCATAACAATCACAATTACAATTCCTTCTAGTTATGGGGTGAAGAGCCAAGATTTGAGTAGTTTTCCGAATAGAAGGTGATCTCTTGAATTACGTATGTTCTTTGGTAGCTCGTTCCATTTTTTTGGGGCAAGGTGAGAGAAAGAGGATCCTCCGAATTTTCTTTTGTTGTATGGTTTTGGTTCGAAACGGATGTCGCTGCTAGATCTGAGTGGCCTTGTTGGGTGGTAGACATTTATTTTCTCTCTTAGGAATTTTCTTTCTTCTGTGCCTGAGGGACGGGGTCCCCATGCCGAGCAGTGCTGGGGTCAGCACAGGTTCTACCACCTCAAAGTATCTGAGAGGCCACCGGAGAACAGGATCCAAGATGAATCTGGGACCCCTGGACGACTCCTGAGGCTAAAAGATGCTCTTCCTCGTCTCAGTACTGTCATGATGCCTACCCCCGGGCATCCGGATCAAGCCCGTCAGCCCCGGGAGCAGGCATCCAGACATTTACAAAAACCCCAGCCGCCCCAGCTAGGGGCTGTCTGGGTTCGGTCCTGGCGCCGTAGGCACCAGGCTCATAATAAAAATCAGGCTCATAGACATTACTTACCTCATCCAGACCATGCTGCAAATAAATCCAAGCCAACGTGAGGCCTGGATGGGACTATTTTACTACAGGGACTATTTTTTACTCGGGTGTGGTCCTGGAGAACTTCTTTCCTGGGACTACTTTGGAGGCTATTTAAACCACGCCCGAACAGCAGCACATGCTTCGTGTTATTCTGCATCCAGCAGCGTGACTCTCACCGTGCCTGCAGCCAGCATCCAGTCTTCTGCCATGCCCGCATTCCTCACCTGATTCCGGATCCATTTCATCTCCCGACCTGGAAAGTACATCAGTCCTGCACGCGTCGCTTCGCCAGCTCCAGCACAGCGCCATACTCACCAGTTCTCACAGCATCTTCCGATCCGGCACTGTCTCCATCATTTCTTCACCGTACTCCGGCACCTAGGGGCACAAGAATAACAAGGTGAGCCAAGGGAATCAACAAATACCTCTTACCACCATAGACTTACCTGATTTACCACCGGCGGTATTATTCTCCATATCTTCATATTCCGCATCTGTAAAGAGGGAGAAAAACAACATGTTAACGCATGCAATAGTTACCGGACAGCGTTGGGTAACACAGACTCTTATCTGAACGCCAGCAGCAGCTACGAGACCTTCTTCTCACGAACTCAGTTGCAACTTAAGGAAGGAAGGGGACAAGAGTGAACATCGGGCACATTGAACTCTTTGAACTTGATACTTACCAATCCCGCCTGGGACTTCAGAGTCAATGTTTACCGGAACTCTCCCAACGCCTTCAAACCAGTGAAGTAACTGGTATCCATGTGCCCCTGCAAGACGACATAAGGTGAGGTTACTAAGGGGATATCGGAGGTGATTAGTGGGGGAGAGCGAGAACAGTTGGGAGGCCATCACTAAAACCCACAGGTGGCTAATCCCTGTCTCCACTTGCAGGAAAATACTTCTTCGGGTCCAGTAGACAAGACTAGGTGGGCCAGTCGAGACAGTCATCTCTGCACTATGCATCACGTTGACGGAGACCGCAGCTGTCCGGGTCCGATCGACACCCCTGTGGGGTCCAGGTGAGCATAACAGAACACAAAGCCTTTCTAAAAATACCCACCTGGGTGTTATGGAAACCTCAGAAACCGACCAACTGGCCCAATTATTGGGGGAATTTAGGCCGGAAGTACATGCCGCTCGCCAAGAGACTAATGCCCTCAGGAGAGAACTGATTGTCTCAAAGGAGCGCACTGATGATCTGGCTAGGCAACTACTGCAAAACCAAGCTGGGCAAACGCCCCTACCTGGATATGGGGGAAACCCAACCCCTGTTTCATCAAGCAATCCTGTGCAAGTTGTTTTACCAGGAAATATTCCGTTAGCTCCACCCGAACGCTTTGCTGGGGACCCCAAAAGGTTCGCCGTGTTTATGAACCAATGCCGCTTGCACTTTTTATGCAGACCGGGAGCCTTTCCGAATGACCAAGCCAAAGTAGCCTTTGTATTGTCATATTTTAGTGGCAGCGCAGCGGATTGGTCCATTCCGTTAGTCAACCAGGATGATCCTCTTCTCTGGGATTTTCAGGGTTTTCAAAGGAGCATGGAAAAACTATTTGCCAGACACTCACAGGGTCAAGCCCTGGACAACAAACTTTTATCCTTACGACAGGGTAACCAGGATCTGCTAACCTATATTGCAACCTTCAATAGGTTGGCGGTGGAAACCGGGTGGCCGGAGGAAAAATGAATTACATTGTTTCATCGTGGACTTCGGGGAGAACTCAAAGACGTCTTGGCTCAAGTTGTGAAGCCACCTCAGGATTGCACAGAATTGATAGACTTAGTGGTCCAGCTAGACCACCGACTTCAGAACCGAAAGACTGATCGAGCTAAGTTTGAGAATCGGGTATTGGTTAAACCCAACGTTGCCCCCAAAGGAACAGATGCATCTGAACCTATGCAGATCGGGGGGATTAAAGGACCCTTAACTCAAAAGGAAAGAGAAAGAAGACGACAGATGCAGTTGTGTCTGTACTGTGGAACCTCAGGACATTTTCTACGGGATTGCCCTATAAAACCACCCAAGAAGGTGGTAGGAGTTGCTGATAAAAGCCACATAGAGCCTGATTCGGGAAACGACCACGCCCGACAAGCGTAGAGGTCCGCTTGCCGAGCTTAAAGAAGGACACTCAGACCTCGCATCTGATCATCCCAATGGTCCTAGTTGATCCCAGGCAGCCATCACGTATGCACGCAGTAAGGGCATACATAGATAGCGGGGCCGTAGGAAACTATATGGACCACAAATTGGTGTCAAGGATGAATCTACCTCTTTGCAAAAAGACCACTTCGGATGTCATCACCACAGTTGATGCAACTGAGATTGCCTCGGGGCCTGTAACTCATTCCACTACAGAGATGACACTGTTGAGTCAAGATGGGCATCGAGAGACTATTGTGTTTGATCTACTCAAAGCCCCACAGTTCCAGATAATACTGGGGATGCCATGGTTGGAAACACATAATCCTTGTATAGAATGGCGAGAGAAGAGAATAACCTTCCCGGATTGTGCACACACCTGTTACCCGGAGAAAACTTTGAACAAAGGCCTGGCTACAGTCGTTAACCCAATTGTGCAGTTACCTCAGGAATACCAAGAATTTCAGGATGTTTTTCAAAAAGAACAGGCCAATACATTAGCTCCTCACAGATCATACGATTGTCAAATCGACCTCCTACCCGGTGCACAACCCCCATGCAGTAGAATCTACGCCCTCACGGAACCTGAAAATCTTCACCTACGGCAATACTTGGACCAATACCTTGCTAATGGCTTTATTCGTCCTTCCAAGTCTCCTGCATCCTCAGCTTTATTCTTTGTGCCAAAAAAGAAAGGTGACCTTAGAACGTGCATAGATTACCGCGCATAAAATCAGATTACGGTAAAAAACTGATACCCATTGCCTCTGATCCCCGAATTACTAGACCAAGTAAAGGATGCTTGTATCTACACTAAGTTAGATCTCCGAGAGGCATATCATCTGGTACGTGTCAAGAAAGGTGACGAATGGAAGACTGCCTTTCGCACCAAGTACGGATTATTCGAATATCAGGTGATGCCCTTCGGGTTGTGCAATGCACCAGCAGCCTTCCAGTATTTTATGAACGATGTCCTTCGTGAACTTATTGACGTCTGTGTCGTCGTATACATAGATGATATTCTAGTGTACTCCTCCTCAGAATCAGACCATGTTAAGCACGTTCGTGCAGTCCTTGAGAAACTACGCCAGCACAAGTTATATGCAAAATTGGAAAAATGTGTTTTTCATGCTACGGAAGTTGAATTTCTTGGATTTATCCTGACTCCAAAGGGAGTCCGAATGGACTCTCGAAAGGTGGACGCAATTCTCAAGTGGCCATCACCCAGTTCAGTCAAAGGGGTACAAAGCATGCTCGGATTTGCTCATTTCTACCGCAGATTCATTCCGGACTTCTCCCATGTTGTACACCCCATCACAGCACTTTTGCGAAAAAGCAAACGCTTCTTGTGGACCGAAGAGGCTGAAAAGGCCTTCCAAGAGCTGAAAGCGAAATTCACATCAGCACCTGTCTTAAAGCATCCACGCCCTGAGCTTCGATACATAGTAGAAACTGATGCATCCAGTTTAGCCATGGGAGCTGTCCTGTCCCAGAAGGATCCCGAAACCGGTCAACTTCACCCAGTAGCGTTTTGGTCCAGAAAGTTCTCAGCACCTAAGTTAAACTATGCGATTACCGATAAAGAGCTATTAGCTATCAAATCTGCCTTTAAGGCTTGGCGGCACTACCTTCTTGGTGCCAGGCATACCATTACCGTAATCACTGATCACCGGAACCTGCAGTATTTAATAACAGCCAAAGCCCAATCATCGCAACAACTTCGATGGGCATTGTTCTTTGCCAAATTCGATTTCGTGATCACTTATTTACCAGGCCGCAAAAATGGCAAAGCAGATGCCTTATCCCGAATAGGGATGGGAGAAGCATATGCAAACCCGGAACCGGTGCCAATAATTCCCGAGCAAAGAATTCTTGGCATAACTACTCTACAGACACTAGAAGATATTCATTCAAAAATCCAACAACTCTTCGATCCAGCAACCCTGCAGGATTGGGTAAAGAAAGGCCCGGACTACTCAGTCGTCAATGACCTACCTTACTATCAAGGACGACTATTTCTACCACACAAGGAAATACAAGAACTAGTCATCTCCAATTACCATGACACCCTGATGGAAGGGCACCCAGGTATCGCAAAAACCGAAGCGAAAATTAAGAGACAGTTCTGGTGGCCCACTTGGCGAAAAGACGTAAAGTCATTTGTGATGTCTTGTGGCATTTACGCCCAAAACAAAAGCCAGAAGAAAAAGCCTGCTGGCCTTTTACAACCTTTGGATATTCCACCTACACCATGGCACACCTTGTCTTTAGACTTCATTACAGATCTACCTCCATGTAATGGATTTAACACCATCCTAGTTATTGTGGATCTTTTTTCCAAGATGGCCCACTTTATTCCTTTAAAAGGATTACCTTCCGCTTCAATTTTGGCGAAGGAGTTCTTCGAAAACATTGTTCGAATACACGGATTTCCTTCCGTATTTGTCTCTGACCGAGGCAGTCAATTCATTTCACAATTTTGGAAGAAATGTTGTCAATTGGCACAAATCGACGTGAGGTTATCAACCAGTCACCATCCCCAGACCGATGGTCAGACGGAGAGGACCAACCAGACCCTTGAACAGTACCTACGTTGCATGCTGCACCAGACTGAAAGCAATTGGAAGGATATTTTATGGATTTCCGAATATGCATACAATAACTCAGTACATTCTGGAACCGGACAAAGCCCCTTCTATACCATATACGGACATCACCCTCGAACCTCAGAACCCGATTCGCCTCAGCACTTAGAAATGCCTGCAGTTAGTCATTTACACTCTACTATTACACACGCCTTTAAGGAGGCAACAGAACATTTGAAACAAGCGAAAGAGAAATATAAGAAAAATGCTGATCAAGATAGAAGCGATGCTCCACGATATCAGATTGGGGATCAAGTTTGGCTGGCTACAAAACACATACCTCTAAAAGGAACTCAGACTTTTAATCCTAGGTATTTGGGACCTTACACTATTAAGGCCATTATCAACCCGGTGGCCGTCAAGTTGGAATTACCCTCTAATATGCGGATCCATCCTGTCTTTCATGTTTCACTTCTGAAACCAGTTCAACCCGGGACAAGACTTGCCAAACCACCTGACCCCATCCTAATAGATGGAGAACCTGAATTTGAGGTAAAGAATATCCTGGACTCTTAAATCAAGACTTTTTTATTTAATCGACTGGAAAAGTTACGGACCACAGGAAAGGTCATGGGAGCCTAGTGACCACGTTCATGCACCTCGGTTGGTGAAGAAATTCCATCGGAACTTCCCAGACAAACCAGGGCCAAGAGGAAGAACAACTTTAGGAGGGGCCTTGGGGGGAGTGCTGTCATGATGCCTACCCCCGGGCATCCGGGTCAAGCCCATCAGCCCGGGAGCAGGCATCCAGACATTTACAAAAACCCCAGCAGCCCCAGCTAGGGGCTGTCTGGGTTCGGTCCTGGCGCCGTAGGCACCAGGCTCATAATAAAAATCAGTCCTGGCGCCATAGGCGCCAGGCTCATAGACATTACTTACCTCATGCAGACCATGCTGCAAATAAATCCAAGCCAACGTGAGGCCTGGATGGGACTATTTTACTACAGGGACTATTTTTTACTCGGGTGTGGTCCTGGGGAATTTCTTTCCTGGGACTACTTTGGAGGCTATTTAAACCACGCCCGAACAGCAGCACATGCTTCATGTTATTCTGCATCCAGCAGCGTGACTCTCACTGTGCCTACAGCCAGCACCCAGTCTTCTGCCACGCCCGCCTCGAATCTGGAGCTCCTAGAATAAAGAGGAAGAAAAGGACAAGGTTAGAAAACAAACTTATTTCAAATTCCTCACCTGATTCCGGATCCATTTCATCTCCCGACCTGGAAAGTACATCAGTCCTGCACGCATCGCTTCGCCAGCTCCAGCACGGCACCATACTCACCAGTTCTCACAGCATCTTTCGATCCGGCACTGTCTCCATCATTTCTTTGCCGTACTCCGGCACCTAGGGGCACAAGAATAACAAGGTGAGCCAAGGAAATCAACAAATACCTCCTACCATCATAGACTTACCTGATTTACCACCGGCGGTATTATTCTCCATATCTTCATATGCCGCATCTGTAAAGAGGGAGAAAAACAACACGTTAACGCATGCAATAGTTACCGGACAGCGTTGGGTAACACAGACTCTTACCTGAACGCCAGCAGCAGCTTAGAGACCTTCTTCTCACGAACTCAGTTGCAACTTAAGGAAGGAAGGGGACAAGCGTGAACATCGGGCACATTGAACTCTTTGAACTTGATACTTACCAATCCCGCCTGGGACTTCAGAGTCAATGCTTACCGGAACTCTCCCAACGCCTTCAAACCAGTGAAGTAACTGGTATCTACGCGCCCCTGCAAGACACGCAGGATGGAGAGCTCATCTTTTTCAAACATAAGGTGAGGTTACTAAGGGGATATCGGAGGTGATTAGTGGGGGAGAGCGAGAACAGTTGGGAGGCCATCACTAAAACCCACAGGTGGCTAATCCCTGTCTCCACTTGCAGGAAAATACTTCTTCCGGTCCAGCAGACAAGACTAGGCGGGCCAGTCCAGAGAGTCATCTCTGCACTACGCATCACGTTGACGGAGACCGCAGCTGTCCGGGTCCGATCGATACCCCTGTGGGGTCCAGGTGAGCGTAACAAGTACCTTTGGTGCCTTGGCAGGTGAAGTGGCAGAGTTTCTCGGCGTCACTCAATGATTCCCTCCGAGGATGGACCCCTTTGGAAGAAGCAGCGGCTGGGATGCTGAGTCCAAGAATAAAAAGGAACCAAAGTATGTCACAATGGCAGCAGTTTGGCTCTTCGCGATGCTCTCCTTTGGTCAACGATTTCTCCGACTGAAAGTCCTGTCAAAAAGAAACTTGCTGTCGTCTCCTTAAAGGCTTGGCGAATAAGACCCCTGGGACACTTGCTGCCTAGCAACTAGAGTAGCACATTATCAACGCTGTGATTGGTCTTCTGTGTGCATTTCTTGCCGCCGGAAGAACCGGAAGGCGAAAGCCGGTGGCCCGCCCACCAAAGGCCCGGCTCCTAAGGCCCATCGGCTGTCTGCGGGCTGTCCACGGATGGAGGCGGACATGTGAGTAAACAATATGCCCATCAGCTACTGATCAACTCTGTAAAAGCGTATAAGACTAACTTCCGCCCCACCGCACCAATTCTGCAGTGACATATGGCTGCGTTGAGAACCTTTCTATAAGCACAACGGCAAATCATTAGAAACCGTAATCGCAGGCCGTCATTGTGTGATGTCTGAGTCCTCCGTGATGTACATTTATATAGCGTTGCATCAATCCATGACTGTTATCTTTGCCAACTTGATGCACCGTACTTCTTTTTCATAACCACTAGGCATTATTATTGATGACGATTGTTCCTGCTATAACGACATGCCTTGTAAACAGTTGCAGTGATAGCCATTTTTGCCAGTTTGTACCAACTTCGATTCTAGATGCCTGCATCACCTAGGTTTAGTACCAATGTATGGCCATACCCCTTATTCTGTCTACACTGGGAATGATTTTAGCCAGCTCTGTGAATATTCTAGTGACAGACATTTTTGCAATATTGTTACAAATTCGAATCTAGATGCTTACACTACCTAGGTTTATTATCAATTAATGTCTTTACCTCTCAGTCTTTATGCATTGTCAACGATTTTAGCTGCTAGTATACCATAGGTCAGCATATCATTGCTAGGTATCTGCGCCATTCTGCTCGCTCAGGTCATTTTATGTTGGACCAGATTTAGTCATCTGATAGGCATTGACATATTCTATATGCCGTATTAGGCTGCCAGGCATCATCGCTCGCACCCTTCCTGGCTACTCTAGTGAAATTCTTATCCGACCTCTTCTACAAAATGTATTGTGTAAAGCTCGTACATTTGCTTAACATACATCTCACCCCCCTGCGCATAGCTCCTAATTTTTACTATACTTGGATACTTGGCCCACAGTTCAGCCACACGACTGCCCTATAGCACACACCAACCTCCACCACAATGCACACAACCATGTTTCCCACAATGGAGACAAACCCACCAGGCGCACCTCCCGCTCACAACATAACCTTGCTCAATCCATACCTAAATGCACCAGCCCTCTGGCTACAACAGTTCACCACCAAACCTACCCCCAAACAACCATGACCAATTAGCATCAGGAATGCCAGGCTTGGCTCACGTTCGCACTATAGCATCACCACAATACCTCGTCACCACACCTTGCCCGACACAGGCACACGGATTGTTGCCACGCATAAACCTACACTGCCTATCATGACCAGTTTAACGTCGCCCAACCTCCCGAGTGAACCTTGTGACACCTCAGTTAGGAACCAAAGATTAGCATCCCGATGTCATCACTGGTCCTACCACTTGAACATCCCTAGCTTGGAAAAAACAAATCACACTACTGCCCCTGTGGCACCAAGAATTATCGCAACCCCTACTGCCAATTATTCCAACACAATAATGACTAAATTCAAAGGTGCACTTATTAATGCACGATCTGTCCCCGCTCACGCCTTAGACATTGCAGATTTCCTCGTGACTGAAAACCTTGACTTCATTGCCATCATGGAAACCTGGCTGCAGGTGGCCTCGGGCCCTGCACTGACCCTAGCCATCCCTGAGAACTACTCCATCATTAGATGCGATAGGGACACTAAGCATACTAAGGGGGGAGACTAGCATTCATATTCAAGAGCTCGCTCAATCTCCGAGTTGCCAACACCCTGCAGCTGCCATCAGCTGAATTAATCTCTATTAAACTGCCTATTTCTCCCAATAACACTGCTTCAGTGCATCTCATATACAGGCCACCCGGCCGCACCTCCACATTTGTTGAGGACATCTCATCCATCTTAGCCTCTAGCACTAAGCATAATTCTCAAATCATCATACTTGGCGACCTCAACCTGGGTTACAAGGACACGAATGATACCAAAGCCAATGACGTAGCCAGTGTTCTGGCTGACTTCGGCCTCGACCAACATGTCAAGGAACCTACCCATATCAAGGGTTGCACCCTTGACTGGGTCTCAGACATGAACTGTGCACTAAAGGTAATTTCTGTGACTCCTTGCGCATGGTCTGATCGCCATAAAATCACATTTTCCATTAACTCGAGCCCACCCACTGACAAACCTAACATGGACTTGCCAACCTATATGCGAAACAAGAAGGATATTACGGTTGAGAAACTACTCCCCCTCATACTCCCATTATTGAACTCAGCCTCCTCCACCTGCTCGGACCCCACTGCACTAGTTGACACCTACAACCGTGCCATGCTAAAAGCCCTCAACACTATTGCACCCCTCAAACTGCGCAAACAAAAACCCTGCAACCATCTTAACTCCTGGTTCACACCTCACCTATGTGATCTACGTTTAACAAAAAGAAAAGCTGAGTCACACTGGAAAAGCTCGCCCACTCTAGCCAATAGAAATAACCTTACAATCGCCTCCCTTACCTACAAAGATGCTATCCTAGCAGCCAAAAAAGAAATGTACAACACCAGGATCACATAAGCGCAATCCAACACCAAGGAACTCTTCAAGATCCTAAAGGAACTAGAGTCCCCTGTCGCTCCTTTGGATACTTGTACACCGGACGCTGAATGGTGTTCCAACATTCAAAATGCACTACTAAACAAAATTGCCTTGCTCCAGTCCAAAATCAATAGCAAAAAAGCCACCTCTTAGATCCATCGACCAACTACCAATCCTACAATATACCCGCCCCGAAGCATTTATTCAAACCTTTCAGCTTCTCACCCCTCACCATCAAGGAAGTTGAAAACATAATCGTGAAGCTTAAGCCCTCTAACTGCCAAGGTGACTCTTGCCCTGCGCCGATTAAAGGAAGCAGCTTATGACCTAGCACCATTCATTACTTCCTTTATCAATGCATCATTCAAATCTGGCACAGTACCCGACAAACTTAAGGATGCCTGGGTCATCCCCCTAATCAAAAAACCTAACCTTGACCCCAGCAATCCCACCAACTACAGGCCCATCACCACGGTGCCTTTCCTACTCAAAATTCTGGATCGTGCAGCCTATCTCCAAATCCAGAACTACCTGGATACCACCAACCTACTAGGGCTTAGACAATCTGGCTTCCATCCAAGACACGGTACGGAGACAGCCTTGATTGACTTGAAAAACCAAATAGAGGACCTGAAAGACAAGGGTAAAAAAGCTCTCCTGCTCCTCCTCAACCTCTCTGCGGCATTTGATTTGTTCGATCACCAAATCCTCTGCCGTCATCTTAAGATAGCCGCTCACTTCTCTGACGCAGCTACTTCGTGGATTAGTTCCTTCCTTGCAAATAGATCTATGAGAGTCTTCTCTCCCTTAGCCGCGGCTGACCCAGCACATGTCCCTTGCGGAGTCCCACAAGGCTCTTGTGTATCGCCCACGTTATACAACGTGTTCACTAAACCACTTTTTGATATTCTTGACTATCTGGGTGTCTCATACACAAATTATGCAGACGACACCCAAATACTCATCCCTATCACTGGTGACTATGTAACCTGTGCCAACGCACTCAACTCAGTCTACTCTGTCATCCAGGCCTGAATGGCACACCACGGGCTCTGCCTTAAAGATGAAAAAACTGAGTTACTCATCCTAGGGTCTCCGCCTAAACTCATGAAACTTGATCCCAAATACATCTCCTTCCCTATTGATGGAAATGTTATTAAAGTCACCAACGTCACGAAAACACTAGGAATTTACCTTGACTCTGCCCTCTCTCTCAATAGACAAACCAACTCAGTAGTTTCAGCATCATCGTACACTTGTCAGACCCTCCAGCTTATAGCGATTTTGCGATCCCGCAAAATGCCGCGAAAACGGCCGTTTTGCACAAAATGCCGCAAAAACGGCCGTTTGTGCAAAAATTGCAGCTTTAAAAAAAAATGTTTTTACTTTTTTTTTAAAGTAATCTGTAAAAATTACTGTTTTAAAAAAAATACTCAGGGTGACAGGTTCTCAACTTTTTTTTACACAAGTAATGAAATGCACTAACACATCTCATCACTTGCGCACCAAAAAAGTGCAGCCCAATCCACAAGGGACACATGAATGGGCACATTATATATGCGCGCCCATTCAGATGGCCTTTTTCACCTCCTTGATCAAATAAAGTGGCGTTTTTGTCATTTTAAAAGCGCATCCCTCATTTCCAAGCAAGATGCACTTTTAAATGTGCAGAAATTGTAGGCAACCCTGTGCGCACGGGATGTGGGGCTGCCACTGCATGACAGGGTCTTTCCTGACCCTGTCATGCATTTCTTTTAAGGTATGAACCGCTGCTGTGCCGCTTGCATTTCTGTTCCTCAAACAGGATAAAAATGCATTTTTTGGGTCGCATTTTACAGCGGCAGGCACCTGGAGGGCCTGTCCCTGTGAAAGGCGCTAGGAGCTTGCAGAACACTGTCGGGAGAGCGATTCTATTCAAAGTACTGCCCATTTTGATGACAGAAATCTATCGAATGTTACAATTTGACCTATTTCGTCCAGTACTATTCGATCAATTTTTATAAATACTGAACATGTGTTGGGTGCGTGTCACCCGCTCCCCATGTTCAGCATTTTTGGTCTAGGGTGGTTGCAAAAGTGTTTTCCCCTTTTTCCTCAAAATTGGAGCCGGGGACAAAAAAAAAGAAAATAACAAAAAAGGGACCCTGCGGAGTCGGAACCGACCCACGTTAAAGGGACGGATCTGGCACCGCAGGGTTGCACGGGAAGTGGCAGTGACCAAGCAGTTAAGTAGGGGAGGGGAGGGGGTGGTGGTGAAAGGTACATTTTGGGTTGTTTGGCTCAAGTGCAAATCAATTTGCAGCGAAATTGACTACGGTCAATTCTGCCGCAAATAATTACACTTCGGTCAAACAACCCAGAACACCATTCAAGGCAGCTGGCCAGCGCACAATTTGAGCTACAGCTCAAGCCTGTGGAAATGCGCCGGTCACCTTTGAGAATAAGGTGACCTGCTCATTTCCAAAAATGGGTTGTCTAAAAATAGCATATTCTCCGTTCTTTTTTTAAATGCCCCACTATTTGAGGAACTGGGTCAAAAATCTACATTTAAAAAAAAATAAAAAAAATGGTTACACTATGAAAGAGGGAGAGTGATGAGTGAGATGTGAAGTGATAGGCAAGAAAGCAAAGGGAGGGCAGTGGGTCATAGGAGGAAGCGCTGCACAAGAGACCAGAGGAAGCAGTGATGCGGTGGGCCAGAAATCTAAGAGCGAGCAGAGGTACAGAAAGTAGAGGGAGCGTGTGGTCAGTGAGCCAGAAAGCAGAGAGGAAGCGGTTGGCCAGAAAGAGGCAGTGAGCTGCAGATTGGGAAAAAGGATGAGGGAAGAGTGTGATAGAATGGGAGAAAGGATGCAAGATGCAGAAGCAGCACAAAAGAATGAAACTGTATATTGCGGGAGGAATTGTAGAGTGTAAGGTGTGAGTTGGGAGTATGATTTGGAGTGTGGCAGGGGCTGGGCAGTGCATATTGTGACTTGACAGTGTGACATAGCACGTGAGTATTTGTATGACAGAGTGAGAGGTTAAGGAATGTAAGTTGTGATGGAGAGTTGGTGAGATTTGTGTTGGTGAGAGAGGTGTGTGGGTGTTTGGGGGATTGGAGAACATAGAAGGGGAATATTTTCAGCATTACAATTGATAATGATCAATTTAGTTAATATTATTAAATAGTTCAAAGAAGGTAGCAGGCGCTCCTCTCCAGAAAGAACATGGCATGATAACACGTGTATGGGGTTGCTTTTGGTACTCTTGTTCAGAGAGGAATTGCCATAGCGTCTTGGTGCTGGACTGCCCATGTGGGCGGGACAAATACTGATATGCAAATGGACATTTCCCATCCGTGAAAGGTACAGTGAGCAAAAAGCATGTGCTGCAAACTCTCAGGTTATCATGCCATGTTCTTTCTGGAGAGGAGCGCCTGCTACCTTTTTTGAAATACTATTAAATAGGCATGAACATTAAACCAGAAATGTAGCCAAATCAAACACTGTTCTGCCAAGCCAGAGACATCTGGGACTCTTTGTATTAAATTAATACAAAAGATACATAATAATGATACCCTGGCTCTCTTGTAGCCTTGCACTCTGCCTATTTCCTGCAATGTGGCAATCTTACACCCTCCAGTTAATACAAAATGTCCCGCAAAAATGCCGCAATAAATAAAGGTTTGTGCCGCAAAATTTGCCATTTCATGCCGCAAAATTTGCCATTTCATGCCGCATAATCCTGGAAGGTCTGACTTGTAAACTTATTACAGCGTGTCGCATTTTCCTGACAACGGACAACTGCCTGATCTTAGCCAGAACCCTCATCATGTCCAAACTCGATTATTGTAACGCACTGTACTTAGGGACTAGTCAAAGAAACCTCGATAAACTTCAGGTCTGCCAAAAAAATGCCATTAGGGCTGCTCTTAACATTCCCAGGCGTACTCACATTTCATCTACCAGGCGCAATTTACACTGGCTTCCCATCACACTGCACATCTCACTTAAAACACTTGCTCTAACCTACAAGGCACAAAATAATGCTGCACCCGCTTACCTATCCACTCGCCTCACACAACATACAGCGTCCAGACCTCTGAGATCGGCACATACGCACAAACTAACCATCCCTAGTTTTAAGCTTCAGACAGCTAGGGGTTCTAGCTTCCCAGTACTGGCCGCTAAACTGTGGAACTCCCTACCTAATGATCTCAGGAACGTGCCAGACATCCAATCGTTCAAGAATAAAACTAAACGGTGGCTTCACAAACAGGATGCTCTGCCACCCGCCTTGTAAATCGTGTCGCGGTCACCGCTAACAGGCTATTCACTGTATATACTGTATATTTTACCTTTCTGCCAGTCCGTGCAATATCTTCTGATCCATGTTCTTCTTCCATGTAAATATGTCTTCAATGTGTAACGTGTAACTATCTATGCAAAACGTTTCTGTAACTCCCTTTCCAAATATTTTGCGCCCTGATGCCCTTGGGCAGGGTGCGCAATACAAATAATAAAAATACAAAAATACAAATACAAAATAACTCTGCATCTTGGCCGTGGATTACTCTGTGTGTTATGCACAATGATTTGAACTTTATTTGCTGTTTAATTGGTAGCCAGTGTAGGGTTTTAAGAGCTGGTGTGATGTGTTCTCTTCACAGCAGTTTGAGGAGCAGCCTGGCTGTCGTATTTTGTATGCATTGGAGTTTTTTTAGAAGTCATTCTGGCATGCCCAGATATAGGCTGTTGGCATAGTCTATTCTGGACATGATGAGAGCAATGACTGTGAGTGTTTTGTTGCCGAATGAGAGCAATGGTAGGATCCTTTTTACTGCACACAAGAGAAAGAAGCATTTCTTGATTAGAGCGTTTACTTGTGGCTCTAGAGTTAGTTCATTGTCCATCAGGACTCCCAGGATTTTTACAGTCGTCAATGGGGCTGGGGTTGTACCAAGTTCTGTTGACCAGGGGACTTCTAACACCCTTGAAACTCTTGCCCCTGTCATGAGGGTCTGACTGAAGCCTTCCAAAAAGTGCAACTCTTGGAACGACTCTGATCTGGCTGCCCTTAAACACAAGTGTAGTGTAGCTCAGCGGAAATGGAATGCGTCAGGTGAATCCTCTGACAAACTGGCCTGCCTACTTTGATGATGGCTTGCACCTTATCATGCATGTGTCCCAAGAGACAGAATAAATAGACAGAGCGAAGATAGATGGCGAAGATCTTCCATTTTATCTAAACCGAACCCACTGTAAGCATATATATATATCTATCTATATATATATATTGTCTTTATTTACCTTTTGTTTCTACTGTTTTGTTTTCGGGTCTTTTTCAACTCTACAGAATTTTTCGGCACTTTGTTCGTGGTACACAATGATTTTCTCACGTTAAACACCATAGGACGGTAAAAAGGGAATAATTTCGATTTGACCAGTCCACTAAGGTCAGTGGTTTGTTGCCAATAGCGAGTATTTGACAGTTCATAAAACATAGCTGTGGGAAATACGTTATACATGTGGACCAACCATGAGGTAGTTGCGCTAGGCTGCGGTGTTGTGACTGGTTGTTCCAAAACATAATTTTCGTAAACAATATTTGTACTGGCATTTAATACATCATTTTCCATTTTTGAGGATATGTCAGTTATATTCTTAGCAGTATGGGGAAGCATAGTATTGTTCCACATTAACTTGAAACCATCCCATAAAAAATGTCCCCCTTCTTGAATTAGGTTTCCCCCTAACCCCCTTGGCTTTTTTCATTCATAATAAAAGACACTCCCCAGAAGATCATTAATGCTAACATCACTACATGAAATGCAATTGCCACAAAATACAGCCCACACTCATAATTGTATGCTTTTATTGTCCTTATCCTATTCCTATTACTATCTATCTGAGGTGTTGCAGTAGTGAGTGGCACTTTCTCCACCATTGTGTTACCTTCAGAAACAAAACAAAAAACACAAACAGGGTCAGGGATTAATGAACCGACAAAAAATAAAAAACCATATAAAGAAAAAACAGTCATTGTTTATTTACACCTGTATATTTCCTTGTTTATATACATGTTTGTGCTATTATCTCTTTTATTTCTTACTTGCTCTTTTTATCACTTGCTATTTTACTGCACTGCCACTTCATTTTCATTGTCCTGCGTTCTTTCTACTGCTACGCTATCTTGTGCTTTCCTGATATCTGACAGATGCACCCAATACTTAAGCCCCTTTACTTTTACTGCTAAAGGAGTAGAGTATATTACTTCATATGGTCCATGGAACCTTGGGTAGTTCCATCTTCTTACAAAACTGTGAATATACACTAGTTTGCTGGGCAAGAGTGGTTTTGTGGGGCTATCAGAGGCTGCATTTGTTGTATCACTTTAATTTTATCTTGTGAAGGGCAGTGCAATTTGTTTTGAAATACATCGTACTGCTCTTGTTAATTGAGTGAGATATTCCTTGAATTCTTCTCCTAGAACAGTTGCTGTTCGATGTGCATCTTGTCAAGGGTTTTGACCCATGTTGAATCCTTAGACTGGGTAGATGTGGGGATGAGCTGTCGCCGCCCACATTCACGCCAGAATCCAGGAGAACTGCGCATTTGGCACAAGACCACTCCAAAGATACAACCTTCTTGTGGGGGGTTCCACATCACCACTCTACTGTAAGGATGCCATCAAAACAATGTTAAGCAAGGGTCCTATACTATCAAGCAAAAGACCACTCTATTGAAATGCAGTAATTCAAGACAGAGCCCAAAAATGGATGCAATACCGGTACTCACCACTATCAGAAAGCCGGCGTTTTAAAACCACCAGACTTTTGTGTAAAACTAAACAGAGGAACCCAAACCAGGCCAAGGAAAGACTTGCTAAGAGGTGGACACAATGTAAAACTATATTCTGAAATGACTTGAAGGAAGTAATTATTTAATGTATATGTATATTCTGAAATGACTTGAAGGAAGTAATTATTTAATGTATATGTAAGTTTGATTTAAACTGGGAACTAAAGTGACATTTAGCTGAATTCTGCCTGACAACTACCCCCGACAGGAGAAACCTGCTCAGCCACTCTTCCCAGGCCTAGCTGCATCCTGCTTCCCCACCAAAAGGAGTTGACACCTCTCTGATTAGATTAGGGGAGGGGCACCTGCAGGAGGTTGAACAAAGCCTTGTCCTGGACTCAGGCAAATGTTATATTGGGGGGGCCGTAAAGTGGCTTCCTCTTGGGAGAAGTGGGAGGAGAAGTGCCTCTGGGAGCCACCCGAGCTGGAGGCGGGGGCAGACAGAAGCTTCCCCCATGTGCTTTGGAACCTAAACCACACCCATCTGGGCCAGAGCATAATTTTAAAAAGATGGATAATTCATAGTACGGACCTGTCAAAATTATATAAATAATATCATTATTCTTGGGATTGTTCTGTGCACGTTTTAAGAGGCGTTAGGACCCTGTGGTGTATTCTGGGGGGTTGCTAGCAGAAAATAGGGTCTTACTCCAAATGTCTGCTTGTTAAAAATCTGACACTTCATCAATTAATGTCCATACTCCTTGCGCACATGTGTGTAATTTTTGGTAAATGTCTGATTATTCTATCCCAGAACAAACTAAATCGATAGACTGGGTGGATGTGGGGATGAGCTGTCGCCGCCCACATTCACGCCAGAATCCAGGAGAACTGCGCAGTTGGCACAAGACCACTCCAAAGATACAACCTTCTTGTGGGGGGTTCCACATCACCACTCTACTGTAAGGATGCCATCAAAACAATGTTAAGCAAGGGTCCTATACTATCAAGCAAAAGACCACTCTATTGAAATGCAGTAATTCAAGACAGAGCCCAAAAATGGATGCAATACCGGTACTCACCACTATCAGAAAGCCGGCGTTTTAAAACCACCAGACTTTTGTGTAAAACTAAACAGAGGAACCCAAACCAGGCCAAGGAAAGACTTGCTAAGAGGTGGACACAATGTAAAACTATATTCTGAAATGACTTGAAGGAAGTAATTATTTAATGTATATGTATATTCTGAAATGACTTGAAGGAAGTAATTATTTAATGTATATGTAAGTTTGATTTAAACTGGGAACTAAAGTGACATTTAGCTGAATTCTGCCTGACAACTACCCCCGACAGGAGAAACCTGCTCAGCCACTCTTCCCAGGCCTAGCTGCATCCTGCTTCCCCACCAAAAGGAGTTGACACCTCTCTGATTAGATTAGGGGAGGGGCACCTGCAGGAGGTTGAACAAAGCCTTGTCCTGGACTCAGGCAAATGTTATATTGGGGGGGCCGTAAAGTGGCTTCCTCTTGGGAGAAGTGGGAGGAGAAGTGCCTCTGGGAGCCACCCGAGCTGGAGGCGGGGGCAGACAGAAGCTTCCCCCATGTGCTTTGGAACCTAAACCACACCCATCTGGGCCAGAGCATAATTTTAAAAAGATGGATAATTCATAGTACGGACCTGTCAAAATTATATAAATAATATCATTATTCTTGGGATTGTTCTGTGCACGTTTTAAGAGGCGTTAGGACCCTGTGGTGTATTCTGGGGGGTTGCTAGCGGAAAATAGGGTCTTACTCCAAATGTCTGCTTGTTAAAAATCTGACACTTCATCAATTAATGTCCATACTCCTTGCGCACATGTGTGTAATTTTTGGTAAATGTCTGATATTGGTAAACCAGTCAAAAAGCACAAAATGTTGTCATTTTTGAATGCAAGCCCCCAGGAAGATCAGAGGCGGACAAGCATGGACCATAAGGAATATATAATGTGTACATGTAATTTCAACAAATTGTGTATCTGGGAAATATATATTTGAATCAAATATAGATTTGTAGGCAAATTGACCAGGGGAGGATCCTCTGACCCATAAACAGACCTCATCATGATGACAATCCATTTCCTTCCCCCAATCATGGGAGAGGGGAGAATTGGGCCAGTGACAAGTAGAGAGGGGCAGGCTTAGCTAGGCCCACGCACACACCCACTTCCAAAACACATAAAAAGATACTGCTGGGACAGGTAGAGACATTCAATTCCATTTGCTGCGGAGCATGCTGACCGACGACTTCACATCCAGAGAGCCAACACTTAGACTTCCAAGCTAAACAGAGACTACAGAACTTTGAACCAAGAAGGCCCACTGCAAGCAAAAGTATTTGTCAGCAGGCCTCAAAATCTTTTGCAAACTATTCAACAGCCGGGCGAGCTGTTTGAATTCTTTGCCAAGAACTTTTGCCGGAACCGCAGACCAGACCCAGACCGCTGTGAGCAGAACCAGAGATCCGGATCGCTGTGAGCAGAACCGGTGCCTGATTGACCCGCTGAGCAGAGAGAACCGCCGCTGGACGTGTTGACCAGATCCGTGACGAGGCCCATTCATTTCAAAATTAGGAGTGAGTATCCGCCAGAACTGTGCAGAACCCAATCTCTTAGTTAAAATAATCTAATCCAAATTATTTTAACCTAATTAGAACAGCCTCCTAGAAATCGTGTCATCTGTCATTTTTAAAGCTGCACAACTGTCACCTGTCGATTCTGCAGCTGCAAGCTGTCACCTGTCATTTTGAGTTTTACTTTAAATCCGAAAATCTACCTTTATTAAATCGTCCGTATCTCTGGAACTGTTTGTCCTAAGAACGAGATTTAACTTTCCTCTGAAAGCTTAGAATCTAAGCACCTTATACTTTTACCGCAATCGCGATTTACGCACGCGCGAAATTTATCGCGATTTGGCTCAATTTCTCTCCACTTGTCAAAATAGCAGCTCCATTCTTTCCTTTGTTAAAATCTGTTTGCAACCTGGTAATAACTCATAGAGCATTGCTAAAGTGAGCCTGAACTAATACCAACAAGCATCTCTCACTCACCCTGAATCTCTAGAGGGAATTAAAATCAGTTAGCACATTTCCCATCCATTGCCATCACATTTAAAAGCATTTTGGGCCTGTGTTTCAAACTTCTACCTGTTTCCTCTAAGCTTGCTGGGGGGGAACTGAATTCCGAATTGTATTCGATTGTATTCCTGAAGACTGTGTGTGTTAATTCCATCGCCTTGCATTGCATATCGGCGGGGGGGGGGGTGAATTGCCACCAGGGGAAAAGTGAACATATTATCTCTTGTGAAACCATATCAGTTTATTTTCTGTACTGCATTTATTCCACCTTGCATTTCCTTGAAACCATAAAGCATTTCAGCTACCTCATCCTCTATACTACTAAGTAACCAAATCAGTTTACCAGTAGAACATTATCCATTGTTGATCACTGTCATATTTTAAGTGTGATATCAAATATTAATTTATTATAAAAGTGTGATAGATATATATTGTTATATTTCTCAAATAAACCTTTTAAATTTGCAAAACAGACCTACTTCTTGGCTCAGTCGGGTCAGGGGGATTCTAAGAGAGGGGTGTTATATAAGGGTTGTCATCCAGAGTACATGAACCGGACCTAAAAATATATCAATAAGGGTTTCCCTCAGCATCCCAGACTAGGCATTGACTTAGCTGTAGCGTTGAAGTGAAGCCGCTTAACAATCTGCAATGCATCTCACTGATGACAGGGGAGTTTGCATTCTTCTACCTGTCACAATCTCATGGGGGGACAGGTGGTGGTCCTTGCTGGGTTCCGTGTGCAGCTGGAACAGGGCCAAAGGCAAGCAATAGACTCAATTATTTTTCAATGTATGACACAGTTTGGACAATTTACTCTTGAGAAGGTCCTTTATTTTTTCTACCATTCCGTTAGCTTGCAGGTGATAAATCAAACACATCTTGTGTTTATCCCTAATAGCGTTGTTACTTCTTTAAAGAGATCATTTACGATATGTGTTCTGTTGTCAGATCTTATGAAATCACATATTCCCCAACACGGGAACACGTCCTTCACCAAAAATGTTGCTGCGCATTTCCCATCTGGGTAAGCGCATGGTCCTGCTTCCATCCAGCACAAAAAGGGACACACCACCACAATCAAGTATCTTGCTCCATTACATCTTTCTCCCATGTCTGCAAAATCAATGTGCAGCTCACAGAAAGGCCCTACAGGGCGTGGTAACGTGCCACATATTGTTCTCAATGTCATTCCGGAATTAAATGTTTGGCAGGTTGTGCACCCAATCGACATTTTAGTGAGATACTCCCGAAGGTTTGGCACAAACTAGTCTTACTGGATATCGGCAGCTACGTGTTGTTTAGAGATGTGACCAGGGAAAAGCAATTGTTGAAATGCTATCAGTACTCTTTTTTGCAACTCAATTATTTGCGCAATGGATAAGTCATTATATCCTTCCTCTCTTGGCTGTTGTTTTTTCTCTTTTAAGACAGACTCTGTCATTTGTTTGTTTTGGAAATATGCTGCTTGTTTGGCGGCAGCATCCGCCGCTGCGTTCCCAAGTGATATTTCATCACTGTTATTCGTGTGTGCCTGGAACTTCACCAATGCTACTACAGAAGGTTCTGCTAGTGCTGCGATCAATTCATTAAGTAATGCTGCATGTTGTACTGGGGACCCATCTGCTCTTCTAATTCCCCTTCTCCTCCAACATGATAGACCGGCATTTACCATAGTGGTGACATATGCCGAGTCTGAGTATATTGTTACCGAGCAACCCTTTATTGCTTCTATCAGGACAATTAGTTCTGCAGCTTGTGCTGAATAGTGCATTGGCAATTGCTTTTGTACAAGTATTTCATATTTCCCATCTTCCAACCGTACTACTGCAGCCCCAGCATGCTTTTCACCTGTCTCTGGGCATATTGAAGCTGACCCAGCCACAAAGTACACTTCTTTCTCCTCTAGTGCATTCTCTCTCACTTTAGGGATGTCATCTCCTTCCCCTTCATAGGTGGTGCAGTCATGTTCTTGCATATCTTGTACCGTGCAGGGTTCTGTGATAAATGTTGCTGGGTTTACTATTTTACATCGAACCACATGGACGTTTGGACTAGAGATAATGATCTCATATGCTGATGCTCTTTGAGTGGTGAGGGTGGACTTTGATCACTCAAGAATGGCAAACAAAGAGTGCTCAACGTACAATGTGACCGAGCAACCCATTACAATTATGGCACTTTTCTCTAGCGCAAACGCTGTTGCTGCTAGAGATTGTTTGCACGCGAAATGTCCTTGCATTACTGAATCAAGCGTACTGCTGTAATATGCTAAAGGTGTGTGTCCTAACTGTGTTTTCTGTGTCAGTACTGCTGTCATGAGTGTCCCATTGGAGTGTGAGAATAAGTAAAATTCCCGCTCGTAATCACGGGTCGCTAAGATGGGGCAGTGCTGATGAGCACTTTTAGGGCTGTAAAGGCTGCGTGCATGTCAGGTGTCTGCTTTATTGGGGTGTTCTCCTTTTGTGCTTCTTTCAAGCCATCTAATAATGGTCTTGTGTACGCCGCATAATCCAAAATCCATGCACGGCAGTAGTTACAGATGCCGAGAAACTTTTGCATGTCTTTTGCTATATGCGACATTCCCTTGGCCCGCACTGCTGCTGCTCTTCCAGGTAATATCCTTTTACCGTCTTTTGAAATTAACTGACCTAAATATAAAAGTTCAGTTAGGCAATATTGCAACTTACTCTTATCAACTTTGTATCCCTTGTGGCCCAATAGGGTCAGTAAAGTGATGGAATCTTTCCTGCACTGCATACTAGGAGATCGTCTAAGTATTGAATGATGGTACTCTGTACTGTAATGTTGCCATGGTCCTCGTGCAGTATTTTGTTGAATATACTGGGACTCTTACAATACCCTTGGGGTGTCATGATGCCTACCCCCGGAGCACCAGGCCAGGCCCAGCACCCCCGGGAGCAGGCATCATGCCCCTGGGTAAAAGCCCAGTGGCCCCTTATAGGGGCTCTTTGGACTCTGTCCTGGCGCCGTTGGCGCCAGGCTCATGTTGGACATCAGTCCTGGCGCCATAGGCGCCAGGCTCATAAAGGAAGGTGTTTTGTGCACTTACCTGATGCAGACCATGATGCAAGTTTCAGGCCTCCCTGAGACCTGAAAGGGACTATTTTTTCATTGGGACTATTTTGCCACTCGGGCGTGGCCAGGGAAGGATACTTACCTGGAACTACTTTGGGGGCTATTTAAGCCACGCCCAGACAGTAGCTCACGCTTCGCGTTGTTCTGCATCCAAGCAGCTGAACGCTCACCGTGTCTGCTCCTGCATCTGGTCTCCAGCCACGCCCGCCTCGATCCTGGAACACCTGTAAGGAAAGAAGAGAAGAGAAAGGTGAAAACCATGAATTTTATCAAACTTCTTACCTGCGTCTGGAACCTTCACGCCAGCGTTCCTGAGAAAAGACTTTCATTTAAAAGCACCGCGTTGCTCGCTGCAGTGCCGCGCTTCACTCACCTGTCCTCGGGAGTTCTTCTGGCTCCACCGCGACTGTCTGCACCGGTCGTCACATCTCTGCGCCTAGGGGAGAGAAGAAGAGACAAAAGGTGAGCAGAAGGAACATATGAGGAAAGCCTAATTTTCCGCCATAACACTTACCGGTCTTCTGTTGGTGGACCATTCCTCATTTCGGGTTGGCGCCGCTTCGTTGGCAGGTACCGCACCACGGCCCCTATGGGGAAAGGACAAAAGACATTACTGGAGGAATATAAAGACATTAAGAGGGATCGCCCCCATCGCTAACTCACCTGAGTTTACCATCGGCAATTCAATCCCTCAACGCATCGCCTTCATTCTGCACCGGAAATAAAGGACAGATCACAGGTTAGGAAGGCAACAGAAAAGGAGGCTCTACACTTGAACTTTTGTAATCTTCATACTTACGGCGTTCCGCTCGGAAAGGTCAAGTGGATTTTGCCAGCGCCATTCTGAAAACCAGTGAAGTAACTGGACAAACACGCGCCCCTGCACCAGAAGCAGGATGGAGAGTTCATCCTTTCAAACCATAAGGTGAGCTTCAACCGGGGATTTCGGAGGAAGTTAGAGAAGAATGAATGGGGGAAGGGGGGAGCAAGCACACTATTCTGCAGACTGTTAATCCCCTTTCTCATCTGCAGAAGGATATTCCTACGGGCCAGACAAGCAAGATTTGAGGGTCCTGTTCAGTCGGTGTTCCGAGTTCTGCGCATCACGCTCGAAGAGGCCACAGCAACCCAGACTAGACCAACGCCTCCGTGGCAGTCAGGTGAGCGTTACATGGGGCAATCTGCAGTGTTCATATCTTCTTCCCCCGTATTGGAAAGGCAGTGAGGTACTGGGACTCTGGATCGATGGGCACTGAGAAGAACGCATTTTTGAGATCCACCATAGTTAAATGGGTGGCTTCTTTTGGAATACTGCACAAAATGGATGCCGGATTTGGGACACGAGGGAACTCTTTTTGGACAATATCATTAAGGGTTTCGAAGGTCCTGGATCATATGCCGCGCCCCTCCTATTTCCTTTTTGATTGGATAGATTGCGGTGTTACATGGGGAATTAGAATGATCAATGATACCCTGTTCTAGCAAGGCATGTATCGTAGTTTGTATCCCTTCCTCCGCTTCTCGTGACAGTGGGTATTGTTTCACACTTACTTGGCAATACTGCACCTGGTTTTAGTTTTATTCTTACTGGGGCTACTTCTCTTAATAACCCTACATCATGGGGGTTTGTGGTCCACAAATATGGCGGTACATGTTGTAAATTTGAGTCGCAAAATGATGGCGGTGCACCGACAGCGGCTATGAGGGGGTTTGCAATTTGTCTGTTCTGTATCATAATGTCACATGGTATACATATTTTCAGTATGATCTCCCCATCAGTGTTGCTGTCAGTGAATATCTCTTTGTCAGTTAATTCTCTTAGTGAAATGCTAGGATCTATACACAACACTGTTCTTCACTCACACCCATGTCTGTCTAATCCTATTGCCACAATGTGTCTAGCTGATACCGGCACTTCTTGCAAATCGTGGGCTATCACAGTCCCTGGCATTATTTCAGGTATGGCTACAGAGCACAAAATAAAATAAGAAGTGACTTTCCATCCTTTTCGTGCTATCTCAGGTACTGCCCGCGCTAACACTTTTATACCATAGATGAACATGTCAGCATCTGTGGGTATTCCTTGCACTGTAGTATCATTGCCAATGTCTGTATCACTAACATTGCTCGAAGTGTGCACATCCCCGGGGTCGAACATACTATGCCCCTCTCAGTAAACGAGATGGTCATATTTAACATGCTCAGCAAGTCTCGACCCAACAAGTTTATGGGGGATTCTTCATGATATAATAGGGGTGCTCGCACCGTTTTACCCCCTACAATGACATCCAATTCTTCTGTGTATGGAACCGTGACCACTGCCCTAGAAAATCCTTGCGTCTCGAGATTTTTGCCAGAAAGTGGAAAATTGACCTCACGTAAACATGATTTTTCCACTCCCGAGTCCACCATAAAGATGAACTGTTTATTCCCTATCACTGCCCACCAAAGCGGCTCCGCATCTGGTCGTAGGGTAGTGTATAGTACGGGACACGCAAGTGCTCTCTGTGGGCTGTCCTAGTTGGGGTAGGTGTCCGTCCTGGGGCATGTGAAAATATTATTACCAAGCACACATGTTCCCTGGTATGGGGATGGTGCGCCATTAGCACAAGTGGTGAATCTGTTTGCATGGATGTGTGTTATGTGGTTCTGCTGTGTGGGGCAGCTTTACATACAGTGTGGAGGGTGTCTGAATGTACTATATCCTGGTGGTGGCCTACTTTCTACTTGGCCGGCACTTTCATTATTTCCCATGGGTACACCAGAGTAGCTGCCTGGATGAGGGTGTCCATACAGTTGTTTGTTTCCATACCTCCCATTGTTCTGGTAAGGTAAGTATCCATAGGCCTACTCCGACATTCCCTTGTGAAATGCCCCCACCTCCCACAAGACTAACACTTTCCGGGGGCACCTCCCCTTGGCCCTTGTCCATATCCTCCACCTCCTCCCCGCTGTCCTCGCTACCCATCTCTTCCTCTTCTGGGCCTTCCTTGCCACTGGGGTCCTGTGTAACATTCTTCTCCACCCCACTGCTCCTGTCCATTATCTGCCCATGCCACAGCCATCCTAGCTTGGATCGCAACAGACACCTCCCTCTCGGCTCCTGGCTGATCTGGGGGCAGCGTCATTATGACTGCCACAACCTTCACTAACTTGCTCTGTACTAGCTTTGCCTCCTCTGCCAACCTTCGTTGCACCGTTTCTTTTTCCCTTTCTTTGATCCTCCGGCAATGGTGTACTATGATGCTTTATATTTCTGGCCAGCCCTTGGCTTCTATCCCAGCTATTTTATCGAGCGCCTTCTGTACTTCCTTAGGGAGGCCTCTCTTGATAGTAAAGTAAAATAAGGACATGGACTGATCCCAAGCCGTGCCCGTCTTCGCCCTCCACATATCCTGCACCTGAAGAATGTACTGTGCAGCATCCTCCTCATCCCCCAGAGTGCATTGCATTATTGAGTGTAAATCTGGGGTGTCAGGGAAGGTCCTCCACAGTGCATCCCATACCTGCGCTCGTACATTGTTGAAAGGCACGCCATGATGCATGTCATTCCCCAGGGACGCTCCCGGGAACCCCGCCTTCACCCACAATGAGTCTGCTTGATCACCCACTACTGTCACAAAAAGGGTTTTTACATCTCCAGTTGCTAGTGGGACCCCTGCGGTATTCTTCTCAAATGCATAAATCCACTTTCCCTCACCCCCAGAAAGTGTTGGAAGGGCCTTGAGGAGATGGCATCTGTAATTTAGACCTTACTTTTGCCCTCTTTCACTGTATTCTTTTTAGACAATGCCATACGTCCAAGCCTATTCCTTAACCTCCCCTCCCATGCTGCTTCTTCCCCTACTCGTGGGGTAGCCCAGTGTACTTGCGGCAATGGCATTTCTCGAAATGCCCCCCTTCACCTTCGTCCAGATCGGTAGGCTCCTTAGTCTCCTTTTCCCCGTCTCCCTTGCCATTCTCCTTCTCAGTCGCCCCCGTCTTTGTCTTTGCTTTGTATGATGGGTGTTTCCTCGAACATCTTACATAAATCTAAAACCTCCCTTCTATTTTGGAGTTTCTTTCCCTTGTATTTAGTCATTAGATGGGTAGCAACATGATCTAGTACCCTCTTATCAAAAGACCCTTCTTCAGGCCAAACACAAGTGGCTCCCTCCCGCTTTAGTTCCGCCAACCACTCGCCATGGTATTTTTTAATCTTTTCTTGAATTAAGGGTGAGGTTCTTACAAATAGGCGACAGTGAGGTATCCAGTCCCATGTTTTAATTTAAATTGTTCTCTTCCTTTCTCTCTTACCTTCTTAACTTGTTCGAACCTGGGAGTGACACATGAATACTTTATATCTTTACTCCAGCCTCCACTTTAATATTTTCTCTCTTTTGTATACATAAACACAATGACCCACAAATGACGTTGACGAGACACAACCAACAAATGATTAAACAGTACAAAATATTTAAACACTGAATACACCCTTTTTTACCCTGGCCAATATTCTCTTACCCCACCTTTACACAATCTCCACGCACACTACCTATGCCCCTCCAGGGCCTTCCTCCACATCATAAAGCCCTAAAGAAAAAACTATACAATCTAAAACCACTACTATTTTCACTACCAAGCCTTCTCCTTATATAAGGCTCCTACTTTATTCTCTTATTCTTTTATTCTCTGTTAATCTCTGCACTGGTCGGACAGTGTAACCCGGCGCCGGCTTTTACCTCCTTTCAGAGGCTAGGTTCCCGGATCTCCTCTCTTCTTCAACTTATTTTTCCATATGTATAAAAAGAAAGTGGCCATACAAAAAGAATACAATTTCTCAAATCCTCATCTCGCTCGCTCACGCTCCAACCATCCGTGTTCTTTTCCCCTTATAATTCAACCTCTCAATTAAATACCCTAATTTGTTTTCCCCTTGCAATTAGTACTCACGTGCCGGTGTTCTTCCAAGAGCCTCCGTTCGCAGTGTATCCCAAGGGGGCCTCCCCGTGGCGGGCCCTGCCCAGTTCCGGCGAGCAGTTGGGTTTTCGTAAAGCAGGGACCCACAGACCCACTCAGGAGCGTACACTTTTGTAGAATGTCTGCTAACCGTAGGTAGTAATGGCCCTCCACGGGAAGCCCCGGATCTCGCTGTAGTTACGGAAGTACCTCAATGACTATCATGCATAAGGGGTCACCAAATGAAAGCTGGCACCTTATCATGCACGTGTCCCAAGAGACAGAATAAATGGACACATCCCACTAGGGAATGAAACCAGGAGAGTAATTGCAAGGGAACCAAATGTATATAAGTAAAATAAATGCAAGCAAAGAACTCTGCTGCCCGCGAGTGCTCTGACAGATATTACATGAACAGTACATTATAAGCTCTGGAAACATCACTAATGACGTTTCCCTATAGGTGCATGAGGTTACATTAGGATTAGCAGAAGACATGGATACATTAAAGTGATGTCAGGACTGGACCCTCAGGATTGGCTGACAGCATGGATGTTCCCCTGGCATCACATGGGTCAGCTGGGCTCATCCTCGCAGGGTGAAGGTCGGTCGAGGTCGGCAAAGATGACATGTAGCTATCTGACTAAACTAAACACCTAGAGTTGACATGCAAAGAATAATGGCTGTTTATAAAGTATTGTATGAAAGGGGGTTGTTTGTAAGAAATAAGGGCATTCTAACCCATGCTTTTATGGGGGCATGGGTGAAGGGTCGCTCTTTCAGGTGTCTTATCGGGGGGGGGGTCGATCTTTGATTTGTGGTTCCTGGGGTCTCCTTGCTTCAAACACATTGGGAATAGATGTTAATGTTATTTAATGTTATCAGAATATACGACCACTCTAGATTAGGTATATGGTGGGTGATTTGAAGGTGGTCTGGGGGACGGGTCTGGTGGCCAGATGCGTTCAAAGGGAATAGGGGGCAGGGGTTCAGAGGACCGAAGCCTGGCAGGGTGGGGGTGAAGAGGGCATGAGTCAGTCAGCAGAGACGGATGGAGCACTGGGGAGGAGCAGGCCTGGGTCTGACGTTCTGGGATGAGCACATTTTGTCAGAGTTCGATACTTGTTAGTTACAACAATGAATGACCAGGTTTAAGTGAGAACAGGACTCGCGCTGAGCTGATAGAGGGTGGAGGTGGTGGGGGATGACAGTGTGCAGCACTGGGAGAGGGAGTGTGGACATTCCACCAGAGGAGCAGAGGGCCTAGAGAAAGATGGCGTTTGGAAAGACACAAAATGGACTACAGACTATAAGCCTTAACATGGCATTTATACATTTTTCTTAGAAGCAGGATATGCGAATAAGTACAGGTGGGGTGGAGATGTCTCCCTTCTTAGCTCACACAACATTTACCTGGTGTGGTAATGGTGCAGGGGGTTGGGATATACCGCCTCTCCTCCAACACCTTCTTCAAAGGCCATATCGACTCTGCATCCACGCAAAGAAAAGAGTCTTTATTCAAGCCTGCATCTCCATGGCATCAAACAACATGGCCGAACTTTTCAAAGTCTGCAAGAAACTGGCCAATCCTGCAGCAGCCTCCTAATCTGTCACACCCACCTAGGACCTTTGCTCGGCCCTGGCTGCACACTTCACTCCAAAAACCCAAGACATCCTTTCCTCTCTCACTTCCACACCACATCATACACCAACACCTCTGGAGCCTCCCTTTTCCCCTCCATCACTTCTCCTCTCTTCTCTCACTCCCATCACACCTGATGAGGTCACCAGACAAGTCTGGTCAATGAAGGCCTCATCCAAACAGGTGGACCCCTGCCCCTCCAAAACCATTAAGGACAACATTGACTCTCTCACTCCAGCCTTGGTTGATCTCTGAAACCTCTATTTTGCCACTGGAGTTTTCCCAACTTCTCTTAAGCACTCCCTTGTACACCCTCTGCTCAAGAAACCCTCTGCCGACCCCACCATTCCAGCAAACTACCGCCCCATCTCTATCACCCCTTTCCTGGACAAACTCCTGGAGAAACTGGTTATCTCTCACCTCACCCTCCACACTGAATCTGCTGGTTGCCTCCATGACCATCAGTCTGGCTTTAGAGCATCCAGAGGCATGGAAACTGTTCTTCTGATCATGACACTAACACTCCCTCTGTCCTCATTCTTCTTGACCTCTCCTCTGCCTTTGACACTGTAAACCACAACATCCTGGTCACACGTCTCCGTGACATCTTGGGAATCACAGGTCAGGCTCTGGCATGGTAAACCTCCTTCCTTTCCGACCACCCATCCCAGGTGGCACTTGGGTCCTTTCTGTCTACTATCACTCTTTCAACCTGCGACATTCCACAAGGTTCTAACCTATCCCCCTGGTTCTTCAATGTCTACATGGATGTCTTGGCCCATGTGATTGCCACTTTCATCTCTAACTGCCAGTGTTATGCGAATGACACGCAACTAACCTTCCAGATACCCTCAGCCACTTCCTCTACCTCACTCAATTCTGACTGTCTGTCCTCAATTCAGTCATGGGGCCTCATTACACGGTATGCGGCAACCATGGTGCTATTAGCGCCATGGTTGCCGCCGGTATTTTACCGTGTCCTCCTTGGTGGATGGTGGAATTACCGCCCTACTCCAAGGTGAGCAGGGCGGTAATTCCCCATTCACCAAGGCACTTCCCCATTCCCATTTTTGCCCCCATAGGGCTCAACGGGAATGGGGAAGGAGCTAATTACAGTACCGCAAATTGCGGTACCGTAATTAGCACCAAGGTCCCTTTGCGGGCCCGTTCCTTAATGCCTGGTAAAACCAGCCGTTGAGGTCGGATCCAGCAAAGGGACCTCATAGTAAGGTGGTAAGGGTTTACCGGTGCCCTTACCGGTACCGGTAAACCCTTACCGCATTCCATGTAATGAGGCCCATGGTGTGCTGGAAACTACCTCTGCCTCAATGCCAGTAGGACTGAGATGGTTCACATTGGTACTCCTGCTCCCGCTTTCCCACTTTCACTCTGGCTGTCCTCCCTTGGCACTACGGCCACTCCCACCTTCGAGGCAAAAAACCTTGGGGTCATCTCCGACTCCACTCTCTCCTCCTCCACTCACATTTTGGACATCTCTAAAAAGTCCAACCATCAGCTGCACCACCTCAGAGGTACTCTTCCTTTTCCAACCTTCACCCAGTGGCTCACTCTCTCCAGAGCCCTGGTTCTTTCTAGGCTGAACTACTGCAACAGCCTCTTTCTCAACCCCCCTGCCTCTGCTTTGCGCCCTTTGCAACTCATCCAGAACAGAATCGCGAGACTTATCTTTGGCCTCAAGTCCAGGGACCACATCTCTCCTGCACTGAAATCCCTCCACTGGCTCTCCGTGGCTGCAGGGATCAAGTTCAAGACCCACTGCATTGTCCACATGGCTTTCTGGGGCCTGGGACCTACCTATCTGCAATTATGCCTACCTAAATATTATCCCTCCTGAGCCCTCTGCTCATCTACCTCCAACCTTCTGCGAGTGAGCCGGTTCTCCAAGCAGAGATTTGGAGGGAGATCTTTATCCTCAGTTGGGGCCTCACTCCGGAATAGCCTCCCTGCTGCCCTCTGTCTTGAGCCTGATCTCCTTAAGTTCTGGAAACTCCTTAAGACATTCCTCTTCTCCTTTTCCTTCTCTCTCTCTCTACCCTGCTAACCTCTCTCTCTATGCTCTATCCCTATCTCCCTCCTTTTCCACCCTGCTTGTCCGACTGGCTGCCGGGTGTACCTCAGAGTCTCACAGGTCCCTGGCACCCTAGCCAGTCCTCTCGCACTTGCCTCTGGCCCTGCACTTGCCGCATGGCTACTGCACTTGGTCAATGACCCATGAGAATGGCATCTCTCAGCATGTATCCAGTTCTCTGACTAATTGGGCACACTTGGACTCCCTTCCCCCTGCACCTGTCCCCCCTCTCCTCTTCTGTATCGTCTGGGCACTTGCATGATCTGAATGCACCATGCCTTGAAGAACGTCTATCTATCTTCCCTGTCTCCCCTCGTTGCATGCTGGCGCCTCAATGCAGTTGGAAAAACAGCAGAATCCTTGTCAGACCTATTTGCTGTTATCTACATTGTTAATTGTATCATATGCACTTACTCTGCCATTGTAGACTTGTATCATTCAGAAATTCAAGGGCTCTGAATGACTGTTGTTTTTTCCCCTTGTTCCCTCCCTCCTTGATTGCTTTGAAACACTTGCCTTGTGGTAATGTTTACAAATAAACATTACCACACCATACCATGTAGTGATTGTTTTCTCCATTTTTAGATATGATCATTATTTCTGTTTTGCCTGGGTTGAGTTTGAGGTAGTTCAAGTTCATCCAGCTGGAGATTTCATGAAGGCAGCTCTCTAATGTTGTGTTTTCTTCTTGTGTGTCTTGTATTTTGTAGACTATGGGCCTCATTACGACCCTTTGCGGTCCCAAAATGAAGGGTGCCGGTACGGGACCGGCACCCTTCCTTACGGGAATGCTGATTACAACCTTACGGGAATGCTGATTACAAGGTTCCCCTTGCGGGACCCGGAACAGACGTCTGGTAAAACCAGATGTCTTTTCCGGGTACCGTGAGGGGAAGAGGGAGGTAATAACGGGCCATTTGTAATGTGCCCGTTATTACCTACCTCCCCATTCCCATTGAGCCCTATGGGGGCTCAAATGGGAATGAGGAATGGTTCCTTCAAGGAGGAATTACCGGATCCTCCAATGTTGGAATGACCCGGTTATTCCTCATAGAAGGAACCCGGTAATGGAGCCCGGTTTGGAGGCAGCCATGGTGCCAATAGCACCATGGCTGCCTCCAAACTCGTAATGAGGCCCTATTTGTGTTGTCAGTGTAGTTGTAGCAAGTGAGGCCGTGGGGGTCATTCCGAGATTGGAGGTAGCCATGGTGCGCTGCCTCCAATACTGGGTCCGGGTCCGGTCTGGCTGAATGGGGACTTACCGGGTCATTCCGACCCTGGAGGACCCGGTAAGTCCCCATTCAGTAAACCATTCCCCATTCCCATTTGAGACCCAATAGGGCTCAATGGGAATGGGGAAGGCGCTAATTACGGGCCCACAAATAGCGGGCCTGTAATTAGCGCCCTGGTCCCTTAACGGGACACGCTAAGGACGTGTGGTCTGACCACACGTCCTTTGCGGTTCCTGCTAAGGGACCACGGAATTGGGCGGTAAGGGTTTTCCGGCACCAGCATCCTTACCGGTGCCCGTTAACCCTTACCGCCCAACTCAGAATGATCCCCCGTGTCTTTTAATTATCTTGATTAGTTGAGCCAGGTAAATGTTGAATAATAATGGGGAGATGGAGGATCCTTGTAGTACTCCGCATGAGGTTTCTCTTGGGTTGGATTTGAAAGGTTTGATCCATATGGTTTCTGTTCTGTTTGTTAGGAAGGATTTAATCCATAGTAAGGCACATCAGTGATTCCAATTTCTTCCAATCTCCTGATGAGGATGTCATGGTTAACTGTTTCGAATGCAGTGGAGAGATCTAGAAGTATCAGAGTGGTACTATGTCTGAGTTTGCGTTTGCCTTTAGATCATCCCAGACTGAGAGAAGTGCTGGTGCTGTTTCCATTCCTCTCATTTGTCTAAAACCTACTTGTGCCTGGTCCAATAGGCAGTGTTTTCTATGAATTCTTGGGTTATTCTATAGATGTATGTTTCGAGTAGTTTTGCTGGGTATGAGATGTTGGAGATAGATTTGTAATTGGAGAGGTCCTCCACATTTCCTGCTGTGTCCTTGAGGAGCGGCTTGATGTATGCTGATTTGAAGGATTGTGGCAATTTCCCGTGTATGTTTTTGTTCATAAACTTTAGCTGCCTAGCGAAAAATTGAATCAGTTAAAAAATAAATTAAACGCATCATACATTAATGGGCCACAATTTACTCACTATGTTTTTCAGGATGATCTCACACCAACTCCCTGCGACATCTTGGAAAGGTTATCAGGTACAATTTCAAATATGTCTTTTTAAAATGTTACATTCACACAGTGTTCGACTTTATGTTGATAATAATGTAAAAATTGTAATCCGACAATTAACCGTATCTTTTAAAAAAGTTTAACTGACATTGTAAGGTCGACAATCATTAAATTAGCTTTCTCAAGATGTACTTTGTGAGATCAAAGATTTAAACATTAAAACAATTGAACCATTTTTGTTTAATTTGTTATGTGCAAGGAATGTACTACTGAAGCTGTCGAAATTGAAGAGACAAATGGACCAGAGGTATACCTAAGCGGTATCCGTAAAATATTGTGAAATTAGTTATCATCCATTTTACCCTTCATGTAATATTTCATATGGTTTAATGGGTTCCATATGGAAATGTGGTTATATTTGTTGATATGTTTATATAATTATTGAAGCAGAAGAGCAAAATGCATGGTTTACACATTTTCAAAATGCTGTTTTTGAGCTTGGTCTTGTGGTCGGCAAATCAAAATGGACTGTTTAAATGCAATTTAGGAAAGCAATGGTAAATAACAAACAGTTTTTAAAAATAAGTTGTTTAGAAGTTGTTTTATTGATATTACATTTTGAGGTTGTAGTTCATATACTCTCTGTATGTGCTATAGATGAAGTATGTTTTTTTGTTCATCGGTTAGAGGCCTAGGAAGAAGAGGAGGATAAAGATTGAGACAACAACATAAAATAAAGATTTTGCTTGCCAAAACCGATCTCACTTTGGAGAGCTACATTTTGAGGCTCAGCATGGTCCTCTCAAGATTCAGAGTCCTGATGCAGATGTCCAGTTGCCAGAACTTGAATGGAATATCACCAGTGACCCATGGAAAATAACCATGGATCAATGTTACAGCACACAACGTCACCCAGAAGAGACAGACAACACAGTAGATGTTTCAGAATTGCTTGCAGACATGCTCACACAATCCACACCCTCTAAAATATTTCGATCTAAGAAAGAGACAATGGGCCTCATTACGACTTTGGAGGCAGCCATGCCCTTAGTAAGGGCATGGCTGCCTCCAAAATCGGGTCCGGGTTCCCTGAATGGGGAAATACCAGTCCATTCCGAGTATGGAGGGCCCAGTATTTCCTGCTTCAGGGAACCCGGGCCCGGTCCTTCCCCATTCCCATTCGAGCCCTCATAGGGCTCAATGGGAATGGGGAGGGAGCTAACAACGGGCCCATTACGAACAGGCGCGTTGTTAGCTCCCTGGTCTCCTCGCGGGACCCGCTATGGACATCTGGAAAAACCAGACGTCCAGAGCGGGTCCCGTGAGGGGACCTCATAATAGTGCGTAGTGGGTTTAACGGCACCGGCACCATTACCGGTGCCGTTAAACCCATTCCGCACTTCTCGTAATGAGGCCCAATGTTCCCTGTTTCCCTAATATATGCAGAATATCTGGAAAAATCAAACAAAGAAATAACTTTGCAACTGATAGACGATTGTCCTCATGATCTGGACTTCACTCTTCTTAGTGTGGAGGACTTGTCCACCAGCATGGACTCGCAAACCACTGTACTGCAGGAAGATTGGCTATTAAGGGAACCAAAATATATTGGATTCAACTGCTGCCTAATCAATAGTATGAAAATGATAAATTACATAGGAGGATTTGTGGGGAGCCATTGGTGAAGTTTACTCGTGTAGTACTCGTGTAGTCAAAAGCACCAACCTGAAGATCAAGGGTAGCTGTGTACACCATCATAACACATTTTCATGGTCTGCTCAACCTATTTTGCAAAAGTGCCTGCTGGAAATGTACTTTGTTAATCTGCTTTGTTGTTTAGCAGAACAATGTTCAGTAAAATGTCAAGTTTCTGTACATTTGTGGGACTTGAGTTCCTTAGTGAAACCCAATACTACAAATATCAGAATGTCTTGTTCCCCGCTATTTACCAGGCCTGGACACTCAAACAGATATCAATGGACAATGCTCTCACTGGCAAAAAGCTCTGCTTTGCTGGTGGTGGACAGTGTGACAGTCCAGCTTTTTCTGCTAAATACTGCACTACACACTTCCAACACATGGAGAGCAAACACTAGTGAGTTCAGTCGTCGTGCAAGTGTCTGAATGTACATCTTCTGTTGCCATGGAAAAATATGATTTCATTAAATCCATTGAACCTCTGCCATCCAGAGGACTGCAAATAGACCTACTAGCCACTGACAGACACGTAGGAACAGCAAATGCCATATGAGAGCAGTTACCACACATAAAGCATCAATATGATATATGGCATGTCACAAAATCAATTTGTAAACAAATCACAACTGCTGGTAAGAAAAAGGCTACAGAAAATGTTTTAAATTGGTCACAGTCTATCAACAACCATCTTTGGTGGAGCACCAAAGCTCTTGGGAAGAAAACAAACATTTCCACAAATGTGCACATGGACCATTGAGCAAGGAGCAGGAGTGTAAGAATAGCGGGTTGATGCCAGGTTCCCCTTCTCACACAGCACTTGAGAAAATTGTACATGACAAAACACTTTCAAGAGACATGAGGGGACTCAACGAATTCTGCCATACTGGAGTTTTGGAGGTGTTCCATAATATGTGGCGAAAGCACATGCCTAAAAGGTAGAATTTTGGCATAGATGGTATGGAGGCCAGAACACGACTGGCTGTACTTGCAGCACACAACGAGAACGTTGCTAGGGAACAAGCAAACACTGCAGGAACTTTGGGGATGCTTAGTTACAACAAGTAGTTTACCAAAAGAAGCAAACAGTGGGTCGTAAAGTCAATATTCCAGCAGATGGATTTTGAATTTATTAAAGATCTGACATTGAATGTGCTGGCTATGCAAACACATGGGATTGCTCCAGATTATGTTGCCATAGCTCAGTCTATGCCACAGAACCTTGCAAAAGCAGTGCGTCCTCCCGAACTTGAACTTGTTGAAAGGTTGACTTCAAGATTCCAATGATGTGTGGCTGCCTTCACAATTTTTAACAAAGTCAGTTTCAAGCTTTTGCACAATGCTTGGAAACTGTTTTGATTGTACAAAAATTGAATAGTCTATAACTTGCAATGAAATTGTTCAATGATTTATTTGTAATTAATTATTTTTGTGAACTAATCTTACTAGATAGGCATTACTAGTTCTATTTATCTTTGCTTTTTTATTTATTTGCCTCAATATCATTGATTTATATTACAACAATAAATGCTGGTCTGATTATTTTAAGTGTGTGACTTTCTTTCAAAATCCTTGAAAAATCTTTTTTGATAACATTTGTAGATACATATGTTTTTTTATTGTCAAACAGTTCGTAAATAGTTTTGGCAAATTATTCAGCACGAGAAATAGAACATCCACAGAAAGAAATGCAATCACACACTTGAATATTTTAAATACAACAGATGCAAGAAGTACTATTCAAATTGTTAGAATGTATCTTGCACACAGGACATGGATTGACAGAACAATAACTATTAACTGTGTTCCACAAGGAGTTGTATTAGCTTTCTAGTTAAGTATATATATTTTGCAACGGCCACTCAATCTAATGACCCAGTGTTCATGATTTATACCTCTCAATCATTTATCCTATTTTACATACACCACACCATATTGTGTTCTTCCATTGTAACATACCATTGATGCCCCTTCATCCTACTTCCATTTGCCCAAATTTCCCATTGAGTGAATGCTTGTAAATGTCCCTCTTCCATTGCCCATTTATTTGCCATTAATGTTATGCAAGACACAAGAAGAAGTTGTGGTCAGGCACATGATGGTAATTGTAGCTATGGGGACTGCTCATGGACAATACAGTGAAAGGCGCTGAGTGGACTTGACATTTAATTTGCAGACATATTGCACTTTCTTGTATTGTTTGCTGCATATTTCACTTCATGGAAGCAGAGATAACTATGTGGGGTGTCATCCATGTATATGGTGATAGAGAGGGCGTAAATCTGACCAATA
This sequence comes from Ambystoma mexicanum, assembly GCF_040938575.1. Lineage (NCBI taxonomy): Eukaryota > Metazoa > Chordata > Amphibia > Caudata > Ambystomatidae > Ambystoma > Ambystoma mexicanum. The sequence goes on along the minus strand of NC_090935.1, from coordinate 1,141,468,088 downwards.
ATATGTATTTGTGTTGTGCACAAAGCAGAGGAGCTTTCCTCCGAAAGCCTTAAATTTTTCAGAAAGTTGTGAAAAGGATGGCATCTCAGACAAGGACATTCTTGCGTCCTTTCCCAGGAAAAGCTTTAATGGGACAATATTGTCTATTACGTGCATAAAATACGACCAGTAATGGCACTATTATAATAATAAGTAATACTTGACTATTACATTCTTCTGCAAGTCTTATTGACCTGTGTAAAAAAGTGAGTACCACACTCTTCCATAATTGTATTATTCATGGTTATTACTGGGGGTGCTACCAAACTATTTATTTGCAATGAACACAAAACAGTTCAAGAATCTCAGCAGAAAATGGGAGCAGCAAACATACGGAATGAAAGCAAGGAAAAAGCATTTTAAGATATGGAGTATAACTTTGTTGGCAAGTAGAATCATGCTAAGTGCCTGTAGATTGCAAGAGACCAAAGGTGTATGTACCACAGTGTTAGCCAACATTGAAATAACAGGCAAAAGAATATGCCATTTAAATCCATACTTTGCCAATGTGCACTATGAACATCTTACTGTGGAGGCCCACATGTGGAGGACACACAGGAACAGCTGCATCAATGCAGAAATCAAGATGATTGCTGTCATAGATCTCTGCATAAGCCAGTAAACCTTTCAAAACTTAACTCATTCTAGGCATGCTGGAATTTTAGTGATGTAATCTTTTTTAATTGTTGCTCATTGCACGTGTGCCCTGGGTGCAACAGTCCCCCCAGCCTGGTGCGAAATCACCTCTTTGCCCCTCTTCCAGGTCCACCTGTGCCGTCTCTATATATTAACACACCGCTTTTCATCCATCTATATCCATGCATCTGTATTTCATGCTGTAATCATCTCTATTTATCAAATATGATTAATAAAATTAGTTTGTGCATTTTTTATCCACACAGAAGGTGGGTAAATAATGGCTACTTAGCTAACAGCAACACAAGTATCAGGTGTTGGGAACTAGGTGCATTGAGTATTGCTGCAATAGGTTGCATGGTCCCAACAGTGAAATTATTTAACCAATGGACAGAATTTCCAATGTCGATCTAATGGAGTCAAGGTGGAAAAGTCTGTTTTTATTATGTGTATTCAAATTCTGTTTTTATGAAAAAAGTTGCCCATTTTGAACCAAAAAACCGGCCCACACTATTATTTTGCATTTTTGTTTTGGGCATTGCCCTATTGCTGTATTGGCCAGTCAGAGCCTGTCTGCACCTCAGCTAGGCGCATCTGTGAAAGAATCCTAAATTTTGTGCAACCAGGCACTAAAATGGAAGTAAATATTTAGCTATGTAGAATATTTGAAATATTTTATTGTGTTTCACTGCACAGCTTACCACCTGAAATATTTTATTGTGTTTCACTGCACAGCTTGCCATTGAAAACAGTTAATAATATTGTTCATTTTTGTGGCATGTGTTCCCTAAAACAAAACCAACTTGCGGCTTGCTTTGAACACAGAATAAAGGGTCTCATTGTTATCTGTCCTTGAATCAATCGTACTAACAATTTGAAGGACACAATGGGCCTCATTCCGAGTACGGCGCTAACCAATGGTGCTATTAACGCCTTGGTTGACGCCGTACCCGGACCGGCAGCGCCTTGGTGGATGGCGGAATTACCGCCCCATTCCAAGGTTGGCGGGGCGGTAATTCCCCATTCACCAAGGCTCTTCCCCATTCCCAAATGAGCCCCCATTGGGCTCAATGGGAATGAGGAAGATGCAAATAACGGTGACCGTTCATTACGGTCACCGTTATTGGCTTGGAGGCCCCTTTGCGCCCTCGACTTTAACACCTGCTCAAAGCAGGCGTTAAGGGCGAGGGTGCAGAGGGAACTCGGAGTATGGCGGTAAGGGAATACCGCCACCGGTCTCGTTACCGGTGGCCGCTATCCCTTACCGGCATACTCGGAATGAGGCCCAATATGTTGAAAGTTCACAAAGAATGTATAAGATTCACTATATTGAAAGTAGACATAGGAAAGTTAAGTTTCTATTACTGAGATCTGTATTTCGAAGCGGTTGGTCATCTGTCACATAGAGAGAATGGAAACTCAAAACATAATGTAAGCATAGCTTTACATAATATTTAGGTGAGTTAGGATAGCATGTGTGCAGTATGCTAGATGATTAACAATGTGATGGATGAATGTCCAATTTGACGCAAAGAATAGACATCGTACCTGTTGGTTGTAATGTAAATTGATTGTTAACATATTTATGTACTTTGTATATTCTATTATAAACTGGGTACTGAAACATATTTTTGCATTTTCGATTCTACATAGTTATATTTTACCAATGTGTGCCTGCCATGGGTTCAATCTTCCAGTTGATGGCTTCTTCAACCGTAATTGGACAATAATCATCAACAACGGATCTGTGATAACCATTATCTGGGACGATCATCAGACACCAATCCGTCATTTTGCAATTGCATTAATAAGGAGCAATAAGGCAGCCTATAGGGTCTAAAAACGTACAGATGTGAATGTGTTGCATTTGAAACTGAAACCACTCCTTTCTTTTAACTAACGGAATGCCATGTGCGTCGATCAAACATCGGTAATGGTAACTTTCTCTGAAGAATGCAAAGACTGGGCTTAATCGATCGATGAACGAAATCGGCATTATACGATCACCATTCACAGTTATACAAAAAATGCGAACCATGCAATGTTTCCTAGCTATAACCTCTATTGACAAAAGTAATCAATGTTTTCGTGGACATAATCACATCTTTTGAGTGTTATTAAAAAATAGAAGTACTTGTTCCGTTCCCGACTATTGCTGTTTTCTTCAAAATATACTTTTTTCAATCCTTTTTATGAAAATAAATAAATCTTTCATGTTTTGTGTGGATGTGTCTGTTTATGTTCCTGGTTCTGTGTTAGGCAATGTTATGATGTGGGTGATGACAGGGTACGTTTGGCTATGCTCCCCAAGAACGTCATTGATATAGGTGGAGCATATCGTTTTGACTAGTGATGTCAGCTTTACAGGGGGGGGTGATCTGAATTACTGCCGCAAGGGCACTTGAATTTAGGGTGATGGATGAATGGATAAGATTAGCACAAGATGACAGTACCAGACCCTTCATTTTTCGCATTTGTAAAAGTGAGAAAAACTAAGGTTAGAGGCATTGGAATGCTTTTAAGATTTTTTGCTGTATGCTCAAAAAGACATGCTCAATCGATTGGCCCAATACAATTTCTGAGCAAACTACATTATAGTGCAATGTACCCTTGACGCCAGACCCAAGGAAGATGATGATAAAGTGGATGATGGACACAGTGCTTGACTTGTCCCAGGTCCAAATAGTTTCTTGCATGGGGAGGGGCAGTTCCCCATCTACTGTTGACACCACCCACTGTTGCTCCATACAGTGCCACACAGCTGCTCCATACAGTGTCACCATATTTGGGATAAAGCTCCAACTCCCACTGGTTCATTGAGAGTGCAATCAACACATTAGTTGTGTCTTGAAATAAAATACATGTTTAAGATTTTCTTTAAAACACATCACCGTTAACATTTTGCTTTAATCCTATCAGTGTCAAGTGGAACATGTTAACCATCTAACCAGAGGAAAAATGAGCAAATATGCTGTCCTATGGTAAATTGATGGACGAATGTGCGCACAAGTATTACTGACATGAGAGTGTCCTGTCAAAGAGTGCAGCAAGATCATCTTGTATAGGTTGGTACTCATGACTGGCTCTCCTCTTCAATATGGTATTTTCACTGACATTGCCCCTGTGTTGGGGCTGTTGGCTGGTGACTGTCCTGTTGATGTCTACCCACCTTGCTGGTTATTACACTAGATAATCTGCTGCAATTTCATGAAGGCTGAGTGGAGCAGTGTGTGGACATGGCTAGCATCAGTACATAGGATTGTCACCTTGCATCTCGTTTTTCAGGAAAATTGATAAATAGTCCTGCCACCCAAGATGCAGAGACCCTGGCCAGTGTACGCTGTTGTTGATTGTTATGTTACTATGACTGACTGACAGTTAAAATAATAAAGGTGCGAAGATGCAACAACATAATCAAGCCTGGCTTAGAAATAAGTGCTGGGGCTCAGAAATAAGTGCCAGCGTTGAGCCCTGGTAAGCCCCCATCCACACATTAAGCACTGGATGGACAGTTACTTGCCTCTTGGGTTGGTGAATAACAGAAAGGGAGTTGGGTGAATTGATTCATAATTATTTTCATGAATGTAGAACAAATGACAGCATGACTTTCAACAAACACCCTCTCCTGCCTTTTCCTTTCCAGATGCCCTTCCACTTTCCTAACCCATTAAACCCCAGTATCCATTTAATAAGCTTCTGTCCTCTTTAAGTCGACAAACCTCAGTGTCAAATGCGAGCAGAATGAGTCTTCTGTGCTTGGTGGATGGTTGGTACGAGATATGTGCACGCCAGCATTGTGAGTGGGTTGCCTACTGGTCCTACGTGGAGGCAGTAGTGATGGGAATTATGAGGTGAGGAAGAGACAGCAGAGGAGGTGGAGCTGTCCATGAAACAATAGCCTTTGACTTTTTAGTTGCCCAATAAAGGTAAAATGAGACAGGGCATGTGCTGCATTGGCAGTGGCCATCTACCTACCCAAGTAACGGCTTAATACTACCACATGTTGCTGGGCACGTATGAAGGGCTATAATGCTGCAACAAGGTTGGTTTGGAATTGGGAGGCTTTTTTCCAGGCCGTGGCTGCATCTTCACATGCCTGCTAGTGGTAGATTCTGTTGCTCCAGAGGCTTTAGCAGCATCACTATGAACCTGCATGTCTGCAGCTTCTGCCTCACCACAAGCAATCACACCTATGGCAACAAAAGCTTTATATCATGACAGGTGCCGTCATTCTGTTCTAGTAGAGTTCCAGTATCACTACTTCCCATGTCTGTTGTGTTGTCGGTGTGCCTGCCCAATGCGCGCAGGCCAACAAGACCACAGATGTCACCAAATCCTCCCATTCTCTAACACTGGTTGCTAGCCAGCCCCCATTACCATGATCCTGGAAACGGGTTTCGGAAGGCTTCCATCACAGGTGATGTATTGGGAGAGAGTGAAGATGGGGCTTTAGTATTCAGGGTGTGGCCATGTCTGACATGGGGGTATTCATTCCTCCCTAGTATTACAGGGTGGGTTTCCATGTCGAGGCTGTGTGATCAATCCAGGCCTATCACTGGCAGTACATCCCTTGGAATTTGAGGGGTCAGAAATGAGAGGCAGACACAAAGTAATAATTTTCTCATTATCAGACATGCTTATTAGACAGAAATGGGTTGGCTGAACGCCTCTCTATTCCCACCCCAAGGAGAGTTTCACTGCCTAGGAAACTAAAACTAAAGATCAGTCTGTGTCAAGTCATTAAACAAATAAACTGTCCCTGTGTCCAAAATTTTCTAATCTGGCCCTCACACTAACAATGAATAACTAAAGGTGCAAATAAATGTCTCTGATGTTTAATTGGCAAAAGGTGTGCATAATCAAAAGTAAATAAGTAAATCCAAAGTCCTATTTCATAGAGAAACCTTTGGATCCAGAGGGTGGTTCCCTTGCCCTGGATTTTCAGGCAGAATGGCAAACATTTTCTCTTTCATACAAGAGTTTCTTAAAGTTCAGGTGGGATGCAAAAGTGTCTCTTTCAAACAACAATCTTTTTGGTTCATTAGATTAGCTTCAGAAAGTTCTTATTTAACCAATGCAGTCCATAACATTCAAACTGTCCTTGGTTTCTCTATAGTCTTGGGAAGGATAGCTCAGGGGCAACGTGCTCACCTTGGAAGCAAGACGACACGGAGCAACACGGTTTCGATCCCCGGGTCCGAGCTTAGAGACCTCTGGGTATTAAGTGCGTTATAAATAACCTATTTTATCATATCATATATTGGATTCACAAAAGGGTCTTATAAGATGCAGCAACTCTTTAATTCTTTTGTACTGGAGTTATAAGAATTCTTATTCAGACAGGAAATTCCATACAAGGTATTATTTAACTTCTCCTGTACTTTGGTGGATTATCTGATGTGTTTCTTCATCAGAAATCTTCCTTTGAGCTTTTCAGATTTCCTGGTACACTCCCCTGCCAGGTACCTTATCTCATAAGAAGCTGTGTTCAAATTTACAATTTCAAATGCACGGTGCCTCTACCCAGCAAGACCTCCTTCATGTATTTAATAGATTCCCTTGTATACTTCTATGCCAGGTATTTTTAAAAATGGGTACATTCCCTATTACAACTTGAGTGGACCTCTTGTTATACGCCTCTGCCAGGAATCCTTTTGTGGGTTCTTCAGATCACCTGGTATACTATCCTGCCAGGTGACTTCCCCCAGTTGTAATGGTCATATTCGATTTCAACAATGCATGGCATATTTGGTTGCCAGGTCTTTCTTTGTGGACTTCTTAGATCCCCTGGCATACTCCTCTGCCTGGTATCTTGCCGCAATGTCTTATTACTTTCTATGCTTCTGGAGGATTGCCTGGTATACTTCCCTGCCATGAATCCTTCTCTGGGTTCCTGTATATCCCCTTGTGCACTTCGATGCCAGGTATCTTCGCCCCAAATGCCAACTGCTTGGTGTACATCTTTCACCAGAGCTTCTGACAATCCTCCAAAGGTGCCTGCTGTGCCTCTCCTTCCTTCTCACCACACCGGTATGTAACTCTCGCGTTTGCGGGTTTGCGCAAGGATCTGCCTGTTTTCTTGACTTCCTCTGGCACAGTCCTCTCCCGTTCTGCTTGCATTTCGACTGCGGATGCCATTTTTAAAGGTCCCACACATTTTTGATTCAACCAAACAACTAGTCTGCACATTCGGTTTTGGGTTTCTTTCAATCTGCCTCAATTCCTTCCTCCTCTTCCTCTTCTCAGTACTTGAGGCTTTATGGGAGTTAAAGTCCATAGAGTTTATGGGATTTCTAAACTAATGTTGTTTAGGAGTCTTACTTAGAAACACATTAGAAACAGGAGATGTTATGTGAGTGTTTTTTTATGTTGGAGATATGAAGGAGATCTTGTCTAGAGTGATTTAAAGAAAGGGTTTTCTGGGTTCTACAATAAGAAGGATTAGTGGGGTTAAAACAAGCCATCAAGAACTTGGGTATTATAAGATCTTCATTAGAAAGAGAGGAATACTGCGTCTCATCTGATGGAGTCATCACCCACTCCAGACAGCCATCTCCTCCCATGTGATCCTCCCTCCTACTATCAACCCCAGGGTAAGGATCAGGTAGCGTCTGCCGTCCCCTGGTCACATGCAAGATCATTGCCATGGAATTAGTGATGACTCCACAGGATTCATCAAAAATACCATGGATCCCTGAGAGGGAGTGGTTAAAGAGACTACAGGTACCTAGGAATCCAGCTTCTCATCCACTTGGCCAGAAGGTTCTGCTCCATTATCAGCATCCTTCTTCCCTGTCATTGTTTCCTGTGTGTAACCTTTGAGAGGAAGAATGGTCTTTGTGAGAGAGTGATGTGAATTGATTTGTGTTATGAAATGACAGACATTTGTGTGGTAGAATATAGCCCCCGAATGCCCGAAATAAAGAGCCCAGAGTGATTTGCGGTGTCCCATTGAAGCCTAAAGCCAGCAAAGAAATGGTGATGTCGGACATGAGACCTATTGAACTAAAGACAGGCCTAAATCTCAAATGAAGGAGACATAAATTGGGAAGTTGAAAAGTGCAAAGATATGCGCAGTGCATTTCAGCAAGGAAAGGGAAAGACATGTGGCTGAAAATGCTGCTTTACTAAATCCCTGGAGAGCTGCACTTTTTACTTTACAGAAATCTCACGTGAAACCAAGCTTATTGCAATTATAAGAAATAAAAGAACTTCCTTTTTCTTCATCCCAATGACAGTATGCAAAGAGAAGTGCCCACTTGGTTTCAAGGTGAACATGGTGTTCTCATATAACGGGCCTGCTTATGGGCAATCCAGAAGTGATACTCATGTCTTTTGCAACTGTGAGATTAAATAAATACATTACCCATCGATATAAGGCCCAGATTCCTTATAAAATGCTTCATGTAAAATGCATTGTGTGTGAGTTAAAAGCCATTTCTTGAAGAATTGTACATGCTGCTGGGCATTTCTACTGAAATGTAACTTAACCTCAAAGGCCTTACCTCTGTTTGTCTCGGAGAGGGAGGTCTGGTTGTCAACGATCAATGAGGTCCATTGCTTGAACATAAAAAGGAATACACTGCCATTGATGGAAACCACAGTGGAAATAGATAAAGCCCTGCCTGCTTTTCAGCAGAAGTGACCTTGAGGTCGTGACTCCCATAAAATGAGCATTAAAGCTATAGCTAGGACCATTGGGAGGCCAATGAGGGACAGGCTAAGATAAACATGAGCCAGCATCTGGCTGGTCACATGTTTAAGGATAAATGAAATGTAGAGGGGCAAAGGTGGGGGCTAGAGTGAGCGATGCCTGTGAAGCTGGGCTTTGATTAATAGAAAAATACATTTTATTGCATAAAAAGGGCAGCGTATATGCCATAACGCTCATTCCACACTTTTTTTAAAGGTGTCAGTAATCCCCCTTTTTTTACCACGTCAAGACATTTGTTGTGTGATTAACATAACAGAAGTTATTAAGGAAAATGTTATTTGGGCCTTGCCTTGATTCCCAGAGATTTGAAAGTTGGTGTGAGGGTGAAGGACAAAATTAATATGGGAACTATGACGCGTCATGTTTTTCACTGTTATGGCTCCTGAGTAAACAAAGGTAAAATGTATCTCTGCACAGGATGGGCGTGCCAACTTCAGATTAGCATCATCTGATTTGCCTTAAAATGTAGTTCTTCAAAACATATCCATACATGTAAAGATTTGAAAAATTAGGGTGCTTGCCACATTGATAGATTTTCAGAGTTTAAACATGCCAAAACCCCATGTCAGTTTGGGATGACAAAGCCTTCTCCTCCTCCAGCTTTCCTAACTCACACCCCTCAACTCCTTGTCCTATTAGCACACAGGTGGGAGGTGGGTGGAGAGAACCGACCAATCCATTCTGTGGGAATCATGACAAGTTTATGATGTAATTTGCCCTATAATTAGGCCGGTTTGCATCAGAACTGGGCTTTTTCACTTTATTCCAGGAGGTAACCTGCTGCTCAACTCTTGCAAGAAATACCAGAAGCTGACTGGGACCCTTTGGAGGAGCCAGGGGGGACTATCCGTGACTGACATCCTTGCTGTCCCAGAGGTATCCTGCTGTTCCATGATGCCCACTAAAAGGCCTCTCCTGTAAGTAAAACTATCCCAAATCCATAGACTGTGTAGGCCCTGCGTTTCTCAAATTCTAGTTATTTCCCCATAGCAAAATACCATGTGTGTCTGTGTAGATCCTTAGCACATTTAATTAAAATAAATCAATTAATTCCCCAGTAGAAATCACAGGATGTGTTTTGTTAGCATTTAAAACTAACAAGCTCCTGCCAGTGTGTTTCGGCATCCGTGGTTATAAGTTCAAAACAATTTTTCCCATTGAATCCCTGTTCCAAAGAGTGCATTCTTCTATCAGAACCCAAAATGATTTTCCCATTGTGTTCCCACTCTCTGCCACTGGCCTTCAATTCAGAGGGGTCAAGTCTAATTGATGTTTGGGGGGTGGGGGGTGCTGGAAGAGAAAGTATTATAACCAAATCATCAATCACTGTGTGCTTTGAATTGTTCTTTTTTTTATTTATTGGTGAGTGCTTTGAAAAGAAAACTGTGGGAAATTGCGACTGCATATCTTAGTATTATCTCTGTCATGCTGCCATTACAGAAGTAATTTTGTTCTGTGTTGCCACAGCATTGGTGGCTGATGTTAGTCTGTCAAATTTGGATTAAATACATTAATTAATCTATAGCCTTACCACACATCGGCCTTGTTCCTAGTCCATTGTGGCACTGGGTATTTGTTTGGCTTGGGTACGAGATGGGTTGGAGGCCTTACCAAACTGAATCAAAATAATAGTGATTTGTTGTGCGCCACCTTGATTGGGGGGAAAGGAGTGTGACTGCATAAAAAACTGTGACACCTTTTTTGTTTCACATGCGTAATGCTGCACAAATACATTCAGTTCGCTTCTTAATTTCTCCAGCCCTGTACATGCCATCAGGGTCTATGATAGTCATAGACTTTTCCCTCCCTCAGTCATAGCTCCAGGCAAGATGATGAGGCACAGCTATTTGTAAGGGACTCAATCTGATGTTCATCCGCCTTGCAGTGGATCCCCCTCTTCAGGTCATGCCACTGCTTCTTGCGGATAACTGGTCTGTGGAGGCTTACGGTAACACTTTTTGCTCTTGAATAGGTTCTCAGATCCTCAAACTCATGTTTATTATGGACCATATGGGAGAGCTATCGCCTCTCCTCTAGGATGCCATTGACCAGGGCTGTAAGCTCCTCATTAGAGTATGCTACTTTACAGCCTTTCTCTCATATTGTCCTGGTCACTTCCGAGGTTCTTGGGGACTGGAGGGTAGTGGCAAGACACTGCAGGTGTCTGCCACAGGTGTGCAGGAGCAGGGAGATTGTGATGGTCAAGGCAGCTGTGATGTAGGTGTTGTTTGGTTATTTTCCCACCGATTGAATGCCCATGGCCATGCTAATCCCTATGGCCATAGCTACCCAGTAACTGCCCCTCCGCACCCAAAACATCACCCCATAGGAATTCTTTGAGCATGCATTAATCAAGACTTACCATCAAACTTTGCACTGGAGGTGCCTGCCAGTTTTTTTTTTAAAGCAGTCTTCTGAGAGTTAATGACTTAGGGCCTGATTCATGGAATGTTTTCCGATGGGATTGCACCATTATAAAACACTTCCATGAATCAGGCCCTTAATTGGTGTTGTGAAACAACTACTGGTGTAATAATAACCAGGTCTACCTCCAACCACTCGATTTATAAGCACTCTGCATGTCCTTCACTGAAGTTCTGTTAAAAACAAGCATTGGCAAAGCCAACATTTTTTGTTTGTGTATAAGTATTAGGCTTTTGCCAAACCTGCTATTAGATGCCCATGTACATGCAGCAGTTTTCACCTACTACCATCAATGGGAACGTTAATACCACTACAGCTTTGCCTGGCAAGTGTCTTTACCATGCCTACACAAAAGCCTAAACTGTTGGCATTGCCAATGCTTGTTTGTATTCTAGGTCTGGGAAATTAACCAAGTCCCCTAACCCCAAAAGATGGAGGAGTCCAACCGGGTTGACCCGTATGTTCACTCTGAGAAGGCTTAACACCATCCCAGAGGAACAGGGCATGCCCCCGGGGGTTTGGTTGGGGGCCACTGCTTCAAAAGGAATCTCTGCCAGTAAAATGAGTATTTCTCTAAAGGGATAATATGGAGTGTCTTTGATGTAAGACAGAGAGGGAGAAGGGCAGATTTAAAGTATCCCATTAGAGGAGTTGCATTTAGGGAAGGGTTCTACCATTGTCGGAAATTCCTGGGTCAAGCATACTTCCTGAGCCCTTTCCCACTTTTTACAGACAAGGCACTCTGGGAACTGAATTCAGATGGCAAGATTAGTGTTGCAGCAGCTCAAATTTCCCCCTGTGTGATATTTTTACCCATGCCAATGCGCCCCACTGCATCCCTGTACAAATGGGGAAAGAAATAGCCAAAAATGGATGCCCTAACCCATGTGCGTGAAAAAATCTGCAAATCTGCGCATGGGTCACTCTCATCAAAAGCTGCACACCCCTGCCACACAGTCAAAGTGGGGGTGACAACAGAATTCTCACTGCAGGAGAATGCCAGTGGGTGCTGTTACAGTTAACATGAAGCAAGGCCACAGAATTGGGCTAAAAACTGAAAATGCCTTTTAAAATGCAGCTTTTGCAACCTTCAGTGCTGTTTTAGAGCTATATCCCTTCATTTTTCAGTGAATCATTGACAGTAAAAGAATTATAGATCATCCAGTGCGACCAGAGAAGCCGGGCCTCATTGACTGACAGCAGCTAAGAAATGTACCTTATGAAAAACCAGCTCAATAACATTTGGTTCCATTTCCACAGGAAAAATGCGGCTAAAAATGGCAAAACATGTAACAATGTCAGCTGTGCAGAGGAAACTCTGACGTAAAGGATTCAGTTTAATTGTGTTTTTCCCTGAAGAAAGTGCAAAAATCGCCTGTTTAAAAGCATGTTTTGTGAGAAGCATAATTCTTTAAATGTCCAAGTCCCTTATAAACTGTGTGCATTTTTATATGCTTTAAATTAAAGACCGTAAAGTGAATCTTAAAGTCAAAACCCAGTTTGGAGTTAACTATTTATTTCTGAGTTGACAGTGCCCAGCCTGGGAAAGATGACACTTTAGGTTGACACTCCCCTGCTACAGGAAGGCTTAATTGATACTGGAGGTTCTCACATATTAACAACAAGGAACTATTCAGACTTTCGTCTCTGGCCCAGCCAAGGAGAATGGCAAGCTGAGCACTGATCCCTTTAGGGGAGGGGCAAGAAACTTCCCTCTGGACCCCCACCCTGACCAAAGGAACGTGATAGCTGTTGCATATTGAAAGGAGAAAAAAAACTGCTAAAGACATTTGTTGTTTAAAAAGCCTATTTGTGATTAAGTTTTGAAAACCTTTAACTTTGCCCCATGAAGGAGGACAAATCTACAAATTGGTAGTTGTAGATCTAATTTGATGCTCTTTCTGTAAAGAAGTGAGTGAACCCTGTACTACATAAGAAACCAAAGTTACACAAAAAGAATAATTGTGGCAAAACTATTGATGCTGCAAATATAATATTGTATACCCGTGTTCTAAGGATAATTGCACAGCTATGTACTGGATTAGGAATTGTTAGTCCAAACTGTTATGATTAAAATTGATAATATTCCACAGAACGACAAAGACAGCTCTTACTGAGATGGGAGTTAGATGTCAGGATAACCCACAAAATATGTAATGTATGGTCCAATTTTATTAGAGGGCATAATTATAGAAATGTGCATTTGTGGGAAAGTTAAATTGTGGATCAAATCAATGTGGGAGTTACCAAATCACATCATAAAAAATGACCGCTCTTTTTGACTTCAAACCAGAAAAAGGCAAGTGCCTTTGACCTATCACAGCCGTGGGGTGTGGTTTGAAATTCTGCCCCTACCATAAACTTTGTGATGTCACTTGGCATGATACATATAGGGACTTCACCACACACAGACACACACTGATTCCTGACTCCATCCTGATTGCCGTGTGACGCCCTGTTCCAGAATTCTTCATCTTGTAGCTGATTCCAGACTTCCTTGCAAAACCCAGGCCTCAGCATTTGCTGAACTCTTTTCAGCTAGGCCCAAATCTTGAACCATCCCAAACTTAAGGGAAATTAATTCTGATCTAGTGAAGCTTGCCTATGAAACTCGCCATCCCGCTAATCTACCGTGTCCAGTGACCAGAAGGGCCAATCCAATCCAATCCAATCTGAGATGCAGTACAATTGACCAGAACCACCCAGCTGACCATCCCACCGGAGGTGCCCTGCTGTCAGTAGACTTGACCCGTGATGACCAGAACTTGACGGTCCAATCTGAAATTACAGTGGACTGTAAGTATAAACAGGAATCATAGTAACCCATAGTGTATTTGCCTTGTGCTATCTCAATCTATAACCCATCCTCTCTTTAACTTAAGAACCTTTAACCTTGTCAGAACCATTCATGCAACCCTGTTTGTAATCCATAGTGTAGCGCTGATTTTCTCATTTGTTTAATTAGACCATATGCCATTAATTATTTGGATTAAAAAAGTAATTCCCATACAGAAAACGTAGAATCCGCCACGTGAAGAATTACAAGCGGCCGTGCGTAACTGTGGAGATTTCCCGGCCGGCATTCTAGTTTTCTTAGTCATTAATATAGTTTAAATAAAACCAATCTGTCATTTTAAAACCAAATTTCTGCTTTTCTCTGCTCTATTTATTTCAAAAACGTACATAACTTCTTCGATTTTATAGCTAGAGACTTAATTTCAACTCTCGCTTAAACAGAAGACCCCGAGCTACATCCACAACCAGGAACTGCATTGCAGAACCATATATTTGACCCATTTTTTTTAAAAATCACATAGCGGAAATTAGGCGCGAATTCGCATTTTGCAAAAGTGTCTTTTTGTCATTCAAAGTATTTCCACACTCCCATTCTGATTTAAAGTGTGTTGTGTTGCTCATCTTGTAGCTTATGTTTGTTAGAATCTGTTTAGTGTTGCTCCCATAGGAATTCATATCAATTTAAGCATTTTTTTACACTTTTTATTGTTTCACAAAGCCATTTTCAACTGTCATTTTAAACGTGTCAAAGTTCCAAAAATGGTTTTCTCTTTTGTTTGGAGAGGTAAGATTGCATTCAAACTCTAGACACTGTTCTTTCATTCCTGAATACCTGCTGCTTACTGACATTAGTGTAGAACTGCTCAATTGTGAATTAAGAACTTTGCAGGGGGAAATCTTAACCTACGTGCTATCTGTTCACAAACCTAAACTGTCTTTTCCCTGTGTTTTATCTTCTGTGCTGCTTAAAAGTGAATTCAATTGCCTTACTTCTTTTCTGATTGTATTGTTACCACATGGGTGATTGCTGCCCATATATAGATATTGAAAATTGTGTTTGATTTGAATTTTAAATAAATAAATAAAAATTTACTTTTACCAACCAGCCTGATTCCTGGTCCATTGGGACCTTGGGGTGGGGTGGTATTTTGAGACGGGTGTGATATGAGTGGTATATCACTCAGAATATTGAACCTATAGACATAATAAATAAGTATTTCATTTGTGCATTACATGCTAGGCGAGACCCGGGTGTGTGCCTGATTGAAATCCTTAACAGATTTTGGGGGCTTGTGCCATGATTTTGAGTTCGAGTTACCACCTGTGACAGTCTAACACAGCATGCTAGCCTGCAGGGTACAGACACCTTGTGTGGTTGGTGTACTGTGCTACACTGTACAAGCACCTCTCAAAATAAATACTACGGAACAAGGCCTGTTTGTAAAAGTAAAATGTAAATTGACCCTAAAATAAGTCATAAGGAAATTGATATTTCCAAAATGGCGATCCCAGTAGAAATTAATATGGCTAGAGGGAGCAGTGGCCAGAACAGAATGAGCAGATCTGACTACAAGAATTCAAAGAACAGGTCACTGCCATGGACCTAGATACAGGACAAGGGCCCATTACACCAAGCTCTTAGTGAACCGTACCTGGCCCCAAAAGCTAAGGAGGAGCAGACAAAAATTGCCAGAATAGCGGCCTACCTATACCTCCACATAGGAGTAATGCAGAAAAATCATGCAGAAAACATAGTCATGGCAAAGAATCAAGTAGAAACACTAGATCAAATCCAAACTGATCTACACTCTGCAGAGCAAAGGCTACTGAAGAGCCAAGAATCAGAAACAGAAGCTAGGCAGTATCTGCCAAAAATAAAGGCTCTCCTACAGCAGGAGAAGGCAGAGCAAGATCCCCAAGTTCAGGCACTGAAAGATGAGTGTCAGTTTTGTTCTCCAGTCTGTATTTGTGCATCTATCATGGTTGTTACCGTTTTCTGTTTGGCCATTGTTACCATCATCATTGTTGAGTTAGGCATAGATTTTGTACAGCATCGGATACCTAGTTGGCACACGCAGAAAAATAGTAAACTAAAAATGATGACTGGAACAAAAATGTTCATCTAGATGCTGATCCAGGACGGTATCCAATTGAACATGTTGTCGAACCAGTTGCTCAGCTCTATTCCTCCTTCTTTCAGCATTCTCTCCCCCAGGCTGCGTACTGCCAAGATGACTTGGGAGAGGGTCCCATTATCTGCATCTTCAGAAGGTACGAATGTACAGCATGTGCTCCCAATTTTTTGGCAAACACTGCCATCCATTGCTGTGAGAAGGTCTAGGACGTACCGGTTCTGCATTGTCATTAGACGCAAGGCGCGAAGTTCCACCTTGATCACATTGAACCCTTCTTCTGTGTCATTGGCCAGTTGGATCAGTTCCCAGCGCACTATTTGTAGCCATTTGGCGTTCGTCCGCGCCTGAAGTCCTGGCGTTAGAAGGGAAGTAAAGAAGGTCTGCTGAGTTGAAGAGCTTTTACTTTGCCAGAATCTCAGCGAGAAGGTTGGATGACTCGCTGGAGATATAGTTTGATGACCTCCTTTTGTGGGACACTCTGACTTGTAGCTCATTTTCAGACAGAATGTCATATGTGGAGGGTTCTGTGGTTGCTGGTTGGAGTGCTGCCGATGTGTCAGCCGAATCTCCTGCTGCCGATTTGCCAGCCGAGTGCCCTGCTGCCGATATACCAGACGAACCTCTCCCCTCTTGGATATTACTTTCTGGAATCACCATTTGTGCTGAATGCAGGGTGGCCAGGGCACAAGTACCCTTCCATGACGCCAGTAGGCTTGTTTGCCACACACCCGGTTCATGTCCATGAGCGCTGCTGTACCTTTTTTCATATCTGTGATGATGATTGTTTTGTTGCATTGCTTGTTGGACCCCATCTGCACCTTTCCCTCGCCGTGAAAACAAAGTTCATGCACAATTTCCTTCTGGATTTTGATAGGTTTCTCGAGAGCAGTAACCCACGTAAGTTTTGCAATATGCTGGGACCAGACTGGAGCACACGTTTCTTTGACCCATTGAAAGTTTTCTTCAGTTAGTCCTCGTAGTGTCTCAGCTTTGCATGTGATCATGTCGTCATGCCACTTATTCTCTGTAAACCTTGTCCCTTTGATGAAAAAAAAATGGTTCTTTGATGCTAATCACTCCTTGCAGCTTGCTCGTGCAGGTTTTCTCATTCTGCAGCATTTCTATTGTAACTGTGTGTGACTGGAAGGTGCTCTGGATTCTTCATAATACGAGATGAATTAAACATTGGGCATCTGACAAGGGCACTTCTTGAGGTACAAGTATTTTAGGTGTGCCTTATGAGTGCGGTATGAGAGAGCAAACATAGTAGCTCTCGTTCGTGGCTTGTTTCGCTGTTGCACTCATGTCTGAGTACCATTTGTTTGATTGGTCTGGGTGGCGGGGGTCTTCAATTTCATCTAATCCCATGCCATGGTACACATCATATCTTTTTCCTTACGCCCCCCTTTTCCAGCTCCTCCTCCTCCCTGTTATTTATCATTTTCACCCTTCTATACTTTATGGGAAAGACATCTGCCCATGTTGTGTCATTGGGTTCGCTAGCAGCTTGCCAGGCCAGTGGTTTTGGAGTTTCTTGTGTAATTGTAGGGGCGAGGTTAAAGTGCATTATAGTGCCTTGTGAGGTAGGTTCTGTGGTTGTTTGCACATTGTTTCACATTGTTTGCACATCAGTATTTATCAGGTCAGGCTCACCCTCCCAGGAGTAGTCCCCATCATACTGATTGGTCTCGTTATCTTTACTTGGACTAGTAGCAGCAAGTGAAAAAAGTGAGGTTTTGGTGGTATGATTTTTATGTAACATAGTAAGATTGCTATTTGCAGAATGATTATGTGTCCACATGGTTTTAACTCCAGCCCATATGAGCGTTGAGCCTTCTCGTATCAGGTTTACCCCGTTCCCCCCTTTCATATCTTTAATAATGAAAGACACAGTCCAGTACCATGTTGCAAAAAAATAACATGACAGAAAACAATATTGCTGCATATTTAAGGCCACAATAGAAATTATAATATCTGTTTATTCTACTAACTGTCCAATCACTAACTAAATTTGTGGCGTCATCAGTAAGTGCCCTCCTTTCTGCCATTGTTTCACCCTGAGGGGCGATATAAAATTGTTAAGTAATATGCATACATTTTATTGTTACCCACATCAATTTTATTTTCATTCTTATCACATTACTTTTCAACTTATTTATTAGTTAATTCATAGTATCTTTAGTGTGTACACTTCTACTTTATTTTACTACTGTCCTTTAAATTTTATCAACATAACTCATTTCTACATCCCTGTAAGTTTAAATCACGATAGTCACTTTTCCGTGCATAATGTTCAGCATGGTAGAGCGAGAGAGAGAGAGAGAAAGAGAGATAGAGAGAGAGAGTCCTACTTCTTTTTACATGCATTTAGGTGCTCTTATTTGTACAATTTCTTTTTCTCCAGTCACACAATTTCTTTTATTTTCCATTCTCAATTGTGTTCTTCTTTGTTTTTGCACACCTTTTTTTATCCACTTGCAACTTCGTTGCTAGTATTTTGTTGACATTGAGGGATTGCACTATCACACGCTTTTCTCACGTCGGACAGATGCACCAAATATTTCAATCCCTTTACCTTAACAGCAGTTGGTGTGCAATAGATGACCTCGTAGGGCCCATGAAATCTTGGAGAGTTCCATCTCTGCACAAATCTTCACATGTACACGTTTTCTCCTGGCATTAATTGACCCTCTGCGCTGTCTTGTGCTGGTATTGTAGTATCCGTTTCAGCATTTATGTGAATGGTGGCGCAATTTGTCTCTCTATGCTAGGCACTGCGCGTGTCAGTTTGGTGAGGTATTCCTTAAATTCATCCCCCAGCACTGTGGCAGCTCTGTGAGTGTCTGACGCTCCTCTCACTGGGGAAAGTGGCATATAAATGCGCCTTCCCATCACTATTTCATGCAGGCTCAAATGATGGTCTTTACTTGGTTGTGTTCTGAGTTGAAACAGTGCTAGGGGCAAGCAATACACCCAATTTCTCTTAAGCGTGTTACACAGCTTGGATAGTTTGCTTTTGAGTAGGCCGTTGATCTTTTCTACCACCCTGTTAGACTGTGGGTGATAAATCGAACATAATTTGTGCTTAACACCCAACAAAGAGGTCACCTCCTTAAATAGATTATTTACAAAAATGAGTGCCATTATCTGATCTTATTACGTCACATATACCCTACCTTGAGAAAACCTCCTGCACTAGGAACTTTGCGACACACTTTGCGTCCGGGTGGGGGCATGGTCCAGCTTCCACCCACCTTGAGAATGGACATACTATCACAATCAGATATCTCGCTCCATTACATCTTTCCCCCCTATCCGCATAGTCAATGTGAAGCTCTCTAAACGGGCCCACAGGATGCGGTAGTGTTCCTCGCAACATCCTCAGGGTCATTCCTGAATTGTATGTGTTGGCACGTTGTGCATTCTAATGTGAATTTGGATAAGTGTTCCTGCAAATTTGGAACAAACCAATGTTCCTGGAATTCCGCTCAATGTGTTGTTTGGTCACGTGTGTTGGGAAGTGCAGTTGTTGAAATGCTACTTCTGGTAACTTCACTGGCATTACTACCTTCCCTGTTAGTTCCTGTCTCCATATTAAATCTGTCGGTGACTGTTTGCAACCTCTCTTCCCCCACAATTCTTGTTCTTCTGTAGGTGCATGTTTTTGGAGCTCTATTATTTGGGCAATTGGTGTATGGCTGTATCCCTCCTCTGATGTATCTGTGCTGGGTGTTTTAACAATGCACTCTATTGCTTGTAGGATATTGAAATACGCAGCGTCTTTCGCTGCAGCGTCGGCGGCTGCGTTCCCCAATTTGATCACGTCTGTGTTGTTGGTGTGTGCTTGGAATTTCACCAATGCTACCACTGACGGTTCTACTAGTGCTTCTATCAGTTCATTTAGTAGGGCTGCATGTTGGACTGGTGAGCCATCTGCCCTTCGAAACCCTCTTCGTCGCCATCGTGACAACCCTGAGTGCACTGTTGTTGTAGCATATGATGAGTCAGAGTATATTGTGACAGCACATCCTTTCGCAGTGTGCAGCGGTTCAATTAGTTCTGTCAGTTCTGCTGCTTGAGCTGAGTAATGAGAGGGGAGGCGCTTTTGCCCAATAATCTCACACCCTTCTTCCTCCATTCTTACCACTGCCACCCCTACATGCTTCTCTCCTGTTTCATTTTCTATAGATGCTGACCCGTCTACAAAATATATTTCCCCCTCCTGTAGTGCATTTTCACTCGCTTTGGGAATATCATCTTCCTCTCGCTCATATGTAGAGCAATCATGAGCCTGGATGTCTTCTACTGTGCATGGTTCGGTAATGAATATAGCTGGCTTTACTGTCTTACATTTAACCACATGAACATTTGGGATTCATATTATTATTTCATGAGCTGTTGCCCTTTGTGTGGTTAGGGTGGATTTTGAACGTTCTGGAATCGCAAAGAGTGAGTGTTCTGCGTATAGGGTCACTGAGCATCCCATCACGATGGTGGTGCTTTTTTCTATTGCGAAGGCTGCTGCAGCGAGAGCTTTTTCGCACGCAAAGTGGCCCTGCATTACTGAATCTAATGTACCGCTGTAGCAGGCCAATGGCTTGTGACCTAGTGATGTTTTCTGTGTCAAAACTGCAGTCATTAAAATAGATTGCAGTGTGAAAATAGGTAAAACTCCCGATCATAATCAGGGTTCGCCAAAACTGGTGCGTGTGCAATGAGGTCTTTCAATTTGAAATATTGTGTCATCATCTCGTTTAATGGGACATTATTCTTTTGCGCTTCCTTTAGGACCTGTAACAGTGGGCGTGTGTATGCTGCATAATCAAGTATCCAGGCACTGCAGTAATTACAGATGCTGAGAAATTTTTGCATGTCCTTCACTGTGTTTGGTATCATCAGATAGCGTATTGCTGCTGCTCTATCTGGTAAAAGTCTCTTGCCATCTTTTGAAATTAGGGAGAGTGATCTCCTGGCTATCTTGCTTTTAGTGTTTCCAAGAAAGGTTCTAACACAATGGTTATTGCGATACAGTTTTTGCTTTTATTTGTGCTAGTAAACGGTTAATCAAAATGCCATTGGTATGCATTACACAAGGGGTAAGTGTGTTCCCCAGTGTCAGCCGACACATGTTTCGACCCGTGGGTCTTTATCAAGGCTGATTAGAATTCAAAATCATATGAAGTGTATAGTTTGTGACATGAATGTGACATATATAATTAATTGAGTGCACAGTGAATGGTGTTGGGTGAGGTGGAGTGTTGGCAAGTGATGCAGAGTAAATTAGGGCACATACATTGAATGCAATGCAAATCATTAGAGGAAAAAGGAGAGAAGGGAAAGTACAGACGAGAGGTTAGCAAAAGTCTTGGTGAGTACATGGTAGGTAGATATTGAGGGCGGTTGCCTCTTACCTATTGAATGCAGTCTGTAGCCCCCTGTGGTGTACTGGTTCGTAGGGATGGGTTGCTGTCCTGTATGGACAGTGGCTCCTGTTGGGCCCTGTAAGGCAAGTGAGGTGATGTTAGTTGGGGCGTGGT
This sequence comes from Ambystoma mexicanum, assembly GCF_040938575.1. NCBI lineage: Eukaryota > Metazoa > Chordata > Amphibia > Caudata > Ambystomatidae > Ambystoma > Ambystoma mexicanum. The sequence goes on along the minus strand of NC_090935.1, from coordinate 1,141,446,807 downwards.
GTTAATTGCCTGGGGGGGTGTTGCTAGTCCCCCATTGGGGATATTGTAGAGGTTAGTGCAGGTTGTTAGTGTTCTGGCACGATGGCCTGCTGAAGTGTGTCAGGTCCCAAGGCCTGGGAGGGTCTGCCCTTGGTGGTGGGGTGGCTGGTGTGCTAAGATGTCGGGCCCATGTTGGGGAGAGGCCAGTTGTGGTCAAAGTCAGTTGGGGGTGAGGCTTGTGCCTGGGGGAGGCATGTGTGCGGTGGAACCTGGCCGTGAGAAGTGCTGGTTGCCCTGCATAAGCGTGTGGTGGTGGTGAAGAAGCAGGGCGCTGGGCTGCACGTTGGGTGCTAGCGGTGTGGGTTGGCCCAGTGCACCTGTGTGCTGAGCTGAGGGGAAGTACCCTGTTCGGAGGGCACCCATGTTTGAGGAGGCTGCCCTGGAAGGTAAGGGGTGGAGGAGTGAGGCCAGGTGTTGTGGAGCTAATGGTCATCTGGCATGGAGGGAAGAATAGCCCTAAATGGGAAGGCGCCCACATAGTGAAGGCTGCCCTGGATCGAATTAGGAGGAGGGGGGCCGGGGAGTGGCGCCTCTCTGTTGTGCACCGGGCGAGTATTGTGAGTCCCTCGTGAGGGTGTTCAGGCAGTAAAGGCAGTGCCTGGCTGCCTGTCTCCTGGCTTGGTTGCAGGCAAGAGCTGTGGGCTCCAGCTGAGTTTATCTAAACCCCTCGTGAGGTTGCTAAGGCAGTGAAGGCAGTGCCTTGCCTTTGGTCTCCTGGCTTGGAGGCATGCCAGGAGAGAGCGGTTGGCTGTGCTGGGGGGAACAGTTCGATCCCAATGGGCAGAAAGCTGCCGCCGCCCGGCCGTATGTGGTTGGAGGATTCGGCTGAGTATGGGTGGCGTCGTGATTTGGGGTTGAGGCACTGTGGGCTGGGGGGCTGCCCCTTACCTTGTTGCTGGTCCGTGATTCGGTGTGGCTCCTGGTCCTGAGTGCCTGTGGAAGTGGACCTGGTTATGTAGCGCTGTGCATGTGATGCCGAGTCACTTATGGTGATCACGGCGCATGTGCGGTGGAGTAGTGTACGTGCGCATGCTAGTGCGCATGTCTGTGTAATGCAGACAGTGTACCTGCTCTTGCGCATGCCAAGACAGAATCTGAGTTTCGAGGGGATAATTCGGCTGGACAATGATGGGGCTAGGGGAGGCTTGCGAAAGCACGATGGGTGCAATTTGACTCCATGTTAGAATGGGTTGTCAATGGGCATGTCAAGTAGACAATTGGGTGAGTTAACCCTAAGATGCAGGAGGCAAGGGGGGAAAGTAGTAGTCATGCCAGGAGGGAGGTGGTTGTTTGTGTGGTGCCTGCTCCTGGAGGATATACATGAGCTACAGGGGTTGGTGTGAATAAGGGATGAGCTGGGTAGGATATTCACTAAGGGGAATTTATGTCCGGTGTGTTCCTGGTGTGATTGGGATGGAGGTCCTACCCCAGTGGAGTGGCTGAGGCTGGGTGGTCCTGCTGGCCAGGGAGACCTGCTAATATGGTATGTCCACCGGTAGTGGTGGGTGGCAATATCTAGCTCCATAATTGGTGTATGTATTACTATGAGTTTGCTAAGGGATTGGGTGGGCACAGTGGTCCTGTTGTATGAGTGGGTGCCCCCAGTAAATGGAGTTGGGCGGGTGCTGGTATCCAGGTTATCTCCTCGGATGGGGGGTCCTGGTGGGGGGTTGATGTCTTGCATATGTGTGTGGTGAAGGCTGTACGGTGTGGTCCGGCAGTCCAGGTGTGTGTAGCGGGAGATTGGGATCCTTAGTACTTAATCTGGTGGTCAGTTGGTGTAGCTGGGCTCTATGGAACCGTGGGACATAGGGTGGTCAAGTAGGGTGGCGAGGGCCATTGTCTGGGTCTCAGGGAGCAGGTGGTCAGTGTTCGAGGCAGGTTGAGTCTACAGAAACACATTGAAATCATGATCACTATTTAAGCCATTTTTGACACATCTGAAACGGCAGATCAGTCTTGCTTCTTCCTGTCTCAATCTTCGTATTCTGTCTCCTCCTCTGGGTCCCAATCTCACTGTTTTCAGTCCAATGTATCTTATCCGGCTTTTGTCTTCCATCTGGTGATTTTTCTGCCAGTGGTTGGCCAAAGGCAGCTTCGGGTCCTGTGAGTGTACAGTGTTCATGTGTGCCCTTATCCGAGTCCATACTTCCCGGATAGTACTCCCTATGTAAATCTTGTCAAATAAACAAATAATTGCATAGATTACATACTTGCTTTTACAATTGAGATGCTCCATGATTTTGAATGGTGTGCAGCCAGTACATTTGGCACATTTAGTTTGGATGGCATATTTACACATGGAGCAGGTTCCACATTTGGTGAAGCCAATTGGTGTTTTTCTGCTTAGGCAGTCCTGGGCCGAGATGTTTTTCTCAGATAGAAAGGATGGGCTGAGTAAGCTTCTTAATGTTGGTGCTCTGCTGAATGGCATGCTTGGGTATGCTTTGAGACTGGGTTTGATGTGCTCATGCATGAGCCGTAGATCCCAGTGTTTGGCTAGGATTTTTTGGATTGCATTGCTGTCCTTCTTGTATCTTGTTATAAATCTGATTGTTGATTCTGTATCTTGTTTCTTTGGTTTGGGCGAGAGTAGTGTTTCTCTTTTGATGGTTGTAGTTTGATTCCTGGCTTCCGTAAGATTTTTGTTTGAGTAGCCTCAACATTTGAATCTTTGGTCGAGCAGATCGCATTGATCTGTGAAGAGATTCTCAGTGTTACAATTCCTTTTAGCTCGAATATATTCTCCTTGGGGGATATTCCGAATGACGCTTCTCCTCTGACAGCTCTTGGCATGTAGTGTAGAGTTAACCTCAGTTGGTTTGCGAAAGGTTTTGGTTGTTATTTCGTTGTCCTCAATTGTGATTTTAGCTCCGAAAAGTCCATTTGTTTTGTACTGATGTGGCTGGTTAGTTCAATACCATAGTTGTTTTGGTTCAGGTAGTCCACATATTGGTTTAGCTCTTCTTGGGTTCCTCTCCATATGAGTATGACATCATCTATATTGAGTGCCCAGTTGACAATGAGGGTGGTGAACTTGGTTACTTGCATGGCGTGTTGTTGTTCATACGAATGCATGAAGCAGTTGGCTAGGGCTGGAGCATAGCTGGCTCCCATCATGATCCCCTTGGTTTGTTTGTAATATTCTCCATTGAAAATAAACATGTTGTTGGTCAATGAGAATTTGAGAAAAGCTTTGGTCATCTCCACTTGTTCAAGATGTGATGCTGATTCATGTTTAAGAAGATATCCCAGGCTGGTTATAGCCAGTTCATGATTGATGGATGTGTACAGAGTCTTAACATCTAGTGTCGCCATTATGAAGTTAGGTTGCCACTCTATCTGTGAGAGTATTGACAAGGTATGCATGGTGTCTCTGAGATACGTTGGTATCTTGGTGACTAGCGGTTGTATCACATTGTTTATATATCTGGCTAGTGTTTCAGTTATTCCTCCTATTCCACTCATGATCGGTCTGCCTTCTGGAATTTTGTCAAAGGTGTTGTGAATCTTGGGCAGGAAGTAAAGGGTTGGCATGATCGGATGATCTGTTCTGAGGTATTCATATTCATCATCTGTTATCAGCCCTTCTGTTTGGTAGTGTTTGAGGAGTTCTTGATGTTCTTTCAGGATTCTTGCTTGTGGATTTGTGTCCAATTTTTCATAGTTGCCTGGTGTTTGGAGATGGTTGTCTGCCATTTGCAGGTAGTCCATTTTGTCCATTATTACAATATTGCCACCTTTGTCAGCCTCCTTGATTATTATATTCTTCTCTTCCCGTAGATTCTTGAGTATGGTTTGTTCTTCTTTCGAGAGATTGTCTTTGTTGCTTTTCTTCTGATTCCGTTGGTCCTCCAATCTGTGTAGGTCGTTGGTGACTGCTTGTTGGAATGTATCTATATAGTTCTCAGCGAACAGTTGTGGAGTAAATTTAGATTTGCTTCTGAGCTTTGGGATACTCATGGCTACATTCTGGATCCCGAGTTCTTGCATGCATTCTTGTTTGCTTTTGAGGTCTTCTTCTAGTGTACTGAGGAGATGGATGTCCTCTAGATCACGTATAGTGAGTGTACTGGGTTCCGGTGTCTCTTCTCGTGGTTTGTAAACTGTTGTTTTTGTAGCAAAGAACTTGGTCAATTTGAGACGTTGTGTGAATTTGAAGAGGTCAATTTGTATATCCACAAAATTGTTGTTATTTGATGGTGAAAAAGAGAGTCCTTTGTGGAGTACTTCCGGTTCTACGGCTGTGAGTTCCTTGTGTGATAAATTCATAATTAGATTTTGTCGTTCATCTGTCCCATTGTTTTCTGGGATTGTGACCTTGTTTGTCTTTGCTCTATTTCTTCTTCCAATTCCCTTGCATCTTTTGTCTGGTTTTCCTGCTCTCTCTCTTCTTGTTGGGTTCTTGTATTGGTTAATGGTACTGCGAAAGACACAGTTTTCTTGGTGGTTTGTGGTTTGAGATGGCTTGCTTTCTTGTGTCGCTTTATTTGCTCTAAAAAAGATAGTTTAATTGGTTGTTTGTCTATTGCGTGTTCCTGTGGTTCCGTTGTTTCCTCTGGTTCGCTGTCTACTTCAGAGCTGGCTGGTGAACTGTTGGGTGTACTTTCTTTAGACTTGGGTTTATCTAAGTTATATTTGGCTTGTTAGGTGAACACTCTATCTCCTCTGTAATCTTTGTCGTCTCTGAAAAATGTATGTAGTTTCCTCCTTTTGACTTCTTCCTGATGTGTTTTGAGGATTCTGTACATTGTTTTGTAGTTTTTCTCTTTTGTGGATTTCGGTGCATCATAGTCTTCTATTTCTTTCTTTAGTTCTTCAAGAAGAATGACAGTTCTTGCATGTTTCCTTTTTGCGTGTTCTCTCAGTAATAGTATCATTGTTGCTGAACCTTGTACGAGGTTTTGCTCCCGTTCATCAGCTAGATCAGAGTCTTGTGGATCATCAAAGTCTGGGAAGATGAGTATTCTCAGGCCTCTTAGTATTTTCTTTTATTCTGCGTATTCTTGCATTGTCGTTTTTCCCAAAATGTGTGCCGATGAGTAGGATCTCAGTCTTACTAGCATTAAGGCAGAGGTCATTGGCAGCACACCATTCCTGGATAGCAGACAGACAGTCAGAGATGAGGGAGGGAGAGGAGGAGGCCGAGGGTAGCCTGAAAATGAGCTGGGTATCGTCCGCATAGCACTGAAAGTTGGGGCAGAGGGCGGCGATGCGGTGGGCAAGGAGTGCCAGATACTAGTTGAACAGCCAGGGAGAGAGATTAGATCCCTGGGGAACGCCACAGGTGGAGAAAAAGATGTCAGAGAGGAAGGACCCAAGTTGGACCTGGGAGGGTCGATTGGAAAGGAAAGAGGTCAGCCACGCCAGAGCCTGACCAGTGATACCCAGGTTATCACGGAGACGGTTGAGCAGGATGGCATGGTTGACAGTGTCAAAGGCAGAAGAGAGATCGAGCAGAATGAGAACACACGGAGTGTTGGAGTCGAGGTTCAAGAGCAGGTCCTCACGGATGTTCAGGAGAGCAGTTTCCGTGCTTCTGGCCGCTCTGAAGCCAGATTGATGGTCATGGAGACTATCAACAATACTCTCACAGATAGAGTGGCAACCTAACTTCATAATGGCCACACTAGATGTTAAAACTCTGTACACATCCATCAATCACGAACTGGCTATAACCAGCCTGTGATATCTTCTTAAACATGAATCAGCATCACATCTTGAACAAGTGGAGGTGACCAAAGCTTTTCTCAAATTCTCATTGACCAACAACACGTTTATTTTCAATGGAGAATATTACAAACAAACCAAGGGGATTGCGATGGGAGACAGCTATGCTCCAGCCCTAGCCAACTGCTTCATGCATTCGTATGAACAATAACAGGCCATGCAAGTAACCAAGTTCACCATCCTCATTGTCAACTGGGCACGATATATAGATGATGTCATACTCATATGGAGAGGAACCCAAGAAGAGCTAAACCAATATGTGGACTACCTGAACCAAAACAACTATGGTATTGAACTAACAAGCCACATCAGTACAGAACAAATTGACTTTCTGGATCTAAGGATCACAATTGAGGACAACAAAATAACAACCAAAAACTTTCGCAAACCAACTGAGGTTAACTCTACACTACATGCCACGAGCTGTCACAGGAGAAGCGTCATTCGGAATATCCCCCAAGGAGAATATATTCGAGCTAAAAGGAATTGTAACACTCAGAAACTCTTCACAGATGAATGTGATCTGCTAGACCAAAGATTCAAATGTCGAGGCTACTCAAACAAAAATCTTACGGAAGCCATGAATCAAGCTACAACCATCAAAAGAGAAACACTACTCTCACCCAAACCAAAGAAAAAAGATACATAATCAACAATCAGATTTGTAACAAGATACAATAAGGACAGCAATGCAATCCAAAAAATCGTAGCCAAACACTGGGTTCTACTGCTTATGGATGATCACATCAAACCCAGTCTAAAAAGCATTCCCAAGCATGTCATTCAGCAGAACACCAACATTCAGAAGCTTACTCAGCCCATCCTTTCAATCCGAGAAAAACATCTCGGCCCAGGACTGGCTAAGCAGACAAACACCAATTGGCTTCACCAAATGTGGAACCTGCTCCATGTGTAAATATGCCACCCAAACTGAATGTGCCAAATTTACTGGCTGCACACCATTCAAAATCATGGAGCACCTCAATTGTAAAAGCAAGTATGTAATCTATGCAATTATTTGTTTATTTGACAAGATTTACATAGGGAGTACCATCCGGGAAATACGGACTCGGATAAGGGAACACATGAACAGTATCCACTCACAGGACCCAAAGCTGCCTTTGGCCAACCACTGGCAGAAAAATCACCAGATGGAAGACAAAAGCCGGATAAGATACATTGGACTGAAAACAGTGAGATTGGGACCCAGAGGAGGAGACAGAATACGAAGATTGAGACAGGAAGAAGCAAGACTGATCTGCCATTTCAGATGTGTCAAAAATGGCTTAAATAGTGATCATGATTTCAATGTGTTTCTGTAAACTCAACCTGCCTCGAACACTGACCACCTGCTTCCTGAGACCCAGACAATGGCCCTCGCCACCCTACTGGACGACCCTATGTCCCACGGTTCCATAGAGCCCAGCTACACCAACTGACCACCAGATTAAGTACTAAGGATCCCAATCCTCCACTACACACATCTGGACTGCCGGACCACACCGTACAGCCTTCGCCACACACAGATGCAAGACATCAGCCCCCACCAGGACATCCCATCCGAGGAGATAACCTGGATACCAGCACCCACCCAACTCCATTTACTGGGGGCACCCACTCATACAACAGGACCACTGGGCCCACCCAATCACTTAGCAAACTCATAGTAATGCATACACCAATTGTGGAGCTAGATATTGCCACCCACCACTACAGGTGGACATACTACATTAGCAGGTCCCCCTGGCCAGCAGGACCACCCAGCCTCAGCCACTCCACTGGGGCAGGACCTCCATCTCAATCACACCAGGAACACAACGGACATAAATTCCCCCTAGTGAATATCCTACCCAGCTCATCCCTTATTCACACCAACCCCTGTAGCTCATGTATATCCTCCAGGAGCAGGCACCACACAAACAACCACCTCCCTCCTGGCATGACTACTACTTTCCCCCTTGCCTCCTGCATCTTAGGGTTAACTCACCCAATTGTCCACTGGACATGCCCATTGACACCCCATTCTAACATGGAGTCAAACTGCACCCATCGCGCTTTCGCGGGCCTCCCCCATCCCCATCATTGTCCACCCGAATTATCCCCTCGAAACTCAGATTCCCTCTTGGCATGTGCAAGAGCAGGTACACTGTCTGCTTTACACAGATATGCGCACTAGCATGCGCACGTACACTGCTCCCCTGCACATGCGCCGTGATCACCATAAGTGACTCGGCATCGCATGCGCGGAGCTACATAACCAGGTCCACTTCCACAGGCACTCAGGACCAGGAGCCACACCAAATTACGGACCAGCAACAAGGTAAGGGGCAGCCCACAGCGCCTCAACCCCAAATCACGACGGCGCCCATACTCGGCCGAATCCTCCAACCACACATGGCCGGGCGGCGGCAGCTTTCTGCACATTGGGAACAAACTGTTCCCCCCAGCACAGCCAACCGCTCTCTCCTGGCATGCCTCCAAGCCAGGAGACCAAAGGCAAGGCACTGCCTTCACTGCTTTAGCATCCTCACAATGGGTTTAGATAAACTCAGCTGGAGCCCACAGCTCTCGCCTGGCATGCCGCCAAGCCAGGAGACAGGCAGCCAGGCACTGCCTTTACTGCCTGAACACCCTCACGAGGGACCCACAACACTCGCCCGGCGCACAATGGAGCGGCGCCGCTCACCGCCCCCCCCCCTAATTCGATCCAGGGCAGCTTTCACTATGTCGGCGTCTTCCCATTTAGGGCTATTCTTCCCTCCAGGCCAGACGACCATTAGCTCCAGGACACCTGGCCTCACTACTCCCCCCTCTCCTTCCCTTCCAGGGCAGCCTCCTCAAACATGGGCACCCTCTGAACAGGGTACTTCCCCTCAGCTCAGCACACAGGTGCACTGGGCCAACCCACACCCCTAGCACCCAACGTGCAGCCCAGCGCCCTGCTTCTTCACCACCACCACATGCTTATGCAGGGCAACCCGCATTTCCCACGGCCAGGTTCCACGGCACACATGCCTCCCCCAGGCACAAGCCTTATCCCCAACTGGCTTTGGCCACAACTGGCCTCTCCTCAACATGCCCCAACACCTTGACACACCAGCCACCCCACCACCAAGGGCAGACCCTCCCAGGCCTTGGGACCCGACACACTTCAGCAGGCCACCGTGCCAGAATACTAACAACCTGCACTGACCTCTACAATTGCCCCAACAGGGGACTAGCAACACCCCACCCAGGCAATTGACACCACGCCACAACTAACATCACCTCACTTGCCTTACAGGGCCCAACAGGAGCCACTGTCCATACATGACAGCAACCCATCCCTACGAACCAGGACCCCACAGGGGGCTACAGACTGCATTCAATAGGTAAGAGGCAACCACCCTCAATATCTACCTACCATGTACTCACCAAGACTTTTGCTAACCTCTCGTCTGTACTTTCCCTTCTCTCCTTTTTCTTCTAATGATTTGCATTGCATTCAATGTATGTGCCCTAATTTAGTCTGCATCACTTGCCAACACTCCACCTCACCCAACACCATTCACTGTGCACTCAATTAATTATATATGTCACAATCATGTCACAAACTATACACTTCACATGATTTTGAATTCTAATCAGCCTTGATAAAGACCCACGGGTCGAAACACGTGTCGGCTGACAACTGGGGAACAAACTTACCCCTTATGTAATGCATACCAATGGAATTTTGATCAACTGTTTACTAGCACAAATAAAAGCGAAAACTGTATCACAATAACCATTGTGTTAGAACCTTTCTTGGAAACACTAAAAGCAAGATAGCCAGGCGATCACTCTCCCTTCTTACTCAACATTGGGGTACTGGCTAAACCCTGACAGCTCCTGTCATCTTGCGACCTATCAATCCTACCAGTATGCTCAAGAGACAATAGAGCTTAGCACGGTTACTTCCACACCTAGAGCCAACCACGAATCTATCTTTTGAAATTAGCTGTCCTAAGTAGAGCACTTCTGCTAGGCAATATTGCATCTTACCTTTGTCCACCTTGTATCCTTTTGTGGCCAGTAAATTTAACAATGTTATCAAATCAGCCCTGAACTGTTCTTCACTTCTACTGCAGACAAGTAAATCATCTACGTATTGTATTATCGTGCTCTCTACATCAATGTTGCCAAGATCTTCGTGCAAGATTCTATTGAAAATGCTTGGACTTTCATAATATCCCTGTGGTAACCTACAATGTTCATATCTGTTCCACCCTAGCGTGAACGCAGTGAGGTACTGACAGCTTGGGTCAAGTGGTATTGAGAAGAAGGCGTTCTTCAAATCTACTACTGTGAAACAGGCAGCATCTTTAGGTATGCTACACAAAATTGATGCAGGATTAGGTACTAATGGGAACTCTTTCTGTATGACGTCATTAAGTGGGTGTATGTCCTGGATCATCCTCCAAGCTCCGCCCTTTGCTTGTTTGATCGGAAAAATCACCGTTTTACATGGTGAGTTGGATGGCACCATTATCCCTTGTTGCAGTAATGCATGTATGGTTTCTCGTATCCATTACTCTGCTTCCCTTGATATTGGGTGTTGTTTTACACTTGGCGGTATTGTACCTGGTTTCAGTTTTATTTTGATGGGCGTGACCTCTTATATTCCTCAAATATAGTAGATGGTACATTAACACTAGCCATGAGAGGGTTGTGTATTTCCCTGTTTTGAATCATGATGTCACATGGTACACTTATTTCCATTATTATTTCTCCATCACTCTCATTGTCAGTGAACAGTTCTTCATCAGTTAAATCGCGCAACATTATATTTGGGTCTATGCATAGCACTGTTCTCCATTCGCATCCATGTGTGTCCAGTCCTATTACTGCGATACGTTTACTGGAAACTTGTACCCCTTCCAGATCAATAGACAAAATTGTTCCTGGTACAACATCTGTATTCACAATTGGGTGGAAGACAAAATCTGAGGGTACTTTCCATTCTTTTCGTGTTATCTCTGGCACCACCCTTGCTAATACCCTAATACCATAAATGAACATATCCATGTCAAACTTCATTTGTCATTGTGCTAATCATCAGCATTGCCCTTATAGGGCACACTCCTGGGGTGGAAGAAACTATTCCCCGTTCAGTAAAGGAGATTGTCATGTTCAATTTACTCAGGAGGTCTCTTCCCAACAAATTTATTGGTGATTCTTCATGATACAGTATAGGTGCTTGCACTGTTTTTCCTCCCACCGTTATGTCGAGATCTTTTATGTAAGGAACTTTTAAAATAGCCCAGAGAACCCTTGCGTTTCCAGATTTTTTCCCGAGAGCAGGAACCGGCCTTCGATGAGACACGATTTTTCAGCTCCTGAGTCCACCATAAAGATGAACTGTTTGTTGCCTATCTCCGCCCCCACTAGTGGTTCCTCTTCTGCACGTAGTGTAGTGGATAGGACTGGACACGCACGTGCTTTCTGTGGGCTGTCCTAATCTGCATATGTCTCCTGGAACAGAGAATATATTATCTCCCACTACCGCAGCACCGCGAAAAGGCGCTCGTGTGCAATTTGCAGATGTTGCAAAAAATGTTAGTGTTTGCATTGCCCATAGTGTTCTGCCTTGCCATTTGTTGTTGCATACCTCTATTCTGTGGTTGTTGCTGTGGTTGCTGTCTTTGTTGCATTTGTGGCTCATTATAGCATTGTTCGTTCTGCCCATTCCCTCCCATAGGTAACCCATAGGGACTGCCTGGGTGTGGGTGACCATACTGTTCTTCATTTCCCATGGGGGGCTGCCCTTGGTAATAACCCATAGGCCACATTCTGCACTCTCTCGAGTAAGCTCTCCCCCTCCCACAATTCCAACATGACTCTTGTGGTCCTCCCCTCATCCCAGGCCCTCCAAATCCTCTGCTTCCCGTTCCTCCGAATCGCCCTCTTGATCCTCGGTACCCACCTCGTTCTCTTGCTGGCCTCCCTTGCACTGGGGCCCTCCGTACTGCTCCTCTCTGTCCCACTGCTCCTGTCCATTTGCAGCCCATGTCGCGGCCATTCTTGCTGGCGTGTTTCCTACCCCCTCCTCTCCTTCGCCCTGTCTGTCAGTTGATGTTGTGGGATTCAGCGCCATGACCTTCACTCATTTATTTTGCACTAACTTCGCCTTGTCTGCCAACCTTCGCTGTACTAGCTCCCTTTCTCTTTCTTTGATCCTCCTGCAATGGTGTACGATTATGCTCTGAATCTCTGGCCAACCCTTGGCTTCTATCCGAGCTATTTTATCCAATGCCTTCTGCATCTCTTTCGGGAGCCCTTTTTTAATTATAAAGTAGAACAAGGTGGTGGATTGGTCCCACGCCGTGCCCGTTTCAGATCTCCACAGGCCTTGCACCCAGAGGATGAATTGCGTAGGCTCCTCCTCCTCTCCCATAGTGCATTGCATCACTAAGTGTAAATCTGGAGTGTCCGGAAAAGTGCTCCGCAATGCATCCCAAACTTGTGCTCTAATGTTATTAAATGATGACCCATCATGGCGGTCACAGTTCATTGTGACTCCCGGGAACCCCGCCTTCACCCACACTGCGTCTGCTTGGTCACCAACGGCAGACACCAGTAAACTTTTCACATCCCCTATAGCTAACGGCACCCCTGCTGTGTGTTTTTTGAATGCATGTATCCACTTCTCTGCCCCACCCAAAAGTGGAGTGAGACGTTTCAACATGTTATTCTTGTCCATCTGTGCCCATGGTATGTAATGTGGTCTCCCTGCTCCCTTATGTATCAAAGGCATTTGTAGTTTTGCTTTTCCTCCTTTCTTACTTACCGTCCCTTCTTTGTCTTGCTCACCAGCATGTTCCCTACTCTTTGCCTTAACCTCCCTTGCCATCTTGGTGCGGCCCTTTCATCCTCTTGGTCGAATGGGAATGGCAGCGGAGATCCCGCCGCTCCCTCTCCCTCTTCATATTCATCTAAGTCACTCCATACTTCCTCTATCTCCTCTTCTAACTCCCTTTCTCTTTGCCCCTCCCCTCTTTGGCTGTCTGGGGTTGCAGGTCGTATTATTCTTACAGGTTTGCCATTTAAATGGAACAGAAACTCTCCTGATTGCCACTCTTGTTCCTGCCCTTTTGGTATTGGCGGCGGCAGCGGTGGGGATGGTGTGGATCCCACTGCAACACTTGGCAGAGGGGTGAGGTCAACTGCTGTCACTGGTGGTACTTCCACTCCCCCTGGCAACATCTGGCCCTTATCACACAAGGCTCTTAATCGTGTTATTTCCATTTGGGCATGTGCGAGCTGTCTGTCTAAGTCTCCTATTAGCCGTGCTAAGTTCACTGGAGAAGCACTGGTTAGTCCCTATAACCCTCCTGTTTCATATGGTGGTGGGACGGTGGCTGATGCTGTTGCCTGGGTAGTTGGTGTGGTGGGCGCTGGCACATACAGTGGCTCACTGTAGCCCACTGCAGGCCTTGTCAACACCGGGTAGATTTTAGTGAGGTCATTCTTTCTCATTGTTAATGTGCATTCTTCCCCTGTAGCACCATCTCCCCCCTCCGGGGCCTTCCCTTTCTCTGTTACTGTGTCTTTACTTACCTCGCCGCTAGGCACTACCTCTTTGAACAATCACCATCAATATAGTACCTCCATTCTGTTCTTCAATTGCTTACCCCTGTATTTCGCTAGCAGATGTTTTGATACCACATCCAATACACGTTTATCGAATGACCCTCCTTCAGGCCATATAGGCGATACACCCTCTTCTTTTATTTCCACCACCCATTGATCTTGATATTTCTGTATTTTTTCACTATACAAAGGAAGATGTTGCCAGATATGTGCTAATGGTGTAGTCCCTCCCATAATACCATATTTGTTGCTCTTACTTGAGTTAACCTCTTCTCTTCATATAATTACACGCTTTCAATTACAAAGTAATCTTCTTTCTATACCACCTCTGTTCAACCTTATTTCACTCTCAACATCAAATAATTCCCACAACCTCTTTTATTTACACCTTTCTGCAAGAGTCACAAATTATTTTTCAACAAGGAATCACTAATTATTTACCATCATTTTTCATCAGACCTTATTCTTGTCAATAAACAGAGACATAGGTACTTACTGACAAACCAACATGTAACACTTTACCACATTAAACATGTAACATATAGTACCTTTTGCTTTATTCCTCTTTTTCAATTACTTTAGTCTATTATCCCTCATCCTTATTCTCACATGCACCCCCCACCTCTCAGCCCCTTTTAGGCTACCTCTTCAAAGAATTCTGCTCACACGGAAAAAGAGTGTTCTAAATTACTACTCTGAGCCTACTAAATATATGAGACTCCTACTTTTTTCTCTTTATCTCCACTTATTCCCTGAACTGGACGAGACAATGCTATGTGGTGCCGCCGTCTACCCCCCTTCGGAGCTAGGATCTCATACTCTTTTTATCTCTATTTCCACAACAACCTAATGGCCATGTAAAGGATAGGTAAGAAAAAGCCTCAGTCACATTCACACAGACCCTGAACTACACCTTCAATTTATCTTTTTCCCCTATCTTATCCCTCTTGCTTCTCATACCCTTTCCCAACTTTTCTTTCCTCCCCTGAGAGTCTCGCAACCGGTACTCACGTGTTCAGTAGGGTGGTCCGAGAGCCACCGTTCACGGTCTATCCACCCACGGTCCGCACCCCAACCAAGCCGTGACCCGCCTTGGCAAGCAGTTTTAGTTGGGCATTTGGAAAACAGGAACCCTTGGAACTTCTTGTTTGTGCGCGCAAACTGGTCAACCGCGGAGGTGTGGTTTTGTTAGGGGGCATCCCGAATCTCGCGGCATTACACAGAGTCTCGGGGCATCTGTCCCAATCATGTCACGGGGGTCACCAAATGTAAAGGCCCACTCCCCGTCTTATACGTGCAATACAAGGAAATATGACACGCCCCAACGGGGAATGAGACTAAGAGAACAGGCTGCGAGAGTTCATTTTCTTTTATGTAAAATTGGCATCCAGAGAACTCTGCTGCCCGAGAGTGCTCTGGCAAACAATACACTTACAATTGATTATAAGAGCAGAAATCGTCATCACTGATGTCAGCCATGAATATTACAGCAGTTCATCATGATTGGACACAGGACATCAAGGTGTAGGTGCCTATAGGCGCTGTTCCTCTGTGATTGGCTGCTTGGTTGGCGGGAGGGTGAGCGTCACGAGGTCCATCTGTCTGTGTCCAGGCGGGGTGAGGGTCAGGTCGTCGTGAGGTAGGGCGGGCCCTAACTAAGCTAATGTGAGATACTACCATCAGACATGCACTAAATAATGGTTACTACAGTTCCTTTCACTATATCATCATGCATCTATAAATCGAACACATATAACCACAGCATTATTCATTGGACTTATGTGGGGTGCCGGGGTTAGGGTCTTGGTCAGAAAGATAACATTGACTGTGGGGTGAGTCCTGGTGCATCAAAAGAGGCTATAAGACATTCTGGCATTTGTTAGTTCTAGGGTGCAATATACTATGACAGGTTTGGTGTTAGTTGGGGGGACACTGGCGTGGGCTTCACAGCAGGGTCACACGTCTGGTACATCAAGAGAATAACTTGCGGGGACACAGGGTTGTAGTGGCAGTAATTTTCCAACAGCGGGGGTAAGAGGGCACAGGCAGGTTTTGTGAAGATGGATGAGCTACAAGTCATGTTTCGGGCCAGATCACACACAGGACATTGGTGTATTTGTTGCAATTATCTCCGGCTCATGCATGAGAATTGAGCTGCGAAGCTTTCAGACACAGTGAGAAAAGGTGGGGGCCATGAGCGCAGTGTGCGCTGCGCTGCAGAAGTGAGAGAAGCCTTTCGTATTATCTCAGTGAGGCCTAGTCCAAAGATGGAGTCGAGGGTACACAAAATGGAAGCCCAAGTGTCCCGCACAACAACCCCACATCTGCTAACCTGCTACTGTTAGCATGCCTACGAGCTATGGAAGCATCCCCCATTATTGTGCGAGCAAGTGGTTTACATCGTGCTGAATGTATGAGGGGGGGCCTAAACGACCCCCTCACTCCCACACACTTGCACAACAATTAACTTTTAATAGAGTCTGCGCAGAACAGGTGGTTATCATACAGGACCAGATAGACACATTAAAAGAGGAAAAAAATAAATTAATTATTAAAGATCTACAATCTCAAACAGAATTTGATGAAGAGCGCCAGAAGTCCAATGCATTTAAAAAACAAAGGGACGACCTGGCTGCACAGAGGGGCACTCTAAGTCAGGAGAGGGTCGCCTTAGGCCAGGAAGTCAGCCAATTAAAAACCAAGCTCGAGGAAAGAAACCTGGCCCTCCAGGAGCTCAGTGAAGTAAAAAAGAATATGAGAAGCTACTAGAGCACACCAGGCGGGTGGAGGATGCTCTGGAAAAGAACACCCAGACCAATAATGATAAAACTCAGGAGGTGAGTCTACTGCAGCAGAAATTGGCCCAGTCTTTTCAGACCAGGCAGGAAGCACAGAGAGACAATGAGACTCTCTGTGAAAAGAATGAAAGGCTCCACAAACAGATAGCCATGCAGGAGCAAATCATTGAGACCAGTAAGGCCTTAATAGAGGAGCAAAAGAGTCAGATTTTGGCATACCACCAGGGAATAGGGGCTGAAAGAGAATAGGTAGGGAGGGACAGAGAAACCCCTGAGCATAACACCAGGACCCCTGTAATCAGGGACTCTAACCCCTTCAGTACCATGGACTCTGCCAGCTTCATGTCCATTGGCTCATATTTACCAAGGGCCATAGGGATGGTAGACTTCAGCCGAATGGGCAGCATGGGACTGACAGATCAGCGCCTCTCAGAAATTGATGGACGGGTGTCTCTGTACAGAACCCCAAATGTAAGGCCTAGCCTCTCTGATTAGGAAGACTCCTGTGAGGGGAGAATCAGGGAATTGGATCCTCAAAAATACTGCTTACTAAAGGATCAGTTTGTAAAATTTGGTGGGGAACTCCAGGAAATCAAACCCAAAAAGAGTCTACTAAAGACCTCTTTCCAGCTAGGGCAGTGGGGGGAGGAGGGGTACTCAGCCAATCCTGGGAGCAAAGGGAGAGTCCGAAGACTCTTCTGAGCGCCACAGGCATCAAGAAACTAGGCCCCCACATTCTGCAAGTCCTTCTCAAGCTCGCAGAATCAGGCAGAGCCTAGAGGATAGCCATCTCCTGTAGTAGTGCCTCTGAGTCAGAGGATGAGTGGACTCGGGTGACGAAGACCAAAAAGGCCAACAAAATCAAGAGGGCTCTACAAAAAGATCCCCTGAAACAGATCAAGGCCATTAGGAGCATTATAACTCCCTATCACAAAAATGCCAAGTATTCAGCCTGGGAACACCTGGAAATATATGAACAGGTGATGGATACTTTTCATCTGAAAGATAGTCAGAGTTGCATCCAATATGTAAAATTGGCATTCTCCCCTGAGGACTCCAGCTTCTTTGCGGGGCTGGAGTATCAGAACCACTCAGGATGGTCCACCTACAGGGCGGCCATCTTAAAACACTTCTCTATCCATATGAATCCCCAAGAGGCCCGCAAGGTGGCCTACAATCTGCAGTGTGGGGAAGATCAGGCCCCACAAGAATTTGTGCAAGAACTAAAACGTGCCTTTGTGCAGACAACCAGGAGGGTGCGCACAGACAGTAGGGAGTTCATTAACACCTTCTTTCATGCACTCCCTAAATACATCATGACCCAGCTAGTGAGGGACTTTCACGAGAAGAGATCACTGGACTGGGTCATTGAACAGGCGACCCGTATTTCTGAAGTGCAGAAACCTGTAGAGAACAAAAATACCAATAAAACCCCCAAACCAGCCAATACCCCTGCCGCTTCTAAGGTGGCGGAAGTGAAGATTGCCCCATTTTAGATCTGGAGATGGGGGGCCTAAAAATATACCTATGCAGAACTTACCCAACCAAAGAACCAGGACGCCCTCGGGCCAATCCCAATCAGGTAGTCAGGGAGGTAATCCCACAAATGGAACCCCTAACTCCTCTGATTATATCAGCCCCCGTTACAAGGGCAACAAACCCATCCTGGGGTATGTGTGGACTCCCCCAGCCCAAGGGGGGGATCCAATCAGGTAGGCACCACCCCGGGAAACTTCCCTCCTAACTTTCCCCAGGAGGGCAGTAATCCCTCAAATGCCGGGTTGAGTTTCTTTCCCCGGTACCCACAAAACAACCCTCCTTTCTTTCCCCACTTTCCTGAGCCCAGACAGCCCAATCCGGGAGAGGGGAGGCCAAGGTTGGAGGGGTACCCAATCTATCCCAACCCAGGGTATTATGGGAGAAGGGATAGCTACCCTTACCGTGATCCACCTAGAATGGACCAGAGACCCCTGTACCAGCCAGAGCGGGTGTCCCAACTGGAGCGCCAGGTCCAGAACTTGTCCCAGATACTGGGTCGCAAGTTAAGGGCTCAGCAGAATCCTCAGATGAACATGGCAGCCCACAACTCCACAAACCAAGGGTCTGGTACTCCAGAGCAATGTTGGGGAGAGAACCCTGACAACACACCGGTTCCAAAGGAGGAGGCACGGGGTGAAGGGGGGTGTAAAGCCTTAGAGGAATCGTCCTTCCCCACTTGGAAAAGCCCCTGGGAACCCAGGAACCAGAACCAGAATCTCTTGTCCCCGAAAGTCTGCAACCTAAGGAACAGAGGGCGGGTAGGAGAAATAAGGGACCTGAAAAGACACATTTTGTGGAGGAGATTAGTGTCCTCCAATTCGAAGGAGAGGGGTCCTCAGAGGATTCTGGGAAAAGGACCTTCTCCTTCAGGGACGGGGGAACTCCTCCCAAAGAAAAATGTGTCCCGAGAGATCCTAATCAAGACTGGGCAAATGTGGGGACTGAGTTAGAACTGGCCATCATTGAACCCCAGAATGATAAGCCAGAAAACCACCATGCCCAAAAATATTCTGGTGACTGCCTCCAAAAAGGAGGGGGGCGCCCAGAATCAGAACTAGGGGAGCCCAAAACTAGCCCAATATTCAGCTGTCATATTTTTCTTACAGATTCCCAACCCCCCACACAGAATCATGCCCAAACCTATTCTGGGGACTGCCTCCAAAAAGGGGGAGGGCAGCCCAGAACCAGAGAAAGAAGATTCCCTAGCTCCCCAAAGCCATTCTGGTGACTGTCTCCAAAAAGGGGGGGGCAGTCCTGAACCAAAAAGGAGGAGCTCGAGACTCCTCGAATCCCTGAGTGTGAAAGTGCCTGTTCAGATTCCCAAACCACCCAACTCCATTCTGGGGACCGCCTCCTAGAAGGGGGGGAAAGCCCAGAACCAGCACAAGAGGAACCCCAAACTTCACCAACCACTTCTGTCGACTGCCTCCAGAAAGGGGGGGGCACCCCAGAATCAGAAAAAGGGGAGCCCGAAAATCCCCAAATAGCGGTGTGTCAAAATTCTTCGCCAGATTCCCCAACTCCAACAACGTCTCTAGACCCAACTATCCCGGTGTCGGAGTCAGAAATAAGTAAATTGACCATCTAGCTTACCAATAATGCCCATTACCTTTGCCCATGAGAGGAGAAAGAATGTAGATTCTACGCCTCCATCCAAGTGCAAGGGCAATGTGCAATTCCAGCACTGGTGGACACTGGATCCCAAGCAAATTTGCGGTCAAAGAGGATCTTTGAGCAGCTAAATTCAGGAAGTGGAGAGATACCAGATCCCTTTCACCCCTCTTCCTGGACAACTGCAGAACTTCGATGGGAAGGAAATTCCTGTTGAGGGGTCTGCAGAGCTGGAAATTAAAATTGCGTGAAACAAAATGAAGCACCCGGTCATAGTCGTGGTGCCAGAGGGAACCCCCTGTCTATTAGGGAATGACATCCTCCGTAGGTTGTCTCCCCTTTTAGACTGTGTGAATAAGGTACTCTGGGCCCAGACTCACAGGCCAATCAAATTAAAACAGAGTGTCAACCAGGTTAGTCTAAATTGCACATGCCACATGGTTGAACAAAAACCAGACCAAATTAAGTTCTACCTTCAAAACAATTACATACCCGACGTTACCATCATTGCTGTGGGGCAACAAACTGGTGAGGGGAACTCCTCTCCATTTCTGCAAATCAACCTTCCCTCCAGTCTCAAGTGGCATTCCACACTGGAAGGAGATACTCTGAAATTCTATACAAATTCACAATCAGAAAATTCCCATTCCATAGCCAAAATTGGTATCAAACCAGCGCTAAGTGTAGCTGGCATTCGGAAGATGGGCTAACAGCTCTTCCTCCCGATTCAGTTAAATGATGGGAAGGAGTCTGTCCTGGCCCGAGTTGACTTGAATAGCGAAGAAAGCTTAATCAGCGAAGTATTATTCAAGAAACTCCCAAGAGATCAGACCCTACCCGCTGTAGAGTCAGTGCAGCAATGGGTATGGGGCCTGGAAATGCCCCGCTCCAAACATCCTCTGCTTAGCAGTTGCATGATCAAGATTTCTATAGATAAGAAAAGTATAGTACATAATTGTTGGGTCATGCAAGGTGTTCCTTCCGCCTTTTACATGAGCAGTCACCTCCTCAACCACCTCGAGATTTAATTTGGACCCCAGTTATTGTCAAGCCGGGTCCCAACTGGAGAGTAAATCTCAGGGTCCTTGCACTCCTAAAGAAAGCCTTCCGGTCAGCGCTAGTGCTATGGTAGGAAATGGAATTTCACACATGGAGGAGAGGTCACCATCCCAGGCCTCACCTACAGAATCCGCATTCCCAGATGTGACTTGCTGGCTGAAAGACAATTGGGTCCCCATCAACCAGCTAAAGAGTTGCCATCCCAGCCATACTTTGCGTCAAATAGAAGAGCCTCCCGGAAACCCAAAGGGAGAGAATCCGGACACCTAGGGAATTGTTTAATTGTCATTGAATACATGCAGGGAATATTGTAAATTGTCATTAAATGTATGCGTCTATCCGACTGCTGAAATTCCCCTGGGAACAGTGGTAGGAAATTTTTCATAACCGCGCTTGTTCTGTTTTCTAGTATTGCACCAATTACACCTAATCACCAAGGAGGACCTCCTCGGGTACCCGGGAGGAAAGACCCAAGAAATCCGGAGTGTCACTCCACACTGGAAGGGAAAGCATGAGAGAAGATGGGAGTATCATTCCCATTCCAACCAGAACCAGCGGGGAGAGCGTGTTGCATCAATCGCTGATGGGAGAAGCAACCGGATTTCTTCACATGGACAGAAAGAAAAATCCCATGTGCCTGACTTCCCCACGACTGGAAGTCAAGCCAAAGTCAGGGGGCGGAGGTGGGGGTTGTGGGATATTTTTACCCATGCGAAACTGCAAAAAATGGATGCGCAAACCCCTGTGCGTGAAAAAATCTGCAAAACTGCGCATGGGTCACACCCACCAAAGGCTGCACACCCCTGCCACAAAGTCAAAGTGGGGGTGATAACAGAATACTCACTGCAGGAGAATGCCAGTGGGTGCTGTTACAGTTAACAGGAAGCAAGGTCACAGAACTGGGCTAAAAACCGAAAATGCCTTTTAAAATGCAGCTTTTGCGACTTTCACAGTGCTGTTTTAGCGCTAGATCCATTCATTTTTCAGTGAATCATTGAGAGTAAAAGAATTACAGATCATCCAGTGTGGCCAGAGAAGCCGGGCCTCATTGACTGACAGAAGCTAAGAAATGTACCTTATGAAAAACCAGCTCAATAACATTTGGTTCCATTTCCACGGGAAAAATGCGGCTAAAAATGGCAAAACATGTAACAATTTCAGCTGTGCAGAGGAAACTCTGATGTAAAGGATTTAGTTCAAATGTGTTTTTTCCCTGAAGAAAGTGCAAAAAGCGCCTGTTTAAAAGCATGTTTTGTGAGAAGCGTAATTCTTTAAATGTCTAAATCCCTTATAAACTGTATTCATTTTTATATGCTTTAAATGAAAGACCTTAAAGTGAATCTTAAAGTCAAAACCCAGTTTGGAGTTAACTATTTAATTCTAAGATGACAGTGCCCAGGCTGGGAAAGATGACACTTCAGGTTGACACTCCCCTGCTAAGGAAGGCTTAATTGATGCTGGAGGTTCTCGCATATTGACAACAATTAACTCATCAGACTTTCGTCTCTGGTCCAGCCAAGGACAATGGCAGGCTGAGCACTGATCCCTTTAGGGGAGGGGCAGGAAACTTCCCTCTGGACCCCCACCCTGATCAAAGGAATGTGACAGCTGTTGCCTGTTGAAAGGAGAAAAATAAACTGCTAAAGATATTTGTTGTTTAAAAAGCCTATTTGTGATTAAGTATTGAAAACCTTTAACTTTGCCCCATGAAGGAGGACAAATCTACAAATTGGTAGTTGTAAATCTAATTTGATGCTCTTTCTGTAAAGAAGTGAGTGAACCTGTACTACATAAGAAACCAAAGTTACACAAAAAGAATAATTGTGGCAAAACTATTGATGTTGCAAATATAATATTGTATACCCGTGTTCTGAGGATAATTGCACAGATATGTACTGGATTAGGAATTGTTAGTCCAAACCGTTATGATTAAAATTGACAAAATTCCACAGAACGACAAAGACATCTCTTATTGAGATGGGAGTTAGATGTCAGGATAACCCACAAAATATTTAATGTATGTGTCCGATTTTATTAGAGGGCATAATTATAGAAATGTGCATTTGTGGGAAAGTGAAATTGTGGTTCAAATCAATGTGGGAGTTCCCAAAACACATCATAAGAAATGACAGCTCTTTCTGACTTCCAACCAGAAAAAGGCAAGTGCCTTTGACCTATCACAGCCGTGGGGGTGTGGTTTGAAATTCTGCCCCCACCATAAACTTTGTGATGTCACTTGGCATGATAAATATAGGGACTTCACCACACACGGACACACACTGATTCCTGACTCCATCCTGATTGCCGTGTGACGCCCTGTTCCAGAATTCTTCATCTTGCAGCTGATTCCAGACTTCTTTGCAAAACCCAGGCCTCAGCATTTGCTGAACTCTTTTCAGCTAGGCCCAAATCTTGAACCATCCCAAACGTAAGGAAAGTTAATTCTGATTCAGACTGGCTTG
Organism: Ambystoma mexicanum; assembly: GCF_040938575.1. Lineage (NCBI taxonomy): Eukaryota > Metazoa > Chordata > Amphibia > Caudata > Ambystomatidae > Ambystoma > Ambystoma mexicanum. The sequence goes on along the minus strand of NC_090935.1, from coordinate 1,141,423,958 downwards.
CTACCATTCAAGCTTGCCTATGAAACTCGCCATTCTGCTAATCTACCGTCTCCAGTGACCAGAAGGGCCAATCCAATCCAATCCAATCCAATCTGAGGTGCAGTACAATTGACCAGAACCACCCAGCTGACCAACCCACCAGAGGTGGCCTGCTGCCGGTAGACCTGACCCATGATTACCAGAACTTGACGGTCCAATCTGAATTTACAGTATACTGTAAGTATAAACAGGAATCATAGTAACCCATAGTGTATTTGCCTTGTCCTATCCCAATCTATAACCCATCCTCTCTTTAACTTAAGAACCTTTAACCCTGTTTGTAATCCATAGTGTAGCGCTTTTTTTCTAATTTGTTTCATTAGACCATAAGCCATCAATGATTTGGATTAAATAAAGTAATTCCCATACAGAAAATGTAGCATCCGCCACATGAAGAGTTACAAGCGGCTGTGCGTAACTGTTGAGATTCCCGGGTGGCATTTTAATTTTCTTAGTCATTAATATAGTTTAAATAAAACCAATCTGCCATTTTAAAACCAAATTTCTGCTTTTCTCTGCTCTATTTTTTTCAAAAACGCCACTCATTAAAACCTACATAACTTCTTCAATTTAATAGCTAGAGACTTAATTTCAACTCACACTTAAACCTAATACCCTTAGCTACATCCACAACCAAAAACCGCATTGCAGAACAGTATATTTGACCCATGCTGCTTAAAAGTGAATTCAATTGCCTTACTTATTTTCTGATTGTATTGTCACCACATGGGTTATTGCTGCTCCATATATATATATATATATATATATATATATATATATATATATATATATATATATATATATATATATATATATATATAAATTGTGTTTGATTTGAATTTTAAATAAATAAATACATATTTAACTTTACCAACCAGCCTGATTCCTGGTCCACTGTGACCTGGGTGGGGGGGGGGGGGTATTTTGAGACTGGTATATCACTCAGAACATTGAACCTATAGACATAATAAATAAGTGTTTCATTTGTGCATTACATGCTAGGCGAGACCCGGGTGTGTGCCTGATTGAAATCCTTAACACCCCTTACAGCAGGCTTGGAATGGAACAGTCCGCTGATGACTTTAAATGACTATGCAAGGGGGTGAGACCCCCTTAGCTAAATCAACTTTAGACTAAAAAAGAAGAAGGACTTGCGTGGAACTTTATTGGGCCCATTCTACCTAATGTCCTCAGCCATTGAGGTGAAGATGAAGCCCTCCAAGGGGGGATTCAGACCCTCACCTCAACCACTTCAGAGGAACATTTGAAGTGACCTGCTGCTGGACAACGCCTGCCTGCTGCTGAGACACTAGTACCCAGGACCCCCCAAGTGATATCTGTTAACATTCCTATCTGGGACTGAGACGGGCAGAAGAAGGATTTACATTACTCCCTGAGGCTCTAGGCAGGGTCTCACAGAACCCAAGGATCAAAGGAAGCAGCCTTTCGGCTTGCCCATCAAACTCAACTATGACCAAACTGATGCAAGGACCCCCAACAGGCCCACTTTTCGACAATCGACCCTTCGACCCACTTCAAGCATCTCCAAATCTGCTTGCCACCTATGCCAAAGCTCTGCTATCTCCACATCCAAAACCTGACGAGTCTTCTAGCGTCACGGAGTCAAAACCACCTGGCCTTCTCTGGCTGCGACTGTGCTGTTGCCAACCTTTGATGCTGTGTTGAACCTGGGTTGAGCTTGCTTGACACCAAACCTGAGTCTCTGCTTTTTTTGCATCCGAGATCCATCGAAACTTCCAGCTGCAACCCATCTACCTCGCTTGCCGAATACTCAGCTTCAACGTACGTCGTTGACACCACATCTCTATGCGACTATGACTCCATGCCGAAAAGCATCCCAAATCCCTGTTTAAATCTGCTAAGCCTAAAAAGAAGACTGAATGGTTTAGCACAGTGGTCCTGTTCCCCTGGCATGGTTTTAAGGGCTGTAGAGATAATGTTCATACCCAGAGTGTCCCTTTCATCCAAATGTCTGCATATCATGTGTATTCCTTCTCAGTAGTAGGTTGTTAGTGTTTAAATAGTGTGTATATTTAGCTTGATTAAAGACTACCATTTATTATAGGACCTTGATTGGGCATTTAGTTTATTTTTGCAACACTGTACTATTGTTGTTTGGGTGCTCCCTTGCTGGCTTACATTCCTCGTGAAGAGTATAGCCTGTTCTTGGCCCATGCTGCCCTAAGAGGCAAAGAAGGTGTACCTTTCTTGATGTTTTGCCTTTACGATTGAGATCACTGCTGCTTTAGTAGTAGTGTGCGGCTGAATAGGGACTAGATACCCCTACTCATCCCAGTATTGCGGGGGCGCAGTACTCATTTTGTCCCACCATCCATCACCTTTCTTTAAGAGGATACATCTCTTGATCCTCCCCCAACACAAGGAATGCCCGATTCTGAGATCCATATAAAATAAGAAGCGTCATTCCGTGATGCAACAACACTTTCTTATTTTCTCCATATTATGTGCCTATATTTATCTAGATGCAGAATATGGAGCAAATATGGAAAGTGTTACTCCATCACAGAATGACACTTTTCTTACTTTATACAGAGCTCAGAATCAGGACCGAAGTGTTTCTACATAAATGCACAGAAAAATGATACCAAAAATCTGGGCATCGATTGATTAGCACAATGTCTACCCAGTTCCATGTAGTGAGTCTGTTTCACAGCTGAAATGATTATGTTGCAAAAATGCAAGATTCCATGTTTTGCTAGTATTCTCAAAGCAAAGGTGACCTGGGAAATAAGCGGAGTGTATTAGAAGGAAATTGTGTTCTTAATAGCCGTGACCTCAGTACATTGCATACAATAGCAGGCAATGGGATTGAAGAAGTATTTACTTTGAGCCAGTTGCCAGCACAAACTGTGCTTTGGTAAATGGAACACCTGGGTCAAAACGCTTACTAGCATTACATGTAATCATAGTGGTCTTTCGCAGTATGTCATTAAACGCATTGTCTAAGCACTGCATGGCAAACGCGCATATATAGGAAATCACAATGGGACATCCTTTGGAAGCTCCTGCAGATGTCGAGTATTGCAAAGATTGACGATTCCTCAAATCCGCCCAATAGGGAGAAAATGTGGAATGTTTACTGCCGCAGTACGAGAACTCGTGCAGGCCATGAAACCTTCCAAATAACAGCGGTGGCTGGTGAATTTTTTAACTGGAGGGGTGTAAATATTAGTCCCAGATATGCCTGGGCGACCAAGCGCAGAGAGGGACCCCACCCCACTCATGGGTGGTTCGGGGGTGTTCTCCCCGAGAAATCTTTTAAATAATGGGTGAAAATGGTGCATTTTAGAGCATATCCTTTAAACAAATTGGGTAAAAAGTCAAACAGTTTCCAATTAAGTTTTGTAGGGTAACTCATGAAAAAATGCCATAGATTCAATTTCTCCAACACATTTTTATGGTGCCTTTTCCCACAATCTGTGCCAGTGTAAAACATTTTCACACTGGATGTGCCCATACATCGCCATGCTGCCATAACATTAAACCCTATTATTCCCATATAAGAACATACTCATGTTTGCTTTGTGCATAATCCCAGTAATAAACTATAACATGTCTGTGTTTGTTCTGTCAATATATGGCAGCACCCCCACATAAGAACATACTCCGGTTGGCTTTACCAACGATGCGCAATACAAAATGCCATACCACAATACGACATGACTGAACTGGCTGCATAGAAATGCCAGTCTAGCTACATAATAACACTTATGCTTGTTTTGCCAAAGGCGCCCAATACAAAATGTAATGCCACAGTAAGAATAATACCACTGATCCTGATTGCTTTATCAAAGATGCCCAATACATAATGGCGTGCGTCTGTAAGAAAAGGCTAGAATGATTGCATAAAAAATGCCAGTCTTGCTTCCTAATAACACTTAACATGCTTGATTTAATAAAGATCCCCAATACAAAATATCATACCACAATAAGAAATAGCTAGACTGGATGCATTAGAAATGTGAGTCTAGCTACATAATAACACTTATCATGCTTGCTTTACCAACCATGTGCAGTAGAAAATGTCATGCCTGCTCCATGGTGTGCCAGCGCCTTGTAGTCAGACATAATCACAATAATTATAAATGTAATTATGTGTGATTGCGAGGCGCTGGGAGGCATTGGGGTAAGGCATGTTTTTTTACTGGCCATCTTTCACAGATGCCCAATAATAAAATGACACCCTTGTCCCCTGGGTTCCGAGGTCCTCACAGATGCACACAATCAATTTGGTTATGTTTGAAAGCCAGGCACTGGGAGACCAGGGGCCGGGGATGGTATTTTTTGCTGGATATCTACCATGTCCAGTAAAAAAATACCATGTCTGTCCCCTGGGCCTCACAGCGCGAAACACCCACACACAATCAAAGTGATTATGTGTGTATGCAAGGCACTTGGGGAACAGGGGGGCAGGTATGGTATTTTTTACTAGACATCTATCCTAGATGTCAAGTAAGAAAATACCATGCCCGTACCCTGGGCCTCACAGACACCCACACACACACACACACATACACACACATATGCAAGGTGCTGGGATAGCAGGGGGGCAGGTATGATATTTTTTAATAGACATCTATCATAGATGTCCAGTAAATAAATAATATGGCTGGCCCTTGGGCCTCACAGCGCCAAACACATGCACACAATCGAAATGATTATGTGTGTTTACAAGGCACTGGGGGCCCGAGGGGCAGGTATAGTATTTTTTACTAGACATCTATCATGGATGTCCAGTAAAAAAATACCACACCCATCCCCTGGGCCTCACACCGCCAAACACACACAGTCAAAGGGATTATGTGTGTATGCATGGCGCTGGGGTGGTCAGGGGGTCAGGGATGGTATTTTTTACTAGACTTGTATCATAGATATCCAGTAAAAAAAATACCATGCTGTCCCCTGTGGCCCCATAGCAACTCAGACAGAGAGTTGATTTTGGCTGGTGGGGAGGGGGTTTGTGCAACAAAGGCATTTTTAAAATGCCTTTGTTGTACAAATCTCCTACCCCCACTCGCCAAAATCATCTTGGACCAGCACAAACACCCACACACATACACACTTACACAACATACACACAGCACGCACTCGCTTTCTCATTCACAGTCATGAGCAGCCATCATGCACTTACTCATAAAACAAGCATACATGCATCCATACACATATTTAAATAAATAAACATACAAACACACACATTTTCACAACATAGACAGAGCAAGAACTCTCTGTTTCATTCACACAAGCACCCATCATGCACTCACTCATAACACAAGCATACACGCATCCATACACATATTTAAATAAATAAACATACAAACACACACATTTTCACAACATAGACAGAGCAAGTACTCTCTGTTTCATTCAAACAAACATCCATCATGCACTCACTCAAAACACAAGCATACACGCATCCATACACCTATTTAAATAAATAAATGAACATACAGAGGCACACATTTAGACACCGCAAGCAATTTGTCTTGTTAATCCAAGAACCAATCATGCACTCTCATAACACAAGCATACACAAACATACAGTCATTCAGAAACATATTTAAATAATAAATAAATTAGCATACAAACACACATTACACAACACACACACAGCAAACACTCTGTTTCATTCACACATGCATCCACTATGCACTCACTCATATTGTGGAATCAGAAAAAAATACAATATTACGGCTGTTACACCAAGCAAAGGAAAATACACTGACACTGGCTTGTAAAGATTCCCAGAATCTTTATTACAAAACTGAACAGTATTCAACAAAGTACACAAATAGCTATTTGGCCGTCAATACATCACAGAGACCACCAGCAGGGTTCCATGTGAGCAGTGAGCAGAATTCCCTAGCTGGACATCAACGTATTTATACAATTTGTAAAAATGATGTCCAGCCTCTTACAGGTTAATAATACATTGGGCTAGGGTCGCGCCAGGTTTACTTCCCTAATTTACATATCTCGTGCATGCGGTTTACTTTTGAATACATTTACTAACACACTCCATTATTCTTTAATTTAACGTTACACTCTTTACGTATCGTTTTAATACAGATCAAACAAATGTTTCACATATCGTATTTGGGTAGCTTTACTGTTCTTGTATACTTGTAGTTTAACATTGCTGATTCAAGTAATCCCCTGCTCCCGAGGTCAACAAAGGACAAGGTCTACATGACCCTAACATGTAGCCTGAAGGCAGGTTGGACATTAAGTCTACTACAGAGGTTGAAGAGGTTGAGGCAAGAACAAGAGCATACGAGACGGCCATTTTAGATTACAGGGTTACTTTGTACAAACCCCAAAATGGTGGTTCTAACCTAAAATGGAGGCTTGATTCAAGATGGCGGCTTACATCAATTTCTAAGGTCAAGACATTGCCGTAGAGAGTTATTCGCGTACAATTTTAAGCAACTTGGCGTAGGCCAATATATGTACAATCGTTACAATAGGAGGCATAATTTAATATTCCAGTTTGACAATATCACAAGCATACATGCATCCATATACAGCCCCAGAGCGACAGAGATGGAGAGGCCATGCTAGGCCCCGTTGTGAGAGTGAAACTGGCTAAGTGTGGAGTACCACTGAAATATAAAAGCTAGTACAAAACAGTGATTTCAACATGAGGCATAGTGAATGAGCAAGAATGGGCCTCCCTCAATTTTATAGGAATGTACAGGCATTCAGCCGGAAAATAGTGAGACTTAGAACTGGAATATTGTTAACCGCGCCCAATGGATTCCAAGGACATGTGGCATTGCAGATGCTGACGTCGTGTAAAGTGCACATGGAAGGAAATTAATACATTTGAATTACTGTGCATTTGGAAGCTAAAAAGGGGGAATGATGCCTTAAATTGGAAAAATAAAGCCGAATGACAAATTGCCTGCATGAGGAATAAGGAGACTTAATTTTAACACATAAAATGGCAACATTTATAGGGAAAGACCTGTTTTGTTTTTGCATAAATGAACACTGGTTCTTCTGTAACTGTGGCCTATCTGTGTGCACCAGATTAGTGGTAAATGTACCTCTCTTCTAATGTAGTAGAAAACAAAGATTGTATTCATGAACAGCAGGCCTAGATATAATGCTAAAATGTTATGTGTAAGCACATCTTGCAGATTTAAAGCTGTATTTTCAGAAGGCTGGGGATAGCTGGTGTTTTTCCCACTAAACTGAAAGGACTGTGCCTTTGAGAATTTGAACTCAAGACCTTTGGCTAAGGACCCCAGGAGGAGATGGTCTGGTTGTCAATTTAAATGCAAAGATATACAAAGAAGTAGATTGAAATTATGGGATTTACAGATAACACAACCAACAGAAATCAACTTTAAGGCCAGGTTCCCCATTAATGGTGCATTGGCTCTGAACAAAGAAACTTTTAAGTTTAGGAGGAGAGGGTAGAATAAACATTGGCCCAAGCAGGTTGCTGGTCACATACTTAAGGAAAATAGAACCCTTGGAGAGGGTCATTGTAAGAGTGAAACTGGGAGCACCTATGATGCAGTGCCAGTGATTAAACATTGAATACATTTTCTCAAATAATAGTGTATCGTGTGTCCCATCAAGCTCACCCCGGGTTCATTTTAAAAGGGATAATGAGCCAGTTCGGACCATGTAAAAAAGACATTTCTGTGATGTACATAACTTAAGTTATGATCAGAATTATGATTCTGGCATTTTCATAAATCTGAGGAATTGGAAATATTGATAGATGGTGAAATTAATGTTGAAAGTATGTAGTGTCAGAGTTGTAACTATTTCGGTGCAGCAGCAAACCACAAAAAATGGTCCATTGAGTTTTCACAGCTGGGGAAATGTAACTGTGAATGGGAAACAGGGTTTCCCTTTCACAGTTAAGAGCACTCCCTCAGCTGAAATAACATCTGAGGGAGTGCTTGTATTTTACTGTGGTATGGCTACTCCATAATGGGTGAGAGGGGGCCAAGTCCCAGTGGGTTGACACCCCCTCACCCATTATTGGTGAGTCGCCCCTGCCAAACAAAGCCTGCCAGGTGAATGGAACTCATGCCTCTCCACTCAACCTCACTCGAGAGAGAAAAACCCTCCCCAACTGAATTTTCTTCACCCTCCAAATCTGCTAAATGCTTCTGAGAGTCTTCTGAGCGTTCACCCTTATAGAAAACCTTGCTTACCCTCTAAAGATCTGGTGCTTTCCCATTGACTTCAATAGTTTAGCCTCCAAAGTTTCAAAGACCAGAAAGTGGGAGAAAGACAGGAGAACACAGGGCAAGGAAGATAATGGAGGGTGGTGGGTATGGGAATTGAAAGAGCTGAGAAGAGTATGTAGGCAGGGTCATTTTAAGCAATCTTGGGATCCAGGGTTCAGACACCTTTGGGCCCCCTTCCACCAAACCTGTGAAATGAAGGGATCCAGAATATCTGGTTGTGCTCCTCATCGCAATCACAGTGTATGTGCTCATATGCTTCCTTGAAGCAATCAAAATAGGCAAGGGTACTCCCTTTCAGTCCTTTTACCCTCTTCATTCTTGTTGTAATCAGAATTACAAAGTAGGATTTTAAGGCCAACATTAGCAGCCCACAGCAAGGGCACTTGTGTACTAGCATGGGTCCAGGACAGGTTTCATCAATAGCAGCCACAAGGAAGGTATGATATGATATGATAGTTTATTTATATAGTGCATATAAATACATTGACATTCTTACAGGCCATGAACAGTAAGGATGTGAAATTAACTATCGTACTCGGGCCTAATGAAATTTCAGATAGTGCAAGAGTTTAGACATAGATAAGGAGGGGAGGGAGAGAGTGGGAAGAACATGGAAACATAGATGACTACCATGCTAGGCCTGATAACATTTCTGGTAGAGCCGGAGAAAAACAAAAGGTGAGGGAGAACAGTGCAGAAAGGACTACTGTCCATAGTATAAATGCAGGACACAGATTGTATGAAAAAGGTGCACATAATCCAGAATAGATAAGTGACTTAGATTAGCTGACTCACAGGATACAGGAGACCAATTGGAAGGAAGCAAAAAGCTACACATACCATAGCATAGATAGTGGATAAAGATGTGTTGCTACCAGGAAGGTGTCTGTGTCCAGAAAGACTGAGATTAGAAGAGGGACAAGGTTTTCAAGTAATATTGATATTAGAGAGCAGAGAAACAAGTGGCTATGGTGTGCAGTATATCAATGCTCACTAATATTATACAGGAAGCATGAGAGGGGCAAACATTTTGAAAGGTTTAGAGACTGGCAACTTTGATAGGTTAGGCAATACAAGATTAAGGGGCCGATTCATGGAACAAATGTGCACCGAAATGTGTGGCGCAAGCTGACGCAAGCGTAAAAAAGCAAGCGCACGAGCACGCGTGCGATTCATGGAAGGCCCTGCATGTGTTTTCCCCGGGATGTGCGCCAGATCCGCGGGTGGTGCACACGGGCGCTTACGTCACTGCAACATCCCGAACGAAAGCGCACAACGTTAGCACACACACCAAAAAGGGGGCGGAACACAGGGCGGAACACGCGGAATGGGGAACAACGTGTGAAAATATGTGCCTAACTGGGGAAGTACTGCTGGGAAGTACACGGAACACCTACATGCACGCAAACTACACGTATTCATGGAATCAAATAGGGGAAACCCACGCACACCAAAAGACACGCACATGCCTAAACACGTCTGCCACATGAAGGCAGGCGGAAGCATCCCCGCGCAGTATAAAAGTGCACGCAAACAACAAACACGTACATACAGATACGATGAATGTCCCATTTCACGCAGCACTGATCATGGGACACCGCAGGAGGAGGAGAATAGCCAGGCCCCGCATTTTTCTGCCCAGGACCAGCCTTTTTGGGATGCCTGATGACCACATCGACTCCCTGGCTCCTGCCCTGGCTGACTTTTGCAACCACTCATTCGCCTCTGGAGTCTTCCCATCCCCCCTCAAGCACTCCCTTGTGCACCCCCTCCTCAAGAAACCCTCTTCCGACCCCTCCTGCCCGGCCAACTATCGCCCAATCTCCATTACTCCCTTCCTGGGCAAACTCCTGGAGAAACTGGCCATCTCCCAGCTTAACCTCCATGCTGAATCTGTTGGTAATCTTCATGACCATCAATCCGGCTTCAGAGCGGCCAGAAGCACGGAAACTGCTCTCCTGAACATCCGTGAGGACCTGCTCCTTAACCTCGATTCCAAGACTCCCTGTGTTCTCATTCTGCTCGATCTCTCCTCTGCCTTTGACACTGTCAACCATGCCATCCTGCTCAACCGTCTCCGTGATAACCTGGGTATCACTGGTCAGGCTCTGGCATGGCTGACCTCTTTCCTTTCCGGTCGACCCTCCCAGGTCCAAATGGGCTCCTTCCTCTCTGACATCTTTTTCTCCACCTGTGGTGTCCCCCAGGGATCCAACCTCTCTCCCTGGCTTTTCAACCAGTATCTGGCACTCCTTGCCCACCGCATCGCCGCTCTCTGCCCCCACTTCCAGTGCTATGCGGACGATACCTAGCTCATTTTCAGGCTACCCTCGGCCTCCTCCTCTCCTTCCCTCATCTCCGACTGTCTGTCTGCTATCCAGGAATGGTGTGCTGCCAATGACCTCTGCCTTAACGCCAGTAAGACTGAGATTCTACTCATCGGCACAACCACTCCCTCCTTCCCTGCAGCTCTCTGGCCGGCCTCCCTTGGCCCCCTTCCCGCCCCTACCTGCAAGGCTAAAAACCTCGGGGTCATCTTCGACTCCACACTCTCCTTCTCTCCTCATATATCTGACGTCTCTAAGAAGTCACACTACCAGCTGCACCTCCTCAGAGGTATTCTTCCCTTCCTCTCCTTCCCCCAGAAGCTCACTGTCTCCCGAGCCCTGGTTCTCTCAAGGCTGGACTACTGTAACAGCCTCTATCTTAATCTGCCTGCCTCCACTCTCCGCCCTCTGCAACTTATCCAGAACAGAACTGCGAGACTTGTCCTTGGCCTCAAGCCCAGGGACCGTATCTCTCCAGGACTGAAATCTCTTCACTGGCTCCCAGTGGCTGCGAGGATTAAGTTCAAAACCCTCTGCATTGTCCACAAGGCCTTCTGGGGCCTGGGGCCTAAATACCTTCAACTCTCTCTTCCTAAATATCTTCCTTCACGAGCCCTTCGCTCATCCGTCTCCAACTCCCTCATGGTCAGCCGCTTCTCGAAGCAACGAGCTGGGGGTAGATCTCTCTCCGCAGCAGGGGCCTCCCTCTGGAACAGCCTTCCTGTCTCCCTGAAACTTGAGGAGAACCATCTCCGGTTCCGGAAGTACCTCAAAACCTTCCTCTTCGCTTCTGCCTTCTCTCTCCCTCTCCCCTGCTAAACCTGCTTAATTCCCCACTGAATTCTGCACTAAACCTGCATCTGGGCCACTCTCAGCGACCTCGGTCCAGGGCCCAGCCACTCTCCACTTTCACTGCCTCCCTAGCTCCCCCTGCACTGTGGGACTGTCACTGTATCCCTACAGCCCCCCTTCCCAGCACTTCTCAGCACTTGTTCTGCACTTACCTCGCACTTGCCACCAGCTGGCCCTTTTTATTTATTATTTATTATTTTATTACGCTACTTACCTTGTACTGCACTTCCCCCCCACCTCCTCCCCCTGCACTTTCTCCTTTTCCCCTTACCTCTGCACTTGCGCGATCTGAATGACACCTGGCCTAGTAGGATCGTTTGTCTGTCTTCCCCTTGTTTCCCTCCCTCCCTGCCTCGTCGCGCCTTGAAACACTTGTGTATAGGCGCGTTACAAATACCATATCATATCATATCATATCATATGGCAGGTATAGGTTTCCACCTCATATCATCCTATACCTGGTCCAGGAGTAGGAGGATGACCTTACATCACCCAACTTGTGCTCCCAAGCACTGAGCCCATTGGAAAGGGTGCTCAATGTACTGCATTTCTTGGCCACTGGCTCATTTCAGTGGACCACTGCCATAGTGGGGGGGGGGTCTCACAGCCCATGCAGTCATGCTGCCTACACCAGGTGTTGGAAATCATGATAGAGTGACCCTCAGTCCACAGGCACATATACATGCCCAGAACCCACCCTCAAAAAGGCAGGCCATGGTCCAGGACTTTTACAGGGTGGCATACTTCCCCAAAGTGCCCGGTGCCCTAGATTGCACCCATGTGGCCCTACATCCTCCTAGGGCCACCGAGAATATCCGCCGCAAACGCAAGCACTGGCATACCATCAACGTGCAGGTAGTATGCGATGCACAGGGGATCATCACCTCTGTCAATGCTAACTATCCTCAGTCCCCCCATGACAGTTTCATATACAGAATGTCTGCCCTGAGCCGGGAACTGGAAGCTGTGAAGCATGGCGACACATGGCTCATTGGTGAGTACAAATGTCTGTGCACATGCATGTATGTCACACACAGACAAATACACAAACCAAACTAATGACAACCATTATCACCTCCCCAGGGGACAGTGCCTACCCCCTGAGCACCCACATGATGACGCCAATACGGAACCCCACCACCCCACCCCAGGTAAGATACAACGCAGCCCATATTGCAACCTGGGCCATAGTGGAGCGCACATTTGGAATGCTGAAGTCACACTTCTGCTCCCTTGTCCGCTCTGGCGGGCAGCTACTCTATGCACCCCCAGTAGTGTGCAGGATCATTGTGGCAGCATGTAACCTGCACAATGTTGCAACACAGCAGGGCGCACCGGTGGACATGGTGGTGCCCCCACAACCCCAACCACATGCACAGGCGCTGCGCATGGGAGGGGAAAGGGCACGTGGAGGCCACCCAACTGAGGCGCCCCTCACCTTTTGTGGCCTCCCAACCATGGCACAGATGTACGAGTACCAATGGGAGGTGCACACAACAATTGTCCTGGGCAACTTGGGTGAGGGGGGCAAGGTACGTGATGCAAACAGCACCCCTGTGCTCCTGCAAGACTTCCTGTGGCCCCTTAGGAAAAATGACGGGTCACGCAATGCACAGGCATCCCAAAAAAGCATGAAAAAGAGAGACGCGACCCCTGTAGCCCACGTGCGTGTAAAAAAACACACGCAGTATGCTGTGGCAGCCAGGAACACAAAAAATTCGTACATGATCAACACGCAGGCTAGTATGACCGAAAAAAGGGGCACGCGACAAACAGGGACACCTGCAGTGGGAAAAATAGCATGCGCGATTCACCGTCTCCCTTGCGTGTAGAAGAAAAATGCATAGGCAACACCCCCGCCAAAAGAAGAAGTACGCACTGTAGCCGCTATGAAGTAATCGCGTGTGAACCGCAACGTCTGGAAAAACACATGCACCACTCTCCACGAAAAGCACGTACAGAGCGATGGAAACCCACGTGGGACCTTTAACCCTTGCCGAGGGAAACGCCCGCGCACACGTTATGTCACCTACGCGCTTCGTGCTAAGGGCCTTTCCTCGGAATTCACGTGAATGTGCTGTTTTTCACATGCCAAATCACTCCATATCAAGCTGGCCACGCGACAACACACAGAAGACCACGCTCCTGCCCAGAAGGCCATTTTCCTGCCCCCCAAAACCCTAAGACAACTCCCACCAGCCATCTGCTGCTGCCTGCCTGCCTGCTGGCCACGTGCACTGCTATTTGGTGCCTGCACGTCAGCCATCTGCAGGGGTCCAGTTGCTGTGACCACCCCTGCTGGAACAGAAGACTCCCGACTGCAGTTCCATCGCTCCATAGCCCAGCACCAGGACCCAGTTACCCACCCACATGTGCCTCAGGGGTTGCCATGTCAGGGCAAACACCATCGGAGACCACTGGCAACCCCCAGCTAGAGAGACAGAGGGCTGCCAGCTTCATAGCAGGAGAGATTGGCATCCTGGTGGAGCAAGTCCTGGTGCATTATGATGCCCTCTACGGAAGAAGACGCGCCGACAAGGATGGACGGGAGAGGATCTGGCTGGACATTGTGGTTGCCATCAACGTGGAAAGGGTGGCAACCCGCGACCTACCACACGTCTGTAAGCGATGGGAGGACTTCAGGTCCAGGACCCTCAGGAAGGCCCAGCGCCTCTTGGAAGCAGTGGATGCAGTGAGGTGCCGGCTCCACCTTACCACCAACGACATGAGGGTCCTGGAATGCATTAACCCAGCACTTCACCGCCAGGTCCTCGAGAGGGAGACCGGTCCGGAGTCGATCGGTAAGTGTCCATGCATACTTATTGGACACAGTGCATGTGGAGGTGAGCCAGGAGTGTGCAGCTTGGACATATGTCTGAAAAGGGCCATGTATGGATGTGTATGTGCAGGGACATGACCATGCTGCATGTGAGTCCAGTCATGTGTGATGCACATCAATGGTTTATGTGTTCCAAAGCATGATGCACGACTGCATGTGGAGAGGCACACATGTTAGCATTTCTGTGTATGTAATATAGCATGGTTGGGGTGTGACACATGGATGCTGGTTCCACCTTCATGTATGTGCATGGCATACATGTGTGTGTGTGTGTGTTTGACATGTGTGTGACTGTGAAACGCCATGGATGCATGTGACACAGACATGTAGGAACTCGATTGGCAGATGTGACATAATTGCTGATGATTGCACTGTGAAAGGTGGTGGAGATGCACAGATGCATGTCTGTCTGGTGGCGTGTGTGCATGTGTTGGGCACTCCCCATGTTGCTTGTGACGCCAGGCCAACCTTCGGATGTTCATGCTGGTGTCTGTGTATGGATGCTGCTGCCTGCTGCATGATTCCTGTTAATTAGTGCATGGGTGTGGGTTCAAATGATATGAGTCTTGGGGAGTGTGATGCCATCTGTGAAGTTTGACACTGCCACTCATGTGCAACTGTCATGTGTGTATCTGACCATTGTACAGTGCCCTGAAGCCTTTGTTCTGTCTCTCCCTGTCTGCAGCGTCGACTGATGAAGAGGGCAGAGACGGTGCTGTGGAGCACAGCGGCAGGGATTCCACCGCCAGCCGGAGACGCAAGATCCAGCTGCCCTCCCACGCAGTCATCTCATCTGGGAGTGAGGAGTCTGGTGCCACGTCCACGGCCGCAGCTGCCGCGGGGAGGTCCAAGAGGCGGAGTTTGGCAGTGGATTCCTCGGCAGCAGTAGGGGCACCTGAGCCCCCACAGGGGCCTATGGAGGAAGATGGCACAGAGTCATCCAGGTTGGTGGGGGGGTTCGGTTGAGGAGGAGGCCGTGGAAGGGCCACGCACGGGGCCTGGAGGGGGGATTCCACTGGTGCTAGTGGTGCAGTCCAGGGGCAGGGACAGGAGGCAGCACAGGCCGCCGCGGAGGTGCCTGTGTGTAATCCTGTCCCCAATCCTGTGACTGCAGCATCCAGCACCAGCAGGGATGCCTACATCCAGACCCGTTTTCAGGGAGGGGATGCGCATACAACAACTGGCCTTCCTCTCCCTGCGGACATTGCAATCCCTAACCGGATTGAGCCTGTCCTAGCTGGGGTGGCGTTGCGCCAACGTGGGATTCGGGATGACGTGCAGGGTTCTCGTCTGGACAATGCACGTCATTTCGAATCACTCTTTGGCCACGTCGACCTACTAGGACAGGTCGTCGGCACTGAGTTCATCCGTGTACTGGAACTTCTTGCGACCCCCTCCTCAACTGAGCCCCCTATGCGCCAGTCGTCCTCTGTGCCATCTTCCTGCCCAAGTATCACCTGGGCACCCTGTGGAGCTGCCCCTGAGCCAGCGGCCAGGCTGGTGGAGGACACGTCCCTGCCACAGTCGGGAGTCAGAGGTCCAGCAGGGGTGGCCACCCCACCAACTGGACCCCAGCAAGAGGAGAACGTGCAGGCATCAACAGGCAGGGCACATGCATGGCAGCAGCAGGCTCAGGGTGGGAGCAATAATGGCTCGGGCCATCAACATCATAGGTGCAGGCATCGGCCATCGGGCAGGAGGACCCAGGATTGGGAGTGTCTTCCGTGTGACAACGGTTAGGCCAGCAGATAGATGCGGAGCGGCGGCGGGCAGAGGAGGCACGGCTCACAATGGTCAGGGCGGAGAACTCCATGTGCTGGGCTTTGAGGTGGGCTGAGTGCCTCGAGGCAACTCACAGGGAGTTGGAGGAGGCCATGGCTGCATCCCTGCGAGACCTCGAGGCCAGGGAAGAGGCCTGCCTCCGGAACATCGACGTGGAGTTCGATGATGCCCTGGCCCGGAAGATCAAATAGTGAGCCACTGGACTAGCCCGCCGCCTTTGTACATAGTTCTTTAGGCTTAGGTTTCATTTGTTTTTTATTTTTTTTGGAGTTCGTGGACTTTGCTCCACTTAATGTACATAGTTTATTTTGGGGGGATTTTTGGTAGGTTTCCTTTTGTTTGGGGATCATGGACCCTTCGGACTTGCATTGTAAATAGTTCCAGACTTGTACATACTTTCGTTATTTCAACATCCCATGGATCAATGGTTTTTTGTGCTTTTGTTTTTTATTTACTTTATATGGACTTTGGCGATGGACCAGTTTTCAGTTTTCATGTCGTGGATTTTTGTTTTTCATTGGATTTTACACTTTGTTGGTATTGCTTTCATCATTTCTAATTTTATATTCATTATTTATTTTATTATGCTTTTTTAATACATTTCATATATCTTCATTATTGGTGTTGTGTACTCTCATTGGTTTTGTGCATGTCTCTATGAGCATTGCCTCAGTCATGTGTTGCCACTGTGTGGCTCTGTTGTACATTTATGCATGGCCATGCTGGTTCTTTGAAGACTCACATGGCATGGGCAATTTGGGAGTGGGTGCAGTGGATGGTTGCGTGCTTGTACTGGGGGTCGGGGGGATTTGGGTTGGCATTAGGGCCATGGGTCTGTTTTGTTATGACATGGTGTTCGGTGGGCCATGTGTCAGGCCTGCTGGCAGGTTACCATCACTGGGGTGGGGTGGGGGACATGAGTCAGGGCCTGCTGGCAGGTTGCCACCACTGGGGGTGGGGTGGGGGAAATGAGTTGGGGCCTGCTGGCAGGTTGCCGTCAATGGGGGTGGGGTGGGGGACATGAGTCAGGGCCTGCTGGCAGGTGCCTGTCACTGGGGGTGGGGTGGGGCACATGTGTCGGGGCTCCCAAGTGCATGGTGCCATTTGGGCTGCCTGCGGCTCATGGTCTGGGGTCATGGGCTGCCTGCGGGGCATGCCCAAGCGTGTAGGGTGGTCCCCTGTGGTGTGGGCTACCTATAGGGCTTGGGGAGGGGGTGAGGGGCACACCAGGGGGGGCCACAATGCCAAATTGCGTGTATTACTCCCTGTGCACCCCCGAAATACATGTACCCCGCTCGCGCCAGGCCTATCACGTGTAAAAGTCCCTGCGCACCCCCTGAATACACGTACCCCGCTCGCGCCAGGCCAATCGCATGTAAGACTCCACGCGCACCCCTGAAATACGCGTACCCCACTCGTGCCAGTCCTATCGCGTGTAAAAGTCCCTGCGCACCCCCAGAATACACGTACCCCGCACGCGCCAGGCCAATCGCGTGTAAGACTCCACGCGCACGCCCGAAATACGCGTACCCTGCTCGCGCCAGGCATATCGCGTGTAAAAGTCCCTGCGCACCCCCAGAATACACATACCCCGCTCGCGCCAGGCCAATCGCGTGTAAGACTCCACCCACCCTCCCCCCCCGAAATACGCATACCCCGCTCACGCCAGGCCTATCGCGTGTAAAACTCCATGCGCACCCCCAAAATACGTGCAGGCAGCCCATCCACCCTCCCCATGCCCTGCAGGCAGCCCATCCACCATGACCATGACCCGCAGGCTGCCCAATCTCCCTCCCCATGCCCCTCAGGCAGCCCATCCACCATGACCATGACCCGCAAGCAGCCCATCCACCCTCCCCATGCCCCGCAGGCAGCCCATCCACCCTGGGCATGCCCCGCAGGCAGCCCACCACCCCTGGGCATGCCCTGCAGGCAGCCCATCCACCCTGACCATGCCCCGCAGACAGCCCATCCACCCTGAGCATGCCCCACAGGCAGCCCTTCACCCCTGGGCATGCCCCACAGGCAGCCCATCCACCCTGACCATGCCCCGCAGGCAGCCCATCCACCATGGGCATGCCCCCCAAGCAGCCCTTCACCCATGGGCATGCTCCGCAGGCAGCCCACACCACAGGCGGGACTTTTTCCACGTGATTTCGCTGGCGCGAGCGGGGTATGCGTATTCAGAGGGGTTCGCAGGGAGTTTTCCATGCGTTTTAGCTGGCGCGAGCAGGGTATGCGTATTCTGAGGGGTGCGCAGGGTTTTTTCCACGTGATTTCGCTGGCACGAGTGGGGTACGCATATTCCGAGGGGTGCGCGGGGAGTTTTACACACGATTTTGCTAGCGTGAGCGGGGTATGCATATTCCGAGGGGTGCGCGGGGAGTTTTACACACGATTTCGCTAGCGCGAGTGGGGTACGCATATTCCGAGGGGTGCGTGGGGAGTTTTACACGCGATTTCGCTGGCACGTGAGCCTGTGTGGTGTTTTTAGTGCGTTTCCATGGTTGGAGGGCTGTATACTGATTTGCGCCATGTAGGGGTTTTGTGCGATGTTTTTGGCTCATGGGGCGGGGTTGGGGGCATAACTGGCGCTGCTGCAGGGCCGCTGCGCCACTCTGCGCCACGGCTGGTTATGGATGTAAAAATCCATGAATACGCTGTGCGTCAAAATAGGTTTTGGCTCAGGCGGCTGGCGCAAGCTGCGTGCGCCACTTCTGCGCTTGATTCCATGAATTACCCCGTAAATGTGATGCCCAGGATCACATATTGGTTAAGAGGTGAAGTTGTGATTTGCGCCAACTCTGCAATTTCTGCACTTCACCACTTTCTTTTCTAGCACTTACGATGAACTAAAATAATTATCTTTTATAGAACTGACATGGAAGGTAGGCAAATCTCATGACCATTTTTAAAAGCAAAATGTTATAGAATCGCATTATGCAAAATGGGAATGATTTTAGCTTCATTGTCTCCCTCATCAAGGGAAGTATACAAGTACAAGCATACTAAGTGATGTGATTTTGGAAGATTTCATCTGAGTTTCTCTTTTGTATTTTAAACCTTTAAATACACCCAAAACAGGCTTGTGAAATGGTTTCTTTTATAAATGTGCAGAAAAACCTTGGAGTTGTACAAAAAATAAAATAAAAAACAAAACGTTTTTTGTGTCATATCAGCAGACCTTAAAATGTGCTTGTCAGAGGCCTGCAATATCTGGTCCACTGTCTTCTGTCTAGAACCCCTTCCACTCAAATAGCCTAGATAAAAAGAAAAATCAGGTAATGGACTAAACAATGCCACTGGCCAGTGGTAGAAGTGTATCAAAAAAAGTAGTGGAGCTGGTACTCCAGCAGGGGACAAAGTAGGCAGGAAAGGAGCAACGTGCAACACATTTTTCAAGGTTTGCAGCCATGCTGGTTGACAGCCAATTGAGTTGAAACTGATCTAATTTTAACTGGAACTGCAATTGAGTTTAAAGTGGAGAAGTGTGAAGAAAGTAATGCAACGCAGCTCCCGACCATTTCTGCTCACAGAAGACAGCACATTAATGTGCATCATATTAGATAATTTGTCCAGGATTATGGTATCGTATACTGGCAAAGCCAGTATGCAAACATGAAAGCTTTGGTTTTGCAGTGAACAAACCAATTTCTAGTTCTTCACTACATTGTTGCTTTGTTTGTTTTTATGGTTCCATGTGTTAATATCCCCGCAAAAATATCGGCATACAAAAATATTGGATATTTTTGCGGGGGATATTAAGGCATGGAATCTGCGGGGACACCCCCGCAGCCCCTGCATTATTTTTAAATGTGCGGGAGACACCCCCGCAACCACCGCTCCCAAAAATTATCCCCCCCAAAAATATTTCCTATGGTGTTCCAGGTGACTATATGCATGGCAATATTTTTGGTGGGGATACTATGTAGTGATACTGTTTTTATACCCACCACTATGTGGTGCATGTACATTGCTTATACTAGCCCCTGTGCTTCAAAACAAAGTGCATATACACAGATGATATCATCTTCAGAAACAGGAAATGCCTGAGTTGACTTTGCTGGAATGTGTTATTGTAATCTTGAATATGAGCACAGATTTCTGCAATGAAGCCTTAGCACACTGAACTATCTTCTGAACCATGGCAGCACTCACACTTATCAATACGCATGTCAAATTAGGCTATTGCACATGATCAATACGCCCACAGAAAAGTGAGAATGCTGCAGGAGTTGTGTTGTAGTGAACACACAAACTATGAATGCCATAGTGACCAGAATGTACTTTTCAGCGACAGGCGCCTCAACCTCGTGCCATAAAATATCATTTAAATTAAATAACTAATGGAAAAAAAAACAATTACGCAACTGAAAAACACACACAATTCCTGTAACAGCGCCTCGATGCCCGCGGGCTGCGTGAGCACTTTAAAAATGCAAATAAATAAATGGGGACTGACTTCTTTAGATTGGGCAGATAAGGCAGCCATAAGGGGGCCGCCTCCAAAGTGAGGGCCCGGAGCAAGTGCCTTTTTTGACCTCCCACAAAGACGTCTCTGAAGGTAGGGAGGAAAAAGAAGGGCTGGGTAGATACTGGAACAACTACAGTGTGGAAGGAAAAAAAGTTAAAAATAGCGAGGACGCGAAAGAGAAGGAAGAACGAGCAAAAGGAAGGAAAGTGAAAGAGAACGAAAAGAACAGAGAACGTCAGAGAAGAAAAGGACATTTGAAACAGGAGACAAAGGGAAAGACAGGAGTAATAAGTGATGGGAGGAATGCGAGAAATAAGGTCATGAAAGGGAACGAGGGGGGAAATTAAGCGCAAGGGAAGGGAGTCCGGGGTAGGGGTAAAGTGATGAAAGAAAGGAGAGCGTAGAGGGGACGACATCACGGGGAATAAGGACGTGCATCAAAGCTAAGGAAAAGCTGAAAAATGAGACGAGGGATGGGCGAATAGAGGAAAGGGGGTGAGACAAAGAGAATGCAGGAAAAGTTGCAAAGAGGTGACGAGAAAGGGACAAAAGAAACCAGGACGGACAGGAAAGAAAGGGTTCTAGGACAGGGGATCGGGAGAAAGCACACCACGCGCATTGCGCGTCCGCTAAAAGACGCACGGGGCAGGAATGCAGAGCTGGGGGGCAATTTGTTTCAGATTAACTGGTAACATCGCTGACAAAACAGGTTGCGCCGATCTGCCGCGTTTGGCAATGCACTCTGCATCAGGCAGCGGGGAGGGGAGGGGGGGATGGGGGATCAAAGCATTCTTGAGGTGGAAGTTGCACCCGGGGTTGCCGTTTAGTTAGCCTGCCCTAACCTCGGCCGTAAATTTCCTGGGAGAAAGGGAAGGGAGAAGACAGGCCTTGCACCTGCAGCTCCGCCATCTCCGCCACATGTTATGTATCCATTGCAAGGCGGGCATTCCGGGATCTCCAGCAAAGCGGAAGATCTGGTTTTCATGAGGAAAACGCACACTCCAGCCTGCGCAGTTCATCACTGCCTCTATAAAGCCACCAGAAGGCTGAAATACTCCATTTTTTCCCCCAGGATCTTGGAAAAAAGCGAGAACGTTTATGATTCCCGTAAAGGCCAGTTTGTGAATCTACTGTTGTTAATTTCGAGTTGGCATCGTCCGGATTTCCAGCAATTGAAGTCTTTTTTTTAAAACTAAATTGACTTTGCAGAGCAAAATGACACTTGAGGCCTCCTTGTGATTTTGACGGTATTGTCAGGGATAATGCTGCCAAACTGAATTACCATTTCCACAGCTATGTTACGTTAAAGGTTCTTATACTGCACACTGTCACCACCTGCGTGCTCCCTTGGCGCTCTGGTGGATTTGTAAGGCAAGTGGGTAAGGGGGGTGTAAGTTAGTGGGACTGAGCGGGAGAAAGAGTGAGAGAGCTGTGATGTGCTGTTGGCAGCTTCAGTTCGGTTTACACCGTTAGCTGAGCGTAGGTATGTTTTGCCGGTCGGTAGCAGTCACGTGCTGTTGCGCGAGGCTATGTGTGGTTTGTTTCGTTGTTGAGAAATGGTAAATAGGATTGCCTGCCCCTTTACGAGTTGGGGTTAATGCAGTATTGCCACATGCACCCTTAGCACCATTGTGAGTGGAGGTCCTACTTACATATCTTTTTGGCAGCCGTTATGAGCTACACTTGTGGGGTACAGAAGTCCTACCTGTTATGGAGGCGACACTGCGACTTACAAAGTGGTGACCACTAGGGGTCACCAAGCATGCCTGTGGCGTCACCTCCAGGCGGACATGTTGGACATAGGTGCTAGCCTTGGCCCAGGAAATAATGTTGTGGATGGATGGGGCATTACATTTTAGCCACACTATTGAAAAGGCTTGACGGGACGGGGACAGCCTCTTTTGCTGCTTTGCCGCGATTCACACCATGCAGGTTTGCCCACCCGTCCCTCTGCAGTTGCTATAGCAACGTAATGCATATTTAGGAAGAATATTTGTCAATATTTCATATTTATATTAGTATAGTGAATATTGTGATGTGCTGTATGATATTGCCAACGGATATTTACGACTAATGCTATGGAAATGTTTACCAGTTTATTTGTGCAATGACGTATGGTGAACATAGGGATGTGTAGTACGATACTGCAAACTGATGTTTACGACTAATTTTATAGAGATGGTTACCAGTACATTTATACAAAGGAAGTATCGCAAATGTTGCGTTTATGGTCTGTTTTGCAAGTGTTGATGGGGACCCACACCGTTTGGATTACACCGTAGTGCCATAATGTGTTGGATTTGTAATCTTGATGTTTTTCCCGTTTGGAGGTGAGGGTGAGGGCACCTGTCCTGGAGGCCACCCGGCAGGACACAATGTTCCCTCAGTGCACTTCCAAAGCTGTAACAAAAAAAAGAGTCTGATCTTGATCTTACATGTAATAGTCAATTAAAATTCAAGGAGTGGGGGAGAAAGATTGATCCTGCCACATGGGTCAACAATATAAATGCAACAAATAAAGTTCCCTAGGGTAGGGGACTCGCACGCTCTGCATTCTTTCACAAGCTTTATCAAAAGCCAAACAGTTGCGAATATCTTTATATCAAATGATTGTACATGATCTAATTTTCATACATGAAAAACCAGTGTTGTGTGTACATGCCAAACAAGCATTACATAGTTCCTTTTACATAAAAGCTTGTATTGCATTAGCAAATGTTGACCCAACTCGTTTCCAGATAAACACTCTTCATCAGGGGTCTTCAAGTAATGATAGATCTGAGAAAGAATTAATTAAATACATTCATTTCTTCAAAGAGGATGTTTTCCAAACATTGTCAATAATCATATACTCTAGCAGTAATTCTATATAGACACACATTAGTAAATCTAAACATTCAGGACCAGATTTGACCTATGTGGCATGTATCACTACGACATGACGTACCTTGTAAAACAGTCTACACACTAGGTAAAAGCTGGGTATCATCAGAGCCATCCTTAATGTATGTAGTCACAAATTGTAACAAAGTAGTTGGTATTCTATCAGGATCATCAGTTCATATTCCGTAACCATAATTGCCCTAATAATCAAATATTGTACCTTAGCAAGTGTTCATCCTCTGTGGGATAAGATCACATAAGTGTGGGTATAAAAATCAGTCTTCTTATTCATGAGGTAACCCTACAATAGAAAGTTGAAAATCTTAGGCTCCAAACACAGAGTGTCCTGTGAGTCTCTACAAAATATGCAAACCAGGTAACCACTCACCTCGCAGAGGCGAGGCCTGCAAACATCTTGTCTGCAAACATCTTCCCCGGCACTTCTGTCAGTAGGAGTGTAAGGATCAAAGGAGATCTGTCTTCTCTCTAAAAGGTGAGGGATGAAATGAAAATAACTGTTTGGCTATATGTAAGTATGGTCCCAAAAATGAACACAATAATATCAGCTAGCCTGAAAGTTGAACGAGATAGCGTTTACCATCAAAGTCATCGCTGCTGTGTGGTAATAAAGCAAGGTTTCAAAGTACTGTCTTCAGACTCCATAGCCATTTGTCTGTAATGACAGAGAATGTGTGTAAAAATGGGTAAATGAATGTAAACCACCCATTAATGTAAAGCATTCACCCACTCTTCTCATCTCTCTAGAAAGGTACCATACGATGTCTTGCGGCAGCGTCCGAGGAAAGCGGACGCCACTGGAATGCCCGCCATGTAAATCGGCGTGAATGGAGAACGTCATGACGTCACGCCGTTATGACAGCCGTGACGTCACAAATGTCAACAAAATCCACGGATAAAGAAAAAGCAGATCTAAAGACTTATTATCAACCAAAACATATAATTTCATGGTCTCCTAATGCAAGATTATTTCGTATTCACCCATATGTTTATGTATGGTTCTCCATTGAATGAGAAATTACCCCTTGAGTATACATTAGGTAAGAGGCCATTAATTGGTGATGCAGGGATATGAGCGCAGTCTGAAACATAGGAATTGGACCACATATATGTTCCAGGCTCTAGTTGGTAGAAATATGTGTTTTTGTCTTTCAAGAAGTCTATACACAAATCATAATAAACCACTCTGACAAACATATACAATCCTGTAGAAATAAGTTAAGCAAAAAGAGGATCATGTCGCTTTGATTCCCCCAATCTTGAACAGAAGTCCAAAAGTATTAGAATGCACAGCAACGTAAGACTAAATAATGACTTTTAAGTTTTGTACTTTCAAGACTTTGGTGCAGAAAAATATGTTGATGAGGTCATCTGGTTTACTCATAGTTTTACACATTCAAGTAGAGACTAGGGAGGATTGGCAGGGCTGAAAAATGCCAGAGTAGGAAGGGCCTTAAAAGTGCAACAATTCTGTGCAACAATGTACTTGTCACTGACTCCTCAGACACCCACCTCCCTCTCACCTTTTGCTTGCCTCATCTAAACATGTGTGCAGGAACAAATGTCTGAGAGCGTTAATGCAGATACTGCAAATACAATGGCCTCATTACAAGTTTGGAGGTAGCATGCCTGTAGTACAGGCAGGATACCTCTAAACTTGCAAAAAAATCTGGCACCCGTGAATGGGCAATTACCGGGGTATTCCAGCCCTGCCGGACCCGGTAATTGCCATTTCGCGGGTGCCGGAATCGGGTGATCCCTATTCCCATTTGAGCCCTCCAAGGCACAATGGGAATGGGGATGCCTGTAGCACCGGCACGGTTCATTGATGTGCCAGTGCTACAGGCAAGCTGTGTTCGCGGGTGCCTTTCATTCCGCCAGGTCAGGCCTGGCGGAATGAAAGGCACCCGCAAGCACAACTCAGAGTATGCCAGTCCAGATACAACAGTACTGGCAAGCTTACCGGTACCGTTGTATCCAGACCGGCAAACTCGTAATGAGGCCCAAATGTACCATTGTTTTTATTTCCAAAAGAGAAAAGTATTGGCCCGTGGTCAGGGGCTGTTTAGAGGAAGTGTGGCAAATTTCAGGGACATTTTTATTTTTGGTGTCAAGTGGTCTACCATTTCTCAAAACAGTTCCTGTCCATATTTGTCAGTGGTCAAGGGCTATTTTGACGAATTTTGGCCAATTTGATGATATGAATCAGCAGCCACAAAAATGGCTCACATTTTGTACAATTCCTCAAAATAGTTCCCAAACACTGCCAAATATTTTGATATAATTTATGTTTTATTTAAAAAAAAATGGTAACATAGAATGTGTTTTTTTTTTAATAAAGTCAGGGGACAGAAAAGGAAACAATGTGACAAAACATACAGTCTAACGGTTTTATAACACGGCACACTCCAGCCAGGGACTTTTTCCACTGACAATGAATGCGGCACACAATACAACACTTTTTATCTTTAATTAACCAAGGATGTTTTTTTTAGAAGGCCCCCAACCCGCCTCGCACCCACCTTAACAAACACCATGTGTCGCAATGGACCAAGCCGGTGTGTAATAATAAGATATTTATTCATTTTATGGTTCAATGAAAAATCATCAGAGCAAAATCAAATAATTGGGCAGAAAGCCACCAGTGTTGTGGCAATACAAATGCAAAGATTCCCACAATACAGTTAGTTCAAACTCCTAAAATAATATACAAAAACCTTTAATAGCAAACATAAGCAAAATCGTTTCTAAAAATAATAGAAAGCACTCTGGTTAAACACTCCCCCGCAACACTTGCCCCCAAACTTATGCTAACTAACTTTTTTGTGGATGGAAGGCAGTGGGAACCCAAGATGGGTGGCCAGAAACGAAATTGAAAACCGTATTTATGAGCAAAATGGCATAATCGGATTTCCCTTGTTACTTGCAGAGCAGTTTAAAACCGCAGTGGGATAGCTAGGACAGAAATTTGTGTTGCTACACTCGAGTGATAAGGAAGCTTACAGATTACTAAACAGGGCACCAAGGCAACATGAACATAGGTAAGAAAATCGATTTTGGAATGAAAACAAATGCAAAAGAAAACACACGCAGCAGAATGGCAATTCTTTTCTACACAGGACTTGGAATGACAGGCAGCCACGGGAAGGGCTTAGCTGTCAAAATCGAAAATTGGTTTTCAGGACAGGGAATTGAGGCCCATAACAGATAGGATTCTGATAAAATGGGGTTACTCTGTGATGGGACTACGGTTTGGGTTTTTCTATGGAACAGAGGCAAATCGGAATTGATAGGAAAAGCACACAAAACACGGGCACATTTGTTTTTTGTTAAACAAAGACTATTTCTGTTGAGGCTATATTTTAATGCTTATGATTATTAAAGACAGTCACTTGACATGAGGGAGTTGATTTCGAACATCAACCAGCTCACTGTGAATCTCTTTTTAGGGAAATTAATTGATATACTGCAAAATGGTGCTAAAGATTTAACAGACTATGGAAGGACATGTTAAAGGAATACACTAACATACATGGGCTAATACAGATTTGTCTATGGAAAGGTGAACAGATTATACTGGCAATTTGGGATTTTGAATGGGATTTCAATGTGGTGCAAGGGTCAAAAGAGAAAGATATGCAATTTGGGAACTGGGTGATGTGATACTTACCATGTAAGCTTGAGTTTGCGATACTGGAAAGCCAGCAAGGTCCCTGGACAGGTAGGCTAAGGGATCTGGTCACTCTAGATGGCTGGACCAAGGGATCTGCTTACTGGGACAGCTGGGCCAAGGGGTCTGGTCACTGGGCTCTCCTGGATGGGATGCTGGAGAGCTATGCAAGGGATATGGTCACTGGGCTCTCTTGAATGTGATCAGCTGCCTCCCCTCCTTTCTCCCTGGATTCTTGTGTGTGCCTGGATCTGAATGGATGGATCTGCTTTCCTGGATCTTGAAGGTGGGTTTCAGTGGATTGTCCTTTGTGTTTCTCTGTCTCCCCCTCCCGCCAAAATGATATCATCGAATTTTACAATCTGGAGGGCAGTACCCTGGAATTACCCCTACGCCAGGATTGGACAGTCTCCCATGCCTCTCTTCTCCCCCCAGGCCAATTGGTTCAGGGGAAATTACATCATTTATGTGTTTGGATTTATGACCTTTCTTTGTCTCACACAGCTACTTTTGACCAAAAATAGGTTATTGAGCAAAACTTCAAATGTACACTAGCCACCACCATAAGAACCAGATATGCAGATTCCATAGGTCACAGGGAATTGGATAGTCTGATTGTCGACTCTGTGCGATATTGCATCGCCCTTTGGCACAATTTCACCCTTTTTATGAACAGCATAATATTTAAAATTCTGACAATAACTACTCATATTCCTAATAACATTCGGCATCTTTTCACCGAGTTTCATATCTGTTCCATTTATAATTCACCCCAAAAAGCATCTTTCATGACCGTTTCAGTTCACCAAGTGCTAGAAACGTGTACTTGGTCTCTTTTCCTTCTCCTAATAATCCCATGGCGAACTGGCATAATACAAGTTTACTACATATTCAGGGTGCTGGGAAAAATGCTTTGAAATATAGCAGTTCTTTAATGTCAATGTGGAGGATTGGTTACATGGGAGGGTGGTGCTGCAACCCCCCCACAGCCAAATTGTCCCCTCCTGGTTCAGCTTGCAACAAAGGACATCCTGGGAATGGGTGCTGGAGGAAATCGCACCTCTCAATCAAACACAGGCCACACTTGCATCTTTTGTCGTTTCTTCCAGAAATGCCTGCTAGTCTGGTAGAACTGGTAATTATCACACCCTCAGCCTCATCACATGTCCTTGCGGAATTAGTTCACTTCTAGGAGTTAAAGGGGGAGGCAAGACTTCCAGCCAAACTGGTTTGACTGGTAGTCCCAGACCTCTGCCAAGTTGATTGAAGTCTTGTGGGGGGAATACATAATATACATGGCTTTGCCAGCCCTCCACCCAAAACATATTCACTAACAATCTTATGCAAGAAAAACCTGTCATTTGGTGTTGGGTTTTAAACGTCATTTCCCCCCTTTTACAAAGAACAGATTTACACGTGTGCAAGCTTTTCATTCACGGCTTCCAATGCAGTTCTGTAAAATATATTCTATTTCAATTGATACTTTTGCGTGGGTTTGCATGTAATGTTGATCCATAGCCACAGAGGGGATACTGCCAGAGTTTGTTTGATCTTGACATAGAATGAAAAATAGAAGCCGTTTTCTTTTACTTTCAGTGTTTCGAGTGCAGTGATTCACATCAAAAGAAAGCTGTGTCATTTGCAATGTGCGATCCCTGCCCCTCATGTGTAGGGACGATCAGACAAGGCTGTTTTTGAGATATATTGCCTAACTTTTTGGCAATTCAGATTGAACACAGTAAAGGCAGGGTCGTCTTGACTTGCAGCACGTATTTTGTGGTATTTCAGAGGAAAGGAAAAATAAATACAGTGTCATCTTGAATGCATTGTGCAACTTTGGTTTTCAAATGACAGAACAGCAAATGTACAGCCGTTTTGACTGCAGGTCATTTTCACATGATTCAAATGACAGAACAGTAATTTCAGAGCTATTCTTTGGGTGGCAGTGTTCAATGCTTGCCACACATGTGCCAGGGAGAACACAACACAGCCGCTTCTGGTGAAATGTTGAAATGCATGCCACATATGTGCCAGGGAAGCAGTTTTTCGTGGCAATGTCAAAATGCATTTTTATTTGTTTGAAGGGTATTTCTGTTGCGCCTTAAATGCACCCCAACAACAGACATGCCGAGTTGCCACCTTTGCAGCCACACTCCCCAAACTTCCTCCCATCCTTGCTCACATCAAGGCACCACTGGGAGGGGAAAAACAACTGCTTTTTTCTGTTTAAACCGAGGCACTTTTCCTCCTGTTCCTTTTTTTCTTGGGTGTATCAGATTCAACTGAAAAATGAAAAGCCTAGCTACGGCATTAAGGGTGCCTCTTGGTGTGGCAGAAGTGTTCTCTGTGGATGACACTCTTTTATGTGGCACATGGAGCGATCGCTGCCTAAGCAAAGTTCCTTGATTTTCTTTCTCCGCTTTAGGTGTCAAGTGATGTGCTGAACACGGGAAGACAAAAGGCAGTGGGTTGCACAATTTCCTTGTTGGCACTGGCATGTTTGCTGTTCCCAGAACGTGCTGTGGATTTGTGGTTGCTCTTGGCTCCTTAGCTTTATGTAGCCCACTGCCTCTGTTACCCATAACCCCAGCGCTTTATGTTTCCAATGGTCTCTGCCACACTCTGCCCAATGGTGTGGCTTCAAGGGTTTCTCTTGGTGTGGCAAATGTGTTCGCTGTGGAAGACGCACTTTTATGTGTACAATTCCACTTTATATGATTGCTGTGAACGGTGCGGTGCTGTTTTGTTATACAACCCTTAACTGTGCTGTGATTATGGCTAGTCGCGTCACTTCAGCACAGGAGATCTATTTCTGAGTGTTCAACGCCTCATAGTTTGGCACACACGGTGTCCCATGGTGCAGCAGGAGAGCACTGCATCTTGTTGCTGGGTGACAAAGACGCAGTGGATTTGGGTGTTGCCATTGTCAAGCAGAGCACTGTGTACTGTTGGCAGGCCCTCCCACATGGTGTCTAACAAGGGCAGCTGGAGATCTTCACAACCTGCCATCGGTTGCCCCTAAGGAGAGTGGCAGCATTTAGGGATGCGTGCACCGCTTTAGTATTAATTAAAGGAAGGCTGGATGATTTGGCAAGGGGATGAATGCTGCAGATAGTCACAGTGTTCTAGGAATAGATGTGTGCAGGCAATATCGGTGTTCTAGGACTCTACTGTTATTATGGCTCTACACCTCTCTTTGCATGGCTGACTTGTCGAATAAACTGCTCCTACAGTAGGACCCCCTTTTTCCAGCTCCTCCTCACCTTCAAGTTTGATTTGTCCACAGCCTGACGTCTTGATGATCCACGTCAGTGAAATCAAAGCAAAGCATGACTGGGCGAGAATCAAAGATGATGATCTCTGTTACAGGAATGAGCCACTGGTCTGGATGATCGGTGTGAGGAGCAAAGCCTTGTCACCAGTTTTATGGTTAAGGACTCCACAACAAACACTGTACGTTAAAGTTATTTAATGTTGGTACAGCTAGAGCCCATCACTTACTCATCCTACCCACCCTCAAGCAACCATCAGTGGCGGGATCCAGGACAGTCACCTGAAGACGGGAATGACGCACGTTCATTCTTATTAGATGTTCTGTGATGGAAATACAGTTCATTGGAGGAGAACTTTAGGAACACGGACTGAAAGGCACTGCCCAATGTACTGAACTGCCATTGTAAACCATCAATCATTGAGTAATTGGTCCACATATTTTCAGATGGCTGCGGTAGCCCCCATTGCTGTTTCATTCTACTTGTGGCACAGAACTTGACCCTTTTTTCCAAAGCTAATTTTTACTATATATAATTTTCAGTTAGGTATTAAATCAGAAAGTCCCTGCTTTAAAGTCGTATTTATTGGCCATGTTAAAGATGGTGCTATAATGTAGCATGACAAAGCTTGGGCCTTCATTGCTTGACCAAAACTACAGTTAATGAGCTCAGGCAGTGGCAGTTTCCTGTTTAACCACTGCAGAGAAAATAACCAGCCTGCATTTCTGCAGGGAGTGCAGGCAGCACTCTGTCTTGCATGGTGTGCCTGGTATCGGTATGTATCGGGATCAGGAGAAAAGTCAGAAAATTGGCAGTCAGGGAAAAATGGTAGGAGTGTGGGGGAGTCAATCATGGCTGAAACATGTCTGACGCTGCATGGGTTACTGTGCATAGGAGATGTGGCCTAGCAGTTTGGGCTGGACTGCCACCATTGGTGGAAGTACCCGACTGATTTACTTACGGCTGGTCCCCTTCTGCAACAGCACAGATGGACTAAATAACGTTGGTGTGGAAGGTTGTGCAAAGCACTGTCAGTGGTTGCGATTACTTCATAACCTTCTTCCCATCACTTTTTGTAGGCATAACTGATGAGAAATTAACCCTGACAAAAAAGAAGTTAACCATGGTAACAAACACAAAGCACACCCCGTGTCGTAGGGGATGGAGTGTTTCACAGGTGTCATTCTGGTGCATATTGAAAGAAATAAACCAGTTAGCAAAGCCTGGAGCATGTAATAGAATGCTACAGGTTCATCCATGAAATTCCAGCTACTTTTTACTGCCCCCTATTTACCAAGATACTTGTTCTCTCCGGGCAGGGAGCATAGCCATGGGGCAACGCGTCTGTCTTGGAAGAAAGTCAATGCACAGCAACACAGCTTTGAATCCAAGTTGCACTTAGAGAAATAGATTAATTAAAGAGAAAAAGATCAATTCATTATCTCATCCTTGAGGAAAGACTCCATTGAAAAATGGAACAACAGCAGCTATATATACATAGGTATAGGATTAATATAGCACAAAATAAGTAAGCAAGTAATGGAGTGTTTTACAAAAAAAGGGCAAATACAGACGAAAACCACTTTGGGAGCCAGCTGAAAGTTCATCTGTTTTCCAAAACACATCTTCTCATCACAATGTTCTTTCTCGGTTCATTTTCAATGCGCTCTTCTTGTATAGACTGACATTTTTTATTGTTTTCAATAGTGTCTCTCTTTTGAAAAAAAAACTGTCTACATCCTAGTGGCAGTTTGTATCCTTCGGCACCAGAAGTTAGTATGTGGAATTTATTTGTGATAAAACATAACATAGACAATCACATTGAATTATGACCTATTTCGCTCGAAACACTTCTCTAGGAGATGGTCTTAGAAACCTACGATTTATTGTGGCTTATTGTGTTGCAAAAGGAACAGCTTCAGTATGCCGATTTGCTTTTCCTTTATTTTACATATTGCTGAGCATTTATATTTTTGGTAGATGTGTTAACAATTGGATTAGAAGCATGCTGGGAGTATTATTGGTTTTCTTTTTTCTGTTAACTGATTTTTATTGAAAGTTTTTATAAATACAATAGCAAATAAACCAATTAATGCATTTGATTAAACTAGAAAGTGAAACAAGTAAAATTGTTACCTTGGTCCATAGTTTCAGATATTAAGGATATAGTATAAAATATAATGTATGTGACTAGGTCATCAATAAGATCTGTTGAATGAATTAAGATAAGCAGGGGCTGTGACAAACAAGACAAACTTACAAATAAATAAGGAAGAAGAAGAGAGGGGATGATGCTATCATAAATACATCAGGTAGTGATTGAAAACATTCCATTTGTTGTCAAATTTAGGTAACTTTCTGGACAATAGTGCAAATATTTTTTTCAATTCTGTGCTATGAGCATATAGAATTCCACCATAAATTGTATGATAGATTCTGTGCATTTTTCCAGTTGGACATAATAAGGTGAAAAACAACATTAACCATACAATGAAACTATTCAGGCGAGGAAATAAATGACATGAAAGGGTTAGCTAATATACCGAACATAACATTGCACAGTGATACGGCTTCTTGAAAAGAACATATATTTTGTAAATAATTCCATACTTGTGTTCAGAAAAAAAGACACATTTGCAGTAAAAGATTGAGTTGGTAAAATCAGTGGTAGGTGATTGACAAGAACAACAGACATTATGATTAGAATTAGTAATTTTGGTTACTCAGTGGGGTGTTAAATATGTTATTGGTTTTCTAAGACCAGAAAACGCTGCTAAATGACTGCAGATAAATTACCAACTGATCTTATTTAAGATCTTGTGAAGAGGTTGATAAAATTGAAGTTGATAAAATAAGTACCATTGCTTTGGCTAATATAAATATGACGCATTATGAGTTTGCAAGTAGCAGTAGAAATAGGAAAAAGTCAAACAAGCCCTGTTTTTACCGCCCACAAGGAACATTTTACTGACACTCAAAAGGTGGTGGTAAAAGCTTCAATCGGCCCCCTACCGCAGATGAAAATAAAATGTCTCTCCTGAAGTGAAGAGATACGCTATGTTATCCCTTCACTTCTAGAAACAATCTGTGGGGGGGCAGGGGGGGTTGGGCACTGTAGTGGGAGAAACATGGGTGTTGTGTTGAAGATGGCCACCTTCTCACCCCCTTAGAAATGTAATCTAGAGAAGTGTGAATAATGACCATTCTCCACGTTATTATGCGTTGTTCAGTGGCAGTATTATTCAGGACTGTACATGATCTGTTTCCCCCCTCAAACTAGGCAGGAAAACACAGTTACAAAAAAAGTAACAAATACTGCATGCACATTTTCTGGAACAGAGCATGCAACCATTGCCACTGACTGTCCTGGCGGATTCACAGGATTACACAATGCAGCAACAGCAATTGCCACCGGAAGTAATCCTGGGCAAAATCTGCCAAACCCCTACTGATCCTCTCGTGTTCAAGCCACAACAGACATGTATTGTGCGCAGTGTGCTGTGATACTGATGAGTATTCCGATTAAAATTGAAGACGTTGGACGAACCACCACTCTGCCTCAAACTCTTCAGTCTCATTTTACCCTAATTTGCCTGTGACATCTGTCCAACTCACTGTGCCTCCTGTCTGTGTGCCTCTGCTCCCTTGTCAATACGTCAACCGCAGACAAACAGGCATTGACGTTTGCTGCATGTTGGATCTTTTGGCGGGAACATGCACATTACCAGCACGGGCCGGAAGCTTACATTTTGGCACCGTCACAAGGCTCTGGCTTCTGATGAGAAGATGTACACAGCTTCCTGAATCTCATATGAAGATGAGATCAGGCTTTCCTATAAAGGTAGCCTGGAAATAATAATTTCAGAATTTTTATCCAGCAAGCACATTTGTAACTTAAGTTTACAACTCATGTCATGGTGCGTGGAAATGCGACATTATTTGGGTAAAGAGTTAATGCAAGGCTGGTAGGAGAGAATATTTCTTTTGAAAGGAAGAACTAATGGAAGAGTAGAATCCGTACCAAATGCAATGAGCTTTTAGAACATTAAGGGCCTGATTTACAAAAAATAAATGCACATGGGAAAGTCCCATTGAAATTTCTTTGTAAAACAGGCCCTAATACACTTCCCTACCCGTGTCTGTAGAATGTTAAACATTCTTTTTGTTTGAGGGTACATTTTACATGTTAAACTCTTCTTGGAATAATAGTATTTTGACAGTATTGACAAAACTAAACTCGGTGAGTAGCTAACGGCACATTTTTAAATTAGGTTTATTGCGATGTGTTTTAACCCTTTTCATTGAATTCTGATACAAGTCGCACACCAAAAGGAAAGGTTTTGACCTGATTCATTACAGGTCTTTTATGGGGTTTTCTATGTATTTAAGTGTACGTTCAGAAATAATTGTGTACACAAACAATTTATCAATAGCGAATGAAGCACATAGTGGTGTGCAGAACATTTTAGTCCTGAGAGTCTTTTTCACTTTTTTGCAGGTTCTTTTCCCTCTTTTTCTCTTTTTCTTTTTCACGCAGTTTGGAACTGCTTTTTCTACTGATCTAGGCACTTTCTGCTTCAACATTTCCCTTGCACAGCTCCTACACCTATTCCTACTCATTATCCCACATTAATCAATCCATCAGCACTAGAACACCTACAGAGCTCGCTAGAATAGAACGGCGAGGAACAATTAGAACACTTACAGAGCACGTTAGAACAGCACAAGGAGCGCCTCACACAAACCTAAAACCATGCCAGGCGTAACCCCTTCGCCCACCCTGATGCGATTGGGAGGATTGGCGAGCGCCACACTCTGACAGAGTTCTGAATGTTAGCATGTTAAACTTCATACAACCCACTAACAAAAAACTCAGCATTTCTGCAGACTTATCTCACTCAAAAATCTCACACAACCATTTCTCGCACAACAACCGGCACGCACTTCACAACACCGCAACAACACATAAGCCACACCAACAGCACACGAGGACTGACATCGATCCGATACTCGCACCAAAGCTCAGCACCCGGTGTATACCGAGTTGAAGCTGCCAACAGAACATCACTCCTCTCACTATCCTACTCCCGCTTCACCTACTGACCCATCCCACATTCTCGTTTGCAGATCTGCCAGAGCGCCTGGGGACCAACTACGTTGGTGACGGTGCATGGTAAAAATACCTTTAACATTTAACATTTAACATTTGACCCTATCGCCTTGAGGTCTGCCTTTGGCATCATTACAGTTTCATTTGTTAGTCGTTGTTTGAGCTAAGAGAGACTGGGGCTTGTTCTCCTTCTGTGGGGAGCTGCTGAAGCTAACAGATGTTACGAACACACATACAGACACTCAATGAACTGGTAATGAAAAGGTCAGTTCTGCATTTCGACGGTTAAACCGACTTGGAACACATGCACAGCAACTTGATTCCTTTTTTCTATAACCTTTCTTTCCACTGAATCACATTCCTATGGCTCACTTGGATGCTTAATTTTTTACAATTATCTGTTTATGCCTTCACCATTTGCTCAATCTGTCATCAAACATGGCAATACTTTGATTAAATACCTTAACATGACAAAATGAAAATGAATTCCTATTCGTAACACTGCTTTCAAGTTTCAACAATTGCACTGTTAGTAGAGAATAAATGGCCTATTGGTCTTTTCCAATTTTCAAAACGATGCATGACGAACATTTCATTGGCCCTCATTACGACCCTGGCGGAAAGTGACTGACCGGACCGCCACAGCGTAAATAGCGTTTCCGCCATTGCACGATGGAGCAAAGTGCGGCCCATTCCGACCCATCGGGCACGAGCACCACGCCATGGCGGAAGTGCAAAGTCCGCGATGGCGGAAATGACCCCAAAACGGCCCACACCGCCGCCGTACGGCGCCCTAGGTGCAATACCGCCACCCATCATAGCGGACACCGCAGTGAGCGCCAACCGGAAAGTACGGTGACCGTAAATATACGGAAACGGAAGTAAAAACATGGGCCCGGAACGGGAAACAACACCCCGTACACCTATAAAACCACAAAATACACACAACCACTAAAAACACCACCCTGAGACACATCCCAACCCGTCATCCACCCTAGTGAAACCAAGAAAAATGGGAAAAGTAGCGAAGAAAGCGTGCGACCGCAAGCGGCAGGTCCACTTCTCCCGTGAGGAACTCACCGTGCTTACAGAGACCCTCCAGGAGAATGCCGCCGCCGTCTTCTCCACGCAAATGACCAGGACGGCACTTGCGAACAAGAAGGCCATATGGGCCCTGGTGGCACAGCGGGTAAGTGCGGTGGGGACCGCACCCCGCAACCCACAGCAATGCAGGAAGCGGTGGGACGACCTGCGGATACGCGTCCGTAGCATACTTTCTGCCAACCGCAACATTGCCACAGCCACCGGGGGAGGATCGGAATCACCCATCAAGTTGACCCCCTGGGAAGAAATCTGTGCCTCCACCATTGGAATGGAGAGCATAGAGGGAGTCGGAGGGATGGAGAAAGGAGTGCAGACATCCGGAGAATCAGGTAGGTGGCCCAAAGAAAACCATGCCAAATCCACAATGTCCAATCATGTGACTCACATGTGTCCACATAGCGCAACAGCAACACATGGCCAGGAGAACGTCCACACACATTGGCCTGATAGCGCACTTTAAAACTCACAATAAATACATAAATAAGTAAAAACCCCAAAAACACCCACTACACGTGCAGCAGGCACACCCTAACTGCAGGCTGCCAAACAACTGCACCCTCACTCCACACACAAATGAAAGCACCTCCAAGGCCCCGACCCAAATCACCCTCAGGTACCACCCCAATGCATGTGATACATTGCCATTCCAATTCCCACAGACCCATTAATAACGCTCGCCCTCCTTTACTCCACCACAGGGTCCGATCCAAACGACGAGCTCCAGGACACCCCTACCAGCACACCTGCAAAGAGGGCCAAGACCGACGGCCAAAGACCCTCCACCTCAGCTGCACGCATCAAGACACGGCAGCAGCACATATCAAGTGGCAGCACACAGGAGGGAACATCAACAGGCACCCCAGCAGCCAGCATGCCCACAACAGCACCACCACAGGTCCCCCCAATGGATGCCACAGAAGGTACTGCCTCTGGTGGCAGCAGCACCATAGGTGACACCCCATTAATGGCAGCATGCTCCGACACAGAAGACGGGGATGTCGAAGTCAGATCCATCCATGACCTGTCCCAATCCCCCTGTCTGTTCCATCCCGTACACCATGAGGATACCACGCAGGGGCACCCACAAGACGACGACTGGCCATCCCCCACAAGCCCTGTGGCAGGGCAACATGAGGCGAACAGCCCCTCTGTGACACCACCGCAAATGGCCATGGCCCAGCAGAGGCAACAGTCCCTCGACCAGTTAATCGTGCAACAGCAGCAACTGGCCACGCTCCTCAAGGACCATGCCGATGGATGTGGGGGCACTAAGGCAGACATAGAAACATCAACTGAGACACTTAGGGCACAAATGGAGAGTAGCACCGAGAGCCTGAGAGTCCGAATGGAGAGTAGCACCGAGAGCCTGAGAGTCCAAATGGAGAGTAGCACCGAGAGCCTGAGAGTCCAAATGGAGAGAAGTACCGAGAGCCTGAGGGGGGAACTGCATGCGACGTCCAAAGACGTATGTGCCGAACTTGACGCAGTGCGCCGTGTGCTCACTGAGCTCTCACAAACCCTTAGGGACATGCATGGACGTGAGCAGGCAGAGACATCATCCGTTGCAAGTTCCGTCCAGGGCAGCCCCCAACGTAGATCTGGGAGGAACCTGTGCTCCACAGGCAGGGGTGCCCCTGATACCCGCAGAGGGGGCTTGCAATAGCGACTGCCCACTGACAATGAGCATCTTTGGACACTGGTGTTCGGGGGGGAGGTAGGAGGGTGGAGGGGTTGTGTTGGGCTCACTTTGGTGGCGGGTCGATAGGGTGTTCAACATGATATCACATATGCCATAAACAATGCACGATCAAACAATGAGATGTGTGGACAATGATCTTTGTGTACTAGGCCATCATAGGCGTACAGTCCATATTGTGCATGTACCAGACACACACAGTGCCACGAGTCCCGTGTCCATGTATCAGCCACCAGGCGTGAGTGCTAGAAGCATGCATCTATGAGATGCTGACGAATTTCACGGCCCTCCTGTGCCTCGCAGACTCCTTGAGGTGCTGCCACATCCCCACCCTCATCATGACCATCTTCAGGTGCTTGCAGTTCTGCGTCAGGGGGCATGGGCACATTTCTACGTACGCACATGTTGTGGAGCATGACACATGCCATCACCATCTTTGCAACCTTCTCATGGCGGTACAGGAGTGCCCCGCCAGACCTGCTGAGGCACCGGAAACGGGTCTTCAGTAGGCCGAATGCCTGTTCAATGACTACACGGGTACGTGAGTGGGCATGGTTGTAGTCCTCCTCATGCTGGTCCCATGGGTTCCAGACTGGTGTGAGGAGCCATCTCTTCAGTGGATATCCGGCATCACCTGTATGTGGACGATAAACGAATTATGTGGAATGCCATTGCTACGTACGCACCCCCCCCCTTCCTGCCAGGTCATTGCCGCATCACATACCCCACATCATCATGCATGAAATGAGACTCACCGAGTAGCCAGGATCTGTTCCCTGCGTGTCGCTCCATGTTGCGTGGTATTGTAGAGTTCCTCAAGACCATAGAATCATGGGTTGATCCAGGGAATCGGGCACAACAATGTGTAATGATCCTGTTGGAGTCACACACCATTTGTACATTCAGTGAATGAAATTGTTTTCGGTTGCGGTACTGGGCCTCCATGGCATGTGGGACGACCAATTCCACATGGGTGCAGTCGATGGCACCAATGCAACCCGGTATGCCGCCAAGTGCATGGAATCCCACTTTTGTGTTGGTTATTTCCTGCTCCGAGCGTGGTAGAGAGATGTAGTCGTCTGCGTGCTGCAGGAGGGCATCGAGCACTTGCAATAGTGTCCATGAGAACAGTGGCTGAGAAATGCCATGCAACTGTCTGACTGTGTGCTGGTAGGTGCCTGTGGCCAGGAAGTGGAGTACAGACACCACCTTCAGTAGGGGTGGGATGGCGGTTGGGCTATCTATCATGCTGACATGGTCAGCCTGTGTCATGTCCACAATGGCGGCTATGGTGTCCCGGTCCAAACGGTAGAGGGTGTGGATCTGCTCATCAGTGAGGTTGAACGGATGTGCTCGGAGGCGTGGGATTGCGGGCTGCCTGCGTGGTGGTAGTGGCTGTGCTGGCACCCCTTGCTGGCCCTGCCTTGCCCTCCTCCTCCTCCTGCGTCTCCTCCGTGCGGCCGGTTGTAGTTGGTGTTCGTCTTCTTCTTGGAGTTGGAGTACTTGCAGTGCTATCAGGTCCCCCAGGGCCAACATCGCGAGTCCTGCCGGTAGCATTTCGGAGTGGGTGTGGTTGTGGGAGGAGA
Organism: Ambystoma mexicanum; assembly: GCF_040938575.1. Classification (NCBI taxonomy): domain Eukaryota; kingdom Metazoa; phylum Chordata; class Amphibia; order Caudata; family Ambystomatidae; genus Ambystoma; species Ambystoma mexicanum. The sequence goes on along the minus strand of NC_090935.1, from coordinate 1,141,384,054 downwards.
CTGGGTGTGCAATTTATGTGTTTTCAGGCTGTATGGCCTCCACCTGTGGTGATTCATTCCACCTGTGCAAGCTGCTCTCCCCTTTGGGCGAGCACGTCCCGCACACAACGCTGCAATTCGAGGAATGGCATCTTGCTATTACAATCATGTATTAGTACCCGATGGCCGTGTAACATTGGTTGATATGTTCATTCGGGCTATGGTCCCATTGTTTCACATGCATTGTTTGCAGTCGCGAACAGACTTGTGAAGGGTCAGTGGAACGTAGTACTCGAGTAACGGTGGACCCTCATGCATCACTGTACCGAGGTTCACCGACAGGCGGGGCCTCCCATTTGTGAGTGAAGGCAGTTGCCATTTTCACACACAGCCGCACTAGATGGATTAATTTGTGATTTCAAGCGGCCACAGATGCCTTTTCGACGTGATGTTGCAAATGAGGAATTCGAAGGGCGGCTTTTTCCGTCTTCAGCTAGCGGCGAGGAGATGCCCACAGGTCTGACTGCAAATATAACGTTCTATTGTTCAGTGTCCTTGGGACAGGGGCCATGGCGAGGATGCAATGATTGATATGAATAGTTTGGGATGCGCAATAGCGAAGTGGATGATGAGGCCGGACGTTCCCAAATACATGTTACTTCATAACACTGGAATTACGGGCTGGGGCACAGTGGATTTTGCAGGCTGCATAACGCACAGACTCAATGGAATTCTCACATGTTATGTGAGTATGGAAACAGGCGTTATCATTACGGGATGAGGGAATGATGAATGGATGCATGGACAGATGATTTGATACGGTGTTTGCCATGTACAGGGCTTCTTGGAATCTGTCCGCCTCCCCTGCGCTATGTGATGCAGGGCTGCCATAGTGGGACCATCGTCTATCTGGCCTTGTTGAGCCCTCCCTGTCTCGACGCGCCTTCAGACACTTGTGTCCATGCACGTTACCAATCCCATCTGATGGATTCTGTTTTCACAGACGCATGCACAGGTACACTCGTTTGTGATGGTGTTTTCACCTCGATATGGATAGTTATGAGTCGCAAGTGGTTTTGGGGTGGTGATGATCCTTTGGAGTGGGCTAGCATGCATATGGCTGTAGATCTAGTGTGATCATTGAAGTGAGTTATTCGAATGTAGTTCTGATGGCCATTCTATTCTTTTTCTTTTCTTTTGGTTGACAGGTATCTCCTCCCCTTTTGCCACTGCCATCTGCATGCCACTCCTGCAGATGGGTTTTACTCCCGACACCTGCTGCTTCGTGTTAATCAGTGGAGCAGCATTACGATCTTATGGGACGATCGCCAATGGGCCACATGCCCTTAGGCAGTACTAGTGGCTCGGAGCAACATTTCGGCCTTTCAGCTGGACTAGTGCCTCCCTATTGGGACGGCCCTGCGGTTCTAGGCGCTTCCATGTTGCCTTTTCGTACGAGAATGTAGCCCCTGTGTACCATGAAGGAACAGGGCGTCACACAAGAAGTAGCTGGTCATTTATTGCGGATGCAGCCCACAATGGTGAAATGTGTTTTGGAGTTCATGGCCTAATGGCTGTATGGGCTTGGTGAATTTGTTGTGCATTAAATTTCTATTCTGATATGGGCCGTGTAGCGTTCTTCTTTGCAAGTGATGTGGCATATTCCTATTTGGGGAGCGATGTATTGTGAGGAGATCTGCATTGGGTTCCAGCTTCGGAGTATAGTTGCGTGGTACTGTGCTGGGCGCGTTTGCCTACGAAGCCCAGTGAGGTCAGGGGTGAGGGCTGCCAATATGACTGTTTGAATGATGTCATGCTCAGGGGCGGGGGATTAGGTTTTGTGTAACAGATGCCGGTCAGCCAGGTGGATTGGTGGAATGATGTGATTATCGGAATATTGCTGGTCACAGGTGCCTGTGTTTGCGTGCGTTTCTTGGTGGGAGACTGAGGTCATGTCCATTGGTATAGCTTCTGTATTCGTGCCATCTGTGCCCTGCAGCTCCCATTGGCCCCTCTTGTGATTCTTTTGTTCGTTGGCATGCATGGGTGACTTGTACATTTCACTGGTTGCATTGTGACTTTGTTGCACCTACGGGGAGTTGTACTATGTGGCCAGGGAGCGGTGTACAGGCACTCAGTGGGGCCGTTTACGGTTGATTCGCGATGCCGTACTTCTCACCATGGCGGAATGGTACTTTCCGCCGTGCTTGATGGCGTTAAGTACATGTCCGCTAGGGTCGGAATTCGCGTACCCTTGCGCCATGGTGCTAATTACGGTTTGGCATGGCGCGCGCGCGCGTACTTGGTGCAGTTAGCGTTGGCGTTCACTACGGTGTCGCTAATGGCATCGTACTTTACGGTGACGGGTCATAATCGCACCGAGCGCTATTCGATGGCGGTATTGCATTTCCGCCATCGTTTTTCGATTTCCGCCAGGGTCGTTATGAGGGCCATTGTGTCTTTTAAACGATGAAGATATGCTTTGCAATGCATTATGGTGCATAGAGTTCTATAATGAAAAGGTGGTAGCATACATTCTTGTGGGTTGTTGCTGGGTCAATTACTACTCTGTGGCCGTGTAGGGGTGAAGCTGCATCTTGTTTGTCTCTTTAAATAAAGTACTTAATTCCTGCAACATAAACTCACCCACTAGCATCCAAACAGAAACCTGCGCTCAGGCACTGCACTACTCCTTGTGATCCCTCCTTTCAAATTCATAGGACTAGGGAGTCATCCCCCTCTAGCTGGCACTTGATTCCCCTTAGAAACCAATGCATCGAGGACCACCTTGCCTTCCGGCAGGCCCTCAAGACCTGGCTTTTCTCTGGTGCGTCGTGACGAGCCCTTGCATCCTCGTCGGGTAAGCCCACCTCCGCCAGGTAAGAAAAGAAGTCAACCATGAAATCTACAATGACAGAGAGAATAATACCCAGCGGCTCACTGGACAGACTCCACGCCACATCTATGAAACCACCTCAGGTACGTATCACACTGCATGCTTACGGAAGTCAGCTGAAGGCAAGGCCGCCCACCCGCACAGATCTGTTATCATGCAACATATTAAAACAGATCTCACAACACAAAACCTCTGCCATTATAATGCATATATCACCCAAATGAGTCTTCTGTATTCGGATACTCTCTGGACCATTACTTAGCGCCCATCCACATGCCAATTCGCCATGGGTAGCTGATAGGGGCTTGGCCACCCCTATCCTCCTTCGTACCGGCCAAAATGCACACACAAATTCTAAATGCCTCTGACGATTTTCCCATACCTTTGACTTCGGTCCCCCGAGCGCATCCACCTCCAGCGCTTTGAGACCATACCATTGGGAATAGACGCTATACAATGACAATGGGCCTCATTCCGAGTAGGGCGCTAAGGGGTACCGGGCACCGATAAGGAGACCGGTGCCAGTAATCCCTTACTGCCCTACTACAAGGTCCCTTAGCGGGTCCCTCCTTTGGACGGGACCCTCAAAGGGACCAGGGCGCAAATAACGGGCTTGATATGCGTGGGCCCGTTATTTGCGCCTTCCCCATTCCCATTGAGCCCTATTGGGGCTCAAATGGGAATGGGGAATGGTATTTTCAATGGGGATTTACCGGTCCCGCAAAGGTCGGACTACACCGGTAAGTCCCCATTGAACTAGACTGGTGCCGGACCCGTTATTGGTGGCAGTCATGGCGCAAATAGCGCCATGACTACCACCAATCTCGGAATGAGGCCCAATTTCATTACATTACAATTACATTAACATGTCCCTGCATCACAAGCACACTCGCTGTGATGTAACAGAGGTGCAACTGGGCGTGATATGATTCAGGTGGAAGTTTGAGTATTATAATTAGCACATATGTATTGTCAATAAATATTCCCTCTAAACCCAGGTCCCAAATACATCTTCTTGAGGAAGACACAACCTGATTCCTGCTTCGCTATAATGTTTCTAGGTCAAACTGCAGCGGTAGAACTCGGTGCCAATTGATGCTGGACATTCATTGGTGAACTTTCAGGCAGTGCAGGGCTGGTTCTAGAGTTTGTGAGTCACTATGTAGGTTAGTGTTTTCTGGGATTGCTCTAAAGACCACTTGTGGAGGCCTGCCATGAAAAGGTTTGCATACTGAGGCACCATTTCTGTTGCCATGGTCCTTCCGGCCTTTTGTAGGAAATGTCTTACATTGAAGCAGTCATGTTTGCGTGTAAATATGCACCTCATGAGATCTGCCATGGCTCTAACCGTGGTGCCTGTCTTGGTGGTCGTGTTTTGTAGCCATCTCTGGTGTAAAGCTATCCCACCCTCATATGGAATGATGGAAGGAAGTGCAGTGACATCCAACGTGTCCAGGAGTGCAGTCGGTGGTACACATTCTACCGCTTACATCTTACTGAGGGAATGTCCTGCACATAGCTGTGTGTGCCATGCCCAGAGGCTTTACACCCCTCCAAGCAGGCCTAATTATCTAGTTGACACACTGTAAGGTCCTTACACAGCAAGGAGGCTGCATAAACATACACTGGCCCCTGGTAAGGATTTCGTTTCACTGGTGCCGGCTGTTACTCTCCTGCTGGCCTGGGCCGTATACCCACTGCAGGCAATTGTTTGGGTGTGGTTGCCAGGTAGATGCTAATACGCACTGGAGTTGGACATGCTGGAGTAAGTTTGCAACGTTAGAAATGAAAGGCCACTGTATGTGTGAAAAAAATGTAGACTGGAAAGTGTAGTCTCTTTGAAGATTACGTTTTAGAATTCCTCGATAATAGTGTCACTGTTTATTTATTTTTTTAATACTGTGTCCCACTTATATTCATCACGCTTAAATGTTTGGACCCATTAAACATTGCTGACAAAGCATTGGGTGAACAATGTGACGCTTCGTAAAATGCAATTCCCTGCTCTGAATTTGAGAACTGTTTCCTAATGGTTGAAAATGGGCCTTTTTCCTCTTCCTATAAAGAATCCAGCCAAGACTGAAATCCGCACATACTTCTTCCTGAAGTCAGCAGGGTTTAAAGGGAGAGAGTCTCTCATTTTTATATAAAAGATACATCCACCAGTCGGTGTGATTTTATTCATTGCCCATTTTATCACCATCTGATGAAGAAGTCGATGGGACTATAGAAGTTTATGCATCTGCCAACTCAGCATAATATTTCAGTTTGTTTGTTTGTTTATTCACTTATATTGCGCGCTGGACCTGAGGGTAAGAGGGCGCATGAGCAGACAAGATTATTCTTAGCTTGGTTAGAGTGCTGTACAGTAGTTACAGTGAGTACATAGGTTAGAACAGTTACAACAGAGGCAATGATATACAGTTTAAGAATATACGTATTTACATAGTTTACAGTAGCATGGTAAGTGCATCAACACTTTGATTCTGTTTGATTTTAAAACTGGACTAACAGTGTGGCAAACCTTTTCTTTTCCTTTTATAAAGACCGGGCTAATAATTCCAGAATTCAAAGGAAAGCGCGTGGCTGAATTGCCTTCAGTGACTTCCAAAGGGCCAACCGGAGAGCACGGCCATTTTAAGAAACTCAGACCAATCAAATGTCACAAGTCAGATCCAACCTACAGATTTGCTTGAGATCAAAGAGACACATTTGTATTCAACAATCCCCCTGGGCGCATCACTGTCTTCAAAGCGGTCATATTGTGTTCGAATAATCTAGTGTTTATGTTTATGCATTTAAGTTTAACTTGAGCAGAGCGGCAGAGTGCGTCGAGAAAGTCAAATAAGTCAGAATCTAAGATGAATAAGAATTGAGCCACTGCTACTGCTATTCTCAGCGGCCAGCAGATGGCACTAGTGCTCCACCAAGGAGGCAAGGTTTACGTGCAGTGTCGCCGGACGCTTATAGTGCCCAAAACATTCTTATGTTTGACATAGTAAACGCGGTGAACCCTCGCTCAACATGATTCTTTTTCTCGGAAGGCTGTAGTATCTCCCTGATAAACAACTGTAAGCAGATATCATAGCAGAACTAGCAGTAACCCAGAGGTCCCTGCGAACTATTTTACTGAAGTGGGATAGGGCAGAGAGCCATCTTAAAGGTGTGGGGGATCCGCACATCTACTGCAGCAGGGGCGTATCACACCTGCGACACTGTATGTAGAAAAAAAGGGATTCAAATCAGGTTTATGCAGGTTACCCATTAATTATTTTTTTTCAAAAAAAGAATGAAAATAAAATTGAAACGTTGACATTGTAAACTAGAAAAAAGAAAATTAGCATTCAATCGACGGTTAATCCCCCCCCTCCCTAGAAAAAGTAGGAAACTTGATTTATTTGGAGTTCCCTGTTATTGGCAACCGTGGTAAAAGTTATATTACAGGATACTTTCGGCACATGGTGGAGAATCGTATTGCCCAAATGAAACCTATTAAGAATAAGCACTGTAAGTATTCATTCATACCGTTGAGTAAGATGTAGGCAAGGTTATACCCAAGCTATAAATTAAAGAGCATAATTAAGCAATAACCACCCGATCGGGGGTGGGAGGGGCATTACCACTTCAGGTAATGCCCTGGCACCCATAGTTACAGGCCCAAGCGAAGCAAGGGCATTACCTGAAGTGGTAATGCCCCCCTGCTCAGTGCTAATTGCTATTAGTACCTCATCCCGTAAGACAGGGGTACTGAAAACATTTTGACTTCTGTTCCGAAACTCGCCAGGGAAGATGGCGGCCTCCAGCCGTGAGCAGGCTCGGAGCTGGGGGCTTACCATGTGGTAAATTCCCCCTCCCGGGCCTCCTCATTGGCTGGGAGGCTTACACCCCCCCGACCCAATATGGCATAATACTAATATGACATAATGTACTGGGCATTCTAAAAACATTCTAAACATTTAAATCCTTGTACATAGTTTTTGTATGAAGATTTAAGCAATGTTATTGAAATGAGCATAGAAAGCGTGTTGGATGATTTTACAGAGAAATGTGATAACATTTTATCTGACTTCGATGTGGCTAATAGAGATTTAGAAGATGATTAGTGCAAGGTTGAAGAAGGCGCGTCACTCATTTGATTGGTGCACCACAGTGGGAACGTATGGGCTTTGCAAGTTTGGAGCATTTAAGCTGAGAGCATAAGGGCCTGGGTACTTTGTCATCTTGGTAATAATAATAATAATAATAATAACTACTTATTTCGAGTTTATGCGATTCAGATGGTATTCATGTTTGACAAAGGAAATCCCTCTGAGGCACAAAGACATTAGCTCACAGAATGTAAATTGCAGCTTTTGTGGAAATATTGGAGAAATGGAAACCCTACAGTACATGGTCATTTTTTGTACTAAATTGTCGACAAGTCGGGCACTATATTTTAAACATTACATAGATTGTGGGGAGGAGACTCTTGACAGCAAAATATCGAAGAGGAATTATTTGAGAGGCTTTCCTTTTTCGCTTGCCTTGGCAGTGGTTGGTTTTCTAAACATTGTCCACTTAGAAGATAACTTGGGAGGAGAAGATTCATTGATATATTTATATGAAGAAGTTTTTTTTTACATAGTTATAATGGATTAATTTTCTTATTTCGATATTTCTCTTGTGCAGGAAGTCGTGTTTCTTATTTGTAACGTGACAATGATTTGATAGAAATATAATTGCTATTGTTTTTTAAAAAATTGTTATAGTTCAATATAACGTTTCTAACCAATAAACAATTTTAAAAAACTCTGTTTGTGATGGGTGTCAGGAATGTGATTGCGACATGCCACTAATGCTTTAAAACAATATTTACACCATTGCTAAGTAGCGACGTCTGGATTCTAATTTAAGTCTCCCAGTACCCACTAGATCATGGGTGTCTACTGCGCATTTTCACGATAGGGGCAAACATTAACTCTTCCTCCTCCCCGTGAATCGAAGCAAACAACCCAGCTAGACCCCTTCCCAGGTGGAAACAGTGCATTGGGGTAAGCTGCACAAACCCCCCCAGACTTGCATGTAGTGGAAAAGGTTGCTTGATTGTGACAGGACAAAGCTTACAACAAAACGGTAACCTCACTCGTTAGTCGTACAGATTACTAATGGTTAACAATTAACAGTAACAATTAATGAAATCATTAATTCTTGTCCCTTGTTTCCTTCCCCTCAGTTGCTGTCACTTCCTTCCCCCAATTCCCCAATTCTCACCATTTTCCCCCTGAGGCCATGCCACTCCTTCTTCAATACCTCTTCAGCCTTCTTGTACCCCCGGTCTAGCTTGTCCGTGAAAACAGCAACAACCCTTTCCTTTACTGAGCTAATCCCCCCTTTTGCTTCCCTGAACCATCCTCCAAAGGACCATGTCCCCGGCACCAGAACCCCCCACCCCCGAGGTGTTCTTCCTGCTCCACCCCCAACTGTTGTTTACATCCACCTTTTTATCTACTCTTCGCTATTCTCAGATCCAGCAAGTATTAATTCATTACCCATTACCGACCGGTGCAGGCCAATCTCCGAAATAAATAAACCTCTTTGTACTTCATATTCTGTTATGCGAATGTATGCACCCTTCAGGACCGGCAACATGTTCCCATTTCCCTGTTGAGCTTTTTCTGTGTGCGCTCCACTGCCCCTTCCTTAGTAGCTGCTCTCCAGACCCTCCTAGGCATCAACTCAGTCCAATATAACAAAATGTTGGGCAAATCTCACTCCAGCGGTGAAATCCCTCTTCACCTTCTTTATCAGCACCACCCCTAGTACACCTTTTATTTTAATGACTTCAAATGCCCTACTCTTTTAATTCCCCCTTTAGTCAAGCCCAATTTATTCCCTTCTGATGTGGCTCATTTCCTGAAATAATGAGGCCCAAATTCCTCTGCCTCCTCCTCTAACAATACCAACCTCTTCCTCGTCAGCCCAGAACCTGCCCTGCCCGTCACTCCCTCCCCCTTCTCGTGTATGAAAACCAAACTCATCCTACCATCCTACCCGCACAATTTCTTTGCCATGTTAAACCTGACCTGACTGGATACAACACCTGTCCCCCCCTTGTCCAAGTGCATCCATAGCCCTTGCCATTCTGATACGTTTTTGATATTTTAATCTTAATATCTACACAGTCCTCTGACAGTACCACTTCCTTCCACCTCAAACCACCTCTACCCATCCCTAACATGAATTATGACACTCAGAACGCCCCAAAAAAACCCAAATAAAGCATGCCCTCAACATGTCCCTCTTCCACCGGGACCAGCATATCTCCCCAATGGCTTGACACAACATCCCCAACTATTTTGCTGTTACTGCCCTTCTCTTTTCTTTCACCTTCCACTTCTCCCTTGTCCACCCCTCCAGAATCCTATTCACCATCTCCCCCCACTAGGCTGAACACCTCAGAAGCACATGCCATAAAACGCAATCCCTGCCAATTTCCCTGCTATTATTGCCCTAAACCACCCCTTATCCATGCAATCCAATATGAAGTTCACCATGTCCTCCCTCCTTCTCTCCTCCATATCACCTCTACCGCTCCAGCTCTGTGCTCCCCCTTCCAGAATTCCAACCAAACTCTCCTGTATGCTACCTGTGTACTTACAGCCAATGAACCCTCCACCAAATTCAATGCTCTCACTCTCCTAGCTGCCACAGCTCCTCCGGGATCTGATGCCCTTCCAGCTCCACTTCCGGTGCCAACCGATGGAATCTCTGCCACTGAAAATGTGCTAATGCATCAGAGATGTCGTTATCCTTTCATGGCATGTGCGTCGCCTTAAACACTATATTCCACCTCAGGCACCACAGCACAAACTCCCTCAAAAGCCTGAACACCCTCTGATACTTTGCAGAATGTCTAATCACTGCCATATTGTCCACATTGAAGTTCACCTTGTTGTACTGCAGTCCCCGGCCCCACAATGCCAAAGTCACCAGCAGCAGAAAGAACTCCACAAACATTGCTCTCCCCCTTTTCTCCAGTGAGGTGGCCATCTCTATGCACACCATCTCCCCTGTCAACACACCCCAAAACCTCCCACTCCTGATGTATCAGTTAAAACCTGTAGCTCCCAGAAACACAACCATACCATGCAGTCCTGCCTGAGAACCACTAACACCCTTATTCTGTGGTGCGTTTGCTTCACCCCAGACATAGACCTTGCCATGTTTCTGAAAAAAAAGCGTGACAGGGCCACTACCCGGCATTCAAAATTCAGAAGTCCCAACAACTTCTGCATGTCCAACAGCATCATCTTTTTAGCCTCCACTACCTTCTACAATAACTGACCCAACTTGCTCACCTTGTTGTCCATCAAAGTGTTAGGTCATCGCAACAGAATCCAACTCAAGTCTCCAAAAAGGTCAGGACCACTGCCGGCCCCTCTGTCTTGTCTTCCACCAAGGGAACTCCCAAGTCAACCATGACTCCTGAAAACCACTAGCATCTCCTCACAGTCCTCTTTTCTTCCCGCCCCACTTCTAAACAAAAAATCACCCAGGTAATGTAACACTCCTTCAAAACCTGATCTGTACATGAAACACCACTGCAGAAAACAGCTAAAACACTCAAACAATGCACAGGACAGTGCACAACCCATCGGCAGCGCCTTAGCCACAAACATCTGGTCCTTCAACTGCATCCCTAACAACCAGAAATCCTCTGGATGCACCGGCAGCAACCTGAGCGCTGACTTGATGTTGCACTTGCCAAAAACGCTTCCCATCCCTGCTCTCGCATGAGCTCCACTGAGTGATCCATGCGCTTGTAACACCACACAGTCCTCTTGGGCAATGAAATAATTCACTGATATGCCCTCTGGCCATGTCAAATGGTGAATCAGACACAATTCCTCTTCAATCTTCATAGGCACCGCGCCCAAAGGGGACACCACCAAATCTCCCAGAAAGTCCACAAAAGGTCCAACCACCCTCCCCTCTGCCTCATCTTTCTCCAGCTTCTTTCTCCAGATACCCCAGCCTGAAACCCTCCCAAAACCCCGCCCCAAAAATCTTTGCTGCTTCCCTGTCAGGGTAAAAGCACAGCAACTCCTCCAACTTCTAAAACTTAACTGGAGTATAGGCCTTTTCCCACAATCCCTCTCCCTGCACCCCCAGCCTTCCCCCTGTCTCCCACTGCGAAACATTGCATGACAGGGTGTCATCCTGTGCACCTGCTGCACTCTTGCCTAAATTTACAAACAGCCCCCACCCCGTCCAAGGCGGGGTGACCATGAAACAGCCGGTAAGGCACAGACAAACTGCTTGCTGTGTGCAAAGTGGGCGCCGGACGCCTGAGTGCCATCCACTGTAACCACAAATTCATGTTGAGCCCACCCCACACCGATACCTGATCCTCTGCCATCCTTGCCCTAAATTCCTTGTCATACCTCACCCATGCAAGACCACCAAAACTGACAAATGCTTTCCTAATAACGGCCATATATTTGAACAACGCCACACTCCTCCCTGGGTATTTCTCACATTAGGCACTGGCATATATCAAAAAGGCTGATGTCCAATTATCAATCATTACTGGTACCTTGGGCCTCGATGCCATCTTCTTCTCCTCTTCCTTTGATCCCCTCCTTTGCCCTCACTTCCCTGTGCAGAAGCTTAAGTATGTCCACAAACTTTGCCGCCTGAATGTAATATTTGGTGGCCGCCATTAAATGCACAACTAGCAGCTTTGTGATACCCATATAATGTAACTTCTTCAAGTTCTATTTGACCTCACTCACCTCTGTAGTGCTTACTTCTGCCACCACTGGTACCCCCTTGTCTGGTACCTTGTCTATTTGTACCTCTACCACGTTTTCCCTCTGCACCTCTGCTTTCACATTCAGTATCTTTCGTCCACAACAACCGCCCCCCAACCCATTGAGATTCACACCTCGTCTACCAACCAGACCCACGCAGCTGACCATTCCCTACCCTGCTCACCTTTTAGCGGTCTGTCCATGCAGTGCAGTCACGTTATCTTGGCCGCACCACTTCCACTCCGTCCTTCCAGATGGGACTCCTACTGCGGGGACAACAAATCATTGGCAGATCCTCTCTGCCCATTAGCCTGGCCACTAGTTCCACCCCTAGACCACCTCTCCCTCACAGCTGCCATGCCTCTCCTGTCATCTTCCCCAACCTCCCGCACCCCACACTAAACCATTACCTGCTCTCCCCAGTCCCCATGACCTCTTACCTCCCATACCATCCAGCCTTCCTCCCCATCCTTCTCAACCACCATATAGCATTCTTGGTCTTGGAGCCCACTTGAACCAGGAGAGTCCTTCTCTCGCCAGCAAAGGGCGTCCACCCCAATACTTCTGTGATGTCTTCCTGGAGTGGCCCACAAACCCCCCTCCAGTACTGTTCTTCCTGGCAGAGGCATCCCGTCCTCTGGCCATCCTTCTGTTGTGTTAAAGGCCTCGTTGCACCCTCTCAGCTGTTTCTCCCTGCTGGCCAGATGGACCACCCTGATCCCTTCCCTAATGCCACCTCCTGCTATGTCAGGGGCCGTGATGCACCCTATAATCTGGAGTTACAGTCGTGATCCCTTCCCTATCATCTCCTTCTGCTGTGCTAGGGTACATGCTGCACCCTCTACCCTGCTCCTCGCCACTGTCCATGGAGACCATCCCAGACCATCCCCCTCTTCTGCCCAATGCCGGGAAGTGCGTCCTCCTCCTACACCCTGCTCTCATCCGCAGGCACTTATTCCTCTGGCCACTCTTTTACTGCTCCCATTCCCTATCCTCCTCATAAACCCAGATCCCTTCCAATATTCTCCCACAAATCACCTTCCTCCCTACCCCCAACACTAGGCCCCACCTAACACTCACTACCCTTATTCCCGGTTGCCCCGCATGACCTCCCGCCACGGCATGTCTACACTACTTTTCCTTGCCCCTGACATCTTTCCTTTGGGCCTGACCTTTTCCATCCCAGCTGAAAAACTGCATGCCACTACTGCTGCGAGGGCCATGACCGAGGCCGCCTTTACCCGGGATCTACCCCTTCTAGGCTCCTTTTCCCCTGTGACCTCTTGCACTAGCTCCTTAAACTGGGTGTTGGATGCCCTATGTATGAGGCTCAATGCTTCTCACAGTGCCTGTGCGCCCACTAGCCCCCCAGACATGGCACCCCCACTCTCCTCACCTACCCAAACACAAGTCCCCCTCCTTTCCCACCTGTAACCTGAGAGCAGGTCTCATATATATATATTATGTGCCTCCCCACACCTAAACACCCTAAAAAACCCCAAGCTGCCATCAAAACACCCTGATGGCCAGGCCCTACTTTCTCCTGGCCTAGTACAAGCTGTGCTGGCAACAGCAGCCTGACACACAGCCAGGGACATCATTTCACCAAAATGCCAGGGGTAGTGGAAGGGACATCACACGACCCTTGACCTCTGATGACATCACAGGAAGTGATGTAATTTGACTCCACCCCGAAGTGACATTGCGGGAAGCGATGGAACGTGACCTTTCACCCATTGACAAAACAGGAAGTGGCACCACATAGCATTGTTCCTAAGTACACTACGAAAAAAATATGTTTACGATATCACTATAATGTGATGTATATTTCATACAAGAATGGATCGCCATATGTATCATTAGGATCAGTTTGTATAGGCCCATATTACCAAATGACTGTGAATGCAAACAGATGTCCATGGCCAAATGATAATGATGTGTTTTACGCTTAGCACTTACGCTTAAGCGCTTTATATAGAAAAAATATACACCCAATATCACCCAACCTATGTTGGTGATCATTAATCGACCTCAGAAGGATGAAAGGCTTAGTTGAGGTGTTTAAGAACAGACTAAATCAGTGACTCCCACCCTGAAGTGTGCCTGAAATATACCTTTATTGAGTCTAGCAATTATGGTATAGAATTCCAGAAAGACACATTATTTGGTATTCCTATTCTTTCTTATTTAGGGTCAGGTTTAGACCTGTGGCACCCGTGTTCTTTTTGTTTTCTTTTTCTGTGCCCCACAAAAGACCGTCCATCAACAACCAAACGTCGCCCACACAAGGCCCAAACTGCTGTCCCCTGCCGGTAACAGCTGCTCCCTGCAGCCTCGCCACACGTAGTGAGATGGCGATCGCAGCAACATGGTTCCCCGCTCAACAGCTGCATGGAAAAAGACTCCACTCACCTGGGTGCCCCCCGTACAGCACCCTGTCGGCACTATGGCCACGCAGCCCCCACCACCACCACCACAACAGGCAGGACGAGAGCACAGGTGAGCCTGCGCTAATGAACTTAATTTATTATTTCAGATATTATATATATAGTTTTGTTGTTGTTGTCCCTACCCTCACTACTAATTTGCTGCACCTACCAAAAAAGGCCTCTCGACCCGGCTGCCACAACACGGCCCAAACCCTCTGAGGCAGTGGAAGGTGGGAGTAACTAGCAAACATGGCACCATTCCCCCAAACACGACACTGAGCCCCAACCATCGCTTGTTCCTGAACCTTCCCTGCCCCTTTTATACCTGGCGGTGGGCACTCTGCCAATCACCTATTTGCTGTCCAGGGTGCAGTGCCCAAATCACCCCGGGGGAACGCATACGCGTACCCCCCGAGAACCTCCCTTTTACAGCACATTTTACTAAAGGAATTCGAAAATGCCAGACGGATTTATAGGTTAAACTCAACATACAATCTCAGCAACAGTCACCAACCTGGTGTGCTACCTTGCAGCTTTCTGTAGCACAGGGACTGGCACTTTAACAATGATGTGTTCCAGGTGGATCCCAGATACTGTTCGAGGTCACTGCATTAGCAACAGTGAAGCTCATGGACATGCACTTCAAAAATACACTTTGCACCACTCTGTGAATCAGGGTGTTTGTTGGCAGTGCAAAGTGACCTTGCACTGTGCTAAAAGTTCCATGAATCAGGTCGATAAAGCCTGATTTACAAAAGCCTTTTTCAATGGGAAAATTCCATTGAAAAACGCTTTGTAAATCAAGCCCTTACTGAGGTTGCTGTCACCCTGCCCACGCTCTCTAGGAAATTGTCAAACTTGACCATAGTGTTCTCACTCGCAATTACTCCCATCAGCAGTCCAATTAGACAGCACCAACTGTAATTCAAGTTTAAAGTTATGCTACCTGGTTTATTTTACCTCATCACATAGAGACAACTTTCTTTAAATTATATTTCTTTATATACCGGAAGATATCAGATTTAATGGGAAGCAGTGTGCTACTTACAATCGGGTATGTTCGAATGACATTCTGATGAGGTTGTGGTGGGGAGTAAATGGAACAGAACTTGGGACAATCCATGGGTGGACTTACATACCTAAGGACAATCAGCAATCAACATTTTTAAGTGCAATGAAAATTCACATGATTTTTTGTATTATATCTGTATAAGGACCAGGGGCCAGAATGCAAAAAATGTGGACGCTGGACTCGTATTAAAACCAATGAAGCTACCTCGGAGACAGACCAGGACTGCAGAGTCAGGAGACGCTGGAAGAGCAGCTTTGTATGAGGAATAAAGAGGAGTCTATTAGCCTGGGATCAAGGATGCTACTTCAAGGAATAATTGCACAAGGGGAGTTAAAAGGATAAGCCATGTACGTTAGGCATATTTCTCTTAGATTAAGCAAAGAAGAAAGCATCTGTAAGAGCCAAGTATTGGACAACTAAAGATACAAAAAGCCCACGCAAAGTGGAGTGAGCAAGTCTGTAGAGGCCGAGGGGATTAATGGCACCCAGTGCAATTGAATCGAATAGCAATAAATAGAAGGTCAAGATGGACACATTTATGGTCTCCTCACATGTGATTCAGAAGTCGAAAACAAGGGCTATGTATTAAGCTCCAGATGAAGATAATGGTGTACCTACACTCTCTTGAATGTGCCAGAACAGAGAGCAGACTGTAAGGTCAACGACAAAGGAGATGCCTTTGCTTAGGGCCGGAATGATGACAGATGATGGACTAGTTGGGAATGTGGGGAGTAGTCTGACGTTATTCTCGGCACCTGAGTTTTGTTTTGCTTATATGTTGCTAACGAGCTGAAAGTCCAAGGTTGGGAAAGCATGCCAAACAATCAGAGGGCCTTTGTAGCAACATGCTATATAATGTTGTTAAGAGTAACCCGCTGCCATTTGTTCAGCTATGATCAGTATTATACATATTTAGAGGTAGTTTGTGGCATGCCCACTAGATAAGGAACATCCAGTAATATTGTTTGTACTTAGATGATATATGGGTATATATGTTCCCTTAACCAATCCTTCCCTTGAATAGGTTTTACAGTTTGCCGTGTAGGATGACATCATAGATGACGCACATCGAGTTACAAAAACATTGTATAATCACATTTGGATGTGAGTGTGTGGACTACTGCTTGTTGTTCGCTAGATTGCCTTACTTTATCTGATGTTGATAATAAAGTAGTTCTTTGCCATAATCTTTGAGTCTGTCTGGTTCTTTGGGTACGAGATCGTTATTGGTAATTCCATCTAGCACATGAGACACGTCAAGGTGCTAGAGTACATTTTGGTAGCGGTGCAGATGGTTCTGGTCTAATTGACATAGGCCCAGATCTAGACTCTCGGACTCTCGATTGCTTCCATCATTGGCCAGAAGCAGTGGAGCTTCCTGTGGAAATCAGCACGCAAAAACACACATGTGAAAAGAATTGGTCGGCAGGTGCCCCTTTGATGAAATTCCTGTCTGGTACCCGCAGGTGCCTCGTGGAGTGAAGGCGAACTGATCGCTTGGGGAAGAGTCGATGCTGAGGGACCCGAGCTGAGCCACATATGTAAGCAGAAGTTCTAAGGTGGCACAAATAGGGAGAGGAATTGTATTGTTAATATATGTATAGAAGTAACTGGATTTTTGGGGATTAGAAAGAAGAGAAATAGATACCTCGATTCCTATTTCCAAGAGGGGCAGAAGGGTCTGCACTAAGGGCCCGATTCATGGATATTTTTGCATGGTTCAAAGTGACTTTACACTGCAGAAAAGTGACTTAAGTGACTTTGCACTGTCAAAGCAAACCCGGATTCATGGAACTGTACAGAGTGTATTTCTGCAGTCCAAAGTCAGTGCACATTCAATTTTGCAGTACAAAATGGCTTTGCGCGGACTTTGCACTGCAAAAATACACTGCACAGTTCCATAAATCAGGGTTTGTTTCGGCAGTGCAAAGTCATTTTTCAGCAGTGCAAAGTCACTTTGAACTGTGGAAATATTCCATGAATAGGGCCCTAAGACTCCAAATAGAGGTATTATTTAAGGATTCCTGAGGCAAGGCCAAAAAGAAGAGTGTGTATCAAAGTCCAAAATGCAGTAAAAAATGAGAGGAGATACATTTACCAGAGATAGTAAAGAAAGGCGTACACTGAACATTTTAAAGTGCACATGGGTATGGGGTTATATATATTTCAGTATAAAACTTTTATTGTGTCTAGATTGGGAGATATAAATCGATAGTAAAAAAATGAAGGTGATCATCAGATTTTTAAAATCAAGAGATTGACGTCAATCAGGATGGTAAAAATTAAAGGAGAATAATAAATAAAAAAAGAAGAGATTTATAAAACATAAATAATAAAAAAATGAGACGGTTAAAACTGATATGAAGTGTAAATGAAGGAACAAGAAGAACATCATTGCACAGATTTTTAAAGAGGTTTAAAAATTGTTTTTTTTATAATAAGCGGCCATTGTTGGTGCCTGATAAAATTAATCAGTGTGGTATACTTGATCAAATAAATAAAAGAATAAAAGATCTTTTAAGTATTGACAGTCAAGAGCAACTTGTCATCATGGGGGTCACTCCTCTTTTACACCTATGCAGGACACTGCAGAAATATACACCCAATATAAGGCAGTATCACGCAGAGTGGTTCTGAGGCATGACTAATAAAACACTCATGTCATGGCCTCTAGAGGGTTTGTTGTCAAAAACAGTATTGCGACACATGACAACATATTTACATGCTACATATAAGGGGAAGAAGTTGCAGAAAAGATTGGCTATTTTAGAGTTCTAGAAAATGTATCAGAGCAAGAGAGAAGATCCACCTGAGAGGGATTGGATGCTTAATCAGCATAAAGAGGAGGATATAACACCTTCGGCTCCTCCTTCCACTTCTGAAAAGCTCCCGTTTCCCCTTCTGAAAACCAGAGTGCAGATAGTGAGGAACAGGGATTTTATCCTTTGAAGAAATTGAAACCACAGAGGGGTATGTTAATCCGACATACGCGCCCCCCGCTTATAATAGTGAGGATAATGCGGAAGAGAGATAAAGTAGAGAACGCAAATATATATTTACCCACAATGAAAATAAACAGCGTCATGAGAGAAAGGACAGACAGGACAGACAGAGGGAGCTTGAGGACGAGGCAAGGCGACAAAGGGAAGTGAAAGACAAAACTAAGGCAGTAACGATAGTACAGAATGAATATATGGGAGGACAGATATTACTTAAGCTAGATGATAAGGGCATTGATAGGGTTTGAGAAAAAAAAGAAAGAGAAGAGCGAGGAAAGAAAGAAGGAGTACAAGAGAGAGCGTACAAAGAAGAGAAGGAAAAAGAGAGGAAGAGAAATGAAGAATTAAGAAGGTACGAGGCAAGGAAAAAAAGGAGAAACTAGGAGAGAAGAAACAAGAGGAGATAGAAACACTAATATTGAAAGTACAAAGGTTGCAAAGAAGGCAAGAGGAAGAAGAGATAAGAAAGACGAGGAGAAGGGAAGAAGAGATGAACTGGAGTAGGGGACATAAGGATGACAAAATAGATCATCTATTAAATAAAGGCATGGTGACGATCGAAGCACGAGAACGATCTGAGGAAGAGGCAGGGTCACAACAGGGAATAGGATGAGTATAAAACCAAAGAGGATGTCGAAGGAACTTTATCAAGGGAAACAGGTGGAAGGGCAGGTGACGGATTAACAGATTAACATAGAGCATTATCTTTAAGTAGACTAGATCTTGATCATATGGAAAGGAAGAAAGTCACATAAGCTGGGGCATAATGATCTTAGACTAAGAAAGGTAAGAAAACGAGAAAGCGCAAACAGAGAGCCCAGGTTGTTTTTCAAAAGATTTGAGTGTAAAGAAATGGGTAAAATGGTCAGACCTAGAGGACCTTAAAGAAAATACACCAGAACCGACACCATACACTGAGCAACCACAAGTACGGTCGCACAGTGCAGAGGATGCATCCCCGCCTTATGTAAGCAGATCAAGGTCACTACCCGGACGGAGACAAACGGTCAAATCTAGCCCCACCTGGAAAACACAAAGCATAGGTGGATATGATTATGGATCAGGGTTTTTATAATTCCCTTTATTAGAGAAAGGGGGAGGACACTCACAATATATTCCATGGCCACAAATGAACGAGGAGAATTTGAATAGTTTGACTTCAGGTGTGGGAAAATGGATTCATGAGTTAGAGAGAATGACATCAGGAATGATGTTGGCCATAGGTGACATAAAGGGCCTGCTAGTAGCCATTCTAGAGGAGATGGCTGATGGCATTTGGAAGCAAGCCGGGTATGCGGGTGTGACTGCACAAAATACAACCCATGATGGAGCGCTATTTAATAATTGCAGAGCAGATGTATGGCGGGTGCTTAGAGTACAATATCCTGATACATCAGACATGGGGGCAATTAGGATAAGGAAAATGGGTGAGGAGGAAGATCCTGTTGCCTTTATTGAATATATTCAAGACAGATGGCGTCTAGAGACGAGAGAACTGTGAGATAAAATTGTGCATTATTTTACCACATTTTATGTCAGGGACTGCCCAAGCCAGTACAGCGGCAGATGAAGAAGCATTTAGGGATGGACATAAATTCAATTGACAATCGTGCACCATTGCCGATTGTTACAAGAGAAGAATAAAAGAAAGCTGAGAGTAGAAAGCAGGAGGAAACAGAGTTAGTTCAGAAAGAATTGTCAAAACTGGCCATAGAGGGAGTGGTATTGACGAGTAATGAAGGTGTGGCAACACAAGAGATGTGACCAGTGCAGTAAATTAATGTAGTATACCCTATAGATCAGAGCGGGTATAATGTTTGACCAAGAGGAAGATGGAATGGACACAGGAGAGAAGGGCGAGGTGGATTTCAGAACCCTCAGGGAGGAAAAGGATTTAATGGCAGACAGCCACAATAATGCTGGAGCTGTGGGAGGATGGGATGTATAGCCAGAACATGTAGAAGTAGAGGGGGCATGCAGCAAAACTGGCAAGCTCCAAGAGGGGGGATGCGCTGTGTTCCACAATATAATAAAGAACCACAATAGTATTATGCCCAAGATCACATGCAGGATCAGGCACGTGCACCGCAATCACAGCAAGCTCTGTTACAAATGCAATCGCCACAAGGGCAACCACAACAAGTGCCTATGAAAGCACAACAGATACAGATGCAGCAAGCGCAGACACAACAGGGCATGGTACCACAAAGGAATACGAATGTAGGAATACCGTAAACACCTGCACCTAAACTAGGGAATGTGACCGTGGTAGGAGTATATACTTCCACAGGTACAGGGATGAATTTATATCCACAAAAGGATAGCCCACAGAGCCTGATGTGTTCAGTACTATCAGTGATACCAGACCCTCAAGAGGAACCAAGGGTCAAGGTAAAACTAGGAGGCAAGACATTTTTGTTCCTTGTAGACACTGGAGCAACACGTCCCTGTGTCCATGAGGGAAAATATCCAATGTCAGGCACTGCCATGAATGCGCATGGATTCTCTGTGGCAATGAGCTTAGTTGCTTTTACTGCCGAATTCCCAATCTCTATAGGAGAACATGGCATGTCGATGCCATTATTATATTCTCGCCAGACACCAGTTAACATATTAGGATGTGACTTGATGACAAAACTTAACATGACGATATCTTTTAGTGATGAAGGAATAGTGTGCTCCACTCCAGGGATACACTACATGTATGTGAAATAATTCATATTCTTGTAAGGCATTACGAGGAGTCCTTTTAGATCCATAAGTATATGTGTATGGAGTGACTGCTTTGTTATAGTGGTTACCCAAATTGGTAGATAAAATAATAATACCTGGACAGTTTTTGTTTAGGCCAGAAATACCTATGGATGATGAAGAAAGACATGCTATCCCTTTAGAGCTAGAAGCAGCAGTGGTCAGAAAGGAAAGAGTGGTTTTCCATGGAACAGATAAGGGGAGAAATGGAGAGCAGTGATGGCCCTCGGTGAAGGATATGGGTTGACAACTTGACAGACAAAGAACTTTTTAGGGATGATTATTCAGATTATGAACTAGTATTTTTTATAAATCTCACTTATTGGATTAAAATGGCAAACAGAGAAATACTGCAGAGAATCGCAATAGTAAAAATAAACTGTCATTTTTTTAGGAAGATTTAGAGAAAGTGCCAAATATTTTATGGACTACCAGTCCATATGACGTGCACTTATTGAAAGGAGTCAGAGCAGCTTAAACCAGGTGAAATTCTGCCACAAGCAAAATAGTATCCCATTTCCAGAGAAGCAGATGAAGGTATATTCAAGACCATGTCAGCTTTAATGAAGCAAGCAATATTGCTGCCATATGAGTTCCCATGTAACACGGTTGTGTACCCATTGAAGAAATCAATGGGGGGTTGTGGAGATTTATTCAGGATCTCCGCCCCCTGAAACTATTGTTGAACCAGAGTTTCCTTTAGTTCCAAATCCTGCTACAATATTATGTAATAGCCCATCCAAGAACAAAAAAGGTGGTGACCCTGTCTCTTAGTGCCACAGTCAGGTAAGCTATATGCCTATTATCAGGAGACGTTGCCACTAAAACACCAGGCAGAAGCCTATGTGTGTAGAGATGGCACACGGCCTATGAAGGGATGCAACAGCAATCGATAAATCAATCGAAAAAACAACCACTAAATGATCACAAAACTTATCCGCATTGTTGTTTAACAGTAAGCCTACCTTGGTGACGCTGGTTATCACGATACCACGCATTCCCGATCCTGTGGTATTTACAACTATAACAAGCTGCGATTCTATACTACAAGCTCCCACAATAATTTAAGCAGGCATGTGTGTCTACCACGTTATTTCCAACGCCTTTGCGAAGGTGGTGTTCCCATAATCCGGATCTTCCCCAATTCTAAAATAGACATTTTGGACAACCCTTTGGTTGTTTGGGTAAAAATAAAAAATAAAAATACAAACGGTATTCTAACCAATGTGTTCTTTGAACTGATAACTTAGATTGAGAGTCTTTTTGCACCACATTGACTGTTCCTTGTATATGGTGCTAAATTAATTCATTCCATTGAAAAAATCACCAAAATGGAAGATGTCAATACAGTTTCCTTTTCGGAAGAGCTGTATAAAAGATTGATGGAACTGCCGTCAGCTTTTACAAGCGGTGATACCATACAGGCTCCACCGAGTGATAATCGAGCAGACATCCTAACACAAAAAAAGAAAAGGCTAGTTAGAACAGACAGCCATGGTCAATTTATGCTAGCATATTTGAAGGCAGGGATTATCCCTGAAGGACCTCAGGTCAGGATAATTCCAAGGGTCTTCACTGACAACACAAAATTCAAAAACACCTTTAGCGGAGTGAGCAACAAATGCTCCTGAGATCTTCTTATCCTCATTATCCAGACGGCAGAAGAAGAATCTACTTCACAAAAACTGGAAATTGAGGCATTGGAAAATGCCTTAAAAGGTGACAAAGATATAGCAGACAGCAAATCCCTCCTTGAAAAAATGGAGGAAGAACTGAGCGAATTAAAAAAAAACATTTTGGACAAATAAATATGGAAACTAAAAAAAGATGTTGATACATATAAAGTAACAAAAACGTATCTGTATCTCATTGAATCTTATTACGAAGATCAAAATAAACTTGCCCAAAACCGCTCAAGAAATAATGGCTTCCCAAGGAAGCACTTTGTCACTTTTTCAAATACCAGCAGCAGCAGTTCCAACAGTGATTCTGACTTGACAAACAGTAATGGCATCACTCGAGGTGGCATTGCCCAAAACCAACAACAGATTTTTCAAGGGCGGGCAGAGGTGGCCGCAAACGACCACCGGGCCCCCAACGCATGCGCACCCGCAATTGGGAAGGCCCTCCCCAGAATTGGTAAATGCCATACCTTTTTTTAACTTAACGAGCTATATTCTTTCAAAAGAAGAAATTGACATCCTTAGCAAAGGACTCACTTTCATTCCGACGAAAAAAGCAGACTCTTTCCAGACAGCCATAGAACTGCAAAAGTTCTTTAGGCTAATACGTCTAAAATACTTTTTCAGAAATTCTTCACCAAGAGAAGATCGAGATAACATCACAGGCTTGAAACCTCCTTCCACCTTCATTGCAACTAACAGCATGGTAAGCCCAGCCATCTTGACTTTCAAGAATAAGATTAGACATGACAGTGAATGCCTGCTCAAAAGCAAAAACTACCACCATGACAATCTTTCAAATATAGAACGCATTGCTTTACTGAAACTTCAAAATAATGACACTTTTGTCATAAAACCTGCCGATAAGGGGGGAGGCATTGTGCTTTGGGACAAGGAAGCGTATGACAAAGAAGTAAAAAAACAACTTGACAACACCATGTTCTATCGCCAAATTGACATCGACCCAACACGAGACTAACGGAGGAAATCACCAGCCTTATGTACCATGCACACCTTGGAGGCTGGATTAGCCTAGATGAACAGCAATTTCTGATCGCATAAAAATCTGATCATTCTGGCTTTTTACTTATTATCCAAGATACATAAAATTGCCAGCTGCCCTCCGGTAGACCAATAGTTTCAGCCCTAAACTCTATCCTCGAGCCTTTATCAATATATGTAGATTGGTTCCTCCTCCCATTTATTAAAGAGATGAAATCATTTGTAAAAGATACTACTAACATGATTCAAATAACAGAAAATCTACAAACCTTGATCACAGATACTTTGGTCACATTAGATGTTACCTCGTTATATACGAGCATTCCTCAACTTGACTGCATCCAAGTAATTGAACTCTATCTCAATAAAAGAACTTCCACCTTACACTCTGTACCCACACCTTTTCTTCTAGAGTGTGCCGGAATTGCACTAATGGAAAAAAAAATCCTTTATAACAGCCTTTTCTATAATCAAAAGCATGGGACAAGCAAGGGGGCAACTTTCGCCCCGGACCTTGCCAACCTGTTCATGGCCAACCTAGAAGAAAACTCGATCTACCACCCAGACAATCCATACAAACATAACATCATTAGTTGGCACAGGTACATCGATGACATTTTTATGGTTTGGAGAGGCTCAAACATCGACCTCAGTCTGTTTACTCAATGGTTAAACCGACAAAATCCACATATTCAGTTTACAGGGGCAGACAATCAAAATTCAGTGCCCTTTTTAGAACTAATCATCAACAAATCTCTAAATGGCCATTTAGAAACCACTATATATCGAAAAGATACTGATAAACACCCTTCTAAGATTTGACAGTTTCCATCCGTCAAGTCTAAAAGAAAATCTCCCAATAGGGCAATTTCTCAGAATCAGACGAAACTGTACCAACACGTCTGATTTTGAACACCACAGAAATATTTTAAAAACTCGTTTACTAAACCGTGGCTACCTTCAAAAACTATTCAACGAGCATACAGAAGAGCAAAGCACACTAACAGAGAAAGTTGTCTGGTACCAGCCAATAGAAATACACTAGACAAAATCACCTGTGTATCCACCTTTTCGCCTATTAGTCACCACCTGAGGAAGACAATATTAAAAAATGGGCATATCAAACAAACTCCGGATTTTGATCCTTCCACGTCACGATTTGCATTTAAGAGACAATCTAATCTTAGAGACAAATTGGTACACACGTACCCAAATATACGGAAATCATCAAACCTTCAGACAACATTGTGGTCATTACCACCAGTGGTTAGCCATTTTAAATGTGGTTCTTGTTCCGTTTGTTCTCTAACAAAAAATGTAAAAACGCTTGAATTATACGAAATGAAATGGACTCTTTCGGGTTTTTCCAACTGCAACACCCCATGGGCCATCTATGGCATAAAATGCCCTTGCAATTTACTTTACATTGGCAAGACAAACGTTCGGTCAAGCAAAGAATATGTGAGCCTCGTTCTTGCATTAAAAACAAGATAGATAACAAACCCATGGTAGCTCATTTCACTCGGTTAAAACATTCCCCTAATGATTTATTTTGATTTATCATTCAAACCATTCCAGCACCCACTGGAGGTGGCAATAGAGACTTGCTCCTTACAAAACAAGAGTAAAAATGGATTTTTAATCTGGGATCTGTAAAACGAGGCTTCAACACCACAGTGGAGTGGTCCCTATTTCTATAAGGGGCTCTCCTGCTGACACAGCCTGTTTTTGAACATACAGCAAGATCTCCCCCTCCCGAGTCATTTCTATGTCATATTCATACATGCGTTTTTTTTACCATATAACACTCTTACACTAGCAGCACTTAGGTTGCCTTTTTTGGTGTTTCATCTACCGTGCATTACATCGGCAGGGTTATTTGAAGTGAGGCCAAGTCTATTCCTCCACCATATAAACACATTCTTTTCGTGTTTTTAATGAAAAAGTATGCTTCTACCAATGACTACGTGCACAAGGTGCCATTAACAACATCACCATGTTTCATGAGACTGTTACATTCTGCTGGACTGCTTCCGGCAAATGAGCGGTCTAGTGTTCATGCTAGAGTAAATACGTCATTTCCGACGCCTACCTACCAAGGTCACGCAACACAAACTTGTAGCAGACCACAGCAGCGCGTACGTTTAAAACGTGGTTTCACACAATCCGGAAAATGCTGGATGCCACGCCCCCTGACTTGTAATCACGGCAATAGGATTTCCTGCAATACCGACTGCACTGTTCAGCCCTGCAGGCAGAATTAAGGTAGGCAGTTTATGCAGTCCCCCTATGTACACTAAAGAGAACAGTAACCAAGTTCTAACTGGTCCCTCTTCTTCATTCTGTGTCTCTAGGGATTATCCGATTCCTTCTGCACCAAGACAGCTTGAAAGACCCGAACCGAGCGTACTCTGCTTCCTATAAATTTAGAGGTAATAACTCTTCTTCATGTTTCCTATGACCCACACTATCAGGCAATGTTTAGCCTCTAATCTATTTGCAGTTCTCTGGCGGGCACTTCATTGCGCTTTTTATCCGCATTGTTGTTTAGCAGTAAGCCTACCTTGGTGACGCTGGATATCAAGATACCACACATTCCTGATCCTATGGTATTTACAACTATAACAAGCTGCGATTCTATACTACAAGCTCCCACAATAATTTAAGCAGGCATGTGCGTCTACCATGTTATTTCTGACGCCTTTGCATACAGACTTTGGCTGTTAAGAATCAAATGAAAAGAACCATTCAAAATATTCACGCAATCCATACTGTGCTTTTTATTAACAATCAGTTCTTCTTGCCCATAGATTAGTTGTGACTCTTTGGACCAAAAGAATATTTGGCTCTTGCTGTTACTCTTACAGCATATATTCGATACTCAACAGGATCTTATCACCCTTTAAGGCATAGGTGAGACTATATTCTAACAATATTCAAATGGGATGTTCTGTCTTTTGTTGGTAAAAAGTTTCACAGCAATTGAGGAAACAAACCCATGCCTATTAAGACACATGCTATGTTTTTCGCATACTACATTTTTTGTGCAGATGGTTTAAATAAACATATCCATCTCAACAATGCATGAAAAAATTAGATACCTCATGATAGTCTCTCGCCCACAACCAGTAACAATGTTAATGATGTGTACTATTAACGAAGACTTTGCCTTTTAACATTGTCACCACGGCAACATGTATATTTTTACAATCACTATTTGAAATCTGTGTATATTCATGTCCTCTGTTTGCTTATTTTTAGTGGGCTCTATTTTTCAGAAAAGTATGGTCAACAAGAAGTACTCAACACTATCAAGTTTCACATGTCTTAATTCTTTCTGTCCTGAAGACGGCTACATTTGCCTCAACAGACAATTGTTTTGTGTATTGCCTGATTCTTTTTGTTGCTATTAGCCGAAACATATGTCGACTTTCACAAAAACAAACCTAAAATGTCTAATAGGTTTTTTCTTTGATAGAGCCGGTTTGATCAAGAAGTGCTCTTCTTTTCTGTGCCCGATGTTGTACATTTAGTGTCTACACGACACAACACTGACATACTAACCCCACCACAGCACCCATGTGTTACAGCTGATTTTCCATCTGTTTTTTCAAAATTTCTGTTGTGTTTAGTTTTACACTTGATGTGAAGTTTGCCCCTTTTTTAAAAAAAAACTTTTTTATATAGGCTTTAGTGCAATTTAAAATAAAATTAGTTTTGTGATCATTTAGTGGTTGTTTTTTAGATTGATTTATCGATTACTGTTGCATCCCTTCATAGGCCGTGTGCCATCTCTACACACACAGGCTTCTGCCTGGTGTTTTAGTGGCAACGTCTCCTGATAATAGGCACATAGCTTACCTGATTGTGGCACTAAGAGACAGGGTCGCCACCTTTTTTTTTCTTTTTCCACGTTCCTTCTGATCCCCGAAGGTGGTGTTCCCATAAACCAGATCTTCCCCAATTCTAAAATAGATATCCCATCCAAGGACAAATATTTGACAGTTATTTATTTAATAAACCTGTTTTTCTCAAATCCCCTTAATGAGGACTTTCATGTACGACTTCCTTTTCGTATAGAAATATCCACCTGAACCATACTGGTTTGCCCCAGTGGCACTGCATGACCCTTCAATCTTCAACAGGGTCCTTCAGAAAGATGCAGAGAAGCCTCACTGCAATCATGACCATACTAGCAGAGAAAGGATACAAGTTAGACAAGGAAAAGTTACAATATTGTCAGTAAGAAGTCCTGTACATAGGACAGTTAACTTCTCAAGAGGGGAGAAACAGTGACACCTGAAAGAGCAATTATGAAGACTTCCGAACCTAAAACAGTGAGGGAAATGTAACCATTTTTAGGCCTATGTAACTATTGTAGGGCATGGGTTTTCGATTACAGTACATACATTCTACCACTTTTAAAAGGACGTAAAGAAGCACAGGTAGACACAAGTAAGATCACATGGACAGATGAAATGACTGAAGGATTTGAGGAATCAAAAAAGGAAATCAATACAGCCCCTGTTTTAAGAATTCCAGATTATCATGAAGCATTTGATCTATTTTCTCATTCAAATGGAGAAGTCCTGACAGCAGTCCTAACACAGAAAATGACATTAAGACATGGGGATAAACCATTGGCTTATTACAGTGGGATTTTAGATCCAGTCAGTGGTCGAAGAGTATAAGAAGAAGTAGTGGAACTATGGTTCCTACTGGGCTGTGCCTACACCCCCCAAACCCCATCGTCATGCCCCTCACGTGCACAATACAAACCTCCAAACACATGCACCTGCTGTTTAAGGAAATGTTCAGTGCAGTGCACTGAAGGTGCACGTTTCAACTTATAACTACACTTTTATTTTAAAACAAAACCATTCAGGAAGGGTTTCTTTATAAAATAAAAGTATAAGAACAGTAAACCTTAATTTAAAAAAGTAGAGGAGCACCGCTGCCAACCGCTCCCGCCCACTTCGACCACTGGATCCAGTTATGAAAGGCCATTACCCTTGTGACCAAGCTTTAGCTGCTGTTGCATTTATAATTTAAAACGCTTCAAGTATTACAATGGGGTGTTCAGAAACATGATTTGTTGAGCATGCATTACTTGCTATTTTAGAAAAACCCAAAAGTACATTCACCACACAAAGCGCAGCAAGGTATGAGCTGACTAACTCAAACCCTGTGATCAAAATTGTTAGATGCAGAATAGTGAATCCAGCAACATTCATAGCAGATCCAGTAGGGGAGGATGATTATGTACATGACTGCACAATGTATACTGAATTTTATGATGATATTCCTGCATAGAGAAAATGCTCTCGGGTGTGGCTAAGCGCTGTAAGGAATGGCTGCATAATTATATGCGATCCTGCTCCAGCATAAATATATCATATGTAATTGCTTTACATATGATATAGTTAAAATCCAGTGAATCATCCTGACTTTATCTCTGGTGGTTCGTGATGAAACATTGGGAGACTCTCAGCCACTTCCTGCATCCTTCCGTGGTGTTTGCTGGAAGGTCTCTGATGAAGAGATCCCGTGTTGTGAAAGGACAACATTTCCAGTCAGCTGTAGGGACACGCTGCAAAACGAGGTGCAGTTAGTTTAAGGAGACACCATTTCTTCAAAACACAGCTCCATTTTCATAATAAAATAAGAAAATGACTCTTATTTAAAAAGGTACTGTTTCTTTAAGAGTAAATATATTTTTATACAGCTGGAACTCTCCTTTCTTGACATAATT
The DNA here is from genome assembly GCF_040938575.1 of Ambystoma mexicanum. Lineage (NCBI taxonomy): Eukaryota > Metazoa > Chordata > Amphibia > Caudata > Ambystomatidae > Ambystoma > Ambystoma mexicanum. Next base: position 1,141,354,700 of record NC_090935.1, on the reverse strand, counting down.
CATCACCTCTGAAGGATTTAAGTCTTTATTTTAATAAAAAAAACCCTGCTTTTCCTTCTTACCAAGGAATACAATTGGTAACAACTTAATGACAGTGGTGTTTTCAAGGTAGGCTTTTGGTTTGCTTAACAGCACTATACCAAACATAAATGCTGGTGTTTGTTGCATCCTATTCTGACATCTTACGAGAGCACCCTTGACTCAACTGGTATCATTCCGTATTATCCGTGCCACAGTGTAGTATATCCACCACTACAATCACCACAAAGAAAAGCCTTTATAAATACTGTCTACCACATCATGCTGATCTCAATGTTGTGAGTAAGCTATTAAGTCACAAAGTCATATTGCCTGGCCTTTACAATAATCAGAGTGCTAGAGCCTTGGAGATCATCTAAGTGAGTAATTAGGATGGCAAAAAAAGGTCAAGCTAAAGAAGTATCACCCTCTTCATCTAATACTCTTAAAAGACAAAAGTGTGAGTCACCAACACCAACAGATGATACTCTGGATCCAGCTATGCAGACTATTCTTGCGGACATTAGGGCCCTGAAGCCCTTTATGGAAGCTACTAACGACAAACTACAACAGCTAGATGAAAAATGGTCTTCGTTTGAGTCAAGGGTGATAGAGGTAGAGCGGCGAGTTAGTGATGCTGAGGATGTTACCAGCAGAGTGGTGACATTGGAAACCACAGTCAAATATCTACAAAAACAGTTGGAAAACCTTTGAAATAGAAATAGAAGGAACAATCTACATATTGTAGGCCTTCCGGAAGGAACTGAAAAAGATAATCCAATCCTATTACTCAATAACTTGCTCCGAAAGCTATTGGATCTTCCAGCGTCCATACAAATAACATTTAAAGGGCCCATCAGGTAGGCCCAATTGATTTGAGATGTAATTCTAGCATTTCCTCTAAAACATTTACCTTTGCTCTTCTAGACTACACTCATGTTCTGCTTATGATGAATAGGGCAAAACAAATTAAACAACTTGTATGGGAAGAGAGGGAAATATACATGTCTCAGGATGTATCTAATGCAACAGCTACGAGGAGAGAAGAACGTCTATCTTCCAGAGCCACCTTGAGGCAATTAAATGCAGGATATGGCATTATCATCCTGCTACACTCAAGATCACAATGAAAGGTCATACTGCCATCTTTGATAATCCAGTGGAATTAAGACATATTCAAATTCATAAAATTGAGGATATGGACACATCAAGACCAAACACTTAAACCAATTTCTTCATATTAAATGCTTCTACCTTACTGAAACTCTTGGCCGTAGTGGCGTGTGGTATGCACCTCTCTTCATTTGGCTCTCTTCCCCTATTTCAATACCATCAACATTTATTGGAGTGGCTGGTTCTTGTTAGTCACAGCTTTTTCAGTTATTTCTCTTTATTAGTACTTTTTGAAGATACTTATGTTGACTCTGTTTGTCCTCCCCTCATTCTCATGTGTCTTCCCTTTTATGTTACTACTGAGCAGGAAAATCCCTATTTATATGATTAGAAAATCTTCGATTATTCCCCAAATTGCATACATATTTTTAAAGCTTGAGCTACCCATTTTTGTATGCCTGTCTTATTCTAAAACGTGCCACTTAACTTAACATCCTGGAATGTTAAAGGGCTACATAACCCTATCAAAAGACAAAAAGTGTTATCCCACCTTATTATGACTAAACCCTTGATAGCATGTATCCAAGAAACACACCTGTCGCAAGCTGAAGCGGCCAAACGTAAGCGTCTTTGGATAATCCAAGTCGTCTCCGGTGCGTTATATGGAAATGAAATGGGGTAATTACACTTATTAATATAGCTCTCAAATGAAAGGTTCTTGACACTGACTCAGATAACATGGGAAGGTGGCTGCTGGTTAAGATTTTGATTGAATCCACTCAAAAATTCTGTTGTTAATGTTTATGGCCCTACCTCTCCTGAGCCCTCATTTTGGCTACAATAAAGAAACCATATCATTCACTCCAATCCACAGAACTTAATTCTCTGTGCAGACTGCAACGAGATTATAGATGCCTTCCTTGATAGGAAATCGAGTGTACATTTCAAAAGCACCAGATCGCATAAACAATTTCTACATTTTGCATCAGAACTAGGCCTCATTGACGCATGGCATATCACCCACCCCTCTGATTTAGAGTTAACCTTTAATTCTAATCCTCATAACTCCTTTTCTAGAATTGATTATATATTCCTTTCAGAATCCTTGTCTAATGTACTTCTGAACTTAAAAATTGAGTGTATAGCATTATCAGATCACGCTCCTGTCCATGTACAACTCGCAACTACAGAAAATAATCAAAAGTCAAATAGATGGCGATTCAACACATCCCTTAAAAAAGATGAATCCTTCTTGCCCTTTATCACTAAGCAACACAGTCATTTTGTCACTGAAAACAAGGTTCAAGATTCATGTATTGTTTATAATTGGTTACAGGGCAGTACTTAAAGGGCAAATCATCTCATTTGTGGGTAACAAAAAAAATAATTAAAGCAAGAATCTGAGAATATTCTCAAACAATTAAAATCTCTTGAATCTCAATTCGTACGCACCAATGCTCCTTCTACCTTCAATGATATAATTAAGCTGAGATTCCAATATAATAAAATTACCTCACAAAACTCCTGTGCTAATATGTTAAAATATAAGGCGAAAATATATCAATTCTCAAATTAACTGGCAAATCACTTGCATCATATCTTAAACGTAAAAAGGAAAAGGCTAGGGTTGCTGTTATTAAAGATCAGATAGGGAATGGGAAATTCCCTGATAAAGAAATCCTTCAAGTTTTCTCTAAATTCTATCAAAAACAATATTCTTTGGAATCACAACCCACAGTCATGACTTTCTCCAGCAAGTCTCTCATTTTGCATATCCAAAAGTAAATCTTGATTCACTGAATATCCCTATCACTCGCAATAAAATTCACAAAGCCATAAAAGATCTTAGAAAAGGGAAGGCCCCTGGCCCAGATGGTTTCCCCATTGATTTCTATGCCCACTTAAATAACTTACTAGTTCCTAAACTTAATGAACTCTTTTCCTATCTTATCAAAACAGATAAAGCACAGGGAACCTTTTCGAAGCTATGTTAATTGTTTTCCCTAAACTGATAAAGATCCTGAACTTCCTCAAAACTTTAGACCAATCTCTCTTATTAAAACTGACTGCAAGAACTTCAGAAAAATTATGGCTAACAGACTACTTCCTTTTTTATCCAATTTAATGAAAATGATCAGGTAGGATATGTTAAAGGCAGATTTTCCTCATCTAACATATGGCTATTTCTGAACATACTCCATATTATTCACAAAACCAAGGATCCCCATATTATTCACAAAACCAAGGATCCCTGTGCTTCTGTTGCCCTAGATGCTGAAAAAGCATTTGACAGAGTTGCATGAACCTATATGTTTCAGGCTCTTAAATGGCATGGCATAGGTACACATTTTCTCTCCATGGTTAAGGTGTTATATTCAGATCCTAAACAGCTATTTTTATTAATGGACAAACGGTTTTGTATTTCCCCTTACATAGACACTCGCCAATGCTGCCCTTTCCCCACTTCTTTTTATCCTGGCAATGGAACCCTTTCTTGAGGCAATTAGACTAGATAACAGTATACAAGGCATTAACGCGGGTGACATACAAGTTAAAATAGCAGCATATGCTGATGATGCATTATTAGTCATGAGGAACCCTGGCACTAATATGCGATACCTGCTAGATATCATTGCACGTTTTTCCCTAGCATTTGGTTATAAATGAAATACTAACAAATCTGAAATGTTATCCCTAAACATACACTGTACCAGATATGATACTGAAACATTTGGTATGAGATGGTGTCCAAAGGGTATCAAGTATATGGATATTAAAAACATTATCAAACAGAATACTACTGTCCTGCTATGAAGAGTAAAGGAGCTTACAAATTCATGGTCCCCTCTTTACTTACCCTGGTGGGGTCACATAGAATCTCTCAAAATGATGATCTCCCCAATAATTCTATATCTTCTCTACATGCTACCAGTTCCCCTGCCCTCTTCTTTTTTTAAAGCCATAGATACATGTTTGGCCAAATTCCTATGGGGAAAAAAGCAGCATAGGATATCTCTAGGCAAACTCAAAAAGCCCTGTGCTTATAGTGGAGTTGAGTTCCCAGATTCAAAAAATATCATTTGGCCTATTTCTTGAGAGAGACACAGATTTGGTTTGCCCCTGAGAATTATAATTGTATACCTAAGTGGTTCCTCATTTAGAAGGCTATGGTTTCACATATAACCCTTGCTGATTGCCATGCCATCATGGGGAAAAATACATTCATCAAGAATCCAAGTAATACCTTATCTGCTCGGTATCTTAGAACTTATTTATTCCCTTCCATTGTAAAACCATCCAAATTTATCTCACAATATATTTGGTTCAATACAATAATATGAGTGAATATAAGATCTATTTTTTGGAAACCATGGCTTTGTAAGGGCATTAAACATGTTAAACTGTTACTTTTACAGGGAGTTCCAGTCACCTTTTATCAATTTGCTAGGAAATTTGATATTCCGACTTCTTTTATGCATCGATATGTCACTATTATAAATGTGGTAATCGAGAATTATGATTCATTAATCCAAAAGTCTAATTCTCCTCAAATGAAGAGACTGCAACATATGCATAATTTCAATTTCAGTGCATCCATGTTTTACAAAGCCCTTTGGGACGTATTCTCTTTGGAATCCAGGTGGAAATCGCAGACTGCATGGCAGCAAGAATGCTCTTTATTGGATAATTAATTAGTTTGGCCCCCAGCATGGAATGATATCTCCAAGATTACTACGTCTGCCAGCTTACTTCAAACTGTATATGCTTTCCTCACAGAGTTTGTATTACTCCCATACAACTTTGTAAGCAAAAGGTTGCACAAAATAACAGATGTTGGAGTTGTTTAGATGCTCAGGGATCATTTAGGCATATGATTATAGATTGTCAACATGTCAAACCGTATTGGTAAAGTGCATGGAATACTATTAAGTCAATTTTTAATATACAACAAAACTTTGTTTTGACATTGCATTTACTAGGCAGTGCAAAGCTACAGTATGTATTGGAAAATAATTCATGCTATTTATTTGATCTTCTTATCCTAGTAGCAATTCAAACCATAACATCCAATTGGAAAAATCTCAATTGCATTCATTATTATCAATGGTGGAACTCAATATGTAATATTTACAGGTTGGAACGATGTAATCCCTCCTCCTCTTTTATGTTGCTTAAACATGAACTGAAATGGCAAATGTTTATTACACTTCTATCCAATTCAATTTCTAATTAATAGTAATGTACAACTGTATCTATATTTTTCCTGCTCATCTCCCCTTTCCCCACCTTCTGTAGGTGTTCGTTTATCATTCTCTGTATTTATAGTTTTTAGATTGTAATAATGTTACTACCACAATAATGTTTAAAACAAGCGTGCATGTTTTCTATGCCTTGTATTTGTCCTTGTTCTAATAAAAAATGTCAAACAAAAAATAAAATAAAAATTAGAATATTCTCTTGGGGGTTCTCTTTATTGGTGGCTCTTCAAAAATTGACCAAACAACTGGCAAAAGGCATACTGGGTCAGCAGTAGCAAAGCTGAACCAAGAGGGTTAATTAGAAGTAGTTACAAGTGCGAGGATGTCTTTGCATTGCTCAGCACAGGCTGCAGAATTAGTGGCGCTTATTGCCGCACTCCAAAGATACGAGGATGAGGAAGTGACAGTGTACTCTGACTCTGCCTATGTGATGTCAACTGTACGTGCAGATTTGTTACACTACGGCACTCCAGTGAAAGATGCGGCCCTATTTGATAAGCTTATTGAGGCATTATGGCTCCCATTGACTATCACAGTCGTGAAATGTGCAGCAGATACTAAAAAAACAGCCATAATTTCTCATGGAAATGAAGCTGCACATTTAGAAGCCAAATAGGCAGCATTTTTCCCAAATATTTCTGATTTTTAACTATGAAGTGTTAAACAAATGGCAGGGCGATGTATGTTGGTAAAGGAGGGCTTTAACCTGCTGTCTATTGTTCAGTTAATTGAAATACAAGGTTGAGCATCACACGAGGAGCATGATTTATGGAGAAAACGGAGTGTTCTTTATACCCCAGTCAGGCAATTTGGAGGCAGGATAGCACTGGAAATCCAGTTATGCCTCTAGCATTATTGAGGGTCACACTGGAGCAGCTTCACTACACCGTGCAAATGACTCAAGAGAGTCTTGCCGCTATGATTGCAGAAGATCGTTTTTCAGCAAATTTATTGGAACATGCGGCACAGTTTATTGTGAAATGCATTGTGTTCCAGACATGTACTGCAGGGCATGCTTTGCATACATTGAGAGCCATTTCAGCATCTACATATAGATTATATGGATATGTTGCAAACATGCAACGGTTACAGATACATGACAATTTTACTTGTAAATGAACTATTCGAGCAGGTCACTCTTTTATTAGGGATAAAACAACAAGTTCTCTTTGGCCTATCACCCACAGGCGAATGGAATTTGTAAACGATTAAAAGGATTACTTAAGGAGAGGATAGCTAAGATTAAAATCACTTTAATAAAGGGTGGTTACACTGCCTAGCCCTTGCGCTATATGTGCTGCAATATCAGCCTGGCTCAGATCCCCATCTAACTCCTCATGAGGTGGTGACCGGACACCGAATGAGAACACCCCTTGCTCCTCCAACTAGGGTAGAAACAGATGCCCACAGTGTAGTGAAGACATTAGGTGATGAGATGCATGATTATTTGGCAACTATTACAGCTAGTGTTTCTTTGGGTTCTCAACAGATTAAGAACTGTATGAAGGGGTTAAAAGGGATTGAATAAGAAAGCCAGCCAACTGATCCAAAGAGCCTTTTAAAACAACATAGCTTATATCCAGGGGACCAGTGTAACGCTCACCTGACTCCCATGGACTCCCATGGCCCGTAGGAATATCCTTCTGCAGATGAGAAAGGGGATTAACAGTCTGCAGAATAGTGTGCTTGCTCCCCCATTCCCCTCTTCATTCTTCTCTAACTTCCTCCGAAATCCCTGGTTGAAGCTCACCTTATGGTTTGAAAGGATGAACTCTCCATCCTGCTTCTGGTGCAGGGGCGCGTGTTTGTCCAGTTACTTCACTGGTTTTCAGAATGGCGCTGGCAAAATCCACTTGACTTTTCCGAGCAGAACGCCGTAAGTATGAAGATTACAAAAGTTCAAGTGTTGAGCCTCCTTTTCTGTTGCCTTCCTAACCTGTGATCTGTCCTTTATTTCATTTCAGGTGCAGAATGAAGGCGATGCGTTGAGGGATTGAATTGCCGATGGTAAACTCAGGTGAGTTAGCAATGGGGGCGATCCCTCTCAATGTCTTTATATTCCTCCAGTAATGTCTTTTGTCCTTTCCCCATAGGGGCCGGGGTGCGGTACCTGCCAACGAAGCGGCGCCGACCCGAAATGAGGAATGGTCCACCAACAGAAGACCGGTACGTGTTATGGCGGAAAATTAGGCTTTCCTCATATGTTCCTTCTGCTCACCTTTTGTCTCTTCTTCTCTCCCCTAGGCGCAGAGATGTGGCGACCGGTGCAGACAGTCGCGGTGGAGCCAGAAGAACTCCCGAGGACAGGTGAGTGAAGCGCGGCGCTGCAGCGAGCAACGCAGTGCTTTTAAATGAAAGTCTTTTCTCAGGAACGCTGGCGTGAAGGTTCCGGATGCAGGTAAGAAGTTTGATAAAATTCTTGGTTTTCACCTTTCTCTTCTCTTCTTTCCTTACAGGTGTTCCAGGATCGAGGCGGGCGTGGCTGGAGACCAGATGCTGGAGCAGACACGGTGAGCGTTCAGCTGCTTGGATGCAGAACAACGCGAAGTGTGAGCTACTGTCTGGGCGTGGCTTAAATAGCCCCCAAAGTAGTTCCAGGTAAGTATCCTTCCCTGGCCATGCCCGAGTGGCAAAATAGTCCCAATGAAAAAATAGTCCCTTTCAGGTCTCAGGGAGGCCTGAATCTTGCAGCATGGTCTGCATCAGGTAAGTGCACAAAACACCGTCCTTTATGAGCCTGGCGCAAACAGCTTTGCAAACAGTTTGTGCTGGCGCAATTTCTCAAGGACGGCCCTGACATGCTTTCTGTCATCAGATTCCTAAGAGGAGTACACAAGAATGTCATCGATATATACGACAACACAAACATCGATGAGTTCCCGAAGGACATCGTTCATGAACAATTGGAAGGCAGCAGGCGCGTTGCACAACCCGAAAGGCATCACCTGGTATTCGAATAATCCATATTTTGTACGGAAGGCCGTTTTCCATTCATCGCCTTCTTTTACTCGCACCAGATGATAAGCCCCCCGGAGATCTAACTTGGTGTATACGCAAGCGTCCTTCACCTGGTCAAGGAGTTCAGGGATCAGAGGCAGAGGGTAACGGTTTTAAACAGTTATCTGGTTCAATGCGCGGTAGTCGATACAAGTTCTAAGGTCGCCTTCTTTTTTGGGCACGAAGAACAAAGCCGAGACTTTGACGGGCGAATGAAACCATTGGCTAGGTATTGATCTAAATATTGTCTCAAATGCAGATTCTCAGGTTCAGTAAGGGCATAAATCCTGCTACAAGGGGGTTGTGCACCGGGCACCAGATCGATTGGGCAATCGTACGATCTGTGGGGAGGTAACGTGTTGGCCTGTTCCTTTTGGAAGACGTCCTGAAAGTCTTGGTATTCCGGAGGTAGTTGCATGGAGACAGAGGTTACAGATGCTAGACTAATCTTCAGATTTTCTGGGTAGCAGGTTTGTGCACAATCCGGGAAGGTTATTCCCTTCGCTCGCCAATCAATTTGAGGATTATGTGTCTCTAACCAAGGGATTCCGAGAATAACCTGAAACTGTAGAGCCTTGATTACATCAAACACAACTGCCTCCCGATGGCCGTCCGGACCTATAAGTGTCACCTCAGCAGTGGAATGTGGTACCGGTCCAGAGGCAATTTCGGTTCCATCGACTGTGGTGATGACATCTTTGCTGGTTTTAGGACGCAGAGGGAGGTTAATCCTAGAGACCAATTCACGATCCACATAATTTCCTATAGCCCCACTATCGATGTATGCCTTTATTGCATGCAACCGCTTAGGCTGTTCCGGATCTACAAGGACCATTGGCACAATGAAATGCGAGGTCTGAGAGTTAGTTTTCAAGCTCGGCAAGCGGACCCCTACGCTTGTCGGGCGTGGTCGTTTCCCGAAACAGAGTCTTCATGGTTTTTATCAGCGGCTCCTACCACCTTCTTGGGCGGTTTTGCCGGGCAATCTCGTAGAAAGTGTCCAGAGGACCCACAATAAAGACATAATTGCATCTGCCGTCTTCTTTCACATTCTTTTTGAGTTAAAGGTCCTTTAACCCTCCGATTTGCATAGGCTCACAGACATCAGCACCCTTGGGGTTAGCGTGGGTCTTGACCAACACCCGGGTCTCAAACTTGGACCGATCTGCTTTTCTGTTTTGAAGTCTGTGATCCAATTGGACCACTAAGTCTATATATTCTGTGCATTCTTGGGGCGGATTTACAACTTGGGCCAGGACATCTTTAAGTTCTCCGCGTAAACCTCGATAAAATAACGTGATTCTTTTATCCTCTGGCCACCCAGTTTCCACAATTAGTCTATTAAAGGTTGCAATGTAGGATAGGAGGTCCTCATTGCCCTGTCGCAGGGATAGGAGTTCGTCATCCAGAGCCTGCCCCTGAGAGTGTCGAGCAAATAACCTTTCCATGCTTGCTTGAAATCCTTGAAAATCACGGAGAATCGGGTCATCTTGAGTAAGCAGTGGAACTGACCAATCGGCAGCACAGCCGCTGAGATATGACAATACAAAGGCTACCTTGGTCTGGTCATTAGGGAAGGCCCCAGGTCTGCATAGGAAGTGCAAACGACACTGATTCATGAATATGGCGAATCGTTTGGGGTCCCCAGCAAAGCGTTCGGGTGGGGCCAGTGGCATGTTTCCAGGTAGATTAATCTGCACAGGGTTACTGGGAACCAGGGGAGCGGGGTTCCCCCCGGAACCGGGTAGAGGAGTGTGTCCAGCTTGACCTTGCAAAAACTGTCTAGCCAGGTCATCAGTTCTTTCCTTTGATACAATCACTTCCCTCCTGAGAGCATTAGTCTCTTGACGAGCGGCGGGTACTTCGGCCCGTAATTCCCCCAGTAGTTGGGCCAACTGATCAGTCTCAGAAGTTTCCATAGCGCCTGGGTGGGAATAAGTAGGAAGGCTTCGCTTTCTGTAACGCTCACCTGACTCCCACGGAGGCGCTGGTCTAGTCTGGGTTGCTGTGGCCTCTTCGAGCGTGATGCGCAGAACTTGGAACACCGACTGAACAGGACCCTCAAATCTTGCTTGTCTGGCCCGTAGGAATATCCATCTGCAGATGAGAAAGGGGATTAACAGTCTGCAGAATAGTGTGCTTGCTCCCCCCTTCCCCCCTTCGTTCTTCTCTAACTTCCTCCGAAATCCCCGGTTGAAGCTCACCTTATGGTTTGAAAGGATGAACTCTCCATCCTGCTTCTGGTGCAGGGGCACGTGTTTGTCCAGTTACTTCACTGGTTTTCAGAATGGCGCTGGCAAAATCCACTTGACTTTTCCGAGCGGAATGCCGTAAGTATGAAGATTACAAAAGTTCAAGTGTTGAGCCTCCTTTTCTGTTGCCTTCCTAACCTGTGATCTGTCCTTTATTTCAGGTGCAGAATGAAGGCGATGCGTTGAGGGATTGAATTGCCGATGGTAAACTCAGGTGAGTTAGCAATGGGGGCGATCCCTCTCAATGTCTTTATATTCCTCCAGTAATGTCTTTTGTCCTTTCCCCATAGGGGCCGGGGTGCGGTACCTGCCAACGAAGCGGCGCCGACCCGAAATGAGGAATGGTCCACCAACAGAAGACCGGTACGTGTTATGGCGGAAAATTAGGCTTTCCTCATATGTTCCTTCTGCTCACCTTTTGTCTCTTCTTCTCTCCCCTAGGCGCAGAGATGTGGCGACCGGTGCAGACAGTCGCGGTGGAGCCAGAAGAACTCCCGAGGACAGGTGAGTGAAGCGCGGCGCTGCAGCGAGCAACGCAGTGCTTTTAAATGAAAGTCTTTTCTCAGGAACGCTGGCGTGAAGGTTCCGGATGCAGGTAAGAAGTTTGATAAAATTCTTGGTTTTCACCTTTCTCTTCTCTTCTTTCCTTACAGGTGTTCCAGGATCGAGGCGGGCGTGGCTGGAGACCAGATGCTGGAGCAGACACGGTGAGCGTTCAGCTGCTTGGATGCAGAACAACGCGAAGTGTGAGCTACTGTCTGGGCGTGGCTTAAATAGCCCCCAAAGTAGTTCCAGGTAAGTATCCTTCCCTGGCCACGCCCGAGTGGCAAAATAGTCCCAATGAAAAAATAGTCCCTTTCAGGTCTCAGGGAGGCCTGAATCTTGCAGCATGGTCTGCATCAGGTAAGTGCACAAAACACCGTCCTTTATGAGCCTACAAAAACAGTTGGAAAACCTTTGAAATAGAAATAGAAGGAACAATCTACATATTGTAGGCCTTCCGGAAGGAACTGAAAAAGATAATCCAATCCTATTACTCAATAACTTGCTCCGAAAGCTATTGGATCTTCCAGCGTCCATACAAATAACATTTAAAGGGCCCATCAGGTAGGCCCAATTGATTTGAGATGTAATTCTAGCATTTCCTCTAAAACATTTACCTTTGCTCTTCTAGACTACACTCATGTTCTGCTTATGATGAATAGGGCAAAACAAATTAAACAACTTGTATGGGAAGAGAGGGAAATATACATGTCTCAGGATGTATCTAATGCAACAGCTACGAGGAGAGAAGAACGTCTATCTTCCAGAGCCACCTTGAGGCAATTAAATGCAGGATATGGCATTATCATCCTGCTACACTCAAGATCACAATGAAAGGTCATACTGCCATCTTTGATAATCCAGTGGAATTAAGACATATTCAAATTCATAAAATTGAGGATATGGACACATCAAGACCAAACACTTAAACCAATTTCTTCATATTAAATGCTTCTACCTTACTGAAACTCTTGGCCGTAGTGGCGTGTGGTATGCACCTCTCTTCATTTGGCTCTCTTCCCCTATTTCAATACCATCAACATTTATTGGAGTGGCTGGTTCTTGTTAGTCACAGCTTTTTCAGTTATTTCTCTTTATTAGTACTTTTTGAAGATACTTATGTTGACTCTGTTTGTCCTCCCCTCATTCTCATGTGTCTTCCCTTTTATGTTACTACTGAGCAGGAAAATCCCTATTTATATGATTAGAAAATCTTCGATTATTCCCCAAATTGCATACATATTTTTAAAGCTTGAGCTACCCATTTTTGTATGCCTGTCTTATTCTAAAACGTGCCACTTAACTTAACATCCTGGAATGTTAAAGGGCTACATAACCCTATCAAAAGACAAAAAGTGTTATCCCACCTTATTATGACTAAACCCTTGATAGCATGTATCCAAGAAACACACCTGTCGCAAGCTGAAGCGGCCAAACGTAAGCGTCTTTGGATAATCCAAGTCGTCTCCGGTGCGTTATATGGAAATGAAATGGGGTAATTACACTTATTAATATAGCTCTCAAATGAAAGGTTCTTGACACTGACTCAGATAACATGGGAAGGTGGCTGCTGGTTAAGATTTTGATTGAATCCACTCAAAAATTCTGTTGTTAATGTTTATGGCCCTACCTCTCCTGAGCCCTCATTTTGGCTACAATAAAGAAACCATATCATTCACTCCAATCCACAGAACTTAATTCTCTGTGCAGACTGCAACGAGATTATAGATGCCTTCCTTGATAGGAAATCGAGTGTACATTTCAAAAGCACCAGATCGCATAAACAATTTCTACATTTTGCATCAGAACTAGGCCTCATTGACGCATGGCATATCACCCACCCCTCTGATTTAGAGTTAACCTTTAATTCTAATCCTCATAACTCCTTTTCTAGAATTGATTATATATTCCTTTCAGAATCCTTGTCTAATGTACTTCTGAACTTAAAAATTGAGTGTATAGCATTATCAGATCACGCTCCTGTCCATGTACAACTCGCAACTACAGAAAATAATCAAAAGTCAAATAGATGGCGATTCAACACATCCCTTAAAAAAGATGAATCCTTCTTGCCCTTTATCACTAAGCAACACAGTCATTTTGTCACTGAAAACAAGGTTCAAGATTCATGTATTGTTTATAATTGGTTACAGGGCAGTACTTAAAGGGCAAATCATCTCATTTGTGGGTAACAAAAAAAATAATTAAAGCAAGAATCTGAGAATATTCTCAAACAATTAAAATCTCTTGAATCTCAATTCGTACGCACCAATGCTCCTTCTACCTTCAATGATATAATTAAGCTGAGATTCCAATATAATAAAATTACCTCACAAAACTCCTGTGCTAATATGTTAAAATATAAGGCGAAAATATATCAATTCTCAAATTAACTGGCAAATCACTTGCATCATATCTTAAACGTAAAAAGGAAAAGGCTAGGGTTGCTGTTATTAAAGATCAGATAGGGAATGGGAAATTCCCTGATAAAGAAATCCTTCAAGTTTTCTCTAAATTCTATCAAAAACAATATTCTTTGGAATCACAACCCACAGTCATGACTTTCTCCAGCAAGTCTCTCATTTTGCATATCCAAAAGTAAATCTTGATTCACTGAATATCCCTATCACTCGCAATAAAATTCACAAAGCCATAAAAGATCTTAGAAAAGGGAAGGCCCCTGGCCCAGATGGTTTCCCCATTGATTTCTATGCCCACTTAAATAACTTACTAGTTCCTAAACTTAATGAACTCTTTTCCTATCTTATCAAAACAGATAAAGCACAGGGAACCTTTTCGAAGCTATGTTAATTGTTTTCCCTAAACTGATAAAGATCCTGAACTTCCTCAAAACTTTAGACCAATCTCTCTTATTAAAACTGACTGCAAGAACTTCAGAAAAATTATGGCTAACAGACTACTTCCTTTTTTATCCAATTTAATGAAAATGATCAGGTAGGATATGTTAAAGGCAGATTTTCCTCATCTAACATATGGCTATTTCTGAACATACTCCATATTATTCACAAAACCAAGGATCCCCATATTATTCACAAAACCAAGGATCCCTGTGCTTCTGTTGCCCTAGATGCTGAAAAAGCATTTGACAGAGTTGCATGAACCTATATGTTTCAGGCTCTTAAATGGCATGGCATAGGTACACATTTTCTCTCCATGGTTAAGGTGTTATATTCAGATCCTAAACAGCTATTTTTATTAATGGACAAACGGTTTTGTATTTCCCCTTACATAGACACTCGCCAATGCTGCCCTTTCCCCACTTCTTTTTATCCTGGCAATGGAACCCTTTCTTGAGGCAATTAGACTAGATAACAGTATACAAGGCATTAACGCGGGTGACATACAAGTTAAAATAGCAGCATATGCTGATGATGCATTATTAGTCATGAGGAACCCTGGCACTAATATGCGATACCTGCTAGATATCATTGCACGTTTTTCCCTAGCATTTGGTTATAAATGAAATACTAACAAATCTGAAATGTTATCCCTAAACATACACTGTACCAGATATGATACTGAAACATTTGGTATGAGATGGTGTCCAAAGGGTATCAAGTATATGGATATTAAAAACATTATCAAACAGAATACTACTGTCCTGCTATGAAGAGTAAAGGAGCTTACAAATTCATGGTCCCCTCTTTACTTACCCTGGTGGGGTCACATAGAATCTCTCAAAATGATGATCTCCCCAATAATTCTATATCTTCTCTACATGCTACCAGTTCCCCTGCCCTCTTCTTTTTTTAAAGCCATAGATACATGTTTGGCCAAATTCCTATGGGGAAAAAAGCAGCATAGGATATCTCTAGGCAAACTCAAAAAGCCCTGTGCTTATAGTGGAGTTGAGTTCCCAGATTCAAAAAATATCATTTGGCCTATTTCTTGAGAGAGACACAGATTTGGTTTGCCCCTGAGAATTATAATTGTATACCTAAGTGGTTCCTCATTTAGAAGGCTATGGTTTCACATATAACCCTTGCTGATTGCCATGCCATCATGGGGAAAAATACATTCATCAAGAATCCAAGTAATACCTTATCTGCTCGGTATCTTAGAACTTATTTATTCCCTTCCATTGTAAAACCATCCAAATTTATCTCACAATATATTTGGTTCAATACAATAATATGAGTGAATATAAGATCTATTTTTTGGAAACCATGGCTTTATAAGGGCATTAAACATGTTAAACTGTTACTTTTACAGGGAGTTCCAGTCACCTTTTATCAATTTGCTAGGAAATTTGATATTCCGACTTCTTTTATGCATCGATATGTCACTATTATAAATGTGGTAATCGAGAATTATGATTCATTAATCGAAAAGTCTAATTCTCCTCAAATGAAGAGACTGCAACATATGCATAATTTCAATTTCAGTGCATCCATGTTTTACAAAGCCCTTTGGGACGTATTCTCTTTGGAATCCAGGTGGAAATCGCAGACTGCATGGCAGCAAGAATGCTCTTTATTGGATAATTAATTAGTTTGGCCCCCAGCATGGAATGATATCTCCAAGATTACTACGTCTGCCAGCTTACTTCAAACTGTATATGCTTTCCTCACAGAGTTTGTATTACTCCCATACAACTTTGTAAGCAAAAGGTTGCACAAAATAACAGATGTTGGAGTTGTTTAGATGCTCAGGGATCATTTAGGCATATGATTATAGATTGTCAACATGTCAAACCGTATTGGTAAAGTGCATGGAATACTATTAAGTCAATTTTTAATATACAACAAAACTTTGTTTTGACATTGCATTTACTAGGCAGTGCAAAGCTACAGTATGTATTGGAAAATAATTCATGCTATTTATTTGATCTTCTTATCCTAGTAGCAATTCAAACCATAACATCCAATTGGAAAAATCTCAATTGCATTCATTATTATCAATGGTGGAACTCAATATGTAATATTTACAGGTTGGAACGATGTAATCCCTCCTCCTCTTTTATGTTGCTTAAACATGAACTGAAATGGCAAATGTTTATTACACTTCTATCCAATTCAATTTCTAATTAATAGTAATGTACAACTGTATCTATATTTTTCCTGCTCATCTCCCCTTTCCCCACCTTCTGTAGGTGTTCGTTTATCATTCTCTGTATTTATAGTTTTTAGATTGTAATAATGTTACTACCACAATAATGTTTAAAACAAGCGTGCATGTTTTCTATGCCTTGTATTTGTCCTTGTTCTAATAAAAAATGTCAAACAAAAAATAAAATAAAAATTAGAATATTCTCTTGGGGGTTCTCTTTATTGGTGGCTCTTCAAAAATTGACCAAACAACTGGCAAAAGGCATACTGGGTCAGCAGTAGCAAAGCTGAACCAAGAGGGTTAATTAGAAGTAGTTACAAGTGCGAGGATGTCTTTGCATTGCTCAGCACAGGCTGCAGAATTAGTGGCGCTTATTGCCGCACTCCAAAGATACGAGGATGAGGAAGTGACAGTGTACTCTGACTCTGCCTATGTGATGTCAACTGTACGTGCAGATTTGTTACACTACGGCACTCCAGTGAAAGATGCGGCACTATTTGATAAGCTTATTGAGGCATTATGGCTCCCATTGACTATCACAGTCGTGAAATGTGCAGCAGATACTAAAAAAACAGCCATAATTTCTCATGGAAATGAAGCTGCACATTTAGAAGCCAAATAGGCAGCATTTTTCCCAAATATTTCTGATTTTTAACTATGAAGTGTTAAACAAATGGCAGGGCGATGTATGTTGGTAAAGGAGGGCTTTAACCTGCTGTCTATTGTTCAGTTAATTGAAATACAAGGTTGAGCATCACACGAGGAGCATGATTTATGGAGAAAACGGAGTGTTCTTTATACCCCAGTCAGGCAATTTGGAGGCAGGATAGCACTGGAAATCCAGTTATGCCTCTAGCATTATTGAGGGTCACACTGGAGCAGCTTCACTACACCGTGCAAATGACTCAAGAGAGTCTTGCCGCTATGATTGCAGAAGATCGTTTTTCAGCAAATTTATTGGAACATGCGGCACAGTTTATTGTGAAATGCATTGTGTTCCAGACATGTACTGCAGGGCATGCTTTGCATACATTGAGAGCCATTTCAGCATCTACATATAGATTATATGGATATGTTGCAAACATGCAACGGTTACAGATACATGACAATTTTACTTGTAAATGAACTATTCGAGCAGGTCACTCTTTTATTAGGGATAAAACAACAAGTTCTCTTTGGCCTATCACCCACAGGCGAATGGAATTTGTAAACGATTAAAAGGATTACTTAAGGAGAGGATAGCTAAGATTAAAATCACTTTAATAAAGGGTGGTTACACTGCCTAGCCCTTGCGCTATATGTGCTGCAATATCAGCCTGGCTCAGATCCCCATCTAACTCCTCATGAGGTGGTGACCGGACACCGAATGAGAACACCCCTTGCTCCTCCAACTAGGGTAGAAACAGATGCCCACAGTGTAGTGAAGACATTAGGTGATGAGATGCATGATTATTTGGCAACTATTACAGCTAGTGTTTCTTTGGGTTCTCAACAGATTAAGAACTGTATGAAGGGGTTAAAAGGGATTGAATAAGAAAGCCAGCCAACTGATCCAAAGAGCCTTTTAAAACAACATAGCTTATATCCAGGGGACCAGTGTAACGCTCACCTGACTCCCATGGACTCCCATGGCCCGTAGGAATATCCTTCTGCAGATGAGAAAGGGGATTAACAGTCTGCAGAATAGTGTGCTTGCTCCCCCATTCCCCTCTTCATTCTTCTCTAACTTCCTCCGAAATCCCTGGTTGAAGCTCACCTTATGGTTTGAAAGGATGAACTCTCCATCCTGCTTCTGGTGCAGGGGCGCGTGTTTGTCCAGTTACTTCACTGGTTTTCAGAATGGCGCTGGCAAAATCCACTTGACTTTTCCGAGCAGAACGCCGTAAGTATGAAGATTACAAAAGTTCAAGTGTTGAGCCTCCTTTTCTGTTGCCTTCCTAACCTGTGATCTGTCCTTTATTTCATTTCAGGTGCAGAATGAAGGCGATGCGTTGAGGGATTGAATTGCCGATGGTAAACTCAGGTGAGTTAGCAATGGGGGCGATCCCTCTCAATGTCTTTATATTCCTCCAGTAATGTCTTTTGTCCTTTCCCCATAGGGGCCGGGGTGCGGTACCTGCCAACGAAGCGGCGCCGACCCGAAATGAGGAATGGTCCACCAACAGAAGACCGGTACGTGTTATGGCGGAAAATTAGGCTTTCCTCATATGTTCCTTCTGCTCACCTTTTGTCTCTTCTTCTCTCCCCTAGGCGCAGAGATGTGGCGACCGGTGCAGACAGTCGCGGTGGAGCCAGAAGAACTCCCGAGGACAGGTGAGTGAAGCGCGGCGCTGCAGCGAGCAACGCAGTGCTTTTAAATGAAAGTCTTTTCTCAGGAACGCTGGCGTGAAGGTTCCGGATGCAGGTAAGAAGTTTGATAAAATTCTTGGTTTTCACCTTTCTCTTCTCTTCTTTCCTTACAGGTGTTCCAGGATCGAGGCGGGCGTGGCTGGAGACCAGATGCTGGAGCAGACACGGTGAGCGTTCAGCTGCTTGGATGCAGAACAACGCGAAGTGTGAGCTACTGTCTGGGCGTGGCTTAAATAGCCCCCAAAGTAGTTCCAGGTAAGTATCCTTCCCTGGCCATGCCCGAGTGGCAAAATAGTCCCAATGAAAAAATAGTCCCTTTCAGGTCTCAGGGAGGCCTGAATCTTGCAGCATGGTCTGCATCAGGTAAGTGCACAAAACACCGTCCTTTATGAGCCTGGCGCAAACAGCTTTGCAAACAGTTTGTGCTGGCGCAATTTCTCAAGGACGGCCCTGACATGCTTTCTGTCATCAGATTCCTAAGAGGAGTACACAAGAATGTCATCGATATATACGACAACACAAACATCGATGAGTTCCCGAAGGACATCGTTCATGAACAATTGGAAGGCAGCAGGCGCGTTGCACAACCCGAAAGGCATCACCTGGTATTCGAATAATCCATATTTTGTACGGAAGGCCGTTTTCCATTCATCGCCTTCTTTTACTCGCACCAGATGATAAGCCCCCCGGAGATCTAACTTGGTGTATACGCAAGCGTCCTTCACCTGGTCAAGGAGTTCAGGGATCAGAGGCAGAGGGTAACGGTTTTAAACAGTTATCTGGTTCAATGCGCGGTAGTCGATACAAGTTCTAAGGTCGCCTTCTTTTTTGGGCACGAAGAACAAAGCCGAGACTTTGACGGGCGAATGAAACCATTGGCTAGGTATTGATCTAAATATTGTCTCAAATGCAGATTCTCAGGTTCAGTAAGGGCATAAATCCTGCTACAAGGGGGTTGTGCACCGGGCACCAGATCGATTGGGCAATCGTACGATCTGTGGGGAGGTAACGTGTTGGCCTGTTCCTTTTGGAAGACGTCCTGAAAGTCTTGGTATTCCGGAGGTAGTTGCATGGAGACAGAGGTTACAGATGCTAGACTAATCTTCAGATTTTCTGGGTAGCAGGTTTGTGCACAATCCGGGAAGGTTATTCCCTTCGCTCGCCAATCAATTTGAGGATTATGTGTCTCTAACCAAGGGATTCCGAGAATAACCTGAAACTGTAGAGCCTTGATTACATCAAACACAACTGCCTCCCGATGGCCGTCCGGACCTATAAGTGTCACCTCAGCAGTGGAATGTGGTACCGGTCCAGAGGCAATTTCGGTTCCATCGACTGTGGTGATGACATCTTTGCTGGTTTTAGGACGCAGAGGGAGGTTAATCCTAGAGACCAATTCACGATCCACATAATTTCCTATAGCCCCACTATCGATGTATGCCTTTATTGCATGCAACCGCTTAGGCTGTTCCGGATCTACAAGGACCATTGGCACAATGAAATGCGAGGTCTGAGAGTTAGTTTTCAAGCTCGGCAAGCGGACCCCTACGCTTGTCGGGCGTGGTCGTTTCCCGAAACAGAGTCTTCATGGTTTTTATCAGCGGCTCCTACCACCTTCTTGGGCGGTTTTGCCGGGCAATCTCGTAGAAAGTGTCCAGAGGACCCACAATAAAGACATAATTGCATCTGCCGTCTTCTTTCACATTCTTTTTGAGTTAAAGGTCCTTTAACCCTCCGATTTGCATAGGCTCACAGACATCAGCACCCTTGGGGTTAGCGTGGGTCTTGACCAACACCCGGGTCTCAAACTTGGACCGATCTGCTTTTCTGTTTTGAAGTCTGTGATCCAATTGGACCACTAAGTCTATATATTCTGTGCATTCTTGGGGCGGATTTACAACTTGGGCCAGGACATCTTTAAGTTCTCCGCGTAAACCTCGATAAAATAACGTGATTCTTTTATCCTCTGGCCACCCAGTTTCCACAATTAGTCTATTAAAGGTTGCAATGTAGGATAGGAGGTCCTCATTGCCCTGTCGCAGGGATAGGAGTTCGTCATCCAGAGCCTGCCCCTGAGAGTGTCGAGCAAATAACCTTTCCATGCTTGCTTGAAATCCTTGAAAATCACGGAGAATCGGGTCATCTTGAGTAAGCAGTGGAACTGACCAATCGGCAGCACAGCCGCTGAGATATGACAATACAAAGGCTACCTTGGTCTGGTCATTAGGGAAGGCCCCAGGTCTGCATAGGAAGTGCAAACGACACTGATTCATGAATATGGCGAATCGTTTGGGGTCCCCAGCAAAGCGTTCGGGTGGGGCCAGTGGCATGTTTCCAGGTAGATTAATCTGCACAGGGTTACTGGGAACCAGGGGAGCGGGGTTCCCCCCGGAACCGGGTAGAGGAGTGTGTCCAGCTTGACCTTGCAAAAACTGTCTAGCCAGGTCATCAGTTCTTTCCTTTGATACAATCACTTCCCTCCTGAGAGCATTAGTCTCTTGACGAGCGGCGGGTACTTCGGCCCGTAATTCCCCCAGTAGTTGGGCCAACTGATCAGTCTCAGAAGTTTCCATAGCGCCTGGGTGGGAATAAGTAGGAAGGCTTCGCTTTCTGTAACGCTCACCTGACTCCCACGGAGGCGCTGGTCTAGTCTGGGTTGCTGTGGCCTCTTCGAGCGTGATGCGCAGAACTTGGAACACCGACTGAACAGGACCCTCAAATCTTGCTTGTCTGGCCCGTAGGAATATCCATCTGCAGATGAGAAAGGGGATTAACAGTCTGCAGAATAGTGTGCTTGCTCCCCCCTTCCCCCCTTCGTTCTTCTCTAACTTCCTCCGAAATCCCCGGTTGAAGCTCACCTTATGGTTTGAAAGGATGAACTCTCCATCCTGCTTCTGGTGCAGGGGCACGTGTTTGTCCAGTTACTTCACTGGTTTTCAGAATGGCGCTGGCAAAATCCACTTGACTTTTCCGAGCGGAATGCCGTAAGTATGAAGATTACAAAAGTTCAAGTGTTGAGCCTCCTTTTCTGTTGCCTTCCTAACCTGTGATCTGTCCTTTATTTCAGGTGCAGAATGAAGGCGATGCGTTGAGGGATTGAATTGCCGATGGTAAACTCAGGTGAGTTAGCAATGGGGGCGATCCCTCTCAATGTCTTTATATTCCTCCAGTAATGTCTTTTGTCCTTTCCCCATAGGGGCCGGGGTGCGGTACCTGCCAACGAAGCGGCGCCGACCCGAAATGAGGAATGGTCCACCAACAGAAGACCGGTACGTGTTATGGCGGAAAATTAGGCTTTCCTCATATGTTCCTTCTGCTCACCTTTTGTCTATTCTTCTCTCCCCTAGGCGCAGAGATGTGGCGACCGGTGCAGACAGTCGCGGTGGAGCCAGAAGAACTCCCGAGGACAGGTGAGTGAAGCGCGGCGCTGCAGCGAGCAACGCAGTGCTTTTAAATGAAAGTCTTTTCTCAGGAACGCTGGCGTGAAGGTTCCGGATGCAGGTAAGAAGTTTGATAAAATTCTTGGTTTTCACCTTTCTCTTCTCTTCTTTCCTTACAGGTGTTCCAGGATCGAGGCGGGCGTGGCTGGAGACCAGATGCTGGAGCAGACACGGTGAGCGTTCAGCTGCTTGGATGCAGAACAACGCGAAGTGTGAGCTACTGTCTGGGCGTGGCTTAAATAGCCCCCAAAGTAGTTCCAGGTAAGTATCCTTCCCTGGCCACGCCCGAGTGGCAAAATAGTCCCAATGAAAAAATAGTCCCTTTCAGGTCTCAGGGAGGCCTGAATCTTGCAGCATGGTCTGCATCAGGTAAGTGCACAAAACACCGTCCTTTATGAGCCTGGCGCAAACAGCTTTGCAAACAGTTTGTGCTGGCGCAATTTCTCAAGCACGGCCCTGACATGCTTTCTGTGATCAGATTCCGAAGAGGAGTACACAAGAATGTCATTGATATATACGACAACACAAACATCGATGAGTTCCCGAAGGACATCGTTCATGAACAATTCGAAGGCAGCAGGCGCGTTGCACAACCCGAAAGGCATCACCTGGTATTCGAATAATCCATATTTTGTACGGAAGGCCGTTTTCCATTCGTCGCCTTCTTTTACTCGCACCAGATGATAAGCCCCCCCGGAGATCTAACTTGGTGTATACGCAAGCGTCCTTCACCTGGTCAAGGAGTTCAGGGATCAGAGGCAGAGGGTAACGGTTTTAAACAGTTATCTGGTTCAATGCGCGGTAGTCGATACAAGTTCTAAGGTCGCCTTCATTTTTGGGCACGAAGAACAAAGCCGAGACTTTGACGGGCGAATGAAACCATTGGCTAGGTACTGATCTAAACATTGTCTCAAATGCAGATTCTCAGGTTCAGTAAGGGCATAAATCCTGCTACAAGGGGGTTGTGCACCGGGCACCAGATCGATTTGGCAATCGTACGATCTGTGGGGAGGTAACGTGTTGGCCTGTTCCTTTTGGAAGACGTCCTGAAAGTCTTGGTATTCCGGAGGTAGTTGCATGGAGACAGAGGTTACAGACGCTAGACTAATCTTCAGATTTTCTGGGTAGCAGGTTTGTGCACAATCCGGGAAGGTTATTCCCTTCGCTCGCCAATCAATTCGAGGATTATGTGTCTCTAACCAAGGGATTCCGAGAATAACCTGAAACTGTAGAGCCTTGATTACATCAAACACAACTGCCTCCCGATGGCCGTCCGGACCTATAAGTGTCACCTCAGCAGTGGAATGTGTTACCGGTCCAGAGGCAATTTCGGTTCCATCGACTGTGGTGATGACATCTTTGCTGGTTTTAGGACGCAGAGGGAGGTTAATCCTAGAGACCAATTCACGATCCACATAATTTCCTATAGCCCCACTATCGATGTATGCCTTTATTGCATGCAACCGCTTAGGCTGTTCCGGATCTACGAGGACCATTGGCACAATGAAATGCGAGGTCTGAGAGTTAGTTTTCAAGCTCGGCAAGCGGACCCCTACGCTTGTCGGGCGTGGTCGTTTCCCGAAACAGAGTCTTCATGGTTTTTATCAGCGGCTCCTACCACCTTCTTGGGCGGTTTTGCCGGGCAATCTCGTAGAAAGTGTCCAGAGGACCCACAATAAAGACATAATTGCATCTGCCGTCTTCTTTCACATTCTTTTTGAGTTAAAGGTCCTTTAACCCTCCGATTTGCATAGGCTCACAGACATCAGCACCCTTGGGGTTAGCGTGGGTCTTGACCAACACCCGGGTCTCAAACTTGGACCGATCTGCTTTTCTGTTTTGAAGTCTGTGATCCAATTGGACCACTAAGTCTATATATTCTGTGCATTCTTGGGGCGGATTTACAACTTGGGCCAGGACATCTTTAAGTTCTCCGCGTAAACCTCGATAAAATAACGTGATTCTTTTATCCTCTGGCCACCCAGTTTCCACAATTAGTCTATTAAAGGTTGCAATGTAGGATAGGAGGTCCTCATTGCCCTGTCGCAGGGATAGGAGTTCGTCATCCAGAGCCTGCCCCTGAGAGTGTCGAGCAAATAACCTTTCCATGCTTGCTTGAAATCCTTGAAAATCACGGAGAATCGGGTCATCTTGAGTAAGCAGTGGAACTGACCAATCGGCAGCACAGCCGCTGAGATATGACAATACAAAGGCTACCTTGGTCTGGTCATTAGGGAAGGCCCCAGGTCTGCATAGGAAGTGCAAACGACACTGATTCATGAATATGGCGAATCGTTTGGGGTCCCCAGCAAAGCGTTCGGGTGGGGCCAGTGGCATGTTTCCAGGTAGATTAATCTGCACAGGGTTACTGGGAACCAGGGGAGCGGGGTTCCCCCCGGAACCGCGTAGAGGAGTGTGTCCAGCTTGACCTTGCAAAAACTGTCTAGCCAGGTCATCAGTTCTTTCCTTTGATACAATCACTTCCCTCCTGAGAGCATTAGCCTCTTGACGAGCGGCGGGTACTTCGGCCCGTAATTCCCCCAGTAGTTGGGCCAACTGATCAGTCTCAGAAGTTTCCATAGCGCCTGGGTGGGAATTTGTAGGAAGGCTTCGCGTTCTGTAACGCTCACCTGACTCCCACGGAGGCGCTGGTCTAGTCTGGGTTGCTGTGGCCTCTTCGAGCGTGATGCGCAGAACTTGGAGCACCGACTGAACAGGACCCTCAAATCTTGCTTGTCTGGCCCGTAGGAATATCCATCTGCAGATGAGAAAGGGGATTAACAGTCTGCAGAATAGTGTGCTTGCTCCCCCCTTCCCCCCTTCGTTCTTCTCTAACTTCCTCCGAAATCCCCGGTTGAAGCTCACCTTATGGTTTGAAAGGATGAACTCTCCATCCTGCTTCTGGTGCAGGGGCGCGTGTTTGTCCAGTTACTTCACTGGTTTTCAGAATGGCGCTGGCAAAATCCACTTGACTTTTCCGAGCGGAATGCCGTAAGTATGGAGATTACAAAAGTTCAAGTGTTGAGCCTCCTTTTCTGTTGCCTTCCTAACCTGTGATCTGTCCTTTATTTCAGGTGCAGAATGAAGGCGATGCGTTGAGGGATTGAATTGCTGATGGTAAACTCAGGTGAGTTAGCGATGGGGGCGATCCCTCTTAATGTCTTTATATTCCTCCAGTAATGTCTTTTGTCCTTTCCCCATAGGGGCCGGGGTGCAGTACCTGCCAACGAAGCGGCGCCGACCCGAAATGAGGAATGGACCACCAACAGAAGACCGGTAAGTGTTATGGCGGAAAATTAGGCTTTCCTCATATGTTCCTTCTGCTCACCTTTTGTCTCTTCTTCTCTCCCCTAGGCGCAGAGATGTGGCGACCGGTGCAGACAGTCGCGGTGGAGCCAGAAGAACACCCGAGGACAGGTGAGTGAAGCGCGGCGCTGCATCGAGCAACGCGGTGCTTTTAAATGAAAGTCTTTTCTCAGGAACGCTGGCATGAAGGTTCCGGATGCAGGTAGGAAGTTTGATAAAATTCTTGGTTTTCACCTTTTTCTTCTCTTCTTTCCTTACAGGTGTTCCAGGATCGAGGCGGGCGTGGCTGGAGACCAGATGCAGGAGCAGACACGGTGAGCGTTCAGCTGCTTGGATGCAGAACAACGCGAAGCGTGAGCTACTGTCTGGGCGTGGCTTAAATAGCCCCCAAAGTAGTTCCAGGTAAGTGTCCTTCCCTGGCCACGCCCGAGTGGCAAAATAGTCCCAATGAAAAAATAGTCCCTTTCAGGTCTCAGGGAGGCCTGAATCTTGCAGCATGGTCTGCTCAGGTAAGTGCACAAAACACCTTCCTTTATGAGCCTGGCGCCTATGGCGCCAGGACTGATGTCCAACATGAGCCTGGCACCAACGGCCCCAGGACAGAGTCCAAAGAGCCCCTATAAGGGGTTGCTGGGCTTTTACCCGGGGGCATGATGCCTGCTCCCGGGGGTGCTGGGCCTGGCCTGGTGCTCCGGGGGTAGGCATCATGACAACCAGATGCTGTTCCGCAAATTCATCCGCACCTGGAATAATCCCTGTTTCGAGGGACCCAGCGAGGTGGAAGTAGTTACTCACACAGCTCTTCAGCTACAAGGAAGGCGAGCCTGGCTGCATTGGGGGATGTTTTCCCCCACTAGTCCAGGCCCTGCAACAGTACTGTGCATTGCTTGCAGCAGAAACATCAGAAATGGCCGCCGGATAGCATTCTGCTTGCTAAAAATCACCCAGAAGTGCGCAGGAAAAATTTGAAAAATAGGTCACCATCCACGTTTGCCTATGTCAGTGGTAACACAGGTGACCAATGCCAAAACCCATCATTTGGCTGCCCAAAAAGCAAAGCTGATTGCAAAAGAAACACAGAGCTGTGTGAAAATCCATTTTTCTTGGTTGTCAAATTTGCAAAAATCATGGTTCACAAACCACCCAAAAGTTCCAACCTCCTTGTGGGGTGTTGAACATGATTCTACTTTAAGAATCCACATAAATATAATATCAGCAGAAGTATATGTTATCAGAACAAAATTCACTTTTGAAGATGGTTGCTGGAAAGAAATATGTCAGAAATGGGTGCAATACCGTTACTCGCCTCTGTCAGGCACTGGTGATCTCTAAATCTGACAGGTGAAACTTGTGTCTCAAAGGCTAAATATGCCAAGGAAGGGACCTCCCTCAAATGCAATATAGGGTGCTACACATTGATTTTCATGTTGAAAACGACTGGAATTGAAGATATGTTGCTTATTTGTAAATTTGTAACTTTAATTACCACAAAAGAACAATGTTACAATTGACCATAAGGTAACCTGATTCAGCTAAACTCCAAGAGGTTTCCCACACTGAGCTTCAAACACATTCCACACCTTCTCCCTAAACAAACAAATCTTTTCCCCTGTGCTCTGCTGAGTATCTGACAGGCAAATGTGAAAGGAAATGGGAGGAGCACCCTGGCATGTTGCTCTAAGGGAAGACAAAGGACTCCCTTGAGCTGGATGAAAATGCAAATTCCGGTGTGACTGAAACCAACAGCCCTGGCAGGAAGAAGCCCATGTGACTCTCTGACTGAAAATGTGGATTTGAAAATGAAGAAACTGTATGGTTAAGAAAAAGACTTATAGACAATTTTACTGAACTGATAAAAATATGGAATTTAGAGATTATTAAAATGAGAAGATAGCTCACAGTTTAAAACTAATCTGGAATCTGCGATGTTCTGAGACTGAACCACGAAAATGTTAATATTGTAGCTATTGTGATTATGCTATGAAGATGAAAATTTACAGAAGTATGCCCTGATGGTATGTGCATGAATGTGTAAACAATTTACAGATCCGAAAATGTGTAACCAATGTGTAACCAACCAAAAGTGCAAAAAATTGTCATTCGTGAACATAAACTTGTAGGAATATGAGACTTTGACAGAAGCGTACGTTAAGTAATCTGTAATGTAAATATGCATTATCAACACGTTTGTGATATTGGAAATATGTTTTTATGAAAAAGTAGATTTTCTGGTTAGACACAAAGGGGAGTTTTTTCTTTGGACATAAACACAGTGTCACTCTGACACATCATGACACATCATGACACACTGTTCTCTTCTCAAATCAGGAGAGGGGGAATTCTCTGACCTATCAGATCCTTAGAGGGTTGGGCATTGTGTAATCAGCCTCCCCACCCCTTTGGAAAATAGATAAATAGGGACTGTTGAGTACCCAGACAGACACACATTCACTCATCAACTGATCCACTGGCGAAGCACCCTGCAGGAAGATCCAGAACCAGATTCCAGAACCAGACTCCAGAACCCTGAAGCAGAGGCTTAACCCAAAAAGCTGAACCCTTTTCAGCAGGCCTTTAAAATCTAGCAACCTGATTTTAACCCCTAAACTTCCGTGGAGCCTAAACCATTCAACAGCCTGGCTGAGCTGTTTTGCTGCTTCTAGCCAAGAACCCATGCTAGAACCCAGAGATCCAAACCGGTAGAGCCGTGCTGTAACCCAGAACACATCAGATCCAGTCCAAGAGGCCGTGCAGACCAGAGTGCCTTGCTGAGAGCAGAACCAAGTGCCTGAGACCTGCCCGGATGCCGAGCAAATCCCAGCCAAACCCTTGACCAGAATTTAGACGGGCCCATTCCATTCCAAAGCCATAGTAGTGAGTATTTAGTATAGAACTGTCCATAGTCATCTCTTAGTTTAAAGTAATCCTATTCAATCCATTTCAATCTATCCAGAACTGCATTATAGAATCTTGTGTCCATCCTGAATCCTTCTCATTATATAGTCTTGTGATAACTGTAGCGATAAATCATCCTTGCACTAAATACATTTTCTGAAGAAAGTCAAGTGTCCTGGTGGACAGAAGTCAGAGCAGAGGCGCCGCTGCTCTGGTGGCTGGCTATTGGGTATCTTGCATCTTCATAGCCCCTTAGTATAAGCCTATCCTTGTTGGTAAATCTTCAAAAGCGCAATCCCATTTGTACAATCTTGACCCTTTTTGAGAAAAATCAACCTTCACTAAAACCTCTGTAACTTGTGAACCGTACGTCCTAGAAACGATTTCAATTCCTTATAGATTTTCTGTAATCACGTTTCTCACACGCAGAAAAGTTGCCGCGATTTGCATTTGGCTCAATTTCACCACATGTAAAAACAGCTATTTCTTGCTTTCAACTTCTGAATTTCGTTTTCCATCTGCTAATCATTCTACAATCATTGCTAGTGTTTACCTGAACCAATCCAAAGAAACTCTCACTAGTTCTGAATCCCAGTTAGCGAATTAAAATCATTTTTAGCATTTTTCCCATCACTTGATATTACATTCAAAAGCATTTGACCTGTTTAAAATCATCCTGTTCTCTCTAAGTTTGCTGGGGGATGGGGGAATCAGGATTGAAACTGCAATTGTTGATTGTTATTCCTGAAACCATTGTGCCCTCATTCCATCTCTTCATATTGCATATTGGGGGGAGTGAGAAGTAACAGGGGGAAAGAGTGATCGCCTTGTCTTTGACTGAATTCATATCAAGTTTTATTTCTGTGTTGCATTCTTTCCTATCATTGCATTTGCTTGAACCATACAAAGTTATTCTCTGCTATATTAGTCTTCCTATTCCTACTCCTAATTGATTAAAGAGGTTGTTGATATTGTAATATTACCCATTGCTGATCATTGCATAAATATTCATAAGTGTGATATTCAGATATTATTCATATATATAAAAGTGTGATATATATATTGTTCAATTCTTCAAATAAATCTTTTAATTTGCAAAACAACCTTCTTCTTGGTTCAGTGAGACCGGGGGATCCAAAGAGAGGGGCGTTATATACGGGTACATCATCCAGAATGAAAAGAACTTTTGATATAAAACTATATAAATAAGGGTTTCCATTTGGCATCCCATACTAGGCATTGACTTAGTTGGAGTGCTGGGTTGAAACCGCTTACAGATTGGGGGCTTGTAGCAGGATTTCTGGATTAGGTCTACCACTTGTGCAGCTTAATACAGTGTGCTAACTAATAGGATACATAAATCCTGTTGGGCTACCACGCTGTGTTACACTGTAAAAGCACCCCTCAAAAGGGAACACTCTAAGGAAACGGTCTGTTTTGCAAAAATAAAAATAAACCTCTGTAAATCAGGAAGGAAATTAATATTTCCAAAATGGCGACATTGGTAGATATCAAGATGGCTAGAGAACACCTTTTACATAGGTTATTTGTGAGAGGTGAATGGACTGACCAGGACCAGAATGTGTGGTTGCAGGCAATCACACAACAGATCACTACAACAGGGTTAGATATTTGAAGAGATCAGGGTCCCTTACATGTGACCCTGAGTGAACTATATATGGCCCCTAAGGCCAAGGATGAGCAAAATAAGATTGCCAAGATAGCGGCATATCTATATTTATCTATGGGAGCCATACAGGACAAATATCCTGAAGGCCAAGATCTGGCAAGTAGGCAACTGATGGCATTAGAAAAGGCCTAATCTGATCTGGACTCTTCTGAGCAGAGGCTGCAGAGGAGCCAGGAGTCAGAAAATGAAAGCAGGCAGTATATAGTTAAAATAAAAAAGGATATGGGTATCCTGCGACAGGAAAAGACAGAACAGGTTACCAGAATTCTGGCCTTGCAGAAGGTGTACCAAGAAGGTTTGGACTCCCTACTGCAGAGCCAGAAAAAGCTGGAGCAACATCTGGACTTCAACAGGGTATGCACAGAGCAGGTAGTCACCCTGCAAAGCCACCTAGATAGAGAGAAGGTAGAGAGCAACAAATTAATTCTGAATGACCTGGACACCCAGGCAGAGCTCTATGAAGAGCGCCAGAAAGCTGGTGCCCTTCAAAGACAGAGGGACGACCTGGTGGCACAGAGGCAGGCTCTTGCTCAGGAAAGGGACACCTTAGGCCAGGAAGTCTGTCACTTAAAAGGGAAACTGGAAGAAAATCACCTGGCCCTCCAGGGACTGGGTGACCTCCAAAAAGAGCATGATAGATTGTTCAGCACACCAGGAGGGTGGAAGATGCTCTGGCAAGGAAGGAGCAGGCCAGTAGGGACAGGACTCAGGAGGTAACCCTCCTGCAGCAAAGACTGGCCCAGTACTCAAACACAAACCAGGAAGCACAGAGAGAAAATGAGACTCTCTGTCAGAACAATGATAGGCTCCACAGACAGGTAGTCATGAAAGAGAGACTGATAAAGACTAGTAAGGCCTTGATTGAGGAACAGAAAGCTCAGGTTCTTGCATGCAACAGGGAGCAGGGGCTGATAGAGATGAGGTTCGCTGGTAAAGGGAAACACCTGAGCATAACCTTAGGAACCCTAATACCAGAGGCCTTCATCTCTCCCAGTACCTGGACTCTGCTACCCCCATGTCCACTGGTGCACATGAGCCCAGGGCCATGGGGATGGCAGATTACTATCCAGTCAGAAGTATGGGGCTCAAAGACCAGCACCTCCCAGGAATGGATGGGCGGGCATCTGGGTATGGGTTCCCAAGTACTGTAAGATTTAGTGGGGAACTCCAGGAGAGTAGGCCCACTAAGGGCATCCCAAAATCCTCTGCCCAGTTAGGACAGTGGGGGGGGGGGTACCCATCAAATCCTGGGAGCAAGGAGGAATCAGAAGACTCCTCTGAGCACCCCAGGATACATGAGACTAGGTCCCCGCATTCTGCCAGCCATTCACAGGCTCGCAGAATCCGGGAGAACCTAGAAGACCAGACGGGCACCTCTGGGAGCAGTGCCTCTGAGTCAGAGGATGATTGGACCAGGGTTACCCGAACCAAGAAGGCCAATAAGGCAAAAAGGGCCTTGCTTAAGGACCCCTTAAAACAGATCAAGGCAATAAGGAGCGTCATCACGCCTTATCATAAGAACGCTAAGTATTCTGTTTGGGAGCACTTAGAGCTATTTGAGCAGATGATGGAAACTTTCCATTTGAAAGACAGTAGTAGCTGCATTCGGTATGTGAAATGGAACTTCCCACCAGCATACTCCAGTTTCTTTGCGGGGCTGGAGGACCAAAATCATTCAAGATGGTCCACATATAGGGCGGCCATCTTGAAGCATTTCACAGAAATCCCCAAGAGGCTCGCAGGGCAGCCTACAACTTGCAATGTGGGGAGGATCAGGCCCCACAAGAATTTGTGCAGGAATTAAAGCGTGCCTTTGTGTAGACCACCAGAAGGGTGCACACGGACAGCAAAGAATTTGTTAATACTTTTTTCCACGCTCTACCAAAATACATCATGACCCAGCTAGTGAGAGATTTTCATGAGAAAAGATCACTAGACTGGGTCATTGAACAGGCCACCCGAATCTATGAGGTGCAAAAGCCCATAGAAAACCAAACAAGAATGCTCAAAAAAGCCCCAAACCAACCAACACCCCTGCTGCTGCTAAGGTGGCAGAGGTAAAGTTTGCCCCCATTTTGGACTTGGAGATGGGGGGGCCTAAAAACCCACCTGCACAACACAATAATACCAAGCCCAGAAGGCCCTTGGGTCAGTCACAGACAGGGAGCCAAGGAGGTAGTCCCACAAATGGGATCCCTCATTCCCCTGACTATATTAGTCCCCGCTACAAGGGGAACCGACCCATCCTGGGTTATGTGTGGACTCCTCCAGCCCAAGGGGGGGGGATCCAACCAAGCACCTCACCCAGGGAATCTCCCTCCTCACTTCTCCCAGGAGGGCAGAAATTCCCCAAATCCTGGGCAGAACTTTTTCCCCAGGTACCCACAAAACTTCCAACCCAGAACAATCCATCCTTCTTTCCCCACTTTCCTGAGCCCAGACAACCTAATCCGGGAGAGGGGAGGCCAAGGGTGGAGAGGTACCTAAATCTTCCCAACCTGGGGTATTACCAGAGAAGGGATAGCTACTCTTCCCGGGATAAGCCCAGGGGAGAAATGAGAACCCCGTATCAGCCTGAGCGGGTTTCACAGCTAGAGCGCCAGGTCCAAAACATGGCACAGGATCTGGGTCACATGCTGAGGGCTCAGCAGAACCCTCAGATGAACACGGCACAGAATACCTCAAACTCTGGACCTGGTGCTCCAGAACAATGACGGGGGTAGCACCCCGACAACCCACCGGTTCCCAGGGAGGAGGCACAAGGGGAAGGGGGGGTGTAAAGCCTTGGAGGAAGCTTCCTTCCCCACTTGTAAAAAGCCCCTGGAAACCCAGGAACCAGAAATAAAATCTCCTGTCCCTGAAAGTCTGCCACCAAAGGAGCAGAGGGGGGGGTAGGAGAAACATAGAACCCAAACAGACCCATTTTGAGGAGGAGGTACAGATCTTCCAATTTGAAGGAGAGGGATCCTCAGAGGATCCTGCAAAAAGGATCTTCTCCTTCAGAGATGGGGGAACTCCTCCCAAGGAAAATGGGTCCCAAAGGATTCAAATACAGACTGGGTAGATGTGGGGACTGAGCTGGCACCGCCCATCATCCAATCCCAGAACCAACAACATGAAAAACCCCTGGTTCAAACCCATCCTGGTGACTGCCTCCAAAAGGGGGGGGGGCGGCCCAGAACCAGAACCAGGAGAACTCAAAACTTCTCCCATCTTTAGTTGCCATCTTTTCTTTGCAGATTCCCTAAACTCTCCACAGAATTCTGCCCAAATCACTTCTCTCTCAATGTCCAAAACTAAAAAACTAGACCACCAGTTGTCCAAAAATGTGCATTATCTGTGCCCCCTTACGGAGAAGGAGGCAAGATACTATGCCCCGGTTCAAGTACAGGGGCAGGGTACAATTTTGGCACTGGTGGACACTTGATCCCAAGCTACCCTTCTGTCCAAAAAGGCCTTTGATCAACTGAATTCAGGAAGGGGGGAGAAATACCAAATTCCTCTCACCTCTCTTTCTGGACAACTTCAGAACTTTGACGGGAAGGAAATTCCCGTCGAGGGGACTGCGGATTTGGACATTAAAATTGGGAGACACAAGGTGAAGCACCCGGTCATAGTTGTGACTCCAGAGGGCACCCCTTGTTTACTAGGGAATTACCTCCTGCAAAGGTTGTCACCCCTAATAGATTGCGTAAACAAGGTCCCCTGGACCCAGACTAGCCAACCAATAAAATTGAAACAGAGTGTCAACCATGTTAGTTTAAATGGCACATGCCACATGGTTGAACAAAAATCTGACCAAGTAGAATTTCACTTCCAGAACAATCAAATTCCAGACGTGACAGTAATAGCAGTAGGACAACAGACTGGTGATGGGGGGTCCTCTCTATTTCTGAAAATCAACCTTCCTTCCAGTTTAAGGCGGACTTTCCACACTGGAAGGAAACACTCTGAAATTCTTTAGCAATCCACAATCAGACATTCCCACTCCTATAGTCCAGAAAGATGAGAAATCAGCTCAGAGCCTGGCTGATATTCAGCAAATTGGAGAACAGTTGTTCATCCCTGTTCAGTTAAATGAAGGGAAGGACTATTCTCGCCCGAGTGTGTGTGAACAACGGTAAGAGCTTCATCAGCGAGGCCATATTCCGCAAACTCCCAAAAGATCCAGCCATTCCCACATTTAGACTGATTGACAAATGGGAAATGGACCTGGAAACACCCAATTCCAAACATCTCCTGCCAAGCAGGTGTAATGCCAAAATCTCCATAGGCAACAAGAGCGTAGTCCATAATTGTTGGGTCGTGCGAGACGTCACTGCCGCATTTTACTTAGGCAGTGACATTCTCAATTGCTTTGCCATTAGTTTGGACCTAATAAACTTCAAAGCTTGTTGCCGATTAGAAGATAATCCCATGGGCTTTGATGATCCAGAGAAAGCATTTAGGTCAGCTCAACTGCTGCCTTATGCAGTTGAAATTCAGATTGGAGAGGAAGTCCCCATCCCAGAAAGGACCCGACAATTCTCCCAGGTAGTGAAGGTTAAAAGAGGACAGAAATTGAAAAACCCTGATGACTATATTCATCTAAATTCTTCTCTCCAACAGCAAGGGTTGGGGGTAAACCAAACACCACTAGTCAATATAGAACATGACACCATTTCAATAGAGGTGGATAACAGCGACTTAAAGAGTATCACTCTAGCCGCAGGCACCATTATTGGAATGGTGGTTGATGACCAACATTTTTCCATTGATTTAGGAAATGAACTGTTCGGACCAATCCCCAAGGACTGTTTTGACAGTGACAGGGATGACAACACAACACCAGACAGGATCTTTACCCGGCATGGGGGGAACCTCCTGGTGTACACTTCCTGCCCTTATGGTAAGGACGATGTGACTTGTGACTTCAGGAGGGATGAGGTGATTTTCCAGATCCATGAGGGTTTCCTTTCCCACCTGAAGCCACCAGCCCAAATCAGCACTTTGACCAGGGACTTCTCCACCCAGCTGGAGGAGGCCGCTGAGATAGCAAAACCAGACGTCTTTCCAGGCTTCAGGCAGATGGTTGAAGAGAGAGTCAACGTAGCTGATGCCTGTGAGACTCTGGAGCAGAAGCAAAAGTTGAAACAGGTTTTCTTGGATTTTCAAGATCTCTTTGTGGTGGACTCATATGACTGTGGTCGCACAGACATCCATACAACAACAATTCCCACGGACCCTGGCATTACTCCAGTGTTTGTGAAGCAATATTGCTTGCCTCTCGCATCAATGGATTCCCTTACTGAAATAATTAAGAACCTTGAGTCCCGTGGGATAATCCGTCCAGTCCCCAGCACCTTCAATAATCTGGTGCTGGGGATATTGAAGCCAAACGGCCAGTGGAGACTCTGCACCGACCTTAGGGAGCTCAACAAACGGGTCCATACTTCCTGATGGCCTCTTCCCTACATTGACCAAGGGCTGGCCCAGATCCAGGGGTCACAGGTATTCACTGCAATAGACCTGACCAATGGATACTGGACTGTACCTGTCAGTAGGTAGGACCAATACAAGCTGGCCTTTACCTTTGGGAATGGGTTCTCACAAGCACCTTGCCTAGCTTACCTGGTCAAAAACAAGGAGTTCTTCTTGGAGACAGGGTTCTCTAATACATGCTTGACTGAAGTATTATACCAAAAGCATGATAAGGTCAATAAAGTGATCTCCTATGCCAGTAAAACGTTATCCTCTGTGGAGGAAAAATTCAACGATTGTGAGAAGGCACTCCTGGCAACGGTGTGGGCATTGAAGAATTACCGGCTGTTTATCCGGGGGAACATATCATAGTGGAGACTCCACACCAGCCTCTGTGATATCTCCAAAGTGACAGAATCCGGGCCGGAAATGTGAGTAATTCCCAAATTACTTCCTGGATTCTGTCAATGCAAGGCTTTCCTGTGGATGTCAGATATGGCCAAAACAAGAAGAGTCCCCTCGCGCAAGGTCTGGCTGACTTGCATGATTGTGCCAGGGAAAACT
Organism: Ambystoma mexicanum; assembly: GCF_040938575.1. NCBI lineage: Eukaryota > Metazoa > Chordata > Amphibia > Caudata > Ambystomatidae > Ambystoma > Ambystoma mexicanum. Next base: position 1,141,318,744 of record NC_090935.1, on the reverse strand, counting down.
GTCTTGAGGACGAAAGTCTAAAAACCTAGGACAACATGGAGGCATACCTCAATTCCCCACCCCAAGTCTTTGAAGAAGACAAGTGTGAGGGAATGCCCACTGCCTATGTGGATGGATTCTCTTACCATGTTTACAACAACGGGGAAAAAGAACTAGTGGGCGGCGTAGGGAATGCAATGAGATCCCAGAACCCTCCACTGGGTACAAGATTGGTCCCCGAAGTAGTCAAGTGGCAGAGTTGATGGCTGTGCATCAAGCCATCCTCACTGCTGTCCAACATCAACTCCACGAACTGGTCATAATCACTGATTCAGATTATGTACGGAACAGGTTTGTGGAGCACCTGGTTAATTGGAAAACCAGAGGCATGCAATGTGCTAATAACAAACCCTTGAAGCATGGGAAGGTAATCCAAAATATTGATGATCTGGTCGGTCACCTCGAATGGGATGACCATCTACTGGAAAAAAGATCAAGGGTCATTCTAAAGTAGAGGGACCAGACAAAACTGGAAATGATTTAGCTGATCAGCTGGCCAAAACCGGGGCCATCCAAGGGGATCTAATAGAGATTGAGTCCCTGTTGGGGGAAATCCAGGTCACTGCTATCACTAGGTCCCAGACAAATGCTCACAATCACCTCTCAACTGCACAATGGAGTAAGGAGACCCCAGATGTTGATTTGATTACAGCTCAAAAACGGGATCCAATAATTGGTAAGTTTTATCAACACATTGAGGACCCAGAGAACCTTCCCCTGACGATACCGATTACATTGGGAAAGAGGACCTCAGAGTGTTGATGAAATGTCCACAAATGTTTCAAATCCAAGATGGTTTGTTGCGGAGGAGATCCCTAGCTAGCCATGATCAGTGGGTGGTGGTGGTCCCTACCTCATTACGAAGCCTGATGTTAAGTCACGCCCATGATGCGGCCACAGCCGGTCATAGGGGGTTTCATACAACACTTGAAATCTTAAGAGAGGTTGCATACTGGCCACAAGAGGGCAGGACCTCGACCAATACTTGAAGGGTGTCTTGTGTGTGCACAATTTCAACCAACATCCCTTGCACACCGTGCGCCTCTCCAAAAGAGGGGGATGACACTGCCATGGTCAGATTTGCAAGTCAATTTCATTGGGCCCATGATTCACTCCTCTAATGGAAACAAGTACATGTTGACCATGACATGCGTGTTTACTAAATGGGTGGAATGTCTCCCGGCCCCAAACTGCAAGGCAGAAACAGCAGCTGCCCTGATGATCAACCACATCTTTTTGCATTTTGGACTACCCCAAAGGATCGAGTCAGACAGAGGTAGACATTTCACCAGCAAAGTAATGACAAAGATGTGGGAGATACTTGGGGTCAAAAGGAAGCTACATATTGCCTCTAGTGGTGCAGTAGATAGATATAATAGAACAATTGTGAGCATATTAAAAAAGTTTGTGGCAGATTCTGGGCCAAGTTGGGATATTCGATTGCCTCTTGTCCTAATGGCCATCAGATTTAACCCTTCATCTGCAACTAAAATGTCATAGTTTGAGCTGATAACTGGACGCAGGATGGTGCTTCCTCAGCATCTGCTCTACAGAACCTAAAGAGCACACATTGATCAATGCCTCCAAAACTCATGAGTATGTTCAAAATCTAAGAAAACACCTTCAACATGCTTTTGCCTATGCTCAGCGAAATCTAGAGAGATCTGCAGACAGCATGAAGACCCACCATGACTTAAAGACTACCAGAAAAGAATATGATGTAGGAGACCGGGTCTACTTATACAATTTCCAAAGGAACCAGGCCAAACAGCGCAAATGTTTGCCTACCTGGAGGGGTCCTTTTGAAATTGTAGACAAGATCTCACCAGTCGCCTACAAAGTCCGCATCCCCAAAGGCAGTTTGGCAGAAGGGGAAGATAAGTGGGTCCATATTAATCAACTAGTGTTGCCATCATAGGTGCACTCTGCAGCAATTGGAGGAGTCTTCTGGAACCCCAGAGGGGGCCACTCCAGCTCCATAGAATTCCAACTCTAAAAAATACTCCATATATAGTCCATGATTACCATGTAAAAATGTGTCCTGATTTATCAAAATGTATGTGTCCGCCTCACTACATTAATAGTGGTGGGGAAATGTCTACAAATATGTTTTTGCTTTGTCATCCTAGGATAACTTATAGTTGATTGGAAACCATGGAGACTAACCAAGGAGGACTACCCGGGGACTGGGAGTAAATATCTGAGGGGCCCGAAGTATCGCTCAATACTCCCATCAGGACTGGCGAGGAGAACCGATCGATCCACCCCTGACTGAGGAAAAGACGATGAACTTTGCCATTTGTGGAATCAGAAGAGAGGAAATTGACATCCCAGTCTTGCGAATTCCCATTGATGGACGATCAACGCCAAATCGCAAGACGGGGGGCTTGTGGGATGTTTTCCCCCACTAGTCCAATCCCTGCAACAGTACTGTGCATTGCTGGCAGCAGAAACATCAGAAATGGCCACCGGAGAGCATTCTGCCCAGAAGTGCGCAGGAAAAATCTGAAAAATAGGCCGCCATCCATGTTTGCCTATGTCAGTGGTAACACAGGAGACCACTGCCAAAACCCATCATTTGGCTGCCCAAAAAGCAAGGCTGATTGCAAAAGAAACACAGAGCTGTGTGAAAATCCGTTTTCCTTGGTTGTCAAATTTGCAAAAATCATGGTTCACAAATCACCCAAAAGATCCAACCTCCTTGTGGGGTTGAAGACTGCCATTGAAGAATGTTGCTTATTTTTAAATTTGTTACTTTAATTTCCACAAAAGAACAATGTTACAAATGACCATAAGGTAACCTGATTCAGCTAAACTCCAAGAGGTTTCCCACACTGAGCTTCAAATACATTGCACACCATCTCCCTAAACAAAGGAATCTTTTCCCCTGTGCTCTGCTGAGTATCTGACAGGCAAGTGTGAAAGGAAATGGGAGGGGCACTCTGGCATGTTGCTCTGAGGGAAGACAAAGGACTCCCTTGAGCTGAATGAAAATGCAAATTCGGGTGTGACTGAAACCAACAGCCCTGGCAGGAAGAAGCCCATGTGACTCTCTGACTCAGCCGAGCCTTGGAGGCGGGCCAGACTGAAAATGTAGATTTGAAAATGAAGAAACTGTATGTTTAAGAAAAAGACTTATAGACAGTTTTACTGAACTGGTAAAAATATGGAATTTAGAGATTATTAAAATGAGAAGATTGCTCACAGTTTAAACTAATCTGGAATCTGTGCGATGTTCTGAGACCACAAAAATGTTATATAGTAGCTATTGTGATTATGCTATGAAGATGAAAATTTACAGAAGTATGCCCTGTTGGTATGTGCATGTATGTGTAAAAAATTGTACAGATCCGAAAATGTGTAACCAACTAAAAGCGCGGAAAATTGTCATTCGTGAATCCAAACTCGTAGGAATATGAGATTTTGACAGAAGCGTACCGTAAGTAATCTGTAATGTAAATATGCATTATCAACACGTTTGTGATATTGGAAATATGTTTTTATGAAAAGTAGATTTTCTGGTTAGACACAAAGGGAAGTTTTTTTCTTTGGACCATAAACACAGTGTCACTCTGACACATCATGACACATCATAACACACTATTCCCTTCTCAAATCAAGAGAGGGGGAATTCTCTGACCTATCAGATCCTTAGAGGGTTGGGCATTGTATAATCAGCCTTCCCACCCCTTTGGAAAATAGATAAATAGGGACTGTTGAGGAGCCAGACAGACACACATTCACTCATCAACTAATCCACTGGCGAAACACCCTGCAGGAAGATCCAGAACCAGACTCCAGAACCAGACTCCAGAACCCTGAAGCAGAGGCCTAACCCAAAAAGCTGAACCCTTTTCAGCAGGCCATTAAAATCTAGCAACCTGAATTTAACCCCTAAACTTCCACGGGGCCTAAACCATTCAACATCCTGGCTGAGCTGTTTTGCTGCTTCTAGCCAAGAACCCGTGCTAGAACCCAGAGATCCAAACCGGTAGAGCCATGCTGTAACCCAGAACCCATCAGATCCAGTCCAAGAGGCCGTGCAGACCAGAGTGCCTTGCTGAGAGCAGAACCAAGAGCCTGAGACCTGTCCGGTGGTGAGCAAATCCCAGCTAAACCCTTGACCAGATCTTTGATGGGCCCTTTCCATTCCAAAGCCATAGTAGTGATTATTTAGTATAGAACTGTCCATAGTCATCTCTTAGTTTAAAGTAATCCTATTCAATCCATTTCAACCTATTTAGAACTGCATTATAGAATCTTGTGTCCATCCTAAATCCTTCTCATTATATAGTCTTGTGATAACTGTAGCGATAAATCATCCTTGCGCTAAATATATTTTCTGAAGAAAGTCAAAGTCGGAGCGGATGCGCCACTGCTCTGGTGGTTCAAAAGCGCAATCTCATTTGTAAAATATTGACCCTTTTTCAGAAAAACCGACCTTCACTAAAACCTCTGTTTTGAACTGTACGTCCTAGAAACGACTCCTTATAGATTTTCCGTAATCGCGTTTCTCGCACGCGGAAAAGTTGCCGCAATTTGCATTTGGCTCAATTTCACCACATGTATAAAAAGCTATTTCTTGATTTCAACTTCTGAATTTCGTTTTCCATCTGCTAATCATTCCACAATCATTGCTATCCAAAGCAACTCTCACTAGTTCTGAATCCCAGTTAGCGAATTAAAATCATTTTTAGCATTTTTTCCATCACTTCGTTACAGCATTTGACCTGTTTAAAATCATCCTGTTCTCTCTAAGCTTGATGGGGGGGAATCGGGATTGAAACTGCAATTGTTGATTGTTATTCCTGAAACCTGTGTGCCCCCATTCCATCTCTTCATATTGCATATTGGGGGGAGTGAGAAGTAACAGGGGGAAAGAGTGATCACCTTGTCTTTGACTGAATTCATATCAAGTTTTATTTCTTTGTTGCATTCTTTCCTATCATTGCATTTTCTTTAACCATACAAAGTTATTCTCTGCTATATTATTCTTCCTATTCCTACTCCTAATTGATTAAAGAGGTTGTTCATATTGTAATATTACCTATTGCTGATCATTGCATAAATATTCATAAGTGTGATATTCAGATATTATTCATATATATAAAAGTGTAATATATATATTGTTCAATTCTTAAAATAAATCTTTTAATTTGCAAAACAACCTTCTTATTGGTTCAGTGAGACCGGGGGGATCCAAAGAGAGGGGCGTTATATAAGGGTACATCATCCAGAATTAAAAGAACTTTTGATATAAAACTATATAAATAAGGGTTTCCATCGGGCATCCCATACTAGGCATTGACTTAGTTGGGTTGAAACCGCTTACAGCATCTGCAAGACATCACACTTTATAAGGGATAAACCTCCACCCCTCCTGCATCTACTGACAGTGAATCAAGAGAAGAAGTTCTGAACATGCAGATAAGATCAGCAAACCGGAGCAAAGAAAAAGAGTTTTCGGAATGACAAAACATTTTTTAAATAACATTTGGCATTTCTTAAATGTAATAAGGAAGGAATGGACTTTTTTAGATAAGTACAAGGAACAATGTGTTGATGTACCAGAGCCAAAAGACAGGGAGTACACTCCATCTCCTATGCTACCCATTGTAATAACATAGCACACATTTTTGTATGCTGTTTTTACCTACATGTTAACGTCTTATCCTACTCTGATAAGACGACATGTGGACATCATAACATTTCTTGGTAATCCTAAAAAACAATCATATTATTTTCAGAATTATTGTGGCAATTACTTTACAGTTCTAGATATAAGCGTGTGAGTTACAGAGCATAACGGTATCTGGTCATTGCTTCGAATGCAATACCATTGAATGCCTTTCCATCTAAAAATATTGCATTAAAAAAAAGCATTGAATGCATGTTTTTGAAGGGAAAGGGTTTAGTTTAATTTTAATGCATTTTAAAGGGTAAAAAAAGGGGATTGGGGGACCCCCACTAAAATAAAAAAATACATTAGATGCAATTATTTTCAATGCATTTTTTTCGATTGAATGGTCTGCCGATGGTAAGAATTCGATGGAATGACTATAAACCAGGATAACACAATTACATATTGCATTTAAACAAACTGGGAAGGTTCCAAAATATGAGAGACTCACTACCATCAAGAAAGTCAATGCGGCTTTTCTGGGATGGTAATTGTAATTTCATTTTGTCTTATGATTTGTCTTTTCTTTCTTATTATTGTGGCATTTAGACACATAATGATAAAACATGCAAATACTGTGTGGAGTAGTGGACAATGAAACATCCTTTTCTTTTTGTTTTATTTATTTTTTTTTTTCTTCTTCCTCTTCCGAGTTATTAAACAGATGGAGAGTGAAACCTAGTTGAAATAGATCCTCTGAGTTTATTGATGATTGACGAATAAATTTGACAAATCATCCAGTTGTTATTGACCATTGACATAGCAACCCATTAAATATCTCCCGTATCGAGAATCTTCATGGACAATATCTTATTGAATACGGAAAATATATACGAGATATAATCTGGAGTTGCCATGAATTTTTAGGTCGCTTTCCCATCCTAAGATATTCGCATGCTGGGGAATGATTTCTGAGGGGACTTTTACCGCTTCTGTTTTGCTCTCTGGAACTGCAGTACCAGTACTTGATTGCTCTGCGTGAGTAATATTCATTTGGGTGGCAGAACTTGACTCTGTTTTCAAAATATCAATTTCTGGCGAAACAATAGAAAAGGAAGACTGAGGGGGGGTCGGCCCACTTGCGAGTTGGGGAACATTCGATGGAGCGTTGGAATTAATTACTGGAGTATATTTGGTGCAAACCTCTGCATAAGATGGATGAGACAATGAAGATGATTTGGCTATTTTGAGGCCTGCGGTTGGATAAAAGTGAGACATTTCGGTTTGTTTAACGCCTACTACTATCCCACTTAAGAGATGCATCAGGACCTACATTGAGTTAATCGATTGTGAGGACTCCTCCTTTTCAATTGGCTGGCTGCAATGCAATACATCTGTATTCGACTTAGTATTGACAGTTTTCTTTTTTTTATTAGTAGATAAGGGTAGGACTGATGTAGACTTCGCGGGGGCGATACTCTGTTTAAGCTGAAGATGAATTTTACTCTCTGCATCTAATTGATCCAAATCTAAGATTTCATCCTAGTTGCATAGGGCACAGATATTTTTTATCGATGAGTTATGTCCAGTAATCTTGTCCATAGGTAAATTCTTCATTTTTTTACAGTCCATAACTATTTTTCTTGTTTCTTTTGGCTCTTCTTTTAACCGCCCTACGTTCTAAGCGCCTAGTTCTATGTGAAAGAAAATGCACTGAGCCTCCTGAATCGTCTGGAATCAAAATAGGTTCAGAAAGGGAAGCCTTGTTGTGATCCAGACTTATGTTCTTGTTCTATGCGGTCAGTCAATGGAGATGGACTGTTAGGATCCTCACCCAGTGATGCTTTTACAGATCATTCATGCTCAGGAATTGAATTACATGTGTTAGCATTGTTGGAAAGCATTTTTTGCTGAGGATTTCAAGATTATTAAGTTTTTCGGAGTTTGAGCTGATGGTCTGCCATACTTTCTGACTACAATTTTTGGGGGTATTAATCATGTTGGAGGTAGAGGTACCCATTGCAACAGCACCAGCTATGTCAGGTAATTGTAGCTTAGCATGAATATCATCAGTTTGAGATGAAGTGTGTCTATTGCAAGTATGCAAGGTTTGACTGGTGCTGGATGTAATAGAAACCGTTTTGTTTGTCGGAGTAGGCATACAGTTAGTAGATTTGGAGATTTCATGGGCAAGTATGAAGCCTTCCAATTTGTTCAGTTTAGCTAAGATATCTGTCAGGGTACTGTTTATGTCCCTGATCTCATAGTGTGTGACCTCATGGCCCTTGTCCAGAAGGTTCAATATACGAGTGAGAACCGGAAAAGAGTATAAATCAGGGCCAATGAGATCTAGCGAAATATTGATGCTGGATGGTGTCATATTTAAGTTGGTTGTGAACTCATCATTGGCTAGGTTATCCAATGCAGTCTCTGTTTTACATTTGTTTTGTTCATTCATTTCATCATGTAATTCCAGCCTGACTTTAGATCTCTTACAGTCCGGAGAGCTAGCCAATTGCATAGAAGAATCATTTCTTTATGATGCCATTAATGGCTCCAAATTGTCCAGTAGTTTTATATGTGAATTCAAGTGAGCGAACAGGCAGACTTCCTCTTTGAGACCAGGAGAAGCCACTACAGGAGTGGACGGACTGAGTAACAGCCTTATACGTTTGCCCAATTCCGTCATCACCACAAGGGCTAGCATAGAGATGTCAGATAGTGAGTTATTGTGACATTCTTTTTTTTTTTAAAATGTTTTGTTTGATTTTACAAACTTTTCATTTTTTGTGTTACAAAAGTATTACATTATTAAGAAAAAAAGAAAAAAGAACATCAATCACAAATCATTATTTGCTTGCATTTCACTCATTCATTTTGTTTTTCTTTGGTGATTTCCAACCAAAATTTTATTATTGTCAAAATTAGGCGTTTGTCTTGTCCTCTTAATATATTGTCCCATCTTTCTTGAGTTGTCAATTGTTTGTGTGATATCCCGAAATAGTCTCTATACAAGGATCTTTGCTCCTTCAGTGCCGGGCAGATCATAATCAAATGAAATAGAGTTTCCTTGATGTTTGTATCTTTACAAAAGCGACAATCAGGAGTTATTTTGTTTGATTTGTCCATCATAGATTGATATTCCCGAGTCGGTAGGATGTTAAGCCGAAAGCGTAGAAACAGATCGTATGTTGCGATCCGGGAAGTAGTTTAGATAGGCAGGCAATTCATGGAGACCTCTTATTTCAATTTCACATTTTAGATATCGTTTGTATTTGTTTTGATCAGCGATGGTTTTGTGACATTCATTATGTTTAGATGTCATAGGGACCGGTAGGGGATATTCCAGCTTTTTCATATGGTCCTGGAGAACAGATTTATACATATCATACATCTCATTTAGAGAGTATGAGAGATGCTCTGATTTGGAAGTTGAAAAGTGATGAACTTGCGCTCTACTGTGATTTGAGAAAGAGACCTGGTTCTGTGATGAGATGCACATTCCAATTTCTTTGTTAGCTAATTGCCTATTTGCATGCTTTTCCCGAAGTGTTTAATTCCTGTTGGGCACTTTACTTGATTTTTCCTCTATGTATAATGAAATATTGGTAGCTAAGGCATCCTCAACGGGTGTCTTTGTTAGACATTTACCACCCCGGAGGCCCCATACCATCATGTAAAAGAAAGTTGGTTTTTTTCGTTTTTTTATATTAGATAGTGTGGATAAAAGTTAATATGAGCCTTTTTAATAAGTGGGTACACTATAACCACTCGCAGCAATTATGCGCCTGATGGTAAGCATATACGTTCAAGATGCAACACTTTGTTGGCTGCGCACCGGTCACATCAACCTAACAGAGATTTTGGGGAAGATCATGAAGGTATACATACATATCTTGATAATTCAGCTCCTTAAAGAATAACCTATGGTACCAGCACATGAAGAGGTGGGAGAAAGGACGTCAGATGTAAGCTGCTACGTGTGTTCTCTCATCCCCTTTGCCTGGAATGCAGCCATAACATTTATTGCAAAAGAAATCCCTGCACGTGATGTGAAGTGCCATAGTCATCTAGCAGCGTGCACAACCGGCGGACAATTTGAAGGAAAATGGGACACCCTACGATGGTGATCAAGGGGAACATTTCCATATAAAGATACTTATGTGAAAACATAAAGGATGGAGAAAGGGATAGGTTGGACAAGCAGGAAATGTATATATCCATCCCAGATTGGAGAATGAATAAAGGTTGTCGACATGATTAGGATGGAATGTTCAGACATAGTGGAAAGATCAGGAGTAGCAGGATGCTGGGAGAGACATCAGCTATTGGTGTATGGACAAGTTGCTACCAGCACAGGATGGGAAGAAGGAATGTTATCTTGCCCTGCACACTTATTGAAGAAGGAACCCATAAGTATAGTGCAAACAGTTAAAGACATGTGTTTAGAGTCATGGGCCAAGTACTCTAAGCTACTATAATGGGCTGATAATGAAGCAGGACCAGTATCTATAAACCCGCTGAGAAATGCGACAACATGCTTCAAGAAGCAAGACCTGGTTGTGGTTGGAGAAAATAAAGGATGTAAGCAGGTGCTCGAAGTACCAGGATTTAATGGAGGAACTGCTGTGCTGCTGTGCTGTGCTGTCCTGCTGTGCTGATGGATCAATATTGGGCCTGTGGATCCAGAGCTCACATGCAGCTGCCTAAACACTGGGTAGGAGTATGATTCATTGTTGTCATACACAGTTCTGCATTAGTGATTCCTCAAAGTAATCTCAATATTAATGAATTTCCAAAGATGGATGAGCACCAGAGAAAGAAGCGGTTGCTCAACCTCCTCCGACTGAAGAGAGAGAACCATTTCTCATCATACCCAATAGAAGCCTATAATGACATACCACATGAGCATAAATTATTCAGCAAGACGGCAACGATAATGACATCTATATTTATGCCAGGACTTCAGACTGCAGTGAATGCCAAGTGGCTGAGTATTACAAGATGGGGGAGCTCCTGCAAACGATCAATGCAACAAAAGAGGATTTAATGCAATCAGAGCATAACGGAGGGCCATTAGGCTTATAAGCCTGCAGAATACGTATGTCCTGGACCTATTTACAGTAATGGAAGGAGGCGTGTGTGCCAAGGTCAGGCCTTCTTGTTACACTTTCCACCTTCCCATGATGGAGAAAATGGAACCCTGACAGAAGCAATAACCATGCTGATAACTATGCATACAAAGATGGAGGGTGAAGTTGATGAGACAGCAGGAGATGACTGGCTTTTGTCTCTGTTTTCATGGATTCCAACTTGGCTGGCAAATGCCTTCAAATTACTTGGAGCAACACTAGTGTTGTTATTGCTAGGATTCTGTCTCATAAGGATGATCTTGGGACAATGCCAGAAGACCGCCAAGAAAGCTGTTGAGAGGAAGATAATAAATGATGTGAATGGAGACCATGCACCACAGACTGAAGACACCACCTGTGAGAACATAAAGAAACGTCCCCTGCAACACCCAGGAACAACGTTCTACCTCCCTCAGGATCACAAGAAATATGTAGGACATTGGATATTCGGTCAACCAACTGGAGAATGTTGTTACGTGACCTGGAATCTGTGAGCATATAAAGAATGCAGGTGACCTGAGGGGGGGTGACAAAAATATGGATCCCAAAGAAACCCAGATATAAAAAGAAGATGAAGAAGATTGAAGAAGAGGAAGTGGTCGAGGACTTGACCAGAGGGGGGAATGTAGAGGAGCAGGTGGACACGTCATCCCTACCTCCCGCCCCGTCACCTCTGTTATATTGGAACAGCAGGAAAAGGGCCCTATGTGGGACACCAGGTATCATCCCAATACTGCACTGACTGTATGAGAGACGATATGCACTCAGACAACCATATTGAATGTACCCTCACACTGAGAGGGTGGAAGGATGTCTGCATGCACTATTGGACATCATAGAGCTATACGTGAAATCTGACAAGAACAGAGTAACATCATGAAAGACAGATACTGGGACATGCTGAAACGATATAAAAATACTTAAGAATAAAGATGTAATTGAAGTAACAAGGGAAATATGTAATCAAGATACAAAGAAATCATACATGCAAAGAAGATAAAGTAACCTGTTGACTAATAGGTGTATATATGCAGAAACACAAGGTAGATGAGACATATAAAAGCTTGCTGCAGATGAAAACATAACGTAGCTAGAGCGGCCATGATGAAAAGATGGACGTCGGACTTGTATTGAAACCAATGAATCTACCTCGGAGACAGACCAGGGCTGCAGAGTCAAGAGAAGCTGGAAGGACAGCTTTGTGTGAGGAATAAAGAGGAGTATATAGGCCTGGGATCAAGGATACAACATCAGGGAACAATTGCAAGGCACAACGGAGTTAAAAGGATAAGCCATGTACGTAAGACATAGTTCTCTTAGATTAAGCAAAGAAGAAAGCATCTGCAAGAGCCAAGTATTGGACAACTAAAGATGCAGAAAGCCCATGCAAGGTGGAGTGAGCAAGACTCTGGAGGCCGAGAGGAGTAATGACACCCTGTACAATTTAATCAAATAGCAGTAAATAGAAGGTCGAGATGGACAAATTTGTGGCCTCCTCACACGTGATTCAGAAGTCGAAAACAAGGGCTATTCATTGAGCTCCAGATGAAGATAATGGTGTACCTACACTCCCTTGAATGTCCCAGAACAGAGAGCAGGCTACAAGGCTAACTACAAAGGAGTAGCCTTAGCTAAGGGCCGGACTGATGAGAGATGATGGACTAATTGGGAAAGTGGAGAATAGTCTGACGTTACTCTCAGCACATGAGTTTTGTTTTGCTTACGTGCTGCTAATAAGCTGAAAGTCCAATGTTGGGAAAACATGCCAACCAATCAGAGGGTATATGTAGAAACATGCTATATAATGTGGAAAAGACCAACCCGCTGCCATTATTTCCTCTATAATCCGTATTATACGTATTTGGAGGTAGTTGGAGGCGTGCCCACCAGATAAGGGGCATCCAGTAATATTGTTGGTACTTCCATGATATATAGGTATATATGCTCCCTTAACCAATCCCTCCCTTCAATAGGTTTTACAGTTTGCCACGTAGGATGATGCCATAGATGACGCACATTTAGGTATAAAAAATTGGTATAATCACATTTGGGTGTGAGTGTGTGGACTACTGCTTGTAGTTCACCAGTTTGCCCTACTCAATTTTTTGTTGATAATAAAGTAGTACTTTGCCATATTCCTTGAGCCTGTTTGTTTATTTGGGTCCGAGATCGTTATTGGTAACTCCATCTAGCACATGAGACACTTCAAGGTGCTAGTGCACACTACCATAAGGGTACTCTGTAAAAACATCCTCCAACAATTAAGAATGTTAAAATTAAAGAAGGAAAAAATTACTTTCACTGAAAATGGCTAATGAAAAAATTGAAGAAAACAAAAATATATCAACTTTAATATTCAATAGGAATTGCTCGAATCACAAACAAAAGAACAAATGGCTTCAATCCGACTTGTTTTAGACTGCGGTGAGGAGGGTAAGAGAGGTCTGCAATGGTTGTTGGGTGTTTTCCCCACATTTGGAAAGCATACCTTGTAGACTGAAAATAGGTAAGTGCAGATAAACGTGTGATGAGTTTAGCTGGTGGTGGTATGATGCGGGTTTCACTAGTACCGTTAAATTAAATAGAACTCAAAAACACATTTTCAAAAATAAAATGTAAACTTGAACAGAACTTACACTTACGCTTAGTTCTTTTTATTTTCTTGATTGAAAATGTGTTTACTTTCTTCACTACTTTCAATTAAAATGAGTTTTTTACACTGTTTATGTTTACTGCTTCCTTTTCAATCTAATAAATATATGGATCAAAGAATTAATATAAGGGTTGTTATGCAGCGCCAGTTCACCACCCTTGTGATCTCAAAGCGAGTAAACCTTGTCTGAATTATAGGCATATACTTGCCTCAGGAATCAGAGGACCATGGTCTTTTTGCAGGAAATTACCTGAAAATACGGTGAGATAAAATAAATGATTAGGTAGATAGTGCAGCAAGGAAGGATGGGAATTTGGTCAGATTTTTGAATGAGTGATTGATGAGAAGAGGATAATGAATTGTAAATGATAAAAGTTACTACTCCCAAGGCTGGTATAACATACAACTGTTATAAAGGCCCATCACTGTAAAATACTCAACCAGCGCCCATGTTGGTTTTGGTCCTGTCAAACATTAGTGCCGGGAGCATGCTTCCACAACTAATGTATGCAAAGGGGCTGGCCAGGGAATCATTTGCACTGATACCCTAACCCCTGCTAATGCACGAGTTATCTATGTGAATAAGGTGACCTACACATTTCTCAAAGTGGTGCAAATAAAACAGGCATTGGCAATGCCAACAGTTTGTGCTTTTGGGCAGGTATGGGAAAGGCACTCTCCAGGCACTGCTCCAGTGGTATTAACTGGCTCTTGATGATAGGAGGAGACAAATAGTGTGAGTGCCTGGGCATCTAATAGCAGTGTCTGACAAATGCCTTATACTTATACACAAGACAAATCTGTTGGCTTTGGCAATGCTTGCTTTCGTCAGGACTTCAGTGAAGGACATGCATAGTGCTTATAAATCGAGTGGCTGAAGGCAGGCCTGGTTAAGACATTTTTATTACAGCAGTAGCGGATTTACAGGTCCAATTAACTCTCAGAAGATTGCTTTGAAAATAACACTGGCAGGCACTTCACGTGCAAAGTTTGATGGTAAGGCTTGATTAAAGTGAGCTCAAAAAAGTTCCCATGAGGAGGTGTTTTGGGCGGGCAGGGGCAGGAACTAGGTGGGAAAGGCCATGATGATTAGCATGGCCATGGGCAGTCAATGGGTAGGGACATATCCCAACAACACCTAGTGTTCTTCCTAATATGCCATTCCTCCCTAGCTGTACTCTAATGCAATACTTTTTGCTTATAGATAGCGCAAGCACCACCTTATAGGCCAAACTAAAATTGCATCCACATGCGCTGATGCTGGAAGCTGATGAGATCTAAGTGTTGGGCATGCACCCGGCACTTAGGCATTAAGGGAAGGCCAGTCAGAGCAGCACTTCTTACCTGGACATCCCTTTACACAGAGGTGAGGTCCCTTCTGTGGTTTAGCGAGTAGGTCCTGCTGGACGCTCAGTGTAATAAAAAATGCATTCATTACCTTCCGCACCCAGCGGGGGTCGCTAATTGTGACCCAACCCGCATCCCAATTTATCACTGCATGAGTGCGGGCCTTACAAAATTTCTGTGTGAAAATCTGGGTGTTTTTCCGCTATAAAATAGGAAACCTATAATGAATGCACCCTAATCAATATCAAAACAATTCAATCGATACCTAGAGTCATCTCACCATAGCGAGCCATTCACACATGCTCTTTCGGTCGCGGCAGCTGAATGGAAAAAGTGCGATAGTAGGGTGACCAGATTTAAAAAGTAAAAAACCGGGACAGGGCAAATAACATAAAAGTAGGACTAACTCTTGAAAGTGGCTCCCAAGGCACTACACTTCAGTAGTGTTTGGAGGAGAAGTGGGTTTAAGTGTTATTGTTCAAATAAACACATATTATAATTAATTTATCACAAACTACCACTACATTAAGTTGTACAATGCAGCATTTCTTCTGTGCAATATTGTGCATTCATGCCTGCCACACATGAAGACTTACTACCAAAAACCGGGACCATTGCAGTTTTCAATGGGAACATAATCTTGAGAAAGGGGGACAGGTCACACAATACTGGGACGGACCCCGGAAAACCGGGACGTCTGGTCACCCTATAAGAAAGGGAACTTAAAAAACTGTAACTTAAGCTGGGACACTAACCATGTTGGCAAATGAAATGTAAAATACTGAAATGTATAATGGGAAGAAGTGTTCCAACATGATTAACTATTCTTAATCACCCACAGATTACCCGAAAGCGTCCAGGCCTTCCTCTGGTTATGGTGCTGCCAAGTGTCAACCTCTAGCAAACACTTTGGGCCTCATCACGAGTTTGGCGGTAACCCTTAAATGCGGTGGTAACGCTACTACCGCCGCATTTAAGGGTCTGCCAAATCACAGCCTTGGCGGATTTCCCCTCAGCTCTGAGCTTGGGGCAAATCCACTGCAATTTGCCCAATTTTTCAGCACTATTAACGCCGGTGGGAAAACCGCCGGTGGTAATAGCGCGAAAATTCCCCATTGGGCCCAATGGGCAATTCCTAAATGGGCCCAATGGGGAATGGGAACTTACCGTTCTGCCAAACCCATGATCCGAAGCTAAAAGCGCCGGGGGGTTTGGCGGTAGGGCTAATAGCCAATGGCGGCCAACTCATGATGAGGCCCTTTCTCAAGACAAATTTTTGAAAATTGAGATGAATACATTTTCCAACGTGAGTGCTGCAGGAATATCTGGTTAATGGCAACAATAGGGAAGGATGTCTTTACAGAGGGCTTCCATAGGTGTTTTGCCTTCAGCTGTGGGCTGTACTGGCAGGGAAAGGCCTGCAAGACAGAATTACTATCCAGAGCGGAGCAGTCATGGTTAGCAAGGGTGTGGGGACTTTAGGTAGCTGGTAGAGCACAGGGCATGAAAACAAAACAAGCAGAGATCCGGCAAGATTTGCAAAGGAAACAGCTGGAACAGCCCTGCAATAATGGAGGTATTGCCCACTTTCTGATCAACCTGATTGGTTGATGTGCCCAATTTGACCCAAATACGTTAACACCGTACACTTTGGGAAGCTGTGTTGGAGAACGCATTGGGTGTGACGCAATGACCGTCATGTATCTTAACATCTGATGTATGTCAATTAATGTTCTCATTTCACACTCTGGTATATTGAACGGGATGCTGTATGACCCGTTGCCTCGTGTATATTCAACCGGATGCAGTATGGACCATTGCCTCGTGTATATTGAACCGGATGCAGTATGGGCCGTTGCCTCGTGTATATTGAACCGGATGCAGTATGGCCCGTTGCCTCGTGTATATGGAACCGGATGCAGTGTGGCCCGTTGCCTCATGTATATTGGACCGGATGCAGTATGGCCTGTTGCCTCGCGAGGGTGCCAAGTGGTGAAGCGTCTCACGTTGTGGTGGGGCAAGCTGCCTTCCTCTGCTTGCTCTCATTGTCTGCTCATTTTTTGAAGTAGCAGACAGATTTCTTTGGCATGATCTATTTTTCTGAAAACCCTGTGCCTTCTGGGTATTGTAATGTCCCGGTCCCGGGTCACCAGAGCGGGAACCATAGTTGCCGGAATCACCTGGATGACACAGCATGCAGTGGTCACGCAGCAGAACGGACCACACGGGGCACCCTATGCTATCTGGGTCACCAGATAGATGACAGTGCTGGGGGCACCCCTCGGACATACCTCGGCAGGGGCACCCTGCAAGCCCATGAGCACACAGGCTCTTCCAGGCCATTGCCACAAGACAGCGCCGGCATTGCCCAGCAGGGGCACCGGCGTCTACAGGCAGATTTGCTCAGCAGGGATTCTGCAGGACACACAAGTAGAGTTGCCCAGCAGGGGCTCTACCAATACAGATGGCAGCCAGTGTGGACAGCGTTGCCCAGCAGGGGCACTGTCCAAGTGGAGGGCCCTTCAGGGCAGGCCCTCAGCCAGCTACGCAGCACCAGCATGGTGCTTGTAAAAATGACACGGAACACCAGTCAGCTAGCTCCAAGACTGATGAGCGGCCTGAGCTTCTACTTCTTCTTACTGATAGATTTTTATCGATCAGCAGTGATTTTTGGATACCAAGGCTTGAGACTCATTACTCCAGCTTCTTGGGTCAAGTATGTCGTCGTGGGTTTGTATTCTTCTTGGTATGTGTGGTCTTGTCACAGTAAGGCTGGTTTCACAGGGTCTTCGCAATGATGGCCCGCGGGTAGCGGTTGAAGGGGTTTGCAGTGGTGGCAGTGAGTCTTTTGATCAGAGGGTTCGGGTTCTGATCCAGTCCTTGGCAGAAGTTCTTACTCAGCTTCACTAGATGTTCGTACAACATCTTGATGTCTAGGTCTCTGTGAAGGTCTGCTATTCTTGTGAAGATTGGAGCTCAAACGATATCCACAGGGCCTTGTTCTGGATTATCTGAAGTCTCTTCCAGTGTCACTCATGGCAGGTCATCAATGCTGGGGAGGCATACGTCAGAGTTGGCCTGAGGATCACCTTGTAGACGTTGATCTTTGTCCGGAGGGGCATGGACTTGTCTTCAGGAGTGGGTACAGCGCTGCCATCTTTCCTGTTGGCTTCTGCTGAGTATTCTCGATGTTACTTTCGCAGTTGAGTTTGCTGTCCAGGTTAACACCGAGGTAGCGGCTGCTGCTCTCCCATTTGATGGTCTCCCCGTTGAGGCTGATGTGTGGGTGCTCCTTGATCTTCTTTCTGGTGAACAGCATTGCGGTTGTCTTGCTGATGTTGAGTTCTATCCGCCAGTTGCTATACCACGTCACAATGGTATCCAATGAAGCTTGCAGGTTCTTCACCACTTCCTTTTTGCTGAATGACTGGGAGATGACTGCAACAGTGTCTGCATACAGCGCCAGGTCGGTCTTGTGGAGATCTATCAGGATGTCATTGGTGAAGAGGTTGAACAGGAAGCGTCCGAGGTTCGATCCCTGTGGCACGCCTGCTCGGATGGGATGTGATGAGGACATCTCAGACCGCATGGCGACATGGAAGGTGCGGCCTCCCAGGTAGTTTGCAATCATCTTCACCAGGTGGTTCGGAAATCCCAGGCCAATCAACTTGTACAGCAGTCCCTCATGCCAGACCCGGTCTAAATGCTTTGGCGACATGCAGGAAGATGATTCCTGTGGACTTCTTAATGTTGAATCCGTGGCTGATGGTGTCCACCACTCTCAGCAGCTGATGGGTCATTGCATGCTCCTTTCGAAATCCAAACTGTTCCTTTGCTAGTAGATTTCTTTCAGAGGCAAAGTCGCTGAGTCGAGTGAGTAGGATCTTCTCCAGGAGCTTCGATAATCCAGAGAGCAGGTTGATGGGGTGGTAGTTCGCAGGATCCCTCAGTGGTTTGCCGGCCTGTGGGAAAACGATGAAACTTGGTTCTTTCCAGGAACTCAGGAAGTGCTGGAGCCTCATTCATGCATTCAAGATCTCTGTGAGGTGTTCCATTGATGCTGGTGGGAGGTTCTTGATTGCCAGGTGGGTTTTTCCGTCGCTCCCTGGTGCCTTGCCATTCGCCAGTTTTTCTGCACGTCCTGCTACCTCAGAGCGTGTGCACTCCTCGATGTCTTCTACTCCCAACCCGGTTCGGTCTTCTGCGAGATACTTCTCAATTGCTTCTTCCACTCCGTCTGAGAGCCTACTTACCTTGTTCGGGGTGAACGAAGCATCGAGTGTCTCTGCAAGGACCTCTGCATTGTCCTTGTTGCTGCATGCAAGGTGGGTTTGTCCCTGGATTGGTGGGCTTGGCTCCTTCTTCCCAGTCAGGCGACGAGTCATTCTCCACACTGAGCTGTCCGCTGCCTTCAGCTTGGCTGTTGCGGCCTCCCACTTCTCTCCACGGTGCTGTCGGATCTGTTCCCGCAGGAGTCTGGTGAGCGTGTTGTACTTCTGCAGGAGATCAGGCGTGCGGAGCCCGCGAATTGCATTTATTAGTTAGGTCACGTGGACACGAGCCCTGGGAGATACCATGCTCCGGGGAGGGGTGACACACCACAGGTATTTTGCTGCAGGAGCATCAATATCCTTGTATTTATTATGTGTTTGAGTGTTTACCTGGTATACAATCGAGATAGTTTAAAGGACCATCTGTTTATCCTCGTTGCGCAGTTTTACTTTGCCTGGAAATTGTTTCGATTCCCAAATGGAAATTCATCACCTTTTGAGGTTGCCATGTTTTTTTCCATAATGCAGTAGGTTCATCCATGATTGTCTTGTACATTTCCCTACAAGACAATCATGTTAGAAATATCAGCTTTCCTTCCGTATCTCATCCATGTTGGGATTCTGTCCATGGCTGATAATGCACTGCCTTTTCATGCAGGGAGAAAGTGGACCTTTCTTCTGACTGGATTATTTCCGGCTGCTGGAGTTTTCGTGATTGATTGTGGGTAGCAATCGAGGCATAGGTACTTGGCAGCGGATTGTAGAGGCGGTCCCAGATAAAGCCTGCACTCCCATCACCATTTGGAAGTACCAGGAACATTCGCACCAAAATATGCGATGGATTATGAGCAAATAAACCAGCAGAGAGCCGCAGCAGGGCTCTACCCAATGCCTATCAGGAGAACAACACCTGTCGAAATACCGATACCTAGAAAACCATGGACAGTAAGGTATCCATTGAGAAAACCCTACCAACAAATAAGATGAAATTAAGATAGCCTAAATACCGTCCTGGAAGAAACCACAAAGGCCTTAATTGAAGACGAATGGTTATGTCACGAAGGCCCAGACAGACTTGCAGATAGAAGATAAGACAACCCAAAGATGACACAAGAGACGAAATGACATGAATAAGGATATTGTGAACCTAGAAGAAGAGACGATGTTGAAATATAAAGAAGCTTAAAATGTAAAGCAGGATGAAGCCATTCAACCAGCTAACGCCTGTACATATGCTCAAAACCGCAAGAAAGCTAAGAAAACAGTGCGGCTTGCTATGCTTAGTAGAAGATAGACAGCGGCAAGCACAACCTATATATATCTATCTCAATGAAGCACATTATATAAGTGCAAGTCCACTTTACACAAAAGCAGAATCAACTCAGGTTACTAGAGACCAAACAGGACAGGATTCGTATTCCAGGTAAAACGAGAAGAGAGGGCTGAATCGAAACTCAGCAGAGGCAACGTGAACCAGGAAGAGCCAAGGTCAGACCAATCGAAGGAGCGAACAGTAGCTTTGCGGAATCGAAATTTAAGAACAGAATAGCCTACCTCAGGAAGGTCGAGATAAGGAGGCGTAGGCATGTGGCAAGCCGAATAAGAACTAAATGCACAAATTGAGGGAAGATCAGCAGATTCACGGTGTGAGTATCACGTGACCATCCGAGCGAGAAGGAGCACGGATTCACACCTACGCTTGGCAGCCACCCAGACAGAGATATCATAACTTTTCCTGACAAGAAGACACAGTTTAGAGGCCGACCCCAGCTAACTAATTGACACATAGCCACTAAAGCAATGATGGATTGAAGGAAGGACGGGTGAATCTAGGGGCACCCTGAACCTGGCTGACTATTCTGCATGCTGCTAAGTAAAGTGTAAATTTATGCATGGGGTTGAAGCCAACCCAATCACAATGGACCAAATAATCTAGAGTCCTATAGATAGCAGAACCAATGGGACGTCATACTCTTAATGACGTCTACAATAGTCATGTTAGAAGGAAGGGCTTAGACGCCCACCTAATGGTGTTTATCCAATCCTTTCACTCCGTCACCAAATACAGATTTAGTACCTATAGTAAAGTTACCTTTTCCAAACCAATAGAACTGCATTTTAACTTTTGAGTGTTACACATCGATGATGACGATTTTTGAGTATAAATGTTACTGTTTGTATGAAGTTCGAGGGAGTTGAAGCGAGATGGGCTATCACATCACTGTTGATTTCCATGTTTTCCCATTTTTTGTACTTGTCATTAAACGATCTCCCCTTTGCCAAACCAATGAGTTGTCCTTGTTGATTGGTGTTGGAGTAATATACCTGCACCCCCATCCTTCTCAAAGGTTCAGCTATCTTGTCTTAAAGTACTGCGGAGCAAACCCCGACTTTAAGGGCCAGCCGAGGGTCTCCCCAGTACACTATTCTACAATACGGACCTCTGCAATCGGGGCTCTCAGCCGATGTTTATTATATAGACAGTCCCCAAAAAGGTTGTTAACAGTTTCTCTACCTACTTACCCCTTTAGGGAATTCCTGTTTCAATAGGGTGCATACAGTCTCCCACAACATTCTACACTGGAAGTCCACCCAAGCCACATCCTTCTGGCTGTTGTAGATATTTCTCAATGAGAACTTTTGCAGCATAAGGTTGTCCCACGTTCCTGGGTAGCAGCTGAGGCCTGTGTCTATGGAACAGGCTTGTTCAAGACTCAACCCTGTATCTGGGGCTCTAGTATTTAGGCAGGCCCTGGAGAGGGGGCATGTTTCTCTGTCGTGCTGTCCGGTATGACGTTCCTAAATCAGCATGAAATGGGCGGTGCATGAATTCCCGTGCTGGGTGGCCCCACAGCTTGCTCAAGACTGAACCCTGTGTCGGCCATGCTGAGCATATGGGCTGGTGGTATTCAGACTCTTTCAAATCGAGCCCTCACCCGCCCCCCCTTGAGTACACATATTTGTTTCTGGGCCCTCCCACTAAGGCTTGGCTCCTCTAGGAGGCCCAAAGGATGTCCAAGGGGGCCCCAGTCTCTTAAATATAGGCAGCTTGCCTACTACTGCTTATATGTTCTATTAAAAGCAAGCACCTTATTTATATTAGAAACAGTCATCTTAATCCCTTTCTAAAGAGTGACCACCCCCATACCCCCCCCCCCCCGTCCTCCACATCTTTTCATGAGAGATTCGGGCATGTATGTGTAGCTGCTGTCAAGGGTCGCTATTTCAGCCCCATTCTCTGACGTCCTCAGCTCGAATAAGTGTGTGACACTTTATAATGTGCCACAGGTGCCCTCACCCTCTCCGGTGACGTGCTACCCTAATTTTCCATATGGATCCCCTGATCTGCGCGCTGTACTTCATCTTGTGCAGCCGACCAATATGGTTCTGAATCTTCACATCGCTAAGGCAATGACGTCATATAACATCACGGTTTCAAGGACCATCGCAGCGCTCCATTCTGCAGTGTTTTCCAATCAGGCAGCTCATAGAGTCTTGGCCCTCATTACAACTCAGGCGTTAAGGGTTAACGCCACCGTTAACCCTTAACGCCTGATTCCCACCTTAACGCCTGCTTTTTGCAGGCGTTAAGTTCCATGATGCTAAGGCACCTTGGTGCTAATTACGGCACCGTAATTTACGGTGCCGTAATTAGCGCCTTCCCCACTCCCATTATGCCCTATGGGGCAAAAATGAGAATGGGGAAGGGAAAATGGGAAATGGGGATTTACCGCCCCACTCACCTTGTAATGGGGCGGTAAATCCGCCATCCACCATGGTGTAAACGTAGTTTACACCATGGTGGTAAAGTTGGTGCACTTAGCACCTCAGTTGTGTAAGCTACTGAGATCCGTATCCAACATGCGCGGCACACCTTCAAGTCATGTCCGTGTTCCCTCATCTTTACTCCTTCAGACACTGATGCATTTGAGCACCTTATGTCAAAAACACCTGTTATTTACAAAGCTCTGAAATGGCAAAGCATGTTGTGGTTCTCATCATTGCTTTTAATCCATTATGCAAAATAAAAAAATAACCAAGTCCTTATAGTCAGGTTTTTCCAGCCTGAATGCAAATATGCACGAGAAAAAGCCCGTGTGGCTTAAGAGGTAAAGAAACAGCAAACAAGCCAAAATAACACGAACACACTTTTCAACAATGATGGTTTGAAACGTGATCGTTTCACGAGAATTCCCCATAATGGTTTGAGGCTAGGTTCTCGCTTTGAATTTGCTTTAAGTAATAGATAATATCTATCTAGTCTGTTCTTTTTTCTTTGCAACGCATAGTGTCATGTGGCGCGGTTTAAAAAAAAAAGCAAGAAAGCTCTGTTGTTGCAACTCATATGTGGTGCATGGTGATTGGCTATGAGTGAAATGCAAATAAAGCTGTCGCTTTCAGTGTATAATTCTGGACGCAGGACCAGAAATAAGTGCTACAGGAAATAGTACACTTAAAAGGTGATCTTCAGTCGAATCCGGATGCTTGAAGTGCTGTCGTAGTGTTGCAGCTCTCTTGGCTGTGTACTGATGGCGGATTGCTCCCTATGTTGTGATTAATGAAAGATCTGCTTTATGACATCACTGGCTTTCAGGCATCTGAGCTTAATCCTAAACGCACCAACATGCACTTCCCCAATGGCTGAAGCACCTTTAGTTGTGCCTTAAGTGGCAGAGCCACCTATAAGCCGAAACTATTGCATTCGAGTACAACTAGTGTCAACTGACATATGAGGAGGGACACAGAGCTTGAAGATGTTGTTTGGTTATTTGCCCAACCATTGACTGTCCATGGCTCTACTAATCCCTATGGCCATTCCCACCCAGTTCCTGCCTCAACCCACCCAAAACACCTCCTCCTGGGAACTCTTTCATCTCACTTTAATGAAGCCTTACCATCAAACATTGCACTGTGAATCTTCAAAGCAGTGTTCTGTGCGTTAATGACTTAACTTGAGCTGTAAACAGCTACTGGTGTAATAAAAATGTCTAAACCAGGTCTTTCTTACACCACTCTATTTGTAAGCACTATGTCTGTCCTTCAATGAAGTCCTCTTAAAAACAAGCAATGCCAAAGCCAATTGTATTGTCGTGTATATAAGTATTAGGCATTTGCCCGGCACAGCTATTAGAGGCCCAGGTACTTACAGCATTTTGCACCATCTACCACCAATGACCATTTATTACCACTAGGGCACTGCCTTGCAAGTGCCTTTCCCATGCTTACACAAAAGCCCAAACTGTTGGCATTGACAATGCTTGTTGCATATTCCTGCCACCACTGACTTTACATTCCACATTCCTATGTCTCAAGGCATAGGGAGACATCATCTCAGTAAAATGAAACGCATGTCTTTACTCTTGTAAACGTGTGACAATGTTAGGCAAGCTGTTGTCACTGCATATTCCTGTAACTTAAAATGTAACTATGAAATCATAAACCTATCACCCTTTTGGATCCCGGAACTTGTGGACAGGAAAACCCCAATCCACTGTTGTATGAAAAGATCTGTTTCTCATCGGAGCTTGCACATTGCACAGATTCCTGAAGCCTTCGTGGGGGTCTGTCGTGGTCTGCAGAGGTCAGTAGGAGGTGTATGGAGTCTGGAGGAAATAGGAAGAGTGGTCATAGGCATGACAGGTAGAAAAAGAGGAGAGGAAAGGACAATTATTCAATCCCTCCTCCTCGAGTTCCTAGTGTAATGGTTTATTGAGAGACCACCCTCAACAAAGGGTGTTCCTCCCCCCCCCACCCAAGCTAAGTGTTGCACAATAAACGATTAATGTTGGTTCTTTTTATTCAGCCCTATCTCCAATCCGTCTAATACTCCTTGGATATCTCGCCCTGGGCTACCAATGAGCAAAGAACTAGGCTGGTGTACAGGAAATATATTTATGCTTATTTGAATTCGATGTTAAGAAAATCACGCTAAAATATCAAACACCACTTTATCTGTGGCACAACACAATACACTTCTCTCAACATAAATAAATCACACAAGTGGGTTTAAAAGAATACAAATCACAATTCTTTACTTTCTACAATTTTGACTTCAAGAAGCAAACTGATCAATAAACGAAAATAATTACAAATGTGGTGCTGTGCAATTTCGATTTTCCTGCATGCTTAAAAGGTTAGCAGTAGGGTTTATAGATTGGTACAAATGCATATGACAATTATGATTTCACCCACACTTCTTGTTTGAAATAAACACAGGGTGATTTTGCAGTTTGTTTTTCAGACCCCCTTACTTTGGTCTGTGTTGGGTAAGTCGGACAGAAAAATTTGAATGATTTGGGAATTTGGGATTTCAGACCCCCTCCATTTGAAGGCCTGTGTTGAGGAAGCTGGATGGTAAAAATTGGGATGATCTGAGAATTGGAATTTCAGACCCCCTCCACTTTAAGGCCTGTGTTGGGGGATCTGGCAGTACAGGGATTTTTTTAGTTCAAGGAAAAAGACACCCCCCTTCCTAAAGAAGTCGGGGTCAACAGAACAAATAGCTTCACCCAATTGAATTGCAATCTATAGTTTTCAGCGCACACCGGGAATGAGTTTTGTTAATTTTGAACTTATAACAAAAATCATTCTGTGGTGTCCCTCCAAGGGGAATTAATTAAATGAATATTTTCAGTTAAATAGGGTAAGGATCTACACAGTTCTGCCTCCCACCCCCACCCACTGTAAAGGGAAAGGATTTAAGGCCAGCAGATTCCCCCACTTTTTGGTTACAAAGGGCTGAGGTCTACTTACATTAAAAACCTCTGTTTAAACGGTGGTGTGGAAGGTTGCCGAGAGCAACGCCAGTGGTTCAGATTAATTCAAAACCTTCCACCCATCACTTTTTTGGTTTCAGTTTGTCTCCCTATGTGAGAGAGGGTATGCCCAGACGTGGGTCCCTTGCTCGCTGCGCCATGGGAACCAAGCTGCACCTCACTGAGGAGGCCCAACAAGGCCGAAACATGTCTGGGGTTGCTTGTGTTTCCGTGCAGAGGGGACCTGGCCTAGCAGTTCGGGCAGGGCTGCTCCCATTGGTGGCAGTATCTGACTGATTTGCATGTGGCTGGGCCCCTTTTCAATGGCGCAGACGGGCTAAAAAACAGTGGTGTGGAAGGTTGCCCAGGGCAATGCCAGTGGTTCAGATTAATTCAAAACCTTCCACCCATCACTTTTTTGGTTTCAGTTTGTCTCCCTATGTGAGAGAGGGTATGCGCAGACGTGGGTCCCTTGCTCGCTTCGCCATAGGGAACCAAGCCGCACCTCACTGAGGAGGCCCAACAAGGCCAAAACATGTCTGGGGTTGCTTGTGTTTCTGTGCAGAGGGGACCTGGCCTAGCAGTTCAGGCAGGGCTGCTCCCATTGGTGGCAGTACCTGACTGATTTGCATATAGCTGGACCCCTTTTGCAATGGCGCAGACGGGCTAAAAAACGGTGGTGTGGAAGGTTGCCCAGAGCAACGCCAGTGGTTCAGATTAATTCAAAACCTTCCACCCATCACTTTTTTGGTTTCAGTTTGTCTCCCTATGTGTGAGAGGGTATGCCCAGACGTGGGTACCTTGCTCGCTGCGCCATAGGGAACCAAGCTGCACCTCACTGAGGAGGCCCAACAAGGCCGAAACATGTATGGGGTTGCTTGTGTTTCCGTGCAGAGGGGACCTGGCCTAGTAGTTCGGGCAGGGATGCTCCCATTGGTGGCAGTACCTGACTGATTTGCATATGGCTGGACCCCTTTTGCAATGGCGCAGACGGGCTAAAAAACGGTGGTGTGGAAGGTTGCCCAGGGCAACGCCAGTGGTTCAGATTAATTCAAAACCTTCCACCCATCACTTTTTTGGTTTCAGTTTGTCTCCCTATGTGAGAGAGGGTATGCCCAGACGTGGGTCCCTTGCTCGCTGCGCCATAGGGAACCAAGCTGCACCTCACTGAGGAGGCCCAACAAGGCCGAAACATGTCTGGGGTTGCTTGTGTCTCCGTGCAGAGGGGACCTGGCATAGCAGTTCGGGCAAGGCTGCTGCCATTGGTGGCAGTACCTGACTGATTTGCATATGGCTGGACCCCTTTTACAATGACGCAGACGGGATAAAAAACTGTGGTGTCGAAGGTTGCCCAGAGCAACACCAGTGGTTCAGATTAATTCAAAACCTTCCACCCATCACTTTTTTGGTTAAAGTTGAAGACAGCTATTGACAGTAGAAGTCAAAGGGCTTCCACTACTTGTCTACACCCCAATATTTGTAGAACAAAACAGACAGTAGTTATTTCATTAAAAAATAAGTTATTCCTGGATCTAAGTCCCTATAGATAACTCACTGTCCCTGTGTTCAAATTATCTCATGTCCCCGAATGTTTAGCACACCCATCCCAGGGGTCTGGTCACTCCACTCTCAAGGATGGCCTCCCGCTCTCCACACAAGACACAGTTAGCTTTTACACCTTCCTAGTGTGAGAATCCCGAAGGTGTCTTACCTGCTAGTCCCCGGGGATCTGTCATCTAGGTGGTCAGGACATGGTCATCGCTTTTGGATCCAGTTCCTCAGGGTGGACCAGTGTGGGAGAATCACCTGGATGAGGGGTGGTTGGGGAGTGCAAGTGGGACACCGGAGGGTGAGGCAGATATCCGCTTCCCAATAACACCTTTTCCCCCTCCTACCAGGTAGGATAACTAGGAATTCAACCCTCCCACCCCTTCCGGCACAAACACTTTCTCATGGACAGTTCACCGTGAGGCACAATGGACTAACACCAGAGCCGTATATCTGACATGTACCAACACCATGGACAGGCAAGGTCAGGCAATTACAGATTATTACACACACCTGACTTCCATCACACTACCCCAGACGTATAAAAGGCGAGCACGAAAGCACACTCTGAGTGAGGCAAACCACATGAGCAAACAGCAGTTCCAAGATGGCAGTTTAATACAAGGAAAAAGATGGCGAGACCAGAGAGAGCTGCAAGGAGGGAAGTGGCCCTGACCTCTAAAGACCGTTACTTTCGTGAGCCCTGGAAGGTAAGAAACCGAAGACCAGGAACTAAGGCTGATCAATCCTGCACAGTGTGTCGGAGGTGCCCGGGGCTCTCGCGTCGATAACCAAGGCAGGGAGGATGGATTGCCACCGTGCTACTGTACTTGGCGCCTACAACACAGCAGCATCAGCAAAGACAGCACAGCCGGTGGAAACAGTGTGTGAGGCATTTGCAAAGAGCGACACAAGTATAATTGGAACCAAAGAAGTAATTGAAGTTGGTGATTGAACTTTGGGAAGCAACCCAAGACAGCATACACAGAGTGGTCTGGCGCCTCATGGGCGCTCATTCTAAGGTCTCTGTTAGGTATCCAACTGATGCTGAGTATGCGAAAAAGGAATACTGAGATCGAAGTGGTCATGCAACGGGTCTTACTAAATCCTGTGCACATTCGAAAGTCTTCGATAGTTTAAAGTACAGCACAATTGGTCCAAGCATGGCCGAGGGAGTCTAATTGATTAAAGGAAAAGGATCGCAGTCTGGCTGAGGGAGATCTGGGGTGAACCAAGAATCACCTGAAAAAGAATTCTCTGAACCTTGTTTTGAAAGGGATCTGAGCCCAGCAGAGGGGGATCCAATGTTGAACTTTTTTGTTTATGAAAATGATCCGAGCCAAGCGGGGGACGGACCAGGGTGAACACCCAAGTTTAATATTGAAGAGAACATTGCGTGTTGTTTCTGGTACAGAAGGACCTCTGCGTCTAGAGACTTGCGAGGGCTACAGATACATGGACACAGAAGGACCCGAACTGGGAAAATGGAACTGTATCTTCGTGCCGCAGAAGCCAGGGTGTGTGCTTTTGTGGAGTGAGCCGCCTTGCCACGTGTTGAAAACGTGGGAAGGGAGGCCAACGGCTCGAGCACCCTGACATATTGCTTTGTGAACACTTCTTTCTTTTTCATGAATATTATCACACATTATTTGTAAATTAGTGGTAAGGATTGGCAATATGTTTTTTATAGGCCCTTTTAATTTGGACTGGCATTATTATTATTTGATGGTGATAGCTTGCTCCCCTCTGTAGATTTAGGTTTAGATAGGCGTTTATCACACCCTTGCCAAAGTTCAATAAACACCAGTGAACTGTGGTCACTTGTTTCTGTCTTACTATTGCCACCATGCATTCCCTAGACTAGGAAAAGACAGCTCCACCCAGAGGCAATCTCTGCAAAATTTCCTTTTGGCATTTCCTAGCAGCTGTCAGATGGCAATTTTCAGCAGCTCTCCCCGATGGTAAATTTCAGCAGCTCTGTCTGATGGTAATTTTTAGCAGCACTATCCCTTCCATAGAGTGAATTCCACTTTATATAGCAGCGATGACACCATCAAGTTTACAATCTTGGGGGAGTACCCCGCAAGAGTTCTTGCAAATAGGATTGTACAGTTTCCCTTCTCTCTCTCCTCCCAATTCCAGCCCATCTCTAAGGATTGGCTTAAGAATCTGGAGCAGACATATGGCAATTCCCATTTGTAATCACCATTTGTTCTCATGTCAAGTTTTTGGCAAAAACTAGTTGTGTGGTAAAACTTCATAATTTTACTGATAACTGCCATAACATACATATTTGCTGATTCAGCTAATCATGGGGCATTAAATAAGACGACAGCCAGGTCTGCAGCATGTTGCAC
The DNA here is from genome assembly GCF_040938575.1 of Ambystoma mexicanum. Lineage (NCBI taxonomy): Eukaryota > Metazoa > Chordata > Amphibia > Caudata > Ambystomatidae > Ambystoma > Ambystoma mexicanum. Next base: position 1,141,289,022 of record NC_090935.1, on the reverse strand, counting down.
GGTTGTGTGGCAATTTTCTGCCATGTCTACCAAAAGCATAATAGTTAGGAACATGTAATGTATTACCCATGTTCCTAATTTTACCCCCCACAAGCACGCCAACTCTCACATTTGGAACATTTTCAGATTAGCCAGAAACCCATCTTAGATGGCCATTACAGTTCACTGTGTCACAGGTGAATGGGTTTTATATCCCCAAAATCACCTGGAAATTATCTAATAAATTAATACACATACATGTAATTAGTAGAACATATGGTTTCTGAGAAAAAGGCCTAAGTTATAATAGTCCTTGTAAATTAATAGTAAATATTCATGTTGACAAATTGTATCTCCCTTGCCTCCTGGCCATTTGTTCTCACTGGACCAGTGTTTATTATTAGTCTCTTTGAAGGTGGTTGTTTGAACTTGATTTCAGCTCGTAAATACGTGGGATGCACTAGCTAGAGCATTTGGCCTGCTCAAAACTGCCCTTTCAGAGACACCAAGTCTAGAGAAAGTACATTTCTGACACCTCTTATAAGCCACACTGTATTGCAGTTGTAAACAGATGGGCAGATGTAAAAGCCAGGCTTTCAGTGGGGGTGTTCTTTGTGACATTTGCCCAGAGCCCCACCATTTGTCCCTGGCTGAAATGGAAGTCACAGATTGCAATTTCTAACCTCAGCCTTCATTCTTTGACATACAGTATGTTTTACTGATCAGGATTCATTTAGCTTTTGCGCTGAAAGTTCAGGGCTGTTTCTTTCAGTCATTAATAAAATGCATGTTTTATCATCAGCTGTTCATTTTTCTCCTAAAAAGTAGGTCTGAATTGTCACAGTGTGCCCCCTTTTGACGGGTGACAGTTTAATTGTGCATTTATTTCTCAGCCCGCAATGTTATGTGCTTTTCCAATCTGCACTCGGATTACATTTTTGTTTCAGCTTTCTATGGATTTTCCTTGCAGAAAGACACCCACATAGTCTGCCTAAATAGGCCTGCAGCAACTTTTCATGGCAACGAAGCAGGCTTTTCTTTTGAAATGTTTTGCCAGAATTTTTAATGTGAAGCATTATCTACCTTACTTTTTGTCAACACAAACACCATGGGCCTCATTATAACCTTGCTGGTCCAGAACACAACAGTGCCCGTAAGCTTACCAGGGACCGTTGTTTCCAGACCAGCAAAGTACAAGTCTGCCTGCTGGAGCCGATGTGCCCAATAGGTCTGATCCTGCTGGGCACATCGGCCATGGTAGGCAGACTGTCACGGAAGCACCGGCATCATTAGCGACGGTGGTCGTGCTTCCGTGGTCTCATTCCCATAGAGGCCCATAGACCTCTATGTGAATGGGGACTTACAATTTTCCGGCCCCTGACTTCCCGGACCGCCTGGGTTGTAATGCCCCATTGTTACCGGGAAGTCAGGCGCCAGTAAATTATTCTGAGTCCAGCGGCAACCCGCCAGTAGCACCAGCAGGGTTACCGCCGGACACAGAATGAGGCCCCATGTCTTTTCCCTGGCATCCTAGTGTTGGCAGGGGAACATTTTTCTCATGCCTTGCTTGAACTTGCAAACACACATGCAAAACCGTTTTTATTTCAGTGTTTAAAAATCCTGTTTTTACTGTGAAAAATACCTTTGAATGTATGAATTGTGAATTGAAATGCTGCTTTTCCTTTGGTAATGATAGGTAAACTTTTTTCACATGGCCCTTCAGTTTCCATTCGTTTGGGCCTTTGATTTACACCGCATACTAGGTACCGTTCAAATTTTGAAAATGGTCTTTGTTTTTAAATAACGTTGAGTAGCCCGTCTGTCCAAGCCTGAGATACCCCGGCCGAGGTGGTAGAACTGTGCGCTGAAGTGGATTCCTGCCTTGATATTTTGGAATTACACATTTTGAGGACAGCAGCAGCTGTTTGGTGCAGTAACATTTTAAAGAGGGCATTGGGTCCCATTACATGTTTAGTGGTATCCATCCAGTAAAAGCAGCGGGATACCACTGTGAGGAATTCGACCATCCACCAGGTAGGTGTGCACTCGCCTGGGCTTTTAAAAAAATGTTTAATTAAATGAAATGATGGTAGACCAACCTCAGGAAAATGTGTGGGGCTAATCCACATATCCTATGCTCACACCATGACAAATGCATATACCCATGTACTCTGGGTGAACACATCCTACAGGCACAGTACGCCCTGCCATAGCTGGGATATGACTGCCAGGAGTAGTCCATGCTATCTCCATAAAGGGGAAGGGCCAACCTTCTCCCACCATGACCTGCCTGAAAAAAGGCTCCATGGATCCGCCCTGTTCTTTTGTTGGACCCTGCAGCTGGTGGCAGTGATTATCATACTAATAGAGTGTGCTTGAAACAGGCCCACATAGGGTGTGGCTGCAGAGGTTAACAAAGGAGACAGGAAACCCCAACAACGTTTCATATGTAACTGTGTCAACCAGAAGCCAGCTCTCACCCTTAGTGTCATTGGCAGTGAACTGTCATGTCTGGGACTGCATGTTTACAGTAAGCCTTCCCGCCAGGGGGACCTATTTCATCAGGTAAGAGTATTTGGTTTGCAGGATCCAGAGAGTCTGGTCTCGCTGCAGCTTCAAGCGAGACCTGCCGCTTAAAACAGGAAACACAGAGAGATCTGCTAACTAGAGAGACTCTTTCATCAACAACAGACAGGAAGAGGGGTGGGATAAAGTATCACATGCTTTTATCTCTTTGCTTTTCCTGTTGCAAAGCACTCTGGCTATGACCTCATGCATACATGAGATTGTTGGTGGGGACTCCAGCACTTGTTCATTAAGGTGGGCTTAGCCTACACCAATCACTGCGGCCCACTTAGCTTTAAAAGAGGGCTAGCAACAAGAACTCATCGGTGGACCTTGGCTGAAGGTACACTATGCCTTACATCTTCTGCCAGCGAATGAAGGCAAGGTCTTCCAAAGAGGGAAGCAAGGTCCCTCCCCTAAATATCTCCCAGGGAAAAGAGGGAGATAAAGACCTCAGAGGACCCTCTGACTGCTCCGCCACTGGTACCCAGCCAGCACACAGAGTGCCCTACTAGAATCTGCAACAAGTTTCCTAGGTAGGAAGAGCAGAAGGCACCTGAACCTATAACAAAGGACAAAGCCTATGTCTTCAATACACTCTTCAGCTTTGGCCCATCTGCCTTAAAGGATAACAGAAGCCCATTGAAGAAGCTGGGAGAAGTGCCTCGACAAGCATTCAACGAAGTCAGCCTTAAAGGACACTTTCGAGCCAGTCGAGTTCCTGGAGCTGCAACTGACTGCAACACTGACTGTGGTCAAGCTGCAGTCACGTAAAGACATCTGAAATGTCTCGACCTGTGCTTCTGCACTGCTGACCAGCCCTGAGATAACCAAGCCCCTGCACAGGCCAGGATGTAGCCGTTCATCCAGCTTCATTCACCAAACCATCTTGCCACCTGATCCCCACAGCTGACTCCCATCTTAAACTCGAACCCTGCAAAGTGCCCTGAAGCTGACTCGACCACCTCAAGCATCAAGAACACCTATGGCACAAGGTACATTGTGGTTCTATCCCCCTGGCCCTTCCCAGAAGGCCCCTACAGACATATTACTTGTGATCAAGCCAACTAACTTCAAACTCTTGTGGTTGTTAACGTAACGACTACCGTCCTGTCAATATCCAGAGTGCATCCCTTTCCTTCTAAGACTAAGAAATTGGACCAGTTGTCTGTGCACTTTTACTGGCTGCAGTGTGGTGTACAAATTAAGGCATTTGTCCGGTCCTGCACAACTTGTTAGGCTTTTGGCCAGTCAAGTGGTCCCACAAAGGCCCCCTTAATTACACTGCCCAATGGTTAGGCAGCCTATTAAGAGAATAGGCATGGACATTGTGGGTCTGTTGGATCTGCAAACCAGCTGAGGGAACAGATAACTCTTGGTGGTGGTAGACCATGCCACAAGGTGCCCTGAGGCTGTCCCTCTGAGGAGCATCAAAGCCCCCGTGGTTGCAAAGGCTCTGATTGGGAGATTTTCCCATGTTGGTGTCCCCAAGTGAGGTTGTTTCTGACAGGGGAACAAACTTCATATCTGGGTATATAAAGGCTATGTGGGAGGAGTGTGGAGTCACTTATTGGTTCTCCATCTTCATCCATGCAGAAACTAATGGGCTTGTTGAGTTGTTCAACAAGACCTCGAAAGGCATGGTAGGTGGCTTGGAAGAGCACCTGAGGAGAAAATGGGATGTTCTCCTGCCATGCCTACTGTTTGCCTACAGGAAAGTGCCACAGAAGCAAGTAGGGTTTAGCCCCTTTGTGGTTCTGTTTGGACACCCAGCATGAGGTCTCCTCAATCTACTGAGAGCGGGATGGCAGGGCAACCTATCATCCCCCACACAACATGTGGTGGACTATGCACTTGGTATTCGGTCTAGAATGACTAAGTGCATGGAATAGTCGAAGAAAAACCTAAAGGTCATTCAGGAGCTGAAGAACCACTGGCATGTCCAGGAGGCCACAGTGACAGTTTATTCACCAGGCCAGTGGCTGTGGATTATGGAACCTGTCAAGCCCAGTGCCCTTCAGGACAAGTGGGTGCTGGAAAAAGTCAGGAAGTTAAATGATCTCATTGACGTGAAAGGGTCTTTTACGTCAACCGCCTAAAACCCCATTCTAGCTGGGATGACTTGGTCATGGCGTTAGTGACAGATGGAGAGACTGAGGAGGAGACTGATCCCCTCCCAGACCTGCTGCGCACTGAAGCCACAGATGGGTCAGTTGAAGGTGTCAACCTTGCAATGGAACTGTCACAACAGCAACTGACAGATTGTCACCGTTTACTGGGAACGTTTTCCGGTCTGTTTTCACTGACTTCAGGTTGTGAAGATTGGTGCACCCATGATGTGGACACTGGAGACAGTAAGCCGGTGAAGAGCAGGATTAACTGGATGTCCGATAAGCTTTTGCATTGGGCCATATCCCTACAGGGATTAGATATGGACATCCAGCACAAGCCAGGCTCCAAGCATGGAAATGCAGATGGCCTTAGCCAGTACTTTTGCCTGGCTGACGAACCAGACCCTCAGTAGGGTGGTGGTTCACATGTTGAGGCTGGGTGCACGTGAGGAATTCGACCATCCGCACGGTGGGTGTGCACTCCACTGGCCTTTTTGAAATGTTTATTTAAATGGAATGATGGTAGACCAACTTCTGGAAAATGTGTGGGTCTAAACCACACACATTTTCCTATGCTCACACTATGACAACCACATAGCCCTGTGTATTCTGAGTGGGCACAGCCTACAGGCACAGTCTTCCCTGCCATAGTTAATTGGGATATGACAGCCAGGAGTACACCATGTCATCTCCAGAAAAGGGGGAGGGCCAAACAAGCATCTACCAATGTCCACCTTAAAGGCAATGTTTTCGGGCCAGTTAAGTTCCTGGATCCACAGCCGATGGCAACGTTGACAGTTGTCAAGCTGCCATCATTTAAAAACACCCGAGACATCTTGCCCATGTGCTTCAGAACCGCCAATCAGCACTGACATGAAGATTCTTGACCCTGAACCACCGTGTAGGCCAGCCTGCAGCCGCTCAACCTGCTTCGCTCGCCGAACCGTCGTGCTGCCTGATACCCGCAGCGACTCCAGCCTCGAACTCTGTGACAAAGCCCACAAAGCACCCTGAAGCTGACTCAACACTGTCGAGCACCATGAACATCTACAGCACAAGGCAAATTTTGGTTCTGTCCCCTCCCCCGTTCCTTCCCAAAAGGCCCCTACAGACATTTTGAAACCCATTGCTCCCTTATTGCTTAATATACTGTGGCAGTTATTAACCATACCGACTACTCTCCTGTCAGTATCCAGAGTGCATCCCTTTTCCTTCTTTGAAACTGTCTGCCCTCCGCATGAGGTACTCCGCATTCCTTTACAGGGTGGGTTGTATTTCGTAGTGTTGTTATACTGGTCTGCTGTGATTAATAAAGTAGATATTTTTATACAACCTTGACTGGACAGTCCCTTTTATCATTGGGTAATTAATAATTGTACTTTGGCTGTTTTGCAACTAACCAACGATCTGCGACCCTTCAGAGTTAAGCCTGCCGTTCCGTCCATTTTCCCAAAATTGGACACAGAGGTTTATAATTTGCTTGTTATTCCAATCTGATTGGATCCCTTCTGGTGTGTTAGAGGTGTGGGGTTGATTGATGGTTTAGAAACTGATATTCCCCGCTGGACCACTTGTATCCCAGAAATTGATTCATCACAGATCCCCAGCGAGTAAACATCAAATACCCAAAACCTCTGTGCACAGCAAGGCAATGGATCATGAAGCAGGATCATTGCTAATGTTGATAGAGCTGGTTGGCACACGCCAGTCACACGCCAAGGGGCAGTAAACAGTTTTCTTCAATGGCGGACCTGAGTCTGTCACTGATGTCAAAAACACTCACTGGCATGTTTACAGGGCAACAGTTCCTTTGACACAGATACCTTTGCTATGAGGTATCCAACACGGCCATTGAAGTTACTGCTGGAGCTGTCGCGACTCTCTCAATATCACAGTGATTTCCCTGGATGAGGTATATTTTGCTAAGTGTATTCCTGCGCTTCATGCTCAGAGGGCGCCTTGTCAGTGCCACTTGGTGCTTGAGGGCGCAATCTGGTTGTGCACTTATTACATGATTCTGTGTATTGTCTCCTGCTCCTCTCCCGCATACCTCCCAAGTACCACAATCGCCCTATTACACACACAAACACTCAATACACATCCAACATAGCAAACCCTGTCATACTACAAATAATCCTTGACATTGGACCTTACACCTGGATACAACAACCTGTGCACACAATCAAACTCACTTAGAAAACCGACGTTCACAGGACGCCGGTTCCTCCTGGTTCCTCAAGCATCAACAGAAGAGCACAACGTCTATCCTATCCCTCTTCACTCACTAACCCCTCCCCCCACCTGCTTTCTTAAAGAGCCACATGAGCACCTAGAGACTACACCAATGGTAATGGTAATGGTGCATGGTATAAGACAACTTAACATAACATAACATAACATGGTCGTCTGTGTATTTGGGCCACATAGAAAGGCAGGCACCTACTAATGACATATACTGTTCTCCTTTCCAGACATAACACATCCAGTAGGGACCACGTATGCCCAGGAATGTGTAGTTGGCCACACAATTCCAACAGTATTCTGTCCAACCCGTCCATCTTCAGAGGAGCAATCACATTGCAGCCCAGAGACAGGAATCCACAGAGCAGCACACAGCACTGTTTCTGCCTACAGCCACATCACAGGGTTGCTGGATCTTAGAAAACAGTGCCGACTCTTTAGGCCGATGTTATAGGCATGTGGGCGCCAGCAGTGGTGGAAATGGAAAAAATGTGGTGGGGGATCCCACAAGGGCCGGGGTGGGGGGACAGTGCGGGGGCGGTGTCAGAGGGGCATGGTTTAGAGGGGGCGTGGCTGGCAGTGGACATCCGATCAAATGAATACTTAAAAAAAATAAAGAAATAAAAGCGCCCGCCACGGCAGCATTGCCTTTTACCGCCGGCTTTGGCACATGTGTGTAATGCACAATGCTCGCTATATGTACAACTGATTCCTTTGTACATGTAGGGAGCATTGTGCATTACACACCAGTGCCAAAGCCGGCGGTAAAAGGCTACAAATCTGGTGCCGGATCTGAGATCTGCCGAGAGCCGGCCCAAAGATCAGCACTGGGCGCCAGCACAGGTTAACGGTCACTCATACCTACTACTGTAGAATGGTAAGGGTACAAGGGGGATTGTAAAAGCTAATGGCTACCGACCGCAGAAGCTACCTGGACATGAAGGCGGGAGTCCTAAGTGAGCAACAATCATCAATTTTCAGGTAAATGACACTGAAGAAAGTGATAATCCTGCCATCTTTGGTGGCTAGAAAGGCATCCATCAAGTCCTCATGAGGATGGCAGACATCACGGCAGTCCAGCAGATGCATATACAGCAGCTGTGATGTATCCGTGGTATTCTATGTGTTCAGGGTTGGGGTGTGCTATGGAGCATAATGCAGACGAGGTCCACTTGCTATTTCTTCATGGCATTTACAAAGCATTTGTAGGTTTATTAAAGCCCCTTAGCTGGCCCACTGACCTTAGAGGTGACCAAGAGAATCATCCCGTCAGACAGGGCCCTTCTCCGGGTGTTCAGAAGGTAGGGGCGCAGTGCTGGCATTACTGGACAGAACCTGGGATGCGGCCTGAAAAGCACTTGAGAAGGTGCTGCCCGTGTGTGGAGGGGCCATATGCTTGCATTTTTGCAAATGGTAAGAGTGAAATAGTGACTATTCTTGGATTAAGTGGCAGTTGTTTAGGCTTGAGCGAGTGGGATTCTGTTGGGGAATCGAGTACAAGTTTGTTTGGGATTAGCAAATCGGTCTTTGGGTGAGGAAGAGATTCAATGGGTGTTTCAGAGAGTGTGGATGATATTTCTTAGGAGGTGGTCTAGGAGTTGGTCTAATAGTGTTATTTTGGCTATTTTGATGGTCATATAGTAGTGTCTAGTTGATAAATGGGGGTGGGGTTTGTGGGGTCTTATTTGGAATTGGTTAGGGGTGGTACAGGTGTATTCTGTAAAATGTGTCCTTGTGGTGTTGTACCCCACATGTTTGTTCATTGATGTACATTTTGCAAAAAGCTCCCCTATGAGCGCATTGATATGATATGATATGGCATTTATAACGCGCCTATACACGAGTGTTTCAAGGCGTGACAAGGCAAAGGAGGGGGAACAGGGGAAGACAGATAACGATCCTACTAGGCCAGGTGTCATTCAGATCGTGCAAGTGCATGGGAAGGGGGAAAAGGAAAAGTGCGAGGGAAAGGGGGAGGGGAAAGAGCAGTACATGGGATAGTAGGATAAATAAGAATAAATAAAACGATCAGCTGGTGGCAAGTGCAAGGTAAGTGCAGGCATAAGTGCAGGTAGGGGGACTGTAGGGATACAGAAACAGTCTCCAGGTGCAGGAGTTGCCAGGGAGGCAGTGCAAGTGAGCAACTGACAGGGCCTGGGCCCGAGAGCAGAAAGGGTGGCCATGTAACCAGTGCAGTTTCAGCCAGGAAATGAGCAGGGGAGAGGAGGAGAGAAAGCAGAAGCAAAGAAGGAGGTTTTGAGGTGCTTCCGGAACTAGAGATGGTTCTTCTCAAGTCTCAGGGAGGCACAAAGGCTGTTCCAGAGGGAGGCCCCTGCTGAAGAGAGAGATCTACCACCAACTTGTTGCTTGGAGAAGCGACTGACCCTGAGGGAGTTGGAGGCGGATGAGCGAAGAGATCAGGAAGGAAGATATTTAGGAAGAGAGAGTTGAAGGTATTGCAGCCCCAGCCACCAGAAGGCTTTGTGGACAATGCAGAGGGTTTTGAACTTAATCCTTGCAGCCACTGGGAGCCAGTTCAGAGATTTCAGTCCTAGAGAGATATGATCCCTGAGGCCAAGGACAAGTCTCGCAGTCGAGTTCTGGATAAGTTGCAGAGGACGGAGAGTAGAGGCAGGCAGATTTAGATAGAGGCTGTTACAATAGTCCAGCCTAGAGAGAATCAGGGCTCTGGAGACAGTGAGCTTCTGGGGGAAGGAGAGGAAAGGAAGAATACCTCTGAGGAGGTGCAGATGGTAGTGAGACTTCTTAGAGACGTCAGAGATGTGAGGAGAGAAGAAGGGTGTGGAGTCGAAGATGACCCCAGTGTTTTTTGCCTTGCAGGTGGGAGCAGGAAGAGGGCCAAGAGAGGCAGGCCAGAGAGCTGCAGGGAAGGAGGGAGTGGGTGTGCCGATGTGTAGAATCTCAGTCTTACTGGCATTAAGGCAGAGGTCATTGGCAGCACACCACTCCTGGATAGCAGACAGACAGTCAGAGATGAGGGAAGGAGAGGAGGACGCCGAGGGTAGCCTGAAAATGAGCTGGGTATCATCCGCATAGCACTGAAAATTTGGGCAGAGAGTGGCGACGCAGTGGGCAAGGAGTGCCAGGTATTGGTTGAACAGCCAGGGAGAGAGGTTAGATCCCTGGGGGTCACCACAGGTAGAGAAAAAGATATCAGAGAGGAAGGAACCAAGTTGGACCTGGGAGGGTTGGTCGGAGAGGAAGGAAGTCAGCCACGCCAGAGCCTGACCAGTGATACCCAGGTCATCACGGAGGCGGTTGAGCAGGATGGCATGGTTGACAGTGTCAAAGGCAGAAGAGAGATCAAGCAAGATGAGGACGCACTGGGTGTTAGAGTCAAGGTTGGAGAGCAGGTTTTCACAGATGTTCAGGAGAGCAGTTTCCGTGCTTCTGGCATCTCTGAAGCCAGACTGATGGTCATGGAGACAACCAACAGATTCAGTGTGGAGATTAAGCTGGGAGATAGCCAGTTTCTCCAAGAGCTTGCCCAGGAAGGGAGTGATGGAGATTGGGCGATAGTTAGCCAGGCAGGAGGGGTCGGCAGAGGGCTTCTTAAGAAGAGGGTGCACAAGGGAGTGCTTCAGGGGGGATGGGAAGACTCCAATGGCGAAGGAGTGATTGCAGAAATCAGCCAGGGCAGGAGCAAGGGAGTCGATGTGGTCCTTGATGGTTTTGTAGGAACAGGGGTGAACCTGTTTCGACAATACTTTCATAGATCAGACTTGTCTAGAAACCTCAACTGCAGAGAAAAGGGGAAAGGCAGTGAAGGAGGGAGGGGGTTGGCTGGCTACAGAAGGGCCAGCGAAAGTGCATGGAATGGAGGGAGGGAGGCGATAGGAGGAGAGTGAGGACAGGATATCCTGAGTTTTTGAGATGAAGTGAGAAGCCAGTGCCATGCAGAGGGCCTGGGAGGGGACAGGAGAGGTAGAGACTGCGATGGGATTGGCCAGTTCCTTGTAGATTTTAAAGAGTTCAGAATAGTTGTTTGATGTCGCAGAGATGCAGGCTTGGATATGAGCTCTCTTCTTGGTGAGGACGGAGAGCCGGTATTGCCTTGAAGATCCTATCCTTCTGCTTGGAAATATGTCATTCTCTGCTCATTTAAGAGTTTTCTGCTGCAATCCTGTGTGCTTTGACACTCATCTGGATGCCACATGAGTGGTATTGCATGGCATGGGCAAGGCAAAGCATAGGGATGAGCAATATGGACTGTAGGTCAGAGTGGGCAAAGTCAGAATGAACTACAAAACAACTCAACCTGTATCAAAGGGCAAAGAAGTGAGGTACCAAGATTGCAAAAAAAAGTGGTGGGTGGATTGGCTTAGCGTCTTGAATAACCCATGGGAACTACTGAGTCTTGCAGGTGCCAGGCACAGACTTGGCTGTAAGTTGACCATGGGATGATATCTCACAGGCCGGCTTGTATCGGCCGGAGTGTGCAAAAGCATGTTTTCTAATGCATAGATTGAGTGTCGTATAGCTGTAGTCTCCAGTTCGTGGTAATTGAATAAATGCAACACGGGCAAGCCTTATGGGACAGACAAGCATCGATTATGAGTTAAGGAGAGGGCAAGTCGGGAGTACCTGCGATGTGGGTCCACTGTCTTTGAACTTGTGTGGCTATTGCCCTCATTCAAACTGACCACAAGCTCTGTCCTTTGGCTTTTCTGAGAATCTGAAACAACAGGGGTTTACTTCCTCCCTTCCCTCGTGTCTTTTGCAGCACGTGTAGCAGTGCTGGCGATCAGGTGGGACATGATCTCAAGGGGGCCCACGGGGCAACTCCAGAGTCTCTCCTCTGGATGCTCCATGAAAGAAGTAGATCTTGCCTCCGTGCTAAGCGATGCAGCATACAGTGAGCCACGTGGCATGGTGCTACATGCTCTCATGCCTCTCTCCACCATGCCATGCACTCTTGCCTCCCACTCTTAGCACAGCAGCCTTGAGAGGGTCCGGTTGGCAGGATTTCCAGCTCCTTGGGACTCTATGTCATCTAGCACTTGACCCTTTGGCTCCATTTCCAGTGGGGTGCTTCATGCACCCTACTGTCCCAGGGCACAGAAGTGGTGCCAATCCTGTAGGTCCTTGTGCTACAGCATCCATATCCACTTGCGTTACTCGGGGACGAGGAAGAGGAGAAATAGCCCAAGCCAAACCATGGAGGCGCCAACCTCTATGACTCCTGTTTGGGGGATAATTCTTGTATCTGGTGTGAGGCCAGTGTGATGCTGTCCATATAAGAATGGTCCCCTGGAATCTCAACAAGTCCTACATTTGCTTCTTTGGCATCGGGAGCAGGGCAATAAGACTCTGTTTAGATTTGGGCCATTGGAAAAGAATGTGATTTGACCGAATCCATGTTTTCGAAAGAGTGAAAGTGATCGATTTTTTTTTTATTTATTTCGGGGGGAGTCCCCAACAGCCCTCCCTCCTTCAACCTACCTTTATTAATATCCCTTACCCCACCCCCACATATATTTTATTTTAAACATATTTTTCGGTAAAAAAAAAAAAATGAAATTCGGTCACTTCTTCCTTGAAAACATTGGATTCGGTCACTTCTTCCTCGAAAACATTGGATTCGGTCACTTCTTCCTCGAAAATATTGGATTCGGTCACTTCTACGGTATCGATTGGAAAAGGCTACTGCCTGAATCACTACAGTTTGATATTGACTGCTCTGGGTGTCCAAATCTAAAGCTGCCACCAAGCAAATTCTCATCTAAACCTGACACCTCTTCAGAGTTACAGGTCGTGCAGATGTGGTTGCTCTTGATCCGAGATTGTCCCGTGGGTGCCCAAGACTGTGGTCCCACGGCAGTGCCATTCCAGGCTGGGATGGTAAATCATCTCCCCATCCCATGCCCCACCTGCACATCCAGCAACAGCTCCACCATCACACTGGGATGCTGAACATAAGGAACTGGTAAGCACCAATAAGTGATGGAAGGAAAGCTGTGAATTAAACTAAACCACTGGAAGTTCCTTTGGGTATCTGACAATTCCCTTACCTTTTAGACTGGGGGTTAACATCTATACAATTTGGTCCTGGCCCTGTCCCTGCCCCCAACTTGAAAAATTTGTCCAGAAATGCTACGCCGCCATGTTACCTCTGCACAGGAACACAAGTAACCCAAGGCATCTTGCAGGCTTGCTGGCTAACATCAGCGAGGTGTACATTGCTTCTCTGGATAGAGCAATCAAGAGACCCACATCTGGTCAGAGGTTTTCACACTTTGGAAGACTTACTAAACTCCAGAAAGTGAACAACAATGGGTCAGAAGTGCCTAGGAGGTAGGAGACAGAAGGACCTATTGCCCAGTTCTCAATGAGGCCAGAATTGTTTTGGTTCACTTACAGAAACAGGGCATTCTTTTGTTGTCAACCTGTGAAATGATATGCTACTCTGCCCGCAGGAGTGCAGTACCATCAAATCTGCCCTCCCATGTGCACACTGAAGGAAGGACCTCTTTTGTGCCACTTGCAGCAAATTCAATGGCATTTTTCTGGACCAGTCGGTATTAAAACGTGTCTAGCAATGCAAATAATGCAACATGGCTACATATTCTATATGTGTGGTGTAAGGCCCCTGTTAGATGTTTGCCAATTAGAGCGATTCACTGTGACACGTTGGTCATGTAGGAAAGTTTATTTATTTAATTATTTATTTTTTAATTTGTAAAGTGCCCAAACCCTGAGACATCAGGGCACTGTTGCACACCAGTTACATGATATATAAGCTTCACAAGTGGAACATATACAGAAAATTCAGAAATGCAGGATATTATGGCAACAGGTAATTGTCCACAAAAGGTTCCCAGAGGTGGACCGGCTAGGCATATAGCCAAGTTTTTGAGGCCTTGCGGAATGACCAGTAGGAGTCCTCCGCTCTTAGATCAGGGGGGGGGCGTTCCAATTGTTCACTGCTACCGTAGGGAAACTTATGCCCCCTCCTTTGGCTGGTTTAACTTTAGGCAGGGCCAGGCGATGTGCATGGAAGGACCTTACTGGTCTGTTGGACTTTGATCTTTCAATTGTTTGGGCAAGGTGTTGCTGTGCAGTGTTGCACATAATCCTTTCCCAAAATAGGGAGCCAATGACCCTTTTTTTCTGGCAGCTGAGATGTGGTCTATTTTTGGAATGTTTAGAGCTGCTCGAAGGCCATTGTTTTGAATGAACTGTAATATGTTGATGTTCCGTTTATATGTCCCGGCAAAGAGGACATTACAGTAATCCAGTCTTGCATCCGTGATTGCTCTAGCAATAGTCAGAGCAAAATGCAGTGTCCACAGATAGCTACCCAGCTTTTACATAACTAGGCCATGGGAAAAGCTCCAGTATACATCCTGTACATCTATATTAATTAAATTCAATAGTATGTCAGGTGTATTGACCCACGTTTGAGTCATTAAGATGCAACATTTGGTGCTGTGGGCTTAGAAAATCCAAGATGGCCAAAAAGCCCACATGTGCGCCAGAATACAGGAGAACCGCGCAGTTTGTGCGCACACCAAAATGGTCGCCTAACCTTCCACCCACCAGTGCGAGCGTGATGGGCCAGGGGTGCCATGAGTGGAATGTGTGCCAAAGGAAAAACAGCAGTGCCTGTTAGCTTAAAACGCCCTTTGAAATCACCTTGGTTTCTCTGAATGCAAGCTAAAAATGCCTGTGTCAAACATTGCAGGATATTCAAAAATCTCACTGAACACCAGCAGACATTTGGCAGAATGAAGTTTTGTGTGCATACAAAATCGGGAAAGAAAAAGAGCCCAAAACAATGTTCATAACAAAACTGGCTGAGCTGTGGAGGTCAGCAGCTTAAGTTAAACTGAACTGAAAACCACTAAAATCAAAATGTTTAAATTAAATGAGGGACCTACTTTTGAGTGTCACATAGTTTGTAACTGTTGACATGTCATAGTTTTGAACTTAGAATCAGCACCCTAGCTGTATGTGTAAAAATTGTCGGTTTGATTTGAATGTAGAAAACTGGGAACAAAAAGTGACATTTAGCTGAAACCTGGCTTAATGAAACTGGATTCTGCCTGACAACTACCCCCGACAGGAGGTGAAACTGGATCAACAGCTGTGTTCCCAGGCCTGGCTGCATTCTGCTGCCCCCACAAAAAGGAGGTGACACCTCTCTGATTGAATTACCTGGGAACTGCAGGAAACTGGACAATGGACTCAGGCAAATGTTATATTGGGGGGGCCATAAAGTGGCTTCCTCTTGGGAGAAGTGGGAGGAGAACTGCCTGTGAGAGCCAGCTGAGCTTGGGGGAAGTGGATAAACCAGTTCTTCCACCATGTGATGTGGGAAGCCACACCCCTTTTTGACCAGGGCATAAGTTAAAAAGATAGATAACTCATAGTGCGGACTGGTCAAAATTATATAAGTAATATCATTATTCTTGTGATTTTTCTGTGCACGTTTTAAGAGGTGTTAGGACCCTGTGGTGTATGCTGGGGGGTTGCTAGCGGAAAATAGGGTCTTACTCCAAATGTCTGCATGTTAAAAATCTGACACTTCATCAGTTAATGTCCATACTCCTTGCGCACATGTGTGTAATTCTTGGTAAATGTCTGATATTGGTAAACCAGTCAAAAAGCGCAAAATGTTGTCATTTTTTAATGCAAGCCCCCAGGAAGATCAGAGGCGGACAAGCATTGACCATAAGGAATATATAATGTGTACATGTAATTTCAACAAATTGTGTATCTGGGAAATATGTATTTGAATCAAATATAGATTTGTGGGCAAATTGACCAGGGGAGGATCCTCTGACCCATAAACAGACCTCATCACTCTGACTCACAACCCAATTCCCCGAATCATGGGAGAGGGGAGAATTGGGCCAATGACAAGTAGAGAGGGGAAGGCTCAGTTATGCCAGGCACACACCCATTTTCAAAACACATAAAAAAGAGACTGCTGGGACAGGTAGAGAGATTCAATTCCATTTTCTGCGGGACGCTCTGCCGGGAGACTCCAGACTTCACATCCATCAATCTCCAAAGACCAGAAATTTACTTCAGAACTTAAAGCAAGGGCCTAAACCCACAAACTGAGAACTCTTCTCAGCAGGCCTCAGCATCCTTAAAATCATCTGCAAACTATTCCACAGCCGGGCGAGCTGTTTGAATTCTGTGCCAAGAACTTTTGCCGGAACCGCAGACCAGACCCAGACCGCTGTGAGCAGAACCAGAGATCTGGATCGCTGTGAGCAGAACCGGTGCCTGATTGACCCGCTGAGCAGTGAGAACCGCCGCTGGACGTGTTGACCATATTCGTGACGAGGCACATTCATTTCAAAATTAGGAGTGAGTATCCGCCAGAACTGTGCAGAACCCAATCTCTTAGTTAAAATAATCTAATCCAAACTATTTTAACCTAATTAGAACAGCCTCCTAGAAATCGTGTCATCTGTCATTTTTAAAGCTGCACAACTGTCACCTGTCAATTCTGCAGCTGCAAGCTGTCACCTGTCATTTTGAGTTTACTTTAAATCCGAAAAACTACCTTTATTAAATCGTCCGTATCTCTTGAACCGTTTGGGCTGGGAACGAAATTTCATTTTAAAGCTGTGATTCTAGGCTTTCCAACGAACCTAGAACTGACTTCGTACTCCCTATACTTTTTCCGCAATCGCGATTTACGCACTCGCGAAATTTACAGCGATTTGCGATTTGGCTCAATTTCTCCACTTGTCAAAATAGCAGCTCCATTCTTTCCTTTGTTAAAATCCGTTTTCAACCTGGTAATAACTCATAGAGCATTGCTAAAGTGAGCCTGAACTAATACCAACAAGCATCTCTCACTCACCCTGAATCTCTAGAGGGAATTAAAATCAGTTAGCACATTTTCCCATCCATTGCCATCACATTTAAAAGCATTTTGGGCCTGTGTTTCAAACTTCTACCTGTTTCCTCTAAGCTTGCTGGGGGGGAACTGAGTTCCGTATTGTATTTGATTGTATTCCTGAAGACTGTGTGTGTTACTTCCATCTCCTTGCATTGCATATAGGGGGGGTGAATTGCCACCAGGGGAAAAGTGAACATATTATCTCTTGTGAAACCATATCAGTTTATTTTCTGTACTGCATGTATTCCACCTTGCATTTCCTTGAAACCATAAAGCATTTCTGCTACCTCATCCTCTATACTACTCCTAAGTAATCAAGTGTACCACAGTAACATTACCCATTGTGGATCCACATCATATGTCTAAGTGTACTATCAGATATTAATTTGTTATGAATGTGTGACACATATATATTGTTTAATTTTTCAAATAAACCTTTTAATTTGCAAAACAAACCTACTTCTTGGCTCAGTGGGGTCATGGGGATTCTAAGAGGGGGGTGTTATACAAGGGTTGTCATCCAGAGTACTGAACTGGACATAAAAATACATCAATAAGGGTTTTCCTCAGCATCCTAGACTAGACTTAGCTGTAGTGTTGATTGAATATCGCTTACAAAAATGGGGGCTCGTCCGGGAGATTCTGGGTTAGATCTATCACTTGTGCAGATTAATACAGTGTGCTAACTGACAGGAGACATACATCCGGTCGGATCACCACGCTGTGTTACGCTGTAAAGCACTCCTCAAAGGAACGCTCTAAGGAAACGGTCTGTTTTGCAAAAATAAAATACAAACTTCTGTAAGTCAGGAAGGAACTCAAATTCCAGAATGACGACACTGGTAGACATCAAAATAGCCAGAGAGCACTTCTTACATAAGCTATTTGTGAGAGGTGAGTGGACTCATCAGGACCAAACGGTCTGGTTGCAGGCAATCGCGCAACAGGTCACTGAAACAGGGTCAGATATATGGAGAGATCAGGGTCCCCTACATGTGGCCCTGAGTGAACTATATATGGCCCCTAAAGCCAAAGATGAACATAATAAGATTGCCAGGATAGCGGCATATTTGTACCTATATATGGGAGCCATGCAGGACAAATGTGCTGAAGGCCAAGATCTGGCAAATAGGCAACGGATGGCGTTAGAGAAGGCCCAATCTGATCTGGACTCTTCTGAGCAGAGGCTGCTCAGGAGCCAGGAGTCAGAAAAGGACAGCAGACAGTACATCACTAAAATAAAGGAGGATATGGATGTGCTGCAACAGGAAAAGGCTGACCAGGATACCAGATTTCTGGCCTTGCAAAAGGAGTACCAAGAAGGTTTGGACTCCCTACTGCAGAGCCAGAAAAAGCTGGAGCAACAGTTAGACTTCAATAGGGCATGTGCTGAGCAGGTAGTCACCCTGCAAAGCAACCTAGATAGGGAAAAAGAGGAAAGCAATAAATTGATTCTGAAGGACCTGGATACCCAGGCAAAGTTTGATCAGGAGCGCCAGAAAGCTGGTGCCTTCCAAAGGCAAAGGGACGACCTGGCGGCACAGATGCAGGCTCTTAGTCAGGAAAGGGATACCTTATGCCAGGAAGTCTGCCACTTAAAAAGGAAAATGGAAGAAAATCACCTGGCCCTCCAGGGACTGGGTGACCTCCAAAAAGAACACCAGAACTTGTTAGAGCACACCAGGAGGGTGGAGGAGGCTCTGGCAAGAAAGGAGCAGGCCAGTAGGGATGGGACTCAGGAGGTTACCCTCCTGCAGCAGAGACTGGCCCAGTACTCCAGGACCAATCAGGAGACACAGAGAGAGAATGGGGCTCTCTGCCAGCACAACGATAGGCTCCAGCAACAGGTAGCAATGCAGGAGAGACTGATAGAGTCTAGTAAGGCCTTAACTGAGGAACTGAAAGCGCAGGCTCTTGCATTGCAACAGGGAACAGGGGCGGATAGAGATAAGGTTCGCTGGGAAAGAGAAAATCCGGAGCATAACCTCAGGTACCCTAGTACCAGAGACCTTCATCTCTCCCAGTCCCTGGACTCTGCCACCCCCATGTCCCCTCGCGCACATGAGCCCAGTGCCACGGGGATGGCCGATTACTATCCAGCTAGAAGTATGGGGCTCATAGGCCAGTACGTCCCAGGAATGGATGGGCGGGCATCCGGGTATGGGCACCCAAGCACAGTGCAATTTAGTAGGGAACCCCAGGAGAGTAGGCCCATTAAGGGCATCCTGAAAACCTCTGCCCAGTTAAGTCAGTGGGGGGGGGGTACCCATCAAATCCTGGCAGCAAGGAGGGATCTGAAGACTCCTCTGAGCATTACAGGACACAGGAGACCAGGTCCCCACATTCTGCCAGCCATTCCCAGGATCGTAGAATCCAGGAAAACCTGGAAGATCAGACGGGCACCTCTGGGAGCAGTGCTTCTGAGTCAGAGGATGAATGGACCAGGGTTACTCAAACCAAAAAGGTCAATAAGGCAAAAGGGGCCTTGCTTAAGCACCCATTGAAACAAATAAAGGCAATAAGGAGTGTCATCACGCCTTATCATAAGAAGGCCAAGTATTCTGTTTGGGAACACTTGGAGCTCTATGAGCAAATGATGGAGACTTTCCATTTGAAGGACAGCAGTAGCTGCATCCAGTACTTCAAATGGACCTTCTCACCAGAATACTCCAGTTTCTTTGCAGGGCTGGAGGATCAAAACCATTCAAGGTGGTCCACATACAGGGCAGCCATCTTTAAACATTTTTCTGTGCACAGAAATCCTCAAGAGGCTCGCAAGGCAGCCTACAATTTGCAATGTGGGGAGGATCAGGCCCCACAAGAGTTTGTGCAAGAATTAAAGCGTGCTTTTGCGCAGACCACCAGAAGGGTGCGCACGGATAGTAGAGAATTTATCAATACGTTTTTCCATGCCTTACCCAAATACATAATGACCCAGCTCGTGAGAGATTTTCATGAGAAAAGATCTTTAGACTGGGTCATTGAACAGGCTACCCAGATCAATGAGGTGCAGAAGCCCATCGAAAATAAAAATAATGCGCAGAAAAACCCCAAAACCAACAGCACCCCTGCTGCTGCTAAGGTGGCAGAGGTAAAGGTTGCCCCCGTTTTAGATTTGGAGATGGGGGGCCTAAATACCTGCCTGCACCAAATAACTCTAACACCAGGAGGCCCCCGGGCCAGTCACAGACAGGGAGTCAAGGAGGTAGTCCCACAAATGGGGTCCCTCGCTCCCCTGATTATGTAAGTCCCTGCTACAAGGGAAACCGACCCATCCTGGGTTATGTGTGGACTCCTCCAGCCCAAGGGGGGGGAATCCGGCCAAGCACCTAACCCAGGGAATTTCCCTCCTAACTTCCCCCAGGAGGGCAGAAATTCACCAAACCCTGGGCAGAATTTTTTCCCCAGGTATCCACCGAACTTCCAGCCCCAAAATCATCCATCCTTCTTTCCCCAATTCCCTGAGCCCAGACAACCTAATCCGGGAGAGGGGAGGCCAAGGGTGGAGGGGTACCCAAATCTTCCCAACCAGGGGTAATACCAGAGAAGGGATAGCTACCCTTCCCGGGATCAGCCCAGGGGAGAAAACAGAACCCCGTATCAACCTGAGCGGGTTTCCCAACTTGAGCGCCAGGGCCAAAATATGGCACGGGATCTAGGTCACATACTGAGGGCTCAACAGAACCCTCAGATGAGCATGCCACCGCAGAATGCCCCAAACTCTGGACCTGGTGCTCCAGAACAATGACGGGGGCAGCACCCCGATAACCCACCGGTTCCCAGGGAGGAGGCACAACGGGAAGGGGGTGTAAAGCCTTGGAGGAAGCTTCCTTCCCAACTTGTAAACAGCCCCTGGAAAACCAGGAACCGGAAACAAAATCTCCTGCCCCTGAAAGCCTGCCTCCCAAGGAGCAGAGAGGAGGGAGGACAAACAAAGGACCCAAGCAGACCCATTTTGTGGAGGAGGTACAGGTCTTTCAATTTGAGGGAGAGGGATCCTCAGAAGTTCCTGGGAAAAGGATCTTCTCCTTCAGAGATGGGGGAACTCCTCCCAAGGAAAAATGGGTCCCAAGGGATGCCAATTCAGGCTGGGGGGATGTGGAGACTGAGCTACCGATGCCCATCATCTCATCCCAGAACCGACAATACCAAAATCCCATGGGTCAAACCCATCCTGATGACTGCCTCCAAAAAGGGGGGCGGGGGGCCCAGAACCCGAAACCATTTCCAGTTGCCAACCTTTTCTTTCAGATTCCCCAGGCTCTCCACAGAATTCTGCCCAAATCTCTTCGCTAGCAATGTCCAAAACCAGAAAGTTAGCCCACCAGTTGTCCAAAAATGTGCACTATATGTGCCCCCTTGAGGAGAAGGAGGGAAGATATTATGCCCCGGTACAAGTACAGGGGCAGGGTAGAATTTTGGCACTGGTGGACACTGGATCCCAAGCTACCCTTCTGTCCAAAAGGGCCTTGGATGAACTAAATGCAGGAAGGGGGAGGAATTACCGTATTCCTCTCACCTCTCTTCCTGGACAACTTCAGAACTTTGACGGGAAGGAAATTCCTGTCGAGGGGACTGCAGATTTGGACATCAAAATTGGGCGACACAAGGTGAAACACCCGGTCATAGTAGTGACTCCAGAGGGCACCCCTTGTTTACTAGGGAATGACCTCCTGAGAAGGTTGTCACCCCTAATAGATTGCGTAAACAAGGTCCTCTGGACCCAGACTAGCCGACCAATAAAATTAAAACAGAGTGTCAACCGTGTTAGTTTAAACGGCACCTGCCACATGGTTGAACAAAATCTGACCAAGTAGAATTTCACTTCCAGAGCAACCAAATTCCAGACGTGACAGTAATAGCAGTAGGACAACAGACTGGTGATGGGGGGGTCCTCTCTATTTCTGAAAATAAACCTTCCTTCCAGTTTAAGGTGGTATTCCACACTGGAAGGAAACACCCTGAAATTCTTTACTAATCCACAATCAGAAACTCCCACTCCTATAGTCCAGAAAGATGTGAAATCAGCTCAGAGCCTGGCTGATATTCAGCAAATCGGAGAGCAGTTGTTCATCCCTGTTCAGTTAAATGATGGGAAGGACTCTGTTCTCGCTCGAGTGTGTGTGAACAACGGTAAGAGCTTCATCAGCGAAGTCATGTTCCGCCAACTCCCAAAAGATCCAGCCATTCCCACTGATAGACAAATGGGAAATGGACCTGGAAGCACCTAATTCCAAACATCTCCTGCCAAGCAGGCGTATGCTCAAAATCTCCATTGGCAACAAGAGCATAGTCCATAATTGTTGGGTCGTGCGAGACGTCACTGCCGCCTTTTACTTAGGCATTGACATTCTCAATCGCTTTGCCATTAGTTTGGACCTAATAAGCTTCAGAGCTTGGTCCCGATTAGCGGATAATCCCATGGGCTTTGATGATCCAGAAAAAGCATTTAGGTCAGCTCAATTGCTACCTTATGCAGTTGAAATTCAGCTTAAAGAGGAAGTCACCATCCCAGAAAGGACCCGACAATTCTTCCTGGAAGTGAAAGTTAAAAGAGGACAAAAATTGAAAAACCCTGATGCTTATATTCATCTAAATGCTTCTCTCCAACAGCAAGGGTTAGGGGTAAACCCAACACCATTAGTCAACATAGAAAATGACACCATTCCAATAGAGGTGGATAACAGCGACTTACGGAGTATTACTCTAGCCGCAGGCACCATTATTGGAATTGCGGTTGATGACCGACATTTCTCCATTGATTTAGGAAATGAACTGTTAGGACCAATCCCCAAGGACTGTTTTGACAGTGACAGTGAGGACAATACAACACCAGACAGGATTTTCACCCGGCATGGGGGGAACTTCCTGGTGTACACTTCTTGCCCTTATGGTAAGGAAGATTTAACTTGTGACTTCAGGAGGGATGAGGTGATTTTCCAGGTCCATGAGGCTGCCTTTCCCACCTGAAGCCTCCACTCCAAATCAGCACTTTGACCAGGGACTTCTCCACCCAGCTGGAGGAGGCCGCTGAGATAGCCAAACCAGAAGTCTTTCCAGGCTTCAGTCAGATGGTGGAAGAGAGAGTCAACCTAGCTGATGCCTGTGTGACTCTGGAACAGAAGCAAAAGTTGAAACAGGTTTTCTTGGATTTCCAAGATCTCTTTGCGGTAGACTCATATGACTGTGGTCACACCGACATCCACACAACAATTCCCACGGACCCTGGAATGACTCCAGTGTTTGTGAAGCAATATCGTTTGCCTCTCGCATCCATGGAGTCCCTTACTGAAATAATTAAGAACCTTGAGTCCCGGGGAATAATCCGTCCAGTACACAGCACCTTCAATAATCCGGTGCTGGGAATATTGAAGCCAAACGGCCAGTGGAGACTCTGCGCCGACCTTAGGGAGCTCAACAAATGGGCCCATACTTCCCGATGGCCTCTGCCCTACATTGACCAAGGGCTGGCCTAGATTCAGGGGTCACAGGTATTCACAGAAATAGACCTGACCAATAGATACTGGACCGTGCCTGTCAGTAGGGAGGACCAATACAAACTGGCTTTTACCTTTGGGGGCCAGCAGTACACATGGACCCGGACTCCCTTCAGATACCTCAACTCCGGCAATGAATTCAACATTTTCCTACATAAGGCCATGCCCGACCTGGGTGTGAGGGGTAACCTGGCTTATGTAGATGATGTCCTCATCAAAAGTTCATCTGTGGAGGAACACATAGCGGAGATCTGTTATGTTCTGACACAGTTGAGGGCCGCCAGAGCAAAACTTTACTTTCAGAAGGCACAGTGGTGTAGAACCCGTGTTAATTTCTTGGGGCATGAGATTACTCCTCAGGGTCTCTGTCCCCAGGAAAAGAACGTGGAAGCACTTCAGAAACTGAAAGACCCCACCACTCTGCGGGAACTAAGGAGCCTCCTTGGACTGACTAATTACAGCAGAAAGTTCATTGAAGGCTACGCAGAGATCACTAGACCTCTGATTCATCTCTTGAAGGGGGGTGAAGTGGGAATGGGGTCCAGAACAATCTGAGGCAGTAAGACAACTTAAAAGAAGCCTCTCACAAGCGCCTTGCCTAGCTTACCCTGTCAGAAACAAGGAGTTCTTCCTGGAGACAGGGTTCTCTAATACGTGCTTGACGGCAGTATTATGCCAAAAGCATGACAAGGTCAATAAAGTAATCTCCTATGCGAGCAAAACTTTATCCTCTGTGGAGGAAAAATTCAACGATTGTGAGAAGGCACTCCTGGCAACCGTGTGGGCATTGAAGAATTACCGCCTGTTTATCCAGGGGGAACACATCATAGTGGCGACTCCACACCAACCTCTGCAATATCTCCAGAGTGACAGAATCCGGGCCGGAAATGTGAGTAATTCCCGAATTACTTCCTGGATTCTGTCAATGCAAGGCTTTCCTGTGGAGGTCAGATATGGCCAAAACAAGAAGAGTCCCCTCGCGCAAGGTCTGGCTGACTTGCATGATTGTGCCAGAGAAAACTGTTTCGAGGACGGAAGTCTAAAAATCAATGACAACATGGAGGCAAACCTTAATTCCCCCCACCAGGTCTTTGAAGAGGACAAGTGTGAGGGAATGCCCACTGTCTATGTGGATGGATGCTCTTACCATGTTGACAACAACGGGGAGAAAGAACTGGTGGCCGGCGTAGGGAATGCATGGGTGAAGGAGTTTCCAGAACCCTCCGCTGGATACAAAATTGGTCCCCGAAGTAGTCAGGTGGCAGAATTGATGTCTGTGCATCAGGCCATCCTCACTGCTGTCCAACATCAACTCCACAAACTGGTCATAATCACAGATTCGGATTATGTACGGAACGGGTTCATGGAGCACATGGTTAACTGGAAAACCAGAGGCATGTTATGTGCTAATAACAACCCCCTGAAACATGGGAAGTTAATCCAAAATATTGATGATCTGGTCACATCGAATGGGATGACCATCTACTGGAAAAAAATCAAGGGTCATTCCAAAGTAGAGGGACCAGACAAAACTGGAAATGACTTAGCTGATCAGCTGGCCAAAACCGGGGCCATCCAAGGGGATCTAATCGAAATAGAGTCCCTGTTGGGGGAAATCCAGGTCACTGCTATCACCAGGTCCCAGACAAATGCTCACAATGATCTTTCAACTGCACAATGGAGTAAGGAGACCCCTGATGCTGATTTAATTACAGCTCAGAAGGGGGATCCAATTATTGGTAAGTTTTACCAACACCTTGAGGACCCTGAGAACTTTCCCCTGACGGATACCAATTACATTGGGAAAGAGGACCTAAGAGTGTTGATGAAATGTCCAAAAAGATTCCGAATCCAAGACGGTTTGTTGGTAAGGAAATCCCAAGCTGGCCATGATCAGTGGGTGGTCCCTACCTCATTCCGAGGCCTGATGTTAAGTCACGCCCATGATGCGGCCACCGCCGGTCATAGGGGGTTTCACACAACACTGGAAATCTTAAGAGAGGTTGCATACTGGCCACACATGGGGCAGGACCTCGACCAATACTTGAAGGGGTGTCTTGTGTGTGCACAATTTCAGCCATCATCCCTCACACACCGTGCGCCTCTCCAAAAGAGGGGGATGACACTGCCATGGTCAGATTTGCAAATCGACTTTGTAGGCCCTGTCATTCGCTCGTCTAGAGGAAACAAGTACATGTTGACCGTTACATGCTTGTTTACCAAGTGGGTGGAATGTCTCCCAGCCCCAAACTGCAAGGCAGAAACAGCAGCTGCCCTGATGATTAACCACATATTTTCCCGTTTTGGTCTACCTCAAAGGATTGAGTCAGATAGGGGTAGCCACTTCACCAGTGAAGTAATGACAAAGATGTGGCAGATACTGGGGGTCAAAAGGAAGCTACATATTGCTTACAGGCCAGCTTCTTCTGGAGCAGTGGAGACATACAACCGAACCATTGTGAGCATCTTAAAAAAGTTTTTGGCAGATTCTGGGCCAAGTTGGGATATCCGACTACCTCTGGTCCTAATGGCCATCAGATCTACCCCGTCATCTGCAACCAAAATGTCACCATTTGAGCTGATGACCGGACGCAAGATGGTGCTTCCACAGCATTTGCTCTACAGGACCCAAGAGCAGACATTGATAAATGCCTCCACAACTCATGAGTATGTGGAGAATTTAAGGAAACACCTTCAACATGCTTTTGCCTATGCTCAGCGGAATCTAGAAAGATCAGCCGAGAGCATGAAGACCCACTATGATTTCAAAACTACCCAAAAGGAATATAAGGTGGGTGATCGGGTCTATCTATACAATTTCCAAAGGAACCAGGCCAAACAGCGAAAATTCTGGCCTACATGGAAGGGACCGTTTGAAATTATAGACAAGATCTCCCCTGTTGCCTATAAGATCTGCATCCCCAAAGGCAGTTTGGCAGAGGGGGAAGATAAGTGGGTCCATATAAATCAGCTAAAGTGTTGCCATCCCAGGCACACTCTGCAACAACTGGAGGAGTCCTCTGCAATACCAGAGGGGACCGCCCCAGAGTAATTCAATTCCAACCCTAAAATGTCCCACATATAGTCTCTAAAATATTATGATTTGAAAAAAAAAAAATGTCTTATGATTGTATCTTGTTTTTTGTTAAAATAAGAACGCAAATGTTTTGACTATAAAATGTATATGCCACCCCACTATATCAATGGTGGGGAAGAAATGTCTACGAATAGGTATTGCCGCTTTCCTTTGTCGTCCTGGGAGAAAGAAAACCTGGAGACTGGCCAAGGAGGACGATCCGGAGACCGGGGGCAAAGATCCAAGGGGCCCGGGGTACCGCCCAATATTCCCATCAGGACCGGCGAGGAGAACCGATCGATCCAACCGGATAGGGGAAAATATGATGAACTGTGCCATTTGCGGAATTGGAAGAAGATGATGCGGACATACCAGTGCGTGCGTCAAAACATTCTTCGCACCCGACTCCCCCTCGACTCAAATTCACAGTGCAGTCAGGTGGGGGGGCTTTGTCAGGTGTATTGACCCACGTTTGAGTCATTGAGCTGCAACATTTGGTGCTGTGGGCTTAGAAAATCCAAGATGGCCAAAAAGCCCACATGTGCGCCAGAATCCAGGAGAACCGCGCAGTTTGTGCGCACACCAAAATAGTCGCCTAACCTTCCACCCACCAGTGCGAGCGTGATGGGCCAGGGGTGCCATGAGTGGAATGTGTGCCAAAGGAAAAACAGCAGTGCCTGTTAGCTTAAAACGCCCTTTGAAATCACCTTGGTTTCTCTGAATGCAAGCTAAAAATGCCTATGTCAAACATTGCAGGATATTCAAAAATCTCACTGAACACCAGCAGACATTTGGCAGAATGAAGTTTTGTGTGCATACAAAATCTGGAAAGAAAAAGAGCCCAAAACAATGTTCATAACAAAACTGGCTGAGCTGTGGAGATCAGCAGCTTAAGTTAAACTGAACTGAAAACCACTAAAATCGAAATGTTTAAATTAAATGAGGGACATACTTTTGAGTGTCACATAGTTTGTAACTGTTGAAATGTCATAGTTTTGAACTTAGAATCAGCACCCTAGCTGCATGTGTAAAAATTGTCAGTTTGATTTTAATGTAGAAAACTGGGAACAAAAAGTGACATTTAGCTGAAACCTGGCTTAATGAAACTGGATTCTGCCTGACAACTACCCCCGACAGGAGTTGAAACTGGATCAACAGCTGTGTTCCCAGGCCTGGCTGCATTCTGCTACCCCCACAAAAAGGAGGTGACACCTCTCTGATTGAATTACCTGGGGACTGCAGGAAACTGAACAATGGACTCAGGCAAATGTTATATTGGGGGGGCCGCAAAGTGGCTTCCTCTTGGGAGAAGTGGGAGGAGAAGTGCCTGTGAGAGCCAGCGGAGCTTGGGGGAAGTGGATAAACCAGTTCTTCCACCATGTGATGTGGGAAGCCACACCCCTTTTTGACCAGGGCATAAGTTAAAAAGATAGATAACTCATAGTGCGGACTGGTCAAAATTATATAAGTAATATCATTATTCTTGTGATTTTTCTGTGCAAGTTTTAAGAGGTGTTAGGACCCTGTGGTGTATGCTAAGGGGTTGCTAGCGGAAAATAGGGTCTTACTCCAAATGTCTGCATGTTAAAAATCTGACACTTCATCAGTTAATGTCCATACTCCTTGCGCACATGTGTGTAATTCTTGGTAAATGTCCAATATTGGTAAACCAGTCAAAAAGCGCAAAATGTTGTCATTTTTTAATGCAAGCCCCCAGGAAGATCAGAGGCGGACAAGCATGGACCATAACGAATATATAATGTGTACATGTAATTTCAACAAATTGTGTATCTGTGAAATATGTATTTGAATCAAATATAGATTTGTGGGCAAATTAACCAGGGGAGGATCCTCTGACCCATAAACAGACCTCATCACTCTGACTCACAACCCAATTCCCCCAATCATGGGAGAGGGGAGAATTGGGCCAATGACAAGTAGAGAGGGGCAGGCTCAGTTATGCCAGGCACACACCCATTTTCAAAACACATAAAAAGAGACTGCTGGGACAGGTAGAGAGATTCAATTCCATTTTCGGCGGGATGCTCTGCCGGGAGACTCCAGACTTCACATCCATCAATCTCCAAAGACCAGAACTTTTCTTCAGAACTTAAAGCAAGGGCCTAAACCCACAAACTGAGAACTCTTCTCAGCAGGCCTCAGCATCCTTAAAATCATCTGCAAACTATTCCACAGCCGGGCAAGCTGTTTGAATTCTGTGCCAAGAACTTTTGCCGGAACCGCAGACCAGACCCAGACCGCTGTGAGCAGAACCAAAGATCCGGATCGCTGTGAGCAGAACCGGTGCCTGATTGACCCACCGAGCAGAGAGAACCGCTGCTGGACGTGTTGACCAGATCCGTGACGAGGCCCATTCATTTCAAAATTAGGAGTGAATATCTGCCAGAACTGCGCAGAACCCAATCTCTTAGTTAAAATAATCTAATCCAAACTATTTTAACCTAATTAGAACAGCCTCCTAGAAATCGTGTCATCTGTCATTTTTAAAGCTGCACAACTGTCACCTGTCAATTCTGCAGCTGCAAGCTGTCACCTGTCATTTTGAGTTTACTTTAAATCCGAAAAACTACCTTTATTAAATCGTCCGTATCTCTTGAACCGTTTGGGCTAGGAACGAAATTTCATTTTAAAGCTGTGATTCTAGGCTTTCCAACGAACCTAGAACCGACTTTGTACTCCCTATACTTTTTCCGCAATCGCGATTTACGCACTCGCGAGATTTACCGCGATTTGCGATTTGGCTCAATTTCTCCACTTGTCAAAATAGCAGCTCCATTCTTTCCTTTGTTAAAATCCGTTTGCAACCTGGTAATAACTCATATAGCATTGCTAAAGTGAGCCTGAACTAATACCAACAAGCATCTCTCACTCACCCTGAATCTCTAGAGGGAATTAAAATCAGTTAGCACATTTTCCCATCCATTGCCATCACATTTAAAAGCATTTTGGGCCTGTGTTTCAAACTTCTACCTGTTTCCTCTAAGCTTGCTGGGGGGGAACTGAGTTCCGTATTGTATTTGATTGTATTCCTGAAGACTGTGTGTGTTACTTCCATCTCCTTGCATTGCATATAGGGGGGGGTGAATTGCCACCAGCGGAAAGTGAACATATTATCGCTTGTGAAACCATATCAGTTTATTTTCTGTACTGCATTTATTCCACCTTGCATTTCCTTGAAACCATAAAGCATTTCAGCTACCTCATCCTCTATACTACTCCTAAGTAATCAAGTGTACCACAGTAACATTACCCATTGTGGATCCACATCATATGTCTAAGTGTACTATCAGATATTAATTTGT
This sequence comes from Ambystoma mexicanum, assembly GCF_040938575.1. Classification (NCBI taxonomy): domain Eukaryota; kingdom Metazoa; phylum Chordata; class Amphibia; order Caudata; family Ambystomatidae; genus Ambystoma; species Ambystoma mexicanum. Next base: position 1,141,259,347 of record NC_090935.1, on the reverse strand, counting down.
TATAAAAGTGTGACACATATATATTGTTTAATTTTTCAAATAAACCTTTTAATTTGCAAAACAAACCTACTTCTTGGCTTAGTGGGGCCAGGGGGATTCTAAGAGGGGGGTGTTATACAAGGGTTGTCATCCAGAGTACTGAACTGGACATAAAAATACATCAATAAGGGTTTTCCTCAGCATCCCAGACTAGGCATTGACTTAGCTGTAGTGTTGATTGAATATTGCTTACTAGTACAATAGGTCAGTCAAATGCATATATCATATTTATTGAGATAGCATTATAAAAACCATTAATAAAAGATAAAAAAGAAAGTAAACAAATACACATCAACATAGTTATCCAATCAAATCAAGCCGAAAGTACTATTTCAGACAATTCCTTTCATTATCGTGTGTAGGACATTTTTTTCAACAGTCAGCTGGCGCCAAGAATTGTCTCGCTGAGTTCATGATCTTAACGGTGTAGGCTGCCGATGAGGCCACCACACTTACTTGCTTGGTGAGCGATAGGGAGGCATCCAAGTGGACACCCAGTGTTTTTGCGCTCTCTGAGACAGAAATCTGGATTCCATCTATAGTGAAGGAGGTATAGTGGGGGCTCAGATACCGCAGCATGGTGGGAGATCCTACCAAAAAGATCTCCTTCTTGTCATCATTCAGACACAAAATGTTTGTAGCCATGCAGGACTACATTGTAGCGTAGATTTTGTTGAGCATGAGGGAATCTTCCTTGTGGGAACTTGACAAAGGGATCAGCATTTGGGTGTCATTGGCATAGTTGGTATAATATATACCGATATCGTCCAGGAGCGTGAATAAGGGTTTGGTGAAAATCTTGTAGAGGGAAGAGGAGACACAGAAGCCTTGGGGATGCCACATGGAATGTGGATGGGCAGGGCACTTGCTGTGTCTGAGAAAACTGACTGTGAGCTGTTGACATAGGGTCTTGTGGTCTATTGAGTAAAAAGCGGCCGAAAGATCAGGAGGAGGAGGGTGGCTAGTTTGCCCTCATCTCTGAAGGAATCTGGTTGGATTTTTAGCTCTAGTAGGACTGATTGGGTGCCGTGGCCTGGGAAGAAACCTGATTGTTGTATCCCTTAGATGTGATTCGATTCCAAGTATTGTTGGATCTGGTTATAGGCTGCTCTATCCAAGATCTTAAGCAGGAACGGTACTGTTGTGATCGGTCCGTAATTGCTAGGCATTGGCGGGTCACGTGAAGGTTTTTTCAGTAGGGGGAGGAAACAGGATTCTTTGAGGCTTTCCAGGACCAGATTAGCTGACAAAGAGTAGTTGATGAAGTAAGTGATGAACAGGACTAAGGTTTCAGAGCGGTCTTTGATGATGGTCGCTGGGCAGATGTCTCCTTTGCATCTAGATGGTTTAAGGTTTCTGAGAATGTTGGCTGTTTCTAGTTCTGAGATTTCACTGAAGTGGAATGCTAATGTGGTGTGTATTTTGGCGATGGGTGGTGAGTTGGGGGGCTGATTAGGATTTGTTTGTTTGCTATTTTTTGCTGTAGCATGCATATTTTAGCACGCATGGCATTCTGAACATTAGTATAGTGCACCGTCTTTCATCTTTGCAGATGGTGTTAGGGGCTGTTACGGGGTCTCCAGCTCTCTGAGGATTCTGAATAATTCTTTTGAGTTGGAACTGTCTTTTTCAATTCTAGAGTTGTAGACTTCCGCTTTGGCTGCTGAGATGGCCTGTTTATATTCCTTAGCTATCTTATTGAAAACCATTTTCGGGATGGCTTCCGCCTGTCTCTTCTTAGAGCGCAGGGCTTGGAGGTCAGTATTAAACCATGGGTTGAGGTGGCATGTAGGTTTACATTTCCTAGGGAGCAGGGAGGGCACCAGGTCTACTGCTTTAGTCAAAGTGTTAGCATAAATGTCTGCTAGGCTTTGTGGATCAGAGACATTTAGGAATTCCAAGCTGATGGGCAGGAGAGAGGGGAGATTGACTCTTTGGAGATTTTACAGGATTTACGGGCCATAGTGGGTGGTAGCATAGGTAAGGAGGGTGGTGGTTGTTTGCAAGTGGGAAGGGAGAAGCCAAGGATATGATGGTCCAACCAAGGGCAATGTGTGTTAGAGGTAATTGTGATTTGGCTGTTCAAATCGACTATCCAGTCCAGTGTTCTGCCTTTGTTATGGGTAGGCGCGGCCAAGGTCTGAAAGGGCATTTGCTACCACAGTGCCTGCAGTGTCTAGGGGGTCACGAAGGCCTAGGTTGAAATACCCTAGAATTAAGTCTATGGACGTGGGCTTAATGTTATCGCCTATAGTGTGAAAAAGGTCTTCCTCGAAGGCGGCTGTGGGGCCTGATTGGCGCGAGAGAATATCTATGGTGATGGAGTCTTTGGGTGCGATGGGCAGTTTAGTTGAGATGCGCTTACAGTGACCAACTGTGGAGAATCTGCATGGTCTGATTTGGAGGGAATCCCTATAAATGAGAGCACTGCTGCCGCCTCCTGCGTCTGGTCTGTTGCACTTTACTATTGTGAAACCGTCCAGTAGGGCTAGAGACAGTGCAGGCCTGAGGCTTTGTGGAACCATGTTTTGGTAATGGCCAAAAAGTCTCGTTTAAGCGTAGTAATCAGGTCATTGATGTCCAGGGCATATGCTGAGAGAGATCTAGTGTTAATAAGGGCTCCCTGTAACAGCAGAGCCCTAGATATCGTGGCAGCCCGTTGCAGAGAGCCCTCGATATGGTGCAGAGTTCTGGGTTCACCTCATCATGAATATTGTTGATCTCCGTAGAGGGAGGGCTGAGTTGGGTGGAGGCAGGGTTCAGAGGGGAAGGTGGCATAGAAAAGTTTGCTCTGTTGCTTATTATGGTCAAGAGCTGTCCTAGTACTGGTATGGGAGCACCTAAGATGAGTCCTAGCACAAACGTGTGTGTTTCTTCTTGTGCTAGATGCAGGGAGGTGGGTAGGGGTGAGTGTTGACGGCCTAAAATGTAGCCTTGCATTCCTTACTGAAGTGGAGGCTTGGGTAGAGTTCTTTGTTAGCTTCGGAGTAGTTATGGTGCCTGGTGGGGGCTGATAATGGAAAGTATGAGCACTATGTACATTGGATAAGAGGTGAAGGTTTGTGGCATTGTACTCAGGTAGTGGTGTGAGCTTGGGTCGCTTGTTGACAGCGCATTCGTTGATGCGCCAACTCTTAGGGGGGCAGGCGCAAACCCTCTGGGTTGGCAGGTGCACAGCTTCTACACGGTGCGGGGAGCAAGGAACGGATGTCACTGGGAAGATGCTTGCTGGGTGCGGCACAGACGCGTTTTGGTGGGGGGCGGTCCGAGGAGGACTGCCGAGGATTGTTTGCCATTTCAGACAAGGCGGTTGCAATGGAGGGTGAAGGATGAGAACGTAGGCTGGCTTCACCGCTGGGCTGTGTGGGAGTGCCAATGGTGTAGAGGAGATCGGGTGACCAGAAACCCGGTTTGCAACGGCCCTAAATTCTGGGGCTCGGGTAATAGGCCTGATGACGCTCTTAAGGTGTGGTGGCTGCAAGGATGATCGGAAAGATACTCTGGTGGGGAGGAAAGGAGTCAGGCAGGGGGAGGGGGAGTGATGCGGGCATTGTAGGCACATAAAACCATTACCCATAACAATGTAAGATTGGATTATCTTTTGCCTGGGGGTTCACGGTCGCATCATAGCTCTGCTCGCCCATGGGCCATTGCGGCGAGCAGCAGAGAGCTGTTGATAGCAGTGTTGGCTATTTGTCTTGACCTTCGAAGACGGGCGGCCTCACCTTCTGGCTCGGGTGGGGGCGGGGGCGGAGAGCTCTTCAGCTCCTTCTAGCCAATCCACTTGATCACAGGCATCAATGGTAACTCCTGGCTTCGTTATGGAGATGGCGGCGGCCATCTTTGCAGGGCCTGGTGTGGGTGATTTGTGAAAACCATCACCTTGCTGTAGGGGGTCCAATGGGGCCACGAGGGGAATTTCTCGAAGCCGAGCTGCTGAGAACAGTGTTGGCCTTAAACTCGATCATCTCTATTTTTAGGTGTAAACTATTTTTTGCGTTGTTCCTGACTTTCCTAATCCACTCTACCTTCACACTTCTATGTTTTCTCACACTGTGGTACTATTTATGTATACCAAGTCCAAGTAACATCCACAGCCCAGAGCGTGGGGGAAGAGCGCATAGGGGTCACTCCTCACTCAGAGGTGTGTATGCAATGAAATAGTCATAGTCCTTTGTATATTGATTCATACAAGTTGTTTTAGAGTTGGTTGTTGAGGCTGAAGGCATGGGGGCTGCACAGTTTTGTTTTGCTTGCTCAAAATGGCACCTGTGCAAAAAATTACATTGGCACAATTCACTGGTGCAAAATATTGCACTGCGCTGGTGCAAAGTTTCTGTTACATGGGCACAGGTGTACCCAGGTTCCAGTGCAGTTGTATTATTGTTGCCAGACTGTCTATAATGTGCACTAGTGCAAACAGTCATGCAAAAACTTAGATAACACTTAAGAAGCAAAGAGGCGTTTTTCCAATTCGTATTCCACAAGGGTAAAATGAGGAAGACTGAATATGTTTACTTCGTTTGTTGCTTAACGTAAAACAACACATATTTATTATATCATGCAGCAAACATAATAAATACACAACCTGCTTCATGTTTGCCCTAGTGTGAACAAGATTTTGGCAACGCCTGTTTTCTCGTTTCCTCATTATACAAGGATCAAATTAGGGTCAGGATTAATGTGCTCCAATTTTTTTGCCCACGTGCAACATTTAGGTAACCTAGCCCTAATGTTGTATTTCACAGTGCCAGAAAAAAATGCATCGAAACCAATGAATGCCCCGGCACTGATACAACAATCTCAATGTATTCATTAGTTTGTCCTGCTCACACATAAGAGCCGACATTGGAACATTGTAAGGGGGGGGACTTCGGCAGCACACGTGGGCACGCATTTTAATTACACAGAGCGCGGGAAGACAGAAGCAACATGCTGCAGAGTCATTGCCCCCCTGTGGGTACAGCAAACACCCTGCTAACTGTCCGGTAATTTGCAGTAATGGGGCAGGCAAGGTTTTACGTTGTAATTTGGTATCCGTTTACAAGGCACGCGGGCTTGGGTTTCCGCGGGTGAGAGGTGCTCTCTCATGGACGCTCCTTTTAAGAGGAGTCCCCGGGGTGCGCGCGGCATTCCTGGCCTGCTCGCCGGTTAGTCACGCTCGCGGGCCGTTCACACAGAAGCCGCGCTGGTGTCTTTTTTCCTCAGATGACTGATGTCAACCATCCGGAGATGCACTTGCTTTGTGGGGAGTTTTTTTCCCCTTGTTAAAGAAGACACAGTGGAGGTGCTGCGGGTCAGCCAGGACAAACATTTTCCGTGGCAATGTGTTTGATCTGGCTCTTTGTTGGGGTTGTTTTGGCAGGGCTGTGTACTGCCTGCTAATGCCGCCCTCCCCCTTCTCACGCGCTCCCCCGCCCTCTCGCCCCTGACGCTGTTTGTTGTGAAAGCACCGAGGCACTCCTAACGCAGCGGCGGCTTTCCGTGTGATTAAGCTGCTTCTTCCACGCCCTCTAATTTCGCTCTATAACCATGTCTGCATTTGTACTGATAGTTGGGTAAAGAGTGCTTCGTAGCGAATTTCTCCGGCTTCGAAACGTTGTAATAACGTGGTATCATGACCCAATTTCATTTTATTTATTTTATTTAGCATTTGTAGTGCGCGCCAAACCGGTAGGTATCTGGGCGCTGGAGAGCAGGTAATACACACTAGTTACCACAGGCAACCATAGAAAACAATGTATACTCAATATAGGACCGAGTCAACCCTGCTGTACTATTCCTTGCCACTTGTGATTAAATGCAGGCAGGCCTCGGTCGGAGGCAAGCGATTACCTCATGGGCAATCCAACCGTTTTTCTCTCCTATTCATGCATCTCTCCATTGGTCTCCACCCCCTGATTCTTTTGAGCAGCCATTGCTTGCTCATCCACTCTTCTCTCTTTAGCCCCATTCTCTTCGAGACAGCCTCCTGCAGTCATCTCTTCCCCCCTTAATGCTGCACAATGGGTTTCTTTTTGCATATTGTTTGTTTAGGGGCTCCCCTATTCCTTGTAGCCTCTTACTTCATATCTCTTCTTTCCTTGACCCCACCCCTTCCTCAATTTCTGTACTCCCATGGAATCTTTTTTCTTCAGCCTTATTCCATTTGCTGCTTTTGCTTAAGCCACCCGTTCGCTCTTCTTTCTACCTTCTCAATCGTCTCCTTTTACAGCCTTGCCACCCCTTCTTGCCTCTACCCGTCCTTCTTTTTCTTTTCACCATCCTTCCATCTGCAAACTTTATTCTGATCCTTCCCATTCTCCCAGCTTCAAAATTCTTTCCTCTAAAACCCCACTGCTCCTGTTTCCACTGTCCTTGTTCCTCTCACCCTATCTCTAGGGACCTGCGCCTCTTATTTCACTTCCCTTTCACATGTTTGACACTTCAAGGTAGCTCAGTGGGCTAGTATGTCTGCTGAAGAGCTTTATGTGCCAATCACTGATGACCTTGTTGATTCTCGTAGGGTTAGCAGCCTTTCATCCTTCCCTAGGTCATAGGACCAAGGGCTATGACAGCACATTCATACTTCTGCGATATCAGGGTACTGATTGGCATTACTGAGTCTTCTGCTCTCTTTCCTCCTCTGCTTCTCTCAATCCCGCTGAGTGTTTCCCCGCATAGCTCCCTCCAGATTCCAAGTGCTAGACTGCCACCCTCTCTCAGAAGCCACCTGCATAGCATTAACAACTGCTGAAACCTAAACCGTGTATTTAGCAAACCATATGTGAGCTAGAAGCACGCAATAACCCCAAGCGCTAAAGTCTTCAGTCGTGCATGGACTGACAGCTCTAAGACCCTGCTCTAAGACATGCCAGTGCACCGTTTATCACCACGATGCAACCACAGAGATACAGATGTCGAAGAATAGACTTGGCCAGAGCCGAAACTTGGTCAGGAACCCTTCCATTGATTCTGATTGGAAATGTGGCCTGCCACACTATCGTCTCCATATTTCATGTTTGGACTGACTTTGCCCTGTAGCCGCCTGTTGGGGTGTGGGGGGGGATGTCAGGGGGAGGCTGAAGGCCTTGCAGGAGAATGCTGGGTTTTCCTATCAGTGTCCTGAAGAATGGCAGAGTAGAGCATGTGCTTGGTAGGCAGCTCCAATGATTATCGTTCATTCTCTCCATGCTTTGGCCAAGTTCCTCCATTAAGCTAAACTATTAAGTTGAAACATTATCAGAAATAAATTCAATTTGTGATTTTAATGCACAGGGAAAATGCGTTAACAAAATTCATTCCATCTACCTTACTTCATTCAAGTTCTATGCTATTTAGACACTTTGTCTGTATACAATGCCATATCTTCATATATTACATTATTACATTTCTCAAATCTCTCAAAACATGGTTCTTTCAACAACACCTGACCAAGGACTAATTGCAATGGACCCACATAGCGATGCACAGACCTCACAGTACTGTGCTACTGTTAAAAGATGCCAGCCCAAATGGTAGTTACCCACACTCTGTAAAGCATTCCGCTGCTCTCCAGCTAGGTCTGCACTTTAAACAATAAAATAAAATCAAAATTAATTTAGCATCTCCCATTGCATTGTAATTGATGCATCAGACAACTGATTCATGGGTGTAATTTTAAGGGGGTACAGGGGTGTTTGTCCCCCAACTTTCGTGGCACACCATTTTGTCCCCCTGATTTGGCATGAACCCCTTTCTTTTAGCTGTCATGTCCCCACAAAAATGTTCAGGAAATTTAATCCACTGCACTGATTAACACTGTTAAGACCTGCGTCCTTAGCATGCTGCTACGGGGAGCAGTGTCACTCAGGTTCAACTTCCCTAACTTGCTGCTTCCTGCACGCCCGCTCTAATATGGGAACATTGTATAACTCATTTTGACTTGTTGATAATTTCGGTACAAAATTCGATAAAAAGCCAGAAACTTTACAATCGGTTTTGTAGGGTAAATCATGAAAAAACGCAATAGATACAAGTCACTAACAGTGCACAGGAGCATTCCCTAACACATTTTCATAATGCCTTTACCAACAACATGTGCCAGTATAAAAAAAAAAAAATAAGGCTAGCTGCGCTTACAGGGCAGGTGCTGTTTACTCATTTTGCATGGCACAGTGCAAAACGGTGGCGTACAAGTGTGTACACCACCATTTCACACTCCCCTTTTCCACTCAGCCATGTAAATGACGAAAATTACGCGACAGTGACCTGCTTACTCGAAAGTGTAAATGTAACAGGAAATTACAGTAATTACCAGAATTGTATGTAATTACAGGAAACTCAGAAATGAATCTCATTGTGTCTCATTGCTCCTAATAGGTTTTCTGTGCCAGACCTGGTGGTGAAGAAAACGTTTGTGAAGTCCCAGACTTCTATTCACATCCCCTTACTAAACTCGGCTCCTGTCACTCTTCCACTGGGCCTGCTTACTTCCTTTACTCCACCAAACATGTATTACCTAAGGCTTCACAGAGATCACTTTTACCTATTTTTCATATGTTAGTGATTATTACATTTCTTGTGTCATTGACTAGGTGGCATTTGCTTTTACCCCTAATTGTGGACTTGGATGACTTTGCTGTCACAACGCTCCCTTGAATGTTCCTATGACTCTGTCCCTTTGATCTTTACCCCTCATTTTTCTTAGCACACAGTTAGCAGTTTGCCTAGTCACAGGATTATGAGAACAAAAACCTCAGATTGCCAACAATGTGCACCTAGTGGGATCAGTCTGGGTTGGATTGTTACAAAACACACTGTTAATTGGTTTGATAGCAGAATATGCAATGAAAGATAACCATATTCTCGCTTCTGGTTGTGGATTCTTTTTTTTAGATGATATAGTCAGATTGATCTGCGAGTCACCATTTTTACTTGATTTTATGGGGATATGGAGTTGTTGCTCTTTTGCCCGTTGTGTAATACCTTCACTGGAGATCTTCTATCCAAAGTTTCTTGAGTTGTAACAGGTGAGTCTGTGCAATGCTCTGTTCCCAGTCTAAAAGACTTCCTGTCAACTTCACTTATGAGCTCAAAAGCTTAATTTATTCCCTATAATCAACACATATCTTTTCCTTTTAAGAGTCCCATGCATTCATTCATTGTATCAGACTTCTCAGTGGTTTGTGGCTTGTGGTCTCTGACTGCTTTGCCCTCTTTTTTGCTGTCAATGGACCAAATGTGTTCAGTGAGTAACTTTCCCGTTGATCCTTACCAGATATATCCGGTTGAATCATGTGTTGACTATAATGAGTGACTCTCTTCATATCTGAGTCATTTTCATAGTCTTTGAGGCATTTATTGTCTCATTCCTCATATATGTTATACTCCAGTAGCCACCTCCTTCTCCATCTCACACATCTCTCTAATAACACACATACGTCTACTTGTGCAGTCTGGTCTTTCTGGTGATTTTCAGGCTGAACAATCTTTCGTAGAGGGTTGTTTCATTTTCCCCACCTCTTACAAGCATGTTCCAGAAATATGTGGGTATTCTGTTCATTTGCAGTTGGGGTATGGATAGGGAATCATGATTGTGCTGAATGCTTCAGGGTCATGTGTTCCAAATTCCTTACAGTTCTATGGATGTTTTGGCTCATATCTCTTAAGAGACATCTTTGTCTGGGAATGCTGCTATGGGTAGGCAGATACCCGTTTGAAAGCAAGGGTAAAATATTAAAGATCCAAACAGGTTTGTTCTTTTTCCAATGGATGTTTGTCCTCGAGGGCTGGGCACAATGGAAGACCTTTAACACCTTTCCAACCAACAACCATTCAACGAGATTTTAAATAAATAATAAAGCCCAAAAAAGTAGAGAAACACAATGTAATTTCTCAGGGAGATATAAAGTAGAGGCAAATGGAAGGCAGTGTGAGGAAAACAAAACAAAACATAATTCTGATGTGAAGTAACAGTGGGTTTATTGGACTAATCATCTCTCTGGCCGGGTATCAGGTTTAATGCTCTTTGATGGTGGGTGTTGTAGCCTCTTGAATCTGTAAGGACCTTAAACAGGGAAAGTGTAATAACGCATCCACAATCAAGTAGCTATTGTAGGCCCTTTTTACGGATATGGGTAACCCCGGAATAATGACCTTCCACACCGTAATCTCACTGCCACCTTCTGAGACAAGAAACAAGCTGCTGTGTTGTAACAATAATTCTTTTTTTAATTAATACATTTTCTATTAGACATAGAACACAAAATAAACTAAGAGTGTCCTTCCACTCTTAGTACTCAGGGAATGCACCTGAAACATTGTTGACAAAGACCAGGAGAATAAATCACAATCCACATAAGATACAGTTTGCCTGCCTCGATGTTTCTATGAACATGAACGCTTAACAAAACAGCCATTATCCTGTCATCAGGTGGACGTTTATTGTGAATTATACCTTGCCTAAACATACACATAAAAATACAAAATTGTAGCATCATTTTAATTCAGATTGTGTTAAAAATATTTTTAGAACAAAGAGTACATTATTTTAAATGTCACAAAATCAGAAGATTAGATCAAAATAGTAAGCCACCAATTTATTTGTCTCAAGAGCTCACTTACGGCAAAACACCTTGATTTATGTACTGCCTTGCAATTTGAATATGAATGTTTGAATTAAAAGTGAATATTTAAAATTGACACTTTCAGGGTAATTCATAGAATTTCGCAGAAAAGTGTCGCAAGCGGCTGGCGCAGAGTGTCCGCATGCAATTGTCTGCGCCAGGCACGTGCGCTAAAACCGATTTCCGCGCACAGCGTATTCATGGATTTTAGGCTCCCAAACCAGCCGTGGCGCAGAGAATCGCAGCGACCCTGCAGCAGCGCCAGTAACGCCCCCAAGAACGCCCTTGCGCAAGGAAAAGCCATCAAAATCGCTAAATCATCGCAAAGGGCTGCGCTAACCCTGGACCAGTTCACCGGGCTGGCAAACAGCAAACGCCAAGCGGGGAACGTGTATTTCAGGTGTGCGCGGGAAGTTCCACACGCGATTGGCCCCGTGCAAGCAGGGTACGTGTATTTCAGGGGTGCGCGGGAAGTTCCACACGCGATTTAATCAGGGTACGTGTATTTCAGGGGTGCGCGGGAAGTTCCACACGCGATTGGCCCAGTGCGAGCAGGGTACGTGTATTTCAGGGGTGCGCGGGAAGTTCCACACGCGATTGGCCCCGTGCAAGCAGGGTACGTGTATTCCAGGGGTGCGCGGGAAGTTCCACACGCAATTGGCCCAGTGCCAGCAGGGTACGTGTATTCCATGGGTGCGCGGGAAGTTCCACACGCGATTTCAGCAGGGTACGTGTATTCCAGGGGTGTGCGGGAAGTTCCACACGCGATTTCAGCAGGGTACGTGTATTTTAGGGGTGCGCGGGAAGTTCCACACGCGATGGGCCCAGTGCGAGCAGGGTACGTGTATTCCATGGGTGCGCGGGAAGTACCACACGCGATTTCATCAGGGTATGTGTATTTCAGGGGTGCGCGGGAAGTTCCACACGCGATTGGGCCAGTGCGAGCAGGGTACGTGTATTTCAGGGGTGCGCGGGAAGTTCCACTCGCAATTGGCCCCGTGCAAGCAGGGTACGTGTATTTCAGGGGTGCGCGGGAAGTTCCACACGCGATTGGCCCAGTGCGAGCAGGGTACGTGTATTCCATGGGTGCGCGGGAAGTTCCACACGCAATTTCAGCAGGGTACGTGTATTCCAGGGGTGCGCGGGAAGTTCCACACGCAATTTCAGCAGGGTACGTGTATTTCAGGGGTGCGCGGGAAGTTCCACACGCGATTGGCCCAGTGCGAGCAGGGTACGTGTATTCCATGGGTGCGCGGGAAGTACCACACGCGATTTCATCGGGGTACGTGTATTTCAGGGGTGCGCGGGAAGTTCCACACGCGATTGGGCCAGTGCGAGCAGGGTACGTGTATTTCAGGGGTGCGCTGGAAGTTCCACACGCGATTGGCCCCGTGCAAGCAGGGTACGTGTATTTCAGGGGTGCGCGGGAAGTTCCACACGCGATTGGCCCAGTGCGAGCAGGGTACGTGTATTCCATGGGTGCACGGGAAGTTCCACACGCGATTTCAGCAGGGTACGTGTATTCCAGGGGTGCGCGGGAAGTTCCACACGCGATTTCAGCAGGGTACGTGTATTTCAGGGGTGCGCGGGAAGTTCCACACGCGATTTCAGCAGGGTATGTGTATTTCAGGGGTTCTGGGGAGTACTACACGTGAATTGGCCGTGTGGGTCCTCCCAGGTGTACGCTCCACAACCTCCACGGCCCCTGCAGGCAGCCCACACCACGGGGGACTACCCTGCACCCCTGCTCATGTCCCGCAGGCAGCCCATCCACCATGGGCATGCCCCCCAGCCAACCCACATGTCACCTTGCACTACTGATCAACAATGCATGTCTCCCACCACCCCCACCCCCCAGCAGTGCAGGGGCAGCCTCCACCAGGCCCCCACTCATGTCTCCCACCACCCCCACCCCCCAGCAGTGCAGGGGCAGCCTCCACCAGGCCCCCACTCATGTCTCCCACCACCCCCACCCCCCAGCAGTGCAGGGGCAGCCTCCACCAGGCCCCCACTCATGTCAACCACCACCCCCACCCCCCAGCCATCAGGGGCACCCTCCACCAGGCCCACACTCATGTCTCCCACCACCCCCACCCCCCAGCAGTGCAGGGGCACCCTCCACCAGGCCCCCACTCATGTCTCCCACCACCCCCACCCCCCAGCCACCAGGGGCACCCTCCACCAGGACCCCACCCATGTCCCCTATCACCCCCACCCCCCAGCAGTGCAGGGGCACCCTCCACCAGGCCCCCACTCATGTCTCCCACCACCCCCACCCCCCAGCATCCAGGGGCACCCTCCACCAGGCCCCCACTCATGTCACCCACCACCCCCACCCCCAGCATCCAGGGGCAGCCTCCACCAGGCCCCCACTCATGTCTCCCACCACCCCCACCCCCCAGCAGTGCAGGGGCACCCTCCACCAGGCCCCCACCCATGTCTCCCACCACCCCCACCCCCCAGCCACCATGGGCAGCCCCCACCAGGCCCCCACTCATGTCTCCCACCCACCCCCACCCCCCAGCCACCATGGGCAGCCCCCACCAGGCCCCCACTCATGTCCCCCTGCACCCCCACCCCCAGCATCCAGGGGCAGCCTCCACCAGGCCCCCACTCATGTCTCCCACCACCCCCACCCCCCAGCAGTGCAGGGGCACCCTCCACCAGGCCCCCACTCATGTCTCCCACCACCCCCACCCCCCAGCAGTGCAGGGGCACCCTCCACCAGGCCCCCACCCATGTCTCCCACCACCCCCACCCCCCAGCCACCATGGGCAGCCTCCACCAGGTCCTCACAATCCCCAATCATGTGCGTTATGGTCAGCCTCCACAGCCAAAAAGCCCTACCAAGTAACCCATTCACCCACATGGAAATGGAAATTACATGTTACACCCCCAATGTTCATAAAGCTAATGAACCCATGTCCGTCACACACAATGGTTGCAATTGAATGGGAAAACACCCAACATGACATGCATGAAACCAATGAGATGATACCACACAGTGAAGTATGAAAACAAAATTGTATTAAAAAAAAATAAATGCAAAAGAAATGAAACAAACTACAATGGCAATGAAAAAAAGATAAGCTGCATGTCCGTTTAAAATAAATAAAAACACCAAATCCTAATCCAAAAAAATGTTGTTCAAAGTCTAATGAAAAATAAAATCAATCCAATGAAGAACTATGTACAAAACATCCAAGGGTCCATGAGCCCAATTGAACAAAGGAAACCTACAAAAAACCCTAACTAAAATGCAACTATATACAAAAAGTGGAGCAGTGTCCGTCGACTCCAAATCATAAGAACAAACAAAGGAAACCTAAAACTAAAGAACTATATACAAAGGCGGCGGGCAAGTTCAGCGGCTCACTCCGTGGTGTTCCGGGCCAGGGCATCATCGAACTCCTGTTCGATGTCCCAGAGGCGGTCCTGTTCCATGGCCCGAGGGTCCGCAGGGACGACGCCGTGTCCTCCTCCAACCCCCTGCGGATTGCCTCGAGGCACTCGGCCCGCCTCAGGGCCCTCCGCATGGAGTTCTCCGCCCTGACCATTGTGAGCCGTGCCTCTTCCGCCCGCCGCCGCTCCGCACCTATCTGCTGGCCGAACCGCTGCCACACAGAAGACACACCCCGTCCTGGGTCAACCTGCCCTCCGGCCGATGCCTGCCCCTCCGATGTTGAAGGCCCCGAGCCTTCATGGCTCCCACCACGTTGCTGCTGCTGCTGTGCCTCTGCCCGTGCACTGCCTCCTGCTGCCTGCACATCCTCCGCCGGCTGGGGTGCAGTCGTAGATGTGGCCACCCCTGCTGGACGTCCGACTCCCGACTGTGGCAGGGATGCCTCCTCCACCAGCCTGGCCGCACCGTCAGAGGCAGCTCCACAGGGCACCCAGGTCACTGATGGGTGGGAAGATGGCATAGAGGACGACTGGCGCGTAGGGGGTCCAGTTGAGGAGGGGGTCGGAGCAAGCCCCATCAGACGGAGGAATCCGGCCTGGGTGACCTGTCCCAGCAGGCTGACGTGGTCAACGAGCCATTCGAGATGACGTGCAGCCTCTCCATGAAAAGACTGCAGGTCACCTCGCATGGCCCGTTGACGCAACGCCACACCAGCCAGGACAGGCTCAACCCGGACCTGGATAGCCACGTCCGCAGGCAGAGGAAGGCCAGTTGACATCCCCTGCCTGAAAACGGGTCTGGACGTAGGCATCCCTGCTGGTGCAAGATGATGCAGGGACAGGATCGGGGACAGGATTGCACACAGGCACCTCCGCGGCGGCCTGTGCTGCCTCCTGTCCCTGGTCCTGCACTGCACCACTAGCACCAGTGGGATCCCCACCTCCAGACCCCGTCACTGGTGCTTGCACGGCCTCCTCCTCCACCAAACCCCCCACCAACCTGGATGACTCCGTGCCATCTTCCCCTGTTGGGCCCTGTGGGGTCCCAGCTGCCCCTTCTGCTGCCGAGGAGTCCAACTCCAACCTCCGCCTCTTGGACCTCCCCCCGGCAGCTGCGGCCTGGGACGCGGCACCGGACTCCTCACTCCCCGACGAGATGACAACACGGGAGGGGAGCCGGGCCTTGCGTCTCCGGCTGGCGGTGGGATCCCCGCCGCTGTGCTCCACAGCACCTTCTCCGCCCTCTTCATCAGTTAACGCTGCAGACAGGGAGAAACAAAACACAGGCATCAGGGCACTGTACAATGGACACATACACACATGACAGTTGCACATGAGTGGCATTGGCAAACCTCAGACATGTCATCACAATCCCCAACACACATGTCATTACAACTCGCACACATGAGCCATACCACAGCCATATCGCAACTGCCACCACCATCCCTACACATACAACAGCATGAGCAGCCAAAGGTGAGCCAGACATCAAATGCAACACAGGAAGTGCACCACACATGTACACACACCACCACACTTGCATGCATGTGTACACCTCTGCCAAGTGTCGCACTGTTCAGACGGGCATCCATGTCACATCTGCCAATCAGGCTTCCACATACCGCTGTCACATGCATCCATGTTGCATCACAGTTGCACCCTTGTCAAATACACACACATGCACATGTACACAGTGCTCATACATGCAGCCGAAAACAACATACATGCGTGACATCACGGACATGTCTACTTACATACACATTCATCCAAACATGTGTGCCCACACAACTGCATTTGGCATGCAAGCCTACACACACAAGCACCATCCATGTCTCACACATTACAGCCCTCGCATGTGTCAGCCCCACGGCCCTGTACACCCCCACCCATACTCGACCCCATACAAACAGATGTGCAACCTGCACACTACCGAATAATCACCACACGCACTGCTCACAATCAGGATGCATGTACACTCACCGCTCGACTCCAGACGGGTCTGCTTCTCTAGGACCTGGACGTGGAGCGCTGGGGATATGCGTTCCAGGACCCTCATCTGTTCTTCCGGCAAGTGGCCCCGGCGCCCCTTGGCATCCGCTGCCTTCAAGAGGCGCCGGGCCTTGTTCAGGGTCCTGGACCTGAAGTCCTCCCAGCGCTTCCTGACATGTTGTAAATCGCGGACTGCCACCCCCTCCGCGTTGATGGCAGTCACGATGTCAGTCCAGATCCGAGTCCGTCCTTCCTTGTCGGCGCGGGAACTTCCGGAGAGGGCATCATACTGCCCCAGGACTTGCTCCACCAGGACACCAACTTCGGTGGCACTGAAGCTGGTGCCCCTCTGCCTCTCTGGCCGGGGGTTGTCAGTGGTCCCAGATGGTGTTTGCCCCGACATGACAACCCCAGAGGCAGGAGTGGGTGGGCAACTGGGTCCTGGGGCTGGGCTGTGGAGCGATGGAATCCCAGTCGGCAGTCTTCGGTTCCAGCAGGGGTGGTCACAGCAACAGCACCCCTGGCTGATGTGCAGGCAGCAAATGGCAGTGCACGTGGGCAGCAGGCAGTCAGGCAGCAGCATATGGCAGGTGGGAGCGTGCTCGGGGCTCTGGGGGGCAGTAGTTCGGCCTTCTGGGCAGGAGCGTGGTCTTCCGTGTGCTTACGCGTGGCCAGCTTGATACGGAGTGATTTGGCACGTGAAAAATCCAACACGTCTGCGTGTAATTCGAGGAAAGGCCCTTAGCGCGTAAACGCGTCGCCAGCGTATGCGCGTCTATGAAGTCACGTGCACGTTGAATTCGGCACACGTTTGAAAATGTTGCGTGTGAAAAAAATGAAAGACACGTCCGAGTGTCAAAGCGTGTAATTGGTGGGAATGGGCCTAGCGCGTACACGCGGCAGTGACAAAGCGTGTAATTGGTGGGAATGGGCCTAGCGCGTACACGCGGCAGTGACAAATCGTGTAATTGGTGGAAATGGCCCTACACGCAGAAGTGACAAAGCGTGTAATTGGTGGAAATGGCCCTACACGCAGAAGTGACAAAGCGTGTAATTGGTGGAAATGGCCCTAGCGCGTACACGCCGCGTAAGTGACGCTGGACGTGTGGGCCTGTATAAAAGGTACGTGTAGAACACCATTTCCTTGTACGTGCTTTTCGTGGAGAGCGAGTGGGTGAATTCTGTACTTCTTGTCGTTTCACACGCGATTTACTTCACGGCGTTTCAAGTTCGTATTCCCTGTTACCTCTGACAGCTTTTTCTCTTTTTTCTCTTTTACTGGTTTACCTGGGCCTGTTCCCTCAAACAGTGTTCCCTTCTACTGTTGTCCTGTCTTCTCAGACAGCGTACAAATCTTCTTTTGGCGGGGGTGTTGCCAACCAAACGCGCTCCTTTTTCACGCTCTTTTACCTGGCAGACAGTGAGTCACGCACGTATCTAACATCTGTGCTTGCCCCGTGTGTAGCCTACCCCTTCAGAGGTCATTCTAGGCTGCGTGTGACACGCATACGTTCATTCTTGTGTTACTGGGTGCCACAGCGTAGTGCAGGTTTTTCTTTCTGCACACGTGGTCTAGGAGGGGTTGCGTGCACGTCATCTCCCTTTTTTGGGGCTCCTGTGCGTAGCGTGACCCGTCACCTTTCCCCAGGGGTTACATTCAGCCTTGCTAGAGCACTAGGGTACAATTACCATCTGGTACCCAACCCCTTTGACCCCCAATTGCCCAGGACAATAGTTTACAGCCACTCCCATACGCACATTAACATCAGTGCCATGGCTGGGAGGCGAGGATTCCGTAAGGGTGGCAAAGGTGGAAGAGCCACAAGTGGTGGCCGTGGTGGATCCGGTAGGGGACGTGGTCGTTACTTGCAGGGTGAGCCTGTCCCCCCATGTGTGGAGGACCAGTCAAGGGCACCCATAATCCCCCCCCACCCGTTGAGGCTGATGTGGCTGTCACCATCCATGCCCAGCCCTTGTTGGACCAGCCCATTGTGGCACCAGACCTGGCTGACTCCATGGCTGACTTCCAGGTCAGCAGGCCTATGACACGTGCGCTGGTGCACGTTGATGTCATCATGCCACGTGCATCTGGGGCAGCAAGGTCATCTGCTGCCCCAAGTAGGCAGGGCGGAGAGGCTGCAGGGGCAGCTGCGGCTCCATCCACCCCAGCTCTCACACACCCAGCCAGGACAGTGTCGGTCCTAGTCCATCCTGCTGACATTCCCCCTGACACCATTACACTTGAGCCAATGCCTGCACCAACTCCCATGCTGAGTGTGCAATCCCACACTCCTGATACAGAGTCCACCAGGGCTCCTGCCCCTAGTGTCCAGAGCGGCGCAGAACACTCAGGATCACCACCACCTTCCAAGCGGAAGAGGAAGAGTGCTCGTCCGGCACAGGCTGATGCCCCAGACACGGCTACACAGTCCGGCCCGTCGAGGAAGCCCAGCTTCACGGATGACGAACTGAATGCACTTGTCGAGTATGTGTCCGCACATGATAACGAGATGGTCATTGTTGCAGGATCCAAGACCACACCTGCACAATGCCAGGCACACTGGCAGACAGTTGCGGACATCGTAAGTGCCCTTGGAATCGTGAGGCGCACAGCCAATGATTGCTATAAGCGCTGGAATGACCTAAAGCGCAGGGCAAAGAGTAAGCTGGCCTCAAGTCATGCCGCAACTCTAGTGACTGGAGGTGGGTCTCCAGTAGTAGACATGGAACTCACTCCACATGAGTCAGTCGCTGGGACCTACGTCACAGAGGAACAGATCCAAGGCGTGGGAGATCTGCCTGATTACGAGGCATTGTCCGGTGAGTGCACATGCATGTGTGTGTCATCCATGTGCATGGCGTGTGTGTGTGAGGGCTTCTGTTTGTGTGCCAGGTGAGAGTGTGTGCGCCTGAGTCGTATGGGTCAGCCATGTGCTTCATGCAATACATCCTGCGCCGCTGCATTTGGCCATAGCAGTATCCCTTCTGCCAACAGTAGACATCTAGCCCAACTGCACGCCAGTTGCCCTTGAAGTGTCACCTTGCCACAACATTGTTGCTTATTTTTCACTGTTCATTCAGTCAGATTGTTTGCATTCCACCACTTTTACTAGGCATTTCGCAGTCCTCTAGTCACATGTCTGACATGGCTATGGTAAAGTGGAGTGACTTTGTTACCTGGATATCATTTGTTCACACATGTCCCTGTGCAATTGGACCATTTTGGACTGGCAGCTCCAGGTGAAAAATCTGACCTGTTTGAATTAGAAAAGCTATTACATGCGGGAACTGGACTGAATGAATAGGTGCTGCCCTCCTCTCCATCTTCACTCAATAGCAATGGTACATGCCATCTGTGTGATGGCATGTGCGTTTCACCTGGCAATCACAGGCCAATGTGTGATGCCACTGCCAGGCAGCATGCAGAAAATGTGTTCATCTTCCATCTTGGTGTCATCAGTGTGTGCCATTTGCCTGCCCTTCATATGCAGTGAGGGTGCATGCATGGGAGGGTTTTAGTCATGTGGGACATGTGTCAATCAAGTACTGGTTCTCTTGCTTCTCAGCCCTCATTGTGTGCCATGGTGCTAATGCCTGTTTCCATTTCTTTGTTTTTATGTCTTTGCAGGGGAAGACGCACCTGATACTGCTGGGGTTGTGGAGATGGTGCAGACCCAGGAGGGGTCAGAGGGCCGACCAACCACCAGTGAGGGACGTGGTGTGGTGGTGGGTGAGAACCCACAAGTGCTGCAGGTCGTGCTCTCAAGGGGTGTCTCTGGCTGCACCTCCCCCGAGCTGTACTCAGGTGTTGATTCGGATGATGAGACCTACGTGCCGTCGCAGGTGAGTGTTCCAGGGAGGGATTCTGTTCTGTCCCACCCACCTGCACCAGGGTCAGAACCCTCAATGGGGATGTCAGTGTTGGCAGCTACGCCTTTGGTGGTTACAGATGCAGGGTCACGCTCCGCGACATCTGATCCTGTTCCTGGGCCAGCAGATCAGAGGGGGAATGCAGTCCTGCAGCCTCAGGCAGTGCCGGCACAGCAAGGCGCAGTTCGCCTTGCCCCAGACAGGTGTGGTGCCCGCCGACGTGGTGGCCATACGCCACCTGGCAATACCGCATGGGAGCAATCCATTTACAGTATGGCAACCCAACAGGCAGCATCATCCGAGATGATGGCTCAGGACATGGATAGGGTGGCCACTTCCATTGTCCCCCCTGAAAGGCTGATGGAGCGACTACAGCAGGCAACCGACTCCATCTGCCAGTCACACAGGGAGGACATGTTGGCGTCCAACAGGGACAGGCGGGCGGCACTGGCGACTCTGCAAGAGGCCATCTCCATAGAGTCCCAGGGCCACAGGGAAGCCCTGAGGCAGGAGCTCCTTCACCTCAGGACGACTCTTGTTGAGCTTGAGGCTTCAACACACCAAAGGACAGAACAGCAGCTGGAGCGTCTCACCCGTACGCTCTCAGCTGAGATGCAGGCAACGAGGGCGGAGGTCCGGGCATCCCGTGAGTTGTTCCATGGGGACCTCCGCACACTCATCCTCCAGAACGAGACCTACCACACCTGCATGCTTGCAGCCATGGAGGAGCAGACTAGGGCCTTGCGTGGGCTGCCTCCCATAGTGCAACCACCTCCGGATGCAGCTGCACAGGGTGATAATAGCGACAGCAGTGATACTCCCACAATAGGGTAGCCGTGTGGGCCATGAGCCCATGGAGGTGTTTTTTTTTCCCAGGATCCACACAGGTGGGTTTTGGTGTGCACCCTGTCCTCGGACCTCCTGGGTGGCCTCCCCAACCCCCCCCCGGGCCCATCAATGGCCATTTTTTATTTTTTTTTATTTTTATTTTTATTTTTATTTTTAATTATTTTTTTCCCAATTTTTTTGGGACAATTTGTTGCCTTCCGTGGTTCCTGTGGGCATACGCTGCATTGTGGCTGGGCACATGCAGGCTTGTCATGTATTTGGTTCAGATGCTTGGGTTTGAGTCACACACACCCCTCCTGCTTCCCGTTTCCATGGGCTTGCAAAGGGTGTGCCCAAGTGACATTGAAGTACATGGTGACATTGGACTCCCACTACATGTGTGGGTAGTCTAGTCAATACTGTGTATACATTCCTAGTGCATATTGCTGTTGTGTTGTACACTGCATGTTGCATTGATGTGTAACTCATCATCTGTGTCTACCTCCCAATTTGCAGGTCCCTTCCTCATGTCTACACAAGGCCCTCTAGTTTGGAGATGGGGTCCATGCTGGCAGCAGTGCACCTACAACTCTACATGGCGCCAACACTGCACAGTTGGTAGTGGTGGGAGTGCAGGCATTTCCAGGTGGTGAGACTACTAATTTATTACATTTGTGATGTCATGTTAATGGTAGTACCTGCTCAAGTTTGTTGATGGTCCTGCATTACTGTGAACATTTCAGGTGTTGCAAGTTTCAATTAGGGACACTGTACATTGTGACACTAGTGTCATGTTGTGGGGATTACTTTGTTTACCTGCAAATAGCATGACATGGCACGGCGTGTCGTGTGGCGGTGCTGGGGATGGGTTGGCTGACATGGCACTGTCCTCTTGTTGCATTTTGCAAGTGGGTATTCATTTTAGCTGCTTGAATGTGTTTCTTCACAAAACTGCATTGGTGGTGTCTGTGTGGGTAGGGATGCACACATTGTAACACTTCCAGGTGAACAATCTCAGGCTGATATGGTTTTCACGGTTGATTCTCCAGACATTCAGGATCAGTGTCAGGTTGAGTCATCATTGATTGTCAGATGGAATGTGCCAGGGCAGTGTGCACTCCACAGGGGTGTGATTTCTATGTGAAGTAATTAGCCACTAGCTGTGTACGGGCTGCCTCCCCCCGTGCCCTTTCCCCTCCCATGCGCAGCGGCTGTGCATGTGGTTGGGGATGTGGGGCCACCACCATGTCCACGGCCAGGCCCCGGCGTGTTGCAACGTTGTGCAGGACACATGCTGCCACTATGATCCTGCACACTACTGGGGGAGCGTACAACAGCTGCCCGCCAGAACGGTCAAGGGAGCGAAAGCGTGACTTTAGCACTCCGAATGTGCGCTCCACTATGCCCCGGGTTGTAATGTGGGCTGTGTTATATCTTACCTGGGGTGGCGTGGTGGGGTTCCGAATTGGCGTCATCATGTGGGGGCTGAGAGGGTAGGCACTGTCCCCTGTGGAGGTGGTGATTGGTATCATTGGTGGGGTTGTGACCTTGCTCAGTATCTGACATGCATGCATGTGCAGTGGCATTCATACTCACCAAGCAGCCATGTATCGCCATGCCGCCCAGCTTCTAGGTCCCGGCTTAGGGTGGACATTCGGTAAATGAAGCTGTCGTGGGTGGACCCGGGATAGTTGGCATATACTGAGGTGATGATTCCCTTGGCATTACATACTACCTGCACGTTGATGGAATGCCAGTGCTTGCGGTTCCTATAGATGTGCTCTGATGCCCTGGGGGGACGTAGAGCCACATGGGTGCAGTCGATGGCACCTAGCACTTTGGGGAATCGTGCCACACCGTAAAAATCCAGGGCGGCAGCATGCCTTTCTGCAGGTGTTCTGGGCAGGTATATGTGCCTGCGGACTGATGGGCGTTCAGTGATGATGTTCAAGACCTGGTGTAGGCAGCGTGACTGGGTGGCCTGTGATACCCCACCCACTATGGCACTTGTCCGCTGAAATGATCCAGTGGCTAAGAAGTGCAGTACATTGAGGACCTTCTCCAGGGGGCTGAGTGCTTGGGAGCACAGGGTGGGTGATGTGAGGTCATCCTCCCACTCACTCACCAGGTCCAGTATTATGTGTGGTGGAAACCTGTACCTCCCATACACCTGGTCATCAGGCATCCTGAAAAGGCTGGTTCTGGGTGTGAATATTCTGGCCCTGACTATCCTCCTCCTCCTCCTTTGGTAGCCCACGCCCACTGCTGCTAGGAACGGTATGTTCATCCTGGGTCTGAGCTTGTTATTTTGTTAGTGCGCAAATTTATGTGTTGCGCGTGTTGTAGGCGAGCGTGTGGCCCGCGCACCCCTGAAATCCAGTACCCAGTCCAATAGCGTGTGGAAATTCCCGCGCACCCCGGGATACAGGTGCGCTGACGTACTTGCGTGTGTAAGTGCCCGCGCACCCCTGATATACACGTACATAGGCCAATCGCGTGTACGCGCACTTTTGTCCAATTACACGCGATGACACTCTGACGTGCTGTCCAATTACACGCGATGACACTCTGACGTGCAGTCTTTCCACGTGTGCTCTGTCATCACGTGCTGTGTGGGAAACACCCGTGCGGGTCACGTCACAGACGCGCTTACACGCTGAGGGCCTTTGGTCCAATAGAATCGCGTAAGCGTGCTGACGTAAGGGCCTTTCCTCGAATTTCACGCTGACGTGCAGGATTTTCACGTGCCAAATCACTCCGTATCAAGCTGGCCACGCGAAAACACACGGAAGACCACGCTCCTGCCCAGAAGGCCGAGTTACTGCCCCCCAGTGCCCCGAGCAGCCTCCCACGTGCCATCTGCTGCTGCCTGCCTGCCTGCCTGCCTGCTGCCACCGTGCCCTGCCATTTGGTGCCTGCACATCAGCCATCTGCAGGGGTCCAGTTGCTGTGTCCACCCCTGCTGGAACTGAAGACTCCCGACTGGGATTACATCGCTCCACAGCCCAGCCCCAGGACCCAGTTGCCCACCCACACCTGCCTCTGGGGTTGCCACATCTGGCACCAGTGGCAACGCCAGGCACCAGCTTCACTGCCACCGAAGTTGGTGTCCTGGTGGAGCATGTCCTGGGGCAGTATGATGCCCTCTTTGGATCATCCCGCGCCAGCAAGGAAGGACGGGAGAGGATCTGGGTCGACTGTGTGGTTGCCATCAACGCGGAGGGGGTGGCAACCCGCGACGTCCAGAAGATCAAGAAGCGCTGGGAGGACTTGAGGTCCAGGACCCTCGTGAAGGCCCGGCGCCTCGTGGAGGGGGGCCGGGGCCGCATGAGTTCCATCCAGATGAGGGTCCTGGAACGCGTACGCCCAGCGCTCCACGCCCAGATCCTTCTGGAGTTGAGCGGTAGGTGTCCAAGCATTGCTGTGTGAGACAGGGCATGTTGCGGTGTGCTGGTTCTCTGATACTTGCCTGTATGTGTGACATAGGCCATGTATGCATGTATGTGTGCAGGGTTATCATGGTAATGCATGTGCGACCAGTGATGTGTGAACCACATGGTTGTTGCATGTGTTTAAATGCCATATGGGGAGCCCTATGCAGATTTTAGACATGAGAGCATGCCAGTCTCTGTTCCTGGACATGGGTGGGGGTGAGGGATGGGTGCTGATGGCAGGTACATATATGGTAGCCATGTCTGTGTGCCTGACCTGCGTGTCTGTGACTTGTGCATGCCATGGATGCATGACACATGTGTGTGACAATGCACAGATTCACTGATGCAGCCTATTTACCCTTGTATCCGCTGTGTTTGGGGTGTACGGGGCCAGATGGATGTGACTGAGGTGAAGTGTGTGCATGTGATAGGCATGACCCATGATGCATGTGAGTTCCATATCATTGTATGTTTCAAGAGTCCATTGGACATGTATGGAAATGTCCATGGCATGCACCATGCCTGTTACTGTGTGTGTTTTGCCTGGACTGACCCATGTGTTGTGGAGGGACATGATGGAAGTGTACTTTGACAGTGGTACTCATCTGCTATTGCTTCCTGTCTAGGGGACCATTGTACAGTACTCTGATGCTTGTGTTCTTTGTCTCCCTCTACGCAGCGGCTAGTGAAGAAGAGGGCGGAGACGGCGCTGTGGAGCAAGGCGGCGGGGATGCCCCCACGGCTGCAGCTGAAGGGGTGGGTGAGCCCCCACAGGGGCCTGCTACGGTGGAAGACGGTGAGGAGCCATCCAGGTTGGTGGTTTCCACAGAGGAGGAGGAGGCCGCCACAGGGGCACACATGGGGCCTGGTGGGGGCATCCCTGCTGGTGCAAGTGGTGCAGTCCAGGGGCAGGGGCAGGAGGCAGCACAGGTCACCGTGGTGGGGCCTGTGCATGTCGCTGTCCCTGACCCTGTGAGTGCACCACCATGCACCAGCAGGGTTGCCCCGTCCCAGGCCCGTCCGCAGGTAGAGGGGATGTCCATGTCACCTGACTCCCCTCCACCTGCGGACGAGGGGACCGGTGTCCGTATGGAGAAGGTCCTGATTGGGGTTGCGATGCGCCCGGGTGCAATTCGTGATGACGTGCGTGCTTCCCGGAGGAGCACGCACATCATCACGAAGAGCACCGTGCCGACGTGGCCCAATTGGGATCTTCCATGTTCGGGGGTTTCCTGCATGTGTCGGCCAATCTGGCGGCCCTCTCCTCCTCTGTGGAGGCTATACGCCAGTCGTTCTCCTTGCCGTCTTCCGGCCCAGATGCCACCAGGGCCCCCTGTGGACCTGCCCTGACCTATGCAGCCAGCTCGGTGGGGATCCCATCCCAGCCACAGTCGGGAGTCGGAGGTCAAGCAGGGGTGGACACCACAGCAACTGTACCCCAGCAGATGGAGGATGTGCCGGCATCATCAGGCAGGGCACGTGCACGACGGCGTCGGTGGATTCCATCAGCCTGGATGCCGTCGTGCTGGCAGAGGCAGTTGCGTCGGAGGCAGCAGCAGAGTCAACGTGGGAGGCATCATGGCTCGGGGCCATCAACATCGGAGGGGCAGGCATCGGCCGGAGGGCAGGAGGACCCAGGACAGGAAGTGTCTTCCGTGTGGCTGCGGTTGGGCCAGCAGATAGGTGCGGAGCGGCGGCGGGCGGAAGAGGAGCGGCTCACGATGGTCAGGGCGGAGAACTCCATGCGGAGGGCCCTGAGGCGGGCCGAGTGCCTCGAGGCAATCCGCAGGGGGTTGGAGGAGCAGATGGCGTCGTCCCTGCGGACCCTCGGGGCCATGGAACAGGACCGCCTCCGGGACACAGACGAGGAGTTTGATGATGCCCTGGCCTGGAACACTACGGAGTGAGCCGCTGGACTTGCCCGCCGCCTTTGTATATAGTTCTTTAGTTTTAGGTTTCATTTGTTTATTCTTATGATTTGGAGTCGACGGACACAGCTCCACTTTTTGTATATAGTTGCATTTTTGTTAGGGTTTTTTGTAGGTTTCCTTTGTTCAGTTGGGCTCATGGACCCTTGGATATTTTGTACATAGTTCTTCATTGGATTGTTTTATTTTTTAATTTTATTTTTTCTTCTCCATGGAGCAATGGTGTTTGGATTTTATTGTTTTTCTGTCGGATTGATTTCATTTTTAATGTGACTTTGAAGTACATTTTTTTTGGATTTGGTGTTTTTCATTTTTTGGGACGGACATGCACCTTTTCTTTTTTTCATTGGCATTGTAGTTTGTTTCATTTCATTTGCATTCATATTTTTTTAATACATTTTTGTTTTCATACTTCACTGTGAGGTATTATCTCATTGGTTTCATGGATGTCATGTTGGGTGTTTTCAAATTCATTTGCAACCATTGTGTGTGACAGACATGGGTTCATTTGCTTTATGTACGTTGGGGGTGTAACATGTAATTTTCATTTCCATGTGGGTGAATGGGTTACTTGGTAGGGCCTTTTGGCTGTGGAGGCTGACCATTACGCACATGGTTGGTGATTGTGAGGACCTGGGTGCAGGGGGACATGGGTGGGGGCCTGGTGGAGGCTGCCCCTGGTGGCGGGGGGGTGGGGGTTATAGGGGCCATGAGTGGGGGCCTGGTGGAGGGTGCCCCTGCACTGCTGGGGGGTGGGGGTGGTGGGAGACATGAGTGGGGGCCTGTTGGAGGCTGCCCCTGCACTGCTGGGGGGTGGGGGTGGTGGCAGACATGAGTGGGGGCCTGGTGGAGGGTGCCCCTGATGGCTGGGGGGTGGGGGTGGTGGGAGACATGAGTGGGGGCTTGGTGGAGGGTGCCCCTGGTGGCTGGGGGGTGGGGTGGTGGGAGACATGAGTGGGGGCCTGGTGGAGGGTGCCCCTGGTGGCTGGGGGGTGGGGGTGGTGGTAGACATGAGTGGGGGCCTGGTGGAGGCTGCCCCTGCACTGCCAGGGGGTGGGGGTGGTGGGAGACATAAGTGGGGGCCTGGTGGAGGCTGCCCCTGCACTGCTGGGGGGTGGGGGTGGTGGTAGACATGAGTGGGGGCCTGGTGGAGGCTGCCTCTGGTGGCTGGGGGGTGGGGGTGGTGGGAGACATGAGTGGGGGCCTGGTGGAGGGTGCCCCTGCACTGCTGGGGGGTGGGGGTGGTGGTAGACATAAGTGGGGGTCTGGTGGAGGCTGCCCCTGCACTGCTGGGGGGTGGGGGTGGTGGGAGACATGAGTGGGGGCCTGGTGGAGGCTGCCCCTGGTGGCTGGGGGGTGGGGGTGGTGGTAGACATGAGTGGGGGCCTGGTGGAGGCTGCCCCTGCACTGCTGGGGGGTGGGGGTGGTGGGAGACATGAGTGGGGGCCTGGTGGAGGCTGCCCCTGCACTGCTGGGGGGTGGGGGTGGTGGTAGACATGAGTGGGGGCCTGGTGGAGGCTGCCCCTGGTGGCTGGGGGGTGGGGGTGGTGGGAGACATGAGTGGGGGCATGGTGGAGGGTGCCCCTGGTGGCTGGGGGGTGGGGGTGGTGGTAGACATGAGTGGGGGCCTGGTGGAGGCTGCCCCTGCACTGCTGGGTGGTGGGGGTGGTGGGAGACATGAGTGGGGGCCTGGTGGAGGGTGCCCCTGCACTACTGGGGGGTGGGGGTGGTGGGAGACATGGGTGGGGGCCTGGTGGAGGCTGCCCCTGGTGGCGGGGGGGTGGGGGTGATAGGGGCCATGAGTGGGGGCCTGGTGGAGGGTGCCCCTGGATGCTGGGGGGTGGGGGTGCAGGGGGACATGAGTGGGGGCCTGGTGGAGGGTGCCCCTGCACTGCTGGGGGGTGGGGGTGATAGGGGACATGAGTGGGGGCCTGGTGGGGGCTGCCCATGGTGGCTGGGGGGTGGGGGTGGGTGGGAGACATGAGTGGGGGCCTGGTGGGGGCTGCCCCTGGTGGCTGGGGGGTGGGGGCTGTGGTAGACATGAGTGGGGGCCTGGTGGAGGCTGCCCCTGCACTGCTGGGCGGTGGGGGTGGTGGGAGACATGAGTGGGGGCCTGGTGGAGGGTGCCCCTGCACTGCTGGGGGGTGGGGGTGGTGGGAGACATGAGTGGGGGCCTGGTGGAGGCTGCCCCTGCAGTGCTGGAGGTGGGGGTGGTGGGAGACATGAGTGGGGGCCTGGTGGAGGGTGCCCCTGGTGGCTGGGGGGTGGGGGTGGTGGGAGACATGAGTGGGGGCCTGGTGGAGGGTGCCCCTGGTGGCTGGGGGGTGGGGGTGGTGGTAGACATGAGTGGGGGCCTGGTGGAGGCTTCCCCTGCACTGCTGGGGGGTGGGGGTGGTGGGAGACATGAGTGGGGGCCTGGTGGAGGGTGCCCCTGCACTGCTGGGGGGTGGGGGTGGTGGTAGACATGAGTGGGGGCCTGGTGGAGGCTGCCCCTGGTGGCTGGGGGGTGGGGGTGGGGGGAGACATGAGTGGGGGCCTGGTGGAGGGTGCCCCTGCACTGCTGGGGGGTGGGGGTGGTGGGAGACATGAGTGGGGGCCTGGTGGAGGGTGCCCCTGGTGGCTGGGGGGTGGGGGTGGGTGGGAGACATTAGTGGGGGCCTGGTGGAGGCTGCCCCTGCACTGCTGGGGGGTGGGGGTGGTGGGAGACATGAGTGGGGGCCTGGTGGAGGGTGCCCCTGCACTGCTGGGGGGTGGGGGTGGTGGGAGACATGAGTGGGGGCCTGGTGGGGGCTGCCCATGGTGGCTGGGGGGTGGGGGTGGGTGGGAGACATGAGTGGGGGCCTGGTGGGGGCTGCCCCTGGTGGCTGGGGGGTGGGGGTGGTGGTAGACATGAGTGGGGGCCTGGTGGAGGCTGCCCCTGCACTGCTGGGGGGTGGGGGTGGTGGGAGACATGAGTGGGGGCCTGGTGGAAGCTGCCCCTGCACTGCTGGAGGGTGGGGGTGGTGGGAGACATGGGTGGGGGCCTGGTGGAGGCTGCCCCTGGTGGCGGGGGGGTGGGGGTGATAGGGGCCATGAGTGGGGGCCTGGTGGAGGGTGCCCCTGGATGCTGGAGGGTGGGGGTGCAGGGGGACATGAGTGGGGGCCTGGTGGAGGGTGCCCCTGCACTGCTGGGGGGTGGGGGTGTTAGGGGACATGAGTGGGGACCTGGTGGGGGCTGCCCATGGTGGCGGGGGGCTGGGGGTGATAGGGGCCATGAGTGGGGGCCTGGTGGAGGGTGCCCCTGGATGCTGGGGGTGGGGGTGCAGGGGGACATGAGTGGGGGCCTGGTGGAGGGTGCCCCTGCACTGCTGGGGGGTGGGGGTGATAGGGGACATGAGTGGGGGCCTGGTGGGGGCTGCCCATGGTGGCTGGGGGGTGGGGGTGGGTGGGAGACATGAGTGGGGGCCTGGTGGGGGCTGCCCCTGGTGGCTGGGGGGTGGGGATGGTGGTAGACATGAGTGGGGGCCTGGTGGAGGCTGCCCCTGCACTGCTGGGGGGTGGGGGTGGTGGGAGACATGAGTGGGGGCCTGGTGGAGGGTGCCCCTGCACTGCTGGGGGGTGGGGGTGGTGGGAGACATGAGTGGGGGCCTGGTGGAGGCTGCCCCTGCACTGCTGGAGGTGGGGGTGGTGGGAGACATGAGTGGGGGCCTGGTGGAGGGTGCCCCTGGTGGCTGGGGGGTGGGGGTGGTGGGAGACATGAGTGGGGGCCTGGTGGAGGGTGCCCCTGGTGGCTGGGGGGTGGGGGTGGTGGTAGACATGAGTGGGGGCCTGGTGGAGGCTGCCCCTGCACTGCTGGGGGGTGGGGGTGGTGGGAGACATGAGTGGGGGCCTGGTGGAGGGTGCCCCTGCACTGCTGGGGGGTGGGGGTGGTGGTAGACATGAGTGGGGGCCTGGTGGAGGCTGCCCCTGGTGGCTGGGGGGTGGGGGTGGTGGGAGACATGAGTGGGGGCCTGGTGGAGGGTGCCCCTGGTGGCTGGGGGGTGGGGGTGGTGGTAGACATTAGTGGGGGCCTGGTGGAGGCTGCCCCTGCACTGCTGGGGGGTGGAGGTGGTGGGAGACATGAGTGGGGGCCTGGTGGAGGCTGCCCCTGCACTGCTGGAGGTGGGGGTGGTGGGAGACATGAGTGGGGGCCTGGTGGAGGGTGCCCCTGGGGGATGGGGGTGGTGGGAGACATGAGTGGGGGCCTGGTGGAGGGTGCCCCTGGTGGCTGGGGGGTGGGGGTGGTGGTAGACATGAGTGGGGGCCTGGTGGAGGCTGCCCCTGCACTGCTGGGGGGTGGGGGTGGTGGGAGACATGAGTGGGGGCCTGGTGGAGGGTGCCCCTGCACTGCTGGGGGGTGGGGGTGGTGGTAGACATGAGTGGGGGCCTGGTGGAGGCTGCCCCTGGTGGCTGGGGGGTGGGGGTGGTGGGAGACATGAGTGGGGGCCTGGTGGAGGGTGCCCCTGGTGGCTGGGGGGTGGGGGTGGTGGTAGACATTAGTTGGGGCCTGGTGGAGGCTGCCCCTGCACTGCTGGGGGGTGGAGGTGGTGGGAGACATGAGTGGGGGGCCTGGTGGAGGGTGCCCCTGCACTGCTGGGGGGTGGGGGTGGTGGGAGACATGAGTGGGGGCCTGGTGGGGGCTGCCCATGGTGGCTGGGGGGTGGGGGTGGGTGGGAGACATGAGTGGGGGCCTGGTGGGGGCTGCCCCTGGTGGCTGGGGGGTGGGGTGGTGGTAGACATGAGTGGGGGCCTGGTGGAGGCTGCCCCTGCACTGCTGGGGGGTGGGGGTGGTGGGAGACATGAGTGGGGGCCTGGTGGAGGGTGCCCCTGCACTGCTGGGGGGTGGGGGTGGGCGGAGACATGGGTGGGGGCCTGGTGGAGGCTGCCCCTGGTGGCGGGGGGGTGGGGGTGATAGGGGCCATGAGTGGGGGCCTGGTGGAGGGTGCCCCTGGATGCTGGAGGGTGGGGGTGCAGGGGGACATGAGTGGGGGCCTGGTGGAGGGTGCCCTTGCACTGCTGGGGGGTGGGGGTGATAGGGGACATGAGTGGGGGCCTGGTGGGGGCTGCCCATGGTGGCTGGGGGGTGGGGGTGGGTGGGAGACATGAGTGGGGGCCTGGTGGGGGCTGCCCATGGTGGCTGGGGGGTGGGGGTGGTGGGAGACATGAGTGGGGGCCTGGTGGAGGGTGCCCCTGGATGCTGGGGGGTGGGGGTGCTGGGTGACATGAGCAGGTGTGCAGGGTAGTCCCCTGTGGTGTGTGCTGCCTGCAGGGGCCGTGGAGGGTGTACAGGGAATACCTGGGAGCACACAGCCAAATCGCGTGTAGAATTTCCCGCGCACCACTGAAATCCACGTACCCTGACAAATCGCGTGTGGAACTTCCCGCGCACCCCTGAAATCCACGTACCCGGCCAAATCGCGTGTGGAACTTCCCGCGCACCCCTGAAATCCACGTACACGGCCAAATCGCGTGTGGAACTTCCCGCGCACCCCTGAAATCCACGTACCCTGACAAATCGCGTGTGGAACTTCCCGCGCACCCCTGAAATCCACGTACCCGGCCAAATCGCGTGTGGTACTTCCCGCGCACCCCTGAAATCCACGTACACGGCCAAATCGCGTGTGGAACTTCCCGCGCACCACTGAAATCCACGTACCCTGACAAATCGCGTGTGGAACTTCCCGCGCACCCCTGTAATCCACGTACCCTGACAAATCGCGTGTGGAACTTCCCGCAAACCCCTGGAATTCACATGCCCTGCCAATTCGCGTGTGAGACTTCCCGCGCACCCCGGTATACACGCACACATATTTTTTGTCAGCGGGTGTCCGTGTTTGTGGGTACCCCTTTGCACGTCATTTGTCCTGGAGGGCCACAGTATGGGACATTCATCATGGCAGTATATAGGTGCTATTTTTTGGCGCACCTTTTGGTGCACATTTCTTACAGGCGCAGAGACGCTACCGCCTGCTTTCTTGTGGCGGTCGTGTTTGTGCCTGTGCGCTGGTTTGAGCGTGCGCTTTTTTGCCCTATTCTATTCCATGAATACGTGTTGTAGGCGAGCGTGTGGGCGTTCCGCGCACTTGTACCCTGTACTTCCCCCGTGACGCCCACATTTTGGCAAGTTGTTCCCCATTCCGAGTGTTACGCCCCGTGTTCCGCCTACTTTTGTTGCGTGCGCCGCGCTATGTGCGATTTTCGCTGTGGCCTGTGCGATTTTCGCTGTGACCTGGCGCACGCAGTTAGATGGCCTGTGCGCCAACGTGCGCCACGCACTTTTTTATCGCACATCCGATGGTTTTCTCGCGCACGGCCTTCCATGAATCGATGTGCGCTGCTTTTCGTGCGATTTTCGCACTTGCACTGCGATTTTCGCTATTCCACTGCGATTCGCGCGTTTTTGGCCACTTGCGCCGCGCTAATTATTCCATGAATCGGCCTGTTTGTTTCCCAGCAAGAAATAAAATAGTGATCTAATCCACTCACAGGTGACTGTTTGGTTCTGTTTACCCCTTCACAATCTCCCTTTCAATCCCTTTAAGACTAAAGCAAATATGTTAATTCAGACCTTATATTTAGACTATGGCCATCACAGGGCGAAACGGTCTTTTATTCTGTGTGGTCTGTAATTCACAGACCCAGATATAATTTTGTTTCTGTGAAATCAAGGCATATTAATTAATAACTATTTGGGCAGGCACATATGCCCTTCACTGTGTTAGTTTAGGAGGTATATAATCTTCTTTCAAGTTATCAGTTCACTTTCCCTTCAAGGTTTCTTGAGCTGACACCCAGCAGCACCACTCTGTACAGGCTGATACTCTACTGGCTCACTTCAGCAAATCCCTTCTCACCGGCTGATCAGCTAGGCCCCCAGCTATTCTCAGGACACCAACTCCACCATTAATACATTGCGGTTTGGTTCCTAAGCACTAGATCCGCTCTGCTTCAGTCCCAGTGTGGAATAGGCCCACACACTATGGTTTCCCACACACTGGTTTTAGGACGCCGCCGTCAAGATGGAATCTGTTCTCTTGCAATCAGTCTTTTTCCTTATCTGTTTTTTCCTGTGGATGTCTCACGGAATTCTCGCATTATTTTCTCAATAAGTTAAGGCTATGTAAAGAACATCACTGTAACCCTTATAAGACATTTGTGATGAGAGTATTTGCTATTAGGCCTCTGTTTAGATAGGAAGCTGGAATTGGATGACACTTAAAATAACCACACCCTTAAACCTCGTATTAGACAGGAGCAAGAAAATAATATAGCATGGGAGGATTATTCTCAGGTCTCTACATCCTCTTTACTGGAGGGGAGATCGCAGGTTCCATTTTATCCCTCCTCTCCAAAACATCACCAAGATGGCAATTTTACAAAATAAGCATTACGTGGGCATTTGTACAAATTTCACTGTTCAAACAGTGCATTCAAAGTGGCTTCTGACAAGCAAGTTAAATTCACCAAGGATAAACAGAAATAGAGTTATCAAATGTATGTTGTATGTAGTAGGATGTGGACACATTCTTTTAAGACTAACCCATTAGTAATGCTTAAGGTTAACTGGAAGTTTATCTGATTGTTATTACTTAGAATCTCTGACATAGTTAACTGTATTAATATTAATGAAGGACTGGGGAATTGTTCTTCCTGCTGGCCTATCTCCTTACAATCACTTCTATCCCTACAAACAGTTCTACAATGAGCCCAGATGAAACTGCATCAAAGGTTCTGAGAGTTTGTTGGACTTAACCTTTACCAATTGGCTTAATGCATGTAATGTGTCGGTTGTGACTAACATGATGCAGAACTGAGGGACAGCTCATCTTTTTTACAATGGCTAGCAATACCAATACCATATGGACCCCTTGACGTTTAGCCTCTGCATATAAACACGTCCTCCATATGTATTTATTGTTATTGTAATTGGTTATTTGCACGGACCGGGGGATCGAACCTGTGTTGCTTGGCGTTGTCTTGTTCCCAAGGCGAGCGTATTGCCCCTGAGCTATCCTCCCATCCTTTTCTTTTTCACTATGTTTTAGCTGCAAGACTGGGTAATGCAAGGTATTGTTAAAACACAAGTTATAAGTCTGTTCCTTCATTCCCTTGGCAATAAAAAGAACTTCACCCCTTATATCTCATGATTTTCTCAGGGGAAAAGGCCAGGTTTGGTCTGACTTGGTTTAACTTGGTCTAACTTAAAACTTTAAATGCAATCCTTTTTGAATCGTTAGAATATATTTCTTATTTTCATTTCTCACAATATGAAAGAAAAGAATGTTCTCAGAACATGGCCTCTTGTGATCCCAAGTGAAAATGCACACTTATCCTCTAGATTCTGGCAGGATGTAAATGTATATTTTCACTCTGCAAAGATTACGCCTTACAGGAGACCACGCTTCGGTTTTTGTCAATTATATGGCCACATTTCATATTGAATTCCTACCAAGGCATTCACAGTGATCATTCTAGAGACTGCTATTGGAATAACAAACATTACTTCACTTTACATTTTCACTATATCGAGCAATCCTCTCTGCAGCCTTTGACACTATGGATCATGGCATTCTGTTGGCCCGACTGGAGCTGGTAGGGATTACAGCAGACTGGAATGGTTCAACTCTTTTCTGGCAGAGTGTATACCAACGGTCTCTTCCCCCATCAGTGCTTCCCTGTGGTGTTCCTCAGGGGTCAGCTCTCTCCCCTCTGTTTTATTTGTATTTGTGCCCATTGACAGACCTTATTTCAGAGTCAGGAGCCCTATTCTATACCTATGACGATGACACTCAATTAATGTTTCAACTGGACTCCATTACGACTGAGCCACCTGTTAAACTTAGAAATTGCCTTGCTTCTAAAAGCAGGTCGATTTCTGCCAATTACCTAAAACTTAATGGGGAAAGTCCTGGTGTTTGGTTTCAAGGCAGCTACTAGCTCGTGGAGTTCACAGTTTTGGCATGACTCCTTTGGCCCCTGCTCGATGCCTTGCACATCAGCGAGAAGCCTAGGGATGAGACACTTGTCTAACTGTTCTTGAGAGGCCCAGATTTCAGCTGTCTGTAATGCTGGTTTCAGCAAACTTAAAGTCCTGTGAAAAATCCTGCCGATGCTCCCGCATGACAACCGGACAAAGATAGTCACCTCAGCTATAATGGGCTCATTGGACTATTGTAATGGGATCTATCTGGGGAAGCCTAAATACCAGATACAACGCTGTAAATACTTCAAAATTCAGCAGCCAGACTGGCCCTGAATAATTCTAGACTGCCCCCCTCCGCTGGTCTGCTGCGTCAACTGCATTGGTTACCGATTGCGGCAAGAGTTGAGTTTAAGATTCTTTGTGTTACGCACCGGGCTTCTTATAATATAGGTGCTAGCTACCTGAAAAGTAAGATAGAGTGTTACCATCCCACTAGACGTCTTCAATCATCTTTTTTGGCACTCCTTAGAGTACCAAGATATCAGTGAGCCCACACTCTATGGAATCGGCTCCCGCTATCTGTGAGAGTCATTGAGGAGTATCTTCCTTTCTGTAAGGCACTTAAAACTCATCTTTTCTAACTGGTTGCCTTTCAGCATTGCTGTCCCCTCCACCTTCCCTTAATGTCCACCTGTGTTTTAGCCTTAGTTGTGCTTGATACATTTCTGTTACATTACATTACCTTTGTTACATTACATCCTCTAACTAAGGTGGCCGTATTTATTTCACTTTCATTTTCTTGCCTGTTAATGACCAATACTTTTTTCAAAATATCTGGGTTAGTCTGCATGTTGACATCATATGAGGAGTATCTACTCTGGGCTGTCAATACCTTGAACATTCTGAAGAGTTAATACTACCCCATTTGTAAAGCTTAAAGTCAACTGGAAGTTTTATGTGATTGTTATATAGCAGACAATCTGACACACTTAACTGACTTAATTTTATTTATTTATTTATCCTTACAGTACAAAGTATACTTTTAACACTAACACTAACATAATACAGAATTTCATCATAATTATCATCATCATATAAAATAGAATCGTAGTGAGATATCATTATCAGTCTATCAACATTAAGATCAATCTAAAATCCACCGCACAGGCCTCTAAAACTCTAAAATACGAA
This sequence comes from Ambystoma mexicanum, assembly GCF_040938575.1. Lineage (NCBI taxonomy): Eukaryota > Metazoa > Chordata > Amphibia > Caudata > Ambystomatidae > Ambystoma > Ambystoma mexicanum. Next base: position 1,141,223,139 of record NC_090935.1, on the reverse strand, counting down.
TGGACAAACTCAGCTCATTACAATTAAAAATCCTTCTCCAAAGATCTTCTTCTGTGGGCATAGAGTTCAAAGCTAAGATTTTAACAGATTTAAATTGGGGATTGGATATTGTTCTCCCTGTTGGCCTATCCTTACCAACAATTTCTTAGTGAGCAACTGCATCAAAGGCTCTGAGATTAGGCTGGACTTAGTTATTACTAGTTGGGCTTAATTTAATTTTATTTATTTATTCATGGCATTTGTTGAACACCCAAGCCCAGAGGTACCATAGCACTTGTTACATCATTATTCGGTTACAAGTACATCAAATAATGTGAGCATAAACAGGTAGTGTCAATCATATTTGTCAAATAGCCAAGTTTTGAGTGACAAATTTTTTGGATATGGAGTAGGATTGTTAATTTCTAATAGAAGCCTGTAGAGTGTTCCAAAGAGTGGGGGCTGCCACTGGGAAACTGGCGCCACCTGCTTTTTTGCTCTTATACCGAGATGTTTCCAGCGCGATGATAGCACTGGACCTTATGGCCCATTTAGGTGTTTCTAGGATGATGCTGTCATTGAGGTATGCAGATTCATAATTTTAGATGCACTTGTGAGCAAGTGTAAGCATCTTAAAGAGGATCCTCACTTTTATGGGCAGCCAATGGGCATCTCGTCTGGTTGAGAAGCTGTGTTCACTACATTTTAAGCCAAGGGTGGCGCGTCAGGCTTTATTCTGTAGTAGTTGTAGTTTAGATAGGTTAGTGGTTGAGGTACCCAGGAGGAGCACATTGCAATAGTCCAGTTTGGACAGGATCAGTCGTCGTGCTACTTTCAGGCAGTTGTTTGATGACAGGAATTGTCTACTAAGTGAGATAAGTTTGGAGGTATATGCCGTGAAAGAGGATAGAGCATTAATGTGCCTGGCCATTGAGAGCTCAGCTTTTAGGTAGACTCCCAGTGTTTTTACCTGTTTCAGTACAGGAATGATTGTTCCATCAATGAGAATGGATGGGTTTTTGTTGTCCAGGGCTTTCAGTCGAGTGGGGGAGCCCACAATGAGGAGTTCCGTTTCATCATTGCTAAGAGAGAGGGTGTGCGTGGCCATCAAATTTTGGATGGTGATGCAGAATTTGTTGATTATAGCAGTGTCATACTTGTAGTCCCCAGAGATCGGAATACGAATGTGGTTTCATTAGCAAAGTTAGTATATGTGATGCCCATAGAGTTCAGTACACCAAAGAGTGGTTTTGTATAAGTGTTGTAGAGTGTTGAAGAGAGGCAGGATCCTTGGGGAACCCCCAGAGGTGCTGGGATCGGCAGCTTCTTCTCCAATGAAGAGTCTGGTAGTATGTTGTAGTACGTTCAGATAAAAATTATTTGACACAAAGTGTGGCTTCTGTTGAGAAGTGAAAGGTTTGCTAAGGGATCAGCAACGTTTTTCATGGTCAACTAAATCAAAGACGGCTTTGAGTTTAAGGAGGAGGAGGATGCTTAGAGTTCCAGCGTCACAGATTCTGTCCATTTGGATGTCTAGGTCCAGTAGGGTGGTTTCCGTGCTATGCTTTGGCCGAAAGCCTGATTGTCTGGAGCCAAGGAGGTGGTTTCTCTCCAGGTAGAGTTGGATTTGGGAGTAGGCTAACCTATCGGTTATCTTGAGTAGAAAGGGAACAGATGTGATAGGGCAGTAGTTGGTAGGAATGGTGGGGCCGAGGGTGGGATTTTTGAGTAAGGGAGTTATCCATGCTGGTTTGATGTTGGTAGGAACCGAATTGGAGGAGAAGGAGGTGTTTATAAAGTCACTGATTATCTGGGCTAACGTGGTAGTGCAGATCTTCACAAGTCAGGTAGGGTAAGAGTCTCCCTTGCAATTAGAGGGTTTTAGGGCAAGGATGGTAGACAATACAAGCTCGTAAGTAACTTTGTTGAACTTGAACTGGGGAAGCTGTGTAGAGAATTAAGGCTGGTAGCATCAACCGTGTGTGGTATAGTGAGAATAGTATCAAGGGCATCCCTTTTGGTCATGATTTTCTCCTGGAGTGATTGGATTTTGTATGTCAGAGCATTTTGAATGGTTGTGCACCATATTGTATCTACTTTCTTAAGAGAGGTGATGGGAATGGATGATTCCAATTCTATAAGTATGGAGAATAGCTCTTTAGTGTTAGACCCTGCATTCAGGATGATATTGTAGGAGTTCGTATTGTGTGCCACTAGTGCCGTTTTGTAAGTTTTGGTGGCTATGGCTTTTGCACTGTTATTTGAAATCTTGTTGTGCAGGTGTTCTAATGCTCGTTTCTTATGACGTAGGTTGGTAAGTTCATCATCAAAGGAAGGGTTGGCAGTTTTGTGGGTTTTTCAGTATTTTTGCGATAAGCGGGGCATGCATGTCAAGAGTGATTTGTAGAAAGGAGTGATACAGGTTTGCAATATAATTTGCGTTGGTATTGGTGGGGTCGTGTTTCATCAGTGACGCTGCAAGAGAAGGATTGAGGATGTCTGGTGTGAGTTTGTGGGTGTTTCTAACCAATATGGGGTTAGGTGAGTGTGTCTCAATGGTCAATATTTGCTTGTAACTAGTTCAAAGATAATCAGGGAGTGATCGGTTCTGGGTACCTCAGAGATGCAATCAATGTTGATGGTGTTTGGTAGGCTGATGCAAACGCAGCAGCTTTAGAGTCCACTGTATCATTGAAGCCAAGATTGAAGTCACCTAGGATGATGAATGTAGTTAAAGGGTTCATCAGTAGTGGGATGTCAAGGTCTGGTCGATTAGTGTTGTTGGGTTGTCGATAGATCAGCAGGATGTTGTAAGTGGTTTTGGGGTTAGTGGTCAGCTTCATTAGAAGGATTTTGTATCCTGGGTTGTCAGAGCGGGACAGAATCTGATTTTCAGTGAGGTTTTTGCTATAAGTGCAACTCCTCCACCTGTGGCACCAATGCGGTCCACCCTAACTATGGTGTTATCAGGAGGGACTGCTAGTTCGAGGGATGGGCCTGAGTCTAAGTGTAGCCAGGATTCTGCCATAGCTAATAGGTCTAGTTGGTGTTGTAGTATCAGGTCGTGGACATCGATTGCATGTGCTTCTAGGCGCATTTAAGGCTTTTTTGTTCAGTTAGGGGAGAGAGTGTTATATGTGATTTTACCGACCACAATTACAGAGTGGTACATTTCACTGCAGTCAAAACACCAGAAAACATTGATTTCTTTTTATTTAGGGAGTCCTCCCACCCAAGCACCCCGATTTTCCACCCTTATAATGCCACCCTAACCCCATTCCGACGCATTTTAACCCCTTACCCCACTACCTTTTATATACGTATTTGTTCTTTTCAGTGTTTTTCACTGTTATTGTCTGCTCTGTTATGTACCACTCAGTAATGTTCACGATAAACTGACTGGGTACCGGGAGAGAGTGGGTATGTTTAGGCAGGAAACAGAGATTGAGGCATTTCAAGGAAAGAAAGGGCCAGTGGGGGTGTTATAGGGGTTTGAGAAGAATGTGTGCAGTCTAGAGGATGGGCACCAAGACTGGGTTCTGGCTGCGTTAGGCCTGTGTAGGATGCTTATGTGTGCAGCTAGGCCGGTTTGTCATGGGGTGTAGCTGCATTTTATTAGAATGATGAGGTGTGCATGGGGTAATGTTCGTATGCAAGCAGTTAGGCCAACATTGATCGAGGGGTGTAGCTGCACTCTAATTGTGTGATGGTGTAGAGTGGAGAGTAAGCATAGTGATCTGGGAGGTGAGTGAGTGGGTGGAGTTATGATCTAAGGAGCTCACTATTCGGATTTCAAGCATGCGCTTGCTTATTAGTGACATAGTATGTTCGCACTCTAAGATGCAAGCAGCGGGTGATCCCTAGGCAGGCTATGGTTTTTCCAGCATAGACTGGGCATTGGGTGGTTTGCGCTGGGAGAGTCGCGGTTTAAGGAAGGTTATCATCGTTATTGTGTGGCATCTGGAGTCTGCAAGAGATCTTCATGTTATAGTGTGTAGGTGGCTTATAAGGGATTTTTCCGTTAGAATCACTGATGATGGTGATATTGGGCAAGAGGGGGGTGGTAGGGGTAGGTGCTCTGGGGCAATTTCATTGAGGAGATTCTTATTGATCGGCGGCCATGGGGGCATAGCCATGGAAGGGTTATGCAGCATGAGGGCGTAATTTATGGAGCTAGGTAGATGGCCGGGTGGAGAGTAACATTGGCGCTGGTGCGAGAGATGGGGAGTATTACAGAATAATAGGGAGTGGGGGTGGGAGGTGGGGAGCAGTGTTGGCATATGGGTCTCAGTGGCATGGTCAGAGCTGGCAGGAATCTAGTCAGAGCCGGAAAGTTGGCAAGAAGCTCCCGGGATGTTAATGATGTTATATAGCAGGTACAAAAGAGGGGCACCAGACATGAGTTCATACTACCTTGTGCGGATGGGGGCAGAGCTCCTGGAGTGTGCTGCTGCTCATTGGCAGTTCGATCTGCTGGAGGAGGTGTGAGAGGCAGACTGGGGATATTGCCGTCACGGCCTGACAAGGCCAGACAGGGGTCTCCAGTGCTGACCTCAGCTGTGGGTGTTTGCAGGGGGCCGACATCGTCAGTCGGCTCCCAGGCCCTGGAGGAAGAAGATTAGCAGGCAGCCAATCAGAAGGTGCCAAAGGCGGGCACAGGAAGGCAGGCATTTCGGGTGGCAGTGAGGAATGAAATGCAGCAGCCATTTTGGAGTGGCTAATCGTGATATCAGCCGTGTTGTTTTTGCAGTTTGGCAATTCCAGTTCAGACAAATACTCACATTTAGGCAATTTAAATGCTTTTATGCCAACGAGGCTTACCTCACTAGAAATGTCACAATGCTGCACACTCGCTTCTCGTAGGCGTGTGATGTCGTTGTTGCAGCCATGGAAATGCTGCTGTGCCTTGGTGGAGGGGGCACAAGGCCAGACAGGGGTCTCCTGACTACCATCATTAAGAACCCAGGGAAAGATCATCCCTTTCAATGGCTTGCAAAACCCTAGGGACTCCTGATTGTATCGTTCATATTTGGACTATTGTTCATAAACAATTGGTAGTGCATCAGAGGATGATTATCTGGTCAGTTCATCAATCACTGCCTATACGTCAAAGAAAATGAACAGCCTTTTTCATATCTCTTGCTTTAGTTATTCCTCTTTGGTCTGCCTGGTGTCTCAGTTCCTGGGTCTACAGCTGCTGGACTGATATTTCCATCTTTCTTGTTTCTTTCTCGCTCGATTAATCGTGCTATCCCCCTTCTTCTGACCCTTTATAATTATGCCAAGTTACCTCTATTTCATTCTTTCCAAATAGGTTGACCACAGTGCCCAATCTCAGGACCATACAATACGATTGAGCCCAGAGTGGTTAGCTCCAGATTATGCTGCTATAATCAATAGGTCTCTGAGAGCCAGGTGCTGCTCTTGTTAAGACTTGCAGTGTCACTCAATACTTGCCTCTGGGCCCAACTTGTTTGTTTGTTTGTTTATTTGGTATAGCGCTGCCAAACCCGAAGGTAGCTGGGCGCGAACATTACACATACACTTATAGCTTAGTTACAAATAAATAGCAAAAACAAGTTGGTAGTACAATTTTGTGGATAGTGGTCACATAAATGCATAGCGATAATGAGACGAGCAACAGGAGGTAACAAGTACCGTGCAGACAAAGTATTCATTGATAAGCAGGTAGTAGAGGTATGGGTGGGAGGAGGCAGGTGGTTAAGGAGTGGTAGTGGAGTCATTGGTCCGGATCCATGTTAGAGTTTTCCGCCTGAAACTGGAGTAGGGTTGGTCAGATCTCAGATCAAGGGGGAGTGTGTTCCAGGTTTGTGCAGCTACGACTGGGAAGCTGGCGCCGCGAGCTGTAGCCCGTTTGAATCTGGGCACTTCGAGAGTGTTAATGTTAGCCGATCTTGTGGGACGGGCGGAGATTCTTCTGGTGATTCTTTCAGTCAGATAGGGTGGAGCTATGTTATTAAGGCATTTGGACGTGAGGGAGAGTGTTTTCAGGAGAATCCTGTCACTAATCTTAAGCCAGTGGACATCTCTTCTGAAACTGGAAATGTGCATTCTGTTAGGGATATTTAGAGATGCTCTAAGAGCATTATTTTGGAGCTTTTGTAGTTTGACAGTGATATATTTATTGGAGCCTGCATAGAGGGCATTGCAATAATACAATTTGGATAATATAAGTGCATTGGCCAGGGTGATGCAGCTTGATCAGAGAGAAACGATATACATGCTCGGATCAGTTTACAAGTGTAAACTGTCGAGGATGCTAAGGAGTTAACTTGCTTTTTGAGGGAGAGTGACACGTCAAGGTAGAAACTTAGTGTTTTGATTACGGGCATCACTTTGATGATATTGTTGTCAATATTGAAGGAAGCATAGTTGGGGTCGAGTTTTTTGTAGCTGTGTCTGAACCTAGGATCAGGAGCTCCGTTTTGTCGTCATTCAGGCAGAGGCCATGGGAGGCCATCCATGCCTGAATGAGGAGGTATATCTTATTTGCCAAGGCCGTGTCTTCAAGGAAGTTGCCCGAGAGGGGAATGAGGATCTGGGTGTTGTCTGCATAGTTAGCGTAGGTGACACCCAGTCTGTCCAACTTGTCGAATAACGGCTTGGTAAAAATGTTATACAGGGTGGGAGACACACATGATCCCTGTGGTACCCCAAAGGAAACTTGTATGGGATCAGCAGCAGCAGAAGGGGAGAAGACTCTCATTGTCTAGTTGGCTAGGAAGGACTGGATCCAGGTAATGGCATCTCTTGAGAAATGGCGGCCGAACTGAGGTGGTTGCATAAGACTGCATGGTCCACCAGGTCGAAGGCCGCAGATAGGTCAAGGAGGAGTAGCAGCGCCGTTTTCCCATTGTCCTTCAACACATCAATTTGGGTCTTAAGGTCAATTAATGCAGTTTCCGTGCCATGGAGAGGGCGGAAACCAGACTGGCGTGAGCCGAGCAAGTGATTAGCTTCTAAGTAGTCCTGAATTTGTAGGTAGGCTACTCTGTCAATAATTTTGATTAGAAAGGTACCGTAGTAATGGGTCTATAATTAGTGGGGATAGAGGGGTCCAAGGTCTGTTTTTTGAGCAGTGGGAGTACCCAAGATTCTTTGAGGTTATTAGGGACAAGGTTCTGTTTGAAGGATGCATTGATAGGTTTAGAGATGAATGTAGCTAAATCTCTAGCGGCATCTTTTATAATTTGGGCTGGGCAGATATCTCCTTTGCAGTTGGAGGGTTTTAGTGACAGTATGATTTTTTCGGTCTCAATGATAGAAATTCTCTTGAAGCTAAATGGTGGGATGGGGCTAGGTGTAGTGGCAATAGGGGGTGGCTGCTGTTCAGAGTTGGGTAGAGTTGCTTTTTTGTTATCTATTTTAGTTTGAAGTGAGGTGATTTTGTTTGAGAGAGCATTTTGTATGCTAGTACACCAGGGTTTGTCCTTAGGTGTGTTCACAACCTGGGGTATAGGTGATTCCATTTCCCGAAGGATGGAGAAAAGTTCCTTGGTATCTGATTTAGCCTTAGATATTCTGTCATTAAAGGTATTTTTTGCACTAATTATTTCATTCTTGTAGTGTTTAGATAGATTAGTGAGTTTGTCCTTATTCTTATTAGTTGGCGAGTGACGGCATATTGACTGAAGCTTTCTTTTTTGCAGTCCGAGCTCTTTGAGTTGTGGTGTGAACCAAGTGTTGATATGTGTTTTCTGTTTGCCTTTCCTGAGTTTGACCCGTGCCGTGGCATCCAGAGCCTTGGTCATAGCCTCGTTGAAGACCTCTACTAGAGTGGTAGGGTCTGTGTTAGTATCTGTAATATTAATGACAGGCAGGAGCAGTGGGAGTATTTTGTACACTGAGACGTCTTTTTTACTTCTTGTTGGGAGCGGCGGTGCCATGATCATGGTGTTGTGAGGGGTAAGGTCTAGCGTGGCAGTGAAGGTTATTAAGAAGTGATCGGACCAGAATTGCGGAATAGTGTTGGTGATGTGGATGTTGCAGTTTAGGTCAGCAATCCAATCCAGGGTGCGTCCTTTGGAGTGGGTGGGAGCTGTGACATTTTGTGTTAGTCCAGGATCCATCAGAAGGGCAGCGATAGATTGGGCGTGTTGTCATTAATGTCACTGAATCCCAAATTGAAATCACCCAGTAGGAGGATTTATGCTTGGTTTTTAGTGTTGTTGGCTAGGAGACCAGTTATGCCGTCCTCGAAGGAGCCTATGGGTCCTGGTGGTCTTTATACCAAGTGGATGGTAAGTGTATGGTTCTTGGAGAGGGGGAGTTTTGCTGTGAGTAGCTCACAAGATTGGCAGGATGGGGGTGTGGCTAGTCTGAGGGACAGATTGGTTTTGGAGATGATGGCTAATCCCCCACCTGTGGCGTTCGGTCTATCGGCTCTGATAATTTGGTAGCCCTCTGGTACAGCTAGCATGAGGGTAGGTCCTGCAGCCTCATGTAGCCATGTTTCAGTGATGGCAAGAAAGTCTAGGTTTTTGTTCAGTAGAGTGTCAGCTATATCAGAGTCATGGGCTATCAGTGACCTGGTGTTGATAAGGGACCCTGATAAGGAGAAGGCCCTTTTGATATTGGTAGGGTGTGGGAGTGTTGTTGTAGGTGGTTGGTCTATGCGAGGAATATTTGTCATGATGTCTCAGTGTGAACATGCAAAGTTAGTAGATATTTTGTGTTGTGAACATTTAGAGGAGAGATCTGAGGGAGAGGCTGTGTTGCGGGTCTGACGCCTACGGTATAGGTAGTTTTAATATCATAGAGACGGAACAATCTAGATCTCAGTCTCTGATTTCAGTCCTTTGCAGGGTATGATGTCATTGAGGACAGGGCCATTGTAATGATGAGGCCTGTGATCAGTAGGGCGGTCAGTAACCTAAGGGCTTTGCACATGGTCATAAGTAGGGTTGGGCAAGTCAGATAGGATGAATGTGCGGTACTAGTGGGAGAGGTTTCTGGCTGGTTAGCTAGGTGCCAGTAATGCGAGGCAATGGACTGATCCCCTTGAGTGTATTCTGTTACCAATTGCAAAAAATGGTAGAGAGTGGAATAGAGAGGATAATCAGGAGCAGATTGCTAGAATGGGCTATCAGGCAAGGGCGTGTACACATTATGCAAATAGTAGATTCTAGAGTAAAAAACACTTTCAGTAACGAGTAGTCTTGATTATATAACAACAGAGGGGGGTAGGTCGGTAGGCAGTTAATACCAGTAGTGCTGGTAGTTACAGATTACTACAGATGTCAAATGCATGGAAATGGAGGTGTCTTAGAGACACAGTCAATAGTAAGTAATGTTGAAAATGCAGGAGGTGAGCACATACAATATCCACTAGTAGTAGTAGCAATGACATTTTGAGGTCACATTGGCATGAGGCAAAGTCAGTAATTATAGTGCATATTGGAGCAGGAACAGCTGGCCTTGTAACTCTATATAGAGAGATACTCGGAGTAAGCTCAGTAAGTCTTGTGTTAGTCACATTGTCATAATAAACATTACATTGTCAGTTACATTGTCATAGTAAAAATGGGGTTCACTGGCACTCGGGTGCGTAGGCTATGCAATGGAGGGCATTCAAGTTGGAAGCAAAGATGGTTGTGGCACAATTGGGCTTGTATCACTTAAATGGACAGGATAAACAAGAAGAAGGTTCGCATGCACTCGGTAGCGGCCAATACACGGGTTACAATCAGTGTTTGTAAAGCGGCAGCTGGTTTGTTGTAGCAGGCATACAATAGCACTAATAGGAGTGCAATGTTAAGTTACAAGCGGAGTTAAACGTCATGCATCAACATGTGCGGGATGGTGCACGCAAGGTGGAGATAAGCAGTTTAGGAGAGGCATATTTTATGGTGGCTTAGATGCAAACATTCATGGTGATTGACAATGGCGCTGGATGCATATTTTATGGTGGAGTTGTCAATCGCGCTGGGGCGTAGATGTAGGGCAATTGTCATGGGTGAGCTGGGGCAGTGGGTGCAGGGTACCTGATGGCCATGTGATGTGGAAAACAAACTTAATGGGGGGGTCCGTGTGCCAGGCGCGTTGTCCAGAAGACAGGCCAGGTGAGATGGAGCAGATCACTTAACAGCTGGCAATAGTGCAAATGGGGTAGGTGTTTACCTTGGTTGACGGTTTGAGATGCAGGTTGGGCCAAGGATGGCAAGTCGTAGATCGAGCAGGGTGGGCGGCTGACGGCGTGTACGGTCGGGACAGGCTCGGGACAGGGGCTAGCCTTGCTTCTGTGCCTTTCTTCGCAAATGAGCTTCATAAATATAAGCTCAATAATATATTTCCCTTTAATTCATTGACTCAGCAGGTTAACCTAAACTATATTGGATCTTTGGGCTATTTATGTTTTAAGGTTTTTGGCAGTAAAATTTAAAGTCCCAATTGAGTTATACGTTCAAGGAAATTTATATTTGTTCCCTTGAGCTTGCCAGATCACTGGACTAAGCATAAGAGTCATGTGCTTTGTTCCACTATTGCCAATTTAAGATTGTGAATGTGTCTTCCTGCAGTGGATATCCTCTGGTGTAATGCATGCTGGGAAGACAAAGGTGCAGATATTCTATCTTTCAAACTATAGTATAAAAGAATGCATCATAGAAATTATTAAATTGAAGCAAAATAGAAAATAACAGATACAGTATTAACAGTGAAAGAAATTGTTTTAATTTTGGCTTGAGAATCACAATGCATTCAACAGGATAGCAATGTAAAGGCACATTCATGTTGATTAAGAAGTTAACATGCCAATGGAGAATGATTTTATTGAGACTTAAAATGTATATGACTAACTGAATCAATTGCACAGTAAAAGAAAGCACCCTTTTATTAACTTTTTATTTGGGGTATGTATGATGCACAAACATAGCCCCAGAAAGCATCTGTGGAAAAATATAATAAAACCCTATTGAACTCTATATTCCCAGCTACTGCGTACAAAATGGCGTGCAAAACACTGCAAAAATTAGCATTCCTACATATAGATTTGAACATTGAAGGCATAACGATACATACATCCACAGGTATCCAAAGATTTATTTCACAGAATATTAACCACACACAGTTTTCAATGCAGAAAATTCATCTCAAAGAAATTCACCTACAAGATATAGTTGAATAAAATGTACATGGAGAAGAAATATTGTGAAAAGGTTTATTGATATTTCGGTGTAGGAGATTGTGGTTGGGGGTTAATTAAGGTCAACTGGGAGTTCTCCCTCATTTTGCTGCCTCACTGAATTGAAAAACTGTGACAATTTAAAAACAAGTATTGGCAATGGCAACCGTTTTGGCTTTTGTGTAGGCATGGGAAATGCATTTGCCAGGTACTGCCATGGCGGTATTAAAAGGCCATCAATGGTAGCAGCTGCAAAATAGTGCGAGCACTTGCACATATAATAGAAGTGCCTGGCAAATACCTAATTCTTATACACAAGCCAAAACTGTTGGCTTTGCTGATGCATGTTTTTAACAGGACTTCAGTGAAGGACAGGCATAGTGCTTATGAAATGACTGGCTGTAGGCAGACCTGGTTAAGACATTTCTATTACACCAGTAGCATGTTTACAGCTTCAATTAAATCAGTAACTCTCAGCAGTCTGCTTTGAAACAAAAACAATGGCAGGGACTTTGAACACAAAGTTTGATGGGGAGGTTTGATAAAGCTAGTTTAAAGAGATCCCAGGAGTATGTGTTTTGGGTGGGAAGGGGCAGAAAGTGGATGGTAAGTGCCATAGGGATCAGCATGGCCATGGGCAGTGAATGGGTGTGTAAATAACCAAACAACACCTACAAGCTTTGTGTCCCTCCTCATTCAGCATTTCTCCCAAACTGTACTCTAATGTAATAGTTTCAGTGCATAGTTAGCGCTTTAGCACCACCTAATAATGAAAATGAATAAAACATTCTGCCTTGAAAAAATCTGTGGTAAAAACACATGGGACCCATTCACGAGCTTCTATGTCAACAGAACATTACAATTACAAATGGACTATAGTTTAGTACAGTGCACACTAGGCACTGGCCTAACTTACACATTAAACTAAGTGCACAAATGAAAAAGTTCACAATTATGTTACATTTGCTCTATTCAAGGTTCTTAAGGCCAGATTCATGCAATTTTTTGCACGGTTCAAAGTGACTTTGCACTGCTGAAAAGTGACTTTACACTGCCGACGCAAACCCTGATTCATGGAACTGTGACAAAGTGGATTTTTGCAGTGCAAAGCCCGTTCAAAGTCAGTGCATAGTCATTACTGCAGTACAAAATAATCTTGCACAGACTCTGCACTGAAAAAATACATTGTACACAGTTCCATGAATCAGGGTTTGTGTCGGCAGTGCAAAGTCACTTTTCACCAGTGCAAAGTCACTTTTCAGCAGTGCAAAGGCACTTTGAACAGTGCAAAAAATCATGAATCAGGCCCTTAGTTTCACCCTCTGATTAGACTGAATACATCTATCTTGTTCTCACACAAAGTTGAACTATGGGGGAAAAGAGCCCATTCTGCAGCAATCTGGCGGTTCGTAAGAGCCTCATCTGATAGTTTCACTACTGTGTTTGGGTCACCTACGATGGAACTGTGGTAACATCAAGAATGGAGAAGCTCATTGGCTACCCTAACAAATAGATCATCAAATCTAGAAATATGTCTGTGGTTTAACATCTTTCTTTGCGTAATTGTCACAAAACATATGAACAATGAATTAAAATCAATCCTAAATGTAAAGGTTAAGATTTCTAATAATCCCAACACCATCACTGTGGTAACCTTAAATGCTGAGTTATTTTTTATTATTATTTTTATTTTCAGAATTACGTAACTCACATTGGGCCTCATTACGACCCAGGCGGTAAGTTACCGCCTGGGCCGTGACTTTACCACCATGGCGTAAACTATGTTTACGCCATGGTGGTTGGCAGACTTACCGCCCCATTCCGACCTTGGCGGGGCGGTAAGTCCCCAATCCCCATTTACCCTTCCCCATTCCCATTTTTGCCCCATAGGGCATAATGGGAGTGGGGAAGGCGTTAATTTCGCCACCGTAAATTACGGTGGCGTAATTAACTCCATGGTCCCTTAGCGCCATGGATTTTAACACCTGCTAAAAGCAGGTGTTAAAAGCGCCATGGCGCTAAGGGACCTCGTACTCAGGCGGTAAGGGTCGGCGCTGTTAACGCTGCCGTAAACCCCTTACCGCCTGGGTCGTAATGAGGCCCATTATTCTTCGCTTCATCCAAGTACATGCGACACTTTTTGGCCATTCTTCTTTAGGTGTAGTTATCACTCTCTGACCATTCTGTGCTTTTAAAGAACTCAAAAAGGTGTTTTCCCGACAGTACCACCCTAAAGTAAAGAAAATCAATTATCCTTCACCGTGCTGAGCGCAAGTAGTGTAGAGGTGCCGGATGTTAGGGGGCACGGCAGGGTTGTACTGCCCTATAGGGAACTCTGGAGATTTCCCATAGGCCTCTGCAACCTGGGCCTCTTTTCTGTGCTATTTCCCAATGTTCCCATAGGAAAAAGGTTGGGATTACTGAAAATGTGTAATATGGGACCACTTTTTATTTGCAGGGCCTCTTTTGATTCCCATTCCACCCCTGGACACAAGGACTCTAACAATATAAGAAACATTACGGCCCTACCAAGCTGGCAACTCAGCACATATCTGAAGGTCTAAATCCCTTCACATACCCAGTGAAGTGGTAAGCAGAGCTGCAGGATTTCCTTACACAGAAAATGCAAGCATTGGCAATGCCAACCGTTTGGTGTAGGCTTGGGGAAATGCACTTGGAAAGCATAGCCGTAGTGTATTAACTGCCCGTTGATGGTAGCAGGTGTAAAACGGCATGATTACCTGGGCATCTAATAGCAGTGCCTGGCAACTGCCTAATACTTATATACACTTCAATGAAGTACAGGTATAGTGCTTCCAAATGGGGTGGCTAAATGGAGACCTGGTTATGACATTTTTATTACACCAGTAGTGGGTTTACAACTCCAATTAAGTCATTAACTCTCAGCATACTGCACGAAAAAAACACTGTTAGGCACTTCCAGTGATATTTTTGATGGTAATGCTTGATTAAAGAGTGCTCAAAGAGTTCCCATGAGGAGGTGTTTTGGGCGAGGAGGGCCTGAAAATGGGCGGGTAGTGCCATAGGGATAAACATGGCCACGGACAGTCAATGGGTGGGCAAATAACCAAAAAACACCTACAAGCTGTGTGTCCCTCCTCATATGCTATTTCTCCCTATCTGTACTGTAATGCAATAGTTTCGGCTCAAAGGTGTCATAAGCGCCACTTAATAGCCCACACTAAGAAGAACAACACATGAAGACTTTGATGAATACATGTGATAATCAATTTAAAGGAGGAATTCAGCCTTTATTCATCTACAGTGAAAATCAAATGAGTCACATTTAATATAATGTTATAAAAATGCACTATTGACAAAGTGTCCGTGGAAACTGAAAACTATGTACTACCAATGCTTCTTGTCAGAAGTCTGTCAAGTTTTATCACACCTGTACACGTTTGTATTTTTATTTTATTTGTTATTAAGAGCTTACGCCTAAGCGCTGTACAATGAAAAAATAAACAGTACAATAAAGAGGGGAAACTATCAAAAGAAATTAGGCACATTTCTCCTGGAGAGGAGATTAAGTGGGTATGTAAATGATCAGACGGCACAGAGGAAGAGAAGGTAACACATGGAAAGAGGTCGAGAGTTCCAGTATTTAGGTGCTAGAAGAGAGAATGAACGGAAACAGGACTGCACGCCTGGTGGTCTAGGTACAGAGAGCTGACCAAGAGATTGCGAAAGAAGGGAACGAGGAGCATAGAAAGAGATCAGCAAGGAAAGATAAGGTGGGGAAAGGCAGAGAAGTCATTGACATCTAAGACTCAAAAGTAAGCCAGGACCTCATGAGGAACAATGCAGCAACTTCTGCATCTGTAAACCATCTTATATGCAAGCAATGCATAGGATAGGTGGTGACCATAGAGCAAATAAGACGCTTATATGTACACGCAGCATATATAACTAGAAATGGCTGTGCGCAATCAGGCTGCATGGGTAAACAATCATGTTCAATGGCCCAATGTATAGGATACATTTATCAGTAGCGCCTATACCGTAGTCACGCTAAGCGCCAGTATATATCAGTGAAACATGTGTGCATGGGACATGGAGCAAATAAGTAATTCATCTCCAATTAGTCTTCCATTTGGAATATATTACCGGGATAAGTGGATCATGAAATTCACCTGCTCCTAAAGCATCAAAAGATGATACTTTGAAAACTTTTCACACAAAGTATTTGCATCAAAGAAGACACTTACTTCCTCATGGAAAGTATTACTAAATATTATGTCAAAATGTACACAACAAATGTATGCCAATGTGACAGCTGGACCACAAAGCACGGGGTTTGTACTGATGCGTAGCGAAAACAACTTTTTTTTAGTGTGTAGGTCGCAAAAACATTTGCCCAGTTGGAAAGTGGGACATATGCAGTTGTAACAGTTGGGGAAAAATATGCACGCATTGTATTACCTCAAAAGATAGCATTTGTCACAGATGACATTTGTAAAGGAATACACGTGCAATGTTTGTTACCAAATGTGTGACTTGTCTGTTTTGAAACAAGCCATTGTATTGTCATGATTTTCATTGGGAGGATACATGCATTGTATGTTGATTAGTTTGCGTGTATGATGTGTACTTTGAACACAACAATGGGATAGATGTACGTTGCGCATCAGCATATTTCTGAACATTGCCTTTTAGAGAAATACATGTGGCACACATTCTATAACAATAGAATACACTCAGTCTCCCTACTGAAGCTAAATGCCCAAGGTATTTAGAAACGTTCTCTAGGATATGTGACATAAAGAGGAAGCCCACTCTGCTTCCCCGGTGACCTCACTCTGTCCAGACCAGCAAACCCAGGAAGGCCACAACCCTATCCAACGACCCTGATGCCCAGGGACTACTCTGAAACTGGGTAGATCCACACTATATTGTTGATGTCCTAGCTGAGGACTTTATAGTGGATATGAGACATCCCCAAGCCAACCCGCACCAAGACATTGTAAGAAGTGGACACTGACTCCAGGAGGGGTTAGGTGAGAGACATTTCATATACCTTTTTACAATCCTATTTGTTATTTTGTCACCCCCAACCGGTACACAAAATCCCCAATGAACTCTTGTACATGTTCACATTTGAGTCAGTATTGTCTGTTGATTATGGTGACTGTACAGACAGATGGTCTCATTGTCAGATCATCGGGGTTAGTTAGGGTAAGCCTCCCACACCCTAGACCCACCTAGACTCCTGCTGTCTACCATAGAACTTGAGGGAGCAACCCAAGGTCAAACACACATTGAGGTAATAGTGTATCAGACCAGCCCCAAACAGATACTAAGATGAAAGACACAAGGGTTACGGCCTCACCCCCACTAGCTGACAAAGACAGTTTCTCAGAAGAAGGGGACTGGGCCCCTACCAACACAGAAGAACAGGTACAACCAGTTAAGTTACTTACAGCGAGGAGGACACAGTAGTATAACTACTCCCAACCAGTGATAAGACATGGGCTGGACAGCTGGAGAGGCAGACGATCCAAGACTCAACTGCTTGACCCCAAAATAGCAGGCCATATTTTCCAGCTGCCTTTCCGGCCAGAACAGGACAGCTAGTGAGGAGAGACATAGACCACACCACCGAACAGGACTCAAACAGCATCAGAACAGACCATATCTCTATGGATACAGGGGTGGGAAGCAGCTGTCACTCCAAATTTACAGAGTATTCTTTATAAGCTGGTGCGAGGGCGGGTAACCCTACTGGGGTAACTATAGCCTCTAAGAGCCCTGAATATCCTAATGCAGATCTATGTGCAGGGAGAAGATCTAGGGTGTTCTTCCAAATTTTTGAACTGATTACAGAGGTTGGCAAATGAGAAGGGGACCACTGGCTCTTCTATATTGCACCATTGTGGATAGGGGAACGATAGTGTGCATACAAGGTCCATAACACATACCAGGACCTACATGATGGACCACTAGGAAGACTCAGGTGGAACAGGGAGTACGAGCAGCAGCAAGAGAGGTTCAATGTCTGCCCCAAGAGACACCTTAGGAAATGGTGTACAGGATCCTGTTTCTGGTGGAGAAGTGGCTGGCCTAACAGACCCTTGAGGAAGTCATGGAGACCCTTATCCTTGAGCTGGTCATGCAGTTACTGCCACCTAACATACAGTGGCATGTCACGCAACTCTATTAGCCCACATTAGAACTGACTACTCAG
The DNA here is from genome assembly GCF_040938575.1 of Ambystoma mexicanum. Lineage (NCBI taxonomy): Eukaryota > Metazoa > Chordata > Amphibia > Caudata > Ambystomatidae > Ambystoma > Ambystoma mexicanum. The sequence goes on along the minus strand of NC_090935.1, from coordinate 1,141,205,812 downwards.
ACCAGCACCTGGGACCATCCGTTCTCGAGAATCTTCCCAGGAGACAACCATCCACAACAATACTACCCACTGGTGGCTGGGGAGAAGGAAGCAACGCAACACAGTCATGGGGAATACCTGGGAAAGCCACTGTGTGATTGGGACCTAGCAGCAGACCCCTTAAATTCCCAAATGACCATACTAGAGATAAGAACACCAAGGTCTTAAGTGTGTGGAAAGATGGGCCATATCACCAGAGTTTGTACAGCAGTAGCGCCCCGAAGCCAATGGATACTAGTGACTTCGGACTGGAGAAGGAACAAGGTGATGATGAGGCCTGTGGGCTGGAAGCCGAGTACCAGACTGTCGAGATGCCAGAGGAAGCAGAACTCCTAGCCCAGGGATGATCTACCAAGATATAGACTGCCTCTATCCAGATAGAAGGGCAGGATGTGTAATCTTGCTTGATTCCGGTAGTTGCTCGACCACAGTTAGGCCCATCCCTGTTTTGCCTGAACAGTTTGACTCCTATCACCTGACAGCAAAAATCTGTGTTCACAGAGACTGTGACGTATATGCCAAGGTGCTTTTCTAGTTTAAGATAAAGGTGGAAGAATATGAAAAGGAAATGGTGGTGATGCCTAGTCTCCCATAGAAAGGTATTCCTGTGGACAGGTATCCCCTAGCTTGTCTCCTTGCTATTAAGTTTTCATATAAAGTTGGGATTCACTTAAGAAAATGACCGCAGAGAGCCTATTTGCTCAGTGGGATGTTCTTCTTCTGACCTCAGGGTTTTCATTTGATCAGACTAACACAATACTGCTAAGCTGCGAATCAATGTGTAAAGAACGATTGTATTTTGATGTAATTGGTTGTTCAAACTTTGAAATTAGTTTTGATGATGTGTGGATTTTCTTCGGATTTCATAATTTTTTCTCATTCAAGGCAGGTTGTTACATGTGCGACTATCCAAGGCGACTATCCAAGTATCAATTCAGAAAGGAGCATTTTTAGTTCACAAGACTTCTGAGTAAAGCAGAGTGTGTGAATATATTTTATAACTTGAAGCAGATACATATTGGCTCCAGCGCATGTTTGATCACAATGTTGAGGTTAGGTGTAGTAAAACATATATATTGTCAAATAAATGTGTGCCAGTTTCTATTTGCAAATACAAAGAAGCACTATATGTGCATGCCATTGTACCCCACATAATCTCTGTTGCTTTTCTCGTGTAGACTTTATTGGAATATAAATGTCATTTGAATGTGCTACTGCATATTTGTATCCCTATAAAGACAACCTGGTAAACTGTGCAACTTGAATTATAGTGTTATATAAGAAATAGATGCACAGAATATTAATTACAAATCACAGCAGATAGTGGTTCTACCCGTATATAACCTATAGGTATAGTGAAATATGGATAGAACAACCTATTGTTTGACTGCTATTACAAGTAAAAGTGGCCTAAACCTAACATTTTGTCTTTTACACGTGACAGGTCATAGCTCATGCGCATTGACATTCTGAGAACGTGTAAGTGAACTTGCTGAAACCATATGTTTGTGCAAAGCAGCCCTTAGTTAGCTCTCAGTAAACAATAATCTCCACATCTCCATTAACATACCATTTAGTGCAATGCATGGAAGATAAGCAGAGCTGCAGTGCTTACTTCACACAATAAGTCTTCGTCCCAAACTCCAAGAATAACATTAAATACAAACATTATATTTGAATTCCAGTCCAAAACATGGTCTTATGTTCCCAGCTTAATCTGAAAGATAACCATTGCATTGATCAATGATTACCTGGTCAATGAAGAAGTGCTTTGCAGCAGAAACAGACGGCTGCAGAGATCCTTAATCCATGACCTTGGAAAGCATTGAGCGGAAGAGCAAGTATGTGCATATTGTCCCTGAGGCCTTAGTAATGAAGAATATATTAACAAGTCATGCTCTTTTCAAATTAAATGACATTTTCACACAACAGATGCTTTCTACTGATAATGAATGAGCCACACATGTATGAAATGTAAATAATATAAAAACAGAAGTCAATTTAAAACATTTTTTTGAACCATTTGCTTAATTGAAAACCCGAATATAGATCGGAATTTAGATGTAAAAAAAATAATCCAATATGCATATACAAATAATGCATTCAAATGTATGCTTTGCGCACAATTTGCATATTATAATAACTCCATCATGGAGAGTGGTATAATAAATGATACCTCTGAATTCCGAATTGTCTTACAAACCTGAATAAGTTATGTTCACCAATATCACATGTCTATGTTGAGAATTGTTCAGTTCAAAAAATGAATATTTCAGTTAAGTATTAATGTTCGCACTTGAGGGGTGGCTAATTTGTAGCTGGCACAAACCCTGTTACATCCAATTGAATGGGTCACTAGAAGCAAAGAGGAGGGTGCGAAAAAATGAGAAGAGAACCAACAAATCACAGCATCTGTCCAATCCAAACTGTTCTGCCAAATGATGCTTCATAAGTGGGGTTTACTCTATTATAAAAAGTGACATTTCTATAGAAAAAAAAACAAGGCTTTGAACTGGATAATTTTCTCACTCTCTGGTGACATACATACAATGTGGTTGAAGGAAACATACAATGTGGTTGAAGGAATGTATACCAACATTTTCAGAAGAAGAAGACGACTGGGCCGAGAAAAAGGATTTTCTTACCATGCCAGAAATTTCAGAGCGTAAGGGAACACCTTCTTTTCTGGATCCAAGGGGGCTGAGGAAAATCATAAGATCTGGCTTTCTAGTCCCTTCCCAATTTCAATCAGTGGATGGGGTCAACCAAAGAGAGGCCCTGAGACATCCCAGGGCCCCATTCCTATCCATGAGAATTAATTCTACAACCAAAAACGTAAGTGAAACATACCCACTGTTTACAAATAAATAAAATAAAATAAAGTGAAAAATACCCACTGTATTTAAACATAATTCCCTTAAAAATAGAACTCTGTTGGTTTCAGAAAACTCAGTAACTCACAGAATCTGTGGTTTCTTTATCGGATTTCACTTGTTTGACAAGGGATTTAAACAGGCCTCTGTGATGCAGGCATTTTCATAATTAAATATCATAAAATATTATATGTCCTGTAGAAGGAGGGGGTTCATAGGAATTTCGATTTTAGATAGCTGGTACTCAAAGTGTTTAAATTTCTGCAAACTGCTTTTTCCTTTTTAAACTGTTTGACAGTCACATTTTAAAAATCCCAACCTAGTCAAATTTATTTGTGCATGTGTTCCGAATGGGAACCCCTTTCAGTCTCGAAATAAAAATGAAGATGTCTGAATATTGTATAGACTCTTAATATAGCACAATTATATTGTGACTGTATTTCTTTTCCACAGGCCAACTTAATATATCATTACATTTCTGACTATTGGTTTGAAATCATAATTGTTGGTTGTCTATTTTGTATAGATCATGCATGTTATTTTCTAAATAGCATTTAGAGGTGGATTGTAAAGGAAAATACTGCAGCACATTTTCTAGAACAGGCATTCCAATCTGTGTTTCTGTTATGTTATGCTATGTTACCTTGAATTTGTATAGCACCTACCGCCATATGTGAAGAGCTATACATGGATTTTTGAGAGCATTTAAAGGAAAATTCTAGTGAACAAAGCGTAGGTAGGCTGAAGGGTTTAATTTAATAAGCTAAATAAGTAGCCTAAGTAGGACTAAATTTACAAAGCTAAAAAAGGTTCAAGTAGAAAAAATGACCTAGACACTTACTTAAGCTGCTTATTTAGCTTAGTAAATCAGACCCTGTAGTGTATTCATCCTCGTCAGAGTCTGAAATGAGTTGTAGTGTCAAAAAGATGACTTCCCCAGCATTGTGGGTTGGGGGACCACCTGCATTTCTCTGTTTTAATATCTTAAATAAAACAAAAATATTCGGATAAAAATAACCGGTTTTATTATGCCCGATTATTGGAATTACATTGTTACAGTAGTGGTTGGCGCAGGGAGGTGTATTAGGAAATGTTGTTTCTTAAACAATTTGAGTATTCAGAGTAGTTGGTTTTGGCTTTAGAAACATTGCAGTATTTCATTAACAATTTGTTCCACCACCTTTTAGATGTCTGCATGATCATCACTTTGGATGACTTCTTCATTCACATTCATTCATAGTGTTTTCTTTATAGATTTTGTGTGGAGGAGGCACTTAAGAGACTGTGTAAAATGACATCTATGCCAAAATGGAGAAGTCTAATTTTCAGCTTATGTGCGAGATCTTGAAGGACTGGCGATGCAACCAGAAAAGATTAAGGCCATTATTCAATGCAAAACTGTGCCTGTGCTCCAGTGCAAACACTTTTTTATTAAACAAGAATATATTCAGTACATTCCTCTTTTTGTTCTCTTTGTGTTGTATTGTTTTAGCCTTCTCTGATGATTTGAAGAAAGCCAGTGTGCTTGTATGGGCAAGTTTAATTGATGAATAATTCTTTGTGCAATTGTGCACCACATTTTCACATAATCCGGATTTGGCTGCACTGTTTTGGCTGCGATTGATGCTGCTATTGTTGCTGTGGGAGATGTTTTGTACTAAAAAGACAAAGCAATATTTTGCACCAAGTATTGTATAACTTGAAAAACGTTACTAGTGCTGAAATGAAAGAAAATTGGCACCTTTAAAAGATGTTAATCAGGTGGCCAGGAACACAGGCTTTGTTTTTGCTGTTCAGTGAAAGCGTGTGTTCTATACCAGCCACCAGCCCCTCTCCCATAGTCTGCCATTTTGTTCCTGCCTCCACTTTCCCCCACCACACCCCCTACACCCTATAACTTCGGTCCCTGCTACACACACCCAGTCTTTCCCACTTACTTGTGCATGCTGCCATCTACTCCTTCGCTGAACCCATCAATCTCTTCCAGCTGCCATAGACATAGAGAGGGGACTAATAGGAGCCCCATTTACTATGCCACCAGTGCTCACTTTGTTTATATATACATATATTTTTTAAACTTTGTATTTATTCAATGTGTAAAATATGGAACAACTGCAAAGCATTACATCGTTTCAAGTACAAATGTTCCCATTTCGTCCCTCCCTCCTCCGCCCACCCACTCTCTCACAACTTACCTTGCACAACACAGGGTTACAGCGTAAATATTTGCATACTTGCACTCATTGCAACCTTCAAGATATAGGGGGTCATTCCGAGTTTGGAGTCCCTCCAAACCCGGGTCCGGGTTCTCTGAATGGGGATTTACCGGGTCATTCCAACCTTGGAGGACCCGGTAAGTCCCCATTCAGAAAACCATTCCCCATTCCCCATTCCCATTCGAGCCCCCATAGGGCTCAATGAGAATGGGGAAGGAGTTAATAACGGCCTGTTATTAGCTCCATGGTCCCTCAACAGGTCCCGCTAAAACAGGCTGGTAAAACCAGCCGGTCCTGGTGGGACTCGGTAAGGGACCTCGTAATAGGTCGGTAGGGAGTTAACGGCACCGGCATCCTTACCAGTACCGTTAACCCCCTACCGCCAGGGTCGGAATGACCCCCATAATCACAGGAGCAGTTGAAGCTATCGGGCCTCATTACACGGTAGGCGGTAAACCATGGCGCTATTAGTGCCATGGTTCATGCCGGTAATTTACCGGTACCCCCTTGGAGGAAAGGGAAATTACCGCCCTATTCCAAGGTTGGGAAGGCGGTAATTCCTCCTTCCTCCATTGCCCTTCCCCATTCCCATTTTTGCCCCACAGGGCATAATGAGAATGGGGAAGGCGCTAATTACGGTACTGCAAATTGCGGTACCGTAATTAGCACCCCGGTCCCTTTGCGGGTTCGTTTTTTAACGCCTGCTAAAAGCAGGCGTTAATGTACCAACCCGCAAAGGGACCTTGTAGTAAAGCGGTAAGGGTTTACCGGTACCAGTAAAATACCGGTACCGGTAAACCCTTACCGCCTACCGTGTAATGAGGCCCATCGTATGAAAACAGGCGATACAATAGCAGGGCGATGTCTCCGGTCAAATAGAATAATTGGCCCACTAACAAGGAATCTGGGAGCCCCAAATGGAGTTTATTTTAGGCTCTTCAGATTCTCCCTTGTCTCCCCAGAGAGGGGTTTCCCCTGCCGATCGGTTATACCACAATTCCCACTCTCAGCCAGGCGGGGCCAGGCAGTTCTCATGGGGGTTCTCGGTGTCTACTTATGACCTGCTGTCACCCCATTTCGGCATGAACATTCCCCAGTCAATGTGGAACGCTTTCATTTTGTCATTTAGCATTGCCGTAAGTTTTTCCAAGATAAAGATGAAAAATTCCATCTTTGGGCTATTGCCGCCCGCGCCGCTCTTAGAATTTCCTCCCATAGTCTTGGTAGCCGGTTTTCATCTCTCTCAGCCTCTGGAACGCCAAGGAGCATTTGCAGCGGATCCAGGGACAGGGCTATAACCACTACTTCCATCATCAAGCATCTCTGCCCAGAACATCCCGATTTTGGGAAAGGACCACCACATGTGATAGGATGTACCTATCATTCCACACTCCGGGCAAACATTTTAGATATTTTCTGTGGAGTAAGGTGCCAACCGTGTAACATTTTTAAGTTATGTCCCATTGTCACCGTAAACAAATTCCCATGAAACATAATCTCGTAAACCTGATTCCATGTCTCCTCGGCTATTTCCCTCCTGGTCTCAGCCTCCCAAAATGGCTTGAGGTTTTGTCTCCCCTCCAGGTTTGCCGTAATCATTGCTCTATACATTTTGGATACCATTCCTTTCATGGAGGTGGCCTTGTTAATAACTCGTTCAAAGGATGTTAATGGGCGGGAGAGCTTAGGTAAGACCCTGAGATCTATACATATGCCCTTCAGGCGCAACTAGCCAAACATTGCTATTGCCTCCCCCCAGCATCTTCCTCACTGCCTCATTCACCATAAACTGTTCTTCCAGGAAAAGTTGCCACACCCTCTCCTGTCATCTATCTGACTACAGTTGTGGCGTTTAAATTCCCTTTTACCCAGGTCCATCAGGGGTCCCCACAAATAACTAGAGAGAGGCACATTTTTGTCCATTGTTCTTCCACAGTGTCCATATTACGGCCAGCACTGGGTGCTCCCTGATTTTTGCTGGGACAGTCCCGCTCGGGGACCACAGCGGGTCTCTCCCTTTCTTGGGGTGAGAGTACATGTCCCCCAGCTAGGAGCAGAATGTGCCTATGTCATCTTTCATGTGTTCTAATAAGATACGCAATTGGGCTGCTTTATAATACAGGAGAAAATCTGGGAGGGCAAATCCTCCAAAGTCTCTTGGGAGGGTCAAGGCGGTTCTTTTAACTCTAGGTCTTTTCTCTTGCCACATAAAATGGGAAATCATGGAGTTGAGTTTCCCATAAAAGGATCTGGGAGGTGTGTGGGGATCGTGTCACGCGAGGACCGAAATCTTAATAGAGGTCATCCTGCCATACCATGATAGAGTCAGTGAGGCCCAGCATGTTAGGTCTGCCCCCAATGTCGCTAGGGCCAGAGTGTAGTTAACCACGATCAGTCGGGGTAGGTCTCAGGGGAGACATAACCCTAAGTAGGTAATTTCTTTGTTTTTGAGCCTCATCCCTCTTAGTGATCTCTGGGGTATTGTGGGTGTGTGCATACACTGTTGCGGCATTGCACTGGACTTTGTGTTGCTAGTTTTTAGGCCCAAAAAGGCCCCAAAGGTGGCACATTTGGTCTAGTAGTTTCGGGAGGGAATGTTGAACCTTGGATAGGTAACATAGAATGTCATCTGCAAAAAGTGACAGTTTAAACTCGACTTCACCACATCGTATCCCTCTAATGTCTGGGTTATTTCTAACCACTATTGCTAGCGGTTCCAGTGTTATCGCTCATATGAGAGGGAGAGATGGGACAGCCCTGCCTGGTTCCCCTAGTCAAGTGAAAGGGCTGTGACATTGTGCCATTAACCAGGACCTTTGCCGTGGGATCCCTATATAGGGCCGAGATCCATTTGCAAAAGTTGGGCCAAACCCCATTTTTTCCAGTACTTTCCCCATGTACCCCCACTCCACTCTTTTGAGCGCCTTTTCAGAGTCGATGGAGACCAGGTAACCCTCCAGGTTCTGATCTTGAGCCAGGTGCATTAAATCAATTGTTTTCTGAATATTGTCCGTGCCCTGGTGACAGCGATAAGCCCGACCTTGTCCCCATGGACTAATGATGGCATGAGTGTCTCAAGTCTGATGACCAGTCTTTTTACGAAAATCGTTGCATCTGTGTTTAACAGGGAGATTGGTCTATATGATTGGCATTGTGTCAGGTCACTACCTTCCTTGGGAATGACCACTATCAAGGCCCCCAATAGGGAGACAGGAAGGACACCTGTTTCCAGCACTTGGTTGAAGAGTCACGCCAGGAAGTGTGCTAGGGTAGAGCAGAACGTCTTGAAGAACCAAACTGTGAATCCATCCTTCTCTGGGGATGCTCCCGATTTGATCTTCTCTATTGATGAAATTATTTTGTCTGCTGTGATCGGGACATCTAACTGTTGCTTTTTCTGGTGCGATACCTGGGATCGGGAGAGCTTCAAGGAATTCATCTATCTGGACCTGATCCCCCTCATATTCAGTCATATAAAGGCCTTCATAGTATTTATGGAACCCCTCTGCTATCTGTTGGTCTTTATATAGCCTTTATGAGCTTGTTTAGCATAACAACCTTAATCTCTTGGCATTTCTTTGCTCACGCAATTTCCAGGCTAGTATGTTATCTACACATTCCCCCTTTTGCACATATTTTTGCTTAAGAAATGCAAGCTTTCTCTTTGTCTGATATAGGAGTAGATCTCTCAGTTGCGCTCTATATCTTTGTACGTTAGCCAGTTTATCTGGAGTGATTTCAGCTTTCAGCATCCCCTAGGTTTCAGTGTGTAAATTTTATTCCTTAAATCCTGTTCCTCTTTCTCTCTTTCCCTTTTCTTTTTAGCTCTGAGTAGAAATTAACTCCAATCTTATTATAGCCTTGAATGCCTCCCAGACTGTCGTTAAACCTACCTCCCCTTTACATTGAACCGGAAGAACTATTGATTTCGGCAAGCCCTGGGCCACCTCCGTACCTTTCAGCAGTAGATCGTTACACATCCACCTCCCTTTCTCTGCTCTGAAACCCAGTTGCCCAGATCCACCTAAACAAGGTCATGGTCCGATCAGGGGACCAGTTCTGTAGTTGATTTCATCACTCTATGAATCCGGTTGAAATCTACAAGGACATAATCTATCCTTGAGTAGGAATCATGTACCTGTGAGTGGAACATGTATGCAGGGTCTGTTCATCCCTTCCTGGTCATCGCGTCTGCCACTCCCAGTTCACCGTTTATTTGAGCAAAACGATGAGCCATTTTTTGCTGTGCACTAGATCCCTTTGACAGAGTTACACCCTTTCTATCTGTTGCTGGGTCCAGAACCATATTAAAGCCCCTCTTTTCCCCCCTATGTGCAGGAACCTCTCTAGAAATGTTTGGATCTTCCCTCTCACTTTATCTCAATGTAGGTCCTGGCCCTTATTTGGGCAATAGACTGAGGCCAAGATAACCTTTTGCTCTTTTATCCACCCCTTTACTAATATGTTGCAACCATCAGGATCCCTAAGAGTGGCTAATTCTGTGAAGCCCAGCTTGTTAGCAATCACCACTGCTATTCCCTCTCTTTTTGGTATCACTTTGTATATTTTATCAATAGCCCTTAGTTCTCATGAAACCCTTCCGATGTCGGCTTCCGTTTGCACATTATACTTGTATCCCTTGTATTCAAAGTTCAGGGAGAAGGGGAATCCCCATCTGTAGCGGGTGCCTTTTGTATGGAGCCATTTCGTCAAGGGGGCACAGAGGCGGTGTCTGGATAGGGTATCCTGGTAGATGGTAACCCGGGATTCCCCCCATTCCACTGGACCCATCTGCCTGGCCTTTGTTAAGATTTTGCTTTTCTGCAGGTAATAATGGAACTGCACCAGCACCAAGCATGGGCCAGAGTTCCACCCCCGCTCTGTGGGCCCTATCAATGGTTGGTTCTGTGGTGTTTTCATCATTGAAAAGTTTTTTGATGACGCCATTGATTGCCTGGACAATGTCTCATTGGGTTTCTCCTTGTTCTGGAAACCCAAATAATTGGAGGTTGTTTCTGCGCTGACAAGTCTCAAAGTCATCCATTTTTAGGGTGCATTCTTCTTCCCTTCTTTCTAATTCTGAGATCTGCATGTCAAGTTGGGTTTCCAATACATCTACTGAGGATTGGTTGGCGTCAAGTCCCTGGAGCCTGTCATCCATGTCAACCACCTTCTTATCCAGTCCATCTAGTTTATGGGTGAATCACCACCATGTCCCTTCTCACTGACTTCATATCGTCTGCCATGGCTGAGACTACACAGGGAGTCTGAGCCACCGTTGGGGTCGGGGTGAACTTACATTTCTGAGGTTTCTGGAGTGGGGCCACCCTGCACATTAATTAATATGTAGGTTAGGTTGACTCTTAGGAGGCTGGACCCCTGCTGGGTTTGGGGGGTTCTGTTTCCAGCCCTATACACAGCCTGCTCTTTCTTGTGTGCTCCAAACAGGTGGGTTGTGCCAGGTAGGGCACACTGTGTCTCCCCCGCGGTTGGGACCCACGCTCAGTTATCAATTCCGGTGTGGCTCAGCTGTCTCCGATCAGGCATCTCCTTCTCTCTCTGCTGAGATGCACCAGGCATGTGGGACCGCCAAGATATGGTCTTGGTATGGGCACTCTGGTGAGCGTTCACGATGGTTGGGGTGGTGCTGGATGAAGGTGGTAGTCTGTGGTGGCCCTTCACTGCTCCGGTCCATCCCCGCTCTGTCTGGACCACTGGACCTCCCGAGGGAGGGAGTAGTACCCCTTTCTATCCTTCTTGTTCCCCCGGCCACTGGCTGTTCTTGGGGGTCACCCTGACCCACATATTGAGGCTTTTTAGTCTCGGGTGGTGGGCACTGGTGTCTTCCGTGAGCCGCAGGGCCCGGCGTGTGCAGCAGGGGATGAAGGGCTCGCCCCGCTGCAGGATTTTCCTGCAGTATCTGGTGGTCCTCTTCTCCCGCCTCCCAAGTTCGACCTGATTGTGCTTGTTGCAGGGGGTGGTGGTGTGGGCTATCTAGGGCCCCCTGTGTTTTCTGGGGCCTTAGTTTGTAGTGGGGAATGGGCTGCTCACCTCTGCTGCAGCACTTTTATTGCGCAAGAGCCGCTCTCTGGTCCCAGCTAGGGTGCTTCCTGTTATCTCTGTGGTCTCGCCTCCTGGAGTACTGTGTGTTACGCCGCAGGTCTCTGCCGGTGAGGCCAGATGAAAACCGTGGCCTTGTGTGGTTGCTGGCTGGAGCTGCGGCACAGAGGAGGAGCTTCTCCCGCCTCAGCTTGTCAGCGGAATTGCAGCACGTTTCCGGGGGTTTCCTGGCCTGTTGTTGCACCCCACATAGTGCCCTTTGTTATCTAGGGTGGGGGGTCGGCAGTGCAGCGCTCCGGAGGCAAATTGGGGAGGCTTGTCTCCCTTGTATGCCTGGCTGGAGGGGAGCAACACAGATGTGCTAGCACATCACTGCGCCCCCAGTGGCCGATCCTTGTTTATGTATGTTAGGGAATTTGGGAAGCATAAAGTTGTATTGCCAAACAATAAGGTCATTAGAAACATGGCTCTCGTGTCAAGGCGCTAAAAGCAATAAATCTCCCAGCAAGTACTTTGCCAGACAATAATGGCCATGGCACCAATTTAAAGGCTGAACAGGGCCCACCCACCTTAGGTTTTATTGCTTCATTGCACTCTACGCTATGAAAGATGCATTTAATTTATGAATGTATTATCTACCTGGATCAGATTTCGCAATTAAGTATGGACACCTTATTAAAAGGTTGGGGATGGAGGGCTTCTCAGACATCCAATAATATGAATTTTCGCGCCTTGAAACACTTGTGTATAGGCGCGTTACAAATGCCATATCATATATCATATATCATATCATATATATCATATATCATATATAAAAAACACATGCTTTGATCATGTTATTTTTACAGTTTGGGCCTCATTACGACTAGTGCGGAATGGGTTTAACAGCGCCGGTAATGTTGCCGGCGCCGTTAAACCCATTCTGCACTATTACGAGGTCCCCTCACAGGACCCGCACTGGACGTCTGTTTTTTCCAGACGTCCATAGCAGGTCCCACGAGGGGACCAAGGAGCTAACAACGGGCCCGTTGTTGGCTCCCTCCCCATTCCCATTCGAGCCCTATAGGGGCTCGAATGGGAATGGGGAAGGACCAGGCCCGGGTTCCCTGAAGGAGGAAATACCGGGCCCTCCATACTCGGAATGGCCCGGCATTTCCCCATTCAGGGAACCCGGACACGATTTTGGAGGCAGCCAAACACTCCCGAGAGTGTTGTCAAGGGCAAATCAAGCTGTATACTCAAGCTTTCCGTTCACAGAATGGATATAGAATGTCTTGGGCCTCATTACAAGTTTCCCAGTATGGGAAAAATGCAGGTATAATTGGCAGTAATTCTGACACCAGCATTTTTGCTGACCAGCATTTGGCCTTTCCGGGTGGTAAATAAGGCCCCCACCGGCAAAGAAATACTGCAATTAACAGCATTGGTATTAACGGTGCCGGTAATTGTGGCAATCCCGTCCATGGAGTCCTATGGGACTCTGTGGATTGGGGATTTACCAGTGTTTCCACCACCTTGAATATCCGGGTAAAACCGGGATATCTGGTGGTGGAAACGGTAGGGGCAGTTTGCCGGTATTCTGCTGGAATTTCCGGTGCAATACCGGCAAACTTGGAATGTGCCCCTAATTCCATATGGCAACTCCTGATATGTTCATTAATTGATGGAGTGAGGATGATAATTTCAATTGATGAGCAGACCAGTTTTACCAAGGCTGGAAACAACCGAATTTTGGGTCGTTTGAGTTCTTAGAGGGTTAATGGTTAGAGCCCTGAGCCAGAGCACAGGCTACTACCATCCCCCACGTGGCCCTATAACACATACCACTGCCATATCAGGGGCTACAAGACCCATGCATGGCAGTGAGGCATGTTAACCTTTCCTCTTTCCTGCACTGCTGTACTGAAAATAGATAAATTGTGTAAAAAAGTGTAAAAACCTTTCACATTTCTTGATTTCTTGCCTTTCTTAGAGTGAATTGGGTGATTGGGGGGGGGAGCACGAAGAGCAGTATGGGTTTTTAGAAAGCTGGCTTGCAAACCCAAAAGTTTGCAGGTAACAAATCCCCACAACTTATGCCTATTCAACCTATCGAAGGCTGACTTTACAACCATAAAAGCTATGTACAGCAATTTCTGTTTTAAGGTAAATGTAATTCGAAGTGACAAGGTACAAATTGAGCTACAATGAAAAGATGGAATGAGGATAACTCTGATTATTTCACATAACAATTCTTTATTTAATTAATCATTATAGCTTTAAAAGCCACCATAGCTGGCTAATTAAAGAGTTGGACATACATATAACAATAAAACCACAAAATTCAAAAAATGTCATGAATTGAAATTCATCACAATATTCATACATATAAAATGTCATGAAGTGCAATGTGAAATCTGCAAAATTATACTCATGTATCACACCACAATCCAACCCTCCGTTTGTGTGATGGAATACATTCAGTGCATTACTAACACATACAACTTTGAAAATCTTTAGAACAAATTCTTAAATCTAAAAAAGTACTCATTGATGTGAAACAAACGTCATCAATAATGCAAAACAACCAAAGTCTACTAGGCGAGACAGATACAACACTGTCTTCCAAAAGTGCGCTTTTCCAAAGGATTTAATAATTTTTCTTTATCCTAGTTTCATCATCATTCTTCGTCAGGATAGCTGTATCCATTTACTTGACCGAATTTCAAGGCAGGTGTGTGCGTCGGTACTTGTACCATGATCCACCGACAAAGTATCTCTGAACCATCAAGAGGACATGTTCTACTTCTGGATGCTTCAAAATGAAGGGCAATGAAGCCCCCCAACACCGCCACCACAACAGGTGAAAACTCTGGGTGCTGTGCCAAAATTGATCATACAGAGCTGCAAACACTCAAATGTACACGTGGGCCACTGATTTCTCAGAGCCTCACACCATGGTGCAACGGATTGCTAGTGAGTGAAGCATAACCAAGTGTGCTGCTCCAAAGGAGTGTGGCGAACTGGTATCGTAGGTCCAAATTGAGCGCCTGCTCCCATGTTCCTAGGTCTTCCTAGAAACCTAGCTGAGTCGGAGGAAGGATGTTATTAGTTTTGTCCCAGTGTTGCAGCCTGACCAAAATTGCCCTACCAAAAACTTTTTGGCCTTCAACAAAGAAATAAGGCGATAGGAGGTGTGTACATTTTTGGGCCGTTTTTTGTAAAAACAGACATATAATGACTTGTTTCCAGGAATCCAGATATATAACAGCGTAAAAAAATAGGTCTAGAGGGGTCCCATCTGGACTATGATTCTTATTAAGTTATTGTTTATTTAGGGCAGTCATCAACTTTTCTACAGAAAATGTGATGGAAGAAGATGCAATCATAGGGCCAGGGTCAATACAAGGGGGAGAAAAAACCAATTCAGTGATAGTCGGGGCAACATCGATATTTACATATAATGAAGAAAAATGGTCAATCCAATCTGAGTCCTGAACTGTAGTTTCTGGCAGGTGGACTTGAATGGAACATTTTGGGCCACCATTTACCAAATGCCAAAGGTTCCTTGAGTTACTGGTCATGGCGGCAGCAAGAAGTTCTTCCCAAGCCAAATATCCAGATCTTTTTTTTTTGCGTTGGATTATCATCATATCATCTATCACTAGTAGTTCCATGGAGTTACTAGTAAAACTGTATAAGTGTTCTTGCAAACACTAGCAAGAAAGATGTTATTGGGGGGCAGAGCTGTGAGACTGACAATATAGCCACTTGTTTCGGTTCATAGACATAATTTCGAATACAAAATATTCGAAAGTCAAAAAGTCGAAAAAAAAACGTCAAAAAAAAAAATGTCGATTTTTTTTTTAATGACGTTTTTTTTTCGAAATGGGGGGGTTCCCCCCCAACCCCCCTTTTTTTTATTTTTACCTATTTTTTTAACAGAAACTAGAGCCCAAAAAAAAATATCGAAAAAAAAAACAATTCGACATTTTTTTTTTCGACATTTTTGATTCGACTTTTTTGACTTTCGAAATTATGTTTTCGAAATTATGACTGGACACCACTTGTTTCATCCTGCTAGACCAAGATGTGGTAATAAGAGGGATTCTCAGAGAGCTAGGGGGGTTTCCAAGATGGCATCAGCAGCTTTAACCTTCCTGATCAGCAGACCCAGATGATTCAAGGAGAGGGCTTCTCTCAGAGCTAGGCGAGATATAATGGGCTATGCTATCACACAAAGCAATAAAGGATTAAGCGAGGGAAAATTGATGGCAGACAGTAGCGGATAAACTAGGCTACATCACAGACCAGACCCATAGGGGCAATCATCCCACACCAACTCCTGAAGGTGAGGGTGACTGCATTGAAGGAGAGATGCCTTCCATCATTGCATGAAGGCTCTGGCTTTTGGTGTAGAAATCCCAGAGGAGGCGAACCTTTGATTTTTGTACAACCCGGTCCAGCTCCCTGAGGAGTCTAGAGATAAATATTGAGGAGCAATGGACTGTGATGCTTGTTTTAGGGGTCTCAGTGACATTGTGGCCTCTATTGAGGCACTGCTTAAGAGGATGATTAAAGTGGAGGGAGTGATGTCCTCTATAGAGGAAAGTTTGCAAATGATGGAAGGACACATTTATGCAGTGAACAAGGAAGTCCAAAGTTATGGACAGTAGATTACAGGGCTGGAATTAACAGTGTTAGAGATGCAGACCTACCTTAAGGATACAAAGGGGCGGTAGGTGCCATTGTGTTTTTGAATATGAAACTGAGCAAACATGAAATTAGCCAGAATGCTACAAACATTAGGGACTTAGAAATTCTGCATGTTATTGATGATGTGGAGTTGTGTGGGCAAATTAATTGATTGATAGTAGTCATCTTTCCCTATAAAAAGTCTTTTTCGATTACAGTCATGGATGGTCAACAAATTCCACAAAAAGGACAGTGATTATGTTGTTGTCGGATCCTTGTGATAAAGAGCCAAGTCTGAGAAGTCCTGCCATGTGCAAACAAGTATGCTCATACCAATCACAATTTGGGCTTTTGGAAGCCTCATTGAAATAATACATTGTTAAGAAGAGAAACAATACTATGCTTATAATGGAATGTATTTTGAGACAAATAACCGAGAAATTAAAAAACTTTACAGTAAATAGAAGCAGCTCAAAGAGAAACCTTTTGATAGCATCTGAATCCCTCACATAACAATACAAAATCAGGTTTAGCCTTTTAAAGTTTGTCAGTTGTAAAAAGATTGTGCAAGCCTTAACAAAGCACATGGTCATGTGCCAGCTATTCAGACTATTTAATCCTTAATTAAATTGCAAAAGGAGCGAGCTTGGATTATACAATATATTGAGAAATTACTTGTTAAAAATACATATTTTACAATAATATATTTGATGTTCTCATTTAACCTTGAATTTATCCCAAAAAATGATATTTTAGACATGTTGTATCTAAGATTGTTGCGCATTCTATACATATTGAAGAATAATACATTTTGTGAGAGGCGTATAAGAAGTCATCATGTTCTTTTTACACCATTCTGAGAAGAGTGGCAAAGGTTAATGGCCAATATATGGGACGGAATAGGCCTCTTCCGTTTTTAGATCTGAATTCTGAGACAAAGGGAACGTGCTGGAAATTACTTTAGTTTAGGAAGCTGTTGGTTGAGATGGGAACTGGTGCATTTGCTTGGCGTCGTGTAATACTCCAAGTGCTTTCTTAGGATAGAAAATGAACTCTTGTTGACGTTCAGGATGCCACAATATTCCCAGAAATTGTCCACTCCAAAGTTGGTGCACATGATACAGGTTGGATTCCATGATTTTCCATGTTGTCGCCCATGGGTGAGAAGCTGGATAAGTCCCCTACCACATGCTTGGCAGCAGTAAAGGTGCAGGTGTGGTGAAGATGTGTGGCACTGCAGGTAACCTTTATAGTGTACTTCATTTGAAGGTTTAGTCAGTCTAAGTCAGTCCAAGCCTAAGCCTGCTCTCTCACTACTCCCCCTTTTGGTCCTTAGACCCCTTACCTTCCTTGTTTCCTTTCTTGTTTCCTTTCCATCTTTGTATCCTTGTGCACTGATTCCTTATTTCCATGTACTACGTGTGCCCTTTCTCTAGAGTTGTTTTCCTGCTTTGTATGTTCAGTTGTCTTGAATCTTTACAGACTGGTTTTCCTGGGGGTCTCTACGAATAGTCCTTTGTATTTGTCTATCATTAGAGAAGAAATTGTGAATTGAGTTTTCTCAACACTTTTTCAGATACCCTTGAATGTGGTTATATGGGGTTGTATTTTTAAGTTAATGAAATGTATTATGATCAATAAACAGATGAGGATAAAAAATAAAGATGCTGTAGTGAATCTGGAGAGATATGAAGGCTCATGCCAATGTATCCTGTCAGACCGGAACTTCCCCCTGCCAAGCACATGTGAGTTAGCTGTTTGTAAAGCCCACTGCCCTTTGAAGAACAGAAACGAAGGTATTATAATGTATGTTTATACTGTGGTTTAAAAGCAGTTATATGTGTTTCTCCCAATATGCATTGGTGAAACTTCAATGCGAGCTATCCCAAAGTACAAAGAATCCTTTAAGTACTGTACTGGGAATAACACATTTGAATCAGTGAGTTATCACTTACTTACATTATCCACAACCTATTAATTGGGGTCTCAACTCACCATCCCGGAACAAACTTCAATCAATTCTGTTAATGTGTTTGTTTGGGGGTTTACAACACATTTCTAAGATAACCATAGCTGTACAGAGGCCACGTGACAAATGAAGACACCCCAACCAGAAATGGTGGGGTTGATGTGGACTAGGACATCTACCCTGGCCCAGGGAAGGGGTGTGGTGTGCGATGAGATAACAGGAGGGATGCATCTAACAATGTTGGACTTCATAGACTGAGTAGGTGTTGGTGTAGGCAGTGGGCCTGTACTTGATGTGCAACAAGCTGCAGTTTAACCACCGGAGGGCCTTGGCCTTTCTTGTACTTTCTGGGGACAGACTCACATTGAGAGAGTGTGGAGGGTGTAGGCTATGTGATTCTAGCATGAGTTACCATGAGAAAAAATGTGGTCTGGCACAGGCTTGTGTTGGGATGCACATTCAGGTCCCATGTCCACGCAAATGATTTCGATTGAGGAAAATATAACAGTGCACAAGGAGATGCATGTGCGCGACTGCAGGGGGATGGAGCATGCAACGTGGGCTAACAAATGTGGTTTGCAATAGTCATGGAAATGCAGGTAGGCCCCACTATAGGGCATGAGTGATATTAAAGTATAATAGGTGAAATATAGTCTATAACTACATAAACGTAGGTCATGGCCCCTTCCGCTAGAAATACTGAATACCTGCCATATTTAAAGTGATGCCTAGTCTGCCACAAGCCATGATTAAAGTAGCAGCAGGGTATCATACAAAACACCAGACATACAAGGCTTGACTTCTGCCAATAGTTATTCACACTATTATTGTGTACCCTCAACGCTTGCCCGCATCGGAAGACCACCCTTTCCCTTTGTGAAGTAATATAGCCGTAGATAGCGCTATGGTTCCGCCTATCTAAGAGGGATAGGTAAAGCGAGACTTGCGCTCCTACTACAATGAATTTGCTCCTTTTAAAAGGTATCAGCTATGGCTGTACATTCCAACAATTCACTAAAAAGATTATTTTCCAACAATTCACTAAAAAATTGCAGTTTGGGATAACTCTTCCCGTGCTGCATGCATTGTGTGGACAGACAGTCCACGTGGGTCTATATGTCTAAGTGCTAATATATTTGCCCTCGTGGAGTGTGTCTAATCACCTCAATGGTATATTTGATAAAATCATGTTACAATGGGACTGAAAATGGTATTTGTCATCTCACTGTTTTGATATTGTGTGTATTTCTTACTCCAACATGTGATTTCTTCTTCTACCACTGTTAAAGATCCTCAAGCTGTCTATCTTTGCGTTTCCACAGTGCCAAAATGTAAAACACCACTACAACATTCTGAATAGACTGCAGTAGTTGGTATTGAGTATTTCTGTTGTTTTCCTGTGTGTCCCTCTTGTTTGGCAGACATCTGGATGTATGGTCGACCGGTTTCAATGATATATCTTTTCATGTGTCATCTTCTTCAGGACCCGTTACTTCACTCAGATAGATAGAATCTGTTCACCCACCAGATCCGGCACAGCATGATCTGTGGGACAGAGAATAGAAAAGTCAAGGAGGACTTCTCCTAAGGGTCGTACATTGGGGCATTTCTTGTTTTGTTTGTCTTATTCAGATATGAACAATTTAAAGTTGTTCTTAGGACATTAAAAACGGGTTCCCCCTCCCCCGGGGTTCTGGGAGTGTTGAATTCCCATTGTTATTCACAGCTTATCTTTTAGACATAGGTCAGCATAATTGCATATTGTACCTGACTCGCACGCTGTGTAGGTGTAAATTCATTCATTGTAGTAGGAGGGCAAGTCTCTCTTTACCTATCCCTCTTTACCTATCCCTCTTAGATAGGTGGAACTATAGCGCTATGTAGGGCTATATTATATCACAAAGGGAAAGGGTGTTGTTCTGATGAGGGCAAGCGTTGAGGGTACACAATAATAGTGTGAATAACTATTGGCAGAAGACAAGCCTTGTATGTCCAGTGTTTTGTGTGATACCATGTATAAAGCTAATAGCGAGGACATGATACTCCAGTAACGAGGTGTAATGTCGCAAGAAAAAGTATCCCTGTAGTGTTTTGTAAAGTAGCAGCATAGCATGGTAATATGTTTCGAAGGACTTCCCCATCCCAAACCCCAGCAGGGAAACCAAAAGTAGGGGTCTTCTTGTGTTGCAGATCTACAAAACCATTAAGGAATGTGAATGTCGGAGCTGGGGAGGGCTGTGCCCGTCCTGAAAGACAAACCTGTGGGAGCCGGAGCAGAGGTTTCGAGCTGCCAAAGGCCTGGTCCAGATTTAGGGCACTAGTGCTCCCCAGAATAATAACTGTCCCTTTTGAACTACCAGATTCCCACAAACAAGATACCTAAGTCCTTCAAACTGCAGCTGATTAGTGTGCTCGCCAAGAGGCCCAGGAAGAGCTCCCAGGTGGGGCAGCTGATAAAGGGGGAGCAAGGAGTGAGACATCCTGTGATTTGTCCTACGTGGAGCAAGAGGTGAGGCCAACAACTTTAGCCCTGCGACGTTGACCTTGAAAGTATGCGCTGAGCTCATGTTAATGACCAGGTGCACGCCATGTGACTAGGCCCATGGGGAGGGTAACATACCATGTAACCCGCCAATCAAGTAGCGGGGAACCAACGTGATGGAGTAGAAGACCACGTGTTAGAGGGCAGGTGTAGATGAAGAGGTGGTCAATCGGTCAAGGGACTATGGGAGACTGGTAGTATGTATATAGGTGGTAGCCAATGAGGGTGGTGGGATAACAATGCATACTATTTGCATCACAAATGACAAAGATTAGCTATTTAACTACATGCATTCATTGAACTAACCCAGAATGAGCTCCACGCAGTTGGGTTCTACAGCACCCTCTGTCACCCTTTTCCTTTTTGTATACAAAATGAATCTTGTTTTCCTTGCAAAGAGGTGCAATACGCTTTTTTGTTTAGAGGATTGTTTTTTCTCTGGTTGGTTGTTTGAAGGTCAGCCTTACAGTTGTCAGATTGCTTGGGGCATGGCAGTTGCAGAGAGAGGAGGAAGCAGTGGAGAATGAAGGGGCAGTGAAGAGTGACTAGCCAACATATGGTCTGGTTCAAGCCTTGTTGGACATCCCGGAACACACAGAAATGTGAGCTGGGCTGGAGGTTAGATGCATGTGTGAGCAAGACAATGATCTGTGTGTGAGGTAGCATGATGCACAGCTCGTCAGAGGAAATGATCTTGTGTGCAGAATTACCAACTGCATAGAGTGCTCTTGTTAAAGCATTCTGAAGGCACATATCATCTTCCCTTGGTTCTTTCAAATTCTTGCAAAGACAAGTGCCACAATGAACCTGAGGCCATAGTGAACAATTGAGTCAACTGTACTGATATGAACAAAGTTGGAATTGGTGTGGACATCTGCAAATGTAAGTGAATTGGGAGTTACATGTGTAGAAGGTGTAGAGGAGGTCCCAAATAAAGCCCGCATTCCAGTCGCCCATTTTGAAGTACCAGGAACGTTCACACCAAGATATGTGATGTATGATGAGCAAATAAACCAGCAGAGAGCCGCAGTAGGGCTCTGCCCAGTACCTATTAGAAGAATAGCACCTATTGAAGTACCCATAACAAGGAAACCATGGACAGTAAGGTATCCACTGAGAAAAGCATATCAACAAATGAAACAAAATGAAGACTACCTGAGTATAGTCCCTGAAGAAACCAAAAAGGCCTTAATAGAAGAAGAATGGTGACATCACGAGGGCCCGGACTGACTCACAGATAGAAGAAATGATGACCAGAAAATGACGTAAAGAAACGAAATGCCACGAATAAGGATATCGTGAACCTAAAGTGAAAGGACGATGTAAAAAGTATGAAGCTGAAACTGTAAGCATGGCAAAGATATTTGACCCCGTTTGCACCTGTACATATGCTTGAAACAGCAAGAAAGCTAAGAAAACAGTGCAGCTTGCTATGCTTAGTAGAAGAATAGTGCAGCAAGTGCCACTATACATAATCTATCTCAAATGAAACACATTATTATAAGTGTATTTCCACTTCGTACGAAGCAGAATCAACCAAGGGTTACTAAAAGCCACACGAGAAAAAGATTCCCATTTAGCAAAATCGAGACGAGACGGCTGAAACGAAACTCAGCAGAGGCAATTTGTGCCAGGAGAGCCAAGGTCATATTAATAGAGAAAACGAACAGTAGCTACATTTCATTGAAACTAGGAACAGGATATTCTGCCTCTCAAAGGTCGAGATACGAAAGCGAAGGCAGGTGGTGGGTGAAACTAGAATCAAATACACAGATTTATGGAAATAGGCAAATTCACAGTGCCTGAACCACGTGACCAGCCGAGCACGAAGAAGCAAGAGTTCACACCTACGCATGGCACCGGGCCAGACAAAGATATCAGAACTTTTTCCAGACAGAATATGCAGCCTCAAGGCCAACTACAGTGAACTAATTGACACATGGCCACTAAAGTTATGATTGATTGTAATAATAATTGGAGGAAGGCCGGGTAACAGAGGGGCACCCTGCACCTGGCCGGCCATTCTGTGTGCTGGTAAGCAAAGTGGAAAAGTGCGCATGGGGTTGGTGCCAACCCAATCACAACGGACCAAGTAATCTAGGGTCCTATAGTTAGTAGAACCAATAGGACGTCATACTTTTACTGACGTCTGCAGTAGCCATTTTGAAAGGAAGGGCTTAGATGCCCACCTGACAGTGTTTACCCAATCCCCTCACTCCGTTACCATATACAGATATATTACCTATAGTAAAGTTACCTTTTCCTAAACCAATAGAATTGCATGTTAACTTTTGAATGCTGCACATCAATGATGATGAGTTTTCAGTATAAATGTTACAATTTTTATGAAGTTCGTTGGAGTTGAAGCGAGAAGGAAGATCGCATCATTGCTGATATCCATGACTCCCCATTTTCTGTACTTGTCATTAAACAGACTCCCTTTGCCAAACCGTTTGAGTTGTCCTTATTGATTGGTGTTGAAGTATAAATTTGCACCCCTATCCATCTCACGGGTGCTGCTATCTTGTCTTAAAGTGCTTCTGAGCAAACCCCGACTCTTTGGGCCGGTTGGGGGTCTCGGAGTACACTTGGTAGCAGAGATCGGATGGTTATCGATGTTCAATTAGAATAAGACACCCATTGACCGTCAGCATAAAGTAACTCTAGGTCCTCTGCAATATCATGAGTCCTTTGCCATTCGGCTGAGTAGACTGTGAAGCTCCCTGTAGACAGTTTTAGTGTAAAAAATAGAATCTGCATAACGAGGTCTGAAGGGACCCGTGCTTCCCCACACAACCCCTTCCCATTCCTACGGGCAGCTGAGCGGGGGTAAAGTCAAAGAAGGCGGTGACGAAGGCGGTGATCCCGAAGGTCCAGAGAGGAAACATGCGAACGGTGAGTGAAAAAGACTAATGCTTTAGCAAAAGTGCATTCCTTAGAAACAAGTAAGGGAAAAGGTAACGAGGGAGGCGGGAAAACAAAATATAGTCAGAAGTAGAGAAGAATGTATAAACATATATGGGGAAGGAAATAATGACTCAAGAATAATTAAGTAAACAGAGAGAGGATAACGGGGAAGACACCTGAGAAGAGAGAGGGTACCGGGGAGGACACCCGAGGAGAGAGAGGATTAGCCTTATATTCCTACTTTTTTTATACAAGCGGCTAGAAGAAACTTGTATCCAGAGTCCCAAATAAAGGGGAACAAATAGGCTAACACAGCGATTAAAGGCGCTGTGAAAGGGATAAGTTTAAACTCCATGTCGGGGTAATACTAGTGGCAGAGATACATGTGACCAGCTGCAGTTTGTCTAGTCTGTTAAACGTCTGTCCTATGTGTTGTTTGTTGTGACGTCATAAATTAATAAATTGTGTTGAAGGAACCGACATAAGATGTGCGCGATTAAATTATTGAGAAATTGTGGAATACGAATTGATGTTTTTTGAGTAAAAATAGAGAGATAAAACATTTTTGTGGAAAAAATGGGATTGGAGCTTGCAGTGTTGTTGGTGCTCGCTTATATTGTTGGAAATGTTTAAATAATACTAAAACATTAACAAAGTGTCACAGTAAAACGAAAGTGAACAAAATTGAATATGGAAGGCATAACCGCCTTAGCGCACTTGTGCAAACAGTTGCCAAAACTTGCGCCTAAGCTGAAAAAATACAGTACAGACTGGGTTAAAGGAACCGCCCACAAGATGTTTATGCCTTGGCCACAGCGTGGGTCCTTATCTAAAGCTGTTTTGCAGCATATGAGGACATATTTGCACGCCACATACACAGGCAAAAAGTTAGACAAACGCCTAGCTATTCTAGAGCTTTGGAAAATGTATGAACAAGAGAAGGAACAGGAGAGGCCAATAGATTGGATACTTAATGTATGCACAGAGGGGGTTGAGACGCCCACAGCACCACCCGCCCCATCTGAAACGAAGAATGAGGGCAATGAGGACGAAATGTTATACCCATTGAAAGAACTTAAAGCAGCCACGGGATATAGTAACCCAGCGTATGAGTCACCTATGCAAAGTAGTGACGAAAATCAAGGTAAAGATAGAGATAAAGATATTACCTCCACATTCCCAAGGGACACGGAGAGACGCGATGACGAGAGAAGGGACCAGACACAGACAAGTGCATGTCTTGACAAGGAGAGAGGAGGTAAAAGATGGAAAGGAAGCGAGGATACAACTGATGAGATAGCATTCGCAAAGAACGAATGGATGGGAGAGCAGATTTTATTGAAATTCGACGGCAAAGGCATTGACGATGCAAAACAAAAGGAGAGATTAGATGATGTACAGAGAAAGGAGAAGGAGAAAGGATTGAGAGACAAAAGAATAAGGAAAAAAGATAGACAAAGACGAGAACAGTTATATCGTGAAGAGCAAGAAAGGCAGCTTGGTCGCAAACAGAGAGCAGCCAATGAGCAAGACAGACAGGAGCAGCATAAATTAGAGGAAGGACAAAGAATATGAGAGAAAAGAAAAAAGAGACGAAGGGATGAGGAAATCGAAGGGCAAATGAACGAAGAGACGCGAAGAAAGAGGAAGATGATAGGGTCAGAGAAGAGGCGAGAAAGCGCTGAAAATTTGATAATGATATAGAACGTAAGTGAAGACAGAGAGCATGCGATCTCGAATATCTGGAAAGAGAGATTAAAAAACCCAATCCAGTAGTAGATCTGGAAGACATAGAAGAATTCTTTCCTGACTACGATTCAGTATCAGGCACGTCTAGGGCGAATATCGAGGATGACTTCGACACCAGAAGCATCAGAGAAACGATCGATAGAATAATTGACGAAATGGGGCTAGAACAAGTACCCCAATAGGAGGGGGAAGACAAGCGCCTGGAGAGCACTCAGCTTTACGACACTGTGGATGTCTCCCGAAGCAGTGGGAATAGGGAACTATCCCTAGATAGATTAGAAATAAGCAGGAACTAAGAGGACGCAAGAAGTTGCACGAACTGGGCACAGACAATGTCTGACACCGAAAGAGATGAGCGTGAGGAAAAGGAGGAAGAGAGGAAATGCGAACAATGATTTTCGAGGGGAAAAGGGATACGATGGTCAGACACTAGTGAGTCTGCACCAAGGGCATCGGAGTCAGCCACACAGTAAGAGTGACATGAAGAAGTATCTCTATCTCACGGTCAGAGGGGGGTGTCTCTACCTCCCTATGTGAGCAGGCTTAGGACATTGCCAGGCAGGCGGCGATGTGGAAATATCACCCCTGCGATAGACAGGACAACAGTGAGAGAAGAGAGAGAGGGCTATGCATCCCAATTCCCGTTGCTTGAGAAAGGAGGGGCGAGACCCCAATATATTCCATGGCCACACATGGATCGGGAAAACCGGAAAAATAATCTTCCAATGTTGACATCAGGAGCCAGAAAATGGATACACGAGCTAGAAAAAATGACGGGAGGGAACACGCTAGCTATAGGGGATATCAAGGGTCTCTTAATCGCCATACTTGGTGAGAGAGCAGACGATGTGTGCACACGGGAAGGTTACCCTGGTGTGACCACAGTTAATACCACGCATGACGGTGCTCCATTTAACGATCGCAGAGCCGCGGTCTGGAAAGCATTTCGATTGCTATCTCCAGATACTTCCGACATGGGAGCTATCATGTAACGCAAAATGAAGGAGTCGGAAGACCCGTTGATTTACATTCAGAATTTCCAAGACGCGTGGGTACTGGAGACTCATAAATCTTGGGGGAAATCTATACCTGTGTTCTACGATATAGTGTGCCAACGGCTGCCAGAGCCGGTAAAGAACCAGCTCAAGAAATTGGTAGGAATCGAGGCAAAGCCATGGTCAGAAATACAGCTGACCATCGCACACTTCGCAAAAAGGAAGATGCACGGAAGGGTGAAGAAGCTAAATTAGTACAGAAGAAATTATCAAAATATGCCCTTGAAGGAGCAATGATAACTAGCGCAGACGGGTCGAGCATGCAACAGGTGAATAATCCACAGCAGAATAATCAGAGCAACACAGGGTTTTACCCTATGGGAAGAGGATTTAGAGGAAGAGGTTGGCAGAGTAATCAGGGAACTTTCCAAACTAATCAAGGAGGTTTTCAAAATATGCAAAATGGCAATCAAGATAAGGCAAATGGGCAAGTGATCCGACCACCGCCAGTATGTTGGTTGTGTGGGATGACAGGGCATTTAGCACGCACATGCAGAAATCAAGGCACGATGCAAAATGGCCAAGGAATAGGAGCAGGCATGGTGAATCCACCTGCAGTTTTACAACAGGGAGTTGCACAGAATCACATGGTGCAACAGCAAACGCCAGGAGCACAGCAAAACCCACAACCCCAAAATGCAGTACGTTTTCCACAAGGGCAGTCCAAACAGTCACCGATGCAATTGTCACAGAGTATGAGCACAGGGCAAACCATGAACCCTAGAATGGGAAGTAACACTAGGAATGGGGGAAATCCATCAGCACAAGGTGGGCCAAAACTATATACTGACTAGGACAGCTCACTGGGAGCCCTGATGTGTTCTATCCTATCAGTGGCACCAGACCCTCACCGGGAACCTAGGGTGGATGTTGTTATAGGGGATAAAGAATATTCCTTCTTAGTTGACACAGGTGCAACACGTTCATGCATACGTGAAGGCAAGATTTCCCTGTCCGGCGATGCCATAAATACTCAGAGTTTCACAGGAGCTACAAGCCGTGTTCCCTTTACAAACACACTTCCAGTCTCTAAAGGAGAATGTGAAATGAATTTGCCTTTTTTATATTCACGACAGACCCCAGTAAACATTTTGGGTCGAAATCTAATGATGAAGTTAAATATGACAATCTCATTCATGGAGGAGGACATAATATGTTCAACTCCAGGAATGCATTATTCAAACGTATGCGTAATAATTAGAGCATACGCAGAACACACAGCCATGAGGGCTGTACCGTTGGAGCCCGAAGTATTCGCGTATGGCATACGTGTGCTAATGGCAGGGCTGCCAGGCCTTGCTGAGAAAACCATGAGGACCCCAGATGACTTTCTATTTAGACCAAGAATACCTATGCACAAGGAAAAGGGACAAGTATTTCCCTTGGTGATACACACAGCTGCAGTACGAGGGAAAATGGTTTTGATTGATGGTTATGATGATGAAGGGCGACAATGGTGTGCAGTAATAGCCATTGAGGAAGGATACCGATTGACTGACGTCACTGATGACAATCTGTTTGAAGAGCAAGCAGATATGGGAGAGACAACAGTGGAGGTGAGTCTCACCTTTTGGGTGAGAATGATCAAAAGAGAAGGGCCTCAGAGAATATTGTTGTCACAGAACCGTCCTGAATATTTTGATGACGACATGGCCCAAGTGTCTGTCTCAGTATGGACTACAGGCCCCTATGATGTAGGCTTACTGAAAGGGGTTGGAGAGGTGAGAATCAAACTGAAACCAGGAGCAATTCTTCCAAAAGCACGACAATACCCCATGACCAGGGAGGCAGATGAAGGAATTTTTAAGACAATTTCGGCTATGATGGAACAGGGCATCTTAGTGACGTCAGAGTCGTCATGCAATACCGCGTTTTATCCGATCAAGAAATCAAAGGGAGGGTCTTGGAGGCTAATTGATATTGTTGTGGCCGAGTTCCCTCTAGTCCCGAACCTGGCTCCAATTCTATGTAATATACCTGTTGAGGCAAAATATTTCACAGTGATTGATTTGAAAAATGCATTTTTCTCAATCCCGCTGCACCGTGACTCACAAGATCTGACATAATTCACATTCAGACAGATGTGTCTGAAAAGCATGAGGCTACCCCAGGGGTACTGTGTGTCTCCTTCTATCTTTAACAGAGTCCTGCAGATGGACCTAAGCAATATTGCATTAGAAAGTGTTGTCTTGCAATATGTGGATGACATTCTAATTTGCAGCACGACAGAGGAGCAATGCAGACACGATTCTGTTGAGCTATTGACTATACTGGCTGAGAAAGGATATAAGGTTGACAAGAAAAAGTTACAATATTGTCAACAACAGGTGCTGTACATAGGCCAGTTAATCTCGCATGAGGGGAAAAGAGTTAGCCCAGAAAGAGCCAAAGCCATACTAAACACAGCCAAGCCACACACAGTAAAGCAAATGCAGAGTTTCTTAGGCCTGTGCAATTATGCCAGGGCATGGGTCTTCGACTACAGCTCTTACACCAATCCTTTGCTTCAGGCCTTAAAGAAGGCCCAGGTGACAAAAGAAAAAAATGAATGGTCTGAGGCCATGGAAAAAGGATTTGCTGAACTCAAAAGAGCAATTTGCACAGCACCAGTTTTAGGAATCCCCAATTATGCAGAGGAATTTTTCTTGTTCTCACACACAAATGGCAGCGTTATAACGGCAGTGCTCACTCAGAGAACCACATTGGGGTACAAGCCCCTGGCATACTATAGTGGAAATTTAGACCCTGTGATGAGAGGCCATTTCCCGTGCAAACAAAGTTTGGCTGCCGCAGCATTTGCCATTAAGAAAGCTACTACCATTGTAATAGGATGCTCCATGACATTGTATGTCGAGCACACACTATTTGCTATCTTAGAGAAACAAAGGGCACGCTAACATCTCAGAGAGCTTCTGCTTATGAAGTGATCATATCGAATCCATCGATTAAAATAGTCTGATGCAAGATAGTGAACCCAACTTTGTTTATAGCTGAGCCAGTCACTGAAGGAGAGCCAATACATGACTGTGCAAACTATGAAGAATTCTATGATGAAATCCCCAGAGTAAAAGAAAATGCTTTGACAGAAGGAGAAAGTGTCTTTATTGACGGTTCTTCGAGAATCGATCAAAACGATGGGCAAAGATACAAAGGGTTCGCTGTAATGAAACACACCGCAACTGGAGAATTTTGAGTACTCCTTAGTGCGCGAATACCATCTAATTACTCAGCACAGGGTGCAGAATTATTGGCGTTGATACTCGCCATTGAGAATCACGCAGACCAGGAAGTAACTGTGTACAGTGACTCCGCCTATGTGTCATCAACAGTGCATGCAGGCATAGCGCGCTGGAAAGGGAAGGGCTACCTCCGAGCAGATGGCATGCCAGTGCAGCACGCAGCCTTATTGGCTGATCAAGGCACTACAGCTCCCAGTGGACATAGCGGTCACGAAATGCACCGCCCACATGAAAGGGACAGATTTTATCTCACGCGGAAATCAAGCAGTAGACACGGAATCCAAACCTATGGCATCCAAGAGTGAGGCGATCATGGAAGTGGAAGTCACCCACACAAATGAGAGAATGATGGTTGCACGGTTTGCACCTGAAAGTTATAGTAATTTGGGGCAAACACAGTTGATGGAACTCCAATGGGAGGCACCACAGGAAGAGAAAAAACTTTGGAAATGGCGAGGGTGTTCTTTAAACCCCTCTGACAGTTTGTGGTGACAAGACAGCACTGGTAAACCAGTAATGCCTATAGCCCTGTTAAAATTATCGCTGGAGCAGCTACATTATCTGGCACACATGACAAAAGAGAATCTAGCTGCAACACTCGCAGAAGACTGGTTCATACCGAATTTAACCAAGCATGTTGCATTTTATATGGTGAACTGTGTAATCTGCCAGCAGTTCACGGTTGGGCACACATTAAAAGTAATGAGAGGAGTCATCCCAAGGCCAAATGGGCCTTTTCAGCACTTGCACGCCGATTACGTTGACATGATCCACGTATGCAACGGGTACAGATACCTAATTGTTGTGGTGTGTCCATTCTCTAGATGGATAGAAGCAGGTCCATGTACACACCCAGACTCTACCTGTGCGTCCACATTTTTAGTGAGGGGGGAATTTTCCAGGTGGGGGTTATGTGAAGTCATGAGATCAGATAATGGGCTCACTTTGTAAACGAGAGTTTTGAGCAGATTAGCTTGCTGCTTGGTATAAAGCACAAGTTCTCATCGGCATATCATCCGCAAGGTAATGGGATATGTGAGGCGCTCAACAGCCTGTTAAAGGAAAGGATAGCCAAGTTGAAGCTTAATCTAAGAAAGGGATGGTTGCACTGCTTTCCCTTGGCACTGTATGCACTCAGGAACCAACCCGGTTCCAACCATCATTTTACGCTGCACGAAATAGCTACAGGAAGAAGAATGCGTACTTCCCGTACTTCCCGTACCAGCTGCAGCGACGACGAGATGGTGCAGGGCAGCACAGAACACAGAAGGAGATACTACTTCAGGCCCAGCTCAAGGACTTTATGTAACATCCTTTTTCCCTGGAGATACCGTCCTTGTAAAGAACCATACGAGGAAAAGGTGGGACAAGCCAAGGTTTAACGATCCCTTTACATTGGAAGACTGCACTCCCTCCGCAGTAAAATTACAAGCAGAAGAGCTTGGATTTTTCTGGGCGATATCAAGCCCTACATCGGAGAAGGCCCCCTGCCTGCACCCCAGTGCGAGGAGACTACGAGCGACGGGGAAGACCACAGCACGTGCAGACGAGATCCATGACGAAGAAGAAGGACGCATGAGCAAGCAGAACAAGTAAAGACAAGGAACTTTTGTGAGACAGTTGTGGTTTCACTTTTGGACATTCCTCTAAACAAAAAAGAGGATAAGGACATGTAAAACGGACACTCTGTGCATCCTAGTTGCAGGGTGAAGAAGAAAATTGAATACATAAACCACAACATAGTCTGTTGACTTTGAACGTTGAACTGAGGCCCACTGAAGCCTGGACTAGAAAATAATATGCCAAATTTTGATCGAGGACACATAAATTCGAAGAAAATACAGTAACCCAATTCCTTCCACACAGAGACTTTGTTCGGAATTACCTAATGTGTCCCACAGTAGCAGCATGACCAAAGATGTGGTAACATACTTCAATTTAGTGCTAAGATCGTACCCGTCACTGATGGGGAGGCTCACCAGTGTCACTGACTTCCTTCAAGATCCTGAAAATGAAAAGACTATAAAAAGATTGCTTACTGTGATTGCAGAGCAGTTCCTCCTACTTTCAGAGTACAGCGAGGAAAAGACAAATGTCCCAAACAAAGAGGGAAGTTGATAAGCTTGTCAACTTATTGTTCTTTCGGCTAATCGAAGACTGTCCAAATCTTGTTGTGAGAACGACAGATATCCTCACGTTTCTTTGAGATCCAGCAAATACAGAACGTCTGAGCATACTCCTAAATAACGTTGTGAACTTAGTTGCACTCCACGCAAACGGAAAGTGCAAACATTGTTCATAAGTGAAGTGAAAGCATAAAGTCCTGAACCTCAGCAAGACAGGACAAATGTCCCTGTCACCAGAAGACAGCAGGTTGTTTGGCTAGCAACGTTTTCTTTCGTTTAATCACTGATTTTCCAGAGCTACTGGGGAGACCTGTAGGTGTTGACGTCCTCACATACATCAGAAATCCAGCAAATTGCGCACAGGTGGGCATGCTCCTGCATGGTATTGTGATGCAGATCGAACTTTCAAACCATCAACAGAATTATTTGAGAAGATTTTAAACTTTCCGCCGAGGGACAGATCGAGAGAGCAGTGTCAAAGATTTTATTTATTTTATTTTATTTTTGAACTGACAAGGACATAGCATGTCTTCTGGAATGAAGCAGATTAGAGACGTAGACTGGGAGCTGACATATTTTGAACATGCACAGTAAGGAGACCTGCTGAATTATCGTTTGATTTTGACCCTTCCCATAGCCTAGTAAGAGAAATGTATCCAGAGATAATAGACAATTCAGTATTCAAACAAAGGGGGACAATTGTTTAAATATTAAAAGCTAACAGTTTGGCGAATGATCGAGATGGGGATCCAGAACAGTAATCTAGTCCTCCTGCAGGAGGAAAGACGTCCACGTTTTTCTGGAAGTAAATGCTGCCACCTGACCTACAGAGGCATAATGTATTTATGTATTATATTCATCATTGTTTTACTGTCATTGACAATCAGAACTGCATTCTTTGTTGGTGCACAAAGCGTTCCTACCCCAGTGCACCCACCTAATGAGGCACACATGAAGCCTACGAAGGCACCAGACCCTACATAGTCATCCCAGTCCCTAGAAGATCTGATGGTGGAATGAATGAACTTGAGATGGATGTGGTTAGCAATGATACACACACACTTGTGATGACAAGCAAATCGAAAAGCCGGAGACAGGGTCGGTAAAGTATGAATATGAAAAGGTTACTGACAACCACACACATGCAAACATTGAATGCACATACACCAGGCCTAGTTAGTGTCAATGACTGCAGAACCACAATCTAAAGCATGGGAGAAGAAAAGACTGGCTACTATGAGAAATCCCTCTACAAGCGAAGTAAAAAGACAAATGGAAGAAGTTGAACCCCTGAAGAAACAAGAGGAGCTAGAGAATCGACCAGTAGAGAGAGCATTGAAAACCCATATGTTCCAGTGAAAGGGACAAGTACAAGCTCCACACTACAACCATGTACAGGACCAATGTCAGCATGGATATGGTCATTTCTAACCAGAAAGAAAAAGATATACG
This sequence comes from Ambystoma mexicanum, assembly GCF_040938575.1. NCBI lineage: Eukaryota > Metazoa > Chordata > Amphibia > Caudata > Ambystomatidae > Ambystoma > Ambystoma mexicanum. The sequence continues at coordinate 1,141,172,911 of NC_090935.1, read as the reverse complement.
AGGACAAGGAAAGAGCTGCCAGACTTTTATCTACTCAAATGTTACAGATGAGGAGACCTGCACCATGGACAAGGATACCTGAGAATCCTCCAACAAGAAGAAGCCATACGGATACATTCAGGGATGTAGTTGTAGCAAACTACATGAAAACCTTAAGAATCAAAAGAAGCATACATGGAGATGACAGTGAACTAAACGATTACTTAGACAGCACAGCACATTTGGGAAACAACATTTGACCAACACATGAAAGAAGTTGGAAGATGAGATTCAGAGGGGGGATGCTTTGTTTGTGCACTCCTACCTTACAGCATGGGGAAATCAAAAATCTTTGTAGCTGTAGAAATTGATGTCCAGATAGCACACTGTCTGTCACATGTAGCAATGTTCAAGACCAGAGGCCAGTTCATGGGTAGTGATACCTCACTGAAATGGGCAACTGAAGCAACCGATCCAAATGAAGATGATTATGTCCAGGACATAAAGACGAGAAACAATGGAAAAACAAAACACATTGTGATCAGATATGAGAAGCCTGGAGTTAAGGGGGCAGAAATCAGAAGAGAAGCGAACCAGAAGCTAAATGTCCAAGGAAAAACTCCAGAAGAGGCTCAAAATTGGAAAAACAGAGGCCAAATGCAAATGTGGGGAACAGTGCTTTGTTCAGACGAATGGGAGAAAGCAGTAGTGATTTACAGGGCATGGATGGTCCTCGGAGCCTGCAAAGAAGCAACTGAAAATTGAAAAAGAATATGCAAGCCATTGTGGCCAAAGCTTGCAAAACTGCTGATGTGGGTCGAAGACAGAGGAGGACCCTTGCAGATAGTACCACTGGAAAGCTCAAAATTGTGCTTCAGGAATAATGGCACAAGAAAAATGGGAGAGAATCAGAACTGTGGACGAATCTTTGACGCCCCAGGAATGATGCACGGAACTGCAGTATTTATGGATCATTACTGGGCATGAGGATCCAAAGCATACATCAGACTGCCAAGAAATTGGGGAGCTATATGCACAGTAGTAAATGTCCACATTCCAGCATTGGTGATCCCAAAAAGAGACTCGAATATTGACAGTTTCCCAAAAGCAGATGCTCACCTGCTAAAGAAGAGATCTGTGGAATTTATGACTTGACTGAAGAGGGAAAATTACTTCTCTGTCAAATCTGAAGAAGCCTTTCATGCAATCCCATATGAACATAGACTGTTTAGCCTCACCTCATCAGTGTTCGCAACAATCTTTATGCCAAGATTTCAAGTTGGAGCAAATACTAAATGGTTGCAGATAACCAGATGGGAGTTACTGCAAACCATCAACACAACCATAAAGGGATCCAACACAATCGAAGAAGAACAGATATGTACTTTACATGATCACAGCTATTGATGGAGGTGTTTGTGCAAAAATCAGAGAATCATGTTGTACATTTATACCTTCTCACAACAAGGAGAATGGAACCTTAACAGAAGCCATAGGTATGCTGACAAAACTTCAGAATCAGATGACTGATGAAACTGATGAAGTTGATGATGACATTTGGTTTGGATCACTGTTCTCATGGGTTCCACAATGGATGGCAGATGCATTCAAGTTCCTGGGAGCCGTATTAGTGATGATATTGCTAGTTTTCTGTGTCATCAAGATAATAATCTCTCAGTGCCAGAAAACTGCAAAGAAAGCCATATGGATGAAGATCATGATTGACGTCAAGCCAGGATGGAAGCCAAAAGACCTGACTGATGAAGAAATAAGAGACTTTGGGCCTCATTACGACCCTTGCGCTGACGGAATGAAGGGGGCCGGTACGGAACCGGCCCCCTTCATTCCGTCAGGGCTGATTAAGAGGTTCCCTTTGCGGGACCCGGATCAGACGTCTGGTAAAACCAGATGTCTTTTCCGGGTCCCGCGAGGGGAGGAGGGAGGTGACAACGGGCCATTCATAATGTGCCCGTTGTTACCTCCCTCCCCATTCCCATTGAGCCCTATGGGGTCTCTAATGGGAATGGGGAATGGCTCCTGCAAGGAGGACTTACCGGGTCCTCCTATGTCGGAATGAGCCGGTAAGTCCCCAATGCAGGAACTCGGTAAAGGAGCCCGGTTTGGAGGCAGCCATGGAGTTAATAGCAAAGGGAAACACGTAATCGTACCAGCCACCTTCATTACGGGAGCACTAGGGTTATAATGAGGCGTATAATGAACAAATAAACCAACAGAGAGCCGCAGTAGGGCTCTGCCCAGTACCTAATAGAAGAACAGCACCTATTGAAGTACCCATACCAAGGAAACCATGGACAGTAAGGTATCCACTGAGAAAGCCATATCAACAAATGAAACAAAATGAAGACCGCCTGAGTACAGTCCCTGAAGAAACCAAAAAGGACTTAATAGAAGACGAATGGTGACGTCACGAGGGCCCGGACTGACTCACAGATAGTAGAAATGACGACCAATAAATGATGTAAAGAAACAAAATGCCACGAACCAGGATATCGCGAACCTAAAGTGAAAGGACGATGTCAAAATGTATGAAGCTTAAGCTGTAAGCATGGCAAAGATATTTGACCCAGTTTACACCTGCATATGCTTGGAACTGCAAGAAAGCTATGAAAACAGTGCAGCTTGTTATGCTTAGTAGAAGAATAGTGCGGCAAGCACCACCATACATAATCTACCTCAAATGAAACACATTATTATAAGTGTATTTCCACTTTGTACGAAGCAGAATCAAACAAAGGTTACTAAAAGCCACACGAGAAAAAGATTCCCATTTAGCAAAATTGAGACGAGACGGCTGAAACGAAACTCAGCAGAGGCAATTTGTGCCAGGAGAGCCAAGGTCATATCAATAGAGAAAACGAACAGTAGCTACATTTAATTGAAACTATGAACAGAATATCCTGCTTCTGAAAGGTCGAGATAAGAAAGCGAAGGCAGGTGGTGGGTGAAACTAGAATCAAATACATAAATTGATGGAAAAGAGGCAAATTCGCAGTGCCTGAACCACGTGACAAGCCGAGCACGAAGAAGCAAGGGTTCACACCTACGCATTGCACCGGGCCAGACAAAGATATCTGAACTTTTTCCAGACAGAAGATGCAGTCTCGAGGCCAACCACAGTGAATTAATTGACACATGGCCACTAAAAGTTATGATTGATTGTAACAATAATTGGAGGAAGGCCGGGTAACAGAGGGGCACCCTGCACGTGGCCGACCATTCTGCATGCTGCTAAGCAAAGTGGAAAAGTATGCATGGGGTTGGTGCCAACCCAATCACAATGGACCAAGTAATCTAGGGTCCTATAGGTAGTAGAACCAATAGGACGTTGTACCTTTAGTGACGTCTGCAGTAGCCATTTTGAAAGGAAGGGCTTAGATGCCCACCTGACAGTGTTTACCCAATCCCCTCACTCCGTTACCATATACAGATATAGTACCTATAGTAAAGTTACCTTTTCCTAAACCAATAGAATTGCATGTTAACTTTTGAGTGTTACACATAGATGATGACGAGTGTTCAGTATAAATGTTATGATTTTTGTGAAGATCGCTGGAGTTGTGAAGCGAGAAGGAAGGTCACGCATCCGCTGATATTCATGAGACTCCATGTTTTTTGTACTTGTCATTAAACGAACTCCCTTTGCCAAACCGTTTGAGTTGTCCTTATTGATTTGTGTTGAAGTATAAATCTGCACCCCCATCCATCTCACGGGTGCTGCTATCTTTTCTTAAAGTGCTTCTGAGCAAACCTGACTCTATGGGCGGTTGGGGGTCTCAGAGTACAAAGGTAACCAAGCTTTCTGGCTATGCTTGAGGATCCACCCATACCATGGCAGGATTGGAAGGACTTCTTTAAACCAGGTTTACTCGTTTCTGGTGGTGAAAGATATTCTGAAGCGGTAAAGAGTGCAGCTTTAATGTACTGCCTGGACACTGAAGAAGTGCACAAAGTGAAACATTTGCCAGAGGAGGATGGTGATGGTACAGAGGATTCGGAAGGAGCATCCTTGTTTGTCAAAGGATGGGAACGTTGGAACCTCATTTAAGTCGGAAAAAAAATATTGTTCTGGATAAATACACATGTCTTTCAAGGCCAAAACCTTAAGCAAAAATGGTAGTTGAATTTCTAGTAGATTTGAGGGCATTGTTAGGCACATGTAAATTCTCGTGAGTGAAAGATGAATATGTGTGAGACCAATTGATGATGCGTGCATCTAATATCATAACTCAAGAGCAGGTGTGGCTGGTAAAGAATGCTACCCTCCAGGACGTTTTTGAAAATAGTCAACGTGAAGGGAGAGTGAGAGAAAGTGAATGCCATACTATTATGAGTCAAAATGACACAGTTCAACAAGATGCAGAATCTGTAATGGGCTAGAAAGTAACAGAGACATACATTTAGTGATACAATAGCAGAAGTATAGCCGTTAAGGGAACTAAAATATCTTGTTTCCATTGTGGAATAATAGGTCATCTAGTAAACACTAAGGAATGCCGTAACAGCATTATGCCAGTGGTCTAATAAAAAAGGACTCTTTGCAAGAACGTGCAAGTTTGTGTTATGTCAAGGTCTGGAGCGGAGACTATTGAATACGTTTATAAATGTGGGTGGAGAAGAAAAGGGGTACCGTGTGAGCACATTGTGTTTCACCATGCACCCCAATATGTTTAGATGCGGTCAAAGAAGTGTCTGGAAGTGAGATATGTATTCTCAACCAGGCTGATGAGGGCCCAAAGGCTTGTGGGGATAAGGGGAACGTCCATTCATATATTATGATATTTTGAAGAGAAGCCAAAGCTAAGGCTAATTTCCCAAACCTAGAGAGTCCCCCAGCAGCTTTGCTGGATTTTTGGGGTTTATTTTTTTCTCGTGCTAAGAGTGAGACTCTTTTTCTCCCACTCTTAGACATGATTTGAGATATCCTTTGACTTTGTAATGTGTTTAATGGGCTATGGGGTCTTTTACCCCATAGGGTTTCATGTATTTTTGGTAAGTGTGTTACACAGAACTCTCAGTGCAGTAACACAGGGGTGTCATAGTGACCCCCAAACATAGACTCCATACCCTGGGACTGACTACTGTCTCCCAGGGCATGTAAAGTCACCATTGACTTTACTAGTCTTAAATTGGGAACAGAACCAGTAAAAACCATCATATTGTGGAAGTACTGGTAGGGGTAATTAGATTTCCACTGGGTCTGCTTTTCGAGGGGGCACTGTGCAGTCCCCCCTCGTTGAGTTTCTGGCTGGTGGCAGTGGATACCACGTGAAATATTCCACCGGAATATTTCCTATGGGATCTTCCCATTCATTTTAAACGCACCACTTTTTGGTGCAATGTTAAAGATACCGCCGGGTTATTTATTTAATATGTATTCCCTGGTTGGGTCTTTTTGCCAGGACTCGGTTTTAAAATGGCGTTTGTGTTCACCTCTGTAACTCCAACCCAAGTTGAGCACTTTGTTCCATTTTTTGGCGGGCTTCTCCACAGAAGCCTCCAAAAGTGGTGCCACTCTGTCTGGGTCTACAGGATGTGTGGGAGGTGGGTTTAGGAACCCTGGACTGAGTTGCCTCGGCAACTCAAGTCGCACTCTTGTGTGATTGGCCCTGTGGTGAGCTGCCCGGCTCACCACTTAGCATGTTTGAGTGACAGCTAGGACTGATGAATGGGGGCTTTCTGCATAAAAGCAGGGCTTTGGGGACTGGAACTTCAGAAGTCGCCACAGGACCAAAGAATCCAAAGAGGGAGAAGCTGAGCCGACCTGCAATGACGAAACCACCGGTATAGCCCTGCTGAACCGTCTCACCACTTCCCAACGACAGAGAAGATCTTCATCCCAGAGAGTCTTCTTCCCCTGAGCTGGTGGGATAACCAGTTTGCCCTCTTTTTTGCCTTCCTGGATCGTCTCGTGGTCGAATCGCCCATGCCAAGCACCCCGGCGGCCGGATAGCCATGCTTCACCACTACCGCGAATAAAAGGGTAGTACCTTTTAACCGGGAAACTCTGCGGCTGGTTTCTTCCCTGGCAGTGCAACGACCTCCAGCTTTCCTCCACGTCGAGATCTCCTCTTCCCCTGGGCGAAGCACTGACTTGCACCCGCTGCCAGGAACAACTGCCCCCGCTGGAGCTTTCTCACCCTTTCATGTACTGAGTCCTGCCTGGTCTCCTTTGCAACAGACTGTTCAAGGTGTCCCGTAAATCCTTGACTTTCTATCCTGGGTTGACCTGGGACCTACTAACTAACTTTTCCTGACTTGAGCCAACCCTTTTTGAACTCTTTGCAACGACTCTTTAAAAGTACTATTCAACTGTGTGATCTTGGACACATTCCGCCTTGCTCTCTTCAAGAGTGGGCCTGGCCCATGACTTTCTTGATCCTCAGTAGATTCTGCCTTTTCAGACTTGCCCTGGTTCTCCTAAAGTGTTGGTATTGTGTATGTTCCTAATTCTGCCTTTTTCCCTCCCTTTATAATTAACTTATTGGAGTGCCATCTTAGGTTAAGCGCTCACCTCTGTCTGAAAATAAGTGGTGTTTTAACTAAGACTTGTTCAATAAGTGATTAGGGATGTATATATATTAATAGTGACTGTGTTTGAACTTGCTTGCCATATTAGTTTTAGTGTATTTTACAAAGTGTGTTTTTAAATAAATAATTATATACTTTTATACCCAAGCTCTGGTCAGTTTTTGCTTGTGCTACCGTATTTTGGTACCTATCTTGTATACTCTAAATACTGTCTAACTCTTCTTGAGAGAAGTCTGGCTGCTCAGCCACAGCTACCAGGTAAATCTGGGTGGTACAGACTGCTACCAATTGGGTTTACTGCTAACACCTGTAGTCCTAAGCCTTTTGCAGTGGTCCCTAAGGGAACTGCACAGGTTTCTGCCTAACAACAGCATTATGCCAGTGGTCTAATAAAAAAGGACTCTTTGCAAGAACGTGCAAGTTTGTGTTATGTCAAGGTCTGGAGAGGAGATACAAAATATTAAAGTTAGGAGGAGGAGACTATTGAATACGTTTATAAATGTGGGTGGAGAAGAAAAGGGGTACCGTGTGAGCACATTGTGTTTCACCTTGCACCCCAATATGTTTAGATGCAGTCAAAGAAGTGTCTGGAAGTGAGATATGTATTCTCAACCAGGTTGATGAGTGCCCAAAGGCTTATGGGCATAAGGGGAACGTCCATCCTTATATTATGATATTTTGAAGAGAAGCCAAAGCTTAGCAATTGTGAAATTACTGCAATGATATTCGTTGCAGATAACGATTGGTGTGAATAAAAAATTGAGGTAAGGGTTAGATATCCTATGCAGAGGAGTGATTGAAGCTATTGAGTTGAGTGCTTTGTTGGCTCTAATTGTAATCATGCAATGGACTGATCATAGCATCCTTTTATTTATGTATCTGCTTGATTTGAATAGAGCAATACGGGCAGACAAACGTCCTACAGCCCATTTTAAATGAAATGTGGTTATCTATGGGAAAAGTGAATTGACTTTGTATATTAGACCTGTCACTTGCGTACTATCAGATCAACCATCATAGTGAATCCATTGGCATTGTTAACCATCCCATTAGGACAGTAGGGCTACCACAGGATGCCGTTTGTACTGGCCTCGGGGTCTGTTCCAGCGGGAGATGGAAAACGTGCTTATGGATGAGGAAATAGTTACATGTTTCCAGGACATTATGATTGTGTCTGCACATAAATGGAATATGATAAGTTTACGCACAAGGTTTTAAAGAAGAGTGAGGATGTAGGAATGATAGTGAGGTATGAAACTTGCCATGTTAAGGTGGACTCGGTGATTTACGTGGATCGCAAGAGATGGTGTTTCTGCCCAACCTGAGATGTTGAGAGCAATGCTGAATGAGTAGGAGGAAAAGAACAAAGACAAATTGAGATTTTTCCATGGGATGACCAAATATTATTCAAAGGTGGGGGTAGGAGCCAAGATGACAGATTAGCCAGACATGCCTGAATGAGGCTCAGGGAAAGGTGACTCCAAAATGAGGGCAATACCATGAAAGGCCTTTAAATAATAATGACCTGAGGAGGCAGGAAGGTGGACAGTCATCGGCAGTCCACCTGGAGGATTCTGTACACTGGACAATGACCTTTAGACATCGGCGCAGCTGCCCGCTGAGATAATCTCTGCACATGCACCACGTTGGGCCTGTGTCAGATCACTGTGGTGCTGTCCAGGAGCAGACAGGAGGAGAGGAGGGAGAGGCGAGATGTGATGCAGGCGAGGAGAGGAGCAGCAGCGGTATGCTTGTCACAACAGAGAAACAAGAGGATAATCTGAGCATGGTGCAGGGAGCCACACACTGTTGGTGGTCAGAAGGAAGCATGTGAGGTGGGGCGTGGATTGCTGGGGAATGGCAATGCTCTTGAGGTGGCCTCTCAATGGAACCTGGTGGGAAGAAGTGAAAGGTACTCTCTCCCATTAAAATCCATGACGGTTATACCAGGGGGCTATCATTGACTGGCTGATTTGACATGCAGTGAAAGCACAACTACCATTTGGAAGATAGACCACAGAAAGTGCAAACATTCGTGGGGTGCACTGGGTGAACTGCCTGGGAGCACCAGGTTCCATCATCAGAAAGAGTGAACGCCAATGCAGACAGCCGTTATAAAACAGCACAGGGCGCAGAAAGTGTAGCTAGAACAATTTGCTTTTTGCCCACGTCAGTCTGCTGAAAGTACAATCATGCTGATTTCACAAGTGCAGGGGCCGCAGGGGGGTTTGCCAGTTTCTTTCACTAAGGAAGACACAATATCATGCTTCAAAACTCCTAAGATAACCTAACGTGACATGGCGGACATTAAAACTAAGGTACTGAGAGGTGTGGCTGATCTAAGAGCTGAGGTGGATGGCTTGGGAGGACAAGTGAACAAACTGGAGCATATAGTCAGGGAAATAGTAGAGCAGTCTCTGGATATGATATGATATGATATTTTATTGATAGTGTGCCTGTACACAAGTGTTTCAAGGCGCGACGAGGCAAGGGAGGGGCACAAAGGCGGACAAAACAACGATCTTACTAGGCCCAGTGACAATGAGAATGCGCAAATGCAGGGGAGAGGGAAGGGGAAAAGTGCAAGGGGCAGGGGAGGAGTGGAAAGTGCTGAACACATGATCAAAATAACAACAGGTAGTGGGGCCAGGAGGTGGCAAGTGCAAGAATTAATCACAGACAAAGGGTATCTAAAAAGTGCAGGTAAGGGGACTATAGGGTTGCAGATATAGACTCAAGTGCAAGGGTTGCCAGCATGCAGTGCGGGTATGCAGCTGGGTGGGCAGGCATCTGGGCCCGAATTCAGAAGGTTAGCCAGGTGCCCAATGCAGAAACAGACAGAGATCAGCAGGGGAGAGGAAGAGAGAAGGCAGAAGCAAAGAGGAAGGTCTTGAGGTGCTTCTGGAACCGAAGATGGTTCTCCGCAAGTTTCAGAGCGGCAGAGAGGCTGATCCAGAGGGAGGCCCCAGCTGAAGAAAGAGATCTACCACCAACTCGTTGCTTGGAGAAGCGACTGACCCTGAGGGAGTTTGTTTGTTTGTTTGTTTGTTTTATTTATTTGTATGGCGCTCCGGACCCAGGGGTATAAGGGCGCATATGAACAAGGTTACAGGTACATTATAGACACTTACATAGTACATTACAAGCATTTTACATAATATATACAATTAGCAGATTGCAAGTTTATAATATACAATATACAGGTGAGGGGCATCATTTAAGAACGGTCTGTGACGCTAGTTTTTGTCCAATAACCAGTTGATAACCTGTTTTCTAAAGGGTAGAAATGAACCGATGGATTTGATGTTAAATGGTAAGGTATTCCAGAGTTGGGAGGCAAGGACCGTGAAGCTGGATCCTCCAACTCTTTTTAGGGAGAATCTAGGTACTGATAGGCATAATGTGTTGGTGGATCTAGTGGTTATAGTCATGGATTTCAGGGTGGTGAGGAGTTGGAGGTGGAGGAGCGAAGAGCTTGAGTAGGAAGGTATTTCCAAAGGGAGATTTTAAGGTATTGCAGACCCAGGCCCCAGAAGGCATTGTGGACAATGCAGAGGGTCTCGAAGTTAATCCTTGCAGCTACTGGTAGCCAATGAAGAGGTTTCAGGGCTGGAGGGATACTATCCCTTGGCTGGATGGGTACGATCCCTGGGCTTGAGGCCAAGGACAAGTCTGGCAGTCCTGTTCTGGATGAGTGTCAGAGGGCAGAGAGTAGTAGCAGGTAGATTTAGAAAGATGTTGTTGCAGTAGTCCAGCCTAGAGTGGACCAGAGCTCTAGAGACAGTGAGCTTCTGGGGGAAGGAGAGGAAAGGAAGAATACCTCTGAGGAGGTGCAGTTGGTAGTTTGACTTCTAAGAGACGTCAGAGATGTTTGGAGAAAAGGAAAGCGTGGTGTCAAAGATGACCCTGAGGATCTTAGCCTCACAGGTGGGAACAGGAAGAGGGCCAAGGGAGGCTGGCCAGAGAGTGACAGGAAAGGAAGGTGCAGGAGGGCCGATGAAGAGTATCTCTGCTTTACTTTCATTAAGGCAGAGGTCATTGGTGTAAAGACCGGAGGGGGTATCTGTACTCCTGCCCTCTATATGGCAGAGCAGAAGCACAGAGCACCCCAGCCAAGATTCTATATTTGGTAAAACGTGGACGAGCAATCAAGGCTTATGCTCTCAGGAGGTGATGCAGGCTGGTTCTTAAGTACAGTGTAGTCCCCAAGCACCCACAAAGGAATATCCACACAGTATGTTAGTGATAACACAGTCTTTATATAAATAAGGTTCAAAGTTATATACACAATCACAATAACACACTTTGTACTCTGGCAATATTATAATGGCAAATATATACAGGTCTACGTGGTACCACTCTTAACTATCGATTCCTTTGAAATGCATCAGCTGCTAACAGTTCAAATGGCATACGAATCAGATTATAAAATGAATCAACGATAGACCACAGAAAGAAGGCAAGTTAAATCAAGCAATGGCAGAACACAGACTCCCGTTACCTAGAGACCGTTCTGTGTGAGGATCCCCCCCACCTGGGCAACCTGTAAATAAAGCGTATTGACAAGCCCAGTCCAGATATGCTTAGTATAGTCTTGATTCCTTCTAAAGGTTCTACAACCCCAACGTACCTGGTGTCCTAGAGTTCTTCGAGGAGTCGTTAACAGGCCCTTCTTGAGTGAACTCCCTTTAAGGAAGGATCCACGGGTCGTCGAGATTCCAAGCAAAGAAAAGGTGAATGCTGTTGTCGAGGGAGCAGCTTCGATCTTCGCGGTGCTCATTGACGAAAGCTTGTGAACGTCCTGTTAAGATGAGGCGTGCGGTATACCTCGACGATGATAGTTTGTTGCCACAACGAGTCAATGAAGAACTTTTGCCCAGCAAGGGCGTGGGGTCGTCGGCTTCTGGCATCGGCTCTTGGGGCGTGACCACGGCTGACTCTCTGCTGTTCGTCTGCGTCTTTGAGGTCTTCGGGTGGCAGGAAACCCACCAGCGGATTCTCCTCAGTCGTCGACGACCTTGACTTTCTCCAGCCGGACGAAGTGGTCGACGATGATGAGCAAGGGAGTCCTTGAACTAATGTCTTAGGCAATAGAGCTTTGCGGCACCGGTCGTTGAGCAGCATGACGTCAAGTTGTCCCCTCGTCTGAGCAACACACTTTGACAAGCTTCCAGTGGTTATAGCAAACCTGTAAACCCTGGTCAATGACGATGGACTTGGATGTCCGGACGCTTCACTTCGGATTCCGTGGCAGTCCCCTTCTCTGGTCGGCATCCTTTCGAGGGTCTGACTTCCAGGGAGATATGGCAAAGATCAGCTGGTGCACGATGGTCCCTCGTAGCTCGGGAACAGGTCTCCTAGTCATGTCCTCTCTTGGATCCGTTTCTTGAAGGCACAGCAGCTTTCAGATTGCGTTGAAGGGAAACAGCAGTTAACCTTCTTCTTCCGGCTCCACTTCGAGAGTAAGCATTAAGTATCAAATTCAGCTTCTGAACAATTTCCATCAGTGAGAGGTCCCCAGATATACTGTTCGGTCTCTCTTTCACTCTGCTGGGCCACACTCAGGCAACCAATCATTCAGAGAGGCATTCATGCAGGAAGGCAGCCAATCAGGCTCACAGTGCATTCAGGCCATTCTTCTCCATCCAGACACTCACAACACGGAATGTGGATTCGGACAAGCACCCAGCCATTCAGCACTCCACACTGCATTCATATTAGTTCCGGGGAGGGCTGTCTCAGTCATTGTGTCAAACACCACAATCTAGACACCCATAACATGAAATGTGTATTTGTCACACACTCCATTCACCCAGGTCCCACCCCACGGGAGTACCCACAACATACAGTCATTGGGAAGGCTCAAGCCAGTCTGGCCTGGACTTCCCCAAAATTCCATATATGGAACATCCACCCAACAACCAGTCAGGAGAAGGGACAGGGTCAGGGGCCATCTTGTTTCCTATCAGGAGTCAACTGTTTCCAATGGCAGGGCCTGGGTATCCCAAAATGGAGGATACTCAGAGCACCTGTCAAAGTCAGCATGGAGCTGCCACAAGCCCATACCCTGCTCTGTGGGCCACATACAGGTGCACAAAAAACATACACTAGGAGTACAGGGTTGTACCCCACCCATGGGGGCCATAAGGGTATCGCAAGGGTCTGTTCACCACAACCAAAAAGAACCGCACCGCCAGGAGTCCCACATGAACTCCTGCGCGGAAAACAAGATGGAGAATACATGATAAAATGACGACAGGACAAAGACATGGAGGCCCTGTCCCTCCAATGCATTTCCAGCATCACAGTCGCCCCCCCCCAGACTGAGGTTAGGGTGGTCTAATCTTCCACGAGATTGACACCCTCATCCAGACAGTCAACATACCTTCTGGAAAGACCATCTGCATTATCATGACTCTTCCCTGGTCTATGCTCAATGGTGAAGTCTAGCCCTTGCAGGTTAATGGACCACCTGAGCAGCTTCGGGTTTTCACCCTTCATCTGAATAAGCAATTTTAAGGGCTTATGGTCCATTTGGACCTTGAAGGTAGACCCCGTAAGGTAGGGCTTAACACGCCTAAGGCTCCAAACTATACTGAAACATTCCTTTTCAACAGTACCCCACCTAAATTCTCTACTCTTGAGTTGTCTACTGATGAATATGATCGGATGTTCCCTTCCTTTGTCATCTAACTGGGACAAGACAGCCCCAATTCCGGTGTCACAGGCATCCGTTTGAACGATAAAGGATTTGCTGTAATCAGGTGCACACAACACAGGTGCCCTACACAGACTTTCCTTCAAGTCAGTAAAGGCCTTCTGACAGTCTTCGGTCCAATTAAACTTCCTTGGTTGTTTGGGCAAAGTCAGAGCGGTCAGAAGGGCAGCTATGGTTCAATAGCCACCAACCCATACCCTGCTCTGTGGGCCACACACAGGTGCCCAAAAACATATACAAGGAGTACAGGGTTTTACCCCTACCCACAGCTGCCTTAAGGGTATTCTAGGGTCTGGTCACCACAACCAAAAAGAGGAAGAGCCGCACCGCCAGGAGTCCCACATGAACTCCTGTGTGGAAAACAAGACAGAACATACATGATAAAAGGACTACAGGACAAGGACATGGAGGCCCTGTCCCTCCAATGCATTTCCAGCATCACAGTTGGCGGGACACCACTCCTGGATTGCAGACAGTCAGTGATGAGAGAGGGAGAAGAGGTGGCAGATGGGAGCCTGAAAATGAGCTGAGTGTCATCCGCATAGCACTGAAAGTTGGAGCAGAGAGCAGCAATGCGGTGGGCGAGGGGTGCCAGGTATTTCTTGAAAAGCCAGGGAGAGAGGTTAGACCCCTGGGAAACACCACAAGTGGAGAGTGAGATAGTGTAAAGGAAGGACCCAAGTTAGACCTGGGAGGGTCGGTTGGAGAGGAAAAAGCTTAGCCAGGCCAGGGCCTGATCAGTGAAACTCAGGTTATCACAGAGGCAGTTGAGCAGGATGGCATGGTTGACTGTGTCAAAGGCAGTAGAGAGATTGAGTAGGATGAGGACAGAGGGGATATTAGAATCAAGGTTGGAGAGCAGGTCTTCATGGATGTTCAGGAGAGCAGTTTCCATGCTTCTGGCTGCTCTGAAGCCAGACTGATGGTCATGGAGACAACCAACAGAATCAGTGTGGAAGTTAAGCTGGCAGATGGCCAGCTTTTCCAGGAGCTTGCCCAGGAAAGGAGTGATAGAGATCGGGCGATAGTCAGCCGGGCAGGAGGGGTCGGCTGTGGGTTCCTTGAGAAGAGGGTGCACAAGAGAGTGCTTTAGGGGTGAGGGGAAGGCTCCAGTGACAAAGGAGTGGTTGCAGAAGTCGGTCAGGGTAGGAGCGAGGATGTCAATATGGTCCTTGATGTGGTTTTGGACAAACAGGGAAGAACCTGTTTTGACGAGACTTTCATCGATCAGAACATAAGAAAGGAAGAGAAAGAGGGAGGAGAGGTGGCTGCAGGGGGGGCCTGAGGTAGCACAGAGAGAAGCGGGAAGAGGAGGAGAGGGTGGACAGGATGTCCTTGGTTTTAGAGATGAAATGAGAAGCCGAGGCCGTGCAGAGGGCCTGGGAGGGGACAGGAGAAGTAGACACTGCAGCAGGATTGGACAGCTACTTGCAGATTTGAAAAAGAGTTCAGCCGAGTTGTTAGATGCCGCAGAGACACGGGCTTGGATGTGGGCTCTCTTCTTAGTGTGGACATAGAGCCGGTATTGCCTTTGGAGCAGGCAGCAGGCCAGTTTGTCAGAGGATGCACTAGATGCCCACCATTTGCTCTCAGCCACACTAAACTTGCATTTAAGGGTGACAAGGTCAGAGTCGTACCAAAAGTTGCAGTTGGCTTTGGGCTTCTAGCGGATCCTCATGACAGGGGCAAGAACATCAAGAGTATCAGAGATAGCAGAGTGGAGCTTGGAAAGGACTGTGTCAGGATGAGAGTCAGACAGAGGTGGAGGAGGGGGAGAGAAAGTGGCAGCGAAAGCATCAACTGACACACGCTTCATGGACCGGATGACCGAGAAGGTAGGTGGCAGTGCTGTAGCTGGCTTGGCCTGCGGGTATAGAGGAAGAGATGGGAGGAAAGGAGAAAGTGATCGCTCCAGGAGAGAGGATTTGATTTGATTTGATAACTTGTAACACGCATACTGCGGAAGGGACCAGGCAAAGAATGCATCTAGGCGCAGAGATAGTCTTACTTAATTTATAACAGTATCACAGAAGCACAGGCTGACAGTGAAAACAACAGGATCTAGGCAAACAGATGGGTTTTAAGTTGTTTCCTAAACATCGGCAGAGAGTCGAGACATTGGAGCTTCAGAGGTAGAGCATTCCATGCTTGGGGACCAAAGACAGAAAACCGTCTCTCACCCCAAGTGCTCGTTCTAACCAGTGACATCTGTAAAAGGTGCTGATCTAAAGAGCACAGCAGTTACTGAGGGCGGTACAGCAGAATCTTTGCATTTAAATAGGCTGGTGCCATCCCATGGATACACTTGAACACCAAGCAAAGCACCTTGAACAGGATACTCTGATAGATCGAAAGCTAATGAAGATTCCTTCTATACTGAGAAATTTCAGTTCTTCTTCTTAGTGAGAAAATCAGTCTGATAGCAGAGTTTTGAGCTACCTGTAATCTCTTTATTTGACATTATTTGACCCCCATAAGGAGGGTATTGCAGTAGCTGAGCCTAGCATTCGTCAGTATCCCAACCACTGTTGCCCCATCCTTCTCTGCAATGAGAGACATGACTGATTTTAAAAGTCTCAATTGGTAATAGACTGACTTAACCATTTGGCTGACCTGTGAGTTGCAGTCCATACTTGAATGCCAGATATAAACTAGGTTCTTCACTGTGTCTGAGTATCTGGTAGGAATACCAAATAAAGAGGGGCACAAAGTAGTCTGAACCATCTTTTGTACAAATCTCTTTGCACCCAGCACGATAACCTCTGTTTTTGAAGGGTTCAGCTGGAGTTGTTTCTCCAGCATCCAACTCTTAATCTTATTGGTGCAGGACAGAACCAGATTCACTGCTTCCAGAGGCTGATTGAGTCGCAAATAAATATGGGTATCATCCGCATATGAGTGGCATAACAAATCAAATTCAGTAAAGATATTCAACAATGTTCGGATGTAAATGTTGAATAACACAGGTGAAAGCGAGGACCCCTGAGGAACCCCGCACTCAGCAGGCACAGTCTCTGAGAACCAATCACCCATCTTCACCTGTTGAGTGCATCAGACAGAAAGGACACAAACCATCTCAGGGTCTCTTCTGAAATATGTGCCACTGATAACAGCCTTGAAATGAGAGTCTCGAAATCTACTGTGTCGAAGGCTGCTGACAAGTCCAGCATGACAAGCATGCTGAGAGTTCCTTTATCGGCGGCCCCTAGCAGATCATCCCAGACCGACACCAAGGCGGTCTCAGTGCCATGCCCTTGTCTAAAGCCCGACTGAAAACAGTGAAGGATCCTGTGTTCATCTATAAAGGTCTGAAGTTGTTTTGTCACCACTTTCTCCATAATTCTGGCGGGCCATAGCAGGCTGGCTGTAGCGCGATGATTGGAGAGCACCTTATATCTAATGTTGTTTTTTTAATAGTGGTGTGAGAAAATATTATTTTAATTCCAGAGGAACACATCCCTGCAGTAATGAGGCATTCACCATGGATACCAAGGGTACACTAAGGGCCATGGCATGCTGTTTAGCCAAATATGCTGGGATCGAATCATAGCTGAAATTAGTAAGTTTCAACTTTCCTAAATGCTCACTAATTTCATCGGTCCCAACAGGAGAGAAAGAGAATTCGGGACATGTGCTAGGAGAGTATGTAGATTAAGGGATACTCAGGTCAGCTTCAATGGTGGCCGCACAGGCAGTCATGTTATTTAGAATAATATTGATTTTCTCTTGAAAGAAACAATTAAGCTCATTGACCATATTAACTGATGCTGGGAGTGGAGAAGAGTGGTGAGAGGGTTAGAGAGGGGGAGGTCAGAGGAGATGAGAAGATCCAGAGTGTGCCCTGCAGAGTGAGTCGGGCCAGAGGGAAGAATAGAAAGAGAGAGGGAGCCGCAGAGGTCGCCAAAGAGTCCACAGGAGGGATAGGAAGCATCCAGGTGGATGTTGAGGTCTCCAAGGAGGAGGAGTTGAGTGGTCGAGGCCAGGAGGGAGGTGAAGAGGTCAGCCCACCCAGAGAGGAAAGAAGTAGTCTGACCATGTGACCGATAGATAGTAGCAATGGTGAGAGAGTGGCCAGAAGAGAAAGAAAACCTGCAGACAAGGCATTCGAAGGAGGAGTAGGCCTGCATAGGAAATACAGAGGCAGGAATCCCCTCCGGGAAGATCAAGGCTACACCCCCACCAGGGCGGTTGGATCTGGGCACAGGAAAGATCTTGTAATCATCGGGGAGGATAGTGTCATGACAGAGCTGGCCGTGAACCATGTCTCAGAGAGACCGAGGACATCGAGGTTGAGTTCTTCCAGGCGGTAGCAGATGTCAGAGGAGTGTTTGACAGCCGAGCGAGAGTTGAGAGTGGCAATATGGAGAAGCTTGCCAACCTTGAAAGACTTCCAGGGAGGGGTACATATCAGAGGTACGCCCTGCGGAGGTGTAGAAGGAACCCGAGGGGGGGGGCAGAAGAAGACAGAGAAGAGGGCAAAGTAGCTTTGGAGGAGGCAGAGGTGGGAGGCAAGCAAGCCAGAGAGGAGAGAAAGGGCACAGCAGGAGAAGGAAGGAAGTTGATGAGGCGCAGGAAGCGTCTATCAAAGAGGAGAAGGTTGGCCTGAGGGCCTTGGACGAGGACAGTGCCATTCAGGTAGACATTAATGATTACCTTAGTGGAGTGGGAGGGGTCCAGGAGGGCCTCCCACCAGGCGCCACCATTAATGGGAGAAGAAGAGAAAGGAGGGAGCACAGAGACCATATGAGGGGTCCATAGGTCTGGCGAAGGAACGACAAAGAGGATGTCGGTGAGGGTCTGTCTGGAGGATGCACTGGTGTAGGTGTCAGCGATAGGGAGACCAGGGATAGAGACCAAGATATCCTTTTGGAACTTCTTCCTACCAGACTTAGTGAGAAGGGTAGGATAGTCAATGGAGAAACAGTTAGAGAAGATGGGAGAAACAGAGAGCTCTATAGGTGATATAGAGGAGGGGGAAGAGGAGAGAGAGGGGGGTGGGAAGGGAGTGAGAGAAGAGCAGGGGGGGTGAGACACTAGGGGAGAGCGTGGTGGGAGCAAGCAGAAGAGGCAGAACAAGACAGGAACAACAGGACAGAGTAGCACAATGCAGTCACTGGGCACAGACAAAATCAAAACCACAGTACAGCCACAGGGGTCAGCTAGATTCAAAATTTTACCAAAAAGGTGAAAAACAGTACAGCCACAGGGCACAGCTAGATTCAAATTTTAGCAAAAAGGTGAAACACAGTACAGCCACAGGGGACAGCTAGATTTGAAATTTAGCAAAAGGTGGAACACAGTACAGCCACAGGGCACAGCTAGATTTGAAATTTAGCAAAAGGTGGAACACAGTGCAGCCACAGGGCACAGCTAGATTCGAAATTTAGAAAAAGGTCAAACACAGCACAGCCACAGGGCACAGCTGTAGGCAATAGGAGTGGGGGTCCAGGTGAGATGGAGTGAGGGTGGGAAAGTCAGAATGGTAGGAACATTTTTAGGAAGAGGCGACTAACCCAGGGTACAGTGAAGTGAAAGTGTCACGATAGTTCCAGCTTCTCCAAGGAGTGTAGGATCGACAGCCCCAATGCGCTAGTGAGGTGTGCAGGAAGACCTCCCAGACCGGACTAGGCAGGGGACAGGGAGCAGACAGGGCCTTAGATGTGGGCCTTTGGTAGGCTGGGCCGGCTCCTGCCTCCCGGATAACACTATTGGCCAAAATAGAATTAGGCAGCCAATCGGTGAGGCATGGGAGGCCAAGGCCCAGAGAAGGGTCGGACCCTAATTGTGGGTGACCATTTGGGAAATGCAGGCCCTGAAGCACACAAAGGAAGGAAGAGAGGATTTTGAAATTAAATTCTTTCCAATCGGAGATGGAGCTCTGAGCCTCTTACCGAGAGGAGAAAGAACAGTGCCCAACAATAAAGTGCTCTTTGTTGGTGCGCGGGACGCCCATCGAGGAGTACACAACAGAAAGCTGTTATCTTTTGTGTATATGGACATGCATGAAATTGCAGTGCAGCCAGGGTTGAGCGCTGCAGTCTTCTGCCCAGAGTGGGTCTTACCTTCTTCTGGTGCAGGGGAGCATGATAGGAGTGCTCAGAGCAGGCAAGGGGCTCCGTTGCCACCAAACAGATCAGCTGTTCCATGAGGGATGGCCTGCAGGGCCCGAGGTGGGCCTTTGATAGGGTGGGCTGGCTCCTGCCTCCCCGACAACACTATTGGCCAAAATAGAATTAGGCAGCCAATTGGTGAGGCATCGAAGGCCAAGGCCCAGAAAAGGGTCGGACTGTAATTTTGGGCAGTCATCTTGGAAAGACCAGGCCCCGAAGCCCACAAAGGAAGGAAGAGAGGATTTTGAAATGAAATTTTTTCCAATCGGAGATGCAACTCTGAGCCTCTCAGCGATGGCAGAAAGAAAAGTGCCCAACAAGAAAGCGCTATTTTATGGTGCGCGGGATGCATGTCGAGGAGGGCATAACAGAAAGCTGTTATCTTTTGTGTAAATGGACATGCATGAAATTGCAGTGCAGCCAGGGTCGAGCGCTGCAGTCTTCTGACCACAGTGGGTCTTACCATCTTCTGGTGCAGTGGGAGCATGACAGGAGTGCTCAGTGCAGGTGAGGGGCTCCGTTGCCACCAAACAGATCAGCTGTTCCATGAGGGATGGCCTGCAGCTCCCGATGTGCGCCTTTGATAGGCTGGGCCGGGTTCCGCCACCCGGACAACACTATTGGCCAAAATAGAATTAGGCAGCCAGTCGGTGAGGCATGGGAGGCCAAAGCCCAGAGAAGAGTCAGACCCTAGATGCGGGTGACCATCTTGGAAGTGAGGATTTTTAAATAAAATTCTTTCCAAACGGATATGCAGCTCTGAGCCTCTCAGCGAGGGGAGAAAGAACAGTGCCCAAAGAGCTCTTCGTTGGTGCGCGGGACTCACGTCGAGGAATACTCGCCAGAGAACTCAACAGAGAAAAAGAGAAAGATGGCTTGAAACATGTAGTCCACACCGTGGAGGAAGACTGCGAGATCTTGAATTTGGAGGTGCTGCAACATCAAACTGAAATGCAATGGAGGAAATCCAACCTGAGTGAACTGCAATGCTGGAACACAAAACCCACTAAAAAGAAACCGTGATAGCTAGCGGTTTGGTTTTGGCTTACATTCTGCGCTCACAAACAATTCTGATGAAAGGACAAATGAGGACTAGACAGGGGGGGTTGCAACAAACAATGGGAACTACAGTTTGATCTACTCTCCTGAAGGGAAAGAGAGACTGGGAAGAGTGATTATGGGCATGATGTTCAACAGGCTGAGTCGTCTACCATAGGATCAAGGTATAGACAATTCGGCCTTTTGGCCCAACTTCACATGGTCGGGCCGGAATGCTCATGGGTTACTGTGTGCACTGTAATTGGGCAGGGAGAGATAGGGTTGTGGGAGTGGGGCCATGGAATAGGAGGGGAAGAAATTGGGTAGGGTGAGAATAACTCATGTACTTGTTAGATGCCAGACTCTTTGAAGGTCGTCTCATTGAATATTAAAGGGCTCAATTCGCCAAACAAGAGAACACAATTTTTTCAGCTGATAAAAGACCTGCAATCTAATGTCTCCATTGTTCAAGAAACCCACCTGTTGTCTAAAGATAGATCCAGAATGTGTAGAAGGGACATTCCGATGCAATTCCACACTACAGTTCAGACAAAGTCATTGGGGGTGTCATTTTTGATTAGGAGACATGTTAAGTTTGAGCTAGCGGGAACACTAGTCGAACACAATGGCAGATATTCAGCTACTAAGGGGAAAATTGTAACTAAACTTTTCATCATCGTCACAGTCTGCATACCCAATGCAAAACAGTTGGAGTTATTGCTAGAACTGCTGCCCAAGATTTTGCAGTTTGGGAGAGGAGAAGTTATTATCGGGAGGAGACCTAAATATGGTGATGGAACAAAATATTGACCACTCACAGGAGGATGTTATTCAGGGGACCAAAAGCCTCCAAGAGGTTGAATGAGGAATTACAAAATATGTGACTGTATGATATGCGGGAAGAACATCCTACAGAAAGGGATTCCTCCTTTTTTTCTTATGTCCATAGTGTTTACACCAGGATTGATTATACATTTGCATTCAACACAATTCATAAGAGAGGAGACAATGCAGGATATAACAATCTCAGATCACAGTCCAGTTAGTCTACAACTGACAATAGGCGAACTAGCGGGCAGCCCGCGCACCTGCACTCTTCACAGACACTTGCTTAGGGATGGGGTAGTCAACGCTGAAATCTCTGCGTGAATTAAAGAGTTCTTTGGGAGGAATAATCCTGTAGATTCCTCCTTTAATAATATGTGCAATTCATTTCAGACTACCACAAGGGGCAACCTTTTTGCCTAGAGCCAGGAGCCTAGAGGGAGAGAAGCTGAAGACACAGTTAAAGAAATTGGAAGTAAAATATAGTTAGACTGGGGTTCTGAAAATCCTTAGGAAGATGAAAGCAGTAAGGGGACAAATTAATACATTAGCAACTAATAGAGCAGAAAGGACCCTCTTAAACTTAAAATGCACATTTTATGAGAAGGTCAGCAAGGCAGATAGGCCTCTGGCCCACGCGTTAAGTGTTAAACAGGCAATGTCGACAAGGAAGAATGGAGTTACGAGAGATAAAGATAGAAACTTGAGAGTAGACAATGCGTTCGAGAATATTTGAAAGTTTTGGCAAGAGTGAAATGGGACGGAAATTAGAGGCAGAAGATATATTAGCAGAAGGCTTTTTCAAGATCAGGATAATAGTAGCATGCTTAAACGAGGAAGGAAAAACAGAGGAGGATAAACTAGAGTTACATAGGATTGTAAGATAAGCAACAAGTAAAGGATAGATTTTGGGTCTGAGAGCTGATGGTATGGGATCCAGTGGGGAGGAGGTAGGGTGGGCACAAGCAAGGAGACAGAGGGTATCTTCATTAGTGATTGGAACAAATCCATTAAAGATTTATTTAGGAGATTCCAGAGAGATAGAGGTCAAAGAGCTGACCTGTGTGTAAGAAGATTTGATAACTGATCGAAATGAAGAGACCTTGGAAGTGAAATAGGGTGCAAGATCTGAAGCAGGGAGAGTGGAGTTAGTTGAGGGATCCGGGATAGGAGAGGAGAGCAGACGGGATAGAATTTGGAAAAGCTGTTTAGGATGAGAGGACTGTGAGTGAAGTAAATTGGAGGAGTAAGATTGTTTAGCAGAATGAAGACAATTATCGTAGAGAACATGGTAAAATGCATAAGAACTGTAGTTGCCTGTTCTCTTCAGTTTTAGCAAACACCTTTCTAAGCTCTGAAGAACACGTTGCATTGCGCAAAGATGGAAAGAAAGCCAAGGTTGGGGGGTTTACATGAAGGGTGGAACGAAGAAGAGGGGTAAAGTGAGTCAAGAGATGTTGAAAGTGAAGAGGAAAGAGCAGTAGCAGCTTTATGTGCTGCCAGAGCAGAAAATGATGCTTGAGACACCAGTTTAGAGGTGCTAGTAGAGATGAAAAGTGTAGTGTTGAATTTGAATAGGTAACGAGGTAGCTAAGAAGGAGAAGTTACGAGAGGCAAAGTGCGAGAGGGAAGAACAGGAGGAATCGAGAACATGAGAAGATGATGGTCTGATAGGTAGGCGGGAGAGAAGCACAGGAGATGTAGAGATGGAAGAGGTAAATATAAGATCTAGACAAGATCCAGAGATATGAGAGGGGGGAGTAGAGAGAGGAGCAAGAAAGTGAGAGTCAAGAATAGGAAGGAATGGGAGAGCAGAGTGAGTAGTTAGATTTGACACCCGAGGTACTCTACTTGAGCAGTGGCATGGGTTTGGCCACTGCGACAAGGGAGTTGACTCTCAAGGTACTCTGCTTGTGTAGTGGTATGAGTTTGACCACTGCAATGACAGAGATGACTCCCGATGTACACGAAGTGAGCTGGGCCTCTTTCCGGACCCCACCAAGTCTTCCCGCCATTCCTGTTACTTTTGGTGCCTTGCAGACACCACTCTGGTTCTTTCTGGGGTCGCGCGTGGGCCTTCCTCCTTTTTCTCACTTCCTGCATGGCTTAGCGACAGGCACATGGTCTCGGCGTCATTTCTGGACTCGATAGTCCATCTTTCAGCGGTCATGCCACCACCAAGTAAGTCGGCTCCCGGCTGGTCTCAGGACGCTCTGGCAACCTCCTGCCTTTCCTCTCTAGTTCCCGGAGAGACGCGATTTCAGCGTTCTGACTTTGAACTTCCTGGGCTTCCTTTGAATAGACCTGGCTTCTGCGATGTGATGTCCTTTGTCTGTTCTCACTTTCTTTTTTATCCTGTTGACGCCACCCTTGTGTAACGTCAACACCATCTATGAAAGTCTCTTTGGCATTCTCCATGCCTCCAGTGAGCCACCTTGTATCAGTACTTGGCTGACTCTTCATCTGGTTACTCCATATGCCTCTCAGGTTCTTCTTAATCTCAGTAGGTCTTATACTTGTCACAGTCATGGGTTTACAGAGGTACATGGTTCTACTATCAATGGTGGATGAAAAGGGTGACTATGAGGGTAGCGGTAGGGGTTTATGTGCTGTGGCCGTTTTATGGAGGCTTTTCCCCAGGTGGATGTCCTTATCCCGTGGAGGGGGGACTAGTGGGTAGCAGCCTCACCTCCCTTGCCTCATAGCAAAGGGCTCCCCCATGGGGAGAGGTGACGAGACCTGGTGATCCGTCACACAATCCATAACTAAAGAAGAAGTCCTACCAGCTGTAAAAACGATGGAAGCTAACAAAGTTCCGGGACCAGATGGTTACTCTGGTCATTTCTGTAAAGAATTTGGTGGTGAACTGTTTAAACCCTGGTTGAACTATTTAACTCTTTCTTTAGCTTGAGAAAGATCACAGAATCTATGAGCCAGGTCACTATACAGATAATTCTTAAGCAGGGGAAAGACCCAGAATTATGCAGATCCTATAGGCCCATAGCTCTCCTAAATTTAGATGAAAAAATGTTTGCAAATATTTTGGTGTTGAGACTGGAACATCTGCTGCCACTCCTCACTCAGATCAAACAGTTTTTATGATGGGGAGGCAAGTATTTGACAATATAAGAAAAGTCACACATTTGATAGGTAAAACTAAGAGATTCAGAGGTGACCCTGCATTGTTGTTGGCCGTCAATGTGGAGAAAGCTTTCGACCAGTGGTCGAAGTGGGTGGGAGTGGTTGCGAGCAATGCTCCTCTACTTTTCTTTAAGTGTTACCGTTCCTACACTTTTATTTGAAAAGGAACCGTTCCGGAATGGTTTTGTTTTAAAATAAATGTGTAGGGAGCAGTTAAAACGTGCACTTCAGTGCACTCCACCGAACGTTCCCTCAAAAAGCAGGCCCATTTGTTTGGGGGTTTGTATTGTGTGTGGGAGGGGGTGTGGCAATGGGGTTTGTGGGGAGCGGGGCAGGTCAGAAGGGAACATAGTTCCACTACTTCTTTTCATGAACTTCAACCACTGCTTTCGACAGGGTCGACTGGGGCTTTTTGAAAGCAGTACTTGAGGCGTCAGGAGTTGGGGAAATCTTTATTGAATGGGTCATTATTGCACAACCCACAGCAATGGTCAAGGTAAACGGTATACTATCGTGGACAGTTACTTTGGGGAGGTGAAGCAAACAGGGTTTTCCGCTCTCCCGCTGCTATTTGCTTTAGTCATAGAATCCCTGGATAGGAGAATACGGCTAACCCAGATGTCCAAGCATTAAACTTGGCCAGACTGAATATAAAATAGCGCTTATTGAATACGATGTGCTACTGTCGATAAGGAACCCCAAGACCACCCTGTTGAATATACAAAGAGAGTTGGAGGCATATGGAAGAGTCTCTGGTTTTAATGTCAATTTAAATAAGTCAGAAGCACTGAATTTAACAACTCCCCCAGAGCAGAAGACCCTTCTACAAAATGTATATCCATTTAAATGGGCTAGAGGGCACGTCAAATAATTGGTAGTTAACCTGGCCGCAGACAATGGGAAATTATATTACTTGAATTTCCGGGTCTTGTTCTCCAGGATTGGGAACATGAAGAGATGGAAAACATGAACTGCCTCCTGGATAGGCAGAATTAGCATGGTTAAAATGAACATACTCCTGTGCCTCCTCTATCTATTTCAGGCTCTACCTATGCAGGTCCCAGGGCAGTAATTAAAGTCTCTGGCGGAGTGGCGGTGTCCTGCAGTCTGCTACCCCCATTCCAATGTGTCCAGTGTTTCTTCAGTGTCTACCTTTGCTGGGAGGAGTGTTTCCAGCCAACCCTTCAAAACCTCATTGACTCCGCGGAGCGGACGCGTTGAGTGGCAGTCCTGCAGTCATGCCAGGCAAACTGGCAATGACTGCAAAGATCGCCATTCTACCGGCCGGCCACGTCGACCAGGAAGAAGAAACGGGCCGTTGTTTAAGAAGTTCAAGAAAGAACTCTGCACCAGAAAGCACAAACACCTCTTCTGAACACAACCAACTCCCCGGCCTTCTCAATCCTGTGATCACGCCGCATCGACCAACAAAGGGTGCCTCACCTACCGTTCTACCCTTGCTCGGCTGCGAAAAGAGAAAACCCAGACCACCCAGCAACTCTCATCTGCACCATATCCCTCAACCTCCCCATGGAGCTGAATCTCCTACCTTGGACGGCCGCAGCGACGTGCCTCGATTGGCCTTCGCGGCTCTTGTGGCTCCCGCCCGCTCGCAGGCTCCTCCAGCCAGATCCGAAGCTCCGCTGCCCCCCGGAGGGGGGACGGCGTTGAGATCTCCGGTCGGGCTGTTTGGCGCATGCGTAGGTGTGCTGCAACTCGGAGGACCCGCGTCCCCGAGGGGGGTGGAGGTAGCGCCTACCCTCTCAGCGAGGGCGGGCCCCGACGAGGAAGAAGTGGGCAGCCAGATCACCCCCAGGGCCTGGGGGACGCAAGAGGCAGCGTATACATCAGAGTCAGCGGAGACTGAAACCACTCCAGCCGCGCCTACAGCCCCGCCCCCTACCGTAATAACGGCAGTTGCACAGGTCCATTAAAATGCTAAACGCACCGTCAGCTCAGTGGCCGAACTACAGTCCCCAATCGACGTTGATTCCTCGACACAACCACCTAATGTCTTAGAAGTGAACCTAACTTCGACAAATTCGAGAAAAAGATTACGGACTGCAGGAGACTTCCTTATTAAACAAAAAAAAAAACACGTTAAAAAAGACCAAAAGAAGACACCAACCCCACCGCCCAAACAAGGAGAAAATGTAAATCAGGGCAAAGCGAACAAGAAAACCTGCGTGGTTAAAAAAAATTCAAAAAGGGCGATAAAGAAATCACAATCGCCTTTGAAGCTATTATCAGACTTCTTCCGCAAACATTCCAAGGAAATTCAAGATAAATGACAAGAACTAACAGATGCGGAAATGTTGGAAGCTGTAAACGAACACACCCCCCCTCGAAAACAGCGTAGGCTGGTGCCTCCGCTAAGAAATCTCTCACCGCCCCCATTAAGAAGGGCGGGCTACCTCTCCCATAACATAAACAAAGACAACTGGCAATTCGCAGACAAACTTACACCATCAATTTCTTCGACAAAACCTGCCTTACAGCCTAGGGAACAAGCACCCGTCCAAGATGAAGCTGCTATCACTCTTTCAGCCTCTTTGCCGACAAGGATCACAGTTGTCAGGACAGAAGTGTTGGCTTCAGCCCAGGAGAACCCAGAAATGTCGACTGTCATAGAGCACAAACTGGTGTCGCGGGCCCTGACTCAGTCAGACAACGACCTTCAAACGACGACGCCGAGCGCCGCTACGAAAAGCCCAAGTTCAGCCTGTATAGGTAGAAGCCCGTTAATTAGACCAAACTCTCCTCAAGAGGCGATACCAGTGCATCCTCAAGACACCTTAACAGATACCTATGCCAGCGAAAAAGATCCTGTGGCAATGCCTTCTTTCGTGGGGAGGGACAAGCCTAAATCAGCAAGCAAACAAGTCTTAGGAAGCAACCGGAGCAACAAGTTACCCCCAATGTCCAAACCTAACCCACAGTTTGAGAGAACCCTGGATTCCCTTTACTCAAACCTAAATAACTATAATAGCCAAAGAAGACATTCATTAGACCACCCCTCTAGAATGTCCACCACGGGGCATACCCCAACTCGCTTATCGTCCCCCCCATGAAATAGACTTTCTTCTCAAAGCTCAACAACCCCAAAAGACCCTTTACCAAAAAAACTAGACATGTGCACCCTGATGTCAGCTTTAACGATCACCCTTGCTCCATTCACCAAACTTTACGAAACAATCGGGGACACCCTGAAAGACCAGATCTCAATTCAAGCATCCATGTCAACCAAATTGACCTCCCTAGAAGGATACATAATGGCTCTTGATACGAAACAAAAACACACTGAATGCCGTCGGCTTCAGCAACCTGTTTCATCTGGCACAACTGTAAATTGTCCCGAGAGCGTGGATTCCTCGTGGCAAGCAGAGATACCACGCGAATCCAAGGGGACCCAAACAACATCATTTACTGACTTAACAACATTGGTTCCTGCATTAACAGCAACAGAAAAGAACGTAAAAGAGCCATTAGAGGCCATCTCAAAATCCAGAATAATCGCAACCGTCGCATCAATATTTCAACATCAAGCCGCCCCAAAGGGCAAACTCCCGCCGCTTCTAAAAATCCCAGCAACCCATTCTATCCAATTGTCTGCAGCAAAAGAAAAGCAAAGAGTAATATCGGAAGAAAGTGACCCTATTAACCTTTCGCCTAGAGGGGTCGAGGCCTTCCTAAATAACGAGGACTTGATGAACATTTCACAACATCTAACGGACTCGACAACACCTCAGTCATTGAACGACAAACTCACGCCAGAAACAGTCAAATCATTAGCTCAACTACAAACAGGATCCAACGCCGAAGAGTCAGGGCCTGAGTCTCCATTTCTCACCCTTAAAAATCGTAGAAGGAGAGCCACCAGGAACCACGAGGAATTGCGGAAACCTGAACCTCATCGATTGACCATAATTCAAAGAAAAGACCAACTCACCAAACACATGGAGTAAGAACGCGAGAAAACCGCTCTCACTACTTGAAAGGACGCAACGAAGAAACTCAGCGCCCCAGAGCTGACGTCCGACGATCAAGCGACCGCTTGCAAAGAACTACTAATAGATCCACTGCAAGCCGAAAAACCCTCTTAGACCACCTCCGCAAAAGACCTCAAATTAGATGGATCCTAAAACTAGAGCAAATTTCAGGCAAACGGGATAATGTAACTTTAAACAGAGGAACAGTTCTTGACCTGTTTAGTTACATCCCGAAACTGTGTGCGGTGAAGTCAGCTGATCTCCAGACAGTGGACCCAAGCCATATCAATCTTAAGGCGATTTCTCACCTTTACATCTCATCCTCAACTACAAACAAAATACTAAGATCAGCCGCAGAAGATTTGTTAACGATGGGCTACAACCTAACTGAATCTTCAAGAAAAATAAAAATACTCAAACCCTCAGATTCAGAAGAGCGCTCTAACCCTTCAAAGGGAAATACGGATAGGAAACAAGCCTCTCAAAAACAACACTGCTCCACAAAGAGATCCCGAGTTATTCAAACGCGGAAAGAGCCCGAAAACTCAACTTACAAGAAAGACCTGACGTCATCTATAAAACCATCTGATCAACACTTATTATCTCGTGATCAACCCCAAAATTCTCCACCCTCTCCAGCACCTCAAAGAGATAAGCAGGAACAACGCCAAATGAAAGGCCCACAGAAAATACAAAGGATGGTTCAAAACGAGACTTACTCCAAGGTGGTAAAATCTCTTCCAGCGTCCACACTTGAGACAATGTGGTCATGGCTGCCAAAGGCTCTGAAGCCTAAACGCCAAAAATAGCCACTCAAGTACAAGACCTACTGCGACACGAACGAAGATCAACAAACTCTGAAGCACGACCAAATAAAGGTTTGCTCATGGAACACCAGAGGCTTCTGCCACCTAACCTCCTCGGGTTCAATAAATTGGAACATATACGATATTATTTGTCTCCAAGAGACTTAGCTTCTTCAACCCCCGATTATCGATGGCTACGAGACAAACATAGTTGCAGCCAAAAAAGGCTCAACAGGAAGGCCGACTGCCGGCCTACTCGTGGCAATCCGAAGTGGCCGTGGCCTAACAAACATCAAAAAATTAAAAGAGACCCACTACATGTTAATGGTGAAGCTAAACTGGTCACCTCCTATGGAGTCAAACACACTCCAGACAAAGTCAATGATTATCATCACCATATACTGGAACCCGGCCACAATAAATACCCAAAAATTCATCAAGGAACTAGAACGAGAAATTGACTGGATTTATCTAAACCAGCAAGTAGACCACATACTCATATGCGGGGATCTCAACATCAGTTGTCAAAACCTTGCTGACCCTCCTACTTCAAAATCCAAAGGACCACCAACAGACGAAAGGGTAGCCAAATGGTTGAACTTAATGGACTCCAGAGCATTCTTCAACCTTGACCACGTTTTCTACGACCCAAAAAGATGTCCAACCTGGGAGAGAGCAAACTCTAAATCAACAATTGACCACATCTTCGTCTCTCGGCCACTATTAAACCTAGTAACATCATTCAACGTCATAAGAACAGAAGAGAGTGACCACAACCTCTTAGAAACCACCTGGTCTTCGGCCCCGCTTAAAAACATCTCAATGCCAACCAACATAGAACCAACAACACAAGACACAAGACTGAGAATGAATGAAAGAGCAATAAGCACCTTGACGGTAACCTATAAAGAGCTAACTACACGCAATCAGCCTTCGTTGGTCGACTATACTCCATTGTTGACTATATTCAGATTCCCAAGTGGAAAGAATAACCACACTAGACCCCAACAGAAGCACACGTTCGATAAACTAATCTCAGAAAAGAAGAGGGAGCTAAGAAGAGCAAAAAGACAAGCATGGAAAATGAATCCCCAATCAGCACAAACTGTCATTACAACAGCAGTCAAAGCCTACAAACATTGGCTGAAAGGCCATCGTCATAACCTCTACCAACAGGATGCAGAAAACATTCTCACGGCGATAAACGGCAACCACGCGAGAGACTTCGGGACTCTCATCCATTCAGCTACACCTGGAGCCCTCCCTTGCCAACTTAATGGAATCGCCGCTGCAGTTTGGGAGACCTATTTTGAAACCCTATTCCAACAACCAGCCACCACTCAGGATTTAGTGAGCGGCACTGACTCCCCATGGATTTAGTTAGATGACCCTGTAGACATCGAAATTCAAATAAGAAAATTAAAACCATCTCGTGCCCCTGGACCGGACAGCATAACAAACTTTGATTTGAAATCACATCCGGAAGCGTGGTCCTCACTCCTGAGCATAATCTTCAGCCGCTGCTCGACTTTTAAATCTATTCCACCATCATGGACCTGCGCGAACATTGTCCCGATTTATAAAAAAGGAAATAGGGCTGATCCAGAAAACTTTCGCCCCATAGCCCTTTTGGATCCAATAGGCAAACTCTTTGGTTCCCTTCTCTTGCAACACTTCACCAGGTGGGCAAACAACGCCCCTTGTCAAGACAACCTTCAAACTGGCTTCAAGAAGAACTTAGGCACGAACGCCAACATCCTAATATTGAATACACTGAAAAATAAGATCCTGGAAGGCAAACCCAACTTATACATCACGTTCGTGGACCTAACCCAGGCGTTCGACAAAGTGGATCGTGCAAGACTATGGCAGAAATTAACTCAATGGGAATGCCCTCCCGAGCTCCTGAATCCAATCAAGGCTCTATACTCCAATACGTCAATGAGAGTCCGGTTAAACCAACAAGGGACCCTATCTGGGGTGATAAAAACAGCCAGAGGGGTAAAACAAGGCTGCCCGCTGGCACCTGCCCTATTTTGGACCTACCTAGGGGATTTTCAAGACTCAGAAAAACTAATCCATTCATTTCCACCTAAGTTAGGAGGAGCGCAGATCAGTCGCCTGCTATACGCAGACGATCTGATCCTATTGGATCACACCCCAATAGGTCTCCAACGTCAACTGAATAACCTGCAAAGATACATGGCCGAAAACAACTTGGAGATAAACAAGTCAAAAACAAAAACGATGGTGCTCCAAAAAACATCTAAATCGAAGGAAAAGATTTGCCTCCACTTGGGTCCGACCCAAATCGAAATCGTAACTAACTTTAAATACCTGGGTGTCACGTTAGACAGCTCCTTAAAAGAAAAAGCTATGCAAGAAGTTCTCATCGCGAAAGCTAAGAAGCTATCCATGCAGGGGAAGGCTATAGACATCAAATTCGGACGTTATTCGCTAATCCCAGTGAGAGACTTTTATAAAAAAAAAGGTAATACCATCGCTAACCTACGGGACGGACGCTATGCCAAACCTCCCACCAGAGCTTTGGCCTAAATTGGAAGCCTCTTTTTGGAGAAGAATTCTTGACCTCCCAAAATCGACCCCGATCGCCTCGATCAGGAGAGAACTAGGCCTTCTATTCTTGGGAACCACAGTAGCGTTAAACAGTATCCTATTATATAGGAAATGTATCATGCCAGAATCCCCGTATGCCTACCGCCTGATAAATCAAGAACTGGAATTGAAATCATGCAAAACATCCCAGAACTGGGAATCCAAGATGCTCAAACTTTTATACTCAGTGGATAGCTGCAAGGATGAACTGATAACCAATCCAGTCAAAACCTCTAAAAAAATCAAAGAGTGGGATTGGATAAAAACCCTAGAAACAGCAAATAAATACAAATTGACCAGCCACCTCCCACCATTTTTTAACAAACTGGACACTTTGCAAACATACCTCAAACTTTTCCCAAGTAGATCAGCTCGACTCTACTTTTTGAAAATTCGACTGAACCTCTTGAGAACAAACGAAATTCTGGCTATTAGAGGCTTAACACCAACAAACACATGCCCCTGTTGCAAATCCACCACAGAAAGAGAAACAATCCGCCACCTCCTCCTGAACTGCCCAGAGACACGCGACATCCGCTTCACCTACTTGAAGGACAACATCTCTGACTTTTCTTCACTAGACGAGGAAAATTGCTGGAATAAGCTGATCGCTGGAGAAAACCAGGCTGGGCCCTGGCGACTGTAAACATTATGCAATACATCATCAATGTGAAGCTGTCACTCTACATTCCGATCACTCTCCCCATCACGACCAACTAATCTAAAAGGAACTCATGAGATATACATAACCTGATCCTTCACGTCCCCGACGGAAGAAAACTTGTTAATCTGCTATCTTCCTTGTTTGGCCTTCGGACTAGAAGAAAAAATTCAATTCAATCGACTGCTTTGTTAAAAAATCCGTAGTGATTAAATAAACAAAAAAAAAAAAAAAAAATTAAAGTCTCTACAAAGGGGTGTCATGCTTTCTATCTGTCAGGGTGAGAGAAGTAGGATCTCCAGGCACATCTTAACTGCACCTTGGGATAGGGGGGCCTGCAGTGCCCACATTTCGGACTGCGATGCGTTACACCTTAGGATCCTCCAGGAGTAATGTAAAGTAGATTCTAATAAGCAATGGGTGATGGGAGGCAGTGGGAGGCATCCCATTATGGTGGGCACAGAGGCAGCCCGAAAGAGATAGGCCAAGATCATTATATATTAACTCAGTAACTAAAGCGACGCTGACCACGTGGGTCAGGGTCAATAACACATATCAGCTAACCTCTTTCCCCTCACTGCTAACTTCTATACATGACAATCTGGACTTTTCTCTGGCCTTCACCCCAGGGTCCTTTACCCTATGGAGAGAGAATAGGAGATGGTGTATTGCTGATCTTTTCGAGAGCAAGGAGATACCATATTTTCAAGAGTGTACGTTAGAATTCTCGTTGAGTGAACTGCAGGATTTCCAATACTACCACATTAGGCACTGTGTATAGGCGCGTTACAAATGCCATATCATATCATATCACTGGGTCATGCAAAAAAACATCCAGAGAAGCGGATACGAGAGCCCTAACACCATTTGCAAAGTGCATAGTAAATTCAGAGTCGCCAAAAGGATTGATATCTAATATTTATCGGATCCACATGGACCGCCGGAAATAGGCAAAATTGGCTTATATGAAGGCATGGGAAGCCGAGTTGGATAGGGAAATCTCTGAAGAGGAATGGAGGTGGTATCACTATGTAGTAAAGCGGCTTCACCTTTGGTGTAACTGAACCAAGTGGGTTATAAAATAGCATTTTGATGATACCTGACAACCGCTCGCCTAAACAGGGTTAACCCAGAGGCACCGGGATGATGTTGGTGGGACTCTGAAATGAAAGGGACTTTCATGCTTAACTGCTGGGAATGTTGGGCGATTAAACTTTTCTGGGAGATGATCCTGTTATACATCTCACAGGCAGAAAATGTATCTGCTGTTCACTACAAGAAGGCGGATTGCTACAACACTGCACGTAGCTGACAAACTGCTAATTGCCTCGCACTGGAGAAAGAAAGAAGCTCTTGACATTCTATTGTGGTGGGCGATGCTGTGTTACATATTAACTATGGAGAAGTTATCAGGGTATCACTATATATTAGCCCCACCAAAAATATTGCCGTATAAATGGTCGTCTGGAACGGCCATAGGTGATATTTTTGGGGGGGATAATTTTGGGTTTCTTGGGAGCAGGGGAAGCGGGATGTCCTCTGCTCCTTTAAAAATATTGTGGGGGTTGCGGGGGTGTGTCCCCCATGTTCCATGTCATAATA
Source organism: Ambystoma mexicanum (assembly GCF_040938575.1). Classification (NCBI taxonomy): domain Eukaryota; kingdom Metazoa; phylum Chordata; class Amphibia; order Caudata; family Ambystomatidae; genus Ambystoma; species Ambystoma mexicanum. Next base: position 1,141,138,877 of record NC_090935.1, on the reverse strand, counting down.
TCGCCACAAAATATGGCGATATTTTTGTATGGCGATGTTTTTGCAGGGATATTAACACATGGAACCGTTATCAGCGGATCTTTTGGAAAACAGAGCAAAGAAATGGGGGCGGTGACCAGGTTTCTAGCCTCTGATTACAAAGCCTGCACATGCTCACAACAACTACGAACCCTCAACTTGTTTGGTATACTTGATGACAGCCTTCACTAAGGTCACTTACTTTAAACCCTGAGCACAGTAGAGACTGGTTATACCAGCTGGCAAACCACTTTCAATACCTCTGTTTAGGCACAGGCCCGGCAAAAGGGGGAGGCAAACAGCGGTGGGGGTAAAAGGAGATGCGGTAAGAGGGGGATTGGGATGAGGCTATGGGTTTGATGTTATTTAAAGCTTTTTCTGCTGCACACGGGATTGTCTCCCAAATGGCAAGTTTGAAACCACTGAAAACCAGTGAAATGTTTTTGGCAAAGACCATGTTCAGCGTTTATCAAGAATGTTTTGAATAAGACAGTTCTGTCATGTGAGGTTATGAATGAAACTCTAAGATGCTTATATGTTTAAATAGTGGGGATGAAAGTTGCTTTTCGGAACTTGAACATTGAGATTGTTTGTGCTCCCATGCTTCGTAGGGTTCATATGGTAGCGGATGGGTGACAGTGAACATGCGTTTAAGTCTACGGAATGATCATGGTCCTATTGAGTTTAATTCTAGAACATGGGATGAAAGACAGATGGAATACTTTGTCATTGAGAAATACAACTTAGTTTTGGGGTATGCCATATGTAGTCAGGAGGGTAACCTGTGTTTTAAAAACTTTTGAAGTCTACAGTTTGATTGTGCACTTTTGGTCGAATCGACCTATCACATATGCATATACATAAAGATAGATATGTGTATGTGGGGTGAGGGGAGTAGGAGTGCGAGAGGGGTCAGGGGACGCGGTAGGCAGGGGCTATGGTGGACATCCGTAACAAATAAAAAAAACAGTTCAAATTCAGGTAACCAATAGTGCCCGACCAAACTCCAGACTTTCAAAAGAAAGTCTTTCAGGAGTGACCACTAACCTTTACCCCACATGTTTATCAGAGGGGTTTCATGCCCAGCCACACCTAAAGTAGCAAAACAGAGAGCATCTTTGAGTGTTTTTTCTGTGTAAAAGATCTCCCTGGCAAGGATAATCCTTTGGTCAATTTTGTGTCTAGGTTGCCAGAAAGACATGAAGGTGACGAGAGCATGGAGGGCATTGAGACACTGGTTGCCAATATTGAGAATACAATATGTTCCAATTTGGGAAGAGATGAATGGGAGTTAGAGAGGAAAAATGATCAGGAGATTCAGAAGATGATAGAGTATGTTGTGAGTGGATGGCTTAGGGACGATGAACATGTTCCACCATTCCTAAAAGAGAGAGATGAACTGTCTGTGTGCGAGGTGGGATTTATGGGAGAAGATTAGTTGGGTCATGCAATGGGTGGAGGAAGAAGTGTGTCTGGTGGGGGTCTGGATGCTCTTGGTCATGTTACTGAATCACTGCATCTATGACTGATAAGGTAATATTTCCAGGTGGCTCATTGTTGGTTGTCAGCATGGTATGGTAGGCTGAAGGAGATAGGGAGGGCTATTTTAGGAATGATGAAACACAATAGAGCTCATGTTAGAGTAGCCCATAAAAAGATGGCGGGTTCCTGTAACAGTTGGCATTTTCCTCATTTGCAGGGCAGAGTGCAAAAGTTGAGGGTAGAAAGGTGGCACACACTCTCATACACCACCCTTTTCCACTCCGCCGTGCAAACGCAGTAAATGCGGCTTGTCATGTACACGTGGCAAGTGGCATCCACAATCAATTCCTATATCATATGGCATTTATAACGCGCCTGTACACAATTGTTTCTAGGCAGGACAAGACAAGGAGGGGGAAACAGAGGGAGGACAAAACAACGATCTTACTAGGCCTTGTGCCATTCAGATGGCGCAAGTGCAGGGGTTACACCTGTTTTTTGCTGGTGTAATAATCAGGCAGACTGCATCCTTTTTGGGGCAAATGCTGTACTATTTGCATGGCGGAGAGGAAGTGGGCAGCAGAATCGTGAGTAACCTTTCCACCATACAAATGAATGACAATGAGCAGTTACAGAAACAAAATGCGTAAAAGCCTTACGCAAGGATGTTAAATATTTTGTTTACATTAAAGTGAGCTCCAATGAGTGTTAAACAATTGTACCCAAGCCACAACCCCAAAATATAAGACTCGCTGGTATCAGATTTACCAGCCCTCTGAAGCGTGCCTACAATTCCTGTGATGGTTTACATGTGTAGATACTTTGCATTCATAACTAACCATGTTAATTCAAGCAAGCTAGTAATGTACCTTGGAAATTGGGATCCCCATAGACTCTCCAAATCACAGACCTATCCTTGACTAGCAGAAGAAGGGGAATAGCATTCATTATGGCCACCATCCCCTTTCCCCTTCATCTCCCTCTCTTTAGCTCATGAGTTCTAATTCACTTTGGGCCTCATTACGACCCTGGCGGAGTGGGTTTACGCCAGCGGTATTCGCGGCGGACCCGTCCGCCCCACTACGAGTTCCCGTAGCGCCATGGAGCATTTTCCGCCTGGTTTTTCCGGGCGGAGAAATCCATGGCGCTACGGGACCTTGTTGTTAATTACGCCACCGTATTTTACGGTGGCGTAATTAACGCCTTCCCCACTCCCATTATACCCTATGGGGCAAAAATGGGAATGGGGAAGGGTAAAATGGGGAATGGGGATTTACCGCCCCGCCAAGGTAGGAATGGGGCGGTAAATCCGCCAACCCCCATGGCGCTATCGGCAGCTTTCCGCCGTGCTCCATGGTGCATTTGGCGCCACGATTTCCGCCAGGGTCGTAATGAGGCCCTTTCTCTTTTGATCCTTTTTTCCAATGCTGTTGCTGCTTTTTTCAAAATATCAATCTGGTTCCTTTCCTCGCTTTTCTTTTTCTTTGTTTCTCATTCTGCGGGCGTGAGCGTGCGGACACACACACACACAGACACATGCGCGCACATGCACGCATGCACGCACTCTTGGCTATTTCCTTATTTCTGTATTCAAGCTCTCTCTGTGGTTGTATTACTGTTTACAGTTTACAGGACTCCGAGTTGCAAACCAAAACACAAGAAGCACCACTGTGGCAGCTCAAGATCAGAATATTGTGTTCAATGTTTATTCGTAAAATCATTAGCGGAGTGTGTCGAGTCTAAACAGTGCCATAGTTAATGACTAACTTTAACAATGGCCCTGTTGTTTGCTTTCTCTTGGGAATTTTTTTTATGTAAATATAAATGATACCAGTTAAACTAATTATGGCTATATCACCAAATAATCTTTAATTATTTGCATTGTGGCAAATGTGTACAGCACTGAGGCATCCACCTTTTTTTCGTGTCCTTCACCCACTTGCCCCACTTCATTTCATTCTCATTTTCTCTTAGTTCTCTTCACACTCCTATGTTTGAACAGTTCAGCACATAAACTTTTTCTTCCTTTAAAAACTGTAACAAGTGGTTAGACAAATGAGCACATTTTTTCTAAGTACTAAACCTAAACAGCACACCATCTGATTCACTCATGCAGGCTAACATTGCGCGGAGGAGCCACTGATAGGATCCTATGACTGAGCCTGAAGGAAGACAAAAAAGTTTTCAAATAAACTGATTTAGCAATAACAAATACCCACATCAAATCATACGGTAATGCACACTATCCTTATTCCAATGTTCATCTATCAAGAACCAAGTGTCCTCTTTTTCCTAGCTATAAGAGATCACCCATTTCCTATCATAAACATATCTTTTTCTTTTATTTGTCTGTTTACTTTTCAGCGTTTTCTCTCCTGATGAACCATGGTATAAACCATGGGGAAACACATGTTGAGAGGGATGATATTATAAATGTTTGAAACACAATCTATGTGTAAGACCGACTTTGATCTGTGTGAATAACAGAATACTGTATGAAATATGATGGAACAAATCTGTACAACACAAGGAATAAACCTAATTTATATAATCAAATTTGCAAGTGAAAATTCCTTTTTTTTCTAAAGAACTATGACCGCAAAATTGGTACTAAACCAACAAGAAATCAAATCTAAGTATTCCTGCAGTCACAATATAAGTACCAACAGAGCTGATCACAGTAATAAACCAAAACACCCAAAAAAGGAATCGCCCAAGGGAACTAAGCCAAGAGTGACTGCAAACCAAGTATTAAAAAAAACACTTCTATGTTTTGATGAGTTTCAGAAATGTTTCATTGCATCTGGAGGTGTTCACACTACTTCATGCATTTCGTTTTTTCTTGCTCAGATCATCTGTCATCCATTATTAAAAATGTCTTGCTTCCTCGGTTCTTCGCTGCCGCCAGTCCCCCCTTCCCAAGAATACCCCTAGGGAGCTGTGACATATCATTTTCCTCTCCCACCCCATCTCTTTCTTCCACATCAGTGTTTACTACACCTGTAAGCCATTGCATGCAAGGTCTGAACACGAAGGGTGTAACCCAATGCTGGTTCAATTTGAGCCCCAAAACCACTGCCGCTTTCCTCTATGTGATTCTCTAATGTCTAATAATCTGCTCTTTCTTCACCCTGTCCCCGACCTATGCACCTTCTATGACTGCAGGTTCTCTTGGGAAATCTAATATCTTATCATCATCACAGAAAATCGAATCTCTCAGCATGAGGTGCCCTCGTGTGTGCCGTCAGGTTTGATGAGTTCTTCTTATCTTACAATCCACATGCCACCTGCAATCACAGTGGCATTGAAATTCCCCTGACCTCTCAGCGACAAACTCCCCAAAGATTTGGTTAATCACAGTCTATGCATTCCATCTTGACTGCACTTTTCTTGGCGCTCTCTACTCCCAGCAGGAGAAATTAAGCCATTGCCCTCCTCTCTTCTCTTTAACAATGTCTGCCCTCTGGTAGTGTATTTGTTAAACCTGAACTCATCTTATATAGTATGTTATAGATTTAAAATCACAGGGGGTCATTCCGACCCTGGCGGTAGGGGGCTAACGGCACTGGTAAGGATGCCAGTGCCGTTAACTCCCTACTGCCCAATTACGAGGTTCCTTAGTGGGTCCCAACAGCCCGTCTTAGTGGGACCTGTTAAGGGACCATGGAGCTAATAACGGGCCCGCAATTTGCGGGCCCGTTATTGGCTCCTTCCCTATTCCAATTGAGCCCTATGGGGGCTCAAATGGGAATGGGGAATGGTTTTCGAAATGGGGACTTACCGAGTCTGCATAGGTCGGAATGTCCCGGTAAGTCCCCATTCCGACACCACAGACCTGGACCCGAGTTTGGAGGCAGCCATGGTGCTAATAACACCATGGCTGCCTCCAAACTCGGAATGAGGCCCACAGACATGATATTCAAAGTCATAGGGCCTCATTACACGGATGGCGGAGAACCATGGCACTATTAGCGCCATGGTTCATGCTGGTAAAATACCGGGACCGCCTTGGCGGAAAGGGGAATTACCGCCCCATTCCAAGGTTGGCGGGGCGATAATTCCCCCTTCTACCATTGCCCTTCCCCATTCCCATTTTTGCCCCATAGGGCATAATGGGAATGGGGAAGGCGCTAATTATGGTACCGCAAATTGCGGTACCGTAATTAGCTCCCTGGGTCGGTTGGTTTTTAATGCCTGCAAAAGCAAGCGTTAAATTCCCCAACCCGCAAAGGGACCTCGTAGTAAGGCGGTAAGGATTTACCGGTACCGGTAAAATACCGGTACCGGTAAACCCTTACCGCCATCCGTGTAATGAGGCCCATAGGCTTTACAGGTCTCTAAAATTCTCCCGTGTGAAGAGCTAGTAGCTCAGGCAGATTTGTTTTTGTAGCATTCCAGTGCTTATCATTTAGCCTTTTTGATGGAAATGTAAAGCTAAAACTACAAGAATGCAAGGAACAGGACTGACTCAAAGCAGGCATTAGAAAAGGCCAGAGTGCTGCTAATCCAGCAAAGAGGCAGACGTGCTGGAGAACTAATGCTATACTGTTCACTGCCCCCACACCCAGTCATGTATATCAGATGGAAATGTGGCAGTTCTGTCCCAGTCAACTGCTGCAAAATCTTGTTTGAATTCACTGTAGTTACCAGTTCCCTGCTCCTACGATTGAACACATGGCTAGCTGTATTGTCTTGTTGCCACCGTTAACGTTCCTTTATATCAGGTCTCCATCAGGGCTATGGCAGTGAAGTGATGCAATATTACATTCTCTGATAAAGAGCTCAAGAATACTTGTATAAAGAAGGTGGTAGATATTCTCTTGGAGTGCCCCTCATAAAACAGACTCTGTTACAACTCAGGCCACGGCACAGAGGACAAGTGCACTAATATCAGTATGAGATCTCTCTCTCTCTCTCTCTCACTTTCTCTCTTTCTCTCTTTCTCTCTCTCTCTCTCTCTCTCTCTCTCTTTTTCCTTCAATGGTATTGTGGGTTTTGATGTGTGTTATGTTGTGTTGTTGCACTGCTATGGGGCCAGGGTAGGTTGATGTTTTGGTGTCATCAGCCATGAGTGCTGTAGGTTTAAGGTAGGGGTCTCAATCTTCTCACAATGTGTCCCTTGGGAAAGTCAAGCTTTTCTGTGTGGGTTCACCATCCCTATGGTATTCCAATGGGATTTGCCCAGGGACGAATCTTGGCATGCTTTTGGAAGGGCTGACAGTCAAGAGGGGAGTTTCACTAGCCAATCGGAGAACCTAAGCAATTCTAAATCGGGATTGATGGCTTTAGAAGGAGCAGCTTGCTTCCTGCTTTCTTTGTGGGTTTATTTTGGCTGTTGAATTAGGAGTAGACAGAACCGGCTTCCAAATTGGTGGTTTTAGATTACATTTATTGTTCTTTTGGTGAGGTTAAGACAATGTTGCAGTATTGTGGAGGAGTTTATTGTTTGGTTATAGTGTTTCCGGTGTTCCTTGATATCTGTGTTATCCTCTTTTGTCTATTTTTGTGTGTTCCATAGGATCTCTCTATAATGTTCCTTCTTCACACTTATTCCCATTTAAATATGTTGTTAACATCTCTGTTCCCATTGTGCCACCCCACATATTTTGAAAAAACAAAAAAAAGATTCTTAACTCATTTTCTTTGCTGTTGTTGTAGAGCAGTGGTCTTCAAACTTCTTTGGCCTGGGCCCCTCCTGAGCAAAATTTGGGCAGGCCGGGCCCACCCAAAAATGCCAAATGGACAATATATAGAAATGGCTATGAACTAATGTGCGCCGTCACCGCACCCTCATCCTACTCCTACCCAGTCCCTGGGCTCTCCCCACCCCATAACAGACCCCAGGCTCTCCCCACCCCGCTGGGCTCCCTCATCCTGCTCCCACCACAGTCCCTGGGCTCCCCCACCCCGTTCCCAACACAGTCCGAGGGCCAGTGGGAGCTGGTGTTTTTTTTAAATGTAGGGCCATAAATAATTCCAAGAAAAATGCCATAGCGACCGTGCGCAGCAAGGGAGCCTGAACCAATCAAGGGGGGTTCTTGGGGTGGAACCCTCCTTCCCCCCTCGACCCCCACTCACCAAAATCAGCTCAACGGACCAAAACAAACAAACACACACACACACTCACTCACACTCACACAACAATCACTCTATCATTCATTCAAGCACCCATCACCTACACTCACTCATAACACAAGCAAACACACATCCATACACATATTTAAATTTAAATGCCCCGCTCCAGGTTGTTCTGTCCATATGTGTGAGGAGGCGCAGGAGATCCTTCTCGCACATACAGACATGCAGTGCCCCAGCCAGCATGTCCAATGAGCTATGCAAGGCTGGCGAAGCAAAACGCCCCCAGCCTTGCATGGCTCAGTGAGCATGCGCAGCTGGGGATTTGAACTGTCAAATGGAAACAGTGTTTCCCTTTGACAGTTCAGCCAGCCCAGGAACACTCCCTCCACTGGAAAAAGCAGCTGAGGAAGTGCTAAGTGTTTCACTGGGCTGGCTCCTCGGCTCCTCCATAATGGGTCAGGGGGCCACTAGGTGGAAGCCCCTTCGCCCATTATGGATGAGCTGCCAGGCTATGCAGCTAGTAGTTTTGACCATTGTTGCTGAATGAATATTTTTTAAATATCACAATTTGCTTACATTTTAACACAACAAAACCCCATGGGTACTATTCAAACAGCCTGTGACTAAAGGAATTAATATCCGTTTGGAACTGCGGAGCGCTTTTTCATTGGTGCCTGGGACAGTGTTATGGTCCAATCCGACTATGTGAGCCGCCCCTGCCCATTTCCTCCAATCAAAAAAAAGATTTTTTTTTTTTTTTTACATTTCATTTTGGGTTCTCGACCACACCGCCCCCCTGGGAAGCGGCCACGCCCCCCTGGTTTGAAGACCTCTGTTGTAGAGAAACGTTTGTGTGTGAACCTGAGACATTTTCCAGTGCTGTGTTTAGTCATTCCCTACTGTTTGTGCATTTTGAGAACCCTTTCCTATGGTGCGAGTCTTGTGAGAATCCCTGTGTTTGTCATTTGTGTTTTGTTTGCCACATTGGGCCTCATTGTAAGTTTGGCGGTAGCCGTGCCCTTATTAAGGGCACGGCTACTGCCAAACTTGCTACTGGCCCCGGCACCCACGAATGGGCCATTACCGGCCCATTACCCCATTACGAGATGAATGGGCCGGTAATTGCCCATTCACGGGTGCTGGTATGGCCGGCCTCCCGATCCCCATTCTGCCTATACGGCAGAATGGGGATCGGGAGCATGGTTGCACCAGCACTGTTAATAACGGTGCCGGTGCAATCACGAGTTCTGCTTGCGGGGTTTGGTCTGCACGCCTGGTCAGACCATGCGTGCAGTCCGGCACCGGCAAGCAGAACTTGTAATGCGGCAGAGAGGTAACAACAGCGCCGGCAGCACTACCGGCGCCGTTGTTGCCTTTCCACCACATTCGTAATGAGGCCCATTGACACCTTATGCACATTAGGCACATTTGTGTTTTGCACATAGGGACTTTGGGCAACATGCCCTTTTATGTGGAGGGAGTGGCAGGGGGAGGTGATGAGGACTGGACTACTCCCCTTCAACATCATAGGTTGAGTGAGCATTGACTGCCTGTGTGGAGGGGACAAGTCAAGCAAAGGCCTCCCTCAAGAGATGAATTCAAGTCAGTCTGAGGACTGAGAAGTCTGAGGACACCCCCACAAAGGCCCTCACCGCCCAACAGGTCAGGAGGGTGTGACTGTTAGGGGGAGGCAGTTAGTGCAATGCCCAATCTTGGGGTAGCCCAAGTAATGCCTTGGACCTGTTATATGTTATATGTTAGCTGTTTATCATATGAGATGTTCTAAAGATCCTTATGAGTGAGGTAATGGAATGTGGAATGGGCTTGGAGGGAATTCTGGAATGGGGTGAGGGGCTGTGGTCAGTTAAGATGTATGAAAAAATGCAAAAGGACTCAGATTAAAGGCTCCTGTGTATTACTACAATAATTATCTACCAGACATAACAATGGCGACGAGGGGAAACGTGACCGGAGAAGAAGCAGAAGGACAGAAATTTTAAGACAGAAAGGAAGGAAACGAAATACAACATTACTACAGAACGAAATGAGCATTTGAAAATAGGAACAAAGAAAATGCAAAACAGTAAGGAAGGCACGCATGTAGGAGGTGGTCGCCATCTGAACGAGTGGTCATATGAACATGAATTTGAAAGATATTTACAAATAAGGTGCGCATGAAATTGGAAAAGCTTTAGCATTTTTTGAACTCGAAATAGAAAACGAACAAAATACCTGGGGCGCGAGCAGTAGAAGTGAAAGGACCATATGATGTGCGTAGAGCGCGTGGCATTAGAAAAAAGGACCTAAGGATGCGCAAAAGCGTGCAGCCATTTTGAGCATAACAACAATACAATACAAAGTTGCCATAGCAACAACACGACGGAATGGGAATGAAATATTATGGCTAGGCCTACGAGTACTTTCAGCAATAGTTGCAAGAGAAAGAGAAAGCAAGTACAGAGGGAAAGCAGGAAAAGATGCAAATAAACAAGATTCATAAAGCACTTTAAAAAAAGCATATGAAGGAAAATAAGAATTAAGCTAACAAAACAAGGATATATTTAAAACAGTATATCAATTTAATTGACTTACAAATCCCATTCAAAATAGAAAGCATACAAAATAAAATAATGCATGGAAACGTTATGCAAAATGAGAAAAAGTAATTAAACAACAGCAACAAGCAATAGATTAGAAAAAGTAGAACAGTGAAATTAGAACAAGAAAAATAAATAAACCTACAAAACAATATATGGTGGAGAAACAATACTATAAAGCAAGCCAATATAAAACAACAATTAATAAACACATAGACAATCAACATGTCTTTGGAAAATGCAAGTGGAGACATGGGTTCATCCCAGCCCACTTTAGAAACAACCCTGTCTGCAAATTTGAGTAATTATCTACGCAGGCCAAATCGATTCAACTTAGAACCAGAAGAAGCCCAAGGACAGAGATGGCAAGAATGGCTAAATGAATTTGAAGAATTTTTAAGGGGTGTTGGAAACCAAAATGCCATAAATAAAATGGATATTTTTATAGACCTGTTTGGGAAAGAAATGAAAACCATTATCAAAACAATACCTGAAGAAGAAAAAGTGACATATCAACTTCATGTGGCAGCAATAAATGTCAGGATAATAATTTGGTCAAATCGGGATTTTGAGCAATATATTTTCAATCAGTGCACAAAAAGCCCACATGAAACCATAGCGCAGTTTACGCTATGCCTCCAGCGAAAAGCAACATACTGTGACTTTACACATTTTAATGATGATGAGGCAATCAGATTGAGAATTATTGAGGGTTGTGTATCATCTCAGTTTAGGAAACATTTACTAAAAAAAACACTTCCATTGAAAGAAGTATTGGAATTGGCAAGAGTTTATGAGAGGGTCGACATGCAAGCAACGAATATGGGAAACCCAAAGAGAATTGACACAATTGCTGCCACGAGTCCAGGTCAAAATATGCAATGGCAACAAAGATATCCCAACACACCAACTGGGTTAATACCTCGCCAAGAAGTTTGGAATAGCCAAAAAAGTCCAATGGAAAGACAATGCTACAGGTATGTGTTTGAGTTCCCACACGGAGGTCCGTGTCCTGCCATAGGACAAACATGCCTACAATGTGGTCAAGAAAACCATTTTCAAACAATGTGCAGAGAAAGGATGCCGGTGGTGCCTATACATAAATCAAGTGTACAGACATTCCCGAGTCGAAGGTATGACATTCAGGGGAGTTTCAATACAAGAACATACAGCGAGAAGGAATTGGAAAGGCCAACTGGGAGTCCAAGAACAAATCCAAATCAACAAATTCAACAACAATGATTTGTTAGGGCTATGGATAACTTACAAGTGGAAGAAACAAAACAAGTGGAGCAGGAACAAATCCAAGCCTCACAGTCATGCCAAGATCAAAGTCAAGAGAGAATGTCATACATAGATCTCTATGAGAATCCACCACTAGAGGAAGAGTGCATGAATAAGGAATACTAGGAATATGACAGGTACAGCAAAGAGTATGTAAGACTAATCTATAACACGTCAGATGGAAATTTTGCTATAAAAGTCACAGTGAACCTAAGTGGACAGAACATACCATTTCTAGTTGATACTGGTGCTACGGTAAATTTAATGAGCAAAAAAGCATATGGAAAGATAGCTAAACTATACCCATTATGACCATCGAAAGCGAATATTTTCCAATGGGGAGCTACGCAGCTGCTAACTTCTAAAGGGACATTTAATTGTGATTTGGTTCATAAAGATAATTGTGTACCAATTGAAATGCATGTCATAAGCAGTCCTGCGGGTGGGAAATGTCTGATCAGCTGCAAGACTACAACAAAATTACGACTCATTGATATCAACTACAGTCAATCAGAAATGATAAAAGGTATGCCGTCACAACATCATAACATACAAGCTATCACAGAAGAGACATTGGATCTAGAAACGTTGAAAGAAAAAATTCCTAAATTGCTCAGTGGTGTAGTTAAGTTAAAAGGAGAGGCAATACATTTACACATTGATCCCAAAGTTCATCCAGTTCCTCAGCATCCAAGAAGGATAGGTTTTCATCTCCAAGCGAAGGTGTCCCAAGAATTACAACAACTTATAAATAATTACATCATTGAAAGAGTAGAGGGTGGTCCCACACCATGGGTATCTCTATTGGTGGTGGTTCCAAAAGTGGATGGCGTCTTCGTTTATGTATGGACATGAGAATCTCTAATACAGCAATACTGAGAGAAAGGCATCCGGGTCCCAATATTGAGGACATGATTATTTGTTTGAATCAGGCAACCAGATTTACAAAGCTTGATTTGAACCGGGGATATCATCAGTTGGAAATTGATTCAGAATCCATGTCCATAACCACATTTACCACCCATGATGGTCTATTTAGATATAAGCGATTGAGTTTTGGCATATCATCTGCTGCAGAGATATTTCAAGAGTCAATAAGGAAAGTCATAGCACCAGTGAAAAATACATTCAACTATAGTGATGGTATACTCATTTATGGAGTGAACCAGAAACAACATGATGAAGCATTAAAACAAGTATGTGGGATCCTGCAGAAGAGTGCTTTGACTCTGAATGGACCAAAATGTGAGGTGAACAAAAGAATCTTAAGATTTTTTGGGCACATTTTCACAGAAAGTGGAATAAAAGCTGATCCAGAAAAGGTGAATGTCATTCTGGGATTGGAACCGCCAAAAGATGTGGCTGAACTAAGATCATTTCGGGGAATTACTGGTTATTGTGCTAGGTATGTGCCTGATTATGCAACATTAACTGATCCTCTTAGACAATTATTGAAAACAGAGATGGTATTCACGTGGGATGAGAAATGCAAGGAAGGTTTTGAGTCAATCAATGGAGAACTTGTCAGTGACTGACAAGTATCTTATTTTAATCCAGAGTGGGAAACTGAGATCACAGTGGATGCTAGCCCAGTTGGGTTAGGAGCAATTGCACGAGTGGTATCAGAGAAAGAATGTGCAAGACACATTGTGACATATGCGAGTCGTGCTTTGAGTAAAATCGACCAGGCATACTCACAAGCAGAAAGTGGTTGGAAGACCATTCACTCTCATTACGGATCATCAAGCCCTGATCTCACACTTTGGGAACCCAAAAATCAAAATGCCTCCACCTATCGAAAGTTGGGGAATACGCATGCAGGAGCATGACTATGTTATTGTACATAAGCCAGGAAAAGAGGCTAATCCTATGGACTATTTACCCCGACATCCAAGAGAAGAGCCTGATGCTGAGATGCAAACAGAGGCAGAGAATTATGTGTCATATTTATTGCTAAATGTTTTACAACCAGCAGTGTCCAAGGAAATGTTATGGAAAAAAGTAGAAGCAATCCTACAATTTAGGCAGCAGTGCCGCTCACCATGGCTGGTAAGTGGAGGTGGCTAGAAAAGGAGCAAAGTGCAGAAGATGGGGTAGATATGAAAGATTTCAAAGGTTGGCGAGAATAAGTAGTGAATTGACAGCTACAGATGGTGGAATACTTTGCAGAGGAAATAGACTTCTGGCGCTGAAGAGATTGAGGAAAGTTCTTGTGATGCTGGCACATGAAGGGCATCGTGGAGTGGTGAATACAAAGAAGATATTAAGAAATCAAGTATGGTACCCTTGCATGGATGCGATTATTGAGGACATTCTAAAGAATGTATTGCATGCCAGGTGTCTGCATCTACTAGTAATGTAACTCCTCTTCAGATAGTGCTGTTAACTGATGGCTCTTGATTTCTATGGTCCTCTGGAAGAGGGAGGATATCTGTTGGTAGCCTTGAATGAATACTCCCGATTAACTTTGGTGAAGCATGTGATGTCAACTGTGTTTCATCATGTGGCTGTGATTTCGGATGAAATATTCAGCGAATGGGGCATTCCCAAGATAATCAAAACTGATAATGGTCCACCATTTCAAGGACATCAATTTGGAACATTTGCGGCACATCTGGGTTTCAAACATCAAAAGGTTACACCGCTGTGGCTTCAAGCAAATGGTATGGTTTAGAGATTTAGGCTTAATTTGAAACAGACCCGACAGAAGGCTATTGTGGATAACATGGCATTACCTCAAGCTGTTTCACAGATGCCATGAAGCTATCATAACACTCTGCATGAAATGACTGGATACTCACCATCAGAGTTAATTATACGTTACAACCCTTGAACCAGACCTCCTCAATTGGATGATTACACATTGGAGGAGGATGACGAGATTAGAGAACATGATATGATAAAGAGAAGAAGAGTCAAAGAATGGACTGATAAGAAGAGAAAACCCAAAGATGTTCACTTGGGAGTGGGAGAGTCTGTGTAGTGTGACAAAGAATGCGTACACAGTTGGATTCAAGATATAAACCCATGATTCTAAAAGTACAATAAATAAAGGGACCAATGATCACAGCAGCGGGAGAAGACAACTATGAAATTACGAGGAATGCTTCATTCTTTAGGCAAATGTTTCAAGAAGATCATAATAGTGACTCTGACAATGATGAATAACATGATGTAATGGTACCTGGCAGTTCTGTATTGGATGATATCTACATGGGCTCAGAGGATATTTCTGGTCATTCTGAATTTGTGGGTGGTGACGATAATATTCCTACTTTTCCTGGGGGGTCAAGTTCTTGTGATTTAGGGTATTGTGATAACCCTGAGTCACAGGACATAGTTGTTGTGAGGAATCACCCTGGGAGGGTGATTCGTAAGCTAGATCGATTAATTGAAGAAATATAGAAGTGTAATCGTCAATCTGTAAGTACAAAGTTATATAATATTTAAGCACTGTTAATTGTCATTTTATTGATGTGTAAGTACTCAGATGATAAGCAATGGTGGGTTGTTATATGTTAGCTGTTTATCATCTGAGATGTTGTAAAAATCCCTATGAGTGACATAATGGAATGTGTAATGAACTTACAGATACTACAAAACACAGGTAAAATCCAGAGAGGAACGGTTATTACTTTAGATCAGTGATGGCTTGGTTTGGCACAATACTCCTTTCTCCCAGCAACCCCCCGCTCTCAATGCATTAATTAGATATGACTTCTGTTCTGAAGGCAAGGTACAAGGAGTGGGAATACAGTAGCAAAATCGTTTTTTTTTATTTGAACGGCAAAGTCAAGAAAGGAACTCAATGGGAAAATCGCTTTGACTAAGATCATTCTGCCTGGCCTATGCTGTGTGTGGTCTGTCACTCCCTTTGGATGTGAAGCAGGGTAACTAGTGGAATTTGTGTATACATTTTTATTTGCATGAAAGACAAAGTAAGGAAAGCAACTCAATGGGAAAATCATTTTGGGCTTTTTATTTGCATGAAAGGCAAAGTCAAGACAGGACCTCAGTGGGAAAATCATTTTGGGCTTTTTATTTTTGCATGAAAGGCAAAGTCAGGAAAGGAACACAATGGGAAAATGATTTTGGGCATTTTATTTGCATTAAATGCAGGGCTTTGGGAAACTTGTTTTGGGGTGCAAGTAAATAAATAGGAAATTTCGTTTTACACCCTTTACATTCACCTGAATATCAGCATTTTAGGATTACTTCATTTGGGATTATGGACACCCCCCTTCAGTACAGAAGGCAGGGGTTTTTGAAAGGTATAGTCGCCCAAGTACTGCATTGTCTATACCAGCTTTAAAACACACTGCATGAACGTTGTTAGTTTTGAACTCTAACAACACTCATTCCATGATTTTCTATATGAGAATTAATTGATTTAACTTCAATTCAATGTGCTAAGGATCTACACAGCTTCCCCCCATCCCACAATTTAATGGACAAGATTAAGGCAGGCAGTTTTGGGATATATTTACTTACATGGCAGGCCTTAGTTATGGGGCATCCAGGGAAACAGCAAGGCTCCTCTGAAGACAGCACAGACCTGGTCAAAGGCTTCGGTCAAGGGTAGTCCCCAGCACCCAGACTTCCTCTGGCTCATCAAATGGCTGGCACAACTAACTTCTAGATTTCCCAGTCTCTGCCTCCCTTGCAATGTTTAAGCCCTTGGTAGCTCTTCCTGTCCATCTGATAGTTCTTTGCAAGAGTCCAGAAGCAGACTACCTCCAGTAATAGAGTGAGGAAGTCAACAGAAAAATCAAAAGTCCAAAGAAAGGTCCCAAGAGTCAAAAAGTCAAAGAAAGATCAGCAAGTCTGTCCCTCTCAGTCAGAAAAAACCTGAACTCTTATAGGACTGGTGACACTTCATTATTATCATATTTCCTACACCATAATAGTGATTTACCAGCTTTTTCCCATTCTCTCCCCCCAATATGCCCAGTGCCTGCTTATAGAACAAGGAGTTAGGGGGTGTGAATGATGGAGGCTGAAGGAAGAGAACGATACATCATCCAAAAATGACAAGTAGGTTTTATATTTTTGTGTTTATAAATCTCACAATGTGGTGACTACCTTAATTTTTCAGATAACGGCATGAACCTATATATTTTTGGATTCCACATTTTAATGGTGAGTCAGGCAATATTCATTTTATGTCGGCACGCCCTTCCTGGACAGAGCTACCATTTTTCACAATTTGCTGCTGCGCTGTACTAGTGATAAGTCTGACACTCCACCCTTTATATCTTAATTTCACAATCTAACACTCTACCAATTTTCTGGTTCCTCAGAATTATGAACATGCCTGAATCATCATTTTTCTCCTAACGCAAGGTATACCCAGCACACAAAATGTGTTTTTAGATGGTCCCAACATGCCTTTTGTTCCCTTTAATATGAGTCTAGGCTGAGCTCACTGGGACATACGGTTCACCTTTGATTTAAGATAAGGTTGCCCAATGTTAAACATTATATACTTCATTATATGCATGATATGAGAGATAGTTTCATATCTGCCCCCCACCAATTCTTAGGTTGGATTTCTCTTCTATAACCTGATCAGGCCTTCTGGCTGGCCCATGTGATCATGCCCTTCCCTGCAGGGCTTCAAAGGTTTTTGTTCAAAGCTAATGGACAGTTAATGGGGAGACCTGACCTTAAAGGTAATTTCTGCTGGCTGTGTTATCTGCAAATCCCATCATTTTGATCTACTTCTCTGTATATCTTAGCATTTAAGTTTAAAACCAGACCTTTTCCTAGAGATTCTCAGTCAAAGGTTTTGAGGTCAAATTTTCAAAGGTACAAACCTTTCAGTTCAGTGGGGAAAACACCAGCTGGATCCATACTTCAGAAAATACAGTTTTAAATTGACATGTAAAATGTTGTCATTATATCTAGGCCTGCTGTTCTTGAATACAATCTTTCTTTTCTACTGTATTAGAACAGAGGTAAATACATTATTAATTAGATGCACACAGCTAGTTCACACTTAACATAGGAAACCAGTGTTCACTTTTAGAAAAAAAACTAAATAGTCCTTTCTCTTTACAGGTTGTAATTTTATATGTTAGCAATTAAGTCTCTTTATTCCTGATAAACGCAATCTGTCACTTGACTTTATTCTTAAATGTCAGGCATCATTCTTCTTTTTTATCTTCCAAATGCGCAGTGTTTCAAAGTTGTCTTTTCTTTTCACATGCACTGCTGCAGTTTTACATCATTTCTTTCCATTTCAATAGGCCTATGTCAAAATCACTGTTTTGTACTGGCTTTTATATTTCAATGGAACTCCACATTTGCCAGCTTCACTCTCAAAATAGGGGCCTAGCATGGCCTTACCATCTCTCTCACTCTGGGGCTGTCTTTTAACCCCCCAAAAGATAGTAGTGTATTCCAAGTTGAAGCACATGCTCCTGCACCACCCTCCACGTTTCTAGATGACTGGTCAGAAGGGTACTAATAGTAGGAACATGGTGAACTGGGGGATTGCTAGAAAAGGCATTAGTGGCTCAGCTGGGTGGTAGAGCCAAATGAACTGAGGAAAAGCCTCCAGTTTGTGAGCATGTTACCAGGTCTCTGAGAATGGCTCAGCTGGTTCACAGAGCCAAATACATTGAGGCAGCGCCTCTAGTTTGTAAGCATTTATTTACTTTATTAATTTATTTATTGGATATTTGTAAGGCGCCTATACAACACATGGTGTTTTCAAGGTGTTACAAGACAAAAAATGGGGGGAACAAGAGAGAAAGATAACAATAACGGTCCTACTAGGCCATGTGATATTCAGATTGTACAAGTGCAGTAACAAGGAGTGTGAGGCAGGGGAGGCTGCAGGTCTGCGCAAAATGCAAAGTGCAAGGGTGGGAAGGGAAGTGTAGAGTAAAGAGGAGAGAGTGCAATAGAAAAAGGGTGTGGAGGGGGGAAGAGGGCCACAGGGCCTGGGCGAGTGCTAAGGGGAGGCCAGAAGAGCAGGTGCCAGGGACTGCATGGGTTGCAGGGGGGGAGGGTCCACATGCTAAGTGAGAGGTGGGGGGTGGACAGGGCGGTGGGGTTCCTCATGCCCTGTTGAATTCAGAGGGAACCAGGCAGCCAGTCACTGCGGCAGATGGGGGTGTTAGCAGGGGAGTGGGAGAGGAACGGAAGAAGAGAAACGGAGGGTCTCGTGGAGCTTCCAGAACTTAAGGAAATCCAGCTCAAGCCTGAGAGGGGCAGGGAGACCATTCCAGAGTGAGGCTCCTGCAGAGGAAAGAGATCTACCCCACCCACTCTCTGCTTGGAGGAGCGTCTGATCTGCAGAGAGTTGGAGCTAGAAGACCAAAGGGCTCTGGCCAGGTGGTATGTAGGGAGAGAGAGTTGAATGTAGTAGTGTCCCAGGCCCCAGAGGCCCTTGTGGATGATGCAGAGGGTCTTGAACTTGATCCTAGCAGCAACCAGGAGCCAGTTGAAAGATTTTAGGGCTGGAGAGATGCAGTCCCTGGGTTTGAGGCCAAGGATAAGTCTTGCAGCCCTATTCTTGATTAGTTGAAGGGGGCGCAGGGAGGATAAAGGGAGATTGAGGAAGAGGCTGTTGTAGTAGTCCAGCCTAGAGGCGACCAGAGCTCTGGAGACATTGAGTTTCTAGGGGAAGGTGA
Organism: Ambystoma mexicanum; assembly: GCF_040938575.1. Classification (NCBI taxonomy): domain Eukaryota; kingdom Metazoa; phylum Chordata; class Amphibia; order Caudata; family Ambystomatidae; genus Ambystoma; species Ambystoma mexicanum. The sequence continues at coordinate 1,141,119,778 of NC_090935.1, read as the reverse complement.
GGAAAGGGAGAATGCCTCTGAGGATGTGCAGCTGATAGTGGGCCTTCTTGGCAAGGTCCAAGATGTGAGGAGAGAAAAAGAGAGAGGAGTCAAAGATGACACACATTTTGTTTGCCTCATGAGAGGAGGGGAGTGGAGCCATAGAGGGTGGCTAGAGGGCAGGAGGGAATGAGGGAGCTGGCATCCCAATGAGAAGGATCTCAGTTTTACTGGCATTAAGGCAGAGATAATTGGCAGCACAGCTTGCCTGACTAGCAGCCAAACAGTCAGGGATGAGAGAGAAGGAAAATGAGAAACTAGAAGGAAGCCTGAAGGAGAGATGTGTGTCATCTGCCTAACACTGGAAGTGGGGAGAGAAGGAGGAGATCAGGTGGGCCAGAGGGGCAAGTTAGATGATGAAGAGCCAAGGCAAGAGGATAGAGCCTTAAGGGATGCCAAAGGTGGAGAGTGTGATAGGGGAGAGGAAAGGGGCCAGTTGAACCTGGGAAGGTTAGTCGGAGAGGAAAGAGGTCAACCAGTCCAGTGCCAGGCCCGTGATGACAAGGCTGTCGCAGAGACGATTTGTCACAGTGGCAGGATTGACCACATCGAAGGCAGAGGAAAGATCCGGGAGGATTAGAATGGATGGAGAGTTGGAATTGAGATTTGAGAGCAAATCATCACAGTGTTGATGACTCCGAGAGTGTCTCGACTGGTTGGTAAAGCCAGATAAATTGAGGTATAACCTTCAGTTTGTGATTGTCATGTTAGGACTGACAGAGTGGCTATGCTGGGTCGTAGAGCCAAATGAATCGAGGATGATGAGAAAGCTGAATATTTACTTTTGTAATGTACTCAACCTCTACGCCCAGTGTCTAAGTCTCCATAACCTTTTTTCATGTCGTTCCATTGACCTTACTATAGCTGGCTCACACACATTACTCACAACCTCAGGAATCTGTTGTGTGGTCTTCCAAGTTATGAGACTGGTGTTTTCTTCTGCTGTAGTCTTCGGGACACGATGCTCTTTACTTTTTATGAAAGTATGCACTCTCAATGGTGTGTCATTGAGGCATTGCCTCTGGTCTGAGAGAGTAGCCCCAGCAGCGCAGATAGCCTGCTCACACTGAACCCTAGCCAGGGTGCATCTTAAGCTTGCCACAGCTAATTGAACAAGTACACATGGCCACACTGACTCCTTTCCAAGCCAGAATTGCAGTGGATTATCATCACTACCCAGTTGGCATGTGTCTAGAACATAGGCACCAACCATCTGGTCTTCAGTGGGAATGCTGAATTCTCATGGGGACTCTGGGGACGAATGCAAGCCAGAGGGAAGAGGAGTCTGTCTTGCAGGCTGTTATGGTTTTCCACTCTCTGAAATCTTGCCTCGGTACAGCCTGAACTAGAGTTGGGAGTTGTTGAGAGTGACTTGCTAAGCTTCTGCATCATCATGCAGTTCATCTTCATGTATTGTGTTGGCTAATTTTAATTCTAATTACAACATATACAACAGTGGCAGCACCTTGCTGAGTGATATAGTGTACAAGCTAACCCACTTGGTGGCCTCTTCAAATGGCTGCTTCAAAGTGCAAACATTGCTCAAGATTTGCCACTGTGTAAATGATACGATACCACCATCTAAGTGCCGGCTCTGGCTATTGCAGTAGTCAGACACGGTGTTACAACGTTCTCGCAAACACTGCAGCAGAAAAAGGTTTTGATTTGACTGAGTCGCCATTGCAGTTTTTCTTTGATTGTAAGGGATCTGGTGGTGTGACCAGGCTTTTTGTCACATGTGCTGGTCACAGTACCAGCAGCAAAAGTGGGCACAGATATTCAGGGCCAAACTTACCATCTCATTGAGAGGCAGCGACTGGTTTATGAAGTGGGCCAGCACAATATGGAGGATATGGGAAAAACATGGTATGTGCATTTGGCGGACAATTCCATAAACAAGGAGGCCTGCTGGTGAATAACATTTGGTGGCTGCTGTCTTGGGGTTTGCTGAGGAGAGATTTTTGGAAGGCAACCCGGTGCTCAATGATTGCTATGAAATCTTTGCCTTGGTCCACATATCCATTGTTAGATGAACTTTCTTATGCTCACAGTGGTCCAGTGACATTCTCACTACTTTCATGACATGGTTGTAGAGGTGTGGTACTAAGGTTCGAGTGAAGTATTACTAACATGGAATTTCTCAGCGGACGTCACTGAGGCCAAGGAGCCATTCGGAATCCACAGTGTTCTAGAAATGAATATTGCAGTAAATCTATTGCCAACATTATGGAAAGGTTCTCCTTGAATAGACGCAGCTTTTCATGTATTTTGACTTTTTCCCTCATCAAGATTGGACTGGCACATTGAGGGGGAAATAAGCTGCATGGAAGCTTTAGGATCTGCAGGCAAAGATGATGCTCCAACAGAGCTTGTGAAAGTCTGTAAATCTGCAAGTTTCTCTTGTGTAGTGGTGTGGGATGGTTGTTGAAATGTGCCCATTGCCTGAAATTAAGGGTTAGTGGGAGGCTACCCTTTCTCACTTTCCTTTTGCCAAGCATGCAGATGATGCCATTTCAAGTGGTCCCACAGTGATCTGGTGCTCCAATTGGAACCCGGATTCCTTTGCAAGACACTTTTCTTGCACGTAAGGCAGGTGGCTTGTTGCTTTTCCTGATGTTAAATAACTCCACAGTCCTGATTTGTTAGGACTGGGATGGGCCCTTAACGCTCCTTCTTGGGGTTTGTTTTGTGTTCTTTGAACTGGATTCTGTGTGGATGATTCTGACTGAGGGGCCGGTGCCATTCATGTGAATGACTGCAAAGTTGTACTTCCACTAGCATGTGCTTTTCAAAACCATTTCTTAAAAAGACAGTACACTGGTGCATGCAGATTGTCTGAAGCTTGCTGCATGTGTGCAGTGATTGCACTTGACAATTGCATCAGTTTGACAATGCCTGCACCCTTTCCCTCTGTCGGGTCTCCCTCACTACCGGTGATATCATCAATAAAGAGATATCTGAGTCTTGATATTGAATCAGGCGATGACTATAATTTTTGTCATGATCCAAGAAAGTCAAAGATGAGGAATGTATAGGAATCACCTCCTCTAACTCATCCTGGATTTCTCTCTTGGTTGAACAGATGTCATATCTTCTCCCTATTCTGCCTCAGTTGGTGGTGGCTCAAATGTTTCCTCCTCCAGCACTCCATCTTCTCACACCTGATGCATGTGCAAAGGCAATGTATGAGCACTTGCATTTTTTCCCACTGCACCATTTTCTTTTGAGACAGATTCTCCTATTGTGTTTAGAGGAAGCGATCTGTGGATACTGATTGGCCACTGTGGCTAGAGATCCACATGCTATCTGGTCTTCTCCATCGCAAACAGCTGCTGTATTATCAGGTGAAAAGTGCCCAGCCGATACATTCCTTGCTTGACCCTTAATCCATGCTATGCCAAGTTTGGATATTGCATTAGATTCAGACATGTTAGTTTGATACACCTACCTTCAATAACTCTATGTGGGTTTCTCAGAGCTCAGGCCTTTTCCTATGCCTGGTAAATTCAAATGGGTTCTTAGTGCTTTGGCCTTTTCCTCCACCTACTAAACTCACAAGGAGGTTCTCAGTGTGTTGGCCTTCCCCTACACCTAGTGAATGTATGTGGTAATCTCAGTGCAAAGGCCTTCTCATCTGCATACTAAATGCACATGAGTTACTCACTGCTTCGGCAATCTCCTGCACCCAACAAATGCCCATGGGGATATCACTGCTTCAGCTTTTTATGCCTAATACATGTTTGTGGGGTTCTCCATGCTTTGGCTTTTTCCCATGCCTAGTTAATGCACATGGGATTCTCAGTGTGCTGGCCTTCTCCTACGCCTAGTAAATTCATTGCTTTGGCCTTCGTCTATGCCTAGTAAATGCATGTGGCATTCTCAGTGCTTTGGTCTTCTCCTATGTCTCAAAATGCCTCTGGGGTTCTCGGTACTTTGGCATTCTCTTACAGAATGCAGGTGGGCTAAACTGCCCTTCCACCCACAATTCATACCCCCACCCATCCACATATCAGAACCCCTAATTCCCAAAACATCCAACCTAATTACCTAACTCTACCTACAACCGATTATCGAATTAAGTCTACTCAAATCTAACTACCACACAAATCACTTCTTTAACAATCCTGAGCCACTCCTGCCTCTTCAAATGCCAACCATTGAATGTCCTATGTTTCTACGTGCCTGGCTTCATGCTCTCATTCAGTGCAGCATTTTCAGTGGTGAAAGGATTAGCGTTTAAGTGCATTGAGAAATGTGAATTGCTAATACGTATATGTCTTATGGGGTCATGCATTGTGTGTGGACATTATCAGTTATGCTCACAGGTGTCTGTACAAATGTACGTGGGTAGGGTCTAGTCATGTGTATTTGAATTTGTTTTTGATGTGGATCTTACATACCTCAGTGCCATATCCTATGGGGCACTTGACTCTACATGATCTGGTCCAGGCATCTGTTTTGTCAGTTCTTTAAGTCATGCATGCATCCTGTGATCTGGCCACAGACATGTGTTTAATAAAGGCCTGTGTTACAAACTGCATGGATGTTAATGGTGTGTTGGATCTTTTAGTTTATTTAAATCCTCTGCCTAGCCTTGGAAGAGGAATGTTGGAATGAGAACTGCATGAGTGCTGCTCACCACGTCCACTATATTCGGGGAAGCTACGATGGCATAAAGATACACTTGACAGTGTCCATAACATGCTGGTCCATTGCAAATCTGGCCCAGACTCTTGGCGAGGGTACACTAGTTGATGCCATGAGCCAGGGTGATGGTGCTTTGGAAGAAGCTCATAATTCAGAAACTGAAGCAGTAGAGTGATGAACATGTGCCTATTACTATGTTGGTAATGACCCCTTGATGCCCTGGGTGAAAGACTTGCCAAGACTATAGGCTGTGAACACCAATTGAGATCAGGTCAGTGTGGTTCAGTGAGGTTCAACCAGGGCCTGATCGACCTTGATGGTCTCCTTCACTGTTGGGCATCATCCAGGACTGCGTGTTTACCCTAATCATCACCTAAAGTAGTGTTATTGTTAGTAGTATGGGGGTGGCTGTAAGGTGATAGAATAGACTTCTGCTGCTTTCCAGGAGCAACTTGGAAACTGATTGGTGGACACCAATGTTCTCTCTAATTATTTTTCTCCATGTGCAGAACTGGTTTGCTGTTGTGCGCACATTATTTTTCATGTGTAGGACTGACTAATGAGGTAAGCTACATTGTGAGCATTCATAGTTAGTGAGCTACCGTCTCTGAAGAGAGTTTGGAAAGGAATTCCCCCTTCACATACACTGCAATTCTTTACATGTCTGTTTAAAAGCTGCATTTTACAACACTTTTTGCAAACACATAGGCTAAAGAAATATTTTGTATGTTATTATAAAGTGAACTCATGAACCGGTATATGACTTCAAGATCTACCACAGTACCTAACAAATGTACTCCTGTGCAGAGAACATTGTGTGTTTGAATGCCACTGGAAAAACTGTATTACCAAAACAAATGTTGCTTATCGTAACTGATGTGCATGTTATGAAATTCAGACAGAATGCAATATTTGCAGATGGAATAATGGCAACTGAAAGGAACATGTCAGAAAACATGCCAATAAGAGTTCAGGTGGCATTTTAATGAAGTAATTTAAGAGCCAGGAGAACGTGCATCTTATAATGTGCGAAAGGATAATGTTGGCATCAGAATAACTGCACCTTAGAATATGTTAATCAAAATTCCCGGCCCTCTCCTTACTAGCCACATTATGTTGCCCTCTGAGTTGTGACAACATTTACTCAATCCCAGCCTTAAAGCTAAGAGACATACACATCACGCTTTTTTACTCCATAAAAACAGGTGAATGTGCTCAACGAAAACAGGAAATAATGAACATACATGACCCTACCCCCCTGCTTCTACCCACACAAAGCTCCACTGATATTTTTTCAAATAGGTGACCAACAGTGGCATAGAAAGGAACTCTAATGCTATTACTGCCTGATATCAAGAGGAATTTTAAGGGGAAAGAGCATCTTTTAATAAGCATGAAATATCCCTATTTGCAAAGATAATTACTTTTTTACTCCCTGAAAAATCATTTCACTTAATCTTATCAGAACCTTGCTTGTAACCATGACATTGGACGTGATCTAATAGAGCCTATAGTTTTGCCCACCCGTCCTCACCAGTCTAGACAAAATGAAACAATAGCCTTACTGACGTTTCTTATGGAGCTCTGTTGATGTACATCACTTATATATGCCTTTTGAAATAACAGCAGCAATGCTCTGAGGTAAAACAGATTGAGTGCCTTCTTCTGAAACTAGGGACCCATTTTCTCTAATTCATTGTTATCACTTAAATAAGATGCAGAGTGATACTAGAATCAATAAATGCAGAACACATGATTATATTGAAAAGCCCTCAGCAAATGAGAATAGAAGGAAACAGAAGGTGCAATTTTCTAGATTGTTATTAAAGTTTTCTACACTTTAGCAAACAAACAACATATTTCCTTCACCATACAGTACTGTCGAACGTCTGGATTTGTTTTTTTAAATATGCTGATTTGTTCATCACCCGCAAGGAGTGTTCTTCTGTGCCCTTAGACCCGGACCCCTCCCGAGCTCCTCTGCTAGCCTCCAATGCTAGCTGACAGAGAACTGTAAAAAGTGAGGGATTGTGGCAGTAAATACTTTGCTGAATCGGAATACTTTGCAAGCAAAGCTTATTTATTGCCCCACCATGATATTATGTTCATTTTAAGAAAATGTAATGAATCTGCATGTCCACAATTATTCTCCTGTGTATGCAACATTGTTTGCAACATACCACACCCCTATGTCATTGTATAGGATTATTCAAGTGCTCAGTAGAAATGATTTTGTATAGTAGCAAGTTACCACATAATTTATTAAGGTCTATGCCCAATGGAACTCTGAACACATAGAAAGGATGCAGATTGTGTGAAAAGCATTCTACTATCTGAATATCATTGCCCTAATACTGTAGATGAGTAATGACAGGCATAGTCCACACCCATTGTGCCTTGCAGGCCAAGTCAATGATATTGCAATTTCTGTCCAACACAGGTCTCCCCAATCCCTCACTATCCATGTTGGTGCCTCTACACGATAACCTTATTGCAAGGGCCCATAAAACTCACACCGATGAGCTGTCTCCAGCTTTCAGTCAACTAGCGGGGTCAGAGAGAGGTGCATTCTAGCACCCCTGCTGTTTAATCTGTATATTAATTCATTCTTGAGTGAGCTTTGCGCCATCGCTTCGGATACACCAAAATGTGCTGACAAGAATATTTGTGCATTGGTTTATGCTGAAGATGTTGTCTTGCTTGCTTGTATGCCAAGAGCTTTACAACCTGTGGTCGGCTGGTTTTGTAGATTTTATGGCAGCTTGAGACTTGAACCGTAATACTGCTAAATCTAAGCTGATGTGTGTGGGACATCATAGGGGTAAATTACTGATAATTCTTGCAGCTGCTAGGAAACTCAAATGGGTAAAGGAATTCTCTTACCTGTGGATCATATTCAAGAATAACTTGGATTGGGGCTCCCAGGTGTCTAAGTGTGCTTCAGAATTTGCTCAAGTTAATGGTGCAGCAGTGAGGTTTGGTAAAAGCCTTCACGGATGTACCATGGACACTAAACGACTTATTTATACTGCTAAAGCTCTGCCAGTTGCAAATAATGGTGCTGAGTTTTGGGGGTATTTCCCTGTTGCCTTAATTCAAGGCAAAGAGAAACACTTCTTGCAATGTCTATTTAGAGTATAGGATGGTGCTCCAATTTATTTGTTGCACTTGGAGGAAGGTTGGGGTTTTATCTCAGACTTGATACATTTTAAACCATTGAAATTGTGAGCGAGACTGTGGGGCAAAAGTGGAATTGATTACCATCTAACGCACTGGATCATTAAAGACTTGATGTCTTCAGACGTCGCTGGCTGTACCTCTTGGCTAAAATCAATAAAACACAATCTGGGCATGTTGGGTTTCTATAAGCCATTTACCAAGCGATTGGAGGAAGCATCATTCAATACGACCAAATTGAATGCTGATTTTTGCCAGGAAAAACCTGCCGCGCCACAGTCTTGAGCTTGCGAAGTATATGGTACAACACTATTTTGAACATTGTCCTCAGTACTGCAAGGATAATTAGACAAATGGTTTTTCGGATCCATGCAAGAGGGGCATTTATTGATTTTAGAGTTAACCGTTCGCTATTACCCTCTGTAGTAGCCAGGTGGAGTTCAAATTGAAAAACAGGTTATTTTACCATTTTATCACTGTGGATGACCTGACACATTTTTTATGTTTCTGTCCCACTCTAAATTATTTGAGGAGAAAGTTTCTCTTACCCAAAACTAGCATGTACAATATTAGAACCTTAAATGCTACTAAGAGACTATTGTTTTCTCTTTGATGTAAAAATGTGGCCTCTTCTATTTACAGTTTACAGTTTTTAATGTTGTATTCTACAAGTGTGTTGTAATTTTGTTTATATATGTTTTACTTAAAGTGTATTGATTGATTGATAGTGCAATGTTGTTCTCCAGTTATATGGTAATGTTAGCAATGCTAAATTAGGAGACAATGAGCATGACGTTTGTCTACACAAAATCCTTGGTTAATATTTGAGTTTTATAATGTGTTATCTTGCAAGGGGACCGCTTCACAGCCCTTGCATGACATATTTACAAAAGAAGAAACATGGCATGAGGCTACACATCCAAGTAGACTGCTTACTTGCAATTATTATCCAATATTGGAGCTGATAATTGGGTTACATAGTATGGGTGACGCCTTTGGTGAGGCTCCATGAGTAATAGAAATTCTGGCGCTTTAACGTTATTCATAGAACAACAAACATACTACATGTCGATGTAGGTTCAAGTCTGGTAATGGTTCGCAGAGCCATGGGAAGAAGAAGCAAGGTTGTCCGGTAATATCTAAATGTGTTCTGGGGCAGAAGTTAGAGCCATTAGGTAAAAGAGTGGTAAAGTCGAGTATAGGAGTCATGCGTGGGGAGGGAACATTATTTGGTTAATGTGTGCAGCTATATCTTAGTTAGATTATTCTGTTCATCGAGCCACTTTTTCATACTCGTTTTTTAACCTCTTGTGGGTGTAGTCTGTTGTAGATTTTAGGTTTTTAAGGACCCGCTTGCATAGAAGTGTAATGCAAATGAGCGCGTCCAAAATATCAAGACTAGTTAATTATTTTAAAAGAAAGCAAATGTAAGGTAATGGCTGTGGCTTGTGCCTTATTAGATGTTTTTGAATAGGTGAGAATTGTCTGTGTGCGATGTTAAAAATCTTCTGAGTGCCCCCTGGAAGGAAGCTGGGCAAGTACACAAGTGCATTTCTTCGGTGGAACATTGGGGACACTGCTGTCTTTTGTATTAGTCACCCACCAATGTGCTTTTTTCTTTAGCACGTGTAGTTTGTTGTCATACCTTTTAAATAATGTGTGCAATAGCTGTTTCTGCATTCCAGCAGCTTGTCTGCTTGCAGTTGAGTCTGCCACATCCACAGTGTTTTTATGTATCTCTGGTTAGTCCAACATCTTGAAGGTGCATGCTGGCATTCTGTACGGTGAGGATGTGTATTCATCAGCAGACATATCCCTGGCTTCAGACTTCTCAGATGTGCAAACCTATCCTATTTTACACATAATTCCCCATCATCTGCCACGCTCAGAATGAGGGTGTTAAAAGGTTGGTGACAATGGAAATAAAGTAAAGCTACCATCAGATGCTGGAGGAATTACGTCAGTTTACATTCGGAAGGATGTTGCACACAAAATGAAAAATGTTAAGAAGATAAAGGTATGAAAACAACCAAGCCCAATCATTTGCCTGCTTCATTATGTCCTATCCAATTCCATCTTTTTTCATGTTTATAATTGTCTTTATTTTTTATATTAACAGGAAAATAGACAATACAAATATAGATCTCTGAATAGTTTAATATAGTCCTGTGTAAAAATACATATGTTGCCATAAAGCCACTAGGTATTCTTTGAAACCAAATTCTAGAACCTATCGACCGTAGGCATCATCCTCATCCCACCTGTGACTTGGACTTGGAGGGTCAGGAACCCTTCTCTATAACTCTTTGGGTCACTCGGTGCAGATGTTACCACACAGATGCTTACAGGCAGTGGCGGCTGGCACATTTTTGAACTGAAGGGGCGTAAATATGTGCAACTAATATGCGGGCGTGACCGAGTGCAGCTAGGGTGCCCAGAATAAACAATGTGAGATTGGGGGTTCTCCCCGAGACAATTTTTAAAATAATTGGTTAACAGGGTGCATCTTACAACACTTTCAGTGAAAAATTGGGTAAACAGCAATACAGTTTGCAACCAATTTTGTATGATTGCCCATGAAAGAATCTAATAGATGCAAGCCACTAACAGTGCACAGGAGCATTGTACAACACATTTTCATGATGCCTTTGCCCATAACATATGCCAGTGTATAAAACATGCTGATGCTGGCTGTGCCCAAACATGTCCATACATGCATCACCATTATATGCCAGTATTACTAGATAAGGCCACCCAGGTAGTAAAAAAAGCCATGCCACAGAAAGAAAGTATATCTAGCCTGGCTATACCATGATAGGCCAGTGTAGGATAAAATCACACTTATGTTCACTTTTACCCATGGTCAAAAGTACAAAAATGCCAGGGCACACAAAGAATATATGGCCAGACTGCAGCCATCAACAAAAGCCAATCTAGCTATGTAATAACAGTCATCACGATTTTGTTTACCCTTGATGTCAACTAAAAAGCAACAGATGCCATGCCAGAGTAAGAAAGTAAATGTGCACTGACACCAGAGGCTAAGCTAGCCATGTGCAAGCAAAAGGAGGAGTGGCAGGGGTACAACTCTGGGTCCCAGCTGCAGTCTGCTCAACAGTCCAAAGATCTTCTCCTCGTAACACGCTTTCATGCCTCAGCAATCATCAGGGAGGCTGATTAGTTTCAGGTGTTCAGGGTTGAATCCCTCTAGGAGGTACCAGTCTGTAGCAGCAAGGAATTCTGGCATCTGTAGTATAGAGCCAGCCAGTATCCAACTCTCCCCCAATTTTGAATGTCAGCCGCCATCAGCTAGCCATGTAATAACACTTTTCATGTTTGATTTAACCTTGATGCCAAGTAAAAATATCATGCCACCTTAAGTAAAAGCACACTGGCACAACTAATGTAGTTTAGTCTAGCCAAGTAATAACACTTATATTTGCTTTTCCCTTGATGCCAAGTAAAGAATGCTATGCCACATTACGAAAGAATATGGAGACAGACACTTGTGTCAATCTGCATAATCTTACTTAATGTGACATGGCATTTTTTACTTCACATCAACAGTAAAGCAAACATAAGTGTTATTAACCGGCTAGACTGGCCAACATTTAAGGCCTAACAAGCCGGTAACTAACACTTGTGTTATCTTTATCATGGGTAAAGCAAATATAACACTTACTTTTGCTTCACCCTTGATGCACAGTGCCTTTGCATCAAGGGTGAAGCAGAGATGATATGTTATGCTATGTTATGTTGATTTACACCATGCACTGGTGCGATATAAATGGTCTCCAGGCACACAGGCTCTGTAAGAAAAGTGGGTAGAGTTGGTTAGTGAGGGAGAGAGGGAGGGAGAGAGGAATGGGATCGAATTTGTGCTCATCAGTTAATGCATACAGAACCCGGAGGAACTTTGTTATGTGCAATGGGCTTGTTGTGACCATAAGGGTACAGCGTCTGAGCTGTTTTTTGTATGCAAGTATTGGATTTGTAGTATGATTAGAGAGGACTGTGCAGTTTGCAAGCATTTTGGTGGTTTGCTTCACTAGCCCTCTGGGTGTGTTTAATACTGGAGAGCTGCCAGGGTGTGGAGAAGAGAAGGGGGTAATTAGTTGGTTTCAGGTGATCTCTAGGTGCCGAGTAGTTTTATTCCTTCCTTCTTTGTTGTCTCGTGTTTGGTTGGTCCTGGTGTCTGGTTTTCAGAGTGGTGCATCTAAACTAAATCCAAACAAATAGATTATTACAATTCTAGAGTGGTTAAGTTCAAAAGCAGTGGGGCAATGTGTTAGGAAAGATTTCCATTTATGTGTAATTTCCCCTTGAGTTGTGAACCCCCCAGCTTTTTGCTTTTGTCTGACCATCCTAGTCTGACTTTTACCAGTGGAGCCCAGCCTTCTGCTGTACTCTGCTGGGCTTTCACTCATCTTGTTAAGGGGAAAACTGGGAGACTTTGTTGCCCTTAGTGTTTCACTTTGTTGCCATTTCTTGGTAACTTTTTATCAGTGCACAATGTACCTTCCAGTACAGTGCGCTTGGGTCCCTGTTTCATTTTTGAGGGCCTCGACACCCTCAAAGGACTTTTGGTAAATGTACAAATGTGCCCAGGATGAAGCTGGTGGCAGCATTTCTTTTAAAGCATTTTTGGCTCTTTTCTATATCCAAAGCGCGTTTACTGCGTTTGGCCCAGGACAGTGGCCAGTGCCTAAAATGGCCATGCCACAAAGCCCTTTGTTCTGTCCTTTGGCCATTTTGTCCCTGAGCTTTCCCCAGTTCAAGCCATCCTGAGAAATTCCTTATTTGGTCAAGCAGGGTCCCGCGCAAACCAAGGCTTTCGCTGGCTTCCGCATGCCTTGTTTGTGTGCACCCAGGATGTGGGCTGGACCTGTCTAGTTCTAATACACATCCTGGGTGCCAGAATGCCTGGTGTGCTGGGTTGAAGGGGACCACAATGGTCCATGATTGTTCCATGTCTGGGATGCTTGAATGTGAGCAGATCTCCTATTGGATGCCCTTCGTTTTGGCATGAAGCAAACTTTGGATAAGAGAAGGCACTCTACACCCATTCCAGGTCGATCTTCTGAGTTCTCACCAAACTTAGTAAAAGAGCCAACCAAAGGAACAGATCCGTGGAGCCTCTGGAGATCCGCTGGAAGGTTTAGCACCCTGACCCCACTGTTGTCCCATCAGAGCCTCTGTTTCTCATCGATCATAGAAGGCCTGCAAGGGCACATCGACGTTGAAGTAGTGGGACCAACTACTCTAGGCACCTCCTGCTTAACCTGCAAACTAGCCCCTTCGGAAGTATTCGTGGACCGCCCAGTGAACTTAGCAGCTCGTGCAGGTCCTTTGCTTTGGAATCACTATCGTCTCGAGTCTTGACTTAAGACTTTTTGAACCATAACCTCTTGGTAGAAGGCACTCTTCCACCAAATTTCATCCACCTAGCATTCCTAGGTCTGGAATTAGGAGAGTCCACTCAAACCCAAGCCTATGCGGTACCTGTGTCGCCAAGCAGTGGTGACAGGCTTCGTGGGTGCCTTCCTGCTGTGACCTTCTGTGCCCTAAAATGACCTGCAGTGGAACTGGCCCGATCTCTTCCCCAGAAGTGGAGAAAAGGCCACTGTCCCACCACGGACTAAAGTCCCAGAATGCAGCCCCTGAAAGCCGGAGAGACACACAAATGCGGGACTCGAATCTGTGAGCGAACTGGACTAGACTGGTGATGTTTGGTCTGGACTGCATTGAGGGTCGGGGAGTACTTGCAACACTTACCGGTGGCCCCTAGGTGCATTCATAGACTTTTACACACAAGTGTCCCCCAAGGGCCACTCACCTTTGTTAAGATTGCCTGTGCTACCATCCTATTCCTGATTCCTGGAAATTGCTCTGCCCTCTTGTGGAGACCCTCCTCGAATAGTGGAACTGTATTCTTCATCTCTTCTCCCCCGTGCCTGACACACTACAGCCACTTGTAGATGGCCCATTTTGTACTTTACGGTATGAGGCTTCACACTTCATAGGGTTTGGACTGCCTCTTACATAGGGTTGTGATTCCTGAAGAACTGCCTAAAGTATGTTTGCACTCTCTGATTCTCTTCTGTTGCAGGTTGCGGATCCATACTTGCTTAATATTGTTTTATGACAATAGTTAATGTATGTATGTTCCCTAGTATACGGTTGTGTTAGAATTGTTAATAATTACTGAAGTTTCATCTTGTGTTTGATTTAAAAGGCATTTAATAAATGATTATGCATTTTTGATATGTACACCTTACCAAGAGTAATTAGTGTTGTTGTTTACTGTGTGTGCTCATTGTGGGCCTTCGCTCACTCTCACCCCTCCTGAGACCTACTCTTGACCGTGGCCAATCCCACCTTGATTGGTCTGGCTTGACAAGAAGGTTACCCTTTTCTAAGAAACCAGGATGGCCTCCTGAACCTCTGCCCACAAGGTCAGCATTCAGATATCCATCTTAACACAAAGTAAGTACAATTCGAGTGTGGCTAAATTCAAAAGGAGTTGATGCCAAATCAGTATGGGTCTAGTGTGGGTAAATTCAAAAGCAGCGTTAACTAAACTAGTACAAATTCTAGCTTGGCTACATTCACAAGGAGCGGGCACCAACTCAGTACAGTTCTAGTGTAGCAAAATGCAAAAGCAGTGTTAAATGTAAGGAAGGCATGGTATCAATCAGTGAAGACAGACACAAGTGATCACAGTTTAGGGGTGTTTATTGAACTTCAATGGGCTGATTGAATGCCTGTGTAATCCTGAATTTAAGGATGGGAGCAAGCTACAGCCATCAAATAATAAATATAGCAGTCCTAGTGGTGTCTCTGTAAAAATAAAAAACGTTTTCAACACGGGACAAGGCGGCAAGCTCAAGCTTTGCACACACTCTGGCTTCTCTGCAAAGAGGATATAGTTCAAAGCATAGGTATCAGGGCCTTCTGTGCCAAAGTCTCTTTACCATTCAAAATCTCTTTATTGAATAGGGCCTGACGTAGCAAACAAGCACTAAAGTTCCTTTCTTCCCAGGATTTTGCACATTCACAGGTTCTCGGGTTCACTATTCACCATGGGTCTCTCTCCTTCAGGTACGGACACCCTTTAGCACAATATTCACAATTGGTCTCCCTCAGTCAGGCTCGGACCACGGATCTCCCTTATTTGGGCTCAGACCCCTTAACACAATGTTCTCAATAGGTCTCCCTCATTCAGGCTCGGACTGTGTCAAAAATTGAAGACTTTGGATTGTGCGATGGATTTCGCTTAAATCATTGCAGGACCACTTTGATTTTCTTAATTACTAATTTTAATCTTTTAGTTTTCCTTTTTATCACATTTGGCTGGACACCTTACAGAGACCTTTGATTGAGGACACTTGTGTTGCCGGACCACTCTGTCACAGGTGTTGTATCTTCCATTTCTTAGTTCAGACATCCATCAGCAATTCAACCTTCCTTGCATCTTTCATCAAACACGTTACAAATCTTCCTTCTTGCGCTCTCTATACAATGTTGCTGCTTGCAACTTTGACTTCAACACAGATCGGTCTTGCATCAGTCTCCCCAACTCACCGGCTGTTTTAATCTTACTAGTGCTGCTTTAAAATTGGAGCCAGGGACGGTACCGCAGAAGCTGCTTCTCCTCTCCGACTCGTTCAGCCATGCAGGGGTGCCTAAGGTATCTCTAACACACAATGCAGGATTCTTCAGTCTTGTTTCCCGGCCGTACAGCTTTCAATCCGAAGGACTTTGGAAAGTAACGGTTTTCCGCAGGAAAGGTCAAGGGCATCTCCCTCCTGGTGCATCCTTATTGGTTTGCCATCTTTCTCCCCTCATTCATCTGCCATCTTGAAAACACTGTTCCTTCATGTGCTTTGCCTCGCTCAGAGTGTGCTGTGAAGCTCTGCCTTTTATCCGTGTCTGGAAGCTTAATGGAAGTCACTTGTGAGTGGTTACCATTAATTGCCTGTCCTTGCCTGACCATAGTAGTCGGACATGTTAGGTACAATGCTAGGGTGTGAGTCTGTCCATGTGAAAGTGTTTGTGTAGGGAAAGGAGGGTAGAGTTCCCAAATATCCTACCAGGTAGGATGGGGTAAATGTCTTACAGGGAAGGAAAAACGTACTACTTTTAGGATTGGGTTCTGACACAAGGTTTGTATGAAGTTTTTGTAACATGCATCATCCGCATCAGCCCAATGAATCTTCTGGGGTTCAGCGTTCTTTAATGTGTCTGTCGCCCTAGCTGTCCTATCTGAGAAATTTGGGCTAAACCTACTGTAATAACCAATCAATCCTGAAAATGCCCTCAGGTCTTTCTTGGTCTCAGTCATGTGGGTATCGAGGATGGCTTTCACTTTTTCTCATTGGGACTGGACACAGCTATTCCCTGCAAAGAAGCCGAGGTATTTCACAGCTGACTGTGCTAGCTTACATTTAGATGGATTGGGAGTTAAGCTGGCTTCTCTGATGGTTCTCATAATAGTAGAGAGATGAAAAAGATGGTCTTCCCAAGCCTTACTATAAATGACTATGTTGTCAATATAGGCCCGCAGAAATCAGAGTAGGGCTGTAATACCCGGTCCATAAACCATTGGGAAGTGCCTGTCTAGGGCCCCATTCAAGCCAAAAGGGAGGACTTTGAAATGGAATAGTCCCAGGGGCATTGAGAAAGATGTCTTTTCCATGTATTGGGACCTGCCAATATCCCTTGGTTAAGTCTAGGGTCGATAGGAATGTGGCATTTCTGAGTTTATCTATTAACTCATGGATGCGTGGCATAGGATAGGCATCGAAGGTGAAGATGGCGTTAACCTGCCTGACGTCTATGAGAAACCTCCAAGAATGATCAGGTTTATTTACCAACACGATAGGGAAGGACCATGGGCTTCAAGAGGCTTAGATAATGTTTGCCTTCAGCATTTTTTCACTTCCTCAACCACTATTTGTTTTCGGGCTTCTGGGAGTCTATAGGGTTTTAAATTGACCACTTTTCCATTTGGAGTTCTGATATAATGATAAGTACCATGTACTCACTATGGTTTCTCGCAGAACACATCAGGGAATGCCATAACCAGGTTGCTTAAATCTTCTTGCTTCTGTCTAGATAGTTATTTGGGAATAAGCTCTGAATTGTCTATCTCTTCCGGTACCAAACAAGACAATATCGAGGCTGAGACAGCGGAAGGATTTTCTTTCCACTCCTTGAAGAGATTTACAGGGTAAAGGTGGGTCTTTTGATACTTATTAGGTTAGGCTATTTTATAGGTAGAGGTCCCTGTTTTCTCTAGTACCTCATATGGCCCATGCCACTTTGAGACAAGTTAATTTTCAGAGATAGGTAAGAGGACTAATACCATTTGTCCTACTGAAAAGGATCGTAAATTTACCTTCTTGTCATATGAGGACTTTTGTTGGGCTTCAGCTTTTTCCCTGTGAGTGTAGACTAGATTCCAAATGAGTTTCATACGCTCTCGTAATGAGGTAGCTGTTTGTGAAAGGGGAATGGGTGCCTCTTCCCTCTCTTCATAGGTCTCAAAACCATTTTTTGTTATTCTTCATCCCTGTCCCACCCTCCTCTTTTTTGTCTTCATGCACCTTGAAACACCCTTTGCTTTATAGGCACATAATAAATACAAGATAAGTAAATAATCACTAATTTCTTTGCTGGCTAAGTCGATTTGAGAATCTAAAAATGTAAAAGGAGCTAGTATTAATCGTACACTTCAGCTAGGTTAGGTGACCATTCTTCTCTCAGGTGTGTTACATGTGATCCCATTGGCTGGACTTCTAGGGCTACTTGCTATGTGATCACTCTTCCCACATGCAAAACATTTTCATTTCCTCCGTGGAATTGGTATTTTGTCTTCACCGTTTGATCTTTGCCCTTCTTCTCTGGGAAATGTATTCTGTTCTCTATACCTGTGGTTTGCATGTTTGGTTAGCTTTAATTGAATTTGCCTTATTTCTCACTTTCCGCTGCCTGCCAGTACGACAGCATAGTCTGTAGCTTGCTCGGCCAATTTGGCCGTTGTTATGGCTTGTTCTAGACTAAGGTCTTTGATGAGCCTTTCTTGTAGCTTATTATTAGTACAAAATACGGCTTGGTCTCGAATCGGACTGTCTGTGAGGGGGCCGAATTCTCAATCCTTAGCTAGGTGCCTTAAAGTTGCCATAGATGCGTTCATTTTTTCATGTGCCCTTTGGCTATGGGAGAAAAACAAATGGCATTCAATGACCACATTTTTACGCAGTCCGAAGTGCTCAAGTGCTCTTTCAGTGGCCTGGTAAATGTTTTGGGAATCTCCTGTTGCTTCCCCCATTGGGATTTGCTCTAGATGTTCATATATTCGGCACCCTTCCGCACCCAAGCACGTAAAGAGTATGGCTTGTTTATGTTCTAAGTCAACATTGTTGCCACCTGTAGCATTCACATGCTTATTGAATAACTCCTTCCAACGTGACCATGTAATAGTAGGTTCATTTGTGGTTGTTTGGAATGCAAGTGGTGGTTGAATATTAGCCTCCATGACTTGACCATCTAACAAGTTAAACTAATTGGCCAACACAACATGACAATGCAAATAACAAGCTAGAATTAAAACTATCAAGTTGACAGAAGAAATTTAAACAAGGAGTTAAACAATTGGCTACAATTATTAAACACAGCATGTCTCGTGTAGTGGAACTTCTTACCTGCTTTGCCCAGACAACATTCGAAAGCCTGCTTCAGCTTGTATTGTTGCCCAATCATTTTCAGGTGAGTGGTCCCTCTCCTTGCATCACTTTCATGGTGCGAGGGTAGCTGCACAAACTACTGCAGCTGCCGCCATTATCAGGGTGTATGGGTTCTCAGTCCTAGTTCTGTGTCTATTCCCTCACTTGTATCTTTCTCACTGAGTCTTTCCTGGGGGGTTCCAGGTGGTGGGTCCTGCCTTCAGACCTTGGTCACTGCTTATAGTTTGCAGAGCAATGCTTCAGAGTTGGTTATGATAACTCTCCAGTGAGCCGGTGTTCCGCTGTTTGATGCTGGTGACCAGATCGGAGCTCTTTGCCACTCATCACCAACATGCTATGAGGAGCTGACACGATGCTGGTAAATTAGAGGTAAGCTTATTCACTTTTAAGGGGGGAAATGGCCTGTTTGCAGGTAGCCCGTTCACAGCCTTCGCTCACCTGACCCAACCTGCCCGTAACTGTTATGGGATTCATTTCATGCACTTGACAGTCAGGGGGACAACCCGAGATCCACAAGCTCATCTCCCTGCAACACATCCGAATGAGTTGGGAAATCTCCAATTGGAGAGCTAACTATCTTATGAAGATTTTGTAAATTGCAACACTTAGATCATATTACATTAGTTTATAACTGTGGCACTTGCTTTCCATAAAAATGTTCTTGAAATATTCAACCAATAATCATGAACATATTGACCCTGGCCTGTCGTGGATTGTACTTCACTCATCACAAAGTGAAAAGATTTTGCCAGAGCACAGACACGCGAGCAGGCAAAATGCCAGCTGGTGTGATTTAAATGTTGCACATGGAATATTACACAGCGAAATAAGAACTTGCCCCGAGTTAGGTTCCCTGTTTTGCCTAGTTCAGGGGTCCCCCTTTGCATTCATGCCTTTTGGTTCCCCTTGTACTTGTACCTGTATTGATAAAGCAGCAGCTGTACTCCTCTGACAAGCTCCAATGTGAGCAAGGTGCATGTCGGGGGTTTTGTTTACTGGATTCCAAGCTGGCTTAGTTGGCATTAAATAATCTACAAAGCAAAGTAGAATCCAGTAAGAGTAACGCCATATTTGATCACCCTTTGAAACCAATTGAAGGGTGCTCGCTTCCTAAATCTTCTAATGAAACACATGAGGCTGGTAGAGCTGGGCTGAGTTTTGCGGGGGAAATAACAGCCTTTAGTCCATCTCAGAAAATAATGTACAAGCCAATGAAACCGAATATCCTGAAAATAACTCCAGAATCCCAGGCAACCAGGAGGCTGCCATATCAGCAAATGTTTGGAATAATATACTTAATGAAAGGAAACAGCCACAAAACACATTCCAGTTATTCAGACCACTCCTTTCTGCCAAAATGGCCAAGTCTGGAAACAGATGCAAGGGGGTCCTGACCTCCAAATGCTATCCCACACGAGGTTGTGTGCGGACACATGTTGCTTAATGTGCTTCATAAGATCCCATATAACATTGGTGATTCTGTGATATTTAGCGGATCCGGAACTTCATTCTGGGACTATCATAATTTAAACACTGTGGATATTCCTGGAAATTCAGGGAAGCCAACATTGGCCCTCATTACGACCCAGGCGGAATCCGCGGTGCTAAATGCACCGCGGAGCATGGCGGAAAGCCGCCGATAGCGCCATGGGGGTTGGCGGATTTACCACCCCATGCCGACCTTGGCGGAGCGGTAAATCCCCAATCCCCATTTTACCCTTCCCCATTCCCATTCTTGCCCCATAGGGTATAATGGGAGTGGGGAAGGAGTTAATTACGCCGCCGAAAAGTACGGCGGCGTAATTAACAACGAGGTCCCTTAGCGCCATGGTTTTCTCCGCCCGGTAAAACCAGGCGGAGAAAACCTCCATGGCGCTAAGGGAACTCGTAGTACGGCGGACGGGTCCGCCGCGATTAGCGCTGGCGGAAACCCACTCCGCCAGGGTCCTAATGAGGGCCATTGTCATTAATTTTGACAGCGGTCCCGTTGTCCTTGGGGGCAATGCGTTTGGAACTAAAATCCCTGGTGAAACCTTACTATAAAATAGCAGCTGACACTGGGCAACATACTGAACTGCTTATGGCAATTGGCTCATTACCCAATTCGCCCCTAAAGACCTGATACTTTCTCCCATTGGGCACTCTGATCAAGTGAGGTAAGACTACATTATTGAAGTAATGAATGCTGCTTCCTCTCTCTCTGAACAAGAGTTTGACTTTGACTCTAGAACCATTGGTCCAAACATCCTGAATTTGAAACAGTGATCACATGGACTGTACTAGTCCTATTTTGACTCTTAAAAGTGCAAACCTCATCATGGAGGGCAATGCATCTATATTTGATATTAAGAACAAGGAGAACCAATTGCAAATCAATAGAAGGAAAAAGACAACTAAGGGGCAACATAGCAAAAGGCCTCTTCCAAAGGTTTCTATGAAATGAAAACTTGAAATGAGAGTGCAAGGGGTGGCCAAATGCTCCTTTGTCGAAAACAACAACATGTTTATCCAGCAGAATAGATCATCACAGGACAGGGCATACAGTCTGTACTAAAAACAGAGGAGATCTTAGGTCAGGCATGTGACTCGCATAATTCGTGGACAACTAGTCTGAAATTGAACATAGAGGTGGGTTAAAACAATCAATTTCTACAAGAATTTGGTGTTGTGGTTGATTTAACTACCAAACCTGCATGTGTTGTAGGTCAAGCTATCAGTTGGAAGAAGGTTACCATTTTTCCGAGGCAGCCTGTTTCTCTCCCAGATATGTGTCAGCAAGAGGTGGGCTGGCGCAGCTGCCTACAGAGACACTATTGTTTGATGATCTGTTTGACGAGGAATTGCTTCTCAATAGAAGGAAAATTCTAAAGTTGCACTACGAAATTCCTATCTTGAGGGTGATCACTTCTGCAGACATAGAACAAATATAATTTCCTGAATATGTGATGGTCTAGATAAGCAAAGCCCACTTTACGTCAACATGCTGGGATGGTGTATGAACAAAGAGAAGTAATGCTGCAGGTAAGCTACAATGTGATTCGTGCACCTAGATCCTGATCCGTTTCGAACCGCATAAACATCTTAACATATGAGCATGATCATATGACTGATTCACCCTTGAATGTTCAGACTCAAACAAGAATGGTCAAACAAAAATCTTCTGTCAAGGAAATGCTGCAGTCTTGAACCAGACATTATATCATGGTGACACAACCCGCCTCACATATTATATACTTGCTGGTGACCTTAATATAGAATGGCCCCTGAAATATCAGCAGAATGGAGAGAGCCATAACACCCTGGTGGTAGTTATTCCTCCCACAGTTTTATGGTTTTCCCCATGACGGGGATGCAATCACATATGAACTGGCGGGATGACCCCAGGTGCTTATCTGACTGGATTAAGGAGATAACGAGGGCTATTGCCTAAAATATCATCTAATACTGTAACAGCAGTGATCATGAGACCACATGGCATGGCTATTCTCAAGAAAAAAGAGAATGCCAACTGCAATAAAGGTAACTAATGCGTTCCTCTGCCAATGACAAGATTAACGCATCGGTGAAAAGGAAACATTGAGACTGGGGTATATGAACTGGGTAAGGTTGCATAAACAATCAAGATCACCTGGGTACTGGCAATGAATGTTGGCAACATTGTGCTCCCGTGATTCTAAGCAGCTTTGGGATCTGTTTGTGTCTGGAATAGGGATATCAACTCTATGCAGACCAATCAGATCGCTGATCACGCCTGGATATATTGTATTGCTAGAGACCTTTGCCTGCCCTTTGGGTTTCGTTAGACGTGCTTGCCAAATTGGGAATTTAAAAGTCACATTGATATGCTATGTTTGCTTATGCCCTGGATGAAAACCAAAAGGGCACTGGGCCCTGTTGGCCTTACCAATGTTATCATTATAAAGAAGCCAAAGAATTAGGGGCAGGCACTCTTGGATCTTTTTGAGAATTTTGGGACCACTTTGTAATGGTTTGATAACATGGCACACTCCAGTCAGGGACTTCTTCCACTGAAAATGAATGTGGCACACAATAAAAATGCTTTTTATTTTTATTTGAACCCTGGGTTCTTTCTTGAGAAGGCCCCCAACCGTCTCACACCCACCTTCAAAAACACCCCATGTCGCAATGGACTATGAACCTGGCCGGTGTGTAACAATGAAATATTTGCTAATTTTATGGTTCAATGGAAAATCAGAGGAAAATCAAATAATAGGGCAGCAGCCACCACTGTGTGGCAGTAAAAATGCAAAAATCCCACAATAAAAAGTTACTTCAAACTCCTAACATAACCTACATAAACCTTTAATAGCAAACAGAAGCAGACTCGTTTTTCAGAAGAACAGATGGCATTCAGGTTCAACACTCGCCCTGCAACACGTCCCCCAACAATACGCTAACTAATTTCTTTGTGGATGGAATGTAATGGCAAGGAGTCAGTATGAAGGAAGAAAAATAGAATTTTTAATCCAGCCCACCACCCGAAGATGGGAGGCCAGAAACGAAAATGAAAACCGTATTTAGGATTTTACTTGTTACTTGTACATCAGTTTACAATTGCAGTGGGATAGCTAGGACATACATTTGTGTGGTTGCACTTTAAGAGACAAGGAATCTCACCGACTACTGAGCAGGGCACCAAAACAATGTGAACACAAGTGAGAAAATCGATTTTGGGAAGAAAACAATGCAAAAGAAAACACATGCGGCAGAATGGCAATTCTTTTCTACACAGAGCTTGTGAGGACAGGCAGCCACAGAGAAATGCTGAACTGTCAAAAATTGGAAATCGTTTTTAGGATAAGAAACACAGGCACATAACAGATAGGATTCTGAGGGAACGTAATTAATTTTAATGGGATGATAGTTGATAGTTTGTGTTTTTCTGTGGGAAGAATGTAAATCTGAATTTATAGAAAAGCACAATACACTGGCAAATTCGTTTTTTGTTGCTCTAGACTATTATTGTAGATACTATATTTTAATGGCTATAATTAGTAAAAACACTTGACAAAATTGTTGATTTTGAAGGGCAACAATAATGAACATGAATTTTCAATGGGGAAATTAATTAATTTACTTCACATGATACCAGGGATTTACACAGATAACTGAAAGAAGTATGATAGGAATATGCTAGCAGAAATAGACTAACACAGATACTTCTAGGGAAAAGCTAACAGATGATACTGGCAATTTGGGATTTGACTGGGATTTCAATGGGATTGGAATATGATGCAAGGATCAAAAGAGCAGGATAGGCAGTTTGGGGACTGGGTGATGTGATACTTACAATGTTTGGGAATCTGGCCAGCCAGCAAGGGCTCTGGACTGCAGGGCCAAGGGATCTGGTCACTGGGACCGCTGGGCTCTCCTGGATGGGATCAGCTGGGCAAGGGATCTGGTCACTGGGCTCTTCTGGGTGAGATCAGCTGGGCAAGGGATCTGGTCACTGGGCTCTCCTAGATGGGATCAACTGCCTTTCCTCCTTTCTCCCTGGATTCTTGTGTAGTCCTGGATCTGGATGGGTGGTTCTGCCTGGATGGGATCAGCTGCCTCAGGATCTGGTTTTGAATCTGAATCCCTTGTGTTTCCCTGTCTCCCCCTTAAATAGCCAGAATGACATCATCGATTTACAACCTGGGGATAAATACTCTGGAAATCTTCCTATCCTAGGATAGGCCAGGCTACTGATCCTCCCTCCTCCCCCGGGGCAGATTGGTTCAGAGAAAATGTCGTCATTTATGTGTGTGCATGTATGACCTTTCTTTGTCAAACAACGCTACTTTTTATCAAAATTAGTCATGGAGCACAACTTCACATTTATACTAGTCACCATTATAAGAAGCAGATATACAGATTCCATAAATCACAGGGAATTGGACAGTCCGATCGCCAACTCTGTGTGAGGTCACATCACCCTTTGGCACAATTTAGCCATTTATATGAAAAGCATATTTAAAGTTCTACAAGATGGCTACACATATGCCCACTAACATTGCACATCTTTTCACCAAGTTTCATGTCTGTGCCATTTATAATTGACACCGAAATGTGTTTTTCCTGCATGCCATTCCAGTTCACCAAGTGCTAGAAACATGTACTTGGTCTCTTTGTGTTTGTCCACAACTCACATGAAATACTGGCATAATATAACATTACTGCTTATTCAGGGCATTGGGAGAAATGTCTTAATCTAAAAAGTTCCTTAAAGTTAATGGGCTGGATTAGTCACATGTTTGGGTGGTCCTGTAAACCCCCACAGCCAAATTGTCTCCTTCTGGGTCAGTCTGCACAAAGGACTTTTATGACGCCCTTTGAAGCTCTGCAGTTTGTCCTGGCAATAGGTGCAGGAGGAAATCACACCTCTCAGTGAAATACTAGTTCCACTTGGGCCCTTTCTGCAGGGATGCCGGCCAGTCTGGTGAGGCAGTGAATTTTCACACTCTTGGGCCTTTCATGTGCCCTTGTGGGCTGGTTCCCTTATGGATGCAATGTTTTCCCTGGGAGGCAGGGCACCCTTGAAGTCAGTGCCTGGGCCAAACCTGTTCTGCTGGTTTCTGAGTTTTTCAAAGGAAACAAAGTCTTCGGGATAAATATAATCCCAGGGACCATATCTCCCCAGGACTGAAATCCCTGCACTGGCTCCCAGTGGCTACGATAAAACCCTCTGCATTGTCCACAAAGCCTTCTGGGGCATGGGACTAAATACATTCAACTCTCTCGTCCTAAACATCTTCCTTCTCGAGCTCTTCGCTCATCTGCCTCCAACTCCCTCAGGGTCAGTCGCTACTCCAATCAACAGGTTGGTGGTAGATCACTAGCTTCGGCTGGGGCCTCCCTCTGGAACAGCCTCCCTGCCTTACTGAAACCTAAGGAGAACCATCTCCAGTTCTGGAAGCGCCTCAAAACCTTTCTCTTTGCATCTGCTTTTTATCCTCCTCTCTCTTGCTGAATCCCTGGCTCAACTTGCACTGGTTAACTGGCCACCCTCTGTTCTCGGGCCCACGTCCCCTCCGCTGCCAGTCGGACACCTGCACTGCCTTCCTGGCAACCCCCTGCACTTGTGACTGTCTCTGTATCCCTACAGTCTCACTACCAGCACTTGACACCGGATGTCTGCACTTACCCTTGCACTTGCCAACAGCTGGCGTACTTTACTTATTGTTATTGTTCTTTATCCCATGTACTGCACTTTCCCTCTCCCCCTCTCCCTCGCACTTTCCCCCTTCCCATGCACTTGTGCGATCTGAATGACACCTGGCCTAGTAGGATTGCTATCTGTCTTCCCTCTGTTCCCCCTCCCTTGCCTCATTGCGCCCTGAAACACTTGTGTATGGGTGCGTTATAAATGCCATATCATATCATATCATACTGTACATTTATATAGCAAAACCTTCACCCACAGATTCAATCATATTTCTGTGCGAGCACAGGCTGTCATTTGACATTTTACTTTTAAACAGCATTCTCTTGATTTGCAAAAGCACAGTTTTACACATGTGTTCATTTTCTTTCATTTCCCGCTGACAAATGCGGTTTCTGAAGGCCACAGTTTCACTTCAAGTAATCTTCTAAAGCTTTTACATATGCAGTTCATTTATGGGCACCAATGAATGCTGCACAGGATTTCCTTGATCTTTGACATGGGAAAAAGAAACGCCATGTCATTTCTTTAATTTGCTGCAATTTGAGCATGATGGATCATAGTAAAAGGAAATAGAGCCGTGTTGAGGGGAAAACAGAATTATTTGTTATTTAAGCACTTTATCAGCACAGCAATGCCGTCCTTGAAATGTGTTGCCTCACTTCTTGTCAATTATATGAAATAAAGCACGTAGGTGTGTGTTTCAATGAAGCACACACTTTGTGATGTTTAAAAGGAAATCCAGAATAATTGCAAAGCCGTCTTGGATGTCATGTGTGCAGCTTTAGTATTCAGACAACAGAACAGCAAATGTGGTGCCGTTCTGCGTGTAGTTCATTTTCTGCTGATTTAAATGGAAGTAAAACACTGCAGAGCAATTCTTTGGGTGGCATTCTTGTGTTCAGTGCTCGCCACAGATATGCGCCATGGAAAGAAAAGCACAGCCCTTTTTTCCACATTATTTCAAGGTGGTTTTTGTTTGAACGGGATTTCTGCAAGGGCCTTAAATGTACCCCACAGATTCCCCCCCCCCCCTCCTCTCCCATGACTTTTTGTTAAGGGAGAGTAGGGCAGAGTGGGGTTCATCCAACGGAACGAAATTCTCCTTTATCAGGGAGCGGCACTCCAGGATTCCCTCCACTCTTTGGGTTGGAGGGTATAGAGCGGCACCCTCTTTTCTTCCTTCCCTTCCAGGTCCACGGGGCAGTCCCCACCAGGCAAGGAGGTAATGGAGTTAATTATCTAACACAAGATAGATAAAAAACAAGTTTTAGTACATTTTATGGCCGTTAGTCCTGTAAGATTCTCTACAGCGGAACAATGATTGCAGTTTTACAATTTTCTGTGATCTCTTCTTCCCATTTTTACAATAACATCAAGCAACTTACTCAACAGGACAAAGACAACAACTTGACTTTTAAAACATGTTTTTCGTCTTTTTATGATAACAACAAGTAAATTGCTCCCTGTTAGATAGATATAGCTGGATTCTATATACTTCCCTCTGCTCTTTCTTTCTTCATTTCTCCTCATTCTTCCGATGGTTCCTCTGCTTGATTTACCTTCGGCTCATCAATCAGCTGCAAAGTGTGTCTGGGGTGACATCTTTTTAACTGATTGATGTAGATCCATTTATCTCCTGACAGTTCTCTTTTTGGGATGAAGATTTTACAGGCGACAGGTGAAATTTTGTCTACAATTTCAAAGGGACCACGCCAGGAGGGGGGGGGAATTTCCGCTCCTTGGGCTGGTTCCTCTGAAAATTGTACAAGTGGACCCTGTCTCCTTCTTGATACTCTTGTTTAGTTGTCTTTAAATCGTAGTGGGTTTTCATCCCCTCTACCGATTTCTCCAGATTCAGCTGAGCATACGCAAAAGCATGCTCAAGGTGTTTTCTTAGATTCTCAACATATTCATGTCTTGTGGAGGTGTTAATCAGTGTCTGCTCTTGTGTTCTATAGAACTGATGCTGGGTTGGACCATTTTCACTTTAAGTAAACTTCTAAAGCTTTTACATATGCTGTTCATTTATGGGCACCAAAGAATGCTGCACAGGATTTCCTTGATCTTTGACATGGGAAAAAGAAACGCCATGTCATTTCTTTCATTTGCTGCAATTTGAGCACGATGGATCATAGTAAAAGGAAATAGAAGCCGTGTTGAGGGGAAAACAGAATTCTTTGTTCTTTAAGCACTTTATCAGCACAGCAATGCCGTCCGTGAAATGTTTTGCCTCACTTCTTGTCAATTAGAAGAAATAAAGCATGTAGGGGTGTGTTTCAATGAAGCGCACACTTTGTGATGTTTAAAAGGAAATCCAGAATAATTGCAAAGCTGTCTTGGATGTCATGTGTGCAGCTTTAGTATTCAGACAAAAGAACAGCAAATCTGGTGCCGTTCTGCATGTAGTTCATTTTCTGCTGATTTAAATGGAGGTAAAACACTGCAGAGCAATTCTTTGGGTGGCATTCTTGTGTTCAGTGCTCGCCATAGATATGCGCCATGGAAAGAAAAGCACAGCCGTTTTTTCCACATTACTTCAAGGCGGTTTTTGTTTGAAGGGGATTTCTGCAAGGGCCTTAAATGTACCCCACAACTGTTGTGGTTATAACTTCTTAGACCAATAGTATTCTTGAACCTATGCATTAAATGTGGAGTAGAGAATAGCCTAAAAACTAACACTTGATAGCTCTGATCGATACAACTAGAAATTGTTTTCCGCTCTTCGAATATTATCACACTTTGAAGCTGGGTTCCAGACACAGGTTTATGTGGTCCTTTGTACCCTACTGCTAAATGCGAGTGCCAGAGCACTCCTCTGAGCTATACCCCCCCTTTCATGCTTTTTCCAGTATTATTCTGTGACTTTCAACCGCACAAACTGTAATTTACAGTAGCGAAAACTCTCTGATTTGGGGATTGAAATTGGGTTACTGAAGATGTTGATTGCTCACCACACTAAAACGTGGGGCTGAATAACAAAGAACAAGGGAGCTTGTACTGATTCCATAGAGACAACACGTGGCCTGAAACAAGGCTGTGTTTTGGCGCTGTTATTGTTCATTCTTCACAAGGCTTGTATTGTAGTTAACTTGGCCCCAGTGCATTACTTTCCCCGTAAATGAGATAAGCATAATTATACACAACCAACTGGTGGCACATCGGACCATGCTGCCAAATTCTGATTCAGAAAAAACTAAGTTATTTTAAAAGTTAAAGACTGATTCAGAAACGCTGCTGGGTATGGATTATGTATAGGCTTGAACAAAAGTGAAACCAATGAAGATTATAAATCCATTTCCTTAACATCCACGCTAAAATGTTACTAATTTTTTTTAATTAGTGATACCAAATTCCATGTGAGACAATATAGTTCTGTGTTCACTTACTATCCAATTTAAGTATTTAAATAGCAGTTGAAGTTTTAATGCAGGATTTTCATTTACCAGTGTCCGTGCCTTTCCATAAGAACAATGCATTTCAAATTAGAGGCCTAACCTGGCCTTTCCTTTTGTCTGCTGAGGCTGTTATTAAACCCCACATGAGCAACCTCAATAGCATGCAAAGTAATCCATAGGTAAGCTTTGCAGATATGTTATCCTCTCAAACCAGGCAACCACCTACATTTTTCTCTTACTATCTTAACTTAAATGAAAAGTATCAGCCAATTTTGTCTGCATTGGACATACAATTATGCAATGTCAAGATTGAAGACAATATGTAGTAACTAAAATGCATGGACGTTATTAGGTTATGTAACTAATTATATGTTTTATTGTTTGTTTCTTTTTATCTTTCCTTTCCCCTTTTACCACACTTTTGTATTTGCATTTATGTTTTTCCTTTTTGCTAATTACACGTGATGTTTTAACTCGTTTTAGATTGGAAATTCTTTGGAATTAACACGCATTTGCTAGTGGGAAACCTTGTTTAGCCTTGATAAGGGTCTTGTTAGACCGAAACACGTCTTGTCTTAGGCATGGACTTTGATTGAGAACCTCAAGGGGATGTATGCACAAAATGAAACCATATTGTATATTTGTAATATATTGGTTTGTTGGATGTTGTTAAGGCTTTGCCACGGATTTTGGTTCAAAACCTGAAGGTGATGTGTGCACAAAACGAACGTATACTGTATATCTGTAATATATAGGTTTGTTGGATAATATTACATTATTTCCTTACACAAATGTTGATATATTAGGACATTTGAGCGTTGTAATGTTTGTGTAATCATATTACAATGTTACTAATTTAGTTTTAAATAGCAGAGGACGTAGTGCAAGTAGTAGAAGGCTGTACTTCACGTGTGTGTACAATTCCAGGTAGAGTTCCCAAGTGTCCAATTTGGATTTGATAACATTCAGCAACACATGTGTGTTTTGACATCAACACTGATATTGTCAAATAGCCTGGCAATGGAGTTAAGAACAGATTGCATGGCTGATATTAAAGGGGGGCTGCTTGACAATATCCTGAAGCTCTTTTGTAGTTTGATGTTGAAATGATGAGACTGATATAGAAGTCAATGAGATGGCAGTGTTGGGAGGAGGGAACAGATGATTAAAAAAAATAGGAGTATCTGAATGCGACCCCTACGAGTCAGGAGGGGATAAACGCTCTACACGCCCTTGAGTATCAGATAGATAAACTGTGCAAATCCATCTGATGAACTATAGATAGAGGGAGTGTCAGCTGAGAATCCATCATGGAATCTGAGAAAAACAAATTACACCCCACAGGCGCAATTGTTATTGCCTAAAATGTATAGGATAGCAGAGCAACATCAGTGAGGCTCGTGCTCTTAGCATGAAAATCATCAGCAGTAATCCTGTTGCCATGTAGAGGAGGTGAGGTACAAGGGAGGCTTGCATTAGTGGAAGTCTTGAAGGCTTCTCTCAGAGGGGAATACGTTGAGGGTTCACTAATAGCTACGGAGGTGTCCGGCATATTGGAGGTACAATGTGCAACGACCTTACAGCGAAGATCAGGGGTCTGCAATCTTTGGCTCTCCAGGTGTTTTGGACTACAATTCCCATCAGCGTAGCCTTCGAAGTCAATGGTGATGGATCATGGGATTTGTAGTCCAAACATCTGGAGATCCAAAGGTTGCAGACCCCTGTTGTAGATTATGCATGTAAAGCATGAACGCACCAAACTTAAAAATTGATAACAAGTAGTTCCAAAAGATGAAGGATATTAAAAGTCAAGCCCCTGATCCCAAATGCCCCAACTACACTTGAATTCTGCGCTATGTGCAGAGCTTCTCGCTAAATACATTCCTCCTCTTGGAACAACTAGAGCACAGCAGTCAGGAAAAGTAACACAGCCAAAGTTATGCGTGTAGATCCACCAGCTCCTCTGCCCCAACTGCACTTGACTTGTGTACTTCACGCAGTGCGATTCGCGTGGCACTGCGCCTTAAATACGTTCCTCCTCTAGGAACGACTATATCGCTGTAGTTAGGGAAAGTAACACAGCCAAAGTTCAGCATGTACATCCACACCAGTTCCTTTGCCACATCTGCACTTGACATGGACGTCGTGCACATATTTATTTTTGCACATCACTTTGGACGATCATCTTCTCATGCTTCCCCCTCTCCCCGGTACTACTGGCCCCTGGGGGCAGGCAGCATAGGAAAGGGGCTTGGGGGCATACAGAAGTGAAATTTGTAGCGGGGTACATTTGAACAATAGGAGCATATCACCTCGGGTTGCAGTAACAGCATAGACAGCTAGAGCTTCTCTCTTGTCTGCCAGACCTCAGTCTGAATGAGGTGTAATTCCCGCCTGTTCTCCCACCCCCCTCTCCGTCCGAGTCGTAAGCGCGTGCGGGATCGTTCAGACTTGGCAGAAAAGTCCAAGAGCGGAGCGCAGCGAGGCGCTTATGCAGGCTTCGCCGAGGACAGGGACTCGGGAGCGTCGTATGCGGCTGTGGCCACACTCACAGGGCTGATATCAACGGAGTTTGGTTATTCGTTTTGGTGCAGCACAGCCGGTGCACCCATGTCCAACGCATGTTCTTCGGTGTCTTTATTTTGAGGCAGTCTCTCTGGGGCCGAATATTAATTGCCAGTAAGAAGTCTATGTCGGGATTTGAAAATGGTTCAACGACTTGCTGAACTGTAAAAGTGCTTTCCGAAACACTATAGGTAGGAGCGTTTCTTAACTCTAAACTCCTAAGATATAATGCATGGGAAAGGATGAGTTTGGAACACATGTAAAGTAGCATTTTCGTTCATATAAACCTGCAGTATGAAACTTAGCAGCTTTTTTTCAAATATATGCAATAAGTTTTCAATTATGATCCAACAGTACCCGAGGGTCGAGTTTGATTCCGTGTGTAGAATTCTTAGAGGTTTTATTAATTGTCATTGTAAAAATAGCCCTTAAAAGAATCCGGGCTCGCGCGAGCTGGCGCAAAGCCCCGACGTTGGCTGCAGAGAGGAGCGGCCGCGTGTCGCACGATCTTACACAGCGCCTCGAGGCGAGGGCTGCAGAAGGACGGGACCTGCGCGAGGCAGGATGAGCCATGGGACAGACCCACCGCTGCCCCCCGACGACCCACTGCAGCCAATGAAACCCAGACCCAGCGGATGCAGGAGTGCTGGGTGGGAGCCGAGCCCAAAAGGTGCCACGAGCGAGGTTTCAAGAATGAGGTGGGGTTCCATTACGCGCTGTCGCGTTTACACCTCACTAGCGTTTTCTGGAGACCCGCTCCTTCTTTGGCCATAGCGAGGTCCTTGCGCAAGGTCAACGGCGCGTATCCCTTGGCATAACATACACATGCATATCACAAGGTGCATAAAGGTTGCAATTCCACCCGGGACTTTAAAGCTTGGATATCATCTTGCCCGATCCAAGTATGCTTCCGCGTGATTTACTCATGCCCTAGAACGGGCGACATATTTATCATCAAGGTATGATTTGATATTTACCAAAATTCCCAAAGAAATCAAATAACTTGCTAACGTAAATGACGAATTGATCTCTATAACGTGGTGAATCGGGCGCATCAGTCCTGACATTCAGAGCTGCTGCTCACGCCTCACGAGACCAACACATGATATCTACAGAGCCGTTATTAAGGGGGCGGCGCCTGTGTGATTTTCGGCGTGATATACATGTATTCTGGAGGTGTCCTGGTTCGGGACTTTGGACATGAGTACCAAGGGGTATCTCCCCCTCCTCCTGCAGCTACGTGAAAGGATGGATCAAGCCATCTAAATTAGGAACCGGCGGTGCCGCCTAGTTCTCGTTAACAGGGTGGCTTTGCAAAAAGATGCTTAATAGATATGGGTGTAACCTGAGGGTCACCGGTTCGAATCCCGGAAGTGCTGACATGACCATTCGTGTTTCGAACTGATAAAAAGTCACAATGGGTGTAAAAAGAGCAAATTCCCCATTTATTTTGTGGGGTCAGCTAGAGAGTTGGGTACTAAGTAAAGTGTTTTTCTTTTAAGAGCAAAGCCACTGTAGATCTATTACACAAACGCGACTAAGATTTGCCTTGCAGTTATGCTGGGCTGGTGTAAAACCCAAGCACTTTGTGGCCATAACTGCGCTGTAAATGAAGAATCGGGTTGAAAACAGCTCTAGCTTTTGCCGCCAATTTAAAGATTTTCTACCAAATTTAAATCTGTGACCGTGTTGCCGTGTTTACTTTTAACTAGAGTTGAGCAAACCTTCGCTCTAATTGTGAGGCTCTCCTTGTGGGGATGATGGTAACTGTGGCATTCAAAATGTCCCTATTTACAAATATATATATATATATTCTATTGTTAGCAATGGGTACAAGGAAACGTAGGGAAAATAGGGATTAAATAACCTGTTAATCCCTTGCGATACAACACAATGTCTTGGTGGTAGTTAAAAAAGGATATGTTTAAAATACCACTTTAAGTTACGGCCATGATCATAATTTGGACGTCTATCTCTACTGGCCCACCCTACCGCATGTCTCCAAAAAGCCTGTTACTCTGGGCGAAACGTGGATGCAAAAGCAACACATAGAATAAGTCGGTTTCCATCTTGGCAAAGTGATAAGAATGGCACACCAGAGAAACCCGTGCATTTTATAGGTCGCAGTTTACGTCGATGTATTCCCTGCGCCGTAGCCACCCGCACTTCCGCACCGCCACCTCAGCCGCAGACGTCATCGCACTTTCCAGAGGCGACGCGCTGCTGACGACATCCGCACCGGGCGAAACGGCGTCACGCGGTGGCCATGACAGGGGCTGCACAGGGCCTAGCCCTAGACAGATGCCAGCTGGAGCGCGCGCACCTGCGTGAAAGGCGCGGCGTTCAGCGGAGCAGCACGAGGCCCAGCCCTGGCCCGAGCCACTTGCCTCGGCGCTTCATGTGGACCTTTGAAAGGGGGAGGGGGCGCGACTCAGTCTCAGTTTACATTGTCCAAATTGTACGACGCATTTTCGTGTAATACATGAAGCAATTGCCCGAGCAAATGCCACGCGAGGAAAGAACCCGGAATCTGTTGCCTTTATTGTGAGTGTGTGTCTCGCCAGATAGGGGCGCTGAGCTGGGCCTGGTTGACATATCTATGATTCCCAAATTTAAAAGCAATATTTCAGTAGTTGAGTTTGGCCACTTAACAGTGCCGCTTTTTCTGTTTTCCCCCTAATTCGGGAGAAGCAGGGACTTTGATTCGTTAGCGCAGATCACACAATTGCGGCACTCGGCAGCCCAGTGGATTTAGCGCTTAGTTAGCAAACCTCTGACGCAGACAGACATAAAATACGAATGAACGGGAGAGGTGGGAAGATGCAGGTGGATTATGTATTCATGGAACTGTAGTTCCCGAGGTCGTTCAGCCTGCCAGCGCTTTGAGGTCCTACCAAATACCAATGACACATAAGGCGCTTTATAAATGGCAAGTAACATAACATAACATGGTGGCCGGATTCGTGCGCACTCGCCCACCTCTTGCGTGTGTGCTGGGTTGAAAGGGCCACTGCAGGGAAAGGAGCTTTAACTCCTGCAGCCTGATTTACAGAGTTTTTTTTCCGTGTGCATCGCTCATTGTAAAACGCTTTTGTAAATCAGGCGCCCAGCATGTCAGTGTCACCACCATCCATCCAACATACTGCGTGGCTCCACACTTAACGTTAATGCAACACCTTCATGCAAGCGGCTCCAAGTGATACCCCCGCCCCCTCCAAATTGTGCCGGTTCTAAGCCTGGTGCTCTAACCCTCCCGATCCCCACGCCACCTGCTTCTGGGCACAGATGACCCCATTATCCCTCACCATTCACCACCGACCCTGCTGCAGCATCTGGAGCCCCGCCCATCACCCCGATCGCAGAGAGCGGCTCCCGGGCTGGGGAGTTTACAGTACACAGGCCTATATCTGCATCGCGGACCGTGTCCCCGCAGATAACACTTATCTAAAGTCGAAGCGATCCAGGCAATGCGGATCCGAGCCTGGGTGTGTGTGTACTGTACACAGGCGCACGCCTTGCCCTCTGCCGCCCGAACCAGAAACCTGTTTTGCTCCGCGGGATCCGGCCGTCGCTGCCGTCAAGTGAAAGTGGAGATTGATGGCTCCCAGGATTGGGTTGTTATCGGCGGCGGGAGTTTCACGCGAGATGGGGAACGTGAGACCGGGACCGGAGAGCTGCGCGCGCAGCCCCCGGTGTCCGGGCGAGGCTTCTAGGGCCCCAGTGCCCCCCTGCCTAGCGTTAGGAAATATACCCATGTGGCCCATGTGCTGAATCGCTCGCCCGGCCCTGTCAGTCTCCGCATTGCCTCCCGTGTGACCAACAGTCATATCACCCATCACTGTCACCGGTGATAACAGCAAGGATAGCAACCATAACAGCACGCAGAATCAGGGCCTGATTTACAAACATGTTTTTACATGGGCAAGTCCCATTGAAAAACGCTCTGCCAATCTGGCCCTAAGGATGCTGATAATGATGGTGCTAATGACGACATTAATTATGTTCCTATGGCTCGTCTTATTAGTATCACTTGTAATTATACTTCTGTTGTTTGTCCCGGGAGGATAGCTCGACGGCAACGTGTTCGCCTTGAATACAAGACAACATGAAGCAGCACTGGTTCGATCCCTGCGTCCGCGCTTAGTGATCTCTGGGTAATTGAGCGCGTTATAAATTCGCAACTAAGACAAAAATAATTACGCAAAAAAAATAAAAAACAATCCTATAACAGCGCCTCGATGCCCGCGGGCAGTGTGAGCCCATAACAAATGCTAATAAATATTTTTAGGTAGTATTTGTATTATTTTCATCATTCATGTTGGGGGTCATATCGACAATCGGTCTTCTGGAAGATAAACGGATCATCACTGGGTATCGAGTTTCTGTTCGGTGTGGACGCAATCACATTACACTTGCATTGCTCAGTACAAGGTGGTTCAGAACCAAACTGTGATGGCGGTGGTCACGTGAGATGTATTCGAGCTTGCATGGGTAACTAGCTGTACATTGTGCATTTAAAACGCTTCATTGGCACTGCCTATAATACCAGGAGAGCCTCATCGTTTCCCCCACAAGTGTGCACGTTTGACACTCCAGAATGGGCCCCGCCCTCGATGCTGTCCGCTGCTCAGTTTTGTGGCCCGTTTCAATTTCAAGTGCTTCCTAAAAGGTGGCGCAGTTGCCGGTGACCCTGCAGCGCCCGCTGCGGTTCCTGGAGCGGGTTCACCCCTGCACTTAGTTGAGTTTTCGTCGCCGTGTCGTGCTCGTCTCCCCTCGCAGGGTTGTTATTGTGGGGCAAAACGAGCGGCCGATGTAAACATGTCACTGCTCCTCTCTGGGGGCAGGGCGGGCGGCTTCCCCAAACAAGGGCTTCTAACGGCCTGTGGAGAAAAAGAATAAACACAAGATGAAAAAACAAAACAAAACAGTCACACCGTGGCACGGCGATTAAATAAGTATGCTAATGTGCATGAAGCGAAAATCGGAAGCACGTGCGTGTGTTTGTGGCGTGACGCAGGGTAGGTTGCAGGGGGAGAAAGCCCTCGGTGCGAAATAGTGGGGTAGCCAAAAGTAGCAGTCAGAGGAACCATCTCTCCATGGACACATGGACACCTGGGAAGGAACGCCTCCGGGGGACACATGGGCACAAACCCCTCTAGAGGACATTGGCACAGGGGAGGAAATCCTCCCGGGGACATGGACACAGGAGAGTAACAGAGGTGAGACCCGAACAGCTCTCACCTGCCACACTGCTCCCGCACACAAACATGACTGCCAATCCAAATCTGACAGGAATGCATCAACAACCAAGACCACCTCTCCGCCCCCCACAACTCTGAACCACCTGCACCACACTCATCCAGAGCATCACTCCCGCACACAGCCATTCCCCACACACATCCCAACCCACAAACAAGAGAAACCCCCTGGCAAACCAAAAAGCGCACCACCCAGTCCACCACCTCCACTCCAGCTCCTTCATGTACCAACCCCGGCTACACGTCACAACCCCTCTCTATCTCCAATCCCAGCACCGGAATCCTCTTACACCCTGACCATTTACACCCTTCTTCCCCCCACTACACCCAATCCAATTCTCAGATAGAGGGGCTATCTGGCGCACCAGGAATCACCCCGCTCCCATATGCATCCGCACATCCTCCCTGCACGTCTACCCTCTGCCTCCGGTCAACCGTTGAGAATGGCCCTCACCCTCCCACTTCTACGCACTGTGCAACATCCAACCCTCAAGCAAGAGGAGTGCTCTGGTGCTCCAAACAACACAACCTCACCGCCACCACCGCATCATCTGCACCTCCTCACAGAAATTCCCCTCCCAGATCAGCCTCCACCCTCATCCATCCCCACCTTAGCCAGAACCCCAAGGATCCTTGCACTTTACTCCATATCAAACACTCATCTATGGGGAGCTTCGCATCACACCACTAACCCCATCCCTCTGCTGATATGCACACCCTCTCTCCTTCCCATCTCCGACCCGACCCACCTCACCCCCAGCTTCCATCCCACAAAAACTCGGGGTCTGCTGGGTGGCCCCAACTCACTCACACCTCCCCTCACCCAGACTCTAACCCCGTCAGGCTCCCTGCCCCATCACCTGCTTTGACCACCCCCCCACACACATGCCCCTCACCCCCACCTCAGCATCCTATCACTTTCCATCTCCAGACTACACCCATCCACCCCTTTCCCCACTCTCAGCATGGTACGCCTTGCTCTTTCCAAAACTATCACTTCAGGTCTCTTCCCCTCTGACCCTCCTACACGCACACACACACACACCTCCTGCTCCCAAATGCACAAAACTCAGAAACAGAGACTGACCCTCAACCTTGGCCCTTCTTGCCTTACCTCACTGGCATCGGTCCACCTTCCCCTCTGTCCCCAGCCCAGCTGCCACGACCTCCCTGCTAGCACCCCCGACTCTCTCTCTCTTTGAACATGACCCCTCGCCTACTACATCTTCACCTCTACCTCCCTCCGGACTCGTACCCTGTTCATCAGCTCGCCAGAACCTGCACATCACACCGGCACCACCCACAGCCCATCTCCCTACCCCTAATCCACATCCTTCGAACTCATGCAAACTGGCCACCGCCCGCTCACTCATCCCACTCCGGATCCACCTCACTCACTCACCACCCCCTCTGACAGTATCCTGGACCTGAATCACTGCTACCGCCCCTCAGTTGGGTTCAATCACTCAGACTGCACTGACCATATCACCCCGGCCTCTCCCTGTCGACCTACACCTCCCCACCGCCCACTCAGTCCTGTCGAGTCCATCGGCCACGAGCACTAGGGTAATTACCACATCCCATCAAGTCACCTGCCCTCTATTCTTTGCCCGCTCCGTGGGCAAAAACAGATACATCATCTTTGACCTCCTTTCCTCTGACAATCCTGATCTCATCTGCATCACTGAAACATGGTTCGTAGATGATTTGAAACCAGTCGCGCACAAGGGCTTTCCACCCGACTACTCGATCATCTCCCACAAAAGAACTCCCAGAGGTGGCGGAATAGCCATCCTCCACAAACCTTGCATCTCCATCTCACTCACCGAAACCCAGCATGCACAACCAACTGCAAATCCCTTCTAGTCAGACTCTCACTGCTGCCCACTCTCTCACACAGCTTCCTACTCATCTACAGGCCACCTGGATATGATAGAATTTTTGCCAGCAGCCTCTGTGACTCTAACTACCACTTTGGTCAGACACACAGCATTCACGCTACTGGGGGACTTTAATATCTGGTTTGTTGTGCACAACAACTCCAAGACCCGATCCCTGGTAGACAGTCTAGAGGCACTAAACCTTTCCTGGCATACCACAGGTCCCACCCACACTGCAGACCACACCCTTGATGCAATCTTAAGCTTCATTGACCTCGTCTCTGTGTCAACTGTCAAGCCCCAAACCCCTCATCTGGACAGACGACTCAGCCTTACCTTTCTCTGTTCGCACACTGCACCCTCCACCCAAGGCCCACCCTGTCCCCTACATGAACACAGATGCTGGAACATGGTCAAGGTATGACCCGACCTGGCTGAAGGCCTGCTACGCACACTCCTAGCACCCCCAACCTCAGATAGCCAACTACATGTCGAATCCTTTGATTCCTGGCTCAACAACTCTCTCCTCCCTTTCAACTCCTCCCACCCGATGCTACACACAAATGACCTAGCCCTAAATGATTCACGCCCCACATGAAGACTGTCAAAACCCATAATCGCTCCCTCAAGTGCAAATGGTGAGCATCCCAAACCCCTGTTAGCAAGTTTGTGTTCCCCCATCATCACCGTAACTACATATCCGAGATCCGAAAAGCCAAAAAACCATACTACAACAAAAGTATCCTGAACTGCCTCAGCATCAGCAAAGAGCTTCAAAGGATCATCTGACAATTCAGGAAGCCCCCCTGCACCATTGCCCCAACCACATCCTTGCAAGCGCTCTGCAACTCCCTCTCCCAACACTTCCATGACACATCGCTAGACAGGACGGCCACCCTTAATGCCAAACATTCCAACCTCACCTGATGCCCAAACCCCACTCCTCACAATATCACCATCCCCAACCCCATAGTGCCAACCTTCAACTCCTTCACCCCATTTCACACGAGGAGTTCCTCATACTACTGTCCTGTCCAGCAGCAGACATTCCGGTCTGCCTCTCTCCTCAAAGAAATCTTCACCTCCACCTGTGCAGGAGAACGGGCTAGGTCCATACTCAACACCTCCCTCACCTCTGGCATATACTCAGAACCCTTTCAAGTAGCACATGTCAAATCTCTTTTGAAAAAAGCATGCCTCGACCCCCTCCAGCCAATCAACTACAGGCCCATATCCAACACCCGATTCCTGGTAAAACTCATCGACCGCTGTGAATACTTTCAGCTCAATCTCTTTGCAGAATCCAACAATGTACCAGACTCCGCTCAATCAGGCTTCAGGCCATGCCACGACTCAGAAACCACACTGACCTCCATCTGGGATGACCTCACAGTCTCAGCAGACTCTGAAGGATGCACTGCACTGGTTCTCCTTGAACTCTTTGCAGCTTTTGACACCATTAACAACTCAGTCCTCCTTGACCGACTCCACTCTCTAGGAATCTGAGACTCAGCACTCAACCAGATTGCCTTGTTCCTCAATAACAGGAAACAAATCCCCCCCACCACCCTTTTCTCTCCACTGCGTGCCCTGTGAACACCAGAGTACCCTAAGGCGCTTGCCTTTCTCCTCTCCTTCAACCTCTACATGACTCGTCTGCCAGGGATCACCCACGCACACAACCTCACCTGCTGTAACTACTCTGACGACACCCCAAATTATCCTAAGAATCGCCAAAACAAACTCCAATCCATGATCCAACCTACCAGCTTGCCTCAGAGATATAGACCTGTGGATGACAAGAAACCACCTCTTCCTGAACCCAGGGAAAACAGAGATCATGGTGTGCAGCAACACAGCTCTACTCCTGCAACCTCTCCCCTGGTCCCACTCTCTTGGCACTCTTTCCCACCTCCAACACAGTCAAAAACTTTGGCTTCACAATGGATGCAGGCCTAACCCTATCCCACCATATCAATAATGTATCCAAATCCTGTCACTACCACCTAAGGCTTCTGAGATGCATCTTCCCTTACCTCACCTACCCCAGCAGACTAGGTGCTATTATGTCCATTGTTATGTCCAGATTGGACTAGGAAAACTCCCTCTACTTGGGCGCACTAGCCTACCAACTTAACAA
Source organism: Ambystoma mexicanum (assembly GCF_040938575.1). Classification (NCBI taxonomy): domain Eukaryota; kingdom Metazoa; phylum Chordata; class Amphibia; order Caudata; family Ambystomatidae; genus Ambystoma; species Ambystoma mexicanum. Next base: position 1,141,078,761 of record NC_090935.1, on the reverse strand, counting down.
ACTCCAAAGAGTCCAAAACGCGGCCACCAGACTGCTTCTTGCACTGGGACGAGGGGATCATATCTCACCTGCTCTCTGGACCCTTCACTGGCTACCTATTGGACGAAGGGCCACTTTCAAAATTCCATGCATCAACCACGGAGCAGTGCACAAGACCACCCCAGCATAGCTAGAAGAGAAGATTATGACCTACCTCCCAACATGCACCCTAAGGTCAAGCACGGCCCTCCTGCTAGTGATTCCAGCCTCTAATTCAGCCAGGATTGGAGGTTTCGCCTACTCTACCTTGGCTCCAACCCTGTAGAACTCACTGCCTCCCAACATTCGCCACAACCAGGACTGCATGGCCTTCTGTAAAGCATTGAAAACCTGGGTTTTCCCTAAACCATGAAAGGGGCCACCTAGGACAGCAAAACCCTCTGCCAATGGCAAGAACTCAGCTAGAACGGCATTATCTCAAAAATAGGAACAGTCAAGCCAAGGAAGCCCACTGAAAAATATGAACATTCGAGGCATGAAAGCCAGCACAAGAGACCAGCAGGGTCTGGGCCAGGCTGCTTCGGGCTCTCTGAACTCTGGTTCAACTACAATGGCATACCACCCCCTGCTTGCACCAACACGCTGGCCATGCCCCCCCTGCACTCCCAATCTCACTGCCCACAACTCTGCACTTAAGACTTGACATCACCATAATTGTATGCCATGACCAGGCAAACGTACTGCCGCACAACCTGATATAACCCACGCCCTAAGACCAGGAGATGACTGTCTGTATATATCAACCTGGAAACTAGAGCTCAACGGCACCTACAACTGAGCTCAATCATTATCTTCCCATGGGGAAGCACAGCGCTATCACTCCAGGAGATACCAACCACTGTCATCCAGGCCTGTCTGCAGCCTCCTGTGCACCACTGCATTCCCGAAATGTAATTTATCTCCTCAGACAGCTAAATGCTATTGGACCGACTCCTGTCAAACTTTACCTACCCGGAAATTAGCATGCAGAGCCACCGTCATGGGTTCCCTGTCAGCCTACCCCGTTTGACCCGGCCCCTGGTATTTCATGCCAAGCTCTGCCAATCTGGAAGCTACACGCAGAGCCACTCCTACAGAGCCCGATAACACGTGTTTTTTCAGGCATTGCGTTGGGTCATGTCTATACAGGGTGGTATATGCTCAGGTGGGGCAACCCTGACCTACCCAGGAGTGAGGCTGTGAATCCCCACACCCGAGGCGCTATATCGACTAAACTTGTGTACGAGCGCGATAGAAATAAAATATCAATATCAATGCTTGGTTGGACTCCGGAGCATTATACAGTAACCACAGACTTGTCTGGAATTTATTCGGCCACCCGCCTTGGACTATTGCCCAAGGACCCTGAAAATTGGCCCTCTGACACCTACAACAGAGCCTCTGGAAGTGGGCCGGCAAACCGGGAAATACAACATACTCCACACCAGCCAGAGAATATATCTCTTAGATCCACTACTGCGAACCCCCAGGACAGTTCATAGCTGGCCCAATGGGTTCCAGAATAAAGCCAGGAACAGGGGCCTCCTACCAGTAAGCACAGACACTCACTCCTACCAATATGCTCATTCTCCACTTTACACCAACAAACAATAGAACACAGCTATACCCATCAATCAATTCAGCCTAGCTGCACACGTACCTACACTACTCATCGTACACCTCAACAGTCTGCTAAAACGCAGCTGTACACCATGAAAAAATCGGCCTAGCTGCACACATAATCTCTCACACTGGCTCCATGGCAACCAGAATGCAGACTCAGAGCTCACCCACCTTGCTGCACACATTCACTGATCTCTCACAACCACTGCACCTAGAATTAGAATGCAGCCACCTCCGCGCACCCGCACTGGCTGCACACATCCTGAGTGTACCATAGCTCTATATGCTACTCTACTCTATCCCCTGACCTGGATTACGATCCCTGAGGGCGTTCAACCCACAGAGCTCTGAGAACATACCAATGATATATAAGGCTCTATACAAATACACAACAACATAACATAACATGGGCACAGGGGATGGAACCCATTTGTGGGACATGGGCTCACGTGAAGGAACCCCTCTGTGGGAAATGAACACAGGAGAAGTAACCCCTGTGTGGGACTTCAGCACAGGGGAAGGAACCTCTCTGGGAGCATTGACACTGGGGAAGGAACTCCTCTGGGGGACACGGGCACAGGGGAAGGAATCCCTCTGGGGGACATGAACACAGGGGAAGTAACCCCCTGGGGGACATGGGCAGAGGGGAAGGAACCTCTCTCGGGGACAGGGACACAGGGGGAAGTAAACCCCTTGGGGGACATGGGCACAGGGGAAGGAACCCCTCTGAGAGAAATGGTGACAGACGAGCGAGCCTTTCTAGGATACAAGTTGACGGGAAGGTAACCGTATAGGAGACATGAGGAGGGAGAATAAACACCTCTAGGTGACATGGGCACAGCAGACGGAACCCATCTGACATGGCAATGAACCTCCCAAGGGGTCACAATGTTTGGGGGCAAGGAACCACTTGTGGGGGATATGCTAATGGAGAAAGAACTCCTCTAGGCGACGTGTAGTGAGACAGGAATCAGACATGGCCTGCGCGTTGCAGGTTGGGCCTGCCCCATTCGGGGTTTGCCTCATTCCTCCTCAGCTCACAGAGGGGAACTCTAGAAATTGCAGACAGATTCTGACACAGAGCCTACTTTCTAGCCTCATAGGGCCTGATTTACAAACACATTTTTTAATAGGAACATCTAATTGAAAAACGCTTTGTAAATCAGGTCCATGGTGTGTGTGAATTAGTTACCGTCTCGTGCATAGCTTATGTGTAACCAGCTCCATTGGCGGAATCACTGACCTGATAACAATGCCAATAACACGTGATTCTGCTCTAAGTGTTTTTCCTATTTGTGTTATTAATGCCCTCGTGGTCAGCATGGTTATCATTATTTGTGTTACTGTAACTACCCTATGCAGGATTCCCTTGTTGCTCTCCACTGTTTTTTTAGCACGCTCCGTGGTGCGCATGTGGACCCGCGTGTGCACATGGATCTCTGCAGTGCCGGATTAAAGCCTGTGTAGGCCCCTAGGCATTCGGACTGTCGTGGGACACCCCCTCGCAAATTATCTCCTAATAGGTTTTAAATTTTATTTTCTGCATCGCTTTATTTTGATTCGTTGTCACGGGGCCCCTAAAAGAAGTGGAGCCCATAGGCTGTTGCCTACTTGCCCAAATGAATAATTTGGCACTGGATCTCTGGGGCACTGGTACTTTGCATTGAAGAAGAACGTGCCTGGTGAACTTTCCTAAGAAGATGCCAACTGTGGATTTTCTCAGCTCTCCTTCTTCGAGACATTTGGGATGGCACTACTGGTTCCGGCACATGCTCAAGAGCTGGCATCCCACAACGTGTTGGCTAAAGCAGCCTCTGGGCTGGGCACATTCCTATGTCCTACACTCTCTGGATGTGGTAAACTCTGCGTTTCGGGTTAACTCTGAAGGCTTTCTATAATCCCAAGAGGCAGGCCTGGCTGAAGATTTGTGGAGGCCCACATCAACATGATGTTTGGGGCTCCCCTTGGTTAGAGCGGAAGGCAGTCTGAGGCCCTGTGGGGGCAGCAGTGGAAATGTGAAAAATAATTGAAAGGGGGATCCCACAGGGGCTGGGGTTGGGCGGCCTTAAGAGGAGGGGCAGAGATCCGAGGGGGTTGGAGCTGGCAGTTAAACTCTGCTCAAAGGAAATGTTCAAAAGAATAGTTTAAAAATTGTACAATTTCTTTCATGCTGCATCTTTCCAAATTACCGCACTGTATATCAATTCCACTCTAAATCACTTCCATGGCAGTGGTGCACCCAAAAGACTGTTTGTAATACAGTGATGATGTTAGTACATTAAGGGATCCATAGACAAACTCTGCAGTAGGAGGCTACCAGGGTAGCAATTCCTTATGACAAAACAAGTGCTATAAAATGTGTTTGGCCAGGGTATGGGCTGGGCTGGTTGCTTGCTTGCTTGTATTCAGGGCGGGGGAGGGGGTATTTCTGCCCCTGTAATGAAAATCAAAATTTGACAGCCATGAACCCCCAGTTTAATTTTCTAATAACTATTGTCAGCACAACAGAGGTGTGTGTTTGTGATTAAGCAGTTTGACAAGCACATCATATCTTTATGAATATAACCTGTGATAAAACACAAAGGAAGGAACACAAAAATTACAGGGTATTTGTGTGGTAGTATGACAAAAAAAACACATTTCAAAGAAAACAAGTGATTGCAGGTTTTAAGCCGCATTTATGAGTATGGAAATGACTTTTTTGTGTAAGATGCACATTTGGAAAACAATAGTGTGCCCAGCAGGTAGAAAGCTGCTTTTAATGCCAACGGACCCCACCAAAGCAATAGTCATGGCCCATAGATTGCCATGGTGTCACTTTCAGGGCAGAAGAAAAGAAACAGGCTAGGGAAAAAGTGCCTGCACCCGGGCGAATGACGGCTGGAGAAAGGAGCACAGAGCAGATTAGATCACGGTAAAGCCTTGTCAGGGGGGCTGAGGCAGGCCGGGTCTGAGATCCAGGGAGACATCTGATGCCGGATCTCAGAAAGGGCAAGAGCCGGCCCATTGACCAGCACTGCTTGGGGTGCATACATTATAATGGAATGAGAAGCTTCATAACCGGCAATGATCACGAGACAGCAAGCCAGCAGGAAGCTGAAATACTAAATGCTTGCTGAATAGCTGCAAATCCTTCTGTGCAATCAAGTGGCTGACGTGGAGGAACCAGTGTTGAAAGGCAACGAGATAAGAACACTTCTGTTTTCCTCAATGGACGTGACGGCCAGACAGGCTCCAGCAAAAGCAGCTTGCAGTGAGCGCTGCAAAGCGCATTGTAAGCCCCAGAATGTAAGGAATATATTGTCGTTTTATTAGGCTGCTGACTGGAAATATGAGGGCAGTTGCTGCAGGGCACCCCTTGAGGCCCCTTTTATTTCAAAACTTTGAAAGGCCCCAACGCCGTGCCTGCCCAGAGGCCTGGTGTACTAGAAGATTTTAAACCCCCTTGCGTGGTACACTCACAGATCAGGTAGAGTTACTTGCTCTGCCATGTATGCGACTGAGTCTGGCCTGCTCTCAGTGCTTGGTAAACCCTGGTAAACACCAGTGATTTGGTACATTCTTCAGCAGTCCAGTACGCTAGGATTGGGTACAGTCCAAAGACGAATATACTCCCGGCCCAGGGCTTGGTACACTCCCACGGCCTAGTAAACTCACTGGGCCCTCTACACTGATGGGACCGGAACACCACAGCAGCATTTTCTATTCCGAGGTTATTCCGAGGTCTTGGACCACTCCACAGGGCTGGTGCATTCCACGGTCATGGTGCACTCAATGGGTGCACTCATTGGCTTGGCACATGAAATCCGGGTGGGTTTCTTTGTTGGGCTGGTGAAGTGATGTAACCACGACGCACGCAAATAGTGAACCTTCCACACACACAAGAGAGACAAGTGATGCGGGCACGAGGAACCCCTTTCACTTAACCCTATTCATGATACGGAGCTAGAAGTGGCTCTGCGGCGGCACACTGGCTCCCCTGCCATACCTCAGGTGCAGGACAGACCTGGGGAAGCCCACCCCCCTCAACAACACCCTCCAACCCCCGTAATAACACCTTGCATGGTGCGCGGGGTTCGAATCGTGTATGCCTTTATTTATTTATTTATTTTAGTTTTGCATTTGTAAAAGCTCACTCAACCCAGGGGCATCTAGGCGCTGGCTGCAGGAGAAGTACAATAATGCGAATGGGGGGCGGGGGGTGTGGGCGGTGACTAATGAATGTACACTGAACCCACTGGAGTGCCCTGTTGAAGGGAGACTGGGTGGAAACACGCATACCATGAAACCGACCCTTATTGACAGTTCACCGGTCCTTAAATGGTTACCTCTCGCCATATTAGATCACTCGGTGAATGTACAAGGGCAGATATTAACACCACGAGTGGGGTTTCCATCTTTGTTCCACGACATACAACACTTGGAGTTACCTGATGACATCCACCAATAATCTTCCCGCCTCACCCAAAAGAGTTCCACTTCCTGGTGTCATACCACTCAGCAGGTGTTGATGTGCGTGCAAACAACATGTCTCAACTTGGATAGGGGGCACTTAAATATGTCCATGTTATGGTGCTCACTGAGAACGAAAACACGTGTTTATGGCAACAGTGGTCCGGCATGTGTGCCGCCTTCATCGGGACAGCCGTGCAATGAGTTCATTCCGTCCTTCCTGGGACTTTATGACCTCGCTCAAAAGTTGACAGAACGACTCCCGGAAGTGTAGCATGGACGGAAATATTGAATTGCCTTCTCAGAATATCCTGTACGTCCCTGAAAAGAATTGCGACTGTTTGGGTTTTGATTGTGAATGGGACGTATGATTTCACTTGAAGTGCGGTAATTTGGGACCGCTGTGCGAGGCTAGCAGCCCGTGTGAGTGGGGGCGTGCGCCAGTTCCATGCAGTGGCACCGCCTGGATAGAGGGCGCCAGGGGTCTGGGGAATGCCCTGTGCACCGGGGACTCGCCATCCATCGGAATGCGTGCCCCTCCTCGCAGAGTTTGTGGATTGAATTGCGCGGCGTGTGTTTTGGGCATTTGAGCGCCTTTGCCGCGAGCAGGGAACGGTCCTTGGTGGTGGTAGGATGTGTTGCCCAACACAGCGTGTTGATTGGAATGGGCGTGTTTGGGGCTGTGTCAGAATTTGATTTAGCTTCCCTGGTAGGAGATTAGATCAGGTGCTGCTGCCAGTACACCGCTCGGTGTACGCGGAAAAGGGGTGGGGGTGCGTCGCACATCGTCTGCCCCCCCTGGTCACCTCTGTACCATCACAGCTCGTCCCTGGAGGTGACCTAAGCCCCCCTGCACTGTCACCTTACCCAGCCCTCTCAGGGGTGGGCGCGGTCTCCCCAGGCCATCCAACACCCCGCCCGCCCCAGCCCGGCCCAATCAGAGGAGGCCGTTCGTACATTAACTCCGCAGAGAGGGGCCGGGCTTCATTCAGAGGGAGCGGCCCGGGGAGTCAGTGCTGAATGCGGGCTCGGAGCACGCCTTGTGCTAGAATTCTACCGGATCCGGGAGATCTCGGAGAGGGTCCTAGACGCATCCACACCCCTCCCCCTACCCCCTCCACCCTGTGCGCTCTGAGCTTTGGGGGTTCACCTGGTGCCCACAGGCTGCTTCCCAAAGCACCGGGAGGAGCGGACCCCGCGGCCGCTTTCGAGTGCCCGGAGCCTTCCAGGGGCGTGAAGAGAACCCCAGACCCTCGCGGCCCGGGACCTCAAGTCTGGGGGCCCCAAAGGGAGACCATAACGCATCTACGCTAAGGTACGGACCGTCAGAGTGTCACTGCCAGGGGCATCTGTGTGGAATTGAGCAGGAGAACACGTGTGTGTGCCTGGTCATTTAGACCGCCATTATTTGCTGAAATGTTGCAGGCTCGTGGCGACTGTGGGGCTCTTTATGATATACTGTGCGTGTTGCAAACAGCTGTGTAAACCTTCATTTACTCGGGGCTGTTTCTGCGCGTCTCTGTCTATCGCACTCACACATATGCAGACAAATACGCACACACACAAACACACACACCGTAGTTTTAGGTGTTAGGCTTCATTGAGGGGCATTTCTATTTTTTGCGACCTTCAATTACAAAGTCTCAGTCATAGGAGCCAGTCAGCAGCGGCCTATGGCTGAGCTCTGGCCCCTGGCGTCTTGGAGGGGCAGGGTGGCTGGGCTAGCTTTGGGGGCCTGCCCTGGGCTGCCCAGCACGCAGTTAAAACGTGTGCGCGTAGGGATGTGTTGGGTAGGTTCCATCGAGTCCACGAAAATAGTAGCGCTGGTGCCCGTAAAATGGCAGAGATGCAACCCGGATTGCAAAGCATGCCACATGCCACGCGCTGTGCCAGTCACCGTATTGCCACACCTGAGTAAAGTCCCACCCTTTGCCAACCTGCACTTATCGAGCACTGCCAGTGAAGGGTGGGAGGTCACGCCGAGGCTTGGGAGAGGGGTCAAATAAGGCCCATTTAGAGTTTCGTTCATACTAGTGACAATCAGACGTTTGTAGCAGGTTCAATACTTGCCTACATCTGCCGTCATTCACGGCGTGCACCTGTCATCTACAATGAGTGCAGAGGGAGGGCACACCGATGCTTTAATAGCATGCAAGAGCTGACTGACTGACTGCATGGAGAAGGGGGGCACAGGCGAGGTGGCACTTTAAATTCGCAATCCTGTCAGCACAGAGCCGGCTGACGCTTAGTTTTATAGGACGTGATCTTGCAAAGCTTTTAGATGTGAGCACATCGCTGCTTCTTGACGCTTTTTATTTCATTCACCGAGGACCTCATTTACAATGTGCTGTGTCTATTGGAAAACGCCTTACGACACGCCGGTTTCTCGCTCTCCACCTGCTGGTTGATAGTTTTGTGACAGGGGCGCTTAGACATTTAATTCCCGCGTCAAATACCTACTACAAAAGGGAGCTAGGGTCTTTCTGAAGATGGCCCTTTTAATACTGGGCTTTACTCGGGGGTCAGCCCATTTGCAAACACTGCCAATTGTATTAGAAATAAAAAATAAGGTACAGAATGATGACCTGGTTTGTCAAGAATCATACAGTGTGTTCGGGTTCAAGGAGAAGCTGTAACTTGTGCATAGTTATAGAGCGTCAAAACTCCACCTTGGAAGAAATACGCAATGCAGGGGTCTGGTCTTCAACAATTAAATATGTTATTATGAGGCGAGACAGGTGCATGGCAGCCCCCCCTTATCCACTCTTACCTCCACACACACACACACACAGGCAAACACATCACCAACACACACTTGCGCGCGCTCCAAATGACTGAGCGGCCTGTATTAAAGTGTGTTTCGGTCTAGTAGTTGTGCACCCACGCCCTGGTGCAGCACTTGAGGAGCGTGGCCTTGTGTTATGTTGCGCCTCGCCGCTGTGTTTGCAGTCGGCGGGGCATTGTTTGGCTGGTGCTGCACACTCACTGACCCCCCATTTCTCCCCCGCAGAGCGCCTCTAGCCCAGGCACCACCGGGAGGCCGCCATGTACGAGCTGCAGGCGGCGGCGGACTCGGAGATCGACGTGGAGAGCCTGGAACTGGACGAGGAGAGCGACGGACCGGCCAGCCTAAGCCCGCTGCCGGCCGGGGACACCGGCGAGGAGGAGGACGATGAAGAGGAGGACGGGCCGGTGCTGGGGACCCCGCCTCCTCCCCCCAAAATCGCCCCGAGCAGCGAGAAAGGCTGTGGGGAGCAGAGGAAGCTGAGCCGGACCCCCAAGTGCGCGCGGTGCCGCAACCACGGCGTGGTGTCCTGCCTGAAGGGCCACAAGCGCTTCTGCCGCTGGCGGGACTGCCAGTGTGCCAACTGCCTGCTGGTAGTGGAGCGGCAGCGGGTCATGGCGGCGCAGGTTGCGCTCAGGAGGCAGCAGGCCACTGAGGTGAGCGGGGGCGCCGGGGAGCAGGGGATGCCGCCTGGGGCGTGGGGGGAGCAGCAGGCCACTCGTGCCCACGACACACACCCAGCGCAGGCACCCAGAGGCTTCGTGCAGCACCGCCACCTGCCATCCACCTCCCTCACAGTGGCCGCAGTGGCACCGAGACACACGAGCACACCCCACAGCGCATGCACTGCCGGGCTTCGTGCAGCACCGCCACCTGCCATCCACCTCCCTCACAGTGGCCGCAGTGGCACCGAGACACACGGGCACACCCCAGAGAGCAGGCACCCCGAGGCTTCGTGCAGCACCGCCACCTGCCATCCACCTCCCTCACAGTGGCAGGAGTGGCACCGAGACACACGAGCACACCCCACAGCGCAGGCACCCCGAGGCTTCGTGCAGCACCGCCACCTACCATCCACCTCCCTCACAGTGGCAGGAGTGGCACCGAGACACACGAGCACACCCCACAGCGCATGCACTGCCGGGCTTCTTACCAAACCAGGTCCACCTCGCGGACCGCACAGCGCAGGCCCCACTGCGAACAATGCATTCACACTACAGCCTACCCTCGCGCCAAAGAGCACGGACCCATGGCCACCCCATCGACGCCACTGTTAGCCAAATCGCGCCCCTTGACAGAAATTAGGAGGTACTTCATTTAAGTTGCTTAATAGTGCCCTGGGCATTAACCAGGACATAGGCATGAGAAATAAGTCGCGCATGACAGCCCGTCTCATTTACTGTCGCAACTGTGTATTCGTAGCGCACGTTCACCCCCAGGGGAGCATCTTGGCGCTATTGGCAGATAACATGTGTATTGTTACCCAACTTAATGATAGTCAACTTTTCATAACTTAGTTGTAAGCGTCCGAAGACAAGTTTCAAGGCGCGTTTTTCAACGGGAATTCCCATTGAACAACGCTTTGTGAACCAGACCCCCGGTATCCGAGCACACCAAATAGACGATAACACAAGCATGGTTTTAGATGTAAAGAGTGGCACTGCCCGGCCCATACATATATTTTGATACCTTTAGCCCTCGCCCTATGACAGCTATTTTAACTTCTCGGGCTCAACAGCGGTTATTCAAATATTTGCACCTAAAATACACCCAGCGCCCTGGTAGCCAGCGTGGGAAGATATGGACAAGCTCATAACAGGAATAACACTGCATGTTGGTATTATTAGAAGTAGTATAATTGTTATTAACGTTCTGATCAGCTGTGGCGATTTGTCTTTCTTGAAAACATTGTATTGAGGCCGACACTGGCGAGTCCTGTGCATGCCTGCCTGGCAGTCAGAGACAGCACCCCAAGGCAGCTAGGTCCACACATTTAACGTTTGTGTGGGGGAGGTGCAGCCAAAGTCAGCAATGCTCCCTGTTTGAGAAAACCACGAACTCTTGAAAGTGACTATTAATGCGTTCATTTAGTACATGTACATTACCTCCACAAGAGAGAAGAGGGTGCATGTAGGTATTTGCATATCTTTCTAGAGAACTTTTTTTTATAGTTGGAACTGAACGTTAAGTAGTTAATTGTATTAATAGGTATGTAAATGTCCACTCCCATTTATGTAAGGCATTTATTATTTAATTTGTTCTCACTGTGACAAATCCTATTAGTATGTGTATCATTAGTATTGTTTTTATTGTCATTAGTATTCGCCTTCCACTCATACACATATTATTGTTTGCCCTCATTATCGGCCTTGCACGCGCGGGTATTTCCCGCGGCGGCCTCTGTCGTAGTTGTTATTAGAGCCGCGCTCAGCAGTTGGAGCGCGCGCGCGCGTTGGCTGCCGGCTGCGCGCGGCGCTCTCCTTTCCGCAGGAAGCCGCTCGCGCTCCCACACACACGGGCGGTGCCCGTCGGCTGCAGCCGTTGCCCTGCGCGCCGCGGCTCGGGGCCTCTCTTGCCGGCTGTGACGCAGCACGAAAAGCGACAGAAGCGCTCGCGCAATTGGCCCGTGTTGCCCCAAACACACCACAGCGCACACGTGTTTACCCTCCAAACAGGCAATATCCGCCGCCGCCGCCGCGCACTGTAATGCGGGCATGCTGCTGTTGACGTTCACTTGAAAACATCAAGCAGCTTTGAGCGGCAGCTCATTTCATATATTTGCAGTCAATCACCCGGCCCGTATTTATGTTATTGCAAATGGAAAGGCGTGGCTTCCCGAGGGAAAGCTGCAGATCCGGGGTTCTCACGTCCCACGAGTGACAGCGCCGCTCTTTACCCCTTTGCCTTCTGCACCCCAACAGGCAGCCGATAAGCCTCTCCCCAAAACACTCAACTAAGCTGACCCAAATTAAAAGGTACTGTTATCATGAATAACGGGGCAACACCATTCCTTTCAGTTGGTCAGAAATCAATTTTGTTAATTTATTATTACTATGTTGTATTTCCAGTGTACACAAACCATAGCACGCGGTTACAAGCTAACAGCACATCTACAAACTACTTATAATTAGAGACTAAATATATTAGCATGTTATTATGCATGAGATGCACACACCCCTACTGTATAATTTCAAGATATTGCACGTCTGTGAGAACTTTCCTGGCCCAATAGAAAAAAGAAACCGCAGGCCGAGTCCCTTTATAATGCCAGGACTCCAAGGGGCTCACCATAACACTATAATGTATAGAAGGGGGGGGGCAATAGGTGGCCTGCTTACTCTGTAATATAGGAGCTCTTCTAGCTCCTTGTGTGTGTGTGCGCGTGTGTGTATATATATATATATATATTACACAACCAATATGTGATCTGTTTGGACAACGCGCACCCCGTGTAATGTGTTGTAACTGGAAACCTATATTTGAAGCAGGTTAGAACAGTTTAAATGAAAGTTGCATGGTTTAAATCAGTAGTAACAGTCAGCTCAAGTCTTGCTCTCCTTTGTTAACGTGCATCCGTGCACAGATTAAACATGGTACCCTGAACATTGTTCGATCAATGAATGGCTATGGGGTGCCACAATGTCGTGGCATTACGTCGTGGCATTACGTGCTCAAGTGACAGCTGGAATTCTGCTGGAAAATGTTGTCAGCTCAAACAGCCGGCGTTGTGTTTTCGCGAGCCGACGCTATAAGTTATTACAGTTCCCGCACTGATGCCATGTTTTTATTACATGTGAGGAGTGATGCCAATGCTATACTGCAATATATGGGAGGCAGCGCCCCAGGCACCTTTTATATACATTATAAGGCTATCGATACACGAATTGTATCTGTGTTTGAAACAAATATTTGAAGCAGTTTTATGCAAACTCCATGAAAAGGCCACTCTGTGGTTTAGAAAAAGGGGTATTATGCAAATCGGCCCCCGCCCTACTGTGGCAAAATCCCAACTGTAAACTATGCAAACACATTAACATAAATGTCTCCATATTTATCAACCCATGACTTTGATATGACAAACAATTCAGAAAAAGGGAGTTCATTGGCTGTTTTAGTAGCCGTTGGAATGCTACTCGGAGCTGCCGCCCCCTCGCTGTGCCAGCCCTGGGAGCAACCGCTGTGATGTCACAACTCTCTAACACGACTGGTGACGCCACCCTTACCACAGGCTAGTCCATAAACTGGCAAGGACCTCGTTCCAAACGCGATACATCTAGCAGCAGCCTAAGAGTGGACATCGGGCGTTCATTTTCCAGAGTCACAGTCACTTGGGACATTGGCCCTTCCCCAACGTATAGCCTTCCTCTTTGCTTAGGGCTGTAACTTGGGGGGCAGCCATTATCCGTGGATGATGACGCTTCTTTCGCTTTATGAGGCTTAATTGCGAAAGACCTGGCATGTACACTGTATGCCCAGGAATACACTGTCATGTTATGTTTACGTCACATTGCACGGGATGTGTGAGCACCATGTGGCAATCCCACGTCAATCCATGTCTCTAGCAATGAAATGCAGGCAATAGTTCACTGTCTCCTGGCAAGAAGCCGCCCACGAATAACAGATGCAGCGTTTAAGACTGAGTTAGATTACTTGGCCTGGTTGCATTTTCACCGAGGAGAGGACGTGCATCTAATAAATGGGAGTTATCGCATGTAGCTGCTGTGGCATGCGGGATCACTGTTTACGGTTCGCAACAGTCCTGCGTGAATTCTGCACCAGCAGCAGTCACGATATGTCACATTTAAGTAGCTTGCGCCCTCACGCAGCAGTGAAAGCGTGAACTCACTTGGTGTGTTGTGCAGCTGTGGGTTGGGGAAACCAGCCTGAAGGTAGAAAGGTCGGTGCCCGGTTTCTTTGCCTATAACATGTGTGTGTTTCTGTCCATTTCCTCTAGGATAAGAAGGGCTTGTCTGGGAAGCAGAACATTTCGGAGCGGAAAGGGGTGTACCAGCGGCACGCCCGGCCACCCAGCCTGCTGGCAAAGAGCATTCTGGAAGGTGAGAGCCTCTGGGCTTTGGAGCTGGGTGGGCACCGAAGGGTGGCGCATGGCCCATGGGGAAGAAGCCGCATTTAAATGCACCACAGTGCAGTTCACCAGGCAGGGAAGGCATGCAAAAAAGCAGAGCACAGCGCAAGGATGCAGGCCATCGCTCGACTATTCTCACGCATGTGCATACAATGCCCATATGTTCGACCTTAGATAGTCAACAGCCACTAGGGCACATGTTCGGGATCATGCATTCACGCACAGCACACACAAATGGCACAGAACTTAATTTCCAGACGTAGACACGAAAACATAAACTGTGACACGCCTTACGGCGTCGTTTGCAAGATGTGAGGACTTTTCTTTTAATACTTGGGGTATGAGATTCAGCCAGTCATTTGTCCAATAATCCCCAAAACGGGCGGGTTACAGAAGTGTGTGACCAGACCACACTGCTCTGAATTGCGCCAATTTGAGAACTGGGGCCGAGAAGACGGGAGTCAGATCATCAACTATAACAATTGCTACCACTGCGGCTTTCCACTTGACAACCTTCCTTTCCGGGCATCTGTCACATGTAAAAAGGCAGATATCGACACTGAACGCTTGGTGAAGGGACAGTTTCCATTCACGAGACACGCAAGGGCATAGCTTGAGTGCTGCGTTGTATTTGTTAGAGTGGGATATGAACGTGATTGCATGAAGTACGGCCCTTAAAAGCACTGCAAACCGGTCCAGTCAGAGAGCCAAGCTCTAGATAGCACCATGAACTGAAAACATAGACATACGCACCGAACATTAAATATATTGCATAACAAAGGACAATCAACCAGGCACCACGGGTGCAATCCACTCCTACTACAAGATCACGCCAGACGTACTTTACATACATTTTTTATGCCGTTCCTACAAAGGCACAAAACACCTCACCAAACGCTGTACGCCGAGTCTAAACATTGTGTTTTTCATAAAGAACTTCTCTTCAAGTGTGGGGTGTGTGAGTGAAGGGAAAACTCTATGGCCTTTACGTTAAACACATTTTGTATATTTCACGCGAATTAAACATTTGTAAGAGGAAACGTCGTGGGCACGCGCTGCTCAAGCTTGGATCGGTGCGGAAAAATCCATTTGCATTGAATTTTATTTGCAAATGAACCTGCCGAGGTTGCCCTTGGGTAAACACGACATAATGGGTTCGGCAAACAAATGTCCCGGTGCCGCTGGAGGAGGATGAAACGCGCGGCCCATTTGCTCTCTCAGCAAGTCTTGTTGACATTTGCATCCAGAGCAGCGCTCATCCGTGACGCGCCAAAACTTGCCCTGCTAATGGCCACTTGTGTCTTTCTGGGTACCCTGGCTGTCCTTGAGCTTCAGTGGCAAGAGCCGCTCGATTCAACCCATACCATAGGTGCACCTTAAACCGATCTAGGCTTTTCAGCAAATAGGGGCTCTGCGTGTTGGGTTCTGAAGGTGTGAGAGACAGGTTAACACATTTATCTGCGCCTGCTGGATTCGAAAATGAATCCAAAATTGAGACGTGGACGGGTCAGGACAGGACATTATTTGCGACGTAGTTTATTGTACGGCAACTTCATTACTACATAGTACTGCAGCTGCTCACAAGTTACAGGAAAGCCCAAGCACAAACCTTTAGTGCCTGCACCAGAGATCACAGGGTTATAATGTGAGCAGCATGCACCCCGCATGGGCTATGGGTGGCTAAGGTAGGTTAGTGGATGGGTTAGTGGTTGCAAAGAAGGGACTGTGGTAAGGCCAGCGTTAGTGCTTTTCTCTCTCTGACATCACACATACTAACCCAAGTTCATTACAGCGTCCCCGCAACCTACACGAGAAACATTGGTGGGGGTTCAAGAACCGTGGGCCCATAGGAAGTAAAACCCATGCTGGTAGGGCGATCCCAAATGCAAAACTTCATGTCCCACCTCACAAGGCATTGTTGGCTCAAAGCCAGGATTGGATAAAGAGGCTTCAAGTAAAAGGGGGCGAATGATCAGCTCTGAACATGTTCTGCATGGGAAGGGGTTTTCCTTGACAACAAAGGCCTGTCTTGGGCTGCTTGCTTTTGCTTTCCTCTGAGTTTTACTTCTTTGTTGCCTTTCCTGGCCTTCCTTCTCGATCCATCTTAACTCTCTCTCTTTTCTTCTCTCCTCCAGCTGTCCCTGGATTTCCCACTGGCCTGTCACCTTTTGCACGTAGCGACTCATCTATAGAGAACTAGAAATGACAGCGCCTATAGGGAGTGACCTTTTCTTGGCCTCGGGAGACTAAGCGAATGGAAGCAATTGATGTAAACTGCACGATTTACTGCTCTTTACTACATTTTACCTTCTATGTTTAAGGGGTGACCACTCTAAATTCCAGGGGATGACGTCATGACCATGAATTAATAACGGTGTCCAATTTGGCGGGATGATATACTTCCAGTGAGTCAAGTATTTTGGCCATTGAGAAACGTGAATGGATTATGTATGTAACCAGGAACCAGAAAAAGTGTTTCACAGAGGTATCTGTGAGGGCATTTCACATGGTAATAAACCAGGAGGCCGAAGATGAGGTGCTTTTTAATGTCACCAGAACCTCTAAAAGACATAATTAGACCACATTCTTCACATCACTAGTGTATGCTTAAATTCACGATGAAAATGCTTCCCATTCATTCAACTCAATAACACAGCATGCCACCATTCCCATGACATATTTATTCTGTTTCTATAAGGACATTTCAGGGTTCTGCTGACATTTGTAATTTTAAACAAATTGGTAGTTTATTATGGTGCCACCGGCTTTCCGCAAGCACCCCCCATTTCCCTGCCGTGTGGCCATAAAACATGGCTCTCCATTAGGTAACTTAAATTGAGAACTGGCAGTGCGTCCAATGATGTGTGCAATCAAAACACAGCGGCACCGCAGTGGGTGACTTCTTTGCCCAAAGACCTGCGGGGTGGGCTTGAAAAACAAATTGGGTTTTAAAGATGGAATTTTCACAGGGATGCATCTCTTCAACACTTCTTTATTTGTTCTAAGTAAAACATTACACAGATTGGAAATACTCCACAGAGCTTATAGTAAACACAGTGTCCTAGCTGTTATAGCAAAATCAAATTTAAAAACAAAAAATGTATTGATATTATAGTAAAAAACAACCCACTCATATGCACCACTCGTTGAAGGAAACAATGAACAGTGGAGTATTGTATGAAAATACTTTTGAACACATGCTGCCTGTTAATATCTAACACAGATATATTACTGTATTCTTAACATACTAAGACATTCTGGGCTTACTGCTCCAATGATCCTACTCATTACAGCACCACGCATGTGATTCCTGGGCCAACATATATTAGTACTTCGGTTCTATTTTCACCTTTTCCCCCACTTGATTTTGAAGGAATGAAGCAAACAGGCTCATCTTCAATTCAAATGGTATCACACAAAGTTATGCGCTGTGGTGAAAATATGGAGAAAACTCCTTTGTACCATTAATTATGCTAATAAGGACCACAGCAAGTAAAATTTACTCAAATTTTCCAGTATGAAATATTGCATTCGTTTTAAGGCAAAATCGGTTTGCTCCATTTCTCAATATGTAAGTAGCAAACAAACTGGAAAATCATATATGGCGAGAGAAGAACCCATATTTAATATGAAAACCTAGTTGTGGCATTAGTCCGTAAACTCCTTATGGTAGCTACCATTGGTTAGGAAATAAGCAGACACATGTTTTGAGAGTTTGTGTTGACGTGGTGAGAAGCAAAGTAGTATAATCTATTCAATTGCAATAGATATAGGGATACAGCAAACATTTGTTTCATGCCTTCCAGGGGCTTCTCCAGGACTGCAAATAAGAATTTCAGGGGCCATGCCAAAGCAAACGTTCACAATTGCGTGTACTCATTTTCAAACATGTTTTTTTTCTGTTCTATGTTACACATATACCATTTATGGTGCAAACATAGTTATGCTGCTCTTTTTGATCACGTTTTAAACTTCATGTTCTAAAGAAGATTAAGTGCGTTTTCACATTTCAAAGGAGGAGGTATATTATTATTTCTGAGTAGAACATACTCTGTACAAAGTGATTTTAAAAAACCAAAGTGCGATACGTCACATATGTTCTTCATATCCTGCTGATTCTCTTTATTAACCTGTGGACTGGTTCTTTTAGGTTATCGGCCTGTGCCACCCGATGCCTACCTGAGCAGCAGTGCACCCTTGCCAGCTCCGGTGAGTGACCGGATGAGGAAGCGGAGGGCCTTCGCAGATAAGGAGCTGGAGCATATTATGTTGGAGAGAGAGTACAAGGAGCGTGAGCTGCTGGAAGCATCACAGGCCCTTTTTCTGCCAAGCCGCTTGCTGCAGGCAGCTGAGTTCAACTCTTACAAGAGCAGCACTGGCTATGGGCACACAGGACCAGTCGAGCCAACCCTCACCAAGGACCTTTGCGGTTTACTGCCCAACTGCCTGGACCTCACCATGCAGTACTCTGGCTCAGGAAATGTGGAGCTCATTTCCTCAAATGTCAGTGTGGCCACCACCTACCGACAGTACCCACTTCCATCCAGATTCTTGGTCTGGCCCAAGTGCACACCCATCAGCGACGCCCTACGCTACCAGCAGTGCCTGTTAAATGCAAGCGCCATGCAGGCTCTGAAGCCTGGCGGTGCCTGGGACTCCAGAATGGCTGTGCCCTTGCATGGCCCTGAGGGTCAGATGTCTCAAACTGTGCCCATCAAACCCGAGAGTGTCCTCCTCCAGGGCCACCCTGAGCCTCGATGCCTGCAGCAGGATAGGGACCGCTCAGCCTTCTCTCTCCCTGGCAGAACCTTGGCACAACCAGCCCAGGGCAAGGACTCAAGCCCTCAGGAGCGGGTCACTGTGCAGCCCTGTCCCGAGGCAGGTCGGCCCACCAGGTACAGCCCCTTCCACTCTTTGTTTCAGCAGGCACTGCATGAGAAAGCAGGGCCAGAACTCAGGACCGCAATTGCCAAGGAGACATTTGAGGAGGCAGCCAAGAAGTACAGGGAATGTGCGGCCAAGGAGGCACACTCTAAATACAAGTTCACCATTGACCGTTGCACTAAGGATTTTCTGGTGACCCGAGAGGTTGGCACCAAGCGCCCAGCACATGAGCCCCTGCCTTTTTCTGTTGAGTCCATACTCAAGAGACCCTCTTAGAGGGTCTTGTTGCTGCCCCGAGCTCCTGCTGCTTGCTAATCCTACCACCACTGCTGCTGGGTTCCGCAGCCCACCCTGTACAGACTTTCCCGGCGGCAGAGTCTAGACTTGACACGCTTGACCTCTCTATCACTTAGCTGCAAAGTTGACATTTTTGGGGGAGGACAATTCTTGTTGTATATGATCGATCCACAAAGTGTTTGATATACACGTTGCTTCTCATTTCTGTAAATAAATATATTTAATTATGAAAATGAAGTCCTGCGCTTTGGCAAGAGGCAGATTTTGGGTTCTATAAAAAGTGGGAGAAAATGGTGATTAATTACTTGTGACTGATGTTTAATGTGCAGGACCTGTAAACGTGATTACTTAAAAAAGGATCACAATCCAGGAAAAGAGAATTGCAGATGGAAAGAAGCTCTCCTGTTTCTTCTGGCATTATAATTTCGATTTACTACAACACAGATGGTCAGGAGAGTCAGTTCTCAAACACCAGCTGAAACTTGGGTATGTAGTTACTACTTTGTGAAAAACATGTAATCGCCTTGCTGTTCCGGAAACTCATTTGTTTCCCATCATACTCCGGATGGAAAATAGTAAAGCTAGCTCAGGGAAAACCCTAATTTAGAAAGGGAGAATTCCAGGAACACACACCAGTCCTGATTTAACAAGTTCTTTTTCTCCATGTGATTGTGACATTGTAAAATACTTTCGTCAACCAGGCCTATCATATTTTGCCAGTTCAAATATCTGCATTCTGGAAAAGTCTTGTGTTAGAGAAATACCACCCACCCAGAGTCAAAACATGTCATAGGCGTTCACGGTTTCGGGTAAAGTAGCAGAGCTTCTGGATGAGTGCAGTACCATTCAAGTACATCTGGAAAAGAGTAAGAGGCATTTACTGACTGGAAGTCATAAGTAAATAGTAGCTTAGTCCTGACAAGAGTCAGTCACCCAATCACAGCAAGACTGTGCCATGCCAGGAGGTGCTTTACTTCATTTCCGGTGGGCTTGGTGACCTTTACTACATATCACTCACATGTCACTAATCCAATACAGAATAGAGACATATGAAAGCTGGGGAGATGGCACCTTTTCACTGGGATTGCCCCCCACCTAAACTGTGAGTTTAGCAGGATCTCCTCTTTCCAGTGCATGTCATCTATTTATCATTCTATGATTTAAAGTTGTTTGGTGTCATAGTGTACATATTTAGAGTACAGCTAAAAATGAGGATCTCTTAAAAATGACACCCAAGACACTACAGCTGCAGTTCAAACTGAAACAAACAGCATTATAATGGAACAGGCACACGACTAAAAAATAACAACAAATGTACATAGGTAATTGATAGGTCAAGTGAGGTGGAGACGTATTTGATTTTGATAATGTGTTTCATGAGCATTGAGAGCTTAATTGTCTGAAGAAGTGAAAAGTTCATTAAGTGCAAATACGATAGAAAGGAACATAAAGCCTTCTTAATGAAGACCAGAGAGTGCAGAGTATGGTTATGCACGGCCAGCAAGATGCAGGGTGGTAATACACAAACATTGCACTGGTACAAGGACAAGAAGCACATGGGCATAAATTGCCCTAGAGCAAAAAAATATATCCCTTCAAATTCTCCCACAATCACTACATTTGGCGTATTTCATGGCCAGCTCTACAAAAGGCCTCTGGCTTCTCCCGTATTTCCATTTCATTTACAGCCCGTGAGTACTCTTTGTCTGAGGTTTGCTTTCCTTCTCAATATTCATATCTAAATTGTCAAAAAGTTAATAATATGGAAAACAGGGTCAGGTTACCTTGGTAACTTCAGATCATGGGACAATCTAAAAATAAATATTTTGATGTACCTTGATCTCTTTTGTTGAAAATGTTATTAGATATTTGTACTTTCATACTGTCAGGGCTCGGGATGAAATAAAACCCGTGGTCGAAGCAGTTTGTTAAAATGAAAAGAAAAAAAAATCTTCCAGACACGGACAGGGGGAAATTCGATGTAAATCGCTGTCCGTTTCCCTTTACACATGGCACGCTCATCCAGATCTCGTTACTGAAAGCTTTTATTTTCACTAGAGTGTAGTAAAGACAACGTGTCACATTGAGAACCATAAGCCACTATTTCAGAGTCATATACAACGTATCACATTGTCACATTGAGAACCATAAGCCACTATTTCAGAGTCATATACAACGTATCACATTGTCACATTGAGAACATTGAGAACCATAAGCCACTATTTCAGAGTCATATACAACGTATCACATTGTCACATTGAGAACCATAAGCCACTATTTCAGAGTCATATACAACGTATCACATTGTCACATTGAGAACATTGAGAACCATAAGCCGCTATTTCAGAGTCATATACAACGTATCACATTGTCACATTGAGAACCATAAGCCACTATTTCAGAGTCATATCCTATCATGACCCAGAGCGCTCCACAGGAAATTTCTTAGCCAATTGTGTTAACACCTTGAAAATGTACACCTGCACTGTTGAGAAGTTTCTGTGATACGGCCCCTGGTATTCTTTGGGCCAACCCTCCTGAAAATCTTCGAGGCAGGTGCGTAGTGGCACAATGTGAATGCGAAAATATTTGGTAATCTGACATATATGGTTGATTAGTCACGCTACTCAAATCCTACCCGTTCTAACAAGGGATCAGAGGATTTTTAATTTGATCTTTAGGCATCATTTTGATTTCACAAATGTACATACTTTCCTCTAACGGAGCTAAAACAGGCCATTAAAGATCACGCATTTTTAGTATGCATCAAATGACCACAAGAGCGAGGGTCAAATGACAAGCACCCGTAAATTGTAACACATTTGGAAAACATTGAGGGAGATGCAGTCAAACCTTTGATTACCTTCTTACACACAATAAAAATCGTAGGTATATAAAGCTGCGAAGACTCGAAAAGAAAAACTTGGTGGCAAATAACGTTTTGTATTAGATTAATGCGACTAATAATCAGGCTTTTTTTTCTCTTCTCCAGAGGAATCGTCATTCCTATCTATTTGTAGGAATTTCTGTATGCTTATTGCATACCATGATATCTGTTTTTTTGCAACTTATTTTATAACAAAGACTCCCATATTTATTGGACCATGGGCCTGATTTACAAAACCTTTTTCAATGAGGTTTTCCCATTCAAAAACACTTTTGTAAATCAGGCTCTATGTTTTCTTAAGGCAAGCAAAGAGTATGATCTACGTAAACACTGTACATGTCAAGATTTTCAGATTATCTCACCTCCACAGAGAGGCTTCAAAAGAACAATATCCTGATAGTTGAGTGGATATGTAGCTCTGTAGATATAGATCATATATATTTGACAACAATCGTCGCCCAATAGTTAAGGTAAAACCTAACACCCATTGACTTAAAAAAATGAATTTGCTAATAACTTTGACTCGTTTGACACTACAATTGTGAGATTTCCCAAATTTGCTTTAAGGTCGTGGCCCTCCAAATTTGGAAAATATAGTGCCAATTCATGCAATTGTTTAAAAGATATACAACATTGAAAAAAAGGGAGTATTTTTCACATTTTGCATTTTTTTCCCATAGGCGAAAGTAGACATTCATTAAACAGGCGCACAGCCTGAACGGCTGGACAGATTTGCTTCACGTTCCAAAGATGCTGGACACAAAGCAGTGCAGATGCGCCTTTTGGTGGTTTTCTGAAAATCCATCCTGTAGTATTGTGAAATTTGGTAGGGAAAAGGGTGCTCTCATCACCCATATATCTCCCATGGTGCAATTCATCAACTGATGCTTTTCAAAAATGAAAAGTCGACTTCCCCTGCCCCAATTTATGCGAGTGGTTCTTGCACTGATTTTACAGTAATTTCACAGTAAATCGTCTGTAAATGTAATCAAGAACAAAGGGGCAGGGAGGGGATCACAATAACCCATTTGAAAATGTATGCTAAAGCACCCATTCTCTTCCCAGTTCTTCATTATCACCAAGTGTATACTGATCCATAATGAGGGAAAATAACATGGTTTGTAGCTTTGAAACATACTGGTAATATTGAATATGACATTACGATAATATGAAAGAAAGAAAATAGTATGATGTGGCATGTGAAATAGCATAACAAAACCATTCGATTCAGTGAATTAACTTTAGAAGAGACAGTTCATTTCAAACAGTTATACACAACAAAACCCTTAAAATTATGTGAGAAAAACTTTAGTTTAAGTGACGTTAAGGTGATGGTTAAATGCAACAAAACCATTGTAATTAGGTAAGCGTTTAAAACTGCCCCCCTTAGCCTCCCATTTTGCAACCCATAAGCCCACAGATGACATCCCTGATGACATCACTTACGTCAATGACATCACTGGACATTTGTTCATACTGCTGACATCACAGATGATATCACAGCGTACTTCATGAGAAACTACCAATCATAATACAACATATTTTGGTCTATTTCAAGATATATGACAAACACATTGTGCAGATATATGTGTTGCTTGGGATCAGAAATGCAGTATACCCATGCACACATTATGTGAGTAAAGTGGCCACTGGGAATGGTTTCAGACCAGGCCCATTTTCTACTTTAGAGGCCATAGGGCATGGCCAACGAGGGCTAATGTGGCTAATGGTTGTGGACATAGGCTATTTCTAGTGACCCATTGAACCTTTTTGGGGTAAAGTAAGCAGGCCAAGTGGCTCTTTGGTTGGCCAGGTGCCTGGTGGTGCATGACCAAATTCCATTCCCGGGGCATCAAGCCATGGCCAGTACCCCACAGTCCCGCTGTGGGGATTGAGCTACCACGATGCATGGCCATATGCTAGGCCGAGTAGCTACTTTGGGTGGCTTGGAACATGTGCAACAGGCCATGGGTGTCCATTGTGTCCTCTAGTTTCTAGTGATGTCGTTGATGATGTAATACGTGATGTCATGAGTGATGTCATCTGTGATGCCATCAGTGTGCTCATGGGGTGTGCATTGTGGTGGCTCAAAGTTAAGGTGGCATAGTTTCCTACCCTTACCACATTTTATTTACGTTAAACCATTACCATAACATGTCTTTTATCTCAAGGTTTTCACTTATATATGTGTATGGTTGGCAATAGGCACCGTGTAGATATTGTTAAATTGGACCCCAAAGGAAGAACACTTTTTAGGTGGCTTATACCTTTAGGTGTTGTTTGATGAATCCACACAAAATATAAATGAAATATATAAACTGAACCCTTCTTTTTTAAAACAAGGTTTTATTTCCATTTCGACATGGGTGGGCACATTTATAAGGGGAAGGGGCTTCCCAAAACTTTTCCCTCTTATTTGTCTATTAACACATTTTGGACACACCTATAGCACGAATCGCTCGATAGATTTGAGTCAAACCTTTGCAAGGCCTAGAGACCCAAGCTACTCCTCATTGACGAGGCCCAGTAAGGCAGAAACATGTCTGGTGTTGCGTGTGGTCTCATGCAGAAGGGATGTGACCTAGCAGTTTGGGCTGGACTGTCCCTTTTGGGGTGGGACCAAGTCTTATTTGCATATGGTCTTCCCCCTTCTGTAATGACTTGGCAGGTGAAGAACAATGGTCTGGAGGGTTGCCCAGAGCAATGCCAGAGGATAAGATTAATTTTAAACCTTCCAGCCATCACCTCTTGTGTTTGGCTAAAACCTTTTCAAGGACCTTGTACCTGATCTGACTTATGATGCCTTTGTTGTTTGATGTGACTGCATCCAGCGGTTTCTTTTAAAAGCTTCCAGAAGTTGGACAAAATCAAGCAGTGATACCTGGTTTTTCGCGGTCTGTTGACTCACATACATCATATTGGCCACCTGATTCGCAAGTTAAAGTTCAGGCATGCAGATACTCTTGCAGATGCTTCATGAATCTGTTTGTGGCCATAATGATGGGCAACCTGATTGACTAGCTAAAAATAAGCAATCTGGTAACCTGGTGGCTTAAAACATTTTCAAAGGCTCGCTATTATGGTTCATAGACGTTTAGCATGGTCTCACGGACTCTGTTGCAAAAGAGTTGAACATGATCATTTTGCAGCCCTTTGTGGTCCACATAACCATAGGGAAGGTGAAGAGCCCGAGAGGTGCAGAATAAAATAAATTGTCTTTTGCTTTGCAGGGCACACAGAACCAATTACAGGCGAAGTTCCCATCCGGCATGTCCACAGATCTTGCCAGTGGGTACTCTGGATTTGATATTGTTTATCTTTCAAAACATTGACATTCACTGAAAGCATTTGCTAAAGGGATGTACAGTTTAAGTTAATCTAATAAAAACATACGAAATTCAGTATAAAAACTTGCTTGAAGTAACATTACCGGTGTGGCACAAGGAAACAAAATTGCAACAATTCATCAGTGGTGGTTTCTAAAATAGCCATAACTCAGCCCACGCATTGAATTGCTCATGACATCTCTCTGTATGGTCCTAGGTTTAATTTTGAGGACACGTCTGTCTAGATGTAAAAGAAAGCACTAGATGGTCTTGCACCAAATTTGCGAAACCGTGCATATGGGAATAGATGCCCCCCTTGTGACATTTTGCTGAAAATCAGTAGAACAGTTTATGCTGGGTGAGCAAACGTTTGTCTGTTGGAAATTAATCAGAAAACGTTACTTTTGAAACCCCCTGATAACTTTTTCCCCACAAGAGGAGGTCTCACAAACCTTTCAAAAGAGTTGGCCCTAGATTTTTTGGAAAGATTAATTAGGACTTGCCAAACAATGCCAACGTTATTAGCCTAACTTAAGTGCTCCTTTCATGGGTAGTTCATCTTAACCATAATTATTGATTCAGTTCCAACAATAAAACTCTTGCAATTCAGCGAAAGAAGTTTAGTTTAAGTGGTGTTAAGGTTTCCGTTTAATGAGGCGATATGACCCGAAGCAGCGGGTTGACCCTGTCAGTAACAGACTGCCACCCAAGTTAAGGTCCCAAGCGAAGTGAGGGTCCCTTAACACAGGTGACAGTGAAATTTTAACGAATAAAAAAACAACAAAAACCAAATGAATTGATTTCTTTTATGTTGTTTTTGGGGTCGGCGGGTTCCCACCAAAGCCCCCCCTTTTTTTAGTAATACTTTCCCCCCACACCCAAAACCACTATTCCTACTCCCAACCCCATTTTTAATTTTTTCCAAAATGCGTTGTTTTTGTTTTCGTTGTTTTTTTCAGTTGTTAACATTTCTTTTGTTGTTTTCTATTCGATACAATCACTGCATACCCGTTACCAACAGGGTCAGCTAATTGAAGAGGGTCATATTACCAGTAGTACCCACAAGTAACTAACTACATGCGGGTGCTAATGGCTAAAAACATAAAAAAGAAAGTAAAACGTACCTTTTTTCTATCCTGAGAGGCTGTGTCAGCAAAAGGAGTCCGTTCTCAGTGTTGATTACAATGGCATAATTAACACTGAGAGCGGAATCCTGCATCAGACAAGGCATCACCTGTCAGGGGAAGGTACGTTTTTCCTTTTTACATTTTTTTTAGTCTTTAGCAACCGCCTGTGGTTGCTCACGGGTGCTAAAGGCAGTATGGGGGAGGAGGAAGGGAGCAAGGGAGGCACAGGGCGACTGGTGCACAGCCGTGGGGGAGCTTGGTATGCAGGAACCAGAGAATACAGCCTGCATTCCGAGCTCACTGATTGCCTGGCACCCCTGCCCAGGGTGCTAATCTAACATAACTAAAGTAATATGTGATGTGTATGGTCTGGTCACAAAGGAGCATACAAAAGGTAATAATATCATGTAAATGCGAGGCAGCAAGACTCCTAAGACTCCTATGATGGGAGAGGAGTTTGAGTGGCATGGACAGAAACCGGGAACAAACAGTGGTCAAACTTAGGACAAGTGTCAGCTGGTAGGCAGCCACCAAGCACGAGCGGTGACCTCAAACTATTAAGTGCAAGTACGTTGGGCAAAAGAGAGGGAAAAGTCAGTTTATCAGTGAGGTGTAAGTGGTAAGCCTGGAGAGGTGAGTCGAGAGGATAGCACAGAAAAAAGGAGGTGGTCTTTCAATTTGCTTTTGACAACATTGATGTGGACTGTTTTAAATTGCAGAGGTGAGGTAGTTCCAAGTAAACGGAGCAAGAAGAGAGATAAAAACAAGAGGAAGCACTGTGTGAGCGAGGTGCCAAATGTGTGGTGGAGGTGGAAGAGTGAAAGCTGCGAGTGTGTTTGTAGAGGTTGATAGAAGAGGATAGATATGGCGGTACCTTACCATGGATGGATTTATGCACAAGCGTGAGATTTGAATTTGGTGCTGTTTTGCACAGTTAGCCAGCCAGCCTGCTTGCGATAGGTGGTGGGAGGGGTGAAGCTAAGGAGTTTGAAGAGAGTGCTAGTAGCAAAGGTAATACTCTTGTCAAGGGGATAGAATGCATAGTTTGGAAAACCAAAGAGGATACTGGCACACCAGTCCAGTTTAGAGAAGACAAGGGTGATTAGGTTAAGTGATGATTGGTGGTTTTTGAGGGAAGGAGGTGCCAGATTTTCCTGATATTTAGGAGGTTGAGTCGAGCCACTGTTAGAGTTTTAGAGATAAGGTATAGAATGTGTGTGAAGGGTCGTAAATGAAAAGAAGGCTTCTACTAGAAGAGTAGTAGGGAAGATAGTCAGAAGAGGATAGGCAGAGGAGGAAAAGAGAGGGGATTGGCCACAGACAAGGGAAGCTCCTCGGTTTTGGAGGAGTTCAACATAAGAGAGTTTGAGGCCATTCAGAATTTAATCACAGAGACTCAGTCAGCAAGTTTGGCAGATCGGTCAGTGGAGAGTAAATAAATGAGAAAAAGATCAGTGTGTCAACTGAGAATAGTTGGTACGAGAACCTAAAGGAGGAGACAAGTGCTCCAAGAGCATAGGTGTGCACTGTAAACAGAGGGACCCAAGACAGAACCTTGCAGAACACCAACTATAAGAGGAGTGAGTTGAGAGGTGTTGGTGCTCCAGAAAACAAAGAATTGACGAGGGATCAGGTATGACTCAATCCAGACAAGTGCTTGTTCACGAATCCCCAGCAGTGAGAGAGTATTGAGGATATCAGAATGATCAACGGTATCAAAGACAGCAGGTAGGCTTAGGTGGATTAAGATAGAGGCTAGGTTAGAACGTTTAGCAGAGGCAATTAGGTTGCAGACATTCATGACAGCAGTTTCAGTGGAGTGGCAGAAGTGGAAACCAGCTAGGTGGAGGTCACAGAAGTTTTGCGTGTGCCAAGAAACTTTGTAAGGTGGTTGAATACAATGCTTCTCAACACCTTAGAGTAGTGAGGAAGAAGTGACACAGGTTGGGAGGTTTGGATCAGCACCTTGCTTTTTCAGGAGAGGGATCACTCTGGCCATTTTGAAAGTACAGGGGAAAGCAGGCTAGTCAAAGGACATGTTGAAGAGATTAGCGAGGTGAGAAGTAATTAAAGGGGCAACAGGTTTAACAAGCTGCCGCGCAATAGGATCTGATGGAGCACAGAGGGGTTAGCCTTCATAAACTGTGCAAGGACTTTGCCAGTGTTGATATGACTAAAGTGTGTGATAGACGCAGTGAAGATTGTAGGGTAGGTGGAGGGAAGAAAGCGGGGTTAGTGAGTAAGAGGAGGGTGAGGAGAGATTCCCTAGTTTTGGAGATTTTGGAAGCAAAGTATCCAGCAAGGTAACTGGCTGAAACAGAACAGTTAATAGTGATGGGTTTAGGAGGAGTAATGAGTGAGTTTAGGTTGATTATATGGAGGCATACCTGGTGTCCCCACACAAGGTAAGAAACACTTATCAGGCGAAACCCACAGTTTAATTGTATGGAAGTTTCGACCATATTGCAAAAGATGGGGAGAAAAAATGGTTGCTGGCATAGGAACGCATGGGTGAATGATCTTCCTGAACCCTCTGCTGGTTACAAAATAGGTCTCTGAAGTAGTCAGGCAGCAAAGCTGATGGCAATATATCAAGCTGTCCTCACTGCTGTAAACCACCAACTGCCAGAACTGTCAGAACTAGTGATTATGACTCACTCTGATTATCTGTGAAATGGGTTTGTGTAACACCTGATTATTGGACAAGCAGAGGCATGATTTGTGCAAATGATATACCGTTAGAACCTGGTAGATTGATTGAGCCTATTGATGATTTGGTGATGTCTAATGGAATGACAATCTATTGGAAAAAGATCAAAGGTCATTCCAAGATAGAGGGTCCTTATAAAACCGGAAATGATTGGCTACCCAATTGGCCAAAACAGCAGCTATGCAGGGGGACTTCATAGATATGGAACATCTCCTGGGAGAAATCCAGGTCATGGTAGTGACCAGGTCATACATTTTCATTGACAATGAACTTTCGGCTGCTCAGTGTAGGAAAGATGCTCCAAATGCAGACTTCATTGTTGCATAAAATTATGATCCCAGAACTGGGTAATCCTATCAATATTTAGAAGATCCACTCAGTTTATTACCAAGGAAAAAATGACCTCCCGCATTTTGATGACATTTCAGACAATGTTCAAGATTTAAGATGGACTGCTGTTAAGGGAACCCCAATCTGGGTATGACCAGTGGGTGGTACATACCTCATTCTGAAGTCTGATTTTAGATCAGGTCAAGATGCTGTTTCAACTAGTCATAGGGTATTTCAAAAGACGCTTGAGATATTTTGAGAAGTCGCTTACTGGCCACGTATGGGCCAGGATCTCAAAACATATTTAAAGGGATGTCTTGTGTGTGCTCACTTTCAACCCGGGTTCCCTCACCAGCAAAATACCTCTGCGGAAAAGAGGAATGACAATACCATGGTCCGATTAGGCTTTATTGGAAGAGTAACCTGTTATTACAAAGGAAACAAATACATGTTGATAGTGACATGCCTTTTCACAAATTAGATTGAGGCCCTTCCTGCCCCAAATTGTAAACAGAGTCAGCCACCACTTAAATGACCAACCACATCTTTTCTTATTTCTGTCTTCCTCAAAGGATTGAGACCAATAGAGGTAGTCATTTTCCAAGTGAGGTGATGAATATGATGTGTTTACTTTTAGTAGAGAAACAATAACTCTCCATTGCACACTGCCTAGTATAAAGGGGGGGGTGTGTAAAGATATAATAAAACAATTGTGAGTATCTTGAAGAAGTTTGTGGTTGATTCTGGATCAAGTTCGGACATCTAATTGTTGCTTGTCCTGATGACCCGCAGATCTACACCTTCTTCTGCCACCAAGACGTCTACATTTGAGTTAATGGTGGGATGAAAAATTGTATTACCACAACACCTATGTTACCGAACTCAGGAGCAGATGTTGATAAACACCTCAAATACTCATGAATGCATTGAGAATTAGAGGAAGCATATACAGCATTCTTTTGCCTATGCTCGACACAATCCATAGAAGTCTGATGAAAGGATGAGAACATAACTATGACCTCAAAACAACAAAACAGGAGTAGGTGACAGTGTTTATATCTATAAGTTTCAAAGAAACTAAGCCAAGAAGAAGACATTTTCATCTTCTTGCCAAGGTTATTTTGAGATCATTGATAGGATCTCTCATGTCACTTATAATATCTGAATCCCAAAAGCAGCTCTGATTGAAGAAAAATTGGTCCACATCAATCAACAGAAAATCTGTCACCCTCGACCAATTTTGAAATCTGAAGAAAAGGAAAAGGAAAGGAATAACAAGAAAAATGAACTGGTAAGTAACAAAATTAGAGTTCAAGAGAATGACTGAATGAAAAGGTTTGTTGATAACAGTGGAAGGATACATGCCAAAGATAGCAAAAAATAGAACAATAGGATGTACGCCTTTCCTAAAAACTATCCCTCTCTTTAGTGCACTAACCCAAGAATTATTTCAAGGCCTGAGGATCCTCCCAATGAAAACCCAGTGAGGGAAAATAATCCAGAATCCAGACAAATTCCCTTGTCCTCCCCCTGTTTGCTACCACAAGGATTAAGAGCAGGGGGGGTTGTAAAGAAATCTATGCCAAAGGAATGTATGCAGAGAAGGAAAAGAACCAGTTTAAAAACAAACATGTGAGATGCAGAATGAGTAGAGTAACTAAAAGAAAACATGTGCGAGGGAACGTGCAATGCTAACAGCCCATCTACAATCCAAATGTATATCATAAGGCCCGAGATAAATATTTCCAAATACCAGAACATATCCTGCCATTTTTGTTAAATGGAAAACAGACCAACCTGCGATGACAAGCACAGCGTTTGATAGAAAAGGAAAAATGGAATTGGCCTTTGCATTGTGTATACTTTCCTTTACAGGACTGGGAATCAACTTTGTAGAAAGAAACCTTTAGAAATATAAAAAATATAAAGTGTTTGACATGACTAGGATGACAAAGTAAAAACACTACATTTTGTGACTCGAGCATCAGCTTTGGGCCGAATGGTACCCTTCCCCAACCAATAACAACACACCAAAAAGACTGAGGGGGTGACCTGCTTCCAAAGAAGGAAATGACACTCAGGCCCAGAGACTGGACTGTAAAAACTTTGACACTTACTTTAGTTCTGGGCACCGGCTTTTCAAGAAATAACCATTCATTTACAACTTCCGTCTGTCCCTCAGCCTAGGCTAAAATCCTTAAATATACACTAAATTAATCCCAGCTAGCAGTACCCTCACAAATAATTTGATATTTCAATCGTCAAGGCCTCTCATGAAGGAACTACTTCACAGCTGGGTAGGTCTAGAATCTGCTTCATGAGGCAGATACTGGCATCACTCAAGGAGGAGCGTGATGTCGCAAATGGCCAGGCCAGCTACAACGAACTTGCACCATGCCCCAGCCCTCAGCACCAAGAGCAACTGACACTATTTGACTGTACCAGCCAGGAACTGGTATACCATTTCAGATTGTGATCCATCCCATTATCACAAATAGTGCACTAGGAAAATGAACATAGGAAATCTTATTTCACTTATAACAACTGAATGAAATGTCCTAGTGAGTTCTTTTTCCAAAAATGTTCAACTTGAAAGGCCCTATCAGATGGATGTAAAACTTTTGAGATATGTTTATTATGCAAATTAGGGAAATGTGGATAGGTTTGAACAGCCACGGCTCACGTTGGTGATTCATATATCCATGACGGCAAACCTGTTACTTTGAGATGGAAAAATTACTTTTGTGGAAAAGTATTAGTGAGTAAAAAGCCAAAATGTATAACTCAAGAACGATAAGTTGAGTCGAGATGAAAAATGCATGATTTGATTCGCCTAAGTGAGAGCAAGCTCGTGAATCAATAAGTAACATGATCACATGTGTAGAATATGTTGTTTTAGGAAGTTACAAATGTTGAGTGTCAAAATCTGGAAGATGACATCACAGAACAGAGGGAAACTGGGTTTATGTAAAGGCAGGAAGGGGGTGTCTGTACTCCTGCTCTCTGACAGTGGAGAGGCACAGAGGACACCAGCCAAGATTCTCTATAGGGTAGCGCTGGTCGAGCAATCAAGGCCTAGCTTCTCAGGAGGTGATGCAGGTTGGTTGTTAAGTACAGTGTAGTCCCCTATTCCCCACAAAGGAATGTCCACACACTGTATTAGTTAAAACACACTCTTTATATAATTAATATTCAAGGTTATGTACATTATCACAATAACTCACTTTGTGCTCAGTGAATCTATGACAGCAAATATATACAGTTCTAAAGTGGTACCACAATTATTATCAGATCTCATTAAAGTGCATCAACTATACTCTGGTTAAATGTCACACAGATCACTTAATAAAGGCAACCAACAATTAGAAATAGGAGGGAAAGGAGTTGGTTAGAACAATTGGCAGAATACTGGCCCCTACCACCAGACACAGTTCTGTGTGGAGATCCTCCCACCAGGGCAACCTGTAAAATAAAAATATATCACAAGTCCAGTCCATATATTCTTCTATAAGTCTTTTTTCCTTCTATAATGTTTCTACTACCCCAATGTACCTGGGATAGCAGAGTTCGATGTCGGGTCATCGACAGATCCTTTTTGAGCGGCTCCCTTTAAAGCAGGAGCCACGGATCGTCGAGATCCCTCGAAGAAAATGAGCTTGGCGTCGAGGCGGCAGCTTCGGTCCCAGCGGTGCTCGTCGACGACGAAGCGAAGGCATCCTGCAAGGAAGAGGTGCGCGGCGCATCTCGATGACGATAGTTCAGGACCGCAAAGAGTTTATGAAGAACGAAGACGCAAAGGCACTCCACACTATCTACTCCATCATCAAGGCATGGATGGCAATTAATGGCCTCTGCCTCAATGGTGACAAGACTGAAATCTTGATACTAGGTCAACAGAACACCTTAGACAAACTGGACAAACTGTACTCTAACTTCTCCATTGACAACTCCATCATCCCCGTGTCCACAGCCATCAAGACACTGGGAGTATACCTTGACTCTTCGCTATCAATGACTAGACAAGTCAGCACAATCACTTCCGCATCCGCACACACCACCAAACTTATAAACGCCATCAAGCCCTACCTCTCTAAACCTAACTGCCTCTCCATAGCGAGGGCAACCATTGGAGCCAAATTGGACTACTGCAATGCTCTCCTAGCAGGCACATCAGCCAAAAACATAAATAGACTACAAATCACACAGAACAACGCTCTCCGGGCCGCTCTTAGTATCCCAAGAAGAGAGCATATCACCCAGGCCAGGCTCTCAGCCCAATGGCTCCCAGTCAAAGAACGGATCACCCTCAAAATCCTCACCCTCACTCACAAATGCCTCTCCTTCTCTGCCCCGTCCTATCTTTCAGATACCATCCTCAAACCTTCCTCCACACGTCCCACTAGGACGCAATACGCCAACCTACTCTGCACCCCACGCATCAAAAAAGCCAAAGCCGGAGGTCTAGGTTTTCCCTACATTGCAGCACAGACATGGAACGCTCTCCCTTCAGACATCCGAACGGAAAACTCACTTCCCATCTTTCGCAGGAAACTGAAAACCTCGTTCCTTGCAAAATAATTAGCAAACTCTCAGGAAGCCATGTAAATATACTGCCTTGCTATTGTATATATTTCCTCTGTAACCTATGTACTGCTTGTAACTACGGTTTCCTTTGCAACTAAGATGTCTGTAACAAGCGCCACGATGCTTCTGGGCTGATGTGCGCTCAACAAATTTGAATAAATAAATAAACTGTGGCTCAGCAAGGGCGTCGAGTCGTCTGACATCTCTACGGTCATTGGGTGGCAGGAAACCCACCGGCGGATGCTCCTTGGCGCATCGACGGCCTGGCCTTCTCCGGCGGGATAAGGCGGCGGCGGTGCAGACGAGCGCGTCTGTGAATCAAAAGTCTTAGGCAAAGGAGCGTGCATCAAGCAGTCCCCTCTTCTGGGCAACACGGCGTCGACAGGACTCCAGCAGTTACAGCAAACTTGCGAACCCTGGTCGAGGGTGGACGGAATGTCCGGTGCTGATCTTCGTTCTCCTCGGCGGTCCCTGTCTCCGGTCGGCAGCCTGTCGTAGGTCTGTCTACCAGGGAGCTTTGGCAGAGATCAGCAGGTGCACGATGGTCCCTCGTATCCCGGGAAGATGGCTCCTTACCAGGTCCTCTCTGGGTCAGTCCTTGGAGACACAGCAGCTTTCTGATTGATGAAGAAGGGCAAAAGCAATTCTTCTCTTCCAGCAGGGCTTCAAGGTCAAGCTTCAGTTTTACTCCAGTTACTCGTCGTAGTGGACCTCAGCTTCTGAACACTTTCCAATGGTGAGAGGTCCCCCACTATTCTGTCTCTCATCCACACTGCTGGGCCACACTCAGCAGCCAATCATACACAAGGGCATTCATGCAGTCAGTCAGCCAATCAGGCATACAGTGCATTCAGGCCATACTCCTCCCTCTCAGACAGTCGCAACAAGGAATGTGTATTAGGACAAGTACCCAGCCATTCAACACTACACACTGCATTCATACCAGTTTCGGGCAGGGCTGTCTCAGTCATTGTGTCATACATCAGAAACCAGGAATGCACAACAAGAAGTACATATTGGTCACACACTCCATTCACCCAGGTCCCACCCACAGGGTGTAACCACAACATACAGTCACTGGGAAGGCTCCAGCCAGTCTGGCCTGGGCTTCACAACAACATCATATATGGAACTTTCACCCAACAGCCAGTCAGGGGGAAGGGACAGAGTCAGGGCTTCCCAGGACTTTGGGAAAACAAGGTAACAGGCAATAGAAAGCAAGAGGCCACAGGGGCCATCTTGTTTCCTATCAGGAATCAACTGATTCCAATGGCAAGGCCTGGGTATCCCAAAATGGAGGGTACTCAGAGCACCCGTCAAATTCAGCATGGAGCTGCCAAAAGCCCATACCCTGCTCTGTGGGTCACACACAGGTGCCGGTGCCCAAAATCATACACTAGGGGCACAGGGTGCACCCCCACCCATGGGTGTCATAAGGGTATCCCATGGGCCTGCACACCAAACCAAAAACAGGAAGAGCTGCACTGCCAGGAGTCCCATATGGACTCCTGGGCAGAAAACAATACAGAACACAAATGAAAAAGGACTACAGGACAAGGACAGGGAGGCTCTGTCCCTCCAATGCATTTCCAGCATCAAAGTCGCCCCCCCAGACTGAGGTTAGGGTGCCTAATCTCCCACGAGATGGACAACCTCATACAGACGGTCAACATACCTTCTGGAAAGGCCATCTGCATTATCGTGACTCTTCCCTGGTCTATGCTCTATGTTGAAGTCTAGCCCTTGCAGGCTAATGGACCACCTGAGCAGTTTTGGGTTCTCACCCTTCATCTGCATAAGCCACCTCACGGGCTTATGATCTGTTTGGACCTTGAAGGTAGACCCAGTAAGGTAGGGCCTAAAACGCCTAAGGCTCCAAACTATGCTGAAACATTCCTTTTCAACAGTAGCCCACCTCAGTTCTCTACCCTTGAGTTGTCTACTGATGAATATGATGGGATGTTCCCTCCCTTTGTCATCTATCTGGGACAAGACAGTGCCAATTCCAGTGTTGCAGGTGTCAGTTTGAACGATAACGGGCTTGCTGTAATCAGGCGCACACAACACAGGTGCCCCACGCAGACTTTCTTTCAAGCCATCAAAGGCCCTCTGACAGTCTTCATTCCAATTAACCTTCCTAGGCTGTTTGGGTGAAGTCAGAGCTGTCAGGGGTGCAGCTATGGTTCCACAGTCTGCCATGAAATTGCGATAATACCCAGTGAGACCCAAAAAGGCTCTCACCTGGGTTTGAGTAGTGGGAGTCTCCCAGTCCTGTATATCCTGTACTTTACTGGGGAGAGGTTGGATTTCACCTCCTCTACCTCATGACCAAGATATGTGACTTTACCCTGAGCTATCTGGCACTTGGTGGCCATGATAGTGAGGTTAGCCCTTTTCAAGGCCTGCAACACCTTATCCAGATGTGTCAAATGCTCTTCCCAGGTGGAACTGTAGACGGCAATGCCATCAAAGTAAGGCACATAAAAGGCCTCCAGCCCACTGAGTGCATGATTGACCAATCTCTGGAAGGTGGTAGGGGCATTCTTCAACCCAAAAGGCATGACCCTAAACAGGTGTTGAGAATGCCGTCTTTTCCTTGGCATGGTCCATCGGAGCTATTTTCCAGTAGCCTGAGGTAAGGTCAAAGGTGCTCACAAATTTGGCAGCACCTATGGTGTACACGAGCTCATCAGCCCGGGGCAATGGATGCGCGTCAATTTTGGTGACGCCATTGACTCCTCTGTAGTCCACACAGAACCTCCAATCCTTGGTACCTGCCTGGGAACTTGCCTTGGGAACAAGGACCACTGGACTGGACCAGGGACTGGTTGTGGGATCAATAACACACAGATCCAACATCTTGGCGACCTCAGCCTTGATGTGGTTCTTATCTGTATCTGACATACGGTAGCACCTGCTTTTGACAGGCACACTATCACCAGTGTCAATGTTGTGCCTACACCACGGTGTAAGGCCTGAAGTCAGTGAAAACAGAGAGGCATACTGCAAGAGCAAAGCCCTGCAGGCCCTCTACTGCTCTCTCATCAGATCAAGAGAGAGATGTACTCCCTCCACTGAGCCATCCTGTGGGTTGCTATGCAGCAAATCAGGAAGGGACTCACTCTCATCCTCTTCTTGCTCTGAAGCTAGCAAGAGACATGAGATTTCTGCTCGTCTGTGGAAAGGCTTGAGCCTGTTAACATGGAATACCTGAGGGGCTACCCCAGGGGCTTCCATGTCAACCAGATAATTGACTTCGCCCATCTTGGAGATGATCCTGAAGGGTCCAGTCCACTTGGCTGCCAAAGCTCTAGGTTTGGTAGGCTCCATCACAAGGATTTCCTGTCCCGGAGTCCAATCCACTTGCAAGGCTTTAAGGTCATGCCAGTACTTATTAAATTCCTAGCTGGCCTTGAGATTCGCTGTCGCCTGACCCATCACCTGTGTCATCCTCTGTCTGAGGCCTAACACATAGTCCCCCACTTGCTTGGCAGGACCTGGTGAGGTGGCCTCCAAACCTTCTCTGATCAAGGCAAGGGGCCCCCTCACGGGATGTCCAAAGAGTAACTCAAAGGGGCTGAAACCAACACCCTCTTGAGGTACCTCTCTGTAAGCGAACAGCAGGCATGGCAGAAGGGGATCCCATTTCCCCCTTAGGGGCTCTTCTAAAGCCTAGCATTCCCTTGTGAGTTTTATTATATCTCTCAACCAGACCATTGGTCTCAGGATGGTAAGAGATGGAGAACTTGTAGGTTACCGTGCACTCTTTCCACATGGCTTTCATGTAACTAGACATGAAGGTGGATCCTCTATCAGAGACAACCTCCTTAGGGAATCCAACACGGGTGAAAATGCCCAGGAGAGCCCTGGCAACCACCTTGGCGGTAACAGTCTGAAGGGGTATAGCCTCAGGGTACCTGGTGGCACGATCAACCAAGACCAGGATGAACCGATGTCCACCTGAAGTGGGAGGGTCAAAGGGACCGACAATGTCGATGCCCACCCTCTCAAACGGTGTGCCAACCATGGCAATGGCTGCAGTGGGGCAATGACACTGCCTCCAGTCTTGCCAGACAACTGACAAGTTGGGCAGGTCCTGCAGTGGGACTCCACTTCCGCTCCCATCCGGGGCCAGTAGAAATGGGCAGAGAGCCTCTGCTTAGTCTTCTTGGTACCAAGATGACCAGCTAAGGGCAACTCATGCGCCAACTGCAGCAGGAAGGGCCTGTAAGCCTGAAGTACCACCAACCTCTTGAGGGCACCAGGTTCAGGCTTAGTGGGCTCACTAACAAGGGGCTCACCCTCCCAGTAGATCCAGAATGTCCTAGGCACTTCTCCTTGTGCCTGGGACAGGGCCTGTTTCCTCAGACCCTCGAGAGAGTGGCACTCTCTCTGTCCCTTACAGAAGTCCACCCGGAAGGGTCCCCCTTCAGCCAGCAGGCATTGAAGATCAGAGTGGTCCTCGGGGTTGAGAACTTCTCCCACAGGAGAGCCTTCTGTCTGTTCTCCCTCAGGAGTTCAGTTTGGGTTTTCCACTGGACCCAACCCGTCAGAGCATGGATCCCAATGGGTGCTGTAGGAACAGCAGGAAGAGAAGGAGCCCCCTTCACTGAGGTGGCCTTCTTGGTCTTCTGTCTTCTTGCTTAGGCCTCGCCTTTGGCTCGGGTACCTGACTCACAGCCAGACCGTGTGTCACCTGTGACCTAGTGACTGCAGCAGCAGTTATGGGGAGACCATCCGAGATCAACCCAACTCCACTAGATCATGACAGAATGTTAGCAGGGACATTGTCCTGAACCAGGACAGGAAGCTTTGCTGTCTTGTCTCCAATCATGAGTGTAACTAAGACTACAGATGATAATTTGGGAGGCCCAGCAGCTCAACTGGTGGATCTCAGAGGAGCACCTACATATTCCTCTGGCTTGAGCATAGTCCTGTCCACCACTGCCATGCTTGCTGCAGTGTCTCTCAAACCAGTAGAAGGCTGGCCATTCAAGAGGACACTTCTCAAAAACCTACGGGTG
Source organism: Ambystoma mexicanum (assembly GCF_040938575.1). Taxonomy (NCBI): domain Eukaryota; kingdom Metazoa; phylum Chordata; class Amphibia; order Caudata; family Ambystomatidae; genus Ambystoma; species Ambystoma mexicanum. The sequence goes on along the minus strand of NC_090935.1, from coordinate 1,141,039,628 downwards.
TTCTGTGAGAAAGTCAACAGTACTTCTACGTACTGGTTCCAGGCCCCAAGGGACACTAAGGAAATCTCTACAGGAGCACCAAATGTGATCCCTGTAGAGGAGGGGAGGACAGCGGCCTCCACCTCAGACATGGGGTAAGGGTAGGTCAGGCTGAAAGCCTGGACTCCAAGTGCCTTACCTTTACACTTGGGGTCACCCCTCTTGTGATCCAGAGCCCCACAGTCCCAACAAGTGCCAGGAATGCGGGGTACGGTACTGGAACCACTGGGAGCCTACTTTGAAGCAGGTGGACCACTACTCTTATTCCTACCCACAGTTGACTTATCCCCACTAGATTTTTTGGTTTTAGGAGAGGAAGGTTTTGGTTTACTCAACTGTGATTGCTTCTGGGACTCCTCAGCTTTCCGAGAGGCCCCCTTTTATTTGTCCTTGTCCTTCCCACTGGAGTCCTTAGTGGACACCTGGTGGGAGACCCACTTGTCAGCCAACCTAGCCAGTTTAAAGGGATACAAAATGTTCTGGTCAGCAACATACTGACGCAGCTCTGGTGAACAGGCTTCCGAAAAATGCTAAAAAGACAAAAGGTGGGACAATTCAACAAATGTTTTCTCAATCCTCCCCATCATGTTCATGTGCGCAGCACTCACGCAGCCAACCCAAGACACATTGGGCCTCATTACACGGACGGCGGTAAGAAAATAACGTTACCGGTAAGTGAATACCGGTAACGCTAAATTTCCCATCCAACTACGACCCGGACTTGCCTCTATTAGCGCCATCGTTAAGTACGGTGGCACTAATAGCGGCAAGTCCGTGGGTGCGCGACCCCAGGTCGGAAATAGCGGCATGTCGATAATAGCACCCCATCACAAGGTAGGCGGACATGGTAATAGCGGCATGGTAAAGACCCCAAAAGACCCTACCGCCATGGTGCTAATACCGGCATCGCGAACCACCCGTTAAGAGACCTGAGCAGTCCACCTGCCACAGGTGGACACATCCACCACAGGTGTAGGGGATGGAGACTGTAGCAGCACAAAAGGGCACACCACACCCCTTCCCACACCCCTTCCCACACAACAATGCTTCCAATACTGCCCACATTACATGGGCTGGAGGATGTGATCGTAGTGCGGCACCATCAACAACACGAAGCACAGAGGAGACGCAGGAGGAGTAGGAGTAGGAGTAGGGCAAGACAGGCGCAGCAAGAACCAGCAGGGCACCCAGAAATACCACAGAACCAGCAGGAAGAGGACAAGAAAATTGCACATAGCCGTACCTGCGCTGTGATGGAGCAGGCATCCGGCCTCTACAACACACAGCACCGGTCCCTAAGCGTGCTGGGTGAAGCCCTCCTGTACGGCCATGACAAAGTGCCGAAGTAAACCATGGCATGTGTGTTGCGGGACTGAAATTACATCAGGCAGAATGTGACTATGCCACCTGACATGCAAGCACAAGATGAGGATGATGTGGATGGTGATGAGGATGGCTCAAAAGGCCCGTAGGGACATGCAAGTGGCAATGTCCAGGCAGGACACGATGTGCGTCAGCATCTGATGCATCAGATTGCATGTCATACAAGGTATGACTGTAATGGATAAAGATGGCTATTACTGCCCTGATGCATGTGGTCAGTCCCACAAAGAACCATCTCCCCAATACAGTACACACACACAATGATGAATACCAAGCCAGTGTAAACTTTCAAACAGTGTATTGTGAACAAAAGAAAACAAAAAGTGCAGGGCCCCCAACTGTGAAAACAGCCTTAACCCCCTCCCCCCACAACACTCCCAAAATCACCCTTACCCCCCTACCCCCACAACACTCCCAAAATCACCCTTACCCCCTCCCCCACAACACTCCCAAAATCACCCTTACCCCCCTCCCCCCACAACACTCCCAAATTCACCCTTACCCCCCTCCCCCCACAACACCCCCATGTGAGCCTCATGGCGTGAATGTGTCCTCCACATGTGGCACCCAGTCCTTGCTGCCCCTAATTGCCAGTGCCTGCTCCGTCATCTGGTGGTTGTGAAGTGGTGCGCCGCAGGTTGCGGAGAGACCAGCGTAGGGGGCTACTTTGCCGTGAACTCCCAGAGGAGCCCGGTTCATCCTAGGTTGGGAGTGGGCATCGGCGCTCAATTGCGTCTGCTATGCGGTTCATGGCCTGCCTGAGTTGGGCCATTTCATTGCAGATTCTGTTGGTGCATGCCTCCATGGCCTCCCTCGTCTGCTGTGCAAATGTACCAATGTCCTCCCTCAGGCGGCCTGTCTCAGCCACATGCTGCCCTACTAGACCAGTCATCTCGGTCTGCCTCTGAAAGATGGATGTTAGGTCATGTCGCATGGTGGGTGCTGGTGGGATGGCTGATGGGCCTGGATCCATGGCACTTGCATCAGGTGAAAATACCTGGGGGCTCCATGGCCCTTCAAGGGTGGGGGTGGGTGATTCTCCTTGGCTACCCGGACCTGATGACAACCTCGGGCTTGCCAGTAAGGGACGTGTTGGTCTGGGGCTCTGGCTTAGATCCTCAATGCCAGGTGCTTCCTCCTCATCCGAAAGTGGGGCAGTGGCTGCTGCCTCACCCGTTGAGCTGGTGGCTGCAGAGTGCATTCCCTCAATGCTGCCTTCACTTGCTGGGAGACACACTCCCGTGGGTGCCACAACGGCAGCAGGCAAGGCATGGCCTGTGGCTGCGTGCAACTGCTGCTCCTGCTGCCTTTGTCCCTGTGGTCATGGTCACTCCTCCTGGCTGCCCTTGAGGATGTGGCGGTGCCCCCTGTGGCATCCCTCCTGGGTTTTTTGCTGGATGTGGGAACAGGTGTGGAAGTGCATGCCTCCTCAGTTTCTGTGTGTGATCCTGTACGGGTGAGAAATGGGGAAAATCATCATTTATGGGTCGACCTGCCTTATGCTGAATGAATACGTCATGCCGTTCTATGCATTTAGGGCTCTTTAGTGTGGATGCAGGTAATGGGGATGTTGGGTGGGTCATGCATGAATGGCTCTGTGTTGAACGGGTATGTGGTGATGCATGCATGTGTGTTTGTGGCTGGATCCACGGCATTCATATGGACACATGATTGGGGGGACCATCACACTTCACTGTGCATTGTTTGATGCATACACTCACCTCCATCAGACGAAATGGCCACGCCAAGCTCCATTTGTCCAACTCCCTCGATGGATTCCACGCCGATTGTCGATGCACAGGTCTCCTCCCACTCACTGAGCTTAATCGGCGATTCACTGCCTCCTCCTGTGCCCATAGCCAGGTTGCGGTTTACGGATAGTATGTTCCTCACACGTAGCCAGACGTCGTCCCACCTCTTTCGACAGTCTTTAACTGTGCGGGTGGTGGTGCCTACTGCGCTGACCTTGTGGGCTACCTCTTCCCAGATGGCCTTCTTCTTCAGGATGGTCTCCCGCCGCATGTCGTTGCAGAAGACCACCTGTGCATTTTCTGCTAGTGTCTGAGTGAGCATTATGAGCTCCTCCTTGCTGAATTTCCCCTTGCGTTGCCGCTCTGACAATTTTTTCACAGCCTTGGGCTTCTTTACAGTGTCCTGGAAGGATTTCCGAATGTGTTTCCTGGTAAGGTGTCCTGGATAAGGAGGATGACAATGTGTTTTTAAAGATGGCCGCCACGCTGTTTCCCGTTCCTGTGCGATGACGCTTTTTCCGGTTCCGCAAAATAACGGTAACCGCTATTAGCGGTGACCGCTAATGCCGATGTCCGCTAATTGCAGTGACTGCTATTTGGATGTGGCGGCAGGTCGGAAGTGCTAACAGCGCTTTCGACGATGCCGTTAAGGGACTTTTTGGGGACTTTTGCGGCATGGCGGTAGGATCATTACCGGCATGGCGCTATGCTCGTGCCCGCAAACTCGTAATGGCACGCAATTGGCTGCCTCTTGCGAGGGCGGACACGCTAATTACGCCATGCCGGTAAATTCCTATTTTTACCGCACAACGTGTAATGAGGCCCATTCTCTTTTTTCTTAAAATCCCTGAACCTTTTAAGGTATTGGGTAGGTGTCTTGCCAAACTCGCAATCAAAGCAGCCTTCATGCACTCATACTGACCCCTTTCTTCCACACTCAGTTTCAGAATACAGTCATATCCAGTCAGAGGCACTCTGCTTAACAAACACTTAGCCCAATCTCGCTTATCAACATCATGAATTGCACAAGCCATCTCAAATGCTTCAATCCACTGGAGGATATCAGAACCGTCCACAAACACACCAACCAAATCTTTCATAAACTTGGTGGCTGGGGACCTTGCACTCCCAACTGGTTTAGCTGAAGTCTCCACTCTAGCTGGATTCTTTGGTGCTCGGTGTCCCTATCTTTGATTATCACTTGCTGTGCCAACTCCTCTTTCTTCAACTCAGCTTCTGTTGCCAATGTTTTGTATTGAAAGGCTAACTGTTCCCATTGTAGCTCCAATTTTAAAAGTTCAATCTTCAGGGCTTCCCCCTGAAGAGCAGGGCTGGGGTTTGGAACAGAGGCAGCAGGAATGGTGGCATTCCCAGAATCAGATTCAGCAAAAACCCCAGGGACAGAGTCCTCATTGGTTGCACCCCCCCCTTCAAGAGTTTCACCATCAGTCTGGTAGTCCACCAGGGCAGCTATAAGCTCAGCCCGAGACTTATCCACAAAGTCTAACTCCCTGGCTTCACAAGCACTCTGGAGAGCCTCTAAGCACATCCTAGTCAATTTACCATTTGCAATAGACTCCATTGCTTGAAATGTAGTTATCCTGTACACAACTAAACCTCAATTTAACAAAGTGCAGATATTTTGTAAGTGACACGGTTGTACACTGATTATTAAAACCATAAGCATCCCACCGCTGCCACCAGTGTAAAGACTGGAGGGGGTATCTGTACTCCTGCTATCTATATGTCAAGGAGAGGCACAGAGGACCCCAGCCAAGATTCTCTATAGGGTAGCGCTGGTCGAGCAATCAAGGCCTACCTTCTCAGGAGGTGATGCAGGCTGGTTCTTAAGTACAGTGTAGTCCCCAACCCCCCACAAAGGAATTTCCACACACTGTATTAGTTAAAACACAGTCTTTATATAATTAATATTCAAGGTTATGTACACTATCACAATAACTCACTTTGTGCTCAGTGAATCTATAATGACACATATATACAGTTCTAAAGTGGTACCACAATTATTATCAGATCTCATTAAAGTGCATCAACTATACTCTGGTTAAATGTCACACAGATCACTTAATAAAGGCAACCAACAATTAGACATAAGAGGGAAATCAGTTGGTTAGAACAATTGGCAGAATACTGGCCCCTACCACCAGACACAGTTCTGTGCGGAGATCCCCCCACCTGGGCAACCTGTAAAGTAAAGATATATCACAAGCCCAGTCCATATATTGTTCTATAAGTCTTATTTCCTTCTTTAATGTTTCTACCACCCCAATGTACCTGGGATAGCAGAGTTTGACGCCGGGTCATCGACGGATCCTTCTTGAGCGGCTCCCTTTAAAGCAGGAGCCAAGGATTGTCGAGATCCCTCAAACAAAGTGAACTGGGCATCGAGGCGGCAGCTTCGGTCCCAGCGGTGCTCGTCGTTGACGAAGCAAAGGCGTCCTGTAATGAAGAGGCATGCAGGGCACCTCGATGATGATAGTTCAGGACCGCAAAGAGTTTATGAAGAACTGTGGCCCAGCAAGGGCGTCGAGTCGTCCGGTTTCTCTACGGTCGTTGGGTGGCGGGACACCCACCGGCGGATGCTCCTCGGCGCATCAACAGCCTGGCCTTCTCCTGCGGGATAAGGCGGCCGGCGGTGCAGACGAGGGTGTCCATGAATCAAAAGTCTTAGGCAAAGGAGCGTGTGGCTCTGGTCGTCGGCAGCTCCATGTCAATCGGTTCCATCTTCTGGGCAACAAGGCTTTGACGGGCCTCCAGTGGTTACAGCAAACTTGCAAACCCTGGTCGACCAGGGTGGACGGAATGTCTGGTGCTGATCTTCGTTCTCCTCGGCGGCCCCTGTCTCCGGTCGGCAGCCTGTCGTAGGTCTGTCTACCAGGGAGCTTTGGCAAAGATCCAGCTGGTGCGAGATGGCCCCTCATAGCTCGGGAAGAGGGTGCCTTACCAGGTCCTCTCTGGGTCAGTCCTTGGAGAAACAGCAGCTTTCAGATTGATGAAGAAGGGCAACAGCAATTATTCTCTTCCAGCAGGGCTTCAAGGTCAAGCTTCAGTTTTACTCCAGTTACTTGTCGTAGTGGACTTCATCTTCTGAACACTTTCCAGTGATGAGAGGTCCCCAGATATACTATTCTGTCTCTCATCCACACTGCTGGGCCACACTCAGTAGCCAATCATACAGAAGGACATTCATGCAGTCAGTCAGCCAATCAGGCATACAGTGCATTCAGGCCATACTCCTCCCTCTCAGACACTCACAACAAGAAATGTGTATTAGGACAAGTACCCAGCTATTCAACACTACACATTGCATTCATACCAGTTTCGGGCAGGGCTGCATCAGTCATTGTGTCATAAACCAGAAACCAGACATCCACAACAAGAAGTGCATATTGTTCACATACTCCATTCACCCAGGTCTCACCCACAGGGTGTACCCACAACATACAGTCACTGGGAAGGCTCCAGCCAGTCTGGCCTGGACTTCACAACAACACCATATATGGAACTTCCACCCAACAGCCAGTCAGGGGGAAGGGACAGAGTCAGGGCTTCCCAGGATTTTGGGAAAACCAGGTAACAGGCAATAGAAAGAAAGAGGCCACCGGGGCCTTCTTGTTTCCTATCAGGAATCAACTGATTCCAATGGCAGGGCCTGGATTTCCCAAAATGGAGGATACTCAGAGCACCTGTCAAATTCAGCATGGAGATGCCACCAGCCCATACCCTGCTATGTGGGCCACACACAGGTGCCCAGAAACATACACTAGGGGCAGAGGGTTGCACCCCCACCCATGGGTGCCATAAAGGTATCTCATGAGTCCGTACACCAAACCAAAAACAGGAAGAGCTGCACTGCCAGGAGGCCCATATGGACCCCTGGGCAGAAAACAATACAGAACACAAATGAAAAAGGACTGCAGGACAAGGACAGGGAGGCCCTGTCCCTCCAATGCATTTCCAACATCACAGTTCAGTAGTCACTTCAATTAGTCTTCCCTCTTTATTAAGATGCCCAATGACTATCGAGGGGTTGGTTTAGTGTGATGGCACGTTTTGAACACTGTAAAATCAAATACATTGACCAATTTGATTAGAGAAATGATATACACCTTTAGAGGGTATGGTTTCGGCTCTGTCAAAACTCAAACCCATAGATTCTGGTGGAGATACTCGCCCACTCACTGATGAAAGAGAAGAAGGAGATACAGGAGAATTGATAACAGCAGAAAAGCAAATGGAATAGATTATCTTCCTTCTTGGACCTATTTTGGATTAATAACAGCACACTGTAAGAAAGGCCTACCTGGAACTGAAGTCTAAGGCCTTCTTCAGTAGGAAAGACAGAAGACAGGCTGAAACGCACAAAGAAGGGAACCAGACTATGGAGGGAAGCTGACACCTCCTTGCAGACTGATGACCACCTGTTCCAGAGGGGGAGGGTTAAACCAGCCCTTAAGAGGGTGCCCACCTGTGTGTGAGACAGCCAAAAGAATTTCCTATGTAAGTATAATGCCAACGGGAAATATAATTATGAAGGGAAAATACTCTAAAGGGAAATAGATTTAACTTGCCCCTTTCAGTTGTCAGTACTGTGGGGCAGAGGTATATAAACTGACTGCACACCATGGGATATTAGAAACCAATTCAAAAGCGTATGTGCTTCTGGAATAATATATTTGATCAAATAGTTCCCATAGTCTGTATATGGCGAGATTGCATACATGGATCCCAGGCCAATTATTATAATAATTCTAATTGTGTTTTCATAAAACGCTTAATACTAAAGAAGTTTATAAACACAGACCCGGAATTTGATCCTCTGTTGCTCTGCATCATCTTGCTTCCAAGACAAGCATGTTGCCACTGAGCTATACTACCCATGCTATCTTGCATTAGAAGAGTAGTACATATGCATACAGCATACCCATTCGGAGAATAATAGACATGAAATGAGCATCAATGCCATGCAATACTGGCCGATAAGATGGAACACACCTACCGGGTATATGCTGGGGCCTCCTGATGCACAAGACCCTCTGGTAGTGTTCTGAGCTAATCCTGCATAGTACCTGGATTTCTAGTGGGCTGCAGCGGACCTCAGCATGGGCCATGTAGGATGTCCAGGCCTCACCTGCAGCAACTGTCACGGTTTTATTACACGGCACACTCCAGCCAGGGACTCCTTCCCCAACAATCAATGTGGCGTACAACAAAGCGCTTTTCATTTTAAATGAACAAAGGTTCTTTCGTGTTTGAGTAGGCCTCCAACCCGTCTCGCACCCAACCTCCACAAACACCCTGTGTCACATTGGACCAGGAATCAAGCTGGTTTGTATAAAAAAGAAATTTATTAATGTATTATTTAATGAAAAAGGAAAATCAGACAATTTTACAGCCACTAAAGTTATGGTAGACAATTGCACTAATCTCTACAAAACAATTAGTTAAAGATATCTAGTTACAATTCTCACAATCTTTAATGGCAACAAAGGGAAAAAGCAATTTTAGAAAGAGATAACACAAGCAGTTTAGCACTCCTCCCTGCAACACTCACCCCCAAACATGAGCTAACTTGATTCCTTTGAATGGAAGGTAGTGGCAAGGAGTAGAGATAGAGCGAGAACATTGATTTGGAGTAAAGCCCACCACCCCAAGATGGGAGGCCAGCAAAGAAAGTGAAAACCGGTTTCTGGAGCAAAACGGCAGAATTGTATTTAGATCATTACTCACACAGTTAGGGGACAGAAGGAACGGAAATTCGTGTTGCTTACACTTGAGGAGATAGGGAAGCTTAGAGACTACTATTCAGCACACCAGGGCAACAATAGAAATAAAGTAGGAAAATCGATTTTGGAAGGAAGCAAATGCAAAACGAAAGATACAATACACATATTAGATAATCTTGTAGGCAAAAAGAGATTGCTCTCAATGGGACTACGGTTTGGGTTTTTACTAGGACAGATGCAAATAGGAATTCATGGGGTGATGCACACAATAAATGGACAAACTCGGTTTTCAACTTACAAGGAGACTTATTCTTTTGAGGCAACACTTTAATGACTATAATTATTAAAGAAAGACGCTATGGACAAGGTGGTTAATTTTGAATTTTAACTAACCTGTACCGTGAATTTCAATGGGGGAATTCATTGATTTATTTAAAAATATGCTAAGGATTTACACAGACACTGAGAGGTCTACCAAAGGGAATATGCATACATACACAGCCTAAACCCAATTTCCTCTATAGGAAGGTGGCTGAATTATACTAGCAATATGGGGTTTTCAATAAGGGGTTTCAATGGGGGTTTCAATCGGATTTTCAATGGGTACAATGCTATAAAAAGGTAGGGCTTATGCAATTTAGGGCTGGGTTATTTGCTATTATAAAGTAATCCTTGGTTTGGGATTCTGGAAAGTCAGCTGGACCTCAGGACATTCTGGACAGCTAGGCAAGGGGTCTGGCACTGTACTCTGCCTAGGTATTGGATTCTGGAAAGCCAGCTGGATCCCAGGACACTCTGGACAGCTAGGCATGCGGTCTGGTCCCTGCACTGTGCCTTGGTTTAGGTACAACCTCCTTCTCTCTGTCCTCCCTCTTCTGTCTCCCCAGATTCTTTGTGTCCTCTGACTTAGTACAGTCCACCTTATATAGCCCACATTACATCACTTACTTTACAATCTAGGGGGAGTACTCTATGATTACCCCTACTGCTTGGATAGGACAGTTTACCATTCCTCTCTCCACCTCCTGGCATGATTGGTTCAAGGGAAGAGAGCACCATCTGTCTATTTGCATTTATTACTATTCTTTGTTCTCTTGGCCCCTTTTGTCCCATAACTTCATAATTCTACTAGCCCCTGACATATGAACTAGATAAGCAGTTTTAGTGGGACATAGGGAATTAGGTAAGCCAATCGCCAACTCCGTATGAGGTAGCATGGCCTTTTGGCACATGTTTGTTATTTTCATAAAATGTATAACAGTTACAACTCTGCAAATGATCAAGCATGTTCATAATTTCATTTTCCATCTTTCCATCAAATCTCATAACTGTCACTCATAACTGTTCAGAGCCGCCAGAAACTAGTCTTAACTGGCCATTTCAGTCCCCAGAGTCCTAGGAAAATGCACTTTAGCTCTTAAAAACCACATGGAAATTACATAAAAACATAACATAAAATGAAATTATTTCTCATTCTAATTGCTGTGAAAATGCCTAAAGATGGAATCAGTCCTTTAATGTCAATTGGGAGGATCAGGCCCCTTCTGTGTGAGGGGCACTTTATCTCCCACAGCCGGTGACCAGATATTTTTATGACCCCCTTTGAAGTTGTCAGTTTGTTCTTGGTAGTGGGTGCTGGAAGGAGCTCACACCTCCCAGTCAAGTTTTAGCCACAGTTTCTTTCTTTGAAATCCCTGAGCCCCTTCCTTCAAGTCTGGCAGAGGAGGGAATTATAACACCCTCTGTAACATCACATGTCATTGTGGGATGATTCACTAGTAGGTGCGATTTCCAGTGGGAAGCGGGGCTTTTCATTGAGAGGTTTCCTGACTGAGCCCCAAACTGGTTTATCCGGTATTATGTGCCTCTTAAAAGTGACTGACGTCTTGTGGGTGGAAACATGATGTACATTGCTTAGTCAACCCCCACCCCACAGCATATTTCCCTGACATTTCTGTGCAAGCAGAACTATCCTTTCACGGTGGCTTTCTAAAGTAATTTCTCTTTTTTTCACACGTGTGAAAGCTGTTTTTTCATTTGCAGTGTTTGAAGGGCTGCGGTTCAAGTGACATGGCAAGCAAAAGCTGTGTCTGGTTGTAGGATTGAAATTCTTGCCCCTCATGTGAATTAAAAGTACAGCAAGGCCGTTTGTGGATGCAGTGCATACTTATTGTTATTCAGATGAAATAAAAGCAACACAGGGGCATTTTTGGATGCAGTGCATAACTTCATGTCCTTTAGGGGAAACAAAGCAGCACATGGCCATTTTTGGATGCAGTGCATACTTCTTGTCATTCAGATGAAATAAAAGCCATGCAGGGGTGTTTTTGGATGCAGTGCATAACTTCATGTCCTTTAGGTGAAACAAAGCAACGCGGGGCCGTTTTTGAATGCAGTGCATAACTTCTTGTCATTCAGGTGAAACAAAAGCAACGCAGGGCCATTTTAGGTGGCAGTGTTTAAAAGCAGTGTTTCAGGTGAAGGGGATTTCTGTTTAGGGCCTTTAAATGAACCCCACACAACTAACATGCCTTCATGCCAGTGACCCACCAGCGATAGACCCAATGCTTCTTGACCTCCTTGGTGTTGTGCTGGTAGACCCCCAGGCACACTGATGTGCCGCACTGTCCTGGTCCAGGACTTGGCCCATGCTGCCACCTCCTTGTGCATCGAGCTGCGACCAGTGAGGTGCCGATACTTGCTGAGCACCTCGGCCCCCATGACATCCACATCCTGTTGTGTGAATTTGGGGTTTCCCAATCCAGGAGGATGGGAGGAGGAGTCATCTCAGAAGGTGAGAGCCATCCTGCGGTGTGGTGGGGTGTCTGGTGCCATCAGCATAGTGGAAGCAGACATGGCTGGCAGTGAGGCGGGATCACCCTCCCCAATGTGAGGTTCTACCGTTCTCAATTGGCTAGAGTTTCCTATATTCCCCCTCTTCCTCATTTGGAGCCAGGGGACGGCATGTGCAGGAGGCCCTCTGTGTCCTCGGCAGGGATAGTGGGTATGTTGCACTAAGTGGGGTGCACTGGTGCCGGTGGGCCTGGTGGTCTTGTGATTGCCTATGGTGCACAATCCTTCTCAAGGTCTCTGGTGGATGCAGGGCCAGCGTCCTCTGCTGTGGTGTTTCTGCCCCTGCTCCTTGTGGTACTCCTGCACAGCCCAGAGGGTCACGGCTCTTGGTCTGTAATTTTCCTGCCTCCACAGAGTTTCCTGGTTCCTTCCATGTCAGCTGGCAACCGAAGACCACATGCACTGTCATGCTCCACCTTTCTATGGTGTGGTATGCATCTAGTCACTATGCACGCTCACTGCTGTAAGAGCACCAGGCCAAGCCGGAAGTTACACCATGGTGGGGGCAGTGATTCCACTTTGGCCAGGGGTTCAGGGTTTTTCCCCACCTTTTACACGTGTGCCAGGAGTGCTGCATGTGCACGCCGTGGGATGCATGTGCCTGCTGCATACAGGGAACTTGAACTCTCCCAAGCCACGGACAGTGACATTCACAGACCCACACATTCAGATGGACATGGGCATGGAAAGGAGCGAAGGCATGTTCTTGTGCCACCTGTGCTGACACTTCTTCTTGGTATCATTGCGTTCTGGTACACACACATTGAACTGACATTACACCAGCCCAACATGTCCACATGCAGGAGAGAGCTGGACCCTGTCATTCATGAATGAAACGCTGTCAACATACATGGGCACACCTATGAGATGCTGCTACTTGCATATGGTGGTTGCCCACTTGCATCTACCTGCATGTGCCATGTGTACTGTTGCTCTAACAATTGTGGGACTACCGTCTTTGAAATGTGGTGTGCAGCAGAGATGTTCCACTAGTGTGGATGCCGGACGTGATGAGCATTTAATCCACTCAGGGGGATGACTGGTAATAGTGGCTGTGTGCGCTGATTCTGACTCTGCTGATGTTACTGTACATGATTCCCATCAGCCCTATGCAGGATGAAAAATGATTAGGGATCATGAAATTTCCATTACAATACATCCAGAGGGCAAACATGTGCAGAGCCCTGGACTGGTGATTCTATGTGAGGCCGGTCAGCATATCTTCTGTCCCTTGCATTGTCTGAATGACACATGTTTGTGTTACTTCTGTGCATATGGTGTTGCATACGTGCTTTGTCTGTAGGGCACGATCTGCATGCCCATGTTGCACTTGCACCATCTACCTGACAGCGGTGTGTGGGTTATATGTGGCATGTGCTCATTAACTTTATGATGTGCTCCCTTGCATACGGGATCATCTGAGGTGTACAGTACACACTGTGTCATTAATCCTGCATGAGACATAGTACATGTAAAGCCTACAAGCGCAATCTGTGTGTGTATGTGGGTGAGCGGTATGCAGATTTTGCAACACACAGGGATGGATGTGGTATACTTCACAGCTTTGGATGTTACATTAGTAATGCATAGATGTGATGAATGGACAGAAGTCTACTGCAATTTCTACATGTACGTACATGGGTCATTGCGTTGGTGCAGGCCAATGTATTTAGTGATAATTTGTGTGATACACCAACCCAAATTAGCTACTTTCATCCACTCACAGTCATTCCGTGCCTTTGCAGAGTTCAAATGATGACTGACAAGTAGCATTGATGGTAACAATTTTATTGTGTGGAATATATATAGTGATTTGGGTAAGCGGGCGTGGTTCTGTACAGTCTACAGTGATGGATAAGCAGGGACAGGGGTGTCTGCGATGGTTCCATGCGCTGGGGTGTGTGGATATCAGGATGTGATGGTATGTGGTGTGGGGGATGGAGGAAGAAGGTGTTGAGGAGGAGAGGAGCAAGGTGGGAGTTTGGCCTGCATGGAATTACAGAGGCGCCAAACCCTCTCCTCCCCGAAGGCTTGACTGCCTCCAGGCTGAGGGGCACTCTGGTGAGTGGTTGGGCTGCGAGTAGGCTGTGGCAGAGGAGGTGGAGTGCCAGTCTCCAGCACAACCATGTCCATCATCTTGGATCTCCTCCTCTCCTCTCCACATTGTGCCTCATCATCGGCACCTCAAGTCTTACTATCAGTCGCATGGGTGACTCACATGCGGTGTCCATGCTGGTGACCAGCAGAGCTATCTCCCGCCGTATGGTGAGACCAGTGTTGTTAACGGCATTAAGCCTGCTGGCCACCCCAGCGATCCCACACTGTACAGAGCTCCCTACCCCTGCCAATTCCAGGCCCACTTCCACTGTTGTGTGAATCAACTGCTGCGGATGCTCCTGGAAGATGGTTAACCACTCTGCTTGTCCCACCCTAGATGGTACAGCAGGCTGGGACAGGGGTTAGCCAGCCTGAGTGTGGGTGCAGGCCACATCAGCAGCTTAGCCTGAGGTCCATGGGTGCTCCACAGGTGAGCTGACCTGTTGGGGCTATGGATGCGGGGACGTAAAGTATGTAGACTCCCCACTGGTGGTGTATTCATTGTTTTCCTCCCCCTGTGTGAGGGGCATGCTGTCTTTGGCAAGCATCTCTGGGCTTGCCTCCTCTGCAGATGGGGTGAGCCGGAGGCCCACACTCTTGGGTCCAGATGACCTATGTGCACGACAGTCCTCCTGTTTGGGGGAGATTTGTTCTTCCCATCCTCCTCCTTCTTTTCGGCCTCCTTGCTTGGTATGCTCCCGACTGGCAGGTGCATCTGTTTTTCTTGTCTGTCTTCACTGCTCTTGGAGCATTCCTCTGAGGCCCTTTCCTCCATTGGCATGGCTGGGAAGTGGAGAGAAAGGGAGACATGTCAGTCTGTCACATTCAATAGATGTCTACACATGAGTAACATGACAGTTCAGACGTGTTACAATATATTGGCATGCATCTTGCCCTCTCGCATCTTCCCATGAAGATGCTTTTGACTTGCGTACCTCCTTGCATTGTCCCATGGGTCTCATGGGTGATTGTGTCATGGCTTGTGTGAATGCATGGCTTCATAGCTGGTGTTGATGCTGGGGTCTATATAGTGGTGTAGTGTAATGGGTTAATTTTTGGCTGTGCTCTGCTGGTCCATTGGGCATGGTGGAATGCTTCCTTTGTGTAGATTGGGGATGCCCATGTTACTGAGTTGTGTGTACTGTTGTTTAGTTGGTGATGCATGTGCCACTGCAGGTATGGTCTTCTGTGAGGGCTGGCAACTGTGAGAAACCTGAAGGTGGCTCCCTAGCTAGTCCCCAGGGATCTGTCATTCAGGTGGCCAGCACACATCCATCGCTATTGGATCCAGTACCTGGGGGTGGACCAGTGAGGTAGGATCACCTGGATGGGGGGTACTCGGGAAGTGGGACACTGATGGGTGAAACACAGTATCTCCCTTATTTCAACACCTTTTCCCCATCCTACCACGTAGGACATTCAAAACCACTGCCCCCACCCCCATTTTCCGACACTAACACTTTTGCATGGCATACAAGAGAACGGACTAATACCAGAGTCATTTACCTGACATGTCCCAATACAAGGGTCAAGAAAAGTCAGGCAATTGATCAGAATCACACACACCTGACAGCCCTTTCCCTTCCCCACAGGGATAAAAGGTGGAGCAAGAGAGCACAGTACGAGCAAGGCCGACCGCACGACAAAACAGCTATCCAGACACGGCAATTCAATAGGAGGAGAAAGGCAGTGAATATCGGGAGCTAACCAAGAGAAAAACAGCCATGCCCTTTTCAACGCAGACCCACAAAACTTCTGCAGAGGGAACCATAAGACTGAGGACAATAGCCTAAGTGTGCTGCAACAGATGTCAATGGTACACACAGCGTGCCAACGCTGATAAGCGGCAGCGAGGGAAACCTCTTCTGCCCTGGTACCGGCCTTGACTCCAACTACGGGGAAAGCCAAGTGGTTCATCACAGCCGGTGAATCAGGGGGAGAGATGATAAGAGCCAGGCTGTGGTGAATGAAAGTCATAAAGTGGCAAGTTTAATCAAGTTCATAGAACTGTAAGATTGTAAAGGGGAGACCAGCTGCAGAAGGGGACCGGCACAATGTTGCTGCTGCTCCGAGAATCTCTGGTTGATCCCATCTGAGTAAAACTACAGATAACAGAAGGCCGAAGGAGAGCCGCCGAGACAGGTCAAAGTGGTCATACAGGAGATCAAGCAAAATCGCATTACAGTGGAAAGCCTTTGACCAAAGAACCATAAATAAAGCAGGGGAACTGAATCCCGCTAACATTGAAAGTAAATGTGAATGTGAAGTTGGCAATGATGAACCCGGAAGAGGGATGCTAACGAGAAGGGGGCAAAGTCTAAAGTCCCAAGAAACAGTGTGTTGACAAAGATGAAGCCGACTGAGGGATGTCCACTGGAAGTGTTTAAAAAGACATTAAGATTGGTGAATAAAGGACAAGCCATAGTGAACCCAGAGGGAGGCTGAAAATAAAGGGTCAGCGCCCAGAAGAGAGGTATCCAAGGGGTGAAGAATCTTTATGTTTTGTTGTTGAAAATGTCAGGTCCTCGAAGGCAAGAGACTTTCAAGTGAAATGAGACTTGGCCATCGACGGCCCTGATAGCTGCAAGTGGAACTGTCATCTTGTGCTGAGGAAAGTTCGAGAGTGTACTGCGCTCCAAGATTCCAGTTTACACTGCTCAAAATGTGGGGAAGGGAGTTCCAAGCTACCGCATCCTGACATATTATTTGTGAACACTTCCTTCTTTTCTTGAAAACCATCCCACACCCTTTTTGTATTAGTTGTAAGGTTTGGCAATAGGTTTCTTAGTATAGGCCCTTTTTATTTGACACAACGCCACTAGGACTGCCTTATTTTCAATTGATGGTCGACACTTGCTCCCATCCTAGATTTAGGTTTAGATTAGGTGTTTTTCTAACCTGCCTATAGTTTAATAAACACCCTTGAACTGTGATCACTTGTGTCTGTCTTTACTGTTGCCACCATGAGTTCCTTACACAACCTACATAAGGAATTGGGTGGGTGTTCTGTGAGCATCTGCATCCAGGTTTGATTGAGGGGTTTGTGGTGTCACGTGTCCTTCGCGCCATTGGTTGCATGGTCTAGTTGGTATGGGTCATGCCTGTGTGTGTTCAGTTGCATATGTGCATTGTGACTGACATGTGGCCTTGTCGTTATGAATTGTGCATATGGAGTGATTGTCTCTGGTAGCAATGGTCTACAGGGCACATGGCATTTGCTTAGCAATTCTCATGACAGTGTCCTGGTCTTATGCACGTGCTTGCATACTGTGTGGCTAGGACTTGGCTTGTGATGTGTCCCAGTTTTGGTAAATGTGTGACTTCCTTTGAGATGTAACTGTGTGCTGTTTTATTTTGCATGTGGCGTGCAAAAGTTGTGCATGGAGCTAATGGTCCTTTTGATAATCTGTTGGCTTGGTCTTGTTGTGGGGGTATGCGTATGTCATTGTGCTTGAGCCATTTTCTGGCGGGCTGTGTCCCTTTGGACAGTGTGTGCGGTTGGTTGTTTGCCATACGTATCATGCAATGGCATGACATTCGACTTTGTGTGCCCCGTTGAGTTGGAGTTGCTGTGTTGATGTGTGCAGTGGTGCATGTGTGACTTCTGGCTGGACCATGTGTGTTGTCCTTTGCAGTTGTGTGTCAGTCTGCCTTCATGTTGTGTTCCCTTTGAGACAGTTGCTTTCATTGTTCAAATGTTCAGTGGGTGGCTGACATACAGGTGTGAGTGGTGGCGCAAAGGTTATCTCTTTACCTCGGTAGTCTGTGCCTGTTGCAGTGACTCGTATGCCCGTGCAGTCCTCCTGTGGGATCACGGTCAGCTTTTCTCTGTGCACCAGTCGCTCCGGGGGGTCAGGTGGTTTTCTCTGAGTGCTTGTGCAAGGGTGAATCTGGTGTACTTGTGCTTTACCTGGCTCTTCTCGTCTTCCCAACCTTTCTTAATGTCTCCCATGGTGTGTAAATCAAGGCCCATGGCGTTAATGTTCCTTGTGAGGATGTCCCAGAGTGTATCTCACTGGCTCCTCATAGTACGGTGTCCAGGGGTCCTGATCAGGGCGTTGTGGTGCCGGCATCCACCTCTTCTTCTGTGAAGTTCATCTTGCACCAGAACACCTTCGGAGCTCCCATGTGCTGGACACCACGACCTCTCCAGCAATTGGGGCCACTGGTGGGGTGGTTTTCATTGGTTGTTAGCAGTGGAGGTGGAGGCATTTGGTGGTAGTTGCAAAGTGTGTTTTTCTGTTTTGGTGTGGCAGTTACGGGAACAGCTTTGCTTGGGTGACTTAACAGGTTTTGGGACCACCATGTACTTTTAGTCCTTGCTATGCTGATTGTGGATCCTCAGTGAATTGATGAGGTAGCATGTGTGGTCATTCCATTTTGGGATTTGCGCATATTTGTGTCTTTGTGTGTACTGGATGTTGTCTGTAGTGCTGTGTGATGTGTCTGTCCTTTCAGTGCTGTGTCTGTAGTGGCTTGTGCAGGCCATGTTTCTGTTGTTGGAGGAATCCTAACTTTGATTTGAAATATGGCAGGAATTCCGCTGTCCCATTTCAGAGTGTACGGCTCAGGATTTCTGAAATGGGAATGGACCGTGTCAGTGGCATGTTTTGCATGGCGTATATGGCTCTTTGGGCCACATAGAATGGGCATTTCTGTGGGTGTGTCCTGTGATTTGTGGACATGTTGGTGTGTGTGTCGGGGGTGTCCATACATTTTGAGGTGTGTCTGGTGGTGTGTTCTAGTTTTGATGGGTTGGTCGGGGGAGGGTGTGTGTTGCCGAGTGTGACAGTCCAGAGTGTAATTTGGAAGCTATATAATAAGCAACGGTTTATCTTTGGGTGCTCTGTGTTGGGAGGTGTAAGTTGCTCATTGAGGTTGATGGTGTGGGGCATGATGTATGTCGGTCTTGTGTTTTGCGAAGTGACGGCAGGGATGGACAGCAAAAGTGTGTGCGTGCATGGGAAATAAGTTGTCTTTTATGTAGTGAAATTGTTTGTCGTTTTTGGCTGGATGTTTGATTTCTGCCTTCACTTGTGCTGGCATGTTTTCCGCCAATGGAAGTTGTATCAGTTATTTTGTGGTGCAAGTCCTTTTACTTAGTGAATCAGGTAGGACGTATGTTGAATTTTGTGCAAAGTTCAAGTTCAGAGAGATTGGTGTGTCTGACTTAGTAAACTCCTTCATTTTGGTGTGACTTACACTTTACTCACTCAAAATTGATTTTTTCCTGTATGCGCACAAACAAAATGAATGTCCCTCTTCATGCAAGTGATGCCGGTAATTCATTGCAGTCCTACCTCCTGACACCCTACAGGTGGGTCGCCACCACCCTGCAGGAAAGGCACAATACGGCACACACCGCCACCAGGGCTATCATTGAGCAGTTCATAGGTCTCATGAAGTCACAATACAGATGTCTGCACCACTTGGGGTGGGGGATTTCCTGTACAGGCCACCCATTGTTTACAACATGATACATTCCTGTTGCATCCTGCATAACATCGCAGTGCACAGAGGTGTTCATGCAGACCTAGAACCTGACCTCAAGGCAGAGCCGCAAGCCAGACCCAAACCCAAGGGAGACCAGTGCGAGTGAGGGAGCACTAGATCAACAGCTTTTTCACATGAGCATGCATGCTACCATAAAGGAACACTGACCATACACAAGATGGTGTCCATGATGAAAGGGCGACAAGTACCAAGCACAGCCTGCACACACTCATCTAGCTGAGACACTCAAAGAAACAGAAATCTGGCAATGCCAACACATAGGAGACAGGCACGCCTGCAGACACACAGCCCTGCACTGTACAAAAAAACAATGGACAGAAACAATCCACCATGCCAGTACCACACATCTCCTAAATCTCATAAGGATGGAACATGGGCAAGCGGGGATCAACAACACCATTGCACACAGCTGCACTTAAACCAGCATGTTCCCCTCAGCACTACCGGATACTGCATCAGCATCCACACTTACACCCACATCATCACACATCCGCCCCAACATGACATGACACACATGACCAGTCATCTTCATGCACCACCCACAACAATGATCAATTGCGCACAACACAATGTGACACGACTACAGTACAGTCCCACAGAATTAAAACATTCCCCAATTCCAAAACCAATAGATCACACTGGAATACCGACATGAACTCATTGGCTGACCTGACATGCTGTGCGGGTAGCATAGTATACGACATCCGCCAGCGGCTATGCAGATGTTAGGGTTGTCATGCCCTTGGATGAATATGTACATAGGGTCTACATCTCCTTCTGTGGCATCCATTCATGGGGGAGGCAGTATGTACAGTGATGGCGGGTTCCCAAGTGGAAGCGTCATGCGCATGGTATTCCATGAGGGTGCAGGAGTGGTGTGTGGGCATGAAGTTCCTAGGTGTCATGCCTTCCTGTGCATATCTGCCATGGCTTGCCTACATCCTGGTGAACACACTGACCATGTACATGCCTGCAAAGTGGATAAGGTGAATGGGCCCTTGTTTACACTAAGCCTGTGGGTTGAAAGGCTCTTCTGCAACATTGAAGGACACAATGTTTATTGCAGCATACCACAACTTATTAGTGGACAGGGAGTCGTACCTTCAATTCGCCATCCAAAAGTGCCCAACGGATGCCTAGAACACTCTGTGCCTCGACCTTGGGATGCAGATATGACGGAACACAGCTTGGTGAGGTGACACCGAGCATATAACAAGATGCACTCAGCCCAGCAAGTACAAAGTCGGGAGGCAGACACATCATCCCCGACAGGGTGTTGGGGGAGGGAGCACATGGTAAAATGAGTGTGGACCCAGAAGCGTATTGTGATGCTGGAAATGCATCGGAGGGACAGGGCCTCTGTATCCTTGTCCTTTACTGCCTTTTATCGTGTGTTATGTTGTGTTTTCCATGCAGGAGTTCATGTGGGACTCCTTGCGGTGCAGCTCTCTCTTTTGATTTGATGTACAGACCCATGGGATACCCTTGTGGCACCCATGGGTGAGGGTACAACCCTGTGCCCCCAGTGTATGTTTTTGGGCACCTGTGTGTGGCCCACAGAGCAGGGGATGGGCTGGTGGCAGCTCCATGCTGAATTTGACAGGTGCTCTGAGTATCCTCCATTTTGTGATACCCAGGCCCTGCCATTGGAATCATTGATTCCTGATAGGAAAAAAGATGGCCCCTGTGGCCTCCTGCTTTCTATTGCCTGTTACCTTGTTTTCCCTTCCCCCTGACTGGCTGTTGGGTGGAAGTTCCATATATGGTGTTGTTGTGAAGTCCAGGCCAGACTGGCTGGAGCCTTCCCAGTGACTGTATGTTGTGGGTACACCCCGCGGGTGGGATCTGGGTGAATGGAGTGTGTGACCAATATGCACTTCTTGTTGTGGATGTCTGGTTTCTGGTGTATGACACAATGACTGAGACAGCCCTCCCCGAAACTGTGAATGCAATGTGTAGTGTTGAATGGATGGGTACTTGTCCCAATACACATTCCTTGTTGTGAGTGTCTGAGAGGGAGGAGTATGGCCTGAATGCACTGTATGTGTCATGATCTCTGCTTCCAAAAGGTCAGGGTTTTCCCAACTCCCTTGGAAGCAGATCCATAACCCAGGTTCCGAGGGCCAACCAGTCCCAATTGGGACCTTTTGGACCCAGTCCTGGCGCCAGTGGCACCAGGCTCATAAATATGCCCAGTCCCAGCGCTGGAAGCGCCGGGCTCATAATGCTTGGGTGGACTTACCTGCAGCAGACCATGCTGCTTACTTGCCTGCCAGTTGAGTCTCTGATCCTCTTCTGTGTGGAACTACTTTTCCTGTTGGGTGGGGCAGGAGCCACTCCCTAGATTCAGAACACTGGAACTCTTCTGGAAGGCAGGAACTCTTTTCTTACCAAGGCGTGGCTGTGGAAGGAGACACCTAAGCACTACAGGAGGCTATTTAAACCACACCCGGTGGATGAATCTTGCTTTGCGTTATTCTGCATTCTCAGCAGCAGAACGCTCATCGTGTCTTCTGCATCTGATCCTGGGCCTAAGGAAAAAGGCTTACCATTCTGAATCCAGTCTTCAGCAACACCTATAAAGACAAGAAAGAACAGGTTAGCATTACGGTCTTCAGTGACAGCTCTTCACTTACCTGGTCCATCGGCTGCCACCAACGCCTCGAGCTGCATTCCGGCATCTGAAAGACAAAGGCTTACCTACTCTTCGTGCGCTCCGGAGGTCTTCACACTGCATTCCGGCATCTGAAAGACAAAAGCTTACCAACTCTTCGCACGCTCCGGAGGCCTTCGGCGCTGCATCCCGCATCTGAAAGACAAAACAAGGTGCGTTTAAAGACATTGCGGAACTTTAATACTCACGTGCCATTACTCCTTTCCACACCTAACCCAGTGGGTATTCCGGCACCCTGCAGCCGCTCCGAACTTGTACCTGCAAAATAAAAGACAGTTAAAGCGCATCGTGAAGCAGGCAACAAGCGCTTACTTACGTGCTTCCAGGCGCTTCTATTCATCACACGGACTCCATCTTCAACTCACTTCAGCCCGTCATCCGCCATCGCCGGAACCTGCAAAACAAGAGACATCATTACTAAAGACTTTAAAGACAATAGAATTACTCGAAACTTACCGTTCGTGCAGTAAACGACGGACAGCAGTCCTCTGAAGTCAAGAGGCCTGCGCTACCGATCCAGTGAAGGAACTGGTTACAGCACCCTGCCCCGAGGCAGATGGAGAGCTCGGCATTCACTTACCTAAGACATCTTACTCTTGAAGTCAGGCATACAGTGCACAGAGGTCCAGCCCAAGAGCCAACCGGGTGCTACACATCACCTTGGAAGATACGGTAGTCGCCCAGTCAAGACCGGCACCTCTGCGAGAATCAGGTGAGCGTTACAGAACGCAAAGCCTACCGCAAAACTCTCGCCCAGGCGCTATGGAAACCTTGGATACTGACCACCTAGCCCGGTTACTTGGGGAACTAAGGGCGGAAGTGCATGCAGCTCGTCAGGAAACTAATGCTCTAAGAAGGGAACTAATTATTTCCAAGGAGAGGACAGACGGTCTTGCTAGACAATTGCTACAGTCACAAGCCAGTCAAACTCCGTTACCCGCATCAGGGGCAAATCTTCCTTCAACATCCTCTATGAATCCAGTGCAGATCAACCTACCTGGGAATGTACCTCTGGCTCCGCCCGAACGATTTTCTGGTGACCCAAAGAGGTTTGCAGTATTTATCAATCAGTGCCGGTTGCACTTCTTATGCCGGCCAGCAGCCTTTCCAACTGATCAAGCTAAAGTAGCTTTTGTACTTTCGTACCTTAGTGGCAATGCGGCAGGCTGGTCGATCCCTCTAGTTAATCAAGATGATCCGGTTCTCCATGATTTTCAAGCCTTTCAGCTTAGTATGGAAAAACTGTTCGCAAGACATTCACAGGGGCAGGCCTTGGACAGTGAGCTTCTTTCGTTGCGACAGGGTAATCAAGACCTTTTGGCTTATATTGCATCTTTCAATAGACTAATAGTGGAAACTCAATGGCCTGAGGACAAAAGGATTACGCTGTTTTATAGAGGTCTACGTGGAGAGCTCAAAGACGTTTTAGCCCAAGTAGTGAATCCCCCACAAGACTGTTCGGATTATATAGACTTGGTTGTTCAAATAGATCATAGACTGCAGAACAGGAAGGCCGACCGTTCCAAGTTTGATGCTCGAGTATTTTCCAAACCGCCAACTCCTTCCAAAGGAGTAGACTCCGGGGAACCCATGCAAATAGGGGGTCTGAAAGGTCCTCTAACACAAAAGGAGCGGGAAAGGAGAAAACAGTTGCAATTATGCCTATATTGCGGAAACTCAGGGCACTTTCTTCGAGACTGTCCGGTGAAACCTGCCAAGAAGGCAGTAGGAGCTGCAGTTACCAAAGTTACAAACTCTGAGCAGGGAAACAACCTCGCCCGACAAGAATAGAGGTCCTCTTGCCGAGCGTGAAAACCAGTTCCGTGACCTCGCATTTCGTGATACCTATGGTCCTCATTAGCCCTGATAACCCGGATCGATTACATGCAATTGAAGCTTACGTCGATAGCGGTGCCATCGGCAATTATGTGGATCATGAAATGGTTTTGAGGATGAATCTAACTCTTTGTCCCAAGGCTGTAAAGGACGTCATTACTACAGTGGATGGTACGGAGATAGCCTCCGGGCCTGTAACGCATACCACTCAAGAGGTGACGCTAGTAAGTCAAGATGGACACCATGAGAAGATCGTGTTCGATGTGATCAAGGCCCCTCAGTTTCAGATTATTCTAGGAATACCTTGGTTAGAGAAACACAATCCTCTGATCGATTGGCGAGCAAGAACGGTCCAGTTTCCAGAATGTGTCTCTACTTGTCACCCTCCACCTGGTGTTGCACTGGCAGCAATTTCTTCAGAGACTCCCCAGTTACCTCCCGAATACCTTGAATACCAAGATGTTTTCCGGAAGGATCAGGCTAACACTCTACCTCCTCATAGGTCTTATGACTGCCAGATAGACCTGATACCTGGATCTACTCCTCCTTGTAGTAGAATTTATGCCCTCACCGAGCCTGAGAACCTTCACCTTCGACAATACCTGGATCAATACCTGGCGAATGGGTTTATTCGTCCTTCCAAGTCCCCTGCTTCTTCAGCTTTGTTCTTCGTTCCAAAAAAGGAAGGAGACCTTAGAACTTGTATCGATTATCGCTCCCTGAACCAGATCACCTTTAAGAATAGATATCCGTTACCTTTGATCCCTGAACTCCTGGACCAAGTCAGAAAAGCATGCATATATACAAAGCTGGATCTTAGAGGAGCTTACCACTTGGTACGAGTAAAAGAGGGCGATGAATGGAAGACTGCCTTCCGCACCAAGTATGGGCTATTTGAATATCAGGTCATGCCCTTCGGACTTTGCAATGCCCCGGCCGCCTTTCAATATTTTATGAACGATGTCCTCAGAGAGCTCATAGATGTGTGTGTTATTGTTTACATTGACGACATCCTCGTTTATTCTTCATCGGAATCTGAACATCGAAAACACGTGAAAATGGTCCTCGAAAGAATGCGTCAACACAAACTTTTCGCTAAGTTGGAAAAATGTGTTTTCAACGTGACTGAAGTTGAATTCTTGGGATTCATATTATCATCTGGCGGAGTACGTATGGATTCAAAGAAGGTCGATGCAGTTCTCAAATGGCCATCACCATCCTCCGTAAAAGGAGTGCAAAGCATGTTAGGCTTTGCTAACTTTTACCGCAGGTTTATCCCCGAATTCTCTCGAATAGTCCGGCCCATCACTGCCTTGTTAAAGAAAAACAAACGTTTTGAATGGTCTACCGAGGCAGAACAAGCTTTCCAGGATTTGAAGACTAAATTTATCGCCGCACCAATCTTAAAACACCCTTGCCCCGAACTCCCCTACATCGTGGAAACTGATGCTTCAAGCCTTGCCATGGGGGCAGTTCTATCACAGAAGGACCCGGTAACCAATCAGTTGCATCCCGTGGCATTTTGGTCCCGCAAATTCTCGCCTCCTGAAATCAATTACACGATTACTGACAAGGAACTTCTGGCTATCAAGTCTGCCTTTAAGGCTTGGCGGCTTTATCTGCTGGGGGCCCGACACACCGTTACTGTGATTACGGATCACCGAAACCTGCAATATTTGAAAACCGCAAAAGCCCAATCCTCTAGACAACTCTGTTGGGCATTATTCTTTGCCGAGTTTGACTTCATAATTACCTATCGACCTGGTACAAAGAATGGTAAAGCTGATGCCCTTTCTCGGATGGGAGTGGAAGAACACTTGATCAACCCTAAACCTGTACCAATCATTCCCGAACAAAGAATTCTGGGTGTAATCGCCACAGAATCCATAGAGGAAGCTAAGGATAAAGCCAGGCAACTTGTAACTCCAGCAGACATACAGAATTGGCATCTGCAGGGAAAGGACTTTGCAGTAAAGGACAACTTATTGTATTTCCAAGAACGATTATACCTACCCAGCACAGATTTACAGAAAAAAGTAATCTCCTGTTATCACGATTCTTTAATGGAAGGTCATCCCGGTATGGCCAAGACCTCAGAAAAGATCAAGCGCTACTTCTGGTGGCCGTCTTGGAAAAAAGATATCAGAGACTTTATAATGTCCTGTGGAGTATGCGCCCAAAACAAGAGTCAAAAGGAAAGACCAGCAGGCCTCTTACGCCCTATTGACATCCCACCTCGCCCTTGGCATACGCTTTCTATGGACTTCATCACCGATCTACCTCCATGCTCCGGATACAATACGATTCTAGTAATCGTGGACTTATTCTCCAAGATGGCGCATTTCATTTCGCTCAAAGGCTTGCCAACAGCAGCAACTCTGGCCCGAGAATTTCTCGAAAACATTGTCCGACTACACGGTTTTCCTTCGGTTCTAATTTCGGATCGAGGTAGTCAATTTATTTCTCATTTTTGGCGAAGTTGCTGTCGGTCGGCTCAAATTGATGTGAGACTATCGACCAGTCACCACCCTCAGACCGACGGACAAACCGAGAGGACCAATCAAACTCTGGAACAGTATTTACGCTGCATGCTGCAACAAACTGAAAAAACTTGGAAAGACATCCTTTGGATAGCCGAATATGCCTACAATAACTCTGTCCATTCGGGAACTGGGAAAACACCGTTTTTTCTTTTGTACGGCAGTCACCCTCGAACCTCGGAGTTGGATCCCCTCCAAGATCTGGAAACACCAGCAGTAGACTACCTGCATTCTACAATCACCCAAGCCTTTAAGGAAGCTGTTTCTCACCTTCAAAGGGCTAAAGAACAATACAAGAAAGGAGCAGATCAACATCGGAAGGAAGCCCCTCAATATCAAGTAGGGGACCAAGTCTGGTTATCCACCAAATATCTACCTCTAAAAGGGCCACGCACATTCAACCCAAGATACCTTGGTCCCTATTCCATCACTACCATAATAAACCCAGTAGCGGTCAAGTTGGACTTGCCCCCGCACATGAAGATACATCCGGTCTTCCACGTCTCTCTATTAAAACCCGTGCAACCTCAAACCCGACTAACTAAATCTCCAAAACCCATCCTAGTTGATGGAGAACTCGAGTTTGAAGTCAAAAGCATTCTGGACTCCAAGATCTCCAAATCTAAACTATTTTACCTAATTGACTGGAAAGGCTACGGCCCCCAAGAGAGATCCTGGGAACCTGCTGAATATGTCCACGCTCCTCGCCTAATCAAAAGATTTCACCGAACATTTTCTGACAAGCCAAAACCCCCGGAGAAGCCCGGTTTGGGAGGGGCCTTGAGGGGGGGTACTGTCATGATCTCTGCTTCCAAAAGGTGAGGGTTTTCCCAACTCCCTTGGAAGCAGATCCATAACCCAGGTTCCGAGGGCCAACCAGTCCCAATTGGGACCTTTTGGACCCAGTCCTGGCGCCAGTGGCACCAGGCTCATAAATATGCCCAGTCCCAGCGCTGGAAGCGCCAGGCTCCTAATGCTTGGGTGGACTTACCTGCAGCAGACCATGCTGCTTACTTGCCTGCCAGTTGAGTCTCTGATCCTCTTCTGTGTGGAACTACTTTTCCTGTTGGGTGGGGCAGGAGCCACTCCCTAGATTCAGAACACTGGAACTCTTCTGGAAGGCAGGAACTCTTTTCTTACCAAGGCGTGGCTGTGGAAGGAGACACCTAAGCACTACAGGAGGCTATTTAAACCACACCCGGTGGATGAATCTTGCTTTGCGTTATTCTGCATTCTCAGCAGCAGAACGCTCATCGTGTCTTCTGCATCTGATCCTGGGCCTAAGGAAAAAGGCTTACCATTCTGAATCCAGTCTTCAGCAACACCTATAAAGACAAGAAAGAACAGGTTAGCATTACGGTCTTCAGTGACAGCTCTTCACCTACCTGGTCCATCGGCTGCCACCAATGCCTCGAGCTGCATTCCGGCATCTGAAAGACAAAGGCTTACCTACTCTTCCTGCGCTCCGGAGGTCTTCACACTGCATTCCGGCATCTGAAAGACAAAAGCTTACCAACTCTTCGCACGCTCCGGAGGCCTTCGGCGCTGCATCCCGCATCTGAAAGACAAAACAAGGTGCGTTTAAAGACATTGGGGAACTTTAATACTCACGTGCCATTACTCCTTTCCACACCTAACCCAGTGGGTATTCCGGCACCCTGCAGCCGCTCCGAACTTGTACCTGCAAAATAAAAGACAGTTAAAGCGCATCGTGAAGCAGGCAACAAGCGCTTACTTACGTGCTTCCAGGCGCTTCTATTCATCACACGGACTCCATCTTCAACTCACTTCAGCCCGTCATCCGCCATCGCCGGAACCTGCAAAACAAGAGACATCATTACTAAAGACTTTAAAGACAATAGAATTACTCGAAACTTACCGTTCGTGCAGTAAACGACGGACAGCAGTCCTCTGAAGTCAAGAGGCCTGCGCTACCGATCCAGTGAAGGAACTGGTTACAGCACCCTGCCCCGAGGCAGATGGGGAGCTCAGCATTCACTTACCTAAGACATCTTACTCTTGAAGTCAGGCATACAGTGCACAGAGGTCCAGCCCAAGAGCCAACCGGGTGCTACACATCACCTTGGAAGATACGGTAGTCGCCCAGTCAAGACCGGCGCCTCTGCGAGAATCACGTGAGCGTTACAGTATGCCTGATTGGCTGACTGACTGCATGAATGCCCTTCTGGATGATTGGCTGCTGAGTGTGACCCAGCAGTGTGGATGAGAGGCAGAATAGTATATCTGGGGACCTCTCACCACTGGAAATTGTTCAGAAGCTGAAGAGAAACTGGAGTTGTAACTGAAGCTTAACCTTGAAGCCCTGCTGGAAGAGAAGTCTTGATGCTGCTCTACTTCATCAATCTGAAAGCTGCTGTGTCTCCAAGGACTGACCCAGAGAGGACCTGGTAAGGCGCCCTCTTCCCGAGCTACGAGGGACCATCGTGCACCAGCTGATCTTTGCCAAAGCTCCCTGGTAGACAGACCTACGACAGGCTGCCGACCGGAGATGGGGACTGCCACGGAATCACGAGAAGCGCCCGGACACTGTTGTCCATCATCGTCGACGACCGCCGTCGCTGACCGGAGCCGCCGTGCTCCCTTTGTCTAAGTAACATTTGATCCAAGCACGCTCTCGCCTGCACCATCGACCGCTTTGTCCCGCCAGAGAAAGTCGAGGCTGCCGACGCTCCGAGGAGCATCCGCCGTGGGATTTCCTGCCACCTGATGACCGTAGAGACGCCAGACGACTCGATGCCCTTGCTGGGCCACAGTTCTTCACAATCTCTTTGCGGTCCTGAACTATCGTCATCGAGGTGCCCTGCACGCCTCTTCCTTGCAGGACGCCAACACTCCCCGAGAACCGCTAGGAACAAAGCTGCTGCCGCGCCATCATCATTCACCCCTTTTTCCTCGTGGGATCTCAACGATCCATGGCTCCTGCCTTAAAGGGAGCCGCTCAAGAAGGATCCGTCGACGACCCGACGACTAACTCTGCTATTCCAGGTACATTGGGGTTATAGAACTATTTTAGAAGGAAATAAGACTTTTTTGAACAAAATATGGACTGGGCTTGTACGATAAATCTTTATTTAAGGTTGCCCAGGTGGGGGGATCTCCACACAGCAGAATTGTGCCTAGTTGGTAGGGGCCAATATTCTGCCAATTGTTCTAAGCAACTGCTTTCCTCCTATATCTATTGTTGGTTACCTTTATTCCTTGATCTGTGTGACATTTGACCAGAGTATAGTTAATGCACTTTAATGAGATCTGATAATAATTGTGGTACCACTTAAGAACTGTATATATTTGCCATTGTAGATTTTCTGAGCACAAAGTGAGTTATTGTGATAGTGTACATAACCTTGAATATTAATTGTATAAAGACTGTTTTAACTAAGACATTGTGTGGACATTCCTTTGTGGGGGCGTGGGGACTACACTGTACTTAAGAACCAGCCTGCATCACCTCCTGAGAAGCTAGGCCTTGATTGCTCATCCATTGCTACCTGATAGAGAATCTTGGCTGTGGTCCTCTGTGCCTCTCCTCTACCATATAGAGAGCAGAAGTATAGACCCCACCCTCCAGTCTTTACACGCATCACCAGGGAGCAGCCAGAGAATGCACAGATGACATGAGGCCCATTTACTGCAGGCCACAAGAAGCTGAATGACAGTACATATCAATTCAGGCAACCACAGAGTACACACAACACATGATGACACCACAACACCGCCTTTGAGGGCACTTGCAGTGAGGGCTGGTGGAGAACTGCAAATGCTGATGCACACCCCATATCTGTATGACCTGGCACGAGAGACCCTGTAGAGAGTGCACCACTTGGAACAACCGTGACACAACAGAAAAGGTCTAGTCACTCCATGGCAATGACTCCACCTCACCCACATGAAATTGTGCGACACATCATCCACCCAACCACCCACAGTGGCTTCCACCTCTCCGCAAGGGTACACCTCCCACATCCCTCCACCCAACATGACAGCCCATGACCAGCACATCAGTGCACCCACCTGAACAGTCATGGGAAACCGGCCCAGATGACCTCTTGTAAAGCTCCATGACACATCAACCAGTAGATTGCTACAGGAGTGCTGCATGGACTCCATGGAATTACACTTCTCCCCAAACACCTGCATGCACCCACCATCCCTGCATAGCCACCCGGCATGCACGTGAGTGAAGCAGCAAGTAGCCACGTGTGTGCAAGAGCAGCAGCATGAGCAACAAAGACCATGTACCACATGCAGACACCTCCATTGCTCCAGGGGTGACCATACACATCATTGCAAATCTCACATATCGCATCAGATAGGTAGCAAAAGTGTGTCGGTCACCATACATAGCAAAGAACATGGGCAAATTAACAGGTAATGTCACTGTACATAATTAATAGGGATTTGCCAAACGGCAGGTGAACATCTGTCATTTCTCTGAAAATCCATCTCCAGGACAAATATTCTACGATAGAGACAGTCTGCAACAATGTATCTGGGACAAGGAGAGGGAAGGCACAGTCAGTACGCTACACGGGACGTCAGACCCCATCCCCACCCACAGCCAGCAGCAACACACATGCATATAGCCATGCCAGTACAGCAGTGTGCTTACATTAGATGCAGAGGCAATTAACAATTGTTTATTACAACAGCGCCCAGCCTGCAACAAGCTACCCATTACTCTTCGCCAGGAAACCATCTCTTGCACTTCCGCAAGCAACTAAAGACTGCCCTGTTTGCTTAAATAGTACAGCTTGTGTCCCCTGCACTACTGTCCTGTGCTTTATGTTCTGTCTCTAGACTTTTTTTGCCCTTTGATGCCTGTGTATTTTGGCCCTATATAAATAGATAAATAGGCCTGATGGATTGACTTGTGACAACTTCCCGGCCCTCTGTATGTTTCCCCCCCGGCCCTATAGCACATACTGGCATATGTTCATGCAAGGGCTCCCGATGCACACAGTTTGTCACTGTGGGACACACAGGTACACACATAATCGCAACGTACCTATCTATACTCCGAATGTATCCTGATGCAGAACAGCTTGATGTCCACAGTTCCCACCTTCCAGTCTCTGTGCAAAATGGTAGAGGGACGGAACAGGGCATCCATATTCAAAGTCATCAGGCGAAGGACTCATGACCTCCACACAAATTCTATCGAGCCATCTAATGTACGACCTTCTGACCACTAATAAGTTGTGGTAAGCCACAATTAACAGTGTGTCCTTCAATGTTGCAGAAGAGCCTTTCAACCCACAGGGTTGTCGTAAACAAGGGCCCATTCCCCTTATTCGCTTTGCAGGCAAGTACATGGTCAGCGTGTTCCCCAGGATGTAAGCAGGCCTTGACAGATGTGCACTGGAATGCATGGCACCTAACAACCTCATTCCCACACACCACTCCTATACCCTCCTGGAATGCCATGCATATGACCCTTCCACTTTGGAACCTGCCACTGTTGCACATACTGTCTCGCCCACACATGGATGCCACAGAAGAAGATGTAGACCCGATGTACATACCCATCCAAGGGTATGACAACCCCATGGCTGTGCATGACAATCCCAACGTCTGCATGGCCGATGGGCGCATCATCAATGGAGCGGACTCACTGCCTCTGATACACATGGATTCCCATGTGCATCATGACACAGTCTCACAGACGAGCCAATTGAAGGTATGCACGTCTGGGAATGAACATACATGCCTCCCATGGGAATGACTCACAGCATCATGCCAATGGACACACCTGCCATGACCATGTGCAGGGTCAGGCCCTCCAAGGCAATGTCCCACATATTTATTGCATTTATTGGGTATTTATAATGTGCCAATACAGCAAAAATGGTGTTTCAAAGCGTGACAAGACAAGGGAGGGGGAGGAACAGGGAAAAACACAAATCAGTAATGTTCCTACTAAGCCTTGAGACATTCGGATCATGCAGGTGCAGTAACAGGAAAGAGGGGAAAGTGGGAGGTGAAGTGTAGGTTGGGGATGAACCGAAAAGAAAGACAAATAGTAACATTCCTACTAGGTCTTGAGATAATTTGGAGTGTGCAAGTGCAGTAATAGAAAAACGGGAGAAGGGGAGGAGGGGAAGTGTAGGTTGGGGATGAACAGGGGCAGAGAGACAAACAGTAATGTTCCTACTAGGTCCTGATACAATACAGAGTGTGCAAGTGCAGTAACAAAAAGAGGGGGTGGGAAGGTGTAGGTAGGACATGAACAGGAGAAGAGAGACAAACAGCACCGTTCCTACTAGTTGTTGAGACAGTTTGGAGTGTGCAAGTGCACTAACAGAAAGAGGGGAGAGGGGAAGGGGGACTTGCAGGACGGGGAGGAAGGAGTAACGACCAAGAGGGGGGGGCAGAGAAGGGTACAATAAGTGCAAGTAAACAGATTCCAACATAGCATAAGGCTGAAATGAGGAAAGGATGATGGAGTGGATGCACTCATTGGGAAAGCCTCCCCCTTGGGTGCGTGGGATACATCAAATTATGCAGGAATGAATAGGTTAAATGCAAAAGTGGACTGCCTCACCTCATGGTGAGGCGGGCTACATCAATATGTAGGTACAATGGGTAAGATGCAACATTAGGATGGGTGCACACCTTGAGAAAGCCTTACCAAGTGGTTATGGGCTACCTCAATAGGCAAGTGTCTATCCGATGGTAACAGGAAGGATAACAAGGGAAAACAGCACAGGGCTCAGAGTGTCAGACCAGGTGGTAACAGGTATGCTAAGTACAGAATACACCGCAGGGCTGAGAATGTCAATCCGGCTGAACAGGTAAGAAAGTGCAGTACGCAGCAGGTACAGAGGAAGCAGCGGTGATATCGTGAGTGCACAGGTTGAAGAAGCCTCGCCATGTGGTGCGTGGGGTTGTAATGCCAGTGATAGGTGCACAGTGATGATTGAGTGGGAGCACAGACCATCAGTGCAATAATTAATGGTGCAGGGGGGGCTACGTAGGTACTTCAAACTTGTGCGCAAAGGAAGTCGGAAGACCTTGATAAGAATAGCCTGGAGAGCGAGCTGGGTAACAAGCAGACCAAGCAGGTAAAAGTAAAGTACAAGGTATAACGTACCCACCGGAGAAGCATGCAGCGCAGGGCTCCGGTAGGGATCTGAAGCCACTACCTGGATATTGTGCAGATAGAATAGTGGGGAAGGAGGGCAACAAACAGGCTCAGGAAGGCCATTTCACCAGAGTGGAAGGCCCTCCTGGCCCATACAGGCCCATACAGGGGCTGAATCGAGACCTTTGTAGGGGACCATTTGAGAGTCCGGCGTCGCCTGCTGGCTACCGATGCAGCAATACAGTTAACCTGTGCCTCAATCAAACCACAGTATGCAGAGGCGGGCAGTCCGATGTGGAAGGATTCGGGCGCACTGTGGCTGCAGCGGCGCCATGATATAGAAACAAAGAGGCTCCAAATGAATGAACCCTGTCCAACAAAGAATTTACCTCTGGCTCGGTTCGAAGGGCATGATGTTCCTGGTGTGCATGAATGGGGTTGCACATATGAATGCCCAGACAGGTGCTGAATCGAGAACCTAATAGGGGACTCTTTTAGGAGGTAGACACTGTCAACCTACATAGCACAACCTACATGGCCGCATGGCACGAACACTTCACAAACTGGGTATGAGTCTTGGCCTGTGTGCAAACATGTGCTGTGTGTGTGTCTGTGATGCGGATATGGGTGTGTGCGCAGGTGTTGTGCCTCTCATGTGAACACGGTGTTTTCACCTTCCTAGTGTGCACCTTGTTTGCTGATTGTGGGGGTCACGTGTTCTTGTTGGTGTCACATTGGTAGTGAGGTTGCTGTGTGTGTTCAGTATGTTTGTGTCTTGGTATGTGTTGGGATATGTCTGTGTCAATGTGTGTAGTGTTTGCCTTTTGGGTGCTGTGTCAATCTTGCATTGTGTTGGCTTGTTTGAGATCGTCGGAGCGGTTCTGGTGTACACGTGACACATGGCGTATATGTTCCGCAAGTCCCTGGCGTAATGTCAGAGACGGGAAGTCCGGCATGTAATGCGCACTCGTCCATGACACACTTTCCTCTGCTATCCCCCTTTCTTGTCCATGTTGAAGGTGTATATCAAATGTGTTATCGGCGAGCCATGAAAGGGGATTTCTAGGCACACAAACGATAAATTGAGGAGTGAGGTGCAGAAATACAAACTTAATAAAGGAAAGTATTAGGTCCCCCTACCTCAATGATGCCCATTATTTCTCTCTTTTGCATGAGAAAAAGGTGTGGGCTGCAAATGGACCAATCTTGATTTTCAATTTAGAAGCCTACGTCAGGGGGAATCAAGCCTCCTTACAAGTTTGGCAGTGCAGGGTTAAATGCGGCGGTATTACCGTAACCGCTGCATTACTACACTGCCCAACTATAGGTTGGGCGTGAAGTTGGAGAATTCACCTCCAACCATCAGGTGGAGCCAATTCTGCCAGCTTTCTGCCACATTTCAGCACAATTACTGTGGCTGAATTACCACAGCAGTAATTCTGCCAAAAATGCCCCATTGAGTCCTATGGACGAAAAATAAAATAGAGGTTTACACCAGCACCAGCACTTGTAACCTGGCGGTAATACCACCGGACCAAGTGCCAGTAACGGTAATACAATTTAGTGGTATCTGGGTGGATTTATCACCCAGATACCATAAAACTCATAATGAGGCTCATTGCTCAGTACAGTCAGGTGAAGTTCCAGACTAATGGAGGGGAAGGGAACAGGAACAGGAACTTCAGAGAAATACATAGGAGAGCGCACGTGAAGACAGAGAAAGAGAAGAGCCGGATACCTGTTAAGGCACAATATTGAAAAACTACATCACACAAACTGGTATGGGGAGTGTTAGGATAGGGAAGCCCTTAGAAGAATCCCATTAGCTAGTTCTTAGATAGGAGATGTTACCTCTCACCAGTCACTACTGAGGTGCGGGGGAGCCTGGGCTTTGGAAGTGGGGAGCCCTGTGAAGATGAGAGAGGGAAGCTCTATAGTGTGCCCAAATACTGACTCCAGGAACGAAAAATCTGAACGCTTACTCAATAAAAACTCATTAACCACACCATCTGTGACACATACGCACTGTTTTTATCACCTCAGTGTTTTTTAAAAAGGTCACCCTATTTTGAAAAGTGCTTCAAAACCAAGACGTTTGTAAGTGACTTCATCTATTTTGAATATTTGTATGAGGAGAAATATCTGATGTAACATACCCTTCCATTGTAACTATATTTTATTTATTTTTAGGAAGTTTAGAAGTGCTTACCACTGATGAAGGGTCATTCCGGAAACGCCTAGGGTCTTTGTGAGCCTTCTATTGTGCTGAATCTAACATGAAGGAAATGTCTTTTGTGCAACCTTTGGAATTTGTCATTGTTTCGAGTTTTGACCTTGTATACCTATGTTGTATTACAGTTTACACAATATTAATATAGGCACTAGCTGTACATTGTATGCATTACTGTTACCATACCATGTTAACTGAGCATATATAATATCTTTTGGTGTTTTGAGAGTGCATCTTTTTTCCTGGTAATTCCTTACCAGACTATTTTTTTATTGCAGTTTTTGGATAATTTGTGTTATTTGGTTACGCAAAAGGAAGGCTGTTTGCATTAAATAATTTGCTTGAATGTAGTTCAGGGAGATGTACGTTACAGGGATAAAAACCCACGCACAATATCATTTCATAGTAAACATAATTTTCATTTATATTAAACGGGTGTGAAAACCTGTGTACAAGGGCCAAAGTGCGTAAAGAAAGACATTTTCATAGTGTAAATATATTATGTGGTATATTTGATTGTAAGTGATTGTATTTCATGTTAATAGAAAAACATTTTTGTCGGTTTTCGTTAGCACAGTAAGATCACTATATATCCTAAGGCAACTACTCCCTATAGCGGTGACAACAGGCGAAGCAGGCAGTCTCTACTGCAGATGACTGCATCGGGCAAACACAAACCTGCCCTTTTATTATATAGGATTAGTTTGTACACTACACCTGCAATGATAGGATGTCCAGCTGGGTTTGTGAGTGACTTATGCACTTTGGGGAAGGTGTACATCACATGTGTTATCGGCTTGCGCCCATTTAGAAATGGGCACTCTTTGGTACCTCATTAAAAAGTCATAAGCTAGATGTGGTAGGATCACTACAGAGTTTTTCATTGTGTGGTGTTTCCCGCTATTGTGAGGTAAGTTGATACATTTTTAAATGTATGCAGCACCTCTACATAGGGTTTCTGTGGGGACATCATCAAGTGATCTAATAGTTTATCTATTTTGGGTGCTGTCCATTTTATACAGTTAAGTCCCTGATTTACTCTAAAATCATGACCATAGATTGTTTTTTTTGCGCTTTATTCAGTATGGCACATGTAATCTCCAATATATTATGATCACTTAAATCTGTAAATATGACAGTGAAGTCAAGTACTGTTTCTAGAGATTGTCTAGATATAAAGGCATAGTCAATATTTTCTGTCGTATACCCTCTCTTCCACGTCAGTCAAGGTGGGACATCTCCTTGTACACAACCATTTAACATGACCATATTTTGTTCTTTCAAAAGACTAAGCCATTTTTCTGCCCTCTTTGTTAAAAGTGTTTTTCTGTTATTCACACAATGGCCCTCATTACGACCCTGGCGGAGGACCATGGTGCAAATTGCACCATGGTCCATGGCGCTAAGCTGCCAACTCCGCCATGGGGGTTGGCGGACTTACCGCCCCATTCCGAGGTTGGCGGGGCGGTAAGTCCCCAATCCCCATTTACCCTTCCCCATTCCCATTCCTGGCCCCATAGGGCATAATGGGAGTGGGGAAGGCGTTAATTACGCCACCGTAAATTACGGTGGCGTAATTAACATCAAGGTCCCTTAGCGCCATGGATTTTAACGCCTGCTAAAAGCAGGCATTAAAATCACCATGGCGCTAAGGGAACTCGTACTCAGGCGGTAAGGTACGCCATGGTTTACGCCGGCGTAAACCCCTTTCCGCCAGGGTCCTAATGAGGGCCAATGTGTGTTTAAATCACCTGCAACCATTGTCATGGAAATTGTTGGATCTGTATCTATTTCATCTAGTAATCTTGTACTAATGCCAAGAATTTGTCGTCTGCGATCTTTACAGGATTTCAATAAGCGTTTATAATAGCCATTGCAGTAGGCGGATTCCGGGTTTCATATTTAAGAAGTTGGAGGCCAGGATAAGGATTTCTCCAATCTGTTAATTTCCCAGGCAACGTCATTTTTAAAGCTGCAAGTAGGCCTATCATGGGTCTACCTTTGGGTTGGTACCCAGCAAATCTGGCGATTTGGCCAGACAGGTTCCATGTTTATCCATGTGTCTTGCAATAATATTAAATCATACTTGTTTAGTATGTTCACTTTTCCCGGTAGCATCAAATGAGAGTGTCCTCTTGTATTCCAGATGCCAAATTTGAAATTAGAGGTTGCACTTTTGTCTAAATGCTAACCGTGTATGTTGTGATTAGTCTCTATTTTGGATTTCGTTAACCATGTCCATCTAGCATGTTTTGCCTCTATTGTTTCAGGTTTCTCATTGCTGTAGTACACCTCTCTCTGCAAATTACCCATGGGTCTTGACAATTTATCAATAGTTTATCAATTTTCTCCTTGTAATATTTCAGGTCATCCCAATTGTCCCTGTCAATATATCTTCTATCCTGCTTCCTCTCTTCTGTTGTTTGTTTTTTACTTTGAATTTTGAAACCCTGTGCATCAATGTTATCTCTCTCTGACCATATCAGTTTTCCTCACTATCAAGGACAGAACATGTATACCAACATTATCCACTCTTTTATTTCTGATTATGGTAACAGTCTCTATATCTCGTGTTCTTATCGCACGCAGGGATCTGATGAAAGCTAGCAGCGAGGACCTGTTTGGATAGGGATCTTTGTGTCTTCTGTCTATCATTCTTATAGTAAAGTACTCATTATCTCAAATCTCGCTGTCTAATGGTGGCACAGCCTCATCAGTTTGTCGTTTATTTCTATTAAATTCTCTTTCTTCATCTTCAGATGCCTCTCTGGGATGCTTATTTATTTTCCCTATTCTTTCTCTTTTCAGCTCCCTCTCCTTTTCGTTGTTTCTGATTGTGCACCTTTTTTGTTCTATTGGTTGGAATTTGACCACCTGGGGCCCCATGTTTGGATCCACAAGATCAAAAGTTTGACTGACAGGCTGTTCTTCTTGCTCCAGTTCTATATCAGTGTGTACAGAGGTAAAAGAGTGTGTAGTTACGTTCAAGAGTATAATCATATTCGCATCTCGCTCTGTACCCGATACGTATCCGATAACATACTCATGTTTTGTGCAGTTTCATGCTGTTGTTAATTGCCATTAGCTTCTTCGGTTTTGTGCCATTTTGGGGGTTTATTTTTAACTTCTTTAGATCTCCTTCTATGCGTAGGCATATTAAGGGCCTTTATGAACTTTCTTTTCTCCATAGTTTTGTTTTTGTTTTTGAAAGTTGTCTGATTTTTAGTTTTGTTTGCTTAACTCTTGCCTCGTTTTTTCCCACTTTTCGTTGGTAAAACATATCATTCCTCCTCTAGGGAGTTTTTATGATCTATGTTACTCATGCTCGCTTCATCTTCAATCTCAGGTGTATTAGCCATGTCATGGTCTGTTACACTTTCTATTACAATTGCGATTTGAGTTCTCTGTGATATTTCAACACTCTGTATTTCATCCTCTTGTGTAACTGAATGTATTAAATTACTCTCACCATCACTCAGACCCACCCTGCATAATTCTTTGGGGTTTAACAAGTCACTATTGTGTTCACAAGTTGCTTTCAGAGTTACTAACTCATTAAGTATAGCTTTTTTCATGTCTGTCATTCTTAAATTTACTTGATTAAGTTCTGCAAACATGTGTTAAAGACTTTTCTCAATCTTGGTTTCCAGGTTTTCATAGATTTCTGTCAGGCTATAAATACCTGCATTCATAGCCGCAAGTGTGATATTGTCTGCCAGGATATTGGGGATCTTAAACCTTAAATAGAGTCTGGGTATAGGTCTAATATACGACATTTCGAATGGCACAGTAGAATTGATTATTTGCGCTGGAGGTCTCGGAATAAATAACGGTGAGGCTGAAAGATTTCTATCTGTTGACCTACAATTTCAGCTGAATTATCATTATTCATTTGAGTTTCTGGTACATAAATCTCTTGCTCCTGTAACTCTTTACTGTCTATCCTCCGCATGAGGTCACCTTCAATAGTCGAGGGTGCCCTATTGCTCGGGTCATTGGGAAAAAAGTTTTCACATGACTTCTATTTAGTTCATCAGATGTACATTCAGTGTGTATTTCCTCATTATTAACATCTAACTCACGAGTATTCAAACACTCAGGACAACGAGTTGACGCTATCTTGTCATTCAAAAACTGCTTTTTGTGTTTAGGGCTTAGTTCACGTGACTGTGCATGAAATCCCTCCTCCTTTATATCCGACATCTCTGGCTAGGCAACAGAACCTCCCCCAGTGCCGTTAGACCCAATACATTAACAATTCCCATGACCAGAGAGAGCTTGTGAGTAAAGTTTCAGAACTTCCAAGCTTTCATTCGCATTAAATCTCCATTTGTAGAATGTTAGATCTTAACATCAGACTACATTTTGCACGTGTTTCCAAACAAGCGGACAACGGATTTCGAGTATTAACCACAGTGGGACATATTTGTGAGTTATACTCCAGTATTTCTTCATCCGTGACATGGATAAACTCCTTTGCATTTAAATCCACATGCAACTCACCTACTGTCTCTTTCTCATTATGGTGAGTTGAAACAATGTTCTCTGCCATGACAATTGCAATCCTTCCGGTCGGGAGCCACAGTTTCCTCAAGTCCGCTCTAACCGACTTTGAGCGAACCGTTCCTTTAATTTCCGTAGTTGGTCTGATCAAATGCAACTGACGTTGTAAACGTTGTTTTTGTTCAGAAAGTGGGGAAGGTGGTGGCACGGGTAAGGACAGGGGAGCCATCGCAAATTTCAACGCATCCGTTACACTGTTGGGCATGTCTGATTTCAGTGTATACATATACCACCCAGACAATTTCCAATGATCTTCTCCTAATTTCAGTTTTAACACAAGACACTCTGTCAAGATGACCAACCTGGACCCAATGAATTATAAGAACATCAAACACAGGAGAGTGCTGACTGCTCGGCTGCCCCGCCGCACAGCTGACCAGTCGAACAGTCAGCACTCTCAGGAAGCACTCTCAGAAACAAGCGTGCAAGAAGCGCGCAAACAAGATGTTTTATGGCTTTCTGGGAAAGTAGGTGGAGCCTTGCCTAACGAAAGCAAAAAGAGGTATTTTACACACTCATATATAGATCCTGTGGTCTGTAAATGTTCCGTTAATATAGATAATCCTACCAAGTTTGCCACGTAACAAAGGTTGTGATTGCAGTGATGATTTAAACATCCAACAATCCAGCAATCCAGCAGAGTGGGAAGTCGAACAGTCAGCACTCTCAGGAAGCACTCTCCAGGAAGCTTGCAAACAAGATGTTTGATGGCTTTCTGGGAAAGTAGGCAGAGCCATGCCAAGTTAGCCACGTAACAAAGGTTGTGATTGCAGTGATGATTTAAACATCCAACTATCCAGCAATCCCGCAGGGTGGGCAGTCCAACAGTCAGCACTCTCCAGGAAGCGCGCGCCAGGAATAAATATATTTTTCAGTGTATAAATTAATTACTATTTGGGAGCACATTTTGTAAAAGAGCAAATTGCTTTGAGAGAACAACCTAAGCAAAAACGTCCCCTTTATACATATTTCTTCATTTGCTTTATGATGCGCAAAAGGTGCAAAACGTGCAAATTCCTCTTTGCACCTTGTTTTTGCACTTTGCTTTGTAAAATGTGCAAAGGCAGCCTGCCATTTACGCATGGCAGACAGCATTTACAATGGAATCCGGGTGCTGTTAGCAGGTGCTAAAAACTTGTGGATTCTATAGGAAGGCTGGTATAAAACAAAGTGTTTTTTTGTAGGCGAAGCAGGAATTGGATGTGAAATTAGTACTACAATTGTGTGTTCCCATTCTGTAAATCTGCCAGCTTGCGGCCAAATTTCGGGCGGAATTTGCCCCATTGAGTCCTATGGACTAAAAAAAAATTGAGATCTTCCCCGCCATTGCCACTTGTAATCCAGCGGCACTGCAGGACCAAGTGGCGGTAACGGTAATACAGTTTAGAGGTATACCACCAAACTCATAATGAGGCCCATTGTTTCTTTGAAGCATGATAAAAATATTACATAATATAGGTTATATAAGAGTACTTCAGTCCTACGGCCAATAGAAATGTATGCAATTGAGTAGTCCTGGATGAACTATTTCGATAACCCCCAATTCACCTTTATTTCAAGAAGTTCATCCAGGTCAACGTTCAGAAGGCTTTTTTAAGATGATTGCCGATTTCGACATTGTGGGCAATAAAGGAATCCATATGGTTTGAGTCCATTTTCGGTTTTAGGCAGCTTTCAGCGCGGCAGGAGGCTGTTGCTGGATGCAGGCTTAGGCCATCTGGAGAAGGATTTTGCTATTCTTACTTCCCCATATTTGTATGTGCATTTCTGTTTATTTGGGAGAAAATGAGTTTCAAATAGGAACACTTTCAAAAGTAACAACAGTCATTGGGGCAGTCCTGAAGCAGGTACCTTACAATTAAGGCAAAGTAAGGATCATCATACTGGCTAAAGGTGGTGCTAGAGAGAGAGAGAGTAGTTAACAATGGGGAGTGATGTGTTGTGATGTTGAGGGAGCACACTCCAAACTCTAGAGAGAGAGCTTCAGGGGAGATTTGAAGGAGTGGATGGTAGGGTTGTTTTAGCATGGGCCAGTGACTTTCAGTCGGGAGGAACAAGGAGTGAGAAGGAGCTGAATTAAGAGGATGGGCAGAGGGAGTAGCAGATAGAGAGGTTAAGGAGGGTCTTAGAGTGGAGTCAAAGGAAATGGTTTCAGCCCGGTATCGGAAGCGGAGCAAACCCATGGATGTGTTTGAAGACAAGAAATAGAGGTTTAGATGAGAATGATTTTTTTTATAGAGAGGCATTCAGCATTGAT
Organism: Ambystoma mexicanum; assembly: GCF_040938575.1. Classification (NCBI taxonomy): domain Eukaryota; kingdom Metazoa; phylum Chordata; class Amphibia; order Caudata; family Ambystomatidae; genus Ambystoma; species Ambystoma mexicanum. Next base: position 1,140,997,045 of record NC_090935.1, on the reverse strand, counting down.
AACAAGAGCTTAAAGAGTATAGTGGGTGTCTCCACAAAGTTGAGAATTTTGTCAAGCAGGGAGAAGAAATAAATGGGGTGGCCAAGGACGAGGTTAGGAAAGTTGTCAAGGCAACTCTGTTCCAGACTTAGGATAAGGGTTTTAGAAGAACAGTAGGTGGAGAGCAGATATTCCTGATATTTAGCAGGTTAATCCTGGCTGCAGTTGTAGTAGAAGTTTTAAAATTGGAAATGTTGAAATCACTGTAAACGTGCACCCACGGTTTCATGCCTTAGTGAAGGCAGTTAGGGGAGAGTAGGTCAGGGGTGATTAAAATAGGTCAGTGAATTAGAGGTGGGTTGATAGATGCTGGAAGGTGGATACATTCTGTCCTTGAGAAGTTAAGAATGAGACGGTGAAGTGCCATTGAGTGACATACTGCTGAGAGGCATGTATAGATGTGTGAAGAGAATTCAGGGGTGAGCAATGGGAGGTATATGGAGAGTTGGGTTTCTTCAACAAAGAGCTGATAATATGATATGAAATGATATGTCATTTATAACGCGCCTGTACACAAATGTTTCTAGGCATGACAAGACAAGCAGGGAAGACAGAGGGAGGACAAGACAAACGATCTTACTAGGCCTTGTGTCATTCAGATCGTGCAAGCGTGACAAAGCAAAGTGTATGGCAAATGGAGAGAGGGGAGTGCCAAGGAGAGGGGAAGGAGAAGTGCAATCAGGGCAGCATTGCTCTTGGTAAGTGCCAAGAAGGCAGGGGACTGTAGAGGTTACAGTTAAAGCCCCTAAGTGTGTGGTAGGCACAGAGGCACTTTTGGTGAAACTTATCAATGAGGAGCCTGGCACCCAGTGATATTCTGAGGGTAGCCAAGCAACTATTGGGTGCAGCAGATAGGTGGTCAGCTGGGGAGGGAGAGAGAGAGAAAGCAGAGGAGAAAAAGAAGGTGTTGAGCTGCTTCTGGACATTCGGGTAGTCCGGCACAGGTTTGATAGGGTCAGGGAGGCCATTCGAGAGGGAGGCGCCTGCAGCCGAGCGAGATCTACCCCCCCCACTATCTTCCTAGAGAAGCGCCTGACCTTTGTAGAGTTGTAAGTATCTGAGCGAAGGCCTCGAGAAGGAAGGTATTTTGGAAGAGAGAGTTGGATGTAGTGCGGGCCCCAGGCGCTGAAAGCCTTGTGGCTGATAGAAGTCATATGAGGGTCATCGACTGAAGGAAGGTAGGATCAGTGGTAACTGAGTTCCATGAGATAGAGAAGGAAGGATTGATAGGTAGGAGACCATCCAATTAAAAGCTGTATCCCGAATTCCAAAGTCAGCAAGGGTCTGAAGGTGAGGGGGTGGGCCGCAGTGTTGTAGGCAACAGAGATGGCTAGAAGTATTGCGATGGAGGAGAGTCTGTGATGGTGAGCAGAGGCCAGATAACTGGAGATGTGGCTAAGGGCTAAAACCTTGGAGTGTCAGTTGCAGTATATGGTGTGAAGAATGTCATGAAGGTCATTATCACCCTAGTAAGTAGAGGTCCTGCAGAAGATGAACCTTTCCATTATTATCGAGTTAGTTAGAGAGCAGAAATACAATTAGCATTATTATTGTGGTCCATTCAAGACTTATTGGGTATATGTAGGATAGTCTTGAAGCCCTTTTGAAGCAGATAGAAAAGGACACAAGAGAAGGGGAGAAATTAAAGAGGAAACAGAGATAGGCATAGGTAAGTGGTTCACATTCCTTGATCATCTGTGGGAATAACCGGTCAATGGAAGTAAAAGAAGGGTTGGCTGTCCTCAGGATGATAACCTGTTCATTTGGAGAAGTTAGAGAGAAGAAACATAGGTGGGAATGGTGGAGATGTGTGAAGAAAGAAGCCAGGAAAGGGATAGCGTGTGAAGATTTAAGGATGTCAAAGTTAATTCCTGGTTTGCTTAAAACCCTACACACTTAAACACAATACAGAATACAGATCATAACAATATAAATCACATACAACAGACAATATTTTGTATAGGTTATTAAGCTATCGTAACACATTTTCCTTTTCCGTAAATCTACTGATTTAAAAACAACATTTTCCTTCTTCTTAAGATTTTAACCTTGGCCTGGAACATTCATTCGAAAAGAGCATAGAGGAGATTGCATGAGTGCTTGGGGGAGCCACCCTGGTGTGAGCTGTGGAGGATAATTTGCAGTGGTGGCAGTGAAGATTAGTAATCAGAATATTGAAGAAGGATGATTTGGCTGAGTCCAATACAGTAGTGAAAGTGAGGATAGCATCCTTAGAAGAGAAGTGCAAGGTGGAGGGGGGGAGGTACAGCACATATGCCATTTCCAAAGATGGCATTGCATGTCCATCTTGAGGAGGCAGATCTGATGTATGATCCAGGGATGGGGGCTAGGGAAAGAAGTAGTGAAGGTTTGAGGGGACTATTGGTTGTCAATGGGGAATGTGAAAATCTGGTTAAAGTCACAGAACGGCTCCTCAATGGAGGAGGTCTAGGGAAAACCTAGTGATAGGCGAGATGACCTAGAGTTTGGAGAAAGGACCTACCATCGGCCAGGTGAAGGCGGCAGGGAGGTGGGTTAAAATGTCTATTTTGGAGGGAGGCAAGATGGGGAATGAGCAGGGAAGCTACAGTCATTTTTTACATTGTTTCATTGTATTAAAGTATTCATGGTTACATAAAAAACCTCTAGAACACTACATATAAATAATAGATCTCCAAAAATACACAATAATACGATCAACAACATTTTTCATATCCAATAAAATACTTCTTTCATTTCCCTAAAATCACATCTACAATTACTAATAGGGACCCTTCCCGTGGTCCCAATTATATACAAAATATGATATATAATTGCTGTCATGTCAGGGGGTACTTCTTGATAAGAACATTTGTGAGGTCATCAGGGCGAGGATCTCTTGAAGGTTTCAATTTATTTATAAATAAATATAATCCCTTATATGTCTTCCCTAGTTATATCCAATACATTTCCTTTAAGCACCCTTTTATAATCCTCCTTATTCTCTGGGACAAAACTATCTTTATAATATTTCTACTGAATATAGTTGATCCATTTGGACTCAGAGATCGGGTTAATTTCTTTAATATCTTAAATCAGTTTAGAGTCCCGCTTCAACATAGACCAGATTTATTTGGCATCAGAAGCTAATAGGATTCTAAACATAATACGCCACTGGGCAGTTGCTGTAGTTCCTCTGTAGATTATTTTCCAATTATTGTATCTTGTCTTTAGTTGGGAAATGGCTATACATTTCTCAGTGTCGGTCTTATCAGCCTTCCTTATTGCCTTAATATCTAACCTTAGTTGTTTCTTTCTGCCCACTATCGCCATATTATTGATTCTGGTTTTTTCCATTCATTTTGTACACAGATTTTTTCTACATTTTGCAAATGGTAATCAAAGTAGTATCAAGCATGGCCTCATATTCATTAATATATTTAAAACTCGAAATTCCATTTGTTAAAAAATTACCTACAATACGTTCGTTAAAAGCAATTATGTTTCTTTCGGACCAAATTACAAGTTTAACTACACCATTAATAATATAGTTTTTTACCAATCTATTGTAATCCATTGTTAGTTGTGCAAATAGGCAAATTGTAGACTTCCGTAATACTGAAGTGAATATGGGAGTAGTAAGACAGGGAGGGTTCAATAATGAGATTACATGTGGTAAGAGAGGAGGACCTTTGCCTCTGAATGCATGAAGTGAGTTTTGTGAGTGGTCTGCAATGATAGAGTCAAGTGAGTGATGAAAGCTTAGTTGAAGTTTCCCATTAACAATATGAAGGTTTTGGTGGGAAAAGAATCAAAGAAAAGGGCAAGACCAGAGAAGATGGAATTGAGAGGACCTGAGAACCTATAGATCAAGCAAATAGTGTGACATGATTTTCATCATATGTAACTTGGCCAGAGCCTAGCCTCCACTGCAGAGACAGTCAGAATACCCACCTGGGGCTGTGGCAAGAAATGTGACAGAGAATAGTGCTATAAATAGTGCAAAGTTCCTGAGAGTGTTAGATCGCTTTGCTTTATAGCAAGAGAACTCACTACCCTTTTGCACCTGAAAGGTTTACTACTAGTAAAACATTTTGTTATGGACCTATCACCGGAACATCTTGTAGCCAATTCTTATTAATCTTGTTTAATTGATCAACATTACATTCCATCCAACATTCAATCAGTAAATTTCCACACATTTACAATTGCAATATAGTGAATTGTTATACTTATAAAATATAAACACATAAGGAATTCCCTGACCCACCTGTTTAGCCTTTACGTATATCTATTCTGTTGTAGAAATAATGTAGGAACATTAGAAATAGTATAGTAAAACAATAAACCACTCAAAATATTATTAATAATGTGCTTGATTTTAATCCTAGCATATTACTAATTTCCTATTCATGCATGGAAATCTCAAGCCTACAGCCAATAAACAATGTGCCTTACCACCTAATCTATGAAACAGTAAAAGGTATGGGTGTACATACATTGGTGCTGTCAGGATAGATGATTAATTAGTCAGCTGATGCCACTTGAGCAATTGAAAACCTGTTAAAAGGAAAGATGATAAATCTACCAAAAGCCCATGACTACTAACGGCTTGAAGCCATTTCACTATCTTCTCCGAAGAGGAAACATCACCCTGCAGAGCCACTCCACCGCTGTACATGGCTAGCCCACCTGGGCTACCCCACAACATACAGGAGCACCCACACCCTTTAAAGATGCCGCTGCTGACCGAGAGCCTCCAGCAGCCACTACAGCATTGCACTGCTACGCTCCCGCTTTCCCATGTGCCTCGCAATTCAGCACCATTGATTGGTTGGCAGCATACGAAAACACGGATGTGAGCTTCCGCCAGCAGGCAGAGCTGGCCCCCCAGCAAGCCCTACCATTAAGGCCATTGCCTGTCTGGGCCTGTCCACATGATTCCACTTCACCATCTTCCCCTGAAGAGGAATCATCACACTGCAGAGCCACTCCACCTGGGCTACACCATGATGTACAGGTGTACCCACTTCCTTCAAATATGTCAGCCACCACCCTGAGCCTCCAGCAGCTTCTACAGCATTGCACTGCTACGCTTCAATTTTCCTGTGTGCCTCGCCATCCAGCAACCTTGATTGGTTGCAGGCACAGAAAAACATAGATGAAAGCATACGTCGCCCCCCAGAAAAGCCCACCATTATGGCTGATGCCTGTCTGCCCTGTCCAGGCACAGACGGCACAACCGCACCATACCTACCCTTCTACACACACCTGTCTCAGTGCCTTGTCCAGTTCAGTCACCAGATGCAATGCACTGCAAAAACCTCCCCACAAAAACCACCCAAGATGAACTGGGACCGCCCAACACGTCTCCCATACAGATGGCCTGCGCTTTGGTCACGTGCGCCCACCCATCCACCCAACTCCTTAATGCAGGTAAACAAGCCCTGACTTCAGCTAACTGCATCACATGCACCTCTTCCACCTCAGCCACACTCCCAACACCTCCACACCACTGACTATATGCTTCCTACCACCCCTCCTATTCACCACCGAACACCACCCCAAACCGCAGCGAGCTACTCCCACAGACATGCTCATCACATCAACCAATGGTCCATCTCTACCAACTCACACTCCCCATCCAACCTAACTCCCTTCCTTCCACCACTTACCCTAATCTCCTCCAAAGACCATCAACACTCACCATCATCAACATGCTCGCCCAACCACTCACATCAGAGCCACAACTAGGCCCACATGGACTCACCACCTTACGAGCATGCACCACCTCCTAACTCCCTACATACACCCTCAAGAACACCTTACAGTTCTAGGCTTAACTAGGACTGAAATGATATCCTCTTGCACCACACCACCACCTCTCCTACAACCCCAAAAGCACTTCCCCACCCATGACCAACTCCACCAACTTCAACTTAACGTCTACATCCCCACCAACATCACCCACCTAAACTGCACCCTCATCAATGGGCGCTTCATATGCGCCCACGCCACAGATATCTATGACCTTATTGATGACAAAAAACTAGACGTCTTAGCCATCACTGAGTCTTGGCTACACAATGCAGCGGGCCCAACCCTCTCCCTAGCCATTCCCAGTGGATATACCATCTTAAGTTCCGACGTACCCTCTAAACCCAGAGGAGGAGTAGCCCTCACTTCAATCCATCCTATCAGAGAGATACCCACACAAGCACTATAGGATAGAACTCTAACTCACCAAACTCCCCCTCGATCCACAAACCTCCCTGAACCGTCTCTTTATCTATAGACAACCTAACAATACTAACTCCCTCAAATGGGACTTAGCCTTGCTCCTTTACCCCTGAACAAACCTACCACTAAACCCAACCTCCTTTGTGACTTTAACCTAGGTTTCAATGACCCCAGTGATAGCAAATCCACTGCCCTCGCAATGACCCTCACTGAGATGCAACTCAGGCAAATAGTCTCATCTCCCACCCACATCAAAGGCTGCATCCTTGACGGGATTGTTAACTTGAACACCAACATCTCCCTCACTGTCATGGAGCGACCACTTCCTCATCGAATACAACATATCACACACTCACTGTCACACCAATCAAGCCACCACCACAGTGCCAATTCAATTCTTCAACACCTGCATGCTCACCAAAGAAACACTATAAACCACCCTTTCCCACTTACTCCCAACAACAGCAACCCACAATCTATCGCCAATTGTTACAATTATGTGCTCCTCAAAGCACTGGACACTCAGACCCCTCTCAAAACTTGTACACCGAAACAACCACGATGCAGTAAAAACTGGTTCTCTAACAAACTTCACTCCATCCACAGACAAAACCACGCACTGGAACACCTCTGGGAAAAAACATCCCACTACAGCTAACAGAAATACCCTCACAGACACTGCCAAAGCTTACAAATATGCCATCATATCCACTAAATAAAACCTCTACAACTCTAGGATCATATATGCCAACTGCAACGTGAAAGAGCTCTTCAAATTCCTCAAGGAGCTCAAAAATCCAGCACCACCCACTTCAAAATTTCCAAAAGATAATCATTGGTGCACCACCGTACAAGCAGCCCGCACCAACAAAACGCGCACACTGAGAGACAAAACCTTCTTTAAAAAAACTGCTAACCTCCAAAAGCCCCCAGAATTTGCAGATGACAAAACCACTCCACATATCTCAGCCCCATTCCAATTCAAGCTAGTCACCCCTGCAGCTGTCACCAAAACTTTCCAGCTCCTCAAACCCACCAACTGCAAAGAAGACACCTGCCCAGCGTGCTTCATTAAAGACGACATTGAAACCCTCAGTCCCATCTTCACTGACTTCATCAATGCCACATTCACCACAGGAACTATCCCCACATCTATCAAAGAAGCCTGGGTGATTGCCTTACTCAGGAAACCCTCCCTCAACCCCACCCTCCCCACCAACTACCACCCGATCACCACTGTCCCTTTCCTCCTCAAAATAGTAGACTGCACAGCCTACACCCAGATTTAATCATTCCTTGAACAACACAACACCACAATCAGGCACATACACAGTATGGAAACAGCCCTCCTTGACCTCAAAGTACAGCTAGACGGGATTTGCGATGAATGCAGTCTTGACATTCTGCTCCTCTGCAATCTCTCTACTGCATTTTATCACATTGACCACAACATAATCTCTCAGCACCTCATCATGAAGTTTCACTTCACTCCAGAAGCAACTACCTGGATAAAATCATTCCTTAGCGGTCGCACCTCCAGAGTATTCATCGGCGATGTGACTGCCGACCCCACAATGGTCCCTTATGGCATCCCACAAGGATCCTGTATCTCCCCCACTCTAGCCCCACATTAGTCTTCACCATAAAAGATGTTTTGAGTAATCAAGAGTAAAACTGTCTAATTCTTTTTGAAATGTTTTCCTTCTTAAAGTTACAAGTGGCTGACATTCTAACACCCAGTGTTGTAAAGTTTCCATGACCCCTTTGAGTGGCAAAAGTGACATGTTCAGGAATTCTCGTGATTATCTGAAGCTCTCTAATGATTAGTTATTTCTCTAGTATGGAGTTGGTTAAGCCTAAAGTGCAAATGTAATACATGCAGCTTATTGCAGGGAAAGCATTTTAAATAAGGCGAGAGTTGATCTTTCCTGCTTGGAAACTTAGTGCATTTAGAGTAGGTGGAGTAAGTTGGTAAGATCTCGAGCATAAGCCTCCAATACTCTCTGAATAATTTGCATTTAATATGTTCTGACGTATCATTTACTCATCATCAGATGAACCAATGCATTCAAGCAAGTTCTGCATCCGATCTTTAAAAAGGTTTACAGAATTCAAAGACAAATCCTCCATCGTTTTGTGTAGGTCTTCATAGAGTAAATTGTGAGGTGGTAACAGGAACCTAACATAATTTAGCAACTGTCCATTGATAACAAGCGTACAGTGAAAGTAGGTTGAATTCATGCCCAATTATAGCGTTCAGTATATATATATATATATATATATGGCAAGTCCCAAGACGTTTTTCCATATCTGACCTTGAAGTGAATTAAGGTAATTCCCAAGATCCATCAAGGACATATCTAGTCTGTAAAGTAGAGTTGGCTCGATTTTGAGAAAATAATATTTCAACATGAGTAAAATAGCAAATGTACACAATTTGACACACAAACACTTCATGTGGGAGACAAAGGTTTTTGGTCTCTTTTGGAAAAAGTTACAACTTTGGATTTTAATTTTTTTTTCTGAAGGTTGTTTTTTAAGGTGTATAAATAAAAGAGATTACATTTCTGTTTCAAACCAGGGGGAATTTTATTGAACAAGATAAGATCATCTGCAAAGGGGAGCAGTGTATGCTCATATATCCCAACCTCAAAGGGGGGGGGTGCCGTTGGCCTGCTACAGGTCCCCAACATCACTAAGATAGATGTTGAAGAGTGTGGGGGCCAGGGTACAGCGCTGCCTTAAACCAAGATTGACAGGAATGAATCTAGACAGCATTTCCTCTTAGTTCAGGCAGATCCAGAAGGCTGATTTCTTATGAAGGAGTTCAATCAATTGAATCAGTTTAAGCAGAACAGTATAACTTGTCAATTTTGACCACAGATTAGACCATACAGGACATGTCCAGCTAGGCCATGTAAAAAGTACCAACTTGACTATGTTTGACTTTGTGTGACAAGTGTGCCAAAAGGGTGGCATTAAGTGGGTTCCCATTTGCTTTCTAAAGCTCACTTGAAAACGTGACAGGACTTCAGGGTGGCTGAATATTCTGTTCAGATCACTTAGAAGGAGTGATGCAAAAACCTTGCTCACAGAATCAATCTAAGCTATAGGTCTATAGTTAGGGGATCAGCAGAATTTCACTTTTTGTAGATTGGTATGATGATCGAGCGGGACCCTGAAGGAGGCATAATATGTGTTTGATATATTTAATCGAATATGATTCTTCAGAATCTGGTTCGTTTTTCAATATGAAAGCGTGAAGTCATCGTGCAAGGGGCTCTAGATGGTTTCAGTTTAGGGGTAGCCCTAATAAGGTCATCCAGCTCCCATGGGAAAGCCCCTGCAACAATGAGACCCACTGCGGGATCCAGCATCCCTGGGAAAGCCATTGATAGGCTACATTTCTTAGTTTAGAAGTTAACCCAATCAGATTAAGGTATAACACATCCTTCAAGTATTTGGGAGTCCCGGAAACATTATTAATATGTGCCCAACATTTCCTACAGTTTGAAGTTATAAGGAGTCTCAACAATTTTTGATTTTCACTCGTACAAATGCCATGCTTTATAGATTTCATAAAGTTTCTTTGACGTTGACAAATACGTTTTTTTGCAATCGCATATTCTACCCTTTAGAGGCGTCTTTCCATTACGATCTTAATGTTTTTACATTTTTGGCGTTTGGAGGCCAATATGGATGATCAAAGTGGTGATAATAGCTCTTGTTGATAGAGACATCGCAATCAAGAGATGCACTCCTAATGCAGTTGGCAATATTCAAATCGAGAGAGGCAGACACCTCATGATCCTCATAAGATGCTCTAACACTAGTATCCCTCACATAGTGTGGATCAGAAGGGTATCCACCTCTGTTTCAAAGGGCGTCCGTTAACTTTTTAAAAATCTATTATCCCATCTACAAGTCATACCACTTCGACCAGGAACCACTGGATAAAAGACTGGACACAGCCCATGATTAGTAATACTGAATTGCAAGGTAACGTGAATGATCAAATGATCCCCCAAAGATGGATCATATACATGTAGGCACCCCGTTTTAACTTTAATAATGGAAGAGACGAAGACGAAATCAAGCCACGATGTTGTCATACCCCTGTGTCAGGTGCAACTATGATTAGAACTTTGCAAGAGTGCATCCAATTGTAACAAATCCCAATCAGACATAAAAGAATCCCACTTAATACCCCTCCTAGAACTAGGCTGAGTATGAGAAGGAATGCATGTGGAGCTATTGTATTTGTATCCTTCAGCACAGTTAGCATTAATGTCACCCCCAACGATTATCGCATGGTCGTGTCCCTCTGATAACCAAGTCCCAAATACGTTTTCCAAGGTCTGATGACGTAACTCAAAAGCCTGCTTGGCCGGATACATGTTGACAAGGAGAAGTTCCTGATTTGTGTTGTTGAGGTTGATGTGGACCACCAGGACTCCCTCAGATGCTAGCCAAAGTTCTGAAGTTAGATTTAGAGTAATTTCAATAGCTATGACCAAGCCTCTGCTCAGGTAGCTTCTGAGGCTGGGAGGTTGTACATTGAGTATCCCTTCAAGTTAATATTGGCTGTGGACATAGTTTCCTGAAACAAAAGTATATGAAAAATATTCAGGGGCCTGCATTCATTCCACATCCTATTCAAGTTCGTAAGCCCACACATTCCATGATAATATCTTAATTGAGTTCTGATTAGGGTTGCATAAGGCCTTGTCTTAAAGCTGTGAATGTTTTCAGAGCCGACTCTATCCAGGACCAATACCGGCCCTCTGTGGTCACAGGGATGTGTTGGATGCTAGAGGAACCTGATGGTCCCACACCTCCTTCAGTTAGGGCTACTAATGCAACTGATTTTTGACATACAGTAGGGATAAACAAGAATGGTTTCACTTCCTCTAAGGAGTTACTTCTGAATGTTTGTAGCTCAAGGAATGTGAATTGCCCCGCTGGCCCCAGACCATATTAACAAATATGGCTGAGTGAAAGTGGGATACCATACGATTGTTGTTTTTTAAAGTAAGTGAAATACAATCTATGTCCTCAGAGTGTAAGGCTCTTAATGGAGGTATCTGTTGGAATATCTCTAAGATCTTGGTACGATTCACTCTTGTCAAACCATATGTATGTATATTGGTCTCCCACCCTATTATCTTTGATGAATAAGATTACCTGTGTCTGTAAACGTGTAGTTTACTGGGCCATAGGAGAACAGAAAGAAAAAGTTGACTGAATAGTAGGGGTAAAATTAGAAGCTCCGGCAGGTTTTGCCGATACAGCGGAATTAGACGCGATGTTGGGCCCCACACTCCGATTGTTAATGCTTAAAATACTAGTCTCAGAGTGCATGGTTGTTTTTTTAGCCAGCTGTAGGAAAGAAGTGATCTTGTATTCCTGCCTCTTTATTAAACTTGCAATAGATCTAGAGGGCAAAGAAGACAGAAGCTTCGTAGTAGCACTGACAACTCCATCGCCCATGTCTAGTTGCAGTGGATTGACTGTATTATGTGCATCAGTGCTCTCATCAACACTTATCGGCATGGAGCTAGTGGAGTCATCAATAGTGTTAGTGACACTCTTAGCGGAAGAAGCATTTCTTGCTGAATTGCCATTTCCACTCAGTAAGACATGGTTGTCTAAAATCTGAGAGTTCAGTGACAAACAATCCTTCATGGCAGATGACTGAGTATTTAGGTCTATAATGGCATCTACTCTTGGAAGCTGTCTTAAAATTTTTAAAGAAGAGCTATGAGAATTTGATTTCTGCGCAGACTGATTTTCTGTTTTCTTTTTTCTGGCATTGTTCTTTTTTTTATTTGTGCAGGCAATGGATTTTGGATGAGGGGCAACAAGTGTTCATCTACGTGTGTAGTAACATCAGCGGATCTTGTGGAAGCATTGAGTGATTCAAACGAAAACGAAGGGACACTCAAACATGCAATACACTCCATCAATGGTGTAGGCGTGTTAGGAGGGTGAACTGTTACAGACTATTTACGGACCTGAATTTGACACTGATCAACCTGCATAGTGTTGTTACCATTAAACATCACCAGTTTCTCAGCCTGCATGGTATTATTGCCATTGGACACCACCTCTTGCTCAGATATGAGAACCCCAGATTTGGCACCAGAGAGAAGATAATGGATGTTTTTGTCCAAAATCACTAACTTATCCACGTTGCTAACAACAATGTCCTTTAAATTGTCATAAATCCTTAGAATTGATTCTAAGACCAAGTGCAAAGCTGAGGTGGAAACTGGCCCAAGCAAGTCGATCTTTGAAGGTGGTTCCCTTTGTTTGGTGGAATAGCTGTTTTTTGGAGTATGGAGTCCATGTTATGATGTATCGTATTGGGTGCAACTATACACTCTGACCTAAGTTGTTTTAGGGATGAGGGTAGAACGTCCTGCCGGATGGAGATTCGACATTGCCATGGCCATTTGCGAAAGTTCCATATCTTTAGAGAGTCTCAAAAACAACTCATCAAGAATTATGCAGTCTTCCAAGTATGGAGATTGAAATGTTTAGATTGATGTTATATCTGACTTCTTGGTGGAGTTCGAGTTGACAGGAGCTGCTCCCAATGTAGTCTGATTAGGTGAGGTGGGTTTAATGCAATTATCCGCTAAGGAATCCTCCAAGCGGAGCACTTGAGCGTATGTAGAGATTGTTGATAAAGAGTTGTGAGCCGATATCAGCAAATCAGGTGTCATCACTTTTACACCCATTAATCCTGGTAGAAAATTGGATGGGCAGTTAGATGAGGCCAAGACCCCTGTGTGTGAGTTGAAACAATCACTGTCTGGTCATTGGTTGTAGCAAAAGTTAAGGAGTCAGACGTAGGAGGTAGAGAAATGAATCTGGTTGTATCATGCTCTAGCGCTCGAGACTTACTATGCAAAGTCGCTGCCATGAATTAGGTGTGTACACTGCTCACACAAGCAGACATTATTGCTGCAATCTGTAAAATGAAGAAGGAAAGCGGAAAGTGTAGATTTGTGACCCCTCAGACAAATGCCTAATAATGTCAATCGAAGACAAAGGAATCTCGCCCATTTCCACAAGAAGTATAGGGGCCAAAATCAACAATGCAGGGGTAGCTCTCACTCACCAACACTGAATTGCCTGCCAAACTGCTGGTTCACTTTCCCTTCTCTGCAGAGGGCATTGCATATCATTTGAAACTTTAACTTTATATAATGTGGAGATGTTTTGGGGAAGTTAAGTATTTTGATACATTGGCCCTCATTACAAGTCAGGCGTTAAGGGTTTAACGGCGCCATCGGCGCCATTAACCCTTAACACCTGATTCACACATTTTAACGCCTGCTTTTTGCAGGCGTTAACGTCCAAGGCGCTAAGCGACCTTGGTGCTAATTACGGCACCGTAATTTACAGTGCCGTAATTAGCGCCTTCCCCATCCCCATTATGCCCTATAGGGCAAAAATAGGAATGGGGAAGGGCAAATGGTGAATGGGGAATTACCGCCCCACTCACCTTGGAATGGGGCAGTAATTCCGCCATCCACCATGGCGGAATCTGGCATGGACCATGGTGCTAATAGCACCATGGTCCACCGCCAGACTTGTAATGAGGGCCATTGAGCAAGTGGTAGAAGTGCAACTAGAATGTCTAATGTTATTCAGAACATATCTATATATAGAATTGATAATGGAACTGGATGCATGTGTGTGAGAACTAGTGGGATGCAAGCAGGCAGGCCAGTTTCATTTTTGTAGATATGTTGCCTGTAACTGTATAATACTGTGAGATTCATGCAGGCGTGCATTTTATGCACAGGTTGCCTGTGATTGAATAACATTGTGGTGGCTTCACCTGCATGGAGCTGGAAACCAGACTAGTCTTGATTTCATCTGCAGTCTTTTAATTTAAATAAATTAAAATTTTGGGAACACTGCCTGTTTCTTGCCCAGAATTGTGGGCTGGGACTTTAGAATTCAGGAAGGCATTCGACCAGTGGGTCTGCCTGATGAAGCGATTTTATATAAACTAAAATATATCTCACAGACGGGGGGCTCATCCAGGATTTTAGAGTGTGAAATCGCCGATGACCATGCACTCATGCATTGAGTAACACAAAATGTGCACAAGATCACACGTGCGTGTGAAGTTGCATTAGTGCATGGTGTTAGATGGTGCCTGTTATATGGTCTCACATATTAAACAGGCAGTGACTCTGAAATGGCATTTGTGTAATTGTAGATTGCAAAATAGTGGATTTTGATGTGAAATTCAGGTATATTGTTTATTTGGTTTTAGTTTTAGTACAGGATTTTGATTGTCTTATATACTGAGTCATACTTGTGATCAGATATAAAATCTGTCCATGACATCACAGGAGATCATGGCAGATTTGGGCATCGCTCTTGGTCATACATTAACCAGATATTGCCATTGAGAAATGGACAAATAAAATGATAGATACCGTTGAAAACATGGGCGCTGATATTTGAGCGCCAGAAGGCCCACTAAATGAAACCTTACCAATACGTTGTCGCACCTACACAGAGGCTGAACACATTTTTTTTGTAAATCTGTCTTCCCATTTCTTCTTTCACCTTATGTTTGCAGAGGGCAGATTGGCTGAAAACGTACATGATTTTCACTGATTTTCAGAACATGCCAAAAAAGGCTCAGCAGAGCTGGTAATTATGCAACAAGCTAATGATCAGTGTGAGCAAGAGATCAAAAATTTGAAAGAGTCACTGTGTGAAAAGCGGCAGCTTTCTCCCTGCTGTTCGCTTCAGTTCTAGGATTCCCTCAAGATGAGCAGTCGCCGCTTCGAGAGTCCATAGTACCACGTGTGCCGCCGGCTTTGGTCCGAGCAAACTAGCCCAACCTCTGACTGCCTCATATCCAGTCCAGCTTCATTTTTAAACTGACATACAGTTGCTGTACTCTCCCCACAGCAAGTTAGAGCACCGGCCCAGGTTGCTTGTTTGGCTGCAGAACTCTCACTGCGAGCCAGTGCAAGAATTCTAATATACCTGGAAGACAGTTTCACAGATTCCCCCTGTCCTCAATGTGCATACAGGGGAGAAACTATCTCACCACATCATTCCTGCCCTGAGGAAGGTCCCAACTACTGATGCCCATTTGGCACGCCGAAACGTGTCATCCATGTGTTTTGTTCCCTATTTGTCTTGGAATTATTTTGGGAATGAATCTATGATCTCGGCAGATAACCATACAAATTCAGTTGATTGAATAACACCTCTCTCTAATTTACCAGGGTAATTTTTTACACACCCTGGTATTATCTATTCTGCAGGAACAATTCGCTTCCTACCACAATTTTTCCTCAATTAAGTTGTTGAAAACTATCCAAATTGTTTTTTGATGAATATACCTTTCTTTGTTAATTTATGTATATATGATGAATGCTTTGTTCTATGTCTTTTCTTCTTTTTCAATATCTTTATTTAACTTTTGTAAAAAGCGATTTGAATACAAAATGTGTCTTGCATATTAAATTTATTTTTGTACTCTAAAGACTTCTCTTTGGTTCCTTTTCTGTGACTTTTTTTGAAAGCACATTCCTTCTGCATTGTTTTGGAGATATAACTAAAATAACTGACAGAAATTAGGACTGTCTACTGCGTGGGTACCTTGTTTGGTTCTGTTTAAAAAACTGTGTGAAAAGCAACTGTCACTACAGAAACAAGATAGTGTAATAGAGGCAATACTCTAGAGAAACCCAACAGTGCATAGAGGTGGAACTTTCAAATACTAATGACATTCATAGCCAGTATCGAGAGACTGATGGTGAGTTAAAGGCCAAAATAACGAATGAACCCACTTATACTGACAGGTCATTAGATGATACTGGGAACATAAAAACACGATTGAAAGAGAGTAAAGAGACAAATGCTAAATACATTAATTGTGAAGTATATAGACTCTCAAGGTGAATTTGATCAGCTATATGATATGAAAATCATTAATAAGAAAAGGGCTCAGTTAGCACTGGAGAACAATAAAGCAGTTCAAGAAATACTTCAGCTCATCATACAATTGACACATGCAAAAGCCCAGGGTGATCTAAATAAGATGGCTGCATACAAATTAATGAAAAGCAACATACCGGCACCTTTGTTTCCGGACTGCCACACTTGTGATGAGGCCCAATGACTAAAAAAGGTTTTGGGAGTTGGTGTCCTATAGGTCTAAATATAGAATAGTAAACAATGGTATGGAAACAAATGTTAGTGATGAGGCGTGGATTATTATATAGCACCGCCAGTTTAAGCCCGGGGTAAGAGCTAGTGATATTTTACAACAGGACAGAAGGCAGGGCTGAGCCCATAGATCCCCTTACATTTTCATTACAAGAGGTAATAGTGGCCATGAAATCCCAGGCACTTGGTCGCTGACCTGAACAGGACAGCATTCCTCCTGATTTATTTTTGGACATGATAGATGTATGGGCCCCTATTTTAACCATGTTGTTTAACACAATAATACAAACTTGTAAAATTCCTGCTAGTTGGAAGCTGGCAGTAATTAAACCAATGTTCAAAAAGGTCTTTACGAATAATCCATTTGCCTACAGACCTATTTCTCTCTTAAATTCAAGCTTTTAAATATTTGTCCGAGCCTTGTTAAAGAAATTAAAACTCTTGGCTGGTGAAAATGACATTCTGACAAAAATCCAGCTGGGCTTTCGTTCGGGTATGGACACAAGTGAACAAGCCCTGAATGTATATCTAATTGTGGCACACTCATTGTATATTATGAAATAACCTATATACATGGCCTTTATGGACCTGAGCACGGCCTTTGACAAGGTTAATGGAGCCAAACTCTGGGCCATGCTCAGGCCCTTGAATTGACCCTATGACATGCTTAACATTTTAAGGGACATACATAATGGACTCAGGCCTGTGTCAGGACTGGTGATGGGGGAGATGCCTGTGTCAGGAGTGGTGATGAGGTAGATGCGCATCATATTTTTTAGTCAATACAGGAGTCAGACAGAGGTGTGTCTTGCTCACTCCTGACCCCCGCTGTTCTCCTTATATATCAATGATCTCTAAATATGCCTGGTTAATATAAGAGCAGAGTTGCCAAACATGGGGAATATGTCCCTACCGGTACTTGCGTATGCGTTCAATGCCATCCTGCTGGCAAGGACACCAAGGGCTCTCCAACTCCTGATAACAGAGCTCCTGAATTTAAGGGATTTAGAAATTAACACGACAAAATCAGCAATTCTTGTCTCTTCCACTGGAAGCAATAAAAGGCCCATACCTCAGATGTATAGTACCACTGGTGTTACACCAAGAGTGACCTCCTTTGATTATATTAGTTTTTCTGCGCGTTTATCAAGAAACAATCACATAAATATGCAAGTTAGCAGAATGGAGCAAGAAATGAGTGGCATTCCATGATTCACTAAAATGTGCCGTGCTTAACCAATTGATATCATTCTAAAAATCTACACCATAAAAATGTAATCAGTTTTGAGATATGGAGCATTTTACCTCACTTCAACCAATAGAACACGATTTTTTCAAACAATTGTTGGGGCTTCCCAGTTCAGTGCCAAATTATGCAGTTCATTTTGAACTGGGTATGGGCTTCTTAATGGACAAACTCTCACTTGAACCAGCCCACCACTGGATTCAATTATGGTCTAATCCAAAAACAGCTTTAACTGAAATGCTCATTCAGAGCATAATGAGCAAGGATGGTCTTAATAATATTCTCTGGTTGATGCATATGCATAATTAGTGGGGAATATTAATGCTCAAGATCCTTTTAGATTGCTCGTCTACACTTTCGTCTGGAGAACGTATGCACAATTATAGGCCCGAACAGAGCGACAACTATGAGATTGTGAAACATGCGAATTGTAAGCATCTAGTTCTATCACACGGCAGGATTATCTCTCTTGGAGTAATTTTGCATATGACAGAATCCTGATTACTAGGTTCAGATTCAATTGTATTCCGCTTCAAACAATCACTGTATTATAGAAAAAGACATCTAAAGATGTATATTGCCGTTTTTGTTTTGATACTAGAAAAGACCTGTTTCATTTTAGGTTGGTTTTTCCTGCTTATACATCATTCAGAAGAACATTGTGCTTGCTTTTAAGAAATATGGGCTTTTATCAATGTCGTCCAGTGTTATGTTACTTTCTGATGGCAAATACCCGACTTATGGGCTGGACACTTATGATCTATCTTTGGAATGCTTTAATCACTAGGAAAACGTTATTTATTGCAGAACTGTAATGCTTGAACATCTACTTATGTATGTTTTGGTATTTATGAATGCATTTCCTTCATATGTTTAACATTTTGTGCTTTTATGGAATTAAGATATTTCGGAATTAACTGATTGACTGACTGACTGAAATCAAAAAAGGGTGACATTGACTGTCCCATCCGATGATAGTTGTGGTGCTTCAGAACACACCTGTTTTACTGGGAAACAATTTACTTTGGAGGCTTGAGCTTCTGATAGGTTGCGTAAACCAGGTCCTCTAGCCTCCACACCTGCCACCTGATGAATGTAAACAGAAGTGCCAATTATGCTAGTTTGAAAGGCACCTGTCACTTAATTAAAAAACATCACTTCCAGAACACTCAAGGCCTTGACATCACTATCATTTCTGTGAAAGAACAAGATGAAGTGAAATGACTCCCACAGAATCTTTGAAAATAATTCTTACTCCAGTTACCTAGTTTTTCTCCACTTTGGAGGGAAATACTCTGTAACTCTATTTGTGTCAGTCCTCCAGTGAGGATTAAAGTCAATGGGAGGATAACTTGAGAGTCACAATCAGCAGTTTAACACCACTCAATTCTTTAACGGTAAGGCACTGGTTCTCTCCAAAGTTTGTTAAACAAGTAAGGAGTTTCATCAGTGAAAGATTGCTTAGGAAATCAAAGAAGGATACATAAATTCCCAAATGCAATCTAATAGTTAAGCAGTGCTTAATTTGTAAAAAGATAAGTACCAGTGCCCAAAAATTATTGGCCCCATAATGCCGGGCGCAGCGCTGCCTGCAGTGCGGGCGCAGCGCCGCCCTCAGCGCCAGTTCAGTGCTAGACCTACCTAGATCGGCCCACCACCAGCCCATCACACTGCTGCTGCTCCATGTCACATGTTTGGTGCTGCAGCAAATGCTGGCACAGGCTAGTAGTAAATACGCGACTAAGACATGCTCCTCCTGTAATTGCGCCTCGATGCCCCCGGGCTGTGTGAGCGCTTTAAAAATGCAAATAAATAAAAAAGCATTCTGTTTCAGTCACTGTTGCACTGTATTTGACTCTACCCCTTCTGCCCCATCTGACAGTCTGTTAAAGTACACCAAGTATTGTTAATCGGTTACCTCCAGGAAGAGCACCCTCCCCACAGCTGGATCGTCAGTCACCTCATCCAGGTGTTTTGTGTAATCAATTTACTCTAAAGCCCTTATCAGTCATCACATCTCATAAATGCATCCCCCTTCACCCTTCCTTCAAGCATGAGCATGGTGTTGTATAACTCGGAAAAAGTCATTTCTGCAAGACATTGTTGTGAAATCAACGGCCTGTGCTACTTCTGGTTTAGGACCTCTTTCCACCTTAACACATATTAAAAAACTAAATATGTTTTGTCACCCAATATTCAGGAGCAAGAGGAGAATGCATATTCGGATAGCTCCTTCCCACTGACATGTTCTTGACATACTTCACTAAACTGCAGGGTGTAACAGACACCCACCTCCCTATCCAAGGATTCCTAGCTGAGGATTGCATGTGCTCTCATTCGGAAGACATGCTCGGAGCGTATTGTACCCAGGTTAAGGGGCCACATCTGGTGTATAAACCACACATCAGGATAGAAAACATGCGCTGGAATTATGTAAAAAAATGACAGCAAAAGACAGTAGAGAATTATACACGAATACTCAACTAGTGCTTTTATTTATGACAACAGATTAGTGGGCACGTGCATCATGTTTATCTCCGTCTAGTTTCCATGTGGGTATCTTTAAGCCTGAAATGGTTCGGTTTCGGCCCAATACGTGCACTGTTCCGGGTCCCCTCGCTGAAGCTTGTTTGTGAACTAAGAGGCCGATAACATTAAAAGGAAGAACGGAAACACCCAGACAGTTCATGTTTCGCTTATATTAATGCTATCCAGGGTCGGACTGGGGCATACAATTGTCTCAAGTCGGGCTCGGCACCAATGAAAAAGCTGCCGCCCGGTCCTGGGCTTTGCCCTGCCTTGCCTCAATCACTTAGGCTACCTTCCATGGGGCCACAACCGCCACGGCCCTGCTGAGCCTGATAATGACAAAAATAAGTGCGCGGCACAGCGGCCCCACGGAAGGCAAGATTTAAAAAGAAAAACGTATATTTGGGTGGCTAGGACCCATCACTTTCGAAGGGATGGGCCACAGCCGCCACTCAAAATAAGTTATTTCTTTTAAAACCTACCTTCTGTGGGGCGGGGCCCTGGCCACCGGCGCCACGGAAGGTCAGGTTTTCAAAGAAAAAAGTAAAAAACATACTTTTGGGCAGAATCCACGGGCCCAGCCGCCCACGGCAGAGTCATCCGACACAGTCTACGGAAACCGGCAACCCCATGTCACAGAAATTGGCCTGGGCCTGGCACTGACTGCAGTCAGCAGCACACTGTACACAAGTCACACAGACAGAACCCCGGGTGCGGACGGGCCCCTGGTGGGGTTCTGACTCCTGGGCAGTCAGGACACCACCAGGGGACCGTGCCGCCGCCCGGGCCACAACCTGGGCCTTCCTTGCCTGATCACTTGACTGTGACAGGCTCAGGCTGCACGGCACGCAACAACAAGTGATTTACCTGCTTTGCCGGCTGGGACTTGGTCTCCTGTCAAGGCCTCAGGGTGGGGGGGCGAGTGCACACACTGGCACCCACACAAATGAAAAAGCAGGCAGAGGGGGCCCCAGGAAGCAACTAGGCCACACCACACAGTGCAGCAGGGCAGGCTCTCTCTCTCACAAGTCAGGACCGACGACGCCACGCCTCGACACCTTCACTTCACAGTAACTTGTGAAATGAAGGTGGCGCTGTGCTGCCTCCTGTGACAACAACAACACGTCACCATGTAGCCAATGAAAACTGCACATTCTGTGTTACTATACAGAATGTATCAAATACTGCATAGTAACAACAGAATGGTAGTTTTCATTGGCTGTTGTTTGTAACAGTTTGTTGTTCATTGCTATTGCTGGCCCCTCACAGGCCCAGCCAGTCATGGCCTGCAACCTGCAAGCACGAGAGAGATCGAGATCAGAATGACAAATCCCAATGATTTATAATTGAAGCAAAGCGAAGTGGAAGAACAAACAAAGCAATACCACCTACGCTGGCCCCGCATGAGTTCCAGTGCCCAAAAAAGAGTGCCGGTGTTGGGCACCGGCAACCACCCCCACAAATTAAGCACTGTAGCTAAGTGGGAATCTGGGATGGATGAAATTGACTCAAAGCAAATGATACCAGCAGATGGATGCTGAAGATAACATTGGAAACAAAAAGATAAATCATAATTGATGCCATTTCTGAATTTTATATTGGTAACTACATATTACTTCGATTAACAATTAATTTGGATCTTATTAATAATACAGTTTTCCCCAGAATCGGGAGAGACCTGATATACTTCAAAAGATTAGAAAAAGCATTTAGGTCAGCTCAATTATTGCCTTACTCTCCTGAAGTTCCAGTTATATAAAAAAGTCACTTCCAGTTACTACTGCCACTGGCATATGGAAGTTTAGATGTGTTTCGGTACTTTGAAGTTAAGTATTACTTTGTATTGGTACTCTTTAATAAGAAGGCTTTTTCGACATTTTAGCTGGATTCTTTTCTAGAATTTTCACACTTGAACTTGTCATCTGAACAGGTAGTTTGTCGTTTTGTTGCCCCGTCACCTTTGGCTGGCTGTGTTCTTCATAATCACTGTATTTTATATCTTTTACATATCTTGAGTGCACCAAGTCACTTTTTTACATGTTGGTGTTTAGTTCAACAGCAAGTTGGGTACACATCGAATTGGTGACTTGTAGCAGAGCACTGGTTTCTATTGAGGTGTGTCTTGGAGGTTCACTCTTTATGGTAATTGTTAGATTCCTAGTGGATTACCTGATGCCTAATTGTATTTTGGTTTTGTACAGGGATGGAAGATTGTTCTTCCACTTTTCAGTTGAAAGGATTAAGAGGAGATGGGTAATGTAATCAAATTACCATTACTTTTCATACATTAGAATGTTCAGGATTCTTGATTAGAAGGTCTAATTACTTTCTTTTTTGTTTTGATTGTTTGTTACTTATGTCTTTATCACATAAATCTACTGTCTATATATTTTGTAAGTGATGTTTTTTATTTTGATGTTATTGAAGTTATGGTGCCTGAAGAAGTACTTGATAAAGTCCAAAATGCATTCAACACCCTTCGGATTGTCTCCTACTTAAAAGAAAACTATTATTTATGATAAGCGGATGGTATAGAAAATGTTTCTTGAATAATTGTTCTTGGTTCTTCAATGTATGTAACTTATATGTACATTACAGCGAGGTGTTTGCATAGGATAGGGTGGCACTGTAGGGTATTCACGTTGGTCCAGGTATTATAATATTGATCCACTGGTCGCCACCCAGTCCAAATACTTAACTCTACTTAAGTTTGTTTATTTTAATGTCTTTTGGTGGTGACTGCCTCCTCACATTTTATTGGGTCATCATAGATGTCATTTCTGAATTTTGTATTTTCTAAGGATATAGCTAATTCCATCATTGGTCCACTAACTGAATATTGTTACTCCAATACCGATGGTACCAGACCAGAAACTATTTATACTTGATAAGGGGGGAATTGTATGGTGTACTTTCTGTGCCCCTATAGCGTGGAGGTTATTACCTGTGAGATACTGGAAGATGAGATTGTATTAAAAATGTCCCTAATAACTAACTTGATACTAAGGAATCAATCACTGAGGTAGACACAATAAGCAACAACCTTCAGAAATAGCCATTAGAGAAATATTTCCAGTATTCCATCAGATGGTTGAAGAACAGATCAGTACGACTGATGCCTATGAAACAGAAGAGCAAAAACAAAACAAAGACAAGTATTTTTAGGTTTTCAGAAAAACTTCTCTCTTGATACCTTTGATTGTAGACATACACCCCTTCATTATAACACCATGCCTGCAGACCCTAATATGGCACCAGTATTTGTAAGTCAATACTGGTTGCCATTAACGTCTATGAAATTATTCACAGAGATTATAAAACAAACATGTAAATCCTATGGGATCATTCAACCAATTCACGGTGCTTTTAAGAACCCAGAAATAGGAATTTTGAACCCCAATAGACAATGGAGAATCTGTGCAGACCTAAGGGAATTGAACAAGTAGGGACAGGTGTCATGGTGGCATCTCCCTTTTATTGATCAGGACCTTGCATAGATCCAGGATTTTTAATTATATACTACACTCAATTTGGCCAATGGGTATTGGACCGTCTCGTTACTCTGTTAACATCAATTTAAACTTGCCTTCACATTAGAGGGCACAAATATGTGCTGACCAGACCCCCCTTTGAGTTTATTAATAGTGGAAATGATTACAATATATTCCTACATAAAGTCATGCCTGACTTTTATAAGGAGGGAATTTAGCCTTTGTAAATGACCTTCTACTTAAAAGACAGACTGTGGAAGAACAGCTTGAGGATATCTGCCATGTATTGATGCAACTGAAAAATGCAGGTGTGAAGTTCTCACTTCAGAAAGCATGGTGGTGCAGGACTAAGGTAAACTTTCTAGGCCACACAATTACAGTCTCAATCACCAGTGAATAATAATATATAATGGCGCTCATTACAACCCAGGCGTTAAGGGGTTAACGGCGCCGTAAAAGGTGGCGGCGCCATTAAACCCTTAACGCCTGATTACGAGGTCCCTTTGCGGATGGCACTTTAACGCCTGCTTATAGCAGGCGTTAAAAAACCAACCCGCAAAGGGACCTTGGTGCTAAGTACGGTGCTACAATTTGCGGCACCGTACTTAGCGCCTTCCCCATTCCCATTGAGCCTTATGGGGCAAAAATGGGAATGGGGAAGGGCCATGGCGGCATGGGGAATTACCGCCCCGCCAACCTCGGAATGGGGTGGTAATTCCCCATTCCGCCATGGCAGAGTCAGTAAGTTACCGGCATGGACCATGGTGCTATTAGCACCATGGTCCAACGCCTGGGTCGTAATGAGGGCCAATATCTTTTATTGCGGTTAGTTCAAATTGAACTTTACACAAAAACATTTCATTGAATTCATTAAATCATTCCATAAAATGTCCATAAAATTAACTCAAGGCATTCAAAATCATCTGAGCAACAATAATTCGGTTCAATTCAATTCATTAGCTTTTCCGTCAAGCATATATATACAATTTAGTTTGAATTATAGGTACCTAAGGTCAAAAGTACATTTCCTAAAATCTAAACTCTAAATTAAACTTTACAAGTAGATAAAACAATTCATTTTACAATTCACTTAAAACATTAAGCTTGATTGAATAAAGTTCAATTGTAGCACAGCCGTCTGTTCACACATGGTTTATATTACAAGCCCTTAGATGTGTTTAATATGTCTTCACTTACTGATACCACATCCTAAGGTAACTGCCTTAACAGGCAACAATAATAATAATTTCTTTGCCTGTAACCAAACCCAATATTTATGGCATTTTTCGAGGAAATAATGTCCATATTTATACAGTAGTCCCAGAAGTATTCAGATAAAATGACCTCATACCTGTGAATAAGGCTCCTAAAATTACACACGTATATAGTTCCCATTTGTACAAACTGGGTCAAATCATGCCTAGCAGTTTCAGCTTTATCTGGCAACTTACAAATGCGACAAAAGCGGTCCTGAGCAGCTATGCCCATCTGAGGTCCACGGACAGCCAATAATGGTAATTGGTTTGACCTTGGATGCAATATGAATTGCCTTATTGCAGGATCTGGGCATAATAACAAGTATGGCTGCGTTCTCCTATAACAATGCACCACATGGGACATGGCCTTGTATCCCTTTCATTTCCAAAGGTGGCCATAGTTATTACACCAGTCCCATTTGTTAAATCGCCTCTGAAAAGTCTTTTTCATATGTATGTAAGGTGTGCCTTTGCTGAAGTCTGGGATCCAATTAATGTCAGTAAAGATGGCTTTGTTCAAAGTCTTGTAATTGGAACCCCTGAATACGGCTTCCCCATCAAGACTTTGGCCCAACCCTGTCAATAGCCTACACACAGTGCGAGATCTAGATTTTATGTACAAATAGCCTCTGCCATGAAGCACCATTCTCCTCAGTGATGTCAGCCCGAGTTCCAGGCGTAAATATTCTATGGAACACGAAGGGCCCAATCCCAGGACTGCCTGCCAAAAGGAGCCCTCTAATTTATTCAACCAAGAGTAATCCTGCATTGTGAGGGCCTCAAGACCATCGAGTACTGCAGGTAAAAGCACTGCCTATGCAGCGTAATATCCTGCGCATATTTTTGCAAACTTGCATGCCTGGAGGGTTAGTTGCTTTGCTCTTCTGCTTTTTTTGTTTGTTAATGATATGACTGTAATCAGCCGTAGTGTTTATCTCTAATCCCAAATAAGGATAAGACTGAACATAATCGATAGTCCCAAGCAAGGTCTCCATCCTTGCCCTATTGACCTTTTTCCTTGATACTACCATTATGCTAGTCTTTTCCAAGTTTATGGTCAGATCGTGTTGTTGAGCATAGACTGCAAGTACATTTAGCATGTTCTTCATGCCAGTGTAGGTGCGGTCAAACAGGACCAAATCATCTGCATGCAACATACTGTTCGCCTATTTTATGGGGACAATTTGCGTTGCTAAGTAAGCAAAATAAGAGGTTGGCTAGGTAAAAGTTAAACAGCAGGGGAGCCACTACGCATCCTTGTTTGACTGCCCTATTTTGGGATGTAGCTGTTGTAACCATTCCTTCATTATCCAACCTCACTGTTGCCCTATTATCACTTTGGAGAAGGATCAAAATATGCACAAACCACTCAGGGCATCCAAGTTTCCTAGGTTTAGACCAAAGTGTATACCTATTCACTTGGTCAAACACACTTCTAAATTCCACAAATGCAACATAAAGTGTGGTATCCATCTTGCTATGTGTAGTCTGTGTCAGGAAATCATCAGTAAAAGATGGTTGAGGCTCTACTGAAATGGAAGAACCCCAAAAATCTATGTAAATTATTAAGTCTCTTCAGATTCACTAACAACAGCCATACATTTATAGAGAATTACGCAGAGTTCACATAGCCCTTGTTCCATCTATTGAAGGCAAGGCTCAAGTGGGGTTGGGGGGGCTCTCAAACAGAGGCTGAGAAAAAACTGAAAAGAAGTATATCCCAATATAAATGCTTGGCTTATCCCATCAAAAACAAAGATTTTTTCCTGGAAACTGAATATTGTTTTACTGCAGTCTTATATCATTAGCAAGACTAGGTTTATGAAGTGTTCTCGTGGTCAATCAAAAGTTGAAGGTCCTGATAAAACAGGAAATTATTTGGCTGATCAATTAGCCAAAACCAGAGCAATCCAAGGTGAATACATTGATATGACATAACTCCTTGCAGTGATACAGAAAACTGCAGTAACTTGATCACAAATTCAATCTGAAAGTGAGCTTTCGACTCTGCATTTTGGTCGAGATACTCCAGACCAAGATCTAATTACAGCACAGAAGGAAGACCCAATCATAGGAACATTCTACCTATATTTAGAAGATCCAGAAAGCTTTCTATTATCTCGCTTCCAACCGAGCTCTCCCACTCAAAAGGCTCCTCTACAAAAGAGTGGATTGACATTATCTTGGTCTGATCCTTAGATTGATTTTATTGGTCAACTAGCTGTCCCCGGCCACGCGCTGCTGTGGCTCAGTATCGTTAAATGGAAAAGAAAGAAAAGAGAATGCGCACGTTCGCAATATGTTTAATTTCACAATGCTTGTGGGCATACAATATTTTTTGTTGTTCCGATGTCTTTGCAGATATACAGATTGTCTGGTTTGCTGACTGTAGAACACGCAACATATAATTGTCCATGTGGGAAGCAAACCGTGTCTAGATCTAACCCGCACAATTCTAACGATTGGCCTTTAGCTTTGTTGATGGTGACTGCAAATGCAAGTTGGCATGAATTGAGCTGTTACGATTTCTGCGCCGAACAACGTCATTTGGAAGCACGAGTTGTATTTCCTGATGTTAAATAGGAAATGCTTTGATTCGGCTGTATATCTGTCAAGCAAAGTTTTTAATGTCTCTGGCGGGTCTCCATGTTGAGGCAGTTTAATTTTCCCAGTGGCGCAACACATTCCTTTCATTTCTCCATTAAATTTCAGAGCCTTGCAATAAGGACACACTTCAGTCATGGTGCCGATGAGAACATGCCGGCTCAAACTATAATCATGAGCTGGGTTGTACCGTAATGCAAGGCGATTGTAATCACGTGATTGCTGAGCACGGAGTCGTGTTTGACCCTGATCTGCTGTTTCTCGTTGACGTCTTTCAGCCACTCTCAGCTTGTCATGTTCATTCTGTTGAGAACAAAGCAGATCTGAAGCTGCAGAACGCGATTGCGGTGCTCGCAACCGTGCATTCTGAAGTCTGGCTGCACGTCGCTCTGCTGCTTCCTCGGCACGTATTTGAGCCATTCTAAATCAGAAACATTGAAATGGAATCGTAAAATATTCAGTATAGCGTGTGTTGCTTTTACGTCCAACAGATGGCGCTGTTCTTCAGAAAAAGCATGTTTTTACCTGTCACAGGTGTGACATCTATGTATAGTAGGTATATAATAACACGCGCCTATTTGAATGCAACATTGTGTCAAAATTTCAAAGCAATCGGTGAAGAACTTTCAGAGATTTAAGATTTTCAACAAATGAACATTTACATTTTTATTTATGTAGATTGACTCATTCTGCCAATGACAACAAATGTAATTTGACAGTTATGTATCTCTACACTAAGTGGTTTGAGGGTTTCCCCGCTCCAAATTGGAAGGAAGCAACAGCACTATGTCTTGATCAACCACATATTTACTCATTTTGGTTTTTCCCAAAGATTGAGCCCGACCGGGTTTGTCATTTCACCAGTGTGGTAATGAATAAAATGAGGCAAATTCTCTGTCTGAAAAGAAAGTTACATCTCCCCTACCACTCGGCATACAGGGCAGGGGGGTGCAGTGATATAGCAAAACCATTGTAGGAATCCTAAGGACATTCAGGCTAGATTCTGGACCCAGTTGGGACTTACGATTACCACTAGTCCTGATGACACTCAGGTCTACTCCTACTGCTGCTACTAAGATATCCCCTTTTGAACTCATGACTGGTAGGAAAATGGTCTTGCCTCAACATCTGTTATACAGAACACAGGAACAGACGTTGATCAATGCCTCTACTACTCATGCATTAGTGGAACATTTGTGAAAAAAAATCAACACATGCTTTTTCCTATGCTCAGAGAAACCTGGAGAAATGTGCGGGAAGTACAAAGGCCAACTGGGACCTGCATACATCCAAAAAGGAGTATGAGGTAGTGATCGATTTTACTTTTATAATTTCCAAAGGAATCAAGCTAAGGACCAAACATTCCTTCCTAGATGGCACAGGGCATATGAGATTATATGTAAGATCTCCCCCTTTGCTTACAGGATAGAAATTCCAAAAGGGGAACAGATGGAGGAACACTGGGTCCATGTGAACCTGTGAAGACCTATCATCCCTGGAATGTTCTTCGTCAGAGAGAGGAATCAGTTCCTCCTCCTGTTGAGACGACTTCTGACTATGAAAAGGAATCTGTGTAAAATGGGAAGTACGAATGTCTAAATGAACGGATGAATGATTGTGTGATGTTTCAAGTAAAAGTAAAATGATTATTTCATGGTGTTAGTAGAATTTTATGTCGAGATTAGAGTGTGAGGTAGGAAGATGTAAAATATAAAAACCTGGTACTATGGGCCTCATTACACGGATGGCGGTAAGGGTTAACGGTCACCGTTAATGGCAACGGTGACCGTTAACCCTTACCGCCGTACTACGAGGTCCCTTTGCGGGTTGGAGGATTTAACGCCTGCTTCTTGCAGGCGTTAATATCCAACCCGCTAAGGGACCTCAGAGCTAATTACGGCACCGCAAAATTGCGGTGCCGTAATTAGCGCCTTCCCCATTTCCATAGAGCCCTATGGGGCAGAAATGGGAATGGGGAAGGGCAATGGCGGAAAGGGGATTTACCGCCCCTCCAACCTTGGAATGGGGCGGTAAATCCCCTTTCCGCCAAGGCGGTGCCGGTATTTTACCGGCATGAGCCATGGCGCTAATAGCGCCATGGCTCACCGCCTACCGTGTAATGAGGCCCTATGTCATACTAAACCAGCCTTTCTATCACTCTCGCTAATTAAAATAAATCAAGTTCCATCCATCCTGCCGGATGTCTGCAGAGAGAAAGGACCCAGAGAAAAGTGTGCAAACCTTGAAACCTATTGTGACAGGGCTGCTTATCTGGCCCTGTCAGGGGAGGCAAGGAGCCTGACCTGAACACTCACAGAGAGTGTGAAGGCAGTTCCCCTCCCAGCACCTGCTTACCTGCTAGGATGGCACAATGGCAGGAAGCCGTAGAGAAGAGGGCAGCCACACCGCACAGAGGAACAGAGGAAAAGCTGCAGCCAGGAGGCTCCTGTGTCATGCTGCAAGAGATCCCAGCAACACAGACAGCGAACCAGCAAAGGAGAGGAACATGCGCACCAGGAGAAACTCATTACACGGCAGGGCCACGTAGAAAACGGGGGAGGGCCTACACCCCTTATCAAGTCTCCCAAGCCCTCCCTGGTCAGACCCCCTGAGAGGGAGGTAAGCCATTGGTAGTATAAATTGGCCAATCCTGAGAGGGGAGTGGTATTTCAGAAGAGGTATGGAAGTTGTTTAGTATGGGCTGCAGTGGGGTGGGGACAGACGGTGGAGGAAGAGGTCCAAGAGAGAAGAGGAGGTGAGTGCGTCAGGAAAGCGTGAGCAGTTGGAGAGAGGGGATCTGTACTGTGAGCGAGGAGTGAGTGAATTAGTGATAGAACAGAAGTACAAAGGTGGGAGTAGTAGTCGGAAGAAGAGGTAGTGGTAGTGGTAGTGGGAGCAGAAGGGAGAGGCAGTAAGCAGTAGTAGCAGCATGAAGAAAAGACAGTTATCCCCAACCAAGCAGTATTACAGTGGTAGTGGTGGTAACAAGGTGGTAGTAGCAGTTGAGTGGAAGCAATGGTAATGAGAGGAAGGAGTGGTAGTAGATGAGGAAAGTAGCAGAGTAAGGACTAGGTGTAAGAAGAGAGGGATAATAGTAGCAGTGGAGGCAAGGAGGAGGAAGGAATGAGGAGAAGATACACTGAAGGTGGTATTGACAGTAGTGAGTGGAGGAATTGGGAAGGAGGAGGAGTGGTAATATAAAAGGCTGGAGGTAGGAAGCCAGGGTGTGAGATTGGAGGGACAGCAGTATGGTGGGAGAAGAATATCTTGGAACCTTGTGTAGGGATGGGTCAGGTAAGACTGCGTGTGCAAGAAGAACAGGTGTAACTGGGTGGAAGGAGGCACATTCCCATAACACCCCTAAGCTACTGTGTGGGCTAGGTCAGGGACATCTAGAAGACAGCCAGGGAGACAGGTAGCCATTGTTTTAGTGAAAACATAATTAGTCCCAGTCAGAAGAACAAACAGACAGGTGGCACTGTTCAATAGAACTAGCATCCCTGCTACGGATGCCTGGGCTAGGGAAGTGGGAAAGGCCATGGAGGTCAAGCCAGAGAGGCACAAACCTGGCACCCAAACCCCAAGTCCTGAGAACCCCAGAGAACACCCAAATTCAGCATCTAGTCTGTCTAATGAAGGTCAATAACACCCTTGGACTTACATCCCAACTCAAAGTGGTTATTTGTGGTGGGCCACCCCATCATAAGTGATGTCAGAGGACGGACACTGCACATCCCAATACAGAGGTCAACCCACACCAAATGCTGCAAATACAGAGAACACCTACTGCTGTGCGATTACCCACTGAGGCTCCCTAGAGGCAGCTGGATGTGTTCTGTAAGGAGAAGAAGATGTTATTATACCCCCGAAGGGTCAAGTCTTTGTGCGGACCGGAATAAAGATGGAATTTCCAGTTGGGACCTATGGGAAAGTAGCATCAAAGTCAGACTTGACCCTCAAACATACCCTGGAGGTTGGTGCAGGGGTGATCGATCGAGACTATTGTGAGGAGGTCAAGGTAATGCTCTGGAATCTTGGGAAAATCCTCAGATAATCAAACAAGGACAACCCATTGACAATTGATTTGTGAATGTCTTCTAGCACCGAAATCAAGGAAGTCAAACCATTGCATGTTTCTGAATGGGCAGAGGTTGGATTTGGGGAATTGACTGAGTTATATGATGCTGCCGAGAGGTCTACCGAGACAATAAGGCCTACTTCAGTTGAATTTGCTGAAGCCCAGGACTGATCCCCTCTTGGAACACACACAAATATACCTAGTTTCCCCAGAGGACAGCCACTCTCCAGAGACCCCTCACTTTATAGACAAATAAGGGCTCCTATATAGAGTCAGTGTTTATCCCAGGGGAGTTGATATAGACTATCATCAACCTTTGGTATTGAGGCCATTCAGAAAAGCAGTCTTGGAATTGGCACACTCTAATTTTACTGGCCTTGAGTCTGTGCTGAAACAAATTAGTTTTGTACCTGCTGCCCGCTGTGTCAAAAGACCTCGCCAGACGATGTCCCCAGAGCCCCTTACTAATCCTTACCTATCATTGAAGTGCCTTTTCAATGCATCCGGATGGCTATAATCGGGCCGCTGGAGCCCTTAAAATCATGTCATCAAAACATCTTGATACTTTGACTATGCCACTCAGTACTTACCCCTCCGGCGGTAGCAAACAGTTCCCCTGCATGTTACACTATGGTGTCCGTCAGCACAACGAGTTCTTGCTGTGAGAAGCGTGGCTTCTCTGCCACACTTCAGAGACTCTGGATGTAATGCCTGCTGTGAGGATTCCAGTGATGGTGTCAATGTGTCCGGATGGCAACAGAAAGTGGGTGATTTTATGTGGATTGTGATTTTCAGAATGGCCACCGGCGAGCTTCCAGCTCCTGCAGTGACATTGTTTCCAGTCCTGGTGTTTCCATTGCTGGTGTTTCCATGTGATAAACGTCAGTAATGGTGCCACCAGCATTTTTCGGCTTGGTGACAGCTTTTCCATCATGCCGGTCGTACTGAAACCGGCATGCCGGATTGTGCGCTCTCGCAGGGTTGTGGTATGCCAGTGGTTCTGTGGTTGCCAGAAACGGTGGCACTGGCTCCACGGAATCACTGGCACATTACTGGAAAACTCATAATGAGGCCCAATGTAACAGTATTATTACCAACCACCGAAAAGAAAAGGTATTGGCATGGTGGCATGGACCCTATACTATCACCGAAAAGGTTTCCCCACTAACCTATAAGGTGCAACAGGCAGATAGAAAGAAACCTTCCCAACTGCACAACATTAATAAATTAAAAGCTTGGCATGGGAACAGTAATCCCCAGTTACTGTTGTTGTACACAAATAACGCCCGGAGAATTCCACTACCCACAGAGGAACATGGAGTAACTAGGCTGACCAGACTGCAGATCAAGGAACTTCAGGAACTCGCACAACGAACCCAAGAATATTTAGATGTATTTTCACATAAGCCGGGTACAAGAGATTACCCATCACATACACACTCCACCCAGTAGAGTGATCTGCCTAAAACCCTATTGACTGCCTGAAGCTGGGAAACAGATCATATGAGCAGAACTTTAAAAAATGCTGGAGTTGGGGTGTAATCGAGAGGTCCTACAGCGGGTGGTCATCACCAATAGAACTTGTTCACAAGCCAGATCAGTCATGGAGATTTTGCATCTACTTTTCGCCGACTCAATGAGGTTTCCTGTTTTAATGCGTATCAAATGCTGAGAATAGAAGACCTGGTAGAACGCTTTGGGCCGGCCTGCTTCATCTACACCCTCGACCTTACAAAAGTTTATTGGCAGGTCCAACTCGATGAGGAGGTTAAGGCATAGGTGGCCTTTTCCACCCCAGAGAGACTTTTTTGCAATTTACCGTTTTGCACTTTGAACTTCATGGGGCACCCGCTACCTACCACTGGCTGACCTCAGCCTGGAACAGGCCTAAAAGCAGAGCAAAACAGTCAGAGCATGCTTAAAAGTAAACTTAAATCCGTAAAATGGGTGCAACGGGCAGTATCGCAGCACTGACATAGCTTTTACGTAATCCATTTATTTCTCTGTACATGATCTTTGTAGTATTTACAAAAAATGATAGGGAGGTGGGTAGCAGTGAAGTCAAAGGAGAGTGATAGAACATCAGCTGGTGGAACAGGACAGAGGGATGCTTTGTTTGCTATTAGGTCCACCGTATTGCTTATTTTGGTGTGCAGAGGAGTAAGCAAAGGAGCAATTAGATAGCCCACATTTAAGTGTCACCAATGACCCTGGCTGCAGGGGGATGGGCATCAAAATGATCAGTTAGAAAGGAGTCTTTTTGCAGATATATTGGGCTTACAAGAACCCAAGCGTGAACGTAGTGTGCAAGGGTGATAGGAACAAAGGTGTACAAGAAGGGTTGTGGTAGGAGGTAGGAGTAGAAGAGATGAGGGAATAATCAATGGGAAAGAGACTCTGACAGAGTTATAAAAGTATAGGAAGAGAGTGAGAATTAACAATAGGAGCATTGTGTTTTGATAGTGTGAGGCAGGAGCAAGTGGCAGCACTGCTACTGGAGGGAGTTGCAGGGCAGAGCGCAGAATATGGCTGGGATATAGGGCCACCAGTGACCTAAATATAACTAATAGGAAACTGGAACAAGAATGGAGGAAAAACTACAATCAGTAGAAAATAATTGCATATCAAAGACATATTCGACTATACAAACCCAATATCCTCAAAGAAAAAAAAAATGATACTACACCAAACGCATCACAAATTCAAGCAACATGCAGAAGGAGATGTGCAGCATCATCAATGAACTAGAAACCCACAACATGCACCAGCACACCCATGCCCTCACACACAATATGTGATTACCTTTCAAACCATTTCAAAACGAAAATCACAAGCATTCAGCAAGTCATCAAGTGTATGCTCAAAAACACCAACAACACCACTAGCAAGCCAATGTCAGAACCAACCACAAGACTTATCTACTTGCCACCAAAGAATTGGCAGCGTAGTGAACAAAAGCAACAGAGCAGGATCACCAGCAGACCTTTGTCCACCAGACCCATGTACAATCAAGACTATACTCATCCAAATACAGTAGGATACTAGACCAGGGACAGGTCAGTTTCAGACCCATTAGAGGAACAGAAGCAGCACTACTATCCATAAGGGAGGACCTAAAAAAAACAACGCTGACTCCAACATAACCTTGGCGCTGATGCTACTAGACCTATGAGCAGTCTTCGACACAGCCCACCACAAATCCCTCATCAAAAGATTCAAAGATATAGGGATCAGCAACACGGCTTCACTGTGGTTAAAATATTTCCTGACAGAAAGAACGGAAATAACGTGGCTAACCTGCTTCAACTCAACACCACACACACTTTTTTGTTTGTTTGTTTTATTATTTGTATTGCGCGCCAGACCCGTGGGTATCAGGGTGCAGAGCATAAGATAACTTACAGCTTAGTTACACAAGGAGATAATACAGTACCATATCAGTCAATGCATGCAGTTTACAAACAGTATACACAAAGGCATAAGTAGAGCACACAAGGTAAGTTAGGACAGAAGGTACAGTTGTACATATATTGAGCTCAAATATCGAGCAACAGAGGCGTCAATGCGGAGAGGTATAATTGTAGTAGTCTCAAGCTAGGCCGCAGAACAATATGCCATACATAGAGGAATGATTATATACAAAGGCTAGTCACGGGTACATATAGAATAACAAGTCAATGCCTGATTATATACAGTTATTTACAAGGTAGCAGAGGGAAGATCAATTAAATTATGTCATGAGCGGGCTTTATTTATCAGAGTCTTTGAACCATGTTATTAGGTTATGGCGGAAGATCAAGTAAGGCTCTTAATGGTGGGCGTAGGGAGTTCCAAAATTTGGTTGCCTTTACTGTGAAGCTATTGCCACCGACTCTGGATAACTTGTATCTTGGGACTTGGAGGCAGTTGGTATTAGATAGACTGGTGGTTCTTGTGGAGGATTTTCTAGTGAGTCTTTCAGTCAGATAGCAAGGTGTAGTGTTAGTCATATGTAAGTGAAGCCGTTTTAAAATTGATTTTGTCCTGGGTGGAGAGACAATTATTAGCCCTTCTAATCTGAGAGATATGTTCTCTCCTGGCAATTCCTAGTGATGCTCTTAAGGCATTGTTCTGGAGGAATTGTATTTAATTGATGGTTGGTTTGTAAAATCCTATGTAAAACGCATTACTGTAGTCAAGCTTGGATAGAATAAGTGCTCTAGCCAGGGTTAAACAACTGTTGTTGGATAAAAAGGGTTTACCTGCTCTGATAAATTTGCAAGTATAAGCCGTGGCCGAGGCCATGGCGTTTACTTGCTTGATGAAGGACATGGTGGAGTCGAGGTAAAACCCCAAGGTTTTTACCTCCTTAGCGACAGTGATGATGTTATTATCAATGTTGAAAGCCGTGTAATTCGGGCCCAGTTTTTTTAGGGGTCAAGTCGTGCCCAAGATGATAATCTCAGACTTGTCATCATTCAGGCATAGTCCATGGGGAGCCATCCATGCCTGGGTGATGAGATATACCCTATTCACTAAGGCCAAATCCTTGTCACAATCCCCAGTAACTGGTAGGAGGATCTGAGTATCACCTGCATAGTTAGTGTTGGTGATACCGAGATGATCCAGATTATCGAAAAGGGGCTTAGTGAAAATATTGTATAGGGTAGGTGAGACACAAGAACCCTGGGGCAGGCCGCAAGTGATGGGGATGGGATCTGCGGCTGCTGTGGGAAGAGAAGACTCTCATAATCCGGTTGCTTCGACAAGATTGTATCCATTCTATAGTGTCGGTGATACCGAGATGGGGATGGGATCTGCGGCTGCTGTGGGAGAGAAGACTCTCATAATCCGGTTGCTTCGACAAGATTGTATCCATGCTATAGCTTCTGTCGAGAATAGAGCGGCAGAGTGCAGATGGCTGCATAAGACCCTGCGGTCCTCAAGGTCAAATGCAGCCGAGAGGTGCAGAAAGAGAAGAAGGGACGATTTTCCATTGTCCCTGAGCTCGTCTATCTGAGCTTTCAGATCTATTAAGGCTGTTTCTGTCCCATGTTGGGGCCGGAAACCTGACCGTCGTGCTACTGGTAGTAAGTTGGATTCGAGGTGTTTTTGTATTTGTGAGGAGACCATCTTGTCAATGATTTTCAAGAGAAAAGGCTCTGATAATCAGTCGGTAATGAGTAGGTATGGCTGTATCAAGGGTCTGTTTATTTAGTAGTGGTATAACTCACGATTCTTTGAGGTTAGTTGGCATCATGCCTGAAGAGAAGGAGGCATTAATACGTTTAGTGATGAAAAGGGGCCAGGTCTCTGGCTGCATCCTTTATAAGTTGGGCAGGGCATTGATCGCCCTGGCAATTAGAAGGTTTGAGTGATAGAATAATTTTTTCTGTTTCAAGTATGGTCACCTTGGAGAACATGAAATGCAATGGGTCGGCAGTGTTGTTCGGGGGCGAGGAGATGGCAATGGGTGGTGTGGTGCCAGTTAAAGAGGCTTTTTTCTTGGCAATTTTAGACTGGAGGGTAGTAACTTTATTGGCAAGTGCTTGTTGTATGTTAGAGCACCATACTTTGTCTTTTACGCAGTTGTCCGGCACTGGGACGGGAGCTTCTAACTCTTTCAAGCTAACAAAGAGCTATTTCGTGTTTGATTTAGCCTGTGACATTCTGGCATTGTAGGTTTCACGTTTGGCTAGAATTATCTCCTTTTTGTAGAGGGCCGTTATAGTCCTGAGGTTAGTCTTGTTTTCATCGGATGGTGATAGTCTCCAAGAGACCTCACATTGGGCCTCATTTCGGGTCGGGCGATCCGGAATTAACAGTGGCGGTAAACCCGCCGCCACTGTTAATTCCGGAACGCCCGATCCCGACCCCTGCAGGCGGAAGGTGATCTTCCCGCCTGGTCTGACCTGGCGGGTTGAACGCCTCCCGCCTGCAGGCGGACATGGAAACACCAACACCATCACGAGATGGTGCCAGTGTTTCCACTTCCCCATTCCCATTGAGTCCTATGGGACTCAATGGGAATGGGGATTAACACCATTCCGCCTCCATGATTCCCGTGACACCGGGGCTGTAATGCCCTGGTAATTCCGGGAGTCACGGAGGCGGAATGGCAATACAAGTCCGGCGGTAACCAGGTGGTTTTACCGCTGCGGTTACCGCCGGACTCGTAATGTGGCCCATTGTCTTTTTTTTATTCTTAGTATTTTTAGGTGAGGAGTATACCATGTGTTGAGATGGGCTTTCGGCTTGCCTTTTCTCATTTTAAGAGGCGCTATTGAGTAAAGAGGTGAGTACATGATTTTATTATACTCTTTGACCAATGCGTCAGGCCCCATATTATCAGGGAGTGCATTGAGTGTAGGGAGGATGAGGGGGAGTAAGTTCTCACAGAAATCTGGTTTATCAGTCTCACCACTCATCTTCAACATCTACATGACCCCACTCATCAATCTCATCAAAAGACATGCACTCACCTGCTATACCTGCTTAGACAAGACAGAAATCAATTACAAAATCAACACTAGTCTTATCAACTGCCTCACAGAAATAAACAAATGTATGAGCACTAACTTACTTAATCTCAACTCGGACGAAACAGAAATCATAATCACGCCCAGCAGCCTGCCGACCAGCACCACATTCCATGGTCTATCGAAATGGGAAATCGACCGTAACCTTGCAAAGTAGTTACAAATTTTGGAATATTATTGGACAATGACTTAAAACTTGAACCACAAGTCAACGCAATAGTAAAGAAGTGCTTCTTCCACAAACGTGCAATCAAGCAGATATTACCCCTCCTCACCTTCTCACATAGAACACTCACCATCATCTCCCTAGTCATGTCAAGAGTAACCTACACCAAAGGCATTTATCTTGGAATCCAGGACTACCTCATCAACAATTAAAGTGAGTACAGAACGCTGCAGCAAGACTACTCCTCAAACTCACTAATAGAGAACACATCACACCAGCACTGAGAAGCCTATATTGGCTATCAGTCAAAATATAATGTTCTTCAAAACTCTCTGCATAACCCACAGAGAAATCCATGGCCAAGGAGCAGTGGCGTCGCCAGGAATCAAATTTAGGAGGGGCACAGAGGGGGCCAAAGACAAAAGTATGGGGGGCACAGACAAAAGTAGGGGGAGAACATGCTCACGGCTCGTCTTAGGTAGGGTGTGCATGGGGGGGCACAGGGTTTCACAGGGGGGGGCCAGGCCTCCCAAGATCCCCCCCTAGCAACACCACTGCCAAGGAGAATGCATACAAGAAAAGAATCTCCATCCTCAAACCAAACCGACACTGAGGTCCAGCAACTACATTCGCCTTGAAACAAAACAATACTCAAAGTTGAAATTTAGTGGATCAGCATTCTCCTGCATTTAGGCAAAACTTTGGAACTCACTCACAAACAAAATACGAACAACAGAAGAACGCCTAAAATTCTAAAAAATTACTAAACATGACTCTTCAATACACCAAGCTAGGCTTTGAAAGGAAACCGCCAACCGCAACACAAGGAGAAACACCCAGCAGCGAAACATCCGAAACCTAATTAACTGAAACCTGTATACCCCAATTAAATGAAGCATGTTAATGCAACCACCCTACAAGCATATGAACCCAGACAAACCAACATAACCCTCACTGGGAAGGGCACAGACCACTCTCATCCCTATCCCTACTAAAACTAAATAGCCTACATACTCACCTCAGCCACCAAAAACACACACATATCTCTAAAAGTGCAGAAACCTGAAATCACCACAAACTGCACACACTCTGCAAACCTCCAACTAAACCCAACACACAACAGAAAACTAAACCACACACAAAACACCCCATACACACTCATATGTCAAAACACTGCTCAACCTTACCAACCAAAATCAAGTCCAGCACACACTGACTGTTTTTTTAGACCTTAGGCTACCAACAGCACAGCGAAGCTCTCTTATGCTTTCCCTCTTGATCCCACTTAAATACACCTCCTTGAGAGTTCCTTCCTTTTCAGATCCACCAAAGCACTTGGTGACCATGAAAATGGCAGCCGTGTGCAACATAAATCACAATAACATAAATATAATATTAAAAATAATAATAGTTGGCCTTTAATGACCAGAATGCAATATTATTTATTTATTTATTACATTTATATAGGACAACTAATCCTCAGGCATCTTGGCGCTTGAGCTTAAGAATACAGTTACATTACAGGGACTTAGTTAAATTTACAGTTAACAGGTATAATAGAAGTACATGCATGCATATTCAGTTACATTTTGATCATGCAGGTTACAGAAGTGTCAGTCTAGTCCATGGAAGGTGGGCATGGGGGAGGCCCAAGGTAAGCCGACGAGGTTGGTCTGGCCGATTGAGCTTTTGAGATTAGATTAGAGAGGTAGCGCGGGGGATGTAAATTAGACATTTATGAGTAAGAGATAGTATTTTGAATTTAATGCAGTCTCTTACTGGTAGCAGGTGGATGTTTCTTCGCGTTGTAGTAATGTAACTAAGGATTCTGCAAAGATGGAATTACAATAGTGGATCCTAGAGAGGATCAATGCTTTGGCTAGTGTAACACGGTTCTCAACAGTAAGGTAAGGTCTACATGCAGTGATGAGTTTGGCAGTGTATGTAGCAGCCGAGGTGATAGCGCTAACTTCTTTAGCTACAGTGATGCTATTGCCATCTATGTTGAAGGTTTTATAGGAAGGTGGTAGGCTCTTGAGTCTCGCGGAACTGCCTATGGTCAGGATCTCTGTTTTACCGTCATTAAGACAGAGTTCGTGTTGAGCCATCCAGGCTTGGATAGCAAGATAGATGGAGTTAAGGGATTTGGAGTTTGTTTCGGAATCCCTCGTGATTGATAGCAGTATTTGGGTGTCATCCGCATAGTTTTGTATGTGACACCCAAATTGTCTAGTCTGTCAAAGAGAGGTTTTGTGAATGCGTTGTACAACGTCACTAATATTAAATACTGGGCCACTAGTGCCACACTGCAATATTAAATAGGCAATACTGGTCCACTAGTGAACAAAATGCAATATTAATTGACAATATTGGGGTGCTAGCAACCAAAAACCTATATTAATAGGCAACAGTGGGCCAACAGCGACCAGCATATAGTACACGAGAACTCACCATGCTCTTCTTGGTAAGAATCACAGGAACAAAGTGTAATGAGAGCTTCTACCTCCCGTTACTCTTTGATTGCTTATAATCTCATCGACATTAGGGGATAAGTGTCAATGGTGTGTGCCAAGGATCACAAGGCTGCTGCACTGCAATGAATCCCTCCATTTCCAAGTGCTGCTTGCTTCCTTTTCCTCCCCATAAATAGAAGAGCTCTGACCATACGATTTGCCCACGATCATAAGGCAGTGCTTGCTACAGTTAACAATTCACCCTCTCTCACATTGGAATGCCTGCCATATTAGGCTTCACACCTAGTACCAAAAGACACGTTTTGTTTTAAAAATCAGTTGTCAAATCTGGGGAGTACTGTTCTCATCAGTAAAGCAACTATCACTATAATTGATCGTATATATTTTTGGTAGATTTTGTACATTGAGATTGCATTATAATTTAGTTAAAAACATATTCCACATCACCCTTAGACTGTGAAGTTTCATGCCTATAACATCAAAAAAGTCAATTCTAATTTGCATTAACAATTTTTGTATGTAGTGACTTGTTTGGTGTCCTTTATGGCCACAAGGTGACAATGCAATGCCCTCTAAAAAAGCAGAGAGAGGTGGGCACAACTCAAAAAATTAACATAATACTCTATTCTATTAATATGATTTTCACTTTTCTTTCGTCGAGGGACCAGGCTGTGTGATGGTCCTTTTGACACCAGGACCCAAGCAAACTAGTCCAAACAGAAAAGCTGGATAAGAAACCCAGCTAATGCCCTCTCACTCTTCATATTGATTTGTCTTGCAGGATCTTGCATATATGTGGCACAGTGTGAATCATCAAACAAACAAATACAAGAATTAAATATACATAAATGCATGGTTTTTACAGTACAATTGAATTAGGGCCTTGTTACCGCCTTTTTTGACTGCTTACCGCTACTGTCATTGGACATATGAGGAGTGCCACCTGATTACAGGAGTATCGCATGCAAGACAGCAAAGGATGCCAATATTTCAAGAAATCTGCACGTTTTATGTAATACAAAATAGTTTTACCATTTCCACCCTCGAAATAGATTTTCAAAATGGACCATGTGCCGTAGTGTAACACACTGCTACTCTGCATTCATTTTAAAAATGCAGATGGGGGGGGGGATCTTCACTTACCTGTTAAACAGGAGCTACCCCTGACCTCCCCCTTCCTTTCTACCTGATGCCACCACTGCCTCCAGTGATGATTAATAATGTAATTGTGTATATTTAAATAGTAGTCCTCTTTAGTTTGAAGCAATTGCCCCCTTAGGTTAATGTTACTTTTGTATGTCACCTGTGTTCATATATGTATATATATATATATATATATATATATATATATATTCACTAAAAAAAACTTTGTTACGGGGACGTTATGGTTAAATTGCCCAATCAAAAACCTGTGCTCTTCACTAAAAAACCTTTTCAAAAGTGCCATTATGGTTCAAAGTAAAACCGAAAAACCCCTGAAATTCATCAGTTATGGTAGGCTAAGCAACCATAACTAGGCACACCATTGTGCACTGCTAACACTAACACCCAGGACATCAAAGAAAGAACACTGCAATGGAATTTTCTTTAGCACCCTATATTGCGTGATGGGGTATGTAGTTTATTACACATGTGCTAATAACCCCTGATATTTTTTTGCCAACATGACATTCACAACCCTTTCTCCAAAAATCAAATATAGATGTGATGTCATCAGTGATGTCATCAATGACATTTGCGATGTCATCTTTGATGTCCTGGGTGTTAGTGTTAGCAGTGCACAATGGTGCGGCCAGTTATGGTTGTTTAGCCTATCATAACTGGTGAATTTCAGGGGTTTTTTGGTTTTACTTTGAACCATAATGGCACTTTTGAATAGGTTTTTTAGTGAAGAGCACAGGTTTTTTGGCAACTTAACCATAACGTCCCCTTAACAAAGTTTTTTTTAGTGAATTGTATGGGTTTTCAGTAGGGCAACTTAACCATAACGTGCCTTTAACAAAACTTTTATTGTAACTGAATTGCACACATTTGTTGAAGGGGAACCTAAGCATAACAGCACGCTAATGAAGTTTTTATGCTGAATATACACTATCAGCATGTGATCTTGCAGATATGTAGTATAGTTTGATTACTTAACAAACATACAACGTAGACCATACAGAAACTCCTTGCTGTCGATATTGTGAAGGCACGGACTGAGCACCTGTCTGCGGACGGACGTAGACGAGGTCATCACTACCAAAACAGTCAGGGGCCATCTGAAATTATACTAATGTGTCACACAAAAAATGTGCAACTTTGAGAAAGGACACAGAAAGACATTACAATTAGTAGTAAATAATAAATAGAGAAACCTCAACGACTGAAACAAAAACTATGCATTTAGTGACCATGTAGAATTAAATGGATTGTACCATAAAAAGATAAAGGATGACTCCAACGTGGGTACCTCACAGAAACTCTGTAGGCAGGACCGACCGTAGACGCACGCACTTCAAGGAAGACAAATTACAGCAAAAAAAGGAAGTTGACTTCTTTTTTCTTATATGAGCGTGCACTTTTTTTGGTATAAGGTGCAGAAAAAATAAAGTCTTTCTGTTCTTTTCATACAGAAATGTGCAGCACTTTGGAGTGGCTGGAGGAGAATTTTCCGCTTGGGGAAATGTCCGAATATAGCGACAGTAATGGTACACAGTGCTCTGCATAAGCAAATTAATGTGCAGTATTTAATGGCCATTTAACATATATATAGATTTATTTGAAGCAGAGCCTGAAAAAAAAGAAGAGAAGCCATCAAAGGACACAGATGAAGATAGGCTGAAAAGGATAGAACGTAAAATGGAGACACTGAATGACAATTTAATAGTTTAAGGAAATCTGTGGAAGAATTTGTTAGAGGAAATGTACGTTACCACTGTCCCACCTGTACCTGCCCCCCTTCTCCATTCCCCAGTGAACCGTCCCCAAACCTTCAAGAAGTAAATTGGCGTTTTGATGAAATATCCATCCCTTCTTCCCCACACAAATCATCTCCTCACAATCAGCCCGTGTTGAACCCCAATTCCATATATTCGTGTCAGTGTCTGCATCCCCCTGAGTTTCTGTTGATTAAAGTGCATGTCATTTTTTATAAAATTT
This sequence comes from Ambystoma mexicanum, assembly GCF_040938575.1. NCBI lineage: Eukaryota > Metazoa > Chordata > Amphibia > Caudata > Ambystomatidae > Ambystoma > Ambystoma mexicanum. The sequence continues at coordinate 1,140,953,069 of NC_090935.1, read as the reverse complement.
TTGTATAGTTGTTGTTGAATACGGGTCAGAGACATTTTTTTTGTTTAAAAAAGACTTCAAATGTTCGCGAACTGCGCGCCTGTTCGAGCTAGCCGTAAGCAATACAATGTGGATGTTCTAACGGCAATATACCTACCTGTACCAATGGCAACCAAGATGCAACTGATCTTAGAAGGCACCATCTGTGCAAGTTGTGTGTAAAGAAACAGAATGGGGCGTGCTAAGGACATTATACCTCTCCGTATGGCTCACAAACAAGTTAAAACATGTTCCTAGAACATAGTAAATAGGCAGGATGTATATAAATGAGGCAAATTAGAAGTGTTCCAAGGATACTATATTTGTCCGTATCGTCCGCAGAAAGATGGAACCATCCGTAGAACAGGCGCGGTGGCCGGCATGTTTGTTATCAAACAAAATGGAGGTGTCCTAAGGAGACAGGACCTGTCCTTACAGTCATGAGATCACGTACGCACATGCGCAGTACACCCATAAGTACTGTGAACATCCCGCCTGTCCCTAACTGTCCATCTCACATGTGGCACACATTTAATTAGTTGCAGGACCCGAACAATGTTCGTAGAACACTGGCGCGCATGCACACGTGTGTTAGTCTGCATTTGCTGTTGTGCAGCCATGCTTTTCCCTCGCGGATGTGTACAGGACGTCACCATGTGACCACATCCACGTTGAGCGTGTGGACTAATTTGCACACTTTGTCTGCTTCCGCAACTCTGTAAAATAATTGACACATAAATGGGAAAGTATTTTTCAGTATAACATCACCATTTGACACTTCCCACACAATAGCTCCACCTATGATTGTGTCGTTTACAATTTTTGCAGCATTTTACAGTGAGCAATGTGGTCATGAGCCTTACCTTTCGAGGGTCACAATATTGTGTATGTACTGTGACGCAGTTCTCTGCAGGGGGGAGAGTCTTCGAAGTGCTTTTGAGGCTACAGTCACCAAAACCGAGAAGAACTGTGCCCTATCTAAGTGAAGGCCACCCTATATCTTTCTCTCTCCACCTGGCCCTTCTTATCCCTGTGGTTGGTGTCCCTTCCTTACCCTCCCTTGCTCTCCTCTCCTAGTGTGTCGTGTCCATAAAAGCAGTGAACTGAAAAGTTAGCAAAATTTAACAAAAGGCTCTTTTCAGAGCCGCCTTTCTCAGTGCAACAATATAGCTTTGAAATGACCGTTGTAGGCCCCCTTGTTTTTTTTTAAAAGTCTGCGGACAGTCATGGGACACACAAAAATGGAGGGTGCAAGCAAAGCAAAACCAATGTACTTTTTGCTGGGAGGAAGTGGTAGCTCTAAAAAGAGCCTTTCGCTGGTGTTTTGAATATGCTTCAAAAACTGTAGGGTGTAAAAAATGGATTACCAAATAGGTTACTATGATTCCAAAAAGAGTTGCAATGCATGTTGTACATGGCGAAGAAAAATTTGATTGCCAGCATATGTGAGATGAATTCCATCTCTGCGAAATATGAAATAACTAAGAAACAAAATGTTTTCATTGTGGAATGAGGACATGCCAACATCTCTTAGAAATGCACAAACAGCCTTATTCACATTGCGCCGCGCTTTCTCCATTTGTGGGCCAAATGCAGATGAACGCAGCCACTTTTGTCTTTGAGCAATACAGGAAAAAAGTATATGGCAATTTGGAAACATGTCCATGACTTGCGCATGTCCTTCCTTCATTGCAAATTGCAAAGAAATGGCAGAAACATGGCCTAAACTATTGCCGCCACAATGAATGATAAGTATATCAGGATGACTCTCTGTCTGTAAAGTAATGCAGAGAGGTACCAAGTCCAACTACCTCATTCCGCGCACGCCATGCCAGTGCACTTCCACATGAGGAAATCCAAGATCTGCAGATAGACCGAAACTTTCCGCATGCACCTTCAGCCAATGTATCCACGAGTCTCCCATAATCCAGATAATCTGTTGTCGAGCACACAGAGCCATTGCTGTCTGGTCTCCTGTCAGGGAAAATACCTTCTGACTAAATATCTCCGTACAAAACACACCCACTGACCTTCACTGACCAATCCCTACCTTCGCACATTCTCATTTGCATGCGTCTCCACCCCGAAATCCCCATTGGTAAAAGGCGGTGCCTGCAAACTACTGCCATGTTCACAGACACGTACAGCACCAGAGTGTGCCGACTGTACATTTAAATATTATTCCCCTTTTCCCCTTGAAGGTGGACTCTGAAAAGAGCCGTTGTTTTTTTTTTTTTGGCAGATGCCTTACAGACACCTGTTATTTTTCTTTTTTTTGTGCTATTTTTTGTTCTTACTTTACTCCTACAACCATTACATAACCTTCTCCAAAGCAAGCCTCACATTCCAAAAGAACATGGCATTTCCAAAAGAAGATAACGCAATACCATCTGCTTCGAAATAATCCGCATTACTGGGTACAATGTTCTTGTGGCTGCAGAAAAACATACCCGCACGTAACATAAAAGCACACATGCCGCGATTAATGTTACACCTCCCAATACGTTGATCAGGACAGAAAACAGAACGATTGTCCCATTTTCCTCTAGGCAGTAACCCAGAAAAAACTATTTTTCGCAGTTGGAAATATGTTCATGACTCCTTCAACCAACTGTTCCAAATCTTTCAACAAAGTACGTGAACTCACATAGCCCAAATGGCAAGCACTGTAGTGCAAAAGTACCACATGAGGACTGGTCATCGTTCGCATCTCGGTGCAAACTTGGAGAAGTGCCGCAACATTGCAATCAGTCTCAGTACTCCAAACCACCTCGGCTCCTCTCACATCAAAATGATGTGCCACATGCCTACTTTCAGCATACAGCTGTAAACCTTGGACAAAAATGTCTCCAAGGACCAAAACCCTCTGCCATCTTCAGTATACGCACCGTCTTTCGCCACAAAGGAACAATGTGAACATATGATTGGCTGATGGCCACAGTCCCTTTTCCATGTTCCATTTGATGTAGATACCCGTATGTGACACGCCCTACCCACGGACAAGCAGTGTCTACGTGCAGCACGTAACTCTTAGCCAGTCCTTTCCACATCACTCGCGATTCCATTTCCTCATTGGACACAGCTAAGCAGTCACACAACCATCCAGCAATCACATTAACTAGCCCTACATCTAACTCTGTCATCAAAATTTTGCACTTCAAATGTACTACTGATCACTGTGAATGCAAATCGCATATCATTGCAAAGCACCTACTTCAAAAACTACTGTGCAAGCGTCGCGGATTTCTACGTGCAGCTCCATCCATGCGCATATGCACGTGTATAAACTACAGGTATGCATATTTTACTCAGAGAACATGTGCAACCCTCATGATTTCATTTAAACAAATTATTCCAACTAAATCTGCATAGGCAATACATACCAACGCTCATCCTTCAAGTACAAGATGTCTGATTTTCCATTAACAAACTGCACTACTTCTTACTGTCTTCCGCATAACTTATACATACGTTAGAACCCTCATTTTTTAGTGGGAAACTTGATTTTCCATTAGAAAATGGCACTTTTTTTACTGTGTACCATCTACATAAATGCTACTTCCAATGCGATCATATGAGAAAAAGTAAACGCTCCAGATTGCTGTAGTGACATCTCCCTTCGAGGGTCTCCCGATTTTTCAAAATCATACTTACAATCTGAAAGAACAGATTTTTTCCCCATTTACTATACTAACCTATCGCTCACAAACCTCTCTGCCATAGATAACACAGCTTAAAAGAAACAAGACATTTGCGTAACCTAAAAAGTGTACGCAGTTCTGAAGCACATCCAACTGCCATACTGCAAGTAACATAGAAAGTCAGCACATAGTGCAGTGAAAAGCACACATCCACTGTGTTCAAATGTCAAAGAAGAATACTGCGACGAAAAATACAACATTAACGTGTACTCTAGCATCACAGCTTTAAACACACAAAGTTACTAACGTCTTCTTTTTACAATTGCAGACAAGACTACTATCCTGAAAATCAACAGCATCTACACTGCAAACGACATATCCGAATAAACCTGGTCATTCTTAAAAAAAAAGTAAGTACAGTACGATCTTTATATTCTAGCTATTCCTCAAACAGACTGTGTTGGTTATGTATTTAGTTTGTGCACCAAAGCAAACAGTGATTTCTGAACCATTCTACCCACAAATCGCCATTTACTAAACAAAGATTAACAGGCAGAATGACTCACAAATTCCTGTATGTTTGGAACACAAATAACATATAGATCCCTTAGAATGTTAGTGCTAGAAAACAAATAGCTGTTTCAATTTTATTCCACTAGGTTCACTATTAATGCTTCTCCTCACCACTAGCCCACTTTCTACTCTCATCTGAAGCACATTGTAGTAGTATGTAAACAGAAAACTAGACTTCCCAAATCATTTTAAGAGGCCAATACACATTCACACACCACCACAAAGTGCTTACCCAGCAAACTCATGCACACAAGCACACAGCACACATACATTGTACAACAGACCAAACCTTGCCTTTTTTCTTCAACAGACCCCAAAAAATGCCTACCAAAAAGCAAGTTCATAGAAAGGAACGCAGAAGTAGAGCAAATAAAAATAAAAGTTTCCAACCTAAGCATCCATCTGTAGCAGAGTTTCAAGAGAACACTGGAACAAAACAGCTAATACATTCGTTTACCAAAACAAAGCAAGCCTCAACTACCAAAACTTTACCTCCTCCAACAAAATGCGGCACAAAGCACAAAACTCTTCACAAAAAATCAGCTACCAGTACCGCTTACAATGCTCCTATTAATCCTGATATAGTAATATTTTAGCAAAAATGTTTCACCACAGAGTCCTTCAGAATCTAATAAGAAGAGGACCAAAATCATTCACACCCCTTAAAACCTACCGTAGAAAAATAATCCTATAAGCTCTCGTGGACAGTGCAATCATTCTCAAAAGGATGTTGTTTATATTGGTGTTAAATAGAATGAAACCACTAACAAAACTAAGTACCAAACTGCAAAAGAAACTTAGCAATAAAAGAAATGTGAAAAAAACAACTTCTTACATATTTGTGGAGGTGAATGGAGTCACACAACAACCACAGAACCATATGTTAATGAAGAAGCATACAAACAAAATCAAACAAACACAATTGCCATCCAAAGCAGTGGACGAGGATATGAAAAAATCAGTAATACCATCATGGAACAAGAAACATTGCTTAGAAAAGTATCCCCTCAAAACTCCTCGTGATTCAACTGAATCAGACCATCCAGTATACAAATGGCCGTGCACGTCAATGTGTGCCATTCCTAATAAATCTTTAAAATCTTTACGTCAGTTCCTCAATCAGTATGTGAAAGGTAAAGACAAAATTAAAATGAAAGTGCTGCAAAATATGGATATCTGTCCAGTGCGCAAATACACAGGACTACAAGGACATTCATTAGCCTGCATTTCTGGACCTATTTGCAAAAGCACCTTCCATGATATCAAAAGGATATCAATACATCATTCAAATGTAAGAAACCTAGTATATAAAATATACTATGCTAAAAGTCCAGCTTCAGAATTAGCCAATTTAAATAAGACTCTTCTGCATGGTACACTGAAGTATCTACAAGAAGAAATTGACCGTATCCAGAGAAAATATTTTGGAAGTGAAAGTCACTTACAAAATGCAATAGTTTTAGAACAGACTACCAACATTTCTGCACATAGCAACCTTCTATTACACAGATACAAAAAAGAAATAGTAAAATTTAAAAGTGCATCGGCTGAAATACCAAACCATGTGTGTGTGTGTTGCCGCAGATCGTTTTAAAAAAGGAACACAAAAAATGTAGACATAGCATACAAAATAGAAGACAATGAAGATTCCAAATGGTTTGAATTAGCTCTCTACCTTTTAGCCGAAAACAAATATGAAATAAGTGAACCCCTAATATGTTGTATTTACTGCACTACAAAACTAGACAACAATCAAAGTCCTTCACCTGCTATCACAAATAATTTGGAATTGTTCCCACTACCAAAAACCTTGCAACAACTCAATTTGTATGAGAGCATCATAATTCAAACAGTTCATCCATTTCAAGCAATTATACGCCTTCACCCAAAAACAGCCGAATGACCTCTCTCTGAATTGGTGAAAGGCATTTGTGGCAAAGTAGTTTATTTGCCATTAGATCTTACAGAAAATATACACACTAATGGACTGCAACGTTCAATAGAACATTCTTTAATTGTGTTGGTAAATGGTGTACCAACCAAAGACAAACAAATTTGGGAACAACTGGTGGACTTACATAAAGTTAGACAAGCCTTGCAATATCTAAAAGACAATAACGAATACTACAAGGAAATAAATATTGAAGAAAGCTTAAGGGAAACAACTGAAATAATTGAACAGTCACCAGAACTGGACAATTTGAACTTCTGGATCCTGCTACAGTCTCCACTCTTTTGTCCAGTAAAAATTCATCCATTGCATTCCAAAGAAAGCATAGATGATGCACTAGAAACTTACCAAATGCGACAAACCAAAGGTTTACCAATGAGCATATGGGAAAAAAGTATAGAAGCACGTGCTTTTCCACTGCTATTTCCTACTGGCAAAGGTGGAAGGTACGATGATAGACCCACTCAGATTACGGCATCAGAATACCGCTCATTACGAATGTATTCCCACGATCCCAAGTTTAGGCAAAATGTGGAATACATATTCCACCTACTCTTTGAAAGTGAACTAGCAACCCTATGTTACGGAGTTGCACACATTTTGAAATGTGGAACCCACTTTCAAAATATGTTAGCTACACAATTAATACAAAAAATACAAGATAAAGATGAAGGTTTACAGTCAAGCATAACAAATTTGTTTGCAAACATGCATGGTACAAAAGAATACTGGTTCCGACGACACAGAGAGGTAAGTTGTATGATCAGAAACCTTGGACCACCGACTTGGTTTGTTACACTAAGTTGTGCAGAATATGAATGGGAAGATTTACATGAGTTCCTACGCATATCAAACAGCAACAAAACCAACATACATTTATTAACACCTGGAGAACTTTGCTCTCTAGATCCAGTGAATGTGTCAAGATATTTCCATCATCGTTTCATTGCTATGCTACACTTTATTTTCAATAAAACTGTTCCTCCCCTCGGAGAAGTGCAGCACTTTTTTTGGAGAAAAGAATACCAAGCGAGAGGAGCACCACATATTCACATGCTTTCATGGATCAAAGGTGCACCTAAATTTGGTCAGGACACTGATGTCACTGTTTTGCAGTTCATCCAAAAATATGTCACTTGTGAAATCTCTTCACAACGGACACATAGTGACCTGTACGGGCAGATTTTACAATTTCAAAGACACAAATGTGGCAAATATTGTCATCGTAAATACAAAAACAAAGGGAAATACTACACCACATGCTGGTTTGGTTTCCCTAAATCAGTTACAGAAACAGGTGAAGTGAACAACTTCATGTCTTCAGTTCGACATTGTGTGAAAGGTAAATCACCTAAAAAACACGTACTACATAAAAAGAACCGAAGAATGTAAAAATATCAATGATTACAATGCAATCATTGCCCTCTTATGGAATGCAAACATAGATGTGCAGTACATTGCACACAATTCAACTGCTGTGGCACGATATGTTACAGCCTACTTAACAAAAGCTGAAAAAACAGAGCTTCAAGACCTCTGGGATGACTTATCATCAGACAAAACACTATCTCAGAAATTATACAGTCTAGGCATAAAAATTCTCTCTCATAGAGAATGTGGCGCCTATGAAGCGGCAGATCGTGTAACTGGTACTGCTTTGTATGGAAAATCAGACAACATAGTATGGTTAAGTATTGGTCATGCTAAATCTAGAAAAATAGTTCTGAAATCATATGAGGACATCGAAACAATTGCCAGAAATGATCCCAACAGCCAAGACATTCTAAAAAACAATTTACTGGACACATACTATACGAACAGGAGTAGCACTTTGGAAAGCATGTGTCTACACCACATAGCTCAAAGCTTTGGATACAAAATAATGTAAAACCCAATGAAAGCAAATGCAGATATACAGTGACAGATTGTGAAAGCAGCTTAGTGAAACTTACAAAACGAAGCTTGATTAATCATGTTAAATTGTCATTAAAAACTCCTGAACAGAAAGAACTGTATTACATGTCTCTACTACAACTTTTTAAACCATGGAGAAAAGAGGAAGAGATACTAGATAACTATGACTGCTATGAAGATGCTTTCAAAGCAAATGAAAGTACTATCACCGATGTGAACTTCACACAGTACAAACAGATTGCACATGGTGTAGAACACAAAAATAAAGAATGCACCTGCCAAAATTATAAACCAATACTACTGTACGTCAGTGGTGAAGCTGGGTCAGGAAAAACATTCTTAATCAAAATCATCAGCAAGTTCCTTCAGCAATTGACAAACAACAAAGTATCAGCTGTTGTATCTGCCCCCACAGGCTTAGCTGCCTACAACATAGGCGGTGTCACTTTACACCGATTACTACTTCTTCCAGAGTAATGCTGAAACGTAAACTTGACGTGGAGCAAGGGCTAGTTGATGGCGCACTGGGTACAGTTGTTGGCTTTCAATCATACCCGTTTGACAGCAACATTCAGTGTGTCAATGTTCGCATTGACAAACTTTCAGAAGTGAAAAGAATAGGGCGTTCAACTGCTCGATTCCTTCTGTTCAAAGATATGTAAGTACGTAGAGAACAATTTTCTCTAACTCTTGCATATGCAGTCACCATTCTATAAATCCCAAAGTCTTACCCTAGACAAAGCATTAATAGATATAGGAAACACAGTCTTTAAAGAAGGCATGAGCTACGTAGCACTATCACGCTTACGTACAATTGACTGTCTATTTCTAATCAACTTTGATGCAAATAAAGTGACCGCTGATATTCCTTGCATCTTGGAATACAATAGGCTGCGGTCACTGTACACCCACCATCTGAAAAAATATCCTTCGGCCATGCACCCAAGACTCTAGGCCAGTGGTCTTCAAACTTTTTTGGCTCGGGCCCCCCCTGAGCCAAGTTTAGGCAGGCCGGGCCCCCTTAAAAGTGCTGGATGGACAGTATGTAGAAATCGCTATGAACTTTTGCGTGCCGTCACCGCACCCTACTCCCAGTACAGACCCTGGGCTCTCCCCCACCCTACTCCCACAACTATCCCAGTGCTGCCGCCCATCCTGCTCCCACCACAGTCCCATAACACAAACATACACACATCCATACACATTTAAATAAAAAATAAATCACCATAAACGTACCTTCTGCAGGGGCCTGCGCGTGGTTGCTATAATGCTCCGCTCCAGGTTGCTCTGCCCGTATGTGCGAGGAGGCGCAGGAGCACCCCCTCGCACATACATACATGCAGTGCCCCAGCCAGCATTTCCAATGAGCTATGCAAGGCTGGCGAAGCAAAACACCCCCAACGTTGCATGGCTCAGTGGTCATGTGCGGCTGGGGAAATTAACTGTCAAAGGCAAACAGTGTTTCCCTTTGACAGTTCAGCTGGCCCAGGAGAACTCCCTCAGCTGGATAAAGCAGCTGAGGGAGTGCTCAGTGTTTCACTGCGCTGGATCCTCGGCTCCTCCATAATGGGTGAGGTGGCCAGTGGGTGGATGCCTCCTCACCCATTATGGATGAGTCGGGAGGCTTGGACTGGCCTATAGGGCAATAGGGCGATGACTGTACCAAAAATGCAAAATGCTAGTGTAGGCCAATCAAAATGGGCCACTTTTTTAGCCAATGTGGGCCAGTTTGAGGAGTTGCTTCACTACGCAGCTAGTAGTTTTGACCATTGTTGCTGAATAAATATTCTTTAAATATCACAATTTGTTTACATTTGAATAAAAAACAACCCCTTGGGTACTATTCAGTCTGTGACTAAAGGACTGAATATCCATTTGCAACTGCTGGCCATGTTTTAATTGGCGCCTAAGACCGTTTTATGGTCCATGTGATCTTCCCCCTCCCATTTCCGCCAATTTCATGCTGGGCTCTGGCACCCCCCCTAGGAGGCGGCCGCGGCCCCTTAGGGGGCGCGCCCCACAGTTTGAAGACCTCTGCTCTAGGCCCTGGCAACAACCACCGCAGCATATTACACCCATAGATCACACCCATAGAATCAAACATGGGTGTGATCTATGGGTGTGATATGCTGCGGTGGTTGTGGCAAGGCATAGAGTCTTGGGTGCATGTGGTGGTTGTGGTCAGGGCCTAGAGTCTTGGGTGCATGTGGTGTTTGTGGTCAGGGTGTAGAGTCTTGGGTGCACCCAAGACGAAAGTTCAAGACCAAAGTTAGAAGTACCGAAGTTATAGTCTGTAGTGAAATGAAAATGAGGTGTCCTAAGGACACTATACCTGTTTGTACTGTTCACAGGCAAGTTGAAACTGTTCTTAGAACACACACGGTGTCCGTGGACATAAAAATTGTCCATATGACATAGTTAAAATGTTTGATTCTATGGGTGTGATCTATGGGTGTGATATGCTGTGATGGTTGTGGCCAGGGCCTAGAGTCTTGGGTGCATGTGGTGGTTGTGGTCAGGGCATAGAGTCTTGGGTGCATGGCCGAAGGTCATGCACCCAACACCAAAGTTCAAGACCAAAGTTATAAGTACCGAAGTTATAAGCTACCATGGGTGTGATATGTTGCGGTGGTTGTGGCCAGGGCCTACCCAAGACCAAAGTTATAAGTACCAAAGTTATAAGCTACCGTGGGTGTAATATGCTGCGGTGGTTGCAGCTAGGTCCTAGAGTCTTGGGTGCATGGGCCATGCACCCAAGACCGAAGTTATATGCACTGTTTGCTTCAATGGTTGTTTTATGGAGCAGTATTTATGAGTTGTACTTATTGTAATATACTTACTGTTTGGTTTGGCAACTGGAGTACATATATTCTTTGTCAATTTCTGTGATAAAAGAAAAGATCATGTTAGTATTGGTAGTTTGTAAGGACTTATAGCATTGAATAATAGACATTGTTTATTCATTTTGACCCTGATATTTAGTAGATTACAAACCAGTGTACTGTGCTATTTGCTCAGTTTCTGTGTTTGTTTTTCAAATTATTGGGTCTGTGGGGGAAAAAAAATCCATGTCGGATTAAAAAAAAACTTTTTTTGTTATGCTACAGTCTATTTGTTTGTTTGTTTTCAGAGTTCACATGTTGTTTCTGGATAATGTTCTATCTGTTGGCTTGTTGCACATTTTTGGAGCAGGTATACCTGTTGGCGCATTCCAACTGTCTACGTTTTGCTATAATTTAGTGGTATTGATTAATCTGTTTGGTTGTTGCCAAATATTGGGGCAGTTAGAACGTGTTGGCGTTTTCTAACTGTTTATTTCTTGTTATAATTTAGTGGTATTCATTTATCTGTTTGGTTGTTGTAGAATCTTGGGGCAGTTAGAGTATTGAAACACTTTATAGTTTTTTAATTGAAGTTTTGTTAATGTTTAAATACAGATTAGTTATTAAATTTTGGTTTTAAGAAGATTAAATAAGCGTTTGTAAGGTTTGCTGGTAATCTCTGCTTTAGAGTAATGGTACTATCATTACATTCAAACCATCCACATTTCTTTTTAATATATGCAGTGTAGTGACCTGCATTGATTGTGGCTCCTGCGTGGTAGATTATACCTATTGTTGTGAAGGTTTTCTTACCAAGTGATCCTTGACCATGTGTGAATCCAGTCAGCATGTAGTTGTTTTTGGTACCATCTGCATTGTAAAGTAGAACCATTAGCATTATGTATTTACTATGTGTTTGTATTAGTATTGTGGAGCAATTATCTGAATTGCAGGTAGTACATAATCTACCATGGTTTGCATTTTATACAATTTGCTGAAATGGAACGGATTCACAATTAGGTATGGATACATACACAAAGTGCTCATTAGGGATTTGTTCCTGTGTCACATTGTTGCAGAGAGTGCATGTATGTTTCCACATGCATGAAATCTGGAAAATTTCATTTATAGGTATGTTTTTGTTTTCAAGTACTTGTAGTAAGTACATTAGACATTCTTGTGGATCTTCTTGTGAGTTTATTGTGAATTTCACCATTCAAGCACATACATGTCTTTGAAGAGAAGGAATTGAGCTGTTGAGCGCCCTATCCTTTTTACTTCTGAAAGTTTGTCAAAGAGAATATTGACAAACTCAATGTTGTTGTCACGTGGGTATGTTTGGAAGCCAACAACTGTACCCAGTGCTCCATTAACTAGTCCTTGCTCCACGTCAAGGTTACGTTTAAGCATTACTCTACAGTTTAAGGATCATTTTAATATTTTTTCCAAACCAGCTGTGTTGGAGAATTTTCTAAGGTATTTAGTCTTGTTGTGGCTTGTTGACACATGGGTAGTGTCATACAATGTCCGTTCGTCTGTTGTGGAAATTTCAATTATTGGTTGCATTTCTTTTTTCAACATTGTTTCATTGAATTTGGAACAGCTTGCAAGAGTTGGCATTATGGACATACAATTGACATTTTTGTGCGTTAATTGTTCCATAACATCAGTAGCACATGAGTTATGGCCATGAAGTGCATGGATGTGCCGAGTTCTTAATATTGCTTGTGCTTCTTGAGATAGTACACCAACTCTAATACTTTTTAAAATGTTGGCGTAGGTGAGGTCTGCAGACTGTCGCATGTTTTCTGTTAATTCTCTATATTGGAAATGTTGCCAAAGGGTGACATTTCCTATGCTGCCAACAGGTTTCTGGCAGAGTTTGTGTCCTAAGGTTTTAAAAATTGGTTCACCTTTCACTTGTGTCAATTGAAGATCTCCGAAAACAATAATGTTGTTTCCTCCAAAGAGCTCTTCATAGTTTGTTTTAAGTACTTCTTGTAATCTGCGGTGAATCAAAACCAACATTAGGTTGGAGACCATGCTCACTTCATCTATTAGTAGCATTTTCATTTGTTTTAACACTCTGTGTAATTCCATTACAGCTTTTGTAGAATGTTTGTAATATTCTAATTTGTTTTGGTGTTCCACTGGCAGGAGTAGTAATCGGTGTAAAGTGACATGCCTATATTGTAGGCAGCTAAACCTGTGGGGGCAGTTACAACAGCTGACAGTTTGTTGTTTGTCATTTGTTGAAGGAACCTGCTGATGATTTTGATTGAGAATATTTTGCCTGAACCAACTTCACCACTGATGTATAATAGTATACGTTTGTAATTTTGGCAGGTACATTCTTTATTTCCATGTTGTACACCATGTGCAATTTCATTTGTTACTTCTTGAAAAATGCTATGCTGCTCATTGTTTAGTTTGATTGTAGTGTACCTAAGTCTTCTGTATCTTCATACTGGCACATGGTGTTTTCTACTTCTGTCATAGCTAATTCTGCCTCATTTGCTATTAGTGGCTGTCCACTGCCCAGTGGTTCTTGGCTTCATGTTACAGAAGGTTGACTACGGTCAGGAGTGTCCTTATCTAGTTGGGCTTGGAGTTCTTCTTCGTGTTGCTGTTCATTGTGCAACATTGTTTTGTACTGTGTAAAGTTTACATTGGTGATAGTGCTTTCATTTGCTTTGAACGCATCTTCATAGGAGTCATAGTTATCTAGTATTTCTTCTTAATTTCTCGATGGTTTAAAGAGTTGTAGCAGGGACATGTAATATAGTTCTTTATGTTGAGGAGTTTTTAATGACAATTTGATATGATTAATTAAACTTGGTTTGGTCATTTTTACTAAGCTGCCTTCACAATTTGTCACTCTGTATCTACCTTTTTTTCATCGGGTTTTTATATTATTTTTGTATGTGAAGTTTTGGGCTATGTGGCATAGACACATGGTTTTCTAACTGGTACTTCTGTTGGGTAGTATGTGTCTAGTAAATTGTTTTTCAAAATTTCTTGGCTGTTGGGATCATTTTTGGCTATTGTTTCTATGTCGTCGTATGATTTGAGAACTCTTTTTCTAGATTTAGCAGGACCAAGACTTAGCCATATTATATTTTCAGATTTTCCATATAAAGCAGTACAGTTTAAACGATCTGCAGCTTCATAGCAGCCACATTCTCTATGGGAGAGCATTTTTATGCCCAAGCTGTACAATTTCTGAGACAGTGTTTTGTCTGATGACAGGTCATTCCAGAGGTCTTGAAGCTCTGTTTTTTCTGCTTTGGTTAAGTAGGCTGTAACATATTGTGCAACTGCAGTGGAATTGTCTGCAATTTACTGCACATCTATGTTTGCATTCTACAATAGGGCAATAATTGCATTGTAATCATTGATATATTTAGCTTCTTCTGTTCTTTTTATGTAATATGTATTTTTAGGTGATTTACCTTTAACACTATGTCTAACTGAAGACATGAAGTTGTTCACTTCACCTGTTTCTGTAACTGGTCTAGGGAAACCAGAACAGCATTTGGTGTAGTATTTCCCTTTCTTTTTGTATTTGCGACAACAATATTTACCACATTTGTGTCTTTGAAATTGTAGAATTTGTGCATGAAGATCACTATTTGTTGCTCCGATGGAATTTCAAAAGTGACATATTTTTTTAAAATCTGTAACACAGTGGCATCACTGTCTTGACCAAATTTAGGAGCATCTTTAATCCATAAAAGCATGTGAATATGTGGTGCTTCTCTGGCTTGGTATTCCTTTCTCCAAAAGAAGTGTTGCACTTCTCCGAGGGGAGGAACATTTTTATTACAAATAAAGTGTAGCATTGCAATGAAGCGATGATGGAAATGTCTTGAAACATTAACAGGATCTAGAGAGCAAAGTTCTCCAGGTGTTAGTATATCTATGTGTGTTTTGTTTTTGGTTGATATGCGTAGGAAATCATGTAGATCTTCCCATGCATATTCTGCACCACTTAATTTAACAAACCAAGTGGGTGGGCCAAGGTTTCTTATCATACAACGTACATCTCTGTGACGTCGGAACCAGTACTCTTTCATACCACGCATGTTTGCTAACTGATTTGTAATGCTCGATTGTAAAACTTCATCTTTTTATTGCATTTTTTGCAGTAATTGCGTAGCTGATCTATTTTGAAAGTGGGTTCCTGATTTTAATGTGTGTGCAACTCCGTAACATAGAGTTGCTAGTTCACTTTCACAGAGTATGTGGAATATTTATTCCACATTCTGTCTAAATCTGGGATCTTCAGAATACATTTGTAATGAGCGATATTCTGATGCTGTTATCTGAGTGGCTCTATCATCGTACCTTCCTCCTTTGCCAGTAGGAAAGAGTAGAGGAAAACCACATGCTTCTATACTTTTTTCCCATATGCTGATTGGTGACCCTTTCGTTTGTTGCATTTGTTACGTTTCTAGTGCTTCTTCTATGGTGTCATTAGAGTGTACTGGATGAATTGTATAATGGTCTAAAATATTGGATAATGTAGCAGGATGTAGAAGTTCAAATTGACCAGTTTCTGGTGCCTCTTGAATTATTTCAGTTGTTTCCCTCAGTTTTCTTCAATATTTATTTCTTTGTAGTATTCATTATTGTCTTTTAGATATTGCATGGCTTGTCTAACTTTATGTAAGTCTACCAGTTGTTGCCAAATTATTTTGTCTTTTGTAGGTACACCTTTTACTAAGACAATTAAAGATTGTTCTATTGGACGTTGCACTCCCAGAGTTTGCACATTTTCTTTTAGATCTAATGGTAAATATATTACTTTGCCGCAAATGCCTTTCACCAATTCAGAGGGAGGTCATTTAGCTGTTTTTGGTTGAAGGCGTATTATTGCTTGAATGGGTGCACTGTTTGAATTATGATGCTCTCATATAAAATGAGTTGTTGCAGGGGTTTTGGTAGAGGGAATAATTCCAAATTATTTGTGATAGCACATGAAGGAGTGTGATTGTTGTAAAGTTTTGTAGTGCAGTAACTGCAAAGTGTTAAGGGGTCAGTTATTTCATATTTGTTTTCTGTTATAAGGTAGAGAGCTAATTCAAACCATTTGGATTCTTCATTGTCTTCTATTTTGTATGTTATGTCTATAGTTTTTGTGTTACGTTCATAAAAAGTTCTGCGGCAACACACACACACATGGTTTGGTACTTCAGCGGATGTACTTTTGAATTTTAGTATTTCTTTTTTGTATGTGTGTAGTAGAAGGCTGCCATGTGCAGAATTGTTGCTAGTCTGCTGTAAAGCTATTGCATTTTGTAAGTATTTTTCACTTCCAAAATATTTACTCTGGATATGGTTGATTTCTTTGAGTAGGTCTTTAGCTGTACCATGTAGAAGAGTGTTATTTAAATTGGCTAGTGCTAAAGCAGGACTTTTAGCATAGTACAGTTTATAGACTTGATTTCTTACAGTTGAATGATGTGTTGATATCATTTTGATATTATGAAAGCTGCTTTTGCAAATAGGTCCTGAAATGCAGGCCAATGAATGTCCTTGCAGTCCTGTGTATTTGCGCACTGGACAGGTATCCATATTTTGCAGCAGTTTTATTTTGATTTTGTCTTTGCCTTTCACATATTGATTGAGGAACTGGCGTAAAGATTTGAAAGATTTTTTGGCAATGTTACACATTGACATGCATGACCATGTGTATACTGGACGTTCTGGTTCAGTCGAATGGAGAATTGATTTTGAGTTTTATGGGGATATTTTTGTAAGCAGTATTTCTTGTTCCATTATGGTATTATTAAGTTTTTCATAATCACATCCACTGCTATGGATGGCAATTGTGTTTGTTTGATTTTGTTTGTATGCTTCTTCATTGAAATATGGTTCTGTGCTTGTGGTGTGACTCCATTCACCTCCACAGATATTTAAGAAGTTATTTTTGTTGACATTCCATTTATTGAGAAGCCTTTTTTGTAATTTAGTACTTAGTTTTGTTAGTGGTTTCATTCTGTTTAACACTAAAATAAATAACTTTCTTTTGAGTAGGATTGCACTGTCTATCAAAGATTAATTTTCTACAATAGTTTTTAAGGGTTGTGCATGATTTGTCTCCTGTTTGTATAAGATTAGGAAGGACTCTGTGACAGAACATTTTTGCTAATATACTTTTTTTGGTATGGTTACTTCCTACTATATCAAGATTTATAGGAGCAGTTTTAGCAGTAGTGGTAGCTGCATTTCTGTTAATCATTTTCTGTTTTCTTTTACATTTTGATAGAGGAGGCAAAGTTTATGTACTGGAAGATTGTTTCGTTTTGCTAAATGACTGTATTAGTTGTTTTGTTTGAACTTTTTGTACAAACTCTGCTAGAGATGGATGCTTATTTTGGACATTTTTATTTTCATTTGCTCTAATTTCTGCGTTGCTTTCTACGGACTTGCTTTCTGGTTGGCATTCTGTGGGGTGTGTTGAAACAAAAAATGATATGATGGTAAAGATGTATGTGGTGGTGTGTGATTGTGCATTGGGAAGCTACAATTAGTTGGGAAGGCTTTTCTTCTATTTGTGTGTTACTATACTGCTGTTCAGATGACAGTAGAAAGTGAGCAAGTGGTGAGGATAAGCACTAATAGTAAATCAAATGGTATAAAATTAAAACAATTCTTTGTTTTTTAATACTTATATTCTAGGGGCTGAGTTATGTTATTTGTACTCTCAAAAACGGGGATTTGTGTGCCATTCTGCGTGCTAATCCCTGTTTAATAAATGGTGATTTGTGGGTAGAATGGTACACATATTTTCATTTTCTTTTGGTGTACAAATTACATGAATCACCTGCACAGTGTTTTTGAGTAATATATTTTAATAACAAGATGATAAATATAACAATTAACATTATAACAGTAACAGTGGAAGCAATTTAAAATTGAGAATCAGACCAAGAAAACAGTAAGTAGTCCAATTAAACTGAAGGGGAAACAGAGAGTAGTGCAGTAGAAGTGAGAGAGAGGGAAGGGTGGGGAAGAGGAGGAGGAGGGAAACGGATGGGGTTAAAGGTAAGAATGGGGGAGATGGAAGGGGAGGGAGATGATTAAGGAGATAAGGCAAGGGGTGAGGGGGCAAGAAGGTGGGAGGGGTTTCATGTTAGGGAATGGAGAAGGAGAGATTTGAGGAAAGGGTAGAATGAGGAAAAGGTAGAAATAGAGCAGAGTGAGAGAGGTAAGGAGTTCCAGAGCAGGGGGGGGCTAGGAGATGGAAGGAGCGGAAACAGGATGTGGCACAAGGGGAAGGAGGAATAGTGAGAAGAAAGTGGTCAGCAGAGTGAATGGAGTGGGAGGGAGTGTAGAAAGAGAGGAGAGAGGAGAGATAAGGGGGAGCAAGATTGTGGAGAGATGTAAAGACTAGGCAGGGAAACGAAACTAGTATTGTGCTTACTCTTTTTTTGTGGAATGAGCAGGTTTCTTTGTAGTTGGTGTTTGTAGTTCAGATGTTGCTGTTTTCCAGGAGAGTGGTCTTCACTGCAATTGTAAAAGAAAAAAGTCAGTACTTTTGTGTGTTTATAGCAGTGATGTTAATTGAGAGATTCATTTTTATGTCTTTGTAGTAATATTCTTTGTTTGATTTCTGAACATAGTGTATGCATGCAGTTTCATTTGACCATGTGCAGCCTTTATATTTTATTTATATTATGTTAGTTCAACATGCTTTGTAAATGAGTAGAATATTAAGTGTATGAAAAGCTGTGCTATAGAATGTTAGGAGAAAGAAGAAATAATGTTACATTTATTTTGCCATTTTTATTAGGTAAATGGTAGAAACTGTATAGAAAAGCATGTACTATATGTATTTGTGAAGCTGTGGGTAATAAAGTAGAAGGATGTGAGTTACAGGTAGTGGTGTTATTACAGCTGGGAGCATTTCAATGATAGTGTTTATGTGTGTGAGTGTATGAAGATGCATTCAATTTTACTGGCTGTGTGTAATTTTATGATACACTACTAAGGGGGTAATTCATAGGATTCAGCGCACAAGTGGCGCAGGCGGCTGGCGCACAGTGTGCGCGTGCGAATCCCTGCGCCAGCCGCGTGCGCTGAAATCCATTTCCGCGCACAGCGCATTCATGGATTCCAGCCACCAAAACCAGCCGTGGCGCACAGTGGCGCAGCGACCCTGCAGGAGCGCCAGTTACGCCCCCAAGAACGCCTCCCACACAGGGAAAAGCCATCAACATACCCAATCCAGCGCAAAGGGCTGCGCTAACCCTGTACCAGCACAGCAAGCGGGCTACGTGTATCACTGGGGTGCGCGGGAAGTACCTCACGCGATTGGCCCCGTGCGAGCAGGGTACGCGTATTTCAGGGGTGCGCGGGAAGTTCCACACACGATATCAGCAGGGTACGTGTATTTCAGGGTGCAGGGGAAGTTTTACACGCGATTCCAGCACGGTACGTGTATTTCAGGGGTGCGCGGGAAGTTCCACACGTGAATAGCCTTGGCGCGTGTATTTCAGGGGTGCGCGGGAAGTTCCACACGCGAATAGCCTGGGTGCGTGTATTTCAGGGGTGCGCGGGAAGTTCCACATGCGAATAGCCTGGGAGCGTGTATTTCTGGGGTGCGCGGGAAGTTCCACACGCGAATAGCCTGGGCGCGTGTATTTCAGGGGTGCGCGGGAAGTTCCACACGCGAATAGCCTGGGCGCGTGTATTTCAGGGGTGCGCGGGAAGTTCCACACGCGAATAGCCTGGGCGCGTGTATTTCAGGGGTGCGCGGGAAGTTCCACACGCGAATAGCCTGGGCGCGTGTATTTCTGGGGTGCGCGGGAAGTTTTACACGCGATTTCAGCAGGGTACGTGTATTTCAGGGGTGCGCGGGAAGTTTTACACGCGATTTCAGCAGGGTACGTGTATTTCAGGGGTGCGCGGGAAGTATTACACGCGATTTCAGCAGGGTACGTGTATTTCAGTGGTGCGCGGGAAGTTTTACACGCGATTTCAGCAGGGTACGTGTATTTCAGGGGTGCCGGGGAGTCCTACATGTGATTTGACAGTGTGGGTCCTCCCAGGTGTTCCCTGTACACCTTCCACAGCCCCTGCAGGCAGCCCACACCACAGGGGACTACCCTGCATCCCTGGTCATGTCCCGCAGGCAGCCCACCCAACATGGGCATGCCCCCCAGCAAAGGCACATGTCTCCTTGAACTAATGAACACCAACTCATGTCCCCCACCACCCCCACCCCCCAGCACTGTGGGGCACCTGCCAGCAGGCCCCCACCCATGTCCAACTCATGTCCCCCACCACCCCCACCCCCCAGCACTGTGGGGCACCTGCCAGCAGGCCCCCACCCATGTCCAACTCATGTCCCCCACCACCCCCACCCCCCAGCACTGTGGGGCACCCGCCAGCAGGCCCCCACCCATGTCCAACTCATTTCCCCCACCACCCCCACCCCCCAGCACTGTGGGGCACCTGCCAGCAGGCCCCCACCCATGTCCAACTCATGTCCCCCACCACCCCCACCCCCCAGCACTGTGGGGCACCTGCCAGCAGGCCCCCACCCATGTCCAACTCATGTCCCCCACCACCCCCACCCCCCAGCACTGTGGGGCACCTGCCAGCAGGCCCCCACCCATCTCCAACTTATGTCCCCCACCACCCCCACCCCCCAGCACTGTGGGGCACCCGCCAGCAGGCCCCCACCCATGTCCAACTCATGTCCCCCACCACCCCCACCCCCCAGCACTGTGGGGCACCCGCCAGCAGGCCCCCACCCATGTCCAACTCATTTCCCCCACCACCCCCACCCCCCAGCACTGTGGGGCACCTGCCAGCAGGCCCCCACCCATGTCCAACTCATGTCCCCCACCACCCCCACCCCCCAGCACTGTGGGGCACCTGCCAGCAGGCCCCCACCCATGTCCAACTCATGTCCCCCACCACCCCCACCCCCCAGCACTGTGGGGCACCTGCCAGCAGGCCCCCACCCATGTCCAACTCATGTCCCCCACCACCCCCACCCCCCAGCACTGCGGGGCACCTGCCAGCAGGCCCCCACCCATGTCCCATCCATGCCCCCCTGCACCTGGGTCCCCACAATCCCCAATCATGTCCGTAATGGCCATCCTCCCCTGCCAAAAGGCCCAACCAACTATCACATCCACCCACATATCAAAGGCAATTACATGTTACACACCCAATGTAAATAATGCAAATGAACACATGTCTGTCACACACAATGGCTGCAAGTGAATGTTAAAACACCCAACATGACATGCATGAAAGTAATGAGATGATACGACACATTGAAGGATGAAAATAAAAATGTATTGAAAATCAACAAGAATGGAAATGAAATAAGAAAAACCACAAACCAAAACAACAAAAAGAAGTTGAATGTCCATGAAAAAAATCCAACAAATTCAAAAATCCATTGAAGAACTATATACAAGACAATCCCGGGTCCATGAGCCCAACCAAATGAAACCTAACTATGTCAACTAACTAAAAACTGAACTATATACAAAAAAGTGGCGCATTGTCCAATCGCAACCAAATAAAAAAAAAAATAACTCAAAGGAAACCTACCACTAACTATATAACTATATACAATGGCAGCGGGCAAGTCCTGCGGCTCACTCTGTGATGTTGCCGGCCAGGGCATCATCGAACTCCATGTCGATGTCCTGGAGGCGGGACTCTGTCCTGGCCCCGAGGTCTCGCAGGGATAACCCCATGTCCAGCTCAAACTCCCTGCGAGCTTCCTCGAGGCACTCAGCCCGCCTCAACGCCCGACGCATGGAGAACTCCGCCCTGACCATGGTGAGCCGCTCCTCTTCCGCCCGCTGCCGCTCCGCACCTATCCGCTGGACCAACTGCTCCCACACGGAAGACACTACCATCCCAGGGTTCTCCTGCCCTCCGGCCGATGCCTGCCCCTCTGATCTTGATGGCCCCGAGCCATGATGCCTCCCACGTCGAGCCTGCTGCTGCCTCCGACGCCACTGCCTCTGCCAGCACGACGGCATCCAGGATGATGGAAACCACCGACGCCGTCGTGCACGTGCCCTGCCCGATGATGCCGTCACATCCTCCATCTGCTGGGGTCCAGTTGCTGTGTTGTCCACCCCTGCTGGACCTCTGACTCCCGACTGTGGCAGGGATGGGATCCCCACCGAGCTGGCTGCATTGGTCAGGGCAGGTCCACAGGGGGCCCTGGTGGCATCTGGGCCGGAAGACGGCAAGGAGAACGACTGGCGTATAGTCTCCACAGAGGAGGAGAGGGCCGCCAGATTGGCCGACACATGCAGGAAACCCCCGAACATGGCCGATCCCAATTGGGCCACGTCGGCACAGTGCTCTTCGTGATGACGTGCGTGCTCCTCCTGGAAAGCACGCACGGCATCACGAATCACAGCCGTGCGCATCGCGACCCCAATCAGGACCTTCTCCACACGGCCAGGGGTCCCCTCGTCCGCAGGTGGAGGGGAGTCAGATGACATGGACATCCCCTCTACCTGCGGACGGGCCTGGGACGGGGCATCCCTGCTGGTGCAAGGTGGTGCACCCACAGGTTCAGGGACAGCGACATGCACAGGCCCCTCCACGGTGACCTGTGCTGTCTCCTGCCCCTGCCCCTGGACTGCACCACTTGCACCAGCAGGGATGCCCCCACCAGGCCCCATGTGCGCCTCAGTGGCGGCCTCCTCCTCCTCTGTGGAAACCACCAACCTAGATGGCTCCTCGCCGTCTACCGCCGTAGCAGGCCCCTGTGGGGGCTCACCCACCCCTTCCGCTGCAGCCGTGGGGGCATCCCCGCCGCCTTGCTCCACAGCGCCGTCTCCGCCCTCTCCTTCACTAGCCGCTGCGTAGAGGGAGACATAGAACACAAGCATCAGGGTACTGTACAATGGTCCCCTAGACAGGAAGCAATAGCAGATGAGTGCCACTGTCAAAGTACACTTCCATCATGTCACACCACAACACATGTGTCAGTCCAGGCAAAACACACACAGTGACAGTCATGGTGCGTGCCATGGACATTTCAATGCATGTCCAATGGACTCTCGAATCATACAATGTAATGGGACTCACATGCATCATGGGTCATGCCTATCACATGCACACACTTCACCTCAGTCACATCCATCTGGCCCCGTACACCCCAATCACAGTGCATACAAGGATGACTAGGCTGCATCAGTGAATCTGTACATTGTCACAGACATGTGTCATGCATCCATGGCACTCACAAGTCACAGACACGCAGGTCAGGCACACAGACATGGATACCACATATGTATCTGGCATCAGCACCCATCCCTCGCCCCCACCCATGTCCAGGAACAGAGACTGCCATGCTCTCATGTGTGCAATCTGCACAGGGCTCCCCATGTCGCATTCAAACACATGCAACAACCGTGCGGTTCACACATTACAGGTCGCACATGCATTCCCATGATGTCCCTGCACACATACATGCGTACATCGCCTATGTCACACATGCAGGCAAGTATCAGACAACCAGCACACTGCAACATGCCCTGTCTCACACAGCAATGCTTGGCCACTTACCGCTCAACTCCAGACGGGTCTCCCTCTCAAGGACCTGGGCGTGGAGCGCTGGGTGTGCGCGTTCCAGGACCCTCAACTGGATGGAACTCATGCGGCCCCGGCCCCCCTCCACGAGGCGCCGGGCCTTCATGAGTGTCCTGGACCTCAAGTCCTCCCAGCGCTTCTTGACCTTCAGGATGGTGCGGGTTGCCACCCCCTCCGCGTTGATGGCAACCACACAGTCGGCCCAGATCCTATCTCGTCCTTCCCTGTTGCCGCGGGACGATCCGAAGAGGGCATCATACTGCCCCAGGACTTGCTCCACCAGGACACCAACTTCGGTGGCAGTGAAGCTGGTGCCCCTCTGCCCCTCTGGCCGGGGGTTGCCACTGGGGTCAGATGTGGATGTGCCCGACATGGCAACCCCAGGGGCAGGAGTGGGTGGGCAACTGGGTCCTGGAGCTGGGCTGTGGAGCGATGTTATTCGAGTCGGGAGTCTTCTGTACCAGCAGGGGTGGACACAGCAACTGGACCCCTGCAGATGGCTGATGTGCAGGCACCAAATGGCAGGGCACGGTGGCAGCAGACAGGCAGGCAGTCAGGCAGGCAGCAGCAGATGGCACGTGGGAGGCTGCTCGGGGCACTGGGGGGCAGTGATTCGGCCTTCTGGGCAGGAGCGTGGTCTTCCGTGTGTTTTCGCGTGGCCAGCTTGATACGGAGTGATTTGGCACGTGAAAAATCTGCACGTCAGCGTGTAATTCGAGGAAAGGCCCTTAGCGCATAAGCGCATCAGCACGCCTACGCGATTTCATTGGACCAAAGGCCCTTACAGCGTAAGCGCGTCTGTGACGTTTTGCGCACGGGCGTTGCCCTGGCAGGGCTTGGAGATCCCGCGTGCCTTTATGTTCTGTACGTGCTTTTCGTGCGGTGCGTGTGTTTTCCATCTGTTGGGGTTCACACGCTATTACTTCACAGCGGGTGTTGGCTACGCGTTCTACTACACGCAAGACAGACGGTGAGTGGTACCCCGCTCCCCCAGGCCCGATCGCGTGAGAAACTTCACGCGAACCCCTGAAATACACGTACCCTGCTGAAATCGCGTGTAATACTTCCCGCGCACCCCTGAAATACACGCGCCCAGGCTATTTGCGTGTAAAACTTCACGCGCACCCCTGAAATACACGCGCCCATGCTATTCGCGTGTAAAACTTCACGCGAACCCCTGAAATACACGCGCCCAGGCTATTCGCGTGTAAAACTTCACGCGCACCCCTGAAATACACGCGCCCAGGCTATTCGCGTGTAAAACTTCACGCGAACCCCTGAAATACACGCGCCCAGGCTATTCGCGTGTAAAACTTCACGTAGCCCGCTCCCCCAGGCCCGATCGCGTGAGAAACTTCACGCGAACCCCTGAAATACACATAGCCCGCTCCCCCAGGCCCGATCACGTGAGAACGCGAACCCCTGAAATACACGTACCCCGCTCAATCGCGTGTGTAACTTCCCGCGCACCCCTGAAATACACGCGCCCAGGCTATTCGCATGTAAAACTTCACGCGAACCCCTGAAATACACGTAGCCCGCTCCCCCAGGCCCGATCGCGTGAGAAATTTCACGCGAACCCCTGAAATACACATAGCCCGCTCCCCCAGGCCCGATCGCGTGAGAAACTTCACGCGAACCCCTGAAATACACGTAGCCCGCTCCCCCAGGCCTGATCGCGTGTGTAACTTCCCGCGCAACCCCGAAATACACGTGCCCCGCTCGCACAGGCACTATTGCTGTATGTTGCCACTTTTGTAATGCGCAGGGACGCTACCGCCTGCCTTCGTGTGGCGGACGTGTATCGGCTTGTGCGTGTCTTTCGCTGTGCGTGGCTTTGCCCTATTCGGTTCCATGAATACGTGTGGTTCGGGTGCGTGTGGGCGTTCCCTCTGCTTCCCTGCAGTACATCCCCAGTTACGCCCTTGTTTTCGCAAGTTGTTCCCCATTCCGCGCGTTACGCCCCGTGTTCCGCCCACTTTCTAGTGTATGCGCAGAG
This sequence comes from Ambystoma mexicanum, assembly GCF_040938575.1. Classification (NCBI taxonomy): domain Eukaryota; kingdom Metazoa; phylum Chordata; class Amphibia; order Caudata; family Ambystomatidae; genus Ambystoma; species Ambystoma mexicanum. The sequence continues at coordinate 1,140,927,563 of NC_090935.1, read as the reverse complement.
GTTGTGCGCTTTCACTGTGCGCGTCGCGCACGTCTTTCGGGATGTTGCAGTGACGTGTGCGCCATGCACGGGTTTGGCGCACATCCCGAGGAAGACACGCGCAGGGACTTCCATGAATCGCACGCGTGCGCGTGCGCCTCTTTTTTTCCGCTTGCGCCTGCTTGCGCCTGCTTGCGCGTAGATTTTCGGCGCACGTTTGTTCCATGAATCGGCCCCTAAGTGTTTTTCCACAATTATATTGTTATTTCTTCCATCTTCTAATATTATAATTTTTTAGAAAGTTGTGTGTGTAAAAATAAATTAGATAGCAGACAGGTTTGGAAGTGATAGTTGATTTTAGCAGATGGAAAAAATGACAATACATTCATTTTATAGGCTATAAGGTTAAGTGGCAGTTAGTCTGTTTATATTCATTTATAAGAGTTGTACATGTACTGTGTAGAAAATAGGCATACCTGTAGTTTTTATTCATGCATGTGGATATGCATGCAGCTGCAAGTAGAAATCTTGAAGACGTGTACAGTAGTTTTTGTAGTAGGTGCTTTCGAATGATGTGAGACTTGTACTCAGAGTGATCTACAGTACATTTGAAGTGCTGAAGTCTGATGATGGAGTTAGATGTAGAGGTCTTGGATGTGATTGGTGGATGGTTGTGTGACTGGTTAGCTGTATCCAATGAGGGAATGGTACTGAGAGAGAAGTGGAAATGGAAGGAAGGGCTGTCCAAGTTACGATATGTCCGCAGACATGGCGGTAGTCCACGGATATCGCGTATTACATACAGGGATTTTGGGGTGGAGAGGCATGTAAATGAGAATGAGCAGAGCAATTGATTGGTCAGTAAAGTTTAGTGGGTGTGTTGTGTAAGGAGAGAGTTTGTCAGAAACTATTTTTCCTGAGAGAAGAACAGTTAGCTATGGCTGAGTGTTTCAGAAAACAGATTGTCTGGATTTTGGGAGACTCATGGATACATTGGTTGGAGGTGCATGCACAACACTGTGAAGTAGCTGCAGATCTTGGATTCCCTCATGTGGAAATGCACTGGCATGAAGTGCGTGGAATGAAGTGGCTGGACCTGGTACCTCTCTGTGCTAGAGTGGAGACAGAGCTTCATCCAGACATAATTATAATTCATAGCGGAGGGAACAGTTTAGGACATGTGTCAGGAATTTCTTTGCAATTTGCGATGAAGGTCATGGACATGTTTTCAAATTCCCAAGTAATATTTTTTCGTATTGCGCAGAGTCAAATGTGGCTGCGTTCTTCTTCATTTGGTCCACAAATGGAGAAAGCAAGGAAGAATGTTAATAAGGCTGTTTGTGCCTTTCTAGGAGATGTTGGCATTTCCTCTTTTCAAAATGAAAATATTATGTTTCGTAGCACATACATTTTTCGCAGAGATGGAGTTCATTTTACTTATGCTGGTAATCAGATTTTTCTGAGAAATGTACAAAATGCATTGCGTCTTTTTGTGGAATTACAGCCATCCATTTTGCCGTAGGTGTTGACTATTTCAAGTTTTTCAAACACAAAAAAACACCACCAAAAGGTTTTTTTCAGAGCCACCACTTCCTCCCTGAGAAAAGTGCAGTGATTTTGATAGGGCAGCACTCCAACATTTTTGATGTTCACGAACTGTCCGCGGACTTCTAAAAAAAAATGCACAGGGCCCTGCTCCATTTATTTGTCACTTCTATTTTTAGACTGTGAAAGGCGGAAAAGAGCCTTTTTTTGTTGGATTTTTGTTGTTTTATATATTTTTTTGTTTTTTACATACAGCACACTAGGAGATGAAGGGAAAGGAGGGCAAGGGGGGGACACCAACCACGGGGATAAGGAAGGCGTGTGGAGAGAGGAAGATGTAGGGTGGGCCTTACTTAGGTAGTGGGCAGGTCTTCTCGTGCTCCGAGACCGTAGTCTCAAAAGCACTTCGAAGTCTCTCCCCCTGCAGAGTACTGCGTCACAGTACATACACAAAACTGTGACCCTCAAAAGGTAAGGGTCATCAGCATTGTGAATGGCCTGTGAGGCAGCTGGAGGGATGCGCTCTCCCACAGGAGTGTCTCTTGTGATGAGAGGAGCAGAAACAGAGGATGAAGTAGAGGAACTCAACCTACTACGCTCCTCACAAGGTAAAACCTTGCGAACGGCCCCACTGTGGAACGACCTTAGGTGTCGCTTCATAGTTGTCGTACCAAAGCTGAACGAACCAAGCCTCCCGCGACTCAGCACCATTTTGCACTGGTTGCAGGTGACTTTGTTCGCACGCGCCTTAGGTACGTTACCATGAATGGTAAATAACCGCCACACCCAAACTCACGGCGAGTGCTGGTAGTAGGGACTTCCACTACCTCATCCTCTTCATCATCTTCATCCTCCTCTACATCGTCACGCCTGTTCCCCTCTTCAGGCCCTTGGGGAGGTGGTGGAGGGGGAGGAGGTGATGCTGAGGTAGATGTAGCACCAAGTACAGCAGCCATGGATGCAATCTGATTTCAAGATGCAACAGGAAAGGCAGCAAAAGCAGGTCAATCTTCAATAGTAGAAAGACAGAAGGAAGATGAGCTCTGGGGTGTGGCCTTTTATAGAGGTGCAGGTGTGCGCTCCGCGGACACCCACGCTGTCCATGGACAGATCGAACACCCCAAAAAGGCTCAAAAAGTTCCAAAAAGTATGTAGAAAGTCAGGGTCATTGTCCGGGACATGTGCTATGGTGGATTTTTACTATAAAATACTGTGGATTGCTTGAAAAGGCACTTTTAAAATGTTCGGGGACCCGGACATTGTCCGCAATTCAGGACACATGCTCAGCATGGTTGAGGTCACATGATGGTGCTGCGAACATGTTCGCGAAGGGAATGGGTGTCAGCAGGACACCAAATGCACGGGAACGGTCATCCGCATGCGCGCAGGTGTTCTACGGACAGTGTTCGGGTCCTGAAACTAATTAAAAGTGCGACACAAGTGAGACAAACAGTTACAGACAGGCGCGATGTTCGGAGAACTAACGGGTGTGGTGCGCATGTGCGTATACGTTCTTCAGGCAGTACGGACAGGTATAGTGTCCTTAGAACACCCCCATTTTGCATATGCAGACATCCCAGACACCGTGCTTGTTCTTAGAACAGTTTCAACTTGCCTATGAACAGTATGGACAGGTATTGTGTTCTCAGTACACCTCCATTTTCGTTTGATTAAGGACATCCCAGACACCGTGTGTGTTCTTAGAACAGTTTCAACTTGCCTGCAAACAGTACGGACAGGAATGGTGTCCTTAGGACACCCCCACTTGCCCAATTACGGACATCCCAGACACTGTGTGTGTTCTTAGAACAGTTTCAACTTGCTTGCGAACAGTACGGACAGGTATAGGGCCTCATTCCGAGATTGGAGGTAGTCATGGCGCTATTTGCGCCATGACTGCCTCCAATAACGGTACCGGCACCGGTTTCGTTCAATGGGGACTTACTGGTGTAGTCCGACCTTTGCAGGACCGGTAAGTCCCCATTGAAAAAACCATTCCCCAGTCCCATTTGAGCCCCCATAGGGCTCAAAGGGAATGGGGAAGTAGCTAATAATGGTACCACAATTTGCGGTACCATTATTAGCTCTGATATCCCTTAGCGGGTCCCTTCCATAACGCCTGGTAAAACCAGGCATTAAAGGAGGGACCCACTAAGGGAACTCGTGGTAGGGCGGTAAGGGATTACCAGCACCGGTCTCTTTAGCGGTGCCCGTTATCCCTTACCGCCCCACTCGGAATGAGGCCCATAGTGTCCTTATGTCACCTCCATTTTGGTTAATTGCGGACATCCTGGACACCGAGTATGTTCTAAGAACGGTTCTATTTTGTTTGCGAACAGTACGGACAGTTGTAGTGTCCTTAGGACACCTCCATTTTGGTTTATTACGGCGAACAGTACGGACAGGTATAGTGTCCTTAGGACATCTCCATATTAGTTTATTATGGACATCTCAGTCACCGAGTGTGTTCTTAGAACAGTTTCAACTTGCCCGCAAACAGTACGGACAGGTATAGTGTCCTTAGGACATCTCCATATTAGTTTATTATGGACATCTCAGTCACCGAGTGTGTTCTTAGAACAGTTTCAACTTGCCCGCAAACAGTACGGACAGGTATAGTGTCCTTAGAACACCTCCATTTTGGTTAATGGTGGACATCCCGGACACCGAGTGTGTTCTAAGAACGGTTCAATTTTGCTTGCGGACATTACGGACAGGTATAGTGTCCTTAGGACACCCCCATTTTGGGTAATTGTGGACATCCCGGACACCGTGTGTGTTCTAAGAACGGTTCCATTTTGTTTGCGAACAGTACGGACAGTTGTAGTGTCCTCAGGACACCTCCATTTTGGTTTATTACGGATATCCCGGACACCGAGTGTGTTCTTAGAACAGTTTCAACTTGCCTGCGAACAGTACGGACAGGTATAGTGTCCTTAGGACACCTCCATTTTGGTTAATTGCGGACATCCTGGACACCGAGTGTTTTCTAAGAACGGTTCCGTTTTGCTTGTGGACAGTACGGACAGGTATAGTGTCCTTAGGACACCCCCATTTTGGTTAATTATGGACATCCCGGACACCCGCGCTGTCCGCGGACACCCCAACTGCCTTTTAAAAAGAAAACACAAAAAAAGAACTGAATTAAAACACATATCATATTTTTGTTTTATTATATATAGATGTACAATTTATGAAAGAGAAGGGGAAGCAGAAACTGACACAAACACAGGGGTATTAGGGGTTTCAAGAGGATAGATAGGAGTAGATGAAGGGATGGAAGTCTCATCAAAATGTTTTTCTTTGTGCAGAGGGTTTGGGGATAATTGACTGGGATATGGAGAGGGGGGGGCAGGTACATCTGGGACAATGGTATTTATTTTTTTCTTTTATGTGGTCCTCCACAAAGTTTTTCAAATCGTTGAAATTTGCCATGAGCATGTCCATTTTTGCTTCCATGGCTGGAGTGTCTTTTCCAATGTATCTTTTGGTGTACTATTTTCAATGTTTGTATGGTCTGTTAAAAATATATATATATATATGTTAAGTGTACATAAAGTAATGCTTATTAATTTGGTTATATATGTCTACCATTAGTATCACTATCTTCAGACATTTCCTCACGTGGGAAATTCTCCTCAAGGCACTCCAAAGTACTGGACATTTCTGTGCGAAAAAAAAGATTTATATGACTTTTATTGTATCTAATACAGACATTTTAGAAATATATAAGAAAAATGCAGTACAAATACTAGCTTCTGGTAAATTGTGTTCTTACTGGTCTGTAGATCTGCTGTTGCTCCTAGTTGTGCTTTTTCTGTGAGGTAATTATGTTGGAAGCCTATCTTTCTTCTTTTGGTATATTCCATTTTAGTACATGTGGTATTTAAATGGATGGTTGATGTGTTAGATATATAGGTTCCACTTCTTATTTATTACTACATATAATGTGTTTGTGTCCATATTGTTGTTTTCTTGTTTTTTGAATATGTTGTTAGCTTCACAATGGATGACTATTTGTAGTGCTCTTATTCTTCAGAGTCCTTTGGGATGCTCCTATTTGTAAAAGTCCTTTAGGTCCATTTTGCAGTAAATTAATGTTTATGATGCTCTTGTTCTTAAGAGTCCTTGAGATCGTTAATAATTGTGGTATTGTTCACATTGCTCTCAATTTTGGAGGGTCCTTTGTGGAGTCCTAGAGCACTACAAATAGTCATCCATTGTTAAGCTAACAACATATTCAACAAACAAGAAAACAACAATATGAAAGGATATTTTTTGTGAAGTTAACAATATATCCAATCAATAGAAAATATATTGCAACAAGGACCTAATGGTTTCCTAAGAAAAAGAGTGTTACAAACAGATACCCATTGTGAAGTTAACAAGACATCACATATCTGGGCTACTTGTTTCTGATCACTGACATACCTAGTCCAGGTGATTTTGTTCACCTTTGTTGAGTCAGAATCTTTAACAAAGTTTTTTCAGTGAATTTCATAGGTTTTTCTTAGTGCAACTTAACCATAACGTCCTTTTAATAAAGATTTTTCAGTGAATTTCATGGGCTTTTTACCAGTGCATGGTATTTTCCTACAATTTATTATTATCATACTTACCCCAATATAGCAACATTTGTGTCCATTTTCCAAAGTTTCATCTTAAAACTCAGATATTTCCCACCTACTAGCATAACGCTTCTATACACTTTTTGCAACTTTTTCCACCGTGTTTGCGTCCGGTGATGTCCGCGAACATTTGACATCACTGCGGACCTTCTGGACAGTGCCACGTGTCCATGCACTTTTGCGCGACATGATGACGTGTCCGTGAACATGTCCGCACATCACGATCAGGTCCGTGCTTCGAACAGTTCGGAACTGCATTTTCTACCGATCTAGGAACTTTCAAGCTCAAAATGTACCCTTGCACAGCTCCTACACCTAAACTTACTCATTATCAATTAACAATCTAGTACAAAGCACATACTTGGAAGAATATTAGCAAAACTGCTATTTATCTTAAAAATGGCTATTGCCATCCCTCCTCCCCAAGAGCCACCACCACTACCAGCTGGAGGACTGCACAACAAAAAAAGAATAGTACTTCCAAAGACAATGAAGAGGGCCAATGAGGAAGTGCCTACCTATAGCACCTATAGCACCTAGAGAGAATCATGGTTGTGGCAGTTCTTTACCACTGTTGGGAATGTACCAAAGGCTAAAGCTACCAAAGTGAAATGCACTGAGTGCAACTTTGTACTCAGTAGCAGACTACCTGAACAGTACTCCTACGTGACCACCTCCATGCACCGCCACACCCAATCCAACCACTGCAATGCTCTCAGAAATGCTGTTCCTTTCTTAGCAAGTAGTAGGCTGTCTTTCTCCACCTCATCTTCCTCAACCAATACTGCAACCACACAGCCTACCTCTGTGGAACACAAAATCCCAGCAGCTACCTTGCAAGCAATAAAAGAGGCTGCTGGTCCATATCTTTTGAAGACAACAGTCTTCTGTATATACTGCAACACATCACTCTGCAGGGGGAGAAATTTTGAAGTGCTTTGGAAGCTGTAATCAAGGAGCATGAGAAATACTGCCCCTACCATAGAAGTAACAAACGCGCAACATCTTTCCCTGTCCACCTGCCCCTCCATATTTGTGGTTGGTGCCTCTTCCCTCATTTCCCTCCCCACCTTATGTTCTAACCTCTCCTCTCCTGCAACAAGAAAAATACATCAAACAACAAGAAAAGGAAGGTTCCTATATTAGAACTAAAAGAAATGTCTCAGTAAAGTACATAGACTCAATAAGATTTTCCAACATTTCGATTGGCATTTTGTGTTATGCTAACGGGAATAATGTGGCGTTCATCCCCTGTTCCAGGCATTATCCCATCCCATCTTCATCACCCCTCACCTCCCCAGAGATTGTTTGATAAGTTTGACAAGTGCAATGTTGTGTTTTTTAATATGTTTTTACCGCGATGTCCGTGGACACAGGCTGCTGGCGGCAGATCCAACATGGCAGCATTTCCAAAAATCTGACGCACTTCACGCTTTTCATCATCCAATCAGTGGGTGCGTCTGATGTCCGCGGACCTCATGTCACACTCTAGGCCAATCGGATGCCCGTCTGCGGACTAAAGAGGGAAGTGAGTCTGCGGACCGAACCTAGATATCACTAATTATTTTACACCTGCTTTCAGCCCGTTTTAAAGAAAACTACTGGATGGATATGCAACGAATTTACAAAAGCACGCTTTTGGACCAAGCCTCCACTCCTGCCATACATTTGGTGAAAATCCATCAAGCGGTTTAGGCTGTAGGCGTGAGCAAATAAAAAATCCATTGCGTCTATGGAAAAAAAATGTTGGGACCCCACCTATAACTTTGCTCCCCTTTGATGAAACCTCACCAAACTACCAAAAAAAACAGGCCATATACTTTCTTTGCAAAGTTTGGTAAGGATTCGTCCAGGGGGCGCAAAGTAAAACGTCTCTTCCTATGAGTTGAGCAACTTAACCATAACTACATGGCCGCTACCATTGCAGACCTACAGTGTGCAAAAGCCGCACTCACAGGCAGTAGTAATCAATGAATAAAGCAGCTGTAAACTCTGCAAGAAAACACCAATGTTCAAAATATCTTGACTGGTTTAAAATCACCTTTTTATTCTTAAAAATGCATTTAAAATGATTGCTTTTATTTTGCACCCAGCAAAATTTCATGGGAGGCAAAGCAAAAGGATGACGTGTTTCGCTACTTCTCGTAGCCTGGTCACATGATTTTGCAATCATTGGTTAACACAATTTATTCGTACATGCTGAAAAGGCTATATTAGCATAGAAAGAGGATTACACTCGTATTTTTAATGAGTCCCTCCTCTATGTTGAATACATTCTAGAACGCAGCACTACTGTGTGAATGCAGTTCGGCCATGTTAACATTTTCATTTATGTATGAGGCACTAATTACCAATCTTGCTTTACCATAGGAGTTTTCATGCGCGACACCGATGTAATACAACATCCCAACATGTATGGTGATCCAATTTGATGGTAACAGCCATTCCTCATTTGAGGTATATTTCTGTTTAATGCATCCGCTTCCGTGCGGATAGCGACCAAATATTATAATTACATCATGTACTTGTAAAAAGTGCTACATGCTTCTAAAGTGCATAATACATATTTCTAATTATATGCTAGCTAGTTTTAAAGTGCTTAGTGCTTAATAAAGTGACTGTAGCATTCCCATTACTAAGTGCTGACATTCTACATGTGAGATGTGGGGTCCTTTTCATGAATGACATATCGATCCTTTTTGCCCGACCACACACATCAGTATGCATATTCCTAAATGGTATATTGCCACGCATACTTAAGAAAGTGCTATGTGCGTGTAAAATGCACAGTGCATAATCCTTGCAGTAAGGTGCCTGATTTTATAAAGTGCCCAGTGCACTGTCCGGACACTGTTTCAACTCTTATTATAAAGTGCATAGTGCTTGTGTGCAATATTCTCTATGCGTTCACATTCAGGGCATTAAGTATACCGAGGTAAAATGCCTGATTTTTAAAATGACCAGTGCTCTATCCGAACACTATTCCAGCTCTTATTATACAGTGCATAGTGCTTGTGTGCAATATTCTTTATGCATTTGCATCTAAGGCACTTAGTACACCATATTGGTGTGCCTTGTTCTATTCAATCTTAAGGTCAAATTACTACTCATTGCATATGCACTTAGATGACAAAATGACGTATCACGACTTTTAGGGTATCATTCTTCCTCACAAGCCCTTATTCAGTCAATGCTATCTAAGCAGATCTTTCTCCATAAGCATTTACGAAACCCATTGTGACAAAAAACAACGTTATCTAAAAATTAATTGAATACATTAAACAATGAAATCAATTAAAATTGGATAAAAGGAGAGAAAATAGTACCACACCTCTTTACATATACTGCTACATAACCATCGAAAATTGAATTTGACCTCCTCTCCTAGCTATTGACAATTATTTGGTCTTCTTTAAGAGATATAGAAATCTTAAATAGCCACTTGAGGGAGGGCTGTAGAGTCTACGATATCAAAAATACAGTCAAAAAGAGTGAAATACGCCAACAAAACAAATCATATACTATGAAAAGATGCATGTAAAATGTCAGATTGTCTATACACACATCAAACTAATCATTCTCCTAAGTAAGTGTACAGTCCCTCGTGAATATTGTAACCCCTAGGGGTCTTACTCTCGAAATCGATAATATATCGAGTTTCTTGTTGTCTGAGTAGTTTTTAGCTGTCCCCGTCCCTGGGTCCAATTTCAATTTGGTGTAGTCCAAAGAATGAGAAGTCACACAGTTTCCCATCATGGCTTTCCCAAAAATGTTTCGCTATGGGATACGAGATCTTTGTTTTTAATCCCCCTCATTACACGGGCCGCGGTAGCGGCCGTATAGTTATGGTTAAGTTGCTAAACTCATAGGAAGAGCACTTTTTTGGCGGTTTACACCTTCAAGGATGCAAGGATGTTTTAGAGCTCCGCTGCCCGAAAGGAGTGCCCCTTTTGTGGCTTGCAGCAGATGTGGCGAATGCTGTACATGCATTTATCTTTCATAATTGCTGGAAGGGCAGTACACTGCCCACTGGTCCCTTGTGCTTTCATTTTAGTTGTCCTCACATGCAGTACAAACACTTCATGTTACGCCATTACTCTTAGGGGTAGCATTCACGGTGATGCATACATTTTGGAATACAAGAATGTTTACAGCAGCGCGAAACATAGCTTCATTACGTGCAAGAGGAAGACATTTATTCTGTGTAACCCATGCAGGTACAGTACTTTTCTAAGCACCACTAACATTGTTTGCGCTCTGCATATTGCACTGTTTGCTTACTTGCCTTTACATGCACTTGCATGTGCGTGAGGAAACTGCACCAACTTTGCCATTTTGCAGACTGTCCCACCTGCAGTTACATGTCTTCATAAAGTGTAGGACCAGCAGGTGACCTCTTGACTTTTTCCGTCACACTGCTCAGTGCAGACACAATGGCCCTCATTACGACCCTGGCGGTAAGTAATCTACATTACCGCCATGGCGTAATCATCGTTTACGCCATGGACCGATGGCGTAAAGAGCGCCATATTCCGACCCATCGCGCACGAGCATTACACCATGGCGGTAATGTAAACTACGCCATGGCGTAAACAGCCCTTACCGGCATCGAATGCCGCGCTAGGTGACCTACCGCCACCCATCATTGCGCCGACCGTAATCAGAGGGCCCCGTAATTAGCGGGCCCCGTAATTAGCGGGCACCGTAATTAGCGGTCACCGCAAATAAGCGGTACCGGACGTAGCGTCATTGCGGCGGAACGGGAAAGAGCACAGCGGCCATCTTTAAAAACACAATCCATTGCCATCCTACCCAACAACACTACAATCGACCCTGAAACCCTGTGAATCCCATCACCCACCCATATCCTCACCCAACCATGCCAAAAGTTGTCAAAAAAGCCTGCGACAGGCAGCGGCAGGACCGCTTCAGTCGCGAAGAGTTAACCATGCTTGCAGAAACGCTGCAGGAGAAGGCAGACGTCGTCTTCTCATCAGAGATGACGAGACCAGCCATAGCCCGGAAAAAAGCAGCATGGGAACTCGTGGCACAACGCGTCAGTGCCGTAGGTACCACCCCACGCACCGCCAGACAGTGCCGCAAAAGGTGGGATGACCTCCGGCTCCGAGTAAGGGGCATACTGTCAGCAAACCGCAACCTGGGACTGGCAACTGGCGGTGGAGCAGACTCCCCACTGAAGATGCAGCCATGGGAGGAGACATGTGCCTCATTGATCGGCATAGAGTGCATTGAGGGCATCGGCGGAATGGAGAGAGGAGCCCCGACATCAGGAGACACAGGTAGGTGCCTCCAATGCAGCCTTGCAAAACACCCTGAATCACACTTACATGGGAATCACAATGTCGCCCCATATGGCAAACGCAACACATCAGCAGAAGACCCACACCCTGCACACATGCAGCATGTACACTCTACAGCAGGCACACACATTCCTGCATGCTCAACCCACCCAAAAGTGAGACAACCTGTATGTCACGGCCTACCATCTATCCATCTAAACCATGGCACTCATCACAATGCCTGCTCAATGTCCGCTGAACCATCAATAACACTTTCCCTCCTCTGCTCCACCACAGGCTCACACTCGGACACCGGCAGGGACGAGAGTGGCACCACCCCAGCCAAGAAGACCAGGACAGAGGGAAGAGGCCACCAACCATCCACCTCTGCTGGACCCATGGCCAACCCACAGCAGGCCAAAATTCCTGTTGCCGAACAGCCCAGGGCAGCAATTCCCCCCGAGGAAAGGGACATGATGGCCCCCACGGCAGACCCACAACCACTGCCGCCCACTGAGGGGATCGTGTCTGCGGGGAGCAGTACAGTCGGGGAGACTGCAGCCATCGCAGCCTGTTCTGACAGCGATGTGGCGAATGGGGATGATGACATGGAAGGTCCCCCAACACCCAACTTACCTCCCCACACCTGTCCCCATGTAGCCTGCATGGACAGGACACACAGGGGCAATCCCCTGGAGGTTCATGGCCAGCCACTCCAAGCCCAGTGGGAGTAGGGGAAGAGGGGAGTAGTCCTATTGGGCCTGCAATTGCAACCTCCATTGTGCTTGATTTCAGCCAGGTGCTGGACCAAATATCAGCGAGGCAAGAACAACTGGCGTCAATCCTAACGCAGCATGTTGCTGATTGTGGAGGTGCCAGTTCAGGCATGGAGAGGTGTGCTGACAGCATCAAGGCAGCCATCCAATCAGCAAGCACGAACATATGCACAGAACTAGCCGCAGTGCGGAATATGATTGGTGACCTGATACGGACAATCATGGACACAAGGCATACCGAGCAGGCCGGTACCTCCTCAGCTGCAAGTTCGGCCCCATCCAGCCCCGTCCGCAGGTCATCCAGGACCCGGAGGAGTACAGGCAGAGGGGCCCCAGGTTCCGGGACAGGGGGCTGCCAATAGTGCCCGCCCAGTGTACCACTAAAACATTACCCACTTCACCACAGGCACTGGCACTCCTTTGCAGGGATTTCTGGGGGGAGGGAGAGGGGGGATTGGGTGTGTTGGGGTGTTCAGGGGGAGGGGGGATTGGGTGTGTTGGGGTGTTCAGGGGGGAGGGGGGATTGGGTGTGTTGGGGTGTTCAGGGGGGAGGGGGGATTGGGTGTGTTGGGGTGTTCAGGGGGGAGGGGGGATTGGGTGTGTCATAACTTTTCAGAAGCACAATACACTTTTTCGTTTATCACAAACCAAATGTGTGGACATTGCTCATTGTGTATGTGTGCTTTATTGTTGTACAGTCTACAGTGTGCATATACCAGACACACACAGTGCCCCAAGTGCCGTCCACATGTTACACACACACGCTGTGTGTGCTAGAAGTATTGGTCAATGAGATTCTGACGCATTTCACGCCCCTCCTGTGCATCGCTGCCTCCTTGAGGTGCTGCCCCATCCCCACCCTCATCATCCTCATCATCAGGTGGTTGCAGTTCTGCGTCAGGGGGCATAGGCACGTTACGTCTGACGCACATATTGTGTAGCATGACACATGCCATGACGATCTTCGCAACCTTCTCATGGCGGTACAGGAGTGCCCCGCCAGACCTGCTGAGGCAGCGGAAACGTGCCTTCAGTAGGCCAAAGGCCTGCTCTATCACCACACGGGTACGTGCATGGGCGCGGTTGAAGTCCTACTCATGCTGGTTCTGTGGGTTCCGGACTGGTGTAAGGAGCCACCTCTTCAGGGGATAGCCTGCATCACCTGTAAATGGGCAACAATGTATGTGTCAGGAATGAGATCGCTAACAGAACATGACGCGCCACCATGCCTTGCATTCAACTGTTACTTTGCACCAAATTTAGTTGCGCTAATGGATTCACACTATGCAACCGGTATATGTTCATGGCTCTCATGTACTGTTTTGTATGCCAAGACACAATGCAGGGGGGACAATTGCCTTGTGAGTGCCCATCCACTGTGTCCGTTTAGGCCGTTACTTTATGTGACCTGGCACGTGTCCTGTGATGTCAAAGCTCACATGATTGCAACATTGCTGTCTGGCTCATTATGACCCCAGGGAACAATACTGGTGTCAATGGGGGGAGTTTGTGTGTCTTGCTGTCTGTGTAGTGGTGCATTGATGTTCCTGTCCGACATGTGCCTCCTTTGTGCGCAGTTATGGGGGACAGGCCTTTCAGTTGATGGTGTTTGGTGACGTGCATGTAGGTGCGTTCCTTTGGAGTCAATGTTGTCAAATTTCGTACAATGCACTTGCAGATGGTTGTGTCATGGTTGGGGTACACTTTCATTCACATGTTAGGGCTGATTAGATCAGGCATCATGTATACAGTTGTCAGATGACGTGAGTGCTGCCTCAGGGTATGATCTGGCTACTGCTAGTCGCAGCCATGTGACGTATGCATCATCCCCCCCCCCTTTCTGCCAGGTGAAATATGCATTGGTACGTCGATCACCTACACACTTCGCATTTCCATGCTCATGACATTAGACTCACCGAGTAGGCAGGATCTTGGGCCTGCATGTCGCTCCATGTAGCATGGAATTGTGGAGATCCGAAGGACCATTGAATCATGGGTTGATCCGGGGAATCGGGCACAACAATGTGTGAAGATCCTGTTGGAGTCGCAGACCATTTGCACGTTGATTGAGTGAAATAGTTTACGGTTGCGGTATGGTACCTCCATGGCATGTGGGACCACCAATTCAACATGGGTGCAGTCGATGGCACCAATGCAACCAGGTATGCCAGCTAGTGCATGAAAACCCACTTTGGTGTTGGCAATCTCCTGGGCAGACCGTGGCAATGAGATGTGGTCGTCTGTGTGCTTGAGGAGGGCATCGAGCACTTGGATCAGTGTATGTGAGAATAATGGTTGGGATATGCCATGCAAGTGGCCCACTGTGTGCTGGTAGGTGCCTGTGGCCAGGAAGTGGAGCACGGACACGACCTTCAGTAGGGGCGGGATGGCGGTGGGTGTTTCTATCATGCTGACGATGTCGTTGTGTATCATGTGCACAATGTTGGTGATGGTGTCCCGGTCCAGTCGGTACAGGGTGAGGATCTGCTCTGCGGTGAGGTTGAATGGACGGGCTCTGATGCGTGGGATTGGGGGCTGCCTGCGTGGTGCTACTGGCTGTGCTGGTGGGGCTTGCTGGCCCTGCCTTGCCCTCCTTCTCCTCCTGCGTCTCCTCTGTGCAGCTTGTTGTTGTTGTTGTTGTTGTTGTTGTTGCAGTTGTAGCACTCGCATTGCTATCAGGTCCTCCAGCCCCAACATTGCTAGTCCTATTGGTATCATTGTGGAGTGTGACTGGGGCTGGTAGGGGTGGGGTGTGCTCTTTTTGCACTGGGAGAGTCTGTATTGCCTCCACCTGTGCTGATTCTGTGCACCTGTGGCAGCTGGGTACACTGCACATGGCAATTTACGGTTGGTTTGCGATGGTGGAATTAGTGCCATAACGGTAAGGTACTTTACGGCCTCGGCGATGGCATTAGGGGCATGTCCGCTTGGTTTGTGATCTGCGTAGCTTTGCGCCATGCCGGTATTTACGGCATGGTGGGTCGCGCGCGCAGCCTTGGTGCTGTTAGCGGCACCGTAAACTACGATGTCGCTAATTGCACTTTCGCAGGTCATAATCGGACCTAGCGGAAAACGATGCCGGTATTCATTTACCGCATCGTTTTCCGCTTACCGCCTGGGTTGTAATGAGGGCCCATGTGTCTGTTTCACAGGACATGGAAAGGCAAGCAACACATCCATCAAATTAATGCGACATTTACCACGCCCACGTTACACTGCAGGTTGCTGTTCCTTGTTTATCAGTGGGCGTCATATAGTCAGGTGTCCTTTAGCCACGCATTGGTAGGTTTGCAGAGCCACTAACATAGTCGGCAGGAGTACTTGAAATGCAGTAGCCTACTGTATGAATCCGTAGGGCTGGCGACAGGGGCAGTGTTACCTGCACACAGTGGATGACCTATGCATGGGTATAGGTGTGGAACGGATACACGTGCGCTTACACAACTACTTAAAAGTGCATTATAAAATGCGTATATGCGGACACTAATGGAGTCCTATGGACACTTGCAGTGTGCTTGCACATACGCTGACCAGGTGCAGTCTCCCTAGGCAACGTCCATATTGCTCATGTGTAGTCATTTAGGCCAATACTGTGCGGCACAGATTCACCATGCAATGTTAACACAAAAAGAGAAACTACTCAAACACTCAACAACATTTACCATGTGCATCTGTAATTGCTAAGATACACCAACACTATTCGGAAAAGGAAGGGGTAGTGCAAATGGATACATACACCAGACAATTTGGCCTTTCCACACGTTTATCATGAGGGCAGCCAAGGAATCAGTAACAAACTGTTGGTAAATGGACGTTATGGTTCCGTTGCAGTACCAAACAGATATCATCTTTACAGAAAACCCTAGGCTAAAGCAACGTTCTGGTTACAGTTCCCTACTAAAAACCTATGAAATTCTCTATTTATTTATTTTAATTCTTGATAACACGCAAAATCGCCCGCAGGCCTCACGGCGCACAAAAAACAGTACAAGACAAGGACAATCAGTAGAAAACAGAGAAAATCAGAGACAAGAAGAAGGCAACAAACTAGTCAGTGGACTAGGGTATGTTAAAGAGATGAGTCTTGAGGTTCTTTTTGAAGATAACCAGAGAGGTGGAGCTCTTAAGGTGAAGAGGGAGTGAGTTCCATAAAGCTGGCGCAGTGAAACTGAAGTTGGTTTTTCCAAATTTGACTGAACGAAAGCGAGGCTGACTGAGCCTGACCTGCTCACTCGACCTCAATGAATGACCAGGGACCGTGCGCTAGATGCACTGTGTCAGGTAGTTGGGTGCAGAGTTATTCAAGCAATTGAAAGTAAGAGTGAGTATCTTAAAGGAAACCCTGTGCTTGATGGGAAGCCAGTGCAGTTTCTTCCGGGCTTCGGTGATAGAGAAGTGCCTAGGTAGATCCAGCTCGGCTCTGACCGTACCATTTTGAGGGATCTGCAAGGCATTGATATTGCCGGCAGAGGTGCCTGCTAGAAGACTGTTGCAATAGTCTAACCTGGAGTTTACAAGGACAGATGGGAGAAGAGACATATTGCTAACAGATAAAAATGGACGCATTGCGCACAGTTGCCTATTAATCCAGCCGCATGATGCTCAGGTTCTGGCCACGTGTGTGTCATGATTCCTGCCCCTCATGTCGCCAGGCCTCCAAGATGTCAGGCTGGAGCCAGGCCACGATCACCTACATGGCCCTCAAGGACCTCTCCATCCCTCCAAAGACCCATTTGGAGTCAGACTTGGCGCTTGTGGCACCAGACTCACTCCCTCCCATAGGATAACATTGGGGATTGGACAAGATGGATGCCCCCACATATTTCGGTTCCCAGAACTGCATGTGCGCTCTAGTCTTTTGGGTGTGGTTCAGCCCAGAGACACCTGGGATACACAGAGACTATGTAAACCACACCCAGGCTGACAAACATGCTTTGCGTTTTCTGCACCAGCAGCGTGACACTCACCGTGTTCGGATCGGTCTCCAGTAGGCCTGCATCTTTCTTCTGCGCTCAGCTCCTGCAAGAACAAGCACACCGTTAGGAACAGCCTTACCTTGCGGCGCTTCTGCCCATCATTCATTGCTCCTTCTGTTCTGCGGGCATCTTCGGCGGTGTCATTACCATCCCGGCATGGCGCTTCCTAAGGAAAAGGGAAAATACCAGAAAAAAGACATTAGTAAGCATTCTGCAAATCTTTGCTTATTTTTAAATACTGTACGAGCTTCAAACGCTTACCTGAATCCCAGCCGCTCTGGGGGAACTCTGTCTCCGGAACTTCTTATCCATCTGCAAGAGGGAAAAGACACTCCAGGTTAGCGTGGAAACATCTAGAGGTGCCGCATACCACGCTTACCCACCGCATTTGTTCTTCATAATCGGCATCCACGCTGAAAACGTTGCGGCACCTAAAAGACACAGAAAAAGAACTCAGTTCAATGCAAATAGGAAAGTGGTGCTTACTCACCTTCAGCGCTACTCATCTCAGCAGCACGCCCCCATCCCCGGACGCCGGCCATCATCTAAAGAAGGAAAGGAACGAAGTTAGAGAACTGTTCAAAAGACTCATTATACTTACCTGTCGGACTCTTGCCAGTGAAGTAACTAGGCAGCAACGAGCCCGCATCAATTAACGCACGTCTGCGCTGAAAGCAGGACGGGGAGTACACTATCCAAGAAAGCAAGGTGATCTGTGGATCAAAGGGAAGGGTTGGACCCCGGGGAAGAAGGGGTTCAAGCACACAGAGACAATAGGGAGTTAAACTCTACCAATCCTGTGTTTCAGGCCCAGTCTCCACCGAATAGCCTCCAGGGAAGGGTTCAAGGTCGTAAGAGGTCAGAACAGGCTGAGTGACGTCCCCGTGGATACCAGGTGAGCGTTACAGTGTGGGTGCATGGAGAGTTCGGCGTCAATAGTAACACTGAGGGTCTTAACGTTTTGGGCCACCGGAATGGAAACATTGGCAATTATAAATGACTCATATTCCTCAGAGAGGTTCTTTAACATGTGACTAGATCCAGCAATGAGGATTTCTGTTTTATCGGCATTCAATGCCATAAAGTTCTGACTCAGCAATGGCTTTAGAATCAGTGGAGTAAGAGCCTCAACGTTCGAGTATGACCTGGGTATCATCAGCGTAGTTGGTATATAAGACACCCAGGTCATCGAGCAACAGGAGCAGAGGGAGAATGTAAATGTTGAAGAGAGTAGGGGACAGAGAGGATCCTTGGGGAACACCACAGGTGAGCAGGAAAGGTATAGAAGATGAATTTTGGATCACCACACGGGCGTTCCGGGGGGCCAAGAAAAGAGGCTTGCCATTGCATCGTCAGGTTTGTACAGCCAACAAGTGTTTGTAATCTTGTTGCCAATAATGTGTGGCCAACTAAGTCAAACACAGCGGAAAGATCTAGCAGCATCAAAAGGAGACAATTGCCACGGTCGATGATGAATCCGAGATTAGATTTTAAATCTAACATGGCAGTTTCTGTGCCGTGACAGGCTCGATAGCCAGATTGATGGGGGCCAAATATGGCATTGTCCTCGATTAATTTCTGAAGCTGAAGATAAACTACGCGGTCCATAACCTTCAATAGGAAGGGCACATTGGTTATTGGCCGATAGTGCTTGGCAAGAGAAGGGTCCGGATTAGCTTTTTTCAGCAAAAGTGTAATCCATGCTTCCTTGAGGTTTGCCGGTACTTGGCCCTCCTTAAAGAACTGATTGATCAGTTTGGTGATCCAGGGACTGATGGTCTCAAGACATTGTACCAGGAGCCTAGATGGACAGGCATCGCCTTTGCAGGAAGTAGGCTTCATATTCAATATGATTGTGGTTACCTCGGACACATTGCATGGGGTGAAAGAGAACAAGGGCTTTTTTGTAGAGGAATTGTGGGTGGGCTCCTGAAGCAGGCGGGGGGAGAATTCAGTGGGTGCACTGGAGGAGAGTTGGTCCTGTGCTTCGTTGAAAGACGTCTTCGACGAAAGAGATTGTTCAGGTGAGTTGGGGAGCAGAAGAGCAGGGGCTGTTAGGAGGGGGGGTCACAGTAATATTAGTGGAAGAGGATGCACTAGCTTCTAAGTGTGAGGCAATTTTGGCAGAAAAGGCGTTGTGAAGAGTTTGACACCAGGAGGCATCCTGAGGTGTATGCTGGGTTGTCTGTGTATTAGCATTGAATTCTTGGAGAATGGTGAAAAGTTCTTTTGATTTGATGGATTCGATTGCTATAGTAAATGGCTTTGGCGACAGCAGTTTTGAATATTTTCACTGTGTTCTTATAAGAAGCTAACAAGTCGGGCGAAGGATGTTTTCGCCAGGCAGGTTCTGCGGATCGCATGTGATGCCGTAACAAAAGGATTTTGTTGTTGAACAAATATTTGGTAAGAGTTTCAGGTTTTATGAGTCTTGTGCTCATAGGAGCAAGTTCCTCAATGATGGAATCAAGTGTGTTTTTCATATGTTTTGAAATGTCGGAAGAGTTTTCAAATGTGGACAGATTGCCTAGTCTTTCAGTAAGTTCAAGAGATAATCTTTCAGGAGTACGTTTTTTGAATGTTCTGGAAGTGGTGAGGAGCCTAGATGTAGTATTGACTCTAGGAGATACAGTGGGAAGAGTGATGGTATAATTTAGTAAAAAGTGGTCCGACCCTGGGCACGGGGATGGGGTGGGGTTGGAGGCTTGAATTTCGTGAAATAAAACCCAGTCCAAAATATGACCGGCTGCATGAGTAGGTTCAGTCACCTGCTGGATAAAACCGATAGAGGACAGAGCCCCAAGAAGGGATTGTGCAGTTTTATTGGAAAGGGCCCATAAATTAAAATCACCTAAGAGAACGACATGACCTTTGTTGGTGGTGACATTATTAAGCAGATGCAAAGGATGTTCTTCAAATATGGGTAAGTTACGAGGAGGACGGTAAATGAGAATAAGGGTAAGTGTGGTATTGCTAGAAATCTTGATTTTAGTGATCAGTGATTTACAGTCATCAAGGGGCTCATGTGGACAGAGATGGTATTGAAGGCTATTTCTCAGAAGGAGGGAAACCCCACCTCATTTGACATCCTGGCGATCGGCCCTTAATAAGACATACCGAGGGGGCATAGCCTGGGTGGCCTCATTGAAGATACAGTCACTGAGCCATGACTCTGTGATTGCCATGAGGTCATAACATGATTGTGTAACTAAGTCCTCAACCTCGACTAACAAAAACATTGTTAAAGGGACGTTATGGTTAAGTTGCACTAACAAAAACCTATGAAATTCAATGGAAAAACATTGTTAAAGGGACGTTATGGTTACAGGTAAAACCAACAAAAAACAAGAAATTTGCCAGTTATGGTAAGCTAAGCAACCATAACTCACACCACCAGTGTGCACTGCAAGGACTAACACCCATGACATCAAAGATGCCATTATGTAAAATTTACATAATATTCGGCATGTCCATTGTATCGGCGTAAAACAAGCACTCTGTCCACTTCAACAAATTTTCAAGAAGTGAAATTACATGTCCATTTCTCCAATTTTTGAATAGTGAACATTATCATATTTGAAAGTCTTACATCCCTTCCTTCATGCATTCCGTTCGCAATCCTTCCTTTGTTTCAAGGTCACAAAACAATTGAACCTTATACTGTGTAACATGCGTGGCTCTGCTCAGCTAGAAAACAAAAATTCTACGGCGCTGACCTTCACTCAGAATGGGAGCAGATAGCACTTCACAGCACAGAGGCATTACAAATATTTTTGAAAAACATATGAATTGTTTGCTACCATTCACCAATGCGGGCGACCCACAGTCATGCCACACCACCTGTCAGCTCAGCCCATCTCCTGTTCTCAAAACCAACATCATACTAAAGTGAAAAAGCCAGTAGTGCGTTGATTATATCCATGGACAACCACTACGACCGCGGACATTGCGAACACATCAGGGGCACCTGCCACCTAAACAAATACAGTATTTAACCCATCTCCTACTCCTCAACCCCCCCCCAAGCACTTCTGCACACCAACACACTCCTCACAATTGCATTTTGCCTCTGTTCTCTGCCACGCTGTCAGTACACCTTCAACAAAAACAGCAAAATTACCTCCCTCTAAATTAGTGAAAGGCATTCGTGGCAAAGTAGTTTGTTTACGATTAGATCTCAAAGAAAATGTACACAATCATACCACAATCCAAAATATTTACTTCCAAAGGTATCTTATAATGCAGTCCTATTACAAACTGTGCAATCTTAACTGCCTAGCCTACCCAAAACTTCACATACAAACTCTACAAATGAAACAGTACACAAACGTTTGGATTCTGGATATTTAATGGGTGTTTGATTCTGTGGGTGTGTTAAGCTGCGGTGGTTGTGTCCAGGACGTAGAGTCTTAGGTGCTTGGCCTACGGCCTACAGCCTTCGGCCACACACCCAAGACTCTATGCCCTAGCCACAACCATCGCAGCATAACACACCTATAATACCAAACATTTTGACTGTGGTATGTGTTCTGCTTATAGGGGATATTGACCGCAGACATGGCGAACACATCAGGGGCACCTGCCACCTAAACAAATACAGTATTTCATCCATCTCTTACTCCCCAAACCTCCTCAAGCACTCCTGCACACCAACACACTCCCCAGAATTGCATTTTGCCTCTGTTCGCCGCCACGCTGTCAGCGGATCCAAGATGGCGGGCGCATCGAAACAATGTGACGCACCTCACGCCTCACCCCATCCAATTAGAGAGCACGTTATGTGTCTGCGGACATGACGTAAGGCGATTAGCCAATCGGTGTCCTGTCCACGGAGCGAACTGGGAAGTGTGCCCGTGGAGCAGACATAGATATCACAATTCTTTTTGCCTTATGTTTTGGCCATTTATCAAAAAACTACTGGACGGATTTACACGCTTTCAGGACTAAGCCGCAGCTCCTCCTGCAATTTTGGTGGAAATCCATCCAGCGGTTTGAGCTGTAGGCGTGCGCAAAGTTTTTTCCCATTATGTCTATGGGAAAAAGAAATGTTGGGACCCCCCCTATAACTTTGCCCCCCTGGACTAAACCTCACTAAAATTTGCAAAAAAAATCAGAGTGGGGCATATCCTTTTTCTCAACGTTTGGTGAGGATTTGTCCAGGGGGAGCGAAGTTATAAGCCGCCTAAACAGTGCTCTTCCTATGGTATTAGCAACTTAACCATAACTACACAGCCACTAACGTGGTTGTGTAATTCTGTTTGTTTGTTTTGTACCTGGTATATGCCCCACTTTTTGCACCCTTGTAAACTGTCTCAACACTTCTTCTCATTGTTGTGCTATTGCACCCTTCCTCGGCACACCTCTGCCATCTATAAATGTGTTATTCTTAATCATTCCTGATGAAAATTGCCATCCCTCATCTTCAAATAAATGCAAATGAATACAAATATCTGCTATGCCCACATTTTCACCCCTTTCGCGTTCCCTATGCAGACATATTTCTGCTGTACTAAAAGGACGCACTTGCACTTCCCCTTACTAGGGGACCTTGTACATCTTTGACCTCTACCCTAGGGGTGGAGGTAAACATGCAATGTGGTTTATGGTGATTTCCACCTTGTAATCCAGTCGTATTGACCACAAGTGCCATTTCTTTGGAAGGTGGTATTTGCAAATATGACCTATTTTTCTATTACTGCTACAGCTCCAATGAGGGCCTTTGTAGGAAATGTGCATCTTTTTGATTCTTTTGTTTATCTGCGATGTATGAAAATAAACAGAGAATGGTAATGTGTCAACCTGTTTTAATTCCTACCTCGCTTTGTTAATCAGTGATTTTAAAGAGCTAGACTTCATGGTGAAACTGCAGTGAATTGGAGGGTCGTAAATCATGCCCTGAAGGGCTGCTTCGAACTTGCAGTCTATGGGCCTCATTACGAGTAGGGCGGTAAGGGATACCGGGCACCATTAAGGATACCGGTGCCGGTAATCCCTTACCGCCCTACTACGAGTTCCCTTAGCGGGTCCCTCTTACAACGCCTGGTTTTACCAGGCGTTATGGACGGGATCCGCGAAGGGACATCAGATCTAATAATGGTACCGCAAATTGCGGTACCATTAATAGCTACTTCCCCATTCCCATTGAGCCCCATGGGGGCTCAAATGGGAATAGGGAATCGTTTTTTTCAATGGGGATTTACCGGTCCTGCAAAGGTCGGACTACAACGGTAAGTCCCGATTGAATGAGACCGGTGCCGGTACCGTTATTGGAGGCAGTCATGGCGCAAATAGCACCATGACTACCTCCAATCTCGGAATGAGGCCCATTGCAACCCTTCAATTAAACAATCTTTCAAAATAATTCTGCAAATTAAAATCTTCTCTATTTAATGCAGCACAAAAGTGTCACATGAGTAGCATAGAAACAAAACAAGCTCTTAAAACCAAACTTCAACACGCTCTCTCCCCAACTTAAATAGTTCCACTTCTTCAAACTGGCTATCACTATACAAGGGCCCTCATTCCGAGGTTGGTGCTAGTCATGGCGCTATTAGCGCCATGACTAGCACCAATACCGGTACCGCCACCGACGTGGCGGTATGGGGATTTACCGGTTCATTCCGAGTTTTCGGGGACCGGTAAGTCCCCATTTTTAAAGCCATTCCCCATTCCTATTTGAGCCCCCATAGGACTCAATGGGAAGGGGGAAGGCGGCAATAACAGTACTGCAAATTGCAGTACCGCTATTGACCCCTGTATCCCTTTGCGGGTCCTGTCCTTAACTCCTGCTAAAACCAGGCGTTAAGGGAAGGACCCGCAAAGGGACCTCGGAATAGGGCGCAAAGGGATTACTGATACCGGTGTCATTACAGGTGCCCGGTATCCCTTTGCGCCCGGATCGTAATGACCCCCAAGATCTTTCACCATATTGCATTCATAGTGCATTACAGAGCAGCTGACGGTCAGCAGGGTTGCTTGAATACGTGTCTTCAAGAGCTCAAACAGAAAGCTAAAGCTCGCACAAGCCAGAGCTAAAATGTGCAGCCTATGATCTGGGACTGGAAACTTCACCAGAAAAACCCAAAACAGATGCTCTCACCTGGGAGGCAGCGCGGATGTAAGTCAAAATGCCAGGACACTGGAACGCCTTCAATCAAGAACTGAGATCACTAAGGGACCGCTCACAATCCTGCAAGGCGCTCACACTCTTTGCAATTCCTTCCCATTCAGAACTTTTCCCGAGCCCCCTCATTGTGTAACATCTTGCAGCTGCTCGTGCATAGGGTGTGTATCACTATGCAATAACAAACCCAGAACAAATGAACCCAAGGCCCAAAATGTACACATTTAGGGGCACATGGAATCACTTTAAAATAAAAACAATAACAATACAGATACATTGCTGATACTAAATGAAGCTATTTATGCCCCATCCTACAAATATTTCAAAAGTAGAAACCCTCTAAAATAAGTCAAACGTATTAAAAAGAGTCAATCATAATACGGCAGGATGAACCCTTGGGCATCTGCTCCCAGGATCTCCCTTTTCAATTGCCCTGATTTAGTAATAATCCGACGCCCCTCAGAAAGTTTTGTTGTGATGTGTTTCAGTTTTTAGAGACTAGTTTTATCTTTTTCTAAATAATCCCTCTTATTATAGATTGATTTATTTTGGCCGCCATTGCAATGATCTAGGTTCTCTAGAGGTAGTTCTCCAGTGGTCGCACTTTTTATGTGCTGCTAATATCTCAATTCAAATAGCGACTGTTCATTTTTAAAATGCTCTGAAGGTAGAATCGTAATATGAAATACCTTGTTGTTTTATCCTATGGAGACATTTTATGCTGTTTATGTAACATCCGTGAGAGTTCAGCAATAATTTTAGTTGGAAAAAAAAGAGAATCATCTTGTTAACTATGTTTTTCCTGTTGGTTTTGTGCATATATTGAAAAGTTGATATAATGTCAGCTAAATCAATAAAAAAACAAAAATAACCCCTCTTTAAAATATTGAGCAGTTCGTGTTTATTTGCAATTATTGGAGGAAAATGACAAAATGTTTATACAATAGATTCCAGATCTTTACAAAAAACATGTTTTTGTGGCCCGAGACAGCCTCACAGCAGGATACCTACCACACCTTTGGAAAACCCAAGAAATAAATGCATTTTTGGATAAATGTGTCGTTCTTTCTCCAACTGTTCCATCCATTTGAACTGCCCCTATTTAGCATACGTTTGGCGCAATAGGCTAAGCGCTTAGTCGTTGCATCCTAAACTAGCCTGTCCATTTCAAATAGGCAATTTCAGGCGACATGATAATTTGCCTCGGTTCTCAATTAACCACTTCTCTGAGCCCACCAGGAGCTGCGAACAAACAGGTATTAAACCAAACAATCAGTAAAAGGCACAGTGCTTACTGAGAATCATCACCGGAATTCCCAAAAAACGAGCCGTAACTTTCTATTTTTGGTAACTCGAAATACTGGAGCATTACTGGTTCAGTGCGTGGTGAACAACTTGTGTTTTCACTTAATGTCAGCTGTTCTCGCCATTAGCTATTAAATCAGAAGCTCGCTCAGTAAAAAAACATGATATTTTCATCATAAGTGATTCCGTTTGTCTTCCCACATCCTTGAACAGATCAGTTCCCGCATTTGCTACGCCCCTTTTCGCGCCACAATGTCTCTCGCTATCGCCGAGTGCACGGCTGCCAAAAGCCCTCGTAAATGGCAAATGTGTGTGTTTTTTGGTGCGCCTATACCTGCTAGCACACAAGACATCATTTCGCGCACAGAACGCAGTGCGGAGTGTGTGTTTTCTCTAGAGCACTCACGTGCACTCCCTTTTCTGCATTCTTCCTCACACTGTATGGAGAGCTGGAATTCCTGCACAGAGCCACTTGTGTGGAACCTACAGGATAGCGTTTCTCGCAGTAATAGGCTTCCTTGTTTTTCGCACTTAGGCAAAACATCCAAATGCTAGAACAAGAACTAAATATGAGAAGTGGAAAAGTTCTTATCTGAAAGAAATCTTAGTTTGCTGGCACTAGGGGTTATATTTTCCCAGCAAAACAATGAGGATTAGCATGGCGCTGGCCTTGTGTTCACAGGAAGTGGAGCGTGTTTGCACTGCTCCTTTCTCAGAATGGAAATAGGAAGCCCTTGTTGTTACAGGGCCGTTCTTGCTCACCTTACACTAAAAGGTTCTGGCTTGTCAGAAATTTACATCAGATCAAGAGACTTTGCTGCCAGATTTTAGAAAGATATCTTGGCAAGATTATGCGCAATCCCCACACCCCCATCATGCCGCCTCCTTTGATAAATAATGCTTCTATTGATAGTTAAGGGCATGCCAACCACGGTGATATGTTTGTTTATTGTTCTTGTAACAGTCCATTCACGTCGCAGTAAGCTCTGTCAGGAGTTATAAACTGTAGACTTTGGAGCAATACACCACACCAGGGCACATCTTAATATAGGAACTACTAACGCTAATAGGTTATTGTGTGCTTTCTCCAGACAAAAGGAAACGAAAACACCCATCATACAAAGCGGTAACAGTTGCGGCTCATGATGCTGCAACCACTCCATCACCGTTTCTTTTCTCACCAAAAGGGGCAACACTATGTGTAACATCAGACAATTCTACTGCATTATTTTTATGTTACAGACAAGTGGACATCAGTCGATTGTGAGTGTACCGTTTATGTACTCGACATATGTTCATGTAATTTGAATACGACTGCATGTTATTCAGTGTGCATGCGTTCTGCATGTAAAGTATAGCAGAGCCTTAAACTGTTGTTAATTGTTGTTGGAGTTGATGGACTAGTTTGTAAAAGCCCATTCCCCCTTCAGTACTGCAACCCACATTAAACAGCAGAGTCCCATGGAACATGTTGTCCAGCTGTCACATAGTCACTGACATATCAATCCTCTCTGCACCTGAACACACCACATTGCATGGTTAGTATGATGCATTTTAACTAGTCATCTCTTCTACTAATTGAACAGTTGCATACATTCTAAGCACTATTCAGATGAAATGTAATGCTCTTTTATTGTCTTGTTTTTTCAGACTACGGTCTGCCAAAGGGCCTTTCACCCCAGAGTGCTTTTGAGGCCTTCACAATGACAGCAGACACTCTACAAATATCAAGTAACATAGCATAACAAAGGACAGAAGATGTGTGGGACATAGGTTTCACGTTTTATCAATTGGAAGCTTGGCTATAGTTTTAACTTTTTATCAATCGGAAGCTTGGCTAAAATGTACTAAAATCATTATGAACATAATCTAATCCTGAAGAAATCTGTGATGTGTGATTGTAGTACGGGTGCCAGTATCACACACTTAAAGATATAGGGCCTCATTACCCGGTAGGCGGTGAGCCATGGCGCTGTTAGCGCCATGGCTCATGCCGGTAAAATACCGGCACCGCCTTGGCAGAAAGGGGATTTACCGCCCCATTCCAAGGTTGGAGGGGCGGTAAATCCCCTTTCCGCTATTGCCCTTCCCCATTCCCATTCCTGCCCCATAGGGCTCTATGGGAATGGGGAAGGCGCTAATTACGGCACCGCAATTTTGCGGTGCCGTAATTAGCTCCGAGGTCCCTTAGCGGGTTGGATTTTAACGCCTGCAAAAAGCAGGCGTTAAATCCCCCAACCCGCGAAGGGACCTCGTAGTAAGGCGGTAAGGATTTACCGGTACCGGTATTTTACCGGTACCGGTAAATCCCTACCACCATCCGTGTAATGAGGCCCATAGAGTAAACCGACATAACTCTACCAAGGCATGGATCAGATTAATGGGTTCAAGTCAACATGTCTGCATTTTAACAAATATTCCCTCATCATGGAATACATCGATAGAAAGACAGTTTTTCTCCATGTTTCATGAGCTTTGATTACACAGATGGGTGCTTAGTGGTAATCCTTTTATTTTTAGATTCTAAATCTACTCACTCAAACCTCAAAAACATTAAGGACACAAGTGAGAGAAATAGTGTATCTTCCTGTTCCACAGAATCTGTTATTATTACAGATTTTGTGGTTAACTGTTCATTTTTGCGATTATCCATATGTGAAATTGTGCAATTTCACTTTCTCCCTTCCCCTGAGATCATGAGCTAAATTTTTACAATTTCAAGACAGGTTTTATGTTTAACACATAGGATGTAATAGTTGAAAGCTGTACATAATCAGGATTTGAAGATAAGCAAGAAAACAAAAGGTAATGAATTTGAGAAAATGGCTGATGGCTGCACAAGTGAAGAAATCACAAAACGACACGTGCTAGTATTTACTTATATGATGTATGACATACAGGGTTTCTTCAAAAACTTGGGTTTTCATATTTTTGTGAATTTTAACAAGTTCAAATAAGCATGACCTATTCAGGGAAAATTTTACAAGCAAGGCCCAAACAAGAATTGCGCAATTCATTATTGTGAGATCTTTTTATGCCCACAGGTAACCTAATGGTCTTGCATACCACAATCTCACTCCCAATTTCTATGACAAGAAACATCTTATGTTGTAAGAATAATTCATTTGAATTGAAATAGATCATAAGATAATTGACCCACATGCCCACACTCTTAATACAAGGACAATGCACATGAAACACTGTTGACAAAGGCAAGCAGAGTACATGATCAATCAGAATAATACAGCCTGTCTGGTTCTCTCATTCTACAAACAATTACCAATGCGATTCCATTAGCAATACATATAAAAAACATACACACACACCCTTCGGTGAATAGATGGCAGTTTATTAAATCTTGATTAACCTTACATGTAATTAAGATAGATACAATCACAGTATAATGTTAAATCACTTTGCATTTAACAATGGTTTAGAAAGCAGAAGGCAAATCTCTTATAAAATGTTGCACAATTATGAGAATAGGAAAACAAAAGAATCAAGGAATCAAAAGTCACTCACTTACTGTTCTCATGTGTTCGCTTATGGCACAATACTTTGATTTCTGTGCACGCTTGAATTTGAATGCAGTTGAAATCAATCTACCCACCCACACATGTCTATTCTGATTATATTTCACCTATTACCATCTCTTTTTTAACTAGTTTTAAGACTAAACCAAATAGATCAATTCAGGACTTTCATTTAGACTAAGGTATTTTAAGAGACAGTTGGAGAAATCGCCACGGAAAATGTATGATGTAAAAAACATACAGAAATCACAGACCTAGAGAGATACTTGCTACTGTAATCATCCACAAACATAATTTATTTATGGCATGTCCTGCACTACAGTCACGTCTTTGGGGATGTAATTTGAAAAATATTCTTTCAGGGTATCACTATTGATTCACTTTTAACGTTTCTTGAAATGACACGAGACATCCAGACTGTAGAGTGACTAATCACTTCACTGACTGGATCAGCAAGGCTTCCAGCTATTCTCAGGAACCAATTCCACTCCAAGACACCTCTGGTTCAGCTAACAAGCACCATATTCTCCCTGATCTAGCTCCAATATGAAATGGGCCTCCCCAACATAGTTTTAGGACCCGTCTTCTAGGGTGACTGCTTTATCTCTTAAATTGGTATCTTCCTGTTTCCTTATGGGAGTCCTGGTATTCTTTCTGGATCCTTTCATGTTCTGCTCTGGATGTTTTCCAACATTCTTCTCAAGGTTGATTCAGCTTGTAAACTCAGATTATATGACACTTGGAAAAAAGCACGCCCGTACCAAATGATTAGCTCTGAGTGAGAGAATCAATTGAATGGGGAATTGTGCTCAGATTTCAAACTCGATTTGAATGGTGAAGAAATTGCATGTTCCATTTCATACATCCTCCATTAAAATTACATTACTAAGAGGACAATAATATAAAATAAATATGAAGTCATTAAACATGAATTTGTAAAAATGTAACACTTTGATTGAAAACAGTGTTGGTCACTGGCATTATTTATCATAGGTTGTGTTCATCTAGGGTAAAAAGAAACACAGATATTAAAATGCTTCTCATACTTTAAAGTATGGATGAATCAATACGAGACTAACATATTTTGAAAGTACATACTGTCCAGATTACAATCACATAATAGTTTTTTTTTATGGTTAAATTTATAGGAATGATTATAAACCACACAGGGACAAAGCTTAAACAAGTCATTTTTACAGACATTTCCCTTTATCTTTCAGTATACTTCAGTTTTATGGCTGGCATAAATTATTGAAGTTAAAAGTTTAAAGTCGGTTTCTTTGAACATAAGAGGCATTAATCACCTGGGAATAAACCTTTATCCTCAATGTCTATTGCCTAGCACTATCGGGAGCAGATGGAAAACCTTCTGAGTCTTCATATGTGCTAATATAATCCTTTTGACGCTTCAGAACATATTTATCTTTTTACTTAGTTCTCATGGTCTGGCAAGGAGGATTGAACAAACAGCATCTGTATCTGCTCCTACATTTTTTTAAAGTGAGACAATGCACTAGTAATGCACTACTCACATATTGTGATTAAAAAATGTGGACAGCAATTGATGTTTTGAAACAACAATAACAAAGTTAATCCTGTTAATGCGTGATCCCATACAAGGTGGGATAACATCATGGAGTACATGCATGATGTAAAAACACCATAGTATGTATAATGCAAATAACTCAGAATAAGATTGGAATGTAAGTGGCATTAGGAGACTTAATGTGCAAAGGTACAAACAGAATTAGATCTAGTGAGTAGTGGGGCTCCCAGGGATCTATGTAATGGTATTACATGACCATTCTTACTATTCTCTTATGTTTTGTATATAATAGCTCTCTATATTCATTACAGATTTAGCTTTATTTTTTTAGTTTTAACTTTGTTATTGTTCTTAAAACATACATTTTGATGGTGTAATGTCATGTATGGGTTTTATGACATCATCCCGTCATGCACTGGGTCACGTAGCAAACAAAACACAGTCATTTTATTTTCTAAAAAATTGATGTCCTAACTTTCTGACACTGCATGTTTGATTTATGCGTTCCTAGTGGTGTTGGATTGTAATGCTTTTTGGTGAGTTGCATTTTGTCCTATTATTTCAAACCTTCTTTATACTTATGAGTTTCCTGAGTTGATCTTGAGCATTATAAATACTGTTGTTCTTTATTTGAGATAACGTCTTGGACATTAAAACATCTATTCATACACATCCTCTATAGGATTGCTACCATTATTACAAGGTACTTTTTCTTCACAACTATCTTTGTCCACTTGATCTATTTTGATCTCAAACAATTAGTGATACCTTTCTGTATATCTTGTTCTTATAGAGAGAAAGAATCATATGTCCATGTCTTTCTACATAGAAAGTTACCATTTTCAAAAGTGAATTAATTTAATATTTCATGCAAGCATGTTTTGATTGACCTATGATAGTGTCTTCGTGTACTTTTTATTAATTATAAGATTGAGGGAAACACACATTATGTTCATACTTGATATTTAACAGATTTTGAGAAAATGCTCAAATGCATTGAGCAATGGATTTAATTGAGCAGTGATCTAACGGTTCTATCTGGAATATTAAAATACTTTACTAAAAAAAAGTTTATTTTACTTGGATTAAAGTCTTCTTATAAGGAACATTCTAAAATAGCCTTTTACAATATACTACATTTTGATTTTGTAAACAACTCACACATTGACAAAGTCATTTTACTTTTGACTGATTTTAGTTGATTGATATGCAGACCACAGGTGTATCCTTAATTTTAGTGTTAATGGTGTGTGGATTCAATGGGAGTGACTGCAGTTAAAAGAAATGCCTTAGGCTTAAGTGGTGTTTCTGCTTGTTCCTTGGATATAGATAACAGAACATCAAATGCTATAAGTGAGACTTTTTTTGCAACTGAACTAAACATGAGGGTCACAAAAGTGAAACGCTGACAAGAGACATGTTTGGTCAAACAGAAAAAAACAATGCAACATCTTCAAAATATACACTGGGTTAGATAGATCTGTCATTGAGACAAACAATTAAGGAAAACACAAGTTTGCCAGCTGAGTCGGCCATGATGCAGATTATCAGAGGATCATGTGCACTAAGAACTCCCCTAAAGAATTTCTCTGGCTGCCAATTCCCCACATATGGCGTGGGGTTCAAATGCCTCCATTTATCATCTGCCACTCTCTTTGACGGAGTGGCTGTAGAAATACGTGATAATGACTGTGAACTGATTAAGGATGCCATGATGAATAATCCACTCAATGCCAGCTATTAGCTTTCTGTATGCTGGCTGGCAGATACCAGCTGTACTAATGTGAGTATTAGAATGTTTTGAGAACATGTAATTGAATGATAATGATTGGTGTGGTACAATGATCAAGAACAGTGCTGGCTAGTGACACTTTTCAGAGGAGGGTTGTAAATATTTCTTTGGATTTGGAGCAAGTGATCCAGCAAACCAAGAAAGCCCTAACCAACCTTGGGTCTCAGGGTGGTACTTCTCCTGTGATCACTTTAAAATAATGGTTTAAATTGGTGTATTTAGACAATACATTTTATTTTTTTGCAACACGCTGAGTAAAACACCATACAATTTAAAATTGGTTATACAGAGTAATCCTGTAAAATATGCGATAGCTGCCAGGACACAAAGAGATCACAGGAGCATTTTTCGGCACATCCTCTGCCCACTGCATATGTTGTCATTGCCACTGTAAAACACTTTCATGATGCTGGTGCCCATATTATAGGTCATCATTGCCAGTGCAAAAACCATTCATGAAAATGGGTCCCACTATATTTCATCATTATCACTGTAAAACAGTAGCATGAAACTGGTGCCCATGATATATAATCATTATCACTGTAAAATACTAGCTTCATCCTGGTGCCCATAATATATATAATCATTTCCACGGTTATAGGTATTTTTTTTGGGGGGGGGGCCCAGCCCCCGTTTTGTTTGTGGTAAAAAAACACTTTTTTTACCTACACGGAAACCCAAAAATAAATATATAAATAAAAAAAAATTCAAACCTTTGGTTTTCGACCCTATTGACTCTCACCTTTTGCATTCAAGCCTTTTGTAATTGATCCTTTGACTGGACACCCATTTCCACTGTAAAAGACGTTCATGATGCCAATAGCCACAATATATGTGATTATTGTTACTGTGGAACACTTTAATGATGCTGGCAGCCCTGACATATGCCACTGTTGCCACAGACAAACACTTTCACCCTGATGCCCTCAGTAAATGCCAACACTGCAAATGTAAAACCCTTTCATGATGCTGATGACCACTGTATATGTCATCATTGCACTGTAAAGTCATTTAGTATTGCTGTTGCCCACAATATACACCATCATTGCCCCTGTAAAATGCTTTCATAATGCAGATGCCTGTAATATATGTCATCAATGCCACTGTAATATACCTTCATGATGCTGGTGCCTAAAGTACATGCCATCATTGCCATTCCAGAACACTTTCATGACACTGTTTCCCAAAGTAAACTTCATAATGCCACAGTAAAACATTTCTACAATATATGCCATCATCGCCACTAATGATACTGGTGCCACAGTGTATGTTATCACTGTCCCTGGAAACCACTTTATGATGTGAGTGGCCACAACGTATATCCTCATTGCTACTGTAAAACACAATCTTGACACTAGCAGCCAAATTACATAATACCATTGCCTCTATAGAACACTTTCATGATTCTGGTGGCCTATATATATATGACATCATTTCCACTGAAAAACATTGAAATGTCACTGGTAGGCACATTATGTGACATAATTGCCACTGTAAAACAGTTTTATGCTGTTGGTTCCTGCAGTAAATGTAATATACTTTCATGACACCGGTACATACAGTATATGTCATCATTGTCACTTTCAAGATTGGATGACCACAAAATACATGAAATCCTCTGTAAAACACCCTTAATGACATTGATGTAAAAATATACTTCGTCATTGCCACTGTGTTTTACAGAGGATTTCATGTATTTTGTGATCTTCCAATCTTGAAAGTGACAATGATGACACATACTGTATGTACCGGTGTCATGAAAGTATGTTACAGTGGCAAAACAATGTCATGATGCTGGGGCCAAAATATGTCACTGATGACACTATAGTAAAACACAAGTAGTGATGGCTGGTAGGTTTAGAATTAATATTCACCCCGATTGGGCCGGGTATGCCCAGACATGGGTACCGAGCCTGCTGGGCCTAGAGACCCAAGCTCCTCTTCACTGATGATGTCCAATAAGGCCGAAACATGTCTGGGGATACTTGTGATCTCGTGCAGAAGGGATGTGACCTAGTAGTTCTGGATGGACTGCCCCTTTTAGGGTGGGACCACGCCTGATTTGCATATGGTCTTTCTCCTTCCGTAATGGCTTGGTAGGCTGAAAAACGATGGCCTTGAGGGTTGCCCAGAACCGTGCCTGTGGTTATGATTTATTATCAACTTTTGGTTTTACCAATGGCACTATAGACAACTTTTATAATGCTAGCATACAAAATATGTCATTATTCGTACTAGAAAATATTTCCATAAAACAGATGCCCACAATATAGGTCATCACTGCAGCTGTAAAACACATTCATGCAGCTAGTACCCACTGAACATATATGATCATTGCCATTCCTAAGCAACGTCACGACTGCTAGCCACAATATATGTCATCACTGCACTGTAAAACACTTCCAAGATACTGCTCTCTTAATACATGTAACCATTGACACTGCAGAACACTTTCATGATTTTGATGAAAACAATATATGCCACTGTTGCCACTGTATAGAGCTTTCATGACACTAGTGTCTGCAATATATATAATTTGCCACTGCAAAGCACTTTTATGTCATTGGTGGCAATAATGTATGTCATCATTGCAACTGCAAAACACTTTCATGATGCTGGTGTCCACAGCATTTGTCATTATTTCCTCTTTTATACCCTTTCATAAGGTTGGTGCCCACGAACTATGTCATCATAACTGCTGTAATGTTCGGTTAAGCTGATAGTGCCCACTGTATATACTTCCTGCTGAAAAAAACTTTCATGATGCTGGTGCACACAGCAGTTCCTAGCATTGCCTGCCCTGCATCTTCCAGATACCCTCTGATCCTCTCCCACCACACCACTTCCCCCTTCTCTCTCAAAGATACACTCACACACAAACACACACACACATTCACACACAGTATTGTTTACTTACCTACTCCACCAGGAAGTTGCAAAACAGGAACCCAGCTCACCATCAAGAATGTGGTTGTTTTCAGGCAGTAGCCAGAAACAGGCAGAGAAGTCAATCAACACCACTCACTGAGTACTGCTTCCTGCATATGTCTTGTGGCCGTGAAGCAAGTGCATCACAAAGCATACAACAGCATCTCTGTGCAGGAGCGCCCTCTACAGCAAAGGTAGTACCCCAGATAGCGTACCCAATGTATCTTGCAAGGATTAGAACAAAATGCCCATGGCTCTGCATGTATTAGTGTGCATACAAGCGTTGGTGGAGCTGCTTGCAAAGGCATATCAAGTATCCAGCAACACCAGTAGGCTCAGGACACCTTTCTCAGCTGCTTGATACGTCAGAGGGACATCCTGACTTTCACTGTCCTGCGCTCCTTACTCATTTAGAATTGGTGGTACGGACCTGCCTTGTTTACCATTATGAATGAGCGCAACCCACGAATACATGCTTCCCCTATTCAAGATGCAATATCAAAAAGAACATTGACGATGACTATGTTTCTCCCAAAATCTGATTCGGGGATAGCCACAAATAAATGTACATAACAAAATAATAAGCTGGGGCCCATGGCGAAGATGGTAGAAGTGCAGGAGCGGATCCTTTGAGCTCTGACACCCACAGGCTCTGAGTTCCCAATAGTGAGTTAAAAAGAGTGGCCCGAACCTACTTTGTGAAGATGACGTGTCCGCCAGATGTTTAGGCCAGAGAGGCATCACCGAAGAGACATTAATAGCTGTCAAATGCCCTCAGTAACTGTTTGATCAGTAGGTTCAAGTTGATAGAACCTGCCTCGCATGGGAACTGAGGAGGCTTGATGCAGGGGGCGTAGGCTTTATGGCAAAGGAAAAGGGAGGAGAAGCACCACAAATGTTTGGCAGATCACTATTTCCCTGCTCCTAACCCTGATTGCCCAAATGAAGAGAGAACCTAAAAGCAAGGGAAAGAGGACATGCACTGCTCATGTTGAGCCTGGAGTGGGAGATATAAATGGGTCAGCCAGTGCTGCAATGAATACATGGAAGGATGGGAGCTCTTTTTTAAGGCAATAGTGGGCTTCAGCCATTGGTGTTTGATCGCCACACCAGAGACTGCAATCACTGAAGAGGTGAAGCTCCATCGTGAAGCTCCACAGGCAGCATTTCATGGTAATGGAGCACCATCTGTAAGTCTACTGGAGTAAAAAAGGGAAGGGATGAGCACGCAAGTATACCCGGAGGCACGAATCGGAGAAACACACTTCATTTGATGAGACATCCAAATATTGCCTTCTAAATTGGTTGGAGTTTCCAGGGCTGAGAAATGGAAGCATACCATTAATCTCACAAGTTGTCTACTCTTTGAAGGTCTCATCCAAACAGGTGCACCCCTGCTCTTCTAGGACCATCAAGGGCAACATATCGTCTCTCGCCCCAGCTCTTGCTGATTTCTGCAACCACTCCCTCACCACCTGCTCTTTCCCTCTTTCCCTCAAGCACTCCCTTGTGCACCCTCTCTAAAAAGCCATCTGCTGACCCCTTCTGCCCGGCTTACTATCACCCTATCTTCATTATACCCTTCCTGTGCAAACACTTGGAGAAGGATGTCCTCCCCGAACTGTACCTTCATACTGAACTTGTTGGGTGTTTCTATGACCACCAATCTTGATTCCGAGCATCCAGAGGCACAGCCACTGCTCTCCCTGAACACATGTGAAGACATGCTTTCAAATCTTGATTCTAACTTTCCTGCTTTTCTCATTCTCCTCAATCTCTCCTTTGCCTTTGACACGGTCAACCATTCTATCTTCATAAAACGGCTCCACGACACCCTCAGTATCAGCAATCAGAACTGGATTGGTTGACCTCTTTCCTCACTAACCGCCCTTCACAGCTGCATCTGGGCCCTTTCTCTTCCACCATCTCACTCTCTACCTGCGGCATTCCCAAGGGCTATATCCTTTTGCCGTGGCTCTTCGACATCTATCTTGCCCTTCTTGCTCACCTTATTTCCTCCTTCTCTCCTCATATCCAGTGTTATGCTGATGACACACAGCTTTCCTTCAAACTTCCCTCCAGAACCTCCTCCTCGCTCACCCCTGATTGTCTAACCACCATCCAGTCATGGTGTGCGGCTAATGATCTCTGTCTGAATGCCAGTAAGATGGAGATCCTTCACAATGGGAAACCTGTGCCCTGTTCCCCCCCTACCCTCAGCCCACCCTCCTTGGGCCCTCTACCATCCCCATCCAAAAACCTTGGCGGTCATCATTGACTCTGCTCTCGCCTTCACCCCTCATATCTTGGACCTTGCCAAGCAGGCCCACTTCCAGCTTCACCCCCGTAGAGGCATTCTCCCTTTCCACACCTTTCCCCAGAAGCTCAACGTCTCCAGAGCTATGGTCCTCTCTAGGCTGGACTACTGCAACAACCTCTTCCCTCAATCCCCCCCTTTCCTCTCTACACCCCCTTCAACGAATGCAGAATATGGCTGCAAGACTTATCATTAGCCTCAAGCCTAATGACTGTATCTCACCAGCCCTAAAATCTCTCCACTGGATCCCAGTGGCAGCAAGGATCAAATTCAAGACCCTCTGCATCATCCACAAGACTTTCTGGGGCCTGGGACCACGCTATCTCCAACTGTCCCTCCATAAATACCTCCCTGCTCGTGCCCTCCGCTCCTCTAACTTCAACTCTCTGCTCGTCAAACACTTCTCCAAACAGAGAGCCAGGGGCAGATCTCTCTCCTCGGCTGGCGCTTCTCTTTGGAACATCCTCCCTGCCCCTCTCAGATTTCAGCCAAATCTTCATAAGTTACGGAAACTTCTCAAAACTATGCTCTTCTCCCACTTTCCCTCTTTCCCTTCCCTTCTAATCACCCCACTATGGCTCAGACTGGTAGCCTGGTCCTTCATGAATATCACTGGTTACCAGGCCATCTACCCAGTCGACACCAGCACCATCCCTCCCCCCTGAGCACTGCCCTTATGGGCTCCTTGTCTGGCAGCTGTGATCTCACCCATGAGATTACTCTCCCTAGCACTTAACCATTGGCCTCCGCTTGGCTCCCTTGGCACTTCCCTCTCGGGCTCCCATCAGCACTTGCCCTTACCCTGCTTGCACTCGCACTTGCCCTTACTCTGCTCCGTACTCACCCTCCATCCCCTCCCTTTCTCCGGTACTTCTCTTCACTGCACTTGCAAGTTTGAATGTCACAAGGCCTAGTGGGACCCTGATTGTATATTTGCTGTTCTTACTACTGTTATTTGCTCCCCTGTTCCCTCCCCACTTAAAGGCATGGTCTAGTAAACATTTTTATTGTCCGTACGGGTCGGCCATGTTTTTTTAAGCCTAAGTGGCTCAATTTTAGAAAACTTTCCTATGGACCTTACCCGAGTTTTTGTCCATTGAACGCACGCAAAAACAAGCACCAGGGAGCCGCCATTTTCTGATAATCCTATCTTTTCCCCGATCGCCCTGGCTGACCTGCTTTTGCGGCACTAAATCAATTCCCCCGCCCCTGAGCCTGACATTATCAAAACATTCATATTCCCCGCCTCTCCCCGTGACGTTACTGTGCTGCGTAGGCAAACGCGCCCAGTCGTCTTCTGCGCGACTCCACACAGAACCCGGAAACCAACACAGATCAACTCACAACACAGCGCGCCACAATTCGGAATATTAAACTGTACTTTAAAATGAAACAGCAACACGGTACTTTTGGTAAAGTACATTTATTTGACATTAAATGTTTAGAGAATATTCAGCAATTGACATATGAACTCCGGAAGCCATTTATTTTCTTTTATCTGTATCCGCAATAACTGTTCCGTTTCATCTTGAGTCACGCGCTGTTCCTTTATGGTACACAGGGTGTTCATTTTCGTAAAAAGAATCACTTTGGAAGCACGATGAACCGCAAGGCTGTTCCATCAAGTAGGCACTAGGCCAGCGTAAAGGTTGATATGTTGCTTCTAGCCACTAGTACAGCGTAAGGGCATGTGGGCCCTTGGCGATCGTCCCATAATATGGTGATCGTGCTCCAGTTGTTGACACAAAGCTGCAGGTGTCTGCTGAAGAATCCATCCGCAGGTGTCTCAAACAGGTGGCAGTGGCAGAAAGGGATCAAATACCTGTTATGAAAACAAAAAAATGATAATTAGTCTCGCTAGCCGAACTTCATTAATATTACTCATTTTATTTATTACGGCCGATCAGAAACTATTTGCTTGCAAGGATAGTTCAATGGAGTATGTTCGGCTCTAAAATCAATGCTAAAAGTAACGAGATAAATCGAGGCAAACACACAATGATAAACGACAGTTAGTCTACATGCCTGAGGAATGATATGATATATGATATGACATTTGTAACGTGCCTATACTGAAGTGTTTCTAGGCGTGACGAGGCAGGTGGGGAACAAGGGCAGACAGACAACGATCCTACTAGGCCAGGTGTCTTTTTGATCGCGCATGGGGAAGGGCTGTACATGGTTAGTTGAATACAAATTAAATAATAGGGCCAGCTGGTGGCAAGTGCAAGGTAAATGCCGGGAGAAGGGGCTGAAGGATACAGAGACAGTCCCATAGTGCAGGTAGGCAGTGCAGGGAAAAGTGGCTGGGCCAAGGACCGAGATCGGTGAGACCAGTGGACCTGCATGCCCATGTGCCCACTACGAACAGTTTTACTTGCTTTTCCTAGCTCTTCATTCATTCATTTATTCATGCATCCATTCATTAAATCTTCATTCCGGTATAAAAGCGTGTAAAGATTTACTTACATTATATTTGAAATTTCCATTGTGTCTCTTCATAATGCAGTCTGTAAAACGGACCGTGCTCTTGACAATGATTTTTCATATACTGAACTAAAATGAAACTCGGTCTAGTTTCTGAATTTTCTGCCTTATCGTCTCTTACGTTATTGCGCACTCCCTTCAAAGGTAGTTCTTTCGGCATGGTCCCTGTCTCAAGGTCAAAAAACAATAGACCCTTATACTTCCAGTGCGACTTGGGGGCCTCATCTGGGCGCTGTCCTTCGCATTCTTTATTTGCAACATCACGTAGTATAGGCATCTGTGAGAACTTGAAGTTTAGAATCCGTCTATGTAGTGCGCCTCAATGTGCAAATGCGAACTGGCTTCTCTCCGAAATGCCACGGGCCGCTTGTCCCCGTTGTCTGCGAGCTTTGCAGCCCAAATTGAGACATTTAATTTTTGGCGGAAGGTCAGGGAAAGTATAAAGTACCACAGGAGTTGAGTTAAAAGTGAGATTTATTGTTTGTTTGTTTGTTTTATTATTTGCAATACGCAAGCCTCCACTCTGTTAACAGTGCGCAGCATTTACATTTACATGAGATGAGACATGAGAAAAATATATACATACACATATATGAGGTGAATAGAGAGAATTCAAAGATGACACCCAGCATGTTCGCCACCCATGATGGTGAAGGTAGGGGTTAGGGTTACAGGTACACTGTACAATAACATTTATTTACAAAAAGACAATTGTATTGCAATTATTTAAACCGGGATTTTAAATAACTTCACAATCAGCTGTGCTTCGGGTGGGCATGGCACAGTCGCAATGTTCGGTGGCAATGGATCACTGCTCTGCACAGAAACGTCCAAAATTCCATATCTGTGCTTCTCTAACACAGCAACAATAAGGCCTTTCACAAAGTCGAACTGCATTTCATCATAGACTGGTTTGATCACCCATTGCTTACTTCGTTTTGAAAACACCTTAGTGTAGCGAGGCATCCTTACTTTACCCCTAGTCCTAGATTGTTCACGTCCGACATTGCTGTTATGGGCCAAGACCGCTAGTAGAGTGCGATGTTTCATGCCCCGAAAGCTAAAATGCAAGCGCTTTGGCCTGTACTTTAGGCACATATTGTGGAACACCTCCAAATCTCCTGTGTGACAGAATTCTGTCAGTCCTCTCAAATCTCTTGATAGAGTTTTTTTGAAAAAATCTTCTCAATGGCTTTGTGTGTCGGTGAAGATGGAATCAACCACTTCTTCTTCCATGCCTCCTCTGGGGACAAAGGGCCATGTTCACATTGGTGGAAATGTTCATTTGCTGTCCAGCGGTGAACGTTGGTACAGTGGTGCATCAGTGACCGCCATTTTTCAAGTAGTATTTTCACTGACCTCTCACAAGTTTTTGAGCTCCACCAAAGATGGTTGGTGATAGAATGTGACCACTGCAAAATACTTTGAAAACCTTTTTTTTTACCTGCAGCCGAGATTTTCTTATTGATTGATTTAGCAAGATGCCATACGTCAAATTGATGTTTAATATGTGGGAACTGCTCTCTCATTGTCTTGGTGATTGAAACGTGTCTATCCTTGGCTATGAGGTCGATGTGCATTCCCCTCGATTGTAGATATTCCACTGATTTTATAAAACCTAGTTTCTCCATGGCCACTGAGAATGTACATTGTGTTACCTGCACGACCACCGAACTCACAATTTTCTTACTATCCATGTCCTGAAAGTGGTAGGTGCAGTACTTGGCAGAAAATCCAGGGCTGTCGCACTGTCCATCGCCGGCTAGCCTGAATCGTTTGCCTTCGAATGTACTTGCTAGAGACAATTGTTCAATTTTCCAAGCATCACTAATGGCCGGAAACAGATAATCACGTTGGTATGTGTAGTACAGTGCTTTAGAAATGAAATGGAGTCCCACAAACTGAAAGAAAGCCTCTAACTTTCTAAAACTGGAGCCACTAAAAAGTGATGCAGCTGCACACAGTAGATTGCCTGCTGGCAGTTTCCCCAGCATCGGTTGTGCAGACCATGAGAACCTATGATTTAATCTACAGGCGGCATTTATTTTGACGTTACTGCCTTTTATTTAACGAGTCACATTAATCAATGGCTTCCCACATACTTTCCCTCTAATGGAATGCACACATTTCAGCATACTTATAATTTCCATCAAACAACTGTCGAATACAATGTATTTGCTCTCTTTCATTATACTGTCATCCTGCGTCAACGTTGTTTCGGCCTTTGACGTTGTGGAGATTTCAACACATTGGTAAGTAATATCGCTGATATCAAGTTCTGATGCGTCTATGGATGCTGCGGCTGGTTCATTCTCTGTCATTTCAACATCTATTATTTCGACATTGATGGGAGAACACAACAATGTCGACAGGTTTTTTGGTGGCAAATTTTTGGCGGGTGTAGATTGTGTAAATTGATCTGCAACTACTTCAGACCTATCTTCTTTACATTCAATAACATCTTCTTGTGGTGGTGCGGTTGCACTGTAGCTATGGTCCAATGCAACTTTGCTGTAGTCTCCAAACACAATTAATTCATGTTCTGGCCATTGGACATGAGCATCTCGAGCCTGAACACGCCTCGCCTCAATTAATAGTTCCTCCATAGTGTACACGGTCTGGCAAGCCACATCTCTCATTCGCTTCACTGTCTGTGTGTGTATAGTTCTGACACCCACGGGTAACTGGAGGAGAGATTGGAAAAGGGATGTTCAGTTTAAACACAAGATGGAGTGTAGTAGAATTGACTGGAAAAAACATAAAATAGTCCCCAGCACAAACATTTTTCTTAAAGTTATGAACTGTTTGTAACTAACCTTTTTTTGTTTTTTTTTCTTTGCAACTTTTTTGACTGGACCTTCAACATCTGCACGCTGTAGCTCCGATTCGTTTCCGCATGTCCTCCCTTCCTCTTGCGCTGCAACGACTATCAGGCCGATTCATGGAATAATTAGCGTGGCGCAAGTGGCCAAAAACGTGCGTTTCGCAGTGGAATAGCGAAAATCGCAGTGCAAGTGCGAAAACCGCACGAAAAGCAGCGCACATCGATTCATGGAAGTCCGTGCGCGAGAAAACCATCGGATGTGCGCTAAAAAAGTGCGCGGCGCACGTTGGCGCACAGGCCATCTAACGGCGTGCGCCAGGTCACAGCGAAAATCGCACAGGCCACAGCGAAAATCGCACATAGCGCAGCGCACACAACAAAAGTAGGCGGAACACGGGGCGTAACACTCGGAATGGGGAACAACTTGCCATAATGTGGGCATCACGGGGGAAGTACAGGGTGCAAGTGCGCGGAACGCCCACACGCTCGCCTACAACCCGTATTCATGGAATCGAATAGGGCAAAAAAGCGCACGGTCAAACCAGCGCACAGGCACAAACACGACTGCCACAAGAAAGCAGGCGGTAGCGTCTCTGCGCCTGTAATAAATGTGCGCCAAAAGGTGCGCCAACAAATAGCACCTATATAAAGCCATGATTAATGTCCTATACTGTGGCCCTCCAGGACAAATGACGTGCAAAGGGGTACCCACAAACACGGACACCCGCTGACTGAAAAATAACATGTGCGTGTATTCCGGGGTGCGCGGGAAGTCTCACACGTGATTTGGCAGGGTACGTGGATTTCAGGGGTGCGCGGGAAGTTCCACACGCGATTTGGCCGGGTACGTGCGCGGGAATTTCCACATGCGATTTGTCTGGGTATGTGGATCTAAGGGGTGCGCGGGAAGTCTCACATGCGATTTGGCAGCGTACGTGGATTTCAGGGGTGCGCGGGAAGTACCACACGTGATTTGGCCGGGTACGTGCATGGGAATTTCCACACGCGACTTGGCTGGGTACGTGGATCTCAGGGGTGCGCGGGAAGTCTCACACGCGATTTGGCAGGGTACGTGGATTTCAG
This sequence comes from Ambystoma mexicanum, assembly GCF_040938575.1. Taxonomy (NCBI): domain Eukaryota; kingdom Metazoa; phylum Chordata; class Amphibia; order Caudata; family Ambystomatidae; genus Ambystoma; species Ambystoma mexicanum. The sequence continues at coordinate 1,140,883,421 of NC_090935.1, read as the reverse complement.
GGGTGCACGGGAAGTTCCACACGTGATTTGGCCGGGTACGTGCGCGGGAATTTCCACACGCGATTTGTCTGGGTACGTGGATCTCAGGGGTGCGCGGGAAGTCTCACACGCGATTTGGCAGGGTACGTGGATTTCAGGGGTGCGCGGGAAGTTCCACACGCGATTTGGCCGGGTACGTGCGCGGGAATTTCCACACGCGATTTGTCTGGGTACGTGGATCTCAGGGGTGCGCGGGAAGTCTCACACGCGATTTGGCAGGGTACGTGGATTTCAGGGGTGCGCGGGAAGTTCCACACGCGATTTGGCCGGGTACGTGCGCAGGAATTTCCACACGCGATTTGTCTGGGTACGTGGATCTCAGGGGTGCGTGGGAAGTCTCACACGCGATTTGGCAGGGTACGTGGATTTCAGGGGTGCGCGGGAAGTTCCACACGCGAATTAGCCGGGTACGTGCGCGGGAATTTCCACACGCGATTTGTCTGGGTTCGAGGATCTCAGGGGTGCGCGGGAAGTCTCACACGCGACTTGGCTGGGTACGTGCGCGTGAATTTCCACACGCGATTTGGCTGGGTACGTGTACGACAGGGGTACGCGGGAAATGATACACGCGATTTGGCTGTATGCTCCCAGGTATTCCCTGTACACCCTCCACGGCCCCTGCAGGCAGCCGACACCACAGGACACTACCCTGCACACCTGCTCATGTAACCCAGCACCCCCACCCCCCAGCAGTGCAGGGGCAGCCTCCACCAGGCCCCCACTCATGTCTCCCACCACCCCCACCCCCCAGCATCCAGGGGCAGCCTCCACCAGGCCCCCACTCATGTCTCCCACCACCCCCACCCCTCAGCATCCAGGGGCAGCCTCCACCAGGCCCCACTCATGTCCCCCTGCACCCCCACCCCCCAGCAGTGCAGGGGCACCCTCCACCAGGCCCCCACTCATGTCTCCCACCACCCCCATCCCTCAGCCACCAGGGGAAGCCTCCACCAGGCCCCAACTCATGTCTCCCACCACCCCCACCCCCCAGCAGTGCAGGGACAGCCTCCACCAGGCCCCCACTCATGTCCCCTTGCACCCCCACCCCCCAGCAGTGCAGGGGCAGCCTCCACCAGGCCCCCACCCATGTCTCCCACCACCCCCACCCCCCAGCCACCAGGGGCAGCCTCCACCAGGCCCCCACTCATGTCTCCCACCACCCCCACCCCCCAGCAGTGCAGGGGCACCCTCCACCAGGCCCCCACTCATGTCCCCCTGCACCCCCACCCCCCGGCATCCAGGGGCACCCTCCACCAGGCCCGCACTCATGTCCAACTCATGTCTCCCACCACCCCCACCCCCCAGCATCCAGGGGCACCCTCCACCAGGCCCCACTCATGTCCCCCTGCATCCCCACCCCCCAGCATCCAGGGGCACCCTCCACCAGGCCCCCACTCATGTCCCCCTGCACCCCCACCCCCCAGCAGTGCAGGGGCACCCTCCACCAGGCCCCCACTCATGTCTCCCACCACCCCAACACCCCAGAATCCAGGGGCAGCCTCCACCAGGCCCCCACTCATGTCTCCCACCACCCCCACCCCCCAGCATCCAGGGGCACCCTCCACCAGGCCCCCACCCATGTCTCCCACCCAACCCCACCCCCCCAGCAGTGTGGGGCACCTTCCACCAGGCTCCCACCCATGTCTACCACCACCCCCACCCCCCCAGCCACCAGGGGCAGCCCCCACCAGGCCCCCACTCATGTCCAACTCATGTCTCCCACCACCCCCACCCCCCAGCAGTGCAGGGGCACCCTCCACCAGGGTCCCACTCATGTCTCCCACCCACCCCACCCCCCCAGCAGTGTGGGGCACCCTCCACCAGGCTCCCACCCATGTCTCCCACCACCCCCACACCCCGGCAGCCTCCATCAGGCCCCCACTCATGTCCCCCTGCACCCCCACGCCCCAGCAGTGCAGGGGCACCCTCCACCAGGCCCCCACTCATGTCTCCCACCACCCCCACCCCCCAGCCACCAGGGGCAGCCTCCACCAGGCCCCCACTCATGTCTCCCACCACCCCCACCCCCCAGCAGTGCAGGGGCAGCCTCCACCAGGCCCCCACTCATGTCTCCCACCACCCCCACCCCCCAGCATCCAGGGGCAGCCTCCACCAGGCCCCCACTCATGCCCCCCTGCACCCCCCCCAGCAGTGCAGGGGCACCCTCCACCAGGCCCCCACTCATGTCTCCCACCACCCCCACCCCCCAGCCACCAGGGGAAGCCTCCACCAGGCCCCCACTCATGTCTCCCACCACCCCCACCCCCCAGCAGTGCAGGGGCAGCCTCCACCAGGCCCCCACTCATGTCTCCCACCACCCCCACCCCCCAGCATCCAGGGGCACCCTCCACCAGGCCCCCACTCATGTCCCCCTGCATCCCCACCCCCCAGCATCCAGGGGAACCCTCCACCAGGCCCCCACTCATGTCTCCCACCCACCCCCACCCCCCAGCAGTGTGGGGCACCCTCCACCAGGCTCCCACCCATGTCTACCACCACCCCCCAGCCACCATGGGCAGCCCCCACCAGGCCCCCACTCATGTCCAACTCATGTCTCCCACCACCCCCACCCCCCAGCAGTGCAGGGGCACCCTCCACCAGGCCCCCACTCATGTCCCCCAGCACCCCCACCCCCCAGCATCCAGGGGCACCCTCCACCAGGCCCCCACTCATGTCCAACTCATGTCTCCCACCATCCCCAACCCCCAGCATCCAGGAGCACCCTCCACTAGGCCCCCACTCATGTCCCCCTGCATCCCCACCCCCAGCATCCAGGGGCACCCTCCACCAGTCCCCCACTCATGTCCCCCTGCACCCCCACCCCCCAGCAGTACAGGGGCACCGTTCACCAGGCCCCCACTCATGTCTCCCACCACCCCCACCCCCCAGCATCCAGGGGCACCCTCCACCAGGCCCCCACTCATGTCTCCCACCGACCCCCACCCTCCCATGAGTGTGGGGCACCCTCCACCAGGCTCCCACCCATGTCTACCACCACCCCCACCCCCCAGCCACCATGGGCAGCCCCCACCAGGCCCCCACTCATGTCCAACTCATGTCTCCCACCACCCCCACCCCCCAGCAGTGCAGGGGCACCCTCCACCAGGCCCCCACTCATGTCTCCCACCCACCCCACCCCCCCAGCAGTGTAGGGCACCCTCCACCAGGCTCCCACCCATGTCTCCCACCACCCCCACCCCCCAGCATCCAGGGGCAGCCTCCACCAGGCCCCCACTCATGTCCCCCTGCACCCCCACCCCCCAGCAGTGTAGGGGCACCCTCCACCAGGCCCCCACTCATGTCTCCCACCACCCCCACCCCTCAGCCACCAGGGGCAGCCTCCACCAGGCCCCCACTCATGTCTCCCACCACCCCCACCCCCCAGCAGTGTAGGGGCAGCCTCCACCAGGCCCCCTCTCATGTCCCCTTGCACCCCCACCCCCCAGCAGTGCAGGGGCAGCCTCCACCAGGCCCCCCTCATGTCTCCCACCACCCCCACCCCCCAGCCACCAGGGGCAGCCTCCACCAGGCACCCATTCATGTCTCCCACCACCCCCACCCCCCAGCAGTGCAGGGGCACCCTCCACCAGGCCCCCACTCATGTCCCCCTGCACCGCCACCCCCCAGCATCCAGAGGCACCCTCCACCAGGCCCCCACTCATGTCCAACTCATGTCTCCCACCACCCCCACCCCCAGCATCCAGGGGCACCCTCCACCAGGCCCCCACTCATGTCTCCCTGCATCCCCACCCCCCAGCAGTGCAGGGGCACCCTCCACCAGGCCCCCACTCATGTCTAAAACCACCCCCACCCCCCAGCATCCAGGGGCAGCCTCCACCAGGCCCCCACTCATGTCTCCCACCACCCCCACCCCCAGCATCCAGGGGCACCCTCCACCAGGCCCCCACTCATGTCTCCCACCCACCCCACCCCCCCAGCAGTGTGGGGCACCCTCCACCAGGCTCCCACCCATGTCTACCACCACCCCCACCCCCCAGCCACCATGGGCAGCCCCCACCAGGCCCCCACTCATGTCCAACTCATGTCTCCCACCACCCCCACCCCCCAGCAGTGCAGGGGCACCCTCCACCAGGCCCCCACTCATGTCTCCCACCCACCCCCACCCCCCCAGCAGTGTGGGGCACCCTCCACCAGGCTCCCACCCATGTCTCTCACCACCCCCACCCCCCAGCATCCAGGGGCAGCCTCCACCAGGCCCCCACTCATGTCCCCCTGCACCCCCACCCCCCAGCAGTGCAGGGGCACCCTCCACCAGGCCCCCACTCATGTCACCCACCATCCCCACCCCCCAGCCACCAGGGGCAGCCTCCACCAAGCCCCCACTCATGTCTACCACCACCCCCACCCCCCACCCACCATGGGCAGCCTCCGCCAGGCCCCCACTCATGTCTCCCACCCACCCCACCCCCCGAGCAGTGCAGGGGCACCCTCCACCAGGCCCCCACTCATGTCCCCATGTACCCCCACCCCCCAGCAGTGCAGGGGCACCCTCCACCAGGCCCCCACTCATGTCTCCCACCACCCCCACCCCCCAGTCACCAGGGGCAGCCTCCACCCCGCCCCCACTCATGTCTCCCACCACCCCCACCCCCCAGCAGTGCAGGGGCAGCCTCCACCAGGCCCCCACTCATGTCTCCCACCACCCCCACCCCCCAGCATCCAGGGGCACCCTCCATCAGGCCCCCACTCATGTCCCCCTGCACCCCCACCCCCAGCCATCAGGGGCAGCCTCCACTAGGCCCCACTCATGTCTCCCACCACCCCCACCCCTCACCCACCATGGGCAGCCTCCGCCAGGCCCCCACTCATGTCTCCCACCCACCCCACCCCCCGAGCAGTGCAGGGGCACCCTCCACCAGGCCCCCACTCATGTCCCCCTGCACCCCCACCCCCCAGCAGTGCAGGGGCACCCTCCACCAGGCCCCCACTCATGTCTCCCACCACCCCCACCCCCCAGCCACCAGGGGCAGCCTCCACCAGGCCCCCACTCATGTCTCCCACCACCCCCACCCCCCAGCAGTGCAGGGGCAGCCTCCACCAGGCCCCCACTCATGTCTCCTACCACCCCCACCCCCCAGCATCCAGGGGCACCCTCCACCAGGCCCCCACTAATGTCTCCCACCATCCCCACCCCCCAGCCACCAGGGGCAGCCTCCACTAGGCCCCACTCATGTCTCCCAGCACCCCCACCCCCCAGCAATGCAGGGGCAGCCTCCACCAGGCCCCCACTCATGTCTCCCACCACCCCCAACCCCCAGCATCCAGGGGCACCCTCCACCAGGCCCCCACTCATGTCCCTCTGCATCCCCACCCCCCCAGCATCCAGGGGCACCCTCCACCAGGCCCCCACTCATGTCTCCCACCCACCCCCACTCCCCCAGCAGTGTGGGGCACCCTCCACCAGGCTCCCACCCATGTCTACCACCATCCCATCCCCCAGCCACCATGGGCAGCCCCCACCAGGCCCCCACTCATGTCCAACTCATGTCTCCCACCACCCCCACCCCCCAGCAGTGCAGGGGCACCCTCCACCAGGCCCCCACTCATGTCCCCCTGCACCCCCACCCCCCAGCATCCAGGGGCACCCTCCACCGGGCCCCCACTCATGTCCAACTCATGTCTCCCACCACCCCCACCCCCCAGCATCCAGGGGCACCCTCCACCAGGCCCCCACTCATGTCCCCCTGCATCCCCACCCCCCAGCATCCAGGGGCACCCTCCACCAGGCCTCCACTCATGTCCCCCTGCACCCCCACCCCCCAGCAGTGCAGGGGCACCCTCCACCAGGCCCCCACTCATGTCTCCCACCACCCCCACCCCCCAGCATCCAGGCACAGCCTCCACCAGGCCCCCACTCATGTCTCCCACCACCACCACCCCCACCCCCCAGCATCCAGGGGCACCCTCCACCAGGCCCCCACTCATGTCACCCACCCACCCCCACCCCCCCAGCAGTGTGGGGCACCCTCCACCAGGCTCCCACCCATGTCTACCACAACCCCCAACCCCCAGCCACCATGGGCAGCCCCCACCAGGCCCCCACTCATGTCCAACTCATGTCTCCCACCACCCCCACCCCCCAGCAGTGCAGGGGCACCCTCCACCAGGCCCCCACTCATGTCTCCCACCCACCCCACCCCCCAGCAGTGTGGGCACCCTCCACCAGGCTCCCACCCATGTCTCCCACCACCCCAACCCCCCAGCATCCAGGGGCAGCCTCCACCAGGCCCCCACTCATGTCCCCCTGCACCCCCACGCCCCAGCAGTGCAGGGGCACCCTCCACCAGGCCCCCACTCATGTCTCCCACCACCCCCACCCCCCAGCCACCAGGGGCAGCCTCCACCAGGCCCCCACTCATGTCTCCCACCACCCCCACCCCCCAGCAGTGCAGGGGCAACCTCCACCAGGCCCCCACTCATGTCCCCCTGCACCCCCACCCCCCAGCAGTGCAGGGGCACCCTCCACCATGCCCCACTCATGTCTCCCTCCACCCCCAGCCCCCAGCCACCGGGGGCAGCCTCCACCAGGCCCCCACTCATGTGTCCCACCTCCCCCACCCCCCAGCAGTGCAGGGGCAGCCTCCACCAGGCCCCCACTCTTTTCTCCCACCACCCCCACCCCCCAGCCACTGGGGGCAGCCTCCACCAGGCCCCCACTCATGTCTCCCACCACCCCCACCCCCCAGCAGTGCAGGGGCAGCCTCAACCAGGCCCCCACTCATGTCTCCCACCACCCCCACCCCCCAGCATCCAGGGGCACCCTCCACCAGGCCTCCACTCATGTCCCCCTGCACCCCCACCCCCCAGCAGTGCAGGGGCACCCTCCACCAGGCCCCTACTCATGTCTCCCACCACCCCCACCCCCCAGCCACCAGGGGCAGCCTCCACCAGGCCCCCACTCATGTCTCCCACCACCCCCACCCCCCAGCAGTGCAGGGGCAGCCTCCACCAGGCCCCCACTCATGTCTCCCACCACCCCCACCCCCCAGCATCCAGGGGCACCCTCCACCAGGCCCCCACTCATGTCCCCCTGCATTCCCACCCCCCAGCATCCAGGGTGAAGTGGGAGAATGGAAAACCAGACTCCCGTCCTTCACCTCTCGCGCTTGGCCTAGAGGGTCGCGGCCCAGACACCCGCCACGAGAAGAGTTTGCCCATTTACCAGATGACCAAATACCCTGGTACAGAAACATACGGATGTGTCCATCTGCCTGCCCAACAGCCCGCACTGGCCATGCCGACACCTGCGGCACGGACCAACTAGACTGAAATCTACACATCGTTAGAGATGCCATGACGACCTAGATAACGGGAAGCACCGCTGAACTATTATACACGCTGAACATTTCCACACCAATCTACACGAAGAACATACTCAGTGCTCTGACGTAGGCGACAGGCTTATTCACGGACGTGCATCTTTATTATTTTTACATAGGCTTTCAGAATGCAGAAACGCAAGACGCACCATGAGCTCATTTATAACGCTTGCTCACGCTTCTCTTGAAACCCGTTACCATCATGAGAGATATAATGGAAACACGATACTGGCCATGAAACTGTATGCCACTATAACCTAAAGCATCCATGCACTAAATGGATTACTCGTGCACCAGGCCCAAGTAGGCCTCAAGCAAGAGTTCCCGTGGACATTAACAAAGCAAAAGTCAGGTTGCTGAGCCTGCAGAAAGAACCCAGTGGAGCAACCAGCCAAGGTCGTAATGTTGCAAACCCACAGTCAAGAAAAAAATCTTTAAAGGCACGATGTTGCAACCTCGCACTCCACGTACCAATGTTAAAATCATATCTGCAAATTAAACCAGACATACAGTGGAAAAACAATATTAATTGTGCAGAATTATGCCTCAAACACGGTCCCTCCCCACGTGACCAAGCCGAACCTGACGAGATGCCAAAACCCAGGAGAGAAAAGGCGTCTGGGTACCTCGCTACGAGACGCAGGCCGACACACTTGAAAGGCTCAATGGACACCTGCTACAGTGGGAACGGTCAGTCTCCCACCTATGAATAAATCCTCACATTGCCTGCACGTACCCATATTGAAACACTGTTGCAACCACAGGTGCACCGTGTGCTGGGAACAACGGTGGTCCCAGGCTGGGGAGCTCACGGATGCACCAATCAGAACATGAGGTTCTTATCTCAGACGTCAGTAACGTTAGCCAATCCTCAGGGGTCTTCATGTAACAATTCTTATGTATCTAATTGTAGGGACAACCCAGATATACCACCTGACTACATCTTAACCACTAATATCATTCTCTATATGCGTACTATACTAACCCCACCACTCGAGCAACCAATCAAGAGTGGCGATAGGTTCTTTTGGTAACTTTTTGGAATGACGCAAGTAGCGCGTCATAATGTAGTAAAAAGGGCCTGCGAGCCCCACTATTGTGTGTGTGTCAGGACGAACGCGTACGCTCCTTGGCCCATCCCTGCCGTTTGCATAATAAACGGCAGAAGTTGCCTTGCTCCTTGTGTGTGCCTCATACTCTGTCTCGATCCGAGATATACACGGGAGGAGTTGGGGCCTCCCTGCCCGGAGGTCTGCGGACGGCCCGGCCGACCCCGGCAGAATCCCCCCCGACAAGTTGGAGGCACTGCTGAGATCTGTTTAAGATCGACTTTTATTTTTTATTTTTCCAGGCACTCCCGTTGCGGGGAGGCCCGGCGGCGCGGCCCCCTCTGCCGTTGCCCCCTTCTGAGGACTACAGGACCATCGCGGAGCTGCGAGAGGACCGGACAGCGCAATCCGGATATTGGCCCTCGGGAGCCGGTTGAGAAGTATCCCGCCCGCGGTCGGCGAGTGTCCAGACGTGGTCCAGACGAGGGGAGGTGGCGAGCCGCTTGGAGGGGTGCACGCAGTCGAGCGGCCCTGCATCGAGGGAACTTGGTGAGCATGACACGCACAACAAGCAATGCGAAATTGTGAGGGAGGGGGCGGAAGTAAATAAGGGAGGAGGGAGGTATTGTAAAAAGGTGGGGTGAAGGTTTAATTGAGTGATGATAATGGAATGAATGGTAGTGAATTGAGTGCGAGAGAAGGCGGCTAACGTTACGCGAAAGAGGGGGGCAGGGCACGAGAACAACACGTGCAGACGCTCGCAACAAAAAGCTAACGTTACGCGAAAGAGGGGGGCGGGGCACGAAAACATCACGTGCAGCCGCTCGAAAGACACTGATTGGCCTAAATCGCGACTACGTGTGAGGGTGGGTGTGTGTGGTTTCCTACGATTTGACATTTATCATTCAATGAGTAGATGAGGTTCCCTATTGTTCGAGCAAGAAACTCGATAGGTAGATGAGGTTCCCTATTGTTCGAGCAAGAAACTCGATAGGTAGATGACGTTTCCCTGTGGGCGGTGGCTAGTTACGTAGTTGCCCAAAACGGAAGATAATTGGCTGGTTAAGCCCTCCTGTTGAGGGGCGTATCACACGCGAGGCGACGCAGCGTGCGCAGTCCGGTTATAGTATTGATGAGATTACCTTGTTCCAGGAGAGACAGGAAGACAGCTGTAGGGTTAGCGGGGTAGATTGCAAGTGTATTTTGAATTTAAAGAACATAACACGAATATACCAGTAGTTCGAAGAAATAGGTGACGTCACCAGTAGGGATTTAGTAAGATATCGTGAACACAAGAAGCTTTGGGTTTGACATTGGTGGGGAAGAGAAACATGATAAAGGAGCGGACACGGAGATAAACGATAAACGAGTGGATCAAAGAGGAGAAGGGGAAGGGGGCGTGGCTGCGCACGGAGAACGCCGGCCACGGCAAGTGTAAAGGTGGGAGGAGAACGGGGAAAAAGGACGACTGTGTAAGATCGTCGTAAGGGGTACGCAGCTGCAGGGGGCTGCGTGCGCTTCGGCCGCAGGGGGCCGTAGGGGAAGGAATATAATATAACATCATAAATATATTTGTTTTATAATTTTTTTTTTTTTGTGATTATTATCATTGCATAATTTGTCAAAGGATTGTCGTAAGTCCCCACACTTGCGGGGCAAGGTAAGCAATAAAAGGTTGTATGTTGCAAACTGGTAGCAAGGGGAAGGGTAAGAAAGGGTGCGCTAGTATGTCATACGGGAGAGGGTTGGGAGGGTGGGGGAATACCCTCACTACCCCACTACAACATATATGCACCACACTGCCACCACATAGGGAGAAGTTAATTAAGTACAGCATAGAGTGGACCCAGGGGACGGACAACAAAATGTTGACACCATGGCCGCCTAATGGTAGCTTTGACCCATATGCCCAACATTCACTATTAAACCATCTGCACAATACATACAAGGGGAAGAAGTTGGCAAACCATGTGGAGGTGTTTAACTTATGGAGGATGTTCCAGGGGTCTAGACCAGGACCAAATGGAATGTTCACTATGGGGGAAACACCGGAAGAAAAGGAGATTAAGAAAGAAGGAACGGATGGGGAAAAGGAGAGTGAAGGAACAAAGAATATGGGGAATGAAAAACTGGGTGGAGGAAAGGTTGATAAATTAGCTGACATAAAACAGGAACCGAGCAATGAGATACCCTTAACACCGGGAGTGAAAACAGAGGGAGGAGGGTTGTACCCTTTAAGAGAATTAGGAGAAATAAAAGGACAGTTAAGGGCGGCTGAAGGATACTCAAACCCGGCATACAGCCCTCCACCATATGTGGCTCATGGGAAGATACCAATGGGGGACGGGAGGAGAGAAGAGCAGACTGTAGAGATAGGAAACGATGAGTGGGTAGCTGCACAGATATTGTTGAAATTACGAGGATCACTAACTGGAGAGGAAAGGGAGGCGGTAAAGAGAACAAACGAGGATAGTGAAAGAGAGAGTGAAATGAGGGGAGAGGAGCTGCTACGGCAGAAGGAAGAGATTTTGGAGGAAAGATTAGCTAAACTAAGGGATGAGCAGAATGAACTGATAAAACAACTTGAGGGGGAGGAAAGAGAGAGAGTGAGGAAAAGGAAAGAAGGTAAGGACGAATTGGAAAAATTAAGGGAGCAAAGTGAGGAGAGAAAGAGGGAAGCTGTAAGGGTAAAAGCAGCAGCAGAAAGGGTATCAAGAGTAGTGATGAGGGAGAAGAAGAAGGAAGAAGAAGAAAATGAAAAAGAAATGGAAATATGGAGGAGGAGGATAATATCAGAGACAGCTAAAAAATATGAAGAGGGGAAGGTAATAGAGAGTATAGTAGAAAGAGAAAGGGTGAAATGGGAAAGGAGGAGAGAGGATGAAAGGATATTGGAACAGATGAGCAACGAAGTAATGGAGGAATTAAAAAGGAAAAGAGAGGAAAATAGTAGGGAGATGGAGGAGAGGAGTGAAGGGGAGAGAGAAGAGAGTAAGAGGGAGAGTGAAAGATGGGGAGAAGTATATAAAAATAGAGAGGTAGCAACAACGTCAGCACTAAGGGGAACAGGTGGTAACAACGGAAAGGAAGAGGGAGACCTAATAGACTTAAAAACTGTAACAATAAAAGGAAAAAAGGCAGAGTGGGGGGCGCAATTTATGAATGATTTTTGTAGTGAGGATGGAAGGAAGAGTGAAAGGGAAAGCTTAGATAAGCTATACCTCACTAGAACAAACATAGATTCGCCATGGGTGAGTAGAAGATGGGAGGAGCTGGAGAGAAGTAAGGAGGAAGTGAAAAGAATGGGAGAAACACAAACTAACGAACACACGCCACCGACGCTCACCAACCAACACACGCCACCCACATCACCATCACGCTCTCTAACGCCACACCCCACATGTTCAACAACTGCACGCTCTCTGCACAGAATAAAGCTCGCACCCTTCATGGACGAAGTTACACCTTATGCATGTCGGCTTAGGGACCTCCCTAGTCGCAGGCAAGACAGGCAAACAGACGTGCCAATATTGAACACAGGAAAGGATGAAAAAAGGGGAAAGGAAGAAGAGGGAGGTAGGAGAAGAGGTAGTAAGGAAGGATTTGAAGTAGTAAAAGGAATGGGGGAAGAGGAGGGGTGTGAAGAGTTAACATCATGGAGCATAAAGGATGACACAAGACAGAATGTAATGCCACTGCTGGAGAGAGGAGGGGTTAGACCACAATATGTACCTTGGAAACATACGGATAAGGAAAACATAAAATGTAGGCTCCCATCATTAAGTGGAGGTGCGGGTAAATGGATATATGAAATGGAAAAACACACCGCAGGACAGAAACTAGCAGTGGGAGATGTTAAGGGCCTGTTAATATCAATATTAGGGGATAGAGCGGATGACATTTGGAAAAGAGCGGGATTCCATGGGGTAACAATAACAAACACATCGCATGATGGGGCACCATTTGCAAACTGCAGACATGCGCTATGGCAGGCACTAAGAGTGCAGTACCCAGACACATCAGACATAGGAGCCATTACTTCCCGTAAGATGGGTGAGAACGAGGATCCTGTTGATTATATCCAGGATATTCAAGAGAAGTGGCGCATGGAAACTAGAGAACAATGGGACAAAACACCAGCCATATTTTATCATATACTAGTACAAGGGCTCCCAGAAGGAGTTCAGAGACAATTAAAGAAAGTAGTGGGGATGGAAGCAAAACCATGGCCGGAAATACAACTGACTATAGTACATCACTGTAGAACATGGCAAGGAAAAATGAAACAAAAGGAAGAGGACAGGAAAACAGAAGAGGCCAAATTAGTACAGAAAAAACTTACTAAATATACCATGGAAGGGGCACTAATAACTGCGCCAACACCAATGGCCCAAAGCCCAACGCAAGTAGTGGCTGCACAAAATCCAGCTCAAATAGCGCCCCCACAAGAGGTAATAGAGCAAGTGCTGCCTCTGCAATCACACGCACAGAACGTGGGAGGAGGGTACCCAATGCAAGGAGCTGGGTATTATAATTATAATAGAGGGAGAGGAGGGTTTATGAGGGGAAGAGGATACGGATATAATACCCAACAACAGGCTGGGGGACTCAGAAATAACTACCAGACAGGGCAACCAGTATACCAGGACAACACAGGGAACTTCCCATGGCAAAACAGGGAACCACCCGTGTGTTGGAGCTGCGGACTATTAGGACACATGTCACGTACATGCAGGGTCAGGCCAGGAACACCAGCATGGAACGAACAAGCACAACATAGGACATCACAAGAACAGCAGGGCATACAACCACAGCAGATGTCACCACAAGGGAGTGACCAACACTATTCCCTACCACAACAACAAATAAAACAATACCTGCCACAAGTAACTGGTGCAGCGTTAATACAACCACCACCACAACCTGAACGAACGCAATTGGGTGGGGTGACGGTGTTGGGGCACAACCCTTACACAGGGAATGGCCAGTCATTGTACCCCCAATAGGACAGCCCACAGACGGCCTTGGTGTGTCCCATCCTGTCAGTAACACCTAATAGTGCGGAGGAGCCACGCATAGAGGTAACGATAGGTGACAAAAAATTATCATTCCTTGTTGACACCGGGGCAACCCGGTCTTGCATAAGGGAAGGTAAGTTTAAGATGTCAGGCGAAGCCATGAACACACAAGGGTTTTCTGGGGCTAAAGGGTTGGTTCCATTTACTGATAACGTTCCGCTATCTATTGGAGATTACGATCTGTCAGTACCACTTTTGTATTATAGTGCCTCACCAGTAAACATACTGGGGAGGGACATAATGAACAGATTAAATATGACGATCTCCTTTACAGAGGATGGCATAATTTGCTCTACTCCAGGGATTAACATGCTTGCAGCACGACAGATTTTGCAAGCATACTGTGGACAGATAGCGATCAGGGCGGAGCCGGTAGACGGCGAGCTATTCCAGTACGGAACAGACATGGCATTTGCATGGATGCCAGGGATAGGAGGGAAAATATGGAGGAGACCAGCAGCCTATCTATTCCGACCAGAAACACCAGCTAATGAACTGGAAGGGAAGGTCCTTGCAGTGGACATTGAGAGCATTATTGCAACAGCTGATTATGTTGCTGTGCACGCCCAAGATAAAGAAGGGAGAGCATGGAGGGCGGTGATAGCACTAGCAGAAGGATGTAGGCTGACCCAGGTGTCAGATGAAGAGTTGTTTTCAGAAGAAAAGGAGGAAAATGAAATGGTGTTCATGATGAGTGTAGAAATGTGGCTAACAGTGGCTCACAAACAAGTGGCACAGAAAATTGCAATGGCACTTGAGGCACCCGCTGGCACACCAGTCCCATTTTTTAAAGAAGATATGTCAAAGGTGCCAAAATCATTATGGACTATTAGCCCTTATGATGTAGGATGCATTAAAAGCATAGGGGGTGTAAGGATAAAATTAAAAAAGGGTGCCATACTACCAAGAGTGAAACAATACCCATTGTCAAGAGAGGCAGATGAGGGCATATACGAAACCATAACAGCCCTTATAAACAATGGCATATTGGTCCCCTCAGAATCCCCATGCAACACAGCTGTGTACCCGGTGCGCAAGGCTAAAGGAGGGTCTTGGCGGTTCATACAGGACCTCAGACCGTTGAACAACATAGTAGAAGCAGAGTATCCAGTAACAGCAAACCCGGCCACAATTTTGTGTGGCATTCCAGCAGAAGCATCACGGTTTACAGTGATTGACCTTAAAAATGCTTTTTTCTCAATACCATTACACCCAGACTCACAAGACTTGACAAGCTTCACTTACCGAAATAGGAAGTGGAAACATACCAGATTACCACAGGGATATTGTGAATCACCTTCAATTTTCAATAGGGTAATACAGATGGATTTGGGTAACGTTGAGTTGGAAAGCACAGTGTTACAGTATGTGGATGACATAATAATTTGCAGTACAAATGAAGATAAATGTAGAGAGGACTCATTAAAAATGTTGACGATATTGGCTGAAAAGGGGTACAAGGTAGACATGGAAAAGATACAATACTGTCAGGAACAGGTACTTTACATTGGCCAACTGATATCACAATATGGAAGAAGGATTGCACCACAAAGAGCACAGGAAATATCAGGCACTCCCGTGCCACAGACTGTAAGAGAACTGCAGCAATTTCTGGGACTGTGCAACTACTGTAGAGCATGGGTATTTGATTACAGCTCTTACATAGGACCCCTGCTTGAGGGTTTGAAGGAAGCAAATAAAGGGGAGAAAAAGTTGGGATGGACTATGGAAATGAAGGAGGCATTTGATGAATTAAAAGAAGCAATATCAACTGCTCCAGTACTAGCATCCCCAGACTATGAGCGACGATTTTTTATATTTTCACATTGCGACTCAGCAGTAATGAAAGCAGTATTGGCCCAAAAGACTAGCATGGGCTATAAACCAGTAGCATTTTACAGCGGTCACTTAGATCCAATAATGTTAGGACAATTCTCTTGCGAACAAGGTCTTGCTGCAGCTGCATTTGCAGTAGAAAAAGCATCATCAATAACTATGGGGTGTCCAACTACACTATTTGTAGAACATGCACTATTTGCGATATTGAATAAACCTAAGTCCACACTGACGACACAGAGGGCAACAGGTTATGAGATTATTTTGTCCAAAGCTGAACTGGCAATTGTTAGATGTAGCACGGTTAACCCTGCAAGGTTCCTAGCAGAAGTAATTGAAGAGGGAGATTACGCCCACGACTGCACCCAAGTAACTGAGATGTACTCATGTACTAGGAAAGTTGAAGAAAACGCACTAGAGGGAGGTGAGCTTTTGTTTATTGATGGGTCATCAACTATTGATCAAGGAGACGGGATAAGGAGGACTGGGGCAGCAGTAGTACAAATGATGGAAGCGCCAGTGTGTGTGGCTATTAAGTGTGTACAATTACCACAGCATTACTCTGCTCAAGCGGCGGAACTGGTTGCACTCATATTGGCACTAAAGGAAAGTTTTGATAAAAAAGTTACTATATATTCCGACAGTGCATATGTTACATCCACTGTCCACTCAGGGCTATCAAAGTGGAGAAGAAGAGGGTTTAGGAGAGCTGACGGCACTCCAGTACAACATGCCCTCTTGTTGGCTGAACTAATTGAAGTAATAAACGATCCCCAAGAACTAGCCCTAGTAAAATGCACAGCACACACCAATGGAGAAGACTATATATCAAAAGGAAATGCAGCAGCAGACGCACATGCAAAATATGCTGCATATTTTGGTGAGATATGGAACCCCACAGACTCACAGAGAGGGAGAGGGAGGGGAATAGCGAGGGAGATGTTAATAAAAGAAGGGTACACCCATCTCCCAGCCACCCAGATTATGGAGTTACAAGCGGCTGCACCAATGGCCGAAAAAGAAGTATGGGTGAAAAGAGGATGCACAATGTCACCAACCGACGCACTATGGCGCCAGGGTGGCACTGGGAAAGTTGTAATACCATTGGCATTGTTAAATACCGCCTTGAACCAATTACATCACCCTGCCCATACAGGCAAAGAAATAATAGCAGCACGAATTAGAGAAGATTGGTTCTGTCCCGAGTTAACATCCCATGTGTCAAATTTTATCAGCAATTGCCTTACATGTCAACAGTTCACGGCCGGTCATACTTTAAAGGTGATAAGAGGTACCATACCCCGACCAGAAGGACCTTTTCGGCACCTCCACATTGACTATGTTGATATGATCAACATTTGTCAAGGCAATAGATACATGATAGTAGTAGTATGCCCATTTTCTAGGTGGATCGAAGCAGGGCCCTGTTCACACCCTGATGCGTTTAGAGCAGCCAAATTTATAGTAAGGGAGGTATTCCCCAGGTGGGGAGTGTGCGAGGTGTTAAGATCAGACAACGGACCCCATTTCGCAAATGAAATGTTCCAGCATATCACATCCCTACTGAACATTAAACACAAATTTGCATGTGCGTACCACCCACAGGCTAATGGTGTATGTGAACGCCTGAATGGCCTATTGAAGGAGGCAATTGCTAAAATACAGCAAACAACAAAGAAAAGTTGGTTGTATTGCCTTCCGTTAGCACTGTTCGAACTTAGAAACAGGCCAGGGTCCGACCACCACCTCACCCCACACGAGGTGGTTACTGGACGCCAAATGCGCCTTCCCCTAACACCAACGTCAAGGGCATTCACCGACCAAGAAAGTTCTGCGAATGTGTTAGGTGATGAAATGTATCAATATGTGTCTTCTTTGATTACTAGCGTTGTGTTTGTGTCTCAACAGCTCGAGCGCACACGGGGCGGGTCCACCAGCAACCAAGAAATAGACGAAAATACAGAATTGGGAAAGGAGAACTTGTGCCAACTTGCCAAAGGTGACCACGTACTACTTCGAAATTTTAATAGAAAGTGGAACCAGCAGAGGTTCACTGGCCCCCATTTAGTAGAGGACGTATCAACAAGAGCAGTAAAACTAAAGGATAAGCGTGCGTGGAACCACCTGCATGATGTAAAAATTTACAAACTGCAGACCCGCCCCAGCGCCAACGACAGGTCCATTGGAAAAACGCCAACAACATCCCCGGCAGCGGAAGAAAACACAACCACAGACAACGACCCAATTGTTCCCTCGGAGAGAATAACGGACGAAGAAGGGGGTGATCCCCACACTGCCCACCCCATGGTCACACGTTCAAAGAGTAAAACTGCTCCCGCCATCTGAGCAAACCCCCCCCCCATTGACTACTAAATACAATTGTAATAAAAACTAAGGACTTCGCTTGCACCAATACACATGTAAACACGTGAATGTTCTCTTTTTCTCTCGCACATACAGGAGCTGCGTAATATTGTATTGTTAAGAAAAGTTATCTAACAAATTCAGTGTGCAGGCGTAGATGGTGCTGCCAGACGATAGTTACCCAGAAGAATTGTCACACCAATTTGTATACGAAATAAAAAGGCCAACATACTTAAAAAAGAAAAGGGTACGTGTATACTACACGGCCTTCCTCCTGGCCATAGAAAATTACATGCCCCACCTCCGCCCATACTTGCCGGTCTTGAGAGACCGATCACTTAGAGTAGCGTGGGAGCAACTCTTCACCTGGGCACTGAATGACTATTTGATAGGGAGAGCTTAATGAAACAAAACTAACATTTAATAACAAGCACTTTTTGAGAATTTTTAGGCGGGCAACTTTAACGTCGCAAGAATACGCTGCCAGGACTGCAGCAAGGTAAGAGCAAAAATGTCGGTGAGGTTAGCATATGTAATAAAAATAATAGGGATTTTTATGATCACCGGAGTTTTGGCTGCCTCTGTATGGCAGTACAGCTATGCTATGAGTTTTTTTGCTGCACCCAAACCTAATGTACCCCACCTCCCTGCTGCAACAGGTGTTACGTCAGGTGGTAACAGTAACAATGAACAAAAGCGAAATAAAGTTAAACGCAGCACATACTCAGACAATAAAGGTATTGATAATTATGTACAAGATTCAGCACACGTCACAAACAACATATGGTACCAGCACATGACCCGCATTGGTAAGCAGACAACTGAGGATAGCTGTTACGTTTGCTCATTAATACCATACGCCATGAGCGCTTCACGAACATTTGTTGCCACAGAAATAGATGAAAAAACAGCACAGTGCATAATATATTTGGCCCTGTTCCAAACGAAAGGAAGATTCCAAGGAACAGTAGTGCACATGACATGGAAAACACGAGACTCATACCCATATGAAAACAACTTCCTCAAGACCTATCTGAGTTATCACAAGACCAGTTTACATGCTGAAGCATTCAGATACATAACAAGTGGCCCTGAAAAAGGAGAAACAAAGAAGGTAACACTGCAGTATCTACCATGTGATTGGTACGCCACGGAAGTTCCGGGTAAACAAGGATGCTGGGAGAGGCCATTACTGACGATAACAGGAAAGGTGTTCCTGGGTACCAGCTGGGAGATAGGAGTGGTTGGCAGCAACATGGTAACAAAAGAAACTATCTCAACCATCGAGACACACAATCATCGATGTTGGACGACATGGATCAAGTATGTACCAATGCTCACGTGGGTAGAAGAAGATGAAGACCCGATAACTATATTACCATTGACTGCGCCCAAAGTATGTTACCAGCATAAAGGAGAGGTGGACGTGGGATATAACACCAATTGTGCAAGTGTGATGGAGTTACCTGAGGGGGGAGCGGGAACAGCAGTAATAATGGACCATTATTGGGCCTGCGGAGAAAAGGCATATCATACACTGCCTCCCCTGTGGAGTGGTGTGTGCACAATGGTACACGTCAATGTACCATCACTAGTGGTACCTAAGAAGCATGTCGATGTGGCGAAATTTCCGAAAATGGATGAAGGAGACAGGAGAAGAAAGAGATCTGCACCACTCCAGAAGGAGCAAGAAAACAGGACCAACAGCAATGATACTGTCCTAAACAGGAGAAAAAGACAAGGAGAGCCATTAACAGGAAATTATCTGTGGGGAAGGTCGGAAACGGAACTAACATCAATACCGCCAGAACACAGACTATTCAGCAGAGCAGCAATGTTCTTCTCCTCAATAATACATCCGGGACTACAGGCATACGCAAACGCAAAATGGCTGCAAATAACCAGATGGGAACTAATGATAACCATAAATTCGACAGTAAATGGGTTTAACGCAATTAAAGAGGAGCTGCGAGCTGTAAGGATGGTAGCACTACAGAACAGATATGTATTGGACCTTCTCACAGCAATGGAAGGAGGAGTTTGTGCAAAGATAGGACAATCATGC